>NC_064580.1:98051431-103051431 GCF_937001465.1 Orcinus orca | reverse complement strand
GAACTGATCAAATGTCTTAATGTCTTAAAATGAGGCAGAGGCCAAAAGGAAGAGGAAATGAGGCAGGGCGAGTCTGGAAAGAGAGGAAGTTGGGAAAGGCCTGCAACATGGACTCTTGCCAGAGTGGACAAGCCACTGCCAGCCACTGAAAGAGAGCATTTGGGGGCGGTAGTAGCTGGAAGAAAGTAGTAGACTCAAAAGAGGGAAGGTACCTTGCATAGGCATGCTGGTGAGGGCTAGTGGGATGCAGCTGGAATGTCAGAGCTGTGAAACAAACTCACCTTTTGGGTAGAGCTAGCTTTGTCTCCCCTCTAGTGCCTTTGGAAGCATCATGGAGATAAGACATTTAGAATTCATTCTCAGTCCAATTCTCAGGACAGACAATAACTCATAGAATCATTTTCTGTTTTTGTCTACATTTTCAAATCTACAAGTCTTGGGTCAGCTGCTGTTTTTCTATATCTGCTTCCACTGTTGTTCTAAAAACAATCAAACGTTATCACTTTATTGATTGTGGAGGTTAGACCTGAAGGGGCTCCTGTAGATCACTTACTCCTTTTCACAGGAGAGAAAAACCGAAACTAAGAGAAAGGAACTGACCTGCCCAGCATCGTGCAGTGCGGGGGCGTGGTAGGTTCTCAAAAAATATCTGCTGAAGGTGGAATTGTTAAACTTGAGTCTTGGAGAGTAAGCTGACTGTTCACTGGGTGGAGGGGGGAGGGGGAAGGGAAGGAAGTGCAGAGAGAAGGGTTCTGTGCCCATGAGTCTTTAGACAAGTTCAGATTGTCTAACCATTGTTCTGTTTGTCCATTTTAGTTAATGTTGCTGTGTATTAAAGAATAAGCAAGTCCTAATGCCCAAAGTATATTAAAAGTAGAGGTAGTAAAATAATCCCTTAATAAATGCCCTTTTGTTGGTTTTTAGGAGTGTCTTCTGGGAGTGTCTATGTTAATCCACCTCTTGGAGCTAGATGTAGTCCTGTACTTAGCTGAAATGCTGGAGGAGGGGTAAGAGGAAGGGTGAAGGGGAGGGCTCTTGGCTAATATCTCCATATCTAAAAGACAGTTTTAGTTATAACCACAGGTCTATATGTGCATTTTTTGTAAAGTACCTATGTTTATTATGGACAAGGTTCATTCATTATTTTGCAACATCTAGGCTTTTTCGATGTCCTGAGGTGACAATGTATGATAAAAAGTAGAGCTAGTGAATTAACCAATTTGTAAATATCTTTGTTATAGTTGATAAAAAAGCAGCATCTTGGACATGGAATTGTTAAACCATCTCTGAGAAATGTACGTCAGGACTTGTTCATTAGGTTGGCAGCAGAGGGGCAGAAGGAAGTATAAATGGAGGGATGTATGTGGATGTGTTCGTATTTATGTTTTGATGATAACCATTAATGTGTATGCATCTCTTGGCTGTACTATAGGAATACATTGTTAAGTAATTCAATGGAAACATGCCTCCTTGCTAATACTTTAATAGTTTAGATCGGATAATGAATCCTCTTAGAAGCATTATACTTTGCGTACTCTGTTGTTTCATGTCTCACTTTTAATGGAATATTAAGGGAATGTAGTATCTTAATCATAACTCTGACAATAATTTTATCTAGAAGCCTGTTGCCATTTTTGTCTTCTGTGAAATCTTTGTCACCAAGAAAGACAGGATTACATTTTTTTCTTCCAGATTGAGTTGGTGTAGTGTATTCTTGGTTATCAAAATACTCATAGCTTTGGGACTTTGAAATGGTAAATATTCATGATGTGCGAAAAAGCTTGACACATAACTGGATGATCTTAATTACATAAAAATGGATGCTTAGTTGTATAAATACACAAACGAGACCTAGAAGCACATATCAAATGGCAAACTGCTTGTGATGATGGATGACTTTGTTTTTTGCTTCTTGTGTTTTTTGGTTTCCTCTTATGCACATGTTAACTTTTAAGAAATAAATGTTATTTTAAAAACCTTAAAAAAAATCTGTTGAATCCAGGATTGGTACATACTAGTATGACCCTACCAAGAAATTACAGCTGGCATCAGATCTGATTGGTTCGTGCCCATGTCACATAATTTTAATATCACTCCTGGTTGAAAAAAAATGAATAAATAAATAGAGAAAGCAAAGTTAGATTGTTCCTGACTTACAGGCTTTCTTCCTCTGTAATTCTAGTTCTGGTCTCCTCGGGTTCCCTGCGTGCAGGCAGAGCAGCTCTTGGCTGTGAAGGTCACAGCTAATCCAAATCTCCTCTTGGGGCTGGGTTTTGTTGATTATCTGTTAGCCTCCTTAGTGCACTGCACTCCCATCCTGAGAAAATGGTTAGTTGGCCTCCAGACTACCTATTTTACTGTCAAGGAGCAGCTATCCAGCGTTATTTTTCCAGTTTTTAATCTAACCCAGAGGTGAGGGGAGAAAGTGGATCTGTGCAGTTTTTTTCTGACAACTTGAAAAGTAAAAAAAGAAAAACAGAAAAGGAAAGAAAGAAAAAAACTACTTTTGATTTTAAACATTTTTAGAAACAAATAAAAGAGTTAAGATTTGAATTCTAACATTCTAAGATTCTAATATTGCTAACTAGATTTATACCATATTTTTTTTTCTAAAACAGTGCAATTAGAAAATGTCATACCATTACAAACTCAGTACAATGAAGGTTAATAGTATAATAAGATACTGTAAAAGCAAGATATATTGCTGCCACTAGGATTGTCATTTTCACATAAGAAGGAAAAAGGAACTGGTGCCAGAATAACATTACATACAATCACAGCCATCATTTATTGAAGTTCACTTCAAATGGTTTATTTCATCAACGTCTCAAAATAATCCTATGAGGTAGGTCCTTTTATCACCATTTTACAGATGAGAACTGAGGCTCAGACAGATCAAGTTAAGGAAACCTCCAAAAAAGTAGAACCAAAAGACAATTAATTGGGCTTCCCTGGTGGCGCAGTGGTTGAGAGTCCGCCTGCCGATGCAGGGGACGCGGGTTCGTGCCCCGGTCCGGGAGGATCCCACATGCCGCGGAGTGGCTAGGCCCGTGAGCCATGGCCACTGAGCCTGCGCATCCAGAGCCTGTGCTCCGCAACGGGAGAGGCCACAACAGTGAGAGGCCCGTGTACCGCAAAAAAAAAAAAAAAAAAAGACAATTAATTGAAACATGAGAGAAAGACATGAAAATTAAAGAATCGGTCCAGGACATCCAATATACAACTAATAGGAGTTCTAGAAATAGAGAAAACAAAAAAGAGATAGTATGTGAGAAATGTCTCAAAAATGAAAGATGAGTTTTTTGATTGAAAGGGCTCACAAAAGCCCAGCCCAGTAAATGGAAGAAGATGCAGAAGAAGGCATATCACTGTTAAATTTTAAAACACTAGAGATCAAAAGAGAACTTTTAAAGCTTGCAGAAAAAAAAGTTACATACAAAAAAAATAAGAAATCAATACAGGATTAGACTTTTCAAAAGCAACACTAGCAGCAAGAACATATTGGAATAATGTTTTCAAAATTCTAAAAGGAAATTGTTTCTAATTAGGAATTCTTCACCTGGTGAAAATGTTAATGATGTATGAAGATATATTCAGACACAGAAGGGTTTTATTAAAATTACCTCCCATGCAATCTTTCTAAGGAAGTTAGTGCAGGATGTGGTCCAGCAAAACAAGGGCGTAAAGCAAGAAAGTGGACGAGCTGAGAGCTAGGAAACAGACTCTAACACAGAAGAGAAGCAAAGGGAATTCCCAGGATGACAGCTGGGTAGTGGGCCTAGAGGGCAACCATTCCAGAATGGATCAGGGGGGCAGCAAACTCCACTAGGGCTGTCTCCAAGAAAAAGAAATGGAACTCGTAGAATCGAGTATGACTAGATTACCTAATATGCTTGACCATACTGAGTGGAGTTTAATGGTTCTGATAGAAAGTTTGAGACTGAAGTCATGGCAGGTGCATAGCAAAACAAATCGAACCAAATGTACAATGTGGGGAATATAGTCACTAGCTATGTGATATCTTTGTATGGTCACATATTGTAACTAGACTTATCGTGGTGATCAGTTTGAAATGTATAGAAATACCGAGGCACTATGTTGTGTAACAGGAACTAACAGGTCAATTATACTTCAAAAACAAATAAACTCATGGAAAAAGAGATCAGATTTGTGGTTACCAGAGGCGGGGGGTGTGGGGAGTGGGAATTGGATGAAGGCAGTCAAAAAGTACAAACTGGCAGTTATAAGATAAAACAAGTACTAGGGACGTAATGTACAACATGATAAATATAATTAACATGGCTGTATGTTATATGTGAAAATTGTTAAGAGAGTAGATCCTAAGAGTTCTTACCCCAAGAAAAAAATCGTGTTTTTTTCGTATTTCTTTAATTTTGTATCCATGTGAGATGATGGATGTTCGCTAAACTTATTGTGGTAATCATTTCATGACGTATGGATATCAAATCATTATGTTGTACACCTTGAACTTATAAGTGCTGTCTGTCAATTAATGTCAATAAAACTGGAAGAAAAAATCCAAATCAAACCAAAATAGACTATTTGGGAAAAACAAAATAAAGGAAGTACAGTTAATGGCACTCTACATGGATCAACTGTGAGCAATAATTATATGGTCTAATGCAAATATTGAATATTTAAACCAAAATTTGTTGTATTTGTGGAAGAGAATTATGAGTGCACGTGGTGTGTGTGTATGTGTTGGGACGCATATATGAAAGCTAGTTTCTCATCTTCCATAGCAGAAATTTAGAAATAGATAATTTCTAAACCTAAATAAAAATAAGAAATAGCATTAGGTATTAGGGTATTATTCCAAAGTAAAGAGTTATATGTCAAAAGAAACAGCTAAAAATGTTAAAAGCAGTTTTAAACAACACAAATTTATTAGCTCATACTTCTGCAGGTCAGAAGTGCAGCCCAGCATGACTGAATTCTCTGCTCAGGGTCCCACAAGGCTGGAGTCACGACAGGTCGGCCAGCCTGGGTTCCTATCTGGAGGCGCTGGGAGAGAGAGTCTGTTTTCAGGCTCATTCAGGTTGCAGGCAGGACGCGGTTCCCTCTGACACTTTCTACATGGCCTCCTCCATCCTCAAGCCGGCAGCAGCACTTTGGGTCCTTTCTGTGTTTTGAATCTCTCTTCCTCTTCTGTTTCCAGCCAGAGAAATTTCTCTGCTTTTAGGGGCTCAAATGATTAGGTCTGACCCAGCCACATAATCCAGGATAATCTCCCCATTTTAAATTCTGTCATCTTAACCACATTTGCAAAGTCCTTTTTGCCACGTAAAGTAACATTTTCACAGGTTCCAGGGATTAGGGTGTGAGGATCTCTTCCGGGAGGAGGGATCGGGGTAAGGAGGGGCGGGGCAGGGGATTGTTTTTTATAAGCCCTGTGGTACTCTTTGACTTTTAAAATTATGTACATGTTTAATTTTGATCAAACGAAACCCAAAAAGGTAAATTCAATGACCGAATTTGCAAGTATTGAATTCAAATGGATTTTAGAGAATGCATCAGATGTAGTCATTATACAAGCAATCTGTATTATACGAAGTCTATTTTTGCATTTCTAGGCAAAATGACCTAAGATCTGCAAAGCATGTTAAGAAACATTTGTTAGGCACAGCCATGGCTGGGCCCTCAGTGAAAATTCTGATTTG
The DNA here is from genome assembly GCF_937001465.1 of Orcinus orca. Lineage (NCBI taxonomy): Eukaryota > Metazoa > Chordata > Mammalia > Artiodactyla > Delphinidae > Orcinus > Orcinus orca. The sequence continues at coordinate 103,045,750 of NC_064580.1, read as the reverse complement.
GGTGAACCACAAGGCTCTCCCAATGTATCAATTCCTTTGTTCTTACTGTCGTATTAAAGGGCCGACTTTGGTTATTTTTTGCAGCTGCTGCTAATAGCTAACTACCTCCTATAGCAAGAGTAAGAAGTGACCATAAACATATTTTCTTGATATGTAAAACAAAAGTCATCATCTTAATTTTTGCAGGATGTCAGAATAGAGCTAATCTAGTCCAGTCTCATTTTACAGATGAGAACCCTGATGCCCAGAGAGAGGAGGGGACCTGCCCGTGGCATTGCTAGTGCACGTAGCAAAGATCCTCACTTCTAAATGAGCTCTACGACTTATGGCCACTGTTATGAGCCTTGGGTGGGATGATATATCACTGTCTAACATCTTCATTTTATAGATGGAGAAGCAGATGCAGATAGGAAGAGATACCTGCCCAAGGTCATTTGGAACTCCCACATTCTAATCCAGGTTTCTTTCCCTGTACAAAGTAGCCTCCCCCTGACTAAACACCTGATACCGTGACAAATCTTATTCACTTCTAAATTCCTAGTGCCTAGCACATTGCCTGGCTCATAGAGGAATGGCCGCACGAATGAATCTTAAGACACTGCATAAAGTTCACTTTGCAATTAAATATTTTAAATTCTCAGTCTGTCGGTGGATAAGAAATTTGGCAATAATTTGAAATAAGATGTTTCTTCTTTTGCCTCCTTAGGACAAATAAGTACATCACTGGCTATATTATACAGGCTCTAAAGCCAGGCTGACTTGTTTTCCGGTTCTCTCAGTCACGATCTGTGTGATCTTGCACACATACACTCAATCATTTTATGTCTTGGTTTCCTTATCTGTAACATGAAGATAATAATCAACCTATCTCATGGGACTCACATGGGGATTTAGTGAAATAACACATGTAACTTGGCACACAGTAGCTACTCAATAACTATTAATTTTCTCTTTTTTATATAATGGTCTACCTAATAAATGTTGAAAACTAGCAGTGAAGTATTTTCCTGTTGCTAATGGTAAACTAAAAGTGTGACCATTAGAAAAGATGCCTAAAGGCCAAAGAACATTCAGGAAGAAATCATCTTGGGAATTGATGTCAAAAATACCTAGCACATCCAAATGTCAGTAAAACTGCTTCTTCTCTTAAAGTAAAAGCATGCCAAGATTTCGCTACGGTATTTACAAAGAACTTTATTGCTTGATCTAATCATTAGGGTTTAAAAGAAAATAGAGTCTCTGAAATAAGTGTTCTTGTCCCCTTACTCTCTTCTAAAACTACTAATATTCTAGTAGCATGATATGCTACTCACATGAGCACAGAGCTGTGCTTGGAAAAGAGCAGGGCTTCTTGGAAATGACAAAATGGTAAATTACCCTGGAAAGCAGGTCATTCTCAGGTCATTCTGGCTCCTCTGCCCTGAGATAAGGTAAACATGTTTGTGGCTACAGGAATTTGTTTTCCGTAGATCTCGTACAGATATACAGTCTCAAGGGTCCTCCGTTAAATGTTTTCTGTCATAATACTCAGCGTGTTGATGTGTTGAGGACCAAAAGGTGATTTCTTATTCAAAACAAAACAAAAGTATACTTACCTGGAGATGGATTTCCAGAATCTTCTTGGATCATTTTAGATAGTTACAGAAGTAACCTGACCAAGATCAGCACCCACTACCCATACCCTAGGGCTTGGATCCTGGAAAGATGCCGGGTAATTAACAAATGTTGGGCTAAAGACGCACTCCCAGAACTTAATACAAATGAGAAAAACCCTCCGTGACATTCAGACCGTTTTGCTGTAGTTACAGAAAACATGAAACTACATTACCATCTCTTAAGAGGGAAGCTACTGAACACTGATTTTCTTAGTCTCAAATCTAACCTGTTTATGTGATTAATTCATAACCAGAGGTCCCTCATCGTGTATATACCATGACAGTCTCCTTAAGTACATTGCACTCTATTTGAAGGTTGAAATTAGAAAGGACCAGTTCTCCATTTCCCTTAATTGGCAGAACCATGATTTAGCAAATACTTATGCCCCTTTAGGTACTGTTTGCAAAGGCTGTACTAAACCAGGTGCAGGCCTTTATCAGAAAACACAGGCATGCCGAGAATAGCAGGGAAGCTCATGATACATGCTTGTAAGATAAAAGCGCTGTCTTGGAATTTTTTTCCCAACTTATATTCTTTTAACTCCAATTTCTTCTGCCACCCACTCCTCACGACACTTTCCCCAAAATAAGACAAAGGAAAACATTTGGGTGACATACAAAAAGACAATTAATATTTATTTTACTCAAGCTTTTCTGTTAAGAAGTTAAACAAAATGATCCCCATTTGAAGGCATTACCAAAAATGTTAACATTGTTTCACGTATCCCCTCAGTGCGGGATGAAGAAAACACTTATCTGAATGAAAGAATAAGAAGGACCATCCTTACACTGGCTTTACTTTGATATGTGGAGAAAACAAATCCATAAAGTTAGACATAAAATAGCACATGAACCTACTAGTTTCCTACAGGTAGTGGGAATTCCACTGATGTGTTAAAGTCTCCAAGAGCTCTCAAGACCTGGGGATCAGTTTTCAGCAGTTATAAAACAGCCATAGGTACTCCCATAATTCACTGCCCACTTTTCCCTCAACTATTTTACCACTAAAAGAGCAAGATGGAAACACCCCCGCTCCCAGCCCACTCCCAGGCCACAGGACCGTCATCAGTAGTTCTTTGGGTAATCAGAATATCAAAGCATCCCCTCCCCGTGCTGCCATCTAGATAGGATGACAGGAAAAATGACTTTGGGTGAGGCATTTAGGTGTTTTGTTTCGCAGAAGTATAAGACCTGGCTAGGAAATAACCTCATCCCTACACAGGAAAACCAAATATTCTTTCTAGAGAAGAGTAGGACAGAATAGCACATCCATGCCCGTCTCCCAGCCTCAATCTGACCTCAAATATAAAAGCAGGGGGAGGAAACACCTTGACATCTGACATTGCCATGAACCCCAATTTCCTCAGGAAAGCCAGGGCACAGTGGTCCTCCACTGTGCCCAAACCTGAAAAGAGCAGGGATGTCTGATCTCCCTTCCCCTAAGAGCAGGAATTGGAAGTAGCATTATCTTATTAATACAAATGGATGAATGTTTGGAGAACCTGTGATACAGAGTTCTCAAGTTCCTACCAGTAATCTGAGTCTATGTGTGTGAGGAGAGAAACATTAGAGGGGACTTCTCATTTCCACACTTTAAATATGGAGGAAGTAGAAGTAGAGGGAATACATATATGGATAGGTTGTGGGGATGGGTGAGAATGGAGCCTTAACATATGCAAAAAAAAAATACAAACGTTGGAGCCTTGGATGGCTGGTTATCAATATAAGAAACAAAACCTACTAATAACCATTTGTGGGAGTAAGGGAAAAGAGAAAGACACAACTATTCTTTTTTTCTCAAGCAAATAGCAAAGTTCTAGGTGAAGATAATACCTACTTTCTGTTTATAAAATGCATACAGAAACAGTAAATGCCGAAAAGCTTCAAATAAATGCAGAGTCACACAGAAGTTACAAAATATGCGAGAATTAGTCATTGTTTCTCAGTCTACTCACACTTTTCCTGAGATGCAAATTACTCCCTGCTCCTCTAGGTGCTGTGAGCAGATTTATATTCTAATTGCTCATGAGAGGTGAAAGACTACACCGAAGGGAATGAGGGAGATGCAAAAGGGGAAATCGAGGTGGGAAGAGGGGTGTTGAAAGGTCTGGAAAATGACTGGTGGAGAAAGAACTGAGGAGCCCCAACTAGACTGTGAATTCTTTGAGGGAGGGAGTTGGTGCCTCACACCTGGGGGCCTAACACAATCTGGACGCAGAGCAGATACTTGATTTGAGTAGCGGAGGTGAAGAATAAACAATGCATCATTAGAGACTGTGTCGCTCAAACTCTAATACCCAATAAGTCATTCTGCCTCTACTGCCCTTAAAAGCCTGAAATGGCTTTGAAACATCTCAGTAAAGAAGCTGCTTCTGCTTTTTCTGTAGTCACGGCCAACAAGGGTGCCTGGGCCTTTCAAAGCCGAGGAAAATGCTGCTGAAGGGGATGAAGATTCCGGACTATTAAAGGGTTTTAATAGCCACAGCCATTACTCAGTGGGATCCCAAACAACAGATAATAGATTTTATCAATTTTGTTTGCTAGATGTTCTCTATGACTCAAGTCTGACTTTTAGCATTTGCACCCAAGATGAATTCTCCTACAAATAAAATTTGTTGGTATTATTTGAGACAAAGAATACAAAGCAGGCATAGGTCCCTCAGGAAGTTGTCACAACTCCTGGTAAGATTAACTCGACTGCCATCATCACTTTTTGCTTTTGTCCTCTAGTTTGAAGCCTTAGCAAAAGACGTCTGCTTTTTATAATTCAAAAGAAATGACTCCATTCTTTTCTCCAAAGAGCCCATTATTATTTTTAGTTTTTCGGTGCACGACTCAACATAAAGACCTGTGGCTCTTATGAGGTGCCTGTTTTTAAACGGTCCAGTAGTTTCGGTTTCCATTTAACAAGTTCCCAGATAACAAATGGAAAACGGAATGAATCTTCACAAGGTCACATTGAAGGTTAAAATAAATTATCCCCATCACTGAGAGGCTCTCTTCAGGCTTTCTATCAGCACTACAGAGTCAGTTTCTTCTTTGGTTTGCTTCTCATAGATGTCGTACTTCTTCCAGTGCTGGAAGGGAAGAAAAAACACATACACGATGACTTTTCTAAACAGTGTTCTTTCCCTGAGTACTCGCAGCCAATGGTTATTTTTAGGTTTCTGTGCATGGAACCCCGAGTATATGTTTTCCTGTTTTGTTTGGGGTCTTTTTTTGTTTGTTTGTTTGTTTGTTTTTTGTTTGGGGTCTTTTTTTCTGACTTAAGAATCTTCATCTATCTGAACAATCAATTAAACAATCAGGAATTAACGTTAAAGGTGAAAAACACCGTGGGACTGTTATATGATATTTAATAGCCATCTCAAAAGATAAATGTGGACACCTCCAAAATTGGAAACGAAGTCTTTTGAAGAAGAATAAAAGAGCAGCATGCTTTCCTTACCTCAACTGTTTCTATCTTTATTTTTTTACCACTCAAATTTGACCATTGCTCCAGAGATGCAATAGGCTCAAAAAGGCATCAAGGTGAACGGCAATATATAAAATGTCCCAAAGGTCTTAGTGCAGTTAAAAGTTTTGAAAGACCTTGCATTAACAGCTTCATGTAACATCATTTGCGAGACAGGGAATTATGCATATGAGGTAAACTCATCTTGAACTCAATTTAAGTGTGTATCTTACGGTGAAAGCCAATATCCTGGTCCTTGCCTGCCTTCCTTACAAGTCAAAGGAAAGGGTGAAATGTGAGCTCAGTCCCCTCATCTGTAAAATAAAGTTGTTAGACTAAACCAGGGGACTGCAAACTATGGTCTAAGGGCCAAATCCAGCAGGCTGCCTGTTTTTTTAAATAAAGTTTTATTGGAACAGAGCCACCCCCATTTGTTTCTGTACTGTCTATGGCTGTTTTCGTGATACAACAGCACAGTTGAGTTGCTGTAACAGACCAAAAGGCTTATGAAACCAAAAATATTTACTATCTGGCTCTTTATAGAAAAAGTTTGCCAATCCCTGCACTAGATTATTTCTAAGCTCCATTTCTGCTCTGTTGTTTTCTGGTTCTATAAGCCTAGAAAAGGAAATGGAAAGAAGGAAAAATAGACACAAGCAACAATGATGATTCCGCTGCCTCAGGTTGTGCAACTGGAGATGGACTCAGCAGGTCAGGAGCATCCAGTCTTAGAGAACGTATGGAGAGGTAAGTTGGAAGACACTGTTTAAAATATCCAAATTCTACTCAGCCTGTGCCCTATAGAGCCCACGAGCCACAACCACTGAAGCCTGCACACCTAGAGCCCGTGCTCCGCAACAAGAGAAGCCACCGCAGTGAGAAGCCCGTGCACCGCAACGAAGAGTAGCCCCCGCTCGCCGCAACTACAGAAAGACCGCACGCAGCAACGAAGACCCAACGCAGCCAAAAATAAAGAAATAAATAAATTTATTTTTTAAAAAAGAAAAAGTATATTATAGGACCAGGGTTGGCAAACTTTTTCTGTAGATGGCCAGATAATAAACATTTTCAGCTTTGAGGGCCATATAGTCTCTGCTGTTGTAACATGAAAGCAGCCATAGACAATATATAAATGAATAGGCATGGCTGTGTTGCAACAAAACTTTATTTATGGACGCCGAAATTTGAATTTCATATTATTTTCTTCTTTATATTTTTTCAACTACTTAAAAGTGTAAACACCATTTGCAGCTTGCAACCTGTACACAAACAACTGGCAGGCAGGAGTTGGCCCATGGTCTGTAGTTTACAGAGAAACCCTATGAGGAAGGTAGTGGATGGCAGCATAGTTTTTGCATTTCCCCAAATGCCACTATAAAAACCACAAGTAGGAAAGGTAAGTAGGGTAAGTAGGAAAGCAAAGCCAAAATCCACGGACACAATCTGCAACAAGACCAGATGAAAGTGACGCCCCCCATGAACCCTGAAATATGAGTGGGTAGGGACAAATTAGAGATGCTGCAAGAGCAACATGGTATTAGCTATGGGAGAGTATGGAGAGGGAATCAGCAGGGCATCTGATAGATCGGAGAATTCTAAAACAACTCACTCAAACTTCGGCAAGCTAATTTACGAACAATAAAAGTGAGTCTGGCAGGGGGTTGCACCGCCAAAAGAGTGACCAAATGCAAGGAGTCCACAGAACAGCCTGAGAGCCACCTGAGCCCTATGAACTCTCAGAACCATCCGAAGCTCCCTTCCTGGGCAAAGTCCCACTCTGAAGAGAAACTGATAGGAAAAGACTCCACACTGGCTAGGACACAGGCAAGAGACACAAACTATAAAGTCCAGATAAAAGTAGATGAGGTGAAGAGGCAGAGCCAGACTTCAGAAAGGAATTCACTACAGTTTTGAGAAATTGTCAAAAATAATAGAAGATGGAACTCTATAGCCATGAAATTAGAAAAAAAAAAACTATCCTAAATCAAGTCTCCTTCTAAAACTTTAGGGAAACTAATTTCATGTAAAAATAAGCGACAGAATAATATTCTTATGGAATTAAAAGATGCCAGAAGGATGTCCACAAAATATACACAGATGAAAATTATAATCTAATATTTCAAAACTAGCAAAAGTATATTAAGAAAAAGTTATGTGATATGAAAAACAGTGCATGATATCGAAGAATATAAAAATTCAGAATAAGAACAATTCAGAAATGACATGGTAAAACCCAAGAAACAATTAGAAGTAAAAGAAAATAATCATTTCAGAAATGAAGACTAGCTAGAGGAAACACAGGGGCAAATAAACACAACAGATAAAACAAGAGAAACAAAAGATGAAAAGGAGGATTTTTTTAAATCAAAAAGAAATAAAGATAGATGAAAATTATTCGAAAGGATGTGACAAATATAGAAGGCAGGCAAGGAAAATAAGGGAACAGAACAACAAAGTCTGTAAGTGAAGACATTTTCACTGAAAGTTTTTAAAAAGATTTGAAACTACATACTGAAAAGGCACACTATATACCTTGGAAAATCAACCCAGAATGACTAATACCAAGACATATTCTAGTAAAATTATAGGACTTCGAAGGAAAAAATCTTTTGACAACCAGGTAAAAAAGACTAAGTGTTTTAACACAGAAAGAGTATTATATTGTCAGCAGACCTTGACAACACTTTATGCCAGAAGAAAATGCATGACATATTTAAGATACCCAAAGCAAGAACATGTACGCCATGGATTTTATATTTAGCTAAAATGAATTTCAATGATTAATGCAGGAAACTCCATCAATATGTAAATAATCCAGGAAATGTTGGTCCCATGAATCCTTCCTGAGAAAAGTTTTGGAGTTTCAAAAAACCAAAATGACTGGAGAGACATCAACATAAAGATCGGGGGTTAGCATCAAATACATACCATATAGAATTAAGACTAAAGAGGGCTATAGGGAGACAATATAGTATATAATGGCCTTATGCACTGGAAACGTAGATCCTGGACAACTTTAAGAATGGGGAGAGAATGGGAAGAACATATGGAAAAATTGCTGTCTTTAATAATCGTTAAAAATTATTTTATAGTTTGTCAAGAGTTCAGAAATTCCTTCAGTTCCACCTGTTTCCTTTTCATCTGTTAAATTCAAATAAAGATAAATATGAGCATTTTATGAAAACATATTATATAATTTGTTAAAAGTGTGGACTGGAGGATCAGGAAGCCTGGGCTCAGATCCCAGCTCTAACTCTTGTTAGTTAGATGTAGATAATAGCTCTGCTAGGCAGCAGCAGTGTAACCTCAAACAAGTTACGTATAATCCCTCTGGTGCTTCACTGTCTTCATCTGTAGAGTGGAGATAATCCCTGTTGCAGGATGGGGACAAATTAATGAAGGAAGTGCTTAGAAAAGTGTCTAACACATAGCAAAAGTTCAAGAAGTATGAACTGCTATTATTATTGTTGTTACTATTATTCCATTTACCAGTAAAGGTGCAGTCAGCCCTCCGGAGGAGGTGCATAGGTTATGTGCAAATACTACACCATTTAAGGGACTTGAAAATCCGTGAATTTGGGTATCCGAGGGAGTCCTGAAGCCAATCCCCCACAGATACCAAGGGACGACTGTATTTCCATTCCTCTATGTTGTTCTCATAACCTTAACGATGATTATAGCTGGATAACAAGATTAATTTTTCTCTTTTGGTTATCTGTATTTCTCATTTCTCTATAATAAACATATTTCTTTTAAAAGAAATATTATTTTAATTTAAAAGATGCACCCTGAATGTTACATTTTCATGGGTGTCTGCTCATTAGACCCAACGCTTAACTGTGTTGGACAGGAAAAAAGCAATCAGAACACTGCAGCAGAAGTGGCTTCTAAGAAAACATTAATTTATTATTATTATTATTTTTTTTTTTTTTGCGGTACGCGGGCCTCTCACTGTTGCGGCCTCTCCCGTTGCGGAGCACAGGCTCCGGACGCGCAGGCTCAGCGGCCATGGCTCACGGGCCCCGCCGCTCCGCGGCATGTGGGATCCTCCCGGACCGGGGCACGAACCCGTGTCCCCTGCATCGGCAGGCGGACTCTCAACCACTGCGCCACCAGGGAAGCCCAAACATTAATTTTTTAATTGCCTTTTTTCATTCCTGAAACTCTGATTACGCTCATTTTCACCCATCGTCAGCATCAGGGCCTTTGCCTGAGCACTGCTTCTATGCATATGTCTATGTAAGGTAAAAGGGACAAAAGCAAAGGCTCTGACCTGTTATTCAATTTTGTGAATTATATGTCAGTCTAATTTTAAAATGACTTGTAGAAAAAAAAAATCCACAGAATTACAGTCCATAATTCAATTCTTACCCTGCCGATTTTTTAAACAAGGTAATCGACAATAGAATAATGGCCAAAGATGAAAAACATCCTAGATGAAAACAAACCGGTGTTTGGGTGGTGAACACAACTGGCTTTTAGTTGTTAGTCATCCTAGAAAAATACATGTATGTATATAGAATTGTTTTAAAGAAAGAGACAAACGTCATAGAGTAATGGAGCGCCAAGTTCCAGTTTAAGAGCACCTTCAGGATTCGGTTATTTCACACAGCGAGCTGCCAACAGAGGCGAAGCGGGCTTCACGCACCTAAGCACCACGCAGAACACTGGCCTTGTGTGTACAAATCAGCTGACCACGTGCCCCCGTCTTCTTCAGAGCAACAGACACAATAGAAAGTTGTACAATATGAATTGTAGATCCCCACGCCTTAAAAATCACTGCAGCCTAAAAAGAACTTGTTGAATGTGGTGTGGAGGGGACTAATTTGGTACCATTTGAGGTGGCTATCAATTCAAACACTCACTTTGAAAACTGATAATTAAAGGGAAAGAATTAAACATGTTTCCTACCTTTCTAGCAGAAACCGAATTTCAGAACAACTAAGAAGCCTAGTTGAGGACTGAAAGCAGTGCTTTGTAGGAAAATGCTAGCTTATAAGTGTAGATTAAATGATAGATGAGAAAAATCATCATCGTTTCACAACCCCTACTGAGATTATTGATTCAAGCAAAGATACTAATTGGTCAATAAAAAGCATCTGCTGAAGAGTTGACAGGGTGCTAACATTACCACCACACAGATTATCTTCAGGTGGCAAGGGGAGGAAACGTGTAGATGGCAGGAGGGGACATGCTATTATCACCTTAAATACAGTGGTCCATCTCACTAATGGTGGGACAACTGGATATTATCTGTCTCCTGACAATTGGGACAGCTGGAAATATTTAAATATGGACTGAGTATTAGATGATATTAAGGAATTAATAATTTTTAAAGTGCGGCCATGCTATTTTGGCTATGTAGGAAAGCGATCTTAGCTTTTAAAGATACACACTGAAGTTAAAAAAACATTCAGCAGTATTTGGAAGTCAACTCCAAGTTAAAAAGCTGCTTTCCAATCAGGAATTCAAAACTGGCACAGCACTGAAAATGTAATTGGTTTCCAAGAAGCAGAGGAAGAATAGATAATATTTTATGGATGAAAAAGAAATGCAGATGCAGAAGAGAAGCAATTCCCTCCGCAAAGCCCCCCTACCCCCCAAATATGGCCAGCAGCCCAATTAGTCACACAGAAAAGGCAAACAGCAAAGCAACAGGAAAAAATGCTGCTGGCCAAAATGTTACTACAGTGATGAGCAAAACACTGTCAAAACAGTAGAAACCTTAAGGAAAATGATACAGAAGATTTAATTTACTGGTGGCTAAACCTAAATAAGTTTTTTTTAAACAACCACTACTGATGGTGCAGCGTGGAAGAAGAAATTGTTTAGAAAGGGCATGGATTATTTCTTGGGATTAGAAGTTGGTAAATTTGGGCTACAATAGCTTCTACTTCAGGTTCTGCAATTCCCTCTCTATATGATAGTCCTTGAGAAATTTCTCCATGGTCCCCAATGTCCCCATCTTTAAAGTGAGGAGCTGGACTAGAATTTTGAAAATTTATAGTTAAAGACAACTAAACATGTAAACATACACCTCATTAGATGACCTCTAGGGCAATGTTCACTCCATAATTATTCATTCCCTAATTCGATGATTCTAGAAGTAAAAGGACAGTCTTTCTGCTGTATATGCAGTTCAATTTTCGAGAACTGCTGCCATGTAGAGAAAGTAGATTATTCATTTGGTTAAAAAGCAAACATGGAAATTTGTTCTATTACCCTTTCCCCTGTCTGGCATTTTTATTATACTTTTAGTTTTAAACACTGATTTTATTTAATGGTCTGCAACCACCGCAAACAAAAACATCTTATGCTTTTAGTGGTCCATCTTGTCAGTGTATCCACCTCACTAAATTATAGAATTATCTGACTCATCAGGACAACATATTATCCTCTAGACAGCAAATTGAAAAAAAGCAATTCTCCCATCTCTGAGAAAGATAATTGATCTGATTTTGCTGTCAATGTTACCATCATTCACTCTATCACCCAGGCTTGAAACCCTGAAATTATTTTTTACTCTCGCCACCTTTCATCACCCACACAGAGTCACCAAGTCGTAATGAGTTTCCTTTAATAATGTCTCTTGCATCAATCTCCTCTGCTACCACCTAAATTCAAATCCCTATTATCTCACAGACCTGGATGACCACAATATTCTCTTTTCCCTTAATGACTTGTACAGCGTTTCTTTTTATTATAAAAGTAATACATGCTCATTACAGGCAATTTGGAAATTTCAGAAAGGTAAAGAGAGAATAATATCAATTATCCACAATCTTCCTGCCCAGAGATGATTATTTTGACGCATTTCCTTCCACTCATTGTTCTATGTATATATTGATAGGTTTTTTATAAAAATTAGGATTGTAATACACTACACATTTATGATATGTTTCTTACACTTACACCGTGAGTATTTTGCTAGGACATTAAATGCTTTGAAAACCTAAGTTTTCAAAAAACTTATTCTTGATTGTTGATGTTTCCTTAGTTTCTAATTTTTCATTTTAGAAACAAATGCTGCATTGACCATCCTTGTACCATTGTTGGATTATTTCCCTAAAATAGATTCCTAAAGAAATAATGACCAGATCAAAGATTCTTGTTACATTTTACCAAGTTGCCCTCCAGAAAGAACACATACCATTTTACAGGCCCACCAGCGTTGCACGAAAAGTGCCAGTTCCCCACCCACTTGTTAACACTGGATATTATCACTTTTTAGACATGTATTAAGCTGGAAATTTATATCTCATCAATGCTTTGGCTGTATGTCCTGTATATATCAGTGAGTCCAAACATGTTTTCACAGATATTGGACATTTGTGTCATGGCACTTCGACTGTCTTCATTCTGCTAAAAGGGGTAGCAAACTCAAATGCTTTTCAGGGGTCTGGCATGTTAGGTCAATGTGTGAAACCACAGTGGGAATTAGGAATTCTCAGGAATTCCTAATCTCAGGAATAGGGCCTGAGATGAACTGGTAGAGTGCATGCCCTGCTTAAGATCCCAAATTGAAAAATTTTAAATACACCACGCTGGCCAAACAAAACATCTGTGGGGCAAATTCAGGACTAGGTTCCCAGGTTGCTACCGTGCTAGCGCCTCCCCTCTCTAATCCATTCCCTCCAGGTCGTTGTCAGGATGACAGGTGTGGAGAGAAGGGAACCCTCCTGCACTGTTGGTGGGAATGTAAATTGGTGCAGCCACTATGGAGAACAGTATGGAGGTTCCCTAAAAAAACTAAAAATAGAGCTACCATATGATCCTGCAATCCCACTCCTGGGCATATATCTGGAGAAAAACATGGTCTGAAAGGGTACCCCAATGTTCACTGCAGCACTGTATACAATAGCCAAGACATGGAAGCAACCTAAATGTCCACCGACAGAGGAATGGCTAAAGAAGATGTGGTACATATATACAATGGAATATTACTCAGCCATTAAAAAGAAGGAAAGAATGCCATTTGCAGCAACGTGGATGGACCTAGAGATCGTCATACTGAGTGAAGTAAGTCAGACAAAGACAAATATCGTATGATATCGCTTATATGCGGAACCTAAAAAAATTGATACAAATGAACTTATTTACAAAACAGAAACAGACTCACAGACTTAGAGAAGAAACTTATGGTTACCAGGGGGAAGGGTGGGGGGGGGAGGGATAGTTAGGGAGTTTGGGATTGACATGTACTCACTGCTATATTTAAAATGGATAACCAACAAGGACCTACTGTAGAGCACAGGGAACTCTGCTCAGTATTACGTAACAACATAAATGGGAAAAGAATTTGAAAAAGAATAGATACATGTATATGTATAACTGAATCACTTTGTTGTACAACTGAAACAAAACATTGTTAATCAACTATACGCCAGTATAAAATAAAAAGTTATAAAAACAAAGAATGATATTCCTAATACCTTCTCATATAAGGCCAGCCATAACATGACTCCAAATCTGTTTCTCGGAACTCCCCTATCCCAACCCGGTACTTCTATCATACAGAACTCTAAGGAGGTAGTGAGGTTCTTGAGGACAAACATTCTATCTTACAAAAGGCAATGCAGCAGAGTGGAAAGAAAGGGAAAAGTCTAGAATCAGACAGTCCTGGGTCAAATCTCACCTTATTATCTACTAGCTGTGTGGCTGCAGTAGTTATTTAACCTCACTGAGGCTCCATTTCCTCATGTGTGAAATGGTACTAACAGCACCTACACCACAGGGTGGTTATGAAGATGGAGCATTTAATACACTGTGTACACACGGCAGACTTCCAATCACTGGTTAGAGGAGCTGTTAGAATACTTGCACAATTCTCAACCTCTAGCATCTGTCTCAGTAGCCGGCAAAATGAAGACACACGGGTGATCCTAAGGAAAGTATCTGTAACAGTGATTTTCAAAGTGCGCTCCATGAATGATCACGCCAGGATAGGAATCATCTTTGGGCTCCTTTGAAATATGCAGATTCCTGGGACCCATCCCAGAGCCGGTGAACCCGAACTTCTGAAGGTAGGGCCCAGGATTCTATACTCCTACAAGCACTGCAGTTGACTGTGACTCAAAGCTGAAGAAACACCGTCACCTCAGTTGCAGTATACCAGCCCTTCATCAGGTGCCTGACTTCTAGACCTCCCTGGCTAGTGGTGCCCTATCTGGCACAGTTACCCACTGCCCATGCCCATGACTTGGTGAAAAAGTGATCCAGATGGCTCTTCCTCTGACAGCATGGGAGCCTCCCTGCCTTCCTTCCCTAGCCACTGTGTATCACCCGTCATTACAAGAATCGTTTGGGCGTTAAAGATAAATGGAAAGTATTATCAATAGTAATACTAAGCACTAACACTTACTAAGCACCTATAATGTGCCAGACACACTGAGTGGTTTCTACGTATTAAATTAATTTAATCCACATAACAACACTATGAGGCAGGTGCTATCATTACCTCCACTTTTTACAAGTGGGAAAACTGAGGCACAGGAAGGTTAAGGAAGTTACCTAAGGTCAAATAGACGGCAGATGACACAGCAGAGATTTGAATCCAGACACTCTGACTCCAGAGCGCAGGCTATTATCTACTATGCTGTACTATTTCCCTGAATTAACGGCCCTATGCCTGAAATTACTAATTTAAGATATATACAATAATATTGATATTTATTTCATTTAGTGCCTTTATTATTTTATTTGGGTGAATGTATTTATCAGAGAAGCCTCAAACTCTTTTGTTCCCATAAGGTCTTAGCTTTTCCAGCCACAAATTCTAGCGTAAGAGTCTGCAGCCAGCTAACTCTAACAGTTCGGGTGGGTTTGCTCTAGTTCCATGTCTTCGGAGGCCAGCTTTCCAGGCAATAGCATGAACACAATCTATTTCAATTGTTTACCTTATCTTTCTATTTCCCTAAATCAAGTTTGAAAAATTACTCCAGTCAGAAGACCTGACTATTGGCTTAGTTTCATAAAGGAGGCTCCTCCCGCTGCAGGTTTAGATCAAATATGTTCCCTACCCCAGACAGAGAATGAAGCCCCGCGAAACAAGACAGACGAAGTATTCTGGGAACTTCTTAAACGCTATGCTTGGCCTGAGATACAACATTTAAAATCAGCTCTTCCTTAATCTTTTAGATAAAATGTAGCTTAAAAGAACCAATTTTGAAATGAAATTCTGACACATGCTACAACATGGATGAACCTTGAAAATGTTATGCTAAGTGAACGAAGGCAGACACAAAAGGACAAATATTATAGGATTCCACTTATATGAGGCACCCAGGTTAGGCAAATTCAGAGAGACAGAAAGCAGAATAGAGGTTACCAGGGGCTGAGGGGAATGGAGAGTTATTGCTTAATGGGTACAGTTTCTGTTTGGGATGATGAAAAAGTTCTGGAAATAGTGAAGATGGTTGCACAACACTGTAAATGTACTTAATGCCATTGAACTGTATACTTAAAACTGGTTAAAATGGTAAATTTTATGTTTTACCAAATTTTTTTTAAATCCCATAGCCTCCCCCCCAAAAAATCAATTTCAGACTTCACGGAGTCAGTGCTTACCAGGGTATCATCATTCTGGTCTCCAAACATTTCTTTAAAAATCTTGCCAGGATCAGGAATTGGAGGGAATATAATAATCTTGAGCCTTTAAGAAAACAGAGACATTTTTGATCAAACCTTCCATTCCATAGAAATGTCCCACTTAAATACAGCCATATTAAAAGAAGGCTTGGACAAAAGACATGGTACACAAGTCATCTTTAGTGATGACGTACTTGTGAAAAAATTTCTAAAACAAGCTGAGAAATCGATCTCCTAAAAGTATCAAGTGTGGATAAAGCAGAGGGCCCATCAGTAGCAGACTACTTATACCCTTTCAATGAAAAAAATTTTTCCAGCTTTACTGAGATATACTTGACAAACAAAAATTGTATAAATTTGAGGTGTACAAAGTGACATTTTAATATATGTGTACATTGTGAAATGATGATCACAATCAAGCTAATTAACACATCCATCACCTCACATAGTTATAATTGTGTGTGTGGCACTGTGTGTGTTATCCTCTATCATTTAAATAAAAATGGTGCTTTACTTATCACAGATCAGATGGGAGCTTGCTGTTTATAATTTTGAAAAAAATAATCTTCCGGGAACAGGGGGCATTCTCTTTAATTTTTCTTCCTTTTTCTTCCTTGTCTCCTCTCTGTTTTCTTTTAAATTAAAAAAAAATTTTAATTGAAGTATAGTTGATTTACATTGTTGTGTTAATTACTTCTGTACAGCAAAGTGACTCAGTTATACATATATATACATTCTTTTCCATTATGGTTTATCACAGGATATTGAATATAGTTCCCTGTGCTACATGGTAAGACCTTGTTGTTCATCCATTCTATACATAATAGTTTGCATTTTCGGCTTCCCTGGTGGCACAGTGGTTGAGAGTCCGCCTGCCGATGCAGGGGACACGGGTTCGTGCCCCGGTCCGGGAAGATCCCACATGCCGTGGAAGCGGCTGGGCCCGTGAGCCATGGCTGCTGAGCCTGCGCGTCCGGAGCCTGTGCTCCGCAACGGGAGAGGTCACAACAGTGAGAGGCCCACATACCACAAAAAAAAAAAAAAAAAAAAAAAAGTTTGCATCTTATAATCCTAAACTCCCACTCCATCCCTCCCCCACATCCCTCCCCCTTGGCAACCACCCCAGTCTATTCTCTATGTCCATGATTCTGTTTCTGTTTCATAGATATGTTCATTTGGGTCACGTTTTAGATTCCACTTATAAGTGATATCATATGGTATTTGTCTTTCTCTCTCTGACTTACTTCACTTAGTATGATAATCTCTAGTTGCTGCAAATGGCATTATTTCATTCTTTTTTATGGTTGGGTAGTATTCCATTGTATATATGTACCACATCTTCTTTATCCATTCATCTGTCAATGGACATTTAGGTTGTTTCCATGTCTTGGCTATTGTGAATAGTGCTGCTATGAACATAGGGGTGCACGTATATTTTAGAATTAAAGTTTTGTCTGGACTCTATTTTTGCATCTGATAGTAGTACCCTTTGGTGGACCTACCTCATCTCCTAGGTCTCTAAATGTTGATGTGTCCCAGCATTCTCTTTTGTCCTCTTTATCTCCCTCACTTTATTAGTGCTCTCTTCCAGTCTTAGGGCTTTAAATCCATTTACATGCCAAGGACTCCCAAAATTCTATCTCCAGCCCAAACCTCTCCCTTAAACTCCAGATTCATGTATACAAGTACCTATTTAGCATCTCTACTTAGATATCTAATAGGTATCTCAAATTTCTCATGTTCAAAACTGAAGTCCTCACCTTTTCCCTAAAGCCAGCTCTCCTCCCAATCTTCTCCATCTTAGTAAATGGCTCTAGTATTCACTCAGTTGCTGAAGCCCAAAATCTAAGAGTTATCCTTGAATCCTCAATTTCCCTCACACCTTCGAAGACAAGCAGCCATCAGCAAGCACTATTAATTCCATCTTCAAAATATATTCCACATCAGACTACCTCTTACTACCTCCTAACTAGTCTACCGGCCTCCACTCTTGTCCAAGTCAAGTCTTCACTCAGCAATACAATGATCTTTTACGACAGTAAATCCAATCACATCCCTCCCCTGATTAAAACTCTCTCATGTTTCCCCATCATGCTTAGGATAACATTTCAATTCCTTGCCATAGCCTACATGATCTGGCCCTGCCAGCCTCTCCAGCCTCATTTCCTGTTGTTCTCCCCCTTGCATGCTCTCCTCTAACAAGACACACGGAGTTCATTCCAGCCTCAGGACCTTTGCACTTGCTGTTCCTTTGGCCTAGAATACTCTTTCTTTGAATAGCTGACTGGTTTGCTCCTTTAATTCTGTCCTCAAATGTCACTTTCTCAGAGAGGACTTCCCTGGCATCCTATGTAAGATGAGCCTCATATCACTTCCTAGCCTTTCTCCCCAGCCCAACTCCACAACTTTACTACTCACTAAGTGAAACCATAGATAGGGACTTTGTTCTGTTCATTGCCACAACCCCAGCAATAACAACAGTGCCTGGCACATAAATAGGCACTCAACAAACGTATGTTTAAAGAATACTGAAATAACGATAAAATGTTGATTCTAGAACCAGCTTAATAACCTTATTCCAACTTTAGGTATTTACTGAAAGAGCAAATAATAGCACCAGACTAGTCCCTATGATGAAATTGAGAAAGTAAAACATTCTCAAGGAATGAGTGCTGTAACTTAGAGACAACTTGAAGTTCTCTTTCTTATAGCATTAAGTAGCAACCTGTTTTGCATTCACACTAGACAAGTCATTTAATTGGTAATGGTCTCCATTTCTAAAACTTATGATCTACCAACCAACTGTTGACAAATTAGGCATTTGAAAGAGTAGAGTGAACATAGGTCTTATCAACAATTCTAAAAATATACAAAGAGAGCACTGCCTGAGCAGAGCCCTGGGATCCAACACTTTTCTCACCAGAAAATGGGTACAATAATATTTCTTTGCCATGCCATACTACCAAAAAGCCAGGTAGAGCCAAAATGCTTCCAACACACTGGGGAAACATCAAACACACCCACAAAGAAGAATAACCATAGCAACCAGGGTAGCAGAAACTGTCAAGCCTGCCTGGGCAGCTGCCTTACCTTTTCAGGTACAGTAGAAGGACTATGATTGCAGCTGCAACGATGATCGGAATGATGAGTAACGTGGTTATGTAAAATGTTGGATTGGCCTTCTGACCTGGAAAATGAAAAACAAAGAGGAAGACATGAGAAATAAAACCCTTTTAGAAATAAACCAAGCAACAGTTGTATTAGACTAATGAGATTACAGATATTTCTGCCCTCTACACTAACATATTTCCCAAAACTCTTCAATTCTCTTATCTTTTGTTATCTTAATAGTGAAAAAAAAAGTCCTGCTCTGGTGCCTAAAATTCCATGGATGAAAAAGCACCTTAAGGATTATCTGAAACCAGGATATCTTAACTGGTTTCAGACACTATTAACAAAGATGTTATATTTGTTAAATATGTCATCTCATTAACAGTGACTATCTTTTCTTATTGGTTACTTAGCACTATTAGAACACCTAAAATAATCCTAACAACAACTACCACTACTATTCTTAATTGAGCAACTACTGTATGTCTGATATCATACTAGGTAATTTTGCATGCTTATATCTATGCTAAAGAGATAGATAATATTACTTCCCACTTATACAGATGAGAAATGTAAGGCTCAGAGAGGTTCAGTGGCTTGTCCAGAGGGTTTAGTAAGTGATGGAGTCAAGCCTCAAACCCAGCACTGTCCAATTCCAAAGACTTTCGTTAACTGCCTTGCTACACCTAACACTTAGAATGGCATGTCTAGTTATTGGGTTGGCCAAAAAGTTTGCTCAGGTTTTTCCATAGCATCTTACAGAAAACCCAGACAAACTTTTTGGCCAACCCAATATATGCTCATCTTTTCCACCAGGGCATGAAAATCTGGAAAGCATCTCAGGGCCTAACATTGTGTTAGGCAGCCTCTAAGATGACTCTAAATGATCCCTGCCTCCTGATATTCACACCCCTGTATAATTTTCTCCCCTTAAGGGTGGGCTGGACTACATGTGTGAATAGCAACAGTGATGGGATGTCACTTCTGAGATAAGGTTATAAAGGGCTGCAGTTCTCATACTGGGTGTTTCCTCATGCTCTCTCGTTTGGACTACGCACTGGGGGAAGCCAACTGCCATGTCATGAGGTAGCCCTGTGCAGAGATCCAAATGGTAAGGAACTGAGAGAGCCCTCTGTATTAGCTTCCTAGAGCTGCTGTAACAAATCACCACACGCTGGTTGGCTTAAAACAGGAGAACTATATTCTCTCACAGCTCTGGAGGCTAGAAATCCCAAATCGAGGTATCAGCAGGGACATGCTCCCTCTGAAGGCTCTAGAGTAGACTCTCTCCTTGCATCTTCCTGGCTTCTGGTGGTTCCCAGGAATCCTTGGTGTTCCTTGGATTTGTAGCTGCATCACTCCGATCCCTGCCTTCATCTTCACATGGCCCTCTTCTCTGTGTTTCTGTGTATCCTCTCTTCTTCTGATAAGGATGCTAGTCATTGGATTTAGGGCCTGCTCTAAGCGGGTATGACCTCATCTTAACTTGCTTACATCTGCAAAAACTCTATTTCCAAATAAGGTCACATTCACAGGTACCAGGAGTTGGAACTTGAACATATCTTTTTGGGGCACATGATGCAACCTGCTACAGCCTCCATCCAGCATCCAGAGTGGAAATGAGGCTTTCCAATGACCATATGAGTGATTGTGCAAGTGGATTCTCCAGCCCCAGTCAAGCCTTCAGATGCGACTGAAGTCCCAGTCAACAGCTTGACTGGAACCTTATAAGAGAACTTGAGCCAGACGTACCTAGCTAAGCTATGCCCAGATTTTTGAGCCATGGAAACTGTGAGATAGTAAATATGTGTTTTTTATTTTTTAATTATTTTTTTAAAATTTTTTGGCTGCACTGCACAGCATGTGGGATCTTAGTTCCCCAACCAGGGATCGAACCCACGCTCCCTGCATTGGAAGCATGGAGTCTTAACCACTGGACCGCCAGGGAAGTCCCATATATGTGTTTTTTGTTTGTTTGTTTGTTTTGATTAATTTTTATTGGAGTATGGTTGCTTTACAATGTTGTGTTTTCTTGTTTTTTGTTTGTTTTTTTTTTAAATTAATTTTTATTGGAGTATAGTTGCTTTACAATGTTGTGTCCAAATATGTGTTTCGTAAGCCACTAATTTTGGAGCTAATTTGTTATGCAATAATAGATAACTAATACAACCTTGCCTGGCACTTAGCTTGTTCAGTCTTTCAATTAATAGGGAATTGACTACTTCAATAACCTGTCTCTCTGACTGTTAGATAGCTGTTAGAAAGTTCTTAAGTTGGTCCTGTTTTGGCCCATGGAGCCACAAAAAAGACAGCCTACTCCCTCTTCTACCTGACAATACCTCAAATCTTAGAATTCAGCAATTATGACTCCCTAAGCTTACTTCGTTAACTGTTCTTCCCCAAATTTTGAGATTCTTCAACATCCTGATTACCCTTCCACGGAAAGATTCCAGTCTGCCAATGCACCTCTTACAATGTGGTGCCCAGGATGGGATGCTGTATACTTTTGATGTGGCCAGGACACTGTGCCCCACCCTGCAGCACCCCCTTGTTCTGGATGCTGCACTATCACTGCTGCCTATGACTGCAGTATGCCTTTGGGGGATATTTAAGGGACCGATGTTGAGTCACTTTGAGCTTACAGTCAAATAAAACCCTATCCCTCACCCCACAGCACACACATCCATAAGGGACATGTCTTTCCAATCCTGTACTTGACCCTGGCAGATAGCTTGCTCAGCCTCTCAATTAATAAATGAAACTGATTTTCTTCAAACCTAGATATATGTTTATCTCTATAAAATGCCATCAAGGTCATTGTCCTACTCTTGATTCTGTTACCAGCACATAGGATAGTACTCTAGCGTTGCACAATCTGCAGATTTAATCATGCCTGCCTTCTATATTTTTGTTCAGGTTGTTAACAAAGATACAGACAGGACAGAAGAGAGGATAACACCATTTGGACTGCAAATTTTCAAAGAGCTGCATATTGTAAATTAACCCTGAGTGATCCGACAATAATTAAACAGAAAATACATTTCAATTGTAAGTATTCTCTGGCTGACGTCAAGAATAAAGAACAGGGACTTCCCTGGTGGCGCAGTGGTTAAGAATCCGCCTGCCAATGCAGGGGACATGGGTTCGAGTCGTGGTCCGGGAAGATCCCACATGCCGCGGAGCAACTAAGCCTGTGCGCCACAACTACTGAGCCTGTGCTCTAGAGCCTGCGAGCCACAACTACTGAGCCCGCGTGCCACAACTACTGAAGCATGCACGCCTAGAGCCCGTGCTCTGCAACGAAAGAAGCCACCGCAATGAGAAGCCCGTGCGCCACAACGAAGAGTAGCCCCCGCTCGCCACAACTAGAGAAACCCCGCATGCAGCAATGAAGACCCAATGCAGCCAAACATAAATAAAATTTTTAAAAAAGAATGAAGAACAGCCCTTTCCCACAATCAAGTTTCTGCTTCAACTTAGTTTCCATGTATCAATGGTTTAACTTTTAATAAAATCCCATTCTCTTACCTATACTCATTGCTTGACTCCAATTACTCCAGAGTTTGTCATCCTCATAGCATAACTTATTTGTTTTGACTCTTATTCTGACTGTGTTCAGAGTATCAGGAACAACACCAGGGACCATGAAACAAATTGTACCCTTAGATATAAAATAAAAGCACACAAGGAATATTACCAGCTTATTCTCTTTCTCTGCTTCTGAATCCTAAATTTAATTATCTGCCAACTTTTGTATATGATTAAGACTTTGTATTGCAATACAAATTATCTGACTTTAACTCCTGAAAAAGAAAATTGGCAATAATCCACAGAACAAAGTAGTTTGTTTTTCTCAAAGCAGTTCAAATTTAGGATATGCTCACCCTGTCCCACCCCCAATTACTCTGAGTTTAAGCCCAAATAGCTAAAATTGAACTTACTGACCTCTAGGTTTCCTTCAAATTCTGAATCCTGACATTTGGCCTCTTCAACCTTGAAAATATAAAAAATGAATACATTCAAAAAGTTTTAAAGACCACACTTTATATCATTTAACCGTTTTAACAAGTTCTCTTTTATGCCATTATCAGAGGACCAGGTGCAGTGAAAAGAGGTAGGTTTTTAAAAATAAGTGGTCAATTACATATCCATATGTGAAAAAAAAGAATCTTGACCCCTACCTCACACTATTTACAAAGTCAATTCCATATGGATTGCAGATCTAAATGTGAAAGTTAAAATAAATTAATAAATAAATACATAAATACAGCAAGCTTTTAGATGAGAACATACAACATCCTCATGACCTTAAAGTAGGAAGATATCTTAAATAGGACCAAAAAAATATTAACCATAAAGGAAAAATTTTTATAAAATCATCTATATTAGGGCTTCCCTGGTGGCGCAGTGGTTGAGAGTCCGTCTGCCGATGCAGGGGACACGGGTTCGTGCCCCGGTCCGGGAAGATCCCACATGCCGCGGAGCGGCTGGGCCCGTGAGCCATGGCCGCTGAGCCTGCGCGTCCGGAGCCTGTGCTCCGCAACGGGAGAGGCCACAACAGTGAGAGCCCCGCGTATTGCAAAAAAAAAAAAAAAAAAAAAAAAAATCATCTATATTAAAATTAAAAGCTTCTGTTTACCAAAAGATATCCTATTAAGGAAATTCAAAGTTAATGCATAGAGTGAGAAAAGATATTTGCAGTTTATGACAAAGGACTTGCATATATATATATATATATAAAATATATATTTATATATAATACACACACATACATATACCTCATAAATTAATAAGAAAAAGACAGACAACCCAACAGAAAAGTGGCAAAAGACTTGAACAGACATTTCACAAGAGGATATTCAAATTGCCAATAAACATAGGAAAAAGTGCTCAACTTCATTAGTTATCAGGAAAATGCATATTAAATCCATAAGATAACGATACACACACCTACTGGACAATACCAAGTGTTGGTGACGATGTAAAGCATCTAGCACTCTCAATTTCTGCTTTTAGTAGTGTAAATCGGCACAACCATTTGGGAAAACTTATTATCTACTAGAGACAATCATATGTAACCCTATGGCCCATATATGTGCAACAGAAATGTACACATATGTGCACCAAGAAATAAGTGTGCAAATGTTCATAAAAACTCTATTCATAAAATTCCAAACTGGAAACTATTCAAATGTCTATCAGCAGGAGAATGGATAAATCAAATGTGGTATATTGACATGATGGAATGAATGCAATGAGATGCATCTTCAACCACAGGCAACAATATCCGTGAATATCATAAACATAACATTGAACAAGAGAAGACAGACACAAAAAAAGTTCTGTATAATTCATTTATATAAAGTTTAAAAAGAGGCAACAAAATTAATCTATGGGATTAGAAGTCAGGATAATAATCGTTCTTTGGGAAAGTAGTGACCAAAAGGAGTCATGATTGAGCTTCTAGGGTACTGATTATGTAAGTTAAAAATCATTTGTGAAAAATCATTGAGCTGTACATAATGACTTCTGCAATTTTTCTATAGTATACTATATATAATAAAAAGTTAAAAAAAGAAAACTATTATGCTCCGTTGTTGAGAGTGTAATATACCAAAAATGACTGGGTTAGAGAAAAGAAAGTAAAATGCAATTTTCTCCTCTACACAACTTAAGTCATGTGCTGTCTGAAGTAAAGAGAACAACCAGTTCTTAAAATGTAAATATTTCCAAATCAACACATGAAAATCTGTTGCTTAGTTAAATAGTCTACTTCTGGCCAACAGGTCCATGAAAAGATGTTCAACATCACTAATCATTATCGAAATGCAAATCAAAACCACAATGTGATATTATCTCATACTTGTTAAGTGGTTATCATCAAAAAGATAAGTGATAACAAGTGCTGGAGAGGGTGTAGATAAAAGGAAACCCTCGTGCACTGTTGGTGGGAATGTAAACTGGTGCAGTGACTATGGAAAACAGTATGGAGGTTCCTCAAAAAATTAAAAATAGAACTACCATACGATCTAGCAGCCCCAAGGAAATCCTGCCATTTGTGACAACATGGATGGAACTTGAGGGCATTATGCTAAGTGAAATAAGTCAGAGAGAGAAAGACAAATACTGTGTGATCTCACTTGTATGTAGAATCCAAAAAAGTCGAATTCACTGAAGCGGAGAGTAGAATGGTAATTGCCAGAGGCTGGGGAGTGAGGAAAATGGGAAGATGTTGGTCAAGGGTGCAAATTTTCAGTTATATATTCTGGGGACCTAATGTACAGCATGATGATTACAGTTAATAATACTGTATTGTGCAGAAACTAACACAACATTGTAAATCTACTATCTCATCACACACACAAAGAAGGTAAGTTTGTGAGGTGATGAATGTGTTAACTTGTTTGTGATAATCATCTCACAATGTATATGTATATTAAATCATGTTGTGCACCTTAAAATAATCACATTGTACAACCTAAATATATACAATTTTTACTTGTAAATCATACCTCAATAAACATGGAAAAAATAGTCAACTTCTATCAAAGAGATGTTTAAACATGGGACAAAGACCAGAACACACGCTATGATCTTTGGCATTCAATGTCATTCACTAAATGGTTCCTACCAGCATTTGTGAAGAGTGAAAGGCCAACTGAATGATGAAGAGCCATCCTATCAATATTTCATATAGGGGCAGAGCAAAGGCCACTCGGGGGCTACTGTACACCAGTGCTGGCCATTCGGAATCAGAGGCCTGCTGGGGAATCACAAGTGCCAACTACCACTTGAGGGACCAGGTTGCAGGCTGATGTCCCCCCTCCCCTGGACCATCTCCCAGATATATATATTCCAAAGTCAGCAAATCATTGTGTAAATTGATAGTTCTGGGCTCTTGTTCAAATGTAAATCTCTTTGTGTAGTTTACCAACTGCTCAGATATTTCGGTGAGAAAAGGAAAACAAGGATACAGATCACCAAGTAGATAGCTGGCGGGGATGGAGGTAGTCAAAGCCAAGTCACTTCTTACTTTATGATTCTGTCATGAGCTACCTCTGACCCAGCACCATGTGGTGGCACCCATTCATGTTCCAGCCTACTTCCCCCTCTTAACTAGAACACCAGGCAAAAGAATTACTCAAAAAAGTCTTGCAGAAAGAAACAAAAAGGGTCTAACCAGCAGAGCTCAAAATCGGCAAGCACACAAAAAGCTGATGACATTCTAGGGGAAGAAACAGCTGGTGAACATCTGCTAAGAGAGAGAACATTAAACTCAAGTGTATAAACAGAGTTAACTCCAAATCAACTATAGTTCTGGTTTTGATGGATAAAGTTCCACAGTATAGTGTGCTCTCTTCAGTTCAGAAGTTTGCAAAAAAAAAGGTAACTCAATTTAACAAGAATTTATCAAGTGGTGACTATGCACATGGTCTTATACCAAGTGTTCTTGGTCAAAGCTTAATACATGGAGACCAACCTCTGAAGTCATACTTATAAGCTATGTGGCCTGTAGCAAGTTACTTAACCTCTCTGAGCCTTAGCTGCTCAGTAAAATGTAGGTTAAAAGAGAACCTATTTCATCGATTGTTATGAGCTACTGTATAAGAAGTACATAGAAGAGTATATTTGTAACACATCATAAACAATAAGTGATGGCTGCTACTATTAACAGGAAGTATTGAGGTGGTCCCGGGGGTCAGACTTTTACAGAAATCTTGACTCTATCACTTATTAGAAATGTGACCTTACAAGTAACTTCTGGGACCGAGTTTTCTCATCTGTAAAATGGGGACAAAACAACAGGACCTTGGGACTTCCCTGGTGGTGCAGTGGTTAAGAATCTGCCTGGCAATGCAGGGAACACGGGTTCGAGCCCTGGTCTGGGAAGATCCCACATGCCGCAGAGCAACTAAGACCGTGTGCCACAACTACTGAGCCTGCGCTCTAGAACCCGCGAGCCACAACTACTGAGCCCGCGTGCCACAACTACTGAAACCCACGTGCCTAGAGCCTGTGCTCTGCAACAAGAGAAGCCACCACAATGAGAAGTCCATGCACCGCAACAAAGAGTAGCCCCCGCTCACCACAACTAGGGAAAGCCTGTGCACAGCAACGAAGACCCAACGCAGCCAAAAATAAATAAGTAAATAAATAAATTTATTAAAAAAAAAACAGGATCTAGATCCTTGGAGTTATTGTGAGGACCAAATGAGACAATTCAAATAAAGTGCTTATTAAAATAGCTAATACATAGTAATTGCTTAATATATGTTAGTTGGTATTAGTAGCAGGAATGGCACAAAGTAAACACCACCTAACTCCTCCCTACAGGAGCTTATATTTCTTGGTAGAGATCATGGGTAACTAGCAGGACATAATTCAGTACCAAGTGAGTAATGCAAGCAGCACGTGTCTCAGGATTTCAGACAGAAGAGAACAGTAAAGGCTGGAATAGTCAAGCATATTCGGCTTTCGGATAACTCACTTGGTTGTAAATTCAAGTCTCACCCCCTCCCCACTTGGAAGCCCTTTGCCTTTTCCTTTGTGGCATTATTTGGGGATTCAGGTTTCTGGTACGAATAATGATTATTCTATTTCAGCAAACGCCTTCATTTGCAAATATCCAGAAGAGGTCTGCTCAGCTGTGGACCTGGTCACTTCCTCTTGGAGTTACAGCCTGTTAATACCAGCTTATTTTAGTAAATAAAATAATTTAGTTTTTGAAACTCCCATGATGAGCTAAAGCAAGTGGACCAAGGAATCTGCCCACATGTGAGATTCAGGACTCCTTTAAAAACCAATATAATATACTTGGTTTCTAACCTCTAAAACTCAAATGCACACAGGGCCCAGGCAGGTGGCACACAAATGAGTGGGGCAGTCCACGTGGTCCTAAGGCGCCACCTTATGGCAACTACACTGTCAGGTACCACAGTTTTAAATCTGGGTAAAAAATTCAAATTTAATATACAAGCAAACAAAACCCCACTTTGTTTGTGGTCCAAACAAAAATGTTTGAGGCCCGAGTTCATGTCCTCTGCTGTAAAGTGTAACAATGAGACTGAGGCCTGGAGGTTATGCCACATCCAGTTATGCCCAGTGCCCCACAGTGACCTCTAATTAGCATGTTTTGTATTAGATTACAAATAGCGTAAATGTACATAATCCAAAAAATACTGACTACTCAGTACTGACTACTTTAGTTGCCACAAACGCCAAGAAAACTGAATGGCTGTACTGGAGCCTCCAGGTATCTACATAATCTGACCCCAGCCTCATGCTCAGACATCTCTTCCTACTACATTTTGGTCACACCAGTCTCCTTTTTCTCACACATGCCAAGTTCATTCCTGCCTCAGAGCCTTTGTACACGCTGTCCCCTCCGCCCCCAGATCGTCAAATGGCTAGCTCCTGTGCATCTCAAGTGTCATCGCTTCGGATGACTACCCTACCTAATATTCCCTCAGGACTTCCCATCACCCCCATTTAATTTTCTGCATAACATTCATTCTCTAAAATTAGCTTGCTCGTTTACACACTTGTTTTCTAGTAGGTAAGCTTCGTGGGGAAAAAATTCTTTTCGGCAGGTGTCATGTGCACATAAAACAGTGCCTGGCACATGGTAGGCACGTAATAAAAAGTTTTTGAACAAATGAATTAATGAATGGCTGGAATCTTGCAGCCGATGCTACCATAAACTGCCAAACCTTTCACCATCCTCTATTTCAGAGAAGTTTCATCATCATCATCATCATCACCATCATCATCAGATGACAAATCTAAAAGCTACATTTCACTGATATTTCAATTTATTACACTGTAAGAAATTCAAGTGAAAGAAAAATATCTAAATAACAACTATCAAAAAAAAACTTACGTAGAAAATATCATGTGTCTCAGCTTGGCTGTTATTGACTTCTACTTCATAAGATAAGCATCTGCTATAAAAATTCTGTGGATTCTTCCATTGCACGTATAAGTCACCATTTTGGAAGGAGAGACTTTTAATATGTGGAGGATCAGGCTTCACTGATAGAAATAGAAGAATACAAATTAGCTTCCAGAGTTTATTTTGATGAGATACACATATGGGTAGAGACAATGAAGGTCACAGAGTAAATCAAAATAGGGCTGATGCTTTTAATGGCCTTACATGATCAGACATACAGTTCTAGAATTTCTGATTAGCCACAATTAATATAGGGCGCCTAGTAAATGTATCTAAGGAACATCTTTGGGGTGTCTGCCAGATGACATGAACTCTGATCTGCATCTGCTTAGGACATGGCTGGGGTATAATCAGGACATCTAGCTGCCACAAGGAGGGTAAAGAAAAGAAGTGCTTAGGTCCAGATATGCCTCTACATGATGGGTACCAAGGAGCATCAGGTACAAGCGGTTTCCCCAGGCGACACTCACTTATGCCAATCAAAGACCACAATTAAAACATTAGCATTGGGCTTCCCTGGTGGCGCAGTGGTTGAGAGTCCACCTGCCGATGCAGGGGACGCGGGTTCGTGCCCCGGTCCAGGAAGATCCCACATGCCGCGGAGCGGCTGGGCCCGTGAGCCATGGCCGCTGAGCCTGCGCGTCTGGAGCCTGTGCTCCGCAACGGGAGAGGCCACAACAGTGAGAGGCCCACATACCGCAAAAAACAAAACAAAACAAAACAAAAAAAATTAGCATTGTTTTCCGTGGGACAACTAAGCCCACGTGCTGCAACTACAGAGCCCACGCACTCTGGAGCCCGAGTGTCACAACAAATGAGCCCGCATGCTGCAACTAAGACCCAACGCAGCCAATAAATAAATAAATATTGAACATTAAAAAACAGCCTAATTTTGTCACATGCTACAACATGGATGAAACTTGAGGACATTATGCTAAATGAAATAAGTCCATCACAAAAGGACCAATACTGTATGATTCCAGTCATACGAGGTACCTAAAGTAGTCAGTCATAGAAACAGAAAGTAGGAAGGTGATTACCAGGAGCTGGGGGAGGGAGGAGGGGGACAGGGGGAGGGGGAATTAGTGTTTCATGGGCATGGAGTTTCAGTATTACAAGATGAGAAAGTTCTAGAGATATGTTGCACAACAATGTGAATATACTTAACACTACTGAACTGTACACTTGAAAATGGTTAAGATGGTATATTTAATGTTATATAATTATAACCACAATTTAAAAGAAAGTAAAAAACAAAAAATTAGCCTAGTCAATTTAGTTTTTCAGGAGTCAACTATGCTTAAGACCGAGCAACAAAAGAGAATGGATAATTAACAGAAAACAACTTGACAGTGTCATCTTCTAGCTGAGAAGGATCTCCCTTTATTTTATTTTTTTAATTAATTAATTTATTTATTTTTGGCTGCCTTGGGTCTTCATTGCTGCGTGCAGGCTTTCTCTAGTTGCGGCGAGTGGGGGCTACTCTTCGTTGCGGTGCGCGGGCTTCTCATGGCGGTGGCTTCTCTTGTTGCAGAGCATGAAGCACGGGCTTCAGTAGTTGTGGCACACGGGCTCAGTAGTTGTGACTCGCAGGCTCTAGAGCACAGTCTCGGTAGTTGTGGCGCACGGGCTTAGTTGCCCCGTGGCATGTGGGATCTTCCTGGACCAGGGCTCGAACCCGTGTCCCCTGCATTGGCAGGCGGATTCTTAACCACTGCACCACCAGGGAAGCCCAGGATCTCCCTTTATATCACCACTAATCTCTAGGAAGAAGAGCAGCAAAATGAGCTTTAAAAGGTCCAACAAGGACAACCTGCCAAGCCGGGGGGCGGCGGGGGGTGCAGAGAAGGTCTTTGCTTCAGATGATCCTACTTGGCAAGTTTCCGCACACACCCCCGCACAACAACCCCCCGCCCCAGCCTACAAACTAAGCTATCCTGCGTGCACTACTAGAATTCATTTCCATGGCTGTCTGAAGCGGCGGTAAACAGTGTTCTACTCAGACTTGGAAACCTCTGTCAATTCATGATTATTTGCCTATAAATTTTCTGTGTACCACTTAGCCAGAATCTGAGCTCTCTGTCGGGATATCACAACAAATAAATAAACGTGACGCTTACACTACTCTGCTATAGAGACTTACAAAACGCTTTTATACAGCTCACATCATTTGGACCTTACAACAATCCTTTGAGGTCAAGAGGAACTGTGTACCCCCTTTTACAGATGAGGAAGCCCTTAGAGTGTATATGCCTTGTCCAAAGTGAAGAAGCTAGGACCTTAAGCAGGTCTCTTAAGTTTTTAAGTTGAGGACTCTTTCTAGTGGGCTGAAACTCAGCTGCACTGGTTGTTCTGAATGATCAGTGCCTGGGTCACCCAGAATGTTAGACAGTTTGAATATCACCCCTGATCACTCCACCTCCAGTCTAAGCGCTTTTTTAACTAAGAGGCAGATTATCCAGGAACTATATTAAGTCACATTTATTCTGCAGCAGCATCCTCTGGAGATCTTGAGTCCCAGAGCCCAGGTTCTAATCTCGGTTCTGCAACTGACTACTTGCTCTAAGGCTCAGTGTACTCATAAGTAAACAAGGATAAAGCATGTGGCATGTGTGCTCGATAAATATGAGAATTTCCAAGCTTGCTTCTTTAAAAAGGAGCGAAGAAATATATACATAAATATAGTCCCTTTTTTTTTTCTGGGAAGATCTTCAAACCAAAAATCATCATTTTTTATTATTTCTATTGATGTTCAAAAAAATAACACTTTTATCCACACTGCCTTAGAGGACTTCTAAAACGTACCATGAGAAGTTAAAGGCACTATATTGAAGGATGGTCTGATTTTTCCTGCATTGTCCTTGACCATTACTTGGACACTGTGTTGTTCAAAACTGGAATCCTTCACCTTAGTCAGAGCAAAGGAACAACCAATGTGTTCACCTTCTCTATAGATGTCTTCACACTGAAGAACTTTTCCTAGGCTGCTGTGCCTGCAAGATAAAATAAGACAACCTTCTGCATTATTTTTAACCAGATATTCAAGAAACAAAGGTAGAAGTTTATTTGTTTGGTTGTTTTTAAATGACTGAAGATGTCCATATTTGCAAACTGGCAGGGTAGCATTTTTTAAAGCCCTATTTTATAATGTGGCTCCATTTCATACTCTAGGAAGAAGTGAATGATCCTTTTTCATGAATATTGGTACTTTCAATAGTTAGAGAAACTAGAAGAGTCCTGACTCTTCTTCCTCTTCTGTATGGGAGATGGCATGAGGTCAGGATGAGAAATGTTACGCTTCCTGAAAATGCCTCATCTGCTCAATCCCATGGCTCTCCTCTGGGCCCTCTGCCTGCTCCTTCCTTGTTTTCTTGGCTTGCTCCTCTCCTTTCTCCTATTCTCAGAGGATTCACATCCGGTCCTCAGCCCGCTGCATATCCCTCTCTATTTCTTACTCCCTCATCCATTCACCCATTTATCACTTCCACCCCTTGACTAGAATTTCTGCACTGAGGATTTTCCTAATCCTGACCTCTCGCCTTGGAGCTAGTCCCAGATTCCTAACTGCTCCACCTGAGCGTTCCACCCACCTCAAATTCAGCAGCCAAAACGGATGCCCCCTCTTCCCTGCCGAACTGCCTTTTCTTCTAACCATCCCAGTTTCCATCAGTCAGAACTCAGTTTCTCTGGGCTTCTCGATCAGAGCCTTTGCAATCACCTCTCTTCGCTTTCCCTACATTCTATCACCAAATTTTGTTACTTCTTCCTTTGCAAAGCTTCTGGGCTTCTCTCCTATGATATTCCCCTCATCCCGTTTCAGGTCCTCATCACTTGAGGCTTCATGGCTTCTCCAGACTGACCTCTCTGACTTTATCAGTGTCCTCCAACCAGTGCCAGATCAATGTTCCAGAACACAATCGCTTTCTAAGTGTCTTACTCCACTGTGTGGTTCTAAATGCTGGTATCTTGCTTCCCATTTCAAAAAACCTCTACATATACCTTTCCCCAATGATCATCTAGCACAGCGCAGGCAGACAATGTGCTCATTACACTTTTTTGTCTAGACTATCAAAGGACTCTGTTTTATAGTAACTGGCAGAAGACACAGAGTCAACCCTTACATTATCAGTCACAAGGGGAGCTGTGCAAAGGTTCTGCAGAAAAGGAAGACAATTTAGAAAATGAACTAAGAGTAAAGAGTCCCAAACCCTTCACCTGTTTACTTCAGAATCATCTGTGCTCATTTTAAAAATTCAGATTCCTCAAACCTTCTCCCAGAGAACCCTACTTAGAAGGTTTTGTCCAGGGCCTAGGAATAAGCATTTTGACAGCAATTCTCCAGGGGATTGTGCTGCAAAATCCAGTCTTATAAAACTCAGATCTTTCCCATAAATACAGTCAATTGATCTTTGACAAAGGAGCAAAGGCAAGACAATGGAGCAAAGATAGTTTCTTCAACAAATGGTGCTGGAACAACTGGACATCCACATGCAAAACAAATGAATCTAGTCACAGACCTTACACTATTCACAAAACTAAACTTAAACTCACAATGGATCACAGACCTAAATGTAAAACGCAAAACTATAAACCTCCTAGGAGATAACACAGGAGAAGAGCTAGACAACCTTGGGTGTGATGATGACTTTTTAGATATAACATCAAAGGCATGATCTTTAAAAGAAATAATTGATAAGCTGAATTCCATTAAAATTTAAAACTTCTGCAAAAGATAATACCAAGAGAATAAGAAAACAAGCCACACACCGGGAGAAGATATTTGCAAAAGACACATCTGATAAAGGACTGTTATCCAAAATACACAAAGAACTCTTAAAACTCAACAATAAAACAAACAACCCAACTAAAAAATGGGCCAAAGATCTTCACAGACACTCCACCAAAGAAGATATATGGATGGCAAATAAGCATATGAAAAGATGTTCCATATCATATGTCACCAGAGAAATGCAAATTAAAGCAACAAGTTACCACTACACACCAATTAGAATATCCATAATCCAGAACACCAACAACACCAAATGCTGACGAGGATGTGGAGCAACAGGAACTCTCATTCACTGCTGGTGGGAATACAAAATGGTACAGCCACTTGGGAAGACAGTGTGGCAGTTTCTTACAAAACTAAACATATTCTTACCATATGATCAGCAATCGTGCTCTTTGGTATTTACCTAAAGGAGCTGAAAACTTATGTGCACACGAAAACCTGCATACAAATGTTTAAAGCAGCTTTATTCATCATTGCCAAAGCTTGGAAGCAACAAGATGTCCTTCAGTAGGCAAATGGATAAATCAACTGTGGTACATCCAGACAACAAAATATTATTTAGCCTTGAAAAGAAATGAGCTATCAAGCTCTGAAATACATAGAGGAACCTTAAATGCATATTACTAAGTGAAAGAAGCCAATCTGAAAAGGCTGCATACCGTATGATTCCAACTATATGACATTGTGGACAAGGCAAACCTATGCAGCCAGTAAAAAGATGAGTGGTTGACCATGGAGGATAAAAAAATCAGTGGTTGCCAGGGGTTGGGGTAGGGGAGAGATGAATTGGTGGAACACAGAAGATTTTTAGGGCAATGAAAATACTCTGTATGATATTATAATGATGGATATATGTCATACATTTGTCCAAACCCATGAATGTAGAACACCAAGAGTGAGCCCTAATGTAAACTATGGACTCTGGGTGATTATGATGTATCAGTGTAGCTTCATCAATTGGAACAAATGTACTATTGGTGGGGAATGTTGATAACGGGGGAGGCTATTAATTGTGGGGGCAGTGGGTATATGGAAAATCTCTGTACCTTCCTCTCACTTCTGTTGTAAACCTAGAACTGTTCTAAATAATGTCGTTTTTGAAAAAGAAAACAAAAATTCAGATCTAATGTATTTAGTTCTTCAAAAGCTGTGCAAAGAAATGCTTCAATATAGAAAGTGACCTTGTCCCTTAAGAGATAGTACATAAGATTTTTCTTGTGGTTGTAGGCCCCTGTGGTTCATGAATGAAACAGTTTTTTAAAAGCTCAGTTACAGCCATGACTAGCTTTTAGATCAGACAGGCCTGAAATGTTTTCCACCCACAGCCAAAAATAAAAAACTGAAGAAACTTATGACATTATTTTTACATAACTAAAGAAAACTATGTAGAAAGTTAAATTTTTTTCAATAATGAACCTTTGAGATTCCTTTTTCATTTTTGTACCCTGAGTATTTCATATATGCTCATGGACCCCAGATATGAAATTAAAAAAAAATTTTGTTGTTCTTTAGAAAAAAAATAGCGAAAGGAAAAATATCGGTTTTGAATAGACAACCTTCAAAGTTTTGTGAAAGATTAGATGATAACCTAAGATAGGACGCATTCAAGTGCTTCCTGTTAAAAATCAAACACTGGAATCCACAGAATCATACTGTAGACATAAGGAGGAAATGGACAAATTAAAGACTATTTCCCCACTCTGAAGATGATTAATATGGTAAGAAATTCCCGAAAATTCATTGGCACGGCTAGTCTGTAGCTATTAAGGTCAGGCTCCCTTAAATGCCAGACTATCCCTGCAGGACTTCAAGTCATTGCCCCGGGGCTTCCGGCAGTTTGTTTGGCAAGATTTAAACTGGTACCTAAACCAATTCTGAGTGCTTGATTATGAATGAGCCACATGTTTTTCTTTTGTGGTTTTGATTGGAAAGGACCTCTCTAGGGGACAGCAGGGAGGAAGAGGTATGGGCTAGGCGCTAATTATGCGAGGTTGGGCAAGAGGCCAGCTATGTATACTGGCTACATCTGCAAGGGAGTGGGGATGAATAATAAAAAAACAATATAGCCACCATGTATTGCGTGCTTACTCTATAAATGTTAGCAGTTAGGCACAACTCTCAACACTCTTCATATAACAGCCCTCACAACATCCTTAAGAAGTAGCACTATTATTACTACCCCCATTTTACAGATTATAAAACTGAGGCTCAGAGAGCAGTGACTACCTCCAAATCACACTGCTAATAAGAAAGAAAGCCAGGATTTGAACCAAGGCAGTGTGGCTCCAGAAACAAATAAGCTGCGGGGTAGTAAGGGCAAAAGATACAGAATTTATACCAGTACCGTCCAACAACGTTTTCTGGGATTATGGAAACGTTTGAGATCTGTGCTGTCTGATTCAGCAGCCACTAGCCATATGTGAAATGGGCTACTAAGACTGAGCAACTGAAGTTTTAATTCGATTTAATTTTAATTAATTTAAATTAAAACGTAAACAGTCATGTGTGACTAGTGGCCCTTGTATTGGCCAGCACAGGTCTATGTTACAGAAAGAGTCCATCCACGCTGATGACCAACTCTGGGAACATGTATGACAAGAAGTGGTATTACTGATGCCTGCTCCCCCCACCCCGGGTGCCAGCGAACCCCCACTCTCTGAGGATGGCTTCTTGCGCCACCTCCCATAGCTATAGATTATCCCCTGCACCAAGGCATGAACTAATGGCTGAAAGCCAGCCCGAGCACCATCTGCTGTCAGCTTTGGCAAGACACTGCATCAGCCCAGAACGTTTCAGCCCAGAGGAAGAAGAATGCCCTTCTACTTGGTCGGGCCAGTTTTTTGTAATTTATTCATCAAGAGGGGATACTGGAGAGAAAGCTTCAAGAAGGCAGAGGAGTAAGCCGTGGAGATCACCTTCCTCCCCACAGATACATCAGAAATACGTCTACATGTGGAACAACTCCTACAGAACACCTGCTGAACGCTGGCAGAAGACCTCAGACCTCCCAAAAGGCAAGAAACTCCCCACGTACCTGGGTAGGGAAAAAGAAAAAAGAATAAACAGAGACTAAAGGATAGGGACGGGACCTGCACCAGTGGGAGGGAGCTGTGAAGGAGGAAAGGTTTCCACACACTAGGAAGCCCCTTCACTGGCGGAGACTGCGGGTGGCGGAGGGGGGAAGCTTTGGAGCCATGGAGGACGGCGCAGCAACAGGGGTGTGGAGGGCAAAGTGGAGAGATTCCTGCACAGAGGATTGGTGCCAACCTGCACTCACCAGCTCGAGAGGCTTGTCTGCTTACACGCAGGGGCGAGTGGGGCTGGGAGCTGAGGCTCGGGCTTTGGAGGTCAGATCCCAGGGAGAGGACTGGGGTTGGCTAGGTGAACACAGCCTGAAGGGGGCTAGTGCACCACAGCTAGCCGGAAGGGACTCTGGGAAAAAGTCTGGAACTGCCTAAGAGACAAGAGACCATTGTTTTGGGGTGCACGAGGAGAGGGGATTCAGAGCACCGCCTAGATGAGATCCAGAGACAGTGCGAGCCGTGGACTATCATCACGGACCCCAGGGACAGGCATGAGACGCTAAGGCTGCTGCTGCAGCCACCAAGAAGCCTGTGCGCAAGCACAGGTCACTATCCACACCTCCCCTCCCAGGAGCCTGTGCAGCCCGCCACTGCCAGGGTCCCGGGATCCAGGGTCAACTTCCCCAGGAGAACACACGGCACGCCTCAGGCTGGTGCGACGTCACGCCGGCCTCTGCCACCGCAGGCTCGCCCCACATCTGCACCCCTCCCTCCCCCAGGCCTGAGCGAGCCACAGCCCCCGAATCAGCTGCTCCTTTAACCTCGTCCTGTCTGAGCGAAGAACAGACGCCCTCAGGCGACCTACATACAGAGGCAGGTCCAAATCCAAACCTGAACCCCAGGAGCTGTGCGAACAAAGAAGAGAAAGGGAAATCTCTCCCAGCAGCCTCAGAAGCAGTGGATTAAAGCTCCACAATCAACTTGATGCACCCTGCGTCTGTGGAATACATGAATAGACAACGAATCATCCCAAAACTGAGGTGGTGGACTCTGGGAGCAACTGTAGACTTGGGGATTGCTATCTGCATCTAATTTGTTTCAGGTTTTATGTTTATCTTACTTTAGTATTTAGAGCTTACTATCATTGGTAGGTTTGTTTATTGATTTGGTTGCTCTCTTCCTTTTTTTTTTTTTTTTTTTTGCGGTACGCGGGCCTCTCACTGTGGTGGCCTCTCCCGTTGCGGAGCACAGGCTCCGGATGCGCAGGCTCAGCGGCCATGGCTCACGGGCCCAGCCGCTCCATGGCATGTGGGATCTTCCCAGAACGGGGCACGAACCCGTGTGCCCTGCATCGGCAGGCGGACCCTCAACCACTGCGCCACCAGGGAAGCCCTCTTCCTTTTTTCTACATATATATATATTTTTTCCTTTTTCTCCTTTTGTGGGTGTGTGTGTATATGCTTCTTTCTGTGACTTTGTCTGTATAGCTTTGCTTTTACCATTTGTCCTAGGGTTCTGTCTGCCCATTTTTTTTGTATAGTTTTTCATGCTTGTTATCATTGCTGGATTTGTTTCTTGGTTTGGATGCTCTCTTCTCTCTTTCTTTCTTCTTTTTATTACTTTTATATTTTTAATAATATATTTTAATTTTTTTATTTCAATAACTTTATTTATTTATTTTTCTTTCTTTCTTTCTTTTTCTCCCTTTTCTTCTGAGCCGTGTGGCAGACAGGGTCTTGGTGCTCCGGCCAGGTATCAGGCCTGTGCCTCTGAGGTGGAGAGCCAAGTTCAGGACATTGGTCCACCATAGACCTCCCGGCCCCACGTTATATCAAATGGCAAAAGCTCTCCCAGAGATCTCCATCTCAACGTTAAGACCCAGCTCCACACAACGACCAGCAAGCTACAGTGCTGGACACCCTATGCAAAACAACTAGCAAGACAGGAACACAACCCCACCCATTAGCAGAGAGGCTGCCTAAAATCATAATAAGGTCACAGACACCCCAAAGCACACAACCGGATGCAGTCCTGCTCACCAGAAAGACAAGATCCAGCCCTATGCACCAGAACACAGGCACCAGTCCCCTCCACCAGGAAGCCTACACAACCCACTGAACCAACCTCATCCATTGGGGCAGACACCAAAAACAACGGGAACTATGAACCCCAAACACAGTAAGGTAAGAAAAATGAGAAGACAGAGAAATACACAGCAGATGAAGGAGCAAAGTAAAAATCCACCAGACCAAACAAAAGAAGAGGAAATAGGCAGTCTACCTGAAAAAGAATTCAGAGTAATGAGAGTAAAGATGATCCAAAATCTTGGAAATAGAAAAGACAAAACGCAAGAAACATTTAACAAGGACCTAGAAGAACTAAAGATGAAACAAACAACAATGAACAACACAATAAATGAAATTAAAAATTCTCTAGAGGAATCAAGAGCAGAATAACTGAGGCAGAAGAACAGATAAGTGACCTGGAAGATAAAATAGTGGAAATAACTACCACAGAGCAGAATAAAGAAAAAAGAACGAAAAGAATTGAGGACAGTCTCAGAGACCTCTGGGACAACATTAAACGCACCAACATTAGAATTATAGGGGTCCCAGAAGAAGAAGAGAAAAAGAAAGGGACTGAGAAAATATTTGAAGAGATTATAGTTGAAAACTTCCCTAATATGGGAAAGGAAATAGTTACTCAAGTCCAGGAAGCACAGAGAGTCCCATACAGGATAAATCCAAGG
The DNA here is from genome assembly GCF_937001465.1 of Orcinus orca. Lineage (NCBI taxonomy): Eukaryota > Metazoa > Chordata > Mammalia > Artiodactyla > Delphinidae > Orcinus > Orcinus orca. The sequence continues at coordinate 103,006,427 of NC_064580.1, read as the reverse complement.
AGAAACACGCCAAGACACATATTAATCAAACTATCAAAAATTAAATACAAAGAAAAAATATTAAAAGCAGCAAGAGAAAAACAACGAGTAACATACAAGGGAATCCCCATAAGGTTAACAGCTGATCTTTCAGGAGAAACTCTGCAAGCCAGAAGGGACTGGCAGGACATATTTAAAGTGATGAAAGAGAAAAACCTACAACCAAGATTATTCTACCAAGCAAGGATCTCATTCAGATTTGACGGAGAAATTAAAACCTTTACAGAAAAGCAAAAGCTAAGAGAATTCAGCACCACAAACCAGTTTTACAACAAATGCTAAAGGAACTTCTCTAGGCAGGAAACACAGGACCTACAATAACGAACCCCAAACAATTAAGAAACTGGTAATAGGAACACACATATTGATAACTACCTTAAATTTAAATGGATTTAATGCTCCAACCAAAAGACACAGACTGCCTGAATGGATACAAAAACAAGACCCGTACATATGCTGTCTACAGGAGACCCACTTCAGACTTAGGGACACATACAGACTGAAAGTGAGGCGATGGAAAATGATATTCCATGCAAATGGAAATCAAAAGAAAGCTGGAGTAGCAATTCTCATATCAGAGAAAGTAGACTTTAAAACAAATACAACGAGAAGAGACAAAGAAAGACATTACATAACTATCAAGAGATCAATCCAAGAAGAAGATATAACAATTGTAAATATTTATGCACCCAACATAGGAGCACCTCAATACATAAGGCAAAGGCTAACAGCCATAAAAGGGGAAATCGACGGTAACACAATCATAGTAGGGGACTTTAACACCCCACTTTCACCAATGGACAGATCATCCAAAATGAAAATAAATAAGGAAACACAAGCTTTAAATGATACATTAAACAAGATGGACTTAATTGACATTTATAGGACATTCCATCCAAAAACAACAGAATACACATTTTTCTCAAGTGCTCATGGAACATTCTCCAGGATAGATCATATCTTCGGTCACAAGTCAAGCCTTGGTAAATTTAAGACAATTGAAATCATATCAAGTATCTTTTCTGACCACAACGCTACGAGACTGGATATCAATTTCAGGAAAAAAAAATCTGTGAAAAATACAAACACATGAATGCTAAACAATACACTACTAAATAACCAAGAGATCACTGAAGAAATCAAAGAGGAAATCAAAAAATACCTAGAAACAAATGACAATGAAAACACGACGACCCAAAACCTATGGGATACAGCAAAAGCAGTTCTAAGAGGGACGTTTATAACAATACAATCCTACCTCAAGAAACAAGAAATATCTCAAATAAACAACCTAACGTTAGACCTAAAGCAATTAGAGAAAGAAGAACAAAAAACCCCACAGTTAGCAGAGGGAAAGAAACCATAAAGATCAGATCAGAAATAAATGAAAAAGAAATGAATGGACTTGAGGATATGGGGAGGGGGAAGGGTGAGCTGTGACAGGGCAAGAGAGAGGCATGGACATATATACACTAACAAACGTAAGGTAGATAGCTAGTGGGAAGCAGCCACACGGCACAGGGATATCGGCTCGGTGCTTTGTGACTGCCTGGAGGGGTGGGATAGGGAGGGTGGGAGGGAGGGAGACGCAAGAGGGAAGAGATATGGGAACATATGTATATGTATAAGTGATTCACTTTGTTATAAAGCAGAAACTAACAAACCATTGTAAAGCAATTATACCGCAATAAAGATGTTAAAAAAAAAAGAAATGAAGGAAACAATAGCTAAGATCATTAAAACTAAAAGCTGGTTCCTTGACAAGATAAACAAAATTGATAAAGCACTAGTCAGACTCATCAAGAAAAAAAGGGGGAAGACTCACATCAGTAGAATTAGAAATGAAAAAGGAGAAGTAACATCTGACAATGCAGAAATACAAAGGTTCATGAGAGATTACTGCAAGCAACTATATGCCAATAAAATGGACAACCTGGAAGAAATGGACAAATTCTTAGAAAAGCACAACCTCCCGAGACTGAACCAGGAAGAAACAGAAAATATAAACAGACCAATCACAAGCACTGAAATTGAACCTGTGATTAAAAATCTTCCAAGAAACAAAAGCCCAGGACCACATGGCTTCACAAGCAAATTCTATCAAACATTTAGAGAAGAGCTAACACCTATCCTTCTCAAACTCTTCCAAAATATAGCAGAGGGAGGAACACTCCCAAACTCATTCTACGAGGCCACCATCACCCTGATACCAAAACCAGAAAAAGATGTCACAAAGAAAGAAAACTACAGGCCAATATCACTGATGAACATAGATGCAAAAATCCTCAACAAAATACTAGCAAACTGAATGCAACAGCACATTAAAAGGATCATACACCATGATCAAGTGGGGTTTATCAACTAGGAATGCAAGGATTCTTCAATATATGCAAATCAATCAAAATGATACACCATATTAACAAACTGAAGGAGAAAAACCATATGATCATCTCAATAGATGCAGAAGAAGCTTTTGAGAAAATTCAACACCCATTTATGATAAAAACTCTCCAGAAAGTAGGCATAGAGGGAACTTACCTCAACATAATAAAGGCCATATATGACAAACCTACAACATCGTACTCAGTGGTGAAAAACTGAAACCATTTCTACTAAGATCAGGAACAAGACAAGGTTGCCCACTCTCACCACTATTATTCAACATAGTTTTGGAAGTTTTAGCCACAGCAACCAGAGAAGAAAAAAAAAATAAAAGGAATCCAAATCAGAAAAGAAGAAGTAAAACTGTCACTGTTTGCAGATGACAGATACTATACACAGAGAATCCCAAAGATGCTACCAGAAAACTACTAGAGCTAATCAATGAATTTGGTAAAGTAGCAGGATATAAAATTAATGTACAGAAATCTCTTGCATTCCTATACAGTAATGATGAAAAATCTGAAAGAGAAATTATAGAAACACTCCCATTTACCACAGCAACAAAAAGAATAAAATACCTAGGAATATACCTACCTAAGGAGACAAAAGACCTGTATGCAGAAAACTATAAGATACTGATGAAAGAAATTAAAGGTGATACAAACAGATACAGAGATATACCATGTTCTTGGATTAGAAGAATCAACATTGTGAAAATGACTATACTGCCCAAAGCAATCTACAGATTCAATGCAATCCCTATCAAAGTACCAATGGCATTTCTCACAGAACTAGAACAAAAAATTTCACAACTTGTATGGAAACACAAAGGACCCTGAATAGCCAAAGCAATTTGAGAGAGAACGACGGAGCTGGAGGAATCAGGCTCCCTGACTTCAGACTATACTACAAAGCTACAGTCATCAGGACAGTATGGTACTGGCACAAAAAGAGAAATATAGATCATTGGAACAGGATAGAAAGCCCAGAGATAAATGCACACAAATAGGGTCACCTTATCTTGGATAAAGGAGGCAAGAATATATAATGGAGAAAAGACAGCCTCTTCAATAAGTGGTGCTGGGAAAACTGGACAGCTACATGTAAAAAATGAAATTAGAACGCTCCCTAACACCATACACAAAAATAAACTCAAAATGGATTAAAGACCTAAATGTAAGGCCAGACACTATAAAACTCTTAGAGGAAAACATAGGCAGAACACTCTATGACATAAATCACAGCAAGATCCTTTTTGACCCACCTCCTAGAGAAATGGAAATAAAAACAAAAATAAACAAATGGGACCTAATGAAGCTTAAAAGCTTTTGCACAGCAAAGGAAACCATAAACAAGACCAAAAGACAACCCTCAGAATGGGAGAAAATATTTGCAAATGAAGTAACTGACAAAGGATTAATCTCCAAAATTTCCAAGCAACTCATGCAGCTCCATATCAAAAAAACGAACAACCCAATCCAAAAATGGGCAGAAGACCTAAATAGACATTTCTCCAAAGACATACAGATTACCAACAAACACATGAAAGAATGCTCAACATCACTAATCATTAGAGAAATGCAAATCAAAACCACAATGAGGTATCACCTCACACCAGTCAGAATGGCCATCTTCAAAAAGTCTACAAACAATAAATGCTGGAGAGCGTGTGGAGAAAAGGGAACACTCTTGCACTGTTGGTGGGAATGTAAATTGATACAGCCACTAGGGAGGACAGTATGGAGGTTCCTCAAAAAACTAAAAATAGAACTACCATATGATCCAGCAATCCAACTACTGGGATTACATATACCGTGAGAAAACCATAATTCAAAAAGAGTCATGTACCACAATGTTCACTGCAGCTCCACTTACAATAGCCAGGAGGTGGAAGCAACTTAAGTGTTCATCGACAGATGAATGGGTAAAGAAGATGTGGCACATATATACAATGGAATATTACTCAGACATAAAAAGAAACAAAATTGAGTTATTTGTAGTGAGGTGGATGGACCTAGAGACTGTCATACGGAGTGAAGTAAGTCAGAAAGAGAAAAACAAATACTGTATGCTAACACATATATATATGGAATCTTAAAAAAAAATGGTTCTGAAGAACCTAGGGGCAGGACAGGAATAAAGACGCAGATGTAGAGACTGGACTTGAGGACACAGAGAGGGGGAAGGGTAATCTGGGATGAAGTGAGAGAGAGGCATGGACATATATACACTACCAAACGTAAAATAGATAGCTAGTTGGAAGCAGCCACATAGCACAGGGAGATCAGCTCGGTGCTCTGTGACAACCTAGAGGGATGGGATAGGGAGGGTGGGAGGGAGATGCAAGAGGGAGGAGATATGGGGATATATGTATACGTTAGCTGATTCACTTTGTTATAAAGCAGAAAGTAACACACCATTGAAAAGCAATTATACTCCAATAAAGATGTAAAAAAAAAAAAAAAAGCCTATAGTAACAGCTTTCTCCAGACTTCACCACAACATCATCAGGGCCAGGCTACTCCTCTTAAGGCTTAGTTCTCGGTCCCTTTCACTAGCAGTTCTTTCGGGTGGCAGATGTACTCAATCCTCCTCTGTTTTTATTCATCAACTATAACGCTCTTGAGTTGTTTATCCCTCCCTTCTAAGTCCTCACCCCAGTCCTGAATGTTGTTTAACTTTGGATCCTACCAAACATTCAAAACCTATTTATGGAGCACCTACCATGTATCAGGCACGGGGGAAACAAGACACAGCCCGTGCTCTCAAGGGAGATGGCAGTCTGGGAAGGGTGACCACTAAGTAAACAGGAAATGCAACGCAATGTGCTGAGTATTATGACACAGGAAGGTGCCAGATACTGTGGTACATGATGACTGGGGACATATCTAGCCTTGAGAAGTCAAGGAAGGCTTTCTGGAAGGGAAGTGATGTCTGAGCTAAGAAGGACAAATAAGGGGCATCCAGGTGAAAGGGCAAGGCTTGGGCTGTGAGGGAATGCAGGATGCTTCCGCTATTCTGGCTGAACGTTCGGTTTGGTTGCCACTCTTCCGTTTGAGTGTTTGAGGAGCGAGTTTGAGGAACTGGAAGAAGTTCAGTGTGGGCTGGGAGGTAGGTGCAAGAGGGGTGGGGGTACATGGGGGAGACGAGACTGACGCCACAGAGATAGATGGGCAGGAGCTGGAGCACAAAAGGCTTTGTCGGTCACGCTGGTGAGTTTGGACTTTATCCTGCAGCCACCAGGGAGCCACTGAAGGGCTTTAAGTAAAGGAGAAACAACAGGTACCACAAGCGGACAAGTGAAACTGCAAAACCTCAAGTGAGAATGATCTGTCCTGAGGGGTGGGGGGGACTGAACTGCACGATCTCAGTCTGGCTTCGCCTGCAGTGCTTCTCAACTTGGCCGGGAGCACCTCTGGGGACAGGGGAGGAGAGTGAATGCTAACCCCCTGGCAACTTGGGAGGTTTTTGTTAAAAAATTCATGTGATATTTTTATACTATAAGCATATTTTTTTGTACAGAGTGTTCATTCTTGAATAAAGTAAGTTCAGTGTTGGCTTGTAGATAATAAAAAGAAAGTATTTGATTTTGATTCAATAAATGTTTCTCAATCCTGAAAAAAAAAATCGTGGTTGTTTTGCGTTCTATTGCATGACATAGCCGTGTTTTCATATACCGAAAATATTTTACAGCAAGTCATCAGGCAAAATGGACATTCCAGGATAAAGGCCATGTTTATACTATAGCTTCAGAAGTCCTGGATGTGGCCTTTCACACCCCACTCTCTCAGAAACAGTCTGAAGGAGCAATAGACAGGGGGACAAGGGCACATGCAGGGCAGACTGCCAACACTAGATCTCCTGCTTCCTCACCTGGAATCACACAGACTCAATGACCCCAGTCCTCAGACCACTCTTGCCCGGTGCCACCTCCAGCCTCGGAGACTCCACCCCAACCAGGCAGTGCACCCCCTTTATCAAAGCCTCTCAGCCTCGCTCCACCACCACCCCAAGCTCCACCGTCCCACCCCAAGCTCCACCGTCACTTCCCACAGAGTCTGCCTACACTTCTGGAAGCCTCCATCACGCACTCTTATTTTATATAGGCAATTGTGCCCGGTGCTGTCTCCTCCAAATTTGAAGCTCTAGGAGTGAAGAGACATGTTTCTTATCTCTGCTGCCCATTCAGTGCTTTACCCACAATGTGTGCTAAAGTTTTACTGAATTGAATTGATTATCCTGGCCCTTTCATCCTTGTTCTGCTGTTAATAATTCTAGGCTCTACAGAGAGCAGACATCAGAAGCAAGAAGAACTACAATCCTGCAGCCTGTGGAACAAAAACCACATTCACAGAAAGATAGACAAGATGAAAAGGCAGAGGGCTATGTACCAGATGAAGGAACAAGATAAAATCCCAGAAAAACAACTAAATGAAGTGGAGATAGGCAACCTTCCAGAAAAAGAATTCAGAATAACGATAGTGAAGATGATCCAGGACCTCAGAAAAAGAATGGAGGCAAAGATCGAGAAGATGCAAGAAATGTTTAACAAAGACCTAGAAGAATTAAAGAACAAACAAACAGAGATGAACAATACAATAACTGAAATGAAAACTACACTAGAAGGAATCAATAGCAGAATAACTGAGGCAGAAGAACAGATAAGTGACCTGGAAGACAGAATGGTGGAATTCACTGCTGCAGAACAGAATAAAGAAAAAAGAATGAAAAGAAATGAAGACAGCCTAAGAGACCTCTGGGACAACATTAAACACAACAACATTTGCATTCTAGGGGTCCCAGAAGGAGAAGAGAGAGAGAAAGGACCCGAGAAAATATCTGAAGAGATTATAGTCAAAAACTTCCCTAACATGGGAAAGGAAATAGCCACCCAAGTCCAGGAAGTGCAGAGAGTCCCATACAGGATAAACCCAAGGAGAAACACGCCGAGACACATAGTAATCAACTTGGCAAAAATTAAAGACAAAGAAAAATTACTGAAAGCAGCAAGGGAAAAATGACAAATAACGTACAAGGGAATCCCCATAAGGTTAACAGCTGATTTCTCAGAGGAAACTCTACAAGCCAGAAGGGAGTGGCATGATATACTTAAAGTGATGAAAGGGAAGAACCTACAACCAAGATTATTCTACCAGGCAAGGATCTCATTCAGATTCAATGGAGAAATCAACAACTTTACAGACAAGTAAAAGCTAAGAGAATTCAGCACCAACAAACCAGCTCTACAACAAATGCTAAAGGAACTTCTCTAGGCAGGAAACACAAGACAAGAAAAGGACCTACAATAACAAACTCAAAACAATTAAGAAAATGGTCATAGGAAGATACATATCGATAATTACCATAAACGTGAATGGATTAAATGCTCCAACCAAAAGACACAGGCTTGCTGAATGGATACAAAAACAAGACCCATATGTATGCTGTCTACAGGAGACCCACGTCAGACCTAGGGACACATACAGACTGAAAGTGAGGGGATGGAGAAAGATAATCCATGCAAATGGAAATCAAAAGAAAGCTGGAGTAGCAATTCTCATATCTGAGAAAATAGACTTTAAAACAAATAAAACTACAAGAGACAAAGAAGGACACTACGCAATGATCAATCCAAGAAGAACATATAACATTTGTAAATATTTATACACCCAACATAGGAGCACCTCAATACATAAGGCAAATGCTAACAGACATAAAAGGGGAAATCGACAGTAACACAAACATAGTAGGGGACTTTAACACCCTACTTTCACCAATAGACAGATCATCCAAAATGAAAATAAAAAAGGAAACAGAAGCTTTAAATGACACAATAGACCAGATAGATTTAATTGATATTAATAGGACATTCCATCCAAAAACAGCAGATTACACTTTCTTCTTAAGTGCGCATGGAACATTCTCCAAGATAGATCACACCTTGGGTCACAAATCAAGCCTCAGCAAATTTAAGAAAACTGAAATCATATCAAGCATCTTTTCTGACCACAACGCTATGAGATTAGAAATGAATTACAGGGGAAAAAAATGTAAAAAAAAACAAACACATGGAGGCTAAACACTACATTACTAAATAACCAAGAGATCACTGAAGAAATCAAAGAGGAAATCAAAAATACCTAGAGACAAATGACAATGAAAACACAACAATCCAAAGCCTATGGGATGCAGCAAAAGCAGTTCAAAGAGGGAAGTTTATAGCTGTACAAGCCTACCTCAAGAAACAAGAAAAATCTCAAATAAACAATCTAACATTACACCTAAAGGAACTAGAGAAAGAAGAACAAACAAAACCCAAAGTTGGCAGAAGGAAAGAAATCATCAAGATCAGAGCAGAAATAAATGAAATAGAAACAAAGAAAACAATAGCAAAGATCAATAAAACTAAAAGCTGGTGCTTTGAGAACATAAACTAAATTGATAAACCATTAGCCAGACTCATCAAGAAAAAGAGGGAGAGGACTCAAATCAATAAAATTAGAAATGAAAAAGGAGAAGGTACAACAGACACCGCAGAAATACAAAGCATCCTAAGAGACTACTACAAGCAACTCTATGCCAATAAAATGGAAGAAATGGACAAATTCTTAGAAAGGTATAACCTTCCAAGACTGAACCAGGGAGAAATAGAAAATATGAACAGACCAATCACAAGTAATGAAATTGAAACTGTGATTAAAAATCTTCCAACAAACAAAAGTCCAGGACCAGATGGCTTCACAGGTGAATTCTATCAAACATTTAGAGAAGAGCTAACACCCATCCTTCTGAAACTCTTCCAATAAACTGCAGAGGAAGGAATACTCCCAAACGCATTCTATGAGGCCACCATCACCCTGATATCAAAACCAGAAAAAGACACTACAAAAAAAGAAAATTACAGACCAATATCACTGATGAATATAGATGCAAAAATCCTCAACAAAATACTAGCAAACAGAATCCAATAACACATTAAAAGGATCATACACCATGATCAAGTGGGATTTATCCCAGATATGCAAGGATTCTTCAATATATGCAAATTAATCAATGTGATACACCATATTAACAAATTGAAGAAGAAAAACCATATGATCATCTCAATAGATGCAGAAAGAGCTTTTGACAAAATTCAACACCCATTTATGAGAAAAATTCTCCAGAAAGTGGGCATAGAGGGAACCTACCTCAAAATAATAAAGGCCATATATGACAAACCCACAGCAAACATCATTCTCAATGGTGAAAAACTGAAAGCATTTCCTCTAAGATCAGGAAGAGGACAAGGTTGTCCACTCTCACCACTATTATTCAACATAGTTTTGGAAGTCCTAGCCATGGCAATCAGAGAAGAAAAAGAAATAAAAAGAATACAAATTGGAAAAGAAGAAGTAAAACTGTCACTGTTTGCAGAAGACATGATACTATACATAGAGAATCCTAAAGATGCCACCAGAAAACTACTAGAGCTAATCAATGAATTTGGTAAAGTTGCAAGATACAAAATCAATGCACAGAAATCTCTTACATTCCTATACACTAATGATGAAACATCTGAAAGAGAAATTAAGGAAACACTCCCATTTACCACTGCAACAAACAGAATAAAATACCTAGGAATAAACCTACATAGGGAGACAAAAGACCTGTATGCAGAAAACTATAAGACACTGATGAAAGAAATTAAAGATGTTACCAACAGATGGAGAGATATACCATGTTCTTGGATTGGAAGAATCAATATTGTGAAAATGACTATACTACCCAAAGCAATCTACAGATTCAATGCAATCCCTATCAAATTACCAATGGCATTTTTTACGGAACTAGAACAAATAATCTTAAAATATGTATGGAGACACAAAAGACCCCGAATAGCCAAAGCAGTCTTGAGGGAAAAGAACGGATCTGGAGGAATCAGACTCCCTGACTTCAGACTACACTATAAAGCTACAGTAATGAAAACAATATGGTACTGTCACAAAAACAGAAACATAGATCAATGGAACAGGATAGAAAGCCCAGACATAAACCCATGCACCTATGGTCAACTAATCTATGACAAAGGAGGCAAGGATACACAATGGAGAAAAACAGTCTCTTCAATAAGTGGTGCTGGGAAAACTGGACAGCTACATGTAAAAGAATCAAATTAGAACACTCTCTCACACCATACACAAAAATAAACTCAAAGTGGATTAGAGACCTAAGTGTAAGACCAGACACTATAAAACTCTCAGAGGAAAACATAGGAAGAACACTCTTTGACATAAATCACAGCAAGATCTTTTTTGATCCACCTCCTGGAGTAATGGAAATAAAAACAAATATAAACAAATGGGACCTAATAAAACGTCAAAGCTTTTGCGCAGCAAAGGAAACCATAAACGAGACGAAAAGACAACCCTCAGAATGGGAGAAAATATTTGCAAATGAATCAACGGACAAAGGATTAATCTCCAAAATATATAAATAGCTCATGCAGCTCAATAACAAAAAAACAAACAACCCAATCCAAAAATGGGCAGATGACCTAAATAGACATTTCTCCAAAGAAGACATGCAGATGGCCAAGAAGCACGTGAAAAGCTTCTCAATATTACTAATTATTAGAGAAATGCAAATCAAAACTACCATGAGGTATCACGTCACACCAGTAAGAATGCGCATCATCAGAAAATCTACAAACAACAAATGCTGGAGAGCGTGTGGAGAAAAGGGAACCCTCTTGCACTGTTGGTGGGAATGTAAATTGATACAGCCACTATGGAGAACAGTATGGAGATTCCTTAAAAAACTAAAAATAGAATTACGATATGATCCAGCAATCCCACTACTGGGCATATACCCGGAGAAAACCATAATTCAAAAAGACACATGCACCCCAATGTTCATTGCAGCACTATTTACAATAGCCAGGTCACGGAAGCAACCTAAATGCCCATCAATAGACGAATGGATAAAGAAGATGTGACATATATATACAATGGAATATTACTCAGCCCTAAAAAGGAATGAAATTGGGTCATTTGTTGAGACGTGGATGGATCTAGAGACTGTCATACAGAGTGAAGTAAGTCAGAAAGAGAAAAACAAATATCGTATATTAATGCATATATGTGGAACCTAGAAAAATGGTACAGATGAACCGGTTTGCAGGGCAGAAATAGAGACACAGATGTAGGGAGCAAACACATGGACACCAAGGGGGGAAAGTGGTGGGGGGTGGCGGTGGTGGTGGGATGAATTGGGTGATTGGGATTGACATGTATACACTAATATGTAGGAAATCGATGACTAATACGAACCTGCTGTATAAAAAAACAAATAAAAGTAAATTTAAAAAATTCTAGGCTCTAAAGAAAGGAAATGATGAAAGATTAATTTAGAAAAGAAAGAAAATTTTAACAAATTTTGTAGATATAGTCACAAACATGAAATGTAAGTTATTTTGTGGGGAACTAAACTACTTTTTAACCCTGGGAATGATTTAAGTTTCCCTTTGAGAGGTAGATACCAATCACTCAGACATTGTTGATGGGAATGTAAAACGGTACAGCCACTCTAGAAAATAGTTTGGCAGGGTTTTTTTTTTATAAAACTAGATATGCAATTACCATATGATCCAGCAATTACACCCTAAGGCATTTATTCCAGGGAACTGAAAAGTGATGTCCACATAAAAACCTGAATATGAATATTTATAGTAGTTTTATTCATACTTGCAAAAAATTGGAAACACTCGAGATATCCTTCAATGAATTAAAGGTTAAACAAACCAATACATCCATAGCATGGAACACTACTCAGCAAGAAAAGGGAATGAACTATTGATACACACAACGGCTTGGATGGATCTCCAGGGTATTATGCAGAGGCTAAAAAAGATAAAGTCAGCCTCAGACAGTTATATGCTGTATGATTCCATTCCAGTTACATTCTTGAAATGACAGAGGTTAGAGACTTGGGGGAGAGGAGTGTGGGGAGAGGGTGTGCAGGAGGGAGGTGGGTGTAGCTATAAAAGGGCAACTCAAGGGATCCTTGTGGTAATGGAGCTATTCTGTATCTACGCATATGATAAAAGTGCATAGACCTACACACACACACAAATAACTGGACGGAACACCAGTGAAATTTGAATAAGGTCAGTGGATTGTACCAATGTCAATTCTCTGGTTCTGATATTGCACTCTGGTTATACGAGATGCTACCATTGGAAGAAACTGGGTGAAGGGTAGATGAGATCTCTTTGTATATATTTTTGCAATCTAATTTTGCGGATCTATAATTTTTTAAACATTTTTGTTGGAGTATAATTGCTTTACAATGGTGTGTTAGTTTCTGCTTTACAACAAAGTGAATCAGCTATATGTATACATATATCCCCATATCCCCTCCCTCTTGCGTCTCCCTCCCACCCTCCCTATCCCACCCCTCTAGGTGGTCACAAAGCACCGAGCTGATCTCCCTGTGCTATGCGACTGCTTCCCACTAGCTAGCTATTTTACATTTGGTAGTGCATATATGTCCATATACACACTACCACGCTCTCACTTTGTCCCAGCTTACCCTTCCTCCTCCCCGTGTCCTCAAGTCCATTCTCTAGTAGGTCTGCGTCTTTATTCCCGTCTTGCCCCTAGGTTCTTCATGACCATTTTTTTTTTAGATTCCATATGTATGTGTTAGCATACAATGGAATATTACTGAGCCATAAAAAGAAACGAAACTGAGTTATTTGTAGTGAGGTGGATGGACCCAGAGTCTGTCATACAGAGTGAAGTAAGTCAGAAAGAGAAAAACAAATACCGTATGCTAACACATATATATGGAATCTATAATTATTTTTTAAGAGTTTGTTTTTTTTTTTTAAATGAGACACCAAAAGCAGATGCATTTTCCATGAAGCAATGTGTAGAAAAGAATAGGCTGGTCCATTTTGGGGTTTGTTTTAACTAGGTTAGGTGCAAAGGCTCCCAACGCAATCACAGTCAGTCCCTCTCCAGTAAGTCTCCTGTGCATACTCACCAATAGTAGAGAGTATAGTTAGTGTCAGGATTTGTATTCCTTCCAGGGAGCCAAGAGCACTTCATGTAGCTCAGGTTATACCAAATGCATTGTAGCTCAGTAACAGCGGACTCAGGATCGCCTGGAATATGCAGCCAAGAGTTTAGGACCCTCGTCTCCTTGCCCTGCGAGCTGGCCAGTCACTCTAGGGGCTGGGGGATGGCAAGCGTGCTTCCGGCTGCTTCTCCGGAAAGCTAATCCCTAACCTCTCACCCCATTTGACCCAGAAGGCACCCAGGCGGAAGAAAACCCAAATCTAATTTGTTCACAACTTTCTCTCTTTACTATCACTGAGGGACCCTAACTCCTGTATTCCTAACTGGAGAGAGAGTCTGAAGGTCAAACATTTCAGTCATAGGAAATGACTATGGAATTTCCCAAATGAATGTGAAGATATAAACAACCATTATATCTACCTGTCTTTTTAAAAAAAAAAACAGGTGTTCTGAGTTATAATTTACCTTGTCTTTCGAGCAATACTGACACACCTTGTTTTAAAAATTAAACAAACCTTCCTCCTGAGGCAATTTGGGGAAAGGTAAGCAAAACGTAACTCTTAGTAGCTGTCTATTGGGGGTTATGGCCTTAGGAGCCCCAAAATCTTGATGATCTAAAATCTCTACCTTTATAAAGCCTTTTAAGTTAAGACATCACGTCTCTAAATTAAATGCCTATGTTTAAAATTCAAACCTGTCATCCCTCGTGCTCCTTAAAGGCATACTGTGCTGAGCCATCACCACCCACCTTTTCGTCATAATACAATTTAGTTTCTTTCAGATTATTAAAGTCCTCAAGAAACGAGTATAGGGGAGGTAACTTGCTGTAAACCGTGCTCCCAGCCTCCTAGCAGTACTGAATTTTATAACTTTACAAATATTACTTCATATACTTTTGATCCGTGCATACAGGTAGAGAGAACGGTCTAGAAAACGAGTCATGTAGTGTTTGGTTGGGACCTTGCCCAACCAAAGGGCAACATGATGTGAATAGATAATATGTATCTAGCATTTACTGTCTGCCAGGCAGTATTCTCAGTGCCTCATGTGTACTGATTGATGTAATCCTTTCAACATTCCTGGGAGATAAGTACTATCATCATCCCTTTTTACAGGTGAGGAAACTGAAGAGAGAAGGGGCTAAGTGATCTGCCTAAGGTCACACAACTAGAAGCTGGCAGAGCTGAGAGTTAAACTTGGACATCTGGGCTCTGGTAGCCCTGCTCTTCCTGAGTATATGCTACTCCCTGCATGTAACATAAGAGCTGGGAACAATGATCAAGTTGACTACTTGACAGCTTTTTCTAGGGCTAGTCTTGAGTCAGACCTGGGCCAACATGCCCACTTTCCTCTTTTAACATCTTTCCCCAAATACATCCTGTATATCAATCTAATCTCTCTATATAATGAGTGAGACACTATCAATATTTTCATTTGTTTAAGGTACTGGACCTGGGACCTGAAGATCTACAGCAACTCACTCAGTTCCCTTCTTCCTCACAAAATAGATCAGGGTAATAATACATGCCTTGCTCAGTTCACCGAATAAGCCTGCGAAGCTCTATTTAGGGGAGAGGCGTGTGTGTGTGTGTGCGCGCGCGTGTGTGTGTGTCACTTTCCAAATTATTAAGTGGTCTATAACTATCAGGCATTGTTATTCAAGTTGTCTGTGAGCACCTCAAAGGCAGAGATGTCCTGACAGTTGTTGGTGTGTCGTCAGCATCTAGTACCAGTGCCTGACACTTATTAGACTCAACAAATGTTTGAAAATTAAATGAATTAATGAACACTGAACATAAGCATATGGATAATTTGGATTTATTCTCTAAATGCCAAGAGACAGTGTTTTTAGCTGTTACCTTCAGGGGGTGAGATGCACTTTTCCACCAAAATGCTAGGCTTCTCACTTTCGTTGGTGCTACACTGGGACCCCACTTGCAGACAAATCCTCTCATTCAGGGGCACTTCTTTTGAACGATAAGTTTCTGGAGCAATTTTCTAAGATAAGGAAATTTAAAAAGGCATTGCAGTAGCAAACACACAGAAATACAGTTGTGTAAAGAAAATGGAAAGTTATCAAATGGTATACAGTTCAGTGATTCTCAGCTTCGGGTGATTCTGTTCTCCCATTCCTGGGGGACATTTGTTAATGTCTAAGAACATTTTTCGTTGTCATAACTTGGGAGGGGGCTGCTACTGGCATCTACTGGGTAGAGGCCAAGGATGCTGCCAAACATCCTATAATGCACAAGACAGCCTTCCCTCCCCCAGCAACAAAAAATTATCCCGCATCAAATGTCCGTAGTGCCACCATTGAGAAACCATGGTATAGATAAAAGACAGTTTCCTGCATTTTCAATGTATACACATCATGACATTTACTACAAACCTACCATGCTAACACATATATCTAAGAGCAATTTCAAAGGAAACACAATAAGCTTATCAAACTTCAATTCCAAGTAGATGCAGTATAACATCAAGATCAAGGTAAAAAGGACTGCTTTAAGAATCTGGCAATCCTGGTCACCTCTGAGGAGAGGAAGTAAAGAAGGGGAGCCTGAGGGCTGAGGAGACTTTTCAGGAAACACCTTTCTGCACTGTTTGACCATTTTGATTATCTCATATACACATATGAATTATAAGGGTTGATATTATATGCACTGAGTATAGCACGCTCTTATTCTAAAAGGTAGATAAGCTTTGTGGAACCACGGAAAGCCAACTTATACACGGCTTACGGATAACAATCACAAGCCTGGTTATTATGATTTAGAATAATGAGATTAAAGGCTCTTGAGGAAATTAACATTTTCCAAGGTGACAGAGTTGGGATAATTAAGAACAGAGCTGCTTTTAATCAGAGCTCCAAGGAGCTTCCTGTTTTGCAATAGTTTCTGACTCAAGTTGGAGACAGCATTTCCTTTTATATACGAGCTGATAGCCATGAAGGGAAATTGTGTCAGAGTTACCTTTATCTACCACCCTAAGGGGTACTCTGCCATTTCACATGCCTGCTGCCAACTGAGCATGAGGGCAACTGCGAGAGACTCTCAAAACCAGGCACAAGGATGTCCTCTGAGAGGTAGCCAGCAAATCAATTAACGAGCCACAGCAAAGACATGGGGAAGAAACAACACCTTGTACAGACCGAACAGCTCTTAGGCCCAGGCAAGAAAGCACTCTAAAAAAGGAGTTAGCTGGTCAGCCCTGGAAGAAGAGAAAAAGAAATGCCTGCAAACAAAATTCTGACAGGGAGAAAAGAGAGGGTGATTCAGCTCCATGGACATTGATTATTTTTGTCCCAGAGCAAAGCCCTGCCTACCTTCAGTGGGGCCTCCAGCTATTCTGAGTCAAGTACATTTTCACAACAAATTCCTGATTCCTTGCCAAGAAACCTACTTATCATTTGGCTTTCCATATAGTCGCTGCCTACAGGACTAGAACATACCAGTTGAGCCAAGAGAAGGCTCTCGAGAATGTTTCACCATTATAGCTCTCATGGCGAAGTAAGGAAACTGGCCCTTAATTGATGAATGTGTGCTGAGGAAACAAGGATTGTTGATAATGGTGGCAGGAAAGCTCCGAATGCAAATTTCACCAACCACACAATTTTACTAAGCCGAAGTCCCATATACCCCTGAAAGAGCCACCCTGACACAAGGATCCTTGATAACTCTTGTGTGGAAGCTGCATTTGCCCTCTGAGGACACCCGGGGGAAAATGTACGGTCAAATGCCATAAATTAGAATCATTATGGAAAAATCCCAGTTCTCTTATATTAGATATTGTTCCAGTGAGAGGGCTGAGGAGTTTTATTACACAAGTATTTTTAATAAATGGAATTTCTTAAAGTAAAAACATACTTTAGCATCTAAATCTGAAACTTTTTTTTAAAAAAAACTTCATTTTCAAAGTTAATCGGTTATTGATTCAGACCCTTTATTAATTTATTTATTTTGGGCTGCGTTGGGTCTTCATTGCTGCGCGCGGGCTTTCTCTAGTTGCGGCGAGTGGGGGCTACTCTTCGTTGCAGTGCGGTAGCTTCTGTTGTCGCGGAGCAAGGGCTCTAGGCATGCGAGCTTCAGTAGTTGTGGCACGTGGGCTCAGTAGTTGTGGTTCACGGGCTTAGTTGCTCCGCAGCATGTAGGATCTTTCTGGACCAGGGCTTGAACCTGTGGCCCCTGCATTGGCAGGCGGACTCTTAACCACTGCGCCATCAGGGAAGCCCTAAACCTGAACCTTTTGTTTTGGGCATATGAATAAAAAAATAACTTAGAAAAGACATGGTAGGGGGACAGATAAAATACTTTTAAAAAATCTCTTTCAAAGCTCAAGGCAAATAATATTAAATTGGCATGAATAAAGTAGGAACCCCAATTGTCAATGATTGCCAAGTCAAGTGCACCTCTCTGTATCAGACAAGGAACTAAATCCCTCCCAGAAGATCTTGATGAAGTATGTGTGATCGCTCCCACGTGACTTTCGGCTGTGGTGACTCATTGCACTGGTAGCTGCTGTATGACATTATGTTCCACCTGTCAGAGAATCTGGGGTCCTTTGAAAATTTATCAAAAATCAAGGCCAGAGTCCTGAACCGATCCCTCCCCCTCAAGACCAAAGTTCATTTGGCTAGATCGCAGCTTTCCCAACTGCTAATCCTTTCTCAGAAGGAAAGGGGAGTCAGCTTCAGCTTCAGTCTCTTTGGATGCCTAGACAGAACAACATCCTTTTAATTTATTCACCTAGTAAGACTTGCTTATCTCTCGGTGATGAAAGAGATCTAAAATCTGATGCCAGATCCTTCTTCTAATTGCCAGATTACACATTGCTAAAACAATGGTGAAGGGCAGCCACTTAAGCTAGTCTTGTATTGAATTTTTTTTTTTTAATCATCTATGGGGCTTCCCTGGTGGCGCAGTGGTTGAGAGTCCGCCTGCCGATTCAGGGGACGCGGGTTCGTGCCCCGGTCCGGGAAGATTCCACATGCCGCGGAGCGGCTGGGCCCGTGAGCCATGGCCGCTGAGCCTGCACGTCCGGAGCCTGTGCTCCGCAACAGGAGAGGCCACAGCAGTGAGAGGCCTGCGTACTGAAAAAAAAAAAAAAATCATCTATGATTCCATATCTCTCATCTTAATGGTCCTCCAATCTGAAGATTGAAAATGACCTCAAGGATTTACCTCATTTAGCAATTTGGGACTGTTAGACGGTCATAAAAGCCCTGTAACATGTACAAACTATCATAATGCCACTGCTTCAACATGCTTCAAAGCATATATACACCCCGGTGTGGTCTGATGACATTAATGCTGTGCCCAAAGGACAGAAAGAGGGAAGGAAAACCACTCCTCCCATTGATTCTGAGTCTCAGGATTGTAAACTTCAAAAAGGTCCAGACAGGAAATCCCCCATCACTGACTGGAAAGAATAATCTGTGTTTATCACAACTGCCGCATTGGCAGCCTTCAAAGCTGTCAAATGGCTGGAATAAAGGAGCAGGCCTTAGGCAGCGGCCACCCTTTATGGTCTCCATCTGGTCTCTTCAGGGGCAAAACGGAGGGACCAAGTTTAAACAATATTAGGTTGAACCATATAATATGACCTATAAAGGCAACAATTTCATATGGTTGAATCTAACAACAGTGATACTAATAAAAGCTAACAATTATTGAACACTAACTCTGTGCCAGGTGTATCACAAACATTATCTCCTTTAACAAACACACAACATTCATATGAGGTAGGTACTTTTACTAGCCTTTCCCCCCAGCATTCTACAAACAAGGAAATGGAGGCTCAGGCTCAGATAGGTTAAATGACTTGCCTACGGCCACAAAACTTGAAAGGGAAAGAGACAAAATTTCAAACCCAATTCTATCTGATTCCACTGCCTCCTAAAGTTACTTTCAAGTCTAAATTTCTGTAACTATACCGAGGAATTAGCCCCATTTCTACACTAGCATATCAGCATGTCTACCTGACTGATCCTTGAGCGCGGCTGACGGGCTAATGAATAAGGACATGTTAGAAAGATGGTGACCTCTCCTGGGGGTTTCAGTTAGATACTTAGGTGACGCACTAAAGGGTCTTTCCTGGAATTTCTCAAGGCTGAACTACCAAAAGTTGCCACTAAGACTCCAACTGTCTAAGGCCCCTCCTTAGGAACAAGAGGAAGCCAACAGTGTGAAAAGGGGAACTGGCCTACCAGAGTTTCACAGGCTTCTGCATTTGGAGGACCTCTTTTAAAACACAAATATTTCTGACCAGCCTCAATTCCTTATCAATCAACACCTAAACTATAATTAACACCTCTGCAGGAAAGCAGGAAGGCAGATTAGCAAGTTTCCCTCTAGAGGAAGAGCCCATTCCACCCTCACTTCATTAAGTTTCCCATACATTATTTTTGGTGGACCAGCAAGCCAGAGACGTGAGTAGAGCCACACTTTACACATGAGGAAATGAAGGCTCACAGAGGTTAAGGAATTTACCCCAGCCCACTGAGCTAGCTGAATGGTGCACTAACTAGCTCTCCAGACTCTTCCTGCCACCAAACTGCTCGAACATGGTGATTCCACAGTTCACTGAGCCAAAGTACTGTCATTAATAACAACTTCTCATTGGCCTTCTCAAAATCCAGGAAAATTCAACCCCAAACATCCTCCACCTCCCCCACCCATACACTGAAAGAAGATACAGTCATCCCTCTTACGCCCGAGGGGCATTGGTTCCAGGACCCACCACTGACACCAAAATGCATGGATGCTCGAGTCTTTAATTAAAATGGTGTAGTGTTTGCATATGACCTAGGCACATCCTCTCCTATACTTTACATCATCTCTAAATTACTTATAATACCTAGTGCAACGTAAATGATATGTAAATAGTTGCCACTACGAGGCATTCAAGTTTTCCTTTTTGGAATTTCCTGGAATTCTTTTTCCCTAATATTTTCCATCTGCAGTTGGCTGAATCCACAGATGCAGAACCCAAGGACTGTATAAAGATATAAAACAGTTTTGAACAGACGATATGATGCTTTGAGGAACCTGTCAATTAGCAGGGGCTACAAACCAATAAGGCTCAAAAGGAACTTCCATTGAATAAGACTATCATAAAGAATCCGAAATTATCCAATCTTGTTAACAAAAATTCACTTAAATCGGTCACACATCCGACTGGAAAGGCTGAAAGTTTCTCTCATCTTTCCTCAAGCATCAGGGAACTGTCTGGTCAACCCCACCTGCCACTGACATCTTATGTTTTCATTTTCCATATGGCCATTTACTTTTGCATCACATAGTTCTTGCATATCTATCTGTGCATGGGATTAGTGAGATGGTAAATTTGAAAATTCCCTGCGGAATGGAAAGTGCTATATAAATACAAGCCTTCAGGCAGCAACACAGAAACCAATGTTAACATAATTAATTATTCACTGGGTGCCTACAGGAACCAACTTTAACATAATTAATTATTTATTGAGTGCCTAGTATTTCCTAAAAGAGTAATAATCTCAATTGTATTTGATTGGCAAATATTTTCTAATGTTCAATTTTGTCAACAGTTGTTTCCATAATTTTCCCAGTTAAAACATTTGGACACAACTCAAAAATAAAAATCCCACTTTGAAGTAAGATTAGAATTTGACTTATTCTTAGCTCCAACTCACAGGGTTCACTTTACCTTATCAATGCAATATGTTCCAGAAAACTTACCTTATCTTGTTTGTTGCCAAAATGACTAAAATACTTTAGACTACAATTCGGGCTGGCTCCCTCAGGAGGATTCCATGTCCATGTGACTGTGCAGAGGTTTTCAACAGACACACTCAAATTCGTCACAGGTGGCTGAGTTTCTGTTCAAATCAAGCACAAGAAATACATTTATCCACAGCAGCCAGTGTTTTCAGTGGTTAATTTAATCCATTCCTCCAAGTCCTGGAGACCAAGAATCAGAAAACTGAGTTATCAAGAGCTAACATTTATTGAGCCAGGCAGCATTCTAAGTACTCTCCACAACCTTATGAGACAGGGACTCTCAGCCTCATGTAAAGATGAGGCGACTGAGAGGCACAGGGACATTGAATCACTGACCCCATATCCCACGGCCAGTCAATGGCAGAGCTGAGATGCAAACCCAGAAAGTGTGGCTCGCAGGCCGCATTCTTTTTTTTTTTTTTTTTTTTTGCGGTACGCGGGCCTCTCACTGTTGTGGCCTCTCCCGTTGCGGAGCACAGGCTCCGGACGCGCAGGCTCAGCGGCCATGGCTCACGGGCCCAGCCGCTCCGCGGCATGTGGGATCTTCCCGGACCGGGGCACGAACCCGCGTCCCCTGCATCGGCAGGCGGACTCTCAACCACTGCACCACCAGGGAAGCCCCCCAGGCCGCATTCTTAACCACTTGCTATGGTGTGAACACAGAGGAGAGTATATTCTTAAATGTCCAAGTTTTCCTCTGGTGGGTATTTGGGGTCCCCTACACTGCGCGCTCAGGCCCACTCAATACAGACAGTTCAATCCCAGCAGTTCTGCAAGTCAGTTTAAGTGGCTCATCTTTAATCGTGCTTGCTAACGTGACCTGGCAATTGTTCTTATAACTTTTCCAAAGAAGTACTGAGAAAGAGATCTAACAACCCTGTTGCTCCCCTGAGGTCTGACACTAAACAACTGGAACTGTAGCTTTGACAAATCTGAACAGGGACGAAAAGAGGAGAAACTGTGAACCAGTGTCTTAAAAAATGTGTTTCATTTTGAGAAAACCCACCACTGTCTCCACCAAATATTTCCTGGCTCTATTATCCTGGACCCAGCTTTAGGATCGGGGATAGGAGTTTTCATGCTTCTGCCAAATGCAGGGAAGTACATATGGAGGAGGGAAAGGAAACACCATTTCAAACTTTCCTGAGAACTTCTCCTGAGGCCAAAATCGTCCCCCGGAAACTGGATGAGGGCTCCTCTGTCCTATCTTTGCAAGTTTTCTGTAAGTCGAAATTTATAAAGTTTATTAAACTAATTTTAAAAGCAATCCCCCCAAATTGTCTAAAGTGGCAAACTTAATCATTATTAATTACTTAAGGACTACAGTTTTATTAATTTATCAATCAGTAGTTCTATTTTATACTCTATGCCAACACTTTGGAGTGCTCTGGGCCTCTTACATAATCTGCAGTATTTATGCCATTACTTTCCTCTTTAACTGAACAAAAAACACCATTTGTCCCAAAACATCAACCCCACAGGCACTACAGAGGTGGGATTCCCCCCTAAGTCAGGTTTATACACAGCAGCCTGCACAGACCCTGAACTCTCAATATTCATTCCGCCTTTCCTAACTCAACTACCATTAGGCTTTCTGAAAGGTAGACCAAAGGCCCAACTGTGGGGAGGAGGAGGCCACAGCAGGCCACGTCCTTGTGGAAGCAGGGGGTTCCTATTGCACTGCATTAAAACCCAGCCAGTGCCAGGAGCACCAATGGCTCAGGCGACAGTGATTTTAAGTTAGGATTTTAAGTGATTACAGGAGTGTATAGCTATTCCAGTTTGGCCTTTCGAACATCACGTCAATGATATTTTTTATTTATTTATTTAGTTTTACCGTACGCGGGCCTCTCACTGTTGCGGCCTCTCCCGTTGCGGAGCAAAGGCTCCGGACGCGCAGGCTCAGCGGCCATGGCTCACGGGCCCAGCCGCTCCGCGGCATGTGGGATCTTCCCGGGCCGGGGCACGAACCCTTCTCCCCTGCAATGGCAGGCGGACTCTCAACCACTGCGCCACCAGGGAAGCCCACGTCAATGATATTTTGGAAGGCAAATTGTTTATCAGGTATAGAGTCTCTAATGAAAACTTTGTTCCTACTGAAGATTACAATTTACTTTAGGATTATCTCCCTTACTGTGCAGTTTCCAGAAACACACTAGAGCAAAAGTCCAGGATAGCTGGCTTAGCACTTCCTGACACTCTGCCTTCCCACAAACCTCCCACTCCCACACAAAAATTAAAGCCCTAACAATAAAAATATTACCTATTTATGGTTTGCTTAAATCATACCCCAATTTTCAAGGTAGTCTAAGACCTTTTTAAATCTATTTTTTAACCTCAGTATTTTAATAGAACAATAGCCGGCCCTATTTCCAATCTCTCAAACAGATTTCATTTTCCCCCATCTGTTCTGAAGCATCCTTTAGTCAGATCTTCTAACAGGTTTGCATTTTAGGCTACTTGTGGCTATCTGCCATCCTTTCCCCCCCCACCAATGGTTCCTTCCATTTCTCTTAAGATTTTTCTACTTCCTATACTTTAAAAAGCACACATGCTCACAGAAACTCTTTTTTTAATTTTTACTTTTTTAACATCTTTATTGGAGTATAATTGCTTTACAGCGCTGTTTTAGTTTATGCTGTATAACAAAGTGAATCAGCTATACATAAACATATACCCCCATACCTCCTCCCTCTTGCGATACAATCTCCAAATGTTTAAATATATCTGAATATATGTATGTGGGTATAATACATCCAGACACATAAGTAAGTGGAGACCTGTGCTTCTTGTAAAAGTCTGTAACAGCTCCTCATCTGTAAGACACATCATTTCAGCGTAGTGTAGTGATTAAGAGCACGGACTCTGCAGCCCGACTGCCTGAGCTCATATGCCAGCTCTGCTACACACCAGCTGCCAGGTTACTTAACCTCTCTCTGCCTCAGTGTCTGCATCTATAATGTGAGGATGATAATAGTAAACTAATGAAAAAGGGTTATTATGAGGATTAAATGAGTTAATACAGATAAAAAAAAAAACTCAGAACAGTGCCTGGCACAGAACAAGTGCTGTGTAAATGTGTGCTGTCTGCTTTCTTTCTTTTTGAAGAGACGAAACAGTTCTAAACAGTTGCTTTGGTTTTCTCTGGAATTGATATGTGTCCGTGGCCTTAGAGACACAAGCTTCTCTGCCTGATAAGCTTTCCTTAAGCATCTAATCCTAACCATTTCTTAGGGGTTGATCACTCACCAGAAAGGGGAGTGGGAAGGAGAGAGGGACTCAAGTAGCTCCCTCAACTAAACTTCAAACCTCAAGTGAGTCTGTGTGGACATCTAGCACAAGATCCCGTTCGAATTATGAATTAACATGATCAATGCTGTTTCTAATAATAAGGCATGTTACTTAACTAAAACTTTTTGCTCTCTCTTGTTCAATCACAGGAGCTGGCAGAAGCATGCATATTTCGGGAAAAGTCAAGGAAATCACAAGAGTTATACATGAGTCATTCATCTCCTTCCTTTACATCTACTCAGTCATCAACCTCTTTCAGAGCTTTTTGCAACACTTTTTTAAAAAATAAATTTATGTATTTATTTATTTTTGGCTGCACTGGCTCTTCATTGCTGCACGTGGGCTTTCTCTACTTGCAGCGAGCGGGGGCTTCTCTTGTTGCAGAGCACAGGCTCTAGGCACACGGGCTTCAGTAGTTGTGGCACACGGACTCAGTAGTTGTGGCTCATGGGCTCTAGAGCGCAGGCTCAGTAGTTGTGGCGCGTGGGTTTAGTTGCTCCACGGCATGTGGGATCTTCCCGGACCAGGGCTCGAACCCATGCCCCCTGCATTGGCAGGTGGATTCTTAACCACTGCACCACCAGGGAAGTCCTGTAACACCTCTCTCAATCATCCCAATCACACTAATGCGCTCTGCTGGGCCCCGTGAGCCAGGCAGACATACAGCAGTAAGGCACGGGCCTGGACAGAAGGCGTGCACAGCACATCTTTCTAGTGGCCACCTCCAACCCTAGATCCCTGCGTCGCTTCGCACTCGTGATTCCCCACACTCAGTCAAGTCTCCCTGCTGGCTTCTCCTCCAGTGTCATTTCCCTCACGCTGTGCCCCACTCAGCTTCAAGGGCAAATGAAGCCCTTCTGCCTGGACTGATTTTGCCAGTGCACCCTCCTGCCAAGCTGGGCTCCTCGCTGAGCACAAAAGGGCACCCTCACCCTTACCTCTGGGCCTCTGTAGCTGCTATTCCCCCAACTGGGAATAACTTCTCCTCCACCTACTCAAATGTCACCCACCCTAAAAGTCTAGCTCAAACTTTAGCTCTTCCATGACACTCCCAGCCCTCAGTTTCCCCTCTTCTGAACGCCTACAGTACTTATTGTTTGGACTACACAGTCTGGCTATTATAAAGCAAGTCTCCAATACATGATCATTCGCTTCATACCAATGGCCTGTACATACTTGCATGGGTGCCAACCAGTCCTGCCCTGCTACTCTGGGAGGGGCCCAGCTCCTCTCCCAGCCAAGGACTCCCTGCAGAGAGAGGCACTGAATACAGTGGTTAGGGGCACGGCCTCTGGAACCAGGCTGCCAGGGTCGGAAGCCAAGCTCCTCCACTCTATCACCTACGAGAGCTCTGGGCCTTGCTGTGCCTCAGCTTCCTCACATACAAAACAGGACTAATAACAGCACCTACAGGAGGGTTTTATGTAAAAATTAAATGAAATAGTTCAAGTGGAAAACTTAGAACGCTGCCCGGCAGAGTAAACACTATATAAGTGCTAGCTGTTATTAAGACATGCCACAATGTGGGCTACCAATCTAAACAGACTAAACTAAGCTGGTAACCTAATCTTTTATAAACACTCAAAAGATTAGCGCTGGAAGAGCCCTTAAAACTTATGGAGTTCAACCTCCTGTCACAGATGAGAAAGCTGCTGTGCAAGGGAGGGGAAATGACAAGCCCTGAAGTCCCACACCTGGGAAATGTCAGACCACTAAAACTCAAGTCCCCTGACTGTTTTTTTTCTTTCTTTTTTTTTTTTTATCATGCAATTCTATCAATATTTCCAATGGGAAAAAAGTTTTTCTATTTCTAAGTAACCAAGTTACTAATGAACTTCTGTGACAAAACTGATTAAGTTGGGGGTTGCCAGTGTTACTAGAAGGCCAGCTGTTTGTTGTTCCAGGTGCGTGGGAGAAGGAAATCTGTAGGAGGGAGGGGGTTAGAGTAGCACTGTGAAAATCAGGAGATTAATGAGATGGGTGACCCCCCTCCCTTCTTTGGACTGCAGCTGCCCCATATGATTATGGGAATCAGATCCCCCCAAGTGAACTGGGGGCAACGATTACGCAGTATACTCTAAGGTTCTAAGCCAACCTACAGAGCCTGGCTCAGTACTAAACAAGGTAGGCACTTGAATCATTGACTGTCAAACTTCAAACCTCCCTCAAGTCTCTACTCAAATGCCACCTTTTCAGTGGAGGTCTTCCTACTCCACCCTATTTACAATGGCAAACCCCTTCCCTGCTTTGTTTTTCTCCATAGTACTTATCGCCATCCGACATACCTTATATTTTACTCCCCCCCCCCCGCCCCCGGCCCCTTCCTCTGACTGCCAACAGCATATAAACTCCAAAGGGCAGGGACTTGACCTGTTTTGCTCACGGCTCCACTCTCTGCCCCTAGAACACTGTCCAGCACAGAGGAGACTGTGCATACGTTTTGTTGACTGAATCAATAGAGGCTATCGAGGTTTCCTAATCAACATTTCAACTTGGGTTTCAAAGCACAACACACTGGTTGAAAATGCAATAAACAAATTGTGGGTGTTTGTGTCAATGTGACAATAAAACCTATCGAATTTGGGGCTAGAATTTGAAGTTATATTATCGTCACCAAAAATGTCCATTAGGCCGCTCATGGCAAAAGCTGGCCGTGAGGAATTCATCAGCCCTCAACTTTTCACAGTAACTCTGGTTGATTAATTTAAATTGCCGCACCAGGGTGAGGGGTATACGAGAACTCTCTATACTATCTTTGCAACTTTTCTGTCAATCGAAAATTATTCCAAAATATAAAGGTTAATAAAGGAAAAGGAAAAAAAGGCATCCACGTGGATGCTGCTCCGAGATTCCCACCGGATTTCTTGGACGCCAGAGGTGGCCGCGACCCTCACGTCCTTTTCCTACAGAGACTAGGAGCTTTAGAGGTTCCCTCCGACTCCCACCCCCTCGCTGGACCGGCCGCGCAAGAAGCCCCGGCGCGTCCCAGCTCGCCCGGACCTAGCTTGCCGTCCCCGCGGCCTCCCGACCCCTCATCCCCTCCCGGGGGCACCGGCGACATTCCGGCTCCCGACCCCGCGGCCCTCCGATGCCACGGACTCGTTTCGGCCCCGGGCCCCGGCGCTAGGCTCGGCGCTTCCCGACGACCGAGGGAAGTGCGGCGACAAGTCGTCGTCCTCCGGCCCCGCCGCCGCCCCTGCCGCCCGGGATCCGGAAAAACCCGGCCGCTCCGGTTCCCCCACCTCTAGCCGGGCGAGGGAGGCGGCGGCGGCCGCGGGCGCGGGGCGTCGTGGGGACGGCCCCCGGCGCCCACCCCCGCCGCGGCGCCCCCGGAGCGCCCCTGCTGGCCTCTCGGCCGCGACCCCCGCCGCCCCGGGCCCCGGCGGCCGCACTCACCCGCGGGCGCGGCCACCCCGCCGCCGCCGGCGCAGAGCAGCAGCGCCCACAGCCCGCAGAGCCGCGCCGGCCGCTCCATGCAGTCCCTCGCTCGGAGCCCGGCCGGGCTGCAGCCGCTGTAGTCTCCGCCTCCTTCGCCCCCTCTCCCACTTCCCGGCTCCGCCGCCCTGGAGGCCGGGGGCCGGCGCAGACTGGAAGAGCCGCCCCGCCCACAGGCCGCAGGTAACCCCAGGCGGTCAGCGAGGGCAGAGGGGCGGGGCGCCCGCGGCTCCCGCGGCCTGACGTCTGGCCCCGCGGCAGCCGAGCCGCCACCGCGCCCCCGGAGTCCGATCGCGGGCCAGACAGAACTTCCCTGACCTTGTTGCGGCGCGGCCCCCCCCCCCCCCCGGCTCGGTGCGGACTGTGCAGCCTGGCTGAGCCTCGGACAGGCCCCGGGCTGTGCCCTGCCGGGCACCGGGCCCGGGCGGTCTCGGGGAAGGAGCCTTGCCCTGGGAGTCTGGAGACGAGGCTTCCAGTCGTTGGCCTCTGAGTCCTTGTTTCCTAAATTCTGACCCCGGGGTTAGTAAACCCAGGCCTGACCTCACAGGGAGGACTTGGAAGACCAAGGAGGGGACTTGGCGGGAGTGTGCTTTGTCAACGGGACAAAAGGTATATTTGAAAGCTGGTGAGACATAATGTTGAGTCGAAGAAAAAAAGAAAAATTCTAAATATGAGGGACAGTGCCATACTATGTACTTCGATTTTTCAAAGCTCACAAAGAACTTTCTTCATCTTTCTTTTTGATAGATATATATTGAGAGACGGAAGGTGAGCGGGAAGGATACACATTGAATATGTTCAAAGTGGGTGACTATGAAGATTAATGACGCTGAGGGTGGAGGAAAACGGGAACCCTTCAGTTTCCTGTGCCTGCTGTAACAAATTACCACAAATTTAGTGACTTAAAACAACCCAGCTGTATTATATTAGAGTTCTGGAAGTCAGAAGTCTCCCTGGGCTAATATCTAGGTGTAGGCAGAGCTGCGTTCCTTCTGGAGGTTCTAAGGGAGAATCTATTCCTCGCCTTTTCCAGCTTCTAGAGACTGCCTACATTCCCTGGCTCGTTCCTGTACCGCTCAGACCTCTGCTTCCCTCGTCACATACTCTGACCTTCCTGCCTTCCTTTTACATTTATAAAAACCCTATGATTTGATTGGACCTACCAGATATAGAGAAGGAACTAGTGGTTGGAGGGGCCATACAGGGGTGGGGGAGTGGGAGGTACAAACTACTGGGTGTAGATAGGCTATAAGGATGTATTCTACAACACGGGGAGTATAGCCAATATTCTGTAATAGCTGTAAACGGAGTGTAACCTTTTTAAATTGTGTACAAATTTTTAAAAATTGGGGGGTGGGGGATTTCCCTGGTGGTCCGATGGTAAAGAGTCCGCCTTCCAGTGCAGGGGACGCAAGTTCGATCCCTGGTCGGGGAACTAAGATCCCACATGCCTGCGGGGCAACTAAGGCTGCGCGCCACAACTACTGAGTTCAAGCACCTCAACTAGAGAGAAGCCCGCGTGCGTGGCGAAGATCCCTCATGCCGCAACTAAGACCTGATGCAGCGAAAAATAAATTAAAAAAAAATTTTTTTAAGGAAAAAAATAGATTTGGACCTACCAGATAATCCATGATAATCTCCCTATCTCAAAATCCTTGATTAATAACTAATAAGAACCTACTGTATAGCACAGGGAACTCTACTCAATACTCTGTAATGACCTATATGGGAAAAGAATCTTAAAAAGAGTGGATATACGTATATGTATAACTGATTCACTTTGCTGTACACCTGGAACTAACACAACATTGTAAATCAACTGTACTCCAATAAAAATGAATTTTGAAAAATCCTTGATTTAATCATACCTACAACGTCACTTGTGCCATATAAGGTAACAAACATATTCACAGTTGTCTGGGATTAGGTCACGTACACCATTGGGGGGGGATTATTCTGGCACTATCCCCCCAAAAAAGTGTCATGTCTGGATGGATGATGAGACCCACTAACTAGGGTGTATTTGAGTTGAATTAAGCCAATGGACACACCTGAAATCTTTTGCAAAAAATATAGCAATAAAATTGCAGATAATACACCTAGTCTAGACCCTACTCAAAGAGCCTGGGGATGTTTAACCTATCCGAAACAAAGGCCTCACTCTTGGAATTAAGGCCCTCAAGTTCAATAAATATTATTGTCCTTCTAGAAACTGCAGTAGACACTCATTAAAAGCAGGCCCTGCCAACAAAGAGCTGCAGCCAGTGTGAGGGGCGATCATAAGGTCAAGAACAGGGAACTGTGGGCCACAAAGAAGGGACAACCTATGGGAGGGCAGAGGCAGGAGAGGCTTCCAGAGGGCAGGCCTGCCCGAGCTGAATTTTGAGATATTGAGTCTTGCACTCCAAAGTTCAGAATGAATCCTTGCCTGTGTATATTACCGAACAAAATAATGTTTATGAAAACACTGTGTAAACTATTGAATCCAGCAGAACTGAGAGATTACTATTATTTCTAAGTCGCCCCACAAATAGACTAGCCACTCTCTAACCTAAGACCTCCCCTTCCCCATCACCACACACATACACTTGTTGACATTTGCTATAAACATTATATAATAAGTTTATAATGATGTTTCCAAAATGATTATGTCATCTGCCTTTTAAGAAGTCTCCAGTTGGAACAGGAGCCCCTGGGGACTGGCTGAGTGCCATCGTGGGCACCGCCTGGCATAGACTGAGCAAGTCCTTAATGAAATGAACAGTAATGGCTGCAAACGATTAGAAAAATAAGGGTCATGACTTGTCATTAGCCTTCAGAAAAGGCCCTGAAAGTGTGCACATTGTGAGGGAAAAAAACCAAGCGTGGTGGCATGGCCTCGACAGTCCTGGCCTGCTGTCATGGGTAAGACTCTTTTTTTTTTTTTTTTTGTTTTGTTTTGTTTTGTTTTGTTTTTTTGGGTAAGACTCTTATAGTCAGTTCCATTTCCTGTAGACCCTAAACGTCATGCAACATTTGAAAAAAAGAATTTTTTTTGTAGGGCTAGGCGAGGGTTAGGAATGCTGTTTCTTCAACATCAAGCTTTTATTTGTAATCTCTGTGTACTTTTACTCAAAGAACATCTTGATTGAGTTAGACCACTGCCCCCGCATACAAGAAGATGAAGACAGATGCAAGGCTTTCCAGGAACTGCAATAAACAAAGAACTCTCATTTTGGCTTTGTGTAATCAAAGTCCTGATGAGTCAACATCAAGTTTAGGTTTAACCTTTAATCCATTGAGCCCTGATGACTTGGGTGTGAGATTCCCAGTTGCAGTTCTTTTCACTTTGGCTGGTCGTGGCTTGAGTTCTGGGCTGACTGGTGCATCCAGTTGGCTTTCTTGATCTTTACCCTTCTCACTAAGGCTTTCTTCTTTTCTGTAAATGGAGTTAGAAAGGGGCACAAACAAGAAAGTATCTGGGGGGAGAGAATGATGTCCCCCTTTCCAAAGTCAGATCTCCTTCCAGCCAGCGAGAGGCCCCCTGCTGAGTTCATAAAGGACACAGACCCGGGCTTCCCTCATGGTGCAGTGGTTAAGAATCCGCCTGCCAATGCAGGGGACACGGGTTCAAGCCCTGGTCTGGGAAGATCCCACATGCCGCGGAACAACTAAGCCCGTGCGCCACAACTACTGAGCCTGCGCTCTAGAGCCCGCGAGCCACAACTACTGAGCCCACGTGCTACAACTACCGAAGCCCGCATGCCTAGAGCCCGTGCTCCGCAACAAGAGAAGCCACCACAGTGAGAAGCCAGCGCACTGCAATGAAGAGTAGCCCCCGCTCGCCGCAACTAGAGAAAGCCCGTGCGCAGCAATGAAGTCCCAATGCAGCCAAAAATAAATTAAATTAAAAAACAAAAGGACACAGACCCCAACACAGACCAAGGGCTTAGTCAAGAATTCTGGCTCCTTAGGAAAAAATCTCACAAAAGGTCTTCTACCTTTTACTAAGCGAAACCAGAACAGACCCTCAGCGCCACTGCAATGCAAAGAAAAAAGGGAAGTAGCAAACAGGGAATTTCCCTCCTGACACTAGAGATGGTTCCCAAACAGGGGCGATTTTGCCTCTGCGGGGGAAGCAAAGTCTGGAGATATTTTTGGCGATCACAACTTGAGGGATCTAGTGGGTAGAGGCCAAGGATGCTGCAAAACATCCAACAATGCACAGGATGATCCCCCAGAACAGACTTCCCCGGCACAAAATGACAATAATTGAGAAATTCTGAGCTAGCGTACTTTGTTCTCTTTTGTACTTTATCCCTACCCAGCCACTGTCCTCATGCCCACCAAAAATCAGTGAGAGGTTAATGCTAAAACTTATCCTTGACACCTCCCTTCCCTGTATCTAGTGTACATAGTCTGCCCACCCCATCAATTAGCCATGAGGTCACTTAGCCGGGAAAACATCTCTCAGATCTACCCTTTCCCCCTCCTCACCTCCACTTTTCTGTTCAGGTCCTTATCGTCTTGCCCTTATAGATCACAATGGTCTTCAAATCCACCCTCCAGGAGACAGACCTTCCCAGTGTGAAAATCTGACCATTTCACTCCCAGCTTAAGCTTCTTCAGTGACACCCCCTCCCCTCAAATGCCACAAAAGGCAGTCCCAACTCCTTTGCCTGCAGGCTTGTTTCTTCGTGACTGATTCCCCAAACTCTTCCCAGCTTTATGTCCAGCCAGACTCCCCAGGTCACTGGGAGCTCTAGCCCTCCTAGCTGCTGGCCACCTTCAGGCTGAATGTCCCTTGCAGGCAATTTTGTTTGGTTCACAACATGTTTGTATTTATTTAGATGTAGATGCCAGAAATGAAGAAAAAAAATAAACAGGCAATTTTGCATAACACCGCAGATCTTTAGCTTCTCTTAAGAAACCAGAAGTTCTGCTAACACTGGGCCGGCGTTTCACTGTGCCAGCTGTCAGAGGGCGCTAAACAGGGCTGCCACCTCACCAAGAGGGCATGTGCCTCCTTGTCTGCACAGGCCCTAAGCTCCCTGGCCTGGCCTACTCCCCTTACTTACTACTTGTTTGTCACCTCTGGTATTTTCTCACTACAGACCTTTCCTCTTGCTGTTCTGTTGTCCAGAAAGCTTTTCCATTCTTCAAATGTCACTTATTTTTTTAGCTTCTTTAACCCCCAAATGCAAAATACTTTACTCCCTCCTATACGTGTGCCCGTAGCTCTCGACAAATTTCTCTACCATAGCAAATAATACAGAGGTTTGCGTGCAAGTCAATTTCCGTCACTGGATTTACGTTCCTGGAGGCCGGAGACTCTCTCCGGGGTGACTCCAGGATTTCCACCTAGGAGGAGCTTAGGGCCAGCAATCTGACTGGAGGCCATGCGTACAGCATGCAAGCACACTGCTCTGACTTAGGTTATAAGTTTATTTGGGGTGGCTGTAGGGAAGACAGCGCCTGGTACCACAGAGAAGATGAAGATGAATGTAACATGATCAGTCCGGATTTAATTGACTTAAAGGTTCTTGCTCTTCAGCAAGTGGTTTTCTTCTAGAAAAGGGTGCACTCAAGGAAGTGCTGTTTGCACGAGAGGCCTGTGACAGGACTGTGGCCGTTCCTCACACAGGCCAGGCGCACTCCTGCCTCAGGGCCTTTGCCCTGCCTATTTCCACTGCTACTTGCCCCACTCCCTCACCTCATTCAGATAGTGCATGGAGGCCTGCTCTGGCCGCCTCATCAAAAATTGCAAACCCCATCAACACTCCCTATCTCCCTTCCTGGGTCACTCTGTCTCTCTAACACTCGAATGTAAGCTTCAGGAGGGCAGGGAATTTTTTCTGATTTTTTCCCCCAGCTGTGTCCCCAGCACTCAGAACTGTACCTGACACATAGTACATACTCAATAAACATGTCTGAATGAATGAATAAGCGACACTTCGATAGGTGCTATGAGGGATACCAACCAACCGACCAACAAAAGACAACAGTTCTTGCTGTTGCCCTTGGGAAACTTCCAGCCTTAGTATGGAAAGGTCTATAAAACAATTAGAGGAAATGGAACAAACAAACATAAATGGCAAAAATGCTCTTTTGTGGTACAGGTTTCAGAGAAAGGCGAGACAGATCAGTATGGTTGGAATTGCTTTTGAAGGTTTCTTGGAGTAGTTGGGAGTTGAACTAGACCTTGAAGGATGACCAGAACTTAGGGAAAGGGGTGGGGGGAAAGGGAGGGAGGGGGAGGGAGGGGGAGGGAGGGACAGAGAGAGCATAAGCCAACAGCAGTCAAGCTCAAGGCTAGATCTCAGAAGTAATAAGGAGACTTTTACCAGCAAGGCAGCGACATACATAATAAAAGTGGTGTTTAGGAGATCTGGTTGTCTAAGAGGAATTATCAAGACTTCCTTAGTTCTTGCCCAGAGGGAAGAAGGCTAGGGAAAGACTATTTGAGGCTTGGCAGTCAGGGACAGGATCAGCCTCTAGGCAAACTGCGGGCTCCACCATCAGACCCCCGGGGCTGTGAGGCCAGTTCTTCCCTGGGCCAAACAACTTGGGGCGCTGCGTTGCAAAGGACATACGCCTGGGGCCTGGCACCCCTACTCTCTCTCTCCCTCTCTCCCCTTGAGAGCATTCAAGATCCCTTTCAGGGACTCCGAGGCCTCACTCCCTTCAGACCGCAGACCCTCCCTCTACGGAGCTGGCCCCGTTCTGCTTTCCGACACTTTCTGTGCCTTGTCGGGAATCCAGGGCTCCTCCTTTGGCCTCAGGTTGGGGTGCTGTCGTTGGGCCCACTACCCCAGCATCTCAGCCAGGATTCCTGCA
Source organism: Orcinus orca (assembly GCF_937001465.1). Classification (NCBI taxonomy): domain Eukaryota; kingdom Metazoa; phylum Chordata; class Mammalia; order Artiodactyla; family Delphinidae; genus Orcinus; species Orcinus orca. The sequence goes on along the minus strand of NC_064580.1, from coordinate 102,971,644 downwards.
ACCTTCTCACTGTACCCTCTCCACCCTGGATGTAAGACCCTATTTAGGTCCTGGCCCCTTCCCTGGCCCAGGCAGGACCAATCTTTGCACACTGCCAAGCACAGCCTTCAACAGTCCCATCTGTGCTAGCGCCTCACCACTCAGGACTCATTCAGTTTAAAGATTCAAATGCATCACTTGCATGTTAGTTGCCTGCATCTTTTTGTCCTGAAAAGTCTCCATTGTTTGTCTTGAATGTGTAGGGTAGTTACTATTTACATTTGAACATAGAACCCTCCAGTCTCTCTTGCCTCAATCTACTGTGCCTCCCAGAGGCTAAGGAATCAGTGCTCGAATTTGCACATCCCCAGAGGTCACTTCGCCTATCTGGCTGTTGCACAGTTCCCTCTGAGGGACTGAGGCCTCACTTTTCACTTGGAAAACACCAGGCTTGGGGGAGGGCGGGGGAGCAGCAAAATCCGTTTCAAAGTCTTTTTGACTTGTGGTTTTCTCAGGGTATATGCCCAGTAGTGGGATTGCTGGGTCAGATGGTAGTTCTATTTTTAGTTTTTTAAGGAACCTCCATACTGTTCTCCATAGTGGCTGTATTAATTTACATTCCCACCAACAGGACAAGAGGGTTCCCTTTTCTCCACACCCTCTCCAGCATTTATTGTTTCTAGATTTTTTGATAATGGCCATTCTGACCAGCGTGAGGTGATACTTCATTGTAGTTTTGATTTGAATTTTTCTAATAATTAGTGATGTCGAGCATCTTTTCATGTGCCTCTTGGCCATCTCTATGTCTTCCTTGGTGAAATGTCTATTTCGGTCTTCCACCCATTTTTTAACTGGATTGTTTGTTTTTTTGATATTGAGCTCCATGATCTGTTTGTATATTTTGGAGATTAATCCTTTGTCTATTGTTTCATTTGCAAATATTTTCTCCCATTCTGAGGGTTGTCTTTTTGTCTTGTTTATGGTTTCCTTTGCTGTGCAAAAGCTTTTAAGTTTAAGTCCCATTTTTTTATTTTTGTTTTTATTTCCGTTACTCTAGGAGGTGGGTCCAAAAGGATCTTGCTGTGGTTTATGTCAAAGAGTGTCTCTCCTATGTTTTCCTCTAAGAATTTTATAGTGTCTGGTCTTATATTTAAGTCTTTAATCCATTTGGAGTTTATTTTTTGTATGGTGTTACCTAGTGTTCTAATTTCATTCTTTTACATGTAGCTGCCCAGTTTTCCCAGCACTACTTATTGAAGAGGCTGTCTTTTCTCCACTGTATGTTCTTGCCTCCTTTGTCATAAATTAGGTTCCCATATGTGTGTGGTTTTATCACTGGGTTTTCTATCCTGTTCGACTGATCTATATTTCTATTTTTGTGCCAGTATCCTACTGTCTTGATTACTGTAGCTTTGTGGTAGAGTCTGAAGTCGGGGGGCCTGATTCCTCCAGCTCCATTTTTCTTTCTCAAGATTGCTTTGGCTATTCGGGGTCTTTTGTGTTGCCATACGAACTGTAAAATTTTTTGTTCTAATTCTGTAAAGAATGTCATTGGTAGTTTGATAGGGATTGCATTGAATCTGTAGATTGCTTTGGGTAGTAGAGTCATTTTCACAATGTTGATTCTTCCAATCCAAGAACTTGGTATATCTCTCCATCTATTTGTATCATCTTTAATTTCTTTCATCAGTGTCTTATAATTTTCTGCATACAGGTCTTTTGTCTCCTTAGGTAGGTTTATTCTTAAGTATTTTATTCTTTTTGTTGCAGTGGTAAATGGGAGTGCTTCCTTAATTTCTCTTTCTGATTTTTCGTTGTTGGTGTATACGAATGCCAGAGATTTCTCTGCATTAATTTTGTATCCTGTAACCTTACCAAATTCTTTGATTAGTTCTAGTAGTTTTCTGATGGCATCTTTAGGATTTTCTATGTATAGTATCATGTCATCTGCAAAGAGTGACAGTTTTACTTCCTCCTTTCCAATTTGTATTCCTTTTATTTCTTTTTCTTCTCTGATTGCCGTGGCTAGGACTTCCAAAACTATGTTGAATAAGAGTGGTGATGGGCTTCCCTGGTGGCGCAGTGGTTAAGAATCCGCCTGCCAATGCAGGGGACATGGGTTCAGGCCCTGCTCCAGGAAGATCCCACATGCTGCGGAGCAACTAAGCCCATGCGTCACAACTACTGAGCCTGCATGCTAGAGTCCACGAGCCACAACTACTGAGCCCGAGTGCCACAACTACTGAAGCCTGCACGCCTAGAGCCCATGCTCTGCAACAAGAGAAGCCACCCAATGAGAAGCCTGTGCACCGCAATGAAGAGTAGCCCCCGCCTGCCGCAACTAAAGAAAATCCCACACACAGCAGCAAAGACCGAAAGCAGCCAAAAATAAAAAATAAAAATAAAAAAAAATAAAAGAGTGGCGAGAGTGGACATCCTTGTCTTGTTCCTGATCTTAGTAGAAATGATTTCAGATTTTCACCATTGAGTATGATGCTTGCTGTGTGTTTGTCATATATGGCCTTTATTATGTTGAGGTAGGTTCCCTCTATGCCCATTTTCCGGAGAGTTTTTATCATAAATGGTTGTTGAATTTTGTCAAAAGTTTTTCTGCATCTATTGAGATGATCATATAGTTTTTATTCCTTAATTTGTTAATGTGGTGTATCACATTGATTGATTTGCATATATTGAAGAATCCTTGCATCCCTGGGATAAATCCCACTTGATCATGTTGTATTGTATGATCCTTTTAATGTGCTGTTGGATTCTGTTTGCTAGTATTTTGTTCAGGATTTTTGCATCTATGTTCATCAGTGGTATTGGTCTATCATTTTCTTTTTTTGTGATATCTTTTTCTGGTTTTGGTATCAGGGTGATGGTGGCTTTGTAGAATGAATTTGGGAGTGTTTCTCCCTCTGTAATTTTTTGGAAGAGTTTGAGAAGGACCAGTGTTAGCTCTTCTCTAAATATTTGATAGAATTCGCCTGTGAGGCCATGTGGTCCTGGACTTTTGTTTGTTGGAAGATTTTTAATTTCATTGCTTGTGATAGGTCTGTTTATATTTTCTAATTCTTCCTGGTTCTGCCTTGGAAAATTGTACCTTTCCAAGAATTTGTCCATTTCTTTGTGGTTGTCCATTTTATTGGCATATAATTTTTTGCATGAGTCTCTTGTAATTCTTTGTATTTCTGCAGTGTCAGTTGTGATTTCTCCTTTTTCATTTCTAATTTTATTGATTTGCGTCCTCTCCCTTTCTTTCTTGATGAGTCTGGCTAAGGGTTTATCAGTTTTATCTTCTCAAAGAGCCAGCTTTTAGTTTTATTGATCTTTGCTATTGTTTTCTTCATTTCTATTTCATTTATTTCTGCTCTGATCTTTATGTTTTCTTTCCTTCTACCGACTTTGGATTTTCTTTGTTCTTCTTTCTCTAGGTGTTTTAAGTGTAGGGTTTGATTATTTGATATTTTTCTTGTTTCTTGAGGTGAGATTGAATTGCTATAAACTTCCCTCTTAGAACTGCTTTTGCTGTATCCCATAGGTTTGGGGTCATCATGTTTTCACTGTCATTTGTTTCTTTGTATTTTTTTATTTCTTCTTTGATTTCTTCAGCCATCTCTTGGTTATTTAGTAGTGCACTGTTTAGCCTCCATGTATTTGAGGTTTTTACAGTTTTTTTTCCTGTAATTGATTTCCAATCTCATAGCGTTGTTGTCAGAACATCTTGGGTCACAAATCAAGCCTCAGAAAATTTAAGAAAATTGGAATCATATCAGTCTTGTCTTTTAACTGTACAGTTTAGTTCTAGTATGTTTATACTTATTTCTACCATCTGATTTTGTGCTTTCTGTGTGTCCCTTTTTTTTCTGTTCCTTTTTATCCTCTCCTCTTTTGACTTCTTTTAAATGTTGTGTGTGTATGTGGGGGGTTGTTTTTTCATTGCAAGAGCATGTTTTATTTTTCATAAAATATTCATAATAATACTGCCTGCCACAGGTTTTGTTGTAAGGATTAAATGAGATGAAGAAACTCACATAAAATATTTATCCAGTGCCTAACACATAATAAGCACTACTAAATGGGAACCATTATTAGAAGTTGTAGTACTCTTTCATATTTAGGGTTCCCTTGTCTCTCACGGTTCCGCTTCTGTTGTTCTCCTTTCTGCTGACAATATTCCATTTGTTCTCAGTCCCTTTTCTTTCATTTCTCCTTTCCTGCCATTTGATTTCCTGTTTCTGCTCACCCTTTCATCCCCAAGCCAGCTCCATGTGCAAGCTGCAGTGGTGAAGCCCCTTGGGGAAGAGAGTCAGCGTGGAGGGGCTCTGTGGCGCAGCAGGGGCAGGAGGAGAGACAGTGGTGCCTTGTCCACTGATTCCCGTTTCACAAGGTGAAAAAGGTACTGCCCAACACGCGGCCGAATTTGTGTGTCACTCTTGGCTGACCACGGTGAAACTGGATCAGCTGCGATCATCAGTTTCTGTGAAATGGGTATAAGGCCAGAGAACTCACCAGCTAGGATACAGTTTAATTCCTTTGCACCTGTGCCTAGGGAGGATGGTCGGATCCTCACTGTCTGCTGTCAAGAAGGAGTCCTGCTGTGGGACAGTGGGTGTCACCTCACTAGGAATTTGCATATGTACTAACCACAGCCTGGAAAGAGGAAGCATTTTTACTCAAACACATTGTGGTCAGAGGAAAATTTTGTCACCATTGTTGTGACAGAACTGCAACTAAATTTAGCAAGCTAATTGCTTTGTGTGTGTGTGCGTGTGATGCTTGGAGAAAGCAACACATTATGTTTCCAAATAGCAAAAACTCCCCAGACCAAAAAGAAAGCCCTCTTCTCATCTCGTATTTGATTGTCATGATGATTCCTTACTCCACCTACTTCAGATCTTTACTTTTTCTGTGTCCATGACATTCTTCCAAGAGAGATTATGTCACCAGAGGCACATTGGAACTTGGTTGAGTTTTGGGTAGTTTTTGGTTCTCTGGTGGTTTCTGTACTTGGATTGAAATAAGCAGCGGTGTTGTTCATCCATATTTTGAATGGGCCTCATGGAAATATGAGAGTCGAATCTTTTGACGGCGATTCAGCATATACTTTTATTCTTCACAATAAACTTTAAATAGATGCTGTTGGTATTTTTGGAAATTTCTTTATTACAAAAGTGTAATTTCAACTTACAATGTAAATGAAATGCAGTACACCCCTGTCAGCATACACAATAAGAAAATGCCTCTCTGTGATTCAGAAGGTCTAAAAAAACAAACTATATATAATGTATTGTATTTATCTTCATCAAAGAGAATGCTACTGCCCGCATGGAAACAGGAGCAGTTTAATTTCTTGCAATCCACAGAAAAGGTCTGGAGGAGAAGGTGAGATAAACATATGCTGGAGACAGGGATGCAGAGTGAAACACATCAAGGGGGGTGAGAGAGTTTTAGGATAAAGTGGGAAAAGGAATGAAGGTCAGAGAGAGAGAGAGACAGAGAGAGAGAGAGACAGACAGATTGGAAATGGGAGAGAGAGTCTTCCAATTTTAGTAGTCAGGTAAATATTTGATTGATTGATTCATTGATTTTTTGAATTTAATTTATTTTTTTAATAAGCAGGTTCTTATTAGTTATCAATTTCATACATATTAGTGTATATGTGTCAATTCCAATCTCCCAATTCAACCCACCCCCTGCTTTCCTCTCCTTGGTGTCCACACGTTTGTTCTCTACATCTGTGTCTCTGTTTCTGCCCTGCAAACCGGTTCATCTCTACCATTTTTCCAGATTCCACATATATGCGTTAATATACGATATTTGTTTTTCTCTTTCTGACTTGCTTCACTCTGTACGACAGTCTCTAGGTCCATCCACGTCTCTACAAATGACCCAATTCTGTTCCTTTTTTATGGTTGATATTTGATTTAAAGTGACTCTGAGGGGGTTTTACCTCACTTAGTATGCTCTAGACTGTGGATCTCAAATTTTTTGATCTCAGGACCCCTTTAAACTCTTAAAAATTATCGAGGACCCCTCTCCCACAGCTGTTCATCCCAAGGGCACTCCTTACTTAACAGCCTGTACTCTGAACTGTCTCAGAGTTCACTTCCTGGGGGAACTTAACCTGTGAAAAGTGTCCAGCACAGGACCTACCATATTTATGCTTAAAGTATTGCAGCAATTAGTTTCCTCAGCTACATGTGGGGATTATTCATTTTGTAAAGAGGTTTTTAAAATCTCTTAAGGTATTTCTTGGATAATAGGATTTACGAAAAATACGGTATAATCATTAGGGAAATGCAAATTAAAACCACAGTGAGGTACCACATGACACCCATTAGGATGGCTATTATTAGAAAAAGAAAGAAAAGAAACAAGCTTTGGCAAGGATGTGGAGAAGTTGGAATGCTTGTGCATTGCTGGTAGGAATATAAAATTGTGCAGCTGCTGTGGAAGACTGTGTAGCAGTTCCTCAAAAAGTTAAACATAGAGTTATCATATGATCCAACAATTTTACTTCTAGGTATATATCCAAAAGAACTGAGAGGAGTGACGTGAACAGATTTTTGTACATCCATGTTTATAGCAGCATTATTCACAATAGCTGAAACATGGAAGCAACCCAGATATCCACAGACAGATGAACGGAAGCAAAATATGGTGTGTTCATACGGTAGAATATTATTCAGTCTTAAAAAGGAAGGAAATTCTGAGACATGCTACAACAGTGATGAACATTGAAGACGTCATGCTAAGTGAAATAAGCCAGTAACAAATGAACAAATACTGTATTATTCCTCTTATATGAGGTATCTAGAAGAGTCAGATTGATAGAAAGTACAGTGGTAGTTGCCAGAGGCTGGGGGGAGGGGAGAATGGGGTGCTATTGCTTAATGCATACAGCATTTCAGTTTGGGATGATGAAAAAGTTCTGGAGGTGGATAGTAGTGATGGTGGTACGATAATGTGAATATACTTAATGTCTCTGATTTGTACACTTAAAAATGGTTAAAATGGAAATGTTTATGTTATGAATATTTCACCACAAAAAGTTTTTTAAAAATTAAGTATAAGGGGCTTCCCTGGTGGCGCAGTGGTTGAGAGTCCGCCTGCTGATGCAGGGGACACGGGTTCGTGCCCCGGTCCGGGAAGATCCTGCATGCCGCGGAGTGGCTGGGCCCGTGAGCCATGGCCGCTGAGCCTGCGCGTCCGGAGCCTGTGCTCCGCAACGGGTGAGGCCACAACAGTGAGAGGCCCGCGTACCGCAAAAAATAAAAATAAAAAAATTAAGTATAAGTATGTTTGAAATCTTGCAATACATTGGTTGCATAAAATAGTTAATGAGTCATTCCTTTTTATTGTCAAATAATAGTTCATTGTAGGGATATACCACCTTGAAAACATTATGCTAAGTGAGAGAAGCCAGTCACAGAAGACCACGTATTGTAGGATTCATTTCTGTGAGAGGTCTGGAAGAGGCAAGTCCATAGGGACAGAAACTGGTTTAGTGGCTGCCTCGGGCTAGGAGGAGACATGGGATGAAAAGAGGAAAGGCTGCTAATGGTGTTAATGGACACAGGGTGTTTTGAGGCGGAAAGATGATTATGTTTTAAATTGACTGTGGTGATGGTCATACAACTCAGTGGCTATACTGAAAATCACTAAATTCACTTTAAATGAGTGAGTTATATCTCAATAAAGCTTTCGTTAACAAAAAGGTTAATGAAAACCAAAATGGTAGAAAAGACTCTTGAGGAATATCTTTCCTGATTGACCTAGGAAATTAAACTCTTATGCCTCCGTGTGGAAATGTTCATGGGTTTTCTTGTATTTCCCTTCAGTCATTCAGTAAGTATTTATTGAAATTTTTCTGTGGGAAAATAACACTATTGAAGGTACATATTGATCAACAACAAAAAATATTGTCTTAAACCACGGTGTCTGCCTTTCAGAAGCTTGCTCTCTGATTAAGGAGACAAGCCATACACACATGAAATGAGATTAATTAAGACAATGCCATGTTGGAGTTCAATTATCAACTCATGTCCACTTGCCACACACAACTAACCGAAAGCATTATTATTGTAAAATTAGTGATACTGAAAATAAGATTTCACCATGGTTAAGAGCAAGGGCTCTGGAGTCAGACTGGTCTGAATCCTGGCTCCATCGTTTACTAGCTGTGTGACCTTGTGCAAGTTACTTAACTTCTCTGTGCCTCAGCATCCTCCTGTTGAAAATGGGGATGATTATGATAATAATGGCACCTACTTCAGAGAGTTGTTGTGAGGATTAGATGTGTTAATACACGTAAAGTGCTCAGAACAGATCCTGGCACATAGTAAACACTCAATGAAAGTATCAGTTACTGTTATTTCCAGAAAACTGTGGGTAATCCCTTTGATGAATATTGAATATTTGTCCAGTGAAAAAACTTAAACATACATTTTAAAGACACTTCTTAACAGAGCTGTAACCCTTTTGCTGGAGATTTTGGCAGCACATATAGCAGGAATGTCACAGTCTTATTGGCCCCAGGTATCTAGAATGTCCAGTATCCTGATTGGGCACAAAGTAGGGGCTCAGTAAGTATTAGAATTCGGTGAAAAAGTTTAGATTAAAATGTTAACATTTTTGGATGATACAATTATGTAAGTTTTAAGCCAGTTTCTAATTTTTTTCTCAAAATGACTGGATTACTTTTATTTGTTTATATAATTTTATTGTTAATATTTCAAGCCTACAGAAATGTATAGAGACCCACATGGTGAACACACGTATACCCATTACTTAGCTTTATTAAACTGTAACCCCATGCCCTATTTACCTGAGTTTCCTTTAAGAATTAAAACATTACAGAGTTGACACCCTGTCTCTCCAACACCACCTCTCCCTAGAAGTGTCATTGTCTTGAATATTTTTATACTACTACAATGAGGGTATTCATAAATAATATAGGGGTTTTTGCATATTTTAAAACTCTATACAAATGGTAATCTGTACATGTATCATTCTGAAACAATCTTTTTCATTCAGTACTTTGTGAGACTCATTCATGTCGATACATGTAGCTCTAGTTCATTCATTTTCCTTGTAGAGAGCTCCAGAGTGTGTGTGTTCACTTATCCATTCTCCTGAAAGAGGACATTTATATCGTTTCCATGTTTTCGCTGTTACAAATGGGGTTGCTCTGAAAATTCTTGGGCATATATACAGATTTCTCTAAACGTCCATCTAGAAGTGATATTTGTATCTTCCACTTGACTAGATATTGCCAAATTGCCTTGTAAAGTACTTGTACTCTCACCAGCCATGCCTGGAAGTTTCCATTGCTTCACATCCTCGCCAGAAGTTGTTATTTGTTGTGCTTTTAAAAGTTTTGCCAGTTTGATGGATATGAAATGGTTTCTTATGTAAAGCCTTTAGAATGTTGCCTGGCACATAGTAGGGTCTCAGTAAGGATGAGTTATTATTTTAATTACCATTTCCATAATCAATATGGGTTGGGCACCTTTTCATTTGTTTGCTGGTCATTAAAAGTTTCCTGTTCTGAAAAACAAATACTGTATGCTAACACATATATATGGAATCTAAAAAAAAAAAAAAAAGGTTCTAAAGAACCTAGGGGCAGGACAGGAATAAAGACGCAGACATAGAGAATGAACTTGAGGACATGGGGAGGGGGAAGGGTAAGCTGGGACGAAGCGAGAGAGTGGCATGGACATATATACACTACCAAACATAAAATAGATAGCTAGTGGGAAGCAGCCGCATAGCACAGGGAGATCAGCTCAGTGCTTTGTGACCGCCTGGAGGGGTGGGATCGGGAGGGTGGGAGGGAGATGCAAGAGGGAGGAGATATAGGGATATATGTATACATATAGCTGATTCACTTTGTTATACAGCAGAAACTAACACAACATTGTAAAGCAATTATACTCCCATAAAGATGTTAAAAAAAAAGTTTCCTCTTCTGTGAATTACCTCTTCATGTCCCTTCCCCATTGTTCTTCTACTAGGTTGTCTTTTTCTTATTGATTTATAGAAGTCTTTATATTTTCTTGCACTAATCCTTTGTTGCTTATGTATTCTGTGGCCTGTCTTTAACTTCATTTATGGTGTATTTTGTCATTCAGAATTATATTTTTTTATTTTAATATACTCAGGGCTTCCCTGGTGGCACAGTGGTTGAGAGTCCGCCTGCTGATGCAGGGGACACGGGTTCGTGCCCCAGTCCGGGAAGATCCCACATGCCGCGGAGCGGCTGGGCCCGTGAGCCATGGCCGCTGAGCCTGCGCGTCCGGAGCCTGTGCTCCACAACGGGAGAGGCCACAACAGTGAGAGGCCCGCGTACTGCAAAAATAAATAAATAAATAAAATAATAATAATAATATACTCAGATTTATCATTTCCCCCTTTGGGTTGTGCTTTTTATTGTTTAAAAAATCTTACCCTATTAGTGGTTATGAATTCTCAAAGGAACTCTATTTTTCTGTCCAGAACCCAGGCCTAGGTAGGCAATCTTTCATTTAGTCTCCTCTGCCAGTGGACAGGTTTTTTCCTAATTTGCCATTTCACTGAGGGGATAACTAATTGATGGTCCAACACTAATATAAGGTTCTTGGTTCCAAAGCCTTGGCTCCTCTCTCTGCATGTGCATTGTACTGATTAGTACTAGGTTCAGCTGAGAGCAACAGAGCTCCAAAATAATAGAGGTATAAGTGAGAGAAAAGTTGTCTCATATAACAGTCCAGAGTAAGGCAGGCCACGCCGGCATGGAGTGTTTGTCCCTACCATGTTCTCAGGTACCCAGGCTCTTTCTATATTGTTCTTCCAGTCCATGTGGTCTCTGTATCTCAGGTCACCTCATGGTCCAAGATGGCTGCTCCAGCTCTAGCCTTCGCTTGTACATTCCAGCCAGCAGAAAAGAGTAAGAGGTCAAGAAGAAGGGACATGGCAGCTGTCTTTTAAGGAAGATCCTCAGTAGCTTCCAAATAACATTTTCTTTCATATCCCATTGGTCAGAACTTAGTCATGGTAGTCTTTATTCTGTGTGACTGTGTCCAACTAAAAATTAGGAGTTCTGTTATAGATACAGAGGAGAATGGATATTAGGGGATGACAGTCTTGGCCACAGTGGTCAAATCTCAAGTCATTAGATGACAAGTTACCCATATACCACTATAGTTTTTAGTTCTCTCATCCTTTCTGCCACCTTATTTTCTTGTACTCTCAACTGTGCCTTTCAGACAGTCATTCAATAAATATTTATTGAGCATCTACTATGGAACCAGGAACTGTTTTCAGGAGTTACACCAGTGAACAAGGCAAAAGCCCCGCCCTCATGAAGCTTACATTCTAATTGAAGGAGGCAGACCACAAACAAACCAGAAAATACAATACTATAATGTCAGAGGGTATGAATTGGGATGGAGAAAAGTAAAGCATGTTTACTAAGGGGATGGGGAGTGCTGGGAGTGGAGGGAGCAGTTATTATCTCAGGGAAAACCGACATTTGGGTAGAAACCTAAATGAGATGAGGAAGAAAGCTACGACGTTATTTTGGGTGAGAGCATTTCAGGCAGAGGTAAGAGCCAGTGCAAATGCCCTGAGGTGGAAGTGGACATGGTATGTTCAAGGAAGAGCAAGGAGGCCTGTGTGACTGGAGCATGGCTGGAAAGTGGAGAGAGAGAGAGCAGCAGTACACCAGAGGTCCCAAAGTGCCAGATCAGCCAGAGCTTCGAAGGATTTTGCTTTTATTGGAGTGAGAAGAGAGGCCATTGGAAGGTTGTTTTTCTTTTTTTAATATAATTTAATTTTTAAAAAAATTTTATTCATTCATTTATTTATTTACTGGCTGTGTTGGGTCTTCTTTGCTGTGTGCAGGCTTTCTCTAGATGCGGCGAGCGGGGGCTGCTCTTCGTTGCGGTGCGTGGGCTTCTCATTGCGGTGGCTTCTCTTGTTGTGCAGCATGGGCTCTAGGTGCACAGGCTTCAGTAGTTGTGGCATGCGGGCTCAGTAGTTGTGGCACACGGGCTCAGTAGTTGTGGCACGCGGGCTCTAGAGCGCAGGCTCAGTAGTTGTGGCGCACGGGCTTAGTTGCTCCGCAGCATGTGGGATCTTCCCTAACCAGGCCTCGAACCCGTGTTCCCCGCATTGGCAGGCGGATTCTTAACCACTGCACCACCAGGGAAGCCCAGAACATTCTCTTCTTATTCCTTTTTTTTTCAGTGAAATCAGTAGAAAAATCATTTGCTAACAGTGACACGGTAGAGAGAAAACTGGAGGTTTGAGGAGAGGGGAGACGGTGTGAAAAATCTTTTTTTTAAATACAGTATATTATGCAACATTATGCAAAGTAGGATTATAAGGTAGAATCAAGGAACAGACAGTGAAGATGCTGCTTTATTTTTTTTAAATAAATTTTTATTTGTTTATTTTTGGCTGCGTTGGCTCTTTGCACGCTGGCTTTCTCTAGTTGTGGTGAGCAGGGGCTGCTCTTCATTGTGGTATGTGGGCTTCTCATTGCAGTGGCTTCTCTTTGTTGCGGAGCGCGGGCTCTAGGCGTGCAGGCTCAGTAGTTGTGGTGCACGGGCTTAGTTGCTCCGTGGCATGTGGGATCTTCCCGGACCAGGGCTCAAACCCATGTCCCCTGCACTGGCAGGCAGATTCTTAACCACTGCACCACCAGGGAAGTCCTGAAATATCTACTTGTGATGTTATATTTTGTACAACATTTCTAGGTGTTCGTTGTGGGAGGGATTTTTGCGTCATCCAATGAGCAGTTTGCTGTTGTAGCTCACTTTTATGATGAGGGAAAAAGGTCATTTTAAATTAAAAGACTTGTAGGTACTTACAATCATCCTATCCAAAATAAGCCAAAAGATGCTTTACTTAAGAAACTGACATATTAGACAACATAGAAAAAAGAAACAATCAAAAATCTAAAATGTTTCTTACAGACTCACAGACATAGAGAACAGACTTGTGGTTGCCAAGGGGAAGGGGGGTGGGGGAGGGAAGGACTGGGAGTTTGGGATTAGCAGATGCAAACTATTATATAGAGAATGGATAAACAAGAAGGTCCTACTCTATAGCACAAGGAACTATTTTCAGTATCCTGCAATAAACCATAGTGGAAAAGAATATGAAAAAAAAATGTATGTTAAGTATAACTGAATCACTTTGCTGTACAGCAGAAATTAACCCAACATTGTAAATCAACTCTACTTCAATGAAATTTTTTAAAAAATCTAAAATGTTTCTTAAATTCCAGAAAGTGAATGAAATGAATTCTTGTATGCAAAGCACTTATAACAGTGCCAGGCACATATTTAAGTACTGTCTGAGTTACTATTTATGTCATCATTCCCTTCCACATCCTTTTTTCTCCTTTCCTCATTGTTTACTGTCCTGCAATGATCCCACTTGGATTACTGCCTAGGCTTGAGTTTCCTTTCATGAGTGCTGCGGTTGTTGTGTATTTATTCAATGTGGAACCTCACAGAGGTGAATCCTCACGTGAATCAGTCAATTCCAGGTGTCGGTCACCTTGGTAAGATGCCTGCCTCTCAAACCAAAAACAAACAACCGACTTGTCCTGGGCAGGAGAACTTTCATTGGCATATCTATTGGGACACTGACTCTCCATCTTCCCCAGGAAGATGTCACAGTGTCTAGGAGGGACCTCCCGGGCTGAGAAGTAGGCTGTGGGTGGTGAGAAGCAGGGAGAAAAAGCGAGGACCCCAGGTTAAGATGTCACTGAAGTTGTGCCAGTCTTTTTTAAGGCTAGATGTCTCAGATGTTTACTTCCTTTTTGTTCCTCCTTAGAGTTTAATAAAGATGTCCTTCCTTCCTCCTGTGACTGTCATTGTTTTAATTTACATTTCTTTAATAAGAAAGTTGAACATTTGTTCATATATTTATAAACCATTTGTGTTTTCCCTCCTGAAAATTGCCTATTCATGTTCTTTACCCATTTTCCTATTAGAAAATTCATCTTATTGATTTGTAAGAATGCTTTTTATATTAAGGATGTTTATAATCTATCATAGAGCTGCAAATATTTTACTCAGTTATTTTTCTTTTGACTTTACTTATAATGTTTTTAGTTTAAAATTTTGGGGGGACTTCCCTGGCAGTCCAGCGATTAAGACTCCGCGCTCCACTGCAGGGAGCACGGGTTCGATCCCTGGTTGGGGAAGTGAGATCCCACACACTGTGGCGCGGCCAAAAAAAAATAAAATTAAAGATAAAATAAAAAATAAATACAATTTGGGGGATCGAATTTATCAGTTGCTTATTCTTTTTGACTTCTGAATTCTGAGTCTTCATTGGAAAGACCTTCCCAACCTCAAGACTGTACACATAGCAATACATGTTCAATTCTAGCTCTTTAAGGGTCTTGTTTTTTTAACTTTTAAATCTATGATCAATTTGAAATTGATTTTTTTGTAAATAGTAAGGTAGGGATCCCTTAACTTTTGTGCAGCTACTTAGCTGATTATTACAATACTATTTATTGAATAATCCCAACATGATTTATTGATTTATTTTTTGAAATTAAAGCTTTGTCCTATAGATTTTTACATATATTATTCTGTTACATCCTTCTGCCTGCCTATTTCCATATTAGTAAGTTCCCAGTTTGAAAAAAATTATTGACTTTTTCTTTTGGAGCAGTTTTAGGTTCACAGCAAAATTGAGAGGAAGGTGCAGAGATTTCCCACGTACCCCTTTCCCACAGGTGCGCGGCCTCCCCCATTACCCACAGCCCCCACCAGAGGGGTGCATTTGTTACCAAGCGTGAAGCTACACTGACACATCAGAATCACCCGAAGTCTGTAGTTTACCTTAGGGCTCACTCTTGGTGGTGTACATTCTATGGGTTTGGACAAATCTATAATGATATGTATCCATCATTATAGTATCATACAGAGTATTTTCCCTGCCCTAAAAATCCTCTGTGCTCTGCCTATTCATCTCCCTCCACCCACTTTCCAAACAGCAATCACTGATGTTTTTATTGTCTCCATAGTTTTGCCTTTTTTTTTTAAACAAGGATGTCCACCTTTTTTCCAGAATTTATTTATTTATTTTTGGGCTGCACTTTGCGTCATGCGGGATCCTAGTTCCTCGACCAGGGATTGAACCTGCGCCCCCTGCGTTGGAAGCGCGGGGTCTTAACTACTGGACCGCCAGGGAAGTCTTTCCATAGTTTTGCCTTTTCTAGAATGTCATATAGTTGGAGTCATACAGTATGTAGCGTTTTCAGACTGGCTTCTCTCACTTAGTAATATGCATTTAGGGTTCCTCCATGTCTTTTTAGGGCTTGATAGCTCATTTCTTTTTAGGGCTGAATAATATTCCATTGTCTGGACGTACCTCAGTTTATTTATCCACTCAGCTACCAAGAAGGACATCTTGGTTGCTTCCAAGTTTTGGCAGTGGTGAATAAAACTGCTATAAATATTCCTGTGCAGGTTTTTGTGTGGACATGTTATCATTTCCTTTGGGTAAATAGCTGGATCATATGATAAGAGTATTTCTAGTTTGTAGAAATCTGTCTTCCAAAGTGACTGTACCATTTTGCATCCCCATTAGCAACGAATGGAGTTCCTGCTGCTCCATATCCTTGCCAGCGTTTGGTGTTGTCAGTGTTCTAGATTTTAGCCCAGTCTCATAGATGTGTAGTGGTATCTCATTGTTTTTTGTTTGTTTGTTTGTTTTGTTTTTTTTAAATTAATTTATTTATTTATTTTTGGCTGTGTTGGGTCTTCGTTTCTGTGCGAGGGCTTTCTCTAGTTGTGGCAAGTGGGGGCCAGTCTTCATCGCGGTGCGTGGGCCTCTGACTATCGCGGCCTCTCTTGTTGAGGAGCACAGGCTCCAGACGCGCAGGCCCAGTAGTTGTGGCTCACGGGCCTAGTTGCTCCATGGCATGTGGGATCTTCCCAGACCAGGGCTCGAACCCATGTCCCCAGCATTAGCAGGCAGACTCTCAACCACTGCGCCACCAGGGAAGCCCTCATTGTTGTTTTAATTTGCATTTTCTTGATGAGATATAATGTGGAACATTTTTGTAAATACTTCTTTTTCACAACTATGTTCTCCCAGTTTGTGGCTTGTCTTCTCATTCTCTTGACATTGTCTTTCACAGAGAACAAGTTTTTAATTTTAATGAAGTCCAGCTTATTAATTAGTTGTTTCATGGACCTGTCTTTGGTGTTGTATCTAAAAAGGCATCACTATGCCCAAGGTCATCTAGGTTTTCTGCTATGTTATCTTCTGGGAGCGTTATAGTTTTGCATTTTACATTTAGATCTGTGATCCATTTTCAGTTAATTTTTGTGAAGGGTGTAAGGTCTCTGTCTAGATTTGTTCTTTTGCCTGTGGATGTCCATTTCTTCCAGTACCATGTGTTGAAAAGACTATATTTGCTCCATTGCATTGCCTTTGCTCCTCTGTCAAAGATCAATTGACTATATTTATGGGGGTCTATTTCTGGAGTCTCTATTCTGTCCCATTGATCCCTTTGTCTATTCTCTTGCTAATACCACACTGCCTTGATTATTGTAGCTTCACAGTAAGTCTGGAAGTCAGGTAACTAGTCCTCCCAATTTTGTTCTTCTGTAAATGCCCCGTTTTAATTAGGTATATTCTTCATTTTAAGGTCTGCTAGGGCAAGCCTTTGTTTCTTATTCGTCTATTTGGGGTATTCTCTTCGCTATTTTTTCATCTTTATTCTCTCTGATAAACTTGAGAATCATTTTTTCAAGTTAAAAATATCCTTTAGGGATTTTGATTAGGATGGCATTGAATTTAGATATTTAGCGGAGAAGTCACATCTTTATAATTGTGACAAGGTATGCAACGCCATTGATTCAGGACTTTATTTTTACGTCGTTCAGCAGATAGTCTTCTCGACCTAATGCTTCTTTCTTTCACGGCTAATATCGTAGAAGTCTTGGGTTTTGTTTTATTAGAGGAATTAAACTGCTTTATGGGTGGCAGCAGCAATAGAATTGGAATTGTTTGGCCAAGTTAGCGAGTTGGGAGTGTCACTAGTAGTGAGAAAGACTTCACCAGAAAGTGGAAGGGACAGCTACGGAGGTGGTGAAGCAGACCTTGAGCATCCTCAGGTTCTTGAGCAGAGCCCATCTGCAGACCAAGTGCCGAGTTAGAGATGAAGGTCAGGCGGACCCCTCCTGCCCGTGTATGCAGGCGCGCAAGCAGGCAGATAGTTGCAGCTGAGGGTAAAAAAACGTCATTAGTCGGGAGGAGAGATCTCCCAGTGGACTATTGGTAGGATGGCCAGCAGAAGGGTCCTTGAGGACAAACCAGCTGGTGGAGTAGCCTTCAAGGAGTCCAGTGAGGTAGGCAGCAGTGCAACTTGTGCCCTCCTGACATTAGGGGCCAGGTAGTTTTGTTGTAGGGGGGGCTGCCTGTGCACAGCAGCATTCCTGGTCTCTACGCGCTAGATTCCAGTATCTACCCCACCTTCCAAAACGTATGTCTTTGGCGGGGGCGGCAGGGGGCATCACTCCCAATTAAGAACCACCATTCTGAGATCTAAGGGACCAGAGAGCGAAGGAATAACCAAAGAAGTGAGCACGTGAGGCCAGCCAGCAGGGTGCTGGTGGTGACGTTTAGGGTCTAGGCAATTCAGTCTTGGCCGGTTGGCCTCCTAGAAACGGGAAGTGCAAGATAACCACCCACACTCTGCCACATCCTGGTAGATGGGGTGGGATGGTGCGGGTAGCTGACTTCCTACGGATGCCCCAACAACAGAGCAGGGGGAGGAAGCAGAGTAGGGGCAGGGACTGATTTGCTCACGGCCATCTGAAGGAAGAAATCCTTGCTGGGGAATACCTGGCAGGGAGGGAGAATGATAGTAGAGAGGTATCCATCCATGAGGAAAATTTCAGATTTGGGGTGGAGAGAGGGAAAATATAGCCAGTTCCACCTCAAGACATTTCCTTAATGCAGGTTTGTCCGATCTTGACTAAATGTCAGTTTCTCCAAGCTGCAGTGGCTGCAGAAACTTGCTGAAATGCCCTTAGGTGAGATGAGCTGGAGTTATGGGTCACAGTTGTGGAAGCTGATTCATTCAGACAGTGATCGCTGAGAAGCTAGTGTGAGGAGAGCGCACAGCATAGGAGTGTGGCAAGCTCTTGGATGAAGGAGGAAGAGGACAGGGTCTAGGAGGGGATTGGGAGGGAGGGGCCGGCGCTTCACTGCAATGCACGGGGAAAGTAGGCCTCAACTCCAAGCCCCATCACCTAAAGTGAGGATGAAATGTCTTTAAACAAGATTGGTTGGGCGAATTTGCCCCTAAAGGATTTCTATAGCTACAAAGAAATGGGTAGGAAATGGGAAAGGGAAACTGAAAACTTTTCTGATCTTTTTCATGAGAGCTGGTTATCTGTGAACATTGACAGCAGAAATCCAAATGAGAAATACAAATTAAACTCAGTTGAAGGAGGCTGTGTATTTAGAGACGCTCTATAGAGGGAATACTGAGGGAGTAAATCCCACCAGTTCAATCGCAAATCCAAAACCACTTCTGTGTAATTCTGAGAGCGGAAGGAAGCCAGAGGAGGTAAGCCGAGAGGTCCTAGAGTTCAGGGGCCTAAGGGACAGCTTGTCAATGCTCAGATGTGTGTGGAAGCTATAAAGATAAATAACCGGCTTCTGTTCAGGAAGATAGACACAGGGGCAGGGCTGATATTCATCCAGGATACACCAGTATGGCAGTGTTTGCTGCTAACGGCCAGCATCTGTGCATGTTTGTCGGCGCCCATACCACACAGGAAATAACGTCCCTGCACGGGGCACAGCTCTCCAGCACACGGTGAGATCTAGTGAGGCCAGGGGTGATCTGTGGAATATCAAGTGGTAAAAATGGCCTGACCTTGACCCACCCATTGTCCCTACCCCACTTCCACCTGGAATGGAGAGATGGGTCCAGAGACATACAGGGTGTGGTGGCTGGCAAAATTCTGCTACGCTCTGGGGGAAAGATTACATTTCTTAGCTAACACACATATAGATGTAACAATCAAACAGATGTGCCAGGTATCACTGTCTGGGCTTTACATACCTTACTTCATTGAATTTTCACAATAATCTTAGGAGGTCGGTAAAATAAATACGTCCATTTTACAGATGAGAAAATGAAGGCATAGAGGGATCAAGTAACATGCCCAAGGTCCCACAGCTTGGTAAATGACAGTTGGTTTTCAGAGTCTGTGCACTTAACCACCATATGCTATATAGAAGGAATGCCAAAACTCTCAAAATGAGAGTAATCATTGGAGGGCAGACAAAGCCCCCGGGTAGGCTAGGAGGACCCCTAACTAGTCCACCCCCTGCCAAAGGCTCATCTAGAAGCACAGGGTTATCATGAAACACCCCTGGGGGCCATCACACTGGTGGCAGTTCCAAGAGAAAGAATAATCACAAGATGGTTAAACCAACGGGGACAGAGTTGGAACTTTCCCTCCTGAAGATTCTCCTTCCACGGCTAGAACTTTAAGTTCTGTTTCCGTAACACAGGAGGAGGAAGTGGTGGTAGTGGTGGTGGCGTTACCTTATTTTCTGCGTAAATACCCCCAAATTACTTCCCTGAACATAAATTCTCTTACATGGGACCTGAATCGTCTTCAGCTGACCTTGTACCTACTTGGAGTTGCAGTGGAACAAAGTGCAGCCAAGTTTCCTTCCAGAAGTCTTTCATTTTCACCGTAGTTGTTCTGATAGGGATAACTTTGTCAACTCGGCCCTTTTCCCTCACTCGACCTCTTTCATTTCGTCTGTTTGTGTGTCTAGATTTAGTTTGGGATGTGGAGGGAGGGCATAGTACTATCATCACGATTTACAGTGGTTCTGGAAGCATCTCAAATCCTGACAAAGAAGAATTCTGAAATAATTCACTGCGTGAGCACTATAGGACCTGATCGTCTTTGCATTGAACAGAACTCCACATCAATTTTAGGTCTGCTTTTGCTTCTTAATAGTAAATGTTCAAGTACATCAGTTCCAGGCACTATTATTTATATCCCTCAAAGAGACATAAGATGTTCCTATTCAGGGATACAGAATTCAGAAGACCCAGTCCAGTTACTGACAGAAAAAGACTACCCTTGGAATAACTACTAGATTATAATTATAATCTCTCATCTGTATACCTGCCCACCGAATACTGCCTTGATCATTCATATACCTGGTTCACAATGGGAGATCAAAAAATTGTGGCGAGGGCTTCCCTGGTGGCGCAGTGGTTGGGAGTCCGCCTGCCGATGCAGGGGACGCGGGTTCGTGCCCCGGTCTGGGAGGATCCCACACGCCGCGGGGCGGCTGGGCCCGTGAGCCATGGCCGCTGGGCCTGCGTGTCCGCAGCCTGTGCTCTGCAGCGGGAGAGGCCGCAACAGTGAGAGGCCCGTGTACCGCAAAAAAAAAAAAAAAAAAAAAAAAAAAAAAAAAAAAATGTGGCGAATGGTCTACAATTCACGGATTGCAGCCCTGAACTGCTCACGTGATAGCTTCCATTGGTTTCCTATCAGAGGCACACACTCGGCATGCAGAATGAGGGGTCCAGAGCTTTTTAAGACTCTCAACTAGGAGATCTACTGAAGCAGTGATTATTACAAAATGCTACAATGCACAAAGAACAGACTTGTTGGTCAGAACTTGACTGAGGTAGGCTGAAAAAGTTTTCTAACATGGGAATGAAGCAACTAGAGCATACATTTTCTAGACAAAAAGAAAAGACTGATTTACTCAGTTTGAATCTAAGACAAAAGGATAAGGGAGTCAGAAAAACAAGATAGAGAATGTTACTTGATTTTACATGCACTCTATTATTTTTCCTTTGTATGTCCCTTGTGATACTGATTGGTTTTAATGGTCAGAGTTCACATAATAATTAAAATGAAGTTAATTTTTCAACTTCTTGTTAAAAACCCTGCCTAAGGTACTTCCTTAATGCACACACGCTAGTTCCTACCCATCCTTCAAGGCTGTGCTCCTCCACGAAGCCTTTTTTGTTCTACATCTAGAAAAGCTCTGCCTATTCAAGCACTTGCCATTACCACTGATTTGCTATTATCAGACCTCTTCATACCTTATGTGACTATGTCTTACCTTCTCAACCGCACTGTCTCTGAGGGCTGGGATATTGCCTTGATCATAATAAAAGCCCTGGAAGTATCTGCTTATCTAAACTGGTTTTATTTCCTAGAGACTGCTCAAGTACTTATTCTGTGGCAGGTACTGTTAGATTTCAGGGAAACAGAGGTGAAAAATTAGACACAGACTCTACCTTTACGGAGCTTACCTTCTTAGTAAAAAGGAAGAGAGGAAACTTTTTTGGTCTCTGTAGAAAGCTGCAGGAAGTTGCAGCAGGAGACTATAGGAAATAGTATATAATAGTTGAAAACACTGTGGACTGTGAGTTAGGATGCCTTGGTTTCATCTCTAATTTGATGTGTATCTTGAGTACATTTCTTAACCATTTCTCATCTATTTCCCTATATGTCATACACGGATCATATGATTACCAGGGGAAACTGAATTGGAAAACAGATGCAAGTCATGTTGGAGGGAACTTCCTCAACCTGATAAAAAGCATCTATGAAAAACCCACAGCTAATACCATACTTAAAGGTGAAAGACTGAAAGCTTTCTCCCAAAGATCAGTAATAAGACAAGGACGTCTTGCTCTCACCACTGCTATTTAACATTCTACTGGAAGTTCTAGCCAAGTGCCAAGTAAGAACATGAAATAAAAAGAATCAAGATTGGAAAGGAAGAAGTAAAACTATCTGTATTTTCAGATGACATGATCTTATATAGAAAACACTAAAGAACCCATAAAAAACTATTAAAGCTAATAAATGCATTCAGCAAGGTTTCGGGATACAAGGTCAATATACGAAAGTCAGTTGTATTTCTATAAACTAGCAATGAACAATCGGAAAATGAAATTAAAAAAAAACTCCCTTTACAATAGCATTAAAAAGAATAAAATACTAAGGAATAACTTTAACAAAAGAGCTGTAAGACTTCTAAACTGAAAACCACAAAATACTTTTGAAAGAAATTAAAGACAACCAAAGCAAACAGAAAAACATCCTACGTTCATGCATTGGGACACTTAATATTGTTAAGGTGGCAATATTCCCCAAATTAAGTTACAGATTCACAGCAAATTCTACCAAAATCCCAGCTACTTTTTTTTTTTTTTTTGCAAAAATTGACAATCGGAGTCTACAATTCATATGGAAATGCAAGGGACCCAGAATACCCAAAACAGTCTTGAAAAAGAATGAAGTTGGAGGACCTGCACTTCCCAATTTAAAAACTTACTACAAAGCTACAGTAATCAAGACAATGCAGTACTGGCATAGGGACAGACATATAGATCAGTGGAAAAGAACTGAGAGCCCAGAATGAACCTGTACATTTATGGTCAATAGATTTTTGAAAAGGGTGCCAAGACAATTCAATGGGGGAGAATAGTCTTTTCAACAAATGGTACGAAGACAATTGGATAGCCACATGCAAAAGAATGAATTTGAACCCCTATCTCACACCATATACAAAACCCAGCTTGAAATGGATCAAAGACCTAAAAGTAAGAGTTAAAACTCCCAAACTTGAAGAAAATGTAGGTATAAATCTCCACGACCTTGGATTAGGCAATGTCTTCTTAGGTACAATATCAAAGCACGAGCGACAAAAGAAAACATAGATAAATTGGACTTCATCAAAATTAAAAACTTTTGTTTCAAAGGACACCATTACAAAAGTGAAAAGGCAACCCACAGAAATATATGGAAATCATATATCTGATAAGGAACTTGCATCTAGAACATATAAAGAACTCTTGCAACTCAACAATAAAAAGACAAACCAATGTTTAAAAATGGGTAAAGAATCTGAATAGATTTATCTCCAAAGAACATAAAAACAGTCAACAAACACATGAAAGAATGATCAACTTCATTAGCCATTTGGGAAATGCAAACAAAAACCCCAATGAGATACCACTTCACACCCACCAGGAAGGTGATAATCAAAGAGGCAGATAATAACAAGTGTTGCTGAGAATACTGAGAAATTGGAATCCTTATTTACTGCTGCCGGCACTGTAAAGTGGTGCAGCTGCTGCGGGAAACAGTCTGGCAGTCCTTCAAAAGGCTAAACGTAGAGTTACCATATGACCCAGTAATTCAACTCCTAGGTATATGCCCAAGACAAATGAAAACATATCCACACAAAAACTTGTACGTGAGTGTTCATAGCAACATTATCAATAATAGCCCCAAAGCGAAAATAACCCAAATGTCCATCAACTGATGAACAGATTAAATGTGGTGTATCTATACAAAAGGAATATTATTCAGCCATTAAAAAGGAGTGAAATTCTGATACATGCTACAACATGGATGAGCCTTGAGAATATTATGCTAAATGAAAGAAGCCAGTTCCACAGAAGGCCACATATTGTGTGATTCTATTTATATGAAATGTCCAGAATACAGATCTATAGATACAGAAAGTTGATTACTGATTGTCAGGGGCTGGGGGCTGGTTGGTGGGCAATGGGGAGTGACTGCTAATGTGTATGCGGTTTCTTTTTGGAGTGATGAAAATTTCTAAAATTAATTGTGGTGATGGTTGCACAACTCTGAATATATTAAAAACCCTTGAATTGTGCATTTCAAATGGGTGAATTGTACGGTGTGTGAACCACAGCTCAATAAAGAGGAAAACAGAAGAGAAAAAAGCATGTTGGAAAAAGTTTTAAGATGCCATACACAGAGGCAAAATCTTTGAAGGATTTAGTCACAAGTTCAATCAGGAGTTGGATAAACATACATATACACTTTTCTTCAAGTAACCATTACGTGGTTTGGGACTAGAAAAAAAGCATTATTGTAACCGGAACCAGATGAACAAAGCACTCTTACAGGCCAAATCCCAGGACAGGGGAATAGCCTTGCTACACAAACCCACACTCCCCACCCCTTTTACTCTACTCCTTTCCCCTGTGGTTTTTTTTTCCCCCCTGTGTTTTGATAGCTGAAGTAGTATATACTGTTAGAACAAGACTGAAGGTAGCCCACCATTTTGTGGATCACAAGCCTGAGATATGTGTCTGATTATTAATATTTTCAAGAGTTTGGAAATTTCCTATTATTCCAATACATTGCTCAGGTTCTGCATTTCAGATAAACCAGTATTTATAATCAAAGGCTTGGGTTTTTATTATGCTGACCTATTTAGTTTGTTAATTAACCAGTGAGTCATCTCTAGTTCTATGATACGTTGGTCAAGGTTCCAAGGCTGTTGCTACCACTGCTGCTCTTTGTTTCATTTCTAAAAAGACGTTGACAGTATTTATTATAAGCAGTCAAATCACATGGTAACAATAACAATCCCATCTAGAGACAGGATGCCATTGGTGCACTGGTTACTTGGAAAACCTACATGGAATTGCTTACTTTCTCTACGGGTTATCACTGTAGTGATAAACTAACACTACTAATGGTGACTTTATTCACATTTTACAATATGGTCAAAGACTATCGAAACAAGAGCTTCCAGGGGAAATTGGACTCAAGCTTAACTGCAAAAATAATCAGTAGAGCAGAAACGTACTCTTTGATGTGAATTAATCTGTAGAGGCCAAATCACTTCATGAAATCATTAAACTATATAAACAGTAACACCTAATATATGCAGTGTTTCAAAACACATTTTGCTGGCTTTCTCTAGTCTAGCCCACCTTGTTCTCTGTATATAGCTTTCTGACCTCAGTCTGAAAGTTGGTGAAAAAAAATCTAGTGAAATTGTGCTATGACCCGGAGAACTCACCGGCCACAGAACACAAAATTCTCTTTAACTTTTCCTCTTTTCTCCTTAGCCATCAATAAGTCATGTCCAGTCTTTCCACGGAGTACCTCTTGTACTTGTCCTTTCTTCTCCATTCTTGTTCACATCTATGGGTTTATGGACTCATAACTAAAAATAACATTTAATCAAGTAGTCTCTCTGTTCAAAAACCTGGACTGGCTCCCTCATATTTACTGACTAAAGTCCAAATACTATTAGCCTGGTATTCAAGGCCTTCCAAAATCTAGGTCTGAACTTTCTTTCCACTACTCCCCTGAACAAAACTGGTCTCATCATCCCCTGAACTTCTGCAAATTCTTTTTGCACCTTTGCTTATGATGTTCCTCCTGCCTAGAACACCCTCTCACCTTTGAAAGCCTGTTCAAGGCTTACTTTGCCCATGAAACCATCCCTGAACATTACAACTCACAGTGGCCTCTCATTCCTTGAATGTGATATGAGCTATGGGCAATGTCCTTCATTTGTCAATGTTCATATACAACTTTTCTTGTCTTATATTGTTAATTCTTGTTTTATTTAATTTTGTGTCTATCTTGCCTCCTCAACTAGATTGCAAGTTCCTTGAGGGCAGGGGTCATTTGTTGTACTTTAAAAAATTATCCACAGGGCACAATACTTTGCTGGGGGACATGATAGGGACTAGTTATTGACAAAAGAGCACTGAAGTTTCCCCAAGATGCCTCATTCTCAGAAGGCAGCACTCTCTCTAGGTGACGGTTCTTTACATATACATGCCAAATATAATCACTTTAAAGGTGAAACTAACTCTCCAGTTACCCCAAGATATTAAGGAATTACAAACTGCCTCTGAAATTTCTGAATCCCCTATTAAATACAAAATTAACATTTCATAAATAATTTCATGCTCCCCTGAAAGCTTAAAAATGACATGTAAAGAAAAATGGCCAAGCCAGGCGCATAATCTCTAAGGTTTACTCGATCACAAAGCATTTAAAAAGCCAAGGCTCCATGCGACCCATTTATATATTTCAGTGTCTGTTTTCCCTTTTCTTTTTGGTCTGTAAAATAAGCTAAACTACATAAGAAAAATAAGTCTAGGACTTAAAGTTTACATGAAAGGCAGCCAAAATTATATGGATAATTCAAGCTAAAAAAGTTCTTCGCATCTTGGTTTCTCCTGAATTATTTAGGTAGTCTGAGGCTTCTTCATAGTTAGAGATGTAATCCCTAGCTAGCAGTTGCTAAATCTGTGGTGCTTACGTATACCCACCCAAGAAACGCTGCAACCATCAAGTTCTATCGAAATGCTTGTTAAACTTGTAAACTGATGATCATTGTAAATGATCATTACAAAATCCCTACCCTCAGAATCTGCTGCTAAAGCTTTGGAGTTGCACTGACTGCAAATCTCAGAGATGTTTTGTTTAGCTCTATAGATAGCCTCAGCTGATGAAGCTCTGGCAACGAACGTTGCTTGCTAGGCAAACCTATGCCACAAAGGAATCCCTTGTCTTGTATGTCAGAGAGACCAACTGGAGTACCTAGCATCACTGGATCAAAACTTGAAGGATCGGTAACCCTGGTATTTCTATATATATCCTTTCTGTGTGAAATTTTCCTTTTTAAATAGTGCTTTTGCTTCCCTTAGCCCAGTCTTGACCACTGGTAGGCAAGATTTCAAATCATCTCCCCAATTGGAAGTATCCATGTTTTATGGAAATTTTATCAATTTTTTTCCTCCAAGGATTAGTATGATAATAAATTTAGCTTCCTGCCAAGAAAAATGCTAAGTTCAAAGTATTATTTCCTTCACTTCTAATTACAAATAAGTTTTACCTTTTATTGTGTTCCATTATACAATTTTACACAGTACCATTATTATTTTAAGCAACAGTTGAGCAAATCGAATTAACGTTTTTGAGCTCTACTTCTCAGTATATAGATTTACCTAAAAAAGTACAAACCAAGCACAGTGGTGCAATTTTCCAGGCACTTTCAAGTTGCTTAAATATTTACAAATATGTAAGCACCCTGTTTGAAAGCATGAAAATTTTGGTGTCAGGAAGAAAACACTCCATGTATATCAAATCTTTAAATTTTAACATTTGCACAGCTCAAAATATTCCTGAGAAGGTTCGTTCTTGTTATCACTTTACATCTGCATGTCCTCATATCTCAGCAGCGTATCTTGGGGAACCATAACCTCTGTCACTCGACGTGCCACTAATCGCACAAAATACATGTAATGTGTTGCTCATCCAGGGAGAATGCATTGTGTCTTCTTGTAAGATCTGAAACGAAAGAAATCTGCATGTTTATCATGAGGTAAAGTAGCCGCTGCCCAAGAAGTATGTGTATATGAAATCGCAGGCATGTTTCAATTTATCACTGACACTTAGCTATTTAAAATGACATAAAGCAGAAAGAGCAAAGAAAAACATTACCGACTCAAGTCTTCAAAGCTGTATTACAAAGGCAGCATATCAAAAAAGCAGAAAAGATCTGGTTACTCATTAAGAAACACAGAAGGCTGTAAAATGCAAAATTCAACAGAAAGCGAGAGGTAATACAATCTTTAAAACAATTTTTTTAACCGATGGTCATAACAAGAGCCCTAAACAATGGACTCTTGGATACAAGTTTATAGATCATCTTCTAAGAGTGGTTCTCAGGATCACTGTGGGACTTTTCAAACATGCAGATACCCATGCTCCTTCCCTGGAGACTTGGGAAATAATATTAAGTGAAGAGAAAATAAGTGAACATTTCTAAATACATACTATAATTATATAAGCTAATTAATACAGAAGACTTTTCTTGGAAATAAACTTCATAAGTATAAATTTTATATCCCATAAACATATAAACATACATATTAGTATAGATGTTTTAAAAATTATCCACTTTTTTAAAAGATTTTTTTTTGATATGGACCATTTTTAAAGTCTCCATTGAATTTGTTACAGTGTTGCTTCTGTTTTATGTTTTGTTTTCTTGGCCGCGAGGCATGTGGGATCTTAGCTCCCCGACCAGGGATCAAACCCGCACCCCCTGCGTTGGAAGGTGAAGTCTTAACCCCTGGACCGCCACGGAAGTCCCCCAAATTAACTATTTTGTGTGCTCAAAAGCAACAGAGATCTCATGCGTGGATTAGATAGAAGAAAAGAATAGCGTACACATCACATCCAACCTCTTTACTATACTGTCCCAATTTAGGTCTCAAGCTTTCAATACTGGGTTCTCAAGTTAGCTCTGAAACTTCAGTATTAAGCCTGCAAATTAGTTTACAGTGGCAGCAACGCGTCATATCATTTGTGTTGCTACAAATCATGTCTTATATAAAGTCCGTAATAGAGAAATTTCCACTTACAAAAATCGTAACTCATGACACTAATCTGAAAGCACAGGAGAGGTTTAAGAGATGATTGATTATCCACAACTGTCAGATGTGACGAGAAAATAGAGCATTCATCATGAACAAAACAGACCAAACAGAACTACAATGGCCACCACCAACTCTATCTAATTAAGACCTGCAATTAATAGTTTTAAGGTGATATACATCCCTTTTAAAAAGTCAAAAGCTTGAAGAAGTTTTTAAAAGGACTTTATATTTTAGTATAGTGTAACAGATTACATTGAAAAGGGCCAAGGATATCCAGGCCGTATCTTTTTGTCAAGTAATCATTTATGGAGCTCATAGATAATTTGCAATGCACAGCTATATTTTATCTTATTTTGTATTATTATGTTC
Organism: Orcinus orca; assembly: GCF_937001465.1. Classification (NCBI taxonomy): domain Eukaryota; kingdom Metazoa; phylum Chordata; class Mammalia; order Artiodactyla; family Delphinidae; genus Orcinus; species Orcinus orca. The sequence goes on along the minus strand of NC_064580.1, from coordinate 102,943,029 downwards.
TCCTTTGGGAAATAATATGTCTCAAAGTGTATGACTAAAAAAAGGCTCTCTTTTATATGAGAATCTAATAGGAAATACTGACTTACAAAAATTCACTATAAAGTCAACATTTGCCCAAAGTAAGGCACACCTGAATATGAGGCGTTATGACAGTACAGCGTGCATAAATATAAACCAATAGAAACTAAGATTTTTCTTGGTTCGCTATCAATATATAATATCAAAGGTCTAAAATACTGGTCCCTAGAACTAAACAAAATAGCCGTGGTTCATGGAAATTAAATGAGAGAGACAGGTGGGAAATAAGACAGCAGGTTTGTAAAATCCACACTTGACGGTGTTAAAAAAGAGATGAGAGGCCCAAAATGGAGTCACTTGCGCTAAGCCCACGTCACCTGAGACTTAATACCTAACCTAATTGCAGTTTCAGCCTTTTCTAGGCAGGTAATCTTAAGCAGTCAAGAAAGTATGTGCATTACTTTCAGTCTGGAATTACCTGGTTGGCACTGGTGAGGTACTCCACCTGACAGACCCTTGCTGTGCCCCGTAGGAAGATGACCTTGCCTGAAAGAATCAGCTCTTTTCTAGAGTAACTTGCCCTGCCTCGTTCTACCTGTAAAAGTCTTCCATTTTGTAAAACTCTTCGGAGCTCCTTTCTGTCTGCTAGATGGGATGCTGCCCGACTCATGAATCACCGAATAAAGCCAAGATCTTTAAAATTTACTCAGTTGAACTTTTTCTTTTTAAACACAGGAAAAAATAACTTTATAAAACTACTACTCTAAATATCTTGATCACAGTAATAGCAGTGAATTGAACGATTTGCTTGCAAGTTGAATAAATTAGAGCTCAATGCTAGGTCATACGGTTGCATGCAAATTACATAACTGTAATATAATACACATTGGCTTAAAATGATGTAATTGTTTTATATCTTTTGTGAAGGAGGAGTTTTTGCTGTTTTTTTCCTATGGACTATGGAGAACAAAACCCCATAAACTGGACAGATTCTAGGAATAAATTATGTGGTCTTATTTGATTCAAGTATACCCCAGAACAGTGATGGTGAAGTACCCACTGTACTCAGGGGCTGAGCTTGAGATACAGACAATAAAGGAAGTGGAATGATTCCCTATCTTCCTAGCCCTGATCACCTGGCTGCTTTGGGAAGGAGGCCAAAATGGGCCTCTGAAAACTGAGCAGCAAAGGTATGCCTTGGAACAGTTTGCACTCACTCCTAAGTGGGCTAACGGAAGTAAAGATGGCGAAAAGAAGAAACAGATCACTGATTCCAGACTCCTCAGGCCAACAAAATTCCCAGCCATGAGAACGGGAGAGTAGGAGACTGGGGTGACTCGTCTCATTGAACAGATGGGACGATGAACGTCTGGCTGACTGGCTTCTCCATACTGAGAAGATGACCATGGTTAGAAAATTAGACTCCTGGTCACTCAGTGCAACCTTGGGCTAATGGTAACTAAATTTCCCCTAGTCCTTTCTAAGAGAAAGCACACATGCTAAATTCAGAGAGGTAGAGCCTGGAGTCAACTAGCTTTTGTTTTCCTCGAAACATCTCTTCTTTCACCCATCATTACACTGCAGTTCTTTGGGAACTAACCACTATTTGTAAGTCCATTTGTAAGTACACCCTTTGAGTGATGGTCTCACACAGGGGAGTGCCAAGCAATCAATGAAATGCAGATACCAGGACAGATGAGGTTCTCCTTTCTGGGACCAGTGTTAAGAACGGGTTCTCTAAAGGGTTGTAGTTATCCTTGTTTCTTTTAAGGAGCCTTAGTTTCTTAAAAAAATTGAGAGTCTGAAGAGTTTCTGAAGCAAACATTTATCTTATTGGCTGTTTTCCTTAGTAAGGAAATTAAGGAGACTTTATGATAAGCTTAACAGGCTCACGCACTGAGGGACCAGACCATCATGCTGTGACTTTTACAACTGTGTTGAAGATATTAAAATACTTGAGTGACAGTCCACGTCTAGAGTGGTTGTAAACACAGATTTCAGGACCCCAATGTAGGAATGACATTTACCAGGACAATTCAGGAGTACTCTGGTTTTAGGTAAGTAGGGATATGAAAGTCATAACTACTTAATCATGACATAATTTGGCTGTAAGTGGTGAGCAGATCTTTGCCTCTGTATTTTTCAGATTGTGTTCTACTAAGTTAGCTGCAATTGTCATTAACACTCAGTCATAAATTAAAATGCTAGGTTTTATGAAAAGAGAACTGGCTGTATGAGTATTAAGACGATTCCTGAATTTTGGAACTCACTCAGGATCTCACCTAAATGATGGTATAGTTGTCCCTTGGTAACCTTGGAGGATTAGTGCCAGGACCACTGCCCCCTGCACAGATATTAAAATCTGAGGACGCTCAAGCCCCTTACATACAACGGCGCAGTATTTGCATATAACCTATGCACACCCTCCCCGATACCTTAAATCATCTTTAGATTGTTTATAATACCTAATACAAGGTAAATGCTACGTAAATAGTTGCCTATGTGCAGCAAATTCAAGTTCTGCTTTTTGGAACTTTCTGGAATTTTGTTTTTCAAATATTTTCGATCTGCAGTTGGTTGAATCCGTGAATGTGTAACCTGCAGACAGGGAGGGCCACCTGTATCTAGTTTCTTACAGCTAAGACAGGAGTATTCATTTAGGGATTTGGCTACTGAGCCGATCATTTCACTTCTCTAGGACCCTTCTTGAGAGATTCTTATCCATGTTCATAGTAGATCAACTCAGACTCGCTCAGCTACTCGCTTCTAATGGCTCTGTGGCACAAAGAACCAAATGATTTATTATCTGAAGCACCTGCTAAAGCAACTGTCAGTAATTGCTTCCAATTTCATTTGTATTACATCATTTAAATGATTAAAGAAGATATGAGCAAATTCTAAAATAACATACTAATTTCAAGGTAACACATTTCAAACTAATAGATTTGTTAAGTAACTCTTTACGGACCCCGGATCACGTTTTCGTTTTCAACCACCCTAATACTTGCCTGCTCGTGAATAATGTCAGACAATTCTTTTACCATGTCTCTGAAATTTGACTTTAGCCCTTCATGGTACTCGATCTGATCCTCTTTAATTAGCCGCTCGTTTAGTTCCAGTGCAATGCTGCATGCTTGGATGAACTTCCTGTGGATGAAGATCAAAGATAAAGTTTTTTTTGTTTTTTTTTTTTTGCAGTACGCAGGCCTCTCACTGCTGCGGCCTCTCCCGCTGCGGAGCACAGGCTCCGGACGCCCAGGCTCGGCAGCCATGGCTCACGGGCCCAGCCGCTCCGCGGCATGTGGGATCCTCCCGGACCGGGGCACGAACCCGCGTCCCCTGCATCGGCAGGCGGACTCCCAACCACTGCGCCACCAGGGAAGCCCCCAAAGATAAAGTTTTTGTTGTTTATTCCTGGAAAGTCTCACCGACAATTTAATATTTACTTTAACCATGGCTTGCCTACAAGGAAGATTAGAATCCTGTATTTTCACTGTGCTTTTGCTAATGCCATCTCCTAAGTCTGAAATATCTTTTTCTTTCTCTTCCATCTTTCTCTTCTGCTTTCTTACCTCCTTCAAAATCCAGCTCAAAACATATACCCTCTAGGAAGCCTACTTGCTCAGTCATTTACTTGATATGCTATCAGCTCAAGTTGTGCTAACATTAGTTTACATCTGTAGATAATGTCATTCATTCAAAAATATTTTTTTGGTACTAACTATGCACCCAGTACAGTGCTGGGTGCTATAGGCATGAAGTATCTGCCCTGGGCTGGTAAGAGTTGGGACAGAGAGCTGATGAGTTATCATAAAAGCATTTTTCCATGATTTCATGTGTTTATGTTTAATGTCCATAATTAAAAGGTAAGTCTCAGGGGACAAAGTACCTCACTGCCCACTTGTTTTGTATCCCTGTCATAGCAACTAGTAGAATCTTTTCATACATGCCAGGCATTAATAATTATTGAATGAATGACTACTGGTTACTCTGTAACCTGAAACAGCTGATAACAGAGACAGGAAAAGTAAATGTTATAAGTCTGAAGCAAATGAGCGGATAAGCTATCATCTTTCTCCTTAGCCTATTTACTCAGCTGTCTCTCTTATTCTGAATGTAAACTCTTTTTCTATATGAAACAGATTTTTTTTCCAACGCAAGAGCATTCAGACATGCCCTAGCTTAGAGGGATGCTCAGTCCAGACAAGACATCACATGCCCTAGACTGGAAGAATCCAAGTGGAACTAAGGACATGGATAGAAGCAAGCTTATCTAGCCCTTCCTACCCTAAATGGTCTGAAAAGCTGTAACATAAGGTCAGTCGGGCAAAGGAGGACATCACGTAATGAATGTAGGCTTGTGTTTGTGTCACAATCTCCAAAGCAATACAGTAACTTGTCATATTTAATGTCTTGGGTCACTAGGACATTGTTAAAGTTCTGCAGCAAGAAAGAAATCACACATTTCCTTACTACTTAAAGTACCATTAGAAGGTCACTTAAATGTTGTGAAAGAGAACAGAGAATGCCCTTTTTTGGAGGGACATTATTTGGTGAATATTTTGGTTTCTTTTAAGAAGAAAATGGAGTAAAAGAATAGAGGAATAATCTGAAAACTACAAAGCACTTACCTAAACATGTCTTTCAACTCATTTACTTTCTTAGGTGGATACTTGCTAGCTTGACTGTCATTTAAGAAAGCCCTTGCATATGCTAACGGCCCTGCATTTACCTAAATTACAAAAGGAGAAAAATGAGAGAGCTGTTAGAATACAACCAAAACGTAATTTTTACAATTCTCTTTTTAAAGAAAACCAGTATGTTAAAAATCCACATCTGAGAAACATATTTACTATTCTTACTATAAATTTATTTGAAAAAGATTAACTAAAGCAAATCATCTGCAAAGGTAATATTCTAATAAGTTAGTTAATGATTTCTGCTATGTAAATATAGGGCTTGGCTATAGTCAGAGGGATTTATGTTAAAGTTCTCTGACATAACACAAAATTTATGGAAATTGAACATAATTTCTTTATTAACTTAATCAAAAATGTACAGGTTTTGCACTCAGTAAGAGTATAACAGACAATTACAATTAATGCTTGCTCTTTGCCCTTATGAAAGCAAGAGGAACGTCAAGAAACATTTAATACATGTTTAGCAACCAACATACCTGCACTGAAACACAGCCCTGCAATTTAAGTTGGAGCTGAATCATGTCCACGTCAGCAGAAGAGCAAAGCTTCTGCAGCTCTGCAGTTTTATCTTTTATTTCATCAGTAGCAACATCAATTGGCTTTAAATTAATCTGCTGTTCATAGTTTATAGGGATCCTCTTCTTCACATATGGAAACGAGTTTGAAGCTATTAAATGTTAAGGTTGAACAAATGAGTTTTTAAGATAGTAAATCAAACAGGCAAATTAAAGAAAAAAATCTATTGTGCTCAATTCTCCCCATGCTTTGTCTGGAAAATACCTTAGGGACCAGATAGGCGCCTTATTACTTCAGGATTGAGGGAGAAATTCTCTTTATGAGATGACTCAGAGCAATCATGAATTACATACGGGAAACCAATGGTTTATAACGTAGCCATGTTTGTGCAAGCTAGTGACTGAACAGCAGAACAATGAATGATTAAAATTTCAGTTACATTTTCCTGCTGACCAGCTGCTGCTTGTGTGCATCAAAAACTGACCATGTCAAACAAAGAAGTTATGCCAAGTCCCACTTACTAGTCAAGATTGTACGGCGTTTGCACTGTTCTTCTATACAGCCTTGCTTTTTGCCTGATAATGTATAAGGAGCCTCAAAAACAAATCTGTTGATATTATGGTTTCTTTCAAACTCAGTTTTTCTTTCTGTGAGTTCTTTGTCATCAAAGTAGGGCTTCACATAAGTGACTTGGATATGAGCATATTTGGGATCAAGCTCTTTGACATTTACCTGTAAGGTAAGAAAGTTTTGTTTTTTATTCAATATATAGGGAAAGGGGTACAGGTAAGCTACTAACTCCTCTGAAATCAACTGAGGACCACTGTCGCTGAATACACTGTGAGTTGAATACACACCTGGAAGAGGTCTTCGCTCTTTTTTCAAGGATTGTTTCCTTCTGATTATTAAGAAGTTACAGAAACCTATTTGGAGATTACAGAAACGTAGGCAGAAGATAGAAACTGTAATGCTACCACTCAGCAATGACCATTATTCACATTTTCATATATTTCCTTCCAATCTCTTTTCTATGCACATGTATTTACGAACCTGAGATCATGCTGAACATTGTTTTATAATCTGATTTCCTAAAAATATATTAAAGTGGCTTAACTGCACATCTGAATTCCACCTCTATAAAATATATATTACAGAGAGGATTCAGAGAAGATGGCAGAGCACCAGAAATCTATCTTCCTACAGGGACAACAGTTACACTGGCAGAATCTATCTGATGTAAGTATTTTGGAACTCTGGAGTCTATTGAAGACTTGCAACTTCCAGGGGAGGACCTGGACAGGAAATTACCTTAATTTTGATTTTAGTCTATTTTAGCTCTTGGCACAATGGCCGCTATCTGCACCTCACCCCTCAAGTACCATGGCAGGCAGCGGTGCACATGTTCTTGGACAGCTTGCGGGAGTCAGGATGAACAAGAAGGACCCTGTCTTCCAAATACTGGGGATCTGATTGCTGCTTCTGATCACAGGGGGGCAGTCAAAGAGGCTGCAGGCCATTACTGTAGCACCTCTTCCCATTGTTGCAAGGCTCTCCCCCTCTGGCTGAAGTGACTTCCAGGGTATTTAAAGGACCGGTACCTTTTCTCCCCCTCCTCCCTTCATTTTCCTCTCTTTCCCCTCTTGGGAGCCAGACACTGGAGACTAGGGCGTTCCAAAGCAACTGCATATATGAAGGAAACTAGAAAGTCACTGCACATGCTCAGGGGAAGGCACAGGCTAAGGAAAGACCTGATAAGTCCCCAGGTTTACACCTCAGGCTTATCCCTGGCACAGAGACAGCTTACAACCATTAAAAACAAAACCAAAAACCAGCAAACTCTGGGACAGAGAGAGAATCTGATTTCCAGAGTGATCATGTTATTAAATTCAAATGTCCAGTTTTCAACAAAAAAAGAATCACAAGGCATACAAAGAAACAGGAGAGTATGGCCCATTCAAACGAGAAAAATAAACCAATAGAAACTGTCCCTGAAAAAGACCTGGCAGCAGATCTCCTAGAAAAAGACTTTAAAACAACAGTCTTCATGCTAAAAGAACTAAAGGAAGTTATGGAAAAAGTCAAGAAAATGATGTATGAACAAAATGTCAATATCAATAAAGAGGTAGAAAATCTAAAAAGAAACCAAAAATTTTTTTCAGAGCTGAAAAACATAATAACTGAAATGAAAATTCACCAGAGGGATTCAAAGGCAAATTTCAGCAGGCAGAAGTAATAGTCAGTAAACTTGAAGATAGGACAATGGAAATTATCAATCAGAGTAACACAAAGGAAAAAAAAACTGAAGAAGAGCGACAGAGCCTTAAGGAACCTGTGGAACATCATCCAGCAGACGGACATACCCATTGTGGGAGTCCTTGAAGGAGAAAAGACAGAGAAAAGGACAGAGAGACTATCTGAAGAAATAATGGGTGAAAACTTCCCAAATCTGATGAAAGACAGGAAGCTCAACAAACTCCAAGAAGGGTAACTCAAAGAGACCCACACTGAGACATATTAAAATCAGAATGTCAAAAGCCAAAGAGAATTTTGAAAGAAGCAAGAGATGAACGACTTGTCACACACAAGGGATCCTCAATAAGATTATCAGATTTCTCATCAGAAACTTTGGAGGCCAGAAGGCAGTGGACTGATATTCAAAGTGCCAAAGGAAAAAAAAATCTATCAACCAAGAATCCTGTATCTGGCAAAACTGTCCTTAAAAGTGAGGGAGAGGGACGACTTCCCTGGTTGCGCGGTGGTTAAGAATCCACCTGCCAATGCAGGGAACACGGCTTCGAGCCCTGGTCCAAGAAGATCCCACATGCTGTGGAGCAACTAAGCCTGTGCACCACAACTACTGAGCCTGCACTCTACGGCCTGCGTGCCACAACTACTGAAGCCTGTGTGCCCTACAGCCCACATGCCACAAATACTAAGCCCGTGTGCTGCAACTACTGAAGCCCGTGTGCCTAGAGCCCATGCTCCGCAACAAGAGAAGCCACTGCAAGGAAAAGCCCGCACACCGCAACTAGAGAAAAGCCCGTGTACAGCAATGAAGACCCAACGCAGCCAAAAATAAATAAAATTTAGAAAGAGAGAGAGGATGTGATTTAAAAACTAAAACAAAAACCACTGCCAAAAAAATCAACTGAACACAAAAGAAGATAGTAATGCAGGAAATGAGAGACAAAAAAGCTATGAGACACATAGAAAACAGAGCAGAATGACAGCAGTAAAGTCCCTCCTTAATAATTAGTAATTAATTTAAATATAAATGGGTTAACTTCTGTAAACAAAAGACAGAGATTGGGAGAATGGAATAAAAAAAACCAAACATGATCCAACTATATGCTGTCTATAAGAGACTCACTTTAGCTCCAAAGACACACAAAGGCTGAATGTGAAAGAATGGAAAAAGATATCCCATCCAAATAGTAATCAAAAGAGAGCAGGGGTAAAGATACTAATATTGGAAAAAATAGACTTTAAATTTAAAAAGGTTACAAGAGACAAAGGAGGACGTTATATATTGATAAAAGGTTCAATACAGCAAGAAGATAAAACAATTATAAACATCTACGCACCTAATAACAGATCATCAAAATATATGACGCAAAAATCGATAGACCTGAAGGGAGAAATAATAAATAGTTCTGCAATAATAGTTGGAGACGTTAATAGCTCACTCTTATTACTGGATAGAACACCCATGCAGAAGGTAAGTAAGGAAATAGATGACTTGAATAACACAATGATCTACCTAGACCTAACGGACATATATAGAAAACTCTACCCAACAACAGAATACACATTCTTCTCAAGTGCACATGGGACATTTTCCAGGATAGACTATATGTTAAGGCACAAATAAGTCTCGATAGGTTTATAAAGACAGATATCATACAAAGTATCTTCTCTGAACACAATGGGATGAAGTTAGAACTCAGTAACAGAAGTAAAATTGGAAACTTCACAAATTGGTGGAAATTAAACAACATATTCTTTGAAGAAATCAATGGATCGAAGAAGAAATCACAAGGGAAATTAGAAAATACTTAGGTATTAATGAAAATGAAATCACCACATACCCAAACTTATGGGACACAGCAAAAGCAGTGCTACGGGGTGGGAGGGGGAATTTATAGCTCTAACATTTCACATTAAAAAACAGGAAAGGTCTCAAATCAACAACCTAATTTTACAACTTAAGGAACTAGAAAGAGAAGAACAACTAAACTCAAAGCTAGCAGAAGGAAGGAAATAATAAAGACTAGAGCACAGATAAATGAAATAGAGAATAGAAAAATAACACAGAAAATCGATGAAACCAAAAGTTGGCTCTTTGAAAAGATCAACAAGATTGACAACCCTTTAACGAAATAGAACAGAAAAAAAGAGAGAACACTCAAATTACTAAAATCAGAAATGAAAATGAGGACATTACTACCAATCCTACAGAAATAAAAAGGATTATAAGAGACTACTATGAGCGAGTATATGCCAACAAATTAGAAAACCTAGATGAAATGTGAAATGAACAAATTCCTAGAAACACAAAGCCTACCAAGACTAAAGCATGAAGAAATAGGGAAATCTGAACAGATCTTTAGTAAGGAAACTCAATCAGTAATAAAAAATCTCCTGACAGAGAGAAGCTCTGGACTTGGTATCTTCACTGGTGAAGTCTCTCAAATATTTAAAGGAGAACTAACACCAAGTGTTCTCAAAATTTTCCAAAACAGTGAAGAGAAACACTCCCTAACTTATTCTATGAGGTCAGCAATACTCTGATTACCAAAGCCAGACAAAGACAGCACAAGAAGACTACAGACCAATATCCCTTATGAACACTGATGCAAAAGCTCTCAAAAGAATACTAGCAAACTGAATTTAGCAGCATATTAAAAGGACTGTACATGATGACCAAGTGGGATTTATTCCTGGAATGCAAGGATGATTCAACATATGAAAATTGATCAATGTAATATTGATACACTGCATTAACAGAATGAAGGGGGAAAAAAAACCACATGATCATCTCAATCGACGCAGAAAAAGCATTTGACAAAATTCAACACGCTTTCATAATAAAAACACTCAATAAAGTAGGAATAGAAGGAAATGTCTACAATCTGATCAAGGGCCACTGTGAAAAACCTACAGCAAACATCACATTCAATGGTGAAAGGCTGAAAGCTTTTCCTCTAAGATGAGGAACAAGGCAAGGATGCCCATTTCACCACTTCTACCCAACATGGTGTTGGAAGCACCACTGAATCGTACACTTAAAAATGGTTAACATATAAATGTTATGTGTATTTTACCACAATAAAAAAGATAGTTATCACAGTTCTATATTATAGTCATTGGCATGACTTTTAATGGATGGATATGGATAAACATGATTTATTAGATCAGTCCCTCATTAATAGACTCAGGTTGTTTTCCAACATTTTGCTATTATAAATAATGCTCCAATGAACATCCTTGTATTTAAAACTGTGTATATTTGCTTCTGATTTATTCCTTAGGAAAAATTTTTAGATGAGAAGTTGCTTAGTTAAAAGATTTACATGGTTTTGGGAATTTTGATACATACTACCCAACTACCCTACAGAAAAGATGACAATTCGTACATCCACAAGCAGTATTTGACATTGTAAGAGTGGGTACTCTTGATCGCACTAAGCCTATTCTATGGAGGAAGGGGACCACAGGAAAGGAGAATGGTTCTATCTCAGAGATATAAAATTATAATAGTTACAGACCATTTCATAAAGAGTCTAAATTCCATGTTAAGAAGCTATGCTGCAGTGTCTCCATTAACTCCAGCTGATTCCCAGGGCCCTCTTCTTTCAGTGTTCTCCCAACTAAATTTGACTTGTGCCTTGGGTGTTGGTGGCGCTGTCAATATCCTTGCAATTTATCATAGTCAGGCCTTTTTGTGTTTAGCTTAGGAAAAATTGAAACAAACCAAAAAAACAACAAAAACCTCCCAAGAAACAGTCCCTACATCCTTTTTTTTTTCCCTCCACATATACAGGACCATAGACAAGGGAAAGTTTCTTAGCAACTTTTAAAACTTCTCCAAACCCATTCTACTTGTTATTACATAAAAATCTAAAAGCCTAAATCTAGAAATCCTTTCTTTTCTTTCCCATTAAAAAGCTAGATTTCTCCAGAGAAACTCAGGTGAGGTTAATTATCTGGCTAAGACAAGACATAGAAGGAAAATAAAAGAGAGGTCAAGACTGATTTTGACCTTATAAAATAAACTATGTATATGGTAAACATTCAAACAGTACATGAGGGTATATATGAAAAGTAAAAAAAAGTCTTTCTTCCCACATAAGACTCTAGTCTCTCTCCTCAGGGATAACCATGGTTAACAATTTTGTATGTATCATTCCAGAAATTTCCTAAGCATAAACAAGTGAGTATATGTGAATATCAATTTTCACAAATGTAATCATCCTATCCATAATGTTCTGTGCCTCACCTTTTTTCTCTCAATAATATATCTTGATAGGTATATCAATACTCATCAGTTTTTTAATGCTTAGGATACTATATCCATTATATGGGGGTAGTACCACTTCCTTAACCATGGGGATATTAGATTGTTTCCAGGTTTTTGTTATATAAACTTTGCAGCAATAAACACCTTTAAACATACATCTTTATGTGTGTATATCTAGCTACAAGATAAAATGTTAAATGTGAAATTATTGGGTCCAAGGAAAGATACATTTAAAATACTCGAAAATACTGCCCAACTGTTTTTCACATTGTTTGTGCCCTTAAGCAGATTTTGTTCTTTGGCAAGTAAAAGAGTGTTTTTAATTTTCAATTTCACACATTAAGAAAGAAATAAGGATTTTAAAAGTAGCAACTGCTTATTATATCTGTTGCCTATGAAGAATGACTAAAATATTGTGCATAAAAATACTGTCAGGAGTCCAGCTGCCTGATGGTGGTTTGTCATTAGTGCTTGTTGGCCAGGTTTTCGGAGGCAGAAGAAAGTAGGAAACCGCATGTTATTCTGCAAGCCTGGCTTTCTATTAACTTTCCATTTATTGTATCAGTAGTATGGCAGCAAGCCTAAAACTTTCTGGCTATAAGGAGATAAAATTTTCTGTTGCCTTAATTCAATAAAACAACACAAAATAGTGAAACGGATCAGAAGTAGAGAGGTTCTGCCAAATATTCATGAATTTTGAACCTATCAGCACGTCTGTTTTTAAATGTCGAAGGCATATGTGTAAGATAAAATCATCTCCATGAGATATAGGTAAGTTTACAAAGAGAAGAGATCATTTTCATAGTAGAAACTGAAGTGTCTTTACTATTGCCACGGGCTTTTCACTCCGGCAATGCTGCCTGTTAGCTATCGAGTGCTTTGCGTAGCACCATGCACGTCATAGTCACGCAGTAAATGTTTCTGGGGTCTACAGATCCTGCACTGTATAGGTCCTTCCTACCTGAAAAGTCAGCTCTCATCCTGTACATACCCATGGTAACTAAGGACAGTCAGGCATTCCTATTGTGCCTTCCCGCGATTCTGTCTATAGGGAACTATGCACTTCTAGGAAAGAGCCTCTCTTGCTGGAACCTTTCTCATCCGTGCCTTGGCAGGGCTAGTGGGATGGATAATCTTTAGATCAAGGCCCAAGGCATCTCTCCTAAACCTACATCACTGCGAATGTAACTAGTGAACTAAGGATATCTTAGAGTAAAATGTGTGTCCTAAGATGATTTTAATCATAAAGCATGAAATCGACAATCATGATGCCCAACAGCATTCACAATAATAGCTAAACTTTACTGAGCGTGCCAGCTTCTATTATTATTAGTGAATGCTTTTTTACATACCAGGAACTCTAATCACTTTCCATATATTAACTCATTTAATCCGTACAACAACTCCATGAGGAAGGCACTATTATTAACTTCATTTTACTAATGAGAACGAGGCACACAGAGGTTAAGTAACTTCCCCATGGTCACACAGCTAGCAAGTGGCAGAGAATGGAGATTTGAATCCTTCTTTCTGATTCCAAAGCCCCTGTCCTTTCTTTCACGATCTGGAAAGGCTCTATTTCCCATGCCTCTCCTCCACTAGCTAAAAAAGGAAAAAGTCAGAAGCAACGTACCACACCTGGAACCAATAAATATGTTACCTTGTCTGAATCCTGAATTATTTTGACATTCTCTGTACCAAATTTTTCACCATAAAGTTTAACAAGTCTCAGGGAAATCTCCGAGAGGCCGGTGAGCTTTGGCTCTTTATAGATGTACTCCTTCCCATCCTCTTCTTCAAAAAAAGACTATTATAAAGTTAAACATATGACAATTTATAAATAATATGAGCAAACAAAGCACTTAGAGAAAATCTACTAAATAATTAGCAATAATGTATTTGAAATAGATTTTAAATAATAGTACTAAAAGCCACATGCATATATTTTAACTGAAATAAATGAGAATTTTCAAACTCACAGTCATATGAGCATATTATTGGCCTGAAGATTTCCACACTCGATTTTTTCATCGCCTGCATACTTACCTGATTTTTATTGCAAATCTTTCAGTGCTAGATATTAAATATACATTTAAGAAGCTTAACAAAAAATGAAACTGAAGGAAACATTCAAATCTTATATGTTGTTCTCTGACCTAGTGGATTTAGATATGGGAACCAAAGTGAACTTTACACTTACAAACGAGGCTTCCTGCTGTTGTGACAGGTGCTCTATCTAGACAGAATCCTAGAACCAATAACTGCAGCTACAGTAATCATTCAAAGGTGAATGTTTAAAAAGGAAAACAACTTTATGAACTAAAGTATACTTACTTGGCCATAAAAGGCAACTCTGAAGAAAGTGCCTAAAAGTCTTTTCTTTGTGTGCATAACCTCCAAAATTTTTGTGTAAGCTCCATGAAGAGTTCTATAAACTTGAGTAAGTTTCTGAAAAATGAGAATAAACGAAACAGCTTTGTCTTTTGGTTAGTTAGTAAATGTCTAAGATAAATGCACAGGAAGAAAAAAAAGCAACACTATTTCCTTTGCAAAACGGTTTTGGTGGGGTCATTCACACTCCCCTCCCCCATGGTCATTATTAGACAAAACTCCTTAACAACTTTAGGTCATAGGGTAGAGCTTAAAATGGTCAAATAACACTGTATTTCTAAATATCATGTTTCATTTCATTCGTATCTCAATGGTAGTGTATAATTTAAAAATACTGTGTTATTGACTACTGTTTTCTTATGTCTGAATTATTTTAACTGAAAGATGAGCAAAATGCTTTGCTTGAGCTCTTAGGTGGAGAGATGAGAATAAACAATCCATGCGAACAATTTTGGAGAAGAAAATAAAATGCAGACAGAAAAATAATAGTATAAGCCTGAGTGTGGACTCCTTTTATACAAGTTCACAGACATTTTCAAAGAATATATTCTTCTACACATCCAGAAAAAGGGAGCACGCTGTGCTAAGAACATTATCAAGAATGTGAAAAGACAACCTACAGAACAGGAGAAAATATTTGTAAACCACAGATAAGTTTTCATATCCAGAAAATATAAAGAACTCTCACAATTCAACAACAAAAAGACAAAAACCTAATTTAAAAGTGAGCAAAGGACTTGAATAGACATTTCTCCAAAGAATATATATAAACGGCCAACAAGGACATGAAAAGATGTTCAAAATCACTGGTCATTAGGAAATACAAATCAAAACCACAATGTGACCCCACTTCACAGCCACTAGGATGGCTGTAATAAGAAACCAAAAATAAGTGTTGATCAGGATGTGGAATGTGTACCCTGCTGGTGGGAGTGTAAAAGGGAAAACAATCTGGTGGTTACTCAAAAGTTATAAATGGAGTTACCCTATGACCCCGCAATTCCCCTCTTAGGTATATATCCAAGATAAATGAAAACACACCCAGGGCTTCCCTGGTGGCGTAGTGGTTAAGAATCCACCTGCCAATGCAGAGGACACGGGTTCGTGCCCTGGTCCGGGAAGATCCCACATGCCGCGGAGCAACTAAGCCCCTGTGCCACAACTACTGAGCCTGCGCTCTAGAGCCCGCGAGCCACAACTACTGAGCCCACGTGCCACAACTACTGAAGCCCGCAGGCATGGAGCCCATGTTCCACAACAAGAGAAGCCACCGCAGTGAGTAGCCCGCGCACCGCAACAAAGAGTAGCCCCCGCTCGCCGCAACTAGAGAAAGCCCGCGTGCAGCAACAAAGAGCCAATGCAGCCAAAAAATAAATAAATAAAATAAATTTAGATATAAAAAAAGAAAACATACCCATACAGAAACTTATACATAACTGTTTACAACAGCACTATTCATGATAGCCAAAATGTGGAAACAACCCAAATGGATAAACAAATTGTGGTATATCCATACCATGAAATATCATTCAGCCATAAAAAGGAATGAAGTTCTGATACGTGCTACAACCTGGATGAATCTCTAAATATTATGCTAAGTGAAAGAAGCCAGAAACAAAAGGTCACATGTTGTATTAATTTTTTTTATGACACATCCAGATTAGGCAAATCCATAGACGGAAGGCAGGTTAGTGGTTTCCAGAGGGTGGGGCATAGGGTGGAGAGTGATTACTAAAGGATATGGAGTCTTTTTCTGCGGTGATAAAAATGTTTTGAAACTAGAGAGAGGTGGTGAGAGCGTAACGTTAAGAACGCACTAAATGCCACTGAATTGCACACCAGAATATGGTCAATTGTATGTTAGTGAATTTCACTTCAGTAAACAAAGGGGACCACAGAAGCAGACATTCTTTGTCTAAAATTCTTCCTATATTATTTTCTGCAGTTGAGCTCAATTTGAGGGAAGTTTTCCTTACCTTTATGGCTGCCACCTCTGACACTTTTCAGCCCATCCCATAAAGATACACTGAAAAATTACTTCATGTCATGCAGAACACTAAGGGATCTATACAGACCCTTGCACCCCTACAAGGGAATAGGAGTAGTTCCCCTATAGAACATGTTGCTTCCTTTAATGTGTAGGGAAGATCTATTTTTCTTTTTTCCCTATTAGTCAATTGAGTAGCAAAATGTTCCCTGGGTTTCTAATAACCTGATCTTCAACCTAAGAGTAAGAGAGTGGGTATTTTGAAACGTTTACAAAGGTTCTTAGGATGTAATGCTTTGAAAGAAAGCTCAATGCCAATTCTTGTCGTGTCTCATAGGCTATTCTTTGTCATCTGTATGACTTAGATTTAATTATTTAACTCTTGCTTTTTAATACAATCACTTGAACTCCGCTATGATTTTTCAGGCATGCCCCATACACACCAAAAGCACGGCAAAGAGAGAAAGACCCAGAACCTAGGAAGAAAAGGTGAGTTTGATCAGAGCCAGTTTGGAACAGAGATTAGAACACTACACAGATGATATTAAATGTATGTTTTCTCTCTTGGAAACTTCTTCAACAATGAAAGACTACTTGCTATATTTAAGGATAAACTGCTTTGCTTCAAAAAAAAAAATGGCTTGAATCCTAAATCATCCCTTCCCAGCATAGTAAGGGTATAAAATTATGATATGGACTTAGAGACTTGAATATAAAAAATTCCTGGGCTTCCCTGGTGGCGCAGTGGTTGAGAGTCCGCCTGCCGATGCAGGGGACGCGGGTTCGTGCCCCGGTCCGGGAAGATCCCGCATGCCGCGGAGCAGCTGGGCCCGTGAGCCATGGCTGCTGAGCCTGTGCGTGCGGAGCATGTGCTCCGCAACGGGAGAGGCCACAACAGTGAGAGGCCCGCGTACCGCAAAAAAAAAAAAAAAAAATCCTGTTCAGTGCTGGTGGCAACAGCTGCTCATTATACTACTATTCTTTATTAACTACCCTTTATCAACAGCTTTATCTGGCAGACTAAATTGGAAAAACTCCTCACAATAGGGTTATTACTATTACTATTACTATTATCTCCCCTACTGTCATCTGCCAGCACCTTTAGTCTCACCGTCAAATTGCAAAGAATAGAATCATGCCTATCACTCTTCCTGGGCTACATGGAAATCCAATAGCTTTTTTTAGTGAAGGTTTAGTGAAGACAACGTTGATTGTTTTCTGCCATGAGTGGAGGAGGAGAGATTGCTAGATAAAAATGTTTTGCGAACCACTGGTATAATGTAAATTTCAATTTATATCAAATGTTTGGTCCTTAATTTCATTTGGAAAATTTATGTGAATATGAGGTAGGATTGTAATTTTAGGGCCTCCTAGCATTTTTTAAGGATAGTAACTTAAGACCAAAATAAAACATATAGGCCAATGATGCAAATGTTTAAATTACCTACCTCGAATTCTCGACGTTTCTCATAAATTGGAATGATCAACTTGGAAATTTCAGAAATTACTTCATAACGTTCTGCTTTCCATAAGCCATCCACACATTGTTCTAGCAACTCCAGCAAAACTTCCTGCATTGAGAGAAAAATGCAATCAGGAATTTGAGATAGTTTTAGAGCTCTGGGCAAATATATTTTGAACCATTTCAAGTTAAGAGAGAATAGAATGTACTAAAGTTAATGAAATGCACAGAAGGAGTATAGTTGTGTGACTATATTTTTCTAAATCACATACTTGAAGTATCTGAAATGGAAACCATTCTTAAAAGTATGAAATTAATATTGACAATAGTAAACTACTGTTTACTTTGTTTATCACATAATAAAGATGTTAACTGTACTTACAAATGGTAACACATTGAGAAGAAGTATTTTTAAAAGGGGATACATTGTTCCAAACTGAGGATGTTTAAATGTCTAACAGTCTATAAATGTCCACTAAGTCTATAAATGTCCATTATTTTTCCTTTATATTGAAATTATATTTAAACACAATTAATAGAGTCTTAAGATAATTTGGCAGTTTTCAAGCTGTTGCATCAGTGACAAAGGTGTTTATTAAAATGATGTGATTTTGGTCAACAGTGCTTCCTTCCTCACTGTTGGTTCTAAAATGAGTGGGAAGGACAGTATAATACCACCTCAAGATAGAGATCTCTGACCTTGCTATAATAACAGCCGCTATAAAACAACCATCGTGTCATGTTCTCAACAATAAAAAGATGAAGCCAATTACTCATGCTATCCGTAAATCTTAACAGTTTGTTTCTATCTTAAAGAGATGAACTTCAGACCTATAAAACTGACTGCTAAAACGGCTCTTCCTGTATGTCCTCTAGACAATTTTGAATTCCTCTTCTTCCTAAACTAGCTCTTTCACTTGTGTTTCCTACCTAGCCAGGGGTCACACCCTATAAACTCTTAGCTAGAAAACTAAGGGGATTTTTGACTTTACTCCTTTGTTATGGGTTGAACTGTGCTCCTCAGAAAGATAAGTTGAAGCCCTAACTCCCAGTACCTCAGAATGTGACCTTATTTGGAAATAGGGTCATTGCAGATATGATTAGTGGAGGTGAAGTCATACTGGAGTAGGGTGAGCCCTTACTCCAATATGACAGAGATATGCAGGGAGAACACCATGTGACTACAGAGGCAGAGACTGGAGTAACGGAGCCACGAGCCAGGGAACGCCAAAGATCGACAGCTACCGCCAGAAGCTAGGAAGAGGCAAGGAAGGCTTCTACCCAGAGTCTCAGAGGGAACATGGCCCTGCTGACACCTTGATTTCAGACTTCTGGACTCTAGAACTGTGAGACAATAAAATTCTGTTGTTTTAAACCATCCAGTTTCTGTACCTTGTTATGGCAACCCTAGGAAACTAATACACTCTCTTTCTTTACTTATCCTCTAACCAGTCCATCACCAAGTTCTGCCAGTTTTACTTCCTAAATATTTCTCAAGTCTGACCCTTCTTCTCCATTTCTGCTCTCATTGCTAAGGGTCAAGACCTCATTATTGTTTTCTAACTGATCTTCCAGCCTTGGCACTTTCAAATCTATCCTCCACAAATGTGCCATAGGGTTCTGATTAAAATGCAAACCAGACCACATCCTTCTTCCCTTCTTAAAATCTCATGATGGCTCCCATCATTCGCAGAACTAAGGACAAGCTCTTTCATTTGGCACACAAGGCTTGCGGTGATCTGGCTGATACTTTTATAATATCATCATGCATCATGCTCAGCCTGGTACTTGATGCTTAAACGACGATGAGCTACTGGTAGTTCCTCTGAAGCACCATGGTGTTGCCTTAACTTTGTGCCTTTGTCCATTCTGTACCCTCTTGTCCTTTAATCCCTTTCACTTAGTTAACCCTTTAAGAAAGCTTAGGTATCACCTCTGCCAGGATTCTTCTCCTGATTAACAAAGAGTAGCAAGACACAAGACACCTTTTTTTCTTACTCTGATAATTCATTGGGTGGACATTTATCACTATACTTGTCTGTTATCTATGTATCTGACTTTCCAAATAGGCTGTGACTCTTCAAGAGTAGGGACAATGTATTATATTGGTTTCTTCAGTCACTAGTATGGCGGCAGTACATAGTAGATGTTCATTAAACGCTGCTATTTGAAAAAATAATCTATATATTAACATTTAATAGCCAAATTAAAATTTCTATCAACAGTGGGAAGGAGGAACTTTGGGGGAGTTAAAAATCTATTACAAACTAGTAATGTTTGTCCCAGGGATGTAAAGTTGGTTTACAATTAGGAATAAATCCAGTGTAAACAGAATGGACCATGTAAACGGAACAAAAGAGAAAAATGTGATCTCAAGCAATAGATGCAGAAAAAGCATTTGAAAAAACTCAACACCCCTTCATGATGTTAGAAAAGAATTCCCAGGAAACAGGGAATAGAAGAGACCTTTCTCAATCTGATAAAGAGCATCTACTAAAACCCAAAAACCTATAGGCTGAACACTCTTCTCCTAAATTTGGGAACAAGTCAAGAATGTCTGCTCTTACCACTTCTATTCAACATTATGCTGAAGGTCCTAGCCAGTGTAATAAGGCGAGACAGAGACAGAGACAGAGACAGAGACAGAGACAGAGACAGAGAGAGAGAGAGAGCGAGAGCACAGAGATTTGCAAATGTAAAACTGCCTTTCTGTGCAGATGACATGATTGTGTATGTAGAAAACCCTAAGGAATATACAAACTACTAAAACTAATAAGCAGATTTAGCAAGGTTACAGATTATAAGATCAACACACAAAATCACTGTATTTCTATATACTAGCAACAACAAATTGAAAACTAAGATCAAAAAATCAAGCAATACTACTTCCAGTAGCATCAGAACATCCATTATCTAACAATATATACCCAGGAAAAGACTTCTACCCTGAAAAATCACAAAATATTGCTGGGAGAAATTAAAGACAAACTAAATAAGACCTGACTGAAAGACTCAGTATTGTTAAGCTCTCCATTCTCCATATAGTGATATATAAATGTCACAAAATCTCTACAAAGCTTCCAGCAGGCTATTTTGAGGAAATAGAAAAAATGATTCGAAATTCTGCATGGAAATTCAAAGGATACAGAAGAGCCAAAATGACTTTGAAAAAGAATACAGTTGGAGGGCTAACACTACCCGATTCCAAGACTTATAAAGTTATAGTAATCAAGACAGTGTGATATTGTTATCAAGATGGACAAATAGATCAGTGGAACAAAACAGAGTCTAGAAACAGACCACAGACATATAAAGAACTGAAATTTGACTAAGGCGCCAAAGCAATTCAGTGGGGGTAAAAGTTTTATTTTTCCCCAAATGGTGTGGACCATGTAAAATAACTGTTTAGAAAAAAATGAACCTTGGGACTTCCCTGGTGGCTCAGTGGTTAAGAATCCGCCAGCCAATGCAGGGGACACGGGTTCGATCCCTGGTCCGGGAAGATCCCACATGCCGCGGAGCAACTAAGCCCGTGTGCCACAACTACTGAGCCTGTGCTCTAGAGCCCACAAGCCACAACTACTGAGCCCGTGTGCCACAACTACTGAAGCCCACGTGCCTAGAGCCCATGCTCCGCAACAAGAGAAGCCACCGCAGTGAGAAGCCTGCACACTCCAACGAAGAGTAGCCCCCGCTCGCTGCAACCTAGAGAAAGCCCTCGCGCAGCAACAAAGACCCAACACAGCCAAAAATAAATTAATTAATTTAAGAAAAAAAGAAAAAAATGAACCTTGACCTCTATCTCATTCCATGCTCAAAAATGAATTCTAGATAGATTATCAGCCTAAACATAGAACTCAGAAACAAAGTTTATAGAAGAAAATACAAGGCAGTATCTTCAGTCTTGAGGTAAGCAAAGATTTCTCAGACCAAACACACAACACAAAAACAAACGATCAAAAAAACGGTAAATTGAACTTCATCAAAACCAAAACTTTCTGCTCAATAAAAGACTCAATTAAGAAAATAAATAAACAAAGACTGGTAAATAAATCTGCAGCAAATATATTTGACAATGGACTTATATCCAGAATATAGAAAGAACTCCCCTAAGTCAACAAAAAAAATAATGCAATTTCTAAAAATGGGCAAAAGACTTGAACAAACATTCCACAAAAGAAGATACATGAAAGACAAAGGAGCACATAAAAAGTGCTCAACACCATTAGTCATTAGGGAAATACAAGTGAAAAACACAGCGAGGTACCAATTCATGTCTAACAGAATGGTAAAAATATAAAAAAAGGTTAGCAACATCAAATGCTGGTGAGGAAGTGAAGCAGCTGAAACTCTTATTCATTGCTGGTAGGAATATAAAATGGTCCAACCACTTTGAAAAACTCTGGATATTTTTTATGAAGTTAAATATGTAACTTCCCCAGGATCCAGCAGTTTCACTCCTAGGTATTTACCTAAGAAAAATGAAAGCATATGTCCACAAAAGGTCATAGATAAGAATGCTTAAAGCAGCCTTATATTCATAACAATCCCAAACTGGAAACAATCTAAAATCCATCAGCAGGAGAATGGATTTAAAAATCTTACATTGATATAATGGAACATTTAGCAATGAAAAAGAACTTCTGATATACTCAGCAATATGGGTGTATCTCAAAAACATTATGTTAAGCAAAAGTAGGCAGATACAGAAGGGTACATACTGAATGATTCCATTTTATGACACCAAAATATGGCAAAACTAATCTATAATGATAGAAATCAGAGAGTGGGGGTGGGGAGACTAACTGGAAATGGGCACAATGGAACTTTCTGGGGGAATGGACACGTTCTCTTTCTTGTTTCTGGTGGTAATTTATATGGGTGTGTACAACTGTGGAAATTCATCAAGCTGTCCACTTAAGATGTGTGAATTTTACTGTATGCTAATTATATCTTTAAAAACGATTGCAAATCAGAAGTCAGAAATGCAGTTTTCAAAACCAATTAAAGTATTATTGGTTTAACTAACCTATTTAAATAAGGCACTAAATGAACAACAATTTGTATTTTTCGTTTCAATAAAACTTGTAAATCGGTGGCGGTTATTTTCCATTGGCTAGAGCACGAGGAAGAAGCCCTATTACATAAACTGAAACATAAAATGGCACTACGGAGAACATGATTCTATCTGTATACATCAAATGAAAAGCATGTATAAATTATTACTGTAGAACACAAGAGTTCCAACAAATGTGTTTACATAAAAAACTGATTACAGTTCTTGACTAATAAGAAATATGACCGCTCTCCTTGAGAGTATAAAAAAGGGTCAGGTGCAAGGCCATTTTTATGACTAAGTTGAAGCTGCTGTTTGGAAAAAAGGATGTAACTTCAGTTGTGTTAAAACATTTATCTCCCACAAACTCCCGTGAATCTTTCTGCTGCTAGCCCGCACAAACTGGGGGTCTTAGATGAAAATCACTGAAGGCTAACTAAAAACCCAAAAAGTGAATTAACTTACCCAAGGCTTCACAGTCAAGCAATGAACTGGGATTAAAATTCAAGTATCTCGATTCTCTGTTATGATTAATTAATTCCACAAGGATGTTTTAAGTATCTACTCTTCTAGGTTCTGGAGGTAAAAGGAAACCTTACTATCAAGTTGGTCAGTGATAAAGTCTGACATTTATGTAGCACCTAATGACTTATAAAGAGCCTTCACATTTGTTGTGAAGTGACCAGGATAGTATTATCACCTTTATTTTATTGATGAGGAGAGAGACCCATATAGAAGTAGCAGGTAAAGCTTCTAGGCATATATCATTTTAGCTAAATGAACTAGAGCTACCTTGAGATTGCTTATATTTTCTAAAAAACAGGACTTCCCTGGTGGCGCAGTGGTTAAGAATCCACCTGCCAATGCAGGGGACACGGGTTCGAGCCCTGGTCCGGGAAGATCCCACATAACGCAGAGCAACTAAGCCCGTGCGCCACAACTACTGAGCCTGCGCTCTAGAGCCCGCGAGCCACAACTACTGAGCCTGCGTGCCACGACTACTGAAGCTTGCACGCCTAGAGCCCGTGCTCTGCAACAAGAGAAGCCGCTGCAATGAGAAGCCTGCACACTCCAAGGAAGAGTAGCCCCCACTTGCTGCAACTAGAGAAACCCCACACGCAGCGAAGAAGACCCAAAGCAGCCAAAAATAAATAAATTTTAAAAATTAAAATATTTTAAAAAACAAATCATAAAGTATAAAACATGTCTCTGCCACTTTAACCTGGCTGCTTCTTATGTTTCTTAACATAATGTTAAAAAAATTTATTTCTGTGGGGTTGCAACCCCTTAAATCTCTCCACTTTTGTTGTTTCTTTCTTTCTTTGGTCTTCACATTCCTTAATTGTAAACATCAATGTGCTTCAGTCCTTGGTTCTCTGGTCTTCGCTTGCTGTATTATCTCCCATCGTCAGTGTGCTTTGGTTCTCACACAGCTACGACTTCCAGATGTGGCTCTCCAACCCTGATCTCTCTCTTTAGATTCAGTTCTGAATTTCTAATGGCCTGATGTTATTTCCATTTCAATAACCTTCTACTCCAAATTCAACACCCATCAAAAACTGATTTCATCATCTTCCCTGTAAAATCATCCATCCATCATTTTTCTATAATATCCAAACCTGAAATCTTAGCACTACCTTTGACTCTTCTCCCCCAGCCAGCAAGTCTTCCTCTTTTCTTCACAGTGTTTCCTGAACCTGTCACTACCTGGGTTTAGACCTGGCTGCTTCACATCTGGACTCTTAGGGCAGCCCGCCCTCCAGATTCTGCCTCCAGCCCCTATCCATCTACCTCTAATACATTTCCCACATAACCGCCAAATTAACCTTTCCTCTTCCTTGCTTTCATCTTGTCATTATCCTGCTCAAAAACCTTTGACAGCAACTCAACATTCTAATCAATGAAGTCCAGACATTCAAAGTTTCCCAAAACCTGACCTCAACTACTACTCTTCTCTATGTGAACCCAATGGCTTAGCCAAAATGATCCATTCACTGTGCCCCCAAACATACCTTATACTTTCCCACCTCTTAACTTTTGTCCCCGTTATCCTCCCTCTGCTAAAATGCCTTCAGGGTGTCTTCACGCTTCAAACCTCTCTCTAAGCCTAACTGTCCTCTGTTCTACCTCAGCTCAAAGGCATCTCTCACCTTCAACTCTGCATGGAACATACTGTCTGTATTATTCAAATGGCACTGTCTTGCTTTTCTCCATTTCGAGCAGGTGTATTATCTCTTTAGGTAGACGTAAGGTCAGGGATCAGCCATATCTAATTATTTTATAGCTTCTATATCACCAAGTCCAAAGCCTTGCTCATAAGTCAGTGCTCAACAAATATTTGTTGAGTGATTGACAACCGAAGCTGTTTGCTACCCATATGAAGCTTGGAGCAGAAATTTTCCATCTTTAAAATGCTTGTAAGCATCCTCTCCTTAGCTGTTACATCGTTAGCTATATTTTTTACGGAGATTTCTCCAAAGTATGTTGACGGTGATCTGGTTACTGGGAAGGTGATCTGAGGAAGATACATGGTACATTTCTAAAACCAGACAATAAGAACAGTTCCAGAGATAGGGCTCCACATTCCACACAGGGACATCTTTTCCCTGGGCAGTTTTAATGCTTACAGTTCATCAACCCTTCGTTACCTTCTAAATTAAGTTAGCTGTGATAATTTTTTTTTAGCTGTAATAATTTTTTAATGTAAATAAATTTTAAGAAGTTAAATTTATATAACTGGCAATGCAGGCCTTGGAGTCTTACTTCACTATAATGGACGTCCATCATTCCAGCATCTTCTTTCATTGCTCCTTCTTCATCTATATTGGGAGTAATTTTCTTGAAGGCTGAACATCCACTAGGGAATAACTCTGTGTGAATAAAAACCAGTGAAGTAAATTTATTTTTAAAAAGTGTTTTGTAAATAACAGATAGCCTTACAGGGATTAGTTACCCTTAAAAATAAACACATATTTTTGTGAGGATCAAAGTCATACGTGCCATTTTCAGTTACAAAAAAAGAATTTTACAAATTATTTCCACCTACTATACATCCTACCAGTCTTTTTACCAAATGGTGAGCTCAAGTTACTTACAAATAAGTTTCATTCTCTGACTATGCATCATCTTCAATGGCTACTACAGTAAATGTTTTCCTAATGTGATCTAAAAATTGTTATTAACACTTTGATCCTGTGTACGTTTATGGTCTGTCACCTAAACAAAGAGAGCATGTACTTTTCAGGTAAACATCGAATGAGCTTTTGTAGTCATCTCTAGTTCCTCACTTCACTGGAGAATTGGAAAAGTGGGTTGTTAGCCTAGCCTAGGACTTGTAAAGAGAGGCAAGAAATAAAACAGATGCCAGGGACGAAGCATCCTTAGAGAAACAGGATGGGGCGCTGGGAGAACCAGAGCTTTTGGAGTTAGATAGACCCAGCTCTATCATTAATTGTGTGATTTCAGACATGTTTATCTCTCTAGGACTGTAAAAAGTTCCATCATCTGTAAAATAGAAACAGCAGCTACCTTATAAGAATTCAATGAAATGTAAAGTGTTTAGAACAGAAACTAACATATAACAAGTGTGCAATGAATTATTATTACCAAACAAAGCTACCAATAAATAAACTAGCTTTCTCAAGATACAATAATTGCTAGCAGCTCGTATAGTAAGTGACTGCAGCTGGACCCCTGGGAAGTAGGAAGTGAGCTCAAGCTGAGAACAGCTGCTGTAGGATTGTGGACTAAATTGTTACTGTCAAGCAAGAGTATGGGTATAGAAGGCCACGTGGTTGCCCTGCAGACTCTGGACATAGGAACATGTCCAAACACTCCTGCTCTGGCTGTGTTTACCCCTAAGGGCGCTGTCATTTTATAGTTAAGGAAATTTTGGCTTCCTTATAACCGAATCTGCTAGGCAGTGGAAAATGGCTGGTCACAAAGGGGACAGCTTTTGCAATCTATTGTTCTACAACATCTCTAATAGTGATGCTCAGAAATGATGACCTACTCACGACTAAATATTTGGTAAGCTTCCTGCTGTTAGAGGTTGGGGAAGGAAGAAGGAAGGTTTAGGAAAGCCAAACCTCACATTGAGGAGATGTCTCAGCATTCTGATGGAAAAAAGGGTCATGTATCACGGCTTGGATTTTGACAACTCTTCTCGTCTAAGTGAATGCTAACTAGACATACATCTTCTGGTAAGACGCTTGATAGAAAATGAGTTATCAAGTCAGCATCACACTTCTATGAGAGAGAGAGATG
Source organism: Orcinus orca (assembly GCF_937001465.1). Taxonomy (NCBI): domain Eukaryota; kingdom Metazoa; phylum Chordata; class Mammalia; order Artiodactyla; family Delphinidae; genus Orcinus; species Orcinus orca. Next base: position 102,916,113 of record NC_064580.1, on the reverse strand, counting down.
GGATTCTGGTAAGGGAAGATGGGGTTATTCTGAAGCACTTTTTCAAAAATGGAGAAACCCATAGGGAGTAGTCAGTGGATTTCTGTTAGAGAAAAAGGAGAGGCAGAAATGAAAATAAGATTTACTTTGACCCAATGGACTTTAGGACCATTTTTGTTCCAAGAAATTAGGTAATAAAAGGCACTGAAGATAGAGCATGGCATGTTTCATTTCTGAGGATAAGCATGCCTAAAATGGTCTGTTATATAAACTGCTAGGGGAATTCTATTCAAAGGGCTGGATCACAACACGATAAGGAGAATGTAAATCAATTAATCACTTCCTTCTTCAACAGTCTTTCTATAAAAAAACAAATTCAGCTGAACTAACCATCATGCTCAGTGCCGTAAGTTGATTTATATTTGGGTTAATATTCCTTATCTTGTCGTGGACCAGTAAGAAACCATTCTCAGACTGGCAGTTGCGTCCATGGGACACTCTGAGTAGCAGTGCATTAGGAGAACTTTTTGAAATTTAGGAGAAAATGTCCCACTTGATTACCTCTATGAAGTCAAGAGCTAGGCAGTTAAGGAAGAGGGCCCCAAAACTTGACTGAAGAGATAGTGTGGTCCTTAACAAAGAAAAGGGTCAATCCCTGAAGGCCTCAGGCAGCCAGGTCCACGACTGGGGGAAAAATCCTGTCTACGCTGAGGATATTATTACTTTAAGTGACTCCCAAATCTAGGGTTTCTCTAGTAGGCCGTGATTTAGGGGAGGACAAAAAGGGGCACACTCCTATGCCTGAGATCAGATGAGACTAAAGCATCTTGGGAAAGAGTCTTCCAGGGTGTACCTTAAGTAGAAGGAGGGTAAATTATGGGTCTTCTTTTGGACTTCATTGTGTGTATCATCTGGTGTAAAGACTACTACTATGGATTTTCAGCGTCAGAGTCCACTATTCTTGCTAAGTGTATTACCTTGAGTCCTATGCCTGATGACGTTACCTCTAGCTAGAAAAGCCTACATATCCCCTTGTTTGCTTAAGTTATCAACACCCACCAAACTATCCAACACCCACCAAACTATCCAATGATAAGAGGACTCTCTTGTTTGTTAGGGTCTTTAAAATGCTTAGGGAAAATTCTGATTCCCTTTAGTCTTGTTTAGTTCAGTCTTGTTTCAGATGAAACAAGTTGCTGAATCTAGGCCAGTGTATATGTCCCAACAGAGGGAGGCACGTGTGTGGGCTCTCCCGCAGCCCTCTGTGGCATTCTATAACATGGTCTTGGAGGCTCTGCTTTGAATCTTTCTGGTATGTGACCTGGATTCCTGATTTTGCCCTTCATAGCTGTAGCTTCTGTATTCCTGATTGCTGTCCAAGGGAAAGCAAGATGCAAACTGTCCAAGTAGAGACCACTATACCTCGAGAACAAATTGTCCCATGAAAAAAGCAGGGAGGAGTTTCGACGATGGGAAAGCAGTTCAACCCTTGATAAAATAAGACTGCTGGTCAGAAGAGGGATAGGAGGTAAAAGCGGAGGGCAAAAAGGGAAAAAGCTGTGATTGGGAAGCAAGTGGGTAAAGAAAAAGCTTTGCAGAACTTAAGCTATCAGAACCTGGGTATAAAGACTTGGCGAAGGGAACATTATCCTATAAGGCATGAAAAGAACAGACTCTATGGGAAATGAAATTCCTTTTCCCGGGGTGCTGGAGGAGCTCTACAGGCCTGAAGCTTTGCTGAACCTCGGATGCTATGTGGTGGTATAAGAATGCAGACTTGATTCTTGTCTTCCCTGGGGGAAAACAGTTGTGCACTCTCTCAGGAAGAGAAGAGGAAGAGGTACCTAAGTCTAGGCTCCAGAGAATGAGATCTAGAACATTTTGAGGTTTTCAGACAAAATAAAAATAAGGAAATTTAGATCTGTTTCTTATTACATATTTTTGGGAGTGGGAGTAACTAACACCTAGTATCACCACTTAGAGATAACTTAGGGAAAGGGAAGAGAATGATGACCCTTAAGATCTCTGGTACAAAGAGCAGGAACTCTGGCTGCCTGAAAGACGTCTGAGGGTGGCGGTGGGACAGGGAGAACTGCACACCTCCTCCCCCTTTCCCTTTCAGTTCAGGGCCTGAAAAATGAAAAAAAGGATCTAGAAATGGGCCCTCACTGGTGTTCTGTGGTCACCTCTGGAGGCCAGGGGCCCATTTCCTTGCTCGCTTAGGCAACCACCCAATGAGACAAACTATTTTTTTTTTCTTAAAAACTCTAAACAGGAAATCATGTGTCTCCAATGCATCAGCTATAGCATTTCATTCCATCCTGATGAAAAAAAAGCTTTATAATGACTTCAAGAGAAATGGCACAGGACTTTGAGAAAACAGAAAAATTCTGGCAATCGATACGTCAAAGATTTTGTCTTCATTAGCAAGGACACTTGATAGAAAACACAGGGCTCTACAACTGCTCAATTATTTTTGTTAAATAAGTGTGTCTTAAGTATAAATAAAACCTTTTTCTTCAGTCCTGCACTCAAACGTACTTCTATTTACTCTGTGAATATCCAGGTCTCATCTAGATCATGGATTTCTCAGACTGAATGACAGGTTAACAGATTAAGTTTTTAACTTCTGTTTTAACATCAGTGGTCTACCTGGGTATAACTATCATAGCTGAATCAGCTAATTAGCAAAATCAGGTGTTTTCGATCATTGGCACCATTGAAGCTAAGGGGGGAAATCCTGAGGATTTTACTACTGCCACCATTTTAGAATACGATTTTCTAGTTTGAGTAGAATTTTCCAGGCTTAAAAATAGATGGCACCTATAAATAAATATGTAAACCTCTCCTATATTTAACATTATTATTATTATTTTTTTTTTTTTTGCGGTACGCAGGCCTCTCACTGTTGTGGCCTCTCCCGTCGCAGAGCACAGGCTCCAGACGCGCAGGCTCAGCGGCCATGGCTCACGGGCCCAGCCGCTCCGCGGCACGTGGGATCTTCCCGGACCGGGGCACGAACCCGCGTCCCCTGCATCGGCAGGCGGACTCCCAACTACTGCGCCACCAGGGAAGCCCTTTAACATTATTTTTTGTTTAAAATGCAAAACATCATTTTTTTCCTACTCAGAGAAGGGCTCTTTGATTTCTGTGAAGGATAAATTCTAAAAAAAACCTTGAAGGTATTATGAAATAAATACTTAAATGACTAGTTAAAAGCACTGTTTCCACTTGTTGAAACATGTCACACTGTTTGATGTTCAGGCTAGCTGCCTCAAGCTACTGTCCAAAAAAAACCTACAGCAATATTTAAGTTGCTATTTTCTCCAATACTATAGTTATAATTCTAAAGCTTAAGAACTGATAATGGAGATTAATAATTCTTGATTTTTGCTTAGTTTTAAGGTCTCTGCACTTGTGAAAAAAATTCTAAGGAAGTACTTTAATACATTTAACTATTTTCAATATATAAAGGGTTTATACTCAGTAGACAAAAAACTCTTATTTCAGATTTCTACTACTGAAAAAGATGAGATTATATTAACCTGATATACCTGAAAGACACACCTAAAACTTTATTTAGTACCATGTTTAGGGCTCTCATATTTGTTAGTTTTTTGCAACTGCAGGTGTGCAATTTCAATATTTGTTTTTACTGCAATTTCTCAGGCATACCGGTGATGTAGGAAAAAAACCCTCAAACAAGGCCTGCTTCTGATAATTAATCCCATTCTCCATTTTGAAACCACTATGTACTAAAAAGAGAATACTAGCGTATACCAATTTCAAAATATGGATTGTTCAAAAGAAATTCAGTATCAAACAGAAAGTGTTAAATTTAAAATGAATCTACATTTTAGTCGTGCTATCTGGGAAGAAAGATACATAGTTAACTGTAGGAATTCTGGAATTAAAAAACAAAACAAAACAAAACATGGTAGTGCTCTCAGAGCCAAAACCGCAGCGATGTGACTCCCACAAGATGGTTTCATTCTGCCCAAATGTCATTCATTTGACTGCATTCAAGGAAATAGCTTGGCAATTATGATAGATAGCGGGAGCTTTCTTTGCAATGTCCATTGCCAATCAATTTTTAAACCTAACTCAACTGTTTTACTATTTAAGTACAACAGTCAACAATACTAATTTTGGAAAGGGACGCTTTCAGGAAGATTCCTGAATTAGACTTGCTGGATCCTGAGCCCTTCAAGACCATGACTCCTTTTTGTGGCCCCCTTCCACCCCTGCAACCAGCCCCAGCTCTATTGAGACATAATTGATATCCCACACTGCGTAAGTTTAAGGTGTATGTGCTGATTCGATACATGTATATATTGTGAAATGATTACCACAGTAGTGTTTATCACCACACATAATTACCATTTTGGGGGGAGTGAGAACATTTCAGATCTATACTCTTCGCAACTTTCAAGTATATACCACAGTACTGTTAACTATAATCACTATGTACATTAGATATCCAGAACTTACTCATCTTTTAAGTGGAAGTTTGTACCCTTTGACCAAAATTACCCCATTTCCGCTACCCCTGGCTACCACCATTCTACTTTCTGTTTCTACAAATTTGGCTTTCTAGGATTCCACGTGTAAGTGAGATCCTACAGCATTTGTCTCTCTCTGACTTATTTCACTTAGCGTAATGCCCTCAAGCTCCATCCATTTTGTCCCAAGTGGCAGGATTTCCTTCTTTCCATTGATTATATGTGCCATGTCTTCTTTATCCATTCATATGGATACATTTCATATGTTTTCATGTTATTAATAAGCATCCTTTCATTTCAGCTTGAAGAACTTTTTTCAGCATTTCTTGGAAGACAGGTCTAGTGGTGATGGACTCCCTCAGCTTTTGCCTGGGAAAGGCTTCATCCGTCCATTTCTGAAGGACAACTTTGCTGGATGGAGTATTCTTGGTTGGCAGTTGTTGTTTTTTTTCTTTCAGCACTTTGAAAATCTCATCCCACTCTCTCCTGGCCTGTAAGGTTTCTGCTGATAGTATCCCATAGATCACATACGCTTTCTTCACTCTTTTTCATTTTTCTTTTTTCTCCTCTGACTGGATAATTTCAAAAGTCCGGTCTTCTAATTCAGATTATTTCTTCTGCTTGATCCATTCTGTTGTTAATACTCTCTACTGCGGTTTTTTCACTTCATTCATTGTATTCTTCAGCTCCAGAATATGTTTGGTCCTTTTTTGTGAGATTTCTATCTCTGTTTAACTTCTCATTTTGTTCGTGTATTTTCCTGATTTTGTTGAATTTTCTGTTTTATTGTGGCTCACTGAGCTTCCTTAGAAGAGCTATTTTGAATTCTTTATTAGATAAATTGCAGATCTCCATGTCTTTGAGTTTGGTTACTACGAGACTACTGTGATCCTTTGGTGGTGTCATGTTTCCTTCATTTCTCATGTTCCTTGAAGTCTTCCATTGCTATCTTCACATTTGAAGTAGCAGTTACCTCCAACCAACTTTACTGACTGATTTTAGGAGAGAACAACTTTCCATCTGTCCTGCTGGGGACTCTGAGGCTTTCACAGCCCTGCTATGGATACACCTGCTCCACGGTTCTCGCTCCCTCTTATGACAGAATTCTTAAGCGTGTATGTCTTTTCTCCATCATGCAATACACCAGGCCAGGTGCTAACAGCCTCCCATTTGATCTCCCAAGGGTGATTCTAAAGTTCAAGCTTGTGGTCTCTCCCTGGCCCACCGATTCTGGCTGGTTTTCTGCACATGCTCACTAGCCATCTGCCTTCAGGAGCACGCACAGAGATCCAGCTACAGTATGTGGTTGAGGCGCGTGGAGCACCAGGGGTGCCTGTGGGCCAGCTGGGTGGGATCCACAGGCTAAATGTCTCCAGCAATTTGTTGGTGGGCTTTTTGATGGAGTCTGTGATGCGGTTAGTAGGATCTGTGTCCCTGTAATGCCCTCTAAGTCCGATGGGCTGCGCTCCCAGCCTCTTCCTGCCCCCCACTCATTCAGTTCATGACTCAGTACTCTCGATGGGGCAGGAGAGAAATGGGCCTCTTTGGCAACATCTGCACTGCTGGGAAAGGCAGTAACCACTCACATGCTCTCACTTTTCCCTGCAGAAGAAATCACGGTGAGAAAGTCTCTCTTGGCACTGAGCTGTGCCACCTTGGGGAAAGGGTGACACGAGTGAAATCAAACTGTTCCTCTTATCCTCTCCAGTGTATTCAAACTTGTATAATTTTTGCTCCGACAGCACGCTAGAACTTCTCCACTGGACTTCTGGACTTCCCCCAAGGCTCCCTCATCTGTGGGTGATTATCTAAAGACAGTGTTCTCCAGGGGATCCCGGACTGCAGCTGACAGGGGCTGGAGCCAGCTCATAGGCCACTGCAGGGTCCACAGACAGGACACAGATCTGTCTGCCTATTACCTGATGCATGGGTGGGTAAAATTCCTCCCAGGTCCCTTGGCATGTGGTGCTGGATCCCACAACTCCCACAAAGGCACTTACGTCCATGTAGGGATGCCAAATTGTTGTTGAGATGGGTATACAAACGAGGGACATCTTATAAGGCCATCTTGCTGATGTGCCAACTCCCTTTTAATACCAAGATATTGTTGCACTAAAGTGGCTGTAGAGATCTAATTTGTGGGCAGTTATTGGTAAAGTTGAGGCAGATAGGGGAAAATAAGTGGTGTGTATTATCCAGGGCCTCTCATAAGCCCTGAGAATTTCATTTGTGGCAGTCTTCCAGGGAGACAGTCTTGGAGAATAAACATTGGGCATCAGGCCTGGCCCTGTACTATTTAGCTTATTCTTGTACTCTTAATGAAAGCAGAAGGCAAATGAACAATCCCGTTTTCTTTTATAACAACTTCTGTTTAACAGTGAATAAGGCTAAAGGTATAAACACATTTTTCAGAGCTCAATCATATCACATTCACAGGTGCAAGCTACAAAGATAAAAAGTCTTGTGCTAACTGAAGTCCTCCCCATCTCTAAGAACAGAAATGCCTTACTTTTTCGATGAAGAAACTCTGCAACCAAACCTGCTACATGGACATAACACATTGCTGCCTGAAAAAGGATGACAAAGAAAGAACTGTCAGATTGCGCTCCAGGGTTTTGCAGGGTTGTGTTTAGAACAAAGCCATAAGTAGTCACCTCTGAAAAATCTCCATTTTTTATATGAATCTTTGCCATGCTATCAAGCCAGGTTTTCCTGAGCTCTGGGGTACTTGCATAGGACTTGGCTAAGCTATACTGGAGATCAATTAGCATTTCGGGGTCTTTCTCATGCTCCTTCATTTGAGCAGTGGCCATAAGAACAGTACGGATTCTCTTGGTCAAGTCTTTAACTTCTGTGGGAAAAGCAGTTGCCTAATATCAAAACAAACAAAAAAGACATGTTTATCAATATTACCAGTGTGCTCTAAGCCTAGGCATCCAATCCTGGGAATAACACACAACTTTTACCCCTTGTTAGAGATCTTGGTATTTGGTTCTTGGTTCTTGGCATGTAGCTTGCCTAAAGAGTTTTAAATTAATTCTTTAAAATATATCTCACTAGCTCAGGCTTCAAAAGCAATGAGTTTGAGGGCAGTATATTCATAATACATAAAAGCACGGACTTCGGAGCCAGTCTACCTGGCTTTGAACCCCAGCTCCTCCACCGTGAATTCTACAGCTATGAGTGTAATCTATATTCACTTTTATTGTGTAATTTTAGTTACAACAGTAACTAAAAATTGACAGCTTACTATGCACCAGGCAGTGGCCTAGGTGCTTTACATGTTTTAAATTTTATAACAACCTTATGAATTAAGTACTATTATAATTCATTTTACCAATGGAAAACCGAGGTACACAGCAGTTTAGTAGTTTGGCCAAAGTCTTGCAGTTGGTAAGTGGTAGAGACAGGATTTACACCCAGGCAGTTTGGCTCCAAAGCTAGTGATCTTAGTCACTCTTCCATACCGACAAGCATACTTATCCCATCTACCAACTACCATATACACTAAGGTGAAAACCATACTGCAAAAATTTCCAATTATGCAAATAAGAGTTTATGAATCACAGAACACTCTGAAGAGTTTAAAGAGATCATTAACTTCTCTCAACGTGTCTGTACCCAAAAACACGAAGTTCGAGTTTCCTCTTTATCTTGGGCACTATTAAGGAAGTCCTATTGCTTCCTATTAACCCCACTGGAGTAATCACAATTATTTGTAGGATTCAGAGAAGATGAGTAAGGGACAGGTACAGGGCTTTGGGAGCCTTTCAATGTGAAGAAAATTATTTTTAAAAGTGCCTTCTTTAAAGATGACTTTTAAAAATAATTATATATGTAATACAATGGAATATTACTCAGCCATAAAAAGAAACGAAATTGAGCTATTTGTAATGAGGTGGATAGACCTAGAGTCTGTCATACAGAGTGAAGTAAGTCAGAAAGAAAAAGACAAATACCGTATGCTAACACATATATATGGAATTTAAGAAAAAAATGTCATGAAGAACCTAGGGGTAAAGCAGGAATAAAGACGCAGACCTCTTAGAGAACGGACTTGAGGTTATGGGGAGGGGGAAGGGTGAGCTGTGACAGGGCGAGAGAGAGTTATGGGCATATACACACTAACAAACGCAGTAAGGTAGATAGCTAGTGGGAAGCAGCCGCATGGCACAGGGCTATTGGCTCGGTGCTTTGTGACAGCCTGGAGGGGTGGGATGGGGAGGGTGGGAGGGAGGGAGACGCAACAGGGAAGACATATGGGAACATATGTTTATGTATGACTGATTCACTTTGTTATAAAGCAGAAACTAACACACCATTGTAAAGCAATTATACCCCAATAAAGATGTTAAAAAAAAAAAAAGTATATATGTAAAGTCTCTTCTTATACATTAATAGAGATTCCATTTACTGGGAGAAAGCTATACTTTGTTGTACTAGAGTTTATTGGTAATGACTTCCCTACCAGGATAAAACTAAGTCATTTCAGAAATGAGTCATGAAAAAGATTTCCTATCAAGGAGGGCTAAAACAGACCCCATTTACTTTGAAAAAGTTGCTAACCCAACTTTTACGTAACATGGAATTAAGGATGGTAAGAACTGGTAAAAATAAACTCTTAGGGTATAAGTAAAAAAATCCTAAATGACATAAGCTTTTTCTGTGCTCATGGGATTAGTTGAAGCATATACTGATCTCCCGAGGAACCAGCACTGGCTGAAAAGCAAACTTTCCCAGCCTGACAATGGCTGGCACTACTCAGTGTTTTTTTCAGTTTCAGCAACATTCCTATGGGAATATTTTTTGGTACAAAGATTCGACACATCCCAAACATTAAGTATGCTGTGACTGTGGGCTTTTTTTTTTTTTTCCAGATTTTACACAAATTGTCAAATTATGCTGAAAGATGACTTTTCCCAAGAATGGGGATGATTCCTCGGGGAGGAAAAGTTCTCTACTGGCAAAGGATTCTTCTTCCCTTGTACGCATGCATCACTGAAGATCAGAACCTGCTCTCCATGCAACAAAACAAAAAATGAATTTTCACAATGTTATAGGTTTTAAGCATATAGCTTGGAAAGAGGAATGGTGGTCAGGGTCTTGGGTTTGGCCTCAGCCAGCTGGTGCCTAAGAATGACAGCCTTGGACTTGGATTTGCCAATAAGTATCTCTGGTAAGCCCCAGTTAACAGATGATTCTTTAAACTCAGAAAAGCATCAAATAATGAATCCCTTCTGTGCCAGTCCTTATCTGCTGGCAAAGGATCAGGCAGCTGTTAGCTACTCTAATAAGTGAGGTTTTGTGAAATTTCAAACTCAATGCTTAATTAACCAATCTTATAAATGGTAACCACTGTTAAGAAAGGACCCATTTCTTTTCTGAGCAAGTTTAAAAATCAAGCCCAGAAAAAAATTGGAATCCTATCATAACTATGTATACACAGTATAGCCATTGATCCATCCATTCAAATAATATTGAATATCCACTGTGTACCAGGCAGTGTTCTAGGTGCTAGAGGTGCAGTGGTGTACAAGACAAAGCTTTGACTTGTGAAGCTCACATTCTATAAACTCTACACTATATAAAAATTGTAAATCCAACACACAGTTTAACTTGAGGAGTGTAAGCTTCCCTGACAGTGAACGTAGTTCTAACTTTTTACTCGAAGTGAGAACATACCTTCATGGGTCTGTCACTATTTGCAAAATTACTGATAATGGATAAAGACTCCTGAAATCTTGATCCTCCGCTTAGTGCTACATCAGCTATCAGCTGGCTTACAGCAATGATAATCTGTGGGAAGAAGCAAACACCATTTTTTCAAATGTCTTTTGCACAAATGCTACTTATTTTCATCATTGTACAAACCTATAAGCACTCATATGAAATTCTTCTTTTGAAGATCCTACATAGTTCCATCAAAATCTATTTTCTTCATACATGAGGGGTTTAAACTCTTCTGTTGAAACAGCAACTTCAGAGGTTCCTAATTACAAATTTTATTGGGACTTTTCTTGGTTAGATGTGAAAAACCTTCCAAACTCATGGCACAGCTAGATCTAAAACTGTTTTCATAATTAGTGAACTAATACAATGGTGGTCAGGTCTCTACTTTCAATATGCCTGCTACGTAGTAGCTATGGCAAAGTTGGGAATAAATGACCTTTTTCTTGATGGTTTCTCATTTCTTTTCACTAGTCTATTTCAGTGTGCTGGACTTCCAACTCCAGCGCCTCAGCTCCCTTCTTTGTTTCTGACTAGGGCCTATCTAGTTTAGATAGCAGTATATGTTATGGCATATACATTACATAATGATAGCAGTATAATATAACATAATGGTGCTTTTTAATTTCTCAGGCTCCTTTGGTTGAATGCTTAAATGATTCAGGCTAAGGTGTTAGTGGCTGGACGCTTTACCCCTGATCTGGAGAAGCAAGATACTGTAGGAGCTGAGTGCAGGCTCTTGAGTGAAACTGCCCTAGATTCAAATCTTGACTTTATCCATTATTCACTGAGTGGGTTTGAGAAAGTTAACTACCCCTCCTGTGCCTCACTTTCCTTATTTGCAATATGGGGATGATAACAATACCTACTTTATAGAGCTGTTATGAGGATTAAAGAGATCATAATCATAATACTACTACTTAACCACTTTATTGACCACTTAGAACCTGGTTCTAAGTCTGTACATTTATTAATTCATTTATATTTGAATAAAGGACTTGAGAAAAATTGATGTTTTAACCCAGAAGAATGGACCCTACTGGGGAATTTTCAGATACACCAGAACACTAATTGCAGAAATGTTTTGGGGGAAGATGGTACTCAAGTGACACCTCTATGAAAGCAAATATTAGACACCCTAACATATAATGCTGGCCCTAGTACCCAAAAGTAACTATATAGAAGATTTTTACAGGAAGCATATACTTCTATCAGATTTTCACATCACTGACGACGTTTCTAAAAAGCTGCTTATGGCTGTTTCCTCATTTATAACCCAGTCTCCAATAAACAACTGCAACGGGCCAGACCAAGGCAGTGAAGACAGAAATATGACCAAGCATTTCCCATATTATGAAGAGGGCTACTGCCAAGAAGTCCCAATTGTTGTTTAATTCAGAGAGTTGTTTCACCAGATAAGCTAAAAAACATGGAGACGCTGAAAAACTGCCACGTACTCAGTGTCTATTATGTGCCAGGCACCATACACACTTTATTTTTAACCCTCATGATAACCCTGCAAGGTGAAACATACTTGGCCTCATTTTACAGATGAGGCAAAGAGTTAAGACAAATTGACTATCTTGCCTAGGGTCACATAAGTAAGTAAGTAGCCGAGCTATGATTTAAGCCCAGGTAGGTCCAATTCCAAAGTCCATGCTTTCTACTAAACCTTGAGACTTCTCTCATTTTTTTTACTAACTGGGCATGCTGGAACATGAAAAGTACAAGTGCTTTGTTTGTTACTTAATCATCTCATTTAATCCTCACCACAACCTTACGAGGTAGGTAGGGATATTTACCACTATTTTACATATGAGGCAACTGAGGCACCGAGAGGCTAAGGAAGCCCTTGCTAAGGTCACAGTGTGTGATAGTCCTGGAATCTGGAATCTATGCTCTTAACACCTGTGCTGTAGAGTAGTGCTGCCCAACAGAAATATGATCTGAGTCACATGTGTAATCTGAAATTGTCCAGTAGCCACATTAAAAAGTAAAAAGACACAAGTGAATTTTAATTTATTTTACTTACCCCAATATATCCAGAATATCATTTCAACATACAGTCAATATAAAACAATTGAGATATTTTACTTCTTTGTACTTAGTCTTCAAAAGCCAATGTGTATTCTATATTTACAGGAGATCTGAATTCAGACTAGCTACATTTCAAGTGCTAAATGGCCACCTGTGGCTAATAGCTATTGTACTGGATTGGGTAGCTCTAGATCTTGACATAGAGGCTAAAGATTGAATAGAAGAAAGAAGAGGAGCTTTGGTTTTCACTGACCTGCAGATGTGTCCTCAAAAAGGTTTTCCTTTTGGTATACTCAAAGTTGTTTCTCATCAGAAGATACAAAAGTGCAGAGGCTTCATTCCTGGTTGAGCTAATCTTTGATGTGCAGCACTTTAAAACCTCATAGCAAAATGCAGCACACATGTTTACCCTTCCTTTGAAAAAGGCTGAGGGAAACTAAAGAACAGGAAAAACATAAGTAAGTATCTGAAAACCCAATCATAAAAGCCAATCAACTACCAAGTGCCTACTATATTCTCACCTACAACTATGCTGGGTGCTTTGAGGATACAAAATCAACATAAGGCTAGGGCTCCGCTCTGGAGAACCCAAACTAGTTAAAAACATAAAGACCAGCATGTACTAATGACAGAACGATGCAAGTCAGTATACAAGTCTCTACAAAAATGTGAGGTACTGACTATAAGTGCTACGGATCTAAGAAAAGCTCATAATGGTCTGGCAAAGAAGATGAGTAGGTTCTCAGTAATATGTATTAAATTAATGAATGACTGAAATGATGAATGATTGATGGGTCTCAATTTGGGCCTTAAAAATGGTTAGGACAATCTGCATTACTTACTCTTTTGCTTTATATTTAAACAGTTCCTTATATTATGAACTTCCAAATGCTGAGAAAATTATACCAGGCATCTATTCAGCAAATAAAGTTGATCTTTAAACAAAATGAGGTATAGATGAAGTGTACACACACAAACATAAACATGTGCATCCTCTATTCATAAACTGTTGATCAAAATACATGTTGGCATAGAAAAAGAGTAAAAAAAGTAACTAATTCTCAAAACACGCAAGTGGCTGCTACCTTGAGAACATATTCACTCTGTTTTGTGGAAAATAAACTATACGTATAACATAGGCTTATTACAATCTTCCATGCTTACATGTCTAGGGAAGCAAGTAGTAAGCTGCCCCAGGGTACACAATGGATGTTTCTCAGGGAGTGTGAAGCTAGAGGGCCACCCTTGCAAAATTATTTCTTGGGAATATTGAATTTAAACCCATATTATAGGAACCTATCTTCGTTTTATCACCGTAACACCAAGTGCAATGCTATGCAGATAATGAAAGTTTAATAAATGTTTTCTAGTTGGCAATTGAAAGATCTCATCAATAGTCTCACCGGATTAAACCAAATCTTGTTGGGCAAGATACTCTAGTATGAAAATAAAGGAAGGGAAAGCATAGCTTTAGTGTAGTTAATCCGCTGTAAGAAGTCTTCTACCGGAACTTCCCTGGTGGTCCAGTGGTAAAGAATCCGCCTTCCAATGCAGGGGACGTGGGTTTGATCCCTGGTCGGGGAACTAGGATTCCATATGCTGCAGGGCAACTAAGCCCACGCACCACAACTACTGAGCTCGCGCGCCTCAACTAGAGAGTCCGCGTGCTGCAACTAAGACCCGACACAACCAAAAATTAACTAACTAACTAACTAAATAATTTTTTTTAAAAAGGAGACTTTAATGTGACATCTCCTGACTTTAAAAAAAAAAAAAGAAGACTTCTACCTACATCACTTCTCTGAGTGGGCAATGACCAAAATCATCAATGACCTTGTAACTGCCAATTCCCAAGGACTCCCTTTCCACCTTATCTTATTAGACCACTCTGTACTGCATAATAATGCTGAGACTCTTTTCTCCTGTGGCTTCCATGATATCCTTCTCTCCTGCCTTTTTTCCTGCTTCTGTGACCGCTCCCTCTCATCTCCTCTATAGATTCCTCTTCCATCCCCTTCTATGTTGTTTTTCTCCCTACATTCCAGCTAAACCGGGCCTTGCAGTTCCCAGAATTTCAAGCTCTATCCCAACTCCAGGCCCTTGCACATGCTTGTGCTTCTCCCTAGAATGTTCTTCCTTACGCTTTTCAAACAGCTGGCGCCTTTTCATATTTCAGGTCTCATTTTAAAAGTGACAAACCTATCTAAAGTAAGGTAACTCCCACAAATCATTATTCTCTATCTCAACACCTTGGTTCCTTCCTAGAATTTGTGACAATTACTGTTTTATTTACTTGTTTATTTTCTGCCCCACCCTCCTTACCCACTGAAAGCTTCATGAAGGCAGAGACTAGGCTTCCAGGCTACTTTTTAAAGAGATTTTCCCCCACCCGCAACAGTTTTCTTAATAAAAATCTAATTATGGTGCTTTCATGCTCCCTGATACCTAAAAGATGAAGTCTAACTCCTAAGATGAGGACATAATCATCTGGTCCCCATCGACCTCTTCAGTCTCATCTCTTGCTGAGTCCATACTAAATCCTAACTCCAGTGCTGCAGAGAAACTTTTGCTAAATTAGTGTTTCCCGTCCTTCTCCTATTCACCCTCAGTTCTCTGTATAGACTTCTTTTAGACTAATGGTATTTGTGGATGTGCATCAATGTGTGTGTGTGTTCCCCTCTCCTGGACAGTAAACCCTCGGACTGTATCCCTGAAACAATATCTGACATCAGTAAGTACCTACCCAGTAACTGTTCGTTAAATGAATTATTTCTGAATCTCTTTCCCTTAGTTTCTCGTAACACGCTTGCACTGAACTCAGTTTTCCATTTATTTCTTTATCCAAAAAACTGTATTACAGAGAGGACTGGAGTTGGCAGTGTGAACGCAGCCTGCAGGGAGTTAGTGCACCACGGCTAGCCGGGAGGGAGTCCGGGTAAAAGTCTGAACCTGCCGAAGAGGCAAGAGACTTTTTCTTCCCTCTTTGTTTCCTGGTGCGCAAGGAGAGCGGATTAAGAGCGCTGCTTAAAGGAGCTCCAGAGACGGGCGCGAGCCGCGGCTAAAAGCACGGACCCCAGAGACCGGCATGAGACGCCAAGGCTGCTGCCGCCGCCAGCAAGAAGCCTGTGTGCGAGCACAGGTCACTACTCACACCTCCCTTCCGGGGAGCCTGTGCAGCCCGCCACTGCCAGGGTCACGGGATCCAGGGACAACTCTCCCGGGAGAACGCATGGCGCGCCTCAGGCTGGTGCAATGTCATGTTGGCCTCTGCTGCCGCAGGCTCGCCCCGCACACCGTGCTCCTCCCTCCCCCCGGCCTGAGTGAGCCAGAGCCCCCGAATCAGCGGCTCCTTTAACCCCGTCCTGTCTGAGCGAAGAATAGACGCACTTCGGCGACCTACACGCAGAGGCGGGGCCAAATCCAAAGCTGAGCCCCTGGGAGCTGTGAGAACAAAGAAGAGAAAGGGAAATCTCTCCCAGCAGCCTCAGGAGCAGCGGATTAAAGCTCCACAATCAACTTGATGTACCTGCATCTGTGGAATACCTGAATAGACAACGAATCATCCCAAATTGAGGAGGTGGACTCTGAGAGGAAGATTTATGATTTTTTCCCCTTTTCCTCTTTCTGTGAGTGTGTATGTGTATGCTTCTGTGTGAGATTTTGTCCGTATAGCTTTGCTTCCACCATTTGTCCTAGGGTTCTAGCCGTCCGTTTTTTTTGTTGTTTTCTTCTTAAAAATTTTTTTTCTTAATAATTATTTTTTATTTTAATAACTTTATTTTATTTTACTTACTTTATCTTCTTTCTTTCTTTCCTTCCTCCCCTCCTCCCTCCCTCCCTCTCATAACTTTATTTTATTTTACTTACTTTATCTTCTTTCTTTCTTTCCTTCCTTCCCTCCTCCCTCCCTCCCTCTCTCTCTCTCTTTCTTTCTACTTTTTCTCCCTTTTATTCTGAGCAGTGTGGATGAAAGGCTCTTGGTGCTGCATCCAGGAGTCAGAGCTGTGCCTCTGAGGTGGGAGAGCCAACTTCAGGACACTGGTCCACAAGAGAGCTCCCAGCTCCACATAGTATCAAATGGCGAAAATCTCCCAGAGATCTCCATCTCAACACCAGCACCCAGCTTCACTCAACGACCAGCAAGCTACAGTGCTGGACACCCTATGCCAAACAACTAGCAAGACAGGAGCACAACTCCATCCATTAGCAGAGAGGCTGCCTAAAATCATAATAAGGCCACAGATACCCCAAAACACAGCACCAGACATGGACCTGCCCACCAGAAAGACAAGATACAGCCTCATCCACCAGAACACAGGCACTAGTCCCCTCCACCAGGAAGCCTACACAACCCACTGAACCGACTTTAGCCACTGGGGACAGACACCAAGAGCAACAGGAACTACGAACCTGCAGCCTGCAAAAAGGAGACCCCAAACACAGTAAGATAAGCAAAATGAGAAGACAGAAAAACACACAGCAGATGAAGGAGCAAGATAAAAACCCACCAGACCTGACAAATGAAGAGGAAATAGGCAGTCTACCTGAAAAAGAACTCAGAATAACGATAGTAAAGATGATCCAAAATCTTGGAAATAGAATAGACAAAATGCAAGAAACATTTAACAAGGACCGAGAAGAACTAAAGATGAAACAAGCAACGATGAACAACACAATAAATGAAATTAAAAATACTCTAGATGGGATCAATAGCAGAATAACTGAGGCAGAAGAACAGATAAGTGACCTGAAGATAAAATAGTGGAAATAACTACTGCAGAGCAGAAGAAAGAAAAAAGAATGAAAAGAACTGAGGACAGTCTCAGAGACCTCTGGGACAACATTAAACGCACCAACATTTGAATTATAGGGGTTCCAGAAGAAGAAGAGAAAAAGAAAGGGACTGAGAAAATATTTGAAGAGATTATAGTTGAAAACTTTGCTAATATGGGAAAGGAAATAGTTAATCAAGTCCAGGAAGCACAGAGAGTCCCATACAGGATAAATCCAAGGAGAAATACGCCAAGACACATATTAATCAAACTGTCAAAAATTAAATACAAAGAAAGCATATTAAAAGCAGCAAGGGAAAAACAACAAATAACACACAAGGGAATCCCCATAAGGTTAACAGCTGATCTTTCAGCAGAGACTGTGCAAGCCAGAAGGGACTGGCAGGACATATTTAAAATGATGAAGGAGAAAAACCTGCAACCAAGATTACTCTACCCAGCAAGGATCTCATTCACATTTGATGGAGAAATTAAAACCTTTACAGACAAGCAAAAGTTGAGAGAGTTCAGCACCACCAAACCAGCTTTACAACAAATGCTAAAGGATCTTCTCTAGGCAAGAAACACAAGAGAAGGAAAAGACCTACAATAATGAACAGAAAACAATTAAGAAAATGGGAATAGGAACATACATATCGATAATTACCTTAAATGTAAATGGACTAAATGTTCCCACCAAAAGACAAAGATTGGCTGAATGGATACAAAAACAAGACCCATATATATGCCGTCTACAAGAGACCCACTTCAGACCTAGAGAAACATACAGATTGAAAGTAAGGGGATGGAAAAAGATATTCCATGCAAATGGAAGCCAAAAGAAAGCTGGAGTAGCAATTCTCATATCAGACAAAATAGACTTTAAAATAAAGACTATTAGAAGAGACAAAGAAGGACACTACATAATGATCAAGTGATTGATCCAAGAAGATATAACAACTGTAAATATTTATGCACCCAACACAGGAGCACCTCAATACATAAGGCAAATACTAACAGCCATAAAAGGGGAAATCGACAGTAACACATTCATAGTAGGGGACTTTAACACCCCACTTTCACCAATGGACAGATCATCCAAAATGAAAATAAATAAGGAAACACAAGCTTTAAATGATACATTAGACAAGATGGACTTAATCGACATTTATAGGACATTCCATCCAAAAACAACAGAATACACATTTTTCTCAAGTGCTCATGGAACATTCTCCAAGATAGATCATATCTTGGGTCACAAATCAAGCCTTGATAAATTTAAGAAAATTGAAATTGTATCAAGTATCTTTTCCGGCCACAACGCTATGAGACTAGACATCAATTACAGGAAAAGATCTGTAAAAAATACAAACACATGGAGGCTAAATAATACACTACTTAATAACGAAGTGATCACTGAAGAAATCAAAGAGGAAATCAAAAAATACCTAGAAACAAATGACAATAGAGACATGATGACCCAAAGCCTATGGGATGCAGAAAAAGCAGTTCTAAGAGGGAAGTTTATAGCAATACAAGCCCACCTTAAGAAACAGGAAACATCTCGAATAAACAACCTAACCTTGCACCTAAAGCAATTAGAGAAAGAAGAACAAAAAAACCCCCAAAGTCAGCAGAAGGAAAGAAATCATAAAAATCAGATCAGAAATAAATGAAAAAGAAATGAAGGAAACGATAGCAAAGATCAATAAAACTAAAAGCTGGTTCTTTGAGAAGATAAACAAAATTGATAAACCATTAAAAAACGGAGAAGACTCAAATCAATAGAATTAGAAATGAAAAAGGAGAAGTAACAACGGACACTGCAGAAATACAAAAGATCATGAGAGATTACTACAAGCAACTCTATGCCAATAAAATGGACAACCTTGAAGAAATGGACAAATTCTTAGAAATGCACAACCTGCCAACACTGAATCAGGAAGAAATAGAAAATATGAACAGACCAATCACAAGCACTGAAATTGAAACTGTGATTAAAAATCTTCCAACAAACAAAAGCCCAGGACCAGATGGCTTCACAGGCGAATTCTATCAAACATTTAGAGAAGAGCTAACACCTATCCTTCTCGAACTCTTCCAAAAATAGCAGAGGGAGGAACACTCCCAAACTCTCCCAAACTCTTTCTACGAGGCCACCATCACCTTGATACCAAAACCAGACAAGGATGTCACAAAGAAAGAAAACTACAGGCCAATATCACTGATGAACAAAGATGCAAAAATCCTCAACAAGATACTAACAAACAGAATCCAACAGCACATTAAAAGGATCATACACCATGATCAAGTGGGGTTTATCCCAGGAATGCAAGGATTCTTCAATATACGCATATCAATCAACGTGATACACCATATTAACAAATTGAAGGAGAAAAACCATATGATCATCTCAATAGATGCAGAGAAAGCTTTCGACAAAATTCAACACTCATTTATGATAAAAACCCTGCAGAAGGTAGGCATAGAGGGAACTTTCCTCAACATAATAAAGGCCATATATGACAAACCCACAGCCAACATCGGCCTCAAAGGTGAAAAACTGAAAGCATTTCCACTAAGATCAGGAACAAGACAAGGCTGCCCACTCTCACCACTCTTATTCAACATAGTTTTGGACGTTTTAGCCACAGCAATCAGAGAAGAACAGGAAATAAAAGGAATCCAAACCAGATAAGAAGTAAAGCTGTCACTGTTTGCGGATGACATGATACTATACGTAGAGAATCCTAAAGATGCTACCAGAAAACTACTAGAGCTAATCAATGAATTTGGTAAAGTAGCAGGATACAAAACTAATGCACAGAAATCTCTGGCATTCCTATACACTAATGATGAAAAATCTGAAAGTGAAATCAAGAAAACACTCCCATTTACCACTGCAACAAAACGAATAAAATATCTAGGAATAAACCTACCTATGGAGACAAAAGACCTGTATGCAGAAAATTATAAGACACTGATGAAAGAAATTAAAGATGATACAAACAGATGGAGAGATATATCATGTTCTTGGATTGGAAGAATCAACATTGTGAAAATGACTCTACCACCCAAAGCAATCTATAGATTCAATGCAATCCCTATCAAACTACCACTGGCATTTTTCATAGAACTAGAACAAAAAATGTCACAATTTGTATGGAAACACAAAAGACCCCGAATAGCCAAAGCAATCCTGAGAACAAAAAATGAAGCTGGAGGAATCAGGCTCCCTGACTTCAGCCTATACTACAAAGTTACAGTACTGAAGACAGTACGGTACTGGCACAAAAACAGAAAGATAGATAAATGGAACAGGAGAGAAAGCCTAGAGATAAACCCACGCACATATGGTCACCTTATCTTTGATAAAGGAGGCAGGAATGCACAGTGGAGAAAGGACAGCCTCTTCAATAAGTGGTCCTGGGAAAACTGGACAGGTACATGTAAAAGTATGAGATTAGATCACTCCCTAATCCATACACAAAAATAAGCTCAAAATGGATTAAAGACCTAAATGTAAGGCCAGAAACTATCAAACTCTTAGAGAAAAACATAGGGAGAACACTCTATGACCTAAATCACAGCAAGATCCTTTTTGACCCACCTCCTAGAGAAATGGAAATTAAAACAAAAATAAACAAATGGGACCTAATGAAACTTCAAAGCTTTTGCACAGCAAAGGAAACCATACATAAGACCGAAAGACAACCCTCAGAATGGGAGAAAATATTTGCAAATGAAGCAACCGACAAAGGATTAATCTCCAAAATTTATAAGCAGCTCATGCAGCTCAATAACAAAAAAACAAACAACCCAATCCAAAAATGGGCTGAAGACCTAAACAGACATTTCTCCAAAGAAGATATACAGACTGCCAACAAACACATGAAAGAATGCTCAACATCATTAATCATTAGAGAAATGCAAATCAAAAGTACAATGAGATATCATCTCACACCAGTCAGAATGACCATCATCAAAAAATCTAGAAACAGTAAATGCTGGAGAGGGTGTGGAGAAAAGGGAACACTCTTGCACTGCTGGTGGGAATGTGAATTGGTACAGCCACTGTGGAGAACGGTATGGAGGTTCCTTAAAAAACTACAAATAGAACTACCATATGACCCAGCAATCCCACTACTGGGCATATACCCTGAGAAAACCATAATTCAAAAAGAGTCATGTACCAAAATGCTCATTGCAGCTCTATTTACAATAGCCCGGAGGTGGAAACAACCTAAGTGTCCATCATCGGATGAATGGATAAAGAAGATGTGGCACATATATACAATGGAATATTACTCAGCCATAAAAAGAAACGAAATTGAGCTATTTGTAATGAGGTGGATGGACCTAGAGTCTGTCATACAGAGTGAAGTAAGTCAGAAAGAGAAAGACAAATACCGTATGCTAACACATATATATGGAATTTAAGAAAAAAAATGTCATGAAGAACCTAGGGCTAAGGCAGGAATAAAGACACAGACCTACTAGAGAATGGACTTGAGGATATGGGGAGGGGGAAGGGTAAGCTGGGACAAAGCGAGAGAGTAGTATGGACATATATATACTACCAAACGTAAAACAGATAGCTAGGGGGCAGCAGCCGCTTAGTACAGGGAGATCAGCTCGGTGCTTTGTGACCACCTAGAGGGGTGGGATAAGGAGGGTGGGAGGGAGGGAGACGCAAGAGGGAAGAGATATGGGAACATATGTATATGTATAACTGATTCACTTTGTTATAAAGCAACAACTAACACACCATTGTAAAGCAATTATACCCCAATAAAGATGCTAAAAAAAAAAAGACAAATGTATAAACTCAGTCCTTAAAAGCCCCTGCAAATAAAGACTTCAGAAAACTCTTCTGAAAAAAAAAAAAAAAAAGAGTCATGTACCAAAATGCTCATTGCAGCTCTATTTACAATAGCCCGGAGATGGAAACAACCTAAGTGTCCATCATCGGATGAATGGATAAAGAAGATGTGGCACATATATACAATGGAATATTACTCAGCCATAAAAAGAAACAAAATTGAGCTATTTGTAATGAGGTGGATGGACCTAGAGTCTGTCATACAGAGTGAAGTAAGTCAGAAAGAGAAAAACAAATACCGTATGCTAACACATATATATGGAATTTAAGGAAAAAAATGTCATGAAGAACCTAGGGCTAAGGCAGGAATAAAGACACAGACCTACTAGAGAATGGACTTGAGGATATGGGGAGGGGGAAGGGTAAGCTGGGACAAAGCGAGAGCGTGGTATGGACATATATACACTACCAAACGTAAAACAGATAGCTAGGGGGCAGCAGCCGCTTAGCACAGGGAGATCAGCTCGGTGCTTTGTGACCACCTAGAGGGGTGGGATAGGGAGGGTGGGAGGGAGGGAGATGCAAGAGGGAAGAGATATGGGAACATATGTATATGTATAACTGATTCACTTTGTTATAAAGCAACAACTAACACACCATTGTCAAGCAATTATACTCCAATAAAGATGTTAAAAAAATTGTATTAAACAGTGGCAATTTAGAGCTTCCCTGGTGGCGTAGCGGTTAATAATCTTCCTCTCAGTGCAGGGGACACGGGTTCAAGCCCTGGTCCGGGAAGATTCCACATGCCGCGGAGCAACTAAGCCCCTGCACAACTACTGAGCCTGCGCTCTAGAGCCTGCGAGTCACAACTACTGAGCCCACGTGCCACAACTACTGAAGCCCGCACACATGGAGCCCATGTTCCGCAACAAGAGAAGCCACCACAATGAGTAGCCCGCGCACCGCAACAAAGAATAGCCCCCGCTCGCCGCAACTAGAGAAAGCCCGCGTGCAGCAACAAAGACCCAACGCAGCCAAAAATTAAAAAATTTAAAAAAAAAAGAACGTCAATTTAAAAATAAACCTTCAAGATCACCTAATTTTTATATCAATTAAACCCTGTAAGTTGCCATACAAATAGTGACAAAAAAGTTTTCCATGCTCAGCTATCCTATTACAAAAATTGGTTAACTGAATTTGTCTTGTTGGAGTTACACATACTAGAGCGGAGGCCTAGACTGTGCCTTTCCCTAATTTTAACTCCATCTTGGTTCCTGATGCTTTTAATTATGTTTAAAAGCTATCAAAACCAGATCAGAAATAAATCTTGCTATCTGTTTCAGTCATATTTATTCCTAAAAGCCTAGTCTGAAGTTTTAGTTTAGATGAGGTAAATGGCCTGAACATTTAGAGCCCACCGATACAATTCGCACTGAAAGGAAGGATTCATTCATCTGAACATGTATTGAGTGCCTACAATTTGCAAGACATCATACAAGGCCCTGGGGTTATAAGACTTGGTCTCTGCTTTCAAAGTCCTTATACACGAGTACCCTCACAGCTTATGTATCTTCAGCGTGACAATACTTTAAAAAGAAGCAAAAGAGAAGAAACACTGGCAGTTGGTAATTTTAAAATGATACTCTTCAGAAAGGAATGACAGGACAAAATAAAAAGCACGTGCTGATTTTAGGGAATGCCTGGTCAGGCTCTCTTTACGCATTTTGCTGTTCTAATATTTACAAAGGTAGGATTTAACGGCTTCCTTATCTGAGGTTTGGAGAGGTCTTCGCAATGATCCCTGTTCCCCTTTCCTTCTTGCTATGAAGCAAGGCCACTCGCAGCCACAAAGCTCTGCTCTTACCTTACTAATGAAAGCTCGCAGTGAGGCAAAGACATGTTTCAGCGACACTTCAGATTGCCCATTTTTAAGAAAAGCAAGATGAATATCAAATACTTTTTTCATTAACGGGTTGTGGCCATCATTATTTAAAAGTTGGCTCTACAAAACATGAAAAAAAAATTTGCAGAAATAGTTTATGCCGCTCCCCCTAGAATGAGAGAACAGGCTTTACCAACAACCTGTTTATCAAACCACTGCTTGAAAAGTAACAATAAAAAGTTTAACATAATCTAAAATCATCTGTGCCATCTTTCAACTTGGAAATCTCAAAATACTATATAAACTACATCTATACTTAATTCCATAATTTGAAATAGATGAAAAAAATCTTTTTCCAGTATAACACAGCAAATACAGAACTAGTATGGGAAGAGTATTTTCTATTAACCTAACCATATTGCTCCTCAATTCAGAAATCAGTAAATTAAAAATGGATACAAGGTAACCAGGCTTTGTATTTCTCTGACAAAGTAATGTAAGAATTAAGGAAAACATCAATTCCATTTTAAAAGTCTATTATCTAATTTGCTTTTAAATGTATGTTTAGTATAAGATATCTTTAGCCACTGGTGACAAATTAAACCCTCTATGAGTGGAGATAATAAGAGGGATCACAATTGAACAGACTACGTAAATTGTTTAAATGTTCCTTGCAAATAGAGATATAAGAGAAACAACAAATTGTAGAGAAATATCTATTGGTTTGTGAAACTTTAAAAAAAAAATGCATTGGTTAACACCTCCAGTCCTGCTCTCCTATCCCTCAAGAAACTAACTACCAGGTTACAACTTGGCCAAAAATAACAACAACGAACCAAAACAATATGCAAACCTGTAACAGATTTAATGGTAACCTTGATAGCCAGAATCCCTGAATGGTGTTTGATATTTCTGTTAGTCTACTTCTAATAAGCATGGGGTAGTGGTTAGAAGCATGGACTCTTGTGACAACTGGCCTAGATCAGAATCCTGATTCTGCTAACTAACCACCTATGTGACATTAACTTCCCTGTGAGCCTCAGTTTCCTCATTTTAAAATGGGAAAAATAACAGTATTTATATCACGAAGCTAGTGTGAGGATTAAAGGTGAGTTCACATTTGTACTTTTAAGTTTATTAAGGTATAATTTACATACCACAAAATTTACCTATTTTAAGTACATGATTCAATTATTTTTGGTAAATTTCCAGGGTTTTGCAACCATTACAACCCAATCATTCCCATCATCTCAAAAAGATCCTTGGTGCCCATTTGCAGTCCTCTTTTCCACCTCCAGACCCACGACAAAAAAGTGGGTTAATATTTCTAAAGCACTTAGGATAGTGCCTGACATCTACCAAGAGATGTATGTTAAACAAATAAGAAGTATTTGGATAGGAGGAAAGAATACAATGCAAACCTTGAGACCAAATGTCTTACTTACTGGCACAATAAAAAATGAATTTGGGTTGCATATGAATCAGAACTTAATACTTCATAAAGGGATTTTGCAGCCTATTTCTTATTAGTATCTAATTCAGTTTTCCCTGATAAGCCTCTTTGAAAAGCACAGGCCAGGTTTCCATAGTAAATCCAGAGGGCTGAAGCAATTAACTGAATTACTTAGAGAAGGGGGGAAGAAAAGAAAAAAAATCTGTATAACTCAGATGAAAAGCCAGCAAGAGTTTTCACTTTTGAGTTCTCCCACTACTGTTACCCTTCATTATAGTTATACAGTCTTTACTTTTCAAAGCACTCTCACATCCATTATCTCATTTTACACCTTCAACAACCCTGCAAGATAATTGCTTTTAATTTCTTCTTCTTCTTCTTCTTATTTTTTAATCCTAGCAATGATGATTTGTATCGAGAGGCAAGCATCTGAGAGAAACCACCAGGCACCTGACGAGGGAAGCCAGCCAGCCGGTCTGCCTGGACATCATCTGGCTTGACAAGATACCTCATCACAACGGGTGTTTGGATAAACTGACTCAATCATAATTTGGGCTAAAAATGACTGGATATTTTCATAGAAGTGTGAAAGAAAACTGTTTTTTAAACAGGAAAATAAAAGAGAAGGGAAATTCAGGGCAAATTAGTCCAATCCTCTCATTTTATGGATGTGGCACACGAGTCTCAGTGATTTCCCAAGGTCACACAGGAGCCAAACCAGGTCTGCCATCCAAGTTTCCTGACTGCTCACTGGGGGCTTTTATACTATACTAAGCTTCGTCTGACTAATTAGTTTTTGCATAATATTTTCTTTGCAATGATACCGACTGAGTTCTAACTCTTCATGTTTACCTTGAAGCACTGGGTGAAAAATGATATGGTATCTAGTACTGTTAGGGAAACTTCAGTAGCAGTATTGCCTTCAAGAAGTGCCTGATGGAAAATGTCTGCTTCAGTTGTTGCAGAACCTGGGATTTAAAAACAAAGAAAATTAAAACTGCCCAACACAGAGATTCACATAACGGTTTTGAATGACTTTCTCCTCCGAAGACTCAGAGAGAGAGACAAACACAAAGAAAGCAGGCTTTCAATACCTGCAGACTTAATGAGTTTCACTGTATTTACTCCTTAATCAAATATGGTCTGGGTTAATCAATTCCACTAATTTTTACTTCAGCTCTGTATCAACAGCTCTGCAACAAATAATTAGGTGCCCCCTTCTTTGGAGACAAGATTTCAGTGATGAACTATGGTGATGTAACCAGGAAATAACGCAGGAGGCATTTTAGGCTGTGCTGTTAATTATGTGTGCAAAAATGAGAAACTCATAGAAATGCAGCTACATTACATACAGTGGCGCCCTATGGCCAGATGTTTTCAATGATGCCAATGGTATGAGACGTTTCTAAATCAGGAGGAAAACAAAGCATCTGGGCCAACTGAAATACATAGGTTCATTATACTGATATTTTTACAAGTGACAAAGAGCAAAGCTGAAGGCTGTAAGACTTGCATTTTTTTAAAGGTCTTGACTCTATTAGCTCAGGTCCATCTGCTCAAGACATTTGCTTTTATTATTAGCCCTATCGCAAAGCCAGTTCTGCTGGCTTCCTTTTATGCAATCCCCAAAGGACTGTGTGGAAATGAACGTTTATCTCACTCTTTGACTTTTTTATTAATATTTGTTTCTCAGAGGATAGCTTCCATTTATATAACCCTGTAGCTTCCTCCTTGTCCTATTCGACTTGTCAGTACTTCAACCTGTGTGAAATACATCTTTGTCAAAATACTATTTACAGTTCTTTGATTTCTGCGGTCAGCTCAGCATGGATAATCCCTTAAGATCACTGAATGAACAATAGTAACTCTAAACAAATATTATACATACTATTATATCAAGATGCCGTTATTTGCATTAAAGTAGGAATAAAGGATATCGAATGTAAAATAATATAAGAACAATAATTCAAAGGGAAAATTAACTTCCTTGATATTGAACTAAGAAAAAAACCCATCATTACCTAAAATTGCTGAAAAATCCATGCATATCTTATCATATATTCACATATGATGAAATGACTGTTCATAAACAGAGATATGCAATTGTATCTATGTATGGGAAATGATTACCAATTGTATTGGAAATTTAAGCCAGTACTTCTTTAAGATTAAATAGTATTAATATCTGTTTCAAATGGGTACCCTACACACATTTTTCACTTACTGTGATTAAGTGTAAATGAACTTTCCAGGCTACTAAGATGCTGAAGCCGGGCCTGCATTATTCCTGATCTGTTTCGAAGAGCTGGCATGGTTTGCGATTTTCGGTCTATTCCGAAGTGTTTTGACATCCAGGCATCATGCACCCTAAAATAAATGTTAAAGTTAGGAAATGGAGCACTCTGAGAATACATCTCAACGTTAGATTTTTTAAACTAATAAATGACGAGGTTTCCACATAAACACTGTGTTATGCTCAGTATTTACTTGGCTTCAATGAGGCATCACTGGAAATTGTATGAAGCTTAATGTATATTATAATAGTTTATACTATACGAATACAAGTAAGGAATTTAGAGGGAGTTTCTTACTTCCCTTCTTCTTCTCAAAAATATCAGAGTGAAGTGGACAACACTCCAGTAAGATCCAGTCTTCTCTCAGGAGGTAAGGAAAGGCAAGAGTCAGAGAAAACAGTGAGAGGGATACTAGGAGTTGACGTAAGGTGGAAGAACTCCTGGCGTTAGATGTTTAAGAATGAGTGCCTATCTAATCTGTTTCTGGACCCAAGTTAAACTTGGAGCAGAAATTTTTACTCTATAAACATGTCTATTTGCACATTTTTCTTTGTTTTCCTTTAATTTTAAGGTTCCATTAAAAAAAATTACAACCGGGTAATACAGGAACTAAGGAAGAAAAGGAGTTTGTCTATCCTCTAATAAACATAGAGGGCGGGTCAGCAGAATCTTAGAGGTTAAGGTTCATGGTGGTAGTTACCATACTAGGTCTAAACCAGTTCCCAGTGCTGGGAAGACAGTGGAAATCATCCCTTGAATTATTAGGATGTTCCAGAGACTCAGCAATAAACCCCATCCAAACAGCCTCTTTAGTTTTTGGAAGTGCCATGGAATTTACTTAGAAAAAGAATTCTATTTGAATTCCTTTAATGACTAACTCTACCCCTGAAATATATCTTATTGAAATAAGTAATCTTTTCCTTACAGTTCCTCAAACATTTCCTTAAGTATTTATTTCACTAAGACTTACACAGCAAAAAGAAGAAATAAATAATATATAGTGCATGTCCCAATTGCTGTCGGGGATTTCTATTCACGTTAGTAACTGAGGTGAGTACTGACAGGTTGTAGATAAAAGTACAGATCTTACAGTTGTCCTCACTTTACGATTTCCTGCCTCCCCCTTGATCTAGCCCTTTCTCACATCCTTCAGAAGAGACAAGCATCTGTTCTAGGATTAGAGCAGAAACTCTGCATATCAGTCTAACGATTACCCTCTGGAAAACTTTAAAAATGTTCACATCAGATTAATTTCAACGTTGAGTTGACACGCATTAACTAAATCATGGGTATCCTAATGTCAACTCAAAATGAATCATCTAGGTTATACATGGCATAATTAAGGCTGCCCTCTGTTGGAAGAGAAGAAAAAAAGTGGAAATTGCAGTGCTATGGGAATTACCTTGCTATGTTTCTTTTCCCCATATATCTAAAGTGAAACAAACATACTCTAGAAAGAAAAACAATAGCATGTTAGTAAGATATTACCATACTTTGCATTTTAACAAGTAATATTTGAAAATTCATGTGTCACAAAGAACGACCCATTTAAAATCATATTACAATAATGTTTCGGTATACAAAAATAAATATGCAAATAACTACTTGCCATATTATATCTTTCTACATTTATCTGCTACAATTACATCAACACCAAAAAGCTCCATGTCTTCATATACAATTCTAATGACGTATTTTTTTTTAAAAACCGTCAATGCAAATCATCCCTTGTACTTTATAGTGTGTACCACACCAAAGGTCTCTAGCACAGTCAGTAACACCTAAAAAGGTTCTTAAGCAATTGGGGCAATTGCTATATTTTTTATAATGGCATTAAAATACTTTCTAGTATGGAAAATCTCAAACACATACAAAAGTAAAGAGGACAGCAAACTAAATCCCACATACCCAGCACCCACCAGCTTCAACAATTATCAGCTCATGGCCATTCTTAACTTATACCCCAAACAGGTCCCATGCTCTCCCTCCACACTCCCTACCGCCTTTATTTTTTTAAAGTAAATCCCCAACATCATATATTTTCATTAGTAAACATTTCAATATAATTAGAGTAGTTTCTTTAATCATAACTTTTATTTGCTGACATTTTCTGCAAAATTTTGAAAGACTTTACTAAGTTTTTATGCATAGATTACCCTCTTTGTGTTTTGGTAGACACACACGGTATCATATATGTGTACTATTTATTTAGAAATTTCTTACATTTCATTCTAATTTTTCTTTTAGCTTTCAATAATGACGTAAAAATAGCTCAGCATACAATATAGGACAATTTCCAACCTCCACCTAGGAAAAAGGCTAGATTTTTTTTCCCTAAGGACCTTGCAATGGAGATATATATATATATATATATGGAAATATATATATATATATGCATTTCTGAAGTGAGTAGAATTACTCAGCTCTACATAAGAGTACAAATTCTAAATTCCAACATTTAAGCTGCTCCATTAAGCCAGCATCTGCTCTAAATGAATGATTTAGGACAGCTGATGCCACTTCCAGTTTTCCAGATCACAGAAAGACTCCTGATGGTCTGCAAGGATGCACTATTATTAGCTAGAGTTTTCTATAATATCACAAGTATTTCATTTCCATGTTTTTCTTCTATCTGTGTGTTAAGAACCTGTACATCAGCCTCTAAACTATCAAAATAGTTTAACATTTCCTACATTATTAACAAATATGCTGTTGAAAACAGAAAGGGGGTAATATTTTATTATGTATAAAAATTAAGCTCCCAAAAATAAGAGGAAATTTTATGAAAATAAGTTAATATAACTTACTCTAGAAGTATAAGGATGTTTATGAGCTCCTGAGGAGATACTTTATTCCAGTAGGTTAAGAGTGTATCTGAAAATGGAATGAATAAAGTGTTACGTCTTGAGATAGCATAGATCTTACAGCAAATAGCGCAGTGAACTCCAAAGTACCAATAACTTAGTTTCAGCAACCATTAACTCACAGCCAATTCTGTCTCATCTATACCCTCTCCTCCTATCTCATCTCACTGCCCAATACCCACACTGTATTCTTTTAAATTAATCCCAAATATACCTTTTAATCTGTAATTATTTCAACTTCAACAATTATTTTTATGTATTTTATAAACGTTCTTTCGGATGGCTTCATCCCCGAAGACAGAGGAAGGGAAGTAGACCTGGGATTTTTAATAAGCTTCCTAAAATTTTATGCAAGATGGTGCGTTTAAGTACACTTTTCGGAAGGTAGGGTCAAGCACCTTCGCCTGCTACTCAAAGGGCTCTGCGAACCAAACAGTCTGAGAACTTTAAACTTTAGAGGAAGAGACTGATAACTTTCTTTTTCCTCTTTGCCTTCGGATTATCAACCTTGAAGTCCTGGCAATATACAAACATACAGACACATTAATGGAACAACTATTTCAGATATAAATGTCCCTTAAACCTATCACATATACTTCTCTTTGGAGCTGTTCCTTTTTTTTTTTTTACTTCAAAAACACTCATGGAGACGTTTTTAAAAAGAAAAATATTGCCCTCACTTAACTTTCCATTCCTTTCTTATCCTGTTCAGATATAACTAATGGTGTCAGCAGGTCCACTTCCAAATTTAAAAACCTGGTAGGGATCGCAAAAGTAGGCAATGACGGGGCTTCCCTGCTGGCGCAGTGGTTGAGGGTCCGCCTGCCGATGCAAGGGACGCGGGCTCGTGTCCCGTTCCAGGAAGATCCCACATGCCACGGAGTGGCTGGGCACGTGAGCCATGGCCGCTGAGCCTGCGCGTCCGGAGCCTGTGCTCCGCAATGGGAGAGACCACAACAGTGAGAGGCCCGCATACCACAAAAAAAAAAAAAAAAAAAAAAAAAAGTAGGCAATGACGTAATGGCCTGCCCCGCGAGAGCCTCTGAAGATAGGGATGGACCACTAGGTAATGTTGGCTAAACGGAGGGGTGACAGGGAGGGAAGAGTGTGTGGGTTTTGACTTTATTTCCCCAATTTACTCAAGACCATGAGTATTGATAGTTTTCAACGTTTATAAAATACTGATCATCAGGAATAAGATGCTAACATAAGGTCAAATTAGATTTGTTTCAAAAATAAAGTGAGCGCTGACTTCCGGTCCACCCCTCCGCCTTCGGGCGCCCTTCCGGCTCAGCGTAGCATGGCTCTCCCAGAAGTCACCGCGTTTCCGGTCTCTCCGGCCTCTCGTTACAGGCCGGCTCGCAGGCCTCGTCTTCTGCGCACTGGCTCTTCCCGCCAAAAGGAGGCTCGGAACTCCTTTCCGCTGCCAAACCGGGCCCTTCTGTCTACCCCCGAGCCATCCTCACACCGGCCTTGTGCTCTGAAGCCTCTTCGCAGGTCTGTAGAAGGGGTGAAACTCTCGTCCCGTCCGCGGCCCAGCTCTAGTCAGCAGCCCTTCCACCATTTGGCCGGCGGCGGTTTGTCTCCACTGTTTCCCAGTCCCAGTCAGGGAGACGAGATGCAGGCGGGCAACGTGGGTGGAGGAGACAAGGAAAGTGGCCAGAGCTCTCCCGCAAGAGGTGAAATGCAGGTTAGCGTCAGTGATTTGTCTTCTGACGCTTTTAAAAAAGCCTGGCTAACACTAAAAGAGGTCCATGACAAGGAGCTACGCCGTCTCCACGGGAAACTAACCAGTCTGAGGAAAGAGCGATTGGCAGACAGAAGGCAGGCGGGCTCCAGAGCCAAAATTAAAGAGTTGCTGGAGCAACAGAATATCCTGAATGTCACCATCAATGACCTGCAACGTAAGTTAAGCTCCAAAGTATGTGACCGCTGTTCAGTGAACGAAATATACAGGAAGACGCTACAGAAAGAATATGACCGTATCCAACAACAAAATATGAAGGTTATTGCTGAGCTCACAAAAGAAAGGAATAAATTGAAAGAAGAAAATAAACGGCTTTATGCGAGACTAAAGCTGAAGGAGCAACAGCTTTATCCTTCTAGTTCTGATAGTGATGACGGCTTCATTTTCCGCACTCAAAAGAAGGGGCTCGCTTTTACAGTCAGGGACCCTCCACCCACATTTCAGTTGCGTCCGCCCTACAGACGGGTAATGCCATCAAATACTGAACAGATGAAATCTGGAGACAAAAAGGAACAGCAACAGAGTTCCGAGCCTCCAATTCCATTTTATAGTAAGGACCCCACTGTGGTGCCAGAGACCCCTCTGGAGAGTTCCTCTAACAGCAGCAGGCCTCCCACAGGAAGGAGTGCCAACCAGAAGTCACCTGCAAGTCTTCCTTTAACATCTGCACCTGGCGCTCAAGGGGGGCATGGATTTCAAGGTGACTTAAGCCGTCCTGAAGACAGGCTTGGCAGTGCACAAAAGAAATCGATCTTCACACAGAAGAGCTCCACACAAAAGCGTAGAGCTCAGAGTCACTTCTCTTGGAGCCCTTCCAGTGTTTCTGCGGGAGAAAACCCACCTACTCCATTAGTACCTGCAACTACAGATGAATATACGCTTGATGATACTAACTCATTTCCTCATTTTACACAGAGAAAGGGAAAGCCCCCTTCATATGTATTTCCTCTTGACTATACATCTCGTGGGAAAAGATCAGCGGCTCGTCTTTCTCAATACAAAACTGGATTTTCGGTGAGACATAGCTGTAACCAGCCACCTTCCAATGAAGAGGTGACTGCGAGGAAGCATACTGCTGAATCTACAGGTGCAGCTGGTGCTGATGAGCCACAAGGTGAGACCCAGATTTCCACTTTGGGGTCTACAATAAAGAGAAAAGCCGGGGTACAGCCAGGAAGAAGGAAGTAGCTTTCCCTCTTCCTTTCTCTTAAGGAGACTGCTTTTCTTTTCCAAGAGAACAGTCTTGCTGTCAATTCAGACTGTGTAATTGATAACCCCTGACTCTGATACACTTCTCAGAATATAATATACAAAGCAATGAGACCTACACAAAAGTTGGGCAAATGACTAAGACTTTGAAACAGTGAATTATTGCCAGTTAATAAATTTCAGCTACAGAGAAGGAAACTCATTCTTCAGAATCCCTGTACTTTGATATGGAAGTGTAGAGTCTACCATCTTTTTGCTGAAATTAAGTTGCTACTGTTTATGACTGTAAGAGTTCAACATTTAAATGCATATAGAGTAACGAAAGTGAAATATTTACTGGACTTGACAAGGTATAACGAAAGTGAAATATTTACTGGACTTGACAAGGTATAA
Organism: Orcinus orca; assembly: GCF_937001465.1. Taxonomy (NCBI): domain Eukaryota; kingdom Metazoa; phylum Chordata; class Mammalia; order Artiodactyla; family Delphinidae; genus Orcinus; species Orcinus orca. The sequence goes on along the minus strand of NC_064580.1, from coordinate 102,882,429 downwards.
CGAAAGTGAAATATTTACTGGACTTGACAAGGTAACTAGAATACATTCATTGAGAAGGACCAAGAAGCAGATATTTTTTGGAATAAAACGAGTATGACTTAACAGATACCATGCAGCATGACTTTACACTTACAAAAGATGAAGAGGAGATGTGACTGTAAGACGAGGGGGAACTATGAAGTTCTCAAGAAACAAAGCATTTATGGTTTTACCCATGACATGAAGAAAGCAGCCAGTGGCTTGTCACTGGTTAACACTGTATGTGGCATGTGGGCATGTGGGGGTGTGTGCACACGTGTACTGGGTGGAGGAGAGGAGAACTAGTCAACGATGCATCTCCCTCTCCTCCTTCCTTCTCTCTCTCCCCCTACCACCCTCCTTCTTACTTTCCCTGGGCTGTGGTGGTATTCAACTACTTTTTTCTTTTTCTCTCCAGTTTTTTGTTTTCCATGTTGCCTCTTGGGCCTTAAAAAAAAAAAAGACAAATTTATTGAGTGAATTCATGTGCCATAAAACTCACCCATTTAAATAGTGCCCAATACAGTAGTTTATGGTACATTTAAAAACTTATAAAACCACCAGTTTTAGAATATTTTCATCACCCTAAAGAAAAAAAACCCATACATATTAGCAGTCACTTTCTATACTCCCCCATTTTTCACCTTGTGGGGAGACAAAAACAGTGAGCTGTGGCTGTAGTTATTAACTGATCCGTTATCTCCTGGAATGAAATACCACCAGAGTTGAAAATGATTTCCCTTTACTGTTTTCTTTCCCCAAACATGGAGGCTTATCACATAGCCTCAATAATCTTTGATGTTTACTCTAAATCGTACATTCTTAGAACTTGAAGATTCTAGTTATTTAAACCTGTTTTATTAATATACTTTAGAATTAACCATTCATATCTAGCTTTTGATTTGTTTCAATGTTTGTAAGTGAGTTAACTATCAACTTATTTTATGTTCTTATGTGCTGCCTTATTACAAAAAAAGATTTAATATTTACTAAAAATGAAATAAAAAAATAGAAAATAAGTAAAATTTAACTACTGTATTATGATGATCAGAACCCAGGTGCTTTTTTTTTTTTTTTTTGAGCAAAAACAGAAAAGGAAGAAAGGGGAGGGAATTGTGTAAACAAATGTGGTATTGGGAGTAAGATTTTACTTCCAGAGGACATGCAGTTTATGAAAATCCTTTGGTTATATTTTATAAGGTAAAGAGGAAATGGTAATACTAGTTAATAATACAATTGTACACCAAGGAAAAAAGAACAGAGCCTGGAAAAGAATGTGACACCATGCAAAACTGTATAATGGTACTGCAAGAGATAACAACGACATTCCTTACCCTCAAAGAACCCTTCCTGTCTTTTTGTTTGCTTCTGATTTTCCAGATCCTGGGTCAAATAAAAGCTAAAGTGTTAACTGGTTATTGTTATTTTTTTCTGTTTACGTTGGTCATTTAATGCATTATATGCTCTGCATGAAAAAAATGTTTAGCACTTCTAAAACTATTGCCTCACTTTAGAAACTAATTTTTAAATCAAAAAAAAAGTTATTGCAAAGAATCAAACTTGTATGACCGAAATGAACCTATTTTAAGTTAAAATATAGGAACATTCTAAGGTCAGAGTCTTCAAAGTTCTGTTTCTAATGTGCATGTGTTCTACATGCAGATGATGGTCAAATATTTGTTGCATGAACTTGTAAACCTGTGAGGGTGGAGTACAGTCCACGATTAATATGCTGGTAACTCACCTTCAGAAATCATTTTTACTATATACAAATAGCACATCAAGAGGCTTCTGATTTCATACTGATCCAATCGGTTATACTGAGATACACTACTCCTTGCAGAACTCTGCCGAGTCTGTAATACAAAGATAGGACTTTTCTGAAACAATATTGGTACTGTAGCTTCCCATAGCCTTTAACTCAATAACTGTTTTAACCATTAGTCCTGTTTGGGAAAATTCTAAGCATAAATCCACATTTTATATCACATTTGGAAGGTAAATGGGCTGACTCTTCTTTGCTACTGTACCTAATAATATCACTGGAAATTACCTTGCAGTCTTCATCAAGATATAGCTATGAATATACTGTGTATGTTTCATTCCCATAGGTCCTGTGTTTTAGTAAGAAAACATTTTGAATAATCATATGTGGCTATTCCAGGAAAAAATAGCTTTTACGTCAAGGAGAAACTTAACTAAGGTACATCGAAGCATAAGAAGCATTTTAAACTCTTTAACTTCAATCTCTCCTTAGAGTTTATTAAAATCCAACGTCTAAATAATAGGTCAGAAAATCTATCTTAAAAAGGCTTAATGACATTACAAGATAATTTTACTAAGGAGGACCCAGTAATACTTCAAAGCAGTGATGTTCCTATTATTTAGTGACTTTTGTTAAAATATCAGTTAAAAATGACAAGATCTGACTTATTTGGGGATTTGTATGAATACAGCAATGACAATCTCCTAACGAATGTACCCTTGTTAGAAACCAATACTTTCAGCTGAGCTAACCTGGGCTGGGGATAGATATTTACTAATCTAGGACTCACCAAGAACGTCTACTTGGAGCAAAACATCTAGGTCCTGAACGCTTGCTAGCTGTGTGGCTACTGGCAAGTCATTTAACCTCTTTGTCCTTTATGTGTCTTACCTATGACAGTGTCTGTTGTCTTAATTCTAAATGGTGTGAAATAAGAACCTTTATGATTAAATTACTAACTATGCAAAGACTCAATGGAGTATATAGTCCAGTGGTTCTCAAGGGGTGGTTCCCAACCAGCAGCATCAGCATCACCTGGGAACTTAGAAATACAAATGAGCAAGCCCCCAGACTGACAGAAACAGAAATTCTGGGGATGAGGCTCAGCTATCCATTTTTATAAAGTTCCCCAGATGCACCCTAAGAATGCCATGATCTAGGAGAAGAAGTGCCGGAATTAGAAAACCTGGGTTCAGGCCTGGCCCTGCCATAGTTGTGTGGTTGTCCTAAGTCACAATCCCAGTTTTAATTTGTAAATTGAGAGTTGGAATTTATTATTTTTATGGACCCTTCTAACTCTAATTTTATTTGATTCTCTGATTTTACGTAGCAGCGTGACAAGGCTTTACTGGTCTAAAGTGAGGTTTCTCTGTCTCAAGGCAGACATATCCCAAACTTCAATGTCAGGCTTGAAATAATTTGATAGAAGAGTTAGAGAATATATTGTGATTAAGTGATTCTGGGATGCTGAGATCATCCATTTGGGGACCTAATTTTTCTTCTCCCATGTTAATGTCATTACTCTATTACAAAAGAATAAAAAGCTGAATCCTGCCAGGGAGTGATTTAAGTGACAAGGTACATTAGGCATTTTAAACTTGAACCTTCCCTCTCTAGAACAGGTTTACAGAGTGCTAGGGTTAAAGGAAGTATTCAAAGTTGGAACTCTTAAAGATGAATGCCTTATCCTCTATAAACAGTTTTAAAATATCCAAGCAGCAGGTGCCAGGATAGGAAGGAACTGCTACAACATCCAAGCATTATGGGATGCTTTTTAAAGATCCAGTACAGACTACAGGAGAGTAGAGAGACCCCTATTTGCATAAAAAGAAAGACTGCTGTAGCTTAACACATCACTAGGGTTATCCTATATACTTAGGTTCTTACATTTTCACCAGTGCTGCCCTGATCTGGAAATCCTGTTGCTCCTTCTGGGATGAGGGAACCTCTCGAATCTTCCCTCTTAATTCCATGTCCATTTTGAAAAGACCCATAAGCTGGAAAAAAGCCAAGTCCTTGTTAGCAACAGGAGGAACTGTCAAAAATAATTTTAAAACTAAGCACTGGGTTAATTTAAGTAAAGACATATTTTAGGAAATAGATCTTGGTCATCTAAAATGTGAAGTTTATATATTACATCAAAACACCATAAGAAGCCAAATAAAGGGTAAGCAATTTTTTTCCCTTGAAACACTTTAACGTGTATGAAACTACAAGAAATTCCTTGCAAGTCATAAATAAAGGCAAACAATTAGATAATTTTATAGATAAGGAAATTTGGCCCAGAAAAAGGAAGTGTCTTGTCCAGGACTGGAGACAGATGATTGGAAACCAGTGTTTTTCTCATTATCCTTTATTTTCTTAGTATACTAAGCTAAATTTTATACAAGCTGAGACAAGGAAACCTAAGCAAAGAAATGTGGCTGCAAGTGTAAGATTTTAATTAAACTTTAGTAGAGATTGTGCTATGTATAGTTTTTATTATGAAATATTTCAAAAATACAGAGAAGTATAGGGTACATTTCTAAACAGCCATGCCACGTATAATCTTTAAAGGACTTTTAATTACCGGTGTCTTTGTCAGTGCTCAGACTCCCTCTACTTGTAGGTGAAGCGAAGCCACATGCAAACTCGTCTCTGGATGCCTGTAACACAGTGTGATACCTCTGTCATTTAAATACATTTGTACACTAGGATAAGAAATCGGAATTAACAATGAGATGGTACCCTAATTTTAAACAAAGCTCACTGTGAAAGTCTAAATCACATATCAGTATTGGTATTTAGGGGACATCTCTTTTAAAAATGGATCCTGGGGGCTTCCCTGGTGGCGCTGGTACCATGAGCCATGGCCGCTGGGCCTGCGCGTCCGGAGCCTGTGCTCCGCAACGGGAGAGGCCACAGCAGTGAGAGGCCTGCGTACCACACACACAAAAAAGAAAATGGATCCTGGTACACTGTTACAACCATGACCTCTGGCAAAGTGACACAACTCTAGGTGGCTGGTAAAAGCTGCAAACTGGTGTGATCTGAACATGATTCCATTCTCCTCCTTGAAGCAAGGGCAATACTAGAAAGAGAGGTGTGACCAGAGGCCCTACATGATCTTGAGTTGCAAAAGAAAGAACAGGTAAGTAAAATATTTCCAAATATCACTGTCAAATGTTGTGGAGTAAGCATAAGCATGAGTAACTGTGTTTGTGAAGAAAGGCTTGCTTGCCACCCAGGTAAGCGATATAGCGTCCACATTTAGCTGATTTACATAATCGGGAGGTACAGGCAATCAAGTGAGGCTTAAAAGCAGCTTTCTCAGGAACCCAGGGTAGGCTTGACAAATCTACGGACATTTATTATGGGGAATTTCCAAAGGAAGCTGTAAAGGACACAGTTTCACCTGCCACCCAACAATGTGACTTGGCTACTGAACATGTGAAGGTGATCTTGGGCCAGACAGAACGTGGAGTGGGCGGGGGGCAGGAGTTATTAGTCGCACTGGACAGACTGTAAAGTATACGCCACATTTTAAAATGGCAATTGGTAAAATGGAGCATGTCCAGAAGACTCCAACCAAGAAATGTAAAGGGTTTGAAACAACAAATGATGAAGTGGAGATATCTGGCCTGAAGAAAAATTGAGAAGGGACATGTGTGAAGGGGTATCACGTGGAGGTAGAAATGGATGTATCACTAGAAGGCAAAACTAGGACCAGTGGGTAGAAAATCTTGTAGATCTAATGTGAGAAGGAAAGTTTTCATTACTACTATGGCAAAATGTTGTTTTGCCAAGTGGAAGACTGATCACCTCCAAAGTTCCTTTCAACTCTAAGATTCTAAGGGGAGAAAAAAGCACAGACCAACTGTGATGAGTTAAAAGCCACTCATCAGCAAGTGCTGTAAGGAGGCTGTCAAAGAGGAGGAGAAGCAAAGGAATACAGTTTAATCCCTGGTGCCTAATATTTTGCAAAGTGAATGTTTTGTTCAGTTTTCCGGTTGAATCAATATATGAAGGCATGTAACAGCAGCAAATATTAAAAAGAAAACACTGAGCACAGAGGATTCTTGGTGTTCTCTTGGACCTCGTTACTCAAAGTATGGTCCTTAGACGAGAAAAAGCCAAGAGCCTGTTTGAAACGCATAATCTCAAGCTCCACCCCAGGGCTACCACATTAGAATCTCTGTCTTCATTCCCCAGGTGATCCATATGCACATTAAGATTTGAGAAGCACTGCTCCAGGAAGAAGTATAAATTTAAAATGCTGTAAAAGGTGCACTATTGAGACCATACAGCGTATGACCCTAATTCTGAATACAGTCAATAAAACAGGATAAAATGCCAATAGAAACACATTACTACTTACAGAATTAGGCATGGCTGCACAAGAATACAAGGTATCTCGACCTGCTAGTCGCTGTATATTTTCCAAAAGCAGTCCAACAAATGGGAGGTACAATTGTGCTATTTTGGCTTGTTGGTTCTGAAAAATAATTATCAAAAGCTTAATAGATATATAATATGCCTGTATTACAAATAAAGTTGGCTCCATCTGTCCGTTTAAACACTAAAAGCAAGCTAATATCCATAACAAATTAGTGAAGCATGAGTCTATTTATATTCATAGTCTCTAACTGCTACACCACTTTGTTGGTATTTGAATTTATATACAATAGAGAGTCGAAGCACATCCCTCAAACATCACTACATAACAGGCAAAAGTTTATTTTTTTTTAATAGCAGATCATATTAGTCCTGCTCTTTAACTCCAGCAAGGGTTGAGTTTGAGGAGAGCAGGGATCCTGTCTGTCTTGTTCACTGCTTCATCCCCAGTGCCTGGGCACATAGTATATGGTCAATATACATTAGCTGAATGAATGAATAGATGGAAGAAGTAAAAAACTCGTGAATTACTGTATTCATTCAAGAAATATGTCTTTGCTTTGAGTAAAGCTGCAATTAAAATAACGTGATCTTGGCCCCCTAAATCAATTATACAACTTGGGAGATTGATATATTTGTAAATATGCAAGTGAAGCTGGCCACTGGTCATCTTAATGAATGTGGTACCTCTTATACAAATTTATTTATTGCTTTTCTCAGCTACAGACATTCCTCACCAGATATGGACATACATTCAAATCAGCCAAACCAGTGGTTGTGATGGCACAAGAGTTGCCCTCCATACTTTAGGACTTTGGGAGGTTTGTCTGTAGACTTAGATAAGGCCTCTAGGGTACAATGGTTAACCTATAGAATACAGATCAATAGTGTCTCATAGTTCCATTTATTCTTGAAATTGAACAATTTTTCATATGTTAATTGTCCATTTGTACTTCCTCTTTTATGAGTTTCAGGAACTCTTAACAGACCTACTTCTAATACACAACCCTAATCAGTAATAGTCTCTATCGCTAGGAGATTCTGGTTCAGTAGGTCTGGGCTGGGTCCCAGGAATCTGCCCCAGATGGTGCTGATGTGCACTGAGGTTTGAGAACCACTGATCTAGTTCAATATCCTGCTCAAGGCAAGAACAGCCCTTACCTGCATCCTTGACAGACGGTTAGTTTTTAAACTTCTTAAACACTCCAGCCCTTTCAGAGGTTCTGTTAGAAAAATCCTTTAGCAGTTAAGTTCTACCTGCTAGTTATAGCCCACTTCCACTTTACATGGCAACCCTTTAAATATTTGGAGACAATTACCACAAATTGTCTTAATTCACTCTTCACAAGGCTAAATAGCTGTTACTACTTTCCTTTATTCTTCACATGGCTTTGATTTCAAGAGTTTCCACCATCATCATCACCCTTTCTCGGCAGTTCTCTAATTTTCCAGGGTCCCACTTAAGATTTGAGAGGCAGTATAGTCTAGTGGTTAAGAGCACAGATTTTGAATTTTAGACACATGAATTCCAGCTCTCCTGTTACTAGTTACTTGATTGTGATCAAGTCACAACCACAGTTTTCTCTCTTTAGTAAGATGGGGATAATAACAGTGACATTAATTCATGTAAGCTAATGTTTAATACAGTGCCTGGCATATAGTGAGTCCTCAATAAATTTTAGCTACTATTATTAATATTATAGCTTCTAGATGGGAATTCATTTTAGTTCTGATAGTGAATGATCACTAGGGAAGGAGATACTACACCTTTCTCAGGTGAACAGGAACACAGGAAAGCATGCAGTCAGGGCAAATACATTAAAAGTTTTGTCTGCACAAAAGACAGAAAACCATCTAAGAATCTATTAACAGAAGACAGTTTAGATAAATAGAATAAGGTATATCCATATGATGGAATACTATGCAGATTTAAAATAAATACAGATCAAGTCTTCAGGCTATATTGTTAAATGACAAAAGAAAAATGCATAATGGTTTCTATTATATATTTATATATATACATATATATATAGCATATTGGCTTGTGCATGCATAAAATAGAAGTTTATATAAGAAACTGATAACAGTAGTTGCTTCTGGAGAGATGAATTGAGGCATGGAGGTAAGGAATGGGAGAGAGGCATTTTGATTCTCTTTTTTAACATGTGTGTAAGATTACCATAAAAAAAAAAAAAGAAAAAAAAAAATCTGCCCACAGTCCAAGCAGAAATTGCAATTCTTAGGAGTCAACATCACTTGCAGTGGTACAGGAACTAACACAGACCCCAGGATAAATGTTAGATGTTGGATATTCTTGTTCTGGGTAGGAAAGATGTCTCATGGTATTAGGAGGGCTCCCAAAGCAGTTTTTGAGTAGCACATAATAGGGACCAGTGACATCTCCATAATTTCATTAGAGGAGAGGCTGAGGAAGGCAACATGGTCGGAATGGGGGGTGGCGGTGACTAGGAGATCTAGTCTCAAAGCAGCCTTTCCACAGGAAGAATTTTTTTCTTGACTGTATTTTTATTTGGGGTCACTTTGGGGGACCCAATGGAAATTATAGAGGCTCAAAGCTCCCCTCTCTGCCCTCACCTTGGCATCATCATTAATGGTGAACATGTTTTAAGTGAATGTATCAATATTTGACAAATGATCTCTTACTCAGGCCACCTGTGAAGTCTTTGGACCATACAGAGAAAGGGAATGAAGCAGGTCCATGAAGCAAAGTTTTACTGGGGAGAATCCTATACACACTTAAAACCTGTCAGAAGATTTTGAACAAAGAAAGGGCTTTAGAAATTACTGAAAGGGTAATGAGGCTGGCATCTCAATCTTTCCCATAGTCTAAAACCTCAAACACTCAAAGAGGCAGAGTGTTATTTACAGATAACAACAGTGATGTGTGTGTGTGCATGTGAGTACATATACTGCTCTCAGAATTTTAAAAAGTAAATAATGTGCAAATATGTGATATAAAATATTTAAAATTCTACCTCTAGGTAAGACACTAGTGAAATCCGATATTCCTTCACTTTCATCTAAGGAGGCAGGGGAAAAATTACAACTTCCTGCTTTAAGAACAGGAACTTCATTTTGTACTTTTCCCACAAATTCTTTGAAATCATGGCTAAAGACATTTTCCTCCGCTACTACTAGGTACAAACAGAGCCCAGTGGTAACTGGCATTTTTAAAGCTTTGACAAAGCTTGGTTGGAATGGATGACTTTAAGATATCTTTTCATTTAGATATATTATGCCAGTTAACTTACGTTAAGTCAATATCAACATTCACACACACACAAAAAGTGGCACATAAGAGAGCAAACCACACAAAATGGGAGTATGTTGTTATAACTATAATGTGGAAAAAAACGATGCAAATTTCAGTAAGTAATAACATCTGAAAGCTAAAGAGTTTAAGTCTACTTTAGGATAGAATTATATGAAGAAAACTAGCAAAATTTGTAAGTAAAACAAATCTTCATAATTAAAGAAATCTAATTGGATGTAGCTGGCAGGCATTTTCTGTTTTTTAAGGACAAATGGGAATACTGTAGAAAAAGAATAAGATCCACCTCCAAGTCAGCCTTCCAAAGTAAATAAATGACATGATAGTTTTATTTAAATTTGAATGTAAAACAAAGGGACAAATTCTTAATTATGAAATAATATGTTACCTTGAGCCAGGTAAGTAAGTTAGGTTATTCTAAATCCATACAGTTTGCCATCTACTATTTGAAGCCCATAGGGTATAATGTTAATAAGATTTGAATATACCCTCCATCCCCATATATTAAGTTAAAGGTGCGGCAAAAAGCAACTGCAGCTGTGGCCTTCACACATCGACAGTGTGTAATGTATGGAAGGTTTACAGCCACACCTACATTTTTTCAGTAAGAAGAAAAACTTCATATTTACATCTTTTATATATTGGACATACTTAATGTGTCACTATTAATCAGTTAATAATCAATAATAGCATTTATTTAGGGAGATATATTTAAGGATATATATTAAGTCGTGTATTTGAAAGAGTGCACATGGCTATAGTCGTGTAAGATTTTTTTAAAAAAATTCTAGTTTATGTAACAAATCATGAAGCAGCTGTGTTCTTTAGACATGATTTGAAAAACCAGTGTTCTTCTTCAACAGTTATCTGAACAGTATTTTTAAAACCTAATCATTTGAAACGGAAACAAAACGTATTTGTAAAAATAACTTCATCAATCCTCCTGTAATGTTCCTTACTGAAAACTTCACCTTGAACATAAAATCTTCTTAGAAACTAACTAATGTGATACTGATGATGATACGAATATCCTTACCTTATGCTGGTATCTAGTGTCAAATGCATGTTTTATCAAAAGATTCTTTATGACAGAGATAGCTGTATATCTGATATCATAATTGTCTTGAAGAGCAATGGAGGTTTCCCTCAGAAGTAGACCAACCAAGAAGTGATGCTTGCAATACTCATCTGATAAACTGTATTCAAGATTTGAATCTGCAGTATAATGAAATTTAAAACCCATTTATAAAAATATTCAAAAATTACTTTAACATTAAAGCACTATATTTATTACTTAGTCATATGTGACCATGTTAGCAAGAACTATATTGTTATTATTAACAAATATGAACAGTTCTTTTATCATACAGAATAAGCATGCAAAATTTTACAAGATACGAGCACTCATCGTTGGGGCTAGATGATAGCCTTAATGATAATTTCAGTCGGTAAGATAGTCCCTAGAATTCTTTGTTTTTCGAGATGCTTTTCCAATCTTAGAAATCTTAGGATAAAATCTAGAATGAAAGAATACCGTATTTGGCAATGTTTTAACACATTTCTTCATATCTGAAGAGATTTAGTTACAACTACAAATTGGAGTAATTCTCTACAGCAATACTTGATTCACTTATCTGTTTGTATTTGTAAAGTAGGAAAAGGAAGAGAAACTAGACAACTGAATCACTGTAACAGTATTAACTATTGACTGTTCTAGTAAATGTTCTGTATCGGCCCCAATACAATGGGGTACAAGAACAATAAGAAAAACAGCCTCATCTCACTCAAATTCATCACGCGAATACAAATCTTTTATTTCATAAAATTACCGCTTCAAACTATTTCTTTCACTTCCTTTTAGATCCTCAGTCCATTTTAAATCCCAGCTGCTAATATCCTGGTTGGGACTTGCCTTATAAACTGATTGGGTCACAATCAGAAGGGACTGTGACCAAGTTTAGTCATTTCTACGGTAAATTTCTACTATCTTTATTTCCTCTCCCGTACCCTTTAATTTTAGTTAGGCCATATAGCTGAAGGATATGTTTTCCATTTCTTTTCTGGCCTCTTCAGCACTTAATATAATGCTATATATTCAGTTAGGACTTAATAAATGCTAAATCAGATTTAATCCTAAATCCTCATCCCTTCTTTTCCCTGAATTCCTCAAGCCATCAATAAATACTGGGGGAAGTATCGGAGCTATACATGCTCAGAATCTAATAAGGGAGCAGTTGAATACGGGTGCTTGGGTTTTTAAATATTTCTTCTCCATTTTCACTGGCTGGCATTCAAGCACTGAAACTGGTGCTCAGCAGCTACCCTCCTAGAGACCGAGGTAGCTGATATCCTTTCTGCCATTGGTCATGCTCTTTTGTGAATCCCAACCACTTTCTATGCACAAGAACCAGTACGGACTAACGCAGGTGGCCTTATCTGGGTCGACTTTACAATGGTAGTAAGGTTTTTTACTTCAGGGGTCTGAATAAATCGAATCAGGTAGTTTCAGCCAACCTCCAAAACTGTGGCCAAGCAGTCATTAAGCAGGGTCAGAGAGAAGGGAGGCAAGCCTGGCAGAGATGAGACACACTTAAAGAACAGCTACCCTCTAGCCCCCATGCTGGCTTGAGCCAAAACTTGTTTTCTGAGGACGGTGTTTTAAAGTTGATTCTTCTAGCAATCAACACTCAAGCTGATTTTAAGAGTGAACAAATACACCACCTCCTAGGTTTTCTGGGTACATTAACTAAAGCCTCTTCTTGGCTAGGGAGGATTTAAAAAGCAACGAAAGCCCCCATCCATCTCAGCCATTCATGAAATCAATTGTTTTTAAAGACAGCAAACTACTTTAGAGTGAACCGAGTTAAACCTACCTACTGAAGTCAAACGGTCCACCGCAAATGAAAAAAAATCTAATTAATATATGAAAAGAAAAGGGACAAATAAAAAACATAGTAACATAAGAATAGTGCTACACAACAAAGCATTCAATAAAACTAGCAATGGAGATAACTGAAGGCATTTCATCAATTTAATACATACATATCACTATTTTACTCTGCCTTTATACTTCTCTTTTGATGTTCCATTCAGCAGAAATGTATTTATATGGTTTTTTCTTAATTCAGTCTCACATAAGAGTCCAAACAGTACTACAGAGAGCAATTTAACTGGTATCTGACATCTGTGTTTAAGCAGCAATCTATGTAACACACCTAATTTCTTCATTCTATGAATACTACCACTGACACTATAAAGGAAATGCCGAGTACCATTAACGAACCTATCTTCACATAGTAACAATTCTGACATTACCTTTAGATTGACTGGTTTAACTAGAAAACGTTATACTATACTAGCGCTAGCCAAAAACAGGAAAACACAATCCCTAATGATGGAAAACATAAATACATACCTTGAACTCGCTGAAGTTTAGGTTTTGCAAATGCCATTGGCAAATTCAGAGGAATGTAATGTTCGTGATTGCAAACTGTTTGCAGAAATTCAAACTTGTATTCAGCCAGGACCTAAACACAAAGAAATTATAACAGAACTCCTATTTAGTAGTCATTTACTATTTTAGTGATTAAATACAGTGCATTAATTTTCAAAACAGAAGTGTTTAGTATTTTAGGCATACCTTAAAATGTGACCTGTGCAGTAAAGAGTTAACATAGCAGGTCTAAGACTGCTCACCTTAAAAAGGCCTGCTTGCACGGTTGGTCATTGGCTGGCATTTGGGAAATTGGATTTTTTTTAATTATGTAAGTTTCAGGTATACAACATTATAATTGGACATCTGTATACACTACAAAGTGATCATCACCACAAGTCTACTTGCCATCCATCGGCATACAGTTTACACCCCCTTCACCATTCTGCCCACCCCCCAACCTCTTCCCCTCTGGTAATCACTAATCTGTTCTCTGTATCTATGAGTTTGTTTGGGGTTTTTTTTTTTCATTTCTCTTTTTACATTCCACATGTGAGCGAAATCATATGGTATTTGTCTTTCCATCTGACTTACTTCACTTAGCATAATACTTTTAAGGTCCATCCACGTTGTAAAATGGCAGGATTTCATTCTTTTTTATGTTTGAGTAGTATTCCATTTTATATATATACACATACAAAGACACACACACACTTACACACATATATACCACATCTTCTTTATCCATTCATCCATCAATGGACATTTAGGTTATTTCCTTATCTTGGCGACTGTAAATGATGCCACAGTGAACATAGGGGTGCATATCATTTTGAATTAGCGCTTTAATGTTCTTTGGATAGATACCCAGAAGTGGAAAAGTTGGGTCATATTATGGTAGTTCTATTCCTAAGTTTTTGAGGAATCTCCATACTGTTTTCCACAGTGGCTACACCAATTCACAGTCCCACAAACAGTGTACGAGGGTTCCCATTTCTCCACATCCTCTCTAACATTTGTTCTTTCTTGTCTTTTCAATAATAGCCATTCTAACAGATTATAAGGTGATGTCTCATTGTGGTTTTGATCTGTGTTTCCCAATTAGTGATGCTGAACATCTTTCCATGTGCTGTTGGCCATCTGTATGTCTTCTTTAGAAAAATGTCTATTCAGATCCTCTGCCCATTTTTAAATCAGATTGTTTTTGTTGTTGTTGAATTGTATTAGTTCATTATATATTTTGGATATTAACCCCTTGATGGATATATGATTTGCAAATATCTTCTCCCATTCAGTAGGCTGCCTTTTCATTTTGATGGTTTCCATCGCTGTGTAAAAGCTTTCTAGTTTGATGCAGTCCCATTTGCTTATTTTTGCTTTTGTTTCCTTTGCCTTTGGAGTCAGATCCACAAAAACATCACTAAGATGGATGTCAATAAGGTTACTGCCTACGTCGTCTTCTAGGAATTTTATGATTTCAGGTCTTACATTCAAGTCTTTACTCCATTTTGAGTTAATTTTTGTGTTATGATGTAAGAGAGCGGTCTAGTTTCATTCTTTTACATGTGGCTGTCTAGTTTTCCCAACACCTTTCATTGAAGAGACTGTCTTTTCTCCACTGTATGTGCTTTGCTCCTTTGTTGTAACTTATTGTTCATATACGTATGGGTTTATTTCTGGGCTCTCAGTTTTGTTCTGCTCATCTGTGTATCTGTTTTTATGCCAGTCCCATACTGTTTTGATTATGATAGCTTTGTAGTATAGTTTGAAATCAGGGCGCATGATACCTCCAATTCTGTTCTTTCTCAGATTGTTTTGGCTATTCAGGATCTTTTGTGGTTTCACACAAAATTTTAGAATTATTCGTTCTAGTTCTGTGAAATATACCACTGGAATTTTGATAGGGAATACACTGAATCTGTAGATTGTTTTGGGTTGTATGAACATTTTAACAATATTAATTCTTCCAATCCATGATTATGGAATATTTCCATTTATTTGTGGCTTCTTCAGTTTCTTTCATCAGTGTCTTATAGTTTTCAGTGTACAGGTCTTTCACCTCCTTGGTTAAATTTATTCCTAGGTATTTTATTCTTTTTGATGCAATTGTAAGTGGGATTGTTTTCTTAATTTCGCTGATAGTTTGTTATTAGTGTATAGAAATACCACAGATTCCTATATGTTGATTTTGTATCATACAACATTACTGAATTCATTTATTAGTTCTAACAGAGTTTTGGTGTAGTCTTTAGGGTTTTCTGTATGTATTATCATGTCATCTGCAAATAGCGACAGTTTTACTTCTTCCTTTCCAATTTGGATGCCTTTTCTTTCTTTTTCTTGCCTAATTTCTGTGGGCATCCTTGTCTTGTTCCTGATCTTTTTTTTTTTTTTGGGCTGCGTTGGATCTTTGTTGCTGCGCGCGGGCTTTCTCTAGTTGCAGCGAGCAGGCGCTACTCTTCGTTGTGGTGCACGGGCTTCTCATTGCTTCTCTTGTTGTGGAGCACGGGCTCTAGGCACACGGGCTTCAGTAGTCGTGGCACGCGGGCTTAGTTGCTCCACGGCATGTGGAATCTTCCTGGACCAGGGATCGGACCCATGTCCCCTGCATTGGCAGGCAGATTCTTAACTACTGTGCCACCAGGGAAGCCCCTTGTTCCTGATCTTAGAGGAAAAGCTTTCAGTTTTTCACTGTTGGGTATGATGTTAGCTATGGGTTTGTCATGTATGGACTTTATTATGTTAAGGTATGTTCCCTCTATACCCACTGTTGAGAGGTTTTATCATAAATGGATGTCATATTTTAGCAAATGCTTCTTCTGCATCTATTGAGATGACCATATGATTTTTATCCTTCATTTTATTAATGTGATGAATCGGGTTGACTGATTTGTGGATGTTGACCCATCCTTGTATCCCTGGAATAAATCCCACTTGATCATGTTGTAGGACACTTTTAATGTACTGTTGAATTCAGTCTGCTAATGTTTTGTTGAGGATTTTTGCGTCTATGTTCATCAAAGATATTGGCCTGTGATTTTCTGTTTTGTGGTGTGGGAAATTAGACCTTGAAACAAACATTTCCTACATGATAAGACTGTGCCTTCTGTGCCAACCTGTTCAGCAGTGTGCAAACCATGTGATTTATGGTGAACATCTGCTTTCCTGTCCTTTCCAAGACTCTGGAAATTTTGACCAGCCCCAAATACATAACTAGCCCCCAACAAAACCCCTAAACCCTGAGTCTCAAATGGGCTTCCCTAAAGAGAAATGTTGCACACATGTGGCTCAATTTTCACTGCTGGAGAGAGGATGTGCTCTATGTGACCCTTCACAGGAGGGAGGGCACTCAGGAAGCCTACACGTAGATTGCCAAGGACTCCACTTGATGTCTTTTCCCCTTATTGATCCAACTGAGCATCCTCTTTGTGTCACTGTAATGAATCTTAGCCATGAGTACGTCCTGTGAGTCATTCTAGTGAACCATCAAACACGGGGTAGTATTGGGGACCCCCAAAACACTATCCATTATTCCCTGCTTTGAGGTATAACTCTAGTCAAAGCACCTAAATGAAAACAGCAGTTCCAAATCCTCCAGAGGAGAATGTCACCATTGTTCTCACACTCTGATGTCTGACACCCACTGCAGTTATGTCCTTATAACTTACCTTAGGATCTTTGGGGCTGAATCCAGATATATAGTCATTTATCAAATTGAAAACAAATCCTCTATCCATTAGTGTCAGACAGCGCTATATGAACCAAATCAAAATGAACAGTTAGTTACATAATTCTAAAGGTCTGTCAAGTTTTTAAAATTCAAAAAATTTTAAATTTTTTCACAATAAGGGGATGACATTCTCACTTTTACAGATAATAGAAAAACTTTCAGAGATTTAGGTGACCTTAAAGAGATAAAGGGGGACTTCCCTGGTGGCACAATGGTTAAGAATCTGCCTGCCAGTGCAGGGGACACGGGTTCGATCCCTGGTCCGGGAAGATCCCCCATGCTGCGGAGCAATTAAGCCCGTGTGCCACAACTACTGAGCCTGCACTCTGAGAGCCCGCAAGTCACAATTACTGAGCCAGCGTGCCACAACTACTGAAGCCTGCACGCCTAGAGCCCGTGCTCCGCAACGAGAAGCCACCGCAATGAGAAGCATGCACACCGCAACTAGAGAGAGCCTGAGCCCAGCAATGAAGACCCAATGCAGCCAAAAATAAATAAATAAAATAAATAAATTTATTTTTTAAAAAAAGAGAGAGATAAAGGGCAAATGACTTATCATTGGAATTGGGACTCAACTGTATAATTTTCAAACTAAGATACAGACACACATATATATACACACACAAATACATGTATACATATATATACACATATATGTATATAAACATATATACGCATATATATTGATATGTAATCTATTAGCTATACTGCCTCATTTTGGTTAACTCTCAAAGCTCAAAGTGAACTGGAGGGTGGTTAGCGGGGCTTGCCTATGTGAACATTTCAGGCCAAAAGTGAAGTTTTTCTCTGGGCCCTGTGAAGTCTTGGCCTACAAAACATTCTTCCTCTGTGACAACCCTACTAGTTGTTCATATTTTCCTGCTATCACTCTCCTGGTTAAGGCTATCATTACCTTGCAACAGCACAACTGCAGTTATCCTCCAAACCTGTCTTCCTGCCACTAATCTTTCCATCCAACTGCTTCCAGATTAATCTCTAAGTCCTAGCCCTCATCATGTCACCTTTCTTCCCCAAAGCTTTCAACAGTTCCCTATTGCCTCTAATATAATTTCAAACTCCTTAGCTTGGCATTCAAGGGCACTCACAATCTTGTCCCAACCTACTTTTCCAGTTTTATCTCCCAATACAGCTCATCTACTTATCACCCACTCAAGATGCACTGTGCATTCCCACCTCTGGGTCTCTGCTCATGCCAAGTCTAGCTAGCAATTCTATCACTGCTTCTACATAATCCTGCCCATTCTTCAATGATGAAGCCCATTTTCATTAACCACCTTGGTCTACAGGGCCCTTTAAACGCTTTATACTAGCTTGTATTTTCCTTATTATTTTCCTGTTTTCACCTAGAGAGGACAATAGGAACGATCTCTTTTTCTTATGTTCTCCATGGTACCTACAGTAACCCTGTGAAATAGAAGGAACTCAATATTTGATTAATCAGCCATTTGTATCTCACTTCTCATCCCTCCTTTCAACTTCCACTGCCTCATCATCTCTCACCTGGATTAATGAGGTAGGCTTATATTTATCTGTTCATCCAAAAACATTTTGAGGATCTACTGTGTTTGAAACAATGCATTACATTCTAGAGAAATACAAAGGTGAATAAGATATGGTCTTTAGTCTTGTCTAATGGTAAAGACAAATAAACAAACAAACAATTAAAATACAGCACAATAAAAAGTTATACAAGTATGTAAAGGACGGGTAAACAACAGAAGGGGTGATCAGCCCTGTGTGGGAAGGTCAGGAAAGAGTTGAGCCTAAAAGATGAATGGACTCTGCCAGGCAGACAGGGGGGAAAGACTGGTCTTCTAACTGGTTGCCTTGACTCTGGCTTTTTCCTCACCTCTTCCAAAATCTCTGGTATATAGACAGCTCCATGGCATATAGCTCCGAATCTAAATCCCTTAGCCTGACATTCAAGGCCTTTCATCATCTGGCATCAGATGGTCTTTCCAGCTCTACCTCCACACATCCTGAACTCTGCACAATGACTTTCTTGCTCCTCCCCGAACAATTCTTGAATGCATGTATCTCATCTTTGCTCATGGATCCTCTACCTGAAACACCCTCAACCCTGTCTTGGGGAACTATTCTTCTAGTCTCTGTTCCTACTACCTGGTCCTAATCCCTCCCTTTCTTGTTTTCCGATTGTATTTTGTTTGTATTTTCAGTACAGCAGTCATCACACTTGATCTTGTACATGTATTGGAATATAATTACAGAGATAGCCTCTCACATCTTTGGATTCTCACATAGAAGACAAATGTTTGTTGACTTGAATGAGGTAAATACTGCTATTAAATCGACTATGTTCTATTCCGTTTACACAGCAAACTTTAAACTCCATGGAAGAAATGGAGATTTTATATTTCAAATAGTCTCATCTTTACTTTAAAAAGATATGTGGATGTTTGGTTTTTAATACACAAAAGGGCTCATGTAATAGTGTTAAAACTTTGTTTTAATTCTGGTAAACAGAGGTCTTACATCAGAAAATCATGCTCTGGAGATCTGAAACCTAGTTGTGAATTTTTAATAAGAAAACAAGGGTATGTGAGATACTAAAACTGCTTGGGTGGATTACTGACTATGAGGTTCTTAAGATAAGGTTGAGACATGATGAAAGGCTGTGAGAAGATGGGGAGTGGAGAGAAGTAAAAACTAAGTGCCTTACAAACCCATGCCCCTTCTCTGCAGCAAATCAAATATTATTATTACCCACTTTCTAGAACAATCGCATTCCAGCACTGCCCTTTACATACGGAGAATAACAAAATACAACAATGAGAAACGTGCTATCTTTCATAAATATAGGAGTTTCTGACATCTCTCAAAATAGTCTCACTGACCAAAATCAACAATTTTCATTTACATGTATTAGCAACAAGTAGATGGTGATTATATTAGCAATGTGTAGACTGTGCCTTTAGTTCAAGAGTTACAAACTCAGAGGCCAACAGGGTCAGAGAAGCTATTTAAATGTATAAAGAGTGTCGGGGTATATTAAGGAGTGGTGGGGTTTGTGGCAACCTAGAAAGTACATGCCCCACCTAAAGGCATTCAAATTAATATTTCTGAGAAACACCATGTAAAACCAGCAAGACGTGCCTTCTGGTTAAGCCACCTATGTGGGACCTCTGATTTAATTAATTAACCATTGCGGGTGGGGGATCAAACATGGCTGTTTAACTGAATTGATGGATTAATTCAGTCAAAAGTTTCTCCAGCAGCCTAGCTGAGTCTCTAGAAAGTAGGTAATTTTTTTCTTTGGCTTCAAAGACCATATTGGTGAAGAATAATTCCTTACCATGTGCTGGCTGCCTTTAACTCACCTTCAGGAAGCTAGCCAAACTATAATTGATGTTTCTGGACTCGTCAGGAATCTCTGCATAGCGAATAGTCACGTGAGGAATTATTGCAAGAAGCAATGAATGTAAGACATGATGATATGCCTCAGAAAATCTCTGGCCTCTGGGAAGCTTAAATTAAATAGGCATAGAAAAAAGAGTTGCAAAAGATCTAAATCAATTGCTGTTTTTATTTTCAGACACATTCTGTATAAAAATGTGTTTTTAACTGGAGTTTTTCTCCCAACTTAAAAATGACATGGCTAGTTCAGTGTATACTTTAGATCATTATAGGAACTATCTGGACATCTAATACCATAACTGACTGAAATCATGAACAAGAGTAGGTCATTCTGACCCAGCTTTGGAATCATGTTCCTGAGATACAGACACATCCGTTTGTTCATTCCATGTTTTTCCTGACACACAAAGTATACATGTATCCATGCATCTCAATTTTAGTAAACCTGCTCCGTGAAGTTTCTGATAAAAATGCTAAGTATGAGGTGAATATTTTTTACTTCACAAATCTTAGCTTTCAAGTCCTATAGCTAAGAAAATTTCTTTGTACTTTCGAAAGAGTTCAAAAACATGACTAAATGTATACAGCACATGCCAGGAGCACATGTATTATTACATAAAGTGTTTTTAACTTTGTACATGCCTTCGACCTTTCTAAGAGAATGGTTCTTTCTTATTTGGTACTTGTTCTTCTTCCAAATGAATGTTCTGACATAGACATTTTAAAACCACAAGACAAAGGGAAAGCTTCAAAGATAATGCATTTAACATGGCAAATACCTCGCAGGAAACTATGTGGAAGAGTCTCTGACGATCAGACTTTGAAAACATATGAACTGTCAGATTTTTGCAATACATCCATTGTTTTTTTGCTTGTTTTAAGCAAAATTGAAAAAGCTAAGGGCTAAGAGTCCTTAAAATATAAAAGAGGATTTGCATGTCACGGCTACCTGTGAATAAGATTAGCCTTCTTTGTCTATGTTAAATATTATTCTTGAGCCTACTTACCTTAATTTTATTCTCTTCCAACAAGTATGTGGCCATAGACTTTGCAATAATTTCAAAGAAAAACCATGAGTACTAAAATAAACAAATAAATACAAATCAATCTTTAATAGTTACCCAAATCCTTGAAGCTTAGCAGAGGTTGACGAATCACTATGGATTTTGTCTCTGAACTTTAGTAACATTTTAAAGTGATCGCAATTGTCCAAGTCCCACAGGATACCTTCAAATTGTGTTGGCAAAAAGGTAGTAGTGTACCTTAGGGCTGGCTGGTGATGTACAAAGGCTGTTTGGTGGGAATGTTTAACTCAGTGGGGAGGGGTGTTTTATCACTGACACTGCTTTGAGTTGCCTACATGTGGTGATAAGAGCAAACCAACTTTTAGTTTACTTTAGTATTGCTTTTAGATTCTCTATAGACAGTGAATTGTATTATGGCCTACACCCAGTGGGGGACCCAACCCTGCCCTTGGTACAACACTGGGGCCAACCCAAGTAGCAGAGGTGTTTGTGTAAGTGTAATTTGAAGGGTACAGAGAAGCCTCAAGCAGATACATCCTAAAATACCCAAAACTGAAATTCTACCATTATTAACAGGAATAGTAAAAACATGACAATAATAAGAGCCACCATTTGAGTGCCTACTATGTGCCAGAAACAACACGTTAAATGTTTTGCTTATATTTTAGAAGTGAGGAAGTGGAGGCTCAGGACTGCTAAGTAACAGGCTCCGGGTCACAGAACTATTATGCAGTGAATAGAGGATTCTAGCCCAGGTCTATCTCCTCCAAAATTCTTCCTATTACACATTCGACTGTGGGCAGGATGGGGTGGGAAGGGTGAAGGGAATGAAGGAGGTTCTGTGGAGAACTTGGGGGAAAAGGATGTGTAGGTAAAGTGGTGAGGAAAAGGAAAGTCACACGAGGAAACGATGAAAGACTAGAAGTGAAATGGGAGGGTATCAAACAAGCATATCTCTGGCTGCTTTTCTTGCCTGCCGTGTCCTGTGCCCTTACCTTTAGCAGTTTGTTTATTGCTAAAAAGTCTGCAGACTGTTTCAATACCGCTATCATCGTAGTAGCCAGAGTTTCATGTATCAGCTGGGCCTGAGGAGTACTGGGTTTTTCAGGTCGGAAGCTATACTACAATCAAAGAAAACGAGCTGTGAGACAAAATTCTCTCAGAAGACAAGCTGCTCAGAAAGAAAGCTTTACTCCACAAACCTTTATGAAGGATCTTAAATAATTATCCAAGCCTTCTTCATGGCACTTTGATACGATATGTAAGAGAACCCTGAAACAACATTCACAAAAGTCAGCATGTCAGGCTACAATTAACCACTACAGTTTGATTGTTCGATAAAACCATCATACTTAACCCTAAAAATACCTAATACTGCCTGAATAATTAAAGGTGAGGTGACCGCATTAAATGTCATCTTAGTTTGGGTCTAACAGAGATTTCAGCATCTAACACACTCAGGGTCTTGTAAAATATGTTTCCTGGTTCAAAAGACGGATATTCTATTTTGGCAACCCAGATATTTCATCTCCTTTCTAAACCACATTTGAAGTATGGTCATAACTACCATATAGTAAAAAAAAAAAAAAAAAAAAAAAAAAAAAAAAAAACCACCTTCAGTAAGGTAAATATTGAAATCCACTCTAGTGAGAATAAAAGGAAAAGAATAGAAAAAAAATGTTAAGCATGACAACAGATTGGGGAAAAGGGAAGGGAGAGACAGAGCAGGTATAATGATATGAACTAAAATTGGAAGTAAACCTAAGATTCATAGAAAGTTTTAAAATTATGAGACCAGCAGTGGTTCTCCAACTTTAGCGTGCCTCAGAAACACCTGGAGGGTACAGTGCTCACCCCTCTCCCAGAGTTTCTGATTTTTTAGGTCTGGGGTGAAGTTTAATGATTAGCATTTTTAATAAGCTCCTAGGTGATATTGATGCTGCTGGTCTGGGAACCACATTTTCAGAACAACTGGGCTAGAATAATGCTTTTTAAATTTGCAACCAGACTATGCCCAGCAGCAGAGAAGAGCAAACAGTATGGAGGTGTGTGGCGCTTCAGCCCTGAGGCTCCAGAGAGGCTCAACAGAAGTGGCAACAGCAGAAGCAGCAAAGCCAGAAAGAGCCAGCACTGAGCTCACAATTTTTTGGAAAACTCCTGTTTTAATTTCAAAATTCAGGTGCATTTTGCATCCTACTCTACAATATATCCTTGTTTGTTTTCATATAAAAAGAACACTCCGGGCTTCCCTGGTGGCGCAGTGGTTGAGAGTCCGCCTGCCGATGCAGGGGATACGGGTTTGTGCCCCGGTCCAGGAAGATCCCACATGCTGCGGAGCGGCTGGGCCCGTGAGCCATGGCTGCTGAGCCTGCGCGTCCGGAGCCTGTGCTCCGCAACAGGAGAGGTCACAGCAGTGAGAGGCCCGCGTAACGCAAAAAAAAAAAACCAAAAAAAAAAAAAAAAGAACACTCCATTATTCTTTCGAGTACAATTTGATGGCCTAGGGCCACTCTGTCCAATGTGAGAGCCACTAGTCACAAGTGGCGATTAAATGAATTAAAATTAACTACGATTAACACTTCAGTTCCTGGGCTTCCCTGGTGGCGCAGTGGTTGAGAGTCCGCATGCCGATGCAGGGGACGCGGGTTCGTGCCCTGGTCCGGGAGGATCCCACATGCCGCGGAGCGGCTGGGCCCTTGAGCCATGGCCGCTGGGCCTGCGCGTCTGGAGCCTGTGCTCCGCAACGGGAGAGGCCACAGCGGTGAGAGGCCCGCGTACCGCAAAGAAAAAAAAAACAAAAAAAAACTTCAGTTCCTCAGTTACACTAGCCACATTTCAAGTGCTCAACAGCTAAATGTGGCTAATGGCCACCATATTGGAAAGCACAGGTATAGAACATTTCCACGACTGGAGAAAGTTCTATTGGACAAGACTGGTCAAGGGCAACGGTTCTCAAACTCCCTTGCATTAGGGAATCATCAGGGAAACTTAAAAAAAAAAATACTGATGCTGAGTTCCACCTTCAGAGATTCTGATTTAATTGGTATGAAGTATCGTCTGGGAACAGACATTTTTAAAAGCTTCTAACATGCAGCAGCTTTAGAACCTCTGGTTGAGGAAGTTTATCCTATGGTTTCTGGTATCACCTGTCCCTGGGGATATAAGTCCCCTGGTCTGAGAAGTATGAAACTAGAGAAAACTGATATTAGATTTCTGACTTTGGGGTTCTCATTTGGAAGATAAATTTATATTTCACATGAAGAAATGCAAAAGGAAACAAAAGTTGCTTCTTGGTATTATGAAACTCACATGGTGCAGTTGATAGGCACGTCATCTTCATGGGTCATATTTGTGAGGACTCGGAAGAGTTGCATAAGAATTACAGGCAGAAACTGTATCATGACTTGGATCTCCATGGCATGCAAACACTAAAATAAGTCATTATTAGTTATGAAAATAAACCAAAATATGATATAACTTGCAAAGGTGAAACAACAAAAAATTAAGTAATGAAAACTACATTCACTAGAATATAAGCTCACTTTAAACACGAGCTTCAGGGGATAGGGGACTTTGTCAGTTACTTTAGCCACATCTCTATTTTGGCACTCAGATTCTGTTAGTTCATTTAATATTAAATGCTCTATTGAAGATAAGTATAACTGGGATCAACAGGTTTTGGAATAAAGACAACAGACTCTTGGTAAACCAACACTCAATCGGGGCGAGGAGCAGGCATGTTTGGAGGTAATGGAGACGGGCCTACCAGCCCCCAAGTTCGTGTGTTTTACAGGGGCAAGTGGGCCATTACTTTGTGGCGAGAAGTTACGTGGGATTCAATAAAGTGTGTTTCTATATATAATTGGCTTTACACTAGCACCATCCACAAGCTGAGGCAGTTCTGCATTCTAACATCTCACAATACATTTCTTCAAAGTGCTAACACTCATCTCTACTGATCAGTATCTTGACATCAAAAAGAAGAAATATGGGGCTTCCCTGGTGGCGCAGTGGTTGAGAGTCCGCCTGCTGATGCAGGGGACGCGGGTTCATGCCCCGGTCCAGGAAGATCCCACATGCCGCGGAGCGGCTGGGCCTGTAAGCCATGGCCGCTGAGCCTGCGCGTCCGGAGCCTGTGCTCCGCAACGGGAGAGGCCACAACAGTGAGAGGCCCGTGTACCAAAAAAAAAAAAAACAAAAAAACAAAAAAACAAACAAAAAAAAGAAGAAATATGTCCGTGTATACATAGAAATGATACAAGCAGCTAAATATGTAAAATGTCTTCCTTCTTACTTCCCTTCTCTCCGCATTCATTTATTCACTCATTCACTCACTCAATCATTTAGTCAACTGGCCAACCAAAAAAACCTCACTGAGCATCTTCTACACCAATTCAATATTTAGTGCCCTGGGAAATACAGACACGGGTAAAACAAGTCTCTGTACTAAGGAACTCAGCATTTACCTTTCATAGCTTCCCTTACTCTTGCTCTATGTTGCCATCCTTACTCTCAGCATCCCTTTTCAGGCTTTTCTCATCTATATTTGAATCATCTCAACAGTGACCTCTGAGATTTCCGGGCAGCCTCTCTTCAATCGGATGCATAAGGCAAGAAACTGAGCTCAGGGAACCCATGGTCTATCCTTCAGGTTTTCCCTTCCTTTTGCCCTCTCTCTTCTATCCTTACAGCCATCGCCCTTTTTCAGAACTCTAACCTATAACCAAAATAGTCTAATAATTTTCTAGTAGGTCTATGTACACTTTCTCCTCACTCCCAATATGTCTCTCATTTCCAAAACTTAATCCTCCTCGAATAGGGGTTACATCAGGCCACCTTGTGCCACCAACAAGATTCTTTTGATGCTTCCCCATGACCTAGGACAGTGGTTCTCAACCAGAGACCATGTGGCACAACCCAACCCCAACGTCCGGTCACAATTGGCGGTGTGTGTGTGTGTGTGTGTGTGTGTGTGTGTGTGTGTGTGCGTGTGTGTGTGCTACTGACATCTAGTGGATAGGCCAGAGATGCTTCTAAACACCCTCCAGTGAACAGGACAGCCCTTTACAACAAAGACTTATCCTGCCCCAAATGTCAATAGTGCCAAGTTTGAGAAACTCTGACCCAGGTATTAAGTCTAAGTTACTTAAGACCCAGCTTACACTCTTAACCTTAACACTCGTCATTCTTCACGAGGCCACACTGGTGTCTCGACTGCTCCTTGAATATATCAATGCACTGCTACCTTTGTTCACACTTTGTAGCCAAATCCTCGCCACCCTTCCCAGTCAAGTTCAAACCCCAGTTCAGTGAAGCCATTCATTCACTCATTCAACAAAGGCATACTGAATGAACTTTCAATTGCCAAGCACATCAAAAAAAAAACATGGTTCCTACCATCAAGAAGTTCACAGACTATGGGGGGAAAACACATGGAACTAAATCACTGCGATACAAACACTAAACAGTAAAACAGCGGTATATACAAGGCGTACAGAGGAAGAAGCAGCCGAGTCTGCCAGTGAGGAGGGAATGTCATATGAGGCTTCAGAAAGGAGGAAGGTTCAAGGATCGTAAGTAGGATCACATCAAGTAGAAAAGAGAGACGGACCTTCCATGCAGAAGTGATCTCCCTGCACCAGTACTGTTCCTCTAGAATTTATTCTCCACACAGCAGCCAGAGGGTTCTTTTGGAAAGGCAAATTCCACAATGTCATTTCCCTCTGTTACAAACAAAACCAACCACCACGAACAAAAGGTTGTGAAGGGCTCCCCGTCCTACATGTACCCTGCCTATCACTCCCCACTCATCTGCGGCCGTCCTCCTGCTTTGCTGCTCAATGTGCTCTAGCTACGTTGTCTTTGCTTTTCTTCTTTCCACACATCCCACTGCAAAGTGTTTACACCTGCTGCAATAGTCTGTCATCCTTTTACACAGCTTTATCACCTATGGCTGTCTTCCTCCCATCAGCTTCTTTTCAGCTTGAAATGGTGTCATCTCCTAGACAGGCCTTCCCTGACAAGTCCATCCTGACTGCACTCCTGGTCATGCTAGAGCCCATTAACCTGTTCTATTTTCTTCACAGCACTCATCCCTATGTAATGTGACTTACTTATTTATAATCTCTCTACCCCAACTAGAGTAGGTATGTTGTCTAACTCGTTCCCATTATAGTCCCAGCATCCAGTACAATATGTGACCCATAGTAGGTGCTCAATAAATATTTGAGGGATGACTGAATAAATGAATAAAGTAAGGAACCAAAGGGATAAAGATGGGAACCCTCTAGTCTCAGTGGTTCCTCAGTTTTGTGAACTCTTAGCATTTATACCCTGTATCACGCATTTGACATTTAACTACCTATTGCTTTGGACTATCACTTGTACTACTGACTTATATTGTCATTTGACTTAAGTGGATCCTGTCTCTCTGACTGGTTGTAAGATCCCTACAGACAATGAGCCTAAGTTATTCTTCTCTGCAAGCCCCACAGCATCTAGGAAAATACTGAACACATAACAAGGGCTCAACATGTAGATGGTTAAATGAAGTGATGAAACACTGTCATTTACAAGGACAACAGGTAGCAAGGTTTGATAGAAAGAAAACAGGACTAGGAGTCAAGAGACACATCAAGAGACAGGCTTGGCTCAGCTCTGCTAGTAACCAGAATGACCACAGGCAAATCACTCTCCTCGGGCCTCAGTTTCCTCATCTGTAAAACAAAATCGCTAAAGATCCCTTTCAGCGCTAACACTCCATACAGGAGCTCTTTCTATAATCACATGGCATTTCATTCACTGCCACTAGAGGGCAAGCATAGGTCACATAAATATCAGAAATTCCACACCCTTAAAAACGCAAATATGAGTACTTTCTTTTTCCTCCATTCTAAGAATACCAGTATAGGAAAACAGTGTTCTGTTCAATTCTGTTAAAACTTTTACAAAGCTTCCCCACTGGAAGAAAAAGCCAATGATCTCAACAGACAATGCACTCATACGTAGAGCGGGAGTTCTAGACATTACCCAAGAAAAGGATTCGAAGTTAGACGACTACTATACTTCTTAATGATAATTAAGAATCGTAGCCACCATTTATCGGCTACCTCCCTGACTCTACCCTTCCAACAATATATTTTCGGTACGGTAGGCAGAATGATACTTTAAAACCAAAGTCACATCATATTAGGAGGCCTGACCTGACCAGCAACCCAGCCACCTTTCCAATGTGAGGGCCTATCATTCTGTGTGCCAGATACACTGGAACTCTGGCTGTTCCTTGAGCACACCAAGCAAGCTCCTCAGGGCCTCTGCCCTTGCTATTCCCAGCTCTCCCCCAGAATTCCACATAGCTGGCACCCTCCTTTCCTTTAGGTCTCTGTCAAACATCACTTTACTGGAGAGCTCTTCTCTGACACTTTATCTAAAAGAGGGACTCCTTATCACTCCTACTCTCCTGCACTATGTTTTGGTTTTCTTTATAGCACTTATCACCACCTGACATGACATACACAGTCGGCCCTCCGTATCCACACGTTCCGCATCTGTGGATACGGAAAGCTGACTGCAAGGGACTTGAGCATCTTTGGACTTTGGTATCTATGGAGGGTCCTGGAACCAATCCCCCGAGGATACAGAGGGACCACTGTGTGTGGGTGTGGGTGTGGGTGTGTGTGCACGCGCGCACGCGTATGCATTTGTTTATGTGTTTATTGTCCATCTGTCTCCACAACAAAGTAAGCTCCTTGAAAACAGGGATATTGTTTGTTTTTTTCATTTATCCTCCCAATGTTTAGAATGAAGCCTGGCCCGTAGGATGCACTCAAGAAAAAAGTGTGGAATGAATGAATACTATAGAGCAGATGCCTTATCTCACTGCGGCCTGTAACCACCCTACAAGTGGGTAGTTCTGTTTTGTTTTTTAACATCTTTATTGGAGCATAATTGCTTTACAATGGTGTGTTAAGTTTCTGCTGTATAACAAAGGGAATCAGCTATACATATACATCTATCCCCATATCTCCTCCCTCTTGCGTCTCCCTCCCACCCTCCCTATCCCACCCCTCTAGGTGGTCACAAAGCACCGAGCTGATCTACCTTTGCTATGCGGTTGCTTCCCACTAGCTAGCTATTTTATATTTGGTAGTGTATATATGTCCATGCCACTCTCTCACTTCGTCCCAGCTTACCCTTCCCCCTCCCCGTGTCCTCAAGTCCATTCTCTAGTAGGTCTGCATCTTTATTCCCGTCTTGCCCCTAGGTTCTTCATGACCATTTTTTCTTTTTTTTTTTTTAGATTCCATATATATGTCTTAGCATACGGTATTTGTTTTTCTCTTTCTGACTTACTTCACTCTGTATGACAGTCTCTAGGTCCATCCACCTCACTACAAATAACACAATTTCGTTTCTTTTATGGCTGAGTAATATTCCACTGTATATATGTGCCACATCTTCTTTATCCATTCATCTGTCGATGGACACTTAGGTTGCTTCCATGTCCTGGCTATTGTAAATAGAGCTGCAATGAACATTGTGGTCCATGACTCTTTTTGAATTATGGTTTTCTCAGGGCATATGCCCAGTAGTGGGACTGCTGGGTTGTACGGTAGTTCTATGTTTAGTTGTTTGAGGAACCTCCATACTGTTCTCCATAGTGGCTGTATCAATTCACATTCCCACCAACAGTGCAAGAGGGTTCCCTTTTCTCCACATCCTCTCCAGCATTTATTGTTTGTAGAGTTTTTGATGATGGCCATTCTGACTGGTGTTAGGTGATACCTCACTGTAGTTTTGATTTGCATTTCTCTCATGACTACAAGTAGGTTTTTATCTTTATGTGAGAGAAGAAGAAACAAAGGCTTGGAGAAGTTAAGTAAGTTGGTCAAGGTCAATCACAGAGCTAATAAGTGACAGACCTGGGACACAAATTCAGTTTGTGATTCCAGAACCCATACGTGTATTACCTCATGTCATAGTACCTCTCTGAAAGAAATGAACCTTTTCATTTCCTGAGAATATCATTCACTATTAACATATGCCTAAAGGGAAATCCTGTAGAGGCTTCATTTAAAATAAAAATGCCTCAGACTGGCCATGGCTGATCTACTGAAAAGAAAAGTCACTGTTAGCTGGGTTCCATGACGTGTGCCCTGTCCCACCCCATTAGGGAATAAATGGAGTCTTGGATTCTCAATACATTTGATAAAATATGGCGTTACTTATGACTCCCTCCTATGCAACATGCAGAAACTAGGTTCTCTTTTTTTAGCTGACCCTTCTGATAATCTTTCACCGATGAACACAGGAATCATTTCACATTTCATTCCAAGCAAAAGTGACTCCATTTCTCCTGGCCCTTTCCCCCAAGCTTTCTCCACCTTTACCTGGCCATCGGCAAGATGAGAAAAGGCCCGGAAAAATCAATTTATGGAACTGAAATAAACATTTTCATGAGATTTTCAAAAATACGTCAACGAATTCTGGCTAAAACATTTTCTTCCTAATGTAGCAATTCTGCGGTCTGCTTCTAAACAGCCCCTTGATGGAAAAGCACATAATAGAAAGTGTTCTCTTGAGGATACACGGCCAAAGGTATTTTTAAAGGGTTCGTTTGATTTTTTTTCCCCCACGTCAAAAAATGTGGCAACCGAACGACATGAAAAACAAACCTTTCACAGAAAGCTACTGTTCATTTACCTTTAAATATTTAATGAGCTCCCCTGGAACTTCTTTTGAGCCTGACTGAATCAGCTGGCAATGATGGAAGAATTTGTGCACATGTAGATCCTGGAAAAGAGATGGACACAGCCATATGAAATTTGATTCATTTTTTATTTTTTAACATCTTTATTGGAGTATAATTGCTCTACAATGGTGTGTTAGTTTCTGCTGTACAACAAAGTGAATCAGCTGTACGTATACATACATCCCCATATCTCCTCCCTCTTGCGTCTCCCTCCCTCCCACCTGCAAAGCACAGGCTCCGCCCCCGCACCACACCCCACCACCCCGGAACCTTGGAAACCTGTTTCCCTGGGTCTTCTAATGGCCAGACTCAGCACCTGCAGCTACCAACATGCATGTTCCTAAATGAGTCCCACAGTCCTCTCGACCGTCACACAAAGCAGCAAAACCAGGCACATTCAGCATGTACCTAAGCACGCCGGGTAGGTCACCATTTATGCCCAAGTAGTCACACATTTGTTTAATCTCTTTTTTGGCTAGTGTAGCCTCTGAAGTTGGGCTGCTTCTATATTTTAATGAAACGAGCAGGAAGAGAGGTCTGAATTGACAGGTGAAGAAAACGTAGCAGCAGGGAGTCACCAGAACAAGTCCCAGGCATTCAGTGCCCAATGTACCCTGGCCCTGCACCGGTCAGCGTCCAGCTGTCCTGTATGGAATCTACAGATATTGAATTTGTGGACGGCATGGACTGTATCAGGAACCAGAATCATGAAATTCGGATTCTGACCTGCTTCCTCTAATTATTACCTGTGTGACCTCGGGTAAATCATCTAACCCGAGCGAGCCTCGGTTTCTTTTCCTCTAAAACGATGAAGTGGGCAGGGGGAATTGAGAGGGACCTTGTAGGCCACACCAAAGAGTGTGGACTTCACCTTCTCCATCCGTGATTTTTCAAACTGTGCTTGAGGCATCTCACAGATACTTGATCCTAATTTCATGGATGCCGAGGCTAAGAGCAAACTGTAGTAGCCAGCCATGATCCACTGACTGCAAATTTCTGTGTTCAACTCTAGTCTAACCATGAGAAAAATGTCAGACAAATCCCAACAGAGGGGCATCCTACAAAATACCAGTAGTCCTGAAAACTGACAAGGTGACCAAAAACAATGAAAGTCTCGGAACTTGTCACCGCCAAGAAGAGCCTAAGGAGATATGACAACTAAATGTAACACGCTATACTGGATAGAATCCTGAAACAGAAAAGGGGCATTAATAGGTAAAAGGATTTGGTAATTTGAGAAGAATTTTTAACTTTGAGCTATTATTAAGAATGATGTTACTACTAATGAGAAAGTCTTTCAGGCCACAACTTCTCTAAGGCTGTAGAATTGAATATAGTCTAATTTTAATCCAGAAATATAGTCAAGTATTAAAACTGACAAAATTCAGGTGATGCAACTTACTTGAGTATAAATGGTAGACTCCAAGTGACTTTTAATCTTCAACAAAGGCTTTGCACCATCTACCCACTTAATATCCACATTAGACTGCTGTGAAGAGAAAATACACACATGAGTTTCTGTACCATAGCAATGGATAGATGAGCAACATATAACGCCTTTATGCATTTCAACATTTTCTTTCAGAAACAAATGTGATCGTTTTGCACATAGGGAATTATTGGAGAAAATAACATGCCTTTAGAATAAATGTATCCTAAACCATTTTGAATTTCCAATCCTTTGCAGGCTGATACTTTTCCAAATGACAATAAAAATTACTAAATAAATGAATTCTTTTCATGACGCACAAAATCGAAGTCCCATTTTAAAAATCGTTATCAGAATCAACAGACGTGAGGTTACTTTGTCAACCTATTATACAAGCTTCTCAACACTCATTTTCTATACTTATCTTCGTCGTGGACCAGCACCGGCCCTCAAACCACACTCTGAGTAGCCATCAACCAGACCAAACTATCGACTATGCCAATGGTATTCTACTTTTTAAACATTTCATCATATACGTATAACTGAATCACTTTGCTGGACAGCAGAAATTAACACGATGCTGTAAATCAACTGTACTTCAATACAGTTTTTTAAAAAGAGGGGGAAAAACACTTCATCATGATTACTTCAACAAATACAGATATTTTCCTACCCTTCTTGATTCGGCATCATTCAGGTTCAAGTAGCCTGGGGGAAGATTAGCGGAAACTGGCAGCTGCTGCTCAAACGTGATGATTCTACCATCCTTCAGCAAAGGTACCCAGGCAAAGCCAACTGCCAAGACAATAAACAACCATGAGAAACGAAATCGCAAATGCACTTAGCTACACCAATGTCTGCTCACTGGGGAGCAGGGCAGGTCTGTATGTGGGAGTCCAGGTGTTGGGCATCCGAGTACTGGGGAAGGAACAACGAGTTTGTATCGCTTCCTAATCCTAGCCTGACCACTAACAGGTTATTCATGCTACCTCCTTGACTATAATGATGGAAACAACAACACACAGCTCTTCTATCAGAGTGACTGAGAGACCAAAGTGAGCTAATATACCAAAACACTTGAAAACTTTTAAAGTGCATCAATTTCATCATCTTGACACAGTGGGGGAGAATTTTTGGTAGACTTATGTTTTAAACGATTCAGATGTCTCTCGTCCATCCTTACAGAGTCTCATATCTGAGACAACAATCACCATTGCTGCTTCCAGCAACCCTAGGGTAAGCAAGGGACTGCAGAAAATTAAGGTCACAAGTCAACGTTACATTCCATACTTATACAAGGCAGTATCTATCTGGGCAGTTTTCCTGATTACAGAAGGAAGAGCGGTAGTAGGAGAATGCAGCCAGGGCACAGTGCTTACAACTGCAATCCACTGAGAGATTTTCCTCCCAGTCTCTACATTTCTTAACAGTTCTACCCCAAAGAGCCTCTTGGCTTCCTATTAGAAAACTCATCATGTTCTAGCTAAAAAAGCCAGAGCCATCTGTGTTGCTCAAGTCAAGCGATGTCAGTATTTCCATTATAGAGATTACTCTGGGCTTCAAGTGTTTATATAACTCAGCTATAAAAAAGCTTGCTCTGGACTGAGCTCTGGCATACGAGAGAGGGTGTTGGCTGGAGAGTACTTTTGAAAGCCATTGCTTTCTGATGTTTTGAAATACTTTGCGTGAGTGCGTGTGTGTGTGTGTGTGTGTGTGCACGCGTGCGTGTGTTTACACTGTGAGCACAGAAGTCAACACAAATCTGGTTAGAATGTTTTCATTCGCGTGTTTAATTTGGCAAATGCTTTAATTCTTAAAGAGATTAATATGTTGCTTTCTCTAAGCAGACTGAAAGGCTCTCTCAGATGCTGAAACATGCCTGAAGGGCATCTGACTAGTACAACTTCAGAAATGCTCTACCCAGAGATCTTCTTTTAGAAAAAGCAGAGGAAAGTAACATGAGCAGAAAAACCATGCAAAAGGACTCTGTCAAAGTAGTTAAACTGAAAATTAGACACATGACAAAAGGTTTCCAGTCCAGAAAGTAGGAAAAGGAAAATATAGTTCTTCTTCTTAGGCAACATTTTTTTTTCCTTATAGAAATTCTTACTGAGATATAATAAAGATGCCATACCATTCATCTACTGAATATTTAAAGTATATAATTCAATGGTTCTTAGTATATTCACAGAGCTGTGCATCTATTGCCACTATCTAATTCCAGAACTTTTTCATCACCCCAAAAAGGAACTCCATAACCCCTTAGAAGTCACACCCTACTTTCCCTTCTTCCAGTCCCGGCCAACCACTGATCTCCTTTCTGTCTCTGTGGAATTGCTTAGGCAACATTTTGCACTGTGAATCAATCAGGGCGTGGCCAAGGGTGTCTTGCAGTCAA
This sequence comes from Orcinus orca, assembly GCF_937001465.1. Taxonomy (NCBI): domain Eukaryota; kingdom Metazoa; phylum Chordata; class Mammalia; order Artiodactyla; family Delphinidae; genus Orcinus; species Orcinus orca. Next base: position 102,847,818 of record NC_064580.1, on the reverse strand, counting down.
AACTCATCTAGCACACTTGGAAGCTATCAAGGTACAATGTCAAGCACAAGCCATCTGGCTCAAAGATGTGAAGCCACTTAAAGGATGGACAGTTAAAAGTGATGGGTGGTGGGGAGGGAGGGATAAATTAGGAGTTTGGGATTAACAGATACACACTACTCTACATAAAATAAACAACTAGGACCTACTGTATAGCACAGGGAACTAACTATATTCAATATCTTGTAATAACCTATAATGGAAAAGAATCTGAAAATGAATATATATAAATAGGTGTATATACTGAATCACTTTGCTGTACACCTGAAACATTGTAAATCAACTATACTTCAAATAATTTTTTAATATATTTTTTAAAAAAGTGATGAGTGGCACATAGAACCACCATCTCACACTCCACGAAGCATCCTGCCCAATCTGTCTAGGATTTGGATAAGGAAATAGTCATTTGTTGCTCAGGAGGTGCACTGTTATAGGTTCTTATCATTCTGCCAGATTTCTTCTCAAACTGCAAGGTCCCTACCCTGAATGAACTGCAATTTCTATGGGGATCTAGAAGAGGACCACCCTATCCACAAAGGGAACTTCCTAATATTCAGTCCTGCTGTGGGCCGGGCATCACTCAGATGTCTCACTAGCACCTCAAACTCAACATCAGTCAAAACCTACCATCCCTACCCACAATTCTGCTACCTGGCAATACCTTCTTTCCAGTTTCGAAACTTTAGTGCTAACTTTGAATTACCTCTCTAGTAGCCAATCACTTGCCAGGTTCAGTATATTCCTCTGCAATTCTCTTTTCCTCCACCCCACCCCCCCACGTTACAGCCATAGTGCGGCCCCCTTTCTCTCCTGGACTTCAGAAATAGCCCCCTAACTGGTGTTTCCTCCTTCCTTCCTTCTTCCTGCTCCAACTCACCTCACCCATTATATTGCTGCCTGATTAGATTTCCTGCAAAACAGCTCTTACTGGTGTTTACAACCCTCCAGTATTTCCTTATTGGTAACAGAATAAAATCAAACCCACAACTTGGCATTCAGGGCTTTCCACCATCTGATGCTTCCTTTCCAACCTGGCGTCCTATGATTCCCTCCCCAGTACCCTGTGCTTTGATCCTGTTGAATTACTTGTGGTTCCCTGTCCAGACCCCTCAATACTCTGCCTCTGTACCAGCTGTTCCTTCATCCTGGAATCCTCTACCTTCCTACCATCACTGCATTATCAAACTCTACCCTGCCCTTTAAGGCCTCACCCAAACACCATGTCCTCCTGGAACCCTTACCTAATTCCCAGCCACTTGGCTCTCCACCAGCTGAAGTAATAACTCGCTCTTCTCTGACATCACATAGCGCCATTTTCTAGGTAACTACTACTTTCTGTCTTGTGTTATAAATGTCTACATAGGTCTCATTTCCCCTACTAGATCATGTGCTCACTGAAGATGAGATCTATGCTTGGTTCTCCACTGTATTCTCCATAGTACCTCCTATAATATCTTGTACATAATACATACGCAGACATATTTGCTGAGTGAACGAACAAACGAACAAATTTAAGATTGGTCCAGGGACTTCCCTGGTGGTGCAATGGTTAAGAATCCGCCTGCCAGTGCAGGGGACATGGGTTCGCTCCCTGGTCCGGGAAGATCCCACATGCCGCGGAGCAACTAAGCCCATGTGCCATAGCTACTGAGCCTGGGCTCTAGAGCCCGTGCTACGCAACAAGAGAAGCCACCGCAGTGAGAAGCCCGTGCACCACAACAGAGTAGCCCCCACTCGCCGCAACTAGACGAAGCCTGCAGGCAACGAAGACCCAATGCAGCCAAAAATAAATAACAGGAGCTTCAAGATGGCGGAAGAGTAAGACGTGGAGATCACCTTCCTCCCCACAGATACATAATACATCTACATGTGCAACAACGCCTACAGAAAACCTACTGAACGCTGGCAGAAGACCCCAAACCTCCCAAAAGGCAAGAAACTCGCCATGTACCTGGGTAGGGCAAAAGAAAAAACAAAGACAATAGGGACGGGACCTGCAACAGGGGGAGGGAGCTGTGAAGGAGGAAAGGTTTCCACACACTAGGAAGCTCCTTCGCTGGCGGAGACTGCAGGTGGCGGAGGTGGGGAGCTTGGGAGCCGCGGAGGAGAGCGCAGCAACAGGGGTGCAGAGGGAAAAACGGAGAGATTCCCGCACAGAGGTCGGTGGAGACCTGCACTTACCAGCCCGAGAGGCTTGCCTGCTCACGTGCCCGCGTGGGTGGGGGCTGGGAGCTGAGGCTCGGGCTTCCGGCGGGGCGCCGGGAGAGGACTGGGGTTGGCGGAGTGAACACAGCCTGAGGGGCGGTAGTGCGCCACGGCTGGCCGGGAGGGAGTCCGGGAAAAGGTCTGGACCTGCCGAAGAGGCAAGAGACTTTTTCTTGCCTCTTTGCTTCCTGCTGCGTGAGGAGAGGAGATTCAGAGCGCCGCTTAAAGTAGCTCCAGAGACAGGGGCGAGCCACAACATCAGCGCGGACCCCAGAGCCGGGCATGAGACGCTAAGGCTGCTACTGCAGCCACCACGAAGCCCGTGTGCGAGCACAGGTCACTCTCCCCACCTCCCCTCCCGGGAGCTTCTGCAGCCCGCCACTGCCAGGGTCCCGGGATCCAGGGACAACTTCCCCGGCAGAACGCACGGCGCGCCTGAGGCTGGTGCAACGTCACGCCGGCCTCTGCCGCCGCAGGCTCCCCCCCCCCCACCCCCACCGCCCCCCCGCACTCTGTGCCCCTCCCTCCCCCCGGCCTCAGTGAACCAGAGCCCCCGAATCAGCGGCTCCTTTAACCCCGTCCTGTCTGGGCGGGAACAGATGCCTCAGGCGACCTACACGCAGAGGCGGGGCCAAATCCAAAACTGAACCCCGGCAGCTGTGCGAACAAAGAAGACAAAGGGAAATCTCTCCCAGCAGTTTCAGGAGCAGCGGATTAAAGCTCCACAATCAACTTGATGCACCCTGCATCTGTGGAATACCTGAATAGACAACGAGTCATCCCAAATTGAGGAGGCGGGCTTTGGGAGCAATGATATATATTTTTTTTCTCTTTTCGTGACTGTGTATGTGTATGATTCTGTGTGTGATTTTGTCTGTATAGCTTTGCTCTTACCATTTGTCCTAGGGTTCTGTCTCTTTTTTTTGTTTTTTTTTAGTATAGTTTTTATCGCTTGCTATCATTGGTGGATTTGTTTTTTGGTTTGGTAACTCTCTTCTTTCTTTTTTTTATTACTTTTTAAAATTTTTTTAATAATTATTTTTTATTTAAAAACTTTTACTTTATCTTCTGCTTGCTTTCTTTCTTTTTTTTCTGCCTTTTACTCTGAGCTGTGTGGATGACAGGCTCTTGGTGCTCCAGCCAGGTGTCAGGTCTGTGCCTCTGAGGTGGGAGAGCCAAGTTCAGGACATTGGTCCACAAGAGACCTCCCAGCTCCACATAATATCAAATGGTGAAAACTAACACACCATTGTAAAGCAATTATACCCCAATAAAGATGTTAAAAAAAAATCAAACAGCAAAAATCACCCAGAGATCTCCATCTCAACACCAGCACCCAGCTCCACTCAATGACCAGCAAGGTACAGTGCAGGCCACCCTATGCCAAACAACTAGAAAGACAGGAACACAACCCCATCCATTAGCACAGAGGCTGCCTAAAATTATAATAAGGCCACAGACACCCCAAAACACACCACCTGATGTGGACCTGCCCACGAGAAAGACAAGATCCAGCCTCATCCACCAGAACACAGGCACTAGTCCCCTCCAGCAGGAAGCCCACACAACCCACTGAACCAACCTTAGCCACTGGGGACAGACACCAAAAACAATGGGAACTATGAACCTGCAGCCTGCGAAAAGGAGAACCCAAACACAGTAAGTTAAGCAAAATGAGAAGACAGAAAAACACACAGCAGATGAAGGAGCAAGATAAAAACCCACCACACCTAACAAATGAAGAGGAAATAGGCAGTCTACCTGAAAAAGAATTCAGAATAATGATAGTAAAGATGACCCCAAATCTTGGAGACAGAAGGGACAAAATACAAGAAACTTTAAACAAGGACCTAGAAGAAGTAAAGAGCAAACAAACACTGATGAACAACACAATAAATGAAAATAAAAATTCTCTGGAAGGGATCAATAACAGAATAACTGAGGCAGAAGAATGGATAAGTGACCTGGAAGGTAAAATAGTGGAAATAATTACTGCAGAGCAGAATAAAGAAAAAAAATGAAAAGAATTGAGGACAGTCTCAGAAACCATTGGGACAACATTAAACGCACCAACATTCGAATTATAGGGGTCCCAGAAGAAGAACAGAAAATGAAAGGGACGGAGAAAATATTTGAAGAGATTACAGTTGAAAACTTCCCTAATATGGGAAAGCAAATAGTTAATCAAGTCCAGGAAGCACAGAGAGTCCCATACAGGATAAATCCAAGGAGAAACACACCAAGACACATATTAATCAAACTATCAAAAATTAAATACAGAGAAAAATATTAAAAGCAGCAAGGGAAAAACAACAAATAACACACAAGGGAATCCCCATCAGGTTAACTGCTGATCTTTCAACAGAAACTCTACAAGCCAGAAGGGACTGGCAGGACATATTTAAAGTGATGAAGGAGAAAAACCTGCAACCAAGATTACTCTACCCAGCAAGGATCTCATTCAGATTTGACAGAGAAATTAAAACCTTTACAGACAAACAAAAGCTAAGAGAATTCAGCACCACCAAACCAGCTCTACAACAAATGAGAAGGAACTTCTCTAGGCAGGAAACACAAGAGAAGGAAAAGACCTACAATAACAAACCCAAAACAATTAAGAAAATGGGAATAGGAACATACATATCGATAATTACCTCAAATGTAAATGGATTAAATGCTCCAACCAAAAGACACAGACTGGCCGAATGGATACAAAAACAAGACCCGTATATATGCTGTCTACAAGAGACCCACTTCAGACCTAGGGACACATACAGACTGAAAGTGAGGGGACAGAAAAAGATATTCCATGAAATGGAAATCAAAAGAAAGCTGGAGTAGCAATTCTCATATCACACAAAATAGACTTTAAAACAAAGAATACTAAAAAGGCAAAGAAGGACACTACATAATGATCAAGGGATCGATCCAAGAAGAAGATATAACAATTGTAAATATTTATGCACCCAACATAGGAGCACCTCGATACACGAGGCAAATACTAACAGCCATAAAAGGGGAAATCGACAGTAACACAACCATAGTAGGGGACTTTAACACCCCACCTTCACCAATGGACAGATCATCCAAAATGAAAATAAATAAGGAAACACAAGCTTTAAATGATACATTAAACAAGATGGACTTAACTGGTATTTATAGGACATTCCATCCAAAAACAACAGAATACACATTCTTCTCAAGTGCTCATGGAACATTCTCCAGGATAGATCATATCTTGGGTCACAAATCAAGCCCTGGTAAATTTAAGAAAACTGAAATCGTATCAAGTATCTTTTCCGACCACAACGCTATGAGACTAAATATCAGGAAAAAATCTGTAAACAATACAAACACATGGAGGCTAAACAATACACTACTTAATAACCAAGAGATCACTGAAGAAATCAAAGAGGAAATCAAAAAATACCTAGAAACAAATGACAATGAAAACACGACAACCCAAAACCTATGGGATGCAGCAAAAGCAGTTCTAAGAGGGAAGTTTATAGCAACAGAATCCTACATCAAGAAACAAGAAACATCTCATATAAACAACCTAACCTTACACCTAAAGCAATTAGAGAAAGAAGAACAAAAGAACCCCAAAGTTAGCAGAAGGAAAGAAATCATAAAGATCAGATCAGAAATAAATGAAATAAATGATCAGAAATAAATGAAAAAGAAATGAAGGAAACGATGGCAAAGATCAATAAAAATAAAAGCTGGTTCTTTGAGAAGATAAACAAAATTGATAAACCACTAGCCAGACTCATCAGGAAAAAAAGGGAGAAGTAACAACTGACACTGCAGAAATACACAGGATCATGAGATCTCTCAGGATCATGAGAGATTACTAAAGCAACTATATGCCAATAAAATGGACAACCTGGAAGAAATGGACAAATTCTTAGAAATGCACAACCTTCCAAGACTGAACCAGGAAGAAACAGAAAATATGAACAGACCAATCACAAGCACTAAAATTGAAACTGTGATTAAAAATCTTCCAGCAAACAAAAGCCCAGGACCACATGGCTTCACAGGCGAATTCTTCCAAACATTTAGAGAAAAGCTAACACCTATCCTTCTCAAACTCTTCCAAAATAGAGCAGAGGGAGGAACACTCCCAAACTCATTCTACAAGGCCACCATCACCCTGATACCAAAACCAGACAAAGATGTCACAAACAAAGAAAACTACAGGCCAATATCGCTGATGAACAAAGATGCAAAAATCCTCAACAAAATACTAGCAAACAGAATCCAACAGCACATTAAAAGGATCATACACCATGATCAAGTGGGGTTTATCCCAGGAATGCAAGGATTCTTCAATATACGCAAATCAATCAATGTGATACACCATATTAACAAACTGAAGAAGAAAAACCATATGATCATCTCAATAGATGCAGAAAAAGCTTTCGACAAAATTCAACACCCATTTATGATAAAAACCCTCCAGAAAGCAGGCAGAGAGGGAACCTACCTCGACATAATAAAGGCCATATATCACAAACCCACAGCCAACATTGTTCTCAATGGTGAAAAACTGAAACCATTGCCTATAAGATCAGGAACAAGACAAGGTTGTCCACTCTCACCACTATTATTCAACATAGTTCTGGAAGTTTTAGCCACAGCAATCAGAGAAGAAAAAAAGAAATAAAAGGAATCCAAATCGGAAAAGAAGAAGCAAAGCTGTCACTGTTTGCAGATGACATGGTACTATACACAGAGAATCCTAAACATGCCACCAGAAAACTACTAGAGCTAATCAATGAATTTGGTAAAGTAGCAGGATACAAAATTAATGCACAGAACTCTCTGGCATTCTTATACACTAATGATGAGAAATCTGAAAGAGAAATTAAGAAAACACTCCCATTTACCACTGCAACAAAAAGAATAAAATATCTAGGAATAAACCTACCTATGGAGACAAAAGACCTGTATGCAGAAAACTATAAGAACTGATGAAAGAAATTAAAAATGATACAAACAGATGGAGAGATATACCATGTTCCTGGATTGGAAGAATCAACACTGTGAAAATGACTCTACTACCCAAAGCAATCTATAGATTCAATGCAATCCCTATCAAACTACCACTGGCATTTTTCATAGAACTAGAACCAAAAATGTCACAATTTGTATGGAAACACAAAAGACCCCGAATAGCCAAAGCAATCTTGAGAACGAAAAACGGAGCTGGAGGAAGCAGGCTCCCTGACTTGAGACTATACTAGAAAGCTACAGTAGTCAAGACAGTATGGTACTGCCACAAAAACAGAAATATAGATCAATGGAACAGGATAGAAAGCCCAGAGATAAACCCACGCACATATGGTCACCTTATCTTTGATAAAGGAGGCAGGAATGTACTGTGGAGAAAAGACAGCCTCTTCAATAAGTGGTCCTGGGAAAACTGGACAGGTACATGTAAAAGAATGAAATTAGAACACTCCCTAACACCATACACTAAAATAAACTCAAAACGGATTAAAGACCTAAATGTAAGGCCAGAAACTATCAAACTCTTAGAGGAAACCATAGGCAGAACACTCTATGACCTAAATCACAGCAAGATCCTTTTTGACCCACCTCCTAGAGAAATGGAAGTAAAAACAAAAATAAACAAATGGGACCTAACGAAACTTAAAAGCTTTTGCACAGCAAAGGAAACCATAAACACGGCCAAAAGACAACCCTCAGAATGGGAGAAATTATTTGCAAATGAAGCAACTGCCAAAGGATTAATCTCCAAAATTTACAAGCAGCTCATGCAGCTCAATATCAAAAAAGCAAACAACCCAATCCAAAAATGCGCAGAAGACCTAAATAGACATTTCTCCAAAGAAGATATACAGATAGCCAACAAACACATGAAAGAATGCTCAACATCATTAATCATTAGAGAAATGCAAATCAAAACTACAATGAGATATCATCTCACCCCGGCCAGAATGGCTATCATCAAAACACCTGCAAACAATAAATGCTGGAGAGGGTGTGGAGAAAAGGGAACCCTCTTGCACTGTTGGTGGGAATGTAAATTGATACAGCCACTAGGGAGAACACTATGGAGGTTCCTCAAAAAACTAAAAATAGAACTACCATATGACCCAGCAGTCCCACTACTGGGATTACATATACCCTGAGAAAACCATAATTCAAAAAGAGTCATGTACCACAATGTTCATTGCAGCTCTATTTACAATAGCCAGAACATGGAAGCAACCTAAGTGTCCATCAACAGATGAATGGGTAAAGAAGATGTGGCACATATATACAATGGAATATTACTCAGCCATAAAAAGAGGGAAGAGATATGGGGATATATGTATATGTATAACTGAGTCACTTTGTTATAAAGCAGAAACTAACACACCATTGTAAAGCAATTATACTGCAATAAAGATGTTAAAAAAATAAAAAATAAAAATAATTAATTAAATAAATAAAATAAAGATTGGTCCAGGCTAGCTTGGATCTGAATCCCAGGGCGTGCTGATACTGATATAGTGGGAGTGGCACAGGCCATGTTCTTAGGGCCTCCTATGTTCTCCCAAGGATGCTTCCCATCGGCCTATCGAAAGCCTTGCTGAATGAGACCATGACTGGAGCTTTACTACGAAAGCTTATTCAAGTTCCTTAAACCTGTCCTCCTCTCACTAGAACCCCAATCTCCCTCAGGTTCAAAAACGCCCATGGCTCTGGGCTCATGTCCCTCTTCTCAGTGAGCAGAACTGGAAAATTCTGGTTGCTGGGCTATTCTACGTGAAAGAAATGACAAAAACACTGCATCATAATATGGGTTTCTCTCTGAGAGGGGCAATATTACTTTACGTTGCCTATGGTAGCCTAAGTACACTGGCAAGCATTTGGACATGACGTTGGGTAGAAATAATGATAAAACGAACATATAATTCATCTTTCACCAATGAACTTTTAACTCAGAAATGTACTTTTTGGTGAGGGGAAGTGGTCTGTACCTCGATGAAAAGAGGTTATATATAGCCAAGACAACTCCATTTCAAATAGCTCTAGAGAGAGACATTTAAAGAGCACACGTACCTGGAGTTTCAACTGTATCCTGCTTTTTGGTTGTTCCCTTTGTGTTAATTTCACAGCTTACATGATAAAAAGTGAATAGCAAATGATGTTTTTGATGCAGGTGAATGGGAAGCTCAATTTTAATCTGAAATGAAAGCAAAATTACACATAGCGTTTTGTTTTCATTGTCAAGCTGGACTGTCAGACCTTTAGCTCTGTTTCATCATACTTTTCCAATGACATACTTTTCTAAATCACAAGCCAAGTGGTCAAATAATAGATATGATTTAAATATATTCCAAATGCTTTTCTGGTCAGTTTCACAGTTTGACAACAATATTCTCTTGGGTTGTGAGGGCTGATTTATTACTTTTGCTGAAGAGTCCAGTGGATTCTCCTGGATTCAACTTTGCAGCAGGTTTTCTGAAACACTGGATCAAAACCACATCCTTACAGCCCAGGGATACTCTGTAACTCAATGTAAGTCAGTGAATGCAATCCATCTACAATGTGCATTGAATTTGAAAGGCTGCTTTTTTCGAAATCACTGCCCTCCTCTGCATGAAGAAAAAATTAAGCCTTTACAAATAAACATGCAAAAAGTCACTGTGGTATTACGGGATCCACAAATTACAGTTTATATAAATTTCTTTAGAAGAAGAACACAACCTTACTCTTGAATAAATAAAAAGTATCGTCCTGACACACGAATTTAATACTAAAAATTAATACTTTAAAACAAGCATTGCAAGTACTTTTCCAGTCAGAACCCAACTGCCTGTTTGTAATGCCTCCTGGGAAGTATATGGGAGAGAGATTACAGATTTAATTGATTTAACACACATACGTGGACTTGCACAGGAACACACGCAAACACACACACGCTCACACTCACTTTCCTGGTTAATATATAGTGAATGCTTGAAAAGTCCATTTCCTAAAGATAATGTGGACTGCTTACTTACATGAACAAGTTTTCTCTAGTGACTGACATTGGTTATAGAGAGGGATGTATTAAACAGCTTGGTGATGGGACATCTGGCCTAATTATCATTCACACAAGGCATGGTTTTGGTGTTATAACTAATTTCTGTTGTAGGTATATTTCACCACAGAATATGCCTATTCACAGCATCCAGACCATCTGGGTATCTAATGCTCTGCTGCACATCAATATGGACATACTCCCTCCCTGGGTGGCGAAAATGCAAAGTCCCACTACCCTCCTCTCCATCCCCGGAGAAAGTAGGGGCACTGGACTGAGAAGGAATGAGTGAGCCTCGGGCTGGGGTTTAAGGCCTCCATACAACAGCAGCTGGGCCTGGGGAAATCAGGAGAGCAGGGGGGATGGTTTCAGACCAAGCCAGGGATGGAGACGTGGAACCTGAGAAGCAGAAACAGCAGAGCTTCTGGCCTGGGATACGCATCCGGGTTCCATGGAGACACGTAGCCCTCAAAAGCAGTCTGCGGATTTGGATAAGCCAACTACACATAGACGAGAAGAGGCTGTGACAGAGACACTAAGAGAGACACTGGAAAGGACACAGAGACATAGAGCTAGAGAAGTGGGAAGAAGGAAAGAGGTAGGGACAGGGTCAGAAAGGCAGACTGAGCAAGGGCGCTCGGAGGCCGGGAGACCGCGCCAGCCCCCTCTGTCTACATTGCGCTGAGGCATTCAGTGCAGCCAATGGGATTCTGGGGACCCAGCCATGCCACTGTGTCTCTCGGAGCATTTCACTTACAGAGAGGCTGCACCCTCCCACGCAGGACCACAGGAAGAAAGAGCTAAAAGGGCCTGCAGAAAATCCCTTCTAAATTTCTTATTTTAAAGCTTTGGAAATGGAGACTCAGAAAGAGGAAGTGACTTGCTCAAGGTCACGGAGCCAGTTGTTGTCAAAGTAAGGGCTAGAGTCCCCGTTCCAGTGTGGTGTCTGTTTCCTACGTTATCTCAGGCCAGAGCCCCTTCAATTTGTGGGCCAATCTTCCACTGTCACCAAAGGGCACCAAGCAGGCAGTGGCCCCTCGTTCTGATGTGACATTTTCTATTTTCATGGGACAAAACATTCAGCGAGTGAAAGTGCAGACACAATATTGGAAATGAGTCAAAGAGAAAAAGAAGAGCCACCACTGGGTTTTGTAAACGTCCAAATAACGCGCTTTACCTCATCATAGAACTCTGGATTTTGGTTGTGATGCGAGACAACAGCGTAAGCGTTTGCGGTAAAAACAGGCCCCGCAGGTTTTCCATAAATACACTGCAAAACAAGGAAACAGCGTCACCACCCTCGATGTCACTCTTTAAACACGATGCTAGGGAACCACAAACAGTTAGAGGCATCTGTGAGCCCAGGGTCACGGCCAAGCCCACCCAGCTCTCACCATGAACCTGTAAATTCCAAATCATTTACAGTCACTCCAGACACCACCCCAGACATCGCCTTACTTGGCTGCGTGAATGCTTCTGAATTTCCGGCCATCTGAGAAATATAATTCCAACCTAGCTGACAGTAAGAGGCTGAACACTTCTCATCATTTGGAAGGGAAACACTCTCCAGCCAGGCCTGGAAAGCTGACTTCTCTCGTGCTATTTGCACTTCGTAGTACGAGAAGCTCCCCCTCAGTCGGCCAGCAACATTTGCTGAATGCTCGCTGTGCAGTGGGGTAAGGCGAGGAGTTAACAAAATAGAACCAACAGCAGATCCCTTCCTAGCCTCGAGGAATTAGAAGCTGAATGTCCATTAAGCTACAGACTAGCTTACTGTTCTCTCACCTTATGAGCCACAGTTTAAGAGTCACCAGCTTGCTGTTACACCAATAAAATTAATGGAAGGCTTTCTATGGTTCCAGGGAAAGATCCGATTTCATTTCTAGTGTGAGCTTTTCAGTTCCATAGGCCTAATAAGTTCAAGGATGAAAATATGGAGTCACTGTGCCAAGGTCCTAACTGCCTCACTCGGGTACTTCGGAGCTGGCCTCCGGGCCAGCTGAGAAATGAAAGTGACACTCCACGTGAGTGCAACGCCAGCTCTCCTTAAATATGGTCATGGAGGCAATTTGCAGGCACTGCGGAGAGGTAACCTAAGAATCTTTAAGTATACAAAAAGGATATCGGATGAATGGCTAAAGAAGACGTGGCCCATATATACGATGGAATATTACTCAGCCATAAAAAGAAACGAAATTGAGTTATTTGTAGTGAGGTGGATGGACCTAGAGTCTGTCATACAGAGTGAAGTAAGTCAGAAAGAGAAAGACAAATACCGTATGCTAACACATATATATGGAATCTAAGAAAAAAAAATGTCATGAAGAGCCTAGGGGTAAGACGGGAATAAAGACACAGACCTACTGGAGAATGGACTTGAGGACACGGGAAGGGGCAAGGGTCAGCTGGGACAAAGTGAGTGGCATGGACATATATACACTACCAAACGTAAAATAGATAGCTAGTGGGAAGTAGCCGCATAGCACAGGGAGATCAGCTCGGTGCTTTGTGACCACCTAGAGGGGTGGGATAGGGAGGGTGGGAGGGAGGGAGACGCAAGAGGGAAGAGATATGGGGATATATGTATAAGTATAGCTGATTCACTCTGTTATAAAGCAGAAACTAACACACCATTGTAAAGCAATTATACTCCAATAAAGATGTTAAAAAAAAAAGGATACCGCATGGGGGCGAAGAAAATGTTATTCTCATCTCCACTGAAGGAAGAATCAGAGAACATACACCTCATTTGAGCCAGCTAATTCTTAATTTAACCTAGCTTTCTCTGTGAAAAAACTCTCTTTTCAAGGGTCAGAGCTATTAACCATTCAATGACTTAACTGGGGCTATTCCAGCCTCTTTCCCAAGGTGGTTTAAGTGGAAGATTTGCCATCCATCTGTCTGATTTAGGCTCAAGCTAGAGAAGTTGGGAAGCCAGATAAACACTCTGTGATGGCTAGACGGTCTGACTTCTCTCTCAGGCCTCTGATTAATGGGCTATGGGCTAAAGGGCCAAAAGTAAAAAGCGGCTATAAAGAGTGAAAATGTGAGGGCACTGTGAAGTGACAGGTATTTAAGGCTTGCGGTAGCAGAGAATGCTGAGATGCTTTTCGTGGATCACTAATTCAAGTTTGGAGGTACCATTTGGCCAGCCACAGACTAGAAGTCATATCTCAGATCAAAGCAGTTATGCTGTGCTTCTGTCAGCTCGAAGCCCGTTCAGGTTTCAAGGAGAAAGGAGTTTAAACTCCCCTGATGGTACCGTTATAAGCTGTCAGGTCACGAGAAAACGACCTTGTGACTGGGCATTGGAGCAATGCAAAATCAAAGTGGGGCAAAGGCAAAAATCTGGCATATGAAGCTTGCCCATTTTTAAAGTTATATATGCTCCTAACTCAGTTTGTTATTTCTTAGTATTTAACGCATTCTTAACGTGTAAGAGTAGAGAAGACGATATAACATTTGTCGCATTAGTACATTTTCTTCGACATTTAAACACATTAAACTTAGCATACAGAACTACCGAGAACCAAAATCTCTATCTCTACTAAAAATGCATGCTTAACAATATCACAAACAAACCTTTACAGCGCTAGCATCACTTTCATCCGAATCCCGGAATTCCACACAGACCGCGATGTTCCTTGCCTAAAATGATTCATCATTCAAAATGAGTGACAAAACAAAATTATAAATAACATTTTACACCCCAAAATGTATAGTTTACACTGTGTACCTTGGCAAATGTTTTCTGGCTATCGTATTTTAACTGCAAGGGATATACATATAGATGGTTTTTGTAAACGGTAAATGGATAACAATATTTTGTCATGTCTGGAACAAACTCTTCAACTTCCACAGTAATATTTTGACAATTCTTTTCAAAAGGCTTCAGGGGCACATATGAAGACGTAATACAGTCTGTAGCGGAAAAAAGAACAGGCAAAGAGGTGACAATCATTAACACATTCCTGCATTTATAAAAATATACATGATTTGTGTTCTCAAAGAGCAGTTTAACAAATAGAATTCTTAGTGACTGACAAAAAGTTATACAAGCACTTTAAGGACCCAGAAGAACAAGTAGGAGTAAGTAGCCTGATGCTGGTTTTAGTGAAACCCTTCAAACCAGACGTGGATTGCTATTTCATTCTCAACGTAGAGTGATTTGCCAAAGATAACACATCATAATTTTGACAAATTTAAACTCTGCAAAGAAATCCATTACATTTTTCCTCCTGTGACTGCAATTTAGCTTTCACTGCAAATTTCTATTGGTATCAGGGAAGTAACAGTAAATTTATGCCAATTAGCTCATGGCTAGTCACTCTTAAAAAGTTAACTTGGTGCAGGTGCAAATTTTCACTTAAGAAATAATGGCAGCCTTTTGAAACTACAAATCTTATGATGTGTTACCAATAATAAATTCAATCCTCCCGAAAGTGGAAAACACAAAGCCTCAGAGAGGTGTAGCAGCAGCACATGTTATTGAGGTAGCCCCTTGTAGTAAAGGTTATTCATACACTTAAGGGGCTCTAAGACTGCTGGTCCTTGCTGCAGAGCAATACTGATGGAGGAGGAAGACCCCGGAGAGTCAGACCTGAGGACACAATATTTTTCGTTGGGTTTGGCTTTCTATTATAGCGATACTTACAACAGAATATCTGGAGGTATAGAGTAAAGGTACAAAGAAACAAGTGATCATTTCACTACCCAGAGATAACTACTACTAATATTTTGGCATTATTTTCTTCTAGTCTTCTTCCTATGCATGTTTTATATAACAACACAAAAATCCCACTGTATACAGAACTTTATCCTGTTTTTTTTTTTTTGGCGTTTTATCTGATGTCTTATTTCATGAATTCTTTGTAAACGTCATTTTTCATAGCTGCATAAAGTTTCATGGTACCTGGATACCATAACTGCCTTAACCACACTGACAGTGTTGGGCTCTGGTTGTTTCCAAATCCCCCCACCCCACATAAACAACACTGCAAAGAACACCTTTATGCATAAACTCCTGTCTACACTTCAAATTATTTCTTTAGGAAAAAAATAAGCCATTGTACTCTTAGATGTCTTAAAATGTCAATTGCCACTCTCCTACTTCAATCTTTTCGTGACTTCTCATGGTACCTGGAATGAAATTCAGTCTTTTAAGGAGTTACCATGGTCTTTACAATTCTCTACATGACGTGATTTTTCCTACTTCTCCTACTTCATCTCCTACTCTCCCTCGTGCCCGTCACACACTACACTAGAGCCACATTGGCTCCGTTTCTGTCCATACAAACCAAGCTAGCTCCCACCTCAAGGTCTTTACATATGGGACACCCTCAGAGCAGAATGTACAGTCACAATCACCACATGCTGGCGGGGTCACATGGTGAGCCTTCACTGGCCACCCTTTTTAAAGCAGCCTGCCCAACCACAGACTGAAATTATTCATTTATTCGTTTTCTTGTTTAATGTCTGTCATTCATTCTAGACTGTAATCTCCATACTTTCAAAGCATCTGGTAAGTATTCAATAAAGTTTACTCAATAAATGCTTATTCGGTGAATAAATGGCTAGACAGAATCTCAGAAATGGAATGCCTTAGTTACGGACATTCATGGATATCTACTGCCAAATTGTATTCCTACTCGTGATGGGGGACGGTGCCTGGCCAAAACCTAGCCAGCATTCGACAGTTCCACTTCATTTTTGTAAATCTGACAGATGAACAAAAACATCCCAATGCTTAAATGTTTACCTTTGTGTTAGTGGCATAATTACTGAGATTGGACATTTTAAAAAGATTCACAAGTCATTTTATTTCCTGCAAATTGTCTTTTGTGTCTCCTGAGATCATAGATTCTTTAGACAAGAAAAGAGATTCTCCTCCTTTTGGATCCCTTCGTTGATGAAACTTATCCAAGGCAAAAGGAGCAGCAACTCACTGGAGCACACTCACAACATCATATATAATACATGAAACAGCACCTGATAAAATCAACTCAATTCACTTCCTAGTCTGTAACTATTTACCATGTGTCCTGGGTTGAACAGTGTCCCACCCAAATTCATGTCCACTAGAAGCTCAGAATGTGACCTTATTTGGAAATAGGGTCTTGGCAGATGTAATTAGCTAGGAGGATGAGATCATAATGGATTAAGGTGGGCCCTAAACCCAATGACTGGTGTTCTTAATAGAAGGCCATGTGAGGACAGAGGCAGAGATTGGAGTGATGCAACTACAAGCAAAGGATGCCAAGGAGAGCCAGCAGCCACTAGAAGCTAGAAGAGGCGAGGAATGCTTCTTCCTTAGAGCATTCAGAGGGAGCACGGCCCTGCTGACATCTTGATTTTGACCTCTAGCCTCTAGAACCACAGAACAAATTTGCGTTTTAAGCCACCCAGTTTGTAATACTTTCTTCCAGCAGCCCTAGGAAACTAATACACCATGTAAACCTCAAGAAAAACACTGAGAAGATAAAAACCTGAGATTCAAGCATAATAGCTCTGCAGGCTTATTTGCAATATGTAAGTTCTTACTTGATAAATCCACAGGAGCACATTCTACTGTGATGTTTAGCTGCCCAGGAATAATCTGCAATTTGGTCTTCTCTGGCCTAGATGTAAAATAAGAATATTTGATACTTAAAAATATGATTAAGAAGTGCATTGGTTACACTTTATCCAAACGCTTCCAAAATCCAAATGCTCCGAAGCATTTGATTTTTCCCATATATGACTCGCGTGCAGAATTTGAAGGAATTATAATTCATCTATTATACTGATCTACTGCAGTAACTCCCAAACACTTACTTCTTGTATTCTGAGAGCAACTTGAGAATGTCTTCGTTTGAAAGCTTGCTACTGTCTTGTTTATACAAAGGAGAAAATCTCCCATCCAGGTCCAGAGAACCTTGAATATCTTTGAAAATGGGTCTAAAACAGGAACAGAAGGGGTTTTTTAACTCCAAAGTATTGATAAATTAAGATAAAATAGTGGTGGTGGGAGTAGAAAAGGGTGAAACTATCTTGGAACATAATTCGGCAGCTTCTCCCGAAGTTAAGCATACACCTACCCTCTGATCCTGCAATTCCACTCCTAGGCATATTTCCACATGGTACTTGACCGTTCACAGCAGATTTATTTGTTATAGCCCCAAACTGGCAACCACCCAGATATTCATCAACAGGTGAATAAACAAATCGTGGTATATTCTTACAATGGAATACTACTCAAAATGAACAACTGATACAACATTATGGATGAAACTCAAAAACAGATTGAGCACAAGAAACCAAATGCCGGGGCTTCCCTGGTGGCACAGTGGTTGAGAGTCCGCCTGCCGATGCAGGGGACACGGGTTCGTGCCCCGGTCCGGGAGGATCCCACATGCCGCGGAGCGGCTGGGCCCGTGGGCCATGGCCGCTGGGCCTGCGTTGTCCGGAGCCTGTGCTCCGCAACGGGAGAGGCCACAACAGTGAGAGGCCCGTGTAGCGCAAAAAAAAAAAACAAATGCAAGGGACTTCTCTGGTGGTCCAGTGGTTAACACTTCTCCTTCCAATACAGGGAGTGCGGGTTCCATCCCTGGTTGGGGAGCTAAGATCCCACATGCCTCGTGGCCAAAAAACCAAAACATGAAACAGAAGCAATATTGTAACAAATTCCATAAAGACTTTAAAAATGGTCCACATCCAAAAAAAAGTCTTAAAAAAAAAAACCAAATGCAAGAGTACATACTGCATGATTCCACTTATATGACAGTCTAGAATAGGTAAACGTCATCTAAGGTCGGTGGTTGCCTGGGTGTGGGTGGGATGGCTGACTGGACAGGAATATGAGGAAACTCTCTGGAGTGACAGACATGTTCTATATCTTGGTTGGGGTGGTAGTTTTATGACTGTAAATATCTGTGAAAATTCATCAAGTTGGACATATAAAATGTGAATTTTAACCAAAGGTAAATTATCTCTCAATAAAGTTGATAAAAATTGAATTAGATATTTAAGATCAATTTATAGAGTCTACAATATAAATGTAAAGTTTCCAATATGAATTGGAATTATTCCCTCCCCCTCCCCTTCTTCCATTTTTCAAGCAGCTCTTTTACTGCTAAATCGGGAAGTAATGTACAAGCACCCAACACACTGGAAGCAGCTACGGCCAGAAGCACAATTCCCCCGGCAGAACCACTGAAAATGTGGTTATAGGCATTAACTATTGTTCCTACTTCTAAGCATACCTCCTTTATTTTCAGTAAACAGGGGTTTATCACACATCTTTTAAATACCCCAGCCAAGCCTTTAGAGTGAGTTCCTGCTACTGCTGACAACCAAAATAATTCAGGCAGAAAGAAACAGCATAATTCCACATCAGAACTGAGGATCACAGCGTCTAACTTTGAAGATTTTAAAATTTATTTTTCTACTGGCAAATCAGCATCAAGCAGCTACTGCTATGGCCTGAAGGGGGGCGGGGGGGCAGTGTGCCACAGGTGTCCAGCGTGGGCTCTGAACTCAGATGCCATGAGCGCTGAGCCCTACTCACACACATGCCATGGGAACTTGGGCAAGGATTTTTTTTTTTATTTCAGTGACTCAATTTCCTCATCTCTAAGATGGGGGAGAATACTACCCACCTCTTTTTTTGAGGGGGGTATGTATGTATGTGTGTATGTATGTATTTATTTGTTTGTTTGTTTGGCTGTGCCGGGTCTTAGTTGTGGCATGCAGGATCTTCGCTGCCGCGTGCAGGATCTTTAGTTGCGGCATGCGGGATCTAGTTCCCTGACCAGGGATCGAACCCGGGACCCCTGCATTGGGAGCGCAGAGTCTTACCCACTGGAGCACCAGGGAAGTCCCAATACCCACCTCTTAAGGAAGTATACATTAAACACTCAGATCTCTGCCTTATACACTGAGCACTTAATCCCTATAAATAATAACAGCAGCAGCAGCTGGAGCATCACTAAGTACGCTTATATTTACAGGCCGTATTTCACCTTCTATAATGCCTAAATATACCACCCTCCACTACTCTTTGCCCTTGACCTATCCTTGGCTATCATTCTTACCAGTCTGCAAAACAAGGACAAGGTGCCTTTTCATCTACCAACATACAATGCATTTTGAGACCTTCCCCCAAATGAAATGATTATAAATAGTGACAGAAGACTTAATTAACTTAGAATCTCCTGTCCTTATGCTACTCCTCAGCACCCACTGAACATAACTGATTGAATTATTCAGAACATGGTGCCCTTTCCCCAGAAGTTCCAGTGAGCTGTACAGGCTGTACCACAAACAAGCCAGTGAACTTGTACTTCAAAGGGGGAATAAGCAAGAAGCACGTTTTAAGTCATCACTGTAGGTAGACTTGCAAGATCTGGAGAAAAAACATGTAACCCACCATCAGATATGTGGTATGGATAATACACTTCCTAATAGACTACCCCTGAAGGGGTTGCCAAATTTGTCATCAGAAAGCAAGAAAATCTATTAAGTAATTACACACTTGCACTTAACAGCATTCTTTGCCTTCTCATTTTTAGTATGTTTTTCAGAATTACTCTATGATGGCTTTTCAAAGCATAAACCCAGCCAACTCTGAAACAGTGGGCACACTGTACATAATTCACTACAATTTCTGGTTTTCTGGGGAAAAATTCCATCACTTTAGCAAATAAGCTCTGCTTTAAAATGCAATAAAATTAAGTGGTGTCAGTCAGATCAGTAACCCAAGCCAAAGAAAATTTCCCTGAAGCAAGACATTTGAAAAAGTGAAAGGTCTTTGAGGCACAGCAAATTCTAAGAGAAAGAATTCTTATATCCTGTTACAGACTGAATGTTTGTATCGTTCCCCCCACCCAGCCCCATGCCGCCAAAGTTCATTTGTTGAAATCTAATCCCCAAGGTGATACTTGGAGGTAGGGCCTTTGGGAGGTGATTCGGTCATGAGGATGGAGACCTCATAAATGGGATTAGTGCCCTTATAAGAGGCCAGAGAGCTAGCCCGCCCTCGTTCCACCATGTGAGGATACAAGGAGAAGTTGGTTATCTAAAACCTGGAAGACAGTCCTCACCAGAACCCAACCATGCTGGCACCCTGATCTCGGAATTCTAACCTCTGGGTATGAAATAAATGTCTGTTGTTTAAGCCATCCAGACTATAATAATTCATTATAGCAGTCCGAATGAACGAGACACATCCCAAGTGTCCCAAGATGTAACTGGCTTGTCAGAAACAGACTTCCAAATGCTACTGGGGAAGACGACAGCCCTCAACTTTACATGTGAGCGTGAATAGATGGGTCAGGATTATATATGTACAAACCTGGCAGCCCAAGCAAAGGGCATTCTGTATTGTCCAAGGCGGCTACACACTTGCTTAGCTGTCCTGTGCACCTTCTGGGCTGTCTAAGGGCAGAAATAAGAAGACAAGATCATATTTGTTCAAACTACCAGGGACTCACCCAGAAAAATAATTGCCCCAACTCACTGATATAAAACATCAAAATCTAGGAAAACAATATATAGAAATAGCTACAGGTAAAACACAACACACATCAGTCACCCACTTTCCAAGATGAAAGTATTTCCTAAAGGTTCTGTGTTTTCTCATCAACAAAGCCCTCATCGAGATATCAGAAGACAGACAAAATAGATGTAGGGCATGTTTTGCACCAAAGACCACTACTGGGAAAATTTAAGCAGTTGTAATGTGTATTTCCTTTCACAACGTGAGCAGGCAGACACTCATCATTCTTGGGAGAAGTTTGTTCTAGGTACTGCTGACCTTTTTACTCCCAAGATAAAAGCCAAATGACCAAGAATCAATGCAATTAGTTTAGCGTGGGCAGGAATTGCTGTTTGCACAGGCACTGGGAGATGGCAAAGGAGATGAACTGCCTATAGAGTCTAAACAGGCTGTGAAAATGCTGGCTGTATGCTCACCCCTAGGGATACAGAATGCTAGAGGCTTTTATCTATACTGTTCAGAGTTTCTTTTCCCACACATTAGTCACAGGTCTCCTCAGCATCTCCCACTTAATAAACACTATTTGGACACACAGCTAAATGCTACAAATAGCAGATCGACTCTTACAAATACTCAGCAGCTGGAGTGCCGCTAGTGAACTGTGCCACAAATGCTTTCCCTCTCTGGGCCTCACTTTTCTCATTTATAAAATGAGACGAGAGAATTAGATCAATAATTTCCAAAGGTTTGGAATTCATGATCCAGAAATTGGGATGAGTCTATGGCTCGCCGACTTTGAAGGCTGCCATTTAAAGCCCTTGGATGGTAAAAAAAAAAACAATCCCCGCCATTTCATACGCCAGCGTTTCAGGAAAGACAGACAGGTGTAATGTCTAAAAGGTAGGAAGGGCAAAAGTCTCAGAATAAAGGACAGCCCTTCGAATAAAATACATTGAAGTTTCATGAATGGCTCACTATCTTGTCTTTCTTTTCTCATTTCATCACAGATAGGAGTAAATTTGAGTACAGACTGGCATTTGGAAACTGCAGGACTGGGTCATTTTTATCCTCCCAGCTCTGACATTCTAAGCCCGTATTGCAGGGCTGGGAGTAAAGAAAGGGTAGCTATTGCCAAGGATACGGTATCAATGAACAGGTGTTGCCTAAAAGCCTTTAGCTCTTACTTCGATAAACAAGCAAAAATCAGATCGTCGTGTAAAAAGGACATAAAGGAAAAGGGGGAAAAGTCACGTTCAAGCCTTAGCATGCACACTCACATAGTGAACAACGTTTTCAGAAAATACTGCATGCTGCGAGAACGTTGCGGGATTTTTTTGTTTTTTGTTTTCTTTTGGGAGGAATCATTGATGATACCATTTAAAATACCAATAAAAGGCAAATTCTACAACAGGCTGAAATGCTCACAAATGATCTTTATAAATACCTTTGCCGGGTCGGAATTTTTGACGTAGGGTTCCGCACAGTGCGTGATGTTTCCCTGGAGCACCTTTTCAATTCTCGCGACCAGGAAAATTTCAGGATGTGGATTCGTCACTGAGAAAATTCCCTGGAAAAAATTCCTCCCGTTAGACTTTTCTTGAATGTAACCTCATATATACAGTTGTTTGGTTAGTGATTCCTAGTGGTGTGTTTAGCACAGAATGTTGATATTCAACATAGGATCATGTCCAGGGCCCTGGCAATAGATAGCATTTCCTTTCATACAGCTTCATACAGTCTCCCAGGCTCCCAATGCTCCTTTCAAAATGGATTTTCTATTTTGTCACCAATTTCACGTGTATTATTGGTCCACAAAGCACAGGTGTCACCCTGGCTGCTTAGCCTCTTGTGTTCGGCGGTGTTTGCGAGGTGCGTCCTTAGGCCTTATCAGTACGGCGTGTATTGTTTGGCTTAAGCGGCATGTGCAAAAATAGCGTGCATTTCTGAAGTGGAACCGGATATGCATTTTTAAACGTAACTGCCTGCAACTCCAGGGCAATTCACTCACACTTAACTACTACTGATGGTAGCTAAGAAGGAAGAAAATACTTTATTGCTCTGTATAACATAAAAACTGAATCATCCTATAGAAACCATTCCTTTGTTGCAGTTAAAGAGCGCTGGTGCTCTCAACGTAAAGGTAGAGGACAGAGGATCCGAAACTCCTTTTGTTCCCAAACACTTTATCTCAGGTACTAATGTAGATGCAACCCAAGTTCCATGAGTTTTCTTTGAGGGCATGTGGAACAAGCATATCATCTCCTGTTCCAGTTCAGCTCCTTCCAAATATAATGTCTTCCAAATGGCCTGTTAGTTGGTTATGTCCGTTGCTTAAAGAAGCACCACACAAATGAATTCAAGTGTAAAAATCCATCACTGGGACTCCACCAAGTTTTATTTTTCTGCTTGGTATATTACCAACTGTGTTAAGATAGTGTGTTCCAGTTTTCAAAGCATTTCAGACACGGTAGCTCCTCTGTTCCAGAAAGAACCCTCTGAGGTAGACAGGAAAGGAGAGAAAACCAAGGGTAGGACGCTAAGTAATTCCCCCAAATCCAGCAGCTTCTAAGGGTCCCGGATTATGGCTGATTTAGCTTTGAATTCCCAAGCAGCAAGCATGGAAGAAAGTGGTTAAAAACTGTTCGGGGAGTCAAATCTCCTGGGTTCAAATGCTGACCCCACCATTTATGGGTTTAGGCAAGTCGTATCCTCTCTACATCTCAGATTGCCCATCTATGAAATGGGGGATGATGAGAGTAAGAGCGCTTTCGTAATCTTCTTGAGTGGATTAAATGAAGTAATGCACATTAGGTACCTGGTTATTGCCAGAGTAACCCAAAGCATCCCAAGATCACAGAACTTGATTTTTGGTTCTGCCAGGAGCGTTCTGCCCGAGCTGTGACATGCAGCTGGCAGACTGCTAGAGCGGCTCCTGCAGAAGGTATGCTGAGCAGTGCACCCTGAGTGCAATCTCATGCTTTCTGATTGTCACATGACTGTGCTAGAGAGTTTTCGTGCACCATCTCCCTCAGTCTTCATAAAAACCCTTGAACGCAAGCACTACGATATACACATTTTACAGATTAAGAAACTGAGGCTTAGAGACGTTCACGCAGTAAGTGGGTGAAGATTGCAGCCAGGGCTTCCAGACGATACACAGCCTCTCAGCCTCTTGACCTAGGCTTCCAACATCTCACGCGATACAGCTTGACGAGAACAGTAACACCAATTACTGCCATGGCTAACATTCACTGAGCGCCTATTGTTCCCCATGCCCAGTACTCCAGCTGTTCCCCCACACAGCCATTTCCCCACACTGATGCGAGCAACGAATATTATCATTTAAAAGGATTTGACAACTGATAAGAGGAAGCTGCTTTCACTCGTTTATCTGTTATCACTGTTACTACTGCTCTTAATAGCAGCCACGTCTTACTGAGCCAACTCGGCGGGCCTGGTACAGGGCCGAGTGCTTTCTAGGGACAGCACACGTTGTCTGAGCCTCACAGTCACCCTGGATGCAGGTACTATGGTTACCTCCAGTTTACAGATGAGGATGCCGAGGCACAGAGATGCTCACTGTTCAAGCGACCAGGATTCCGGTCCAGGGGGAGACTCTCTGCAGCTGCGTCGCCTTTTGTCCCACCAGCTTCGAGCTCGCCCCCGTCCCCGGAACACAGAAGGGTAACCAGAGAGCACCCAGGAATCCTGTGTGGGCTGGGAGTCCGGCTCTTTAGGACAAGGCCTCTGGCCCTTCCCTCCTGTCCCACCAAGGAGGCATGGATGGGCCTGCCCCCGCCGGAGGGTGACTCTCACCCACTCCACTGCCCCCTCCCTCTAAAGAATGGGCCAGGTCCCCCCAGCCCAGTCCGCAGCACTTAGCCCCCAGAGCACGGCAGGGCATGTGACGGCAGAGTGCCCCCTTTTCACTAGTGCCCAACACCTGCTGCCCCCCAGCGGGGAGCCCACAAGCCACAGGTCAGTCTGGGGGACACGGGGGACTGAGCTGGGTCAGGGCATCTGGGAAGGAACTGCCAGGCAGCTGAGAGTGAAGTAACTGGTCACAGTGGCAGGAAGGCAAAACTACTCAACGGACCCAGCTTCCTCCTTTTCCTGTGGTCACCTTGTTGCTCCAAGGAGCAGATGGGGAGGGCCTAGAACGGCCCGCAAGCCCCCACTGTCCACCAAGCCCTGGAGTGGCCTCTTTCTACAGATCATGCCACCCCTCGAACAGCCTTGGTGGAGGTGACGGGGTTGCCAGACAGCCCTTTCCAGGAATGCTGGGGAACCAGGCTGTTTCCCCGTCTCTAGGGTGACAGGGAAGCAGTGCAGTAGAGGGGGGAATGCTCCTCATCTCAGTAGCTCTGTGACCTTGAGTAAGCCACCTGACTGCTCTGTGCCTCAGTTTCCTCATCTATAAAATGGGAATAGGAATAGGACCTACCTACTTTACTGGGGGTGTGGTAAGAATTAAATGACTTTATACAGATAAAGTACCTAGAGAAATACGGGGAAAAAAACTGCTGAAAAAAATCTGATGAGCTGAGATTAGCGTTCAGACCTGCTAACATCCAGTCTCTCCCTACACAGTACTGCATCCCAGTCCTAAATGGGAGGAAGATGAAGAAAAAGCCTTCTTCAAAAGAAAATGTCCAAATATTGGAGCAAATGGCCGCTTCCTGGTATCTTTAGTTGATCTGGAACAAGGGTGCAAAATGATAAAGCCATCTGAGGCCGCTGCCGATTCCTCTGAAGCCTCTCTCACGTCCCACATCTTCTATGCAGTCTTCTAAGGCAACTCCTGACCCTTGACCCCTCCTCACATTCCAAACTCCTCCACTCCCATTGTGTGATACAAGTCAGCACTTAATTACATACTGCCTAATGTTGTTGACTGAGGTCTTTCAAACAGACCTAGGCTCAAATCCCACCTTCACCACTACCAGCCATGTCATGACGGGGAGCTTACTTAGCCTCCCTGATCAGCAGTTTCCTCATCTGCAAAACAGCAATAATTATCCTATTTCACAAGACAATGGTGTTTACGTGAGACACCAATGGAAAATTCTGGCACACAAGAGACATGCAAAAAATGCTGATTTTCTTCCTGACCTAGGTTATAGGTGGGATGACCCTGAAACCACAATTTAAACTTCTTGTATTGAACAGACAGCTGAGCACACTGAACTAATGCAGCAAATACATCATTGGCTTAGAAGGACTTATTTGACACTGTGTGGAAAATTTTAAACATATAATTCAATAGCAGGTTCTCAAATACTTGTAATACTGTCTTGCTCAATCTCTCTTTTAGAAGCATAGGCCGTCACAGTGGAACGTTCAAGTATGTGACAACCACAGTCTGAGTAACAAACTAAGAGGATGTAAGGGAATGAGGAGCAACATGGGGAAAAACGACCACAGGTCCACAGCCCAGAGGCAAGTGACAGCACATGTCAAGTCCCCTACCATTGGGCAATCTGTATCAATGAGCATAATCTTTGACCCTGAAAACCCCAATGCTTGAAATTTATTCTAAGGAGATAATTCAACAAGTGAGCGAACACGTAAGCACAAGGATGTAATAATGCAGTGTTCTTTATGATATCCCCAAATTAGAAATATCCTAATGAGCTAAATCAGTGGAATAACAGATTAGCCTTTAATAAGAATGTGACTGATCCAGATAGTGATACAGGGTGATAAACATGATGCTGAATAAATACAGTAGGTATAAACCAGCACGACTATGATACAGTCTGTATAAGAGTATACATAATGTGTATGTGTTTATATATACACAACAGAGACATCCAGAAAGATGTTTGCCAAAATGTTAATAGTTATCGTCTATAGGTGCTGATTTTTACTTTCTTCTTTATTACTTTTTCTATTGTTCGAATTTTCTACATGATAATGTATTTATTTTTACAATCAGAAGAAAAAGGAACATTTTTATTTAGGGTAAAAGAAATCTCATTACAATGCGAGCTGCTTTGTTCTGCTTCTTCCCACTTTAATTCTCTGCCACACTCTAGTTTCCTTTCAGTTGCAAAAGTCTAGAAGGCAGACCATCAATTCTGCTCTGCCTAACCTCTTATGGCGTCCAGTCTGGTCAGAGGTCAAAATGCCAGGGAACTGTTAGGCTCCTTCCAAAGGGCATTCTTTGCCTCAGATAGGATAGGGGAGCGTAGCATTACAGCTGTGACACAAGAACTCCTTGAATAAAGAGAGTTTATGCTCCATTAAAACTACCTACTCAGGGGCTTCCTTGGTGGCGCAGTGGTTGAGAGTCCGCCTGCCGATGCAGGGGACACAGGTTCGTGCCCCGGTCCGGGAAGATCCCACATGCCGCAGAGCGGCTGGGCCCGTGAGCCATGGCCGCTGAGCCTGCGCGTCCAGAGCCTGTGCTCCGCAACGGGAGAGGCCACAACAGTGAGAGGCCCGCGTACCACAAAAAAAAAACAACAGAAAACTACCTACTCAGAATGGGAATGGGAGTTAAGAGGGGAAGGTTATTGTAGGGTCAACTTTTTCTTCAAAGAAACGAGTCTTACAGGTACTTATTGCCTTGCTCAAAAGTATGCACAGGGGTACAGGGGTGTGTCTGTGTCATCTGCATTCCATCTCACAAAATACTTCCTTTGAGATTCACATCACGGTCTCACTTCACCAGTGTATTATTAGCATATTTGCTGGTTTCCTTTTTTTCCCCTCCAACTTCAGTCACCAGAAAAACATCTATACACAGATCCTACAAGAGATGGAATGCCCATGAAAACACTGACCTGAAACTATGAAGGAACCCAAGGGTGTTTCTGTTTCTTATTCTGAATGGGCTACCAAGGCTAAAAGATCATTCCTTACCTGCCTTATGTAGCGTAACTGAGATTCAGCAATTCCATGAATGAAAGACTCCGGTGAAGAACCTCTTGAGTTTCCATCACTAGCCAGTTGGGTTGAAGGGCTCCACAGCATTTCACGGACAGATGCGGGATTCAGGTCTACGTGGAAGTCAGCTGAAATCTTACAATTGTTCTTCACATCAAATAAGGCAAGATTTATAAAAAAGGGTTCAACCTGGGAATGAAAACCATTACGTTTTTAAACTATGACTTTCATTTTAGGTGGGGTGAGGGGAGGGACACAAATTACAAAATAATTTTTTTTAATTCCTCTGAGTTCAACATTTAGCTAAAATTGCATTGTGGCTCATTTGCATATAAGAAAGAGCATTCTAAATAACAGACTATCAAGTTTTAACTTCTGTCAGGTATAATTTCACAAGCTATAAATTTTTTAAAATGATGTGTAGAAATCAGAAGCCACATTTAAAGAACTTCAACTGTTCTATGAATAAATTTTAATTCTCCATAGGCTTATTGAAATTACCCCAAAATAATGCCGGTATTACAGAGCAGAAATAAATCTTCCCTTTTGCTATGTTACAGCTTATTGGATTATACATTTAATAAGAGCTAATATCAGTGAACATCCAATTACTTGACAAAAGCTTTGCTCCATCAGCAATTTTGGAAGACATGATTCCTCTCCACAGATGGCATTTGAAAGCTGGTCACAAAGAGAAATTTCATGCCAGATGGCATAAAGATTAACCCTTTACACACCGAAAGTCTGCTAGTGCATCTCAGCTACTTTGTTAGAGAATAAATCATCACTGTGGATATTTCTCAAAGACAAAGTAGAACCCTCAAAAAGATGAACATAAAATGCAGTCTCTTTGGCGATTTTACATTCATAGTTTCAAGTATTCCTAAGCAGCTCAAATGATGCGTGACAGCTAATAATTAGAATTTGCTGTGAAGAACAGAATGAATTTACCCTATGAGAATAGTGAGTGAGGTGGAGCTGACTGCACAGCATCTGTGTTCCTCCATGGCTTTGGTGTTCCTTACTCATGGCTGTGAGTCAATTTCACAGAAGTCATATTCTCTAGTAGAATTTACAAATTTGAGGGCTTTCCACGCTCTGCAGACAAGTCCCTCTTGAATGTAAAGAGCCTACCTACTCTACCTGCTATTTTGAATAGGTAAGACTTTCATGAATCCTCTCAAGATGAAAACACATTCCTATTCTGGCAAAATAAAGACATGTATGGAATTCTTCCATGTCAAATGTATCGTAACATGTAGCAATGGAATTTGCATGCAGTAAATTAGTTCTCAGAACAAAATTGAAAATCTTAAAAAAATAAGGAAGAAGTTTCCTTAATGCACTGGTTTAATGGAGGTAGAAGGAAAATTCATACATACGTTTGTGGGTGGTCCTTTTGCATTGTCTCCAACTTGACCCAAGATATTGAACGTTAAATCATGGCAATTTACCAGGAAACGTTTATTGCACTTTTCCTCAAATGGCTTTATATCAGGTTCAATTCCGGAAAAGTCCAACCTCTACAAAATATATAATATGAATCAATTCTCCCCCAAAATAGATATTATATGAATATAGATCTATGCGTAAAAATTGCAAAATCCAACAGTTCTCTGTCCATTCTTCATTTGAACTCTTATTTTTTTATTCAACAAGGCTTTGTAGAGCTCTTATAGTAAGGTTCAAACACAGATAGAGAGAAATCCCGACCTCACCCTCCACCCCACTCCTCTGACTTCATCTCCTATCCTCCCCCCGACCTCTGTTCAGCCCCACTGGCCTCCTTGGTTATTTCTCCAGCACACCAAGTATACTCCCACCTCAGGACCTTTGCACTTGGTGTTCTGTAAGGAACCCTCTTCCCCCAAGATAACTGCAAGGCTTATTTACCAGGGTGAGCCTCACCAGGGTGAGGCTTCATTTCATTCAAGTGTCTAATCAATTGGCATTTCCACAGAAAGACCTTCCTTAATTCCCTATATAAAACTACATACTGGGCTTCCCTGGTGGCGCAGTGGTTGAGAGTCCGTCTGCCGATGCAGGGGACACGGGTTCGTGCCCTGGTCCGGGAAGATCCCACATGCCGCAGAGCGGCTGGGCCCGTGAGCCATGGCCGCTGAGCCTGGGCGTCTGGAGCCTGTGCTCCACAACGGGAGAGGCCACAACAGTGAGAGACCCACGTACCGCAAAAGAACAAAAAACAAAACAAAAACTATATACTCTCTGAAAGTCTCTACTCCCTTTCTTTAATTTCGTTTTCTAACATTATTTTTGATATTTATTTGGTTGTTTATTGTTTGTCTTCCCCACAAAATATTATGTTCCAGGATGGTAGGAATTTTGTTTCTTTCATGAGCTGTGCAGGAGACAAATTTGACATGAATGGATATGGAAAGCAAGAATAACACAATGGCCTCTAACTTGGAAGATTCAGTAGACTGTGATGTTACAAACTTAGATGGGAAATAAAAATGAATAGCAGGTATGGGGGGGTGAACAGAGGTGATGAGTTCAGCTTGGGATGTGTTGAGTTTGAGGTGATGCAAGTAAGTGGTTGGAAAAATAGGAGAGGTGTGGGTTGGAGATCTGGATTTGGGCATCAGTGGTAACCAGGGTGAGGAGGACAAGGCCGGACCTCTGGGGACCACCTACATTGAAATGATGAGCAGAGGGAAAGGCATGTGCTCCTGAGCTCAGCTTCTAACAGAGCTGGGAGATGAACCCTGGCTGCCACAGAGATATATTTTTGAAAATTATTGTTATCTCAAAATAAAGTTTAAAAAAAGATACTGGGGGCTTCCCTGGTGGTGCAGTGGTTGAGAGTCCGCCTGCCGATGCAGGGGACACAGGTTCGTGCCCCGGTACGGGAAGATCCCACATGCCGCGGAGCGGCTGGGCCCATGAGCCACGGCCGCTGAGCCTGCGCGTCCGGAGTCTGTGCTCCGCAACGGCAGAGGCCACAACAGTGAGAGGCCCGCGTACCGCAAAAAAAAAATAAATAAATAAAATTTTTTAAAAAATAAAAAAGGATATTGGGAGTCAAAGAATTCCTCTCACAGAATCCTCCTCCTTAGCTCACACGGCTCAGGAGATCCTGAGTTCATCTGTTCATTCTAATGGTCTGAACAGACTCACATTCTGTGCACAAATGGGAGGAAAAGTATATACTGTGGGACAACTTACTATACTTTCGATAAGACCAGAGACAGGGTAGATGGGAAATGACTGGATGAATCCGAGCAGAATATACTGCCAGTATGGAAAACTCAAGCCAAGAAACATAAGAATTTTTCTCAATTGCCTGAGTATTTCAAGCCAAAACAGGTATTGTGACTGAAGAGTCTTGGATAATTATAGCTGTCCTGACCTTGCCTACATCACTGACAAAATTCTCCTTAAAAGGGCCTAAAATATAATACTCGTACCTGAAAGCACGATTTTCCCCCCAGAGTCTATTTATCTACAAATGTGTGGGACTAGACAGCTCCCTCTTGAACACTTATCTATCTGTGGAGCCAGCGGAGGCAAGTCATTGCCATGGAGATCAATTCTAATTTCCGCCCATTTATCTGCTCTCCTTTCTAGCTTACTCAGACGGTGGAATGTGAAGAGAAGCTGGACTAAACGCCCCCAGCCCCCAAATCCTTTCCCTTCTGAGGCCTAAGAGTGCAAATGTTGGGACATATGGCCATCCTCAGTAGTTCAAAGTTGGAGCCACCCCCTTCAGTCAGTGTTTCTTTTCTTTTGTGTTTTTTAAAATTTTTTGTCTGCCTCTTCTTTGGGGGATGCTTATTAGGCGTGTACATTTTTAATTTTTTTGGCCGTGCCACTTGGAATGTAGGATCTTAGTTCCCCAATGAGGGATCGAACCCGTGCCCCCTGCATTGGAAACACAGAGTCTTAACCACTGGACCGCCAGGGAATTCCCCAGTGCTTCTTTATTCTCTACGGTCAGTGGAAGAAAACACATCGCTAAACACTGAACTCTGGCCAAAAGTGACAGCCGATATTATAGGATGACACTGCCTACCTAGAAAAGTACTCGACACACACAACCTATATTTCTCTGTAGTGAAACTGCCTTCCATAACCAACACTGAAGTCAATTTTCTGTCAAACTTTCATTGCAACAGTGAATTTTTCTCTCACTGTGTAGCTCACTGATAAACAACTCAAACATAAAATCAGTTCAGTTCCATGACCACAAAAACACTACACCACAGATTTTTTAAAGACACTAGATTGAGTTTCAACCACAGTCAATTGGCTTCTTTGTATACAATCAAAGAGTCTGACATGTTCAATTAGAGCCCAATCATGATGATGAGGGGTGGGATCAAAGGCTCAGACATGCTTGGAATGAGTAAATTTCTGAATGAATATCTTAGAACTAACATTCCCAAGGCCTGCTATACCCCTTTTTGTTTTAATTCATACAACTTACACAAATAATATAGTAGTGCTATGGAGAAAAAGGGAGAGAACATTTAAAACAAATTTTCCCCAGATAATTTTATTTTCTCATGTGGTATTTTATTAAGGAAAAACTTTTGCATTATTTATAGACTATATACTTTTTCCATTTCAGACTAAAAACTTTTAGTTAGAAAACTGTATGAAGTGGGGGCTTCCCTGGCGGCGGAGTGGTTAAGAATCCGCCTGCCAGTGCAGGGGACACGGGTTCGAGCCCTGGTCCAGGAAGATCCCACATGCCGCGGAGCAACTAAGCCTGTGGCACACAACTACCGAGCCTGCGCTCTAGAGCCCGCAAGCCACAACTACTGAGACCACGTGCCACAACTACTGAAGCCCATGCGCCTAGAGCCCGTGCTCCGCAACAAGAGAAGCCACCGCAATGAGAAGCCCGTGCACCACAACAAAGAGTAGCCCCAGCTCACTGCAACCAGAGAAAGCCCTTGCGCAGCAACGAAGACCCAATGCAGCCAAAAATAAATAAATAAATTTATTAAAATAAATCAGAGGAGGCTCCTCTTTAAAAAAAAAAAAGAAAGAAAACTGTATGAAGCAAAAAGAAATGAAAACAAAATCAGTCTTCCCCAAATTATTTTATATTGTATTGAC
Organism: Orcinus orca; assembly: GCF_937001465.1. Lineage (NCBI taxonomy): Eukaryota > Metazoa > Chordata > Mammalia > Artiodactyla > Delphinidae > Orcinus > Orcinus orca. The sequence goes on along the minus strand of NC_064580.1, from coordinate 102,815,077 downwards.
ATATTTTCACTGAGGAAAAAACTGTAATGCTTATATAATGCGTACTTTTCTATTGAAAAAATCCCACAGATTTTAATTAGAAATCTCATGTAGAAAAATTGAAAAGAAAACCAAAATATTCGTCTTCCCTCAAATAATTTCATTTTCTTGTGAAATAGTTTCCATTAGGAAAAATATTTGTAACATTTATACACAGCAGAATTTTTCCATTTTAAAAAATCAGCAATTTAATTAGAAAACATGATGGAATTACCTAAATGGAAAAAGAATATGAAAAAGGATACATGTATATGTATAACTGAATCACTGTGCTATACACCTGAAACTAACACAACATTATTAATCAATTATATGCCAATATAAAATAAAAAATTTTTAAAGAGGTAAAATAAGAAAATATCATGGAATTAAATATTAACTACCTATATATCTTAGTACAAAAAGTGCCTCACTCTCATGAAAGAGATTAAAATACACATGTGCACATAAACCTGTACTTCCCTGCACCGCTTTCCAGTTTAAGTGAGATACATGAAAATTATCCCAGTTCTACAGGCCTACATCAAAAGTGGAAAATAAACACGTCTCATATGGCTTGGTGTTCCTTACACTGCAGATATTCACTGCTACCGGATCACAATTGTATTTAATGGGTTAAAAGCACTGAAACCATTGTTAAGGACTCTTTAATTTATCCATTTTGAGGAGTGAGATGAAGTGAAAAGAATATAAAGAACTGAGAGAAAAAAAAAAATATATATATATATGTTGTCCCAAACTATTTGTATATACGCTAGCCCTCTTAGTGAAGTTAGCTGTTAAGCTACTTGTTCGAAGTAAGCAAGACAAGTATAAAGCAATAGATATGCCCAGTAGTGCAAAAATCAGTGATTTCAACATTTCAGACACTGTTTATCTGAATAAGCAACTATTCTAGGATTATTTAAAGAAATGTATCATTAATACCTGAACTTCCGAGTCAAAAGAAAAGAGGTTCTGTCTTCCATCTCCTCTACTGAGTTTGTTCAGCTGTTCAGTTTCTCTTCCATACTAAAATTAAAACAAACATATATATATACACACACACACACAAACACGAAACATTACTTCATTTCCGTCAAAACAGTATTAAATGCCATTTAATTATCTAGTTTATGTGAAACTAGCAATCTGCCACAGCTTCAAAAAATATACTATTCTTGGGCTTCCCTGGTGGCGCAGTGGTTGAGAGTCCGCCTGCCGAGGCAGGGGACGTGGGTTCGTGCCCCGGCCCGGGAAGATCCCACATGCCGCGGAGCGACTGGGCCCGTGAGCCATGGCCGCTGAGCCTGCGCGTCCGGAGCCTGTGCTCCGCAACGGGAGAGGCCACAACAGTGAGAGGCCTGCGTACCGCAAAAAAAATATATATATATATATATATTCTCCATTTCCAATCACTTAAGGTGGATAAAGAATGCTTGCTGGGCAGAGAATCACAGTCACCATGACCCATAAATAAGCTATAGATCAGCTTCTTATACTTTCTATATGCCTTTTATAATACCAAGAATACTGTTCAACCCATAGTACAAAAAAGAAATACAAGAGACTTTGGATGTAAAAGAGAATAAACGAGAGAAAACACTATCTTTTATATATCCATGGTGCTAGCCATGGAATATTATACACAATTCTGATTCCATCACTTTAGGAAAAACATAATGGGCTCTACGGTCTGGAATGACAAAGACTCAGAGGGGATACATTAAAAGCTACAGGGGATCATGAGTGTGTTCCTAAATTTTGGAAGACAGCTTTGAAGCTTAAGAGAACGCTAAATTTCAAATAGAAAAAAGTAACATCTAAACCTGTGTAACTTAATAGTTCAGGAAGAGGAATAAAGTAAAAATATAAATAGGTTTGGTAAGGATTTAAATGAAGAAATGGGTCATAACCTCCTAATCTATTATAGTAGAGAGTCCACAGAGTAATATATGTAACCTACTAAGATAGGTATGATAATCACCTCTACACTTTCAAAACTGGCTCACTTCAAACACCAAAGAGCAGAGTAACTAACACAAACGCTGTCTGTTAACCAAAATCTTTATCTGATGAAATTATTCATATACATATACATAGGCAGCCACATATAGAAAGACTATGATTTTCATACCAAATTAACATATACAAATCATTAGATTGAATATCATGTTCAATCTTCATCAAGAGCCCCTTGAATGAAGCATAGTTAGTGTATGAATGGCATACAGTAACTGAACTGAATAAGAAGTAGCAGATAAAATCAATAAAGTCACTAAAGTCTAGAAGTACTTCTTGGCATCTAGGAAAAACAAATAACATTTTCCAAACTGTTAGTTGGCACTTACAGGTCCAGCTTTAGGAGTGTAACTTTTCTTTTACCATCTCTACCTGTTTCACTCATTTGTTGTGGTTTTTAACTTAGAAATGACATTGCCACACGGAATCCAGCATTCAAACTTTAATAGCTAATCCTGCATTGTCTCAGTTGAAGGCAAGTTGCCATCAGAAAGATGTACCTTCATCAGTTCCGGATGCATGCTCCGTTCCAAGCTGGCCATGATGTTCTCGGCTTTTCCTTGGCTGCTAGTTTCATCATCTGCGAATTCATTAAAAGCAGATGTTCTAAACCATGCAGACCATTACTAATCACCTAAGCGGAATATCCTAACTATCTCCCTCTCCCACCCCAACCTCTCCTACTAGATTTATTGCAAAGAATTTTGATTATGAAAGCACAGGGAAAACTCTAATGGGCTTTTGAAAATCTGCCATGAATTCCCTATCTGTTTCAGTCTGGTTATATTTCATATGTCAGAGCCCATGTAGCATATCAACTCTTAAAAAAAAGAAAGAAAGAAAAGAAAACCCTATCAACCTCCATAGTCACTTTTAATGAAGAAGTAGGTCACCTTCAAGATTAAGAGTTCTATATTCACTCTACACAAAGGACATTCCATGGATTAAAGACAAGGGCTTTACCTCAATAATGAATCATTTAAAAATTCTGACCTTGTGCGGCCTCTACCGTCTCCTTTTTCTCTTGCACTAAACTGTCGGTATTGATCTGAATAATCTTTTTCAAAGTTATCAACCATTCCTCCATTTCCTGCTCAGTTTCAGCAGCCAGATAATGGCTATACTTATCTAACATCTTGAGTTCGAAAGCATGACGGCGCATTTTGGGGCACTGGAGGGGGGAAAAAAAAAGACGTGTTCAGTTAGTTTAGTTGCCCTTTTAATATTAGATTTCATTAGTTTATTTACTTTTACCTCAGCTCAGCACATATGTACGTCAATACCTCCATGAAAGAACTGCTTCTTTCAACAAGGAATAGAAATTCCAAGACGACGAATGACCATGTCAAGCATCTTATTTATCCCCCTCAGTACTGAGCACAGCAGTATATGCACAAAGTTGGCATAAAATACTACACGTTGAGTGAGTATTATCATTTAAGGCCTTCTGACATCCTCCACGTTTGGATAATCAAACTACCACCATAAAAATAAGCAAATGTTTTACTATTTCCACCCTGCTTTAAGTTTTCCTGGCATATTCACAGATTTTCAAAATCAGCCCTTAAAAACAAGCTTAAATGTGACCTGAAATAAACCTGGTACTTGCTTTATATCACACCATAAAATGCAATATCACTATCTGATTCACTCTGCCATGCAGAATATGAAATGCATCACAGTAGCATAAAAGAAGACTGTAGTTGGTTCATATTAGATTGTGGCTCTCCATAAAAATGATGGAAATGGCCCAGGCTGAATGCTAGCATACAAGGAAAATAGAAGCCTCTTCCTTTCCTCAAACATGATGACACCTCTTTTATATTACCACCTTCTCTGTCATGACAAAAGAAATGACACACTCTCCCCCGCTCCCAAATACCTCAGCATTAATTTCAAGAAAGGCTCATGAATCAGTAATTTTCCAGTGCCTGGTCATCATTCAAGAAGGAACCAAGGAAAGTTCCTCCTCATCTTCAAAGCATAGTAAAGAATGAAATGAAACTGCTGTAGCAAGTCATAAAGATTTATATATTTGAAAATATTCGGGAGAAGGGAATCGTAAATAGAGGAGCACCAGAAAAGGAGGTCAGTCCGGACTAGAGCTAATTGAGAAAATCTGGGAATTGTATGTGCCTTCTTTCAGTAGATAAGAAAGCTGTCACATTTATATATATATAAAAGAAGGCAACTTCTATTCACATAGATCTTTATATCTCTTATATTTTATGTTTTAAAGTGTGTCTTCACTTGCTCCTCATGACAATCTCATTTGATAAAGCGAGTAGATATTATTAATCCCACTTTACAGTTCTGAAAACTAAGATTCAGGTAGGCTGAGGGTGTTGAAGCAACATCTCCTGCCTTCCACTCAATGCAGTGCTCCTTCTTGTCGACCAGGCCACCCCGGCTCTGTAGTAATGGCTCCTATCACACGGTCAATCAACTTCCTATTTAATCATCTCTCTGCCCTCTGCTTCCCACCCCATCCACGCTAACCCTAATGTCCCTGCCTCCTCAAGTAACTCAAATCAGCAAACATTTGGTAAGCCCCTACTGTATGTGCAACTCTGCTAATCACTATAAGGGACCCAGACATGAATATGACATGGTCGCTGTCACCCAAAAAGGAACGCACAGAGCTAAGTACAGTGGTAGCTCAGGGGAGGTGGAGCTCAATTCCATGAGGGTGAAGAAGAACACAAAAAATGTTTCATGCCACAAGTCCCATTTGAGCCAAGTCTTAACAGATAAGATTCAAACAGGAACAGAAGGGGAAGTATATGCCAAGCAGAGAAGCAAATGTAAGAAAGGCACACAGGCGTGAAACTCAGTGGAGTGCTTAGCCTGGCGTGACTAGAGCACAGAATGTGTATGGGGATGCAGGGGGATGGGGTTAGTAAGGTCAAATCGCTGCGGGCCTGCAATGCCCTGGTAAGAGATTTCGAGCTCACTCTGCAAGACAATAAATCAACAGCCAAAAGGGTTTTTGTTTTTGTTTTTTTAACATCTTTACTGGAGTATAATTGCTTTACAATGGTGTGTTAGTTTCTGCTTTATAACAAAGTGAATCAGTTATACATATACATATGTTTCCATATCTCTTCCCTCTTGCGTCTCCCTCCCACCCACCCTACCTATCCCAGTGAAGGACCCCATCTACGTCTTAGGAAGCCGGATGACACATCAGAAGGCAGGAAGGTGAGACTCTAGGCAAGACAAGATAAAAGGGGGAACCAGAGGAAGACAGTGAGAATGGAAAGAAGGTAAGAGATTCAAGAGGCACCCTGGAGAAGACTCCAAAGGACTGGGTAAACACTTGAATAGTGGCACAGAGGGAGAGTGGGAACTCTGAAGAGGATTCTGAATTGCTAGTATGAATGTTTTGGTGGATGCAGATGTCATTAACCAAGGCAGAAAAATACTGAGGTTCTTAAAAGTTGATCGATAACCCTACCTGGACAACATCAATGCAGGCGTCCAAGTAGATGCAACCTTTAGATTCTTTTGAATTTTTCTCATCTTTATAGGAATTGAGAATATACGAACCATCGGGAAGCTGAGTTAAGTAAAAATACCGTCTCTTGAACACCTATGGGAGAAAAAACAGCAGTGACACATTTGTTATGTATACATTGCATTTGAACAAGAAACCTTGAAGGGCTTGCCACACACATTATATCTGGACAATCTTCAGACAACTTGGGGAAGTCATTAGGAATTACCATTATCTTGATTTTGTTTTAAGATGGAGAGCTTGAAGTCAAGTGGTTTACTCTCAGTCAAGTATCTGGAGAAGTTTTAACACTTTAAAGTTCATAAAGCAGTTTTGTATCTGAATCACTACATTTCGCTACAGCATACTTCTGTTTAATTGCAAACCATGACTGGATTCTTATAATTTCGTTCACCTCATCACAAATCTAAGGGTGTACACACACACACACACACACACACACCCTCTATCATATAGTTACTTATCACCTGCACATCTTATTGCACTCACCTATGCTGCTCCAGTGTCCCCACTGCCGAGAGTCCAGCTTATAACACACTCACAGGGAAATACTGAGAGCAGTGAGATGCCACCAGTTGCTGTTCAGCACCCTGTATGCTGAGATTTGAGTCAAAAGGCCCAATGTGATTGGGCCACGCGTTTGAAATTAGGGATTCACAACAGTTAAGGAGTAGCCTGTTGCTACAACTCACAGCGAAGCCCACAGCAATGGGGAAAAGGAGGAAAAGACAGCCTGATTCATTTATTCTGCCCCTCTACTCTCCCTTAAAAGACTCTTGGACCTGATGAAGGAAGTGGAAAAAGGGTTAGGGTTAGGATTCAGAGCTCTCTGATGAATCTATGCTTCTTTCAGTAAGCCACAGACTGCAAGCCGTGTTCAGCATTTGTTATAGTAAAATTCCCCTGGTTAAGAGATCTAAAATCATTTCAGGACGGGAATGGGAAGACAGACTAGGAAACAGCCTCTTGGTGATCATATTGAAGAAACGCATTCCTATGCATCTTGTCTTACTCACAGAAGTCAGCTTTAAGACCTAAGCTGGCCATTTTCAATCACCCATCTGATAATCCAGTACGATCTCTGACTATTTTAAGAACTTTAATTATGGAAAGAGTATTATTTGGCAAGATTATTCTTGAAAACTACTTAACTCCTGGCAAAGTATCTAAGATATCAACAATTCATTTCTCCATGGCATGAGAGTAAGCAAAATATAGAAATAGGTTAAGGGGCATTTCTTTTAAGGAAAACCAGTAAAAAGAAATCATACGCTTGTAGTTAGTTTTGACTTGTTCAAATATCACTGATCTTAGAATGAATGACAAAAATATACCAGTGTGAGGAACACCCTAACAGGTTAGACTGGTAAATGCTTACTGCTTCTGTTTCAGGGAGGGGCCCTGTGGGCTATATGGCATCAACAGAAAGAAGTCCAAGTAGAAAATACCACTTTGTTTTTCAATGCCAATCAGGTAATCATTACTGCATCAGTATACAAAGGCACAGAAAGTGTGTGTGTGTGTGTGTGTGTGTGTGTGATCTCATTTTACCCACATTTAAGTTTACTGCAACTATAATGAAGAAATCTAGATTCATATATAAGGAAAATGTTAATCATAACGGTGATCATATATATATGTGTATATATATATATATTTATGTTTGCTTATTTTCATGACAGTGGTTCATAGCTGTTATTAAATTGATGGAACCAGAAGACTAAAATGACATAATGAGCTGATTTCAAATGAACAAAACACCACTTTTTAGAAGTTATCACAATACTTATGTATGACAAAAATTAAAATACATTTTCCAGGCAAAAGTTAACATAAAAAAAATTACAACCAGATTAGAATCTGAACCATGATCAAATCTAAAACTCAAAGTACATAGATTCAGTGGTACAGTCCGTAGACTCCATTGGCACAGTCCTTAGCCAGCAACAGAGGAAGGGAAAACACAGAGCAAAACATCTGTGGCACAGAGTCAAATTATAGCCTGCAACATTTTTTTTATGTACAGCTCCCTCACCAAGCAAAGATGTTTTGTGGCAGCCGCCACTGCCAATATTAGCAAAGCACGATCATCACAATAGAGATGGAAAGGGATCTGAAATTACAGTAAATCACTTCCTGTAACACTGCAATTATGTCTAAATGTGACACTGAGGTAAGGCAGCTCGTGAATCTGGGGAGAGAGCAGATGCCTGAAAGTCATACGATCTTGATTCTCACCCAGCATTCCTGCTCCCCAGCAGCGAAACCGTCCTCAAGACTCGGCTTCTCTCCTTCCTCACTTGTAAAATGATGGGATCAGATCAAATGATCTGTAAGATCCTCTTTTTTTTTCATGATCTACAAATAATTTTATTGAAAATGAACAAATAACACAGCAGCCTTCCCAGCTGGGGGCCACACTCCCCAAGCGATTTCCTACAGGCTTAAAGCACTCAGTTTTCACAGTAAGGACATTTTTTAAAAAATCATTTCTAGAGACAGCAGACTCTGCCCCAACGACAGATCTGTAAGATCTCGAAGACGTCTTCTCATTCTAATATTCTATGATATATGTTGGGTTTCCACTTCCGGGAAGCTTTTAAGGTACTTTTCAGAGAAGAAAGGGGTATCCTAAATCTCATATGGAACCAAAAAGGGAAGTCAGAAACAGGGCTTTTTTTTAATGTTGCTATTTAGGGTACCGGTCTACGTTGTTTTTTTCCATTTCGAAAAGAAGACAACTGTTAAAATGATGACTATATAGAACAGTGGTAATTACCCTATATCACACCTTTCATCTGAAGGCCTCAAGTCCTTTGTAACCAAGAGCTAATTCTTTTAATGTCACTTGATGATAAGCATTATTATCCACATTTTACCTAACAGCAAACTGAGGGACCAAGACCTCACTCAAGTTCACACATACAAGTCGATGGCAGAACTGGAATCAGAATCACAGGACAATGACAAAGAGAATCTTGCCCAAACCTTCCAATGGCTTCCCATCAAGGTTAGAATAAGACCCCAAATCCTTCCCCCATAGCCTGGGATGATGTGCTGGCTCTGGCCTTGGATTATCTCTTGGATTTTATTTCTAATTATGCTGCTCCAGCTGTACTGGCTCACCTGCTGTTCCTCAAACAAAAAACCTTCTTCAGGCCTTTGCACGTCATGTCCCCTTGGCCTGGAAGCCTCTTGCCCCACATATCCACAGCTTCTTTCAGGCCTTCACTTGAATTTTACCTCCTCCGAGAGGCCTTCTATGACTACCTGCCCTCATGGCGGCACCTTATTTTAGCTTTTTCATAGAACGATCACTATTCAAATATATCTTATTCATCTATCTATTTATTTGCTGTCTGCCTCTTTTAAACTGTTAAGGTCCAAGTCTCATCCACTGCTGTAGCCCCAGTACCTGTAACAGCGCCTGGAAAGCAATAAAATTTTGCAAATGAACGAGGAATGAATGAATAATTCATTCTCCAGTACAGATTCTCCAGCGGTTTCATCGAATAGAAGGGTGTTTCTCTGTAACGCCCATATTTTTTCCTCCTCCGCACCTTTATTATTTTTCCTAGATGGTGAACACAGCTGAAAATTCCCCACCGTACTCAGTGAGAGGCATGGTTCCTAATGAGTGGCCCACTCAGACCACCCAGAAGAATAAAATAGAGAGTTAGCCAAAGGAGATAATTCTCTGGGAACAGGTCCTGCCAAGTCTCCTGAAGGCCCTGAGCTGTCTGGATGACAACCTTTTGAACACTTACCATATGACCCTTTCTGGAGCAGGAACAAAGGCCTTTTGTCACTCGGTTGAATCAAAGATGGAAGGCCAGAAAGTTCGAGCACCTAGCATCCTCAAAATGAGGACAGCCTTTTATCATTTTATATAACAAATCTCAAAGGTGTTTACCTACGTGTGTTCCCTAGAGGGTAATTATTTACTGCTAAATTCTATGAACCAGGAGCCCTGAGAAAGGATGGTCTGAAGGCTTTGGCCAAGTAGGTGGGCCAGGAGCAATGTAGAAATGGGGCAGGGGAAACTTACTTGACTCATGTCTCTGATGGAACAGGAAAAAAGAGGCAGCGAGGAAAAGGAGAAAGCCGGAGACACACTGGGTCTCAGAGCTGTTCGAAGCGAAGATGAAAGAAACAGTGGGGAAGAAAACCCCACGACTTATCAGACAATTGAACTGCAGTTAATTATACCAGAATGTCAGCAACGTCATCCTGCCGAATACCCCTACCAGTAGGTTGGCAACCTGATATATCACTCATCGCTCTCCACTGTATCATATTACAGTCCTACCAAGTTTTAATATATTATATAGGTCTACTGTCTGGGAGACTGGTTAAAACTCAAATAGCTTTTCTTTGATAATTCTACCATATCTAGGCACTGGAGATGTTTTAACTATTTAGTTTGAAGCAAAGTCTAAAAGGAGGGGTCTACAATCCACCCTTCTCATTAGAGACTAATTATCTTTCTTAGAGCATGGCATGGCCCTGCTCAAATTTTCAATGACCCTCAGTTACCCACGTGGTAAGGCTCCCGTGCCTGATCTGGTATTCAAGGTGCTCTCACGGTCCTACTAATAATACAAAATAATAACAATCTGTGACATGTGGGGAGTGCCTACTACATTACAGTTTCTGGCTAAGTGCTTTTCTCATATTACATCAGTGAATCCTCATAATGGCCTCGTGTGGTAATTACTGTTATCATCTCCATGTTACAGAGGAGAAACTGAGGCACAGGGTAATACCAAAGGACCAAATCGACTCCATCTCCCAAGACTACCCAACTTCACCTAACACACTTGTCCTGTACACACTGCCTGCCACACTCACCTTCTTTCTGATTCCCTTCCTTGGAGGCCCCACCTCCTTCAAGAAGCCTTCTCTGACCCCAGATCACAGATCTGGACTCATATAGCACTGGGTCTCTGTACCACCTTGAAACAATACATTATTATTGTGTGTCTCATCTCCCCAAACAGGTTTAAACTCTACGTGTTACACCTCTCTCTCTCTCTGCCCTCCACAGTGCCAACACCTTGTACTAATAAGGTATTCAAGATATACTTGGTGATGATGAACTCATTGATTCCTAATACTGTCTGACACATAAGAAGCCCCTAATAAATGGTTTTAAACAGTCACCAACGAATGAGGGAAAGGTAAACAAAAAAAAAAACAAATTAGGGCTTCCCTGGTGGCGCAGTGGTTGAGAGTCCGCCTGCCGATGCAGGGGACACGGGTTCGTGCCCCGGTCCGGGAAGATCCCACATGCCGCGGAGCGGCTGGGACCATGAGCCATGGCCGCTGAGCCTGCGCGTCCGGAGCCTGTGCTCCGCAGCGGGAGAGGCCACCACAGTGAGAGGCCCGCGTACCGCAAAAAAAAAAAAAAAAAAAAAAAAACAAATTAGTGAGAAATCCCTTATCCGGTAAAATGAGTGTAATCCGTTTGTTAGCTGTGAGAGACTGACTAGCAGACTTGAGTGTACAGTGTATTAATATATCAAAAATAAAAGATTTCCTCTTCTCTTTGTTCCAGTAAACATAGTGACCTTGGCCTCCCAGCAATTATTTTAACATCAGCTGTGTTTTCTTAGGTAAAATCCTCTTTTGATTTGTTGTTCTCCCACTGCAGAAGGCCAAAAACCCTCCCGTAACAGTCAAAGAATAAGTGAGAACTTTTAGACTCTGGATATATAACAAATGGCTCTGTTTTGTGCAAAGAAGAAAAAAGAAAGAAAGAGAGAGAAAGAAAGAGAAAAGAAGGAAAGAAAGAAAGGAAGGAGGGAAGGGAAGGGAGGGAGGGAGGGAGGGAGGGAGGGAAGGAGGGCACCAGAAGTGAGTCACACATCAAGCAGTTGAACTTGCAACCCTGATAACATACCCAGACACTTCAATGTTTACTTGCTACGAACGGGGAGGAGGGAGCTTGAGAAATGTGACCAAATTGAGCCAAGAAGATGCATAAAGGTGGGTGTCCCAATGGGTTGGCCAAGAATCTATAGCAGATTTTTTTAAAATGAAAAACCACCGTCAAGATCAGATTCTTCCTTATTCCATACATCATTATACCCCTTAGGAAAAACAGTTCTAAATACCATGCATGGGAAGGTCACGTCCAATATCAGAGCTATCTAGTCCACACTAAATTCCTTCACGGATATGGAGAGAAGCTGAGAAAAGCAGATGTCTCTAGCAGCTACTTGGGAAAGAGAGCATGGAGGTTTCTGTTAGGACTGCAGTTTCTGCCTGAGAGATCGTTTATTCTCTATGCTATCTAAAACTTCTCTCCAAAACTTTCCCAGGAGCTGAAGAGAGGCAGTGGGGCGTGTTCTCATTATCTAGAAGGTACAAATTGGGGAAATTAATCACCTATGACAAGGCCTGTCTTGTTTCAACATGAACACCGGGAACAAAGCAATTATGAGCTGAGCAAGGTGGTCACCGTGCCCAGACAACCAACAGAGCTTCTGCGAGAGCTGCGTGTGGCCAACAGCCGCCTCCGTGAAAGGACATGCTCGGGCACTGAGAACTGTGACTTGGAGAGTGACACACATCATTAGCAGCTCTCCTGTAGCCTGGGTTCCTCACGGCTAGTTCTCAGCCAATAATGGGGAAGCTCAGCAAGCACTTCTGGGAAAATAATGACAACTGCAGAAAATAGTGCAGACTATATCTAAACTGACCTAGCTGGTGGAAAGGTGTATACTGGGGAAAATACAAAGGTTTATTCCATAAATACGGGGTCTTCCAATCTTCCAATATGAAGAACTCAGCTTAGTTTCTTCACCAGCCCCTTCTCCCTAGAGCCCGTCACCATCGACTTGAATGTTCTTGCAAAACTGTCTGGCAGCTAGTTAGGGAGGCTGAACTTTCTAAAGCGGCCCATATACAAATTACTTTGGCTACATTATTCACGTCGCATCACAGGTCATGCGGTTGCTTTCTCAAAAGAACTTATAAAGTAGGAGTCTTCTGATTTCCTTTTATCTCCTGGACGTTGTGGAGTCTTTTCTAACCCTCTTTCCTCCGTTTTTTTTCTTTCTAACCTCTCATGATTCTCTCTCTTTCTTCCGGGCTATTAGATTGCCTTATTTCTGAGAGTCAAAAGGGCCAGGAAAAGGACTCGGACTTGTTGATAAGAAAACAGTGTAAAGTGGTCATGCATGATTTCAAACTTTCCAAAGGACTGATTCTACATAGTCTTTAATATCCAGAAATTTTTAAGTGAATAAAGATCTGTAAGCTTACACCTCACTCTAAAAGACACCAAGCTGCCCTGCTTTAATCCTGTCATCCCCAGAAGGATCTGCAGGCCGGTGTCTAACCACAGCGCATCCAAGAAGTGCAGATAAAATAGGAGGGAAGACGCACGGCTCCTGTAGGCTGTTACTTGCCAATGAGTCATGATTAATACCCAGATCCTTCTGCTGTAGCTTCCCGGTTAGTCTGCTGTGTAGTTGCAGGGGCTGTCAACACTTGAATTTCCTAATAGAAACGGTTCTTTGCTCTCAACTCTGCGAGCTCTAGCCCTGTGGTGCTCATCGCTGAAGCCAGCAAAGCTTGTCATCAGTGTGGGCTGGAGTTCCTTGCAGGCAGGGGACTCTGGATACACCAAAGGTAAAACTGCCACACGATCAGGAAAGTGACTCAGCCAACAGCATACGTGAATCACCTTCCCATTTGCTCAGGAGAGGCATTAATACGCTTCACTTCAAAGATGTACACGTCAGAAACAGATAGGCAGAATTTTTCCTTTCAGAATGTCTCCTGAACTTTGCAGCCCTTTACTGCAGTTCTTCTGTCTATGCCTGAGCCAATCCAGGCCTGAAGCAGGAAGAATGTGTACGATCCCCCATCCTGCACAGGGCACCCAGGGATACAAGCCTGAGGCCTCCAGTGCACCTCAGCTCATGGGCCTGGATTTCTGCTTTGGCCCTCGCTCCAACCTCCAGCCTGACAACGACGAAACTGCCACCCATGCCCAATCCTCTCCCTGCCCTGCTCCATACTCACACGCCCTCTGTTTACATAGGGAGAGAGGGCACAGTAAACACTGCAAGTGTCCGCGAATTTCAACGATGCTAAACTAAATAAGAGTTCAAACACAGTTCTTATAGGAAAAAAAATATCTTGGCAAAATCCCTGACGCCTTTAACTGAATCTGGCTGGACCTTCTGGAGGTGAAACCAGAAGAACACGGGGTGTATTTCCAGCTCCCAGAAATCCAAAATGGAGAGCCACAATCCAGAATAAAGAATAGCTGGGATAAATGAGCTCCATAACCAGAGACAATTCCCAAAGCTCATTAACGGCCTTTATATCTCAAATTATTCCTCACACATTTTTTTTTAAAGAACTGTGTAGCACAGACGACCGAATTGGCTTACCCTTCTTCTCCTTCCTCTGCCTACCGTTTGGTAGAGGTTTTAAAAGAAATAAGTGTTTTTATGTTATGTGAATTATATGTCACATAAAAAAAAGAAGAAGAAAGAAGTGGCCAAAATATGAACAGCTGGGGATAGAAAAGAGGAAAAGCAAAGAGCCTAGCTCAGCAGCAGCAGAGCAACAATTAGCTGGAAACAAGCAGCAGCTGTCCCCTTCAGCCGGGCCACGTGGTCACCAGGTTGCCTCGGACACCCCCCACTCCCCCCCCCCACCCCAGCCCTGCTTCATGAATTTATGGTTCCTGCCTGGCCTTTGTAAGCAGTGGAGTTTGCAATCTCAGGGGTAGACAATACAAAAGCTAAACAATCAATCTTTGACCAACTGATTGAATTGCTTTTCTATTTCTGTTGTAACAAATTACCACAAACTTAGAGGCTGAAAACAACATAAATGTATTAGCTTACAGCTCCGGAGGTTAGAAGTCTGACATGGATCTCACTGGGCTAAAATCAAGGTTAGAGCAGAGCTGTGCTCCTTCCCGGAGGCTCTAGGGGAGAATCCACTTCCTTGCCTTTTCCAGCTTCCATTTCTTGGCCTTTTCTCCAGCTTCAAAGCCAGTAACACAGCATCTCTCTCTGACCCTGCTTCTGCCCTCACATCTCCTTCCCCAACTCTCCTCTGCTGCTTCCGTCTTCCAGTTTAAAAGGACCATGATGGGCTTCCCTGGTGGCGCAGTGGTTGAGAGTCCGCCTGCCGATGCAGGGGACACGGGTTCGTGCCCCGGTCCGGGAAGATCCCACATGCCGCGGAGCGGCTGGGCCCGTGAGCCATGGCCGCTGAGCCTGCGCGTCCGGAGCCTGTGCTCCGCAGCGGGAGAGGCCGCAACAGTGAGAGACCCGCGTACCGCAAAAAAAAAAAAAAAAAAAAAAAAGGACCATGATGATTACATTGGATAATCCAGGCTAACCTCCCTACCAGCTGATTAGTGATTTTAACTCCCCTTTGCCATGTAAGGGAACATTTACAGATTCCAGGGATTAGGAATGGACACCTTTGCATGGGGGTCTTTATTCTGCCTACTATATTAACCAATCTGTAGTTCACAAATTATGAAAGAAAATTTAAAGCATGCACTTTTTACAGACAACTGTATTTTGATTTACAATATATGGACTCCTAAAAAAGTTATATGTAAAGCAAATTATAATTTAAAGTCATTAGAATAACTCGCTATTGAAAGGAATCCTGTGAATTGTTTTGTAAAGATATTAACTTCCTAATGTCTTGTTTTAGAAATCCAGATTTCCATACATTATATTTACTTAATGCTGAACTAAAACTTAAGTACGGGTAAAGCATTTTAATATTTTGAGAAGGTGAGGGGAAGGGAGTGCAGTCAAAAACCACAGAAGCATTTTCTAACAAACTGCCCAGAATTTTCACCTTCACACATGCACTTCGGAACCCGGTAACTCTGATAGGTAATACGATAAACACTTGAGTCTCGCTCACTCAGCTAGGAAGCACCAACAGTGTGCTGATTAAGATCAGAGGCTCAGGCATCAGCCTTCCTCGGTTCAAATCCCACCTCTGAAAACTCGAAGCTATACGACCTTGGGTTAATCACTGAATTTCTTTGTGCCTCACTTTCCACATTTGTCAACCAAGAATAATAATAATACCTGTGTCTTACGGCTGCCATGAGGATTAAAAGAGATACAGAATATGAAACATTCAGCACGGTGCCTGGCACATATTAAGTCATCAGTAAGTGGATTTTCTTATCCTCACCACGTGCCAAGGCCCAGGCTTAGGTGCAAGAGACACACAGGAAGCATCCTACCGCTTGGATTCATTATTTTCAGGGCTTGAAAATGAAAGTGAGAACAGGACATGACCACTAAATGGAAAGCAGCAGGCAAAATATTAAATTAAGATAAAATTTGAGTCTCCCTTTGGTAGACAACCATGGTTTCTGCTTGCAGGCTGTGTGAAAGATAGAATGACCTTTAATACTTAATGGAAGTGTGAATCATCCTCGGCAAACCACATGATGTTCTATTGAGTATCTGGAAGGACAGTTATATTTGGTACCAGAGAATAATTCGGTTTTCCGCTCAGAATCTTCAAGTAGCTTGTTAGTTTTACCTTCGGATTTTAATGGTTCTCCACAGCCTCCCGAACAAAAGCCAACCTCATGTCCGAGGCACTCAAGGCCACGCACAAACCCCGTACACAAACTCACTGTTCTGGCCAGACTACAGAAGTCCCTAGTTCTGACAGCACTAAGGTCCCGCTTGGTATAGTAGTTAATTTGGTATGTTTCTTATCTAGTCTGGAGGCTTTTGGAGGCCAGGGATCCCATCTTAGCGAGCCATATGTTCCCCACAGTGAACAGCGTATAATAAGCACCTAATTAATATCTGCTAAAGAAACAGAGTACCCTATTTGTCTACTCATTTACATTCATTTTCACACAGGAACCTTTGATGCCTTTTTTGTTTCAAAGCTATTTTCTTCATTCAACTGACAGCTTCCTTTTTAAACATCCTGATTCAGAAGGTAATAATTACATTTCTTTAAAAAGGTGTACTTCTAAACTCATCCTGAGGGTCAGAGTTCTTAAATTCCATACATTTGTGAGAATCCTCTCACTAAAGATTTTTTTTTTTTTGGCTAGGGCTCCTTGTAAGAAAGTTTGAAAAAGAAATATTGTTTCCAGACAGGCTAGTCACGGCAATATCCTTAAAATGATGAAATAATATAATAACTACTTCTTACCTTCATGGTAACCGTGATGGTGCTATTTACATTGGCTTTATGCAACCAGCCTTGTTTTATCACACCGCCCTTCTGAGAACATAAAGATGAGGAATCCTGAAATAGAGCGAAAACCATCAGTAAAAACAGCAGCTGGCTTGGCATCTAATCAAACAGTCGGGGGGCACGAACTAGGCCCTGCCTCACTTTCCAAAGCATAAAGTTCCCCCTACCCCCACCCCCCCACCGTGAAGATGCCTGATGAAACTTGAAATTGTTAACTACAGGATGAAAGGCTCTGTGCCATGCACACAGTAGGCACTCGGTATTTACTGGATCGTATGGACTGTCTTCTGGGAAAGTTTTCTGCATTACATAAACAGTCAAACTGCACCTCAAAATGTCACAGATATCCGGGCCATCTGTCCCAAGAGGGATCTATCAGGCAGGACAGGCCAGATGAATCACCATGCCACATGCCCAGTGCGGGAAAAGCAACTCTACAAGCGCGTCCCACAGGTGGGAAAACATGTTTTATACACACATCACAGCCCATTTCACTTGAGTTTTCCTAAGCTCCATTTGGAAATGCAACATTTAAAAAAAAATTTTTTTTTTTTTTTGCGGTACGCGGGCCTCTCACTGCTGTGGCCCCTCCCGTTGCGGAGCACAGGCTCCGGACGCGCAGGCTCAGTGGCCATGGCTCACGGGCCCAGCCGCTCCGCGGCATGTGGGATCTTCCCGGACGGGGGCATGAACCCGCGTCCCCTGCATCGGCAGGCGGACTCTCAACCACTGCGCCACCAGGGAAGCCCCCTAAAAAAAAAAATTTTTTTAAAGACACTCGTCAGCTTGAAAGCTGGCCCCAGATCATTCAAAAACAATTCTTTCCCTCATCTTTTCTCAGGGAAATCTCTCAGCAGAAGTGATCTTGAAGAAACCAGCGCAGTTGCCCCCATCTTTACCTCATCCTTCTCACAGTCCTCATCAATCTCAAATACATGATTGGGAATCTTTTCTGGTCGCAGAGATTTGCTGAAAATACAAGAGAGTTGTCTTAGACACTAAGCAGAACAGACAAAAAAAAAAAGGCAAGATGAGTAGACTTCTCTCTTTCACAACCAAGGAAACGCCAAGACATAAGAAGGAGAAATTGTTTTCTCCTTTCCGAAGTCAGATTCTCCCCTCTGACTAAACTTGCATTACCTTTTGTAAAAGGACTCCCACATGTGCAGCCAGCAGCGAAGACGTAACTAAGCCCAAATGGCAGAAATTGCAAGGAATGTGTGCCAGAGCTGTCACTGGTGGTGGGACCTTATCCTTCCCAGGCCTAAAAGCAACATCAGGTCATTCTGGCTCTTCCGTCTGTTTGCTGTATGACCCTGGACTGATCATCTTAGGACTCAGCTTTACAGGACATCTTTAAGACTCAGTTTTCTCGTCTGGGAAAGTGCCTTGAAAACTACAAAAGGCTACACCAAGTCTTATTTCTCCAAAACATCTCCCGTATGATATCCTGTGAGGTTAATAGTATTATGGATGAGAAAGGGGAGAAAAGCGAGGGCTCAAGTGACTGAGTGACTAGCCCAAGGTCATCCAGCTAGGAAGTGGTAGAAATAAGATTTGAACCCTGACAGTCTGGATCTTGGGCCGGGGCGCTCACGGCTGCCCTTCAACGCAACTCAAAGAGATGTACTTTTGTCGAGAGATGTCTGGGGCCATCAAACTGAGCCAAATGTCTTCTAGCTTCTTCACTGACAGCACTAGAAAATGCTCACTACATTATCCAGAATCAAAGAAAGATGATCTTATGGTCAATATAGATGTACCAAAGCCAAAAAGTGAACTCGTCCATCTTGGAAAAAATTTCAATGAGCAAAGTTAAAATATATCCAATTACCCAAAATACATTTACCAAACATGCTGGGTGTTTGAGGTTTTGCTTTATTATATGTTATAATTGAGAAGCTTCACAAATGGTTTGAAAAAAGGTAAAATGTCTAATAACTGTCCTCTTGAAAGTTTCCCTTAAATTCTAAACTTACCATGGCAACATTCGAAAGTCCCCAGAGAAGTCTTCATACTTGTAGTTTACCACATGCCAATCTGTGCTATAAGTTTTAATACACTGAAAGAAAATAAGAATCTTTAATTTGAAATGTAGGAAAAGTACATGTATATCTGCTTTTTTTACGTCTGGTAATAGGCTGACAGACTTTTAAAAATCATTTGGGGAATGCTGGTACTGGGCTCTTCCTTTGGGGATTAACCGTGTCTTCCTAAACCAGCTGGTGGCAATAAATACCAATTCACATGTTCTCTTGGACACTCTGACTCCAAGTCCAAAGAGTATTCAAATAAAAAAAAAAAGACTAAGAGGACTTCCCTGGTGGTCCAGTGGTTAAGACTTCGCGCTCCCAATGCAGGGGGCCTGGGTTCGATCCCTGGTCAGGGAACTAGATCCCACATGCCGCAACTAAGAGCGCGCATGCTGCAACCACAGATCCCGCATGCCGCAAGAAAGATCCTGCATGCCAGCAACTAAGACCCGGCGCAGCCACATAAATAAATCAATAAGTAAAAGTAAACAACGTCCTTTGCCTTCTAAAAAAAAAAAGACTACGAATACAAGCTACTTGTGAAAGTATTTAAATTGTATCCTCTATATCACATCATATAGACTTGTTATGTAGGTCAGTTAAGTTCTAGTAATTTTATTTTCCATTTACACTAAAGAAAGAGTATTTTATTTTTTAATTTTTAAATTAATTTTTACTGGAGTAGGGTTGCTTTACAATGTTGTGTTAGCCGCCACTGCACAACAAAATGAATCAGCCATACACATACAGATATCCCCAGGAAAGAGTATTTTAAATACAGTATATTTAAAATGAATGAATGATGAATTTTCTTCTGTGGCCTTTGAGCCTCTTACCTCTTTGACAAACAAACTCTGGGCCCTCTTCTCACCATCTTCTGGTACAGTGGACTGCACCGTTCTGCGTTGACGACTTATCACCGAGATCTAGAAGACAAAGAACATCCTCGCTCTACGAACGGCCTTGAAAAATGCAGTTTTGTTCTTTAAAGAAGTGCTTGTGAACTCACAGATATATCTTCCATTGGAAACATAAGCAGATCTCGGAGGGGGTCGCTGTAAATCTGGGTTTTTCTTTGGGTGATAACATTCTCATAGTCCAAGGGCTCAACAACTTTGGTCTTTTCCTTAATGAGAGACGAAAAGAAAGTTAATACTGTCAAACTCACGAGAGAGTAGTTCCTCCTCATCATGTGTCAAAGATACATTATTTCACCAAAGAAGGGATTATTGATACTCAGCAATTAAAGGAGACACTTTTATGAGGGAAATATTCTCCATAATTAGACCCACACACCAAATGCATACGTACAAACACAGATCTCTCTGCTAAACACAAGAGTTCAGGAGAGACAGCCCTGTACTCTGCTTATCTGTGTGCCACCCAACAATTTATTGAATTTAAGGCAAAACAAAAAGTGGCATATATGGAAGCCTGTCAGTTGATATTTACTGAGTATGCACTATTCACTGGGTAACTAAAGGGGAGAAAAGTAGCAACATTCCTGTGCCTACTTGGTACCAGGCACGCTGTCCAAAGGACATCTCAAGTTTCCAAAGAGCTGGGGCAGGCATGGGTACTGGAGGTGCTTGATCCAATGGGCAGGGCATGAAAGGATGAGGTTCCAGGTGGCAAAGTCAGGGGATCCCTATGGGACTTCCAGGTGACCCGGCCATTGATAGTAGGGCCACAGCCCGAGGCCAAGGTTACAAGGAGCAGGGTTAGTGACCCTGAGAAATCCAGGATGTGACTGATTTAATAAGAGTGATAACAGCATCTACTGAGCCTTTTCTAGATACCAGGCACCGTGCCAAGTGCTTTCTCTACATTTTTTCACATAAGACTCATAATAACCCTATGAAATAGATTAAATCTTTGTTCCCATTTTACGGATGAAGAAATCCTGGACTCAGAACAGGTTACGTAACTTGCCCACCTTCAGAGCTGGAATTCAAACCTGATTCTGTGACTCCAAAGCTCTGTTCTTTCCACCTCATATAGCCTTTCCTCCCCTGAGAAATACAGCAAGATACTAAAGTTCAAGGTACTGAACTTGGAATAGGATCCCATCACCTACCTTCCTATCATCTATTCCTTCACTGAATTTACCCTGATCTGATACACTGTCTATTTTACGGCTCTGCCTGTTTAAGGGCAGGGATTTCCCTTCATCTGTTCACCACTATAACCCTAGCACCTAGAACAGTACCTGGCACTCAGTAGACAACCAGTCATTAGTGTTGAATGAACTTGGAGATATTCAGATTCTACCAGAGCCATGTCTCAACACACTACTGTAAACCCAGGCGGGTCTATATTATTGATTTCTAGTAATAACGTTTTACTTAAATTATTTTTCTTAATAATTTTATAATGAAAACTGTATAAAGAAAACTTGAATTTAAGATATATTAAAACTTAACAGCAAAATGGAATAGGGGTTATATTTGTATTTGTGTACATAGTATTTGAGGCAGTCTCCAGTATACTGTATCCAAACCATCCTTTGAGAACCGTTTTTATACATGGTCACAGCTATATCGCAGTTCCATATCTGAAGGGCGTCACAGAGTTTCCTCTGTAAGATTAGTTAGTGAGAGTAAACCACTCTAACGAATGAGAATCAGTGTTCAACAAGTCTAAAAGATCCTAACAAAAACAGTATAGAGGTGCCTCAAGAAGTTAAAAATAGAACTACCATATGATCCAGCAATCCCACTTCTGGGTACATACCTGAAGGAAAAGAAATCATTATCTCTAAGAGATATCTGCACTCCCATGTTCACTGCAGCATTATTTACCATAGCCAAAACATGGAAACAGCCTAGGTATCCATCAAGAGAGGAATGGATTTTTAAAACGTAACGTGTACATATATACAATGAAATACTGTCCAGTCATAGAGAAGAAGGAATTCCACTGCTTGCGACAACACGAATAAATCTTGAAGGCATTACGTTAAGTGAAATAAGCCAGACAAAGACAGATACAGTATGGTATCACTTATACGTAGAATCCAAAAAAAAGGTGGAATGGTGGTTGCCAAGGGCAGCGGGGTGAGGGAAAACGGGGAGACGTTGGTCAAAGGGTACAAACTTTCAGTTATAAGTTGAGTGAGTTCTGAGGATCTAATGTACAGCACGGTGACTATGGCTAACAATACTGTATTACATACTTGAAATTTGCTAAGAGAGTATATCTTAAGCATTCTCACACACACAAAAAAGGTAACCATGTGAGGTGACAGATGTGTTAATTAATTCCGATTGTGGTAATCAGTTCCCAAGGTATACGTATATTAAATCGCTGTACATTCTAAATATATACTTTTATTTTTCAATTATATCTCAATAAATCTGGGGGAAAAAGATCCTAACAAAGATATATTTCATTTCAAGTCTTAAATTTGGATCTATTGACCCATGAGATCAAATGAAGTAGATCATTCCTATCATGTCTACGGATACCCGCACAAAACAAGCTGAAATAAAAGAAAAACAACTCCTATTTTGTGAACTCAGAGATTTTTCTGATAGGAACATTTGACCCCCTTGTCCCATATCTACCATGTTTCGTGGACCCAAGTGAAAGGACACTGTGAGTGAAGCTTGAGCCCTAACACTTAGAGTCTGTGATCAATTTCTCAGAGAAGTTACGTGAATAAAATCCCATCTAAGAAGGCAAGCCTGGGAGATTGGGACTGACATATACACACTACTACGCATAAAACAGATAACTAATGAGAACCTGCTGTATAGCACAGGGAACTCTACTTCACTTTGCTGTACAGTAGAAACTAACAACACTGTAAAACAACTACCCCGATTAAAAAAAAAAAAAAGGCAAGCCTTAGAAACTGAATTTCAAAGTTTTGCTTTCGGTGCCAACTATCTTCCCAATACAGATTGCAAAAACAGTCCTCCAATTTCATTGTTTAACCTGTTGAATTAGCATCTGCTAATCTTCTCTGCACAATAATTTCACAGGCACCTGCTCCAAGTAACTTTGAAAAAGAAAATCCTCCTTCAGCTTTCTAACCTAGTTGTCAAATTACTATGCTAAAGGATACGTCAAAATGAATCACTTGTTGAAATGTACAGTATATGCCTTCTAAAAATGAAACTTCCAGCTCTCCCTGTGTTTCAAAGGCCACATATCCATGTTACAGAAAACGAGGTTTCACTTTTCATAGAAAACTGATTCAACTAAGCATTCTCGGTCTTCACTCCTACTCCTTTGTCAGGGGTAGCTCAACTGCAGAAGAAGCTGGGGTGGCTATTCTGGGTCCCACAAATCTTCCCCTAGAAGAAGATCTAGGCCCGTGAATCAGGCTTCATTTTTACAAAAAGAAAAAGAGAAGGATTAAGGGCCCCCTCCCATCCCCCAGCTACCTCCAATCCCCATTTGTTTCTCCAGCCCTCTCCCCGGAATTAAAAGCACAATTCGAGCTGTCAGTAGGATTCAGCTGTAACTCTGTTGGCATCAGAGACAAGGAAAACCTTTGACTTTTAGAATTACCTACCATGACTTAATGGCAGCTCTGCCCGGCGGTCTAGAACATAACCCTTATCTAACTTTCCTATTCGGCTTTATGATTTGATTATCAGACTTACAGGGTTACCCGAAATAAACCTTCCATCACACACAAAAAGGGTCTTTCTCTCAGGTTTGGGTACTGCCTTCCTGCCAGTTCGTGCACTGATTGGCCTGAAAAGGTGCTTTTTCCTAACGCAAGAAAACTGTGTTATAATAATCAGTAGTTTAGGGCTTCCCTGGTGGCACAGTGGTTAAGAATCCGCCTGGCAATACAGGAGACACGGGTTCGAGCCCTGGTGCGGGAAGATCCCACATGCCACGGAACAACTAAGCCCATGAGCCACAGCTACTGAGCCTGCGCTCTAGAGCCCGCGAGCCACAACTACTGAGCCCACGTGCCTAGAGCCCATGCTCCGCAACAAGAGAAGCCACCGCGATGAGAAGCACGCGCACCGCAACGAAGAGTAGGCCCCGCTCGCCGCAACTAGAGAAAGCCCATGCACAGCAACAAAGACCCAATGCAGCCAAAAATAAATAAATTTATTTTAAATAATAATCAGTAGTTCATAAACACCCAAATAATAGCAAGGTCCCACTGCGTCCTTCTATAAGTTCTGTAGCAGTGTTAAGTAAAAGGCAAAAGCATTTATATAATCTGAAGAGAAGCGAGCATATGTTTCAGTCTTCTCTTCCTAAGTAGTGACAGGAAAACCGTCAGCCTAAATTTGGAACCTACTCAGTTTTCACCATGCAGGGGAAAAAAAAAAAAGGTTTGCATTTGAAAGTTCTCATTCACTGATTCCTGAGCTCTCTTGAAATAACTTGCTGCTCATATTATTAGGGTTTTGGTGGTTGTTTCACTCCAAGATGACTCTGCAGTCTTTAAGAAAACACTTTCAATATATATTCTACCTGTTTCTTAACCAAAACGCATCAAATAGACAAGGAAAATACTATCATTTCAACTTCGTACATGAAGAAACTGGCTCGGAGCTTAGGATCAGCTATCCACATCTAGCGGTAGAATCGGGATTCAAATCCAAGTCTTCCAACTACTGAGCCTTTTTCTGTTCTTAAGTGTCTCCCAAACTCGACTTACTCATGGTACAATCTTCAAGATTTCTGCCACAACTTCTGCACTATCATATACTTCATATTTTTCTTCAAATCAAATCTCTCTTTCATTGAAATACATTTATTGAAACAGTAAGATTTATATTAGTCCCCCAAAGGAAAATAAGTCAATATTTTCCTAATTCCCAAAAAATAAAGTTTTAAATGTCAACCTTTGTGCCATGGTTCAGGACACAGTACACTCTTCCAGACTCAGGCCACTCGGACCAAATCTAAATAGACTTCCACGTGTAAACCCTCAAATTGTGAAGAAATGCACAATTGCGCAAATGGAGATAACTTTCTGATGTCTAACATAGAGTGAAAGGACAGAGACTGAAAAAGGGAACTCATCAGTACAGATTCGGTTACAGTCTGCTTCTTGGTACAAAGAGAGGATGCAATGGATTCTTACTGGGAGTCCCTAACAGCATCAAACACTTTAAGACTTTATGATTTTGTGGTGGTCCCTGTACATACACTGTACAGGATGACTGATCTTTCATCATCTTAACTATGTATGTATAAATGTAAAACCAAGCTTGCGACCCTAAAATGATATGTAAATATGTATATGCAGGTATACAGTCAACCCTCCAACCACTCATGTATTTACAAGCGCACATTACTAGTAAGCCGGTTTATGCTCTCATTAGAAACTTAACCGTATCATTTCAATTGCATTTTTAAAAAGCAATCATAATCGCGTAATATTTCCGTGTCAACAGTGCAAAATCAGCCTGGGTTACTTTTTTTTTTTAAGGAATTTTGCCTTTTTTAAAATTTAATTAATTAATTTATTTATTTATGGCTGTGTTGGCTCTTTGTTTCTGTGCGAGGGCTTTCTCTAGTTGCGGCGAGGTGTGCGGGCCTCTCACTATCGCCGCGGCTTCTCTTCTTGCGGAGCACAGGCTCCAGACGCGCAGGCTCAGTAATTGTGGCTCACGGGGCTAGTTGCTCCGCGGCACGTGGGATCTTCCCAGACCAGGGCTCGAACCCGTGTCCCCTGCATTGGCAGGCAGACTCTCAACCACTGCGCCACCAGGGAGGCCCCAGCCTGGGTTACTTTTGCTTAGATATTACACCAAAGGTCACTCGTTTGCTGGTAAATTTTCGACTTTTAGAAACTAGTTCTTAAGAATTCTAAGAATGTCTCTTCTGCAAGTCTGAAGTGAACACTGGCTTCACAGAATCCCTTCTGTATCACACTGGGAGGGAGAGCAGAGCAGGCAGAAGGCTTAGCAGTGGGGCACGGAGCCAGTTCAAAAATCTCCCACTGCCACCCGCTTCTCCACATTAAGTTTTGGTGCCAGACGGAGCACGGCAATGACTGGTTTGTGAAGGAGAATGATTTAGCCCAAAAGTTAGAAGCTGATTTTTGCAGTATTGTGATCAGACTGTTTCAGTGGCATCTGAACATAATCTTATTGAAAATGACAACCATCTTAGAAAAGAAGGAACAGACTCAAAAAGAGGGGGTTACTCCGCAAGTCTCTCCTTCCCATCCTTCCCCCACCTCCCTCCCTTGGGAATGTCTCCAGACCCCCTAAGGGATTTAGCTCCCCTTTTGTTTCAGACATTTGGAGCAGGGTTTGGAGCGCTTTCTCCAGAGATCTCAAAATAACACTTTGCGCTCAAAATGGCCACTGGGGACATGCTGCTTCCGGCAACGCAGAAAGGAAAGTGGGTTTGGTGGTAGAGCACACTTATCAAGTCCCTGCTAAGGTCCAGGCTGTGTGCTAGCCCTTGAGAAGCTCACGGTCTAGAGCGGGAGGCGGATGAACCCAAGACGTTTAAGTTGATCACAGAGGCTGTTATAACCTGAAGCACCACTTGGCTTCCATGCATCTGTCAGACCCTCTGATACCACATCTTCTTCCAACAAAGCGACTGCACAAGTGTTCTTGCACATTAAAGTGTGCAAGCCCATCTAGTCACATTTATATCAGAAGAATTTCCCTGTATGGGTATATGTGGTCTCGGATCATTTCATCTTGTCTTCTACTTTAGTTGATAAATTCTGTAAGAAATGAGAAACGTCACCACTGCAGACTAGAGATTTCTAGAGGGGGACCCTACACAGCATGGCAACAAAGGAACCATAACTGTAAGGAACTTTTTCATAAGTTTCATGTCAAGAGTATTTGACTTTGTTATGACCTTGTCTTTCCTCAATCGTATGATTACCTTTCACCAGCTCATTTCTTTCCCTCTTTCCCAAAAGGAACTCAAGTACCGAAGAAGCTTTGAATTAATATAATCTGATGATGATGCTAGGGGAGGGAAGGCCATCTTTTCAGTTAGTATAACCGACTTGGCAAAATAGACACGAACATATTTTATTTTATAAATTTATTTATTTTTATTTTTGGCTGTGTTGGGCCTTCGTTGCTGCTTGCAGGCTTTCTTTAGTTGCGGCGAGCGGGGGCTACTCTTCGTTGCGGTGCGCAGGCTTCTCATCGCGGTGGCTTCTCTTGTTGCGGAGCATGGGCTCTAGGTGCACGGGCTCAGTAGCTGTGGCTTGCAGGCTCTAGAGCACAGGCTCAGTAGTTGTGGCACACGGGCTTAGTTGCTCCACGGCATGTGGGATCTTCCCAGACCAGGGCTCGAACCTGTGTCCCCTGCGTTGGCAGGAGGTTCTTAACCACTGCGCCACCAGGGAAGCTCGACACAAACACATTTTAATAAAGGTTGTTTTTCAGGACAAATGTTGGCACAAAAACCCACATACAAATCACATTCAAGACACTGACCTTTCTTAAAGCTAAGAGCTAAAGGGAAAATCATACTTTTCATGAGACCACGGGGTCATGCTTATTCCTAATTTACACCTTGGCTCTCACATCATTCCTGTGACAGCCCAACCTCCAACCTCTCTCACTCACAGCTCATAATGTCCTTCCCAACCACTGCGGCATTTTCTCACATATAGCTGTAATTGCATTGTGGGTACTTCGCATATTCGTCTCCTTAGCGGGATTGTAAACACCTGGAGGGGGAAACAGTGCCTTGTACATTCGCTGACCTTTACACTGAGTATTAATATACACCAAGCTAAGCATTTTCTATTATCTCACTTAATTCCTTCAAAAACCCTGCAAGGGAGGCTCTTTTACTGTGCCCATTTTCAGACGAGGAAACTGAGGCTCAGGCAGGTCCAATGTCACACATTAGTGGAGCTGGGATTCAAATCTATATCTGATGGACTCCAGAGCCAGTACCCCTAACCATAATACACATAAACAAAAACAAAACACTTCCCCACCCTCACTCCTACCATGTTTAATTTCCTTGGATGGACTTGACATTTTAGGATTTGCTAGCGCTTACTTGAACTACACCATCATTTTTACCAAAGTCAGATCTTGCCTTCTCATCGCCCTGATGACGCTGAGCATGAGTGGCTTACAGAGCTTGTAATGTAATTGGATAAGGAGTTTTACATTTCTTAGCTGCTGCTTCCAATTTAGCATTTGCCGTCAATGAGTAGGGATTAGCACCTTAGGTCTTTTACTTTGGGGAAAGGAGCTGGCAGATTTGACTTCAAGTGGGTAAGAATCAGATTACCAAAAAACAACAGTAAGATACTGTCAAGGGACCGTGTCTAATTCACCTCGGTATCCTCCACAGAGAGAACCTAGAAGACAGCCGTGAGAACTACAAAGCCAGAAGCTTTTGTGGTGCATGAGGGATAACCGGCTGAATAATAACAGAGAGACTGATCCTACATGTATGTATGCCTTCCAAGCTAAAACGGCAGCATACAAGGAGAGAGGGACAAGTCATTGATTAGCTAAGGCTTTCAGAATTCATTTTCAGATCCCAGCTTGAATTTAATTTCTGATTCCAAGAAATCAGCAAAATGAGGTTCTAAAGGTATTTAAATCTAACTGAGGAAAAAGAAAACTCATTTTTTTCCCTGTTTAGAGTTTTCACATAGGGAGGAATTCTTTTTAAATGCCAAATTACTTCCCTTTTCTAAGTCTATTCGGCTATTTATATAAACTCAAGAACTATTTTTAAAAACCTACAAAGAATTTATATTATTTTTTTAAATCACAAAATAAACAAGTCTCATATGTACTATATGATTAAATCAAAATCGGTTAACAAGTGTTTTTCATTACAGCCAACTCAAATATTACGCAAATAATCTAGATTATCTACAAATGAATAAATAGAATTTCCATGAACTCCATACCCCCAAACTTCACTTTAACTGATAATCATGTTTACTCAATATGCTGGCTGACAGGTAGGAAAATTGATTTGAATTCAATCACTCCTTACGTTTTGTGTCCACTTTCTGCTAGTATTTAAATGACTCAAAGATAAGACAAGGGTTTCCCTGGTGGCGCAGTGGTTGAGAGTCCGCCTGCCAATGCAGGGGACACGGGTTCGTGCCCCGGTCCGGGAGGATCCCACATGCCGTGGAGCGGCTGAGCCCTGCGCGTCCGGAGCCTGTGCTCCGCAACGGGAGAGGCCACAACAGGAGAGGCCACAACAGTGAGAGGCCCGTGTACCGCAAAACAAAAAATAACAAAAAAAAATGATAAGACAAAAAGAGGTAAAAATGAAAAGAAAGGATTGAATAAATTGAGAGAATGGCAAAGTAGCTTTTTGAAACTAGAAGAACACTCTTTCTATTCTTTAGCAAGCCATTATTGACAGAAAGAAAGAAAATGCACCTTGGTTACACATAATGGCTTTCTTTCTAACAAATTAAAGAATTTAACAAGTTCACATAGACCTACAAAATTATTACAGACAATTCGTTCAAGCAAGGAGAAATTAGACTGTGTGCCCATCAACTAATTTATAACCTGCCTTGGATCTTTGTTCCCACTCCAGTAATGACAGAAAAGAAATCTTGTTGACTTTTTCCTGAGTGTGACAAACAGAACCATAACATACCTTGCATTCTTAAGCAGAACAAAATGTAAAGTGCACTGATGTTCTATAGGTATGTGGATTTAGCCAGCTAGATTACTTACATTCCATGAAAACATAAAAACCCAAAGGTCCTGTTTGTGTCATCTGAAAACAGCAGGACAAGCCTATTTCGTTACAAAAGCTCCGTAATCTATAAATCAGCCAGCCACACATCATTTTCCACACTGGATCCAACCACTGGTCTATCCATCCCATTAATCTGCTCCTGACAATGGAGTAAAGAAAATCGATGGGCCCCATTTTGAAAACCAACCTTGACGGGGGCAAAAACGCACTTTTCTACAAATATTTTCATTTTCCATAACTAGTCATATTGGATCTATCCATTAATTGAAATTCGCTCTGCCTTTTTTGAACCTTACCAGTATTTTCAGTGTATACCACTTCATGAGATAATACATTCTAAAAGCTATTTGAAATAAATAGAGAGGTCCTTTGATTTTTCTTAAGTTTACCTCTTTAAAATATCAGGAGATGCCCTATGTCTTGGTATAATATTCCAGTATATGGTGACCTGAGCCATGTTTATCCTATCTACCCACTTGTGATTAAACAGGCAGACCTTCCAGTAGGCTCTGCCTTTTGGTGACTTGAGGCAGGAATCTACAGATGATCTTCCTGGTCATGCTGCATGTTTTACTGTCCTTCCAGCCCTAACGCATCCTGGGCAGACGGTTCTCAGTGTTCAGTCTACAATCACTCCCATGTTGCTCTAGCATAGCATAATCAAGCTCAAAACCTACTCTCCTAGTAATAAGTTTCAATTATCTCCCCAGCTCTTGTCCATCCAGAAACTCATCTCTCACTTTCCTGTCCACGTTATCCAGCCTCATGGGGTCTCACTGGGGTACAGCTCCTACAGCTTGGCCTCTCTCAACTCTTAGGAAAGGGTGTTAAATCAGACCAGCATCCCTTGCTTAACCATCCCTCGGCTATTCAGCTTTTCTACACAACTTCTCCTTTAAAAAATGCCTGTATATCACCTTTGTTTCCTTCTTTAAGCCAATTCCCTCCCTATGACAAACCTGTATCATCAGAGATACCACTTGATAGGAGAGTCTTAGGGGTTGACCCCTGTGAAAGGTTCTTTGAAGTTCTTAAGTTAATATCCTTGAGGTGATTAAAATGTTATAAAATCGATGTGATGGTTGCACATATCTGTGACTATATTAAAAACCACTGACACAGACACTTTAAATGGGTGCGTTGTATGGTATGCAAATTACATCTCAACAAAGCTACTAAGAAAGCTAGGGAAAAAAAATAACCTATCCAGTTTCACTTCCTTATACCTAAAAAACCCCTCCCCTATTTAGGAAGAAGAGTTCCCCGTACAGCAACCACCAGGCCCCTCAGTAGAATGGTTAGGTGTCAATGTGTGGGGATCCTACACTGTAGCTAGGCTGTAGCCAGAGATTCCACTGGCAGGCCTGGAACAAAAGTGAGGCTTGCTGCCCTGTAGCTCCCTGAGGGCTCTTCTGGAGCTCTTACACACAGAAACACAAAACACACAGCTTAGTTCTGACTGTCACTGAGCATCAACCATGTGCCAGAGGCAGTGGGCTACAAAGCTGAGAAGACAAACGTGGGCAAGATGTGGGTGCTGCCCTTCAGGAACTCATGAGCTTGAAGGGAAGACAGACGCCCTCAACAGAGAGTTAAAATACGATGGGATAGGGACTTCCCTGGTGGTCCAGTGATTAAAGCTCCGAGCTTCCACTGCAGGGGGCGCGGTTCCATCTCTGGTCGGGGAACTAAGATGCCATGCGGCGCAGCCAAAAAAAAATACACGATGGGATAAAAATACACGATGGAATACGAGCTGGGACAGGGGACACAGAGACTGCTGTGGGGAGGCAGATTAATTCCACGGGCGAAGGAAGCTCAGAGAGGAGGTAGCATGTGCGCTGAGCCTTGAAGGACTGAATAAAAACGCCCATGGCAGGCAAGGTGAAGAAAGGCATTGCAGGCAAAGATGAGAGCGGAAGTGATAGACGAGGATGAAACGCATGTGTTCAAGGAGTCTGGGGATGCACAGAACAAGGAGAAATGGCCGGGAAGAGCTGGAAAGGCACGTTTACAGAGGACCACAGATGCCAAGGCCATGAGATTGGACTGTTTCCTAGTGTAGGCGATGGGCAGCCAGCAGAGAGGTTTTTAAGCAGGGGAATGACATGAACAGATGTTTTACTCATATTTATGCACTGCAAGCCAGAAGGTCAGCGCTAATGGAAATTAATCCATAAAATGACAGCATAGGCTGAAAATTTGCCCCATTGTCTACATTTTCCAGGAGCAATACACTGAATTATGGAAAACTACTCATTAGAGTTGCATACGAAACTATTGAGGAAAATAAAGTGAGGGCTCTGTTTCTGTGAAGAGCTTTTCTTTAACAGAGAAATAAAGAGAGAAATACTTGCTTGCATCTTCCTTGTGACAGAGATTAAATTCGCCTGAACATTTCATTTTGAAAAGATCAACTGCCAATCTGCACTTAATTTGTTTCCAACACCTTTTCAATGGCTCATTTGATTCAGAATGGTTAAGTTTTCGATGAAACATAAGTTGGATCACAGTATTCCTTTGTTTAAACCCCTTTAATGGTTCAACATAGCCTGCAGAGTTGGTGATCTGTGAGGCAGAGAAAAATGTTGGGGTAAAAATGGGAAAGTCACTACGTTCTCCTGGAGAATGCATAATATACTAATATAATAATAAATGTTCTTAATTAAAATTAAAAACATAGCCTGCAGAAAAAAGCTTGAACCGTTTAGCAAGGCTTATAAGATCTGGCCTCCACCCCCAGCCTCCAGCCCAGGCGCTCCAACCCCCGTGGGCAGATCTCCTAATGGGCCCTGTTACCCCGCCTTTGCTGCTCCTCTGCCAGTTCTTCCCCCAGCCTCACTGCAAGACTCCGTGAAGCTGCCCATCTTTCTAGGTGCAAATGGCCACTCCCTCCTACCCACTGCTACCCACCTCCTCAAACCCACAGCTAGTGCCTGAACTTCCTTCCCCATCCTAGTCCCATGATGAAGAGCTGAGGTGCCCATTTCCTTTTCTGCCTCTCCCCTGACTAGAATGAAAGCTCTGTGATTCAAGAGCCTTTGTCTTATTCACGGCTCTATCCCCAGCACCCCCAAATTTTATGTTGAATGACTGAATGAGCAAACTATGAATCCACTGTCATTATCTTTCTTTCTTTCTTCTTTTCTTTTCTTTTCTCTTCTTTCTTTCTCTTTCTTTCACATCTTTATTGGAGTATAATTGCTTTACAATGTTGTGTTGGTTGCTGCTGTATAACAAAGTGAAGCAGCTATACATATACATACATCCTCATATCCCCTCCCTCTTGCGTCTCCCTCCCACCCTCCCTATCCCACCCCTCTAGGTGGTCACAAAGCACCGAGCTGATCTCCCTGTGCTGTCATTATCTTTCTAACCCTCAACATTAAGATTTCCTGCCTCTTCCAATTTTTCAAGATGATCACCAACTACAAAACGCTCACTGAAATACACACATTTGGGTAGCTGTCCAAAGGAGCCAGGCTACTGAACACTTTAATAATGTGAATCATCACTCATTCATTTCTCTTTTGGTAAATTCACAACATCATATATGAAGTTTTCATAGAACCAGGCACACCTATATGAAGAAATGTAAAGTGTCAGGAGGTAGAAAATCGTGTTGGTTGGGCATTTGAATTAAACTTGAGAGAAAGTTGATGACTCCAGCAAAACTCATTTTGTGCTGGTAACAGTTCTCCCATTGCCAAACTTCCTCCTGAACAACCTCTCTCTCCCCATCCCTCCCTTCCCTTGAGCTCACATTTACTGTGTGCTGAATGTGCCCAGGGTATGTTTTCTGGCTTCCTTCCCTAAAAGTTATCCAAAATGCATCCCGCCACACATGCGCAGAAACTCTAGCGAGAAGCGCTCCCCACACCCTTATCTAAGCATCCCCGTTTTGCAACGTTCCTCATCCGGTGCAATGCCACTGCAAGACCTCAGACTTAGAACAACGCTGCCTCTACAAGCCTCTACCTATATCATGTGGCTGAACCACTGTCATAATGGCAAAACTATGCCTTTCCCAGAAAAGAATCTCCACTCCTTCTCCCCAAGACAATCTCCAACTAGGCTAACATCACCCTTGCCCATTCTCTCCATGTTACAGCGCATTCCTGTCTTGTGTACATTTTCATTTCAACCTGGACCCCGTAGCCGATAGCCCTGTCACTAGTCCCTTGTCATTCAGAACCACATCCATGGCCACTCCCCAGCCCTAGATCAAGCCCCCTGCTTGCCCGTCTTTGCTGCTGCAGAAGAGCCTGACTGAGTGCTCAAGGCCTTCATTTACGGGGATACAAATCCTAGGCTCAGTTGGGCTCTCAGTCCCACCCTCAAGGCTTTTACTTACTCCTTGTCAGCTCCCCATGACCTGAAAGAGAACAGGACACTTGAGGTTTCACGGATGGAAAATCCCCTCTCTTACAATGGCGTCCTGGTTGACCTGCAGAGCTTGCTGCAAGGGCTGTTCTACTGAATCCGATGTCCCCACGCTGACAGTAACAAATTTCATAAAACCCTGTATCCTGCCACATTTATTTGGCAGTCAACTCCTTTCTGGGTGCCACTTTCTCCATTCCTAATTTGGTTCCTAATCTGGGGTCCTAAGTGATCCTTGGATGGGCTACGTGGGATCTGTGAAAGTCTGAAATTATTTGGAAAATGTTCTATGTACACCTTTACGGGAAAAGGATCCAGAGCTTTCCAGAACCTCAAAGGAGTGTGTGACCCAAGAAAGGCTAAGATCTACTGCCTTACTAACTTCATACAAACACACTGCATTATTTTTATATAAGACTTACTGGTTTTGTGTCGTTATAAAGCAATACATGTTCACTGAAGAATCTTTAATCTAAAAATGTAAAAAAGAAAATGAAAGTTCCTTAGAATCTCATCACCCAGAGAGGATCACTGTTAGTGGCCATTTTGATGCTTCTCGATCTCTTTTCAGTTTTTGTCTCCTTCTAAATTGGATTCATACTGTTGATTTTTGATAGTTACAGGGTTCGAGAAACTTCAGAGTACAAAGAATTTGGGACCAGTGTTCACAACTGCCTTTGATTTCCAAGCCCATCTACCAACAAATATTTCTTGAGCACCTGCTGTGTGTATGACACACCACTCCAAAAATCAAGAGTAAATCCTTATCCAAGTTCTCACACAAGGTGTTTAAAAATTCTAGGGATTTCAATAGGCTGTGCGAAGTTCCAGCCTAAGAAAGAGCACATTTTAGCTTAAAATGACTGGACCTATATCAACCAGAAAAAAAAAGGGGGTCAGGTGGCAACAATGACGTAATTATAGACTTGGAGGAACACAATTAAACCACTAGAAGTCAGATTTTTTTTTTAAATGACGGTTCTCCTTTATTACCAAAATGCGGACTATCACCTAATGATATATTAAAAAAAGGTGATAAAACAAAATACACGAGATGCGACTATATAGTAAAGGCCTGCATCATCTCACACGACTCATAAACTCATTCTGAGGGAAATTCCCTGTGTTTTGAGCAATGACATTAGGGAATAATTGTGTAGCCTCCTGTGGTGGTGACTGTTCAAAGGACAGCGCTTGTTTGCTTGTGGAATTCCGCCGTGTTTAAGGAGTGTACTTATTTCACAAGATAATTCTGGACAAACAGAATCATTGCTTCTTTGCTTTAAATATATATAGGCAGAGGATGAGCCAACTGCAAGATTTCTTACCATTTCAAGTCCACTCCCTCCACTGCACTTTTCATCCCGTATTTAAACACTATCCCATTTCCAAGCAGGAAAGCAAATAAGTCTCTTGCAAGAATTCAAGGCCAAGCCCAGTGAAATGCTTCAGAGCTTTCTCTATCAGCCATCCCGTCCCTCGCTAAACCACTGAGGCTTTTCCTCCTTCCTCTGACCGTTGGAGGCCCCTCTGAGGGAGCAATCCAGGCCTGACCCTGCAAGAGTTTCCTGGAACATACTGGCATCGACTGGAGAAGCCACAGCCTCTGGCCAGGTCAAAGGCCCGGCCCTGTTTTCTTGTCAACACCTCAACCTGACAGTAGCCACCTGCAGGCTGTAGTGAAGTGGCCATCGGGCAAGCAGGCCGAGGTGGGCCCGTAGCTGTGCCTCGGCATCTTTCTCTCCCTCCGGGCTGTGACCAGAGCTCCTTTCGGAAGGCCTTGAGGCAGCCAGTGGACTGCAAGAGTTAAGAGCCCTCACCTTCTCTTAAAGCAAGAGCCACACTCTGTCTAAGAGGGACTTGAATTCGTGGCTAGACGTGATGCTGCTCCAGGGCTCAGTGTGTAGCATGAGAAAGACCAGAGACCTTAAAGCCCTTTCATACACTTTCCATAGAACTGCAGCTGGAAGCCAGACCTGCTGACCCTATTCAGTCCCCATGATGTGCTCAACAGCTTTGAGAAACGACGCCTGCCACGGCGGCTCCTTCTTTCACTACTATTTCTTTTCTGTTTGGGGATTGTTTAAGGCACCAAAATTTCACGGGGGAATAAGTAGGCGCTACTGTACTACCTACACAGGAAGTGGTAGAAAGTGA
The DNA here is from genome assembly GCF_937001465.1 of Orcinus orca. Lineage (NCBI taxonomy): Eukaryota > Metazoa > Chordata > Mammalia > Artiodactyla > Delphinidae > Orcinus > Orcinus orca. The sequence continues at coordinate 102,779,047 of NC_064580.1, read as the reverse complement.
GCGTCATTTTACTGACAAGAGGAGAGTAGTTAAAAGTAAATATGGTCCAATGAAAACATTAAAGATTTCTGTATTCTGAGTGATGGGATTATAGGTGATTTTTTTCCTTCTTTTTCTGCTTTTCCCCCCATTTTTCTAGCACAAACCTGTATTGCTATTATAATCCAAAAACATAAAATCAATTTTATTAGCTTTTTTTAATTACAGTAAAATATACATAACATGAAATTCACCATTTTATCCTTTTTTTGTTTGTTTTTTTTTTGCGGTACGCGGGCCTCTCACTGTTGTGGCCTATTCCGTTGCGGAGCACAGGCTCCGGACGCGCAGGCTCAGCGGCCATGGCTCACGGGCCCAGCCGCTCCGCGTCGTGTGGGATCTTCCCGGAACGGGGCACGAACCCGTGTCCCCTGCATCGGCAGGCGGACTCTCAACCACTGCGCCACCAGGGAAGCCCCATTTTATCCATTTTTAAGTGTACACTTCAGTGGCATTAAGTACATTTATATTGTTCTGCAACACCACCATTACCCATGTCCAAATTTTTTCAGCATCCCAAACAGAAACTCTGTACTCATTAAACCCTAACTCCCCCTTCTCCCCAACCTCCAGGAACCTCTAATCTACTTTCTGACTCTGAATTTGCCTATTGCAGGTACCTCATATAAGCAGAATCATACAATAATTGTCCTTTTGTGTCTGGCTGATCTCACTTAGCATGGTATTTTCAAGGTTCATCCATGTGGCAGTTCATGTCAGAATTTCATTCCTTTCAAAGGCTGAATATGATTCCACTGTACATATGTACTATGTTTTGTTTATCTGTTGATGGACATTTGGGTTGTTTCCACCTTCTGACTATCGTGAATAATATGATACAAACACTGATAGGATGCGTTGATAGGAACACTGTGTACAAGTATTTGTATGAGCCCCTGCTTTCAGTTCTTTTGGGTTTGTAACCTAGAAGTGGGATTGCTGGATCGTATGGTGATTCTGTATTTAGCTTTCTGAGGAACTGCCAAGCGGTTTTCCACAGAGGCTGCACCATTTTGCATTCCCACCAGTAATGCACAAGGGTTCCAATTTCTCCTCATCTTCTGCAACATTTGTTATTTTCCACTTTTTTGATAACAGCCATCCTGACAGGTGTGAAGAGGTATCTCATTGTGGTTTTGATTTGCATTTCCCTAAAGATTAGCGATGTTGAGCATCTTTTCATGTGCTTATTGGCCATTTGTTTATCTCCTTTGGAGAAATGTCTACTCAAGTCCTTGGCCCATTTTTAAATCGAGTTGTTTGTTTTTTCGTTGTTGAGTCATAGGAGTTCTCCATATATTCTGGATATTAATCCTTTATCAGGTATACGCTATGCAAATATCTTCTCCCATTCTGTGGGTTGCCTTTTCATTCTCTTGATAGTGCCCTCTGATGCACAAAAGTTCTTAATCAACTTTATTTTTTAAAGAAAGTACAGGTAAAATTTTTAGGGCATAGGCAGACAGCCTAAAGTATAGATGGGGGGCTTCCCTGGTGGGTCAGTGGTTAAGAATCCGCCTGCCAATGCAGGGGACATGGGTTTGAGCCCTGGTCCGGGAAGATCCCACATGCCGCAGAGCAACTAAGCCCGGGCGCCACAACTACTGAAGCCTGTGCGCCTAGAGCCCGTGCTCCACAACAAGAGAAGCCGCCGCAATGATAAGCCGGTCGACACAACTAGGGAAAGCCCGCGCGCAGCAACGAAGACCCAACGCAGCCAAAAATAAATAAAATTTAAAAAAATTTTTAATTAAAAATCTTTAAAAATAAAGTATAGACAGGGACGGGAATCCTCATACCTCTCTGTAGACTTCAAGGGAAAAGGAACAAGAATTGAGGTCTCTATGAGGTAACAACTCATAACTCCTCCCCCCAACTTGGCTCCTTCCTAGGCAACTAGTGCTGTAGGACACTTGTATGCTAGCGAGAGTTCCTGAACAGGAACTCAAGCTGGGTGTGGTAGGTGAGCCCAATGGGGATGGTCAGGATGGTGGGGACATCGGATCCTGTAAGACTTTTAAGGTTCCCCAGTTCCACCAGGCAGACGTTTCACCCTAACCCGTTCTCTGGCTGGTTCTTGACTATACACACTCAAACTTCCAAACTTCTCACATGCAAGATCAACATGCAGATGTGTTAGTGCTGAATGGAATGGACTGTTTAAGTCGTTACTTTGAAAAGTGACACCCAAGTTCAGTTCCCTCTTGAAGACTCAAACTCCCAGGAAGTGACTCCCTCTGTTTGTAAACTTCAGACATTGCCTTTTGTATGCCTCTGCCCTTCATTTCTTTTCTCCTCCCTCCTCCCTCTCTGCCTCCCTACTCCTATCGGCAAAATGGGGCTTTCTAAACAACTTTGTCACGTCGGAATTTATTTTCCAAGTATTTTTGAAGTCTAATCGGTTTCTACAGGCAATCAGAAGAAGCACCACATACGCATTTTCTTCTAGGGATGACTGTGGAACCACACTCAAATCCCCTGGAATGTGAATAAATTAAGTCTAAATTTCAGGACCATTGTGAGGCTAAACTGTTGAATATCTCTAAGACTAAAGGTTAGAAACCCACTGCAGGTCCTGTATATTGATATTTCCTGCTCTACGAAGTAAGCATTTGTTATCAAAGGTATTCTCAATTATAGATCACTGATCCACCAAACCATTTTTTCATAAGGAGACTATCTGAAACTTTTCCCTTAACTAGATATCTCATACCCCAGGGTGTGAATTGAGTACTGTACATGCATTCATTTAGCAAAGAATCAAATTAGAAGGATATCTGTAGGAAGGCCTCCACCTAGACATTCCAAAACAACTGTCTCAGAAATTTCATCTTTACTCTTAGGAAATCCTTTTTTGTACTTAAATCGTTAGGAAAAAAAAAAAACCCTCAACTCCTTTAGCCTATGCTCACATGCTCTACCTTCAAAGCCATCACATTATGGGATGGCTGGGGTGAGAGAAAAGGTACGAGGGGAGGAAGAGAAGTAGCTCTTCTCTACCATTCTAACATTTATTGAAAGCTTGCTAAGCAGCAGGTGCTGTGCTAAACGCATTACACGTGTTATTTCATTTGCGCAATTAACCTGTGAGGTAGAAAATACTATCATTGCTCACACTTTATCAATGGGAAAACTGAGACTAAGGGAGGTTGGGCAGGGATGGTAGGCAGAATTCTATGATGCCCCCTAAGAGGTCTGCCCCCAGTCTACTCACCCTGTATAATTCCCTCCCCTTGATTATAAGCCAGACCTGTGAATATTATGAGATATCACTCCCCTGACCAGGTTAGTAATAAACTGACTCCAAGGTCATCAAAGGGGAGATTATCCTGGGTGGGCCTGGCCTAATCGGGTGAACCCTGGGAGAGGAACTGGGCCCCTCCTGGAGAGGGAGATTCACCCACTGGTCTTAAAGGAGACAGAAGTGTTATGAGAGGTCCACGGGGCTAGACCTGAGGCTGTCCTCTAGGAACTGACAGCCACCCCCAGCTGCCAGCCAGCAAGAAAACGGGTCCAATCAGTCCTACAACCACAAGGAACTGAACTGTGCCAACCTGAAGGAGCTTGGAATAGGCCCCTGGGCTTCCAGATGAGATCACAGTCCTGCCAACACCTGTGAAACCCTGAGTAGAGACTCCAGCTGCGCCCTGCCCATACTTCTGACCCAGAGAAACTGAAATAAGAAGTGTGTGTTATTTTAAGCGGCTGAGTTTGTGGTCATTTGCTATGCAGCAATAGAAAACTCATTCATTCAGGATTCAAAGCCAGGGCTGTTTAACTCTGGCATGAATGCTCTTAACCACTACAGTAGTTTCAGTAGCAGTTTCACAAATTCCTAACCATGTTTAATTCTTCAAAATGAGTAGAGACACCAATTTCTACTTAACAGTTATGGGTATGACCTTTTCCTCTTCTGATGCAGTGTGCAAGTTTTAAAAATGTTTTGACCACATTCTAGTATAGAAACACACATATTGATTTGAGATCTGGGAGAAGAATACACATTCAATAGAAAACTGCTCGAATGCAACATGATAACAGGTAAGCTGTGAAAAAATAAGTAGACCGGAAATCGTAAGATTTTATTTACCAACGGCACCTTGTTGAAGCAGGCTGGGCTTTTTACAAGGACTCCAGGCTGTGCTACTTGTGAATACTTTCCTTCTGATCGTTGCGTAATCTGCAAGATCTGTCATCCTGTGCCTCTGAAGAGATGACAACCCATTATCTCTTTTCAGACAGCCCAACTCCAAATTCACTGACTAGGAGAGGCCGGCGAATTCTCTGCTGGAGTGAGATCAAGTTAAAGAGAAACTCACAGAAGCATACACTGGAGTTGCTTCTTGGAGGGCATCAGTCAACAACACATGTTTCATGTTCTTTCACACACGAACACACCCAAACTACACATGGGGACAAAGCAGATGAATAATAATAGCTAACACTCATGTAGCCGATGCCAAGCGTTTACCATGAATTGTGTCATTTAGGCCTCCGGCTCACCTCATGAAGTAGGTATTATTATCACTGTCACTCCCATTTTATAGACCAAGAAACTGAGACTTATTTAGAAAGTTAAGTAACTTTCTCAACACTCTCCAACCAGAGTGGCGTTTCAACTCAGACGCTGACACCAGAGCTCACATTCTCAGTCAGACTGCTGTATCACCCGTACTTCTACTGCTCTTCAACTAGTTATTTCTTCCACCCTTCACAGGACCTAGCAACGAGCCTTCACATAGGAATGCTCCATAGATGTCTGCTGATAACGATAAAGAATGAGGCCAGCGCCGGAGGGACTAGGTAAGGCTTCCAGACCATTCATCACTGAGAGAAGATGGGTACCAGTCTCACAGTAAGTGAACAGGATCACACTACTTAGAACTCCAAATATATGTTGACTCACCCTCTACGGGAAGATTTGATTCTGGCGCTAAGAGCATAAAAAGAAAAAAGAAAACCAACGCAGTTTTCCAGAGTTTAGTTCTCCCTTTTGGAAAAGTTTCTGTGACACATCTGGAAGTGATTTTCTAACACACTAGTTCCAATGAGTCATCTACAATATTAAGCAATGATTCCATAGGGTGAACCCTGATCATATCTTTCCATTAAGCAGCACCACTGAGGTCATTGCAAGGCAATGGCTGGCCCAGACTTGGACAATCTCACCCTCCACAGCCCCAATTTACATTGTCAAGAACATGGGTTTTAAGAGGTACGGGAACGCAATCTATCTCCCAGCACTAACACAAGACTTGTTCTAATACACTTAGTTTCCTTTCACTGGTCATGTGCAGAAGAAGGATCCAAAGGCTGCTTGAGGGGGAAGTAACCCTAAGTAAAGCTGGCAGAAGGAACGTTACGGAGCCATGTATAAACATGGGGCAGTCAGAAACGCAGGCGATCAAGGTGGGCTCCCTGGGCAAAAGAATAAGACAACCCATGGTATATCGAATTCAGCTAGCGCACAAGACTCTTAATGCCGCAAGAATTTCCCAAGGAATATTCTAGAAAGGACTCTCAATCCACCCCTTGCCCTTTCAGCCACATCCTAATATAGTGGCTCCAGCCATCAACTTTTAACCCATATCATATTGGTTTCCTAACATTTAAAACCCCTAGTATCGATGTTTAGAAGTATAACTTAAGTCCATTTCCCAGTGTCTTCTGACACTTGGATTTCTTTCAGGTTACAATGAAGGAATGAGTCATGTTCTTTCAGAGACTAAGGAGCCACTTACAGAGGCTATTTTAAATCTTTCAGGTGACACGGGTATTATTTAGTTCCCAGAAACAATAATTTACTGAATGGTTTCCTCAGGGCTGAAGGAGTTAATGCAAGTTCCCAGAGCAATTCTTCTCTGGGGGCACCAAAACAATCTGATTTTAAATGGCACAGGAATTGTATAAGCTTAAAGCATTAAATCCTACCTTACAAAAGACATAAATTAGCGGGTGTCCATTTGCATTACAAAAGGATTCTTTGCTTTGCCAAAGGGTTCCAATCAAATTTATTCAAAAATCAGATTCCCCTAATGTATGCTGAATGATTGGATTTGCACATGGGCTTCATTGAGCGAACACAGCTGTACCAAAGGCTGAATTTAATTACAGGTACCTCTTCACCATGACTTCAGTGGTTCTTATACCCATTTCATTGCCTCCAACGTCGTACAGTGAGGAGTTGACCTTACAATTTCTGACTCACAATTCCCCCACTCTAACAATAAAATCGCTTTGCTTTTTACCTAGTACTCTTGACCCAAAGTCTTCAAAGTATTCAATCCACATTTGTTAGTCCTCATAATTATGCCAAACAAGTTGGCAAGAAAGCTGGGAATGCCACCTTCCAAACTACCAGGCATGGGAAAAAAAAAATAGCACCATTAACAGGCAAAACAAGTAAAGGTCCACATAAGCACAAAAGAACTATGTTTAAGTTTATTTTTTTCCAAACATGAAATATTTCATGCATAGTATTTTTTTAAAATAGACTGTAATTTTTCAATCAGTTTTAGGTTCACAGCCAAATTCAAAGTACAGAGAGGGCTTCCCTGGTGGCGCAGTGGTTAAGAACCCACCTGCCAATGCAGGGGACATGGGTTCAAGCCCTGGTCCGGGCAGATCCCACATGCTGCAGAGCAACTAAGCCTGTGCACCACAACTACTGAGGCTGCACTCTAGAGCCCATCAGCCACAACTACTGAAGCCCGTGCTCTCCAACAAGAGAAGCCACCGCAATGAGAAGCCCTCGCACCGCAACGAAGAGTAGCCCCCGCTCACCGCAACTAGAGAAAGCCCACCTGCAGCAACGAAGACCCAATACAGCCAAAAATTAATTAATTTTAAAAAATAAAAAAGAAAGTACAGAGAGTTGTTCCCATGTACCCCCGCCCACGTGCACAGCACAGCCTCCCCCATATCAACATCCCCCATCACAGAGATACATTTGTTACAAGCGATGAACCATCACTGACCCTCTTAATCACCCGAAGTCCAGAGCTTACACTAGGGTTCACTCTTGGTGTTGTACCTTCTATGGATTTTGACAAATATATAATAACACGTATCTCCCATCAGAGTATCATACAGAATAGTTTCACTGCTTTAAAATTCCTCTGTGTTCGCCCTATTCATGCCTCCCTCTCTGCTGCTTTTTAAGTTACGAAGAGAAAATATTCAAAACTCAGTTTAGGGCTTCCCTGGTGGCGCAGTGGTTGAGAGTCCGCCTGCTGATGCAGGGGACACGGGTTCGTGCCCCGGTCCAGGAGGATCCCACGTGCCGCGGAGCGGCTGGGCCCGTGAGCCATGGTCGCTGAGCCTGCACGTCCGGAGCCTGTGCTCCGCAACGGGAGAAGCCACAACAGTGAGAGGCCTGCGTACCGCAAAAACAAACAAACAAAAAAAACCCTCAGTTTAAATACAACAGATCAATTTTCATATATCAGTTTTATATTATGATGAGAGTGGGTGCTGGAGAGAAAACGGAGGAAGAAATGTGGTGGGGAAAAGACAAGCCAGAAGGACAAAGGCAACGAAAAAGAAATGAACTCAAGGATGTACATGCTGATGGGGAAAAAAAAGGGCACACAGTACAGAGGGGAAAAGAGACCCTGCTTACCAAGATCTGCAGCATCATCTAATTATCTGAAATGTCAGAGGCAAGACCTTCCATTTCATCCATAATTCCTAATTCATCCATAATTCTCCCATCCATTTGTTTTAAACCCACAAAAAATCTAAGATTATTTTTAAATAAAAGAACAAAGATAAGCAATTTCGAACTCAGGAAAATGGCAACCAGAAATCCTTGCAATATCGATGCATATCACCTATTAATTAGCTATACTTGAAATTTAAGTCCCTCTTGTGATTGATCATATTAATGGCAGCAAAGGATGACTACAGTATCGACAACTAAGACACGTGCAAGAAAGATGAGACCAATTTTAATTTACATTTCAGAAACTTCAGGGTAGGCATTTCCACCTCTCAAAAACTGTGAAGATAATATGAAACATTACATAGATGTAGACATACAGGTACATATACTGTGTGTGAGTGTATATATATATATATATATATATATACATAAACCCTTTGAAACTTCACTTTATAGAGAACCCATTATGATCAAAATTGGAGGAATACTTCAGCAGATAGGAATGAAAAGCAAATGGGAATTGAAGTCTCTAATTTCTAGGCCATCCTCATTTTATTGATTCAAGACACAGAGAATGTGAGACATGCAAAGCAACGGGCAAGGAGCTGCAGGATTATAGGAGAAATTATTTTAATAATAACAGCACCAGGCTAATTACTGTACAGATACTATATGTCACATACATATGCATTCATATATATCAGAGAAATATAGCAAGCCTGAAAAGTAAGTGTGGCGCTTTTTCTGATTACAGAAATAATACATTTTAAAAACGGAAAATGTAAAGCAAGAATAAAATGTACTCATAATCCCACCACCCAGAGACACGCACTGTTAATATTCTATACACTCACATATATTATAAACACAGGCATTCCCTTTGAGAATGTTTTCTTTGAATATAACAATAATACTAACAGCTAACATTTATTCAGCACTTCCTATGTTCCAGGCATTATTCTAAGTGTATTACTGTATTACTTTACTCAGTCCTTACATCAACCTTGTGAAGTCGGTACTATCTATCGTCATCTCCATTTTACAGATGGGAAAACTGAGGCAGAGAGTAGTTAAGTAACTAAAGTCACATATATCACATAAGCATTATTTTACAAAAACACGATCATACTTTGCACGGTGTTTCATAACCTAAACTTTTTCCCATGTCAATAGTTAATACAGATGTCATTTTAATGACTGCATGGTTTTCTGGTGTAGGGATGTACATTTTTCCCAATCCCTTACTTTTGAACATTCAGGTTGTTTGAGCTTGGGGAGGGGGGCGGTTGTTGTTTCGCTATTATAAACCACTTGGCAAGGCCCACTGAGGTTGATATTAGCTCCATTTTACAGATGAGCACAAGGAGGTTCCACAAAGTTAAATAGCCTGTCCAAGGTGACAGAGAGGGTCAGTGGAATCACTGGGCCTTTCTGGCACTCTGATGCCTACGCATTAGCTCCTTCTACTCTCCTGCCCACTCCTTAAGGCATTTACATGCTAATGGATGAGAGAAGTTGTCAACCATAGTTCTGAGGCAGAATGAAATCAATCCTCTGTAAAACTGGAGAACTGGAATGGTAGGCTGAAAAATGCCCCCTGCCAAGGTATGTCCCCATCCTAATGCCTGGAACCTGCAAATGATACCTTATGGCAAAAGGGTCTTTAACATGGGATCGAGTTCATAAGGGTCTCAAGATGAAGAGATCATCCTGGATTATCGAGGTGGGCCCTAAATGCCATCACATATGTCCTTATAAGAAAAAGGCAGAGGGAGATTTGACACGACCAAATAGCGGGCCATGCGACTCACAGAGGCAGAGACTAGAGTGATGCAGCCACAAGCCAGGGAATGCTGGCAGCGACCAGAGCTGAGAGAGGCAAGGAACGGAACTTGCCCTAAATTCTCCAGAGGGAATGTAGCCCACTGATACTGATTTTGGACTTCCGGCCTCCAGAACTATAAGAGAATCAATTCGTGGCTTTTAAGCCACCGAGTTGGTAGTCATTTTTTATGATAGTCACAGGAAAGCAATACAAGTAGCAGGAGGCTATGGGCCTATAGAAGGAGCAACTTGCTCCAAATGTGGGGGGCGGGGAGGGATGGCCATTTGACCTAAGCCCTGCAGGACAGATAGGGTTCCCTTTAGCAGGGAAGGGGCTGGAAGGGCTTTCTAGGAAGAGGAGTCAGCACGTGCGAAGGCATGGAGATGAGAAAGTTTAGAGTGTGTTTGGGGAGCAGTAATGGTCCAGCACAGCTAGAGTACAGGTGACAGGAAGGAATGTGGTGGGAGAAGAGAATTCAAAAATGGGATGGGCCTTCCTGGTGGACAGGAAGGAACAGGAAGGCCTGCTAGGAAATCTGGGTGCTCATTTCCAGTAATGTGGAGCCAGTGCAGATAGAATTGGTATTTTTATGGGTTTGGGGATTTTGTGATTTTCCCTCATCCTTTCCTGAGAGGCAGCAGAATGGTGCGTCAGTTCCTAGCTATTTCAAGACAATAACTGCTTTGCTTACTGTCAAGATGGTCCACTCTGATATGTCATACCCCTAGGGACATGTGGACAAGACTGTGCCTAAATGATTTCTCCAGGGTGGGGCAAGAACCGTGACAGTGAGGTAGATCTATTCCATTCCACCTGGTGTCAACTGGGAGGCCGCTCGTGCCCCCCAGGAGACCCTCTGAAATGTCCCTGGTTGCTCTGAAATGTGCACGGCCTCTGCCAACTCATCACCCCAAGAAAGCAAAATCCTCCATTAAATTGAGCCGCAGGAACTTTGCTTGTCTCTCATGAGGAAGGTTTCACTTTTGAAAGGTCTACTAAGCCAAAGGCCACTCTTTCCCAATAAAACCCAGCAAAGACACACACACACACACACACACACACACAGTGATGTATACTGGGCTCTGGAGTGGTAATTATATCATTTCTTAAACTCTTCATTCTTATTCCATACTTCCGCAGACAGAATCTCCGCTTCTCTTAGTTGGAACTAAATACAAAGCCAGGACATTTTAGGGGACAACCTTGCCAGATGTGTAGCTCCACAACATTCCCTTAGCATCCAGGCCATTGGATTTCCAGAAAAGGCACCCAGCCATCACTAGCTCAGGCCTCTGGAATTTTCCATCCTTGTCTAAAGAAAAGGTTAAAAACAATAAACACAGTGACGGCCCTGTCCCCCAGAGAACACTTTATGACCAAACACAGAGGAGAGAGGGAAGGAAGAGGTGAGAAAAAGATGAGAAGGGGTGAGTGAGAGAGTGCCCACCGTGGAAGGAAGTTTCCAGAGCACAAATATGTAGAAGCTTTTCCTGGAAGGTCACAGTGCAGAGAGGTGAGGGCCGCCAGGGGCAGCAGTTGAAAGATCAGAATGAGGGGAGAACAGTCAGGGGTCAGTGGAAGGTGGAAAGAGAAAGAAAGAAATTTGGTCGGGAGAGCGCAAAGTCAGCTAAAGGAACCCTGCCCCAGTGGGCGCCTCGCTCAGAGCAGGTCTCAAGGCCTCGGAGGGGCAGCCTCCACGGCCCCCATTCCTGTCTAGCAGGGTTTGCTGCCTTGAGAAATACGGATCTGGAATAGGTGTGAACTGTTGCCCTTCTTCTACCGGAAGATGGAGGAAGTGAGGGCCAGCCAACCCTTGACTCCCAAAAGGAATCTGGCCTCTACAGGTTTCCGGTGGTCCCAAGTCTTAAACCCCCAAGTTGGAGAATTAGGTTCCAACTAACACATACGGTGGAGAACTACATAGAAGTGTCCTCCACATTCCTTAACTAATTAATTTGGGGTCTTGAATTACGCGAGTTGACAGGGTGCACCACCCCACACAAAACTGTTCCACTTACCTGGCACAATTTCTACAGGGGTGGATTTCTTCCTGTCTGAATCTAAAACTATACTGCTCCCCTCATTAAATATTGTTAATATTTTCATCTCTGGTCTCTTGGTCTATTATAATGAGGGGGAAAAAATCCCTTCCTTCCATCTTAACTTATTTTTATCCTTTAGTTTCCTCAGATTAAGTCCTTGTCTTCCCTTCCCCCACCCCACCCCCATCCTTGCCCTAAGTAGAGCCCATGTATTAAAATCAGTAGAAATAGATTCTCTGCTTCAATTCAAGCAACAGTTCTAAAAGCATTTCCCTTGGGATTTTAGCATGACCAGAAGGAACGTATTTCTCTTTTCCTTCAGCTAAGACAGCTTGCTATCTCCCTCCCATATCTCTCTATCTCTCTCTCTCTCTCTCTCTCTCTCTCTCTCTCTCTCTCTCTCTCTCTCTCTCTCTCTCTCTCCCCCCCCTCCCTCCCTCCCTCCCTCCCTCTCTCTCTCTCTCTCTCTTCTAGCTCACTCTCAAACACATTTGCTTTCTAGTTTCTTCTGGTACACACCACACTCCCAGATGTTCCAGAGTCCTGAGGCATCAACTGTGTCACGAAGGTCACTGATCCAATGCCTACTATCCCTACGCCATGAAGTTCAGATGAGGGCCAGTGAAAAAGGAAAAACCTCAAACCAGAAAGCAGTAACTCAGTAAAATAATATGAAATAAACTATAACAAAATAAGCCAGGTTGAAGGGCAAGAGCCTATAACATAAAGAAAATGAACATCACTTTCTAAAGAAGATTTAAATAGGATTACAGTTAATACCTTTTCACATCCTAGAGATTAGTAGTATCTAAATACATTAGAAAAAATTTGAAGATAATTCCACTGCAAACATCTGAATTTTTTAACTGAGTTGGCTTATAAGGAGAATTGGAACTATTTTCCTATTGAGGAGAAAAGAAAGGAAGACTGGAACAGGAGACAGTGAAGATGGTTAATGTATATTTTGTCGGTACAGATTTTTAAACAAAATCTGGGGGTTTCCCAACCTTTTACAAAATGTTTTTCAGTACATTTCAGCCAATTATCCAAAGGTCTGGAAAAAGATACGCCTGGCCTCGGAGAAATATAGCCATGGCCAATTAGAAGTGATGTAAAAATAGAAAATGCAACCCACATCGATGATAGAGTGCTTCTTCAGGGCAGTAGGCTCTGTGCCATCAGCTTATCATGGATATTGTCATGGCCAGCGTGAGGAGGGCTGGTGCAAATGTGATCAGCCAGCAAGCTTTTGTGGTGTGTGTCTCTAAGATGGCAGTGACTGGACTTGGTGAATGAGAAAGGAAGTTTCAATTTCTCTCTCAATTGAAAACATCGTGAAGACTGAAGGAATCAGAGAGCTTTTCCAGTCCTTCTCTCTGCTTCTTGAATCATGTGTTTTAGAAACCCATTTCTGGGAAAGGGTCTGCCAATTACCTTGAAAATGCAGGAGGGCCATGCCCAGTCTAACCTGACCTTCAGGATGGGTGAAGTGTCTCTCACACAGGACACATGAGAGGTGTCTTGGGGCTTGTCAGCCAAAGAGTTATCCTCCCTGATGTGAAACCATCCTTTTCTCTTTTCAATACACACACCCACCCCCTTACCTCTTTACTCTTTAGCTGAGGGTGGAAAATTCCATAGGCCTGAACTGGCTAAGTGCCTGCCAAGTGTCTGGCCAGCTTGTATCTTGAAACACCTCAAGTCTGAAAGCAGTGCCCACTTACAAGAACTCCAGACTGAGGGACTTTTGTGTGGGAAAAATTTTTTTTAATCATGAAGAATTTAAGAAAACATCCAAATTGAAATTGCAGACTGCAAACCTATATTGCTTTCTTTCAGCCAAAATTCTCAAAAGGGTTTGTGCTTTCTCATTCTTATTCTGTGAAGGCTTTTGCACCTGGCTCACAGTTTGCCCGTCTATCAGCCCCGTGTTCCTCCTCCACCACAAGGTCAGTATCCATGCTGGAAACCCATGTGACCCTAGAATTCCACCATTCCTCAACCTCCAGCAATGGTTTCCCAAAGCTGTCCGCTTCTTAATCCCTGGAATTTGTGACTACGTTATATTACATAGCAAAGGGATTTTGCAGATGTAATCAAGTTAAGGATTTTGAGATGGAGAGATTATCCTAACTAATTATCCTGGTGGGACCAAGGTAATCAATCATAAGAGTCCTTCTAAGTGAGGGAGGGAGGAAGGAAAGAAGGCAGGCAGAAGAGTCAGAATCAGAGAAGGAGATGTGATGACATAAGCAGTATCAGTATGATACGATGTGAGAAAGACTTGACCAGACATTGCTGGCTTGAAGATGGAGGAAGGGGCCACAAGCCAAGGAATGCAGGCAGCCTCTAGAAGCTGTAAAATGCACGGTAACAGATTCTCCCCTAGAGCTTCTGGGAGGGAGTGAGGACTTACAGACACCTTGGCGTTAGCCCACTTAAAACCGTTTCAGACTTCCAACCTCCAGAACTGTGAGTTTAGTAAATCTGTATTGTTTTGAGACACTAAGTTTGCGGCAATGTGTTGTAGCGGCCATAGGAAACTAACAGGCCATGCATCTAGTGCAACTCTCAGCAGGGTCACTGCTGGGACTCCTCATCTCAAGTACTCTGCCTTTTCTGAGTTCTCTAAGCAGACACCCAGCGTGCTAAGCTCAAGCTATTGTGCAGTCATGGTGAGTGTAGGACAGTCCTCCTCGGGACCGGCAACAAGACGAGAACTCTCCTAGAGGGGCTGCGCAATTGGCCGGCAAACCAAGGCAGAGGGTTAGATATGGGGTAGGGGGTGGGGACGAGAAAGAAGATAAAACCCAGTGACCGGAAATGGATTTTACAGACCGGGCAGAACCAGTAGCCTAGGGGACTTAAGGCCCAGATCCGCAGCTCTGAATACGAGTCTTCTGATGCCCCCTTGCTTAGGCCCTGACTAGTCTCTGGGCCTGGGGCGGTGCCGGGCTGGCAGGGGACATCCGAGTCCACTCCACGCAGAGGAAGCAGGGGGAGGGAGCTGGGCCTCCATCGCAGAACTGAGGCGACAACAAAGCCCTATGGAATTCTCCTCCGGCTCTCCCGGTGAGAATTCTGCCAGACCCCGTTTCACTTCGTTTGGAAGGCGAAGACAGAGGCAGAGCTCCTCTGTAAGCAGTCACACAGGTCACTAGCAGTGGAGGAGCGATCCTCCCTTGGGGTCAGGTTAGCAGGGAGAACCTTCTTTGCTCCACAAGCAATAGAGCATGATCTAAACACTCTTCTGGCCAGAAGGAGAGCTGCGGGCACCTATGAGCTTTCAAATAACCATTTTGTTCAATTTTCGCCAACAGTTCATTGAGAGCCCTCCCGGATTTAAGTGCTTTCTTGGTGGTAAGTTAGGCAACTCAGAATGTGGTATTCCCTCCTCCTGGTCTCTAGGAAACCATTTAATGGGCCGAAGCCTTCGGAACTTGTTAACCTATGAAAATAAACTGGTTTTGCCAACCACACTGTTCCACTCACGCCATGAACATTGACAACAGGCTCTGTAAGACATAAAGTTGGCAGTTTCTCAAGTGGGAAAGCTACACGGCTAATATAAAAGGCATGGAGAGAAATATATATGTTGTTATTTTTGGACGGCACTAACCTGCTTGAAAAAAAATCATAAAAACAGTTCCCTGAAAATGATCCCAGGTACCTTGGCACAGCCAGTGTCCTGGAGAATTTTTTCCCCCATATAGCTAGTCAAATAGCAAAGAAAGGAAGGACGGCCAATTGCAAACAGTTCTCAAAGTCCTTAGGCTGACTTTGGCAAGGAAAAATCTATACGGATCTTGCCCACATTTCTCAATAACAACCCCACCCCTCTTCATTTTTTTTTTTCTGTCCTCACCTCCTACTTTCCCACTACAGAGACCTAAGCTTGTTCAGAAATAAACACTGTTTCCCAACAGGAGGAGATCATCACCAAAACCACACAAAGAGAGCTTCCTCCACCCTTTCTATTGTGGAATCTGGCCCAGGAGCTAGTGCTTCTCTACCTGATTATGCCAAAGAAATTGAGACACCCGGAGTTCATTACCTGTTCTGTCATTTAGCAAAACTGGGTGGCCTACAGCCTTGCCTCACTTGAAACCATGCCTCTGTTTCCCCACTGAAGGGAGACAGGTGATGACAATGCAGGATGTGTTTCACAGTGACCTGGAAGAACATGCGAGGTCAGAGGCATAACAGCATTTTTGACTCATCATAAGATCGGGGCTATAAAAATACAAGGTCTAATACATCAACTATTTCGTACAAAGGCATTCCCCAGCCTCCTGACACACTTCGCTGAAGCACTTCAAATAAAGATGTTCTGTCTCAGAGGCTTAGAAGAACATTTGACTTCTTAGTTAAATCTCACCCAGTCAAATCTTTTAGTCACTACGGAAAGCAACGGGAGGGGAGAGCTGAAGTATCAGAATACCTTCAAACATTTCTCTGCAGCTTGAAACATATACAGTCCAACGTTAAGCTGTCGAGAAAGGCCAAAATACAACTTCCTGTCAACGACAAACTCGATGAGCAATAAAAATAAGGTGGTAAAGAATGGCAGGAAATCATTAATAGCAAATTTTGGCGTGATTGTGCGACGCTGTGCGTAGATAGTAGGTCAACCTCATGTCCCTGGAACAGTTGGCGTATTTTCCACGGTATTGACTACGCTGGAAACCTGCACGTACTATTCCTAATTGGACTCATCCTGCTACCACAAAACCAGGATAGCTGGGCAGAAAAGTATATTGATTTCTTAGAAGACCTGTAAGCTTAAAATGTTCCCACTAAAATACATGTTTCCAAAATACATCTTTAAAAGGGCACTTGAATGTCAACGGTCATTTGATTCTTTTTAAAGTAAGGATTAATGAGTAAAAGGCATGTCAATAAAGTTTTGAGAGGGAAAGGAAAGAGCGTTCAAGTTCTAGTCTTCCATACAGAGCCCAATGGTCCTCTATCCATGCTTTTGGAGAAACCGCGCTGAACAGACTGTCGTAAGTTCCCCAGACCAGAGGACCTCCTCCCGGGCACAGGATGGGGTGTTCCTCCCCACTAGACGACCAGTCTTCCCACCCACTCATCTGACTAGTCTGAAGGCAAGAACTGCCAAAGACCCAGAGCCCTAGCTCACATCCACTGGGCTCTTCGATATGATCCGGTCCGCCTGGGAATGGCTGCTCCCAGGACCTCATGGGCAGCCAGCTTAGTCTGCCAAGAAGGGTATGATTCTCGGCTCAGCCATGTATGGGGCTCACCCTTTGGGGCATGATCTGCAGCAGGGAAATAAAAAAGCAAGGGTACCTGCTTCCCTTCTACCCGTCTACTTTTGTTGGTTGATGTGTCACACATACACAAAAGACTTCTGCACACCATCAAGCCCGGGAATAAGCGTGCGAGCCAACAGTTGTCCAGTGCCTTCCACGTGCCAAGCCCCGGTCCCCAGTGCTTTGCATGCAACTCATGGAAGCCTTTCCGCAAACCCAAACCCACCAGAGGGTTATCGAGGCACAGAAGGTGAAATAACTGGCCCAAGGTCACCCAAGTTAGTAAGCAGCTGAGCTGGACTTTGAACCCGGGCAGTGAGTTTCCAGAGCCTAGTGTGCCCTACTAAGCACGAGTCACAGACAACGGAGCTGAATGAGACTGTCCCTTTGCCCCAGTTCCTGCTCTGGGAGCCTCCAGGGTGTGGCCCTGCAAGAATCGGAAAGGCATCTGGCTCTGGGTTGATATAAGCGACAGGTCAACGTTACCCATGAACCCCTCTGCACTCCTGACAAAAGCGAAAAGAAACTAAGATATCTAAATCCCAAACAGAGATGTATCATAAAACTACCATTAGGATTTACAGAAAAGGGGAAACAGCTCTCGTGCTTTCTCCCGCCTGTGGTTTCTGGCCTTCCCTCTGTGTTTTAAAAAAAAAAAAAAAAAAAAAGGAAGAAAAGAAAACAAACAAAAAAACTAATAATTTTTCAACATGCCTACTGATCATTTTATGTCTCAGAAGAAAGCAAAAGCAGGGAGGTGAATGACTCCTCTGAACGGAATTCCCGCAAACAAGCCTGGGGGGCGGGGCGGCTCCCGAGGTGGGGTCTGGGAAGGCAGCAAGCGCTCCGCTCCGGCAGCCCACAGACGTCAGGTCAAGGAATGTCAAGGGGAGTTACACATGTACACTGGATGTGAATTTCTCAGTGTCAGGCGCTGCCATTTACTTTCCCCATTCCCATAAAAAAAAAAAAAAAAAAAAAAAAAGGTCTCTGTAGCCCAGTAAATGAGGGAAATGCCAAAGGCCTCACTTAACATTGTTGAACCCAGAAAGGACCAACGTCTTGAAAAAACGTTAAGGACCACAAAAAAGACCATGAGGGGGCGGCGGCCGGGCAGAAATGATGTAACTAACTGAAGATAGAAGCAGCACCAATCACTAGACTCCTGCCGCTTCCATCGTCTCTATTTCACTCATCTGCATGCATCCCATCTCCCTTCCAGGCTTGTGAGTCCCTCAAGGGCAGGAAACACGCTAGCCAGCCTCTTCAGGCACCTGGGGAAGGAGGCTGGTCAGGCTGAACCCTGGGACGGGAAGCTGCCCAGGGGGTGACCTAACTTCCCATGAAGCCTGCCTGGGGAGGCCGTTCCTCAGCCCCCCCGCCCCACCCTGCCTCCCACTTCCCTAACAACCCCCAAAGGTGCAAAGCTCTTCAATCAGCTAATCTCGCCTCCCCTGCCCGGCTGCTCAGCCCTGGCTCTTCCGCCCCTTCCTGATCCCATCTGGAACACTTTCTTCTCTGCCCTCGAGAACCCTAGTCTTTTGCCAAAACACAACACTAGAGGCTCAGCCTTTCCCCAGGATGTTCTCTCCACCGCCTGAACTGTAAAATGGCTTTGCCCTGACGACCCTCTCTAGAAGAGGCCGCTCATTTGCTTCTCCCTTCCCCTCTCGTGGAACACACTCACCCTCCTGGTCACCTGGGCTGACAACCTCAATCATCTTGACTCCACCTACCCCCCCCCTTCCTCCCACTTCTTCCTTCCCCCCTCTACTCCCCCTTCAAGGATCACTAAATCCTGCTGCTTTTATCACTTCTCCTACTTCTTCCACCTTATCTCCATTGTCACTGCCTCAGCTAAGCCACTGCTGTCCCTCTCCAGAGCCATGCAGCTATATTTTACCCAGTTACCTGGTCTCCAGGCACCCAACACCTGGTCCATCCTATATATTGTTTCCATGTGTTTCCCGCTGTGAGAGGCACTGGGAATAGACAGGAACACACAGCCCCTGCCTTCTTGGTTCATATTCAGAATGGGTATGAAATATTGCCCCCTTCTTCACTGTAATCTGTGATAGACCCTTCTAGAATGCTTTTTTTTTTTACTAGATCTCTCCTAAACTTTTATGAATCACTTATACATCAGACGCTTTCCAAATATTACCTTCTTCGACCCCCACGAGAACTCCACAAGGTCAGTACAACTATTTATTATCCCCATTTCACAGATGAGGAAAACAAGATCTCGCTACTCGCTTCGGTTCACAATGCAAGCCGGGGACAGAGGGCAGAGTCAAGCCCAGGCCTGACTCTTGAGCCTGGGCTCTGGCTCCCACATTTTAAGGAGGACACTGAAAGCTTGGAAAGGAGCCCAAACAAGATGATCGTGATGGTGAAGCATCTCGAAACCAAGTCACATGAGGAAGGAAGGAAAGAAATGAAGGCTCTTTGGCTTTGGGAAGAGTGCATTTTAAAATGCCATGGTGGCTGTCTCCAAATATTTGAAGGGTTGCCATGTGAAAGAGGAAGCAAACATCTTCTGTGCGGCTCCAAATGGCAGAGTGAGGCCTAGCCTAGTGGTGGAACTTACAGAGAGCAAATTTCAGCGCAAGAGCCGTTTCTAACCCAGCCCTCTAACGGGCGGACAGCGTTTAAGGAGAAGCTAGGCAACGTTTGCCAGGGCCGGTACGGGGGACATTCCTGCCTTGAGTAGGCAAGTGGTCTAGATCTGCGTTTCTGTGCACATCAAAGTCACCTTGGGTTGTTTTTAAAAATACACATGCCTGGCCCCAGCCCAGACTTATCGAAACAGAATCTTAGGGGTAGAGACGGTTAGTGTGAGAATTACAAACCAGGAAATAAGTCTGTACGAAGGTTCACTCAAATCCTCAAAAGAAGATATACAGATGGCTAATCAACATATGCCAACCTGGTCAACTTCAAGACTAATGAGAGGAATGCAAATTAGAACGGTGATATGCCGTTTACTGCCTACCAGATTGCAAAGGTTAAAAAATACTAATTACCGGTGTTGCCATGGGAGGGGGCAAAAGGAACACTCACACTTTCTGGTGACGGAAGGGCAAATGTCAATAACTTTCTGCAGAGCAATTTAACAGCAGGTTTAAAGGAAATGTTAATGCTAAAAATGTGTCTAATGTTTGAGCAAAGCAATTCCAATGCTAGAAATTTATCCTAGAGGGACAATCTAGCATATTTGAAAATGCCTGCTCAAAGATGTTCATTCAAATTCATGTTTATACCGGAGCTGTCCTGAAGAACTTCCTGCAGTGGTGGAAATGCTGTCTCTGGGCTGTCCTATGCGGGCCAGCCACTAGCACACGTGGTTCTTGAGCATTTGTGGCAAGGGCAATTTAGGAGCTGATTTTTAAAGTTTTTAAACTAATTTTAGTTTTTTAATGAATTCAAACGTAAATAGCCACAGGTGGCTAGTAGCTACTGTACTGGAGACCTCATGTTTGTAACTCCTCAGAATTAGAACTTCTCAAGACATCAAACAGTAAAGGATGATTAACCTACGGTCCACCCACAGCGGAACTTCTGGCAGTCGTTAAACACGATTATGTAGATTTGTATCGCTGATGTGAAGAAATGTTCATAAGATACGGGTAAGTGACATAATTATTTACAGGTTTGTATGATAAATTTGTTTAACGTGCTCGGCTTGGAAAACAAATTCTATCCAGTACTACTTCGTGCTTCAAAGAGGGTTGGGCAAGGAGGCCTCTCCGGCTTCACAGCAACCTCTGTACTGGGCTGGCTGACAGATCCTTCCTTCTCCAAACCTGGAGGAGCCAACGGGAGCAGTAAGACCATTTCATGCTTACTCGCCCACACTCTGGGTCAGTGCATGCAGAGCCCAGCTAAGTCTCTGAACTGCAGACTCGCGGGCAAAGCCCGTTGCAACTGGCTTTATTCTACCGTGTAAGTTGTTTTGTCCTCGATTAAGTACTTTCCACACATTCCCCTGGGAAGAGGGAGCAGGGGAGCTGATTCATTTTCAGGCCTTCCCTAAATGCAAACCTAAGGAACACTCCTTGCAGAGGTGGTAGTGTTGGGGGGGGGGGTGTCAACAGCTGCAGACCCTTTTCAGCCATTCTCAGCTCTTGGAGAGCTTTCCTCCACTGGCTTTGTTATATGCCATCTGGCCAGGCGCCAGCCAGGGCACCGTGCACGCATCGCCCTGCCTCAAGGGGCTACAACCCGTAATATCTAGCAACTCTTTCCTGATCCTTTGGCGCACAAGGAATTGAAAGTAAATTCAGCAGAGCAAGTCAACAGTATTTAAACACCTACTAGGCGACCCTCCCAGGCAGACACAAGGACTCCTCCCGAGGGCAGCCAGAATACAACAGGTTTCTCAAATGCCTTTGTTCCCCCAGAGGCACAAAGAGCTACATCCTGAACTATAACAAAAACAGTGCTGAAACGCTGCATTTTAAAATGTGTATATATGTAAACACTTCTCAGTTAATCACAGACGCTCTCAGGTTATAATATTCCTCCCCAAGTCTCTCTTGAGAAATCTCTGCCAGTGGTTAATTCTGTAATTATCCCTTTGCCTGGGTTAAAACTGTCTTTCATTTAAAAAAAAAAAAATGCAGCAACAAAACGGTCTCTCTTTCTCTATCTGCTTCATTATATAGTTAATAGATTTGAGGAAGTACTGATAACTGAATGAAGGTTTGAATACACAACTACATGCTATATATAGCCCAGGCCTTCTGAATTTTTCAAACAGTGAACAAAACTGAATGATGTTAGCAACATGCCAAAAAGGGTATAACTGTTAAAAAAGAAACCACCTAAACAGGAAATTCTGTATATTTGTTCAGCTTGGTGGGTTTTCCAAGTTCTAGTGAAAGATACACCACAGGAAAGCTTGCTCTGCGGCAGGAATGACTCCATATTGAAATCTAATGAAAATGCGACTCCATATTGAAGCCCTAACTTGAATGTCGTGGGTTGACAGCAGCAAGTGTAAATCCTACCTCAGCTGTCCCTAATAAACATTTTGGGTCTTAAATCAGAAAAGAATCAGACGTTGTGATGGCAGCTGCAATGTGGTCCACTCGCTCTCCAGCCACCCATGGCTTTGCTAACTTTGGTTAACGAGCTCTTGGTGTCAGAAAAGCAGGGGCCAAGAAAGAGAGCCATTTAGGAGAGTACACTCCATTTAAGACTCTTTCCTTATCTCTTAATTGACTGAACTGCTTCAAAACAGCATTCACTAAGGTGCTATGAATAAGCTGAAACTGATTTATGTACATAATCTGGGTGTCCTCTTGACAAACACATACACACAGACCCAACCCCGGCTGGAACTAACAGAAACAAATGAAGATAAAGTCATCACACTCATTCATAATTTTAGGGCATCTAGGATTGTGCCTTGCACGTTGCAGGGGCTCAACAGATATAGATTTAGATTCCTAGAATCGGTTCTCCCCACCTCCCAAAATCTCAGTGTGGACCACATACCAGAGTAGTAAATAAATATCATTCCTGTGCCTTGCCCGGTAAAAAAATCTGTGGCCTTGGTCCCAAGTAAGCTAGGTTGGCGGTATCTCTCAGAAGAGTCTCCTCCCACTAACAGTTTTTGTGCCAGAGTCAATGGTTAGGAAGGCACCTGTGTTACCCCCAATTCTTTTTCAAACCCAAAACCCTGGACAAGAATGCTACTGTCAACTTTACGTTGCTGGGGGTGGCAGGTCAAACGCCGGTCAAATCCCAGCGGAGGTTTGCTGAGTCCCATTTATTCTCTTGAGACCATCTGTCCAATTCACAGGCTCCCTTCACACGATGTGGTAGAGGGCCAGCCAGCCCTGCTTAAGCGAGGTTTTCTTTCTTCCTGAATTTAGGAAAGCGTTTCCTATGCTAGGGAGACTGAATCACTTGTTAACAATCACCCGAGATGAGAGCCCTGGTATAAATTCCCTACCCACAGCTTGCCTTCCTCTCTTAACTGGCTGTGATGACAATCGAGGTTCCAATCTAACCCCAACAGGACCTCATTCTAAAATCAGTGAGACACACAATAGGCCAAGTCCATTAAAACAACATTAAAGGTCTGGCTTTTTAGCTCTGCTAAACAGCAGGATTAAACTTCCAAGGGTCCAGCTACGATAGAGAGATTTCTTTAAAGTCATTTGGCTTTGCACAGTGGTAGCTATTAGGGATCAGATCTTTATCTCAAAGGTACATATTTTTACCTTTGATCCTCCTCCAGAACTCCCACTAATGTCAACTTTCTCCACTGTTGGGATCAGGCCCCTGGCCTCCCTTTAATGTTGGTTTTATCGCAGATTCTACAAGATCAACAGAAAAATTACAAGGAAAAGCTGTGAAGTTCCCTTCCGATGATAAGTTGTTTTAACAAAAAGAGCTCACTCTTAATGGTGAAATTTAAACACAGCAAACGACTCGCTGTAAGGTAGAGAGCATGGAGAGAGACAAAAACGAACAAACAAAAAACCAAAGCAAAACAAATGCTAATTAACCAGTCTGATTGCTTATTTAGGTTTTGACTACTGGTCCAGGAAATTGGCAACGAGTGTCTTGAAAACAGGAGAAGGGGAAAGTGCTCGTTAGTACCCTCCGCTGCGCTCCAGAGTCAGACAATCCGAATGAGGCTGAGGGTGCGATGGAAAGGCTCCCAGGAGGTCAGCGCGCTTTCCAATGCCCATCCCCCAGCCGTGAGCGGTGGGGCTCTGAGCCCAGGTCCTCCATCCCTGGACTGGCGCACACCGTCTTCACCCAAACCCCCATGGCCCCATCTCCTGCCTCCGGAGCGCTCTCGGGTCGCAGGGGACACCCTGGCCCTGCGGCTGCAGACCCCGCGCCCACACGCCCCGGAAACCCGTTGTCTCCAACCCCCTCCCTCCGCAGCAGCAGCGGCGGCAGCAGCGGCGGCGGCGGCGGCAGCAGCACCCCTTCTTACACCCATCACCACCCTCTCCCCAGTAGCAGGAGGAAGTCGCTGTGCTTCCTCTGTTCTCACCGCCCGCCGGAGCTTGGGCGCCCGGGGCTTTTTGGGTGGGGTTCTTTTTTTGTGTACACGGTGTGTGTGTGTGTGTGTGTGCGCGGGCGAGTGCGTGTATGTGCAAAACGGACATCGCATCCTTCCGCCTAGACTGCCTCAGGTGCGGGCAGTATGGACTCTGTATCTCGTCGCGCCCGGGTCGCCGGCTCTTTGTGCCGGGTCTAGGGCAGCGCGGGGTCCGTTCTCGAATTCACACCCCCGGCCGGGGCCCCAGTTCCGAGCCCCCGACGGCCCGTCGGCGTCCAGCCCGTGCGGGGCAGCCGGGCAGCCGCGGCGCTGTCAGCGGGCGCCTGGGACTCGGACCCCGGCGAGCGGCGGCCGGGGCGAAAACTTACTGAAACGGAGAAAGAGCGCGGAGCGCACCGGCCGGCCGCCGCCGCCGCCGTCCCCGTCCCGGCCCCACGCGCGCGCGCGCGCGCGCGCGGGAAGCCACCCGGTTGCTCTCGCCCGGAGCGCGTTCCCCAGGACGCCCCGTCCCCCGGCCACTCACCAGCACTACGGAGCCCCGCACGGCCTCCGACACGCTCTGTCGGAGCTCGGCCGCCGTGCCGGGCTTGCTGAGCCGCTTGGTGAATTTGCGCACTTCGGCCATGGCAGCGGCGGGAAGGTCTCGGCTGGCTTGCTCACTGCCCCGGGCCGGGGCGGCCGCGGCCGCTGCTGCTCCAAGTGTTTACACGCCGGCCGGCCACATCGCAGCTTGGCGGCGGCGCGTCTCCCGCTGCTCCTCCCTCCCGCCCTCCGCTGCCCCTCCCTCTTTCCCTCCTTCCCTTCCTCGCTCGCTCACCGTCCGGCCCCACGGCGGCGGCCGCTCCCTCCCCCAGAGAGCCCGTGCTCCGTGCGCGAGCAGCCCGAGGAGGAGGGTGTGTCTGGCGAGGAAGGGCGTGTGGAGGGGGAGGGAGCATTGGAGGGGGAACGAGGGTCACGAGGGAAGAGGGGGGAAGTGGCAACCGCTCGGGCTCCGCCCGCAGCTGGTATTGCTGGTGCAGCCGCCTCCGGGAGGGGAGGTCTGGTTGCTTCATTTTCGTTTGTGTATATTTTGGGGCGGGGAGGGGGGAACGACACGAAATGTCTCCAAGTGTGCGGCGCGCTCTACCCCAGCGCTCCTTTCCCGCCCCGGAGGCTGCAGTGCCCGCAGGAGGGCTGGGGAACTCTCGCGCCCCGCCACCCCGCAAGCCCCCGGGACCGGGGCGGCGAGGGGCTGCGCGACAACGTAGAGCAGCCGCCTATTGTGTGCTCCGCCCGGGAGGGGTCGAGCCGATGTCGCTGTCGAAGGAGGGAGAGCGGGTTTTCCGGCCGGAGCGACTCGCTTGGGTCCTCTGCTGCCCACACCGTTTTCTTACCCATCGATCCTCCTCACGTGGGAGGGGTCGGGGGGCAACCCCAGGAGGGAGCGGGCTTCTGGGACTGGAAACTTGCTGTGGGCGAGCCCACCCCTCCACCCCCAGCAGGGTAGGGGAGAGCTGGATGGTGGGCCCTGAGCCTGTGGCAGGTTGTCTAGTTCGGCAGAGACGGGGCGGGGGGGCGGGGGGAGGGTGGAGCGGGGCGGGGGCGGGTTTGGAAGGCCATTACCTGGAGTCTGGAGGATTTACCGGTCTTCTAGAAGCTTTTACACATCCTGCTATCGCCTCTCCATTTCCTACTCCTTTCCTTATCCTCTTCACCTTCCAAGAAATTGTTTCCCAAGACTCAAAGAACATCTTCTAACTAGATGTAAAATAAACGTGCTTAAGACAGAAATAAGGATGTGAATCTTGAAGTACTAGTGACCCTGTAAAACCTCCCCAAGTGCAAAGTGAGAGGCTCTGCTAACCGCGGGAATTTTCTGTCTGGTTACTTAATGTGTTAAGAGTTTGAAAATGGCCAAAAATTTCTGGGGAGCCATGCAGCCCTTCTAAGCGGGTTCGTACCACTGCCATGAGGGCACTTTGCCCACTTTTTCCCCCCCCCCCCCCCCCCCCCCCCGCTACGCGGGCCTCTCACTGTTGTGGCCTCTCCCGTTGCGGAGCACAGGCTCCGGACGCGCAGGCTCAGCGGCCATGGCTCACGGGCCCAGCCGCTCCGCGGCATGTGGGCTCTTCCCGGACCGGGGCACGAACCCGCGTCCCCTGCATCGGCAGGCGGGCTCTCAACCACTGTGCCAGCAGGGAAGGCCCACTTTGCCCACTTTTTACCATCTTCAAAGACCAAGCAGTCACACCTATATACAGGACTTTGTTTTGAAAACAAGGGCATGGTTGATGGTTTCTGTGAATCCAGAAAAGACCAAATCTCTTAGCAGCATGTCTATTTCAGCAGTCATCACATTAGTCCCATTAAAGCACAGACAAAGGTTCCAGAGGGCCTGGGACCCGGAGGTCCTCAGAAGGCAGAAGCCATGTATCACCAATCTTGGCTTTGCAGAGAGCGTATGTATATAAAATGTGTTAATTGTTGAATGTAGGTGGATCAGCCCGAATTCACGCCTCGGTTCCATGAGTGCCTGTGTGGCCCGCCCTGTTGGTTACCGCCAGAAAAGCCATAACACTTTTTCCTTGCTAAGAGAGCCCAGATTTGCTTCTGGTATGGAGCAGAGCCACGGGGCTTAGGGAAGACAGACCCAGCTCCAGGTGATGAATTATGACTGGTTAAAAAGAAAATCATGATAATCTCACTCTACTAGAGGAATGGTCTTAGCTCCATTCAGTTTGGGCCCATGCAATAGAAAAGAGAAGTGTGGGAGGAGAGCTCCTGAGTTTTTCCACCTTTTAAAAAAGAGCAGTGCAGAGAGACCTCTGCTCCCCCTTCTCCTTGAGAGGGGTCTTTTCTGGTGACGCATCTGCCCTTGGCAGCCATATTGCAACCACAAGGGAAATCCAAGACCATCGCAGAGGGGCCAATCCAGAATTCAGACAGCATTGAACCGTTGAACCAACCCTACCTAGTACTGCCTACCTCTGAGAAAAGTAAACCCTTATAGTTTATGCAACTTTTAGTTGAATATTCTGTTTCTTTCAGCCAAAAGCATCTTTACTACTACATACTCTATTGTAGCCATTTAAAGTACACAGGGTTGAACAAGACAGGCCAAGGTCCCTCTTCTGGTGGAGCTTACGTTCTAGTGCAAGCAAATGAACATGTTAATTTCAGAAAGCGAGAAATACTATGTGGAGGATTAAGTTAAGGTGATAGGATAGAGAGTACTTGGAGTTGGAGACCTAATTTAGAATAGAAGGTCAAGGAAGTCTTCTCGGAGGAGGTGAAAGTTGAGTGAGTCTTGAAGGAAAAGAAGCAGCCAGCAAAGATCAGGAGGTAGAGCACTCCAGGTAGAAGGAATGACAGGTACAAAGGTGTGGAGATGGGGGCAGACTTAGTGTGTTCAAAGCCAGAAAAAAGAAAAAAGGGCCAGCATGGTTGGAGCATAGAAGGAAGAGAGGTAGTAGGAGATGGAATCGGAGAAGAAGGCAATTTCTACAGAGCCTTGTGAGCCATCGGAAGCACATGTCACACGGATGGTATGCAAACACCATCTGGTCATTAGTAGGCGCCATGCTTATTCTTGAGACTGTAGGTTTCACTTTTTTTGCTTTAAGGCTTCTGTTTCATTACATAAACATTGAGCGCTGTGCTATGCACTGAGGGACGATGCAGGATGAATTAAATACACTGTCCATTCCCTTCAGGAAAAAAAAAAAGTCCTCTAGAGAATGTATTTATGATACAAGGAAGTATGTGATAAAGACCATACTTGAGGTAAAGCGGGAGATCGCAAAATCACATCTGATTAGGGCCTACTGAAGGCTTCCTGTAGGAGGGGGCGTTTGAGTTTGACCTTGAAGCTGAGTGGGATTTGGACATGACTACACTCACATAGTAAAGGGAAATTGTAGAGGCAATCCTACAGCTTCCAACAGAGCATTTTATTGGGTGATTTCTTTTCCACATTTGTTAAATATCTTTGATTTTATCACAAATTTACCTATCCTAATGTTTATTTTAATTTAATTTAATGTTAACCCTATCCTAATTGAACTTGAGATTCAAGTATTAGAAATGCCATAGAGCTCTTTGACCTAGAAATTCCACTTCTATGAATCAATGCCAAATAAAAACTCTCACATGTGAACTGAGATGCCTGCATAAAGATACTCATTGTATCCATGTTAATAATAGCAAACTATTAGAAACAACCTAAATACCATCCATAAGGGACTACTTTATCCTCAGTTTCTAGATCAGTGCCTGGCACATAGTAGGTGCTCAAAAAATATTTGTGAATGAATGAATGAATGCATGGATATAACATGATTCATTCATACTAAGGAATTCTCTACAGCTATTAAGAAAGAATGAGATATATACGGATGTACTTACATCGAAAAACTCCAAAAAATATTGATAAAAAGCAAGTTGCAGAACAATTCTACTTGTGGAAAAATAATATTTGTGTATGTGTATCTATATCCCTACACATGAGCTAACCGGGGGGAGGAGGCTTATGGGTGGGACATGGGAGTGGAGAGCAAGCGGGCTTTCACATTTTATCATCTAAATGCTGCAGACTCTCAAATGTATATTTCCAGCTTCAACCCCCAGACTTGTATATCCAATTCATCATCCCTACATTGATGTCTAATAGATACCTCAAATTAAGCATGCCCAAAACCTAACTCCTATTCTTTCTCCACAAATCTACTCCCTCTATAATTTCCTCTATCTCGGTATATGATAGTTCTTTTCTAGTTGCTCAGGCCAAAAACCTTAGAGTCATCTCTTATTTCTTACACACCCCGCATCTACTCTAACAGCGAATCCTGTTGACTCTGCCTTCCAAATACATTCAAGAGGGAATTCCCTGGCGGTCCAGTGGTTAGGGCTCTGCGCTTCCACTGCAGGGGGCACGGGTTTGATCCCTGGTCGGGGAACTAAAATCCTGCATGCCCCACAGTGTGGCCAAAAAAAAAAAAAAAAAAAAAACTTTCAAGGTCCAAAGACTTCTCCCATCTCTACCAATACCACCCTAGTCCCAGCCACCAGCATCTCTTGCCTAGATTATTTCAGTGGCCTCTCAATTGACACCCCACCCCCGCCCCCGCGTTCCCCCTTGCCCTGCTACAGTCTATTTGTAACATACCAGCCAGTGATTCTAATCAGTCCCCCGCCCAGTTTGTGCTTAGAGTGACCTACAGGATCCAATGTATTACTTATCTCTTGCCGTGTAACAAATTACCCCCAAATGTGGCCCCTTGAGGGAACACACGCTTGTTATCTCACATTTTCTGTGGCTCAGAGATCTGAGCATGGCTTAGCTGGGCCCCCAGATCAGGGTCTCTCACTAGGCTGTGATCAGGGCATCGGTTGAGGCCTCGCTCATCTCAGGGTTCAAGTGGGTCAGGATCTCTTGCTGAGCTCGATCAGTGGTTATTGGCAGGATCTGGATCCTCACAAGTTGCTTGACTGAAGGCCTCTGTTCCTCGCTGGCAGTTGGCCACAGGCTGCCTTCAGCTCCTTGCCACGTGGGCTTGTCCATAGGGCGTTTATAACGTGGCAGCTGGCTTCATCAAAGTGAGCCAATGAGAGAACAAGAGACTACCAGCAAGTAGAAGCCACAGCCTTTAAGAACCTAATCTTGCAAGTGACACCCCTTCAGTTTTGCTGGCTTCTATTCATTAGATCCAGCCCACAATCAAGGGAAAGGGTCACACAAGGGCGTTAGCACCAGGAGGTGGGGACCATTGGGGGCCACGTCAGAAGCTGCCTGTCACAGTCTAGACCACCTGTCCTACTACATCTCCTTTCCCATAACTCTCTGATCTCATCTCCTGCTAATCCTCCCCCTTGTACTCTATGCTGGAGCCAGGCCTCTTTGTGATTTCTTGAAATGGCAGGCATTGCCCATCATCAGAGCTTCATCACTTACTATTCCCTCTACCCGGAAGGCTCCTCCCCACATAGCTTCATTGCTTTACTCCCTCACTCCTTTGGATCGTGCCCAACGTCACCTTCTCAGTTAGGAATCCCTTGACCTCCCTGTTTAAAACGGTAACCCTCCCTCCTATCTAACTTACCCTTCTTTATTTTTCTCCAAAGCACTATCACCATTTGATGTGCTATATATGTATTTACCTAGTTATTTTGTTTGTCGTCTGTCTTCTACACTAAAATTTAAGTTCCATGAGGGCAGGACATTTTCTCTGCTTTGTTCACTGTTCTAGCTTCAATGCTTAGGGCAGCGCTGTCCAATAGAAATACAATACAAGCCACATATGTAATTTTAAATTTACTAGCAGCCACGTTAAAATTCAGTAAAAAGAAGGTGGTGAAATTAATTTTAATAGTGTATTTTCTTTGACCCAATATATCCAAAATGCTATCATTTCAACATGAAATCAATATACAGGCAGACCTGATTTGATTGTGCTTTGCATATACTGCATGTTTTATCGATTGAAGTTTTGTTTGCTTCAAACGAATCTACTGGCACCATTTTTCCAACAACATTTGCTCACTTTGTGTCTCTGTGTCACATTTTGGTAATTCTCGCAATATTTCAAACTTTTTCTATTTGTTAATATGATCTATGATCAGTGATCTTTGATGTTACTATTGCAAGAAGATTACAACTCGCTGAAGGCTCAGGTGATGGTTGGCATCTTTTGACAATAAAGTACTTTTTAATTAAGGTATGTACATTTTAAAAAAATATTTATTTATTTAGCTGTGCCGGGTCTTAGTTGCAGCACACAGGATCTTCGTTGCCGCATTCAGGATCTTCGTTGCAGCATTAGATGTAATGTTATTGCACACTTAATAGACTGCAGTATAGTATAAACGTGACTTTTATATGCATTGGAAAACCGAAAAATTCGTGCGAGTCGCTTTATTGCAATATTTGCTTTATTGCAGTGGTCTGGAACCAAACCCACAATATCTCTGAGGTATGCCTGTAAAAATTATTGATGAGATTCTTTTTTACTTTTTTTTTCGTAGTAAGTCTTCAAAATCCAGGCTTCACCCTTAGATTGTTCAGATGCTAAATTTTCATCAGAAATCCATGATCTATATTTAGATTCATAGTATTAGTTGCAAGAGTAGATTCACACATCCAGCTTGTTTAAAAGTTTCCCAATAACCATATCGCATATCAGTTTTTATATTTCAGTATGCATTAATTAAAATTAAATAAAATTACAAATTCAGTTCTTCAGTCACGCAATCCCCATTTCACATGCTCAGTAGGCACGTGTGGCTAGTGGCTACTAAGTTGGACAAGGCAGGCCTAGAACCGTGCCCAGCACATCAGGGTCACTCAATAATTAATTAAAATATCCAAATTTATTGTGTAAGGCTTTTCCAAAGAGAAGATATTTATGGTTAGTTGGAGAAGGCAAATAAAGCAAAGCGAAAGCAATCATGATGCCATGCCCACTTCTCTGGGTCACTGAGGCCTTTGTAACAAGCAAACTGTAATTGCAGAGAGCTGTAGAGACTCTAAAGCACGTTTATATCCATTAGCTCTTGCAATCCTCAACACAATCGTGAGAGGTAGGTAGAGGCAAGACTATTTTTCCCATTTTACAGATGAAGAAACTGAGGAAGCCAAGTCACGTGTTATCTGGCAGAGCCAGAAACAGAACCCAGGTCTTCTAGTTCTCTTTCCAATACACCATATAGTGTCAAGTAACCTGAATGGCCCTGAGAGGAACTCCGTCTTACTTTATCTCATTATGGATCCATCATCCATGAATTTATAGTGATGGTGTCCGATTAGATACAATAATATATGCACTATATGAGTATCTGAAAAAGTTAAGAGCCCTATTAGAGTATGAGGTATTTGAAATGATATAAACCTTACTGTGTGTACATTAACAGCCTATTGCACCACTTGGAATAATGGGAGGTTTCTTATTCCCCAGACAAAGGCACAAACCTCACCCTCCTTTGTTACTTTTACCGACTCCACCTCCTTCACAGAGTGTAATAAAAATCCTCCACCCATAAATTGGTTGTGGATTTAAGGATAACCCTTTCCCCTACCAGAGGCTAATGATATGTCTCTGAAAATGCAAATGTAGGGGTCTTGAGTATTTCGAACGTTGTTGAAAGTACTAGGTGTTACTTTGTACTGTAAATGCATGTTCCTAAATGGGAAACTCATAAAGAGACCGAATGGTCCAGGCTGGGGAAGGAAGATGAGAACTTCCTTGGGCGAGTTGGGCAAGTTGGGCGCTGGACAAGTTGAGTGGAAGCCATCTGTGGAGCAGAGTTGAAAAGAGCAAAGGATGACTTTCAGCAGCCTTTAGGGGCAGATAGGTTGTATCCAGAAAATTGCAGAGACTAGGATCAGAGCAGGAACAAGGACAGGGTGGGCAGACACTTAGAGCTGCAGAAATCAACGCGTGACTAGATTCTCGTTCACACTGCTTCACTGTATAGGAGGCAAGATGGGGTTTAACTCAGACACGGGAAAAGAAAACACTTAGGGGAAGGGGCCGTGTCACAGACCAGAGAAGACACCTGGCCTGACACCTAGTAGGTGTGCAATCAACATTTACTGAACAAAAAGGACCTTACTTCTACTGATGCCAAAAAGAGGGCGTCGTGGATATAAATGCAAACAAGCCTGGAGGGCGCACTAAGGGGAAAGGAGAGGAGTGAACATTTACTGAGCTCCTACGATGTGCCCGGTGCCATGATGACTTCTGTGATCTGACCGCCCTGGAGAATTAACAGGAGCACAACAACCCATATGGTCAGGGCCTGTGAGAAGGTTTATAATCAACACGAGCAGAATAGCATGGTGGGTGTGCACTAGGGCAGCAGGTCCCCAACCTTTTTTGGCGCCAGGGACCGGTTCGTGGAAGACAATTTTTCCATGGATGGGGTGGAGTGAGGGGGTGGGGGATGCTTCAGGTGGTAATGCGAGCGATGGGGGGGATGCAGAGCGGCAGATGAAGCTTCGCTCACTCACCCACCGCTCACCTCCTGCTGTGCGGCCTGGTTCCTAACAGGCCGTGGACCGGTACTGGTCTGCGGCCCGGGGGTTGCGGACCCTTGCACTAGGGCACAAGAGTGTAATTGAACTGGGTTCAAATCCTGGTTTCCGACTCTCCAGCAAAGTAAGCACGAGCAGGTCATTTTTCCCCACCGGCAAAATGGGAATAACAACTAGTACTTGGCTTCCGTGTTTATGGAAATTTAATGAAATAAATTGTCTGGCACACAGTAAGCTATTAAATGAGCATTAGTTGTCTGTGGCAGATGTTGTGTTTCCCAAAGATGCTACAGCGGGATCTCCCATCCCACATGCGCTTTTTACAACATGACTTTGACGCTTCTGCCTTCAAGACATGACCAGCTACATAATTTTCTGGGCTCGGCGTGAAGTGCAAATGCAGGGCCCCTTGCTTGAAATGTATTCAGAATTTTACATTTACGTTTCCAACAACAGGAGAACATTAAACCAAGCGTGGAACTCTTCTGAGGGTGAGGCCCTGTGTGACTACAAGTTGCACACCCATGAGGCCAGGGGTCTGTGTTGCCTCTCCCGGAATCCAGGTGGGCTTGTGACCATGGCAGGATGACACAGTGTGATTTCTGAGGCAAGATCATAAAAAGTGATACATTGTCTATGTGGTTCTTTTTTGATACCTGTTTGGAGCCCTGAGCTGCCATTATAAGCAGTCCATCTGTCTCCAGGCCACCATGCATGGAGGAAACCCAGACTGGCCCCTGTGGAGAGGCCACGTGGAGAGGCTCTCAGGCTACATGAAGTGAAAAGAATGCCTGAGCAGTCTCCTGCTGCTATGGTGCCCCTGCAATTCCAGCTTCAGTCACCATCTGACTACAATCACCTGTGAGGCTCTGAGCCAGAACCGTCCAGCTGAGCCCTTCCTGAAATTCCTGACCCACAGAAACCATGAACAATAATAAAATAAGTGTTGTTCTCCTAAGCCACTAAGTTTTGGGGTGATCTGTTATATAGCATTTGATAACTGGAACACTGTCATTAAAACAAAGAATTAAAACAGCCAGTACCAGGAGTGGAAGTGATATATCAGAATGAAAGGAACTGCATCTGAATGTGTGAAACTCGTTTGGAGCCTGTTTCAATCAAACTAGCTTTAAGAGAATTTTGAGACAATTGGAAATATTTGAATATGGATTGGGTATTAAATGATATGAAGGAATAATTGTTAATTTTGTTAGATAGGACCATAGCATGATGATTATGTTAAAAACCAGTCTTTATAGATTTGAGATGCGTACTGAAGTATTTACAAATGAAATGACACGACGTGGGATCTGCTTAAAAATGCTTCCGAAAGCACCAAGACCTTTCAATGGGGAAAACATAGTTTCTTAAGCAAATGGTTCTGGGACAATCAGATTTCCACATGCAAAAGAATGAAGTTGGACCCCTACCTCACTCCATATATGAACATTAACTCAAAATGGCTCAATAGTTTAATTATAAGCACTGACACTGTAAAACTCTTAGAAGAAAACATAGGGGTTTATCTTTATGACCTCGGATTTGGCAATGGGTTCTTAGATTTGACACCAAAACCACGAGCACCAAAAGAAAAAGATAGATAAACAGGACTTGCAACAAAATCAAAAACTTCTGTGCATCAAAGTACATTATCAAGAGGTGAAGAATGGGGAAAATATTTGAAAATCATATATCCAATAGAAGTTGAGGATTCGGTTATATATAAAGAATTTTTATAACTCATCAAGAAAAAGGCAAACAACCCACTTAAGAAAATGGGCAAAGGACTCGAATAGACATTCCTCCAAAGACATATAAATGGCCAAGTAACACATGAAAAGATGCTCAACATCATTGGTCATTAAAGATATGCAAATTAAAACTACAATGGGATACCACTTCCCACCCGCTAGGATGAATGTAATAAAAAAAAATAATAATAATAAAGAGACTGAGCTGCTGAATTGACCAGCCCTGCACCTTGGACCTCTGGTTGTTCAAGACCATAAATGTTCTCATTGTTTAAGCCACTTTTAAGCAGGCACTCTTTACTTGCAGCTGAAAGCATCCTGACTGGTAAGAGTTGTTAAACGGGTCTCTCCCGTCAGATAGGCAGGAATAAATAAATAGATAAAGAAACAAACAAATAAATAAATAAATGGAAGGGAGAGAGAGAGAAAAAAGAAGAAAATAGCAAGCATTGGCCAGTATGTGCAGGAATTGGAATCCTCATACATTGCTGGTGGGAATGTGAAATGGTGCAGCTGCTGTAGAAGAACATTTTGGCGAGTCTTCAAAAAGTTAAACATGGAATTACCATATGATCAAGCAATTCCAATCCTAGGTATATATCCAAGAGAAATGAAAGCATATGTCCATACAGAAAGTTTACATGAATGTTTATAGCAGCATTATTCATAATAGCCAAAAGATGGAAACAGCCCAAATGTCCATCAGTAGATGGATGGGTAAAGAAATTGTGATCTAGCATATAGTAAAATAACTTCAGCCATAAAAAGGAATGAGACTGATACATGTTACAACTTGGATGAACCTTGAAACCATTATGCTAAGTGAAAGAAGCCAGACACAGAAAGTCACACATTGTATGATTCTATTTACATGAAATACCCAGAAAAGGCAAATCCATAGAGACAGAAAACAGATTAGTGGTTGCCAGGGGTTGGCAGAGGGGGAATGGGGAGTATTACTTAATGGATACAGAGTGTTCTTCTTGGATGATGAAAAAGTTTTAAAACTACAGAGAGGTGGTAGTGGCACAGCATTTTGAATGCACTGAATGGTTACATCTTTAAATGATTAACTATAGAATATTATTCAACTTTTAAAAAGAAAGGATTCCTGTCACGTGCTACAACATGGCTGAACCTTGAGGATGTTATGCTAAGTGAAATAAGCCCGTTACAAAAGGACAAATAGTGTATGATTCCACTTGCGTGAGATATCTAGAGTGGTCAAAACTATGGGAACAGAAATAGTGTGATGGTTGCCAGGGCCTGGGGAGAAGAGAAAATAGGGAGCTGTTCAATGGGTACAGGGCTTCAGTTTTAGTAGATGAAAAAGTTCTAGAAATCTGTTACACGACAATGTGAATATAGTTTACACTACTGATCAGTACACTTAAAAATGGTTAAGAGAGTAAATTTTATATTATGAGGTTTTTATCACAAGTAATTTTTAAATAAAAAATGGTTAACTGTATGTTGTATGAATTTAAGCTCAATAAAAAAATACTACAGCAAAAAAAAAATGGGAGAGTGGTGGTAGATGAGACAAGATTAACAAAAAGCCAATAACTGTTGAAGTGGGTTAGGGGTACATGAGGATTCATTATACTGGTCTTCCTGCTGTTGTGTATGATGTACATAAAATATTCCATAATGAAAAGTCAAGAGAGAAGTTGTGCTTGTCAAACTGTATCTGTATAATACATATTGTCTGTTTTCAGGAATTGCCTTACTCTAAAAGTCTAAAGTTAATCATATCCTGATAAACTGCTTGTGTCTGCTGGTTTGGCATGGATAAGGTGGCAAAAAAAAAAAAAAAAAAAAAGACTGCCAAGGAAGACAGAAAGTGTTGGGAACGATGATGCCTAAGGGAACACATTCATATAATTGTTCTTATTATGTGATAATCTGCTTTATTAAATGGTGTGCCATGCCCAACAGCTACTAAAAGTCCATAAATGATCACTAGAAGGAAAACACGATAGTCAGGGAATTAATGCATAGGCAGCATTTACCAACTAAACATCATACTAAAATATATTGTCCTCCCCTATGACTGCAGTTTCGGTGACACTCAGAATTACGTATTAAACAAATGCACCACCAGGGCTGCCACAATGAGCAATTCTAGAGAACACCAACCACATCGTAGACGATGTGAGTGGCACCCCCTGGGGACGTGGAGGGACAATCTGTTCAGTCGCATGCAAGTGGACCCAACTCATTCTCTGCACTCCCCAGGGATATTTTAGTTGGGAAAAAAGTTATAAACAAGTAAACAAAAGAAACAGAACCGAGTCTTGTAATCTTGAGTCTTAATCTAACAAAGTCAGAATTTCTAATTACAAGTGAATATAAACAAATAGAGCCTTTGATTTCTAAAAACTCAGGAGTGGAGTTCCCTAGAATGAAGGAATGATTTCTGAAATAGCTGAATTAAAGCATGCCTAAATATGGTAAAATGGCACTTGTGTTCCTCCCTTTGCTCCAGTGAATCTATTCCAAATGATTTCTTCATACTAAGATGCAATTACGCAGACGTAGGGAATGGACTTGAGGACACGGGGAGGGGGAAGGGTAAGCTGGGACAAAGTGACAGAGTGGCATGGACATATATACACTACCAAACGTAAAATAGATAGCTAGTGGGAAGCAGCTGCATAGCACAGGGAGATCAGCTTGGTGCTTTGTATCCAGCTAG
Source organism: Orcinus orca (assembly GCF_937001465.1). Classification (NCBI taxonomy): domain Eukaryota; kingdom Metazoa; phylum Chordata; class Mammalia; order Artiodactyla; family Delphinidae; genus Orcinus; species Orcinus orca. The sequence continues at coordinate 102,741,716 of NC_064580.1, read as the reverse complement.
AGGGGTGGGATAGGGAGGGTGGGAGGGAGATGCAAGAGGGAGGAGATATGGGGATATATGTATATGTATAGCTGATTCACTTTGTTATACAGCAGAAACTAACACACCATTGTAAAGCAATTATACTCCAATAAAGATGTAAAAAAAAAAAAATTGGCTGGGGAATTCCCTGGCGGTCCAGTGGTTAGGACTCTATGCTTCCATTGCAGGGGGCATGGGTTCCATCCCTGGTCAGGGAACTAAGATCCCACGTGCCGCAAGGCGTGAACAAAAAAAAAAAATGGCTGAATGGTTATGCCATTTATTGATATGGGAAAGACTAGTGGGGATTGCAGAAGACTTTGGAGAAGGGATCAAAGTTAAATTTTGGATATGCTGAGTTTGAGATGTTTGTGAGAAAGCCAAGTGAAATTCTCTAACCCTGCCTGTGGACTCCATGTATCGGCCTCTCTACACAGAATTACCGTAGTATACCCAATGATGGGGAAAGGCAGCTTCTCTTTCCTTCTATTAGATATAGAAATCTCAGCATTTTCTATGCCTACTGTTCTCATCTATTCCTATAATCCCCTGCTGAAACAAGTGGTCTCAGGCTGTCCCTTAATGGTAGCCAGTGACTGGACCGGAGATGGGCACTTAACCAATTACGTCAATCCATAGACTGGCTGGCAACACCTGAGTTGGCTTGTTGCAATAGTCTCTGCCCACTAGGGATGTTAGTAGTTAGCTTGGTCAGAGTCTCTCCTTCAGAAGTCAAATACTTGGTATTAGAAGAAAGGAGAAAACATATAAACAGGAAACAGCATCAGAGTCTGGTTGACAGTGTCAAACTGAAGATCTACAATTCTTTTAGCTGAAAGAGTGGCAACAATCCCTACATCTTCCATCAGGGAAGAAAAGGACAGGGCAGAAACTCCCTTACAATGAAAAAATATTTTTAAGCCTCTATAAAAATGTAAGCTGCGTGCAGCAACAAAGACCCAACGCAGCCAAAAATAAATAAATAAATTTATATTTTAAAAAAAGTAAGCAGTAGCTATAAATTTGACCTTTAGAAAAACTACTGTAGGGCTTCCCTGGTGGTGCAGTGGTTAAGAATCCGCCTGCCAATGCAGGGGACACGGGTTCAATCCCTGGTCCGGGAAGATCCCACCTGCCACAGAGCAACTAAGCCCATGTGCCACAACTACTGAGCCTGCACTCTAGAGCCTGCAAGCCACAACTACTGAGCTCACGTGCCGCAACTACTGAAGTCCTGCGCCTAGAGCCTGTGCTCCGCAACAAGAGAAGCCACCACAATGAGAAGCCCCTGCTCGCCGCAACTAGAGAAAGCCCATGCACAGCAACAAAGACCCAACACAGCTAAAGATAAAAAATAAATAAATAAATTTATTTTAAAAACTACTATATATGTATTTGGAAAAAACTTTTCTATTTGATTTTTAAAAATCAAGATCATGTCTATTAATTTTTCAAAAAACCTTTCTTTAAAAATTTAAACATTGTTGCTTCATAAGAACTGATATACAAATATTTCAATCACAACACTATTTATAAAATTTTTGTAGAATAACATTATCTAGAAAGCTTGGAAATAAACCTCTATATTGAATATAAGTATTCAATCTATTATATAATAGCCATTTAAAAATCATATTTTCTTTAATGATTTGAAAAAATGCCAATATTAATTTTTTAAGTGAGATTTTAACAACTGTAGATATAGTATTATCTACAGTTAGTAGATAATAAAATTTAGTATAGTATCCTAATAGTGTATATGAGTATACATTCCTTTTGGCCACAGCCCCTAGAAGATACTAGTGGTAGCATGCCAGGCATTGTTGCCCTATCCCCCAGGGCATGTCTTCCCTCTCTTCTAAGCAAAAAGCCTCCTTTTAACTAGAACCTCTGAAAACGCAACACTTATTTCTACCTCAGGGCCTTTGTATTGCTTCTTCTTGCTTCCTGGAATGCTCTCTCACTTTATTTTATTTTTCTAAATTTACCTCTTTTTAAAAATTGATTTATTTTTACTGAGATATAATTGACATATAACATTGTATAACTTTAAGAAGTACAACGTGTTGATTTGACACATTGATATATTACAATATGATTACCACTGTAGTGTAAGTTAACACCTCTATTATGTCATGTAATTATCTTTTTTTTTGTGGTGAGAACAGTAAGGATAATATAATACTGTATGATAAACTTCAAAGTTCCTAAGAGGCTTTGAAGTTTGTAATACAGTATTGTTGTTGCCTATAGTCACTATGCCATGTATTAACTCTCCAGGACTTACTTATCTACTGGTTTCAACTTTGCACCCATAAACAACATCTCCTCAGTTCCTTCCCCACCCACCCCGAGCCCCTGGTAACTACCATTGTACTCTCTGTTTTTATGAGTTTGGCTTTTTTAGATTCCACATATAAGTGAGATCCTACCCTTTGCAACAACATGGATGGATCTTGGCGTTATGCTAAGTGAGATAAGTCAGACAGAAGACAAATACTGCATGATCTCACTTATATGTGGAACCTGGCTGTCCAGTGGTTAGGACCCTGTGCTTCCACTGCAGGGGGTATGGGTTCAATCCCTGGTCAGGGAACTAAGATCCCACATGCCGCACAGCGTGGCCTAAATAAATAAGTTTTAAAAAAATAAAAAATAAATTAAAAAAAATAAAATAACAAAATTTATAGAAACAGAGGTAGGGGATAGGGGATGAGGCAACTGGGTGAAAGGTGGTCAAAAGGTATAAACTTCCCAGTTGTTAGATAAATAAATCCTGGGGATGTAATGTACAGCATGATGACTATAGTTAACAATATGTATTATATATTTGAAAGTTGCTAAGAGAGTAGATTTTAAAAGTTCTCATCACAAGGATATAAAAGATCTTAACTATGTGAGGTGATGGATGTTATTTAAGCTTCTTGTGGTAATCATTTCACATATATACATATATCATTATATAAACTTACGCAATGTTATATGTCAATTATATCTCAATAAAACTGGAAAAATAGTAACAGAATTTTAGTTTTTCTTAAACTTTTATTTATCCATGGATAATCTATTGCTAATAAATCTGAACTTTTTATAGTAAATTCAAAAATTTGTTACAAAAGTATACTTTTCACTGATTGGTTGCCAATATTTTACATGCTGTAGACATGCCTCTTATCAGTACCAAGTAATGATACCTGCTAAGTTTCATATGGTATTAAGCCATATTCAGAAGACAATGTTCCCACCTGTATTGGACACGTGTACACATATGTACCAGTGAAGAATACTGAGAGATGACTAAAATGTGTATTTTCCTAGGTTACTTATTTGGGCATCCAATACGGACATTCTAGAAGTTAGCCTCTCAGTAGAGATTAATACAATACGTTAAATTATGAGTAGGAGTTGATCTGAGTTCTGTATCACATAATACTTATAATAAACTAGGATAAAAGGAACGGGATGGTTTCGTCTACCAGTTTCGTCCAAACTTTATGGATCATTGCTCTTCCATTGTTACATTTGGTTGTGAATTCTAATCACTTATGTGATTGAGTAACTAACATATCAAGTTGAGTACGTGCCACCCACTCTTCTAAGTGGTTTACAAGTATTAACAAATTTAATTGAATTTTGTTTTTCTTTTTTTGGCCACGCTACTTGTGGGATCTTAGTTCCCCGACCAGGGATCGAACCCGTGCCCCCTTGCAGCGGAAGCACAGAATCCTAACCATTGGACCGCCAGGCAATTTCCAACAAACTTCATTTTCATAACAACTCTATGGCATAGATATCATTTTATGGCAATTTTACAGATAAGTAAGCTGAGACACGGAGCTTAGGAGATAAGGGCGGCAGAATTGAAAGTCAGGCAGACTTAGCTCCAGAGTTTGTAGTCACATTCATCATGTTGCCTGAATTGAAGAAAAATCAGATGGAGATATAGTCTGATCTCTTCAAACTTAAGAAATAGACTTAAAGGGAATTTGGGAAGACTCCAAAAGATAGATAGCCTTGAGTGTATGAGGCAAATTGGGATTTTACATCAATCTGAGTTTCAAATGGAAGGATAAGGGGATTCAGCGAACAAAATTTTTCCCTGATCGGAAAAATCCGGGCACAGAAAAGCAGAGCCTGTACACAGTGGTAATACAACAGTGATCTTTCTTTCTTCTGTTTTGGGTCATGGAAGGGAAAAGCTACAGACAGCTGATGGGGTACAGAAAAAAATTAATGTTTTCTGAGATTAGTAAAAACTATTACAGATAAGATTCTTGGTGAACAGCACCCTAAGCATCGTGAGTGAAAAGAAGAGGGAATGGAAGGGTAATGATATTGATGATATTTGAGGATTAATGAAAATGATATTGAATTGTATTTAGGTGTTGTGTTTCTTTAAATCTTGCTATAAATTGTGTATTGCCTCTTTCTAAATAGAGATTAAATCATTATTAACAACATTTTATTGTAATGGATAGTTTATTTTAGAGACAGACCAAAATTATGGGAGAAACTATTCATATACTCCGACCAAGCTGTCTACATCACATAGAGGGAGGCCACTTGGATCCCAAAGACATAACCCCATCATCACTGGAATTACCTGAATGTCACATGTAGTTCTTAGGAGTAGAGAGCTTTTGAATGTCTTTACTTATGAATCCAAATATATAGAATGAGCAAAGAGAAGAGTCCAAATGAGATCCCTGTCATTATTGGTAGGTGCTGGTTTTAAGTCACAGGGATAAGCTGAAAGGAAGGCGTTGAAAGGGCTCAGTGCTGTCAGGTAATGGAAGAGAGAAACTGACTACACTGACAAGTGTTTTGAAAAAGAAACCCCTTGTATTTTTCAACAAATCCTAGTAGGATCATTGGTTAACTATTTAGAAAAAAGTCTATAATCACCCCACTCCATGCACATTGAAAAGTTAAAAAAAAAATCAAGCCATAAAAAACTAGAAGAAAATATAAGTGAATATCTGATATCTAGATAGGGGAAGTTGTTCTATGTATGAGGGTGAAAGCAAGAGACTTGATCATGTAAAACCTCTGTAAATAAAAGGATCATGGCTTAAAAGATCAATAGTAGGGCTTCCCTGGTGGCGCAGTGGTTGAGAGTCCGCCTGCCGATGCAGGGGACACGGGTTCGTGCCCTGGTCCAGGAGGATCCCACATGCCGCGGAGCGGCTGGGCCCGTGAGCCATGGCCACTGAGCCTGCGCGTCCGGAGCCTGTGCTCCGCAACGGGAGAGGCCACAACAGTGAGAGGCCCGTGTACCGCAAAAAAAAAAAAAATCAATAGTAAACTAGGCACACGGATAATGTATTTATTGTATGAAGAGCCGATGCTCTCTTTGATAAGGAACACAGAAAGAGCAGCACAAGATTGATCAGTTCACAAAGTGGGAGATAAAAATCATGGAGGATTGAAAACGTGTTCAGCCTCACTAAAAGTCAAAGAAAGGCAAATTAAAACAATCGTTAAATATCATTTCTTGTCTATCAAATTGGCAAACCTTTTTTTGAAGTGAGACTATTGGTGGGTGAGAACTTCCTGTTCCTTGTTGGTGCTTCTGTTTGCTAAAGCAATGTGTGGTGGGTGTTGGAAATATTCACTCATGGCTGCCCGTCAGCTTTGAACGGCATTTCTATTAGGGTTGCCAAATTTAGGAAATCAAAACATAGGACGCCTGGTTAAGTCTGAATTTCAGATAAGCAACAATTAATTTTTAAGTACAAGTATATCCCATAAATGGGATATATTTATATTAAAAATTAATTGTTGTTTATCTGAAATTTGAACTTAACCAGGTGTCCTGTGTTTTAGCTGGCAACCTTTCTATGCTTGTGGAAATTCCAAGTTCATAAGGCCCGTCTCAGATTCTCAGTGTCCCTTGCAGTTAGCCTGCAAGCATGTGACCTCAGTTTGCTTTCAGGAGACTTCGAATCCACAGTAAGGATGATAATTAAATCAGGCTCTACATGGAGCTTCCATTTTTTGCTGACATTGGTAATGAAAAGCGGGGTTCTGCTTTTTTTTTGGTGCTGACGACAGTGTAAGGCAGTGAGGTTTTTTATAGTGAGGTTCAAGGCCACCACATGTGTACAACTCTAAGATGTGCTATTTACTTAGACTTTGGTGTCTTTTTCATCAAGCTTGTACTGTGACCTGGTTTGGGGCATCATTTCTGGCAGTTTAGGCTTGATTATCCAGTCCTCCCAACAATTCTGTGAAAAACTCAATATCCTTTAATAAACTCATTTTCTGCTTAATCTTCCAGAGTCAGCTTCTGTTGTTTGCAGCTAAGAAACCTGACTGATAGACAGTATGTATCAAGGACCTTAAAAATGTGCATATCCCTGAGTGAAATCAGCCAGTCATAAAAGGACAAATACTGTTTAAGTCCACTTATACGAGGTTCCAAGAGGAAGCAGACTCATAGAGACAGAAAGTAGAAGAGTGTTTGCCAGGGGCTGGAGGGAGGAGGGAGTAGAGATTTAGTGTTTAATAGGCACAGAGTTTCAGTTTGGGAAGATGAAAAAGTCCTGGAGATGGTTGCTGGTGATGGTTGCACAACAATGTGTATTACTTAATGCCACTGAACTGTACACTTAAAAATGGGTAAAATGGGGACTTCCCTGGTGGCGCAGTGGTTAAGAATCCACCTGCCAACGCAGGGGACACAGGTTTGAGCCCTGGTCCAGGAAGATCCCACACGCTGTGGAGCAACTAAGCCCACGAGCCACAACTACTGAGCCTGTGCTCTAGAGCCCGCGAGCCACAACTACTGAAGCCCGCGCTCCTAGAGCCCATGCTCCACAACAAGAGAAGCCACCGCAATAAGAAGCCCACGCACCACAACGAAGAGTAGCCCCCGCTCGCAGCAACTATAGCAAGCCCGTGTGCAGCGACGAAGACCCAATGCAACCAAAATTAAATAAATAAAAAATAAATAAATTTATATAAAAAAAAATAGTGCTTTTCTATGACAACAAACTTGGGTATATTATGGAGTAAAAAGCAAAAATGCATGGATTTTTAAAGTTAAACCCAAGATTTCAATGAAATTGTATGCTTACAGCATGTATACGCCTCTGCTCAGAACACCTCTGTCTGTGCACGGAGCCCTCAGGAAGGGTTTAACTGAGAATAAGGCCCATTTTATTTAACAACTCCAGATCTCTTCAGCATGACTAAGTAAATGGGCGGTAATGATTTGTTTTTCCCCCCGTCAACGCTTGTGTAAGGAGCTTTTCTCCTTTGCCTACTTGGTTTATGCCCTGGAGTTTTTGTGCAAGACTGGCTAACGTGTTATCTCTGTTCAATTTTATTCAATATGTGTCAGAAATCAAGTGTCCTCAGAGGGGCATTCCTTGTCAAGGCTTTCCAGATACATTCTGTGATTGCAGAGTCAGCCCTAAAGTCCAGCTTGTAGGTTCCTCTTCTAGAATCTCTTAAACAAACTTTTGTCCTTTTGTCATATTTTCTTCCAAGTCTTAACAGTGACCTCTGTTCTCTGAAGTGATTGCAGGGCATCTTGGACTGAACTGTGAAACACTCTGATATTCTAGAAAGAGAAATGGGTCAGGTAAAAACCCTAATGGAACACACAGAGATCCACTTATTCATCCACTATTTCAATGACATTTATGAAGCACCTACTACGTACTAGGCACTGTTCTAGATGCTGGGGTTTCAATGGTGAGCCTAACTTGACACCATACCGGCCCTCAAGGAACACTTGTTCAGTGCAAGAGATAGGTCTTAATTAAATAAGCACAAATACATGGATAATTATCATAAGAATAAATAAACAGGACTTTGCAGCCACCTCAACTCTGCTCTGGTGTGTGGACAAGAATGTCTAGAATACTGGCTAATTATTCTCATCTCTTCCTCCTGCCTATAATAGAATTATACATCTGCACCCTTTGCAATGCAACTTTGTAGTACATCCCACCCAGTGGAGTAAGTGGAGTATATTTCTTCCTTCTATCTACTTTGGGTTTGAGCATGTGACCTACTTTGACCAAGCGTTTCATTTGGCCCATATTCGTGGGCCAAAGTGATAGTGTATCAGTTCTGAGCAGAGGCTTTAAGACGCATTTTGTATTTTTGCTTCTGTCTTGTCCTCCTGCCGTCCATTAAAAGAAGACCATATACAGGTAGCTGCTCCTCTTTGGCATGGGTCCTGAATGAATGAGCAGAGCTGAACCCAAACCTAAGAGGCCAGGCTAGCCAATCCCAGTAGACCCACAGCCAGCCCACAGAACCGTGAGCAAGAGATAAAGGTTTGTTGTTGTATCTGGAATTTGAGGGGTCATTACTGCAGCAAAAGCTGACAGTTCATCAGCTTATAGGTATTTACCTGAGTACCTACTATATGCTAGGCCCTGGGCTAGGGGTTGGGATTAAGTGGTTAACAAACCCAGACAGTGTTCGCATGAAAATCACAGACTACCCTTTTTGTTTGGCTGACATATTTTTTTTCTCATCATTTTTTTAAAATAAATTTATTTATTTGTTTTTTGGCTGCGTTGGGTCTTCGTTGCTGCACGCGGGCTTTCTCTAGTTGTAGCGAGCAGGAGCTACTCTTCATTGCAGTGCGTGGGCTTCTCATTGCGGTGGCTTCTCTTGTTGCGGAGCACGGGCTCTAGGCGCGCGGGCTTCAGTAGTTGTGGCTCGTGGGCTCTAGAGCGCAGGCTCAGTAGCTGTGGCCCACGGGCTTAGTTGCTCCGCGGCATGTGGGATACTTCCGGACCAGGGCTTGAACCCGTGTCCCCTGCATTGGCAGGTGGATTCTTAACCACTGTGCCACCAGGGAAGCCCCTCTCATTATTTTTTATTTCCTCCTTAAAGTGGGGCCAGCAAAATATACTAAAAATATGCCTGAAACCTCAATGTTATTTGTTCCGGTCTTGAGTTTCTGCCTTCCACCAATTCCCCAATATTTTTTAGCTTTTCTTGGGCTCCTAGAATGGAGATGCTACCATCACATTTTTATTTTCAATGACGTGGAAAATCTGTCTCCCTTAGGAAAAGAAGGGTTTCCTTGTCAGTGTCCAGGAGTTGAAAAAGATTGGAAACTGATCATATTTTAAAATTCTGTCTTAAGTTATGAAAAACTTTCCAGTAATTTAGTGCCTTTAAGGTGTTTTATACATGTAAGCAGAGTATGCCTTACGGCCTGGCTGTTTTCTATCCACAAGCACACAAGGTAGAGGGCTCCCTACCATAGCTCTGTGAGGAGAGATTTGTCAATCACAAAGCTTTGATAGAACTGGTAGGGCCCCTGCTCAAAAGTGACAAACTCATTTAAAACTTACAGCGAAGGGGGGAATTCACTGGCGCCCAGTGGTTAGGACTCACGCTTCCACTGCAGGGGGCATGGGTTCTATCCCTGGTTGGGGAACTAAGATCCCGCAAGCAAAGGATACCAAAAGTGCTATTTACATCATCCTATTTAACCCTCCTAACACTCGTAAGGCTTAAGTCTTCATTGAAAGCGTTAGTGAGCATCTGCTATGTGCCAGACATTATTCCAGATGCTTGTGGACATAATTAAACAAAATAGACAACGACCCTTGCCCTTGTAGGCAGTGGGGGAAGACAGAAAAGAAACTACTACAATGTTAAATAAATTAATTAAATAGGGCTTCCCTGGTGGCGCAGTGGTTGCGTCCGCCTGCCGATGCAGGGGACACGGGTTCGTGCCCCGGTCCGGGAAGATCCCACATGCTGCGGAGCGGCTGGGCCCGTGAGCCATGGCCGCTGAGCCTGCGCGTCTGGAGCCTGTGCTCCTGCAACGCGAGAGGCCACCACAGTGAGAGGCCCGCGTACCGCAAAAAAAAAAAAAAAAAAAAGTAATTAAATAATGTTTTAGAGTACCATAATTACTATGTGAAAAGAAAAAATAAATATGACTAGGTACTATTATCTTCTTTGGAAATGAGGTCTCAGTATCAGACCTGTGTTCAAATCTCAACCCTACCAGTTAATAACTAGGTGATTTGGGGCAAGTTACTTAACTTCTCCAAGCCTCAGTTTCCCCATCTATACAAACAGGGTAAAACCTCCCCTGAAGTATTGTTTTGAGGACTGAGATGATGCAGGCGCAGTGCCTCCCACATTGACCCATGGTAAGCGTCAATGATTGGCAGCTGTCTCTGCTGGGAAGTCATGCGTATCGCCTGTGGTTGTAGAGATCTAAGGGGCATGATCAGGGTTTGCAACCGCATTTTTTAAGCTTGTAAATTTAGAAATAACTTCAAAATTACAGAAAAGTTGAAAGAATAAGAATGGTACAGAGAATACCTCTGACTGCTGTACGTGCTCTCTCTCTCTCTCTCTGTATACATATTTTTTCTGAACCATTTGAGAATAAGTTACATAATTTATGACCCATTACCCCTAAATATTTCAGCATGTATTTCATAAGAATAGGGATATTCTTTTACATGACCACAGTACAGTTATCGACTTCAGTAAATTTAATATTGACACAATTTTATGTGATCTACCATCATATTCCAATTTTGTCAACTGATCCAATAATGTCCTTTATAGCATGATCCTCCCTCCCATACAGGATCCAGTCTAGGATCAGGTATATATTTAATTGTCGTGTCTCTTTAAACTCGAAACATTTCCATAGACGTTGTCTTTTATGACATTGACATTTTCAAGCAATACAGTCCTCACCCTCCTCCTTATTTTTTCAGTAGGACATTCTTTATTTGAGGTTTGTCTGACATTCAGGTGATGCTTTCTCAACTGAAATACTACAGAGGCAATGCTGGGTCCGTCTCAGGGTCTCACATCTGGAGGCACACACTGTCCATTTGTGCCTCTCTGGTGATGCTAATTTGATCACTTGGTCAAGATGTTAACCAATTTCTTCACTGTATAGTTATTTTTTTACTATGCAGTTGACAAGCAGTTTGTGGGGTAATACTTTAAGACCATGCAAATATCCCACTCCTAATCAAAAGCCATTGATGATTCTTGTCTGATCAATATTTAACATGATGTCGATATTCCAACTCAAGTACTTCTTTTGCCTTCACCAGTTGTACTCTACAGTTAACAAGGTCCCTCCCTTTTCCTCCATTTATGTAGGCATGTACGTGTTTACGTCTATCTATTATCTATCTATTATTGTTATAGGCTCATGGCTTTCTGTTTTTTCAATGTTTCATATTTCATGACTGTACTTAATTATTTGGGTTCTCAATTTGTCACATATTTGGCCTATGTCCCTTTCAAGCTGGTTCTTGTTCTTGTGACATACACCCATCATTTATTTTGAGCACTTCCTTAATTTCTGGCATAACAATATGTTCCAGAGTCATCTTGTTCCTACCTTGTCTAGCCCTGAAATCAGCCGTTTCTCCAAGGAGTTCTGTGCAATAAAATCTTTTGACTCGAGCTTGGGGCTCTTTCTGTCACACCACAGTGAGTTCAGCCCTGCAAAGACCAAGGCTATACTTGGGGGATTTTTATGGAGAGGTGCACCTCTGGGGTACACGATGATTTCTGGGGAGTGATGGGAAACAAAGCTTATCAGAAAGTTGTCCAGAGTATAGAATTTTTTGTGGTAAGCAAATGGAAATCAATGAAGTTCCTAATCAAAATTCTTGATTGGAAATCCCAGTAAAAAGAATGGGAGGGCTTCCCTGGTGGCGCAGTGGTTAAGAGTCTGCATGCCAATGCAGGGGACACGGGTTCGAGCCCTGGTCCGGGAAGATCCCACATGCCGTGGAGCAGCTAGGCTCGTGCACCAAACTGCTGAGCCTGAGCTCTATAGCCCATGAGCCACAACTGCTGAGCCCACGTGCCACAACTACTGAAGCCCGCGCACCTAGAGCCCGTGCTCCGCAACAAGAGAAGCCACCGCAATGAGAAGCCCGCTCACCACAACGAAGAGTAGCCCCCGCTCGCCACAACTAGAGAAAGCCCATGCGCAGCAACGAAGACCCAACGCAGCCAAAAATAAATAAATAAAATTAATTTATTAAAAAAAAGAAAGATTGAATTTCTTAGCTGGGGGTAGACAGTATGGACAAGGCAAGTATATACTTGATTTCCTTATATTGAATAAAAAGAAAATTGTATAAAACACGTCTCTCATAATTTCTTCGTGTAATATAGGAGCACAATTGCTAAGAGAAATGAAATCAGCAGAAATAGCAATTTCATTTTTGTCCATGTAACATCAATTTCTTCCGCTGACTTTTGTTTTGGGGGGGTGGGGTCCAGACTGACTGCAAAGAATACAAGCGTTTTGAGCTTCATCTCCTTTCTCTGGCTGCCCTCTAGTGGAGATGAACTGAAATTACACAATGGCTTAAAAACAGATTGCTAAAGGAAAAATAAAAAACAACTTGGTGAAATAGGCGAGATCACCAGTTAGAGCAGGAAGGACTTGAAATATCTTTGTATTCAATCCCTTATTTTGCAGATAGGGATAATGAAGCCCAGGGAAGGGGGGAAGCTATTTGCTCAAAGTCATAAAGCTAATGACAGAGCTAGGACACACGCTGCTCCTGGAACGCACCATCATTTCAAAGAAATCCTTGACAACTTTCTATTAAAAACAGCCCATTTGAAAAAAAAAAACAGCCCATTTGAATGCAGAAGAGTTTACTTAAATTTTGTAATACTCTGCCATCAAATATATATTTTTCAGAACTTCATTTTTAGGAATGTGAGGAAAATCAGTGGTTATTCCATACATGCACCCCACCCCATTCCCAATTTTCTTTTTTCTTTTTTTTTTGCGGTACGCGGGCCTCTCACTCTTGTGGCCTCTCCCGTTGCGGAGCACAGGCTCCGGACGCGCAGGCTCAGCGGCCATGGCTCACGGGCCCAGCCGCTCCGCAGGATATGGGATCTTCGCGGACCGGGGCACGAACCCGTGTCCCCTGCATCGGCAGGCGGACTCTCAACCACTGCACCACCAGGGAAGCCCTTAATAACAGCTTTTTAAAGATATATTTTATATGCCATAACATTCAACCGTAACAATTCGACAGCTACCATCATTCCTTTCAAAAACATATAGACAAGCTCCTCTTTAACAGTTGAAAACTATTATTCCCTTTTCTCCTTGAACATATAGTTCCATTCCTCTTCTCCCAGATTTTTATCCTAATGTAATATATTTTCATTCTTGAAAATGTTTATATTTATCACCCTGTCTTGCTTCTTTGCAGCAAATATACAGATACACATGTTAAACTTATATTTTTCATTTCGCTGTGCATTTGTGGGATCCTAGTTCCCTGACCAGGGATCGAACCCTGGCCCCCTGCAGTGGAAGCGCGGACTTCTAACCACTGGACCGCCAGGGAAGTCCCTATGTGTACTTATCTTTAACAACAGCTGCTCCAACCCAGGGCTTCTAAAATGTTAGTGCTTATCAGAATTGCTTGGTGAGTTTGTAAATATGCAGATTCCAGGGCCTGGCTCCCTTTGATCCTGATTCAGGAGGTTTGGGGTACCCTGGACTCTGCATTCTAAGCACACCTCCTCTCCCCTCATCTGATGCAGGTTGTATGTGCCTGACGCTCAAGAAATCCTGGGCTAGAATATAAGATGCAGAGGAGAGTTTTTGCCTGTGGGCTGTAGCATATACGCATACCCTTATTTTCTTAGCTCAGGCTCTAGACTGAAGGGAGAGGGCCTTGAAGAAGGGGAAACAAAATGTTCTGTTCTCGACATTAACGCATGAGAGTGAAATGCTTTCATGTATTTATTTATAAGCTTAAAATAAATCCTCTCCCTAATGGAGATGCACAAAAGCTTGGCTGACGGAATCCAGCCTCTAATGGTTTATTCCTTTGATTTAGCAAATGCCCATGTCAAGGCAAAAATAGAGCCAATGAAGTCACACATAATTCCCAATCTCTCTTCTGTTACTCTAGCCTTTTTCACATTGTATTCTGCACTGCAGCAGACTCAATTGCGATTGAACATCTGTTGAGTATCTCATACTTGCAAGACCCTGTGATCAACTTTCACGTACATTCTATGGGTCAGTTCATAATAATCAACCATGAAGTGGAATCATTCTCTTCTGTCTTCTGTATCTGTTTCAACTCGATTCTCAGGAAGTTTTAAGGCTTTCCATCACCTTCCACTCCCATTGCCACCAGTGTCTATTCCAGCCTTTGCTGCTTCTGCAGTCTGTCTGTACCTTCCCCCCCGCCCCCCATACTTAGGGGTATACTCTTGCCACACACAGAGTTTCACGAAGATCTGTCTTTTTTGCCTCATGCCAAACTCACCTTTTAGAAGATGCTCCTAATTATGGACTCTGATTTACCAAAGCAAGATTCAATTTAAGTTCTCTTTGGCCATTTTTGTAATAGTTAAGTTTTACGCATACTCAAATTTTTTAGAAAGTAGGTTCACTTCTGGCTTGCCCTGCTTTACCAAACACTTTGTTTTGTAAATAACTTAGGTTAGTTTCATGGTTCACTAAAATGTATGTGAAATTTGTTTGGGGGTTCAGCTGATTGATACAGTTCATTTTTGCTTTTTGGTTTCCTCCGTTTGGTCTGGTCCCAGGAGAGGCAAAATACTGCCATCTGCCATCTGCTCCAATACTCCTCCCCACTCTCCCCAGCTAGCGACAGTGAAAAATCTAAGGCCTTTTGTTCTCCTAGCAATTTTAAGTTATGCTTTTGGTCTCCTTATCCAGATAATGAATAATATGCACTGCAATATTTTAAATGTTGAGTACCAGCTAGAGGAGACAATATTTACTGATCCAGCTGATGAATGTGTTTGGGGAAAAAACATTAGGGAAAATGCTTCTCAATATACTGATTTGGGGCATGGTTAGTTGTAATTAGAAATTCTAGGTATAGAACTCAGTCAGACTGGGCCATTCTGGTGCTACAGGTCAGAAGTTATAATGTCAGCATGAACATAAGCACATTAACAACACAAAGCCTGACCTGTCCTGGCAGTTGGGTGAGACAGGTGATGGGCTTGGCTTCATTGGGGTTCCTAGTTGCCATGCACCCAATACAACGAGCTCCAGGAGCAGTTGAATTTACTGCAGTGGAGATCTCAGGGATGCTCTGACTTGGGACCACTAGTGCCCCCTCTGGTAGTTTTGGTTATTGTTGGGATTGGGCTGTGAGCCATCAATTTATTGTCATCGACCTGGTGTAACATTCCATATGCCAGAGGTAAGTAACCTTGGTATGGCCTCTAACAGTGACGTAGTTTGGAATATCTTAGACAAAAATGTGAGGCCCATAGCGTTTGTGTTGCAGTCTTCTTATCTCCCATATGTTTCCCTTTCTTCCTTCCTGGTATCTTGCAACATTTTTCCAGTGCACTATTTTTCTTTATACTCAACTATTAGTTTATGCCAACTGATAAGGAAAATTAACTGATACCAGCGTAACTAGTTATTCCTTCTCAGGGTGAAAAACCTTCAAGACCCAAACAAATGAATCTATGGAGGTATAATAAAGGCAGAGGAGCTGATACACCCAGATGCGGTGGCTAGCCAACTCTGTTAGCCACTCTCCCTTCTCCTGCCAGCCAATTCTATCACCAGGAATTCCATCTCTGGAAGTGAGCTCCCCAAGTTGACTTCAACAGACTTCACATGGCTATGACTTTGCAGGTGACATAAACTGCAAGTGACTTGCATATCGCATGTCCTCTAGATATCTGCTAAGAAACAGGAAAGTGAGTAAATTCTTAGCTATACTGCCTCCGAAAGAATGCTGACCAGGCACATGGACCACTTGAGTTAGAAGGGCTCTTAATCTAAATACCTTATTTTGTTAGGCTCTCAGAGAATTCCTTAACTTTCCTCAAGTCACAAGGCCACCAGAACCAGGACTACAAACTGGGGCTCCCAATTCCTGTGCAGAAGATTTTTACAATCTATGATACTGCTTATCCTTAGGGGTTCATGCCTTATACTTTCATTTTAAGGATTTATCATCTTAAGTCAGTAATTAGAAATTCTGACAAAGATATCTGCCTCTATATCTCCCATTGTTATTCATGGTAATAAGATACGGGTACACCCTGAGTGTTCCATACATTGCTTAAATTGTGTCCATATGATGGAACATTTATGCACCATGAAAAAACATGGAAACTGCCCATGATGTGTAGTATGAATATTATTCAAATTATCTTGTTTAATTATATAAACTCTTAAAAATATATATGCATAAAAATAGAGTTAAATATACTAAAATATCAATATCAGTTATCTCTGAATTACAGTATTATGGGTGATTATTTCTTATAATTTTTGGTATAAGTCAAGTTTCCTACACTGTGTAAATATTAAAGTAGAATAATATTTTAAATTAGAAAGGATTTCTTATGAATTTGTGTCAGTTTAGAGATCAGGTATGCAGCAACTGAATTCTCTCTTCTACCTAAGCCTTGCTACTAGTCCCAGCCAGGAATCAGCGTATATAACCCAACTCTGCTCCCACAAATGCTTCTCCAAGGGTAGTATTTTACATGTAAATAATCCTTAAGTCATGGTTTCTCCACTGCTTTTTGCCAAATCCTCCTAAGATTTAGGTTTCCCACAAAACTGGAAATTGAATAGATGTGTAACAGATCCTCCTGTTATTTATGCCCTTGTACTAATCCGAAGAGGCTGTATTAACAAGTTCTAACAGTGGAAAAAGGTTTCTACTAATGAAGGGTGTTCTGATTGTGACCTTTGAAGGAAAGGGCTATACCTTATAATTTTTTATTCTTTACAGTACCTCATAGAGTAGGAACTCAGAAAATATGCAATAAAATGATTGAAATCATAATTGTAACTCCTTCATGAATTTCCGAGATCCAAAGCATATTACAAACGGTTCAAGGCAACGTAGGTGATTATCTGAAAAGCATTTGCTTTGAAATTTTTCCTATGTTGTTTAGCTTCAGCCAGCTGCTTCAGACTTGGTTCTTACAGACTTCAAATTCTGGTGAGCTCTTCAGCCATACATCAAAAATATCTATTTTACTGGAGAAATTAGGGTTAATTTTCCTATTAAATTCCAACAGTTTTTGCAGAAATTGACAAGCTGATCCTAAAATTTATATGGAAATGCAAGCGATCGAGAATAGCTAAAACAATTTTGAAAAGAAAGAACAAAGATGGAGGACTCACAGTTCCCAATTTCAAAAGTTATTACACAGGGGCAGTAATCAAGACAATTTGGTATTGGTATATGGATAGGCATATAGATCAATGGAATAGAAATGAGAATCCAGAAATAAACCCTTACATTATGATCAAGTAATTTTTGACAAGGATGCCAAGATAATTCAATGGGGAAAGAATAATCTTTTCAAGAAACAATGCTGGAAAAACTGGATAGCCATGTGCGAAAGAATAAAGTTGGACCCCTCCCTTATACCATACATAAAAATTAACTCAAAATGGATCATAGACCTAAATGTAAGAGCAAAAACTATTAAGACTCTTAGAAGAAAACTTAGGAGTAAATCTCTATGACCTTGGATTAAGCAATGGTTTATTAGATATAACACCAAAAGCAAAAATGACAAAAGAAAAAATAGAGACATCAAAATTAAAAAGACTTGTGCTTCAAAGGACACATCAAGAATATGAAACGACAACATACAGAATTGGAGAAAATATTTGAAAATCATATATCTGATAAATCATATATCAGGTATATCATATATGTGATTTGTATCCAGAAAAAGTACTAACACACTCAATGACAAGAAGAAAAATAACTCAATTAAAAAATGGGCAAAAGACTTGCATAGGCATTGCTCCAAGAAAACATATAAATGGCAAGCAAGCACATGAAAAGATGCTCAACATCATTTGTCATTAGGGAAGTGCAAATCAAAATCACAAGGATAATGGACTTTACATAACTAGGATGGACAACAAGTGTTGATGAGGATGTGAAGAAATTAGAGCCCTCATACATTGCTTGTGGAAATGCAGAATGGTACAGCCACCGCAGAAAAGCTTGGCGGTTCCTCAAAAAATTAAAAAGAGTTACCATATGACCCAGCACTTCTATTCCTAGGCATATACTTAAGAGAAACGAAAACAAATGTCCCCACAAAAAGTTGTGCATAAATTTTAAGAATATCATCATTCATAATAGCCAAAGACAGGAAACAACACAAATGTCCATCAACTGATGAATGGATAAACGAAATGTACAACGGAATATTATTTAGAAATAAAATGAAGTACTGATATATGATACAACATGGATGAATCTTGAAAATATTAAGCTAAATGAAAGAAGCCAGAGACAAAAGGGCACATACTGTACGATTCTACTTATATGAAATGTCCAGAAAGAAATTATATTAGTGGGGCTGGTACTGGATGAAGGGAAGCGGGAAGTGGTTGCTAATGGGCACAGGGTTTCTTCTTGAGGTGATGAAAATATTGTAAACTTGGTGGTGATGGTTGCTTAAGACCATTGAATTGTACACTTTATTATTATTATGTTTGTTTGTTTTTTGCGGTACACGGGCCTGTCACTGTTGTGGCCTCTCCCATTGCGGAGCACAGGCTCCGGATGCGCAGGCCCAGTGGCCATGGCTCATGGGCCCAGCCGCTCCGCGGCATGTGAGATCTTCCCAGACCGGGGCACGAACCCGTGTCCCCTGCATCGGCAGGCGGACTCTCAACCACTGCGCCACCAGGGAAGCCCGAATTGTACACTTTAAATGGGTGAATCTGATGGCATGTGAATTATATCTCAATAAACATGTTTAAAAGGTTTTATGTGGTGCATGTGAAGGAATGAGTTTCGATCTTAGACATTTACTTATGTTTATGTCTAAACATTTTATACAAACACACACACACACACACACACACACACGAGCCCTGTCTACACAGCCCTTTCTATGCTGTCAATTTGTTTCACCTTTGAGCTTGTCTAGTTTAGATGCATTTCATGTATAACCTTAAATGCAGGGCCTGAAAAAACATAGCCACAGGCTGAGTAATTAATTTGAGTATTTCCAATTTCCCTATTTCCTGCTGTTACTACAGTCTTATCACTTTTTAGATTTATTTTAAATAAAATGACTGTTGGGGGCAGTGTTAATGGAGTGAATTGTGTTGCCCCCAAATTCATATGTTGAAGACCTAACCCTCCAGTACCTCAGAATGTGACTATATTTGGAGATAAGGCCTTTAAAGAGGGAGTAAGTGTAAATGAGGCCTTAAGGTGGTACTTAATCCAATCTGACTGGTGTCCTTATGAAAAAAGGAGATTAGGACATACAGAGACACCAGGGCACATGTGCACAGAGGGATGACCCTGTGAAGAGGCAAGACGGTGGCCATTTTTAAAGAGTAGGAGAGAGTCCTGAGAAGAAATCAAACCTGTTGTTTAAGCCACTCAGTCTGTGGTATTTTCTTATGGCAGCCCTAGCAAACTAATATAGGCAGACTCACTGCAAACAAGTTATGGGGCTGTCAGGCTAACTTCTATAAAGATCCACAGCATGAATCCAAATGACCTATGTACTCAACTTTCAGAGTATCCATTGGAACGGCTCTACCTCCGCATCTTTTCATCAGGAGAGAGAATTAAGGTATTCATAACTAAATTAGAAATGTCTTTGAGAATGGACTTCATATATTCTAATGAATTACTAATTCCTTTAGATAATCACCCAATTCTGTATATGCTCGAATAAGTTTGCTTTTTGATAACTGGGAGTAAGCAGTACTTATAGAAACACAATCTTATATAAGCAAGGGGGAATCAATACCTGCTTGCATGGTAAATCAGAGAACTGGGTTTTGACTTAACCCAACATCATATGTATATACATACATACATGTATATATATATATATATCAGTAAATGGCTTGGCATTGAGAAGTAGGAAAATCAGATAAGACTACCCTTTAATCATGCTAAGAGTCTGGATGGAATCATCATTCTTGTCTGTTTCTTCTACTGGACTCCCTCAAGGTCCTGACACAGACTAAGCGCTTGATGTTTGCTGAATAAGTGCAACCCCAGTGCAGCAACAGGACAGACTGTAAAACTGCTTTGGGATAATGCTAAGCATTTGAAAGCAAGGCAGGGAGTTGTCTACAAAAGAATGTCACTGCTTACTTACTAAGTAAGTTAGTAAGTAAGGAAACCACTATTGGGATTTGTACATCATCAAATCCCAATAGATTTTCAAGTATTAAAAAATTTTAATTTTTTAAAATTTTTAATTAATTTTTGGCTGCGTTGGGTCTTCATTGCTGTGCGCGGGCTTTCTCTAGTTGTGGCGAGCGGGGGCTACTCTTCACTGTGGTGCACGGGCTTCTCTTTGTGGTGGCTTCTCTTGTTGCAGAGCACAGGCTCTAGGTGCGCAGGCTTCAGTGGTTGTGGCACGCGGGCTCAGTAGTTGTGGCTTGTGGGCTCTAGAGCGCAGGCTCAGTAATTGTGGCGCATGGGCTTAGTTGCTCCGCGGCATGTGGGATCTTCCCGGACCAGGGCTCGAACCCGTGTACCCTGCGTTGGCAGGTGGATTCTTAACCACTCTGCCACCAGGGAAGTCCCCAATAGATTTTATTAGAGGAACAGATAATGTAAATGAATCTAATATTTAAAAAGGTGATGTGAGTGGAGAAAAAAGGCACTGATCTTAGTAACTTCGAAAAAGTGTTGTAACCAGAAATTATGATATAAAAGACAAAGGACTACATGTAAAAACTGTATTCTAGTTGGTAAAGGTATTTCTCATGGGGGTATGGGTTAGCAATTCTGAAACTGCTGAATATGTTATGTTGTGATTGAACAAATAAGTAAATGGGAAGTAAATGGTGGAAACCAGGTGTCTCACTGTTGGAGAGGGAGGTTATCCATAAGCAAGAGGAGGAAACTAGAATAATCCATGTGCTAATAGATTACTCAGAGACATCAGCAAGGATTCACGTCTAATTTAATATAGAGATGGTTACATAGAAATTTTTATAGATGTGTGGAGATTAGTATACATGCATATATTTCTTTGCTCGGTCAGCTGAGAGGGCCTAAGAGAAACAATGCCCCAGTAGCAATGAGCACACCTGTCACCCAAATCTTAGTTTCTAATACCAGTCTCCAATAAAAGGAACTGGGATAAATGGTTGATTATAGGGCTGGAGCAGGAAATACACAAAATGAACCTGGAGCATGTTGGGAGTGACAGAAAGTAAGGAAGTACTCAAAAAAAAAAAAAAAACAGTCAAAGGGACACAGAAGCCAACTTGAAAGAACTCTCAATGGCTAAGGCTGGAACAAGTTGAACAACAAAATAATGTAGTATTGCGCTGTAACTCAAAGTATAAAATAAATACCCGTAAGTCCATGCTGATATAAACAAATGGTTGAATAAATAAATAAGGGAGAAGAGACCTACCTCCTGTACTGAGCAATTCCAAATTAAGTCATACAGACACTTGCTCCTCAAGGAGGTGGGCCTTAACTCTTCCCTACCCCTTGAGTTTGGGTTGTGCTTAGTGATTCACTTCCAAAGAGAAGATTTATGGAAAGTGAGAAAAAAGTAACTTTATAATAGAGAAACCTGACAAACATTCCTCAGCCAGGTGATGTCATGTTGGTAGTATGTATCCTTTTTTTAAAAATACATCTTTATTGGAATATAATTGCTTTACAATGGTGTGTTAGTTTCTGCTGTACAACAAAGTGAATCAGCTATATGTATACATATATCCCCATATCCCCTCCCTCCCACCCTCCCTATCCCATCCCTCTAGGTGGACACAAAGCACCGAGATGATCTCCCTGTGCTATGCGGCTGCTTCCCACTAGCTAGCTATTTTACATTGGGTAGTGTATATATGTCAATGCCACTCTCTCACTACGTCCCAGCTTACCCTTCACCCTCCCCATGTCCTCAAGTCCGTTCTCAACGTTTGCATCTTTATTCCTGCCCTACCACTGGGTTCATCAGTACCATTTTTCTGGATTCTATATGTATACGTTAGCATACGGTATTCGTTTTTCTCTTTCTGACTTACTTCACTCTGTATGACAGACTCTAGGTCCATCCACATCACTACAGATAACTCAGTTTTGTTCCTTTTTATGGCTGAGTAATATTCCACTGTATATATATGCCACATCTTCTTTGCCCATTCGTCTGTCGAAGGCCATTTAGGTTGTTTCCATGTCCTGGCTATTGTAAATAGTGCTGCAGTGAACATTGTGGTACATGTATCTTTTTGAATTATGGTTTCCTCCGGCTATATGCCCAGTAGTGGGATTGCTGGATCATATAATAGTTCAATTTTTAGTTTTTTAAGGAATCTCCATACTGTTCTCCATAGTGTATATCCTTGATGTGATGTAATGAAAAGAGTAATTCACCTCTGTGGTCTTCCTCCCCAAAGTTCATAGCCTGTTGAATCATGAGAAAAATACCAGACAAACCCAAACTGAGGGACATTCAACAAAATACTTAACCAGTACTCCTCAAAACTGCTGAGGTCATGGAAAGCATGAGAAAACGTCGTGGCTAAGAAGAGCTAAGGAGACCTGACGACCATGTGTAATGTTACATTCTAGACAGGAATCCGGAACAGAAAAAGGATATTAGGTAAAAACTAGTGAAATCTGAATAAAGTGTGGAGTTTAGTTAACAGTAATGTACAAATGTTGGTTTCTTAATGTGAAAAATGTGCCATTGTAATGTAAGATGTTAACAGTAGGAGAAATTGGTGCAGGGGATATGTGAACTCTTTGCAAACTTTTCTGAAAAATCTAAAACTATTCTAAGATAAAAAGTTTATTTAAATTAAGAAAGCACAATATGCCTAAATGCAATAAGGTATTCTGGACTGGATCTTGGAAGTGAAAAAGGACACTAGTGGAAAACTGGTGCAATGTGAATAAAGTCTGGAGTTTACTTAATAGTATTGTACCAATGTGGGTTTTAGTTTTGATCACTGTGCCATGGTAACGTAAGATATTAACATTAAGGGAAACTGGGTAAGGAGTATATGGGAACTCCGTATTTTCTTTGCAACTTTTCTGTAAATCTAAAGTTATTCCAAAATAAAAATTTAAAAATGTAATGCAGGGTAGCTGGACGTACAGGCAAACTCCATCTGCCTGGACCACCGTAGATTACCTACATGATGACATTTGATTTGCTGGGGACTCTGCAGTGGATCTCTCCCCTCATTTCCACACCACCCTTCACGCTGGCCCTGCTGTATCAACCTGAATTTACTTCATGTGCATGGGTCTACACCAGCCAAGTGGTTGTGGCTAACAGGGGGAACCTGGCTTCCCGAAGACTAGATGACTCAAATCTAGAGAACGAAAGAAAAATGGACCAAGCTTCAGAACTGAAGGGAATAGGAGAGCTATAAGGGAATAGTTGCGGGGAAGGGGGTCTGTTAAACAGGAGTTAGCTCAAAACAGAAGACAGGTAAGAATTTAGAGGAAATAGACAATGATTTTAGTCTGGGAGGAGGGAGCCAGAGACCAGCGAAGATGTTGGCATGGTGGGTACTCCATTTTTTCCACCTTACCTATGGCTTACTCATAAGGTCTTTTACCCATATTATCCTTGCTATTTGTAACATTAGATGAACTAAGATGGGCCTGAGAATCAAGTGGCTGCCATGAGTTACTAGGAAGGGTAGAACAGACAGGGGATAGGATGAGAAGGGGCATTTCTAGGGCCACAGCCACAAGATAGTTCCAAGTCTCTTACTTGTTTCTGTGGCCATCTTCTCCATCATCAGACTGTGAGCTCCTCTGGCACATGGCTGCTGCCTTATTCTTTTCTAGTCCCAGCAGTGGTCTGTACATAGTAGGTGTTCAATAAACATCTGCTTAATGAAGAAGGCAGGAAGCTAGAAACCAGTGAAACTGGGAATGATTTTCTTTTGAAAACTTTATCTTGAATCCCCATAATAATTAAATAACTTAAAAACATTCTGATAATTTGATTTTTTCGTATCAGTGAGGAGAGCTGGCTCTCAAAATTATACAACTGAAACTAGAATTTTGGGGATGGATGTATTAATGTTAAACATATATTTCAAAGAATAAAAAGCAACTACCCAGCTGTATAATTTGAAGACCAGAGAAAATGGCATGCTAAATCTGTTGAGTCATTCATATTTTAATTCCAATTAAGGTAAACAAGATGGAGGCAGGGGAAGGCTCGATATGACTCTTCAAAGAGTTTTCAATGAAATGTGGTTTTAAATTTGTTCAGGCAGCCACACCAAGTCTGTGATGAAATTTTCACCAAAGGAAAAAGGGAAAATAAGGTAATATGGTTACTTTTTTCAAAAGCTAGGTTTATTCACTTTAGACTGTTTGTTGCTCTAAGATAAGATTGTGCTTAACTTTTCTTAGTGACTTTTTTAGTATTAAAATGTTCTCTCTTTTATGATGAGGTGATAGTAGACGGTGGCAGTTTTTAAAAGTGTTGAGTTGGCAGAAAAAGGCTGGTGTCCTATGTCAATCCCTAAAATACTATTTGTCCATGAAATCTCAATATCTAGAAAGCACTTCCACATCTTTTTTTTTTTTTTTGGTCTAGGAGGGTACTCAGGGATTCGGGAGAGGCAGTGAGAAATGTGTGTTTGTTGAGTACACCTACTGGCTAGGTACCAAGCTTTATACATACACGATTTCTCAGTAAATCTTTATAATTTCCGTTAGATATTCTTGTACTACAGATAAGGACATGGAAATTAATACAGAATAACTTGCTCAAGGAAGGTGCTAACAGAGGAAACCAAATCTAAGTTTATCTAATTCTAGAATCTGTGCTCCTTCCTATAATACCACACAACTTATTACAGTGAGTTTCTAATATTCATTTTAGGGAAAAATATTGTTCAATTTTTCTTTGTATACATCTTCATGCTACATTTTCAAACTCACTTTCTGACTTGTAACTTCACAGTGTATTTATATAGTGATAGCCAACAATTTATAAAACGAAATTTAGAAGTGTCAGTATTGTTCTCTTAAGCTTGTATCCCAACTATTTTTTGCCTTTTTGTTCAAGAAACCACATAAAACTTATCAGGAAATATTCATATTGGCAACACGCTGATTATCTGCAGTTGAAACATCTAGCACCGCGTCAGACTACAAGGCCTCAGGCAGAAGTCAGTGAAAGCCAAGAGGGTTGAAGACACTGAATTCTTTGACACACTAGACCAATCACACTGCCATCCAGACCCTGAGACTACGAAAGTGACTGGTTAAAAAACCAATGGCATAACAACTCGGTCTGTCAGGTAGAGTACAGAAAAGTGAGCAGAGGTGGGGAGAGAAGTGTGAGGGAGGTGAGAGGAGGGGAAGGAGAAAGCAAAGCACTGGCAAGAGGAAGAAAGCAGCATAGGGGTAAAACCAAGGCAAATAATATGCAATGAACTAGAAAATCCATGACACCTCAAGACCATGCTGATGGGCTTCCCTGGTGGCTCAGTGGTTAAGAATCCGCCTGCCAATGCAGGGGACACGGGTTCGAGCCCTGGTCCGGGAAGATCCCACATGCCGCGGAGCAACTAAGCCTGTGTGCCACAACTACTAAGCCTGTGCTCTAGAGCCCGCGAGCAACAACTACTGAAGCCCGTGCACCTAGAGCCCACGCTCTGCAACAAGAGAAGCCACCGCAATGAGAAGCCCACACACCGCAGCAAAGAGTAGCCCCCGCTCACCGCAACTAGAGAAAGCCCATGTGCAGTAACGAAGACCCAACGCAGCCAAAAATAAATAAATAAAATAAAATTTTTTTTAAAAGACCATGCTGATTGATAAGGATGTGATCACGGCTCTCCAGCTTCTCACCTATATACTGAAAACAAATGCAGTAAAGAACATATAAGCATACAGATGAACTGTTAGCAGTGTTCATTTTAGAACTAGAATTAAAATCTTTTTTTCTTAAAGGTATGTAGCTAATGCATTATAATTTAGGGGTCCAAAATTTGATCTCTGCTTGCTAAAAATCAAATTATAAAACAAGATTTTGGTTTTTTTACATTTCTCAATTTACCGAAGTCATCTGAAAATAAAGTCATATGTTTAACAAGTTTTGGCCACCAACTTTTAATAATACATATTTAATTTTCAGAAACATATGCTAACCATCAACAACATTATCAGGGTTCATCACCCCAGATGTTATTTCATTGGTACATTATATCAATATTTACAAAGGCTTTCAAATTCAACAACACAAAACAGCTTAATTTTTAAAACTACAATGCTTTAAAAAATGTAAACTGTCCATTTTTACATTATTGTAAAAAAAGAAGACTCACTCCTTAATGTGGCTTAATTTTTTTAAGTGAGCAAAGCCTGGTGCTCATGGATAAAGAATGAAAAGAGAAAAAAAAAAAAAGAAAAAAAAAAAAAAAAAGAATGAAAAGAATTCTTTACATAGGAAACATTGTGCTCCAGTGTGGCAAAAAAAAAAGAATATATATATATATATATATATATATATATATATATACACACACACATATATATATATATATATATATATATACACACACACACACACACATACACACATACAAAAAAAGAATCTTAAGTCCACAATTTAGACCACACACAAAAAAGTCCCCAAATTGAGAAATTTATAAAAACCATTTACACATGGTTGTTGACCTATTGAAAACCTATATAACATTTAAAAAATATTAACTCAGTCAAAAGATACCACTTCTCTTAAAAATGAAATTTTGTGCAAAAGAAATTATTTAAGCTAGAAACAAGACACTCCCCCTCAGTAAGAGGCCAAAAGAGCCACTGAAATAATTTAACTCTGTTAGATTTAGTGCATGTAACCAAAAGGCACACACATGTGATTAATATATTAATATATTTTCATGCAGAAACCTGTGCATGTTCACAATTATATAACACAAACATAACAAAACGTAAAGCCTAATGTTTGGCAATGTTATTCTAGCTACATTCCTTTCTAGTCTATCAGTCCCGGGTTTACTAGATCATTAACGTTGCCTCTCAAAAAATATATTATATTTGAACAACTTCCAATAAAAATTAAAAAAAGGATGTTGGCCTGAAACACTATAACTCTTTTTCAGTTCTGATACATATAGAAACTTACTGATATGTTTATTTTAAATGTCATTTCAAATTAAGATACATTTTTCCTTTTGTTAATAAACACTTTGATTGCTCCAGTGAAGTCAGCAGAGAGAAGAACTTCTGTGTTATCTGTCTTCATAATACCTTAAAAGCATAAAAGAAAGTTTTTAGTTGATTTTAAAAGAATATGAAGCCTGCTGCCACAACTGTCACATGCCCATGACCCTCTACCTTTGGGGCGGAAGAACCTCTCCCAGTCTTCAGTCTCTCTTTTCTGGCTTGCTCCTGTGATCCTTTCATCCTCCTGTACCTCTCCTCTCTGAGGCTCACTTCCACTTACCTTGTCTTAGCTGCTCTTTTCCTGGTAGCTAAGGAGAGATTATGGTCCCTTGGGGCCAGGATGCCTGGATTTACTCCCAGACAGCCAAGGCCTCTAAGTTGTCTAATTCTTCATTTCGCGACAAGAGGCTAGCATGTTATTCAGCCCCAGGACTGGAATGTTGGCAGGATGGGATCAGCTGGGCAAGTCTTTTGCCAACAGTGTTCACTAATGAGGTTGACAGTAAGGTTTACTGTACAGCAGACATACTGGAACTGCCATGAAATGAAGCACACACGATCACTCTGTGAATACTGAGAGAACCTTTTGCCTTTCCAGTCCATACTGAAGAACCATGTAGCTACTACGCTGAATGGCAAAAACGCTTACCACTTACATTTGCTGGTAAGAACATTTAATGAACAAAATTCAGTGTTAACTATTATGCATAGGCAAAAATTGTGGGCTTAAGAAGGACTGATTAGTAAGGAAGAAAATAATCCAAACTTTAACTGGGAAGTTGTGTACAGGATGAGTTAGACAAAATGGTTTCACTTAGATTTGTTAAAAACATATGCTAAGCTGCTGAACATTCCTAACCACACTTTTGGTATATCTCAAAGTAGTGCTATGCAGCAGAAGCAGCAGCAAACAACTGAGGGATATCAGAAAGGCTAGAGAAGAAAATAATTCATCATATATATATATATATATATATATATATATATATATATATATATATATATATATATAATGCCTTATAAGATACAATATAATGAAGATGATAATGTCTATTACATGCCAGGCATTTTGCTAGACACCTTACATGTGTTATCTTTAATTCTTCTCACAACCTTGTTTTGTCTTTTTTTTTAGTTGTCAGCTGTATCTTTTTTTTTTAATTGAAGTATAGTTGATTTAAAATAGTGTTAATTTCAGGTGTACAGCAAAGTGATTTGGAGATACTCCTAATTTATCCCTCCCCGCTTCCTCACTGGTAGCCATAAGTTTGTTTTCTATGTCTGTGAGTCTGTTTCTGTTTTGTAAATACGTTCATGTGTACTATTTTTTAGATTCCACATATAAGTGATATATTTGTCTTTAACTGACTTACTTCACTTAATATGATAATCGCTAGGTCCATCCACATTGCTGCAAATGACATTATTTCATTCTTTTTTATGGTTGAGTAATATTCCTGTGTGTGTGTGTGTGTGTGTGTGTGTGTGTGTGTGTGTACACTGTAGTTTTGATTTGCATTTCTCTAATAATTAGCGATGTGGAGCATCTTTTCATGTGCCTGTTGGCCATCTGTAGGTCTTCTTTGGAGAAATGTCTATTGAGGTCTTCTGCCCATATCACAACCTTATAAACGAGGTATTATCACCATTTTAAACATGAGGAAAACCGAAGCTTAAGTTGCCAAATACGTCAGAATAAAGAGGAGGGCAATCAGATATATTTTATGATCTCATACCCCGAGTTTAAGAGTTTATTCTTAGAGTATATCTACACAGGTACAAAACAGCAAACACAAATCTGAGTATGATCCAAAGTTGTGCCTCTTTAAAAAGGACGCAGTGAAGTAATAACTGAACCATGTTAATATGGTGCAGTTTGAGAAGTTTAAAAAAGGTACTTTTCATTTTTCCTCAAATGGTTTAAAAAGCTAGAATTTTCTGTTCAATGTGTAGGGGAAATGTGCAGAGTGTAAAAAGGTATTGGGGAAAAAGAAAAGGAAAAAAAACCAACCAAATGACTTAATTTAGAAGAGAGAAGTAGGATTTGACTGTGAGAAAAAAAAAAAAGAAAATGAAAAGAAATTTCCAAACAGGCATTTAGTAAAGGTGTAATAATTCTGAGTTGGTTGATTTTTAAATCTGGTAATAAAAGAAGTGCTAGGGACTTCGCTGGTGGCACAGTGGATAAGACTCCACGCTCCCAATGCAGAGGGTCTGGGTTCGATCCCTGGTCAGGGAACTAGATCCCACATGCCACAACTAAGGAGCCTGCCTGCCACAAGTAAGACTCAGCGCAACCAAATGAATAAATAAATAAATAAATGTTTAAATTAAAAAAAAAAAAAAGAAAGAAGTGCTAGACTGAAGTTCATCTTTGCTATCAAAATTTTTCTTCACAGACAGAAGAAATAGTGTATTTAGTACAGTGTATAGTGCAAATAATGCCGCAAGGGAAATTACTTGATATTAAATGAGAAAAATGCTTGAGAACTTTTCAGTATTCAAATACTTTTAGAAGCACTCTTACTACATTGTATCTATTGTTGTGACTTTATAACTCTCTACAAGGCCTGGTTATAGTCTCTAAAGTGAGAAAACACATTTAATAAAATATTCTGCAATAGATTTTAACAATACAAACTTGTTTTCATTAACAACTGGTCCAAGTTTCCATGGTTTTACCTTACTCTTAAGAATTAAGAGGGACCATTTTTATATAATTGGCGCTCAATACTACTTGACGGTTTCTTTTTACTTCTTAATCTGAGCATTTTATATAACTGAAAGTACTATTCCTTCTCAAAGTATTTGCTGCAAAGGGCAAGAATTACTGGCTTGTAAATAGCTATCTATGAGAAGCTGTAAATTTGTGGCAATTAGAAAAGAACACTGCTTTCATTTTGGTTTAATTCACTTATTCAGTAAATGTTTATTAAGCACCTACTATATGCAGGCAAGCACTGTGCTAGGCGCTGGCCCTACAACAATAAATAAAACACATAAAATCTTTGCCCTCACAGAGATTATAGTGCAGCAGAGACAGATAATTTATCTTGTATGTATTTATGTCTGGTTTGCATTTCTCTAAAGAGAATAGTTGTCCATAAAAAAAATTACCAACTTTCAAAAGTTTCAGTTTTAATTCCCAGGTGAATTTAAAAGAAGTAAAACTTGCAAGAACTATATTATCAAAATGTTCAGAAATGAACATCTGACAACCATTATGTTGCATAAAGGAAATAATCTTCATACTCATGAAGACCTCATAATACCCACAGGTCAATGAGGCTATTAAAGGCTGACTAGAGAAAACGAAGGACAAATAAAATATGAATACCTACCAGAGGGCATGTTATCCAAAACTTCAGCATCTTCACCTTTATCGTTCCCTTCTGATTTTTCAGACTGCACATCCAAAGACAACATCAAACTTGGGTTTGGAGCAAAGATGGCTGATGTAACAACTGCATTATGGGCTGGGGAAAAAAATTTACTTTAAGACAACTAATAAACTTGATTCTAAACATCAAGACAAAAAGCATAATATTTCAAAAAACATAATAGTGTATGTTATATGCAAGTACCTTTAAAAACTAACATATAAGTAACTAAGAACTATTTAAAACCCAAAAATATTTTCTTAAAAGAAACCAAATCCATCATAGTAGGGGACTTTAACACCCCACTTTCACCAGTGGACAAATCATCCAAAATGAAAATAAATAAGGAAACACAAGCTTTAAATGATACATTAAACAAGATGGACTTCATTGATATTTATAGGACATTCCATCCAAAAACAACAGAATTCACTTTCTTCTCAACTGCTCATGGAACATTTTCCAGGATAGACCATATCTTGGGTCACAAATCAAACCTTGGTAAATTTAAGAAAATTGAAATCATATCAAGTATCTTTTCCGACCACAACGCTATGAGACTAGATATCAATTACAGGAAAAAATCTGTAAAAAATACAAACCCATGGAAGCTAAACAATACACTACTAAATAACCAAGAGGTCACAGAAGAAACCAAAGAGGAAATCAAAAAATAACTACAAACAAATGACAATGAAAACACGATGACCCAAAACCTATGGGATGCAGCAAAAGCAGTTCTAAGAGGGAAGTTTACAGCAATACAATACTACCAAAAGAAACAAGAAATATCTCAAATAAACAATCTAACCTTACACCTAAAGCAATTAGAGAAAGAAGAACAAAAAACTCCCAAAGTTAGCAGAAGGAAAGAAATCATAAAGATCAGAGCAGAAATAAATGAAAAAGAACTGAAGAAAACAACAGCAAAGATCAATAAAACTAAACCCTGGTTCTCTGAGAAGACAAACAAAACTGATAAACCCTTAGCCAAACTCATCAAGAAAGAAAAGGAGAAGACTCAAATCAACAGAATTAGAAATGAAAAAGGAGAAGTAACAACTGACACTGGAGAAATACAAAGGATCATGAGAGACTACTACAAGCAACTCTATGCCAATAAAATGGACAACCTGGAAGAAATAGACAAATTCTTAGAAAAGCACAACCTTCCGAGACTGAACCAGGAAGAAACAGAAAATATAAACAGACCAATCACAAGCACTGAAATTGAGACTGTGATTAAAAATCTTCCAACAAACAAAAGCCCAGGACCAGATGGCTTCACAGGCGAATTCTATCAAACATTTAAAGAAGAGCTAACACATAACGTTCTCAAACTCTTCCAAAATATAGCAGAGGGAGGAACACTCACAAACTCATTCTACGAGGCCACCATCAC
This sequence comes from Orcinus orca, assembly GCF_937001465.1. Taxonomy (NCBI): domain Eukaryota; kingdom Metazoa; phylum Chordata; class Mammalia; order Artiodactyla; family Delphinidae; genus Orcinus; species Orcinus orca. Next base: position 102,709,743 of record NC_064580.1, on the reverse strand, counting down.
CCTAATACAAAAACCAGACAAAGATGACACAAAGAAAGAAAACTACAGGCCAATATCACTGATGAACATAGATGCAAAAACCCTCAACAAAATACTAGCAAACAGAATCCAATAGCACATTAAAAGGATCATATACCATGATCAAGTGGGGTTTATCCCAGGAATGCAAGGATTCTTCAATATACACAAATCAATCAATGTGATACACCATATTAACTGAAGGAGAAAAACCATATGATCATCTCAATAGATGCAGAAAAATCTTTCGACAAAATTCAACACCCACTTATGATAAAAACCCTCCAGAAAGTAGGCATAGAGGGAACTTACCTCAACATAATAAAGGCCATATGTGACAAACCCACAGGCAACATCGTTCTCAATGGTGAAAAACTGAAACCATTTACTCTAAGATCAGGAACAAGACAAGGTTGTCCACTCTCACCACTATTATTCAACATAGTTTTGGAAGTTTTAGCCATGGCAATCAGAGAACAAAAAGAAATAAAAGTAATCCAAATTGGAAAAGAAGAAGTAAAGCTGTCACTGTCTGCAGATGACATGATACTATACATAGAGAATCCTAAAGACTCTACCAGAAAACTACTAGAGCTAATCAATGATTTTGGTAAAATAGCAGGATACAAAATTAATGCACAGAAATCTCTGGCATTCTTATACACTAATGATGAGAAATCTGAAAGAGAAATTAAGGAAACACTCCCAATTACCACTGCAACAAAAAGAATAAAATGCCTAGGAATAAACCTACCTAAGGAGACAAAAGACCTGTATGCAGAAAATTATAAGACACTGATGAAAGAAATTAAAGATGATACAAAAGAGATGGAGAGATGTACCATGTTCTTGGTTGGAAGAATCGACATTGTGAAAATGACTATACTACCCAAAGCAATCTACAGATTCAGTGCAATCCCTATCAAACCACCAGTGGCATTTTTCACAGAACTAGAACAAAAAATGTCACAATTTGTATGGAAACACAAAAGATCCCGAGCAGCCAAAGCAATCTTGAGAAAGAAAACGGAGCTGGAGGAATCAGGTTCCTGGACTTCAGACTATACTACAAAACTACAGTCATCAAGACAGTATGATACTGGCACAAAAACAGAAATATAGATCAATGGAACAGGATAGAAAGCCTAGAGATAAACCCATGCACATATGGTCACCTTACTTTTGATAAAGGAGGCACAAATATACAATGGAGAAAAGACAGCCCTTCAATAAGTGGTGCTGGGAAAACTGGACAGCTACATGTAAAAGAAGGAAATTAGAACACTCCCTAATACCATACACAAAAATAAACTCAAAATGGATTAAAGACCTAAATGTAAGGCCAGAAACTATCAAACTCTTAGAGGAAAACATAGGCAGAACACTTTATGACATAAATCACAGCAAGATCCTTTTTGACCCACCTCCTAGAGAAATGGAAATAAAAACAAAAATAAACAAATGGGACCTAATGAAGCTTCAAAGATTTTGCACAGCAAAGGAAACCATAAACAAGACGAAAAGACAACCCTCAGAATGGGAGAAAATATTTGCAAATGAAGCAACTGACAAAGGACTATTCTCCAAAATTCACAAGCAGCTCATGTAGCTCAATATCAAAAAAACAAACAACCCAATCCAAAAATGGGCAGAAGACCTAAACAGGCATGTCTCCAAAGAAAATATACAGATTGCCAACACACACATGAAAGGATGCTCAACATCACTAATCATTAGAGAAATGCAAATCCAAACTACAATGAGGTATCACCTCACACCAGTCAGAATGGCCATCATCAAAAAGTCTACAAACAATAAATGCTGGAGAGTGTGCGAAGAAAAGGGAACCCTCTTTCACCGTTGATGGGAATGTAAATTGATACAGCTACTATGGAGAACAGTATGGAGGTTCCTTAAAAAACTAAAAATAGAACTACCATATGACCCAGCAATCCCACTACTGGGCATATACTCCGAGAAAACCATAATTCAAAAAGTGTCACGGACCACAATGTTCATTGCAGCTCTATTTACAATAGCCAGGACATGGAAGCAACCTAAGTGTCCATCGACAGATGAATGGATAAAGAAGATGTGGTACGTATATACAATGGAATATTACTCAGCCATAGAAAGGAATGAAATTGAGTTATTTGTGGTGAGGTGGATGGACCCAGAGTCTGTCATACAGAGTGAATAAGTCAGAAAGAGAAAAACAAATACCGTATGCTAACACATATATATGGAATCTAAAAATTAAAAAAAAAAAAGGTTCTGAAGAGCCTAGGGGAAGGACAGGAATCAAGATGCAGACGTAGAGAATGGGCTTGAGGACACGGAGAGGGAGAAGGGTAAGCTGGGACGAAGTGAGAGAGTGGCATGGACATATATACTCTACCAAATATAAAACAGATAGCTAGTGGGAAGCAGCCGCATAGCACAGGGAGATCAGCTTGGTGCTCTGTGACCACCTAGAGGGGCGGGATAGGGAGGGTGGGAGGGAGACGCAAGAGGGAGGAGATATGGGGATATATGTATATGTATAGCTGATTCACTTTGTTATAAAGCAGAAAGTAACACACCATTGTAAAGCAATTATACTCCAATAAGGATGTTAAAAAAAAACACCCCACCAAAACCACATACAAGTTCTGAGATTCCATGACTTCTCAAATTTTAGACAAGTATACGTTCTTCCTTGGTACAGAAAAATCAAACAAAGCCAATACAATGCGAAAGCAGTTAAAACTGCCAAACTATCTCTCTGAAATAAAGCCTATACAAATTTACTTATAATACATCTCCATTTTAACTTTATTCACTTATAAGACACATAAAAGTATGCATTTACTTACCTTTAATACCTTCCCAAAAGTCATTACGATCTCTCCTCACTGAAGTAAACTTGCTTAAGTCATGATAAGTACTCCAGATATAAACATACTTATCTTCTGAGCCACTAACGAGGTAACTAAAATCATGGCTACATTTAGGGAAGAAAGAAAAATAAAATCAAAGTTGTGGGTTTTTTTAGGTTTCCCCCTATCAGAGCTTCCTAGTTTGAAACACGTAAGAAAACAGCCAAGAGAACTTGTTGAAATACAGACTCCTAGTCTCACTCCAGAGGTCCTGAACGTGTAGGTTTGACATGGGTGGCCAGTGGCATTAGTATTTTCATCGAAGCTCTAGGTAACTGCTGCTGGGTTAACCCACACTGGGATGAGTGCTTACTTAAGAGATAAAAGAGAGAAGCAGAATGCTTTACCAATTAAATTACTGGGTAATTCAAGAAGAAAGGAGAACTGGTAAGAAAAGAGCTGAAATAAGGAGGGCTATAAAGGAAGAAAAGGTAGGTATTTCAGGAGAGCCTGCAGATCCCAAACTAACAGTTCAAATAATAATGATATGCAAAGGTATAAGTACAGGACACTGTACTTTAGGGTCTCGAAATGCTTTATTAGCTTCTGTACCTAAAAGGATCAAGACCATGGGTGGGGTGGGCGGTGGTGGGGTAAATCTCCTCTTAGAAAGCATACATGAAAGTACAAAAGCACAAATTCTGGAGCTGGGTCTTCTAATCCTGGTTCTGCAACTACCAGTGTGACTTTAGGCAAATTACTTAATTTTCTGGGTGTTGGTTTCTTCATCCACAGAGCAGGGGCAATTCGAACTCTACCAAACAGCTGGATAATGTAAGTAGGACTGATAATATGAGACACCAGTTGTAAAACTGCAAAGTAACTAACAGCACCATATAAACATAAGCCATAGATCAATGGAAAAATGGGAGTAGGGGAGAAATGTTCTGATCCCTTTTGGGAATTCCTCATTGTCAATTTACCTGAAACTTGCTTTGATCTGGCTGCTGCTGTTGACATAACCCTTATACTTCATGGACAGTGACAAATCTCTAAGATCGTATAGTCTGATTCTGGAGTCATTTGAAGTTACCAGTATCTAAAAACAAATCAAAGGAAAAGTTAAAAATACCATCTTTTAATCTGTGCTAAGGTACAACCAAAAAAGGGTGTTAGACACATACAGAATATATCTCAAAACTAGAAAAAGCAATATTCCATAGGAAAGGAAATATATTCTTAGCTAAGATATGAAGAACTTACTTTCAGGAGTCTATATATAGTGTGGAGACAGATGGTTTTGAATACCTAGTACCTTATTTTCTCCAGGTAAAGGTTCAATGCCAGTAATTTTTCTTCCAACCTTGTTGCGCCCTCTGGTAGATCGGACATGTATCTGTGTGTGGTATTTCAAATGCTAAAAAAAAAAAAATCACAATTTAAAAAGATCAGAATTAGAAAGAAACTCAAAGATCATCTGAGCCAACTCACAGACAAACATGGTATTATTTGTCCCAATTTACAGATAAGGCAGTTAAAGCCCAGACAGGATACACCAACTTATTCCAAACCACAGAAGTATCTATGTATTCAAGTATGTAATTTATACAAGACAGTCATTTACCTCTGTATCATAGAAAATACACCTGCCATCATATGTCCCAATCACTGCATATTTGCCATTCTGACAGAAATTTGCAGCTGTGATCAATTTTGTTTGACCATCTACTTCATTCCACAAAGCCACTTTTTTGTCAGGTATGTTCCAAAGGCGGAGCTTTCCATCCAATGACCCACTTAGAAAATACCTGTCATCCTAAAAATGTGATGAAAGAGGAAGCTTTCATTTTATCACATGAAGAAAAACTCATTAGCAAATCAATACATTAAGTCTATTAGAAATAATGTTAAAATATATAGATTTCATTTTAAAAGTATTAAAGTAAGCATTATTTCAGTCACTAAAAATAACAACAATTAGAAAGCTCAGTATTCATTTTGGAGGAATGACATTCTAATCACTTTATCATATCCTTAAACTGCTTTTCCCAAGGTATAGATGTTAATAGATAATGTGTTTGAGTATACATTGTGTAGAAGGGTTCTGTGGTCAAATAAGTTTGAGAATTCTGGGTTACACAAAGTTAAACAGGATTCTCAGTTAACACGCACTCTGAATCTTTAACGGGTGACTTTTTTGGGGGTCAGGTAGGGATATCTAGCAGGGCTAGAAATTCAAGGAACATGCTTTGGGAAATACTATCCTAAAATGGTACATTTGCCCATACCTTCCTTGGGATACATGTAACAGATGGATAAAAGAGTAACTAATGCCAGTTAGCCCACAGAACCAGTCAATTTTTGGAACTCTGATACCCTGTCAGCAGAGAATTGCTTCACTATTTAAATTCTCAATCTCAAACCAGGGGTTCTCAGCTGGGGGCAACCTGGCCCCACAGGAGACATCTAGCAATGTCTGGAGACAGTTTGGAATTGTCACAATTTAGAGGGTGGGGCGCTACTGACATCTAGTGGGTAGAGGCCAGGAATGCTGCTAAACAGCCTACAATGCACAGGACAGCCTTTCCTCTCTCTACGAAAAAGAATTATCCAACCCCAAATGCCATTAGTGCCAAGGTTTAGAAACCCTGTTCTAAACTAAACCAAGCCTACCATGAAGCTACTCTAATTTTTGGTAACATAAGAATTAAAAAGAAAATAAAATAATTGGGATGCCAAAACAAGAAACAGATTTTCTTCTCCACTCAAGATTATTATTCTTACCCACTTCTCAAGCCCGTCAAGGATAACCTTCATAGAATAGGCATTTTTATGGCTATGGTACAGTAGGCTCAACTCAATGTCTACCAGCAGAAGTGCTGAACAAATAAAAATACTTCATCTTGGGCTTACAACTCAGAATTTTATTTACATACGTATATACACGTGTGTACATGTGTGTGTATCTCCATTTTGCTATTTCTTTTATGACTCTGCTTCGTTTCTTCTAGGTAACATTATTTGATAGAGTCATATTTCCTAGGAAAATGTCAACACCACCCCACTCTTCCCTAGCCCCTCTCATAAATTCTCCAGGTCAGTAGAATTTTTAGAAATAAGGCTTTTCAGCTTCCAAAATAAAACCAAATAAAAGTACAGGAAAATTATTGACTAAACAGAAACCTTAATAATAAAGTACTACATAGATAACTATTACCACCTAATACCCCTCTCTTTCCATGTTGATACATTATAGTTAAAATAGAGGTGGGGGGATTTTGCTCACAGGTGCTGACAGGGGTAAAATCTACCCTTTTGTTGCACCCTTAGGTGACAGGATGGGGATATTATTTAGAAAGAAGCCTCGAAAGCTTGATGGTCAAAACTGATACAGTATTAACATAGATTAAGCATTTTTAATTTTCAAAAGTTCTTAATAAAATCTTCTCTAAGGGTTCAGAATTATTACTGCCTATGTTATAAGCCTGCCCAGGGAGGGTAATTATATTGAGAGAAAAAAGTCATTCTTCTCTCTTAATTTGGGGAAGGAGAGAAAGAAATGTCAATATAATTGAAAGGTTGCATTAAAAAGACAATGGGTACTAAACACATAGAGATGAGGACATGATTGGAAATGTAATCATACACAAATGTAGTGGAGGGAAAGTCAACGAGGGTCAGCTCAAGCCCTCCACTTATTTCAACCTAGCTAGTGAAGCAGTGCCAACACGTGACATCCCTTGTGCTTACAGCTGCAAAGAACTAAAACTACTCTAGCCTCATGCATTTGGTGGCTCTATCCTATAAGGGCATAAGATAGCTCTGGAGTCCATGATGGTAGATTTTTCTCCTTTAGTTGAAATCATATGAAATTCTTTCTAGAGGAAAGATATTAAAGGATTTTCTACATTGAAAATGAGTATGAAGGGATCTCAAGATTAACAATGTTTTCAGACCTGAAATAGGAATTCAGTCTATCTTGTAATGAATTTTGGTCTTTGCCTCTTTCAACCTTTTCCTCTTTGTCTCTTCCCTTCCTGACCCTCCTACAACTATTCCTGCCTATATGCTTCCCTTTCTCATTTATTTACCTGCCGTCTTTTCTTCTTCCACTGTCTCCAACCTCTCTCCTCTTTAATAAGATATTTTATTTCTTTATTTATACCCTGCAGGTCTTATTAAAGATTTGGGATGACTTTTCACTGTCATATTTAGACTATAATATTTCCAGCTCTTCTAATGAAGATTAGCACAATATTTATTTCCTTTCTTATTTTTAAAGCAGAATGAAACACTAAATTAAGTTGCTCTTAACTATGTGGATATTAATAATTTTTTTCCTGTAGTCCAATTACCCTCCAGAGAAACCTGGTTCCCTCACCTTCCTCATAGTATAACAAAAAAACATGTAAATACTTACTCTTGGATGGAAAGCTATGGCAGTGACAAAATCTATATGCTGAAAACAGCAAAGGCATTCTCTTCTGGAAATGTGCCATAGCCTGACTGTTTTATCCATTGAAGAAGAAAGCAGAAAGTAGTTCTACGGAGAAATTGACATTGATTATTTTATCACCATATGAAAAAAAATACTTACACCATAAAAGTGAACTTTTAGTTTTAGGTATCTCAAGAGTTTTGTCATTACTATTGTTATACGCAGCATCATAAAGTACAAAGACATCCAATTCACTTGGACAATCCCATTTTTTTTCCAAATAGTTAAATACCATATTTCTTTGATTCTAAGACTTTTTCACATTACCTATTCTGAAATGAGGATGAATCTTATGACTTCTGTTGAAAGAAATCTGCCAGATGCCGACAGAGGACTAAGGTGTGCCTTGGTTGTTGGAGCCTGCATGTACTAGAAGTTAGTTATGAATGTAAGGCATCTATTCATTTGATCGTCACTTCAGTTATTTTCACATTGATAACACTGGTGAATTTTAACTCACATGAATTCCCTAATTGTCACTTAAAATGTCTTCAAAAAGATTATCCTATAATGCAGCATGGAAATGAAAAGTTATTGTGCACCTGTCACACCTTAGGCAAGCAAATTAGAGAATAGAAATTGTCAAATGTCTCAGAATAGAATTTTCAAAGCTAGAAGAGGGTAGTGTAACTGATTTAGGCATTATGATGGCCCATCACCCATAAACCAAACATCTATCTGTCAAAAGCTTCCAGATGGATACATAAGGGGATAGGATTCCCAGGTGCTCGGCCCTACCAGGCGCCGGACGTGCCACTGCGCAGGGGCGTGAGACCAGATTCTGTATGTCACTCCCTCTCGCGAGAACACCGGAATCACAACTAAATGCTGAACAATCATTGACAGGAAGACGCTGGAACTCACCAAAAAAGATACCCCACATCCAAAGACAAAGGAGAAGCCACAATGAGACAGTAGGAGGGGTGCAATCACAATAAAATCAGGGGCTTCCCTGGTGGTGCAGTGGTTGGGAGTCCGCCTGTCAATGCGGGGAATGCGGGTTCATGACCCGGTCTGGGAGGATCCCACATGCCGTGGAGTGGCTTGGCCCGTGAGCCATGGCCGCTGAGCCTGCAGGGGGCCCGCAGCAGTGAGAGGCCCGCGAACCGCAAAGCAAACAAACAAAAAACCAAAAAAAAACGCCAATAAAATCAAATCCCATAACTGCTGGGTGCGTGACTCACAAACTGGAGAACTCTTATACCACAGAAGTCCACCCACTGGAGTGAAGGTTCTGAGCCCCACGTCAGGCTTCTGAAGCTGGGGGTCCGGCAATGGGAGGAGGATTTCCTAGAGAATCAAACTTTGAAAGCTAGCGGGATTTGATTGCAGGACTTTGACAGGACTGGGACAGAGACTCCACTCTTGGAGGGCACACACAAAATACTGTGCACATCAGGACCCAGGGGAAGGAGCAGAAACCCCATAGGAGACTGAACCAGACCTACCTGCTAGTGTTGGAGGGTCACCTGCAAAGGCAGGGGGTGGCTGTGTCTCACCGTGAGGACAACGACACTGGCAGCAGAAGTTCTGGGAAGTCCTCCTTGGCGTGAGCCCTCCCAGAGTCTGCCATTAGCCCCACCAAAGACCCCAGTGTTGGGTTGCCTCAGGCCAAACAACCAACAGGGAGGGAACCCAGCCCCACCCATCAGCAGACAAGCCTATTAAAGTTTTACTGAGCTCTGCCCACCAGAGCAACAGCCAGCTTTACCCACCACCAGTCCCTCCCATCAGGAAACTTGCACAAGCCTCTCAGATAACCTAACACACCAGAGGGCAGACAGCAGAAGCAAGAAGAACTACAATCGTGCAGCCTGTGGAACAAAAAACACATTCACAGAAAGATAGACAAGACGAAAAGGCAGAGGGCTATGAGCCAGATGAAGGAACAAGATAAACCCCCAGAAAAACAACTAAATGAAGTGGAGATAGGCAACCTTCCAGAAAAAGAATTCAGAATAATGATAGCAAAGATGATCCAGGACCTCAGAAAAAGAATGGCGGCAAAGATTGAGAAGATGCAAGAAATGTTTAAGAAAGACCTAGAAAAATTAAAGAACAAACAAACAGAGATGAACAATACAATAAGTGAAATGAAAACTACACTAGAAGGAATCAATAGCAGAATAACTGAGGCAGAAGAATGGATAAGTGACCTGGAAGACAGAATAGTGGAATTCACTGCTGCAAAAAAGAACAAAGAAAAAAGAATGAAAAGAAATGAAGACAGTCTAAGAGACCTCTGGGACAACATTAAACACAACAACATTCGTATTATACGGGTCCCAGAAGGAGAAGAGAGAGAGAAAGGACCCGAGAAAATAAATGAAGAGATTATAGTCGAAAACTTCTCTAACATGGGAAACGAAATAGCCACCCAAGTCCAGGAAGCACAGAGAGGCCCATACAGGATAAACCCAAGGAGAAACACGCCAAGACACATAGTAATCAAACAGGCAAAAATCAAAGACAAAGAAAAATTATTGAAAGCAGCAAGGGAAAAACGACAAACAACATACAAGGGAACTCCCATAAGGTAAACAGCTGATTTTTCTGCAGAAGCTCTACAAGCCAGAAGGGGGTGGCATGACATATTTAAAGTGATGAAAGGGAAAAACCTACAACCAAGATTACTCTACCCGGCAAGGATCTCATTCAGACTCGATGGAGAAATCAAAAGCTTTACAGACATGTGAAAGCTAAGAGAATTCAGCACCACCAAATCAGCTCTACAACAAATGCTAAAGGAACTTCTCTAAGTGGGAAACACAAGAGAAGGAAACGACCTACAAAAACAAACCCATAACAATTAAGAAAATGGTCATAGGAACATACATATCGATAATCACCTTAAACGTGAATGGATTAAATGCTCCAACCAAAAGACACAGTCTCGCTGAATGGATACAAAAACAAGACCCATACATATGCTGTCTACAAGAGACCCACTTCAGACCTAGGGACACATACAGACTGAAAGTAAAGGGATGGAAAAAGATATTTCATACAAATGGAAATCAAAAGAAAGCTGGAGTAGCAATACTCACATCAGATAAAATAGACTTTAAAATAAAGAATGTTACAAAAGACAAGGAAGGACACTACATAATGGTCAAGGGATCAATCCAAGAAGAAGATATAACAATTATAAAAATACATGGGGCTTCCCTGGTGGCACAGTGGTTGAGAGTCCACCTGCCGATGCAGGGGACACGGGTTCGTGCCCCGGTCTGGGAAGATACCACATGCCGCAGAGCGGCTAGGCCCGTGAGCCATGGCCGCTGAGCCTGCACATCCGGAGCCTGTGCTCTGCAACGGGAGAGGCCACAAGAGAGAAAGGCCCGCGTACTGCAAAAAAAAACCAAAAACAAACAAACATGCACCCAACATAGGAGCACCTCAATACATAAGGCAACTGCTAACAGCTATAAAAGAGGAAATGGACAGTAACACAATAAGAGTGGGGGACTTTAACACCTCACTTACACCAATGGACAGATCATCCAAACATTCCATCCAAAAACAGCAGATTACACTTTCTTCTCAAGTGTGCATGGAACATTCTCCAGGATTGATCACATCGCGGGTCACAAATCAAGCCTCACTAAATTTAAGAAAACTGAAATCATACCAAGCATCTTTTCTGACCACCATGATATGAGACTAGAAATCAATTACAGGGAAAAAAGCGTAATAAAGACAAACACATGGAGGCTAAACAACACGTTACTAAATAACCAAGAGATCACTGAAGAAATCAAAGAGGAAATAAAAAAATACCTAGAGACAAATGACAATGAAAACACAACGATCCAAAACCTATGGGATGCAGCAAAAGCAGTTCTAAGAGGGAAGTTTATAGCAATACAATCCTACCTCAAGAAACAACAAACATCTCAAATAAACAATCTAACCTTACACCTAAATGAACTAGAGAAAGAAGAACAAACAAAACCCAAAGTTAGGGCTTCCCTGGTGGCGCAGTGGTTGAGAATCTGCCTACCAATGCAGGGGACACGGGTTCGAGCCCTGGTCTGGGAAGATCCCACATGCCACGGAGCAACTGGGCCCGTGAGCCACAATTACTGAGCCTGCGCGTCTGGAGCCTGTGCTCCGCAGAGAACAAGAGAGGCAGCGGTAGTGAGAGGCCTGCGCACCGCGATGAAGAGTGGCCCCCGCTTGCCACAACTAGAGAAAGCCCTCGCACAGAAACAAAGACCCAACACAGCCATAAATAAATAAATTAAAAAAAATATATATATATATATACAATGCAGTATTGTTAACTTCAGTCACTATGTGGTGTTGTACATTACATCCTCATGACTTGTTAAAAAAAAAAAAAACCCAAAGTTAGTAGAAGGAAAGAAATCATAAAGATCAGAGAAGAGATAGATGAAATAGAAATGAAGAAAACAATAGGAAAGATCAATAAAATGAAAAGCTGGTTTTTTGAGAAGATAAACAAAATTGATAAACCATTAGCCAGACTCAACAAGAAAAAGAGGGAGAGGACTCAAATCATTAAAATTAGAAATGAAAAAGGAGAAGTTACAACAGACACCGCAGAAATACAAAGAGACTACTACAAGCAACTCTGTGCCAATAAAATGGACAACCTGGAAGAAATGGACAAATTCTTAGAAAGGTATAACCTTCCAAGATTGAACCAGGAAGAAACAGAAAATATGAACAGACCAATCACAAGTAATGAAATTGAAACTGTGATTAAAAATCTTCCAAAAAACAAAAGTCCAGGACCAGATGGCTTCACAGGTGAATTCTATCAAACATTTAAAGAAGAGCTAACAGCCATTCTTCTCAAACTCTTCCAAAAAGTTGCAGAGGAAGGAACACTCCCAAACTCATTCTATGAGGCCACCATCACCCTGATAACAAAACCAGACAAAGATACTACAAAAAAAGAAAATTACAGACCAATATCACTGATGAATATAGATGCAAAAATCCTCAACAAAATACTAGCAAACAGAATCCAACAACACATTAAAAGCATCATATACCATGACCAAGTGGGATTTATCCCAGGGATGGAAGGATTCTTCAATATACGCAAACCAATCAATGTGATACACCATATTAACAAATTGAAGAAGAAAAACCATATGATCATCTCAACAGATGCAGAAAAAGCTTTTGACAAAATTCAACACCCATTTATGATAAAAACTCTCCAGCAAGTGGGCATAGAGGGAACCTACCTCAACATAATAAAGGCCATATATGATAAACCCACAGCAAACATCATTCTCAATGGTGAAAAACTGAAACCATTTCCTCTAAGGTCGGGAACAAGACAAGGATGTCCACTCTCACCACTATTATTCAACATAGTTTTGGAAGTCCTAGCCACGGGAATCAGAGAAGAAAAAGAAATAAAAGGAATACAAACTGGAAAAGAAGAAGTAAAACTGTCACTGTTTGCAGATGACATGATACTATACGTAGAGAATCCTAAAGATGCCACCAGAAAACTACTAGAGCTAATCAATGAATTTGGTAAAGTAGCAGGATACAAAATTAATGCACAGAAATCTCTGGCATTCCTATACACCAATGATGAAAAATCTAAAAGAGAAATTAAGGAAATACTCCCATTTACCATTGCAACAAAAAGAATAAAATACCTAGGAATAAACCTACCTATGGAGACAAAAGACCTGTATGCAGAAAACTGTAAGACACTGATGAAAGAAATTAAAGATGTTACCAACAGATGGAGAGATATACCATGTTCTTGGATTGGAAGAATCAATATTGTGAAAATTACTATACTACCCAAAGCAATCTACAGATTCAGTGCAATACCTATCAAATTACCAATGGCATTTTTCACAGAACTAGAAAAAAAATTTTCACCATTTGTGTGGAAACACAAAAGACCTCAAATAGCCAAAGCAATCTAGAGAAAGAAAACGGAGCTGGAGGAATCAGGCTCCCGGACTTCAGACTATACTACAAAGCTACAGTCATCAAGACAGTATGGTACTGGCACAGAAAAAGAAATATGGATCAATGAAACAGGATAGAAAGCCCAGAGAGAAACCCACGCACATATGGTCACCTTATCTTGGATAAAGGATGCAAGAATACACAGTGGAGAAAAGAAAGCCTCTTCAATAAGTGGTGCTGGGAAAACTGGACATCTACATGTAAAAGAATGAAATTAGAACACTCCCTAACACCATACAAAAAAATAAACTCAAAATGGATTAAAGACCTAAATGTAAGGCCAGACAGTATAAAACTCTTAGAGGAAAACATAGGAAGAACACTCTTTGACATAAATCACAGCAAGATCTTTTTTGATCCACCTCTTAGAGAAATGAAAATTAAAACAAAACTAAAGAAATGGAACCTAATGAAACTTAAAAGATTTTGCACAGCAAAGGAAAGTACAAGCAAGACGAAAAGACAACCCTCAGAATGGGAGAAAATATTTGCAAACGAATCAACAGACAAAGGATTAATCTCCAAAATATATAAACAGCTCATGCAGCTCAATATTAAGAACGCAAAACAACCCAATCCAAAAATAAATACTTATTAAATAAATGAAATTAAATAGCGTTCTTGAACCAAGCATGATCTTACAAGTCAAAAAAATTAGATTCAGATCTAAGTTCTACCCATAACTAGTTTTGTGATCTTGGATGGGTCAGAGGCCCAGTCTTCTAATCCACAGTATGGAATATCAACTACCTCACAGCATTGTTATTTTCAGTATTAACAAGGTAATTCTTATTACGTGGCACAAAATAAGTCTTCAACAAACAGAAAACCCACTATAAACATCAACTGTGCTAGATACTCAAGAGAAACAACAGTGAAGTAAGAGCTGATCCCTACTCTTGAGGGGCTTAGAATCTTGTTGCCAATAAGATGTAGAAATGTACATAGATAAACACTTAAGTAAAAAAGAAAGTTTAAGAAAAGAGCACAGAGACAGATGAAGGCATTAAGAACAAAAACTGAGGTTTCCTGGAGAAGAAATTCTGCCTTAAGACTCCAGCATGAATGTACAACAAGGTGACTAGAGTTAACAACGCTGTATTATATACTTGCAAGTTGCTAAGAGAGTAGATCTTAAATGTTCTCACCACAAAAAAAAGGTAACTATTTATGGTGATGAATGTGTTAATTACCCTTATTGTAGTAATCATTTCTCAATATGTAAGTATATCAAATCATCACTGTGTACACCTTAAACTTACACAATGTTTTAATTACATCTCAATAAAGCTGGGGAAAAAAACCAAAAAAACTGAGTTTTCAATGCCTGCCCTACAAATTTCAAACTTGCCTGCTCCCACAACTGTGTGAGCCAATTCCTTAAAATAAACCTCCTATGTATGTATTTCCTCTTGGTTCTGTTACTCTGGAGAACACTGACTGATACAGTCATCAATGGAGGATTAATATCTTCAGTTGGTGTTACATTTTACAAAAAATATTGGTTTGCTTTAAGAAAGTAAAATGAGTGCAGGGTTCCCAATAAGGTGCTTTGTACTTTTTATTCTAGATGAATACGATTATCAGATTAAGGACACTTTAAATTTCCATCTTCCGACAACTCAGATTTCACACAGGGTGGGGAGAGAGTACAAAGATACAACTGGGGCTCAATTTAAAACCAGACTACCAGGTGAGGCCCAAGCTTGTTCCAAGAGGTTAGAGAAAAACGTTATGAAATGCATCCATAACATCTAAACAAATATGATACGAGCATAATTCAAAAATGGAGTGATTCAAAGCTGGAGCTCAGGGAAAGGCTGACTTGCCAATATATACCGTGATATCTTTGTGATATAGTTAAAATATATGGGCGTCACTGGTATCCTTGCTAGTATTTTGTTAACTCAGATGACTTTTCTCAATTTAAAGCTTTTAAATATTACTTTCCCCCACAAATTCTTAATATATTTTAGATTTTGATTACTGACAAATTTTAATACAAAGAAAGTATAAGGAATCATGCAAAAATTCCCAAAACTGCTTCATGCTTCAAACACCTTAAATAAAATTAAAAATATCTCTTAAAAATTTTGCAAACTTCTAAGATATTTGATCGGTGGCAAAATAGCCCCTCTACTTCTAAAATTTTGCTCTAAGGAAAAAAAATTACAAAATGAAGACTTACCATTGATCTGCAGAATATAATTATTAAACCTAAATTAATAATTTCATGAATGTAGCAGATTATCCCCAAAACAGTCTTGATTAGATAGGTCAGACTTCACCTTTGTAGCTGAAGTCATATCCATTTTGCTGAGGATAGTTACTTTGCAAAACTATTTTATAAAAGAAGCAAATACAAGTATATAGACAGATCCAGATAGAAGCTGTTAAGTAATATAAACATTTTATTAGCCTAATCTGACATTTCTCTTTTTTAACTTTGATTAATTTGTAACTCCCACAAAGTATATACAAACATTCAAACACCTGACTGTGACAATCATACAAATAAAACATTTCCTTTTATCCTAAAATAGTTACATAGAATACAAAATTCAAATAAGAATTTCTTACTTTAGGACTTCTATGATGGCGCAGTGGTTAAGAATCCACCTGCCAATGCAGGGGACATGTGTTCAATCCCTGGTCCGGGAAGATCCCACATGCCGCGGAGCAACTAAGCCTGTGTGCCACAACTACTAAGCCCACATGCTGCAACTACTGAAGCCTGTGCGCTTAGAGCCTGTGCTCTGCAACAAGAGAGGCCCATGCACCGCAACGAAGAGTAGCCCCTGCTTGCCGCAACTAGAGAAAGCCCGTGCACAGAAACGAAGACCCAACGCAGCCAAAAAAAAAAAAAAGGATTTCTTACTTTAGACCATGAAAGATCAAGGAGATCAGCAGTATGTCCTTTATATTTGCAAAACGGCCGTTGTCGAAATGGTGCATTTTTATCATCTGGGTCTTCATCAGCTCCACTGCATACCTATTTAGACATGAAAACAAATGTTAAAACTAGAAAAACAAAAGCTTCATACTCTTCCCACCCCATTTATTCTCTCATTTTATATGATGCCTGATTGAAATCTTGATCCACTAAAAGCTGACTCCCCTTTATGCTGAATCTACTACTTATTACTTCCTCACCTCCTTGTCCTAATAAACCAGGATCATCCCTGAAGACATTGTGCTATCACAATCTTTCCCTCCCTAACAGAGCCCCCACTTTGTCCTTTTTTGAGCATCTCTTCCTTTAGGAGAGGTGGGAGCCAGCACCAGGGGGTGATCACGATTGGTCTAAGCTAATTAAGATGAGCTCACTCCCCTTTCCAGTGATGACTGGTTTAGGCATGGGCATATGTTATAATTTTCATCAGACATGAGGGCAAGTCCATCTGGGGGATGAGGTGATAGGGGAGGCTTCTAGAAAGATTTCCTCACTCTTAAAAAGGGGTATACTAAAGGGACCTTCCTCTTTCCTGCTTCTGAACATTGTTGTCTGCATGTGACACCTAAGACAGCAGTAGTCATCTTACTACCATGAGGGCACCAAGCCCAGGAGAACAACAGATAAAGAACAGCAAAGCAAGAGGACGGAAGGACCTTGTGTTCCTGATGACACTACTGAGCTGCTGAATTAAGCAACCCTAGAGCCGCCTTACCTCCAGACTGGCTTCCTCATTGTTAAGCCATTTTCAGTTGGATTTCTATTATTTGAAGTCAAAAGCATCCTGACAGGTAGAGGTAGGTAGAAAATAATGCCATACATATGTGCCGGGCATTTAGTTTACAACATGCTTTTGTATTCATTATCTGAATGAATCCTAACGACCCTGTGAGGTAGGTATTACCATTATGAGGATGAAGAAATTAAGCAAAAAACCTGAGAATCAAAGAGGTCAAAATAACATATTAAAAGTCACGCAGCCACCTGTAAACAGCAGAACCAAAGCAAAGGTACAAGTAATCTAACTAAGTCCAGAGGTTGTTCCTCAAATGTTTTAGAGGATGTCACTTGAGCAGAAATATGGAATGTTAGCTAAGCCTTGCATATTTAGGGAAGGGTAGGTAGGATGATGAGGATGGAGAAAAACGTATATGGAGATAAAGCAGGGGATTAGGGTAGAAAGGTACTTTGAGACCAGATCATAAAGAGCCTTGGATTTGTGGCTTAAAAATTCAGACATTCTAAGGTGATGGAGAGCCAACACAGGTTTCTGAAAAGGAAAAGTAACACAATCTGACTGGGGCTTTAGAAAGAGAATGCTGGGCAATAATGTAAAAGATGGTTTGGAAAGAGAGTCGGGGCAGGAAAAGCAGTCAGTAAGTTTAAGTAAGAATAACGAGGGCTTAAATAGGACAGTGGCCATGGGGATAGATAAAAACTACCACTGCTATCTGTTAATAACTTTACAGTTTATAAAAACGTCTTCACATTCTCTGTGGAGGTAGACCAGCAACACAGATGCCCTGACCCTTTGCCAAACACTCCTCATCCTAGATGATTACAGCTACTTCCCCTAATTTTACTGCTAGATTAGTGAGCACTGCTGGAAGACAAAACTAAACAGGCTTCTTGCCCTGTTACATAAAATTCAACTTTTTGTTTAATAATAATTTTCATTTTATTAACTCCTCAGCATATTTCCCCTAGCTGTGATCCCAGATCTTTTTTTTCCTCCTTAATCATCCATTTTCTTTTCATTGTACTCTACATATTTTCAAAATACTTAAATAATGTATTTTTGATTATAAAGTAATATACATGCTCAGTATAGACAATTAAGAAAACATAGAAAGTAGAAAAACTAAAATTAAAACCACCTATAATCTGCTAAAATTTTGGCCACCTTCAATCTTTCATTTTTTAAAAACATAATTGAAATCACATTGTACACATGATTCAGTATCTTCCTTTTTATTTTACACGAGCACTTTCTGTATTTCACTCTTTGGAAACATTTACTAGCTGCATATGGATGCACCATAATTTAATCATTTCCAATTTGTTGGTAATTTAGACATTTCCAATTTTTTGCTAAATAGCAATTCAACAAACATCCTGGAGCATGAACCTTTATCCCTATTTTATTATTTGTTTATCCTAATAGAAGGGTCAAAGGCTTAAACCACAGACTTTTATAGTATCTTCTGTTGTTTGTCTTAATAAAATCAGATAAATTTATTAAAGAAAATTTTAGAAATAGAGTATAAAGAATCAAATAAAAAAATGAGCTAAAACCCTACCAGCTAGTGATAACTACTAGTTATAATTTAGTGTATTTCTTTAAAATTTTAAAATCTATATTTATAGATATTTTTAGTCAAGATTAGGATAATATTATATCTATTTTTTTATTCTGCTATTTTCACTTTACAATTTATTTAGAATATTTTAGTCTTTGAAAAGAATTTAAGGACTGCATAGTATTATACTGTATGGATTATACCATAGTTTTTATTTTCCAACTATTAAAAATTCAGGGCTTCCCTGGTGGCGCAGTGATTGGGAGTCCGCCTGCCGATGCGGGGGACGTGGGTTCGTGCCCTGGTCCGGGAGGATCCCACATGCCGCGGAGCGGCTGCGCCCGTGGGCCATGGCCACTGGGTCTGCGCGTCCGGAGCCTGGGCTCCGCAGTGGGAGAGGCCACGGCGGTGGGAGGCCCGCGTACCGCAAAAAAAAAAAAAAAAAAAAAAAAATTCAGTTTGTTTAAATTTTAGCTACTGTGAGAACATTAATATGAAAATCCTCTTACATCTTTGGGCATACATGATCATTTCTTTGTGATAGATTTTTAAAGGTAGAATTACCAAGTGAAATGTTATATATTTTATCTATATCTCTCTAGATATCTATATGTAGAGAGATATTTATATCTCTATGTAAATATAATGTATATATAAAACTTTATTATGAACATTTCAAATATACACAGAAGTAGACAGTATAATGAAACCCATGCATCCATCACCTGTTTTAATGATTATCAACATTTTATTCACCTTGTTTTTCAATCCTCCCACTTTTATGTATTTGCTTATTTTTGCTGGAGCAGTTAAAGCAAAATCTAAACATCATTCATTTTATCAGTAAATATTCTACATGTATCTCTAACTAGTAATCTTTTAAATTTAACTACCATTACATTATCATACCTAAAAAAATACCATCTGTATCATCAAATATCAAATCCATATCCAAATATCCAGATTATCTAAAAATGTCATTTAAAGTTGGATTGCTTTGAAAACTTGTAAGTCTTTTGATATTTATTAACACTTACTATATACCAGATATGGTATGCTACTTGAAATACCAAAATAAATATTTCTTATCTGTTTATAATCTATTCTCAGTATTTAAAAGCCAGAATAAAATATGTCAGATTGTCATTCTCTGTTCAAAAACCCTCCATTGGCTTCTTTCTCAGAGCAAAAGCCAAAGTCCTTGCAGTGTCCTACACCTTATGACTGGCCCATCTACACCTCCGTGACTTCATTTTCTTTTTTTTTGTTTTCGTGACTTCATTTTCTACTACTCATCTCCTTGCTCACTGGCTCCAGCTACCTGGGCCTCAGTGCTATTTCCTGAACATACCAGGACTCCTGCCTTATCACAGTTTCACTTGCCTCCACTTGGAATGTTCTTCTCCTCCAGATAGCCAGATGATCCCTCTCTCACCTCCTTCAGATTCTCCTCAAATGACTTCTCAGTGAAGCTTTGCTTGTCCACCATATTTACCTCCTGTCACCCCGCCTTATCTGCTTTATTTTTCTCCACGAAATTTATCACCTTCTAATACATTACAAAATTTACTTGTTTTGTTTCTCTGTTTCCCACCACTAGAATAAGCTTCATAACAATAGATTTTTTTGTTTCTTCTGTTCACTACTATATCCCCAACTCTTAGAACAATGATAAATACACAGTAGACGCTCAATAAATATTTGTGGACTAAATGAAGACATAGTGCCAGACCTTCAGATGCCAACTAGCGGAGCATAATGGTTAAGAGCATAAGCTCTAAAGACAGATCAGAGCTGGGTTCTAATTCTCTTGCTGTATCTACCAACTGTGTGAAACTGGTGTTACTCAATATCTCTAAGCATTTTCTTCATCTGTAAAATAGGGTTCTTAATAGTACTTCACAGCACTACCAGGGCTGTTGTGAGGTGAAGTAAGACATAAAATGTACTTAGCAAAGTACATGGCACATAGTAAGGGCTCATAAAATGTTAGCTGTTGTTACATAAATTGATATAGTATACAGTAAGTGCTTTTAACAGAACTATGGGCAAAGTACCATGGGAACAGTGAGGGAGCACATGAGTAAATTACTAGGTGAAGCAAGGAATGCTTCAGTGAGGGGACGAGTCTTAAATGAATTTGCCAGGCAAAGGGGAACTGCATATGTATTGTTAAGTACAGGGAATCAACAAAGGGTCTGACATTTTTGTTGGGGCATGAACAACCAAGTGGCTCAGAACATAAGGTCTGAGAGAGGGAAGGGTGGGAAATAACAATGAGAGCTGAGGTCAGGCTGATCTCTGAAAGACTGGGTCATCTAAGGAATTTAGACTTAATTCTATAGGAAAAAAGAGAGCCAAAGGAGTGCTTAAAACAGGAGAGTAACATGATGAGATTTGTTTTACAGGAAAGTAATTCTGCTGGCATAATTTTATCCATAATTCTGTGGATAAAAGACTGGAATCTGGGAGAACAGCTATAGTGGTCCAGGTAAGAGATAAAGGCCTGGATTGTAACAGTGGAAATGAAAGAAATGGCCAGATTCCAAAGACATTTCTGAGATCAAGCGGGCAGGATCTGGTAAATGAGCAGACACTGAAGGGAGAGGAGACAGTGAAAAGTGATCACAGTTTCTAACTCAGGAGATGGTATGGGTGTTAAATAATGAACTGATATCAAGTATGCATACCATCAAAGGAGTGGTTTTCTCAGGAAAATGATACTTAATTCTGTTTTGGGCATATATTATCGGGTTGGCCAGAAGGTTCGTTTGTTTTCTTCCATAAGATGGCTCTAGTAGCACTTAGTTGTCTTTAACTTCATTTGAAACAATTTTATTAGATTGTATGTACAGCTGTCATATCAGCGTGCATTTAAAAAAAGACTTATCAAAATTGGTGAATTTTTGTGTAGCCATTTTAATATTGAAGATGGAAGAAAAAAAGCAATGTTTTTGGCATATTATGTTTTATTATTTCAAGAAAGGTAAAAACACAACCGAAATGCAAAAAAGGATTTGTGCAGTGTATGGAGAAGGTGCTGTGACTGATCGAGTGTGTCGAGTGGTTTGCGAAGTTCTGTGCTAGAGATTTCTCGCTGGTCGATGCTCCAAGGTTGGCTAGACCAGTTGAAGTTGATAGTGATCAAATTGAGACATTTATTAAGAAAAATCAACGTTATACCACGCGGGAGATAGCTGACATACTCAAATCAAGCGCTGAAAATCATTTGCACCAGTTTGATTATGTTCATCGCTTTGATGTTTGGGTTCCACGTAAGTTAAGTGGAAAAAAAACTTCTTGACAGTATTTCTGCATGCAATTCTCTACTTAAACGTAATGAAAACATTCTGTTTTTAAAACAAATTGTGACAGGAAATGAAAAGTGGATACTGTACAATAATGTGGAATGGAAGAGATCATGGGGCAAGTGAAACGAACCACCACCAACCACACCAAAGGGCGGTCTTCATCCAAAGAAGGTGATGTTGTGTATATGGTGGGATTGGAAGGGAGTCCTCTATTATGAGCTCCTTCCAGAAAACCAAACGATTAATTCCAACAAGTACTGCTCCCAATTAGACCAACTGAAAGCAACACTCGACGAAAAGCGTCCAGAATTAGTCAACAGAAAATACATAATCTTCCATCAGGATAACGCAAGATTGTGTGTTTCTTTGATGACCAGGCAAAAACTGTTACGGCTTGGCTGGGAAGTTCTGATTCATCCACCATATTCACCAGACATTGTGCCTTTGGATTTCCTTTTATTACAAAATTCTGTTAAAGGAAAAAATTTCAATTCCCTGGAAGACTGTAAAAGGCACCTGGGACAGTTCTTTGCTCAAAAAGATAAAAAGTTTTGGGAAGACGGAATTATGAAGTTGCCTGGAAAATGGCAGAAGGTAGTGGAACAAAAGGGTGAATACGTTGTTCAATAAAGTCCTTGGTGAAAATGAAAAATGTGCGTTTTATTTTTACTTAAAAACTGAAGGCACTTTTTGGCCAATGCAATATCATTGTTGATGTCTGTCTTGTCCCATGCATTGCTCGTTGGTATGAATTATCCACTGCATCTTTATATTTTCAGTGCCTAACACACCGTCGACGTTTAAAAATTGCTTGTTGATTGAACCAAATCTAAATCAGTGCATATTTTAAATAAATACTGCATATGTACAATTTCATAAAAATTCCCTCTCATTCCCTTACAGTTAAGGCCTTTCATCCATTTTAGACTCTAATGATTTTGAAGGGGATCAGAATATGTCACCCCCAAATATGCCCCTTTGCCTAAGGATTATTTTGAGCTGAATGCAACTAAGAGGAAACAGACACAAGAAAAAGTCTCTGCCCTCCCCCTTTCTACCTGAAAGCAGAGCATAAAGTGCCCTTTGTGAAGGTGTCTCCCCCTCACCTCTCCCTTACCAGGAAGGGGAGAATCAATCTTAACTGCCTAAACAGAACCTTACTAAATTACCCTTATCTTCCATTAGTTTCCCCCAGTAGATTTACCTTCCCACAATTTACCACCCCTAAAAGCCTAAACTTCTTTTTCTTTATCTTGTCACTTTTCCACAAATTTCTTGCTCTTTGTTAAAATGATATATAAGTGCCTAAGTCTAATAGCTTCTTTGGGTCTTCACTATTCCTCTAGGAAGGCCTCCATATGCATACGTAATAAACCGTTTCTCCTCTTAATCTGTCTTTTGTTAGGTTATTTCGAAGTTCCCAGCCACAGAACCTAAGAGGGTAGAGGAAATTTTTTTCCTCCCCTACAATCTACTCTCAAAAATTCTAAGCAGAAGTTAAATGCTGGAACACCCATATTGATATTCCACTAATCAAGTGCACCAAACAGATTTATCCAAGAAAAACATTAATTTTTAGGTAGATAGCATATTTATGACTTCTCGTGTCAAGCAGAAATGTTACAAGTCTGTAGCATAATGGAGCAAACTAAATACGCTGCTCTTCCTTACATTTACTGAGCTACTTTTGGAAATCAATAGAAACAGAGAGCATAAGAGCCAGAATTCTAGGCTTGGCATGACCAACGAGTAGGTGAGTGATCTTGGGTGTGTCACTTTGTATGCCCAACTGTACAATAGGTACTTTTATGTATTCTATTTTACATGGATGCTAAGAAGGCAAGAGTAAAAATGTATCAAAAGAGATATATATAAGATATCACTATCATGAGAAAAAAGAAAAAAAGAACACACATATCAGGGAAATAAACTCCACTGTGCTTACTGTGCCTCACTGCAGCGAGTACCAGGTTAAAGACAAAGGCATATGAAACAGAGGCTTCTTTTAACTGTCCCCATATAGAATGACAGAAGTGAAAGGAACCCCAAAGTATCTTTTCCTGAAAACAATAGATATAAATGATACTCAACTACTCCAGAAAAAAGGCTCAGTACTCCAGGGGCTCAGTACTTTTTGGGTCAAAGAACTACTACGCTCATTTTTTTTTTTTTTTTTTTTTTGGCCACACCAAGAGGCATGTGGGATCTTAGTTGCCCGACCAGGGATAGAACTCATGCCCCTTGCATTGGAAGCGTGGAGTCCCAACCCACCAGACCTCCAGGGAAGTCCCTATGCTCCTCATTTAAAAGGTCTTCTATTCAAACAAGATTGGGAGTTACTTAGGGTTTTTTTTTGGGGGGGGGGGCGGGGATGGAAGTAGTTAAGAATCTGTAAGTAGGATTGTTAAAATAAGCATAATATAAGATAGTACAAATAGTCTCTGTTTTTAATAGTAATCAAGGCCTGGAAACTTTATGGTAAATTAAACTAATAAAAGCAAATCCTTTTCCCCTAAAGCAAAGTGGTTAAGATTTTCACTGCTACATTAGTCAGTGAAGGCTTTATGGAGGAAGTGGGCCTTCAAGAATGGGCAAGTAGAAAAAAGGGAGACTGCAGGCATCCAGATAAGGGGAATAGGAATGAATGAAAGGCACAGAAGCAGGAATTCAACACTGATTTAGGTCTACCACAGTCAGGCATGGGGTTAGGTTCCAAGGATACTAAGATCTGTGAAGTACAGTTCTTTGCCTTAAATCAGCCCTGAGCCTAGCCAGAGGGACAAACTGCCAAGGAAGGCATGGTAAATAATATCAATGTCAAAGTACATATGATGTACTACTGTCAGAACACAAGTGAGGAACAATTTTGTCTGCTTGATTCAGGGAAAATAATAAGAGAAGATAAGATATTTGAGCTGAATCTTGAAGGATGAGTAGGGCTTTGCCCTGTAAGGAAAGGGGACAGGGAGGGAATTCCTGGCAAAGCAAACAACATGAACAAAGACATGAAAGTGAAAGAGTGTTTAGGATACAGACCTATATCTGGCATGGCAAGTAGGATGCACAGGTACTAGGGAATTAGAACTGAGTTAAAAAGGTAAGATGAGGTAATATCAGGAAGAGTGGTGACAAGGAGCCACCAGAAGACTTTAAATCACAAAATGGCACAGGTCTGTATTTTGACCAAAAAAAAAAAAAAAAAAAAGGGAATCTCCTGGAGGTCCAGTGGTTAGGACTCCATGCTTTCACTGCAGGGGGCACAGGTTTGATCCCGCAAGCCACGTGGTGTGGCCAAAAAAGAAAAGCTGGTGGCAGTAGAGACCAGAGACAGAAAAACCAACTAGGAGGCTACAGCAAGCATTTAAATGAGCGTCAAGGACCTAGACGAGGTGAGTAATGAGGGGTCAGATTCCATGGGCATTTGTAGGAGGAGGTGGAGCGGATAGAATTTTTAACTCATTTGGTATGTGGGTAAGGACGAAAAAGTAATGAGTGTTTCTGAGTTAAAAAGGTAACTTATGGATGTTGATACCATTAAAGAAGGCTCAAAACAGGAGAAGCAGGGTTGTGGGTAGATAATAATAAAACTATTTCCGTGAATGACCATTAATATCTAGCCGGTTGCTCAAGCTGGACACCTGGGAATCATCCCAGGCTACTTACTTACTACCCAGGTAGTCCAGTCATCAAGTCCTTCTTTTATATTTCTCAAATTCAGCTCCTCTTTATGGTTTCTAGACTCACTGCTTTCATAATCTACCATAATCGAAGTACCCATTTCTCTCTGGGGTTGAGAGCCTCTTAAGTGGTCTCCCTGTCTCTAGCCAGGAGCCCCCCATCCAATCTATCTTTTACACTGCTACGAGAATGCTCATTCCAAAACAAAAATCTGAACATTTTAATTCAGCTTCTGACCCAAACCCCTCAAAGCCCATCTTCCCCTAGTACCTTGAGGATAAAGTTCGTATGTTTTGGTTTAATAGAAAAAGCCACTGAAAATACCAATCCTGCCTACCTTTCCTACAACTCTCACACATGCACCCTTTGCTCCAGCCAGGTAGTACCTTTAACATGCCATGTCGTCTCAGCCTCCATGCCTTTGCACTTGCTATTTGCTCTGATACGCCCCTTCCTTCCCTCACATAGTTGATTCCTCGTTCAAAGCCTCCAGGGAGCTTTTCCTGACACACTAATTCATAAGGCTAACTTGTATACTTGTGTAGTATCTTCTATAGAGTATTACCATCCAATACTATAATTGCAGATATATCTATTTCACTAGTTAGCAAGGTCCCTGAGGCCAGAAAATAAGCCTCATTTGATTTTGCAGAATCTAGCAGTGTCTGGCACATGTAACAGGCACTCAGAAAACATTTGTTGAGGGAGTTTAGTTTCACACCTATTAATTGATGTGCTTAAAGAACGTGTAGGTGGAGAGAGCCTATACATATTATTATGTGAAAAGGGCAGCATGCACAATAAGATTTCACTGTTGTTTAAAAAACATAAAGCTATTGAAAGGAAACAAGAATTATGGAGCTAAAGCCAGTTCAGGATTGGAGGTAGCGAGTGAATATGTCAACTGAGAATAGCCAAAGGACAAAACCCAGAAAAACAGCAACATTTTAGGGGGTGGAAGAGGAAGAGACAGCAGGGATATAGGAAGAAAACAAGGAAAAACAGAACCATGGAAAGCTGAGAGGAGTATGTTTAGAGTAAGGAAAAATTAGTGTCAAATACTATAGAGCCAATGAAATCCCAGGAAAATACTGTTGAGCAGATGGACATTTTAGGTTCTATTTGTTTACATCACCCTTGCCTTGCTGAATACACAAGAAGCACAGGGACAGCTTAGAGTAATATTTTGCATTCCGCTTCTTAGGTTAAAACTAGTTATATTTAACCTTCCAGCTCTGAAACCAAATGAAAATCATTAAGATATTTTAAACACCTGACACTGGGATAAAACATTTATTAAACCAAGAAGATGGAAAAATGAAAATATTTCAATATCTTTTTTCTTTCCTTAATTATCTTTAATTCAGGTGTCCGTTACTATTATTATTTTTAAAATATCTAACATGGATTTGAGGGGAGGGAATTTTTTTATTTAAGTTTACATTAGTATAGTAGCTTGAGTAATATTAGTTACTGTCTGACAATCTTTAAACATCACAATTTTTCATTTAACAATTCTAATAGAAAAAAACTCTCAGTTCTAATGCATCTCCATTTTAAATGCTTTCATGTACCTGTAATATCTGATAAACAATAAGGTACTTTATGGTAAAAAATCATAGTATGTAACAATAGTAACCATAAAATAATAAACATACCCCTGTATCTGTATCAGATTTTGATGAATTTAGACTTTCCTGAGAAGGTGATGGGGACACACGTCCTAAAACAACATAATAATTGTAAAAAGGCACGTATATATACAAGTGTACACACACACACACACATCAATCAGAAATAATAATACAGTAACACCTATTTAAAAGTCATAGAATACATCATTCTGGAAAAATACATTTTTCTAAACAAGCGAAGTGTTAACTCTTATGCACCAAAATATTTTTTATCATTTTTATATGAAATATTTATAAAATGGCTTAACCACTTCCCCAATTTAAAAAAATACTGTTAAGTCCTCATTATTCATCGTGAAGACATTCTTGCCAATCGTAACAGATAGGAAGATGAATACAGGGGCAGGAAGGGTCTGGGCTGGGGTAAGTCTCAATGGCCACTGAAAATAGTCTTTCTGCTCCAGGCAGGTCAATAAATGTATAATAAACATAGTTTTACTTTTTGTCAACTCATCATCATCTTGAATTATGTATTATAACATATTGCAAACAACCCCATGGGGCTACTAAAGTATATGGGCCTCGCTGGCCAGTTTAGTGGCCCTCCCTAGATTTCTATGTTCCTCAAACTGCTGCTTCAACTACAGTCTATACTCCTGCCCATACTACCTCTATTCTCCTTTCTCCCATCCCTTAACTTCTGTGTTCAGCCTTGGATGATTGGGTGGTGAGGGGTTTGTGGAGAAAATGTACTGCAGTTAAATAATGACAATAATTACAAGAAAAGAATCCCATATACTTAAAGCTCCTATTTACATCAATTTTACACACTTTGCTGATAACACAATACAGAAATATTTTACATAGTTGTAATCGTTGCGTATACACATCATGTTCTGGGGTTTCTCTTTTCCATTTAACCTAGTTTCATATACCCTTTGATGTACTGACAAATCACATTTACTTTCCATGGCTATGTTTCCTTAATCATTCTTTACTTACTGGATGTAAACATTATTCTCATTCTTTTTCTAGATTAATCAGATATTTCATTTTAACCTAAGATAGAACTGAAAGTTACCAGGGGAAACCAAATAACTTTGTTCTCGGTAGTTGATGAATTTAACTCTGCAGTACACCTAAAAAGAGATAAAGTCAAAAACTTTGTGGTAGCTTTTTTCACTGGGTTTAGATGCTTTTTGCTGTTGACTTCTGTTTTAAGTTTGTGGCTTTTATGGAAAGTAGTGCTTGCTGCAAATGATTGCCAGATAAGAGGGTATCATTATACCTAAAATGTAAAAATGCCAGATGTCTCCAGATTTTTTAAAACCCACCAATAAATGAAAAATACCTTCAGTATTGTATTTCATCCGCATATTGTTGAAATAGTCGAAAGCATTTTTTAAAGCCCATATTCTTACTACATTGTCTTGTCCAGCTGAGGCAAGTAATCTGCCACAGTGAGAAAATTTCATGGTCCAAACAGCTCCCTGTGAAAACAAAGGAAGGTTCAAAGTTAGTACTTTAGAAGTTGAGACATTGTTTTTAAGCCAAAGAAAAAAATTATGCCAAATTACACATACAGTAAATCTCCTACATATGAACAACTTCCATTCCGAGAGTGCGTTTGTAAAACGTCAGCCTAGGTACCCAACTAACACAATCAACCATACAGTACTGTACTGTAATAGGTTTATAATACTTTTCACACAAATAATACATAAATAACAAACACAAAAAATAAAGAAAACATTTAAAATCTTACAGTACAGTACACCTTGAAAAGCATAGTACAGTACCAGCTACATCACCGCTGCTTTTACGCCTGTTTCCAGACATCATGGGCTTGAAATAAAGATACTACTACTGTACTCTATACAGTACTGTAAAGTACACAAAAACACAACCACTTGTAGAGGATGCACACACGTGACAATGTACACCAGACACGTGAACTAACTTACGTGACTAGACATGTGAACGCACGTTCGCGTCTTTGAAAGTTCACAACAAGGGTCGTATGTAAGGGGACTTACTATACACTAAGATAATGCTCACATAACTAACACCACTTAAGGCCAATAGTCCAATGATGCTATAATACCACAAAAAGGGACTTTTAGAAGAGAGGGAAAAGACAGTTGCAGTTTGCATAATCTAAACTAACAACTTCAGGCTTCCCTGGTGGCACAATGGTTAGGTATCCGCCTGCCAGTGCAAGGGACATGGGTTCGAGCCCTGGTCCGGGAGGACCCCGCATGCCATGGAGCAGCTAAGCCCGTGCGCCACAACTACTGAGCCTGCGCTCTAGAGCCGATGAGCCACAACTACTGAAGCCTGTGCGCCTAGAGCCTGGGCACCGCAACAGGAGAAGCCACCGCAATGAGAAGCCTGTGCACTCAATGAAGAGCAGTCCCCGCTCGATGCAACTGGAGAGGGCACACGTGCAGCAGCGAAGGCCGAACGCAGCCAAAAATAAAACAAAACAAAACAAAATTTATAAAAAAATAAAAATAAACTACTTCAAGACCCAAAACCTTGTCCACATATTAATGGAAATGGGAGATCTGAGGTGGCCAGAAACCTTCATTGCAAAAGAACAAATCCTAGTCTGGGATCTCAGTCTTCTAGCTGAACATGAGGGCGAGTGGGATAGGAGGGGGCACAGACCTCAGAATAGCAATAACAACTCCTGACCAGGGCTGAGGGAAGAATAAGGCCCAGCTTAGCAGTGACCCTCACAGCACTGGTTATTTAGAAGTGTTGGAATGGTATGGTCTCATTCTATTTTTCTCCCCAGAAAAAAGGTTTTGCAGCATATGGCTAAAATTCCCAGATAGACAGTACTAAGAACAGTGCGGAAGTGTGTGTGTGTGTGTGTGTGTGTGTGTGGCGGGGGGTGGGCAGGCATGGTAAAGAATGTGAACACTTAAATTGGAAAGGCCAAATCCTATTACAATAAATACTGTTATAACCACTGTTATAACACACATCTATGCAGGTCAAAAAGATCATCCAAGTTAAAGTAACAGTTTATTTACTGGAATAACATTCATTTCCACAAAATTCAAGTATGTTAAGAAATTTGTCATTTGGAGCCTACTTCAATGAGATTTACTTAAAACTGGAAATAATGAAAGAGAACCAATACAGTACAAGGAAATTCATCAGACTCCTTAAGGAAGTTACTATAATCAATTGAAACTTTTTTTTTTTTTTTTTTTGGCGGTACGCGGGCCTCTCACTGCTGTGGCCTCTCCCGTTGCGGAGCACAGGCTCCGGACGTGCAGGCTCAGCGGCCATGGCTCACGGGCCCAGCCGCTCCGCGGCATGTGGGATCTTCCTGGACCGGGGCATGAACCCGCATCCCCTGCATCGGCAGGTGGACTCTCAACCACTGCGCCACCAGGGAAGCCCTCAATTGAACCTTTTTAAAAAATTTATTTAAGTATAGTTGATTTACAATGTTGTGTTAATTTCTGCTGTACAGCACAGTGATTCAGTTATACATACTTTTTCATATTCTTTCCCATTATAGTTTATCACAGGATATTGAATATAGTTCCCTGTGCTATACAACTCAAACGTTTTATGTGTAGATTATAAGCACGAAAGTAAATTCAAATCTGGCTGCCAACTGATATGTGTAAGCCAACTTTTAGATTTAAAATCTAAATAGATAAGTAGATTCCCTGATCAAAGACCAACAGTATCACTTACCCAGTTCTGAGTTTATTACTGCCTTCCCTGCGTTCCTAGCATTTTCAGGGGGTAACTGTAATGTATTTGTGAACTTTATATCTACTTTGGTACATTTTAACTCTGATAGACGACTTGTACCTCTACCTCTCTCCTTGTTCTATCACTTTACAAAATATATTGAGCTTTGAAATATTTGTATAAATTATTTAAAATATACCAGGGAGCATTTTAAACATTGTTCAAAGTGACAGATCACCCTTAACTGCTTTAAAGTTTGGTACCTTTCTCTGGTAAAAGAAAGTTTGCATAGCTTTCTTAATAATACAGGCCTAGAGTTTACTTATTCAATAGGTCACTTCTTGAACAATCATTCAGAGACAGACTTTGCATTACCTATTCATTAAATCATATTATTATCAATTCACTTTTCATGGCTCAGGCTAGCGAAATTACATACATAAGACATCAGCTTTATAGAAACCAAAGTATTTCTCTCAATGAAAACAGAATCAATCCTGAAAAATAAAAAGGTTGCTTACCATATGTTCACCACTAAGATCTTGTACCACTTTGATCTGATCAAAATCATAAGGTCCTTTGAAGCCATGTGCTGCTTTGAATTTAACTGGTCTTGTGTATGGCATTCCTTCATCATCACTTGATGAAGGATCATCTTGATCAGTATGAAACACTGAATAGAAAAGCAATAGAAATCATCACTAGCTAATATAGATAACCCTACTGTCGTATTTTCATATCTACTGGTTACCAAGAAAATTCATTAATTGGAAAAGCAAAATCTGTCTATTACTAAACAGCATATTGGTTAGCAGCATGGAGTCTGGTACCAGATTGCCTGGGTCCAAATCCAGCTCTGCCATTTATTATCTGTGTGACTATGGGCAAGGTATCTGACCTTTTTGTGCCTCAGTTTTCTCATCTATAAAATGGGGATAATAATGGTCCTTACCTCATAGAGTTTTTAAGAGGATTAAATGAGTTAACACAGGTGAAAGTGCTTGGAACAGTGTCTGGCACAGAATAAATACTATATAAGTGTTTATTAAATAAAACAAATGAGCACAATTATAACAAAGGCATAGGAAGTTAAGGTGTGGAAATTCAGAAAATTTACCTAATTTTGAGAATATTTATAAACACTAAATAGCCTTACAAACGAATTTACAACTGATTACTGAACACTCAACTCTTCCAGATTGCTAGTCACAAAGTATGTACAAATTCATGTTTAAGATGCATAAATTCATTTTTCTTCCCACTCATAAAACTGACAGTGAGAGTAACATGATTTATTGAAATACTAAGATATTAGCTATTAAGGTTTATTACTTTCAATAAAATAGAATGCTTCTTACAAGCTACAGGCTAAATTTAAATGATTACAAATCAATTAAGTATTCAGTTGAAATGTTCTGTTTCACTTACCTTCGTCTCTAACACTTTTAACTTTATTTACAGCACGTTCGCCGTATTCCTCAGCAAGGTGCTTTGCTCTCTTTACTGATTTTCCTAGGAACTTCTTTAGTTGAGTCCTTAACAAAAATACCAAAAAAAGAAAAAAACCAAAAATCCCAACCCAAATTACTTCTTATTAACTCAACTAATTGTAAAAGTTCAACAATTCACAGATAATCTCATGAGCTGTGACTGGTAAAGTGTATCATTTTGAAATAACTCCTTTTTTATATACATAGTAGGTCTTTGAGTTCCCAAATCCCTTGTTCTATGGAATAAATATACTCAAATCAATATGGCTACAAAGGAAATATAGGCAGTTCCCCCCAATGTATAATATCATATCCTCTAGAGCACTAGTTTTCAGTGGTGGATAATAATCACTTGGTGGGAACGGAGTGGGAGGGGAGTGTTTTAAAGTGCAGATACCTGGGCGCGTGGGCTTCACTAGTTGTGGCACGTGGGCTCAGTAGTTGTGGCTCGCGGGCTCTAGAGCACAGGCTCAGTCGTTGTGGCGCACGGGCTTAGTTGCTCCGCGGCATGTAGGGTCTTCCCAGACCAGGACTCGAACCTGTGTCCCCTGCATTGGCAGGCGGATTCTTAACCACTGTGCCACCGGGGAAGCCCTAACTTCAGTTCTTGAAATGTACCAAGCTTTTAGTCACCTCAAGGCCTTTGGATGGGTGGTTATTTCTGCCTGGAACACTTCTCCCTTGGCTAATTTCTACTCATCTTTTAGGTCTCAGAACAAACAGCTCTCTTTTAAAAAAGCCCTCCTTGACTCTTTAGAACAGATTTTCCTGTTATACACACCCATAGCACCCCATATATTCTTCTATAGTAATTACTACAAACATAGTTAGATTTATCTGTGTGATTACATGTTTAGTGTCTGCTTCTCTTATTTAACTGGAAGCTCTATGAGGGCAGAGACTACGATTGTCTTCCTAACTATTTTATCTGCAGCACCAAACTCCCATGTCTAACTGACAGAAAGACTACAATATGCTACAACTGGTATTGATATGAAGAGATGTCCATTACATAATAGGTATTTTTTTTTAAAGTCAATAAACTATAGACACAGTATAACTTCACTTTTGTGAGAAAAAAAATTCTATGGTGGGGACTTCCCTGGTGGCACAGTGGTTAAGAATCCACGTGCCAATGCAGGGGACATGGGTTCGATCCCTGGTCCAGGAAGATCCCACATGCCATGGAGCAACTAAGCCCGTGCACCACAACTACTGAGCCTGCACTCTAGAGCCCACGAGCCACAACTACTGAGCCCACGTGCCACAACTAGTGAAGCCCACGCGCCTAGAGCCTGTGCTCCACAACAAGAGAAGCCACCGCAATGAGAAGCCCACACATGACAAAGAGTAGCCCCCGCTCGCCGCAACTAGAGAAAGCCCGCGCACAGCAATGAAGACCCAACGCAGCCAAAAATAAATAAATTTTAAAAAAATTCTATGGTGAACATACCTAAAGATTATTTCTGGGGGTGAGAGTATGAGAGGCTTTCATTTTCTTTTTTACCCATTTCTGTATTATTTTGATAATCATAAAACACAGATGATAAATCTTTTTCTTTTGGCCACACCACGCGGCTTGTGGGATCTTAGTTCCCTAACCGGGGATCAAACCCGGGCCCTCGGCAGTGAAAGCGCAGAGTGCTAACCACTGGACCGCCAGGGAATTCCCAGGTAAACCTTTTTTTTTGAGGTATAGTTGATTTATAATATTATATTAGTTTCAGGTGTATAATGTAGTGATTCAAACTTTTTATAGATTATACTCCACCTATGGTCAATTAATGTATGACAAAGGAGGCAAGAATATACACTGGAGAAACGACAGTCTCTTCAATAAGTGGTGCTGGGAAAACTGGACAGCTACACGTAAAAGAATGAAATTAGAACATTTTCTAACACCATACACAAAAATAAACTCAAAATGGATTAAAGACCTAAATGTAAGACCAGATACTACAAAACTCTTAAAGGAAAACATAGGCAGAACACTCTGACATAAATCGCACAAGATCTTTTTGGATCCACCTCCTGCAGTAATGAAAATAAAAACAAAAATAAACAAATGGGACCCAATTAAACTTAAAAGCTTTTGCACAGCAAAGGAAACCATAAACAAAGAAAGCCCACAGAATGGGAGAAAATATTTGCAAACGAAGTGACAGACAAGGGATTCATTTCCAAAATATACAAAACAGCTCATGCAGCTCAATATCAAAAAAACCAAACAACCCAATCAAAAAATGGGCAGAAAATCTAAATAGACATTTCTCCAAAGAAGACATACAGATGGCCAAAAAGCACACGAAAAGATGCTCAACATCACTAATTATTAGAGAAATGCAAATCAAAACTACAATGAGGTATCACCTTACACCGGTCAGAATGGCCATCATCAGAAAGTCTACACACAATAAATGCTGGAGAGGGTGTGGAGAGAAGGGAACCCTCCTGCACTGTTGGTGGGAATGTAAACTGGTACAGTCACTATGGACAACAGTATGCAGGTTCCTTAAAAAACTAAAAGAACTACCATATGATCCAGCAATCCCACTTCTCTGGGCATATATCTGGAGAAAACCATACTTTGAAAAGATACATGCACCCCAATGTTCATACCAGCACTACTCACAATAGCCAAGACACGGAAGCAACCTAAATGTCCACCGACAGAGGAATGGATAAAGAAGATGTACATATATACAATGGAATATTACTCAGTCATAAAAAAAGAATGAAATACTGCCATTTGCAGTGACATGGACGGACCTAGAGGTTATCATACTAAGTGAAGTAAGTCAGACAGGGAAAGACAAATATCACACGATATCACTTACATGTGGAATCTAAAAACAAGGATACAAATGAACTTATTTACAAAAGAGAAACATACTCACAGACTTCGAAAACGAACTTACGGTTACCAAAGGGGAAAGGTGTGGGGGGGGATAAATTAGGAGTTTGGGATTATCATATACACACTACTATATATAAAATAGAGAATCAACAAGGACCTACTGTATAGCACAGGGAACTCTACTCAATATTGAGTAATAACCTATATGGGAAAAGAATCTGAAAAAGAATGGATATATGTATAACTGAATCACTTTGCTGTATACCAGTAAAACTAACATGCTATTGTAAATCAACTATACTCCAATATAAAATAAAAATTAAATTAAAGTTATTATAAAATAGTGGCTATATTCCCCATGCTGTACAATATATCCTTGTAGCTTATTTATTTTACACACAGTAGTTTGTACCTCTTAATTCCTTACCCCTATCTTGCCTCCCCACCCTTCCCTCTCCCCACTGGTAACCACTAATTTGTTCTCTATATCTGTGCTACAGAAATTAAATACAGATATAGAGATTAAAAACAGATAAACCATTTTTAAAATCACAATAAGGTCTCTGCTACCTATAACTCTGAAGTTATATTTTCTGGTTAACTACAGGTTTAGTACTACTTTAAGCAAGGAAACATATTTTAATCATTTTGGATGAGAACATTTCTAAAATACATACTTTTGTGCCTTCTTTAATGGCACTTAATGCTCGATAAGTTTCTTTCTTTAATAAATAGGGTCAGTTACCATCTTTACTATTCTTTAATACATTCAAGGCTTTTCAAATGGATTGCAAGTGAGCCATAATATTGGTTCCCCTCTCAGCCTTCAAGGCAACAGGGTAGGGCCCAGAGAAACCAGAACCCTGGGCCAGTCTCTTTTGGCCATCAGCTGCCTCATCAGTTTACCCCAGGGTTCAGTTCAAATAATACCATGTTCTGTATGTCACAACATAAGAAGAAGTTGAAAGCACTGCCATGTGAAATGGTTGTGCAATGCGAGTCCTTTTTTATCATTTTCTGATTCCTCTCTTGCAATCAGAGTATTATGTGACATTCTTATGTGTTGATTTACATGTCAGTTTGCTGCTTCTATTTTGCTCTGAGATCAGATACCAGATGACCAGATTTTTAGAAATTATGTAAGAAGTAAGTATAAAGGCTTTGAATGAACCTGAGGAGCTTTTCTTTTAAAAAATAATGAGCTTTAGTGCATGGAGCAAGTGACATCTTTCCTGGATGTCTATATGTCTCCTGAACAATTCTAATTCTCCGGTTCCCGATAGTTGCCATTGCTAGAAGGCCAAGGTCCAGATAGCTGAGGTGTTATCATATACCTCCACTGTGGGCATACCTGCTCTAAAAAATCTCAATGCTTTCTTTGCTATACTTGCCACACTAGGAGAAGATCAGACTTGAGTGGAGAGCTCATTTTAGGCCTTAGACTGAATTATTGCCAATTAAGTGACTTGTGTATAATCAAGCAAAACATACATGTCCACCACTGTGCTAGATTTTTATAGGGGAAAAAGAAGAATGATGTGATCAAAATCCTTTTGCAACACATGGTCTAGTTGTTTAACATGTATTTATCTTATTTTTTAAAATCAGAAAACAGTTTAAGATAATATAAAATATAAACAGCAAATGTAAGTTATGTAGACAATAGGTGTCATTGAAATTGAGAACAGGAAAAACTTTACTATGTACTGGAGTAGTAAGGAAGAATCTCACGTAGTTGGGTTTAGAAAGACAAATACGATTTGGAGAGATGAGAAATGGAAAAAGCAACTTCAAGGACAATCATGTTCTTCTACCAACACTTCTGGCACCTACCATCAGAAAAATACAAGCATGATGCAAAATGTATTGATCATTTACTGTATGTCAGATGCTATAAAAATGACCAAGACAGCCTCAAGGAACTCATAATCCATTGCCCGAGGGCAGGGAGTGGTAGTGGTGGATGGACATATAAACTGGACAGAGTATAGATTTAAAATATGGCAGCTCTCATATATATATATAATAAAAGCCTGAAATGAAGAAAAGGGATGTACTGTAACTCACGTTTTCTGTTTTAACCTTCCACCATCAGTATCTGTTTGTTGAGACTGTAACTTCTCTTCATCATCTGACTGTGCTGCGTCATTACTACAAGAAGAAGTAGTCATTTTATAAGAAGCCATTTCCCCTACACTTCTCAAAAATCTCTGTGTACTTAGTATACAATTAGCTAATCAGTGTAAGAAAAAAATGTTAACATGCTTTATATAAGTTTAATTTAAATGATGACCCTGAGAATTTAAAGACTTGAAAGATCATAGAGTAGAATCTTTAAGCAAGGTGCAATGTACAAAATGCAAACGAATGCAATTTAGGAATTTATGAAAAACCTAACACAAACAAGGCTTTTTGCTGGGCAAAACATGCTGCACAGAAATGACACATTAACTTATAAATATCTCCCTCCTTACTTACCAGGCACATCATGTGAAAGCTTTGCTTTCACCGAAATTATTTCTTAGTTCTACATACATCTCACAGTAAAGTCAATCACCTCACTCTAAAGACACTTTTTGACCCTAAAAAGACAATACAATTATTTATAAAATTTCTGATCCTTAAAGCGAGGTTTCAGAAGACCAGGCGTTTATCCCACATGGCTTTTTAGCTTCATGTGTTCTAATATTGTCTCTAGTATAATATTGGGTTGGCTGAAAAGTTTGTTTGGGTTTTCTGTAAGATGTCATAACAAAACCCGAACAAACTTTTTGGCCAATCCAATATAAATCATTTTAAAAGAAGACAAACCAAATACTATGAGATTTAAGATATATATATATTTTCCCCCAAGTAATTGTACAATCTTGAGAACAAAGCTGAATAAAGAAAATGTCACACACACACACACACACACACACACACACTCAGAGAAGAATATTATTCAGCCATAAAAAGGAAGGAAATCCAGCCATTTGTGACAACATGGATGGACCTTGGGAGCATTAAGCTAAATGAAATAAATCAGACAGAGAAAGACAAATACTTTATGATATCACTTATATGTGGAATCTTAAAAAAAAAAGCTCATTTTAAAAAAGAGAGAGAAAAAAGTTTAAGAATGCATACATTAACTAACTCTAATTTTAATTCTAACTTTAAAAAAAGAAGACTGAATGAAACCAAATTAGGGACTCTCATAGTTCATAAACAGAGAACTTTTCACCACTCTGAATGAAATACTACAAATGATAAATAATAACATTAGGCCATACCTTACATATTCCTTAGTCCTTCTCATGATGTGTAGAGTGAGAGGATTAATACCTGTTGGCAGTTTCTCTTCTGCAAGACTCAAAGGTATTTCTTCTCCAGTATCCAGATTCTTAATCATTACACTGGCTAAAATTTCCTGAAGTAAAAAATAACACCAAGAGTACCTATAATTTAATTATCTTTTTGAATCTACAAAATCCTCAAAAATTCAAGCTAAGAACTTTCTAGATACATTCAGTACTATGTACAATTAATTTTTTTTTTTTTTGCAGTACGCGGGCCCCTCACTGTTGTGGCCCCTCCCACTTGTACAATAATTTTTTAAACATTTTTAGTGAGATACAATTTCCACACCACAAAATGCACTCATTTAAAGCGTATAATTCAATGGTTCTGAGTACATTCACGGAGTTGTGCAATTATCACCATTATCTAAGTTTAGAACATTTCTACCTCCCCCAAAAGAAACCATAAACCCATTAGCTGTCATGCTGTATTCCCCTCTCCTCCCAGTCCTTGGCAACCACGAATCTACTTTTTCTCTCTATGGATTTGCCTATTCTGGACATTTCATATAAATTAAATCATATAGTATGTAGTCTTTTGTGATTGGCTTCTTGCACTTAGCATCATCCTGTCAAGGTTCATCCATATTGCAGCATGTATCTCTTTCCTTTTAATTGCCAAAAAATAGTCCACATGGATGGATATACTACATTTTATTAATCCATTCATCAGTGTTGGACATTTGTGTTGTTTCCACACTTTCGCTAGCATGAACACCTATGTATATTTTTTGTGTGGATGTATGTTTTCCTTTCTCTTTGGTGTATACATAGGATTGGTATTGCTGGGTCATGGTAACTCAATGTTTAATATTTTGAGGAACTACCAAACCGTTTTCCAAAGTACAATAATTTTTTTAAATGTACTGTTTAAAAGAAACAAAAGTTAAGATTTTGCTTCAAAACTTCATTCTGAATAAATTGGCCAATAGATGTATACTAAATTTTAAGGTAAGAATTAAACATTGAGTCTGTATACACTGTACATAATCCAATATGTATAAAAACATATACCTATAATATCAAGTTTTTTTTAAGCCCACTTTCTATAAAACATAGGCCTTGCTTTCAATACACTTATTCCACCATATAATTATGTGAAAGGGCAAGTTTAAGTCAGAGTTCAAACTCCAGCATATTAAAAAAAAAAAACTAAGACAATCTTCAATTTTCATTTTTTCCTCTACATTATGATTTTTTTGCCTAACAGCAATAAAGCTAATTTTTTTAAATCATGGTAAAATATATATAATACAAAATTTACCATTTTAACCACTTTTAATTGTATAGTTCATCAGCATCAAGTACATTTACATTGTCATGCAACCATCATCACCATTCATCTCTAGAATTTTTTCATCTTCTCATCATGACCTCTATGTTTTATGTTTTCAAGAACCAAAAAATCTAATTATACCTCATCAGTAAGCTCTCTCCCAGAGTTGGATCTAGGTCTCTGAGGGCCCATCACTTCACCTGCTATTGTCTGCCCATCAGGTGCTTTTCCATTTTCCTGAAATTATAATTTTATAAACAGAAAGTAGACTGAATCAATTTCTATAAATATTCAATTATTCATTACCACACACAGTTCTAAAGAATTGCAGAATACACATAATGGAGCCTACTGAAAATTTAAATGGAGCACTCCATTTCAGTCTTTTATTCTTCCCAGCATGCTGAAAAACATTGGGTACCAAAAGTGTTGCTGCTCATGAAATAATGTCTGAGTAGTCTTGAAAGCAAATAAATGTTCTATTTGAACCTGGCCCAAAAGCAGTTCTCTACCAGTAAAATGCCAGCACTAATATTGCCATTAATCAGAGCCATACACATGGATATCTTGAGGGTAGGGGTTGGCAAACTTTTTCTGTAGAGCCAGATAGTAAATATTTTAAGCTTTTTGCTTCATATATAGTGTCTGTCGCATATTCTTTTTTTAAAAACAACCCTTTAAAAATATAAAGACCATTTTTAGCTTGGGGACCCTACAAAATCAGGCCACTGTTGACCTCTGCTCTAAGGCTCTGAAAAGACTATAGTGTCTTTTTGTGTGTGTATGTGCTTTGAATTTTATTCCAAGTTCCATTGGCCACAGAATCCTTGATTTAAAAAATTTTTTTATTTTATATTGAAGTATAGTTGATTAACAATGTTGTGTTAGTTTCAGGTGTACAGCAAAGTGATTCAGTTATACATATACATGTATCTCTTCTTTTTCAAGTTCTTTTCCCTTTGAGGTTATTACAGAATATTGAGCAGAGTTCCCTGTGCTGTACAGTAGGTCCTTGTTGATTATCTATTTTATATATAGTAGTGTGTATATGTTAATCCCAAACTCCCAATTTATCCCTCCCCCCACCTTTCCCCTTTGGTAACCATAAGTTTGTTTTCCAAGTCTGTATGTTTCTGTTTTGTAAATAAGTTCATTTGTATCATTTTTTTTAAGATTCCGATATCATATGATATTTGTCTTTCTCTGTCTGACTTACTTCACTTAGTATGATAGTATCTCCCAGTCGGCTAACCTGCCCTAACCACAGCTACCACATAAGTAACCCTCTTGAATCCCAGAATTTGACAGTGGCAGAAATTCATGTTATCAAGTCCATTCTATTGCCTCATATATGGATACATAGCCTAGTGTATGAAGTTTTTTTTTCATGATTAGGAAAAGGAAATTATAAAAAATAAAAGTCCCCAATTTTGACCACTATAGGTCAGATAAATGAAGATTATAGTTGGTATTTATTAATAAATATTACATATAGCAGCATCTGTCACTTTTTGAATACCTACTACATGCCAGGTACTTGGCATACTCTAGCTCATTTCAACCTTGCAAGAAACCTTCAAGGAAGGTTTTCCTCTCATTTCATCAATGAGCCATCTCAGACTGAGATGTTAAATAGCTTGCCAGAATCAGCCGGCTACTTAAGTAGCAGAGCTAGACAAGGGATGTAAGGTAGCCAGGTTTTGGGGACAAGGAAATATTTGGCCTGGAGAAGAAAGAAGGTTCAACAATCAACAAACCAAAACCAAAACCAAAACCAAAAGCAAAACCAAAACCAAAACAATCAACAAACCAGCCAGTTGCAGAAAGTTGAGAAAGCCTGTATCAAATATAACACAAATTCACCAACCTGGGCAGTAACTATTTTATCTCCACTGGTAGCACTTGCCAAATCAAGAGAAGGCTGAGAATCTTTGACTGTACTCTCTGAAGCCATGTTTGTAGTTAGGAGAGTATCAGATGTAATATTCTCTTTGGGAACTGCAATAATAACAACAACAACAACAACAACTAATATTTATATAAGACCTTATACATAGCTTGAAAAGTGCTTTAACCTTTATCTGGCTGATGCTTAGAACAATCCTCTGAGAAAAGTGGTTTTATTACTCTCGTTTTATATATGGGAAAACCAGGGTTCAAATATGTTAAATTCCTCAAGGCTACACAACTTACACATGAAGAGAACTAGGACTTGAATTCAAATCTGAAGTCTCCAAATTCTACGCTCTTTTCACTATGCCACACTGGCTCTCCAATGGTAACAGATTTGAAAGTCTCCTGAAATGTTTAATTACAGTAATGTAACAACACCAATGTAAACATTTTGATTTTCTATTACTAAAATAAGTTTTATAACTTGGTCATCAATGTTGTTATATAAAGCATAAAATGAAAAAAAAATCAGAAAGTTCAAGTTTCAACTCCAAGAACTCCCCACAAAAATAGCTATTTCTCAATTAATACTTGCCATCTAGATCAGGTGCCTTAAGAGCCTCAAACTCCAATTCGCTTTTCTTTTTTCTTGGTGGTGGAGCAGGTCGAGATGGAGGTGGGGGTCTAGGAGGCGGGAAATTAGTTGGAGGAGGTGGGCGTGCTGGAACAGGCTTCTTTGTACTAGCTACTATATCAGGTTCTGGAGTAAGCTGTCTTGGTGGTTTGGCAGGAGCAACTTCTTCCACAACAGCAAAATCTTTAGTAGATAAGGAGTGTGAGGATACAGGTTCTAGAACATCACTTTCTTTGACTTCCACTGCTTCCTTGTTCAACACTTCTGTTTCAGTTTCAGGCACATTAAGCTGTTGTTCAGTTGAACTTATTTCAGTTAACTTAGTGGTTTCATCTACTGGCTTGTCATATGTGTCATCAGAAGGAAAACATTTTTTTGATTCTAATTCAGTTTCTTCAGATACATCCTGACTCTCTGCCTTTTGGGAATCTTCCTGCAGTACTTGATCTACGGCTAACAATCCAGGTATATCTGTTCCAGCCATGATAGGACTGGCAGTAGCCTGATCAGACTGTCCTTTTCCTTTGGAATCCAAAGAGTCATCTTCCAGCTGTAGTACTTTCTGACTCTCTTCAATAATACTTTCAATAATCTGATGAAAGGTTAAAAAGCAGTTAAAAAAAACAGTGAAGCTATTTACAAGAACAAAATAACAGCTAATCATTTATATAGTACTTACTATGTGCCAGGCAATGTTCTTAACACTTTACGTATTTTAATCTTTACAACCACCTTGTAAGATAGTACTCTTACTATCATCATTATACAAATGAGGGAACTAAGGCACAGAGGGACCAAGTGATTTGTCCAACGTCACAAAGCTAGTAAGTGATGAAGCTGGCATAAACGTAGGGAGTTTGGTTCCAGACACGGTACTCTTAACCATTATATAGGGAATCTGTGTTAGTACGTGTAATCACAAAAATTCAATCAACCCTGTAAAAGAAAGTTTAAACCTAAATTTACATTCAGATGCTTCATGTCATAGTTCATTTACATATTTATGCCAAGTTACTTGCCTGCTGGTTTGAGCCTAGTTAACAAAACTATGAGAATCAAAACCACCTTGTACAAGATTTCAAGTTGTTCAGCTCTGAACTCAAGCCTGACATGGAAAGCCAGCAGATGCAGGGAGATTAATGTTCTTAAACAGGCTACATCTAATCCCCTGTTCTGCAGAGAGATGGCAGGACCATGAAAAGAGTTCAAATACCCACCTCATCTTGCCTTTTTTCCCTTTTATTTCTTATCTACAGTTGAAAACTACAGGCAGGCTTTCTGCGTCTCCTACCAACATTTAGAAGAAAATATATTTTCTACCCGTCCTGTCATTATTAACACAATAAATCTCCCAGCCCACTCACTTATCTTTCCACCACGGAGACATGGATGACTTCTGCTTTCTCAATTCTTTGGCTCCAGAAAGTTAACAGAATGTGTTATGGAACTATCTTGATGTGGTTTACTACAAATTCATGCCAAGTTGAACTGGATATTAAGCCGTTCAATAATATTCATCCCTGATTTCCCAGCATATTCTACATATTCATTTTTCTCAATCTTCAAATTTTTATCCTAGACCTACCTTACTTTTACCAGAGAAATATTAACTAGAGTCCACCTAATTTGTCAATTAGGTAGTTTCTGAGCTCTGAGTACTTTAGCAATAACAGAAGCCAGATTACAGTAAATTTACGAATGAATAAGAGGTGAAGACAGGAACAGCCAGCACACTCTACGTTCTCAAAAAGCTTGGCTATACATGGAAGAGGGTGCAAGAAAATGATCCAGCATTTTTATAAGCCGAGGGGAAAGAGCCAATGGAAAGGAAGATAACAAGTTCTGGAGAAGAAAAGAAAGAAGGTCTGCTGTGTATCAGACCCAGTACACACATTTGCCATTTAATCTTTACACAGGCCTTGTGAGGGAGCTAGATCATCTCCCTTCTACAAAAGCAGGAATCTGAGGTAAAGGCATTAAGTATTTCACCCAAGGTCCCACAGCTAGTAAACTACAAAGTCAAAACTGAAATCTGGGTTTTTCTCCCAAAAATCCAGTGTTCTTTATATTATATCATTCTACTTTGGACAGGAAAATAAAGAATACTAAATTCTCAGGAATGGCATGAAAAAGAGGTAAAAGATGACAACAAGTTTGCAGGTGAGGGAAGTGAGAGATGATGAAAAGGACTGAATTCAGGCTTCTTAGCCTCTAACACCTACATGCAGTGTGGGAAGCAAGGTTATCTGATGAAAGTAAGCAGATGCAGGTGGGCACAGTGAGCATGAGGTGAATGTAAAGGTTTCAAATAATCACTGTGCAGAGTGAAAAGGCCTATGCCATCAGAGGGGTTAAAA
Organism: Orcinus orca; assembly: GCF_937001465.1. Lineage (NCBI taxonomy): Eukaryota > Metazoa > Chordata > Mammalia > Artiodactyla > Delphinidae > Orcinus > Orcinus orca. The sequence goes on along the minus strand of NC_064580.1, from coordinate 102,664,952 downwards.
CAAGGTTGAAAATCTTAAACCTTCTCTAATCCCTTACCTGAGGACAATCTCTTCCTCTTCTGAACTCCTATCACTCTTACTGTTCATTATAATATGAACTAGAATATAAATACAGAGTAGTATATGAGCTAGCTCTATATAAATATTTTCTCCACACCTGGAAAACAAGGCCCGTGTTTTCTACCTCTTGATATGCCCCCATAGCACCTATTTACAGTACCTAGCCCTGTTTCCCCACCCCCGTTCTCTGCCGGGTTTCAGGAGGTAGCAAATGGGGAAAGAACAAGAGAACAGTGAGAATCAAGACTAACATAGAAATGATCATGCTAAAGCAACTGTTTCCTATCACCTCCCTGCTTCAAAAAAATCATTGCTTTCACAGTGACTGTAAAATAAAAACCAGATGTTTTAGTATGACATGAGAGGCATTCCCATAATCTGGCCCTAACTCTGGTCTCTAGACTCATCGTCAAACATTCTGCACATTCCTCATCTCCACGCCTTTGGTTATGCCTTTCCTCTTCCATCTCTGACTGCCCAAATCTTTTTTTTTTTTTTTTTTTTTTGCGGTACGCGGGCCTCTCACTGTTGTGGCCTCTCCCGTTGCAGAGCACAGGCTCCGGACGTGCAAGCTCAGCGGCCAAGGCTCACGGGCCCAGCCGCTCCGTGGCATGTGGGATCTTCCCGGACCGGGGCACGAACCCGTGTCCCCTGCATTGGCAGGCGGACTCTCAACCACTGCGCCACCAGGGAAGCCCCCTGCCCAAATCTTATCCATTCATCAAGAACCAGTTCAGATACTACTTCCTCCTTCCCCATTCCTATCCTCAAGGAGAAAGAAAAGCCTCCCTTTGTGTTCTTATAAAGTTTGCAAGTCTATTTGAACACTTATTACACTCAGTTTTGTGTTTATCCGATTTTCTCTACTCAAATGTAAGTTACTGGGAACAGGGATTGTGTTATACCCTGATCCAGGGTGTAACTCCACAGCCTTTATCATTAATGTTGGATACTTAATTCATTGAAAAGGCTAGAACTTAAAAAGTAATACCTAGAGTCTTAAGACTCACTCTATGGCTCCATAGTGTTTACTACTTTTTCAGCTTCTAAACTCTCCTTAAAAATCACTTTTTTTTTGGCTACTAACTATACTTACCCATTTGTATTTTATCCCAAGAAAAAAATTCTTAAAAAGGGAAAGAAAAGCTCTAGTGGAAAAACAGAAACTTTTCAAGTTTTCAACAATAAAAATGGCTAGATACATAATAATCCATTTGCTTGATGGAAGCTAATAGACCAAATGAAAACTGAGTATTAAAATCATGTAGAGGGCTTCCCTGGTGGCGCAGTGGTTGAGAGTCCGCCTGCCGATGCAGGGGACGTGGGTTTGTGCCCCGGTCCGGGAAGATCCCACATGCTGCGGAGCGGCTGGGCCCGTGAGCCACAGCCGCTGAGCCTGCGCGTCCGGAGCCTGTGCTCCGCAACAGGAGAAGCCACAACAGTGAGAGGCCCACGTACCGCAAAAAAAAAAAAAAATCATGTAGAAATATGATAAAAATCAAAAAATGTTAAGAGGAAAAGGTAGAATATAAAATTCTGTCAGAAACAAAACAACACCATCACCAACAAAATTCTATCTACACTACAAACAGGCCAAAAAAAAAAAAAAGCAAATGAGTGAGAACCAGAAGGGAATGCCAAAAAATCAAGACAGCTGTTTGTTTGTGTAGAATTGTGGGAAATTTCTGATTAAAAAAAAAAAAAAGGGTACCACTCTTGTTATCTCATTCATGCTGATACACAAAACCATTTTTCCCAAAAAGGAAATTTTTCTTTTTAAAGGAAAAAGTATGATCAATATTAAAATATGTAGTCCATTAGTTTCTAAATTCCATAAGGGTAGAACAATGAATCTACGTTAGTGGTGATTTTGCCTGGTATCATTCCCCCAGACATTCAGTGATGTCTGGAGACATTTTTGGTTGTCAAGATGGGGTAGGGGTTGGTGGGGGGGGGGGGCGGACGTTGACATCTAGTGAGTCAAAGCCAGGAATGCTGCTAAACATTCTACAATGTACAGAACAGTCTCTCCTTCCCCCCACAACAAAGAATTATTCACCCCAAAGGTGCTGCTGTTGAGAAACTCTGGGATGGAGGATGTGTCGTAGCATTGGTCTCTGGAAATCCACTCGCTAAACAGTGCCTGGGGCCCAGAAAACACTCAAAACTGGTATAAATGAACAGACACACACTGTTCTTTCTCCTTGGGTTTTATCCTGATACTGTGAATAACCCATTGCCAAAATTTTTATCTTATGCTCAGTCTCTTCCAGTAAACCAAACCCTGAAGCTTCATATGATCAATTCCTTAAAAGTTATCAAAGGTACTAGAAGAGTAATGACTTCTTGTAACCTCTAACTCCTCAAGACATTAGAATTTGCTGCACTGAGTTTTTCAGTACCTTTACCTCTTGGTACTAGCCTCAAGAGTAGCTATAGCTTACTCTAATAAAAATACAGGTATAAAAAATAAAAACACATTACAAAACATTTTTCAAAATACTGATTCAAGGATAAATTACCAATTAGTTCGATTACAAAATGCCTTCTAAAAAGCCTGATGCGCCTTCAATCACAAATTCAACAGATTCAGGAAGATTTACTGAACATCCACCGCGTACAGGGCACTATACTAAAAGAATATAAAAAATTTTCCACTTTAAATATACCATAAAAATATGACATCTGCTAAACTAATATTAACATTTTATCTTACAAACCTTTTTAGACACATCTTGCTTCAATTCTTGTACAGGGGACTCATTTCCAACTTTGTATGCAGAGTTCTCTGCTTCCTATTTCAAAAAGAAAAGAAACAAAGACCAAATATCTTTTCTTTAAAACTTTGTTTAAAATGGGTATAAATTAGAAATTACAACATTAATAAATCAAAGGCCCATAAAGAGCTTATATGTTTGTATACTGATAGATGCCCAGAGATTTTTATGCCAATTGGGACAATTTAATTTGCATAGGAAGGTTACCAATCAGCAATTTTCGATTTTTCTATTGTAACAGGATATTTTCCTTCACATGTACCCAACTTTTTAACATTAAAAAACTGTGCAGGAAGATAAGAACTACTAAGTACCTTTGTAGCTTAAAAAGATTAAGGACTTAAGCAAAGGGTTGAATTAGAATTGTTATTTTCCCCAAAGTATCCCTTCATAAATATGAATAAACACAAAAGTACATAATGAGGAAGACCATATTCAGAGAATCATTTTCTTAAAAACTCTATACACTTTAGATAAAAGGAATCAAGATTTAACCGGTATTAAATGAAGGCCCCAAAATAGTAACAGATGAAAAAAGTTAAACCCACCAAAAATACATATATATCTACGTATACATTCATATACACATACGTACATATATATATATATTTGGGAGGTTAGAGAAGGTAAAATGGATGCTGCATTTCTGTTGGAAAAAAAATTCGGGTAAAGTAAGATAATCATACATTTGCAAATCTTAACACAATATTCTTTTCCATCTTAAGTTTTCTTTACATTTATAGAAGTACAGTAATTTGAATGCTACCACTAATACTGAGAAAAAAACTTTTCATAATTCTTGGTGTACATCACAGAGCTTGTCAGAAAGTCACTATAACCATTTTTGACAGATAAGTGACCTAAGATACATAAGGATGTATGTATGTATTAAGGTAGCAATTATACAAGTATCAGGACAGGCTCCAATAATCTCTCTACTCCAGAGATTATTATAATGCTAAAGACTTAATAATGTGCTAGAGAAATTTCTGTAGGACTTCCAGTATCTTCAAGCTGAAAAGTTGTTTCATTGAATTCCTCCCAGCATTTGGGAAATACTACCAATTCTTATATAGATTCTTCTAGAGAAAAGTTGTTTCATGGAATTTGAAGTATTAGATAAAATCTAAACTCTACCACAGCCCATGAACACCTAACATGATATGGCTCCTGCCTACATCTTTGACATCTATATTTCTCACCTCCCTCTCCCATCACAACCACACAATTATACTTTGGCCAACTGGATGGTTCCTTACCATCCTTAGGGTCATATAGCTCAGGCATTATTACATCAGAAAAGCCTTCCCTGACCACCCTGAAATAGCCATCTTGACAAGATGAGAGAGAATTCTTGAAAGCTGATGATAATTAAGAACGGGTTAATGAATATTAGAGAAACACCTTCAACAGTCCTACAAATTAACTGTATTTACCCAATTACCCTCCAATAACTGTTCATTAGTAGGGAAATCAGAAGCACTGTACAACCTTAATTCCATGGATATTTTCCCCAAGTTAACCTAAGAAAAATACATAATAATAATTCCTGTACCTCAATTTCATTTGTTTTAATACTTACAAAGATCACAGACCAAAACTGGCAAGCAATGATTAGGCTTCTATTTTATTTGGCTTTAACAAAACTCTCTTAGACTTTGAACTTTTGAAAGATATCAACTCCTATAAGGTAAACTGCTGTTAAGTCCTGTTTTAAGGAGTGATATGGCACCTACCAGAGGATCTGATCTCTAGAGAGGTTAGTTGGAAGATTTCTTAGTAAAACCTGATTTAGTATATATAGTCATCTATGATTCTCTCTTTAGTGAGGTTTAAGGTCCAGGTCCTTCCCCTAGCACCTCGATCAGGCTTTGAGGATAAAGCAATGGAAGCCAAGCATGTGCCTACAGAAAACCAACACCAACTTAGCTAGACTTGAGACAGTCCTCAATTATTACCTTTTTCTGGAGATGGGCTGCCCCATTACTGTGGCACAGTACCTACTAAATCCCAGCTTCCCACCTTTAGGCCATTTCTCTAACTCCTACCTATCACAACCTCAGACACATGCTTTCTTAAAAGGTATGACAGAGCATTCAATTTCTAGCAATTCACACCACTGTTTCCCTCCATCTGTATTGGATATCAGAGAGCTGTTTGTACCCTCCTCATAGTATTCAGTTATAAGAACTGAGCTTTTTAATTTTAATAAGCACATCCAACAAAAGACCCAGTTTCACAAATCATTTGTACAAAAGTGATCTACACTCAAAGAAATCTTCATTATTATCTACTAAAGAACATTAAGCTAAAAATGTTAGTTACTAAAAAATTCAGGTCACTTCTGGTTTTTAGTAATGAGGAAGTAACTGTGTAATGAGTAATGAGTAATTAACTGTGACTAAAGTGAGATTTTAAAAAATGTTTGAGATGTGACCGCCACTCTTTTTTGCTGAGGAGAGAAAAAAAAAAAACAAGAAACAAAAACCAGGAAACAACTCTTAAATAGTTGTCATATGCATCCATCCATTCCTATCAACACCATCCCTCTGTTGGAGTCTCATGTCTTGACATTCTAACCTCTTAATAGCTCTCTCTGCACTTAGTCTCTTTCCCCCGAACTTTCTTCCACCCTTCTACCACTTAACTTTTGTTAATTCCCCAGCAAAAAATCTTGTAAGACATATAAAAATTGACTTTAAATATCTTGCTTCAAAATTTTAAAGCCCAGATTTCTTAACCTGACATTCAAGGCTCATGGAAATCTGGCCCCAATTTACTTTACCAACATTCCACCACTGAAATGTTTACATTAGTCACACCAGTCTTTCAACGTGCCCAGCAAATTCTCTGCCTTTGCATATTAATTAGTTCATACTATTACCTAACATACAATGCTTTCCCAATTTTTCTCTATCCACCTATGCAAACCTCTCCCAATTTTCAAAGCCTAACACAAGTTCTACTTCCTCCCGAAAAATTTTCTCTCCTATTCCAGGCAACAGAGCTCTCACAATTGCTCTATGTCCCCCTTCCTCCTCCAAACACCCTGTAATTCTTAAGGTCTATTCTAGTCTACAAACATCAATACCACATGTATCATCCTTTCTTATATATATGTATCTTTTCTGTGAGATTGTAAAGCCATCAAAAATAGGAACTATATCAAACTTTTCTTTGGATTGCTTAAGGTATCAATAGATATGCTGTTATATACAATAAGCACTCAATAACCCATGTACATACACATCATAGAGTATTACTTAACAACAAAAAGGAATAAACCATTGACACATGCAACAACTTGGATGGATCTCAATCATTTGAGCCAATCTCAAAAGGTCACACATTATATGATTCCACTTATAGGACATTCTCAAATGACAAAATTATTGAGATGGAAAACAGATTAGTGGCTGGCTGCCTGGGGTTAGGGATGATGTGGGGAGGCGGTGGGTGTGACTTTATAAAGGAAGCTCTCTGTGGTGATAAACTAGATCTCATCTGGATTGTGGTGGTGGTTATATAAATATACACATGTAATAAAACGACATAGAACTATACACTCACACTGTACCACCATCAAATTCTTGGTTTTGATATTGTACTATAATTAAGACATAACCACTGGGGAAAGTGGGTGAAGGATAACAGGGCTTCACTCTGTACTATCTTTGCAGCTTTCTGTGACTCTATAATTATTTCAAAATAAAAAGTAAAAAAGAACTATATCCAACTTCATATTTATTTACTAAATATGTACATTTTCTATCTAATTTTATTCAAGTTAAGGATAATCTATAATTACTGGGATAAAATAAATTCCCCAAACCTATTTGTTATAACCTAAAAATATCTTAAGATCTAAGTGGCTTTTAAAATCTACAAGCATAAACAGCAATAGTCTCTGGATAGGAGGACTGGGAAGTGGAAGGTGAAGAATGGGAGGGAAGCTACATTTTCAACCATCTTCTTTTCACAGAGTGAATTTTTTTTTTTTTTTTTTTTTTCGGTACGCGGGCCTCTCACTGTTGTGGCCTCTCCCGTTGCGGAGCATAGGCTCCGTACGCGCAGGCTCAGCGGCCATGGCTCACCGGCCCAGCCGCTCCGCGGCATGTGGGATCTTCCCGGACCGGGGCACAAACCCGTGTACCCTGCATCGGCAGGCGGACTCTCAACCACTGCGGCACCAGGGAAGCCCTCACACTGAGTGAATTTTAACCATGTCCATGAGTTGTTTTTTAAAACGGTTTTATTAAATAGTTAATATAAAAGAATTTTTATAAAACATAAGGAATAAAGAACTATGATATAACCTTTCTTAAGTACTCAGTTTAAGAAAAAGAACAGTATTACTATTAGCTTTCAAGTCTCTTGTATGTCCTTCTCCATTTCCATTACATTCTTTCACCCTCAGAGATGACTGATATCCTAAACTTTGTGTTTATTATTCCCTTGCTGTTCTTTATAGTTTCACTATGCTTGTATCTCTGAACAATATATTCTCTAGTTTTGCATGCTTTTGGACTTAATATAAATGGAATCTTCCTACATGTATTTTCCTGTGACTTGTTTTATTTCCCCCACTCAACACCATGGTGCTGAAATTCATCCATGTTATTGTGTATAACTAATTCATTCATAGCCACTGCTACAGAATATTCCATATGAATACACCACAATTTATCAAACAGATCAATATCCAATGTGTATAAATAGAAGGTAGGGACACTGAAACTGAAAAAAAAATACAGCATGTTTGAGATTATACATACATATGTACAGACGTACACACAAACACAACCATACACAAACATACACATATAGTATATATTCTATTTGATGTAAATAGTTCTGTTTGGTGATATTCTTGTATTTAAAATGGTTCTCATTGGCATAATGTCTCAATATCAAACTTCTTTGCTTGAATATAAGGCTAGGATTGATTTTTATATATAATTATGATACCAATACATGTGCCCATAAGAAGTATACAAGTGTTTTGGTTACTCCATACTTCTGTCATGCAAGTATTACTTTTTCAATTAAAAACACACATACACACAAATACAAGTATTTTATAGTGTTCTTTTATTCTAAAAATTGTAAACCAAATAAAAATTAGCAGAAATCTAAAAAATACTTATAGTCCCTTCCTTACAGTACAATATTTAATTAGGTATTTCTAGAGTACCTAATCACACCTAGAGTAAGATACAATGATAATATTACTTAGCAAAAAATAAGTAATAGAAAGCCAAAGCAGAAAACGAAGAATTACATAAAAGAGAAAAATGAATGAAAATTGTATACAATTTGTAGAAATATACTTATCACTTTCAGAAAGCACAACTCACCTTTAATGTTGAAATCACAACCTTTCCTGGAGGCCTGTTCAGAAATAAAAGCAAGAAAGTGTTGAACAGTGGAGATGAGAAGGGAAATACTTCTACACACTCATTAAAGACAAGCCCATATTTTAAAAAACATTTACAGAAGATGTAGAAACCATAAAAAAGTAAAGAAGAAAATTAAAGTGACCCATAGCCTTACAACCAAGAGATTTGAGTTTGTATCTTTTGTCTTCCTAGATATATAACACTATAATTAGCATTAATGTGAATAAAACTTTGTACTCTTCCATGATAAATTTCTTTAAAATAAATTTCTCTAAAAGTGGAATTGCAGGTCAAAAGTATACACACTTTTCAGCATTTTGAAAAACTCTCAAATTGCCCTCCAGAACAGTTGTTACCAATTTAAATACACTCCCATTGCTCTGAGTCCCTGTTTCTTAATACCCTTGCCAAAAATGAGTGTTATTTTTAAATGTTTACAAATTTGATAGGCAAAATATATCTTATTGCTATCTTAATTTGTGCTTCTTTGATTTACAGTATGGATGAAAAGTTTCATATGCATTAGACATTTACGTTACTTTTAAAGAGAGATAACCTATTTTTGTTTGCAGCTCTTTTTTTTTTTTAACTGGAGCAAAACTCTATTCTTAAATACGGAGTGCTCTAGATATAATAATTTTAAAAAGTAACTTTTCACCAATTATTTTCACACACCCCCTTACATTTTTCTTCGAATAGGAACAATTTGATATCTGCTTCAAAGCACAAAGGAGAGACATACCCTTACAGCCGCTTATCAGGGTTATGCAGTAAGAAGCTTTTAAATGATTCATATGCCATTCCTAAATTTTTTAACTGCAGTGATCACAGATGATACAACTTTGTGTTGAAAGGCGCCTTCAAAATCATCTAGTCATAGCGCCTCTTTTTACAAATAAAGAAACCAAGGTGCTCAGAGATTAAGTGACTTTCCCCAAAGTCACAAATTAAGTTAGGGGCAGAACCAAGAGAAGCATCGAGTCCTACTCCCATGCTCTTCATGTGCCAAATTGAGTAATCCTTGACCTCTAATCAAAACAGTGTGATAAAAAAATTACTTTTGCCATTCAACAGAAAATCAACCCCTTTATTCAACAAACATTTATGGAACATCTACCATGTACCAGGGACTAGAGATAGGAAGATGATTAAGACACAATCCCAGTTTAGGGGTTTTTTAAAGCTTGTTTAAAAAACAAAAAAGGTAGTCTCTTTTTAAGTCTCTTTTAAGTGCCTGCCCACTTAATTGCAGTGCCTGGACGATATCATTTCATGTTAATAAAGGACAATTTCCAGGAATGAAAATTTTAATATCCGCAATAACTTGGTTTCCCTGGCAAACATATACTGCTCTGTAACAAAATCCTGTTTATCCGGAGGTGATTAGGACCAAGGTTATTCCAATTTTAAAAAAAGGAATAAATATTCCACAAAAAGGATGTGTAAAATAATACAAGTGCACTCAAAACAATAACAAAAATTTAAAAAACAAAAACAAAAAGCCTTGAAGAGGCTCAAATTTCCATATGGCACATATTCTGAATGTCAATCAAGAAAAAAAAAATCATCTGCCACAGAGGTGTAGCGACAAGAGGAAATAAGATGTTTTTCAAAAAACTTAACCCCCATATGAGGTAGAGAAGGCAAGAAAAAGAAAATCTGCCTTCCCCATGACTCCCACTTTGAGAAATCTGATCAGGTTTTTTAGCTGTCCAAAAAACAGAATAGGGCGCCACATTTATCTCTTGCATGTAACTGGTTTCATAAAGAGCTGATTATTCACAGGATCTAAGTTATAGACCAACTGTTGACACACATGGAAATAGTCCAGATTGGTTCTGGTGGGGCTTTACATACAGCTGTGTACAAACTATAAAGAGTAATTTATTACTTCCTTTTGAGAGCCAAGGGAATGCAGTGAAAAGAACATGTGCAGATAGACCTTGCTTGAATACCGCTTCTGCCATTTACCCTATGTGTGATCTTGATCAATTCATTTAATTTATCCAAGCCTCAATCTCCTCCTTTGGAAAAGGGGTAAAAACATCTACACTTCATAGGACTACTATAAGGATTAAGTGAGAGAGCACATGGGGCACACACAATAAGCTGTAGTTTCCTCAGCAGCTTTGAATTGCTCCATTGAAACTCACAAATAATGAGTGCACCAAGTTTCTCCAAGGGACTTTGTCAGTAGTGGGAAGCCTGAGACCAATTTCTGGATACAGGAAAGATACCCTACAGCCCGTAAAGCTCCAGGCTATTTAACAACAGGGAACATGAAAAACACCAGATTATACTGAGCTGGTGATTAAAATGGGATCCTGCTTGCATTTTGTGATGTCATTAAACAAAAAACTAATAACAAAAGCCACTCGTGTTCAAAACATAATTTATATGTTACAAAGTTGTTAAGGTCTTGGTAGGTAGTAAAACATTTCATAGCTTCCTCCAGTCTGATTAAGCCTAAAATTGTCTTTAACAGGGTAGTCTGTAAGATACATTTTTTCATCCATTTATAGAACATTAGCATCTAGTAAAAAGTGAAAGCATATTTATAACTTGCAAAGTTGGCTAAAACGATTTGTATCATGTGCCAAAATGAGAAAACAATTCATTTCACCATAATAAAGAGTAAATCATTATTTAGTATTCCCACAGGAAATGTTCTTAATAGGGGCCTTGTAATAATAATTATACAATGGCCATCATTTATTAATAAGCATGTGCCAAATATGTGCTAAGACTTGACTTGCTTTTGCTTCTTTAGTCCTCACAACTTTCCAATAAGGTAGTTATATTACCTTCCCTATTTTACACAAAAAAACTTGAGGCTTGGGTCAGATGAGGTAATTTAAATTGCACTGCTAGTGAATAACTGGGCCAGAATTTGACCCTAGGCAGTCTGGCTCTAGGGTCCACTCTCTCAACTACATTGCAATATTGCCTCTTTTCTGTGTAAGGTCTTAAAAGATGACGGTTATGAGAATATTCTAAGCGGTGCTATGAATGAACACCAAACTAAAGGTAATTAGCGCTGCTTCTTGAGTTGTACTAAACTAATTAAGTCAAAGGCTTGAATCCTGATCTGCCTTTAACAACTACAATTAATGCCTAATTGATTTGGCACAGCTAGGAAATAAAATAATGAAATGTTCCATGTATAAAACTGCCAGAGAGATGAAGCTTCTCTTTGAGTGCCAAACTTCCGAAAGTGTTCTAAGTACTTTTGAATTTCAAATTTCAAAAGCAGCTTGTAAATAAGTACATTGTAGGCTAAGCCTTGCCGTTTCAGTAATCTTTCCCTTGAAAATACCTTCTTAAACAAAGGATATACAATTTTCCCTTTCTTACTGACTCAGAGTAATTATCACGCTCAAATACTACACTATATTTTAATACAGTAATGCCCTCCACGGACCCTAAGGTACAGGGGATTTATTTGCCTTCACACTACAGGACCCTAGGCTACTATGCTTGGAATGTCTGTGTTTTATAGTTTTGCATCTCCCTCCTCAATAGAAGTGGTCACTTCTTACAGCTGGCCATGTGCCTGCCTTTAAAAGCTTTCTTCCCCCTTCCCTTCTAATTTTTGCTTCTAGTCTGCATCGAGCTGGGAAACCCGGTTTTTAAAACTGGAATTGTATGGTAAAGGAAGAATCCAGAGCTTCTGAGGGTCTCCCCAGACAACCACTCAACTCTTCTCCATAACTCAGTCTCTAACTTCAAAGTAGAGATAATAACATACTATTTCAGAGTGATTATGTACCTAAAGAAAATAGCTATTCATGTTGGAGTTTGGGGACAGGAGAAATAGGGGACTAGGTCAAGAAAATTAAGTTCCACTCTTGGCTTTCCCAACCAACTAGGGGCAAGACCTTTAAGCAAGGGTTTTCAGAGTTTCTGTAATTTTAGGAAAGTTTATTTTAAGACCCTTCATTAGTTTGGGAGTGAAGATGTAATTTTTTTTTTTTTTTTTTTTTTTTAGCGGTACGCGGGCCTCTCACTGTTGTGGCCTCTCCCATTGCGGAGCACAGGCTCCGGACGCGCAGGCTCAGCGGCCACGGCTCACGGGCCCAGCTGCTCCGCAGCACGTGGGATCTTCCCAGACCAGGGCACGAACCCGTGTCCCCTGCATTGGCAGGCAGACTCTCAACCACTGCGCCACCAGGGAAGCCCCGAAGATGTAATTTTTATACCATGATTAATGATCTAAATTTTATACCTCTGACTTCTCTTAAATTTGAGATATATTATAGGAAACTTGGACATAATCCAGCGCACACACACACATCCAGAAATGTCCGGTAATACTCTGATACATCTAGTTTACTAGAAAAATATGCTTTCAAAATTTTCTGTAGATACTAAATATTAGATTCCTCCTGTTCAAAGGTTAAGGTCAGTAATTTTTCCCATAAAAAGCCCACATTTTTCCCATAAAAAGCACATAAAATAACTTTTATTACACTGCACACAAGTGAGAGATCTATAAGAAAACTGAAGTTAACAGGTAGATATATTTAAGTATTGGTAGTTTATCTCACTTTAACAAAACCTTTACAAACCAAAATGAGAACTTCAAAAGTTCAATTTTCATTTCAAAAGTTTTTATTATAGGATATTTTAAAATCAAATATTTTTGACACATTTAAATATATGATTAACAAAGCTTCATTGAAATAAGAAATGTGCTTCTTACAAAGCTGAACAAAAATATAACTTTAATGGGAGAAACTTCCTTCATCACCTAATAGCATAAAAAAAAACCTTTCAACATATTCATACTAATTAAAAATGCAGTAAATCTTTGATTTTGCAGCATAGTTTCTGAAATTGAAGACAATGTCTATCAATGATATTATTAAACTTAAACATGAAAAACAATTTCTGAAACAGCTCCAAAATAAAGTCTAAGATAAACAAGTATTGGTATTCTACTAAAAAACAAACAAACAAAAACCCACATGGCTTATGGATCAAATACTTTTTTTTTTTTTTGCGGTACGCGGGCCTCTCACTGTTGTGGCCTCTCCCGTTGCAGAGCACAGGCTCCGGACGCGCAGGCTCAATGGCCATGGCTCATGGGCCCAGCTGCTCCGCGGCATGTGGGATCTTCCCGGACCGGGGCACGAACCCATGTCCCCTGCATCGGCAGGCGGACTCTCAACCACTGCGCCACCAGGGAAGCCCCAGATACTTATTTTTAGTGTGGCTTGCACTCAGGTTTTGAATATAAAAGCAATTTTAAGGTTAGTATTTCAGCAACTTATACAGATAGAATATTTTAATTCATTATATCCTGTTTTCTGTAAGAAAGTTATTTTCATGCACTCGCTATGTTGAGTTTATACTAACAAACCTCATATTTGAGTATAAAATAATGTGTGACTGAAGCTTTCTCCGGTCCCTGTTCATTTAGCATTTTAATTATAGTAGTTTTCCTTTTGCATCTAGGGTATTTGTGTTCAGTACCAATGCACTTTAGTATCTACACAACATTCATTATTTTTAAAATGTTACATGGCATCAAAACATTGCTCTGGTCACTTTGCAGGGCAGCATAGGAATTATTTTTTCTTTTATAAACTCTGACCTGATCCAGTGATAACTTTCAGACACCTAAGGTAAAATTTCATTAGAATAATAAGGTCATTACTTCCAAAGGTAGGTGCTAATCACTGGGATTTGGATCTGATGACAATAATTACAGCTTATCCAAAAGTTGCTCACTAAGTTTCCAGAGGAAGCAAAATGTCAAATCCTTTATAAACTCTGACATAATAATACTGCATTCAATACAATTTCAGTGAAATGTAAAAATATGCAAGCGATGCAACATTTTATTAATAACCCTCTTAGCTTGAGTTTGGAACTTGCTAAACCTGACTCTCTAATTTAGTAATGTTGAGAACAGTATTCATTTACTTAATAGAAATAAAATCAATCCAACAGAAGATGCATAGCAGTAGGCTATTTTTAAGAGATTTTGATGCAACATAACTGTGGGTTTTCTGTCACAGGTGTTGGAAGTGAGCATTCTACCTAATGATGTTACCTAGTGTTAAAAAGAAATTTACAGTAATTCTTTACAAAGTCCTAAAAGGATTTTTAAAAAATCAGTAGGAAGGGAATATATTTTTTTTTCATGTTTGAAGGAAGTAAGAATAATTTAGACCAACTATCTCATTTTACATGTGAGGAAAATAAGGCCAAAGAAGGTTAAATTAATCCATTCATTCAACATTTACCTACTGCTTACCTGGTACCAGCACAGTGCTAGGCACTGGGTGTAAAGTAGTGAACAAAGCAGACATAGGCCCTGATCTCCTAGAGCCTATGCGAAGATCAAGGGCCTAATAACAATTAGGCGTAGGACCCAAGTCTCTTTGCTGATTCTAGCAACACATGCAGCCTGTCAATTTACCCTAATAAGTCTAATATTCTTTCCTGGTTTCACATGGGTAGGTAGCCGGTCAAATGAAACTGGCCATTTACTAAAGCCTTACTTATCTAGGAGTGCCACCACAAATTCCCCAGGGAAGGCTTGGGGAGGGGGTCCCAAAGACTGAAAGGGCACCATGACACCAATCTCGAAGTAGAAGGGCTGTAAGTTTAGCTACATAGTAAAAGAACATGAGCTGGAATCAGGAGACCTGAGTTTTAGTTCTGAATCTGCTAGTAACAATGTATGTGACCATAAAAAATATTTTGGGGGAGTTTTTCCAACTTTTAATTATGGCTATTTCAAACATGTACAAAATTGGGAGAATAATATTATCAACCCACATGCACAACATGTTGACCATGGTCAATAGTGATCAATATCAATATCCCTCCCTCCACTCCCCTGCCAGATTATTTTGAAGCAAATCTCAGGAACTATTTCATTTTTACCCATAAAAATTTCAGTACATATCTAAAACATAACCACAACACTATTATCAAATTTAACAATTCCCTATTATACAGTCAACATTCATATTTCCCAGATTGTCTCAATTTTTTTTTTTAATTTTTTTTTACAGTTGGTCCATTTCAATCAGTATCCAAATAAGGTCCTTGTGCTATAATCAGTTGATATGTCTCTTTCAATGAGTAGGTTTCCTTTCTTTTTTTTATTTCTTGCAGTTCATGTGTTGAGGAACTAGGCTGTTCATTCTGAAGAGGATTTTTTAGGGCAGTGAAACTAATGTGTATGATACTATAATGATGGATACATGCCATTAGGCAGTTGTCCAAAACCATAGAATCTACAACACCAAAAGTGAACCCTAAGGTAAACTATAGACTTTGGGTGATTATGGATGTGTCAATGTAGGTTCATCAATTGTAACAAATGTATCACTCTGGTGGGGGACGTTGATAATGGGGGAGGCTATACATGTGTGTGGGGAAGGGGTATATGGGAAATCTCTGTACCTTCCTCTCAATTTTGCTGTGAACCTAAAACTGCTCTTAAAAAAAAGTCTTAAACAAAGACACTAGGTTGTTCATCCCCTAGAATTTCTCATTGTCTGAATTTCGTTGATTGCATCTCCATGGTGACATGTCAAAAGAAGTATTTTAAAGGAGAACATGCAGAAGAGATCGGAGGGATGGAATGGGCACACATCCAAGGAAAAGTACAAAAACCTATAAGAACAGTATCAGAAAAGACTGGTGCTCAAAATGTGCGAGGATTTAAAAAAATACCAGAGTTTTTCATTATTTTAATTTATATTCAGAACAACAAAAAGAAACTGCAGTCTGGATATATGTGAATGAATAATATAAAGTAAAAGCCTGCATCAATTCTTTTTTTTTCCAATTAAGATTACTGATAGTTAAACCAGAAAGGGAAAAACAAATTATAGAATGAGGAAATTGAATCCCAGAGCATTCAAGGAGATAAAAGTACCTAGCTACTGTAAATGATTTCAGTTCTCCTGTCCCAAATTATATCCCAGCATACTCTGAGAATTTATAGAGTTCAATCTCTAAAACCTCTGAAGAATCAGAGATGGAAAAGGATGCTAAGGAAAACTCTGGTAGTCAACACTGGAAAGTAGGTAGATGCTACAAACTATAAACAGATTCACTTGATGTCAATGTCAAGCAAAATTCTTAAACACATTGTGAAATGGTTTTAGGGCCCTAGGCGTGGGGAAAAGATACTCATTTAAGAGTCAGTAAGCACTCACAGAAAGCCAAACATGCAAGATTAACCTAATTTCCTTTTTTGATAGGGTTACTGGCCTAGAATATAAAGGGAATACTGTACACACACAAAAAATCTGGATTTACGCACTAAATTTTATAATTCTCTCATGATATCCTTTTAGACAACAAAGAGATGTAGGCTAGAATACACTTAGGTGGGTGTGTAACTGGTTGAACATTACTCAAGGTGTGATTAATGGATCAATGAAAAACCATAAGGAAATATTAAATAATTTTTATTGTACTCTATCCTACTTGATGTTCTGTCCCACTTGACATTTCAATGTCTTGAATGAGGAAACTGATGGTATATCTACCAAATTTACAGTTGGCACAAAGTTGGAGGGATAAGGAATATACTGGCTGACAGTATCCAAAAATATTTCAACAAGTTAGAAGGATGGGCCAAATCTTAACAGAATGTAATGTAACAGGGATAAATGTAAAATGCATGATTGGGGAGATATGACTTAACAACAAATCATGTGAAAACATTTAGGTATTTTTGTTGATTGCTCAGACAGTAAAGGCTGTGATATGACTACTGAAAGAGCTAGTGTGATCTTAGGCTGAATTAACAGAACTATTATGTCCAGGGCAAGGGGAGTGGTAAATTCTACTCTACTTCCCACTGATAGATAAGAGCACGCTTTAGAATATCGTGTATCATTGGGATACATTTTAAAAGAAACACTGAAAAAACAGAACATATCCAAAAGACAGAAACCAATTTGGTGAATGTTCCAGAAACTGAGTAGAATGATATAAAGAACTAAGGATGGCTAACCCAGAGAAGAGAGAAATGAACGCCTCTTTACCTTTTGGATTTATTTTGGAAAGTACAAGCAGTGAAACTTTGCATATAGGCTAATATTCTCACTGAAGCCTATGTTTTAACTTTTAAACTGTTATTCTATATTTGATATGTACAAGAGTATAATGTAGCATATACATGTAATTATGAAGCACAACAAATAAAATGAACTGTGACTCACTAGGTCACCTGAGAATGAGAACAGCATCAAGACCAGGGCAGCTACTGTCTGCCCTATTCTGCTGCTTTTGCCTTAGAGGGAACCACTAGCCCAGATTTGACTTATTGTTCCCTTACTTTTTTATTTTTAAAATGCCATGTATCTCTAAACAATATATTGTTAAGTTTTGTTATTTCTGAGCTTTGTTTTCAGGAATGCACTTACAAAGAAAAAAAGAGTTGGACTCTTAAAATTAACATTGCACTCAAAAATCTCGGTATTCCCAATCAGAGTAAAAGGCGATCCTTGTCACTGCATACTTAGTTGTATTTAAGTCTCACAACTGTGCCCATACCTACTAGTCTCCTTTTGCTTCTCCCCCACCTAGGGTTGCCAGATTTAGCAAACATAAATATAGGCTGCTCAGTTAAATTCCAATTTCAGATAAACAACAAATCTATTTTTAGTATGTTTATCTGAAATTGGGATTTAACTGGGAGTCCTGTATTTTATCTGGCAACTCTACCCTACCCCTAAAATAATTAGGTGGACAATTAATTCTATGATCTGTCCGTGTGTGATAAAGGGACAAAGTGGGAGGAATTGTATGGCCAATGTCATTGTATAAATATTAATCTAAGTATTCAACAGCATTTACTGACTGGGGAAAAAAATTGCACATGTGTGAATTTAGTCAAAGCTTTTCCAGACAATGCATTCAGTGGATATGCCCAAATGCAAATACTGTATATATGCTATTATGTACATTTTTCAAAAACACTCAGTGAAACAGAGTAGTAAGGTCTATTAACAGCTTCATTATTTTGGCTTAGATTGAACCCCTCAAAAAAACAAAAACAAGATGGCTACTGTAACAAACTGATAAATCTCTAGATATGTAAACTGACTTATAACCATTATTTATAAAAATATTTATATCATTTGTCTTCATGTTAAAAATGAAGTTAACCTATATAGGTCAAATAAAGATCAACAGCCAACTTTCTGGATAAATATCAATTAAAATTATGTTGTCATTAAAAATGGATCCGGTTACTGTATTTACAAAGTCATTTTAGGACACTTCACTTTATAAAAGGGATATCAGAAATATTTCAGATACGTTCTTTTTCAATTAAAAAAAACTGATGAGCTTTCTACAATATGAGGTAGAACTTGCTTTTCAATTGTCTCAACATCCTCCCACAACCTGAAGCACTAATGGCTCCTCAATTTGAATGGCAGTCAATACAAGTGTGTATTAAGAACTCGTACAGATTAGATTCCCCAAATAGAAGCCAGTTGCATTTCCTTGCCTGTCTTACTGCAAAACCCACATTTTGAAATCAGGTATAAACATGGCTGACTACTGTAATAGTCTAACTTGGTTTTTCAGAGCTTCAGCGAGTAGTTTCTCTCCAGGCAATCATTGAATCATCTTTTCCATCTTCATCACTCATGCACTATGGCTTTAGGGTAATCAGTGCTTAAGTCTACTTTAAAAAAGAACACTGAATTTCTGTAGTTTCAAACAGTCAGATCCCATAAGCCATCCTACCTCTAGTTTCTCACCCTTTAGCTATAGACAGATCCTTCTGTCTTTTGGGTTTGGTGTTTCTCTTACCTCTTACCTGAGGGTTATCTGAAAAACAAACACAACCTGTAAGCCTTCTGAGAACAGGGTGGAAGGAATGTGCAGACTAAAGCTACATTTGCCACCTGCTTCATAGTCAACTAAACAAGTAGGAACTCAAAGACCCACTACACAAAATATAAGAGTGATCTCACATTTAACATTTCCATTTCCAGACTACTCATTATACTGGGCGAAAAGAATATACCAAAACAATTGGGCAACACACAGAAAAACGGACTAACAAGGTCTTCTTTTCTTTTTTTGTCAGTAAGAGGACTCACATTTTAGGTTCTGAGGAAAAAAAGATGGTTGGCTCTGAAGAAGCCTCTTGTCAGGGTGCAAAATTCCTGACAGACTCCTAAGGAGGTAAAAAAAGAGTAATGACATGGAAGGAGGAAGCATAGAGTGAGTCAGCTGGAATAAAGCTGGTGGCTTGGCAATCATTTTTCTTATAGAAGGTGACTACCAAGGGCTTAACAGAAAATTGTCCTATAGCTTGATTTTGTTTTTATCCACCTCTTTTTGCCTTTGCCATCAGGAAACTATAAAAGTAAGATAAGCTTAAGCAGTACATCAACAAACTGAATCAAGCAGAGCAAAGAACAGCTTGCCTGTACAGAGATTTGGGATTCTAAGGTCCTTGAGGTGAACAGGAGGTGAGCGCAGATAAGGCCCTAGCTAGTCATTAAAATAAGCAGGTAATTAAAGGGTTTTGATTTCTAAAGCCCAGCAAACTGAAATAGGAAGATCTGATGGCAAACTAAGACCAACACAAAAGTGCTAAGTCTAAACTAGTAATCAAAAAGGTTCTGGTGCTCACAAAACAAGGACATGAGGATTTCTTCCCCCACTTAGGCCAGGCAGGAAAACAACAAAAACAAAGCAAAAATCAAAAACAGAACCAAACCTCAGGTTGAAGAAAAATTAAGAACAGTTCAAATTTAGAGAATAAGATACCATTTTATTTTTTAAATCTTGCTCTAGGTGCATAATTTTTAAAAATTTGGTATGCAGCATCGTTCACTGGAATTAAAATGTATATACTGATGCGTATATATCACTAATGAATGTATTTATTAATTAGTTACATTGTTATGGCAAGTTTTACTAGATTACATGCTAAGCATAAAACCCCCCACAGAAGGGGGTTTCCCTTGATACATGGCAATACTGGTTTATTAACAAGATTAACAAAAAATGGAGAATATAGTTATGACAGTTATCTAATAGGGAATTAACTGAATCCTCAAGATGTGAATTACTACTTTTATTATCCTTTGAAAGACCATTTTAGGTTTTAAATACTATGAAAGCCAAGAAGCAGAATATGTCTAAAATACCTAATGACTATTTTACCATTGATATTAATAGAAATAGATGGAGAGAAAATTTGGCACAATGGCTCTCTGTTTTCTCAATATAGGTTTTGTGGCAACATTTTTAAGTGATCTATAATGAAATCAAAGGAAACTTTATAATGAAATATAATTCTAGTCATATAGAAAGTAATTAAAGCTTAAAGTAGAACTTAAGCAGCTTTATCTTGTCTAAAATGACAAGCTGATTTTTCCAAACTGATTTATGTAATTCATGTAGTTTTACGCCATATTCCTGAAAGAACAGCTTGATAATCTATTTATTGACAAAATAAACAGAAAAATATATCAGCTCCCTGGGCCTACTCAAGAATTCTAAACTAAAACCATTCTACCCTGCACGTTTACAATCATTCAATAAATACCCACATTCAAGCAGTAACTCCAGGGTAGGGCAGCTATATCACAATGTCCCAATTTGTCAAAGTGGGTTAGATGAAAGTCACATCTATTAATGATTTAAAATAATTTCTAGTAAAATTGCAACAGAAACAGATAACTAAATTTATGACTGTCTGGAAAAGTCAATACTAATGCAATTATGCTAAATCACTTTGTAACTTACTTTTTAAAAAGTAAACAAGATGTTGGGCTACAGGCCACTTTACAGAAGCTTTATCAAGTTAACGTGCTAATATGATCTTGTATGTTATCTAAAACACCCAATGGTGTACTAATCTTTTTTTAAAATTTCTATTTATTTTTGGTTGCGTTGGATCTTTGTTGCTGCCTGTGGACTCTCTCTAGTTGTGGCGAGAGGGGGCTACTCTTCGTTGTGGTACACAGGCTTCTCATGGTGGTGGCTTCTCTTGATGCGGAGCACGGGCTCTAGGCACGTGGGCTTCAGTAGTTGCAGCACACGGGCCCTAGAGCGTGCGGGATTCAGCAGTTGCAGCGTGTAGGCTCAGTAGTTGCGGGACCCACGCTGGCTTCAGTAGTTGTGACTCAGGGGCTCTAGAGTGCAGGCTCAGTAGTTGTGGTGCACGGGCTTAGCTGCTCCACGGCATGTGGGATCTTTCTGGACCAGGGATTGAACCCGTGTCCCATGTGTAGGCAGGTAGGTTCTTAACCACTGCGCCACCAAGGGAGAACCTGTCACAACCTCCCTTTTTAAAAAATTTAAATAAATCAATTCTATTATCAATGAACTGATTATTCAGACTTTGAGATTCTTTGCTTTTCTTCTTTTGAGTTCACTACTTATCACCAAAGATGGGTAGAGGAACAAAAATTCAAACTAAACCATTTATTTTGTTTTTTAAATTACAGGAAAAAAATTACTGTTATCTCTGATAAAAGGTTTGATGGGAAAGGAAGTTGTAAACTAATGACTGAGCTGAGGTTTTGGTGTAACTGGTAACATTTAATTATTCATGTTTTCCCTCAATATCATGAATAATAGAAAATTGGACATATTTCAGTAATTAAGCACTTTAGGTTATAAATTCTACTTCTATGCTTTATGTATCTGAATTTCTACTTCTGCATTCTGTAACATGTATTAAAAACTTCATAAATATTCTAGAAAAATCTCAAATTACCCAGAATGCTTACCTACATAAAACAATCTGTAGGCCAAGTTTATTATTAAAGAGATTATTCATCCTTATTTACATCTTAAATAGGAATTACTGAGAATGTAATTTTTCTAATTAGCTACTAGGAATGTATTTTTCCCATTAATTTGATAGCCAAAAGAGGTCTGATTAGCTGGAAAATATTAAAAACTCCCACATGCATTCATTGTGACTGCTAGAAAATACCTTTGAAGGGGAAGGGAAAAAAAAATAAAGAAACATTGTGTTTCCAATTAGTGGCTTGTAGCCAAAAATATGAATCAGAGTTATACAGCAAAAAAAAAAAGGAAAAAAAATGTGGCGTAACTAAACAACTGACAACAATCTACAAAACAATTACAGAAAAAAAAAATCTGTGCTCAAGACTTTTTGATGAGGCACAGAAGCCCAAATCAGCAGTGTCTCACATCTTGAGGGGTTTTTCCCTTAGGAACAAAGAACATACCCTTTGAAATGCAGTTAGCAGTGTCTGGGATTCCAGCTCTTTCAGTAGCAAGGTCATTTTCTGACCTAGCTACCGTACCATAATCAATTCCGTCAAAGCTTAAAAAGAAAAGCATAAAAAATACTGCTTTTTGTTGTTTTCAACAGTGAATTATACATACCCAAATGGCAGGAGAGTCAGCCTCATCATTCTAATAATTCACATTTAAAATATAACATCGAAAAATGTTTATAGTTTAGAAAAGTGAAGCGGGAGGAACCTAATGTTTTACATCTCCATTCAAAACCATCATCTAATTACCACAAATTAGTGAAATTCCACTTTTGCTGGCTGACCCCCATTTATGCTGAGCTGTTTTTTTATTTGCAAAATTAGCATAATAACTGCCCTACCTAGCTCACAAAAATTGTCCTATCTTACAGAATTGCAGGATAAATCAGAAGAGATAATGTAAATAAAAGTACTTTGAAAATGAATGCCCAACATTAATCAAGAGTATGGCATTACCATTCTTTGCATGTTTAACAACATGCAGTACTATATTATTTCTTTCTTATTGGGAATACATTCATTCCTGGAAAAAAGAAAGTTGGTAACAAGGAATTGATATGACTGCACGATAACTGGCAACACTTCCCAAGGCTTCACTGTTAACACTTAATATTTACTGAGTACAGGATGTCCCCAAGTTATAAAGGTCCCATAAATCCAAACCACTGTCCTTGTCTCAGCCCCCTCCATTTCTTCCCTTCACCCTTATAGGAACTGTATAGGGATGGGGGAAGGGAGTGAAGATTTCAGAGAACCAGGAAGTTCAAAAGTAGAAGAAATTGTGAAGAGAAGTGGAACACCATAGAGCATCCTATCGCCACCTAAACCTTTTGTAGCTGCTACACATCAACTGCAGACATCTCCTCTCTACGCTGGGAAGTAAGGCAAAGGTTAAAAGTCAACAACCAGGAGCTATGACCTGGGATAAAAATAGGCATAGTAAAGTTCACTTAAAGGAAAAAAGACTGATCTCAGTCATTAGCCTTAATCTCTAAAGCCAATCCAATAAAGATAAAATACCAATTGCAAAATATTGACAAACCCACTCACTTTCACTCACAAAGGTACTAGTTTTATCAAACTACCTATTCATTCCGCTCACCTAACTTCTGCTAATCCAATGACCTACCCCACCTGTGACACTAACCAATCCCACTTACCAATGCATCTGCTATATCCAATTTAACCTCCCACTTACCAATGCATCCGCTATATCCAATGTAACCAATCTTTCCCTTATTCCTTCCCAAAGACCCACCCATTCATTATATTTCATCCATCACTGTTCCTTCTCAGTTGTAAGGAACAGCAAGTCATTATGCTGGGGAATCTCTGTACTAATGTCCTTGAGGTAAGCTAGGAAGGAGAAAGCTGGGGGTGAATGGGGTGGAATTGGGGTTGGGAGGAAACCTTCAAACCACCTGCCATTTGGGTAGATAGGTATATTTTAAAATAATGATTTTTTTAAAAACCACACAAATTGTTAATAGTACTGCTAATAACTAGAAAGATAATTTCCTCAGTCTCCCAATTTAAATAAAAACTTGCAGGAACAAATTTAAAAGAGGACTATGGACATTAAGTTCATCCATGGCTAGTCTTTCCAGTTCAAGAGCAATGCCAGAAAGAACACTCCTACCTCTTCTCTTGAGCCTACTTAGTAACCAGGATGCCTGCTTCTGAGAAAGTGGGTTTGAATACAGCTCTATATTCTATTTATTGGTCCTCTAGAGAGCTTGACCTGTGGTTCATAAGAATGCCCATGGTTCAATGAGTCTGTACTGGAATAGTCTACTACAATTAGTAGTGAGTGGTCAAGTAGGTTTTAAACAGGTATGGGTTGCTCTGTACAGGCTGCCTACTGGAAAACATTGTTAAAGTTTTCTGTCAGTAGTTTCCAAAACTTTTATGCTTCATCCTTGGCCCTTTTTGAAAAAAATTTTATCCTCCCCTCCCCCTTCTTTTTAAAAATTTTAAGGATTAGGATCCTGCGGATAAAGTAAAACCTTTTCTGCTCTTAAGCCTATTTATACAATGAAAATAAAGTTCTCCTTGGGGCATCCTCAGAATTTGGTAACCAGAGTTCTGAATAGGATAAACTAATATTAAAATGAAACCATTTGAATATGATTTAAATAAAAATTCAAGCCAGGAAATTTTAATTTAATCATTTCACAAACTTACAAGCTCACTACATAATATTCTAATTCAGAAAGACAAACACTTTTTGAAAAGTACACACAATATCTTAAGAGAATTCTACTTTGATATATATATTTTTTAAATGCTTAACCAAATGTGGTTTCACTTTTTGTCTTTTAAGACTGCTATAAATCAATTTACAAATATGTAAGAACTATCCTTGCCCGAACCATGTGCTCCAGCTCGAGGTTTGGCAAAACAAAACAGACTGAGTTCCTGGCGAAACATGGCATAAAATGCAGACAGCGGTTCCAATATCTTTTTGCCTGCCTTTTAGACAGGGATAGCCAACATAGCCCAACTTGCATCTCTCCAGCCGCCCCCACCAGGAGGCATCAGCAGCACTCCCCAAGAGAACGGCCTGTGGTGACAGAACATTCTAGATCTGTGCTGCCCAAAGCAGTAGCTGTAACAATTACTTACGTTATAGTTGTGTACAGAAACGGATACCAATATTGGCTAAATGACTAAAAGATTAACCACCTCAGTTAAACTGAGATTAATTATGCATATTTAGAAGTTATTACTATACCATACAATATTAACAAGCATGAGCACCAAACATTAACACAAACACTAATACATAAACTACCAGTTTATATATCCTAAATATTTCTTCAACATCCTTATTTTTAGCAAAACAAACATATATATAACTTAAAACTATTTTAGTTGTTTGAATTCTGAAGTTTTTAAGAGATAAAAAAATAGAAGGACACGGGCTTCCCTGGTGGCGCAGTGGTTGAGAGTCCGCCTGCCGATGCAGGGGACACGGGTTCGTGCCCCGGTCTGGGAAGATCCCACATGCCGCAGAGCGGCTGGGCCCGTGAGCCATGGCCACTAAGCCTGCGCGTCTGGAGCCTGTGCTCCGCAACGGGAGAGGCCACAACAGTGAGAGGCCCGCGTATTGCAAAAAAAAAAAAAAAAAAAAAAAAAAAAACCCAGAAGGACATAATAAAGACCCATACAACTATGCAGTCTTTACCTTTCTTTTCCCGTTTATTCAAAGGCTGCAAAAGAAAGATAACCTCTCCTATTAAATTTCGAAACTGTTTTCTCAAATTAGAATGAAAGGTCCAAACATTCTTTCTACAACCTACGGAAATCATTTTTGTTAGAGGTAGTTATGGTTATTTGGTAGTTGCTGATGAATCAAGGTACTTTTAAGTCACTTCACATTTGCATATATTTCTTAAATGGTCACTCTTGATCTTGAAGTTTATTCTAGCTGATATGACAAATGGATGGCCACTGGATGCCAGTGATGTAATGCATTCAATCTTCAAGACAATGACTAACAATGGAACTGAGAAAATTAGTATGAGAAAAATGTTGCCTAAACATGTTCCTGTTAAATTCTGTATGTTTAAAATGTTTGGAGACAAAAAGGTTTTGTGGACTTAAAACCGACTGACACTAATGGAATGCCAAGCTGTAAACTGCCAGACAGCTGCGGCTGGTAATAAAATGCTAAGACCTGAAGAGCTTTAGCAGAACCTGATTATATGGTAATCCTAGTATCTGAGAAGGCAAAAGAGCTAGAAGAATAACTGATAGGTTGGTTGCTATAGTAACCAAGATAAATTTGTATACTGAATGGGGGAAAACATTGGGGTTGCCATCAGGTATGAGGCCCACATTATGTCTTATGTGCTTTTTCCACAATCTTGAATCATGAGGTGACAGACTAACACAAAGACTGCTCAGTTTGAAATAAGAGAATAGATAAGGTTCCGCTCTGAAGAGTAAGGAAAGCACCCAATTAAAGGTTTAGCTTGTTAGCAGAATAATATCTGACAGCTAGGGGGGAATAAACCTTGTGAAAGTTTGTAGAAATTAGCTTAGCTCTGGGTAGAAAACAAATGTAGGTTAATTATCAATTCAGGTTAAATACCTACAATTTTTATTATTTTAAATTTTGTTTGAGGTAATTCTTATAGGCTATTAATCTCTTACAGAAAGGGTTGTTTAATTCACTGTGTAGGCATGTACCTAAAACAATGCTAAATAGTATGATTTGTCTGGTCTCAGTTACCCATGCCCCAGAAGCAGCCTTAGAACCTGGTCTCTCTATCTCGGCTGCTGGGGCTACCTTCACCACCTACTCCATCTCCATCACCTCCTCCACCACCACCACCACCACCACTCCTTTCCTCCATACCCCAGGAAGTAATTACCAGAACTGCAGGCAGAGTGTGAGGAGGAAACAAACAGCCTCTTCAAGGTGCTTGCCCGGCAAATTCACCTGACTTTGTCAAAATCAAAACAATGAACCAAAGAGAACACATGGATTGTCATGTAATGTAAAGGTTACACAAGTCTCAAATATCAACAATTAGAAGTTATTTTTTGTTCTGTAGGATCACCACTGAATGGTCAACATCCTAAATCTAGGTTTTTAATATTTTTAAAGATCAAATTTTATCTACCCTATTTTACGAAGTAGGTTATCATAAGAACAGAATAAAGTTTTCAGTTTACAGGAGTTTGTACAGATTCAAATTGAGCCCCCAAATTGCAGTACTGGTTCGGACTGTCCCGCCTCAATGGGTCACCAAACTGACAGTTTGAGGCCACTAAATTTAGAGCCTGAATTTACTCATTAATATGCAGAAGGTTTCCCCCCCACTTCTATATGATGCTACATGGGTGTGATAGAACAGCATATGTAAATATATTTCTATCATCCACAAAGCCAATAGCAATCAAATATAATCCATGATTAAATACAATTTATGCTTAAATGCCAACCCATGAACAGTCATTTTTAAGGACTCTTTCCTTAAGTAACCCATAGCACACAAATACCTTTTTAATTGAAACTTGTATCGCTTTTCAATTCAGAGAGAAATGTTTCTGATGCCTAAGTGAGAAGCTGAGTTTTCAACAAAGGCAGCTATGCAAGTTTTTATTTTTCAGACCAAACAATTCTTTGGGGCAGGTGGATCTCAGTACTCATAACTTAAAAATCAAGATTTTGTCACTACTCCAATCTAAAATAATATACTGTGACTCCAGGGAGATCAGCTCGGTGCTTTGTGACCACCTAGAGGGGTGGGATAGGGAGGGAGACGCAAGAGGGAAGAGATATGGGGATATATGTATATGTATAACTGATTCACTTTGTTAAAAGCAGAAACTAACACACCATTGTAAAGCAATTATACTCCAATAAAGATGTTAAAATAAATAAATAAAATAATACACTGTGACTGACAGTAACAAAACAAAACAAATAACCATCCCTGTTCTTAGATTAGCTATTCTGTCACCGGTTTTCATCCTGACTTGGAGAAAATTAGTGGACAAAAGTTAGGATCCTAGAACAGTCCATGTCCTCTGACAGAAAGGCATGAAAGAAACAGAATCATGGTAGATAGCTTGACCATCTTAGGAGTCCCGCTAACAGGGTAAGTGCCAGAAACCTACAGCAGGGATACCTGGCAACACTTCCCCTCCTTCTGCAGACAAGGCATCACGGTATAAATGAAGAATCAGGAGACCTGGGTTCTAGTTCTGAGCTTGCCACTAATCAGCGATGTGTCACTTCCCCTGTCTGAGCCTAGGTTTCTCTTTCAGTTAAATGGAAGGGCTGGGCTAAATGATCTCCTGTCCCTTCCTACTCTAAAAATGTTACCATTCTAGCCTTCCTTCCAAGGCCTTTTTAATTGAAACTTGTATCAATTTTCAATTCAGAGAGAAATGTTTCTGAGGCCTAAGTGAGAAGCTGAGTTTTCAACAAAGGCAGTATGCAACTTTTTACTTTTCAGACCAAACAATTCTTTGGAGCAGTTTGATCTCAGTTCTCATAACTTAAAAATCAAGATTTTGTCATTACTCCAATCTAAAATAATATACTGTGACTCCATGGAGATCAGCTCGGTGCTTTGTGACCACCTCGAGGGGTGGGATAGGGAGGGTGGGAGGGAGGGAGACGCAACAGGGAAGAGATATGGGGATATATGTATATGTATAGCTGATTACAAGTATAGCCAAAATACAAATATTTTGGTTGCCAACACAAAAATAAAGAATGCTCAAAATGTCACATTTAATTTTATAACATGTTTCAGTGCCAGCCTTTAGTAGGTGTATGTATAATCCACACAAATTAGCAGGAACATTCATTTCATATATAATTTACCCAGTAAATATTTAATTTCAAATCTATGGGTCTCGAATCATGTACCCAATACCATCCAGTCTGTTAAACTCTCCTCGAATTAAAGATGAGGAAATGAAATGACTCATAGTCCAGGGCTTTTTTCTACTATACCAAACTTCCTCCTCCCTTTCCTGCTTTATCAAAAGACAGCATGATAGCAGAAAAGAACTCTAGACTGTGAAACTCATCTGGATTCTAGTCCTAACTTTGCCATTAGTTTGCTGTGGCACCTTGGACAAGTCACTTTACTTTTTCCAGGCTTTGGCTTTCACAACATTTTACATGAAGAGTTTAACTAGATGTCCCTTCCAGCTGTAACATGCTATGATCTTATAACATTCCTATCTGACAAAACAAGATACACATTCTTGAAAGAGAAAGTGGGAATTTCTAGCCAAGAGAACTGAAAAGTTTGTGCTGCTAGTTGTAAATATATGCATCAGTTCAATTTAGCAAGTTGGTCCTAAAACATTTTACTCCAGCATCTCTTGGAGGAGGTTACCCTGTATAAACACACACACACACACACACACACACACACACACACCCCACACACACACACACCCAGGATGGGGCAGCTATGATGTACTAGAAAAAATACTGGAGTAGGAGTCCGAAGAACTGGTTTCAAATCCCAGCTTTCACTTATAAGCTGTGTCTCCTAGGCCAATTCATTAACCTCTCTGAGCCTAAGGTTTCTCATTAAAACGGAGATAAGAATAAGGAAACCTGACTTAAAATACCAATCAAAATAAAGCATTATAACTGATGTACACTGTAAAGCTGTACAAGTGGAGATGATCTGCCACTGTGTTATAGTAGGGTGCATTCGAATCAAGCCTTTCTATAAACAGCTGGGCTTATTTTTAACTTATTAAATTTGCTTTCAAAGAGTAGAATAACAAAGTTGAAGACACCACTGGAGGGAGAAAAGAAGAAATAAATCAATTTTAGGAAATGAATTGTTTACCTGGATTCTGCTGATTAACAAAACACGAGATTACTCTCAACAGTCTACTCAGTTTACTACAATTTGGTGAAATGGTCTGTGTACTCTAGAACGCGCAATGCAAGGAACATTTCTTAAAGTGCCCAAACTCAGTCTGTTAACCTCTTAGAGTTTATATGGTATGCCACTCCAAGTGTATCTCAAGGGAGAGAGGATACTTCTAATGACCAGATATCTAGTGATACCATGTGTTTCCACAAATCAAGATTTCTCACTGCATTTCTAGGTTGTTAGTTACCCAGCCAAGTCTCCTCACAGTACCTTATGCAAAATGACAAAAACTGTCACAAAGGACAGAGGAAATGCTAATGATGCCAACCTTGTGCAGTCCTCCCAGTACAGCTAGTTCTTTTCAGATGCAATTCTCCAGATGAGTCTAATTCTCTTCCAAATCCCCTCACTAACGCAGAATGGAGCTGAAAAATTCACAGACTAACAGTTTTATCCACAGAGCTCAACACTCTCAATATATAGGCAGGTTAGAGTTAAAATCAGAAGGCTGGGTCCCAAGAGATGTTTTTACTTTTCACCTAGCATATCAAAGGATCAAAGTGCTTGAGAAACTATATTATCCCACGAGGGAATAAGTGACTCTATCAATTCTATCAAAATGACTCATTCGGTTTGGATACGTTAAATAACTCCAAGTTCTGCATACTTCCTCCCAAAGTAAGCACTGTGTGAAGTTAAATTTGCTAATTCCAAGAAAAGAAGGAGAAGGGAATGAACATTGCAGTTCTTTCTCTGTGCCAGGTCCTGGACTACTAGGCAGTTTACACAGGTCCTGATGTAGCTGTCCTTCAAACTTAAATTTGTTATATTCATTGAAAAGGAACAATATTCACATAGCTCTAAATTGATTAAATCATATATGTCGACGGTTATTTCCCTTCCCCCTCCACGCACGCGCACGCGTGCGCGCGCGCGCACACACACACACACACACACACACACACACACACACACACACAAAACAACAACAACAACAACTAAAGGATTAGGTCTCTTATTTAACCTGAATTGACAGTTCATAACTTTAAAGGGAATACCACAAAGACAAAATTTAATTTCAGGGGGCTCCAATGTACTTGGTAATCCAAGTGAATTTTCTATCCTCTAACATCTAGCTATGAACTTGTTTCATATATTGAACTTGAAGGAGATTCAATGCCATCTCAAGATTGGCCATTGCAGCCCCCAAATCCCATAACAGTGATTTGAAGGTTGGTGGAAACACACTCATCAGCGATCTACCAACGTAGAAAGTTCTCTCTGATTTTGTTGCTGTAACTTTTGAGGTATATATTATATATAATACATATTAGGTTTTAGAACGACTTCTAGAATGTACAGATAACATTATCTGCATTAAGATATTTCTTCCACGGGTAAGCTTGCAAATTGAAGGCAGCTGACTCCTGGAACCATATTAGTGACTTACATTAACAGACAAATTTTACCGATTTTCAAGTTCTTATAGCATGAAAATGTATTTCACTGCCTCTAGTTCCACACAAGCCCAGTAGAAGAGTTCGGTGAAATCGCTTTAAACATATTCCAACTTTGAAAAGCGGAGGAGTGGGTAAGTAGAAGTCCCAGGCAAGCGAAGCATTCCAACTACTCTATTTCCTACTCAGAATCTCCCATATTAATCACCACTAAAACATCTTGCAGAATTAGATAAAGAGCACAAAGCTGTGGCTCTCCTTCTAACCACAGATTACTCAGCACTTGTTTGTATCTCTGTAGTCGGTTGTGCACATTTATGTCCGGCTACGCTTTTAAGACCGCATTCTCCCTAATGGCAAAGGACCTTGTCTTCGATTTCCTTTGCCTCACGGCAAGGTGCTATTTTAATAAAACACCGTGGATCTAGAGTACATCACCTAGAGGACTTTCCTAAGTAAACACCCAATCTTCCCCCCCACTCCGCGCTCCGCTCCTTTTCTTTCTGTGCAACGAAGAGAAGAAGGCAAAATAGGGAGAGGTACAGCCACCTCTGAAACGAATAGGTAAGTTAGCGGCAAAAGAAAAAAAAAACTGGGCACTGTAATTTCTCCTGTTGCTGCTCCTTTAAACTATGGCCCCCAAGGCTAAAACGGATGTTTCCAAAGTATGCTCTGAAGCCCACAAATACAAATCTCCGGCTCTCAGGTTCGTAAACTGTCCCACCTCTTAGAAAGCTGGACAAGACAAGAAAGGAACACCTGGGGCCGTTCACCAGGGAAAAGAGGAGGGTTTGCCCGAAGTGGCCAATCGCCCTCCCCCGACTCTCTCTTAAGTGCCCGAGGGAGGCGGAGAGGAGCAGCGGTGGCGGACACAGCCGGCCCTGGGAGGGGTGTAGGGGGGAAGGCACGGGGGAAGGCACGGGGGAAGCCGGGGGACGGGGACGCCCGGCTTGTGGGCCATGGCTCCGGTTACTTACCCTACAGGGTAGCCGCCCCCTAGGTGCACATCTTCAGGGGCATCAAAGAATTCCTCTGTGTCGCTTTCCGACGCCATTTATAAGACACACCCGCGGGTGAGGGAGCCGGCGCCGCCTGGAGGGAGGGTGACTCTCGTCTCCTCCTCGTCGTCCTCCACCCCGGCGAGGCCGTGGGGAGGTGGGTCCCGGGGAAGGATGAGGAGGGAGCAGACGATCTGAAGTGAGGAGCCGGACAGTGGCAGGGGGCCGCCGGCAGCTGCCGGACTGAGGGAATGACCAGCAGTGCGGCCGCCTGAGGAGGCGCCGGTGGGCTCAGGGACTGTTGCTGCCGCCGCTCCCGGCGATAGGTGTACGAGGAGAGCGAGAGAAGAGGCGGTGGCTCTCCTCTGTGGGGGAGGGGGGGCACGCCGACGACAGCAGCTCCAATTTCTCCCGCAGCTGCAATTACAGCAGCTGGGAAAGCTAGTTGCCCGCAAAATACGGACGCTCACCAACCCTCGCGAGATTTCAGGAGAGGCCAGTAAGGCGTGGGCGGGGCGAAGAGGAGGCGGGGGCGGTTCCTGGGAAGCAGCGCTCAGAGTTCTTGTACTCGAAGAGCCTATCAAAACGGCGCAAGCGCGATGAGGGCGTTCGGTGAGGGCCGGAAGTAGCGGGGAAGGGTGGTGATGAGCGTCCTGAGGGGAGGAGCCTAGAACCCGCGCAGGAGCGGCGAGGTTCCCCGGCCTTGTGAGAGCGCGCCCGACGTAGGTGGGGTCCAGCAGAGTGTTCTACCCACTAACTCTGCAGTTCCAAAGAGGCATTTTTAGAGGGGTGATTTGGGGTCTGCTTTTTTTCTTACAAGGAAATGCTGTCGGGAAAAGTTAGCATTGTGGTTTGAATCTACTTCGTTTTAATTTTTCCAAGCGCGGAATATCCCACCCTAGGGAGTAGGCAGGTCCACCTCCTCTAGCGTTACGGGTATAACCCGTCTTATTTACTACAAGCTCTCTAATTGAGATCCCTAGATACGATCCTGCCGGCCAGAGGGTGGGGTCCAAGAGCGATACGTGGGGAGCGTGATAGTTGCATGGAGTAATGATGGATTTGTTACTGGAGCTGAGCCACTGTTGGGCCTCCGGTTACTTTCTCCCTACAAATACGCATTTTTGCCCACACTTAATGCAAGAGAAATTCTTACATACTGCCCAAGATGTGCGTCAGCCAAATGGTAGATATATATTGAGCAGATTCCGTTGCAAGGCTAAGAGCTGGTAACTTAATTCTAATCCTCGACTGCCCAATGTCCAGTGATGAAAATAGAAAGGTGCTTTTTAAAAGACCAAGATGGTCTTTCTTAACGCATCATGGACCATCAAAGTGATAATACTGACTTTCTATGGGATTGGGAGGCACATTTACTTTTCCCACTGCCATGACAGGAAGGAAGGCGGTCTGATCCGTTTGCAGCCTCAATTGTTGCTCAAGATGGTCGCAGAAAAGACAAGTGGGACCAATGGCATGGCCTCAGGCTGGAATGGGGCTCTAGATTACTACGGAAAGCAACCAGGAAAAGATCTGGAGTTGTGTAAAACCAAATGCCATAGATTGTGTATTCTTTAACACCCTAGAAGTTCAGGGAAAACGCTGCATAATGAAATAGGGTAATATATTTTGCAGTAAACCATATGATTATTCATGCGTGGTAAATAAATACCAGTAAATAGCCTCCTTCAGTTCAGATCAGCTACTACTGTCAAGTAAGTTTAGATTAGAGTAATTTAACTGTCAATAAGTTACTAAAAGTACAAAACAAAAATGTTTGGTTTCCAGAGCTTTTGAGATTTAAGAATTGCACATAAGGGATTTGTGGATCCTTGTGAGGACATGACTTTTGGCACTGTCCAATAATTATTAGCTTTTTTTGTTGTTTAAAAATATTTATTTAGGGCTTCCCTGCTGGTGCAGTGGTTAAGAACCTGCCTGCCAACGCAGGGGACACGGGTTTGAGCCCTGGTCCGGGAAGATCCCACATGCCGCGGAGCAACTAAGCCCGTTCGCCACAACTACTGAGCCTGCGCTCTAGAGCTTGCAAGCCACAACTACTGAAGCCTGTGCTCTGCAACAAGAGAAGCCACCGCAATGAGAAGCCCGCACACCGCAACCAAGAGTAGCCCCCGCTCGCCGCAACTAGAGAAAGCCCGGGCGTAGCAACGAAGGCACAACACAGCCAAACATAAAAATAAATAAATTTATTTTAAAAAATTTATTTAGCTGCATTGGGTCTTAGTTGCGGCACGTGGGATCTTTTAGTTGTGGCATGTGAACTCTTCGTTGCGGCATCTAGTTCCCTGACCAGGGATCGAACCCTGGCCCTCTACATTGGGAGCACAGAGTCTTAGCCACTGGACCACCAGGGAAGTCCCTAGCTTTTACGTGTTTTAAACATGTTAATTTCCTAGGTATAAAAATATATCTCAAAGTACTAACTTTTTATTTTGTTGCTCACTAGGAGAGATATGCTATTTTCCTTATGGATTATGGAAAGATACAAGTAAATAAACTACCTGAATTTATTCTCTTCCTAGCTTTCTGATAGTGAATTTACATTTGCCTTAAAAATTAAAGTTTGGGGCTTCCCTGGTGGCGCAGTGGTTGAGAGTCCGCCTGCCGATGCAGGGGACACGGGTTCGTGCCCCGGTCCGGGAAGATCCCACATGCCGCCGAGCGGCTGGGCCCGTGAGCCATGGCCACTGAGCCTGCGCGTCCGGAGCCTGTGCTCCGTAACGGGAGAGGCCACAACAGTGAGAGGCCCGCGTACCGCAAAAAAAAAAAAAAAAAAAAAAAAAATTAAAGTTTGGTGTCATGTATTATTCTAGGTGCTGAGGATAATTCAAAGATGAAAAAGACAACTTAGTTCCTCTCTTCCAGAAGCTCACAATCTAACAATGGATGAAAACACAGAGTCCCAATTTGGTGCTTTTTTTCACTATACCATACCACCTCTCTTGGACCTTTTAAGGTACTTTAAACATTATACTTAGAAAACAGTTAAAATGAACTAGGAAAGATTAAGCTGATAACATTTTTAGAGCTGTTAAAATTATCTATGTAAATGCTTTTATCAATTTTATGAGAAAGTGAATTTCTGGGAACATCAAAACACATGTGTACCACCTATGATCATTTTTAAAGATGTCAGAAGATGTGTTTGTTTTGCCTGAAACATCTGTTCTTGAGTTTTAAAGCAGCAGGTTTTAGGCTTAGTCCAAGGCAGTGGTTTTGAAGCCTTTCTCCTTATTAGAAATGGAACCCTTTAATCAAGCCTAATTTCTTGCAAAAGTCCACATATCATAAAAATAAAAACAATTTTAGTTGAAGCAGGGATAGTTCAGGTTCCTGCCTGCTTGGCTTTCCTTGAGTCTCAAGAGACTGCTGCAAGGCTCCATCAAAAAAAAAAAAAAAAAAGAAAGAAAGAAAGAAAAAGAAAGCTATTGGTCCAAAGCAGGGGTTGGCAAATTGTGGTACTGGTACACTGGACAAATCTGTCCTGCTGTCTCTTTTTGTAAATAAAGTTTTATTGGAACACAACCAGCCCTATTTGTTTATATCTTGTATATGTTTGCTTTCAGAGCAGAGTTGAGTAGTGGGGACAGAGACTCTATGGCCCTCAAAGCCTAAAATATTTACTCTCAGGCTCTTTGCAGAAAAATTTTGCCAACCCCTGATCCAGAGGATACTATTTTCTAGGGTAACTGAGAACTGAAATTACACTCAAATTAAATGGTTGTTTGAATTAGTTTCACAACAGAATTGTATAATGGCACAAAATTATACGTATAGATAAAAATGAGAATAAAACATTTTCCCACCTGGCTCATTTCCAATGACTATAAAAACTGCACAGGTCTAGGGCTAAGGTGGGTTTAAGGAAACTTTTTATGCCTCCTTATCTGCACAGCATAAACTCTACTTAGGAGTTTCAAAGGCTAGGGTCACAGCCAGTGTATAGAACAGCTTGTCTGTGGGATACTTGCTCTCTCCTCTTGTCAAGAATAATACAAAATGGCGGTATCCTTGGAGCCAATTTTGCTCCAACCCCAAGGATAATCACTCAAAACATCAGTAACAAAACTGTAATGCATGTAGGCTTTTGTTATAAACAAGAGCTAACATGATAACTCAGGGGAAAACTTTTTATGTACAGGGTTAGGTGATTTGAGATACAATATTGACATGAAAAGATTTAATATTATAATCTCTGTGAGAGTTTTTGTGGATTTTGAAATATAAGAATCCATGAAAAAATCATTCTGAAACTGGCCACAGTTTGTCAGGGCCAAGACTAAATTCTGTAATCATCAACTTTCAATTATCTGTTTGAAAAGTCAGTTGTGTTACAGATTATAATAGTACAAATTCAAAAAATCTATTTGGCTTTGGAATTTTTATATCTTTTTCAGGTCTACTCCACCTTCTTAATGATAGTTTATGTTCATATTAAAATGAATTTTCAATCTCTGAGCACACAAGAACTGAAAGTAGAGAGTGGTAGTCTAGAAATGTGTCAAGAGACACAGAAAAGCCAGCCTGACACTTAAAATGTGTTAGTATTGTGCAATGGAATATTTTGTAGCCATGAATTACTATTCAGGACCCTGGAAGAAAGCTAACTGGAATTATCTTAAACAAAAAAAGGGAATTTATTCGCTAACATAGTCAAGTACAGACTGCTCTAACACTTGTCTATTCCTTTGTGACTAATATATTAGAGACAATTTAAGCGGAAGGTGAATTTTGCATTTGTTTATGTGCAATTTTGTCAGCCAGATACAGGTGAACAGAAAACTACACCCAGATGAATCAAGTTGCGTAGGAATACACAAAATACACGCACACAGACCTCAGACGTCTACCAGTTACCTCACTTCATTGTGTGTTTTGAGTCACACCCATCCACATGGAGTGTTACAGCTTTCCACCTGATTTCAGATAACCCTCCTTCCACCACTTCACAATAATTCACAAGTTGCAACCCTTCTGATAACCCATTTCCACAAGCAAACTTTAGTTCTTTTTCAAAATAAAGCACCATATTGTAGTATTTATGTATTTCTTAACCATTTAATGTGTAAAACTGCTACCATTTTCATTAGGTTTGTATCTTTTAGTGTATGTGTCACTGACAGTTCTTAAATGTTGCACTCATAGCCCCATTTCCCCCATAAGCCCTGTGGTTTTTATTGAACAACTTTGCATAATGCAGTAATTTTGTGGGAAAGCATATGTTGTCTTTTTTTAAATTTATTTATTTATTTTTGGCTGCATTGGGTCTTCGTTGCTGCACGAGGGCTTTCTCTAGTTGTGGCGGGCAGGGCTACTCTTGGTTGCGGTGCGCGGGCTTCTCATTGCGGTGGCTTCTCTTGTTGCGGAGCATGGGCTCTAGGCATGCAGGCTTAGTAGTTGTGGCACATGGGCTTAGTAGTTGTGGCGCACGGGCTTAGTTGCTCTGCGGCGTGTGGGATCTTCCTGACCAGAGCTCGAACCCATGTCCCCCACATTGGCAGGCAGATTCTTAACCACTGTGCCACCCGGGAAGTCCCCATATATTGTCTTATAGCAGCACAGACTGTAGTCCAGATGAAGTAGCTTTAGGCATGGCTAGATCCAGGGTCTAAGATACATCAAAACTTTCTCTTTCTGTCTGCCTCTCTTATTTGCTTATCTCTGCTTCTTTTTGTGCTTTGGCTTCAATTTTCCTATCACAGACAGCTTCCTTTTTGTACTCAGCAAAGATGGCTGCAGGCAACTTCAGTTTATAATGTCTTAATAATTCTCAATCCCAAAGGAAGTAAAACTTTCTCTTGGTGTTGATATATTAAATCTCAGGGTCTATGTTGATTGGTCTTAGGAAACCTCTCTGGGTCAACTGATTCCCTGCCACACACCATGTGGGGAGAGACTACTGTGATCATCTTCCTCACGGACCACATGGAGTATGCAATGGATGTTTTTTTCAAGAAAGGGTTACTAGCAGACAGGAACAATGTGCTAACCACCAGCTGTTAAGGGGTAAGTCTCTATATTCATTGACATGACAGGAGCTCATGATGCATTAAATGAAAACAGATGTCATGAAATAACTGCATGAGGAATAATCCCATTTATGTAAGATTATTCATCTGTGTATCTATATGTGTATATAAGCATAGGGAATTCTGGAAGAATATTCATAAATGCTTGATGGTGATTGTCTTTGGTTGCTGATTAAAATAATAATGAAAGTTTTGGTTATTTGTACCTTTATATAATGACTCAGTTTTCTACGGTGAATATGTATTACTTTGTAAACAAGGGGAAAATGTTGAAAGAAAATATATAAGCAATCATATACAAGGTAGACTTACACACAAAATGAAGATCTGAGATTCATTCCCAATATAGTGCATGACTGTGAGTCCTGGGCCTATTACAGGTGTCACACTTAGCTTTTGGAACAGTTTAATAAGGGCCACTGAGAAAATGAACTTGGAAAAAATAGTCATATTTTCTGCACTGCAGGCCTGACACACAAAGAGAATGGTAACGGTAATTTCCAAAGCGACTGTGAAGTGATGCACTGATATGGAGCTTCTAGAAGCAAAGTATAATATTAGAGGTTCACTTGTAAATAATATGGACTAAGCATAATTTTGTTTTTCAAAACAATAAGCAGTATATGTGGCCTGATCTAAAGAGAGAAAAACTAAGACATATGAAATTTATGCTTCAAAATTTCACTCCAGGTCAAATTCTGAGGAAGAGATCTTTTATTTTTCTTTCAGGGAAGAAAAGGAATATATACATACATACATATATATACACATATACATATGTATTTTTTAATTGGTGAAACAATCTAGTGGGAAACATTTATATAGAAATATCAATCAGGCTAATGCATGTGTGCGTGCTGTTACAATTGGAAGGGACTTTAAAGGTCACTAGTGTAAGCCTCATATCTAATGCATGAATTCTTTTTACAAACTTCCCCGATAAGTGGTCACTCAGGGACATGGAACTTACTATTTACTCAATCCATTTTTTTGATAAATGTTAATGAATCTCTTCATTGTATTTAGCCCAAATCTGCATTTCTGTATTTTCCTTCCACTGGTTATAATTCTGGCTACTAAATCCATACAAAACCTTTAATCTATTTAAAGATGATTATCAGTCCTCTTTATGTTCTTCATCTTGGGAGCATACAGTTGACCCTTGAACAATGTGGGGGTTAGAGGTCAAAAAATCCACTTACAACTTTACAGTTGGCCCTCCGTATCTGTGGTTACGCATCTTCGGATTCAGCCAACCTCGGTTCACGTAGTACTGTAGTATGTATTTATTGAAAAAGATCCACATACAAGTGCACCTGCACAGTTCAAATCCGTGTTGTTCAAGGGTCAACTGTATGCTGATTTGTTTATGCTGAATGTGTTCAGAGACAAAGATAAGTGGGAATTTGAACTGCACAATTAAAGTGGTACATTAAATAAGTATGTGATAATATGTGTACATACTAAACATATTCACCTTATGTACGGGATACCTGTCTAGTGGTGTGCCCTCTATGTGTACCTAGTGATAATATGTTACATCAGAATCATTCTTTATGCTTTCTGAGACAGTTTTACATGTCTTATGTCATTCAATGATAAAATAATAATTGCTATCATTAAATTAGTGCTAGATACTGTATTAAGTGCTTTGCACATATTATTTCACTTAATCCATCATGCACTATATGAGGAATATACTACTATTATCCCCATTTTATAGGTAGGGAAACTGAAGTTTAGAAGAGTTAAGTAACTTACCCAGAGTTTTACAGCTAGCATTTAGTGGTGAAGATTTAAGCCCAAGGTCACACTTATTTTATTCTATTTTATTTTATTTTATTTTTGTTATCTTCCCAGAGTTTCCTCTAGTTTGACTAACTTATAGCAAATGAGCCATATTAATGAGTGAAGTGTCTGAAATAATAATATTACAACAAAAAATTAAAGCAATTGGTTGACATTTCTTTTTTTCCCACTTTTTATGGTATTTATCTAAATAGGAACATCTCAACATTGGCATTTATGGTAGGCAGAATTTTAAGATAGACCCTTAAGATTTCCTAGCTTCTTCTATACACACATCTTCTCCCAGTTATTCAATTCAATGCTAATCTAGGTGCTGCTATGAAGGGATTTTGCAGATGTAATTAAAGTCCCAAATGAGTTGTCTTTAAGATAGCGAGATTATACCTGTGGATCTGACCTAATCACATGAGCCCTTTAAAAGCAGAATTTTCTCTGACTGGTGGGAAAAGGAAGTCAGAGAAATACACTCTGGCAGGCTTGGAAGAAAGCAAACATCTAAAAAAAAAGAGAGCAAACATCTAAAAGGAAGAGAGCAAACATCTATGCTGTATACTGCCTTTGGGGCCAAGGGGTGTGGAATGTGGCCTCTAGGAACCAAGAGTAGCTCCCTGCTGATAGTAAGGAAAGGGGGACCTCAGTGTTCTGGCTACAGGGATCTGTGTTCTGCCGACAACCTGAATGGGGTGGGAAGAGGATCCCAAGCTCCATACGAGAAAGCAGCCTAGCTGACATCTTGATTTCAGCCTTGTTAGACCCTGAGCAGAGAGCTCAGCCACACTACCCAGCCTTCTGGTTTACAGAACTGTGAGCTAACAAATTCGTATTTTTTTAGGCCACTTTTTTAGGTCACTAACAAATTGGTAATTTGTTATGAAACAATAGAAAACGACTCCAGGGGTACATATCCTTATCTTCCCTCTGCTAGTTAAGAACCATGAATCTAGGTAGGTCATGGCAAAACAAGTGTGATACATCAGCAGGTGCTGTTTGCTTTCTGAAGTCCTTGAGTGCACTTGGGAATAAATGTAACACTGGGAGTGAACATTAAGGTGTAATATAACAGAAGAAAAAACAGTGAGATCAGAAAAAATTACCTAACATGCATTTAAGATATGAAAGAAGTATCTTGCTTCACATACACTCACACACAGTACACCCAAAATTCAACCCCGTTTGCAAAATATTCTCCAGAACCGCAGCAATCCGGCTACCCATGTGATGTTAGGGACTCTCTGGTTCCCTTGCTTCTGTGGTCTTTAACCATTGAGTGAACCTGCCTGCCTTTAGAATTTAGACTTAGTTTCACTGTTAATCTTACTACTGACCTTCCAGTATTTTTATATGGCTTCACGGTGGTTGCTTGATCATTCATTCATTCTTTCATTCATTCAACAGAGGGCTTGCTGTATGCTAGGCATTGTACTAGTAGTGGGTTAACAGTGGTATAACAGTCCTTCTGGGCTGGGCTTTTCATCCCTGTCACCTAAACTCTTAATCTGAGCTCTGACTTGTAGCTTCAGTACTGTGTGCCTGGCATCTGACACATGTAATCCAGGTCACCCTGAATAACTAAATGCCTAGCTTTTCATTTATGGCTTTTGCCTATGTTCCTCATCTTTGAAGCCTAAACTTCTGGTCACCAGCCTTCTCCAGCTTGCCTTGACCACAGTCTTCCAATGTTCCCTGGCTAGTGCTAAGTTATGGACTTGAAATCTAGCTTGTCATGCCAAATATTTTCTCCTACTTCAGTCATCCTATCCATCTGGGTCACACTGGCTGGCCATTCTCGTTGGTCAGTATCTCTTCAATCCTTAGACCTAGCTTGACCATATACATCTTGAAGTTGAGAAATAGTAGACATAATCTTAGTTTTTCAAAATTTTAACAAAGTTTTATACCTAAAATGGCCATTTTGTCAAAAGTAGACAATTTGTTTAAAAACTAATCAGGGATCTGACCTCAGTCTTGGACCAAAGTCTGAAAGTCATGACCTAAGAAGAGGGATGGGGAGATGAAAAGGGAATAATCACTTGTGCTGTACCAGTGATCTGGCTGGCTTTTTACATGTTATCTCAGTCATTCAGTTCTCAAACCTTCCCCCACTGTGTTTATTAAAAAATTTTTATACGTAGGGACCTGAAGCACAGTAGCAGGGTCAGAATTTGAACTTAGGTGTACCTGGCCCTTAAATGCACACTTTTCCCAGTATACTGCATCAAAATGCATACTTTTCTCTCTGTTTTTCCTTTTGGAGATTGCAGAATGGTCAAGCTAGGAGTTAGAATTAATAGAGCTCACCTACCAGATACCACTTCAGACTCTGAAGGAAATGTCTGTGTTGATTAAACAGAATCGCATGTCTAGTATTCTGAAAAAAACCATAAGGCTTATTCAAGCAACTGTGCTCATTGCCCTTTGCTCCTTTTGAAGATGACATGAATGGACACCCTGATTGTGGTCAATCCAGGATTCTCATGTGGGCAAATGAAACGTTGATATTTGCCTAATAAGTTTAGTAGACAAAGTCAGCCAGCTCGCTAAATGTGGCCTGAATCTGAGGATTTGTATTTCGCTAACTGTGGAAAATTCATAGCCATTTTCTCTTATTCTCTTTGATATTTCCTTCTAGAACTTCCACTAGATGCATGTTGATCCATCTCATTATATCCTCCATATGTCTTCACCTGTCTTTCATATTTTCCCTCGTGTGTATTTTGGTATTTATTTGTGAGCACACATTTCATTGGAACTTTCTCTCTGGAGATTGAAACCTGGGTTTAAAGTGAACACTTCTAAGGGAGAGTTGCTCCTACTACTCACCTGGCAATACTGCCAGTCCAGGACTATTTTAAGCTAAATTTCTGGTATGAGGTGTTTTGGCCATAGAGGTAATGTGATTTCTGGACCCAGACCTGCCTGGGGTTATGATGTCTAAAGGAAATTTCTCTCTCTCTCTCTCTCTCCTACCCAGAGCCCAAACCAGGAGAAGCACCTATCTCTACCATCTGCCTCTGGGTGGTAGTTTTGCCCCCATTCATCCATGAAGAGCATCACCCTTTGGGGGGTCTGACTTTAAGCAGAGAAAGAAAGGGATGGTGTGTGCCTGATCTAACTTCTAACCTTGCCTGGGCCCCAGGATTTGTCTTTTTGGTCCCTTGCACTCGACTAGCCCATTAAAACTACTAGGATTTTTTGAACTCTAGGGTTATTAGGAACCAGTAGCTATCCAAAGGTAGTTGCCACCTCCAGAGCTTCCTCTTTATTCTGGATTACTGCTGACATGTCCTTACTGGCTCTTATTTTCCCACTATCTCAAATATCAGCCCTGCATTTAAAAGGATATATTCTATCTATCATACCTATCTATCATATCTATCTATCTACCTATCATTTTAAGATGTACTAAACTGGAGGTATTTCTTTGGCTATCTCTTCTGCCATATTTCCTCAATTCAATTCTTTTTTAAAAAAATTTTAATCTACTTTTTATTTCTTTTAATTTTTTTGAATTTTTGAATTTTATTTTATTTATTTATTTTTATATGCAGGTTCTTATTAGTCATCCATTTTATACATATTAGTGTATACATATCAATCCCAGTCTCCCAATTCATCCCACTCCGACCCCCACCCCCCACCACTTTCCCCCCTTGGTGTCCATACGTTTGTTCTCTACATCTGTGTCTCTATTTCTGCCCTGCAAACCAGTTCATCTGTAACATTTTTCTAGGTTCCACATATATGTGTTAACAGATTATATTTGTTTTTCTCTTTCTGACTTACTTCACTCTGTATGACAGTCTCTAGATCCATCCACGTCTCTACAAATAACCCAATTTCGTTCCTTTTTATGGCTAAGTAATATTCCATTGTATATATGTACCACTCTTCTTTATCCATTCATCTGTCGATGGGCATTTAGGTTGCTTCCATGACCTGGCTATTGTAAATAGTGCTACAGTGAACATCGGGGTGCATGTGCCTTTTTGAATTATGGTTTTCGCTGGGTATATGCCCAGTACTGGGATTGCTGGGTTGTATGGTAATTCTATTTTTAGTTTTTTAAGGAACATCCATACTGTTCTCCATAGTGGCTGTATCAATTTACATTTGCGCCAACAGTGCAAGAGGGTTCCCTTTTCTCCACACCCTCTCCAGCATTTGTTGTTTGTAGATTTTCTGATGATGTCCATTCTAACTGGTGTGAGGTGATACCTCATTGTAGTTTTGATTTGCATTTCTCTAATAATTAGTGATGTTGAGCAGCTTTTCAAGTGCTTCTTGGTCATCTGTATGTCTTCTTTGGAGAAATGTCTATTTAGGTCTTCTGCCCATTTTTGGATTGGGTTGTTTGTTTTTTTAATATTGAGCCGCATGAGATGTTTATATATTTTGGAGATGAATCCTTTGTCCGTTGCTTCGTTTGCAAATATTTTCTCCCATTCTGAGGGTTGTCTTATCGTCTTGTTTGTAGTTTCCTTTGCTTTGCAAAAGCTTTTAAGTTTCATTAGGTCCCATTTGTTTATTTTTGTTTTTATTTCCATTACTCTAGGAGGTGGGTCAAGAAAGATCTTGCTGTGATTTATGTCAAAGAATGTTCTTCCTATGTTTTCCTCTAAGAGTTTTATAGTGTCCTGTCTTACATTTAGGTCTCTAATCCATTTTGAGTTTATTTTTGTGTATGGTGTTAGGGAGTGTTCTAATTTCATTCTTTTACATGTAGCTGTCCAGTTTTCCCAGCACCACTTATTGCAGATACTGTCTTTTCTCCATTGT
Organism: Orcinus orca; assembly: GCF_937001465.1. Taxonomy (NCBI): domain Eukaryota; kingdom Metazoa; phylum Chordata; class Mammalia; order Artiodactyla; family Delphinidae; genus Orcinus; species Orcinus orca. The sequence goes on along the minus strand of NC_064580.1, from coordinate 102,619,998 downwards.
ATATCCTTGCCTCCTTTGTCATACATTAGTTGACCATAGGTGCGTGGGTTTATCTCTGGGCTTTCTATCCTGTTCCATTGATCTATATTTCTGTTTTTGTGCCAGTACCATATTTTCTTGATTACTATAGTTTTGTAGTATAGTCTGAAGTCAGGGAATCTGATTCCTCTAGCTCCGTTTTTTTCCCTCAAGACTGCTTTGGCTCTTCAGGGTCTTTTGTGTCTCCATACAGATTTTAAGATTTTTTTGTTCTAGTTCTGTAAAAAATGCCACTGGTAATTTGATAGGGATTGCATTGAATCTGTAGATTGCTTTGGGTAGTATAGTCGTTTTCACAATATTGATTCTTCCAATCCAAGAACATGGTATATCTCTCCATCCATTTGTATCATCTTTAATTTCTTTCATCAGTGTCTTATAGTTTTCTGCATACAGGTCTTTTGACTCCTTAGGTAGGTTTATTCCTAGGTATTTTATTCTTTTTGTTGCAGTGGTAAATGGGAGTGTTTCCTTAATTTCTCTTTCAGATTTTTCATCATTAGTTTATAGGAATGCAAGAGATTTCTTTCTGTACATTAATTTTGTATCCTGCAACTTTACCAGATTCATTGATTAGCTCTAGTAGTTTTCTGGTGGCATGTTTAGGATTCTGTGTGTGTAGTATCATGTCATCTGCAAACAGTGACAGTTTTACTTTTTCTTTTCCAATTTGTATTCCTTTTATTTCTGTTTCTTCTCTGATTGCTGTAGCTAGGACTTCCAAAACTATGTGCAATAATAGTGGCAACAGTGGACATCCTTGTCTTGATCCTGATATTAGAGGAAATGCTTTCAGTTTTCACCATTGAGAATGATGTTTGCTGTGGGTTTGTCATATATGGCCTTTATTATGTTGAGGTAGGTTCCCTCTGTGCCCACTTTCTGGAGAGTTTTTATCATAATTGGTTGTTGAATTTTGTCAAAAGCTTTTTCTGCATCTATTGAGATGATCATATGGTTTTTATCCTTCAATTTGTTAATATGGTATATCACATTGATTAATTTGCATATATTGAAGAATCCTTGCATCCCTGGGATAAATCCCACTTGATCATGGTGTATGATGCTTTTAATGTGTTGTTGGATTCTGTTTGCTAGTATTTTGTTGAGGATTTTTACATCTATATTCATCAGTGATATTGGTCTGTAATTTTCTTTTTTGTAGTATCTTTGACTGGTTTTGGTATCAGGGTGATGGTGGCCTCATAGAATGAGTTTGGGAGTGTTCCTTCCTTTGCAATTGTTTGGAAGAGTTTGAGAAGGATGGATGTTAGCTCTTCTCTAAATGTTTGATAGAATTCACCTGTGAAGCCATCTGGTCCTGGACTTTTGTTTGTTGGAAGGTTTTTAATCACAGTTTCAATTTCATTACTTGTGATTGGTCTGTTCATATTTTCTACTTCTTCCTGGTTCAGTCTTGGAAGGTTATACCTTTCTAAGAATTTGTCCATTTCTTCCAGGTTGTCCATTTTATTGGCATAGAGCTGCTTGTAGTAATCTCTCATGATCCTTTGTATTTCTGCGGTGTCCATTGTAAGTTCTCCTTTTTCATTTCTAATTTTATTGATTTTTGAGTCCTCTCCCTCTTTTTCTTGGTGAGTCTGGCTAATGGTTTATCAATTTTGTTTATCTTCTCAAAGAACCAGCTTTTAGTTTTATTGATCTTTGCTGTTGTTTTCTTTGTTTCTATTTCATTTATTTCTGCTTTGATTTTTATGATTTCTTTCCTTATACTAACTTTGGGTTTTGTTTGTTCTTCTTTCTCTAGTTTGTTTAGGTGTAAGGTTAGATTGTTTATTTGAGATGTTTCTTGTTTCTTGAGGTAGGCTTGTATTACTATAAACCACCCCCTTAGAACTGCTTTTGCTGCATCCCATAGATTTTGGGTTGTCGTGTTTTTGTTATTTGTCTCTAGGTATTTTTTGATTTCCTCTTTGATTTCTTCAGTTATCTCTTGGTTATTTAGTAACGTATTGTTGAGCCTCAATGTGTTTGTGTTTTTACCTTTTTTTCCCTGTAATTGATTTCTAATCTCATGTTGCTGTGGTCAGAAAAGATGCTTGATATGATTTCAATTTTCTTAAATTTACTGAGGCTTGATTTGTGACCCCCAGATGTCATCTCTCCTGGCGAATGTTCTATGTGCACTTGAGAAGAAAGTGTAATCTGCTGTTTTTGGATGGAATGTCCTATAACTATCAATTAAATCTATCTGGTCTGTTGTGTCATTTAAAGCTTGTGTTTCCTTATTAATTTTGTGTTTGGATGATCTGTCCATTGTTGTAAGTGAGGTGTTACAGTCCCCCACTATTATTGTGTTACTGTCGATTTCCTCTTTTATAGCTGTTAGCAGTTGGCTTATGTATTGAGGTGCTCCTATGTTGAGTGCATATATAATTGTTATATCTTCTTCTTGGATTGATCCCTTGATCATTATGTAATGTCCTTCTTTTTCTCTTGTAATAGTATTTGTTTTAAAGTCTATTTCGTCTGATATGAGAATTGCTGCTCCAGCTTTCTTTTGATTTCCATTTGCATGGAATATCTTTTTCCATCCCCTCACTTTCAGTCTGTATGTGTCCCTAGGTCTGAAGTGGGTCTCTTGTAGACAGCATATATATGGGTCTTGTTTTTGTATCCATTCAGCGAGACTGTGTCTTTTGGTTGGAGCATTTAATCCATTCACGTTTAAGGTGATTATCGATATGTATGTTCCTATTACCATTTTCTTAATTGTTATGGGTTTGTTTTTGTAGGTCCTTTTCTTCTCTTGTGTTCCCCACTTAGAGAAGTTCCTTTAGCATTTGTTGTAGAGCTGGTTTGGTGGTGCTGAATTCTCTTAGCTTTTGCTTATCTGTAAAGCTTTTGATTTCTCCATCGAATCTGAATGAGATCCTTGCCAGGTTGAGTAATCTTGGTTATAGGTTCTTCCCTTTCATCACTTTAAATATATCATGCCACTCCCTTCTGGCTTGTAGAATTTCTGCTGAGAAATCAGCTGTTAACCTTATGGGAGTTCCCTTGTATGTTATTTGGCATTTTTCCCTTGCTGCTTTCGATAATTTTTCTTTGTCTTTAGTTTTTGTCTATTTGATTACTATGTGTCTCGGTGTGTTTCTCCTTGGGTTTATCCTGCGTGGGACTCTCTGTGCTTCCTGGACTTGGGTGGCTATTTCCTGTCCCATGTTAGGAAAGTGTTCAACTATTATCCCTTCAAATATTTTCTCGGGTCCTTTCTCCCTCTCTTCTCCTTCTGGGACCCCTATAATGAGAATGTTGTTGCGTTTAATGTTGTCCCAGAGGTCTCTTAGGCTGTCTTCATTTCTTTTCATTCTTTTTTCTTTATTCTGTTCTTCAGCAGTGAATTCCACCATTGTGTCTTCCAGGTCACCTATCCGTTCTTCTGCCTCAGTTATTCTGCTATTGATTCCTTCTAGTGTATTTTTTATTTCATTTATTGTATTTTTCATCTGTTTGTTTGTTCTTTAATTCCTGTAGGTCTTTGTTAAACATTTCTTGCATCTTCTCGATATTTGCCTCCATTCTTTTTCCGAGGTCCTGGATCATCTTCACTATCATTATTCTGAATCCTTTTTCTGGAAGGTTGCCTATCTCCACTTCATTTAGTTGTTTTTCTGGGGTTTTATCTTGTTCCTTCATCTGGTAGATAGCTCTCTGCCTTTTTATCTTGTCTATCTTTCTGTGAATGTCCCTCAATTCAGTTCTATTCCACAGAAAGATGTTTGGCTAGGTGGATTAAGATGTGTACAATTATCATGGAGGCAGTCTTTTTGGCAAAAAGTAAAACTGATTACACAGAAGCTCTGCCTTTAGGTTTATATTGATTAGGCCATTACATAGTTGTTGTGGTGGATATGTTTTACTGGATTTATCGTGTCTTTGAAAAACTAAGGATGTTTGAGGTCCTGGATCAGGTAGTGTGATATAACTACTTATACTAGCAGCAGGTCCTGAAGCAGACACTTTCTGGCCTAGAGAACTGCAGAAAGTAGATCAAGCACTGTTTGGGTAGAAGGTGAGAATCCTTTCTTTCCATAATAGCATCAAGATATCTGGTCTGCCTAGGACATGTGGAGATTCAATTTATTTGAAACTGAGCTACTTTCTTACTGAGGAGCCATAACTTTTTTGTCTAAGAAGGGGTCAATGATTTTTTTGAGTGGAATCTAAGTCTTCCTCCTTTGGGTATCCATTGGTTAGTGGACAGCTATTCGATGTCCATCATTTTGGTTGAGGGATGAAGGTCAATGAAGCTAGTGACAGAAACACATTCCCTCTGGTCATATACCATATGTGGGAAACTCAAAATCTAAGCCGTATCTCATACCAGCCCTGGGAAAGACTGTAGATACTGTCAATCTCTGAGGATGCCCATTGTAAATGTAAAAGTCATTCTTTAGATCAATGGATAGAAGGCAGGAAGTGATTAGGTAGTAATACCCTGAGCTGATGCTGCCCCAGGAGTAAGGGTTGGAATGGTTGTGGAGGATGTTTATGGTATATAGAGGAAGAGTTGTGTTATGGACTTGTGTCGTGAGAGAAACAGGAGAATTTTTTTCAGCTTAGATTCAAAAGCACGAGTGGCTTTTCCCAGCAAAATATATTTAAAATGCACCTCTCACCTTGAAAAATGCTGATTTAAAAAAAATAAGAGACTCCACCTGTTCCAGAGAACATAGATGCAGAATGCTGGTCAGAGTGTAATTCTCAACCTGAATTTCCTACCCCATCCACAAGCATGAATCTTGCCAAAATCTCAGGCATCCTGGACAGAGGGCACATGTCACTTGAAAAAGCTCCTCAGTTGATTTTCATATATTCCCTTCCCTCCCCGCTGGCTCTCTTTTGAAACAATTCCAATTAACTAGTACAATAGGTAGTCACCTGTTTGCAGAACATATTGGAAGGATGTAAAGCTTAACATATAAATCATTTAATTCTCAATACTTAGAGCAAGTGCATGGGATTCCTAATAAGCACTGTGAAGCAGGAATTAGATCTCCCATCTCAGTCAGCACGGGATACTAACAACTTGGCAGACAGATGGTGATCCTCAGATCCTGGAAGGAAAATGTACACAGGTCACTTCCTTAGAAAGGAGGATATGGAGATTGATAACAAAACCCACCATAGACCTTATAGTTGGTTTTATCTAAATATATGCAGTAGGTAAATAAGCAGTGTGTGTGTGTGCGTGTGTGTGTGTGTGTGCGTGTTTATGAGTAGGTATATAGTTCTTGTTATTAGAGTTCAGTTCAGGTTCAGTTATTTTTGCTGTCTTCATAAAGTCCCAAGTTAAAGAACTCTCCACATACTGTTATGGATGTATAATCTGATGACCACAGTCAAGATGCTAACACCTAAAGTTAGGAGAGCTATGTAAGCAGCATGTCTTACTGCAGTGATTTTCAAACTATACACTCTTCTAGGGAGCCGGTTAAAATACAGATTCTAGAACTTCACCCTAGACCTATTGAATTCTTATTTCTAGGGAGCCCCTAAAATTAGCATTTTGAGAAGCTTCCCCCAAGTGACAGTGATGCAGGTGGTCTTTAGATAACACTTTAAGCAAGGTTTACTTGAGGGAGTTTCACATTATATTTTCATGCTGCCATTTGGCCATCAGATTGAGGATTCCAGCCGTAAATACTCAGAGACATCTATAGAAAAAAATGCCTTCCTTCTTCAAAGTGACTGTGGAATTGGGAAGAGGAGGTCTAAAAGTGGGACTCTTAAAATCTAAATGTAAGAATCTTAAGTATATGTAAATGTTTAATGGTAATTAGTGTGTGTGTGTGTTGGGGGGTACTTTTGAAGATGTGTATTGTTCAAGCCTGAATGGGGGAAAGATTGAACTACAGGGAGGTAAGGAAATGGAGCCCTACATAGTGGGTGGGTGATACCTAGGGGTAAATTTGTGAAAAAGAAATCCAAAATCCAGAAGTGTTTCTTTGGAAAAAAAGAGAAGAGACAGAAAACGTGGGATGACCAGAGTCAGGGACGGAAAGAAGCTCAAGGGCACTGGGTGTGGAATATATGATGGAAACCGGAAAGTACAGGGAGAGTCTGGAGAGAGGCAATAGAGACAGATGGCAGACCACTCAGGATGCTATAATCCTGGGGGCAGGGACCAGGAACAGCGTGGGAGCAGGGCCTCTGTCGCAAGCAGGGAGGAAGAGATAGAAACAGGACATCCTGGGAGCAGCCAGAGGGAAACTAACCAAGTGGGTGATGAGAGGTGGTCAGGAAGTTAATGCCGTTTCAAGCTGAAGCCAAAACCCATGTCTGTTGAAAGCCAGATAACAAAGGACTTTATCCCTCTAAAGACCAAAAAGGAAATTAAAGCTTATATTGTAATCTGGGTCTGGAAGGTGGAAGTAGGGAAAACTAATTAGAAAAAATAGACTTCAAGGTCGGGGTTTAGTGACTGTTGTCACTCCTCTGTGTTATAGGGAATGTTAGCAGTGAATACTGCAAGGACCTACTTAGTGGTTCAACCTTTGCAAAGTTGAGCAATACTTCGCCATTACCACAAATGTAAATAGCTTTTCTCCAAATTTTCCTCTCAGCGCTTTAAGTTTACTCGTGTCTGGAATAGACCAAGGGAGCTGGTCAGTAGCGAAAAAACGAGGAGCCCAGCTAGAGGGTGTCCAGGTGCATTTCATCCCATCTGCAGTGCTAATCGAGCTTTCAGTTAAAGGACAAGATGCTCACCCTTTAAGTCCTGAAAATAGGAAGAATGTTTGCCATTTTTATCGTTGAACAGTCCTCCTTAGACTAGAGCTGAGGCAACAACCAGCCTCCTGGCTGCCTGTAGCTTTAGACTATGCTCCTACGTGAGAGTTTGTTAATATGTGCTCCAACTAATTTCGAACGCTGGTTTTCTTGATCTGACTACCTATGTACGAAGGTACTTTCTTGCTGCCAGTCCATGGCCTGTTCAGGTCCCTGTTCTTTTGGATAAGAGTAATGGTTCTGGCCCTTAAATACCCTGTGTGTGTCTAGATAAATGACGTGAAAGGAGTTGAGAGAGTCTTTGACAGGACACCCCTGCCAAAGCAGGGTGCAGGTTAGAAGAATGCATGTCCCAGATCCAACTCAGGTTAGGCCTTTGTATTTCCTCATGGGCCAGAAACCTCCAAACTGTGGTTAGGCACTCCTACCTAGGACGAAGGCCCAAGTTGTCTGGTGTCTTCTTTGTTGTGGAATGACAACAGCAGCTGTCCCCTATTTCCGTGGTCTCTCAACTATCTCTCTTCTAATCCCAGAAATATCTTCAAGTCTTTTGGGCTGGGCTGGATGAGCTGTCCTCAGGACTTTTTAGCTAAGCAGCTGTTGATAAGAATGTGATGGTGTAATGGAGGCATCTAGGGAAGCTGCTGTGGGGATAAATTGTCCTTGGGCATAGGATCGAGTTCTATCTAAAAAAGAAAATTTTAGGTGGCTTCATTGTACTCTGTGTCTCCTAGCAGGCCCTGGAATGCTGCTGCATGCCAATAGTAAATTTATCCCCACAAAATAGGATGAGCTAAAATTATAAACAACTTTTAAATGGTTTTATAATAAATTATTTCAGGAAGCTAAAATTATTATAGGTATATCTTTGAGCAGGTTAAGGTAGTTGTCAATGAGGACAATCATGTTCTTTTATACTATTGGTGACAATATTTAGTCTAAATCAGCAAGACAATTCTTATGTTCCTATAAGGTAATGCTCCATCATATTTTTACAGAAGAGACTTACATGTGGTTATGATATGACAAAAATATTAGTGGAAACTTGTATTTTTTATATCATTGGGAGGGTTTATTCACTTGTTCATTCATTTCTTCTCCCCAGGTACTAGGACTGTAAAATTGAATAAGACATAGTTTATTCCCTCAAAGACCTTAGAGTTTAGAAAGGAGGACAGATATGCCTAAAACTAATTGAAATATATTGTAGTTTTAGAGATATATGGCAGCAGTGGTTCTCAACCTTGGTACACATCAGAATCACCTGGAGAGCTTTGAAAAATCCTGATGCCCAGGCAGCACCAGAATGGCTACCTTTGCCTGGAAAAAGAAGGAAACTCCATAGCTGAATTTTGAGAGATGAGTATCTTAAAAAGGTTAAAAAGAGGAGGAAGGGCGTTGTAGACAGAGGAAATAACACTTGCAAAGGCACAGATGGGGGAACTGCAAGTTTGTAGACATCAGATCTTAGCATGCAAGAGAAGGGGCTGTGAAACATATGTTTGGAGAAGTAGGCAGGAGCCAGATCTTAAAGAGCCCTAAAGAGATATTTGTACTTTATTACGTGTAGAGCCACTGAAGGGTTTTAAGCAGGGGACTGCCATGATCACGGTCAGCTTTTTGGTTTTGAAAGCTCATTCTGGTGGCAGTGTTAAGGAAAGAGTAGACAACCCCAAACTGGGTCAGAGATACCCTTTCAGAGGTTATTACAAAAATCCAAGTGAGAAGTCCTATGGGTCTGGACTAAGGCCATGGCAATAGGGATAAAGGGGAAGAAATGGATGTGAGAAATATTTAGGAGGCAAATCAGTGTAGAGCATGGAGGGAGGGGACATATGGGAAAAGGAAGCATGGGACTGTGGAGTTTCTTGTTAGGTGCCTGGGAAAATAAAAACGTCATGCACAGAAACAGAAGTCAGAAAGAAAAGTCAGTTTGGGGAGGCATGTGTTTGATTTTAGTGTTTAGTTAAATGTGAGGTGGTGGACAATCAGGAAGAAATCGCTAGGATCCACTTGAATATACAGGACTGGACATTTGAAAAGTGATCAGGGCAAGTGATAGAAAACTTAGCTTTGTACTCATCAAAATGATAGGAACTGTGGGAGTAAATGGATTCTCTGAAGTTTGACAATTTTTCTTCCTCTTTTCTTCTTTTGCTTACCTTACCTGACAGCCCTCTAGTGACAACAAGCACATACTACATTTCTCAAAAGTGCCTCAACTCAGTTAATGTGATCATGAAATGTATCTTCAGAACCCTGATTTGGTCAAAATATTATTGTACTACTATTTCAGTATCAGTATGTGGCAGCACATCCATGCAGCAAGGGCCTCAGGGGTGTCAGATTGAGCCTAAAGCTGTCATTCGTCGTAATTCTGGGAGATTCAAGAGGACTTGAAATTGACCTACCGGGAATCTAATTTATATGAGGAATCAAGGAGGCTCCTGTGAAAGAATTTATTCCAAAGCAGCAGTTATCACATCAGAATCACCTTGGGAGCTTAAAAAACTATCCCAACGCCCTTGATGCGTCTCAGACCAATTAATCAGAACCTCTGAGGGTGGGACCTGGCCAGGCATCAAACTTCCTCAGGTAATTCTTTGTGCAGCCAAAATCAAGAACTGCAGCTCCAGAGGATGAGAGCCTAGAGATACACAGGGTTGAGTCGAGAATACTGACCAATGCAGCAGGGGAAGAGTGGTTCTGGGTGCAGCATGTTTCTATCAATCAAGATGCCCCTGGGTTCAGCCCCCAGGGAGTCATACCTGTGGTCATACCTGGATTGCCAGACTTGAGACTAGGTCTAAGGAGCTGCAAAAGAGTAAAAGCTAAAATAATGGTGTCCTCTAAAACTCAGTAGGATAGTAAGAGCACAAGGGGTTAACAGCTTTGGTATTGGCAACAACACTGGCAGTATTGGTGATGGTGATTCCTTCATTCAGCACAATTTTATTGAGAGCCTGTATTATGTGCCAGGCACCAGTCTAGGCACTAAGGAAACAGTGCAAACAGGATTGACAAAGTCCTTTCTCTCTTGGATCATGGATTCTAGTACTTTTGTTGGTGAAAACGGGCTAACAAAACAACGTCAGGTAGTGAGAAGTGCCGTGCAGAATATTAAATAAAGTCATATAGTAGAGAATGAGTGGCTTTTGTTTGGATCGGTAGGTCTGGGAAGTTTGCTCTCTGCAGAGGAGATATCTAAGGTAAGGTATGAATGACAAGGAGGAGGCAAGCCATATGAAATGCTGGGAGATGAATATTCTAGGCAAGGAGAACAGCAGATGTAATGACCCGAAGGCAGGAGAAGCTTGGCATGTTTGAGGAACAGAAAGGAGGCCGGTTTGATTGAGGAGAGAGTAGGACAAGATGAGATTCTAGGACTTCCCTGGTGGCACAGTGGTTAAGAATCTGCCTGCCAATGCAGGGGACACGGGTTCGAGCCCTGGTCTGGGAAGATCCCACATGCCGCGGAGCCACTAAGCCCGTGTACCACAACTACTGAGCCTGTGCTCTAGAGCCTGCGTGCCACAACTACTGAGCTCGTGTGCCACAAGTACTGAAGCCCACGTGCCTAGAGCCCGAGCTTTGCAACAAGAGAAGCCACCGTAATGAGAAGTCCGCGCACCGCAACGAAGAGTAGCCCCTGCTCTCTGCAACTAGAGAAAGCCCGTTCGCAGCAATGAAGACCTGACACAGCCAAAAATAAATAAATAAATAAATAAAATAAATTAAAAAAAACAAAAGATGAGATTCTAGAGGTAGTCAGGGGCCAGATCATGTATTATACAATCTAGTGAGTCGTGGTAAAGACTCTGGATTTTAATCTAAGTGTGATGAAGAGTCATTGAATGATTTTGAGCAGGGAAATGATAAGACCTAATTTATATTTTAAAGGATCATTCTTACTACTGTCATGGAAAATGGGTCAGATTGGTGTAAGAATGGAAACAGGGAGAGCATTTAGGGTATTTGCAATAGTGCAAGTAAATATGGTGGTAGCTTGGGCCAGGGTGTTAATAGTGGACTTGGAAGGAAGTTGGCATATTGGCGATATGTTTTAGAACTTGAATCCATTGGACTTATAGATAAATAGGAGGTGGGGTTGAGGGAAAGAGTGGTATCAAGATGATGGTGATGGTGGCAGCAACATTAGCAGTGGCATTGTTGAAGGCAGTAGTTCTGTTGGCAGTGGTACCTTCAGTGCCTCTGCTAAACAGCATTGGCACCTTCAGCTCAGACATCAGCTCATGTGGCCTTCATGGACATTGTTGGCATACTAGCCACTCTTGGTGAAAGGAACGGAGACATCATTACTGGAGAAAAATGGCAGGCACCACATGGCAGCAAAGCAGACTCATTTACAGAGCATATGTGAGATAGCCTCTGGGGACTTAATGCCAGAAATATTAGGGAAAATTTTAAGAAGAGTTATTTTTAACTTCTGCAGAGCTGATGGGAGTGAAGTCAGAGATATACCATTTTGTTATTATGCTTGTGAGCCCATATTATCCATAAGCTGCTTTGACAGAAGTAATCAGGATTATTTTTAAAGAAGTCCCAATCAAAGCTATACTAAATTAAACATTATCAAATATATTTTTTGTAAAAATTTCCGCACCATGTAAACATTAACATTTTTATATTATAATTGTGTAAAAATCCTTCAGATACGTGCTTATAAAGATTCAACCAATAGAGAAGTTAAATGTTATAATTGTTAGTCTTCCTCCAGCTGCTCCCCAGGTACATGACCCAACAAGAGGTAACATAATGAACAGATTAGTAAGTTTCTTTCAAAATATTTTCTATGCTTTTACATATATATATCTATATCTATATATACTTTTATATATTATAGTTAAATTATTAAAAAGCATATAGAAAAAATATATAAGCATATAAAATATATAAGAATCTATAAGAAAAAAGCATATATATGACATTTTATATGTATTATTTATTTATATATATAAATACACATAATAGTTTTTTAATAAATAAAATCATATCAGTCAATCATATTGATCTGAATATTGCTTTTTTTAATGTAACAATAAACCAGAGGCATCTTTCCGTGTCAGTGAATCTTGTTTCTTCAGCAGATGCGTATATTCGATTATATCAATATCTTGTGATATATTTAATCAGTCCCCTATTGATGGGCATTTCTTTTTATTTTTACATTTGTACTTTGTATACCTATGAAAGTATGTCTGAAGACTAGTACTCTAGAAGAGGAATTGCAGGGTTGAAAAATGCATTTAATATTTTGTTAGATATACAACCAAATTGTCCTCTAAGAAGAATGTGCTCATTTACATTCTCACGAGTAGTATTTGAGAGACTTTCTTTCCCTACACCCTCACCAACACTGGGTATCATCAATCTTTTTTATCTTTGCCAACAAGATGGGTGAGAATTGGCATTTCATTATTGTTTAATTTGTTTTTCCCCCAATATTAGTGATATCAAACATTTTTTATATGTTTAATATTTGCCTTTTTTCTATGAATTGTCTGTTGATATTCTTTACTCAATTTTCTGATGGGTTATTTATCTTTTTCTCATTGATTTGTAGGGACCCTTCATATATACTAAGTATTAATCCTTTCCTCACATAATAGAAAATTTTCCTTCCTACTCTGTTACTTGTCTTTTAACTTCATTTATGTTATCTTTTGTTGTACAGAAATTTAATATTTTGATGTAATCAAACTTGTCAATCTTTTCAATTTGGGGTTTGGAGTCTTGCTAAAGAAGGCCCTCCCAGTTGAAGATTACGTAAAAATATTCTACTGTATTTTATTTTAGCACATAATTTTTCTTTCTTTATTCTATTTTATTATTACTTAAACATTTTAAACTATTAAATATATATTACATTAAAAATAGCATAAGCATAGTAATAAAATAAACACCTGGATACATGTCATCTGACTTAAGAAGCAGAAAATCATCCATACCTTAGAAGGCCCCTGTGTGGATCCTTCTCACTTGTGTACCCTTCCCTCACCACCAGGTGTAATCACTATCTTGCCTTTGTTTTAAACATTTCTTTGTTTTTTTCTTACATATTAACCACCTTTGTGTAATGTATTTGGTTTAATTTTGAAAAATTGAGTAGTAAGCACTAATTTCACTGTATTAGGGAAGAGTAATATTGCCATTATTAAATAAAGGCTTTCATAGGAAGTCTCTGGGGCATAGCCTGTGTTCAGCTTTCCTGAGAGTTTATAGGAATCCTTTCTGTGGGAATTCTTGGGCAAAGCCTAAAGTGAGTGCTGCTGCGTTACATAGTGGTGTGCTGGAGTCAGCTTTTACTGGCTGATGATTACATTTTCAGGAAATTGATCTCATGTTGGCAGCTTGAAATTGGCCCTAAGGGAAATATTTGTGTCATGAAAATTGACAAAAATCTAAACTCAGGGCTTTTTCTTTTGATTAAAAAATATTTTGGAAAGCCAGGAAACCAGCAAACCACTTGTCCTGAGAAACACAGGGCTCAGAACAGTCAGGGTATTTGGCAAGGCTGTTGTTGTGTGGACCAGGTTTTGAACATTCTGCAGAAAGATGACCACAGGGAATGGGCTGCACCATATTTTTAAAGCTCACCATGGCCAAACTTCAGTATTCAAGAATAGGTCAAAGCATTCAGACTATAATACAAAGCTACAGTAATCAAAACAGTGTGGTACTGGCACAATAACAGACAAAGATGAATGGAACAGAATAGAGAGCCCAGAAGTAAACCCACACATCTGTGGTCAATTAATCTTCAACAAAGGGGGCCAGAATATACAATGGAGAAAAGACAGTCTCTTCAGCAAGTGGTGTTGGGAAAGCTGGGCAGCCATATGTAAACCAATGAAGTTAGAACACTCCCTTGCACCATAAACAAAAATAAGTTCAAAATGGCTTAAAGACTTAAATATAAGACATGACACCATAAAACTCCTAGAAGAGAACACACGCAAAACATTCTCTGACATAAATCATAACAATGTTTTGATTATGTTTCCTTAGACAGTCACTAGCCCAAGGCAATAGAAATAAAAGCAAAAATAAACAAATGGGACCTAATCAAACTTATAAGCTTTTGCACAGCAAAGGCAATCATGAACAAAATGAAAAGACGACCTATGGCTGGGAGAAAACACTTGCAAATGATGTGACCAACAAGGGATTAATTTCCAAAATATACAAATGGCTTATACAACTCAATAAGAGAAAAACAAACAACCTGATCAAAAAATGGGCAGAGGACCTAAGTAGACATTTCTCCAAAGAAGACATACAGATGGCCAATAGGCACATGAAAAGATGCTCAACATTGTGATTTTTAGAGAAGTGCAAAACAAAAGTATAATGAAGTATCACCTCACACTGGTCAGAATGGCCATCATTAAAAAGTCTATAAATAATAAATACTGGAGAGGATGTGGAGAAAAGGGAACCTTCCTACACTGTTGGTAGGGATGTAAATTGGTGCAGCCACTATGGAACACAGTAAGGAGGTTCCTTAACTAAAAATAGAGTTGCCATATGATCCAGCTATCCCACTCCTGAGCATATATCTGGAAAAGACAAAAGCTCTAATTTGAAAAGATACATGCACCTCAATGTTCATAGCAGCACTATTGACAAGAGCCAAGACATGGAAGCAACATAAGTGTCTATCAACAGATGAATGGATAAAGAAGATGTGGTATATATATATACAATGGAATATTACTCAGCCATAAAAAGAATGAAATAATGCCATTTGCAGCAACATGGATGGGCCTGGAGATTATCACATGAAGTGAGGTAAGTCAGACAGAGAAAGACAAATATTATATGATATCACTTATATGTGGAATCTAAAAAATAGTACAAATGAACTTATTTACAAAAGAGAAACAGACTCACAGACATAGAAAACAAACTTATGGTTACCAAAGGGCAAGGGGGGGGGGTAGGGATAAATTGGGAGTATGGGATTAACATATATACATTACCATATATAAAATAGATAAACAACAAGGATTTACTGTATAGCACAGGGAAATATATTCAATATCTTGTAATAAACTCTAATGGAAAAGAATAAAAAAGAATATATATATGCATATATATGTATAACGGAATCACTTTGCTGTACACATGAAACGAACACAATATTGTGAATCAACTATATTTCAAAAAAAGAATAGGTCAGAGCATAACATTGTGTGTGTGTGTTTGTGTGTGTGTTGGGGTTGGGGGATGGGGGATGAGAATCTCGAGCATTATTTGAGATCTTACCTGTTTGAAATGTCTTTAATCTACCCTGTCACTTGATTTTTGGCTGAATATAGAATTTTAGTTTGAAAATAATTTTCCATCACAATTTTGAAGACATTGCTCTATTGTCTTTGAATTGCCACTGTTACATTGAAAGGCGATTCAGTGATAGTGATTACAGGTTTAGGTTATGGCAGTGAAGTGAGAAGCTGAGGCAGCCTGGAGAAAAATATCATTGGATGTGATGGAGGTCAAGGAACTGATTGACCAGAGGGGGTTCAGTGATCATCCTCATGAATATCAAAGTCACCAAGAATGACAGCAGTAGTTTTAGAGAGCAAGATGTAAGACTGATGGCAAAGTCATCAGTCTTAGGGCTAGATGACAGCAATTATTTTTAAGGAGGAATGAATTAGAAATGGCTGTGAGGAGAGGGGCAACAGGAGGCCACTTTATGTCCAAGTCTAGTGGTGTGACTTGTGTGGAAGAGATACAACCTCCACTTGAGAGGGCTACAGGGAAAGCAGTGTGCTCAGGGAAGTGTGAGGTTTTGGTGAGAACAAGAAGGTGAAGGGAACATTTAGGGAAGAGGTTGAGGATATGACAGACTTTAATACTGATACAAATGGAGTTCCAGAGGACACAGTAGAAGAATTAGGGAGGGTAAAGAGAGTGAGAGATTTGGTTATCTTAGAAGAGGAAGAGAGCTGTATGAGAAATAACATATAGATTATCATAAAGGAGAGGTTTGGATTGGTGTGACAGAAGGAAATAAGGTATGTAAGGCACACTATGCAATTACTGGATGATGGAGTATATACCTGTAAAATTGTAATAGATACTTAAATATATAATTAGCATTTTATAGTTTTTAACGTAGAGCTTTAATAGACAATAACAATTTGCCTTCTGAAAAGCTTGAAGCAATTTACAGTCACTCTCACCAATAGGATTTAAGAGAGTCCATTTCTCCACACCCTTATCCGCAGCATTGGATATGCATTAATAAGTATTTGATTGTTTTCCTTTTTGCCAACCTGAGTAAAAAGAAAAGATCTCATTGTTTTTATTTGCATGTTTTGATTACTAGTGAGGCTGAACATTAAAAATGTTTTATTGGAAATTTGTACTTCTTATCTTTGAATTACCTATTTGCCTATTTTTTCCTTTGGATTCTCTTTTTCTATTGATTTGAGGGAACTCTTTACTCTTTATGTATATTAATCCTTTAATTTGTTAGTATATTTTATCCCAGTTGTACTTATTATGTTTAAATAAAAACACTTGATTTTTTTTTTTTTTTTGCGGTACGCGGGCCTCACTGTTGTGGCCTCTCCCGTTGTGGAGCACAGGCTCCGGACGCGCAGGCTCAGCGGCCATGGCTCACGGGTTCAGCCGCTCTGCGGCATGTGGGATCTTCCCGGACCGGGGCATGAACCCGCGTCCCCTGCATCGGCAGGCGGACTCCCAACCACTGCGCCACCAGGGAAGACCAAAACAGTTGATTTTTATTTATGCTGTCATTTGTTGTACAATTTTAAATTTGTATGCAGTCAGATCTATCATTTTTTCACTTTATAGCTTCTGTGTTTTGTGAGTTGCTTAGAAAGCTTTTCCTATTTCAATATTGTCACATGAGTCTTCTGTATTTTCTTCTATTCCTCTATATTTTCTTTTTTACATTTAGATCTTCAATCCATCTGGAATTTATTTTTGTATATGATATAAAGTAGAGATTCTGATTTTTTTCCCAAATTAATAGAAAACTGTACTAACTTCATTTATGGAATAATCATTTTCTTCCCCACTGATTTGAAATGCCACTGTTATCACATACTGAATCCCCAGATGTATATAAATATGCTCCTAGACTGCATTCATTGTTGTTCCTTTATGTAAATTTTGGTTTCTGGTAGAGCAAGTCCATTTTCATTATTCTTTTTCAAAAATTTCTAGGATATGTTCTTACAGAGGAATTTTAGAATTAACTTTTAACATTTCCAAAAATTTCTTTAGGTTTTTGATTAAAATTGCATTAGATTTATATATTAATTTAAAAAGAATTGTTTTATTTAGAATACTGCATCATCCCACCCAGGAACTTGGTATACTTTTCTGTTTTTAGAGATTTTCTTTTATGTGCATCAGTGAAGTTTTATGATTTTCTTCATATAGGTTTTACACATTTTTTTCTAAGCATTTTATAGTTTTGCTATTATCATGAATAGGTTTTTAAAATTGCATTTTTGGGGGGGCTGTATTGGGCCTTTGTTGCTGTGCGCATGCTTTCTCTAGTTGCGGCGAGTGGGGACTACTCTTTGTTGCGGTGCACGGGCTTCTCATTGCGGTGGCTTCTGTTGTTGCGGAGCATGGGCTCTAGGTGCGTGGGCTCAGTAGTTGTGGCTCGTGGGCTCTAGAGTGCAGGCTCAGTAGTTGTGGCGCATGGGCTTAGCTGCTCTGACGCATGTGGGATCTTCCCGGACCAGTGATCGAACCCGTGTCCCCTGCATTGGCAGGTGGATTCTTAACCATTGTGCCACCAGGGAAGTCCTAAAATACCATTTTCTAATTAGTTATTTTCATTATATTGAAAGCAATTGAATTTTGTGTATTCATCTTTTATCCTGGCTTCTATAACTTTATTGGCTTCTATTTTATACTTTTCCAGTTAGTCTGTCATATCATAAGCAAATAATTCCAGTATTTAGCACTCACTTCTTTTTCTTCTTTTTCTTTTTTTACTAAGACCAATGTGGGAAAATGGATACCTTTTTCTTGTTACTTAATCCTGATAGCTCCAATGATAGATGAATGCTAAGCCTGTATCTTTTGCAACTTAAATTCAGATTTGGGTTTTAAATGTTGACTGGATGTTTCCTGGAACCTTGAATTCAGCATGTCTAAAATTAAATAAAGTCCTAATTGCCCACACCTGCCCAAACCTGTGCCTAGTATTCATTTCTTTATTTCTGTTATTCAGGTTTAAATGACTCAGTTATTCTAGTCACTCAGGTTCAAAACCTTAATCATCCTTGATTTTCTCCCTACATCTTTCCTTTCTCTCACTATTTTGTTCAGAAAATTCTCTTGATTTGGTCTCTACCCCTTGTTATAACACACATCTCCTCCTCTCTATTCTTATTGTTACCCCCTTCAATCTAATTTACAGACTGTTATTTAGGGCCTTCAATTTTTAGGTACAGTAAGTACAGTACAAAGAGATGCAAATGTAAATAACACAAAGTTCCTGCTCTTGAGTTCGTGAGGAGTGGATGATCGTTCTTAAATTTAACTAACTACAGTACAACATAGTAGATGCTACAAGAACTACATATATAATAACTACGGTAGCCCAGAGGAGGAAGTGATTATTTCTGCTTTATGCTGAATCAGAAAGGGTTGACATTTGAGCTGAACCCTGAAGGACAAGTGTAATTTTTTCAGGTGCAAAAGGAGAGGGAGAAGAGGCAATTTTGGTAGAGGAAATAGCATGAATGTATGTCTTATATATTATTCAACTAGCATTTATTGAGTGTTGACTACGTGTCAAGCGTTGTACTGGGTGTGGAGCTTTAAGAAGCTCTTAGTCTTGTGGGAGATATGTATACCTAAACAGATAATCACAATAAGAAATTATGTAGAATATAGGTTATTCTTTATTAGAATAGTCAGTTCACTCAATGAAGATTTCCCTTTGGCCAAATACTTGGATATAGAAGCAATATATACACAATGCTAAACAGCCTTAGCCAAATTTGATAAATTTCTCAAAATGTATGTATGACTGGGTTGTACCGGATTTTTTCTTCTTCAGGGCACTACTTCATTTCTGGATTGGGGCAGGGAGATTGTTTAACAATCAAATGATAGGACACGGTTCATTTATTTGTTAATTTAACCAGCAAGAATTTACTGAGGGCCTGTTGTGTACCACATATTGTTAGACCTTGGGGATACACAGAGAGATAAGACAGAGTCCTTCCCTAAGAGAGTGCTGCGATCAAATGGGTTCACTGGCACACAGAAATATAATTAAAATACAATGAGTGAAAAACTGTGGTAAACTTTATATTCTGTATTATAGGAGGATGTATGAAAGACGCTTAATCCAGCCTTTGGGGAGAATGTACCAGGGAAGATTTCCTGGAGGTGATGATGCTTGAGCTGCAGTTGGTTTTAGTAACTTAGGAGCATGTTGGTGTAGGGTAGGCAAGGATAAAGGCAGAGGAGCTACAGCCAGGGACTAGGTAAAAGCCTGCCTTCTTCTTGAGAAGGCCTGTTAGTAGGTTACTAGGGTGGGGGTGGAAAACTGGGGGAACTCCAGTAATTGTTTGATGTCCTTAATAACAGTTCAGGGGGTTTTCCACTCCAAGATAACTGATACTTTGTCCAGCATCCTGAAAATGTCTCAGCCAAAGAGAACTTGTCCTTTGCGCTTCTAAGTTTTCTAAAATAAACATCTCTGGGTTGGCTCAGGAATGTTATGGTGACAGCTAAGATGCAGGGAGTTCTCTAACACTAGTGAAACTCTGGGCAGAAAGTTGTGAGGGATCCCAGTGATTGGTCTTAGAAAATGGTCAGGGTGTGTGACAGAGGCAGAGGGCATTATCAGATAATCTACCTCTCCTAAATACATATGGAAGGTCCCTTTCTATTTACCACTAATACAAGTTCAAATGAGTATTTGCCTAGGAGGTTAGAACTTTGGTTAGACCTAGGTTCCTCAGAGTTGCTGTAATGTCAGAAAATAAAGTTTATGGTGGTTACTTACAGTTACTACATTGAAGCCACAGTGTTGTGGAAAATCAAGAGCACGATATTTTTCTTCTTTACAAAGATCACCAGGACATTATGACAACTTGTTAATCATTTGGGAAATAAAGAGCCTTACCTCACATCTTGCACCAACATAAATTTCAAATATATTACATACTTAAATGAAAACAATAACACATAAAGTATAGAATAAAATGTAGATATGTATTCATATAATCAGTGTGTAGAAGGTCCTTCTAAGCATGAAGGTAAAAACAGAAAACAAAAAAGGAAAAAAAAGGTAGATTTGACTTCATAAAAATTTTAAAAATTCTGAAGAGTAAAAAGTACCATAAATTAAGTGACAAATGGCAAACTTGGGTTAATATTCTTATTATAAAAAATATATATATATTCTTATTATATAACGAACTCTCATGAATCAATAAGAAAAATATAAAAAGATGTGTAGAATAATGGGCAAAGATCAGGAATGAGAAATTCACAAAAGAACAAATAAACATCAAAAACTGTCAATTTCACTAATACTCAAAAAAATGCAAACTAAAGGATTAGGATAACAAGATTTTGCACAGTTGGCCAAGTTTAGTGCCTACTATTGAAGGATTATGGGAAAGGACATCTCATATACTGCTATTTGGAGTTTAGATGGGTACTATATTTTGTAGGGTAATTTGGTAACATGTATTAAGGCCTTAAAATGTATGTGACATGGATATTTTTTGAAATACCTCTCAGTGTGTTTCCTTTTTGATAATCTGATAGCTTTCCATCATTAAGTTCCTAGGGAATGGAGAGAGTAAATGCCACCTTGAGAAGGAAGGGACATTTTTGTCTCGTCCAGATAGGAAGAAGTAAAATATAGCCCTTTCTGATTCCTAGAGGGGACTGCCTAGGAAGGAGAAGGGGGTGGTCCCAAATAAGTTTGAGAGATTATTAGAGCAGTAGAGACAGCTCTTTGTATCCCCAGGTTCAGACTGGAAAATGGTAAATTCCCCTAGAGAAGTATTGTGTCCATTATGATGCTACCCAGATAAGAAGTTTAAAATGGCATGATGGCATAGTAAGTTGGAAGAAGGAAAAAGGCATTCCCTTGTTTCCCATGGCACTAAGATTGGCATAGCTGGGGCCTGGAGAAGGCTCGGAAAAGTTACTGGGATATGGGCCAGCTTGCTTCCCAAATGAAACTAGGATGAGATGACACCAAGCAGAGGCTGTGGGTGACCAACCTCTAGAGATGAGTCGTAGGGACAATAGTCATGCCTGTCATACCAATGTCCTATACCAATAACCTCATGCCACACGGTAGAACCAAGAAGGTAGACATCATTAGTCTCAAAAACCAGACTAGGTAAAGATATCAGCACCAACCGCCATGAGCTTCGGAAGGTACCCACAGACAGCATGGAGCAAAGGACCAGCTGAGACTCAAAGGACAGCCAGCGGCCAGGATCCCACACTCAATTGCCATGACGACATCTTGGGAAGGAGAAGGGAGAGAAACCTTGAAAGTCTGGGCATTTAACCAAAGGAGATTATTTGAAATAGAAAAATATTATTTTTTAAACTTGAAGAATTAAGGATATCCTTAATTGGCAAGTTTATGTCTGTATGCCTCCTGTATCATCCAGAGGGATAGGGGTTTAAAGAAACTTTAGAAAGAAAAAAATAAAGAAGAAAAAGAAGAAAAAAATAAAGAGGCTACACATAGTTGCTCAATATGAACTGTAAAGTATAAATTTTATGTTCATATCCTTTAATCCAGCCATTACACATCTAGTAGTTTATTCTGAAGAAATAATTGGACGGGTCCAAACATACGCACTCATATACACACATATATGTAACCGAATGTTCATCATAGTATTGTTTTAAAAATTGAAAAACTGGAAACAAGCTGAATGTTTAATCATCTGAGGAATGGTTACATTATAATAAATATATACAATGAGTGTTAACAACTCTTAGTTTAATAACTCTTCAGTCATTACAAAGAATAAGAGAAGTCTGTATGTATTGGAATGGGAAAGACATCTAAGTCATATTGTTAGGAGATAAAATCAGGATGAAGAGTATTATATATAGGATAATCTCATTTATGTAAAAGTATATAGTGATCTATATTCACATAGAAATATATCCATATTCTATAGGAAAATAAAAAAGACTATATGACTATACACAGTGTGATCCCATATTTGTTTAAATATGTGTATTTAATATAAAACTTATATGTGTGTATTTACTCACACACATGTGTGCACGCGCACACACACACACACACACACACACACACACACACAGAAGGAAGTCTCAAAGTATCTGCAGCAAATTGTTAGCAGTGATTATCTATGGATGGTGAGATTAAGTAGAAATTTCACTCTTATTTATACATTTCTCTGTTGCCTGATGTTTTCTCCCAATGAGCTAATATTATTTTTATAATTAGAAAAATTGACATTTATTTCCTTTTGAAAATAAATATGTATATATTTAGTGGCATAAAAATGTTTTTAATATATTAATATTGTAAAAGAGCAGATTACTAAATCTTGTGACTTAACATTTGTTTTTATAAAAATGAGTACATGTGCATATAAACAGGATATATACCAAAATATTGAGAGTGGTTATCTCTGGATCTTGGGATTAGCAATGATTTTTATATATTTTTCTTTTTGATTAACATATTTTCTAATTTTCCTCTAATAAATATATTTTGTGAATTTAAGGGGAAAAAAAGCACAAAGTACCATAAAGTTCCAGGTTCCTTGAAGGAGAGCTAGAGAATCTGGTTGGCAGATTTGAGGCAGTTGGTGTGTCTTGCAGGGAAAATGTGGTCATGGGGGACTGGCTGCCTGATTGGCTAGGCCCATTGCAGAATGAAAATGCTTTTTTCAAAAGCAAGGAAAAAATTGCTGTTAAAGGTACTAAAATGTAAAGCTTTTTTTCTTTATCCCACATACCTACTCTGCTTATGAGCATGATCTATTGTCCCATTGAACTATACTTACAAAACATAAATTCAAAGATAAAATTATTAAGAATTTCAAGATGGCAGTAGTGTAGCATTAAATCAAGCCCCTTCTGAGTGGGGGCCCTGTGTGACCGCACAAGTTGTACTCCCTTGAAGCTAGCCTTGTGATCACAAAGAGATGGGGAGCTGGTTCTGGATGTAATTGGCCAGGGACACCCATGAAACTATGGCTGTGTCTTTTCCTACCAGCTGCAGAACAATTTGGAGTGACATGCTTCGATGGGATTCAGATCAGGCTTCTCTGGTCCAGCCTCTGCTTTGTAAAGCTAATAGTTATCTAAGTGTATATTTGGAATCCATTTCTATCTATCCTGACCTCTACTAAGGACTCATATTTATTAGGGGTACAGCATTGACCCAACCAATTGTCCCTTTATTTGTGGGCTATGTGGTTTCCTAACAGTAACTGTGATTCTGTTTCAGACAAAGGGACCTGTCCCACCAATGTTTACTGAGAGCTTTAGCCAACTCTATCATCAACTTTTTCCTCCTCACTTTGGAGGTAGTTCCTAAGCTTTGACTTCAGCCTCATACAAAAGTCTGTTCTGAGTCTTGCTACCTTCTAACTCAGCACTCCTTACCCCAGTTCTAGAGCATTCCATGCCAGTTCCTGACAAGCAGGACTGGAAATTCCCCACGTCCAAGCAGCTAGTGGCTTCCCTGGTCTTCAGTTCTGGCTCAATCAGATGAATGCAGGCTGAGTAGGGATGGGAGACAGAAATGACAGGGTCCTGAGTTGAGGATCCCTAGGGTGAGGATTCTATACAAAGAAGCGGAATGGGGGCAATAGACAGGTGAAGAATTAGAACATAGTTATTAGAACATAGTTTGGGGAAAGGGAAAGGTGGTTGAAAAAGAGGTGTTTGAAGAGGAGAAACAAGGCCAGTTTTAATCTTCAGGATATATTAGAAAATAAATGCCAAGTAAGGGTTAAAAATTGTGGTATATTTAAAATGTATACATTTAACAAAATGCTTTTTCTTAACATGGACAATATTGTGCAATATTTTTGTTCAGAATAATTGCTGGGTTTATATAAAATAAGGATTTGTAGTATATTAGGTAGGCAGGTATTGGAAATGAGACACAAGTTTAAAGTTATATGATGAAAGTCTTTTTAAAAAAATTTAATTGTGGTAAAATATACATAACAAAAATTTACCACCTTAACCAGTGTTATGTGTACAGTTCAGCCTTGTTAAGTACATTCACATTGTGCAACCAATCTCCAGAACTCTTTTTGTCTTGCAAAACTGAAACTCTATACCCATTAGATGACGACTCCCCATTCCCTCCTCCCTACAAGCCCCGGTTAACCACCGTCCTACTTTCTGTTTCAGCGAATTTGACTACTTTAGATACCTCATATAAGTGGAGTCATAGAGTATTTGTCTTTTGTAACTGGCTAATTTTATTTATCATAGTGTCCTTAAGGTTCTTCCATGTTGTAGCATGTGCCACGATTTCCTTCCTTTTTTTTTTTAAAGGCTGAATAATATGCCATTGTATGTATATATCACATTTTGTTTATTCATTTGTCCATCGATGGACATTTGGGTTGCTTCCATCTGCTGCTATGAATGTGGGTGTGAAAATATCTCTTTGAGACCCTGCTTTCAATTCTTTTGGATATATATCCAAAGTGAGATTGCTAGATCATTTGGTAGTTCTAGTTTTAAATTTTTGAGGAACTTCCATATTGTTCTCCATAGTGGTTGCACCATTTTACAATACCATAAACATTGTACTATGGTTCCAATTTCTCCACATCCTCACCAACACTTCTGTTTTTTTTTTTATAGTAGCCATCCTAATGGATGTGAGGTGACATTCGTTCCATTTTGCTGCTGAGTATCATTCCATAGTATGAATGTAACACAGTTTAACTATCCACCTATTGAAGGACATCTGGGTTATTTCCAGATTTTTACTATTATGAATAAAACTGCTATAAACATTCTTGTATAGGTTTTTGTGTGAACATAAGTTTTCATTTCTCTGGGATAGATGCCCAGGAGTGCAACTGCTGAGTCATATAATGGTTGCATTTTTAGTTTTTTAAGAAATTACCAAAGTGTTTTACAGAGTGGCTGTGCCATTTTCCCCACCAGCAATGTCCAAATGATAGTTTCTTTACATCCTTGCTGGTATTTGGGTGTTGTCATTATTTTTTATTTTCACCCTTCTGATAGCAGTAATATCTCACCATTTTGATTTCCATCTCCCTAGTGGCTAATGATTTTAAACATATTTTCATGTACTTCTTTGTCATAGGTATATCCTCTTTGGTGAAATGTCTCTTCAATGTCTTTTGCCCATTTTTCTAATGGATTTTTTTTTTGTGTGTGTGTGTTTTCAGAGTTGTTTTTTTTTTAAAAAAATACATTCTGAATATTAGTCCTTTGGCATATTGTGGTTTGCAAATATTTTCTCCCATTCTGTAGCTTGTCTTTTCATGTTCTTAATTGTATCTTTCACAGAGCAAAAGTTTTTCGTTTTGGTGAAGCCCAACTTATCAATTTTTCCTTTTATGAATCCTGCTTTTAGTGTCAAATCTCTTTGCCTACTCCAGATCCCAAAGATTTTCTCCTATGTGTTTTTTCTAAAAGTTTTATAGTTTTACATTTAAATCCCTGATCCATTTTGAGTTAATATTTGTATAAATCATGAGACTTAGATTGAGTTTCATTTTTGCTGACGGATGACCAATTGCTCCAGTGTCATTTGTTGAAAAGGCTATCTTTCTTTTATTGGATTGCTTTTGCACCTTTGTCAAAAATCAGTTGGGCGTATTTGAGTGAGTCTAATTCTGGGTTCTCGATTTCATTTCACTGATCTATGTGTCTGTCCCTCCACCAATATCACACAGTCCTGATTACTGTAGCTTTATAATAAGCTTTGAAATCATGTAGACTGATTCTTCCCACTTTATTCTTGTTCAGAATTGTTTTAGCTATTCTAGTTACTTTGTTTTTCTATATAATTTATGGAATAATCTTTTTTTTTTTTTTTTTTTTTTGCGGTACGTGGGCCTCTCACTGTCGTGGCCTCTCCCGTTGCGGAGCACAGGCTCTGGACGTGCAGGCTCAGCGGCCATGGCTCACGGGCCCAGCCGCTCCGCGGCATGTGGGATCTTCCCGGACCGGGGCACGAACCCGTGTCCCCTGCATCGGCAGGCGGACTCTCAACCACTGCGCCATCAGGGAAGCCCTATGGAATAATCTTATTTATATCTATAAGAAATCCTGCTTAGATTTTGATAGGAATTGCATTAAATCTGTATATCAATTTGGAAGAGAATTGACTTCTTTACTATGTTGAGTCTTCCAATCCATGAAGTTTTGTTTAGATCTTTGATTTATTTTATCAGCATTTTGTAATTTTCAGCATGCAAGTCCTGTACATGTTTTGTTAGAATTATACCTAATCATTTAATTATTTTTTGAGCGATTGTAAATGGTATTGTATTTGAATTTTGGTGTCCATGTCATTACTATTATATAGAAATTCAGTAGATTTCTATGTATTTATCTTGTATACTGAAACTTTGCTGAGCTCATTTATTTGTCCTAAGAGTTCTTTGGTAGCTTCCTTGGGATTTTCTACGTAGACAATCGTGTCTACAAATAGGGACAGTTTTATTTCCTCCTTTCCTATCTGTCTGCCTTTTATTTCCGTTTTTGCCTTATTTCACTGGCTAGAATTTCCAGCACCATGATGAATAAGAGTGGTTAAGAGCAGATATCCTTGCCTTGTTCCTGACCTTAGGAGGAAAACATCTAGTTTCTCACCATTAAGTATGATGTTAGCCATAGGGTTTTTGTAGATTTCTTTATCAAGTTGAGGAAGTCCCCCTATATTCTTATTTTTTCTGAGATTTTTTTTCATGAATGGGTGTTGGATTTTGTCAAATTCTTTTTCTGCATCTATTGATATGATCATGTGATTTTTCTTCTTTAACTTGTTTGTATGGAGGATTACATTCCTTGATTTTCAAATACTGAGTTAGCATTGCATTCCTGGAATAAATTCTGCTTGTTCACACTGTATAATTCTTTCTGTATATTATTGAATTCTATAATTCTTTCTGTATATTATTGAATTCTATTTGCTAACATTTTTTAGAATTTTTGCATCTATAGTAATAAGAATATTGGCCTATAATTTTCTCTTTTTGTACTATATATAGTTTTTGTATTAGGGAAATATGATTTGGGCAATGCCCCTTTCTCTTTTTTCTGGAAGAGATTCTGTAGAATTGGTGTTAATTCTTCCTTGTGTTTGGTAGAATAGTCTAGTGAAACCATCTGGACCTGCAGATTTCCTTTTTTTTTAAATTGAAGTCTTCTAATTGCCAATGAAGTTTCCTTATAGTAATAGGGTTATTCAAATGATCTACTTCATATTGGATGAATGGTGTTAATTTTTGTTTTTGGAGGAGTTGGTTCATTTCACCTAAATTAACAAATTTGCGTGTAGAATGGTTCATAATATTTCCTTGTTATCCTTTTGATGTCTGTAGGGTATGTAATATAATATGTGTATTCTCTTTTGTTATCAGTCTTACTAGAGGTTTGCCAATTTTTTTGATCTTTCTAAAAAACCAGCTCTTTGTTTCATTGATTTTTTTCTATTGTTTTTCTGTTTTCATTTCATTGCTTTCTGCTCTTATCTTTATTATTTCTTTCCTTCTACTTGCTTTGGATTTATTTTGTCCTTCTTTTGCTAGGTCCTTGAGGTGGGAACTTGGGTTACTGATTTCAGACTTTTCCTTTTCCATTATTATATGCAATTAGTGCTAAAAATTTCTCTCTCAGCACTGCTTTAGCTGTGTCCCACAGATTTTGATATGTTGTGTTTTCATTTTCATTCATTTCAACATATATATATATATATTTACAACAATCCTTTCTTTATTTTTAAAAAATATTTATTATTTATTTGGCTGCGCTGGGTCTTAGTCATGGTATGCATGATCTTTGATCTTCACTGTGGCATGCAGGATCTTTAGTTGCGGCATGCAGGATCTTTTAGTTGCAGCACGCAGGATCTTTATTTGTGGCATGTGGGATCTAGTTCCCTGACCAGAGATCGAACCCAGGCCCCCTGCACTGGGAGCACGGAGTCTTAACCACTGGACCACAAGGGAAGTCCCTCAACATCAATATATTTTTAAATTTCCCTTGAAACTTCCCCTCTGATCCATGAATTGTTTAGAAGTATGTTGCTTAGTTTCCAAGTGTTTGCAGATTTTCTTGTTATTGTTCTATTACTTATTTCTAGTTTGATTCCACTGCAGTTGGATAACATACTCTGTGATTTCAGTTCTTTTAAATTTGTTAAGGTTTGTTTCATGGCCTGGGATAGGGCCTATCTTGATATATGTTCCATGGGTATATGAAGAAATTGTGCATCCTGCTGTTGGGTGGAATGTTCTATGGATGTTGATTAGATCCGATTGGTTGACGGTGTTGTTGAGTTCTTCTATATCCTTGCTGATTTTCTGTCTAGTTGTTCTATCAATCACTGAGAGAGGGGTGTTGAAATTTCCAACTATAATTGTAGATTTGTCTATTTCTGCTTTTAGTTTAATAAGTTTTTGCTTCACACGTTTTGCAGCTCTATTGTTTGGTGCATCCACATTTAGGAATGCTGTATCTTGATGGATTGGCCCTTTTATCATTATATAATATCCTCTGTTTCAGTTAAATCTTTTGGATCTGAAATCTATTTTATATTTCACTCTGTCTATATATGTATTATTATTATTTACTTATATATTGGTATATATTTAATTTAATATATAATATGTAAATAATAAAATTGTCTATTATATATAATGTGTATATTGCTAATGTATATTAGCATACATATTTTCTTTATATATATTCTGATATTAATATAGCCACTCTTGCTTTCTTTTGATTAATGTTTGTATGATATAACTTTTTCCATCCTTCTACTTTCCACCTAATTATGTTATTATAGCTAACATGAGCTTCTTGTAAATAGCATATAGTTGGGTCATGTTTCTTAACTCACTCTGACAGTTTCCCTGTCTTTTTAAATTGAGATATAATTGACATGCAGCACTGTATAAATTTAAGGTGTACAGTATAATGATTTGACTTACATACATCATGAAATGATTACCAAAATAAGTTTAGTGAACATCCATTGTTTCATATAGATACAAAATAAAAGAAAAAAAATTTTTTTCCTTGTGATGAGAACTCTTGGAATTTACTCTCTTAACAACTTACATATGTAACACACAGCAGTGCTAATTATATTTATCATGTTATATGTTGCATCCCTAGTACTTATTTATCATGTAACTGGAAGTTTGTACTCCTTGACCACCTTCATCCAATTCTCCTTCCTTCCACCTCCTGCCTCTGGTAACCACAAATTTGATCTCTTTTTCTATGAGTTTGTTGTTTGTTTGTTTTTAAAGTATAGCTAACTTGCAACACAATGTTAGTTCCTGGTGCACAACATAGTGACTCGATATTTCTGTATATTACAAAATAATCACCATGATAAGTTTAGTTACAATCTGTCACCATACAAAGGTCTCTGTTTTTTAATTGGTATATTTATACCATTTAACTTTAATGTAATTATTGCTATTTTGGAATTAATTCTGCAATTTTATTTTTTGTTTTCTTTGTCTCTTTTTTATTTCTTCTGATTTCTTATTTCCTGCCTTCTTGTGGGTTACTTGAACATTTTTAGAATTCCATCTTAATTTATGTATGGCTATTTTGAGTGTATCCCTTTGGGTAGCTTTTTTAGTCATTGTTCTAGGTATTATATTATGTACATATAACTTATTACAGACTATTGGTGTCTTCATTTTACCAGTTCAAGTGAAGTATAGAGACTTTATCTCCCTTTATGTCCTTTTACACTTCCCCATTTACACTATATTTGTCTTAGGTATTTACATATATTTAAAACTACATCACACAGGGTAATAATTTTGCTCCCACCCTCCAACATAATTTAGAAGACTCCAAAGGAGAAGTAAATTCTATTTATCCATAGTTTTCCTTACCATATTCTTTCTGATGTTCCAAGATTTCTTTAAAAAAAATCATTTCCTATTCATTTAGAGAACTTCCTTAAGCCATTCTTTAGGGAAGGGCAGCTGGGGACAAATTCTCTTAGTGTCTGTCCTTCATCTGAGAATGTCTTGATTTCCTCTTCATTCCTGGAGGATATTTTTGTTGGATACAGGATTCAGGTTGACAGTTGTTTTTTTTTTTCTTTCAGCCTATGAAATACATCATGCAACTTCCTTCGGCCTGCATGGCTTCAGGTGAGAAATCTACTGTCGTTCAAATTGTGTTTCCTTATAGGTAAGGTGTTGTTTCGCTTGCTGCTTTTAAGAACTTTGTGTTTGTTATTAGTTTTCAGAAGTTTGACTATGATGTGTCCTGGTGTGAAATTCTTTAGAGTTTATTCTGTTTGGAGTTCACTTCTTGAATCTGTAGGTTTATATCTTTTGCCAAATTTGAGAAGTTTTCAGCCATTATTTCTTCAAGTACTTTTTCAGCCTTGTCCTCTTTTTCCTCTCCTGGGATTCTCATGACATGAATGTTATAGCTTTTGTTATAGTCCTAGGAAGCTCTGTTAATTTTTTTTCCATTTATTTTCTCTCTTGTTCAATTTGGGTAATTTTCATTGTTCTATCTTCGAGTTCACTGATATTTTTTCCTCTGTCTCCTTCATTCTGCTGTATAGTGCATTCAGTTCCAAATATTCCATTTGGTTCTTTTTTTTAAAATTTATTTTGGCTGAGTTGGGTCTTCCTTGCTGCGTGAGGGCTTTCTCTAGTTGTGGTGAGCGGGAGCTACTCTTTGTTGGTGCACGGGCTTCTCATTGCAGTGGCTTCTCTTGTGGCAGAGCACGGGCTCTAGGCACATGGGCTTCAGTAGCTGTGGCACATGGGCTCAGTGGTTGTGGCACATGGGTCCTAGAGCACAGACTCAGTAGTTGTGGTGCATGGGCTTAGTTGCTCCGCGGCATGTGGGATCTTCCTGGACCAGGGCTCGAACCCGTGTCCCCTGCATTGGCAGGCAGATTCTCAGCCACTGCGCCACCAGGTAAGCCCTTCCATTTGGTTCTTTTTTATTCTTCTATTTCTTTGCTAAGGTTTTCTTTTTTTTTCATTTGTTTCAAGTACGTTTATATTTGCTTATAGAATCATTTTTATAATAGCTGCTTTAAACTTTTTGTTACATAATTCTAATATCTCTGTCATCTTGTTATTGGCATCTATTGATTCTGTTTTTAATTCAGCTTGATAGCTTTCTGGTTCTTGGTATGTGGAGAGATTATTTATTTATTTATTGAAACCTAGACATTGTTGGTATTATGTTATGAGACTCTATCTTATTTAAACTTCCTCTTTTAGATGGCTTTCTCTGACATCACTCTGGCAAGGGAAGAGGGGCACTGCTTTGTTACTGCCAGGTGGGTTGTAGGAGTCTAGGTTCCCCACTTGGCCTCTGTTGACAATCATGGGAGGGGAGTTTGCTCCTTGCTAGTGCTAGGTGGGTGTGGGAATTCTGGCTCCCCACTCATACCTCATTAGCTGCTCACCACATGGTCTCCAATGACACCGTGGTAGGGGTAATGAGTGGCTTCATTACCGCTGGGCAGTGGTGAAAGTCCTGTCCTTCTGCCAAGCCTCTTGACACTACCCCAGCAAGGAGGAGGAGACATGTTTTGTTATTGCCAGGCTCTCCCTATGGTCTCTACTTATACCTTTTGGGGGCTTTCTCTCATGATCACCTACCAGAAATGAAAGTCCTGCCACCCTACTCAGCCTTCTCTGGTACCACCCTGGAGAGAGTATAGTGAAGCTTTGTTACAGCCTGGCGAGAGGATAGAAGTCTAGGCTTGCCACTTGCCCTTTGCCAATGGGGGTGGGGATAGGGCCAGTTTTTTCTATGATGTTTGGCTGCTGCAGGTAGTTATTGTTTAAAAGTTTTTCTGTCTTACTAGCCTGCTCCTTTCCTGGTCCTTTAGATAGAGAGAGCAGTCTTTTCTTAGGGCTTTTTTGTGTTTGCACCCATTGTAGTTTGGGGGATGCTAATTTATTCAGATTTAAACATTTTTTTTCTTTTACTGTTACTCTTGAATTTTTAACATGCATCTTGACTAAACAAAATCTCTTTACTAATAAAATGAACATTTCTACCCTCTTCCAAATTGAAACAAGAACTTTAGAATGCTTTAACTCCACTGAAACCCCATACCCCCGCAGTTGTACTTGTCCAGTATCATACCTCCACCTTATCCAAACTATATATTGTTATTATTGTTTCATACAGCCAATGCTTGTTTGGCTTTGAACACATATTTTCTAATTTCCTAACAAGTAATTTCTTCTTTAATATCAGACCTTTCTTCTGGGTTCAGTTTTCTTCTTTCTTAAGTTTATTCATTAGAAATTTCCTTTAGTGAAGGTCTTTTGGTAAAACTTGTAATTTTCATTTGTCTGAAAATGTTTTTATTTTGCTCTTTTAAAAAAATATTTATTTGTTTATTTGGTTGCACTGGGTGGTAGTTGCGGCAGGCAGGCTCCCCAGTTGCGGCATGTGAACTCCCAGTTGCAGCATGCATGCGGGATCCAGCTCCCCCACCAGGGAATGAACCCGGGCCCCCTGCATCAGGAGCATGGATCCCTAACCACTGCACCACCAGGGAAGTCCCTGCTCTTATTGTTGATAGATAGTTTTGCTAGTTACACAATTCCAAGTTGACAACGATTTTCTCTCAACACTTTGAAGATATTATTTATTTTCTTCTGGCTTTTATTGTTGCTTTTGAGATGCCTGCTGTCAGTTTGTTATTCTTTTATAATAATCTATCTTTTCTCTCTGGCCGCTTTAAGATTTTTTTTGTTTTTGATACTTGACAGCAATATGTTTACATTTATGATAATAGATAATATAATAGATAATAGAAAATATATATTGGTCTCTGTCCTGGGTCCTGGCACAGAACTCCTAAAACGCTTGCAATTTTCTAAGTGATAAAAACACTAGGAGCACCTCTTCCTCTGTCTATCTTCGACCCCATCCCTGGCACAGGGCTTATAAAACCCTTGTAGATTCCTAAGTGATAAGAGCAATGAAGAATGTCTTTTGTTCTACTGAGGTGGTTCTGGGTGGGCTCTTGGATGGGGGCTGGTCACCAGAAAGACCAAGCCATGATTAAAATCTTGGGATTTTCAGCTCCCCCCACATTCTCCAGAGAGAGGAGAGGCCCTGGAAATGGAGTTAATCATGGATCATGCCCATAATATTTATGGAAGCCTTCATAAAACCCCAATAGTAGGGGGTTCGGGGAACTTCCAGGTTGGTGAACACATCCATACAGGGAGGATGACACATTCCAATTCCACAGGGACAGAAACTCCTGCACTTGGGACCCTCCCAGACCTTGCCCTATGTATCTCTTTATCTGGCTGTTCATCTGTAGCCTTTATATTCTTTAATAAACTGGTAAATGTAAGTAAGTGTTTTCCTAAGTTCTGTGAATTGTTATAGCAAATTAATCAAGCCTGAGGAGGGGGGTCATGGGAACCTCTGATTTTAGCTAAATTGGACGGAAGTTGTGGGTAACATGGAGACTTACTACTTATAATTGGCATCTGAAGTGTGGTGGGAGCAGTCTTGTGGGACTGAGCCCTTAACCTATGGGACCTGACACTATCTCCAGGTAGATAGTGTTAGATTCAAATTAAATTATAGGACACCCAGTTGGTTTTACAGAGAATTGCTTAGTGTGGGGGAAAACCTCCACATATTTGATGACTGGAGGTGTCAGAAGTGAAGTGTTCTTTGTGAGTAGGGTGTCTGTGTAAAGGAAAGGAGAAGCAGGAGGGAAGAACTGCGTTTTTTTCCCACATGAGAGGTAGACTGAACTGAGGTTTTTATCCCTAGATAGGAAGGAAAAATCTTGAATTTTTCTTTTACAATTTGGAATTTCTTTTTTTAAAAATCCTGTTTATGGTTTCAGAATTTGAGGATTATTAACTTCCATAAATTATGAAAATTTGTCTGCTAATATCTCTTTGAATGTTGGTTACCTATGAGTGCAAAAACACCCAGGGCTGTTGAAGCATTAACATCTGATTACTGTTCTGCTATCAACTTTGTTTTTGACCTCTGGAGATTTACTCTTTTCTCTTGCAGGATGAGTTTTGTTACACATCAAAAAGATTAAAGATAAACCTACAGAATTTCTAGTTATTTTGTAGCAAGAGATTTTTAAAAGAGAGCTAGTTCATATTCCTGGAAATGGAAGTTCACAAAGATCTTTCTATCCCTTTATTTGTCTCTAAAAC
Source organism: Orcinus orca (assembly GCF_937001465.1). NCBI lineage: Eukaryota > Metazoa > Chordata > Mammalia > Artiodactyla > Delphinidae > Orcinus > Orcinus orca. Next base: position 102,585,757 of record NC_064580.1, on the reverse strand, counting down.
TATATGTCTGACTTTATTGTAGGTAACATTTAAGAGTTAAATTTAAGGTAATGTTGAGAGTTACAGTTGAAGGCTACTGAGAATATTGAGCTGGAGGCCACTGGCATGCATGGTCCCATGGAGCTGAGCTGTAGGGTTGAGGGCTTGAGAGAGGTGGTAAGGAGTAAGGTGAGCAGAGTTTGCCTTCTCTTAAGGTTTTTGATTTCTGTTGTTTTTTTTTCTGACCTTTGCTAGCTGTGTAAGTGTTGCGCACATTTTTAAAAGGTCTTTTAGCCTCAATTTCATCATCTTCCATTGAGAATAATAGGTCCAGTTTTATAGGCCTGTTGTAGAATTAAGTGAGATGCCATGTATAAAATGTTTGGTTCAGTGCGTGGCACAAAAAAGGTGTTCAACTCCCTTTCTCTTCAGTAGCATCACTTTGTTTTTCCCATCTCCATTTGCCAACCAGCACTTAGGCAAAATGGGACTAGGACTGGGTGGAAGAGGAGATACTAGGTAGTGTTTGGCAAAGTAGCAGTGGAGGAAGGATAACCAGGAGAAGAGGAAAGCCCTAGTGATATGGGAAAGAAAATGGAAATGTTGACTTCCACCCCGATGGGGCAGCCATTCTTACATAATTTGGGGACATAGAATCAAAGAGCACCTCCCTCTGCATCACCTGCAATAGATTTGTCATTCTTCTGTTTATAAACAATACTTCAATCTCATGCAATTGTAGCTTATCCATGATTCTTAGAAAACAGGCATCAAAGGGAAAAAGGAGAGGATGGGAAAGAAGAGAGTATAGACTTAAATCACAACTAAGAGAAAATAGGATATAATTCCTATTACTTAGAATAAATGGAGTGTAGATTTTGATGACATAAAAATGCTTTCTGGAATTTCATTAATTGGAAAAATATGTTTTCAAAGGAATAACTTGTCATCTGCAAATGACTGGCGTTTAGTTTAGATCAAAAGGCACTAACCTAAGTAACAGGCAAAATAAATGAAAACAAAATATACGTCTATTTAGCATGGTATGTACTGTAGTTTTAAGGTATAATACTAAGGATTCAAAGCAGAGTTTCAATCTCAATTCTTAATTTATGAGTTTTTGGATGATAGAGTTAGATTTTATGGTAATTTATATAGGCTTGCTTCATGGTTTAATTTTAACCATGTATTACTGATCCTAATTCAAATGTCAGAGTCTTAGATTAAGAACCCAAAGAGGATCTAAATTATGTGCTTCTGCTGTTTTTCACTTGCCTGATTTACCAATTGCAGTAAAGCATGAATTTTAGCCTTGCTATTCTCTGGAAGACCATGACTAATGCTAGAAGTAATAGTAATTGTTAGCACCCCTAAATCAGGAGAAACAGCATAAAGGCAGTAACTGTTTGGGGATGTGGACAGGAAATTTATTTCTTTTGGAGTGAGTGTGAAAAATAGGTAATTTGCATATAGTTTAGGGGAAAAGATATAGGAATGGTTTTGTGATAATCAGTCAGTTGTTATTCAAGGGAGACTTTGAGAAAAGAGAGATTATTTTGGAAACTGACAGGGTGAGGCGGGGAGCTGTGTGTAACTTCGGAGGAGGTCAGGATGCAGCTCATTTGGCTAGTTTATATCTTTTTAGTACATCACTCAAAAAAGTCAGGATCATTGTTTTAGAATCTATATTTACTATTATGACTTCTTAACTGTAAAACAATAATCTGAAATATCAGTATTAGGAGTATTAACATATTTAGTTAGAGTTGTGATCTATTGAGTATAGTATAGAATGAGGATTGTTATTCTTAGCTGTGTGAGAACTTTTAATAATTTATTATGCAAAAGAGAGTTGAGTCTTAAGAGCACTGGACTAATGTGCTGCTAGTAAGTATACCTCAAGGCCTTTCCTGCCATACCCCTCAGTCAAGCCTCAGGAAAAAAATCTTTCCCATTTCTCTTCCTAGCCCTTCTCTTAGCAATGCACTCTGTCACTTATCCTAAAGGCATCAAAGCTGCAATATTAGGGAGGAAGGGTGGAATTCCTTTGCAATCTAATTAAAAGCCATTTATGGATACATAGACTCTTGACAGAGTCCAGCCTAAGTGGGTAGGTGTCTCTCATTCATGGGTGATTGATTTAGAGAAACTCTGAAATCAAGAAATTCATTTAGTAAGATACAAACAGCAGCCTCATTTTTTAAAAAACCAAGTTGCTGCTATTATATCTACTCCCCCCCATCTATCATCAACAGAAATGCCAAATTCCTTTCCCAGTAGTGGTTGAGTTCAGGCTCTGAAATTAGTCTGACTTCATATCAGGTTCTACCATTATTGGTTATACCATCTTTGTCAAATTCCTTAGCTCCTCTGTGCCTCAGTTTCTTCTATAAAATGTGAATAACCATGCTTTGTACCTTAGGGTTGTTGTCAACCTCAAATGTGATAATAAATGTCAAACACTTATCACAGTATCTGGTATATAGTGAATATCTGTGCAAGTTAGCTATTATTGCTCTATCCTGGAATGATAAATGACAGCAAAAGAGTTAATATCTATGATCTGCATTTTGTCAATCTCAACAAATACTATTTTGATAAAATAACATAGGAGAGCAGTACCACCTTTTTAACGATTAGGTTGGGAATAGTATAGTCATAATTTAAGTTACTTATCTTTTTTTTTTGGTACGCGGGCCTCTCACTGTTGTGGCCTCTCCCGTTGCGGAGCACAGGCTCCGGATGCACAGGCCCAGCGGCCATGGCTCACGGGCCCAGCCGCTCCGCGGCATGATGGGATCCTCCTGAACCGGGGCACGAACTCGCATCCCCTGCATCGGCAGGCTGACTCTCAACCACTGCGCCACCAGGGAAGCCCAAGTTACTTTTCATTTTGTGGACATTAACCAGCTGCCAGTCAACTGCATATATCTAAACAGACCTACCTTGTGCATTGTTCTTCTCCTATCGAAATAATTCCTTTAACGAGCCGTATAGACTTTATCTGATGAAGAGAGGTCTGAAAAGGGGATGGTACATCTAAAACAGGAAAACACTAGTAATGGTTCACAACTGAGCTTTCATAGTGGAACGATATGTGAGGCACTATTAGCTAAGTAATCCTATTACCAGAATCTCTGACATTCTACTATGTTTTTACTTTTAGTCATTCTATTCTGTGACATTTCGAGTTAAACATGTTATCTATTATTTTAGTGTTAATCACATTTTCCTCTAAAATATAATTGAAAATTCTGTAGCATTTGTAAGTTGTAATTGTTTTCTTAAATAACCAGAGAACAAAATTTTTTTCAGGGCAATGTGGCTCCCAATTTGCTAGGGCAAGTCAATGAAAAAATGAATTCCTTGTTTATTGCTTCACAGTAAACTTTTCAGAAACTTATCAGTTGTGTTCAGTTAGCGTTACCTATGTAAACATTCAATGCCATAGTGTGTGATTATAGGGGAAACCAGAAAATATGTTCTTCTTCCAACACTTAGACTATAGCTTGTGTGTTGTAGCTAGAAAAGTAAGGGGTTGTTACAGAGAGTGCTTCCTCGGAAATTCCCTGTGGTGTGCGTTTAGCTTCCTTCTCCCCAGGGCTAGAGACGTCTGTCCTTTTGCCAGCTGCTCTGTTCAGTTGTCTGGGCTATTTTGGGTGGCAGTGGGTTGATTCCATTGGGGAAACGGCTGTATATCTCTGCTTTTTAAAATGTTCTGTTCAATTGCATTATGAAAACATTGGGGGCTAGAAATCCTAGTCCTTCTGAAACAGTTTTTGTTTGAATTCTGGGGAATTGGCCAGGTTGTAAACTTTAGAAACCTGCAGAAGGTAGTAAAGAAACCAATTATTTATTAATTTTAAATACCTTCTGTGCAAGTGGTTTCAGAGCAGCTTAGCAAACAAGGGAATGCTATGGAAAATTTGCAGAAAACATTGGGATCTTCAGTTATCCTTATGGTCAAGGGGAAATTAGGGGGTGTGAGTGGAATGATAGTACAATCAATAGGATTGGTAGCTCATTACCCAAAGAGATTGATTAATGTGATCCTGGAGGGATCCCTAGTCTCATCAGCAGGGCTCTACTTAAGCCCTATCATGTGTGAAACATTTTCATCGACAACCTGAATGGAAACAGAAAGCATGCTTGCCAGATTTAAGTACGTCATAAAGATGAATGCAGTGGATCCAGAATCATGGTACAAAAAGAGCTTGGCCGACTGGGTTAAAATGATGAAATTTGACAGGAATACATTGACAGGTCTATACTTAGGAATGGTGATGTATTATTAATTGACAGAATAGTTGTTCATACTTATATGTTATCGGTTTCTTTACTACCTATGTAACTTTGGGCAAGTTACTTAACCTGTTTTAGTCTCAGTTTCCTCATCCGTAAATATATGCTCATGGTAAAAAAACAAACAAACAAAAAATCCAGTAGTGCAAAGAGAAATACAATGAAAAAGAAGTCCTCCAGACCTCCAGACCTCCAGTTCCCCAGCCCCTTTCTCCAGATATTAAAAAAAATTCTTCCAGAAATAGCGTGTGTATGTGTGTATAAAACTTCCTTTTTTAAAAAATGCATAATATGTACGGTATTTTCTCCCACGATTTTCTCACTTAATTTATCTTGTAGGTAGCTCCATGTCAGCACATATATAACTACATAATTTTCTCCCTGTGATTTGCTTTATTTATCTAGCATACAGATTAAAAGCATAGATTCTGAAGCCACACTACCAGGGTTCAATTCCAAGCTCTAATACTGGCTGTGTGACCTTGGGCAAGTTACATAACTTCTCTGTGCCTGCAGGAGACACAGTGCCTAGGACCTATTATACTTTTAGGAGTCTATGAAAATGTTTTAAGTTTAATTTCATTTAAAATCAGAAGAAGAATAAATATAAAACTAATGAATATATAATAATGAATCCAGACTGGATTTTATTTGTCTTTATTTACCAAAGCAGTTGTAAAATATAATTGGCAAAATTTTCTTATGGTGGAAGTGTCCCACAACAACCAAAGTGCTCAGGGCCCACGGAAGTCATAATGTGACCCTGTGTGCCTGGGTTTCATCATTTGTTGAAATACAGATAAAAATAGTGCCTATTGCATAGGGTTGTTATGAAAAACACCTAAGTTAATATTTGGAAAGCTGATAGTGTTTAGCACATACTGATTTCTACATGTTCACTAAAAAATAGGTAAATTATGGACATGGTAAAAAAAACTCAAGGGATATTTTAAAAAGTATGATGAAAAGTAAATCTCTTTCTAATCACTGATCCCCAGTCCCTCAGTTTGCTTCCTCAGAAATAGCCACTTTTACCATTTTTCATGTATCCTATAGAGATTACTTGTATAATCATATAGATATTTTATTTATTTAAACTGTCCCCTACTTGATGGACATTCGGTTGTTTCCAACCGTTGCTATTGCAATCAGTGCTGCAATAAGTACCCCTGTACATATGTCATTTTGCAAATGTGGGAGTATAACAGGATAAATTCTCTGAAATAAAATTGCTGTCAATTACTTTAAATTTTGATAGATATTGCTAAATTGATCTCTATGCTGATTGTACCAATTTACACTCCCATCAGAAATGTAGACTGCGTATTTTCCTGTACCTGAATCAAAAATAATGTTATCAAACTTTTGGGTCTTTGATAATTTAATAGGAGAAAATGTTATCTCATTGTAAGTGTGCATCTCTTTAATTATGAGTGAACTTCAGTAATTCTGACATTCTAAAAACTATTTCTTTTTTTTTTTCTTGGTTAACTCTTAGTCCATATCCTTTGCCTGTTTTTCTATTGGTTTTTTTCCTTTTTGAGTTGTAGGAGCTCTTTATCAAGGAAACTAGGGCTGGGTCTGTGATATGAATTGCCAATAATTGTCCAGCTTGTCTTTTGACTTTGGTTATAGTGTTTTTTTCCATGCAGACCTTTTAAATTTTTATGTATTCAAGTTTGTCCATATTTTCTTTATGGCTTCTGGATTTTATGCCTTGTTTGGAAAGGCTTTTCTCCACTTTGAGATTTTTTTTTTTTTAAACTCCCACGTTATTTATTATTTATTTATTTATTTATTTGGTTGCCCTGGGTCTTAGTTGTGGCACGCAGGATCTTCGTTATTGCGTGCGAGATCTTTGTTGCGGCATCGTTTTTTTTTTTTTTTAGTTACTGCACGCGGGACCTTTCAGTTGCAGCATGCAGGCTCTTAGTTGCGGCATGCAGAATCTAGTTCCCTGACCAGGGATGGAACCCAGGCCCCCTGCATTGGGAGCATGGAGTCTTAACCACTGGACCACCAGGGAAGTCCCACTCCTACGTTATTTTTTATAACTTAAAAAATGTTTAAATCTTTGATCCATTTAGAATTATTTTGAGGTAAGAAGTGTTTTTCCCTGCAGAAAATTTTAATTTTTAAATATAGTAAAATATATCAAAAATTTCCTATGGCTTTTGTATTTTGTGTCTTGTTTAAATGGACCTTTCTTAACCCAAGGTCATAAATGTATCCAACTAATTTTTTTCTAATATGTTTCTGTTTCTTAAAAACTAATTCCATCTGCAGTTTAATTTGGTACAAGGAATGTGGTAGGGATCTAGAGTATGTCTAGCCAGTTGTCGCTACACCATTTGTTAAATACAGCCATTTCCTCTACTGATTTGAAATGTGTGTTTTATTCCTAAAGTCCTGTATATATTTGGCTCTACTTCTGGAGTGTATTCTGTTTTATTGCTATGTCTGTCTGTTTATGCATCAGTATCAAACTGTTTTAAATACCATAATGTTAAGCAAATATATATTTATCCCTAGTTTATTAAGAGTATTTTAAATCAGCAATGGATGTTGAATTTTGTCAAATACGTTTTCAGCATCTATGAAAATGATCGTATTATTTTTCTCCCTTGATCTGTTAATATAGTGAATTATATTGATGGAATTCCTAACATTAAAAAAATTTTCCTCCTAGAAATAAACCCACTTGGTCACTGGTGTGTTATTCTTTCAATGGGCTAATTTTATTTCTTTCTATTTTGTATAGTATTTTTGCATTGATATTCATAAGTGAGATTGAGCTCAAGCTTTCTTTGAAATTCGAAAAAGATAATTTGGATTCTTTTCTGTGCTATTAAACAGGTGAAATAACATTGTAGTTATTCAGTACTTGAAGATTTGGTAGAATTTATCTGAAATTTCTGGGCTTCATAAAACATGGAGGTAGTCTTTGACAACATTTTCATTTTCTTTCATAGTTATTCGTTTGTTTTCATTCTCTTCGAAGAGTTAATTTTGGTGATTCAGATTTTCCTAGGAAATAGGCCATTGACCCAAGTTTTCAAATTTATCTGTATAGAGTTGAGTAAACTACTGTACAATAATTCTTTTTACTTCAACTGTCTATGGTTACTTCTGTATTTTCAATTTTGTGATTTCCCTCTTTATTTGTATAAAATGAGTTTTTAAAAATGGCTTTCATGACATAATTCATGTTACAATTCACCCATTTAAAGTGTACGCTTCAGTAGGTTTCGTATGGTCACAGAGATCTACACCCAGCACCACAATCCATTTTAGGATATATTCTACACTCTCAGAAGAAACCCTGTGGCCATTAGTGGTTATTTCTAATTTCACTCCAAGACCCTCAGGCCTAGGCAACCACTAATCTCTTTCTGTCTGTATAGGTTTTCCTAATCTGGACATTTTGTATAAATGGAATCATATAGTATGTGGTCTTTTGTGACTGACTTCTTTCACTTAGCATGTTTTCAAGGGTCATCCTTGTTGTTATAAAGTAAAGTTTAAAATGTAGATCTGTAGTGGTTTTTACAGTTTCCTTGTTTACCATCTGTATTAATCTGCTGGGGCTGCCATAATAAAATACAACTGATTGGGTGATTTATTTTTTATTTTTTATTTTTTTTATTTTTATTTTTTTTGCGGCACGCAGGCCTCTCACTGTTGTGGCCTCTCCCGTTGCGGAGCACAGGGCTCCAGACGCACAGGCTCAGCGGCCATGGCTTACGGGCCCAGCCACTCCGCGGCATGTGGGATCTTCCCGGACTGGGGCATGAACCCGTGTCCCCTGCATCGGCAGGCGGACTCTCAACCACTGCGCCACCAGGGAAGCCCTGGGTGATATCTTAAACAACAGAAATTTATTTTCTCACAAATCTGGAAGATCAAGAATTCCAAGATCAAGTGTCATCAGGATTGGTTTCTTCTGAGCATCTCTTCTTGGCTTGTACATAGCACCTTCTTGCTGCATCTTAATACGGTCATTATTCTGTGTCTATGTCCTAATCTCTTCTTATAAAGACACCAGCTATAAAGATTATGGCCCACCCTAATGACCTCATTTTAACTTAATTAGCTTCTTAAAGGACCTATCTCAAAATACAGTCACATTCTGAATTATTGGGGATTAGGGCTTCAAAATATGAATTTTGTCAGTATACAATTTAGTCCATAATACCATCTTAAAGAAAAAAGTCAAGCCTGTATAGCCTAGTCTGTTTCTACATCTATTTTTAATCAATTTGACCTAAGTCAGTCAAAATGCTCAGTTTGTGTGTGTGTGTATTTGTGTGTACAAAATTTGTCTCTTAAAAAATAATTTTAGGGCTTCCCTGGTGGCGCAGTGGTTGAGAGTCCGCCTGCCGATGCAGGGGACGCGGATTCGTGCCCCAGTCTGGGAAGATCCCACATGCCGCGGAGCGGCTGGGCCCGTGAGCCAGGGCCGCTGAGCCTGCGCGTCCGGAGCCTGTGCTCCGCAACAGGAGAAGCCACAACAGTGAGAGGCCCGCGTACCGCAAAAAAAAAAAAAAGAAAATTTAAAATCACTTTTTCTGATTATAAAATTAATACATGTACATTATACAAGATTCAAATGCTACAGAAATGCATAAACCGAAAAGTGAAAGTCTTCTTTAGCCTCCACTATCAATAGTTTACAGCTTATTCCTCTAGTTTTTTTTCCTGACATACTGATACCAAGTATGAAAATGGATCATATTTAACATGGCATTTTTTACAATTTTTATTGGAGTATGGTTGCTTTACAACGTTGTGTTAGTTTCAGGTGTACAGCAAAGTGAATCAGTTATACATATACATATATACACTGTTCTTTAGATTCTTTTCCCATGTGGGTCATTACAGAGTATTGAGCAGAGTTTCCTGTGCTATACAGTAGGTCCTTATTTGTTACCTATTTTATATATAACAGGGTGCAACATAGCATTTTACAGCATATTTTTTTCACTTAGTATAGCATGCACATCTTCCCATGGTGGTACTGATGAATCTGTCATTAAAAAATATATATATATATATTTATTTATTTATTTATTTATTTTGATTTATTTAAATACCTCCCTATTGATGAACATTTGGATTGTTACCAACTTTTAGCTATTGCAAAAAACCATGAACAATACTGCAATGAATATCCTTGTGCATTAATCTTTGTACTCTTATGGGATTCTGCAGAATAATTTTCTAGAAGCTGAAACACTATATTTAAAGATTATGAATGTTTTTTCATAGCACTTTTTGACTTAGAGGCATTTACTATAGGAGGTGAAGGATGTTGGTAGAGACTACTTTTCCTCCTGGTGAATCAAAAAGGTGTTTAGAGGTCCATGATGGACCCTCTTCTGTCCTGTCTTTTTGAGGGGCCCATTTTGGGTAATTTCCATATCCAGTTTTGGGAAATGCTGATATAAAATTATGTTTTAAACTTTGCCCATTAGGCTTAAACATTTTTTAATGAGAAGTGTACTACCCATGTTGGAAGAACCTATGTATTTAACATTGCATTGTTTGATGTAAATTCTTTTTTTTTTTCCTTTTGGTCTTCCCTTCTAACAACTAGCATATGACTCATTTCCATCTCAGCCATAGGATTCTGAATTATGATTATGGTAATTCTCCTTTTCCATTAAAGATAATGAACCCACTCCTGGGTACATTTTATAAAACATGTTCACTGTGATGTTGCCACATAATGCTGAAAGAGTATAATTATTCTCTATCTCTGTTATGTATGATATATTTCTGTTCAAAATATGTTCACATAGCACAAAGTTTACATCTCAGAACTATGATTTCTGTTTAAAATTAGCCTTCACACACAATATGCATGTAATCATATATTCATTCATGATCTATGCTAAGATTTTTATATTTGCAAACATACAGTATTTATATTAAATATAAACATACTTGCAACCCAATGTACAATAAATGATACCTGCCACTGGCATAAGACACAGGCAAGAGGACTGTTCCAGTCTCTCATTACATTTTCTTTTCCTGTTACCATGCCAGCAATCTGACAGTTTTGTTGTCACTGTAAACTGCCTAGATTAGCCTTCTACTTCAAATCAACCAAGCCAGCATTATCCAATTACAGCCTAAGAATGGCCTAATCTTCCAGACCAGCTGCCACAGGATGGCAAAGGCATCTCTTTAATCAAAATTATAACATCTGGGCTTCCCTGGTGGCGCAGTGGTTGAGAGTCCGCCTGCCGATGTAGGGCACGCAGGTTCGTGCCCCAGTCCGGGAAGATCCCACATGCTGCGGAGCGGCTGGGCCCGTGAGCCATGGCCGCTGAGCCTGCGCGTCCGGAGCCTGTGCTCCGCAACGGGAGAGGCCACAACAGTGAGAGGCCCGCGTACCGCAAAAAAAAAAAAAAAAAAAAAAATTGTAACATCTTATTCTTTCGTTTTTACCCATTGCAGTAATGGAAATGCTGAGCAAAAATACAAGAAAATATGTACATTTTGCATTGATTTGTTCATCGATTCTCCCAGCCTTTGGCATAGTGTAGCATAACACTAAATTCAGAGGCAGCTTGCTTGAAAACAGCATTTTCCGCTATATTCTTTTTCTTTTAATTGTTGTTGCATTGAGTTTTCCTAGTGAAGACTAAAGTTGTGTTCAGATTCCCTTGATTACTTTTTTATTGTCCCTACTTTTAAAAAATATTTTTACTGCTTGCAGTAGTAATACATGCTCATTGTAAAACAAAACAAAATAAACAATTGCAATATATAACAGATAGTGGAAGTAGGTTGCAATCCTCTCCTCTAGAGACACTCTGAAGAGTTAGGTGTATATTTTCTGCATGTTTCTTCCAAAATATATGTTATTTTAATTATTCATATAAATATATACATACATATGTTTTTTTAAATGATTTTTTAAAATTGAAGTACAGTTGATTTACAATGTTGTGTTAGTTTTAGGTGTACAGCAAAGTGATCCAGATATGTGTGTGTGTGTGTGTGTGTGTGTGTGTGTGTGTGTGTGTGTGTGTGTGTGTGTGTGTATATATATATAGTGGGTTGGCCAAAAGGTTTCTTCAGTTTTTTCTGTAAGATGGCTCTAGTAGCTCTTATCTTTAACTTCATTTGAAACAATTTTGTTAGATTGTATTGTGACAGCTGTCATATCAGCATGCATTTAAAAAAACACATCAAAATTGGTGAATTTTTGTGTAGCCATCTTAATATTGAAGATGGAAGAAAAAAGCAACATTTTCGGCACATTATGCTTTATTATTTCAAGAAAGGTAAAAACGCAACTGAAACACACACACAGAAAAAGATTTGTGCAATGTATGGTGAAGGTGCTGTGACTGATCAAACGTGTCAAGTGGTTTGCGAAGTTTCGCGCTGGAGATTGCTCGCTGGACAATGTTCCACGGTCAAGTAGACCAGTTGAAGTTGATAGCAATCAAATCGAGACATTTATTGAGAACAATCAACGTTATACCACGCGGCAGATAGCCAACATACTCAAAATATCCAAATCAAGCGTTGAAAATCATTTCCACCAGCTTGGTTATGTTAACCGCTTTGATGTTTGGGTTCCACATAAATTAAGTGAAAAAAAACTTCTTGACCGTATTTCTGCATGTGATTCTCTACTGAAACGTAATGAAAACGTTCTGCTTTTAAAACAAATTGTGACAGGCGATGAAAAGTGGACACTGTACAATAATGTGGAACGGAAGAGATCATGGGGCAAGTGAAATGAACCACCACCAACCACACCAAAGGCCGGTCTTCATCCAAAGAAGGTGATGTTGTGTATATGGTGGGATTGGAAGGGAGTCCTCTATTATGAGCTCCTTCTGGAAAACCAAACGATTAATTCCAACAAGTACTGCTCCCAATTAGACCAAATGAAAGCAGCACTCAACGAAACTGTCCAGAATTAGTCAACAGAAAATTCATAGTCTTCTATCAGGATAACGCAAGACTGCATGTTTCTTTGATGACCAGGCAAAAACTGTTACGGCTTGGCTGGGAAGTTCTGATTCATCCACCATATTCACCAGACATTGCACCTTCAGATTTCCATTTATTTATGTCTTTACAAAATTGTCTTAATGGAAAAACTTTAAATTCCCTGGAATACTGTAAAAGGCACCTGGAACAGTTTTTTGCTCAAAAAGATAAAAAGTTTTGAGAAGATGGAATTATGAAATTGCCTGAAAAATGGCAGAAGTTAGTGGAACAAAAGGGTGAATACATTGTTTAATAAAGTTCTTGGTGAAAACGAAAAATGTGTCCTTTATTTTTACTTAAAAACCTAAGACACTTTTTGGCCAACCCAATATATATACATATATATATATATATATACACACACACATATATATACATATATATTTATATATATATAAATATATATGTGTGTGTGTGTATATATATATATACACATATATATACATATATATTTATATATATAAATATATATGTGTGTGTGTATATATATATATATATATATATATATTCTTTTTCAGATCCTTTTCCATTATAGGTTACTACAAGGTACTGAATATAGTTCCCTGTGCTATACAGAAAGGTCCTTGTTGTTTATTTTATATATAGTTGTGTGTATATGTTAATCCCAAACTCCTAATTTATCTCTCCCCTCCCCTTTGGTAACCATAAGTTCGATGCCTATATACATGATTTTGTTATGCCTTGCTCTTCTTTCTTGTTAAACCTATTTTATTTTGCCTGGGTATTACCTTTAATTTTCAAAAATAAAATCTTTTGGGAGATATTTTCCATTCAAAATAGAATCCCAAGTGGTTTAACTTTTCTTTTTTAGCATCTTTATTGGAGTATAATTGCTCAACAATGGTGTGTTAGTTTCTGCTGTATCACAAAGTGAATCAGCTATACATATACCTATATCCCCATATCCCCTCCCTCTTGCGTCTCCCTCCCACCCTCCCTATCCCACCCCTCTAGGTGGTCACAGAGCACCGAGCTGATCTCCCTGTGCTATGCAGCTGCTTCCCACTAGCTATCTATTTTACATTTGGTAGTGTATATATGTCCATGCCACTCTCACTTCGTCCCAACTTACCCTTCCCCCTCCCCGTGTCCTCAAGTCCATTCTCTACGTCTGCATCTTGATTCCTGTCCTTCCCCTAGGTTCTTCAGACCTTTTTTTTAGATTCCATATATATGTGTTAGCATACAGTATTTGTTTTTCTCTTTTGGACTTACTTCACTCTGTATGACAGACTCTAGGTCCATCCACCTCACTACAAATAACTCAATTTCATTTCTTTTTATGGCTGAGTAATATTCTATTGTATATATGTGCCACATTGTCTTTATCCATTCATCTGTCGATGGACACTTAGGTTGCTTCCATGTCCTGGCTATTGTAAATAGTGCTGCAGTGAACATTGTGGTACATGACGCTTTCTGAATTAGGGCTTTCTCCGGGTATATGCCCAGTAGTGGGATTGCTGGGTTGTATGGTAGTTCTATTTTTAGTTTTTTAAGGAACCTCCATACTTTTCTCCATAGTGGCTGTATCAATTTACATTCCCACCAACAGTGCAAGAGGGTTCCCGTTTCTCCACACCCTCTCCAGCATTTATTGTTTGTAGATTTTTTGATGATGGCCATTCTGACTGGTATGAGGTGATACCTCATTGTGGTTTTGATTTGCATTTCTCTAATGATTAGTGATGTTGAGCATTCTTTCATGTGTTTGTTGGCCATCTGTATATCTTCTTTGGAGAAATGTCTATTTAGGTCTTCTGCCCATTTTTGGATTGGGTTGTTTGTTTCTTTAATATTGAGCTGCATGAGCTGTTTGTATAATTTGGAGATTAATCCTTTGTCCGTTGATTCGTTTGCAAATATCTTCTCCCATTCTGAGGGTTGTCTTTTCGTCTTGTTTATGGTTTCCTTTGCTGTGCAAGAGCTTTTACGTTTCATTAGGTCCCATTTGTTTATTTTTGTTTTTATTTCCATTTCTCTAGGAGGTGGGTCAAAAAGGATCTTGCTGTGATTTACGTCATAGAGTGTTCTGTTTATGTTTTCCTCTAAGAGTTTTATAGTGTCTGGCCTTACATTTAGGTCTTTAATCCATTTTGAGTTTATTTTTGTGTATCATGTTAGGGAGTGTTCTAATTTCATTACTTTACATGTAGGTGTCCAGTTTTCCCAGTACCACTTATTGAAGAAGCTGTCTTTTCTCCATTGTATTTCTTGCCTCCTTTATCAAAGATAAGGTGACCATATATGCCAGGGTTTATCTCTAGGCTGTGTATCCTGTTCCACTGATCTATATTTCTGTTTTTGTTCCAGTACCATGCTGTCTTGATTACTGTAACTTTGTAGTGTAGTCTGAAGTCAGGGAGCCTGATTCCGCCAGCTCCGTTTTCTCTCTCAATATTGCTTTGGCTATTCAGGGTCTTTTGTGTTTTTTGTTCTAGTTTTGTAAAAAATGCCATTGGTAATGTGATAGGGATTGCATTGAATCTGTACATTGCTATGAATAGTATAGTCATTTTCACAATGTTTATTCTTCCAATCCAAGAACATGGTATATCTCTCCATCTGTTTATATTAACTTTAGTTTCTTTCATCAGTGTCTTATAGTTTTCTGCATACAGGTCTTTTGTCTCCCTAGGTAGGTTTCTTCTTAGGTATATTATTCTATTTATTGTGGTGGTAAATGGGAGTGTTTCCTTAATTCCTCTTTCAGATTTTTCATCATTAGTGTATAGGAATGCAAGAGATTTCTGTGCATTGGTTTTCTATCCTGCAACTTTACCAAATTCATTGATTAGCTCTAATAGTTTTCTGGTGGCATCTTTAGGATTCTCTATGTATAGTATCATGTCATCTGCAAACAGTGACAGTTTTACTTCTTCTTTTCCAATTTGTGTTCCTTTTATTTCTTTTTCTTCTCTGATTGCCATGGCTAGGACTTCCAAAACTATGTTGAATAATAGTGATGAGAGTGGACATCCTTGTCTTCTTCCTGATCTTAGAGGGAATGCTTTAAGTTTTTCACCATTGAGAATGATGTTTGCTGTGGGTTTGTTGTATATGGCCTTTATTATGTTGAGGTAGGTTCCCTCTATGCCCACTTTCTGGAGAATTTTTATCATAAATGGGTGTTGAATTCTGTCAAAAGCTTTTTCTGCATCTATTGAGATGATCATATGGTTTTTCTTCTTCAATTTGTTAATATGGTGTATCACATTGATTGATTTGCATATATTGAAGAATGCTTGCATCCCTGAGATAAATCCCACTTGATCATGGTGTATGATCCTTTTAATGTGCTGTTGGATTCTGTTTGCTAATATTTTGTCGAGGATTTTTGCATCTATATTCATCAATGATATTGGCCTGTAGTTTTCTTTTTTTGTGACATCTTTGTCTGGTTTTGGTATCAGGGTGATGCTGGCCTCGTAGAATGAGTCTGAGATTGTTCCTTCCTCTGCAATTGTTTGGAAGAGTTTGAGAAGGATGGGTGTTAGCTCTTCTCTATATGTTTGATAGAATTCACCTGTGAAGCCATCTGGTTCTAGACTTTTGTTGGAAGATTTTTAATCACAGTTTCAATTTCATTACTTGTGATTGGTCTGTTCATGTTTTCTATTTCTTCCTGGTTCAGCCTGGGAAGGTTATACCTTTCTAAGAATTTGTCCATTTCTTCCAGGTTGTCCATTTTATTGACACAGAGTTGCTTGTAGTAGTCTCTTAGGATGCTTTGTATTCCTGCGGTGTCTGTTATAACTTCTCCTTTATCATTTCTAATTTTATTGATTTGAGTCCTCTCCCTCTTTTTCTTGATGAGTCTAGCTAATGGTTTATCAATTTTGCTTATCTTCTCAAAGAACCAGCTTTTAGTTTTTTTGATCTTTGCTATTGTTTCCTTCATTTCTTTTTCATTTATTTCTGATCTGATCTTTATGATTTCTTTCCTTCTATTAACTTTGGGTTTTGTTTGTTCTTCTTTCTCTAGTTTGTTTAGGTGTAAGTTTAGATTGTTTATTTGAGATTTTTCTTGTTTCTTGAGGTAGGCTTGTATTGCTATAAACTTCCCTCTTAGAACTGCTTTTGCTGCATCCCATAGGTTTTGGATTGTCGTGTTTTCTTTGTAATTTGTCTCTAGGTATTTTTTTTATTTCCTCTTTGATTTCTTCAGTGATCCCTTGGTTATTTAGTAACGTATTTTTTAGCCTCCATGTGTTTGTGTTTTTATGTTTTTTACCCTGTAATTGATTTCTAATCTCATAGCGTTGTTGTCAGAAAAGATGCTTGTTATGATATCAGTTTTATTAAATTTACCAAGGCTTAATTTGTGACCAAAGATGTGATCTATCCTGGAGAATGTTCCATGTGCCCTTGAGAAGAAAATGTAATCTGCTGTTTTTGGATGGAATGTCCTATAAATATCAATTAAATCTATCTGGTCTATTGTGTCATTTAAAGCTTCTGTTTCCTTATTTATTTTCATTTTGGATGATCTGTCCATTGTTGTAAGTGAGGTGTTACAGTCCCCCACTATTATTGTGTTACTGTTGATTTCCTCTTTTATAGCTGTTAGCAGTTGCCTTATGTATTGCGGTGCTCCTATGTTGTGTGAATATATGTTTATATTTGTTATATCTTCTTCTTGGATTGATCCCTTGACCATTATGTAGTGTCCTTCCTTGTCTCTTATAACATTCTTTATTTTAAAGTCTATTTTATCTGATATGAATATTGCTACTCCAGCTTTCTTTTGATTTCCGTTTGCATGGAATATCTTTTTCCATCCCCTCACTTTCAGTCTGTATGTGTCCCTAGGTCTGAAGTGGGTCTCTTGTAGACAGCATATATATGGGTCTTGTTTTTGTATCCATTCAGCGAGACTGTGTCTTTTGGTTGGAACATTTAATCCATTCACGTTTAAGGTAATTATTGATATGTATGTTCCTATTACCATTTTCTTAATTGTTTTGGGTTTGTTTTTGTAGGTCCTTTTCTTCTCTTGTGTTTCCCACTTAGAGAAGTTCCTTTAGCATTTGTTGTAGAGCTGGTTTGGTGGTGCTGAATTCTCTTAGCTTTCACTTGTCTGTAAAGCTTTTGATTTCTCCATTGAATCTGAATGAGATCCTTGCCGGTTAGAGTAATCCTGGTTGTAGGTTTTTCCCTTTCATCACTTTAAATATGTCATGCCACCCCCTTCTGGCTTGTAGAGTTTCTGCTGAGAAATCAGCTGTTAACCTTATGGGAGTTCCCTTGTATGTTATTTGTCATTTTTCCCTTGCTGCTTTCGATAATTTTTCTTTGTCTTTAGTTTTTGTCTATTTGATTACTATGTGTCTCGGTGTGTTTCTCCTTGGGTTTATCCTGCGTGGGACTCTCTGCGCTTCCTGCACTTGGGTGGCTATTTCCTTTCCCATGTTAGGGAAGTTTTCTACTATAATCTCTTCAAATAGTTTCTTGGGTCCTTTCTCTCTCTCTTCTCCTTCTGGGACCCCTATCATGAGAATGTTGTTGCGTTTAATGTTGTCCCCGAGGTCTCTTAGGCTGTCTTCATTCCTTTTCATTCTTTTCTCTTTATTCTGTTCTGCAGCAGTGAATTCCACCATTGTGTCCTCCAGGTCACTTATCTGTTCTTCTACCTCAGTTATTCTGCTGTTGATTCCTTCTAGTGTATTTTTTATTTCAGTTATTGTATTTTTCATCTCTGTTTGTTTGTTCTTTAATTCTTCTAGGTCTTTGTTAAACATTTCTTGAATCTTCTTGATCTTTGCCTCCATTCTTTTCCCGAGGTCCTAGATCATCTTCACTATCATTATTCTGAATTCTTTTTCTGGAAGGTTGCCTATCTGCAGTTTATTTAGTTATTTTTCTGTGGTTTTATCTTGTTCCTTCACCTGGTACATAGCCCTCTGCCTTTTTTCTTGTCTGTCTTGCTGTGAATGTGGTTTTTGTTCCACAGGCTGCACAATTGTAGTTCTTCTTGATTCTGCTGTCTGCCCTCTGGTGGATTAGGTTATCTAAGATTCTTGTGCAAGTTTCCTGATGGGAGGGACTGGTGTTTAGTAGAGCTGGCTGTTGCTCTAGTGCAGAGCTCCATAAAACTTTAATCTGCTTGTCTGCTGATGGGTGGGGCTGGGTTCCCTCTCTGTGGGTTGTTTGGCCTGAGGCAACCCAACACTGGAGTCTACCCGGGCTCTTTGGTGGGGCTAATGGCGGACTCTGGGAGGGCTCACGCCAAGGAGTACTTCCCAGAACTTCTGCTGCCAATGTCCTTGTCCTCACCGTGAGACACAGCCACCCCCTACCTCCACAGGAGCCCCCCCAACACCAGCAGGTAGGTCTGGTTCAGTCTCCTGTGGGGTCACTGCTCCTTCCCGGGGTGCCGATGCGCACACTACTTTGTGTGTGCCCTCCAAGAGTGGAGTCTCTGTTTACCCACAGTCCTGTCAAAGTCCTGTATCAAATTGCACTAGCCTTCAAAGTCTGATTCTCTAGGAATTCCTCCTCTCGTTGCCGGACCCCCAGTTTGGGAAGCCTGACGTGGGACTCAGAACCTTCACTCCAGTGTGTGGACTTCTGTGGTATAAGTGTTCTCTAGTTTGTGAGTCACCCACCCAGCAGTTATGGGATTTGATTTTATTGTGATTGCGCCCCTCCACCACCTCATTGTGGCTTCTCCTTTATCTTTGGATGTGGGGTATCTTTTTTGGTGAGTTCCAGTGTCTTCCTGTCGATGATTGTTCAGCAGTTAGTTGTGATTCCAGTGCTCTCGCAAGAGGGAGTGAGAGCATGTCCTTCTACTTTGCCATCTTGAACCAATCTCCTGTCCCTTGTATCATTGCTTGTCATCTATTTTATTTATATATAAGCACATAAGCTTTATATAATTGAATATATTGTTGCTATTATTATTTTGAACAAACTGTTATCTGTTAGATCAATTAAGAATAAGAAAAGTAAACGTTTTTATTTTACTTTCACTTATTCCTTCTTCAGTGCTCTTCTTTTCTTTATGTAGATCTAAGTTCTGACCTATCTTATTTTACTTATCTGTGAAGAACTTCTTTTAACATTTCTTGCAAGGCAGGTCTACTGGCAAAAAATTCCCTCCATATCTGTTTGTCTGAGTAAGTCTTTATTTCTCCTTTACTTTTGAAGGATAAGTTCACAGAGTACAAAATTTTAGGTTGGTGTTTTTGTTTCTCCCAATACTATACATATTTAACTCAACTCTTCTTGCTTGCATGGTTTCTGTGAAGTTGGATATAATTCCTATCTTTGTCCCTCTGTAGATAAGGATTTTTTCCCCCTCTTGGCTTATTTCAAGATTTTTTTCTTTATCTTTGATTTTCTGCAATTTGAATATGATAGGCCTAGGTGTAGTTTTTTGGTATTTTTCCTAGTTGGTGTTTCAGAGGTTCCTGGATATGTAGTGTGGTGTCTGACATTAATTTGGGGAAATTCTCAGTCATTATTATTGCTTCAAATATTTCTTCTGTTCCTTTCTCTCTTTCTTCTTCTGATAGTCCCATTATACATATATTACGCCTTTTGTAGTTGTCTGACAGTTATTGGATATTCTGTTCTTTTTTTTCAGCCTTTTTTCCCTTTGCTTTTCAGTTTTAGAAGTTTTTGTTGAGATATCCTCAAATTCAGAGATTCTTTCTTCATCCTTGTCCAATATAATAATGAGTCCATAAAAAAAAGCATTCTTCATTTGTGTTACAATGTTTTTGATCTCTAGAATTTCCTTTTGATTCTTTCTTAAAATTTTCATCTCTCTGCTTATATTATTCACCTGTTCTTGAATGTTGTCTACTTTTTCCATTAGGGCCCTTACCATATTAATCATAGTTGTTTTAAATTCCTGATCTATTAATTCCAACATCCTTGCCATATCTGAGTCTGGTTCTGATGCTTGCTCTGCCTCTTCAAACTGTGTTTTTTTGTTTTTTGCCATTTAGTATGCCTTGTAATTTTTTTGCTGAAAGCTGGACATGATGTTTTAGGTAAAAGGATCTCTAATTAATAGACTTTTAGTGGTGTGGTGGTAAGGTGTAGGAGGAGGGGAAGTGTTCTTTGGAACTATGATTAGGTCTCAGGCTTTTAGTGAGCCTATGTTCTGGGCTGTGAACTTCACAAGTGCTTCTCAGTTTTGTTCTCCCTTAAGTGGTACAGGATGTCTAGAGTAGACTGAGGTTGGGTTTTTCCCTTCCCCTGGTTTGGTTAGACTCTTATTACCAAAGACTCCAATAGGTTTTGTGATGGCAAAATAGTTTATTTTGAAGGCAGACCTTGTTAAGAAGAATAGAATTATCTGGTATATTTCAAAATGGTTACTTTTCTCCTCCTGCTGGAGGCATGAGAAGATTTTTCTCCAATATTCACGGAGAGAACCTGCTAGAGCTTCTGAAAGTAAAACTCACAAAGTGTGGGGGCTCCCCTATGCCTGGGCCCCTCTGGAGTTTTTAACTCTTAGACTAGCCTCCAGCAATTTGTCAGTTATAGTACAGGTTTTCATACCCTGGTAATGGTTCCCACGGAGGTTTCTGCTTATGGGTTCCTGCTCCAGTAAGTTGTGATTTTCTGTATTTGCCTGTTAGTCTCTCTAATTCTGGGGCAGCAGTTTGGCTGCCTGTGACCTCATTTCTCTGATGGATCTAAAGAGTCGTTGATGTTTTGGTTTAGTCAGCATTTTACTTATTAGGAGGGAGTGATGCCTTTCAAGCTCCTTATGTGCCTGACTGGAAGTGTCTCTACCCATTTTAAAATTGAGTTATTTGTCTTTTGATTATTGAGTTGGAAGAGTTATCCATATATTCTGGCTTTAAGTTCTAGTTTAATTTTTATTTTGTGGTTGTTTTAGCCCTGTAAATTTGTTTCTTTATTTTTGGGTGGTCAAATTGATCAGTCTTTTATGTTATGACTTCGTGTTTTGTGCCATGTTTAGAAAGACCTTTCCCACTCAAAAATATGAAAAATATTCACCCACATTTTCTTCTAGTACACATGATTTCATTGTTTTTAACACTTAAATCCTGCCCGATCTTGCTGAGCTAAAGATATAAATGATTCCAATACCAAGAACATCTTTAGGAAAAGTGTGTAGAATTGTTATAATTAGGCAGTAATTTGTCTGTTTTGTTTGTCTGGGAGCAGGCTGGCCTTTGGGAAAATTGTGAAGCTAGTGTGTGGTCTCCTCTACTGTCGTTAGATGCCCTTTGGTCCAATCACCCAGTGCTCTTATGCCATCATCTAGCTTTCTTAAGAGCTCTGCACAGTTGAAAACTCTCTCCCATATCTGTGTCAAGTATTCATTGTCACCCAGCTGCCTATCATGTTCAAAAAAAGCTAATTTCTATTGATAAAAGCTAGTGTATTACTCCTCTAAGAGGTATTTGCTTTTTGCTTCCTAGAAATGCAGTGCCTTAAACCAGAGTAAAGAATCTCTGAAGAGTCTTGGAGGTTGGTCTCCAGGGAGAATTTTTTTACATTGAGTGACCTTTCTGGTGACCCTGAAATACTCCATGTCAAGTGGTCACCTACTCTCTAGGATGGCCCAATCTGAAAGATTTTGCTCCTAATGAGGGACTGATGTTGAAGTCATACTCATCCTCCTCCCAGTGACTAATCTTTCATCCTCCCTTAATGGAATGTTAATGACCTTGGTTTGTTCCTCTAATAGAGGATATTGATGCTCTCGAAGGTTTTTGTATTTTCAATGGTGTGTCATGTTATTCTTCAAATGGCAGCCATCCACTTCCATCCCCGAAATCTAATGAGACTCCATACTTCTTATGACACTTATTTTGTATTGTAGTCGAAAATGGGAGAAGGGACTATGTCTTGTCCCCCTCAACTTCCTTCCAGCACTAAGCATAGTCTGGCCCCTCAATACATTTTTAATTGATGAAAAATAAAGGTCAAATAATTATTAAGAAACCGCTGATCTCACTTTGTCCATGCTGACATCACCTATTCTTTTGACTTCATTTAGTCATCCCAAAATGAAAGTCAAAGTCCTGAGTTTCTTTTATACAAGTATGGACACAAGCAACATGAAAAAGAAAGTTGCTTACCATGAGACACAGATATATGGTTTATCAACCACTCATATCACTTGTTATATCAGTTGGTTGACCTAAATATTTCAAGCATTAGAAACAGTGTCAACAACCTCAGATCAAAATACACCACTGACATCTTAGAGGCAGGATAAATTTATATGCAGCTAATCTTGAAGAAATCTCAGAAAACTGATAGGAAACAGGCACTGATAGGAAACAGGCTCAATGTTCAGAGATGTGTCTTCCCTTACATTTAAGAAGAATGAAGTTTAAAATAGTTAATAATATGCATTAGCATGGACAGAAAAATCATAGATCATGCTTTGGATTTTGATTTGCTCTTCAATTTTGTAATAATTTAATGGTTTTATGACCATCCAAGATTCAATTTGCATAACTCTTTATTTTAAATGACATTTGATTACAAAATTATCTTGTTGGCTTGGGCACAACCTTACTCTATTCTGCAGTGTAGTGATCAAGGGAGATGTGCTAGCTGATCTTATTTTTTAAAATTTGAAGTGAAATTATTTCTATCCATATCCAGTTGTTATTAAACTGAATCTCCTACTAATTTATTGTAGATAATGTAAAGTATCTCTGAGACTTTTAGATATCATGTATAGTATATACATCACAGCTGAAGTAAAAAAATATGTTCCATTGTCTCGCAAGTACAAGACATTTTATTTTGGTGAATTATGGGTATTTCTTTCCTAATTCTAATCATCTTCTTAGTCTTACTTAGTTTATTGAATTGGTTTTCCTGTAACTAGTAAAATAAAAGCTTATAATCTTTGACTATGAGATTGTCTACCACTCTTTCTTTGCACCACTACATTTTATATTTTTATTACAGTTGCTTTGGTGGTAGGATTCAAATGAGAAGTCAGTTATATATAGGGACAAATGAGTACAATTTCTTTCCTTACTTGAGTAAGTAAAGCTAGAGTTGATCAGCCAAAAATCGTTACACACCGTTTTCATATTAGTTTTTGTCAGATCTAGAAGTATCGCTAATTAACACCCTCTTTCCAGGGCTACACCTGTAAAAGCTGTGTGAGCCTTTAAAGAGAGTTTAAAAAAAAAAATCTTGTAATTTGATTCTAAAGTGAAAGCCTAATGAAGGGCAATTTGCAAAACAAGGAATCGGCAATCTTGGAGATAGTCATCCTTTATTATTGGCACTGCCTTAGTAAATAACCCCAAATTTTAGTGCTCAAAGCAAAGGGGACACTTCAGACACTTATGTTGAAGTGGCAAAGGACCTCTCTTTAAAAATTTAAACCATCAAAAGAGTGTCCTGTAGTGATATCAGTTTCATTACTGGTTATTGTGATGTTCTGAAATTATTCCAAATACAGCCATCTGTCCTCCAGTGTTGGCTGAGGGGTCCCCATTTAGATTTGATCTGACAAGGGATTAAGTGTGAAGGGTTGAGGCAGGTGTGGTTGACTGGGCTGGGCTGACTACCTCATTTCTGGATTCCTGAAACATACTTCTAATAGATTTCCATGCTTCCAGTTTTCCTTCTCAGTCCATTTTCACTACTACTACTCTCACTCTACCAGAATCTAAAACATGGCTTTTGTTTTCAGCCTCTTGCTTTCCTGCTTAGAAACTTCACAGACTCCCCACTTCCTACAAGTTTAAGTCCATAGTTCATAATCTGATATTCAACGTCCTTCTTAATCTTGCCTAAACTCCCGTTTCATCCACTTGTTCTTGAGTGTCCACCATTGGGCCAGGACAGCTAGGTCAGAACATTGCTGGACCAGAGCTGAGTTTTAACTAGAAAGTTCCAAAACCATGACCTGGGATTCAACTATGTGTATCCAGTTCCAAAACATAATACAAAGAAAGACTATTTGAAGTCTCTGTATGGAAGACTTAAGAGAGATAGAATGGGGTGGAAGGTGTGTGTCAGCCTGGGAAGGGAAGTTCAGGAATTAGTAATTGAACTAAAAATACGATAGTAATTATTGGCAACACATTTTATGTAGTGCCTAGTACCTATTGGTAGGAATAGGTAGAGCATGTTAAAGGAGCCACACTGAGCAAGTCAGTATTCCTTGTCATCCTCATCTGTATCCCCCATGCCCTGTGTTGGGGAGTGTGCAGGATATGCTCCTTTGGACTGTAGCTCTACTCTGGTCCAGATACTTCAGCTGACCTTAGTAGTGCCAGGAGGAGTTTAAGAGTTTTTTATGAACAATTGTGCTTTGGTTGATATATCCAGCTGTTTGGCAGGCATTTCCAAGATGAGTGTGGAGGGAGAGGTCTGGCTGGAGATGAATTTGGTAGTTACCAGCGCATAGTAATAGTTGAAATCCAGGAAATGGATGATATCCTCCATGGAGAGTGGGTGGGGTAATAGGAGAAGGGAAGAACTCTGGGGAACACCAACACTTAAGGACTGGATAGAGGCTGAGAGAAAAAGAGGCCAGGAAAAGCAGTAGGAGAAGCGGCAAATAATGGTGGTGTGGTAACTAAACTGAGAAGGAGTTTCAGTAAGGAGGGAGGGGTCCACAGGACCAAATGCTGCAGAGAAACCAAGATAGATGGGGCTAGAATTATGTCTACCAGATATGGCCATCAGTGGTGGCCGCGGTGAAGGTATTTGGGTAGAGCGATGAGATCAGTCCACGTGGTGAGCAAGTAGACAGAGTAAATCTGGATTACTCATTTCAGGTATTTTGCTGAGAAGAAAAGGAAGTGGCTAGAAGCCTGTGCAAGTAAAGAAGGATATTTAAAGGAAAGGAAAGCCCCAAGCAGGTATATTGGTAGAGGGGGAGGGATCGGAGGAGTGAGAGAGTTGAAGGTAAAAAAATCCAGGGTGGGTGGGCTGGAGGAGGTAGGAGGGATGGAAATAGGAGCACAGGGTGGGTCGGGAGGATGGGGGAGCTGGAGGGGTGGGTAATAGCCCTGAATAGGAGGAGCCACGTCCCTTCCTCCGACCAAAAGAGTGGATTAGAGTTACAGGAAAGTTTGCAAAGTGAAAGGAAATCGAGGCACGTTTTCTATCAGCCACCTGTTACTCACCAGTTCAGATCCTCTGGGCCTTATTGTCTCAGGGGCCTTTGGCCATTGCTTTGTCTCAGCCCGTTCTCTCAATGGGCTCGGACAGACTGACAAGGTGCAAAGCCCACAGCTTCTCAGTGCTGGGCTCTGCCGTTTTCCGCAGACATTGAGGCTTGAGACAGCGTGGGACGGCCTGGGGCGCCCATGCACAGCGTAGCCTGGAATAGCCTGGAAATGCAGAGGAGTTAACACAGCCCAGGGCTGCAAACCTTTGACAAAGAAAACCTTCCTATTGACTCTCTCATTCCTTCATTTCCCTCTTTTCCCTCCCTCCTGCTTCCCTGGGAGTGCACTCTAATAACATATTTAGGCTGAGTCTTATGGTTTTTGTATGTCAAATGGCCGAATTTCAGCACTTTCACATGATTCAACCAAATAGCACATAAACCATTGCTCTGCCTTCTGGGGAACTCAGGCTAAGAAACACTTAATGGTCTTATCGCAGTAGGAGGTATAGTCACCTACTGAACATGAGCTATTATTAATAGCTATCATTTATTCAGCAACTGCTGGGTGTCAGGCACTGTGTTAATTGTTTTGCATACATTATCTTATTTAACATATAAAGTAGGTATTCTTTTTCCCATTTTACTCATGAGGAAACTGAGGCAAAAAAGTTAAATAACTTACTCAAGACCATACAGCTAGTAAATGGTGGAACCAGATATCAAACCTGAGTCTATCTGGTTTACAAGCCTGCAACCTCTTTACAGCACTATGTTGTCTTGCCTAATATAAATGTGATAGGGAGTTAAAGGAAGACCGTTAAAAAGGATAGACTTGAAGTAGTGAGGGCCCAGCTAGATGTAAAATTATGAGTTTATAGTGGCTCAGATTTATACCAGTGGTACAGTTTTCTCCAGCTGTGTTCAGCCATTTGGCTGTAGGATCAGAGAAGTCTGGTAATTTAATTGATTCAGGAGTGGGTATGTTGTTTTTTTTTTTAACATCTTTATTGGAGTATAATTGCTTTACGATGGTGTGTTAATTTCTGCTGTATAACAAAGTGGATCAGCTGTACCTATAGATATATCCCCATATCCCCTCCCTCTTGTGTCTCCCTCCCTCCCTCCCTATCCCACCCCTCTAGGTGGTCACAAAACACAAGCTGATCTCCCCTTGCTATGCAGCTGCTTCCCACTGCTATCTATTTTACATTTGGTAGTGTATATGTGTCAATGCCACTCTCTCACTTCGTCCCAGCTTACCCTTCCCCCTCCGCGTGTCCTCAAGTCCATTCTCTATGTCTGCCTCTTTATTCCTGTCCTGCCCCTACGTTCTTCAGAACCTTTTTTTTTTTTTTAGATTCCATATATATGTGTTAGCATACGGTATCTGTTTTTCTCTTTCTGACTTACTTCACTCTGTATGACAGACTCTAGGTCCACAGTGGGTATGGTTTTGATAGTCACAGATGTACAATGGAAAGAAAAGGGAGCAAGGGGATTGAGGATACAAGAGAGTACAGTGATTTACCATGGCGTGCAGACTGGGTAGGGGAAAGTGATGCCAGGCGGAGGCAAACTAATAGGGAGAAAATGGAGGGGTTCTGAGGTCAAAGATCAGATTTATTGGGAGAGAAGAGTTGGAAAGTCTGTAGGATAACAGTTGTAGTGAGAGTGGGAAATTGGTTTGAAGGTATTAAAGGTGTAATATTTCTCAAAGGAGTGGGTTGTCAAAATGCAATGGAGGTGAAAATCACTGGAACTGAGGAAGTCAAGTCACTGTGAAGCCATGGCAGTATATTGATCACCCTTATGGATCTGGAAATCATCCAGGATGACGATGGGACTAGAGGTGGACTGTGAACCAGATGCCAGAGTCCTCAATAAACACGGCTGAACTAGGAGTTGCGTACATGACAGGAGCAAGGAGAGGTAGGATGCTGTATATATAGTTAGTGTGACTTTCAAATAAGAAGGGATTTATCTTTTTTCACACAGTATGAAATATTAATAGTTTAGAGATTGGCAAACTACCCATGGGTCAAATCTGGTCTTGTTGCCTGTTTTCGTAAATAAAGTTTTATTGGAACACAACCATGCCCATTTGTTTGCATATTGTCGATAGCTGCTTTCAAGCTACAACAGTAGAGTCAGGTGGTTGCAAAAGAACCAGTATATCCCCACAAAGCCTAAAATATTTACTATCTGGTACTTAAAAAAAAAAGTTTGGTGACCCTGGTTTAGAAAATGCGGTGGGGGAGTAAGGTGAATGGTGACATAGCTCTCCCTAACCCTCACCTCAGCCCAACATGTAGGCTGTGGAAGAAAATACAGCCTTGGGATGGCTTTATGGCATATGGTCTTGTAGGTAGAGAACTGCCTTTCAATTAGCAACAGGAGATGGAGTGAGTATTCAGGGAAGAAGTGGACACATAGGAGTGGACTGTGTTTACCAAGGAATAAGAGTTCCAGACTGTGCAGTGGAAGTGTTGGAAGAGAGACAAGGAGTTAAGAAACTGGATAGAGAAGAGAGGAAGAGAGGATTGGCATTGAGAAAATTGTTGGATTGTTGCTGTCCAGCCAGAGTTTGCAATTTGGGTGGTGCCCAAGGATCACAGGCATAAAAAGGCAAGGAGGAATTTACCCAAGGTTCTCATTTGGGTCAGGCTGAGCTACTTCCAGATTGCCTCTAGTTTAGCAAGTAGTTCCAAATTCCAAAGGCAAGCTGCCCATGGCAGGGTGGCTTCCAGGGCAGCCCTAGGCCTCTCTAATATCCTTGTTTTGGCAGTCTGAGAAAAATGTCATCTGGTAATTTTTGAATATAGAGTACAATCCTGTTTTTCCCCTGTTGGAATATTCGTGGGTTTTACTTTCTGTCAGTGAAATTATAAAGACTGTAAATTTACTTTTCGGTCACATGTGCATGCTGGTAACTCTTGTTTGAAGGTAGTACATTATTTTAAAAATATATCTTAAAAAAAATTTAAAAATATATCTAGAAGGTATCCCTGGGTCAGAGTCATCTCCTTCTTTCTTTCTATCTTGAATAATATTCAGATCCCTAAGCTCCAGCAGGGCTGGGACCATATTTGGCTTTTTCATTGTTGTGTCCTTAGAGCCTAGGAGTAGTAAAAGCTCAATAAATTTTTGTTAGATGAATAAGAAATGGTTTTTCCCTTAATGGAATATGACTTAGGTATTAATGCTGAAAGTACTGGAAAATACTATTTCAGATTTTCCATGAAAACTAGAGCTTGCTCAAACTGGGCAGGAGGGGGGAACCTATAGATTTTACCAAATTTTGAAAAAGTACTACAGGAGACCATTTTTTTTAAAGAAATAAATGCTTTAGGAAAAATTATTATTTGAGTTGTATTAACATTGGTGAATTTTTAGAAATATGTCATTTTTAAAGTGTTATTGAAGTATAGTTGATTTACAATGTTGTGTTAACTTCTGCTGTACAGCAAAGTGACTCAGTTATACATATACATATTCTTTTTCATAATCTTTTCCATTATGGTTTATCACAGGATACTGAATATAGTTCCCTGTGCTCTCCTGTAGGACCTTGTTTTTTATAGAAATGTGTCATTTTCAACATGATTTTAAATAAATGATGTATGAGGGGCCTGGGGTTAAACAGGGGGAAGAGACAGCAGAACATAAATGGTAAAGGGACACAAAATCTAAGCTCTCAGTGTTTCAGTCCTTTTGGGCTGCTATAATAGAAAAACCGTAGACTGGGTGGCTTAAACAACAAACATTTATTTCTCACAGTTCTGGGGGTTGGAAAGTCCAAGATCGAGGTGCTGGCAGATTCAGTATCTGATGGGGGCCTGCTTCCTGGCCCATACATGGCCAGCTTCTGGCTGTGTCCTCACATGGTGGAAGGGGCAAAGGTGCTCTCAAGGGTCTCTTTTATAAGTACACTAATCTGATTCATGAGGGCTCCACCCTCATGACCTAAGTACCTCCCAAAGTCCCCACTTCCTAATACCATCACACGGGAGTTCAGGTTTCAACATGTGAATTTTAGAGGGATGCAAACATTCAGCGTATAGCACTCCACTGCAATACTTATCCTCAAAATCACAAAGAGAATCATTGCCAAAGTAAGGAAGGAACATAGGAGGTAAGCCAAAGAGTTACAAATCTGGACAGCCATGAGAGGAATAGAAATTGAACCAGGGAGCTTGTCTTGCCTTCATCTATTTTGAGAAAGAATATGGATAAGACCATGGCTTCAAGTTGTTTATTTTGAGAGGGACCATATTGAATTTGAGCTTTAGAAAGAGGCGGTATGGCACGGTGGTTTAGAGTCTGGACTAATGAGTCCTGGCTCTACCACTTATTAGCTGTGTGGGCTTGAGC
Organism: Orcinus orca; assembly: GCF_937001465.1. Lineage (NCBI taxonomy): Eukaryota > Metazoa > Chordata > Mammalia > Artiodactyla > Delphinidae > Orcinus > Orcinus orca. The sequence goes on along the minus strand of NC_064580.1, from coordinate 102,555,975 downwards.
AATTTCTGTAACTTCTAGGCCTAGGCCTCAGTTTCTTCATCTGGAAAATAGTACCTACCTTATAGAGTTGTGTATTAAATTATTATATATATATATATATATATATATATATATATAGAGAGAGAGAGAGAGAGAGAGAGAGAGAGAGAGAGAGAGAGAGAGAGACCATAATCTGGTTCATAATAAGAACTCAAGAATCATTAGTTATGATGATGATGTTTGGTATTAAGTAAAAAAGTCCAGTTTTACTGGTTTAGGTGTAGCTTCTTACCAGTACCCAGTCCAATAACCAAGTGAAAGGTTTTGCTTAATTTTAACTTATCCTTGGCCATTTTGGCACTTTGGGCATATCACAGAAGAGGATTTACAGTTTTTTGAAGGAGGTGGTCTGTTCTTTGTTTTGTTTTCTTGATGTCTAGTTTGCCCTTATCTTTCCCCTTGCCCTTTTTAATCCCCATCCTATATTCTTGACTTGACAAAGGATACTTTTTTTTTTTTTTTTTTTTTGCGGTACGCGGGCCTCTCACTGGTGTGGCCTTTTCCGTTGCGGTACTCCGAACGCGCAGGCCCAGCGGTCACGGCTCACGGGCGCAGCCGCTACCGCGGCGCGTGGGATCCTCCCGGACCAGGGCACGAACCCGTGTCCCCTGCATCGGCAGGCGGACTCTCAATCACTGCGCCACCAGGGAAGTCCGTGGTCTGTATTTTTCAATCCTTTTTCCCCGTGAGTTTCTAGGACAATTCTAAAAATCGCGGCATTTTCTTTGGTGTACTTCAAAACAGTACCATAAGGTGGAGCTCTTCCCTTACTCTAGAATCACAAGTGGCTTGAACTTCAAGACTTGGAGTAATGAAAGCAACTTAAAATTGTGGTTTTGCTACACTAAAAGTAGTCCTGTTTTTTAAAAGAATAAAGCAAAAAGTTTGAACTTTAAATATCTCGCAATAGACAAATACTTGCTTCTCGAAAAATCAAAACATGTATTTGAAGATTTTAGATTCAAATCAGAGACATGAGAAATTCTAAAAAATCAGGCAATCTAAAATGAGTTGCATAATATAAAGCACTTTACATAATGAAGCCTAATATGTGTGTATGTGTGTGTGTGTTACACATCTTAATCTCCTAAAGACTGTTAAAGGGTCTCAAATTGATGTCTGAACGTGCTTGCTCTTGGGAGGACTGGGTAAATCCAGGTCAGTTGTCTGAAGTCATTTGCTTACATATTGCAGGTGTCTGCCCCAGGTGTCTAACATGGCTGTAGGCCTTCAATGCTGATGAGAATGATGGACCCACCTATACACCTTGTGACCAGCACATAATGAGAGACAGAATGCCAAATATTCTCACCCTGTTCATGACCAAGGTTCTGGATCCTCATTCTGTGCCTAGTGGACCAAATCTAATTGCAGGGAGTATCAGAGGCTGGTACAACTTGGATGGGTGGGGTTCCTCATGGCTTAATCAGGAAAGTCTTAGCTGAGTCTGAAGAGGGCATCACCTGGGTGGTGGGATCATGAATAATTTTGTGTGTGTGTGTGTATATATATATATATATATATATATATTATATTCTGATGTGAATCAAAAATCTTTTACAACCATTCTCTATTGGCTGATCTTTTTAAAAAAATTCTTTACAATGAATAGATAGTATTTTTGTAATCAAAATAAAATAACCCAGTCTCAGTTTTGGAAGAACAAACAAACAAAATAAGCAAAGTCGAAAACTAGATGAGATCCAAACCTCTGGTCTTGGAGGGGAGCCCAGAGTATCACCAAAACTAAAATATGGGCTAAATATGGGTGTTGACATTGGGGTACGCAGCCAAGAGTCCAGGTGCTGAGTGATGAGAACAAACATAAGTTGACCGGAGAACAATGTGGATGGTGGTGGTGGGTAATTCTGAACAAGTGCTTAGGGAGAAAGGAATCCACCCCTTCAGGGTGAGCAAGGCCAAGCCTTCCCAGGGTCATCTGGGTGCCTGACAATTTCTGTGGTATGCATGAGGCGAGAGGTAAGCTCCCTGACTTGGGTCCTGGTCCACAGCCCCTGAATTGTGCATGGGAGGCCGGTAGAGTTGGCCCTCCATATCTGCGGGTTCTGCATCCTAACTGCGTATTGAAAATGTTTGGGAGAAAAGTTCCAGAAAGTAAAACTTGAATTTACCGTGCACCGGCAAGTATTTGCATAGCATTGACATTGTATTATACATCATAATTAACCTAGAGATGATTTAAAGTACACAGGAGGAGGTATATAGGTTATATGCAAATACTGAGCCATTTTGTTTAAGGGACGTGAGCATCCACTAGGTGGTGGTGGGGTTGCTCTGGACGCAGTCTCCACACATACTGAGGGACAACTGTACTCAGTTTCCTGGTCTGAGGTGTTGGGGTGGTTCAGGGCTGGGTCTTGTGGGCCAGATGCAGGCCCTTCCCTTTTCTTGGATTACTGGGCCATTCTTAACAGGTGACCCTCTAGAGTTATACATTTATCAGCAGCATTCCTGTCCTGGCATGCAATGATGTTACATTCATGATATACAACAGCTGGGAATGCTGTACAGTACCCCAGAGGGAATCTCTGGTTGGTGAAGAAGAATCACTTTGGTTAAAGGAGAACCTGAGAATATTCATCTGCCACCCCAACCCCAGACCAGCTGTGAGTCCTGTTAGTCAGTTTTGCCTTAAGTAAAGCTACTTGGTCCCATCACTGAATTTTTTTCTCACAGTACTTTTGCCCCAGGAATAAGGAAAATTGTGCCTCTTCCATATTCCCCAGGTGCTTGATGGAAAGCACTGGAAAGCTGCCTAACTTGCTGGAGTTCCCCTTTGCTCTGTGTGTGTGTGTGAGTGTGTATGTGTGTGTGTGAGAGAGAGAGAGACAGAGGGAAAGAATGAGGGAAAAAACACAAAAGTCAAAGGAGCCAGCAAAATTGATATCTGGGGGACTTTCCTGGCGGTCCAGTGGTTAAGACTCTGTGCTTCCACAGCAGGGGGCACAGGTTTGATCCCTGGTTGGGGAACTAAGATCCCACATACGCTCAGCCGAAAAAAAAAAAAAAATTGATATCTGGACCAGAAAGCCAAGATTCAAAAAATTACTATGAATGGGGCACCATGATTTACGGGATTAGAGGCAGCTATCAAGTCTGGAGTGCAAATTTAGGAATCTAAAGTTAAAGAAACAAAGAAAATTGGTGGAAAACAATTTAGATGACCAGGAATCTAAAGGACAGATACTAGCAACTGATATTTTATTTTTAACTATTTATTTATTTAGGTTGCACGGGGTCTTAGTTGTAGCACGCGGGATCTTTGTTGCGGATACTGACTCTTAGTTGTGGCATGCGTGCGGGATCTAGTTCCCCAACCAGGGATCGAAGCTGGGACTCCTGCATTGGGAGCGTGGAGTCTTACCCACTGGACCACCAGGGAAGTCCCACAACTGGTATTTTAAACGTCTATCTTTGGTGTTAGGCATGTTTTGGTCAGCATATACACCTTTTTTACTTAGGTGTATCTTTATAGCTGTGTTGTATTAGCCAATTACTTGACTTATTTGTTTCCCTAACTCTACTAAAATTTTACAAGAAATAGAGTTTCGTCAGATAAAAGGATTGACAATGCTGGTAGATCCATCGTTTTGCCTTTCTCACCATTGAAAAGTGCCTCTGTGTATCCATTGGAAAAGAAAGATATTAAGGCCCCAACTTGTTTTTCTGTTTAGATGAGAAATGTCATGTCTTTGTGTAATTGGCTTTATTTTGAAACACAAATTTTTTTCAGGCCAACTTTGTTTCTCTGACCCAGTTTTTCCCTCTCTTCTGTCACTTGGCTTATTTAAAATATGAAAGTGGGAATCAGGCACTTGAGGCCTCATGATGACTGTGTCACTGATTTGGTATGTGATCTTGGCCAATATGCTTAACAGATGAGGCACAGAAAGGTTAAATGGGGTTCGAAGGACTGTAAATACTGACCTGCCTCATTAAGATATTGTTTAGGTCCAGTACATTTTTTTTTTTAACCAAAAACCAAAGCAAAGCAATTTAAAGCAAAGCACAAAATAAACCCATTATTTTTACTCCCTGTCCCTTTCTTACTCCCCGTTCCCCTCCCTTCCCATATCTGCTGATCAGGTCCAGAGTTGAGACGGTCCCTTTTCAAGATGTCTCTCATCCTTCTTTGGGTTCTTAAACAGTCCAGCAGCATCTTTTTGCGTGTACTTTTGGGTGCTTGGTCTTTGCAAATGGGGACCTCTATTTGGGAAAACATAAAAGTTTGTTTTGAATCATCTTATATGGCCCATGCAGATCAATACTGGGTATGTTGAAGGATCTAGGCCTAATCTCAGTTCCATCCATTGTTAACGGTGTGCACTCAAGCCCCTTTTGAGGGGTTACAGAAGGGAAGGCTGGGGTCACCAATCTGCTTGGGAGAAACAAGCTTGCTTGCTAGAAAGCCCAGAAGAGGACTTGGTACTTGAAGCCGTCTGAGAAACCCTATGACCATAAACATCAATTTATTCCTGACCCTATCAATAAAATGAGTATTAAATTACTTGCCATATATATATCATGCATATTAGATTAAAAATTATAAGAACAGTAATGTATTTGAACTTCTTGGAAATATAATTTCAAGGCATAATCATAATAAAACAGGGTTACTGTATTATAATATCTATTTGAAGGTCTGGTGATATAGATGGTGATTCCTGCTAATGCAGTCTATAATAGTCAGGACTCCAAATGGCTCTTTTCTAGTTCTAATTTATATGCATAGCTATAACCAAATCTGCTAGTAGAACTATATTAGTGTCTTCTGAGTTGTACCAAATGGGGAAACTATTTTAAAGCTCTTCCTTAAAATACACAAATCTACACTAGAGTATATTGGTTCAGTTGCAAGTAAGAGAACAGTTCCTCTCCCAACCACGCAGACTAGAAAACTTGCCCTCCTTGACACCCTCTCCTTTCCTTTGCTGTCCTTCTCAATGTTATAGATTTAGATTTCACCTTCTGTGGTGGACCCTGCCAGTTACCTCCCCAAATCCGTTCTTCCTTTTTTTTCTAAATAAGAGAAACTGGACTTTTAGTTGGGCACATTTTCACTCAGCTTTCCTTGTACGTGTCCATGTGACTAAGTTCTGGCTGATGAGATAAAAGTGGGTATATTATGCGATAATGTCAGGAAGTCTCCTTGAAAAGGTAGCGATCACACATTTCTTATCTTCTTCCTCCAGCACATAGTCTGGAACAAGGATGTGATGGTTGGAATTCCAGCATTCATCTTTATACCCTAAAAATGGCAGAGTATACACATAGGAGTCTGGATTCCTGAAGATTTCATGGTGCTGCCATACTAGTCCTGGCCTACCTAGTTGTGAAATCCTTATTTAAGCCACCCTTATTTTGTGGTGGTACCCACAGAAGAAATAGTTTTGAGGAGAAAGATAATAGGTTTGATTTGAAGCACTGGCAGGTCACTCAGGGAGGAATGTACAGAGTCTGGGCTGTGGAGAGATGGTAGGGCTGAATTAAACCATGCAACTTTCTTTGCTTCTCTTCTTCTGCTATCTGGTGTTGTCATTAAAATCCAGAGGAAATAGAGTTAGTTTCACAGAGCTACTTTGGGAAATGTTGGCCTACAGTAGAAGGCCAGTAACCATCTAACTGGTTTTCCAGTCACTTCTAGTCCTTGCCTTTTGAAAGTATTTTATACATTGTTCCCAAGGTAACTTCTTGAAACCGTTTTGACCTATGCCTACTGACTAGAGTCTGATTTTCTTAGGGTGACACTCAAGGCCCTCCACAATCTAGACTGAATCTACTTTTCCAGTTTGTTTTTATTGTGTCTTCACATGCACCCCATGCTTTAGTCAGACTGATGTAGTCTCTCTGTCCTATTTATGCTCCGCAATTTTCTCTTTTATGCCTTTGCACACACTCAGGGTCATCTCTAGCCCATTTTGGTGTGAAGTAGGAAAAGATCTCTTTCTCAAGAGATACATTACTTCCATCTGTCAGAAAATCGTTGTAATATACTGAGTGGTAGAAAATGGCATTTTCCTGCTATCTACTAGAAAATTTTTATAATAAATGTACAAGTCACTCATCTTTGGAGTGACAAGAAAGTTATTAATAATGAACATTTTCAACTAATCGGGATGTCAACAATGTGGACAGTGCCCCCTTAGATATGGCACTCTTTTGTAGCATACAGACTGAAGAACTATGAGTGGGGCCCTGTTCATACTGTTCCCTCTACCTGAAATTCCACCCACCACCATCTTCATATGTCCAAGGGCTACTCGAATGCCACTGTCACAAAGTTTTTCCTGATTCTTCAAGGTGAAAATCAATCTCCTCTCACCCTGAAAACCCAGTATACTTTATCTGGACCTCTCTTGGGGTAGGTATCACTTTCTAATCATATTCTGTTTACGTTCGTGTCTCATCACTCTACTAGACTTAATGCTCTTCAGGGACAGATGCATTTATGATTTACTTCTTGTAGCTTCATAATACTTGGCAGAGTACCTTATCCTTGGGGTTACCATATGTCTCAGTTTGCCTAGGCCAATCTGGGTTGTGCCTATTGCTCTGACATAAGTATTAATAGTGACCCCTTTCACACTCAAAATGTCCCAGTTAGAATGATAAGTTGTATAGTCACTCTACTTATGTAGTATTCATTCAGTAAGTGATTAATGGATGAATACATGAATAAATGATGGGGATTAAGGAGCCATCATACGTACGTGTAATTACGTACATAGAGAACGTAATTGAATGTGTGCAACCGTTAAGTTCATCAAAGGAGAGAGAATACAGAAGTTGAGGGCTAAGGACCCAGCCTATGGGGAATGCTTACATTGAAGGGGTAGAGGAAAAGTGTCAGCCAAGGAGACAAATCAAAAGGAGTCAAAAAGATAGGAGAAAAATCGGGGTCACGTAACAGAAGCCAGGGAGAGAGTTTTAAGAGGGATGAAGTGGTCAGCACTGGTGAAAGCTGCGGCTAGGTCAAGCAAGGTGATTTCTAAGAAAAAGCCAGCAGATCTGCCAATTATTAGGTCATGCTGACTTTCAAGACAGCAGTTTCAACAAAGTGTAGTTGAGTGGTGGGGTGGAAGCTAGGTTGTGAGGAGTTAGTGGTGAGAAAGGAGTCAGTGAGCATTGACTACATTTGTGAGAAGTTTGACTTGTGAAAGGAAGGTGGCAAATAGGATGGTAATCGGGGTCAAAGTCAGAGGAACCCTGAATGGGTTTATAGACCATGGGGAAGGAGCCATTAAAATAGCTGATGGAACAGTTTCTCTCCCGAGCGGAGAGGGGATGGGATCAAGTGTCCCAGTAGCGGACATAGCCTAGGCAAGAAAAAGAGAGACGTGGCTTTCTTTGAGACTCAAGCGTTGTGGTACAGGCAAAAGCACCATGCGTCATGCAGTTCGAAGAAAAGGGGAACGAGGGAGCCTACATGGCCAGTCTTTGCAGTGAAGTAGGAGGTGAGGTCATCTGTGAGAGGACAGACAGCTGGAGTAGGACTGAGGCCTTGAGAGCAGTGGAAACAGTTTGGATTTAGAACAACTGTTCTAAGAAATTCTCGAGGGAGTCAACAAGAGGCCTGCCAAGCTGCAGTGCAAGCCCAGCTGAGGTTCAACTTCCCATAGCGAGTGAGATAGTTATTTCCACAGAATCCAGAGAAAATGTATTTCTCAAGCTTATTATCAAAGTAGTCTTTTTTTTCTTTCCACCAGGAAGAGAATAAAGGAAAACACACTGGCAATTTACAATGTGGCAGAGTTATGAGCATTTAGTCTTTCCCAAAAGTCTGTTGTTGCTCAGTCGCCCGGAAGCTTTATAGCACCCTGAGTGAAAACGAATGCTCCTACAGTTTGTTTGTGGGCGGTTAAGAACAGAGACCTAAAGCCAACCATATTCTATTTTCAGAGCTACTCAGGGACAAACCTTGAGTTGCTATGCCCAGTTCCGAGCAAAGGCAAACAGTGACATTTCTGTGAGATGGAGCATGAAGTTACAAATAGCCTCTGTGATAAAACCTGATTTAACCAGGCAAAACCTTTAAGCTTGCTAGTGGCCTGTTAAATCTACCAAAGACCAAATGTCAGGGGTTGCCCTTTAAAGCCCAAGTAAATGACCACAGTACTACTGGTGGCTTAAAATGAGAAAAGTTAAACAACTCACATGCCCACAGGTAATCTTTCCAAATGTTGTTTAATCATATATTCATAATTATTACAGTGTTCTTGAAGGAGGGTAACATTTGGAGACAACTGTTTAGCCAAAGTGTTAGGCGTTATTTTCTTCAAAACAGAGTTTGCTTCCTTTGTTTCAGTGGGGAATCAGGGTGGCATTGGTCCAACAGCACAGCTGCCCAAGTGCATAAACAAGTGACTCTAATTCTTTTTCATCCATCTCTCTAAGCAAAGTGCAGGATCTACACATATGCACTTGATTAAGGATATTTTCATGTTTGTGTTGCCAGGCTCTTCCAATGACACACATCTGAGAGGTGAGCAGTAAAACAGAATACAGGTCTTAAGACATATATGTATAAGGCACCATAAGCGATTTCGCTTAGATGCCGGTAAATTACTCATAGTTTCCCTCTTTTGTTTACTCAGTGAAAGGATTGTTTATTAAGCACCACCTGCATTAAATTATATGAGTATTCATTTCCTTTGGAAATAATAAGCTTGTTTATGCCCCATTTTCTTTAACCTCATCAATTGCTGTACCATTTCAGGGGCATTATAGAGGGGGGTAAAAAGCACATCATTTGGGAATAGCCTTTCTCCATCTCAAGAGGAGCATGGCTCTCTCACTTCAACCTGAAAGAGTTCCCTTTACTAGCTCTGCCATGTAATCCTAATTAGCAATTGGATGGAGCTGAGAGGGGATATAGGCAACGGAATCACCCTTTTCTCCTAGAGAGCTCAGAAAACCTACTTACCTCAATAATAGGAATTATTATTATTACCAAGCATTTATTAAATGCCATTACTGTACAAAAGGTGGGTCTAAATGTTCTTTCTGTAACTCATGTGATTTTCACAACAGCCATGTGGGATGAATGGAAAGTTATTATTATTTTTTAAATGACAAACCTGATAATCACAGAGATTAAATGATTTCCCTTAACATCATACAGCCAGAAAATAAGTGAAAGAGTTGGGATTTGAACCCAGGTTTTCTGATATCTATCCCTCACCTAATATTCTCAGTGGTTAACTGGAGGAACACATTTTAAAGTTTTGGTGTTCCAAAATTGGAAGTCCCCCTAAAGGCCTATCTTTCTTCCTCATGAAAGGTTATTGGGCAAGTGTGTACCTTCTCTTTACGGTGGAGTCTCATTTTTCCTGCCTGTGGCTAGCTGTCTTCATTTTGCACATTTTAAAATTCACTGACAAATTTGCTTTTCCTTAACTATTACTTGTTCATCTCTGAGTTCTCATAGAAGTGTAAAAGGACAAGTTTACAGTCTAAAACTATGAGGCAGTTTACACAAAAGGCTGCTAAATTCCAGAAGAGCTCTGATTTAACCAGCTAGTAATTATAGACTTCGCTATGCCCTGGGCCCAATCACAGCCGCTGAAACGTAACTTCCTACCGCATAAGCCTGATCAAAGATAATTAGATGAGAGCACAGGTGGTAAGTCTGTCGCCTGGGAGAAGAATTAGAGCTAGTTTCCACCATACAGTACCCAGAAAAATTATACGCTGTCATGCTCCAGGACAGATCACAAGGGTCCCGATTCTCTTCTCTAGCTTCTAGCTGCTGCTGCCCCCGCCTTACTTTTTAATTTTAGTTCTGCCATTAACTATGCAGTGGAGGGCAGTGCTCCTCGGTGGGTTAGGGTGAGCCAGCAGGCAAAGACTCGAGGGGTACGTGACACATCCCCATCAGCTTTCTCTCTTCTCCCAGTGGCTGACTCAGTGCCTCCAGCATGCTCCGGGTTGTTTCCAGACCCCTGGCCATGTTATTGATACAGAGGATGTATTGACGTGATTGTTCCCTGTGTGCTCCTGCTGAATTGTATTTGCCCACATAGGTTATTAAGCTTTTAGATTGCTGCAGCCATTTTGTAGCTCCAAATCCTAATAGGTTTCCAATGGAATATGGACCAAATATGTAGTCCGACCTATGAAAAAAAACTTTAATGAAGGCATGAATTCTAATACCAATTCTGTGAACTCTAGACCTACATGTGATTGGCATGCATAGACCTTAAAGGGATACAAGACCAAGAATAACAAACCAGTGCCATTTCTAGAATTATACTATTACTTACAATTTGTAGAAAATTAACAAATGTGGAGCCAAGTCATTTAAACAAAGGGCAGCCTTGAAAAACTCTCCATGGAAACAAATATTCACAATTCTGAAGCATACATCTGGTCCTCAACTATTGAAACACAGAGCACAGGTTTCTCTTCCATCCGATTTCCCATTCACCCACTAATGATTGTTTCATTTTTTATTTTCCTCCGTTGTAATGCATTAAATGAAAAGAATAACCATATTTCAAACCTATAACTAAATACCTATTTTATGTTAATTATACTGACATAAAGCCAGGCAAAGTGCAAAGACTAAAAGGGCCACTTCAAGTCTAATAATCACAATTACCTTGAAACCGAAAAGTGTCTGAATTTACATCCTTACAAATATTGAGAAAACACAAATGCTGGGGCTAAGCGTAAGCATCTTAATTACAATTCAGAGTTCACAATCAAAAGAAACATTAGGAGTCCAATTCAAGTGTTTGTTCCTTTACACATAATAGAGAATACAAACATGTGCTTGGAAATGAATGAGAGGAATTTTTTCTTTTTAAAAAAATTTAAAATTTAATTTTATTTATTTATTTTTGGCTGTGTTGGGTCTTCGTTGCTGCGCGTGGGCTTTCTCTAGTTGCGTTGAGCTGGGGCTAATCTTCGTTGTGGTGCATGGACTTCTTGTTGCGGTGGCTTCTCTTTTGCGGAGCACAGGCTCTAGGCACGTGGGCTTCAGTTGTTGTGGCACGTGGGCTCAGTAGTTGTGGCTCACAGGCTCTAGAGCACAGGCTCAGTAGTTGTGGCACACGGGCTTAGTTGCTCCCTGGCATGTGGGATCTTCCTGGACTAGGGATCGAACCCGTGTCTCCTGCATTGGCAGGCAGATTCTCAACCACTGCCGCCACCAGAGAAGTCCAAGAGGAATTTTTTCATTCATTGATTTATGTGCTAGAGTGCAAAATTGCTATTTGATACCTGTACATCAGTTACATTTATTTTGCAAAAAGCAATGTTCACCTAGAAAATCTCATTTAGTTCTAGTTTCTTCTGTTTCTAGATAATATGGATACTTAATTGTTGAGAAGATTGACTATTTAAACATTGGATTTAAATGATATTCATGGAAATACCATTTGTAACAATTTGGTTATGCTTTTCATGTATTTTATTCCCTGAGTTATAGCCCTTTTCCTATTTCTTTACATATTTTTAAAAGTTTTATTACTGGAATATTAAAGCATGTACAAAAGGAAAAATTCAAAGCAGGATTTCAAACAGATATTTGCACATCCATGTTCATTACAGTATTATTGACAATAGCCAAGAGGTGGAAGCAACCCAATGTCCATGGGTGGATGAATGGATAAACAAAATATGGTAATACATGCAAGGGAATATTATTCAGCCTTAAAAAAGAAAGGAATCCTGTCCCATGCTACAACATGGATGGACCCTGAGGACATTATGCCAAGTGAAATGAGCCAGCCACAAAAGACAGTTTTTCAAGATGGAAAGTTCTAGAGATCTGTTGCACAACAAGGTGGGTATACTTAACACTACTGAAGAGTACACTTAAAAGTGGTTAAGATGGTAAACTTTATGTTTTGTGGGGTATTTTTTTTACCACAATTTAAAAATTTTAAAAATTTTAAAAATGAAGTTTTACTAGAGTAGGGTGGACCCCTAATCCAATATGACTGTTGTCCTTACGAGAAGACGGCCATGTGGAGACGCAAGCACCGAGAGTCTGTGTGATGATGGATGCAGAGACTGGGAGTTAATGCAGCTACAAGCCAAGGAACACCAGATTGCCATGCAACCACCACCAGAAGCTAGGAAGAGGCAAGAAAGGATTCCCCTATGGGTTTCAGAAGGAGAATGGCCCTGCCAACACCTTGGTTTCAGGCTTCTAGGCTTTGGAACTGTGAAAGAATAAATCTCTATTGTTTCAAGCCACCCAGTTTATGGTAGCTTGTTGCAGAAGCTCTAGGAAATTAATACAAACGGGATGATGTCTTTTTGTTCACTGCTGTATGCTCAGCATCTAACCCAGGGTCTGGCACATAGTAGGTGCTCAATAAATACATTTGTTGAATTAAAAAAAAACATGTACAAAAGTAGAATAGCAGTGGTGTGCTCATAAACATTTTAACATTCAGCTCTTGGGGAGGGAGCTGATTTGTAGCATGTGCTCATTTTCATGATGTAAATACTTCCACCATGGCCAATTTCAAGACACCAGTGTGATGTCAGAATTCCTGACGATTCAAAAATGGGCTCTCCTGAGCAGGTCCTAGCCAGTTCCAGCACACCACTGCTAGTATAATGAGCCCTCGTGTACTCATTATCTGCTTCAACAATTATCAACTCAAGGCCAATCTTGTTTCATTTCTACCCTCACCTATTTCTCCCCACCTATATTATTTCAAGGAAAGTAATATTTTGACAAAAGAAATTTCATCAGTAATATTTCATTATGTATCTCTAAATGATAAGGCCACAAAATCACCACAGTACTGTTATTGCACCTACAAGGTTATAGTTTCTTAATATAATCAAATATCAGATCAGTGTTCATATATCCAATTATCTTGTAAGTACCCTTTTTCTGCATTGCTTGTTTGACTCAGGATTCAAAAAAGGACCATACAATGTGATTATCTTCTAGGTGTCATCATTGATTTAATTTATAGGTTTCCTCTCCATCTCTTAGTTTATTGTAATTTATTTGTTGAAGAAACTGGATCCTGTGTTCTGAAGAGTTTTCCACTGTGTGATTTTGTCGATTTTTTTTATCAGAAAGCACATAAGATCTGGTTGTCTCTTTTAGAATATTAGCCACCCACGATTGATGATCAATACCTAGGTATATTAACTCATTAAGAGTTGCAAAATGATGATGGTCTAACATCCCTTCTTCATTTATTAGCTGGAATATTTTTACAGAGAATACAAGTGCCTCATATTTCCTATTTGGTTACCCTGAGATCCAGTATATGTGGGAAAAGCAAGATAAAATATTTGAGTTCTTCCCCTTATTTACCATCTTTCAAAATAATGAACTGGTTTACTAGCATCCTTCAACAATGACCAGTTTTTTTTTCCTTAGCGTAATAATGAACCCCTGGATTTAAATATATTTGATGGATTTCCATCTACTGCAGCTAATATTTTCACTGACTATAATTATCCCATCTTTGGCCATTGGGACCTTTCAGCCTGACAGGATCCTTGTAGTCTTAGCCGCCTTCCTGTCTAGTATAAGTTGTTCCATTCTCAAACTTCTATCTTATATCTTTTTACTTTGCTTATGGGTTTTTTTGACATGCAAAAGTTTTAAAAAGTTTCTATGTAATTAAATTTATCTTCCTTTTTTGCTTTTGGATTTTGAGTCATAGAAGAGATTAATAGAAGAGGAAATCGAGAGATTTCCTCGAGGAATTCACCAATATTTTCTAGTACTGATAAATGTTTGCTTGCTTGCTTGCTTGCTTCATTTAAAGTTCTGATCCTGTTGGAATTTATCTTGTGTATGGCATGAAGAATAGATCCAATTTATCTTTTTTTCCTTACGGTTATCTAGTTATTCAAATACGATTTATTAGCAAGCCCATATTTTCCTCTCTGATTTGAGTTGCTACTTTTATTTTAAACTGAGTTTGCATGTGTAATTGGGTCTATCTCTGGATTTTCTATTCTGTTATTGATTAGACAGATTGGTCTGTCTAATCATTCTGTTTTATTTATAGAGGCTTTATGGTATATTTTGTTATCAGATGAGGCTAGTGTCCCCTCCCATGAGCTCTTATATTTCAGGGTTTTTTGCGTATTCTTACTTGCTTGTTCTTCCAGATTAACTTTGTAATTACTAATTACAGTTTTCTTAAAAAAATAAAGTATGTTTAACCATCTTACAAGCAACCTAATGTTAGTTTTCCTTATTAGAAAAAGAAAGTAAAGTTATAACACACTTTCAGCTAAGGGGGTGAGAAAGAATTAATTTTTAATAAATGATTTCAATTTTTACATTGAAATTTCTCATCCATTTGGAATTTATCCTGGTTTGTGGTGTGAGGAATGAATCCAATTTTATCTTCTGTTTGGAAGATTGAAAGGCAAGGTAGGTTGTAGGAATGATCCTTCAAACAATTGCTGGAGATATGAGTCAACGGAATCATTGTGAAATTTCATTCACAGAAAACACAGTTAGACTTACCACCCTGTACCATCCTTATACCACTGCTATTTACACTCTGTACTTTACCCTCGTTGATAGGAAACACTGCTCTACAGGAAGCCCTATATCTAGTCATTTCTCGAGGTTAAGCTGAATGTATATTACTAAGGCAGGGAATGTTGACCCAAAGACTCTCCTAGTTTATCTACTTGGAGTCAAGGTGTTGATAGTACTTTTACTGTGTGGTAATACACTGGAATCTGCTTTCTGGAGATACTGATTAATAGTTATCTGTTTGAATCTTTATTGAACAACTAAGACTATTTATACAGGATAACTGTTAATAAGCAGAATTGCACTAACAGAAATAGAACAGTTCTGGAGAACAGAGTCCTGGGGTACATATAGTTTTGACCTGGGAGGTTCCAGCTTCTCTTAACATTTTGAGCAGAATCGTCGCTCTTGCTATAAAAGCAAGAAATATACATACATGCACACAAGTTGGCCCTTCCAACCAGCAGCATCAATGATAAGATGCATATCATGTTCCTTAATCTTCACCATCCTGGCCCCCACCTTTCTGTTAGATAAAGCATACCGTCCTCCCCAAGCCCGCACCAATATTGTGTTTGAGGCCCTCGCCAGAGACCTCCATCTTGAAATGACTTCTAGTCAGCTTATGTCAAAGAATAGTTGAAGATATTTGAGAGCTAGTCACTAAAACGTTAAGCATACACTCCCTCGGGTTCTCTAAATACATTTATTTTTTTAAATTTAATTTAATATTTTTATACAGCAGGTTCTTATTAGTTATCCATTTTATACATATTGGTATATATATGTCAATCCCAATCATTTAAATGTCTAAATACATTTAGACACAGTACCTGTGACCTTTTTCTGAGAGATAGTATTAAGAAATGGCCACATGAAGCAATTCTGCATCTTTCAGAGAATGATTTGTTGAAAATGATTGCAATATCCATTGTCTTTTAACTAAGAACTCTTAAGAAAAATGCCATCTAGAATATAGTACCAGGCAAAAGCTTGGTACTCTGGAAGAAGTGGAGCTGAGATAGTAGGAACTCTACATTTGTTTTCTTTCTTTGGCTTGGCTTGGCTGTTCTTGGTTCTCAGGATGCCCAGAAGTCAACTGAATGCTCAATTATGGTCATTACTTCATCCCTGGTTCCTAGTAAATTCTCTTTTCCTATCTCTATTAGAGTTTTAATTTATATAATTTATATCTTTATTTTCACCAGCCATGGTGCATAAATCCTTACATTTATTTATTTAGTTTTACTATATATTATATCAAATTCTTTAGAAGCAAGTAGGCTATAAATAGTAAATAAATAAATGTAAAACAGACAAACAAACCAGACCTTTTCTATTGTGCAGTGATGTTTACTTAACCATTTATCACATGTATTTGATACTTGGCTGTACTGCTGCACTTAAACTCTTGACTTGGGCATCTCAATCTGCAGAAGGATATTTTTATTTTACTCAACTTTTACAGGCTTCTAAGTCTAGAATGAAGCAAAGATTTTTCTTTTTTTTGCGGGGGGGGGTGTGTGTGGTAGTTTGTTGTTGCATCTTTAAACTTGGACTCTTTCATTATCAACTCACCTTCAGTTACAGAAAATTTGTCTGATGGAAGACCAGGATCGTGTCAGAGGGAGTTGTTGAGTGTTGATATAAGCAGCTCGCATTATGTGTCATTCTAATGTGCCAAAGAGTTAGTGTTGCAACAGGTGATTTTAAGCATCAAGAAAAACATAGGAAAGGTGTGAGGGAGGTGAGAGTCAGGGATGCTGGCAGTAATAGTTAGCAGATGGGAACAGATCAAGAGGAGGAGAATTGAAGGCTCCAAGCAGAATGCGTAGTAGAGTGGCCCAGGTATTGGGGCTGGCTCAGAGCTACATTCACCAAAGTAATCAAGTAAAATAACAAAAGAGAATTAATAAACCCTATTCACACAGAGTACTCCCACCTTTCAATGTTCCAGCTCCAAATAACCTCTTCCTGAGTTAAGCATCTCCTCCTCTCCTTCCAAAGGCAGAAGTAATTCTTTGTCTGACATTGTGTAGCGCATCATTCATACTGCTTTTATGGTACTTACCACTTTTTACTGTGTTTGTGGGTTTCTGTCCTTTACTCCTTGAGGGCAGTTTGTTCATCGTTACCACCTAGAAGCCTGGCTCTGCTCCTGGACTGTATGTAGAGTCGTTAGCAGTTTGTTGAATAATGAATGTCATGATGAATAATAGTGCAGACTGAATCCATACTACCCGTTCAGTGTTGATTGGTTTCTTACGCTAATGGGCCTGACTGTTGGCCTATAAAAAAGGTGGATACTCTGAAACTACAATTCTCCCATTTAAATTGTCCAAGAACTCCAGTCCGGATAGGTCTTAAAGCCTTTTAGACTGTGTGTGAACTTCAAGACTCATCAGTAGGAGATACTTAGGTTTGCTTTTCACCTTGAAATATGATCAGAAGCTTATATCATCTTTAGAAAGTATAAGAGAGAGAAAGAGAGATTCACTTTACCCAAAACTGATGCTTTGAAAAAAGTACAGTTACTGTGGTATCTGGTATCCATCCACTAGATGTCAGGAGAGACAATGTCAAGGCTCGTACTGATTGCTTCAACCTACTGGGGTAGCATTCCTGATGAAACTGAAAAGCAAACAATTGCAGAAATTATGTAGTAATTGACATATAAAATGCAGACAGGATACAATAAATATTTTTAATTATTTTTTTGGAATATGTACAACAACATATACACAGAATCTGTGTTCTCATGGTGCAAATGAGATATTGCCAGCTCTTTTAAACAGTTTGTGGTAGCTCACAGAGGGTTTTCTGGGCATTTCCCACTGGCCTGAGGCTTAACCTATACTTTTTGCCCTTTCAAACATCACTTCACCTAGAAGGCTTCTCAGCAGCCTAGCACAAGGAAATTTTATTTATTGGTTTTGTGTAAGTTAGATCATTTTGTGGCTCTCAGTGTTCCCGTGAGAGAAGCCATTGTGTCTTCAGTAAAACTTAATTTGCTTTTTCAGAAGATTTAAGCAATTTGTCCTATATCCTGTCTGCTCTCTGTTCTCAAACTGACTAGCTTGGTTCTGACTGACTACAATTTTCTCTTTAAGTTCCACTTCTTTTGGTTTGCTCCTGGGTCAGACTGGGTGGATATAGTAACAGAGCACAGAGGGGTTAGACTCTAATAAAGATCGTAAATAGCAAAGGTTAAAGGCACTGATGTCAGATGACTCATCAGCATGGCAATTGGGGTCAAGAGAGCAGAAGCAAAAACACCAAAAAAAGTAGAGCACTTCTTGCTGTGAGGTGTGTGTGTGTGTGTGCGCGCACGCACGTGCGTGCGCATGGGTTGGGTTGATTCCCAGGGTAAAAAAGAAGTCACAGATTCTTCCATGGCCTACCTGATCACAGATCGCCGAAGAACTGCGCATTGGTCATAGAAACAGCCTGGATCAATAAATTGGACCAGAGCTCCTAAGTGGATTATGTCTATTCCAAATACAGTGGAAAGCTGACATTTTAAATTCCTGTTATCACACCTCAGTGTCATTAGTATCATGTGGTCTTTTCAGATCACATACCATACTTTTAGGCCTTCTTATGATATAGTGATAGTATAATTTGCTAAGTTTTTTTTTTCTATTCATGAATCTTGCTGAATATTTCTTAACTTGTATCTGTAAAGCTTTCTGGATTTTCTTTCTTCTTAACTTACACGTGCTCTCAGATCATCTATGATAGCTTAACATTCTCTTCCTATATTCTAAAGAATCAGTGACCCTGCCCTCCATCAGCATGCTTAAGTTTTCATCCATTCATCCAAAGCTTGTCGAGACGTGGAAATTTTGAGCTATTATCCTCCCCTATATTTACATTTTTTAGTGACCTTTTATTTTTATTCATTGTAAAATAATTAATTTTTGAATAAGTAGTACATGCGTATGGTGAAAACCCAAACACTAAAAAGACATAAATAAATACGTTTTTGAAAAAAACCTCAAGAAGTGAAAAGTTGTCCTCCCATCATAACCCCAGCCATTCCATACCCTTTCCCAGAAGCAATAACTACTACCAATTTCTTGTCTATTCTCCAAAGGTATTCTAAGCATTTATACAATATACACAATAACATACTTTATATACTCTTCTACACCCAACTTTTTTCATTTAACGTTATTTTGGAGGTAGTTAATATCAGTGCATATAGAAATGCTTGATTCATTGTTTGAAAGAATCATAATCTGTTGATGGACATCTACATGGTCTTCAATCTTTTGCTGTTACAAACATTGTTCTAATACATATCTTTGTAAAGCCTTTTTCTTGCATATGTTGGAGTATATCTGTAACATAAATCCCAAGAAAGGGAGTTGCTGGGTCAAAGGGTAGGTACACTTTTAGTTTTGACAGAAATTACTAAATTGTTTTCATTGGGATAAAAATATTAAGCCCATAAGCAATGTATGGGAGTGCCTATTTCCTCACATTCTTGCAACAGACTGTGTTATCAAAATTTTTTACCTTTCTTTATATGATATATATCACAGATCTATATATTCTAGATTTAGTTTGCATTTCCTTCATGTATGAGGTTAAACATATTTCATATGTTTAAGAGAAATTTGTATTACCTTTTTGTGTGAATTATCTGTTGCCCAATTGAATTGGACAATGATCAAGGTTGTTGACCTTAGTCTTACTGATATGCAGGAGCACTTTATATATTAAGAAAAGTAGCCCTTTTTTTAGTTTGTGCTGCTTTTTTCCAGTTTGTCTTTTGATTTCCTGTTAATGATTTTGTGTGTGTGTGATGCAGTATTTTTAGATTATATAGTCAAATTAATCTTTCCTTTTATGGCTTCTGCGTTGTATGGCATCTTGTCTTTCCCTCCCTGGAATTATTAAAGATTTCACTCATACTTTCTTTAGTATTTTTATGGTTCTATCATTTCAGATTTAAAAATTCAATTCATTTGGTATAAGGAATGACATAGTGATTTAATTTTCCAAATATACTTTTTAACCATAATTTCCCCCCGATTATGTTAATAATAGCTGCTCATTGTAAAAAATTTACAGATACAGAAAAGAAAAAGAAAAATCACCTATCATTCCATTACCTAGAGATAACTACTGTTGACATATTTCCTTTTTCTTTTTTTCTATGTATGTATAGAAATGTAGGGTTTTTTCTTACAAAATCAGGATAATACTATATATACAGTTCAATATCTTGCTCTTTTTTTTTTTTTTTTTTTTTGTTGCTGTACGCGGGCCTCTCACCGCTGTGGCCTCTCCTGCCGCGGAGCACAGGCTCCAGACGCACAGGCCCAGCAGCCATGGCTCACGGGCCCAGCCGCTCTGCGGCATGTGGGATCCTCCCGGACCAGGGCACGAACCCGTGTCCCCTGCATCGGCAGTTGGACTCTCAACCACTGCGCCACCAGGGAAGCCCACCTTGCTCTTTTTTTTAACTTAATATTATATCATGAGAAAATTTCCCATGTCAAATATGCTCAGCCTTAAAATATGAGTACGTCTGTTGCCTATCTGAGTCTGTCCCATCTACATCTATTTTATTTTGAGGCTTAATTTAAAAGCTCTAGAGTGATAGAAACCAATTCTGCACAAACGGAAGTCTCAGTTTTTGATGGATATCATTGATAATATCATGCTTTTCCTTCATTATTCTAATTCTTGATTAAAAGCTAGGTGCATACTTAATATGGGACCAACTCCTATTCTCTGTACAGTGCTCCAAGAATGAATCACAGTGCTGTATGTCAGGTAACTATTCAATAATATTTTGATATAATACCATTTTGATACTGAACCACACGAAGTTTTTATTTTCTGTGAACAATTTACTATTAAGTTTATGTATCACTTAATGGGGTAATCATTTAATAATTACTTCAACCAACAATGTGAAGGGAATACAGTGGGGAGAGATTTGATTTCTGATGGGTGAGTAATAAAAGTCTTTGTGGAACAAGTGGTATTTATGGGACTGGATGGAATTTGACAGGTAGAGATAGAGGTGGGAAGGGCAAGACTTCTGTGGCAGAGGAGATAAAATGTGCTAAAGTCCAGAAGTGGTGATGTGCCAGGTGTATTCATTGAATTGTCAGTCCAGTTTGGTTGGTGCGTGGGTTACATGAGTAGGAATAGGGAGAGATTAGGTTTAAAAGTTAACTTTGCAAATGCAAAGCTGAATGAAGGCTTTGAAAGACAGACTGAGGAGTTGCTACTTCTCTAGGCATTAGAGTGATGAAAGGTTTTTGACTTTTTACTATGAAAAATGTTAATCATATACAAAAGTAAACAGAGCAATCTGCTGACTCCTCATGTAGCCATCACCCTGCTGCAGCAGTTGTGATCTTATAACCACTTTTGTTTCATCTACATGCCCCATTTCCACCATATTATTTTGAAGGAAATCACAGACATCCTATCATTTCATACATAAATATTTCAGTATGTGTCTCTAAAATATAAGGATTCTCTACAAAAACATAATCATGATACCAAAACATAACCACACCTAAGAGAACTGACAGTACATATTTCCTTAAAATGATTTAAGAGAGGCATGCCATGACCAGCGCAGTGCTCGACCCAGAAAAAAATATGGCTGCTCCCCAAGTATAAAATATTGTGTTATTTAATTGAATGAACTTGATGTTGCGTAGAGAGTTACCTAAATGAAGATAACAGAAATGAACCATTTTTTATGAGTGGTGAATACAATAAGTCACTTCACTGACACAGAGTCATTTAGAGATTTTCTTTAAACCGTGCAATTACGTCAGAAGCAGAGCTTGGAAATGATGTTTCTCAGAAGGGAAAATGGCATAGTCAATTTTCATTAAAATAAAACTGACAAACTAATTTTCTCAACCTTTTAAATTCTTTCACAGAAATAATAGGGCTTCATTTCTTTCAATCTTTGGCACCTTTGCCTGGAACTGCCCAAGAAAGAGAGCGATTTTTTAAAGACTAAGGTTAAAGAGAGATAATTAAAGGAAAGGAAGAAATTAAATAGCTCAGTATCCCAATAAATTGTGTCCTCCTAAGGAAACTGCATTATATTAGAATAGATTATTATCTGGGGGGTTGGTTGGAAAAGTGCTGCTATAGTGGTGGAAATGCAATTACATTGTGTTGGATGTTGATGAAGAGAAGGCCACTGAAACCCAGAAGCCTCCTTATTCCCCTGTGTGTCTTCATCCCTGTGACATTAGCCACCTGGAGCCCTGTTTGTTCAGTTGCCCATCTGATAGAATATCCAATCTCCTCATTTCCTGTGCTGTGGAAAATTATTTTATTCAGCAAGTGACTGAACCCTTCTTTGGAATGGAAATCACTGATGTATTTGAGACAATGTATTTGGCACAAAGCAAAGATGAGTCTTATATTCCTTTTTATAGCAGACCTTGCCCAAAGCCTGTTGTTTTTGTTTTTGTTTTTTTTAAGACAACAGGAGGTCTGAATGGGTTTGGTAGAGCAGAGGTTGCTTTAGAAGGTAAATGGTTTCTTTATTTTAACTTTATTTTCTGAAGACTTACTCTTCTGTAACAGGATGGGAGAGGAAAAAAAAGCATTTCTTAAAACTGTTTCTACTGCTAAATTTTAGGTGTATTTCAGACCCTCTGTGAGGTCAGAAAGCCATTCTAATCTAAGGGGACAATTGGACATTATAGTGAGATGCTGATGCTTGTGCTGGATGACTTTGAATTCAAGACGGTTAGAAGTGGGATATGCGCACTTAAAAAAAATTACCCTTTCTTTGAAATATTGTAGTCCCAATGAGAAATAGAGACTTCTGAGCGTAGGAGGCAGAACTTGGCATATATTTTACTTTCCTCATTTTCTTGTTCTAACAGGGCTTGCTTTTGCTCTTTGGCTTACGGATTGTTCTCTATTATTCTGTTGCTAACTCCATTAAGTTTATGCAAACCTAGTTCCTTTAGATGATAAGGCTCACTTGTCCTTCTGTCTAGCATGGAGATGAGCAAAAATTCACCAGATTAGACTAGATAGATGTAAACTGTGGTAACATCCCCTTTATCTATAGTTTGGAGTTCTAGCAATCTTAACTGGCCTCTCTGGAAGATGGCCAGAACCTGGAAGGAAACAAAGAAGGCCTTTGAGAGTGGGAAAGAACTATCACAAAGGCCATGGACTTTACCCTGTAGGAGAAGAATCAGGAGAGGCAGTCAGATCCTTACTTTAATCAGTAACCTTATTTTGTACACAATTCTAATAGACTTCGTTATCTGGCTTGCTGGCCCACAGCAAATTAGATGAGAGGCTATTAGCAGCAGGTCCATTGAGAGCCGGGAGAAATAACAGCCCAAAGTTTGAATGCAAGGGAGGAGTAGGATTTTAAAAGACATATACAAAAACTGAGAAAAGCCCAGCAGTCTGAGGCCGCTGAATGAAGAGGCAAACAGCCATGAAGGGCCACCATAGCCTAGAGTACGTCTCCACCTTTAAGAGTAGGAACTATTTTTCCTCTCTATATGTATTCTCAGCATTTAGCCCATAAAATAGTATAAAATAGATTATATTCACTCTACTCTGATTAAGAAGGCAGGAAAAAAAATTCCATCCTAAAAAATGTAATTAAAAACACGTGGGTAAATACCTGAGCACAGGATTACTGGATCTTATGGTTGGTTTATGTTTAACTTTATAAGAAACTGCTAAACTTTTCCAAAGTGACTGTACCATTTTGCATTTGCATCAGCAATGTTTCAGAGTTTCTGTTGGTCTGCAGCCTCATCAGCAGTCGGTATTGTTAGGTTTTAAGCATTTTAATATTCTAATAGATACATAGTGGTATATTATTTTGGTTTTAATTTATATTTCTCTAACAACTTATGAATATCTTTTCATGCACTTATTTGCTATCTTCTTTGGTGAAGTGTCTGTTCAAATATTTTGCCTTTTTAAAAATTGGGTTACTTTTTTCTCCCTGTTATTGAGTTTTCAGAGTTCTTTATACATTCTGGGTACAAGCCTTTTATCAGATCAGTATTTACCTTAGTAAAGTGAAAACTTATACTCACATAAAAACCTGTATACAAATGTTTATAGTGGTTTCACTCATAATTGCTGAAAACTGGAAACAATCCAAATATCTTGCAACTGGTGAATAGTTAAAAAAACGTAGCACATCTGTAAAATGGACTACTATTCAGCAATGAAAATGAACAAACACCTGATTCACACAACAATATGGATGAAACTCCAATGCCTTATGCCAAGTGAAAGAAGCCAGGTTCGAATTGCTACATACCGTATGATTCCGCTTATGTGATATTCTGGAAGAGGCCAAACTATAACGACAGAAAACAGATCAGTGGTTGCCAGGAGCTGTGGGATGGGGGCAGGGGTTGACCACAAAAGGGGCAGCAGGAAGGTCATTTGAAGGGTGATGGAACTATTCTTTATATTGATTTTGTTGGTGGTTTGTCAACACTCATAGACCTAACATGACAAAGGTGACTTTTACTCTATATAAATTATACCTCAGATTTTCAAAAGGAAAAAGGAAGAGTTAGGGTATCAAAAGGAAGTAAACTTTAAAGCTGTGGAAGATACACTACTATGGCTACATTTCAGGGGGTGTTCAGTAAGCTAGAGTATTCAATTAGTCATTAGAATTCTATAAGAAGTTTAATCCTGTTTTTAGGGGAACACAAACAATTTTAATTAGTTGAATTTGAACTTGCAGGGCATTATAAATGCAGCAACACCAGGCCTTTGCTTAGCAGTGAGTTATTCATGTGATGGACACATAATCATGGTGGAAGAAGGGAGGAGAGAAAACCAATCGTGAAAAATGATCATCAGCTTCTCTGATTTTTCCTTAGTTCACATGCACACACACACACACACATGAATTACACTCCACTTTTTCCTTTTATTCCTCTCCCTCCTCATCATCGTAGGCCAGTCTATCAGTCCATCTTTCACATTGGAGCCAAATCTCTTTGTGATCCAGGCACACAACCTATAGCTCAGTCTCACAGCTTTCCTCATTTTGCAGGAATATTCCTACCAGTGTGAATTTGCTCACAGTGGCCCCTTTGCTTGATATACCCACTTTGACTCCCGTAATCTCTGATAGGCAAAATATATCTTTCAAGATCCAACTCAAAACCTGCCTCCTGCGTGATCAATCACTCCCTTTAGAAGTGAATTTTCCCTCCTCGTATTTAGTAGAGTTGCAGAAAATGCTTATTGCATTAACTCCAAAGGCAGGAAGAAGAATGAAAGAGCAAATATGTGCATATTACAGAGAAACATTGATTGGTGAGCCTTGACCATTAGCTTTGTTTGAGGCTGCACAGTGTAGCGCTTAATAGCATGGAGGTGCCACTTTGCTTAGTTTTGAATACCAGCTCTGCGGTGTACCGGCTGTTAAATTGGGCAAATTATTTAACCTCGAAGTCTCAGTTTCCTTATCTGTGAAATGGCAATATTCATAGCACCTACCCGGAACTGTGGATTAATCTGTATTAAGTACCTGGCACATAGGGAGCCCCATGTAAGTGTTGGCTGTCATTATTTTGAAAGCAGCCTTAGTACTTACAACTAATTCTAA
Source organism: Orcinus orca (assembly GCF_937001465.1). Taxonomy (NCBI): domain Eukaryota; kingdom Metazoa; phylum Chordata; class Mammalia; order Artiodactyla; family Delphinidae; genus Orcinus; species Orcinus orca. The sequence goes on along the minus strand of NC_064580.1, from coordinate 102,530,821 downwards.
TCAGATGGGCTAAAGATGTTAATTCAAAGGATATGTCAGTTTCAAGGGAATATTACCATTAGGAGACATAGAAATCTAAGATGGCATTTACATTCATCCCATCCAGGCGTGTCAGAAAGATCATCAACATGGGTTCTATGATGGATTCTAACCTAACTCTGTGAAAATAAATCATTGCAGCCTTCACAATAGGACTTTAAAGGGGGCTGCACTGACGGAGGCGGGAGGAGGGGAAGTCAGCTGCTGTACCGACCTCTCTGAAGAGAGCCCTTATAGCTGGCCTGTCCCACTAGCAGCCATTTGATATTCCAGGCAGCTGCCTGACACTGAACTTTGGTGCCCCACAGTGTAATTAACAGGCACACACACAGCTGCCTTGTCAAACAATTGGCCAGACTTGGCAGTGCACGCTGCAGAGGCCGGGTGGTTGGTGGCAGGGAGCACCCAGGATATGTTCACCACCTTGGGCACTGAGCTTTCCCATCAGCTCCGTAATCACATTGCAGCTGTGCCCTGAGCACTTCTCAAAGCACTGAGCCTGCTAATTTCTTAGAGGGGACCATTCAAATTCCTCGATTCATAATGAGTTTCCATTCTCTAGCTTATACAACAACAATCCCACTAGCTTGAACTCCTCCTTGATGCTATCAGTGTCAGCTGCGACTGGTCCATTAGCTTTTTTTTTTTTTTTTTTTAATTCCCCTCTAAACCACACAAAGACTTTTCATCCCTGTTGCCACTGGCCAGATAAATCTTGCTCAGGGAAGGAAGCGTAAGAGGAAGCGTGATGTCAGGAAAAAAGGCACGGGACTTAGAATCAGGAGACCTCCCTTTTTGTTCTAGCTCATTAGTCGCGTGACCTTGAGAAAGTTGTTTGTTCTCTCCAGAACTTTGCATCTTAATGTGTGCAATTAAGAAGGTTAGGTTAGAGAGGGCCTTTCTGGGCTATTTGTGGCTTTGGGTTTCTACTACTCTTAAACCATTTCAGCAACTCTGGACTTGGATCCTGGATGCAATGGAACCCTGTGTAAGAATCTCAGAACTGTCCTTACCCTGAAATGGCTCCTTGCCAAATAACAAACTCTTATGCAAAATAGGATCCCTGTCTTTGAAACTTCCAGCCTACCTTGCTTCCCAGCCTTTCTTGAGGTGCTGCATAGTCCTAACATGGGGCTGTATTCAGAATGCTCTGGCAGCTTTTGGTGAAAAGCTTAAGAATGACAAGATCAATTCTAAGCCCAGTTTTGCTACTCCATACAGGGTATACTCCTACCTTGGTCTTGCCCATCTAGGTTATGTTTTTCACCTCTTATCTATGTCAGCCATCAGGCTGCTAGTTTGAGAGACAGTCTATTGATTTAAGCTGGGCTCATTTATCTCCTTTCCCCTGTGGGGAAATGTTGTCTCACACCTAGGGGCCTCCCCTAGAGCGGGAGGAACCGGCCCCTGGCAGTCTCACTGAATGCCCTCTGCACATCCTTATCCATTTGAAATCAGGTTGAGGAGAACACCAGGGACAGCTCAGATGGGGTTGGGAGTGCCTAAAAGGAAGATCAACAGCCTTAGGGTGTGTGTGGTCAGAAGGCTGAGACTCAGTAGACTCCAGTACTGCTGTGCTGTTTTTGCCCTGTGGGATGACAGATGTTTGTGCGTAAGAGTCAGTTATGTGCATCTCTCCCCAACTCTACATTCAGTGATATTGAGTTGATACCTGGACATTGGCCAGGGTGGAATTATTTTCACTATGGAAATCTGCAAACATTACAAATCAGGGATGTTTATTTTTTTAGTTTTTTCTTTCTTTTGTTCAGATTGGATAATTCCTGTCGATCTATCTTTAAGTTCATTGGCTCTTTCCTCTGTCATCTCCAATCTGCTATTGATCCCATGGAGTTTTTAATCTTGGTTATCGTATTTTTCAATTCTAAACTTTACATTTAGTTCTTCTTTGTATCTTCTATTTCTTTTCTGAGACTTTCCATTTGTTCAGTTGTCTCAAGAATGTTCATGATTGCTTCCAGGAGCATCTTTATAGTAGCTGTTTTGAAGTTACTGTCAGATAATTACATCTGTGTTACTTTGATGCTGGCATCTGTTGACTGTCTATTCTCATGTGAATTGAGATTTCCTGGTTCTTTGTATGTCTAGGATTTTTGGATTGTATACTAGACATTTTGACTATTATAAGACCCTGTGTCTTGTTTAAATCCTATGGAAGATGCTAATATTTTAGCAGACAATCAACCTGGTTAGGTTTGGGATGCAATTTCTAATCCACCTCTGTGGGCTAGTAGTTCCAATTTCAGATTGATTTTCAAAGGCTTCATATTGCTATTTGGATCTGTCCCAGTTGTGTGCCACCCAGTGGTCAGTGTAGGATCTGGACAGTAATCTCTCTTGTGGTTCAGTTCTCAAAATTTTTGGCATGGTCATTGGGTTCAGGGTGATTAGGATCAGATCCACACACGCTCAGCTTGGGGGTGAGTCCAGGAGTTTATAAACAAACTCATGGGGTCACTTTCCTGGGTTCCACCCTCTCTGTAATCTCCTCAATACTTTCTGGCTCCCAGGACTCCTTTTTGTGGTTTTCAAACCAGAAATTAAGGACTTTAGTTCCCCTGCTCTGCTATGCACTTCTGTACCTATGTCCACTTCCCAGGCCAAGCAGTGGGAGGAGAGAAGAACACAACAACAAAAGAGAAATGGGGGTTTGCCCATGGGGGTCACAGCTATACTGATCAAAAAGTAAGATTTTGGCCCATGCAGGTTTGCTCTGCTACCACTGCCTCTGGGCTGCTTGGGGTCCGGGCCATGAGAGAATGGAGAGAGAGAAAAGAAAACTTCTTTGATCATTAGGAGTTTCTTTTCCCAGTCTTTGAGCCAGGACTAGAGTTTCTCCTGCAATTTTCTATGTTTGTGCTGATGCCTACTTTTGGATTTTAGGCTATGTTTTGCTTAGCGTGGGGGATACCACAGGGGGAAAATGGTAAACTCACCATCAGTGGCGTGATACTTCAGATTCTGGTTTTCTTCTTCAATCTGCCTGCTACTACTGACTTTTCAGTGTCTTCAGACAGCTGCTTCATGAATCTGTCCAGGTTTTATAGCTTCATTAAGTGGGAGAGACAGGGTGGATTATGTTTAGCCTGTCTTGCCTTCCTGGAGCTGAGGGCCCATTGTTTTTCCCCTGAGATCCAGCTGTTAAACATTAGTCAGCACACTACCGGCTGATTGTACCTTAGGCAATCTCTCACATTACTTTCAGGCAGGCCTACCATTTTCTCTGTGACTGAACAATTAGTTACTCTGCCACTCTAGGCCTCAGTATTCTCATTTGAACTTGAGGATAATAACAGTACATACCTCATCGGGTTGTTGTAAGGGTTAAATGAAATAATGTAATACCTAGAACAGTGCCTGGCATATAGTACATGCTCAGTAAATGGAAGTGATACTATTAAAAAAATTAAGAAAAAACTTCTTGTGTTTCTGTCTCTTTCAGAAGTAGAGAGGTTTGTATTTGGCCAGGAGTAAAACCTAGAGATGGAGAGGCCGTCTAGCATTGAGGTTTAGAGCTTCAGCTTCGGAGCCAGTGGACAAGTCTCCAGCCAAGCTACTTACTAGCTGTGTGACACTGGGCAAGTCATTTCACCTTTCTGTGCCATCAGTAAAATGAGTACAATGATAGTGTATACTTCACAGAGTTATTGGGAGGATTAAAGGAGATAATACATAAAAATGCTATTAAATATTGGCCTTATTAATATTGTATCAACTGAATTTAGTGTCTACTGTGAATTAGGCCCTGCAGGGCTATTTAATGGATAATTTATAGATAAAATGCCTGTAGATGATTTTATAAATATATATGTGTGTGTGTGTCTCTGTACACACATACATATATACACACAATATATCAATATTGTATTGTGTATATATACACACAAGTATACGTTATGTCATATAGTGTGTATATAAGTATATATATCCACACACAATCGTCTACAGACATATCTATAAAATATCCGCTAAATAGTCCTGTAGGGCCTAGCTCACAGTAGACACTGCACGCACGCACACACACACACACACACATTCTGGGGTTGTTTTGGAACTTGCTGTCAGCCCTACCTTCTCTTCCTGACACACTGCTTAGTCACCTGGTCTCTGCAGCATTGCAGGGCCCAGAGCCACTGTCATAATCCACTTTAAAACATTTGACAATGCTTACTGGACTATAACGAAGGGAAATTAATGAGGACACAGTTAATCTTTCCAGATTTACTAAGGGCTCTGTCACTTCCTGCTTGGAGTTGTAGTCCTTAGTTCCCTTCAAGTTAAGAGCTTGTGACTCCTGGGCCTGCCCTTTCCGTGAGCTAGGCTGACTGCTCACCCGGGCTCTCCACGGGAGCAGCATGTGCATTGTTTCTGCTGCAAATGATTGCCGGAGCTAGAATTAAGAGAAGTGGTTTTGCTGATACATTATTCTGTGGTTTGTCTAACACCCTCTTTCCAGAGCATCACAGTGCCTCTAATTTTGTTCTTTGAGTCTGTGGCTGTATTTAAATTTTTCTTTTTATACAATCCATTTGATTTTAAAATTTCTCCATGCTCTAAGGATGTTGAGATTCCATTTTACAGTTTGACAAAGAGTGATGTATTTGAGTATTTGATATTCAAAGCAGCAGCAGCAAAAGCTCTTAATGTGATAAGATACTGTTCTCTGTGTCCCCAGCATCTGCCACCTTTTGGGAGAACATGGCATAGTAGGCAGAATTCTGCACTGGCAGTCCAAAAACTGATGTCAAGTCCTGGATCTGACCTTCGCTTCCTTAGAGTCATAGGGAAAGTCCCGTCATTGCTCTGGGTGTCACTTTCTGTCATCTGAATACATGCATGCTCGAGGCTGCAGCAGCAGAGCTCTGTTAAGGCCACGAGTGGAGCAGATGGAAACCAGCAAGAGTACATGATGCCCCTGGGGCCCCCGCTGGGGAAAGCAAATAATTTAAGGAGCTGGTCTCTAGCCAGTCCCCTCTGCTTTTCCTCCCTCGAGCTGATAAAAGTTCTGGAAAGATGAGTTCTCTCTGAAACACGGCGACTTGAGCCAGATAATTTCTGATGCCTTTTAGCTCCCAAATTTGGGGATTATCATGGGAGAGACTGGGTTAAAAGATGTGCCGGAATATTGCTGACACTGCTGCTGCTATGCTTGGGGGTCCCAAGCAGGAGGGGAAAAAATCTAGTCATTTGACCTTGTGGTTCTTGTTTCCTCATTTCTGAAATGGGGATAATAATATCTCCCCTGCCTAGTGCTCAGGGCAGCTGTGAAGAGCAAAATGCTGTAAATGTGGTCCTGGTAGCACTCCTAAGCAGCAATAAGCCACACTCAGGCTCCATGCGGGAAAATCTGCTCCTTCCCTGGCCTTCCCACACTGGGCACCAAAATCTTAACTGCATCTGCCAGGTGGCATCCACGCAGTCCGGCCAACAGTACTTGAAGACAACAGAAAGACTTAACTGAAAAACCTCAATGTAGGCAAGGATTATATAGAATTTAGTGTAATTTAAACTGAAGCATAATTATCTATATCAAACTACAGATCCTATACTGTTGAGTTCTAATGGCCGTTTCCAGTTTCCGCTTCACTAAGGAATTGGGGGAAACATTTAGCTCAGTGTGATTTAGAAATTGTTGCTGTTCTGGGTTTCTGTACTTTTCTCCTTGTCTAAGTCGCACAGATCCTCTTCTTTGTGTGCCATGCTGTTTTTGTCTCATACTGAGTTGCTCTGGGAAGAGTGCTTTCTTTGTATTAGGACCTTCATTAATCGATGCAGGAAATTCACAGTCACCCAGCAAATATTTATTAAGTGTTGGCTCTGTGTCATGCAGTGCACTAAACTGGAGAGTGAGGCTACAGAGTTTTAAAAATAGGTTACTATCCTTTAGGAACTCAGAGTTTAGCAGAGGAGCCAAACAAAGTGATGAGATAAGTGCTCGGTAGTTTCATGGAGGGTGCCATGGGAGCTCCCAGCAGAGTTGGGGGTGCAGGTGGGGCTGGTTCAAGGAAGGCTGCCATCTGAACTGAGGGTGACAGGGGTAGTTGGAGCTTCCCTGGATTTTCCAGGCAGAGGAAGCAGTGCACCAAGCCACTGGGGCATAGGAGAGCACGACGTTTATAGAGAGCTGCAATAGCTTTGTCGACTCAGGAATAGGGATTAAGGGGTGGAGTGAGGGGAGATGAGGCTGGAGAGATAAGCAGAGGCTGGATCACGAAGGACCTTGGACATCATGCTGGAAGAGAGCAGGAAACGAGTGAAGGGTTTTAAGTAGAGAATCAACCTGATCGGGTCTGTGTTTTTGAGAATACAGTATTGAAAGAGAATACAAGATTCCCAAGCATGATGCAGGGAGACCAGTTAGGAAATGTGGCAGAAACCCACAGTTTCCAACCAGGATGTGGCAAGGCAGTTGAATATAAGGCAGTAGCAGTGGAGATAGAGATTCAAACTTGGCTCTGCTGAGGCAGTAGCAACTTGGGTCTAAGGGCGGTATTGGCTAAGTGTTCTAGAGGTCAAGGCATATAAGGACTGGGAAAAGGCCCTGGATTTGTCTCAAAGGACGCCACGGGTACCAGGGTTAAGAATAAGGATGGCAGGAAGTGATGATGGCAGTGCTTTCATATGCAGAATCCAAGAGAGCTTTAGCAGGTGCAGTACATTGAGGTCAAGTGTAGGTCAGTTAATATTTTTGTGTCTCTTTGCCTGTATCAAGGAGCACAAACTGGCATTTGTGTTTTGTTTGGCCTATACAACGTTCTAAGCATTTTTTAAAAATAAATTTATTTATTTATTTTTGGCTGCATTGGGTCTTCGTTGCTGCACGCGGGCTTTCTCTAGTTATGGTGAGCGGGGGCTATTCTTCGTTGCGGTGCGCGGGCTTCTCATTGCAGTGGCTTCTCTTGTTGAGGAGCATGGGCTCTAGGTGTGTGGGCTTCAGTAGTTGTGGCATGCAGGCTCAGTAGTTGTGGCTCGCAGGCTCTAGAGTGCAGGCTCAGTAGTTGTGGTGCACTTAGTTGCACCGTGGCATGTGGGATCTTCCCGGACCAGGTCTCGAACCCATGTCCCCTGCATTGGCAGGAGGATTCTTAGCCACTGCGCCACCAGGGAAGTACTGAGCCCTTTGTTTATGTGTACAGCTCTGTAGTAGGCACTGCGGGGATACCAGAGGTGAGATCCAGTTCCTGCCTCTTGCTCTTTGCCTGGTAGGGGGATTGGACATATAATCAAGGTGCTGAATGTACACAAAGCAAACTGTTCTGTGTTCCACAAGGGAGGATAGAGAGAATGCTCCTGCTGCTTTTGAGGGAGGAGCACCAGGAGGTTGGAAGAATCAGAAAAGGCTTCCTGAAGAAGGTGACACCAAAGATGGCATTGAAAAGGATAAGATTTCAGTATGTAGAGATGGACAGGCTGCAGAGGCAGCTCTACTTCTGCATGAAATGTTTCCCTTGGAATTGTGCCTGGTTGTCAAAGGCCTTTTGCAAGTCTAAATAAAGTAGACAGACTGGTTCCTCTTTTGCCAAGAGGTCTGTTTACCCTCTTTGAGAACTCTGTAGATGAATGATGCAAAAGCAAACTAAACCCCCAAAGTATGATACTTAACTAGGTCATGATACCATGATATTTGAACTACTGAACCGATATTTCTTTGCTTATAGCTGAACACATCCTGCAAATACTTATTGAGCATCTATTATATGCCAGGCACTGGCCCTGTTGCAAGATACTGAGGCATGTTAAAGTGAATATGATACAGGCTATGCCCTCAAAAAGCCTCTAATCTATTGAGTCAGATATGAAAACTATGCAATGTGGTAAGTAGTCTAAAACGGGTCTGATCAGAGTGCTATGAATGTGCAAAGGAGGGAGTAATTAATTCTGTAGAGAAGGTGAGGGAAGGTGTCACAAAGGAGGTGATGTTTTTTGTGGGCCTTGAAGAATAAGTAGGATTTCTCAAGGCAGAGAAGGGGAAAGAGAATGAATTAACATTAATCAGAGCCAAGAGCTTTGCACTTAACCCTCAGTGAAATTTGTGATTCAGATATTACTGTTTCCATTTTGCAGATGAGGAAACTGAGGCCTAGACAGACTAAGTGACTCATCTGAGTCCACACAGCTAGTCAGCGTCTAGTCAGCGTCCGAGTTAGGCTTTGAATTCAGGCCTCTGTTGGCTCTACTATACCAAGCTGCCTTCATGAGGAAGAAGTAGGGGCCAATGGGGATGTGGAAAGACATGCTAGGCAGAAGCAAAGGTTTTGCTGGAAATTGACAGAATTTGGGTCAACAGGGTCTCACGTCAGCTGTGATGGTGATTGCCTGACTTTGGAGCAATTTAGGGATGATTATCTCCTTTTAGACCTGCTTTTGAAATGGGAGCTGTTCAGTGTCTGCTTACATCCACTATAACATTCAGTTCAGCAAGCATTTATTGACTGAATTGACTGAAGCACAAGGGATTTTGGGCTGTTTGACCATCTTCACAGTACAGTGATAGATTGGAACGATTCTCAGAAGACTTGCTGTAGCTCTTCAGTTAGCCAAGTCACCAGATTGATGATGCTGTTTCCTGGTCCTTACAGACAGAGAGACATGGCCTGAAAGTAAAGGCTGAAATAACTTATTTTTCAAGAAGTAGCTCTCTTGAAAGTACAAAATGTTAGATATTTAATAGCCATTTTAACTCCTTTCTTCAACAAGAGATGGTTTAAATAAATAGGTAGGTATACAGGTTGAGGATAGAAAAAGCATATATCTATAAACCTATCTATCATGTATCATATATGTATACATGCGTAGTTAACTAATTAGAAATTTGTGTATTAGCTTAATTGATAAAAATGACCCCAAAGCACAGTCTACTCTAGTAGCTCCCCACCCCTCTTAACAAAAACAAAAAAACCTTCCCCCTTTTCTCCTTTGGGCAAAGAAAATGTTTGACTAAGGACTGATGAGGTTGCTAGTGAAAAGAAAAATGACAGAACCCTGCCCACTTTGCTGATGGGAACAAACAGCAAATATTAGGAGGCAGAAACCTCAGTGCTACCAACAGACCACACAGCTAAAGAATTTCCCTATATCTCTCCATGGCGGGGCTGTTGGCTAAAGATATGAAGTTTCAGTAATGCAAGGTGAATGAGTTCTGGAGATTTAATGTACAGCATGGTGACTATAGTTAACAATACTGTTTGTGTAACTGACGTTTGCTAAGAAGGTAGATCTTAAGTGTTCTCACCACACATACACACACACCAACCAATGAAAATAAAAAAGAAAATGGTTTAACTGTGAGGTGACAGGTATGTTAATTAGCTTGGTGTGGCCATGATTTCACAGTGTATGAGTATATCAAAGCATCAAGTTGTACACCTTAAATGCATACAATTTTTGTCAATTATACCTCAATAAAGCTGAAAAAAAGCCCTCCCCATATGCCACTGGTTAAAAGCTTTAAAATGGTGTGTGTGTGCACATGTATGGACCTCCAAATTGTCAAGCTTTCTCAGTCCCTTATCTGAAATAATTTTAAACTATATCCCATCCCATTATTCTCTGTTTCTAACTGGTTTCAAATCTATTCCTGCATAACTGTTCAAAAACTGGACACTGCTTTCTTCTTCCCGACTGTCTTTTATTCAATGAAAATAGATTTATTCTTTTTCTGATTAGATAACTAACACATGTTTATTATTAAAAGTACAAAAATAGAATACCGAAAAATACAAGGAATAAAGCAAAACATCACCTGAAATCTCACCACCCTGAGATAACCACCACTATATATTGGTTACCATCCCTTCATTCATCTCTTGTATGTATTTACACACAAATGAAATTTTACAATTTTGGTCGTTTGCTGGTCACCCTCCACTGTATAACCAGTGTTAACAACAGGGTGTGTATATCCTTCATCTCTTTCTTCAGGTTCATATAACTATGTTAAAAACAAATAGACATGGGCTTACCTGGTGGCGCAGTGGTTGAGAGTCCGCCTGCCGATGCAGGGGACACGGGTTCGTGCCCCGGTCCGGGAAGATCCCACATGCCGCGGAGCGGCTGGGCCCGTGAGCTGTGGCCGCTGAGCTTGCGCGTCCGGAGCCTGTGCTCCACAACGGGAGAGGCCACAGCAGTGAGAGGCCCGCGGTAGACATATATACATGTAGGGGTTTAAAAACCATTATTCATTTTTGAAGAAGCATTGTGTTATATACTTTCCTTTGCCTCTTACTTTTCTTACTCAACAGTGGAATCTCCAAGTTTACTGGAACAGATCTGATTAATTCCTTTGAATGTCTGCACAGTATTCCATGGTATGGATATATAATTTATTCACTTATTTCTCTGTGGAAGGGCATTCTTTTTGCTACTAGGTTTTTTTTTTGCCATGATAGAAACAATGCTGCTGTAGACATCCTTGTGTATGGATTTGTGTAAGTCTCCTTATACTGGCATTTTTATTTCTTTGAGATAGATTCACACCAGTGGAATTGTTGGGATAAAGGGTATGTGGTTTTCATTTTTATAGATATTCCCAGATTGCTTTCCCAAAAGGCTGTGAATAGTCATATTAATATAAGCAGCTTGATGACTGTGCACGCTTCCTTCCCATCCTGCCAGCAGTAGCTGTTACTGCTTAAATATTGGCCAATCTAATGGGTGAGAAAGACCTTAAGTATTTTTTTAAATTTGCGTATTCTCAAACTGCTATTGTTAATGACCATTTGGATTTGCACTTCTTAGTCTTCATTTTCCTACTGTGTTTTTGTCTTATCAGTTTGAAGGAGGTATTTGAGTATTACACATTTTTAACCTCTTATCTGGCATATGTATTTGTAAGTTGTATTGGGTTGGCCAAAAGTTTCATTCGTTTTTTTCTGTAAGATGGCTCTAGTAGCCCTTAGTTGTCTTTAACTTCATTCGAAACAATTTTGTTAAATTGTGTTGTGACAGCTGTCATATCAGTGTGCATTTAAAAAAAGACTTAAAATTGGTGGATTTTTGTGTAGCCATTTTAATATTGAAGATGGAAGAAAAAAGCAACATTTTTGGCATATTATGCTTTATTATTTCAAGAAAGGTAAAAATGCAACTGAAATGCAAAAAAAGATTTGTGCAGCGTATGGAGAAGGTGCTGTGACTGATTGAACACGTCAAAAGTGGTTTGCGAAGTTTACCACTGGTGCTGGAGAGTCCTCACTGGACGATGCTCCATGGTCAGGTAGACCAGTTGCAGTTGATAGCGATCAAATCGAGACATTCATTGAGAACAATCAACTGTATACCACGCGGCAGATAGCCGACATACTCAAAATATCCAAATCAAGCGTTGAAAATCATTTCCACCAGCTTGGTTATGTTCATCGCTTTGATGTTTGGGTTCCACATAAGTTAAGTGAAAAAAAACTTCTTGACCGTGTTTCTGCATGTGATTCTCTACTGAAACGTAATGAAAACGTTCTGTTTTTAAAACAAATTGTGACAGGCGATGAAAAGTGGATACTGTACAATAATGTGGAATGGAAGCGATGGTGGGGCAAGTGAAATGAACCACCACCAACCACACCAAAGGCCGATCTTCATCCAAACAAGGTGATGTTGTGTATATGGTGGGATTGGAGGGGAGTTCTCTATTATGAGCTCCTTCTGGAAAACCAAACAATTAATTCCAACAAGTACTGCTCCTAATTAGACCAACTGAAAGCAGCACTTGACAAAAAGCGTCCAGAATTAGTCAACAGAAAACGCATAATCTTCCATCAGGATAACGCAAGACCGCATGTTTCTTTCATGACCAGGCAAAAACTGTTACGGCTTGGCTGGGAAGTTCTGATTCATCCACCATATTCACCAGACATTGCACCTTCGGATTTCCATTTATTTGGGTCTTTACAAAATTGTCTTAATGGAAAAACTTTGAATTCCCTAGAAGACTGTGAAAGGCACCTGGAAGAGTTCTTTGCTCAAAAAGATAAAAAGTTTTGAGAAGATGGAATTATGAACTTGCCTGAAAAATGGCAGAAGGTAATAGAACAAAAGGGTGAATACTTTGTTCAATAACGTTCTCGGTGAAAATGAAAAATGTGTCTTTTATTTTTATTTAAAAACTGAAGGCACTTTTTGGCCAGCCCAGTATTTCTCAGTGAATCATTTGTCTTTTGAACTTGTTTATGGAATTTTTCCATAGAAATGTTTAAAAAGAAAATTATTTAGTCAATATGTTTAAGTTTTCATTTATAGTTTCTGGGTGTTCTATCTCACATAAAAGATTTCCAAAGCTACAATGTTACACATATCTTTGTCTAAGCATTCTTGTAATTTTTCTTGTTTTGTTATTGAAACTTATGTTTTTAAGTTCAAATAAATCTACTTTTAACAGTGGGGTATTGTAGAGAGTTAAAATTAATTTTACTCTAGATGGGTAGCCAATTGTGCCAGACTTTTTGTTAAATAAATTGCCCCTTTCTTACTGAATTGAATTACCACATTTGTCATATATCAAAGTCCCAAAGTCTCTGTAATAGTTTCACTGATCTATTTGTCTATTCCTATGCCAGTATCATACTATTTTTTTTACAATGGCTTCATGATATATTTAAAATTTGGTATATGCAGATTCACATACTATTTTTTATAACTTTATTAGCTATTCTTAGACTTTTGTTTTTCCCTCTAATCATTAAGCTCATGTACTCTGTTATAAAACAAAGTAATACAAAAATTGTGGGATTCTAATTGTAATTGCATTGAATTCATATATTCATTTTGGGAGAATTACAATTTTTATTATAGTTAGGCTTTCCATCCAAAAACATGGTATGCGTTTTAATTTATTCAAGAAAACTAAGTTTAACAGGGCTTACATTCTAGCCAATGTTATAAGCCAAAAGTCAGAATAAGAGATCTAGTTATTGAACAAAGTGAAGGCAAAAGTGGTCATTATTTGCCAACACTTTGATTTCTCTCTGTAAGCTATGAGAATGAACTGAGAGTCAATTAGCACTAATTATAGATATTAGAAATGTGGTAAGTACAAAATAAATATAGGTAGTCCTCACTCTCACTATCCAAATAGTTGCTAGATTGACATGAAAAAATTATAACCAAATTTTACTATGTGATTCTTAAACCTGCTGTAATGGACCCATATGCGGCAATATTAAAAAAACTTTACTGCTAAAGTTTACTTTATTCTTCTAAATGTCGTTTGTAACAATAACAAATCTTTAACGTATTATTATTTACACTAAACTATGTGGTTGTTGCCCCATAGAAGGAAAATAATTGCATGTGATATTGTATAGTATCATTGTATATTACATGCAAACATAGCTATTAATGAGGTCCTAAGGGTTAAGTTATTAAGTAATTACTGTTTTAAATGCTTTATATTATGTTGAAATCTTTGGTGGATGGTTACATAGATATCTAAGAGTGCTGTAGTGATATTTGTGGAAATTGATTGGAATTATTGGCAGGGCTGGGGACACATTTTTTTTCTTTTAAAAAATCTGCTGTAGGCTCCTGCTTTTATAAAGTTTCTTAATCAGCATGTTTTTAGGTATTGAATAGATTCTGATAATGAATGATACCTATACCCTCCCCAAAGTAGATTTCCTCTACTCTACCGGCAAAACCAATTTGGGGATAAAATGGGAAGAGATGCACTCACAAAGGTCAGTGATTTGGGGGGAGCCAGAGTAGTGTTTTACTCTACTTACGATTAGGCTCCCAGTGATCCCAGCTTCCAGGTATTACTGCCCTTATGTAGCCTCCTACCATTGCATGTGGCTCAACCTAGTGACTTGCTTCTAATGAACAGAATCTCACAAAAATGATGGATGTAACTTCTGTGATTAGGTTACAAAAGGACCGTGACTTCCTTCCTGCCTCTGAGCCCTCATTTCTGGGGGAAGCCATCTGCCCACTTTTTAGTCACCCCATGGAGAGGTCTGTGTGGTGAGGGACTGTTGTCTCTGGCCATCAGCCAAGGAGGATCTGAAGCCTTGCTGGTAGCCACATGAGAGAGCTTGGAAGCCGATCCTTCCCTAGTCAAGCCCTGAGGTGACTGCAGCCCTGGCTGACGGCCTCATTGCAGCCTTAGGAGAGACCCGACACAGAGGCATCCAGCTAAGCCACAACCAGATTTCTGATCCACACAAGCTGTGAGATAATAAATGTTTGTTGTTTTAAGCCATTAAGTTTTGAGGTAATTTGTTATGCAGCACTAGATGAATAATACAAAACCAGAATGTAAGGGATGTGAAGAGAGGCACTGAGGGTATCTGGTACACCACTCTCTCTCTCTCTCTAGCACGTAGCACAGAGCGCGGTGCAAAGCAGGCTTTCAATAAATGTTTTTTGAATGAATGAATCAATGAATGAAAAGGCCAAGAGAATTGTCCTTTCCTCAACTCTCTCACATTTTGTCATCTGGGTCCCAAAGCAGCTTGTCTTAAGTGTAGAATCTTATAAAATCTTTTCTGAAAAAGTTGCAATACACTTCTGACCCACTCCTCTAATTACAAGACCTAAAATTAGTCCAGAGGACCAGGCAGGTAACCAAAACTGTGTCATCTCTCCCTCTTCCTCCAGAGACACATTTTCTCCCAAAGTATCCTGGTCTACAGAGATGCAGCTCTGCTTCCAATAGAGGGTACCTTAACATCGTCACCCCTAAATGAGGAAATCAGATTCTCATCTCCGTTTCAGAAGACAGTCTTAGTTTAACGTCTACATAAAGGGTCCATTTGGGTGTTTCTTCCCCCCAGAACAAAGGGAGAGTCTGCTTTAATTGGTGGAGCATTGACATCTCTGCCAATTAATTACTAGAAAGAAACTGCTTGGAGCTCAGAAATGACATTTTGTTGTTGTTGTTTTTCTTTTTCTCCAGCTTTATCTACTAAGGTTTAAGAATATATCTTAAGGCTTTGGATGTTCACATGGACCTCTTTGGAACACTGTAGCCCATAGAAAGCACCCCCCCCGCCCCGCCCGCCATGATACCTACCGACCAACTGCCCTGGCTCAGTTTCTCCCCTGGATTTGTATGTACCATTAGATCATAAAGACTTTTTTTGCTCTTAAAGCCCTATGAGAGGGAAGGTGCATTCACAATGCCAAATATAAAAAAAGGGATGTTAAAAATGGAGGCTAATGCATGTTACCAGATCTGGCCACAGATCACCTGGAAAAGACTTAAAATTTCAAGTGATCATATTTTCTCCTAACTATGAAAATGAAGCTCGACTAAAAGAACCCAGTGAATTGTTTATTCAATACTTTTCATTATTTCGTTAGTCTTCTCCATGAATAGCAAAAATGACCTTGAACAATACCAACTCATTTTACTTGTTAGCTTAAACTTGTTCATATCTAAAAAATTATACTTCTCTGTTCTAATTTCATACAGATGGAAACTTTTTTTCAAGATAAATGTTGTGGATATAAGCATTTCAGGTTAGTTCAACCTCAAAATTCAAAATTTTATTCAACAAACTTTTATAGAGTCTACTATATTTCCTGTCTCAAGGAGTTTATAATCTACTAAGAATTACAAGAAATGTGATGATAATGGCATCTTTTATTGAGTGCTCAGTAGTGCCAAACACCCTTTCCCCGGATGACTTCCTTTGGTCCTCACAGGAACCTATTAAGTCGTTGTATTATTATCTTAATTGTACATATAAGTAAAGTGAGCCCTAGAGAGGTCAAATAAAGTGGTCAGTCACAGAGCTTACAACAGTGGCGTGGGGGATAAAGCCCGGGTCTGTCTGATGCTGGAGTTCTTGACTGACAAAAGACTATAATGCAAAATTTATTAAAGTGACCCTGGTATGAAAACCTGCTGGGTAGCCTCCAAGGAACCAAAGGCTGTGGGTGCCTTGGGATGGGGGGGTAGAGAGTAGGGTTGCAGAGTTGACACTCAACAGAACTGATGGAAGGGCATCACTAGGTGTGGAGCCTGAGGCTGCATTTTACTCATGGGTGGAAACTTCACCTGGCCCAGATATAGTGAGGACTAACAGATTGATAGGTCTCTTTTGATTCTGCAGGAGATGGTGAATGATTGTTTTAAGTCAATAGTAATTTAACTGAGTAATCCCACTAAAAAGCAAGATAAGACAGAATGTGGTAAGTGGCATAGAGGAGCTTTATATAAAGTGCCATTGGGGTTCATATAATACAAAATAAGAATAAAAAATTACATTTCCAGAATGCTTTCTCTGTGCCAAGCATTGTGCTAAGTGCCTTACATGCATCATCTCGCTCAGTCCTCACAACACTTACCTTATGAAGTGGTATCTTTTCTCATGCCATGGATAACTCTGAGAAGTCCAGTGTTTTGTCAAGGCCACACAGCTAGTAAGCAGTGGAGCTAGATTCAAGCCCAGGTTTGTCTGGTTGACCTCAGAGAATATCTATGAGATGACTCAGGATAGTCATTATGAAGCAGGAGGCATTTGAGATGGACCCTAAAGGATAGGTAGGTGGTCAGAGGCAGAGATCGTCCTAAGCAAGAGGGCAGAGCCTGAGCAGAGGCATACGTGTGGGAGGGCATGGAGCTGAGTGCAGGAACAGAAAGTAGTATAGTTTGCCTGGAGCTTCGGTTGATTGAAGAGTTATAGGGGAAGAGAAGATTGAAGAGAGCAGTTGGGACCATACTTTGGATGTCTCTGAATTGCAAGCTGAAGAATTTGTACTATGTGGTTGTATTAGTTTGCTAGGGCTGCCACCAAGTACCACACTGGATGGCTTAAAGAACAGAAATTTATTGTCTCAAAGTTCAGGGTACTGGGAGTCCAAGATCAAGGTGTTCATGGCAGGGTTGTTTCCTTCTGACAGCTGTGAGAAGGATCTGCACCAGGCTTCTCTCTCTGGCTTGTAGATGATCTTCTTTTCTCTGCGTCTTCACATTGTCTTTCTTTTGTCTGTGTCTTTGTCCAAATCTCCTCTTCTTATAAGGATACAAGTCAGATTGGATTAGAGCCCACCCTAATGACCTCTATAAAGACCCTGTCTCCAAAAGGGAACCCTCTTAAACTGTTGGTGAGAATGTAAATTGGTGCAGCCACTATGGAAAACAGTTTGGAGGTTCCTCAAAAAACTATAAGTAGAGTTACCATGTGATCCAGCAATCCCAAGCCTGGGCATATATCCAGACAAAACTATAATTCAAAAAGATACATGCAGGGCTTCCCTGGTGGCGCAGTGGTTGAGAGTCCGCCTGCCGATGCAGGGGACACGGGTTCGTGCCCCGGTCCAGGAAGATCCCACATGCCGCGGAGCGGCTAGGCCCGTGAGCCATGGCCGCTGAGCCTGCACGTCCGGAGCCTGTGCTCCGCAACGGGAGAGGCCACAGCAGTGAGGGGCCCGCGTACCACAAAAAAAAAAAAAAAAAAAGATACATGCACCCCAATGTTCATTGCAGTACTATTTACAAGAGCCAAGACATGGAAGCAACCTAAATGTCCATCGACAAATGAATGGTTAAAGATGTGGTACATATATACAATAGAATCCTACGCAGCCATAAAAAGAGTGAAGTAATGCCATTTGCAGCAACGTGGATAGAGATTATCATACTAAGTGAAGTAAGTCAGAAAGAGAAAGACAAGTACCATATGATATCACTTATATTTGGAATCTATAATATGACACAAATGAACTTATATACAAAACAAACAGATTCACAGACATAGAGAACAGACTTGTGGTTGCCAAGGGGGAGGAGGGTGGGGGAGGGATGGAGTTGGAGTTTGGGATTAGCAGATGCAAACTATTATATAGAGAATGAATAAGCAACAAGGTCCTACTGTATAGCACAGGGAACTATATTCAATATCCTGTAATAAACCATAATGGAAAAGAATATGAAAAAGAATGTATATACATATATATATGTATAACTGAATCACTGTGCTGTACAGTAGAAATTAACACAACATTGTAAATCAAGTATACTTCAATAAAATAATTTTTTTTAAAAAGACCATATCTCCAAATAAGGTCACATCCTGAGGTACTAGGGGTTAAGACTTCAACATATGAATTATAGGGGGTGGGACATACAGTTCAACCTATAACACTAGTCAGGCAGATGGTTCAGTGGTTTTAAGGAGTCTATTTTGAGAAAACTGTTGTTTAATGTCAGACTTTCAAATTGGGTACATAAAATCAATTGATGCAAATCATATGAAATAAAGAGGGTAATACATCTCAGAGGCATCAGGGTGGTGAGAAGATAAAGAAAATCTTTCTATTTAAAACAAGAACCGAACTCAGACATTTTTATGTCAAGAAAAGGGGCATTATTCATGTCCAGGGAGATGCCTCTTTGTTTAGGAAAATATCTGATGGCATATTTGAGTTTGAATGGTGAACCCCATATCCCTCACCACAGCCCTGGGCATTGTTGGAAATGGGAGAATAAAACAAAGGAAGGATTAAATTTCTCATTATACTAAAGGTTGACTTTGAAATATGGGAATTGGGTGGTGATAATGTAAGGAGAAAGGAAAGTGGGGGGGTGAGGGAAGAGGAAGGAGAAGTAAAACAGGGCAGTAGGAAACATGAGGAATAAAGTTGGACAATTCGATATGATGGGAGTGGACAGGGATGTATAATATTCAATTTTAAGTTGTTTATTATATTTGAGTAATGTGCTGCCCTACTTTCAAAAGGCTTCTACATGTAAGATCCTTTTGATAGTGATGTTTAGGGGAAATTAATGGAAAAAATAGCTGAATGCTTCAGTTAGGTGTACATGGTAAAAAGAAAAGAATGACTACAGAAGACAAGATGTTCCTGAGATCAAGAGCTTAGTGGAAACAAGAAATTGAAGTCGGGCTTCCCTGGTGGCGCAGTGGTTGAGAATCTGCCTGCTAATGCAGGGGACATGGGTTCGAGCCCTGGTCTGTGAAGATACCACATGCCGTGGAGCAACTAGGCCTGTGAGCCACAACTACTGAGCCTGCGCATCTGGAGCCTGTGCTCCGCAATGAGAGGCCGCAATAGTGAGAGGCCCACACACCGCGATGAAGAGTGGACCCCGCTTGCCACAACTAGAGAAAGCTCTCTCACAGAAACGGAGACGCAACACAGCCAAAAATAAATAAATAAATTTTTAAAAAAAGGAAAGAAAAAGAAATTGAAGTCTCAGAGTTCTGGAATTAGGCCAAGTGGGGACCACTACTTATTAGCAGTGTAGCCTTGAGGAAGTCAACTAACCTCTTAAGCCTCAATTTCCTCATCTTGAAAGTGGGGACAAATATTGAACCTTTGTGCTCCTCTCTTAGTGTATATTATTTTCAATAAATATTTATTTTAAAAATGAAAAAAAATGGAACCCATCTCATAAGGTTGCTGTGTGTGCAGATTAAATGAGACAATGTTTGTGAAATGTTTGGAACAATGCCAGACACATAATTAAGTGCGAGATAAATATTAGCTGTGGGAGGGACAAAGGGACTTCCAGCAGTACTTGGAATGGGGGCTCAAAACACTTTTTTTCTAACAATTGAAAGGAAGGACTAGGCCAGAAGGAGGGAGGTCTTGGGAACACCCGGGCTGGAAACATCTGGGTTGCTCTGGGGAGTAAGGGTAAGTCTGTAGGAAGAATGAAATGGACAAAGTTCCTGGAAGAAAATCAAGGGAAAATAATCTCTTTTAATTAATTCAATCAATGATGGGTGCTCCCATCTCACTGTTGCTCTTTCTTTCTGTGTGTCTCACAGTTTGGCTCTGTTTTTAGCAATTGTGCTGCTGAGTGAGTGCCTTCTCCATGCCCATTTATGTTTTGTTCTTACAAATTGCAAGAATGCAGAAAAGCATACAGAAAAACCTCATAAACACCTATGTGCCCACCACCCAGTTCTATCAAATCTTAACATTCTGCCTTGCTTTCTTCATTTCTTTTTATTTATTATTTTTAAGAAATTATACATTATAGGTACAACTGAAGCCCCCTGGATACTTCTTCCTCCCTTCCAGTCTATGATTGCCTCTCCCTGGAATACAATTCTCTGGCATACAATGTGGATTAGGCTCCCTGGAGTTGTGCAACAGCAGCCCAGGATCCTGAATTCAGTGTTTATCATTCTTACGTATGCTGTTGTACTTTTAACACCTACGACTGTATCCATAAACAATATTCTTTTGCAGGTTTCAAACATTACCAATGGTACCACCCTATATTTAACCTTCTGCAACTTGCTATTTTTTTATAAATCACCACACTGTTATTAAATTCATCCATGCAGATACATTGAGCTTTATTCATGTCACTAGTGTTAAATGAAATTCCATTGTACAATATAATATGCCACAGTTGATCTTTTCTCCTGTTGATCGACATTTAGTTTTATTTTTGTTTTGTTTTTTTTTACTATTTTTGGTGAGTTTCTTGTAGACAGCCAATAGCTGGGTTAAGTTTTTTTTAAACCACTCTGCCAATCCCAGTCTTTTATTATTTTTTCATTTTTTATTAAGATATAGTTGATTTACGTTATTGTATTAGTTTCAGGTGTACACCATAATGATTCAAAAATTTTATAGATTATACTCCATTTATAGTTATTATAAAATATTGGCTGTATTTCCTATGCTGTACAGTATATCCTTGTAACTTATTTATTTTATACATAGTAGTTTGCACCTCTTAATCCCCTACCCTTATCTCGACCGTCCTCACTTCCCTCTCCCAGTGATAACTACTAATTTGTTTTTTGTATCTGTGAGTCTGTTTCTTTTTTGTTATACTCATAGTTTGTTTTACTTTTTAGATTCCACATATAAGTGATTATATGCAGTATTTGTCTTCCTCTGTCTGACTTATTTCACTAAGCATATTACTCTCCAAGTCCATCCATGTTGTTGCAAATGGTGTTATTTCATTCTTTTTATGGCTGAGTAATATTCTATTGTATATATATGTACCACATCTTCTTTATCCATTCATCTGTTGATGGACACTTAGTTTGTTTCCATATCTTGGCAATTGTAAATCATGCTTCTGTGAACATTGGGGTGTATGTATCTTTTCAAATTAGTGGGTTTTTTTCAGATATATACCCAGCAGTGGAATTTCAGGTTCATATGGCAGTTCTATTTTTATTTTTTTGAGGAACCTCTATACTGTTTTCCACAGTGGCTGTACCAATTTACATTCCCACCAACAGTGTACATGGGTTCCTTCTTCTCCACATCCTAGCCAACATTTGTTCTTTGTGATCTTTTTGATGATAATCATTCTGACTGATGTGAAGTGATATCTCATTGTGGTTTTGATTTGCATTTCTCTGATGATTAGCGATGTTGAGCATATTTTCATGTGCCTGTTGGCCATCTGTATGTCTTTTTTGGAAAAATGTCTATTCAGGTCTTCTGTCCATTTTTTAATTGTTTTTTTTTATATTGAGTTGTATGAGCTGTTTATATATGTTGGATATTAATCTCTTATTGGTCATGTCATTTGCAAATATGTTCTTCCATTCGTTAGCTTGTCTTTTCATTTTGTCAATGGTAGCCTTTGCTATGCAAAGGCTTTTAAGTTTAATTAGGTCCCATTTATTTATTTTTGCTTTTGTTTCCTTTGTCTTAGGAGACAGATTCAAAACAATATTGCTGCAATTTATGTCAAAGAGTGTTCGCTTATGTTTTCTTCTAGGATTTTTATGGTTTCTGGTTTTACATTTAGGTCTTTAATCCAATTTATTTTTGTATATGATGTTAGAGAATGTTCTAATTTCATTCTTTTACATGTAGCTGTCCAGTTTTCCCAGCACCACTTATTGAAGAGACTGTCTTTTCTCCATTGTATAGTCTTGCCTCCTTTGTTGTAGATTAATTGACCATAAGTGTGTGGGTTTATTTCTGGGCTCTCTATTCTCTTGCATTGATCTATGTGTCTGTTTTTGTGACAGTACCATACTGTTTTGATTACTGTAGCTTTGTAGTATAGTCTGAAGTCAGAGAGTATGATACCTCAAGCTCTGTTCTTCTTTCTCAAGATTGTTTTGGCTATTCGGGGTCTTCTCTGTTTCTACACAAATTTTAGAATTATTTGTTCTACTTCTTTGAAAAATGCCATTGGTATTTTGATAAAGATTACATTGACATCTTTATGACATTGAGTCATCTCATTCATGGACATGGTATAATATTCTCTTTTTAAAGTTCTTCTTTTGTTTTTCAGTAAAGTTTTATTATTCCCCCCCACCAAGGTCTTGTACATACTTTGTTTGATTTATTCCTAGATACTGTATTAGGGCTCTCCAAAGAAACAGAAATAATAGGATATATCTATATCTGTATCTATGTCGATATAGATATACATTACATAAATATATGTAGATAAAAGGAGATTTGTTATAGGAATTGGCTCTCATGGTTATGGAGGCTGAGAAGTCCCCCAGTCTGCTGTCTGCAAACTGAAGAGCCAGGACAGCCGGTGGTATAATTCAGTCTGAGTACAAAGGCCTGAGAACCAGGGGAACTGATGGTTTAACTCCCAATCTGAGGCCAAAGGCCTGAGAATGGGGTGGCTGCTGCTGGTGTAAGTCCCAGAGTCTGAAGTCCCAAGGTCTAGGAGCTCTGAAGTCCAAGGGCAGGAAAAAAAATGGACATCCCAGCTCAAGAGGAAAGCGAATTTGTCTTTCTTTTCCTTTTTGTTCTGTTTGCACCCTCAACAGATTGGAAAATGCCCACCCACATTGGGTGAGGGCAGATCTCTTTACTCAGTCTACTGATTCAAATGCTAATCTCTTCTGGCAGCACCCTCGTACACTCACCCAGAAATAATGTTTTACCAGCTATCTGGTCATCCCTTGGCCCAGTCAAGGTGACATATAAAATTAACCATATGTTATAATTTTGTTGCTATTTTAAAAGTTTAAGCTTCGTTTTAATTCATATATTCTATCTGCTTTTTGTGTATAGGAATGCAACAGATATTCTTATATTAATCTTTTATCCAACAACTTGCTGATATCTCTTCTTAGCTCCTTATATGCAGACAATCCAATCATGTCATTTGACTATAATGACAATATTTTTTCCCTACCCTTATATATTTTAATTTCAGATACTATATTTTTCAATCTTATAATTGTCATTTAAAGGTGTGTGTGTGTGTGTGTGTGTGTGTGTGTGTTTCAACTCTGGTGAAATTCTCCTTCTTTTCATCTGTTTTCTCCATCTTTTCCCCTATCTTATTAAAGGTATTCATGACAGATATTCTTGGGACACTCTCCTGGGCGGGTCCCAAACTAATCTTTATATAGTGAGTTTTATATTACCTTTAACAGGCTTAACAGATATCATAAAATGTCCTGAGGACAAAATCAGCTTGAGGAGGTCAAAGTTTCTGCCAAGTCTCTTCCTAAAGTTTACTAGTCTTTCCAGAGTATAAGCTTTTAGTTTTGTTGTATATCTTTACTATATTTAAATAAAAACTATTTTATTAACTTCTGCAATCTTTATTAATTTCTAATCTTTCTAACTTTTTGAGTTGTACACGTTCACTAATTATTTTAAATCTTTCTTTTGGAGATTAGTATCTGAGGAATAAATTTACTTATAACTACTGCTTTAGCTATATCCCCCTGGTTTGTGATTCATAGTGCTTTCACTTTCAGTTTTGTACATTGACTAATCTCCATTATGATTTCTTCCTTTTGGCCAATAAGTCATTTACAAGTGTTCTTCATTTCCATTGTACTTTTAAAGTTATTTTTATTATTCTTTTCTAATGAGGTCAGTAGGATATTGATTCTTTGGTGTGTTCTGATACTTGCTTTATTACCTATTGCAGCATCAATTTTTAAATAATTCCATTTGTACTTGAAATAAGTGTGTATATTTAATTATGTGCAAAATTTGTAAATATCTATTAGAAAAACTATATTTTTTTGTTCAACTTCTGTATAATTACTAAATTATAAAACTCTAGTTTTGAAGCCTTCTTTATATTTTGATATAAACATCATGTCACTTCTGTTGATCACAAAGTATGTAATTTATTTAAGTTACTAAATGTTTTTCTTTTAATGAATGCAAGAGATAATTAAGTACACATGCCAAGTAGTCTTTTAACTATCTATACTTTTGTATTATTTCTTATAATAACACACTAAGATAGGGAGAGCATAACATATTTATATTTCCATCCTAACATTTTCTCCTGGACTGTCTGGTATTTCCATAGCAAATTTTGAATCTTCCTAGCTTTGCTAAAGTCTTTTGCTCCCTTCTCACATTACAAGAATATTAAACAGAGCTAGAACTTGAAGTGAAAACTTAGTAAGATAGAAACCTCCAGAACATCCCCTGGGTCTTATTAAAATAAGATAGCAGATGCTATTGCTATAGCGCTCAAAGGCCATGCTGCTTTAAACTGCAGCTCTGTTACATGAGGCTCAAGCCTCTGTAGACCTCTGATTTAATCATTACTGCATTGTATGGAACATGTATTATCAAATCAGAGTGTCCTAGAAGTGTGACTATGAATGAGTCTTGGCTGAATACCCTTATTTGGTTATTTGAAAGGCCTTAAAAAATGAGTTGGTGTTCTTGGACCCAATTTAATTTGTAACGAGCCTAAGAAACTAAAGAATCATTACCATGGGGCTCCAGAATGAAATCAATCTTTTTCTGTTATTATTACATTTTGCCTCTATCTTTGATGTGATGCTTTTAAAGTGGAACAGAGACTATTAACCGGATGCAAGCAAATGGAGACTATCACATTTCAAAATCTAAAAATTTCCCAGCTGCCACTGATTGACATTTAAGTCCTAAATAATTCCATGTAGTAGTGCTCTGAAATTTAGAACGTTTGCAGGGAGGGGTTGTTTCCCCCAGAGAGCTGCACGGTTTGTATAATAGCAGTGCTGGCTTCTAGTTTTTAGGGAGTTGGTGAGTACTATGACCTTCTCTGTGGTGGTCAAAATTTTGGACATTAGTTTCCTGAAGCAATAATCTTCTTGGCCTTCCTTTTACATCACAGAAAGAGAATCATTATTTTCTGTTATTTGGATATGGACAAAGAAATGATATTTTAAGTCATTTGAGGAGATGCTTAGGGATAAGACTATGTAAGCCTTCTTTAGGAAAAGACCTCAGGAAGATAATTTTAGGTTCTGGCTTTGCATCAACCGGAATCTAAAATGTTATAATTGACCATTCAGGCAACCTTCAAATTTATAAAAGGGATTTATTCCCACATTTTGTAAGTGGCATGTTTGGAATTTGGCATTTGGTTTCTCACACAAACAATGCTATATTTGATTAGGCATCAGGTGGGCTTACAAAACCCCAATTTAACCCAGAGTGTGACTGAAATACAGTTACATTTATGATTTTTTCTTTTAAGCTTTACGAAGTATATTTAAACATACAAAATACCGTTAAAAGATACCAAACACTCAGGATTCTAACCAGCCTAGCCCATATTTAGGAACTCAGCTGGGGCTTTGTACATTGCTTAATCCCCCAAATGCACCAATAGAAATTGGCCAGCAATGGGAGGGAATGGAGTTCCCTGAACCTTAAGGTGCAGTGAAACTCTGAATTCTTCAGTTTCTACTTTTCCTCGTCTCAGGAGTCAAAATGTGCCTCCCATGAAAATTAATGGAAAGAACAAGGTGGACACTGGAGGCACGTCGATGAGCTCCAGATATCAGCTAGCCACCGAAACAGCCAGATGGAGCCCTAGCTGGGAGCAGCTGGGAGCAGGGGAGCTGGCTTTCCAATCAGTCATGCTGGAGTGTGGACTGAGGAAAGCTCCCACAGAGCTCCTGCAGCTGCATACGAGCCCCAGCAAGATGGGAGGGAAGTGAAGAAGGCAAAGTTAAGTTCATTAAGATACCAACTGATTGGCACACCACCAGCAAAATCCAGACTGGGAACTGCTATTAGTCAAATAGCCTGGGTGTTTCAACAGATAAATGATAAGGAAAAGAGACGAATGGGGGGAGAACCTATAGGTTAAAAAACTTAAAAGTATATCTAATTTTTAAAACAGGCAAGACTAAAATATAAAGATGCACATTTAGATGATAAAACTATTTTTTTTTAAAGACAAGGAAGTGATTACTATAAAAGTCAATAGTTACATATTATGGGTAAAGGGAGAGGCTTGTAATCTGGGCAGTGCACATGCAGGGGCTTTGGGGTAACTGATAAAGATCTACATATTTCTTGATCTGATAATGTTTATAAGTGTTGCTTTATATGAATCCATTAAGCCACACATCTGTGTAGCTTCCTTATTTGTTTTACTTTACAATAAAAATCATAAAAATAAATAAAAGAAGGGCATACCCATGGAGTCAAAGCACTAAGCAACTGCTGGGAGACTGACATGGTTGCTGAAGCTTTTAAAGGCAGAAAGATGAAAAAGCATTCCCATCAGAGCATGGGTAGAAGGGACTGGAGAAGCAAGAGATGGAAGGGAAGCTATAGCAGTGACAAAAGACAAAGGGAAGGACTCAAGGTTTGGAGAGAATGGCAACACGTGCTAAGTAGCTTGCAGCAGAATTCTGGGATGAGGCTACTATTCCTCACCTAAGGAACATAGATTAAGGATGCTTGTGGCAGTGCTGCCCCAAATATGATCTGGGGCCAAAACCAAGTGTTTCACATATTGTTTTTGTTCCATTTCAAAACCAGAATAGAGGACCTTCAAGATGGTGGAGGAGTAAGACGTGGAGATCACCTTCCTCCCCACAAATACATCAAAAATACATCTACATGTGGAGCAACTCCTACAGAACACCTACTGAACGCTGGCAGAAGACCTCAGACTTCCCAAAAGGCAAGAAACTCCCCATGTACCTGGGTAGGGCAAAAGAAAAAAGAGAAAACAGAGACAAAAGAATAGGGATGGGACCTGCACCTCTGGGAGGGAGCTGTGAAGGAGGAAAGGTGTCTACACACTAGGAAGCCCCTTCACGGGCGGAGACAGTGGATGGGCGGGGGGGGGAAGCTTCGGAGCCACGGAGGAGAGCGCAGCAACAGGGGTGTGGAGGGCAAAGCAGAGAGATTCCTGCACAGAGGATCAGTGCCAACCAGCACTCACCAGCCCGAGAAGCTTGTCTGCTCACCCGCCGGGGCGGGCGGGGCTGGGAGCTGAGGCTCGGGCTTCGGTTGGAGCGCAGGGAGAGGACTGGGGTTGGCAGCGTGAACACAGCCTGAAGGGAGTTAGTGCACCACAGCGAGCCAGGAGGGAGTCCAGGAGTCCAGGAAAAGGTCTGGAGCTGCCAAAGAGGCAAGAGACCTTTTCTTCCCTCTTTGTTTCCTGGTGCGCGAGGAGAGGGGATTAAGATCGCTGCTTAAGGGAGCTCCAGAGACGGGCGCGAGCCGCGGCTAAAAGTGCGGACCCCAGAGACGGGCCTGGGATGCTAAGGCTGCTGCTGCCGCCACCAAGAAGCCTGTGTGCAAGCACAGCTCACTATCCACACCTCCCCTCCTGAGAGCCTGTGCAGCCCACCACTGCCAGGGTCCCGTGATCCAGGGACAACTTCCCCGGGAGAACACACGGCGCACCTCAGGCTGGTGCAACGTCCCGCCGGCCTCTGCCGCCGCAGGCTTACCCCGCATCTGTACCCCTCCCTTCCCCCCCGCCTGAATGAGCCAGAGCCCCCGCATTAGCTGCGCCTTTAACCCCATCCTGTCTGAGCGAAGAAAGACGCCCGCAGGCGACCTACATGCAGGGGCAGGACCAAATCCACAGCTGAACCCCGGGAGCTGTGAGAACAAAAAAGAGAAAGGGAAATCTCTCCCAGCAGCCTTAGGAGCAGCGGATTAAATCTCCACAATCAACTTGATGTACCCAGCATCTGTGGAATACCTGAATAGACAACGAATCATCCCAAATTGGGGAGGTGGACTTTGGGAGCAATGATATATATATATTTTTCCTTTTTCTCTCTTTGTGAGTGTGTATGTGTATGCTTCTGTGTGTGATTTTGTCTGTATAGCTTTGCTTTTATCATTTGTCCTAGGGTTCTGTTGGCCTGTTTTTTGTTTTGTTTTGTTTTGTTTTAGTATAGTTTTCAGCCCTTGTTATCATTGGTGGATTGCTCTCTTCTTTCTTTTTTTATTACTTTTTAATTTTTAATAATTATTTTTTATTTTTAACTTTATTTTATTTTATTCTTTCTTTTTTCTTTCTTTCTTCCTTCCTTCCTTCCTTCCTCCCTCCCTCCCTCCCTCTTTCTTTTTTTCTTTCTTTTCTCACTTTTCTTCTGAGCTGTGTGGCTGACAGGGTCTTGGTGCTCTGGCTGGGTGTCAAGCCTGTGCTTCTGAGACAGAAGAGCCGAGTTCAGGATATTGGTCCACCAGAGACCTCCCAGCCCCACGTAATATTAAACGGCAAACGCTTTCCCAGAGATCTCCATCTCAATGCTAAGACCCAGCTCCACTCAAGGACCAGCAAGCTACAGTGCAGGACACACCATGCCAAACAACTAGCAAGACAGGAGCATAACCCCACCCATTAGCACAGAGGTTACCTAAAATAATAGTAAGGTCACAGACACCCCAAAACACACCACCGGATGCGGTCCTGCCCACCAGAAACACAATATCCAGCCTCATCCATCAGAACACAGGCACCAGTCCCCTCCACCAGGAAGCCTACACAACCCACTGAACCAACCTTAGCCACTGGGGGAAGACACCAAAAACAACGGGAACTACGAACCTGCAGCCTGCAAAAAGGAGACCCCAAACACAGTAAGTTAAGCAAAATGATAAGACAGAGAAATACACAGCAGATGAAGGAGCAAGGTAAAAACCCACCAGACCAAACACATGAAAAGGAAATAGGTAGTCTACCTGAAAAAGAATTCAGAGTAATGATAGTAAAGATGATCCAAAATCTTGGAAATAGAATGGAGAAAATACAAGAAACGTTTAACAAGGACCTAGAAGAACTAAAGAGCAAACAAACAATGATGAACGACACAATAAATGAAATTAAAAATTCTCTAGAAGGAATCAGTAGCAGAGTAACTGAGATAGAAGAACGGATAAGGGACCTGAAAGATAAAATAGTGGAAATAACTACCACAGAGCAGAATAAAGGAAAAAGAATGAAAAGATTTGAGGACAGTCTCAGAGACCTCTGGGACAACATTAAATGCACCAACATTTGAAATATAGGGGTTCCAGAAGAAGAAGAGAAATAGAAAGGGACTGAGAAAATATTTGAAGAGATTATAGTTGAAAACTTCCCTAATATGGGAAAGGAAATAGTCAATCAAGTCAGGGAAGTGCAGAGAGTCCCATATAGGATAAATCCAAGGAGAAACATGCCCAGACAAATATGAATCAAACTATAAAAAATTAAATACAAAAAAAAAAATTAAAAGCAGCAAGGGAAAAGCAACAAATAACATACAAGGGAATCCCCATAAGGTTAACAACTGATCTTTCAGCAGAAACTCTGCAAGCCAGAAGGAAGTGGCAGGACATATTTAAAGTGATGAAAGGGAAAAACCTACAACCAAGATTACTCTACCCAGCAAGGATCTCTTTCAGATTTGATGGAGAAATTAAAACCTTTACAGACAAGCAAAAGCTGAGAGAGTTCAACACCACCAAACCAGCTTTAAAACAAATGCTAAAGGAACTTCTCTAAGCAGGAAACACAAGAGAAGGAAAAGACCTACAATAACAAACCCAAAACAATTAAGAAAATGGTACTAGGAACATACATATCGATAATTACCGTAGATGTAAATGGATTAAATGCTCCCACCAAAAGACACAGATTGGCTGAATGGATACAAAAACAAGACCCATATATATGCTGTCTACACGAGTAGACACTTCAGACCTAGGGACACATACAGACTGAAAGTGAGGGGATGGAAAAAGATATTCCATGCAAATGGAAATCAAAAGAAAGCTGGAGTAGCAATTCTCATATCAGACAAAACAGACTTTAAAATAAAGACTATTACAAGAGACAAAGAAGGACACTACATAATGATCAAGGGATCGATCCAAGAAGAAGATATAACAATTATAAATATTTATGTGCCCAACATAGGAGCACCTCAATACATAAGGCAAATGCTAACAGCCATAAAAGGGGAAATTGACAGTAACACCATAATAGGGGACCTTAACACCGCATGTTCACCAGTGGACAGATCATCCAAATGAAAATAAATAGGGAAACACAAACTTTAAATGAAACATTAAACAAGATAGACTTAATTGATATTTATAGTTCATTCCATCCAAAACCAACAGAATACACTTTCTTCTCAAGTGCTCATGGTATATTCTCCAGGATAGACCATATCTTGGGACACAAATCAAGCCTTGGTAAATTTAAGAAAATTGAAATAATATCAAGTATCTTTTCTGACAGCAACACTGTGAAACTAGATATCAATTACAGGAAAAAAGCTGTTAAAAATGCAAACACATGGAGGCTAAACAATACACTACTAAATAACCAAGAGATCACTGAAGAAACCAAAGAGGAAATCAAAAAATAACTAGAAACAAATGACAATGAAAACATGATGACCCAAAACCTATGGGATGTGGGAAGAGCACTTCTAAGAGGGACGTTTATAGCAATACAATCCTACCTCAAGAAATAAGAAAAACCTGAATAAACAATCTAACTTATACTTAAAGCAATTAGAGAAAGAAGAACAAAAAAACCCCAAAGTTAGCAGACAGAAAGAAATCATAAAGATCAGATCAGAAATAAATGAAACAATAGCAAAGATCAATAAAACTAAAAGCTGTTTTTTTGAGAAGATAAACAAAATTGATAAAACATTAGCCAGACTCATCAAGAAAAAAAGGGAGAAGACTCAAATCAATAGAATTAGAAATGAAAAAGGAGAAGTAACAACTGACACTTCAGAAATACAAAAGATCATGAGAGATTACTACAAGCAACTCTAGGCCAATAAAATGGACAACCTGGAAGAAATGGACAAATCCTTAGAAAAGCACAACCTGCCAAGGCTGAATCAGGAAGAAGTAGAAAATATGAATAGACCAATCACAAGCACTGCAATTGAAACTGTGATTAAAAATCTTTCAACAAACAAAAGCCCAGGACCAGATGGCTTCACAGGCGAATTCTATCAAACATTTAGAGAAGAGCTAACACCTATCCTTCTCAAACTCTTCCAAAATATAGCAGAGGGAGGAACACTCTCAAACTCATTCTATGAGGCCACCATCACCCTGAAGCCAAAGCCAGACAAAGGTGTTACAAAAAAAGAAAACTACAGGCCAATATCACTGATGAACATAGATGCAAAAATTCTCAACAAAATACTAGCAAACAGAATCCGACAGCACATTAAAAGGATCATACACCATGATCAAGTGGGATTTATCCCCGGGATGCAAGGATTCTTCAATATATGCAAATCAATCAATGTGATACACCATATTAACAAATTGAGGGATCATCTCAATAGATGCAGAAAATGCTTTTGACAAAGTTCAACACCCATTTCTCCAGAAAGTAGGCAGAGAGGGAACTTACCTCAACATAACAAAGCCCATGTACAACAAACCCATAGCCAACATTGTTCTCAGTGGTGAAAAACTGAAACCATTTCCTCTAAGATCAGGAAGAAGATAAGGTTGCCCACTCTCACCACTATTATTCAACATAGTTTTGGAAGTTTTAGCCACAGCAATCAGAGACGAAAAAGAAATAAAAGTAATCCAAATTGCAAAAGAAGAAGTAAAACTGTCACAGTTTGTAGATGATATGATTGATAGTACACATAGAGAATCCTAAAGATGCTACCAGAAAACTACTAGAGCTAATCAATGAATTTGGTAAAGTACCAGGATACAAAATTAATCCACAGAAATCTCTTGCATTCCTAAACACTAATGATGAAAAATCTGAAAGAGAAATTAAGGAAACACTCCCATTTACCATTGCAACAAAAAGGATAAAATACCTAGGAATAAACCTACCTAAGGAGACAAAAGACCTGTATGCAGAAAACTATGACACTGATGAAAGTAATTAAAGATGATGTAAACAGATGGAAAGATATACCATGTTCTTGGATTGGAAGAATCAACATTGTGGAAATGACTCTACTACCCAAAGCAATCTACAGAGTCAATGCAATCCCTATCAAACTACCAATGGCATTTTTCACAGAACTAGAACAAAAAAGTTCACAATTTGTATGGAAACACAAAAGACCCCGAATAGCCAAAGCAATCTTGAGAAAGAAAAACGGAGCTGGAGGAATCAGGCTCCCTGACTTCAGACTATACTACAAAGCTACAGTAATCAATACAGTATGCTTCTGTCACAAAAACAGAAATATAGGTCAATGGAGCAGGATAGAAAGCCCAGAGATAAACCCACGCACATATGGTCGCCTTATCTTTGATAAAGGAGGGAAGAATATACAATGGAGAAAAGACAGCCTCTTCAATAAGTGGTACTGGCAAAACTGTACAGCTACATGTAAATGAATGAAATTAGAACACTCCCTAACACCATACACAAAAATAAACTCAAAAAGGATTAAAGGCCTAAATGTAAGGCCAGACAGCATAAAAATCGTAGAGGAAAACATAGGCAGAACACTTTATGACATAAATCACAGCAAGATCCTTTTTGACCCATCTCCTAGAGAAATGGAAATTAAAAAAATAAATAAACAAATGGAACCTAATGAAACTTAAAAGCTTTTACACAGCAGAGGAAACCATAAACAAGACGAAAAGACAACCCTCAGAATGGGAGAAAATATTTGCAAATGAAGCAACTGACAAAGGATTAATCTCCAAAATATACAAGCAGCTCATGCAGCTCAATATCAAAAAAACCACCCAATCCAAAAATGGGCAGAAGACCTAAATAGACATTTCTCCAAAGAAAATATACAGATGGCCAACAAACACGTGAAAGGATGCTCATCATCACTAATCATTAGAGAAATGCAAATCAAAACTGCAAGGCGGTATCACCTCACACCAGTCAGAATGGCCATCATCAAAAAGTCTACAAACAATAAATGCTGGAGAGGGTGCGGAGAAAAGGGAACCCTCTTGCACTGTTGGTGGGAATGTAAATTGATACAGCCCTATGGAGAACAGTATGGAGGTTCCTTAAAAAACTAAAAATAGAACTACCATACGACCCAGCAATCCCACTACTGGGCATATACCCTGAGAAAACCGTAAGTCAAAACGAGTCATGTACCACAATGTTCATTGTAGCACTATTTACAATAGCCAGGCCACGGAAGCCACCTTAGTGTCCATCGACAGATGAACAGATAAAGAATATGTGGCACATATATACAATGGAATATTTCTCAGTCATAAGAAGAAACGAAATTGAGTTATTTGTAGTGAGGTGGATAGACCTAGAGTCT
Source organism: Orcinus orca (assembly GCF_937001465.1). Classification (NCBI taxonomy): domain Eukaryota; kingdom Metazoa; phylum Chordata; class Mammalia; order Artiodactyla; family Delphinidae; genus Orcinus; species Orcinus orca. The sequence continues at coordinate 102,497,366 of NC_064580.1, read as the reverse complement.
GTCATACAGAGTGAAGTAGGTCAGAAAGAGAAAACAAATACCATATGCTAACGCATATATATGGAATAAAAAAAAATGTTTCTGAAGAACCTAGAGGTAGGACAGGAATAAAGACGCAGACATAGAACATGGACTTGAGGACACGGGGAGGGGGAAGGGTAGGCTGGGACGAAGTGAGGGAGTGGCATGGACATATATACACTACCAAATGTAAAATAGATAGCTAGTGGGAAGCAGCCGCATAGCACAGGGAGATCAGCTTGGTGCTTTGTGACCACCTAGAGGGGTGGGCTAGAGAGGGTGGGAGGGAGATGCAAGAGGGAGGAGATATGGGGATGTATGTATATGTATAGCTGATTCACTTTATTATACAGCAGCAACTAACACAGCAATGTAAAGCAGTTATACTCCAATAAAGATGTTTAAAAAAATTAAAAATAATAAATAAAAGCTAAGAGCTAAAAAGAAAAACAAAACAAAACAAAAAGCAGAATAATATCACCAACCTCCCTCAAGATGTTTTGAGTTAACAATACATGGTGTGATATTTAATCCGAATTTTAACAGTATAGGTCAATTTTACACAAGATTTTTAAGTCAAGAAACACTTAGTAAGCTGGGAAGCAGTTCAAATCAGGCAGCCTGGGAGTGGGCAAGGCAGAGGGTACTAGTAGGTGATCAGCAACAGGGTGTGGGTCGGGATTCAAGGTCAAGGCTGTAGTCTTTAGTAATATTGGTAAGAGCAAAGCAGATCCCCTACTTCAAAGCAACTGAGGCAGAAGTAAAATTAACCAGTTAGAAACTTGGGCATAGGAACTAAGGCAAGCAACCATAGTTCAATTCGGGGTACAAGGCATAATGTTATAGCAGGGTCAACAGCCAGAGTGACTGCATGCAGTCATTTTGACTTATGGAACTCAGGCTCCTTAATTTCCCCTTAATGAGTAAACAGGATTTGTTCCAGAGCCTGGGGCAGACTGAGTCTACAGGAGTGGTGTTGGGGGCAGTCAAGTGTCCCCAGCTGTGAGAATTGTTTTGTTCTTTCACTCCTTAATCAAATACCAATAAAACTCTGTTTTCATGACTATTATTTTCTTCCCCCTAAAGATTTGATTTGATTCAGGTTTACTTTTTAAGTTTAGAATCCCTCATGGGTGGTGTTGTTTATCCCCTATTGGAGCACATCAGGAGGCATATAGTGTCGGGTTATCTCACTTTTTATAATAAGATTGATCAGTTGGGGTCAGGTAGTGTCAGCCTGATTCCTGAATTATGAAGTGACCCATCAACCTTTAACCTAATGATTTCAGCATCCACTGATTCTCATTGCCTAGATCCATTATTTCATTAGAAGTAAGTGATTGGTGATTTTCCAAAGCTGTCATTTCTTCTGCTTTTTTTTTTTTTTTTTGGCTGCACTGCACTGCGCAGCTTGTGGGATTTTAGTTCCCTGACCAGGGATTGAACATGGGCCCTCGGCAGTGAAAGCGCAGAGTCCTAACCACTGGACCACCAGGGAATTCCCTTCTTCTGCATTTTTAAGCTAGAAATATACTAATGAAGAAATTTCCCTCATCAACTATGTAGCTGCCCTGAAGTACAGTTCTTATAGGAAAGGTAGGACAGCTACCTGGCTCTTCCCTTTTACTTATCAATTTTCAGAATGATTTGGTGTCCTAGTAAGCTCCACTGGTGACTAATGTGTTTTTATTATCTAATGTGTTTTTATTATGAATTCATGGATTTTTATATATTTGTTGTGCTTCAATAAATCATAGTGATTTTTCACTTTGATACCCAAATTGTTCCATATTAAGCCAATGGGAGCCCCATTAAAGTTGGCTTCTGAGGCCTTTTGACATGACCATAGTAGTTGCTGATAACTTACTTGCTTTCTAGCACAAGGAGACATCCCAAGCTCATTCTAGTACAGCTTCTGCCCCAGACCTGGAGCCAGCCATTTCTCTAAGGAATCCTGGTTTTATTTAGTGGGGAATGATATTCAGAGATTACAGTTGTGTGCCAGGGTGCTTATTGCTATTAGATGGCCATTGTTTTCTAGGTCTTTTCAGTGGTCAGGCTAGAAATTACCTTTTTGTTTAAAAAAAATAAGTTATAGTGGTATTTCCAATTCAAATTTAAGATAACAGAATTTTTACTTAACTTCTTTGAATTTATACTTCAATCTCCTTTCCCTTATTTTAAACATCTTGGTTCTTAGAATTGACATAGTTACCTATAATTGTTCCGAAATAAAAATAACAATATTACCTTTAACAATAAAACTACGGAATGCAGTTTAGAATTTGTTTGTAGTTCTCTATGTCCTGGGAATATATCCAGTTAGGGGTGTGCAGTCAAAATTCTGTATTTCAAAGTCAAGTTGAAATAATTATTTTCTCTATATGGGTTTGTTACCAATTTAGTATAAAATTAAGCTTGTCTCAGTTTTCTTTCTACTTTTAAGGTTTTTATTTTTTTTATTAATTTTATTCCAAAATCAAAGTGTATAACAAGGTATATTCAAGGAAGTCTCAAGGCCACCCTGCCTCTTCTACCCTGGCCCCTCCCTCCACCTATAGATAAACATCTTTATTAGTTATTGTTTTAGTCCAACCTTTGTTTCTCTTTGAAAATATAAGTGGATGTGTGTATGTGTATTTCCCTTTAGAGTTGGCTACTCAAAAGGTGGCATATCACAAGCATTGTTTTACCTTTGATTTTTCTCATAACATTCAATTGTAGAGATAAACCATGTCCGTATATAGAAGTCTTCCTCATTCTCTTATTTTCTTAAACATCTGTATGGTACCCCTTGTGTGGATGTACCATAGTTTATTCAAGCAGTCCCTGATTTATGGACATTTGTTTTGTTTCCAGTCCTTTGCAGTACAAATAACAACACTCCATTGAATCAATATGCTATTTTATATTTTGTCAGTGTATCTTTGTCGGTAATAACATGGATATAATTTTTAATGTGAGCTTCAACTGAGCAAAACTAGTTCCATATGCTAGTGGCTGGTCAATAGTAAGAGCTCCTTGCTTAATCTAGTTGATGTGTGCTATAAAAGGAGAAATCCTGAAGATGGCAGATGTATTCACAAGTCATTTCTAACTCAGCGCCCCTCAACATTCCCCAAACACATCATACCCACTCCAGTCTCTGGATCTTTGCTCTTCCACAACACACTAGCCCCAGAATACTATCTCTCCTTCAGGAATTCTAATTTGAACATTTACTATCTTTATGCCTGTTTCCTCTGATCTTTGAAACTATTGTAGAACTTTTAAGTTTTTAGTTTGAATATTCAAGGATGCTTATCTTCCCCCTGCAATTAGGGTATATACTACTGCTAGATGGCAGAAGTATCTTGGTTTTGTTCTCATGGTCCAACCCTGGGCAACTTGGGCGAGTTTCTCTGAGCCAGTTTCCTGATCTGTAAATAGAAGGGAATGGGCTGGGTGATTTCTAAAGTCTCTGTCTCTAACTACTATGAGTTTAAATAATTTCCTAAATGTTTTCAGTTTCCTCTGACCACCTCTTTTATTTCCTCTTGGCAAGAGAGAAAAATGAGATACAGGCCTTTCCTAGGCTGAGGGCATGATACTCAGGAATTACCACTAATTGAAGGGAAAAATTAAAAAGAAAATTTTCCATGTTGTTCTCACCAAAGAGTGAAAATCCTCCTCTTCCTTATCAGTCTTTTTTTTTTTTTTTTTCCCTAGTAGCTGCTGGCTAGGTATTGCTTGAATCTATGTGTGTTTCATTTGATACTTTATTTACTTATTCAACAAATATTTATTGAAGGTCTTCTATGTGCCAGGCACTATTTGGTCATTATTGGCTTTGCTCCTTTTATTGTTGTTTTGTTTTTAACAGTAGCTTGAGCTCAAAATCTGTTTTCTTTTTTGGGAGCTTCTAACTATAAACACAAACAATTCCCAGAACAGCAACTTTTAAATAACAAATTTAAGCAATTTTCTTGACTAAACTGTAAGCCGGATTAATCACATTCCTTAAGTAGGTGGTAAGCGTGGTTCTCACACGTTTTGAGTTAGTGGGCCAACAAAACTGAAAGAATAAAATTGAATGACCTAGAGTTGCCACTCTTTTGTTTTGCTAAGTCAGGGTGTTAAAAAGAGACAACTGGCACCATAAAATAAGGAACATTTCAGTGCCAAGAAAAAAAAAACTGGAACAGAAATATAAGAAATTTGTAGGAAAGAAATTCTTTTAAATTGAATATAAATTTAGAGTCATGAAACTTTTTTTTTTTTTTTTTTTTAACATCTTGCCTTGTGGAAACATTGTCACAGACTAGTCAAAGTCTGTGGACTGGTGTTTGTGAATCACCATTTTAGGATGGGAATTTTATTCTGTATTTTATTCTGGCTCGTGTTCCCACTGTGCTAGGTTCCAAGAAATAATCATCAAATTCAATTGAAGTCTACCCTTGAAGTTAATGCATTTGAACAAAAGCATTATTGTTTTGACCAAGAAGGTGGTATGTTATGCTGTGAATGACACTGATGAAGTAAAAATGGCTTTGTAAACAGTTAAATATTTGTAGCTCAGATTTTACGGATGATGAAAGAGACACAGAAAGGTTGAGTTAGCGCCCTCAACTCAGTGAGTCAGTAAAATAGACAAGAATAGAACAAGGCTCTGGACTTTTAGGACCATATAACCACTCAACTACAATCAAAAATTAGAGCAGATTAACTATGTGATTTTCAATAGCTTTGGCTGACTCATTACCCTAATGATACAGCATGACTCTTCTAACAAATATAAATGAGTTTATACCTTAGTCCCAGATTGAAATTAACTTTATCCCTGTTACACTGGCTGTGGAATAAATTCACATTTTGCTCTAGCTAGTGAGAAGACAGTGAATTCTAGCAATGGTCTTTCAATGTCCCACTTAATAATTCTGTGAAGAATCCCAGACACACAGGATCTTGACAATCAATGATTTTCCCCAGCGTTCTCACAGCTCACTAATGCAAACAGGACTAATCTTGAAGGACTCCCTCAGCTGAGAGATCCTAGAATTCTATGATTTTCTACATCTTCTGACATACAGGCCAATACTGAGTCTACTAGATCAGGGATTGTCAGTTTTAACAAGATTTTCTAAAGATTTTGTGTATATTGTGTATCCAAAGCCATTTTTCTTCAGCAGTGGAGTCAAAGGGAAAATCTTGCTTGGTTTAAATTAATTTTATATTCTGATATAAAAATAATGAGAGTTTGGGCTTCCCTGGTGGCGCAGTGGTTGAGAGTACGCCTGCTGATGCAGGGGACACGGGTTCGTGCCCCGGTCCGGGAAGATCCCACATGCTGCAGAGCGGCTGGGCCCGTGAGCCATGGCCGCTGAGCCTGCGCGTCCGGAGCCTGTGCTCCGCAACGGGAGAGGCCACAGCAGTGAGAGGCCCGCGTACCGCAAAAAAATAAAAAATAAAAAATAATGAGAGTTTGCATGGAACCACATTAGACCCCATTACATATTATTATAAGTAATCTCATATTATTCTTTCTAATCCTAATCTACTCATCCTTCAAGATTAAATTTTATCCCCTTTTTGAAAGGAAAAAGCCGAGGCTTAGAAAGGTAAAATTCCAAGTGGTCCTGGGCGACTGTAGGGCTGTCAACAGATGCAGTTGTTAGACAGTGAGTAACACCACATAATCCCCGCCCTAGTCATCAGAGAAGATGGGCCCTCTAAGGCTAGGAGAGGCCACAAGGGAAGAACTGAGCTAAGAACCTGGCCAAGATCTATAGACTTTGTTGATGCAACCTCAGTTCTCAGGAGAACTCCTGGAGGCTATTGTGTGTGACGGGCTCCTGCCTTGCCATGGTTTCCACTACCCTGGCTCTGTGTGTGTCTGCTACAGCCCCGATCCCACATTTCCTAGACCAGCCTGTTTTATCAAGTAAGGGGGGGTTGTTCATGGTTTACGTTCATGAGCTGTCTCACCTCCCCCAAGCACATTCACTCTTTCTCTTTTACCTTAATTTACCTGACATGAGTCATGAGTCTCAGTTAGTTTGGCCTAGCAGGCACCAGCCACAGCTGGTATTTGCTTATGTCAGCCTAAGAATCTCCTGTTACCATCCTTACCTTGAACCTACCTATTCACTCTCACCATTTCAAGCTATGTTCCCTTTCTCCTAGTCCTGGGCCTTATGTAGTTTCCAGTAGGTTTGGGATTAGAATTGATTACATGACTCATATCTATTCTTTGACATTTCTTCACTCACGTCCATTCGTTCAAAATATATTCATTGAGTATCTACTGCTAGTCACTGTGGTAGGTACTAAGGATAAAGCAGTGAACAAGGCAGTCATGGTCCCTCCTCTCACGGTGTTTAAAATTTAGCAAGAGAGATAGTCATTAATCTAATAATCATAGTAATGAATATATAAGTACAAACTGATCCAAGTTCTCTGAAGGAAACATATTTTTATGAGAGCATATCAAAAAGTATGTTTACCTCACCTAGGGGTAGGGTTGGAATCAGGAAAGCGTTCCCTTAAAAAAAGAAGTTGGAGCTGAGATTTGCAGGAGTACTTATGAATCGAGGAGGCAGGGGTTTTGTTGGGGGCCCATTAGGGTGTGCCTGGCAGACCATCTATAATAGGGAGCAAAATTGACTGAGGGCCTCAGCTGCTGTGTTCTGGCACTTTCCCTCGGGCTGTTCCCTCCCATGACTGAATACAGTGGGGTACTAAGGCAGACTTTGGCTCAAGGTCTTGCAGAAGCTTCCTTAGACTGCCTGATAGTCTAGACTGCTTCCATCCAACCTCTCCTCTCTCCCTCCCTCAGGGTCAGGCTTCCCTCACAGCTCCCTCTCTATTTTCTTTCACACAGTCATTTCTCCTAATGAAAGCTTTCCACATTTAATCTTGTCTTGACACGTGCTTCTTGGAGACACGGAATAACGTAAGTAGAGTAGCTATTTGAGATGCAGGGAACAGTGTTTGCTTCCTAGGCCTAGATTTGACTCGCGTGACTTGATAAGAAAACCAAAAGCTGTGAGGTTTCCAAAGACTGAATTGTTGGTAGCTGTATATGCAAGACCAGATTATCAGGAATGAAGTCAAGAGGGGTAAGGAGGAAGATGTTGGGGGCTGGCAGCGGGCCCTGCCATTGCCTTGTGCCACCGAAAGGCTAGGGAAAGGTCTCTGAGCAGGGGTCTTGGGGACACTAGTATCTTTACTCCCCACCATCTTGCATTGCTGCCTCTAGTTTGTCTCCCTGGTTACAGATGTCACTCTTTTGCTCCACACTGAGTTGCTACAATTACCAAGTGAGGAAATATGGGTAACACAGTAGAGAATTTGGAATCCGGGTTTTACCTCTTTCCTAAAGATTACCTCATTCAGTCAAGGTCTGTCTTCCAGCTTCCCCAAATCTCGTTTTTCTGGGTTTGGGCCTTTCTACAAGTTCTTCGCCATATCTTTTGTCTTTCTAAACCTGAAACATTTTATTTTCCTCAGTCAATTAAAATGCCCTTGTATTTTCAGCTCTCTACTTGAAGAGGCAGTGAGTGTTCTAGAAAGAGTCAGAACAGAGATGGAACCTCAATTCCACCCCTTCCCACATGTGAGATTTTGTGGAAGTCACTTAATTTATGAGCCTTGATTTGCTTATTTATAACATGGAGATAAGATCACCTGCCTCCCAGGATAGATGTGAGGATTAGAGTTATGGTATATAAAAAGACCCGGTACCTAGTAGGTATAGAAAATGTTAGTTCCCTATTAGCTCCCATACTATCCTTCCCTAGATGCCTGGTCCCCACAGCAGATTTCTCCCTCCCAAGGCAATGAGGACCTTGGGAGAGCTATTTCCTTTTTGGTTTTTCCACATTTCGTTTATCTAAGGACAAATAAGTCCTTTCTCTTATTCATTACCTTTTATTATTCAAATCTTTGGTGCATGCAAAACTCATGTGCAAGGTTCCGACTCATCATAGAGACAGGGAGCTTACAGGGCCACAGAATGAAAAACCTGAAAACTACTGATTAGACTCCATTCATTCCTTCATCCATTTATTCACCTAATATTTCTTGACTTTAAGTCTCTACTGTGTGAGGCATAAGTGTCCCAAGGCTTACTTTTTCAGAATAGATCATAGCGTAGAATGGGGAGCAAGTGTAAAATTTGTCAGTCAAATATCAGGATTCCAAAAGATTCTGAGCCACATCTCACTAGAGGGAATGTCATGCTGGTAATTCCATCTCTCCTTAGGCCCTGGAGTCCTACCACGCGGTGGGAGTCTGTTTTACTCTCCAGCTTTTCTACTACCTAGCTATGTAAAACTGGGCAAGTTATTTAGCCTCGAAGATTTTGTTTTTTTCATTTGCACAATGGAGTGAACATAAATATTTTCCCCAAAAAGTTGTTATGAGGATTAAATGAACTGGCCTGTATAAAGTGCTTGGCACATTGCGTGGCACATAATAAGTACCCGCTGTCTATCACCTTTCGCCAGCAGTATCACCATCATTATTATTCAGGTCAAGGGAGCCTAACAGTTTGTAGGCCCAGATTTTAAATATTCACACCATTTTCCCTTTCATTTGGAGGAGGACCTGGATGACAGATATGAACGCCAACTCTACCACGTAGTAGTTACGAGATCTTCGGTAAGTCATTCAATATTGTTAAACCACAATTTTCAGATCTATAAAGTGAGGAGACTAATGGTCCCTATTTCATAAGACTGTTGGGAATATTCCATGAGATAATGGGGAAAGGCACTTAGCCCAGTGCCTGGAAGAGCACAGTAAACACTCATTAGAAGTTAGCCATCAGAATTACAAAGTTAGTTTTCTACCATCTCTGACCTCTCTTCTTGTTCCCCCTTTCCATCTCCTTTTTCTGCAGTGGGGCTCTGTTCAGGGAAAGGATAAAATAATGGTGCCTAAGAACAATCTCTTTATCCCTAAAAGACCTACTTTTACTTTATAATGTAGGCAATTAGACCTCCTTTGGCTAAACATCCCCATTTCAGCCTGTGCCCTGGGGCTTTGTCTTTTATCCCCAAAGTGTCCCTAATTTAGTGTTTTACTAAAGAGAAAAAACAGCATCCCACCACAGCACACACTCTCCAGGTAAATTCTGTCTCCTCCCCCATATGGATCCTATACTGTTTAAAAAGCAGCTTTCCCTTCGTGCAATACAGTGGGTCAGTAAATAAGAGATTTCAGGCATCAATCTCGGACCAAGAGGCCTCATTGACTACATTGTATGTCCTGCCACCTTCACCAGTTTCAACCTAGAAGCATCTCTGACCCATTAATGTCAAATGCAATGTGCTCAGCCTCCTACAATCTCCTCCGGTCTATCTGAGGATGCTTTGGCCCATAGGTGCATTAATGCTGCTCTGATCTGCAGAAATCTTCAAGTCTGCCTGTGTGGGGAGAGAGGAGAAAAGAACATATATAGTGGGGGGGGGGGGGCGCGGGGAAGAGCAGAAGTCAACTGAATTATAAAGCACTTACTTGCCAGGTTATAAGAAACATTAAACTAAACAGCCTGAACAATCTATTTGCTGAAAAGACATTTAATTATTTCAGTGAGAACTAGTTAGAGATGAGAGCCATAAAATAAACAAAGAGATACTAGCGTTTGATTTTAATGTCTTTCTATTTAGCCACAGGCCACAATTTAATTAAAATTCTGAATAGAAATTTTAAGACGACACATTCTCCTTTCTAGCAGCCAGACAATAGAGACAAAACATCCCCAGCATCTTCCTGGAATTTTAGACGTTTCAGCTAAATGCCCAAAGCTAGGCGATCTTTGCCAAGTGTCTCCCACCCCCGCCCTGCCCCGTCCACTGATGAGAGATGCTTGCAATTGTTAAGCTCCATGTTTTAAATCTGGGCCAAGTGCCCATGGGTCATAGAAACTTTGCTGCTTATTTTAGAGAAAAATGCAGAACTGATCACCGAAAAACTGATCAAAGGAGACGGAGGCAGTTGGGGGTGTTGGGGGAGAGATGTTGTTTTATTGATTGAGTTTCATTGGTAGAGCGAGCACTGAATCAGAATTGTGGTTCTGGGTTCTAGTCCTGGCTCTAAAAATTTATTTTAGACTTCTCAACCCTTCAAGTTTGCCATCTGTGAAATGAGATAGGATAGGCTGGTGATCCTTTAAGGTCCCTCCAGCTCTAATATTCCATGTCTTTAATATAGTAAGGTAAATATGGCCTTAAAATAGATATGGCCACAAATCCAAATAGTTTGGAAATGGCAGCAGTTCTTCTAACCGTGTCGATCAGGTTCCAGAAGGAATTACACAAATCGACACATCTATTTTTTGTCAGTGTCCAGTGACGAGAGCAATGGCTGGCTCATAGTAGGTGCTCAATAAACATTTATTGGCCAACCATATGACTGTTCCATGAGTGTTTTAGCTCTCAATTTTAATTACCATACTTCCCAACCCGCATTGTGCAGATGTTTGAGATGTTTTGATATACTTGGAGGCAAAATTTGCTTAATAAGTAATGTGTTAATTTATAGGCCATTACAATTGACTTGGTTTTTCTCTGTTAGTAAATTGCTACCACGAGGGATTTTTAAAATGTTATCTATATATCAATTAGGTAAAGTCCTAGGGACAGCAATAATTTGTAACTTACCTTAGCATAGGTTGTGTGTTTCTGTTTAACTTTATGGATATATAAAACAAAGGCCTACACAAATGATTTCTGTAGCATTCTAACTTTCCATCCATTTCTCTACATTTATAACAAATGATAAGTGCATTATTTATATATTTACTTTTTCTGTTCCACCTAGAGAGTTCAGGGAGCTCCTTAGAACCTGAGAGAAACCTTTATGTTGATCTGGCTTTGTGGTTCATACATGGCTGTCTTCTTGCTGTGTCCTCACATGGCAGAAGGGTAAAGGGAGCTCTCTAGGGCCTCTTTTATAAGAAAGGCACTAATCCCATTCATGAGGGCTGCCCTCATGGATTAATCACCTACCAAAGGCCCCACCTCAAAATACCATCACCTTGGGGGTGAGGATTTCAACATAGGAATTTGCGAGGAGGCGCAAACATTCAGTCTATAGCAAATTCACCCTCCAGTTATTCTATTTCTTTTCTTCCTAACCCTGACTAAGCTTCTAAACTGGCTGCCTCTGCTTCCTTGCTCCCTATTCACTCCTCAGTGTGGTGTCATCTAGCACTGATACTGTTCTCACTGAGGTCACCGGTGACCTCCATATTGCCAGACCAATGTATACTTCTCTTGTCTTGCAACACTTTACAGCATATGAAATATTAACCACTCCCTCCTTGAAAATCTTCCCTCCTTTGACTACTGTGACAATCTTCTCTGTCCTTGTTTTTTTTCTTTTACCTCTTACCTCATTCTCTGGCTCCTCTTCTTTGGCTGGAATTTTCATTGTTGCTGTTTCCCAAGGCAACTTTGTACTTGACCTGGTACTCTGTCCTGTATTCTCTTCCTAGGCAGTCTAAACCACTACCATTTATATACAGATGACCCCTCCCTCCCAACCCTACCTTCAGCCAAGATCGCTCTTTTAAGTTCTAGTTCTATATTTTCAACTGCCTCTGTAATCTCTCTGCCTGGATATCCTACAGGTACCTCACCATGTCCCACTTGGATCATTTCAGTAGTCCTCAGTCTCACCCCTATCCTATTAAGTTTTCCATACTGCTGGCAGAATAGCTTTTTAAAAATATAAATCTGATTGGGTCACTCTCCAGTTCAAAAATAGTTACTGACTCTTCATTACTTATAGTATAAATCTAAACTTCTTTTAGAGCATATAAGTCCCTTCATGATCTTCACCATCTTCTCTAGGTTCATCTCTCTGCCTGTCCATCCTTTTAATCAGCAACACTGAGCTACATGAATGGCCTGATAATACCATGTCCTTTGATATATCCAAGGCTTTGCCGTGGCTGTTCCCTTTTTTAAGTCAACTGAAGCCTAGCTTCCTCTCGGAAGTCTTCCATAACTCCGATTCTCCTTCCTTTAGTTTCCCATTGTGCCATATATGGGCCTTCATTATAGCAATGATTGCCTCTGTTGTATTGGGTTTGATTAAGTACTCACTTCCTAGTTTTAGAGATGAAGCAAGGAGAAGTCTTTCCTGTTAGGTGAGTGTACCTTTAGAGTAAGACACAGATTCCCAGCCTATGGATAGAGGACAAGCAGGCTTTGATGATACCTTCCATTTTCCTGAGTTCCAGCAGGGAAAACACGGGTACATTCCCTAACCAAGAGGGGGAGTAAGGGTGACATTTTATTTCTGCTCCAAGTAAGGCATGCTGTTAGCAGAGTAACAGATTAAGTGGAGTAGTCCTAATAATAGCCCATGGACTCTAAACGAAGATGCGTCCTTTTGTGACCATCTAGCAAAGTAATAACTCTTTGTCAGTGGGTTCCAATAATGGTACAGGCCCTATTTATGTTCTGTTGCTTGGGATGTTCCTCCTTTTGGTGAATACTGGATATTGTCCTAATGGTTATGGGGGAGGAGGCATAACCAGAGAATTAGGGTCTGGGTAGCCTAAGCACATCGAGGGTGACACAATATTGGGCTGACCAAAAAGTTCGTTCGGGTTTTCCCGTAACAGCGTATGAAAAACCCGAACAAATTTTTGGGCCAACCCAATATTTAGTGACTGGGCTGTCGAAGTATACCAAGGGAGATCCAGGATTTAGAAGGCAGAGCTCTCCAAACAAATATAACTCAGCAGTGCTTAAAGAAAGCCTACTACATGAAAATCCAAATAATGGTTTACCTCATTGTGATAGAGTTGTGACTGATCTTGTGGCACAAGGGAAGCTTCTGGTGTGATATTATATTTTATAACTTGATCTGGGTGGTAGCTACTTTGGTATACATATAAGTAAAAGGCTACTGAGCCATTCACTTAAGATTTGTGCACTTTACTGGATGTGTGCTATATCCCGATAAAAAAAGTTTTTAAAAATGAGGGGAAAATGTATATAGCAGAAAAAAAGTAGCCCATCACAATTTATATTTCAAACAAAGCATTGACACATAAATTTAAACTGATATATTATAATCATGTTTTACTTAAGGCCTTTGTAGGACAAACCGGTGACCAAAGAGAGATTTCTTTCAAAACAGTATTTCCTTAGAGGTGCTTGGGCCCCTGCAGAGACTCTTGTCTCTTTGCTTGCCCACCTCCCCCATTGTATTGTAAGCCTTTTGAGGTCAGGAAACATGCCTTTCATCTGTATATTCCAAGTGTGTAGCACAGAGTAGGTGCTTAATTAATAGTTACCTCTACAACAGTTATAGTGTTTTCTGCAAAAGAGTAAAGCAGACAAAGGCTATCCTTTACTTTTTTTACTTGCTGTCATACTTTTCCATGTTCCTGTCCTCCATCTTGGTGCCCCTTTGCCCTGCCTATCACTTCCAGCTCCCTGCTGTTGTAGCTGTAGGATCCACTTGCCTGGTAGAAAGGGCACTGTGCCTTTAAGATAGTAGGCACTTAATAGATTCTTATCGGTTGAGGCAGAGAAGCAAGCTTCGAGGGTCCTGGTGTAACTGCGGTCTCCTTGAGTTGAAGAAGTCAGTCAGCGGGAAGGCATGCTAGGTCACAGGTGGGGATGGAGTGGAGTACATCTGCTGTCAGGAGCAACACATGCGCAGAGAAAGTCAAGAAATAGCGCTAGGGCCAGAGCTACAGCCAAGCCTGTGGGCCCCGGGGCCTGAAATACCGAGCCAAAGAGTGTCCAGTTACAGGAGTCAAAGACAAGAAGAGCCAAGGCCAAGGCAGTGGAGATTCATGGGAAGGTATGAGCATGCCTGAAAGAGACCCAGTCAGGTGGCAGTCATTTCTGCCCAGGTGGATAGTTTTGAATTGCCTGGGCCGGAATTCTTTTTGCACCATGCCTTTTCTGTCCGTCCATCTTAAACTGGCTGCATACGTTTCTCTGGTTGTCAACTAATTTATCTAATCCTTCCAGAAGTTTAGCTGATCACATTAATACCTTACAGTTGTGTTGTCCTTTTGCATTCATTAAACTCTTTTGCATCCATTAAATTCCTGCAACAATCCTATGAGGGAGTTGTATCAGATGATAGCATTGCCATTTAACAGATAAAGAAACCAAGACCCAGAGAATTTATGTGCCGTACCCAAGGTCACACAGGTAGAAATTGGCAGTCAGAACTAGAACCCAACACTTATGAGTGTAAGTTCAATGAACTTTTAAAAAATCGTACTGTAGATGCCTGATAATGATTTAAGGGATACCTTGCCCAGTGATATTTACCTTTTCATAGGGGTTTCTTAAAAATGGAAAAGCCTTTAAGAAGTAGTGAAGTGACTTTCTAATGGTGGAAATTTGTGATATTTTTGCAAGAGTTGGGAGATACTTTGGGGCAGGAGATTCTGCCCAGTTCTTTTCAAATCACACCATGTAGTTGGTGTCCTGGTCTGTCTTCTCCTGAGAGTAGCCCTGCTATCTGGGCTGTATATTCCACGCTACCTGGGGCAGCGTGAGTGATACAGGTTAGTCCTTTGCCTCTTGCTGTACAGATTGGAGAGTATAGCATAGATATTAGAAGCAGAGACTCTGGAGCCAGATAGCTTGGGTTGGAATTGCAGCTTTGCCAGGTACTAATTGTGAAACCCAGAGCAATTTGTTTATTTCTCTGTGCCTCAGCTTCCTCATCTATGAAATGGGCAATAATAGCAGTATTTACCTCATGTAAGGATTAAATGGTTTAATGTGTGTAAAGAGCTTAGACAGTTCTTGGCATACAGGAAGTGCTACAGGAGTGTTACTTATTTTTTTTTATTATTGGCAGTACTATGATATGTCTTTTTGGTGAGAACTGTGTTGGATACATGTGCTAGTGGTCTCAGGTAGGATCACGGGTAGGGTGAGAAATGGTACCTTTAGACGGATACATGGATTATGCAGGGAAACCAGCCTATGACTCCATATGCACTTCAGGACTCTTGAATATCAGTTCTGCCAAGACTCAGTGCACCTGAGCAAGTTACAGGTGCAGTTTACCTGGGCCACAGACAACAGTAGCTCCTTTTAGGAGCAGTTGATTCCCTCCCAGTGAACAACGTGTAATTCTAATCACTGAAGACATGATAGAGCAATGCTCCTCTGGACCCAAAAGGGCCAAATGTTTGCAATCTTCATGTGTAAAGATTTATATTGAATTTTCTGAAATTTTCATGACAGCGGATGTTCATTCATTTCCTGGGTGACTGGATGGGAAGCAGGCCTTCCTTTTGCAAAGGCTCTGGGAGGGTAAGCGTGATCACTAAGAGTGGTGGAAAATAAGTAAGAGAAACTCTCCCTTCATTGTCAGAGGGCAACTGAGACTTGCAGAATCCCAGCCTCTTCTGTGGCTGCACCAGGAAACCCAGCTCCCTCTGACGGCTCTGCCTCTGATCACCTGCTAGCACTGACTGCCACTCAGTTTGGTACTTCATTATATACCGCCTAAGGGGAAATCTCCCCTCCCCAGTTACAGGCCCAATCCAAAGAGTGCCCCTGTTCTCCAGGCAAAAGCCACAGGAGACAGTTGATATTTGAGAGGGAGAGTCCCAGCTATAAGTTAACCATTTATTCCCCAGGATCCTCTCAGCTACATCCCTGTACCCAGATCACCAGATACGCTACATAACTGAATAACTATATAAGGATATATATAGTTATAACTGTAACTGTAGATAAGCTATATAAGGAACCATATTGCTTTGGTCTCCTCACCCCTTAAAATTGCCATTATAAAATTGTGTTTCATCACAAATGTTAGTTTGTGTTTATAATTTTCCTTTTGTTGTATCGTGTTTTTAAAGTGAAAGTTATCCTACATCCATGATGGAAGGAGGGAGCGTATACATAAATCCTGCTTACAGTGGGCAAAATCATTCCCATAATTCGAGCTTCGTAGTATATGTTAATGAAGATGAGGAAATTGCAGTGTTTGTTTATTGGGTAGGCTGGGAGCAGGCGGGGAGAGAGTTGTAGGGAAATAAGGGACTTTTGGATACCTGTGGCTTCTGAAGTGTCAAAAAGTACAAAGAAGTTGTGAGAAACAGAAAAGCTTAGGGCTGTGAATGTGGCAGGGTACTGGCTGCCTGGGAAAGCGGGGCAAAAACTCTCCCCCCATCTTACCCCTTCTAAATGCCCTCCAGCTCAGCAACCCTAAATTAGCTTGCAGCTCTCTCCCTACTGGCTCTAGGACACCTCCTCTAGACACCTTGGCTGCAGTCTCCTGGGGACTCTGGTGTGTTTGCCTGCTCACACGTTGTTGATTACACTGGCACCTGAGTGTCCCGAAGCCATCTTGGATGCCACCTTTGGCACAGGTGCCTGGCATTTTATCTCCTGGATTAGAATATATACCTTTATCTGGTATATGATCTGTAATCTCTGTGCTCATAATTAGACATAAAAATATCTTTGTGGCCAGCTCGGTCATTCTTCATGATCTTGACCATGGGATGGAAGCTTGTTTTGATATGTCGTAGAGTGGGATTCTGATCTCCAAGGCCCTTTCAGACTCTCAGGCACTATGAATCAGTGACCAGGAACTGAGACAGATCGTTCAGCTGATTATAGCTACAATGTGGATATGGCAAAATTCTAGCATAATCTATTGGTCATGATCTTGTGCTTCTGGGAATCAGTAGAAAATATGTTACCAGTTTTTCTCTTAAAGTGAAAGCGGTGTGTGGACATCAGATTTCACAAATAAATTAATGGGTGGTTATTTGCTCTACAAAATGACTCACAGAAATTCCTTTAAATAGCAAGGTCCTCTGGTGTGCTTAAAATATGGGTCAATTTATTTTTAAAAAGGCTTTTCACGTGCAGCACATTTAGAAACAAGTCTGTTATATAAAGAAAGATACATATGCATGACGGTTTGGGGTTTGGTTTTGAATTGAACAGACTTCACTTGTCCAAATGAATTCACTTCTGTCTTTGTCCAGGAAAGTCTTATTTTGACTTTGAGAGCTGAAGGTAATTGGATTAGGATTCTTTAAAAAAATCAACAGAGAAGTACCATTCATCCTGCCTCCTGTGGTGGGGTCTCAGACAAGCAGATTCTTGTTGCAGGGGAGTCATAATGGTCTCAATGGTCCTTTCTATGCACTTCTTCCCTGGGGGTGTTAGCAGAAAGTGTGGTATTTTAAATTTTTAGCTGGAATATCTAGACTTTCAAAAAGAAGTCAGAAAATTCTGGTAATATGTGAATCATATGGAAAAGATCTGAGATTTTTTAGACAAAAGCTGATCTTCTTGAACATCCCAGGAAGATTAGTACATGATCTTAGATTCTTTTTGAAGTCAATTTTAAGACCCTTTGGAGTGTAAGTAGCTCTGAAAGTCATGAGACCATCCTTACCTTACTGTCTTGTTCTGCCTTTTAAGTCAAGCCCATATGTACTCAGCTGTGAGGCATGCCGAGACTCAGCAGGAATGGGGAGGAGGCCAAGGCTGAGCTGAAGCAGGGTTACGACTCTCATCCAAGGAGGGCGGCCAGCTATCTAAGTCCCAGCGTCCAAGAAGATGGGGCAAATTTCACCTTGAATCGGGCAGTTATTTATGTCCAGAGGGTCTCATCTGATGGTTTGGGCCTAGTAGCACAGATAGAACTAAGAGGTAGGCACATGGCTATAGATGAGTGGGTAGGGATGTCTGTCCAGTTTCAGCAGGACTTCAGCTAGTAACTAGGGAGAGAGGGACAGGTCTACTCCAAGAGGAAAAGGAGTTGCTAGAGTTAGATGGGGACTGAGGGACCTAGCCAAGCTGGTTGTGTTCCAGGTGGGATTCCAGGCCCAGCAGAAGACATCGAGGGGTATTTAGGACCTATTGAAGAAGCACAGACATGCAAGTAATAGTAAGAGCTGCTTTTTATTAATCACTCACTGTATGTCACAGACCATTTTATTTAATCCTCACAACGACTCTACGTGGTTTTTTCTTTTGACATCAAATATGTGGTATCTTTTCCAACACCAACCACTCTTCTAATCCTCTGACGGCAACTGGGTGTCCAACAATTGGATTCAATTCTGACACTCACTACCCAGAATCAGCCCAGACTTCACTGGTTAAGGGCTCAGTCCCACAGGACTGCCTTCACTTCAGGAGCCATCTGCAAATGGGGTCCATAGGTGATCGGCACTTTTGCCTGGTTGACTACCCAGTTCAGGTGTTCCCACAACTTCCCCCTTCAGGTTTGATAGTTCACTAAAATGACTCACAGAACTCTTTACTTACCTTAAGCCCCTTACTTTACATAAGCACCTTACTTATGATTATGGTTTATTATAGTCGATGGAACTCAGGAAGGGCCAAATGGAAGAGATGCACAGGGCAAGGGCTGGATGGGGGAGCACAGAGCATGTATGTCCTCTCTGGGTGTGCCACTTTCCAAGCACATCAATGTGTTCACCAGTGTGGAAGCTCTCTGAGTTTCCTTTTCCAAGAAGTTTTTTTTTTTCTATCAACATTTTATCTTTTAAAAATTTTACTGAAATATAGTTGATTTACAATGTTGTGTTAGTTTCAGGTGTACAGCAAGGTCATTCAGTTTCATATATATATATATATTTTTTTCTTTTTCTTTTTTACATTCTCTTCCATTACAGGTTATTACATGACATTGAGTATAGTTCCCTGTGCTATACAGTAGGTCCTTGTTGGTTATTCCAAGAGTTTTTATAGAACTCAATCTTCAGTCCCTCCTCCCATCTCTGGAGGCCAGGCAGTAGGGCTGGAAGTTCCAACCCTCCAATCACTTTGGTCTTTCTGGTGACCAGCCTCCATCCTGAAGCTATTCAGGGGCCCTCACCTGGAGTCAGTCATTTGCATAAACTCAGGTGTTGAAAAGGGCTCATTAGGAACAACAAAGATACTCCTGTCCCTCACAAAATTCCAAGGGTTTTAGGAGCTTTGTGACAGGAATCAGGGACAAAGTCCAAATATATTTTTTATTATACCACTGGTAGGTATTTTTATTCTTATGTTACAGATTAGGAATCTTAGGCACAAAGAGGTGAAGTAACTTGCTTAAAGGCACAGAGCTGGGAAGTAAGGGATAGACCTAGGAGTTGAAACCACATCTTAGCTGCTGTCAAAGCCCTGCGCTTAACTAGCATCCTGCTTATAAACCACATAGTGGAAGTCAAGGCAGAGGTTGGAGGGAAGGATTGCTGAAACTCAGATGACTCCCTGCATGTACACTGCTTAGGACAGACAAGGCCTTAGGTATTAGGCAATGGAGAAAATAAAATTCCCAAGTCAACAAAACAAAAATGAAAGCTCAGCCCTGAAAAAAAAATCCAGCATAACAAAAAAGGTAGTAATGCTGAGGAACATTTTTATTATTTTTTTTAAAGTTTAGGGGTGGGCTTCCCTGGTGGCGCAGTGGTTGAGAGTCTGCCTGCCAATGCAGGGGACACGGGTTCAGGCCCTGGTCTGGGAGGATCCCACATGCTGCGGAGGAACTGGGCCCGTGAGCCACAACTGCTGAGCCTGCACGTCTGGAGCCTGTGCTCTGCAACAAGAGAGGCCGCGATAGTGAGAGGCCCGCGCACGGTGATGAAGAGTGGCCCCCGCTTGCCGCAACTAGAGAAAGCCCACGCACAGAAATGAAGACCCAACACAGCCAAAACAAAATAAATAAAATACTGAATACATAACTACCTTAAAAAAATTTTTTTTTCTAAAATTTAGGGGTAACTCTAATCCATATGACCCCAGTCACATGTTGACAGGGAATGAGGTTTGAGGGAGGAGTTTGAAGAAGCAAGGGGAAGTTGAGTTCATCACAACTTTGTGGAATGCATGCCTGCTATTTGCCAGGCACTCTAACAATGCCAGTGAAGAAAAGGTAGAATGTAAAAAGACTTTAGTCCGGAGATCACCAAGTCAAAATGTGTCAACCCCTTAAGATCAAAACAAGTGCCTTGGGAGCTCTATCACCCGCCACCGGTCTTCAGCTTGTGGAATCATCCTTGCCTGCTCTAAGCTCCCTGAGTCTCATCTCCCCAGTCCTCACAGTTGCCTAAGTGGTAGGAAGATCCTGATGACCGGGTCAGTCTAGACTGGTTGTTATCCAGGGAGGCATGAGGCTTCATTTCCACTACGGAGAGACAAACTTGTAGCTATTCATTTGGTCCCTTAGTCTGCGGTAATTCACTGAATACTTACTGAGGGCCAGACACTGTGCTAGGTACATCTGAGAGAAAACATGGGTTATCAAGAACAAAATAATATTGTGTAGATGTAAAGGACTTGGAGGGTACAGAATGGGAGAAATAGCAGAACCAGTGGCCAGCATAGTTCAGAGCTGAATAGGATATGGTCCTGGTGTAAATGAGTCAAGCAGTTGAAAGTTTATCCTTTTTTTTTTTTTTTGCGGTACACGGGCCTCTCACTGTTGTGGCCTCTCCCGTTGCGAAGCACAGGCTCCGGATGCGCAGGCTCAGCGGCCGTGGCTCACGGGCCCAGCCGCTCCGCGGCATGTGGGATCTTCCCGGACCGGGGCACGAACCCGTGTCCCCTGCATCGGCGGGCGGACTCTCAACCACTGCGCCACCAGGGAAGCCCGGAAATTTATCCTTTTAAGGAGAGCATGGCTGCTTAAAAGAGCCAACTCAAATTGTAAGGCCAGCCATAGTAAGCTTTTTTAACAGTCTTGAGCTCAACAGAGTCTATTCAAGTATAAGGATAGGACCCCGGGGGCAGCAAGGTGTATGGGGAAGAGCACTGGAGCACAGGATTGGGAGCCAATTCAAGCTCTGCCACTAACTTTTTGTATGATTTGGAGCAAATCACAAAACCTCTCTGGCTCTTAGATTCCTCCTCTGTAATAGGAAAAAATTGGGCTTGATTGTTCTTTCCAAACATCCAATCCAAACATTCAAGTAAAGCAGAACTTTAAACTGACTCCTGACTTCTGCTTTGCCCTTCCCCCACCTGCTCCCTGGGCAAAGAATTTCAACACTATCCTGGACCACAGGACAATCTGAGTTGGGAAACCCTAAGGTCCCTTCCAGCTCTAAAATTCCATGATTTTGGTGTCAGTGTAAATGTGGGCTTTGCATGCATTAATTTGATCCTGTAAAGATTGATTGGCAGTCAGCCAGAAGTTATGTTCTGGCCAGATATGAGGGATAGTGCTGGCCAAGTAAAAGACTCTACAGAGAAACCTGGAATTAGAGAGAGGGGTGATTGTATCTAAGTTGATGGAAACACAGCAAGTGCGAGGATTTCATCTGCCCAATAGGAGAAAGTAATGGAGAAAACTCATCATGATTATTACTGTTGTTATTACTGTTACCTTAAAAATTTTCTTTTTACTGAATTATAGTTGATTTACAATGTTGTGTTAGTTTCAGGTGTACAGCAAAGTGATTCAGTTATATGTATATATACACACACACACACACATTCTTTTTCAGATACTTTTCGTTCCCTGTGCTATACAGTAGGTCCTTGTTGTTTATCTAATGTCACCTTTTTATAATCACCCTCTGTGTGGCAGGCACTGAACCAAGTTCTCTGTAAAAGTTCCATCTTGCATTCTCACAATAAACCAATGAGATATTATTGTTTTCTGATCCCCATTTTTCAGAGTAGGAAATTGAGGCTTAGAGAGAGTGTAGACTTTTCCCACACAGCAGGAGAAAGGGGGCTTTTTAAAGAAGTGCTGTCAGCTCCTGGAGCCATGCTAGGGTTTGAGTTGATTCATGAGAGTATATCTTGGGTTTGAAAAAAGGATGGGGCCTGGAACCCTCAAAGGAGGGATTAAGTGTCTCCAATTACTGGGTTAAGTGGTAGCTGGTTAACTTGGAGGAGAAACAATAAGAATCTGATGTTTGGGAATCAGATATATGTACGAAGGTACCAAATCTGGTTTTGTTTTGTTTGGAGGCCCCGTCATTTTCTTCAAAAGATTATCTTTTGTTTTCATTGTGAATTCTTTGTTAGTAATAGAATATATAAACTGGATTTCTACAGCTTGTCTGTAGAGTGGAATGCATCGTTTCTGTACGGACACGTCTGCCCACAGAGATAAAGTGTTGAGTCTGATGATAATTCCCCTTTAGGGAGGCAGTGTACTAAATTTTTTGGCTGATTTGATGTTCACTACAGTTGGCGCCATTTAAATTCATTGATCTTTAGAGCTTTGTAGCTTATATCTGGGCAGCAATCAATAATTTTATACTTAGTGTGAATTTAACTGTAACCAAAAGGTAGAGAGCTTCTTTGTTATGGCCCTTTACTGTAAATAGAATTTATGCTTTCTATGTGGCAATCAGAATAAATGGAAAATAAGAGTTTTCTGTATCCCTACTATGTTCTTGGTAAAGTCACAACCACACTCATTCACAGCCAGGTTAGGAAGCATAGAATTAAATTTGTCATGAATATGAGATTTATGGTTTCTGCTTAAGTATAATGGAAATTATTTATGAATACGGTACTCACCATGCTACTGTATTTCAAAAGACCTTTTAAAAAATCTCTTATTAAATGTCATTAAGGGAAAATTGCCTCTGTCTTGATAAGAATTTAATTTGATTCACTGTCCATGAATATGTCAATACCGCTATGTTTTATTTTATGTATGTTTCCTGCTGAAACATATCTATTTCCTTAGATCTGTAATGGTTGCTAATTGGATGCTAACTATTAATTTGATCACATATTGATTGTACTGCACTCTATATCCTACTTGTATAAAGCAATCTTCAGAATTCTCCACAAGAGTATACAATCGTGTTGATCAGCTCAGCCTTGGCCACTCTGGATCATCTTGAGAACTCCATTCGGGCCCACCTCTTCTCTATGTCGCTCCTATTGACCCTCTCTTCTGGATCTGCTCTTAAGTTTCCACTATTAAAGTAACTCTGGAAGGCCATGCCAAAATATCCAGATATTGTTTGGATAAGAATGGAGGTTCCTGATTACCATGCTCTAACCATTTTAAGACGGTTTATCAGATTAGTTAATTGTTACCTTGGAAGACACAGAGCTTAATCCTGAAAAGATTGTGTAGTGAGTAGTGGTTGGAAAGTCAAGAGATATAGGGGCTAGGCTCTGCCCTGCTGCTAAATAGGTATGTGACCTGGGACAGGTCACTACCCCTTTCTGGGCCCCAATCTCCTTTCTATTGTTTTAGGCTGAATAATGCTCCCCTCCCCAATATGTCCATGCTACAAGCTGGGAATGTTACCTTATATGGCAAAGGGGACTTTGCAGGTGTGACTATGTTAAGGATCTCTTCTTTTAAAAAATTTTTTTTTCTTTTTCTTTCTTTCTTTTTTTTTTTTGGCAGGATCTTAATTCCCCAACCAGGGATTGAACCCACGCCCTCAGCAGTGAAAGCGTGGGGTCCTAACCACTGGACCGCCAGGGAATTCCCTAAGTTAAGGATCTTGATATACAGCAATCATCCAGGATTATCTAGGTGAGCCCAGTGTAATTACAATGTTCATTATAAGAAGATCCGGGATTCATTGATGCGCTCTAGTAGTTTTTTGGTGGCAAATGGATAAAGAAGATGTGGTGTGTATACACACACACACACACACACACACACACACACATACATACACACACACTGGAATACTACTCAGCTATAAAAAAGAATGAAAATTTGTCATTTGCAATAACATGGATGGACTTGGAGGGTATTATGTTTAGTGAAATAAGGCAGACAGAGAAAGACAAATACTGTATAATATCACTTATATGTGGAATATAAAAAATAAAACAAGCTAGTGAATATAGCAAAAAAAGAAACAGCCTCACAAATGTAGAAAACAACCTAGTGGTTACCAGTGGGGAGAGGGAAGGAGGGAGGGGAAAGATAGGGGTCGGGGATTAAGAGGTACAAACTACTATGTATAAAATAAATAAGTTACAAGGATATATTGTGCAGCACAGGGAATATAGTCAATATTTTATATATTATATATATATTTATGATATATGTATTACATCTTCTTTATCCATTCATCTGTTGATGGACACTTAGGTTGCCTCTGTATCTTGCCTGTTGTCAATAATGCTGCTATGAACACTGAGGTGTATGTATCTTTTCGAATTAGTGTTTTCTTTCTTGGGGGATTTATACCCAGGAGTAGAATTGCTGGGCCATATGGTAGTTCTATTTTCAGTTTTTGAGAAACCTCCATACTGTTTTACACAGTGGCTGCACCAACTTACATTCCTACCAAGAGTGTACAAGATTTCCCGTTTCTTCCTGTCCTCACCAACATTTGTTATTTGTGTTCTTTTTGGTGATAGCCATTCTGACAGGTGTGAAGTGATGCCTCATTGTGGTTTTAATTTGCATTTCTCGAGTGATTAGTGATGTTGAGCATCTTTTCACGTGCCTGTTAGCCATCTGTATGTCTTCTTTGGAAAAATGTCTATTCAGGTCTTCTGCCTATTTTTTTAATTGGGTTGTTTGCTTTTTTGATGTTGAGTTGTATGAGCTGTTTATATATTTTGGATATTAACCCCTAATCAGTCATATCATTTGCAAATATTTTCTCCCATTCAGTAGGTTGTCTTTTCATTTTGTCAATGGTTTCCTTTGTTGTGCAAAAGCTTTTAAGTTTAATTAGGCTCCATTTGTTTATTTTTGCTTTTATTTCCTTTGCCTTAGGAGACAGATCCAAAAAATATTGCTATGATTTATGTCAAAGATTTTTGTGTATTAATTTTGTATCCTGCAGTTTTACTGAATTCATTGATGTGCTCTAGCAGTTTTTTGGATTTTCTACGTAGAGTATCATGTCATCTGCAGACACTGATAGTTGTACTCCTTCCTTTCCAATTTGGATTCTTTTTATTTCTTTTTCTTGTCTGATTGCTGTGGCTAGGACGTTCAGTGGTATGTTGAATAAAAGTGGTAAGAGTGAGCATCCTTGTCTTACTCCTAATCTTAGAAGAAACACTTTCAGCTTTTCACAGTTGAGTATGATGTTAGCTGTAGGCTTGTCATATTTATTATATGGCATTTATTATATTGGGGTATGTCTCCTCTGTACCCACTTTCTGGAGAGTTTTTATTATAAATCGATGTTGGATTTTGTCTACAGCTTTTTCTGCATCTACTGAAATGAGCATATGATTTGTATTCTTCAATTTGTTGATGTGATGTATCGCATTGATTGATTTGTGGATATTGAAAAATCCTTGCATCCCTGGGATAAATCACACTTGATCATGGTGTATGATCCTTTCAGTGTTTTGTTGGACTTGGTTTGCTAATATTTTGTTGAGGATTTTTGCGTCTTTGTTCATCAGTGATAGTGGCCTGTAATTTTTTTTTTTTTGTGATATCTTTGTCTCATTTTGACATCAGGGTGATGGCAGCCTTATTGAATGAGTTTGGAAGTGTTCCTTCCTCTGAAATTTTTTGAAATTGTTTGAGAAGCATAGGTGTTAACTCTTCTCTAAATATTTGGTAGAATTCACCTGTGAAGCCATCGGGTCCTAAACTTTTGTTTGTTGGGAGTTTTTTTAAATTACTGATTCAATTTCATTACTGGTAATTGGTCTGTTCATATTTTCTATTTCTTCCTGGTTCAGTCTTGGGAGATCATACATTTCTAGGAGTTTGTCCATTTCTTCTAGGTTGTCCATTGTATTGGCATATGGTTGTTCATAGTAGTCTCTTATGATCCACTGCTATAATGAAGGGATTTGTCACCTGATGAAGATAATGAAGATGATAATAATAATGGCAGACATGGTGGTGTAGCCCTTTAGGCTCTTGGTTGGGAAATGTTAAGGGCTATTCTCTGTAACACTAACTCAGACTGGTGTAGACAATCACAATCATGATTCAGAGTGAGTACTTAACTCATCTTCCCATTCTTTTATTGGAAGGGGAACCAGGAGGGGTCCTTTGTATTTCTGCAGTGTTGGTTGTAACTTATCCTTTTTCATTTCTGATTTTTGATTTGGGCCATGTCTTTTTTTTTTTTACAAGTCTAGCTAAAGGTTTATCAATTTTGTTTATCTTTTCAAAGAACCAGCTCTTAGTTTCATTGATCTTTTCTACAATAGGAACAATAGAAATACGGATTTTTAGATAAAATCTCCCACTTTTCAAATGTTAGTAGCTTTTTAAAAATTATGCAAGTCACTGTGTGGGCCACACAGAACATGTCTGTAGGCCTCCAGTTTTCATCTTTTGATTTAAATAATAATTTATCAACTTTATCTTCTCTACTCCAGCCTCCATCACTGCCAGGCATAGATTCTAATGTCTTAGTTTGAAATGAGGGTGAGAACATAAGCCAGCCCTTTGTTAGACATAAAGAATGAATTTGAAGAAAAGGAAACTAGAGAGGAGAAAAGAAAAAAAAAAGGTACTTTTGTCTGTTTCCTTGCCAAATAAATATTGCCTGGGCTGTCTCTTTCTTCTGTGTAGATATATGTCTAAGGGTGGTAATTACAGTTTTTGAACAACAAATTAGTACAAATGGGGACTTCCCTGGTGGCGTAGTGGTTGGGAATCTGCCTGCCAATGCAGGGGATATGGGTTCAATCCCTGGTCCAGGAAGATCCCACATGCCGCAGAGCATCTAAACCTGTGAGCCACACTACTGAGCCTGCGCTCCAGAGCCCGTGAGCCGCAACTACTGAGCCCGTGTGCCACAACTACTAAAGCCTGTGCACCTAGAGCCTGTGCTCCACAACAAGAGAAGATGCCGCAATGAGAAGCCTGCACACCACAACAAAGAGTAGCCCCCACTCGCCACAACTAGAGAAAGCTCACGCACAGCAACGAAGACCCAATGCAGCCAAAAATAAATAAATAAAAAATAAATAAACTTAGGGGCTTCCCTGGTTGCACAGTGGTTAAGAATCCGTCTGCCAATGCAGGGGACACGGGTTCGAGCCCTGCTCTGGGAAGATCCCACATGCCGCGGAGCAACTAAGCCTGTGCGCCACAACTACTGAGCCTGCGCTCTAGAGCCTGTGAGCCACAACTACTGAGCCTGTGTGCCACAACTACTGAAGCCCACGCGCCTAGAGCCCGTGCTCCACAACAAGAGAAGCCACCGCAATGAGAAGCCTGTGCACCGCAACAAAGAGTAGCCCCCGCTCTCTGCAACTAGAGAAAGCCTGCACGCAGCAACGAAGAACCAAGGCAGCCAAAAATAATTAATTAATTAATTAATTAATTAAAGAAAAACAAATTAGTACAAATGATCTGACAGTGTGACATAGTGCTTGAATATGGGCATTTCCAGGACAATTGGGGAAACATGGCAGGCATCCTGAAAAAATGCAAATAAGTGCCTCCTAGGGACCTACTATCTTGCCTTCTTTCCAGGTGGTAGCTTCCTGTCACAGGGTCTTTTGTGGTTTTGTTTTTTAATACCTCAGTTAGTAAAACCCCTTGCATGGACCTGCCTTCTAGTGAATTGCAAATGTACAGAGGCTCTGATGCTCTGACTCTTCCTAGAGCACTGAAGAACCTACCTGATGCCACCCTGGCCTGCAGCAGTCCCCTGTTTCCAGTGCTTAGTGTGCAGGCTCACTTCAAAGTGCTTCCTGTATTGGCTGGAGTGGAAGTGCAGGGGGACCACTGTCAGGTCCAAATTAAGTGCCTTCTCATTAAGTCTCTTCTCAGGAAAGGTTGGGACTGATTGTTTAGTTTTGGAAAGCTGCTGGAAGCCAAGCTGAGGCTGAGACTTGGGAGGGTGGCTATAAAAGGGAGGGAGACTGAACGGCAGCCATGGTGTCATGGAAAGGTCTGGTCTCTGAGTCTTAGGTCAAACTCAGAAGTGTTTTGGGGCCAGGCTGCTTGGTGTAAGTCCAGGAGTGGTGGCGATGTAGAGGAACAGGAGAGTCTGTGCTCATCTCAAAGGTCCTCAAACATCTAAATTATTTTAGATCTGTGTTGGTCTCAACAAGACATGTGCTGAATTAGACCCACCTGCTACCGGTTGGAGCCCTGGCCTAGACCCTCTCTGGGAGCCCTCCAGCTCTGGCCCTGTATTATTTGGTAGTACAGTCTTTAAAAAATTCAAACTGAAAGGAGGTCAAGTGTATGTGTGGCCAGACAGCAACCAAAGACTGGGCAGCCATCCACTTCCTTTGTCATGAATGTTTTCTTGCCCTCCTGCCTAGGCCCCATGGTCTTCCTCACTTTTTGTTTAGACCAATACTAGCCAAGGTAGCCTTATATCCAATCATATCTAAATCATTAAATATAATTGTTCACATTCTGTTCAGTGCTTTCCCCTCATCCACCAACCAGCCTTGTGGGGCTCATTAGGTTAGATTTGGATTTGTTGACAGTCCCTTATTTGACTTCTGAAGTGCTGAAGGGTAATCTTGCATTGGAATGGGGTGTGGGAAAGGGTGAGACAGAGCTGTTACTTGGACTTTGAATTCTTGCTCCTGTCTGTTGAAAATGAGACCGATGAGCAAGGTCCATTTGTTTAATGGGGCTCTCCCTGACTACTCATTCACTCACTTCTAGTCCTTACATGTTGCTGGTGTTTGTTGACTATTTTAGAATATATACCTGCACTGAGTGGTTTGGCTGTGAATGTGGGTTTTATAGACTCATAGAATGTCAGAGGTAAAAGGAACATCGGAGGGGATCTCATCCACCAAAGCCCTCATTTTCTAGATGAGGAAACCGAGGCCCAGAGAGGTGAAGTGGCACAGTGATTTAATGGCAGAGCTAGTAGAAGAACTCGGAGCTCCTGTTATTTTTTTTTCAATCTAGAGCTCTCCTTTATTATTTCCTAATATGTAGTAGCCATATAGATCAATTGTAGAGATCAACCATCTCCTCATTCACGACTCTGATACTTTCCTTCCTAAGCACCAATAAATATTATAAATCCAGCATGAATATAGATACTGTGGAAAATGTTGCTAGTGAAAATTATGCTTCCTAGCTACAGGCTTATATCCAGTGGGGGCTCTCAGACTTACTAATAAGTGGGAGCACCTAAGATGTACATAGGTTTTGCAACTATCACCGTCCCTAATTACTGTTAAAACAGTTTTAGCTGGTTAGATAACTATAATCATGGTAACTGTTAAAAAAAATTCTCGTGTTTAAAAAACAATGTCGTACTTTTTTCTTTTTAATCTCAGTACTGAGTATGGAGTAGGTGCTTAATACATACGTACAGAATGAAATAAATACTTCAGCACAATTCTAGGTTTTGCTGTTCTATCCATTGGCCCAGGCCTCCCAGGGGAAGCTATCCTATCCATAGACCCTGACCTATAGGAAATCTGATGCTGTTTCCTAGTGCAGCAAGAAAAATAAAGGCTCTGACTATGACATATTTTCTAATGGCATCTGTACAGTGTACAGAGAGGGCTTAGAACATCTTACCTGATCAGCACAAAGTTCCAGGCCAATGTTAAATTAAAGCATTACTGTAAGGAGCCTACCTAGGTAAGCTTGTCTTGTACTTTTAGGCCATCTTGACGGCATCTCTTTATTTCTCGGCTGCTTCTTCCTCCCATCCAGATCACCTGGATATAGTGCTTCTCAAACAATTCTGCTTTTCTTAATGGTGGAGAAAACTATACGTGGACCCTCTGGCAAGCCAATGAGTAGTTTGAAGTGGCTTCGTGCAGATACGCAATTTCTGTTTAAGCTTGTGTTTTATTTTTTAAATTCGTGAAAAGTTTTTATTCTGCTCCATCCATTGTTTCAGTAGCATACTAGTATTTGCTCCCAAATTTGGGGTAAAGTTTCTTCTCAGGAAAATGTGCCATGTTTAGCTCCTGTGGCATTCTTTGGGACACCTGGGCTACATCGTCAGAGCCCAGTTAGAGGATGATGGAACTAGAGAAGTACCTGATATATCCATCCCCTGAAGCAGCTCATCATTCTTAGCCTGAAGAGGTTATCAGATTTCTTTAAATTTGAGGCAGTCATTCTCAAACAGTTCTTAAAAACCCATCCAAGTAGTGTTTTTTTCAAAAACAAGGTTGTCATGGAAAGCCAATATGTAAGACTTGGGTCTGCTCTGGTTATAAGGAAGGGACTGGCGGGTCTAGAGTTTTACCCCCTTGGGTCCCTTCCCTTCTCCTTGTAAGGGGTCACTGGGGGCTCTGTTCATAGCTTGAAAATCATTAAACTAGGGTGAATCCATTCTTCATCCAGATGTGGTATCTTTCATTCATTAAACATCCATTCACTTAGCAAGCATCTGTTGAGTGACTACTATGTGCAAGCACTGTTCTGGCACTACTGACACAGCACTGAATAAAACAGATAATATTTTCTGCCTGCATGGAACTAACATTCTAGTGAAGTAGTCAACCAACTATCATGATAAATACTGTAAAATGCATAGTTTCTTAGCTAATGATAGTCCTAAGAAGAGCAGTAAAACAGGGAAGGGAGATTGGAGATATCAGGATATTTGTTTTGCAATTTTATAAAGTGTGGCTGGGGAAGGTGATGAGAAAAAGATGAGAAAATGAATTTTAAGTAAAGACTCGAAGGAGATGGAGAAGGTAACCCTGTGGAGATCTGGTGGAAAAGCCTTCCAGGTGGAGGAAGGAGCAAGTGCAGAGCCCTGAGGTGGGAGTGGGCTTGGCTGTTCAAGGAACAGCGAGACTTTCACTGTGAGCGAAATAAAAAGTCCCTGGAGGGTTTTGAGTCGATTCTGTTAAGCTCCAACAATGTCACCCTGACTGCTGGGTGGAGACTAGACTGAATTATGGGCTAGGGGAGAGTAGGGAAACCTGTCAGCAGGCCATTATGATAATGCAGAAGAGAAAAGGCGGTGATCTGGGACAGAATGGTGGCAATGGGATGGTGAACAGTGGTCAACCTCTGGCCTTAGGGCCAGCAGGATTTACTCTGGACCAGATGTGGAGTGTGAGAAAAAAGAAAAGAGCTAAGAATTATCTGAACAACTGGAAGATTGGGGTTCCCCAGGTTAGAGGGAGTATCAGGGGCTCATTTCAACGTGTGCAATTTGATGCGTTTGTCATACACCTAGGTAAAGATGTCTCTAGGCAGTTGGACATATGGGTCATGAATTTAGGACAAAGTTCAGGCTGCAGATTCATTTTCCCACATCCCTGTAGTAAGGATGTGGTGTATCAGAAATACATTGGCAAATTGTCTTTCTACAAATGGCATACATCCAGAAGGTTCATGGTTTCCAGTCCCAGTCACTTGAGGCCACGTTCCAGTTGGCATGTGTACAGATAATCTCTTGCTCTCACCCTTAACCAAGTGGGTTAGAAAAACATGTCCACACTTTCTTTCAAGGACCCCTAGGGATGACTTGGGAGCTCAGAAACACAGTTCCATGGAACTAGGTTTCATAATCTCCGATCCAGAGCATTGCTTTTCAGTTGCAGTGGCCTCCTTACGAGGCCACAAAAAGTTTGGAATAAAGCAAAGAAAACTTGTTTAGCTACCAGGGCTGCCTTTGTAGAACTGGGGGCAGATCACAAAGCTGGCATTATCTCACATTGTGAATGACTTTATCAAGAGGAAATCCTCTTCAAAGTATGTCAAGGGTAGGCTTGAGGGGAAAAGAAGTGAAAAATGGGCCTTCCCTGGCGGCGCAATGGTTAAGAATCTGCCTGCCAGTGCAGGGGACAGGGGTTCGAGCCCTGGTCCGGGAGGATCCCACATGCCGCGGAGCAGCTAAGCCCGTGAGCCACAACTACCGAGCCCGTGTGCCACAACTACTGAAGCCCGCGTGCCGCAACAGAGAAGCCACTGCAATGAGAAGCCTGTGCACCGCAACGAAGAGTAGCCCCCGCTCACCGCAACTAGAGAAAACCCACGTGCAGCAACAAAGACCCAACACAGCCAAAAATAAAAATAAAAATAAAAAAAAAAGAAGAAGTGAAAAATGCAACATGCAACCCTGGGAGGAGGGGTGGCAGATTGGCTCTGCCTACATCACAGAAGGAATGATTTTTTTGACTTGTGTGCACAGGAGCTTCCGTTTCACTTTGTAACAGAGGGCCAAGCCTCCAGCCCAGTGTAGCTGCATCCTGGAGTAACTGCTCAGCCCCAGGTCCAAAGCGTGGGAACTGGAGCGGGGCCACGAGTCACTCAGCACCGACAAACACAGTAAAGCCCTGCTGTCTGTGTTACAGTGTGGGAGGCAGGGGAAGGCAAGGAGGTTGAGACAGGAGGAGAAGTAGATGGAGTACAGGAAAGAGCATCGGGAGTTCTACGAGGAGAGCTTAAGGTGGTTTAGAGAAGATTTGAAGACTAGGTGGCATTTGAATGGTCACTAGGATTTGGCTAAGCAGAAAAGGGAAAAAGGGAAATCTTAGCAAAGGAAATGGCACAAGCAGAGGAAGATGTCTTCAAAGAACATTAAATTAAAGTGGCAGAGCTAAAGAAAGAGAAAGCGGGCGTGGAAAGGGAAGCAATACTACAATGTTGTGGTTAAGTCCATAGTCTCTAGAGTCAGGCAGATAGTGAATTGAAGGCCAGCTCTGCACTTTACTGTGTGACCTTGGGCAAGTTACTCAACCTATATGATCCTCTGTTTCCTCAGTGTTCCATGTAGTGAATGACATGAATGCCTAATAGGGTGTTTGTGAATATGAAATGAGATAATCTATTTAAGTGCTTGGCACAGTTCTCTATAACTATCCATCTTACTATGAAAGGTAAAAGATTGAAAGAAATTATAATAAAACATTGTGGTAGTCAGCACTGGATGGAGGGATTTGGGGTAATTTTTATCCATTTCATTCTTTCTGTATTTAGTATGTTTTCTTCCACATGTATTCTAATACTAATAATCTCGAAAACATAACATAGGTTTTCATTCTTTTTAAGATTGTGTGAAAGGCAGTAGAGGGCAAGAAGTTCAGAAGAATAGATTGAGGCTAGATCACCAAGCACTTTCTTTTTTTAAAAATTTATTTCATTAATTTATTTATTTGCTTGTGCCGGGTCTTAGCTGTGGCAGGCAGGCTCCTTAGTTGCAGCTCTTGGGCTCCTTAGTTGCAGCTCAAGGTCCCCTTAGTTGCAGCATGCAGGCTCCTTAGTTGTGGCATGGGAACTCTTAGTTGCAGCATGCATGTGGGATCTAGTTCCCTGACCAGGGATCAAACCCGGGCCCCCCTGCACTGGGAGTGCGGAGTCTTAACCACTGCACCACCAGGGAAGTCCCACTTCTTTGTGACTAGAGTTTCAACTTGTTTCACGAACTCAAAGATTCTATACACATGTTTTAGGCATTCCATAGATATTTGATTTAATTTTCTACATTAAAAATATTTGTTGAAATATATATTTTGAAACTATAATACATTACATGTTTTAATATGTAATACACAAATATTAACATATGAGAAACATTAAAATAATTTATGCTACCACTTGACTTGTTTTGTTGCAGACCTTATAGTAAAGCTACTTTTGCATTCTTGTGCAAATAAGATCTCCTGCAAGATGAACTGTTAAAACCGTTAGCATTTGCCGCTACTTAACTGTGTAAGAATTTTCTCAATACTGTACAACCAAAATAAAAATAAATAAATAAATTGAATGCTAGTATAAGAATGTAGTTCCCATGGTTACCAGGGGGTAAGGGAGAGGAGGGATAAATTGGAAGACTGGGATTGACATATACACACTACTACATATAAAACAGATAACTAATAAGGACCTACTGTATAGCACAGGGAACTCTACTCAATACTCTGTAATGGCCTATATGGGAAAAGAATCTAAAAAGGAGTGGATATATGTATATGTATAACAGATTCACTTTGCTGTACACCTGAAAATAACACAACATTGTAAATCAACTATACTCCAATAAAAATGTTTTAAAAAAAGAATCTGGTTCCCTTACCCTTGATTTTAGATTTTTGTGTTTATCAGAAGAGCCTCATTTTCCCTCACTGATTGACTTTATGATCCATAAATGTAATGATTTTTAACTTAGAAAATAAATTCATATTAATAAAATATAATTTTTATCTGTTTTATACATTGGGGTCTGTGTCAGATTTTTGTCTACGAAAGCATTCATCTGATTTGGAAAATTTTAAAAAGCCTGGTTCTTCGAGGAAGATGCGGTCACTGCTGCTGCAGAGCGCTGGTCCACCTGGTCAGGAAGCCACGCCGCAGCCATGGCTTTTCAAGACCCCTGAAAGACTCCCCTGGCGCCAGAAGTGGCAACTCACCGAATTAGAATTACCTTAACCAGCCGCAACACAAAATCTTTGGAGAAGGTATGTGTTGACTTGATCAGAGGCACAAAGTATAAGAATCTCAAAGTGAAAGGAGTAGTTCGGATGCCCACCAAGACTCTAAGAATAACTACAAGGAAAACTCTTTGTGGTGAGAGGGTCTGAGACTTGGGATTGGTTTCAGATGAGGATCCACAAGCGACTTCATTACCTTGCACAGCCCTTCTGAGGTTGTGAAACATGTTACTTCCATCAGTATTGAGCCAGGAGTCAAGGTTGAAGTTGCCATTGCAGATGCTTAAATCAACCTTTTTAATAAATTGATAATCAGTTGCGATTTTTTTTTAAGTCTGAAAACCAATATTCAACAGGCATAAGGGAGCCTCTGAAAATTTGGGGGTAGAAGAGTATAAATCTTAAGTCTTTGCAATTTTTCTGGTAGCAGTGTGAGCGATGGATTGAAGGGGAAAGGGTACAGACTGAAATCATGGAGACCAGTTAGAAGATCACTTCCGAAGTATAGCTGGGAGTGAATAGGGTCTAAACTAGGGGGCAGGGCAGTAGACAAGGGGAGGAGAAGATGGATGGGAGAGACGCTGAATGTGGGATTGACTTGACAAGACTTGACAACTGATTAGGCACGAGAGAGGGCAGTCAAAGCTGACATGCTGAGGTTTAAAACATAAGCCCCCAAGACAATGGCAGTCCTGTTCTTTAGATCTTACACAAAGAAAGAGCAGCAGATTTGGGATGCAAGAGCAGGAGATGATGGGTTCAGTTTGGGATGCATTGATTTTAAGTGTCTGTGGGCAGAAAAGTGGGAGAGACATCCAATCAGCAGCTGGATTATATTGGTCTAAAGCTCAGGAGATGGTTCTGGGCTGGACACAGAGCTAGAGATTTGGGATTGATCCACCTGGAATCCATGAAGTCCCAAAATTCCTACTGCAAACTGTAAATAGTAGTTTAATTAGATTGCGTGTTACCATTTTGGCCAATACTTTCAAGTTAAAAGGCATATGATAGCAATTTAAATTTTTTTGTTTCATTCTAAATGAAGTAGCAGTTTCTCTCAGTCTGTGCTAGATAGTGAGTTATTACATCGGGTAGTGGTTTTCCAGCTTAAATTATAGAGTGCTTACGGCAGAACCTGGGTAGACCTTGCAAGACCTATGTCAGAGCATTGACCTTGTAGAGCTAGGTAGCCCTAAGAGGATCACAGCTGAAGATAATACAGCTACATCCCAAATCTGCCACTGACTACAAGAGGCTTATGTTTCAGTAGTAGGAATATTTATCTAATGCCAGAATGATGTGAATTATGGGCATCGTGCAAAAATCCCAGTGCTGCTAAAGAAAACTAATTATTTACTAAACAGAGTTGTTACTGTGATATGCTTACAAGTTGCAGTCTGATAAATAATGGAACTTTAGAACTTACATGGCCTATGGAGTTCCAGCTCAACTTTCTAATTGAACAATTAACCCAAAGTTATACTTGGTAGTGGAGCTCAGAACTCAGGTCAGCCCACTGTGCTTCCCATGACATCATATTTGATCTAATTCCATTCCTATATTTTGTAAGTACAGTAGTCCTCTAATTCAGTGGGATATCCGGCATATAGGGGCAATTAACCTTATCTGTAAAAGGATGTATGTGTATCAAGCAGTGCTTGACCTGAGGGGAGATGAGGAAACTGCCATCATTCTACAGCCTTTTACCTTTGTGGATCAGCTTTTTCTTATTTCTCCTTGTACATATTTGCATATAGAACAGTTGGAGAGTGTGGATTATACAAGTGATAGCTAAATCTGCAAGGAAATTATCTATGTCAGAATGTCAAAGTACTAGAAGTTAAGGGGTGAGTGATGGGAAGGTGATAGTCACACTTTGAATGTGTGGAAACTAAGCAGTGTGGCTCATCTCCCTCTTTTTTTCCCCTGATCCTTACTAAACCCCTCATTTATGGCATCCTGGAGATGGTACCTACCTCAGAGTGGTGAATGGAACTCAGGACAAACTTAAGTCAAGAGGTGACCTTCTTATTAAAGCAATGAGAATGTGTTTTGTCCAGTTGAAAGAGATTGGCTCTGATTAAGCGTGGCACCAAGTTTGACGCAATCAAATAATACTCTTTCACACTTTAAATATTTGGAATGATCACAGTCACTTTTTCAAATAGTGTCTCTCCACTTTTATCACAATCCTAAACTGTGTAATACTGAGTCTTTGTAATCCTAAAGAGGTTAAAGTAGCTTAAAATGGGAATTAGATTATGTGATACTTAATATTTCAAACATTTTTTTCTGATTTTAAAAACAAGATATAATCACTGTAGAACACTTTAAAAAGTACAGGAAAGTGTGAAAAAGAAAACAAAATTCACTCATTATCCCATCCTCTTTTGTGGTACCTGTTTTTAATGAAATGCACATATAAGTGTAATTACTTTAAAAACAGTAAACATTGAAATTCATGAAGTGAATCTGTGGGATAAATTGATCATCATTTGGCTTTTAGGAGTTCAAATGTCATCCATCCCAGACAGATAGGAAGGGAGCAGAGTGGCCCAGCGCTCTGCAGGAGAGTTGCTGATCTGCTGACAGCTGATAGGACACATTGTCATTGTTGAGGTCATCATGGTGGCAGAGCAGGCTGGTTCTGGACCAAATCTCATCCTGCCTCTGTCCTCATCCTGCCTCTGTCCTCCCATCTCACCTTTAAGTTAGTCAGTTGACATCTATTTATTAAGCAGAACTGAGTTAGGCGTAAATACAGAGAGAGGATAGAGAAGCCATCAAAATTGGGCAGGTTCCCTGCCTTTATGGAGATTAAAAACTAGTGGGGGGGCTTCCCTGGTGGTGCAGTGGTTGAGAGTCCGCCTGCCGATGCAGGGGTCATGGGTTCGTGCCCCGGTCCGGGAAGATTCCACATGCCACGGAGCGGCTGGGCCCGTGAGCCATGGCCGCTGAGCCTGCGCGTCCGGAGCCTGTGCTCCGCAACGCGAGAGGCCACAGCAGTGAGAGGCCCGCGTACCGCAAAAAAACAAACAACAACAATAACAAAAAAACTAGTGGGAATGGTAAGCATTAAAGAATTATGCCAAGAAACAGAGCCGTGGCATTGGTGCGCTTCTGTGAGTTCCATTCTGAATGCTCTCCTTTTTATGTAATTAAAATGCTGAGAGATATATTTTGCCTACATAATGTATTACATACAGGATATTCCTATGCACATAATGCATTTATTTATACATATACAAGGTAGTGTAGGCAAACCACCAATATTGTACTTTCTGGGAGATTTAAATGATTGATAATGGTAATTTTCACTCTGCTCTTTTCACTTCATATGCTGATTTTAGATCCTCACCCCTGGGTGACCTGGAGCTGTTAGTAAAGGCTGGGAGGGAGGAACACAAGGTGCTAAGAGACAAGATAACCGAAGAGAACTATTTAGATTGGGAAAGCGGCAGACACTCACTGCTTCCACACTTTCCCAGAGACCCTGTTTGGGTAAATACTAAGATCAAAAACAATTAAAAAAAAAAAAAAGCTCCCAGGGAGCAGTTCAACTTTGCAGAAAAAAAGGTAGGAATGGAAAATTGAGGGGCTATCTCAGGCAGTGGTTCTAGTTCAGAAATGTTCAATGCCGTTCTTCCTACAGAGCTGCTCTTTGTTTCATGTTTGATTTCTTCTACATGAATAATTCCCATTCTTGTGTTCAGATGCAACAATCCAGCATTCATTGTCATGATAAAAATAGAAAATGACAGGCATTGATTTTTCACAGCAATTAGTCCTACATCTGTTTTCTGATTTCTTGAGCATATACAGGCAAAACAGGCAGGACAGTAATGTGGAAGAGAGTGCCTCATGCATTTAATGGGAGACAGTTGTTTTGGCAAGTAAGGTGTGATGAAGGACGCTGTATTGGAGAGGGATTTTTTAAATCCATTTCAGATTTAACCTTCTGTCGT
The DNA here is from genome assembly GCF_937001465.1 of Orcinus orca. Classification (NCBI taxonomy): domain Eukaryota; kingdom Metazoa; phylum Chordata; class Mammalia; order Artiodactyla; family Delphinidae; genus Orcinus; species Orcinus orca. The sequence goes on along the minus strand of NC_064580.1, from coordinate 102,459,157 downwards.
GTGTAAGAAACACCTGCTAAGAAGATCAGATTTCATATAGCTAAAATAACAATGACTTTATCAGGTTTTCCTTAATCTCTTCTAATACTTGCCATTTGAGGGACTGTTTCTCAACCCCATCTGTTTTTTTTTTGTTTTTATTTTATTTTATTTTATTTATTTATTTATTTAGCTGTATGCGGGCCTCTCACTGTTGTGGCCTCTCCCGTTGCGGAGCACAGGCTCCGGATGCGCAGGCTCAGCGGCCATGGCTCACGGGCCCAGCCGCTCCGCGGCATGTGGGATCCTCCCGGACCGGGGCACGAACCCGTGTCCCCTACATCGGCAGGCGGACTCTCAACCACTGTGCCACCAGGGAAGCCCCAACCCCATCTGTTTTGATTGTACCAAAAGGACCTGATAAGCTCAATTAGGATAATGTATACAGCAGCATTTTGTAAAAATGTTTCAGGACGATAAGGTCTTGTTATTATTCATTCATTTCACAAATATTTATTGAGGGAATATTCTGTGCCAGGTACTATGCTAGATACTGGGAAAGTATCAATAGTATGTACTAGATACAAGGCAGGCAAAAGTGCTAGTCCAGGCTCTCATGGAGCTTTCATTTACTTCAATAAGTGTTCCCTGGTTCCCCCTTCCACCCGTCCCGCTGTGATGGGTACACATCTCGATCACAGCACTTATCTCACTATAGCATGATAGGTCCTGGTTTACCCATCTATCTCTTCTGTTATCTTTTGAGCTCCTCAAAAACAGAGGGCGTGTCCCCTTAGCTCCTTGGTATCTATGATGCCTGCCTTGCACACAGTATGTATTTAATTCATGTTTATAGTAATGGATCAATTAATGCATGGTGGTTAATGTTGGCCCTGCAACCATAGACTCTCAGTCCAGACCATAAAATAGGCAGTGACATGTAAGACTGTATAGTCTAGCCTCTTTTTACACATGAGGAACTTGAGCCCCACTGATACGCTATGCGACTTTAGGCAAAGCAAATTATCATTCTGTCTCAGTATTCCCAACTGTAAAGTGGAGATAAAAGAATTTTAGAGCTGAAAGAAATTTCACAAAGGTCTCCTTGTCCAAATACTTCATTTGAGACATGAATAAAGTGACACCCAGAAACGTTCAGCAGCTCTTCTAAAAGGAAATTAGCAGAGGATCTTCTGGGACCCATAATAATTCTCTTTCCACAATTCCTTGCTGCTTCTCTCTGTAAGCCTTTAGTAGTATCACAAGATTGCTATAAAGTTACAGAGGAAGAATAGATATGGATGCTGTGATTGGAGTATAATCAAGTGCTACCACTTTGGAAAAAAACATTGGCATTATGTACTAAAGATACACATCCCCTGGGAATTCCCTGGCGGTCCAGTGGTGGTTAGGACTCCACGCTTCCACTGAGGGGGGCTCGGGTTCGATCCCTGGTCAGGGATCCTGCAAGCTGCGTGCAGCCAAAAAAAAAAAGAAAAAAAGAAAAGATGCATATCCCCTATGACCCAGAGGTTCAACTCCTAGTAATATACTCTAGAACTCTTGCACATGTACATAAAGAGGCATGCACAGGAATATTCAGAGAAGCTTTGCCAATAATAGGAAAGAAACAAAATGAGACACAACCTCAATATCCATTGACAGGATGGATCAATAAATTCAGGCATTCACACAGATTGGAGTATGATATAGCAAAGAAAACAAATCTCATAAAGATAATGAGTGGAAAAAGCAAGAGGACTAGTTAATATCACCCACGGAAAGTTCGTTTATAAGCAAGGCTAAGTAATATGTGGTAAAGCAATGAATAGCAATGAGATTGACAAATACAAAATACTGAAAAGCCTCGTGTAACATCAATATTCAGCCCAAACCAAATATCACCGTTTTAGAATGAACTTGTGAGATATAAGAACAAACCTGAAACTTTATTTTTAAAGTCAGTGCTTGCTACACTTCCATGAGTTAACATTTTAGAATTAAATTTTTTTTTACATTCAGAACAGGAACAAGCTTTTTTTTAAAGCCTGTCAACTGCTAGACTGCTTCTGTGGACACTGAACTGCACATTTGTGAAACTAAATAGATATTCACTGCCCACTGTGGTCTGTGCAAAGACAAGGTATTTTTAGGGTGCCTCAATTATATTTAGTATTTTCTTCTTTACTCTTTATATTCTCTTTTACCTAGAGAATCGAAGATGCTTTGTCATAGGTGATTTGGGAGTTTCTTCTTGTGAAATTTTCAGGTGATAAAGTTGATATTCCATTCTTTTTTTTTTAAGCTTTTTATTTAAACTGTTTTTTTTCTTAATTTCTATTTATTTATTTATTTTTGTATTTTGGCCGCATTGCATGGCATGCGGGATGGTTCCCCAAGCAGGGATCAAACCCGGGCCTCTGCACTGAAAGCATGGAGTCCTAACCACTAGGCCACCAGGGAACTCCCTGATATTCCATTCTTAATTAAAACTCACAAAATGTAAAAGATTCTCAAAAAGAACTTTTTCTTGAAAAGCTTATGGTCTAAATCTGCAGTCCCCAACCTTTTTGGCACCAGGTAATGGTTTCATTGAAGACAATTTTTCCACGGGGCAGGAGGGGCAGGGCGGGGGGGCCGGGGAATGGTTCAGGTGGTAATGTGAGCGATGGGGAGCGGCAGATGAAGCTTCACTTGCTCACCCGCTGTTCACCTCCTGCTGTGCAGCCTGGCTCCTAACAGGCCGCGGACCAGTACCAGTATGCAGCCTGGGGGTTGGGGACCCCTGGTCTAAATGGAATTAGATACCTGAAAATTACATTCAGTCCTTGAAGATTATTTTGTTTCATGTTAGAAATACAAGTATACTAAATAGTTCAAAAATATTAGAGGGGCTTCCCTGGTGGCGCAGTGGTTGAGAGTCCGCCTGCCGATGCAGGGGACACGGGTTCGTGCCCCGGTCCGGGAAGATCCCACATGCCGCGGAGCGGCTGGGCCCGTGAGCCATGGCCGCTGAGCCTGCGCGTCCGGAGTCTGTGCTCCGCGACGGGAGAGGCCACAACAGTGAGAGGCCCGCATACCGAAAAAAAAAAAAAAAATTAGAATTATATAATCTAATCTATCCTACTTGACTTGAATTATTTAATTTTTATAACATTCATTAGCTCAAAAAGTATATAATTTTCTTCATAGACTTATTTAGTGAATATACTCTTCTTTAATATTCATATTCTTAATCTATTTCCCTGCTTAACTATTTGATTGTCATAATCATTGTACTTGTATATAAACTTAACAGCTCATTTATATAACTCTTATTTATAGTGCAGCATTTTATTCTTGCCATAATAGGGAATTCTTAGTTCATGTATCATCTAGAATGCCTACCTATATTTGAAACAATATTTTGACACTCATAATAGTTCCAAATGCTGTGCCTTGGTCATGCACAAGTACAGAAAAACCGAAATGATGTTGTGGGCATTGTCTATTCAGCCTTCCAAGGATCTAAGTCAAAACCAAAACCAAATAACAGATTTGCCCCAAATGCAGAGTCCAAAACCAGACTTCCAGCATCTCTTTGCTGGACAGTGGGTTCACAGGTGTTGTGAGTATGCTTTCTAATTTGCATGTAATTAAAGATTTATTTAAAGGTATCTGATATTTAATAATTAAAAATTACAGTGATCTGGAGGCATTTTGAAAAAAAGAGTATCATATAAGGATAATTCAAGTGCTAGTCCATGCCTCCTTTTCCCTTTTCTTCTTTGCAGTTTTCTCAGCCAGTTTTTTTCAAGAGGCCTCATCCACTATGACCTCTCAAATTCAGCACTCAAGTGCTCTTATGACTGGCTGTCCAGACCTGGCAGCAGGTGCCCCACGTAGTAGCATTCACACTCAGGCTGTGCCGTGGCAAAGGCTTGACCAGTGTTTCTTTGGGTACCATATACACACCTGGCAGACATTGAGGTAGGCATATGGATGTTAACAGACCCTCCCTTGGTACAAATTATTCCTAAGAAGATTTAATGAACTAAGCATGTTAACATTTAGTAGCTTAAACACCGTTTACATTTACAGTGAACTCCCTGGAGGTAAAAGAATACTTATGCAGGAATTAGTTGATTGCCTTAAGGAAAAGTATTAATGTCCACCTACTCATGCTTATGGACCCAAAGACCTAAAGAGTCAACTCTGTTAGGTAACCAAGGACATACCACATAACGATCCCCTCCCTCCTTCTTTGTTTTTGTTTTGGAATTGGGGGCTTATGATAAGAGAAATTCTCTTTTAGTGAGAGATCAATGATTTTGCAACTAATGAGTAGCGAGTGGACTTTGTTTTGAGAATTTGCTATGGCCTGAAAACTTAGATGTAACCATCTGATAATAGGAAGGGTCTACCGTGAATATTTTATTGGTACAATTAGAGGTAGTACAAGTAGAAATATTATTAATAGGTATTATTAGAACAATGGGGGAAGGGCAATTGTCAGATTAACAAGATGGTTGCATGCAGTGGCATAAGAACATGGGTGTTGAACTCAAATGACACTGCTGTTCAGTCCTGGTTCTGCCATGTAACCAACTGTGGGAACCAGGACAAGTTGCTTGTGTCTCTGAGGCTCCATTTTTTACTTCTATAACATGAGGATGAGAATGGGGCCTATTTCATAGTGTTGTTAAGAGGACTGAATGAGCTAATGCCTGTAAAGTACTTAGCACATTGCCTGGCACAAGTGTGCTCAATAAACATTACAAATAGCATTTTATTATTATAGAGGCTGAGTTATTATCATTATCTGTAAACTTTATTTATGGCTGTCTTATGATACTTATTGCTGTCTATCTTATATCAGTGTTATTTACACAAAGGCTAAACTACTGGACTAAACTCCTTGGAGGAAAATTGCTTGTCTGATTCATACACTGAACACTATACGGCCTAGCACACTGAGGCAGCACTAAATCACAGTAGCTGTCAAACATTTTTAACCATGACCCAAGGCAAGATATATATTTTACATCATAACCAAATACATACAGACATGATTGAATTTAGAAAGCTTTACAAGACACACCTTACTATGTGCAATGCACTCTGATATTTATTTTTCCATTCTGTTTCATTCCATTACAAAGTAGTCTCATCTTGACCCACTAAATTCACTACTGGGTCTCATCCTATGGTTTGAAGATCCCTGGGCTGGACCATGAAGCAGCCCTGGACCTTCCCACCAAAGGTGGTGATGTGGTTAGTGAGAAGCTAACAGAATTGCTGGGCAAGGGCCAAATGGCAGCTGCTTTCAGGACACTTAGGGACCAAATCTAAATAGCGTAGATGAGGCGGATCAAGAACACTGGGGATGGGGAGGAGAGTGCTTTGACTTGGATCTGCAGAATTTTGAAGGCAAATCTTCCAGTACAGAGTTGCGTCATTCTAGCAGTTTTATTGAAAAACAAAGAAAGGTTTTAAATTTATTTATTTATTTTTGGCTGTGTTGGGTCTTCGTTTCTGTGCGAGGGCTTTCTCCCGTTGCGGAGACCGGGGGCCTCTCACTGTCGCGGCCTCTCCCGTCGCGGAGCACGGGCTCCAGACACGCAGACTCAGTAGTTGTGGCTCACGGGCCTAGTTGCTCGAAGGCATGTGGGATCTCCCCAGACCAGGGCTCGAACCCGTGTCCCCTGCATCGGCAGGCAGATTCTCAACCACTGCGCCACCAGGGAAGCCACAAAGAAAGGTTTTAAAAACAAAACAAAAAAACAAAGAAAGGGGGGCTTTCCTGGTGGCGCAGTGGTTGAGAGTCCGCCTGCCGATGCAGGGGACACGGGTTTGTGCCTTGGTGCGGGAAGATCCCACATGCCGCGGAGCGGCTGGGCCCGTGAGCCATGGCCGCTGAGCCTGCGCGTCTGGAGCCTGTGCTCCGCAACGGGAGAGGCCACGACAGTGAGAGGCCCACGTACCACAAAAAAAAAAAAAAAAAAGAAAGGGAAAAAGTAGGAAGAGGCATCAAGTCCCTGGAAATGAGACTGGCAGTACAAAAAGCCAGGTGGGTATTGCTATGTCTCCTGCTCCAGGAACTCTCCTTTTTTTAAAACTTTTTATTTTATTTTGGAGCATAGTTGATTAACAATATTGTGGTAGTTTCAGGTGTACAGCAAAGTGATTCAGTTTTTATATATATATATATATATATATATATATTCTTTTTCAGGTTCTTTTCATTATAGGTCATTACAAGATATTGGATATAGTTCCCTATGCTGTACAGTAGGTCCTTGTTGCTTATCCATTTTAAATGTAGCAGTGTGTACATGTCAATCCCAAACTCAGGAACTCTCCATTTTCTTCCAGATTTTTCTTTTCCTATCAAAAATAGCTTGGGAGTGGTTTTTTTTTTTTATTTTTTTCTTTGCAGTACGCGGGCCTCTCACTGTTATGGCCTCTTCCATTGCGGAGCACAGGCTCCGGACACGCAGGCACGCAGGCTCAGAGGCCATGGCTCACGGGCCCAGCCGCTCCGCGGCATGTGGGATCTTCCCGGACCGGGGCACGAACCCGTGTCCCCTGCATCGGCAGGCGGACTCTCAACCACTGCGCCACCAGGGAAGCCCGGGAGTGTTTTTTTTAAAACCTGGAAAGTGAGAAGACTATAAAGTGTGCATGTGTACACACATAGCCCCCCAACTTTAAAAAATCCTGTTTAATTGTCTTGTCTTGATTCAGTGGATTCAACGTCCTCCCCCTTCCTTCCTGCTTTTTCCATTAGCCTAACCTCCATCTTTTTCTGTCTTATTTTCCTTTAAACATGATTTTGGTCTAAGAGCTTTTGCTTCCACAGCCTCATAACTGTTTCAAGGCCCAGACCATTTTACAATGTGATCTTCAGTCTTATGGTTTCAGCTTTCAATTTCTTTTTCCTTACATTTGATCCTTCTACACAGCAAGTTAGGTTTAGTCATTCTTTCATTCATTGAGTCTAGCAATTTGTTGAGTACTTATTATGTGCCAGATACATACTACCTGCTGCTCAGGTAGCAGTGATCAAAAACAAGTTCCTTAATGTTACAGAGCTCATCGTCAGGTAGGGGACGCAGACACTAAGCCTATCATCACACAAAGAAATAAAAACAGCCACTGTGATATATGCAATACAGGAGAGGTATGTGACAATTTGAGAGCCTTCATAAATCTTTGACCAGTCAGGAAAATGTTCTTTGGGGAAGTAAGGTTTGAGCTGAGAACTGAAGGATGGGGAGCAGTTAGGAAAAAGGATTGGGGGGCTTCCCTGGTGGCACAGTGGTAGAGAATCCGCCTGCCAATGCAGGGGACACGGGTTCGAGCCCTGGTCCGGGAAGATCCCACATGCCGCGGAGCAACTAGGCCCGTGAACCATGGCCGCTGAGCCTGCGTGTCCGGAGCCTGTGCTCCGCAACGGGAGAGGCCACAACAGTGAGGGGCCCGTGTACTGCGATGAAGAGTGGCCCCCACTTGCCACAGCTAGAGAAAGCCCTCACACAGAAACGAAGACCCAACACAGCCAAAAATAAATTAATTAATTAATAAACTCCTACCCCCAACATCTTAAAAAAAAAAAAAGGATTGGGAGCATCCAGGCAGGTAGAACATGGCCCTGGGGTGGGAGGGAGCAGGTTGAGTGAAAGGGACTAAGAGAAGGCCAGTGAGGTAGCAGGAAGTTTCTAGAGAGTATAGTGGGAAACAGTTCTGGCTTCATGCTGCAGAAATTTCATGCACTACTTTTTCTAGTCTATGTTAGGGAGTTTTGACGTTATCCTAAGGGCAATAGCAATCCATTAGAAAGTTCTGTGGGTCCTTGTGTACGGTGGTGGTAGGGAGGATGTGACCATATTTATTTCGGAAAATGCCACTTTGGCTACAGTGCGGAGAATGAATCGGTAGCTGGGTGAATGTGAATACAGATAAAAATTTAAAAGCTGTCATTTACGTTGCGCTTCTTGTGTGTTAAGCACTTGTTGTAAAGGGTTTTTCTACATGCTGTCATTGAATCTTCACAACAACCCCATGTGAATGTGGTAGCTACTGTTATTATCCCCACTTAACCTGTGAAAAAAACTGAAGCTCAGAGAAGTGAAGATACTTGCCCAAGATGGCACAGCTGGAATGTGGCAGAGCTGAGATTCGATACCTTGAGGCTGTCCAACAGTACCTCTTAATCTCGCTCACTTATTTCTTTCCTCCTCCCACACCCTCCCCTCTGGCAGTCACCTGTTTGTTCTCTGTATCTATAATTGTTTCTGTCTTGTTATATTTGTTCACTTGTTTTGCTTTTTGGATTCCACATATAAGCAAAATCGTACGGTACTTGTCTTTCTCTGTCTGACTTATTTCACTTAGCATATTACCCGCTAGGTCCATCCACGTTGTCGCAAATGGTAAGATTTCATTGTTTCATATGACTGAGTAATATTCCATTGCATATATACCACGTATTCTTTATCCATCCATCTATTGATGGGCACTTAGGTTGCCTCCATATCTTGGCAATTGTAAATAATGCTGCTATGAACATAGGGGTGCATGTATCTTTTCTAATTAGTGTTTTAGTTTTCTTCGGATAGAGCTGCCTGACAGTTTGGAATGAAATCGCCATCAGGTGCTGCGTATTTCATAGCCTTGTTGCTTTTCTTCCTCCAAGTCAGGGGTTACTTGGCCTCCCACCTGCAGATTCAATCCCGCCTGAGTCCCTGGACCCATTCTGATTTTAGGCAGGAGGAAGCCAGGCAGTTCCAGCCTAGCCATCTAGTTTTCAGCATGAGGTTATCATTGTTGCCCTAACTCGTTTCCCATTTCTGAAATCTGGCTTTCTTCCATGTATCTGAGTCCTTGTCTTGGCCAGATGAAACAAGGACTATGAAAATGCTTTGGAAATGGTAATGCTTAATATATGTATCTAGCATAGGGTGTGAGTACAGAGTAAGTTTTCAGTGAATAGTAGTGATTGCTACCTGGACCATGGCTTGGTTATCGCAAGTCACAGAGTCACAAGGAGTAGAGTTAAATTGCAGTATCTTTTCAAGAAGTGACAGTCCCTCTCCTCCAGAGATCCTTCTTGTTCTTCTCTTGACGGGGTGCTGCTCTCTCAGATTTTCCATTGACTGGTCTGTGCTCCTTCCCAACCTGGTTCATTAGGTAGAGGGTGGAATATTCAAAAAGAGCATGGATACTGGAATCAGATCTGCATTTGAATTCTGACTGCATGACCTTAGGAAAGGTACTTAACCTTCCTCCAGATTCCTCATCTGTAAAATCGTGAATACCTCATAGCCCTTGGACAATTGAAGTAAGCAAAGTACGCAAGGGCATTGGTATTCAATAAGCACGAGCTTCTCTTTCCTTCCTTCTTCCACGTACCTCTTCAAATCTGGTCTTAGCCTGTCAGACTCTGAAGCAGTTCTGGTTTTACTGTCGTAAAACAGAGTCCCATGGCTTACCAATGGTGTGCTTTAAACTTTGGTCTATTTTATTCCTGTGCACGCTAATATGCCACATTAACTTTCTGACCACCAGGATTGTGTGTACCTAATTATTGCTTGACTAGCTCAGTTAATATTAACTGAGAATTTACTTTGTGAAAGGTACCATAGGAAACATTAATCCACCTCATTCCTGACTCTTTACATTGGGCTGACTTACCTGCCCTTCCTTTCAGCACACCTTTGTGGGCCTCTCTGAAGCCGGCCCCAATGGCTAGAGGGCAATTCTAGTCAACTGATGTGGCTTCCCTTGCCCCTAATTATTCCTGATTTGATCTTGTCTCCCTGTTTCTCTCCTTTGGCTCTGTACTCTGATTTTGATCATTCCCATCTCTGACCCCTTCAGGATTTGATCTTTTCCCTAAGTTTTCCTTTGGCATCTGGTCTATGGCTGACTGACATCCTTTCTGGCTCAGCTCACCATTTTAGGCCTGGAGTTTCCTATTGCCTCTGGTGAGAGTATGTCCTTCTTGATCCCATTTTCCTGCCCAGTGGGTTCCTAATGCCTGCTCAAATCTGAATTCTGTCTAGATAAGTCAATCATGGTAGCCCAGGGTGGGGGAGTGCTAACTAATAAAAATTATGTGACATGTCTTGCTGCCCTGAGGGAACACACACACACACACACATACACACTGACACACAAAGCAAGGAATGACTGGTAGGTATCTAGTAACATAAATACAAGTTAATGTTAAAACTGTCTTCTAGTATTTTTAAAAATATACATCAGTGGGGAAAAGAAGGTATGTTTCAGAGGTGTTTGATTTACAGGCGAGGCGCACTTAGACAACCTGGTTTAATATGCTTTACAGATACAGATATTTAAAAAATAATTTCGTGATCAATTTTTCTTAAAACTTAAAAATATTTTTTTAGCTCATTTTGCTATTAAGATCATAATTTTAGAATATGTGATTCTTATGCAGAGAAAGTCCCTTTGCAGTAGGGTCAAAATAACTGAGACTTAGCAGAAATATTATGATTGTATTTTTTTTTTTTTTAGAAGATGTTGGGGGTAGGAGTTTATTAATTAATTAATTAATTAATTTTGCTGTGTTGGGTCTTCGTTTCTGTGCGAGGGCTTTCTCTAGTTATGGCAAGCGAGGGCCACTCTTCATCGCGGTGCGCGGGCCTCTCACTATCGCGGCCTCTCTAGTTGCCGAGCACAGGCTCCAGACGCGCAAGCTCAGTAGTTGTGGCTCACGGGCCTAGTTGCTCCACGGCATGTGGGATCTTCCCAGACCAGGGCTCGAACCCGTGTCCCCTGCATTAGCAGGCAGACTCTCAACCACTGCACCACCAGGGAAGCCTTATGATTGCATTCTTGTTTATAGTGCACACTTTTCATACTTATGTTCTACAAGCTGTAGCTGAATCCACACTCAAATCTGATATACTCAGTTCTATGAAAATATGATATTCAGGAATTTGATCTTGCAGAATGGATAGGATTCACTTTTACTTTTTTTCCTTTTCTTCTACTGCCATAAACTGTGCACGCAGGCACAGGCTAGTGGGGAAGCGGTGGAACCTGAGGAAGGACAGGAGAATTTAACAGTCTGTATAATGGCTCCCAAGGATATGGAAATTGAAACGGAATGAGTTCTGGGGGAGAAACCATTCCAAATAGTGTTGTGATATTGTGATTTCTAACAAGAAATATATATTTGGTCTTCATTCCAATTTCTGGAACAGAGCTGCTAAAGCCCTTGGAATTTTCTGGGAGGAGAGCAATAAAGGTGTCTTTTGTTATGTCAATGAAGTGACTTTTGGACCGTGTCTGAGGCTGGGAGTAGGTTGCCAGGAGAGCCAACCATGTGATTAAAGGGTTGGAACTTTCAGCCCCACCCCTTGATGTCCAGCTGTGGGGAGAGGGCCTGGAGGTTGAATCAGTGGTCATTGGCCAATGATTTAATCATTCATGCACATGTAATGAAGCATCCAGAAAAACTTCGAAGGCCAGAGTTCAGAAAGCTTCTGGGTTGGTAAACATGGGAGATTTGGGGAGAGTGGCAGCCTGGAGAGGGCATGGAAGCTCCTTGCCCTTTCCCCATACCTTTCCCTGTGCATCTCTTCCATCTGGCCGTTCCTGAGTTATATTCTTTTATCATAAACTGGTAATCTAGTAAAATCTAGTAACGTGTTTCTCCCAAGTTCTGTGAGCCGCTCTATTAAATTAACTGATCCCAAGGAGAAGGTTGTTGGAACCTACACTCTACAGCTGGTTAGTCAGAAGCACAGGTGATAACCTGAAGTTGGGGGAGGGGGCAGTTTTGTGGGACTGAGCCCTTAACTTACAGAATCTGATGCTATCTCTGGGTGGATAGTGTCAGAATTGAGTTGAATTGTAGGACAGCCAGCTGGTGTCTGGAGAATTGCTTGCTGCTTTGAGGGATAACCCCACCACCACCACCACCACTGCCACACAAACACAGAAACACACATTGGAATTGGGTTCAGAACCTGAATTAAGTGTTCAAAGGGACACAGCAAACCCGAGCGCTGAAGAACATCCATGTGCTGCCGTTTGGAATCAGGCAGATAGTTGCTCTTGGTTTGTTGAAGCAGCCCCAGTTCATGGGGTACTGAGAACATTTGGTCTCTGGTCAAGTAAGTTGAGGTCAGGGCGGGCATTGAGCCTCAAATTGAGGAACTGGAGTGCAAAGCAAGAATCCAAGGCAGGGGACTTCCCTGGTGGTCCAGTGGCTAAGATTCTGCACTCCCATTGCAGGGGGCCCGGGTTCCATCCCTGGCCAGGGAATGAGATCCCACATGCCACAACTAGGAGTTCACAAGACACAACTAAAGATCCCGCATGCCGCAATGAAAGATCCCGCATGCCGCAGCTAAGACCCGGTGCAGCCAAATAAATAAATAAAAATAAAAACCGAAAACCTTGACTTAACATTAAAAAAAAAAAGAATCCAAGGCAGGAGGCCACTTTTCTCGACTGAGCAAACCCACTGGGGATTAGAAGGAGAACTAATGTGAGCATGTGCAGGCTTCACTTCTGGTCTGCCAGTTTAAGAAGAGCAAGACTTCTCTCAACTACCAGTCCTCTAGGTCTCGAGCCTTTGCTGGCTGAGTGTGACTGTTTATTGGGTTATTGCCCTTTTGGAATGCCTCAGGGACTAGCAGGGCCGAGCTGCAGATTAAAAGTAGCGTGTTTGAGAAGTCTCATGGGGCTTCTATCTATAAAAATTCATTTTATGTACCGTTTTCCAGGAACATCTGTACTGCTTAAGAAATATTTGTTGAGGATTCATTGTTGTGATAGTCAATTTTATGTATCGTCTTGGCTAGGCCTAGATACCCAGATATTTGGTCAAGTATTATTCTAGATATTGCTCACGAGACATTTTGGAGATGAGATTAATATTTAAATGAGTGGACTTTGAGTAAAGCATGTTACTCTCAGCAATGTGGGTGGGCCTCATCCAGTCATTTGAAGGCCTTAATAGGACAAATTTTGACCTCCTTCCAGGAAGGAGGAATTCTGCCAGGAGATGGACTTGAACTTCAATATCAACTCTTCCTTGGGTCTCTAGCCTGTGCGCCTCCACAACTGTGTGAATCAATTCCTTAAATCAATCAATCAACCTCTCTCTCTCTTACATATATAATATATCTAATTTATATATATAGTATGTAATCTTGTATATAATATGTATATATAAACTTATATGTTGTATGTGTGTGTGTATATATATATATATATGTATATTTATATCTTATTGGTTCTGTCTCTCTGGAGAACCCTAGCACAGTTGTCCAATACGAAGTTGCATGAGTTTCACTCCATTGAAGGACATCATTTGCTTATGTCATGTTTTCTTTCAGACTAATCCATTAATAGCATCTCTACCCTTTCCTCCCACCTAGTTCTTTTTTTAAAATTTATTTATTTATTTTTGGCTGCATTGGGTCTTTGTTGCTGTGCACAGGCTTTCTCTAGTTGCGGCGAGCGGGGCCTACTCTTGATTGTGGCGCGTGGGCTTCAGTAGTTGTGGCATGTGGGGTCAGTAGTTGTGGCTCACAGGCTCTAGAGCGCAGACTCAGTAGTTGTGGCGCATGGGCTTAGTTGCTCCGCGGCATGTGGGATCTTCCTGGACCAGGGCTTGAACCTGTGTCCCCTGCATTGGCAGGCGGATTCTTAACCACTGAGCCACCAGGGAAGTCCCCCACCTAGTTCTATTATAAGGATAATAGAAAAAAAGTTGCAGAGCTGAGAAACTTTATATATTAACTACATTTTGAAAACATCTGCTTTCAAGACCTGTTTGCTTTCAACATCAAAACTGACTGTAATCATAATGATGTGTGGAAAAGTATTCACTTGAGAATAAAATGTTAAACCCTGAAGGCTATTAAAGGACGTTGTGGACATATTTGTTTGAACTGATTTCAGTTGTGAAAGTTCTTTCAAATACTGGGAGGGGGATACATAAAAATGCAAGTGGTGATCTCATGGTTGAGCAAGCCTGCCTTCTGACTTTTTATGCAGCATAATGCTGTGTTGTAGCTTTGGGTTGTGACTTCTCATGGGACATACGTTATTTAGTTTTTAGTTAGTTAGTTTGTTATCTCAGTACAAGTTAATATTAAAGTTCCGTGTGTGGTCTTTGTTCTGAAATGCTTTCGAGTCCATCACATCACCAATATATTTATAAGCTTGAGAAATAGATTACTATGAGGTAACTTAAAATATGAGTGGTTCTCCTGTGAATTTAGGTCAGATACTTTCTTAGTAATGAAGCTGCTAAGTGTTGAAACTCCTTTTTCCCTGAAGGCATTTAAATCTTAGTTTTGGTTGGACATGTTCCTGGTGGTTGAAAACTAGTAACTATGGACATTCCTAAAGCTGTTTTCTCGAGTTTCTTGTATTTTTCTTTTCTTTGACTTCATGTTTGCTCTTTCCAGCTGTTTATGTTTTGATCAGTTGCTTTCTAAATATTCAATTTCCTTTAACATGTTCAGTAGAAAAATTTGGATTTCTTGGTTAGAGACTACTACATTTATAAAAATTATTGTTTTACTGAGAAATTAGAGTCATCCATTAAAACCTACTTTTGGTTTCACCATAGTATATTGATGATGTTCTTACCTGGGCTACATATAGTGCCAGCACCTAGAATTGTGCTTGAGAGGAGACTCAACAAATACTTCTTCAATTAACTTAGTTGATAAAACCCAAGCAAAAATTGATGGCAAAGAGAATGGCAACCATCCTGTGCAGAAAGAGTTCTCTTTTAACAAATACCATTATATCCTCCCCTTTTTTTTTTGCCATTTATTACTTTAAAACACATACAAATATGGTTTTGCTGTTTTAGTTCTTGAATAAAAAAATCACGAACTCTGGAAGGATATATAAGAAATGAATAATAATGGTTATGTGGGAAGGGGGTACTAGGTGGATAGGACAGAAATGGGAAGAAGTTTTAACTGGATATCATTTTATGATTCTTTTGGTTTTGAACCAAATAAAAATTATTTGTTATTCAAAAATTAAATTAAAGAAAAAAGCTAATTGCATGAATGAGGTGGATTTACAAGTCCCTTCCCTAGAAATAGCCACTAAACTAATAAAGATGTATCCCTTTGGAATGATGTTTATGTATAGTAACTGTATTTGAATATCTGCACAGGAGTAACTATAATATTAATAAATCTGGAATGGTTTTTAAAATATTGTATCATTGATATTTTGTGAATTTATCATTTTAAACTGCCTTAAGCACCTTGAAACTGATTGAATCATTTTACAAAGTGTAACTTAAAAGTAGTTTGGATATGGTAATGCACAAATTTTGGTTGCCTTTAAGCTTATTAAAATAGATTCTATTTATATAGCTGCCTCAGTTACTCATTTCTGCACAATAAATTACCCCCAAATTTAGTGGCTTAAAATGTTTGACTTGCTCACTAGCCTGTGATGTGACAGTTTGGGCTGGCTGTAGCTGGGCTGGGTGCCAGCAGGGTCTATGTTTGTGGTTGGGTTCATTCATTCGTCTGGTGGCAGTTGGCTGGCTGTCAGCAGGGGTGATGGAAGAATCTGGGCCAAGTGTCACTCACATTCCAGCAGGCTACCCTGAACTTCTTCACATGGTTGCTGGGTTCCACCAGCAATAAGGGAGAGCAAGTTCCAATGCCTAAGTTCAAGCCTCTGCTTGTGACGTCTTGCTTATGTCCCATTGGTCAAAGCAAGTCACAGAGTCAATGTGGGAGGCCAAGCTCAGAGTCAATGTGTTAAAGAAGTATAGGAAGGCAATGGGTCCAGGGAGGTGTAATTCAATGGGGGCCATTACTATAACTGTAGTTGCTATCATTTCTAAAAATTTCCATTATTTTCTCAAAGCATTGATATTAAACTCAACTCATGGTCAGGCAATTCTGTATACAACTGAGAGCTGATGATGAGTTATAGCTATTGGACTCTGATTTTAAGGCTTTAGCACCAGTTAATATTATAATGTAAAAAACTAAGACGTCATATCACTGCCTTGTTCCAACATTTCCCATGGCTTCTTATTACATTTAGAATAATATTAAAATTCCTTGACACAGACCACAGGCCCTCAGCGATTTTGCTTTTATCCACGTTTTCATGATATCATACTTTACCACTCAGCCCCTAGTTTACTGTCTTTCAGCTATAATGGCTATTTTTCTATTCATTTAATCCATCAAATTCATCCCCACTTCTGGACTTTTCACTTGCCATTTCCTCTTTGGAATGACTTTCCTTCAGATCTTTGCTTGGGTGGCTTCTTCTCTTCATTCAAGGCTCAGTGCAAATTTTACTTCTTAAGAGCAGTATTTCCTGACCATCCCTCAGAAATAGCTCCTCCCATCTCAGATCACTCACTATCCCATTTCTTCATTTTATTTTCTTCAAAACACTTCTTGTTACCTGGAATTATCTTACTTATTCAATTGTTCGCTTGCTTATTATCTTATTCCCCCTACTAGCATATAAGCTCTTAAAGGGATAATTGTCTCTTCTGTACCATGTAGAACACATAGTAGGTACTCAATAAATATTTGCAGAATTAATGAATTAGTGAACTGAAGGCCTGGCAGACTCAGTCTTGACCGAGGGATCTTTGCCTTTAAGGTGAGGAGGTTGGATCCTTTCTAAGATCTTTTCCAACTCAAAAATTGTATACCTCCCATTCATATAGCTCAATTTTTAGATGAAGCTTGAGCAGAGGAAAAAAAGCTGTCTGTAACAAGGATCGTGGTAATAAATATTCTATAAACTGTTTCATGTTGGAAAAAAGTCTGTTGTAGTGATTTTCAAATACATAAAAAAGGTAGGTAGAATTTAGGAAGAGGAATGAAAGTACAACTTAAATTGAAAAAACCTAATAGACATTCTTTTCACTATATCTATACCCAAAGTATCTTTAAAATTTTTTTTTAGCTCTATTGATATCTAATTGACATATAACATTATGTAAGTTTAAGGTGTATAACATGATGATTTGATATATACCCAAGTATCTTGAGTAGAAGTAATATAGTTTTTAGTATTTTCCAATGAGAAGGCCAGAGCAAGGAAGAGGGGAGCGCTCCCTTGGGTGGCACCAGAATACCAACATTTTCATCAAATAATGTAGCCTAGATTCTGGAGCCAGCCTGCTCAGGATCAAAGTCCAGCTCTGCCTCTTAATACCTGTGAATCCTTATGGACGTTGTTTAACCTTGTGTGCTTCAGATAGCACCTCTGTGAAATGAGAACACTGATGGCAGTTACCTCATAGGATTGCTGTGAGGATTCAATGAGATAATGTTTCTAAAGGGCTTACCACAGTACCTGGTCCACCATAGCACTCAACAAATATTAACTCTAGTCTTTAAGAGTAATAAGCAAAACAGTAGTGTATGTCAAACCAAAGAATGGCAAGCAAAAGTGTCCTTGGGTAGGTTGGGGTGAGGAGTGAGATGGGAGACTTGGAAGAGTTCAGAACCTTTGTAACGTTCCTGAGGCGGCACTGCTAATTATTAGCATCGTGTTAGAGTTGGGCAAGACGGGTGCGGCTGCTTAATGGAGTAGCTCCTGGCTGTACATATTTCATGCTGGAGGGAAATAGATGTTAAAAAAATTATTTTTTCCAAGAATGCCAGGAAAATTAAAATTCAATTGAAATGCAACTTCCTATATCGTGAATGTATTAAACAATTTGGGGTTTATATCCAAACTCTGTATTTCGGTAAAGTACTTAGGGCCTGAACTAAAAAGAGACGCCTCCTTAAAATCAGTTATGTCACGTAGATAAGTCACATTCTGAAACTTTAATCCCCGAGATGAAGTGGCTGGTATGACGTTCCAAGGATAATCTAATCATATACAGGATAGCCTCATTAATGTGCACTCCACTGATTGAGGATCTGAGAATATTTAGACCAAAACTGAGATTTTGCCCTTTCTATGGAAAAATAAGAACATTGCCAAGAACATTAGTATTATAAGTAAGATTGTATTAGAAGAGTGTAAAGTACTTTAAAGAATCAACACTGTTGATGCACTCTTTTAGGTACAATTCACATGCTAATATAGTTAGTCCATAACAAAACATAATTACTAGTGACTTGAGTTAATAACTTAAATCAATAATATTTGTGTGCTCCCAGTGTGCCAGGCTTCATTTGAGACACTGGAGTTCACTAACAAGCAAGACACACCTAGTTCATCCCTCCACGGGGCTTACATTCTAGCATGAAAAGCAAATAATGGTTTACATTAATGGGGTGATATTATTTGAGTACGGGATGCTTTGGGAATTTTACGGAAACACCCATTCTAGTCTAGGATATGGGAAAAGGTCTTCTGAAGAAAAACGTTAAACAGAGACCTGAAGAGTAGTAGAAGCTGTCTGGGAGAAAAGGAAATAGCTTGTAGGAATTATTGGCCGACTGTTGGCTGACTGTCTTCCTGATCAATAGAGGGGTCTATCAAGGGTTTCTACCAACTCTTTGACAATCTAATTTGCATTTCTCTATATTCTTAAAAGTAATACCATTGTTCTTCTTAAAAATATTCATGTTAAAAAAATATTCATGTGATTCCAAATCATCACAAATTCAGACAAAGCACTGCTGTTATTTTTAAAATGTCTCCAGTTCTAAACTTGATACACTCAATGCAATGGGTAATTCCTGCTGCCTATTTCTCATCTGATTGGTCAGAAATGTAATAGCTGGTTTTTTTTTTTTTGTTTGTTTTTTTGCGGTACGCAGGCCTCTCACTGCTATGGCCTCTCCCGTTGCGGAGCACAGGCTCCGGACGCGCAGGCTCAGTGGCCATGGCTCACGGGCCCAGCCGCTCCGCGGCATGTGGGATCTTCCCGGACCGGGGCACGAACCCGTGTCCCCTGCATCGGCAGGCGGACTCTCAACCACTGCGCCACCAGGGAAGCCCATAGCTGGTCTTTTATGTGCAGTTAAATCCTTTAGAATTTTCATATTTTTCTGTACTATCGTATTTGCTATTGTATCATATTACTATATTACTATATGATGCCTTTGTAGTTTATTAGTGGTACTTAGCAAAACCTTTCATGTGTAGACAATAAAAAATTACACTTTCCATGTCATTTCTTGCACTCAGGGTATTGTGTGAGGTGAGTGCTGCTGGAGACCATTCTCTGGTACGTATAGGTCTATAATTTTAGGTTATTTCAGGTCAATAAACCAGATCTCTAGACCTACCATGTCCAGTACAGTAGCCACTAGCCACATGTGGCTACTGAGCAGTTGGAGTGTGGCCAGTCCAAATTGAGATGTGTTGAAGTGTAAAATACACACTGGATTTCAAAGACTTAGTACAAAAAAAGAGTAATATAAAATATCTCATTGATTCTTTTTTGTAATGATTACATGTTGAAAATATTTTGGCTTTATTGAATTAGATAAAATATATTATGAAATTAATTTCACTTTTTTTTTACTTTTAAAAATGTGGCTATTTGATAATTTAAAATTGCATATGTGGGTAACGTTTGTGGCTCACATCATATTTCTGTTGGTGGGTGCTGCTCTAGAGTTCTTTATTTTGTGGGTGTTAGCAGAGGCTGAGGCTGGTCTGAAGTCGTGCTGTGGCTGTTAGTGGGCACGAGAAGTCATCACTGCTGATTAGGGAAGGTTTGGCTTTTGGATAGAATCAGTTACTGAAACAGATCACCAACTGCGGATGCGATGGAGACTTCGTTGGGATGAAGGATTGGAGAAAGAAACTTGATCAGATGTTGTTCAGGTCCTACCTAATGATAAGAGGCAGAGACCCCTAACAATATCATGTTTACAAAACAGGGACCATTGTTCCCAAGGAGTTCCTGCTACTTACATTGCCGTTGAAATCTCTAGGCAAGCCCTCCAGAAGGACATATAATGTTACATCAGAAGAAAGTCAACCTGAAAAAACAGAAGCTGGCCTCCCTGTAAACAAAGTTCCTGTAGTCACATTTGCTGTCTCTAAGAATAAAGAAGGCAAACCCTGTTAAAAACACCGTGCAGTTCTGTAGTCCTTTTTATCTTGAAGTACCTTAGTAACATTAACTCACTATTCATCACAATTTGGGACATGTTGAATAGTGAGTGTTACTATCCCATTTATAGATTGGAGAAGAGTCAGTGAATGTAAAAGACTTGCCCAAGTTACACAGTATTTAGGGGAGCTCACCTGCCAGCCTGGAGGAAGTGACATGGAAGTCCTTTCAAAAGTAGTTTTGACATCATATTTCACATCTAATTATGTTATGTGTCCCTTAACTGCTTATAGTCTAGTAGAGAGAGGCAGGCATGTACAAAATACCAGAGAGTATTTCAGGTGCTCTGGTGAGAGGAGTGGGTTCAAGATAATGATAGTACCTAAGAGTTCTGTGGAGTTTCCTGTGTACCAAGCATGGTTCTAAGTGCTTTCATGTATAGTAACTTATTAAGCCTTCAGGAAAATCCAATAGATAAGGAATTATTAGGATCTTCATGTTACAAAATACTACAAGTGGGCAAAAAGAGATTCAGTAATTTACCCAAGGTCACAGTGAGTGGCAGAACTTGAATTCAAACCCAGACAAACTTTGCTCTTCACCACTGCACTGAGGTGTGTGCATTACCGCCTGGGTGGACAGAAAATGCTTCTTGGGGAAAGTGACACTTGAGCTGAGTTTGGTAAAAGCAGAAGCTATTTGCTAGGATGGCAAGAAGGGGGCATTCTTATTATGATGATCATATGGGCAAAGTCCCGGCAAAATAAAGCAGTTAGTGCAAAAGAGACAGGTTTAGGAGAAAGGAAAGGGGAAGGTGGAAAGACGGGGGATAGAGTAGGCCAGCCAGAGTTACAGGAAAGGAAAAGGTTGTGAAAGGAGGACCTTGAAACTGTTGACAAAGTGAGATTAGTGGAATATCTAAGGATTCATTTACCAAGCCTCCTGCATTCCCCTTTAGCACAAACAGCTGAAAAATTTTAACTATATTTAAGTCACTGGTTATGTGACCCTGGGCAAATCAGTTTAATTCTCTGGGCCTCAGTTTTCTCATCAGTGAAATCAAGTGCCAAGACAAAATGGTCTTTGCGTTCGTTTCCAGCCCCAGTCTTCTGATTTCTGTGAGTTCTAATGTGCAAAGAAGAAGCAGTTTGAAACTAAGTGACATATTTAGATTTGCATTTGAGAAAGATGACACTATTTTTATATGGTAATATTGCGGTAAATTTTTTAAAAGGCATCGTAAGTTTTAAAATTCTACACTTGCTCTGCAAACTTCTACTTGGAGAGTGTTACCATGCTCTCTGTGAGAATAAGTGCCCCTCACTGTCTCATGTTTAGCACAGCTACCTCTCCATTGGTTCTGATGTTTTCTTGTTTCTCACTTGGAGGCGATCTCTTTTTCTCCCCATTCTTTTGGTGTCTCCTCTGGTAACTAAGTCTTCTGTGAGTCTAAGCGCCCCTGAGTTTTCTTAATTATTTCCATTGTTTTAACTACCATCTCTCTAGAAATGTATTCTAACTACCTGCTCTAGTTCTGTATCTCTAGTGGATATAGTCCCATCTAGAAATGACATGCCTGGAGGGGGTTGGGGGGGCAAAGTGGGTGAAGGGGGTCAAAAGGTACAAACTTTGAGTTATAAACTAAATAAGTCGTGGGGATGTAATGCACAGCATGGTGACTATAGTTAATAATATTGTACTGCATATTTGAAAATTGCTAAGAGAGTAGATCTTAAAAGTCCTCATCACAAGAAAAACAAAGAAAAATAAGTTTTGTAACTATGTATGGTGACTGATGTTAACTAGACTTATTGTGGTGACCATTTCCCAATGTATGCAAATATCAACTCATTTTATGTTGTATACTTGAAACTAATATAATGTTATGTGTCAATTAAACCTCAATAAAAAAATTTTGAAAATGACTTGGCTAAAACATGACTGCATCAGAATTTCTCTAAAGCCTTTCCTCTTTATTAGAAAAAATTACATTATTTCATTCTTCCAGTCTCAGTACAGAAAAATCAGAAAGTACATACAAGGAAAAGAATATAATAACCCCCATAATCTTATACATGAAAGGATAATCACTGTTACTATCTTATTGTATAGTTTCCTAATTATTTCTCTGTATGCATATATATGTGTTTATTGTGGGAGGAGAATCATAATACCGTTTTGTAGCCTATCAGAAACATCTTTCCATTTCAACACATGAAATCATGTATTGTTTTTGAAAGAGTGTGGAGTATTCAATTATATACTCATATAATATATTTAACCAAATTTCTGATGTGGGGACTTTATTTCCAATTTACTGATATGACAAAGAGTGATTATATGAATTCCCATTGCTTGTATCACACATATGACACTTATCACACATGCTTGGTATAGTGGTGACCTGAGCTTTGACATATCTCCTCAAAATGATTTTATACATTTTGAGACCAGATCTTATATTTCTTTGTGTCTCTTATAGAGTGTAGCATGGCCTTGCATATGGGAAACATTCAATAAATATGATCTGCTTTCTATTGCTATAGATTCATTTTCATTTTCTAGAATTTTATATAAATGGAATCATAAGGTATGCACCCCTTTTTGTGTGGCATCTTTCACTTAGAATAATTATTTTGAGAGATATCCAGGTTGTTATGTAAGTCATGTTTCAGCAAGTTGGTGGGGAGACAGACAACAGTTGTGTACCATTTCCTATAGAAGCCTGCCAATGGGGCCTCTCCATCACAGAGAATCTATTCTGAGCCCTTGATGCATGCACTCCTGCCTGCTTGATCTCTCCTCTTGAATATCTCACTGACAAAGGTAACATGTCTCAAATGGAACCCTTTATGCAATGCAATCCACCCCCCGCCCCAGAAAAAAACCCTCCTCCAAAACCTAGATGCTTCCGTCTTTCCCAGGATAATAAATGACATCATCTTTCATCTAGTTGAATGGGTCTTCCTAGTTGCTGGGTCATCCTCTTGAATATATCTCTGTTCCATCTGTCTCTTTTTCTGTCTCTACTGCCACCACCCTATTCTAGGCTGCATCATCACTTGTCTGCCTACTGCAGCCTTCTTACCAGTCTCCCTGCTTTTGCCTTTGCCCCTGTCCAACTCAGAGAAGTCATGGTGACTCTCAAACATACATTGCCTCTTATCACTCTTACGCTTAAAACCCCTCAATGGTATCCTTTGCACTCATCCTATAGTTCTATTTTTAGAACGCTTTGATACCAGAGTACGCAGGACATTTTTGATTTCTAACCCTCCAGATTTGAGCTCCTGTAAGAATGAAGTGCATAGGAGCTGTGTTGAGAAGTCAGCTCTGAAATTTTGACAGAAGAGGGCAGGGTTAGAATCTTCCCAGAGTCCTGCACACAAAATCTGCTTAGTGTAGTTTATGGCTAGTTTCATCCTTGATGTTAAGAAAATCTGTACAGATCCTTTAGATCCTTTCCTGGCTTCAAGCTCAATCTTGACCTCTCCTTGAAGCCCATTTAAGAGTTCACTTATCTGACTAAGAGGATAGTACATGTTGGTTTCTCTTCACTTAGAAAGTGTGTGTTTATTTCTGTATTTAAACACACACCCCACACCACCATATATATATATTTTGGTGACTTGTCTAGACTATTTTGTGAGCCACAGGGGAATAGAAACCTTTCTCCTTATTCTGTTCCTTATTTCACTCTATGGAGTGAGTAAGGGGCTAAGCAGACCCTCTGTGGGCTCTCTATAAATACCGGTTCCATTCAATAATGGACCAGCTGAGTGTTTCAAAGAAATGCAAATTGAGCAGAGAGGTCAAAAAAGGTGTCCTAATACTTTTCAATTTGTTCTTTAATCAGAGTTAATGCAATCGAAGCCCTTTGGTTTCATATCCATTAGGCACACAGCAGGCTGGCAAATGCTTCCTGAGGGACTAGGCCTCAGCTGTGGTCTGGGTGCTCTTTGGTGTGTGTACATGTGTACACGCATGTCCACATCTGCCTGCACGATCTCTGTCTTGTTGAATTTCTATAAACATATAATTAAATTGGTCTTGTCAAACTGTTGGGGGACATGGTGGACAGAATTCTAAGATGACCTCCAAGATTCTTGCCCTCCAGTGTACATACCCTGTACATTCTTTTCTCCTTTAAGTGTAGTCGAGACCTGTGGATATGCTTGGTGACCAGTCTGATGATTAGGTTCCTTTACATGACAACAGTGAAGAGATTCTGAAGATGTAATTAAAGTCCCTTCTGGAGGAGAGAGTTCTCCTGCTGACCATGATGAAACGAACAGCCCTGTTGTAAGCTGACTGTGGAGAGGGGCAGTCTCTAGAGCCTGTAGATGCCCAGGGTGTCAGTCCTACAACCCTGAGGAATTGAATCCACAATCACCTGAATGAGCTTGAAAGAAGACTCTGAGCTCCACATGTGAACGTAGCCCAGCCGACACCTTGATTGTAGCTTTGTGAGACTCTGAGCATCGCACCCAGCTCAGCTATGCCTGGACTCCTGACCCCCAGAAACTGAGGTAATACATGTGTGTAGTTTTAGGCCAGTACCAGGTTTGTGGCAATTTGTTAGGCAGCAATTAACAGTAACTAATACGGAGGATATCCATCTGGCATTTAAATTTTTACCGTTATATTAGTTTGTTAGAGCAGGCACAACAAAGTACCATGGACTGGATGGCTTAAACAACAATAAACAGTACACAGAAATTTATTTTCTCACAGAGGCTATGTGTCCGAGATCGAGGTGTCAACAGGTTTGGTTTCCTCTGAGGCCTCTTTCCTTGGCTTGCAGATGGCTGCCTTCCCACTATGTCCTTACATGGTAGTGTGTATGCCCATGTGTGTCCGAATCTCCTCTTCTTATGAGGACAACAGTCATGTGTGATTAAGGGCCACTCAAAGACCTCAATTTAATTACCTGTTTAAATAATGTATCTCCAAATAACATTACATTCTGAGATACTAGGGGTTAAGATTTCAACATATGAATTTTGAGGGGGGGGGTACAATTCAGCCCATGATAGCCAGCATCATTTTCTGTATTCTCTTCACCACTAATATTTTGTTTTGACTTGTTTTCTTATTCCTTGAACCTCTGTTACATCTCCCCATTCTTTAGATTTTTATTGTACTATTGTATTCCAAATGCTTTTTCTAATTCTTCACATTTTGGGCTACAGGTTAACTTGTAACATCCTTCACGATTAAATCCCTAGCTTCTAATGGCCAATCAGTCTGATATTAATGAAAACATTGCATTACATTTATATATATATTTTACAGGTTTACAAGGTAGTTTCACATGACGTTTTTTTGTTTTGAAACCTAGAACAATGCTGTGACGCAGATCAGGCCAATATCATGATTACCCCACTCTAAATTCAGGAAGAACACACTCAAGAGAGGTGATGGGGTTAACGTAACGTGACATAGCTCATAAGTGTCTACTGACTCCAAGTCAGAGCTCTGTCCACTAGATTAACTTTTCAAAGCATCCTAACCCAAATAGCAACTAATTCCTACCGAATAAGTCTATTTGTAATATATCTTATTCCTATCCCGTTGTTCAGATGCAGATTCTATAACCGCCCCCATCCTTGCTGTGTATCAGAAGGGTGAACAGTGTGAATTGGGGCTGCTAGGGCCACACCTGATCATCCCATTTTCCTGTTATTTCTGTTTGAGAACTTACTGTAAAACTACCCCACTTGAACCTTTTTATGGCAGGGATGAAGCAATGACTTGGGTGTATATCAACTCAGTTGTATTTACTTATTTATTTTTAACTTAACGTGCTAGATTTTTCATACACGCTGAAATCAATTGCTTTAAACACATCTCAATGAGACTGTAAACTCCTGTAACAGGTGCTTTCCAGCTAATAGGCATTTTGTGTGTAACACAGGTATATGATGACAATTATTGAATAAGCATAGTGGAGAAGCCAATGAATGCACGCCTGTTAACAAAGATGAATCGTGTTGAATCCACTGACAGGTAAAAGATAATAATGTAAATTACACGTGCACTTGGAGTTCTTTCTTACCTTTTTACCAGTTTGGTAAAGCCCAACAGTGTGGTGATAGCTTTAGTTCTTGCAAGTTTTTGAGTAACTGATTAATTTCAAAGTTACTTAAAATGCACTACTAGAATTTCAGTGTATGGAATTTGAAATACCAAGTCAACAATGTTGAGATCTCAGATGCCTGATCAGTTTACTGGTAGGCAAAGGGAGAAATATTAGGAAATATAAAGAACTACAGTCCCCACGCTCACCCCATCACTTCCTTAAAAAAAACAAAAAACAAAAAACAGTGAGTAAACTGGTTGCTAACAGCACGCTCCCATTATTTTTCCTAGGAGAAGTCTGGAATTATAAGCAGAAAAGGCAAAGGAAGAGGTGTAAAATGGTGGCCCCAGGCTGTAACCGTCAAGAAGGCAAAGAATGAATAGAAGACCTGCAAAGGGGAAAAACAGGCTTGACTGGGGTTTTTGCTGGGGGCTTGGCTGACAGAACCGGGAGGAGAGAGTCAAGATTCTGACTCAGAGTAGCAGTTCCACCAGTTTGGAAGCAGCGTTGCACAGCGGTTAAGAGCTTGGGCGCTGGAATCACACTGCTTGGGAAACTGGGTCCTGCTCTGCTCCTTACCAGTTGTGTAACCTTGGGCAACTAGTTTGACCTTTTCGCCTCAGTTTTGTCACTTGTGAAATGGAGATAATTCTACTGTGGACCTTGTGGAGTAGCTGTGAGAATTAAGTGAGTGAATAATTCAGCGCTGGGTTCTAAGCAGACGCTCGGTAAAATGCTGAAGTGCCGTATTTGTTATTCTTCCTCTTTCTTAATCGTCTGTACCTCCCGTAGGGAGGGCAGATATGAAGTGCTCGTCGCATCCGAAGAGTGATGAACAGTTGTGTGACAGCCTGGGTCAGGCTGATTTCGAGGTGCGCGCCCCACCGAGGGGAAGCGGCTTGAGGACACACCTTGTGCCCGGGCCCCCTGTGACTAAGAGGGGCCGCGACAACTGCAGGCAGGAGCACCGGGGGGCCTCCTCTTGGCGGGCGCACTGTGCCCCTGGATACTTGACAGTTTTCACCTCTTCTGCACCCTGGGCACTAGAAGCCAAGTGTGCTCAAAGCCGAGCGTCCCGGTTTCGGAGGCGTGAGGGCCACTGGGCGGTCACCCCGCCTCCGGGCCCCTCCTCGTCACGCATCGGCTGCAGCGGAGTTGTGCTCGGACCCTACACACGGTCCTAGCCCCAGCTCCCCCGCCTCCCGCGCAGGCGCCGCCGGGGCCACCCCCGCCGCCATGTTTCCCCCGCCCGCGCGCTCCCTCCCCCTCCCCTCCTCAACTGGGCTCCCGCCCCCCCCCACCCCCCGGTGAGGTCAGGCGGAGGCGCTGCCGCTGCGGCCGCAGCAGCTCCGCTCGTATTCCGGGGAAGCGTGGGACGGGGGCTTTTGAAATAAGTGGAGCGGCGTTCGGGTTAGGGTCCGTGCTCTCCGCCTGCGGGAGAGCGAGGCGAAGTGACCGGGGCGAGCAGGGGGTGCGGAGGATTGGGGGCCGGTGCCTCACAGCCGGACAGAGCCCCGGCTGCGCCGCGCGACTAGCTCTTTGGCCCTCGGAGCGCAGCAGCCGGCGAACGGGCAGCGGGACGCTGGGACGCGGCAAACAAGGTGAGGCAGGGTCCTGAAGTCGCAGCGGCTCCATCAGCCGCCTCCGAGCCCCTGGGACCCGGCGGGGCCAGGCGGCGCGCGGTAAGGAGTTGCGATCTGCACCAGGGGCAGAGGGACAGGGAACTACCTTCGCTCTTTGCACGTCCCCTCACCCCCCAACCCGTTTTCTCTCGCTTGCCGCTGTGCGCCCTCATCCCTGCACCTTTTCATCCCTACCTCCCGGACTCGCTGGCTCCGCCAGTCGCCTGGGTTCTTTGAGGACCACTGTACCTAGCTTTCCTTTGCTTCTTTGTTATCCCTCTAAGATCTTCTTCTCCGGGCTGTCGCTGCCCTTGACGGTCTGGGGTCCCTCTGCTCGCCTCGGGCCCCACTGTCTCTTGCCTTCTAACAGTTTCTGCTTTGTGCCTCCCATCCGTCCCTCCTCTATAATCTTCTAACTTGGTAGGCTCCGCTGCTGGCTCCGGAGTCAGGAGCACACTCTTCTCTTCCTCGAAGCTGTTAACTCTGCTTTGAACGTCTTCATCTCTAAAAGTCTTGGCTTCTTTGGATTAATCACAGTTGTCTAATGATTTTCTTGGAAGCTTACAGTCTATTACGGTGTACTGCAAGTGATGGGAATGATCCTCTAGCAAATACCAGCTGAGGAACTTGAAAGTTTCTTTCTAGTTTTCAGTAACTTAGTTCAAGAACCACAACCGCTTAGAATGTATGTATGTATGTTTGTGTTTAATCCTAGCACATGGTCCTGAATCTGATTCTTCCCACGCTGCCAAGCAGGCCGGGGAAAGAGAGAGAGAGAGAGGGAGGGAGGGAGGGAGGGAGGGAGGGAGGGAGAGAGGGAGAGAAGGAGGGAGAGAGAGAGAGAGAGAGAGAGAGGGAGGGAGGGAGGGAGGGAGGGAGGGGGAGAGAGAGAGAGAGAGAGAGAGAGGGAGAGAGAGAGAGAGAGAGAGAGAGAGAGAGAGACTGACTTTGATGCCTGGCTTCTCCTGCAGACTGGGGTGTTCATCGTTTTAATGTAGTCAGAGGACTAGTGGTTTGGGATAAAGTCACTCAAGTTAGCATAGGCTGGTTACTAAGCACACTGAATGGGAACAACAAGAACATGGTAAGAAAAGTATGGATAAATACAGTAGATTTTCTTTCCTTCCTTCTCTTGAGTTGTTCCCTTCTCTTGAGTTGTCTAATTTATGTTTGTGGTGATGGAATAGTTCTATATCTTGATGTAGAGGTGGTTACACTGAATCTGGAGTTTAAAACTGTCTCTGTTGGGAGGGCCCCTGCCTTTGTTTTTGTTTTTTCTTTTAAAGAAGCCACAATTTCTTGCTTCAGATCTCATATTTGTATATACCCTCAAGAAGCAGAATTTAAAAACCATGTCAAAGAGACGACTTTTCTGTGGATTGGGGATTAGTGCGCTGAAGCTGATTTCACACGGCACTAGCAATATCGCCTTCTCCCCATGCAGTTGCCCTGTTAGCTCCCATACTGAGGTTCGTTTACTCAATTCCATGCGCTAATTAGTGCGTGAAGAAAATTGAATGAAGAAGCTGAAAGTGGAGGCAGATACAGTAAACTAGCACATGCTGACCTCGGCGGCTGTGTTCTTGGAAATGGGCTATATCCAGTGTTCAAGTTTGAAAACTGAGAAAAATGAAATAATCCATTAACCAGTTATGACATCATTTTACGTTTAAAAATACTAGCTCCCTTATCTGCAAGTTTTTATTAATATCCTTATACTTAACAGTGATAGAATTGTTTGCTTGATGTGTGACCAGGTGTTGCCATTGACATACTGGGTATTAATTGGCAGTCATCTCAGAAGAAACCAGTTGTGAATAAAGATGATGGGTAAATTTCACTGTCCTGGGAGCACTTTTTTGGCAGTGAGACAAAGCATGTAGCTTCTGCGGCAACATCAAATGATGTGTTTTTAAAATAGATAAATAAGAGCCTTAAATTCCCAAGGCTTTTAATCTGCAATTTTTATAAGCACACTTTAAGAAAGAGTGGTATGGCAGTATCGAGTTTAAGGTGATGTTCTGAGGAAAGTGGTTTTCACAAGAATATTAAAGTCTGTTGATCGTCAGTTTAGTTATATGGCTTACAGGTGATCTGTAGTTTCCCTCATTCATTTGGTAAATTTCTGACTTCACTTTAGTCCTTTTAAAAAATGGGATATAGTAGGGAAAGGGGATTTATACCAATAGGCCCACCCTTCTAAATCTGTAATTTTCTTGCCAACCCTTTCTGGAAAGATATACAAACTTGCCAACTGTTTCAAAGAAAAGAGTTTATGTTACTATGCCATTTTTTTCCTTGGTAATTGTTACTGATACCAAGTCTAAGGTAACATTGCCCTAGTATGAACTACTTATGTTTGCCAGAAAATAAGATAAAGGTGGATATGAGTTTGTCTTAAGCATTTTGCTCTGAATCTTAGAATGTTACTCAAAATGTACTTGATAATCCACCTAGTACACCTAGAAGTTATCAAACTGGATATTTCTGATGTTAGTAAACATAATTGCCGTTTGCTGTCGAATTCTCTTCTTTTGCATTTCTTTACATTTTAAATTACTTTTCTTCATGTAATTTGACTTACATTAGTGGAGTGAGACTAACCAATTTTCAGATTGTTTGATTTTATTGATGTTTAATAAACTACTACAACCTCCTCAAAGTATTTTTTCTTAAATCCATTGGTTGAGTGATATATTTTTATTGCCGTGAACTAGCACAACAACTTGTCAGGTGTCACCAGATTTCAGAAAATGTAGAAAGAATTTTGAAAAATGAACAGCTGTAGAGAAACATCTCAAAATTAGAAAAACAAGGCTTTCTCAAGTTACTGACATTCATAGCAATCAGCCTTTAAATATATTCTTCATTCCTTTAGTAATTTATCTTACGAAATCTGTTGAGCACCTTCTGTCTGCCAGGCCCTGTGTTACGCACAATGATGAACCTTAAGAGACATGATCCTTGTTCTTCTAGAGTCTCACAGAGGTTATATTCCACCAAAGGATATAGACAATAAACAAGGAAATAAATGAAGAAGATCCTTATAGATGGTAGTGACAACAATGATGGAAATACTGTGAGATGGAGAACTGGGACCGGCCTATTTAGCAAGGGTGCTCTGGAAAGGCCTCCCAGCAAAGGTGACCTTTGAACAGAGACGTGAAAGAAGAGCGATTGAGCTTACCTTGCCAGTTTACCTTGTCAAGAGCGGAGAGAAGAGTCAAGGCCTTGAGGCAGAAAAACAAACTTGAGATGTTTGAGGAACAGAAAACAAGCCAGCGTGGATGGAGCCTAGTGAGCAATGTGGGGGAGTGGTTAAAGGAGTTAAGGAGCCCGGAAAGAGGCAGATAATAGGTGATGCAGGCCTGGAGCTTCTGAGAAATAATTTGAGTTTGGTTCTCAGAACAGCGGGAAGCCATTGAAGAGTCTTTGTTACCTACTTCTCTGTGGAAGGTCAATGACTGAAAAAAATATTAGTGGGCGTAAAGAGAATTTGTTTTGCAGAGGACAAATAGAATACCTCGCTACTCAGTTGTTTACATTAAGACCTGAGAATGAAAATCTTTGATATGTATGCTGAATAAATATGTAATTCACTTCTTCCACTCTGCTTAGATAAGGGGATAGGGGAGTGGAACTCTGAGGTATGTTAAAAAGCAGTTGAGGGCTTCCCTGGTGGCGCAGTGGTTGAGAGTCCGCCTGCCGATGCAGGGGACACAGGTTCTTGCCCCGGTTTGGGAGGATCCCACATGCCGCGGAGCGGCTGCGCCCGTGAGCCATGGCCGCTGAGCCTGCGCGTCCGGAGCCTGTTCTCCGCAACGGGAGAGGCCACAATAGTGAGAGGCCCGCGTACAGCAAAAAAAAAAAAAAAAAAAAAAGCAGTTGAGTTTCCACTGTCACATTGTCACCTGTGCCCTGAGGTAAGTTGTCACCAGCCTCATTAAAGATCAGATCATCGTTCAACTTAAGAATTTGTTTTTCAAAGAATGATGTTTTATTTTCTCATAGAAATGTACTTTGGAAGGTTGGAAATCTCATTTGCGTATGAAGGAATAACTTAGGTTTTAGAAACGGCCTTTGGGATTTTAAGAGGAGTTGGGGGACTTCCCTGGTAGCGCAGTGGTTAAGAATCCTCCTGCCAATGCCAGGGACATGGGTTCGAGCCCTGGTCCGGGAAGATCCCACATGCCGCAGAGCAACTAAGCCCGCGCACCACAACTACTGAGCCTGCACTCTAGAGCCCGCAAGCCACAACTACTGAAGCCTGTGTGCCACAACTACCGAAGCCTGTGCGCCTAGAGCCCGTGCCCCGCAACAAGAGAAGCCACCGCAATGAGAAGCCCGCGCACCACAATCAAGAGTAGCCCTGGCTCGCCGCAACTAGAGAAAGACCGCGCGCAGCGATGAAGACCCAACACAGCCAAAAATAAATAAATAAATTGAAAAATTGGAAAAAAAAAAAGAGGAGCTGGTCATTGCCTTCTCCAGCATTTTCAAATTGCCATACCTTTAGTTTTTGAGAGATTAGAGTTTTCTCTATTCCTTGAGGATTAAATGAATTCAGACTTGGCATTTATCTTGTTGCCCTGAGCCCTTGCTTGAAAGCAATCCAGCTTTGAGGTCTAATTGGCCCCAAATAGGAATGCAGATAGTCATTGACATTCCATAGGGATAAATCCTAATATTGTGAGGCAGAAACCTGCAAAATAACTTTCAGGGACTCCTGCAGGGTCTAATCCCAGCTCCTCAACACTCAAGGGTTCTCCCTGATGTGACCCAGGCCTACTATCCCACTTGTCCTTATTATTCTCTTACACAAATCCTCTGTTGGTTTAAATGGATTTTTACCTAGTTTGGAACTTTTGTGCTTAGCATTATTCTTGGCATAGAGTAGGCGCACAGTAACGGTGTTTTGAATGGATGCCATGCCATCATCTGTTTCAAAAGCCCTCCCTTTTTCTTTTTGTCCTTGCAAATCCCAGTACTAGTCAAGGAACAGTTGCAATCTTATGTCCTGTTACACCGCCCCGCACTGACCCGATCTCCTCCTCTGGATGTGAACAGCAGTCACACAAACTTGCCATGCATGTCATAATTATGTTTATTTGATGCCGGGCCATTTCCCCACCGGTCTCTGGCTGCATGAAGGCAACCTGGACCTTGTCTGGTTCGCTCGTCGTTGTCTCCTGAACACCTGGCACATGGTATGTCCTCTATAAATAGTTGCTGAATAACGAATAAATGCTGCCTTGTGCTGTTTCCCCTATTGTTTTGGGTACTTAAATTGTTTAGTACTGTTTTACTTTTCACATGCTTGTCTGGTGTCATCAAGCAGTTTCTGAGAGAAGTCATAGAGCATAGTTGTTAAGAGCACAATAGTGGAGCTAGGCTGCCTGGGTTGCAGTTCAGGCCAGGAGACTTACTAGCTGGGGTGCACTGGGTGAGTTAGTTAATCTCTCTGTACCTCATAGTTTTCATCTGTAAAATAGGAATAAGAGAACTTCGATCTTAGAGTACTTAGAAGGACTGAATGAGTTAGGTACATCTAAAATGTGTTGTTTGCAATTTTTAATTTAAAAAGGTGTGATAGGGGCTTCCCTGGTGGCGCAGTGGTTGAGAGTCCGCCTGCCGATGCAGGGGACGCAGGTTCGTGCCCCGGTCTGGGAAGATCCCACGTGCCGCTGAGCGGCTGGGCCCGTGAGCCATGGCCGCTGAGCCTGCGTGTCCGGAGCCTGTGCTCTGCAACGGGAGAGACCACAACAGTGAGAGGCCCGCGTACCACAAAAATAAATAAAACAATAAATAAAAAGGTGTGATAAAACTTTTATTTGGTAAGTTAGGTGCTGAAACTCAGATGCTGACAAAATTTGACTTGAACGGATGCAAATGTATTTTATAGCCTTTATTCTACTTAATGTTAATATTTATTTGGTTTTGTTGTAAAATTAGTAATGTGTTTATGGGGCAGTGCCTTCTGACCATACTGGGGTATTACATAATGTATAGTACATGCAGGTTACCGCCTACCTAAAAGTCTGGACGTTTTTGGATTTGGAAACACGTCTGGCACCAAGGTTTTCAGATAAGGGATTGTATACCTTACATAAAAGTGCTTAAATCAGGGCCTTGCACATAGTAAGTCGTTGCTGTTGGTAGTGATTAGGGAGGTAAATATGCTATATTATCCTTCCCAATACCTCGCTTGTAATGGTTACCATGTAAATACATGCTGATTTATTCATGCAACAACTCTGGATAGAGGGCCAGCCATATGAGCCTCATTTTATCATAGGAAAACAGATACGGCCGGGTCACATGATTGAAATGAGCTGAGACCCCAGTCTTTCAATCCTCTTTCATCTAGGACCAGTAAAAGTATTTATTTTTTGTTTTTCTTCTGTTACTTAAAGCATGCTTTTTTTAGGGCAAGTCTTTTTTGGGGAGGGGCTCGCGGAGAGGATGCAGTTAAGAATTTAATATGATTAGACACTTATTCTTGGCAGTTGTTAAACATTTCTTGAACTCCTCATGTATATAGAAATCTGTAGTAAAAGCCAGAGAAAGGTATAAAACAAATGAGGCATGGTTCCTGGACTTCAGCAGTTTCAGCATCATGCATTGGGTACACAGGAACACGGGTATCCATTACAATTCCTTATTTTCCTCTGTAAGTTTGAAATCATTAATATTAAAAACGTACAGAGGAAAGCACAAGAGTCAGTTGAAAACTCGTCTTAGTGTTCGCTAACTGGAATTGGTTTTTAATCACCCTAACCACCCCTACCCCCTGCAACATTATCTCTGTATGACATCCTGGCAGCCTTTTCCTTCCAACTAAACTAAGCAAAGTATGGTTTTTATTGTTCCCCCTTATCAATATTTGTAAATCATAATTGGTATATTTTCTTTGTCCTTGTTCTTTTGTGGTTTTCTTTTGTAATTATGTGTCTCAAAAGGTTTTTCTGGAATGTTCTTGGAGTTGAAAACTAGTCCTTGAAGCCATTCTGCCAATTCATTCCACAAATACTTATGAAGTACCTATTATATTCCTGGCATTGCACTAGTTCAAACAAATAGAATCTCTGTCCAGCGCTCTTTCTCTCAAACTGGAGCACACTGGGTATACTGGATTAGCATGATGGTGACATGATAATGTGTACTAAGAGTTACAAACTAAAGCAGCTTGTGTTTTCTTGAAGCATTTATTTTACCCAAACATTGAGAAGGACATTCGGTGGTAGCTAATTTTAAATAATTAACAATATTTAAATTCAAATAAGTTGTGCTTTACAACGCAGTATTCATAATGAAAATTTGAGGTAAAACCCAGTACTTCAGAGAAAGTCTGCCTGCAAGGGCAGCTGTGGTAACCCTGGGGTGACGCTTTGAAAAACACTGAGGCCACACTGTGTTGTTTGAGTCTGTTCCTTTAGTCAAATACTCATATATTTTCATAGCCTTAAAACCCCTAATGGCCTGCAGCAAAGGCAATAGACATCCATCTTTTCCCCCTATGTTGCATAATTTCTTTTAGTTCAAGAGAGCGCTCTGGTTGTTTGATAGTGATCTGAATCTTAAAATGTGTTGTGTGCTAGCTGTGGTCTTCATGTTGCGGGGTGGTAGCTAAGACTGACAGGGAAGGGCCTGCCAAGGGACTGCTGTCTTCAGAAGAGAGGTTGTTAGAACATAATGGCCATGAACTTAAAGCAGCACAATTGATGGGGTCAAAGCTTTGCCACATTCTATGCACACTTGCTTGTGTCACTGACTGAAGTTAACTTTTGCTAACTTTGAATCTCCTTTCGTTTATAATGCATTCACTATACAAACTGCTTCGTCAGTTGCCGGCTACTGAAATATTTAATAGTAGAGGAAAGTTACCAAGCCTCATGTGCTCGGAGGTTGATAAAAGCTTTCTAGAGTTTGAGGTGGTTTTGAAAATGGGCAAGCAGCACGCCAGAGGTATGCCTGTTGCAAAGCAGTGAACTGCTTTCCTCCAAATGAGAAAGATGAAGAGAAAGGCAAGTGAAGAAAGGGGGTGAAAGTAAATGGAGTAAGTCAAACACGAACTCTTTCAACTGGTTTTTATTATTGCTGTCCCACTTTTTTTATTGCTGTCCCACTCCAGACACAGTTCCCAGGGCCTGACCTTGTTGTAACATTTTACTGCCCAAAGATCATAGGGAAATGGGTATAGAGGGGTGATTAAGGAATGGTTTTTATAAGCTATGTGTGACGTGCTTTTATAGTCTATTCAGTAAAAAGGGATAAGAGGGCTGTAGAGTTTTGCTTCGTGGTCCCACTTATTTCTAAAGAATGCTTCATTTCAACAAAGTTTTCTGTTCCACTCTTGTATGTTTCTCAGTGCGAACGCTGTATAGAGTTCAGTGGCTAAGATCTTCGGCCCTGGAATCTCAGGCTGGGGTTCAAATCCCAACTCTGCCTCTTGTTGGCAGTGTAATTTTGGGCAACTCCCTTCACCTCTCTGAGCCTTGTTGCCCCCTCTGTAAACAGCCTCGTCTGTTGGTGTTAAGGATTAAATGAAATAATGCATATAAAGTGCTAAGCACAGTTCAAGCCACGTAGTAGGTATAGTTATTATTGACTCTCTTAGTAGATTGATGGCCTAACTGGTTAAAACTTTAGGAGCTTTGCCATTTATATATGAACCAGAAATCTTAGGGGAAATTGCATCTTTCCTTTATACTGCCTTAATCCCAGCTGGGATGCTACTTTCTGAACATGTACCTTTTAAATGGTGAGTAGACCATTTAGAAGTAGCACTAGTTTTCTGGCAGACAAGAAAGTTTGTGGTAAATGCTTGGCTTGTTACTTATTCAAAGATAGAATTACATTGAATGTGAGGAAAATGTCAATTTTTAAATATGATTGACCCAGCATATACTTAAATACAATACTGTTTAGCTTAATAGGACTTAAATTTTAATCTCCATTTTGAAGGGAAAGGGAGATGTAGGAAAATGTGCACAGCAAACAGTGTTGTCTTTTAAACATGAAAACTTCTGGTGTTCTGATACTTCAAGAGGTAATACATTTTCCTGATTTATCTCTATTACAGATTTCAAGCCCTCAAAGTGGAAAATATTGGAAGACTCGTAGTAGTCAAGCCGCTTAGAGATGATAAAAATTCAAGAGCAGTTTTGATAAATGAATGTCTAAGTCTAAATAGATTACTGAGAGCTGCTGTAGTTGCAGAGCTGCTCTAACCTTTTGAGTCGGAAGTATACGAAGGTAGCATGCCTGCTTTTCCACCTTCCAGTGTTCTCCTTTGGTTGCCGTGTCAGACACGTGATGAGACAGATACCCCGTGGGTAGTGGACTTGGATTTGGAATGCCATAGGTGCACAGAAGGGAAAGAACCAGGCAACTCATTGCTGTCTATTCACAGGGTTTTGTGATGATTATTATGATAATGTATGTTCAAGTACTGAAAAGCCTAGCTCACCACACTAATGAGATATATTATTTATTAGCAGCTTTACCTGCGTTTATAATCATCAGCAGCAGCATCATATTCGAACAGGAAAAGAAAATGTTTAAAAGTCTTTTTTCAAAGATTAGACTTACTCTACCCTCAAGAAATGAGCTCAATATGAAAGATAATGCCCTTTATTTAGAGCATCTTGCTTTTGAAGAATGGTTAATTATCCTCCCAGTGGCAGATGCACAGTGAGGTTAAGTGGCTTGCAGAAGGTCGCATTGTCTGAGGTGGATCTAGGAGCAGAATGTAGGGCCCTTGGTTCTAACCTAGTGCTTTTCCACTAATGATATAGAAGACTAAGGATCCTTTTCGTATCTCTAGTCTTTCAGTTGATGGGATGAACCAGAACTTCAGCAGTGGAGATGCCAACCATTATTCTAGGTCTGCATACGTACTTGCACAATTTGACATTTATCAAAATGAGTTTTGGATTTATTACGGAATTTTCTAAGTGCTTTTGGCATCATATAGCTGTGGTGTTTAAACGTTCTGAGGAAGCATTTGTGGAGTAATTGTATGTAAAGCATTTGGTTAGGAGGGAGAAAAGGTATTCACTGCCCTGAAGTAATCCTACAGTCTAGCAAAGGCAACAGAGAACATGAAGCAACTTGATATCAGCCAATACTAATACTAATGCCAATCAGTAATTAGTTATTACAGTACCCACCACGAGTATGGTACCATTGTAAGTGCTGTATATGCATTAACACATTTAAACCACATAACAGTGCTGTGAGGGAGGGGCCATTGTTATCCCCATTTTACAGATGAGAAAACTGAGGCATAGAGAAGTTAGATAACAACCCCAAGGTTACATACCTAATAAGTAAAAGATCTAGCATCCATGCAGTCTAGTTGCAGAGTCTGTGCTTTTGAACCACAACCCTTCCTTTTATTCTGTCTCTCACAGGGGACATTATATAGGAGCATGATAGCTAACTAAGGCATGTTAGAAAACATTCTGGAGAAATGTAGGGGAACCATCAGAGCAGGGTGTTAAAGTTGGCAAGGTATTTTTTTTTTTTTGGCAAGGTATTTTTAATAAGGCACTTTCGAAGAGCAAGGGTCTTATTGAAAAACAAGGAAAGCATTCTGACATTTTAACGCCCAAAGCTTTGTGCCTGTATGTTGCCTGTGTGTGTGCAGATGTGCATGCATGTGTGTACATGTTTATTTTGAACTGGGAAAACAATTTGAGGGTAAATCAAATTCAGAATCCTTTATATTGGCAGCCAATCAGAGCTGCTTTTGTGTGCAATATTTTGCTCCACAAACATGTTTTTAAAAATAGGGAGCAACTTTATTGAGCTATAATTCAGCTACCATATGGTTCGCCCATTAAAAGTGTACCATTCAGTGGTTTTTAGTATATTCACGGAGTTGCACAACCATCACCACAGTCAATTTTAGAACACTTTCATCACCCCAAAAGAGAAATATGTTTCGAAACAAATGTGGCCATGAAGGGGCTGGAAGTAGTGTGGCTGTTGGTACTACTGCTTCCCCATCAAAATGTCCATAGAGCTCTGCTCAGTGTAATGCACATTTGAGGCTGTTTTGTGCTATCTAGCTCCAAATTGCTATAGAACGCCTTCTTTTAATTTCATTTTGATTAGTGACTGGTCTTTCAAAGGATTATGTATTTATCTGATTTTGAATTCTCAGTCCAAATTGTTTATATATATCTGCTCATTATGTATTTATCACAAGTGTATTGATATTAGTACTACATAACTAAGCCAGACTTGTACTTACAAACAAAAACTGCTACACCCGCTTGTGTGAATGGCTACCACCTTGTCTGTGCGTGCTTCTATAATGGACCAGAGCCAGGGATGCCTGAGAAATTTTATGTGTATACACTGGCGTTTTTTAAAAAAAATATTTCTGAAGGTTACGCCTGACAGAGAGTACTAGTGGATAGGTGGTTGAGATAAAAGCAACAGGGATATAGTTTGCTGGGATTTAGTACTGGGGTGACGTGTTACAGAAAGGGTCTTATAAAATGTATTGCATGGGCTTCCCTGGTGGCACAGTGGTTAAGAATCCGCTTGCCAATGCAGGGGACACGGGTTCAATCCTTGCTCTGGGAAGATCCCACATGCCGCGGAGCAACTAAGCCCGTGCGCCACAACTACTGAGCCTGCATTCTAGAGCCCGCGAGTCACAGCTACTGAGCCCACGTGCCACAATTACTACGGAAGCCCGCGCGCCTAGAGCCCGTGCTCCGCAACAAGAGAAGCCACCGCAATGAGAAGCCCGCGCACTGCAACGAAGAGTAGCCCTCGCTCTCTGCGGCTAGAGAAAGCCCTCGCACAGCAATAAAGACCCAACACAGCCAAAAATAAAAATAAATAAATAAATTTATTTTAAAAAATGTATTGCATGATATTATATACAGATATTGTGAAATAGTTGGAATATTTTGAAAAAAATCTGAAAGGATTTTTCAGCCACTCAGACTTCACCAAAATATAGTCAGTTGTTATAGTCAAGGACTACATTTCTGTCTAGTGGGAGTTATTAAACCAAATATCTGTGTGCGTGGCATGGGAGGGAGAAGGCTGTTCCCAGTTCTTCATTATAGTAATAAGTTAGAGTCAGTGTTACCTTTCAGGCTAAAGAATAGCTGTTTACTTTTTATTATTAAAAATAATCCATGGACATAATTAGATGTCTTGAAGAACATAGGTATCTTTTAAAATGAATTAATCTTGGATCCGTCTCTTGTTACTTCTTTTTCTTTCAGAACAGTTTTGAAATGGTGCTTAAAACTTCCTCCGTAGTTTTCTATGCTTATTATATACTTGAGTTGAATTTCTATTCAGGTCCCCAAGTAGTTTCAGTCGAAGCTAAAGTGACTTGATTCACTTAAAATGACTTACTGTGAATCTTAAGTATTTTTAAAAATTTCCTTCTGTACATGGATTCTCTGCTCTTTATGTGTGGCAGTGGTGTGGTGATGTCACAGCTGATGGGTCGGATAGAACCAAACAAGATGACGCTGCTGTCACTAGAAGAACACCTAAGTGCACCTTTATGATAATTAGGTGGAAGCATATCTTTATCATGGAGATTAATAGGGATCAAGGAGCCAGGTGCTGTGGAATTAAAAAACGATGCTTGATTTAGGAATTTCGATTTAGGAAATCTGGTGTCTTTTTCCATTGCTAATTTTGTTATTAAGCTATTATGATACTGGGCTACGTGGAAGGGGGTTAGAAACCTGCTTACTGAAGGCAAGCCAAGTTGGCTTGCTTTAAGAGGGCCATTCCGAATGAGAAAGTATCACACCATTTAGAAAACAGGATCTAGAGTAATGTGCAACTTGAGTTTTCTATGACTTGAGATACCATTCATTGATTTTCAGAAATGAACCCATTACAGTATATGCATAAACTATTACTTGACAATAGTTTGATTTTCTGCTTAACTTAGTGCCAAAAATGGTTTAGACCCTTAAATGGTTTAGAATGGCTCTAAGTGACTCTGTGTGTGGGTTAGGTCCATCTACCATTTTTAAAGATGAATCTGCTATATTTGCCGATAGAGGAGACTCAATGGCTCTAATTAGCCTTACTATATAGGGCAGCACCGTGTCTCTGATGAGAGGAAATGAGGCGTTTCACATCAATTCATTCAAGAAAAATTAGTGAAGTACCTTCTGACCCAGGTCTTGGGGATGCAGTGGTGAACAAGGCCAAGTCCTGTCTTCATTCTGAGAGGCAGTCACAGTATCCGGTTCACTCTTTTTGTTCTAAAGAGCTGTGGAAATGCCTGGTAAAGCCTAGTGTGTCTCTCTTGGTGCTCTTTGGTCACAGTCCATCATAACTACAATGAGGAAGAGGAAAATTAGTCTCTGGCTCCATCAAGCTGAAGTGCTGCCCTTAGTTATAAAACCCTCATTCTTTCCTTGTGTGCCCAAAGTACCATCTGTGTTGTTACCTATATCCCTTTCCAGTGACTTAAGTGGAGATTATAAAATCACAGTTGTGACCATCACAACTAGCTATCTACTAGCTATCTACCTTACGTTTGGTAGTGTATATATGTCCATGCCACTCTCTCACTTTGTCACAGCTTACCCTTCTCCCTCCCCATATCCTCAAGTCCATTCTCTACTAGGTCTGTGTCTTTATTCCTGTCTTACCCCTAGGCTCTTCATGACATTTTTTTTTCTTAAATTCCATATATATGTGTTAGCATACGGTATTTGTCTTTCTCTTTCTGACTTACTTCAGACAGAGTATGACAGACTCTAGGTCCATCCACCTCATTACAAATAGCTCAATTTCCTTTCTTTTTATGGCTGAGTAATATTCCATTGTATATATGTGCCACATCTTCTTTATCCATTCATCCGATGATGGACACTTAGGTTGTTTCCATCTCCTGGCTATTGTAAATAGAGCTGCAATGAATATTTTGGTACATGACTCTTTTTGAATCATGGTTTTCTCAGGTTATATGCCCAGTAGAGGGATTGCTGGGTCGTATGGTAGTTCTATTTTTAGTTTTTTAATGAGGCTCCATACTGTTCTACATAGTGGCTGTACCAATTCACATTCCCACCAGCAGTGCAAGAGTGTTCCCTTTTCTCCACACCCTCTCCAGCATTTGTTGTTTCTAGATTTTCTGATGATGGCCATTCTGACTGGTGTGAGATGATATCTCATTGTAGTTTTGATTTGCATTTCTCTAATGATTAATGATGTTGAGCATTCATTCATGTGTTTTTTGGCAATCTGTGTATCTTCTTCGGAGAAATGTCTATTTAGGTATTCTGGCCATCTTTGGATTGGGTTGTTTGTTTTTTTGTTATTGAGCTGCATGAGCTGCTTGTAAATTTTGGAGATTAATCCTTTGTCCATTGCTTCATTTGCAAATATTTTCTCCCATTGTGAGGGTTGTCTTTTCGTCTTGTTTATGGTTTCCTTTGCTGTGCAAAAGCTTTGAAGTTTCATTAGGTCCCATTTGTTTATTTTTGTTTTTATTTCCATTTCTCTGGGAGGTGGGTCAAAAAGGATCTTGCTGTGATTTATGTCATAGAGTGTTCTGCCTATGTTTTCCTCTAAGAGTTTGATAGTTTCTGGCCTTACATTTAGGTCTTTAATCCATTTTGAGCTTACTTTTGTGTATGGTGTTAGGGAGTGATCTAATCTCATACTTTTACATGTAGCTGTCCAGTTTTCCCAGCACCACTTATTGAAGAGGCTGTCCTTTCTCCACTGTACATTCCTGCCTTCTTTATCAAAGATAAGGTGACCATATGTGCATGGGTTTATCTCTGGGCTTTCTATCCTTTTCCATTGATCTATCTTTCTGTTTTTGTGCCAGTACCATACTGTCTTGATTACTGTAGCTTTGTAGTATAGTCTGAAGTCAGGGAGCCTGATTCCTCCAGCTCCGTTTTTCGTTCTCAAGATTGCTTTGGCTATTCGGGGTCTTTTGTGTTTCCATACAAATTGTGACATTTTTTGTTCTAGTTCTGCGAGAAATGCCAGTGGTAGTTTGATAGGAATTGCATTGAATCTGTAGATTGCTTTGGGTAGTAGACTCATTTTCACAATGTTGATTCTTCCAATCCAAGAACATGGTATATCTCTCCATCTATTTGTATCATCTTTAATTTCTTTCATCAGTGTCTTATAATTTTCTGCATACAGGTCTTTTGTTTCCTTAGGTAGGTTTATTCCTAGATATTTTATTCGTTTTGTTGCAATGGTAAATGGGAGTGTTTTCTTGATTTCACTTTCAGATTTTTTATCATTAGTGTATAGGAATGCCAGAGATTTCTGTGCATTAATTTTGTATCCTGCTACTTTACCAAATTCATTGATTAGCTCTAGTAGTTTTCTGGTAGCATCTTTAGGATTCTCTATGTATAGTATCATGTCATCTGCAAACAGTGACAGCTTTACTTCTTCTTTTCCGATTTGGATTCCTTTTATTTCCTTTTCTTCTCTGATTGCTGTGGCTAAAACTTCCAAAACTGTGTTGAATAAGAGTGGTGAGAGTGGGCAAC
The DNA here is from genome assembly GCF_937001465.1 of Orcinus orca. Classification (NCBI taxonomy): domain Eukaryota; kingdom Metazoa; phylum Chordata; class Mammalia; order Artiodactyla; family Delphinidae; genus Orcinus; species Orcinus orca. The sequence goes on along the minus strand of NC_064580.1, from coordinate 102,415,936 downwards.
TTTGTCTTGTTCCTGTTCTTAGTGGAAATGCTTTCAGTTTTTCACCATTGAGGACAGTGTTGGCTGTGGGTTTGTCATATATGGCCTTTATTATGTTGAGGAAAGTTCCCTCTATGCCTACTTTTTGCAGGGTTTTTACCATAAATGGGTGTTGAATTTTGTCGAAAGCTTTCTCTGCATCTATTGAGATGATCATATGGTTTTTCTCCTTCAATTTGTTAATATGGTGTGTCACATTGACTGATTTGCGTATATTGAAGAATCCTTGCATTCCTGGAATAAACCCCACTCGATCATGGTGTATGATCCTTTTAAAGTGCTGCTGGATTCTGTTTGCTAGTATTTTGTTGAGGATTTTTGCATCTATGTTCATCAGTGATATTGGCCTGTAGTTTTCTTTCTTTGTGACATCTTTGTCTGGTTTTCGTATCAGGGTGATGGTGGCCTCATAGAATGAGTTTGGGAGCGTTCGTCCCTCTGCTATATTTTGGAAGAGTTTGAGAAGGATAGGTGTTAGCTCTTCTCTAAATGTTTGATAGAATTCGCCTGTGAAGCCATCTGGTCCTGGGCTTTTGTTTGTTGGAAGATTTTTAATCACAGTTTCAATTTCAGTGCCTGTGATTTGTCTGTTCGTATTTTCTATTTCTTTCTGATTCAGTCTTGGCAGGTTGTGCTTTTCTAAGAGTTTGTCCATTTCTTCCAGATTGTCCATTTTATTGGCATAGAGTTGCTTGTAATAATCTCTCATGATCTTTTGTATTTCTGCAGTGTCAGTTGTTACTTCTCCTTTTTCATTTCTTATTCATTGATTTGAGTCTTCTCCCTTTTTTTCTTGATGAGTCTGGCTAATGTTTTATCAATTTTGTTTATCTTCTCAAAGAACCAGCTTTTAGTTTTATTGATCTTTGCTATTGTTTCCTTCATTTCTTTTTCATTTATTTCTGATCTGATCTTTATGATTTCTTTCCTTCTGCTAACTTTGCGGTTTTTTTGTTCTTCTTTCTCTAATTGCTTTAGGTGCAAGGTTAGGTTGTTTATTCAAGATGTTTCCTGTTTCTTAAGGTAGGATTGTATTGCTATAAACTTCCCTCTTAGAGCTGCTTTTGCTGCATCCTATAGGTTTTGGGTCGTTGTGTCTCCATTGTTATTTGTTTCCAGGTATTTTTTTAAATTTCCACTTTGATTTCTTCAGTGATCACTTCGTTATTAAGTAGTGTATTGTTTAGCCTCCATGTGTTTGCATTTTTTACAGATCTTTTCCTGTAATTGATATCTAATCTCATAGTGTTGTGGTCAGAAAAGATACTTGATGCAGCTTCAATTTTCTTAAATTTACCAAGGCTTGATTTGTGACTCAAGATATGATCTATCCTGGAGAATGTTCCATGAGCACTTGAGAAGAAAGTGTATTCTGTTGTTTTTGGATGGAATGTCCTATAATTATCAATTAAGTCCATGTTGTTTAATGTCATTTAAAGCTTGTGTTTCCTTATTTATTTTCATTTTGGATGATCTTTCCATTGGTGAAAGTGGGGTGTTAAAGTCCCCGACTATGAATGTGTTACTGTCGATTTCCCCTTTTATGTCTCTTAGTATTTGCCTTATGTATTGAGGTGCTCCTATGTTGGGTGCGTAAATATTTACAATTGCTGTATCTTCTTCTTGTATCGATCCCTTGATCATTATGTAGTGTCCTTCTTTGTCTCTTCTAATAGTCTTTATTTTAAAGTCTATTTTGTCTGATACGAGAATTGCTACTCCAGCTTTCTTTTGGTTTCCATTTGCATGGAATATCTTTTTCCATCCCCTCACTTTCAGTCTGTATGTGTCTCTACGTCTGAAGTGGGTCTGTTGTAGACAGCATATATATGGGTCTTGCTTTTGTATCCATTCAGCCAGTCTGTGTCTTTTGGTGGGAGCATTTAATCCATTTACATTTAAGGTAATTATCGATATGTATGTTCCTATTCCCATTTTCTTAATTGTTTTTGGTTTGTTATTGTAGGCCTTTTCCTTCTCTTGTGTTTCTTCCTAGAGAAGTTCCTTTAGCATTTGTTGTAAAGCTGGTTTGGTGGTGCTGAACTCTCTCAGCTTTTGCTTGTCTGTAAAGGTTTTAATTTCTCCATCAAATCTGAATGAGATCCTTGCTCGGTAGAGTAATCTTGCTTGTAGGTTTTTCTCCTTCATCACTTTAAATATGTCCTGCCAGTACCTTCTGGCTTGCAGAGTTTCTGCTGAAAGATCAGTTGTTAACCTTATGGGGATTCCCTTGTGTGTTATTTGTTTTTTTTCCCTTGCTGCTTTTAATATGTTTTCTTTGTATTTAATTTTTGACAGTTTGGTTAATATGTGTCTTGGCGTGTTTCTCCTTGGATTTATCCTGTATGGGACTCTCTGTGCTTCCTGGACTTGATTAACTATTTCCTTTCCCATATTAGGGAAGTTTTCAACTATAATCTCTTCAAATATTTTCTCAGTCTCTTTCTTTTTCTCTTCTTCTTCTGGAACCCCTATAATTCGAATGTTGGTGCATTTAATGTTGTCCCAGAGGTCTCTGTGACTGTCCTCAGTTCTTCTCATTCTTTTTTCTTTATTCTGCTCTGTGGTAGTTATTTCCACTATTTTATCTTCCAGGTCACTTATGAGTTCTTCTGCCTCAGTTATTCTGCTATTGATCCCATCTAGAGCATTTTTAATTTCATTTATTGTGTTGTTCATCATTGCTTGTTTCATCTTTAGTTCTTCTAGGTCCTTGTTAAATGTTTCTTGCATTTTCTCTATTCTATTTCCAAGACTTTGGATCATCTTTACTATCATTATTCTGAATTCTTTTTCAGGTAGACTGCCTATTTCCTTTTCATTCGTTAGGTCTGGTGGGTTTTTATCTTGCTCCTTCATCTACTGTGTGTTTTTCTGTCTTCTCATTTTGCTTATCTTACTGTGTTTGGGGTCTCCTTTTTGCAGACTGCGGGTTCGTAGTTCATGTTGTTTTTGGTGTGTGTCCCCAGTGGCTAAAGTTGTTTCAGTTGGTTGTGTAGGCTTCCTGGTGGGGGGGGACTAGTGCCTGTGTTCTGGTGGATGAGGCTGGATATTGTCTTTCTGGTGGGCAGGTCCACATCTGGTGGTGTGTTTTGGGGTGTCTGTGGACTTATTATGATTTTAGGCAGCCTCTCTGCTAATGGGTGGGGTTGTGTTCCTGTCTTGCTAGTTGTTTGGCATAGGATGTCCAGCACTGTAGCTTGCTGGTCGTTGAGTGAAGCTGGGTGCTTGTGTTGAGATGGAGATCTCTGGGAGATTTTCGCCATTTGATATTATGTGGAGCTGGGAGGTCTCTTGTGGATCAGTGTCCTGAAGTTGGCTCTCCCACCTCAGAGGCACAGCACTGACTCCTGGCTGCAGCACCAAGAGCCTTTCATCCACATGGCTCAGAATAAAAGGGAGAAAAAGTGGAAAGAAAGAAAGAAAGAAAGAAATGAAGAAAGGAAGAAAGGAAGGAAGGAAGGAAGGAAGAAGGAATGATTATTAAGAAAAAAATTTTTTTAAAAAGGGAAAAAAAACGGACGGATAGAACTCTAGGACAAATGGTGGAAGCAAAGCTATACAGACAAAATCTCACACAGAAGCACACACATACACACTCACAAAAAGAGGAAAAGGGGAAAAAATCATAAATCTTGCTCTCAAAGTCTACCTCCGCAATTTGGGATGATTCGTTGTCTATTCATGTATTCCACAGATGGAGGATACATCAAGTTGATTGTGGAGCTTTAATCCGCTGCTTTTGAGGCTGCTGGGAGAGATTTCCCTTTCTCTTCTTTGTTCTCACAGCTCCCGGGGCTCAGCTTTGGATTTGGCCCCACCTCTGCGTGCAGGTCACCTGAGGGCGTCTGTTCTTCACTCAGACAGGATGGGGTTAAAGGAGCCACTGATGTGGGGGCTCTGGCTCACTCAGGCCGGGGGGAGGGAGGGGCACGGAGTGCGGGGTGAGCCTGCGGCGGCAGAGGCCGGCTTGACATTGCACCAGCCTGAGGCATGCCGTGCGTTCTCCTGTGGGAGTTGTCCCTGGATCCCGGGACCCCGGCAGTGGCGGGCTGCACAGGCTCCCAGGAGGGAGGTGTGGATAGTGACCTGTGCTCACACACAGGCTTCTTGGTGGTGGCAGCAGCGGCCTTAGCGTCTCCTGCCCGTCTCTGGGGTCCGTGCTGTTAACCGTGGCTCGTGCCCATCTCTGGAGCTCCTTTAAGCAGCGCTGTTAATCCCCTCTCCTTTTGGGAGGTCTGAGGTCTTCTGCCAGCGTTCAGTAGGTGTTCTGTAGGAGTTGTTCCACGTGTAGATGTATTTCTGGTGTATCTGTGGGGAGGAAGGTGATCTCCGCATCTTACTCTTCCGCCATCTTCCCGATTCCCCTATATGTACTACTTTAAGTTGTGTTAGTACAACTACATTCTGATAACCTCTACACTCTCACTTAAACTTGGAAGATGTGAATTATAGAACTCCCTTTTAAATTCAGTTTGGTGTTATTGGTAAGTGTGTACAGTTCTTGAATCTATTAGATCCAATTTTATTTTATTTTATTTTTTTAAATTTATTTTTTATTGAAGTCTAGTTGATTTACAATGTTGTATTAGTTTCTGGTATACAGCAAGGTGATTCAGTTATACACACACACACACACACACACACACGTATTATTAGATCCAATTTTAAATTCCACTGTATATTCATGTGGATACAAGTTAAGCTGCTGTAACAGAGACCCCCCAAATCCAGTGCATTAAACAAGATATTTCTTTCTCACATAACAGTCCAAGTAGGCAGTTCAGGGTCAGATGGCAGCTGCTCAATTATCAGGTACCCAGGCTCCTTCTGTCTTGTTGCTCTGCCATCTTAACAAGCAGCTTCCATCTTGTGATCCTAGATGGCTGCTCTAACTCAGTATTACATTCTCATTTCAGCAGAAGGGCTGGGAAAAGGGGTGGGAGAAAAGACACTCCTTCTATGTAAGGGTATATCTTGGCAGTTTTCTACATCACTTCTGCACAGGTCCCATTGGCCAACCCTTAGTCATATGGTGTCACCTAGCTACAAGGGAGGCTGGAAAATGTGGTCCTTAGCTATGTGGCCATGTGCCCAGCTAAAATTATTATTACTGTATAAGAAGGGAAGCACAGATATTGGGGGACAGCTAACAGTCTCTGCTGTACACTGTTTCTAACATCAAACTTGAATCTTTGGTCAATTTCATGACTTATCTGGAGATATTATTTCCATAACATCGACTACCCATTTGCGTAAGGACAAACATCCAAATTTGTCAGCATTACATACAAGCCCATCTTAATTCTGACTCCTGCCTGTCCCTCTAGCTTCTCTTTCACCCTTCCTAACCTAAAGTTACATTCGAAATTGCGCTTCCTCCAGCTTGCCATGTTCTTTTATCGCCACACTTTTGTGCTTGGTACTCTCCCTGAAATGCTGACTGTTTGGTTCCATCAGGGTTCACTTTAGTTGTCGCCTGTCCTGGGAACATTTCCTTGAGCTTCCTCTACCTCATAGCCACTGCTAGCTGTTTCTTCCATGTATTTCTATAGTATTGTTTGTGCCTCTCTTTAGCAATCTTTATTGTAAATATAGTGCTTTGACTTCTCTGTGTCTCCCACTGGATTGCAAGTTCCTTGAGGGCAGGGGCCAGGTCTGTCATCTCCATGTCAGAGCATGATACCTGTCCCTGATGTTTAATTAATGTTGGTTGAATGAGAAAATGACTGAATGAATATTTAGCTTACTAATTATGGCTGCTTGATTCAGCTGGAAGCTCTTCCTAATTGCCATCTGGAAATTGCAATACTTAGAATATTTTCCAATAGCCATATAATAGGCATTGATAAAGTCCGATAGACAGCTCAAAATATTTATCAGATGACTACGATATACACGTTATAGGACGAGCAAGAAATAGATGTGTAAAATTTTAGACCCAGAAGGACCCCTAGGGATCATTTAATCCAGCCCTTCTAATTTTAAAAAGATATATAATCTAATGGAGAGGGAGAAGTTAAATTACTTGATCAAGAGCCTCTGTATTCAAGGAACTTGCAATGTCTTTGGATAGATGATATGTATAGACATGTAAAAGGGAATTGAGAAAAAAAGTGCCAAAGGAATAGACACAGTGGGACTAATCAAGGTAGGTTCAATCAAGGACTTAAGCTTTGAGGTGAGCCTTGACGGCTGGTAAAGTTTTGCTATGAGAGGGCATTCCAGGTGAAGGGAATGTATAAGTAAGCGTTCAAAGATAAGGATGTACAGATGGCTGTTGGGATCTGTTCAGCTGATTGATATTTAGTCGTAAGAGAGAAGGCAGAAAAACGGAGCCAGAAAATGGAGAGACTTAAATACTAGGCTGTGGAGGGAAACCACTGGCAGGTTTTCAGTAGGTGAGTGATATCATGAAAATGACTTTTCCATGTTTTATTTCACTGATAGGTGGACTGGGTTAAAGGCCAAAGTGGGTCATGAAACTGGCACGTTGTCTAGTATGCCAATTAAAAAATATGAACTTAATGGATTCTAATGTTTTTGCTCAAAGGTGAAAACATGATACACCATAGATTTCCATGATAATTAACATAACAATGTCAGTGTTTTTCTTAATGGAAAAAGTAAGCCCAAGCAGCAAGCTTGTAATATTAGTAATGTGTATGTATTAGTCATGACATACTGTAGATAATTGTATAAACTCTCACGTTACGCCAATAAACTGTAAAAATTCCTGAAGTAACTGAGAACATGGTAGCAGCTGCTGCATCAGGCCTTGCTATTTTGCCATTCAGGCAAAAATCATGAGGTGGCATGAACCCTCTCAATGCATTTGGGAGCCATTTTCTTCAAAAATGGCTTTTTATGAAGCTAAAATAGAATGTTGTATTTTGGTATAAAACATGGGCAAAGAGAGAACAGTAAGCAGAGATCTACACTAAATTAAACTTTATCTAAAAATGAGAAGCATTTGTATCATCAGGGATGAATATATTTCTTTAAGGGCAATAAAGAATATGGAAGGATATGGAAGGGATCTGTGAATGGCTTTAATTTACGGTTTTTAAAGTCTCCAAGTGTACAGCTTCAGAAACATATATTGAATACTTGTTTTTAAAGGACCATTATAAGAATAGTTTGCATTATGATCATTTATCTTTCTCTTAAGAGTTGCAGGGAAATTTCCAGTTAAATGAAGTTTCACTTAAGTTGTGTTGATTGGAGCCTGGTATATTTGTGGAACATTTAAGGAAGCCTACCCCAAAATATTTGTTTTAGATGGTGTACAATTAAAGGTGTCAATGCCTTTTCTGTAATATTTTTGTACTTCAACATAATTTAAAGTTAACTTTATGTTGGCTTTTGAAAATTAAGAGCATTTTAACAAATAAAAAAGTGTAATTTTTCTGTGGATGTTTTCCCCTTACTCTCTTAGAAAAACTGGTAATCTTTAGCCTATCAGAAACTTCTTATGCCTGTATAACATGAAAATCTATAACAACTAGTTTTCAGCATCTTACACCATTGTAAGACTTATTGTCATAATCTTGTAGGGAAGTCATGCTATTGAACATTGCCTTTAAGACATAAAATCAGTTCTTATGATTTCCTAGCTATAATCTATTGAAAAACATTTATTTCTTTGAGTTTCTGATTGAAATCCTAATTGAAATACTTAAAATCATTAGCAATGTGTGATTTAATAGGAATCATTCACTAGACATCGGCACACATCCCTTCTATTACATAACATAGTACTTGAACATTGTGGACTTAATAGTATAGTAGTGGTTAACAGTGTTAAGGCTCTAAGCCTGGCTTAAAATCAGACTCTGCCACTTGCTATCTGTGTGTAATTAAGCAAGTTACTTAATTTCATTGAGTCATGGTTGCCTCATCTCAAATGGAAAAAGCAAGGGATTTTATAGGAATTAAATAAAATGACATATGTGAGTGTTTAGCACGGTACTTAGAATATCGCAAGATTCAATGAACGCTGAGTGTTGTTATTTTATATAGTGTCATTTGATTTTCAAAAGAACTTTGGCTGTTAGTTTCAATTTATTTTTCCAGCTATTTTATTTAAAGCAAACCTCTCCAGAAGAAGAAATATCAAAAGAATAAGGTAAATGACAACATCAGCAGTTTAATAGTTATCAAGTAATAGGTGGCGTTTTTAGCAGGTAAATTACTTGTTATTGTTGTCAATTATTTGGAAAAATAATGAAAGAAAATGACAAAAAAAACCCATCAGACTATGAATGACTTTGCCTTTGACTCTCATTGATAGGCTTTGTTTTAAATTACCTCAGTATTAGGAAATAGCTTGGTTTTGATGAGACTTTTAAAAAACTTTGAAATAATTACAGATCTGAAGGAACTTGCAAAGATATAGTACAGAGAGGTATCATGTACCCTTCACTCAGTTTTCCCCAATGTAACTGTAGTACATTATCAAAACCCAGCAAGTGACATTGGTACAATGTATGCATATAGGTCTACACCATTTATCACATTATAGATTCATGTAACCACCTCTACATCAAGATATAGAACTATTCCATCACCACAAACATAAATTAGACAGCTCAAGAGAAGGAAGGAAAGAAAATCTATTGTATTTATCCATACTTTTCTTACCATGTTCTTTTCTTCTTTCTCACGTTACAAGATTCCTTCTTTAATCATTTCCTTTCAGTTTAGAGGTCTTCCTTTTGCCATTCTTTTAGAGTAGGTCTGCTGGCAACCAATTCTTAGTTTTCCTCATCTGAGAATGTCTTAATTTCCCCTTCATTCCTGAAGGATATTTTCACTGGACATAGGATTCTGGGTTGACAGTTCTTTCTTTCAGCACTTGGAAAATCTTGTGTGCCCCTGTCTCATGGCCTAAATGGCTTCTGATGAAAAATCTGCTGTCCTGTGAATTGTTTTCCCCTATAGGTAAGGGGTCATTTCTCTGTCTCTAATTTCTTCCTTTGTCAAAAGGTTGACTATGACATATGTTAGATTAGATTTCTTCAGATTTATCCTGTTTGGGGTTCACACAGCCTCTTGCAGCCGTAGCTTTATTTCTTTTTTTTTTTTTTTTTGCTGTACGCGGGCCTCTCACTGTTGTGGCCTCTCCCGCTGCGGAGCACAGGCTCCGGACGCGCAGGCTCAGCGGCCATGGCTCACGGGCCCAGCTGCTCCACGGCATGTGGGATCTTCCCGGACCGTGGCACGAACCCGTGTCCCCTGCATTGGCGGGTGGACTCTCAACCACTGCGCCACCAGGGAAGCCCCATAGCTATATTTCTTTTGCCAAATTTGGGAAGTTCTTGACCATTATTTCTTTGAGTATGTTTTTAGTCACACCCCCTTTTTCTCTCCTCCTGGGACCCTGAGGACATGAATGTGAGATCTCCTGTTATAGTCCCTCAAGTCCCTGATTGCTCTGTTCATTTTTTGCTTGTTTTTCTCTCCCTGTTGTTCAGGTTGGACATTTTTCTATCTTTGAGGTCACTGATTGTTTCCTCTATCCCTTCTATTCTGCTGATGAGCCTATCTGTGGAGTGAGTATTTTATTTTGGTTATTGTATTTTTCAGTTTCAAAAGTTCCATTTGGGGCTTCCCTGGTGGCGCAGTGGTTGAAAGTCCACCTGCCGATGCAGGGGACACGGGTTCGTGCCCCGGTCTGGGAGGATCCCACATGCCGTGGAGCGGCTGGGCCCATGAGCCATGGTCGCTGAGCCTGCGCGTCCGGAGCCTGTGCTCCGCAGCGGGAGAGGCCACAACAGTGAGAGGCCCGCGTACTGCCAAAAAAAAAAAGTTCCATTTGGTTCTTTATATCTTCTGTTTCTTTACTGAGTCTTTTTATTTCTTTGCTGAGGCTGTCTAGTTTTTCATTTGTTTCAAGCATGTTCATAATTGCTCCTTTCAGCATTTTTATGATGCCTGCTTTAAAATCTTTGTCAGCGCTTCCCTGGTGGCACAGTGGTTAAGAATCCAACTGCCAATGCAGGGGACACGGGTTTGAGCCCTGGTCCGGGAAGATCCCACATGCCACGGAGCAACTAAGGCCATGCGCCATAACTACTGAGCCTGCCCTCTAGAGCCCGTGAGCCACAACTACTGAAGCCCGCGCACCTAGAGCCTGTGCTGGGCAAACTAGAGAAGCCACCACAATGAGAAGCCCGTGCACCGCAACGAAGAGTAACCCCCGCTTGCCGCAATTAGAGAAAGCCCGCCCACCAAAAATAAGTAAATTAATTAATTCAAAAAATAAATTCAAAAAAATCTTTGTCAGATAATTTTAACATCTCTGTCATCTTGATGTTGACTTCTATTGATTTCTTTGTCACTCACCTTGAGCCTTTCTGATTGTTGGTATGACAAGTGATTCTTTTTTGATGGAGACCTGGACATTTTGGGCATTATGTCATGAGATTTTGGATCTTATTGAAACTTTTTATTTTAGCTGGCTTCTTCTGACTCCACTCTGTCAGGGGTTGAGAGGATGCTGCCTCATTACTGCCAGGTGGGTGTAGTTGACCAGGTTCCCCAGTTGATCTCTGTTGACACTTGAGGGGGTGGTTCCTCATTACTGATGGGTGAGGGTGGGAATACTGGTTCCCCACTAGACCTCCAGTGATACCTCCCTGACTGAGAGGGGTAGGAATGCCTTGGTATTGCTCCCTACATGGCTTCCATTGACACCATGAAGGGGGATGGCCATATTACCACTGGGCAGTGGTGAAAGTCCTCCTCTGACACCACGCCAGCCGGGAGGGAGAGGTGTGCCTCCTTGCAACTGGGTGAGGGTGCAAGTTTAGGCTCCCTTAAGCCTTTGGTGATGTGGGTATAGTCACATTGTTTTCTGTGGTGTTTGGCTGAAGTAGAGCAGTTATTGGCTATAAGTGTTCTGTACTGCTGAGCTGCCCCTTTCCTGGTCCCTTGGCTAGAGAGAGCAGGCCTTTCTTAGGGCTTCTTTATTCTCTGAGCTCATTCTCATTTTGAGGTTGCCAGTTTCTTCAGCTTCATGTCTGGAATATATGAGGTCAAAAGAAAACTCAGGGAACTCACTACTGTGTTGTTGCTTTAGTCTTGAGATCCCTAGCCAGTTTGCCTCTTCTCTCCACCTTTTAGAGTTTTCTTGTATTTGTTTTATATATAATGTCCATATATATAATGTTTTATATATAATGGTTTTTAGCTGTGCTTTGTAGGAGTAATAGGGAAAAGCACATGTACTTTATCGTTCCAGCAGCAGAAGTTTGACTTATTTTTGGCCTTTCTGAATTCTTGTTAGTTATTAAGGTTTAATTACATCTCAAAACTTGAAATTGGGGACTTAGCATAACAGAGAATTTGGAGGGCTTACTATGCCACCTTTGCTACTTTGGTAGTAATATTGCATAAAGGTATCTTTATATAGGCAAAATCTCTTTAGTTTGTAAGGCAAAGTGCTAAGTCTAAGAAACATTTACCACACAGACAAAAATCTGTTATACCTTTAAGAATTTACTTACCTTCAAAAAAAAAAAAACAGTTTGAGAGAAGGGCAGTAAAAGTGGAGGGATGTATAGATGACATAGATTTCACAGAGAATAAAATCTTGGAGTCAGGATGCAGGACTCAGTGTTATACTGAATTAAGTAATGTGATTATAATGCTTAAGTAGTAATTAAACTTGCATGTTATTACAGCATCAGTTAAGTAGCAAGCACATAGCTCTTGTTAAAATCCTTTGGAGACGTATAATATCGGCACATATTATTGTTTTACGTGCCTTAAAACAATAAATATAGATTTGATTGATTCAAAGGCTTTCTGCCTTAACAGTAAATTTCGTCAGTACTTTAGTGTCTTACTGTGATTTTACTTTATCTTTTCTGTTGTATTCCTCTTAAGGGAGCTAGAGAGCATGGCTTGAAAATAATAGCAGGGGCAAAGCTTCCCTTCCTGCTCAGTTGAGGTCCACTGATAAAGGTGTAGAAAGGTCCATTGATGGCAACAGAGATAAAATTTAACTTCAGATACTAAAGTATTCAGAGTTGAATGTGACCATATATATCAACCCTTTCAGTTTGGAGAAGAAACTGAAGCCTAGAGATGTTGAGAGACCCAAGAAAGGTAACAAATTACTTAGAATGAACTGGGGCTTGAACTTGGATTCCCTGATCCTGGGGCCACTGTGTTTTTCATCACACCTGGAGGCTGCCCTTGGAGAGTCTAGTGGGGGAGATGGCAAGGGCATCTGATGGCAGGATGAGTTCCCCAGGGTCCGGATTTATGAAAATATGCATCAGTTTAATACTGTCTTGGAATTCATGAGATGGAAGCATAGGTCAAAACTGTTTGGAGAAAATTGGAAGTACAGTTTTATCTAGCCACATCTCTCAGGCGTGTAGCTGATAGGGTCTTGGTGCTCTGGCTGGGTGTCAGGGCTGTGTCTCTAAGGTGGGAGAGCTGAGTTCAGGACATTGTTCTGCCAGAGACCTCCCAGCTCCATGTAATATCAAATGACGAAAGCTCTCCCAGAGATCTCCATCTCAAGGCTAAGACTCAGCTCCACTCAATGACCAGCAAGCTACAGTGCTGGACACCCTATGCCAAACAACTAGCAAGACAGGAACACAACCACACCCATTAGCAGAGAGGCAGCCTAAAATCATAATAAGGTCACAGACACCCCAAAACACACCACTGATGTGGTCCTGCCTACCAGAAAGACAAGATCCAGCCTCACCCACCAGAACACAGGCACTAGTCCCCTCCACCAGGAAGCCTATACACCCCACTGAACCAACCTTACCCACTGGGGGCAGACACCAAAAACAACGGGAACTACAAACCTGCAGCCTGCAAAAAGGAGACCCCAAACACAGTAAGTTAAACAAAATGAGAAGACAGAGAAACACACAGCAGATGAAGGAGCAAGGTAAAAACCCACCAGACCAAACACATGAAGAGGAAATAGGCAGTCTACCTGAAAAAGAATTCAGAGTAATGATAGTAAAGATGATCCAAAATCTTGGAAATAGAATGGAGAAAATACAAGAAACGTTTAACAAGGATCTAGAAGAACTAAAGAGCAAGCAAACAATGAAGAACAACACAATAAATGAAATTAAAAATTCTCTAGATGAAATCAATAGCAGAATAACTGAGGCAGAAGAACAGATAAGTGACCTGGAAGATAAAATAGTGCAAATAACTACCACAGAGCAGAATAAAGGAAAAAGAATGAAAAGAATTGAGGACAGTCTCAGAGACCTCTGGGACAACATTAAATGCACCAACATTCAAATTATAGGGGTCCCAGAAGAAGAAGAGAAAAAGAAAGGGACTGAGAAAATATTTGAAGAGATTATAGTTGAAAACTTCCCTAATATGGGAAAGGAAATAGTCAATCAAACCCAGGAAGCACAAAGAGTCCAATACACGATAAAACCAAGGAGAAACATGCCAAGACACATATTAATCAAAGTATCAAAAATTAAATACAAAGAAAAAATATTAAAAGCAGCAAGGGAAAAACAACAAATAACAAAGAAAGGAATCCCCATAAGGTTAACAGCTGATCTTTCAGGAGAAACTCTGCAAGCCAGAAGGGAGTGGCAAGACATATTTAAAGTGATGAAAGGGAAAAACCTACAACCAAGATTACCCAGCAAGGATCTCATTCAGATTCGACGGAGAAATTAAAACCTTTACAGACAAAAAAAGCTAAGAGAATTCAGCACCACCAAACCAGCTTTACAACAAATGCTAAAGGAACTTCTCTAGGCAGGAAACACAAGAGAAGGAAAAGACCTACAATAGCAAACCCAAAACAATTAAGAAAATGGTACTAGGAACATACATATTGATAATTACCTTAAACGTAAATGGATTAAATGCTCCCACCAAAAGACATAGACTGGCTGAGTGGATATAAAAACAAGACCCGTATATATGCTGTCCACAAGAGACCCACTTCAGACCTAGAGACACATACAGACTGAAAGTGAGGGGATGGAAAAAGATATTCCATGCAAATGGAAATCAAAAAAAAGCTGGAGTAACAATTCTCATATCAGACAAAATGACTTTAAAATAAAGATTATTACAAGGGACAAAGAAAGACAGTACATAATGATCAAGGGGTCAATCCAAGAAGAAGATATAACAATTGTAAATATTTATGCACCCAACATAGGAGCAACCTCAATACAAAAGGCAAATGCTAATAGCCGTAAAAGGGGAAATTAACAGTAACACAATCATAGTGGGGGACTTTAACACCCCACTTTCACCAATGGACGGATCATCCAAAATGAAAATAAATAAGGAAACACAAGCTTTAAATTATACATTAAACAGGATAGACTTAATTGATATCTGTAGGACATTCCATCCAAAAACAACAGAATACACTTTCTTCTCAAGTGCTCATGGAACATTCTCCAGGATAGATCATATCTTGGGTCACAAATCAAGCCTTGGTAAATTTAAGAAAATTGAAATTGTATCAAGTATCTTTTCTGACCACAATGCTATGAGACTAGATATCCATTACAGGAAAGAATCTGTAAAAAGTACAAACACATGGAGGCTAAACATTACACTACTTAATAACCAAGAGGTCACTGAAGAAATCAAAGAGGAAATCAAAAATTACCTAGAAACAAATGACAATGAAAACACGATGACCCAAAACCTATGGGATACAACAAAAGCAGTTCTAAGAGGGAAGTTTATAGCAATACAATCCTGCTTCAAGAAAGAAGAAACATCTCAAATAAACAACTTAACCTTACACCTAAAGCAATTAGAGAAAGAAGAACAAAAAAACCCTAAAGTTAACAGAAGGAAAGAAATCATAAAGGTCAGATCAGAAATAAATGAAAAAGAAATGAAGGAAACAGTAGCAAAGATCAATAAAACTAAAACCTGGTTCTTTGAGAAGATAAACAAAATTGATAAACAATTAGCCAGGCTCATCAAGAAAAAAAGGGAGAAGACTCAAATCAATAGAATTAGAAATGAAAAAGAAGAAGTAACAACTGACACTGCAGAAATACAAAGGATCATGAGAGATTTCTACAAGCAACTATATGCCAATAAAATGGACAACCTGGAAGAAATGGACAAATTCTTAGAAAAGCACAAACTTGCAAGACTGAACCAGGAAGAAATAGAAAATATGAACAGACCAATCACCAGCACTGAAATTGAGACTGTCATTAAAAATCTTCCAACAACCAAAAGCCCAGGACCAGATGGCTTCACAGGTGAATTCTATCAAACATTTAGAGAAGAGCTAACACCCATCCTTCTCAAACTCTTCTAAAATATAGCAGAGGGAAGAACACTCCCAAACTCATTCTAAGAGGCCACCGTCATCCTGATACGAAAACCAGACAAAGATGTCACAAAGAAAGAAAACTACAGGCCAATATTACTGATGAACATAGATGCAAAAATCCTCAGCAAAATACTAGCACACAGAATCCAACAACACATTTAAAGGATCATCCCAGGAATGCAAGGATTCTTCAATATATGCAAATCAGTCAATGTGATAAACCATATTAACAAATTGAGGGAGAAAACCATATGATCATCTCAATAGATGCAGTAAAAGCTTTCAACAAAATTGAACACCCATTTATGATAAAAACACTCCAGAGAGTAGAAATAGTGGGAACTTTCCTCAACATAATAAAGGCCATATATGACAAACCCACAGCCAACATCGTTCTCAGTGGTGAAAAACTGAAACCATTTTCTCTAAGATCAGGAAAAAGGCAAGGTTGTCCACTCTCAACACTATTATTCAACATAGTTTTGGAAGTTTTAGCCACAGCAATCAGAGAAGAGAAAGAAATAAAAGGAATCCAAATTGGAAAAGAAGTAAAGCTGTCACTGTTTGCAGATGACGTGATACTATACATAGAGAATCCTAAAGATGCTACCAGAAAACTACTAGAGCTAATCAATGAATGTGGTAAAGTTTCAGAATACAAAATTAATGCACAGAAGTCTCTTGCATTCCTATACACTAATGCTTAAAAATGTGAAAGAGAAATTAAGGAAATACTCCCATTTACCACTGCAACACAAAGAATAAAATATCTAGGAATAAACCTACCTAAGGAGTCAAAAGACCTGTATGCTGAAAACTATAAGATACTGATGAAAGAAATTAAAGATGTTACAAATAGATGGCGAGATATACCATGTTCTTGGATTGGAAGAGTCAACATTGTGAAAATGACTCTACTACCCAAAGCAATCTACAGATTCAGTGCAATCCCTATCAAACTACCAATGGCATTTTTCACAGAATTAGAACAAAAAATTTCACCATTTGTGTGGAAACACAAAAGACCCTGAATAGCCAAAGCAATCTTGAGAAAGAAAAATGGAGCTGGAGGAATCAGGCTCCCAGACTTCAGACTATACTACAAAGCTACAGTCATCAAGACAGTATGGTTCTGGCACAAAAACCAAAGTATAGATCAATGGAACAGGGTAGAAAGCCCAGAGATAAACCCACGCACATATGGTCACCTTATTTTTGACAAAGGAGGCAAGAATGTACAATGGAGAAGAGACAGCCTCTTCAATAAGTGGTGCTGGGAAAACTGGAGAGCTACATGTAAAAGAATGAAGTTAGAACACTCCCTAACACCATACACAAAAATGAACTGAAAATGGATTAAAGATCTAAATGTAAGGCCAGACACTATAAAACTCTTAGAGGAAAACAGGCAGAACACTATATGACATAAATCATAGCAAGATTCTTTTTGACCCACCTCCTAGAGAAATGGAAATAAAAACAAAAATAAACAAATGGGACCTAATGAAACTTAGAAGCTTTTGCACAGCAAAGGAAACCATAAACAAGACGAAAAGACAACCCACAGAATGGGTGAAAATATTTGCACATGAAGCAACTGACAAAGGATTAATCTCCAAAATTTACAAGCAGCTCATTTAGCTCAATATCAAAAAAACAAACAACCCAATCCAAAAATGGGCAGAAGACCTAAATAGACATTTCTCCAAAGAAGATACACAGATTGCCAACAAACACATGAAAGAATGCTCAACATCACTAATCATTAGAGAAATGCAACTCAAAGCTGCAATGAGGTATCACCTCACATCAGGCAGAATGGCCATCATCAAAAAATCTACAAACAATAAATACTGGAGAGGGTGTGGAGAAAAGGGAACCCTCTTGCACTGTTGGTGGGAATGTAAATTGATACAGCCACTATGGAGAACAGTATGGATGTTCCTTAAAAAACTAAAAGTAGAACTACCATATGATCCAGCAACCCCACTACTGGGCATATACCTTGAGAACACCATAATTCAAAAAGAGTCATGGACCACAATATTCATTGCAGCTCTGTTTACAATAGCCAGGACATGGAAGCAACCTAAGTGTCCAACGACAGATGAATGGATAAAGATGCGGTACATATATGCAATGGAATAGTACTCAGCCATATAAAGAAACGAAATTGAGTTATTTGTAGTGAGGTGGATGGACGTAGAGACTGTCATACAGAGTGAAGCAAGTCAGAAAGAGAAGAGTAAATACTGTATGCTAACACGTGTATGGAGTAAAAAAAAAAATGTTTCTTTAGAACCTAGAGGCAGGACAGGAATAAAGACACAGATGTAAAGAATGGACTTGAGGACACGGGGAAGGGGAAGGGTAAGCTGGGAAAAAATTGAGAGAGTGGCATGGACATATATACACTACCAAATGTAAAATAGATAGCTAGCGGGAAGCAGCCGCATAGCACAGGGAGATCAGCTCGGTGCTTTGTGACCACCTAGAGGGGTGGATAGGGAGGGTGGGAGGGAGACTCAAGAGGGAGGAGATATGGGGATATATGTATATGTATAGCTGATTCACTTTGTTATAAAGCAGAAACTAACACCATTGTAAAGCAATTATACTCCAATAAAGATGTTAAAAAAAAAGTATGTGTAATTTTTCATTTTGATTTATATATTGCTTCATTGACCCCAGAGAGATTTCATCCATTTATGATTTCATCAGTATCTGTTTCTTCATAACCTTTCTCGTTATGTTTTTAATCTCTGCAACATTTGTAATGTTTGCTTTTATTCCGAACATGTTCATGTTATCTCACTCTTTTTGCCAGAATTTTGTCACTATTATTTGGCTAAAAAACCCCACAACCCAACAAATCAGCTTTCAATTTTCTTGATCTTCTGTTGTTTTGTTTTCCTTTGACCGTATATGTTGTTTAGAAGTTTTTCTTAATATTCAAATAGATATTCTTGGTTATCACTTATTACTGATTTTTAGCATAATAGCATATTGATTAGAGAATATACTGTGATTTCAGTCCTTTGAATATTTGCTGAGACCTACTTTATAGCCCAGTTCGTGGTCTAGTTTTGAAAATGTTGTGTCTGTGGTTGTGAAAAGGTGTTTTCGCAATTTGCTGAAATAATGTTCTATGTATGCCCAATAAATTAAACTTGATAATTTTATTCAAATTATGTATAACCTTACTAGGTTATTTTTGTCTGCTTGTTCTGTCAGTTACTGAGAGAGATGGTTTAAAATATTCCATTGTAATAGGTGAATTTTTCAGTTTCCTACTGCTATTCAGTTAGTTTTGCTTTATATATCTTCAGGCTATGTATTAAGTGCATAAGAGTTTAGGATTGTTTTACTTTCCTGGTGAATTGAAACTTTTATCATGATGTGGTCAGAAGGAGAAGAAACCTCTATTTACTCTGCTTCTTCTTTCTCTTTTCTCCCGCAATAGCATCCTCCCTTCACACACCTGGCTGTGAAAATGACATTAGATTGACTGGAAGTTCAACCCCATCTGTTGGGGGTAGCAACCACAGTATTTGCAATTCCCCAAATGCCTCTAACCATAAGAAAGTCTTAAAAGAATGGAGGAAGTAATTCTGAAAGTTGGGGGAAGGGGTGTTTGGAAAACAATGGTCATGGCTTCCTAACTATCAATATTAAGTTGGCTGCTCAGACAGTGTGTCCACCTTCCCTGTATAATTTTTACTCCCTTCTGCCAGCCATCACTGCCTGTTCCTCATTCTTGTTGATAATTTTCATATTTGCCTGTTTCTGTGCCACCCCACTGTGTATCTGTCAGGGAGGTCACTGTAGATCAAATCATATAGTTTCAAAGTCACAAGGGAACTTACAAGATGTTTTAAGTTGTCCCTTCCCACCCTCAGTACACTTTATAGATAGGGAAATGGAGTTCCTGATAGGTGAAGTAACTTTTTCAGCATTATACCTTTTAGCAGAGTGGAGATTAGAAACAAAGCCACCTCTCTGGCCCCCCGGCCCTATATTTCCTGATTTTTTCCACTTGAGGTTCTCATTAAAGTCACAGACCTGGCAATCTGCTGAATTACTGGAATGTTCTACCTATATAAACTGCTACAAGCAGTTTCTTCTTTGGACTGTCTTTGATGCAAAAGGACACTATGACCTTAGCTGAAATGTTGGTTCTACCTAAAGGTTTGTTTGTGGAGTGAAATCTCAACCATAAATCTGTCAGCTCTTTTCAGTTTAGCCACCCTTGTAGGTTGAGAAAAAACTGGTTCTCAAAGAATCCAGAACCTCTTCAAATGCATATTTATGAGTCTGACCTGGCATCAGGTGTTCATACGTATTTCACCTAGTGAAATAAATTTGCTGGCATCGTTCTGCTGTAACAGTTCCACTGTATTGTTCTTAATAAATTGCTTTTTCTTCACTCATCATGCAGACTGCCAGGATATTCTCCATGGATGTTCTACTCCTTTGGTTTATGCTAGTGCTTGGTATATGAACTCATTGGGGCTGATGGCCTTACCATTATGGTAAGTGTACTTCAAGCAGGCCATTGAATTTACAACCATGGTAAACATTTTCCACTGGTGATTTTTAAAGAACTTATCATCAATTTGTAAACTCCATGTAAAAGCTTTGTGCCCATAATTATTATATATGTATGAAGACTGGATTCTAGTAAATTCATTTTTATTCACCCCCTTGCCTCCGCCAACTCTCAGCATAAAAGTTTGGGAAGATATACTTGGGTTTGTGTGGCTGGTTCTCTTTCTTTCCTTTCTGCTCCCTTGCCCTACCACGTATACTTCTAATTTTCTCTATCTAAGCTTCCCCTTCCCTTCTAGAGAGCCTCTCCATGTATTGAGAGTTATTGATGCAATGCACTACACATACGAACAGTATGGGAGAAGATAATGCTTTGAGAACTACTGGTCCCTTCCGTTGGATTGGTGAACTGTTTAGATGGTGTATGTAGTTTATTGTTCCAGTGTCTCAGATCCTTGCTTTTCTCCCAAGCGCAGTACACTCTAGTTGATGTGTTTTTGTCCTTAAAGCTTCTCAGAGGCGATAAAGACTGATTTTAGACTTTATTAGACAATGTGTAGGAGTTAACTAGGCAAAGTGGGGGAAGGAGGGGTCATTCTGGGCTGAGGGAGCCATATAATGGAGATAAAACATGAACTAGGGCAAGGAACTCAGTTTGTGTGCTGGGGGTGAAGAGTGATGAGAATTCGCAAGTGACCAGGTCCTCACTGAAAGGCTTATATATAACTCCAAAGAGTTTAGATTTTATACTTGAAGACAGTGGAGAGCCACTGAAGTATTGTTTAGCAGAAAAGTGCCTTCAGAATGGCCTTTTAGCAATATTACTGAGGCTACCATTTGTGGAAAGAATTGAAGGAAGGAAAGCCCAGAGATTAGATTAGTTAGAAAGCCGATACTGTAATCTAAGCTATAGATAAGTGTCAAATCTAAGGTCTAATAGAATAAAGACGGAGGAGGAGGGATGGATTTAAAAGCCAGCTGAAGGCTTCACAACTTGAATGCATGAAGGAGTGAGAAAGTGGGAAGGAATAAAGGCTGCAGCCCAGATTTCTGGCTTGTACTTGCTTGGCAGAAGATATGCCATCCCTAGTGCCAGAGAATACAAAGCGAGGGGCGTGGGTCAAATCATGTCGATAGGATGAGGAGTTAAATTCTAAACATGTTAAAATCAAGGCACTTTTGTGCCATCCAAGTTACCTAGTAGACAGTTGGATATGTGGCTCCGGCTCTCAGAAGAGGTCTTGGATTAAAAAAATACAATAATTTTACATTATGTGTTTTATACCACAATACAAAATAATTTAAAAATAAAACCAATGTTTTAAAAAACTTATTTTAGAAGTCGTCAGCAAACAGGTGCTTCTTGAAGCCAAGGGGATGCATGAGATTGATTGCCTAAGGAGGGTATATAAAGGGAAAAGGGCAGAAATATGAGACCAGATTAATGGAACCACCAACATTGTAGATAGAACTGGGCAGAGGAAGTGGAGATCTAAAATAGTGGTGTGAGGAAAACCAGAAGATGAAGAGTGAGTGGACTTAGGAAGAAAGAGTTGTTTAGAGTGGTCTTCAGCGTCATGCTGCAGAGATGCCGGGTCAAAAAGGAGTGAACATGCTCACTGACTTGAATGTACCTGCTAGAACTTCTTAGTGACGTTGGTTGATGAGAGCAGTTTCATGCACTGCACTATTTTGAAATGATGTTTTTGCCAGTCTTCTCCACTGGAGACATCTTTGCATTGTCCACAGTACCTCACATGTAGTAAGCACTCAATGAATATATGTTGAATTAATAAATTTGAATGTGATCTTCCTTACTATTAGGAGAAATACTAACTGAAGACTGGACGTGCTTTGCTAAAAGTTCAGAATTTGGTGGAGAGAGTAAGAGTCTGCTAGGCGCTGCCTCTGTGTCATAAGACATTTGTGGAAAAAGGCATAAAAATTCTTAGTTGAAATAGTTGACAGTTTCTAATTTTCTGTTTTATTGGAGCATTAGAATATTTTAGCATTTAAGATTATTAATACAGTTCATTTCGAAACAGTTTTTCTCTCTTCTGTTTCTTCTTGATATGTGGAAATCTCAGTTTCAGTTGAGGTCACTTGTACCTTATTTAGAAAGAGCAGCATAGGAAGAGAATGTTGTGGTGTGTTCTAGGAGTAAGGTTATTTTGAAACGAACTCTTCTGTGTTTTTTTTTTTTTTTAATGTGCTGCAGTGTAGCAAAATTAACATATATTGCGATCTAAATTGTTATATACAATTTGGGTTTATCAGCAACCTGTAAAAGAGCTTTTGAACATTTTCATCATTGGATAATTTGTTTGGTTTATATGGTGTCACTTGGGCTTCTGGAATGTTATCATTTAGTTAGAACTTAGCCTGAGCTTGTATAGCTTGCCTTAGAGAAAACTTTCTCTTTAAAGGATGTGGCTCATACTATAGTGGTAGCACTGGGGAGAAGGGCCGGCAGGAGAGAGGTGTGGAGTAGTGTGTAGAGAAAAGGAGATGCTATAGTTAATTTTATGTGTCAGTTTGGCCGTTTGGTCAAACATTATATTCTAGGTGTTTCTTTGGAGGTATTATTTAGACGAGATTAACATGCAAGTCAGTAGACTCTGAGTAAAGCAGATTACATGTGGGTGGCTCTTATCCAATCATTTGAAGGTCTAAATAGAAAAAGATTGATCTACCCCTGATAACCAACAAGGACCTACTGTATAGCACAGGGAACTCTGCTCAATGTCATGTGCCAGCCTGGATGGGAGGGGAGTTTGGGGGGGAGAATGGATACATGTATCTGTATGGCTGAGTTCCTTTGCTGTGCACCTGAAACTATCACAACATTGTTAATCGGCTATACGCCAATATAAAATAAAAAGTTAAAAAAGAAAAAAAAAGATTGTTCTACCCCTAAGAAAGGAGAATTCTGCTCCCCCCCACCCTCTCCCCGAGACTACCTTCCAGCCCAAGCTTCAATATCATCTCTTCTCTGGGTCTCCAGCCTGCCAGCCTTCACAATTGTGAGCCAGTTCCTTAAAGTGTGTGTGTGTGTGTGTGTGTGTGTGTATTAAAAAATAATAAAATAGGGGCTTCCCAGTGGTGCAGTGGTTGAGAGTCCGCCTGCCGATGCAGGGGACACGGGTTCGTGCCCTGGTCCGGGAAGATCCCACATGCCGCGGAGCGGCTGGGCCCGTGAGCCACGGCCGCTGAGCCTGCGTGTCCGGAGCCTGTGCTCCTCAATGGTAGAGACCACAACAGTGAGAGGCCCGCGTACCACACACACACACACACAAAATAATAATAATAAAATATATTTAAAAAGTATAGATATGTTATATATTTATATATAATATGAAATCTATAAATGTATATTTTATAATATATAACATATCTTTATAATGTATAGATATATAACATACTATTTTACTTCTCTCTATATTATACTATGTATTTTATATATACTATATCTTATAAAGGTATATGTATCAATATACCTATAGATATATATATCTTATTGCTTCTTTTCTCTGGAGACCCCCGACTAATACAGGAAAAAATATTTGTGCTTTATTATTTTGAGTATTTTGCTTTTCAGATCTACCTCTGTGTTTCCTTTTTATCTGGCGCTTTTTGGAATCATGTGACACACTCGTACACAGATGCAGTTCCGCGAAAGTGCTGAGAGCTTACTGTGTGTACGGTCGTCCCTCAGATCTGCAAGGGATTGGTTCCAGGACCCCCCACAGATACCCAAATCCTTGGATGCTCGAGCCCCTTA
This sequence comes from Orcinus orca, assembly GCF_937001465.1. Classification (NCBI taxonomy): domain Eukaryota; kingdom Metazoa; phylum Chordata; class Mammalia; order Artiodactyla; family Delphinidae; genus Orcinus; species Orcinus orca. Next base: position 102,392,237 of record NC_064580.1, on the reverse strand, counting down.
TACAAAATGGCCTAGTGCAGTGAATACAGTCTCTCCTCTGTTTCCGTGGGGTTCACATCAGAGGATACCAAGGGCCAACTGAAGAGCAAGGTAAACTGCTAGCTATTGTGACGGCTCCCAGATGAACAAGGCTAGGCCTTTGCTCTTGAGGTGTTTAAGACATCTATGAGATAAGGCAGATTGAGAGCAATTCTGTAAGAGAAAGCGAAGCAGCATGCAGTGGGAATCAGCAGGGAGTGATGACTTATGCTTGGGCAATTGGGGAAATTTTGGGCTGGTCCTTAAGGATGGATGGGGCTTAAACTTCTGCCTTGTGGTGGACCAAGTGGGGTTTTATTAATCAAAGCATATCCCAGAAAGAGGGGATGCAAGGAACAAAGGCCCAGTACTAAGGAAGAAGGGGCCGCATTGGGAATAGTAGAAAAAGGTTACTGTTATTCTGTGAGGAGCATTCTCTACGGAGACATCTTCAGAATCAAATGGACCTTAGAAAAGAGACAGCCTGCTGTTTCCTCTCAGCAGCTGTGGGTTGGAATGAATGCGAATGTGTGCAAATGCTTGTATACACCTCTCCGTTTTCTTCCTCCAGAGGTGCTTCTGCTTGGGGACACCACAGCCTTATCGTTGAATCTGGTCTGTTGTACTATCTGGGACTGACTTAATTTTACCTTTGGGTTAAGTGTCACTCAGGGGAAGGAAAGAAAATGTAGCTTGGGGTTTGACAATCTCTACTTCTTAATTGTGCTCAGGGCTTATCTCATAGTGGTCATTAGGGTTTGCAGCTTCCTGTGAACATGGCTGCTGGAATGCTGTGAGGGTATTTTTTCTTTGCTTGTGAGGTATTTTGTAATAACTCAAGTGAGATGACATTTGTGAATGTGCTTTATAAACTCTAAAGTACTGAATGGATAGATGCAGGCATTATCATAAGGTGGTTGTTGTTTTTTCCAGAAACAGTGAATGCTGTTAGTGTCATATTTAAGTTTTTGAGTGAGGGCCTTGCTCTAACTTTCTGCAATGGAATATTGGTATAATAGCTTTTTTTTTTTTTTTTTTTGCGGTACGCGGGCCTCTCACTGTTGTGGCCTCTCCAGTTGCAGAGCACAGGCTCCGGACGCGCAGGCTCAGCGGCCATGGCTCACGGGTCCAGCCGCTCCGCGGCATGTGGGATCTTCCCGGACCGGGGCATGAACCCGTATCCCCTGCATCGGCAGGCGGACTCTCAACCACTGCGCCACCAGGGAAGCCCTATAATAGCTTTTATAAGAGGTTTTGTTCGCCTTTTCCAGAATGTCATAGAAATGTAATCAGACACTATTTAGTCTTATGAGTCTGGCTCTTTTACTTAGATAGCATAATACCTTTGAGATTCATCCAAATTGTTGCATGTATCAATAATTTTTTCCTTTTTATTGCTGAGTAATATTTTTTTGGTGTGAAAGTACCGCCATTTGTTTGTTGAAGAATACTTGGGCTGTTTTCGGTTTGGGGTGAATAAATAAAGCTGCCAGAAATATTTGTTTACAGATTTTCGCTTGAAGATAAGTTTTCATTTCTTAGGGTAAATATCTTGGGGTAGGATTGATGGATCATATGGTAAATGTATGTTTAACTTTTTATAAGAAAGTGCGAAGCTGTTTTCCAGGGTGGGTACCATTTTCTATTTCTACCCGCAATTTATGAGAATTTCAGTTGCTCAGCGTCTTTGCCAACATCCTTTTTTTTTTTTTTAATTTTAGCCATTCTAGTAGGTATGTGTTGGTATCTCATTGTGTTTATTTTTTTAAGTGAATGAGTTTTATTGTATGTAAATTATTCCCTGCTAGCACCTTGGTGTTAGTTTTTTTTTTAATGTTATCTCATTATATTTTTTTAATGAATGAATTTTTAATATGTAAATCATACCCCAATAATTGATCATTTTTTAAAAGTACCAGTAACAAAGTAGGAGAAAACAGTAGTTACATATAAAAGTGACTAAGGATGCATATCTAAAGTAGAAAAATAATTCATAAATTTAAAAAGAAAAGCCTGAATCAACTATACTTCAATAAAATAAATTTTTAAGAAAAGAAAGCAAAACACAAACAGGGCAAGTGATTGAAATGGTAAATTCACAGAAAAAGACATGTGAATAACTAGTAAGTATAAGACTCAGCCTCACTAGTGAACTATCAGGAAATTCAATGAGACTTTTTAAAAAAATTACATCAGATAAGTCCAGGGGGTGGGCAGGTAATTAAACTCACTCTTCCTGGGAATGTCAGTTAGTATGGCCTCTGGAACAGTTTCTATTATCTATAAAAACAATACAAATACCCTTCATTCCAGTGATTCTGCTTTGAAGAGTGGATCTAATAGAAAGTCTTTCACATGTGTGCACAGGTGTATGTCTCAACTGAAGAAAAATGCACAACCTAAAGTTAAATTTTCTTTGGGGACCTTACTGAGGACTGTGGTCTGGGACAGCCTCTCAGATAGCTCTGAGGAACTGCTCTGAAGAGGTAGGGGAGTAGCCAGGGTATATATGAATTTTAGGGGTTGGGGAATACATGTAGTCAATCTTGGTAAAAGATTACTGCTAATCACAAAGAACAGACATCTCAAGTTAATGATTCTACTGCTTTTCTATGGGATGATGCAAGAATCTGGGCTCATTGAAATTATTCCATAGGTATGCATCCTAACTATGTAGGGCTAATATCCAGAGCACAGAATGTTTTCTGGGTTTTTTTTTTTTCTTTCTTCCTGGATTCCTCTCAGGGCACACCTTCGGGTGACTGGCTACAGTGGCTGATGGCTTGATGGTAGGCAATGTTCTTTGTTTGTTGGAATGGCAGGCAACATTTCCTTTCCACATATGACTCAGAATGTTTATATAACATTACTTGTGTTCTAAAAAAATATTTTATTTATTTATTTATTTGGCTGCTTAGTTGTGGCTTGCGGGCTTCTCTCTAGTTGTGGCATGCAGGCTCCCGAGCGCACGGGCTCAAGAGTTGTGGCGCGCAGCCTTAGTTGCCTCAAGGCATGTGGGATCTTAGTTCCCCGACCAGGGATCTAACCCATGTACCCTGCACTGGAAGGTGGATTCTCAACCGCTGGACCACCAGGGAGGTCCCTATAATATTACTTGTAATGAGGAACTATTGGAAACTTCCGAAGTATGCGCCAGTGGGAGAATGGGTAAAGAATTATTTTATTGCATTCATTTGCATGTACCTAATGACTCATGATTTTGAGCATCTTTTCATGTGCTTCTTGGTTTGTCTTATATCTTTTGGTTAAGTATCTGTTCAGATCTTTTGCTCATTGAAGATTGGATTGTCTTTATTGTTGAATTGTAATTATTCTTTATAGATTCTGGATGCAAATGCTTTATCAGATATGTGGTCTGCAAATATTTTTTTCTTAGATTCTTCAGTTTTTTTCTTAGTTTCTTCTTGTTTTCATTCTCTTGATGGTAGCTTTCTCAGAACAAGAGATCGTAATTTTTTTTTTTTTTTTTTTTGCGGTACGCGGGCCTCTCACTCTTGTGGCCTCTCCCGCTGCGGAGCACAAGCCCCGGACGCGCAGGCTCAGCGGCCATGGCTCACAGGCCCAGGCGCTCCGCGGCATGTGGGATCTTCCCAGACCGGGGCACGAACCCATGTCCCCTGCATCGGCAGGTGGACTCTCAACCACTGCGCCACCAGGGAAGCCCTAGAAAATCTTTTTTTTGGTGGTATGTGGGCCTCTCACTGTTGTGGCCTCTCCTGTTGCGGAGCACAGGCTCCGGACGCGCAGGCTCAGCGGCCATGGCTCACGGGCCCAGCCGCTCTGCGGCATGTGGGATCTTCCCGGACCGGGGCACGAACCCGCGTCCCCTGCATCGGCAGGCGGACTGTCACCCACTGCGCCACCAGGGAAGCCCGATTGTAATTTTAATAAAGACCAATTTATCAATTTTTTTCTTTCTTGGACTATGCTTTTCATGGCATAGGTATAAAATCTTTGCCTAACCCAAGATCCTGAAGATTTCCTCCTATCCTTTCTTCCAGAAGTTTTATAGATTTGCCTTTTATATTTAGTTCTGTGATCCACTTTGAGTTGACTTAAAGTTTTATTTCCTAGGAATAATTTCATTTGTTTTAACTCAGAGAATAAATATGCTATAGGAGTACAATTGTAGGAGCTATTGTCTCTGGTTGGTATTTTGGAAACATGGCTTTGTCAGTGACTTTTAAGCTCTTTTGACCTTGCCCAGCCAGAAGAAATATAGGAGACTTTGTGACTTAGTTACTCAAAAGTGAGTGTACCTAAAACAAGTTTCACGAAAACATACTTATCCTAAATACCAGTATTTATCCTTACTACTTTTTCCCCAGCAGTTCTGTTTCATTAAAAACAAATGCTTGTCCTGACCCATTAAACAGATTTCATGTCCCACTAATGGGTCCAGGTCAGTTGAAAAACACTGACTTAACTACCTTAGTTGGAACTCACAGCCATCACTATCTCCACTTAAAAACATAACTTGTTGCCCTTTTCTTTCTGTTAAGTAGTAATCCTCCTCATTTTTTTCTCTAATCACAATTTAATTTTTGGTATAACTTGGACATTTTTTACGTAATACTGCCAGCCATGTTGTCAGAAAATAACAGTAAGTAGAGCATTTTTTCTAGCTTTATTAGGGTATGATTGACACATAATATTGTGTAAGTCTATGGTGTTGATTTGATACCCTTACATATTGCAAAATGATTACCACCACAGTTAGTTAATACTTCCATCATGTTACATAATTACCAGTTCTTTTTGTCGTGAGAACATTTAAGATCTACTGTCTTAGCAACTTTCAAGTATACAGTAAGTATTATTAATTTCAAGTAAGTATTATTAATCACAATGCTGTACATTAGATTCCCAAACCTTATTTTTCTTATAACTGGCATTTTGTACCCTTTGACCAACATCCCCCCATTTCCCCCATCTCCAGGTTTCTTTTACTTGTAACGGAAACACAGCACTGGCGAGGGATGAGTATGAGGGAAAGGGGCAAGGGCTCAGTAACCTTGGCTGCTATTCTCATGCTCTGGTAGCATGTGTGTTTTGGGCTACATTGGCTTCATTTTTGCTTCTTTCTATGAGAGTCATTCATTCCTCTCTCTCTCTCTCTCTCTCTCTCTCTCTGAAGATTGGCTTTCTCTGATTCTCTTTGCACATGGCTGCCCCAAGACCTTGAGTTTAATTTTGGCCAGACTAAGATTAAACAGGATAATTAGTTTAGCTTAGGACACGTTCCACCCCTGCTGCATTCAGCTTTGCCCAAAGAGGGTGGGACCAGAAAATAGAACCCATGTCTATTGTTGTGCATCAAAGATACACAGTTCTCACAGACTGAGAAGGGTGTTGGGTCTCTTAAAAGTTCACTAAGTGCTGGTTGACATACGTTTATCTTTTCAAATGTATTTAAAATAATTTAGTTTTCAGAATATAGAAGTTCATAAAAAGTTTGTAGGATATTAAAAAAACAAAACTAAAATTAGGGATTGCAAAACCAGAAAAAGTCACACTATCATCCAAGAATGACTTTTCTTTTTATTTCCTTCATTTTTTATATAATTACATAACACATAGAAATTTAGTTAAATGTATTGACCACAGAGTGCTCCGTATTTTAAAAAGTGGCAGTCATTTACATACAGAATATCTGGATCTAACAAATGGGGGAGTTGGAGGTTAAAGCAAATAGATATTTAAAGTATTAAACATGTAATACAGATTTAAATTGCAGTAAATTTCTCCTCATGGTTTGAATGAAAGCACTTTATTTGTCGAGTTTTCATTTAAATATATTAAAATTCACAATTATCATCAAATAGGGAAGGGAAGATAGGAAAGTAACATTTATTACAACTCTGCTTAGTTAGGCACTTATGTTATTCCATTCAGTCCTTATAACTGCCCTTTGAGAAGTAGGTATCCTTATCCCATGGCCAATGAAGAAATTAAAACCCGGGGGAAATAGCTTGCCAATATGTGGCTGGGCTAAGATTTAAGCTCAGGTCTGCAGGACTTGCAAGTCTCTTCTCTCCCCACCCTACCCTTCGGGAGCATGAAAAATTTATGTACACAACATTTCCGGGGGAGGCTATAGGTAGGACTATATAGGAGCCACCCAGCTCCTTTTCTTGTCTATGTACTTAAATCTCAGTTTCAACATCAAATGTGTGGCAGCCATTTCTCCAATATCTGGAGTGAAGAGAGAGTCCTATCAGTTATGTAACGTTAGTCTCTTGAGCATCTGGATTTTTCAGAGGTCATTCAACTGATAAATCAATGTTTAAAAATAGCTGTAGCTTCTTCAGTTTGCAAAAAACAAATGTTTTTTAACCTTATATTCTAAAGATTAATGCAAGCTAAATTGGGAATTGGGGGTGAAAAAGGGAAAGCTGACCCTTCTTTGTTAGTCTGAATAAACAGGAAGAGGAAGGCAAAGACTGGCTAAGCACTACAAGACAGTATTTTAAGCTTTCGCCTTTTAATGTGAAAAATCAGAAGAAATATATATTTTAGAAATTTTGTTGAAGACAAATATTTATGACTTAAATTCTTTACATTTTAGTTAGGTGAAACAAATTTAAATTGTTTGTTCTTGATGATGTCTACTGGATAGAGGCAAACATTCATGATTTTTACCAAAGGGTTAATGATAGTTTACCTTCTAATTTATGAGTCTGTAATTTCAGACTAGTCTGAAAAACTTTAAAGCCACGGCTAGGGTATAATTCCTAAAATAACTAGTTTTTGTGTTTGGATGTGAAGAATATTCATTAAAGTTCTAGCAAAAGATAAGAATGTGCTCTCTTGTAGGTAATCCGATCACATGTGGTCTCCCTGGTTTATCACTTAAGATTAAGTTGATATGAATTAAATCTAGCTTAAAACTATATTTATTAGGAATTCACAATGACCTTTTTAAAATAGAGGGACGGGAGGTGCAGATGAGTTTGATGTTCCAGGATTTATATTGCTGCTATATTTCAGGACATGAAAGGAGGAATTCAAATTATTGCTTTAATTCTTGTTTGTTCCTTTAGAAGCTATCTTTTCTAGTTAAGTGACAAACTAATAAACCATGACATGCTTTAACCATCAGAGTCTTGACCAAACTGGTTTCAGCATTTCTCTTCTAGACGTACCTAATTAAAAGTAACCGTGAGTTACTGACTCAGATGTTGGCCCAGGTTTAGGGAAAATGAAGCCCACTTAGAGTTAATTGGTTGAACCAATTGTCCCCCATTGTTCTTTTCAGTTGCCACTAATGTTTTTTCTCATTGTCATGCCTAGAAGCAGGGATGCGAGTTTATTAGTGACAGAATTTTCTTCTCCTGAAGCTAAACCCTTGGTATGGTGGCCTCGTGACCTGTTCTTTTTTCTGACTCCTTGAGCCCATTTTCTTATACCTCTGAAGTCCAGCCGATAATACCACACAACAGGCCAGTTGTAGTACAACTAAGCTTTTACTCTAGTGGTGAGCATGTTACGTGGGCCATAGACTTTATTTAAAGAATTGAGCTATTTAGAGAAGTTCAGCTTCTTGCTACTCTTTCAGGATTGAAGTTCTACTTTTTCTTCACATCTTCTATCTTAGCTTCCTTAATCAACCCTGATGATAGGGCTGCTGCTAGAATTGGTCTAAGCACCATTACCAAGAGTCAGTTTTGCATATTCACACTTAACTGTTGGGTTTAACCCCTTTACTCTTTCTTCAACTTTGTTGCTTCCAATTTCTGGGCTACTGTTTCTTAGTTCTGTTTGCGGAGCTATGAAAGCACCAGTAACGTAGAACATTTTCCTTTTCATCTTGACTAGATTCAGGTCCTGTTTCCGAGTTCTCCTGATTCAGGTCTCTGTAAGTCACTCTATGTGGCCCTCAACCCTATCTTCCCCGAACTCCCCCTTTTAAATAAATTTTTTGTAGTGTAAGAAATAAAGTTCATAGGTAATATAACCTGCCTATACCTATTATAAAACATATAACACCAGGATAATAATATGAAGGATAAATGAGTATAACACATAACACAGTCTGTGTTTGGGGGTGTAATTGTGAGGGCACTTGTACTAGGGGATGGAATGAAGTAACTGATGCTTGTACCTGCTTCTACAGAGTAAGTTTGTGTTTGTTAGAAGTAAGATAATAATTCTGTATAAGAAGTTCAGGGAAATGAAAAATCAGTGATGCACGTGGACTGTAATAAAAATGTTAGAATAAGTGATAACCGACAAGACTTGTTTGTGTATGATAAGAGAAAGAAGGAAATACTTGAAGTAGAGGAAAGCATGCCAGGACAAATTATAGACTGTCAACATGGAGAAAATGAGGAAGTATGATATTCTCACAAATGACCTGGGCCATATTTGTAGGTCTAGTGACAAAATAATTCCTTATGTTGTGATATGGGACAGGGTACTGACGAGGTATCACAGAAAGCATATCTTGTATTTTGAAATATGCTCTCACCTGTTGAGGCATATTTTGGGTTCCCAGTACTTCAAAAGACCTCAAAGACCATATCCTTCTCTAGGTGATGAGGAATAGAGGATGGGTTAAAAAGAGAAACAATAAAACAAGAAGCTATGCAGAAGTTGTGCAACAGATGTCTCTACACAGAGAAGACTGAAAGACAACAGGCAGCCCCCAACTACCTTCAATATCATCTTTCACAGCAGAACTTTTTTAGTGTTATGAAAAATTTCAAAAATATATAGTGTGACAATAATCTGAAATTTTTTTTTTTTTTTGGTACGCGGGCCTCTCACTGTTGTGGCCTCTCCCGTTGCGGAGCACAGGCTCCCGACGCGCAGGCTCAGCGGCCATGGCTCACGGGCCCAGCCGCTCTGCGGCATGTGGGATCTTCCCGGACCGGGGCACGAACCCGTGTCCCCTGCATCGGCAGGCGGACTCCCAACCACTGCGCCACCAGGGAAGCCCTGTAGCCTTTGTTTTGCTTGTCTAACTTCTTTTAAGACACAGGAGACCTGTCCTCTGGGAATCCATAGGGTTAAGTCTTCCTTTTCTGTGTTCTGTTGCCCCATAGTGTACATACCTTTATTCATAGCACATCTATTTTAATGGTCTGTTTTCCCCATGAGATTGAGTTCTTTGAAGGTGGTGACTGTTCCTTATTCATCTCAGTATCCCTAATGCCCTACACAGTGCCTGGTTCTTTGTCGGTGTGCTCTGAATTACATATCACTAACCTTTTTTCAGTGATGTTAAGTGCTAGGTACTTTTACTGTCCATTTTACAGATGAGAATTAAGTGCCCAGGGTCACACAATTCAGTGGTCAGAGCTAGAATCTGAACACAGGCTGGCTATTTGCAGAGTCCATGTTCTTAACCATGAGAATGGAAGGGTTGTATGTGGGGTACTGTATGGGAGCGTTGCCCGGAGGTAGTGTAGAGCATTTCATTGGGAGGATCAAGGGCCTGAAGCACACCTAATATGGAGGCAGATTGGGGTGTGTATGTGTCCTGAGGCTTGGAAAGGAAGTTTCACTCTCATGTACACACTTTTTTCTGTATTATTTCTACTAGTAATGGAGGTGCAGACAGTAAACAATAATATCTCTCATGTGCATTTTCATTAATAAATGTATTTGTATAGTGATGAGGAGTGAACTTTTCTTGCTATAAGCTCCCAAATCTCTTAATATGCATGTTGTCTTTACCCCCTAATTCTTTATACATTGTAAGATTTATCTGAATAGCAGGGTTAAAATGGTTGATATAGCTTTAGGGAATTTGCTATATGTTGATTGAAAATAAGGTGATAAAAAGTGAAGGTGCTGCTCATGACAGTTAAAACCTCAGATTTCTTGATTCCTTGGGAAATGAACCATTCTAGACTTTTTAAATAACAATTTACCCCCTTAACACCAATGTATTTTTCATTTTAAATACTTCAGTTAAATATAGTTCTTGCTGACTCGCAGCCATCTTTACAGCTATTACTGAGTCTCTTAGAGATGCCCTTAGGATCTGTTGAGACTTGTAAAACTGTTTGCTTCTATCATATATGATCCCAGAGTGTGGTGCTCTCCTTACCCTCCTTGAACTGGTTTTTATGATTTTCTCCTTTCTATTGCTGTCAGATGTCATACGTTGCAGTTGTCACTATGCCTTCCTGTGGCTCCCTTCTTGCCTCCCTAATGATTTGTTGCAGGCTTAAAACCAGTTTGCCAAGCTTCTTAGGAATTGTACTCGAAGGACTAAGGGACATGTTAGTTACTAACATGAATGTGCATTTGTGCTTGAACTTTGTGACATCTGTTTTGTCTCTGGGGCCTTTTAGTTACTTATTTCTTTGCTACACTTTGCATAGATGAAGTTCCCCCCAAATTGGTTCATTCTAGGCATTATATTGTAAGATATTGTACACTTTCATTTTATGTGTTAATAAGGATTGCTTGGCTTTATATTCAGGTAATTTTGCTATAGATTGTTTCAGTGACATTTTGTGATGGGATATTATTGGAAAGTAAAATTCTTTCTGCTTTACTGAAAGAAATGGTGCTCTAATTTATCCTGTTAAAAAGTGGGGAAAAGTCCCCAAATATTTTCAGTGGTAGTTTTGTGACCAGCATTCATTTTAGGCACCTTGCACTTGATCCAGGAGAGATTCCTGGGTTAGATTCCTGGCTGTTTTGACACTGGACACGTTATTTAATCTCTGGGTCTCAGGATCCTCATTGGTGAATTTCAGATAATTATGTCTGCCTTCACGGGTATTGAGAATTGCTGGAAATGTGCACACTAGTTACTTAGGAGAGTACTTGGCAAGTAGTTGGTTTTTATCAAATGCCCAATAATGTACGGTTAATCCTCCACCATGTTGTGCATCTAGCAACTCTTGATAAGTAATTATAAGTTGAGGAAATAATATCATAATTAAAAACGTACATGCCACTTTTTGCATCATCTCACTTTATCCTCCTGCTTTACAGTACTCATAGCAGCATTAAATTATATTTTTGCTGCTGCCACTGCTTTCACTGCTGTCCTTGTAGTTTATTAGGTGAATGAATGGACAGCATGGAAAAAAGTAGGATAAATATTATTATCTGTTTTTACAGATAAGATTGTTGAGGCTTTGAAAGGTAAATGGCCCAAAGTCACACAGCTAGAAATCTGTTGAGCGAGGACTTTGGACTCGTCCTGGAAGCATTGAGTATAGATCACTTACTGGAAGTGTCTTCCAATGAAAGAGAGCCAGAAATGAACATAGTAAAAGTCAACATGTAAAAAAGTATACATCGGAAGTAAAAATGGATCTTATGGGAAAAGTAAAGAGTCTAGGAAGAATACCAGCACTTTTCCTCTTTTTCCCTTATTCCCTAATTGGCCAGTGTGCATTTTTTTCTAAGGATAATTTTGAACTTTGTTGGAATTCAATAAGAGTATTGCTTTTCCTTAGAATCATCAATTTGGTTAATGGTACTACCATCCATCAATCACCCAACATATAAAAACTTTACTGATAATTTTCACTCCTCTCATCCATCCAATTAGTTAATTAAATCTGTCCACTCTTCATTACCACTGTTTTGTCCCCAGGCCTCCCTGTCACTCTTTTTAGACCATCACGACAGTTTGCAACCTGTTCTTGCCGTCACCCTCTCCAGTTACCCACTGGTTTTCCACACTGTGGTTGGTGCCCCACAATTCCTCTCTCCTGATTTTGACACTGTCCTCACTGTTTCCCAAGTTTTTTGCACTTACCGCTTTTCTGGTACATTTATCCTGATGTAGAAATCACATGGAAAAGGGAGGATGAGTGACTGATACTTTCCCTTTATTTATTTTCCAGTTTTCAAATTAATGGGCTGTTCTTTAGCACCTTCCAAAGATGATCACTAATCATTTTTAGCATGATTATGAACCTTGAATTTAAACATATATGATGTGCTTCAATCCCTGTAGTTATTACCCTTATTGATCCTCAAATGATCCCATATTTGGGCAATGGAAGCTTATTTATATTGGCTTCAGAGTCCTTTTGACATGCCCTAGGAGTTTTTGATGGCTTCCTTACTTTTCAGTATAAGATATTCCAGGGTCCTCTTGTACATTTCTGCTGTAGACCCCACCATCAGCCATTTAAAAAATGGAGCCCTTGTTTCTTCTTTTGGAGGGGAATGTTATTTAGATATCACAGTATAATTATTAGGAGTATTATTGCTACTAGATGGGTCATTGTTTTAAAGCCTTTCCTGGATACACAACTATAATTTTCCTTTAAGATAAACTATATCATGAGTTCTTATTGATAAAGATATGTATCCCCTTTCGACAAATACAAATATTCAGTGATACCTACATAATTGTCATTTTGTTTATCCCACCGTATATACACAACGGCCTCAGAATAACAATACAGCACAACCGTCAACAATGTGATTATTGGAAGCAATTTACAATATGTGTGTTTGCAAGTGTGCACAGTTGCACTTTTGGGCAGGCCTTTTTTGTCCTTAAAGTATATCCCACTAGAAATCTGCACTTAAGTTGTGTTTTAAAGTCACTTGACTTGTTATAAAGCAGAAACTAACACACCATTGTAAAGCAATTATACTCCAATAAAGATGTTAAAATAAATAAATAAATAAATAAAATAAAGTCACTTGAATTATAATTTCTACAGTCATACAACCAACAGGATACACAGTTTGGGCCATTTACTTAATTTTACTTTTGATTTTTAATATTGGTTTTTAAATATAATTTTGAATTAGGTATGATGTTTACACAGTTCAAAAGTCAAGTCTACAGAAGAAGACATATTCAAAGAAGTCCAACTATTCCCTTTCTCTCCTTCTCATATAGGTAACCATCCCTCATCCTTTCTTGGATAAACAGTAGCACACTGTACACACTGAGGGCTTTTTTGTTTGTTTGTTGATTTTTGTTTTGTTTTGCTTTGCTTAGGAATATATTCTGGAGATAACCTTGCAGTAGTATATGGAGATATTCCTCATTCTGTTCTATAGCTGCTTAGTACTCCATTGTGTATATGTACAGTAGTTTATTCAGTCAGTCCCTTACTGATGGATATTTGGACTATTTCTGCTTTTGCAAATAGTGCTGCAGTGAATAGCCTTGTATATATAATAAGAAGATCTTAAGTTGGATCTTTAAGACGATTTCTACCTTAATGAAACTTAAAGACATCCAGCGCAGTGTGGTAATGAAAATGTGAAGTACCAGGTCGTTAGTTAATTGGCCTTTTCGTGGTGATATAGGTTATTGTAATAGCAGATGGTTTGCTCAAGGTTTTTATTCAATTCCCTCACTTGTAATTGGCTATAACTTGCACCTCTCTGCTTCAATGAGATATTGTGAAGATCACATAGGCTTAACGTAGCAGCAGTGTAAGACTGACATGAACTTATTAAAAACAACGTATTTTCATGACCCCTTGCTGTATCCCTTTTTCCTTTTCCCATCTTTTTTTTTCTCTCATAATTTCTAAGCACTTTGGTTAAAGCTCTTTTAAGCAAACTGTTTTTTGTCCTTGATAAAGCAGATAAAGGATTAAATACAAGTGCCTCTGAGCTCTTGCCCAGGTGAGTGATGGGAGGTTGGGCCTCTGTACTGGGGGTGGCTATAGGTCTCTCAGCTGGACTGCTGGCCATCTTTCTGTATGAAGTCTAGAGGAAACGAGGTTTTCAGGCATGAGTCCTGAACTTTGAAGGGAGATGGAAGTTCTAAATATACGCCTAGCCTTGGTGTTCTGGACACTTGCAATTGAACTTTGTTCTTTCTCTTTTAAATACTAACTGAAACCAAAGCCTTACACCTGTCTTTTATTGTTAGTAATATGAAATTCAGGAAAGAAGGGAGAAATATTTTAATTAGAAATATTAGAAAAAAATTTATATGTGTTTCTGTAAGTAAATATGTAGACAATTGTAAAAGTTATGTTTTCTAGTCTACTGGGGTAGATGGAATAGTGGTTGGAAATGGTAAGTAATAAAAATATTTCACAGAGTGAAGTCTTGTTTTTTTCCAATGATCTTTCTTTCTTCACTCTTATTAAAAAATCCACGAAGCTATAGTTCATAGGGCAGACTCAAAATCCACAGCAACCCTCACTGGCCATCTTCAATTCCCATGGTTTGCCCTACTAGCAATTATTTCCTCAAATTAGGGCTGTCAGATTTAGCAAATAAAAATACAGGATGCTCAGATAATTTGAATTTCAGGTAAACAACAACTAATATTTTTAGTATAAGGAAGTTCTGTGCAATATTGTTGACATTTTTGTACTACAAACGTACCCACTGTTTGTCTAAAATTTGAGTTCAGCTGGATATCCTCTATTTTACCTGGCAACCCTCTTCCAAACCAAGTATGTTAGGAGCCTCATTTAACAAGTCAGGGGCCTTTAAGTGATATTAATTGATGCCACCATGCATTGAATTCTCTTGACTAGGGGTCTCTTCACTAGTTGTCCTTCCAGTTTTGCTTGCACTGCTTATGTCATCATGTCAGTGGTTCGGTATGAAACAAACCTCTTTATGCCATTTGTGCTGGTTACTGCGATTACATTATTTAAAGTATTACAGTCACCATTCAAATGTGAGTGTGAAAAGAGAGCTGTTTCTAAGAAAAGAGAGTTGAATGTATTGGGGTGACTCTTGAAATTTCAGGGCTCCACTTAAATGCTTAAAATTTAAAAAGCTGTCATTGGGTTATGGGTGAGATAGCTGCAGTGCCCTGCTGAGCCATACAGAAGCCTGAGGAAATTTTTTTAAAAAATCAGTAATACTGATGCTATCTTTATTTAAAGTACTGATTTTGTTCATCATGGGTTTTCTGTGTTAACTTAGATTTTTTAAAAAACAGGTTTATTGAGTTTTAATTCACATACCATAGGATTCATTCATTTAAAATATGCAATTCCTAGGGCTTCCCTGGTGGCGCAGTGGTTGAGAGTCCGCCTGCCGATGCAGGGGACGCGGGTTCGTGCCCTGGTCCGGGAGGATCCCACGTGCCGCGGAGCGGGTGGGCCCGTGAGCCATGGTCGCTGAGCCTGCGCATCCGGAGCCTGTGCTCTGCAACGGGAGAGGCCACAACAGTGAGAGGCCCGCGTACCGCAAAAAAAAAAAAAAAAAAAAAAAAAGGTGCAATTCCTATTTATAATAGCCAAGGCATGGAAACAACCTAAATGTTCATTGACAGATGAATGGATAAAGAAGATGTGGTACATATATATAATGGAGTATTACTCAGCCATAAAAAATGATGAAATAATGCCATTTACAGCAACATGGATGGACCTACAGATTATCATATTAAGTGAAGTAAGTCACACAAAGACAAGTATCATATGATATCACTTATATGTGGAATCTGAAAAAATGATACAAATGCACTTATTTACAAAACAGAAACAGACTCACAGACATAAGAAAACAAACTTATGGTTACCAAAGGGGAGAGGTGGGGGAGGGATGAATTAGGAGTTTGGGATTAGCAGATACAAACTACTATACATAAAATAGATAACCAACAAGGGCCTACTGTATAGCACAGGGAACTATATTCAGTATCTTATAATTAACTATAATGAAAAGTAATCTGAAAAAGAGTATATATGTGTGTGTGTATATATATATATATATATATATATATATATATATATATAAGTGAATCACTTTGCTGTATACCTGAAACTAATACAACATTGTAAATCAGCTATAATGTGCAATTCCATAATTTTTAGTAAATTCACAGATATGTGCAAATATTACCACAGTCAATTTTGGTATATTTTTATCACCAGAAAAATAAACCCCTGCTCTTTAGATAACTCCCCTCCCACCCTCTATCTCCTTCAGCCCTAAGCAACTACTAATCTACTTCCTGTCTCTATGGTTTGCCTTATTCTGCACATTGCATGTGAATGGAATCATACAAAATGTTACCTTTTTTGACTGGCTTCTTTAAGTTAGTGTAATGTTCTCAGTGGTCATCCATGTTGTAGCATGAATCAACACTTCATTCCTTTTTGTGGCTGAATGGTATTCCATGATATGGCTATAACACATTTTATTCACTCATGAATTGATGGTCATTGGTGTTGTTTCCTATTTTGGGCTATTTTGAACAGTGCTGCTATGAACACGCATGTAAAAGTTTTTGTTTGATAAGCTGTTTTCAAATCTTTTGAGTATATTCCTAGAAGTGGATGTGCAAGTCATATGGTAATTCTATGTTCAACTTATTTAGGAACTGCCAAACTGTATTCCACAGAAATTGCACCATTTTGCAAAAATTCCCACCAACAGTGCACAAGAGTTCCAGTTTCTCCATTCCCTAGTCAACATTCATTATTACCTGGTTTTGTTTTGTTTTTCCTAATACCCATCCTCATAGGTGAGAAGTAGTATCTCAATGTGAATTTGATCTGTTTTTTGCTAAGGATTAGTGATGTTGAGCATCTTTTCATGTGTTTTTTGGTCATTTGCATATCTTCTTTACAGAAATGTCTCTTTGTGATCTTTGTTCATTTCTTAATTGAGTTTTTTGTTGTTGTTGAGTTGGAGTTCTGTATATTAATCCCTTGTCAGACATATATTTGCAGATATTTTCCCCCATTCTGTAGGTTGTCTTTTCACTTTTCTTGATAATATACTTTGGTACACAAAAGTTTTTAATTTGATGAAGTTCAAATTATCTATATTTTCTTTTGTTGTTTGTGCTTATGGTGTCATATTTAAGAACTGTTTGCCAAACCTGAGGGCATAAGGATTTACCTCTGTGTTTTCTTCTAAGAATTTTATCATTCAGCTGTAACATTTAGGTTTTTGATTCATTTTAGTTATTTTTGTATATTGTATGAAGTAAGGGTCCAACTTCATTCTTTTGCATGTGGCTATCCAGTTGTGCTTAGTGCCATTTGTTGAAGGGACTGTCTTTTCCCTACTGAATGATCTTGGCACCCTTGTTGAAAATCAGTTGATTTTCAACAAATAAAGCCACAGATACATGGCTTTATTTCTGGATTATCAATTCCATTCTATTGATCTCTATGTCTGTTCTTGTGCCAGCACCACACAGTTTTGATTACCATTGCTTTGTAGTAAGTTTTGAAATTAGGAAATTTGAGTCTTCCCACTTTGTTCTTGTTTTTCAATATTGTTCTGACTGTGCTAGGCCCCTTGCAATTATATAGGAATTTTAGAATCAGCTAGAAAGTTTCTACAAAGAAGTCAGTTGAGATTCTGATAGGGTCTATGTTAAAGCTTCAGATCAGTTTGGGGAGAATTGCCATCTTAACATTATTAATTCAATCCATGAACGTGGGATGTTTTCCCATTTATTTAGATCTTATTGAACTTTTTTTTCCAGCAGTGTTTTGTAGTTTTCAGGATATAAGTTTTGTGCTTCTTAAATTTATTCCGAAGTGTTCTTTCCTTTTGCATGCTATTATTAATGAAATTGTTCTCTTAATTCCATTTTATATTGTTTATTGCAAGTGTATAGAAGTACAATTGAATTCTATATATTGAAATTGTATCCTGTAACCTTGCTGAACTCATTTATTAATTCTAATAGTCTTTTACCCAATTCCTTAGGATTTTCTATACGTAAGTTCATGTCATCTGCTAAAAGAGAAAGTTTCATTGCCTCCTTTCCAACCTGGATGCCTTTTATTTTTTTTCTTGACCAATTGCCCTGGCTACTACTTTGAGCCCATTGTTGAATAGAAATAGTGAGAGCAGTTACCCTTGTGTTGTTCTTGATTGTACAGGGCAAGCATCCAATCTTTCACCATTAAGTATTGCATTAAATTAGCACTTATCTTGATTACTGAGTTTGGGAAAACCCTCAAAATTTTCAGCCTGAGATGTCACTCAGTTCACCTCAGTCCCGGACCTGCAGTTTTAAAAGATTTGGAGGAAATTGTAACAACTCCTAAGGATTCTGAATTCATACTGCTGTGCAAGTGGCTTTATCTTCTCTTTCTGTTTTGAAGAAAACAAATCTATAAATCACAGTTCATGCATTCATTGTTTTGGGTGAGGTTAACTTATGGAATAAGATCCAATTAGCAGGCCGATATACAAAGAAAAAGCCTTGTCTCTAGATCAAATGATAAGGCAAGTCACAAATGATTCTTATTTCAACTTTTTTGATTAATCAACAAACTTCAGGCCTGTATATATCTCATAATATGACTCATACTATGGATATGAAAGATTGTATAAAGTATAGAGCTACCTGAACTTCCCTTCCTTCCTTCTTTCATTTTGTTAAGTTTGCTAAATTTACCTGGTAGGGACCCAGAAAAACTGTTATCTTTATCCAGACCTGCATGTTCTGTGTACTCCCTTGAATTCCTTGCACAGTAAAAGTTGAGTGACCTAATTAGTAAAGTGGAGATTTATTTTGGAAAAGTTTTTGTCTGGAATGTTGGCTTTCTATGGAGTTCTGATTAGTGAATTGTCATTTAAAGGTTTTTACCATATTTGAAAGTCACTCACTAAAAAGAGAGAAAACTCTAGTAAATGGACTGTACTCACTGTGGTCAGACAGACCAGGTTTTGATTGTTTTTCATTTAATTGACTCATGTTGATTATGACTGAATGGGGTGTTAAAACAGTATTGTATCTTTTTAAAAGGAAATTCTTTGTCTTTTTAATTTAACATTGAAGAATATGATAAACCTTTAAGAGACAGATTACAATTAAATACTCACATTTTTTGCTAAGATTGATTGTGGTATATAAATTACAGTGGATCTTAATTAAAGAGAGTTCTTAATATAATTAGCTGATCATGTGGGTAGAATTCAATATATTCTTCTTGGTCAAAATAACAAATATATATGTATAATATGTATTATATAAATTATAATATAAATTATATAATATATATAAATGAGTAGACTTTTCAAAATCTGTTTGAATTTTTCAAATTTTCCACATAAAAATTTTGTCCAAAAGATAAGCACCTTCTATTCATATTGCCCTAAGTTATTTGGGGGAATGACTGATACTTTTTAAAGAAATGTTATACTGATTTTATCACTGGGAAAGAAATACTTTCATTTCTTTTGCTATTATTTAGATTTTGCTTAGTGTTTAGAGCGTGGACTTCAGATTTCAGCTATAGATTGATTTGAAAACTAGACTCCTTCAGCTTAAAGGCCTCTGGTGCAGAGACAATAAAATGATTCATTCTTTATTTTTATAATACTAGAAAAATATAATGTAATAAAACACTGCATTGCATCTAGATTTTTTGAGAGTCTCTTGGAGCTTGGTTATTCCATTATATTGGAGATAAAAGCGTTTTTGTTTTAAGATAGCTTATGAATCTCATTTTGCTCGGATAAACAGCTTTCTGGTAAAGTGATTACTGTAATATAAAAGCACTTAAGAATGTTACCCTTTGGAACATGGAGGACAAATTGAATTTTGGCCTGCTAGCATGGGGATGGGAAATAAACAACCTTCACCTGCTTGCTTAAACTAACCCCAAACTGGAAGCTTTAATAGATGAACCCACTTAATTGTCTTCCCCAGTAAAATGCACAATAAGTTTTTGTTTCTCTTCCCTGATTTTCTGTATAGATTTCATTAAAAAGGTTTTTTTGTAAGCCTTTTTCTTCACCTTCATTGTCTTTCTCCCTCTCTCTCTTTTTTTTTTTTTTTTTTTTTGCGGTACGCGGGCCTCTCACTGTTGTGGCCTCTCCCGTTGCGGAGCACAGGCTCCGGACGCGCAGGCTCAGCGGCCATGGCTCACGGGCCCAGCCACTCCGCGGCATGTGGGATCTTCCCGGACTGGGGCAAGAACACGTGTCCCCTGCATCGGCAAGCAGACTCTCAACCACTGCGCCACCAGGGAAGCCCTCTCTTTTTTTAATTGAGGTATAATTGACGTATAACATTGTGTTAATTTCAGTTATGCAACATAATGAATCAATATTTGTATATATTGTAAAATGATCACCTCAGTAAGTCTAGTTAACATCTGTCACTGTACATAGATACAACTTTTTTTCTTGTGATGGGAACTTTTAAGATTTACTCTCTTAACAAATTCCAAATGCAATACAGTATTAATAACTACAGTCAACTTGCTGTACATTACTTTGTCATTTTCTTTTTTTAAAGTATAATATTTTATTGTACCTAGGGTTTTTTAAATTTTCATTGAAATATAGTTGATTTACAATATTGTCTTAGTTTCAGGTGTATAGCAAAATGATTCAGTTATATAGATATATGTATATATGTATGCTTTTTTATATTATTTTCTGTTATGGGTTATTACAAGATACTGAGTAGAGTTCCCTGTGCTATACAGTAGGTCCTTGTTGGTTATCTATTTTATATACAGTAATGTATATATTTTAACCCCAAACTCCTAATCTATCCCTCCTCCCACTTTTCCCCTTTGGTAACCATAAGTTTGTTTTCTGTGTCTGTGAGTCTATTTCTGTTTTGTAAATAAGTTCACTTGTATCATTTTTTTTAGATTCCACATATAACGATATCATATGATGTTTGTCTTTCTCTGTCTGACTTAGTTCACTTAATATGATAATCTCTAGGTCCATCCATGTTGCTGCAAATGGCATTACTTCATTCCCTTTTAATGGCTGAGTAATATTCCATTGGGTATATGTACCACATCTTCTTTATCCATTCATTTATTGATGGACATTTAGGTTGCTTCCATGTCTTGGCTGTTGTAAATAGTGCTGTAATGAACATTAGGGTGCATGTATCTTTTCAAATTATAGTTTGAAACTAGAACTACCATATGATCCAGCAGTTCCACTCCTGGGTATATAGCTGAAAAAAAAAGAAAACACTAATTTGAAAAGATACATGCACCCCAGTGTTCATAACAGCATTATTTATAATAGCCAAGATATGGAAGCAACCTAAGTGTCCACCAACAGATGAATGGATAAAGAAGATGTGATACACACACACATGCATGCACACGTGCACACACACATAATGGGATACTACTTAGCCATAAAAAAAGAATGAAAATTTTGCCATTTGCAACAACATGGATGGACTTGGAGGGTATTATGCTTAGTGAAATAAGTCAGACAGAAAGACAATTACTGTATGATCTCACTTATATGTAGAATCTAAAAAATAAAACAAGCTAGTGAATATAACAAAAAAGAAACATACTCACAGATATAAAGAACAAACTAGTGGTTATCAGTGGGGAGAGGGAAGGGGGTAGGGGAAAGATAGGAGTAGAGGATTAAGAGATTCAAACTACTATGTATAAAATAAAGATGATTCAAGGATATATTGCACAACACAGGGAATATAGCCAATATTTTACAATAACTATAAATGGAGTATAGCCTTTAAAAATTGTGAATCACTTTGTTGTATACCTGAACTTATATAATATCAACTACACATCAATACAATTTTTTTTTAAATGTGGAGACAAACAGTAATGTGTCTTTAACATGCTGTAGATTTTCTCTAGGTTTCTGCCACACTCAAGCACACACACAAATTGAGGTTGAACATCTTTTCTTATGCTTCTTCTCTTTGTTTTTACTCTTCTTCTATGAAAACCCTGTTCAAATACTTGCCCACTGTGTTGCTCATCTTTATTAATGATTTTGGGGGGAATACTTTACGTACGATGAGCCTTAAACTTTTGCCTGTTGTATGTCTCTCCACTTCCCCTTGTCTTTTTTTTTTTTTTTTTTGCGGTACGCGGGCCTCTCACTGTTGTGGCCTCTCCCGTTGCGGAGCACAGGCTCCGATGCGCAGGTTCAGCGGCCATGGCTCACGGGCCCAGCCGCTCAGCGGCATGTGGGATGTTCCCGGACCAGGGCACGAACCCGTGTCCCCTGCATCGGCAGACGGACTCTCAACCACTGCGCCACCAGGGAAGCCCGCCCCTTGTCTTTTAAGTTTGTTATGGTGTGTTGCACCACATAAAATTGTAACCTTTTTTTTAACTAACAAACTTACAGACCACTTTTATTTTCTTTATGGCTTCTGTGTTTTGTGTTGGCCCTTGGAAAGATTTTATTTATGTCATATTAAAAAGATATTCTCTCCCATTCAGTAGGTTACCTTTCTGTTTTCTTGATAGTTTCCTTTGCTGTGAAAAAGCTTTTAAGTTTGATTGGGTCCCATTTGTTTATTTTTGCTTTTGTTTCCCCTATCCATGGAGACAGATCCAAAAACATATCTCTAAGACCAAGGTCAAAGAGTCTACTGCCTTTGCTTTTTTCTAGGAGTTTTATGGTTTAATATCCAAAATATATAAAGAACTTATACAGCTCAATTTAAAAAAATAAATAACTTGATTAAAAAATGGGCTGGGGATTTGAATAGGCATTTTTCCAGAGAAGACATACAGACTGCCAACAGGCACATGAAACGATGCTCAACATCACTAATCATCAGGGAAATGCAAATCAAAACCACAGTGAGATAGCACATTACACCTGTTAGGATGGCCATCATCAAAACAACAAGAAATAATAAGTGTTGGCAAGGATGTGGAGAAAAGGGAACCCTTGTGTACTTTGGTGGGAATTAAATTGGTGCAGCCACAGTGGAAAACACTATGGAGGTTCTTCAAAAAATTGAAAGTAGAACTACCATATGATCCAGTCCATTCCTAGGCATTTATCCGAAGAAAATGAAAATACTAATTTGAAAAGATACATGCACCCCAATGTTCATAGCAGCACTATTCACAATAGCCAAGATATGGAAGCAACCTGAGTGTCCATCAACAGATGAATGGATAAAGATGTATATACAATGGAATATTACTCAGCCATAAAAAAGAATGAAATAATGCCATTTGCAGCCACATGGATGGACCTAGATTATCATACTAAATGAAGTAAATTAGACAGAGGAAGACAAATGCTAACTTTCCAGAGTAAGACTGGGAAGGGGAATGACGAGAAATTAATTCTTCCTTAACCAGGTAAATGGCGGGGGGTGGGGTGGACTTAACCTCAGACAGAGGTTGATTAAGTGAGAGAGATTAAATATATAATTTAGGTTAAGAATTTTGGTGGGTGGCAGAGGGAGACATACTATAATGTCACTCCTATAGATAAGAGTTGTAAACATGAAGTTGCAAGAAATGAAGCCGGCTAAGTTTGTCTATTGACACTTAATAAATGTTAGTTAGATGAAGTTTGGCCCTTATTATATGAGGACAGTAACTATTAGAAAATCAGATAGAATTGCATTAATACAAGGGTAATAACTTCAACGTTGGTAAAAAGACGAATGACAGCATTAACCAACAGTATATCCCAAAGGCATTCCTAAAGCCTGTTATGAGTGTCAACATGAAAAGGGACTTCCAGTGGATCATATCACAGAAGGAAGGAGTAGTAGTATTGCAAAAAGCAGTGGAACTGCATGGTGTGGGTGTATGGTGTATACCTGTATCGATAAAGAGCAAGATGGTAGTGACCACATGGGGCAGGTTGCCCCCATGACTGTAGAAAGAAAAGTGAAATTATGGAGAAGAGTGGGTCAGTCACCTTGGCATACGGCCTGGGGCAGGAAGAAACTTATGCAACATAGGGATCCAGTCTATTTGGTCAGAGGAAGCCAGGCAGGCTGATCTCTTACATAAAAGGTGTGTTCTGAAATCAGCTGTCACTGCAACCGTTTGTACAGTGCAACTGTCATCCTTCATAGCATTGCACATTTTGTTAGGGGTGCATATGTGGGAACATTCTACATAGTCCTAGCTGGTTTTAGATTTTCTCTAGGGAAAATCACCACCCAGCTCAAATCTGACGCTCGATTGTTTTAGGGTAGGACCTCTCAGTACCACAGGTGGGAGGGGAGCATGGTGTCTGTCATGTGTGAAAACTGAATGATTCGATAGTCTATGACATTTAAAAAATTAACTTTTATATAGCAAACTATGCCTGTTTCTTAAATTCCACATTTTGCAATTTCAAAATGATTTTGATTTTTTCGTGATGCAGCTACATATAACTTGATTTAGCGAAAGGCAATTATGTACAATTTTTCTACATTTTGCAGTTTTTCGATTTTGTAGTGTTTAGCACTTTTCACTGATATTTTCTGTCAGCTTTTATTTTCTGTATTTATCAGAATTTTAGTTGAAGACAAATGATTATAGAAACACTTAAAATTTCTTTTATATAACTTCGACTTAGTTCATAAGCAGGGCTTTCCTTACATGGTGTGAAATTGGTTAGGCATATCTCGAATCTCATTATTTTTAAGGCTGTTGGTTCTTAGATAGGGTAGGAAAGTGAGACTGTGGGTTTTAATTAAATGCTAAGTCATAAACTAGAATCTCTATTTGAAATATTATCTAACTATATGACAGGTGATTGAGAATTACTAGGTTTGTGAATTACTTAAAAATTCTTAAGAGTAAAATTGGTTGAACTTAGGCAAGATATCTCAGCCATCAAAAACAGTCTTGTCAGTTTTATTTCTTGTGATCTAAGTAGAATATTTTAAAGGCAAAGCGAAAATTAGGTCTTTGTCAGGTGTGTGCTCTGAGTAACGACTAGTTTCCCTTTTATTCATCAGAGTATTTATGGCCATGGAGAACTGTGTCTTTTTAATTACATGGTGTGTCTGGGTATATATTTGTCCTTTCTTTTTTTTTTCTTAAATGCTGGCATTTGTCTTATCTGCTTTATCTACACAGTCCTTACTTTAGGGCAGAGATAATATATTGTACATTTTTACTTCTTTTTTATTAAAATATTTCAAGCATAGGGAAAAGTACAGAGACCAATATAACAAACACTCATATAACCCCCATTTAGCTATGTAATACCTTAACATTTTGCCATTTTTGTTTCAGATCCTTAGCAAAATGCTAGATACAGGCGCAGCTCCTTGGCGTATCTCTCCCCAGTTGCATTCCTCTCCCTTCCTCTCTGGAGGTAACGACTATGCCAAATTTTCTCATCGTTCCTATGAATATTTTTATGCTTTTCCTACATATGTACGTATGTGTCTGTATGTCAATCTGGTATTATCCTATGTGCTTTTGAAATTTATTCCATAGTATTGTACTACTTTTAGTTTACATTTTTTTTTACTGAAGTATAGTTGACTCACATTGTTATGTTAGTTTCAAGTGTACAGCAAAGTGATTCAGTTATACATATACACACACGCACACACACATATATATATATTCTTTTTCAGATTCTTTCCCCTTATAGCTTATTACAAAATATTGACTATAGTTTCCGGTGCGATACGGTAGGACCTTGTTGGTTATCTATTTTACATATGGTAGTGTGTATCTGTTAACCCCAAACTCCTAATTTATCCCTCCCTTCCCTTTCCCCTTTGGTAACCATAAGTTTGTTTTCTATGTCTGTGGGTCTATTTTTGTTTTGTATATAAGTTCATTTGTATCATTTTTTTTTTTAGATTCCACACATAAGTGATATCATGATATTTGTCTTTGTCTGGCTTACTTCACTTAGTATGATAATCTCTAGGTCCATCCATATTGCTGCAAATGACATTATTTCATTTTTTATGGCTGAGTAGTATTCCATTGTGTATGGGTGTGTGTGTGTGTGTGTGTATACACACACGTACACAGACACACACACAGACATCACGTCTTTATTTGTTCATCTGTTGATGGACATTTAGGTTGCTTCCACATATGTCTTGGCTATTGTAAATAGTGCTGCTTTGAACATTGGGGTGCATGTATCTTTTTGTATTATGGTTTTCTCTAGATATATGCCCAGGAGTGGGATTGCAGGGTCATATGTTAGCTCTATTTTTAGTTTTCTAAGGAACCTCCATACTGCTCTCCATAGTGGCTGCACCAACTTAATGTTCCCACCAACAGTGCAGGAGGGTTCCCTTTTCTCCACACCGTCTCCAGCATTTATTATTTGTAGACTTTTGATGATGGCCATTCTGACTGGTGTGAGGTGATACCTCACTGTAGTTTTGATTTGCATTTCTCTAATAATTAGTGATGTTGAGCATCTTTTCATGTGCCTTTTGGCCATCTGTATATCTTCTTTGGAGAAATGTCTATTTAGATCTTCTTCCCAATTTTTGATTGAGTTGTTTGTGGTTTTTTGATAGTGAACTGTATGAGATGTTTGTATATTTTGGAGATTAATCCCTCGTTGTTTGCATCGTTTGCAAATATTTTCTCACATTCTATAGGTTTTCTTTTTGTTTTGTTTGAGGTTTCCTTTGCTGTGCAAAAGCTTTTGAGTTTAATTAGGTCCCATTTGTTTATTTTTGATTTTATTTGCATTAGTCTAGGAGACAGATCCAAAAAGATCTTGCTATGATTTATGTCAAAGAATGTCCTGCCTCTGTTTTCCTCTAGGAGTTTTTTTAGCATAATGCTTTTCATATTTACCTGCTCTAGTATCTTCCGTTATGAAAACAAAGTAAAACAAAACATTATCTACTTCTATCCTATATCCCTCTCCATCTACCACCTATTTTTTTTTTTTTTTTTTTTTTTTCGGTACATGGGCCTCTCACTGTTGTGGCCTCTCCTGTTGCGGAGCACAGGCTCCGGACGCACAGGCTCAGTGGCCATGGCTCATGGGCCCAGCTGCTCCGTGGCATGTGGGATCTTCCCGGACCAGGGCACGAACCCGTGTCCCCTGCATCGGCAGGCGGACTCTCAACCACTGTGCCACCAGGGAAACGCTCTACCACCTATTTATATCTCTTCCTAAGTGAGTGTTGTGTGTGCCTGTTTCCTCTCTTTGTTCTCTCTTGAACCCACAATAATGAAACTTTTCACCACCATTCCATGTAAACAGTTCTTATCAAGGTGACCAGTGACCTCTGGGTTACCACACCCAGTTGTTATTTCTCCATTCTTCACTTAACCTTTCAACAGCATCTGACACACTTGGTTATCCCTTTCTTCATGTAACACTTTAGTTTACCTTTTAGATTACTGCATCTCCCTGGTTTTCCTCCTACCTCATGTCTACTCCTTCTTACTCTTTTTGCCACATTCTCATTAGTTTTTAATTTGAAATAAATTGAACGGAAAAGTATAGACTGAAAATGGAACATCTCTCCCTGCCCCCCTCAAAACCCATATTCCCTCTCACTAATAAAAAATATAAACAAGCTTCATTTGTGTGTGCATGTGTCTATAAAGTTCATAGGTGGCAACAGTGCCTCATTTTAAATTACAATTATTTGTTTCTTAATTATTTTTATTTACTGTACACTTTCTGTTTATATTATTTGCTCACTTTTACTATAGTGTTTTATTGGTTTTATTGATTAAGTGTTCGTGTTTGTGTGTATAAATTAATATCATTAACTCTGTTGTCTGTCATGTGTATTGTGAATTTTTTTTGAATTTTATTTATTTTTTTATACAGCAGGTTCTTATTAGTTATCCATTTGACAGACATCAGTGTATACATGTCAATCCCAATCTCCCAATTCATCCCACCACCACCACCACCCCCACTGCTTTCTCCCCTTGGTGTCCATACGTTTGTTCTCTACATCTGTGTCTCTATTTCTGCCCTGCAAACCAGTTCATCTGTACCATTTTTCTTGGTTCCACATACATGTGTTAATATACGATATTTGTTTTTCTCTTTCTGACTTACTTCACTCTGTATGACAGTCTCTAGATCCATCCACGTCTCTACAAATGACCCAATTACATTTCTTTTTATGGCTGAGTAATATTCCATTGTATATATGTACCACATCTTCTTTATCCATTTGTCTGTTGACGGGCATTTAGGTTGCTTCCATGACCTGGCTATTGTAAATAGTGCTGCAGTGAACATTGGGGTGCATGTATCTTTTTGAATTATGGTTTTCTCTGGGTATATGCCCAGGAGTGCGACTACTGGGTCATATGGTAATTCTATTTTTAGTTTTTTAAGGAACCTCCATACTGTTCTCCATAGTGGCTGTATCAATTTACATTCCCACCAACAGTGCAAGAGGGTTCCCTTTTCTCCACACCCTCTCCAGCATTTGTTGTTTGTAGATTTTCTGATGATGCCCATTCTAACAGGTGTGAGGTGATACCTCATTGTAGTTTTGATCTACATTTCTCTAATAATTAGTGATGTTGAGCAGCTTTTCATGTGCTTCTTGGCCATCTGTATGTCTTCTTTGGAGAAATGTCTATTTAGGTCTTCTGCCCATTTTTGGATTGGGTTGTTTGTTTTTTTAATATTGAGCTGCATGACCTGTTTATATATTTTGGAGCTTAATCCTTTGTCCGTTGATTCGTTTGCAAATATTTTCTCCCATTCTGAGGGTTGTCTTTTTGTCTTCTTTGTAGTTTCCTTTTCTGTGCAAAAGCTTTTAAGTTTCATTAGGTCCCATCTGTTTATTTTTGTTTTTATTTCCATTACTCTAGGAGGTGGGTCAAAAAAGATCTTGCTGTGATTTATGCCAAAGAGTGTTCTTCCTACGTTTTCCTCTAAGAGTTTTATAGTGTCCTGTCTTACATTTAGGTCTCTAATCCATTTTGAGTTTATTTATTTATTTATTTATTTGCGGTACGTGGGCCTCTCACTGCTGTGGCCTCTCCCATTGCTGAGCACAGGCTCCGTACGCGCAGGCTCGGCGGCCATGGCTCACGGGCCTAGCCGCTCCGCGGCATGTGGGATCTTCCCGGACCGGGGCACGAACCCGTGTCCCCTGCGTCGGCAGGCGGACTCTCAACCACTGCGCCACCAGGGAAGCCCCATTTTGAGTTTATTTTTGTGTATGGTGTTAGGGAGTGCTCTAATTTCATTCTTTTACATGTAGCTGTCCAGTTTTCCCAGTACCACTTATTGTGAATTATTTTTCCTGCTTTATCAAATGCCATTTGACTTTGTGGTATTTTTGAAGTACAGAGTTCTAATTTTTTGCTACAATCAGATTTAACAGTTTTTTCCTTTATGGTTCCTGGGTTCTGGCTGCTGCGTACCTTCTCCACTGAATCATTATAAATAATTTCACTAGGGTTTTCTTTAGTACTGCTTCAAAGCTTCCTTTTTTACCTTTAAATCTTTGGTCCTTCTGGAATTTATTTAGTGTATGAAGTGAAGTAGCGTACAACCTATTTATTTTTCTAAGTGACTACCTGATCGTCCCCCAATCGTTTAATCATCTCTATTTCTCTTACTCGTTTGGAGACTACCTTCACTGTAGAGTAATTCCCTGATGTATTTAAATTCCTCACGAGTTATTAAAATAATTTATTTATTTCTGTTTTATTTTTCAAACACTGCAGTGGGATTCTCCCCACTCATCGAACTACTCTTGAAAAAAGGTCATCGTGGACTTTACAGCTGTCAAATCATTTAGCTGTATCTTACTTTGGGCAGAACATGAAACAGTTGAATACCCTCTAACCACTGTTCTTCTGAACTATCCTTCTTTTCACAATTCTCTTAGTTTCCCTCCTACCTATTGTCTCTTTTCTTTGCTAGCTTGTCTTCCTCTGTTTATTGCACAAAAGTGTTCATTGAGTTTGCACTTTCTCCTGGCATGAGTAATATTTTCCAGTCTCATCGCTTAACTGGCTAAATATTCCTGTGTTTTCCTTTCTACTTCCAACCTAAATCTAGACCTATATTTCCAATTTTCTGTTAGATACTATATGTTGGGCCCTGGGTTACTTCTATATGTCTATACAAACCATTGTTGTTTTTAGTGTTTTTCCTCCTTTCTATACCCTACCTCACTTGATATCATCACCATTTCCCCTTGTTACTTAAATAGATTTTGTCTTTGCTATGTCCCCTTATCCCTTTAAAATCTGCCAGTGATCTGTCATAAGTCCTAGATCTTCCTGCCTGCCCTCATAGTCCTTGTCTGTGCTCTCATCTCATGCCTTGATTTTGGAAGTAGTTCTTATCAGTCTCCATACTTCTGGTCTCTCTCTCTGATCCACCACCACATTGCAGGCAGTGTTAATTTTCTAATACATATGTTTGATCATACAAACTCCATGGTTAAAAATGGTTGGTTTCATTTATATCCTGCATAAGTTGATCACATGCACTTACTTCCTCTCTCTTCCTAACTCCATTAAAATGAGAATAAAGAAATGGAAAAATTCAAAAGGACAAAGAGAACAGGAATGGAAACACTGACAGATGTAAGGTTGGAACTATTTTTTTACTTAGAGCAAAGGAAGTTACAACTCCAATATCTTCCCCTATGTGAACTTTCGAGAGAAAGCAACTCATTCTTCCCATAGAATTCCTAATATTTCAAGACTTGGAGGCACCTGGTCTGTAGAAGGCAGGAATGAGTCATGTGATTGAAAGCATGGGCTGTTCTTTGAAAGTCTAAAATAAGTCGCTGAAGTCTCCTGTACCATCACCCCCTCTCTGCTCCTCTGGAGATCAGAGGTTTATTATGTGGAGAATTTGACAGGAGAGCCCCAGACTCAGAGATCCAGGTGCAGCAAGTGGATTGCTTAAAACGATGGGATTAAGTGAAAGTTTGCATACCTAATTTTGGGACCTGTATGTTCTACCCTAGATGTAGTTGGTAAAAAGTTTCATGAATTAATTATTTTCACATTCCCAGATTCCTGATAGTAATCTAGATATAGCTGGTTTTCTCTTGGCACGTCTTCTAAAAAATCATGTAGCCTAAACAAAATTAAAATTTCTCAACCTCTCAGAATTCTCTCACTGGTTAAACACTTTTAGAAAAGGTAAGTCAAAAGTCAGTTGATTTTGAGATGCTTAAAAAATTTATTTTGTTTAGACTACTCAGTTTCTTTACTTGTAATAACAGAGAATATAAGCAGAGAAATGCGATTGTGCAAATAATTATGAATGCTATGTTGTCATTTGATTTGTTTCTTTTTTAGAGTTTTGAAGACCCAAGAAACAGAGTACAGTTGACCCTGAAACAGCACAGGAGTTAGGGGCGCCAACCCCTAAACAGCTGAAAATCCTCGTACTGCTATCTCTGCTGTTAAAAAAAAAAAGAATTGATAAATCGTGCACCCAAGGGCAGGAAGTTGAAACAGTTTGGATAGAATCAGGACTGAAACCCTAGTTCTTTTGATTCCACATATTATGATCTCTAATTGAACACAAGCTTTTCCCCACACTTAGTTAATTTAAAGATTTGTAAAATGGAAATGCAGGTACTATATTTATTGAGAAAAATATGTAAGTGGACCTGCACAGTTCAAACCTGTTTTGTTCATGGTCAACTGTACTTTTTCCCTTTCTACTTCTTTTCCTTTTGCCCCTAAATTAAGGGGCAGGTGAAGGCAGGGAACAATGAAGAAAATCTTTTTTCCTCTAGCTTAATTATTTTAGGTTTTCAAGTAGTTTTATAACAAACAATTATATGAACAAACTAAACTGGATACTATACGTTTTTATCTTCCCAATGCAATAAATTGATTTTATTAACAAGAAACATTTATGTAAATTATACATTTTTGCTGCCCAATATATTTGAAATTAATAGAATACATTAAATATACTCTCTATTGCCAATGCAAAGCATCCACATTACTAAAAACAAATATATACTATAGTTTACTACCACCTTGCCTGCTCCTTTCCCGTAAAAACAATGTTCCTACCTCTATTACCTATTTTATATCTTTAAGGTTTAAAAATCTTTAAACAATCTTTCTATCCTTAATTTTGACCAACCACTTTGAAAATCATGGGCCCTGCATATGGGCCCCACAGGCCTCAAGTCCCGCTGGTAACTCTTCGCTCCTTAACTTCTCTGTCTCACCCAACTTCACACATACACCCCAGGTCTTCTGACTCTCATTTAATCCATCTTCCTTTATACACGGTGGTTTTTCCATAGATCATTGTTGGCTAATGATTTCACATGAAATTAGTCAGTACTCTTTAATGATTTCAGTGTTGAATTTCATAGGTATTTGGACTATTGCAGATTCAGTTTCTTGCTTTTCATAAGCTGTAATATAGATATTAGGTACATGGACATACATTTTGCCTATCACAAAATATGTAAAATATTACAAAGGTAGCATAATGTGAAAATTCTAGTGTTGATTTTCATAGTAAATATTGACTTCTTTTCCTCCTGAACAGGTCATTCTCCAGCTTTTAGAGGTGATGGATCATCTGCATAGAGGGGAATCAGTTGCTGCAATACTCCGTAACCGGTATATTTATGGAAGCAATTTACCTTATAAGTTATATAATGTCTCTTCTGCTTATTTATTTACCTAACATAGTTGGTGCTCAATAAATATTTGTTGAATACCTGGCATAAAATAAAAGTATTTGCTATATGAGTGAATAAAAGAATGCCTGGGTGACAAAGAAATGGAATGAAGAACATGTTAATAACTGTGTGTTCTGAGCTAATGAAAAACATAGAAAATATAATCAGAAATCAAAATCGGTGTACATTGTGAACACCTGGAATTCAGTCAGTGGAGCTATTGATTTGAATTTTTAGTTTTAAAGCATACCAATGAATAAATACTGGTATCTGTTGCTTACGAATAGATGTCTCAACGAAGTATTTTTTTAAATAGCATTGCCCTGTGATTGTGTGTACCTTTCTGTTATTTAAAATTCCAGTTAAAACTTTTTTAGGGAGTTCTGAGAAGTTGAGAGCTTCCTCTGTCAATTTAGGATTTTAAATTCGTGGTTTAAAGAAACATAGACTTTACTTTGCAGCAGTGAAAGAGTATCCCTTATTCCCAATAGTTTAATTGTATGGTTTGGGTGAAATATTTGAAATAATATGCTGGAGTTGTCTGTATCATGGTTCTGACAGTTACTAGTGTAGTCTTGGTTAAGTTTTTTTTGTTTTTTTTTTATAAATTTATTTATTTATTTATTATTTTTGGCTGTGTTGGGTCTTTGTTGCTACAAGTGGGCCCTCTCTAATTGTGGCTAGCGGGGGCTACTCTTTGTTGCAGTGCGCTGGCTTTTCTTGTTGCAGAGCATGGGCTCCAGGCGCACGGGCTTCAGTAGCTGTGGCACGTGGGCTCTAGAGCGCAGGCTCGGTAGTTGCGGCGCACGGGCCCAGCCACTCCGCGGCATGTGGGATCTTCCTGGACCGGGGCACGAACCCGTGTCCCCTGCATCGGCAGGCGGACTCTCAACCACTGTGCCACCAGGGAAGCCCGGTTAAGTTTTTTAATTGCTCTGGGCCTTAACTTTCTCGTCTGTGAATTGGGGATAATAATAATACCTATATCTCAAGGTTGTTTTGAGGGTTAAAAACGGGTCTATTGGGTGTGTGTGTTTGTGTGGAGAGAGAGAGCTTGGCAAGTAATTCACGGTATATCAGTGCTTGTGTTGAAATATAAATGTGGGATTTTAACTATTTTGAAAATACAATATTTGTGTTACTAAATTCTAAAGTACTTTAAAAATAGGTGTGTCTTCAAAGAATATGGAAAGTGGGGAAAGGCTGAAGTATAAAGGGGACACATATAACGTTATTGTTATTTGAAAGATACCATGGTAGGAATTGTACATAATATTCCCATCAAGGAAATATTGAATGAAAGGTACATGCTTGTTGGAATGTGGGCAAGGGGCTGTAAGGTAGACTTGTTCAGAGATACCGAGAGCCAGGAAATCACAGCAGGAATCACGTGTTGCCATGTTGGGTGAAAAGATAGAAGAGTAGATTGCTGGGCCAGTTGGACGGGGGACGTTGTGCCGAATACCTAATGGTAAACTGAGTCTGTAGAGTTCAAGCACTGCTGAAGCAGGGATTCTATATCACACATTTGGAAGAGGAACTAGTAGGATGGCAGGATTTCCTAAGCTCAAGTTGATAACTGTGGTGGTTATAGCATAATTGAATTTGTTTCCATTATTATTATTGAGATATAATTGCATATAGTAAAATACACAAACATTTAAATATACATCTTGATTTTTATACATGCAGACATCCAGGTAACCACAACCCAGGTCAAGATAGAAAACAATGCCATCCCTCCAGAGAATTCCCTCGTTCCCCTTTCCAGTTCATGTCCCCTCCCTTCCTACTGACTTACATATTTTAGGTTAGTGTTGCTTGTTCTTGAACTTCATGTAAATGGAGTCAAACACTGTGTGTTCTTTTGTGTGTGGCTTCTGTTGTTCAAAATAATGTTTTTGAAATCCACCATCCTTGCAGGTATCTGTAGTTTCTTCTTTTTTTATTGCTCTGTAGTGTTCCATTGTTTAACTATGCCACAGTTTGTTTATCCATTTCTTGTTGAGAGTCACTTAAGTTATACCCATTATTTGGCTCTTATGAATTAAGCTGTTGTTGACATTTTTTAACAAATCTTTTTGTGGCCATATACACTCATTTCCTTTGGATATATACCTAGAAGTAGAATTGGTGGGTCATAGGAGATGTATACATATATTTATTTAATTTATTTAACATTCGTAGAAACTGCCAAGCACTTTTTACCATTTTCTTTTCTGACCAGTAATAAGTGAGAATCCTCACAAGCTCTTGGTATTTAATTTTAGCTATTCTCTTGGGTATGTAGGTGTTTCCCACTATGGTTTTCACTTTGCATTTTCCTCACGTGTTTATTAACTATTTGTGTTTTAGAAGTATCTGTTCAAATCTTTTGCCCATTTAAAAAATTGGGGTTTTTTTCTCTTTGAGTTTTAAGAGTTTTTAAATTTTTTCTTGATATTTAGATGTATGTCTTATGAATATTTTCTTCCAATCTGTAGCTGGCCATCCCATTTTCTTGTTTGTGTCTTTTGGTGAGCAGTTTTATTTTTGTTTCATTTTGATGAAGTTCAATTTATCATTTTTTTTCTTTTATGCTCAGTAATTTTTGCATCTTTCTAAGAAATCTTTACCCTCCCAAATTTCAGGCTTTCTTCCTGATGTTTTATGGTTTTAGCCCTCACATTATAAGTGCATTCTTGACCAGAAACTTAAATAAATGAACTTATGAACTGTTTGTATACACAAATTATGGGTCAGTTTCATATTCTAAATAAAATACAAACCAAACACATTTAGGAATGTATGAAAAGTATTAACCCTTTGTGACTAGGAAAGTTTTACCCCAGAGTGTGGATTCCTTAATACCATGAAAGCTACTCATATGACGCATCCTGTCAATAGATCTCATAAGAAATAAAAGGTACAGTAAATGCTGAAGGTGTTTGAAAAAAATTCATTGCCCATAAGAATAAAGAATTAGTGATAGAAAGTTGCACTCTTAACAAGAAAAATAATTATCTCTCTGAAACCAAGAAACAAGCATCGCACTTAATGATAAATGTAAGAGTTTTTCCTTAAGCAGCAACAAAACAAAGATGCCCTCTAATCACCACATTAAAATATGTATCTATAAACTATGGCCAATGTCAATAAAGAGGCATACTTAACAGGAAGGAGGAGACAAAAAAATGATCAAGTTTTAGAAGATAGACGCATGTGCCTGCAAAAGCTAAGACATTAAAAACAAGTTCTTAATTGACAGTTTTAATATAAGTTCTAAATATAGTTGGATATAAGATAAAAATAAAAACCAGTACCTTTAATCTATATTACAAATAGTCATTTAAAATATATAATGGAAAATATTCCATTTACAAAAGCCATAAAATGTAAATATTTAGTAATAACCCCAACAAAAATTTCTAGGACCTATATAAAGAAAATTTAAAAATTCAACTGAGAGATAGGAAAGAAGATATTTTTTTAAAATGGAGAGACAAAAAAAAAAAAATGGAGAGACATGCGATGGTCCTCGATTAAAAGGCTAAATTTTGGGGCTTCCCTGGTGGCACAGTGGTTGAGAGTCCGCCTGCTGATGTAAGGGACGCGGGTTTGTGTCCCGGTGCGGGAAGATCCCACATGCCGCGGAGCAGCTGGGCCCGTGAGCCATGGCCGCTGAGCCTGCGCGTCCGGAGCCTGTGCTCCGCAACGGGAGAGGCCACAACAGTGAGAGGCCTGCGTACCGCAAAAAAAAAAAAGGCTAAATTTTGGAAAGAGCTCTTCCCAAATTGTTATATAGATTTAACACGAATTTAATGGGAAATTTAAAATTTTGTCAAGGTGATTATTCAATAAGATAATGAATGTATGAAAGAAATGTATCCCCATTGCTTAATACAATGTCTGACATGTAGTAATTGCTGGTCAAAAAAATCTAATTTTTCTATTTATAATTCAACAAACATTTATTGTGTAATTGCTAAGTGCTAAACATTTTCAGGTGCTAAAATATGATGATGAATATTAAAAGTGATGAATCTTTGTTCTATTGCAGAAAGTTAACGTCGAAAATTAGTAAACAAGGTAGGAAGATAAAGAATTAAGGGTGGAGGGTAGCAGTGCAGAATAGCATCAACCTGTTATTAGTCTTAGATGTTTTTAGTCTTGCAATCTACCATTCAGCATATGTTCTACCCTATTAGGACTTTTATTCCAGTGATTCATTTAGTACAGGGAGAGGTCAGCCATATGTGTCTTGCTTTGTTGCAAACAGCAAGTGTGAGTATCGTCCTCATGTACACATTACAGTAATGTCAGGGAGACATTTGGTTAAGAGTCACCCAGTTGGTGTTATGGTGGTGGTGTGTACTGATGGGGTTCCTAGCTGTAATAAGGATTTCTGCAGTGACATGTAAAGCTCTAACAGTGTTCCAGTTTTCTAAAAGTACTCTTTGATAAATAAAACACAGTATATAATATTGTCTGATGTTTGCAGTAAGGAAAAAGAGTGCCAAACACTGTATAATTGGATTTTCATCCCTTTAACAAATATTATGCACCACTTACTGTGCACGGTGTTAGGGATATGGCAGTGAATGATAATACATGGTTCCCTGCCAGTTTGGTGGCTATTGTAGTAGTCAAAATAAGAAACGAGGAGAGTCTGAACAGAGGTGATGGCAGTGGAAATGAGGAAGAGGGGAGGGGAGGGAGTTGTGAAATACTTAGGGGTAACTTTAACAATACTTGGCGTTCAACTCGATTCTTCACACTCTAGTCAACATGATCTTTTAAAATGGATTATCTGATAATGTGGTCCAGATTGCCCTTTCCTGTCCCTGACTATTGAAATCCTACCTGTTCTCCAAGACCCAGATCAAATTCAGTGCCCTATGTATCAGCCTTCCCTGATCAATCCAAGCAGATGATCAGGAGGGTCTCTTTTGCCTCTGAACTGGTTTTCTTCCCTGTAGTGAATTTTATCACATTTGGCTCTGCGTTGAAGTTAATTTGAGCATCTTTCCTTACAGCATCATTAAGAGAGCTCTTTCAGAGCGTGACTACCTGTATCTAATGTATATTTATATCACATTGCATATAATGCAGGATTTTGTACATAATAGGCATTCATTAAATATTTATAGAAGTTATAACATTTATCAATAATTATTTGTTGCCGATGATTTCATTTGGTTAAATTGTTTAGGGTCGTTTTGTTTCCCACAGTCAACTCTTACTAATAGTTAAGCAATTGAATATTAAGCGACAATCTTTAAGTTGTAAAATAGACTAATGAAATTTACTACAGATTCTAGGAATAAGCTCTGACTTTTTTTACTGGCTTACTATATAATCATTTCTTAATAGTATATGATGCCAAGGGAACACAGGGCTTTTCAGGTCATTTGATATTTTAAAATATTGAGCCTTTACTGTTTGTCAAGCGCTGACCTCACCTGTAACATTTAAGGATTGGAAGATCCCGACCTTCCTCTTAGTTTTAAAAGTCTGGAATTATATCTTTAAACCTAAGCACACAGTAGGTGATAAATAAACACATCTTTGATTAACCTTGAGGATGGTCAGTCATTGAAGATGTCCTTTTTATTACTGTTTTCACAATTTGACTTTATAAACTTCCATGAAGGTATGGTTATTTATGCTCTTTCAAGATTAAAAATTTATGAAGATCTAGTTTTACCTTTGCTAAATTGAGTCAGTGATTATAATAAGGTTAAATCTTAGGCTAGAATATGCCTATAAGCATTATAATATGAGGGTAATGCACGAATTTCTGAGGCCAGTTAAATTTTATACAGTGGACTTTTATTTTGGCCCAGAAATTCTGTAAGTCTTGGTTACCCACTATAATTGTCATAATACATTGCTGTAGGTGCACGTTTATCAGCATATTTGTTCCTCTTACCGAACAGTTGCATGTCTTTATACAAAGGACGTAAACTTGTTAGTAATGTTGCCTGTTTGATCTTTCTAGAGAATTTTCCAGGCCATAGAAAGTGTTCCTGCTTCTGGGGAGAGGAATTACTACCCTGATTCCCCTTTCTGTGTCTTAAATGTTCCTGTTCATAATTCTGTACATGTTCTACACATTCTTTCTGGGACATCTCATCTACTGCCATTAGTTGAATCCCAAACTATATGTGAAGACCTTAACATTTCTATGTATTTAACATTTAAATCTTTTTCATGAGTCCCCAACTAAAAAGTGCTGTATTCCTCTCTCTACCAGTTTGTTCATTTGTTTTGACTTTACGAGTAATACATATTTATTATAGAACAGTTAAAAATAACAAATTATATACAGATATGCAGGGAAAATAATCACCGAAAGTAACTCTGGTAACCCCTTATTGCATTTTCACTCTAGTCTTTTGGTGCATTTTGAAATGTAACTGTAGTTGTAATTATTGAACATGATATGATTCTAGTGTTGTACTTAAGAGCAGAGGCTTTGAAGTCTTCCAAATACAGGTTCAGATCAAGCTTTGCTTCTTGCTAGCTGTGTGAACTTTGGAAAGTTTCTTAACCTCTCTGAGTCTGTTTCCTCATCTATAAAATAAAAGAGTATCATTGTTTGGGATTGTTCTGAGAATAAAATAAAATTTTGTAAAGTAGTCACATTCCTGGTACATGATAAATTCTCAATAAATGGAAGCACTTACTGTTTTATTACACTGTATGTCATGTCTGTGTCCTGCTGTTCTTCTTAGTTGTATCATGAACATTTTCACATGTTAATAAAAACTTCTAGTAGATATAATAGCTGCAAAGTATAAACTCTTTCACGGTATAAATGATTTCTTAAATATTTAGGTTGGATCCACTTTTGGGGTGTTATTTGTTTTAGTGTCTTCCATATCTATCATATTTTCTCTCCTCACTTTAATATTTGTTACCTTTTTTCCTTTTACTTAATGAATTTATTTTATACTGTATCAGACTCTCTCTTTACTCCCTCTGATATACATTTTGGTTGTGACTCTGGTTTAGTTTCCTGGTAGTTGGCAAATACAATTTATTGCTTTCCTCATCTGATCATGTTATCTTATTTGGCTTCCTCTTCCCGCTTTACTGAGGCCATGTTTTCTCATTCTCCTGAATGTGCCAAAGGCTTTCAACATTGTTTTCTGACTCCTATATGAAAGCATTTGCAGAGTTCTGCTCTTTCTCTGAGTCTTTATAATGACAAATCTCCTTGTCCTTGTTTTTCAATACATTTTCATTGCTCCCATGCTAGTTGTTTTTCTGTTTATTCTCAAAGGAAGAAAGATTCCTTGAATGGCCTTTGTACTGGCTGTTCCCTTTGTCTGAAACGTTCTTCCCCATGGTCTTTGTGTGACTGGTTCTTCTTTTCAGATCTCCACTTAAATGTCCACTTAAAGGTTTTCTTTGACTACCCACTCTAAAGTGGTCACTTGTTTAGTGTCACACACACACCCCCCAGTTTCATTCTCTGCATGACTCGTCACTACCACTATTAGATATTTCCCTTCTTTGTTTATTATCTATCCCTTTTTGCTAAAATAGAAGCTCTAGGAGGTCAGGGATCTTGTCCATCTTGATTATCTTTTTCCCCAGCCAAGATTCCTGACCTTGTTTATTTTATTTTATTTTTTTAATTTTTATTTTATATTGGAGTGGAGCTGGTTAACAATGTTGTGTTAGTTTCAGGTGTACAGCAAAGTGATTCAGTTATACATATACATGTATCTTTTCTTTTTCAAATTCTTTTCCCATTTAGATTATTACAGAATATTGAGCACTGTTTCCTGTGCTATGTAGTAGGTCTTTGTTGGTTATCTATTTTAAATATAGCAGTGTATACTTAAATTTTAGCACCTACCACCATGTCTTGTACATATTAGTTGCTCAGTAGGCATTTGCCTACTGAATGAATTGACCATTGCCCCTGTATGTGCTCTTGGGTACTAATCCAACCCCTTCCTCAGAGTTTTACCCATGAGCCAATACTGATAGAAATAAATGATTGAAATAAATAGATGAGGGAGAAGAGACAATTCTTCCTTGCAGAACAATTCCGAATTTTATATATGTACGAATGTGTGTGTTTGTATGTATATATTTCCCCCATTCAACAGATGGAACTTCATCTATCTCCCCCCTTGAGTGTGGACTTAATGATTTGCTTTCCAAAGGAAAGAGTATGGAAAGGAAAAATAGTACCTTTATAGTGAAGAAATGTGGAAAATACTACCTGTGGTAGACTTAACAGTGGCCCTCCAAAGATGTCTACATATTAGTCTGCAGAACCTGTGACTGATACTGTATGTGGCAAAAACAGACTTTGCAGATGTGATTAAGTTAAGGACCTTGAGGTGGGGAAATTAGCCTGGATTATCCAGGAGAGCCCAGTGTAATCACAAGGGTCCTCATAAAAGGGATGCAGGTGGATTCAGAGTCAGAAAAGGGAGATGTGATGATGGAAGGAGAGTTTGGAGCCATGCTGTTTGAAGATGGAGGAAGGTGTCATGAGCCGTAGAATGCAGGTGGCCTCTAGAAGCTGGAAAAGACAAAGAAACAAATTCTCCCCTCAAGCCCTGCCAATACCTTGATTCTAGACTTCTGACCTCCAAAACATTAAGATAGTCAATTTGTGTTGTTTAAAGCTGTTAAGATTGTAGTTATTTGTCACAGCAGTAATCAGAAATGAATATACCATGTACCCAGAGTCTGGCACACAGGCTTCCCAGTATATAGCAATATTTGTAAGTTCTGACTTGATATGAACACAAGAGAGGTATCAAGGGTGGACAGTGGAAGGGAACAGCACCTTTGCCAGGTCTGTTCCCATACCTGTGCTGTATTTTCTCACTTTTTGTGTCTGTTAGATATTTGGCAGTAAGTTGGGGCTGGCGGGATCGGAGGCTATTAGCTATTTGTTATTTAAATTTAGACACTCATGTATTCATCTTAAAGTTTTCCTTACCCAATTGTGTAATTTATGCTCACTGTGAAGTATTTGGAAAAATATGGAAAAGTATAATTCTACTGCACTGAAAGCACTGTTAATATTTTAAAACTCATAAATACAAGTGTTTATTCAACATTGAATAAACCAACTCTTATTTCAATAATACCGTTGCCTGGTATTGTAAACACGATGGGTCCAAACCTGTCTCATCTCTGTCCCCAAAACCTGCCTCCTCATCTGTGGTCTTGGCCTTGTTTAGTGACACTGCCATTCACTCAGAAAGTTGGCCATCATCCAGGACTCTTCTTTCTTTCTCATTCCCCATATTCAGTCAGTCACCAAGTCCCATTTCTCTTTCCTAATTATTTCTCCAATCCACTCCCTCTGCTGCTTTATTCTTATTACCTCCTTCTTACTTCAGACCCACATAGTTTGTCACCTAGATCTTTATAATATCCTTCTAAACTGATTTTTGGCCTCCAGTCTTAAATCTCTTTTACCTCCCACCTCCTTCTCCCTCTCCAGTCCATCCCTCCCGTTACAGCCATAATGATCTTTCTGGAATGTAAAGATGTATGTTCATATCACTTCCTTGTTTAGATTTCTTCACTGGCTCCTCTCTGCCTGCCTAGCCTCATCTCCTGCCTAGAGCACGTGTTGCCCTCCCTCAAAATTGGGAGGTGATATGTTTCCTCCTGTTTCCATCCCTCTTGCTGGTATGCCTTCTCCCTGGTTGTTGGCCTAACCAACTCCTGTTTATCCTTCAAGACCCAGCAAAGGTATTATTAACTCCTCTGTGATACTTTCACTGACATGTACCCCATTCCTCTTCCAAACAGAATTAGGTATTCTTTTCTTATGGCTCCCATAGTATCAACTCTTATTTCAATGGTGGTGGTAGTGGTGATCAAAGTCCCAATAGTAGTGCTAGTTGTATTTGAATAGTCATTATAATAGCTGACACATATAGCATTTACTTGCCAGGTTCGAACTCATATACACACACACACACACACACACATATATATAATTCTATATTCCTTATTCCAAATTTATCTTATTCTCATAATAACCCCATGAAGAAGGTACTATCATTATTCTCATTCTACAAGTGAGTATATCGAGGCACAGAAAAGTTTAAGTAAGTTGTCCAGGGTCACAGAGCTAATAAGCATGGATGCAGGGCTCACACCCAGGGAGTTCAGCTCAGTCTGTGCATTTAACCACATGCCTGTCTGTCTCCTTCCCTGGGTTGTGAACTCCCTTAGGACTTTTTACCTACTACCCATGATGTTGACCCTAAGGCCAAGGCATTTCTGCTGTATTTTGGAAGTGCATACCATTAATAGGTTAAGTGCTATAAATGAATTGGGAACCTGGAAACTGATAAAAGTAAGTTTTTCTTTAAAAAATTTTCTCTTCTCTCCTTTTCCAATCCTTCAGTTTTTCCCCCTTTTCATCTTCCCAACAAATGCAGTTGCATGGAAAGTGTTGAAAGATGATGTAAAATTTCCAAAGGCTCCTGAACCACAGTGGGGTCATGGGTTACATGGGACCAGGAACGTGGCCCCATGAAATAATTCACAGCCTTAGCGATGTGGATGCTTTTTAAAAATATACAGTCAGACAACAAAGTTTTCCTTTTGGTTATCAGTGTTGTGTGATATTTTGACTTCCTGTCTCCTAATACTTTTCTTTCTGCCATTGCTTCATTTTAGATTAAAATGAATAGAAAAAGAGTAATACCTTTGCTTTTTCCTGGAAGGAAGCTCTACTCTTCCTTTGGATTGTAGTTTCTGTGCCTGGCTTTGGGTTTTAGCTATGGCAATCTCAAGCTTTGTGACCCTCAGGCAGCCCTATTATGGGTCTCCTCTGAGAGCTCAAGGCCTTAATCTGCCATTGAGGGAAAGGGAACGTGTCCTCCTCCCTTACTTCCTACCCTTACCGGGTAGATAATGCAATAAATTCTTCCAAAGGTGGAGACGTTTTCCTTTACCAGCATAGCATGGCATAGCTGACATAGATACAAGCTCCAGATAGCTAGAAAGAAATCCTCTGGTGATTTTAGCAATCTCCTTTTCGGGAAACAAAATAACAGAGGCAGCAGAGTGAATTTGAATTAAACTTGTTTTTGACAGGAGCTGTGCCTAGATATAGACAGTGTCCTTTATTTTTCCTGGCACATTATTGAAAATAGTATTATGTAACTTCGCCCGAGCTTGTCTGAGATCAGCCATTGTCCAGAGCTGGCTAGAACATACTTTTCTCTCTAGGTTCCCTGAGGCAGTGCTAAAACCAATAAGGCCTCTAGGGAGAGAATAGCTATTTGATCTCCAGACCCTACAGTCTGCCCCTTCACGTTACATTTATCCGTTGACCGTGTGGCATGAAGGGGAAAGTACATAAATACTAGCTTTTGATCCCATACTCCTACCCATTCCCTTTAAGGGTAGTTCATTACCTGATAGACCCTTCTGTTGAAAAGGCAGAGTGCAGTCCTGAGTTTGAAAAACTCTGTTTTCTGGTCCTGGCTCTGCCAACATAACAGTGGCAATTTATTTAATATGCTATCAATTTCTTTCTTTTTCTTTCTCCTTTTTTTCCAAACAGAAATATTTTCTTTCTCCTGTCTTGAAAATTAATGAGATGATATGCTTGAATTACTTTGTTCTCCCTGGAAGGTAGACCCTCCAGCAGGTCAAGTTGATTTTTGAAAGGAGTTGAAAACAGAGTTAAGGCTATTTGTTTTTCTAAGAATAGTTGTGGCTCCACAAAAAAGAGACTGCATTTCTTTAGAGATAGAAAAAGATTGTAGAGATGTTGTACAACCCTCTTAAATATAAAACGAAAGGGAATCTGATATGCAAAGGTGAGAGAACTTTTCCAAGTTCGCATAGCAAGGGAAAGACCCAAGACACGAGTACCCAGGTTTTCTGACATAAAGTGTCATTTTTACCTCAGAAACCTACATTTTGCACATTTAAAGCAAAAAAAGTAGTTTCTATAATTAAACGTTTTCTGTCAGATTTTCGGTATTGTATGGTGCATAAATTTTGTATTTACAGTTAAATTGGTATATAGTCTATCACTATTTACATGTGTAAAACACTTTTGGCTGAATAGTTCAAGTAGTTTCTTTTCTGTGGGATGGATAAGTATTGATAAGGGAATTAATGCTTACATTAATTACAATAAGGGAATAAGTCTTAATCTAATAATCAGTGGCAAGTAGGGAGGTAGATAAAAATAGATCGAAACGTAACCCAGTCGGTGTCCTAAACGTTACTATGAGCACTATTCTAGCATAGTATTTGGCCATAAACATATATTTAATGACACGTCTGCGTCC
Organism: Orcinus orca; assembly: GCF_937001465.1. Taxonomy (NCBI): domain Eukaryota; kingdom Metazoa; phylum Chordata; class Mammalia; order Artiodactyla; family Delphinidae; genus Orcinus; species Orcinus orca. The sequence continues at coordinate 102,347,693 of NC_064580.1, read as the reverse complement.
AGACACAGCTCTTGCTGTTAACAACGTTGTTAATTCAATTTCAACTCATTCTCCTGCCTCAGTCATTTTGTTCCCCCTAAAACAGATTGCTAAAATCATCCATTTCTTTCCAGCTGTCTATAGCCCCATGTATTAGTTTCCTCTTGCTGCTGTAACAAATAACCAGAATCTCAGTGCTTAAAACAACACAGATTTATTATCTTGCAGTTCTGGAGGTCATGGGGCTAAATTCAAGGTATAGGCAGGACTGCGTTCCTTTTGGAGTCTTTAAGGGAGAATCTGCTTCCTTACCTTTCTCAGCTTTCAGAGGCCGCCTGCACTCCTTTGCTCTCTTCCTCCATCTTCAAACCCAGCAACAGTGGGTTGAGTTCATTTCACATCTCATCACTTGGACCTCTCCTGCTTCCTTCTTCCAATTTTAAGAATGCTTATGATTATATTGAACCTACTTGAATAATCCAGTATAATCCCCCCATTTCATAGCCCTCGGTTTAATCACATCTGCAAAGTCTTTTTTGCCATGTCAAGTAACATATTCACAGGTCTTGGGGATTAGGCAGTGTACTGGGGATTAGGCCATCGCCTTGATCACCACACTCAGTATCCACGTCTACACTACCATGCTGTGTGTTTGCCTTCTGAGAGTGTTAAGATAATGGCTCTTTTTCAGTTTTAAGAATTATTTTCTAAACCATTTATCACAAATTCTTATTCCAGTGCCCCTCATGTGCTTTCCTTCCCTTTTCTTTAAAAAAATATATTTTATTTATTTATTTATTTGGCCATGCCACGCAGCTTGCAGGATTTAGCTCCCTGACAAGGGATTGAACCTGGGCCCTCAGCAGTGAAAGCACCACGTCCTAACCACTGGACCGCCAGGGAATTCCCTTCCTTCCCTTATCAAGAGAATTTTTACACATTACAGATGAAATAATATGTATACATATATGAAAATTACAGAAGTTTTGGAAAATGCAGAAAACAAAATAAATCACACATATTTCACCTTATCTAAGGTAAACCAGTTATTGTGTTGTCGTACATCCTTTCAACTGTTTTTCCATGCATACATTTTACATGGTCATCATGTATGTGCAATTTTGTATTTTACAAAGTGATGCCATTAACACTTTCCATATTGTTAATAATCTACTTAATAATCACCTAATGAAGAAAATAACATTTTTAAAATAAAATTAATCTACGTATAGTCGAAAATTTAGAAAATACAGAAATGTATAAATAAAAAATAATTTCTAGTGTCATTATTCAGATTTAACTACTCTTTTAACATTTAAATATATTTCACTCAGCCATTTTTGCCTCCCTTTTTTTAAATAAAGTAAAATTAGACTCATACCTTATACATATCTTTATATCATGTTTTTCTCTAATAATGCAGTTTTAACATTTCCCCATATTACTACTATATATTGTTCTAAATGGTATAATTAAAATAAATAGTATTGCAAAATTAATATATCTCATTATTTTTAGAACTTAGAAAGTACTTTTATGAAAAGAAAATTTATATCATTCAGTTATTTAACTACTCGGTTAATATATTGGTCTATATTTATATAAAATGTGTGTATATGTATTATTTTTATAAAAATAGGCTCATATTATAGATATTAATTTGTATTTTTCACATAATATATCAAGAGTATCGTTCTGTGTCCTCATTCCTTTTCATCATCACTGAACGTGATATGCTTATAAAATGCTGTCTGGAACATAATAAGCACTAAAATATTTCCTCTTAAAGTTGTTATCATTAACCTCATTATAAATATTATTTTAGTGTATGCATGTACCAAAATTTATATTAGCGTTTTCCAATTTGTAATACTTTTTATTTTGAAACAATCTCAAATTTACAGAAAAACTATAATATCAGTACACAGAGCTCTTCTTTTTCTTGAACCATTTTAGAGTCACTTGCTGACACAATGCCCATTAGCCCCAAATTCTCTAGTGTATAACTTCTAAAAATGAGAACATTCTCCTATATAACCTCAATTCAACCATCAAAATCAGGAAATTAACATTAATCCATTGCCACATTCTAATCAAGGCCCATTCAGATATTTCCAATTATTCCCAAAATGTTCTTGATAGCAAAAAGTTCCAGTTCAGAATCATGCATGGCATTTAATTGTAATATCGCTTCAGTTTTCTTCGTATGGAACATGTCCTCAGTCTTTCCTTGACCTTCATGACCTTGGCACTTTTGAGGACTAAAGGCCAATTATTTTGCAAAATGTCCTTCAGTTTGGCTTAGTCCTAATGGTTTGTCATGATTCTATTCAGGTTTTCCTTCTTTAGCAGGAATTGCACAGAAATGATACTGTATTCTCATTGCAGCCTATCAGGTGACATGTAATTTTAATTTGTCCTGTATTGGTGATGTTAACTTGATTAAGCTGCTGTCTGTCAGGCTTCTCCATTGTAAAATTACTTTTTCTCTCCCTTCTAATTAATGGTGTTTCTGGGCAGGTAGTGGGAGTACCTTGAGACTCTATAAATATCTTGTTCCTCATCAAACTTTTTTTTTTACTTAAAGTATAGTTGATTTACAGTATTGTGTTAGTTTCAGGTATACAGCAAAGTTATTCAGTTATAGATATATATTTTTTTCAGATTATTTTCCATTATAGGTTATTATAAGACATTGACTATAGTTCCTGTGCTATACAGTAAATCCTTGTTGCTTATCTATTTTATGTATACTAGTTTGTATCTGTTAATTCCATACTCCTGATTTATCCCTCCCCCCTTCCTTTCCCCTTTGGTAAGCATAAGTTTGTTTTCTATGTCTGTGAGTCTGATTCTGTATTATTTTTTAGATTCCACATATATGTTATATAATATTTGTCTTTGTCTGACTTCACTTAGTATGATAATCTCTAGGTCAATTCACATTGCTGCAAATGGTAATATTTCATTCTTTTTCATGGCTGAGTAATATTCCATTGTATAAATATGCCATGTCTTCTTAATCCAATCTCCTGTTGATGGACACTTTTTTTCCATGTCTTGGCTATTATAGATAGTGCTGCTATGAACATTGGGGTGCATGTATCTTTTCAAATTAGAATTCTCATCCTTTCTGGTTATATGCCCTGGAGTGGGATTGCTGGGTTGTATCGTAGTTCTATTTTTAGTTTTTTAAGGAACCTCCATACTGCTCTCCATAGTGGCTGCACCAATTTACATTCCCACCAACAGTGTACAAGGGTTCCCTTTTCTCCACACCCTCTTCACACATACACACATACACATTTACATCTATATTTCAATATGTTGAAAACTATGAATTCCCCTCAATACCTAAAATTCCTTTTTTTAAAAAAATTTTTATTGGAGTGTAGTTGATTTACCCTCAAATTCTAATACAACACCATAGAGCACATCCTAGCTTTCTGCCTTTCCATGTTTTCACCCCTCAATCTCTAATATTAAGAAACGTGTCTCCTGGGGAATTCCCTGGTGGTCCAGTGATTAGGCTCGGTGCTTTCACTGCCGAGGGCCCGGGTTCAATCCCTAGTTGGGGAACTAAGATCCCACAAGCTACACGGCTTGGCAAAAAAAATGAAAAGAAAAGAAAAGAAAAGAAAAGAAATGTGTCTTTCCCATTATTTGGCCAGGGCCACATGCAGCCCGTATCCTGTTGACGCACTCTGCCCTCTCCGTCCCCGGATGTTGGCCTCCAACGGTCCCAGTCTGGCTGTGGCCGCTGTCCCCCAGCATGAATACCACCATCAGTTTGTTTGGGGTTCAACTCGCCATGCCAGGCCATCCTTGATGTTGCTTCCTCATCCTCTGCAGCCACATAAAGGGCCTTCACCATGCCCTCCCTCCCCTGCCCTCACCATAGGATGCCTACTTTGCTTGATGCCACTTAGGGCTTTCTGATGAAACTGTTCAGGAAGGGGAAGGGCATGAACTTTCTCTTTATTTTGACGGTTCAGTTGTTGTCACTTTTTTCCTCACAAACAAATCTTTTTTTTTTTTTTTTTTTTTTTTTTTTGCGGTACGCGGGCCTCTCACTGTTGTGGCCTCTCCCGTTGCGGAGCACAGGCTCCGGACGCGCAGGCTCAGCGGCCATGGCTCACGGGCCCAGCTGCTCTGCGGCACGTGGGATCTTCCCGGACCGGGGCACGAACCCGTGTCCCCTGCATCGGCAGGCGGACTCCCAACCACTGCGCCACCAGGGAAGCCCACAAACAAAATTTTTAATGATTACTACCCTTCTGTTGGATGTTTAATTATCTCACATACTTTTTGTTTTTGTTATTCTTATAAATAAATAGTGTTTTCATGCAGTCAGCATCCACATTTTCTTCATTATATTTTATGGTATTTTTGCTTGTCAACTTGAGTTCTTCAGATTAATATTAATTAGCTTACTAATTAATGATTATTTCTGATTTGATTATTACTTAATGATATTATAGAAATATGATGTCAGAAAATGAGGAAGCTGGGAATTAGATGATTTTTCAGATAACTAATAGAATCACGACTTCTTTCTCATAATAGCCATTTTTGAATGGAGATAATTTTAAAACCTATTATGTAGTAACCTCTTCCTGGTTATTTAAGGTTAAAGACGTGAGTTCAGAAAGTCTCATTTCCTTAGCATGGCATAGAAAGCCCTTCATATTGGGCACCCAAACTATCTTTCTAACCCCATTTTTGCCACTTCCCATTTTTATAACCTGTGCTGTTGCTGTACTGCATTATTTTTCCTTTGTTAAATATGCCACATTCTTTTGTATTGCTGTGATGGTGTTGGATTACCCAATAGGTAATTAAGCATGTGCTCAGAGCACCAACCAGGCATAGGCACCAAACGATGGGGGGCAAAAAGAGTACTTGATATCTCATGACCATCAGTTTTATGCTCATCAAAGATTTATTCCCATCTTTATCTTTGATTTCCTTTCCCCTAATTTACAGTATAGAGTTATGTGTATTTTGAAATACATACGAGGATGAATGTAAAGAGGCGATACAATACGCAAGAGGAAATGCAGTAGTCTTTTCTGTGATTAAGGCCTCTCTAAGTTTATTCAGACCCTCTGTGCCTTTGTTTTTGCTGGATCTCTTAACTCTGCTCCCCGCCTCCAGCTGAATTATATGATATTCCATCCTACTGTGTTTGACTGCACATCTATCAGATCACTTAGCACATTGTGTAATAATTACTTTTTAAATAGTCTCTCCCGACTAGACTATGAAGTCCATGATGAAAATGGCGTTTTCCTATCTAGCCTTCCATTTCCTGCATCTAACCCAGTGACTTATGCAAAGTAGAGATTCATTAAATGTTGTCGAACTGAACAACTTATTGTCCTGTCTGTAGATGCAGATGGTGGCCCTTGTAGGAGAGATTAAACGATCTCTCTTAAACTGTAGGACACTTGATTCAGTAGCATCTACTGGGATTAAGCTTGACATGTTTGAGTAGTCTAGTATTTTTAGTACATCATACTGTTCAGGGAATAGGTGGTGCTCAGAAAGAAGCGATCTACAAAAGCCATAAGATTCTTATGCAACAAGATGATTTACTAGTGGGTTTTCCTCCCAGCTTGTATAGTGTTCTCACAATCAGGATATATATTTAGATTTTTCTAGATTTATTTTTGTATATACATGTTCACTCAGTTACCTTAGTTATTTAAAAATCAAAGAACCTTTTCAGTTAGATTTGGACCAGAGATGCAGACACCTTCTGATCTGTTCACTAGAGGCAGTTTAGGGGGAAAAAAACATTTTTTTTTCTTTTTTAACATCTTTATTGGAGTATAATTGCTTTACAATGGTGTGTTAGTTTCAGCTGTATAACAAAGTGAATCAGCTATACATATACATATATCCCTATATCCCCTCCCTCTTGCGTCTCCCTCCCTCCCTCCCTATCCCACCCCTCTAGGTGGTCACAAAGCACTGAGCTGATGTCCCTGTGCTATGCGGCTGCTTCCCACTAGCTATCTGTTTTACGTTTGGTAGTGTATATGTGTCAATGCCACTCTCTCACTTCGTCCCAGCTTACGCTTCCCCCTCCCCGTGTCCTCAAGTCCATTCTCTACGTCTGCGTCTTTATTCCTGTCCTGCCCCTATGAAAAAAACGTTTAAAAATTCTGTTGGATGGATTCTACATGACCACTGGTTCTTTCGCTGCATAAGTATCATTTATCTATGGCCTATAGCAGTCACGGAATGGCTTAACTTGGTCCTGTCCCAGAATGACAGTCCTGCCCCAGACTACAAAAAGATTCCAAAGACCATCTTTTGAGCATGGAGCCACCTGGGTAGAATGTCTTCGCCGGTGGCGGGTCCCAGATGCTAGTTAGCACATGGAAGCTGGTTTGTTGTGGGTATTGTCACAGGTCTGAAGTGAAATAAGAAAAACAACCATTTTGTGATGTTTTTCTCCCAGAAAGTTGAATTTATTGATCATTAAGAACCATCCTCTATTCTGAGATTGTCTGTTACTTTTTGGTTGTTAAAATGCCCATTTGCCCTTTCTTTAATGAAGTGATAGCGATGAGAGGTCGTGTACCCCTATTATCTGAAAGCCTTAAGGCAAGATGTGTTTCAGAATTTAGGTTCTTTTTGTTTTTTAGACAGGTAATAGAGTGCATGTCTCCTATATTACATAATAGCCCCAGTAGGAGCTGAACTGACACCCTGTAATCAGAGTAATATTTCTGCAGTGAAATGTATTTACACATATTAGCATATTTACACTGAGATAGAAAAAGCGTGTGTATAGCCTCACGTTTGTTCAGGTCAGGTTTTACTGCCAGATGAGTTCAGGTCAGTTCAGATTTTGCTGCCAAATGAGTTGAGTTACAGGCAGAAAAAAAAGAAACATTTGATTTCCAATTGTTTGGATTTTGAAACTGCGGATAAGAGGTCATGGATTAATAGTTGCCTTTGAAAATATTCCTACTTTGCAAAATAAAGTTGGCTACCCTTTGTAGGACCCCAGGCTGCTTTTGATATTTTACTGGTCCACAAAACCCAAAAAGCATGAGAAAACGCTCCCTTGAACACTATTGAAGTGAATATAGCTTTACTTTTATACTCATCTCTAGCCAACGATAATGGAATCTCTGCAGGTTGCAAGATTCCTCAAATATACATTCAATCAAAGTAAATTGAAAATAAGTTTATTTTGTAGCATTTTTAGGAGATTAGAAGAAGAGAGAAGGTTGCAGCAGAACAGCACCCATAATTCCCAGTGATAGGTTGGGATTCTCTGATAGGGATTGGTTCTAGCCTGAAAGAACCTCTTCGATGCATTTGTTTGGCCAAATAGCTAAGTGAACTTTAGACCCTGTAGCTAGGTCTCTGTTGAGGAAGGGCAACGGCAATTAGCTATGTGAACTTACAAGTCTAAAATGAGTTAGCAGCTATGAAAGCGCTTTGACAATAAAGACCACTTTAACATGTAAAATTGTTATTTTAGGAATAATTCCATAGCTGCAGTATATTGCCTTTCATACCACTACATGGTCTTTTAAGGTTCTTTTCTGCAGTACCCTGGCAGGATAGATTACATAGGTAAAATCTAATACTCTTTGCCTTCAAAATTTTGTGAAGGCACATTTACCTAATTATAACCTCATAAGTGGATATGAGTTGGTATACATCCACATGTCTTATATATAGTATGAAGTAATAGAATCAAAGCAACACAACTACATAATCCTTATTCTAGCAAATTTGTCCAGAATGTGGACTTGGGAAAACAATTATTGTGCCCAGCTGTGCTGTAAATTTGTCTCTTACTTACAAACAGTATTTCTCAGTTAACCAATGTGCTAGTTATTGATTTGTTGACCCTCAGGTTCAAATTCACCCTTTTTGCCTGCTCTGTGGACATGGATCTGAGGCTTTGAAATATTTGTTTCCTTTGCCACTTGGCATTGAAGTTTTGTTGGTAGAAGGTTCTGGAAAGGCATACCACGAGGAGAGGGATTTGCTTCAAGCTTCCTGTGGGCTTGCTCAGCAGACTGTTCAGGCAACTCAGGCATCTTCTCTAGTGCTCGGTTTCTTCACCCAATTGTCAGTAGCTTTTCCTGGCGCCGCCTTAGACAGTGTTGTGGAAGAGTGCTTCTGGTAAGGCACTTCCCAGAGGTATGTTCCAAATGATAGGCTCATCTTTGAAATTTCTGGAAAATTTCAAAGCCGGCTCAGCTTTCCAGAAATTCCAAAGATGAGGACCACAGCAACTTCTCTGCCCTTCTGTGAGCTATCCCCTCTCCAAATGAGGTCTGGATCTTGGCCCTGGGTTGGGGGCACTCCCTTGGGCCTTTAGCCTTGGGGGAGGGATCTCTTACGTGGGTGCTTTATTTCAGCCCTAGGGGTAGTAGTTGTTCCTGACATCTGACATTCCTGTATTTTTTAGAATTCTCTTTGCTTAGCGTTAGCCAGTTGCTCATCACTCTAGTTCCCTGTTATTCAAATCCCCTGTCAAAGCTAATAATTCTTTTTGTGAAACTCCCAGTTCAAATTAGTGTTTGGTTTCTCTCCTGATTAGGCCTAGACAGATGCAACCAGTTAAAGGTCCCTATGAGCTACCATGTATCACTTGCAAAGTGATTTTTAAGAGATGATACTATTGTGTCTGTAGTTGAAAAAATTAAGACCACACATTTCACATATCCTTTGGGGACATGTTCTTCCCGCCGAGCCTCTGTGTATCTGTCTCTCCTCTCTTTGCACGTCCCCCACCTTTGCTGTTAGTTACTCTTGTCCCTTTCTCTTCCTATTCGCCTTTATAAACTCCATTTCTAATCCCACCTTTGCCTTTAACAAGCTATCACTTGACCTCCCTGGGTCTCAATTTCCTTCTTGGTGAGGCAAAGATAATAAAAGATCATAAATTAATGAAATCAAGGACATGAAAGTGCTTTGTAATTAGTAGGGCATCATATAAAAGTAAGGTGATATTATTGGCATTTATTAAACGGTTTTCTCTTCCATGTTTTTAATTTTTAGTTGCATTTTCTTTTAAGAGCTTTAAGGAGCCTTCAGGGGTACTTACAACCTGATAAAATAGATATAAATCCATGTAATTATTAGATGAGGTAGAATGTGCTGCGTGCTAAAATAGGGGAACACCAGGATTATGGGCACCCTGACAGTTACAATTTAATTGTGGCCTGAGGATTTGCGGTTTAGTTCCAAGGAGCAAAGAGAGCCACCTGATCTTGAAGGACCTAAACTGCCATTTGTTAAATTGCTGTGACACAAATGAGCCTTGTGCTAGGCACTTTACGTACATGATCATGTGTAATCTTTACATTTATTCCTATATTGTTAAATTATTTTATTGTGTCTTATTTTCAAAATATTTGGCTGGAAGACAGATTTTTGTTCGTTTTGTTTTTAATGGAACCCCCCCTCCAGTTATATGTGAGTAGTCAGTGGCAGTAAAAGTCTTCAAGATGGAAAATTCTACTTTTTATGCAGCTTTTAAGGTATATTCTGTTTTTGTATATATCCACGGACACCTGCATTTGAAAAAATTGGTTAAATGCTTTCACCTTAGCATAAGAATAAAGATTCTCTGTGATAATCTCTATATTGAAAAAAGGAAATGATTTGTTTAAAAATTATTCTCTCTCATTGGCCAGTAGATAGTGTGTCAGCGGGTGTAGTATATTCTAGGGGATGACAGGGTTGACTGCAGGAAGAAATGTAGCATTCTATTTAAATTAGGGGTGGGTGCTCTTTGAATACAAAGTATTCTGTCAAATCACAGGGTGAGTGCATCTCCCAGTGGAAGATGTTGCAAAGTGCAAGTGACTGTGAGTCCTTCCGGAAGCACTTGTCCTCACAGCTTGGATTCTAGGAGATGCCTGCCCAAAGATACTTCACCTTTCTCTTAGGAAGTCAACAGGTCTAAGTCTTCAGATTTATTAAAAACTCCTTTAGTTTTGAATTTCTTTGTGTTGAGTTGTACATTTGTTCTTTGTCAGTTTGCAGACAAGATGGTAACTTCCTGTTTGTTTGGCAAACAAAATATGTGAGTATAGCATGTGCAGTTTTAAAAAATAGCTCCTGTCAGAGCAGTGTTTTCTGAAGTATGGTGTGCGTGCTACTGGCAGCGTAAAGACTCCAGGCAGTACACAGACTTACACTTTCAATTTGAATAGGTTTGTTGTTTGTTTTAACGTTTATCAGGGAAAATAAAAAAAGCCTGGTGTATTACACTTGCGATTTCATGAATATTATTGCTGAAGTGAAGACTAGGGCAGGTAACAACATCTCATCCTGACCAACTGCGTTAGTGGTGCAGTGCTCAGGCATACTCGACAATGCATGGCTGCAGTCTTTTCAAGGAGAGAGCAAAACTCTACATCCAGAGAATGGTAATTTTTAAATCTACAGAGTATTTGTAGGATATGTAATTGTGAATTGGAATCAAGCCTGTGCTCTATATTCTGTTGGTTTTTTTTTTTTTTTTTCTATTTTGTTCTGAACTAACATGGATCAGGAGATGAAATGGAATTTCTAAAATGTAAAGGTGCTAGACTGTGCTAGACTGTGAAGGAAATGCTCACACCTGGGCATGATTTTGATGAAATCAGTCGTGTATCTTCAGATATGAAGACCTAATTTAGTAATTGCCTGAACCATCTGCTATTGATGTAAAAGGACCAACTGCAAAGAAAACAACTAGCACACAAATATGATGAAAATTATTTGAAATTTGTATTTTCATAAGCACGATAAGAAGGCACCTCGTTCCTTACCTGTCATACGTTTGGAGACACACATTCTGGTGTGAAATCTTTTAATCCCACATGTTATTTTGAAACACAAAAAGAGTGTGCTGTGCAAAACCTACGCCAGAGGTTCCTCAAAAAGTTAAACATAGAATTACCATATGACCCAGAAATTCCACTCCCAGGTATATACCCAAGAGAAAGGAAAACAAGTAGTCAGACAAATATATGTACATGCATGTTCACAGCTATTCACAAGAGCCAAAATATGGAAACAGCTCAAATGTCCATCGATGGATGAATGGATACACAAACTGTGGTATATGCGTACAATGCAATATTTAGCCATAAATAGAAATGAAGTATTGATACTGTATACATTACGGATGAACCTCCAAAACATTATGCTTCGTGAAAGAATTTTGGCACAAAGGATCACATAATGTATGATTCCATTTATGTGAAATATCAAAATAGATAAATGCATTGAGACAGAATGCACATTGGTGGCTGCCAGTGGCTGTGGGCAGTGGGGAGGACACCAAGCAGCTGCTTAATGGATATGGGTTTTTATTTTGGGGTGATGAAAATATCTGGGGATGAGACAGAAGTTGTGGTTGCCCACCGTTCGGAATGCGCTAATTGCCACTGAATTGTTCAGTATAAAATTGTTAATTTTATGGTATGTGAATTTCACTTGAATAGAAAAAAACCCCACCCTACCCCACAGTGCGTGTGAGGTAATACATGAGGAATAGGGTGGTGTTAGTCTGTGTACAAGTAAACATTTCTTGTTTTAGGAGTTGTGTCTGTTTTCATAGTTGCCTTTTCATTGCAGTACGTTATAGCAGTTTTCCATTTGCGGTAATAAGTATAACGTTTTCCTTTTAAGATAAATGCAAACTTTTAAAGGGTTGATTTAAAGAAAAATCAAATAATAAATGTAGGAGTGAGATGACAAATGAAGGCAATTTACAGATGACTGAGGAATAGGAAACTTTAAGAATCATTGCTATTCTGTGTTCAAGCCAATTAGTTTTTGAGTACATATTAGGTACTGGGTGCCGTTCATCAAAGGTGAATAAGATGTGTTTTGGGCCTTGGATGCTGTCAGCCTAATAGGGGAGATAAGCCATGAAGGTAAATCATTTTAGGAAGAGGCTGAATGTGCCAAGTGCAAAAACTGAGAACAGGCTGAGGTCAAGACTAGGTACCTGTTGGGTTACCAGTATATTGAAGAAAACACTAGAACATATAGGGAGAAAATGAACAGAGAAATTGCCTTTTGACTTTAGGAACAAGGAGCAGAAATAATTAATAGAGGCAACAGACAATATATTCAAGCCCCTTCCTGACCGTTTTCTCTCTCAGTCCTGGGCTCCCCTTCTCCCCAATGACCCCACATTTTAAAGACAGTGTGTAGAGGGCTTAGTGGTGGTCTTTGGAGCTGGGCTGCCTGGAGTTGAATTCCAGTCCCAGTGTTTACTCATTGTATACCTCATGGCACTTGACTTTTCTATTCCTTACTTTTCTCTTCTGTAAAATGGGGATATTAATAGGACCTACATTATAAGGTCATAGTAAAGTTAAGTTAAATGGTTTACTGAGTAAAGCATTTATAACACTACTTAGCGCATGGCAGTTGATCAACAAATATTAGCCTTTATCATCATCTCTGGTCAGTGAGTCCTATCTATTCTAGCTCCTAAAAATTTTTTTGAATGTCCCTCCCTACTACTTTAGTTTAAGACTTTATGTTGTCATAATTGCAATTATCCCTTAACTAGTTTGCCTCCCTCTCTCCTCACCATTCCCTCTGTGTCACTTGACTGCCTGACCCACCCCTGCTTATTCTTAAAAACTCAGCTCAGGTGTCACCTCTGTGGAACTTGCCCCATTCCCTGCCCAGTTAGGGCGCTCCATGTGCATTCTTGTCACCTTCACTGTCATGCATCTCACATCGTATTGTGACTGTATTTGATACTCCCTGGGCTGTGGCCACCTTTAGGGTTGTGGGGAGCTGGGCTTACTCAGGTTTGAACTTCCAGCCTAAACACAACAAAAGTAGGTGCTTATTAATTGTTTGGGGGGATGAATGAACGTTTTCTGCCTGTAGAAAGTTAGCTTTCAGTCTTTATTTCGGAGGCTGAGGTGAGTCCTGCAAGAGTTTAGAAAAGGGGGCATTTGGTTGGAGAATCCAATTAGGCTTCAGAAAGGTAGAGCTTGTGACTTCCCTGGCGGTCCAGTGGTTAGGGCTCCTCACTTCCACTGTAGGGGGCACAGGTTCGATCCCTGGTTGGGGAACTAAGATCCCGCATGCAGTGCACATGAAAATAAATAAACAAATAAATAAATAAAAGACTAACAGTTTTTTTTTTTTTTAAAAAGGCACAGCTTGATTTGGAACTTAAGAACAGAGGAGCAGCCACAATCTAGGCAAAGGAAATGTTTTATGAATTGAATGGATAGTGACAGGAAAAAACCAGCATCTCCAAAATAGAAGAGACCACCTGCTGAGGGTGTGTGTACTGGGGGGGAGGAGTTATATGCTGAAAAGTACAAGGAGTTCCCAACCTATCAATGCCATGAATTCTAAAGGTTTACTTACAGATTACTTGTTTGGACATGATACATCATATATATGACGGTGAGGTTTCTGGCCCTGCCCCACGTATTGTATTTAACCTACGTAAGGAGCTGATCTATCCCATGGGCAGTACTAGCTTGGTTTCCAGGGCCTGGGAGCAGGGCGTCTGGAAAGGCATGATGGATTCTGGGCTGGAAGACACAGTGGTACTGGAAGTTGAGCTTGGTTGTTCTCCTATGACCCTTTCTGCACCCTTCTCTGTCTCAGCTTCTCTTTCTTCATCTCTAGTCAAGTTTCTCTATCCAGCAAGGCCCCCTGCCGACTTCCTTCAAATAACACCCCACCCTAGGTTGCCAGGGTTCCAGAAGGCTCCCTCTCACTACCACCCTTCCCCATTCCCTGAGGGCAGCAGCTGTCTGCGGTTTGAAGAAACTTGACTGAACTCATTCACACCAAGGTGTGAAAAACTGATAGCGACCTCATCCCGGCAACTGTACTTGGTACAATTTCAGCAAACTTCTATTTAGCTAAAATGATAAAATGAACCTGTAATTGCTGGAATTTCTGGCAGTAGTACAGAGCAAACAATGAGAGAGAGAGAGAGGAGAGGAGAGGAGAGGCGAGGAAGACACAAGGGTTGGAGAGAAAGTTTATCGGACGGAGAGTTGGTACTGTAGGAAAAGATATTTGGGGACAAGGGAAACCTCTGCTAATTTCCCTTTCCCCTTAACCTCTCTCCCCAAAATTGTTTCTGTGTAACACTTCCGTCTGGATTCTCTTGAATCCATAGAAACTATAAATTGTAATTTCTTTTAAAAAAGCTGTAACTCCCATGGCAATTCTGGGTAAAAGGGTCTGTGCTTTCCAGATATGTGCAACTCTGGGATGGCTTATAATGAGAAATAGGGTTGAATAAACAAGGTGGGGCTGGGGTTGAGGGGACCTTGAAAGTGGAGTCTACATCCACACAAATAAGGAGTCATGGAACGCTGAGATGATGAAAGCAATAAGGAAGCCATAATTAATTCTAAATTTCAGATTAAAAAAGATGGTGAGTTAGGTTTACTCTTGGCTATCGCATGATTAGTTAATACAGAATCCTATCTTTTGCTACCGACTTTTCATTGTTCTGGGACTGATTCCTTTAACTGTTAGTGTCTGTTTCCCTGGATGGCTGATTCTTCTCTGTGTCTTCTGAGCCAATCTTTCCTTTAGGATTCAAGATCCTAGAGGCTTTTATGACTCTTGTATTTCCAACTAGCCCATAGGGACTTATACACTATATTTCTGTGTCCCAATGGCAAAATTCAAATCTAGTGGTAGCAAAACACAGCTCCCTTTTATAAGACCATATTATTTTGTTTAAGTAAAAACCTCCAGCCTTTCTAACCATACCAGAGAATACACAGAAGATAGTGGTTAATGATCTGCATCAGTGAGCCCTTACAGCTGCAGAAACCACCACCCCTCTCCCTAACCCTATGCATGTGTTAGACTGTGTTGTGAATAGGCTCTTCCCTATGGGGAACTGCTTTGTCTTTTATTCCTTATATTGTTCATTACGTTAATATCCTTGCCATTTCTACCCAGCCAGTTGCATAAGGGGGGAGGCCAGGAAATGGGGTAAGAGAGGGATTTGAGACATTTCCTTAAGGCTAAATTATAATTTCCATATTGGAACGGAAGTTTCATAGGTCATTAATCAAATACATATATTTTTCTCTATTTTGAAAGTTACAAGGGCTTGCTAGCATTGGGCCCTCCTGTGCCTCATTTGTGTATTTTACTAGTGACTGCTCAGCGTACCCTTTGAGTTACTGCGTATTGGTGATGTGCGATGGCTTGCTTGGTTGAATTCACTGTTTTATATTTTATTTTTTTGTTCAATCTAGTGAAGCAGTTATTGTCAAAATTGGATTTTGTGATTCACTCTTTCATCATCACTGGTTATGATAATTTAATAGGGTGTAACAGTCCAAAGAATATGCTTTTATCCTTTGCAATTAGCAGTCTGTAGAAATGACTGGTTTCAGGAGACACTTTCATTTTTCAGTGTTCACCGGTCTAGGTGGTGATAAACCAGTGAAATGCATTTCTTCAGTTTCTAGCTTTACCAATACTGAGAGGGCAGACAGCAGAATCAAGAACTACAATTCTGAAGCCTGTGGAAGGAAAACCACATTCACAGAAAGAGAGACAAAATGAGAAGGCAGAGGACTTTGTACCAGGTGAAGGAACAAGATAAAACCCCAGAAAAACAACTAAATGAAGTGGAGATAGGCAACCTTCCAGAAAAAAGAATTCAGAATAATGATAGTGAAGATGACCCAGGACCTCGGAAAAAGAATGGAGGCAAAGATCAAGAAGATTCAAGAAATGTTTAACAAAGACCTAGAAGAATTAAAGAACAAACAGAGATGAACAATACAATAACTGAAATGAAAAATACACTGGAGAGAATCAGTAGCAGAATAACTGAGGCAGAAGAACGTATAAGTGACCTGGAAGACACAATGGTGGAATTCACTGCTGTGGAACAGAATAAAGAAAAAAGAATGAAAAGAGATGAAGACAGCCTAAGAGACCTCTGGGACAACATTAAACACAACAACATTCGAATTATAGGGGTCCCAGAAGGAGAAGACAGAGAAAAAGGACCTGAGAAAATATTTGAAGAGATTATAGTCAAAAACTTCCCTAACATGGGAAAGGAAATAGCCACCCAAGTCCAGGAAATGCAGAGAGTCCCATACAGGATAAACCCAAGGAGAAACACCCAAGACACATAGTAAGCAAACTGGCAAAAATTAAAGACAAAGAAAAATTATTGAAAGCAGCAAGGGAAAAACGACACATAACATACAAGGGAACTCTCATAAGGTTAACAGCTGATTTCTCAGCAGAAACTCTACAAGCCAGAAAGGAGTGGCATGATATACTTAAAGTGATGAAACGGAAGAAACTACAACCAAGATTACACTACCCGCAAGGATCTCATTCAGATTCAATGGAGAAATCAAAAGCTTTACAGACAAGCAAAAGCTAAGAGAATTCAGCACCACCAAACCAGCTCTACAGCAAATGCTAAAGGAACTTCTCTAAGTGGGAAACACAAGAGAAGAAAAGGACCTACAAAAACAAACCCATAACAATTAAGAAAATGGTCATAGGAACATACATATCGATAATCACCTTAAATGTGAATGGATTAAATGCTCCAACGAAAAGACACAAGCTCGCCGAATGGATACAAAAACAAGACCCATATATATGCTGTCTACAAGAGACTCACTTCAGACCTAGGGACACATACAGACTGAAAGTGAGGGGATGGAAAAAGATATTCCATGCAAATGGAAATCAAAAAAAAGATGGAGTAGCAATACTCATATAAAATAGACTTTAAAATAATGTCACAAGAGACAAAGAAGGACACTACGTAATGATCAAGGGATCAATCCAAGAAGAAGATATAACAATTATAAATATATATGCACCCAACATAGGAGCACCTCAATTCATAAGGCAACTGCTAACAGCTGTAAAAGAGGAAATCAACAGTAACACAATAATAGCGGGGGATTTTAACACCTCACTTACACCAATGGACAGATCATGCAAGCAGAAAATTAATAAGGAAACACAAGCCTTAAATGACACAATAGACCAGATAGATTTAATTGATATTTATAGGACATTCCATCCAAAAACAGCAGATTACACTTTCTTCTCAAGGGCACATGGAACATTCTCCAGGAAAGATCACATCTTGGGTCACAAATCAAGCCTCAGTAAATTTAAGAAAATTGAAATCATATCAAGCATCTTTTCTGACCACAGCGCTATGAGATTAGAAATAAATTACAGGGGAAAAAAACATAAAAACCACAAACACATGTAGGCTAAACAATACGTTACTAAATAACCAAGAGATCACTGAAGAAATCAAAGAGGAAATCAAAAAATACCTAGAAACAAACGACAACGAAAACACGATGATCCAAAACCTATGGGATGCAGCAAAAGCAGTTCTAAGAGGGAAGATTATAGCTATACAAGCCTACCTCAAGAAACAAGAAAAATCTCAAATAAACAATCTAGCGTTACACCTAAAGGAACTAGAGAAAGAAAAACAAACAAAATGCAAAGTTAGTAGAAGGAAAGAAATCATAAAGATCAGAGCAGAAATAAATGAAATAGAAACAAAGAAAACAATAGCAAAGATCAATAAAACTAAAATCTGGTTCTTTGAGAAGATAAACAAAATTGATAAACCATTAGCCAGACTCATCAAGGAAAAGAGGGAGAGGACTCAAATCAAGAAAATTGGAAATGAAAAAGAAGTTACAAAAGACACGTCAGATATACAAAGCATCCTAAGAGACTACTACAAGCAACTCTATGCCAGTAAAATGAACAACCTGGAAGAAATGGACAAATTCTTAGAAATGGACAAATTCTTGGAAGGTATAACATTCCAAGACTGAACCAGGAAGAAATAGAAAATATGAACAGACCAATCACAAGTATTGAAATTGAAAATGTGATTAAAAATCTTCCGACAAACAAAAGTCCAGGACCAGATGGCTTCACAGGTGAATTCTATCAAACATTTAGAGAAGAGCTAACACCCATCCTTCTCAAACTCTTCCAAACAATTGCAGAGGAAGGAACACTCCCAACCTCATTCTATGAGGCCACCATCACCCTGATACCAAAACCAGACAAAGATACTACGAAAAAAGAAAATTATAGAGCAGTATGACTGATGAATATAGATGCAAAAATCCTCAACACAGAATCCAACAACACATTAAAAGGATCATACACCATGATCAAGTAGGATTTATCCCAGGGATGCAAGGATTCTTCAATATATGCAAGTCAATCAATGTGATATACCATATTAATAAATTGAAGAATAAAAACCATATGATCATCTCATTAGATGCAGAAAAAGCTTTTGACAAAATTCAACACCCATTTTGATAAAAACTCTCCATAGAGGGAACCTACCTCAACATAATAAAGGCCATATATGAGAAACCCACAGCAAACATCATTCTCAATGGTGAAAAACTTAAAGCATTTCCTTAAAGATGAGGAACAAGACAAGGATGTCCACTCTCACCACTGTTATTCAACATAGTTTTGGAAGTCCTAGCCACAGCAATCAGTGAAGAAAAAGAAATAAAAGCAATACAAATTGGAAAAGAAGAAGTAAAACTGTCACTGTTTGCAGATGACATGATACTATATGTAGAGAATCCTAAAGATGCCAGCAGAAAACTACTAGAGCTAATCAATGAATTTGGTAAAGTAGCAGGATACAAAATTAACGCACAGAAATCTGTTGCATTCATATACACTAATGATGAAAAATCTGAAAGAGAAATTAAGGAAATACTCCCATTTACCACTGCAACAAAAAGAATAAAATACCTAGGAGTAAACCTACGTAGGGAGACAAAAGATGCATATGCAGAAAACTGTAAGACACTGATGAAAGAAATTAAAGATGATACAAACAGATGGAGAGATATACCATGTTCTTGGATTGGAAGAATCAATATTATGAAAATGACTATACTCCCCAAAGCAAGCTACAGATTCAATGCAATCCCTATCAAATTACCAATGGCATTTTTTACAGAACTAGGACAAAAAAAATCTTAAAATTTGTATGGAGATACAAAAGACCCCGAATAGCCAAAGCAGTCTTGAGGGAAAAAAATGGAGCTGGAGGAATCAGACTCCCTGACTTCAGACTCTACTACAAAGCTACAGTAATGAAGACAATATGGTACTGGCACAAAAACAGAGACATAGATTAATGGAACAGGATAGAAGGCCCAGAGATAAACCCACACAACTATGGTCAACTAATTTATGACAAAGGAGGCAAGGATATACAATGGAGAAAAACAGTCTCTTCAATAAGTGGTGCTGGGAAAACTGGACAGCTACATGTAAAAGAATGAAATTAGAACACTCCCTAACACCATACACAAAAATAAACTCAAAATCGGTTAGAGACCTAAATGTAAGACTGGACACTATAAAACTCTTAGAGGATAACATAGGAAGAACACTCTTTGACATAAATCACAGCAAGATCTTTTTTGACTCACCTCCTAGAGAAATGGAAATAAAAACAAAAATAAACAAATGGGACCTAATGAAACTTAAAAGCTTTTTTAAAGCAAAGGAAACTACAAAGAAGACGAAAAGACAACCCTCAGATGGGAGAAAATATTTGCAAATGAATCAATAGACAAAGGATTAATCTCCAAAATATATAAACAGGTCATGCAGCTCAATATTAAAAAAACAAACAACCCAATCAAAAAATGGGCAGAAGACCTAAATAGACATTTCTCCAAAGAAGACATACAGATGGCCAAGAGCCACATGACAAGCTGCTCAACATCACTATTATTAGAGAAACGCAAATCAAAACTACAATGAGGTATCACCTCACAGCAGTTAGAATGGGCATCATCAGAAAATCTACAAACAACAAATGCTGGAGAGGGTGTGGAGAAAAGGGAACCCTCTTGCACTGTTGGTGGGAATGTAAATTGATACAGCCACTGTGGAGAACAGTATGGAGGTTCCTTAAAAAACTAAAAATAGAACTACCATATGAACCAGCAATCCCACTACTGGGCATATACCCAGAGAAAACCATAATTCAAAAAGACCCATGCACCCCAATGTTCATTGCAGCACTGTTTACTATAACCAGGTCATGGAAGCAACCTAAATGCCCATTGACAGACAAATGGATAAAGAAGATGTGGTACCTATATACAATGGAATATTGCTCACCCATAAAAAGGAACAAAATTGGGTCATTTGTAGAGACGTGGTTGGATCTAGAGACTGTCATACAGAGTGAAGTAAGTCAGAAAGAGAAAAACAAATATCGTATGTGTATATATATATATATATATATATATATATATATTTTTTTTTTTTTTTTTTTTTTTTTTTTTTGCGGTACGCGGGCCTCTCACTATTGTGGTCTCTCCCGTGTGGAGCACAGGCTCTGGACGGGCAGGCTCAGCCGCCATGGCTCACGGGCCCAGCTGCTCTGCGGCATGTGGGATCTTCCTGGACCCGGGCACGAACCCGCGTCTCCTGCATCGGCAGGTGGACTCTCAACCACTGCGCCACCAGGGAAGCCCACAAATATCGTATATTAATGCATATATGTGGAGCCTAGAAAAACGGTACAGATGAACCGGTTTGCAGGGCAGAAATAGAGATACAGATGTAGAGAACAAACATATGGACACCAACGGCAGAAAGTGCCGGGAGTGGGTGGTGTGATGAATTGGGAGATTGGGATTGAAACATATACATTAATATGTATAAAATGGATAACTAATAAGAACCTGCTGTATAAAAAACAAATAAAATCAAATTCAAAAAAATACTGTCTTGATTTAGGCAAAAGATAATTGACATTTCCCTTCTTTATTGTAGCTGTTTCCTTTGCTCAGTTCAGTTATTGAGCCATTCAAGTCTCCATCCATCTGTCAAGTGAAGAAAAATACACAACCTAAAAGTTATGAGTTATGTTTTATTCAGGGACCTCACTAAGGACTGTAGCCTGGGAGACAGCCTCTCAGAGAGCTCTGAGGAACTGTTCCAAAGAGGTAAGGGAGGAGCCACGATATACAGGAGTTTTTGCTTAAAAAGAAAAAGCATGTAGCTGGACATCAGAAGATTACTGCTAATCACAAAAGACAAAAATCTCAAGTTAATGATTTTAGTGCTTTTCTGTGTATGGGAAGATGTAAGAGTCTGGGCTCATTGAAATTATTCCTTAGATATGTATCTTAATCCATCCTGAATTCCCCTCCGGGTACACTGACAGGGTGCCCGCATCGGCTGATGGCTTGATGGAAGGCAACATTCCTTGGATGCCATCAAACCAATATTCTGTTGAGTCCGAAGAGAGAGAGTACCTTAGTATCAGTTAAAGAGCAACAATGAAGGACTTCCTTGGTGGTAGAGTGGTTGGGAATCCGCCTGCCAATGCAGGAGACACGGGTTCAAGCCCTGGTCTGAGAAGATCCCACATGCCGCGGAGCAACTAAGCCCGCGTGCCACAACTATTGAGCCTGCAAGCCACAACTACTGAGCCTGTGTGCCACAAGTACTGAAGCCCGAGCGCCCAGAGCCCGTGCTCCGCAACAAGAGAAGCCACCGCAATGAGAAGCCCGTGTACCGCAACGAAGAGTACGCCCCGCTCACCGGGACTAGAGAAAGCCCACACGCAGCAAGGAAGACCCAACGCAGCCAAAAATTAAAAAAATAATAAAAATAAATTAAAAATAAAAAAGAATTAAACTGACATGTGACAGATTAATAGGAGAAAGTCAAATTTAATTTTGTATGTATGAGAACCCCACATACATGAGAGGTTCAAAGATAGAAAGGTAAAATGACATATATATGCCATCCTGAGCTAGGGAATGGGATAGGGCCCTGGGGCTTCCAAGGATGGGAGGGTAATTCACAGAACTATAAGAAGAGCAGATGTTGGGTAATTAGGTGTTTGCCCTGACATACACTGGGCCACTCAGATAAAATGTATCTCTAAGTAATAACTTATTCTGGAAAAGACCCCCAATTTAAATTCTTCTAGGTAGTTAAGGGAGGGGCAAACGTTTCTCTTGAGCCTGCAGAATCTTGATTGCCTTTAGCTCAAAATAATCCTCATACAAAAGTGGTACATTTTGGGAAGGCTCGTTCTGAACACCTTTAGAAGGATAAGACTCTTTAATGATTTCTTGCTTAATTATCATCTGAAAACAATGCTTAGTTGTAGAGGAGAGAAGAACTTACCTCTGCTGACTTGATTTCACTAAAATTGCCTCCTATAATTGGGTTACTATATGTGACAGGCCCTGAGTAAAGTGTAATAAAAACATAAGAAAGACCCAACCACCACTCTCAGGAGTTTATAGTCTAGTGTATTGTTTATAGAAACAGTTATAATCCAAGGTGACAGGAGCTGTAATATTCGAAGTGCTATGGGAGTTTACAAAACCTACCACCAGAATCTGCTAAGGGATGTGAGGGAAGGTTTCATGGAAGGAGGTATGGTTGGACACTTAAGTATGAGTAGAAATTGGCTTTGGTAGACAAGGAGGGCAGGGAATTCCAAGTGGAGAGAATATCATATGTAAGGCCACTGGGGTGTGAGAGAGTATGGCGCATTTGAGGTCTATTGCAAGAAATTGCTCATTGAGGGGCATAAGAGAGCTCTGCGAATTGGCTTTGGGAGGGTATTTCTGCCATAGGTGTACGTGGATCGTTCTGCACCTTTAGTCATATAGCATCCTATATCTTCATGGCCTATTCTTTCCCTCCTGTGGCCATTTACTTCCTCATGATCAGTGTGAGAAGACCCCTTTTACCCCTTTTTGGTGATGTTTAGGAGTCATGTTTGTCTCTTTTCCCCCTAAAATAAATATTAGTACAATACAGAGGTGACTAATGAACACTGAATTAGATGTCAGGGGACCTAAATTCTTGTTTCCCAGTTCTCTTAGCAGCTATGTCACTTGAGCCAAGTCATTTAATAAGTGTCTCTTCACTAGGAAAATGGGGATGTTAACATCTGCACTGCCTACCTCAGGGTCGGGGTGAAAATGAAAACGAGACTCTTAAAAATTAAGAGGTATTGGGACTTCCCTGGCGGTCCAGTGGTTAGGACTCCGCGCTTTCACAGCAGGGGCCATGGGTTCCATCCCTAGTCAGGGAACTAAGATCCCGCGTCCTGCATGCCACGCGGTGCCGCAAAAAAAAAAAAAAAAAATTTAAAAATTAACAAGTATAATAAACTTTTAAGCTTGGAATTCTGTTGGGTGAGGCTATCACTTAACACTTAAAAGAAGTAAAATACTTTGTGGAGTATCTAGATAGGAAAATTAGGTTGAAAAGTTATTGACAAGTGGAAATATTCTTACTTCTTTATTAACTCCGTATGTCTGCCCTTCTGACTGTGGAATGTCATTTAGCTTGTGTCTATGTTTCCAAACTTAACATGATAACATTTCTTCCTTCCCAATCGTCTACCATGTGTAACTTAGCTTCTTTCCAATTCTCACTATAGCTATTAAATAGTAATGAATTTAAGACTTAGGTTGGTAAGCTATGAGTTGTTATATTTTATCGTCAACCTTGAATAATTGACATCTCTTAGGTAGTTTGAATTACTCATGACTTAGCCTCCATCATTTGTGTTACCATATAGTGGTATGACCTGAGTTTTGTTACATTTTAGGAATATATAAGACGGTTATGACTCATTCAACTAGGAATGGGAAGTTCTGAAACAGTGGCCTTCTACTCCCTTTGCCGTTTTTCCCAAGCCAATGACAGTACAGGCAGAGTTATTAGTAACAGAAAAGGAGGCTTCCATTCATTTTCTTCCTTTTGACCCCACCTTTCCCATGAGATAGAGTGGCCATACTACTGGAATCTGATAATTCACCTGAAATATACACTTCTGGGCTATAGACATATGAGCAATTGCTCCCAATATAAATACCCCTGGCCATCCCTTCTTTAGATCAATGTTTCTGAAAATATACCATCTAAGAATATTTCCACACAACAGAAAACTCTATAAACCATCCAACTCATCGTGCTGTAAGAAGGAGGATGAAAGAAGAAATGAGAAGAGTACTGCTATACATGAGATGACACGATGATGATGCTATTTTAAATAGAATGTAAGTGAATTATTTATACTTGATTAATATAGACCCTATCATCAAAAATAATGTCCAATTACTGTGGACTACCAGGAGGTAGTTACTACCCTCTTTTCGCCTTTTACAACTTCTAGATGAACTAGTTCATGTGAATTTGAATAAAACACCTGTTCTAGTTCAAAGCTAATATAAAATGATTATTGCTTTTTTTTTCTGCCAGGTCTGAGGGAAATACTCTAGCAATTGTTTTGTTTTCCACAAAACTAAATGTTGAAATGGTCTGGCTTATTCTCTCTTTGTTTTAAAATCTATGGTACCGGACTTCCCTGGTGGCACAGTGGTTAAGAATCTGCCTGCCAGTGCAGGGGACACGGGTTCGATCCCTGGTCCGGGAAGATCCCACATGCCGCGGAGCACCTAAGCCTGTGTGCCACAACTACTGAGCCTGCGCTCTAGAGCCCCTGAGCCCCAACTACTGAGCCCGCGTGCCACAACTACTGAAGCCCACACACCTTAGAGCCTGCACGCTGCAACTACTGAGCCCATGTGCTGCAACTACTGGAGCCCGCGCACGTAGAGCCCGTGCTCCACAACAAGAGAAGCCACCGCAACAAGAAGCCCGTGCACCGCAATGAAGAGTAGCCCCTGCTCGCCGCAACTAGAGAAAGCCCGCACGCAACAACGAAGACCCAATGCAGCCAAAAATAAATAAATAAAAATAAATAAAATCTATGGTACCCTTGATACATAGTTTTAAAACATTCTTCCAAAGACCCAGTGGATTAAATCATTTTTATGTCCCCTAAATACTGCCCTTTTTTGAAGATTTCTTGAGAAAAGTGTGGCACACATCCAAAATCACATTCTTCCATTTTGTTCTGTATTTGAATTTTTTCCTTACAAGTTAGTGGAAAGGAAAAGTGGTCAGTTTTTGCACTCAATAAACAAGAAGGTGTAGATAGATTTTATCTAGGGCATTTTTAAGTCGTTGAGAGAATATTTTAAAGTATTAACTACTTTTTGAAATTATTGGCAGAATCCTCTTAACCCACTTTAACATAAAGTGCTTGAAGAAGATGAAAACATTTTTTATTGGCAAATGAAAGAAAGCACCATGGTTTTTGCATCATTGCATAAATGTAAGAAATTATGTATACATAAAAAGGATGAGACAAAGCTGAATGCTAAATGCCAACTTCAACGAGAGCTTGTCTGTTTGACACTGAGCATAATGGGGTGTGGTTCCACAGCAAGAGAACGCTAAATATTTACACCCCAGCACACGTTTCTCTGGTAAAGCTTCTTATCCTAGATTAATCTCCCAGCTAACACTATTATCCCTTTTTTAACAACCCCCTTCTTACACTTGGATTTTCTCCCTTAATTCTTCATGAGATTCTAAACCTTCTGGATCCATCCCCTGTCCTCACTCTCCCATCTATTTCTGTGGTCTTCATGAATCCTTTTTGTTTATGGTATGGACCTTCAGGTGAATTCTCTTGTTTTACTGCAAGTAGTAAAGCAACAATAACAGCTCCCCCACCCCCAACTCTTTTCTTCCAAAGATCACAGCTCCATCATTTAGCTGTTCTGTTGGTATCCATTTCTTATCAATTCTCTGGGGGTTTTGAACCAGAGCTGTGATATATACAGCCAACAATGTTGCATAGTAATGCAGAGTTGCTGCCCAATCCAGATCTAGTTCTCTTACATCCATATTCTTTGCTTTTTAGGCTTGAGAGTGATGAAGAAAGTTAGTGAGATCAGTGTGTACCGTGAAGTCTGGGGAGGTTTACTTTCTTAGGCCACTTACCCTCATGCTCTGGCTTTTGCCTCAGTGTCTTTTCCTTGCCATCTTGCTTCACTTTATAAAGTGTCAGAAAAGTTCCTTGAACATTGTGTGCATTATGTGCTTTAGGAAGAATGCATAGTATGGTCCTTGTGATGGAGGAACGTTTATAAACTGCAGACTCAGATTACCATGGAAGACATCACAGAAAAGAATGCAATTTGAGTTGGGTCTAGAGGGATGAATGGAGTTTAGAAAAGTGGACCGGGGAAGGGATTTCTTGCAGGAGGACCTCTGGAGCAAAGGAGAGGAAGAACAAAGCGGGCTTGTGAGGTATAGAATGGGAAGTTGGTGTTAGGAGATACTAGGCTGTGAATTAGAAGAGTAGGTTGGCAGGCTTGTCTTGAGTTTTGCGTGTTGGGCGTAGTTGTTTAATTCCTTGAGTGATCCACTCTTTCAAGAAATGGCTTCTCATAGCTCATAGGATAAAATCCAAACCTCTTTGCTGGCACGTAAGGTCTTCTGTGATGTGGTTCTGTGTATCTTAAAACCCACTCCCCTCAACACCATGCACCTGAAGCTCCTTCCCTTTGTACTGAAGACTTTCCTGATTCTCCAACATGTTGTAATCCTCAAACCTGTGTGTGTCTCTGCACAGACTTTTTTCTGGAGTCCACCTGGTGAATGCCTCATTCTTCAGCCTCAGTTGCAGCACTAATTTCATTGTTCCTCTGCTGCTGTAGAATCCTGGGCTTATGCTGCTAAAACTTCTACACCATATTTTGTGCTGTCAGAGTACATGTTTGCTTCCCTCACTCAACTAGAAGCTTCCTGAAAGCACGGGATTGTGTCTTATTCACCATGTCATCCATATCACCTAACAGAGTACCTACCTAACGTGTAGCAAGTTCTTGACAGATATTTGTTGAATAAAATATTTTCGGCACATTTAATTTACGCCATGTATAGTTGTATTTTAAGAGAGTCATCTAGAAGCAATGTGATTGCTAGATTAAAGATGGGAGATGCAGAGAGGCCAGTTATATGCATTTTTTGGGAAATAGTTCATTTGTTAAAAAACAAAGAAACAGTAGGGGTTAGATTCCTGGAAAATTGATAAAGAATAAAGGATAGGAGTTATTGGTTGGCTACTAGGGACTGGGAGAGGGAAGAGTTAAAGATAATAAAGATTTAAGGTAATATGACAAATATCAGGACAGTGACCCTTGAAAAATAAGATCAACATGTTTGGTTTTTTTTTTTCTCAGTCAGATCTCCTGGTGTTAGTATTTGTCTCACCCCACCTCTGCTCTGAAGATGAACGCACTGTTCTTGTTCAGTTTACTGTAACTAAGCTCGAGATTCATGTGGTTCTGATCTTCATATCGGATCGGGAGTTAAGATAAGAAATGTAAATAGTTCAACCACGCTGACTACAATTTCCTACCGAGGGAAGGTGTGCGGTGCATAGGTTTTGAATACATAAAGCTTGTTTCTGCTTTTGGGAGCTACAACTGTGAAGTGTTATACCAGGCAGATGCACTGGGGTGCGCTACTATGTAGAGGAGCCTAGCTGTGCATCACAGCTCTCAACTTTAAAACTCCAGAGAATTTGATGAGAGAGGGATCCACAAGAACATGACAAATGATGAGAGTTCAAACCTTAAGAGAAAAATGGGCTTATTGGTAAGAGAACTTCTTTTTCTTTATTTACTGCTGTTACTTATTCATTAAAATGGCAAGCCTGTTGTTTTCATATGTGGCTGTGAAACGGTGTTCAAAAGTCAATTTTATATGTATTGTAGAATTCAGGAGACATATCGGTAACCATGGAAAAATCATAGGAAGCATGTGTAAAGCTTGATTTTAAAAAAAAAAAATCACTAGGGAAATTTTACTTTATTTCAGACTATGGTATAGATTTATTTATATAGCTTAAATGTAATACAGGTTAAGAAATATATATTTTTTTAAAAGTTAAAATAAAGAATAGTGACTTGTGTGAAGATACATAATTTCACTCAGTTGCCAGAAGGTGGCACACCAGATTCTTCTTAAATACACAAAAGAAAGGAATAATATTAATAGGAATATAAAATAATCTGTATTTAAAGATACTTTAATGTATTTTTAAGCCAAAAATATATATAATTGTTATTTGCTTGGTGAGGTTTATTACTAAGATATGACAAATATGAATTTAACCCATTGTAGCTTTTTATGATTCAAAAATAATTTTTGTGTGCATAGTAAAAGTAGACTTTGAAATAGTATTGCTATTAAGGAGAAGCTGTTTTGAATTTATCATTTAAAACAAAAATACTTGCTACCTACCTTTTGCATAGCAAGTCATTAGATGTAGAATAACATTCTGGATAAGGTTTCTGCCAAGGTCTTTTTAAAGATACTATTAGACTATGACTGATTTAGTTGTGACTTTAATAATGCAATAGTGCTTATGAGATGACCCAGAAAAATACCAAATCTGTTTATTTTGAAGAAAAAGTTAGACAAAGGTAATGATTAGTAATGTTTACTTTCTCTAAGCTAATAGCAACATAAATGAAATAAATGTAAATAAATTGAATTTTGTGTCAGAGCTCCTCAAACACCTGCCAGCATACTTTAATGTTTTAAGCGTGTTGACAGCATATACTGCAGTGCTTCTGTAGTAGTCTCTATTTTTAAAACTGCATTCCTGAGGCAGTACCAGAAGTATGTCTGTTCATCGTTGCCTTTTGTATTAGCCCAAAGGAGTTAGGTATATGACAGAACTTCACAAAAACAAAATCTTCTCGTTAGGAAACAATACATCTATTTATATGTTTTTATTAATTACAAGCAGTATGAAAATAAGAAAATGTAGTAAATGAACCTAGAAGAACATTAGCCATCTGTTCTCTGAAAGCTTGTGCCATTTGCTTTCTGGTTTTTATGGCAAAACAGTATATCAGCAAAGAATTGAACTTTAGGCTTAAAAAGCTAGAAAATGACAAAGCATTCCAAGGCTGAGTATATATTTACTGGAAAAGTGTTTCCTTGTGTCCAGATTTGTCTAGTTTAGTCTTTTAGATCAGCTGCCAGTAAATGTTGTATTCAATGTCAATCTTTATTCCAGACTTTCTGAAACATTAAGAGAGTGTAGATAAAAACAAATAGAATCTTATGGTTTGCTAGTTAAGGGTTTTTTTTAAAGTTAATTCACATATTTTTAAATTGTTCTGTGTAGTCTTAACTGTTCAGGATTTATAAATATGGTTTATTAATTTATAGCTAAAATATTTGCAGAGTATGCTTTGAAAATTTTGAACTGCATACAGTAAAGCCACAATTAACCAGATTTTTTTTTTTTTTTTGCACTCCACTTTCAGGAGACGGAGGCAATTATCTTTAAAACAAGCCGATTTCAAGGATATATTCAAAAAATCAACTTCAGGGTATGTCTAAGGGTCTGCATTTTCTTCTACCTTTTTGTCAATGAGAATTTATTTTCATAAAAAAGACCCTGAGGTACTAGAAGCCATTCAGTCATCAAAGAAACTTTCAATAACGTCTAGGGTACTGTGTTTATTAAGACAAAAAAAGAAATTATTTCATCAAAGAAATACCACACATCATTGTATTGTGCTTTATATTTTCCAATGTGCTTTCACAAACACAAGTTCAGTTGGTTCTCATCACACTGCTGTGAGTCTGGCATCTTCCCTGTTTTACGGAGGATAACACGAGAGGTTACAAGTTTGTGGCAGAGCTACAAGCAGATCACACGTGCCCAGCTCTGTCCTCTTCGGCACCCTTCCTCATTGAAAAAGTTTAAAACAAGTCTTTAACTTCTACCCTGTATTGCACAATCAGTGTAACTCAGACTACCTCTGTTGCCTAATTGCTGTACTTCACAGTTTCCCACTTTGCATGTGTCTGTTTGTCCGCCTCCAAATCTGTCCGCCAGCTGGAGACCTTGCTTTCAGACTCTCCCAGACCTGGAAGGGTCTGGAGAGTGGGAGGGCAAGATAATAGCCATGGACAGTGGGGACAGACAACGATTGGTGAGCAGCCAATGCTGATACGCTGAGGAAGGCCAGGCACTGAGACAGAAAACAGAACCTCATTCTGACCGGGGTCATCCTGAGTGGGGGTGGGCCACCTTGACTTTTAAAGCAGGGTTTCTCCAAGTTGAGTAGACCAGGCATGCAAATCAGCTGGATTCCTTGTTTAACATACAGAGTACCGCTTCTCACTTCCAGACTTGTACATGTTCAGTATTCAGCCCAGATGATTCTTAAGCATGCTAAAGTTGGAGAGCTT
Source organism: Orcinus orca (assembly GCF_937001465.1). NCBI lineage: Eukaryota > Metazoa > Chordata > Mammalia > Artiodactyla > Delphinidae > Orcinus > Orcinus orca. Next base: position 102,317,525 of record NC_064580.1, on the reverse strand, counting down.
CAAGGTGTAGGACGTTTTGGATGGACCTACAGTCTGTCATTCAGAGTGAAGTAAGTCCGAAAGAGAAAAATATCGTATATTAATGCATATATATGGAATCTAGAATTAAAAAAAAAAGGTTCTGAAGAACCTAGGGGCAGGACAGGAATAAAGACACAGACATAGAGAATGGACTTGAGAACACGGGGAGGGGGAAGGGTAAGCTGGGACGAAGTGAGAGAGTGGCGTGGACACATGTACACTACCAAATGTAAAATAGATACAGGGAGATGCAAGAGGGAGGGGATATGACGGATGTATGTATATGTATAGCTGATTCACTTTGTTATACAGCAGAAGCTGACACAACATTGTAAAGCAACTATACTCCAATAAAGACGTTTTAAAAAAAAAAGGTATAGGACTTTTCTCTTGGTATACATCGGAAGGTAAAGAAGAGCCCCTTTTCTCTTGGTAGCATCCAAGTTCCATGTCGAGGCCTGTGGGGGCGGGAGTCAGGCAGGGGTGAGGAATGACAGCTGTTGCTTGCACACCTTGCTATATCTCCGTTGGAGGCATATCACAATAGATGTTGTGCATTATGGTGATTACGAGGTATTTTCAATAGGTTTGTGTTCGTTTTCGACTCGAGGAAGATAAAGAGCAGAAACATTGCCCCCAAAAGGTGAAAAACAAGTGACTTTTAATATTTTTAAGAGTGAACCTATCCCAGTTGTTTTCAATTTAATTTTTAATTTTTAAAAACACTAGGCTATCTAGGATTCTGGATGGTTAAGGCTTAACGGCAGCAATATATTTATGCTTACTCATGTTTCATATGTGAATACGCAGTCGGCCCGATTAGATTTTAAGGGATTTGTGGCTGGGGAACATGTGTTCTGTTGTATACTTGTAACATCTAGCAAAGTCATCACTTCTCGGTACTCACTGATGATTGAGCGAATTCAGCTCGCACGTCTTCTCTACAGGTTTTGGTCTTGGCATAGTGAGTGGATTGATTTTGGTGTTTGTGAAGTTCAAGGAGCCTATCTTACACTGTCAGGAACGGCTAATATACTACAGAGGCCTCAGTATAAACAAATGCATTTTAGTTGACAAATGCGAAAACGTGGTCCTAATTAATCAATTGGCTAATGCTTGTTCCCTGTTTAGAGTATCAGTTTAAGCTCCATCTTGCTGCTTCTTCACCCTTTTTGGAATACAAGTTATGTTGGTCTGTGCTTTACAGATCTGAATCTCAAAAACTGTTGATTCTGGAAATCCCTAAACACAAATGTTTTTGTTTACTGGCTGGACAGCATCAAACCAAGTGGCCAGACCCTGTAGTGGAAGACATAAAAATGCTCAACAGTGTCTCTGACTTAGGTCAAGCTGAATAAGGAATGAATGAATAAATGTATGCTAGCTAAAGATGTATTTTACTCAAGTGTTGTATACCTTCAGAATTCCATGAGAAATAACTGATTATTGAAAACATATATTTGATTTTGAAGACGTGAAGTGGTTCTGAACTACTGGTTGAAGTAGACAGACTTAGGAAGGCAGTCAGGAACCCCAAATTTAAATTGCATCTAGCTAAAACCTAGGGTCAGCCTAGAAGACGAATTCTGTTTTTCATTCCCTCATGTCAGAATCACATTTACTTTACTTAGTAGTACAACATGAGATAAAGGAAAAGAAGGGATTTCCCCCACTGGACAACCATTGCATCCAAGTAATGAAGTTAGACATAAATCTAAAACAATGCTGTTGTTAGTTTGTAACACACGAACATTTTATATAACATGAGTTAATGATGTCTTCCATCATAGGATTTTCATAATTGCTAAATATGTTTTTGAGGCATAGCCATTTTTAATTGCACACTAGCTTCTGTAATTTAGACTTGCTACCATATATTTGGCATCTTGCAGTATAAATGTTTCTATACCTCCCTCCCTGCCTTTCTTTTAAGAAAAAAGTCTTTAGGGAGTTCCCTGGTAGCCTAGTTGTTAGGATTCTGGGCTTTCACTGCCGTGGCCCAGGTTCAACCCTGGTCTGGAAACTGAGATCCTGCAAGCCACGCGATGCAGCCAAAAAAAAAAAAAACTTTAGAATTTAAAATTACCCATGAGAAGAACTCTAAATTAGAGAATGAGAAGGTTCTCAAAATACTCATGAAAATAGAGGTATTGAACTGTTTGCTAAGTCTCTTTAATACCACCATAGTAGGCAGATATTGTAACTCTAAATTATACCTTTAAGGAAACTATTGGTCCCCATGTTATGGCAGTGGGTCACAAGGTTCAAGTTTGAAGTTGAGCCTTTTTTGGACTTTAAGATATTTAAAACAAGATTAAAGCAATTGCATATAAAGGGCCTTTTTCATGGAAAATTTAAGTAGTGTGGTATAATCTCAGTGAGTCATTAGGATTAGCTTTTCACGAAAGTGTTTGCTTCTGGTTAGCAAAATATTATTGTGATTACCCTAAGTATTTGTAACCAAGATTTACAAATACTCAGGGAGAAGAGGTGGAACGACTTAGGTAATCGCCTAGATCTCAGTTTTGCCTGTAACATTTATGGTGCGCATGCGAATGTTATAATAACTCTTTAGATAAAAGGATATAAATACGATTTTTTCAAGATAGTAGCATTATTTCATTAATTTTAATTGGGATATTGAGGAAAATGTCTTATTCTAAAGGTCTTTCAGCAACTCAGATTTTTGTAAAAAATGTAGGTATTACTGAAAGAATGTATAACATAGGAAATGTTGACTTTCTTTAACTGGCATGCTTTTGAGACTTAGGTATGTGATGTGCTTATTATTTTAAAAAGTTTTTCAACCATTATAGATAAACATTATTAGAAATTATTTACTCTTATCAACATAGTTCATAATTTACAAAAATTAAGATTGTAATATTGCTTATTACTTTGTCTTCATGCACAGTTTGTAGTGTTGCTTCTATAGTTGATGCTACAAAGTAGTGAAACTATTTGAAAAGCTTTATATGCATATAATTTTTAGTCAGTAGAGCCATATTCTTAACTTTTCTTTTGAGTAACACTGCACATTTTAAATAGATTTTTATTTTGATAAGTTTGCAGACTTATCAAACAAACACATCAGAAACTCTAACGATAGTTTGGCTATTTTATTTACCAAATGTAATTTAAGGAGATACTTAGGAAGTTGTTGAGAGACAACTAAACAGTTAAATTATTATTATTTGAGGTGAGAGCAGAGATTTTTCCTTAGAGCAATCCATCATCACTGTCAGTGACGCCTTTATTTTACTTAAGAAAGTATGTGTTCTGGGTGATTTTCTTCAACATATGCTTATTTTTAACAAGACAATGTGTATGTTTAATTTTTTTTCATTTTAAGGACTTTATAGCCTAAAATTATCAAATTAACAAATGGATATTCCTTTTACTTTGAACTCTGCTTTTAGTCATAGCAGAATCAATAACAGCATTTTTAAAACTTTTCAGGATATATCCTGGCTTCAGTACACAGTTCTTGTTTAACCACTACTCTGCTTATAAAAATCTCGCTTCCAATCTACTCAACAAATACTTACTGAGTGCTTTCCCATGTGCCAGGAATAGTGATCAATTAGGAAGATAAAGATTCAGGGATTCCTTCTTGAAGGAGGAGCATGAGTTTGGGGAAGGCATCTCAGGCAGACAAAGAAGCAAAGCTGGAGCACGGGGGTGTCCTAACAGCAGGCCTCTTATTGGAGCCCTGGATACATTATCCCTATTTGATGATCATAAACTGTCTCTGTAAATGGCTTTTTTCAACAATTTAAAAATGGTAATGCAAAATCATGTATATAGATAGTATGTATGTAAAAATCATTGATTTCCACCATTACCCCTCCCAATACACTCAAACAATTTGATTTGGGGTTTAAGGCATTTTTTTTTTTTTTTTTTTTTTGGCGGTACACGGGCCTCTCACTGTTCTGGCCTCTCCCGCTGCGGAGCACAGGCCCCGGACGCGCAGGCTCAGCGGCCATGGCCCACGGGCCCGGCCGCTCCACAGCACGTGGGATCCTCCCAGACCGGGGCACGAACCCCTGTCCCCTGCATCGGCAGGCGGACTCTCAACCACTGCGCCACCAGGGAAGCCCTAAGGCATTTTTTAATACACGGGAATACTTAAGAATTAATTTAGGTTATGCATGTCAAAGATGTATGAAGACTTACTTGGGCATATGGATTTGGGAATCATGTGAACGAAGAACTCAAGGGTAGCCCCCCCCCCCAAAAAAAAGCCATAAAGAATATAGATACTGCAGAAAACAAAAAGAAGAAGGAAGGGCAAGGACTTCTGAATTTCCCATTCAGTGCAAATCCTTTTTTCAGCGTAGTGAGATTAAGGGTAGTCAGAATCTGTGGATCATTGGGTCCCCAACAGCTGGATCTCTCTTGTTGCCTGCTCAGTCCTTTCTACACCAACTCCCATCTTAGCCTCATAAACTCATTCATCTGACCCCCAGTTATAAAAGGTGCTACATAAACATCAGGAACCACTACCATTCTGGCTTTCCATTCTCCCTCCAGCCAGTCCATTACCTTCCTCACCCTTACTTTTTTTCTCCTTTGTTCCCCTTACCTTATCAGCTTACTAGCTCCTCTTATTGCTGTTCTATACCTGACTCCCCCAAAGCAAACAAAGAAACAAACAAACGCTTAGTACCCATATTTTCCTTTGGAAATGTTAAAGATCAGAAGAGTATTTCCCTTCACATTACTTATGCCATCATGGCCTGAGGAATTCTCTGTGCATACACACACACATGTGCGTATGTGCCTGCACAAGTGTGTTTTTCTACTTGTTTGTATTGTGAAGGAGATAGGTCCTACAGTAATCCAAGGCATAGTCATGGTTACAGTAATCTATGTAAATTCTTTGTGGGACCGTAAGAGTCCACACAGTTCCGTTAAGGAAATTGATTTGTGAGAAGGTGCTTATAAAAGATGAAATAATGACTTTCCAAAGCAGCTGTCTTTGAGAAATGTCTAGGATTTTCCATTTTGATCTTAACAAGGCTACATATCAGAGTATCTAGTAAGAAATTTTTAATGTATTTGATATTCAATTTCCTAAAACAAATGAAAAGGAGACACACACACCTAAGTATATATAGCCATTCGCGTGAACAGTTCTATTTCCTGTAATGAGGAGCCCTGAATGTATTAAGAATTGTGCTCTATTGTCTAGAAGTTAACTTTTTGTATGCTTTAAAGGGTTTAACTGTCCTACTTGGTTGCCATCCAAGTACTTTTACTGATTGGTAGAATATAAACAGAGCACACGATTTGGCATGATCTACAGTCTTGTCTGAGCAACAGGAATAACATGGATCTCCCAGATTAGTCTGAAGGGACATTGTCAGGACTCCAGAAGATTACACAGCGCCTGCTCATACAAACGATGCTTAATGCTATTATTCTTCAGTTGTACTTACCACGGGATTAAGCAAAACTTGCAAGAAAAAGGTAGGTTAGTTCTTAGGGAATATTGGGAAAATATGGAGAAAGGTCAGATATGTGACATATTAGTCAATTCATTTCACGAGATGGTGGTACTGGAGACAAACTGTAGCAGTCTGTAAGCAAATTAAACTTTCATATAAAGTTACTTAGAAACATTTACATTGAGAAAAAAATGAGGCTCTTGGCTATATATTTCACTTTTCTCTCATACTATGGCGGGCTTGACTTTTACTCACCGTTTTCTCCCTGATCATTCTTAAACACCTTCTGGAATTAAGATTTTGGAAATGGTCTTTCTGCACACGTTTGTATTTTTGGTGTTCCTTTCCCATGTCTGTCTTTGAGTGTACATACAATTGGAGGAATAAATAACTCTTCGTAGTTCTTTTGAATACATTGAGACATTTGTAGAATGTGGTTCACTTCATATGGAAACAAACATCTTCTGGAACTGTCTCATTGAGAAGAAAGGACAGTAGGGATTCTAGAGCAGGAGTCCTAGACTAGGAGATGGAATTTGGTTTCTAGTTGCAGTTCTGCTACTAGCTAGTAGTGTGACAAGGTAACTTCTCTGGGCTTCAGTTTTTTCATCTATACAATGAGGGTACTGAGCAAGATGATTTGTAAAAGTTCTACAAACCTTCTTTTTCTACTTTGGGAACCAGGGAATTCTGTGTTGTAAGATTTGGCCAAGAATGACTTCTTTCATGGCCTTGGCCAAGTCCCAACATTGTTCTTTATTACATCTCTGAAATACGCATTCACAGGTATTTTTGAGTGATTGATGTTCATACAATGTTTTGAAGAGCTTTTGTGCATGTTGTCTTTCTATCCCATTTTAGGCAGTTGTCCATAATAGAAACCAAGTGTTCTGTAAATGAAATCAGTGTTTCCTGTGATGTGAACGAGGGCTTTTGACATTTCCCAGTCTAAATATTTTTTTAAATTAATTAATTAATTAACTTGTTTATTTTTGGCTGTGTTGGGTCTTCATTGCGGCACGTGGGCTTTCTCTAGTTGCGGCGAGCAGGGGCTACTACTCTTGGTTGCAGTGTGCAGGCTTCTCATTGTGGCGGCTTCTCTTGTTGCGGAGCATGGGCTCTAGGCGTGCAGGCTTCAGTAGTTGCAGCACGCGGGCTCAGTAGTTGTGGCTCGTGGGCTCTAGAGCACAGGCTCAGTAGTTGTGGCGCATGGACTTAGTTGCTCTGCGACATGTGGGATCTTCCCGGACCAGGGCTCGAACCCGTGTCCCCTGCATTGGCAGGCGGATTCTTAACCACTGCGCCACCAGGGAGGTTCCCCCCAGTCTAAATACTAAAGTAGTGGGACCACTGAGCTTGCATAAAATTATATTTAAAATATATATTTAATCATTTTCTTCCTTTCACTCTGTAGGTGAAAACATTTTTAGTTCTGGAATGTAATGGTAATTACACTCCGTAGTTGCTACTAGAGTCGCCATCAGGGTAGTAAAATCTGATTAATTTGGACTCTGCTAATTTGTAATTGGGGCGATTTTACCTGGCTGAAGTTTATTTCTAAACGACGTATGAGGAATGGTGTTGTTAAGCAATTTAATAGTGTAAAGTGTATTTCATGGACTATATTTCTAGTTAAGGGAATTATTTTTAAAGCCTTTGGCGTATTGGTTGTTTGCTCATGAGAGAGAATTACAAATGACTTCTAGCAATTTATTAAATCAAAAGAAATGAATATAAATAAATGCTCATCATCAGATATAATGCTTTTCGGGTTTGGGGGTCTTTAAGAGTGTTTAGGATGGGTGGAAGAAAGCAGTCTTTCTTTTCACTTTGAACAAATATTACAACTGTTGGAGTGCTACAAAAACAGGTTCTGAACATTAAGTCTAAGAGATGATTTGGTGGTATTGGTTGATTTCTTTGGAGCCGAACGAGATTAGACCAAGAATATGTTGGTTTTTTGAATCAGTTGATTGTTCGTAGTAGAATAATAACTTGAGAACCTTTGCAATAAAGTGATCTTCGCCTGTTTTGGGAGGTTACCCTCTTGGAAATTTGGAAAACTCTACATTCACCCTATTTCCCCCTCATAAATATTGAGTAGTCTTCACAGATAAAGACTCAAAACACTTAACTACCTTGGTTTTACATAGGTTTGGGGGTCTTTGTTCTCAGAAGGAGAAGTTACATTTGCAATTACTACTTTGTAATATTTTCATAAGCTGGAAAGTGATTGAAGTTTCTCTCTAAAATGGCTCCATATAGCTAATTTGTAGCTGTTTTATATTTTCAAATGTTTGAGAATGCTTCAGGGCTTTGGAATGAGACATTCCAAACTTGCTTGATGAGTGTGTGTGTGTGTGTGTGTGGGTGCGTGCGCGCACGCGTGCGCACGTGTGTGTATTGTGTGTGTTTTCCTTCTTGGGGTTTCCAACAAGTTACCACTGCCAATTGTACCTAGGACCTTTTTGCTCCTTAACTATTAAGATTATTATACAAATCCTTCTAATGTAAAATATTGACTACAGTTTATTTGTATTAGTGGCACTTTTAAAAAACTTTTAAAATGTATTTTGGCCACTAAGATATTGATAAATATTCCTTTCTCTGATTCCTTTGAAGACTTCTGTGAGACAGTTTTTGGCGGGGGGGTACTGAAAAGAGTTGGAAATATCATTTAACCCTTTAAGTTGCTTGACTGAGTTTTTGTGCAGTGTTTTTGTGTCTGATCGATTGAATAAAAATTATTTGTGAGGTAGTGATGGCTGAGACCTATTTAGTATTTAATAAAGCTTATGCATTACTGGTCAATGTTTCAAAATAAGCTTTCTCTCCTTAGGTATGTATGCGTGAATGTATATACTACGTATATATATATGTTGGATTTCATAGGAAAATACATTGTTGAATGTTGATGTGTTCTTGAAGGTACTTGTGATTACCTTAGGTGATTTCACGCTGTATTCTGGTATATGAAATTACGTATTTTGCAATTTTTGAAAGCAGTGTCTTTCTTACAGAAATAATTACCTGTGCTTTTTGAATACAAATGAGAAAGCCTCTTAGGGACTAAATCTCAATCTTTCAAAAACTGGGAATTGTTTGGAAAGAGCATATGAAAGCCAGCTACTTAAGTTGGAAGCACAAGCTTATTGTTTGAATATACACTTGAAAGTAAATATGAGCTTTTCATCACTGCGATGAGTTTTTAAAAAGGTAGCGGCTTTCATGTCAATGGCGGTCCTCCTTTATTAAGCTTGCATTTGATGAAGATGGGTAATTCGGTTTTTAGGTAGAAGGTGGAAGGACGCATTGAGGGTAGATATTTAGTGATGGCGACTTGCCTACATCAGAAATAAAATTCTTCAGCCTGAAAATAAAGAGTTCAGCATAATACCGGTTTATCCTATTTTCACTTCTTTGAATTGTGTAGAAAGTGTGTGAGTTTGGTGCTTTAAACAGAAACTTGAAACACCCAGTCGCGTTCTGGGCATTTACAACGCTATTTTCTGGCAGTATTTTAAAACAATACAGATGAAGCCTCTATTTGCCGTTACTTTCATGAAATACGTCAACCTCCCTTTGACGGCAGCTTGAATTTTTGATCCTCCTTGTCAGTTACTAACCCCTAGAGGTTACCGGACCCGCCGCTGAGCTCTGGAATGGTCCCTGCTGGACACCTGCTTGGTGTCTCTCCTCTAGGCAATTTGTGAGCTGTTTGGGGGCGGGGGAGGCGTGAAGGAGGGTGAAGGGGAGGGAAAGGGGGAGAGAAGAAGGGGAGGGCAGCACTGAATTAGATTGTTGATAGCGTCCCTCCGAGGACTGCTATTAAGAGCACGCTATTCTGTACTTCTCTGCTGCAGAAGACAGAGTGATATTCGTGTTAGCACACAGCATGTTGTAAATGTATGAGATTTTTGCTCATCCTGGCTTGGAAATAAGAATAGGGAAAAGAGAGCAACTTGAATCAGAAGCTACTAGAAGAGCGTGCAGAGTTCTGCAGCAGTTTATATTTGTTCTTACATTTTGCCTTCTTCTAACTGGAAAACAGAGAGACTGGCATTTTTTTTAAACGGGCTCTTCCCATAATGGCATTCTTGTATTGTGTGGCCAGAGCTTGCACAGGAGGAAAGCAGGCTGCCGAATTTAGTCACTGATCTCTATTAGCTGTGGCCTAAGGCTATGCTGAGGTTTATATCCCATTTGTATTGTTGCAGCTCAAAAGAAGAATGTTCAGAGGATGACAAGTGTATTCTGAGTAGGTATGTTGTTTCATTTTCATATGAAACCCGTCTATTTTTTTTTTTTCCTGCTACTATTGGTCAGAAATCAGGTTAATAGGTGCAGAATATAGTGCAGTGCTGCAGTATCCCTGTTAAGGTAGAACAATGGTAATGCAAGCTTAAAATAATACTAAAAAAAAAAAAAAAAAACCACCCCAAACCCTAGCCGCTTTTATCAAATAAAGCTGCATTGTGTGGTATGCACAGTGCAGTCTTTTCAAAAAAATTATACTGCAGTCAACGCTTTCCTAACGAGGTGGCACTATTGTTGAGTTCGAACGATAGAATCATCATTTGCTTTAGGGGACAGGAGGATTTAAAGGAGGTACCTTGCAGCCCTATTTTACAGATTGGAAGCATCGGTTTAAGGGCACTGGCAGAATCGTTTGCTTGTTCTCCGCGGCAGCCACTGCTGTGTCAGTACAGTGTGGAATGGAAGTCATAGTTGGTAGTCTGTTATGGAAACGCTGTTTACTGTTATTGTAGTACCGTGGTGACAACATGCCATTGAAATGGAAAACGAGCTCTCCTGCTATCTGGAAATTCCCAGTTCCTGTGCTTAAAACATCCAGGTCAACTCCACTTTCTCCAGCATACATGTAAGTGAGAGAAAATAGGATATTAAAGTGGGATTTCATTCATGAATCAACCTTGTGACAAAAGGGGGTAGAAAATCCCAAACAGCATCCAAAACCCCACAAGATTAAAAACCTCAAGCTTGCTTACATGTAAATATATTGGCATGCCCACATTTTACCATTGTTTTGGTTTTCTAGGAGTTTATGTTTCTTTTCATTTAAAGTGCCTAATGGTAATGTAATTACTAAGATGAAAGTCTAAAGGTATATCTAAGGAATTGCATAAGGATAAACTTTTACATTGGTTGGATGTTTTGAATTTTTGTGTATCTGAAATACTTAAGATGACTTCTTTTGTGTAATGGCACAAAAACTGCTTATGATTGATGTTGATGTGTTAAATATGGAAATGCTTTCTATAATTTTTTGATGAATTTGAAACATTCAGAGTTAACACATTGATCAGAAAATGAGTCTTTTATTGAGGACTTGATACTTGAGTTCTGTATGAACATTAATAAGTTTGATATTATATCTTTCTCAGTTTTATAATTCGAGTTCTGAAGTATAAGTTTGAATTGTGCAAATTATAGTTCTATGAGTAGTTATTTATATACATGGAGTTGAAAAGTGTATTATACAAATATCTATTTTAGAAATTTATTTTAAGTAGATATGTACTGAAATATATTGGGATGTCTTTCTAGAATTTTTGAAAATCTTATTTTTTAAATTTGCAAAGTGTTGCTTTAAAAACAAAATCTTGGAGATATAATAAAATATTCTTTTAAAGTATTGTCTGTGATCTTTTTTTAGTAGAGGAAGGAGTGAGGGAAAGCTGGACTTTTTTTTTTATTAAATAATTGTACGAGAAAAGCTTTTGAGTGAAAGTCTGTCTTAACTGTAAGTGTTCCCTTTAAAATATTTTTCAGTAGGACAGATGTGGAAAATTCTTCCCGCTTTAGGTCCATTGTGTGTTTAGAAATCTGGTGAGTTGCCATTTTATTACTTAGTTTTTGTTTTATATGAGGTTCAGATGCACAGTGGTATCTCTCTGGTTCTTTGAAAGGCTTTCAGCTGCTGAGGAAGTGTGCTTGTGCTCTCAGTCCAAAAGAAGCAATTCCCGGGAAAGCGAGGAAAAATGAGGACATTTCAGAGTTGAATCCTGTCATCATTTCATTTTCAGATTATTTTTTCTATTCCTTCTTAGAGATGCTTCAGGTTATTTTATCTGGGTGTTAAACTCTGTTTCCTATAAAGTTAAAATTTTAAGTTATATTTGTAAAAGAAAAAAGAAAAAGATCAGCTCTGTTTGTTTCTCAAAAGCTGCATTTGTCAAAAGTGCAAATTAATGGAGGTGACAAGTTAATGGAGCTCCTTCAAATAATTCGAGAAAATGAGATGTGCCTGTTGACTTTATATATCTTAGCTGGTGAGAAATGACCAAAGATTTACCAAAAGCAACTTCATCATCAAAACAAAACATACACACCCCAAACTAAAATCAATAGGTTACAATTAATAATGGTTACTAATGATTCTAGTATTCCTACTGCATTTTACTGTCCAAAAGATCCAATTTGTAGCCCCTGTTGCAGCTGATTTGCTACTTTTTAGAGATGATTAAAAAATACTTACATTTTTTAAATCCACACTAGCCACAAGCTCAGATACAGCTTAATACAACATCTTTAATGAACCACTTTCTTTCTTTTAAGTCCTCACCTCTTTGACCTGGTGATATGAGTGAATTGATTTAGATGAGAGAAGCCAGAAAATGTCATAGATCTTGCACGTTGGCATTGAGTGTTGGTAGTACACATATGTAGAACGGAAAAGTATATTTGAGGAGCTGGTGTTAGTCTGGACTATTTTGACATTGTGACGGTCTGTATTGTTAAATTGGCCTTAACTTATTTTTTTAATAAATAAATTAATATGAGGTTTAAAATATTATGTAAATATACACAGAGAATATATGTTAAATATAGGAGAAGAAGACTAGCCTGGGGAGTTTAAATCAAGTTTTAAATAAATTGTTTCGTTTTTGACTGATTTAGAGTTCATTGCCTTGCTGGGCCAGAAATAAAAATACCACGTTTAACATGTTGTTCTCATCAGTGCTTCCTTATATTCCATAGCACTTCTACACACAGATGATATTTAAGTTGAGCATATTTTTCACTCAAAAATTGTAAAGAGCAAGTTAGAATCCTGGGTCAAGTAACATCATGTTTGCTCTCATGGTCGGTTGGGTTGGCAAACATAGATTAGATGGCTACTTGTGTCTTTTGGGTCTAAAGTCTTTGCATTGAAATGGAGCAGTTAAACTCTGACTCTCTGATAGATTGTGATATTTTAGGATTTACCTGTAAAATTACGTATAAACATTAAAAATACTATCTTGAATATAGAATTCTTCCCAGTTAATATAAGCATCTTTTGGTATATTTGCTCGTATTGGTTTGTAATGTTTTATCGTTATTTACTGTGATTTGTCGAATACATATTACATGATTTTCATTGATGACTTGGGTGCTTTTTCAAAGACTGAAATTTCAATATAAAATATTTTTGCTTGTAGTAAAAATGTATTGTAGTAATGGAGCAAATATGGAGAAATATAAAGGTTCCTTATGGTTTCTTTCTAAACTCAATGTAGGTGCTGCTGGCTAGAACTCTTCCATTGATGCTGGTGATATAGGGCAGTGCTGCTATCCACTAGTGAAAGCTAGAATAGAGAATGTTTTACTTATTGCAAACATTGAACAGAAAAGCTTTTTTTTCCTTGTGGATTTAAAGTCCAAGTTGGCTTGCTTTCTGCTTGTTTAGAACCTGAACGTGAGTTAAAACCTTTCCATATTTTCAAGACTTATTGATGATAAAGACAATGTTTATGATAATATTAAGGAAAATAGTTTCTTATATAGCATAAAGTGCTTTTCAAATTGTGTTAAAATATGATTTGGGAAGGGTGGAGTATCATAAAGACAAAAGATTTGGGAAAATAATCCTTTGGCCTCCACATAGCTTGATTACCAAATATTATTTAGTCTCTATTAGGTAGAGTCTCCCTTCAGCTTCAGTTTTGAACACTTGCAAGGGTGGTGTGCCATCCATGTGGAATTCTGAAGGGACTGTCTTGATCAAAATCTGACTGATGTGTTTGTGTTACACTCTGTTCAGCAGAAGGTTGAAGTTCAACCTTAGCCTGAAGGAGTATCTCCTGGTCAGCGTAAGCTAAATTAGTAGACTCTGCTCCTGACAGGTGTGAACCATGTAAATTAACCTGTCAATTTGCCTAAATTAATAAAGCTGAAAGGGCAGTCACTTCTAAGCGGTTTTCTGGTGTTTTGGTATTCATTGTTTTCAGGCAGCAAATGATTCCTTCAGGCTGATGTTATAGGGTTAATGTATTGTTAGATTCCAAGGACACACTGAAATAGAACAGAATTAGCATTAGCTATCTTTTATCTTCCTTCACAAGCAGTTAAGTCTCGCTAATAATGGTGTGGCCACAAGGAGGAAGACAATAGGTAAGAATTAACCAGCACAATGTAACAGTGAATCATAGCAAGCCAGACAATGGGTATAGAATGAGTGTTAGTGAATTAGACTTGTCCTCTCTTAGCCGATACACTTGTATTCAGTTAGCATCCTGTTTACAACTATTTTGTTTACTATGTAAAATATATTTTAGAGTAAGTGCCAATAGCACTGACTTTTATAGAAATCATTTTCTATCATTTTATCATTGAGATTCAGTATCTAGATTTCCCTAGAAAAACTGGTGCTTTATTTGTCAATAATTTGTCTAGATTTAGTCATACTATATAAATATTCCTTGTTTGTGGGTGATTCAAAGGACAGTGAAAATTAAAACATGCACTTTCTAAATTTGACATGTTTTCTGTCCCCTAAGATTGTCTTTTTTCTAATTTAGTGAATAAAATACAACCTTGAAAATAAAATAAAACAAAACCTTAGGTATCCTTTTCATCTAGCAAAATACTTCCCAAATTGATATTCTCAAATTAGAAAAGAATATAATTAGTTAGATATTTTCACAATTAGTGTATACATAAACTTTTGTTTGTGTCTGCTTAATTTGTTTTTTTACTACATATGCTCAATCTAACAAAATTATGTGGAGAAATAACATAAATAACACAGAGCAATTTAGCGCTCATCTGTAACTCCTGCAGCATGTTTCTTGTGAATTTCCATTGTCTGAACTTGCAGAAGGGCTAGCTTAACACTTATTAATGGAAAATCATACAGATAAAAGTGACCTTAGATGTCATTTAGAGAATCCAAATCCCCTTTAAAGCAGGAATCCTTCCTGTGACAACTCTGAAAGATGCCGATGCACGTTCTCCTTGATCACTGTCAGTGACAAAGAGCTCACTACCTCCCCAAGCCAGCACCTTTCATTCGTGGACAGCTCTTCCATGCATTGAGCAAAATCAATTCCTCTTATCTTTCATCTCCTATTCCTAGTGTGGCCTTCTGGAGCTATGGAGAAAAATATTATTTCCTCCATAACGTACAAGCCTGGAAATCTTCTTTCTTTAACCATTACTCATGTGACATGTTTTCCACACTCTTCACTCTGCTGGTTGTGCCTCACCCAGATAGTTTTTTTGTGTTAAACTTTATACAAGATACTACATCTGAATGAGATGCTCCCCACATGGTCCGACTAGAAGAGACCTCTCTCCTTTCATACAGGCGTTTTGCTTATCTTAAAGAGCCTGCAATTATATTATTTTTTAATCATAGCATTCATCCTGAACCACAGTGACTCAGAGTTTACAAACTTCTTTTCGGAGGTTTACTACTAGATTTCTTGTTCCTCCTAGTCAGCGTTTATTCTCTTGGCTACTTCAAATCTTCGAGTCTGAGGAATTCTGGCATGTGCAAATGAAATTAAAATTTTGTTTTAAAGCCTATTGTATGTGTCTTTAAAAAGATCTCTTAAAACCATTGAATGTATCTGAGGAATATTGCACACAAGAAACTTACAAGACAGAAAGCTAGTATTTCGGATGCTTTCAGCAATTTCCAAGAATTTTACTTGTCGAAAATTTATCTAGATTCTTTGTTTTTTTATGCCTAAATGAGTGTTACTTCCAAGTACCCCTCAAAACATTTCCCCAGAGGGAAGAGAGACGGAAATGCAAATCTTTCACCATCGTGCGAAGTCTGGAGTTACTAAGAACTCTGAGGATTCCAGACATTCTGCTTGAAATTTAGAATATTTAGATGAGACCTAAATAGGGCCAAGTTAGGGGGAGGGAAAAGAAAGAAGGAAGAGATAGGCAAGTATCTGTATTAATGACTGTATTACTTGTAGAGTCAAGAATTATAAGCGCTGTGCATGCCGATATTTTAAATTGAAATAGCAGCCACAGTGTATTGCTTTATCTCCTCAAGGCCAAGAAAGAGGTGGTATAAACGTGAGATTCTTAGGGCATCAGTACATAAAGAAGTTACTGAGCAATCCACTTTTGAAAGAGCTCAGTTCTTTTTCAGTCACCTTGTATATTGAGTTTATAATATTCAGAAGTTACTGCCTGTTATGCGCCAGGCATAACTCTGCTGGGTATTATGGATATAGTCCTTGCAGCTATTCAAAATGACTAGACTTTATCTTCTATCCTATCTTTATTTATAAACAATTAAATTGCTTGATTTATTTTGCTCCTGTGAAAATGCTAAACCAAGACAACCAGTTTAAATAACATTCTTGTTTACTGTGCTTGCATTATTGATAATGGATTTAATGGCAATAAAACTACTACAGAGGAGAAATGTATCTGGGCTCACTGAGGAGATATGAACTGGATATAGATACCAGATTTTAAAGTGCATATTCCTATTGTGATGATCATTTCGCAATATATACAAATATCAAATCATTATGTTGTACACCTGAAACTAATACAATGTATGTCAGTTATACTCCAATATTTAAACAAAGAAAAAAAGAGAAAGTACATATTCCATAAGATGGAAAATGATGCAATTTACATTTAAACTTGATAGTCACTTTTTCAAACAAGAGAAATGGAGTGCCATTCTTTAAGTTGGACGGGGCTTAGGTACTTTATAGCACACAGGTGTATATATTTTTACCTTACAAGCATCAACAGTTTGATCCCAGACTATATGATGTAACCTTAGAGAAAAATAAAATTATATTATGTTTCCAATTATAGTAAAATATTTTCACTGGCATGACTTACTAGGATGAGGGTATATGTTGTTTTTAACCCAATTTTGCGACATTTATGGTATGGTAAGACAGGAGCATGCCCAACTCGTTGGACAATTCTTCTTATGATATGGTTCAGTGGAGAAATGAAATAACATGTTTCCATAAGAAAAATGTAATTAAAAACAACTTTCAGAATTCTTGAATCTAGCCTATACAACAGATATTGTAAATTTCATGTGAAACATATTTATTTGCAATTTTCAAAAATGTCCTGGTTTAACATAGTTAAATGGAATACAATTTATTGAGTGCTACTATAAAAGTGCAAAGCACAGTGTGAAAACTTCCCCAGTTTTGCTGTATGGGGAGACACTGCTTTGGGAAATATTCCCGGTGTTCTCCTTACTTGTTGCAAGTAGTAATAAATCCTTCCCTCACTGGAAAAAAAAAGTGCCAAGCACTTTGGAAGCTGCCTCCCAAACACTCTATAAGGGTAAGTCTTTTCCCTGTTTTACTCTAAGGGCACAGTGGTTCCGAGAAGTTAGTTAACTTGCTCAACGTTACACTTCAAGTAAGAGGTGAAGTGAAAATTCAAACGCAGTTCTGCTTGATTTCAATGATCTTGACTCCTCTAATGCCTTTTTCTTTTTATAGACTCTTGCTACTTTCATGCCATCTACTAATTAGGAAATATCTCACTAGAATTCGAAGAACAAAGGAGTATAACAGATGAGATAAACTTTTTTGAATTGGGTGGTGGTACAGGGAGAAGTTAGCTTTACTTTGTGGTACTGTCAAGTGGTGAAGTTGCAGGAAAATACTGGGGCAATTATCTTTACTTACTGATATGATACTGGGATTAACCTCATTGTTTCCTATTTCTTTCGAAACACTATTCTACCTTCGTTGGCCAACCACCTTTTCTCCCCCCAGTAATTAGCTGCCATTGACTGGAGCAGATGTGCTCTGTTTATCACAGTCCTAGGGTACTAACCAGTCAGCATGTTTAGTACTTTCTTGTGGACATGATTGTCCCATTGCTTGATTGTGTGCAGGCACTGAGAAAAACCTCCACGTATGAGTTTTCTATTGCTGCCATAACAAATTGCTGCAAACTAATGGCTTAAAACGTCACAAATTTGTTATGTTATAGTTTTTTAGGTCAGAAGTCTGGTATGGGTCTCACTGGGCTAAAATCACGGTGTTGGTGGAGCTGTGTTTGCTTCTGGGGCTCTAGGGGAGACTGCATTTCCTTCTCGTTTGGATCATTGACAGAATTCAGTTCTTTGCAGTTGTAGAACCACCGAGGTCCTTATCTTCTTGCTGGCTGTAAGGCAACAGTTGATCTCAGCTTCTAGAGGCCACCAGCATTCCTTGGCTTCTGGCTCCCTTTCTCCATCTTCAGCGCCAGCAATGGCAGGAGTCTTTTTCACATCTCTCTCTCTCTGACCCACTCTTCTGCCTTTCTCTTCCACCTTTAAGGACTTAACGTGATTAGATTGGAAGGTGCAGGGGCTCGATTGAGTTTTTGATTTAAAAGCCTTGAATACTGTATTTTAAAACAGTGAGATTTTGAGAATGAAACATTGTGAGAATGATACATTAGAGAGGCAAGCTCATTTGAGTGTTCGTGGACAACTGGGTTAAACTAGTGCCTTTGCCATCGCTCTGTCCTTCCTCTCTCCCTCTCCTCTCTCCCCCTCCTTTTCTCCCCCCCACACTTGAAAGTCTCTCACTGAAGTTATTTCTACAAATTTTAAAAGACCTTTGCTCATTTACAGCTTGCCCTGTAACATCTTCTATTTTCACTCTTTGTTTTTCTGGTTTCAAAAATATAGTGCTTTTCACTGATCAGTGAGATCAGAACATATCTTAAAAAGAGCATAAGTATCTTATTCAGGATTCTTGGACTCTAAGAGCTGGGAGGAACCTTAGAAATCATTCTTTGTCATACCACTGTACCTTGAAAGAGAATGTGATATTTAAGTCTGGTCACTTTTCCTCCATCTGTGTACATTCACATTTGATGAGTTAACTCAGTCTTAATTTATATTTCCTTTTTATTATTTTATCCCATTTCATCAATTGTATTACAAATTAATGTTAAAAACCAGTTTACAACAAAAACTTCAACTAGATTTCTCTTTATACATGTGATCACGCCAGAGATTTTTCTCTTGTCCTACACTGAACTGTGTTCCTAATTAACTCACAGTTCGATCTACAAAATACTTTGAAATAGAGTTTTGAAAAGTATATGGATGTTTTAGGTTGTAAGTAGATTATCCAATAGATAATCCCTTAGCATCACTAAACTGAAGTGATTTTCATTCATTATGAGCACTTTCCCTCAAAGGATGTGCATATGTAATCATTTCTGAATGATTCACAGCTAAACAAAAGTTCATGAAACTGGAACCAAAATTTTCGTCTAAAGTAGACCAGTGACCTGGCTCATTAGCATATTTTTCATAAGCATATTGCTGAAGTATATAGATAGATGCAATTAGAGACTTTTCTTTCAAATGATGTGATACACCATCATATGTTTGGCTTTCTTTCATATAATTATAATTGCAGATTTTATATATATATATATATTTTTTTTTTTTTTTTTTTGACTGTGTTGGGTCTTCGTGGCTGCGTGCGGGCTTCTCATTGCAGTGGCTTCTCTTGTTGGGGAGCACGGGCTCTAGGCTCATGGGCTTCGGTAATTGTGGCTCACGGGCTCTAGAGCACAGGCTCAGTAGTTGTGACTCACGGGCTTAGTTGCTCCGCGGCATATGGGATCTTCCCAGACCAGGGCTTGAGCCTGTGTCCCTTGCATTGGCAGGCGGATTCTTAACCACTGCGCCACCAGGGAAGCCCGCAGATTATAGTTTTGAATAGTGGATATTATTTGATTGCTGATGCAGCCTTGCAGATAGCCTGATCTGGGATGAATAATCCTTTAAAATAAAATAGCAGTAAGGAAAGTCGATGTTATTTATTTATTTATTTAGGCGCTTATATGCTAAATATGAACTGATACACTTCTGTACCAGGGAGCAAAGTTTGCAATTAGTTTAGTTACTGTGGTTTATATGAATTATGCAACATGGTATTTGTTAGTAGATGATGTTGAGAATTTACTATTATTTTTATATCACTTAGTCCTTTGGAAAGTAATTATTTCTTTCACTGTGATCTCTTTGCAAGCAAGTATCCCGCCTGCTCTTTTTACATATCTCCTAGTGCAGTGGCTGGCACATAGCAGGTGTTCAGATGTTGAGTTGCTGAATGAATTTTTAAAAATTTATTTATTTATTTATGGCTACACCGTGCAGCATGTGGGATCTTAGTTCCCCGACCGGGGATCGAACGCAGGCCCCCTGCTTTGGAAGTATGGAGTCTTAACCACTGGACCGCTGGGGAAATCCCCAGTGAATGAATCTAGAGAGAGTAGTTTTTAGGTCTGTAGCCTTGTGCAAATTATTTCACTCAAAGTGTGTTGCATTTCTTCATTTCATATATAGAGGAATCTAATAAATTACAATCTTGTTAGGGAGTAAGTTACAGCTATCTTTCCTACGAAAAGAACTAATCCAAAATCCTGATTCTGTTCCTTGCTTTCCGATAAGTACCATGATGCTGACACAGACTGAAAGTAATTTTAATAGAAGCCATTTACCAGTGACCAGAAAACTTTAGTCATCGTTCATCAAATTGTGATTTGATAAAGAAAGTAAGATTATAATCTCTTCCAAGAGAGCAACTACTCTTAAAGTTAAGAGTTATTTGACTTATTTTCACATGTCCTTTACCATGAGGGGAAAACTATTTTAGACAAATTTCTGTTTTAAAACTAGTATGTTTGTACTTAATTGATAATGTGTTTTCTGTGTATAGTTTGAAAACAAGAATGGCTGACTAGGATAAAAGGAAATCTGAGTAGGGTTTAGGAAAAATAAATTTTAAATTAGTACTCAAATAAATGATCCACATTTACTTATGTTCTGAATTGTTTTATACTTAAAAAGGCTAAACCCGGGGCCACGGCAGTGAAAGCGTTGAGTCCTAACCACTGGACCACCAGGGAACTCCCAGCAGATATTCAATTTAAATTAACTAAGTTTTCCTCCTATCAGAAATATTTTAAATAAATGCTTTTACACATTGCTTGGTTAACAGTAGGACAAAAAGGCATAGCAGTTACTAATGTATGAAAACAACATATTCTAAAGCAAAACAATTGATAGTTTGTGAATAAATTTGGATTTTTATTTATTCTCAAATCATTAAATATATATTTACTTTGAATTATTTGCCAAAATGTGCAACTAGTTAAGGAGGGCTAGTCCAAGGAGCCTTGAATGCAAGAGCGTAGGCTATGGCTTTTGTTCAGCAAGCAGAGAGGAGTGATTGAATACTGCTCTTGGAAAACTGTCTCCACTAGTGAAGGGGCTTCTAGTGTGTGGAAACCTTTCCTCCTTCACAGCTCCCTCCCAGAGGTGCAGGTCCCGTCCCTATCCTTTTGTCTCTGTTTATTCTTTTTTCTTTTGCCCTACCCAGGTACGTGGGGGGGTTTCTTGCCTTTTGGGAGGTCTGTGGTCTTCTGCCAGCGTTCAGTAGGTGTTCTGTAGGAGTTGTTCCACACGTAGATGTATTTTGATGTGTTTGTGGGGAGGAAGGTGATCTCCACGTCTCCCTCCTCCGCTTTTTTTTTTTTTTTCTTTTTGCAGTACGCGGGCCTCTCACTGTTGTGGCCTCTCCCGCTGCAGAGCACAGGCTCCAGACGTGCAGGCTCAGCGGCCATGGCTCACGGGCCCAGCCGCTCCACGGCATGTGGGATCTTCCCAGACCGGGGCACGAACCCGTGTCCCCTGCATCGGCAGGCGGACTCTCAACCACTGCGCCACCAGGGGAGCCCTCCTCCGCTATCCTGAAGGTCCCCCCGGTCCTCCACCCCACCCCACCCCACCCCGTCTCCCCCCGCCCCGCCCCCGCCAAAACTATAAATACAATCACAGTATGTGAAGATGCTATACTGTAACAAATATGTAAGTTATGTTACTAACCAAATCCAAGGAAGAGGTAATAGATACCCAAAGTGTGGTAGGGGCAGTGAGAGTGGAGAGATGGTGAAAGACGCATACTAGAGAGATACTTAGTAGTACTTTGTCAGTTGCCTGGGCATAGGAGAGGGGGGAGAACTAGGGGTCTAAGATGACTGAAATATTTTGATGATAACAACTTTATTTTAGAATCCAGAATATCCTATCTATGTCTCTCTTGAATGCATGACATCTAGATACATTTGAGATTCCTGAACTTCCTTCTGACTGACCAAGCTTCCAGGAATAATCATTAAGAACTATGTAGTCAAATTCATTTCCCTTGAGAGTACCTTTAAATAAGCCAGTTTTCTCCTTAAAGCATGATCTAGAAAAAGATTGGATTTGGGACATTTAAAATGACTTATTGCTTCAAGAAATAGCTTGTTGTAGATGGGATGAGTTGAGGGGAATAGCATTTAGGCCAGCATTTTCCAACTAGCTGGCCAAACTTTTGACACCCTGACACTCATCTTGGTGAGTCTTCTCTGCGTCCTTCTCACCTGCACTCCGAGAGTCAGAAATTATAAATTGGGGTATGAAACACTGGTTTAAAGGACGGTATGGAAGGAAGGAAGGGAATGCTTCTCTCTTGCTTAATATCCTTCTGTCCTATTTGTCTCAAACAGACGGAGGCAGTACTTCATTACTACTTCACAATTCATAGATCGCTTCTGCAAAACACATACACAGTCTGAAAATGCTCCAATTAGCTTCTATTCAAAATTCCCACTTAGATGACTGGGAAATGTGAGTGCTGGATGCCTACTGTCATGTTGTTTAAATTATACGGTCTGCCTCTACCCTTTTTGCGTTCCACCCAAGAACACAAACTTTCTTTAAGCCAGAGACCATAATGTTCCTAAAAAGAAACACCTTTCCCTCAAAGTGGCAAACTCCTCAATGAATTATAATTTGCATCTACTCCCTCAAAAAAAAAAAATAACCAGTCTCCCTTTCAGGAAGTCATTACCAATTTTATCAAGAATACTTACTATTTGGGGTAAACATAGTCATGGTACATAAATACTTTATGCAAAGGACTCCTTCCTTAGCGTTGCTGTACGATGGACAAAATCTTATAAAAGTGTTTTTTTTCTTGTTTTTTTTTTTTTTTTTTTTTTTTTTGCGGTACGCGGGCCTCTCACTGTTGTGGCCTCTCCCGTTGCGGAGCACAGGCTCTGGACACGCAGGCTCAGCGGCCATGGCTCACGGGCCCAGCCGCTCCGCGGCATGTGGGATATTCCCGGACCGGGGCACGAACCCGTGTCCCCTGCATCGGCAGGCGGACTCTCAACCACTGCGCCACCAGGGAAGCGCAAGAGGGATAAGTTAAAGTCTTAGAGCTAAGTTTTATTTAAAAAAAAAACCTTAATGGTGAGGCAAATATGTACAAAGTGGAAAATAATGTTAATATGAAAAATTGTACTAAAATTAGACTTTTTGCTTCGCCAAGCTCCACGTCTGAAACAAACTTGAGAGAGCTATCCTTAGTGTTATTCTCAGACTCTTTGGGTTTAGAGTCTGTCTTCTGATTTCTCTTTTTGTATTACCTTCCCCTGTCTTAAAACTATTGGCTGTCATATTAAAACATTGGTGTGATTAAATCATATTAAACATTATATTTAAATGAATGATTTGATACATTCATTGAAATAATTAGAGATGCTGCTAGGTCATTGCAAAATCAAGGTTGAGATTTGTTACATTTATTACAGGCTTTGAAGACAGAATCAGTGGGACTCGTAGAGCTGCCAATTATAATTCTTAAAACATGGAGTACAGTTGGCTATTACTTTTAAGTTGGAAAGTCTTACTCTTTATTGTTTTTTTTTTTTTTCTTATCATGTTTCCTTTTAAAAGAAAAATAAACATACCCTTAAGACCTGGTCATGAATTACTGACTTTGCGAAGCTGAATATAACTAGGAAATTCAGAAAAGACAGAAAAGGATTGGATTTTTATCACTTGATTAATGATTCCTCCTGTTCCCAAAGAGATTTGTCTCAGTGATTTCTAACTGGTTTTGAGTTTGTGGAATCTGCCTTTATAATAAACTCTAAAATTGGATAACTTGGATGTTTGAATATTTAATAATCTGAAATTTTAGGCATGTGAAAGCTCAGTTCTTTAATAATACACTTTTGCATTGATACGCACTATAGCACCATAGTCAAATTTCAAAGTCAGTGAGCTACAGATAATAGGAATAAAGTGATACTTCGGTTAATATAAATCCTCTGGGAGCAAAAAGCTCCTTTATAGAAAAGTGGCATGCGTGTTGGAGCTCCGGTTCAGTTTCTTCATTTGGGGATAGAAGAAGGAGAAGGCATGCTCCTGACCTCAGGTATAGCTCAGACTTCTCACTGGCCAGGCTGGTGCTGGCTGTAGGGGGGCAGGGAGCATCCTTTCAGAGGATTATAACTATTTCCTCTGTGCACTGGGAATGGGACTATTGATGGTGATGGGAGTCCGTGCTGTTTCCCCCAACCTACACATCCATATTGCTCTCTCTCTCCCACCACTACCACTTGTGTACTTGCTCACCTTATATGGCTTCTTAAGGCAAGGGAGCTTCAACTTCGACTTAGCTTTTTTTATATAGTAGGTATGGAATCAACATTTAGAATTCATTTTTTTTTAATTGAAGTATAGTTGATTTACAATGTTGTATTAGTTTCAGGTGTACATACAACATAGTGATTCAATATTTTTATAGATTATACTCTTGTATTTCTGCTTCAGGTATCTATCATCTATCTATCTATATCTTTCATCCAAATATTATGAGAAATGTAAAGAATGAGAAATAGTATATAAACCAAGCTTCCAAACAGTAGAATTTTCTAGTCTAGATGCATGAGACTTGATGTAGTTTAATTGGTATATGAATTTTAAAAGGTGAAGGAAGACTAAAGTTTTGAAATATGGTAGACAGAAGGAGCAAACATTAATCTGAAAGTGTTTCAGGGACAGGATTGAGGTATTCAATGCAAATGCTTTATGGTTTGGATAATTAACTTTCATCCTGTTAGAGTAGACTATCATTTGTCATTCCATTTGTTTAGCCCAATTCCCTCATCTGTGTCATAGTGCTATTTCTGTGATGGCGATGGGTGGCTTTGGAATTCAGAATCTGTTCTTTTAAATGTTGGTATCCGTAATGTCAAGTTCTCCCTAAATCTGATCTGAGTTATATCCTAGGATATGCTCCCTCCTGACCCCAGATGTGTTGGGAGAATGGCATGAGAGATTTTTAGCATTGGTATTGTTGTTATGGAAGTAGTGGTAAAAGTGGGTAATTTTAGACTGAAGTAGTTCAACCAACAAATTGCTTCCCTATAACAGAATGTGTCTCTCTGAGATCTTCCTCATGTTTATAAATTAAACGCTGAAACGTTGATTGCTTTATGGCCTCTACTCTGCTATTTTTCATTTTTTAGGCTTGGTGTGATGGGAACAATTTGGTTTCTGGAATCAGACTCAGGTTCAAGTCATAGTTACCAGATTCATGGTGAGGCCTTAAACTCTCTGAGCTTCAGTTTCCTGTCTTTAAAATGGGATTGTTATGAGGATTAAGTAGCATAGAGAACGTGTCTGGCACACTGCCTAGTACACAGCAGGTGCTGGGTAGATTATCTTATTCCTATGTTAAAACTGACATCAGCTATTTATTAATGTGATTTTATTTTACATGTGACAGACATTTGCATATAAAGAAGCTTCTTTACTTTGGAAAATCATTTTACAGTCTGGCCCTATCACCTTGAAAGTTTTTTCTCTTTTGTGGGCTCTGGTATATAGCTGCAGCAGAAAAGAAAGCCTCAGAAAGGTTAGCAGCTATTTTATATCATCTATGCTAAAGATTTCCATTAGCAGATTTATTGCCAGTTGACAATAATGTACTTATACTTATGTCATTAAAAAATACAAATAACTAACCAAAGCTTTATCTTTTCTTGACTTCTTTCAGGCAAACACCTTGTTGAGGAGACACGTTCTCCATAGTTTCTTAAATAGTGATTAATTTACGCCTTCTTAAGAGAAGTTGCTCCCACGGGGAGATCGGGGACATCAGCTCCGTGCTTTGTGACCACCTAGAGGGGTGGGATAGGGAGGGTAGGAGGGAGATGTAAGAGGGAGGGGATATGGGGATGTATGTATCTGTATAGCTGATTCACTTTGTTATACAGCAGAAACTAACACAACATTGTAAAGCAGTTATACTCCAATAAAGATGTTAAGAAAACAAAGAGAGAAGTTGCTATGATATTTATGATTTCCTTGTACAGTGATACCGTAAATGTCATTTTAGTTGGGACGTATCTTTATTTTTTTATTTTTTTAAATCTTTTATTTATTTTTTAAAGCAGTTTATTTATTTATTTATTTTTGGCCCTGCCGTGTGGCTCGTGGGATCTTAGTTCCCCGACCAGGGATTGAACCCAGGTCCCCTGCAGTGGAAGCGCAGAGTCCTAACTACTAGATGCCAGGGAATTCCTGGGACATATCTTCAAATATTTTAGGTTTTAAGGTGTTTTTCTTTTAAAGAAAATACCAGGCTTATTTTATATATATTAACTTACTTCATGAATTGGAAATTTTCCTTCTTAATTTTAAAAACACTTCCTTTTTTTTCTTAATGGAAATTGAGAGAATGTGTGTGTGTGTGTGTGTGTGTGTGTGTGTGTGTATCATTCAGTTTTTGATGGGAGGCGTGAAAGAGAGCTGATTCTAAATTTTGTGTGGTAGGAAGATTATTAATATCTTTAGAATTCAATGGAGAATGCATACTTTGAATCTATAGAAAAATCAATGGGAAATGACTAATATCATCTTAAGCTTTTAATTTATTTCTCATGGGGGAAGGAAATACCTTGACGGATTTAGCACTCAAATTCAAATGAATGTGAGAACAGGTGGCTGAATTTTTCCCCCACCTGCCAATGCAACTTTATAGCAAGAAATGTTTCATTTAGCAAATGCTACAGCTAGCAGACACTTCTCTGTTTCAGAGCAGAAAAACAAATGGCGGGGGAGTTCTTCTTTGAAGAAAGCCTTTTTCTTGATTTTCTTTTTAAATTGTGAGTGTGAGAAATATGTATTTTCTTTTTCTGGGGGACGGGTGGTGAAGCGTGAGTCAGTGCCTTGATTAACCAAGCTGACTTGTTGTGTTGTTATACCATTCATGACTTTTATTTTTGTTTTGTTTTGTTGTTGTTGCACTGCTTGCACACCAACCCACTGGCGCTGACTTTCAGTTAGAATAATATTATTACTCTGGGAAATTGCAGTATTTGAATAATACTTTTGACACTAACTCAGAAACCCCTGTTCTTTTGTTACGGTGGCATTATGTTATTAGAATTACATACACTGTTAGGTTTAACCACTTTGTAATGTGGTAGTCACAAGCAAGAAGTGCTGTCAAACTGATCAGGAGCTGAAGAGAGAAAAGTTAAAGGCATTGATATACTTTTACCTTTCTGGTTTTTCTCTGATTCACTTATTTTTTTCCCACAGAAATGAAACCAAGTAAAGTAAAGGGAACAACTTGACATGTATTCTGATAGTCTTGGGCAGTATGTTTCCTCTGCAAGTGCATGTATCCTATCAGCATGTTTTATTGAGACTGATGAGTGTCCTAAGACTATTTGAGGCTTTGGAGCCAAATGATGCAATTATGAGATACTCTTCCCTTCCCCATATGGCATACCAACAAACCCGATTGCTATAGTGAATTCTAAGTACACGGTTCTTCATAGAACATCGACCAAACTATTACCTCTACAGAACTATTCATTGTAGAAAACATATTCGAACCAGATCGACAGACCACTCTTGCTTCAGCCCACCCACCAGTAATACACAGTCTTTTATTGTCATGATGTTCAGTGTAAAAAGGAAAAGAATGTGTACATTTGATGATTTTAAATTTTTCATTAAAAAATCCATGAGTGAACAATGCCATGCCGATGGCAGGGGCTTAATATTTGTTTGCACTAGCAATTTTGAGAGTATATCTTCTACTCTACTCTTTTATAAGTTTACAGATTTGCATTAATTTGCATATTCTGGAGTATGAATGGAGTTGAACATTTTTCTATCTGTTAATCATTTGTACTTTTATATTTATGAATTGTGTCCCTATGTCATTTACACCTGTTTCCCTTGGGGTAATTTTTTAAATATGGAAGGCTTTGAGGCAACATTACAATGTTAGTATCACCCTGTTAACGCGTGACAATTGCTTAGACTATTTCCTTTGTCTTCAATTACTAGTACAAAGAAATGCCACAGTCTCTGTATGTTTGGTTTGACCACCTTTGCAGAGCTTTCAGTAAGACCATCAGGCAGTGCTTCCATCTCTACCTAATGCTCTTCGAAAAAGTAATTGTTCTCTTTGAGCAAGTGCACTTGAGTGACTCCTGTACACTTTGTGAAAGATTGCTTTCATGCTCTGTGGTCGGTCACTGTTTACAAAATAAGATGTGTCCTGCGGTAGTGGGGCGGGCGGGAATGGTGTGGTAGCAATATGTAGACGCTGGAAGAAAAAGATTCAATTTTTCAAAAGAAAATTGATGAACACAATCTCTCTCCCATGAATAATTTTACAGTTTTGATGAAATAGGACTATTTGGACAGGGTTTGCTTGATTCTAAATTGGCATGTAAAAGTGAATCCAAATAACAATTGTTTTTTTTTTTTTTTGCTTTTTTTTTTTTCCTCTCCAAATAACAATTGTTTAAAGCCGACTTAGGAATTATTCTTCCATGAGTCTACATAGGACAAAAGCCTTTCCACATAATTATCTTATAAACTTCAAAGCTATTATGTACTTATCTCCTGTAAACAGTTGATTTTTCAGATTGATGGACTGGAGGAGAGCAGAGGTATTCTATTATTAGGCAGTCTTGGAGGAGTTAGTGGTAATTAATAATCCTACTGTGTTTCTGACTGCCAGCGTTACCTCATGGAGTTAACTCTCAGACTGGGAAGTTATTTAGAACATGAAATTTCTTTAGAAAATCTGTCCTGAGGAGGTTAATCCCTCTGTACCGGGGTTTCTCAACCTTGGCATTCTTGAAAGTTTTGCCTGAGCACTGCTTTGCCGTGGAGACCTTTCCTGTGCCTTGTAGGATGTTTAACAGCGTCCCACCAGATGAGAGTAGCAACGCCTCACTACCCTGCGACCACGTAAAGTGTTTCCAGACATTGATGCCCCTCCCCGCACTGAGAGCCACTGCTCCTTTTATTGCTTTCAACCATATGACTTAGAAAGGATAAGATTAAAAATGTTATTTGTTCTTGGAATTACTCAGATAATCATTCCTTTAAGGATAGTTTGATGTCATTGTGGCTTGGAGTTTGCAGAGAGGTTTCACCTCCTTGCACTGTTGAAGAACAATGCTCTTCACATCCAGTCAATAGACTTAGTGAGTAGGAGATAGAAGGGAATATTGAATCTGCTGGGGAGGTTGACATGACATGTGCTGTTACTGATGCAGAAATAATAGGGAATGTTCTGAATGTTTAAAAGTCAAAAGATGTTGATAAGAAGTCATGAAAAAGATGATTTTAGTGAAGACTTCTTTAGCTTTTGAAGTAATTAGTTAGAAAGCCAGACATATTATCTTGCCAAGAATAGGCTGCGTTTTTATATTCTGTCTTTCGATTTTAAGAGCAAGAGACAAATGACATGGAAACAAGTTGTGATCTGTAGTTTATTAAAAAAAAAATACAATTTCCAGGATATGTCATAGGGGCAGTGCGGTTTCAGCTTTACTCCTGTCCCGTTTACATCCGTGGTTCTGTGAAATAATAATTGACGGTCATTTAAGGTACCGCATGATAAAGAAATGTCTCTGGAATGATCCACAGAAATGAGATTCTGTATTCATTCAGATGACATATATTAAACCTCTCATGTGCCAGGTTCTGTGCAGGGAATACAGAAACTAATGAAACATTCTGCTTGAATGTCCCATTAAAATAATTCTGGATGAATGGAAAATTTCTGGTTAGGGATACCAGTCACCATCAATCTATTTCCCACTTTTCCATTTGATTCTGTAATTAAATGTCTGTCTGCGAAAGCTGGTTAAAAGTATCTGCAAATGTATGTATGCTATATATCATGTATATAATTTCTTTTAAAAAGCTATTTCTGAAGCTAGTGGAAAACTATATTCATTTTCTTTTATGCTTGTTAAAATCTTATTTAAATTATTATCTTCTTTATTAAATATCCATGACAGTTGAATAAAACATGGTTATATATTATTAATTCATTTTTTGGTTATACTATGGCTCTAATATCGTTAAGAAGAATTGATGTCACCCTTAAGGCCAGGATTTTTGCTAATTATTGCAGGATTTAAAGCCATTTGGTTGGTGTCAAAATTCAAAAAGGAGGATCTTTGTTAAAAGTATGGTATTGTTGTAAAACTTTTTTTCCTATTAAAACTGATCCACTTAGATTATAGGTATGGTAGGGAAAAGGTGAAATCTTTTATGGTATTGGATAGAGACGAGTTAGAGAAACCAATAATTCAACCTTCGGGAAGTTAGAAATAAATAGGAAAAAGGCATAGTTCTAGCACTTGGAAATCCATTCTTCCTTCCTCCCTTCTTAATGTCCATTTTAGCAGTCTGCCCATCATGAATGCACAAACCCGTTCAGAGGCATGGGGCTCCCTGCTCTCAGGTGATTCAGAAGCAGTTTTAGCAGTGTATACTTAAGGAAACACAAGTCTGCCTAGTCTAAGGAATAATGGAAGGTTGTACCACAATGGTCAATTTTTAGTGTAACCTGAGGCCTTTAACTATTATTTCGCCATTTTCTCTGTGAAACTAACTACAGGTTGACTACAGGTTCTCTAATGCTTTTGATGGTCCCTGAAAAATTGCTAATGTGATATATACACGGGCATAGCTTACGTTTATTATTTTTATTATTTGTTTGTTTGGAAAGATGAAAAGGCCACTACACTGTAGCTGTTTCGCTAAATAATCCCAAGTGATTATTTAGTGAGAGATACTGCTAGAAAAAGGAATATTTCATGTGTAAATTTTTTTGTTCAGTTGGGGTTGATTAGAACTATAGTAACACGAGAGGAAGTAATGTATTAGGATGCCACAGTTAATCTTTGACTTTTACTTATGGGGTCTTTGGAGTTTGGAAACAGACTAAACTTAGGTTCAAATCCTGTTCCAGTCCCTTTAATAACTTTGTGACCTTAGGTAAGTAATTTGTAACCCTTCTGTAGCTCATTTTCCCTACCCTTAATAAAAAGGAGATACTAGTAATACCTGTTGCAATGGATTGTTTTGAGGATTATATGAGATCATGTGTGTAAATTTCTTGGCAAGTACCTGATATATAGTGACTGTTCAATAAATGATAAATGTTACGTTTACCTTTCTAAAAGTAGGGATTCCAAAGTAATTTTAACTGTGAACAACACAATTTGATGGTATTGCTACCTAAACCACCCAATACCAAAACAATTACTCTGGCACTAGAGAAACAAACCCTTTGTAATTATAGTTTTGAGCCAGCTTTTAGTTGATTTCTCAGTTCCCATTTATCTATTCTGACCTCGGAAAGCTTTTTACAAATATATATCTATTTCTTCTATGATGTAGAATGGTATGAGCCTAAAATACAGTGAAACAACATTCAGTATATTCCGTAGTCAGATGATTGGCACATAATCAGAGAGTGTCTGTTTCTCTAAATCATCCAGTTGTTGTGAATTATATGACAAGTTTTCATTGGTTTTTCTTTCTGATTTAAAAACCTTTTCAGATCTCTAGTGGAAGAGGAAGACCAACACATGAAATTGTCCCTTGGAAGCAGCGAAATGGGCCTCTCCTCCCATTTGCAGTCTTCCAAGGCGGGAACCACACGCATCTTTACCAGCAATACCCACAGTTCTGTGGTGTTACAGGTAATCTCACTGTTGCATTATTCATAGCTTTAAAAACCACCCAGGGTTTTTGTGGTGTGGGATGTCACTAGTGGGAGAGGTTGTGCCTGTGTGTGGACAGGGGGTTTGTGGGAACTCTGCCCAGTTTTGCTGTGAACCTAAAACTGCTCTTTAAAATAAAGTTTATGAATAAAAAAAACAAAGAGCAAACAAATAGAGGAGAAACCTTGAGGGGGGGAAAACTGCATACCTTCCTGATGTTAAAAAAAATTCTGAGTTCATTCTTTGTTTCATTTGTGTAAGGGAGGTCTTGCTGTCATGCCACATTCTTACAGAATGTTGTGTCTGGCAACGTTGACTTTTCATTATGTCTCAGCCAAGGTAAATATCACAAAGTCCCCATATTAAAGTTTCTAGTTCCTCCCTCACAACCTATTTTCCCATCACCTTTATCGTAGTTCTCAAGATCGTATTTATTTGGTGTCTCAACTCACATTGGCAATTGTAGGTATGGGAGTAGGGGTGAGGGCCGCTGGACGCAAACACACTGATACATGCAGAAGTAATAACTGACATCAAAGGAGAGGACAGAAAAACAATAGAAAGCCAAAAGAACACCAAAGCCCTGCAATGTGGGGCTGTGTAACGTAGGGATAAGCAGTCCAAGTACTTCTGACTATTGTGGACACTCCCTGACCTCGGTGGATGTTGCCGAGTTACAGAGCAATAGTGTAATGCTTGATGTCCATAAATTCCTTTTAGATATAGTCAAATTATATCAGTCTTCTCAGCTTAGTAAGTTAAGGAAAATAAATCCTTCTAAATCTATTTTTTAAAGAAATTTCCCCAGATGAATTTGGTATGAATGTATATCCTTGGTCAAGAACCATGATAGTCCAGCAGTATATAGTATATAGTATAGTATATAGTGTAACGGGAGACGGAAGCTTGCACTTTGCTGTGTGGCCTCGCTGTGTCATGTAATTTCTCTGGGATTCATTTTCCTTATCTCCAGACAATGACTCTCGAGTGGGAGATTTCTAAATTTTCTTCCAGTTCCCATCTGTGATTCATTGAAATCTCATTTTTCCAATGTTTCAATTCTAATGGGATCTGGTTCATCATATCATCAACAGAAATGAGAGGGTCAGGAAGGAAAAGCTTCCCATCTCCTGGTATCTTAGTTTATGTAAATGGTTTAATTGTTGGTTTTACAAGATTATGGGAGGAAGAGAATAAGGGGTCAAACAGTTAGGAAAAGCATGAAAGGAAGAGGTTTTTTGTTATATTAAAGTACTTTCTCTAAAGAAACATAGAAACTCACTTACCCCTCCGCTATACTTCTGCCCTATCCATGACCATAGTCATGCGTTAAAGCCAATTTTTGTGGTCCTGCTAATTTTTAAAGTTTACCTTAAACCAACTAATGAAAGCCACTGCAGTGCAAAGAGATTTAGAACAGTGGTCCTCAAATTTTATTGCATATCAGAATCACAAGGAGAAGGGCTTGTTAAACAGTGAGCAGTGGGCCCCATCTCAGAGTTTCTGATTCAAAAACTCTGAGGGTCGGGCCCAGAAATGTGCATTTCTAACAAGTTTCCAGGTGATGCTGTAGGTCCAGGGAGCATACTTTTTGGAAACACTGTTCTAGAGGCAGGGTCCTTTTTACACCAAGAGAGATGGCCTCTCCCTTTCTCTCTATGTATCATATGGACATTACAAGTTATTGTTATAATGGGGACACACTGGAAGTAGCTTAAATATCCATCAGTAGGGGAATGGTTACTTAAATTATGTTGCATCAAAACTGTGTAATACTGTGCAGTCACTAAAAAGAGTGAGCTAGATCTGTGTGTACTGAATGGAAAGGAAATATTAAATGAAAAACTAATAGGACAGCTGTGGCATAGCTACACAATGGAATATTATTCAGCTATATAAGGGAATGAATTTCTGATACAAGCTACAACGTGGATTAACCTGGAAAACATTACGCTAAGTGAAAGAAACTAGTCACGAAGAGCATATTTTCTATGATTCCATTCATACGAAATTTGCGGAATAGGGAAATGTACAGAGACAGAACATAGACTAGTGATTGCTCAGAATTGGAGAAAATCAGAGGATATAAGGATGATAGCTAAAGGATGCAGGGTTTCTTTTTGAGGTGATGAAAATATCCTAAAATTGATTGTGGAGATGGTTGTACATATACTGAATTGTACAGTTTAAATGGGTGGATTGACATGTACTCACTGCTATATTTAAAGTGGATAACCAACAAGGACCCAATGTATAGCACAGGGAACTCTACTCAATATTCTGTAACAGCCTAATTGGGAACAGAATTTAAAAAAGAATAGATACATGTATATGTATAACTGAATCACTTTGTTGTACACCTGAAACTTACACAACACTGTGAATCAACTATACCCCAATATAAAATAATAAGTTAAAAAAAATAAATGGGTATATTGTATGGTATGTTAGTTATATCTTAATAAAGCTGCTTAAAAAAAATTAACAGGGCAATATATATTGTATAATCCCGTCTATTTGTAGAAATAATATACAATATGTATACATATACATGCATGTAAATGCATAGCAAAAGGTCTGGAAACATTAGGGAGGCTGGTGAATGATGTCTTACACTTTGCTCTGGGTAATCCTGCACTGTTTAATTTTTTTTACTATGGAAATATTTTTGTGTCTAACTTAAAAAATATAATGGTGACCAAACAGTTGTAGCTGGGTCTTAGAACCCTTAGCTCTGTCACGTTTTAGCTTGGCTTTTGTTGGTCTAGGCTGGCGGTAGGAATGGAGATGTGAAAGTAACCCGAGAGTTCATTCTTTCTTCAACTGATTTTTTATGTTATAATATTTTCTGTGGTGGTGTAGAGGTACCACTCCATATTGCTATTGAAAAACATTGTATGCTCTCTTTAAAAGTCTATTAAGGGCTTCCCTGGTGGCGCAGTGGTTGAGAGTCTGCCTGCCGATGCAGGGGACACGGGTTCGTGCCCCGGTCCGGGAAGATCCCACATGCCACGGAGCGGCTGGGCCCGTGAGCCATGGCCGCTGAGCCTGCGCGTCCGGAGCCTGTGCTCTGCAACGGAAGAGGCCATAACAGTGAAAGGCCCGTGTACCGCAAAAAAAAAAAAAAAAAAAAAAAGTCTATTAAAAATTATGTTCTCACTAACTGAGATTTTTTTAAGTCCAAGCACTAACAGAGACTGGGGTTTTTTGGTATCTAATCTTAGGTGTATGGTTGTCAAGGGAACAAGCTAGAGAAGTGTTTAATGTGTAAATGTTATCATTGTTTTAAAATTAGCAATCACACAAGCTCCAGCTTCAAAAAGCATTGAAAGTAGCTGTCAGGGGAACAGATCCATGGGGAAAAACTATTTAAAGAAGTCTCACTCTGAAGGATACCCTAGTGCACAACTACAGTGGGAAGGACATGAGTTTAGGCTAAAAGTGGAATCCTAGTTACTAGCTAGTTATGTGACTTTGGGAAAGTCTCTATCCCCTACGGGCCAGTTTCGTTATCGGTAATGTGCGTAGTGGATGTGAGGATTAAATGTGACAATTTATGGGAAAGTAAGGTGCATAATAAATATCCACTTATTTTCCTTCCATTTGCGCCAAACAGGGAAGGTGTCAGAGGAAATGTTGATCAGAAGTGATGGGTGTGCCAAAGAAGGTGTCCATCTGGTTGGCTTGATCTGCTCCAGCAGACTGTCTCCACTGAATAGGCTTCTGGAAACTAGACTGTCAAAGAAAGTGCCTGGAAATAATTTTGATACCTGATAGGCTCGAATTCCTAGAATTCTGAACCAATTCCGGGAGAATTCATGATGGAGTTAGCAGTGCAAAATACTTTTACTCAAGTAAGGAAGATTAACCAGGGTTTGCTTAAGTAGTAATTGGTGAAGTCAAGAATTATTTCACTTCCCTCACTCCTTTACTACTGCTACAACTGTGGTTACTTCTCATGGAAAACGTCCATCCTTTGGCTTCACCCTGTTATCCCAGGTTGTTAACATCTTTTAAACCCCATACTATGGTGATTCATCAAATCATACCCTTCTAAGCATCTTCATTTTTTTAAAGTAACAACTTTAATTTTCATCTATATTATCATCTTGTATGTATCCATTAGTAGTCATTCCCCATCTACCCCAACCCCTTTCCTAACCCTAGACGATCATTAGTCTACTATTTATCTCTATAGTTTTACCTATTCTATATATTTCATGTAAATGGAATTATACAATGTATGGTCTTTTGTGACTGGTTTCTTTTATTTAGCATGGTGTTTTCAAGGTTCCTCCACACTATAGTATGCATCAGTACTTGTTTCCTTTTTATGACTAAATAATATTCCGTTGTATGGGTATACCACTTTTATAAAAATCCATTCATCCATTCATTGACATTTGGGTTGTTTCTACTTTTTGGCTATTGTGAATAATCATGCTGTGAACATTCATGTGTGAGTGTCTGTATGGACATGTTTTCATCTATCTTTTGTGTATACCTAGGAGTGGAATTGTCGGGTGATATATCATTGTGTTTAATCTTTTGAACAACTGCCAGGGTGTTTTCCCAAGTGACTGTGTTTTACATTCCCATCAGTAAAGTATAAGGATTCCAATTTTTCTGTATTCTTGCCAACATGTGTTATCTATCTTTTTGATTATTGCCATACTAGAAGGTGTGAAGTGGTATCTTACGGTTTTGATTTGTATTTCCCTGAGTGCTAATGATATTGAGCATCTTTTCATTTTTGCTTATGGCCACTTGTATATCATCTTTGGAGAACTGTCTCTTCAGGTCAGTTCTCCATTTTTTTAGTTGAGTTATTTATCTTTGTATTATTCAGTGGTAAGAGTTCTTTATATATTCTAGACACAAATCCCCTAGCAGATACATGATTTGCAAGTATTTTCTCCCAGCACCTTCAGTTCTGTGGTCCCTTATTGGTCTTCCATAACTACTCTGCCAATCTTCAGTCCTTTATCCATTCGACCATATGATCTTTGCTACTGCTTTACCTTAGTAGAGTTAATGGGACAGATAGTCAAGGCAAATTTCTGGAAGACTTCTGATTTTTCATTATTCTCTAAACATATGTTATTCTTTTATACTTAAGTATCTTTGCACTCATCCCTTCTCCCTGGAATGCCCTTACTTAAATTTCTTGGTCTGGTAAACCCCTATTTATTCATAACGATCCATCTTAAATGGTAAACGGTAAAACTGGAATTCCAGTTTCGGCCTAAACTCAACATTCTTCCCACTACAGTTATGCAGTGGGTAATTCTGCAAAGTGAGACGTCTGAAAACAGTTTCTCCCATGGATCTGTTCTTCTGACAGCTAATTTCAATGCCTTTTAAAGCTGGAATTTGTGTAACCTAGGCAGAGTTGGCAGCTTCTGCTTTACCCCCCTCTTAGCCCATCAATATTACCTATCAGTGAGATCCACAAGATCTAGAGTCTAATTTGTTGTTTCTGTCTGCGTGTGATCTAGTGCTGGGGTACATGGTGAATGATTAATAAATGTCAATAGATTATAATTATTGTTATTTATTATTAATATTATTATTATCATTGAAAGGGATAATACATATAAAGAGCCTAGCCCAGTACCTGGCACAGAGGAAGTACCCAATGCTTTTTACTGCTCTTATTGATATTGTTTATGGAATAAATGAATTTGGATAGCGCTTATAAGTCACTTTCACATATGCTTGCCTCATTAATATGTGAAACAATTTTGTGATGTACAAAAGGCAACAATTATTATCCCCATTTTATAGATTGGGAAACTGAAGCTCAGGAAAGTTAGAAGGCTTGCCCAAATTCACTTGCCCACTAAGGGACAAAAACCAGGACTTGAACACAGGTTTTCTAAATGTAAATTTGTATTTCTTCTAATCTTGCTCTAAAATCTATTCTCTTTTTAATGTCTTTAAATATTAAGTTTTCACTGAATATAAATATAAAAAGATATATTAAAGGCTAAAAGATAATTTGGCACGAATGATACAGTAAAGATTTTATTCTTAATAGAAATAACAGAATTACACAGAGTGTCTTCATGCCTGCCTGCCCTTCCTCCCTTCCCCTGTCAAAATGGGGGTGAATGGGGGAACCAAAGAGAAAAAAATGTTAACTGCCATTTGGAAACATCCCTGTTAGGACAAGGAGGCCATAAGTAGAGTACCATGTTTCAGCCTATCAAGCTTGAAAACGCCTCCTGGCTCCAGATGTCTAGATGCCTAATGGATATTTTCTCATGTTAAGATTGGTGCCTATCAGATTGCTCTTCCATACTGCCCTCCATTTTACCTATTTATTTTCTCTGTTCAACTTTAGTTGTAAAGTCAATGACAGATTTGGTTGTATTGTCTCAAGTTATTATCTATGTAATAGACTGCTAAAGAAATGGCTTTTCTCAAGAGCCTATACAAATTAACTTGCATTGCTTTCCAGTGGGCTAACTTCATGAAATACTTATCCTAAGGTAAATGTTTGGGTTGCTGATCGTGTCATGTTGATGAACTGTACCCTGTTTAAAAGTTTTATGATCATAAGGTAAGCAACTTTTAAAATATATTATTAGCATAAGAAAGGCATAATGATTTTAGAATAAGTTATATTTTATAAAAGAGGAACTTGAATAATCCAGATTGTTGAAGTTTTTATTAAAATGATACTTTTTATTTCTTTATTTCAGTTTCCTCAATGTCACCTAGAATATAGGGAAATGAATATATAATTTTTCTTAGGGATAGTTCTTCAGGTACTCAGGTTAGGGTACAATAGGTTATTCTAATACTTCCAATTGAGTGTGTACCTTTAGTATATAAGTTGGAAGAGAGTCTACCACCTTTCCTTTTAGGCCACTTTACTGTATCATTACCCTGCTCTTTCAAATGAGTTTTTTTGTTGTTTTGATATTTAGCATGTTTTAAGTGATAGAGAGGACCAGTAGATACCAACCAAGAGTTAAATATGCTCAAATACATACTTTCAATTTCTGATTGTCTCTTGCTAGTATATAAAATACTGTTTGTTACTGATTATTCATCTTATATCTTGCAACCTTGAAAGACTGACTTATTAGTTCTAGAAGCTTTTTTATAGATTCTCTAGGATTTTCTACATAGACAACCATTTTACCTATAAATAAAGATAATTTTATTTCTTCCTTTCCAGTCTGATGCCTCTTATTTCTTTTTCTTGCCTTATTGCACTGGGTAGAAACTCCAGAAAAATGTTGAATAGAAGTGATCAGAGTGTACATTCTTTTTTTTTTTTTTTTTTTTTGCGGTACGCGGGCCTCTCACTGTTGTGGCCTCTCCAGTTGTGGAGCACAGGCTCTGGATGTGCAGGCTCAGCGGCCGTGGCTCACGGGCCCAGCCGCTCCGCGGCACGTGGGATCTTCCCAGACCGGGGCACGAACCCATGTCCCCTGCATCAGCAGGCGGACTCTCAACCACTGCACCACCAGGGAAGCCCCAGAGTGTACATTCTTGCTTTGTCCTAATACTAGGGGGAATGCATTCATTCTTTCAGCATTAAGTGTGATGTTAGGTTAGGTATAGATTTGAGGAAGTGTCTTTCTGTTCCTAGTTTGCTGAGAGTTTTGTGGGTTTTTTTCCAAATCGAAATTGTTGTTGGATTTTGTCAAACACGTTTTTGCACCTATTGAGATGATCTTATCATTTTTCTTTTTTAGTCTATTAATGTGAATTATATTAATTGATTTTTGAATGCTAAAGCAACTATGCATTATAGGAATAAACACCACTTGCTCATGATGTATTATCCTTTTTATATATTATTAACTTTGATTTGATATAGTAGGAATTTTTGCATCTATGGTCATGAGGGTCTTTGGTCTTAGTTTTCTTTGATTATCTTTGTCTGGTTTCTGTAGGATAATAATGGCCTTGTAGAATGAATTGGGACATGTTTCCGCCTCTTAAGTTTCTGGATCTGTTTTTGTAGAATTGGTGCTATTTCTTCCTTAAATGTAAGGTAGAATTAACCAGGGAAAATTCAGTTTTATAGTATATATATGGCTACTCAGTTTATCTATTTCTTCTAGAGTAATTATTAGCAACTTGTGTCTTTCAAAGAATTTGTCCATTTCAACTGAGTTGTCAAATTTATAGGCATACAGTTGTTCATATTTTCTTGTTATCCTTTTAATATTTGTAGAGTCTCTACTGATATCACCTCTCTCAATGCTGTTATTGATAATTTGTATTTTCTCCATTTTTTTTCCCCCTAATCAGCCTGGCTGGAGTTTTATCAGATGTATGAATCTTCTCAAAGAGCCAGCTTTTTGGTTGCTTTTTAAACATTTCTCTATTTTCCTGTTTTATATTTCATTCATCTCCACTTTGATCTTTATTATTTCCATTCTCCTGTTTAATTTGGAATTAATTTGCTCTGCTCTTTCTAGTTTCTTGAGGAAGCTGAGATCTTTCATCAGACCGATAATAGTCTTTGCTCTGAAATCTATTTTGTCTGATATTATAGTCATGCCAGGTTTCTTTTAATTCGTGTTAGCTTGGCATATCTTTTGCCATCATTTTACTTTTATTTTTAACTAACATACAGTAAAACTGATTTTTTTAAATTGATCTATACATATGTGAGTTTTCACAGATATATTGTTTCATGTAATCATCACCACAATTAAGATGCAGGACTGTTCTATTATCCTAACGTACTCTCTCTTTTGTTTTTTATAAATTTATTTATTGTATT
Source organism: Orcinus orca (assembly GCF_937001465.1). NCBI lineage: Eukaryota > Metazoa > Chordata > Mammalia > Artiodactyla > Delphinidae > Orcinus > Orcinus orca. Next base: position 102,277,151 of record NC_064580.1, on the reverse strand, counting down.
ATTTATTTATTATTTTTGGCTGTGTTGGGTCTTTGTTGCTGTGCGCGGGGGCTTTCTCTAGTTGTGGCGAACGGGGGCTACTCTTCATTGTGGTGCGTCAGCTTCTCATTGCGGTGGCTTCTCTCTTTGTGCAGCACATGCTCTAGGCGCGTGGGCTTCAGTAGTTGTGGCACGCGGGCTCAGTAGTTGTGGCTCATGGGCTCAGTAGTTGTGGCTCACGGACTCTAGAGCACAGGCTCAGTAGTTGTGGCACACGGGCTTAGTTGCTCCGTGGCATGTGGGAACCTCCCGGACCAGGGTTCGAACCCGTGTCCCCTGCATTGGCAGGCGGATTCTCAACCACTGCACCACCAGGGAAGCCCCTAACATACTCTCTTGTTACACTTGGTAGTCACACTCATCCCTACCTCTAAGCCCTGGATACTACTGATCTGTTTTCTGTCACTGTGTTTTTGTCTTTTGAGAATATTATGTAGATGACATCATACAGTCTGTGAGCTCTTGAGACTGGCGTCTTTTACTTTGTGTAATATCTTCAAGATCCATTTACTTTGTTTTGTGTATCAGTAGTCTATTCCTTTTTATTGTTAAGCAGTATTCCACGGTGTGGAATTTTGAGGGGTCTCTTTTTCCTGATCCTCCATCTCCACCATCTCCCCAGTACTCCCAGTTCTGTAGGGCTCTCCTTATGGTCCTCTGGGCTGAAAGCTGGGACTTCATCTGATCAAAAAAGGTTCCTCTCAGAATTTTAGGAATTTGCTGTCACCACTGTTACCACGGTCACTGTTGCCACCACCAGTGCCTTGGAATTGCCTGGGGATTGGGGCTCAGAGGAAAACAGAGGGGAAAAAAGTGAAATGGATCTTTCTCCACTCCCTGTGAGCTTTCAGAATCCCTTTCCTTGCTCTTCCAGCCAGAAGTAGAGCTTTCTCAGTCTGCTCCCAGATGACTGCCTCCAGGTTATATGATGCCTTAAGTCCAGGCTCGGATACACTGGGGGGAAAAGTAGGGAGTAGGGTGGGGACTCAGCATGAGTTTGGTGGCACTTTTCCTTTCTGATTTCTTCCCCAGTTCTTCTGTTTTCATTAACGTATTTTCTATGTACTTTTAAGCTTTGTGAGGTGGAACCTCACACTTATTCTAGAGCAAACTTTTTCCCAGTACTGAGACAAATCCTTCTGAGTTCTTTACCCAAAGCCCTAGTATTATGACGTTACCAGTCTTGTGGTTTGAATAGGATCTGTTTCCAGCATTTGGCGAACCTTGAAGAGTGTTCCCTGTGCTCCTTTTAGGTGGTTCTTTCCCCCAGACAAATGCACTCATCAGTACTCATCTGTATACTTGAGGGGGGATTGTTTGTAGATCTCCATAGCCCTCTCTCTGTGCAGAGCTCCCCTCTTGTATTCTGCCCTACAAACCTAGCTGCCCTAAGACACTCAACCCTGGGAAAATGCTGGGCTTCGCCTGGGTTCCCACTCCCTGTACCTCTGGGAACTCCAGGCCATAAACAATCATGGGGCTCCGCTAACTTGTTTCCCCTCTTTCACAGATCTTCTCCTTCATCCAGCCTGAAACTATTATTTTTTATATATTTTGCCTGATTTTGAGTTGTTTCAAGAAGTAAGGTAAATCCACTCCCTGTTACTTCATCTTTGCTGGAAACAGAAATCTATGGGCTATACACTGACCCTTGAACAATGCAGGGGTCAGGAGTGCCAGCCCTCCATGCAGTCGGCCCTACATATCCACAGTTCCGCATCTCCAGATTCAGCCAATCGCAGATCGTGTAGTACTGTAGTATCAATATTTACTATTGAAAGAAATTCACATGTAAGTGGATCTGTGCAGTTCAAACCCATGTTGTTCAAGGGTCAGCTGTAATTAAATGCTAAATTTAATTACAGACTCCAGATGCCTAAGTCTTTTAGAGATTTGGTTAGAGAAAGCTTTACATAGGAGGTCAAATTTGAACTCGGCTTTGAAGGAGGGAGGATATTCTATGTGAAAAATAGAATAAAATAGCACAATTTAGCACAATAAATTGGCATAAATAAAGGTACTGGAAAAGGAGTAAGCCTGGGTTTTTACCGATGAGGTAGTCTGGAGAACAACCTGATAAGATGGGTCAGCATACTTAGGGAAATGATGAAAAATAAGGTTGAACAGTTGAGTTGGGGCCAGATTAGAGAAGTCTTTAAAGCCTTATATAATGATATAATGCAGTGATGGAAAGCCATTAGCAGTTTTTAAACTCCAAGCAGTGTTATATAATGAGAATAGAGTTTTAATTAATATCTGTTCCTTTTCTGTCCTCTGAATGAAATGAACAGTGTCTCATAAAAACATGACTGTGATATTGCTTTGATCAAATACATTACATTTACTTAAAGATTAGAGTAAACCTATTCCTCTACCTTCTCTTCTTTTAGTTCCTTAATCTTTGTTCATAAAACAATTTTAAAGTTAATAATTTTTATTGCTCTTCTTAGGATGCATTTCCTTTTTACTCCACTTCCTTTTTGAAATTACGCTGATCAAAACTAGGTAGAATCTGCTAGTAAGTTACTGCCAATGCAGAATTTAGTGGAACGATGTGCTTATCAGATTACTTTTTAATACGTGAGAGTGTCAATCTACCTTTTTTTCCACAGTAGCATTCTATTTATTTTGAAAGCTATTGACATCCAACCAACTTTTGGTATACATTATTTGTAGCTCATCAGGTTTCTATATTATAGTGTGTAATGTCAGTACATACCCTCCTCTCTTTTATCGTGACCATTTAAAAATTTATCAAACTCATTTAAAATGTTTCAGTCCTTCAGAGTATGACATATGTACCTCCCTCTATTTAATAGTATTTGAAGTTTCGATATATGAGGTAAATTTACTACAGAGAAGAGAAGAACCTTTTCTTTAAGAACCTTTTTCTTAATGCTTATTTTTTCCCTAAAAGGATGTGAAGAAGAAATAAAAAAGAAGATATGGGGATGTTAATAGAAGAGGGAAAGGGAAATAATAGAGTAAAGAAATTGAGAACAGACAATAATCCCCTCATAAATAGAACCCAAGGCTCAGAAAAAAATAGAAAAATAGAGAACTAAGATAAGGATTGAGTTAGAAAGAAGTTGAGTTTAAAGCAGTAAAAACAGTTTAAAGACACTCCAAAAAGACTAATGGGAAACTTTGAGCAATTTTGCATAAAACACAGCTGTATCTGTATATCGTGGATTAGCATGCAGAAATAGACAAAAATGTTTATAGAATTCTGGCAAGAGGAATCAGTACAAATTTGGTGGAAGAAAATGATTTTATAATAAAAGGACACATTTTAAGTGTGCAAGGTATCTTCAAGAATATTCCTAGAGTTAAATAGGGGGAAAGATTATAACAGTGAAAGCAAAAGGTAGACGTACAGAGGGCAGATGAGAATTGTGGAAGAGAATGACCCCCCCTTTTCTTATTTTTATTTTTAAATTTTGTATTATTTTTATATTTTCTTGGACGTGCTGCGCAGCACGTGGGATCTTAGTTCCCCGACCAGGAATCAAACCCGCGCCCCTTGCCTTGGAGGTGCAGAGTCTTAACCACCAGGGAAGTCCCCCCTGCCCCACTTCTTTTCATGTGTACATTCTTCACAAGATTAGAGTATAAAAGTTGTTTAGAAAAATGACTGTACTTCTGTACGACAAAGTATGTTGTAGAGGAACTTTCGTTTTTTTTCTCTTTCGACACAGCTGGGATAGTACAGATAACAACATGCAAACAAGATATTTAGGTCTGTATGAAAACAGTCTGAATTGACAGATCTTATTTGGATAAGGACAGCAATAATCAGGAATAAAATTAGCAAATATGGAATTGGATAGTGGGATTATTTGTGCATTTGAAAATAAAGGTTATGAAATGTATAGAAAGGGAAACTACTTCACATGCAGTGAAAACAAATGCAAAACCTCTCAAAAGCGGACAATTTGCCCAAGGTAGATAAATTAAGCTTAGGATAGAAAATACTCAGAATGTGATAAAAGTGGTCTAGGAGCCTCAGCTTCCTTTCTGTGGGGATGCCAGGTTATACTGAGAATGGTTAGAGGATTTTTTTTTTGATAGTGCAAATGGAAGCAAAATGATCAAATCTGTGAAGAGGGTAAACGCTCCTAGTGTCTTAGCTGAACTGTCGAGATTTTAAAGATTGAGTAGAAACCTCAACAAGCAGTTTTAATGGAATATGGACCAAATGAGAAATGACACAGGTAATGATACAGGAAACATTAGCCGTGCCTTTTTTCAAAGGGGAAAAGAAGGAACAATAAATAGTAGGAAAGAAGCCTACTGACATTACTCAGTTCTCAGTATAAAATATTTGTAGGAATATTTTAAAGGCAGGAGGGCCAGCAAATGAGCCGAGAAGGTTTTGGGTTTTTTTTTTTAGTGGAAGAAAATAACTGATTAGATAAAATCATTGCTTTTGACTGAAGAAGCCATGATTGCCTTTCAAAGATGTTATCCACATATACCTGAGAGAGGAAGATTCAAAAGTTATTTGCTGAATAAAAATAAAGTAAGATGGCATACTGTACCTAGTTTCATCTGATGGGTATCTTGACATCTCTCTTTTTTGCCAGTACCCAAGGTATGATAAATTTCCCAAGATAAACTATATGCTTTAACTTGCCAGTAGCTATTAAAACTTTAAAAGTGTATGTTGTTGAAACCAACAATTCCACTTCTAGGAATACCTCCCACAGATCTACTCACACAAGTAAGTATATGTACAAGGAAGGTCATTGCAGCATTGCTTGTAATAGCAAAAGTTGAGAGACCAAAAGTGAGGAATGGATGAATAATTATGGTAGACCCCATACCCCATGAAATTCTGTGCATCCACTAAAAAGAATGAAGTAGATTTGTGTGTACTGAGACAGAGGGCTGTCCGTGTTACACACTCAGGTGAATTTGTGTGTGTGTGTGTGTTTTTGTGGTACGCGGGCCTCTCACTGTTGTGGCCACTGCCGTTGCGGAGCACAGGCTCCGGATGCGCAGACTCAGCGGCCATGGCTCACGGGCCCAGCCGCTCCGCGGCATGTGGGATCTTCCCGGACCAGTGCACGAACCCACGTCCCCTGCATCGGCAGGCAGACTCTCAACCACCGCGCCACCAGGGAAGCCCAGGTGAATTTAAAAAATGCGTAACAGGGGACTTCCCTTGCGGTCCAGTGGTTGAGACTCCGCGCTTCCACTGCAGGGGCGCAGGTTCTATCCCTGGTTGGGGAACTAGGATCCTGCATGCTGTGCAGCCCGGAGGGCCCCCCACCCCCCAAAAAAAGATACGTAACAGTAAGTGTAGTATCCTACTTTAAAAACTCCTATATGCATATGTGTAGAAAGTGGCCTGGAAGTATATATACTAAACTGCTAACAGTAGTTACTCTTAGTAAGTAGAAGAGGTGGACTTTACTTTTCTATTTTTATCCTTCTGTATTTTTACAACAAACATATATCTAAAATTTTTAAACCTGAAATTTATCTGAAGGAGAAAAAAGCCAAGCCTTTGGGAGCCAACCTTTTCCCCCCAAACCCTGGTTCAATTCCTCTTCTCTCATCTTGGCCTGTACAGTTTACCACAAATAAGCACTATAGGCACAATTTATTTTATTATTGAGAGTAGGTTCACAAGTAAAGTTCCTGGTTTCTAGTTAGCTTGTTACAAAATTCAAGTTGTACATGTTGTTGTTGTTGTTGTTGTTGTTGTTTTCGGTACGTGGGCCTCTCACTGTTGGGGCCTCTCCCGTTGCGGAGCACAGGCTCCGGACGCGCAGGCTCAGCGGCCATGGCTCACGGGCCCAGCTGCTCCGCGGCATGTGGGATCTTCCCGGACCGGGGCATGAACCCATGTCCCCTGCATCGGCAGGCGGACTCTCAACCACTGCGCCACCAAGGAAGCCTGTTGTTGTTGTTTTTAATACCAAGTGGTGGCTTCTGGGTAAAGTCTGGTTTGTTTGGTCAAGCATTAACTGAACATTTGTTAAGTGCCAACTGTGTTCCAAGCACTGGGGAATTCAAACATCCTAGTCCCTCAGCTCTTCTACCTGATGGTTCCCTCCTCCTCAGTGGCTTGGCCAGCCCATCCCCAGCCCCAGTGGTCGCATTCAGGACTTCCCAATTCTCGTATGCTCACCTACGTTTGAAAGGCAATCCCCTTAAACTTACTGCAATTTAGACTCCATACGTGAATTTTCAAAAAGCCACTGCCTACCTTCTCCATGAAAATAGTTCCCTAAAATGGACATCTCTTTTTACCTCTACTTCTCTAAATAACAAGAACAGGAGATGATTTAGCAATGGAGAAAGGAAAATATTGAGGGGGCGCGGGGGTGGGGAAATGTTTGTGTTTACAAAGGAAAAGGGGCATTTGTGAAAGAGTTGATATTTGTGAACAAAAACATATGTCAATCACTGTTGGAGAGAGGAAAGTATGATACATAATCCTGTTCTAAAGTATATGTATAATGTATAAATATTTTTGGAGTAAAAATATTTATATCTCTCTCCAGAGAGAAAGTGGCTGGATCACATTATCTCTTTGAAGTTCTAGTTCTGTAGATTCAAGCATTTTCTTTAAAAAGCAATTTAAAAATTATGACGAGAAGATGTTTAGACTAAGATTTATATTATACATATGTGCAGGATCACTATTTCTGAAACTGCATTCTTCAGTATGTCGTGCCTTTTGCTTCTTAAATCCATGAAACACGACTTTAAATAAAAGTTTTATTTGGGGTCATTAAAATAAGAAGGGGATAGAATAATCCTTGCTATTAGTTCTTGTTGTATTACATTATTATATTACATTATATTATTAGAAAGTAATTTGTAGGACTTCCCTGGTGGTGCAGTGGTTAAGAATCCTCCTGCTAATGCAGAGGACACGGGATTGAGCCCTGGTCCGGGAAGATCCCACGTGCCGCGGAGCAACTAAGCCCGTGTGCCACAACTACTGAGACTGAGTCCACGAGCCACAACCACTGAGCCCGCATGCCACAACTACTGAAGGCCGTGCGCCTAGAGCCGGTGCTCTGCAACAGAGAGAAGCCACCGCAATGAGAAGCCCGCGCACCACATGGAGGAGTAGCCCCCGCTCGCCGCAGCTAGAGAAAGCCCGTGCGCAGCAACGAAGACTTAATGCAGCCATAAATAAATAAATAAACAAACTAACAAATAAATAAATCTAACTAGTAAGAACCTGCTGTATATATTAAAATAAATAAATAAAAGTAATTTGTATGAGTATCTTCATGATTTTTTATAACAGTACATTTCCATTTTTGAAACTACAGACTCCATCTTGCAAAAATCTTTTTTTTAATTCTCCATTTTTTTATTGTGATAAAATATGCATACCATAAAATGTACCATCTTAACCATTTTTAAGTGTACTGTTCAGCAGTATTAAATACATTCATAATGTACATCCATTACCACCATCCATCTCCAGAACTCTTTCCTTCTTCACAAACTGGAACTAATTCTGCACATGGGGAAAGGAAGTGTACATGGTAATTCTTTTTTCAAAATACTGTGAGAGCCAATGGTTATATAAATAAGTGAATGTATATACTCTTTCCTTATTTGTTCTTAATCCAAATTAATCTTAATTTTATCTTTTTTCTACAGTGAGTTAAATATATATTGCCACATATCAAGTAGGCTGTTCAGTTTTTTCTTCTTCTGAGTCATTATTCTACTGGCTTTATGTTCCAAATATATTCCTCACACATTAATACGTCAAGAGAATTCTAGCACACAGAGATCTGTATTCCCATTTTACCTTGCCGAGCGGCTCATCTCATGTTCTTGTTGTAGGGGTTTGACCAGCTCCGACTTGAAGGGTTGCTCTGTGACGTGACCCTGATGCCAGGGGACACAGATGACGCCTTCCCTGTGCACAGAGTCATGATGGCCTCTGCTAGTGATTACTTCAAGGCTATGTTCACAGGTAGCTTGCCTTTCTAAACTCTGCTTCCACGTTAAAACAGTATGAAAAATATGTGTTTAAATCCTTGTATTGGTAAAGGAAGATTCAGTTCTTTTGGTCAGTGTCTTTACAAGAAGAAAGAGGAGTTTCAAAAGGAATAGACACCCAGTATGTACAGTTGTGGGTGGCCCTTTTTTAACCTGGAAAACGGATGTACCTTTCTTATTCTTCTGTCCACCTTTATCTCATCGCTTTGCTCTCCCAGACACATATCTGAATGGGCCATCAGAGATTAATACAATCCCCACTAATACAATCTCTAATCCATCAAAAGATCTGAAGTGACAGGGGAACATTTTGGAAGCACTTGCATCGTATACCACCTCCATTAGGATAGAGATATTCCTTTTTAAGTACTCTCTTTTAACTGTTAAATATGCAGAAACCTGACTCTGATACAAATGCTGCACAGAATAAAATTTCCCTGATTTTATCATATCTAGTTAGCAGCAGAAGTGAGTTTGACCTTAATTAAATTATCCACGGTCATTTAATGGAATGTCTTTTTATTTAAGGTGGAATGAAAGAACAAGATTTAATGTGCATTAAGCTTCATGGCGTGAGCAAAGTCGGTTTAAGGAAAATTATTGATTTCATTTACACTGCAAAGCTTTCTCTTAATATGGACAACCTTCAAGACACACTGGAAGCTGCCAGTTTTCTACAGATTCTGCCGGTTTTGGACTTCTGCAAAGTATTTCTCATATCTGGGGTAAGACATTTTCAAATCAAATCTTTTCCTGCGGTGGACTCCGTCATAGCCTGTTTAGAGTAGACTCATGAATCTGTTGTATAGACGTGAAACTCTGGCCATTAGAGAGAGGTGTCATGTCGTATATGGTCTAGAAGCAGGTCGATGGGAAAATATTACAGGTGCATTTTTACAAAATAGAATCATTTAAGAAAAGCCTTCTGTGTAATCAAATGACATTAGACAGTAATAGTGTTTGATAACGATATATTCCTTAACCTGTTTGTTAACGTTACGTATTATAATTTGGTTTTATTCACCTTAATGATTTTATACAAACAGGTTCCTTAAATGGAATTCTGTGGGAAAGTAATCTGAGGTTCTAGAAGTCTTTTAAGATAGACTCAGTCATTTTTTCTTCCTTTAAATATGGGAGTTGGATCCTGAGAAGAAGTAACATCGATGTGTAAATCTGTAAGGATATGACTCTTGATTCTATAGAGACACATCACCTACTGAGTCATTTTCAGCCTTTTTTAATAGATAAAAGAGGGTACATACAACCACCAATCAGTGAACTACTTACAGTCACCCGCTTCCTGAGGACGGTGCCTCATTTTAGTTGAGACCCTTAAATTAATAACACTTGATGCTTACACTTATCAATTCTTAACATTGCTTTGCACTGATCTCAGCAATACGTGGTTGTCCTGAGCCAAACTAGGTACAGTGCCATAATTTCCTTGGAACTAATCACTAACCATAGACACTGTTGACCTATTGTACTTATCACTTAAGATATTCGTTGTGATCAGTTCCTTAGTTTGAAAGAAAAGAACCAAACTGGGTGAAGCATGATTTGTGAAGTTATAAAAATATACACGTCAAAATAACAGTATTAAAAAATAATTTTGTTCTAGATAACTCTATTTAAAGCAAGTTTATCTCAAGATGATATCATAGTAATTTTGCAATATTGACAAATTTGCTGTAATTAGAATGTTGGTTCCTTAACCTCCTTGAAGCATTTATTATAACTATGTTTTTGCCCTTTTAAAAATTTCTTCATTTTTATAAACACTCAGTATTGTCTTAAAGGTTACGTTTTTCATTCCTAGTGTCTCTGCAGATATCCTAAAGCCCGTTTCTAAAGGAGAAGAGACATGTCCCTGACAAAGCTTACTTGTGCTATAGTTTATGCCAACACTCTTCGTTTTAGAACTATCTTGCCTATGAGCTTTGAGGAAACAGCTCTTTTCTTAGTACCATACTATTTACTTGTCTTTCATCCTGTTTGCTTAGGATATGTCTATGTGATTTTATGTTGGAAATCTTCCCTCTCAGAATCCATGCTAATTTTTGAGAAAAGTTGGTGGATTATTAGTTTAAGGATTATATAAAATCCAACTTTTCCTTTATCCTTCTTTCATGAATCCCATATCTTAGTTAAATATTCAGGCTTACTCTATTACCCCTTTCCTTCTCAGCAGTCAAATGAATCAGGAAAAACAGTAGCCCTGGGTGCCTTTCCTCTGTATAAGAACTGAAAGTTTCAAGATAATATAAATATTTTTCAAAGGTAGATTTGTTTTTATTTCTCCCACAAGCTAAGTTATTTTAGATAATTTTAAAATATAGCAGCCTCATGATTGTGTGCTTAACCCAAATGTTTTGAGGAAATAGGTTTATGTTTTTAATGATATAGTAGGATTATAGTTCATATAACCAAAACACTACTTGGGTTTGAGCGTCTAGAAAGAAAAATTAGCCTCAAACACAGTTCTTTTGTATCTGTACTTAACCATTTGTGTGGATGAAGAGGAGCAGTGGTACATAAAATGTGAGTCAGCAAATCATCCACTAAGCATTTATATGTTAATTTTGAATGATAACTTTCAGTATGATACTAATTGACAGATACACACTACTATACATAAAATAGATCACTAATAAGGACCTACTGTATAGCACAGGGAACTCTACTCAGTACTCTGTAATGACCTACATGGGAGAAGAATCTAAAAAAGAGTGGGTATATGTATAACTGATTCACTTTGCTGTATACCTGAAACTAACACAACATTGTAAATCAACTAAACAATAAAACTTTTTTTAAAATAAAAATTAAGGGCTTCCCTGGTGGCGCAGTGGTTAAGAATACACCTGCCGGGCTTCCCTGGTGGCGCAGTGGTTGAGAGTCCGCCTGCTGATGCAGGGGACATGGGTTCGTGCCCCGGTCCGGGAAGATCCCACGTGCCGCGGAGCGGCTGGGCCCGTGAGCCATGGCCGCTGAGCCTGCGCGTCCGGAGCCTGTGCTCCGCAACAGGAGAAGCCACAACAGTGAGAGGCCCGTGTACCACAAAAAAAAAAAAAAAAAAGAATACACCTGCCAATGCAGGGGACACGGGTTCGAGCCCTGGCCCAGGAAGATCCTACATGCTGCAGAGCAATTAAGCTGGTGTGCCACAACTACTGAGCCTGCGCTGTAGAGCTCACGTGCCACAGCTACTGAGCCCGCATGCCACAACTACTGAAGCCCACGCGCCTAGAGCCCGTGCTCTGCAACAAGAGAAGCCACTGCAATGAGAAGCCCGCGCATGGCAACGAAGAGTAGTCCCCGCTCGCCGCAACCAGAGAAAGCCTGCGCACAGCAACAAAGACCCAACACAGCCAAAAATAAAAATAAATTAAAAATAAAATTTAAAAATAAATAAAATTAAAAAAATAAAATGAACAACTCTATATTGCTTAAAAAAAAAACCCACAACAACCAATAATAAAGCCCCACTTGCCTTTGGTGCGATAGAGACGCCAGTTTTCTATAAGGGAGCATCAGGCTCAATAGAACAAGAACCCCTCCCCTCCGACCTTTGCCTTCCTTTGCAGTAATACTTTTATCTTAGGGTTGTAATTAGTATTAGAGTTTATAGTATCTGGTACTTTTGTTCTTGCTGAGTGATTTTCTTGGTAGTTATAGAAAAGAGGAGCATGAAAAGAAAACAGAAGGATGACAGTGAAGGATATAAAGCAGACTAGGTAAAATTTTCTATAAAACTAAAAACATTTACTGTCATATATCATGGAGATAATGGAAATTTACCTTTGTTTAGTTACATACCTACAAAAGTTACATTAGTTTTTGTCTTATGACACTGCATAACTACAGCATGCTAAATCCCATGCAGCCACTCCCTGATTTACAAACAGGTTGTGGTCAAATTTTTTGTTTACCATTTGTTTGCCGTTTGGAATTTGTAACATCTAGCGTTTTCCCCACATTATTACTGTTATGAAGGATTACAGGCTAGCTCGTAGAGCCCAATTTAATGTAAGGTTGCTGAAATAGAACATTTGTAACTGAGGTGGAAATATTACAATTTAAATTTAGTTATACAGAATAAACAGAGCAGAATGAAGGTAAGCAAGAAACCCTTTTCTTTTTTACATAAAAGCATATTTAATCAGAGAATGAAGCTGCCCCTGTGCTTTAGACTTGGTGTAGTCTTTCTTTACACTCATTTTTTTTAAAGTGCTTATTTTTTTTTCTTGATACAGGTCTATCATTGGTTCCACCTGTACATTTATTGTCACTGATCAGGTTGGGGGGATCACAGTGAAGTGCAGAGACATTTATTGAGGTGACTGGGGTAAAGAGTGGGAGACCTTGGAAAACAAGGGAGGTGCATTTGTGGGAGAAAAGGCAACAATGAAGGGAATCAGAAGAAGTTATTAGAAAAGACGGCTTCTTTTGCTATAATGTGATGATAGCAGCAGGAAGCTTTGGGAATGTTCCTTTTGACGTAAGGGTTTCCTGTATAGTACATATATTTCACATTCCTTCTTTAATCTAAATTGGATTTATCCATTAAGATTAATTAACACGTCTTTCCAGGTAATGCTTTTGGGGAGGTTCAATGCAAATTAAAGAAAAAATTGTATAGATAATTTTACAACGAATCAAAACTGTTTCCCTCCCCACCAAACCAGTCTTGTTTTCCTTATTGCTAAGGCTGATATTCAGTAAGTAGTACCCAGATACCGGTTGTTTATGATCGAGCATCTATTCTGATTAGTTGGTACTCAAATATTCTAAATATCATCCCTGCATATAACTTTATCCAGCCCATTCTTGCCCATCTGCCATCTGGGACTCTGAAGGGAAAGAAGAATCTCAGCCTGGGCCTAAACCAATTTATGCCCCCAAAGACCATTGTGATCACTAATACTGCAACCAGCAGAGGAAGTGCATTCAAAGTGAAAAGGAATAAGAAAATTGGCTTCCCCAAGCTGGACACACCATCAGTATTCACCTCGAATGGCACTTATCATCCGAAGAGAGACAAGACTGGGAGAGAAAGGCTTTAGTTTTCTTATCATCCCTTTGTTCTTCTAACCAAAAGATCCCTTCCTTGTGTCCTGTGATGTTCTCACCTGTGGAAGGAGGCCCAGGAGAAGATGCCTGTTATATCCTCGACCCCCAAAAGTAGCTTGTTTGATCTCTTCCCAGTCTTTTTCTGTGGACGTGCTTTCTCTCTCTGCATTGGTTGTACTTGATGTCAGGCTGTCATTTTAATAAACTAGATAGCGCTAAGGAGAATTTGGTACACTGAATATCTGAGGAGTCCCCCCAAATTTGCCAGCTAATTTCTTAGTGTTTGCTCTCCCTTTGAGAGTACAAAAGCAGATACTCATTTGCTTTTTTTTTCCTAAATGGGAATTTATTTGTATAAGACACTGAATTTCAGCAACATAACATCACAGATTGCTGATGAAAGCTGTCATTAAAGTATCAAATTATGTTAATCACAGCTGAAAGCTGTCATTAAAGTATCAAATTATGTTAATATTGCAGCAGTGAATACCAGGATGTCAATGACAATTGAGAATTATGATGCTTAGAACTGCCTTTAGGATGACCATGAAGGTTGCTTGATTATAGTAGAATAATTTATAGTAATTTATATCAAGGAAACTTAAATGTACACTTGATTATTTTTAAAATAATGTCATTGGTTCTCATAAGCAGTTGAGAAATTTTGTCCTTTTTTGCTTCTCTATCCTTTAAAACTCTAATATAATTATTTGGCTTAACTTCTGTAATGACTCTTTGGAATTTTGGCCAGGGTATATATTCAGATGAAATTAGAGTTCTTTCTACTTATGAGTTTGGGGTTGTTTTTTTTTTTTTTTTTTTTTTTTGCGGTACGCGGGCCTCTCACTGATGTGGCCTCTCCGGTTGCGTAGCACAGGCTCCGGATGCGCAGGCTCAGCGGCCATGGCTCACGGGCACAGCCGCTCCGCGGCATGTGGGATCTTCCCGGACCGGGGCATGAACCCGTGTCCCCTGCATCGGCAGGCGGACTCTCAACCACTGCGCCACCAGGGAAGCCCGAGTTTGGTTTTTTTAATAAGCTTTAAATTCATGTTTTATATTTTAAAATGTAATGTATTCTATTATGTACATGAATTGCATTGTATGTTATATTAATGTACATATTCATTATTTAATATTGTCTAGGCTAAATGATCAGGACTATGCAAGCTGAAGCACTTTTAAGAATTATGACTGAGAATGCATTAAAATGAACTATAATTGAATAATCCTGTATCTTTCCAAAAATTGTTTACCGCTATTCCATCATTTTTGATCTGTTTATATTGTTAACTGTTATTCTAGACTGTGCTTCTGCAATCCTTATAGCCTACAATTAATATTTTTAGCTTTGATTATATGCACTTCATAAAAATTAATTTCCTATTACATATTTTTCTTATCTGAGTCTCATTTAAAATTAATAAGGTTCTAGTAATTTGCTACGTTAATTCAGCAGATATTCTATTTTTAGTTGTATCTATCATCACGTCTTTAATTTATATATTGGTGATAATCGTAGTATTTAACCTTTGCTATATACCTACAGTGTGGTAGCTATTGTACATGAGCTATAGAAAATACTTAGTCTTTGTATCAAGAAGATGACAATTCAGAAGTTTATGAAATACCATTCTCTGGTGATTTTTTTTTAAAGGAAAGAGTAGGCAGCTATCTATATTGACTAAGTAGTCTGTCAAGGATTTTCCAGTCCTGTGCATTTGTATATCTGATATATAGAAGGGATTTTCCAAATGCCCTTAAATACAAGGTAGGTTTTTTTATCCTAGTGTTTTAGTAACTGTTTTCTTATTGAATGAAACTGAAGAAGGAAAGAGGAAGGAACTAAATACCTTGATCCCAGTTCTAAGTTACACAGTTTGGTTTCCGTTAACCTTGGTTTGTATTATATGCTATAAATTTAGATTTAAATTTGGTGACTAACAACCAATGCTATCATTTTGCCCATTTAAAATATACATTCTTTGTTGTTTTTATTTGTAATCATATCAGTAATGATAAGAATCTGCATACTTCGGAAATATATTTGTGTTTTCATCAACTTTTGCTTATCCATATTAGCAAACATCTTCAAAAATGAAAATTGGGACTTCCCTGGCAGTCCAGTGGTTAAGACTCCGCGCTTCCACTGCAGGGGGCGTGGGTTCAATCTCTGGTTGGGGAACTAAGATCCTTCATGCTACGTGGCACGGCCAAAAAAAGAAAAAAAAAACAGTGAAAATTACCCTTGCTCTGGGGAAGGACTATGTCTTACTTACCTTATAAGGTGGACCTACTACCCCAAACAGGAATCCCTTCCACCTGGGGTGATTTGGGCAATGAGGCTTTAACTGTAACTTCATTTACACAACTTAAAATTGTATGAGACACCAACCTGCCACTCCTAAAAGTGGATTAAAATGTATTTATTATTATTATTATTTTTTTTTTTTGCGATACGCGGGCCTCTCACTGCTGTGGCCTCTCCCATTGCGGAGCACAGGCTCCGGACACGCAGGCTCAGCGGCCATGGCTCACGGGCCCAGCCGCTCCACGGCATGTGGGATCTTCCCGGACCGGGGCACAAACCCGTGTCCCCTGCATCGGCAGGCGGACTCTCAACCACTGCACCACCAGGGAAGCCCCGTATTTTTTATTATTAACCAAGGTACTGAACAGTATTAAACTGTGGATTTCAAAAGGCCCATAATTTGTTAATTTATTTTTCCTGGTTCTTTTGTGTTACAATTTATTTTAGGTAGTTTTAAATACATAGCTATTAAGTATAATAACCATTTAAAATCGTTGATGGTTTTTGTGAAGCAAATAGGATGCTTAAAAGAGTTCAAATTCTTCTTGAGTAATAAATCTGTGAAAATAGCAGCATGTGTGTGTGTGTGTGTTGGCCTTAGAGCTTTCAGTGGTATTATATCATAACTGGGCTGTTACTTTATGCAGAGGAGTCATTTCAGCTTTTCAACAGAAAGATGATAGAAGGATCAGCCAGTTTTCTCTTAAGCATCTGCCGGTCTGTTAATAATACAGTTGCATCAATGAGGTTTATGTAACATTCGTGAACACACACCCTGACAAAATTAAGAAAAAAACATTTGAATCCTTTGCCTTTGACCTGTCTCTGTGTTTGTATACACACACACACACACACACAGGCATTTGTATGGTAGGCTTGTTTTTGTGACTTATGCTTTACGTAATATTTGCTGATATGATTTTCCTATTTTCCTTTTGGACCCATCATTTATTAGAGCACTGAAAAGACTTCCTGCTGAAGATAGGCCTCTCCATAGCTTCTCTCCTTTTCATGGCTTCTGTTTTTGGTATATTTTACTCTGTGCTGGGGAAATCTCGGGGGGCTAACGTGGACTCCAGGCAGAGCTACAGTATGCTGAGAGTAAGAGGGTGGCTAAGGAGAACTATGGTGCCAGCCATCAGCATACATACCAAAAACTAAACAAAAGGAATGATTTGATGTGGAAACACCCATTCCAGCCCTCAAGAAGGTGATTTCCTTGCTTCTGTTTAAACATAAATAATATGGAGAATAACTTCACCCTAGGAATAATGGCCCTATGAAATTATCTTCACTATATGCAATAACTTTTAAAGGAATTAAAATGAATCATAGTGATGAATGAAGCCTGTTGACATGAAAGAGACATTTAGGGATCGGGTACTAGAGTTTTTCTGTGTGTGGATCTGCTAGCTGAGTTACTTTTAAGAATCATGACTGAAAAGTGGATTGAGATGGTTCATAATAGAATAACTTTCTATTTTTCCAGAACTTCCATCTGGCCAGAATTTTCTTAGTATCTGGCTGGGGGTGGTGAGGACACATTTTGAGGAGAGAAGAGTAATTATTTTGGCCATAGTCAAGTTATACCATTGTTTCTCAGAGTAACTTTCAATCTACTGACTTGGAATGAGCATTTTCTTTTAGTCACCTTTCTATTGGATTAGGTAAGGGTAGTTTGTGAATTCCCTTTAAATCGTTAATATATGGAGAAAGGAAGCTTTTTTTGCATCTATATGGGCAGTACAAAGCGTATTTACTCTCATTCTAGTACAGGTATTTATGTATCCAGGCGTGAGTGCCATGAAAGTAGTTGGGTTTTAATTTTTTGTAATTGGCTTAATAGGTCACTTTAGACAATTGTGTCGAAGTTGGGCGGATTGCCAACACCTACAACCTGACAGAAGTGGATAAATACGTTAACAGTTTCGTCTTGAAGAATTTTCCTGCATTGCTGAGCACCGGGGAGTTCTTGAAACTCCCTTTTGAACGTCTTGCCTTTGTGCTTTCCAGTAATAGCCTTAAGCACTGCACTGAACTTGAGCTCTTTAAGGCTACCTGTCGCTGGCTACGCCTGGAAGAGCCTCGGATGGACTTTGCTGCAAAATTAATGAAGAACATACGATTTCCACTGATGACACCACAAGAGCTCATTAATTACGTGCAAACCGTGGATTTCATGAGAACTGACAACACGTGTGTGAATCTCCTTTTGGAAGCCAGCAATTACCAAATGATGCCATATATGCAGCCAGTGATGCAGTCAGACAGGACTGCCATTCGGTCTGACACCACTCATTTGGTTACACTAGGAGGAGTGCTGAGGCAGCAGCTGGTTGTCAGCAAGGAATTGCGCATGTATGATGAAAAGGCTCACGAGTGGAAGTCCTTAGCCCCCATGGATGCCCCAAGGTACCAGCATGGCATTGCCGTCATTGGAAATTTCCTGTACGTCGTTGGTGGACAGAGTAATTATGACACAAAAGGAAAAACAGCAGTTGATACAGTCTTCAGATTTGATCCTCGATACAATAAGTGGATGCAAGTTGCATCTTTAAATGAAAAGCGCACCTTCTTCCACCTAAGTGCCCTCAAAGGATACCTGTATGCAGTTGGTGGGCGAAATGCAGCTGGTGAACTGCGTAAGTGTGTGCACTTCTATTAAGCATAGAGACGAATTTCTTTACCCCCAGATTCTTGTCAAATCATAAAATAAGCAGTTTTGTAACATCAAAGACCAAAAAATGTAGCCAGGATTTTATTTTAAACTGTTTTTCTTAGAAAATATCAGAGACCATCTGTACGCCTTATCTGGGCATACATTGTTGGCCATACTACGAATTATTATCTTACAAATATATCAATATGTTGCAGAATGTTTTACTTGTGCAATATCTATGGTTTTCATCTTGAAGGTTCAACTAAAAAGTATGTTCTGCTAATTTAAATTCTAATAGTATCTTGGACAGAAGTTTGGCATGTTCCCTCATTTTCCATTTTAAAAGCCCACATAATAGTTTACTGAACAGGTTAAAATTCTTCCTTACAGAGCACGGACTTTCATAGTTGCTTCTTTTACGTAATCTGTTACCTACCACAGGCCACAGAGTAAGATGATTTTCTTATCTACTAAGTGTTCAGAGTTCAATATTATCCAGAGTTTATTTACTGTGAGTATTATGATAGGTAACTATTAGTCTCAAAAATCATTCTCTCTTGGTGAAATACGAAACGGTTTTCTTCACTGTAAACTGATCTGGTAAGCTTTATTATATGATGGTCCCTTCTTCCTAATCTAAGATCAGCGACAAGTACAGTTAACATAGACCAATACTTTGGCTACATAAATTAACACTAATTTTGATATTTTAGATAAAATTGGAACAAGGTGGCTGTCCAAGAAGTCAGAAAGACCACATTTTATGTCATGTGTTACATATCTGTCATTACCATCATTGTTTGGTAACAATGGGTAACACCCATCTTCCTTTATTCTCTGTTCGAAATAGAGTCCCTGTAGTTGAACGGTATTCCAGGTTCCATAATGCTGGAGAAGTTTAAAATATTGGCATTGGCTCTGGATAAATTCAGAGTAATTATCAGAATCTTTTTCTTCAGTATTCTAAAAAATAAAAGGTAGTCTAATGGATTTGAGAATAAGCAGTTTATTGGAGACAAAAAGAGCTGCTCTCAGCTCTTAAACTTTTCAGCTTATCAAGCTCTTTCTTGTTCGTGACATGGTCTTTTTTTTATATATATCCTTATTGGAGTATAATCGCTTTACATTGTTGTGTTAGTTTCTGCTGTACAACAAAGTGTATCAGCTATACGTATACATATATATACCCATATCCCCTCCCTCCTGAGCCTCCCTCCCACCCTCCCTATCCCACGCCTCTAGGTCGTCACAAAGCACCAAGCTGATCTCCCTGTGCTATGCGACTGCTTCCCACTAGCTATCTACCTTACGTTTGGTAGTGTATATATGTCCATGCCACTCTCTCGCTTTGTCACAGCTTACCCTTCCCCCTCCCCGTGTCCTCAAGTCCATTCTCTAGTAGGTCTGCGTCTTTATTCCCGTCTTGCCCCTAGGTTCTTCATGACCACTTATTCTTTTTTTTTTTTTAGATTCCATATATATATGGAATACCATCTTTGTTTTTCTCTTTCTGACTTACTTCACTCTATATGACAGACTCTAGGTCCAGCCACCTCATTACAAATAACTCAATTTCGTTCCTTTTTATGGCTGAGTAATATTCCATTGCATATATGTGCCACATCTTCTTTATCCATTCATCTGTCAGTGGACACCTAGGTTGCTTCTGTGTCCTGGCTATTGTAAACAGTGCTGCAATGAACATTGTGATACATGTATCTTTTTGAATTATGGTTTTCTCAGGGTATATGCCCAGTAGTGGGATTGCTGGGTCGTATGGTAGTTCTGTTTGTAGTTCTCTAAGGAACCTCCATACTTTTCTCCCTAGTGGCTGTATCAATTTACATTCCCACCAACAGTGCAAGAGGGTTCCCTTTTCTCCACACCCTCTCCAGCATTTATTGTTTCTAGATTTTTTGATGAGGGCCATTCTGACCAGTGTGAGGTGATACCTCATTGTGGTTTTGACTTGCATTTCTCTAATGATTAGTGATGTTGAGCATCTTTTCATGTGTTTGTTGGCAATCTGTATGAGTGACATGGTCTTAATGTTACTGATGTTTCCTACCCATTTTTTTTTCCCCTTTGTTGTCACAGTGAAATTTTTTCTAATGTCAGACTTTCCAGATTGTTGGACTAGCTGTCAGGATCATGAACCACACAAGTTTCCCAATATATTTTAATAATCAGACTTTTAAAAGCACTTGACACATTAATACCCTTAGTGTAGAATTGTCATTTCCTCAGTCAACCCACACACATTATTTTCATGTTATTATACTATTTTAAATTTATGGTGTCTGGAAAGAACCAGAAGATGCAAGTAGTGACTTGACACTTTCTTAGAAAAACCACTTATGTAAGTTCATCTTTACAAGTTTACAAATTATAGGTCATTAGCCCTGGCAGTCAGTGGTCATTTTGAAACTTCTTTTCTCTAAGGAAATAGCTCCATTTTTCAGTCACTGCTTGCTTGGTAATGTTATCACCTCTGTTAATATGCAGCTATTAAGTTTTCAATATATTGTTCCTAATATTTATATTCTGAGAATTTATCATCTTCAGGCCAAGGAGAGTTGTTATGTAAGACTGAGGCGCTAGAGGCTTCCTTCTTCTGACTTAATCCTTACCCTGTTTGAGTTCTTCCCACGTTATGCTCAATTGGAAACAAGAAGTAGACTACCCCGTTGGGCAAGCGGCTGGCTTCCTTGCTCATGACCTTCAGAAATCACCCCTTTAATGTCTTATTAAAAACAGTCTTCTGTGTTTCAGTTTGAAAGTGACAGGATACAAGAGAATCATGCTTTTCATGAGCTGTTCCTAAATTTGTAATAACTGTTTGATTATATTTAGACTTTAAAAACACAATCGCCCAGAGCTTAAACCTAAGGATAATGATTTAAATATTCTAAAAAAATACTCCCCGTCTAGATGGTAAACAGAGGTCCATTTTTATCTTAATTCATAAACTGTGTTTTCACAAATAAATGTATGATTATAATATAGACACAAACCCTCAATACCGAAGGACAACTATAATTCCATCTAGAGGGCAACTATTTGATATTTCTTTCCGTTTGAAATTTTCTCCTAGAATCTATAACCAACTAAGCTTTTGTAGAAGATAATTGCTTCCCTTGAAATCAGCATACCCAGAAAATCCATTCTGTGCTGCATATTTGAAGTTAAAATATATTGGAAGTTTGTTTTAAAAAATCATGTGATTGACTTATTAAGTACACTCCAATATAGAGTCTTGATTCCAGGAGAACCTTCAGGCCCCAAAGAGTCATTATATAAAACCAAGTAGCAAGCAGGTTCGTTTTGTTTTGTTTGTTTTCCGCCTGACCCACGCTACCCCTTTGAGTTCCTCCTATTTTACACCCATGTGGGGATATGAAGTAGGCGGGTCCGTCTCGTCACATTCTGTATCGTTGAGGTAACGAATCGTGATGTAACCACCCTGATTACCTCCCCAAAGAAGAACATGAATGTGTTCTTCTGAATTCTGTTTATAATGTTTCTCCTTGTGTAAATAAGAAGAGGATATGTGTCAGTTGCCCTTTGTAATTTTCTTAGACCCATTAGTTTGGCAGAATAGTAGATTTTGGTTCTAAAGAAATGCTTGCTTATACTTCTGAATGTTCCAGCGAGGCAGGGTTTTTAACATTTCTCATGTTCCATAAGCGTTTTTTAATGGCATCCCCTCCCTCCACCCAACACTAACATCTGTTGTAATAACATTCCATCTTAACTGATTATGTTGACATAGTCATATGTCTATGTAAATAGAGAAGGGGAGTAGGAATGGGTGTCAGGAAAACGGGATTGATGGGAAAATCATTTCACAGTTTAACAGGTTCATTAGTACCAATACACCATTTATTCTTCATACACACAATAACCATTGCCTGTATATAATGATGAAAAGAAAACAGTGGCAGTGTTTGCAAGACATTTTAGATCATTTTAATGCATTTAGCCTTTTAAAATCTTGCCATGGAGTGTATGGACCCAAGCCCATAGTACATAAAAACGATACTGTTAGAGTGTGTGTGAGCCTGGCTTATTGCTGAAATATAATTCCTTAGAAATGCTACTTTCCTTTGACACTGGGTACAGTGGGAAACTGGGGAAAGCTTAGAGTAGCTGTCACTTAAGTGAAAAAGGGGTCAGTTATTTCTGGTATCTTTCAAAATTGTCATATAAGAAATTGATCTTCCATTGAGGTTTTCTGTATTGAGGAGAAATATGACAGCTCAGATATCTTTCACTTCAGTTAAATAAGTCAGGATTTCAAATAATGAACTAACTTATAGAAAACGTGTTAGATTTTTCCAAATAAATGTACAATAAAATTACTGAAATTTATCAAATGCATCCATATCCCTTAATGGATTTGCAGTTTATTAAGCGACATATTACCAACTGGCACTCTAGGATTCTAGAGACCATCCCCTCTTTGTGGGAGCCATTATTGTCCAAATGGTTTTCTTCAGGACTAATCTCTTTCCTAACCTCAAATAACAAGTAAGTTCCACGTCATCCCTTGTGTGCGATTCTGAACTCCAGTGGAATCACCTGAGAAAATAAGAGTCCCTGATGAGTAATGTGACATAACCAACCGAAGTGCAATTCTTAAATTAGGGAGGGTCTCTAATTTAAATACTAGGCCACCAGACTACTGAAGGTGGTTCTCTAGAATAGGGATCAGAAAACTGATCCCTATTGCCAGAAAGGAAATCTTTTTGGCTTTGCAGGCTGTAGGATCTCTGTCACAACTAATCAGCTCCGCTGCTGTATTATGAAAGCAACTATAGACAATTTATTTATAAACAAATGAGTGAAGTTGTGTTCCCATAAAGCTTTATATATGAACACTGAAATTCGAATTCCATATAATTTTCATATTTCACAAACTATTCTTCTTTTGATATGTGTTTCCAACTCGTTAAAAATGTAAAAGCCATTCAGATTTTTATCCTGTTGGCCATACAAAAGCAGACGACGTACTGGATTCGGCTTACAGGCTGTAGTTTGCCTGACCTCCCCTGTTCTAGATTTTCCCAATTACCTCATTACCATTCCTACCTGTCACAGACTGTGATGGACTCACTGCTTTGTGGCTCCAACTCCTTGATGCTCATCCCGTGTCCCCTCCCCCTATCAAGGTGGTTGGCACTAGCATCTCATTGCCTTGTAAATGTGGAAAATAGAACTAAGGGCATGTATCAATATATAGACTTGTTAGTTAGATATATTCTATTTTAAAACTAAATATATTGATTTACTAATAACAATCCTGCATGGAGACAATAAAGATTAAATGATGGGAAAAGCTAAAGGAGATGGGTTATCTAGCTGGAAGAAGACAAGTTTAGGGATGATGAACTATTATATACTTGTTGTGTTACTGGTGATTAATAACCATCTTACATTTCAGGGACCCCTGTATGAGAAAGTATAGATGGATTCTTATAACCCCCATTACCAAAAAAATGCAGTTAACTCAGTGATAGAAGAACAGCATTATCTTTCTACATAGGAAAATTTTAATAATCGTAAAGAGTGAATAGCTATTCAGATTCTAGCTCCCTATAAAAAAATAAGAGGAAACTAATGCAAACTGCATCAGAACAGATTGAATTAGGCGCAAAGAAAGAGTGTAACAGTCTAGAAATTTCAAAGGTCAAGGCAGAATTCTTCATTAAGAAAAGCACAGAACTGGAGTAAAAGCTACCTTTGACATCAAATAGATGGAAAGAAGTCTTTAAAACCCTTCTGATAGGATGTGTGATTAGACTACATTCTTTTATCGGATAAAACCCTACCATTAATGATATACATTCAGGAGGATTTTGCTTGTCGATTAGGCAAAAGTCATGCTGAAGGCAAATGGAACTGAACATTCAAGAAGACATCCAGGACTTCCCTGGTGGCGCAGTGGTTAAGAATGCTCCTGCCAATGCAGGGGACACGGGTTTGAGCCCTGG
Source organism: Orcinus orca (assembly GCF_937001465.1). Lineage (NCBI taxonomy): Eukaryota > Metazoa > Chordata > Mammalia > Artiodactyla > Delphinidae > Orcinus > Orcinus orca. Next base: position 102,253,090 of record NC_064580.1, on the reverse strand, counting down.
TCCAGGAAGATCCCACATGCTGCAGAGCAACTAAGCCTGTGTGCCACAACTACTGAAGCCCGCACACCTACAGCCTGTGCTCTGCAACAAGAGAAGCCACCGCAATGAAAAGCCCGTGCACCACAACGAAGAGTAGCCCCCGCTCGCCGCAACTAGAGAAAGCCCGTGCGCAGCAACGAGGACCCACCGCAGCCAAAAATAAATAAATTAAAAAAAAAAAAGAAGACATCCAGTGACTGAAAATAGTCACAAACAGTATTGGAGCAAACAATTTTAGTTTGTCATTAATTGTGGAAATAGCCCTTATTTGGGGGCAAGATTTTGCAGGATCTTGCTACCTGATGGGAAGGTTTAGAAGATATAGAGTTGGTAAGGGTCCAAGCCTGAAGCAATGAACAAAAATAACAAGAGATTAAAAAAGAGAACAGTTAAAAGCCTTTGAAATAAGACTGAAAATTCGAAACTAAAGTAGAAAAGGAAATCAGTAAAGGGATACGAGAAGTGGTATAATACAGGTGTTGTTAGAGGAGAAATAAGGAGTTCATGTAGTGAATTTGATGAAATGAAGTTATTGAAGAGAGTAGAAAATTAATCTCTCTCTCTCTCTAGTTTTGCCTGTTCTCACATTACTGTTGTTTTCTTAATAGGAAAACTTGTTCAAAGGATGATTCATCAATTAGGATTGCATTTGGCTGCAAGTAGCCAAATTTTATTCCGGTGGCTTGATCAAATAGCCCCACTCAGTATCCTCCTGCTTCCGTTCCATTGCCTACAACTGTATCATATCATCAATTCCAGCTTCAAGGGAACCTGCTCATTTGAATTTTATTTTGAGTTGGGCACAGTGCTTTCCTGAGCAGTGTTGTGGTTCTGTTAGTAAGAAAAAAGCAGGGTTAGTGGAGACAAGCATTTGGGTTAGCAAGTGGCAACGTCTGCAATAAATAGTATAAACTTTTCAAATCAGTCTAGATGTTGTACTTTTGACCAGAGTCCTCCTAACATCCCTATTGTTTTTCTGCCTTTTAAAAAAGATCACATTTTCTATCTGTCTGGACTGTCATTGTTCTAGTCTTGAGGTTATAACAGATTGATATTTAAGTAAGATGAGGCCTCAGATACTTTATGTTAAAGATGATAAATTTGTTACTGAGAGGAAGTACCCCTGATAAAAATCTGAACTTCATATTATGCTGCTAATCATCTTCAAGTTAAGAGCAGTACTGGCTACAACGGTATTGGGTGGTTATATACAAGCTATTGGCTTTAATGTGTAAATACTGAAAAATTATCGTCAGTGTCCATTTTGTAGTCTGGATATAAAATAAAGCAATAGGCATCAAAACATACACCAGGCAGTGTGCATACTTTCATTTTCAACTTAAAATTTTGCTTCATATCTGTTAACCTTTGTTTCCTATATGGTGTATCATATAGAATCAAAGTGTTTTTCTTCCTTGTGATGTTTTTCATCTTTTCTTCCCACATGTGTAGAGCAAAGAAATGGGAGAAATGTCAAATTATAAAGATGTAACAAGATCCTAGAAGAAAAGAAATCCTAGTGATTTCTTTTTTTTTTTTTTTTTTTTGCGGTATGCGGGCCTCTCACTGTTGTGGCCTCTCCTGCTGCGGAGCACAGGCTCTGGACGCGCAGGCTCAGCGGCCATGGCTCACGGGCCCAGCCGCTCCGCGGCATGTGGGATCTTCCTGGACCAGGGCACGAACCCGTGTCCCCTGCATCGGCAGGCGGGCTCTCAACCACCGCGCCACCAGGGAAGCCCAATACTAGTGATTTCTGCAGCAACAGAAATGTTACCTTATTATATTACGTAGCTCATCTGATGTAACATGTATCAATGGTTCATATTATTAACATAGCGTCAATAATTAATATGTGACCCCCAAAGAATATCTCATAGCTATAATAGAAATGTTTCAGTTATTTGGATATTATTATTGTTCCACCTAAAAGGAAAAATAATTAATTGCTAAATTTGAAATTATAAATCATTTTTAAAAATTCATTCATTCTTTCCTTTTATTTTTTAAACAACAGCTACAGTAGAATGTTACAATCCAAGAACAAATGAATGGACCTACGTTGCCAAAATGAGTGAGCCCCACTATGGCCATGCTGGAACTGTGTATGGAGGCGTAATGTATATTTCAGGTAAATAATTGCAAAGGCAATTAATGTAATACATAGACTTTTGGCTATGTCGCCATCTTTCCATCTGGTGTTAATAATAATCCTGGAAATGGATAACCAAAATATAATTTGTATTGATTTTAGAATATATTTTGTGTGTACATTTGCTTATGAATCCTTTGGCATTTTATAAGTTTATAAGACTAGCGGCAAACCAATCCTACTGTAGATACCTTACTTAGAAGAAATTGGAAAGCTTTCAGCTTCTCCAGCTTGCCTTTCAGTCCCCATACCCTGTACTCCAATAACTCGGTACTCTAATAACCACCATTCATATTCTCTATAACAACATTTAATTCATTTTTATTCAGAATTTAGCTAAACTCTATGAGGAAATATATCATTATGTAACATATAAGCTCTACTGTGCATAAAACTTGCTACCAATATACACATAATGCATAATAATGTTCATTCTCTCATTTAGTGCAACCCATAATATATGTTTCTCTTGTCCTTAGCATTATAATGGGTTCTACTGTGGTGTCATTGCATAAATAATTCTGTGTTGATTACCTGTATTTTGGCCATATGCACATATACTTTTCTGATAAAAAATTCTGAAACAGTTGCAGTTTGCTCAGTGTCCCAGTAACAGCTTTCGTTCTCAAACTGTTGGTGTTCAAATCATCCTTCCGTAGAATTTACAAAGGAGTCTTATTTTAATGTAATGTTCACTTCAGGTATTGAAATTTTATTCCGTTATTCAGGTTCTTACCATTTGGCCCTGACACAGTCTACCTCTGACAGTTTTCCCCCTTTTGAAGGCCTGCCAGTGTCAGGCCAGCAGTTACGCTATTAGAGAACAAAGGCGATAAGGTGATGTTTGTGGTCTGAGTCTCTGAACGCTGCCTTATGAAATCTCTAACGAAGAAGGATCAGGGAAAGGCCTGTAGTGTATGATTGGCAGGTTTCTGGTGTTAAATATATGAGCAACTATGGGACGTCTTATATTGAAAGAGCCATCCACTAATCAATGATTTACACCATCCACCTATTTTACGTGTGTAGCTGCTATGCCATTATAAGGAGAGCTCCAGGTCTTCTGGGGAAAAGAAATGACATTCGAATGGTTCTAGTGGGGCTTTGGCATAACTAGGATACGTTGCACAAATGACCTTCCCAGTCAAGAGTAGGCTAGGAACCACAGCTGAGTTTCAAACCAAAGAGCACTGTTTTGCTTGCTGACAATTCAGTGAAGTACAGAAAAAATATCTAAAAGCAGAAAAAAAAATCGATTGCCATCTGGCCACCAGACGTAGAGCTCTGAATGATATGGCTAAAGATTAGTTTAGTTTTCTCCCTAATCTGCAGAATATATAGTCTGATCCTTTCATTGTACAGGCTGATTTAGATGTGCTCTAAGAATATCCTTTGTAGATGATATAGACTCAATTGAGCGACAACGAATTGCTGTACATGCAAAATTCCATATATATTCAGCATTCTAATTCTTTAGCTTTTTAAGAGAGGACATTACCCACCCTCACCCTACCCACCCAAAACTCTACAAAAATAATCAGTTCCGAACATTCGTCTAAGCTTGTACATTTGCACAATACTTTCGACTTTTCCGAAGCACTGTGATTTATTTCAGTTCATGGTCACAATCCTAATGAGAGAGCTAGAGTGGACATTCTTATCTGAGAAATGAGGAAACGGGCACCTAGGCTTTAAAGTGCCCTAGCCCTGTGCTCAGCACCCAGAGGGTGCTCGCTGAAGGGCAGCAGAAGTGAATGATGCTTTGTAGTTGGGATTTCCTGTAAACCCAACTCTAAGAGTGGCCAAAATATATTTTCATTCTGTAAAGCCTCTTAAATCCCATGGGTCTCTGTCTGAGAAAGTCATTACAATAATATAAGCTGCATTTTTGTTCTTTAAGGAGATGAAAATGTTATTTTCTTTATTTTTAATCCAGAGAAAGTATAGCAGGGAGACATTTATAAGAACAAGGTTGATAAGCTCTAAAATGTCATAATACCTGGTTAGACGTTAATTATCTGTGACCTGTGACAGAGAGTCTCCTATTTACTTTTGCATTTTTATAATAATCTGTTTACCCCATGCCTGTAATTTTCATTCTCTAGGAGGAATTACTCATGACACTTTCCAAAAGGAGCTCATGTGCTTTGACCCTGATACTGACAAATGGATCCAGAAGGCGCCAATGACCACTGTCAGAGGTCTGCATTGCATGTGTACAGTGGGAGAAAGGCTGTATGTCATTGGTGGCAATCACTTCAGAGGAACAAGCGATTATGATGATGTCCTAAGCTGTGAATACTACTCACCGATCCTTGACCAGTGGACCCCAATTGCTGCCATGTTAAGAGGGCAGAGTGATGTTGGGGTCGCTGTCTTTGAAAATAAAATCTACGTGGTTGGTGGGTATTCATGGAATAATCGTTGTATGGTAGAGATAGTGCAGAAATATGATCCAGATAAAGATGAATGGCATAAGGTTTTTGATCTCCCAGAGTCCCTGGGTGGCATCCGAGCTTGCACACTCACAGTTTTTCCACCTGAAGAAACCACACCATCACCTTCTAGAGAGTCCCCTCTTTCTGCACCTTAAGATCGTCCCTACAACTAAGATGCTGTAGTCCTATCTTTGCAACGTGTCATGGATTCTCTTCTTTTGCCCTCCCCCTTAAGTAGTGTATGTTAGGATTAGCCTCCAGTAATTGATACAAATATTGGAAAAAAGACGACATTGATGTTCTTTGTGCTGTTTGTTTGGTGGTAACAAAACCATTCTGGAAATGTATCCCATAGAAGCTGATGTTTAACATACGAGGAGAAAAAAAAAAAAAAAAAAAGCAAGGCAAAGTATTGTCTATAAGATGTTTCTGCAGTACTTTTTTGATGCCGTGTACTGGGTGTAAGGTATTTGTCATCTTACATTAGAAAGCCCAATAAACCAAGTTGAAGGTGGATTATAGTAAATGTACAACTGTGCTAACTAGGCTTCAAAGTAAAAAGTTTTCCTTTCATCTTTGACTGTGAGATGTGAAAGGGAGGTAGCCCGCTCCAACAGGAAACAATAGACAAAAGGTTGCCAACTCGCATGAGCTACCTCCCTCTTTTCATAAAGTATTTTTGACATATCTGTCAGCCCACCTGTCTGTGGGGTACATTGAGAACACATCGAGTTTCTTAGACACACAGGAGAAAGAATAATTATAATTCACGAATATTAATTTAAAAAAACAGCATGACCCCTCAACTTGTAAGCAAGGCTTTGGGGTTTTTTAAGTGTGTATAAATATAGACACACACATATATCAAATAGAAGAATTTTAAAAACTGAGTAGCACGTCAAACAAATGCAAAAAAGAAAACTTTGAAATTTCTTCCAAAAAGCAGCTTCCATTAAAATGGAAATTCAGTATGCACGTACTGAACGCATGTAGGTAGAATCATACTGAATTTAGGCGAATAAGGGCTAGAAATTTTGAGCAACTCAATTTGTCATTTGGCCAAATTTTTCCTTCCAAAACTGTAATCTCCACCTTCTCCTTTGCTGTTGAGGTAACTTACATATTATATGTATTCTGTATACTCAGTTCATAAGATTATTTAGCACAAAGTATAGCAGCTCCACCTGGTGAGAGCTCCTTTCGCTCAGTGAATTCCACTTCCATGTTTTATTTTTTTTGTTCAATAAAAACATTTAATGTCGCTTTGGTGTGAGGTATCCTGTTCTTGTCTGAGTTGGCTTCCTTTGGCTTCCTTTGATTAAATACCTTTCTTTTTTTTTTTTAGTATGCCAAGATCCAAATGATCAGAACTTAAGAGTACTGAACAGCTTGGATTAATGAATACTAATGACTTTCATTCAAGGAAGAAAAGAATTTGACCAGGTCAAACTTCATTGGTGAAAACTCATTGTTGGTTGTCTTTGAGGAATTAGTTTGTAGAAGATGCTAACTGACCCCTCTCCATCCCCACAGGGTAATATATGTCTAAACCACAAGAGCAGTGAAATTTCTGAGGTCGGTTTCCCGGATCTTCCAGAAGATCCATCTTGCCTAATGAGAAGGGATTGTGTAAGATGACTTAAGAGATCTGTTCTCGACCGAAAAAATGTTTTTGTAAGAGATTGATAATTATGTTAGGGCCGTATGTTTGACCTTTCCTACTTTATCTGCAAATGACCCGATTAAATCTGAACCAAAAATTTCGAGCTTTTCCAAACCAACTAGAGTGTTGCCAAAGTTCTTATCTAGTGGAGAATTGGCAGTGCCCATGTCACTGCCTCTGTCTTGAGTTAATCATAGTGAAGAAAACAATTTTCCCATCAGTGGTACTTTTGAATGTTAGGAGAAGCCTGGTTTGAATTTGAAAGACCCTCTTTGGCAAGATTGTTCTTAAGTCAGAGAAACTGGTCACGTGATTTCAGTCGTCTGCTTATAGGCAGGTCAGATTCAGCCATTTGCAGAGAGTTAACACCCTCCTGAACATGGGAACATGTACAGGACAGACTAATGGTCCCACCACAGTCCAGTATGGGTGTTCCTGGTCAGGCGGCTCTCCTCCAAGCAGCAAAGGTTTTTTCCATCTTGTGGCTTCTTCTGCCTCTTGGGTCCTCGGAATCTTCTCCATTCAGTCAGCAGAAGAAAAATGGAACTTTGCAGGTATGAGGGCTGTCGGGCTTGAAAGAGGCATGCATCACTTCTACCCACGTTCTGCTGTCCGGAAGTCAATCCTGTGTCCACACAGAAGCCCAAAGGGGACTGGAAAATAGCAGATAGCCGCGTGCCCAGAAAGAAGAGGAAACAGGGCTGGTGATCCGGTCGCAGTTTGCCACAGGGAATAACAAAGCACAAGGTTCCGTTTGACAGCTTACCTTTTCTGCATCCAGGCCATATGTTATTTAGAATAACAATTCATGTCATGCAAGTGCTGTTATTAAACAATTCCAACAGCTGGTAAATTATTACACATTTTCCTTCACAGTGAATAACAATTTTTCTTTATAAAAAATCTCGGACAGTCATTAGTTGGCTCTACAAGCATTTCTCCCATTTGCCTTTCTTAGGTTCTTGATCTACTTGAAAAAGGAGCTACTGAATACATTAAATCTCAAAAGGTTCATCATTTCCCTTCCTGGTCAAGGTTGGTAGAGTGGGGAAGATGAAAGAAAACAGCTACTTTGCCTGTTTCTAGAATTAAAAAAAAATTCAGCTCATAATCAGGTTTGCCCTGAAAAGTAAAATGATGACCTGAACCTGTTTCCTCTCTAATATTACTTTAGAGACTTAACAATATATAAGTATGTATTGTTTCCTTGCAAGTTGCTAAAATAATTCCCTCCCATTATACCCAGAGAGAATGCCCCCATAGGGCAAGTAAGTGGTGTTGTATTTCATTAGTTCAACTGTGACTTTTTTTTTTTCCATTTCAAGGGCCTTTGTGTATTGCCCACCCCCCCAAGAATGGTAAGTAGACTTCCTCATGTGGAAAGTTGGCCCTGCCTCTAATTTTATTCTTGGCCATTGTGTCTTATTTTCAAGGCACTAGACCTTAGGTTTAGTCCTTTCCACATCAGAGATCTCTTGGAGTATGCGGGCAGGAAAGTAAATGTGAAACAAGTCCACAGGGATTAACGGAATTTTATTTTAAATTGGTCAAATCATGTAGTATTTTACAACTCTTGGTAATTATAAAAAGGCAAAATACAGAAAAATTGGTAAATACAAGAAAGAAGAGAAGTCATTCATCTCCCCCCATATCAGTAACGATTGCTAAATGCGAGTAGATTGGTTTTACACAATTATCAGAACGTTACAGGTTGGCCAACGTCTTCTGTAAAAATCAGTAAATATTTTAATCTCTGTGGGCCGTTGGTCTCTGTGGCAACTACTCATCTCTGATGTTGTAGTGCAAAGATGTCGATAATGTGTAAATGAATGAGTGAGGATGTGTTCTAATAAAAGTTTAGGACACTGAAATTTGAATATCCTATAATTCTCACATAGTATAAAATATGACTCCTCTTTTGAGTTTTCAGCCATTTAAAAATTGTTAGCTCCTGGGCCATAGAAAAACAGACCATGGACCAGACTTGGTCCATGATCTGTAGTTTGCTGACTCCTGCATTACAAGAGTGCGTTTCATTATCATTCACTTATTCTTTTTAAAAAAAATTAATCAATTCGTTTATTTTTAGCTGCTTTGGGTCTTCGTTGCTGCGTGAGGGCTTTCTCTAGTTGTGGTGAGCAGGGACTACTCTTTGTTGCGGTGCGCGGGCTTCTCATTGCAGTGGCTTCTCTTGTTGTGGAGCACGGGCTCTAGGCGTGCAGGCTTCAGTAGTTGTGGCACGGGAGCTCAGTAGTTGTGGCTCGCGGGCTTTAGAGTGCAGGCTCAGCAGTTGTGACGCACGGGCTTAGTTGCTCCGTGGCGTGTGGGATCTTCCCGGAAAAGGGCTCAAACCCGTGTCCCCCGCATTGGCAGGCGGATTCTTAACCTCTGCTCTACGAGGTAAGCCCCCCATTTATTCTTTCAAGAAACATTTACTGTGAATGTATTTTGTATCAGTCAATGAAGAGTCCTAGGGTCTACAAAGATGAATAAACTGAATCCCTGCCCTCAAGGAGCTCAGTCTAATTGCGTAGATAGATGCTTACAACGTAGTGTGCTGGAGGCTAGGAGGGGTGTCTAAAAAAGCCACATCTGAACAAGTCACAAAAATAGATGTTTATAAAATGAATGCCTGGGACTCGAGTGCCTGCATTAATAAGATACAACTTTTCTTGCCACAAAGCTATAAATAAAAGAATACGCATAAGGAAGGGGCAGCCAGTCCATGAAAGCCTAGCTCCTGCCCCCTGATCAACTTGATCTAATTACCCCAACTCCCAACTTGCTGGTTCTGTGCTAAGTAGGGTCACACACAACGTGTCCTTTAAAATACTCTGTAACCAGCAGAGTACAGGATGGGATATTTAACAAGACTTTCCTAAAATCTCTGTGCGTCAATATGTTTTTTTACTGCAAGTAACAGAAATCCCCAACTCTAACAATAAGGAAATGTGTTTTCTCACAGAGCTGCAAAGCCCACTGGAGATAAAGGAGGCCCCAGGCAAGATGTACTTAGCTCAGTGTCATCAAACTCCCAGGTTGGTTTTTTTTTTTTTTTCCTCATATCCCCACTCTGTTTGCAACAGCATTTGTAAACACTGTGTTTCGCCAGTAGCGTCCCTTGTTCACATCCACAGAGAGAGAAAACCTCTCCCTCAATCATGGAATTTAAATTCTCTTTAGTCTGATGGAGGCAACCCAGGACATATGATTCTCGTGGCCCTGTTGCCAGGGGAATGCGGTGCATGGATTGGCTTAGATTAACTATCTTACATGAAATTGTTGTTGGGGAATTAACCATAATACCCTCCTCTCTCAGGAAGAACAAGAAGGAAACATGGAGAAGGAAATTTAGCTAATTGGACCGACTGGTTCACTTTGTCCCAAATCAGTCTAGGCTTTTTCTAGGTTCATGTTTTTCAAAGTCTGGGTCACAACCTATTAGTACAGAAATTCCCAAAGTGTGGTCCAGGCAACCTGGTGTCCTGAGACTCTTTCAGGGAATTCATGAGGTCAAAACTATTCTCATCATAACACTAAGCTCTCATTTGCCTGTTTCACTGTCATTCTCAAGTGTACAGTGACATTTTCCAGAGGTTGAAGGACACACGGTGATGCCATTACTCTGTCAGGTAATAGGATATGAGTTTGTGTATTCTTGTATTTTAAAAACCCTCAGGGAGTTCTCTGATGGTCCAGTGGTTAGGACTCGGTGCTTTCACTGCCGTGGCCCCGGGTGCAATCCCTGGTCGGGGCCAAAAAACAAAAGCAAAAAAACCTCTCATTGTTCGTTTCTAATACAGTAAACATCAATAGCTATAACTCACATAAACACAACCTCTTTGGTATCCTCAAATTTTAAGAATGTATGGGAGTCCTGAGACCCAAAAGTCTGAGAACTACTGAGTTGTAAGATCAATTTTAGAAACATTTTTTACAGAAATGGAATAAAAACTAGAGTGTGCCGTACATCATAAATGTAAGTATTGTTTTGTGAAGTTTTCTTTGATTATGTATATGTGTTTATATATACACATGCATTTAATCAAAAGAAAAAAATTCACAAAACAATACTTATATATGTGTGTGTGTGTGTGTGTGTGTGGTTACAATATAAGTAAAATGTTCTAATGTGGGACCTGATCAAAAATGGTTGAAAGCACTGCTCATTGGTCCTGAGCATACTCCATGTAACAAAGGCCCTCTTCCCACCATTCCCTCCACCACCAAGGAACACACTCAAGTCTCCTGGGTTGTTTAAAGTCCTGACACCAAAGAGCGAGGGCCCAGCAGATACATCACCTAAGGTTTGATTTCTCAGTTCTCATGTCTTATCTGAAAATGTACCCGTTCCCTCAGTGATTAAACCCAGGCAGCCACAACCACCTATAAGGTCTGCCCTAGGCTGGTAGGAATTTGCACCAAAACCACATTAGACGGCAACACACACTCTGAATGTAGCGTAAGTGGCACACAATCATGGCAGCAGGCCATGATTTTGATTCGTCACACAAATCTCTTCACGAAGGTGTTTCTCAAAAGGAACAGTAGCTGTAATAGACATTAATAAATATGGAAAGCAGGGACTTCCCTGGCGGTCCAGTGGTTACGACTCTGCGCTTCCATTGCAGGGGTCACGGGTGCGATCCCTGGTCGGGGAGCTAAGACCTCGCAAGCTGCGTGGTGTGGACAAAAATAAAATAAAATGTGCAGCTTTCAAAATAAGGAAATAAAGAAATGAATTACGTACAGAAGGCAGAAAGGGCCTGACTGTAAGCCATAGAAACCAAACTCCAACCAGCTGAGGCGAAAAGAAAAAAAATATATGAGACCAGTTATTGGGGCATCTTACACAACCATAAGAAGACCAGAGCTGCTGCTGGGACACAGGGAAAACCAGAGGAAGGACTCAAAGAGTGTCAGTACTCTGACTCTGCTTTTCTCTCAGGGTTGGACTCGTTGCTTCCCAGCCTCTTTGACACGGCAGTGGCTAGGAATGGGGGCTCGGAGAACGTCTGCCTTTCCCCACGATGACAAAATGCTCCCCGTTCCCCATCATCGGTTGAAAGCTCCTTGGGAAGCACAGCGATAGGACGGGTTTACGTTAGATGCTTACCTTTGGATGAATACGCAAGGGCCTCAGGGCCCTGATGTGAGGGGCAGGAACTCGATCCCTGGAAAGGGGTACATTCCCATTGAACGGGCAAATTATTTGGAGCCAAGATGTCCCCCAAATTGATGTCTAGGCAAATAATAAGTTCAAGATACACAGAGTAACCCCACTCAGGTCCAAAGGAAAATGTGTGTGTGTGCCAATCAAGAGGTCAAATATTTCTCGAAAGCTAACAGAGTTTGTCTGGAGAACTGATTCCTACTCAGGGCTCAGGAAGTACCTCTCCACCTGCTACCTTCCACCTCACTGTGGTCTACACATACCTTCAGGCCTGCCTGCTTCGGAAGGACATCGTGGGACGTAGTCAGGAAGAAGTCACACTGCTGCCTCTCATTGCCCATCACCTTCACTGTACGGCTTCTTGGTCCCGGTAGAGAGAGAAATGCAAAATGACAAAAACTGGCAGGATCTGAGCTAGGATCTCCAAGTGTTTGTTTTGTAGTCTTTAAAAAGGCAGCCTCCAAGCTGTTAGTTAAACACAACAAATGTGCAATGAAGTTGCTGTAGCAGATTTTCGGAACAAGGCTGGGAACGTGGTGGCAGGGCACCAAATGCAGTTAGCATGGCCTAGCCAGGAACAGGTCCTGTGTCCTTGGGACAAATTAGAGTGACTTGTGGCCAGAGCACTCAAGGGCAAGAGTAGGTGTCCTGGTGGCCACGAGAGCTGATAAAGGCTGGGACGTCTGTGACCTTATATCGGGTGCCTCCTTTCTGTCCCTGTACTAGAAGCTTTTTCCTACCAACTCTTTGACACCCTCAGGTAAGAGAGATGATCACAGTCTCTCCTGCTAGAGCATTGAGAAGGTTACAGGGAACGTGTGGATGTATTTGGGAGGCTTCTGGATGTGTGTACATAGGCTGTACGTCTCCACCAATTAGGAGTCCAGAATAAAATGTTTGGGACAACTGACTCAGGAGTGAGAGGTTGCAAAGTCGTGGCAATGTCAGGTTGTGTGGTGCTGGGCAACCAGTCAGACTGATCCAGTGCGGAGGGCAGGGGCGGTCACAGCCAGGGCTACGTTCTTCCAGAGTCAGGTATCTGGAGTCAGGGAGTTGGCAGAGGGAGCTGAGTCAGGCACACAGGCTGCTGGACGGCCCATCCGCCGCCGTCTTCCTCATGCTGAAATTTTTAATACCAAAAATGAAATGTAAAGTGAAAAGCCTTGGGCTTCCCTGGTGGCACAGTGGTTGAGAGTCCGCCTGCCGATGCAGGGGACGCAGGTTCGTGCCCCGGTCCGGGAAGATCCCACATGCCGCGGAGCGGCTGGGCCCGTGAGCCATGGCCGCTGAGCCTGCACGTCCGGAGCCTGTGCTCTGCAACGGGAGAGGCCACAACAGTGAGAGGCCCGCATACCGCAAAAAAAAAAAAAAGTGAAAAGCCTTCATTTCTGGTAAAGAGCCTTCAAGTTGAAAACTTCCTGGCACAACTGAGGACACAGCAATCTGAAGTCTCCTTTTCCTACTCAATACTCTGTAATACCCTACATGGGAAAAGAATCCAAAAATGAATAGCTATATGAATATGTATAACTAAATCACTTTGCTGTACACCTGAAACTAACACAACATTGTAAATCAGCTATAGTCTAATATAAAATTAAAAAAAAAATTAGTCTCCTTTCCCTGCCCCCCTCTGATGACTCTGAATGAGCCCTTCCCACTTGGGAAGGGCTTGAATCTTTTTTGGATTCAATTCAATTAGTCCATTGCCTTAGACTAATGGCCCGAAAGGGCTAATCATCATCATCAGTGAAAATATTTCCAGCAATAGAATTTTCCATCACGGGTTCGGAAGGGTGACATTTTTTCAGAGCTCTCAGCGGGGCCAGAGGCCTGAGAAGCATGCCTGGGGCGTCCATGGGTACAGAACTGAGCAAAAGTGAGTTTTTACAAGTATTTCTTAAGGTAGGCTAAACTGCTGTAACACACAGACCCCCAAATGATAAAGTCAACGTTTTTGCTTCGTACCCACGTGCCAGGCAAGCTGTGTTCTGGATCTGAGGGTGGCTCTCCTCCACGCAGTCACTCAGGAGACAGCTCTCCCATCTACAGCTTCCCAAACAGCCACGATCGTCTCCATTCCGGGGAGCACCAATCAGAGGAGGGAATAGCTGAGGAGCGAGTGAGAGGATTTGCGGGCCAGATCTGGCTGTGGTGCACAACTTCCCACACAACTTTCAAGGAGGCTAGGAAGTAAAATCTAAGGTTGGACTCAGAAGAAGAAAGAGACCATCGTGGTGAAGCGCTAGCAGATGCTGCCCCAGCAAAAGAGTCTCATCTCTGATTTAAGAGGCAATGCGTTGCCAAGGAACTGGCAGAATCTCATGCAGGGTCTGTCAGTCAGAAAGATCTCATGGGGCTTGAGATCGTGATGTCAGAGAGGGGACGAGAGTAGATTGCTTTTGTAGATATCAATGAGGGAACCCCATCTGCTACGACCCTGGAACTGAAGATTAACTGTACTTAAAACAATCAAGATGACACTGGTCAGACAACCACGTGACCAATTTCAAGATGACTGTCAGAGCTGACTGTGCTGTTTCTGCATGTAGCCCGCTCCCTCCATCTATAAAAGCCCTGCCCACTGCTCAATCCTGGGGGAGCTCCTGAAGCCCAGTGCCGGAGTCAGAACCTCAGGCGACTGTGGGCTCTGTCCATTCGGTGTAAACTGTGAACCTCTCTTGTCAAGTAGACAGTCAAGAGCAAAATACAGGGGGAAACCGAGTCACGACCTCTGAGGCGTGGTTTGCTTCTTTTTCGTAAGAGGAAAAACTCCAAACCCAAAGTTATGCACTAAGGTTGGTAGCAAGAAATTGATTACAGATGATCAAAGCAGGGTCTGGACCCTCTGGACCAGCGTTTCCAGCAGGAAGCTTTGGTTGGCTATCACAGAGGAAACCCCAGTCTCCAGGATGGGCCAGGGGAACACAGGGACGTGCTCAAAAGCTGGCCCCGGTGAATTGCTTCTGTGAGACTCCTAGGGTTCTGTGACAGAATCGTATTTTCTGACTGCTTTCTGTGGTTCCTCATAGTTGCACTCGCTCGTTCATTTCTACTTAGCAGTGTGCAGATACAGATTTTAATGACGTGGGGAAACTTAGCTGATGGTACTTATTGTTCTGCAGGGCAGGAGCTGTGAGGGCCTGAGAAGGCAAGGTCCCAGGAAGTCTAAGGAATTAGACACACTGCCCTTCAGTGTACGGATGTCAAGGGGCGGAGATGGCCGTCATGGCCTGGTCAGGTCAGGTAGGGAAGTTGCACAGGGCTCGACAGGTGTGTATGTATGTATGTATTTTTGAATGAAAGATTCTTTGAATTCTATAGTGGGGGCCCAATTGTTTTGAGTCCTGAGCCTGGAGCCTGAGGGAGACTCTGGGGCCAGTGAGGCCAGTGCCTCAAAGGACGCCCATTACTATCATCTAAGAAGAAATCTCATGAACGGAGCTCCATCCAGAGAGGCCACGGGAGGAATATTTTGTCAGGGGCGCCTGGGACATGGCGTTGCCCATTTGTCACATCTGGTAGCTGCTCTTTCTTTTTTCTCCCCTTTGATAGATTTCCTCTTTGAATCCCCCTCAGTCACTTACCTCTTAATGGAAGTGGGCAGATCTGGGTTTTTTGTGTGTGTGTGTGGTACGCGGGCCTCTCACCGTTGCGGCCTCTCCCGTTGCGGAGCACAGGCTCCGGACGCGCAGGCTCAGCGGCCATGGCTCACGGGCCCAGCCGCTCCGCGGCATGTGGGATCCTCCCGGACCGGGGCACGAACCCGTGTCCCCTGCATCGGCAGGCGGACTCTCAACCACTGCGCCACCAGGGAAGCCCCAGATCTGGTTCTTTTCCAGGAGCATATCTGAAAGAGAGAGAGAGATCTAAGAATAAGTACACGGAAAGCATGGGAATCTTCGGAAGGTGAAAGAATTCCCACTCATCCATCAGGGAGGCACTACCCAGTTTGCATCCAAGGGAAACACTGTGTGTGGTCACAGGTTAAGGAGACAGAGTTTTCAATGAGCTGGAGAGCTGACCCCTTTGTAGAGGTTGGGCTTAGGAGTCTGAAGGTGGTGAGGGAGGAGGGAGAACTGCCTCATGAACACATTGGGCAGGGCTCCCCCATATCTGCCACTTTCCTATTCGTGGAATGAAGCAGACAGCACCCTCATAGAACGAGTCCTGCATGTCCCATTTTCTTGGATATCTGTGAGGGTGGCCCCGATAAGATTGGGGCACCCATTCGTCAGGGGTGTCCTAGCCACACCACTCATGCTTCTGCATGGATAGCCAGGGGCTGTCTCGCAGTCGCCAAAAATCCAGGAAGGCACCATGGAAAATTGAAATGTTCCAACAGATCATATAGGAGGGGGCATGGGGACTTCCAGTTGTTAAGTCCAGTTGTTAAGATTCGTGCTTCCATTGCAGGGGGCGCGGGTTTGATCCCTGGTGGGGAACTAAGAACCCACATGCTATGGGGTGGGGGGAAAGGAGGGGGCAATGGGTGTCTTTTAGTGAACCCACACACTGAGCATTTCACTCACTCCACGCTAAGTTTTCGATCTGTTCTTTTCTTCTATGTAGCAAGCAGACAGGCTCCCAAAGGTCCAGGAGCCCAGAGAGCCACCCACCTAACGTGCTCAGACTCTAAATACATGTAGGAAAGCAACAGTTGCTTGGCCTGGGAAGCTGGGGGTTGGGGTGGACTGACTAAGGGTCAGATAGCAGAGCACAGTCGGTTGTAAGACAATGAGCCCATTTCACCCCCCGGATGTCTCTGGAAGATGGCTCCTTGGTTACGTGAGGGAGAGTGGACCCTTATTCCACATTCTTGAGAGCGGGAGGGGCTCTTGAGAGTTGGCAGATGTTTTGGCCACAGACCCACAGTCATTGGCAAGGGTTGAGAAGAGCCCAAGCCAGAGTTCTTTCGAGGGGGTAGCAACAGCACAAGGGGAGAAACCATCTCTTGAGGAATTTTTCACCAAACACTTGCCCTCTGAGTGATAATGACCATGATCGGAACTAGGGAGGCCCCTGTGAGAGTGGCCATGGCTTGGAGGGGTCCAGCACTGGAGGGACAAGAAGGGCGGCGGCGACACTATAGTCACGGGCAGAAGACCTCTCAATGGCTCACATAGCACAGAGGATGGAGGCTCTGTTGGGAATGGCGACTCAGTGAAAGCTGGGATCCCCTCCAGTTTCTTTTTTTTTTTTCAATTTCATCTATTTTTTAATTTATTGGCAAAAAGGTGTTCATAGATGTCTCATCACTTTCATTTTATAGATCACTTGTTCTCATTTCCAATATTATCTATATGTGTGATATGTTTGTCTTAGTCTCTTTTGCTTGATTTCCTCAATTTTAATCTTTATTTCATTTTTTAATCAATATTTTTAAATTGAAGTATAGTTGACTTACAGTGTTGTGTTAATTTCTGCTGTGCAGCAAAGTGATTCAGTTATACGTATATATACACATTTTTAAAAATATTCTTTTGCTTTATGGTTTATCACAAGATATTGGATATAGTTCCCTATGCTGTACAGTAAGACCTTGTTGTTGAGCCATCCTCCACTTTCAAAGAGAGGCAAAGAGACAGTGAAATATATTCTGTTGTTATTATTGTTTTCAGGCTTGTCCAAGGTAGAATATATGTGGTCCCATCAGTCTGTATAGAGGCAGGAAAACAGTGAAGTCCATTTGTGTCTACTATTGCTTTCTGTGAATCTAAGAGGAAAGGTGTATAGTCTCTGATCAAAGGAAAAAGAGTTGAGTGAGTTGCCTGAAGCCTGCCAAGGTGCCAGCCTATAACAGGGGGATCTGTCTGACCCTCAGTGTTTCAGAAAGATCAAGGCTGCAGTGGGTGTGGGCCATGGCAGAAATGAGGTGGAAGATGTAGCCAGAGGGAGATGGACAGCCTCGAGCTGGACTGACTTGAGTGCAGGAGGCCAGGAGCTCGCAGAAAGGCTTAGCAGGGATGCCTGAAAGCAGAGAGAAGGATCTTGGTCCTGGTACTTCTGGAATGTAGGGAGCATATGCCCATCAATAGGAGTTCATGTCCAGTCCACCCCCGCTGTTTCTTGGCCCGAGAAGCAGATCCCAGGGAGGCCGGGGCCTGTGACTCACATGCCCCGGCACAAGAATGACGGAATGTTGAGTTTTGTGAGTTTTGTGGCTGATGAGGCCTCAGGATGCCTGTGTCGTTCGGGATTCTCGCCCAGATTTTCCACCTCATTTAATATGTTAAAGTTATACACGAAGGCTTTCCTTCTAAACTGGGGTGTTCTAGGGACAGTGCTGGCTCTTGGATTCACTGGAAGCCAGCTGCTATGGTCTGAATGTTTGTGTCCCCATAAAATTCATATGCTGAAATCCTAATCTCCAGGGTGATGATGGTATTTGGAGGTGGGGTGTTTGGGAGGTGATTTGGCCATAAGAGCCCTCACGAATGGGATTAGTGCCCTTATAAAAGAGGCCTCAGAGACCTAGCTTGTCCCTTCTGCCATGTGAGGACATTGAGAAAAGACAGCCGTCTAGAAACCAGGAAGCAGGCTCTCCCCAGAATCTACCAGCACCTTGGACTTAGACCGCCGAGCCCCCAGAACTGTGAGTAATAAATTTCTGTTGTTTGTTTGGTTTATTTTATTTTATTGAAGTATAGTTGCTTTACAATGTTGTGTTAGTTTCTGGTGTCCAGCAAAGTGATTTTGCTTTCTACATATATACTCTTTTTCAGATTCTTTTCCATTGTTTATTACAAGATACTGAATATAGTTCCCTGTGCTATACCTTGTTGTTGATTTTATATATAGTGGTTTGTATCTGTTAATCCCAAACTCCTAATTTATCCCCCACCCCCGCCCCAAATTTCTGTTGTTTATAAGCTACCCAGCCTGTGGTATTTTTTACTAAGACACCAGCCATCTCCACTGACCCCTTCTTCACACCACCACCACTGGGATCCGTAGCTCTGACTGGCTTCCTCAACCACTTAAGCCAGAAAACTCTGTTCAATATCCTGACGCCACAAAACAGAACGGTGGGCTTCCTGCGGTCTCACTCCTCCAAAAGAATACTAGCAGATAATGTAATGAGAATGTAAAAGGTACCTGTGGTTTTCCAGTGCTTTTATAGAACTTTGAGAAGTACATTTTCAAACGTTTTCCTTTCTCTTTTTAAACTATTTTTGTTGTTTGAGTTTTTCTTTACGAGGAAAACCGGCCCTGTTTGTAGATCATCTGATTGTTTATGTGGAAAATTTCAGGGACTCTGCAGTACTGTAACCAGAAGTGCTCGCCGCTCAAAAGCCGATAAAGAGGCCAAGTTGGTGGAAAGGAAAGTTTGCTTTATTTTGGAGGCTGACAACCGGGGTTGGGGGGGAGGGCGGACGCCTGTCCAAAGGCCGACTCCCCCCACCGCCCCCCGGCCGACAATCAGGGGGCAAGAGCTTTTCTAGACAGAGGGAGGGGGCTACATGCAGAATCAACACAGTCAGCTCTGACAGTCATCTTGAAATTGGTCATTGGTGGTCTGACCGGCGTCATCTTGATTGTTTTAGGTACAGTTAATCTTCAGTTCCAGGGTCAGTTTGTTTCCATTTCATTGAGGCCAATTCTCGGAATTGTGGCAGCTTATGTCACGGCTATAGCCTGGTCATCGTGTAGTTAACTTCTTCCACCTGGTGTGCGTTTCAGTATCTACAAGGCAGCTCACAGGATGTGGCTCAGAATATTATCTCTAGTCCTTGAGAAGGAACTAAAGGCCCTTGACTACGCGTAAGGATTAAACTATTATTATTTGGTCTCCTTTGACTGTTTTCCTTTGTTTCTGCCTGTTCTCACTTCTCTGGTTAAACTTATTCTTTGGCTAAAGTTTTTCCACAGACAAAAGTCAGGGGGAGGACATAAGGGGAAGAATCATAGGGTCCTGCTCCGTTTCAGGCCCCTTTTCTTTGGTACTCCTCAGTCTTGAGGAGGGACGGGTGCAGAACAAGAGGGGAAGAAGGTTTGGGTAGAGGGTTAGTCAGAAACTTGGCAGAGGGGCTCGGGTTTAGTTCCATTTCTGTTTCAATTTTCCCCAACTGTTTGAGGGAATGGGGCGACGACTGCTCTTGCCTACTTCTTGCTGAAGTGGGGCATAGTCCTGCCTAATTTGGGGAATGGACACAGAAAAGGAAATAATCTCGAGCTCCATGCTTAGCATCAATATTTTGTATTATGAGATCATTACCTCTCTCCTTGATTACTTTGTCATAGTACCTGGAGAAACATTTGAAAATTAGTAGACATTTTACAATGAAGATAATAATCGAAATGCATCTTCGTATAATTCTCTGAATGTATTTTTTCTTAATGGTTAAAGCAGATGTACAGTGTATGTTTAATAGGCCATAAACAGGCTGTTTTGGTTAGCCTAAAGTTCCAAGTAAATCATGTATAAGGCAGAATGACTTCCTCACACCTCCATATGTGAAAATTTCCTCCATCATTTTCCCCTTTTAATTGTAACTCTTTCCATAGAAAGCATTGATACTCAATATATTTTCCCACCGTTGCCAGAGTGGCTCAGTTGCCTGCTCTGGGTCCACTCGTGTCCCTCAGTGCTAGGCCTCTTTTTGTTTATGTATTTGCCTAGCTGTCCACGTTAGGGGAAAACTAATCAGATATCGTGGACAGGCTCAGAGGTATGTTAATCGGGAAACACTTTATAGACCATGCATTTTATCATTTATATCCAATTCTCACACAAACATTGTACATGTGCTTTAAGCAGTAAACTTAGAGCCAGCAGTGATACACATCATGAGTAGTTATACTCTGTGACAACCTCACTAGACAGATTTTTCCATTCTGAACACCGGGGTCAAAAGTATGGTTGGAAACAAAACAATAGCTTTCCATCAGAATTTTGAATTTGTGAATTTCTTACCCAGTTCAACAGTATGATCTGAAAGTTATCAAATGTTTTCCATATAATTTAACATACCAAATAATCCTAATTAGTTTAGAGAAAATTCTTTTCTCTTAACAGAGAGAGAAAACCAAATTTAGTCATGTATCAGTTTACTGTTACAACAAAATTCATCTACCTAATTAAATTCAGTCTAATCTTAATCCTGACAACATACAAAATTCTTTTCTCAGAGTTCCTTTTTTACAAGCCTTTTATCACTTTCTGGATCCATACAAATCTGTCCTTTTTTTCCCCATCCAACCCATAGTGGGACAAAATTATTGTCATCATTTTTCCTCAACAAAAATATCTCCGTTCTTTATACTTTCTCTTCGCCGACAACACATATCCTACTTACTTTACACACTGAAATGCTTCTCTTATCATATTTACATATTACAATTTTTAACTCTTGAAAACCTTAACAAAACCAAGAAACAAGTAATTGAACTATTTATTATATCAGTATTTTATGATTGGCAAACTTAAGAACATATTCCATAACCTCTAAAAACGTAGTTTTTCATAGCACAATTTCTCTTTAATGTGGTACAAGATGTGTGTTTAAGAAACCCAAACATCTTTACTTTCCCTCTTGGTCTTGCGAGAAGACAAAAAGTAGGTAAATTTAGATTTCTTTGATTTGTAAGTGCTTACTTTTTTTTTTAAGCCAATTTGTAATAGAGCTCTTTACAAATTAACCAAAGACACATATATCCAGACAAACAGAGATCTCATTGTTTCATCTTTTTACATTTCATGAATTAGGCATTGCAATTAAACTTACCAGTTTATGAATAAGAATCCAAATAGTCAAATTTACACACTCAATTTTAAAAGGCTTCTTTTTTTCCCTGTTTTTTTTTTTTTTTTTTTTTTTGGCTTGAAGTTTTACTAATTAACCCAAGGCTGAAGTCTTAGGCAAAGTGGGCCGTTTTTGTACTTCAAGGACATGATAAGAGTTACCTTCAAGTGTTCTCCTAGGCATATTTTTGTTTTCTCAGGGTCAGAATTCTGCAAACAGTATTTTATCAAGCTAACTTTCTCTAACTGCATATGCAAAAAAAACCAGTTTGGGAATTTCAAAAGAGTTTCATCTTAACCAATTTTCTCGAGAGTCTAAAGAATACTCTTGCCATACATTGGTAAAAAAAAATCATCTTTCTTTTTCTTTAGTCATAATTTTATAGCTAAAATTTTTCGAATGGATTGAACCTGAGTTTCCCATTTTACACAGGACAACAAAGATATCAATCACGCAGAGGGAATACGCACTCACGCACCAAAAGGCAGATCTGTCACAAATCCTCTTCAGAAGATGACCGGTAAGGAGTCCCAAACAAACACTCCCTCAACACAAATGGTCCTCGATGGTAGACAGACGTCAGAACCAATTGGCAAAATACCCTCAGTGCTCACAAACAGTCTTCAACGGTAGACAGATGTCAGAACCAATTGGCAAGAATGCCCAAATGGCACTTAGCGCTCACGAATGGGAAGGTGGCCCGGGTGCACACGGGTGGACTTACCTGGTCTTGGAGCTCGTCAGCTTGTCCAGATGCATCTTGCCGTTCCACCAAGGAAAAGCGTAAGTTGGCAGCCAGTGCCGAGGAAGGGAGAAACAGGGAGGATTCTTGAAACAAATGGTTTTGGCAGCTGCCAGGAACATCCCCCAAGTCCCCTTCTCGGGACTAGCTAACCATGAGCGACAGGCTCATCGCAACCATCCTGGTGCGTTGTCATGGCCGTGACTCTACTCTGGAAAACCCAGGGGAGCCAGATGTCATAAGAGCGCAGAAGCCATCATACCTGCGGTAGCCGCAGTAGCCCCACTAGCCCCACGCTGGGCGCCAAAAACTGGAACCGAACGTGGGGTCTGGCTGCTCGCCCCCTAAAAGCCGATAAAGAGGGCAGTTGGTGGAAAGGAAAGTTTGCTTTATTTTGGAGGCTGGCAACCAGGGTGGGGGGGAGGGTGGACGCCTGTCCAAAGGCTGACTCTCCCCCCCACCCCCCGACAATCAGGGGGCTAGAGCTTTTCTAGACAGAGGGAGGGGGCTACAGGCAGAAACAATACAGTCAGCTCTGACAGTCATCTTGAAATTGGTCATCGGTGGTCTGACCAGCGTCATCTTGATTGTTTTAGTTACAGTTAATCTTCAGTTCCAGGGTCGGTTTGTTCCCATTTCTTTGAGGCCAATTCTTGGAATTGTGGCAGCTTATGTTATGGCTATAGCCTGGTCATCATGTAGTTAACTTCTTCCACCTGGTGTGGGCTTCAGTATCTATAAGACAGCTCACAGGATGCGGCTCAGAATATTATCTCTAGCCCTCAAGGAGGAGCTAAAGGTTCTTGACTATGCTTAATGATTAAACTATTATTATTTGGTCTCCTTTGACTGTTTTCCTTTGTTTCTGCCTGTTCTCACTTCTCTGATTAAACTTATTCTTTGACTAAAGTTTTTCCACAGACAAAAGTCAGGGGGAGGACATAGGGGGCAAGGATCATAGGGTCCTGCTCCGTTTCAGTACAGCTACTAGAACTAATAAATGAATTTAGCAATGTCATAGGATCCAAGGTTAATATAGAGAACTCTAATGTATGCTTATATACTAGCGGGAAAAAATTGGAAAATGAAATTTTAAAAAACCCCATTTATAGCAATGCCAAGAAACATAAAATAACTAGTAATATGTTTAACAAAAGACAATCAACAGCACTCTGATTGTATTGCTGAGAGAAATTAAATTAGATGAGACTGAAATAATTGGAAAGATATGCCATGTTCAGATTGTTAAAGTCTCTAAATTGTTACGATAACCATTTTCTCCAAACTGAATTCAAGATTCAAAGCCATCCTGGTCAACATCCCTGCAGGTCCAAGTGAGCCATGCGAGGGGTCCCAAGGAGCCAGGGCCACGGCCCCTCAGAGGAGCAGCAGAGGCGAGGCGTGCCTGCAGCCTGGGCTGCGCCCAGATCGTGGTAGAGGTGGCATAGCCTCTGCTGGCCTTCAAATGCAGTGCTGCCCGACAGAAATACAATGTGAGCCACAAATGCCAGCCCAGCCATATGTGTCATTTTTAATTTCCCAGCAATCACATCAAAAAGGTGAAATTATTTTTCATAATATACTTATTTAAACCAACATGTTCAAAATAGTATCATTTCCACATGTGATCAACACTTAACGTTACTAATGAGATAGTTGTACATTATTTGAGATCCGGTATGCATTCTACACTTACAGATGCTCTATAGCCACGTGTCACCAGTGGCTGCCGTACTGGCCAGCCCACTTTTAAGCGATATCTTCTGTTATTCTCTAGTTTTTACAGTTATTTTTAAAATCTACTTTGTTGAGGTCTGATCGACATACAAGAGCTGTACATATTGAATGGATACAACCTGATGAATTCGGAGGTAAGTGTGTACCAGTGAAACCATCATCGCAACCTATGCCATAAACATATCTGTCAATGCTACAAGTTTCCTCCCACCCTCCTTATTTATTTTTATCGTCATTGTTATCATTTTTATTTTATTGGTTTGTTTCTTCCGTTTGGACAATAGCACAGGTCATCAGATCAGCCAAGTTCATCCCCCATGGGTCCTGAAAGTCAGAGACTTTTTTTCTTTCACCCTCTGAGTCTGACTCACTCACCCTCCTCGAGGCAGACTGTGCATTCTTAGGGTAGGTAAGTA
Source organism: Orcinus orca (assembly GCF_937001465.1). Taxonomy (NCBI): domain Eukaryota; kingdom Metazoa; phylum Chordata; class Mammalia; order Artiodactyla; family Delphinidae; genus Orcinus; species Orcinus orca. Next base: position 102,228,987 of record NC_064580.1, on the reverse strand, counting down.
AGAAGATCACAGAGGCTTCCTTGAGCCCCTTAACATGTGAGGTCTTCCTATGTTATCATCCCTCAAAGGGCTTTTTATTTATTTATTTATTATTTATTTATTTTTGGCTGCGTTGGGTCTTCGTTGCTGCATGTGGGCTTTCTCTAGTTGTGGCGAGCAGGGGCTACTCTTCGTTGCAGTGCACGGGCTTCTCATTGCGGTGGCTTCTCTTGTTGTGCAGCACGGGCTGTAGGTGCGTGATCTCAGTAGTTGTGGCTCATGGGCTCTAGAGCGCAGGCTCAGTAGTTGTGGCACATGGGCTTAGTTGCTCCACGGCATGTGGGATCTTCCCGGACCAGGGCTCGAACCCGTGTCCCCTGCATTGGCAGGCGGATTCTTAACCACTGCGCCACCAGAGAAGTCCCCTCAAAGGGATTTTAAATATAATCTTCCCTTTTTGTAGGCAGTTTTGAGGAGGATGTTTTGTCAATGTCTTCCATTTCAATAGCAGTTAAGGTGTTGCCCCTGTGGGTCCCTCGAGCAGACAGACTCCCTCAGCAATATCTAGCTGTTTGATAATTTTTTTTTTTTTTTGGCTGCGCCGAGTCTTAGTTGCAGCACGTGGGATCTTTAGTTGCAGCATGCATGCAGGACCTAGTTCCCCGACCAGGGATCGAACCCGGACCCCCTGCATTGGGAGTGCGGAGTCTTACCCACTGGACCACCAGAGAAGTCCCTGACAATCTTTAAATAACTGGCCACGACTAGCCCCTAGGTCGGGCCAGCTGACCTGGCTTTGGGCAACCTTCACACTCGTGGGCTACCTACTTACGGGGATCTGACCACACGATAGAAATGATTCCTCTGCGAAGTTAATGCAAATTCCTTGGCATGAGAGTATAAAGGCTTGTATGGTAGCCTGCCCCCTGCCTCCATATTACCTTTTTTTGGTGAGAGAAAAGAATTTGGAGTTTATAATGCTGAATAATTCTTTGTCGTTAGCACCTGGCCTGCATTACACAATTTTAGATCTTTCCCCTGATGGCTGCCCGTTCAGGCGCCTTAATTTTTGTAATAAGGGCCTGCTCCCCTGACCTTAGTTGTAACCCTCAGCCCTCTGAACAGGGGGCTGCCTTCCCCAGAGGCCTCCTGCCTCTTGGCTTCTCCTTTATTAGAAATCGGTATCTTGACTGACTCCTTTCCTCAAACCCTGTCCAACCCGTCCTTCTACTTAAATGTGTGCCTAAATTTTCTGTCCACCTATGGGTCCCCCAGATCTGCACCGACCTCCTTCTGTGAATGTGCTTCTCCTTCCTAGCATCTGCCTTTAGGACCAAATGACAACCATAAAGGTCCAGGAAACGAAGCTTATCACGATTATAAATGACTGGAGGCTTCGTGTGCCCTGCCTCAAAGCACTTAAAAATTCACTCACTGGATTTATTTTTATCTTCAGACCTTCCTTTTCTCTAGCTCCACCTGGAGTCATATGATCACCCAGGGTGGAGACTCTCTGACCGATGTCTCCCTGTGCTGCCATCTTTTCATAACGGTGCCCACCCCTGCCCCCAGCCCTGGGGCCTAGCTAACTCCCTCTGGATAGCTTCTCCAGCTTTTATTTTAAAAAGTTATTTTTATTTTTTGGCCGTGCGGCATGCGGGATCTTGCTTCCCCGACCAGGGATCAAACCCGTGCCCCCTGCAGTGGAAGCGCACAGCCTTAACCGCTGGACCACCACGGAATTCCCACTTCCTCAGCTTTTAAAGCAAGGTCCGCAGAAAATCCCAGGGGCTCAAGGGAGACTTCTGGGCACCATTCGACTAGGTGCCGCACGTGTGCTAAGTGTCGAGGCCAAGGCTTCAGAAGCCTTTGTGAACTGAGACAGAACTGGAGCCTCTCTGAACCTGTTGTGTTTCATGCCTGTTTCTCCTCCCATTGCCCAAATCTGTAGTAATTCATTAAGGATGAGCAGATCAGACCTTTCCTAGGACAAGATCTGAGATGAATGCCCAGGTGGGAAGGAGTTATCATTCAGAAGGCGACAGGACTTCCATACCATCTTTAAAAAAACCCCGTCTTATTTGGAGAGCACCATAGAAGGTGAGTAGCCCCTGACCACTAGCCCACACAGTCCCAAGGGTACGGCAGAGTCTGGTACAGGCGTGCATCTGTCAATAGGACCGATTCCCACAGCCAAGGGCAGCCAGCACTACTGGGGATGTGTCCCTCAGGCACCTGGCAGCCCCACCTCTTTGACCAAGGAGGCCTACCTGTCCCATGCACCCGGCAGAGTCTGGTGGAGGAATAGGAAAGAAACTGATCCCCAACAGGTATAGAAAGGGATGGTCCTCAGGAGGAAAACACATCTGAGCAACGAGATGGGACAAAATAATCACACACCAGGCTAGGAGACCCCACCTACTCCATGCCCGGAGAGGCTGGGGGGACAGTGATGCTGGAGGTGAAGGAAAACCACAGACGCACTGAGGACAGGCTGTCTGTGACCAGGCTCTGCTCTTACCTGGCCAACGACCTACATTTCTCGTTTTTTTTTTTTTGCGGTACGCGGACCTCTCACTGTTGTGGCCTCTCCCATTGTTGAGCACAGGATCCGGACGCGCAGGCTCAGCGGCCATGGCTCACGGGCCCAGCCGCTCCGCGGCATGTGGGATCTTCCCGGACCGGGGCACGAACCCGCGTCCCCTGCATCAGCAGGCGGACTCTCAACCACTGCGCCACCAGGGAAGCCCCATTTCTCCTTTTAAAGGCCTGTCTGTCTTGCTAGAATTCTCAGCCCTGGTGCTGGATCTGAATGAACTCAGTCTCACTGTTTGGTTTCTTTCAATGACAGCACAATCTATACGCTGTACCCTATCCACTGGAGTCAGACCGTGTTTGCCCAGCTTCCCAGGTGGAGTGTCCACCGACTCTACTATATAGAGGGAAGGAATTCACAAAACCCTGTCTGCCCCCACTAGTGTCTCCTGGTGGAGGCCGAAGTAGAAGGTGGAGCTTTGGGCTTCCTAATGACAAGTACTCTGCTTCAAGAGAAAAAAAATAATCATTGTCTCAGAGGACTAAATAAAAAGCCAGTCACATGAAGGTATACATGAAAGGAAAACCTCAACTGTGGTAGCCCACTTTTTCCCTTCTTTCCTTTTACGGTGGAGGGATGAGGGGACTCCACAGTTAACGGAGAAGAGTGCTGTGTAGTTAGCTAAAGTACACACTCGGCGTGAATCAAAGACTTTTCAGTTTCCTCACCGATGGTTGCATATTCCGCAACCTTCAATTTTAAAATCTGAGCTTACTTGACCTTCATTCTTGCCATTGGAGCTTCTAAACCTTCCCCCTGACCCCCAGCCCCTGACAACCACTAATCTGTTTTCTGTTTCTATCCATTTGCCTATTTTAGATCTTTTGTGTAAATTAAATCAAACAGTACGTGGCCTTTTGTGTCTGCCTTCTATCACTTAGATAATGTTTTCATGGTTTATCCATGCTGTACCGCATATTGGTATTTCATTCCTTTTCATTACAGAAGAGTATTTCATTTTGTGGACATAAACCAGATTTTGTTAACCATTCATTAACTGATGAACATTTGGGTTATTTCTACCTCTTGGCTACTGTGAATAATGCGGCTACGCGCTATTCGGGCGTGAGTTTTTGTGTGGTTCTTTGTTTTCATTTCTCTTGGGTATATTCCTAGGGGTGGAATGGCTGGGTCATATGGTAACTCTATGTTTACCTTTTTGAGATACTGTCAAACTCTTTACTGGAATTAATTTTTTTTTTTTACTGGAATTAATTTTGATGGTAGCAGTTTTTCTGTTTCAGATAAGCATTTACTTACATAGATTAGACAATACAATAACTATTTGAGAAACAAAGATCACTGGATATAACTGGGGGATGAATTTCCCCTCCTCCTTGAGATCAGCATTTATTTATATTGATCAGACCCCATCAATACTTCTTCCAGGACCAAATATCATTGGAGTTCATTTTGATGGTGACCGAGAGCCTATGATTTCCCCTAGGCTCTCTTCTTGTCAGTTTCTTTGCCGAATCTCAACCTCCAGCCTTGCCCTTTTTCTCGTGCCTGTTCCTTCTTCCCCTTTATGGCTCCATTTCCCCCTCACCCTCCCCACAAGACTAGGTTCTTTGATTTGGTGTCCGTAAATCACATAATTATCTGGTTTAAAGAGTATCTGAGCCTTGAAAACTATTCTCTGGGGGCTGGACATACAGAGTCCATATTTAAAAATATAGAAAGGGAGAAAGGAAAGGCAGAAGGGAAGCAAGATAACACAATGAAGTTGGTCTCAAAATGTGGCTTCAAAATTAGAATGAGCTGAAAGAGTCTCAGCTTTGAAAGATGAGAGAAAGAAGATCCACATATAAAATCAGTTGGTCCCCCCCACATTTAGAACCTTGAAGCTCGTGATCATATATGGTAATCAGTCTCCTTCCATCCAGCAACAGCCTCTGCTAGGCTCTGCCTTCTGTGGAATAGCTCTTTTCCAGAAAGTTCTGTCCTCATTCTTCTGTCTTCAGAGAAGCACCTAGGGGAGGGGGTGCTTAGTTGAGTTCTCCTTTAACCAATGACATTCTGACCCTGTCTTCTCCTCCCTACTCCATTTTGCATCTTCCAGAATGTTCTGCCCCTGTCCTTGCAGAAATTTCCAGAGAGGGGAGTTCTGCTCAGTTCTCCTTCAGCCATGTTCTGAGCCAGCCCCTGGTATTTTCCTCAGACCACCCCACACAACGACTCCTGCTCAGACTTCTCCCCATTCCACAGATCAAGTGGTCTGGGCACTCCTTTAAAGCCCTGAGCCCACACAAGGCCCTGAAGGAAGCCCACTCAGGGGCTACAGCAACACACTGAGCTCTCACATCAGACCTTCCACCATCCCTGTACTCAAGAGAGTGACAGAGGGACTTCCCTGGGGGTCCAGTGGTTAGGGCTCCATGTTTCCACTGCAGGGGTCCCGGGTTCCATCCCTGGTCGGGGATCTAGGATCCCACAAGCCGTGTGGCGAGGCCAAAAAAAGAAAAAAGAGAGAGTGATCATTCCAGCTCCAAAATGTTATAAGAGGCACAGAGTTTTCCTTAAACGCAAGCACATCCAACAGCTGGACACGCACATGAACGACAAATAAACATGCTCAGAGTGATTGTTTATAAGATGTGAGTTTGTTCAAGCACCGCTGTCTGACGATGGGTACCTATTGCCAGAATTCCCAAACAATGCCTTGCGCAGGCACAGTGATGAGGGAAAAAAGCCATGAACTAGGCATTGGGAGACCTGGGCTATGGTCCCAGCCCTGCCATTAACTGACTGTGTGACCTTGGCCAAGTCTCTTTCCCATTGTTTCCTGATACATGGAGTGAAGGGTTTGGATTGGAGAAGTAAATTCCCAAAGTGAGTTTTTAAAAAATTTATTTCAATTAATTTTTTTCTGTGTCTACAAGTTTCACAAAATAATACATGCTCACCAATACTCATGAGTGAAGGACCCAGATATTTTCTGTCCTATCATTTTCTGTTATTATTTTAATTGCCTGCTGTGACCCCAGAAACCCATTTTCTGACTCAGTAAGGAGAGACGACTGGTGGTTTGCAGAACACTGGACTGGAGAGTCTTTAAGATATTTTTCTGCTTAATGTTCTAAAAATCAAAGGGGCTAAGTTGGAAACGTGGCAAAACCAAATATATAACATTCATCCACAGCCTCAGTCTTGCTGAATCTCTCTCTTTGACCTTCCTCAGATAGGCAGCAGCCATAAAAGAAAAGTCAGATATTCTGTAGCTCCAGGTGACAAGGGCCCCTTCCGACATTCACAGTAGGGGATAACCCAGGCACTTAGCATCTCTACATCCCAGCATCCTCAGCTGTAAAACAGGGATGATAATGCAGACCTTACAGGTTGTGATGAGGGTCAAATGAGATTCTGGGTGAAAAGGTGCCCACAGGGGTCACGATCTGCGGGTGCCTCAGGCTGAACGTGACCTGCAGGTGTGATTTGTTTGTCATACGCTGGGCACACCCTCCACTTTGCCACTGTCCCTACCGCTTGTATGGTCTGACATCCTCTGTGCACATTCAATGACTTGCCAGACCTCTAAGTCCATTGGAGTTTGCTCTCTGGGCTTAGCATAGGGCATAGGTCAAATCTGGCATTTAATTCAGGTCCTTTTCTTTATTTTCTCTGGTCCTAGCACTGTGGAAATCACTTAACTCCTGCAACCTCAGGCAGGTGGTTTAAACTCTTAAGTCTCACTTTCCTCATTAAGATGGAAATAATACCTGCCCTGTTTGCTTTTCGGGGTTATTGAGAGGATCAAATGAGATACAGTTCTCCATTGCTTCATCATTCATTAATTCATTCATCCAACTTTTATTGATCACCCTATGTCCCAACAGCAGCCTTGCCCATTGCTTCCAAGAAGACTCCAGTGTCAAGAGGAAGACAGACCTGGAAAATGGTGCTGCAGTAAAGATGGTCCCAAGGGCTGGACACCCAGCGAAGGAAAGGCAAGTAGCCTGGGGACAGGGGCAACAAGTCACCGTCAGCAAGATTGTCAAGTCTTAGGCTTGTGTTGGAGGGGGGCTGTATCAGAGGAGCACCATTTTGATGCCTGAGATAATGCTACCAAATCATGCTTTATGTGACTCTGCAACTGCAGCTCTTTGTGGTATCCAACACCTTTTCCTTTATGTTCTCTCATTTTTTCCTCCCCCCTCTGCCCCAACTGCTGATATTTCAGAGACACTAGAGATTTGTCCAAGATCACTTTCTAAGCAGGCCTCTTCCCAGCTGCCTTCCATAGGCACGCATCCTCTGTTTTATGATGGGCACTGTATTTTATGATGGGAACAGGATGTACCAAAGGACTGGGTGGGGTATGGAGTGTTTATTGCCATTCATCATGTCCAACATCCCGCAGAACTTGAAGGTTCTGGTGCTTTGGGATCTAATTGGCTGGAGTTAACATTGCCTGGCCCTCTTACGGTTTGTACTTCCAGAGCTTTTCATGTAACACACATATCTCTTCGTGGCTTTTGACTGTACCGCTGTGCCCATTTGTTCAGCTTCACCACAGTATTCTGTCATAATTAAACCAGGCAAGGTAACAAGGTAACGCATGATTAACAAATTAATCAGGCTCATGTCGTATATCCTGACAGTGTTTCTTATTACTCATGACACATCACAAGGCGATTCTTCAAAGACACCTGAAGAATAGTGAGTCTAATTTTGGCCAATGAGTGATGACAAATTTGTCTTCATTCATCTATGGCATGGTCATAAGTGAAAAGAACCCAGGTACTACTGAAGTGTAACTGGGTGGTAAACATATGAGCCTGACCGAGATGCAAAATGGGGGCTCACTTCATGGAACCATGAGATTTGGACTTCTCTAAAATGATCTGAAATAACTGAGAGACATTCAGTAGAACAACTGGTACTCATCCAGAGTGACAAGATGTTGAAAAACAATGAAAGACTAAAGGACTGTCACAGACTGGAAGAGACCAAAGAGACACAACAATTATAATCCAGGACCTGGATTGTATCCTAGAACAGGAAAGGGACACTAGTGCAAGAAGCCTGGTGAAATTCACGTAAGTTCTGTAGTTTAGTTAATAGCATTGTACTGATCTGATTTTTTTTTTGGTTTTGATCATTTTACTAAGATTATACAAGGTGTTAACATTAGGGGGAGCTGGGTAAAGGGTATATCTGAACTCTGAGGACTACTTTTGCAACGTTTATGTAAATCTAAAATTATTTTAAAGTAAGTTAAAAAGTAATCTGAAATATATAGGCATAATCTTACTAGACAACATGAAATGGATGAACTGGCCATCCAGGAGCTGAACTCACTATTTGCTATGGGGCGTTAGCCTGCTCCATGTTTCTTCTTTGACCTTATGAATCAGTCAGCTTTGTGTAGCCTTTTACACACATGGGTAGTGAGAAGCTTAGACCAGGCTGAAGGATGATTCTGAATAGATGGGTGTCATCATGGGGCTGAATTCTATGACCCAGACATCTTTGTACCTCAGTTTCCTCATTTAGAAAATGTGGGATTGGACTCAATTTTGAAGAACCCTTTAAAGTTTTGAGATTCTATGGCATTACTTCAACACAACTGTCAATACTGAAGAAAATGGACCTTGGGAAAATCTGAAACAGGGATGTCAAAGAAGGGACGGCTCCCTTGGAGGTAATAGGACTTGACAGACATTGTGGAGATACTGGTATCTTGTGAAAGCTAGTCCTAAAGGATTACCTCTAAACAGGAATGGCATCTTGTTGGATGTTGGGGATAAGGGATGCTGGGAGCAGATTTTGGGGTCAGTTTACTCTATTGGAAATAGTAATTGAGGACCCCTCCTTTGTCTGGGTGTCATCCATTCATAGGGTGCTTATGAACTTTTTTTCACTCAAAACAACATTGTTGTCCAGGAGAGTAGAAAAGTATGTTAATTATAGTTCATAGTTTATTCTAAAATTGTTTATCCATATATTGTCTCCAGTTTCAAGATGAGGAAATTGCAGAGCAATATGTCCCTGTGGCTTTGCCTGAAGTTGGAGGAATTCAGTGAAGTAGCTTCCTACTCTGTTCCGTGCACTGATAATAGTAGTCAAAGTTTCAGATACACAAGGTGAATAAGTTCTGGGGATCTACTGTACAGCAGTGTGATACCAGTTAACAATACTGCATTGTATGCTTGAAATTTTCTAAGAGCATAGATCTTGTGTTCTCACCACCAAGAAAGAAAAGAAAAGAAAAGAAAATGGCCATTATGTGAGATGATGGGCGTGTTAATTAGTTTGATTTTGGTGATCATTTCACAATGTATACATAGATCAAAACATCAAATTGTACATATATGCAATGGAATATTAGCCATGAAAAGGAACGAAATAGTGCCATTTGCAGAGATATGGGTAGACCTAGAGACTGTCATACAGAATGAAGTAAGTCAGAAAGAGAAAAACAAATATCGTATGATATTGCTTATATGTGGAATCTAGAAAAATGGTACAGATGAACTTATTTGCAAAGCAGAAATAGAGACACAGATGTGGAGAACAAACTTATGGATACCAAGGGGGGAAGGGGGAGAGGGATGAATTGGGAGATTGGAATTGACATATATACACTACTATGTATAAAATAGATAACTAATGAGAACCTGCTGTATAGCACAGGGAACTCTACTCAGTGCTCTGTGGTGACCTAAATGGGAAGGAAATCTAAAAAGATGGGATATATGTATACGTATAACTGATTCACTTTGCTGTACAGCAGAAACTAACACAACATTGTAAAGCAACTATACTCCAATAAAAATTAATTTAAAAAAACATCAAATTGTACACTTTAAACATATATAATTTTTATTTGTCACTTATACCTCAATAAGCCTGGAGGGGAAAAAAGCACATTCAAGCCATTATTGTTTTGTTCCTTCTTATCTACCCTGTGCCCCTGAGGTGCGTAAGGTAGATGAGACCACTCTACTGCTTTTTACAAAGGAAGGAAATGTGCTAGAAAACATGAATCCAGGGACCATACATGGACCTATGTGCATAGGAGCTCCATGAATTCTCCAAGGGAGGATGCTTGGTGGCAGTGAGATACATTTTGTATTTTTCCCCCAGTTGTTACTTCTGGCTGGGAGAATGTTGTCACTGGCTCACCATTTGAACATTTTCTTGCTTAGGAGGATTCAAACTTTTAAAACTATTACTCCACTGCTTCTAAGGTGTCCCAAGGCCTAGTCGCTGTCTTTTCCATGAAGCCACAAAGGAGCGAAATATTTTTGTGAAACTTGACATTTTGAAAGAATTAGCAAGGGTAATCGGGTAAGAGTAATGGGAAATATCATTATTTTATATTACCATTAAATGTAATGTTTTGCTAACCTTTTTCTAAAGCTACTATGGGTACTAATTTTGCTTGATTTTGTGTTAAATTTTTAATTATTAAAATCTGCTGTATTTCCTCTTAATAAGCTTTATGTTTTAGGCATGCAAAGTCAATCCCATTAAACTCTCTTAATTCAGGTTTTTCAATTGAACAAGAGTTCAGCACATATTAACATCATTAAATTAATAACTGTGATCTCCTAGTTCCTTTGAATAGTGAATTGGTGGGAAAAGATCTTTACTTTTGAGTTTTGATTGCATTCCTCTGACTACTCATCTCCAGGAGGCCTCAACCTGCACACATGCAACTTAAAGTTTGGTTGGAATTGAACTTCAGAAATGTTTCCTGATGAGGTAGCACCTCTTTTTTTTTGTAAAACACAAAGGAAGAAATGACCTGGGCCCAACAGCTCTTTATTTAAAATTTTTTTTACTGGGATATAATTGACATAGAACATTTTATAAGTTTAAGTTGTACAATGTACTGATTCGATACATTTATATATTGCAGTATGATTACCACCATAGTGTTAGCTAACACCTCTGTCATGTCACATAATCATTTCTTTTTTCAGTGAGAATAATTAAGATCTAGTTTCTTTTTCTTTTTTTTAAAATGTATTCATTATAATTTATTTATTTTTGGCTGCATTGGGTCTTTGTTGCTGCGCGTGGGCTTTCTCTAGTTGTGGTGAGCAGGGGCTACTCTTTTTTGCGGCACGCGGGCTTCTCGTTGCAGTGGCCTCTCTTGTTGTGGAGCATGGGCTCTAGGCACACGGGCTTCAGTAGGTGTGGTGCGTGGGCTCAGTAGTTGTGGCTCGCGGGCTCTAGAGTGCAGGCTCAGTGGTTGTGGCGCACGGGCTTAGTTGCTCCGCAGCATGTGGGATCTTCCCGGACCAGGGCTCGAACCCGTGTCCCCTGCATTGGCAGGCGGATTCTTAACCACTGCGCCACCAGGGAAGCCCCCTAAGATCTAGTTTCTTAACAACTTTGAAGTCTGTAATACAGTATTATTGACTATAATCACTATACCTACAGCTCTTTAGAAAGTACAGGTATCATAACCATGATTAGATAGTTACAGGAAATCATTGGGGTAGGCTGAATTCTAAGACAGCTCCCCAAGATTTCCCACTCTAATCCCCAGACTGTGACTATCACGACATATCTGCAAATGACATTTTGCAGGTTCCTAATAAGTTGACCTTATGATAAGGAAATCATCCAGGTGGGACCATTCTAATCACACGAGCCCTTTAAAAACAGAGTTTTCTCCGCCTGGTAGCATAATAGAAAGTTCACAGGGATTTGGGGCATCAGAAGGACTTCATGCACCTTTGCTGGCTTTGATGGTGGAGGGGAAAGAGGGGCCCACATGCAAGGAGCCTATAGAAACTGAGAGCAGACCCGGCTGACAACCAGAAAGGAAGTGGGGAACTCACTCCCAGAGTCGCACAGAACTGGATTCTGCCAACAACCTGAATGGGCCTAGAAGAAGATTCTCTCCCAGAGCTTCCATGTAGGAACCCGGTCTTGTCGACAATTGGATTTTGCCTTGTGAGGAGCGCCAGAGCTCAGAACCCAGGTGAGCCTGTTGACTTCCGACCTCCAGAACCATGAGATAATAAATGAATGCTGTTTAAGCTACCATGTTTGGGGTAATTGTTAGGCAGCCACAGAAAACCAATGCGCCATTCCCGGAAGTTGAAGGAACTAGGGCAATTTATTCTGGATAAGAAATGATGACATATACACACTACTATATATAAAATAGATAACTAATAAGAACCTACTGTATAGTACAGGGAACTCTATTCAATACTCTGTAATGACCTATATGGGAATAGAATCTAAAAAAGAGTGGATATATGTATACATGTAACAGATTTGCTTTGCTATACAGCAGAAACTAACACAACATTGTAAAACAACTATACTCCAATAAAAATTAATTAAAAAAATTAAAAATAAATAAATTAATTAATTAAAAAAAAAGAAATGACTGAGGGGGAACATTTAGATAGCTTTTCATGTGGAAAAAGTAGTAGATATTCTGTTTTGCTATAGAGCAGTGCTGGCCAATAAAACTTTTTGATGTGATGGAAGTCTTTTTTTTTTTTTTTTTTTTTTTTTTTTGCTGTACGCGGGCCTCTCACTGCTGTGGCCTCTTCCGTCGCGGAGCACAGGCTCCGGATGCGCAGGCTCAGTGGCCACGGCTCACGGGCCCAACTGGTCCGCGGCATGTGGGATCTTCCCAGACCGGGGCACGAACCCGTGTCCCCTGCATCGGCAGGTGGACTCTCAACCACTGCGCCACCAGGGAAGCCCTGATGGAAGTCTTATATAGCTTCACTGTTCAATACAGCAGCCACTAGCCACGTATGGCTATTGGGCACCTGGTACATAGCTACTGCATCTGAGGCACCGACATTTACATTTTTTAATTTTTAATTTTATTTAATAGGAATGACTTTTGATTCAAATAGTCATATACGATTACTGACTGCTGAATTGGACAGAACAGCTTAAAAGGTTAAAGCAGAAATATGCACTGAAGCACCAGGGCAGCAGATTTAATTCAACATAAGCATGACCTTTCTACTAATCTGATCTATTTACAGATAGAACAGCCAGGTTTTCAATAGTGGGTTCCTAGTCACTGGAAATATTAAACAGAAGCTGGATGGTTATATATCAAGGAATATGATCAAGGATGATTATGTGTAGGAAGGATTCCTGCTTTGGGAAGGAGGTTGCCTAGATGACCTCTCTGATCTTTTCTAATTCTGAGATTCTAGGTTCTTTTTTTTCTTTTTTTTTTAACATCTTTATTGGAGTATAATTGCTTTACAATGTTGTGTTAGTTTCTGCTGTATAACAAAGTGAATCAGCTATACATATACATATATCCCCATATCTCTTTCCTCTTGCGTCTCCCTCCCTCCCACCCTCCCTGTCCCACCCCTTTAGGTGGTCACAAAGCACCTAGCTGATCTCCCTGTGCTATGCGACTGCTTCCCACTAGCTATCTATTTTACATTTGGTAGTGTATATGTCCATGCCACTCTCTCACTTCATCTGAGCTTACCCTTCCCCTTCCCCGTGTCCTCAAGTCCATTCTCTACATTTGCATCTTTATTCCTGTCCTGCCCCTAGGTTCTTCAGAACCACTTTTTTTTTTTTTTTTAGATTCCATATATATATGTGTTAGCATACGGTATTTGTTTTTCTCTTTCTGACTTACTTCACTTCAAAGTGGAAATAGCTTTACTGAGCTTCTCCATATGTTATCAGGAAATTAACTTCAAGTAGAAGCTCTTCCTGCCTCCCTCCCCCATATATTTATTTTTTCAAAATGCATGGAAAATTTTTCATCGTTTTTTGAGGGAAGAAGTTTCCCATAAATAAGAATAACATATGAATTTTCTCTTTCAGTTATGCAAGATGAGTAAGTTCTAGAGAACCAGCATGCAACAATGTGACCATAGTTGGCAATATTGTATTGTGTATTTGAAAATTTGATCTTGGGTGTTCTCTCCATAAAAAGTAAAATGGTAACTGTGTGAGGTGATTTGCGGTGAATACTTCACAACGTATACATATATTGGGTCATCAGGTTACATACCTTAAGTTCAGTGGACCCTTGAACAACTCGGGGGTTAGGGGCACTGGCCCTTTGCAAAATCCCAGTATAACTTTAGACTCGGCCCTCCCTATCTGTGGTTCCGCATTCATGAGTTCAACCAACCGTGGATCGTGTCGTACTATAATACATATTTATCTAAAGAAATCCATGTATAAGTGGACATGCGGAGTTCAAACATGTTGTTCAAGGGTCAATTGTATGATAGCTTTTGTTTTTTTGGCCGTGCCGCATGTGGGATCCTAGTTTCCTGGCCAGAGATCGAACCCTCGCCACCTGCTGTGGAAGCGCAGAGTCCAAACTACTGCACCACCAGGGAAGTCCCGGTATATATAGCTTTTGATCGTCAATTATACCTCCATAAAGCTGGAGAAAATACTACAAAAAATCTTTCTCAAATACAGGTGTTATTTTTACTGAGGTGAAATCCACATCACATAAAATTAACCATTTAAAAGTGTGTACAATTTCATGGCATTCAGTCCATTCACAGTGTTGTGCAACTCTCTATATACATTTATTTCTATACATTTGGATGTGATAATCTGTTGAGAGAAGTGCATTATTTGCAAGAACCATCAGAGGGGAGGTTTTCTGGAGACGGTGTACAGAATCTTCTTAGCAATCTTTGTCTTTTGTCCTTGCTCCTAAGCTTGAGTTACTACTTTGCTTTAGGTCATATAGGCTTTTGACCTCTAACACCAGGAATAAATAGTTAAAAATGTAGGTCCTGCAGACATATTAGGTAGGAATAATTCCTACTCATCACTCACTAGTCCTGTAACCTCAGGCAAGTTGCTTCATCTCTTTGAGCCTCAGTTTCTTTATTTGTAAAAGTGAGCTATCCTAGTATCTACCTCAGAGAATGCTGTGAGCATTAAGTGAGCTCGCAGGAGTTCCCTTGCAGAGTGAAGTGTTCAATAAACATGATCTATTATCACTGTGATCAACAATACTATAAACTTCAGCATCAGCATCTGAAACGACATGTGATCTGTTTTGCCCCCGGGGAGGAAAGCACTGTCAGTGGACCGCACACAAGGCCTATGGACCAGTGGGGTGGAGCGGAAGGAAGCACCGTGTGGGCTGTAGGGTCATTTTTTTCCTTTGGTTTCACACAAAGAGGTGCTGCCTCAGCAGGAAACGTTTCTAAAATTTAATTTAGTTAGGCAGTTGGAGAGTGTCAGTCTCTTGAACGACAGAGCTGGTCCTGAATCCCTAGGAAAGAAAATAAATTGTTTCTGTGAGATTTTCTATTAGTGTTGTGCTGTAGAACATTCTCACACTGCACTGACCTCTTCACCTTGACCAAGCCTTTCAGATGATGTCACCGGAACTTCCCCGGAGGTGGAATATGGGCTTTATAGGACCTTCTCCATTGAGCATGTTAGGCTGCAGGCTCCTTGGAGACCATTCGAGAAGCCTTGGTTCATTATTCCCCCACAGCGTGGTGTCATTAGGGAAAAGCAGATCTGCCACTTTAGTGCTTCCAGGGCTTTGGAAGAAAGTGTCAAGTGAGATGACAAGTCTTGTCTGTCTGTACGGTACTTCCTATTCTTCTCCACAGGAATCCTCCCATTTGGCCCGCCTTTGGCCAGATCTGTGCTTTGTTGTTTCTGGGCATGCTAGAATTTTTCTGGCAATTGAACCCATTTGTGGGTTTTAATGGTTTTTGGTTGACAAAGCTGCTTGTTCCTTTCTTTTTTCTTTTATTCAAATAGGATTTTTCTAAGGGTAAGAGGAATTTTATTGTAGTCTGTTTAAATGGCCTCAGAGAAACTACTATATAATTGAATGCAGTCCAACTGTTGGTACCGTTTCAAGCACCAACGTGAACTATTAGGACAGATTTGCAATACGAGATTTTCATGTGTGCATGTGGCTACGATCGGATGAGGAAGCATAGATCTCTTATTTAAGAAAAATACCCAGGGAGTGCTTTTGTAAGCAAAGACCCCTTTCAAAGTGCAATAAAATAGGTGGGACTGAGGCTTAGAAACAGGATGGAACAAAGAAGATTCCTAAAACATGAAGAGCCTGGGGGTGGGGGGCGGAGGGGGGGTGTCGGGGGATCTGATTCTGCTTCTGGATCTCTCCCTGACTCCCTGTGTGGCTTTGCCTGGGCACTTTACCTTTCTGGGCCTCAATTTCCTTACTTGTACAAAGACAGGATTGGACTAGAAGAACTCTAAGATCCCTCCGGTTGTAGACATCTGTGCTTCAATAATTCTACATAGAAAAAATAATTTTGTTCGATTCGGGTGACCAGAAAAGTTAAGGATTAGTGTTAAAGAGGACCTGAATCACCCCTCGTTGTGATTTTGTAAAAATTTTCCTAGAATGGCTGTTTGTGTTGCCAAGAATCACTAAATGTATGATCCTGAGTTTTGAGCCAATACAAGTTCTCAGATCATATCTTACCCTCGACCTTTGTATGCTCTCATCTAGTTGAAAAAAAAAAGACCCCAAATGTTTAAACAGTGTTCTACAATTTCCAATTTTTTTAAATGTAACAACCCTTGAGGTCGGGCATGAATTATTATCCCCATGTCTATAGATGAGGAATGTGAGGCTCAGAGAAGTTAAGCGACTTATTCATGGTCACATGCCTAGGAAGTGATGGAGCTGGAACTTCATCTCAGGTCGCCTGTCTCTAGGACTAGTTCCCATACAACCCCCATGTTTTCAATTACAATAATTATTTTATTGAGCAACTGTTTTACACCAGATATTGTAAAAGCTTTCGTTTGTTTGCTTTTTACACTCCTTATTTTCCAGACAAGGAAACTAAGGTACAGCGACATGATGTATCTTGGTTAAGGTCAAACACCTATTATGGGATAGAGTTGAGGTCAGATCGCCTGTTTGACTGTAACTCTGTTCTCTTACTAGCATGCCTTTAATTATTACTGTGTTTGTTAACCTGCTTCTTTTGCTAAACAGACCTCTCTCAAAGGTTATTTCAATGAGTATGTGACAGCAAAGGCCTTGGAAGTCGGAGCTAAAAGGCCAGGTTAGGCTAAGGTGAACTATTCTCATCTCGAAACTGCACAGCTGCAGCTTCAGCCCTAGCCCAGCCCTCACCCATGAGGAGTTCCCTGAAGTTGTGCAGTGTGGTTCTAGAAAACTGTTCTATTCCAGCTGACTGCAACATGCTTCCATCAGATGATCTCGTCCTTTCCCTTCACTCAAGCCTCTGTTCAACCACACCCTCTTCGGAGGGGCCTGCCCTGAACACCTTATCCAAAATGACACCCTTGGCTTTCTAGCTCTGTATTCTGCCTTCTTTTTCTCTTTAGCACTTGTCACCACCAGAGAGACAAAATATTTATTTAGTCATTTGCTGTCTATCTCCCTCTACTGGAATATAAACTCTCTGCGGGCAGGATTTTTGTCTATTTTTTCAATGTTATATTCACAGCTCCTAGAACAGAGCCAGGCCCAGAATATTTACTCTGTAAATATTTGTTGAAAGAATGAAAAGAACAATGACAGTGAGGGTAGTGGTGGCTACTTATGCCTGAAGAGTAAGGATTTAGGTGAGAACATGGGCAAGGGTCACTAGAAATTCTGGCCAGCGTCAGGAAACCAAAGGGTAGGATGAGTTGTCCAGCTGGGAAAATCAAAACGTGTTGAAAGAGTTAGCTCCAATTATATGACCAGTAAAATTGGCTAGCTTTAGGGTTTTTTTTTTAATAAGAAAGATGTGTCTTTTTAAAAAAAGATATTTATTTATTTTCCTTATTTTTGGGGGCTGCATTTGGTCTTAGTGCGGCACGCGTGATCTTCCCTGAGGTATGTGGGATCTTTCGTTAAGGCGCACAGTCTTCTCTCTAGTTGAGGCTCGTGGGCTTAGTTGCCCTGTGGCATGTGGGATGTGGGATCTTAGTTCCCCGACCAGGGATCAAACCTGCGTCCCCTGCATTGGAAGGCGGATTCTTTACCACTGGACCACTGGGGAACGCCCAGCTTTAGGTTTTAAAGTAAATGGATCTTCCCAAATTTCAACTTAAACCATGTATCCTGGGATCTTTAGAGCTCATCCATTCCACCTCCATCACAAGGATAGTGACACAGGGGAAATGGGAATAACTTGCCTAAGATCAAACTTGGCCCCTTAGCTGACAAGATCAAATGGAAGCCTGGAAACCTGAGTGGCCTCGCCCTGGGAGACATTTTCATGTAATATAATGGACTGGATAGTTACTAATAACTGAGTGAATATCTTTTGACTTTTATGATCATTTTGCTCGTGATCTATGTTCGAAGACCAGGGGGTCCACTGAGATATTGTGATTTATAAGAAATATAAATTTGGTCATTTAGATGACTAAAAGATATTTTTTACATATGTTTGGTCTTCCTCCACAGTTCTAAGCTCACAGCTCCTAAACCCCTTGGAATTTCCTAAGTGTCGAAAGCCTTAAAGGTGTCTTTTGCTATGTTAATGAGGTGACTTTTGGAAAGCAGTTAGGATGGGGGCTGGTTGCCAGGTGAATCAACCACATTATTAGAGGCTTGGAACTTTCAGTCCCACCCACTGACCTCTGGAAAGGGGAGAGGCCTTTGGAGGTTGAATTTTGACAATAGCCAATGATTTAGCCAAGCATGCCTAAATAATGAGGCATCTATAAAAGCCCAAAAGGACGGGGTTTGGAGAACTTCCAGGTCGGTGAACACGTGGAGATTTGGGCAGAGTTTTGGGCCTGGAGAGGGCACGGACGCACCATGCCTTCTCCTATGCATCTCTTCCATTGGATGTTCATCTGTATCCTTTATCACAACCTGTAATAAACTGCTAAACGTAAGTAAGTGTTTCCTTGAGTTCTATGGGTCAAGAGCCCAAGGAGGGGCGTCGTGGGGACTTCTGATCTATAGTCAGCCCGTCAGAAGCACAGGGAATAACCTGGACTTGGGACCGGCGTCTGAAGTGTGTGTGTCTGTTGGGGGATGGGCCATCTTATGGGACTGAGCCCTTAACCTGTGAAATCGGACACTATCTCCATGTAGGTAGTATCAGATTTGAGTTAAATTGTAGGACACCCAGCTGGTGTCGCAGAGAATTGCTTGATGTGGGGAAAAACTACACACTCGGTGACTGGAAGTGAAGTGTTTTGTGTGAGTATCCAAGAAGACTCATGTGTGGAAAACTGAATTTTTCGAATGCAGCAGCCTGTAAGTAACCAAAGTGTACCACAAATATTTTTGAGAATAAAATTTCAGTAAAACTTCAGGAATTGTTTAGCTATATGGAAACACCTGGGAGTCTTTAAAAAATTACTAATGCCTGGGTCCCACTTCTAGAGATACAAATTTGATTGTGATTCTAATGTGCTGACTGGGTTAAGAATCATAAACTTGGAGGTCAGGAGTGTGCATTTGGGAAGGAGACAGAATAGGGTTTAAATCCCATCGCTCTTATTTACCAGCTGCTATGATTTTGAATAATTGTTTAATTGTTCTGAGTCACAGCTTCCCTATTTGTAAAATGAAGGCAATCGACCTCACGGGAATTTTGTAGGGATTTAATGAAATAAGGTCCATAAAGCCTGTAGCATGTTGTCTGAACCACGCGAGCACTTGATTAATAATAGCTGCTATTATCATTGTTATTATTATCATGCCAAATAATAGTAATTATTATTATGCTGAATAATGAGTTTTTCCCCCCCTCTGTGTTTAAAAAATGGCTCCTTTAACAGTGTATAACGATTAGTCAAATGGTACAATTCGAAACTATGGGACTGTCTTGATGCAGCTCTGGGCGGGGAGACCTGTATAAAATGAATGAAGACAGACTACAAAGTGGGACGGAGGTGGTTAAAACAGGCCGGCCGTGTAGTTCATCTATAGAAAGCACAGCTCTGAATTCTGTGGGAAGCAAATTTCATACATTGCTTCCTGGGCTACATTCCACACCGGCTGAAAGTGAGGCAGTGATTGATGTTCAGATCATCTCTGGGCAGAGTTGGGGCAGCTGCACAGCCAGATCCAGGCTCCAGAGAAGCAGCTGGGTACCGCTGGCCTGGGGCCCGCTCCAAGGCTGCTGGCAAGCAAAGAGCACTTTACCACTGAGAGGTAGGCAGGTTAAGGTCAGACAGAATGTGAGAGAGGAGCTTGACTAATCCCTTGTTTTCTCCCTTTTCTCTTGTCAATATTTTTGGACTAGGAAAAAGAGGACAGCAATAATAATAACAGAGAAACATTCTGCATGATAAAAAGCCATCTCTTGGCTGGCCACGACCCGAATATTCTACCCCCGGGAAGCCTGTTTTGCATTTGCAGCGAGAGGGCATTGAGGTAAATTGACCTCCTTTTTGATGACGGTAGCTTCAGACTCAAACAAGAGCTGTGTGATTTTAGATGAGTCAGACTTTAAATTTGTGCATTTCAGCTGGAGGTAATAACCATTAATATGGAAAGATTGGCAACAAAGTCTTCTAAGTAGAAGCTGTACCATACTTATTTGTGTTTGGTAAGGGATGCATTCACCGAAGTATGAGAACGTTGGAGTTGGCTAATGGAGAGTGGGAAGCGACACAGGATGTCTGCAGATACCTTCATTTAGGGCATTCTTCAAAAATAGATCCTTTGTGCGCATCAAATATTCTAAAAATAAATTTCAATTAACTTCTGATTGTGTTTTTAAGAATACAATGGAGCAGAATCGAATTCTGGATGAGAGAGAATATATCATCCTAGTTTAGAGAATAATTTCCATTAAAATGACTTGAAATTCATTTTGTGAATCACGCTTATTATGATATTAGACCTCTGCCTACAGAAATATTGGAAGAATATTCCTTCTTAATCGAATGGAACCAATTTTCCTAACAGCATTTCTCATAACTTTCCATAATTATTCATCAAAATGTACAAACGTCCACACACTGCTGGCAATAAGTCTCAAATAGGATGGAAATGAGCTTACACATCTTCCATGTGGGTGATCACATATTTTTCGAATGCCTTTGTGGAACTGACACAGAAAACTTTGCGGGCCTGTTTTACCAGAGATAAGGAGGAAAGCTAATTAAGACCTTAGTCGCTTCTTTGGGGAGTATTATAAGGTACAAGAAGCTTTTAATTGGGTTTTGCTTCCCTTTTTAAAGATAATCATTTCTACCTACATGTTCAGGTGATCATTTCTTCAGTTTCTTTCAAACGAATGCTTGTTTGATCTTACTTAGAAATGACACATGACAAATGGTCTTTATGTGCCAAATAAAATAATGAAGTTGGGAGAAATTCACAGACTTTTTTTTTTTTTAGTAAACTCTTCTAATTTGACATTCTTGTTTTTTTTTTTGTACATAATTTTTAAAAAATTTATTTTATTTATTTAGTTTTGGCTGTGTTGGGTCTTCGTTGCTGCGTGTGGGCTTTCTCTAGTTGCGGCGAGCGGGGGCTACTCTTCGTTGTGGTGCGCAGGCTTCTCATTGCGGTGGCTTCTCTTGTTGCAGAGCACAGGCTCCAGGCGCACGGGCCTCAGTAGCTGCGTCATTCGGGCTCAGTAGTTGTGGCGCACAGGCTTAGTTGCTCCGCGGCATGGGGGATCTTCCCAGACCAGGTATTGAACCCGTGTCCGCTGCATTGGCAGGCGGATTCTTAGCCACTGCGCCACCAGGGAAGCCCCGTGTTCTTGGTTTATATTAAACACAACTACCAATGGCTGTATTGTCAATTGTTACCAACATACTATGGGACCTTTAGCCTGTCTGCTGATCTGAACATTTTCAGTTGTAAATCACTTAATGCCCCCATCCCTCTGCCTCCCCCTCCCCCTGCCTCCCACTCCCCAACTTCAGCTGCAGGATAAATATCTTCCCTTATATGGTGCTGATGGAACTTTGCAAGTTTGAGTTAATTTCAGAACATTCAGTACTGTAGCTCACTCCTGTCATTTTCCAACACCCAGAAGCATGTCTTGCGTAGGCACGATCTCTCTGCAGCCCACTCAGGAACATGAGTAATGATCTTTAAGTGAACCATATCAAGAGTGTAAGGGTTTTGGATAATTTAGACAAGAAAATTGGAACAAGTGTGCATTTCTCTAAAGAATGTCACTCTGATTTTCTGCGTAGTGGGACTACCCAATCCGTTAATGCAAAAAACCTCTCAGAGGGCTAGAAACTATTTTTTCACCCAGCCAGGGAGGGTGCCTGCCTGCGTGCTTATGTGGTATGTTTTTGCCTGTGTGTGTACATAAGCATGTCTCCAGAGATTAGAATGGTAGAGCCACAGTTTCCTTTCAGACTCATGAATAAAAAATATAGGACAGAGGAGCACAGATGATGTTTTTCTCCTGAGTGTTAGCACCACAACAGATTCCTGGGGTGACAGTTCTTAGCCCCGCCAGCTACTGACTCTCTGCCAGCTTGTAATTAAAACCCTTTAGAGTGAAGGATATGTGTCCACTGACATTGACTGACACCCTACTCGGTGCCTCTGTGACAAAGGGAGGAAAATCAGGTTTGGGTTTTTTTCCCCCTTTTACAATGAGTCATTCTAGAAGAAGGAATCTCAAACCCCAAAGAGAAAACCTAGTAACAGGTAGAAGATCTGGATTAGAGGGGAGAGAGAGAACCTTAGTTAGATATTTTCTAATTGCACTTCTACCTCACAGATTTACATTTTTTCTAGCCAGAGACTAGAAGGAGTACACCCTAGCATTGGGTGACATTCTGGGGAAGGAAGCCAGTGTAGGTTTTGTGGGGCCTGTTCTGGAGGCCCTATTATATAAATGAATGGGAGAAATGGCTAGAAACCATCCCTGTTTGGGGCTGAGAACTATTACCATTTCCTACATTTACTCTCCTGTTTGTTCTTCCTAAGAACTTTAGGAAATGAGCCGTGCAATGACAGTTACCCCCATTCTATAGAGCAGAGGTCCCCAACCTTTTTGGCACCAGGGACTGCTTTCATGGAAGACAATTTTTCCACGATTGGGGTGGCGGGGGGAAGATTCAGGCGGTAATGCGAGCAATGGGGAGTGATGGGGAGTGACTGGGAGTGATGGGGAGTGATGGGGAGTGACAGGGATGGGAGCGATGGGAGCGATGGGGAGCGATGGGGAGCAATGGGGAGCGACGGGGATGGGAGTGATGGGAGTGACGGGGAGTGATGGGAGTGATGGGGAGCGGCAGATGAAGCTTCACTCGCTCACCCACCGCTCACTTCCTGCTGTGCACCTGGTTCCTAACAGGCTACGGACCGCGTGGCCCAGTGATTGGGGACCCCTGCTATAGATGACAAGACTGAGGCCCAGGGAGTTTACTCAAGGTCACACAGCTAGTCAGTAGCTGTATCAGGGCTGCTTTTCTTTTCAGCTCGTCTGCTGGTTACATCTCTAACACAAAATAACTTGTTTGTACCTTGTTTTTTTTTTTTTTTTTTTTTTAATTTTTGACCGAGAAGGATGAGGAATTTGTTTCACCTCCATTACCTCATCCTTTCTCCCCTTACTTCTTTATCAGTATGTAGTAGGTGATTACTGTGACCATGAGGAAGTCACTTCCTTGTGCTGAGCTCCAGTTTTCTCATCTGTAAAGTGAGAGTTGAGTCGCATGCTCTTGAAGTTTCATTTCGGCCCTGACCTTTTGTGACTGAGAGTCAATGAGCACACTCTTTGAATCATTTATGCAGTTTCTTGTTCGGATTGCTACACAGTTGTAGCAGAAATGTTACCGCTGTCTGAATATGAATCAGTGAAGAGTTAATGCTTAAACTTGGACCTTATGGTAGCAACCATGACTTATGTGAGGAGGAATTTTAAGGTTTCTTTGTCCACTGACCTGTATCAACACAAGCGATCCAGAAAACTACTGCTCATGCAACATTCTGACCGGACTGCCCTGTCACCAGTGATGCTAAATGATCGTGATAATCCCTGAAGGAAGAATGGAAGTCCATTTGTCCCTTCAGTCCAGAATTGGCCTGACACTGAGTCCCAGAGACCTTGCACATCAAGTCTCTCTCCACTGGTAATAAATGCTGCATGTCATCTTATCAGGCCATGATTAGGCTGATGTGTCGTTTTTGCCCAGGACTATTTTAGTCATCTTCATTTTCAACCTTCAGTTTTAGGGGATGATTCAGACAGCTTGCATTGTGCCAGGACTGAGTTCACAAATATTTGTTGTCCTTCTCAGAAGCTGGATAGGGCAAAATATACTTTTGTTTACCACTTGTATGCTTGATCGAAAATAAGCAGCCGTTTGGCTAATAGCCACATCACACACGGGCAGTGTGATAGGGCGGAAAAAGCACGGGTTTACAGTTAGACTCTCTTGGATTGACATCCCAGCTCAGCCAGTTACAAGATGTGTGACCTTGGGCAAGATTCTCAACCTCACGGAGTTATAGTTATCTCATATGTAAAATGAATATGATAATGCCGATTTTTACGGGATGTCATAATTTACGGAGGGTTCCTGGCACGATGCTCAATAAATGGCAGCTATGTTATTAAGGAAGCTCAAATGTCATCATGATGGTGTTTCTATTTATACATGTGTTTCAGAGGCTGCATTTGGAAAGAAGCCCAGGGCTTATTTTATTCCTCTTTCTCTGCCTCATTGCCTAGTACAGAATCTGGGATACAGTTAACATTCAAGAATTATTAGTTAAAAAAAAAAAGAATTCTTAGTTAAATGAATGACTGACTGAATGTATGAATAAGCCACAGTAATATGAACTAGATGGCAGCAAACTGGTCAATTCCAAGGGCTCAACTACTAAGTAAGGAGGCAAACCCGAGACTCACATCCACCTCTTCTGATTCCAAGACAAGTGCTTGTCTGCAGTATCTACCTTATAAATCTATAACTGTTTTGCTCCCCCCAGTGTAGGAGCTTTTGTGAGTTTCTAAAGCTTTGACAATCACTCTTTTGCTCTCTAAGTTTCTAAGGTGGGTAAGTAGGACAATCTCATTATTTGTTCATTCATTCATTCCACAGTTTTGAGTATAAGAGCAGAGAATTTGAAGAAAAGCATAGGTTGGAGGGGCTCTGTATCAGTATAGGAGTCTATAGATAATTCCAGAATAGTCCACTGTATTACCTATAACACTGAGGCATCTGCCTTTTTTTTTTTTTTTTTTTTTTTTTGCGGTACGCGGGCCTCTCACTGTCGTGGCCTCTCCCGTTGCGGAGCACAGGCTCCAGATGCGCAGGCTCAGCGGCCATGGCTCACGGGCCTAGCCGCTCCGCGGCATGTGGGACCTTCCCGGACCGGGGCACGACCCCGTGTTCCCTGCATCGGCAGGCGGACTCTCAACCACTGCGCCACCAGGGAAGCCCGAGGCATCTGCCTTTTATTCTTCGGTAAGTTCATTCTCACCGAAGAAAAATAACATAAATTCTCTCCCTCCAGCTTGCTTGCCGAGATCCATGTTGTTGATTAACTAAGCCCATATTTCCTGCTGGTAAGAGTAAGGAAGAGGGGTCCTCTCAGAGTACACAGGGAGAGGCCCTACTCTGGACTTCAGATTGTCTCATTTCTACTAATTATTCTCTGTCTGTTCCCCCTTAGCGTGGAAACAGGCGGGCTTCACCTACTGATCCCACTGGTATTCTGACCACTGCCAATACTGACAGACTCTGGAGCCAGGACCTCACACTCCTTCCCATGGCCATTTGGTGAGTCAGCAACGAGGCCTAGATTAGAACCCAGAATGCCCCAGGCCTGAGCATGGGCTTCCTTAGGTGCTAAGAGTTCTGACAGCTGGGAGGAAAAAGATTTGTTTGAAGACATTTGGTACTGGGCTTCCAGACCCTGAAGATGAAAATAATCCAAGAGATGAACCAGATTTATTACAATTGAAAACAATAGTTACTTCCTCTGTTGAGTTTAGAAATACTGTATTTGGTTTCAGTAACGCCTAAAACACTTTTAAAGGCTTGACTTCCAGGCTCTCCAGCCACTCTGAACTATTCTTAGCCAGTTGGGTGAATTACTGTCTAAAGAGATATTTTTTCCAGTTTCTTTTCATATTTCAAATACTTGTAGTCCTCAAACATATAAAGACCCCCTCTCCACTCCCACCCCCCTGCCACATACACACCCTATGTCCACATCACTTATACTTTGGAGCCCCTGATCTGTCTGTCCTGGGAAGCTGGTGAATTTTGTCTGTACAAGCTTGGGCCAGGTTTACTAGGTCATAATTTATGAGGCCGTGAAAGGACAAATGATACTTCTTGATTGGAGGCTAAGAAAGTACCTTGATTCTCAGATCTGGAAAGAACCTTTCAAGGTTTCTTGGGAATAAATTCAGTGTGTCCTGATGTCTGAATGGTGCTCCTGGTTAAAGCAAAGGAATGAGAAAAAAACTTTTCAGATGAAGACAAGATACTACCATATTTTTGTGTGCAGTGGCTAGAAACTTCTAATGCAGGAACTACATTAAGACAGGAATTAAAAAATGTTATTTTTTTATTACCTCTCTGGGGGTGGAGGGTGTCGATGGGTAGCATAGGAATCAGCATGAGAATTATAGAGAATGTGTAGCTTGGAGGCAGAAATTTGGGTTTTTGGAGAATAGGAAACATAGCCGGGTGATTTGGGGAGCCCCATTATTATAATCTACAAAGAATCTTTTTCAATTTTAATTTATTTTTTTTTAATTTTTTTGCCGCGCTGCACGGCATGCAGGATCTTAGTTCCTGAGCCAGGGATTGAACCCGTGCCCCCTGTAGTGGAAGCATGGAGTCTTTACCACTGAACTGCCAGGGAAGTCCTTACAAACAATCTTACTAGTAATCACTTTGCATTATTGATGTGAAACTTCAACATACCTGTATAAACACCCCAGCACAGTATCTGTCACACAATAGGAGCTCAATAAGTGGTATCTGTTATTACACTCTGACTCCAGACACTAGGTTCATTGTACTACACTGCTTAGTAAATGTTCATTGAATGGGGCAGTGTATAGGATTAGCAAAGCTTGGATCCAAGTTTGAAATGAAACGGAATTATTCTCTGAATATCAAGGAGTTCCTTCCTTGTTCTGCCAAGGAAGCCAAAATCTTGTGGCACCTCCGAATCTAGACTGGCATGGTGGCACAATGCTTCTTACCAAGGTTCCTAGATATAGGCCCAGGTAAACGGTAGGTTTATAAGGCTTTTGCAGTTGTTATTACCTGTTTTGAAGCATTCCGTGTTTGGATCAATTCAGCTCCTTCATGTTTTATTCAGAGGACTGAAGGGAGCTACTAATTCTGTTTATCATTTACAAAAGAAAAATAGCTTGAATTTATGGACCTGAGCATTGTACGTAGCCCTTGTGATTGTGAAACCTTTACTTTGTTACTTACTTTACTGTAATGAGACTGGTTTATTTTGGAATGTGCCTCAATGGGTTGACCTTAGCTGGATAAAACCAAGTAAGAAAACCCTTCTGGGTTTTGTTTTCAAAGAAGGTTGAAATGTCAGGATTAAAGAAGACTGTGTTAGTTCCTAAAGGGACCCTGGCTTTGGAAGATGTTGAATACCTGACCTTCATGATGGTGTGGGCGTTGAAGAGAAGTACATTTATGAGTCTTTATGAGTGGCAGCGTCAAAGAGTTGCCTGGCTTATTGGGGGGCCTTAATCTCCGTACTACCACAAGCTACATTAAATAAAAATTGACCAATGCCAAAACAGCATGTAATCTCAGCTTCAAATCAATATCCCTCCTCTGCCCCTTCCAACTAGAATGTTACCCCGAGCCTCTCTTCTGTAGAATTTCTAGAGTGGCCACTGGTTCTGACTCTATGCCATGTGCATGGCATAGTGCCATGTGCTTTATATCCGTTATATCTATGTTACTCATAAAACCCTATACTATGGCTTTTGTTATCTTCATTTTATGGGTGAGAAAAATTGAGTCTCAGAAAAGTTCAGTGACTTGATCAGATCAAGATGGGTAAAAAGTGACAACTGGGATTTGAAACTGGATCCATCTGACTCTCAAGTACATGCTTATTCCACTGTTGCTACACTGGTGAGGGCTGTCTAAGATGCTGGGAGGGGGATGGGGGGATGGGTGTTATAGAGGTCCTTAGAAGGCTTGAGAAAGATCACTCACTTCGTTCTGTCCTTGAAATGACCATTATTAATTATGGGCCACTATTTAGAATTCATCACCATGTACGGTCATTTTTAACTGATTTATGTTAACTGTGGAAAATAAATTAGTTTGTGTAATGGGCCCATCTTAGCATCCTGGACCACAAAGAGTAACAGATGCTCAAACCCTCTTGAATATATTATTAGTCTATGGGTGATAATTAACAAATAACTATAATGATATCACAGATGGAAGATTCTAGAACTTCAAGATCGCCATGGCCATTGTTTGGTCTGTGAGGTGGAGTGTCCTTCCTAACTCAGGAATCAGTAGCCTTGGAGAGCCTCAGTTTTCAGTGACTTGAACTTTCTATCACCAAGCTGGAACATTTAATTGAAATGTGAGATGTGTATATACAATATTTTGGTTGTTTTGGACTTGAGTAATTTGTTCAAAATGGCCATCATTGGGAGTAACTTCAATGACCCTACAGAATCTAGAGACTGGTCTGGAGACTTCAGAGTTAGTAAACAAGTTCAACTGGAAAGAGAGAGGGTGTTTCAAAGCATGGCAGAAATTGCTGTCACCTCTTTCAGCCGTCTCATGGATCCTTCCAGAAAAACCTAAGGTATGTATGTCTTGAATATCACCAACTGAGAACACAGCGTCATCCTGTTCATGGGGCACAGTGCCAGGAACAAGAATCTGGGCTAGACCCTGGGGGTAGGTTGCCAATATCTTCCTTGGTGAACTAAGAAAGGAAATGAAGTTAAGAGCTGTAGGAAGGTATATAGATGGCCGTGAAAACCATTGTCTTATTTACTTACTTTTGTTAAAAGCTCCATTGCAGAGTCTTTTTCTTTTCATCTCTACTTTATCACTGAGATTTCAAAGTTAGAATAGAGGTTTTGACTATAGATCAGCAATCCCCTCTGAAATTTTAATTTCCATTTATTATTTAAGTTTACAGAATTTCCTTTTTGTCTATGACTCAATTTTTTCTTGCCTCATCTGGCTTCTATTGTATTTCCCCCCTTTTTCTCTCTCACTTCTGGTATTATTGATAAAACTGGTGTGGTTTTGCTTTCAGGCCATGGCCACCTTGCTACATATCTCACATATTGCCAGTTGTTTTAGGTCTGTGAAAAATTCCCTGACACAAAGTAGTGTTTCACCTTTTGATGAAAAAGCAGCCTGGTTTGTTCTACAGATGTTTTATATGAAGAAGCTCTGCTATGTATCAACATGGTACATTTCCAAACGATTTGTCTTACCCTTTGAATACTGAGGTTTTAATGACCCCTGTGCCAGGGCCACACTCAAACAGAATTAGGGGCTTGACAAAGGAGAAATACCTGTGGTCATAGAGGCTGAAGTAGACCCACTCGCAAACTTCCCTTCCTTCTGAGTAAGGTGGATGTCATTTTTTGTTGAGGGTCGAGTTTACACCGAGAAGCTAGAGTCTTAGCTGAGCGTGGTTTGCATATTTGCAGCCATGGGAAAAGCCTCTGTCCCTTCTGAATTGTATCAGCTCCGCGGTGGCAAACTTGTGGTATGTTTTTATTCTGCTCTCATCTTTCTTTCTCATCTTTCTTTCGAGTAACAGCTGCCGAGCAGAGTTCAAACTCTCCATCAATGTGGTGACCATATTTTCCAATTGCAAGTCAGGACACATGGTCTGACAAATTCCAGTGGACTTAAACGGAGACAATGGAATGGAATATTTGAAGTCCAACCCAGGACAGAATGTATAGATAACCATTCTTAGAAAAACAAGCACGTTCACATTTTGTCAATGTGGAAGCATTTGTTACAGCTCCTATTTATGACAGAAAATGCCGTGTTTCACAGAGCTATTAAGCTCTTTTGCTCCTTTCGAGATTCTGTAGTTAGTTGTCCTTTGCTGAGCTCTCAGGTAGGATTAGACTAGTCCTGCTGAGTTCGGGATGTTCATTGTTTCCGGTACGGTAGCCACTTGGTGACAGGAACCGCACATGTGTTTGCGTGAAGATAACGCTAGGAGCCATATTGAATTACTCTTCATATCACCATAAAGGTTCTGACGTGTGGCCTATGTAATCAGTATCCTTACCTAGTGCTGATTCTTCATACATGAAATTTTGAGGAGGCATGTGAGTTTTAAGGGTCTTACAAACTCCTAGACTGAGAGGGAATAAAGTGGCCAAAATTCATGGGAGTGTTGAAAGAGCTTTCTTATCTGCAAATGCAGGGACGATGCTTCATTAGGAAGAAGCCATTAACATTATGGCAAAAGGACTCTTCCAGCCTCAGAACTGAGACCACTCAGACTACTAGGAGAGCCCAAAGTACATAGGAGGTTTAAATGCACAGTTGGAGTTTATATAAAAGTTGTGAATGTGCCCTCAGAAAACAGCGTGATTATTTGAAAATTTTAGTATAGTCTGAACCCTGAATGTAAGAAACTTTCTTTTTGCTCTTTGACAAAGTAAACCCTCTCTTCTCCCTCCTAAGACCATTTCGTTCTTATTTAAAACCAGGAGTTGAAGGTCCTTGGCTCCTTCAAGGTCAGCTTGGCAGCTAAGACGACACTAGGCCTCTGTTTGTTCCCCTTTCCCAATTCTTGGGATTAGAAGTTGCTCTTACACCCCTAAGTTTGTGGTCGTCACTGCACTGGCTCTGGGTGAAATTTTTCTGTTTTCTTCCACAAAGTAAGAGAGAAGGAAGAGAAAGGAAGTGTCTTTACATTTATGGTTTAACTGATCAACCAGAGTGTGAGCTCATCTCCTAAGAGTGGCCACAAAAATCAGGTTGAGAGGGTCACTTTCATTGCAGAACTCTAGCTAGAAATGGCTCTTGTAAACTCTAACTTTACCTCCTAAAATCAATCCTTTGGGACCAAGAAGGTTCTCCTATTGTCCCCAAATAGAAGTGCTACGGGATTCTACTGACAAATCCTGTAACACCTCTGACAACCCTCCAGTCTGTGACTTAGCAAGCTAAGTGTGCATGGTGTTTCTATCAGGGAAGATTTATCATTTGCCTTAGCCACTGTTCTTGGTTAAAGGCAGCAAATGCTCTCAGAGTGTTGCCTGTAGGATCTGGATCCACGGTATTGTAGGTCCCTCTATCCTTTATTATCTCTGGAAGAATGTGGCTTGGAGCCCAGATTGTGAAGTACGTGAAATGAAATTCAGTGTCCTCTGATATTCCTGCTCTTTGTTCTTTGCTCTGAGTCAGTCTTTCCTTCATTCATTTAATGCATATTTACTGAGGCTTCAGTATTTGTCAGGCATGGTACTAGGCATTGAGAATACAAGGGGTGAGCAACGCAAGATCACAGTTTTCACAAAGCAGCCGCGTAGAGTAGCAGTTAAGAACACATTTTGCAATCAGACTGCCTGGGTATGAGCCCCGGCACTGCTACTTAACAGCTGTTTGATAGTAGACAAGTCACTTTAAACTCACTATGCCCTAGTTTCTGCATGTGTAAGATGGGACTAATAATAGTACATCCCTTACAGGGTTGTTAAGTGCATTAGATGAGTTCCTGGTCCATATTAAGTATTATATGAATTTTTTACTAAATAATATGAAGCTTACATTACTAGAATGGAGAAGATGGATAATTATAGATCATGATAAGCAAAGGGAACAGGTTGATGAGTTCAGTATCCTGATGCTGTTCATATCTTGTCATAATATTTTTTCTGGGAGAGGATCTTATGAAGTCATTCGTACTATGAATGGAAAGGTCTTAATATATTTCTATTTCTACAGAGGGCGAAGCTCACACTAGATATAAACCAATTGTTAAACTTATTGCCCTTTGAAATTATCTTGGAGGTCCCACCACTAGAGTCCAAGTTGGCTGCTACAGCTCCAGCAATCACATCTATTTTCCAGGCAGCAGAATGGAGGAGAACAGGGGAAAGGGTGTGCCCTCTCTCTCTTAAGGAGACTTCCCAGAGGTGCCATGTAACATTTTGCTTACATCTCATTCTCTTGAACTTAGATGCATGGCTTCACCTAGCTGCAAGGGAGGCTAGGCAGGTAGTATTTTCTGTGTTGAATGTGCTCAGCTGAAAAGTTGAGGTTCTCTTTACTAAGAAGGGGAGAAGGGCTACTGGGAAGCAACTAACAGTCTTTGCCACAGTGGCAATCCAGTTCTGTAAGTTCATACCTGAATTTGTGGCTTTTCATTTTCTCACTTTGAGACTATCGCTAAGACTCCTCTTTTTCTCATTAGGCATAACTAGGTTGGATTTTTGGCTCAGATGAGATGAAAATCTGACATTTACTGAACACTTACTCTATGCCAAGCACTACATGATAATGCTATGAGGTAGGCTCTATCATTGTCCCCATTTTCTGGATGAGGACATTGAGGAACAGAGAGGCTCAATAATGTGCTGTGTAGTGGCAGAGCCAGGATTCAAATGCAAATTGTTTGACGCCAGAACCTGTTTATTATTAACACAGTGTCGCTTGATTTGCTTAGAGTTGGGGAAACGGAATCAGAAAAAGTAGGAAGGAGGGAGAGAGAGGTACTGTAAAAGCAGCATTTCTTTTGTGTGAAATGTTTAGAAGCTTCATATTCATAACTTATGGAACATGTGTATAGCCTAATGTTTTGAACCTTTTATCTGATTTGGTACAAATACATTTTTGACTGAACCAATTGGTTTGCCGTTCAAGGACCTTCACAATCTGGACTGAACTTTTCACATCTACCTCAGCTCAGAGCACAGAGTGTGATGTAATGGAAAGAAGTTTTAGAAATTGGCAAATCTGGGTTTGTTCCCCACTTCTACCACTCTCAGCTGCGTGGCTTTGGGCAATTTACCTACCTCTTTGTATGTGAGTTTTATTTTTCTTTAAAACAGGAATGATAACAGCTACTTTTCAAAGGCAGTTGCAGAGAATACATGAAACAATGTAGGTGAGACTGCTAGCATTTAAATGAATGTTATTTTCTCCCATCTTCTTGTTTTTCTATCTCCCCCCACCCCGCTTTCTCCCCTTTCCAGTGTACACTAGTCAGACTGGTTAGTTTCTTTTCTTTAAGTATAATCTACTCTTTCAAACCTCTGTGCCTTTGATTTCGCCATTGCCTCTTCCTGAAATGCCCCATTCTCTTCTCCCTTTGTTGCAGACTGGCATCTGTTGAAGTCTGCCAATGTCTGCCCACGTACCTTTTGTTGGGTCTGCACAGTGTTTGTTACCTGCTTTTATTTTTCATTTTATTTTATTTTTACCAAGTTGTTTTGGAAGTAGAGTTGACTTACAACATTGTGTTAGTTTCAGGTGTACAGCAAAGTGATATATATATATATATATATATATAAATTCTTTTTCAGATTCTTTTCCATTATAGGTTATTAAAAGATATTGAGTATAGTTGCCTGTGCTATACAGTAGGTCCTTTTTGGTTTTCTATTTTATATATAATAGTGTGTACATGTTAATCCCATACTCATTTATCCTCCCCACGTTTCCCCTTAGGTAACCATAAGTTTGTTTTCTATGTCTGTGAGTGTATTTGTTTTGTAAATAAGTTCATTTGTATCATTTTTTTAGATTCTGCATATAAGCCATATCATATATTTGTCTTTCTCTGTCTGACTTCACTTAGTGTGATGATCCCTAGGTCCATCCGTGTTGCTGCAAATGGCATTATTTCCTTCTTTTTTATGGCTGAGTAATATTCCATTGTATGTATGTACCACGTGTTTATCTGGGTTACCTGCTTTTTAATGGGGGCATATCCAATTCATTCAGCACAGATCCCATCACTTGCTATTACACCTAGCCCATTTATGCTAGGGTATGGCCCCTGCTGGCCTCCTGAAGGCACTTCAGTTTGAGACATCTCCTGCCACAGTTTAAACACTGCTCATTGTTTAAGGACCATCTCAAATGCCTTCTCTCATGAAAGTCTTCCTTG
Organism: Orcinus orca; assembly: GCF_937001465.1. Lineage (NCBI taxonomy): Eukaryota > Metazoa > Chordata > Mammalia > Artiodactyla > Delphinidae > Orcinus > Orcinus orca. The sequence continues at coordinate 102,195,433 of NC_064580.1, read as the reverse complement.
ATCTGATTATAATCTGAAGTTTCTTGCTCCCCCAATCTTTTTCTTTTTCCTAAAGTAAATGAAATGTACTTCTTCCTCAGCTTTGTGTTAATGGTGTGTGCAAGTCTTACGCACATACTGAAATGTACTGAAATCTAAGCTCCCTGAGGACGGGGATCCTGTTTTTTGCATCCCGGCAACCTCCTCCATACCTAGCAGCCGTCTTCCTCATATTGGGCACTTAGGTGCTCATTGACCGGTCAGTGAAATCACGCTCACTGCAAAGCTGAACTACAAGAAGTTCATCAAACCAAAAGTGTTTTGTAGCAATGCATTTTGGAAATAGATAATAACACATTTTGGTAAGAATTCAAGAACTGTCCAACCAGATCATTCTCTGGGAAAGACAGAAAGTAGATTGTTCACTCAATCCTCAGTGCTGGCACAGGAGCTGTATTTTTTTTAGTTTTGTTTCCAAATTGGTATTGACGTCAGACGTCTTGGCTTCTGCTAAATTTCATATTCAACAGGATGGGCTTTGAAAGGGAAATGGAGTGAAAACTCATCCACTGGGAGGCTCTAAAGTGAGTGTGCATGGTTAGTGTAATCAGTGACTAATTAAGGTGAGGTTTATGGCTGTTTTACTCTTTCACCCTGAAGAAATTTCCAGACCCGTTACGCACCACTTCCTACTGATGAGTGGGAGGCCAGAGGGTCAGAAAGTCAACGTCATTGAAAGGTCTAGTCCTGTCATAGGTAGGTTGATAAGTGGGCTTGAGGCCTGAGGAATAATTATTCTCAACAGGTCATTTGGTTTCCTCTGGTGAACCAGAAAGACGGGGATGGGATTTTTTTCCCAGCCCAACATCCTCTCTTGGTTCTAAACAAGTACCCCTGCATTCTTATACGGAGGCAGGAGTTCTTGGATGCTGTGATGGCTTAGACAGTCCTCAGTGGGGGGGGTGGGGGAATTTCTGGGGTACCCTAAAATGGGGGTGACAAGTACAAACTTTTGAGTTTAGTGGGGAACCGTGGCTGGATTTCTAAGCGGTGTGCTAAAAAAAAAACTGGCTAAGCCTTCCCTGTTGTTCATGGCTTTGGTGTTGATGGTTATTTTCGTTCTCCCACCCTCAATCAAGAGATAGATTGAGAAGGTCTGTATCTCAGAAGCGTTTGCAAGAGCAAAAAAAGTAGAAACATCTAAGGAGCCATCAAAAAGGAATTAGAAAATTTAAAGTTGCAATCAGAAGCTAAGCAGATCTTTTTTTTTAATTAATTAATTTTTGGCTGTGTTGGGTCTTAATTGCTGTGTGCAGGCTTTCTCTAGTTGCAGCAAGTGGGACATGGGCTTCTCGTTGCGGTGGCTTCTCTTTTTTGCGGAGCACGGGCTCTAGGTGCGCAGGCTCCAGTAGTTGTGGCGCACGGGCTTAGTTACTCCGCGTCATGCGGGCTCGAACCCGTGTCCCCTGCATTGGCAGGTGGGTTCTTAACCACTGCGCCACCAGGGAAGCCCTAAACAACTCTTTAAAGAGAAGACAGATCTCTCTATGTATGTTCATACACTTCTGTGGTATACAATTAGATGATGAGAGCGAATTGTAAAATACACTTTTGTGGGGAAAAAATGGATGTGTATATACATACTCATGTATATGTACTCACGGATGTCTGGAAGGATGCTTAGCAAAGGCCATCAGTTATTTATCTGGTGGCAGGTGTGGGTGGGGTTTGTAGGGGAAAATTCCTATTTTATATTGATATTTGCTTTGTTGTTTATGTTTTTATAACAAGCATGAATTACTTTTGGGATCAATGAAAACAGTAAGTAGATATTCTTTTCTTAAAAAGGAAACAGAAGGAGTTCTTTCTGATGTCCTCTCTTCACGCTGAAATGTGAATTACTGACAAGAGCTCTGAAAATTAGCCTTTTGAGGGAGGTGTGGGGTAGGATTTCTCCAGGTATCAAAGCCTTAACCTGATGAAATCTGGCTTTACTACCTGGATTTCAGCTGGGTATTGGTAAACTGAAACTAGAGATTCGATTTCCTGACTCTTCCCTCAGGGTTTCTGTCTGCTGGGGGTAAAAGTACTTTTCAAACCACTTTCCCCAGGGCCTGTGAAGGGCAGTGGAAGCCCAGCAGCTGTGCTCCCAGGCCCTCCACGGCTGCTTCGACCAGGGCAGTTCCACTTCTGCCTGCTTTTCTGGTATCAAGGTTTCAACTAGGATTTCATTTGTGGGAAAAAAAAAAAAAAAAAGACTCTGCTACTTAATGGAAGTTTAAACTGTTCTACGCCAGACTTAACTAGAAAATAGGTAGAAAAATATCTCTCTCTTTTATGGATGAGGCATTGAGGGTCAGAGAGTTAAGTGAGTTGCTTTAGGATAGACGTGGAATTAAGTGGTCTTACTTACAGTGAAGCCTTTAGTTTGGTGATCTTTTTACCTTGTCACATTGCTTCCCACAAGAGGAGCTCCTTTTGGTGAGCTCAGGGGGACACAACTGAATTAAGAACCGTAGTGAAATGCACAGGTTTTTTTTTTTAACATTTTTATTGGAGTATAATTGCTTTACAATGGTGTGTTAGTTTCTGCTTTATAACAAAGTGAATCAACTATACATATACATACATCCCCATATCCCCTCCCTCTTGCGTCTCCCTCCCACCCTCCCTATCCCACCCCTCTAGGTGGTCACAAAGTACCCATGTGATCTTCCTGTGCTATGTGGCTGCTTCCCACTAGCTATCTATTTTACATTTGGTAGTGTATATATGTCCATACCACTCTCTCAATTCGTCCCAGTTTACACTTGCCCCTCCCCGTGTCCTCAAGTCCATTCTCTATGTCTGCGTCTTTATTCCTGTCCTGCCCCTAGGTTCTTCAGAACCACTTTTTTTTTTTTTTTTTAGATTCCATATATATGTGTTAGCATACGGTATTTGTTTTTCTCTTTCTGACTTACTTCACTCTGTAGGACTGACTCTAGGTCCATCCACCTCACTACAAATAACTCAATTTCGTTTCTTTATATGGCTGAGTAATACTCCATTGTGTATATGTGCCACATCTTCTTTATCCATTCATCTGTAGATGGACACCTAGGTTGCTTCCATGCCCTGGCTATAGTAAATAGAGCTGCAATGAACATTGTGGTAAATGACTCTTTTTGAATTATGGTTTTCTCAGTGTATATGCCCAGTAGTAGGATTGCTGGGTCGTATGGTAGTTCTATTTGTAGTTTTTTAAGGAACCTCCATACTGTTCTCCATGGTGGCTGTATTAATTTACATTCCCACCAACAGTGCAGGAGGGTTCCCTTTTCTCCACACCCTCTCCAGCATTTATTGTTTGTAGATTTTTGTTTTGTTTTGTTTTGTTTGTTTGTAGATTTTTTGATGATGGCCATTCTGACTGGTATGAGATGATATCTCATTGTAGTTTAGATTTGCATTTCTCTAATGATTAGTGATGTTGAGCATTCTTTCATGTGTTTGTTGGCAATCTGTATATCTTCTTTGGAGAAATGTCTATTTAGGTCTTCTGCCCATTTTTGGATTAGGTTGTTTTTTTTTGTTTTTTTTTTTTTGTGGTACGTGGGCCTCTCACTGTTGTGGCCTCTCCCGTTGTGGAGCACAGGCTCCGGACGCGCAGGCTCAGTGGCCATGGCTCACGGGCCTAGCCGCTCCACGGCATGTGGTATCTTCCCGGACCAGGGCACGAACCCGCGTCCCCTGCATCGGCAGGCGGAATCTCAACCACTGCGCCACCAGGGAAGCCCTGGTTGTTTGTTTTTTTGATATTGAGCTGCATGAGCTGTTTGTAAATTTTAGAGATTAATCCTTTGTCAGTTGCTTCCTTTGCAAATATTTTCTCCTATTCTGAGGGTTGTCTTTTGGTCTTGTTTATGGTTTCCTTTGCTGTGTAAAAGCTTTTAAGTTTCATTAGGTCCCATTTGTTTATTTTTGTTTTTATTTCCATTTCTCTAGGAGGTGGGTCAAAAATGATCTTGCTGTGACTTATGTCATGGAGTGTTCTGCCTATGTTTTCCTCTAATAGTTTGATAGTGTCTGGCCTTACATTTAGGCCTTGAATCCATTTTGAGTTTATTTTTGTGTATGGCATTAGGGAGTGTTCTAATTTCATTCTTTTACATGTAGCTGTCCACTTTTCCCAGCACCACTTATTGAAGAGGTTATCTTTTCTCCATTGTATATTCTTGCCTCCTTTATCAAAGATAAGGTGACCATATGTGTGTGGGTTTATCTCTGAGCTTTCTATCCTGTTCCATTGATCTATATTTCTGTTTTTGTGCCAGTACCATACTGTCTTGATTACTGTAGCTTTGTAGTATAGTCTGAAGTCCAGCAGACTGATTCCTCCATCTCCGTTTTTCTTTCTCAAGATTGCTTTGGCTCTTTGGGGTCTTTTGTGTTTCCATACAAATTTGAACTTTTTCCTTCTAGTTCTGTTAAAAATGCCATTGGTAGTTTGATAGGAATTGCATTGAATCTGTGGATTGCTTTGGGTAGTATAGTCATTTTCACAATGTTGATTCTTCCAATCCAAGAACATGGTATATCTCTCCATCTGTTTGTATCATCATTAATTACTTTCATCAGTGTCTTATAGTTTTCTGCATACCAGTCTTTTGTCTCCTTAGGTAGCTTTATTCCTAGGTATTTTATTCTTTTTGTTGCAATGGTAAATGGGAGTGTTTCCTTAATTTCTCTTTTAGATTTTTCATCATTAGTGTATAGGAATGCAACAGATTTCTGTGCATTAATTTTGTATCTTGGTATTTTACCAAATTCATTGATTAGCTCTAGTAGTTTTCTGGTAGCATCTTTAGGATTCTCTATGTATAGTATCATGTCATCTGCAAACAGTGACAGCTTTACTTCTTCTTTTCCGATTTGGATTCCTTTTATTTCTTTTTCTTCTCTGATTGCCGTGGCTAAAACTTCCAAAACTATGTTGAATAACAATGGTGAGAGTGGACACCCTTGTCTTGTTCCTGATCTTAGAGGGAACAGTTTCACTTTTTCACCATTGAGAATGATGTTTGCTGTGGGTTTGTCATATGGCCTTTATTATGTTGAGGTAGGTTCCCTCTAGGCTCACTTTCTGGAGAGTTTTTATCATAAGTGGGTTTTGAATTTTGTCAAGCTTTCTCTGCATCTATTGAGATGATCATATGGTTTTTGTCCTTCAATTTGTTAATACGGTGTATCACATTGATTGATTTGCGTATATTGAAGAATCCTTGCATTTGTGGGATAAACCGCAGTTGATCATGGTGTATGATCCTTTTAATGTACTGTTGGATTCTGTTTGCTAGTATTTTGTTGAGGATTTTTGCATCTATATTCATGAGTGATATTGGTCGTTAATTTTCTTTTTTTGTTGTATTTTTTCCTGGTTTTGGTATCAGGGTGATGGTGGACTCATAGAATGAGTTTGGGAGTGTTCCTTCGTCTGCAATTGTTTGGAAGAGTTTGAGAAGGATGGGTGTTAGCTCTTCTCTGAATGTTTGATAGAATTCACCTGTGAAGCCATCTGGTCCTGGGCTTTTGTTTGTTGGAAGATTTTTTCTTTTTTGCCGTATGTGGGTCTCTCACTTGTTGTGGCCTCTCCCATTGCGGAGCACAGGCTCCGGAAGCGCAGGCTCAGTGGCCATGGCTCACGGGCCCAGCTGCTCCGCGGCATGTGGGATCTTCCCAGACCGGGGCACGAACCCGTGTCCCCTGCATCGGCAGGCAGACTCTCAAGCACTTCGCCACCAGGGAAGCCCTGCTGGAAGATTTTTAATCACACTTTCAATTTCATTACTTGTGATTGGTCTGTTCATATTTTCTATTTCTTCCTGGTTCAGTCTTGGAAGGTTATACCTTCCAAGAATTTGTCCATTTCTAAGAATTTGTCCATTTCTTCCAGGTTGTTCATTTTACTGGCATAGAGTTGCTTGTAGTAGTCTCTTAGGATGCTTTGTATTTCTGATGTGTCTGTTGTAACTTCTTTTTTATTTCCAATTTTCTTGATTTGAGTCCTCTCCCTCTTTTTCTTGATGAGTCTGGCTAATGGTTTATAAATTTTGTTTATCTTCTCAAAGAACCAGCTTTTAGTTTTATTGATCTTTGCTATTGTTTTCTTTGTTTCTATTTCATTTATTTCTGCTCTGATCTTTATGATTTCTTTCCTTCTACTAACTTTGCGTTTTGTTTGTTCTTCTTTCTCTAGTTCCTTTAGGTGTAATGCTAGATTGTTTATTTGAGATTTTTCTTGTTTCTTGAGGTAGGCTTTTATAGCTATAATCTTCCTTCTTAGAACTGCTTTTGCTGCATCCCATAGGTTTTGGATCATCGTGTTTTTGTTGTCATTTCTGTCTAGGTATTTTTTGATTTCCTCTTTGATTTCTTCAGTGATCTCTTGGTTATTTAGTAATGTATTGTGTAGCCTCCATGTATTTGTGTTATTTATGTTTTTTTTTCCCCTGTAATTGATTACTAATCTCATAGCATTGTGGTCAGAAAAGATGCTTGATATGATTTCAGTTTTCTTAAATTTACTGAGGCTTGATTTGTGACCCAAGATGTGATCTATCCTGGAGAATGTTCCATGCGCGCTTGAGAAGAAAGTGTAATCTGCTGTTTTGGGATGGAATGTCCTGTAAATAAAAATTAAGTCCATCTTGTTTAATGTATCATTTAAAGCTTGTGTTTCCTTATTTATTTTCATTTTGGATGATCTGTCCATTGGTGAAAATCGAGTGTTAAAGTCCCCTACTATGATTGTGTTACTGTTGCTTTCCCCATTTATGGCTGTAAACATTTGCCTTATGTATTGAGGTGCTCATATGTTGGGTGTGTAAATATTTACAATTATTATATCTTCTTCTTTGATTGAGCACTTGATCATTATGTAGTGTCCTTCTTTGTCTCTTCTAATAGTCTTTATTTTAAAATCTATTTTTTATGATATGAGAATTGCTGTTTCAGCTTTCTTTTGATTTCCATTTGCATGGAATATCTTTTTCCATCCCCTCACTTTCAGTCTGTATGTGTCCCTAGGTCTGAAGTGGGTCTCTTGTAGACAGCATATATACAGGTCTTGTTTTTGTATCCATTCAGCCAGTCTATGTCTTTTGGTGGGAGCATTTAATCCTTTTACATTTAAGGTAATTATCAATATGTATATTCCTAGTACCATTTTCTTAATTGTTTTGGGTTTGTTATTGTAGGTCTTTTCTTTCTCTTGTGTTTTTTCTGCCTAGAAAAGTTCCTTTAGCATTTGTTGTAAAGCTGGTTTGGTGGTGCTGAACTCTCTTAGCTTTTGTTTGTCTTTAAAGTTTTTAATTTCTCCATCGAATCTGAATGAGATCCTTGCTGGGTAGCGTAATCTTGGTTGTAGGTTTTTCCTTTTCATCACTTTAAATATGTCCTGCCACTCCCTTCTGGCTTGCAGAGTTTCTGCTGAAAGCTCAGCTGTTAACCTTATGGGGATTCCCTTGTATGTTATTTGTTGCTTTTCCTTTGCTCCTTTTAATATTTTTTCTTTGTATTTAATTTCGTATAGTTTGATTCATATGTGTCTGGGCATGTTTCTCCTTGGATTTATCCTGTATGGGACTCTCTGTGCTTTCTGGACTTGACTATTTCCTTTCCCATATTAGGGAAGTTTTCAACTATAATCTCTTCAAATACTTTCTCAGTCCCTTTATTTTTTCTCTTCTTCTTCTGGGACCCCTATAATTCGAATGTTTGTGCATTTAATGCTGCCCCAGACATCTCTGAGACTGTCCTAAATTCCTTCTTTTTTCTTTATTGTACTCTGCGGTAGTTATTTCCACTATTTTATCTTCCAGGTCACTTATCTGTTCTTCTGCCTCAGTTATTCTGCTATTGATTCCTTCTAGAGAATTTTTAATTTCATTTATTGTGTTGTTCATCATTGTTTGTTTGTTCTTTAGTTCTTCTGGGTCCTTGTTAAATGGCTCCTGTATTTTCTCCATTCTGTTCCCAAGATTTTGGATCATCTTTAGTATCATTACTCTGAATTCCTTTTCAGATAGACTGCCTATTTCCTCTGCATTTGTTTGTTCTGGTGGGTTTTTACTTTGCTCCTTCATCTGCTGTGTATTTCTCTATCTTCTCGTTTTGCTTAACTTACTGTGTTTGGGGGTCTCCTTTTCACAGGCTGCAGGTTCGTAGTTCCTGTTGGTTTTGGTGTCTCCCCGCAGTGGGTAAGTCTGGTTCAGTTGGGGTGTAGGCTTTGTGGTCGAGGGGACTGGTGCCTGTGTTCTGGTGGATGAGGCTGGAGCTTGTCTTTCTGGTGGGCAGGCCATGTCTGGTGGTGTGTTTTAGGGTGCCTGTGACCTTATTATGATTTTAGGCTGCTTCCCTGCTAATGGGTGGGGTTGTGTTCCTGTTTTGCTAGTTGTGTGGCATAGGGTGTCTAGCACTGTAGCTTGCTGGTCGTTGAGTGGAGGTGGGTCTTAGCATTGAGGTGGAGATCTCTGGGTTAGCTTTTGCTGTTTGATATTATTTGGAGCCAGGAGGTCTCTGTTGGACTAATGTCCTGAACTTGGCTCTTCCACCTCCGAGGTACAGCCCTGACACCCGGCTGGAGCACCAAGACCCTGTCAGCCACACGGCTTTTGGGAAGTCTGAGGTCTTCTGCCAGCGTTCTGTAGGTGTTCTGTAGGAGTTATTCCACATATAGATGTGTTTCTGTTGTATTTGTGTGGAGGAAGGTGATCTCCATGTCTTACTCCTCTGGCATCTTGAAGGTCTCCATCTGCATAGGTGCTTTTGAAAGGCATGGTTTTCTTATTACCTCATGGCCTAGATTTACCACTTCTTCAGGAGCCTGGCCTGGAAGGGAGGGTGTGTGTCTGTACTCGAATTACCAAGGAGAGCTAACAATATTCTCCATGTGGGTTGGTAGCCTAGACTGGGTTGTAATGCCCTGCCACCTCCTTCATAGCACTGGACCACTCATGCCCTGGTTGCACGAAATGCAGTGTGTCCCATGGCTGCACTTTATAGAAAGATTCCTTATTTCTGGGTGGTTGATGCTTTTACTCACAAATTTCTCAAGCAAAACCTAAAATCGTATTTCTTGGAACATTGCTAAGCCATAAAGATAGAGACAGGAATAGTGTTTGGTTATAAAGGAAGAGTTATGAACGGCACAGATCTGAGTGGCTCCTTTAAGACATCAGGAGGCCGAAAGCTTACTGTTCACAGGAGGAAAAAGTACTGAATCAGTGGCCTGATCCATAATCCGCATTGCTGTGCCTTCTTACTTGATTGAGCCATGTGGTTACCAATCCCAGCTCCCTTCCCACAATGTGGCCTTTGGAATGTCCTTGAAGGTCTCTTGCTACATTCCTGAGAGCTCTTTTACCAGCCCTTGCTCTGCCCTTCATTTTGCCCCTCATCCAGGGGCTATCCTGTCTTACGTTTTGAGCTGATCTGAGGTCCCTCTGTGTCCATTTATGTCTGTTTTCAGGGCTAGGCCAGGTTTGGCGTTGAGTCATCATAATGGTTTTCATTTGGAAGCAAATTTAATAGCCCCAGATGGCATTTTTTTTTATTTTACGTTTTCATTTTATTTCTAGCAGAAATCCTCCAAATCAATAGTTGTAAAAAGAGGTACCGTTTATTCTAATATTAGCTTGGGCTTCCCTTACCACATTGTCCCGGTGGCCACACAGCAGTGGGACTGCTGAGTGAATGATGCTCTTCTCTGGTGTATTTCATCCTGAGAGCAATATGGCTCGAGTGAGGTGAAAGTGCTGCAAGAAATGGATTACCTCAGCTGGAGCTCCTTTTGAGATAAGGAGACAAGCTAATGAAAGTCAGTTAGTCTGTCATGAGCAATTTATACTCAGCAAAGAAGAGCGAATATTTTAAAAGAAAAAAAAAGATCATTTGCCATAGCAGAGAGAAATTTCCATAATTACAGAAAGTTGCACAAAACTTGGAGTCGAAGTGTAGGAATGTGAGTGGAAAGGACAAGGGGCAGCTCTTTCAGGTTGTCAGGAAGCCTGGGCACCTGTCCTGGTCCTGTGACTGATTTTATTCAATATGACACCCATCTCTTCTAAGTTGGAACACCTGGTTGCAATTCCTTATCTAGAAAATGGGGGAAAATATACCTGTCTTACACAGATACATACCATCAGTCACCAAGTCCTACTTTGAGAAGAATTACGAAATACTGTCCCTTTTCTATCTGTACTTTTTGGCCACAACTAGAGTTGATACCTTTTTCTTGACCTCCTGCACGTGCCTCCTAACCTATCTTTCTGCCTCTGGTTTCTCTCTTCTACAGTCTAGTCTCCACTGGACCGCCAGATTAATCTTCTTAAATCCACGTCCCCCCCCCCCCCCACTAAATCCACTTTTAATCACGTCTTCTCTCTGCTCTGAAATCTTCAGTTGCTCCCAAGTACCTATTGAATCAATTTACATTCCTGGGCCTGGTAATCCAAAAACTCTCTGGTCTACACCTGTAACTTATATAATATTGACTATCAACCATACTTCAATTAAAAAAAAAACCTCTCTGATCTGACTTCTACCAGGATTTCCATCTTCATCCTCTACGCCTCCCTTGTATTTAAAAAAAAAAAAAATATATATATATATATATATTTATTTATTTATTTATTTATTTTTGGTCTCGCCATGTGGCTTGTGGGATCTTAGTTCCCCGACCAAGGATCGAACCCATGCCCCCCTGCAGTGGACGTGCAGTCTTAACCACTGGCCCTCCAGAGAAGACTCTCCCTTGTGTTCTTGTGTACTCCATCCAGCCTATAGCATTTATCCTCTGCAAATGCCCTGTAGTTTCTCAGAGCCTTTAGGATTTTGTCATTTCCTTATCCTTCCTTTTTGTTTCCAAGCATCAAAATTCAATGTTCTCAATATTCTGTAATAACCTAAATGGGAAAAGAAACCTGAAAAAGAATAGATACATGTATATGTATAACTGAATCACTTTGCTGTACACCTGAAATTAACACAACATTGTTAATCAACTATAACTCCAATATAAAAGAAAAATTAAAAAAAATTCAATGTTCTGAGGACCCAATTGAAATGCCATTTTCTCCCTTAAAGCTTTTTGCTATCTCCCTTGGGGACATTGTTTGGTGAGGATATTACGAAAGGAACTCAAGCATTACGTGTTGGTTGAGTGAGATGATGTCTCAGATCCCTTCTAATTCTACTCACTTTTCTAAGCAGTGCTTGTGGGATGAAAAGTGAGGCATGAACACTCCTGTTTTGATAGATCCTATCCTGTCGCCCACCTCCTGTTTTTCCTCCCTCCTCCTACCCTGAGTTCCTGCTTTCTTTGTTCATCCTGGCAGAGTACCTTGTTTCCACCAAAGAGGCAGTGAAGCTGGGGACTTAGATTGGAGGAGACAGGATGTGATTCAACGTTGCTCTGAGAAAAAATGATGCCAGTCTGTTGGCCTGGCGCACTGTCACAAAACAAGTTTTAATCACTGGCACTGCTTTCTTCTCTATATTCATCCAGTATTGTGTGTCACTCTTCAACCACTGTCTTGCTCTCCTTACTCCTTCGTGTACACATCTTCCTCTCTAGACTTTAAGCTCTTTGAGGGCAGAGACCTTTTCTTGTTAATCATTTTGTCCCCCACAATGCCTCTGGGTGTTCAGTCAATGCCTGATGACTTGAATTGACAGTGGATGAGGAAGGAGATTTGGAGGGCTTTTCCCCCTATTACAAGGCAGGAGGTACAAAGTCTATCCTCTGTGACACCAGACTTTGTGATGTTTCCCTCTGTGGCTGGGCGATAACCAGTCTCTTACTGCAGCTCTTGGATTTGGGCAGCAATTCCACTGAGTCTCTAGGAGACAGAGCAATTTCAGGAAGAATGAGTTGTTTGGTTTCCATTCCAAGCAGGGAAAACAAACAGCAGTATAGCATCGTCCAGCCATGACCCTTTCACTAGGAATCCTACAGCCATATGTCACACCATGTCAACATAATCCACTGAGCGTGGATGGGGTGCAGCCCCTGTGGTAACGACATCCGAGAGGACTGCCACCCTGACCGTCTGGAGAAGGGGAGCTTGTGGAGCCTGCTTCAGTAGCCCAGCTCTGCAGGGCATTCTGGGAGTAGCTGGAAGGGTAGCCACACAAACTCTGACGAGCAATGGCAGCCTCTATGAGGAAATTCTGGAGGCCAAGTTCATCAGCTAACATAGGTGTTTTCATTTCCCCTATAGCTCTGATCACAGGTGCCTGGTCTCTTTCTCCCTTTTTTTATCCCTCTCTCTTTCTCTCTCTGGATTCTGGAGGGTAAGAGACAGGCCGAAGAGAACAAGAACACGTATATTCGGATCTAAGAACTCTCATATATATATAAAACCCTCAGAGGCTCAACAAACGCCAATTTGAAGTACTGAATTTTTTTCTTTATTGAAGTATAGTTGATTTACAGTATTGTGTTCATTTCAGGGAAAGAGCAAAGCGATTGAAGTACTGAATTTTTAAATTGCGTCGAAACCCATGCGCAGAGGTAATAATAAAAATGCTCAGATTAAGATATTGACTCATACCATCAGCACATAATAGAGACAGAGTATTGTGGGTTAGACTAGAAGTAGGGAGAAACGACTTGGCTGTAGTATAATCAGTGGTGTTGAGTGAAGGAAAGAATGGGAAAAAGATAGTCAGCCTGGGAGCCGAGATGGGCCAGGGCCAGAGGGACTCAGACTCAGATTCTGGGAGGTGTACACATTCCAGGCATCAAGGAGGTCTTCTCAATTGGCCAGCATGTATTCTGAGCTCTGAGTTCATGTACATCCTGCCATCTTCTAACAATGAAGTAGTTTGTGGTCCCTTAATATCAGGAAGAGGTTTGGACAGTACACACACACACACATACACACACACACACACACACACACACACACACACACACACACACACACACACACACACACTGAGCATGGATGGGGTGTAACCCCTGTGGTAACGATTGGTCTCTGTAAAGGAGTACCACCTAAATGGATACTGGGGTGTTCTGGTTTCCATAGCAGTCTCTTGGAAATTTGGTAGCACCAGTGAGTCTTCCGGAGTCTGACCCACCTGGAAATACACACAAGATTGAGTGTCTGGACATGCAAGGCTAAGCAACAGGCTCTGACCGATGGTGTTTGCTAAAGGCTTCCCCAAAAGCCTTTGGCTGGCTGGCTTGTCCTCTTGCCCCTTTGACACTCCTCCATGTCAATGCCACCAGTCTCGAATCACAGCCAGGGAACTGATGAGCCTTGCACCACCTGATGGCATCCGGTAGCATCCCCAGATTCCAGAAAATGTCTCCTGAGTGCGCTCCTCCCCCATAGCCATTGCAGTTGGGGGTTTTCATCTTGTTTGCCCATTTCCGCTTGCATTTTGCAAATGCCTGAGCTGTGTTTGTGTCTTTTCCTACCTTCAGTTCGGAGCAATCTGTTCAATTCGAAGAGCCAGCAGCTTCTCCAACGTGCAAGGAAACAGGGTCTGAGTAACCAGAGACTTGGTTTTTCTCCTGCTGCCAATATCTCCGGGAGGGTAAAGTGTTGGTAGAAATCCGTTCATTTTAATCCAGTGTGTTTTGTGCTGCTAAACTGTCATTGTCTTCTCTTGATCCCTCTCATGTATTGTTACAATAAGAAAAACACTACTTTGTGTTCACATTCTGCATCTTTTTAATTTTTTTCTACAGTTCTTATTACAATAAGCAATCAGTTTTTCTTTAATTATGCCTTTTGAAAACGCTGCATTATCTAATGTAATTCGTATTATCTATTGAGTTGACGGTTATACCTGAATGGACCCATTGAGAGCATTTCTGTGAAAATCAGTGGGGAAACAAAGGTTTTCTATTGAGATACTTGATGTTATGTGTTGAATTGTGTCCTCTAAGAATTCATATGTTGAAGTCCTCACCCCTCAGTACCTCAGGATGGGGCCTGATTTGGAAATAGGGTCATTGCCAATGTAACTAGTTAAGATGAGGTCATACTCCAAAAGCGTGGCCCCAATTCAATATGACTGGTGTCCTTATGAGAAGGGGAAATCTGGAGACAGGCACAAACAGGGAGAACACTTGAAGATGATCAGGGTTCCGTTTTCTGCAAACCAAGGAACACCAAAGATTGCCAGCAAACCACCAGGAGCTAGGAGAGAGGCCTGGAACAGATGTTCTCCCTCAGCTCTCAGAGGGAACCAACCCTGCTGACACCTTGATCTCAGACTTCTAGCCCCTAGGATTGAGACAAGAAATTTCTCTTGTGCAAGCCACCCAGTTTGTGGTCCTTTGTTACGGCAGCCCTAGCAAACTAATCTGCTTGATCTCCTGAACGTTCCAGCTAAGCATGTACTCTGGAGAGCGAGAAACACATGGGTTGTGAATTCAAAATGTGTCATACATTTTGGAAGAATACTGAGAGTCTGAAGGTTACTGGAGAGCCAGCTCCAGGCAGCCACCTCCATGGGCTGCCTGAGAAAGTAGAGATGGGGAGGGGGGCTTGGAGCCCCCCCAAATACTCAGATGACCCTACACAGGTTCTTTGGTATATTGATAAAGTCACGGGTGCTCACTTCTCCCCTCATTCCCAAGAAGGTGGTGTGGAGGGTGTGTGTCTAGGTGGGGTGTGTGTGTTTGGCAGTGTCTGGTTGATAATGGGCTGAAGAGCTTTGCCTGCCCAGCTCTGTAGACTGGAAGTGAGTCGACCTTCCAATGTGGGCCCGAGGCGTAACTCGCCAGGCTCTCAGCTGTATCGAATGAGTCTGCTTGAGAAAGGCCCACACAGATGAATTCAATTTGTGAATGTTTGGCCTCGGCCCTGGGAGGGCCCTGCCGGGTGCTTCAGGATAAAACAATTCAGCAGAGCTCTGGGGAGGCGTGGTGAGACCTACCCAGGAGTCAGCGGTTCTGCCCAGGACTTCCTCTCGGGCCTGTATGTGAGGGCAAGCCCTTGGCCCTCTCTGGCTCTCCTGCCTCCGCACCCTGAGCTCCTGCCCTGAGGTGGCACCCTGATCCCAGGCATCTGATATCCTGCCCGTTGCTTTCTAGCCGTGAGTATCCATGACAGCAGTTGCCGAAAAAGGAAACAAGCACCAGATTCTTAGGTCAGCCTAGCGTTTCCGGAGGCCAGCCAGGGAGGGCATGCCCGGTGTTCTCAGCCTGCTGGCCTGGAGCCAGAAAATCAGTGCTGCTCCAGTTGGAAAGACTTTCTAGCGACTTAGAAACTGTATCTGGCTTGTGTGCTTTTAAGCGGCTTATTTTTCCAAAGCCTATTCTTGGCGTATCGGTCAAGATTCAGTGGGTGTGTGTTTTAAGTGGGATATCCACGTTTCCTAAACCACGACTGGGTTAGGTGGTCTAATCACAGGTTTTGGGGGGAGAAATTTATGTAGGTGGAAAGCCTTACAAAGGTATAAAAATGAAGTCACGTGGAGTTGAATTTGACAAATCACCTTTTGAAAAGAAAAGCTGTATGAGATGATATGAAGTGAGGACAGACCAAAAAAATTCACCATAGATAGTACTGAGCGTCAGTTATGTACCAGGCTTTGTTCTTGTTCCTTGAAATATATGGGGTAGAAAATTAACACCAACATCCCTCCCAACATGGAACTTACATTCCAGAATCGGGGCTGTGTTATCAAATTTTCAAAGGTCCTTTCCTGAGATGTTGCTAAAAGGTAAGGTCTTTTTGCGTGTTGGCCTTTTAGTGAATAAACTTTGCTAAAGTAAATCAGCTGCTACGACAGTATTTGTTTATCTATCCCATGTGGGAAATGTTGGAAAAGCCATCTGGCCGTGGCTCTGACTGGCACTTTGTTGGGGAATATAGAATTGAATTTTAGTCCTTGGGTGACTTTATCTCATGCTCTGGGCACACCTCTGTTGGGACCCAGTAATTAAAAGAGCAGTGCACTCTGGTTGTCTGGATGTACACTTTATAGGGTTTCAGTACCTGAGTCCTTTCAACTGATGTAGGCATTGTGTGGAGTTATAGCCTTTGAAGTGGTCAGTGCTTCCGCCACATCACAAAGTCCAGCCCCGTGTGCTGTGCAACTTCCTGTATGTGGCTGTCGTTATGTACCTTTAAACAATTTTTGTGTGTGTACCTTTTATGTATCCTTCGTATGCAAAACCAGTGCCTGACATGTGACAGGTTTTTAAATACTCATGGAATGAATGAATGAGCAAATGGATGCCTGGATGATAGTTTGGCTTGTTAGCAAGGGGAATGTTAGTTCTTCTTGCACTTGTGGGATAAAGTGACTTTAAATTAGAGGTGTGGGCCACGAGGAACAACGGGTCCCTGGGCTTTGAGGTTATACTTCTCCCACGGGGCAGTTGTTCCGCCATTAAGGAGTAGCCAGAGTTGATTGACCAACTCAAGACCTTGAGTCAGTTTCTAAGGCTTATAGGGTTCCACAGCTGTTTCTCTAATTCTCAGATTTTGGTGCCCATGAGAAGCACCTGGAGGCCTTGTTCAACAGATCGTTTGGCCCTACCCTCAGAGTTTGGACTCATTACATCTGGGGTGGGGCCCAAGAACCGGCATCTCTAAGAAGTTACCAGGTAGTGCTAACAGTGCTGCTGGCCTGCGGACCACTTTTTGTGAACCTCTAATCCATAAGCAGCGCTGATATAATGGACAGTGGAGTGGTTCAGCACGTGTGCTCTGACCAGTAGTGAGATCCCAGTTCTACCATTTACCGGGTAGCCCAGGACATATTTCTTCACCTTTCTGTAAGTTGGAATATTATTACTGCCCACTTCCTAGGATTGTTGTGCAGACCAGATAATGCGCATAGAGAGCTTAGCATAGCACTTGGAACTGATTAAATGCTGAATCAATGTTCAGTACTCTGATCACTGCTTTGTATTGCAATAGCTTGGTACATAGTAGACGCTCAATTAAATGGATGATGAAGCAGGTGTTAGCTGGGGTCCTAGAAAAAGAATTTTGAGTTAAAAAATTCAAACTTTTGACCTTTTAATATTCAATTTAAGTTGGAGGCAGATGCCTAGATGTGGCTTCAGGTGAAATGTTGGTGGTAGAACAGCACAAATCATTTGCTGGTATTTTTCTGACCCCAAATATGTCTTGACCAGGCATTCAGTGGATTAGAATCTGCAAGAGAACCAAAGGCTGAGGGTTGGTGGGGATGTTACAGTTGGTCTGTGAGACCCTCAAACCTGGTGTCAGATGTCCTTAGTTTAACATCACATGTGATCCAGAGACCAGTGGGCAAGCCAGATCCAGTGTTTAGAATATGTCTGTGGTTCTGTTTATGTATTTATTTTTTTAAAACAGTATGGCACTTGTTTTTTCTAAAATTTTATTTATTTATTTTATTTTATGGCTGTGTTGGGTCTTCGTTTCTGTGCGAGGGCTTTCTCTAGTTGCGGCAAGCGGGGGCCACTCTTCGTTGCGGTGCGCGGGCCTCTCACTGTCGCGGCCTCTCGTTGCAGAGCACAAGCTCCAGACGCGCAGGCTCAGTAGTTGTGGTTCACGGGCCTAGTTGCTCCGCGGCACGTGGGACCTTCCCAGACCAGGGCTCAAACCCGTGTCCCCTGCATCGGCAGGCAGAGTCTCAACCGCTGCGCCACCAGGGAAGCCCTGTGGTTCTGTTTAAAATCCACACTCAGCAGAAAGACTCAATGGGTTTGTTTGAAATGGGAAATTTCTTTCTTTTTTGTGTGTGCACATACTCAATATTTTCCAAAGTATGGTCCACAGACCATTTGATTCCACATGGGGTGCTTGGCGAAAATGGAGATTCCTGAGCTAGACCTAATGAATTAGAATCCCTAGGAGTGGGAGCAGAAAGTCTTCATTCTAAAAAGCATCCCACTGTTCTGGGATTCACTGGAGTAGTTTGGGAAACACCACCACAAAAGCCTATCCATCCTAGGGACTTCCCTGGTGGTCCAGTGGTTAAGACTCTGTGCTCCCAATACAGGGGGCCCTGGTCAGGGAGCTAGAGCCCACGTGCAGCCACTAAAGACCCAGCGCAGCCAAATAAATAAATGCTAAAAAAGACTATCCGTCCTATATGACAGCAAGGATGGTTGACAGTATAAAGTGCATTCCAAGGCCACACATATTTTGGAATTTGTCTCCTGCACCCTGTCCCAACACTCGGCCTCTATACATTAGAGACCAGCAGTCCAACATGATTTACTAATAATTATCACTGTAGTTGTTGTGGCATGTGCAGAGCTGGATGCCCTGAGTATATATAAAATTGGAGAAGGTGAGTCCTGATTTCAGGTGACGCTCATCATGCTGAACTGGCTCACCCAAGAGCCTTGCTCCCGTGTGTCCTTTTACAAAATGTAATAAGTGCTCCTGGAGTCTATTCTCAGGGTTCAAACAAACCGCCCTGTTCCACTCTAGATCTCTTTGATTTCAAAGTCCATAGCCAGTAATCCCAGACGTACTTCATTAATTGGAAGAGGCAGAAATTAATAGGTAGAATTCAAATAAGTCAGGACCAGTGCCCAACCGATGGAAGGTCACCCATGCCAGGGAGCAGTTAAGATTGTGTGCTGGGTGTCTGCGCAAGGCTCTTCAGTGTTTGCCAGTTCCGTAGGGCTGAGAGCTTCTCTTCACTCTGCTCATCTCTGGCTTGGCCTGGCCAAGTGACTCTGGTTTCTATTTTCGGCCTTACTCTGCCATCTCCTGTTTCTGATTGTGACCTGGCAACCTATGCTCATCCAGAATCCTATACTGCATCTGTCACCTTTCTGCCATCTCTGCTTATCCACAAAGGATAAGTGACCTCAGGAACCATATAAAGAAAGAGCCAGCATTATCTCTCTGTGCCTCGTAGGTCTGTACATTTGCACACCCATCACACCCACTGGCACAGTGTGATAACTTGTTGAAATAGAAGCATTGGTTACCCATGTGTTTCACCACTTAGTACAGCTCTTGGAAGAATAAACAGTAATATCTGCATCATGAGGAAAAATCAGCAAATCCTTTAATGAGGATATAGATGATAATATCATCTATAATGTTATAGAGGATCACAAGTAAAAATGTAGGACACGATGTGTGATGTCAGAACACTGAAATTTTGCCCGAGTCTTAGTTCCCCCTTGTGAAGGGGAATAAAGAAAGCAGATGTTCATTGAGCACCTGCAATGTGCAACTTACACAGGTTTCAAGAGGCCCAGATGGGATCTGAACTGAGGTCTAGCTGATATCATGCTACTTTGGGGAAATTCAAATATGTTCATTTTCTCATGGCCACAAATGGCCTTCTCCAAGGAAGAACCTCTTGAACAGTTTTCTGGGGCAACAGCAATACACGTGGAACCTCATCTGATAAAGGTGTTTGGCCTTGATTATGGACGTGAGTTGTGTTTCTTCTTTAATTCTGATCTGTGCTTATATACTTTTGTTTTTATTACATAATTTTTGCCCACCAGTTTCTAAAACAAGCAAACTTTGGCTCTGATTAAAGAGAACAACAGCAAATCAATCTCGTATGACTTGTACTGTAAATGTTTGAATTACACTTATTCCGAATCTCTATTGCTTTATGCTGTCTGTTGATACGAAGTTCTGCTGGCCTGTGCCGACGTGCTGGTCTAGAAGGCATCGCCTTGGTGGGAGGTACAGTGCGATTCTGCCTAATGGGAAAGGGAGGCTCGAATAAAGGCTCTGCAGAGAGATGGCAGCTCTGATGAGGTTCAATGCCTCCTTCTGAGTGAGTGGAACTCTGACCCGAATATGCAGATCTTAATTAGGAGAGACTAACTTCTAAAAGGAATCAGTTAAAATGGAGAATTAACTGAGGGAATCCTTTATTATGTGAGTGCATTTAACACTTGGGGAAGCTTTCTGTCTGGCACTGAGGGGCAGAGCAGTTTGAGATGAGCTTGGGAAGAAAATACGGCAACTTCAAACAGAGCAAGAAGATTCCTGAGCTTTAAAGGCTGAATTTTAACTGAAAATAAGTTTCTGTGGTTTAGTTAAGCCAATAAAACCTTAACGGGGATAAAAATAAATCAGATTGCAAACACTTGAAAGTTGTGAGTTTTTTAAAAAGCCCATTTATTGAGGGACCTCCCCCCCGCCCCCCTCCCAGCCGTGACTCTCAACATACATACATATTCTGCTAATGTTCACACCACCACCAGAGTATATTCTTAGCCCCATTTTACATATGGGGAAACTGAGACTCAGGAAGGTGCAGCGACTTGTCTGATATTATACAGATAACAAGTAGCAGGTTTGAATCCAGCTTCGCCTAACTCTTCTCACCTGTCTTCGTTGGCTCAGGTTGCCATAACCAAATACCACAGACTGGGTGGCTTAACCAACAAATTATTCTTCTCAGTTCTGGAGGCTAGAAGCCCAAGATCAAGGGGGTCGGCAGGGTTGGTTTCTCCTGAGCCTTCTCTCCTTGGCCACCTTCTCATTGTGACGCCACATGACACCAGTCAGACTGAAGTAGAGTTTGCCCTTAGGACTTTTTATTTTAGTTACCTCTTTAAAGGCCGCATCTGCAATTACAGTCACATTGCAGGTTAGGGCTGCAGCATATGAATTTGGGGGATGGTGGACACAATTCAGTCCATAACACCACCCTACATCTCCCTTGGATGCAGTCTCTGGGGATCTGAGATGGGAGTTGAAATAAAACAAGATAATGTGTGGCCCACTCTGATTATACAGTTGGGTATAACTGTAAGGACTATCTTTTTTTTTTTTTTTTTTTTTTTTTTTTGCGATACGCGGGCCTCTCACTGTTGTGGCCTCTCCTGTTGCGGAGCACAGGCTCCGGACGCGCAGGCTCAGCGGCCATGGCTCACGGGCCCAGCCGCTCCGCGGCATGTGGGATCTTCCCTGACCGGGGCACGAACCCGTGTCCCCTGCAACAGCAGGCGGACTGTCAACCATTGCGCCACCAGGGAAGCCCTGTAAGGACTATCTTTACCCTGGTGAAATTGTAAGAATTCTTAAACACGTTGAATGGAAAACCAAGCAGCTTCGAACATAACTGACTTTATAAAACCTGTCAGAAGTCTGTCAAGAGGGTGACAGGGAAAGGAGCAGGTCAACAGACTGACGGTGCCTGGCAGGGCTGAAGTTTGAAAAATTGATCTTTGAGATGTTGGTTATAAGTCAATGCAAAACTCATTAACAGATAAAAGATTTTCTGTTTTTGGATTTGTTCTAATGCATATTTCTGAACTCCAGTTTCATTTACTAATTTCTTAGGTTATAGTTTCTGCTTATCAATAAATAGTTTAGCTTTTTATTTAGTCTGTGACTTAAAATCTCTTTTATACTGATTCCTTGGCAGTTAGTTCAATTCCAGTTGGCAAATACAGTTGGTTCCTTCCAGCACCTGTAGTGAAAGCTCAGGACTGAGGCAAAACTCCTGTGCAAGACTTTCAAAGCCTACATAAGAATGATCTCAAATCTTAAACAACAGTAACAGAACTTGAACGACCATGCAATTGTAGTCCCCATGCTTGGGGTCTGGCTCTGGCTCACTTTTGGGGTCCCACTACTGGCAAGCTGTTTTAGGACCTCATTTCCCTCACCCTGGGGACAGAATATAAAGGCCCACCACCTGTGTGCACCACATTTGTTACTTTCTCCAAACTGCTGGGCTTCTTACTCTGTCAGAGGAGGAAATGAGGTTTGTCTGACATCATATTCTGCATTGTCAGGTTGACAGATGTCCCTGTGTGTCTCAAAATCTTTGTCAATTGATTATTTTCCTTTTTTTTCCCCCCAGGATTTTTCTGGGTATGAAAGTTAACAAGTCTCTAATTTCTGACCATTGTTTCTCCCATTTTAAATGCTGCTTTCTGGTCACCCTCATTGTCAGGCTTCTCACAGTTTTCCATGAGCAGGATTCATATGCAGCAAAAAACTAGAAGTCGGCCAAGCTGATTTTGACCCTTGCCCACTTCCCACTCCTCTCTCTCCTGGAGGAACTCTTCCTTACTTCCACCAGGAATTTAGACTCTGCTCCCACCCCCATGATGGGCTTATATTCTTGCCTGGAAAGCAACTAAACTTGCTTCCCACCCACCTCCAGGTTTAAGGTATTATCATTCCATAGTTTTTACCATTTTAATAGGGACTTTTAAAACTCTTCAAAGACCTAGGGACGGAGTCTCAATTGGTGGAATTTCACAGAACAGTACGCACAAGTAGGTTGGGAGCTTCTTTTTATCTCGGCACCGCTTCACTCAGAGGCAGTCTCTTACTCCAGCAGTTTTCAATGGGGAAAAAAGGAATCTGTAGGGATGGTAGCCTCGGTTCCCAGGTGTTTAGAATCTTCTCTCGATCCAGGAATCGGTTCCAGAAAAAGTGCTTCACCTAGCTCCTGATTCAATGAAAGGGCTAAGGTTTTTGAAAGATGCGAAACTATTTGAGCTCACTTTGCTAAGAATTAATTGTTCAAGGTCTTCAATGAAAATGTGAGCAACCTTTTAAAAACAGAGGTTGAAAATGTCATGGTAAAGGGGCAGGGCTGTGAGGACTGTGCAGTTAAGTATGTGTTAGGTAAGCCTGGCTGCAAAACTACTGGGGTCATAAAATACTGGAATGCCAGACTTAGAAGGGACCTTGGAGATTCCCTAGCTTATTTATCTAATGGGAGGCAATGTGAAATAGTGGGGAAAAAAAAAGAAACACGTGCTTTGGAGTCAGAGGGACCTGGGTTGTTTGAATCTCACTCTTAGCGAGTGACCTTGAAGAAAGGAAGGCCTCTGGGGGGCCTAGGTTCCACTTTTGCAAAATGAGTATGATAATGTCTTCTAATGAAAGTAGCTGTGAGGTTTGGAGATCATGCATATTCAAAGTACTGGGAATAATGCTTGGCCCATTGGAGGTGTTTAACAAATGATAGCGGCCATTATTATCATCATTAGGTTACAGATGAGGAACTGGAAAAGCAGAGACTAAATGACTTACTCCAATAATTTAGCATTTTATTTAAGAACCGGGACTAGAGCCCAGGTTTCCCTTGTCTCTGACTCCATCAACTGTCATGTCGGCTGAAATAAAAACACACAATATGAGAGCTGTGAGTTTCAGTTTTACTGGGGGACTTACTGAGGACTTTAACTCGAGAGACAGCCTCTCAGAAAGCTCTGAGGAACTGCTCCGAAGAGGTAAGGGGGAGAAGTCAGCATATATGTGATTTTGGTGAAAGGCACATATAATTAAGCACTTATCTCAGTAGAAGGTTGTGCTAGTCATCAGGGACAGATATCTTAGTTAATGGTTTTAGTGCTTTTCTAAGTCTGGGAAGATGCAAGAATCGTGGTTTATAAAATTTTCTCCTGAAAATATCTATCTGAAGGCCTTGTTCTGCCACTTTTCCCAGAGCACTGAGTGTTTCATTCCTGGTCTCCACCCTGAAGGTCAGTCACTGCAGTGGCTAATGACTTAATTCTTATAGAACAGGGTGGCAAGCGACATTCTTTAGTTGGCAGTCACATGTAGTACATGCCCTTTATAAGAAAATGCCAAATTGGTGTAAGAATTAAAAACTCAATCTAGTGAGCTGAATGCCTGGGGTAACTATTATTGCTCTTTGTACTCTAGAAAAGGTTTGCTCAGGAGAAGGCTGCCAGTCTAACAGAAGTCTCCTGAAGGTCACCTCCCAGAAGGAATGACAGATGCTGAGTGGCTGTGGGGTTTGTTCTAAGGAAAGAGCCATTAGTATTTTTATGTAGTGACACAGTCGCCATTTTCAGTTGAATAATTTGGAGTTCGTTGATTCTGAATGTCTTTGATATCGCCTGTCTGTAAGTATTCACTCCATTTGATGCAAAAAGGAAATTGAGGTCTACAGAGGTGAGGGACTTGCCCAGGGTAACAAAGCTGGTAAACGGCAGAATCGTGATAAGGACCAAGGTCTCCTGACTCAGTTCAGAGCACTTTCTAGCCCACAATCATTCCCCAGATTAAAAAACCCTTTTATTTTCTTGGTGTTGTACATTCTATGGGTTTGGACAAATATTAAATGACATATATCCGTCACTATAATGTCATATAGAGTATTTTCACTGTCCTAAAAATCCTCTGTGCTCTACCTATTCATCTCCTTCCACCCCACGCCCTCAATGGCAACTACTGATCTTTTTATTGTCTCCATAGTTTTGCCTTTTCCAGGAGGTTATATAGCTGGAATGAAGTCGTCTTTTCAGATTGGCTTCTTTCACTTAGTAACATGCCTTTAAGGTTCCTCCATGTCTTTTCATGGCTTGATAGCTCATTTCTTTTTAGTGCTGAATAATATTCCATTGTCTGGATGCACCACAGTTTATTTGTCCATCCACTTATTGATGGACATTTTAGTTGCTTCCAAGTTTAGACAGTTATGAATAATGCTGCTACAAACATCCATGTGCAGGTTTCTGTATGGACATGTTATCAACTCCTTTGGGTAAATACCAAGGAACATGACTGCTGGATCATACAGCATGAGCATGTTTAGTTTTGTAAGTAACCGCCAAGCCATCTTGCAAAGTGGCTGTACCATTTTGCGTTCCCACCAGCAATGAATGAGAGTTCCTGTTGCTCCACATCCTCGTCAGCATTTTCTGTTATCAGTGTTCTGGATTCTGGCCATTCTAATAGATGACCCTTCTATTTTTTTCTTGCCCTTTTAGATGTCAAAGTTTTGAATAATAGCTGATTAGGGATCTAATGGTCCCTTAGGACTATTTGAGACAATGTTACCCAGATATCTTTATTACTGGCAAGTGGTACCATCAACTTGATTTTTTAAAAACTGATTCTGCAGGGTTTTGAATATAGTTGGTTGGAGACCCAGGTTCCTTCCTCTATATCCCACTCTGGCTCTCCGGAAGATTTAAGTCCCTACTTTGGTCTCCCTGGTCTGACTCTTGGTCTAGCTGTAGACATATTTTAGCCCACAAGAAGGTTTAGCCTTCATGTAACCATTAAGGTCCTGGAATTGGCCCCCTCTGGCAGGACATTGAAGCTCATCAAGGGCCTTTTCCCCATCTGTCTGGTTTTCCTTTGTGCTCATTTCCTGAGCAACCCTATGCTCGTTCCCTGGGACCTGGATCCTCTGCTTCCTACTTATAGTGTTGGGAACTTCCTGGCGATTTCTAGAACTTCCTTTTTTCAGGATACGGTAACTAATCCTCTTATGCTCCTGATAAGAGTTTTAGAGCCTGTCCGAGGAGCTTGATGGTATCCCAGGGCCGGGGTGGCAACTGCAGACCTGTGCTGAGGGCTGTAATAGAAAACATATATTTCACTGTAGCAACCAAAGTCTTGCTGTAACCAAAAGATTATCTGGGAGAGGTGCTGCCATCATATAGCCTGCAGAATCTTTCAGAATAGCTTTACAAATGATTTCACTCTTGTTTGGTGGCAGTCCAGTCAAAAATACCACTAGTAGCACTTGTGGAGGTGAGCAAGTGCTGACGATATTTTATAATCTGACTCTTAGAAGTAGTGAATCTTTGAGTTACAATTATACATCATTAATATGACAAAAAGGGGCATTGTTAAACCTCTTGGTATTTTTTCTTCCCCGCAGCTGGAGGTGAGGGCTACCTGGGAGGGTCTCTGTGACTGGCCTCAGCTTGACTGTGTGACCTTGGGCTGGAAGCGGTAGAGATGGGAGGGAGGAGAAATAAAGAAGGGTCTCCTGGAATTTCTTAGTCCCATCTATATGCAAATCACTTAACATTATGCACATTATTTCTCTGAAATTCAATTAGACTCTCAAGAGTAAACAACTTCCACTCCCACCACTATACTTTCTGCCTCCTGACCAAGTTTTCTTATTTGTCAAAGGAAGAGAGCTATTGTTCTGTATGTCCTACTAGGGAACAGGAATGGGAGAAACAGCAGATAGTCCCTCACTGAGGCAAAACCAGTTCTGGTCAAACACGTTGGGAGGCGCTGCTGGATGTAGCTAGGGAAACTTGAACAAAGCCTGACAGGAACTCCTGAGGTACAACAACTCACACTGAGCTGTAGCCCACCAGGCAGACATAACACTTGCCATACTGCTTTTTCTGGACTCCATTCTCTTCATGGTTTCATGGGGCCTGCATTTCAGGTATGAGGACTATTGACTACAAACACTTTCTGGACCAAAGGTCCATAGCTCTCTTCTTCACACACGCACACGCACACACACACTGACTCATTCAACAAATATTTGAGTGCTTAGTTTGCCAGGCACTTTATTTGGCACTGAGGGAGGATACAAAGATGTGGCAGGTGCTGAAAAGAAATGTATAGTTTTTATGAGAATATAGGACACAGGGACCAAATGTGGGATGGGAGGGCGTGGCTGAGTTATGGAAGGCTTCTCTAGGACCTGTGTGATAAATGGAGCTAGGCAGTTGAGTAGGGGTGAAACACGTTCCTGTAGAAGAAAGGCATGGGTAAAGGCTCTGAGGATAAAGGAGTGTAACTGTTTTGTCATGAGTAGAAAGGAGAATGGGGTAATATTAGGTAGAGAGGTTGGGTTGGGGCTGGGACCAGATCACACGCAAGGTCTTATAGACCAGAGTAAGTATTTGCCTTCACTGACTCATTCTCCCCATTCTTCAGGCATGTCTCCCTTATTGTCCAGGCTTTGAGGTTCTTCTACCTTTTATATCAGCTCCCTAGTCCCCAGCCTTCAGTAAGAGGAGACTACCGGTATCCCAGGGCCAAAGGTGGCTGTGTAGGTGGTGAGCACAGGATATGTCCACTTTATCAAGGAGGAACCATTTAGGGCTGGTTCTTTTAGGACAGGCAAACCAAAGAACTCTGTGTACCATGGAAAGTATCCTTATAGACTGTTACTTGCTGTCAAGAAATAGTATATGTAAATCATTTCTGCAAAGCGGGCCTAACTGTGCAAGTCAATGAGGGAGTCATAAAAAAGGAGGGAGTCATAAAATTTCTGGGTTATTTAGCATAAATATGCCTTATTTTGTCTTGTATCCTCATCGCTGCTATCTAGTACATATTAGCCACTTACTAAGTACCTGCTGAATGAATGAATGGATAATACCGATAATCTTATATGGGTAGAAGCCTGTGAGGACAGTTACCATAAGTCCACAAACTGGTTCCTTGGGCCATTGTGAGAGAACTGGGCTGACTGGAGGGTTGTTGATATGAACCAGTAATGTTTTTCCTAAAACAAGCAGTGTGGGGTTAGGACCCCTCTGAGAACCCTCAACACCAGATTTCATGGACTCAAGGCCTCCTGGAATGTGGTATCTCAGAGATTCCAGATTAAGGTACCATATGTCATCCAGATCAGCTATATATCCATAACGATCTCACTGGAACAGTTACAAAATAATGTGTGTGGGTGTGGGATTGTGGGGGAGAGTGTGCACTTTCTGAAGGAAAATGTATTCAGGTGCTACTAAGAAAAACGTTATGTGTTAGAGCCATCAAATATTGCTTCTGGATGACTCGAAGATGCTTCATTTTTAAAGATAGAAGAGGAAAGTAGGGGTCAGAAAAGGAAAATACTAAACAACAGTTGTTCTCCTGGGCAGTAGAGTGTCGTAAAGTCTTTTTACTCAACATTTCACTAGGTGCTAAGTGCTAACCCCAGTGAGTCATTCTGAGTCATACTATGCCAGAAGTCATTTATTTGTCCAGAGACGGATTGGAGATTAGTCTAAACTTGTTGGGAGAGGACAGAGGAGGAGGAGTGCCAGCTTCTGAACTCGGCTTCAACTTACTGGCAAACAGACTTCCAGACGCTGGGCTGGTCTTTTTCAGAAACTCTGTACAAAGGATCTTCCTGGACCTCTTGAGAAGTTACCAGACTTACTGGACAAGGGCAAGATGATATGTTCAGGAAAGAAGAAATTCGGAGTGATGGAGGCAGGGTTGACCTTGTATGGATGGAACAGGGGCTTCTTTTGTTGTTTGCTTTTGAGGATTCTACCCATAAACAGGAATGCCTTTCACCAGCCTGCAGCCGGGGCCTTCTATTCCCGAAGCCAACCAAGTAACTGAAAGTCAAGTCACTGAGCATCAATTCACCAAAAACTATTTTGCTCAATGATTAATTGGCCAAGTCGCCAATTGGCTGTCTTTTGAAGTTTTATTATGCTTCCCTGCAGCCAGTACAGGGTGGGGGAGAGGTGTGGGGAGGGAGCAATGGGGAGATTCTGCCCCTTTGAGATAGTAGCACATTCTTCCTTCCTCTGAAATTGTTTAATTATAGATTCACTAAAGATGTGTTTCAATTAAGTACTTAAGTTTTTTATTAGTCAAAAGAGCCTAGGCTAGGGCTTCCCTGGTGGTGCAGTGGTTGAGAGTCCGCCTGCCGATGCAGGGGACACGGGTTCGTGCCCTGGTCCGGGAAGATCCCACGTGCCGCGGAGCGGCTGGGCCCGTGAGCCATGGCCGCTGAGCCTGCGCGTCCGGAGCCTGTGCTCCGCAACGGGAGAGGCCACAACAGTGAGAGGCCCGTGTACCGCAAAAAAAAAAAAAAAAAAAAAAAAAAAGGCTAGGCTGTATTGCGGTAACTGATTAACCTCAAAACCTCAGTGACCTAAAATAACAAAGGTTTATTTCCCATGTATGGTTGGTACGACTGCAAGCTGGGGTTTGTGAGAAAGCTCAGATACTCAGGGACCCAAGCTGATGGAGGAGGTATTCAGGCTGATGGAACACATGCCAGGGAAAGAGAAGAGACTGGAGAATCACTAAGGACTTCTGAGTGTTTCAGGCTGGAAGTGATACATGTAATTTTCCTGCACATTTCATCAGCCAGAACTCATCCCATGTTCCTGTTTAACTGCAGAATGGCTAGGTCGCTTTTACGGAAAGGAGAACAGGAATTGGTGACCAGTAAGAATATCTACACAGGGAGGACTTACTACATTTGGAGGCTTTCTTTCAGAGGCTTTTTTTCCCCCTAAAATTTCAGGTCTGCTGAGATGCTGCGGCTGGAATTGGGTGATGGGGGAGGGTTGGCAGGAGAGGCTGTGTCCTATGGCAGAGGTTTACGTGTCCTGTTCTGCCCGAGGAGGTACAGTAAGACGTGCTAATGGTGACCTTAGCAGCCCCCCTAACATGCACACACACACACGCGTGTGCACACACACGTACATACACTTGCACCTGCTCTGTGGGGCAGCCAGGAGACCAGACAGACAGAGGGGTAGCTCTGAGTTCCAACTGGAACTAGCAGGCTTTGCTGAATTGCTTATTTGGTGAAATGAGTTTTAGAGAATTGGCTTTGGGTGATTTGATATCTGGTGAATTAACTGAAAGCCTGAAATTGTTGATGAGCTCTTTTTGTGTTTCTTCATTTCATTTCTAAATTAAAAAAAATTGTTTAATTCTAGTTTGTTCAGCTTCATTGAGGTATAATTGACACATACAATTGTAATATATTTAAAGTGTACAACATGATTTTGATACATGTATACGTGGTGAAAGGTTTCCCACCACCAAGTTAATTGTGCATTTTTAAATTATAGCATGAATTTAGCATGAGAAAGGATGTATAATTTTATTAGCCAGGTGATAATAGGCTTTAGTTTGGAAAGGATAGAGAGAGGGCATCCAGTATTAGGAGTATTCTGGCTCTGGTTGAGGGGGGAGGGGGAGGGGAGAGAGTAGGGGTTGGGTACTGTTACTAGAAGGAGGGTGCAGTTTTGTGGATGGCTCTTCCTTGATCCAAGGCCTGGTCTCTGGGTGCTAAGTTTGAAAGTCTAAGGAACTGAGCTTCTCTTTCAGTCATTTGTAGCTTCTAATATAAAGCAGTATTCCCAAAGACATATTTTCTGTTTCATGTTGGTTTACAGTAAGTTAATAGTTCCTTTTTATGTTAGCTGAAAGTACTTTTTTATAGCAAAAGATTTTTAAGACAATTTCATATTATTACGACAATTTTATATTATTACAATAGTGAGAATTGCTATACAATAGTGAGGATTGCTGTACATGTTAAGGCATATAACATGATATGCATTTACATAGTGAAATGATTACTACAGTCAAGCTAATTAACATATCCTTTCACATAGTTACCACTTGCTTTTTTTTCTTGTGGTGGTGGTGCTCTTAGTAAATTTCTAGTATTCAGTACAGTATTATTAACTATAGTCATTGTGCTGTATGTTAGATCTCTAGATTTATTCATCCTACTTAACTATACCTTTGTACCCTTTGATCAACATCTCCCCGTTTCCCTCACCTCCCCACCTCTGATAACCACTGTTCTACTCTGTGCTTCTATATATTCAACTTTTTCCAGATTCTACATATAAGTGAGATCATGCAGTTTTTTAATTTGTGTCTGGCTTATTTCACTTAGCATAATGTCCTCCAGGTTTATCCATATTGTTGCAAATGACGGGATATCCTTGATTCTTTCAACAGTTACTCATTGAATACCTTCTGAGCATCAGGCACTGTGCTAGGGACTGGGGACGTGGTGAATAAGACCGGTGTGGCCCCTGCCCTCCTTAACCGTAGAGTCTTGGAGTTGATCACTGGGACATTTGCACTCTCCTTTTCAGCAAGTATTCCAAATAACTCTGACATTTTCACTAATTTAGGCTAGTCTGGTAAACGTTCTTTCCAGTGGACTAAATCAGGTTAAGAGCACTGACCTTGACATCAGCCAATTGATAGGATCAAGCCTCAGCTATATCCACGTTGCCTGAAAGCAGCAGCTCTTTTGCCATCCTCTCCAGCTTCACTGTAGCCTGTACTGCGTCCGTCACAATCACATAGGGATCTGGACTTGGCAGTAGGGCTTTCTTTAAAATATCCACCTACATGCAAAGTGCCAGGGAGTCTCTTTGCACTGGCGTGCCACGGGAGTTGCCCAAGGAAGGATAAGCTTGACCGCACAGTGGAGCCCAGCCACAGGGAGGATGCTTGTTTTATTTAAAATTAAATTTTGCTTAATTTAGAAAGTATTACCTACAACACAGACTTCAAATGGTACAAACAGGTATGCAATGAAAATTGCTTCTCCTTTGAACTCCCACCCCCCAGCTTCCTTGATTCTGTCCTGAGAAGCAACAGCTGTTAGCAGTAATTTTGTGTCTCCTTCCAGAGACAGTCTATGACTCTAGGAAGGTGCTTATTTTAAATCAACTTTAATGTTTATTCATACGTTTACAACTATTGAGCAGAAAACTCCAAGCAGTTGGTCTACCTACCAGTTGACCTTGGAGCCTTGTTTGCTCTCCCACTTCTCTGTTTCCTAGGTTGTTCCCCGTTGTGCACATTTCCTGGAAACCTAGTGGGAGGAAGGTGCTTCCCTAAGATCAAAGATGACAGCAGTTTCTCATCAGGAAAAGATGATAGATTCCTAATATACAGTAAATATATACCAATATCATTCTCAACCTAGTCTACTCTGGGGAGCGCTTAAAGAAAAACTGCAATTATTTCTAGGTGCCCTTAATTTCTGAGGCTGGGGGTAGACACCATAAGGATTTCATGAGGATTCTCTCTGCCTTGGGAGGGTGCACAATAGGAGAGGCTGCCTTACCTCGAGGGGAGAGAGATCGGTGTCACCTCCGTCTCCCTGGAAGTCAGGAGAAAGCCAGAAGTAGAGTGAAGATGTGGTCAGTTAATTACTTCATAATTTATTCTCATGCTTTAAAAAAGGATCTGAAGCATCTGTAACTCTGTAGTGTGAAGTGAGCTTATTTTTTGAGTAGCCTGGGGTCTTTGGTTTGCACCAGTAACCCTGGCAGAGTTTTAATATCTGCTGAGATCTCCTAGAGACCACTTTGGACCCCTGTTCCTATGGCTGAGGATCCAGCCACCTTCTGAAGATTCAGCCCTACCCTAGAATTTGGGACCAACATTTTCTTCTATGCATTTTAGGAGACTTAGATCAGCAGCTTGGAGACTCGGCCTCGCCAACCTGGTTGCTAACCTTTGTCTGACTTTGTGCCAGAGACGCCGCTTGTGACTAGATGCCTTCCTCACACTGCAGTCTCTGTGGGCTCCTGTCACGTGTCCCCAGTTTTTCTAGGATTGCGATTCCTTGCCTTCCCTCCCAACTCCCCATTCCAGCCTTCTAAAGGATTCATTCATTCAAAAGGGTTTATTATTATTTTTCTAATTATTGTATTTCCCATGGGTCAGATACTGTGCCAGAGGCTGCCTGCTCCTGATGGGAGCTTATCTGTCTAACAAGGGCCACAGAGAAAGTAAACATGTAATTGTAATACTATAATATTATAATCCCATGTTATATGAGGGAGGGAGCAGAGGATGTTATGTATTGGAGCACATAGTAGGGTCAGCTAGTCCAGAGGGGCAGGGACTTTATAGAGGCAGATGATGGTTAATCTGAGGTTTGAAAGATGAGGATGGAAGTTAACCAGGCAGAACAAGTCAGAAGAGAGTAGAAGAGGTGTCTTGAACTTCTTAGGTGCTCTGCTTCCCAAGTTGAAGCTGCCCGGTCCTGATATCTTGGTGGCTGCTACTCACCATGATGTTGTGTTGTGTCCCCTGCTGCCAAGTCATCCACTTGGCCCACAGCTTGATACCCTGATGATAAGGTCCACTCATGAGGACTTTTCCGAAGTATGTGCCCTGTGGGTCTCTCTGGTCTCTCGGCCTTAGCCAACCCCACTTCGACTCTACAGTGCTGGTCGGGACAGCATGGCATAGATATATCTTGTGCTCCTGGACAAAGGGGCATGTTGAACTCCTGAGAAATTGGACTCATAAAGGTCATTTAAAGGTGTGGTAAGCAAGGCAATCTTCAGAGGTGTCAAATTGGTGGTGGTGCGGGGAGTTCTTATAGTTGCTGCCTACACCAGAGCCAGAGAGAAAGGGATACTTCCAGCTGAAGATGGATATGAGATGGATGCAATGGCAGAAGTCATGGACTTAGGCCTAGGGAATTGGGTTGGCAAGGTTCTGGAAAGAAGCGTGGCAAATGCCAACAGATGCTAGCAGGTATGGATCAAAATGGTCAAGAAAGTGAAAGGAAGGAGCTGGATTAGTGGCCAAGGCAGGAACATGGGCAGAAATTAAGTCCAAATTCCTTTCTGGAAATAGCAGCCCACCTTGAAATGTTTTGTATCATAAACTAGAACAGACAGATGATGAACAGGCAGCCAAGTAGTCGGGAAGTCAAGGTAGGTTGTTACCTGGGAAACAAAAGAAGTGAAGTAAAGGGCTCAGTTAGGGAGTTGTGCTGGCCATGCTTTTGGAGTTTCTTTTTACAGAGTTAACTCAGGGTTTCCCAGATAAGGTTAGGGGCTTGGGAGGAGAGAGTGCCACTGTCAGGCATTAATGTCACCCTTGTTCCTTCTCGTTGAGCCTCCAAATGAAGGTGGACTTGCTCATAATGAAGTTGTCTGAGTCCCTCCCTGGAAGCGTCAGTTTGTGAAACATTCAGCCTAATCCTTTTCCTGTGCACAGGCTGACATTAAGACGTCTAAGGACAGGGATTACAAAACAGTAATTCCCAAAAGTCTGGTTGATGCTATCTGTGATCACATCTTCACCAATCTCTACAAATATTGAAAAATGAAACCAACCCCTAGTGAGTTCTTTTTCTTTTTGAGTGGGGAGAGTGAGTTCAGCCACCTAGATATAATATAGTCCAAGTATATTCATTATGTTTTGACTTTGAAATATTACATGTGTATTTAATAAAACATAAGTATAGTTTAATATAAAAATATTTGGACTTCCCTGGTGGTCCAGTGGCTGGCACTCCACGCTTTCACTGCCGCGGCCTGGGTTCGATCCCTGGTTGGGGAACTAGGATCCCGCAAGCCGCACGGCACAGCCAAAATAATAATAATAATAAATAAAATAAAAATATTACCCTAGATAAAGAAGTAGAATGTTGCCGGGCCTTAAGACTCCCCAATAGTACCTTCGTATCTACCCTCTGTTCCAGAGGAAACCACTATACTGACTTGTGATAATCATTCCTTGCTTTCCTTTATCGTTATAGCAATGGGGTATGTTTTCCTAAATAAGTACATTGTTTAGTTTGGCTGATTTTTTTTAAGCTTTGTATGAATGGAATCATACTCCATATATTCTTCTTTGACGTGTGTCTTTTTTATTGAACTATAGTTGATTTACAGTATTGTGTTAGTTTCAGGTGTACAGCAAAGTGATTCAGTTATACATATATACTTTTTAGATTCTTTTCCGTTATAGGTTATTACAAAGATATTGAATACAGTTCCCTGTGGCATACAGTAAATCCTTGTTGTTTACTTTATATATAGTAGTGTGTATCTGTTAATCCCAACCTCTTAATTTATCCCTCCCTCCCCTCCTCTTTTCCCTTCGATAACCGTAAGTTTTCTATGTCAGTGATTCTGTTTCTGTTTTGTAAATAAGTTCATTTGTACTATTTTTTAGATTCCACATTTAAGTGATGTCATATAATATTTGTCTTTGTCTGTCTGAATTACTTCCCTTAGTATAATATCTAGGTCCATCCATGTTGCTGCAAATGGCATTATTTCATTTTTTATGGCTGAGTAATGTTCCATTGTACATATATACCACATCTTTAACCATTCATCTGTCAATGGATACTTAAGTTGCTTCCATGTCTTGGTTATTGTAAATAGTGCTGCTGTGAACATTGGGGTGCATGTATCTTTTTGAATTGGACTTTTCGTCTTTTCCAGATATATGCCCAGGAGTGGGATTGCTGGATCATATGGTAGCTCTAGTTTTTTAGGGAACCTCGATACTGTTTTCCATAGTGGCTGCACCTACTTACAATCCCACCAACAGTGTAGCATGGTTCCCTTTTTTCCACACCCTCTCCAGCATTTGTTATTTGTAGACTTTTTGATGATGGCCATTCTGACAGGTGTGAGGTGATACCTCACTGTTGTTTTGATTTGAATTTCTCTATCAATGTTGAACATCTTTTCATGTGCCTGTTGGCCATCTGTATGTCTTCTTTGTGACTTGTATCACAAAGTCTTTGACTCAACGCTACATTGGTTTTATCTTTCCTAATGCATGTTGTTGTTTTTCTATTGCTGTATAGGAATACACCCATCTATTATTTATAGATACTGGATTTTTTTTCCAGCCGTTTCTACAAGCAAATACTATTGTAAACGTGATTTTTCTTGTCTCTTACCACATATGTGTGAGGGTATTTACCTAGGAGCAGAATTGCTACGTTAAAGAATAGGTGCATGTCAACTTAGTAATGCCAATCAGTTTTCTTAACGTATCTAGTTTTCTAAGGTAGCTAAGAAACTCCAAAGCATCACATACTCAATAGTAGTTGGTATTTTTGTCAGACTTGAATTTTTTTGCCAATTTGGTGACTATTTGTGAGTATATGATTAGGGTTTTATTTCACATTATCCTGATTACTAATGAGGTTTTCATTAAGTTTTCCCCTTTTTTTCTAGAAGTCTATTCAAGACTTTTGCCCTTTTTTTTTCTTTTCTGTAGGGTGGGTGGTTTGTTTCATATTTATTTTTAAGAATATGTATAAACATATATACATGCATATATACACACATACTGTTATATGTGTCGTAAGTATCCTCTTTCACATTGTGGCTTCTTTTTACACTTGCTTTATGGTCTTTTGATGAATGGAAATTCTCAATTTTAATGTTGTCAAATTAATCAGTCTTCTCCAGTGTGACTTGTACTTGACAGTTTAAGAAGCCCTTCCTTATTCGAATGTCATAAAAATCGTCTCTTCTGTTGTGTCATAATTATTCAATGATTTTTGCCTTTTTTTAAAAATTAATTTTTATTGGAGTATAGGTGCTTTACAATGTTGTGTTAGTTTCTACTGTACAGCAAAGTGAATCAGCTATACATATACATATGTCCCCTCTTTTTTGGATTTCCTTCCCATTTAGGTCACCACAGTGCATTGAGTAGAGTTCTCTGTGCTATACAGTTAGGTTCTTACTAGTTATCTGTTTTATACATAGTATCAATAGTGTATATATGTCAGTCCCAATCTCCCAACTCATCCCACCCTCCCCTTTCCCCCCCCTTGGTGTCCATATGTTTGTCCTCTACCCCTGTGTCTCTATTTCTGCTTTGCACATAAGATCATCTATACCATTTTCCTAGATTCCACATATATGCATTAATATACGATATTTGTTTTTCTCTTTCTGACTTACTTCACTCTGTATGACAGTGTCTAAGTCCATCCACGTCTCTACAAATGACCCAATTTAGTTTCTTTTTATGGCTGAGTAATATTCCATTGTATATATGTACCACATCTTCTTTATCCATTTGTCTCTCTCTTTTTTTTTTTTTTTTTTTGTGGTACACAGGCCTCTCACTGTTGTGGCCTCTTCCGTTGCAGAGCACAGGCTCAGCGGCCATGGCTCACGGGCCCAGCCGCTCTGTGGCATGTGGATCTTCCCGGACCGGGGCACAAACCTGCGTCCCCTGCATCGGCAGGCGGACTCTCAACCACTGCGCCACCAGGGAAGCCCTCCATTTGTCTCTTGATGGACACTTAGGTTGCTTCCATGTCCTGGCTATTGTAAATAGAGCTGCAATGAACATTGTGGTACATGACTCTTTCTGAATTATGGTTTTCTCAGGGTATATGCCCAGTAGTGGGATTGCTGGGTCATATGGTAGTTCTAGTTTTAGTTTTTTAAGGGACCTCCATACTGTTCTCCATAGTTGCTGTATCAATTTACATTCCTACCAACAGTGCAAGGGGGTTCCCTTTTCTCCACACCCTCTCCAGCATTTGTTGTTTGTAGAGTTTTTGATGATGGCCATTCTGACCAATGTGAGGTGATATCGCATTGTAGTTTTGATTTGCATTTCTCTAATGATTAGTGATGTTGAGCATCTTTTCATGTGCTTTCTGGCCATCGATTTTTGCCTTTACATTTAAGTATTTAATCCACAAGGAGCTTATTTCATTGTGTGTGGTTTGAGTAAAGATTCAAGTTATTTTTCTCCAAATGGATAATAACCCTTTGTTCTAGCACCAGTTTTAAAAAGGCCCACCCACTCCCTCACTGATCTGCAATAACAGCACTTTCATATGTCATGGGCCCATGTATGCACAGGTCTGTTTCTGGGCTTGTAATTGTGCTCCGTTGATCTATCTGCCTACCACTGCACCCTATTTACCCAGATCTTAATTACTGTAGCTTTATGAGAGGTCTTGATATGTGGAAGGGACATTTCCTCAGCTTGTTCGTTTTCATCAAGTGTGTCTTGGCTATTTTTTGCTCTTTTGCACTTCCTTATATATTTTAGAATCAGTTTCTCAAGTTTCACAAAAAGCAAAATGTTGATTTTTGATTTGGATGTCACTAAAGCCACTACTAGTTTGAGAAAAAAATTAATCAAGCTGTCAGCCGTAGCTGGCATAAAGGTTTCCTTCTATGAAAGTTCATCCCTGGAATAATACCTGCTTGACTTTCCCTTAGTGCTTTTTATTTATTTTTTTATTCTGGTGGCTAGAGTCTAGCCCATTTTTTTAAGTTAAAAAGACTTTATCATTCTTCTTTGGACGATAACAGTTGAACAATATGAGATGTCATCACATGGGCTGCTTGGTGACTCAAGAATCAGTAAAAGTCGAAGAAAGAATTTTTTCTTTTTTTTTTTTTTACCACCCTGGTAATAGTTCCAGTGGAAGAAGTTTTTTAAAAGAGGAAAATATAAAATAAAGACAGGAAACACACACACACACACACACACACAGAGAGAGGGAAACTCCAGTTACTATTTTTAGCTCAAAAATATTCAAATCAAAGCAAAACAATGTGTGCAGGTTATTAGGCAGACTACAGCATCTGAACTAATTGCTGTAAGTGTGCCACAAATAAACATCTTCCTCTTAAATATCTGGTTCAAAGATTTCTTCCTGGAATTCATCCATAGTCGGTCCCCAGTAAATGCCTTGTTTTTAATTGTGCTACCATAAAAGTTATTTTGTTCCCTCAGATTTTTCACTCAAACCCATCAAGTTTTCATTAGTCTGTTTACTGTGGAAAATCCCATCACACTTGACATTAATTCAGACTCACCCATAATCATCTGTTATGTTCTCTACTTTTTTGACTGAGCTAAAGAGTTCATCAACAGAAAAGTTTCTGGTAATACATCACTTGGGATCGGAAATGTAGTTAGCATAATGGGGAAAAGCCCATTTGGGGTCATCTTGTTGTTTGTGTGTTTGCTTCATTTCATTAATAAAGAATAACACAGGCCTACAGAGAACATCAATAAATAAAATCTAATCTACTTGCCTTCAAATGAGAGAACTTGAGGTTTATCGCTTGCTTAATATTTATAAAACCTGACTTCTCAGTTCAGGAAAGTACTCTAACTTTCATTTTCAAATAAACAAAAGATAGAATTTGCTTGGCTGTCCCACCTTTTGGCAGAGCCGGCTTGATGAGCAGTGAGTTAACGTATCAGAAACATGTGTATTTAATTATCCCATGCCGGCTTCAGGGTTGGGGGAAAAAAGTTTCGTCAATGCTAGTGGGAGATGGACTCAGCTGTCTGTAACAGCCGCACGTTGCTACTTTCCATTCCTACCTTCAAAAGTATCCTGCCACTCAAACCCAGTTCTCCAGAACTGGTCATCTGTTAAGGCAGTGGTTTGCAGACCTTTGGATTTATGAGACCTGTGAAATTTTATTTAAGAAATGAGGGTGGGGCTTCCCTGGTGGCGCAGTGGTTGAGAGTCCGCCTGCCAATGCAGGGGACACAGGTTTGTGCCCCGGTCCGGGAGGATCCCACGTGCCGTGCAGTGACTGGGTCCGTGAGCCATGGCCGCTGAGCCTGCACGTCCGGAGCCTGTGCTCTGCAACGGGAGAGGCCACAACAGTGAGAGGCTCGCGTACCAAAAAAAAAAAAAAAAAATGAGGGTGGAGGGGAATCAGTGTGGATCGCCAGCTTTGAAAGGAACAACTTTACAGAAAAGATATTATAACATGAACTAAGAAAAATCATTAAAGACGTGACTTCAGACTAAACAGTCCTTCAAATTAAATAAATTTAACTGTATGAAAAACTTAATACACAGACTTCTGTTCAGAGTATTATGGTAGGTTAGGCATTTAGATCAACTCTCCTGTTAAAAACAAGTAAATCCTGCACAAAATATATTCTAAAAATCCCCTTAAATTCATCAGTGACTTAGCAAAAAATAAGTGTTTCTTAGGCCAAGAAAGTAAGAGTCTCAACCTAGAAAGGTAAGCAAAGAAAACTGCAAGTAGCGTTTGCCCTTAGAGCATCTCTCCAACAAGGGAAACTGGAGGGATTTGTCATCTTTATCTCTTTTGCTTTATAGTCTGTTTTGCCTGATATGAATATAGCTATAACCTCTTAATTTTGTGTAGAATTTGTCTGCTATGTTTTTTCCATCTTTTTATTTCACCCTTTTTAGATTCCTCTGTTTTACCTGTGTTTCTTGTGAACAGCATAGAGTTGAAATTTTTTTAAATTGTTTTCCCAGTCTGACAATTTTGCTTTTTAACTGGAACATTTCAATCATTTACATTTATTGAGGTGACTGGTATGGTTGAATTTCTCTCATTCTGTGCCATCAGCCTGCTTGGAAAATTACTATGGTAGCAAAAATAAAAATATGTATTTTACCTAACCTTTCTTGATTCTTGAGTCAATAAGTAGCCCTTTTCATGGTATGGCATATTGTTTAACCATTATTGTCCAAAGAAGAATGATAAACATATATATATATATGTGGTTTTTTTTGCGGTACGCGGGCCTCTCACTGTTGTGGCCTATTCCGTTGCGGAGCACAGGCTCCGGATGCGCAGGCTCAGCGGCCATGGCTCACGGGCCCAGCTGCTCCGCGGTATGTGGGATCTTCCCGGACCGGGGCACGAACCCGTGTCCCCTGCATCGGCAGGTGGACTCTCAACCGCTGCGCCACCAGGGAAGCCCGATAAACACATTTTTAAGTGAAAAAGAAAAAAAAGTCTGGGGTAGATTCGAGGCTCCAGAGTAAGAAAAACAGATGCTATGGGGAAAGGAAAAGGCGAGCATTATTGCAGGATGAGCTCTCTTAGAAGGAAACCTTTGTACCAGCTATGGCTCATAGCAGAATGCGTTGTACACTACTGCTTTCTGTATGAGTGGCCTGTCATGCCTTTTCCTCCTGTTATTATGTTTCTGGACATGAATAGTTAATTGTTGATAGTAAAGGCACCTATGTTTGTTCTCCAACACTAGTAGTTTTTGTCAAAGAAAACAGATTTTTTTCTGGTTTGGATTAATATTTCATATTCTTTTCTGAATATAGTGTTTCTACTTTCATATATTAATGAACGCAATTATAATTTTGAGACAGTGGCTTCCATGAATGATTATGTGAGGCGCAAGAACTGATATTTAAAAACTTTCTAGGGACTTCTCTGGTGGTGCAGTGGTTAAGAATCCACCTGCCAATGCAGGGGACATAGGTTCGAGCCCTGGTCCTGGAAGATCCCACATGCCGTGGAGCAACTAAGCCCATGTGCTGCATTCACTGAGCCTGCACTCTAGAGCCCATAAGCCACAACTACTGAGCCCATGTGCCACAACTCCTGAAGCCCACACGCCTAGAGCGTGTGCTCTGCAACAAGAAAAGCCACTGCAATGAGAAGCCCATGCACTGCAAGGAAGAGTAGCCCCCGCTCGCCCCAAGTAGAGAAAGCCCGTGCACAGCAACAAAGACCCAACGCAGCCAAAAAGAAAGAAAAACTTTTTTAATGGGGGAAAAAAGTCACTGTTCTATTTGTCTTTGAAATTAATTGAATTGAAAGAGTATTCAGAAATGATTAGGTGAATCATCCTCTATGCCTCTCTTCTATTCCTCTATGCTACTAAGATAGCCAGCTAATCAGTACTCCAAGTGAGCTCCACCTACATGCTATGTGATTTCAAGAATGCACATTATAGTAAATATAGGCAACAATACTGTATTATAATCAAACTTAAGAGACTAGATCTTCATTATTCCAATCACGAAAAGGAAATGATTATGTGGCGTGATAGAGGTGCTAATCATTGCTACAATGGCAATCTTATTAAAGTATATAAATGTATCAAATCAGCATGTCGAACGCCTGAGATTTACACTATATTATATGTCAAATATATTTCAGTAAAAAGAAGAACACTTGTAATATAGATGTTTCTAAGAACCCTACTTACATGCTGCATTGAGAACAGTGTTACACCAGTGAATGGGAGTTATACCCATCCTACAATACATGTAGAGAAGCATTTATGAACACTTGTGATAAAGATGTTTCTAAAAATGCTAAAAACCAGAACCAAAACAACACTAGAAGGTCCTTTCTGCAGAAATATTGCTCTTGTAGATGCTTGAAATTCTACCATTCTCAGTTCTTTTAGTTAAATGTGGCACTTTTCTTGTGGTCATTTTTTAAAATGAAATGTTCCTCCTGGAAGATGACACTTGTGACCTCTGACATCTACTGCTTTATTGGACCTCTTTTCCGTGTGAGCAATAGAGGATACCTAAGCATGCAAACACACTGGGTACTTTTGGGGCAGATGGAGGAGGGGTGACTGATGAGAAGTTTGGAGGCATTGAAGACAAGCTCCATGTCCTACATGATGTTTGTGCCGGACTCAAAGGGCCTGCCCACTAAAATTGTCTTTCAAATTTGTTGGAAGCCCAGTGAAGTAGGTTATATTCTGATATAATAAGAGAAATGGGCAAGGAGAAAGATGGGGCAGGTAGAAGGGATTGAGAGGAAGGGTGTAAGTTTAGGGCTTACTTGGGAGCCAGATAAATGGAAGTGTCAGATAGGACTGCAAAACCTTCTCTTCTGTAGTATGTCTTCTTAGGGAGAAAAGGCCGAAATACCAACTTTCATGTTCACGTTTCTGCTCTCTTTATACCCTTAAGTGCAGGGACAACTAATTTGCAAAATGAAAGCCTGATTGAAATTTTTAGAGGTGAGAAAAGGTTCTAAAATGTGCTGGGGAATCATGCAATTTCTTGGTTTGAATCATCCTGTTAAGAATGGTGGTTATTTATAACTTCCGTGGAAGGTTTTACAAACAAGCACAAGACAGGTGGAATTCTAAATTAACAGGACATTATTATGCCTGGAGTAGCGTTGCTAAGGTACACTGATAAAATCACTCAATAAATAGATTCCTAAAATCCAAGTTGCAAACTTGAGACCAAAATAGATACTGGAATGACAGGCGCTTGGGGATGGGTGGCACAAGAGCCTAGTTTTTGTGCCTGAAGAAAGAGTGCATGCCAAATTCGTACAAGGAATTATGCAAAGACAGCAGAAAAGTGCCTGCCTTAGCAATTGTGTAATTGTTCCCTAAGAGCAGTGATTAGTTACAACTTAAACAGCCATTTTCAGATTGAGGTGGGCTTTCATTCTGCAGGAGCATTTAACCAGAGCCCTTTAAAGAGGGCATTGTTTGGTCTTTAAGATGACAGGGAACCTACTACTTAAATGGCCTAACTGACCTCGCCTGCATTGCTCCACGCAAATTACAGGTTTCACCTGTGACAGCCAAGTTTGATGCAGTTGCTGGAAAAAAGTTGTGAGAAATGTGTACAAAGTTCTTCCACCTCCCTTTACTGAGATCTCTCTGACTTGACTGACTGTTCTCGACCCACAGAAGGAAAAGCCCCTGCCAGGATCCTTCAGGATCCCAGCGGGAAGCAGGTGGGACATTCAAAAGGGAGGTGCTTGAAGGGAATTGGATGAAAGGCCTTGTTGCAGCTGTGTGGGCAGGGTTAATGGAAACAAATAAGGGATGGCGAAGAATCTCCAAGGAACCACTGCTACTTCTGGTCCTCAAGGGCCTCGGGGGAGGGAATCACTGCGGAAGTCAACAAGGGCTCTAACTGTAGAAGAGGGCCACCTGATGGGAGTTGTGGCCTGTGACAGAGGAACATAGGCACTGCTACCCCACTGCTGGGCGGGAAGAGAGCTAAATCTCCTGTCTCCTGTGGGGCTTCCCATTGGCCATACTCAACAGGCAGCCAGAGGGCCAGGGGGCTCATTGGATGTAATCCATGAAGGTCAGCCTGTTGGCAAAGATGAAGGTAGAGAAGGGTGGAGAGTACATATATCTGGATGGGTGAAGAGAAAATAATCCTGTGTTTCTTTCACAATTGTGAAGGAGTGAAGGTGGCGTCCTTTCTTCTGCCACTTCCACATGGGAGATATTTTCTCTTCATTTCCAGTAGTGGATGCCTGTCGGGAGCCCCCAAGAAAGCACCATGAGTAAATGATGCTTGTTCTCTGTCCTAAAGGAAGGGCTCAGTCGAGAAGGTAGTATAGATTATGGAGAGGTAGAGACCTGGAAGTTATGGTGCGATCACAGGTGA
This sequence comes from Orcinus orca, assembly GCF_937001465.1. Classification (NCBI taxonomy): domain Eukaryota; kingdom Metazoa; phylum Chordata; class Mammalia; order Artiodactyla; family Delphinidae; genus Orcinus; species Orcinus orca. The sequence continues at coordinate 102,152,077 of NC_064580.1, read as the reverse complement.
AAAGGAGAAGATGCTATTTAGAAGCAGTGATTTTTGAAGCATGGTTTATCTTTCCGTCTTATATTTCATTTTGTGTAGAACATTAAGATAGCATTGTCTGTAGGGGAAAGGAAAGTATAATAATTCTCATACAATTGAGGAGGGGGCATATTGAGGAGGGGGCATGGAGAAATAACTCACTTTGAAAGATAGTAAAAGGTAGAAGGAGGATAGACAGTGACTTAAATCTCTTTCTTCTCCCTCAAATCTTTCTCTTACTGTCCATTCCTGCTCTCATTGACTCTATGTATTCAGTAATCGCATTAAGCCCAAAATACTATTGTCCTATCATAAAACATTTCTATCTGAGACACTTGAGTTCCACTGAAGCAAATGTTTCTGACATGGAAAAAATGTGTGTGTGTATATGCTTTATTGATATATATAATTCATATGTTATACAGTTTATCCATTTATTTTTTAAAAGGTTTTTTGGTGTGGACCATTTTTTAAAGTCTTTATTGAATTTGTTACAATATCGCTTCTGTTTTATTTATTATTTTTTAAAATTTATTTTTGGTTGCGTTGGGTCTTCATTGCTGCGCGTGGGCTTTCTCTAGTTGCGGCGAGCGGGGGCTACTCTTCGTTGCGGTGCGCGGGCTTCCCATTGCAGTGGCTTCTCTTGTTGTGGAGCACGGGCTCTAGGCGTGTGGGCTTCAGTAGTTGTGGCATACAGGCTCAGTAGTTGTGGTTTGTGGGCTCTACAGCGCAGGCTCAGTAGTTGTGGCACACAGGCCTAGCTGCTCCGCAGCAGGTGGGATCTTCCCGGACCAGGGCTCAAACCCATGTCCCCTGCATTGGCAGGCGGATTCTTAACAACTGCACCAGCAGGGAAGCCCTTGCTTCTGTTTTATGTTTTGTATTTTTTGGCCCTGAGACATGTGGGATCTTAGCTCCCTGACCAGGGATTGAACCCTCACCCCCTGCATTGGAAGGTGAAGTCTTAACCACTGGACTGCCAGGAGAGTCCCACCATTTAAAGTATTATAATTAAATGGTTTTTAGTATATTCACATAGCTATGCAACCATCACTACCATCTAATTCCAGAACACTTTCATCAGTATTCTAGTGTACATTTTGTTTATCCATTCATCAGGTAATGGACATTTGGGTTGCTTCTACTTTTTGGCTATTGTGAATAGTGCTGCTATGAATATTCCTGTACAAGTTTGTGTGTGGACATATTTCATTTCTCTTGGGTATATACCTAAGAGTGGAATTTCTCGGTCACGTGATGATAACTGTTTAATTTTTGGAGAGAGTGCCAAATTCTTTTCTACAGATGCTGTACCATTTTACATTTCCATCAGCAATGTATGCAGCTTCCAATTTCTCCAGATCCTCACCAACACTTACCATTGTCTGTACTTTAGAGTTTAGCCATTCTGGTGGGTGTCAGTTGTTATCTCAGAGTGGTTTTGATTTACATTGTCCTAATGACGTAGAGCACATTTTCATGTCCTTATTGGCCATTTTTATGTCTTCTTTGAAGAAATCTCTATTCAGATAGTTTACCCATATTTTAGTTGTGATATTAATCTTTTTATTATTGAGCTGTAATTGTTCTTTGTATATCCTAATATAAGTCACTTATCAAGTATGTGATTTGCAAATATTTTCTCCTATTCTCTTGGCTGTCTTTTCATGATGGTGTCATGTGATGCACGTGAAAGAAATCAAATTTGTCTATTTTCTTTTTCATTGCTTGTGTTATTGGTGTCATATCTAAGGAAATGTTCTGAAATCCAAGGTCATGAATATTTACTTCTATGTTTTCTTCTAAGAATTTTATAGTTTTGGCTCTCGTATATAGATCTTTGATCCATTTTGAATTAAATTTTGTATGTGGTATGAAGGGAGGGTCTAAATTAATTTTTTTTCTATGTAGATGTTTTTGTGCTCCCTCAACAGGTATGTCTGATTTTGTAGACTTCATTAAAGAAAGAAAACTGTGTAGAACATACAGGCAGTTGAGGAGAGAGTGTTTCTCACAAAAGAACTCATTTTAGGAGGAATGATATACAGTACTCAAACAACGTGGAAGTAAAGGGTCCCATTCAGTGTCCAAGTGAATGTCTCTTGTTAGATAAAGCAGTCAGGGAGACCAACAAGACTGATTTAATTGTATGAAAGGGTTAATGTTACCTGGAATATACTTGTACCCAGGCAATAGTTATTCAGCCACAAATGCCCTGACTATAGAAGTTTACCGGTGATGCAGATGCAGATCGTCTGTTTGGAAAGGTCTGTAAAAAAACAAAGCAAACAAATAAAACAAACAAACAAACAAATCCCTATGAGGTTTGGTACACAAATCCCTGATGCTGTTTTTACAATTTTTTTTTTTTTGCGGTACGCGGGCCTCTCACTGTTGTGGCCTCTCCCGTTGCGGAGCACAGGATCCGGACGCACAGGCTCAGCGGCCATGGCTCACGGACCCAGCCGCTCCGCGGCATGTGGGATCTTCCCGGACCGGGGCACGAACCCGTGTCCCCTGCATCTGCAGGCGGACTCTCAACCACTGCGCCACCAGGGAAGCCCGCTGATGCTGTTTTTAAATCAAAAATCCTGACTCAAATGTTGTAGGGAAGAAACAGTGAAGTGAAGAATAAGATTCTTCGTTTCTCTGTGTGATCTAGGCAGGATATAGGCTTTAAAAATTATATACTGCACTGCTAACAAGGAGGCATCCATTTTTTTCATCTTGTCATCCAAAGACTATAGATATCTTGACAATGAAAAGACATTTGCAATGATTAGGAGAGAGTAAAAACATACAATGTTCACATTAATTTTTTTTCTCCTGAGAATTCTCCTAATTTTCCTCCCTTCTTTATTTCATGGAAACTTGTTTCCTAATGAAGTGAAGAAAACCATTTTCCTTGAGGATGTGACAGAATCTCTGAATCCCACTCCTGGCCCTGCTCAGAGCTCAGTGTGTTATCTCCTCGAGCAAGACAAGGTGTGTGCAACTGCTAGGCTAGGATGCAAACCACATCCACTGGCTACCTTACAGGGTCAGAGGCTAATAGGATCATCAATGTTGGGGTAACTTCTCTTAAAGCTGGAATGATTACACATTTCTCCTCTTTAAAATTTCCTTTTCATGGGTTTAGTACTGTTTATCTGAAAAAAAAAATGGAGCTAATTTAAATTGTGCATAAACCTTAAATCAGATGTTGTTCTTTATTGTGCTTGTTTCCATACTTCTTGCTTAATTAATGTAGCACATTATGATCCAAATTAACATTGCTTACTACAGCGTAGTCTGATATTTGGCTAGGTGACATTTTCTTAATGATATTGCCAAAAACTCTAGTGTGTATTTTTTTTTTTTTAATTTGGTGAGTAATTCGCATGCACACTAAAATACTCTCCTTCTCTGATTTACAACCAAAAGATGAAAGCCATCCTGGAGTATGTTTTCAGGCAGTGACAGCTCTGATACCACAGCCTCAGTGCTACACACTTCTAAGTGCAGTTAGCTGTGCTTTTAGAATCAAAGTTGCTGGTGACTGACTTAAGGTCTCATGGGTCTCTGCCTGTGTGGCTTGGGTGGGGATAGAAAACAAAATCAATCTCTCACTCTCACGAAAAAACTGCACAAGATGGCATTTTTCTACTTACATGTGAAAGCGGAATTGAGTCCTCTGTTGAGGCATTCACATCCATCGGCGTTGGCAATTTAATTCTCCATTCATACGTCTTTAATAGGAAAGATGATTAGAGGTGATTTTCACCGTGAGGAAATGCTGAAGAATTTATCATTAGCACTTGGTGAAAACGGGGTCTTACGTGTTTAGTTTGATCCTCTCTTTTGGAGCCGCATGTTCCAAGGACAGAAAAAAATCATCCATCAACAGTTACCAGCAATTTTTAAAAATCAAGATTTTGATATGCTTTTTATAGAGCCGGTTAAAACTGCTAAAGTAGACAAACTCTTTTTGATTTGGTGGACGTAGCGTTAGACACCAAGGAAATTCACACTCTTAGCCAAAAGTCTCCTTATTTTCCTCATAAAAAGAATTGTCAGTTGTCCCAGCAGTGCATCACTTGGGGGGCTACCTCATGTGGTATTCTCTTCTTATTAGGGAGGATCCCTGGGACACTGGTAATGCAAACATTTCTTTCAAATATAACAGGATAACAGGTATTTAGTTTAGTTTCTCAGCATAGCAGTTTGCCTGTGGTAATTTATCAGCTCATTTCCAACCCCTGCCAAGTACTGCATATGAAAATGATTAATGATTATACCTTCATTTTTATTTCTTTTGGAACTGCCAGCCTGACTATTTACAGAAGATCATTATATTTTTATAGATCTTAAGCACATCTGCTGAATCAGCAAAGCAAAGAGCTCCGGCAATTTCACTGATGATATAGCTGCATCTTTTGGATATTGCAAACAATTCTTATGAAATCACTTGGGAGACGGAGGAGGGGAAGACCCTATGTATTTTAAAGGAGAGTAAATACAGGGGAAGGGTTTTAAAATAGTGATGTCATAAGCTGCAGTAAAATAGAGCTCTAAGGCAGCCCTGATTCCCTAAAAGTCCCTCAAACACAATACTTCCCCAAATGAGCTTTCACTGCTATTTTAACTTTAACTCCAGAAGCTAAGAGTTGGAAGGGGGTATAAGTAGGCTTCTCCAGGGATGCTATCTCATTTCTTAAATGCCGTTTCACTCAGGGGTCCTTCAGCCTTCTCTAGCGCATTCTCTCCTGGAGTTACTTTCCCAGGTCCAGTTTGTCGGGCCGTTGCGGTTCAGCTATGATGATCACATCCCTTCACAGTGAACCCTACTATGCACATTAAATGACCCATCTTGCCCTGAGAAGAAGCCTCAGCATCCTCTCCCGTTTTGCATCGAAATACCAAAGGCTTCACATTTACTTTTTAAGCCTTTTCGCACATTTATTTTTCACCCCAATTTGAGGCGGGCCACTTCTTGGGATTATGGGTTCTTATAGGCTAATATTAAACTCTTACTAAATGGAGCTGTTTTTAGCAGACAGGATTTACTTTGACTTATCATAGGCACAAATCTACAGCATGATTAGCTAGATAACTGTAGGAATTCAATGCCTCGGGTTACCCCTTCAGATCTGGGCTGGGGAAAAAAGCACGTGCTGTGGTGTAGCGGAGGAAAAACCCGCCTTGGTTCTCTTCTCATGGAATCTTACTCTTGGACAGGATTTCTCTGTAGCCTTCTGATAGAGGGGCACTGGAGTTCTCACTGATGATCTCTCTGGTCTATCGTAAAGCCAACCTTGGATTTCAGGAAGATGGTTGGTAAGAAGGATAAGGCTGGACTAGCCCTGCAACCCAGACAAGTAGGTGGGATGGGACATATGTCCCAAGTGTAGACAGTTGATGGGTGGAGAGGTACAGTAGCTCTACATAGGCACAGCAGAGCAGTGGTGGGAGCAGGGTGAGTGAGTGCTCCTCCGAGATCAGAGGTGACCTGTCCTTGGCTGTGCCCTTCTGCCATCCCTGTCAGAGCCAACCTGCCTCGGGACTACAGAGGTTTCTATAGCCTGAATGAGGTCAGAGACTTAGATCATCAGTTCTATCCCAGAATGAAGCACTGACAAATGACAGATGCTAGAATCTTCTCTGGGCATGGTGTCTCAACATATGAACAATGCGCCTGAACGTACGGACAGACCGCTCCCCACCCCCTCCTCTCATTTGTACCATGATGTCTGACCTTCCTTAGACTTTAAACAACCTGCTTCTCCCGTCCTTGCCTAGGGAAACCACTGGGTTAATGAGGTATTGATCAAAACTGAGCTAGCATTTTCAGATTCACATGGAACCACAGACTGCTGGTAGCAACCAGCTTCTGCTGAATCTAAAATTAAGACCACGGAACAGTCCACGTGTGTCTTGTGGGGTGGAGGGAGCTTGGGAATCATTTGGCAACTTCTCTGGTTTTGATTGCCCCTCCATACAAGTAAGTCCACTGTCAGAAAAGTGTTTTTTTAGATAGGTGTCGCATCAAGGTAGAAAGCGTGTGAGAGAGATGGTCCTGCACCCGTCAGAAAACCTCGACCCGGGATGCTTACCTAGTGTTTCTTGTTTTCGATATTTATTTATTTGTTTGTTGGTTTGGCTGTGCCGGGTCTTAGGTGCTGCATGCGACATCTTCGTCGCCACTTGCAGATCTTTAGTTGCAGCACGTGTGATCTTTTTTTAGTTGTGGCATGCGAGATCTTTAGTTGCGGCATGCGAACTCTTAGTTGCGGCATGTGGGATCTAGTTCCCTGACCAGGGATCGATTCCGGCCCCCCTGCATTGGGAGTGCGGAGTCTTAGCCACTGAACCACCAGGGAAGCCCCTTACTTAGTGTTTAAAGCCACCTGTAATCCCACGTTCCCCATCCAAAGGTGCCTTTGTATCCTTGCAGCTCTCCGATTCAGCGGCTGGCCTTCTGCCTCCGGAATTCTTGCTGCTGCCTCTCCTCTGTACACCCTTCCTTCTCTTATTTTCCCAGTCTCCTCACACTACTTGTGGTTTATATAGCATCTCTGCAGGGAACCTCACAGAGATCCCTCCAGCTTCACGAGGACCCTCCTCTCGTTGACTTGACAATACTCCTATTCCCAGTAATACTCGCGATGACCCTTACTCAGATTTAACCTCCTATCACTTTCTGGTTGCTTCATTTGAACACGTCTCAATTCCTTGGGGACACTGTAGATCCATTGAAACTGGGAGACTATAATAAACGTCTTTCCACGGCCTCCACATACTCGAGCACATTGGGAGGACGAAGGGGTATTTGAATGTGAAAGGGATGGAGACTCGTCAAAGAAAAGGGATCTGAGATGGGAAACATTTTTTTTGTTGTTTTCGGCAACTGATTAACAATTCACCACTTGTTAATCTAACCAAAAAAATAAAATCAAAATTTTTTCCCCCACTTTCAGTATCTTCTTTCTGATGCCAAGATCATTTCCCAATGAAGTCTAACTCTCCTGGCATGGTGTTTTAATTCCTGCTATCTTGAAACCACATGCAGTTAGGATGACAAAGCAATCCAACCACATGCTGCATCGGGAATTTCTTAGATCCGTTTCAAACCGTTCTCTTTTCAAGTCTCGGGGAATGCGTGAGTTCTGTTTATGCACGGAATCTGGATGTTTCTTCCCTAAAGAAATTTGGTATTCTTGAACGCTGCTTCATAAAGACTGTTTGCATTTAGAATTTCAATGGGATAGCTTTTCAAAATGAAGAACAGACTAGCTATTCCTGAATTCTGCTTAGAAATGATGATGTTTAACACTTCTTAAAGAACAATAGAAAAGTGACACTTATCAAGGGAAATGGTTTGCTTTTGATCTTTCTGGCAGCTCTGAGTTTCTGAGACTCTAACTGACATTATGAGTCTTGCTGATTTGAATTCCCAAATATTTATTCATTCCATCCATTCTTCTCCATGCCAGTGACCATTTCTGTAGTTTGGCCCATGGTTGATTATTTCCTAGATTAGTCAAACAGCTTCCTCACAGGTCTCCCCCAACCCCACCTGCAGTCCTTGTTTCTTTACATTCCAGCCACCAGGGAGCTACCAGAATGATATTTGTCAAACACAGCTCTGTGTCACGCCTGATTAAAACGCATCCATAGCTCTCCTCTGCCTACAAGATAAAGTAGAAAGCCTCCATGAGCTGTCCCCTTTTTCAGCTCCGAAGCCTGCCACCCCTCAGCTTCCGCTTCATACTCTAGTTCCACCCAAGTGCTTATCGCATCAGGAGCTCCCCCTCTCTCTGAAACACTCATGTGCTTAATTCTGATCACTCATTTATGATTCAACTCACATGCCAGCCCTTCCTGGCTACTTCCCTGATCTTGGCCCTTCCTTCGGTGCCTTCACCATCAGTTGACTGTGACATTCTTGAGGCCAGTGTCTGCATCTCAGGCCATGTGTCACAGTTCTGAAAGGCACAGTCTCGAGCTGAACTGATGGGGTCTAAATCCTGGCTGTACCACTTACTAATTATGCTATCTCGGGCAATTCCTTGGCCTCCCTGTGCCTCAGTTTCCTCATCTGTAAAATGGGAACAATAGTACCTTCCTCAGAGGATTGCTGTGATGAAGAAATTAGTTAACGCATGTGCAGTGCTTAGAATGCTTCCTGGAATCTTGTAAGGACTTAACAAACATTAACTGGGACGATCTGTACAGCAAGAATCGAGCACCAACAGGGAGATCAGCTCGGTTCTTTGTGACCACCTAGAGGGGTGGGATAGGGAGGGTGGGAGGGAGACACAAGAGGGAGGGGATATGGGGATATATGTATACATATAGCTGATTCACTTTGTTATACAGTAGAAACTACCACAACATTGTAAAGCAATTACACTCCAATAAAGACATTAAAAAAAAATGGTGAATCACTATACAAAAAAAAAAAAAAAGAATCGAGCACCATACCTGTTACAAAGCAGGTATCAAGTAAGGGTTTATTTGATGCGATATTTAAAAAAAAAAAACTGAGGTAAAATGAACATAACATAACCTTTTTGAAGTGCATACATTGATGGTATTTAGTACATTTACAGTGTTACAGTGCCTGTTCAGTTCCAAACCATTTTCATCACCCCGAAAAGAAATCGCATCCCCGTATTCCCATTAAACAGTCACCCAGCCCCCATTCTCCCTCCCTCCAGCGTCGTGTCAGGAGAGTTTCTAACGCATTTCCTACAGGGGATATTACAGAAGTGTGGTATAGCAACACCACAATACAGATAGAGTCGTCCTTCGAAAATGAAACATTCCCAACTGAGTGTCAGGGTTTTAGGTCACCCCCACTGGGCTGGTCAGGTCTCCTGAAAGGACTGTCCAAGGCCACCAGTGTGGTGTCAGTTTTTCTATGTCCATTCCTTTAAATAATACAAGATTTCTTTGAAGGGACACAAAAGTAACATTTTCCCTTCAATCGGGGGCTTTAGAAAGAAGGCATTCCACATTGTATAAGACGTGCTGAATGCAGTCTGGCCTTTTGAAGACCACCATCTGAAGTATGTAGTGACAAGAGGGAAGAGTCTAGAGCAGGTGCTGTTGAAAACAGCGTTCCTGTGTGGCACCTCTGGCTCAGGGACTCCAGAATGACATCGGGTCCCTGTTGAAAGCGCCATTCACGCCTACCAGCCCAGTCCATGCATATTCATAATTGAAAACAGCACTGCCTTAATAAAGGACTTTTTGACATCGATCAGAACCCAGCTACAGCTATTGATTTCTTGCTTTTTCCACTGCCAGCGGCTGCAACTTTTCTGACCCTTTCAAGTCCAGTTCCACTCATCTACTGAGACCATTTCCTGGCCGGTCAGCGTGTGTGTGTGTGTGTGTGGGTATATGATTAAGTAAAAGACATCTGTGGCAATGAAACTCTATCCCAGTATCGGGCTCATGTTGACAACCTGTTTACTGGTATTTTCCCCCATCAGACCTCCTAAAATCCAGGCTATAGAGACCTAGCTGTACCCTCCGTGTTGACCTTCTAGATCTCTGAATTTTGATTTGCTTTTGTTGACTTTGGCCTTTTCCTCATGGTCCTTAGAATCCTGACTTAGGCATGGCCTCTATCCTAATGTCAGAACATATTTTAGATTTACATCTGACGAGATATTGTAACATTCACATTAAGAAAGTATTTGCTTTAGAGTAGGTTATACAGATCTGAATGTATATGAGGGGGGAAAAAATCAAAGAAATTTTTTGTGTGTGAAGGGTCGTATCCTTTAAAAATCTATGATCAGATTCACTCTTATTTTCTAATTACTCAGGGTGATCAATTCAATTAGCGCTTTTATTTAATGCCTCATTTTAGGAAGTTTTTCAACTAATAAAATGGATCTGTTTCAGGCCAAAGGGATTTTTCAGACCCTGAAAACTCAACCCTTTTCTTAATTAGACGAGGAGCCCTGTAGAACTCCTGCTGCAGCTTCCAGGCAGTGGGGATTCGCCTGCCCCAGTGGCTCTCTGTTGTGCAAAATACATGAAAAGAGAAAAAGCCAGAGCTGCCTCTGTACAACTCAGGTCTGGCCAAGGTACTTACTGCTGCATGATTTATGTCTGGGAGGAAAATCACTCTCTCCTTCACACAGGCCAGAAGGGCTAGGGTGGTGCTAGAGCAGCCGTGGGCGTGCAGGGGGCGATGAGAGAGACCGCCAGGCACCCTCGGTGGCTGCTTTTACAGGGTTGGCTCTCGGGGGTCAGGCAGGTGCTGAATCTGCCCATGTGTTGAGGTTAAGACCAGAATGTCATAAAGGGAGGTAGCAGAGCTGAGTGACTGCCTGGATTTGATTCCATTCTCTGCTACTTTCTAGGGTGGTTGGTCACTCCTACACCCTGGGTAGGTTATCAAGCCTCTCTGTGTTTCCGTTTCCTCACCTGTAAAATGATAGATGAATAATATTATGTACCTCATAGGTAGAACACCTGGCGTATAGCAGATGCTCAATAGATTTTAGCTGCTACCACTCCGATTATTCTTCCCACGGCTACTGGGAAGTAGTATACAGTGTAGTAGCTAAAAACACAGATCAGGTAGCAGAATAACTGGACATCTTTCTGGACCCACCATTTACCAATTTCCTGACATGGGTAAGTCGTTCAGCCTTTCAGTGTCTCATTTCCCTCATCTGTCAAATGGGCTGGCTAGGAGTTAGCTGTCTCACTGGGTAGTTGGGAAGAATAAATGAGATAATATACATAAAGCGGTTGATGTAGTGCCTGACACATAATGAGCGCTCAAACTATTGGCTGCTGTTTTAGTTACTATCACCAATGAGATGATGATCATCATTAATACTAGGAGTTGTGCCTTGTATGTTGAATCCCTGCATTGCTTGCATTCTTGGGCCACTGAAAGAAGATTCGTTAGGACACTAAAGGAAAAGCGAAGCACAGAGAGGAAAAGAAATCATCAGGAGGAAGTTTGTGCGTGGCCTGGGTCCTACGAGCGATCATTGCTTTGGTTTAGACAGTTCCGAGATTTTTATGGATGTTGAATACATTTACATATATACATATACATAATACATATAGTTAGTATTATCTCCCCAAATGGGATCATTTTTTTTGGCTGCACCACGTGGCTTGCAGAATCTTAGTTCCCCAGCCAGGGATCGAACCCAGGCCCTCAGCAGTGAAAGCATGGAGTCCTAACCACGGGACCGCCAGGGAATTTGCCCACATGTGTAATTTTGATAACAGCTCTATTGAGGTATAATTCACAAACCACAGAATTCACCTTTTTAAGTAGAAAATTCAATGGTTTTTAGTATATTCACAATGTTGTGCCACCATTACCACTAATTTCAGAGTATTTCTATCATGCCCCTCCCATCCCCCAAGAAACTCGAACTCGTTAGCAGTCACTCCCCATTCACCTCAACCGCTCCAGCCCTAGGCCACCACGAATCTTTCTGTCTCTATGACATTGCCTATTCTGGACAGTTCATTTAAGTGGGATCACGTAACCTGGGGCATTTTGTGTCTGACATTTCACTTAGCATGATGTTTTCAAGGTTCGCTCATGCTGTAGCTGGTATTAGAACTTCCTTTTTTACGGTTGAAAAATATTTCATTGTCGAGTGCTTTCCGATGTTTAAATAATAGCCATTTTAAACCTCCAGCTTATTCGACAGCCTCAGGGTAGCTGTTCCTTCTCTTCCCCTTCCCTAATAGAGAGGGTTTTCTGGAGTCCCGGGGCATCTGGGGAGGGGTGGATTCCAGAGGTTGCTCAGGGCACGTCACCATCGGATGCTGACATCTTAGCATACGTGTACAGTTAACGGAAATTTCAGACCAACCTGATAGTGTCTTTCCTATTCAGAGCTGAGACAGAAGAGTCATTGTCTCCCAGGCACAGACAATACAAAAAATCTTGCAGCTTCCCATCCTCATACAGATGGGCAGTGTCCTCCGCCTGCAAGGAGCCAGAGGAGAGGGCTAGCTTACGCGTTACCTTGCCTTCTATTCCATCTCAATTCCGATTATAGGACATTTGTTGCGCTTTCAGAGCTCTTGCTGCCTGGGCATAAAGGAGCAGGATAGCGACACATTTCTAAAGTAGGGTAACATTTGAATTAAGATAATCCTAAGCACAGAAGAAGTGACATCAGGCATCGTGGGGAAATACTATCGGTATGTGCTTTGGAGTGACGTGGATCTGGGTTTGAATTTGTCACCTGTTACCATGGGTCCTTAGCCTGTCTCAGCCACAGTGGCCGCATCTGCAAAATGACATAATGATATCATAATAGCCATCTCACAGGGTAATAGTGAGGAAGAACTGGGTTCAGTTCCTGGCATGTAGTGAGGTCTTCATAAATGGTAACTTACCTGGCTACTCCTACTTGGGTAGACTTTCAGTGAACAAAATATCTTATTTTGTATAGTGATTAATAGCTTTTGACTTTGGTGTCGGACAGAGGTAGGTTTGACTCCTGGTTTCACCACTTATTAGCTATGTGACCTCGGGTGAACTCAAAGTTTCTGTTGCCTCATCTGGGAACAGTTACACTTTACAGGTTTGTTGAGAGGTTTCTACTTGATGATGTTTTCTAAAGCATCTCAGCCCATGGTAACTGTAACACAGTAACTCTTGCTACCAATAAGAAGGCAAATATTTCTTCAGGTATCATGTTTCCATCAGTCCACACAGGCTTCTTGCCTTCCTGTTGTACTTAGAATACACTCTATAACTCTTCTCCACACCTACAGAGTCCTACACAATACGGCTTTGCCTACTTGACTGACCTTATCTCCAGCCACTCTCTCCCTCACAGCCATATTGGGCTCCTTGTTATTCCTCAGCCAGACCCAGCTCTTTCCTGCTTCAGGGTCTTTGCATTTGCTGTTCCCTCTCTCTCTTGTGTCTCCAGATCTGCCCGTTGGTGGCTCCTTCTGGTCACCCAGGTTTCAGTGAAAGTATTACCTGCTCAGAGAGGCCTTTCTCAATGACCCAATATAGTTTTCCCATCTCCTAGCTGCTGTGTTTTATTTTCTTCGTAGCATTTATTGCAACATGACATTATTTTCTTTGACTTTATTGTCAATTTCTCCCACTAGAATAGAAGCCCCAGGAGGGCAGCCACTTTAATCTGTTTGGCTCACTGCTGAATCACAGCAACTAGAACAGGACTTGGGGGATAGTAGAATAGTTATTTGTTGAATGGATAGATGGATGAAGAGAGATGGCAAAGGTCTTGACTCTGGCTTTTGGGATTGTCATGATGGCTGGGAGTGGTATTCCCCCTACGGTATGGAACTGCCTGCAGATTACATGGTAATAGCTCATAGAATGGATTACATCTCTAACTGGAAAGAATCCTAATGAGCTATCCTCCTGCATAGCATTTCTCTCGAGGCTGCAGCGGACACCTAAAAATATGCTTCGTATTAGGCAGCCACCCATGTGCCTCTGTGAGGTAGATCTATTTGCGTCGCCCAGATAATTTCATATGTTGTCTGCCTCACTCTGCATGTAGATACAGATTCAGAGTGTTGAAGTTCCAGTAAACAGGCTCTGGGAGGCATTGGAAGTAGTAGACACTTGGCTTGATAACTGATAATGAACCAGAGTTAGGGAGATAGTTTGCATGCAGACCTGCGGGTGCAGATGGTGAGTCTACTGGCGTAAATTAGCAAAGCCCATAGAGGAGCCTGGGCTTGACTATTTTATTGTACATGGGAGGTTATTAAGAAAATAGTCGAGGGTCTCTGGAAAAATAAGCAATAGCAGTGTGCTGTTCCTGCAGAATTAACAGAGGCAGAATATCCTTGACTGAGACAAGGTTTGTTTCGATTTCTCTGTGTGTGTGTGTGTGTGTGTGTGTGTGTGTGTGAGAGAGAGAGAGAGAGAGAGAGAGAGAGAGAGAGAGAGAGAGAGAGAGAGAGAGAGAGAGAGAGGAAGATATTAACAGTTAAGCAGGAAAGGGCCTGAAAATGTGGTGGTCCCTGATGATTGGGTTTACCTGAGTCTCTCTAACCAACTAGAGAGATGTGAATTCTCCCGTGGGCCTCAGGCATTTCCTGGTCAAGAATTCTTATGGCTTGTTCTTCTTATAGTTCTCTCAAAGCCCCTAGAAACTTATATAAGGAGAAACTAGAAGAGCGAAGCGTCAAGACTCAAGGGGTGATCTGGTGGTGGCGGTGATCCCAAAGGCTGGCCCCTGGGCACGAGAGATCCCGATTGGTAGAGAGATGCATTTCTAATGAGCTCCTCCTGTGTTTCTGATGCAGATGTTTGAACTATACTTTGAGAAACACTGATGTAGTATCTTTCACCTACTGAAGTTTTAAAACTTGAGTGTAACCCAAACCTCACACTTCTCCCCAGCCTCCATCTTGCTCTCCTGTCTTCCAACTGCATAAGGTCCACTAGGGAGTTAGCTATTATTTGCTACTGGGCAAGAGAAGGCCCCTTATTGGGCATTTCCTCTGTTTCTTACTACACATGTGCATTTGTCTATTCGGCAGCCTTTTGATCTCCTTTTGATTCCTGTTTTTCCATCCTCAAGTGGATGCTAAAATTCTTTCCCAACTATAGTTGTTAAAGAGTTGTAATTCACTGTTCTAACCAATCAGAGGCTCAATATAGGTGATACGGTGAATGTTTATGTCTCCCCCAAAATTCATGTGTTGAAATTCTAAACCCCAAGGTGATGGTATTAAAAGATATGGGGCCTTTGGGAGGTGATTAGGTCATGGGGGTGGAGCCCTCATGAATGGGATTAGTGCCCTTATAAAAGAGACCCCGACAGAGCTCCCTCACCCCTTCCACTATGTGAGGATACAATAAGAAGTCCTAGAAAAGGGCCCTCACCTGACCATGCTGGTACCCTGATCTCAGACTTCCAGCTTCCAGAACTGTGAAAAATGAATTTCTGTTGTTGGTAAGCCACCCAGTCTATAGTATTTGGTTATAGCAGCCCGAATGGACTAAGATAGTAGGTGTCCTAGTTATTGGTGTAAACGGTTTAAGGCTCTTAGAGCAACTGAAACTCAAATGAAGAAACTCAGGCACCAAACATCAGTGCAAACCTAAGAGCTCTTCCCTGAGCTCCATACCAATGCACACAACACCTACCTCTATCCCAGCATCAGTGCCTCCCCATATCCTGCCCCATAGCAACAGGGCAGCTGGCATCTGTCAGAGATGTGGATAAAGGAGAGTTTCAGAGAGGAGGCTGCATTTGAGCTGAGCCAGGAACACAGGCAAGACATCTACAGATAAAGTTGGAGGGGGAGTGCTGTCTAGAAAAAGGTAACAATATGAACATAATCACAGGAAGTGTAGCGTCTTTCCAACTCACTGAATATATATCAGAACCATGTGGGGTCAGAAGGGGAAGAGATGGGTTCAAAATGCAGATTTCAGGGCCTTAGCCTCAGAGTTTTTCTTCTATAGGTCTCGCAAGGGACTATGGATCTTAATTTCAATAAGCTCCCACCTGAGTGATTTTGATAGAGGTGTTTCATGCAACACACTTTGAGAAACACTGGCCTAGTCCAACGATAGTTTTGTAGAGATGTAGAAACAGACTCAGGAGAGTGACCTGTTGGTTAAAGGTACCTATTCTGGGGATGCTGTGAAAGATTCTTCCATCTAAGGTGGGCTCTGAGCCAGGCTCCTTAGTCTTTCCTAATTTGTACTTGGCTGTAAATTTAATACCCTTTTTATGATACTTGAAAGAGCTGTACAGTCTCATGGTCTGGCCATTACTGCTGGCATTAAAGAAATGACTATTACTGGTACTTAATATATCTTCTCCAGTTTCTTAATGACTGTGAGGCACATAGCGGAAGAGGTGCCCTGTGTGCGTATAGCGCACATGTACCGATAGCCCACACCTGTTCTCTTGGTGTGGGTTTGACTGGCAGCAGCTTCTTTCTTCCTTCAGACATTCTAGCTGCCCTCCCTCCTCTTTCCCCAGCTGTTGTGACCCTATTAAAAGAGGACAGTACCTTTACCCCAAGGCTCTCCCCCTGTTGCTTAGACCCCCATGGATCTCCTGGTTACCCTCAAGCGCTAAATTTCAAATTAGCTAATTCTTGGGCAGCAGGAAGAGCCCACCCATTAGGACGCTAAAGAATTACTTTAGGAACTGAAACAAGGGAAACTGGTGACTGTGTGTGCTAATCTGAACTTCTCTCTCCCCCGTCATGTTTCTAGGGGAAATGCACGGGAGGGGGTGATGGTGTGAGAGCCCTTGCTTCTTCACCACCCTCAGTAAACTACCTGAATTCCGGCACATCACCCTTCCATGTCATGGAGGATCATGACATGGCAATCAGAGGGCAAATGCATCGTCATTTAGGTTCATGATAGTGTGCTGTCTCGGATTCCTTGAGTTCAGAATGCTTGAAGTGGATATGCCACAGAAAATGATTTGTGAGGGAATGAAATGTGCAGTGTACATCTACAATTTCCTTTCCCCATAGATAGAAGATTTGGGACTGAAGCACCATTAGTCCAGAATAAGAAAGTTAGAGCAGCTAAAATATCTTCGAGCCCATTTCTTCCCACAAGTCTGGATTGCACTGGGCAGTGAGAGCTTGGGCGTGGGCGAGAGTAAGAAAGAGACAGAGATGAGAATAAACAGGATGGAACAAGTCAGCTGATCAGGAGGAGAAGAGGAGGACTAGCCATTTTTCTCCCTCTGTTTCCATGAGTGGCCAGCAGCACCAGGTCCTTTATTTAATCCTTTACTGTCCTGGCAACGACAAAGTATGTTCTGTTTAAGTATCTCTTGGGAGTTTGGGCGGTGGGGTGGGTAGTGAGTACCTGAATAGATTTAGTGATTTTTGGTATGTGACGCATCCTGCCAATTGTCTTGCATAAACAAGGTCAAAGATCCACAAAGACTTGGTTCTCCTTTCCATTACCCTCAGGTTTCCTGCGTGCTACGGTCTCCAGGGGAGCTACTTCCATAAACAGATGCTGGACACCAGCATGAGGGTGCAATGCGGGGGAAACTTTCAGCATATAGATTGATTTAAGGACACTCATTTAGATTTAATAGAATAATTATTGAGATAATTATTGAGATAAATGGCATGTCATGTTAGTAGTTGAATATTGCATAAACAAGATATAGTGGCTATAATTATAGTTCTCCGGATACCTTAATAGGTATATTAAGAGAAGTCAGTGAGCCACAAAGAATTTTACTAAAAGTCAATATTTCAAGAAATCTATAAGCTGTCCCAGACTATAACCACCACTTTGTCTCTAGAAAATATATAGTTAATAGAAATATGGTCTTCATGGTGCCACCTTTCTCTCAGTTGGTCTAAAGAGGTCTGCCAGCTAATGACACGTTCTGGACAATTACTTTGTAAGTTGGCCAACGCTGGGGTCTATGGGAAACTTGATATTTTATGGTACTGAAAGTTAACTGAATTATAGTAAACATTGACTAGACGTCTAAACATATGTTATAGTCTCTAGATATTAAATGGTATAGAGCTGCTCTCACCTTGTTTCGGTTGCTGGGGTATTAGATAATACACTGCAATAATAACTTATGAGACTTTCTGTCATATGGTATATGGGAGCCTTTATAACCTCTAAGCGCGTCTGAGATGAGCGGCTATATTACAGGGTAAAACATCTGGACCTGGAGTCAAAACCAAGCTCTGCCCGTTGCTAGCTGTGTGACCTTGAGCAAGGTACTTCATCTCTCTGGTTTTCAATTTTCTCGCTTGCAAAATGGGCATAACTATGACGCCTCCCTCTCACAGCTGATGCTGGGGATGGAAACAAGTCAAATAAGGAGCTTGAAAGCACCCGAGGCATAGTAGAAACACAGTCAATGTTTGCTTTCTTTCTATAAATGCAAAGCAATTTGCAAACAAGTGATTGAATGCATCAACTTGATTGATGACTTAGAACCAGATACCTTAATTAAATTTACCTGTTTGAATCCATCATTATCTTTTCCATGTGGTCAGAATGTAGTTAAGAGCGTAAGCTTTTTTTTTTTTTTTTTTTTTTTTTTTTGCGGTACGCGGGCCTCTCACTGTTGTGGCCTCTCCCCTTGCGGAGCACAGGCTCCGGACACACAGGCTCAGCTGCCATGGCTCACGGGCCTAGCCGCTCCGCGGCATGTGGGATCTTCCCGGACCGGGGCACGAACCCATGTCCCCTGCATTGGCAGGCGGCGGACTCCCAACCACTGCGCTACCAGGGAAGCCCCAAGAGCGTAAGCTTTTGATGTCCTGCTTCCAAGTGTAATTAACTGTGGCTTGTAGGTCAGGTTATAAAACCTCTCAGTTTCCTCATCTGTAATTTATAAGAATCCTAGTGCCTGCCCCACAGAACTGTCATGAAGATTAAATCATGCGAGCAACATACTTAGCACGACACCTGTTCAAATCAAGCACTCAGTCAATGTTAGCTATTGATCTTGCTTTGAAGCAAGAGGTGCACGGCGGGTTTATGAGGACGGTGTGCAACTGGGAATGACAATCTTTGGAGAGCTAATGGTGTGGGCTGTGGAGCCTCTGTTGTGTATGTCTTCCTCCTTGTTCATTCTCCAGGTCTCAAATAGTATTTTATACCTAGAAGCAGCAATCATCATCATACAGTTATAATGTCCATTCATTTCTTCAACAACAAATGGTCATTGGGTGCCTATAAGTCCTACAGAATTCACTGGGTACTAGATACACAGTTACGAACAAAACAGTCATGGTTCTTACTCTCACTGAGCTTGTAATTTAGGTCATTTGTAGGGTACTGTGCTTGGTACTAGGGAAACATACACTGTGACCTTAGGATGTTTACAATCTAGTTGAACCACCTTAAATTCTTTCTGGAGCAAGACAAAATTTAACTAGAAAAATAATAATACAGTCTAGCTGGGTTGAGCAGGCATAGGCACATAAAAATAAACGATACAGTATGGTGTGGCTGAGCACCATGTGAGTGACACATTATGCTAGAAGAGTTCAAAGGAAAAGATGATCAGTGAGGGTGATTTATGATCTAATTGATTCCAGAATGATCGGGGGCAGGGCCAGTGCCTGGAACATGGGCCAGATTTTATCATGCTAGCAGTACTTGGATGTTAGGGAACAAGGAGATTATGAGTAATTGCAAAGGCAAGGACGCAGAAATGTGTGGGGTGTGTTTAGGGAGCATAGACTACTTTAACCGAAGGAGAGATTTTTTTTCATACGATGGTACGCGTAGCTGGTGTTGTATAGTTGAGGCAGTAGACAGGAACGTTATTTTGTAGGAACTTGAATATCAGGTGGGGAGTTTGAAGTACCACCAGAATTGTCCAAAGAGGGAGACGTGTACGAAGCGATGTTTTTAGAAGCTGGAGATGTCAGTATGTATGCTGTGTTGCTTGGGTACGTGTTCGAGAAGAGTTATCAGTAACGAACAATTGCAAGTAGTTCAGTTCCACCTCCCCAACTTTATTCTAAGGAATCAGACAATGGTGTCAAGATGTGTGCACAGAGATGTTTATCCCAGCATCTCAAACATTCTTTAAATAAATGAAACATCACAAATGTGGTTGAAATCTCTGGTTTTAACCCCTCCTCTCCCATATCCCATTTGCCCCTTTCCTTACTCTGTGTCGCCATGAATTCGGTGTCAATCATCTCCACGCACGTTTTTATATTTTTATGACCACAGTGCATCCACGAACAATACGAACTGCTATTTGCCAGTTTTTAAACTTGAGAGGAATGGTATCATACTATACATATCCTTCTGCAACAACACTGTTTTTGAAATTCATCCAGGCAATATATGCAGCTGTTGTTGAGTAGTTGACAACTTCAGCATGCGCCAGGGTCACCTGGGGGCCTGTTAAACCACACCTTGTTGCCCTCCCCCTCCCAGAGTTTCTGCTGCAGTGAGTTTGGGTTGGGACCAGGAATCTACATTGCTGACACATTTCAGGGACCATATTTTGAGAATCACTGCTCTAGTCCCTAAAGAATAATAAATATTCCATTGTCTGAATGTGCCACAATGTATTTCCATATTCTCTTGCTGAGGGACATGGTTTCCAGTTTTTCACAATTCTAATCAATGTTGTAGTGAGCACAGTTAGTTAGTTTATGTCTCCTTGCACCCTTGTGTGAGTTTCTATCGTCTATGTACATAGGAGATATTCCTGGATGGTAGGGAATACTCATCTTCAACTTTATGAAATTTTACCAAATCATTCTTCAAAGTGGTTGCACTAAGTCTTACTCCTTTCCGCCCCATACACATGCCCGTGTGTCAGATTTCCGGTTTCCGGTTGTGACACATCCTTGCAAAAACTAAGGTCAGATTTTTAAACTTTGGCAATCTGATGCATATTCTGTTATTGTTTGCATTTCTGTTTCCTTAATCATTGGGAAGCTGAATATCTTTTCAGGTGTTTTATTGGCCATTTGAGTTTATATACAATTTGCATTGTTTTAGATCCACGTTGTCAATAGAAATATAATGTGGGCCCCATAGTGTAATTTAAAATTATCTGGAAGCCACATTAAAGAAAGTAAAAAGAAGCAGGTGACATTAATTTTAGTAACCCAGTACATCCAAAATATTATCATTTAAAAACATTTAATCTATATAAACATTGTAAATTCGATATTTAAAATTATTTTTTGCATAATGTCTTAGAAATCTGGTGAGTATTTCACACTTATCATACACCTTAACTCTGATCAGCCACATTTCAAATGCTCAGTAGTTACACGTGGTTAGTGGCTGCCACATTGGAAAGTACAGATTTAGTGCCCTGTGCTTCTTGGATATACAAGTTGCAAAATAATTTCACCACTCTGTAACTTGTCTTTTCACTTTGTATATGTTGATTTATATTGTACCAATTTTTAGTTTTAATGTAGTTACATTGACAGTCATTTCCTTTATGATTTGTGCTTTTGTGTCTTGTTTAAGAAAGCCTTCTTACCCCACGATCATAAAAATGTTCTGCAGAATATTCCTTGCCAAGTTTTTCATTTTTCTTTTAACCCTGAAGATTTTAATCCAATGGGAATTAATTTTTATCAATGTTGTCAGGTGGGAATCTTATGGAAAAAAGTTGTTTTCCACATAGTGCACCAGTTGTCCCAGAACCATTTACTGAATACTCCACTACATTCCATTTATTTGTCATGGTACCTCTCTTATACATCAAGTTTCCATAGAGTAGATTTGTTTCTATGCTTCATATTTTGGTCTATTGGTCCTTTGGTGTACCACTGTGCCAATATCACAGTGTTTTAATTACTAAAGCTTTTAAAAATACGTATGGTATTTGTTAGGGTGAGTCTCCCCACTTGTTTTCCTTTAAAATTTTCTTGGCCGTAATATGAATTTTAGAATCGGCTCATAAAGGTTCATGAAAAGTCATTTTTGGATTTTGATCAGACTTGTATTGAATTTAAGGTTCTATGAAAGTATTATTCACTGTCAGTGAAATTTTATAATTTCCTCCAGAAAGGTATGATGTATATCTTATGTCTAGATACCTTATAGGTTTTTATTACTATTGCAAATAATATCTTTCAAAAATTTATTTTCTAATTTTTGCTTGCTAATGTTTAAGAATGAGATTAATATTTTTGTTTTTCGTATCTTTGTAACTCTTATCTTTCAATCTTAGTGAATCCTATTTAAAAATTTACGTAGTGTAAAATTCACTTTTTTTTTTTTTTTTTGCCGTGTGGCATGTGGGATCTTAGTTCCCTGACCAGCGATTGAACCCATGCTCCTGACAGTGGAAGTGCGGAGTCCTTAACAACTGGACCACCAGGGAATTCCCAAAATTCACTTTTCTTTGGTATAGAGTTCTGTGAAGTGAGACAAATGCATACATTTGTGGAACCACCACTACATCCAGGATATAGAACAGTTTTGTCACTCCCCAAATTCCCTCATATTGCCACTTTCTTCAACCCTTTTCTTCATGTCCATCCTCTGGAAATCACTTATCTGTTTTGTCTCTCTAGTTTTGCCATTCACAAAATATCATATAACTGGAATCACATTGTATTTATCCTTTGGAATCTGAGTTCTTTAACTTAGTAATATAATTTATCCATGTTGTTGCATATGTTGGTAGTTCATTACTTTTTATTGCTGAGTAGGATTCCATTGTGCAGATGTACTATAATTTATTCATTCACCAGATGAAAGACATTTGAGTTGTTTCCAGGTTTTGGTGATTATGAATAAAGCTGCCATAAATATTCACATACAATATTTTGTGGGAATTTGTTTTCATTTCTCTTGGATAAATATCTAGGGCTCAAAATAAATATGTTTAACTTTATAAGAAACTGTTAAACTATTTACTAAAGTGACTATACCATTTTGCAGTCCTATCAGTGATATGTAATAATTCCAGTTGCTCCACATCCTTGTCAGCACTTGGTATTGTCCTAGTTTTTATTTTTCTTTGTTTTGTTCTTTGGCCGTTCTAATAGGTATGTAGAAATATATCATTGTGCTTTAAATTAGCATTTCCTTAATGACCAGTGGCGATAAACATCTTTTTTGTATAGTTATTTGCCATTTGTATATCTTCTTTGGTAAAGTGTCTGTTAAAATATTGTGCCCAGGGCTTCCTTGGTGGCGCAGTGGTTGAGAGTCCGCCTGCCGATGCAGGGGACGCGGGTTCGTGCCCCAGTCTGGGAAGATCCCACATGCTGCAGAGCGGCTGGGCCCGTGAGCCATGGCCGCTGAGCCTGCGCGTCCGGATCCTGTGCTCCGCAACGGGAGAGGCCACAACAGTGAGAGGCCCGCGTACCGCAAAAAAAAATATATATATATATTGTGCCCATTAAAAACGATTAGGTTGTTTTCTTATTGTTGAGCTTTGAGAGTTCTTTAGGTGTTCCGGATACAAGTCCTTTGTCAGATATGTGGTTTGCAAATATTCTCTCCTAGTCTACAGCTTTTCTTGTTATCTTTGATCATTGTCTTACACAGAAGAAAAATTGCAAATTTTGATGGAGTTCAGTTTATCAATTTTTTCTTTTATGGATTTTCCTCTTGGTATCATGACTAAGGGTTCTTTGCTCAACCCCCGATCACGAAACTTTTCTCCCATGTTTTCTTCTATAAGTTTTATGGCTTTGTTTTACATTTAGGTGCATGACTCATTTTGAGTTAATTTTGGAATAGAGTGCAAGGTATGGCTTTACATTCCCTTTTTGGCATATGGATGTCCAAATTTTCCAACGTCATTTGTTGGCATGACTATTATCTATCTCTGCCTTTGCACCTTTGTCAACGATCAGTTGACTATGTATGTGAGTATTTTGTATTTTTTTAATTAAAGAGATGTAACTTATATACCCTAAAGCACATATTTTAAGTGAACACTTCAGTGGTTTTTATATTTATAGGGTTGAGCAACCATCACCACGATATAATTTTGGAATATTTCCATTACCCCCAAAAGAAGCCTTTTGCCCACTGGCAGTAGATCAACTTCATTGGTGCTCCCCTTGTCCCAGTCCTAGGCAATTACTGATCTACCTTCTGTCTCTCTGAATTTGCCTACAGTAAGTCCCTTACACGTGAACCTTCAAGTTGCGGACTTTCAAAGATGTGAACATGTGTTCACATGTCCATTCACGTAAGTTAGTTCACATGTCTGACATACATTGTCACGTGTGTGCACATCCTCTACAAGTGGTTGTGCTTTTGTGTACTTTACAGTACTGTATAGAGTACAGTAGTACAGTGTCTTTATTTCAAGCCCAGATGTCCAGAAGCAAGTGTAAAAGCAGTGGTGATGTAGCTGGTACTGCTAAGAAGCGCCAGCTATTGTACTACTGTACTGTACTGTAAGATTAAAAATGTTTCTTGTGTTTTTTTTTAATGTATTATTTGTGTGAAAAGTATTATAAACCTATTACAGTACAGTACTATATAGCCAATAGCACTAGTTGGGTACCCAGGCTAACTTTGTTGGACTTACGAACGCGCTGACGGAACGGAACTCATTTGTATGTAGGGGACTTACTGTATTCGGGATATTTCTCATAATTGTAATCATATAATATGTAGTCTTTTGTTACTGGTTTTTTTTCCACGTAGCAGAATGTTGTCAAGGTTCACCCATGTAGTAGTATGTATCATAACTTCATTCTTTTTACCAGAGAATAGTATTCTGTTATATGTACATGTCACACTTTGTTTATCCATTCATCCACTGATGGACAGTTGGGTTGTTTCCATGGTTTGGCTCTTCTAAATAATGCTGTTATGAACATACATGTACAGGTATATGTACGATGTATTTTCATTTCTGTTGGATATATACCTAAGATAGGAATGGCTGGGTCATGTGGTAACTCTGTGTTTAACTTTTTAAGGAATTTCCAGACTGTTTTCCAAAGTGGCTGTCCCATTTTACATTCCCACCAGCAGTGTAAGAGGATTCCAGTCTCTCCACATCCTCACCAGTTCTTCTTATTGTCTGGCTTTTCATCGATGACATTTTGGTGCTTATGAAGTGATATCTCATTGAAGTTTTGATTTGCATTTCCCTAATGACTAATCATGGTGAACATCTTTCCAAGGGCTTCTTGGTCTTTCATGTATCTATTCAAACCCTTTATCCATTTTTAACTGGGTTATTTGTCTTATTTAATTGTAAGAATTCTTTAGATATTCTGGAGGCAAGTCCTTTTCTCGAGATATGGCTTGCAAATATTCCCAGTCTGTTGAGACATCACTTCTTCAAAGGTATCCTCTGAAAAACAAAATTTTTAAAATTTTGATGAAGGACTTCCCTGGTGTTCCAGTGGTTAAGACTCCATGCTTCCAATGCAGGGGGGCACAGGTTCGATCCCTGGTCAGGGAACTAAGATTCCGCATGCTGTGCAGTGTGGCTAATAATAATAATAATAATAATAAAATATTGCTGAAATTCAGTTTGTTTTCTTCTTTTATCATTTGTGCAATATCTGTCACATCTAAAAAAAATGTTGCCCACCCCAAGGTCATGAAGGTTTACTCCTGTTTTTTTCTAAGACTTTTATACTTGAACTCTTATATTTAGTTTTGTGGTCCATTTTGAATTAATTTTTCAGTATGATAGGAGGTAGAGGTCCAAGTGTATCATTTTGCATGCACATATTCAGTTGTCCCAGCATAGAACTCTCTTTGCACTCTCAATTTTTTTCCATTAATTTATGTGTCTTTCTGTAATACCATACTGTCTTGATTTCTGTAGATTTATAGTGTCTTATATGTGAGGCTTCCAACATTGTTCTTCTTTTTAAAGATTATTTACTATTCTAGTTACTTTGCCTTTCCATATCAGTTTTACAGAATGCTTATATTAATCTGTCTGTAGCTTCTCTTGATGGAGAAAGTATGCAAATATAAATAGTTTTGCTGCTTTTCCAACTTTTAAATTTTTTAATTTTCTTGTCTTATTGCATTACTGGGATCCTCCTGCAAAATTCTGAACAGAAGCATAGAGGACATCCATGTCTTATTTCTAACTTTAAAATGAATGCTTCTTATGTTGTTATACTAAATGTGGTGTTTACTGTTGGTTTGTGGTAGACATCCTTTATCAGGCTAAGGAAGTTGCCATCTATTTCTACTTTAATATGAATTTTAATTTTTTTTCACAAACTATTTCAGTCATTCTGTGCTTGTATGCAGATTTTTTATCTTGTGTTCCCTTTAAATGAAAGCATAGACTTTTAATGGTGCCAGGTTTATCCTGAGGTCTTATTTCCAACTCCTTGTTTTGTATGAGCCATGACCTTCTCTTCTCTACACACATGACCGTTAAAATTCAAGATTCTAGTTAAAGGAGACTCACAGATATCCCAAGGCTCTTCTAATATTAGGTCATATGCTCAGTGCCCTTGTTTTCAGGTTCCTCTTCATTTTTGGTGTCTGGTGGTTTCTTTTACTTTTATGAGAGTTCAGCTAAGCATGTAAAAGTCTGACTTTTAAATAAAATTCTGCATTTCTAGATATTTTACAGCAGGAAGGTTTTGGGGGTCCACTATATTATTGGGAACTGAAGATTTTCACATTGTTTATAAA
Organism: Orcinus orca; assembly: GCF_937001465.1. Taxonomy (NCBI): domain Eukaryota; kingdom Metazoa; phylum Chordata; class Mammalia; order Artiodactyla; family Delphinidae; genus Orcinus; species Orcinus orca. The sequence continues at coordinate 102,125,973 of NC_064580.1, read as the reverse complement.
TGGGAAAAAAATGGAAACAACCCAGCGATTTATCTAATGCATAGCCTAGTTGCTTCAAATGTTTGGCACTCAATAAATATTTGTTGAATGCTTCATGATTTATAGCTCATGATGGAAGAAGAGGAGAATGAAGTAAAAAATAATGAACCAAGGTTTTGAGCCTGGGAGAATGATGATGATAGACAAGCGGGGGAGGCTAGAAAGGGGGCTAGTTTGTGGGAAAAAATGTGAGTTTGATTTTGGCTATATTTTGTTGGAGGTGGCAGAAGGCCTTGCTTGTTGAGTGTTTTGGCTGGGTATGTGGGACTAAAGCTCTGGAGAAGGGTCAGGGCTGGATGAATAAGCTAGGCAATTGTTGGCAATAAGGTGATGATTGAAGCTATGTCACTGGGGTAGAGAGTATAAAGGAAGAACAGTAGAATCGGTTTAAGATTTAGGCTTGATTGGGGTAGAAAGAGAAAGCACAACCTATGAAAGTAAATATAAAAGGTGAAGTCCAAGCAATAGAATAATGAAGACATTGTAGTATCACAAAAAGGTGGAAGGGGAGAGATTTTAAGGAAGAAAGGGTTGTTTTAAGAGAAGATGGTTGGCTAACAGATTCAGGTACTGTGTAGAACTAAAGACCCCAGGATTTACCTGTGAGGAATGGTTTCATCCCAGTCCTATTTATAACCCCATGGCAATAAGCATGTTATAACATTTCTCTTTTTATCTATGATATAATTTTCATCTTGAGTCTAATCAAAGAATCAGAAAGAATGGTTTGTGTTATGATTTTTTTCCACATGTGTATGCTTTTGTGTTTACCTATTTATATGCACACATAAACACATCTTTGAAAGTACATCTTGTTGTTATAAATCTCTAAATGTAGTTGTAAAGAAGCCACTTAGAGATTTCCTGCTATTGAAAAGCCACAGTATACTGTTTTAAATATTTTTAACTTTGTTCAGAGCAAAAAGGACATGGCCCCTTAAAAAAATTAAGTGGGTTTGGAAGAGGCTTGAAGTCTGTTACATAAATTTCTAAGGAAACCGACTGTGTACTAATGCCAACTAAAAGTCACGGCAAGCATGCTGTGAACATGTGCAGGGTATGACCGTAATCTTCTTTTCTCCCCCGTCTCTCTTTTTTTTTTTTTTTTTACTGCTAACAAGGAACGAGAATTTTTAGAGGCTAGAAACTTGGAAAGGAAAAGAGGACTTTTTTAGAAGGGTTGTAAATTGCCGACTCTAGGTCTGACCTGCTAGTGGGGGGGTATCAACAATTGAATAAAAGCCATTTGAAAGAGCTTTCTATGATCAGCTCTTCCAAAGCTGTAAGTGCAGGAACCATATACGGGAGCTATATATATATATACATATATCTATTTATCTGTCTATCTTCCTACAAATTTCTGACTCTCAAAAAATATTAAGGGTGAGTTATAGAGTTATTGTTTACTTAGATGTGAGATGAACACCTAGAATTAGACTAAACAACAGTGGCTATTGGTTCCTCAGGGCTACCTCATTTTAACTAGTGTTAAAGTCTTAGTATAGATTATGTATCACATTTTCTTGTGTTGTAGTTAGAAATTATTTTTATTTTCAATAGTTTTATTTGTAGAGTTATATTTGTAATAAAGCTTAAATGTCTCTGTGTGTGTAATGCAGGCAAACGTGCACTAGTTGTTAGGTATAATGGTGTGCCTAGATTAAAATCTTTGTTGCCTATTGTCTTCAGCTGGGAGTGATTTCATCAGCAGAACCTGTTACGTATTTGACCCTCTGAATTGTGGGGAGTTCATCAATACCCGTAGGGCTCATTCCTAGGATTTAGAAGGCTAAAGATGTGGTATAAATGGAGCACAGGATTAATCTGAGTTCGTGGTCTTGAATGAGGGAAGACAGAAGTCAGAGAGAACAAAAGTCAATGTCAAGGGAATAGTAGGGAGAGCAGAGGCAGACATATTGCTGCAGAGATCAGGAGTCTTTGAGAGACAGACCAAACCTGCCTGAGTCAGGTGGCCTTTTATACTTTTTAGGCCATAGCACAGAACAACTGGATTCCCAGGAGGTGACCAGGGCTAGAGGCTGGCATGCAGCTGTACTGTCCCAGTTTGCTGCCTAGGCCATTTTTGAAGCCAAAGCAGACCCTGACAGAATCCTTTTCTGCTGGGATCATGAGGCCGTAACCTAGCCAGCCTGTCCAACTGGTGGCAGCACTCCTGGTTTGTACACCTCATATCTTGGAAGAAAGGGGAAGCCTCCTGCCTGTCAGCACTGCAAGCTCAAACCTAAAATGAGATGGCAAACATCACAGAAACACACAATATTTATTTTTTAGACATTGCATTTAAGAAGGAAATTTCCTGAACAATGGACGTAATGATAATCAAAGGTGGAAGAGTATGAACCAATTTGGTAGCCATTAAGTCTTTAATTTTCCGGTCCATGGGGATTGACAAGAATTAGAAACCAGATGGAAAGGAATGTATCCTTAAACATTCAAACAATTGATTTTTGTCTATGATAAAGCAAATGTATGTAATGAAACCCTTGTCTGAAATTCTGTATGTAAAAGGGGTGAGATAAGTGGGGAGATTTTCTATAGTTGCTTCTAAAAGCCTTAAACTAACTTAAGTTGGAAGATTTTTCTTCTTGTGCTGGAAATTTTTCAAACACTTTGTGGATACCTTGGTATAAACTTGGATGAAAACCCTCACAGACATCTCATAATTTATTCATGGAGCCTCTTAGGATCACTTGGTTTTCTCAGCTATGAGATATCAGTTTGGCTACAAATATTGAAATCCAGGATGACTCAAGTCTTTGTTTTTCCTGTTAACTTACTTGAAATCACGAAGCAGAAGTCTAATATTTGACTATGATTATCCAGCAGTGTGTTTAGATTAGGATCTTTGTTGCCTATAGTCTTTAGCTAGGAATGATTCCATCAGCAGAACCTTTTACATATTTGTCCTCATATGCCCCACTACCCAAGAGAAATGTCAGTGGGTTAGATTTGGGGGAAAGCCCGAGTCTGTTGTGATCTAAGAAAGGAATGAAATGCTCCTGCACCTGTGGGCTGCACTGGTCTCAAAATAGCCGGTAGCCAAGGCCTGAGTTGTTTGTAGGAGCTGGTTGGACCAAAGCCATGACACCATTGCTGCCTAGCTTCAAGCTCAGCGATCTTCTGCAGGACCAACGCCCCTGACCTATCTGGAGTGCTCCCCTGCTTTCTTGCACCTGATTTGCTGTTCCTGCCGATGTTCAGGCTGCAGTCACTGACCTAGGACAGTTCTTTTCTCCAAGGGAGCATGTTTGAGTGGATGCGAGGCTCTTCATCAATGCTGTGCACACACCTGTGCTCAAAACCATACCCCTGACGTCTTTGAGGGGTGAAGCATTGAGAGAGTTGGAATGGTAGGGGTAGAATTTACTGTGATCAGAGATTGGATTGCATAGCCCAAACCAGCCTTATGCGTAGATAGACTAGGTGGACAATCACGTGGTATGACTTGGACATGGTCTTGCTCCACCTTACTCTCAAAATATCCTCCTCGTGAGACTGTCCTAGTGCCTGATATACCACTGTTAAAGATGGCTTCCTCTAGTTTAAGGCCTTCTCTACAAAATACAAATCCTGGGGCCCAGCACAGTGCTCAACCACTTAGTAGATCCCCAAATGTTTGTTGAATAAAAAGTGAATTGGAGGAATTATCTATTAACCTAATTCACAGTAGTACTAATGGGGACTATTAGGTTACCAGATGACTCAACCATTTAAAACAGTGCTTCTCAAACCTTAATGGAGATAATGAGCACCTAGGGGTCTTCTTAAAAGACAGATTCTAGGGCTGGACAAGACCTGAAAATCTGCATTTCTAACAAGTTTAAGTGATGCCAATGCTATATATACTTTGAGTAGCAAGGACTTAGAAGACCTCAGGGCAGGGTTGCCCACCTTACCTGATCAAAGAATCTCTTGGGATGCTGGTTAAACATTCAAAATCAGAATCTCCAGGAGGCAGACTTCGGAAACTTTATTTCTGACAAGTTCTTCAGGTGATTTGCATGGCTGGAAAAATAATCTTAGGAGGGAATGGGACATGGGCTTAGAAACATATGGGGGCATTGTGTTGGTCCATGGACCTTTTGGAGTAAGAGACTTGGAGACGGCACTGGGACAGATTGGAAAACATATAGCTACAATTTTGCTCTAGAGTAATTCCTGTATGTGGCCTGGAGTTAGAAGGTAGAGGGAAAATGAGGAACTACTTAATTTTTTTCCCAGCAGGTAGCATTGGTATCACTGTTTACTAGCACAAAGCTTGGTTTTCTGGTTTTTTTTTGTTCCTTGAGTAAGTTTGGTATCTTGAAAACAGCCAAGTTGATAGATAAAACTTGGGGTATTACTTTTAACTTCAAACAGTTTTCCTTACATTTGTCTTCTCTGCCAGTTTTTAAACCTTTAGCCCTTTCACCATCGTAGATTCTGTGAAACGTTGGGAAACCTTGTTTTCTTGAACTAATAAGACAGAGATACGAGGGAATAGTCTATTAAGCAGGGCTGCTGGAGAGACTGTCATTTCTTTAATATCCACCCACTGAGCCATGGAACTGCGTGAGGCCCAGCAGTGGGATTGGAGGCAGCGACGTGCTTCAGTCTGCAGCCATTCTAGAGCATCACCAACGACCGAGGTGAAAGTTTCTCAAATAAGACATTCTGAATGAGATGTGAGGCAAGTGTGAGAGGCTGCTGAGGAGAGACAGGCAGCTTCAGTGCAGACACGAGCCAGGAAACACGGGCACAGGGGAAATATCACTGACTTGCCAGAGGCCGCGTTACAAGTTGGTGGAGTGGCTCCTATTTGTATTAAAGTTTTCTTATTTCCAATTCTGAACTGCAGCCTTGGGGCTATTGATGTCCCTGCTTTTTAAGCTACCCTGTGGAAAGATCTGCTTCTCATACTTACATACTTTTGAATTCTGTCTCTCCCCTTCTCCTCTTCCCATCTGTACAACTGGGATAGTGGTTGGGATTTGCAGCCAACAACAGGAATGAGTTTTCACATTTTTCCAGGCAAGAAAGGGGCTTCTTTGTGAGTAGACATTAGACTTGTTTTTGTCAAGCTGCATTCCAGCGTGGAGACCTAGAGGGGCTCCAGACCGTATTCGTATCCCTTTATCCTCTCCTATATCTTCTTGTACTGTGAGAATGATCCAGTGACAACACCTATGACTGTTCAGGGTCACTTTAAAGGGTCAGGAATGGCAAGTTTAAACACAGAGTGTTGACTTCATTGCTTTCAGGAGCCATGATGAACTCTAGGGAGTTGCCACCGGGTGACCAATGATGCATATTTGAGTGCACGTCTATTGTCGTTTGACTGCCTTCAGATGTGAAAGACTGAGGGACCTAAGTACACGACACACATTCTGTTGATTACTTATATACAAAACCATATCTAGATAACTCATTTTAATTTCTAACTCCTACTTATGAATAGCACGATACAGCAGTGGTCAGATGACATTGAGGGACTCAGGCACAATATTTCCTCTTTGCTGCCTGAAAGGAAGGTACCAGAGGTACTGAATCTGTGTTTGGGAGGTCCAGGGGTGCCAGAAGGGCCTGGTGTGTCTCAGGGTTTAGGGATGCCGGAACAAACGGGGATTCATGAGGCTGGGAGGTACCTTGACGTCTAGGCACTAAAACGTCCAGAAATTCTCAGCAAGACCAAGGTTGCTTTTTTTTAACGTGGAGGTTGCAGCTAAATATGTGAGGTAGCTGAGGCTGTTTCCAATATTATTTATTTATTTATTTTTAATTTTTAATTTTATATTGGACTGTAGTTGATTTACAATATTGTGTTAGTTTCAGGTGTACAGCAAAGTGATTTAGTTGTCCATATTCATATAGCTATTCTTTTTCAGATTCTTTTTCCATATAGGTTATTATAGAGTATTGAGTGTAGTTCCCTGCGCTGTACAGTCGGTCCTTGTTGGTTATCTATTTGTTATATAGTAGTGTGTGTATGTTAATCCCAAGATTCTAATTTATCCCTCCCCTCCAGGGTATATTTTTGCCTGGATGGAACTATGGAGGAGGGGCTGTGAAATGAAGCTTTGGCAGAAGGGTGGGACCCAAAATCAAAATCAAAAAGCTGTAAAGACAGAGAATCCTAGTTTAATGGAGGGAGGTCTATTCAAAGATTAAAGTATTGAGATATAATGAGAAAAAGAATAACGCTGAGCATTCAGAAATACTTCTCCTGGAGTATTCGTTTTCTAACACTGTCATAAGAAATCACCATAAACTGGACAAAAACGACACAAATTTGTTAGCTCATGGTTCTGTAGGTCAGAAGTCTGGGTACAATATAGTTCAACGGTTCTTCTGCTTAGGGTCTCACAAGGCCAAAGTCAGAGTCCGCCAGACTGTTCCTTTCGGGGGGCATAAGTGGAGAATGCACTAGGCTCGTTCAGCTTGTTGGCTTAATTCAGTTCCTTGTGGTTCTAGGACTGACATCATCCCTGTGTCCTTACTTGCTGTGGGCTGGGGGTTGTTCTCAGCTTCTAGAGGCTGCCCTCATGGCCTGACTTCTGTTCCCATTCAAAGCCAGCGATGGCAAATTGAGTCCTTCTCATGCTTCGAATCTCCCTGACTTCCCCTTTTGTTCTTGCCTCTTCTGGCTTCAAGTAGGAAAGCTTCTCTGCTTTAAGAGCTCATGTGATTAGATTGGGCTTACCTGGATTATCCAGGACAACCCCTGTGTCTTAAGGTTCATACCTTAATTACATCTGCAAAGTCGCTTCAGAGTAGAACCCAGATTAGTGTTGGATAGTATAACCATGGGATGGGAATCTTGGAGGGAGAGGGAGGAAGGATATCTTTATGATTCTGCCTATCACAGCTGGAATCTTAGAAATGTGTCCTGATCTTAGAAAGGGATGGTGGGGCAGTAAATCTCAAGGGCCTTAGAGAACCATCCAATTGTTAATGGAGAAGAAAGAGGAGTAAAAATGTGGAACGGATGCCCACTCACTATTTCACATTGATCAGGAGAGGGAAATCTGGAACTACAAAGGGGAAAAAAGAGATCCTTAGAAGAAAGGCCTTATATCGAGATGACATTTACAATATTTAACAAGCGCCACAGCATGGTCATCAACCAATCACAGTGCATCCTGTCCAGTACTCCACATTGGTGCATACCTACTGTATCACAGTTTATGGGTCCAAGATGACATGATTTTCACCATCCTTGCTGTTGGGACCGTGGCCCTACTATGAAGGGGACTCCAGGCCCGGTCCTTCTTGCCCACTTAAGGCCCAGCCTCAGAGTGAAAAGCTTTTGTGCATCAGGGCACTACCCAGAAAGAGGAGGCCATTCTCCACGCAGGCATTAGAAAAGTCTGAAAATGTGTAGGAACGGAAGCCTGGGGAGTGGTGTGATGGCGGAAGCTGGGATCAGGAGTCCAGACTGACCCACAGAGTCAAGAGATAGGAAGATGGGAGCTAGTTTTTGTTTTAAACCTTTTATTTTATATCAGAGTATAGTAGATTAACAATGTTGAGTTAGTTTCTGGCGTACAGCAAAGTGATTCAGTTATACTTATACATGTATCTATTCTTTTTCAAATTCTTTTCCCATTTAGGTTGTTACATAATATTGAGCAGAGTTCCCTGTGCTATACAGTAGGTCCTTGTTGGTTATCCGTTTTAAATATAGCAGCATATACATGTCAATCCCAAACTCCCTAGCTATCCCTTCCCCCGACCCTTCCCCGCTGGTAACCATAATGGGAGCTAGTCTTTGAGGCAGACGGGTAAGCATTTGTCTGAGTAAGGTCTGAATGCAGGATGTCATCATTCTAGGTTATCAAGTGAGCAGATTGACAAGCATTGTCAGGCAAAACCAACCAACAGACGTACTGTCTACCCAGGCTGATGTGTGCTGGGTAATTAACGGGGACTGGGGTGGCTAGTACCCCACGTGGGAAAGTTAGAGGGATGGCAATTGGAGTAGTCAGCATAAAAATTGAGGACTCGGTCATGAAGACTGGGTATCAGGAGGTCACATATTAAGTCATTGGGGGAATTGGAGTTCCAGGTGAGGACTTTTGCACAGAGAAACAAGACACAGACGTGGTCACTGGGACATTGGGGTCTCACAGTAATAATGGAATCAAGAATATAACAAACTAGAGGCTAAGTTACTGGTTTAGGGTTCATAGGATGTAATAATTGGCAAAAATGATCATATCTCTACTCCCTCTCATGTTAGAGAAGAGGAAACATGCCTGGAGAATAGAACTTGCAATAGAACTTGGTACTAGGACGGATTTCTAGACGCCTCATCTACTTGGTGTTCTTTTCCTCACACTGCCCTTCTGCCTTGAGCTAGGGCAGGTCTTGCAGTGTGGTTTGCAGCTGACTGTAGAAGGTGAAGTTAACCTAGCTGATGACTCAAAGGGTTGCTGGCAGGCTTAGAGCCCAACCATGGTCTCTTAGTTCAATCTTAAAATAAAAATAAAATTAAATTATTATCTTATTATTTATCTTATTTTTTTAATTGAAGTATAGTTGATTTATAATATTGTGTTTTAGGTGTACAGCAACGTGATTCAGTTTTGCATATATATATATATATATATATATACACACACATATGTATTCTTTTTCAGATTCTTTTCCCTTATAGGTTATCACAAATATTGAGTATAGTTCCCTGTGCTATACAGTAGGTCCTTGTTGGTTACTTATTTTATATGTATCAGTGTGTATATGTTAATCCCAAAGTCCTAATTTATTCCACCCCTCACGCCCCTTTCCCCTTTGGTAACTGTAAGTCTGTTTTCCATGTCTGTGGGTCTTAGTGCAATCTTAGCTCCAGGATCTGGCCCCCGCTACAGCATCCTGTTGTTCCGGATACTAGTAGTACAAGCATAGTCTCTATATCAGCTTTATGACATTGACGTATGTTGCTCTGAACTTAAATAAAAGGCGAGCTGGGAGTAGATTCTTGTCTGCTAAAAATAACTTCACTTGGAATGCTCTGTCATAGGAAAGCACAAAGCCACTAGTGAAAGCAACTAATAGATATCACAGGTTTCCATGACACTGGAGAAAAGGATGGTTTCACAGGGGAGGAAAATTAAGGTTAAAAAAGTCTTCTCACGTTCATGATGCTACCCTTCTTGTCACTTTAGATAAGCCCTCAGCTGATTGGGACCAAGAGTAGGTGGTAAAAAAAAAAAAAAAAAAAATTAGAAATGGAAAGATGCAAGGCAAGAGAATGGGTGAATCTGTTCAAAGAAAGGGGCTGCTTCCTTAGCCTTGCATGTTATAACTTGCCTACTTATCCGTCACCAAAGACCATGCCTATTGCTCTCAGGGATGCAAAAAAGGGATGCTTTTCACACAATCCAATCCACTCAGCCAAAAATGCATAAAGGGACTTGGGTAGAAAAGTTTATAATATGTTTTGTGGTAATGGAAAAACTCATTTAAAGGCTCCTTCAGCTCAAGTGCATTTGGGAGCTCCTAGTTAGCGCTGCTGAAGTGGCCACTGCACAAGCTAAAGGAAGGTGAATGAGGCCTCCTTGGTTTTTTAGCCCAGAGGCGAGCACTCATGCTCTTGGCCAGCTGTTGTCTGAGGCCTTGCTCATTTTGAACACACCATGAGCACAGGCCTTAATGACTACTTGGGGATACCATCTGGGCAAGTTTGAGCTTATGAAAAGCATTTCTAAGGTCACATGCCTTCTTATTGGCCAGGGTATTTAATATTTGTGTTTCATTTCATTAAAAAAAAAATTTCCCTAAATAATGGACTATGCCCAGCATGTCATCTTAATTCAAAAATTTTCAAGGGACATGTCTCCTGTGGTTTAAAAAGAAGCTTAGACATAACATACTCAGATTTGATTTGATTTTGATTTTCCATGCATTTAAAAACAGGAAATAAGAGGGGATTCTCAGAACAGATTTAGAATTTCATATTTGGGTACCCAATGATGGTGTCTAGCTTATCAATAGACAGAAATAAATGAACAGCTGTTTTAATGATTGGGAGGTTGATTGCTTCATGTGGTTATATTTATACTCAGAGTTCTACATGTTCTACATTGAAACGTTTTTAACTTGGAGTTTAAGGCCCTGTGTTTTTGTTTGTTTGTTTGTTTTTTACCTAGATTCACTAATTACAGGGCGCATTTGAGAATGTCACATAATATTGTTTCTCAGTCCCCTCATTGGTAATTATAAAATAGGGATGATGGTACTAGCTAATGTTCAAGGCATCCTCATTTTACAGATGAGGCAGCTGAGGCACAGAAAGCTAGGTTATAACTTGCTCAGGGTGACCCGGCTAGTAATAGCAGAGGTAGGATTCCAACTCAGGTAGACCAGTTCCAGAGCCTATGCTTTTAACTCCTAGTTTTATATATTGAAGGGGTTTCAAGGCTCAAATCAAATGTAATCATATGTGTGAAAGTGCTTTGCCAACTATAAAATGCCAGATAAATAGGAGGTATTATAAAAATTTCTGAGCCTGACAGAAGGCTTTGGTTTCCTCTGAGGAAGAATATTCTTGGCAGTAGGAAAGTTTTGGTCTGGTGATAGGAAGTTCCAATATAGTAGGCATGATGCCTTGGTTTGAAACACTTAGAGTAGCAGAAAGCTCACTGGACTGAAAGGAAGCCGACCTGGGTTCTAGTGCCAGTTGAGCTACTAATAACCGATCAATCTTGGCTAAGTTATCTAACTTCCCTGAACCTCAGTTTCATTAAGTAAGAAGCAAGACAATTGGTGTAGACAGTGGTTCTCAATTTTTCAGGGGCATGAACCTCCTGTCCCTCGGCTTATGGACTCTAATAACAGGCTCTGGCATCTCGCCACAAACTTTGTATCCAACTTGAGGGTTTCACAGACCCCCTGCAGCCCAACCATGGTTCAACAGACCTGAGGTTAAAAACTCCAGGTCTCCATGTTAGAAGGTTCTTTGTAGCTCTCAGACTCTAAGACTGGAACTGCACTTTGTAAATACATGCTTTCAAAAAGTTCTTTACAGGAAAATGGCCCCATAAATCATGGAAAGTGCACATGAAACCACTGTGCTGAGATGGTCAGAATCACATGATTGAGAATTTAGGAAGCGATTGCCATTGATAGCAGGGAGGTATAGCTGTAATAGCTCACCAAAGAATCCTGCATTTCCGTTTTATTTTGCTGAGGAACTTTTTTGAAAAGGGGAGGAGAGAGTCACAGTGGCAATATCCAGCTTGATAATATTAATCATACATTCAGTTTTGCAGTACACTTAGAAGAGTGCTGGACTTAACTGCTTTTAGTTCTGGTATCAGCAAAAGATAACAGCACTGTTCCCTGCTGGTCCACAGGGAGAAGCAGTATTTTTTTTTATAAGAAGCCGACTTTGGCATGGAAGCCATAAAGAATTTTATATCAGTAAAAGTAGACAGTGTCAACCCCAACTGGGTGCAAGATTGGTGGGTGGTCTGTTTGTGAAACATTTCTAATTACTGTGATGAGTCCTGCTGGGGTTGCTAAAATGAAGTGTCTGTCATATCCATTTCCTGGTGTTTTGAAACAGCTGCAAGAATTGTCAAAGAATTCCAAAGTCCGTGGAGCTGTGGAGCAAAGGAAGTATTTTTAGCAAGGATCCAATCCACCCTCTCATTTTCTAGATGAGAACTACTGAGGTTCGTTCTGTCTTAGATCTGGTCCTTTGGAAACAGACTGAACAGAGTTTTGTGTGCAGGAAGTTTCTTGGGGAGCACTCTCAGGAAAAAGTCTCTAAGGAAGTGAATGAAGGAGGATTGGGCAAAAGGATTTGCTGAACTGTGACGTGGTTACGGCAAGTTGCTCACAAGCTGAGATGTTCCTTTAGAGTGATCTCCACTTGAGGCAAGGGGGGGATGGGGCTTTGAACACCTGCACTGCCTGATGATTAGATGGAAAGGAGCCATAACATCAGACGTAATATCCCTTTGGCTGAGGGCAGTTTCTGGAGACTGATTCACCTGTGAGCCATCAGCAGCCAACACTCCTGGCAACTGGGGAAATGAGTGCCTTGGTGCAGAAGGCGGTTCTGGATGACTTAGCACAGCATCTACTACAGCAACAGAGAGTTTCATTTGGACCACCATCACCTCTCAGCTAGATCACTGCAATGGCCTTCAAACTGGTTTCCTTTTCTACACTGCAGCCAGTGTTATCGTTCTAAAACTCAGTTCTTATCATGTTGCTATGGCTACCAACTATTTTTAAAATTAATTTTGCATCATATAAGTTTCAGATGTACAGCGTTATAATTTGACATCTGTACACACTACAAAGTGATCACCGCCACAAGTCCAGTTACCATCCATCACCATACAGTTAACCCCCTTCACCATTCCACCCACCCCCCAATCCCCTTCCCCTCTGGAAACCACTAATCTGTTTTCTGTATCTAAGTTCATTGTATTTTGTTTGTTCATTTTTTGTTTCTTTAGGCTCCACATGAGTGAAATCATACAGAATTTGTCTTTCTTCATCTAACTTATTTCACTTAGCATAATACCCTCAAGGTCCATCACTGTTGTCTCAAATGGCAGGATTTCGTTCTTTCTTGTGGCTGAGTGGTATCCCATTGCATGTATATACCCCATCTTCTTTATCCATTCATCCATCAGTGGATACTAATGTTGCTTTCATAACTTGGCTTTTGGCAATAATGCTACAATGAACATAGGGGTGCACATATCTTTTCAATTTAGTGCTTTTGTGTTCTTTGGATAAATACTTAGACGTGAAATAGCCGGGTCATATCGTAGTTCTATTCTTACTTTCCGGAGGAATCTCCATACTGTTTTTAAGAGTGGCTGTATCAATTTACAGTCCCACCAACAGTGTATGAGGGTTCCCTTTTCTCCACATACTCTCCAACATTTGTTATTTCTTATCTTTTTTTGATACTAGCCATTCTTTTTTTTTTGTCTTGAATTTAATTTATTTTTTATACAGCAGGTTCTTATTAGTCATCCATTTTATACATATTAGTGTATACATGTCAATCCCAATCTCCCGGTTCATCCCACCCCCACCCCCGCCACTTTCCCCCCTTGGTATCCATACGTTTGTTCTCTACACCTGTGTCTCTATTTCTGCCCTGCAAACCGGTTCAACTGTACCATTTTTCTAGGTTCCACATATATGTGTTAATATTCAATATTTGTTTTTCTCTTTCTGACTTACTTCACACTGTATGACAGTCTCCAGATTCATCCACATCTCTACAAATGGCACAATTTCGTTCCTTTTTATGGCTGAGTAATATTCCATTGCATATATGTACAATATCTTCTTTATCCATTCGTCCGTTGATGGACATTTAGCTTGCTTCCGTGACCTGGGTATTGTAAATAGTGCTGCCATGAACATTGGGGTGCATATGTCTTTTTGAATTATGGTTTTCTCTGGGTATATGCCCAGTAGTGGGATTGCTGGGTCGTATGGTAGTTCTATTTTTAGTTTTTTAAGGACCCTCCATACTGTTCTCCATAGTGCCTGTATCAATTTACATTCCCACCAACAGTGCAAGAGGGTTCCCTTTTCTCCACACCCTCTCCAGCAATTGTTGTTTGTAGATTTTCTGATGATGCCCATTCTAACTGGTGTGAGGTGATACCTCACTGTAGTTTTGATTTGCATTTCTCTAATAATTAGTGATGTTGAGCAGCTTTTCATGTTCTTCTTGGCCATCTGTATGTCCATTTTGGAGAGATGTCTATTTAGGTCTTCTGCCCATTTTTGGATTGGGTGGTTTGTTTTTTTAATATTGAGCTGCATGAGCTGTTTATATATTTTGGAGATTAATCCTTTGTCCGTTGATTCATCTGCAAATATTCTCTCCCATTCTGAGGGTTGTCTTTTCGTCTTGTTTGTAGTTTCTTTTGCTTTGCAAAAGCTTTTAAGTTTCATTAGGTCCCATTTGTTTATTTTTGTTTTTATTTCCATTACTCCAGGAGGTGGATCAAAAAAGATCTTGCTGTGATATACGTCAAAGAGTGTCCTTCCTATGTTTTCCTCTAAGAGTTTTATAGTGTCTGGTCTTACATTTAGATCTCTAATCCATTTTGAGTTTATTTTTGTGTATGGTGTTAGGAGTGTTCTAATTTTATTCTTTTACATGGAGCTGTCCAGTTTTCCCAGCACCACTTATTGAAGAGACTGTCTTTTCTCCATTGTATATCCTTGCCTCCTTTGTCACAGACTAGTTGACCACAGGTGTGTGGGATTACCTCTGGGCTTTCTATCCTGTTCCATTGATCTATATTTCTGTTTTTGTGCCAGTACCCTACTGTCTTGATGACTGTAGCTTTGTAGTATAGTCTGAAGTCAGGGAGTCTGATTCCTCCAGCTCCGTTTTCTTCCCTCAAGACAGCTTTGGCTCTTCGGGGTCATTTGTGTCTCCATCCAAATTTTAAGGTTTTTTGTTCTAGTTCTGAAAAAAATGCCATAGGAAATTTGATAGGGATTGCACTAAATCTATAGATTGCATTGGGTAGTATAGTCATTTTCACAATATTGATTCTTCCAATCCAAGAATATGGAGTATCTCTCCATCTGTTGGGATCATCTTAATTTCTTTCAACAGTGTCTTATAGCTTTCTGCATACAGGTCTTTTGTCTCCCTAGGTATGTTTATTCCTAGGTATTTTATCCTTTTTGTTGCAATGGTAAATGGGAATGTTTCCTTAATTTCTCTTTCAGATTTTTCATCATTAGTGTATAGGAATGCAAGAGATTTCTGTGCATTAATTTTGTATCCTGCAACTTTACCAAATTCATTGATTAGGTTTAGCAGTTTTCTGGTGGCATCTTTAGGATTCTTTATGTATGGTATCATGTCATCTGCAAACAGTGACAGTTTAACTTCTTCTTTTCGAATTTGGATTCCTTTTATTTCTTTTTCTTCTCTGATTGCCGTGGCTAGGACTTCCAAAGCTATGTTGAATAATAGTGGTGAGAGTGGACATCCCTGTCTTATTACTGAACTTAGAGGAAATGCTTTCAGTTTTTCACCATTGAGAATGATGTTTGCTGTGGGTTTGTCGTACGTGGCCTTTAGAATGTTGAGGTAGGTTCCCTCTAGGCCCACTTTCTGGAGAGTTTTTATCTTAAGTGGGTGTTGAATTTTGTCAGAAGCTTTTTCTGCATCTATTGAGATGATCATATGGTTTTTATTCTTCAATTTGTTAATATGGTGTATCACATTGATTGATTTGCATATATTGAAGAATCCTTGCATCCCTGGTATCAATCCCATTTAATTATCGTGTATGATCCTTTTTATATGTTGTTGGATTCTGTTTGTTAGTACTTCATTGCAGATTTTTGCATCTATATTCATCAGTGATATTGGTCTGTAATTTCCTTTTTTTGAAGTATCTTTGTCTGGTTTTGGTATCAGGGTGATGGTGGCCTCACAGAATGAGTTTGGGAGTTTGCCTTCCTCTGCAGTTTTTTGGAAGAGTTTGAGAAGGATGGGTGTTAGCTCTTCTTTAACTGTTGGACAGAATTCACCTGTGAAGCCACCTGGTCCTGGACTTTTGTTTGTTGGAAGATTTTTAATGACAGTTTCAATTTCAGTGCTTGTGATTGGTCTGTTCATATTTTCTATTTCTTCCTGGTTCAGTCTTGGAAGGTTATACCTTTTTAAGAATTTGTCCATTTCTTCCAGGGTGTCCATTTTATTGGCATATAGTTGTTTGTAGCAATCTCTTATAATTCTTTGTATTTCTGCAGTGTGTTGTGATTTCTCCTCTTTCATTTCTAATTTTATTGATTGGAGTCCTCTCCCTTTTTTTCTTGATGAGTCTGGGTAATGGTTTATCAATTTTGTCTATCTTCTCAATGAACCAGCTTTTAGTTTCATTCATCTTTGCTATTTTTTGTTTTCTTTATTTCTATTTCATTTATTTCTCCTCTGATCTTTATAATTTCTTTCCTTCTGCTAACTATGGGTTTTGCTTGTTCTTCTTTCTCTAGTTCCTTTAGGTGTAATGTTAGATTGTTTACTTGAGATTTTTCTTGTTTCTTTAGGTAGACTTTTATAGCTATAAACTTCCCTCTTAGAACTGCTTTTTCTGCATCCCATAGGTTTTGGATCATCGTGTTTTCATTGTCATATGTCTCTAGGTATCTTTTCATTTCCCCTTTGATTTCTTCAGTGATCTCTTAGTTATTTATTAACATATTGTTTAGCCTCCATGTGTATGTGCTTTTCACGTTCTTTTCCTTGTAGTTGATTTCTAATCTCATAGCATTGTGGTCAGAAAAGATGCTTGATAGGACTTCAGTTTTCTTAAATTTACTGGGGCTTGATTTGTGACCCAAGATGTGATCTATCCTGGAGAATGTTCCATGTGCACTTGAGAAGAAAGTGTAATCTGCGGTGTTTGGATGGAATGTCCTATAAATATCAGTTAAATCTATCTGATCTATTGTGTTATTTAAAGCTTGTATTTCCTTACTAATTTTCTGTTTGGGTGATCTGTCCATTGGTGTAAGTGAGGTGTTAAAGTCCCCCACTACTATTGTGTTACTGTCGATTTCCTTTTTTTTTCGATTTCCTTTTTTATAGACGTTAGCAGTTGCCTTGTGTATTGAGGTGCTCCTATGTTGGATGCATACATATTTATAATTGTTATACCTTCTTCTTGGATTGATCCCTTGATCATTATGTAATGTCCTTCCTTGTCTCTTGTAACATTCTTTGTTTTAAAGTCTATTTTATCTGATATGAGTATTGCTACTCCAGCTGTCTTTTGATTTCCATTTGCATGGAATATCTTTTTCCATCCCCTCACTTTCAGTCGGTATGTGTCCCTAGGGCTGAAGTGGGTCTCTTGTAGACCCCATATACATGGGTCTTGTTTTTGTATCCATTCAGCAAGCTTGTGTCTTTTGGTTGGAGCATTTACTCCATTCATGTTTAAGGTAATTATCGATATGTATGTTCCTATTACCATTTTCTTAATTGTTATGGGTTTCTTTTTGTAGCTTCTTTTCTTCTCTTGTGTTTCCCACTTAGAGAAGTTCCTTTAGCATTTGTTGTAGAGCTGGTTTTGTGGTGCTGAATTCTCTTAGCCTTTGCTTATCTGTAAAGCTTTTGATTTCTCCATCGATTCTGAATGAGATCCTTGCCGGGTAGAGTAATCTTGGTTGTAGGTTTTCCCTCTCATCACTTTAAATATATTGTGGCAATCCCTTCTGACTTGTAGAGTTTCTGCTGAGAAATCAGCTGTTAACCTTATGGGAGTTCCCTTGTATGTTATTTGTCGTTTTTCCCTTGCTGCTGCTTTCAATAATTTTTCTTTGTCTTTAATTTTTGCCAATTGGATTACTATGTGTCTCAGCGTGTTTCTCCTTGGGTTTATCCTGTATGGGATTCTCTGCACTTCCTTGACTTGGGTGGCTATTTCCTTTCCCTTGATAGGGAAGTTTTCAACTATAATCTCTTCAAATATTTCCTCAGGTCTTTCCTCTCTCTCTTCTCCTTCTGGGACCCCTATAATGTGAATGTTGTTGCATTTAATGTTGTCCCAGAAGTCTCTTAGGCTGTCTTCATTTCTTTTCATTGTTTTTTCTTTATTCTCTTCCACAGCAGTGAATTCCACCATTCTGTCTTCCAGGTCACTTATCTGTTCTTCTGCCTCAGTTATTCTGCTATTGATTCCTTCTAGTGTATTTTTCATTTCAGTTATTGTATTGTTCATCTCTGTTTGTTTGTTCTTTAATTCTTCTAGGTCTTTGTTGAACATTTCTTGCATCTTCTCCATCTTTCCCTCCATTCTTTTCCCGAAGTCCTGGATCATCTTCACTGTCGTTATTCTGAATTCTTTTTCTGGAAGGTTGCCTATCTCCACTTCATTTAGTTATTTTTCTGGGGTTTTATCTTGTTCCTTCATCTGGTACATAGCCCTCTGCCTTTTCATCTTGTCTGTCTTTCTGTGAATGCGGTTTTTGTTCCGCAGGCTGTAGGATTTTAGTTCTTGCTTCTGCCGTCTGCCCTCTGGTGGATGTGTCTATCTAAGAGGCTTGTGCAAATTTCCTGATGGGAGGGAGTGGTGGTGGGTAGAGGTGGCTGTTTCTTTGGTGGGCAGAGCTCAGTAAAACTTTAATCCACTTGTCTTCTGGTGGGTGGGGGTGGGTGGGGGTGGGTTCCTTCCCTGTTGGTTGTTTGGCCTGAGGCGACCCAACACTGGAGCCTACCCAGGCTCTTTGGTGGGGCTAATGGCAGACTCTGGGAGGGCTCACACCAAGGTGTACTTCCCAGAACTTCTGCTGCCAGTGTCCTTGTCCTCACGGTGAGCCACAGCCACCCCCTACCTCTGTAGGAGACCCTCCAACGCTAGAATGTAGCTGTGGTTCAGTCTCCTATGGTGTCACTGCTCCTTCCTCTGGGTACTGATGAGCACACTGCTTTGTGTGTGCCCTCCGAGAGCGGAGTCTCTGTTTCCCCCAGTCCTGTCAAAGTCCTGCAATTAAATCTTGCTAGCCTTCAAAGTCTGATTCTCTAGGAATTCCTCCTCCCGTTGCCGGACCCCCAGATTGGGAAGCCTGACGTGGAGCTCAGAACCTTCACTGTGTGGGTGGACTTCTGTGGTATGAGTTCTCCAGTTTGTGAGTCACCCACCCAGCAGTTATGGGATTTGATTCTATTGTGATTGCGCCCCTCCTAACGTCTCATTATGGCTTCTCCTTTGTCTTTGGATGTGGAGTATCCTTTTTTGGTGAGTTCCAGTGTCTTCCTTTTGATGATTGTTCAGCAGTTAGTTGTGATTCTGGTGTTCTTGTAAGAGGCAGTGAGAGCACGTTCTTCTACTCCGCCATCTTGAACCAATCTCCCATACTAGCTATTCTGCAGACGTAAGGGGACATCTCATTGTTGTTTGGATTTGAATTTCCATAGTAATTAGTGATGTTGGACATCTTTTCATCTTCCTCTTGCCCATCTGCTTGTCTTCTTTGGAAAAATGTCTATTCAGATCCTGTCCCCAGTTTTTAATTGTGTTGGTTTTTTTTGTTATTGAGTTATTTGAATTCCTTACGTATATTGGATATCAACCCCTTATTGGATACATTCAGTCCTCCATATCCATGGGTTATGCATCCGTGTATTCAACCAACCATGGATAAAAAAAAATCAAAAAACATTCCAGAAAATTCCACAAAGCAAAACTTGAAGTACATACATAGCATTTACATTGTATTTACAACTATTTACATAGTATAAGGAATTATAAGTAATGTAGACATGATTTTACTATATATAGGAGGATGTGCATGGGTTTTATGCAAATACTATTCCATTTTCTATAGGAGACTCTACCCTGTGGATTTTGGTATCTGAGGGGGGTTCTGGATCAAATCCTCCTTGAAGTTTGAGTGATGACAATATGTGATTTACCAATATCTTCTTCAGCTCAGTAGGCTGCCTTTTCATTTTGGCAATGGTTTCCTTCACTATGCAGAAGCATTAGTTTGATGTGGGGCTTACAACTCTTTAGTTGGCTCCTCATGCCTTCGATAGTATGGCTTCCAAGGTCCTTCAAGGTCTGACTGCTATCTTTAACCACAACACTTGCATTTTCCCTCTTGACCTCCACCGGCCAGCCATGAAACCACTTGCTGTTCCATGAATGCGTCCTGCTGTCTCTTACCTCTGAGCCTTTGCACATGCTATTTCCTTTGGAACATTCTAGTATGCACACATGCACCTAGATACTTCTAGTTTAGATGGCCCCTCTTTTGAGAAGCCTTCCCTGACTACTTCCATCGTATCCTATAACTTTTCCTATTGTAACTCTTCTCTATTATACTGTATTGAAATTCCCTGTTTACATGTCTGTCTCCTCTCTAGACTGTAAGTTCCTTGAGGGCAGGAAATGCATCTTTAGTATGCATCCCCTGAAGTTAGTACAATGATTGGAACTTGGTAGGTACACAAAAATACTTGTCCAATGTACGGGTGGCATGTCTTGGCCAAGGTCACACCCTGTGCATATCCAGGGACGGATTGTTTTTGATGTTTTGTTCAGTTACCATGGGGACAAATCATCTGACCACCAAGTTTCTATGTGTGTGTCCACGTGGAATTATATGAAACTGGGCCATTGCAAATAGAAAGTAGAATCACATCATAGATGAAAAAGCTCTGGCTGAGAGGAGAAATGTAATATCTTTAAAGTGGATGTGACCTATATGTCAGATTCTTAAAGCTCCTTCCGAAAGGAGATTTGAAAGAGCCTGTAATCCTGTGAGGGATACGTTGGGACACGTGGAATCATGACATAGCATTCAGAGCTGATAGGCTGGCGTATGGAAGTGTTAATCATGGTCAATAAGATTAATCGTTGATTATAGGCATGTCTTCTTCAGACAAATTTTCAGCCTCTGCAGGGATTTGCCTGGAGGAGATTTTATTAGCAGCGCTACAGAAGCAGGGCCAGATTAAAATTGTGCTGCTTGAAAATTACTGCCAAGAGACTTAAAATTTTTAGTAAGATGTTCAGGAAGCCAAAGGCTTCTGGGTAATGTGTGAATTCCAGAGAAGTATTATGCTATTTTCCTTGCCAAAGGTGGGCTCTCTAATGTCCTAGCTAGGCCATAGTACCTCCATTACATAAGCTGACCTTTAAAAATGCTATAAAAAGGCAGTAATCAGGGCCACCTTTCCAGAGCCAACAAGGATTAGACAGGAAAAAAAGATGTCACTGCCCTTTGTGCACAGTCATTCTGGCCCTGCTCCCAAGAACAGGCCTCTCTGGCCTTTCATTGGTCTCTTTGTTTTCTCTTGCCTGCAGGTGCTCAGTAAAAGCCCATGCTGTTGGGAGAGGTGCCTACGTTTGGACCGGATACATATAATTTATGGCGGTCTCCGTAATCAATAGTCATATCCCATATCTGGAATTGATTAAGAAAATGCCTCTTGAGCAGTGAGTCTTACACTTTTGGGGTGGTCGTAGACCTCTTAGAATTTGATAACAACTTAGTACCGTCTTTCCAGAAAATGAGAATCCCCAAATTTTACACCCAATTTTATGGGAATCATGGACTCCCCAAAACCCTTCATGAACCAGTGACCAAAAGCCATTGACTTAGAGATAAGAGAAAAAATGGCTTCCGTCTATTGAGTGCTGACTATGTACCAGGCACTACGCTAAACACTTGGTATGCATTATCTCATTTAATCCACGCAGTGACCCTATGGGGCAAGTACACTTATTATTTTACAGCTCAGAAGTGGTAGAACTGAGATTCAAACACTCGCTGGTAGGCTCTGGAGCCTGTAACCTTAACATTTACACCATTCAGCCTCCAGTGAGTCTTACAAGCTTATTTCTGATTGGCCCTTTGTGCTTTAGTAGCATTGACCGTCGATCTTTCTGCTTTTTGTTTTCAGAAGAAACCTTCTTTAAGTAGTTGCTCAGGGACTCTGAGTTTTAAGATTCTGTCCTTTTAGTTCCATTGATTGTCAGTATAGCTGAACACACCACTGGTCTAGTTAAACTACTATTAGATAAACAGAGTGCCCCATTTTTCACGATATAGAATATCTGCAGAGAAATACAAATGGTAGAATGTTTCTTGCAAACTGCTTCAAAACCATTATCCTACCCTTATTTCCTTCAGTGTATTTTAGGAGTGTGCTAAGGGCTGTTTGCATAGCAAAGCTGAAGTCATTATCCCTTGTCTATATTGGAAATATCTGATTAAATTTTTTTTACCTTTTTTATTGACTTTGAGTACAGATAGAATAATTAGTATGGTGTAAGTTCATGATTTTGTTTTATGATGAAGTACATTGTAGACACTATGAGACCATAAATATTTTGGTATGCATCTCTAAAAAATATTTTTTCCTTCAGAGTAAAAATTACATCAGCATACCAAAAAAATCTAACAATTCTTTAATATTATTTAATACCCAGTGCATATTCAGGTGTCTTCAGTGGTTCCTAAAATGCTGTTTACCACCTGTGGTCAAACCAGGATTCAATCTAGGACCATGTGTTGCAACTGATTGTTATAATTAAGTGTCTTTTAATCTAGAACAGTTCCTTTTTCCATTACAAAAACTTTCTGAAGAGACCAGACCTGTTGTTTCCTAGACTTCCTTGAGGTGCTGTTTAGCTGATCTCTCTGTCTCCCTCATCTCTTAAACTAAAAATTGGATATAAAGTCTTGCTTAGATTCCAGTCAAACATTTTTGACAAGATTATACCATAGGCAACGTCAGGTACTCTGTGTTGCATCATTAATTAGGAAATTGTCCCATCATTAGTGATGCTAAGATTGAACACTAGATTAAGGTGATTGCCTAATATCAGGAATTTGGGGCAAGCTTTCTATCTATCTGAATCCTTCTTGCGATCCCCAGTTCCCCTCCCACCTGTTCTCCAGTGCCTTATATCACTTTAATAGGCATCAGGTTATTTAATTCTATAATCAGATATAAAACCAAGTAGATGACTGCTTTTAGAGCCTTGAAATCCTTATTTAAGAGTTCAAGTAAGGGGAGGACACAGAGCCCTGTGTAGGACAGAGGGCCCAGGAAAATGCTGCTGGGGAAACCAAAGAACACATGATCACCTTTACAACTTGTCTGAGTGCTGACCTTGGCCTAAGCCCTGTCAAGCATGGGAGGCCCATTTCAGGAAGAGATTTGCCTTTTTCCCAGAGAAGACACTGGCCGTGTGACAAACATATATACGAGAGGAAGTGTCCAAGCCTGGCTGTTGCTAGGGCCAGTTCAGATGAGGCAAATTAATCTGCAGCAATGCCCCATCCCCACTGCACTCTCCCCGTCCCTGCCACACTCGCACTTGCTTCCTTTCTTTGGCTGTTGTGCATAACTCGGACTCATCCCCACCCCTACAACGTACAAAAGCCCACACATGTTCCTGACTCTCTTATGTTTTCTTTTCCTTCTTCCGTATAAAGTCTGTTCCAGCTCCGGAATCATAGTCCCTTGTTCACAGTTAGGGATTAGTGCCTCCTTTCCCACATTTTTGAATATTAATAGGAGAGGGTGATGCTCACTGTAAGCTAGGGGAATGATGGTTAAATAGTGAACTTGCAGCTGGTACCAACAGTGGGAGAGAGATCTTTGAGGATGTGTCTTCAGTTGCTACGCATCTTGCCTCTTTGTGTGGCTGGCCTTCGTTGAGGAAAAACAAACTCAGAATAGCTATCTGCCTAAAACACATTCTCCCCTTAGGTGTGTTTGCATCATGAAACAGCTTCAAAGGCAGCACATTTCTGACTGGAATTTCCTTATTAGTGGATGTGAACACTTTATCTGTGGCAACCCATTAGTTACCGGACCAACCTCTGCTTCATTGGCAATCACCCGACATGCGGTGTAGGTGTGCTCTCAGCATCCCAATTGTACCACTGAAATGGAAACCGTCTTCTCTGAAGAGTTTTGGAAAACAAAGTCATCGATCTCAATAGAGATGCTACAGATATGGTCACTTTTGATGCACAGAAGGGCTACTAATTATTCTCAAGTAAACGTCTCCAGTACACAGTGACAAGACGTATTGGAGGTTGGCAACCTTTCAGAGCTGGGTGCCAGGACTCCATTTATTCACTCTCGGGAGTGAGCAACGGCTTCAGTGGGAGGAGGCCTGGCTGTTCCTATTAGCAACAGTGGGATTGGGTCCTGTGGGTTCAAGAGAGGGCAGCCCACAGGACCTCTGGGTCCCTGTGCTGAAACTCTCTCTGCACTTCCCAACAGCTATGCTTACGGTTAACCTTGCCAATGGATCCCATCCTCCCAGACGTGAATTAAATGAAATAAACACACAGTTAGCGATTTATACCCCCAGTACTTCTTGAGAGCCCACACTTTGGTAGATGCTCTACATACCATGGTAAACAGGGCTGGCATGTCCTCATCAAACTTAGTTTAGTGGGGAAGACAGACAGTAAATAGAGAAATAAATACAAAATTATAAGTCATTAAGTGCTATGAAAGAAATACACAGGGACTGTGAAAATACAGTAAGCAGACGCTCACTTAGACACAGTTGTCAGAAGAATGTCTATATGTATCAAATATGCCACTAGATGCTTGATCAAAGAGACGTGGGTGAGAGATGGTCCTTGGCCCTGACGATTTGCCAGTTTATAATAAGTTCAGTAAGAAAAGCACGTATGAAGCATAATGGAAGCCGAGAGGAAGGAAAAATTGATTCTGCCTGGAGTAGAGTAGGAGAGGGACATCAGAGACAGAAAGGGCGGCATCCTTGAAGGATAACTGAGCGAATGCTGGGTGAACATGTCGGGCCCGGGCTAAGGGGGTCTAGATGGAGGCAACAGCAAGAGACATGTTTGCGGGAACGAGGCGGGTCACCTTGGAACCGTGACCTCGAGTGAACTTGCCTGCAGGGCCCCAGTACTCTGGGGACTGGATCAGGGTGGAGCTGCTCTCTTTGAAGCCCCAGAGCGAGTCAGTAACAGGGAAATTGGAGTAGTTCTTTCTATGGCTGCCGTCGTAAAAGACCACAAACTCTGGTGGCTTAAAGCAACTCCACTTTAGGATCTCAAGCTCTGAAGGTCACTAGACCAAAATCCAGCGGTCAGCAGGGCTGTGTTCCTTTCTGGAGGCTCTGAGGAAGAACCTGGTTCCTTGCCTTTTCCAGATTCTAGAAGCTGCCCACCTTCCTCAGTTCATGGCCCCCTTGCTTGATCTTCCAAGCTGGCAGCATCCCGTCTCTTAGGCCCCTTCTTAACGTTTCTCTCTGACCGCATGGCTGGGGATAGCTTCTACACTTTTAAGGCACCTGTGTTTTGATTGAGCCCTCCTGGAAAATTCAGGATAAACTGTTTATCTCAAGGTCTTTAACCTTAATCTTACATCTGCAAAGTCCTTTTGACCATGTAAGGAAACATATTCTTGGGTTCTGAGAATTCGAATGTGGGCATCTTTGGGGACCATTATACTGCCCACCAGGAACCCAGACTCTGCCTCTTAAAGGCCCCTTCGTTTCTCATAGTTTCCCCTGGGGGCACTTCTGAAGTATCCTAGGACTTTAAAGGTATTTTGAAAGTACTGCTGTGAAGTATCTGTGTTTCCCTATGTATTAACACATATATGAGTTTGTTTGGAAGGCAGAAGGGATAGGGGTTGGCATATTGGGCCATATTTACAGGACTTAAACATTATTTCTTTAGATAGCTCAGCCCTGACGAACTCAGATTAAGTTACTATTCCGTATTATGTAATTCCACAGCATCCTTATGTGCACGTGTGCGTGTGCATGTACGTGCGTGTGTGTATGTATATACGTGAAGCCAGAAGGGTCAGAGTGAGGCAGGTTGAGAAGCAGCTTTTATTCATTCAGCAACCAGTTTTTGAGCGCAGCACAAAAGGATATACAGCGTATTGGTGAATTAAAAAAGACACGATCCCTTCTCTTATCCCTCTGCTCGGAGTCGGGAGACAGACACTAAACAAATGGTTTAAGATGCAGAGCAAGTGTTTAAAAATAGGACCTGGGGCGGGAAGCAGCTGGAGGTTTTCCTACAGGCCACTGAGAGCCTGCAGACCTGGAGGGGCCTGTCAGTCACGGTGCAGGGACACCGAGGAGGAAAGAGGCATGAACCTCATGCCTCGAGGCCAGATGGAAAGATGTCTAAGTCAGCAGATGCTAGCGTAGAGGGGGGATGACAGTCGAGAACTTGAATAGGCTTGTACACCCTGCAGAGGCCAGTGTTTGATACAAGAGGGCTATATACCATGTAGCTCACGTCCTTTTGGGTCCCATGTCACCAAGATATGTGAGCCCCTTGGAATAAGATCAATCTTAGAACAATGTGGAGGAGCATAGAGAGGGAAAATCCTGAATTGTGTTTAAACCTACAATGGCTGAGAAAAATCCATAAGTAATTAAACTTGCCTGAAATTGGCTAAATTGAGTTTTCTGCTTTCTGATGGAATGTGGCCTCAAAATGGTGATGCCGCTGTGTTATAAAACAACAATTTTACGTTTTTACAGACCTGAGAATGAAGACTGTTGAAAGTCATGCCTGACGCATAGGTTTGCCGTGCTGAGGGGTTTAAATTTTATTCTATCCAAATGTAGCTGGCTGTAGCTACCCATCAGGGGTTTTAATCAGGAGACAGACAGAATCAGGTCTGCATTAGAAAAATAAACTCAGAGAGCGTTTAAAAGGAGACCTGAAGGGTGTGGATGGCAGGAAATGCATCAGAAGATAACCCCAGTCATCAGGTGAGAGAGAACTGTCTTCAAACCTCGTCATGTTCTGTCTTATGCTTCAGGGCTGGAAGGGACCGCATCATCTGATTCCATGTACTTCCTTGGGACAGGTAACAGCATTTCTATTTTTACAGGTGAGGTAGTTGAAGGTCAGAGAAAGTGAATTTCAAATGACGAAGATTCAAGAATAGTTGGTTTACTAATGTCAGAGTGATATCCATCATGGCCTACATGAAACATGTATATTTATTGAAACGTTGCTCAAAAGTTACCACTGGGTATATTCCCTGGAGTTTGTTACTATAACAAAGTACAATAGTTACCTTGTTATATTGCCCACGTGAAAAACCATGAGTAGATTACAGCCTGAGGCTCATTCCTCTTGCCTATGCAGAGCCTTGACCATAAATAAGCCAGGGCAACCTCTTGGTCAGGACCTGAAGTGCATGCATAGAGCCTAGTGGGAAATACAGAGGGTGAAAGCATTGAACTTTGATACCCTACACCTGCTAAGCAATAGATTCTGTTTCCACTGCGCCTGGCACTGAGCCGGAAGGCTAATAAAATAGGCAGAATGAGTGTGGGGATGTGGTTGTCGCTAAGTTGTAAAAAAAAAAAAAAAAAAAAAAAAAAAAAAAAAATCCCACTGATTGCTACTTGAATTTGCGAAAGAATTGCCATGTTGCAAATGGCAGGTTGATGCTGTGGTCGCAGCAGGTTTCAAGAGGCAGAGATAGGAAGGCAAAACCAATGCAGCACCAGAAGGGAGTCTGGAGGGAGGGAGGCAGTAACCAGGGAGACACCCAAGATGGGTCCTGGAGGGGGTGGGCGGTGGGCCGGCAAATATTGACACTTAAATCTATTTCTCTGTTATTTCCCACAGCTAAGCATATAGTTTTTTGATTTTGGGTTTTTTTCGCGGTACGCGGGCCTCTCACTGTTGTGGCCTCTCCCGCTGCGGAGCACAGGCTCTGGATGCACAGGCTCAGCGGCCATGGCTCACGGGCCCAGCCGCTCCGCGGCATGCGGGATCCTCCCGGACCGGGGCACGAACCCGTGTCCCCTGCATCGGCAGGCGGACTCTCAACCACTGCACCACCAGGGAAGCCCCTAAGCATATAGTTTGAGTCACATGAATACTTTTAATTGGGTTACATTTCCCGAGAACTTGGCAAACTTCTTTTTACTTCTGTGCTTTCAATGTTTTAAGTGCTGCAGTTTTGATAGGAAGAAAATAGATTTAGTCTTTAGATACAGTCAGCTTAATGATTTAGAAGCAACTTTGGCCATACTTTTCTTTTTCTTTTATTTATTTTTTTATACAGCAGGTTCTTATTAGTCATCGATTTTATACACATCAGTGTATACATGTCAATCCCAAGCCCTCAATTCAGCACACCGCCACCCCCACCCCCGCCGCTTTCCCCCCTTGGGGTCCATATGTATGTTCTCTACATCTGTGTCTTAATTTCTGCCCTGCTAACCAGTACCTCTGTACCATTTTTCTAGGTTCCACATACATGTGTTAATATACGATATTTGTTTTTCTCTTTTTGACTTACTTCACTCTGTATGACAGTCTCTAGATCCATCCATGTATCAACAAATGACTATTTTGTTCCTTTTTATGGCTGAGTAATATTCCATTGTATATATGTACCACATCTTCTTTATCCATTCGTCTGTCGATGGGCATTTAGGTTGCTTCCATGACCTGGCTGTTGTAAATAGTGCCTCAATGAACATTGGGGTGCATGTGTCTTTGAATTATGGTTTTCTCTGGGTATATGACCAGTAGTGGGATTGCTGGGACATATGGTAATTCTATTTTTAGTTTTTAAAGGAACATCCATACTGTTCTCCATAGTGGCTGTATCAGTTTACATTCCCACCAACAGTGCAAGAGGGTTCGCTTTTCTCCACACCCTCTCCAGCAATTGTTGTTTGTAGATTTTCTGATGATGCCCATTCTAACTGGTGTGAGGTGATACCTCATTGTAGTTTTGATTTGCATTTCTCTAATAATTAGTGATGTTGAGCAGCTTTTCATGTGCTTCTTGGCCATCTGTATGTCTTCTTTGGAGAAATGTCTATTTAGGTCTTCTGCCCAGTTTTGGATTGGGTTGGTTGACTTTTTGATATTGAGCTGCGTGAGTCTCTGTTTCCCCCAGTCCTGTCGGAGTCCTGCAATCAAATCCCGCTAGCCTTCAAAGTCTGATTCTCTAGGAATTCCTCCTCCCATTGCCGGACCCCCAGGTTGGGAAGCCTGACGTGGGGCTTAGAGCCGTCACTCCAGTTGTTGGACTTCTGTGGTATAAGTGTTCTCCAGTTTGTGAGTCACCCACCCAGCAGTTATGGGATTTGATTTTATTGTGATTGTGCCCCTCCTACCATCTCATTGTGGCTTCTCCTTTGTCTTTTGATGTGGGGTATCTGTTTTGGTGAGTTCCAGTGTCTTCCTGTCGATGATTGTTCAGCAGTTAGTTGTGATTCTGGTCTTCTTTCAGGAGGGAGTGAGAGCACATTCTTCTACTCCGCCATCTTGAACAAATCTCCTCTGGCCATACTTTTCTATAAACCTCTTCTCTGAGCTTGATGACTTTACCAAGCACTTTTACTACTTCTTTTTTAGTAGAGCATAGTACTCCCTTCCCTCCTGTAAATAGTAAATATACTGTACTAATGACATGTAAATTTGAAAAAGGGAAAAATTCCTCCTGGATCCCAGCACCTTAAAATTAAGAATAGTTTTATGTGTGGAATTGAAAAAAGCCAAACTCATAAAAGCAGTGTAAATTGGTGGTTACCAGGGGCTGGGGACACAGGACAGATGTTGTTTAAGGGTAAACTTGCAACCAGTATTAAAGAAGCCTTAGAGAGCCACATGTAGTGAATATGAAAACGTTGTCGTGAATATGAAAAACAGTATTGTAGCATAATTATCAAACTTGCTAAGGGAGTAGAACTTAATTATTCCAACCCCTAAAAAGAAAGGACAATTACATAATGTGATAGGGGTGCTAAATACCACTACAGTGGCAATCATATTACAATATAGAAATGTAGCAAATTAACATGTTGTGTATCTTAAATATACAAAATGTTATAGATCAAGTATGTTCAATAAAAAAAGAAACTGGCTGACAAGTAGCAAAAAAAAGAATAAGAAAAAGAACAATTTTATCCTCGTAAACCCTTTCTCACTCTTTCCCACATGTATATGCATTTTTTATGGTTGTGATCATAAGGATCTTATGCCCTGTTTTTTCACTTAACATTCGCTGTTACACGTTTCTATATTTCTGCATTGCCATCGTAATCGCTGTAAAGTAGTACTTTTCAAGGTCTTGCAACTACCTCAATCCTCTTTTTCTTTTGTTTGTATCTGTACAAAATGTGAGGGGATGGATTTTGTTCTGCCTGCTGGGTTGAAGCTGCCTAGCTCAGAGACAACTTTTAGCTTTGCATTTTGATCAGGCCTCTTTCAAAGTGTTGTGTCACTGTGGGTGCATTTCAGTGGCATCCATTTCAGTTACTAGATTGGAGATCTGTACTAGGGCATTTTAGAAATGCTGGTTTCTAGTTCTTTCCTGTTGAGGAAATGCCAGATAACACAGCTTGTACTGTAATAGGTCTGCCCAGACTGCAGCTGGCCTGCCACGTGGGGCTGGAGGATTGTGAATTCAGCCCTTTGCCTCTGTCCCTTTGATTACCACAGTAGGGGGAGTTATCAGCGAGTTCTGGCGGGGGAAGTAGACAAGACAAGAGTCAGAAAAAGGGCCGTCTCAGGGTTGGGGGGGTCAGTGGGGAGTGCTTTTGGTGTTGGACCAGAATGTTGGTTGTGACCGAAACAGAAGATGTAATAGGGTGATGCTGCACACATGACAAGAATTCTCCAGATTTCTAGAAAAGATTCAAATGTCCCTTTAAGAAGATGCTTTTCTCTTCATGTCACAGATTCCTTTTTGAATCTGATAAAAGCTATGTACTTTACCTCCTCACCCCCCAAATGCAGGCTGTCGTAAATACACATTATGTATTCCACATAGCACCCTTAGGGTAAAGAATCTCATTGTGTTGCAAACTATTATATATAGAATGGGAAAACAACAAGGTCCTACTCTATAGCCCAGGGAACTATATTGAGTATCCTGTGATAAACCATAATGGAAAAGAATATGAAAAAAATGTATATGTATAACTGAGTCACTTTGCTGTACAGCAGAAACGAATACAACATTGTAAATCAACTAGACTTCAATTAAAACATAAATGAATAAAACTTCAAAAAATTTTTAAAAAATATCTAACTCCGTAAGGAAGGTTTGGTGGGAAGGAGATGGCGGTACTAGTATTTCCCAGCACTTGCCCTCTGATTGTCTATTTTCTTCTTGAGAGGAATTTTGTGTTTTGTTAGGGGTTTGCAACCTTATTTAAATAAGTGGGAGTGGTGTTGGATCACAGCGACAGCCCAGGAAAGTGGGGCATCAGTGAGAAAGAGGATCTTGGAAAAACAGCATGGATCACAGAGTTGGGGCCAGAAGGGTTATGATGAGGATTACGAGGGAATGAACCAAAAGAGAAAGGAGAGAGAAATAGTTTGAAGTTTGCCTTTTACGCATCTTGAAGCAGGTTTTCAATTATGTGTCTAGTCTTCTTTGTGTACAAAACGCCAACTCCTCTGAAGTTTATGATCCTCAGCAAATTACCAAGTGCAGGCCGTGTGCTAAGTCCTTGCCAATGTCTTTATTTCGTTAAGACCCTGGGCTCTGTATTCTGACTTACTGGACTTAGATCCAGATTCCTGGGTAAGGTATCTAATCTCTCCAAGCTTCAGTTTTCTCATCTGCAAAATGGGAATGATAATTCTTAAGTGTGAGGAGTAAATAAGGTAATTCTTGTGAAGCACATTGCACAATGCCGACACACATTGTGTTTAAGAATTGAAGCCATTATTATAATTTTTATTAAGATTCCAAGGTAGATTCTGACCCTTAAGGTCCAAGGGCCAGGTAGCCAAATAACTCCATGCATGTGAATGGAAGTGTGCATTTCAGACCTCTAGACGGAGTTGGAAAGGGACTTTTGCCATTAAAGTGGATCTTCAGATATTATCAAAGACAATCATCTACCTATATTGCCCTTGTCTTTTTGACGATTCCTATGATTTTGATAACATTTATGAAATTTGGTTTGATAATTTAGAGAATAAATGCATTCAAGTTTTCATGCATATTTCACAGGTGTTATGTAGATGAGGTTACTAGGATTCTCAAAGAGAGGAAATAGTGACCAAAGACTCCATTTCATAAATTATATGTTGTAGGAACTGTCTAGCAAGAGCGTAGGGTCGAGCATCATCCTAAGGGGCAGGCAAATGTTCATTATGCAATGAAAATGATAGCTTAAGGAAATCCACTAGTGTGTGTGTGTGACTAGTTTAATTCCTTAACTCAGCCCCTGCAGAAGTGGATGCATATACAAAATCGAGGCAGGTTTATCCTATCAAAGGGTGAGTTTTGGTGTCGAGTCTCTTTTTAAAAGAGATGTTTTCTCTGTGATCTCCCACAACCTCTTCACTCACCATCACAGCAGTCATCACACTGTTCTCACTTGTTTCGTTGTCTTTTCTGCTAGAGCATAAGCATGGTGAGGAGGGACTGGCTCTGTCTTGTTCACTATTTGATTCCCATCCGTAGCATAGTGCTGAGCACTTAGTACTCAATGAATACCTATGGAAAGAAAAATAACCCCACGCCAATGTGTTATTGAGCAGTTAGCGTAATGGTTAAGAGCTTGGATTTTGCAATCAGAGTGGCTGGGATTTATGTTCCAGATCTGCTGCTTGTAAGCTATGACTACCTTGGGCAAGTTATTTAACCTTCCTGAGCTGCATTTGCTCATCTGTCAAATGGTGATAGTGATAAGCTAATTCACAGGGTCATGATGATCATTCAGTAAAATGATGTATCTAAAATGCTCAGAATTGTATATGACACATGGTAAATATTCTGTGAATTGTAGCTATAATAGTAATTCTGATGATGATGATGATTATTAATCAAAATGCTTATTGTTGTTGACTGTATATTGTTTGGAGGGAGGGAAAGGAAGTTTAAGTAAATGGGTTAGATGATAGAAACTGGAAAGACTAAAGAAGTCTGAAAATACTGAACACTGATTGAAATATTCCACAGGAATAGAAGCACCTGAGGGAACATTTAATAGGATTTAAGAAAATATTACTCTTGTGAACTATATGGTGCCCCCAGGTCTGAAAGTGTTAACTAAATGTTACCAAGGAAGCACCTGATTTTACACAAGGTCTATTCATCCTAATCACGTGGCAGCGGCTCATCCGTATGCTTGAGGGAAGACTCCTCTCCTTAATTCATTACACCTTTTGGTCAGGGAGCTATTTTTCATGTGTAGTGGATGTGTCACTGAATTTTGATAGACAGCGCTCGAGTCCCCGTAGAAATTCCTTTTGCATTTCAATTTTCAACATGTTCCGACTCTTTCTCTTATGTTTCATTCACGAAGGCCCTTTCTGTTTGGTGGAGAGACACGTTGCCTGTAGTTTTCATTGTATTTTGATGCTCCTTTGTTCCTACATCTAGAATGTTTTGTCGAGTACGCATGAGTTGCCAAGCTCTGGGTCCCTGCCCTCATGGACCTTAACCTTAGAGCCTGAAGTGACTTCATGGGGTTCCTGGTTCTACCTAGACATTTTATAGGTTGGTAAATGATAGCACAGAGAGGGTGAGGGACATGTCTGAGCTCAGGGTGCTGTGTAGTGATAGAGCCGGGGCTGACTTAGGTCTCAGATGTCCTGTCCAGTCAGTGCACCTTCTGATATAACACCAGCGTTGGAGAAATGTCCATTAGTTCCCATCACATCCACTTGTTTCAGGTAGGAAATGCTACACTGTGCTGATGGAGGGGTAAACCAGTCCTATGTTTCTAGAAGCACACTGATCAGATGACTCAGGTCTGCCCTGAAAAACGTTTGGGCATGGGATTGGCTCGAGCTGATTAGTATCAATGTGTATAAAATTGTAGGAAGAACTTAGAAAACAATTTGGTTGGATTAGTTGACATTCCTCCAGGTTACTTTCCAAGTCAGAATTTAAACAAGAAGTTTGGGCTGATGAGGTCATGCAGATGAATGTACAATTTATATACAAGTATGTGGTTAGAGTATAATGTAAATACAGTGTCCTCAGAAAGTCACCAAGCAGGACTTCTTCTGGTGATATCAGGTTTATTCATTCATTTATTCCTTCTTTCTACAAGTACTTATGGAACACCTACCATGAACTAGACATTAGACATACTGAGGATCTGGAGATGAATAAGGCCTCTGTTATCAAGGAACTTAGGATCAAGATTTCAGGGTAAGACCTAATAGATGGTGTAGGCTTGGGTTGGTGTTTTATGATGTACTGAGGAAAGATTGCTGGTGAGCATGCTGTACACACGAAGACCTGAAATGAATGCCATTCTTTATCCCTCTGGGAAACTCATAACCACTTGCAAGTGAGACAGGCCTCTTTGTGCCTTTAAGGGTCAACAAATGCTATGGAACCATTAGGGTAGGTCATGATCGTCAATAAAGGAAATTATATTTTCTCCTATCCAGGAACCATTGCTCTTCCAAGGAATTTGTGGCTTGGCTAGGGACAGAGAGTTATCTGACTTCCCACGGGTTCGGTGAAGATTGATTCCTTGTGTTTCTGCCATATTGCACTATGCCACCACCTGCCTACTTGGACCTCTGCCTACTGCTATGTTCATCTAAGGCTGAACCACTCTTTTGTTAGGAGATCTTGCCTACCACTGGATACTCCTCATGCCGCAGGCTTTAACCTGTGCTTGTTGTTCATGGCCAGCCTCCCAGAATGTTTCACCCCCTTAGCAGTATTCCTTTCTACAATTACTGCCGGGTTCGTCCCCAGGGGTCTGCTATAGCTCAGGAAGCAGGCATAGTCTCAAGATCTGGGCTTTCCCTGGTCTGGCCACTCTCACTGCCCAAAGCCCACACCCCATCACCAGGGCACCCCCAGTTGTGATTCTAGCAGCAGCTACCTCAACTACCCCATGACGGCAAATATTCAGCCCTGTATTTTTGCTAATTGACTTTCAGTGGCTGGGTTTTGATTATGCATCTTGCCTCATCCCCCAATTTGTTTTTTTTTCTTTTGAAATCAGTGGAAAAAAGTCATCAACTCGCATAGAAAGGTACAAAGAAGAAAGTGAAGATCACTTATAACTCCAAAATTCATAGATACCTATTGTTAACATTGTGTGTTCGTATGTACTGAAGTACATATACACAATTCCATTAGTGCTACCTTCAAAAAAATACATCAAATCTGGTTAGTCTTTACTGCCTTCAACCTTGCCCCCCTTGCCCAAGCCATCATCATGCCTTGCCTGGGGCATATCAATAACCTCCTAGCTGGTCTACAATCTATTCTCCAGCGAACATCCATCAGATCATGTCATGCCCTTACTCAGAAGTCTCCAGTGACTTCCCATCACGCTTTGAATCAATCCAGCCTCCTTTCCATGGCCAACTAGGCCCCCTTAGCTCCTGGCCCTTCTGTGTTCTCATCTCGTATCACTCTTCCTCTTTGCTGCTCCTCAAACAACCCAAGTATGATTCTGCCTCTGGGACTTCAGCTGGTTTTTCCCTCTGCGTGTCACCCACTATTGGATCTCAAATAGCACCCTCTCTTGATACTGTCTGTTCCCTTCCTTGCTTTATTTTTCTTCCCAGTGCTTATCTTTATATGACATCATGACCATCTGTATATATGTTTTATTTTTAATTGTTCCTTCCAATAGACCTAAGCTTCATAATGACATATTGTTTTGTTTATCGTTTAAACAGTAAACAGCGTCTGGCACATGGTAGGAGCTTCAATAAACATATGAATACAACTTAAAAATATACATATACACACATATTTAAATACCACACCACACACGCCATTTAGTAAATGACTTTTTAAATTTAAGGAGGCTCTCCTATATTGAAAAATACTGATGTAGATTATCGATTTTATGTTTGCATATTTTAAATATTCTTACTAATGGCCAATCATTATTTTCTGGGGTGGGAGATGGTAAATTGGGCTGAGAAACGGTATAAACATTTTGAAGCAGTGTCTTACCATCCTACTGGAGTCTGAAAATCAAGACGGGATTATAAAATGTTTAGATGGCCTTTCTCATGTGTCGGAAAGTAGTTTCTCAAAGGGGTTCGAAGCAGGTTTTGAACAATGAAATGCGGATGTAGGGGTTAACGTGATTCCTCTGAAGGCGAAGGCACTTATTATGAGGCAAATGGTATATTGAGTGTTAGATTAAAATAGTCATCTAACTTTATAATCACACTTCTTATAAACAAGAAATGACACTGAAAGTGAGAGAGAGCACTTGACAGCTCCTCTACAGGTATATTGTCAGAATGTGTGACAGATGCCAACAGTAACAGTCAGAGTAACATGTTGATGTTATTTCACTTAATAATTTGATTTTCAATCTTTTTTACACCTTAAAATTTGTTTTGAAAGATTTTCATAGCAGATATCCACCTAGCTCCAGAAGGAAGGTTCCATAGATCATGTTATGTTATTTGCTTCTTACTGTCAGCTTTTAGAAGCCCAGGAGGTTCCAAGTCAACTCATGTTCTTTATTCTGCGTGTGAGTCTATGTGGGGACTTGGAAGAAAGTTTCTATGCCGTAACTGAGGAAGTCTTTTTTTTTTTTTTAATTAAATTAAATTTCTTAACAAGGAAGTCTTAATGAGGAAGTTATCCCGTTGAACAAAATCCAGTCTAAAAGGTAGCATGCTCCTGGGTTGGAGAAAGGTTTTGTCGTAACCAAGGCTTGCACATCTGTTTGGAAGCTGTGTTGTCTTTGATGTGTTTTGTGATTTAATAGCCTTACAAACAGGCTTTTCAGCAGACCCAAATATACAGTGTGCTTCAATAAAATGTATACATACTTTCAAAACCAATATTTATTTGTAAGAAATCTTATGTCAATGTGTGGCAGCACTGGAGCCTAAGGAAGCAAATGTTTGCCATCAGCTTCTCCGACTCTGAGTGCGACCTCTACTTACATGTGTTTTTCTCCTCTTTACCCTGCTGGCTTCCATGAGAATAGAGAGATGGATAATCTCTTCTTCCAATTTATGTTACCTTGAAATGCTTGCCTGGATTAATTCAATTTAGTAACATTTCCCAGTACAATTTTCTTTTTTTTAATTGTTCTTGATTTATTATAAAAGCATTCCTGTTCATTATAGAAATAGTGGGAAAACAGAATGTTAGACCTAAAATGTACCTGAATCTGGATAGCTTCCCTGGAAAGGAATTTAGAATTTATGGGGTCATCTTATGGTCCCAAGAAATGACCTCGATCTCTGATTTCGATTACTTACTAGACACAGTAAATAATATTTTTCTATTTTAAGAGGGCTATGTGGTGCTCATTTGAAGGGTTTAGAAAATGTAGAAAGTTTAAGGAAAAAAGGGTAACAATTGCTCAAAATTCCACCCCCCAGGGAGAAATATTGCTAACATTTTGACCTATATCCTGGTAGCCATTTCTTGATAGGATTGAGAACCTAATGTATATATGTATTTTATAGCTTTTTCTCTTAACATATCGTAAAAATATTCTATTTTATCAAAAATTTTTCTTAAATATAATCTTTAAAGAATCAATAGTATTTTATAGTATAGAAGTGCTATAATTAACTATTTTTCAGTAAACATTTAGGTTTGGAAAATTTATCACCATTGTAGTTGACTTTGAGATAAACTTTCCACATAAAAAAGAAAATTTGAAAAACTGAAATGTATGAAGAATACAAAATATGCAAATAAAGAATACAAAAATGCAATAAACATTACTATAAATTTAATGTATTTCCTTTCAGTATTACATACACTACCTTTCCCATTTTTATGTAACTTGTAACCATCATT
Source organism: Orcinus orca (assembly GCF_937001465.1). Classification (NCBI taxonomy): domain Eukaryota; kingdom Metazoa; phylum Chordata; class Mammalia; order Artiodactyla; family Delphinidae; genus Orcinus; species Orcinus orca. The sequence goes on along the minus strand of NC_064580.1, from coordinate 102,088,679 downwards.
ATATATGTATACATGTATCTATACATTTATATGAAGTTGATTCTTATTTACAGGTTCCATATTTGCAAATTCCCCTACTTATGAAAATTTGTGACCCTAAAATCAACACTCACAGTGCTTTCACGGTTATTCATGGACATTCACAGAGTGGCAAAATATTTGAGTCACCCAACACACATTCCCAGGTGAGACTGAACAAAGTGAGACTCTGCTTTCTTGTTTCAGCTCTTATATTGTAAACAAGCAATCCTCTTTAAAGTCTATTAACTGCCATCTTCAAATTTCTGTGATTTTTGTTGGTGATACATATGTATGTGTGTGGGTATAAAAATATAGAGCATTGTATGTGCTTGTATTATATACACACCCAGGGGATTGTACCCCACTCTTTCAATTTTTATTATAAGTAACATATTCTCACGTTATTAAGTATTTTTGAGAACCTGATTAATGGCTGCCTAATATTCCAACCTAAAGATATACTAGGATTTTATCAACATGACATTATTATGGGGCATTAGGCTTTATTTTTTTTAATAACTTAAAAAATTATTTATTTAATTTATTTATTTTTGGCTGCATTGGGTCTTTGTTGCTGCGTGCGGGCTTTCTCTAGTTGCGGCAAGTGGGGGCTACTCTTTGTTGCGGTGCACGGGCTTCTCATTGAAGTGGCTTCTCTTGTGGCTGAGCATGGGCTCTATGCGCATGGGCTTCAGAAGTGACACGCGGGCTCAGTAGTTGTGGCTCGCGGGCTTAGTTGCTTCGCAGCATGTGGGATCTTCCGGGACCAGGGCTCAAACCAGTGTCCCCTGCATTGGCAGGCAGATTCTTAACCACTGCACCACCAGGGAAGCCTTAGGTTTTAAAATTGTTGCTGACAGTTAATGTAATCCATCACATCAATAGGCTAAAGAAGAAAAATCATGTAATCATGTTAATAGATGTAGAAAAAGCATTTGACAAAATCTAATATCCATTCATGATAAAAACTCAGCAAACTAGAAATAGAAATTTCCTTAACTTGGTAAAGAACGTCTACAAAAAACCTACAGCTAACATCATACTTACTGGCAAGAGACTAGATGCTTCCTGCTGTGATCAGGAACAAGACAAGGATTTCCCTACTAACCACTCCTTTTCAATATTGTACTGGAAGGCCTAGCTAATTCGATAATAGAAGAAAAGGAAATAAAAGGTATACATATTGAGAAGAAGGAATAAACCTGTCATCAGTCACAGATGATGACTGTCTATGTAGAAAATCCTAAAAAAAAAAAAAAAAATTCCTGGATCTAATAAACAGTTATAACAAGGTTCCCAGATACAAGGTTAATGCAAAAGTCAAATTGCTTTCCTTATATACCAGCAATGAACTATTGGAATTTGCATTTAAAACACAATGCTATTTACATGGGCACTGAAAATGAAATCATCAGGTATAAATATAACAATATGTATAAGATCTATATGTGAACAACTACAAAACTGATGAATGAAATCAAAGAAGATTTAAATAAATGGAGAGATATTTAATGCACATGGATAGGAAGACTCAATCTTGTTAAGATGTTAGTTCTTTCCAACTTGATCTACAGGTTCAAGGCAAATCCAACCAGAATTCCAGAAAATCATTTTGTGGATGTCGACAACCTGATTCTAAAGATTATATGGAGAGGCAAAAGACCCAAAATAGCCAACACGGTACATAAGGAGAAGAAAAAATTTGGAGGACTGACACTACTCAACTTCAAGACTTACTACAAAGCTACAGGACTGAAAACAGTGTGGTGTTGGTGAAAGAATAGACAAATAGATCAGTTGGGTAGAATAGAGAGCCCAGAAATACACCCCCACAAATATTAACTGATCTTTGACAAAGGAGCAAAGGCAATTCAATGGAGAAAGGAATGTCTTTTCAACAAATTGTGCTGGAACAACTGGACATCTACATCCCCGCCACCCACCCCTGCCCAATCTAGACATGGGCCTTACATCTTCCACAAAAAGTAACTCAAAACAAATGATCAACTTAAATGTAAAACGCAGAACTATGAAACTCCTACAAGATAAGACAGGTGAAAATCTAGGGGACTTCGGGTTTGATGATTTTCTAGATATACCAAAAGCACTATATCCATTGAAGAAATATTTGAAACGTTGGACTTCATTAAAATTAAAGACTTCTGCACTGCTAAAGGCACTGTTAAGAGTATGAGAAGAAAAGGCACAGATTGAGAGAAAATCTTTGCTAAGCACATATAAAATATTGATATCTAAAATACACAAAAATCTCTTAAAACTTAATAACGAGAAAACAACACAATTAAAAAATGGGCCAAAGATCTGCATAACCACCTCACCAAAGAAGACAGACACATGACAAATAAGCATATGAAAAGATGCCCAACATCATGTGTCATCAGGGAATGGTAAATTCAAACAGTAGTGAGATACTACTACTTACTATTAGAATGGCTAAAATCCAAAACACCGACAACACTGGACGCTGGTGAGAATGTGGAGCAGCAGGAACCCTCATTCATTGCTGGTGAGAATGCAAAATGGTACATTCACTTTGGTGACAGTTTGGCAATTTCTCCGAAAATTAAACATACTCCTGCCTTCAGATCCATTAGTCACACTCTTTGATATTTACCCAGAGGAGTTGAAAATTCACATCCACACGAAAACCTGCACGTGGATGTTTATAGCAGCTTTAGTTATAGTTGCCGAAAGTTGGAAGCAACCAAGATGTCCTTCAGTAGGTCAAATGGATAAATTGTGGTACATCCATAAAACGGAATATTATTCAGTGATAAAAAGAAATGAAATCTTATGCAGAAAGAAATGAAATCTTATGCCATAAAAAGAGACAGAGGAAGTTAAATGCATATTGCTAAGTGAAAGAAGCCAATCTGAAAAGGCTGCATATTATATGATTTCAACTATATGACATTCTGGAAAAGGGAAAACTGTGGAGACAGTAAACAGATCAGTGGTTGCCAGGGCCTGAGGAAAGAGAGGGATTAATAAGTGGAGCACAGGGTATGTTTAGAGCAGTGGAACTTCCGTATGACACTATAATGGTGAACACATGTCCTATACATTTGTCAAAACCTATAGAATGTAAAACACCAAGAGTGAACTCTAATGCAGTCTATGGACTTTAGTTAATAATGATGTATTAATATTGGATCATCAGTTATAACAAATCTAGCATACTAACGCAAGATGTTAATAATGGGAAACTGTGTGTGTGCAGGGGGTGGGGAGGTGTTAAGCGGGCACATGGGAACTCTGGACATTCCACTCAATTTTTCAGTAAACTGTAAACTGCTGTAAAATACAGAGACTAATTATGAAGAACTGTTGCTGAAATATCAGACAACCCTGTCATTCTGAAATTCTGCTTTTGTTATTCATACTGCCAGTGGCACATCACTTACATAAGGAATAGCTTTATCATGTATTTTAATACAGAGATGTTTATAAATGTCTCAACAAGCAGGTTGTACGTGCATTTCACTAAAATATTCTGGGTATGCAAAGGTCACTTCTCAAGTTCTCCTGAAGTGTTTGAGGTGGTGTGTTAATACAGCTGGGGTCGAAATTCCTCCCCCCTTTTCTCTAGCCTTTGATGAAGGAGAAGAGGCAATCTTGGGCTTTTCGGAGGGCAGGTTATCAAAGGCGCACTTGGCCTAGGGGACTTTGAGCTTTCTAAAGGGCAGAATCTCTGTAAGAGGCAGCCGGTGAGCTTAAATCAAACAGCCTTGAGTGCATGTGCTGTTTCTTATTCTCCAGGGCTGAGTGGGTTTTGGTGTTGAAATTACTCTGGCACCGTGAGCAGCTGGGGAATTGGTATGCGGGGGATCGTGAAGAGAATCTTTGGTTAGTTTTCTTCTAGGTCACCTCGAGTCCCAGAGGTATTCCATCTGCTCGAAGCTGTGAATGACAGGTTCTTTCTTTTTTTCTACGTGCCTACCTCTCTCAGACAGGGGGTGGGGAAATCAGGGCTCCCCGATTTGGTACCCCTCTGTGTTCTGAAATTGTGTTTATAACAAATAAGCCATGAGAAGTAATGAAAAACCCTCGGTGAGGTCAAGGTGTTATAGAAAGCCAAGGTTTTATTGTTTTTCTTCATCACTCCTCAAAGGCAAAATGAAGGCAGCAGTGCCGAGGTTAATGGCATGCTGCCATTAAAACAAACAAAAAAATTGCTCCTGATTTTTGATATATGTTTTATCTGTGTTTGTCCTTACTTTCGAGATACGCAAAGCATGTGGACAAGCTCATTAATAGATGCACTGTTACAACAGATAACCCACCAACAGGAAGTAAAGGTAAATGCCTTCAAGTATCTAAATCAAGGATGCAGGCAGGGTGAGCCCAAGATCCAGTTCAATTTAGCAAACCTGTATTGAGCACCTACTAGGTGTTCACTGCTGGAGTTGGTGACCTTTGCTACCTGACCTGGCTCCAGTGGCCATTTTGATTTGAAATTCTACTCCTATTCTTCATTAAATATCCAGGATGTTCCTTAAGCAAAATGGTGATAGTTTGATTTTTGTGTCTCTCCTACCACTGGGTTCTGATACCACCTTTTGGCTGCTCTATTTTGGCCTGGTAGCTGGGCATTTTCCCCCCTGGCTGTCCCAGATTCAAGGCCCCTTCCCTGGATCTGGGAATGTTCTAGTAGATCTTCCTTCTCACCTGCGTAACTGTTTGTTACTACCGTGCTTCTGATCCCCCTTGAAACGTACAAGCTTGGTTCTCATATTTCCAAGACCAGACTCTACCTTCTTAAATTGACAACTGGCTAATTTGAGGAATTAATGTGTAGTAATTTTTCAATAGTAGAATTGTGAAGTGAAAGAGTGGGAAGTCACGTCTCCCTTCCTTGTTGTATGAATTCATTTAACCAATGACTTTATGGAGAAAGGTTTTTTGTTTGTTTGTTTTTAAATTTCTTTCCTTTCTTCCCTTCCTGAATCAAAGGGATAATTCTGATACTGGAAATTTTGGGGAGGAAGAAGGAGAAAATGGTCAGCATCATAACAGACTGTGAAGGAGATGTTTTGAGCAAGGGGTTCTCCTCTCCTCATTCTACAATTCTGCTTACATTTTGAATCTTGTGTCCAGATTCAGTGTCCACGGATCAGGTTAGCCAAGTGATGTTTTAGTGGGAGGGAGGGTGACATTGGCAGCAAATGGTACACTTGGCTAACCCCAATAAATGCAACATGCCCAATCAAATGGTTAAAAGAAGACAACAGAAAATATAAAATTTCAGGCCAGAAGCCGTGCTTAAGTGTCATTACTCTCTGTTATGGACTGAATAGTGTTTCTCCCAAACACATATTTTGAAGCCTTAATCCCCAGTGTGATGGTATTTGTGTATGGGGACTTTGTGAGATAATTAGGTTTAAATGAGGTCGTAAGCATGGGGCCCTAATCCAATGGGATTGGTGTCATTATAAAAGGAGGAGGAGATGAAAGAGAGTGCACAGGGAAAAAATGAGGACACAGCAAGGAGGCAGCTGCCTACAAGCGAGGAAGAGAGTCCTCACCAAAATAAAATTTACTGTCACCTTGATCATGGACTTCTGGCCTCCAGAACTGTGAGAAATAAATTTCTGTTGGTTAAGGCACCCAATCTGTGGTATTTTGTTATGGCAGCACAGGCGGACTAAACTAATACACCCTCCAACTCAAATTTCTTATCGCAAAACATCTGTACAGTATTTACCTGCTTACAGCAGTGTCTTCAGTGTTCCCTCCAGTCCAAGTATTGGTTGTACCCCAAGATACTAGGCATTGGTAGTTGTCCAGAATTAGTAAAACTCTCCTTCTTTTGCATCTATCAGACATCACAACCTCACACAGACCTGGTTGAAAGAGGCAGACTAGACCAAGCAAAGGCCGTGTTGCCCAAGTCTCTACAGTGACATGGAACTAAATGTGGCAAAAATAGTTATTCACCTATCACTTTTCACAAGTCCCCCACGATTCTGATGCCAATAATTATCTGAGCTTTGAAGAATTAATTTTTAGGACCTAGAGATTCTTTTAAAGTGTATACTATTTCTGTAGGTGGTTGATAGGGGCTATCAAAGTTAACTGGTAGCCTGGGAAAGACAGCTTAATGTGGGGGAGAAGAGATGCCTGCTTAGGTTTAACTGTCATGCCATGCTTTAGTATATGGTAGAGAAACAATCAAAATACAAAGGCTTCATCAAAAAGATGTATTTTTGATCACCTAATATAAATCGAACACCTAGTATGAATGGGAAATATATATATAAAGACAGGGTGTTTTTCAAGAAATTGATTTTTAGCTATGAAAACTTTTGGTAACAACAACTTCCTCAGAACCTCAATTTATAAAATAGATATAAATGAAGCAGCTCTGATTAAATTAGAGATGGGCTACCTGAGCAGCAATGACATTTGAGACCCCTTTTTAGAGCACTAAGGCTCTTGAAGAACTCACCCTTGCTTACTTAAAGTACCTTGCTGTTTATAAGATTTGATTCTTTGGAGAAAGATGGAAGAATTCTTACACTGAAACATGATGGAAGGCGTACTATGGTATTTCCAAGGTGTTGCTAAGAGATAAGCAGTATCATTTAAAAGGCAGGCAAAGAAAGGAGAGATGCTGAAGATCCTTGGGACACAAGGCTTACATATTTACTCAGGTCACATAATGTTTCATGGAATCAGAACCAAAGAGCCGTGGCTTCCTTCAACAAGTTCCCTTCCCACCCATCCCGCTTTGAAGTAGAATTTTTGACCGCTTTCAAAGAAAGCCTAAGGGAACAATATCAAACATTTCGGGGAAAGAGATAACCTCTCCTGGCAAGCGGGTAGGTGAGATAGATGATTGATAGTATCAGTGGAAAGGACAGATCAAAGTCCTTTCATACATAATATTTAGAGTATTATTAGATGAGTGCCCATGGTTGTCATGTAAGTAGTATTCCCTCCTCCCCTTACCTCTAAATTTTAAGTACAAACCAGGACTCTTCAGCCACACCTGATACAGTCAGTGCTATTTGGATGGATTGTGGTTTGACTTCTTCCTATCCCATTATATTAATTCACTTACCAATTCAGTTTTCCTGGCTGGATTTGAAGAGGTGGTAAGGAAGGAAGCTAAAATGCAACTCATCGTGACATCAAGCCCCCCAAACACAGTGGTAGAACTAGCCTTGGGTGGGGGGCGGCCACTGACTCATACAAGGAATTTCAGAGTAGACTGTTGGGTCCCTTCCATTCCCTGGCCCATCTAGGATTCTACTTCTGGTCCTGATTTTGGATGGAAATGAGAGAAGCCACAGAAAAGTACTCACAAATTATATTGTTTCCCCTTTTAAAAACGGATGTATTTGGCTCTCAGATGGGTTTTCGGTCACCCAAAGTCTTCTAAGAAGTGCAAATGTCTCCAGGAGAGAAATAGTGGAATTCAGTACTAGTTGTTATCTTGGGGAAATAATAATAGCTAGCTGAGAAGAAAAGCCAGAGGAACGAGGGTTCAGAACTGGCACCTGGGTAGAAAAGTGGAGTGCTGACAGGGAGGTGAAGGGATGGCTCTGTTCCCAACCAGCTTGTTGGAAAGCATGGATTTAGGAATGGAAGTGAATTCCTGAGTTACTGGTTACAATCATATAGAAGTACAAGTTTACACTGAACGTATCCATTTGCTAAATTATTGAGCTATTACTTAGAAACTTATTCCTTGCAATGTCAAAGGTTTAGGACTGGTTTGAACTATGCTTAAAGAGGAAATGATCATTTATTTCCTATTAAGAGCTAATGATCCCACTATGTACTTTATATTTATGATTTTCATTGAACCTTCATGATCACCCTGGTAGGTAATTATTATTTTCCTTAGTTTATGCATGTAAAGTGCTGTGCTCATTTATTCTATCCGTCTCCCTGCACATTTCTTAATTTGCAAAAGTCTAATTCAACTTCTCATTAGTATTTTGTGTTTAGAATCATTTATGTAAATGAGGTAATGTAAATGTAATTTACATTATGTAATGTAAACGTAAACAGTTTTGCAAGTTACTCCTAGTACTTGGGAATTCGGGGCATTAATTCAGGGCTTTAAAGAAGATCACATTTCAGTTTATAACCATGGCAGTCTTGGGTGCCATTTGGGTCTTTTATTCCTCTATTATTACCAAACCTAGAAAGAACTCTATGAAGGTGGTTCACTTAGACACTTAGATCCTTTATGGTAAGGTGGAAATGATTATGTGCCCACATACTTAATTGGAAAAACAAAATATGCCTTTTTTTCAAATCAATTAATAAAATCATGTAATCTCACACACACACACACATTTTCCTTCCCAATAGGCCTGTCCATCTCCACAGATGTATTTTCTGAACTCACAGTATATTCATTCACTATAGAAAAAAACAAACCTACAGGGAAAGTTTCCTTTTTAAAAATCACTATTGGTGTGAACCCAGTTTCTTCTTAAATTGAGATATTTCGTTTGCTTCTTCTCCCTTGAATACTTAAATACGGGTCCAACAAGAGCCAGAGAAATTCAATGAGATCTTGAAAAGAATTCGTGATTGTTCTGACTGGCTCCTGTTACCAGCCTGTAACAAATTTCAACTTTAATCATTCTGAAATGAAATAAATTGCCAAAGTTATAGTAAAGCCTTCTTACCCAGCTTGGAAAGGAAGCTCACGCAACTACTGCAGCTCTAAAAGTCATCTATTGTATTTCAGAATACCATGTGGAAGAGTGAGGCAGGGAGGTATAGTGGAAAATGTATTAGTGTATTAGTACTACAAGCCCTGTTCCCGAGTGTCTTTGGTCTGGTTTCCTTATCTTTAAAATAGAGTATTTAGTTAGCTGATCTCTGTGGGTACTTATGACTCTTAACTCCCAAAATGGACATGAAATGGAAGTTCTTCCAAGTATATGGACTTGGAAATTCTTAGATGAAGGTAAGTTTGATGTATGAGTCTACTCTTTGAAATACATTCTCTTATTGTCTCTATTCATACCTAAAAATACCACCTCACATTAGTAATTCCTTCGGAGATGAGCAGCATTATTGGAATGGAGTATTTCTCCCCTTCTGGTAGAAGCTTTTTCCTCTGTTGACTTTGGAGACCATACCTGGCTATCTCAGAAGTGATTTCCCTTTAGTATCATTAGGAAACATTGCTTCACTAAAGGAGATAGGTAAACAATGAGAGAAGCAGATGACATCCCGGAAGAGAGGAAGGTACAGAGAGTATACAGGTTTCCCCCAGAGTTAGAGAAGAAGGGAAAAACCTGGATGCTGTTGGAGAGCCTCACAGTATTGTTTTCTGCTCACCGTTTTGGCCATTGCTAGGGCTGAAAGGTTTTTCCATTATATAGGCTCCCAGCATGTTACATCTGGCTGTGGGAGCAGTCAGTGGCTCTTTATGTAGCATCGTGTGTCTACAAATAGGTTTGAATTACCTTTGAGGAGAAGGGAATGACCATTTATTTTCTTTAATCAGCTGGTGATTCTATATATATTTTACATTTATTATTTCATTGATTCTTCCTGACCACCCTGCTAGGTAGTTATTATTTTCCCCAGTTTGCATAGATGAGGCGAGTGATGATATTCAGGAATTGTGCTGAATGCAATTTTCTTACGTTTGCAAACTTGTACTCCCTTTAGCCTTTCTACTTCTAATTCTAAAGTCTTGACTTCATTCCAAAACCAATCCTATCTCTGACCATTTAGACTTGGCGTTTAAATGTCCAGTGTTTGGGGGCTTCCCTGGTGGCGCAGTGGTTGGGAGTCAGCCTGCTGATGAGGGGGACGCGGATTCGTGCCCCGGTCAGGGAGGATCCCACATGCCGCGGAGCGGCTGGGCCCGTGAGCCATGGCCGCTGAGCCTGCGCGTCCGGAGCCTGTGCTCCGCAACGGGAGGGGCCCCAGCGGTGAGAGGCCCGCGTACCGCAAAAAAAAAAAAAAAAAATTCCCAGTGTTTGGCTCTACTCACCTAAAGTATTTTGGATTGATTTCCCTCTGGCGCTTCCAATTCCAGATACCTTGGGTAGGGTACCACGTTTCCGGTTCTAGCCCCCAGGAGCAAATCCTTAACACCAGACACTAGGCTAAAACCCTACCTAAGTTCCTCCACTTAGGCCCTTTCTGTCCCTATTCTAGGGAAACGGTAACCTTCTACTCATGCTGTGACGTAGCACCCTTCAAATGAAATACTGGCAAGTGTCTTGGAACGGCCCTATCATGGACTTGTGAAAGATCTCACAACTATAGACAATAGAGCCAGGATTCAAATCCAGGTTTATCGGACTCCCAAACTGTTGATTTTCTTCATTCTGTTATCATACTTTCTAACTGAAAATCAGTTAAACTAAGAATCCTATTCACCCATCTTACTGTGGCTTGCGTATTTATCTGGTCTTTTAGTCCCCAAGATCCCCTGAATATGGTCTTGCTGACGTCAAGACATGTGAAATTTAGCGAGTTCCTGAGAGTAAGTAGGACATCCTCTTGCCACTTAAAACTCTGTCTTTAGAGTGTCTTATATCCAGCACTGTGACTAATTCACCGTGCTAGAGGGCAGGGAAATGAGAGCTATGTGCTGGGCTCGGTACTGCATGCTTTCTGTGTATGAACTCATTTAACCCCTTACATCAGCTCTCCGAGGTCCTTACTATCATATACTTCATTTTATACATAGGGAAACTAAGGTGTAGAGAGGTCAAGTGACTTGGCCAAGGACAAGATATTAACTGCTCGTCAGATTCATGTGCTCGCCCACATTATCCAGGCCTTTTGCATTTAGGCAAGACCATGCAGTTCATTGTGGTGGATGGGCTGTGGATAGAAGTGCTGTCTGTCATTTCTGCACTGAAGCAGTTAAGGGCTAGTGTACAACCCTTCAGCTCTCTCTTCTCCTGTCTTGGTGACCTGGAAGGATACAGCTACAAAACGGTGGGGCCTCTGCCAGCCTGGATTTCTGAGTGACAGCAAGGGGTAGAATCCCCCAGTGACCCGTGCTGGATTTATACCCTCAGTGAGAAATAAGCCTATTGTGCATTAAACCACTAAGATTTGAGAGTTAATTTGTTACCACAGCATTACCTACGCCATCTTGCCTAATACAGTGGCAAATGCAAGGATTTAAACCCGAGGCTGTGTGTCTCCAGCATCTGCATTTTGTTGCATTTTTAGGACGAAGTCTAAGCCTCCATGGTCATCTAAGCAAGTCCGACAGCTTGCTTAGAAGGGACCATGTGCTGGCTGAAACTTGGGAACTTCAGAACTGTGGCAAGTTCATTCCCTTCAGAGGAGTAATGGCTGATCTAAAATAACTATTAAGGCTGGAGATTTTCTACAGCGTTATCTACTCTTCCCCATTATGAGAAGTTACAGGAGAAAGGATCTGATTGCCTCTCAGCATATTTTCACCTTTGAGGTTAAAAAATACATTTTCTACTCCAGGCATTTTGCTTTTACATTGCAGATACATTTGGGCTCTTTCACAGTTTGATGTCTTTTAAACGTTTGTTGCATTATGGAAAAAAATTACCCTTAACAGCTTTCAAGAGCCTCTGCTTAACGCATATTGTTCGTTCCTTTCCTCTAGGTGTGAATTAATGTATTAATTAATTATTGGAGTGGGTGTTGCTTGTGAAAAAGGAAAAACTATATGGCAGTTAGAAGGCATCTTGGTACATTTCAAAGCTGTGTTTGGGTATCGCTCTGGCTCTGTGTATCGTTCAGAACCTCTCCTAATACTAACTCATTAGGAGAAAGCATTATTACAAGTGAAGCTAAGGTGTTCATTTGCATAATTTCCAGACCTGTGTGTGTTATTCATACAATTATATTGTTGGTTTAATCACAAAGTTGTTAAGCTATTTTCAGGAAGTATTTGAGAGCTGTCTTTATGATGTGTAGCTCAATTTTATTCTGAAGAAATTCAGTTACACTGACCATTAAAATAATATAATCTAAAATGGAAGTTTCCATAGTTGGTTGACAAAACAATCTTGTTTTATTCCTCACTGGCGAATTGATAATTTGCTGGTCAGCTAAACAAGGTCTCATAAATTGCCTTGTGCGGGGATAGTAATAAGGTATGAGACTGGTTTTTTCTCCTGAAGAATTTTCAATTTAAGGAAAATTTTAGAATTTAATAATTATGCTTTAGGTTTTACAGTACTGTGCTGTTCTTGGAGTTGGAAGGTGATGGCCATTTTAAGGATGGGAATTTTATTTGACTATGGAAACAGAGCCATCATTTTACTTTCCATGGTGGAGATTTTGGGATAGCTTCCCCTCCCCCATACCCTTTTTGTACATGAACATCTCCTATTGGAACCCCATGATAATTTAGGTCATCAAAACAATCCACGTGAAATGCATTTTCTCAAGGCCCAGCTCCCAATCTGGTATAAGAATATAAAATATTTCTGTTTATTATCTCTCATCCTCTTACTGTGTCATCTGCACAGTCTTAGGCAAATATATTGGGTTGGCCAAAAGGTTCGTTCAGGTTTTTCCATAACATCTTATGGAAAAACCCAAATGAACCTTTTGGCCAACCCAATATATCATGACTATTTATTACCATGATTATATCGCTTTATCATAACAAGGATTCTTAACTGACTCATTTCTGACTCTTTAAAGACATGTTGAAAGAAAAGAGTAAGTTCAGGTACAGATTTAAAACTTTTCTTTTTTTTTTTTTTTTTGGCTGTACGCGGGCCTCTCTCTGTTGTGGCCTCTCCCGTTGCGGAGCACAGGCTCCGGACGCGCAGGCTCAGCGGCCATGGCTCATGAGCCTAGCCCCTCCGCGGCATGTGGGATCTTCCCGGACCGGGGCACGAACCCGTGTCCCCTAGCATCGGCAGGTGGACTCTCAACCACTGCGCCACCAGGGAAGCCCTAAAACTTTTCTTGTTTCTTCTTATGAGGGTATGTTTATGGATTTACAAGTTTTTGTCTAGGTCACGTTGGATGACCAAATCATTGAAAACTTGAATCAGTTATTAGGTAGCAGAAGAGATATTGGGATGCTCTGGCTTTATTAATAAATCAAAACTGGATTCAGGAGTTAAAAAGAACAATGATGGTGATAGACAGACCGATGGATGATTTTTTAGCCAGAAAATACAGCCGTATTTTCCTAGAGGGAACAGTAAGTCATGAGAAGCCCTAACTTTCCCTCAGTTAAGCTCGGTCACTAACCAGCTGTATGACTTGGGCAAGTCTTTCTGGGTCTTATTTTTCTCATTTGAAGCACAAGAGGGTTGGAGGATATCTCTAGGATCACTCAAAGCTCGAAAACTAGTTTCTGTCATTCTCAGAAATACTAGTAGGTAATCACATATTAATAATTTGACTGTCTCTGTACACAGATATGAAGACGTGTTATATTCAGTTTTAAAATTGAACTTGTTAATTGGAAACTAGGTATTAATCATTATTTAAATTCACTCTTCTGTTTCCAAATCCTTTTGTGTGTGTTGCCCTGGCTTCTGTTAAAACTTTTCCTAGAGACATGTTTTGTTTATCTTAAAATCATCTAACCAGTGATGTCATTATAAACCCAGATTTATGGAAGAAAATGCACAGATTATTTTTAAAAAGGAAAAAAGTTTAATGTAACTATGGTTGAAACAGGCAGTATTAATAGTTTTGATTTCTATTGGGTTCACTCTAGGAGAAGTTCATAGCTCAGTATTTCTGTTAAACCACATCAGTACAGTGTTCAATGCAAGGAATAGAACAGAAAAAAAGGAAAAGATGAATGAAGGGTAGGGACTTGTATGAAAATAACAGAGAGGTTTTGGAAATAATCATAAAAGGAGCTAGAAGGCAATTCCTGGCCTCTGGTGAGAAGCCTGCCCTGGGCTCATCTCCCCTGCCACTGCCCAGGTGTTATGCTAAATAATGGCAACATATTTTCCTGCTGCCTAAGTACAGAAACGGATCTTGAGTTTTAATCTGACAGGGAGCAACTCAAATGAGATGTGTCTGTTTCCTTTTTTCACTGAACTTTAAAAAATAGTGAAAACTTGGAACTTCTATGACAACTTTTGGGGGCTCTCATAATCTTTTACACATTGATGTGCTATCACGTACAGTTTACAAAATAATGTCATGCTTAACTGAGGGAAAGTTAGGGCTTCTCATGACTTACAGTTCCCTCTAGGAAAATAGGGCTGTATTTTCTGGCTAAAAAATCATCCATCAGTCTGTCGATCACCATCATTGTTCTTTTTAACTCCTGAATCCAGTTTTGATTTATTAATTAAGCCAGAGCATCCCAATATCTCTTCTGCTACCTAAATAATTTGCCAAGATGTTTGTTATTGAAACAATTCAAAAGAATAATGTGATTTATAAGCCATGGCCAAAAATTGCCCTTTTGAAATTCTTTTCTAGATATGACCTTAAAAACTCAGTAGGTAATTAATTTCTTTATCAAACTTGTAATTGATTAACCATTAGGTGCCAGAGACTATATTAATTGCTTCCACCTCAAACTTTCTACTGCCTGAAATGGACCACTACATTGACTGCTAACTGGGTTCATTTTATAGTCTTCTCGAAATAGTTTTCATTTCTCCATTTCACTACAAGATACACAAGATGGCCTTCTCCATCTACCTCCAGCCCTGACAATAGGCCAAAGAAGTATGTCTTCCGTAGATCTTAAGCATGTATCTTTAGCTGAGATCCCAGCTGTTCCTTACCTCATCAGTACTGAGTGAATCTGAAATCTTGCTACACAATGCCTTATATCATTTCCCAAAAAGAATGCACTACACTCGGGAAGGTTTCATAGCTGTTAATAAATGCAAATTTATTCTAAAAGATTTCCAGAGCACATGTTCGTCATCACATATTAGGTTCAAATGGGCAGCCCAACTTTTGCCAACAAAGATCAATGAATAGCATTTTAGGAAGACAGGAACCAGGAGGGATGGTAAGAAGGAAGACAAAGTTTGAAAACATAGGTACAAACAGAATCAGATGCCGTAAGTTTTGTTCACTTAAAATAGGTGAGTATAGTGAAAAGTACAGATGCCAACATCAGGAGGCATAGGTACCTAAATTCATAAGGACGTTGTGCAGAAGCCAAAACTAAATAGGGTAAACTGCAGTCCTCATGTTGGACTGACAGGGGGCGAACTGAGTGGGAATAGCAAGTGACTTAATTAGGATGGATTTTGTGACTAGATTTGGAGACAGATTATACCTAATCTAGGGAGCCAGGTACAAGGGCATGAAACCAATCAGGCCCTGACCTTTATTTAGATAGTTGGCATTTTCAGATTATAAATTTACATTATTAATAACCATCCTTTGTTGATTGCGTTTGCCTTTACAAACCCTTTTCACACAGATTTCCTCGTTGGTGATTTATGATAATCATGATAGGCAGAGTAACTATTATTTATTCTAGTTTATAAATAAAAACATGGACACAAAGAGGTTAAGTGACTTGACCTAGATAATACCACTGCAAACTGGTGCGGTTCCCATTTATTGTCAGGCACTTGATGGACATCTGTTTTCTCAGTTCTCATAACAGCCCTGTGAAGTAGATAGGTATTATCTTTATTTGATAGATGAGGAAACATGAGTTCAGAGAGCTGGGATAACTTAGCGAAGATCACGTGGTAAGTGGCAGAGTTGGCCGTTGAACCCAGTCTGTCTGGCTCCAAAGCTTGTGCTCTTGACAACTAGGCTGTGTTATTTTCTGTTTCCGTTACTACAATTTTCACATTAACACCTGCTTCCAAGATAATTTTGTGGTTCACTTCATTCATTTCTGGCATTGTGAACCCCTCTAAATTCAGTAACAGCAGGGCTGCTACTGGCCAGGTTAGTGGGATCAACTCGCAGATGTTGTTTTACGTTTATAGTCTCCATGCAGGGAGGCGGGTGTGTTTCCACATTGCATTCCCTACAAGTTGCAGATCTCTGAAATGCTCACAGTGTGCATATTTTGCTTCTGGCATGTTTTTCAGAAGATACATTCCAGAACTTTTGTAGGAGGAGGCAGAGGGAGAGGAGCACGCTATGATTTGAGCTTTTTCATAGCACGCCTGGGGAACTGAAATTCAATCAATAGCAAGTGGGTTCTTTTGGGTTTCAAAGATGAGAAATAAGGGACCTTAGTGAAGGGAGAGAGAAAGAAGCGTAGACAAACTTTCCTTACTTCATGATTTTGCCTGGGGATAGCCCTTCCCAGGAACCATTCGGTTTTGGGTGTCTCTTGCAGGGTATATGAAGAGATGAAAGAAACAAGAGCCATTGACATTGACATGACTCACAAAACATATGGCTCTAAATAATGAGACCCTTTATCTTGGAGAAGAATCTAAAGGGCATGGGAGAAACCCTCACGTAACTCATTAAAAAAAAATAAAGCTGAATAATTTCCTTTCTGAGGCCATAATCTTTTGGTCTTTTTCAGATGTTGCAGCAAGAAATAAAAGCTTAGGGTTGGTAGAAATAGCATCAATTCATTAGGAAACCTCTGGATGGTGTAAGTATCTGCCATTAGCCTTCTGTTTCTTTAGCTGCTAGGGGGCCAAGAACATTAAATTATTTTAAAAAATTAAATAAATAAAACTCCTCTGTTAAAATGTCACTGCTTCTCTGGAAATGACATCATCTGTTAGCTAAAATACTGAGAAAATGAGTACATCCTTATGTGGTGGAACGTGTGGGGAGCAAAACTGAGAGTGGGTGGTTTTAAAGCTGTTGAGAACCTTCCCAACATGAGGTCTGTTTATTAAGAGGCTTTGGAATGGATGCTCACGTACTTCCTAAATAAACAAAGAGCCTCATCTTATTCATCTGAATTTGTCCTCTTACCCAGGACTTAACTGTCTACGCTGGTGGTGGTTGTCTGTGGGCTTTCAGTTTTACATGGATCAGGAAGCCATGCTTTAAGACACAAACAGTGAAACTCAGGAAAAATTGATATGATAGTATTTTGTAGGTGGGTTGGTGGTAGTGGGGGTGTTGTGGAAAGAGATATGGTAGATTATAGACTAAGGGCAAGTGTGTGCCCGCATGCTCAGATAAAATGCTAAGGATGGTGGGAGCCCTGAAGCAAAAACGGGATTGTGAATCGGCCTCGGAGCTTGGCCTAACCTCGGGTCCAGGTGACCCAGTGAGTGTCCTAGAAGAAACAGTGCCTGAGTGTTGGTGGCCAGCTACTGGGATTGGAGGTTAGCCCTTTTGAGAACATGCTTTAGGTCCAGAGAAATCTCTGGGGAACATTCACCTTTATGTCCTGTACGTAGTCACATTGTGTTCTTTGTAATTATTACCTTTACACTAAAAGTAGATAAGAATATTTCCATGTTTCATACCCTTGGGTCCCTCTTTAGTTTCTGACTCAGCTTTTTTGATATAGAGGTGAAGTCACTCAGAACTGAAATTCTCCAAGTCCCCTATTGGGTCCTTACAAACAGAAGACACTTTTGCAATCTACTAGTTTCTCAGTATAGTGATCATATTTCAGAAACAAACCATATATGCATGGGCTTATTTCTGGGCTCTTTATTCTGCTCCATTAGTCTATGTGTCTGTTTTTATACCAGTACCATACTGTTTTGATTACTATAGCTTTTTAATATAGTTTGAAATCAGGAAGTGTGATGCCTTCAGCTTTGTTATTTCTCAAGATTGCTTTAGCTATTTGGCATCTTTTGTGATTCCATACAAATTTTAGGATCTTTTTTCTATTTTTGTGAAAAATGCTACTGGAATTTTGATTGTATTGAATCTATAGATTGCTTTCGGTAGTATGATCATTTTAACAATGTTAATTCTTCTAATCCATGAACATGGAATATCTTTCCATTTATTTGTACCTTCTTCAATTTCTTGCATCAATGTCTTATAGTTTTCAGCATATAAATCTTTTACTTCCTTGGTTAAATTCATTCCTAAGTATTTTATTGTTTACAATTCAGTTGTAAATCGAATTGTTTTGTTTATTTCTCTTACAGGTAGTTCACTGTCATTGTATAGAAATGCAACTAATTTTTGTATGTTGATTTTGTACCCTGAAACTTCACTGAATTCATTTATTCTAACAGTTAATTGGGGGAGTCTTTAGGGTTTTCTACATATAAGATCATGTCATCTACAAAGAGACAGTTTTACTCCTTCGTTTCCAATTTGGATGCCTTGTATTTCTTTTAGTTGCCTCATTGCTGTGGCTAGGACTTCCCAGTACTATGTTGAATAGATTTGATGGGCATCTTTGTCTTGTTTCTGATCTTAGAGGAAAGCTTTCAGTCTTTTACCACTATGATGTTAGTGTGGGTTTTTCATATTTGATCTTTATTATGTTGAAGTATTTTTCTTCTACAGATGATCCCCAACTTAAAATGGTACAACTTAAGAATTTTTGACTTTACAATGGGGTGAAAGCAATGTGCATTCAGTAGAAAACGTACTTCCAATTTTGAATTTTGGTCTCTTCTGGGCTAGCAATATGTACATATTATCTTGTGATAGTACATACTCTTTTGTAATCCTGGGCACAGCTCTCAGTCAGCCATGCAATCATGAAGGTAAACAAATGATAAACTGTACCCATTCTGTATCAATATAACCATTCTATTTTTCACTTTCAGTACAGTATTCAATAAATTGCATGAGATATTCAGCACTTTATTATACAATAGGCTTTGTGTTAGATGATTCTGCCCAATTGTAGGGTAATATAAGTGTTCCGAGCATGTTTAAGGTAGGCTAGGTTAAGGCATGATGTTTGGTAGGTTAGGTGTATTAAATGCATTGTTGACTTAAGATATTTTCAACTTATGATGGGTTTATCGGGATGTAACCCCATTATAAATTCAGGGAGATCTGTATTCCTTTTCTTGTCTTGAGTATTTTTATCATGAAAGCATGTGGAATTTTGTGAAATGCTCTTTTTCTGCAGCAATTGAGACAATCATGTGGTTTTGTCCTTTTTGTTGATGTGATATATTACATTGATTTTTTTTTTTTTTGTATGTTGAATCATGCTTGCATTCCAGGAATAAAGTCTGGTTGGTCATGTTATAATCCTTTTAATATGCTGCTGAATTTGATTAGTATTTTGATGAGGATTATTTGCATCAATTATTCATTAGGAATATTGGTCTGTAGTTTTCTTTTCTTGTGGTACCTTTGTCTGGTTTTAGTATCAGAGTAATGCTGACCTCAGAAAAAGTTAGGATGTATTTCCTGCTCTTTGAATTTTTAGGAGAGTTTGAGAAGGATCATTGTTAATTCTTCTTGAAATGTTTTTTTAAATATCATTTCTTTGTATATTTACATTGACTGGAGAACTTCGTATTTTCATATGGCTTCAAGTTCATATCTAAAGTCCTTTTAATTTCAACTTGAAGGACTCCCTTTATCATTTCTTATAAGGCAGGCCTAATGGTAATGAACTTCAGCTTTTGTAGATTTGGCAATGTCTTCGTTTCTCCCTCACTTTTTTTTTTTTTGTGGTACGCAGGCCTCTCACTGTTGTGGCCTCTCCCGTTGCGGAGCACAGGCTCCGGATGCATAGGCTCAGCGGCCATGGTTCACGGGCCCAGCTGCTCCGCGGCACGTGGAATCTTCCCGGACCAGGGCACGAACCTGTGTCCCCTGCATCGGCAGGCAGACTCTCAACCACTGCGCCACCAGGGAAACCCCCTCTCCCTCACTTTTGAGGGACAGTTTTGTTAGAGTTCTCAGTTGACAGTATTTCTCTTTTAGCACTTCATATATATATGAAGTATATATATATATATGTGTGTGTGTGTGTGTGTGTGTGTGTGTGTGTGTGTGTGTGTGTGTGTATATGTAAGTGTGTATATATATACGTGTATGTGCGCATATATATATATATATATATATATATATCATCCTTCTGCCTCCGGCCTGCAAGAATTCTGCTGAAAAATCTGCTTATAATCTTGTTGAGGATCCTTTGTACGGGATGACTCACTTTTTTCTTGTCACTTTCAAGATTTTTCTTTGTCTTTGGCATTTGACAGCCTGATTATAATGTGTCTTATAGTGGATTTTGGGGGGGGGGTTATTTTACTTAGAGTTTGCTGAGCTCCTTATGTTTGTATATGCAAATTTTTCCTTAAATTTGAGAAAAATTTGGCTATTATTTCCTCAAGGAAATGCTCTCATTTTCTGTCTTCTTCTTGGACTCCCTTAATGTATATATTGGTCTACTTGATGGTACCTCCTAAGTCCCTTAGGCTCTGTTAACTTTTATTTGTTCTTTTTCTTTTTTTCTTTCTTTCTCCTCAGACTTGATAATTTCAAATGACTTGGATGCAAGTTTCCTGATTCTTTCTTCTGCCTGTTTGAGTCTGCTGTTGAATTCCTCTAGTAAATTTTTCAACTTGGTTCTCATATCTTTCAGTTCTATCATTTCTGTTTGATACCTTTTTACTGTCCATCTGTGTTGATACTCTCATGTTTTCAGATCTCATTTTCCTAATTTCCTTTAGCTCTTTGAGCATATTTAAGACAAAGTCTTTTTCTAGTAAGTCCAATGCCTTTGTTTCTTCAAGGATGGTTTCTGCATATTTATTTTATTCCTTTAAATGAGCCATATTTTCCCATTTCTTTGTACTCCTTGTGATCTTTTGTTGAAAATTGGACATTTGCATGTCTCCCAGTCTTTGCAGATTGGCTCTGTTCTGGGGAAGACTTTCGTTAATTATTAGGACATGTTCTGAGCCTTGGGATCAGTCTAGATGAAGCCTTAAGGTCTTCTCAATTCTTTTCCGAGCACTTGTCTTCCCTGGGCCTGTGTGTGTGCTTTTTACAATTCCCTCTTATGCACAGCTGCTTTTAAATGTCTTAATTTCCCTATGAATCGCCCCCCTGTTTTCTCTCAGGACTTTCTGTTCTGTTTTTCTGTCCATAATCTTGTGCCCTAGGCATCTGTGCGTCTGAAGTCTCTCTGCAGCTATCAAAAGCTGTGCATACTGTTTCCTGCAGCTTTTCCTAGTTTGGTCCAACCTGTGCCACTTTTGGCTGTTGGAGATCCAAATTAGGGGACACAGACACCATTCCCTCAGGACACCCCCAGAAAGGTTAGAACTTTGCAAATTACATACACTCTGCTCTGTAGTTCAAGGGTGGGAATTGAGAACTAGGCTACCACTTACCCCAAATTGTACCACTCCAGGACAGGGAGGGGTGGAGCAAGTATGAGTAAAGACTCCTTGAAATTTCCTACTATTTTGAATGTGGCTTTTTCTTGATTGTGCATCTGCTTGGTTGCTATAGATCTTTTGTTTGTTTTCCAGAGCTCCTATAACATTGTTTTAGCCAATCTCTAGTTGTTATTTAATGTTTCTGTGGGGCAGTGAAGGCCTGTAGGTTTCTAGTCTGTCATCTTGCTGATGTTACTCCCCCAGTTTCAGTTCTGGCTTACTGACCATAACTGTCCAGATGCAAAACTATGAGCATATGGGGAAGAATTTGTCTATGACTGACAATGGCAAAGTGGGACTAGATTTTAACTTAAGTGTAGAGATATGTACTGGTTGCTAAGTAAATTGGCGACAAGAGAAGCAGAATTACCAGGTTGACCCTTCTACTGTTTACTGTGCTGTGAGTAATAAACTGTCTTATTCTGATACGAGTCTTGTTGTCTGGTTTTGGCACCTGTGGAACAGTGGCAAGCCAACCTGCGTGCTTGCTTTGTCATCTTCTCTGTACTCGTGATACTCCTTGCCACCCTATGTGAGGTTGACATTCTTTGACAGTAATGGTTGCCTTTAATTCTTGAATATTCAATTATAGAGTTTTTGTTGGTGTGTGTATATGTAGTTGTGTGTATGAGTTTGTGCTCATTTTATGGGTCAGCAATTGGTAGTATGGTGTCACTAGATGCCCTACTGGTCCCCTAGAGCTATGGAACATATGGAATGTTGGCAGTTCTTCTTCAGATTGGAATTGAGTGTTGGAGTAATTTAACTCTGAAGGTGATGGGCCAGTCAGAGAACACAGCCTCTCTGAGACAGAGAGAGCTCAACTAGTTCCAGTGGGATATTGTTTGGATTGAAGTTGTTGAAGAAACCCAGGCTCTAACTGACACAAATAAACATAAGATGAAAGTTGGGGAGGGGTGGAGGGTATAGACAATAAGGACAGCCTGTATGTATTTAATATTCTGCTGGCAGCAAAAGAAACAATGAACAGAATGAAAAGGTAACCCATGGAATGGGAGAAAATATTTGAAAATCATATATCTGATAAGGGGTTAATATCCAAAATGTATAAAAAACTCATTCAACTCAATAGTGAATAAAGAATTTACTGTACTGTACTGTACTAACTGTACAACCAGCCCAAACCGGCCCTGTCCTGTTTCTAACAAGATACTGAGTTGTTTTTCCGAGACAATAGAATGAAATCACAAGTCATTCAGCCAAAGCGTGTGCAGAGGAGAACATTTTTATTTCAAATAACACAGGGAACCAAAGTTTCTCCTCCCCTATGGAACCAAAGGACCAAGACATGACCAGAACCTGAATGCTGGAACCCTTTCACTAGTGAAGAGTCCCTTGTCCAGGAAGTTCTGGTGCTGAAGCCCTTTTACCATACCTTACCATAAATGGCCAAATTCCAAAGTCCTCCAACAAAACCTGCCCTGCCACTCGTGCCCCCCACCTCATACCAACCCTCCTTCCCTAACTCGTATAAGTGTGACCAAACCCTGGATCAGGGAGACAGATTTGAGAGCCTTGCCTCCTGTCACAATGAAGTCTTTTCTTTTCTCAAAAGCCGGTGCTATAGTAATTGGCTTCTATGCACATCCTTTTGCTTGGTAGCACCTCTTAGAATGTTGATCATCAAAAAGATGAGAGATAACAAATGCTGGTGAGGATGTGGACAGAAGGGAACCCTTGTGCACTGTTGACGGGAATGTAAATTTGTTCCGTCACTATGGAAAATCGTGTGGATGTTCCTCGAAAAATTAAAAATGGAACTACCATATGACCCAGCAATTCCCCTTTGGTATATAACCAAAGGAAATGAAAACAGGATCTTGAAGAAATATCTGCACTTTCATGTTCCTTGCAGCTTATAACAGGTAAGATATGTAAACAACCTAAGTCTCTGTCAGTGGATGAAGGGATAAAGAAAATGTGATGATAAGCAAACACATACACATACAGTAAAACATTTAGCCGTAAGAAAGAAGGAAGTCCTGTTATGTGTAGTAACATGGATGGACCTTGAGGGCGTTATGCTGAGTGAAATAAGTCAGATGAGGAAAGACAAATACTGTGTGATCTCACTTATTGTAGAATCTAAAAAAGCCAAACTCATAGAAACAGAGCAGAATGGTGGTGGACAGGGAGTGGAGGAAATGGGGAGAAGTTGGTCAACTTTCAATTATAAATAAATTGCGGGGATCTAATGTACAGCATGGTGATTATAATTTAAAATACTGTATTATATACTTGAAAGTTGCCAAGTAGATCTTAAATGTTCCTACCCCAGAAAAGGAAATTGCAGTTACGTGAGGTGACAGAAGTGGTTAGCTAAGGCTATGGTGGTCATCATTTCACAATATATAAGTGTATCAAATCAACACATTGTACACCTTAAACTTACACAATGTTATATGTCAATTATATCTTAATAAAGCTAGAAAAAAAATATTGTGCTGGGTACCTTCCATACATCACTCCTAATCTCACAATAGCCATTTGTTTTTAAAGAAAGAAAGATACATTTAATTTTATCAAAGCTTAAAACTACTCATGAAAAATTATCATTAATAAAAAGAAATGGCAAGCTAGACAGTGATGAAAATATTCGTAATAGATGTATTTGTCAAAGAGCTCTTATAAATTAATAACAAGAAGACAAACACAATTTTTTGAAGTGAGCAAAAGCTTGTACAGATATTCACAGAAAAACCTAAATAAATGAATGGCCAGTCAGCATATGAAAAGTGCCCAGCACCATTAGTCATGAAGGAAATGCAAGTCAAAACCACAAGGAGATCTTACTACATACAAACCAGAATGTCCAAAATTAAGACTAACAGTATCAAGTTGGGACAAAAATGTGGAGCAATTGAAGTATTCATATACTGTTGGTGGGAGTGTAAAAAGGTACAACCACTTTGGAAAACTGTGTGGCAGTGTCTAAGAAAGTTAAGCATCACCTACTTTACGAATCAGCAATTCCACTCTTAGGTATAGTCTCAAGATCAATGAGTGTATACGTGAATTAAAAGCCTTGCACAAAGATGTCCACAGCAGCTTTTTTCATAATAAACCCAAACTGAAAACAGCACTTGTTTATCTGCAGGTGAATGGATAAACAAAATGGTGGTACAATTTACAGAAAAGAATATTATAGAGAAAATAAAAGGAACAAATTACTGATACAACTGTGACTTGAAGAACCTCAAATACTTTGTCAAGCAGAAGCAGCCACAAAAGAGTACATACAGCATCCTTTCATTTGTGAATTTTGGAAACAAGCAAAAACATCTATGATGATAGAAATCAGAATAGTGGTTGCCTCTGGTGGGGGTAACAGATGTGGACTGACTGCAAAGAGGCACAAGGGAACC
Source organism: Orcinus orca (assembly GCF_937001465.1). Taxonomy (NCBI): domain Eukaryota; kingdom Metazoa; phylum Chordata; class Mammalia; order Artiodactyla; family Delphinidae; genus Orcinus; species Orcinus orca. The sequence continues at coordinate 102,064,045 of NC_064580.1, read as the reverse complement.
TTCTGTGGGGATGGATATGTTCCATATCTTGATTTGGCTGATGAATGCATGGATGTATATATTTATATAAATTTCAGATATATACTTAACATCTGTCCATTTTGCGGTATTTATATTGTCCCTCATCAAAAAAAAAAATCAGAAAAAAGTACTGAAGAGTGGACTTTAAGTAAACCAAAGCTTGTAAAAAAAAAAAAATGTTAAAACAACAACAAAAAGATTTTAAATCCATGATCTAAGGAGGAATAATGAATAGGTATACCTCACTACTTGGCCTATTTCCACCTGCTCACCACTTTTGCTTCCATCTATTTGGCAAAGTTGAATGACTTTTACACAGTGGAGCACACATAAATAAGAGGGAGTTGAAGCCCAGGGGAACAGTATTCAGTGCTGTCTTTACCACTAACTTCTTTTGTGATCTTGGGCAAGTCACTTCCGCTGGACCTCTGCTTCCTCATCAGTAATCTCACAATAGCCTTGTCGTAAGACAGGTGCTATCATCAGTTCATAGAAGAGGAACTAGAGGCTCTATAACATTAGCTGAGGTATCCAAAGTCACCTATCTAAGAAGCAGAAACCTGGATTCAAACCTTGGCCTGTAGGATTCCAAGGTCTGTGCTCTCGCACTCTTTTTTGCTTCATCTCGGAGTTATAATCACTTACTCTGTGACATGAAATGGAATACAATTTACCTTCTCATATAGTGAAGTTTTATGTAAGATTTCCTTTAGGAAGGAAAAAGATTTTGCTGTATTGAAAAAGAATTGAAACACACAAAAATGTTTTGCTGTATTGAAAAAGAATTGAAACCACAGACTAGCCTTGGCCTTGGACGATGCCCTGAACCATTTCAGCTGTTCCTTGAGGCAACAGTAAAGAGATAGAGACAGTCATCATACATGCCCAGAGGGTCTCAGCTAATCATCTAGTTCTGGTTGGTCCCAAGAAGAAAAAAATTGAAGTCCTTGTTTCATGAAGAATGTCTTAAGCATCACTGATCTCAAGAGTTACAGGACCCCATAAACTGGATGACTTCAGGCCTGTCTTTTTGTTAATAATGAGGTTTATTAAGGTATATTTTATATGCAGAAAAATTCACTCTTGTTAGTGTACAGTTCTGTGAGTTTTGGCAAGCATACGGTCAGGTAACCACTATAGTCAAGCTGTAATGGTTTTCCCATAACATGAAAAACCCGAACGAACTTTTTGGCCAATCCAGTAGTTCCCTTGTGCATACCTATTTGTAATCGATCCCCTGCAAACTCCAGCCTTTTGGAAGTACTGATCTGTTTTCTGTAGCTATAGTTGTGCCCTTTCTATAATGTCACATAAGTGGAATCATATAGTCTGTAATCTTTCAAGTTTGGCTTCTTTCGTACTGCATAATGCAGTTGAAATCCAACCACGTTTCTGCATGTATGAATAATTTCATTTTCTTTGCTAAGATTCCACTATATGGATGTAACATATAAGATTGTTTATCCGTACAAGAAGTGATAGATATTTGGATTGTGTCTGGTTTGGGGTGACTATGTATAAGGCTACTATGAACATTGATGTATAGATTTTTGTGTGGACTTAAATTTTCATTTCTCTAAGCTAAATAGGAGTGGAATTGCTGAGTCATACGGTAAGTGTATATTTAATTGTATAAGAAACTGCTAAATTGTTTCCCAAAGTAGTTATACCATTTCGTATTCCCGTAAAAAATAAACAATCCCAGTTGTCCTGCATCCTCACCAGTAATTGATATTGTCAGGTTTTGAAATTTTAGTAATTCTAATGTTGTATAGTACGATGTCATTGTGATTTGAATTTGCATTTCCTTAATATCTGATTAAGTTGAGCTTCTTTTCATGTGCTTATTTGCCATCTTTTGCTGTATATGACATTTTCCTCAGATCTTTCACTCATTAAAAAAATTGGATAGATGGTTTTCTTTTTGAGTTTTTAGTTCTTTATGTATTTTGCATACCATTACATTATCAGATATGTGGTTTGCAAGTATTTTCTCCCAGTCTGTCTCTTGCCATTTCATTTTCTTAGCAATGCCTTTTGAGGAGAAGTCTTTAATTTTGATGGAATCTAATTGATCAATTTTTTTAATGGTCTGTGCTTTTTGGATCCTATTAAAAAATCTTTGAAGTTGCAAAGATTTTCTCCTATGTTTTCTCCTAGTAGTTTCATAGTTTTAGGTTTTATATATAGATCTATGGTCCACTTCAAGTAAATTTTTAATATAGTGTGAGCTATGGATCAAAGTTCTTTTTTTTTCTTTCTGTACATGAATGTTCCATTGTTCCAGCACTGTTTATTGAAAAGACTCTCCATTGTCTATTGGATTGCTTTGGCGCCTTTGCAGAAGATCAGTTGACCATATATTTATGGGTCTATTTCTGCACTCCATTCTGTTCATCTGTGTGTCTATCTTTTCACCAGTATGTATATACCACACTGTAGTCATTCCTAAATCTTGATAGTAAGTCATCAAATCAGATAGCAGGAGTCTTCCAACTTTGTTCTGCTTTAAAACTATTTTGGCTATTTCAAGCCCTTCTCTTTTCCATATAAACTTTAGAACCAGCTTGTTGATTTCTATTTTTTAAAGGCCTGCTGGAATTTTGATTGGAATTGTAATTATAGACTAATTTTGGAAGAATTGACATTTTAACAATATTGGGTCTTCGGACACATTTCATATCTCCATATATTTAGGTCTTCTTGATTGGTCTCGTCAATGTTTACTAGTTTTCAGCCTGTACATACTGCATATGTTTTGTTGGATTTATATCTAAGTATTTCATGCTTTTTTCTGATGTTATTATACATGGTACTTTAAAATTTTAATTGTCTAATTTTTACTTTCTTATAAACAGAAATTTTTGTATGTTGACCACGTGATGTCGCTAAACCTAAACTCGTTAGTTCTAGGACCTATTTTTGTGGATTCCTTGGGATTTTCTAAGTAGAAATTCATGACATTGGTGAATAGGGACAATATTGTTTCTTACTTTCCAATCTATATGTATTTTATTTCTCTTTATTGACTTTTTCCACTGATCAGGACCTCCAGTGCGATTTTAATTGGAGTGGTGAGACTAGACATCCTTGGAGGGTCTTTAGGTGGATAATGGTCAACTTTCCACCATTATGTAATGAGGCTATGTGTAGGAGTTTTTTTTTTTTTTTTTTTTTTTTTTTTTTTTTGGTAAATGCCATTTATCAGATTGAGGAGATTTCCCTTTTATTTCTAGTTTGTTGAGAGATTTTATTATGAGTGATTATTGAATTTTGGCAAAAACTCGTATCTGTTGATATGGTATATTACATTGACTTTCAAATCCATTGGATTTGTGACAGTATATAAGAATGAATGATAATGACAATAATAATTACTTCATTTATTCTGTGCTTACCATATGCTCACTACTTTTTAGTACAGAAATGTTGATTCCTTACCCTACCTGACTCACTTCTACTTCCATTGGAAGTGAACCTCCTAAGCTTCAAGGATATCAATTGAAGGAAAGCCTTTGGGAAGGGAATAAGGAATCATCATAGATATGTGAAATGGAACATGCCATGGTGAAATATATAAATACATTAGAAACTAGAGATTAAGAGGTAGGTAAAACGGTTACAGAATGCAAGTCCATGTGCCTGATGCACAGTGAGGCCAAACAAAGTGAAAAGGAGGAGTTTGGAGCAGAGAAAGGTTTATCGCAGGGCCACGCAAAGAGATGGGTGGCTTGTGCCCAAAAAACCCCGATGTCCTTGAAGGGTTTCACAAAGCACTTTTAAAGGCCAGCTGAGGGAGGGGCGTGGTTGGTTGTTGCAAACTTCTTGGCATTGGAATCCTTTGTTCTTGCAGCCATCCATGTAGGTCAGGTCATGATGTTCTTGTAAACCTCCAACAAGACAAATGTTCTCTGTTCTGCAGCATTTTATCTCTATATGAATGGACCCTTAAAGGTCAGAGCCCCGAGAACAGGCTATCCTGTATATTTCAGGCTATAGGCAACATTCTTTTACAAAAGGTGCAGAGCCACCATGACTAAGCACAGGCAACAAAGCACAAGGGTTAGTAAAGTAAAGGAGCAGATCTAACATGGAGTCAGATTTGTTCTTCCCTATTATAAAACCATATTCTACCCTAAGACAAAGAAGAAGAGTAGAGCTTCTGGGTTGTTGAAAGTGTGGAGATTTGGGGACAGTGACGCATTTTGAGAGGGCGTGGGAGCTCCACACTCATTCTCACATACTTTGTCCCATACCTCTCTTCCATCCGGCTGTTCCTGCATTATAGCCTTTTATAATAAACCAGTGATCTAGTTCCATAAGAAAGAGAGAAAATTAAGAAGAAACAGTAGTGGCAGTGACAAAAATGATAAATGCTGGACTGGAAGTGAGGGGTGTCAGAAGTGGTGCTTTATGATGTCTAAGCCACCCCAGGGTTACCATTGGCTGGAGCAGTGCCTTGATGACCACACAAAGGGTAAGGGTGGGCCTCCTCACTGTCCTCAGCGAGGTATAGAGAGAGAAATCAGGAGCCCTGGGACAGACTGCTCGGAGGCTTCAACATGACTGAGGTTACCAGCAAACCACAGGAGCTTAGCACAGGTATGGAACAACCAATCCTAAGCACAAAACAACCAGTCCCCGGTGGGCAACAGCTGATCCTAAGTGCAGAAAAACCACCCAGGAGCACTGAAGAAAGGAAGGAGAGGATGACCCCCTGTCGGTGCAAGTTCAGAGACAGTACGGAGGTGCAGAAGACAGCCAAGTGGGTAGAAATGCCCCTGCAAGCATGTGCAACCAAAACATCTTCTGAAGCGTCTATCACCCATTCAAGAAAGTGTAAGGGAAACAGAACTAACGATATTTGTCTATTACCACCAGCTGATGAAGAGAGTGAATCAAAATAAGAGCAGAATTAGCTAGAGCATAACCAAGAGACCGCAGAGAACTCCACCCATCCAAGTGATACACTGGGTAGAGAGAGGCCTGGAAACCTACAGCTAGCTACTGCCTCTCCAGAGGAGCCTGTGGAGAAGTGGCCAACTATGTAGAGACCAAACGTTATACCAACCAGGTGCACTGATGGTGATGGTTAAAGTCAACAAGACATGAAAAAAATTGTAAAAAGTGTAAGGGCACCTCTTTTGCTTCTCACACTTCTATTCCCATCTTCAATCAACACAAATATTTTGAGTACCTTTCTGTATACCAAGCACTCTGCTAGGTGCTGGGTATAGAATGATGACCAAGACAGGTAAGACCCTCACCGTTATGGGTTGTATAGTCTAGTGGGGAAGAGAAAACCTAATCAAGTAATCACGGGATATCAAAACTGCAACTGTGTTAAATAGTAAATCTACATGGTTTTATAATCTCGTTATGGAGGTCAAAGAAACTTTCCCTGAGAAAGCGAGGAAGAGATGAAATCAGGACTTCTACCAGGCCGGGGTGCCTGCCAGCTGCAGGAGGTGCCGTCCTCCTAGATGACAACCTGAATAGCTTCCCCAGGAGTCATATGATGTGATGGTCCTAAAGAAATTTACGATTGAATTGGGATCAGAAAGATGAGTAGGAGTGACTAAAGTCAATGTCCTGAGGGTTTCTTTCGAGGAAAAACATGTACAAAGTTCCTGTTGCAGACAGAATAAAGCATGGCAAGTAGGACGGTATATAAAAAGGCTAGTTAGATCAGAGTGCAAAGAGAGTGAGAGGGAGAATGTACAAAGAAACTTGGGGGAGGTAGGGGGAGCCAGAATACACGTGGCCTTACGGATTTTGTGGAGGAATTTGTTTTTATCCTAAGAGCCATGGGTAGCCAGTGAAGACTTAAGCAAGAAGACGGGGAGGGCATGATTTAAAAGATTTCTCTGCTGTGCAGAAAAATAATTTGTGGATTGGGGAGTGATGTGAGTAGACCAGTTTGAGCCTTTTGGAGTATTCCAGTGTTCATATTTAAGGAGTGTAATGATGATGGTGGTATAACTGAAGTGGAAGCATTTAAGGGCATTGAAGAGGTAAATTTGATTTCAGTTGTGTGTGGGAGGAGAGGAGAGATTCAAGGATGACATCTAGTTTTCTGTCTTACATAACTGGCTGGTTAGTGGTTCCATTCCCCAAGCGGGAACACTGCAGGCAGACCAGGTAAGGGTGGGGTTGGGAGCTGTTATCATCAATTCAGTTTTCAGAGACTTTGACTTTAAAAGATCCAAGAGATGTCATGTAGGCAGTTGGTTATTCACGTTTGGATGAAAAGTGCTAAGAGCTTTGATTAGGATGTTGCCAGTGGAACTGAAGAAATGTGGACATGAATTCAAAAGATCTTTAGAAGGTAAAATCAACACTGCTTAAATGGATTAAATATTGGGAATGAGGGAGAGGGAAGTGTCAAGGATGACATAAATTTCTGACTTTCTGTAACTACGTGGATAACCAAGATGAGTGATCGCTGCTTGGATGAAACAAGTACATGTTTGGATGCAGTTTCCTTTATGCTGTACCTCCACGGAAACTGAGTGGAAGAATGGATGCATGAGGGAGAGTAGCTCCAAAACATGCATATGTGATAGAAATGTGTGTGCACTTTTGCTTTTCTTCGGCATTAATTAGGCCCAAGAAAAATTCTCAATTGCTCATTACTTGTTCCCCCACCCCTTTGGTTGAATAAGTAATCATTTCTAAGGCAAGCGCTTCAAAACTGAAAGTCATCACTTTGCTCCGAGGTGTTTGTATATATCCTTTCAGCCGAGATACGTATACTTCAGGGGCAATTATGTGATCTGAATCCATTTCAGTGGGAAATATTTTTCTTTGCATTTTCAGGGCTGTGGTTCTGCTTTATCAAAAGCCAAAGGAAGATCAGTCCTGAAGTTGGGAAATTACTTTGACTAAACACCTGTTACAGCTTTTACTTTCTATGCTAGTCTACCATAGACTTGAGTTAGCCTCATTAATTTGGCATCACTGGCAATTATATAATTCTTCCTTCATAATGAAAATCCACTTGGGTTTGCCATGTAGACCATGGAGGTAATTAAAGTGGATTAATCAAAGGCCCTCATGATTAACAGTTTTTGACATACCCTCAAATCTACTGTAGGCATCAGGTGATGACAGCTGGCTGAGATTCTGTCTCCAGGACTGTTACCTTTTGAATATTAATGAAAGCAGGTTAAAAATGCTTCTTTGTGAAGGAGCATCTTAAGAAAATCTGTATACTTAAGTGGAACCTTTTTAATGGAAAGGAGTAATCCTTTTAACCCCTCATGTCTTCAACAAATTATCCAGTGACTGGTTTCTCCCTGCGTCCCCTTTTCAAAGGTGGACAAAAGGGTCTACCAAGATCCTTCAATACTTTTCAACCAGTTATATCTGGAATGTAGGGGGCAGGGTGGGAAGTGTGGCCATTTGCAGGGCTTCTTGAATCGAGGCAGATGGAGCAGCTGACTAAGGTGACTTTGTTATTTTCTTGGTCCAGACCGTCCCTTTACTGGGCAGCATTCCATACCTGCGAAGAGTTACTCCTAGAACTTGTGAATCCATTTTCTTGAGGTACTGATCATTTCATCACACAAGCCTGAGAAATGAACGCTAAATTGGGAAACATGCACACAGCAGGGATTTCTTAGAGTGCCTGACATCACTGAATTTTTGAGATGTGTACCTGGGGTTCAGTTTTTGTGACTTGCTGAAAATCTGCCAGTAGAATTAGCAGAAGGTAGGTGCGAAATCTGATTTTAGGGTCTGGGTTGGGTCTCTTGGATTAGGAACATTTTAACATAAGAACAAACTATTACATCTTCATTTTTTTAAAAAAAGAAACTGTTTACAATGTGCCTCAATTTGTGTCTGACCTCTAGCCCATGTCTGCGCCTCATCCTGTCTCATTCCAGCCCGTGCCTATGTTTTACTTTATTCCTCGTCCCATGTTTGATCACTACCTCAAAACTTGTCCTTGTCAAAATGTTCTGTTATCTCGCTTCTAGCTGTGATGTATTTATCCTGATGATCTTTCTGGAAGAATGTCCTGTCAGGCCTTACCCCCATCTCTTCTCCTCCACCATCTGTATTTGTCCAGTCCAGTGGGGGTGGCCCTTTCCCAAAGTCTGAGGCCAGGAAGGCACTTAAAAAATGCCTTTATTGATTAGGTCAAATGAGAAACATTTACAATTCAAATAATATAGAAGAGTTCAAGGGAAGAAAATTCAAGTCACCTGTCATCTTACCACCCAGAGACCATCACCGTTAATACCCGGTGAACATTCTTCAGTCTAATATAAGATACAGAAATGAATGCAACTTTATATGCACAACGTTACGCAAACGTGCCTTTTTATAACCTGTGTTTTCACCTAAAAATATTGAAGCCATCTTTCCTTGTCAATATATAGAGAGAGTTGTGCAGTCATGAATGTGTAGCTGTACATCGTGTATACTAACATCCTTCATTTAATTGGATTGGCAGTTTGAACAGGGCAAATATTTGAAGAAACCAGCGTATCTTTGCTCTCACTCTTCTGTCATATTTGCTTCCGTCTCCCCTTCTTGTGGTTTCCCTCTTTTATTCCTGCAGTGCCGAGGCCTCCCTGTAAGCTAATGAAAGCTTCAGCACATACTCCGCTGGGACTGTCTGTATGTCATCTGTGACCTCTCGTCACCTGAAAAAGACAGCAAGACCCAAATATAGGAATTCCTAATGATGTCCCTCAGATGGGAAGGAGGACGTATTATTCAGCATTCCCTTTTCTTTTCCCTTTTCTTTTCATTACCAGCTTTCCGGAATGGCTGATCTTTGGGTTTTCTTCTTCTTCTTTTTTTTTCTTTTTTTCAAATCACTTCCTAGCTCTTCCAGTTCTCCAATCTTAAACTGTATTCTCAAAGGTTACTAGTGATTTTCTGATCACTAGATCCAAAGCCATCTTTTATTCCTCGCCTCTGTGCCATGTCACAAGTATTAGCCTCTCCTTAGAACTCTTTCCTCGTAGATTTGTCCTCCTACATTTCTGATGGTGCAGCCTCTGTTCCCTTTGATGGCTTTTCTTTCTGCTTTCTTACCATAGGGAGCTTAGAGACTCAATCTTTGGCCTTCTGTTCTTTTATCTTTACTCTCTTTTTTTGTTTCCCCCTAAACCATGCTCCCTTCAAACTTCTCTGTGTCTGTCAAAGGTGACATCATTCTTTAAATCACTCAGACCTAACAGTTTGAAGTTATCTTTGAATGAGCTTTCCCTTCCTAATCCAGCCAGTCCTTACATCCTGTCAGTTATTTCTTCAAAGTAACCCTCAGGCACTTTCATACACTGTAAATTGGTACAACCTCTTTGGAAGGCATTTGGGCAGTAGCTATTAAAATCTAAAATGCATACATACATGGTTTGACCTAGCAATTCCAATTCTGTGAAACTATCCTATGGGAATACGCAAGTGTGCCAACATATATGAACAAGGGTGTACTTTGCAGCACTGTTCATAATAGCAAAACCTAGAAACTTCATATAAGGCAACAGGCAAGTGGTTACTGGTACATCCATTCTATGGGATGCAGCTATAAATAAGGACTAGGTGGGTCTATAGGTACTGACATGGAAAGATGTCCATGGCATATTAAGAGAAAAATATCAGTTTTTCTTGTATAATATCTTATTTTTGTATACACACCTCTATACACAAACACATACAGACACATATATATTACATGTGTAGGAAAAAAAGGCTGTTAGATATGCACCAAACTTTTCAGAATAGTTACCCATAGGAGAGAGATTTGGAGGGAGGGTGGGGGTCTGTTTTTGCTTTCTAATTTATACATTTATAATTTGCTTGGATGTCTTAAAAATATGCACATATTGCTTTTACAATATAATGATGCAAAATCTTTCCTATTATGTCTTCATTTCTTCTGACCCAACCTCAAATTTGCATCACCTGCAACAGTCTCCTAAAGCTCCAATTGCTTTCCTAGCCCTCTGACCATGGACGTTGAGAGCCTCTTTGAAATGAGAAGCATTACCTACCCTGGCTGTCTCCCCGTCTAAAGAGTCAAAGGAAATAATTCACAGGATATGCATGAGCTTTGAAAAACTGCTAAGCACAATGTGGACGTAAGGCATCACTTCTAACAGTGACGGGCAGCATCACCTAGGATGTGATGTCTCAGAGAGGTCTGGGAGATCACACAAATAGCACCAATGCAATAACAGAACTGAAGCCCAAAGGGCAGAGCATTGTTATACAAGGGCGTTCTTCAGCTTCCATTGATGAACCTCCCGAAACTAACTTTAACATTCACATCATCTTTGGTTTTGACTAGATAGCATTCATCTTTGTCATGATAATGCCAGGAGTTTGCTAGCGCTCTGCCATTGGACTCACACTTATTTGTAAGCCTAATTGGCACTATTAACATTCCAAGGACATAGAAGCCATATAATAATGTGGGCACAGAGCTAGAAATGTATCCTCCATATTTAGAAGTGCATCGACTTCCCTTTAAGTGAGCTATTTTAATAAAAGCATATGGTCTGCCTAATGAAAAATCTCATTACCTGCACTGAGCTGTAGCGAAGAAATTGCATCTAGCGTATATATGGTGCAGTATAAAATGTGTTTACTGCTGCCCGCATGGCTTATGGCGTCTATGAAGATGTCAAAACATGTGTAGTGGTATCAGTTTTCACTTGCTGTGAAGACAAATTAAAGAATTAAGTGGAAGATTTGTGACACTGCCATCGTCTTGGCTCCAATTATTTTTTTTGAGTCCTTGGGCAATATTGTCACAAGCTCCTTTTCTTTGTGGCCACTGCATATCGGACTGTGCAGTAGCTGTGGTTATTACTGCTGATGACTGAAACTGTGGGCCCGAGGTCAAACAAGGCCTCAGAAGAATTTCAAATACCGTTGGCCACTCCCACTCTTTGGATCAAGAATTAGAGGAGGGGTAAGGACATTCAACAGACATTTTTTTCCTACTATAAACCAGTAAGTAATAATCACTATGGATACAGGAGTGGGCAAAGCTCTCAAGAATTTTAGTCTACCAAATGCTTTGGTTATTCCTTTCCTAGGAATTTGCTAATGTTGGTTGCAGTTGGCAACTCAGTCGACCTTGGAGAGAGGCCCACAGTGCTTTCCATGCTAACAGTGACAATTAAGGAAGGTTAGGGCTGTGCATTAGAGTTTATATTTACAGGTAAGCCATATTCTGTTTTAAAGTTGACAACACTGATAACTATGACAAGCTTGTATGTACTCCAGAACATGTACTATGTTTTGCCATTGGTGGTATAGGAGAGAGGTATGTTTTCTCAAAGAAGGCTTCACATTCCTTTGAATTGAGATCTAGAAGTAACATTTCATAAGGAAAACATATTTTATATGGTAGATGTCCATTTAGGCTGCTGTTACAAAAGTGCCATAGACTGGATAGCTTAAACAACAGAAATTTATTTCTCATAGTTCTGGAGGCTAGAGGTCTCAGATCAAGGCGATAGCAGATGCAGTGTCTGGTGAGGGCTGGCTTCTTGGCTCATTGACTGCTATCTTCTTGCTGTGTCCTCACGTAGTGGAAGGGGAGAGGGATCTCTGTCTGGTGCCTCTGTTATAAGGGCACTAATCTCATTCGTGAGGGCTCCACCCTCATGGCCTGATCATTTCTGAAAAGCCCTACCTCCGAATACCATCAGATTAGGTGTCAACATATGAATTTTGGGAAGACACAAGTGTTCATTCTATTGAAGTAGGTTACTATTTTAAATCATTAATTAGTGTGATCTAACTCATCCCCTCACACACACTTTCTCAATCTTGCTTCTTAGCTCAACATTCATCATGTTCTCTTAACTCACAAAATTTAATTGGGAATTTTGTTCCTGGGTATTTGCAATTCAGTTCAACAAGGCTTTATTGTTTCCTATTATGTGCCACAGGAACTATTCTAGGCATTGGCAGGGACTTCAAGGATGAAGAAGAGGAAATGATCCTTTCTCTTATACGTTCACCAGATAAATTGGTAGGGTTAGGTGTCTGGAGTGGCTAAAATCCAGGATGTGCCTTCAATTTATTCTGATGCCAACAAGAGAGAAATATCAGTATTCTGGCAAGGTGGTAGGTCAAAAGCAGTTTGGAAGGTGAGGGAAGGTCAGTGGGGAGGTTGGTATAACAAAGGCCAAGGGATGACTAGTGGCTTATTTAGCAGTCCATGGGAACTGGAGGTTGATCCATTCAAAAATAAGATCTCCAACTCTCTTGAGGTTTTTTTTTTTTTTTTGGTTACTTTGTATACTACAATCTAAAAAGGGAAAGCTTGTTTGTAACTTGCTTAAGAAAAGTGCAGTGGCACATGGCTTAAATGACACAAGGATATATATTATGAAAAACAATAACAACTGAATTAATAAAGTAGCAGTTTGAAATCATCTTATTTATATTTGTCACCTTATTATTTCACAGAAAGACATCAATAACCTTTTAAAATAACATCTAGGGAACGACAGAGCTACTGAATTTGGATCTAAAACGTCACCTTTCTTTGTGTGTAGTTGAGAGGCTGAAAAGCATGCTCAATGTCTCAGATGGAGGCCACCACCTCACAGTATGTACGAGAGCCACGCAATGACAACTGTTAGCCTCTAACCTGTGGAACCAAGGGCACAAAAATGCCAAGCAGTGACTTGTTTTACCAGAAGATTATGAGAGTCCAAAGGACCTTTGCTAATTTATTGAGACAAACTCCAATGGATTCATTGTGAAAGATAGTTTGTTAAATCCACTTAATTTTTGCTTATTCAAGTGGGTGTTTTAGTAATTGTGGAATGCTGGCAGGAACAGAACCGACAGATACCTCATTGATCCTCAATATATAGAGGCTGTGGAATTTGAGGCTTATGTTATGAATGAATGTGCTATGAACATATATTCCAGAATTTCTAGAAAAGAGGTGAAAAAATACGAATAGTACACAGTTATGGAAAATGACGCTTATAAAGAATTTAACATAGAGAAGTGCCTAGAATAAAAGAAGTGCACGTTTAGTACCATCTCAACTGTTGCAAGGAGACAGACAAGGGACAAAAAAATATAATGAAAGGAATTATGTCAAAGTCTTTACAGTGGGTTTCATTAGGAAGGTGGTGGGATGATTTTTTTCCTTTTCACATTTTGTGTGCTTTCCAAATATTCCATAATGAATCTGATTTAAAACCAATATGAATACACGTTACTTGTTAAGAATTGGGCAATATAGGAAAGCACAATGAACACAATAAAAAATCGTCCAGTGCCCGTTCATATTATTAAACTTCACAGATACACTTGTATGTTTCATCCAACCCCATTATTTTTTTAAAGTTAAAGACTGTATCATTAAATATAATTTGGCTCTGTCATTTTACCTGCTGTGTTGTATTCCATTTTATGGTTTTAGCATACTTTGTTTACCAGTTCTCTTGCTGGTGGACATTTAGATTACTTCTAATCTTTTCCATTATAAATATTGCTGTGGTGAATATCCTTGCGCTTGTCTCCTGTCTCCTCCTTTGTGTATATACGTGGCAGTTTTTCCTGGAAGTAATCAAAAAACTACACATCATGGACTAAATCTGGCTTGTTGCCTGTTTTTGTAAACAAAATGTTATGGGTACACTACCACGCCCATTTGTTTCTGAATTCTCAATGGCTCCTTTCATGCCATAATGAAAGAGTTGAGTAACTGCAACAGAGATTATATGGACTGCAAAACCTAAAATATTTAGTCTGGCCCTTTACAGAAAACGTTTGCTAATCTACGGTATTACCTGCGTGTGAAATGCTGGGTACAGGGTGCACACCTGCAGCTGTAGAGATAGAGCAAAATCACTCTGCACTGTGGTTGTGAAAATGATGTGCTTTCCCTAGTGTCTGTGATTTCCTGTGACCCCAAAGTTTTGCCAACACTTGCCGATGTCAAACTTAAAAATTTTGCATTTCCCTAATTATTAGTGAGATTGAGCAACTTTTCAAATGTTTATCAGCCATTTTTTAAAACTGTGAATTACCTGTTAATATCTTTCACTCATTTTTTTCTTGTTAGGCTGCTTATATTTTGTTGATTCTTTCTTAGTTGAAGTTTAATTGACTTGCAATATATTAGTTTCAGGTGAACCATATAGCGATTTGATATTTTTATACATTGTGAAATGATCACCATAAATCAAATTACCATCTCATCATAAAAAGTTATTATAGTGTTATTATTTTCTTAAAAAATCTTTATTGGAGTATAATTGTTTTACAATGGTGTGTTAGTTTCTACTTTATAACAAAGTGAATCAGCTATACATATACCTATATCCCCATATCTCCTCCCTCTTGCATCTCCCTCCCACCATCCCTATCCCACCCCTCTAGGTGCTCACAAAGCACTGAGCTGATCTCCCTGTGCTATGCGGCTGCTTCCCACTAGCTATCTATTTTACATTTGGTAGTGGATATGTGTCCATGCCACTTTCTCACTTCGTCCCAGCTTACCCTTCCCCCTCTCCATGTCCTCAGTTCCATTCTCTACGTCTGATTCTTTATTCCTGTCCTGCCCCTAGGTTCTTCATAGCCATTAAAAAAAAAAATCCATATATATGTGTTAGCATATGGTATTTGTTTTTCCCTTTTTGACTTACTTTACTCTGTATGACAGACTCTAGGTCCATCCACCTCACTACAAATATCTCAATTTCGTTTCTTTTTATGGCTAATATTCCATTGTATATATGGGCCACATCTTGTTTATCCATTCATCTGTCGATGGACACTTGGGTTGCTTCCATGTCCTGGCTATTGTAAATAGAGCTGCAATGAACATTGTGGTCCATGACTCTTTTTTTTTTTTTTTTTTTTTTTTTGTGGTACACGGGCCTCTCACTGTTGTGGCCTCCCCTGTTGCGGAGCACAGGCTCCGGACGCGCAGGCCCAGCGGCCATGGCACACGGGCCCAGCCGCTCCGCGGCATGTGGGATCTTCCCGGACCGGGGCACGAACCCGTGTCCCCTGCATCGGCAGGCGGACTCTCAACCACTGCGCCACCAGGGAAGCCCCATGACTCTTTTTGAATTACGGTTTTCTAAGGGTATATGCCCAGTAGTGGGATTGCTGGGTCATATGGTAGTTCTATTTGTAGTTTTTTAAGGAACCTCCATACTGTTCTCCATAGTGGCTGTATCAATTTACATTCCCACCAACAGTGCAAGAGGGTTCCCTTTTCTTCACACCCTCTCCAGCATTTATTGTTTGTAGATTTTTTGATGATGGCCATTCTGACTGGTGTGAGGAGATACCTCACGGTAGTTTTGATTTGCACTTCTCTAATGATTAGTGATATTGAGCATTCTTTCATGTGTTTGCTGGCAATCTGTCTTCTTTGGAGAAGTGTCTATTTAGGTCTTCTGCTCATTTTTGGATTGGGCTGTTTTTTTGATATTGAGCTACATGAGCTGCTTATAAATTTTGCAGATTAATCCTTTGTCAGTTGCTTCATTTGCAAATATTTTCTCCCATTCTGAGGATTGTCTTTTTATCTTTTTTACGGTTTCCTTTGCTGTTCAAAAGCTTTTAAGTTTCGTTAGGTCCCATTTGTTTATTTTTGTTTTTTTTCCATTTCTCTAGGAGGTGGGTCAAAAAGGATCTTGCTGTGATTTATATCATAGAGTGTTCTGCCTATGTTTTCCTCTAAGAGTTTGATAGCGTCTGGCCTTACATTTAGGTCTTTAATCCATTTTGAGTTTGTTTTTGTGTATGGTGTTAGGGAGTGTTCAAATTTCATTCTTTTACATGTAGCTATCCAGTTTTCCCAGCACCACTTATTGAAGAGACTGTCTTTTCTCCATTGTGTATTATTACCTCCTTTATTAAAAATAAGGTGACCATATGTGCATGGGTTTATATCTGGGCTGTCCTGTTCCATTGATCTATATTTCTGTTTTTCTGCCAGTACCATACTGTCTTGATTACTGTAGTTTTGTAGTATAGTCTGAAGTCAGGGAGCCTGATTCCTCCAGCTCTGTTTTTCTTTCTCAAGATTGCTTTGGCTGTTTGGGGTCTTTTGTATTTCCATAGAAACTGTGAACTTTTTTGTTCTACTTCTGTGAAAAATGCCATTGGTAGTTTGATAGGGATTGCACTGAATCTGTAGATTGCTTTGGGTAGTAGACTCATTTTCACAATGCTGATTCTTCTGATCCAAGAACATGGTATATCTCTCCATCTGTTTGTATCATCTTTAATTTCTTTCAACAGTGTCTTATAGTTTTCTGCATACAGGTCTTTTATCTCCTTAGGTAGGTTTATTCCTAGGTATTTTATTCTTTTTGTTGCAGTGGTAAATGGTAGTGTTTCCTTAATTTGTCTTTCAGATTTCTCATCATTAGTGTATAGGAATGCAAGAGATTTCTGTGCATTAATTTTGTATCCGGGTACTTTACCAAATTCATTGATTAGCTCTGGTAGTTTTCTGGTACAGTCTTTTTTTTTTTTTACATCTTTATTGGAGTATAATTCCTTTACAATGGTGTGTTAGTTTCTGCTTTATAACAAAGTGAATCAGTTATACATATACATATGTTCCCATATCTCTTCCCTCCTGGGTCTCCCTCCCTCCCACCCTCCCTATCCCACCCCTCTAGGTGGTCACAAAGCACCGAGCTCATCTCCCTGTGCTATGCGGCTGCTTCCCACTAGCTATCTGTTTTACATTTGGTAGTGTGTATATGTCCATGCCACTCTCTCGCTTTGTCACAGCTTACCCTTCCCCCTCCCCATATCCTCAAGTCCATTATCTACTAAGTCTGTGTCTTTATTCCTTTCTTACCCCTAGGTTTTTCATGACATTTTTTTCCTTAAATTCCATATATATGTGTTAGCATACGGTACTTGTCTTTCTCTTTCTGACTGACTTCACTCTGTATGACAGACTCTAGGTCCATCCACCTCATTACAAATAGCTCAATTTCGTTTCTTTTTATGGCTGAAGTAATATTCCATTGTATATATGTGCCACATCTTCTTTATCCATTCATCCGATGATGGACACTTAGGTTGTTTCCATCTCTGGGCTATTGTAAATAGAGCTGCAATGAACATTTTGGTACATGACTCGTTTTGAATTATGGTTTTCTCAGGGTATATGCCCAGTAGTGGGATTGCTGGGTCATATGGTAGTTCTATTTGTAGTTTTCTAAGGAACCTCCATACTGTTCTCCGTAGTGGCTGTACCAATTCACATTCCCACCAGCAGTGCAAGAGTGTTCCCTTTTTGCCACACCCTCTCCAGCATTTATTGTTTCTAGATTTTTTGATGATGGCCATTCTGACTGGTGTGAGATGATATCTCATTGTAGTTTTGATTTGCATTTCTCTAATGATTAATTATGTTGACCATTCTTTCATGTGTTTGTTGGCAGTCTGTATAACTTCTTTGGAGAAATGTCTGCTTAGGTCTTCCACCCATTTTTGGATTGGGTTGTTTGTTTTTTTGTTATTGAGCTGCATGAGCTGTTTGTAAATTTTGGAGATTAATCCTTTGTCAGTTGCTTCCTTTGCAAATATTTTCTCCCATTCTGAGGGTTGTCTTTTGGTCTTGTTTATGGTTTCCTTTGCTGTGCAAAAGCTTTGAAGTTTCATTAGGTCCTATTTGTTTATTTTTGTTTTTATTTCCATTCCTCTAGGAGGTGGATCAAAAAGGATCTTGCTGTGATTTATGTCAGAGTGTTCTGCCTATGTTTTCCTCTAAGAGGTTGATCGTTTCTGGACTTACATTTAGGTCTTTAATCCATTTTGAGCTTATTTTTTTGTATGGTGTTAGGGACTGATTTAACCTCATACTTTTACATGTACCTGTCCATTTTTCCCAGCACCACTTATTGAAGAGGCTGTCTTTTCTCCATTGTATATTGTTGCCTCCTTTATCAAAGATAAGGTGACCATATGTGTGTGGGTTTACCTTTGGGCTTTCTCTCGTGTTCCGTTGATCTATCTTTCTGTTTTTGTGCCAGTACCATACTGTCTTGATTACTGTAACTTTGTAGTAGAGTCTGAAGTCAGGGAGTCTGATTCCTCCAGCTCTGTTCTTCGTTCTGAAGATTGCTATGGCTATGTGGGGTCTTTTGTGTTTCCATACAAATGGTGAAATTTTTTTGTTCTAGTTCTGTGAAAAATGCCAGTGGTAGTTTGATAGGGATTGCATTGAACGTGTAGATTGCTTTGGGTAGTAGAGTCATTTTCACAATGTTGATTCTTCCAATCCAAGAACATGGTATATCTCTCAATCTATTTGTATCATCTTTAATTTCTTTCATCAGTGTCTTACAAATTTCTGCATACAGGTCTTTGTCTCCTGAGGTAGGTTTATTCCTAGATATTATATTCTTTTTATTGCAGTGGTAAATGGAAGTGTTTTCTTAATTTCACTTTCAGGTTTTTCATCGTTAGTGTATAGGAATGCCAGAGATTTCTGTGCATTAATTTTTTATCCTGGTACTTTACCAAATTCATTGATTAGCTCTAGTAGTTTTCTGGTAGCATCTTTAGGATTCTCTATGTATAGTATCAAGTCATCTGCAAACAGTGACAGCTTTACTTCTTCTTTTCCAATTTGGATTCCTTTTATTTCCTTTTCTTCTCTGATTGCTGTGGCTAAAACTTCCAAAACTATGTTCAGTAAGAGTGGTGAGAGTGGGCACCCTTGTCTTGTTCCTGATCTTAGTGGAAATGGTTTCAGTTTTTCACCATTGAGGTAGATGTTGGCTGTGGGTTTGTCATATATGGCCTGTATTATGTTGAGGAAAGTTCCCTCTGTGCCTACTTTCTGCAGGGTTTTTATCATAAATGGGTGTTGAATTTTGTCGAAAGCTTTCTCTGCATCCATTGAGATGATCATATGGTTTTTCTCCTTCATTTTGTTAATATGGTGTATCACGTTGATTGATTTGCGTATATTGAAGAATCCTTGCATTCCTGGAATAAACCCCACTTGATCATGGTGTATGATCCTTTTAATGTGCTGTTGGATTCTGTTTGCTAGTATTTTGTGGAGGATTTTTGCATCAATGTTCATCAGTGATATTGGCCTGTAGTCTTCTTTCTTTGTGACATCCTTGTCTGGTTTTGGTATTAGGGTGATGGTGGCCTCGTAGAATGAGTTTGAGAGTGTTCCTCCCTCTGCTATAATTTGGAATAGTTTGAGAAGGATAGGTGTTAGCTCTTCTATAAATATTTGATAGAATTCACCTGTGAAGCCGTCTGGTCCTGGGCTTTTGTTTGTTAGAAGATTTTTAATCACACTTTAATTTCAGTGCTTGTGATTGGTCTGTTCATATTTTCTATTTCTTCCTGATTCAGTCTTGGCAGGTTGTGCATTTCTAAGAATGTGTCCATTTCTTCCAGGTTGTCCATTTTATTGGCATAGAGTTGCTTGTAGTAATCTCTCATGATCCTTTGCAGTGTCAGTTGTTACTTCTCCTTTTTCATTTCTAATTCTATTGATTTGAGTCTTCTCCCTTTTCTTCTTGATAAGTCTGGCTAACGGTTCATCAATTTTGTTTATTTTCTCAAAGAACCAGCTTTTAGTTTTATTGATCTTTGCTATCGTTTCCTTCATTTCTTTTTCATTTATTTCTGATCTGATCTTTATGATTTCTTTCCTTCTAACTTTGGGGTTTTTTTGTTCTTCTTTCTCTAATTGCTTTAGGTGCAAAGTTAGATTGTTTATTTGAGATGTTTCCTCTGTTTCTTAAGGTAGGATTGTATTGCTATAAAATTCCCTCTTAGAACTGCTTTTGCTGCATCCCATAGGATTTGGGTCGTCGTGTCTCCATTGTCATTTGTTTCTAGGTATTTTTTGATTTCCTCTTTGATTTCTTCAGTGATCACTTCGTTATTAAGTAGTGTATTATTTAGCCTCCATGTGTTTGTATTTTTTACAGATCTTTTCCTGTACTTGATATCTAGTCTCATAGTGTTGTGGTCAGAAAAGATACTTGATACAATTTCAGTTTTCTTAAATTTACCAAGGCTTGATTTGTGACCCAAGATATGATCTATCCTGGAGAATGTTCCATGAGCACTTGAGAGAAATGTGTATTGTTGTTTTTGGATGGAATGTCCTATAAATATCAATTAAGTCCATCTTGTTTAATGTGTCATTTAAAGCTTGTGTTTCCTTATTTATTTTTATTTTGGATGATCTTTCCATTGGTGAAAGTGGTGTGTTAAAGTCCCCTACTACGATTGTGTTATTGTCGATTTCCCCTTTTATGGCTGTTAGCATTTGCCGTATGTATTGAGGTGCTTCTATGTTGGGTGCATAAATATTTACAATTTTTATATCTTCTTCTTGGACTGATCCCTCGATCATATGTCGTGTCCTTCTTTGTCTCTTGTAATAGTCTTTATTTTAAAGTCTATTTTGTCTGATGTGAGAATTGTTACTCCAGCTTTCTTTTGATTTCCATTTGCATGGAATATCTTATTCCATACCCTCACTTTCAGTCTGTATGTTTCCCTAGGTCTGAAGTGGGTCTCTTGTAGAGAGCATATATACGGGTCTTGATTTTGTATCCATTCAGCCAGTCTATGTCTTTTGCTTGGAGAATTAAAGCCATTTACATTTAAGGTAATTATCAATATGTATGTTCCTATTACCATTTTTTAATTGTTTTGGGTTTTTTATTATAGGTCTTTTCCTTGTCTTGTGTCTCCTGCCTAGAGATGTTCCTGTGACATTTGTTGTAAAGGTGATTTGGTGGTGCTGAATTCTCTTAGCTTTTGCATGTCTGAAAAGTTTTTAATTTCTCTATCGAATCTAAATGAGATCCTTGCTGGGTAGAGTAATCTTGGTTGTAGGTTTTTCCCTTTCATCACTTTAAATATGTCCCGCTACTCCCTTCTGGCTTGGAGAGCTTCTGGTGAATGATCAGCTGTTAACATTATGGGAATTCCCTTGTATGTTATTTGTTGCTTTTCCCTTGCTGCTTTTAATATTTTTTCTTTGTATTTAATTTTTGATACTTTGATTAATGTGTGTCTTGGTGTGTTTCTCCTTGGATTTATCCTGTCTGGGACTCTCTGTGCTTCCTGGACTTGATTGACTCTTTCCCATATTAGGGACGTTTTCAACTATAATCTCTTCAAATGTTTTCTCAGTCCCTTTCTTTTTCTCTTCTTCTTCTGGGATCCCTATAATTTGAATGTTGGTGAGTTTAATGTTGTCCCAGAGGTCTATGTAGCTGTCCTCAATTCTTTTAATCCTTTTTTCTTTATTGTGCTCTGCAGTAGTTACTTCCACTATTTTATCTTCCAGGTCACTTATATGTACTTCTGCCTCAGTTATTCTGCTATTGATTCCTTCTAGAGAATTCGTAATTTCATTTATTGTGTTGTTCATAATTGTTTATTTGCTCTTTAGTTCTTCTAGGTCCTTGTTAAATGTTCCTTGTATTTTCTCCATTCTGTTTCCAAGACTTTGGATCACCTTTACTATCATTACTCTGAATTCTTTTTCAGGTAGACTGCCTATTTCCTCTTCATTGGTTTGGTCTGGTGGGTTTTTATCTTTTTCTTTCAAATGCTGTGTGTTTCTCTGTCTTCTCATTTTGCTTTACTTACTGTGTTTGGGGTCTCCTTTTCTCAGGCTGCAGGTTTGTTATTCCTATTGTTTTTGGTGTCTGTCCCCAGTTGGTGAATTTCATTTAGTGGGTTGTGTAGCCTTCCTGGTAGAGGGGTCTAGTGCCTGTGTTCTGGTGGATGAGGCTTGATCTTGTCTTTTTGGTGGACAGGACCACATCCGGTGGTGTGTTTTGGGGTGTCTGTGACCTTATTATGATTTTAGGCAGCTTCTCTGCATATGGGTGGGGTTGTGTTCCTGTCTTGCTAGTTGTTTTGCATAGGGTATCCAGCACTGTAGCTTTCTAGCCATTGAGTGGAACTGGGTCTTAACGTTGAGATGGAAATCTCTGGGAAAGCTTTTGCCATTGTATATTACGTGGAACCAGGATGTCTCTGGTGGACCAATGTCCTGAACTCACCTCTCCCACGTCAGAGGCACAGGCCTGACACCCGGCCAGAGCACCAAGACCCTGTCAGCCGTATGGCTCAGAAGAAAAGGGAGAACAAAAGAAAGAAAGAAAGAAAGAAAAATAAAATAATTAAAATAAAAAATAAATATTAAAAACAGAAAAAATTAAAACGTAATTTTAAAAAAAGAAAGAAAGAAAAAAGAGAGCAACCAAACCAAAAAACAGATCCACCAGTGATAACAAGTGCTAAAAACTATACCAAAAAAAAAAAAAAAAGAAAAAACCAGGCGGACAGAACCCTAAGGCAAATGGTAAAAGCAAAGCTATATTGATAAAATCACACAAAGAAGCATATACATACACACTCACAAAAAGAGAAAAAGGAAAAGTATTTATATATCGTTGCTCCCGAAGTCCTCTGCCTCAATTTTGGGATGCTTTGTTGTGTATTCCGGTGTTCCACAGACGCAGGGTACATCAAGTTGATTGTGGGGATTTAATCCACTGCTCCTGAGGCTGCTGGGAAAAATTTCCCTTTCTCTGCTTTCATCACACAGCTCCTGGGGTTCAGCTTTGCATTTGGCCCTGCCTCTGCTTGTAGGTCACCTGAGGGTGTCTGTTCTTTGCTCAGACAGGAGGGTGTTAAAGGAGTGGCTGACTGTGGGCTCTGGGTCACTCAGGCTGGGGGGAAGGGAGGGGTACGTATGCGGGGTGAGCCCGCGGCGGCAGAGGCCGGCATGACGGTGCACCAGCCTGAGGCACACCGTGTGTTCTCCCAGGGAAGTTGTCCCTGGACCATGGGACCCTGGCTGTGGCGGGCTGCACAGGCTCCCGGGAGGGGAGGTGTGGATAGTGACCTGTGCTTGCACACAGGCTTCTTGGTGGCTGCAGCAGCAACCTTAGCATTCCATGCCTGTCTCCAGTGTCTCCACTGATAGCCGCGGCTCGTGCCCGTCTCTGGAGCTTGTTTAGGCGGTGCTCTGAATCTCCTCTCTTTGTGCACCCCGAATCAATGGTCTCTTCCCTCTCAGGCAGTTCCAGTCTTTTCCAGGACTCCCTCCTGGCTACCTGTGGCACACTAGCCCCCTTCAGGCTGTGTTCACACAGCTAACCCCAGTCCTCTCCCTGGGATCTGACCTCAGAAGCCCGAGCCTCAGCTCCCAGCCCCGACCCGCCCTGGCGTGTGAGCAGACAAGCCTCTCAGGCTGGTTAGTGCTGGTCAGCAGCGATCCTCTGTGCGGGAATCTCTCCGCTTTGCCCTCTGCACCCCTGTTGCAGCGCTCTCCTCTGTGGCTCCGAAGCTCCCCACCTCCGGCCACCCCCCGACTCCACCAGTGAAGGGGCTTCCTAGTGTGTGGAAACTTTTCCTCCTTCACAGCTCCCTACCAGAGGTGCAGGTCCCATCTCTATTCTTTTGTCTCTGTTTTTTCTTTTTTCTTTTGCCCTACCCAGGTACGTGGGGGTTTTCTTGCCTTTTGGGAGGTCTGAGGTCTTCTGGCAGCATTCAGTAGGTGTTCTGTAGGAGTTGTTCCACATGTAGATGTATTTCTGATGTATTTGTGGGGAGGAAGGTGATCTCCACGTCTTACTCTTCCGCCCTCTTGAAGGTCTCCCCCCGTTATAGTATTATTGACTATATTCCCTATGCTCTACATTACATCCACATGACTTATTTTATATTTGGAAGTTTATACTTCTTAATTCCCTTCCCCTGTTTTGAACTTCCCCCCACAACCCCTGCCCTCTGGCAATCACCAGTTTGGTGTCTGTATCTATGAGTCCATTTCTGTTTTGCTTTGTTTGTTCATTTGTTTCCTTTTATAGATTCAACACTTAATTAAAATAATATGGTATTTGTCTTTTTCTGTCTGACTTACTTCACTTAGCAGAATATTCTCTAGGTCCATCCATGTCACAAATAGTAAGATGTCATTCTTTTCATGGTTGAATAATAATCAGTTGTGTGTATATGTATGAGTGGTGTGTGTGTGTGTATAGATTATGTATTTTTCCACGTTAGAAAGATAGATTGTATCGATCTATTGATGGACACTTAGGTTGCTTTCCTAGTCTTAGCTATTGTAAATAATGCTGCAGTGAACATTGGGGTGCATTTATCTTCTTGAATTAGTGTCTTCATTTTCTATCAATGAATATCCAGAAGTGGGATTGCTGCATCATATGGTAGTTGTATTTTTAATTTTTTGAGGAACCTCTATACTGTTTTCCATAGTGGTTGTACCAGTTTATATTCCAACCAACAGAGCACAAGTGTTCCCTTTTCTCTACATCCTCACCAACAGTTGTTATTCGTTATCTTTTTGATAATAGCCTTTCTATCACGTGTGAGGTGATAGCTCATTGTGGTTTTGATTTGCATATCTCTGATGAGTGATGACCATCTTTTCATGTGCGTGTTGGCTATCTGTATATCATCTTTGGAAAAATGTCTAATCAGGTCCTCTACCCATTTTAAAATCTGAATTTTTTTTATATTTAGTTGTATGAGTTTTTTATGTATTTTGGATATTAACCCCTCATCAGATATATCGTTTGCAAATATTTTCTCCCATTCAGTAGGATGCCTTTTTGTTTTGTTGATGGTTTGTTTTCCTGTACAAAACCTTTTTAATTTGATGTAGTCTCATTTGCTTGCTTTTGCTTTTGCTGCTCTTTCCTGAGGAGACAGATCCAGAAAAATATTGCTAAGCTGATGTCAAAGAGCATACTGCCTATATTTTCTTCTAAGTGTTTTATGGTTTCCCATCTTACATTTAGGTCTTTAATAAGTTTTGAGTTAATTTTTGTGCATGGTGTGAGGGAGTAGTCCAGTTGATTCTTTTACATGTAGCTGTCCAGTTTTCCCAGCACCACTTATTGAAGAGACAGTCTTTCTCCATTGTATATTCTTGCCTCCTTTTTCATAGATTAATTGACCGTAGGTGTGTGGGTTTATTTCTGAGTTCTCTGTCCTGTTGCATTGATCTATGTGTCTGTTTTTGTGCCAATGCCATACTGTTTTGAATACTAAGAGCTTTGTAGTATTGTCAGGGAGTGTGATACCTCCAGTTCTGTTCATCATGATTATTTCTTTATATAATCTTGATACTAATCCTGTGTTGATGGGTTTTTTTTGGTTACTTCATTGTATAGAAATTTCTGCCTTTCAATGGCATCAGATTCAGCATGGTTTGTGCTTATTAATTGTCTTATCTTGGACATTTTTTCCTATCCTGAAGTTATTTTTCAGTTCTCCAAATTTTCAAGTTTGCTTCTCATATTCATACCTTTAACTCACCTGAAATTTATTTTTGTGGTGTGGCATAGATTTTAACCTACTTTTGCACACAGACCATTAGTATCTTCCTACGTCAAAAGAGAGATCTACGTCATCATTTTAATGACTGCCTAATATTCTGTCATAATTCATTTAATTCATCTCCTCTTGTTTTATATTTGGATTATTCCAGATGTCCCCTTTATAAATAATGCTAAGGTGAACATTCTTCTAAAGCAAATAACTTTTGCAATCAGAAAAACAGAAAGCAAAAAATAGGGACAGCTTTAAAAATACCCAACAGCCTTCATAATGGGGTATTGCATAGTTGCATTCATTTATTAAGTACTATTTCTAGGTGCTAAATACATGGTGCTTACGGTAGACTGTTACTCACCATCTACTCCGACTTCCTTATTGTGTGCTTTTCTTTTTCTTTTTTTTAAATTTTATTTATTTATGGTTGTATTGGGTCTTCGTTTCTGTGCGAGGGCTTTCTCTAGTTGCGGCAATTGGGGGCCACTCTTCATCGCGGTGCGCGGGCCTCTCACTATCACGGCCTCTCTTGTTGCAGAGCACAGGCTCCAGACGCGCAGGCTCAGTAATTGTGGCTCACGGGCCTAGTTGCTCCGCTGCGTGTGGGATCTTCCCAGACCAGGGCTCGAACCCGTGTCCCTTGCATTGGCAGGCAGATTCTCAACCACTGTGCCACCAGGGAAGCCCTGTGTGCTTTTCTATATTGCCAAGTTTTGAAACTTAAAAATCCGTATCTCTGAGGCTCTCATAGCTAGGGTTCTCCTTGCATCCACCAAACAGATGCACTCACATGGGATTTAGAGGCAGAAATGAGGCAGTGGCCGTACTGCTGTCTTATCTATTGCTTTTCTCAAGCCCTGCTGTGGAAAGAGTGGTCATTTCTGAGGCAGCCTTCCGGGGTGTAGTCAGTAGCTTTGTAGAAGCCTTCATTATGATGGTGGCTCTGCATCCTGTCTGGATTACATGTGTAGAAGTGTGTTTTATATCTCAGTGGTGCCAATGGTGGCCTCCTGATTCTCCGTTTTCCTGATTGTGGCAAAGGTTGTCTGAGGGGCTCAGCCCAGAACCTGCTCCTCTATCACTTCCAGTGATCTTATATGTACAGAATCCCTTGTGTTACATAGCTTTCTGTTTAAAATGCTAGCGTTGTTTCTGTTTCCTGCAGCAGAATCCTGTCTCACACAATTGTCTGAAGAGGGAGATGGAATATAAGCAAATAATGTCCACACACTTTGCTAAGTGCTAATGCATTTATCTGCTGGGTGCTGTGGGATCACAGAGGAAGGACTATTTTTGCCCACAAGAGTCAGGAAAATTTTCACTTAGGAGGTGATTTTTGGCCAGGTCTTAAAGGGCAATAATGGGCAGAGGGAACAGCCTGAGAATGTCCAGAGATATGTGATTCTGACGCAAATAATTTGGTGTGGCTGAATCATAGACTGTGTTGTATAACGATCACCCTGACAGTAGTTGTGTGTGGGACAGTGTAAGGGGCATAGAAATGTAGCCGGGGAGAACGACAAAGTTAAGAAAAGCAGAGGACAGGTGTGGATAAAAAGAAAGAAAACTGAATATGATGAATGAGAGGAAAGTCAAGGATTCTTAAGTTTTTGCCCTGGAAATCCCTCCCTCCCTCCTTCCCTTCCTTCCGACTGAAGCTCACTGTGTTAGAGTACAAGCTCATTCCGGAGCATGTTAATTTCTCTTGTGTTCCCTATAACATCTAGCTGATGCCTCGCCCGTGATATTGCTCCATAAATATTGGTAAAATGTTTGATCTGAGCTACTTGATTGTACCTTTAAGAGTAGTTAACAGAGTTAAGAAAATCAATGTGCTATTCTAAGTCACTGTTTGGAAAAGATTTAAACCCTTGCAGTGGAGTACTGAACAGTTGGTTTGAGTTTATTCCTTTTTAATTTTTGGCCACACCTCATGGCATGTGGGACCTTAGTTCCCCGACCAGGCATGTGTAGGACCTTAGTTCACCGCCCAGGGATCGAACCCGCACCCCCTGCATTGGAAGGCAGAGTCTTAAACACTGGACAGCCAGGGAAGGCCCCTGAGTTTATTCTTTATCTTACAACAGCCAAAGCTCTTTCCTGTTTCTTCCTGAGTTGATGAGAGAAAGCATTACCTTATATCTCTAGATTTCCCTCGCAGGTAAAATGGTCTATGCCCTTCCCTAAAACCTTTTTGAAAACCCTCACTTCTGCAGCAGAAAATCTACTTCTTCTTTGTCTTTAACAATCACAACGGTCTCTAATGATACTAATATACTAACATCAGTACTATTAACAGTAATAATGAAAAAAAAAAAAAAAAGGCCGGGAAGTAACACGGTCCCTTTACTTCAGATCACTTCCAAGCCCTGTTTTTGAAGGTTCAGTAGTCAGAGCTGGGACTTCTTTGGAGTTAAACCTACTTGTAACATTTTGTTTTTCCCTAGGGGTAGAATAAGACAAACTTTTTTGTTCCTTTTTCTTAATAAATATGAAGGGACTTGACAGTTAATTAGAATGTTTGTTTTACTTCAGAGATGCCTTAGGTTACCACCAGAAAGGCCCTTTTAAAAGAGAGAACCAAAATATAGAACACATTTTGAACAGACAATTAAAAGAATTACCAGCTTTTTCACACAGTGCTATTGGAGTTCAAAGGTGGAAGAGATCACTAGCTGGGAGAAATCAGTGAAAACTCAAATATTCAGCAAATATTGGGCTATGCTTTCAAGGAGGGATTGGTTTTCGGTAGGGGAAGGGGAGGAAAACTACCTAGATAGGGTAATATCAAGGAAAAGGATGTGGAAATGGGAATGAGGGAAAGAATTCAAAGGACAGAGAATAGACTATTCCAACTCAATAACTGGGAGACAAAAAACCTGAATATGTTGGTGTGGCAAATTATTTTGCTTGGGACTTTATTTTGCATGTTCCTTAGTGTTTTGGGCATGCCAGGCTAGCAGGAGAAGATTGGCACCATTGTCTGAGTGTTGGTCATCATTTGAACCGCACTGTGGATCTGTGTACCCAGTTGTTGAACTGTTATAATGTCAGAGTGGCAGGGCCCTCAGAGACCTTTAATCCAACTCCCTCACTTTACAGATCCGGAAACTGGCGTCTAGAAAGCAAGGACTTGTTCTAGCTCACACAGTGAGTCGGGCATTTGAATCCAAGTGTATCATTGAAAGTTAATGGTGAAATTAACCTGCCAAATGCTCAGAAGAGGAACGTGTCAACCGGTTGACTACCTTATTGTACTTCCTTTCTCGTAAAAATCCCCTGCATCTGGAAAGGCGTTCCATTCCTCTAGTTGGGTCAGAGCTGTTCTACTGCCTCTCTGTATACTTCTGAGGGATAAGGTGAGCACATTTGTTGGCTGGGCTAGCATTTCCTTCTCGCTAACTCATGTAGATTACAGACTTTCTTTATTGAGTGAGGAAAGGAAGCAGTCACTTAGCAGCTTCGACAGGCTAAAAGCGGCCTTTATTATTAGAAATCAGCTGCTTTAATTTGGAAAAGCAGTGGTTAGATTTTGAGTTGCAGTTTTACACAGTAAGGTGGCGTTTTGTTCTGTTACCTGCACCTGGAGGAGAATGGAAACAATTTCAAAAGTGAAGCAGTTTCAAAAGCGAAGCAGTGAAAGACCTTGGAGGTTGGAGTCTACGGTTCCCAGGATAAGATTTCCTTAAGGCCTTTTGCCCAGAACATCGTCCTTTCCTCTTGAAACCGTGGAACAAGATAACTCTCACTGATTGCAAAAACCAGGCAAACCTTGACACTGGTGTTTCAAGAGAGGGCATTGAGGCAGATGAGTTACCACTGTTCTGTGAATCTCAGGTGGTGAACTGTGCCGGAATGATACCACCAATGAAGCCACTGACCCAGTGACCACAGGGGAGATTCTTAAGATAAGTACAAAGTCTGAAGCCTAACCTTAGGACAGATGGCCAGTGAAAAAATTGAGCCCTTGAGACCCTCATGCATAGATGAACACAAGAAGCAAGGACAGCTTGGCAAAACCCAACTCAGGTCCTACGGGAATCAGATGCTCCTAGTGCTAATAATACAGCGCTCCAAGTGCAAAGGATGACGGGGAGCCTGGATTGTTCTGTTGAGACTGGAGGATGGGTTTCTACTCAGTGGAGTAAGGGCTGTATATAAATGTGCAAGTGCAGAATGATAGAGGTAGCTGACAGCTAAGAGAAACAGCAGTACAAAAACCAAAAACAGCCTCAGTTGATGTAGTAAGCCTTAGACATTAGAAAGGAGGCTTAGTAAATACAAACGCTTTCCTAAAGGTAGCATTTATTTCAGCATTGTTACCACTGCAGAAAGTCAAGCAGTTTGGATCCTCCAGAATGAAAGCCACATTCTTTAGTGGGGGGGGGGGGGTTAGACATAGTGGCTAAGATTCTAGACTTTGGTTTCATCTTGATATCAGGACTTCCAACCTTGTCTCTGCCACTTCCTACCTCTGTATCCTTGGACAAGTTACTTCACTTCTCTGATCTTCACTTTCCTCTTCAGTGAAATAGAGGTAATAATAGGATATATCTTTGGGGCTGTTGTGGAGATTTAATTGTGATCGTACATAGGAAATATTTAGCATGGTGTCTGGCATAGAGAAAAATAAAAATATTAAATTGCTCTTCTATTTCTCTTCCTCATCTTTACTGATATCGACCTAGTTATTATTTATTTTTTGGCCATGCCATGTGGCAGGTGGGATCTTAGTTCCCTGAGCTTTTATTTGGTATAACTCTAACGCTACAGAAAAGTTGTAAGAATGGTCCTGAGAGTTTCTCTATACCCTTCACCTAGCTTCCCCAATGTACGTTACTATGTACGTTTGTCAAAACATTGGTTCAGTACTATTAACTAAACTTCACAGTTGGATTTGCCCTAGTGTTTCCACTAATGTCATTTTTCCATTTCAGGATCCATTCCAGGATACTGTTTCACATTGAGTTGTCATGCTCCTTAGTCTCCTTTGATGTGTGATAATTTCTTAGATTTTCTGTGTTTTTCATGACCTTGACGTTTTTGAAGAGTACTGGTCAGGTATTTGTAGACTGTCCCTCAGTTTTATATGAAAATTGGAACTAAGACTTTTTCTTTAGATACTACTCTTCTGTTAGTGAAAAGGGACTGGCGATTAAATGAAAACTACACTTATGATACATTCTGTAATTATCTCTAGTAATTAGACTGTTTTATCCTTATATCAACAATTCTTAGCATGATGCCTAGTATGCGATAGGCATGCATATATTTTTTGAATGAAGAAATCAACGTTTCTGATTTAATTGTTTATGACACTATTTGTATTTTGACTCATTTCTGTGTTGATGCAGTTTTAGTTTTGTAACAAAATGATATCCCAATTTAAGAGCCCCCCTCAAGCTTTATAAATAAGAAGCACCTAGGTCGATTTAACGAACTCTCTCACCGCTGTCTTGTCTGAGTCTGAGAGGTGAGACACACACACATTTGTTCCCCAATAGGGATGATCACTGATTTCTGTATTGGTCACTATGATTTACACCTGTATGAAGGTTTATCTTTAAAATGTTCGAAGAAGAGACTCCCTGGCAGTCCAGTGGCTAAGACTTCACGCTCCCAACTCAGGGGGCATGGGTTCAATCCCTGGTCGGGGAGCTGGGGAACTAAGATCCTGCATGCTGCACGGCGCGGCAAAAAAAAAAAAAAAAGTTGGAAGAAACTGAATGGAAAATGGGATTACAAAACTACGAGTGCTTCCATAGAAACTCAGAAAATAGCATGTGAATGATTGTATAGGGTATCTGTGCATATGTGGGCACATACACGTGTATGTCTCTCTGGGGGTTAGTATGTTTATGGAAAATGACTGAAAGGATACATATTCAACTGTTAACAGTGCTGCCTTTGCTACCTCTGTTGGTAAGGGTGAGTTTGGGAGAAGAGTGCGAAAAATTGGGGACCAACCTTTTACCTTTTACTTCCCCCTCATGATAAAAAAGAAATGAAGAAAAACATTCTGAAAGAATTCACCATGTGATCCCTTTAACTAATAACTAAAAAAAAAAAAAAAAAAAGACAGTTTTGAGATCTTAGGGAATAGCAATTTAGGGTGACTGATGTTTAGACAGCTGTTGGAGGGCTCTGGCAGGTGGCTGAATTTAAATATGCAGAGTACATGCAAATGTCTACCTGTTGAGACTGAATTGCGCAGAGAGCTATGTAGGTGCAAGGGGGGTATATCAACAAACAGTCCAAACTTCTTCCTGTTTTCATGTCATAAATTTGTAAACACGGAGATGATAACAGATAGTTGAGAACCCCCCTCCCCCCTCGCCTCCATAGCTTAGACTTCCTCTCAGAACTGTGTCTACACAATCCCACATATGGCCAATGGAGGCCGCAGCTGGAACATCTTTTGTGACGGCAGTAGAACCCATTTACTGGCTATGTACATAGACTGTATATGGAGAGAAGCAAAAGGAATTTGGTTTTTATTGCATTCCATTAGTGGCGCTGACGTGCGGTGTATAGTCAAAAGCAGCACAGAATTATTATGTGAACTGACGCCAAAGGCAATGGATTTGGAACAATTAGTTCTACTTCAGGGTAATTGCTGCCTTCCCCACTTGCTTTCTCTTCCGTGTCTGCCTTATTCCCTCCATGCCATTGTTCGACATTTCCTACACAGAAGGCAATTAATAATGGAAGTCGTGGGTAATACAAAGAGCTCGATAAATGATGGGCTAGTGGTTTATTTAATCTAGTTCTATTTTTTGATTCCCAAACAGCCGTAACGGGAAGAAACGAGGCAAATGATTTACAAATCTGATGAGTTCACAAATTCATTGATTCGTCAAACGTTTACTGGGTGCCTGTTAGGTCCCAGACACTGCGTTAGATGTGACAGGAAAAACTAATGGGAACATTGGCTCTGTTTGCTATGCGCTCAGAGATGAAGTAATCCTCGGCTCCGTAACTCTGGGTGATAACAAGAAAATGGAAATCGAAATCTTTCACATTAATTGAGCTTTCTGAACAAATGATAATTTGGTTTTGAGAAATAAATGTTAAGACACATATTGCTTTTAAAAACTAAATGTATTAGGATCGTGTGGTCCGATTCGCTTAAATAAAATTTTATACAACTGATGCAGAAATTCAAAATCTCAATGCAGACAGAGATTTCATCCAGCCTGTCTTTCTACTCCAGAGCTGGCCTGTCTGAATACCTACAGTGACACTTCATTCCGGGCACTTATTTTTTAAAGAAACTGCTTATAGCTGCATGGTGCTTGAGGTTTTAGGACCTCCAACTGTTGACTTTCTGTAATCTTACTAAGCATTTGGAGAGAAACACAAGCTCTCTCCTTGTACACAGGAGTGGGAATCCATCTAGGTCTGAGATAATTTTCACCTGGCTCTTTGAATAGTATTGTGATTATTAAGTAAGATTACATACAAAAAAAAAAACTCTTTAAAGATCTTTAAAGCACGATAAAATGTAAGGTACGTTAACCCCCCTGCACGTTCAGACTTTCATCTGGTAGCCTCACTTTTCTAGAATATTCAGCCTTGAACCACGAAGTTAGCAAAAAGAATTGTGAAGGCCAGGACTTGCTGTTATGAATCCCATGTATAAAAACCATGCAATTAACTTGAGAGGGTCAGTGTACCACAGTGAGCCTTGTTAATACATACTTCTTTTTTTTTTTTTTTTTTTTTTTTTTGCGGTACGCGGGCCTCTCGCTGTTGTGGCCTCTCCCGTTGCAGAGCACAGGCTCCGGATGCACAGGCTCAGTGGCCATGGCTCACGGGCCCAGCTGCTCCGCGGCATGTGGGATCTTCCCAGACCAGGGCACGAACCCGTATCCCCTGCATCGGCAGGCGGACTCTCAACCGCTGCGCCACCAGGGAAGCTCAATACATATTTCTTAATAAGCATGGTTATCTGGTGGACATGCAGCAGTTTGGGGAAGGCAGGTAGGGAAAGAAGACTATTAGAGGCAGGTTGGGTGAGAGCAGAAGAAGAGACAGTTGACAGACTTCTAGTAAGGAGGAGACAGAGAAACATGGAGAGAGACCGAGAGCCATATTACAGCACGGCACAATAACTGTAGTCCATAATGACGGCCTTAAGTCATGGAAGAAAAGTTAAATTATGTTCTGTGTCCTTTGAGATATCAGGGATGTGGATAGTACTGGTTCCTGCCAATGTAGTTCAAATTTCGGAGCTTGAGATGCAAACTTCAGTTATCTGAAAGCATACCAACGTTGAAGCATTTCATTTTCCTGACAGTCAGAAAATGAAGCATTGCTACGGGAATATAATTATGAATTGCTCTTAGAGATAACGGATCTCATCCGTTGCTTACAAATGAAATAAAATGATTCCTGGCCCTGATTTTGGTATACCCCACCATATTTCCCGTTATGTCCAGAGGTGTAAGAGATATTATGAAGCTCAGACCAATAGGCAATAAGCAACCATGAGCATTGCTTGTTTGCCATGGCATGCCCTACATCTAACACAGTCCCTGGCAGTCAAAATTTTGCCTAAGTGTGTATAGATATATAATGTAAATGTAAATATCTCATAGGAAAAAAGGGCAAGTTGTAAAATCAACGATTTCAGTATGTTGTACCTTTTTAACGTTGAGTATAGAGTCAGCTATTGCTGTATCCCTAACAATAACAGAGTATTTGTGGCATGCAACAGTAAGCAATAGTTTTGCTCACATGTCTATGGGTTGGTTTGAGGTCAGGTGACCTAGGCTGGGCTTAGCTGGGTGGCCCTTAGCTGCAGGTTGGGTCTGAGTCTTTTCTGTGTGTCTTGGGCTAGCTGATTAACCGGGGATGCTTTTTCCTGGTGGTGGTGGAGATGCAAGGGAGCAAGCAGAAGCAAGAGAACCATGAGGTCCCTCTTAAGGCTTAGGCTTGAAACGGAAACTGTCTCTTCTACCCTTATTCCACCGGACAAAGTAAGTCACATGGTCAAGCCCAACGTGCACTGCCTGTAGGGGGAGGGACTGTAAAGTCACATGGCAAAGGAATGGGTCTAGGCAGGAGTGATGAATTGGGGTCTATGTCAGCAAGACTTGAGGTCAGGTACCTGTGATTACTCTTATGGGACAATAATTGGATCGTTTTGCTTTCAGCAGTAACCACATAATAAGATATGGGGCAGGCCCCCAAAACCAACTGTTGATATAGAATTGAAAACTTTCCTCCCAATTCTCAATCTTCTTCTTCTTCTTTTTTTTTTTTTGCGGTACGCAGGCCTCTCACTGTTGTGGCTTCTCCCGTTGCGGAGCACAGGCTCCGGACGCACAGGCTCAGTGGCCATGGCTCATGGGCCCAGCCGCTCCGCGGCATGTGGGATCTTCCTGGACCGGGGCACGAACCCGTGTCCCCTGCAACAGCAGGCGGACTCTCAACCACTGCGCCACCAGGGAAGCCCCACTCTTCTAACTTTTTTGACAAAGTTTCTAGTAATAGTTGACCAAGAATGAGGCATCTGCAGCTACAATTTCTCTGTGCCGGATGAATAGCCATAGCAAAATATTATTGTACCCAGGAAAACCAATGGCGTTAAACAGATTGCTATTCAGCCTGTGATGATGTCTAATTTAACTTTAACGTTCAATAGGGGTTTAATGTGCTCTAGTCAATGGAAATTAGAACACTAGGAAACACCTCTTTGATGGGTGGAGGTGTGTTGGATTGCATGACTGTATCTTTCCTGCTTGACAGCTCCTCATGCTAAGAATAAATCATTATCCTCCTGTTGAACATGTATCATCTGAGATATTACCTGGCACCGGTAAGTGCCTGAGTCTGAATTGGCACTTGGAGGGTAGTCACAATGTTTGCTAACATGTCTCTTAACTAAATTTAGTTATATAGATAGGTAGGTTAGATTATTTCATAGTCGAATTCCCACAAGTCTCATTAAAAATACCTGAAAACATGTATAGTGATTTTATTAGCACTCCCACCTCAAAATTAATTATTTCTGTCCTTTGGCTTCCTTTTAGAAGATTCAACTGGCACTGTATATTCAATCTGAATATAGTGTTAAGATCATCAGAAATGATAGCCCTCCTGGGCTCTAGGTATATCCAGGGTAGGGGTTCTTAGCATGGGGTCCACGGATGAGTGTCGTGGATTGTGAAACAACTGATCATTTGCAGATTATGAATATATTGTATACATGTAGGAACTTTTTTCTCCGAAGAACATCTATAGCTTTCATCAGAGTCTTTTAAAACTCCAAGACTCCAACACACTAACAAAAGTTTGTGCTTGTCTAGTAGAGTTTGTGTTTGGTTTTCTGTAGGCCCATTTTAAAGAAGTGATCACCAAATCGTAGTGTGTCCACAGGATGGTGATGTGGGTGGTTAAAAGAGTCTGAAAACCATGCAACTTATTAGAGTGGTGGGTGTAATGGCAAATGTTCAGTGTGGAGGAGAGAAGGCTGATTGACAGATGCTGTAGCTGTGCTTCAATTTTCAAAGGGCAGTGACACGGAGAAGGACTTGCCTTGTTATCTTTCTAGAACTGGAAGAGGGCAGATGTGAGGCACCGGATTTCAGTGCAACCTAAAAGTGAACTTTGTCGTAATCTTAACTTTCCAGGAGCGTAACGGGTAGCTTATTATTTACTTCGCAAGTAAATAATGTACTAAAACTTCGCAAGTTTTCTACGTGTAAAGCTAAAATAACTGGGTGTTAGAATGTTCCTGTTGTCCTAGGCCTGTTAGTGCTATCCTATCCAAAGTGCTTCAGTTACTTGTCTGGGGCTTTCCTTTTCCTTTTTGAAAAATGGCATAATGAGTGCATTCACTTCAAGTGTGGAGGGTGTGTATATAGATGTGTATATATATGTGAAACATGATTCTTTTTTATCCATGAAATCATAAAATTTAAATACTAGAAGCAATTTAAAACTGATCCAGTTCCCCATTTTACAGATGATGAACCTCAGGTGTCTAGTAGAGTTTGGTCTACATTCAAGGTTACACAGTGAGTAGTTGAATAAGGACTTGGCCACTGCTCTGAGTGCCTTTTCTAGACCTCTTTTTGCCTTCTGTATGATAAAAGCCAGAAATAATTAGGACACAGAACAGTCTGGACTAGAAAAGGAATTAATATCATTCTTTTCATTAACTGCTTCAACCTCTTCTTGGAAATCAGGTCTTTTACCTCCTACCTTTTAATACAGTTGTGCTCTTCTCTTTTATAATATTCTATATTTGCTGGGAATTTACATGTGGCGATTTGCAGCTATAAGCATGTGCAAATGCAAAATTAGAATTGACATAGGGGAGGTATCCTGCCGATATCTAAATGTTGCAGACCTTGAACTGTATACTTTGAGGATGTGTGAACTGTATACTTTGAGGATCTTCAAAGTTTACAATTTAAGGGACTTGACATGGAGTTTTGACATATAAACTCAAAATCTGATCTTGACAACTGATGATGTGTTGACTCTGGGTTTTAGGTAAAGCGTACTTGGGAGCCCCTGTATGTATCTAATGGATCTATCTGAAAGTTACTAAAATTAAAGTCATAACATCTGAAAAGCTCATTTGTGGATTAAATGAGGGCTCCAACTTTACCCACTTAACAGTGCTTAACCTGCAAGCTTTCAGAAGGACAGTATAATTTTGTTCAACTCTTTGCTGGTTTCCCAATGGCCTTACCATTACTGAGCTCACTTGAAAATATCTGTTAAGAAAACATGAAAACAAAACCCAAGGCACCATGTAATAGGGGTCTTATGGCTTAAAAATATTCTAGGGAGATATTTTATCTTTATGCTAGTGAGAATGGAGTTAGGAAGTGAGGGTGCGGGATCGGAGGGCTCAAAATAGGGCAACGTTAATGGTCATAGAGTGTTGAAAAGGCAAAGGGTCTGGGAGATACTTAGATAGGAAGGCTTGACAGTGTTGAGCGATCACCGATTAAAGGGAATCAGAGAAGGAAGAATCTAATTTAAAGCCAAGGTTCTCAGCTGGTAGATGATGATGTTCTTATGCGATATTATTAATTATTCCCCATACTTCCAATGGCGTGAAGCACAAAGGTGTCACTTTTGCAGCAACGTGTATCAGGACCAAAAGCAGGAGGTAGAACCTCGTGGGTGGGAGTGGGGAAGTTCAGAGCACGTGAACGGAGGAAGACCGCACAACTAGTTAGAAATACTTTGTCCTCTCAGTCATTCTGCCACCTCTCTGGGGGTCTACTTTGCTGGTCCCAGCTCCTCACCCCTCTTTTGCAAATACCTAGACATCTGCCCCACTGCCCCATTCTCAGGGTGGCTGCTGACATCTGTGTCAGGACCCCAGCGGGCCTCACCACTCGCTCGGGGAGTTAGATTCCTCTTAGATGGAACTCCGCTCCATCTCTGCCTTGGTCAGAGAGAGAGGCTGACTTCTGAGAGACTGTTCAGAATATCAGCCCTAAGGAAAACTGACATCATCCCAGGTATTTCCTAAAATACAACCCAAGTCCTCTTTGAGGGGACCTTCAGGCAGAAGGAGCTTGGCAACTTGCTAAGGTCATGTTTTCTGCTCCTTCTTTCTGTAACACCTGTCAGTGGAGGAAGACATGGTGTGCCGGTAGCAGGGGGAGAGGTGGCCTCTCCACCTGACCTCTTGTTTGAAGCCCTCCTCTTTGCAGAGCACATCGCATCATGCTCTCTATGTCAATGCTGCTTTAATTTTGACAGGCAGCCATCATGTATGTAACCAGGGTTAGGAGCAAGGTAAAGCCTCGCCCTTTCTTTCCTGTTCAAAAATGCACATTAGAATGAAAGTGAGTGACATTCTTGTGATTATAGAGACAAATTTTGAATCTTCTCTAATTTATATTCAAACTAAAATTGCTCCCACACTCTGGTAATTTATTATTAATAACAAATGATCTCATCTGATGCTACCCACCTTTAGAGTGCCTTTGATGCTCTGAAGTTGTGAAATTCCACTTATCGGGGATCTTAGTTCCTAAGTTTTGGGGTCAGATTCTTTCTTTCAGGCTCCTGAACTCCATCTTCAACTCCAGTCACGACCCCCACCCCACTTGTCTTTTCTCAGAGGAAGAAGGTTATAAGTGTAGTTTGTACATGCTTTTGGTTTCGTGGCCTGTGTGTTACATAATATTAGGCAGTTACATTATCTGACAAATTGTGTGACACAGTTTACAGCTGCTCTAGGAGTCCATAGAAGTGAGAGATTAACGTGGGCTGAGAGTTTTTGATGATTCTCTTCCTTGAGTCAGGGACGCTTTCTCCTTGAAACCACACAGCAACCTTGTGAAGTTGGTTCTTACTGTGCCCATTTCACGGAAGAGGAGACTGAGGCTCATCAAGGTTCACAAACTTTCCAGTGGTCACGAGATGGTAAATATTGGATTAGAACTGAGTCTCGAGTCTTTCTGACTCCAAAGCCGGGGTAAAATATTTTTTGACTCTGGGGTCCTATTTGCCTGATGGGGGTGGGGAGGGAGGGGAGGGCAGTAAGGTTTGAGATGGGCCTTGAAAAACCGACACTAGTGTTTCTATAAGAGGAGGGAGGCAATAGGGAATTTCCAAATGTGAAAGGAAAATAAGCAAGGGCACAGAGATGGGAATGACAATGACTCTGCTGGTTAGTGATGAGACCAACCTGATTCTTGGTTTTCATAGAGAGTCTGGGTTAAGGACAGGAATAAAAGGTTGGAAAAAGAGGGCTGTTGGTCCTTGAAAAGTAAGCCATGTAGTTGAAATTTGATGCCAGAAACCACAGTGAATCTTTCGTTGTCTGATTTAAGAGGTGGGTCAGGGTACTGTGAAGAAAATTGAAAGTCTGTATTGGGTTAAATAAATTACACGATCATTAGGTTATTCTACACACTTAAATGGAAAGAAAGTTGATACGTGACCTTTAGGGATTCTGGGGGGTTTGAGTGG
This sequence comes from Orcinus orca, assembly GCF_937001465.1. Classification (NCBI taxonomy): domain Eukaryota; kingdom Metazoa; phylum Chordata; class Mammalia; order Artiodactyla; family Delphinidae; genus Orcinus; species Orcinus orca. Next base: position 102,024,727 of record NC_064580.1, on the reverse strand, counting down.
AGGAAGGATCAGATCATTTTAGGAGATTTTTGTGGTATGAATAGCAACTACATTGAACGGAGATTTTCCCTGAGAAAGGCTGATCTGTTTTTGAGAAAATACGTCTCTAATTTTGTTCCATTATTGGATTTGAATCGGGAGAAACCATTGAGTCAACCCCTCCTAATCTATCATTCTCTGGCAGGGTGATTTGTTTGCAGCTAGGTTTTGAACTGGATAGAGTATAGACAGCTGTGGTTATCAAACTTGAGTGGATGTCACAATCATCTGGAGGTTTCTTAAAGCACAGCCCATGCAGTGGGTCTGGAGTGGGTCCCGAGAATTGGCATTTCTAGCAAGTTCCCAGGTGATGTCGATGCTGCTATTCCCTGGACGATATTTTGAGAATCACTATCTTAGGCTGATTTCTCAAAGGACCAGGATCTTAGAATCAATTCGGGGAAACAAACAAGTAAACCCCTCACTGATATAAGGGAGAAGTGAGTGGGTGCTTTGACAGAAATGTCTTATGTTCAGTAAGTTGATAGGTAGGGACTGGTAACAGGGAGATCACATCATGCATTCTTATGGAAAGCAGTTCGGTAAAATGGAAAGAATACAAAAGGCTTTGGTGTCAGACCATCTGGATTCCCATCCCAGCTTTGCTTTTTACTACATGTATGGTTTCGTAAGTTATTTAATATTGATATCTCTGAGTTTCAGTGTCCTAACCTCTAAAACAGATTTAATAATATACAGTTATGTTAGAATTGCTGGGGAGGATTAAATGCAACAATCCAGGTTAAACTTGGATGTCTGCTTTGATTTGATATTTGACAAATGTGCACTTTTTTGAAGAAAATGGTACTTAAGTATTTTTTTTTTTGCAGGTGTAAAAAGAATTGGCTGGCTTCACTTGTGCTTTACCTCCTTAAGTGTGAATATTTATTAGTTGCCCTGAAAGTTGCTCCTTTGTATCACTTTGATATCTCTGTAATGTCACAGCAGAGTAAGACAGTTTTCCAGTCAGTGTCTATGACTATGAAATGAGTATTTCTGAATTTCTGCTTCGGGTTGGACTCCTTCAGATTGGAATAATTTTGAAGTACAAGAAAGGTCGCTGTCATCAAGTGTCAAAGGAGTAGCTCTTTATTTTCTGTCATTCCTGCCCTTTTTAAGAATAAATTGAAGGAGGTAAATGTTCCTGTGAGCCAGCAAAGGCCTAAGTATTCGAGGTATAAGATTAGCTCTTGTTCAAGGTCAAGCACCTAGGGAAAGTGATTACTGTTGGATGGTCTGATAAGCTATAAACTACCATAGGTGTTGGTCTGGACTCAGCCATCCCCACAGTAAGAGCCTGAGTCTTGGTTTCTGGGTGGATTGATACGATCTTTGATCTGTCTTTGGGTAGTAGTTGTCTGCTGGTATACTTCTACTTCAGTAATTACCTTGGCAAATCAGTGTTCTTCCATGAACCCCTAAAATCTGGTAACTCAAAGTGTGGTCTGTGGACCAGCAGTCTGGGAGCATGTTAGAAATGCAGAATCTCAGGCTCCACTCCAGACCTACCGAGTCAGACTCTTCATTGAACACGATCCCCAGGCAATTCCTAGGCTTGAGAAGTACTTCTCAAGGTGACCTCTGAGGTCCTTTGAGGTCTACTATTTAGGATTCTAAGGAAACTTGTAAATATTTTCACTCTTACTGTTCTCTCTGAAGTAATCACTTGAGCTGATCTTTCTGTGTCTCCATATTACTTTTCTCCCCATCCCCACCTAACACTGATCTCTTTTTCAATAAGCAGCTCAAATGTCACTTCCCTTGTAAACCTCTTTTGTCCCCTTGATCCCCATAACATTTCATTTGTTCTTCTGAAATAGTAGGTTATCACATGGCGTTCTACTAGACCAGTGATTTGCCAGCATGCCTGTGAATTCAAATTGGCTGTGCAGCTTTTAAACAAACACGGATGCCCAATCCAGGCCCATTGAACTACAAACTTTGGGGAGTGGGGAAGGTATAGCCTAAGCAGAGACATTTAAAAAAATTCCCTGGGTGAATTTGATATGAATTTCTGATGAAAACCACTATGAGAGAAAATGAGCTCTCTGGGTGCCAGGATTCTGTTTTTCCCAGTCTCTTGTCTAAATAAATATTTATTGTATTGAAGGATGAATGGTTTACTTGTTTATCTTTTGCAATAGATAAAGCTCTTCAGTGGCAGGTTCTCGTCTTTGTATCTGGGATATTTCAGAAGGCCTGGGGTCTTTCTGAAGGCTTTGGAGTCAGGGGGAAAAAACCCGAAACCTGAGTTTAAATCTTACCTCTGTCATTTTGTGGCTATGTGACCCTAGCAAGTTACATGATCATTCACTCAGTTCATTTGATTCGTGATTTCTGATATTTGTTGACTGCCTACTATGCCCCACGTATGATCCTAGATGCTTGGTATACAATGGCAAACAAGATAGATATCTTCCTATTTTCTTGGAGTATACGTTGTAGTGGAAGAACGATTGAGATCAGAGAGCAGACCAATGTTCCTGGAGCTCAGTGAGCAGGGAGGAATTAGGGCTAGGTTGTGTTGGGGAAAGAGGAATGCTGAGAAGTTGCTTTGATCTCGTCACCCTCCTCTGTGAGAAACAATGTATGCAATTATTTTCAGTTGGGCTAGTGCCTAAGAATCCTTAAGTCGTACCAAGGAAAGCTGGGTTGAAGCTTATGGTATAGCCTACAGAGGACCTCTATGTCTCAGTAAACTCAAATCTAATTCTGGGCATCTCATGGCCTCTGGTCAGCCATGATAAAGGAATTTATGATGATGCTGCATAGAAGGAAAGGCCAAAGAAATCACTGTGACTGGCTTTGAGGTGATCTTGGCTAGCTTTCCATTTCCAAGGAGTGTCACAATATGCGTGTGACCTTTTTATCCAAAGGTACCCCACCTACAAGAAATGTCCCTCGCATGTCATGATATTGACCAACCAAAATAGCAATTCTTTCGCGCTGTGGGAGAGAGTTAGAAAAGAAGCCAAAGCTGCCTTCCCCTACATTACTTAACTTACCTGAACCTCAGTTTCCTTATCTTTAAGATAAGGAGTCTTCGAGCCACCATATCAAATAATTAGTGTGAGCATCAAATAAGATAATGCGTGTATAGCCATTCGTAGCGCCTGTCACCAAATTAGCTATTCTTATTCTCAGATGATTAGGGTTGAATTTAGACTCTGAAAACAAGTTGCAAAATCATCATGCAGTGGTCAGTTTGTTCTTTCATCCCTGCCAACTGGTATTACCACCTGCTGGGTGGCCACGTCTCAGAGCTCAGATACATTTGAAAAATGGACTGAAGTCAAAAGTGAGGATAAGTGGACACAATTCACTGTCCCGGGTCTATGGTGAACTTTTATCTGGAAAAGGGGATGGAGGGGGAGAGCAACTTTCTTTCCCTTTTCTTCTTTTCCACCCACCTGAAGCTTTGACAGTCAGCCTGTGGCTTATAAATTTGGCCCCAGAGAGAGGGGTGAAGAGGGTCACTGGTACTGACGTATCTCTTGTAAGTGCAAGCAACCAAAGAAGATTCTAGAGATGCAATGAAAGAATCAAATCAGAGAGGAAAAAGCAGTTACCAAGAAATCATGCTGAACTTGGTAGAAAATACAAAATGCGCTCTATGAGTGTGTGTGTGAGTGGTGTGTAGGTGTGAATGAGTGTGAGTGGGTGTGAGCCAGTGTGAGAGCATATAGTGTTTTTGCATATGGTATCCATCATGTTCATGTGGTGTGAGTGTGCAGTTGTGAGAGTCTGGAATGTGTGTGTGTGTGTGTGTGCGTGCACGCACACCAGTCTGAGTGGGTGGGTGTGTAAATGTAAGTGATACAAGTCTTTGGTATTTGTGTGTGTGTGTGTGTGTGTGTTATGAGTGGTGTGAAAAGAGGGAAGAGAGGGAAGAGATATGGGAACATATGTATATGTATAACTGATTCACTTTGTTATAAAGCAGAAACTAACACACCATTGTAAAGCAATTATACCCCAATAAACATGTTAAAAACAAAACAAAACAAAACAAAAAAAAACCTTTAAATAAAAAAAGAAAAGAAATTTAAAAAAAAAAAAGAGGGAAGAGACAGAGAGGATCTGAAGCATCTTTTTTTCTTCCAATCCAGGAGTCTGTTCCTTATTTGCCTTCTAAACCAGGTTGTGGTGGGGGGTGGGACGTTCTTGAATCAGCCTCTTTGTTGGGTGACATATATTCTTTTGCCAAGTAGAAGTCATTTTTGTTGAACTATAAATTGGGTCATTCATTAGTATGGAAATAAGGTTTTTTAGGACCAAGAACAGCTTATGTATAAATACTCTCTTACTTCAGCTCTGAACAAAGAAACAATTGTGGCTTAAATGCAGTCAGTCACTGCTAGTATATGCCAGAATGGTTGATGATCTGTCCTCAGCGGACTTTGCTGTTGGTGCCCATTGCGTTGAGGAGTGTAGGACTTTACCAGTTGATGCTAAAAAAGGCATGAAATGAATACACACAGTCTATGTAGGGGGGTTGGCAGCAGTGGAGCTCTTTTGCCCTCTTTGGCTTGTATCTTTCTTGCCTGCAGGTGAAGTAGCTATGCATGTCGACAGGGACAGGTACCTAGGAGTTGGGGTGAGGTGTAATTAATTCTGGACACGAAGCACACATAGCAGTGGCTCCAAATACGATTCTTGTTTCGTTTGTAGACCTTTTCTTTTGAAAATCATTGAAGTACCCCGGAGTTCTTTCGAATGGAGCCCACTGTTAGATGAGTTGGGTTGACCGTAGGCTAATAAGAAGAATTCAGGAAAATTCAGCTTTTATTGTCACCAAGAATTTATCAAGTAAATGTACAGCCTGCCCATATGACTCGGAAAGAGACTCTTCCTTTAGCTGGAAAAAGCAAACCGGAACAGGCCAGGATACACTATTACTGTATCAAGCAATGACTTCGTTGATAAACCAAGCCACCTCTCTGAAATTAATCCCCTGGAGAAAGAGAACCAAAATCCGAAATATGATTTTACTGGTAGCCAAAATGTATGACTCTTTAATTTCTACACTCTACAAGAATTTCATGAAACAGGTAGAAAAGTAAAACATTCATATTTGGTGTAGATTTATTTTTTTCCAGCTAGATGTTAGTAGTAAGGATGTAAGCTTACTGTATTTTACTGAATCCCATTAAACTATTTCTGTCTGGATTTAATGGAGGAAACTTCAAATGGGAAAATTCCAGGTCTTATAAAGAAGAAGAAAGAAACAAGATAAGATCAGAATACCAAGCTTGTCACCAAAATTTCTTGTCAATGCTGCAATTAGTATTAAAAAATTAGGTATGTGTAGTCTAGAACCTCGACATCCTGGCCAGTTCCCAAATTCAAACTATTTCCGTGAAGAGCCTGCTTGCTTAGAACTTGGCACTATGGGAGGCCAGTGCTGTTTGCTAATGTGGGCGTGGGCGTGAGTGCGCATGCACATGTGGAATGTGTGGGAGAATGTGTGTTTTTAGAAGTCTCCAGCCCCAATATTACACATAGTTTTGGCACCAGCATGCCCTATTCTGTATCAGAGCCAAGGTATCCAAAGCCAGTATTATGAGTAGATATAACCGTCTGTGATGTGCAAATGAGAGGATGTCTCTGCCTACTAGACGTCTCCAGAGTTTAGTTCAGTTCCTAAGGAGACGTGCACTTGAACTGAGTCATCTTACTATTTCCTTGGGGGGAGGAGGTAACATATATAGAGAGATTGCCCTCTAGAGACAAGGGCTCCAAGGGTCAGACACAGATGAGGGAGGAGGGTAGGACTCACTGGGTACAGTGGGGTGCTAGGCTTTTGGATAATTGGAATATATTAGGAAACATCCAGCCCACATTTTGTCTGCTTGGAAGGAAGCTCAGCAGAGTAGAGACAGAAAGACCCAGTTTTAAATTCTAGCCTCATCATTTACTAACTTGCGTGACCTTAAGCAAGTCATTTAACTCTATTCTTCAGTTTTCTCGTATGTAAAATACCGGTAATCAGTAATTACCATGTAATTGTCATGAAATTGCAGGTTGTTGTAAGAATTAGAAAGTTTGCATATATTTGTTTTTTGGAAATATTCAAGAAATGAGAATTATGTTAGTATTGACTCATTTGCCGGCATTAACTTTTTTTTGCTTGCATGTGAGAGTGACTTCATTTAAAGGAGCTATATATGAGCTTGGGGGAGCAGAAGTAATAACTGACTTACTACTACTGTCCCATACTATTCTTATAAGGTCTGTTTCTTGTTATCCTCCTAGTGCTGTGGAGCTCATTTCAGAACATTCTCTGCTGTCCTCATTCATTCATCACCCTGCAATTGATACTCATGCCATATGAATATATCACTTTCACCTGTCTTTTATTTTTTAACCAGTATTAGCTAGCTTATATTTTTTTTGGTGAATTAGAAAATACACTCCTTCCTCATAGCCTTTTACTTCCATCTGCTGCAAAAGCCTTGTGATAAACACATAAATATATGGTGTATATTGTGCTAGTGGTACCACATGGAGTTGTACAGTGCACAACATGCACAGCTGTATATGGTGGCCCCCTATTTCAGCATTGTTTAGCCACACTTCACTTCAGTAACCTAGACCTACTACTCCACCTCCAAAGTATTACACTCCAATAGCCTCCTCCTAGACTGCAACCTCCTATTTTTATCATTCTCTGTATCAGTCCCAATACAACTGCTCATACCTATCACACTTTGATGTCTGTCTTTCTCTCCTCATCTCTTGTATTAGTTTTTCATTGCTCTGTAACAAATTGCCACAAATTTAGCAGTTTAACACAACACCCATTTTATTAGCTCACAGTTCTGTAGGTCAGAAGACTAAACTGTCTTCTGTGTTCTGGGTCTCACAAGGCTGAAATTAGGTGTTGGCCGGGCTAGGGTCTTATATGGAGACTCTGGGAAAGAATCTGCTTTCAGGTTCATTTTAGATTGTCGGTAGAATTCAATTCCTTGCCGCTGTCAGACTAAGGTCCCATTTCCTTGTTTGCTATCAGCCAGGGCCCACTCTCAGCTCCTAACGTCTGCCTGTGTTCCTCAGCTTGGGACCTCCTTCATCTTCAGAACCAGCCACAAGTCCCCCTTGTGCTCCAATCTCACTGACCTCCCTTTCTGCCACTAGCCTGACAAAGTTCTCTGCTTTTAAAGGATGCATATGATTAGATGGCTCACACCCAGATAACCGCCCCCCCGCTTTTGCCATGTAAGGCCATGGGAGTAGCACCAGGGGGTGGAGATCATGGGGACCAAAATCTTGCCTACTACATCCTTCGTCCCCCATCCCTCATGTTGCTTAACTTAATTTCATAACCAGTCTGGACCTCATTGTTCATCACTTCAACCACATTCTGCTATCATTCTTTATTGTTTTACCCCATTGTTCAGCTGACCCATCGTGGTAACTTAACTCTGGGTCAGTACAACCACCCTTCTCATTCCTACCCCTAGGCTGCTGAGAAAGGTGGGAAGTCATAATAATCTATAGTTACAGCTTTTAGTGCTGTCACTTTCTGTGTGGAGTAGCTCTTCGACTCCTAACTTAATGCCCTCCAGCCCATCTCTCCCGTGCCCGCTAGAGCTATTTTTCTCAAATGCAATTCTGATCGTGTCAGTCTGTGTTTATGGGGTTTTGTTTGTTTTGTTTGTTTTTTGATATATAACAGTTTATGGGTTTTTGTTGTTGTTTTTTTGTTTTTGTTTTTTGTTTTTTGTTTTTTTAGTCTGTGTTTAAAATCATGTAATGGCTTCCCATAGCTTTCAGAACAGAGTTCTGACACCTTATGATGGCATAGAAGGGCCTTCTGGAGATAACCTCTACCCATCTCTCTAGCCTTATCCCTCACTGCTCCCGTGCAGGAAACCCATCTCAAACTCTACCAAATTAGTAATTCTATTGAATTCTATAGTCCTCTGTTCATGCCACGCTTTCCCATGCTTCCCGGTCTTCTGCACAGCTCTTTTGTTTTCCTGACACACCCCACCCATTGTTTTTCTTCTACTCATCCTTCAAGGCACAGTTCAAATATCTCCTTGTGAAGGCTCCTCTGTACCGTCCATTTGTTTGCCTCCTGCAAAGTCATTTACTCCTTCCCTTGAAAGCTCACCATCAAATCACATTGCATTTATGACTATGAGAGCTTTGAGGAAGGGGACTGGGTCTTTATCCATACTCTTCTCGCTTTTTCCTTTCCCCTGACTTGGAAGAGGAGGTTAGCGCATAATAAGCACTCAGGGTGTGGTTGAATAATTGCATTTATTCTCAATGGAAAGATACAGGCAAACTTGTTTGGGGCTGTTAATCAGCTCAACTAAACCTTCCAAAGGGACTTCAGTTCAAGTTCTGATTGTCGTTATGAGTTAAGGCTGCTGCGATGTTTAGCCTTAAATTTGAGATTTTCCCCAAGATTGTATTCATCCTTTTTCCTATACCTAGGAGGGATCAAGTGTTTATAAGAGATGGAAACAGACTAAAAGAGCCTATAGTACACTTCTGTCATAGTCTTTGGTCTTTAGTTATAGTTAAAACTTTTAACTAGGTAATCATTCTGCCATCTGGTAATTCAAGTTGTATTGAGGAACAATGAGGTGAAATACCTCCTGTGGAAGGAATCAATAGAAATTTGTTTTTAACTCTCCTTGGCTTTTTTGCATATGCTATGCCTGCCTACTTATATATTTGTTTCACTAATTAGGTTTTTCCAATTTCCTTTATCATGCCAGGACTGTATCTTTTCATTTGTTTCTATCTAGAAAAATATTGAATATAATGTCTAGAGGAGCTGAATTTTAATGATTTCTGTTTACTCTAGATGTAACTATAAATCCTTGCCTTCAAGTCTAGTGTTTAACATTAATAGAAACCATGAAGCAAATTGAAGGTTGTATATAGGAAGTCCAATGGAATTTTACCACCATCAATTCAGTATATTAACTGTGGTTATGTGGGACCCTGTATTTTTCTTAATGCAGTTTGATAAAACGTGTCATACTCCCAAATGTAAGACACTTAACTGGTTTATTTCACTTAAATGCTTATATAGTCTGAGTACGGTCCTCTAATAGCAAGCATACTATAAATGTGACTTCTGCTGTACTTTAAAGATAGTCCTTTAAACATCTTTTTGTTGAAGAATGTCTAATTTTATTATATAAACATGAAATTAAATCTCACATATTAGGTTATATAGCTAACTCAATTATTCACATTCTAGAAAAGAACGGTGGCTTTCTCTTGCTCTGTTAATTCCCAAAGACGTTCTTAATTTAGAATGCTTTTCTTCCTGTGGATTAATTTCTCCTTTGTATATATGCACGAGAAGCTTCTCCTGTTAAATTTTCAGTGGTCTCTGGTGAGTACAGGTGCTCCTTCAGCTTCTAACAACTCACGGTCTGTCTTTATTGAATGCCTCATAAGCTAATATTTTTGGAGTGATTCACTCATAGCTGGGAAATGGACTGTTGACATTACGGAAGGGAGATTATTGGATAACCATTGTTATGAACAACTCTTCTTTGAAAGTCAAGGATGGCTCACCAGTACTGGGTATTAAGAATACTGGTTAGAAAATGAATTTAGATAAGGACTCAGCAGCAGATCAAGCATTGTACACGAAATTTTATTTTTAAATCCAAAAAAGATAAAAATAAGAGTGCGAAATTAGAAAGTTGAGTCCTTTTTCCATTGTGTTATCTTATATTCAAACTTGAGTGATAGATTTGAGAGGGAACCTATCACTTAACACTTGAAGTAACTGAGACCCAGAGGGGTGCAGTGACTTGCCTAAGATCATACAGCTAGTGAGTACCAGAACAAGAACTATCCTGCTCTCTTCCAGACCTGTATACTTTTTACTGTATTATGTGGATTTTCTCTGCTTGTTTTTCAACTGCCAACATTGTAACAATAGTAGAACCATTTGAATGAGATGAAAAGTCACTTCCTTTTAAAAATCATTGATATTTTTCCATCCTACTTGGTGTACCCCATCTGTAACAGCTGAGGGGATTAGCTAGTAGTAGCATGCTTGGTTCTTAAGATAGTCTTGCTACTTTTCAAAAGGAATGATTTAAGAAATGCTTTTTACATGCTTAGTTGAGTGTGCAACCCTGGTTGGTGAGAGAAACCTCTTTTGTACTGTGTGAGAGTTCTTTTGTTGCTTTACACTGTAGACCTTCTCAATGGAAGGAAGGGGGGAAGGAGGCTATTATGCTGTTTTGCATTTACAATTCAGAATTGTCCTTGGTGGTGCTGAAAGAAATTTCATGATGGGATATTAGGGAGTGTTAGGCCTATTTGGGCAATTATCTATCAATCTACTTCAAGTCTTTCCATGTTCCAAAAAAAAAAAAAAAAAGTGATCAAATAAAAAACAAAATAGTGTACAATGAGTTTGATGAAATCTTTTAAGTACCTTTGGTTGCTAGGGCAACGCCTCCTTTTGTCTCTGTTTAATGTGACTTCCCTCTCTGCAGCTTGACTTCTTGCAAGCAGATATTTATTTTTAAAAAAGAACAAAATTCCAGGCTTATGGCAAAAGAATAAGCCCCCCTCTCTCCAACTTATTTTATTTGAATAAAACTGAGATGAAGAAGAGCCATTGCGTTCACTTTGCATGGGGAGCCTGAGGCAAAATGGTTAAGTGGTCCGAACTTTGGCTTTTGAAGCCTTTGTCCTTCTTGGTATCTCAGCCCCACCTCTAGGTGCCCTTGAGCTGCCTTCTGGGTGTCCTTTATGATATCCACCCCCACCCCAAGCTCCAGGGTAAGGATGCACCTCAATACCACCCATACTCCCCACCCCAATCATAATTTAGTCACCCTGTGCCCATCCTTTCAGATACTGTTCACTGTTTTCCAAAGGGAGAGCTAGCTGAAATGGTTGGTTTTAACAGATGTTGATTTGTACACATACCTTGCCCCTTAGTTTCATCATTAGATATAAATTTCTTTTGCTGTAGCAATACTTCATCCCTGAGTTTTTCAACCTCAGAACCATTGACATTTTAGGCCAGCCAATTAATTCTTTGTCCTGTGCACTGTAGGATACGTAGCAGCATCTCTGCCTCTACCCACTAGATGCTAGCATCAACCCCCCAGTTGTGACACTGGAAAATGTCTCCACAAATTGCTAAACGTCCCCTGAGGATCCAAATAGCCCTCAGTTAAGAACCACTGCTTTATCCCAGGGAAACCACCCTCTTCTCGTGATTTCAGTGGCTGTAGACTGGGCAGCGAGAAGATAGATGTATGGAGACATGAGAATACATATATTTTAAAGATCTGTATTTTGAGCCTGTTAGCTGTTAGTGTTCAACATAGTTGGCTCCCTGCTCTTATGTGCATAGGGTCAGGGTGCTTATACTCCTATTGCCCAGTGGCTTTTGTTCAACATTTTTTTGAGATATAATTTTAAGTTTATAGCTAAGTGAATTTTATCGAATGTATACTCTCCATCCAGATCAAGATAGCTAACACTCTTATTATCACATAAAGTCCCCTTTCCAGGCAATCCCCTTGACCCAAGAGACAACCACATATCTGCTTTGTGTTACGGTTGATCAGTTTTGTCTTTTCCAGAATTTCCTATAAATAGAATGATCAAATTTGTAGCTGTTTGTGTCCGGCTTCTTTGACTCACCATAATATATATATCTCTATCTATCTATCTATCTATAGATAGATAGATAGATAGATACATTTTAAAATTTTATTTATTTATTTTTGGCTGCGTTGGGTCTTCGTTGCTGCACGCGGGCTTTCTCTAGTTGCAGCCAGCGGGGGCTACTCTTCGTTGCAGTGCACGGGCTTCTCACTGCGGTGACTTCTCTTGTTGAGGAGCACAGGCTCTAGGTGTGCGGGCTTCAGTAGTCGTGGCACGCGGGCTCAGTAGTTGTGGCACACGGACTGTAGAGCGTGGGCTCATTAGTTGTGGCTCACGGGCTCTAGAGAGCAGACTCAGTAGCTGTGGTGCACAGGCTTAGCTGTTCCGCGGCATGTGGGATCTTCCCGGACCAGGGCTCAAAGCCATGTCCCCTGCATTGGCAGGCGGATTCTTAACCACCGCGCCACCAGGGAAGCCCCACCATAATATTTTTGAGATTCATCCATGTTGCTGCATGTATAGGTAGTTTATTATTTTTTTTATTGCTGAGTAGCATTTCATTATATGATACATTTGTTTATCCACTCATGTTGATGGTGGACGTTTGAGTTACCTATCGTTTTTTACTACTGTGAATATATCTGCTATGAGCATTCATGTAAAAGTCTTTTTGTGGACGTATAAACACTTTTTTGTTTTACATATATACCTAGGAGTAGAATTCTAGTGTCATACCATGTCTTAAAAATATTTTAAGTGATTAAAAAATTATATTCTAGTCCACAGAGAAAGTCAGTCTATGAAATTTCAGCCATGAAATCTACCTGTACGCTATCTAAAATGAGGATCTGAGAAATTGACTGGAAAAAAGAGAGAAATAATAGTGTTTAAGAACATGGGTTTTGAGGTCAACAGACTTGGATACAAGTCTTGGCTCTGCCACTTAACAGCTATGTGGCCTTGGGCAAGTGACTTAATGTCTCTGTGTCTCAATTTCATCAGCTATAAAATAGAAATAAAAACAGTAGTTAGGTGATAGAATTGTTGTGAGAAGTAAATGTGACAATGCAGGTAGAACACCTCACAGAGAACTTGGCATATATTACTATTAGTATTATTGAATTGTAAATGTTACAAATGCTATTGTTGTATGGGAAGTTCATCCAATTAGAGATTGTGGTTTAGAAATTCGGAAGACTAAATGAAATAATGGGAAGGAGCGAGTGTAAGGAACATGGCTGTTAAATGTCCCGGGTCAGTGGAAACAAGAGAAAAGGATAATTTAAGAAGAATTCAGGATGTACTGATTCAGATGATTTAGCTCAGGGTAATTAGTCTACTGGAAAAAGTAAAAGCAAGAAATGTTGAGGAGGATTGCAGGGATTCATACAATAACTGAACTATGTGCTTATAACAAATGAGGGGACAGGGAGCCTTGCAGGGTAGAGTTAAGTTAGGACTTGGAATTCTCAGTCACTGTCGGGTCCCAAACCCCTATATGAATCTCTCCATAAGAGAGGGAAGAGGATGATACAGGGCACACTGGTGGCCCCAAGATTGGAGAGCGTTGCAGCTGATTGGAGCAGGGACTGCCATGAGAACCAGTGGCAAGGTAGGAAAACCTGAACTGTAATTGATGAATTTCTGGAAGCTCAGTGCAGACAACTCTGAGAGTTAAAACCTCCAGGGGGATCCAGTCATAGAGTGGTCCCTACAGTATAGTGAGATTTACCTCCAGGAACTCGACCAGATTCCCATAGTAAATACTGGAGACAAATTCCCTCTTGCTTCTGGCAGAAGGAGGAGAAAGGGAACCATTTAAAAATGCACCAGAGCACTCTGTTCTCCTTAACAAGGCCTATTCTCAGGAGAAACTAGTTAACCAGACCCTAACTTGCTGGGATATTATCAGAACCTAACTGACCCAGGGAACAGAAATACCCAGCTCCAGCCCATTCTAGGCATTTTGGCCCACCTTGGGGAAGAATAAAAACCTGAGGAACACTTGTCAGGTTCACAGTCCAGAGGCATAGACTCACTAGAAGACTGAGACCTGATCATGGAATTATAGAAGACTTCCCTTCCCCCACACCTCACCACCATGTTACTGAAGGCCTATTTACAGCAATTCCTTTATCATGTCCAGCTATCAAGAAAAAATTATAGGCATACCAAAAGACAACACAAGTTGAAGAGATAGAGCAAGCATTAGAACCAGACATGGTGGGGATGTTGGAATTATAACTATCAGTCTGGGAATTTAAAAGAACAACTGATATTCTAAGGGTGTTAATGTACAAAGTAGACAGTATGCAAGAACAGTTGGGCAATGTAAGCAGAGAAATGGGAATTGTAAGAAAGAATGAAAAATAAATCCTAGAGATCAAAAACACTAACACAAATGAAGAATGCCTTTGATGGGCTTATTAGCAGACTGGACACAGCTGAGGAAAGAATCTCTGAGCTTGAGGATATATCGACAGAATCCTCAAAAACTGAGAAGCAAAGGGAGAAAAGGCTGATTTAAAAAAAAAAAAAACAGAACAAAATATCCAAGGACTGTGAGACAACTATAAAACCTGTAACGTGTAATGGGAATACCAGAAGGACAAGAGAGCAAGAAACAGAAGAAGAAATATTGGAAACAATAATGACTGAGAATATCACCAAATTAATATCAGATGCCAAACCACAGGTCCAGGAAGCTCAGAGAACCCCAAGCAGGATACATATCAAAAAATTACACTGTATCATTTTCAAATTACAATCAAACGTAAAGAAAAAATACTGAAAGAAGCCAGAGGAAAGCATATCTTACCTATACAGGAACAAAGATAAGAATTATATCCAACTTTTCTTCAGAAAGCATGTAAGCAAGAAAAGAATGGAGTCAAATATTTAAAGTGTTAAGAGGAGAAAACTCACCAACCTAGCCTGCTGTACCCTGTGAAATCATCCTTCAAAAATGAAGGGGCAATAAAGACTTTCTCAGACAAACAAAAATTGAGGGAATTGGTTGCTAGTAGATCTGCCTTGCAAGAAATGTTAAAAGAAGTTCATTAGAGGGAAGGGAAATAATACAGGTCAGAAACTCAGATCTACATGAAGAAAGGAAGAACATCAAAGAAGGAATGAGTGAGGGTAAAAGAAAAACTTTCATTTTTCTTATGTTCATTTCATTTTTGATATTTCTAATATTATAAGCAATACATATTCATTGCAAGCAACTAGAAATACATAAAAGCAAAAAGTAAAAATTAACAATCACCCATAAGCTCTACCTCCCAAAGATAATGATCATTAGCATTTTAATGCATTTCCTTCTAGTGTCTACGTTTTTTTTTTTTTAATTGAGGTATAATTGACCTACATCACCGTGTTAGTTCCAGGTGCACAACACAGTGATTCAATATTTCTATACATTACAAAATGTTCATCATGTGTCTAGTTACCATTTGTCACCATACAAAGTTATATTTCTTATTTTTAAACTGATCTAACAGATAAGTTCAAAACAGTAGCAATAGTAGTAGTCAATTCTGTATGCTTAATGTGTATATATATGCTTACATATGCTTATATGCAAGTGAAATTAATGACAGCAATGATACAAGGGGTGGAAGAAAGGAATTAGGATTATTTTGTTATTAAAAGTTACTCACACTACCCATGAAGTGGTATAGTGTTATTTGAACGTGGACTTGGATTAGTTGTAAATGTATGTAGCGAACTCTAGGGCAACCACTAAAAAAAAGTATAACCAATGTGCTAAGAAAAGGGAGAAAATGGAATCATATAAAAAGTCCAATTAAAACCAGAAAAGGCAGAAAAAGAGTGGAAGACAAAAATAGGAACAAAGAAAAAGGGCAACAAATAGAAAATAGTAATGACTATAGTAGATATTAATCCAACTATATCAGTAATCACTTTGAATGTCAGTGGTCCAAGTGTACCAATTAAAAGATAGATTTTTGGCCCGAATCAAAAAACATGACTCACTGTCTATTGTCTACAAGAAAGCCACTTTAAGTATAAAGAGACATGTAGATTAAAAGTAAGTGGATGGAGAAAAATATACCATGCTAACACTAATAAGAGAAAGCAGGAAGTAGCTATATTAATTTCAGAGAAAGCAGACTTCAAAATAAGGAAAGTTATCAGGCAGGGCTTTAAATAATGAGAAAGGGGTCAGTTCTCCAAGAAGATATAATAATTCTTAATGTGTATGCACCTAATAACAGAGTGTCAAACTATATGAGGCCAAAAGTGATAGAACTGCAAGAAGAAAGAGATGAGTTTACTATCATATTGGAGACTTCAATACCCCTTTCTCAGAAATGGACAGATCCAGCAGGCAGAAAATCAGTAAGGACATAGTTGAACTCAGTAACACCATTAATCCACTGGATATTATTGGCATCTATAGACTACTTCAACAACAACAGAATACACATTTTTCTCAAGCTCACATAGAACATTCACCAAGATATACCACATTCTGGGCCATAAAACACACCTTAACAAATTTAAAAGAATAAATCGCATAGTGTCTACTCTCAGACCACAGAGGAATTGAAATAGAAATCAATAACAGAAAGCTAACTGGAAAATTCCAAAATACATGGAGGTTGAAGAGCACACTTCTTAATACCACATGGGTCAAAGAAGAAATCTCAAGAGAAATTTTAAAATATTTTGAACTAACTAAAAATAAAAATACAACTTACAGGTAAATTTCGTTGGATGCAGTGAAAGCAGTGCTTAGAGGAAAATTTATATCATTGAATGCATGTATTAGAAAAGATCTGTATTACTCAGCCATAAAAAAAAATCTTGCCATTTGTGACAACGTAGATGAATCTAGAGTGTATCATGCTAACGAAATAAAGTCAGAGAAAGACAAATATTGTATGATCTCACTTATATATGGAATCTAAAAAACAAAACAAAATGAAAACAGACTCATAGATACAGAGGACAAATAGGTGGTTGCCAGAGGGGTGGTGGTGGGAGGGGTGAAATAGGTGAAGGGGATTAAGGGGTACAAACCTCCAGTTATAAGCCTTGAGAATGTAATATACAGCATAAGGAATATGGTCAATAATGTTGTAATAACTCTGTATGGGAACAGATGGTTACTAGACTTAGTGGTCATTATTTCACAATGTATGCAAATATCAAATCACTATGTAATATACCTGAAACTAACATAATATTATATGTCAATTACATTTCAATAAAAAGAGGAAGACCAAAAATCAGTAATATGTTTCCACCATAGGAAACTAGACCAGGAGGAGGAAATTAAATCCAAAGTGAGCAGAAGGAAAAAAATGAGAAGAATTAGAGGAGAAATGAATGGAATTGGAAACAGGAAATCAGTAGAGAAAATCAACAAACCAAAAGCTGGTTCTTTGAAAAGGTTGTTAATTGATACGCCGCTACCTGGGCTAACTAAGAAAAAAGACTCAAATTACTAATGTCAGAAATAAAAGAGGAAACATCACTACAGATTCTGTGGGAGTTAAAAAGCTAATAAAGGATTACTATGAACAACTATGCACACAAATTTGATAATTAGATGAAATGGATCAATTCCTTGAAAGTCTCAATCTGCTAAAACTCGCACAAGAAGAAATAGCTGACATGAATAGACCCATCTCTGTTAAAGAAATTGAGTCAGTAATTAACAACCTTCCAAAACAGAAAGCACCAGACACAGATGGGTTCACTGGTGAATTCTACCAAACATTTAAGGAAGATGTTATGCCAATTCTCTACAGTTTCTTTCATAGGATAGAAGCAAAGTGAATCTAAAAATTATAAAAAGAGTTAGACACCATGACCAAGTAGGATTTATCCCAGGCGTGCAAGGCTGGTTCAGTATTTGAAAATCATTTATTGTGATCAACAGACTCTAAAAGGAAAATAACACGAACATATCAATAGATGCAGAGAAAACATTTGACAAAATCCAACATCTATTCATGATAAAAACTGTATAGAGGAAAAATTTCTCAACTTGAGAGAGGCTACTCACCAAAAACTTACAGCTAACATCATACTTGTGAGAAACTAGAAGCTTTCCCCCTAAGATCAGGTACAAGGGAAGGATGTCCCCTCTTACCACTCCTTCTCATCATCATACTGGAAGTCCTTGCTAATGCAACAAGGCAAGAAAAGGAAATAAAATGTACAAAGTGGGAAGGAAGACATAAAACTGTCTTCATTCACAGATGACATAGTTGTCTATGTATGAAATCCAAAAGAATCCACCAAAAAATTCCAGGAATAAACAATTATAACAGGATTGCAGTTTAAAAGGTTAATATGGAAAAGTGAGTTGCTTTCCTATACACCAACAATGAACAAGTGGAACTTGAAATTAAAAACACAATACTATTTACATTAGCACCCTAAAAATGAAATACTTAGGTATAAATCTAATAAAATATATACAGGTTCTATATGAGCAAAACTACAAAACTTTAAGCACAATTAAAGAAGTAAATAAATGGCGATATATTCCATTTTTCATGGATAAGAAGACTCAATATCGTCAAGATGTCAGTTCTTCCCAATTTGATTTATAGATTCAATGCAATCCTGACCAAAATCCAGTGAGTTATTTTGTGGATATTGACAAACTGATTCTAAAGATTATATGGAGAGGCAAAAGACCCAGAATAGCCAACACAATACAGAAAAACAGAAAAATCTTGGAGGACTGACACTATTTGACTTCAAGATTGTACTGTAAAATTACAGTAATCAATACTGTGTGGGATTGGCAAAAGTAGACAAATAGATTAATGGAACAGAATAGAGAGCTCAGAAATAGACCTGCAGAAATATAGTCAACTGATACTTGACAAAGGAGCAAAGGCAATAAATAAAAGTAGATCAAAGATAGTCTCTTCAACAAATGATGCTGGAACAACTGGACATCCACATGCAAATAAAAAAATGAATCTAGACATGAACCCTACCCCCTTCACAAAAAAATAACTCAAAATGGATCATAGACCTAAATGTAAAATGCTAATCTCTGAAACTCCTAGGAGGTAACATAGGAGAAAACCTATATGGCCCCCAATAAGGGGCTATCTTTTTAGATACACCAACAAAGACGTGATCCATGAATGAAATGATTGAAAAGCTGGGCTTGATTAAAATTAAAAATTTCTGCCCTGTGAAAGAGAATTAGAGGACAAGCTACAGAGTGGGAGAAAATATTTGCAAAAGACCCATTTGATAAAGGACTATTATCCAAACTATACGAAGAATTCTTTAAAGAAAAAATATATAAAGATTTCTTAAAACTCAACAATAAGAAAGCAACCTGATTTAAAAATGGGCCACAGACCTTAACAGACATCTTACCAAAGAAGATATACACATGGCAAATGAGCATATGAAAAGATGCTCCACATCATATATCATCAGGGAAATGCAAATTAAAACAATAATGACGGACGTACCACTATATACCTATTAGAATAGCCAAAATCCAAAACACTGATAACATGAAATGCTGGCGATAATGTGGACCAACAGGAACTCTCATTCATTGCTGGTGGGTATACAAAAATGGTACAGTCACTTTAGAAGACAGTTCGGTGGTTTCTGAGAAAACTACAATACTCTTACCATAGAATCTAGTAATCACACTCCTTGGTATTTACCCAAAGATGTTGAAAAGTTATGTCCATACAAAAACCTGCCCGTGGAGGTTCATAGCAGCTTTCTCCATATTTGCCCAAACTTGGAAGCAAGCAAGATGTCCTTCAGTGGGTGAATGAATAAACTGTGATACATACAGGCAGTGGAATATTATTTAGTGCAAAAAAGAAATGAGCTATCAAGTCATGAAAAGACATGAAGGAACTTTAAATACATATTAGTAAGTGAAAGAAGTCAATATGAGAAGTCGACCTATTTTATGATTTCAACTGCATGACATTTTGGTAAATGCAAAGTTATGAGACAATGGAAAGATCAGTAGTTGCCAGGGATTAGGGTAGGGGAGACATGAGTAGGTGGAGGCCAGAGGATTTTTAGGGCTGTGAAAATAGTCTGTATGACACTAGACTGATGCATACATGTCATTAGACGTTTGTCTAAATCCGCTGAATATACAACACTGAGAGTGAACCCTTAGGTAAACTATGGACTTTGGGTGACTATGATGTGTCAATGTAGGTTCATCCTTGGTAAAAATGTACCATAGTGGTGAGTGATGTTGACAGTGGGGAGGCTAGTCATGTGTGTGGGTAGAAGATATATGTTGGAAATCTCTGTCCTTGCCTCTCGATTTTACTGTAACCTTAAAATTGCTCTAAAATTTGTCTTTAAAAAACTCTCTATGCTCAGTAAATGTTTGTTGGTTTGAACTTAAAAAAAAATCTAGGTGGTGTTTTATCAGGATTCTATTCTTTTGTTCATCCACCAAATCTGTTGAGCCCCTTTTCTATATAAGGCATTATCCTAGATGCTCAAGGACTTATTTAAAAAGGCCTGACACATGGCTTCAGGCCTTAAAGCTTACAATCTAGTGGAAGAGCTCAGATATGTGCCTAAAGCTAACACATTAGACAATGTTTTATTTTTATTTATTTATTTTGCGGTACGCGGGCCTCTCACTGTTGTGGCCTCTCCCGGTGCGGAGCACAGGCTCCAGACGCGCAGGCCCAGTGGCCACGGCTCACGGACCCAGCCGCTCCGCGGCATGCGGGATCCTCCCGGACCGGGGCACGAACCCGTGTCCCCTGCATCGGCAGGCGGACCTCCAACCACTGCGCCACCAGGGGAGCTCTAGACAATGTTTTAAATGTTAAGTGAGTCATGTAGATATATGTGCCCTAAGAATTCAGGGGAAGAGGAGATCACTTGCAGTTGGGGTGATCAGGAGAGCATTGTAAAGGGTTTAGCTTTTGAAAAGCTGGACCTTGAAAAATGAAGTGGGTTAACT
This sequence comes from Orcinus orca, assembly GCF_937001465.1. Classification (NCBI taxonomy): domain Eukaryota; kingdom Metazoa; phylum Chordata; class Mammalia; order Artiodactyla; family Delphinidae; genus Orcinus; species Orcinus orca. Next base: position 102,004,101 of record NC_064580.1, on the reverse strand, counting down.
TTCTTAGTTATAAAATAATGAATCGTGTTAAAAATGAATAGCACAGCCCTGTATCCTTACATACTTATTATATATGCCATATATATATACAGAGTTTTTACAGATTTACTATACATAATATTTTGCGACTTTATTTTTAAAAATTTGGATATATTCTCATGTAAATAAATGAATAAATAAAATCGTTTTAACAGCTCCGTAGAATTACACTGTATGGCTGTATGATAATTTATTGAACTATTCCTTCATTGGTGTCAGTGGATATTTAGATTTTGGGGGAGTTTATTACTATTACAAACAGTGCTGCTAAAACTTGCTTGTACATTTAATGTTGTACATCTATGTGGGGTTTTATGTAGAAAAGAATCCTTCGAAGTGGAATTTCCAAGTCCCAAAGTACGTGTGATTTTAATTTTGGTAGTGTCACATTTACCTGCAAATAGATTATAACCATTTATATTCCCACCAACAGTTTATGCAAGTTACTTTTTATCCACGTCCTTCCCAACACATGGTATTCTAAGTGTTACTTTTTGCCAGTCTGATATATGAAATATAGTATCTTATTGTTTTAATGTGTTTATTTGGGAGTGAGGTAGCATCTTTTAGGTTTATGGGCCATTTTTCTTTTTCAGTAAACTTTGTCTTCTGCTGGCCATTTTTCTATTCAGTTGTTGGTTTTTATGAGCTCTTTGTGTCTTAAGGAAGTTCTCCTATTTTCTATTATATGTGTTAATATGCATTTTCCAGTTTGTTTTTTTTAATCTGACTCTGATACTTTTTCGCCATATAGATGTCCTTAAGTTATATATAGTCAATCCTTGAACTGTCTACTCTATTAACTATTCCTCCCTTTTGGGCAGGGCTTTGAATGGAGGGCTCCTATCCAGGATATAGGAATTAGGAACTGTAGACTGTAGCTTTAATACATGGCTAAGAAGTTTGACTTTATCATGTAGACCATGAGGGACCACTGCAGGGAAAGGGGAACTGTAGGGTTTCAAGAAGATGGGTTTTTTAAAAATTTAATTTAATTTATTTATTTTTTATATAGCAGGTTCTTATTAGTTATCTGTTTTATACATATTAGTGTATACATGTCAATCCCAATCTCCCAGTTCATCCCACCCCACCGCCCACTTTCCCCCGCTTCGTGTCCATACGTTTGTTCTCTACATCTGTGTCTCTATTTCTGCCTTGCAATTTGACAGTGTGGAAGGGTAGCTGATAGAAGAGAAGAAATGACAAAGTCAGGAAGATCGGATAGGAGGCTGCTGCATTATTAGTCAAGTGTACTGGGACATAAGTCACTTAGGGGAGTTTTGGCGGGCTTGGAAATGTTTTAAGAGCTAGTCCAAAGGAAGCACTGAAAGAATGTGGTGATTTGTCTAGGTGAGAGGAGGTACTGATTATTCTGAATTTTTGAAGGTCTTTGATTCCATTAAATTAAATGGGTGCTGTCACTCGATTTGAAATATAAGTGCATTTTCTTTCCTGCTTAGTCCAGTTCACCCAGCATTTACTGTGAGCTGCTGTATGCCTGCCCTTGTGCTTGGAGCTGGAGATAGAAAGATACCCGTGGACTCTGGAATTCACAGTGTGGTAGGGAAAACAGAAAGATGTGAAAGCCAGATATTATATTACAGTGTGGACATGCAGCAATAGAAATACGCACAAGATATGGAAGTAATACAGAGGAGGGAGGGGAAACTTTGCCTGGGGAGGTCAGGTAGAGTATCACAGAGGATGGTATACATAGGAGCAAGATTTGAAAGGATGAACGGGAGTTTGCCAAGTGAAAAAGGGGGAAAGAATATTTCAAGAGGTCTGGATTACAGTGGTGCCTTTAAAGAGACTTGTGAATATTAATAGCTGGGTATCACAACTTTAAGGAGGAATGATGGGAGATGTGGCTGAAGTGGCAAAGAAAGGCTCCGTTATGGAGGGCTTTGTATGCCCTACCAGGGATCTTGGAGCTTGAAACCCTGGAAAGGTTTTAAAGAGTTAGCGACTGACTAGGCTTAGAGTTTAGCATCCTCCTTGGAGGGGATGAGACTAAAGTTAATGAGACCAGTTAGGAGGCTACTGCAAGAAGTGTGATGAGGGCTTGACTTTGGGGCAGGAGAAGAGAGTGGAGTCAGTTTGGGAAAGTGGAAAATTTAAACTATAGATAGTTTATAGAAGATGTGAATTTCAACTAATTGTTTTTTCCTGGGGCAGTTTTTAATAGGCTTGATAATGCTCTTTCCACTGGGATTCCTAATGGAAGGGATGTGTAAAACTGGTGGGACAGGAGTGGGAAGCATTTGGTTGTTAATCTTGAGCTTAATTTAGTGGTTCTCAACTTGTTTTCTGCCTCCTTAACTGTGAAATTGACATCCATCAGTAACATTACGCATTACCCTGCGGTGATTTTAAACTTGGGGGTGGGGGCTGGTGTGAGGAAAGCTACCGACTCTCCCAGGGAGCGCGTATAGTTGGAAAAGCCGCCACTCTTCCTCCAAACACACACACGTCTGAGAATCCCTGGCATATTTTCAGCATCAGCATTGGTGGGAGCACACACACACACACACACACACACACACACAACTGGCAAATGAATCCACATTCACACAGAGTGTGTATATATTTGCATTTACTAAAACAGCCCCTAGTTACTGATTAACAGGAAGCAGCATCATGACATTTTTCTTCTCTGTGATACTGTGATTTTTAATGCATTTCTGATAAGTATAAATCAACTCATTGGGAGAAAGTTAACCCACTGGGAGAGAGTTAAGGGAAAAAGCATGGAACAAGTCCCCAATCTAGATAGAAGGGCATATAAGACGACTAATTATTTTCATGCAGATGTGATTTTTGAGCTGGCAGCCGTTGTAAAGCTTCCAGACCGTGGCAAGTAAGATAGCAAGCGCAGTATCTGGTGACGGAGTTGGAAGAGTGCTCGTTTAGGTTATGACCAGGCCATTCACTGAGGGGAGATGCACAGCGAACAACACAGACTGTCAGGGAGGAAGGATTTGAGGCACCTGGAGTAACGCCTATGCCTGGTCAGAGTTGGCTCAGCAAAATGGTGATTTTCTTTCCGGTCCTTCTCTCTCCCCGTCATGGCATCAGCTTCCTGACCCACCTGCCTAGTATCATTAGGTTCCATCTCGCCTCCACCCAACCCCTTTCCATTCTAACTGGCCCGCAGTAGAAATGTGGTCCCACTTCAGTGAGAATAATAGAAGTGTAGGTTGCGTCAGCCTTGTCAATGTGTAAAGAGCAAATATTGGAGGGAGTGTTTGATTTTTAACCGTGCCTTAAGCCAATGCAGCTCATAGATAAGTATCAGTTGGCATAACAGCCACGATCTCCATCCTCACGGCGTTTAGTCTAGTAGGGGATATTTAGGTAGGAGCGAATATTGGAGATATTTTGAGTGGAGTTGTTATCATTTCTTTTCTGATACCCCTTAAAACACACCCCAAAATTAGGAGGGTACTTATGATCAACCTACTTATCAGGCTGAGTCTCTTGGGGGGACGTGGTCTCCATCACACCACAGCGGAGAGCTTTCTGTTCCCTGCTTGGGTTTTCTCATTGAACTCTTTCCTTGGCTAGCATTTGAGACATCATCAACTTGGGGAAGAAAAACAATATGTATAAAATATGGATCGTATCTGTAATATCAAATTATATTTTTAATATATAAACTCATCACTGATTCTTTTTAAAGATTACCCATTAAGGAAGAGACTCACATCAAAGACAAAAATGCAGACATGGCTCAAACTGACTGCATTTATGCATGAATCTTCCCTACAGTCCCTCTTCAGGGAGTGGTTTCTTCCCCTCTATCCTGTCACTTTTTGTTTTTTTGAGCCATTTTAATTTACACATGCCATAGAGGCTTTTCATGGGAAGACTCTTCCTGCCTCTTGTGCTGAAGAGTCTATTATACACCTTCATCTTTGCTCATTTAGGTGCTTGGAAAACTCACATTCTCCAGAAACTGATTTGGCACAAACCTCAGAAGCTCAGGAGGTAATACCCCTGAGATGGGAGGTCATTTTGAGTTCCATTTCCTAGTCATCTTGTGGAAAATGTCAGGTGCAGACTTTTGAAAGGTTAATTTTTTCCTCAGGTTGTAAATTCTGGCCTCATTTTCTTCCGAAAGACTGTCACAGCGTCATGATACTTCCTGGTAACCCCATATTTATTTATTATTCATGATTAACTAACCTGCTTACAGGAACATTGAGTTTCAGTGTTGGTTTCCACATCTGAGACTATAATTTCCAACGCTGAAAATCTTCTATGTGGCATGATATTTATTTAGTTTAAAAAGTGTGTTTTTGTGGTAGAAGTATTTACAAGCCTGCTTTCTAGGAGGCATCAAGTGGGTTATAGAACATGGACAGTTGTGGAGTCGCACAAAGATGGTGAGGCTAGTGCAGCCACGTGTGTTCTTTGCTCATGGATTTGATACCATTACTAGAGTGGGCTGGCATCATCAGAAACTGGAAGTGATGATCCCAATTGCTGCCACCAACTGGCTCCTTTAAGGTGAACAGAACATTCCCTTCAGTATCATGACCCAGAGAGACAAGGCTGCCTAGGCACAGAATGATCAGTTTGGCAACTCTAAACAGGAATTTGATTCTGGATTGGCTATTGGAAGTTTCCCTATGTTAGCGATGGCCAGAAGTGAGCCAGGACTTTGAAACCAAGAAAGCATGGCAAGGAAGAGTCTAGGGTTATGCATGGTCAGAAGTAATCTAAGAGTCTGGAATCCAGGCATATGGGCATGGGGCAGAGAAGAAATCACATCTCTGAGGTCAAGGCAGTGAGAAATCTAGAACTGTATGTAGTTTCAGATCAAGAACCAGCGATTGAAGCACAGAGGTAAATCCTATTCTAGGTCAGGGATTGTTTAACTTCTGGGTCTTTTGGTAGTTCGGACTGAGGCTAGAACTTCTGACTGAGGTGGCCCTTGAATAGGCATGTAGCTAAAAATACATCCCACCCAGCTAGGGCAGGGCCAGAAGACCTAAGAACCATAAAGAATCATAAGCCCAGGGAAAACTGGGTTATAATGATGATCCTGATAATGATGATAATAGCAGCAAATATTTATTAAGTATTTAATGTGTTGACAGGCTTCATCTCATTTCATCTTTACAGCATCTCCTGTGTAGGTACAATTACTATATCTATATAAATGGGAACATGCAGCCAATGAAAATTGTAGTAATTTCCCCAAGATCAATAAGGTGATAAGTTGCAAAGACAAATTGCATACACTGCCTCTTTTGGATTGTAACTATATAGGCTGACATTGATGCTGAGAACTCGGCCTCTGTGCACTCTGCCTAATGGAATCTTGGAGACAGAGCTTTGGGTGGGACACAGCAGGCTCCTGCCCTCAAAAACTGTGTCCTCCACCCAGGAGGATTTGGTAGGGAGTTTTTTAACAGTAGTTCAAGGGTGGGGTTGTTGATAAGATTAGGGCATGTGCAGGGCCTATACTCCTTTAATCTGGTCTCAGGTAATCTTTTTTGATGAGCTTCTCTGGTTGCTTTAATCTGGCCTCAGGTGGTCTTCTCTGGTATGAAGAATGGTGACATCTTCCATTTGTTGGGTTTTAGTTCTATAAAGAGCTCAAAGATATTGTTATGTGTATCCCTTGAGGAGGAACCAGGACCCTGCCCCAAGGCTGCACTCTTGTTTTTGCCTGCTCCTCCTTTGTCTCTGCATCCCCTCCCTTCCCTGAATAGCAACTGTTTGAACCTGTCCTTTGGGACTCAAGGAAGGTCATGGAGGCTGGAGTCTGTTGCCTACAAACAAGGAACAGGCAGGGGACATGGAAAGGCTTCTATGCCCAGGAGCCCCACAGAGTCCTGCTTGGTTTCAACATTACCCTTATAGCACCACCCACCCACACAAGAAATGAAGATCATTTACTGAAAGGAGTAGAGAAAACATTGGTAACATGGCTTACTTAACTAATGCTTCTCACTCTTTTCTGATCTGTTCTCTTGATACCTGCTTGATAAACAGCCTTGCAGTAGTTTCAGTTGGTCAATTCAATAGTCCTATTCTGGGGACCTATTCTCTGCCTAGTGCTATACTGGGCTGTCTAGGGTTGTCTTTTTGACAAGTTCTTATTGAAAGGAAAACGGTTCAGAATAGTAATATTTAACTTCTTTACATTATATCCAACTCTGTGGTACGATTGCTTAATGTCATTAATTCTTCCATCCTCGGACCATTATCTTTTGACTCTTTGTCCTTGGCTGATCACAGGCATGATTAAAAACAATACTCCAGGGCTTCCCTGGTGGCGCAGTGGTTGAGAGTCCGCCTGCCGATGCAGGGGACACGGGTTCGTGCCGCGGTCCGGGGAGATCCCACATGCCGCAGAGCGGCTGCGCCCGTGAGCCATGGCCGCTGAGCCTGCGCGTCCGGAGTCTGTGCTACGCAACGGGAGAGGCCACAACAGTGAGAGGCCCGCGTACTGCAAAAAAAAAAAAACAATACTCGGGAGATGTTGCCTTCTGCGCCCTCTTACTTCTCTCTTCTAGGTAGAATCTTTGTTGCCCTTGTTTCAGATAAGCCCTCCTTTGTCCAATTGCTGCTTTTCAGGTAGCCTGACTGGTTGCTGTCATACCCCTTAGGTCTATAGAAACGCTATCCTATGAAGCTGATCTCAAGCAATAATACTTCTACTTTGGCTGAAGAATCAGTTACTTATTTTTCACTTTGTGCCTGGGCCTATGCAGATGTCTGTTTTGATACCATTGGCATTTTCTGATATTAGCCTGGGTAGTACATATAGGATTTGTGATAGGTTTTTGACTCATTTTGCCTCCAAATTAACTCCAGAGTCACAGATCTGTCAGGGTTATTTGTCTCCTGAACTTTTTTTTCTCTCTTACTTTCACTAAGCCTTACATCTTTGCCTCCAACTTTCTGTTTAGCATATCATTTACATCCTAGGTCCTCATTTTCTCAGACTGTAAAATGGGGGTAATGATTCTTGTGCGTTCCTTGCCCACAGGGGTAGCAGGAGGATGAATGTCTTCTGCCTGTGGGGTCCTTTGGGCCCTTGGGGAAGATGATACTCTATTAATTCAAGGCAGTAATATTGAGAAAGGATGATGGTTACGAACACGTATAAATTAGAGTTTGATCCTCTCAATTTAAGTTTACCCAGAGTATTTTATAGCGTTTGTACAGATTTCAGAGGCCGCGACAGATCTTTCTAAAGCCATGAAGCGTTTTCAGGCTTATGCTGATATTAATTTTAGTAAAATATGGGATTTCTCTGTAAGTAAGATCATTAAAATAATTGATTATTGGAGCACATTACTTTATAAAAGTAATCCAGAGAGGGACACGAACTATCTCTCAGGCTAAACAATCATAGACACTGTGATTGCAAGCCACAAAATACTTTAGGAAGATGTCATAAGGGAAAATAGAGTCTTGAGAGGGTGAGAAGAGGAGTCTGCTGTTGCTTTTCTTCACAATAAAGGGGAACGCAAAACTCCGGCCATCCATTTTTATTTTAAAATTGAGGTAAAAAGCTACTGACTAGGCCATGCATGTGAACAAAAATGACATTGGAGGTTGAAACGGAGCTTAAAGGGACTACATATTCTCTGAAAGTTTTCTGCCATCCCCATAGAATAGGCAGGAAAAAATATCAAGCAAGGGATAAAGGATTCCGCGTGGAAGGGGAGGCTCTTCCTGACCCCTATGGTAATACTTTATTTAAAAAGTTCATTCTTCCTCTGCTTCCTCCTGTGGCAGAATGTGCATTTTGGGAGGGGTGGTCAGAGTGGAGGTGGTTTGGGCACTGTGGGGAGATGGACTTGTATGGCTCTGCACCCATCACTGGACCAGCTTGCATAGGACACTTTACCCGGTCCTGCTCTCACCCTAAGAGGAGTAGTTATGAGCCCATAGAATCAGGCACAATGTCCACAACCCACATAGAGCTGGCAGGCAATCACTGCACTTAAAATCTCTGTCCCGTTTCCTCTCTTGACTTCCCCTTGAACTTTCTGTGTCTTCCTCCATTCACTTTGGCTTTGTGGATTTACATTTCTTGTTCTTCTCATTTAGAGGTTTTTACTGAAATCAGTGTCCCTTCAAAATGACGAAAGGAAGAGATGAATTTAACTGTACAAGTAAATAGCCAATCACTGATACATCAGACAACATCCCATCGTCCACTCAGGAACCTCTGAAAGGGAAGATTACTGCTGTTGCATGGGATGGCTGACTTGATTAAACTATGTAGTGGGTTTTTTAATTCAAATATAGTACCATCATCAATGTTATCATGAATATTTACATACTCATCAGGATAAAGAGGGGCTTTTCAGATTTTTCTGTTGGGTTTTGTTTGAGTCCTTTGATAACTGAAACAGAGCTCTTGACCATTCTGCTCTTACTTTCTGGCACATTCACAGAATTGTGGCAGCAGGAATAGTTAAATTCTTTTGCAGAATGTAATGTACAAGTACTATAGGTTCTATCGCATTTGTCATCCCTGAGTAGTGTAAGGGAGGGAAAATAAATTTTCCTCTACCCTTCTTGGTTCTGTTACCAAACACAAGTTCATGTGCCCGAGACACAGTGAGGCCAAACAAGCCTAAACATTTGGAGCAGAGGAAGGTTTATTGCAGGGCCAAGCAAGGAGAATGGGTGGATCATGCTCAAAAAACCCAAACTCCTTGATGGTTTTCAGGGAAAAGTCTTTATAGGCAAAACTTGGGGTGAGGGCTGCAGGCTGTGTGGCTTTCTTCTGATTGGTTGGTGGTGAAGTAACAGGCGGTGCTCCAGGGATCTTGTGATCAGCCTGAAGTTACCATCCTCCACCTGTTTGGGGGCCTTAGTTCCTGCAGAAGAACTCAAAGATATATTTATGTATGTCCTTTGAGGAGGAACCAGGACCTTGCCCTGTGCTGCACTATTGTTTCTTGACTGCTCCTCCTTTGTTTTTGCATCCCCTCCCTTCCCTGATGAGCACCTGTTTTTGAGTCTGCCCTTTGGAACTCAGGGAAGGTCTAGGAGGCCAAATGAAGTCTATTTCCTAGAAACAGAAAACAGGGGACGTGAGAAGGATTTGTATCCAGGAGGGCCCCGTAGGGAACTGCTCTGATTCAGTTTTTGGCTGAGGCACCCCGTATAATAAAAAGATTAACAGGAGAAAAACAAACAAAATTTTAATAACATGTATACTTCCTGTATACATGGGAGAGACCCAGGAAGACTAAATAACACTCCAAAATGGCACAAAGTGCCACCTTAAATATCATCTCCAGCTAAAGACAAAAGAAGATGCTTGGGCATTGGGAAGGGGGCAGTTCCAGCAGGCTGTCAGGAAAAGCACAGCAAAGGATGGTATGCTTGTTATGCAGATGTAAGTCCTTGCATTCTGCACTGATAAGAGTTTCTAGAGATTCAGTCACCCTCCTCTCCCTGGTACAGAGATGAAAATGCCTTACAAGTGGAGATTTTCCTCATAAATGTATAAGTCTCTTATAAAAGGGTAACTTCTACTCAGTTTTCTGAGTTTTGGTGGTTTTTTTTTTTTTCTTTTCTGTTTCTGAAAAATAACCAGTATGCCCAAGGGGCATATTTTGGGGTGGTGAATTCTGCTCCCCTTCAATAGTAAAGCTTTTAACAGTATTAGGCCTTAGAAGAAGACATGATTCAATTCTCAGCCCCGGAGTGCATATTTGTATAATTATTTAAAGATAGGTAGTGTCATGAAGTGGAAAGGGTATAGAATGTGATGTCAGAATACCAGTCTAGTATGTATTAATTAATCACCATGCCCAAAGCCACATAGGAAATAAGTGGCCAAACCGAAACTCAAACCTAGGTTTGACTGACTAGATGTCCTATACGTCTAAACTCTAGCTGTGCAGGCCATCAGGTATACTAACTTATCCTATAATAATACCTGCCATACTGTATTGAGCATATACCATGTGCTAGACACAGCACTTTACAAGCATTATCACATTTAATATATCACAGCTGAGGACATTGAAACCTCAGCTGTCTGTATGATTCTGAACAAGTCACTTGATTTCTCTGGACCTTGATTGCCTCCTCTTTTTCCAAGCTTTCTAACTCTTAATTGCCGACAAGAGAACAATCAGGTGGTGCGTATGATGATGACACTGAGATTCTGCCATCAGAACCCTAGGTCCACAAGTCCCCCCTCACTCAGTTCCTTTTTGCCTTCTGAAACTCTGTTATCTGACATTGGAAGCGGCTCCTGTTGCTTTCCCAAGAACTTCCTCTCCATTCTTTCCCTCTCTCTTGTCTACGTCTCCTACCTTTTGTTGACTGAAAAAAAATGCAAATGTGAGAGTTGTGAATTAAGTATCATTTGGGGCAAAATGAGGACTATAAGCCGGGAGACAGCATCTCGGGATAGCTCGGAGAAACTGCTCCAAAGAGGCAGGGAGAAGGTCGGTGTTCCATATGACTTTAGTGAAGGGGGACATGCAGTCAGGCACACACTTTGGCAGAGGCTTGCAGCTAGTCACGAGGAGCAGATGTCACTGTCAGTGATTTTAGTGCTTTTCTAGATACGAGGAGATGTAAGAATTGGGCTCATAAAATCTTCTCCTAAAACTATCTAACTGTCTGAAGACCTGTTCTGCCGGGTTTTCCCAGAGCACAGAGTGCCTCATTCCTGATCTCCACCCTGAACTCCTTTCAGGGGATGTTGAAGGTCAGCAGCTGCAGTGGCTCATGATTTAATCCTTATAGAGGTAGATGGCGAGTGCCAATTTGTAGTTGGCACTTTTTTTTTCCTATGGGCACTTAAATATACCTGTGCATCCACCCCGCCCTTTCAAAATATCACAAAACTCTTCCCTCAAAACTGTCTTCTTCCTGTTAATGCTCTCTTTCCATTTAAAAAGCAAAAAATTTTAAATGAGTTGTCTTCACTCATCATCTCTTATTTTCTCACCTCCTGTCACTGTTAATTCCACTGTGATCTGGCTTCTGTCCTGACTACTGTCCCCTCCCTGCATATTAGTTTCCTATGGCTGCTGTAACAAATTACCACAAAGTTAGTGCCTGAAAATAACACCTATTTATTATGTTACACTTCCACAGGAGTCTGACTAGGTCTCACTGGGTTCAAACTAAGGTGTGGACAGGGCTGCGTTCCTTTCTGGGGGACATTTAGGGGAGAATTCGTTTCCTTGACTTTTCTAGTTTCTGACAGCTGCCCACACTTCCTGGTTCATATTCCGTTTCCTCCATCTTCAAAACCAGCAATGTCGGTTGTATTTCTCTGGTTCCCTCTCACATAGTAACATCTTACAGGAAAGACTTTCACTCTTAAGGACTCATGTGATTAGATTGGGCTCACTTGAATAATCCAGGGTAATCTCTCCATCTCAAATTACTTAATTAAAACACATCTGCAAAATTCCCCTTGTCATGTAACCTCATATATTCATAGGTCTAGGGATTAGGACATGGGGGAGATTATCCTGTCTACCCCCCGCCCCCCCTGCCTTATATACTTCTCACTGAACTCACCCAAGACCTCATTGTTGAGAAGTCCAGTGGGTACTTTTATTACTTGTCTTACTGTACTTCCTGTCTACATATGACAGTGTTGACAAACTCTTCTTTTTTGAAACTCTCTTAATTTCTCTTCTTTTATGATCAGTTCTTTTCTGTCTTTCTGGTCTTCCTTTACTTTCTCATTTAAACATTGCTGTTCTCCAGAATCCAATCTTCAACTCAGTTCTCTTCTATCCGTACAAAAATCTCCTTCTGTTATCTCATCCATTTCCATGACTGAAAATGAAGTCACATTCACTGATGACCACATTTTATAGCCACCTCTAGAGTCTAGAACTATATGTCTGACTGTGTACGTGAAATCTTTTCAGAATGTTAAGTCTTGAAGATTTACTAAAGACTAAAGATTTAAGTCTTTGAGGGATGTAATTGACAAATAGGGATGTATATATTTAAGATGTACAACTTGATGTTTTGATCTACATATAAATTGTGAAATATCACCACACTCGAGCTGAATAACATATTCATCATCTCACAAAATCACCACTTATTTTTTGGTGAACACTTAAAATCTACCTTCTTAGAGAATGTCAGGTACACAATACAGTATTGTTAACTATAGTCATCATAATGTATCAATACATTAGATCTCCAGAACTCGTTCATCTTGCATTACTGAAACTTTGTACCCTTTAATCAATGTCTCATTTCTCCTTCATTCCTGCCCCTGGCAACCACCATTCTGCTGTTTGATTCTGTGAATTTGACTGTTTTAGATTCCACATATAAATGAGATCATGCAGTATTTGTTTTTATGTCCGGTTTATTTCACTTAGCATAAGAGTAATCAGAACTGTATGATACTGGCATAAAAACAGGCATATAGATCAGTAGAATAGACAGCCCAGAAATTAATCCACACACCTAGTTAACAGATCTTCAACAAAGGTGCCAAGAGCATGCAATACGGAAAGGATAGTCTCTTCAATAAATGGTGATGGGAAAACTGGGTATCCATGTTCAGAAGAATGAAATTGGACCCTTATCTTACACCAAATACAAAAATAGACTCAAAATGTATTAAAGACTTAAATGTTAAGACCTGAAAGAAACTGTAAAACTACTAGAAGAAAACAAGGAAAAAACTTCTTGACCTTCGTCTTGGCAATGATTTTTTTTTTTTTTTTTGGCCAAAAGCACAGGCAGGAAAAGCAAAAACAGACAAGTGGGATTGAATCAAACTAAAAGGCTTCTTTCACAGCAAAGGAAATAATCAACAGAGTGAAAAGGCAACCTGTGGATTGGGAGAAAACACTTGCAAACCATATATCTGATAAGGGATTAATATCCCAAATTTATAAGGAACTCAATAGCATACACAACAACAACAGTACCTGATTTAAAAATGGGCAAAAGAATGGATTAGACATTTCTCCAATAAAAAAGAAAAAAACATACAAATAGCTAACAGGTAACATGAAAATATGCTCAACATTACTAATCATCATGGAAATGCAAATCAATCCACAATGAGATATTACCTCATACCTGTTCCAATGGCTATTGTTAAAAAGACTAGAGATAACAAGTGTTGGTGATGATATGGAGAAAGGGGAATCCTGGTGCACTGTTGGTGTGAATGTAAACTGGTAAGGCAGTTATGGAAAACAGTGTGGAAGTTTCTCAAAAAATTAGAACTACCACATGATCCAGCAATACCTAATCTGGGTATATATCCAAAGGAAATGAAATCACTATCTTGAAGAGATATTTGCACTGCTATGTTCACTGAAGCATTTTTCACAATAGCCAAGATATGGAAAAACCTAAATGTCCTTTGACAGACAAATGGATAAACACACACATATAGCCTTTAAGAAGAAGAAAATTCTGCCATCTGTACTAAGATGGACCTACAGTCAGATCTTTACATGGATGTCTCACAGGTACCTCAAATTCAGCATGTTCAAAAGGGAACTCATCAGTATCCTCCCCTGTCACTCCAAATCAGCCACTTCTGATTTCTTATTTCAGTCAATCGTACCACCATCTACCTAATTGCCCAGGCCATAACATTTCACCGTATTCTTAGCAGCATTCTCTCCCAGGCCTGCACCAGCCACTATGGAGGCTACTTTCTCTCAGGGGGTCTTTCTCTTCCATTTCTATTGCCATTATCTCAGTTCTTGACCTCAACATTTCTCTCTTAAGATTCCTACAAAGACTTTCTTGCTAACCTCTCCCTTCCCCGTGCCCCAACCCCTGCCATCTTTTCTTCACACCATAGATGGAAGGGCTGGTTCAAAACTTACCTTCTTAAAGTCTATTCCATGGTTTCCCCACACTTTCAGGATAAAATCCAAGCTCCTTAGCCTGGCATGTGTATGATGTACCTTTATGGTCTGGCCTCATCTTAGCATTCCATTTTCAACTCACCCTGCACCTTCCCCACCACTCACCCCTGCAACCCTCACCCCTCATGCCCTCTGATCTAGCATTATTTTGTTTTCTCAGGCTTTCCTGACTTAGCACATGTGGCTCTCCTTTCTGAGAACATGCTTCCTTCTACTTGCCCCACCTTTACCCATTTAAGAATTTTTTTAAAAACCCAAAATAGGAAGGAGAAATTGGATATAGAGATTAAAACAATTTAACCATATACATATGTTCAAATTACTTTTCATTACTCAACTAATACCTTAGTATATAATCTTATTAAAATTGTTTAAAGATTTAAATTCCTGCCAATAAAGCCGATTGTCTATGATTACCCACTCCCTTTATGTATATTGTTCTGCAACGTGCCTTTTGACTGGGCTCTGTGTCTTGGAGGTCTCTGTCAGAATATCAAGATTTACCTTACCCTTTATTTACTGCTCATTGTTATACTGTAAGCAGACATTCTAGTATTGAAAGACATTTAGGTTGTCTCCTGATTTTTTATTTTTACAAATATTGCTGGGACTTCCCTGGCGGTCCAGTGGTTAAGACTCCGCGCTTCCACTGCAGGGGGCACGGGTTCGATCTCTGGTTGGGGAACTAAGATCCCACATGCCGTGCGGCATAGCCAAAAAAAAAAAAAAAAAAACCCAAGAAACCACACATATTGCTACAGGGATTATCCTTGTAAAAATGCCATGCTGTGAACACGTGCAAATATTTCCCTATGGTAGATACCAATAGATAGCATTCCAGCGACACTGACTTTTGGTTCCCATAATGGACATTATCCATTTACTTGTTTGTCTCTCTCATGGTTCACTAGTTCAAGGGAAAGGACTGTATCTCATGGTTTGTGTATCCTTAGACTTAAACAGAGCCTGGCATATAATATGTGCTTACAAAGTACTTGCCAGATGAATGTGTCTGGCTGCTCTCATTAAACAAAAGGCGTCCTGACCTCTCGTTTATTGTGGTCTTAGTCTGATCATCATAGTAGTCCTTATGCAGAGGCCCTCTGGCCCTTGAGCCTGGGGCGGTGCTTCTCTATATTTGGTGCTTGAGAGAGACCCGTTATAGCTAATTGGGCATGCTTTTGCACGTGTTACCACCTGAGATTATCATTTTTTCACAGGCCCATGTATTTCCATTTCCTGCATTCAGCTTCTTGGAATAGCCACATCTTTGACAGCCCTACTCTGGCCTCCTTCACACCTGTAAGGTGTTAGAAGATCTAGATGACTACTAATTTTCTAACAATTTTTAATAATTCCGTGTTCCCCATCTGTAAAATGGAGATGATGTCTATCACTTATCTCCCCCACTGCATATAATAAGAAATATTTAGAATATGCTCTGAGATTTTCAGATGATGGTACTATATAGATGTTGCATGAAGCAACTGTGGAAAGGGATTTCTACGTTAGTCCATAGGTGTGTGTGTGTGCGCGCATGCCCTATCCAACCCATTATATTCTGCCCCTTTAGGTCAGAGACTATATCTCATCCTGCCTTTATTGCTTGTACCTAGCAGGTGTTTGGCTCTATGTTTATTAAATCAGTGCACTGGCTATCAGAATAAATAGGTATGGCCAAGATTTATTTGGCATGATCGACTATGCTAAGTTCTATGGTGTTATTTCTTTCAATCAGTGACTTAATGAGCATATTAGTTTGTGTCAGTCACGGTGCTAGATGCTGGTGATACAGTGGTGAACTAGATAAGAGTGTCCCTGGTATCCTGGGATTTCAGTCTAGTGATCTGGGCACAGGGAGTTTTTCAAGGGGCAGTGATGGTGAGACCTCTCCTCCCCCTCCTCCCCTCCCCTCCCCTCCCCTCCCCTCCCCTCCCCTCCCCTCCTCTCCCCTCCCCTCCCCTCCCCTCCCCTCCCCTCCCCTCCTCTCCCCTCCCCTCCCCTCCCCTCCTCTCCCCTCCTCCCCTCCCCTCCTCCCCTCCCCTCCTCCCCTCCCCTCCTCCCCTCCCCTCCCCCTCCTTCCCTCCCCCTCCCCCTCCTTCCCTCCCCCTCCTCCTTCCCTCCCCCTCCTCCTTCCCTCCCCCCTCCTCCTCCCCTCCCCCTCCCCTCCCCTCCTCCCCTCCCCTCCCCTCCCCCTCCTCCCCTCCCCCTCCTCCCCTCCCCCTCCTCCACTGGAGCACCAGAACCTTTCAATCCCTCTGTACCCCAGGCCACACTTTACTGTTAGGCCTTGCAAAAGAAGCCTACCCCATGAAAGGGCATTGGTAAACACTTCCCGTGCAGAGCCCTGCAAAGGGAAAGAAAAGTCATTCTCTTGTAGAATCTATCACAGTTTGTTGACAGAATATATTCCTCTAGGACCCCCTCCCTCAGTTTTTCCTCAGAAAACCATACTGTTTATTGTTGCTCTCTTTGTCATCATCTTTCAGTGTCCTTTTTTCATTTCCCTGCAGTACCTTGAAACCTTCACTGCCCTTCTGCAGGCTGTCAGAATCATCTCCTCATTGGCTGACACTGCATGCTACATCGATTCCCATTTCTTGGCCTTCCATTGCCTCTGCTTTGCCTTCAGCCTGTTATCCTTTGTTTATTGTTGCCAAACTGCTTTTTCAAGGTTGAGCTCCAATCTTACCTCCTCACTGCTACTCTGACCCTCTATCCTCTCATCCATCTTTGAACCCAATTTAAGAACAAATGTCAACAGACTGTTTCAGGATTGCCCATATTCCCTTCCCAGTAAGACTGTAAATCCTTGGAGAGCTGAGTCCATGTCTTTTATTTAAAAGACACTGTGCTCCACACTGTGAGGCACAGAACAGGGGATCAATAAAGAACTTTATCAATTTAGAGCAGCATCATTTAAATGCCGTGTGAGAACAGATGAATGGGTGGGAGATGCTTGTGTCAAACAAATTAAGTTAAACTTGTGGTTCTGTAACATTTTCTTTCATTCAGCATTCACGTAACATTTATGGGTCCCCTCTACGTGCCAGGTATCATGATAGATTTTGGTGATTCATAGATGACTAAAAATGGCCCCTTGCCCACAAGCATCTCCTTATCTGGTTAGACAACACAGAGGTTAAGAAATGAATATATTACTGGGTGACAATTGCTGTCATGGAGGTATGCCATGGGGGTACCATGACAGTTCAGGAAGGCTGGCCTCAGTCTACCTAGGTGTGGTCAGGGAAGGTTTCACGGAGAAAGTCAGGCATGAGCTGACTTTTGAAGGTGGCATGTGATGTGAGCCATATTCAGCTTATTGGAGACATTGAATCCCAACTACTTGTGACATTTCTGACCCATCCAAATGTAGATAACTCATATCAAACTCTAACCTGATGGGAGGTATATGCTTTCTCTTTGGAGGTAATTAGGCACCTCTTAGGCCTTTTAGTAACTTCAGGGCAGGAAAGCACCGTGCAGCACGAAAGAGTTCTTGCATTTCCAGAATCTGAACAACCTGGCAGAACAAGGCCCTTTGGACTAGGGGCCAGTTTAACATAATAGCTGTCTGAAGTCTTCGAAGTCTACTTGTAAAACCAAAGTGGCAGTCTGACCACAGTGTATTCAGCATCTAAGGTTCCTATTGCTTGGCTAAACTTCATTACCCTTATCAGACATCTCTAATGCTAAATAACCATAATCCCTCCTTTGTCTAAGAATAAATGTAATTACTGACTGTACAAGGTAGGGGAAATGAAATTGCCTTAGCAAGCTTCCACATGCCACCTCCAAGCTGAAAGAACACAAAACTCTATTAATTCTTAACTTATTTCTTGGCTACACACATTTCCATACACCGCCTATGTTAATGTGTGGAGAAAGTGTGCAATTTATAACAAGTGCATACTTAGAAGCATTGCTAGGAAAGCAACATTTCAGAGTTTAGCTGCACAGGCAGGAGGCCTGAGTTCATACCTCTAAACCTTGGAGACTAACACCCTACATACTCTGGAGGCAGTTCATCTTCTGTTGATATCTGCAGTTGGCTCCTGGGTTCCCAGAAGCAGCAGGACAATCAAGAGAATCCAAGGAGAAGCTCCAGTTTTGGCTGGACTTCTGGGAGAGCAGGTGGTTGGGAGTAATTAAGGTCTGATTCCTGGTAGCCTCTCACCAACGTAATTAGGCGTCTTCAACCACTAATGAATCTCACATGCATGTTGGGCTATTGAAATCATCCAAGAAAGCCTTGGCCACAGAGACATCTTGCATCACATTCAGGAATGACCTGCTGGGCTCTCTGTCCCCAGAGCTGTCCAGTCCTCACAACTGAGGGCATTTTTAACCACCTGCAAATTCAGTCTAACTCTTGACTCGGGGGCCAGTCCTGTCTGAGATAGTGGGATTTTGAGGTGCCCTAGGGCAATAGCTTGTCATCGTAAGCATTATATTGGGTCAGGATTTGACCTCATCTATCAGTCTAACAATTCAGATTCTTTTTTGTTCTTGTGACAAAGAACTGTTCTTGGACCCCAGCCCTTAGAACTGGGTTTCTGTGATAGATGCCTGGCCCTGAATCTTTCAGGCCTAGGGTCCAGCCTTGTTCTTTCTTTAGCCCTCTTAGAAACTGGAGTTCTGCCCCAGACTTGAGCCCATTGGATTTCCTCTCTGCTAATTGCTACCAGACGAGAAGTTCCTGGATGTCTAATGCTGTGTCCCATCTATCTGCCAGACGAATCAGTGGCTTCCTTCTTCTGGATATTCCTCATGCTGACCTTCTTACCTCAACCAGCTGTCCCATTCTTTTAGCTTTGTGTCAGAATTCCTCCCAAGGCCACTTCTCAGATCTCTAGACCTTTGAGTCCTTGTGCTTTGCTCTCTTTCTCTTTTGAGTGCCTCAGCACACAGGCACTTTATCTGTTTTCTTTGCCTCTTAGTAGCTCTCATCACCAGTTATCTCTTGGGATTCTTCTGTCTCTCAAAGACTGGCTAGGAAATGAGACAGTCTTTTCTGCCCACACATGCTTGTTGACCTCAAAGACAAGTCCACAGGTCCAGTTCACTTTAAGACTTGTGCTTTTAATCATGGAGAAACAAAGAGGGGACATTATAAAGGAAAAAAGTTATTATAGTCCTTCTCTGTACTTCCTAACACCTTGTTGGTATGGTACACTGATTTATGCCCCTTTCTTCTATCTGTCCCTGCTTTTTCACCATATTTCCTATTCCATCTTCCCTGTTTTGTTCCATCAAACCTTGCTTCTGTAAAAACCCTTTAGCTTACAAATTTTGTATGTTCATCCATTCAGCAATTTTTGAGTGCCTACTATAGGCTAGGAACTGTATAGACACTAGGAATATAGTGTTGAACAAGGAAAGTCATGCTGCTGCTATCATGGAGCTTGTGTTTTAGTTAGAGGGAGATTAGTAATGAACACATTGAAAAGTATGTGTGTGTGTGTGTGTGTGTGTGTATAAGAGAATATCAGATACTAGTAAGTGATATGCAGCAAAATAAAAGACAGTAATGGGAGAGTGACCAGAGCCTATTTCTGATTGTGTGGTCAGTCTGCTTTTCTCAGGAGGTGAATTTTAGGCTTAGAGCTGAATGACATAAAGGAGACAGGAATGTGAAAATCAGGAGGAAGAACATTCCTAAAAGAGAGAACAAGGGGCACAAAGGATTCCAAGACAGTTCCAAGTTGGTGTTTTTGAAGGGCATGTTGAATGAAACACAGTGGATGAACGGGAGGAGAGCGGTATGAGTGAGGTCAGAGAAGTTGAATCAACAGGACTTGTTCATGGGCTGGATGCTAGAGGGTGATGAAGGGAAGAGTGGATCAAGGGTGAGCCCTAGATTTTGGTTTGGTTATTGTGTATATTTGGTAATACTGCTTTCTGAAATGGTGAAGAGTAGTGAAGAATTTGGAAAGTGAGAGAGAAAGAAAAAGACTATTCTTTCTCAACATTTTAAGTTTGAGAAGCCTATCGCATATGCCAATGCAGACGTCAGGTCTCTTCCTTATATTTAAATCCATGGGATTGTGTAAGATTACCTAGAAGGAGTGTAGATAGTTGAGAGAATGGCGCCTAGATCTGAGATCTAAGGCTTTGTATCCTTAAGAAGTCTAGCAGAGGAGGATCCAGCATCTGAGATTGAATACAAGCAACCAGTAAGAGGAAAACCAAGGGCATAGCATCAAGAAAGGCACATGAAAAAAGTGTTTTAAAGAGAAGGGAGTGGCTGACTGCCAAATGCTACTGAGAAATCAGATGAGAGAAGAGCAAAATTGGCCATTGTTTTTCACTACATGAATGTCATTGATGACTTTGACCATAATGGTGTCAGTGGCGGAGTGTGGACAGAAGCCTAAATGGAGTGGGTTGAAGAGAGATTGGGTTGTGAAGGAGCTGAGACAGAGGGATACATGACTCTTTGAAGAAATGGTGCTGGGAAAGGGACCAGGGTAAGTGAGCACATGTAGAAGGGGTGGAAGGTTAAGACTTTTTTTTTTTTTTTAAGTGGGAGATACCAGGTCATGTTTGTATGCAGATAGGGATAATCCAGTTGGAAGAAACTGAAGTTGCAGGAGAAGGCATCATTATAGGATGGAAATTCTTGAGTAGATAAAATGGAATGGGATCCAGAGAGCAAGTTGTCGGGTTTAACCATAGGAAGTCTGTCTGAAGATCCAAACAAGGCGGAATACAAGGTGATCTCTTGTCTCAAATGGATATTGTTCATTCATTTCTAAGCCCCTAAAGGTCATACACCCCATAGCAGTGATCTCTGCGGACATTTGCTCAGGACACCTCTTTCCAACATCTCATGGGGACTTTTTGCAGCATCTACCTTACTGTGAGTTGCCTGTGTGTGCTCCAGGTCTTAGTCTGTTCTGCAACTAACTGAGCCCTGGCTCTCTAGGCTTTGAGCACAGAAATCCTAGGGCTTATAGACAGTCATGCAGGGTCTCATAGGCACGGTAAGGAGTTTGGGAGTTAGATTTTGGTTTGTTTGTTTATTTCGGTTTTATTGAGGTATAATTAACATATAACATTGTATATGTTTACGGTGTATTGAATACAATGTGGTGATTTGATACATGTATATATTGCAAAATGACTACCACAGGAGGGTTAGTTTACACCTCTATCTTTGTGTGTGTGGAGAGAACACTTGAGATCTACTCTCAGCAACTTTCAAGTACAGTATACAAAATACAGTGGGAAGACACTGGATGGTTTTCAAAAGGAAATTAAGTTTCATTTGAAGAGAAGGACTCTTGCTCTTCTGTATACAATAGACTGGAAGGGGCAAGAGTGGAAGCTGAGGAGAGCCCGAGGGAGACTGTTGAAATATTTTAGATGAGAGATGGTGGGACTACGAGTGTGGTGGCAATGGAGATACAAGTAGATGGATGTGAGAGTTATTCCAGCTCAATGCTATGATGTGATAAAATGTTATTCCTGCTTAAATGAAAGGAAAATGGATTCACTGAAAAGAAATAAGCACATAATTCAAATTTTAGTTGGTAATACATAACAGTGAGATCATTATGTGCTAAGGAAATGACCTATATAAAAGCACCTGGCACATAGTAGGTGTTCAACTTAAAAAAACTGTCTTAAAATTTAACTTAGAGGGTGAATAGTTGCCCTGTTGTTATGGGGTACTTTGAAAGACCTTAAATATGATCTCAAACCATTACTTTGGAATATTTCAAATTAATGGATACATTCCAAATCATTAAAATAACTGCAAACTCATTTCCAGCCCAGGCATCCTTCTGCATGGTTGTCTTCCAAAGGATAAGCACACACACACATAATCATTACAATTGAGTCTGATCATGTATGCACGCTGTAGCAGGTGTAGCAAGGGTTCTGCCCATTTGTAATTCTGTCCTTTGGTATTTAAAGTGTAGTGCAAGCTTTGCCTCTGGCATTGAGACATTACCCATTCATTAGGACCGGGCAAACCAAGTTGTTTATATAAGAAGAGATCCAAGTATTGGCTTAGTCCTGAAGGCTAACCACTACCACACTAGACACTGCAATTCTCAGTTTGCATTTTAAAAGACCACTGTAATCATTGGTTCTCATAGGAAACCACACAACATTCCTGGGAGAAGAATCAAGACTATCTGGCTTACGCAGCATGTCTATGGCCAGACTAGGATTGACATTTCTTTAGTGGGTGTTTGAGGGACCGTCTAGCAATAGTAGAGGCCTTGTGTTAGGAAATATTAGGAGATAAGGCAGGCAAAGTTGGGTGGGGACCACATCATGGAAAGCTTTTTAGCCCTAATTATTGAGTTTGGGCTTAATCCTGGTCGCAGCAGGGAACCACTTGAAATTTTAAGCAGGGGATTTTGAACATGATTTCTTTTTTCAGCTTCCCGAATATAGGGTTTCATTTAGCACCAGGGAGATAAAGTTCCTTGGTGGGCCTTTTATAGCTCAACCCTGGTGGCTGCTTGATATATTTTCTTTCTTATCAAGCCTCATCCCCCATTCTATTGAAGTCAGTGGTCATTTACTGAATTCCTGTCATGTGAAAGGCACTGTGCTAGGCACTTGTTTGTCGTGTGTTTAGTAGAGATCTCAAGTCTAAATCCCTAGGCAGCAGGAGTTCTGAAAAAGTTATCTTGAATAGGGGTTTATACCTTTAAATGCTCAGCTTTAGTTTTTTCTCTCTGGGGATTATTTATTTTGTGGTTCAAGTGATTAACCCAGGGCTGCTAGATCCTTCCCATGACTCTGTCACCGCTGCCATTATGCAATGTCATTTCCTTTGCCAGTTCACTATTGCCTCTCGGATCAAGTCCAAATGCCCTGGCTTGGCTTACCAGCCTCTTCACAAAGCTGGCCTCAACCAGCCTTTCAGTCTTATTTTTTCTACGCCTGAACTCTCACCCCCAGGTGTTTCACATTCAGATCCCTTGGTGTGTTGAGACTGAAAAAGATGCAGTATCGAACCAGATTGCAAACTCCTTTTATTTAAACATTAGAAATTATTTCCAGGCAGAGACCATGTATGGTTTGCCTCTATCTCTCTTCTTCCATCCAGGGCCTCACTGAGTGGCTGGCAGATGGCCAGCCAAGTACAAGTCAGGTAAATGAATGTGTGCACAGAGAATTCAAACTCATTTCTGTATAGCCCAAGCCAAGCAGAATCAGGATAATGAGTCTGCCAGAGGCCAGGGAGTGCAGTGCAGTGGGCAGAGAAACGGGGAGGATGTGTGGGGAGAGCCTGAAATCCAATGGGCAGAATTTTTGATTATCTACTGTTTTAGATCATCTGCCTCACTGCTTCCCTCCATTGGTGTGTATAATTGAGAGTAAGGAATGGACCTTCTGGTTAATTGGTTTTTCTGGTTAACTCGTAGTTGACTGGAAAGTTTTCTTCTTTTGGAGAAAAAAAAATCCTCTCTAACGTATACTGAATACTGTTTTTCTCTCAGTGCAATATAAGGCCAAAAAAAATCTTCTTATGATTCAGGAACCATCAACATTGTATTGAATAAATACTCCTGTATTATAAAATCAGCATTTAGTAGACTTCTATTAGTCTGTACTTAGTGCAGTGTCCTGTGGAGGATACAAAATGAGTAAGACCTACAGAATGGACTGGAGCCTGGCAGAGTTCTTTGGGGGGAAATCATGGAGGAAATAGGTCCGATGCTTGAGGCTTAGGTCACTGAGAATGGAAGGGACAGAGATGCATTCCAAGTTGTGCAAAACCTGAGTGTGAAGTAGCAAGACATGAAGAGCAGGTTGCAATCAGGGATTGGAGGACACGAGCTGTCGCTGCGGAACAGAGATCTAGGGGGATCAGAGCATTCGAGGAGAGCCTAGTGCAGGAGCAAAGCTGGAAAGTGTGTTAGGTTAATTTTGGATGGCTTCTAATGCCAAGCTGAGAAATGTGGACTTTATTCTGTAGGCAACTGGAAGCTGGGAAAGGACTCAATTAGATCCTTCGTTTTAGAGGATCACTCCAGCAGAAGTGTGAAGGATGTGTTTGAAGGGAGACTGGAGCCAAAAAGAACCAAATATATGGCCGTTTCAATGGCCCATTCATTCACCCATTCACTCACTCACCCATTCATTCAACAAGTATTCAGGCAGCATCAACTTGGGCAAGGCACTGGTCTGGCCTGGAGGAGAAATGGCAGGTTAAAGGAAGGCTAAGCTAACAAGAGTGAATGAGAAAACAGAAGAAAGAAATCAAGGAGACGGATTGAATTTCAATGTTATACAAGTAGAAATTGGGTCAATTCTAGATTTCCATTTTGTTTTCATGCTGAAAGTTTGAGTTTCAGGAATAGGAGTAGAATTCTCCCTGTGGCATGTTGAATGCCTCTGCCTGAGCAAAGCATGGGGCAAGGTGCTGGTTTAGGGGTAACGGCCAGAGTTTCCTTTAAGACTCCATATCAGAAAGCATAGGATGCATCCTTAAGCAGGGGGCAAATAGGATTCATTTTAAATCCCACCCGGACTTTGGGAGTAGCTTGACTTAGGTCAGCTATTACATTCTCATTCCCTTTAATTGGCTGCTGGAAGGGGCAGCATAACTGGAACATCTGCAGGTACTTGTGGAATATCTGGTGGAGGTCTAGGGTGAGGACGACAAAGCTGGTCTGAATTAAGGAGGAGGACAGTGTTCATTGGTTTAGATTCATGGGTACCAGGTTGACAGAATTTGGTTTTTAAATTTTGGGGGTGACATAAAGAGAAGGGTAACTTTGAGGATGTTAATACCATTAACTGAATACCTCTTTCCACTTATTTGTGTCTCTTTTGCCTTATCAGCCAAATGAAGTGGTTGAAATGGATCATTTCTGTGGTAGGGAGAATAATAGTGCCCTAAAGTTTTGTCCATGATCTAATCTATAGAGACTGTAAATATGTTATATGGCAAAGGCGGGATTAAGGTTGCAGATGGAATTAAGGTTGCTAATCAGATGACCTGGAAGAGATTATTTTGGATTATCTGAGTGGACTCAATGTACTTACAAGGGTCCTTAAATGGGGAAGAGGGAAACAGAAGAGGCAGAATCAGAGAGATGGCATCATGGGAAAGACTTGACCAACCATTGCTGGCTTTGATTATGGAAGGGGCCACAAGGGAAGGAATGTAAGCTGACTCTAGATGCCGGGAAAGGCAAGGAAAGGGATGCTCCCACAGAACCTCCAGGAAGGAATGCAGCCCTGACCACACTTTGATATTAGCCCAGTAAGCCCTATTTTGGACTTCTGACCTCCAGAACTGTAATACAATAAACTTGTGTTGTTTCAAGTCACTAAGCTTGTGATAATTTATTCCAGCAGCCATAGGAAACTATTAAAAACTCAATGACTTAATTTCTTCAAATATCCCTTAATCGAAAAGTTATTAACAGGGATGCACATCTTAATCATGTATTGCTGTAAAAAACATATCTGAGCCCCATTCCCCGAAAGTTGGATGCTGTAGAGGTGAGGCATGGCCCTGCTACCTGACTTCTTAAAAGATCGACAGGTGATTCTAACATACTCCTCCTTTTGAAAATTACTGTAATCTCTCCCTGAATGTCTGTTTAGATGAGAAGGAAGAGCCCAACCGTAGAGTCATATAGTTATAGCTATGGAAATCGAGGTGAAGAACGAGCATGAGAGATGGGCCATGAAACCTTAACGTTGTAACCTAGTTTTTCGTTTTCATGTCTTAGCAACCTGCAAGAGAATCCCTTGAGTAGAAGCTGCCTACCTGCTGTTCTCATTAAACAACAAACATTGGTGCAGAAAGTTTTTGCTAGGATGTAATTATCTTAAAAATCCTTTTCTCCTTGTCTTTGCAAAAAGCAAATGATATTGTCTTATATTACAGCATTTTCTAGGTCAGGACATATTAAAAAAACAAATCTATGGGTGAGTCATTTGCACATATTTTCAGACTTGACACTCCATTGAAAGCATTCTGAGATCATGCTTCAAAGAACCAGTAACCAGCATCGAGTTCTGTGAAGTCCCTTTCTTGAACAACTTTTATTCCATACACTTAGTAACCTTAGATGGTTATTAATATTAAATTCTTCTCAGGACAATCCCCAGTACATTTCTTTCCTTTAGTGATGGTCTCATTTTAGAACCTGTTTCTGTCAATCATTTCTTACTTCCTCTTAAGACCTTTTTTTCACATTTAGACTTCTTTGGCAGCTGGACATTTTCACGACACCGCAGAGATATTTAGACCTTCTTATTGCATAGTCTCTTTAAAGTGAGAGAAATAGAGAAGTGGGGCAGGAAGGATGGAAAAAAAAGTGGCAAGTTCTAAAGTAATCCTGTCAGACTTCCTTTTGGTTCTGGTCCAGGAGCACGAGACTCGGGTCAGTCAGGTAGGAGCATCGGAGCATCAGCCCATCAGTTGGACAGCCTATGGCCATCTGTAGATCTTCAGTGCAACGGCTGGCAGAGACTTACTGGTGGGGCAGTGAGGAATGAGACCTTTGGGTTCAAGGAGTTAAATGGGATTTCTTGTGAAGACAGAAGATGAGGCTGAGTACATAAGGGCGTTGCTGAAAACGAGGGATAACTGCAGTGATTCAACACTTGTTTTAGCTCATTACCACGGGAGAGTGACAGTCCCGGTGGCAGCGTATAAAGCAGGGGAAGCGGACCAAGTTAGAGCAAAGGAAAGCAGGCCTTCTCTATGCCGGCACTAAAGGAGCTTCTGTCATCATAATCTGCCTGTGACATGTAAGTGAGGTCACTTCACATCAATAATGCATGATGGCTAAGAGGGAGGAAAACAAGCTTTCACATGCAGCTGGGACCTGAAATTTTGCATTGTATTAAAATATATTATGATAGGGTGGCTCCCGTACACTTCTATGGGATTGCTGCCACCGTGGCTCTCCTGGTGTCTGCTTTGTCTGAGTCCCTATTTCATAGGTGGACATAGCCCAGCTATACCAATCTTATCTTTACAAGCCATTAGGAAGCCATAGGATATGGGGACAGAGTCACAGGGAATTGTGTGACTTGAATACCAGCCATTGTTCTGACACCAGCTAATGATGTGATCAGGAAGATCGTTTAAGTTCTCTGTGAATGGGTATGAAGATACCTAATCTTCTAGTGCCTTAAAGACACATCAAGGATTAACTGGGATGTGAATGACTATGAATGTTCTTTAATAATGTATAAACCTATATATAAAAGATATCTAAACCTATATACATGCAGGGTGTGATGGTTATCATGCATAAGGCCTCTCCTTCTGGACTAGGTCTATTTCAGCCCCAGAACAAAAAGGACCTTCCAAATAAGTGAACGATATCATGGATAAATGACCTACATACAGAAGCATAGAAGCACGGCAATGTCGTCATCCCCTATAAATAATCACCTCAGTGAGCGGCAATGGCTATCTCCTTCCATTGTTTTCAAAGGCTTGTTCTGGTGCCTTGTGTGGGTAGAATCTGAGTCTTAAATTTTAAATGATGACTAAGTAATTGTAGCTCTTCTCAATGAGTACCATTTCCACAGGAATAGTGTGTTCTTAAAATTTTTAAAAGGGGGCGAGCACTTCTGCTTCTGGACAAGATGGAGAAACAGGGACCATCCTCCCACTTCAAAGAATAAAACAATAGGCAAAATAAATGAAATGATGGCTTGTGAGACACTGGACATCAGGCAGTGAAGGCAGTAATCTCCAAGGCAACCAAAGCAACCCCTATGATTGTCCTATATTCCTGCCCGGAGAGAGCTTCCCAGTCACACTGCAGGGCCCAGTGGACTCTCTGTGTTGAGGAGATGGAACTCCTCTGGGAGTCCAGGGAGTCCAAGGCAGCTAGAGTTTGCAGGACAGTGTAATAGGGAAGAAACAGCTAGATATAAAAAGAACTGTAGAGATGTGTAGATGGTCCTCTTTGAGTATTCAGATGAATTCAGATCAGCACTTGTGTAGGAAGAAATTACCTAAGGCTGGGGAAAGGAAACATCTGAAAGAACTAAAGTTAATAGTGCTTGGCATTTACACCGACTTAGGAATAGTGCCAATTCCTACTGGCTAGGCTGGAAAAACCTCAAGATTTATGAAACACCGGGTAAAGTAAACATGAGGATTTCAATGGGGTAGTGGAAATAATTATCCCTAGGCTGAACACTGTTGTGATCCCACCTAACAAATCTTAGCAGCAAGACCCAAAAGGACCAAACCATTTTCAAGTAACTGCATCTCAGAACAAAGCTCAAGACATACAAAAATATCAAGCACCCAAAAAGGAAAAATAATCATAACACCTGGCATCCAATCAAAAGTTACCAGTTATAAAAAGAAATTGGAGGAACTTCCCTGGCAGTCCAGTGGTTAAGACTCTGCACTTTCACTGCAGGGGCCATGGGTTCTATCCCTGCTCAGGGGACTAAGATCCCGCATGCCACACGGTGCGGCCAAAAAAAAAAAAAGAGAGAAGTTGGAAAATTCAATTCAAAATGGTTAAATCGATCAATCAAAACTGAACCAGAATTGACACAGATATCAGAATTAGCAACAAGTAAATTAAAACAATTATGACTATATTCTATATGTTAAAAAACTTAGACACAGAAGTTGAAGACATGGAGCCAAACTGAACTTTGAGAGATGATAACTATCACATCTGATTAAAAATACACTGAAGGAGGGGCTTCCCTGGTGGCGCAGTGGTTGAGAGTCCTCCTGCCGATGCAGGGGACACAGGTTCATGCCCCGGTCCGGGAAGATCCCACATGCCGTGGAGCGGCTGGGCCCATGAGCCATGGCCGCTGAGCCTGCACGTCTGGAGCCTGTGCTCCGCAACGGGAGAGGCCACAACGGTGAGAGGCCCACGTACCACAAAAAAAAAAAAAAAAAAAAAAAAAAATACACTGAAGGAGATTAGTGGTAGATCATCCAACATTGCAGAAGAAAGTATTAGTAAATTTGAAGACATAGCAGAGCCAAGTATCCAAAATGAAACACAGTGAGAAAAGAGAATAAAATACAAATGAACAGATATCAGTAAGCTATCTGACCAAGTCAGGCAGCCCAATATGCACATAATTTGAGTCTCTGAATGAGCAGAGAGAAGGAGACACTGAAAAAATATTTGAAGAAATAATAGCCAAAAATGTTTCAAATCTGATGAAAGCTATAAGCCCTCAGATCTAAGAAGTTCAATGAATCCCAAGCACAACGAATGTGAAGAAAAGAAAACAACTGCATATCAGAATCAAATGCTGTAAAGTCAGTGGTAAAGAGACAATCAGAAAGCCAAGGAAGTCCCATTATGTACAAAGAAAGAAAAATAAGGATTTTTCACCAGAAACTGTGAAAGCAAGAAGATAGGAGAAAAACATCTGTAAAGTACCAACAGGGAAGAAGAAAAAAAAAGCAGACAACTTATATCTCTATACCCAGGAAAATACCTTTCGAAAATGAAGGTAAAATAAAGACTTTTTCAGATATACAAAAGCTCAAAGAATTGATCCCCAGCATACTGTTACTATAAGAAATACTCAAGGAATTACTTCAAGCAGAAAGAAAATGATACCAGATGGAAATCTGTGTCAATACAAAGGAATGAAGAGCACTAGAAATGGCAACTTCATGGGAAAGTATAAGTATCTTTAAGATATAATTGTTCCAATAAAAATAATTTTTAAAATGTACTATGGGCTTTATAATATATACAAAAGTAAAATGTGTGATAACAATAGTACAAAGGTCAGGAGGTGAGAAATGGAGGGTGATGTTCTTGTACTATACACACAAACTGGTGTTACTTGACAGTAGACTGTGCCATGTTTAAAGATGTGTCATGTTTAAAGATGCTACAAACCCTAAATCAATCATTAAAATAACAAAGAGTTATATCTACTAAGCCAAAAAAAAAGCAGTAAAATGGAATCATTAAAAAACATTCAAGGAATCCAAAAGAGAACAAAGAACAGATTGACAAATACAGAACAAATAACAAGGTAACAGACTCAAACCTAATGACATCACATTATCACATTAAATGGAGATGTTTTAAGCACTCCAATTAAAAGACAAATATTGTCAGATTGGATGAAAATGCAAGACACAAGTACAAGCTGCCTACATGAAATATACATTAAATATAAAGACACAAATAGGTTATCAGTAAATGATATAAAAATACCTCGCTAACGAAAAACATTTTGCCTGTAACATGCTAATCACTACCTGAGTGGCTATATTAATATCAAAGTAGATTTCAGAGCAAAGAATATTACCAGGAATAGGGAATGTCATTTCATGATGACGGTGGAGTCAATTCATCAAAAGGACATAAAAACCTAAATGTTTATGTACCTAATCATAGAGCTTCAAAATATGTTAACAAAAACTGATAGAACTGCAAAGAGAATAGACAGATCCAAAATTATGGCTGGAGATTTCAATACCCCTCACTCAGTAATTAATAGAGCAAGTTAAATAGAAAATCAATAGGATTTAGTCAACTTGAAGAATACTATCAATCGACTTGACCTAAATGACATTTATAGAATATTCTACCTAACGACAGCAGGATTCACATTCTTTTCAAGTGCATATAGAGCATTTACCAAGACGGAACACATTCTGGGCTGGAAAACTACTTTCAACAAATTTAAAAGGATTCACGTCATACGAAATATATCCACTGACCACAATGGCATCAAAGTAGAAGTCAATAACAAAAAAGTCTCTGGAAAATCCATAAATATTTGGAAATGAAATTACAGACTTCTAAATAACCCATGGATGAAAGAATAAATCAAAAAGGGAATTAGAAAGAATTTTGAACTGGATGAAAAATTTTTTGAAAATTCTAATTTGTAGCATAATACTAACACAACAATTGGAGGGAAATTTATAGCACTTAATGCCCATGTTAGAAAAGAAGAACGATATTAAGTCCAAGATCTAAGCTTCCCCCTTAGGAAACCACAAAAAGCAAAGCAAATTTAGCTAAAATATACAAAAGAAAGAAAATAATGGAGATCAAAGTAAAAATAACAACAAGGAAAATCAATGAAATCAAAACCTGGTTCTTTGAGAAGATCCATACAATATGTAAACCCCTAGCCACATGGATCAGGATTAAAAAAACAGAAAATATATAAATTAGAGTATCAGGAATGAGAGAGGCAATATCTGTATGTATTATATAGACACTAAAAGAATAATAAAGAAATCATGAACAACTTTATGCCAGTAAACCTGATGACGTAGATGAAATTGACAAATCTTAAAAGACACAAACTACTAAAAAGCTCATGTAAGAAAAAATAGATAACGCGAATACACATATATCTAATTTTTATAAACTGAATTTGTTCTTATAAACCTTTCCATATCCAGATGGCTCCACTGTGGATTTTGTTGAATATGTTAAGAAGAGATAATATCAAGCGTATAGAAACTTCCAGAAAATTCAAGGAGAGGGAATACTACCCAAATTTCTGTATGAGGTCAGCATTGTTGTGATTTCAAAAGTAGAGAAGACATTACAAAAAAAAATACTACAGACCTATATCCTTCATGATCATAGATGCAAAATTTCTAAACAAAATGTTAGCAAATCAAATCGATCTACAGTTGGTTGACTCTGCCAGGGTGGAACCCTTAGATACAGAGGACTGACTATAAGATGCTTGAGCATCCCTGGATTTTGGTAACCACTGGGGGTCCTGGAACCAATCCCCTGTGGATACTGAGGGACAACTGTATGAAAAAATGGTAATACATCATGACCAGATGGAGTTTATTCCAGGAATTCAGGGTTAGGTTAGTATTTGAGAAGCAATCAATGCAATTTTCCACATTAGCAGATTAAAAAAGAAGGTGGGACGAAGTGAGAGAGTGGCATGGACTTAAATATACTACCAAATGTAAAATAGATAGCTAGTCGGAAGCAGCCACATAGCACAGGGAATAGCACAGGGAGATCAGCTCGGTGCTTTGTGACCACCTAGAGGGGTGGGATAGGGAGGGTGGGAGGGAGACGCAAGAGGGAGGAGACATGGGGATATGTGTATATGTATAGATGATTCACTTTGTTATAAAGCAGAAACTAACACACCATTGTAAAGCAATTATACTCCAATAAAGATGTTTAAAAAAACCATATGATCATATCAATTTATGCATTAAAAACATTTGACAGAATGTAACATCCGTTCCTGACAAAAAGTGTCAGCAAATTAGGTATAGAAGGGAACTTCCTAACCTGATAAAGACTATCTACACAGCTAACATCATTCTGAAGATGAAACACTGAATTAATTTCCTCTAGGATTAAGGACAAGAATTCCAGAAACAGCTTTCCCACCAGAGTGAAGGCCAGGGATTCTTTTCATTCATCCCAATATCCCCTACCATCTTGCATGTAGTTAATACTTAAGAATGATGTTTTTTTTTTTTCCTTGTGATGAGAACTTTTAAGGTCTACTCTCTTAGCAACTTTCAAATATACAATACAGTATTATTATTATTTGTTTTGAATTTTATTTTATTTTATTTTATATAGCAGGTTCTTATTAGTTATCTATTTTATACATATTAGTGTATATATGTCAATCCCAATCTCCCAGTTCATTCCACTACCAACCTCCCACCCCCTGCTTTCCCCCCTTTGTGTCCATACGTTTGTTCTCTACATCTGTGTCTCTGTTTCTGCCTTGCAGACTGGTTCATCTGTACCATTTTTCTAGGTTCCACATATATGTGCTAATATACGATATCTGTTTTTCTCTTTCTGACTTACTTCACTCTGTGTGACAGTCTCTAGGTCCATCCATGTCTCCACAAATGACCCAATTTCATTCCTTTTTATGGCTGAGTAATATTCCATTGTATATATGTACCACATCTTTTTTATCCATTTGTCCGTTGATGGACATTTAGGTTGCTTCCATGACCTGGCTATTGTAAATAGTGCTGCCATGAACATTGGGGTGCATGTATCTTTTTGAATTATGGTTTTCTCTGGGTATACGCCCAGTAGTGAGATTGCTGGGTCATATGGTAATTCTACTTTTAGTTTTTTAAGGAACCTCCATACAGTATTAACTATAGTCACCATGCTGTACATTACATCCCCATGACTTATCTATTTCATAACTGGAAGTTTGTACCTTTTGACCCCCTCCACCCATTTTGTCCACCCCAACTCCTCACCTCTGGCAACCACCAGTATGTTCTCTCTTTGGCTGAGTTCAGGTGTTTTTGTTGTTGTTGTTTAGGTTCCACGTATAAGAGATCACACAGTATTTGTCTTTCTCTGTCTGCCTTATTCCACATAGCATAATGTCCTTGAGGTCCATCCATGATGTACAAGAAGCCACAAAAGATCTCTTGGCTTCTTGTTCAGTATTTCCTCCACTGCATAATTTTGTTTTTCTTTATGTACTGCCATGTCACTTGCTAGATTCCTAAACTTCCTGCATGGCCGTATAGGAGGGGGATGGGTGTTGAGGTGGGTGGCATATTTACCCTCTTTTCAGTTTACTCTGCCTTTGTTCTTGCTACTCTTCTGAACATCACTGCCTCTGCTGGTCATGCAAACTCTTTCCTCTGCTCTGCTTTTAAAACCACAAGGTTTTTCTTTTCTGCCTTTAGGTATCTGGAAGTTCCTTTTGAGTCTTTATCCTTTTTTGATCATTTCTCTTTCTCCATTCATTGAATGTTATGTTTACTTTGTCAAAAGAATCAAATCGTTTAATCTGTGTTGTCAGTAGGAATAGTGATTGAAGTATGCTATCTAGTGTAAACCATTGGTCGGTAGGGACTTCTTCCCCCACAGAAATGAATACATGTATTAAGGATACCCTGGGTGCCTCTGGGGGATGCTTTTAAAAATCTCCATTTTACTTAACTTTTTGTCTTTCTCAATATCTCTAATTCATTTAATGTTACCAACTCTTCTACGTATGTATGCTGGTCTCATACCAGCATGAAAAGCATAAATTGCCTATGTTCTATCTGTAACCAAAACTTCTTAATTTCCTTTCCTTCTTCTCATCCAACCCCCATGTTTGTTTGTTTTTTAAAATTAAGGTAACAATACCATACAGGCCATTATTTTATATAGGAGTTACTCAGTGATAGAGAAAATCAAGCTCCTCTATCCTAGCTAATGGGGTAACCAGTGACATTTGCCCAAGACGTCAGGTCAATTTAATTCTTTCATTTTGCAAACAACCTTGCCATTTACATTGGTTGGCTCTGATTCACAGGTTATAATAGCCAAGGCGGTGGTTACTTCATTTGGATTTTTAAAATGTAAATGTAAGACTCTGCAAGGCAGCAAGATGTATTAAAAGCTTTCCAAGCATTAGAAGGGCAAAATGCAGAGTGGTACCCACATACTCTTATAATGGCCCTACACACTCCTGTTTCAGTAACGGAAAATGGAAGAGTCCTGAAGTGTTTTTACTCCCTCTCAAAATACAAATGGAAAATTGGCACATAATAACTTTTCACTCACAGTGCAGTTCAGCTGGAAGAAAAAAAAATCTTATGTAACAGGATTTTATTGTAAATAAAACAAATCACTGACAAATTTTTTTAAAGGAGGCAGAACAAAAAGACGTTATTAAACACAAAGACAAAAAGAATGGCTGTAAAGATGACCTAGTTTTATTTGAAAGTGTCTGTAGCAAAGTTATAGAACATATGTAC
Organism: Orcinus orca; assembly: GCF_937001465.1. Taxonomy (NCBI): domain Eukaryota; kingdom Metazoa; phylum Chordata; class Mammalia; order Artiodactyla; family Delphinidae; genus Orcinus; species Orcinus orca. Next base: position 101,969,481 of record NC_064580.1, on the reverse strand, counting down.
TGTTTTCAATGCAAAGAGCAAGAAGCATTCATTTTCCATTAACCTGGTGGCTTTTTAGGTGTGTAATTAACGATCTATCATTATCTATATCTCCCTGCGCTTTGAAAATTGAGAAGACGTCTGGGTTATTCAGGCCCTGGAGTGGTTTATATGAACTGTGCAAAAACTGAGGCAAAAAAAAAAAGGTTTTGACTAGAGTAATATTAATAATTTTCAGTTCTTCATTTCACCACGTGTGTGTAGGCAGCCTAAGCCAAACAGCTGTACCAAATGCATTTCTGGAAACATTAGTGGACTGAGAATTTGTATATTTGTACATTTGTATATTTTACGTGAAAATGTCATCTGATTTTTGAATTAAAGTGTTAACAAAAATTTCAACTCAAAAGAGGAAAAATCTAATTTGCTCTCGTGTTATTTCTGATGAATAATGAAGGCAATTGAAAGAGTTATGCTTTCTGAGTTAGAGACAATCTCTAGGCTGCTTCATGAAACTAGAAATTGTTCCAGAAATATAGTAAACTAGAACGTCGAATAGGGTCTGTCCCTAAAAGACGGGAAAACCTTGCAGTTCTAGCTTGTGCAACAAAGTGTCTTAGCCTCTGTGCATATAATGTTTTGAATCTGTATACATCGGGATGATGTTACAAGGAATGTGGAGGATTAAATGAGGTAATACGTGAAAACCCCTGGCACGTAGTAGTGTTTGGTAGATGAGACTGCTCTTAACGTAACAGTAAGGTAGGGCAGAGGAAAGAATGTTGAAAGCCTTAGAAACACTATTATGTTTGGCCTTAAATACTTTTTTTTATTTAATTGAAGTATAGTTGATTTACAGTGTCGTGTTAATTTCTGCTGTACAGCAAAGTGATTCAGTTATATACATATATATATATATTCTTTTTCATATTCTTTTGCATTATGGTTTATCACAGGATGTTGATATAGTTCCCTGTGCTATACAGTAGGACCTTGTTGTGGCCCTAAATACTTCTGTTCCTCTCTATGTTGAAATGGTAAAAGGTGGTTAGGTATAGATCTGAGTGTCCCAACAATGAGGCTTTTTCTTAGAGACTCTGTAGCAGAGCAGGCAGCTTGAAAGTACACTGGTTTTCTCTGTAAGGAATGCAGATACATATCCTCGTCTTTCCAGCCCTTCTTTGCTGTCATATCTAATTTGGTAAGAGTTTATTTGCTTCTCGAGTCTGGGCACTTTTCAGTTCTTTCTTATTAAAATAAAGGTTTCCCTTGCTTTTTGAAAGTTTGCTTTATGTCATTTCCCTTTGATGAAAGACCTACCTTCTAGGAAAGACTTACCTTCGTACCTGTTTTCTCTAACTGAAAGGAATCTGGAGAGGATTTTTGCTTTTAGGAAGGAAGGTGAAAAGCAAAAATAGCGTTCGGCGTTTGTTTTACAGTGCCTTTGAATTGTGGAGGTCTACTTATACACAAATTGTTTTCAATACATACAGTACTATCCGATCCACAGTTGGTTCAATCCTCAGATGGAAACAGCAGATTCAGGGGGCTGACTATAGGACTTGAGTATCTGTGGAGTTTGGTATCCGTATCAGGTTCCGGAACCACTCGCCTGCAGATGCTGAGGGGCTGGCTGTATGTGGGATCTGACAGGTTGTAGAAAATGGAAATACCTTGGTATGTTGAAGAGAACCCAGGGAAACCACTTAGGTTGTGCAGCTCTCTAACATCACTTTAGTTTTATTTCTGGTATAGCTCTTATGGTAGCATGCCTTGGGTCTTTATCATTTGCACACATGTCTGAATTCTCCACTAGATTGTAAGATCTTTGGAGGCAAAGTTGGTGTTTTGTTTTGTGACCTTCAGAGCTTGACACAGGGCCTGACACACAGTAGATATTCAACAGAAGTTTGTTGATTCCCGAATTTACAGAGACTCTCCTATTTAAGAGATACCATTATATTTTTACCTGTCAAATGAACAGATCTTAAGAAGAATGATAATACAGGGTATTGGTGATTGAGCAAGGGAACTGTGTGGCTATAGTATTATCATCAGTGTCATTATTATTTTTAATGGCAGCTGAATATAAATCAGGCAGTGTTCCTGGAAAGGCATTCTGATAACATGTTTAGAAGTCATAAACATTATCATGCCTTTTTACCCTTCATTTCTAGCATTTTTTCCTTTGAAAATAAATGAGTGCTATAATTTAGCTGCAAGGACGTTCATAGCAGGTTTGAATATAATAAAAGAATCTAAACAACTTGAATATCTAATAAAATGAAAGTAGTTATATAAACTACGTAAGAGCTATACAATGAAATGCATTATGCAGCTACAAAAAACAACGAACGTAGAACCACATTTATTAAGATAGAAATAATCTATCTATACCAATCTGTATATACATGTTGAATAGCCATAAACCAAAGTGTTAATATAGTCAGTACCTGTTGGGGGATTGGTTCTAGGACCTGCTATGGATACTAAAATCCCCAGGTGCTGAAGTCCCATAGTTGGCCCTCCATATCAGTGGTTGTGCGTCCATAGATTCAACCAGCCCCGGATCATGTAGCACTATATGTATTTATTGCCAAAAATACACGTATAAGTGGATCTGCGCAGTGCAAACCTGTGCTGTTCAAGGGTCGACTGTACAGTCATCCCTTGGGTATCCACTGGGGATTGGTTCCAGGGCCACACCCCCCACCCCATGGATGGTCAAGTTCCTGGTGTAAAATGGCATCGTAGAGTCGGTCCTCTGTGTCCATGGGTTTTGCAACCATGGATACCTGGGGCCTACTGTAGTGTTTATTATTGGGTGGTATAATCACATATGTTTTTCATTTCCTATTATTTTGCTGATTAGTGTCCTATAATTTTTCTGAAGTGAATGTGCAGTACTTGTGTTAAATTTGTTTCTAAATGAATACAAGGACGATAGGGGAAATGCTTGAACAAATGAATAACTACAAAATACTTATTAATAATTTCATGCTGATTCCATCCCTGAGGGGTAAGCCCCAAGTCACTGAAGTGCAAATGAAGATATGAATTCTAAAAAGGGTGATAGAGGTCATCCCATTTTTTTCCCCTTTAAAGAGAACTGACATGGAGATAGGACCCCGTTTCTCATTTTGGATAAATAAAACCTTGCAAGAATGTAAGTAAATATGTGGCACAAATGTTACTGAACCTATTCTTCAGTAATTAACAAAAATTAGTATTTCTCTGTTATTTGAAAATGCACAGTGATTTTTAAAAAGAAAAATATCCTTAGGTAACCAAATTGGCTTTTTTTCTGTAGTGAATGTCTCTTTTTTCCTTGAGATATGAAAGTCTGGTTTTAATATGAGAATATTTATGTAGAAACAATCAGCATGGCAATTTGACTCTGGCCTCCTCAAAACACGTACACGCATCCTTTGTTTGCTGAATGATTTAGTCTACTGATGTCTTTGTAAAGATTTGAGGACTATTGCTAAGCCTATAGTGACAGTGCCAAATTTCCTTATTAAAAGATAAAACTGCACTATTTCATTTTCCAGAAATACCACAGAATAACAGTGTTTAAGTACTTTGGCATCTGCTTTAAAGCAGATCTGCATTAGCTCTTAAGAAGTGAGAGTTTCAAAGGAATATAATTGCTACTGCCTGAGGGGAGATGGTTTGTGATAAGGGAGGAAATGGAAGACACCTGTAGTGGGGAGACTAATACAACTGGAATCCTGCTCTAATATTTATCTCTTCGGTAGAAGCCAGTATAAGCTAGGTCCATCCGGATTTAGGTACTCGAGTGCCCAGTGGATTTTATTACAAGGTGATTTGCTTATATAGTAGCCTCATGATGGGGATTTTAAGGGCAAATTAATGCTTGGAAAAATACAAATTTAGAGCATTGTACTCCCTTTCTGCATTTTGCTTCCATCCATCTTTTCCTTTCTCCATGTCCTTTCTTTCTTTCCAGGGTTTGATAATACTGGCATTAGCATCAATTGTTGTGTGACTTACGACAACCATTGGTAATGCTAACGACATCAATTTGTATTTCCGTAGGCACTAAGTAGCCTGCAGAATCCAAAGACTTATGAATTAGGCCTAAAGAAAAACTTGGGTTTGAAACTGTCACATAATGAAAGCAAATGTATTTTCTCCTTGAATTATTAAAATTATCAGAATAATTATCCTGTCTTACTATTTTTCATGGCATTTACTACCTCCAGTCAGATGCTGTTAAATTTTTTTAAATTTGTTATTGTCTTTCTCTTCCTACCAAAATGTACAGTGCATAAACACAAGGAATTTGTCCTCTGCTGAGTCACCAGTACTCAGAAAGTTCCTTGCACATAGTAGGTATACAATAAAAATCTGTTGAATTACTTTGGGTTTTCCATGTTTTCTCTTATGGATAGTATTAGGGCTATACTTATGTTTGTGATTGGACCATTCTTTTAAAGTTCGATCAATATATTCACACTATGATCACTTTGTAAAAATTAATTAATTTTGTATTGAAGTTTAGTTGATTTACATTGTTGGGTTAGTTTCATGTGTACAGCAAAGTGATTCAGATATATATATATAGATATATATATAGATATATATATAATATATATATTCTTTTTCAGATTCTTTTCCCATATAGGTTATTACAAAATATTGAGTATAGTTCCCTGTGCTATACAGTAGGTCCCTCTTGTTTACCTGTTTTTTTGTTTGTTTTTTGGCCGCGCCGTGTGGTTTGTGGGATCTTAGTTCCCCAAGCAGGGATTGAACCCAGGGCCATGGCAGTGAAAGCGCTGAGTCCTAACGACTGGACTGCCAGGGGAAGTCCCTTGTGTATCTATTTTATATATAGTAGTGTGTATATGCTACTCCCTGATTCCTAATTTATGTCTCCCTTTCCCCCTTTCCCCTTTGGTAACCGTAAGTTTGTTTTCTATGTCTGTGAGTCTGGTTCTGTTTTGTAAATAAGTTCATTTGTACCTTTTTTTTTTTTTTTTTTTTTTTTAGATTCCACATATAAGTGATATCATATGATATTTGTCTTTCACTGTCTGACTTAATTCACTTAGTGTGATAATCTCTAGGTCCATCCATGTTGCTGAAAATGGCATTAATTCATTCTGTTTTATGGCTGAGTAGTATTCCATTGTGTATATATATATATATCTATATCTATATATATATATATATATCACATCTTCTTTATATGTCCTCCCCCATGTCCTCTGCTTTATCTCCTCTCTGAAGTACCTAGATAACTCTATCTGATGCACATTTCCTGAGTTGTTTGACAGATACTAAAACCCTCATCAAATGGAAGAAGTTAACTACTGGATGATCATGAGCACATAGCCCCCAGACCTCCTGGTGCCTAAGGAATGATAATGTTAACCCCTGTGACACTGCCCTGTTACCTCAGCATCAACCAATCAGAGAGTTGTGAATGAACAGGTCACACACCCTGAGACTCCCCTCCCTCACCTGGCCTTTAAAAATGCTTTCTTGAAACCCATCAGGGAGTTCAGGTATTTTGAGCACTAGCTGCCTTGGACTAATTGTTTGGAGCTCTGCAGTAAATGTTGCACTTTCCTTCACCACAACCTGGTGTCAGTAGATTGGCTTTGGTGCGCATGGATGAGCAGACCCAAGTTTTGCTCGATAACAACATATTTTGGGGTGGCAAATTCCGCCCCCTTACAGGCACAAGTTTGCTTAGATGAATGAAAACGTAAAGGGATTTATTGTCATTAAGGAGGCAAATCTGTGATAACCAAGTGAACTAAATGCTCTTCTTACAGAGATGTACCTGATGCGTAGACCCAGCCAAACAATTCTGAGGGAGGCTTTATTTCATTTTAGACTGAGTGAAATGACTTGCTTGAGCCTTGATCTCCTGATTCTCCTCTAGTATCTAATTCAAGAGTCTATACTGCAATGCTCTATAATTCAGAAAGACTTTCCATCACTAGAAGCTCTTACTGCTTTGTGTGGAAAATTCCCACTAGGCCTCTGAGAGGTTCCAGGGCATTTATTCATCCATCAATCATTTTAGTTTACTCTCAGTGTGAAATTGTGCTTCAAGGTAAGAAAAATGAAAAATCCAGCAAATAATAAATAATCTACACCGTAGCCGAAACCTGTATCTCTGGCTTTGAAGCGTAAAAACCGGAATTTATCTGAATTTCATGGAATTAAGTACCTAAAACTGAAATCAATATATGTCAAAAAATTTAAAATGGCACCAAAAATCAATTCAATAATTGTACCTGAAGCCAAACGAGAGAATATGTGAGGACATTAGAAAATGTTAACTCCAGAGGTACGTAACAGGGAGAGTGGTAGAGAAGGAAGGGAGAGAGAGCAAAGAGAAAAGTGAGTTGGAACCATGTTCAGAGAACAGAGGTACAAACTTTTCAACTTTGTCATTGGCTAGATAATACAATTTTGAAGCAATAACTTTGTGGCTATTACTGATAGATTTTTTTTTCCCCTGTCTTTTTTCATTCTTGCTGCCTCTTCTTCTAAGGACAAGCTGAAGTGCAACATCACTAAGAGGAGCAAGAGGTATTTGTTGAAAAGTTGGAGGTGGGACAAGGAAAGAGATACTCTCTATCCTGCCCAGAAAGTGAGACATTGCCTCAGGTCTCTTAGTGTTTGAAAGCCACATTTATGTGGCAAGGTTTGAATAGACTTTCTTTGGCTGTGTAAGAAATGCTGTCCTCTTAACCAGATATTTTTCAGCTCATCTGACATTTATTACTTAGTCTGACATTATTTCAAATACTCAGAGGGAAAGATGAATGTGGGATCCAATTCACAAAGTGCTCTTGGAGGAATGGAAAGGCATTATGACTTTTTCCTAGACCATTTTGGTGTTGATTTTCTCTTCTTTCTTTTAAATCAGCCTCTGGTTATTGAGCTCACTCTGCTCCCAGAAGAATGATTTGAGTTTCATTTTCAGAAAGTGACCAACAATTAAATTCTCCAGTGTTTGATGGCTTAAGTATAGCAAAGCTGCTGGAAAGGACGCTTGAGACATAGAGAAACCACATTGGAAAGTTCAGTGTGGTACTACGTAAAGCAAATTGTTTATAACTCAAGTTCATGGCTCCCAATGATTGGATCATCCCCCTAGTGTTCTTCTGTACTCTTTCCTAGACAGGCAATTGATCATTAATTCAGGAAACATTTATTAATAAGTATCAACTGTTTATTAGGAAACTGGAAATACAGAAACGAATAATATGCCACATCATCTCACAAGGAGCTGATGGTATAAGAGGAAATATAGAGAAGGAAACCAGCAATTACAATGCAGCGGAGGCATATATAATGGGGCTCTATGGAGACACATAGGAGGTCACTTAACTCATTCCCATTGGAGGTTTAAGGAATAAGATGATGCTTCAGCTTGTAGGGGAGCAAAAATAAGTTTCCCTCTATACTTCTAGGTTCTTGGCCTAGACCCACCCAGTAATATAAGACAGATGAATGGGAGCCAAACAAACAGAAGTTTAATAACACGTAGAACTCCTGTATTTATACATGGGAGATACCCAGGAAAACTGAGTAACTCTGTGTAATGGCCTAAGCCACCACCTTAAATACCATCTCCAGCTAACGACAAAAGAAAGATGTTATAGGAGGTTAACAGGCAAAGCTTAGTAAAGGAGGATGTGGCTGCTATAATGCAGATTAAGGTGGCTTCTCCATTGATTAGAGTTTCTAGAGATTTCATCATCCTCTTTTTCCTGGTAAGGAGAGGGAGACACCCTTACAAATGGAGATTTCCCTTATACATATAAATGTCTCTTACAAACCAGCACCTCCTACTGGGTTTTCAGAATTTCTCCTGTGTCTACTGTTTATTTTTTTCTTTTATTTCCATTTTTTTAAAATAAAGTATAATTGATTTACAATGTTGTGTTAGTTTCAGGTGTACAGCAAAGTGATTCATACACACACACACACACACACACACACACACACACATATATTGTTTTTCAGATTCCTTTCCATTATGGGTTATTACAAGGTATTGAATATAGTACCCTGTGCTATACAGTAGGTCCTTGTTTATCTGTTTTATATATGGTAGTATCTGCTGTTTCTTAAAACTAATCAGCTCGAACTAATGCTTATGACAAGGAGGCACATTTTGGGGTGCTATATTCTGCTCCCCTTCAAGGTGAATCAGAAAGTTCAGAGTGAGCAGGATACTCTAGGCAGAAGAAACTACATATGTGGAAGAATGAACATATACAGGGAACTGCCAATACATTATATGACTAGAGGGTAGGGGATGCCTTGAGGGGATAGATAGATGGAAATGAGGTCAGAGAGGTAGGCAGGGGTTAGTTACATCATGCAGTGTCATATGCGCTATTCTTGGGAGTTTAAAATAAAGTCACAGATCTATTTTATTTCCAGTGGTGTTTCTTTGTAGGTTTTCCGTGATCTAGGCACCCTTTTTTGCATCTAGTTTCCCTTGTAGTTGTTGCCTTTTACATAGTAGTTACTTATTAAAGCTTCATGGACTTTGAACTTCCTGGCAGGCCAGATTGACTGAAACTATGGCCCTAAAATAGAGCAAAGATAATGCGGTTAATGAATCTGGATTGGAAAATGTCCTTTGTGTCATTAGTGCTAGGTTCCAAGAAATAGAAAACCTGCTATATTGAAGTTTCTGTTAAGGGATGGAATGATGCTAGCGAGGTACTGATGATTTCAGGCTAGGCCTTATGCGTGAATGCCCTTCTTGGTGAGCCTACTCCAGATCCTGGGTTTGTGTCTTAGTTTTTCAGAATAGAAACTCATTTTGATCAGTTTCCCCATATTAGTCAAAAATCAGACAACTCTGATCTTTCAGACGCCCATTTTCTTAATTTATGGTAAGAATTGTATTCAGCGGTATAACTGGTGTCAATCCTTTGCACAGGGCACACTCTCCTGGTTGGCAAGTTCACTCTAGAGATGAAATGTTATGTCGGAATATTACTTTGTGAGTATGGAGTTAGAACAAAGGGAATCTGATGTTCCCAGGGGACATTTTCCTCAAGCTATGGTGGTATGACAGTTTGTCCTTCCCCACTCCAGAAATAGTCCTCTCTAGAGAACTGGTATTTGTTTTTTTAGAATCAGAGCACTGATTCTCCTGGACAGAGCACACTGACATTTTCTCACACTTTGGCTCTCCCTAGAATCCATGCAAACACTCTCCCAACCCCGCTTGTTATGACATTGCTTGTCAGAGCCTAGCTTACATTAATCATAGTTTAGTCTGGTTGGAAACTAAGATGACATTGGAAACTCATCAGCAGCACATTTGCACACCATCTCTTAGGATGGAAAGAATTTCTGTAGGTGGCCTGCTTTATCCATTACTTTGTTTCACTTTCAGAAAGTAGTTTCTAGTTTGATAGACAATCATTGGGAACTACCCCATTTTGAACCTGTTGCATCCCTTAGATCCTCTTGCTAACTTATTCCATTAAGAGTCACGGATTGTTAAGCAGGAAAAGAATGAAGAGTTCCAGTTCAATAATTTGTGAACAATTTTAAGGCCACTAGCATGCTTTTTGACAAATGTAATTGTACTCTGAATACATATAAAAATATTAAAGCATGTATCTGAGGGAACACTGATCTCTTTTTATCATCTTCTCATTGTACAGATGAGGAAACTGATGCTCATAGAAGGGGAGTGATTTGCCCAGGATAAGCCAGCTGGTCAGTGGCAGATCCAGGACTAGAAGCTAATCTCCTGACTCCTAGTCCAGTGATATTTTTACTTCATCACTTACTATTCATGAAACACGTAAAAGGACAGGGATGGAAAAGCAAACTGATGCCTGCATTGAATGACTTCTTGAAGGTACTCACTGACAATTCTAAGTAGACAATCCCCATTGAAAACTTCAAACACTCTTTTGATGGGGAAAAAAAATGACCAATGGGAGGGATCATTTTTGCTGTTGGAAATTTCCACCAGTGCCTCTGTACACCAATACACTTTCTGACCTTTTTTGTTATTCAAACAGCCTACTTTGGTGCCATTTATTTGCAACCACATTCATGCTTTAAAAATGCATGTTAAATATTATCAACAGAAGCAGAATATTTATAGAATATTGTCAATATAAATATAGAATACCTCTGCCAGAAATCCTGGGAAAGTTAATATAGCATGCATGCAAATATTTGTGCAGAGAGTGGTTGTTGGGAGTAGTGTCAGGATATTTTTATTGTTGCATGGGAACAGTTTGAGCTGGATGGTTTTTGAATGCTTTTTCCATATCTGAGAGATTTTATTTTTCCTTAGATCTTGTAACTTGAGCTGGCGCTGATGTCCAAGTAGGACTGACCCTAGAAGATAGGTAGATTGTTCTGAGGAACAGTTTGGAGTTCCCCTTGCGTACAGTGGTTATGTTACCCTGTCTGGCTATTAAGTCAAAAAGGGAGCTGTTAGATGAGCTCTTGGATGTTTGGTTTGGGTGAATGGCAAGTTTCAGTTCCTATTTGGGGCTCCATGTCTGCCTTTGGAAAATGAGAGGAGGACAAAATTATCTCTTAGGTCCCTAGCAGTTCTGATATGATATAATCATCTGATTCTTTAATTTATTAGGCTAATACTGAGCAGTTGATGGTTGTTCAGAATCTATGAAAGATCTAGCAACTAAGCTGTGGTAGCTGACTGTGCCAGTATTTCTAGCTCTTGCTCCTCAGCCCAGGCATGTACCCTTTTCCCCGGCTCCACCCCTCTGGCTCGTGAAAATGACTACCTGTGAGTTTTCCATAGCATCTGTAGCTTCTGACTGTTTAATGATCTAGGAAATTCTCTTTGACTACCTACTGAGGTCCAGGTACTGTCCTACACATTGAGGACACAAAGCTAAAAGTCCCCATCCTCAAGTGGAAGAGAGAAACAAGCAAACAAGTAGCTGGGCAGTGGCAACCCATTGTGATACGTGTTCTGGGAGTGCATGAATATGGGGCTTCTGGGGATAGAGAATAGTGTACAGCCCCATGGGGGATGAAGGGTGTTGGTCAGAGTTTGGAGAAGGAAGTGGAGCCTGAGGTAAACTTGGAAGAGAAGGTAAAAGCCAGGTGAGGTGGAGGTGGCGGAGTATTTCAAGTAGAAAGTGCAGCTCAAAGACTTGCTGCAAGAAAAAATGTTGTGTATACAGGGACCTGTAAGTGAGTTTTTTAAGTTAGCCAGTTTCTGTAAGTAGTCAGCACTTTGGAGCACCTAGCTCTATGCTTGATCTTGGGGTAGATTAGAAAAGTACAGAAAGTTTGTAACTCATGTGTGGCTTGTGTTCCAAAATTTTGTTTGTGAGTCAGCCGTTTGGAATGTGGAATGCATTTTTCCCACAGAAAACAATGGTCTCCATGGTAATTAGGTTCCCAGGCCAGCCCATAAAAGCCTATGTAACCCATAATCTGAAGGATCATGCTGTATTAATAATACCATAGATGTTAATGACCATGTAAAGCTATGCTTCTGTGGGAAAATCCACTCCCTGTTTCAACCGTGGGTTCTAGAAACACTCTCTTTCCCAGTGAAGCTTCAGAAGTGTGTAAAGAAACCCTTGCTTTGCCATCCCTCCAGGTGGTAATCCAGTGGGCCCATGAATTTTTTCAGCTCTAGGTTATTACCAGTGTCTCTTGGAAATTGGGAGAGGATACAGCAGGAAGAGGGATGCAGATAAGCAATTCAGCAAAAAGTAAAAGGGTGTGGGGAAGAAAAGAGAGACAAGGAATTGATCATTGATAGAGAATAATCCCGGTCCCTGTCCCTACCCTACTACCCCTGTCTCTCCCCCCCTCCCCCCACCATGGAGGCAGGCCTGAAAGCAAAGCTGGGATACTTTGTCCTAGCTCAGGGTGGGACTAGGGACTGAGGGAAGGAATTCGCACTTACTGCGTTTCAGGATGCCTCAGGCATTTTACACACACCTTTTTTAATCCTTAAAAGGAATGTCTTATTATTCCTGTTTCCTGGGGAGGAAACTGAGAAGCAAATAAAAGACTTGCCCAGGGTCACACAGCTAGTAAGTAGCAGAGCTGCAAATCATACTCAGATTCTATGAAGCTCCTACAATGTACGTGTTTATTAGTAATATCTGTAAGTTGGGATATTGTCTCATTTAATTGCTGAGAAAATGAAGGCAAAAGCTGTAACAGTGATTCTTTCGAAATACTACCACTAGATAGAGATAGCACCACCAGAAGAAAACCATGGTATCCTGACTCTTAGTCCAGTGAAGTTCACGGCATGGAGTACCTACTGTGGGCAAGGTAATGCCTTGGGCACAATGGGTAATACATGTCCCTTGAAGCCACGAGCTTACTGTTTAATGCTTCTGTATTTAAATGGCTCATCCTAGTAGACTAAGGCAGCCTATAGTAAGTGCCAGAAGAGAGACATGACACCATACATTAGAAGAAGATGGAGACTATAATTCTGACTCAAGGGATCTGAGGAGGCTTGCGAAGGATAATGGTGGTAGTATCTGAAGTTGGGCCTTGAAGGATTGATAGCAAGTGATAGATGAGCCGACCTGGAGAGAAGATATTCCAGGAAAAGGAGCCAGACGAGCACATCACAAGCATAGTGCCATTTTACTGTGCACTTAACTTTGTGTTAGGCGCTGGCTATGTGTTTTATGTACATGATCTCATTTATTCCTCACAGTAATCCTGTGAAATGAGTACCATTATTATCCTCATTTTATAGATAAGGAAACTAAGACTCAAAGTAGGTTATTTGTTCAAGTCTACACAGCTAATGAGCGGTAGGATCTAGAGCCTACAAACTTAGCCCATACCCTCCTCCATTCACTGGGGTGATTGTGGTAGAGTGGGAGCTTGCTTTGGACTGATTTGTGTGCCCTCCAAATTCATATGTTGAGGCACTAACCCCCAATGTGATGGTATTTTGACATGTGGCCTTTGGGAGATAATTAGGTTCAGATGAGGTCATGAAGATAGAGCCCTCTTATGGGGTTAGTGCCCTTATAATAGATACCAGAGACCTCTCCCCACCCCCACTCCCAACACACACACACACACACACACACACACACACACACACACACACACACACACACACAACATGAGGACACAGGGAGACAGCAGCCATCTACAAGCTACAGAGAGAGTGCTCACCAGAAATTGAACATGCTGGTTCCTTGATCTTGGACTTCTAGCCTCCAGAACTGTGAGGAAATATATTTCTGTTGTTTAAGCCTCCCAGTTTATGGTATTCTTTAAATGGCAGCCTGAGCTGACCAAGACAGAGTCTTAGAGTTTTGCCAGAAACTGGCAAGCTTGGCGGGGGCACCTTGATGAGGGCTTTGATTATTATGTTAAAGATGTTGGACTTTGTTCACTGGTTCCCCAACACCAGCTAAACATTTTTGGGGTGATAAGGTATGGTTTGCTCAGATCCTACTATTCTGTTCACTCTCTGAATGGACCCAATAGAGAACAGTGGACGGATTTCCAGCTGTAAATCAAATCAAGTAGCAAAGTTAGTGGTAGATGAAAAATTCATTGTGTAGCTGGAGAAGAAAGAATTGTTGGCTTGATTTTCTAAGGGGGGCTTCACAGAGGAAATATGACTTAAGGTGGGTCTAGATAGGATTTGCATTGATAGGATTCTTTTCTGAGGAGCAAAATTGGGTTACAGATGCTATGCTGCATGTAGAATGTGTGTCAGTGGCACGTTTTAGAGGTACATCCACGGAGACTACTTTTTTTTTTTTTTTGCGGTACACGGGCCTCTCATTGTTGTGGCCTCTACCGTTGCGGAGCACAGGCTCCGGACGCGCAGGCTCAGCGGCCATGGCTCACGGGCCCAGCCGCTCCGCGGCATGTGGGATCTTTCCGGACCGGGGCACGAACACGTGTCCCCTGCATCGGCAGGCGGACTCTCAACCACTGAGCCACCAGTGAAGCCCCGGAGACTACTTTTAATGAACCTTGATTGAAACTGCCTTCGCATGGAGGAGAGTGCTCAATAAAAGGGCACTATGCTTATAACGTGCTCCTTTTCCTAGAATATCTTCTCTCCAGGTTGGCTCATTTGTCACTTGCTATCAATCTTTCACGGCCCAATTTAGGATACTACCACCATTATCCCTCACAAGCCTCCTCAGATCCGTCGAGTCAGAATCGCAGTCTTCACATTCTAGGAGAAGGAAATGATGCACAGAAAGGCACACAAGGGGGAGGGGGGAGGGTTTGTGGGACACACCTGCTTGGGTGAATCACTGTGACGCATGAAGGAGGATGACAGAAGCTGGGTCATAATTTCTACAGAAGGAATTGTCTCAAGGACTGAGATGAGGTTCAGGGCCACATGGTTATGTCACCTTTCCTAAAGGTAAAGGACGTCAGGCAATAACAGTACTTGAGCTCTGTACGCTTATGTAGGTGCTAAACACTGCTTGCTATGTCCTCAGTCTTCTCTTGGCTGTGTGAGGAGTCCTTGGCCTTAAAGAACTTCTAATTTAGTTAGAGATCAAAGTGCCATGTTTGCAATGTCATAAGAATGTATGAAAATAATATATACAAACACGAGTGATGTATTTGAAGCTGAGTACAAGCTGAGGGCCAAATAGCAAAGGCACTAATTTGACTTAATTTGAAACAGACTTGGGCCAAGAGACAGGAGAGTTGGGCATCCTGAGAACTCAAGTGGAGGTGTCCCCTTGACCGTGAGCAGGGACATTTCTTCCTCTGAGGTGGGAGGGTGAAAGGTAAGGATGGGAGGTGGGACAGGTCAGCTGGGGAAGGTGAGTTCTAAGATTGCTTTTTTTACGGAAGACAGGTGATTCCTTATGATAAATATAAACGCTTTAATTATTTGCCTCGGTGACATTTAAAGCTTCAGTGAGATTTCTCCTATTTTTTTTCTGAGGGGCAAAATTGGGTTATAGATGCTATGCTGTATGTAGAATGTATGTCAGTGGCGCATTTTAGAGACACATCCACTGAGAGTTTATAGTTCTTGCTGAGTTTATATACTTTTATTGAACCTTTCTTGAAACAAGTAGCTTTACTTCCTCGTTGCTGTGTTTTTCTTCAGCACCTGAAATACCATAGAGGCTTTCTGACTGAACGATTTCTAGACTCAGTACTTTATTATTATTAAAAGGAAGGCTGTTTTTCAAGTTCTCCAAGCATTGCTCAACACAATGTCCTTTGAAATCAATTGGAGTTAGTCTTTAGGAGTCACAGGACAGAGATCTAGGCATCTGGAATATTTTGAGCTTTGCTGTAAGTCTATATGTTGATGCATTTTTAAATAAAGAATATTTACATTTTAGAGGACAAAAATCCTGGAGGTATTCAACAGAAAGGAAACAAAGCAGTGATGATGGAGTGCCATATAGGCCTTTTCATGTTATTTTTCTCCATTCATCTATTCATTAATTTACATTATAAGTGATTTATTTAGTGCAGCTCTGTGCTACATTTTTAAGAGCCATGAGGGGCTGCAAAGTAAACACATTTTCCCCATCCTCAAGGAACTTATAGTTGGAGATACACATGTTACTTAAATAAGACTGTATGTCATAAGACAGGTATAGTTTGGAGAGGGAGGTATCGTTGTGGCTTGGAGTGGCTGCTGGAAGCCTTGTAGAAGAAAAATGTGTGCTGCAACCCAAATGTCCGTCGACAAATGAATGGATAAAGAAGATGTGGTACATATACACAATGGAATATTACTCAGCCATAAAAAGAATGATATAATGCCATTTGCGGTAACATGGATGGACCTGAGATTATCATACTAAGTGAAGTAAGCCAGACAGGGAAAGACAAATAGATGATATCATTTATATGGGGAATCTAAAAAAAGATACAAATGAACTTACTTACAAAACAGAAATAGACTCACAGACATAGAAAACAAACTTATGTTTACCAAGGGGGAAAGGAGGGGGTGGGAGAGATAAATTAGGAGTTTGGGATTAACAGATACACACCACTAAATATATAATAGATAAGCAACAAGGACTTACTATATAGCATAGGGAACTATATTCAATATCTTGTAATAACCTATAATGGGAAAGAATCTGAAAAAGAAAGATATAGGTCTGAATCACTTTGCTGTACACCTGAAACTAATGCAACATTGTAAATCAACTGTATTTCAATCAAAGTTTTTTTCATTAACAAAATTGATAAACAAAACAAAATTGATAAACCATTAGCCAGACTCATCAAGAAAAAAAGGGAGAAGACTCAAATCAATAGAATTAGAAATGAAAAAGGAGAAGTAACAACTGACACTGCAGAAATACAAAAGATCATGAGAGATTACTACAAGCAACTCTATGCCAATAAAATGGACAACCTGGAAGAAATGGACAAATTCTTAGAAAGGCACAACCTGCCAAGACTGAATCAGGAAGAAATAGAAAATATGAACAGACCAATTACAAGCTATAACAACCCTCAAGGAAGACTCCACAGCCTGGCTCTGAATTAACAGTTACTCTGGGGGAGGGAGACGCAAGAGGGAGAGGATATATGGGGATGTATGTATACATATAGCTGATTCACTTTGTTATACAGCAGAAACTAACACACCATTGTAAAGCAGTTATACTCCAATAAAGATGTTTAAAAAAAAAAAAAAAATAAGCCTATCAAACACCAACCCCAACTGACTTATATAGAAAACTCCATCCAACACAGCAGACTCCACATTCTTTTTAAGTACACCTGATACATTCATGAGCATAGGCTATATGCTAGACCATAATAGTGCTTGCTTGTGAATTTTCATAACAACCCCCAAATGGACACAGCACAGATGTACATTTGCTTGTGAATGAACAAATTGTGGTATATCCACACAATGAAATACTGTTAAACAGTAAAAAGGTACAAACTACTTGTATGCTACAACATAGATAAATCTTAAAAACATCATGTTAAGTGAAAGATTCCATACAAAAAAAGAGTACGAATTGTATGATTCCACTTATATGAAATTTCTAGAAAAAGGCAAAACTATAGTGACAGAAAGAAGGCCAGTGGTTACCTGGGGATGGTGGTGACGGAGTGTGGATTGAATACTTTATGTCTTTAACAGAACTGTTTGGGATAAAAATGCTTATTTTGATGCTAAGACAGTTATGAATTTTATAAAATTGTCTTTAATAGTCATTACCTGCAGGTTCAAATCAATGAGACTAGTCTTACTGATTTGCTCCAACCCCTCTCCTCAGTTTTTAAAAATTGTCTATGATTAACTTACCATATGTATGCCTTTTCATTTAGTATCAGTTTTGTACAAATATTTCTTTACTGTTTTAGTAGTATTATTTTGTTTTTATTTCTGACATGGTTAATGGTGTTACCAAATTCAAAATAGGAAGATATCACTCACATTGGTTAAAAAAAAATTCAGCTCAAAATATACTTCTTACATGTTTTAGAAGAAATTGCTTTAAAAATGAGTAACCAAATTAAATTCACTTTCCTCTTAAGTAGTTTCTTTTTACCTTTCAGAATATACAGGTTATGTGTTATCTTTTTCCATAATTTAAATTATTCACTAGGGATAAAAAAGAAAAAAAAAAAACATTTTAAAAAAGAAAAAATTGTGCTGAGACGTGAGGAATGGGTAGAAACTGGAAAATGTGAGAATTTAAATGAGGAACCCAGTGTGAGTAAATATGCACAGGAAAGACTAATCGTGGTTTCTTCAGGGGGCAGTGAAGAGACAGCTTTGTCTGTAGCAGAGGATTTGTGTAAAGGAGTAGTGAGATACAATTCTGAAAAAGCCGATTGGGGCTAGCCTGTGGAGGGCCTTATCTGCCAGGCTAAGGAGATCGTACTTTATCCCTTAGGCAGCGGGGAGTCAAAATACCAGGGTTTTTAGCACCTTATCTGTGAGACAGATATTAGACTACAGATTAATTGTATCTCTATATATGTATCATATCACAGAGCACCAAGGGCTGGTATTCAGTGCTGCAGCATAAGTAAGATCTTGAATCAAAAAGCAGAGGGGATGTTACTATATGAGAAAAGGAATGAAAAGAAAGTATCATTAATATTCATAGCCTGTCACGGTTGCACTTCATTTCTTTGTTCTATTCTTCATCCACTTTAAATATTTTTAGCCTTAACTACACTTCGTAAATGGTTCTAGTGAAAAGTTAGGGCCATTGTGCATTTGGTATCCAATTTTCCGACAAGATATGAATCCTCTTTTAAATGGGTCGCTTAAGAGGGAATGGTGCTTTTAAATTGTCTTAGCAGGATGACTATAGTAGCAAATTGAGGGCAAATTAGGTGAATCGCTATTATAAAAAATCCAATCTCTCCATACTGTAGCACACATTTCCTTTTCAAGATCAGTGAGGCGTTAGGGACTCGAGCAGAGAGTGCCTGGTGTTTTGATGGGGAGCCCAGCCCGCTCAATGATTTGGCGTCCCAGTAAGCAGAGTGAGGCTGTGTGTACACAGTGCTGATCTCTCTGTTTTATACTGGGGAAAATAGAACTTTGACCGAATAGCCAAGTATCTCTGGATATTTCCATAAGTTTAATACCAAGTAGGCAGCACTCTTGCTGAGTGGTTTTGTTTGGTTTAGGTAGATGCTTGGCATCCTGTAGACAAAATTCCATTCACAATGAGAAAACTTTCTATTGATAAGTTTCTCGTGGAATTTTGTGTGTGTGTGTGAACTTTGAATCTTGGTAGCAATATACCATTGTTAAGGAACTGCTGAAAATTCACTTTTGCTCCCTCTCATTCCGTCCCATTCTCTTTAAAATGCAGCTGTCTATTAAACAGGCAATGACATATTCAAAAGGAAAGGCACGTGCATAGCCGAGAACAACCCATCTTGTGGTCGGCTCACTAGATTTATACCACTCTAGAAAAGAGCCTACTTCCTCCCTGTCTGATTTGGAAAGCACAGCATTTGGGGCTGTACTCCAGAAGCTGACAGATTGTCCACATTATATTCACAAGTTTTTACCTATTTGGAAAACATATACAATGAAGCCCTAGATGGGGGTTCTTAGAAGTTCCTAATTCTGTGACTATTATCACCTTGCACCTTCTACTTCAAGCATCCAAGCTGTTCCTCTTTGCCTATGCAAATCCCATCCGTCACGTAAGGTCCAGCTAGGATGTCCCCTTCTTTGGGAAGCTTTTAGTGACTAAACCGAGGGGAAGAGATGTCATCTTCCTCTGAACCAGAACCTTGTTAACAAACACTCCCGTGGCACTTAACACGCATAGCCTATACCAGAGTAATTTGGTTATGTTTGATCTGTCTTACAGGATAAATTCCCGAAGGACAGAGACTGTCTCATATGTCTTTATATTCGCCCCAGAACCGACACAATGCCAAGCACATAACAGGCCCCCAGAAAATATTAATGGAATCAATTCATGCATGATATGTATTTAACTATAGACTTTTAAGGAGGGAAATGACATCGTCAGGGTGTTAGGCCAGGCGGCACTTGGAAAGACAATTTTATTAATCAGCTCAGGGCTTCTGTACTGAGTTCTACCACGAATAAGGTTGAGGATATATAGCTGAATTGAAGGGTCAATCTTACTTTGGAAGAGTAAGGGAAACCTGACTCTGTGGAAGAAAACTTTGCTATAATTCAGTAAATATTTATTGATCCAACTTTCATGTCAGGTACTATGTTAGTATCGGGAATAGAGAGATCAATAAGAGAAAATTTCAATCTTTTATTGAAATAGAGTTGACATACAATATTATGTTAGTTTCAGGTGTACTACACAATGATTTGACATTTGCATACGTTATGAAATGATCACCATGATAAGTCTAGTAACCATCTGCCCCTATACAAAGTTTTTATAATATTATTGACCATATTCCTTATGCTGTATATTACCTCCCTGTGGCTTATTTATCTTATAACTGGAGGTTTGTACCTCTTAATCCCCTTCACCTATCTCCCCGACCCCCGCCCTGCATTCCTGTCTTTAAGATGCTCCTAGCCTACTAATGTGGAATTAGGGGAGGTGAAAAGTATCAGGTAAGAAACAGAAGAGAAAGCCATTCTAGATTACTGATATCAGTTAGACCTTGGGGACAGCTAACACAAGAGCAGATTCTGGAAGGCCCATTTTCCCACCTTCTTGGCTTCTTTTGATAATTCCAAACGCACACTAAAGCAGAACAGGAAATGTCAACCAGCTATCATAAGGTGATACAAGTATTGGCTTTCTTGTCAGAAAAGTCACATTTTTTTCACCTGCTGTGCCTTGGTACCTCTCCCTACATAAGGTGTAATGTCAAGAATGTGGCTAAGACTCTCAAAAAATAGAGAAGGCGTTCTTATGACAGAAAAAGGCCAAAGAGAATGATACCTAGAGCTTATTTCTATTCTTGGCTTTGAAAGCTTCCCTTGCGCTACACATACACACAACCTGGGCCACAGGGCTTCACATGCACAAACACAAACACACCTCGCATTTACATGTACTCTGACACACACACAGGCACAGACACACACACTGACAAACACATATGTTTGCACACTGGAACGTCTTGAATCCAGCCACTGGCTCCTGCTGCTTTCTTCTATGGAGTTGGGTTATTGTATGAGGTGAAGTTCAATGGCTCACCTCCCAACCCCCTAACACCACCCCCCCTCCCCCGGCCCCCCATGGGCACCTTTGCTTCAAGATTTAGAAGTGTCAGTTCTCCCTAGGAATCTCCTTCCTGGGGTCTCAACACCCGTCCCAAGGAAGGCCACACACCACAACTTATTCCCTTCACCTCTTTAACATTGAGTGAGTTCCCTTTCCTGGAGAGGTTTTTTTTTTTTTTTTTTTTAAATCATGGAGAAATGTTTAAAGGGAACACAAGGACAAAGAGATGCACTGACACTGGTTTATGAATATGCAGATCTCTGTTCTTTCTATGCTCCATAGAGAACTGAGCCTCAGGGCTCAGATTGGTTCAGATTTTGAGTTTTTGCTTCCTGGCTTTTGTCAAGGGGCAATGATTGCATAGCAAACTCACTGACAGCCTCATATCCCTTACTTTAGGGAGCCTTCGGTCTGACCATTGGGACCATTCACCTGGGAGCCAATTCTCTAGTTTGGATACTTTTAACTATTAATGAGAGTCACAAAACCCCTTTCACATGCCCAGGATTTACTGCATGTGAGACTGGGGAACTGGAAGTGTTCTATGAGAATCAATAATACAATTTAGATGCTTGCTGTATTTCAAACTAAATGGAACAATATTAATTCAAACCATAAACAGCACTAAAGAAACTCAAATGTCACAGTTTTTGAAAGGAGACATGAATCGATCAGATTTCCCCCTCATCCCATACCAAGCAGCATTTTAGCTATTTTTAATTAGGACTAGCTAAATATAGCTCTTATCTTTATAGAGGAGGGATGTGTTTGACATTTTGCTAAACCTTTCTTTAAAATACAAGGCTTATTAATAAGTGATGTTAATTGCTGGAAAAGAAGAAATTAAATGCTGAGACTTTGAGCTGACCTAGTTTCAAGGTCTAAGTCAAAGTGAAAGTTAATGGAAAGCCACCAGAATCGGAAAAACACGGGGTTTGTCGCTGTCTTGGTAATAGCCTGAGATGAGAAGGAGAGAATGGAGGCGTCATCATGACAGGAGGTTTTTGAGAAGTAATTATAGAACGAAAATAGCAATAAAGAATCTCGGTAAAGAAAATCAATCAGAGTTATATGAAGATCACCAAAGATGTCACACTGGTAACATTGAGTTTTAGTCCCGTGGCACCCACAACTGGCAGCTCGCCTCATCTGAGCGGTCAGGACAGAAATAGGTTGTGTTACCACATCTCTGATGGGTCTGTCTGCCTGCCCTCTATTTCCCTGCTGTGAATCAAATGCTGGCTACGAACGCTCAGCTTGGCCTGACGATGAGGACACGACGATTATGGTTGACCTGAGTGATCAAGTCCCGGGATATTTACAGCTTTGGCAGCGAGGGAAATGCAAAGACTGCTGAGGTGTCATTGGGGGTGGCAGGTGGGTTGTGTGAGGAGGAAGAGTGATAATTTTCTAAACCAATCTCCTCAACATTTTACGAAATACGGATCTCCATTCAAATTTGAAGCCATGCCTTATGATAAGCCTTTTTTCTCTTTACTTTTTTTTTTTCCTTCCAGAATGAAAAATAAGTGCTTCGGAACAGTGCTTTTGGATAAAATTTAATTTTTCACTTTGATTCTCTGAGGAGTAAAGAGCATGCATAGAGTATAAAATCTCTCCATGCTATTGGGTATTTTAAAAATATATTGTTAGAGCACGTACTATAATCCTCATCCCCCTTTCTCCCTTTCATTCATCATCCATCCACCTGCCAGAGATTAATGAAACATTTGAAGAAGTTCACGTAGCTTATAACTTTCTTATCCCATAAGTGATACTTGAGTGTTGGAGAAAAATCAGATGACGTTAATAAGCAAAAGCAAAAGAAAATAATGATCACCCTTAAGGGTACCCAGAGGTAACCATTGCATTACACTCTGGGTTTTTTTATGCATATATGTATTTGTCTATGAAAATACAGATGATCATAAATAATATATATTAATATATAATATATTAGATATATAAAACAAAAAATAGACTATAATGCAATACACACGACATAATGTGTGTGTGTATATATATACATATAATGTCTTACAACTCTTTTTTTTGGCGAACACGCTGTTTTATAAACTGTTTTATTTAATAACATTATTTTAATAATTAGGCTCACATACCCAAATAGTGTAGTTAGGACATTTCTCTTGGCTGCAGATTCTGTTCCCAGCCAGATGTTCAGCAGGCAATGCCCCGGGACAGGTGTATTAGTTGTTTATAACCAGGGTCTGTTCTGTTCTTTTGAGGTTGAGGCAGATTCTGATTGCACAGTGCCCACGCCATACTGATTGCTAATATTTGACTATTACCCCTGAAGGTCACAGGCAATCTCCAGCTTCTAGAGAATACCACCGTGTGGTTAGAATTAGGCTAGGGGCAGCCTAGCAAAAATCTGCCATGTGCTGGATGTCCATGGGAGATGCGGATGTGTAGATCCCCCTGCCCCACGAAGAGCTTACAGAGCATTTAGGTAGTCACGCCGTACATGTAAGCAAAGATGACTAACAGTGCTGCTACTCAATATTGGTTAGGTTCGTTACCAGATGAATGGTGTGGTCTGCAGAGATATTAGAGTTCAGAAGCCTGCAATAGTTAGAGAAGGCTTCACAGAGGAGATAATACGTGAGATAAGAGGAGAAGGGGGATGCGATTCAAATGAAGCGAATAAGAAAAACATATAGTACATTTGGGAAACTGCGAGAAGCTTAGTTTCGCTTTTAGAGTCATCCTATGTCCTTCCCTTGCTCTGTGAGGGTTTTGACCCTGGCCAAATATATTTTCTGGGCTTCCTTGCCAAACGGCTTCTGGTTGGATTTGACCAATAGGAGATGCCAGTCAGACATTGGTGGGCAGGAGAAGGGGAGAAGCCATGTTCTCCCCCCCTCTTCCTCTCGGCTTTCATTTGGGTTTCTGGCAGTTGGCAGTGTTTCCTCTGTGGCTCTAGATCTTATTGGGAAGCTCCAGGGTCTCAACTTCTACTGAGCGGCTCTTCCTCCAAGGTTCCAGCTCCTCTCTGGTGTTCCTGGCTCCTGGTTCCCAGGCCCTGGTAATATTACCTCCTGCCTTGTCCCTCAGCCGTAAGGACGGTAGCAGCTTCTTGCAGTTAGTAAGGTCTGGGTTGCTTCATCTTTCCCCCATTGCTCTTCCTGTTCTCACACGGTTGTAGCTTGTTTCCTGTATTAAATTACGTCTATGGAGCTAGCTGGTGTGGGTTCTCTTTCCCTGGCTGGATCCCAACTGATGCAGTCTAGAACAGGAAGTGGAAAAGATGAGGCTGGAAAGATGGTTAGGGCCAGATTGGTGAATGACTCTGTTTCTTGCCCAGGTAGGCGAGCTTGCTATACCATAAGAAGCTCCAAAACGGTAGAGAATATATTCAGTTGCTGAAAGGTCAGTGTTTGTGTCCCGTAGATTTCATTTCATGGCCCAGATGTCATTTGTAGCAAAAGTGTGGAAGTGACCTGAACTTCTCTTCTTACTCACTTCACGCACTAATAGACATCTAGACGAGAGGAGAAAGAGAATGAAAATGGAGTGGAATTCAGCTTCGTGGTGATGAATCCAGTCATGGAGATAGTCATACTCCAAGCAATGGGAACACTGACACCTCGGTCTGCCTTGGGAGATATAGAAGCCTTTTAGGAGGTGGTGATATGTGAACTAAGTCCTAAAAGTAGGCGTGTTAGTTTCCTATTGCTTCTATAACAAATTACTACAAACACAGTGCCTCAAAACGACACAAATTTATTATCTTCCACTTACGGAGGTCAGAAGGCAGATACATGTCTCACTGGGCTAAAATCAGCGTGTTGACCTGGCCGTGTTCCTTTTGGAGCCTCTAGGAGATGATCATTCCCTGGCCTTTCCCAGCTTCTAGAGCTGCCTGCATTCCTTGGCCCATGGGCCTCTTCTTCCATCCCTCGTCTCCCTTATAATGACCCATGTGGTTCCATTGGGCTCTATTAAAGGATCCAGGAGAATCTACCCATCCCAAGATGGAGATCACATCTAAAGAGTCCCTTTTGCTAGGTAAGGTAACATTCACAGGTTCTGGGGATTAGGATATCTTTGTGGAGGTGGCATTATTTTGCCTGCCACAGTAGGGTAGAGGTTCATTAGGTAAAGGAAGAAGGGAAAGTATATTCTCATCAGAAGGAGCAGAATGTGCTGGACAGAGGCAAAGGATGATGAAGCACATTCTAGCCCATCAGCAGATAATTGTTATCACTGACATTTCTCCAGCAAAAAAACATGTTTACTATGGCCTCGGGAGCATGCACAGTACCTCACATCCCTACACTACAAGCAGAAATAAGATGTTTAAGCCAAGATACAGGCTATCCTAAAGCTCAGCTGAATATCACCCCTTGGCAAAGTAGACAGGACATTGGACTTGGAGTCTAATGGTCCCCATTAGCCTATTTTGGCTTTGCCAGCTATCTTAGTCCTTCAGGGCTGCTCTAACAAAAACGTCATAGACTGGGTAGTTTATAAACAAGAGAAATTCATTTTTCACTGTTCTGGAGGCTGGGAAGTCCAAGACCAAGGTGTTGGCAGGTTCAGTGTCTGGTGAGGGCCTGCTTCCTGGTCCATAGACTGATGTCTTCTCACTGTGTCCTCACATGGAGGAAGGGTCACTCTCATAAGGACACTAATCCTATTCATGAGGGCTCCACCCTCAGGACCTAATCACCTCCCAAAGGCCCCACATCCAAAGACCGTCACAGTGGGTGTTATGTTTCAGTATATGAATTTGGGGGGACACAAATATTCAGACCATAGCACCACCAAATAGCTATGTAGTTTTGAGAGAGTCACCTTATCCTCTTTTAGCCTTAGTTTCCTTCTCTAAAATGGGGATAGAGGATCCCAACCTCATGGGGCCATTACTATCATTTAGGGAGATAATTCTTGTGGAAGCTCCCAAGACACTTCCTAGTACACAGCTCCCACTTATTCAAGAAGCCAAGGACAAATTCACCATTTTTAGAGGCTGAAGAGCCTGTGGTCTAGCAGTCAGTGGCTGACGCACCATGGGTGGGACAGAACTAAGGTTGGAAATACAGAACTGGCAAATGATACTGGAAAATTACCTAGAAAAGACAAAGTAACTGGGAGAAGACTGATTTATGGGTATTTCAGAAAAGAACAGATATGGCAAGTGGGTCAACTGGGACTGTAGTGGGAAGCTGTCTTTTAGGGAGCCTTTATTCAGAGTCTTAAGATATGTAGAAAAGGGCCAGTGTGAGTCCCATAGATGCTGGAGCCTAAATGCTGATGACCATTTGCAACCTTAGGCCATCTTTCAGGTGCCCAGTAAATTTATGGACAGGCTTGAAAGGGTCAGCCATTGCTCAAAAACATGATCAAGATAATCCAGTCATTATTCAAATTCACATTGCTCAAGTATTACAGCAATTCGGTATAAAGGATTCTTAAGAATTGTGTTTCCTATCTCCGGTGCCTAATAAATACTGTGTGAAAAGCAGGCAGCAGGCCAGGGTTGGGTGGTGAGTGGATGTAATGGAACTAAGCATTTATCTGTCCCCTGTTTCTCCACTGATAACAGTCACTAGCATTTAATGAGCGCATGTTACATATCAGGTGATCTCCCCAACAACGTTCTGAGGAAGGCAGTGTTAGAATACCCATTTTGTAGGTTAGGAAACTGAGGCTTTGAGAGTTGAAGTGACTTACCCAAATTCACAAAGCTAGTAAGGGACCCAGTTAGAAACTGAACCAAGTTCAACAATGTTCTTAATTGACTAATGCACCATAACTAAACCAAAATCTGTCTCTGTCATCGTGGAACTAAATCTTGGTCTTTCCTTGTTTTTTCTCTGTCTGATTCCTGTAGTCTGCTCTTCTCAGGTTAGACTTTCCTTCAGTTGGTTACTCTCTGTTAGTTTCTCTGCTCAGTTCCACCCTGTTTCTCTCCCTAAGCCAACCTATCCTCCAGACAGTGTAGGGATAGTGGAAATGGGATAGGCCTGGAAATTAGCTGCATGACCTTGGACTAGAAACTTCTCTAAGCCCTTGTCTCATCCATAAACTGAAGATAATAGAACATAGTCTCTTTTTTGGAGGATTATATAAAATATGTGCCAGTCTCTAACATTTCGATAATCAATGTAAAAAATCCCTAGCATTTTATAAAATATTATTTCCTTTCCTTTCAAAGACGTCTTCAGGGATTTGTCTCAGGAGCCAGCCTAACCAAGTTGGAATTTAAGCTCTGTCACTTGCTCCCTGTGAGACCTAGGGCAAGTTGCTGTGCATCAGTTTCTTAATCTATAAAATTGGAATAATAACAGTGCCGAACACATAGTGTTATTGTGAGATTTAAAGCGATGTAAAGTCTAATATGGCTTCTCCCATAGAAAGTAGCTGTTGTTTGTCTCCATAGGTATCCAGGGTGTGTTAAATTCTTAAATAGCCCTTACTCCCTTATTATTCCTTATGAAATACTGATGCAGTAACAATAATAAGTCCTAAGCAAAATTCAGTCTTCTGATCTTAAATTTCCTCAACTATAAGATAGGAATAACTATAGCACCTCCTTCACAGTAATATTTATGAGGATTAAGTGCAGTAAAATATTGAAAGCACTTAGCAGTGCGTGGCATGGTAAATTTTCTATGTGTTGGCTGCCATGATTATTCATTTGGTCAACAAATATTTATTGAGCACTTTCTATATACCTGGTACTGTTGCAGGTACTGGGGCTGCAGAGTGGTGAACTCTGCCATCATAGAGATGACATTCTCATAGGGGGTAGAGATGTAGTGGTGACTGCTATGAAGAAAAATGGAGAAAAGTAGGGTGGTGAGGTAAGTACTCTCTGAGGACCTTGAATGCATATGACATTGGAGTATGTCAACGAGTCAAAGAAAGGACTTGTTTGGCAGATCACAGCATTGGCCGTTTGTGCTGGGTGCTGCATTTGGAGCAGAGAACAGCAGATAATCAGAAAGGCTGAAGGGTGCTGACTAGAATTCTGGCAGCAAGCCCCACTGACAATTTACCAAAGTCAGCAGAGAGGCAAATAAAGGGAAGGTACTTTCTCTGTGGAAGTCTGAGGATGTATTGGACTCTGATTTTTTTTTTGCATGTTCTGGACAAACTGGTCCAAATAGTCATGTTTTTTAAACCCCATGAAACTATTTATTACCCTTTATTAGCCTCCAGAACGAGGACTAGATCGCTTCCTAGAGGTTTCATGCGATGTGTGGATCTTTACAGGAGCTCATTTATTCTCTGTGTGAAACAGGATGTTGGTGCTTTCAAAAAATGTAAGTAATAGCTAGCTAACAAACATCCTTGCGCTGAAACGCTGCCTGGCGAGTGGAAGATTTGAAGATAACTGGTCCCCAAGTCTAGTGGTACTTCTCTATTCAACCCTACCAAAGTAGCCTTACTACTAAATGTATCCTGCCTTGGATTCATGTGGAGGCACTGCCTTCTGCCTTCTATTAGAGGGTCTAAATACTTATAGACTTGCCCATTATGTCAAAGAGATATCGACAAGACCAGAAATAGTAAGACACTCAAAATTTAAACTAGACTTCCCTTTGATAGCCTCTTTGGGATTTTACAGGAGGAAAGTGCTGACAATTAGGGGAGAGTGACAATGAGAATAAATGAATACCTGGATCACATGCAATAGGAACAACTCAATTGGATGACTCTTTCACACCAAGCTTAACTACCATTCAGATAATGGACTTTGAGGGCTAAGGTGTCACCAAAATGCCATCCAACCTACTCATATCTCAGGTGTTTAAAAATTCCCACAGCATTTTGATAGAACCAGAAAGAAGAGTGACATTGAGTTTGACATTTTAGAAAATTAATTAACAGGGCTGCATTGGCATGAAAAGAGCAGTGTGATAAAATTCCACTGGGAGGCGATATTCAGACATACTTGCAGGCAGCTGGGCAATGAAATCTTATCTTGTCAGATAACTGGGCCTCGGTTATTAGGAGGGATTAAGAACTAGGTTCCAAATCTCAGGAGAGGACCTAGAAATAATTCAATTTTTAGTCATAAGGTATGCCATATTTACTGAATACCTGTCCTTGCCAGATGCTGGATGAGACACTTGGGAAATAACTAGCCTTGT
The DNA here is from genome assembly GCF_937001465.1 of Orcinus orca. NCBI lineage: Eukaryota > Metazoa > Chordata > Mammalia > Artiodactyla > Delphinidae > Orcinus > Orcinus orca. The sequence continues at coordinate 101,940,692 of NC_064580.1, read as the reverse complement.
CCTGTAGGAACTCACGCCAGAGGGAGAGACAGATTAAGTAATTTAGTACATTAAGTCCTATGACAGAAGAACAGGGCACTGTGGGAACACACGAGAAGGGAGCTAGAGCAAAACTGGTGGAGGTGGGCTTCCCTGGTGGTGCAGTGGTTGAGAGTCCGCCTGCCGATGCAGGGGACACGGGTTCCTGCCCTGGTCCGGGAAGATCCCACATGCCGCGGAGCGGCTGGGCCCGTGAGCCGTGGCCGCTGAGCCTGCGCGTCCGGAGCCTGTGCTCCACAACGGGAGAGGCCACAACAGTGAGAGGCCCCGCGTACCGCAAAAAAAAAAAAAAAAAAAAAAAAAACTGGTGGAGGAATGACTAAGCTGAGACCTACTGAGCAAGAATTTCATGAAGGAGAGGATGGGTAAGGGAGATCTGAAAGCCTGGAGGAGTTAGGCTAAATATCTAATCGGTTCCCTGGTGATGGATACAAGTTGAACCATTCTGGGCTAGTGGTTACCTGTATCTGTCCTCACAGCTTTTGCTGTACCCAGATGTTATGCCAACAATTTCTCTTTCTGTGAGTGATCAAACCACTGTTTGCTTATACTGAAAATTTCCTGCCTATTCTTTTAATTAAAATTAAATCAATCTCTCTCTGATCAGGTATGTATGTGTGTATTTTTTTTTTCCCTCCTCTTTCCATGATTTTGATAATTGAAGAGATTGGGGATTGTCCTTTAGAGTAAATCACCTGTTGGATTTACCTGTTTTTCCTTGTGGTGTCATTGAACGTATTCCTCTAATCCTTATAGTTCTGAAAACTGGAATTTAGAACTATACCTTATTGGATTGAGGTTAAACATTTCTCATAGGATTGCTTCATAGATGAGGCTGCGTGTTGCAGATTGCATCACATTGAGACCCATATAATGTGTGGTTGACTCCGTATTAGTGAAAGGATCATTGGGTTAATGTGATGATTGGGTTAAGATGATGACTGCCGGCTTGCTCTATTGAAAAGTTAACCTTTTGCCCCTTTTCAGCTAGCAAGTAATCCATGCGGGTGATCCTTTGGCACTATGTAAATATGGAGTTTCCCATCAATCTATCACCTAATAGATTTTGTTTTCCTTCAGGGTCCTTGCGCAAATCGATTACTTCAGTGGGGTTTTCATCGCTGCCTATTCTTACATAATTTGAAGGGAGATAGTGGTTTTGCCGAGATCTTTGCTTGGTTCAGAGGCATATGAACTTGCTATATCAGACTACACGTGCATTATACATACATTATACAGTGTTTCCATGTAACTAATCAGCCAACCACATCTCCTCATCACTGTTGATTATACTACATCCAGGGGCAATGGGTAAAGGTACATTCATTAAGTAATTTAAAATAAGGTGTGAGTCAATTCTTTGGGGGTATGGTTTTCAATAAGAAGTGTTGTTGGCATGGGGGTAGGAGCAGAAAGTCAAAAGTCAGGAGTTGCCAGTGCTGGAGGATGGATTACTGAGATAAGGAATGTGGCAAGAGAAACAACATTGAAATGTAGGTCAGAACTAGACCAGAGTGAGATTACATGCTGAGTCTGAGAGTGTGGCTAGACCATGGGCCACAAACTCAAGTGCCTACAGAGACTGAGAGGTAAAGGGAGTGAAGCAAGCCAGGTGTAAGGAACAAGAGGCGTGATGAGGCCTATGAAAGGAACGGAGGTCCTCTGTCCTGTCTAAAGAGGGCTTCTACTACTTAGCAACAGCTAATTTTTGTAATGTGCAAAATGGATCTAGTGTTGCCAGATCTTTTGATATTGCTGGAGAAGCCGGAAGTCTGAATCATAAAGGGAAACAAAACAATATAAAAACGGGAACAACCAATTTGAAGAGTAAATTAAAAATATGTACAGTGTGGGCTTCCCTGGTGGCACAGTGGTTAAGAATCCGCCTGCCAATGCAGGGGACACGGGTTCGAGCCCTGGTCTGGGAAGATCCCACATGCCGTGGAGCAACTAAGCCCCTGCGCCACAACTACTGAGCCCGCGCGCCTAGAGCCCGTGCTCCGCAACAAGAGAAGCCACTGCGATGGGAAGCCCGTGCACCGCAACGAAGAGCAGCCCCTGCCTGCCGCAACTAGAGAAAAGCCCACACGCACAGCAATGAAGACCCAACACAGCCGAAAATAAATTAATTTAAAAAATAATAATAATAAAAAATATATATATGTACAGTGTAACAAATCTGTTCCTGGGCCTCATTTGGCTTATTGGGCATAACTTTGCCAAACTTGGTCTGAAAAGCCTTAAATTTGTATTTACTAAGGTCAGAAATTGTGTGGATAGGTTGAGGGTGTCTACTTTAGGTAGGGACCCAGAGCTCAGGAACTGGATAGTGCCTGATAACCAGGGATATTTACCAATCAACCCTGATCCTGCTATGGTGCTTTCATATTTGTCTATACAGTCTGTTTCCTAATTTGATTTAAGTTCTCTGCATGTATGCATCTTGTCTTTTTCCCACAGCTTCTTGCATGTTACCCTTCATATACCAGGTCCTTGAAAGAGGGATGATGGTGATGAGGACGATGATGATGGTTTCTACCGAGTAAAAAAATCAAGGTAAGTTATTCCATGTTCTTTTTATCATGGATAAGCAAGAATGATGAATGAATTTTCTGCATCGTATAAAATGCTGCAGAGTTCATCTGTGAACTGATTTTGCCATTTAATGTTATTTTCAACAAAGCATTCATAAAATTTCATGGCTGCAGCTGTTCCGTATTATTATGTTCTCTCTTGCAAATTTTCTTAACTAGAAGCCATTCCTCATTTTTATGTTGTAATGTTTGAGAAAGTAATGAATGATTAAGGTAATCAGGAATACATGAAGTTGGGGGAAGACACATACATATATATTTTTAGTCATATTTGAAGAGTAGCACTTAAATGATAGTGCACTAACTCTATCATAACATCAGGGAAATTTATATTGTATGCCTGGTCCAGCTCCATTTTCTGGAAAAATAAGTTCTTAAATATGTCACATCTATCACGTGACTTCCGAATCTAAACTAGAAATGGGAATTTTTCTTTGTTCCATTTTCTCCCAAGCATTCTCTGATCTCTCTCTCTCTCTCTAACCAAATACCAATTTAAGGACAGAAGGGCATAAAAAGGGGAGTCTAAATGTAGGTGCTAAAGGCAAATTACGTATTTCACAACTTTGGCTAGGAATGACTGTTTAAGTGAGTAGCTCATTAACCCAAAGGAGTAAATTTTGAATGGTGACACTTTGGCAGAAAGTTTTTTTTTAATCAATAATTCCAATTACTAAGTGTCTTCTGTGTGCCCAGCATTGTAATAGCTGATTTTAGTACCACGTATCAGATTGTCTGAAATTTTTACTATACCCTGGCAAGGAAAGTAGCATTAGCCCCACTTACAGATGAGGAAACCAAGGCTCGTAGAGTTGAAGTAACTTGTCCAATGACACGTATCTAGTAGATACTGGAGCTGGGATTAGTACCTGTGTCTGCTGCAAATGTTCTTGCCTCATACCATACTGCCTCCCACTATTGTTAAATAACAGTCCTGAAGAAAATAGGGACCCTATATCCATGTTACATAGTTATGTAGTCCTTAACCTCCGATCAAAATATATATGAATTTTCCCTTGGGAATGGCACGATCTATAACCAGAATGCCCTCAGATCCCAGTAGTCTGAAAAAGGAAAAGCAAAAACCTTGCTTTTCATTGACTTTCGTTGGTTGACCAGATGGTTCTCTATTTGTGCTTTTCATGGGAGAGGGGGATTGAAGGGTAGAATTTAACCAGTGTCCTGGCTCAAGACGGATCTGGTTCCCCTCCAGCTCACAGGTACATGTAAAATAAGGTAGTCATAGAAGGACAAATACTGCATGGTTTGACTTATGTGAGGTATCTAAAATAGTTGAACTCAGAAGCAGAGAGTAGAATGGTAGTTGCCAGGGGCTGGGGGAGGGGGAAACAGGGACTTGCCATTGAACAGGTATAAAATTTCAGTTAAGCAAGATGAATAAGGTCTAGAGATCTTCTGTACCAACATGGTGCCTATAATTAACAGTACTTTATTGAGCACATAAAAATTGGTTAAGAGGGTAAATCTCATGTTAAGTGTTCTTACCACGATAAAATAAAAATTAAAATATTAGCATTAGGCTGAGTGAAAGATGCCAGGCACAGAAAAGGGCACACTGTACAGTTTCATTTATAAGAAGTTCTAAAACAAGGAAAACTAATTTGGGATGATAACAGATCGATGGTTGTCTTGTGGGGGAGGGGTGACTGGGTTGGAGCACCCTGGAACTTCTGAGCATGGTGGTGGCCATGTTCTCCGTTTTGATGGGGGTGTTAGTTACACAGTTGTATGCATTTGTCAAAGATGATTGAACTTTATATTTAAGATGAATACATTTCACCATCTGTATGTTATACCCTGATAAAATATTAAAAACAGTCATTTAGAGGGCAAAACTAATAGCTTAGTGTGAATTAATTTAATCATATAAATCACCTAAGGCTAAAACAACTTTTTATCCCCAGAAAAATCTCTTTTACAGCAGACCTGACAGATGATTTCCAGAGTCATCTTGGGTATTTCAAGAGTTTGGGAAGTCATTATAAGGTGTATGTGTACTATAAAGTTGGTAACTCTCGTGTTTTCAATTTAATTTAAAAATACTTGTAAGTCAAATAAAATAGTAACTAACATTTACTGAGTGTTGGCCAAGTTCTAAGGGCATAGATGACTTTTGTCTGTTTTTGTATCTTTTATGAAATATGCAATCATATTGGAAAAGGAAAATTAAAACTGTCTTTTAGAAAACTCTAAAGAATCTACCAGAAAGTACTAGAACTAATAATTGAGTTTAGTGAGTTCACAGGCTTTAAGCTCAAAACACAAAAATTAATTGTACAAAACTCTTTCATGCTGTTGGAAGAGTAACTGACACTTTTCAAAATATATGCCTTTTATTTCTTTTTATTTTGGCCTATTGCCCTTGCTCGGCCATCAGATACAATGTTGAATAAAGTGTAAGTAGGCACAGCCTTATGTTCTGACCTTGGGGGAAAGCATTCAGTCTTTCACTATTAAGTACTGATGTTAGCTGTGGGATTTTTGTAGATGCCCTTTTTAATGAGAGTTTACATCTCGAATGGGTGTGGAATTTCTGACAAATACTTTTTCTGCATCTATTGAGATGATCGTGTGGTTTTTCTTCTTTACTTTATTCATATGGTGACCTACATTGATCGATTTACATTGAACCAGCCTTGCAATCTTGAGATAAGACTCACTTGGTCATGATGCATTATCCTTTTAATATAATATATTGCTGGATTCAATTTTCTATGAAATTTATTTGAAGACTTTTTCTATGTTCATGATGGATATTGGTGAATAGATTACTTTTTTGTAATATTTTAGTCTAGTTCTAGTACAAGGGTAACATGGGCCTCATAGAATTAGTTGAAGGTGTTCCTCTATACTCTGGAAGTATTTGTTTAAACTTGGTATTACTTAACATTTTAAATGTTTCATGGCACCTACCAGAGAAGAGATTTGGGCTTGAAGTTTTCTTTGTGTGAAGGTTTTCAATTATGAATTCAATTTCTTTACTAGTTATGATGTTATTCAGATTTTCTATTTAAATGTGTCACTTTTCATAATTGGTATCATTCATGGAATTTGTCCATTTCATCTGATTGTTGAATTTATTGGCATAAAATTATCATTAATATTGCCTAATTACCCTGTTAATACCTCTAAGATGTTAGTAATATTCTCTCTTTTCTTCTTATGTTATAATCCTTTTCTTGTTCTTGATTCATTTGAAGTTTGTGTTTAAGTTTTGCTAGTGTGAGCCAAAAGACTATCTTTTATTTTATGTCTACTTTAGTGCTATTACCAAGGTGTGACCTTCTTGGGTCTCTATTGAATACTCTTGGTGCTCAAAAAGGACTCTACAATGTAGCTCAGAGCTCAGCGGACTATAAACTGTGGGTCAAATCCAGCTTGTGGATTGTTTTGGAATAGTGTGGGAGCTAAGAATTATATTTCCCTTTTTAAAACATAGTTTAAAAGAAAAAGAAGATTATGTTACAGACATCATATGTGACCCACAAAGCCTGAAATGTTTACTATCTCGTCCTTTAATGAAAGTGTTGGCTGACCGCTGCTAGCTGATGAGAACTAGAATATTTTCTAATCATGTGTGCGCAGGGAATTGTTCAGTTTACATCTCCCCTCCGGTTGATTTTCGCCTGGCCTCACAGAGTGTCACCCTAGGCATGAACAACTTCCTAGCCAGCCAAAGACATCATGGGACCTCTTGGACCCACCTTATTTTTCCTTCTTCACAAGGATTTCAAATCTACACTGTGTATTGTCCCATGTATGAAAATAGATGTTTCACATTTTTGCCCAGTTTTCTAGAGTTTTTAACAGCAGGAGGATAAGTCCAGTACTGGTTCCTCTGTCATAAGCAGAAACAAAAGATCTCACCACACTAAATAAAGTTTTGATCTATTTTATCAATTATTTCTCTATATTTGTAGTGGAAGAGAACCTCTTCAATTTGGATTGGTTTGCAAAATTGCTAGATAATTTCTAGTTCTGGAAGATGGGTTTTTTTGATGGCAACAACAAAAATTTCTTGAGAATTGTGATATGTCAGTCTGTTGTATTATTTAATTTTCATAGCAATACTCTGAGGTTCAGAGAAGTTGTGTTTTCCAAAGACTCACGGTTTTTGCACAGCAGAACTGGAATTTGAATCTAGGTTTGTTTGAGTCCCAAGCCTCAGTTCTTAGACACTTCTTTTTTTTTTCTTATTGAAGTATAGCTGATTTATAATGTCATGTTAGTTTTAGGTGTACAGCATAGTAATGCAGTTATATACATGTATATTCTTTTTCAGATCCTTTTCCCTTATAGGTTATTATAAAATATTGAGTATAGTTCCCTGTGCCTATACAGTAGATCCTTGTTGGTTATCTACTTTATATATGGTAGTGTGTATATGTTAATCCCAATCTCCCAATTTATCCATCCCTCCCCTTTCCCTTTTGGTGACCATAAGTTTATTTTCTATGTCTGTGGATCTATTTCTGTTTTGTACATAAGTTCTTTTGTATCTTTTTTTTTTTAGATTCCACGTATAAGCAATACCATATGATATTTGTCTTTCTCTGTCTGACCTACTTCACTTAGTATGATAATCTCTAGGTCCATCCATGTTGCTGCAAATGGCATTATTTCATTCTTTTTTAATGGCTGAGTAGTATTCCATTGTGTGTATATACCACATCTCCTTTATCCATCCATCTGTTGATGGACATTTAGGTTCCTTCCATGTCTTGGCTATTGAAAATAGTGCTGCTATGAGCATTGGGGTGCATGTATCTTTTCAAATTAGAGTTTTCTCTGGATATATGCCCACGAGTGGGATGGCAGGATCATATAGTAACTCTATTTTTAGTTTTCTAAGGAACCTCCATACTGTTCTCCCTAGTGGCTGTACCAATTCACATTCCCACCGGCAGTGCAAGAGGGTTCCCTTTTCTCCACACCCTCTGCAGCATTTATTATTTGTAGACTTTTTGCTGATGGCCATTCTGACCAGAGTGAGGTGATACCTCATTGTAGTTTTGATTTACATTTCTCTAATAATTAGCAATGTTGAACATTTTTTTCATGTTATTCAGTTCTTAACAACTGTTATCAACTGCTTTCACGTAGCACATTGCAGAACTGCTGTGCAAAGGGGAAAATACGATAACAGGAAGAAAAGACAGTAAAGGAAGTGAATGCCACCCCCACTGCTACATGTGTCCTCATTCTGTTACGAATTTGCCATCCTTATGAATACGGCTATGGCTCCTTTTCAGCCTGTATTCTAAAAGAGAATGAATATCGTTATAGAAAAATCAAATTCTGCACTGACAAAATTTTGTTGGGGCCCATCAACCTTCAATACCCAGTGATTCTCCCAATTTTTATTGGCCACTCGAGTGTTATCCCAGAACAGCGAGGACAATTATCATTCTTCCTTAGCAGTCTAAGTGTGCATTGGCTTAGGCACTGAGCCTCCTTCTGGGCCAAAGAGTTATTGTGAAACAGCCATCGATCTTTAGTTTTTAGGATGCAACAGACAGGACTCAAAAGGCTTTCTTTCATTTCTAGGATATTAATTCAAGTGTTTTATGAACATAACTTTTCCTATATGCAGGCAGCTTCATTCTCAGATTGTTTTAGGTACATGGAAAGGCATCACTAAAATGTATACTTGTTTTAGGCCCTGAAATTCTCACTTCCATCATTGCTTTGGTTTATGAGTGTAAACTCTGATGAAATGCAACCTGGTCACATTAACTATTCAGCCTATAAAAGGCTTATCCTATTAACTAAGCTGGTTTAGGAAGTGAGTGGAGGGGCAAGGTTGGGGCAGAAGACAGTATCGCTGGAGTTCTACGGTTTATTAGGAGATAGCTGTCTGTGGTGGGCATATCCTGGCAACAGTGTGTGGGCACAAGGATTGAATGGTTCTCTATTGATGGTAGATCCAGAAGGTGCTTGGCATTTTCTGAGTGAGAGACAATATATATGATAATGTTTAAGAGATGAGCTTTGGAATCAGGCAGACCTGATTTGAGTTCCAGCATTTCCATTTGCTATATAAATCTATATATACACACACACACATATACATATAACTTAAAGACATAGTAGAAAGAACTCCTGGGAATCCTAATAGTTCCTCCACAGATATCCTTCCCCTTTCACTGCAATGCATGTGCATTCAGTGTTTCCATTTAAATCCTACACAGGCCATCGATCAAACAGCCTTTTACTCTCCTTGACCTTTTACCTTCCTTTCAAAAAGCACATTCATATTACAATCTATCACCCAGTTATATCCCATGGAAACTTGTGATGCTAGCATTTCAGGTATTTGGAGGAACTCTAATATCAGGATACTTTTAATGACAAGATAAATAGACATTCATTTGTCCAATGTTATTTCATCATCAAGTATATTTGACCAGCTACCAATTAATGTTTATGGATCCTAGCGAAGATCTGATTGCCAGAAGCGTTTATTGGCGAAGAACACATTAAAACAGAGTCTCCTTAGCTAATAAGGGATCCGTAGTGCCATTAGGCCAAAGCTTCTGAGCAGGAGGGGTCTAGAACATGCCACAGCAGCAAAAGCATCGTTTGGAGCTGAAGACATTTGAGACTCAACAGCAGCAGGAAGAGGCTTTCTCTAAACTCCCTTTATCTTCCTGAAAGCAAAGCTTCCCCAAAGAATTCAGTTGTCATAAATCCCCTCTCTGGGAGTTTCACAACCACAGACATTGACTCTTATCACTAAAGAGAAGATAAGTCAGCACCTGGATAAGAAATCACCTAAATAATAGACATTGTCGTAAAACTAACGCATGTCCTACCTATCCTCCTAAGGGCTCATTTATTTTTCCTAAAAGTCTTCTGTTCTCCCAGAAGTTCTCCCCCTCTGCCCTTCTCCATCACCCCCCCCCTTTTTTTTTTTTTTTTTTTTTTTTTTGCGGTACGCGGGCCTCTCACTGTTGTGGCCTCTCCCGCTGCGGGAGCACAGGCTCCAGACGCGCAGGCTCAGCGGCCATGGCTCACGTGCCCAGCCGCTCCGCGGCACGTGGGATCTTCCCGGACTGGGGCACGAACCCACATCCCCTGCATCGGCAGGCGGACTCTCAACCACTGCGCCACCAGGGAAGCCCGTCCACCCCCTTTTAAGATGGTATATCATACCCCAATTCTAAGTGTCTTCTTGAGTCACATTTCTTTGGGAGCTCAACATGCATACATACATAATTAAATCTTTTCTTTTTCTTTTTTTTTTTCGCTTACTAGTCTATCTTTCATCAGTTTAATTCACAGGTCTCCCAATTACTGAACACCAGAGAAGAGAGGAAGCGGTTTTTCTCCCTGACAGTGCCTGGACGTATGCATGGCAATAGACATAGTCTTCAGAGTGATATAAGAGGCATGTGATTCAAATCACATTTTCAGTGTAATAAAAGGGGAAATAAGAACCTGAATAGTTTATTCTGGCTCCTTAAGAGTGAACATGAGAGATATACTCATTTTACCTTCATTATTAAGGATCTATGACAAGATACATAAGTGTGGCGGTGTGGACAGATGCTCTTTGTTGGAGGGTATAGTCACTTTGAGTGTCAGTGTTGCCATAGCTGGGCAACGGACCATTTGAAATCTCAGGCTTTAGGATACAACCCTTTGGCCTACAGCCTGAGCTCTGTGTGTCCCTAACTTTATATCTACCAGAAGTTATACATAATCTAGTTAGTTAATCATCATCCAATTTGGGTTATCCCTGTTGGGCAGAGTTTCAAATAAGCCACAGGTATTTCGCCTTCCCTGTGTCCAAGCCATATATAGTTGCCTATGACCTTGGAACCAATTACTAATTGGAACCAGCTACTTGGAACCAATTACTAATTGTCACTCTAGACAGGGCCTATGACTGCAGGGGAGCAAAACTTGCCACCCCAAAATATCTTTTTGGCATGCAGATTATTTTTTTTTTGCGGTATGCGGGCCTCTCACTGTTGTGGCCTCTCCCGTTGAGGAGCACAGGCTCTGGACGCGCAGGCTCAGCGGCCATGGCTCATGGGCCCAGCCGCTTCGTGGCATGTGGGATCTTCCCGGACCGGGGCACGAACGCGTGTCCCCTGCATCAGCAGGCGGACTCTCAACCACTGCGCCACCAGGGAAGACCATGCAGATTATTTTGAGCTGAAAACATTCAAGGCCCAAAAGATTCAGGAAGAACCTTTGACCTTCCCTCAAACTGCCTAAAAGAATGTAGACTGAGGACCTGTTCCAGGAAGGGTTATCACCATAGATAACTATAATATGAACTAGGTGTGTAGACAGGGAGGAACCAAGAGAAGTCTGTTAAAATTCCTCTCTGTGTCCCATTGTCTCTGCCTGGCCCAGCATATATTTGTTTATCAAACATTTGCTTTTCCATCTCCCTGTGAATTGGCTTCCTTCCCTTTCAAATCCCAAACTCCAACCCGCAACATCTTCTTTTGTCTTTAGCTGAAAATTTTTTTTTTAATTTAATTTTTTTAAACATCTTTATTGGAGTATAATTGCTTTACAATGGTGTGTTAGTTTCTGCTTTATAACAAAGTGAATCATCTATACATATACATATATCCCCATATCTCCTCCCTCTTGCGTCTCCCTCCCACCCTCCCTATCCCACCCCTCCACGTGGTCACAAAGCACCGAGCTGATCTCCCTGTGCTATGCATCAGCTTCCCACCAGTTTGGTAGTATATGTAAGTCCATGCCACTCTCTCACTTTGTCCCAGCTTACCCTTCCCCCTCCCCGTGTCCTCAAGTCCATTCTCTACATCTCCGTCTTCACTCCTGTCCTGCCCCTAGGTTCCTCATAACCACTTTTTTTTTTTTTTTTTAGATTCCATGTATATGTGTCAGCATATGGTATTTGTTTTTCTCTTTCTGACTTACTTCACTCTGTATGAAAGACTCTAGGTCCATCCACCTCACTACAAATAACTCAGTTTCGTTTCTTCTTATGGCTGAGTAATATTCCATTGTATATATGTGCCACATCTTCTTTATCCATTCATCTGTCGATGGACACTTAGTTTGCTTCCATGTCCTGGCTATTGTAAATAGAGCTGTAATGAACATTGTGGTCCATGACTCTTTTTGAATTATGGTTTTCTCAGGGTATATGCCCAGTAGTGGGATTGCTGGGTCATATGGTTGTTCTATTTTTAGTTTTTTAAGGAACCTCCATACTGTTCTCCATAGTGACTGTATCAATTTACATTCCCACCAACAGTGCAAGAGCGTTTCCTTTTCTCCACACCCTCTCCAGCATTTATTGCTTGTAGATGTTTAATGATGGCCATTCTGACTGGTGTGAGGTGATACCTCATTGTAGTTTTGATTTGCATTTCTCTAATGATTAGTGACGTTGAGCATTCTTTCATGTGTTTGTTGGCAATCTGCATATCTTCTTTGGAGCAATGTCTATTTAGGTCTTCTGCCCATTTTTGGATTGGGTAAGGTCAGACACTATAAAACTCTTAGAGGAAAACATAGGCAGAACACTCAGTGACATAAATCACAGCGAGATCCTTTTTAATCCACCTCCTAGAGAAAAGGAAATAAAACAAAAATAAACAAATGGGACCTAATGAAACTTAAAAGCTTTTGCACAGCAAAGGGAACCATAAACAAGACCAAAAGGCAGCCCTCAGAATGGGAGAAGATATTTGCAAATGAAGCAACTGACAAAGAGTTAATCTCCAAAATTTACAAGCAGCTCATGCAGTTCAATATCAAAAAAACAAACAACCCAATCCAAAAATGAAAATGATTTTAAGATGGCGGTTTCAGCCATTTTGGTGAGTTTCTCATTTCTCCTGGGTCTCTCCCAAGTAAGTATACGTGTTGTTAAGCTTTTGTGTGATTTTTCTCCTGTTAATCTGTCTCATGTCAATTGAATTCTTAGACCTCCCAGAAGAACCTAGAAGGGTAGAGGAAAATTTTCCTCCCCAACATGAGCCATGGCAACTTTATGCAGAAAGAACTCTCTCAGTCTGCTTTACTCAGAATGGGGCTAGAGCCCTGGCAGGGAATTAATTAAAGCTTCAGGAACTGCTTTTTATTATTCTGAGTATCCTCAAAATGAGTTGGGGCCGATTCAATTTTATTAATTGAAATTTTACAATGGTACCATGCTGGGCCCTTGGTTACAGTGTTCTCATGGACTCTAGTCTGTACTCATCTAATCTCAGTGTTCACAGATTACTGAATGCCAGGTGAAAATTACATATTCTGACACTTCTCATCTTTGTGATCTTTGGCACATCAATTTTCTTCTCTGAGCCCTCATCCTTCATTGCTTAAATGTAGCCCCAGTGTGTGAAAAGGCTTATGAATTATAAAACAGCATGCAAATATATACTGTTAATAACCTCCTGGACTCTCTTAACTGTTAACACCATGTGTAGAGGATGCAAAGGATTCAACCATGCTGCAGCTGATAAGGTAGATTTGACCATACTTATGGTTAACTGTAATAAATTTCATTTTATGTTTGCCAGTTTATTCTGTGTGAGCAGCTTCACCATAGAGGAAATGTACACAGACACAGATTCAATGTTCAGAAGAGTTCCTGTACGTAAAAGTAAGTATACAGGGTTATGTGAAAATCATGAACATGAATAGTTTTCAAGCGTTTTTAGGGACATTGTTTGAAATTCTTTGTGGATAGCACCTTTAAATACTGGATGATGTCCAAAGGGAGTGGACTTGAATGAGTGAATTAGAAACCACAATGAAAACTGGGGGGAGGGGAAGACAAAAGTTGCAATCTCTCCCGTTGTGGAGCACAGGCTCCGGACGCGCAGGCTCAGCGGCCATGGCTCACGGGCCCAGCCGCTCCGCGGCACGTGGAATCTTCCCAGACCGGGGCACGAACCCGTAACCTCTACATCGGCAAGCGGACTCTCAACCACTGCACCACCAGGGAAGCCCAGGAAAACAGCCTTTTGTATACTCTTTAAAAGGTGGTTCAGAGCTGCTGGAGGAACAATTAACAGGCAAATCGTAGTAGTGTGGAGCCCCACAGAGGAAGGAAAAAGCTGTGTGGGCTAAGAAAACACTATTCTCTTCAGGTCCTTCATGCTCAAGGTAACTGAAAAAGATTTTAAATAGGTAATTAATACCTGTCCTGCTTTAACTCCTTTTAAGAACAATGTAGGAGTCTAAATAAATAAATGTAAAATTAATACCTGTACTCAAAATAGTAGCTGAGAAAAAAATGGTACCATGAGACCAGAAAATTTGAAAAGGGCTTGAGACAGCCTGTAGGTGGGAAAAAGATAAGCCAACATTTTAAGAGCTAGGAGTTACACTAGGTTAGTCATAAGTACTGTACTTGAGTGTTCCTCTCCTTTCCGACTTTTGCTTTACTGTAGATATTTTGCAATGTATAAGTTAAAGTCAGTTCAGCAGTATACGTGCCATTGCCTGAAGAAAAAAGGCCATGTTTTTCTATAAAGGTCTGGGGAAGAGTTTGACCAGAGTATCTCTTCTTGTCTCCAATCCCTATGTCCACAGTAACTTTAATTTCCTCTGTGTCACCCCAGAAAGTCTTCACCCTGTAGCAGATCTCCATGGTCTTGTAAGATTCAGGACCACCCTAAAACTTGCCCTTCAACTCCATTATTATTTTAATGCTTAAACTGTCCTAATTATTTCCCTAGGATGTTTCATTAGGATGAGCTATTAGCTGTTGAGAAGGTTAGAGTTTCATTTTGGGAGAGTTTCTTTTACACTAATGGAGGTGAGAGCATAAGCTGGTAAAAGGATGTAAATCTTAGCCCTAATAAATTTCATTCTGAGAATTAGAATATTTTAAATGTAATATAGTACGGCAGGCTTAAGATTTGTATTGAAAGGATGGTGTCACCATAATGACATGCATTTTTCAAGGCCTTTAGGAATAGATGACTAGACTATTAAGCCAGCCTGTCCCCTGGGGAGTGCATTAACGAATTTAGGCCACAGGGTCGATTAGTAAATCACTGCTGTGATGCACTTACTCACCTCCCAGGGCCTCAAAGAGTTACTGCACCTCAGAAAGCCCCTGAGAGTAATTTATATACTGAAAGGATTTGACTGAATAAGTACAGTCTGATGTGTTTTAATGGGCTTTGATGAGCATCAAAGACCAACTTTCAGAGTAGCATTTGTGTTTTGTAGAGGTGGCATTGAGGGCTCCGCAATTTAGTATTTCCATCTCTTCTTTTGAAATAGAATGAAAATTGTGTTCCTATGACCTTTCCAAGGGGTCGTTTCTTTTGCAAGCTAATGCTATTTCCCTGCGTTAGATGGCTCCATAACAATGGAGGAAGAGGCAAAATGGGCAATCAGTCAAGATACAAAGTGTCGAAAATGGCAAATGTTCAGTCTCATTAAATCCGGAGATACCGCTCATGCTAAAATCTGCTCAATGGAGTTTTATAAACACACAGTATTGCCCTAGTTGTACTGTAATCCTATTATGCCACTCTTCTCCATAGATGCAGTACTAATGGAAAGTAGTCACAATGGTGGTTTGCCTGTTTTACATTAGAAAATCTTTTAGACCTATCCGTACTAGAATTTCATCCTGGGTTTATTCCAGTCAAGAGCCTCCGAAGCATCATGTATTTCTAAAAGTGATATTTTACCCTTCATTAAACCTTGTATTCCAAGAGAAAAGTGTCTTTGCAACATTTAACAAGGGAGATCTTATAATGACATGTAAAGTCTACAGACAGACAGGATTCACAATGAAATAATTTGGGTTCCTTGTATAATGAATACATTTAAATCAATGCTAGGGGGAAGGGAAGTGTCTTGAGCAAAAACTTTTAGGATGCTCAGAAAGGTTGCAATATTTCCATCGCTAAATTAATATAAGGGGGACAATGTTAGTCTCATGAAAGTTAATGAACTCCCCCTAGAGCAGCGCTTCTCAAAGGCAGGTCTGTAGACCGCCTTCATCAGCATCACCTGGGGTGCTTATTTCAAATGCAAATTCTTGAGCACTACCTCAAACTTACTGAACGAGAATTTCTGAGAATATAGGAAGGAACATTCATTTTTAATTAGCTCTTCGGGTGATTCTTTTGCACACTTATGTTTGAGAAACCCCTAAAGGGCAGCAGGATATTTTGATAAGAAATCTAGTCAAAGCTTTTGGCTCACAACCGCCATGGAAACACGTTCATTCAAGAGTCGTAAGCTTGTGAAACCAATACTCAAGTGACCACAACTGGACGTTTGATTGGTCACAACAAGGATTGCCAACCATATACATAGCAACCACCTTTAGGAAAACACTTAGCCGTTAGAATACTGGGAACAAAATGAGATAAAATAGCTGGTCACTGGTCAGTTGTGTATGCACAGGAAGTGTGAGAGGAGGGGGCAGGTAGAGAGGATAAAGAGAAGGTAATAAGACTCACTGTTTAATCCAACAGAGGTTGATAGTAGTAAGGATAAGGGGAGCTTTAAGCAGAGAGGCAGCAGTGGTATATGAGAGGAGTGGGGGCCGTGTGTACAACGAGTACATAGGTTGCATCAAGGTCCCTTTAACTCCAAAGCCCATGAACATTAACAGTATTCGTGTTTCTCAAAAAAATGTAGTCCCCTTACGACGTGCATCATAATTACCTGTAGGTCTGTCAGAAGGCAGGTTTCTGAGTTGCAACCCACCAGGCCAATTCAATCAGACCATCAGGGGGTTGGGAGTCCTGGAAGCTGTATTTTGAGGATATTCAAGTGATCCTGATGGACATGAAAACTTAGACCTGCAGTTAAGGTAAGTATCACGGGCTTCCCTGGTGGCGCAGTGGTTGACAGTCCACCTGCCGATGCAGGGGACACGGGTTTGTGCCCCGGTCCGCGAGGATTCTCCATGCCGCGGAGCGGCTGGGCGCGTGAGCCATGGCCGCTGGGCCTGCGCGTCCGGCGCCCATGCTCCGCAACGGGAGAGGCCACAACAGTGAGAGGCCCGCGTACCAGTAAAAAAAAAAAAAAAAGGCAGCAACATGGGGCTGAGTTTTCACGCTGCTATCTCTCTGGTCCTATTCCTTACTCACATCTCCCTCTGACTCCTTCCGCCTTCCTCTTCCACTTATGAGGACCTTTATGGTTACATCGGGCCCACCAAGATAATCTTATTTTAAGGTCAGCTGATGAGTAGACTTCATTTTATCTACAAACTAAATTCCCCCTTTTGCCATGTAAAGTAACATGTTCACAGATTCTAGGGATTAGGAAATGGACATCTTGGGGTGGGGGGGGGGCAAAGCTAATTTATTCCTCCATTCAACAGCCACCTATTGAGCACCTAATGGATGCCCATCACTGTGCCAAATGCTGGGGATAGAAAGTCAATAAGGCAGTTTCTGCCAGTAATGAGTTTGTACTCTAGTGGGGAAGAGAGACATGTCATTAGTTATAGTGTAGTAAGTACTATGATGGAGGCATGCATAAAGGCACAATGGGAACCCCCAAAGGGGTAATATTTATTTTTCTAAGGGAAGTTGAAGGTTTTACATTGACCATTAACTTTTCAACTGGTTTTTCAAGATACTTAGAATTTCACAATGTGAATACCAAAGGCAGAGCATCATAATCAGACAATTTGTACAAAGTCCTAAAGTTATGAAAGAATGTGGCTTGTCCAAGGATTAACTAGTTATTGGGTGTGGCTAAAACTTAGTTAGGGCAATGGTGTATGAAGTAGGTGTTGGCAGAAGACGGGGCCGGAGAGGCAAGGCAGGGACCAGATCACAGAGGAACTTTGTATGTGTTAGAGTTTGGACTGTATTCTGCATGCAGTTGGAAACCATTGAAGGTTTTACATAGGGGGATGGTATGATGAGTCTGTGATGCTGGGTGGAGAATGAATGGAGGGGAAGGGAAACAAGACTGAAGACAGAGAGAGCAATGAGAAAGGTTAACAGTAATTGAGAGATGACGGAGTCTGAACAAGAGTGTGACAGAGAATGGAGATCCAGGAATGGATCTGAGGGACAGAGAGGAAGAAGAATTAAAACATTTTGACTGACTCAAGGAAGTGGCATGGGGTAGAAGGGCATGGAATGGATCAGGGGAGGGGGGTGCGGTAGGGACTGCAAGATTGTAGAGTAGAAAGAAAAAAAGAATATGAGCTTTCTAGATAGAAAACAAAGTAGCTGGTATCCAGAGAAATGGAGAATGGAATAAAATGTGGAAATAGGAATAAAAGGTGGAAACTTTTTCCAAGTGGAAAATGGAATAAAAGATCAAATAATATTAAGATCTAAGTAGATATTTGATCTGGAGAATGTAGAGCAGTGACAAAAGCATAGATTTGACAACTAGTCATCTCTGTTACATTTGTGATTCTGTCATGTAGTAGCTAGATGGCCTTGGGTGAATTCTTTCACTTCCTTTTTTTTTTTTTATTGAAGTATAGTTGATTTACAATGTTGTGTTCATTTCTGCTGTACAGCACAGTGACTCAGTTATATATATATATATACTTTTTTATATTCTTTTCCATTATGGTTTATCACAGGATATTGAATATAGTTCCCTGTGCAATACAGTAGGACCCTGTTGTGTATCCATTCTATATATAACAGTTTGCATCTGCTAATCCTAAACTCCCATCCTTCCCTCCTTGACACCCCGCTTCCCCTTGGCAACCACAAGTCCGTTCTCTGTGTCTGTGAGTCTGTTTCTGTTTCATAGATAGGTTCATTTGTGTAATTATTTCATGTCTTTAAGCCTCCTTTTCTCCATGTGAAAAATGAGGACACATTATGTATTCAAAATGCTGTGAGAATTAACTAAGGGAACATATATAAAGCACCAAGCAGTGCCTAAAATATAGTAGGGGCCTAAAAAGTGCTGTTTTCCTTGATAACATTGGAAAAGGAAAAGCAACAGGACTCCAGTCCATCGGAGGGAGATTAGGGAAACAGAGGGACTATGGTCCCGGCAACATTACAAGACACCGGGACTCAGGTGCAGAGAACAAAGCAGAGTCCACGTATCTGAATCATGGAGCAAGGAATAAGGCAGAAATCTAGTTGGGAGAACTGAGGTAAAAGATGATGGCTGATGGGTGATTTCATGTTATATAAATTTTACTTCAAGAAAACTATTAAACACATAAAAAATAAAAGATTATGAGTGAATATAAAGCCAAGTTGATTTAACGTACCATAAAAGTTGGTCTGATATACCTTAACTTTTTTCCTTCCTAAAGTAAGGACCCATCCTAACAACTAGACTGGGGCTCTGTGTGTGTGTGTGTGTGTGTGTGTGTGTGTGTGTGTGTGTGTGTGTGTGTGTGGCGGGTGTGTGGAAGCAACGGCCCCAGTTGTGGAAGGAGGTAACCAGCAGAGGTCACGTATAGATGGCATCTGTGGCCCCATCAAGCGCCATAATTCTGTGATTTGATTTCACAGAAATACGTACATTGTGAAGCAACTGGGGCAAAAAAAGCCCGTGCTTATTCTGGCTTAGTTCGAGAGTGGTAGAATGAGAACTGGAAGAGGTGTTTGTTGGTTTTGTTTTGTTTGTTACAAATCAATTTGAGAATGAATGAAAGCATTAGAAACTCTCTCCCCCAAAAGACACCTAGACACATGCATGTGGTTGATATATAATTTCAGGAGGTTCAAAGATCCCCTGAAAATATCTGGGGCAGGGTGTTACTCACAGTTCTTTCCATCACCCACTGATTCTCTACCACTTTTTTTCTTTAAAAAAATATGTTCTATATTTCAGGCATACTCTAAACACTTTATCTGATTTAATTTACTTAATCCTTATGGCAAACCTATGAGATGGTGTGGTAGACTAATAATGGCTCCCAAAGATATGACTCCATCCTAAGCCTTGGAACCTGTGAATGTTACCTCCTATGGTAAAGTTTTTTGCAGATATAATTAAAGCTCTTGAGATGAGGACGCTATCCTGGATTATCCAGTTAGCTTTAAATGCTGTCACACATGTCCTTATAAAAGAGAGGCATAGGGGCCTCCCCTGGTGGCGCAGTGGTTGAGAGTCCGCCTGCCAATGCAGGGGACACGGGTTCGTGCCCCAGTCCGGGAGGATCCCACATGCCGTGGAGTGGCTGGGCCCATGAGCCATGACCGCTGAGCCTGCGCGTCCGGAGCCTGTGCTCCGCAACGGGAGAGGCCACAACAGTGAGAGGCCCGCGTACTGCAAAAAAAAAAGAAAAGAGAGGCATAGAGAGATCACACACACACAGAGGGCCACGTGGGGGTAGAGCAGAGATTGGAGTGATGTGGCCACAAACCACCAAATACTGCAGCCACCAGAAGCTGGAGAGGCAAGGCAGCATTCTCTCCTAGAGTCCTTGGAGGGAACAGGACCCTGCCGACATCTTGATTTCAGACTTCTGGCCTCCAGAACTGTGAGAGAATACATTTGTTTTCTTAAGTCACCCAGTTTGCTAATCCACTCTTAGATTTCTAATCCTCGAAAATGGTGTGAGATAATATATGCTTTTTGTTTTATGCTGCCCAATTTGGGATAATCTGTTACGCAGCAATAGATAACTGATACAGTGAGATAAGTGTATTTAAAAAAAAAACCCTGAAACCCATTCATGGATCTTATAGCTGGAGTATAGCTTAAGAATCCTTGCTAAAGTAGTAAAAGGATATAACAAGGTAGGACTGTGTCAGAAATTTATTGTTTAATGTTTCAGTGAACCAAGAGAAATACAGGATCTCAAAACTGCATTAGACTCAGCAGTGCTTAGACTTGCCCTAGAGTACTGTATCTAATTGTGGACTGCTTAATTCAAATGACATGTGGCAAACTTTAGCAGAGTTCAAGGAAGAACCATCAAAATGATGAGACAGTAGCAGGGTAGGAAGTGTGGAAAGATGAAAGTGAAGAGTTGAGCCTCAGCAAAAGGTACATAAGGCGTTAACTAACAACATATACTGCAGTGCCCTCCTTACTCTAGGAATGTTGTATATAAGAGAAAGGATGCCTAGAAGTTTTCACGTATTTCCTCCAGTACCTGCCATTATGCCTAAGATTTTGCTATTAATAATATTCCTATTTTATTTTACTTTAATTATTATTTTCTAGAGTCTCGTTGTGCAAATTCCTGTGTAAAAGGTCAATTTATTAGGTGCTGTCTTATGAACTGATAATCAGGGATTTGTTTGCCAGGTTCTCTCCAACTAAGTCAGCTAAGCACTAGTCTTTAGGCGGGATGGTACATTGGTTAGGAGCATGGACTTGGGGGCCAGAAAACCTGTGTCCCCATCTTAGCTTGATTCTTTAACAAGCCTGCAACCTTGGGAAAGCTACTCAACCTCTCTGTGTCTATAAAACGGGAGATAATAACTCTAATAGTACCTTGTAAAGATTAAAGGTGTTCATATGTGTAAAACTCTTAGTGAAGAAGCATATAGTAGATGTTATATCAATGTTAGCTATTATTACTTTCCTATAATAATAATTATTAGTTTCCCAGCCTTATTTACTCTTCTGACTGGTAAGAAGAATACTTTCCAAGGTAGTTCCCTGGAGCTGCCACGTGGTCCATTCTGGGGTGAACTGAACTCACAGGGTAGTTCAGGAACTCTGTCCCCATACCCTCCTATCTGTGATTAGAAAGACTATGGATTTTCCATCAATCCAGAACATTCATGTTTTCTTTCCAAGTGGGAGAGAGTAGAAGGAACTTTTCCTATATAATCCCTGGTGGTCCTCCTGCCTGCCAAGTTATTTGGTAAACCCACAGTTCTGGCTTTCCAGGTATACCAGCCTTTTGCAGTTTGGGGACATGGGTTTCCTGCTTTGCTCTGCTGAAATTAAAATTTTTGCTTCCTCTGATTATAGTAGCTATCAGCCACACCCAACTTCTAAATCTAAGGCAACTCTAAGTTGCCTATTTACCTTTGATGGAGAGTTTTGTTGAGCTTTTTAAGTTGAGGGCAAAAATATATATTTCTTTCCTCATTGTTTTATGTAAGTCTCTTCTGTTTGCAAGTAAGAAAACTAATCTTAAATCAGCTTAAGCTCCACATTCTCACTTTCTGTGCTTAGTTCAAATTTCTGAGAGAGAAAATGTCATTGGCTACTGGTCATCCAGTGGGTTGGCTACTCTTAAGTTGGGCGTCTATCTCTGGGGGTAGGTAGTGGTGTTTATATAGATAAGGTCATGGCCTGAGAAGACAGCCCCAAAGGTGTAAATGACTACTACTTTTGCCCATATCTAGGGCATGTACTCCTTTATTGGTTATATTTATTTTCTTCTCATGTGAGACTCACAACCTAGTTTACCACTGGGCTACCTCTTCGAGGCATACCTTTTTGTACTGTGATTTTATGATTTTATTGTGTCCATCTTATGCCAGGAGAAGGCTGGTCAAGTCTTGTCACTGCCATGTCAATATTCCTCTTAACCTTGAAACTTCCCTGACCCTAGCTCATGTCTTTAGGTTCATTTATTTTTTTGAAGTTAAATAACCTGATGAATGAATCCATTGGTCTACAGCCCACAAGGAATATAGTGCCTCCTACCCATAGCCTGAAGAGCTGAGATTTATAAGGGCATATTTAGAAAGCTGAGCAAATTTTCACCCCACCCTTCCTGCTGCGTGAGGGCACCATCTTATGCCAGGAGAAGTAGCAGTTGACACACTCCCATGCTCCCTCCATGCTTAGAAAGAAGTAGCTAGCAACAGCAATATTTCTTCCCTTTGTAGAATACAGATCTTTGGTATAAAACACTTAAAGGTTACCAACTCATGAAATAGTGGGTGGCATAGTAGAAAACACCTGACAAAGGGGGTCAAGAGACCTGGTCTGTAATCCCAGATTGAACCACACCACGTGTATGACTTTTGGCTTCTATGCAGAGAGTCGGCCTGGTGCCGTCCATAAGGCTAGACTAACGTTTCATTATTTCTCAGAACCAGCTGGGTTGCTCTGGAAGCTTCTAAGTTGCCTATGCAACATAAATATTTGTAAAAAACCACAGTTCCTCATTCAGCATTTGCTCTCATACTGGAGTGACTGCTTGCAGCTGAGCCGTACTAGGCATCCCAGGATGAATGCTGTAATGTTGAGGTATGTGTAGCATTGACGGGGCTAAAGGCATGCCAGAAGCTGACTTGGGCCAAGGGTTCCCTCTCCCTTTCCCTGAATGTGCCTCTTGGTACTCTGTCCATCTTAAGAGAATGAAGACTGGCAAATTGCCTGCCTCTTTTTATTCTGTTTACTCTGCAAATGCTAAGAGAACTATGAGGAAGATAGACTGAAAATTAGATCCTAGAATAATGGGTCCTTGAATTGAGAGATGGAAACTCTGGAGCTGTGTTTATCCGAGGCATCTGTTTTCCTGCTTCTTTGTCCACATCTTTGGTAAAGAGGTCCTCCTAAGTTCCAGCAGCCAGGTGGAAAGTTCGCGATGGATGGCTCACATCTAGGGCCCTAGGCTAAAACTAAGCTACTCTTCAGAGGAAACAGAAGCCTGTGAGCCAGCCTGTTCAGTGCCAGCCTGTTTCTTAGTAGTAGTAGAGTCGGTACTTTATTATGACAGCTCCTAGCACCCGCCTTGTTCAGCTTGATATGTTTGATGATCGATGTTTTGGACCTTGGATTTGGTTGATAGCATGGTGGTCTGTAGCATGGTGAAGCCATTTGACACTGGGAATAAAGAAGTAGAATTAGCTAAGACTATATATACTTGCTTTGTGTTTAGCGTCATTTTGCTATGGTGGTTTCTAGGTTCAGTTGACGCTCCTATAGATGCTAGAACTCAAACAGATTTCTGCCCAGTTACTCATTTTCTAATGTATGTGCAAGAGAAAGTTCCACTTTCAAAGAATCCAGTTATTTTCTTCTGTCCTTCATCTCTTTCATAATAGTAATACTAAAAGTCCCATGTATCAAGTATTTTTTGGCAGTCACTGTACAATACATAACATCTACCATCTCATTAAATCCCCAAAGTAACTCTCAGGGGGTTGTTATCATTCATTCCATTTTATAAATAAGGATACTGAGATTCAGAGAAATCAAGTCAACTTTTTAGGATTGGACAACTAAGTTGCAGAACTGGGATTCAACTCCAGATCTGTCTAATTTCAGCATGCATATTATTAATGACTACTCTATACTATCTCCCATTACATTATATTGCAAACAGTTTCAGTAATCACAGGAGTATGGCTTCCTAAGGTCAGAGGGTTAGGTTCAGCAACTCACTTAAGTGTGGAAAAAACATAGAGCACTTTGGCAACATCTACAGAAAATCAGAGAGGTAACTAAATGACAGAATGACAGATACTAGAGACAAAGACTCTTGGCCAGAAAGAGTTCCACATAAATAACCAGCCACAAAAATAGGTCCACCAGTGCCACAGTGGCATCTAACTCAGTGGCGTACATATTGAACTAAAGCATTTAGAAATCATCTCCAAAAGCAAAGGTAGAAATATAAATTTTGAATGAAAATAAAAAATCAACCTCACTTGTAATTAGATAAATGCAATGTAAACAACATTTTTTTATATCTTCTTAAACCCTTTCAGATTTACAGTGACGGAAGAATTGATGATAGTGTTGGAGAGATTGTGAGGAAAATGGGTGTTCTAGTTTGCCGCTGATAGCAACATAAATTGGTTAATACATTTTTAGGAGGAAATTTATAAAATCAACCTCAGTTGAAAAGTGGATAGCCCTTCATTCAGCAGTTCTACTTCTAGAAATTTATCAGGCAAATATCTATGTATAAGGATGCTCATTTCAATGTTGTTCATATTTGGCAAACTTGAGAACCAGTTTAATTACTACTAATAAATTGTATTAATCACTATGATAGAATAATATGCAGCCCTTAAAATGATATGTGACTGTATTTACTTATATGAAAAGAGATTCAGGTTATAAAACCTTATGTATAGTAATCATTTCATCTTTACCTATGTGTCTGTCTAGGAAGATATAATTATAAAAGGTTAGCTAATTATAACTGGGCAGTGGATATTCTTTTTCTAATATGTGTTTTTTTCCTTCAACGTTTTACAGTAAGTAGCATCACTTAAATGATCTGAAACGTGTAAAACTTTTCTTTCTTTTTTTTTTTTTCTTTTCTGGGCCGTGCCACAGGGTTTGTGGGATCTTAGTTCCGCAAGCAGGGATTGAACCCATGCCCTTGGCAATTAAAGCACAGAGTCCTAGCCACTGGACCACCAGGAAATTCCTAAAACTTTTTTTTAAAATTGACGTATAGTTGATTTACAATATTGTATTAATTTCTACTGTACAGCAAAGTGATTCAGTTATATATATATATTTTTCAGATTATTATCCATTATAGGTTATTACAAGATATTGAATATAGTACCCTGTGCTATACAGTAGGAACTTGTTTTTCCATTCTATATATACTAGTTTGTATCTGCTAACCCCGAACTCCCACTCCATCCCTCCCCCTCGGCAACCACAGATCTGTTCTGTATGCCTGTGACTCTGTTTCTGTTTTGTAGATAAGTTCATTTGTGTCATACTTTAGGTTCCACATATAAGTGATATCATATGGTTATTTGTCTTTCTCTTTCTGCCTTACTTCACTTAGTATGATAATCTCTAGGTCCATCCATGTTGCTGCAAATGGCATTATTTCTTTCACTTTTTATGGCTGAGTAGTATTCCATTGTATATATGCACCAAATCTTCTTCATCCATTCATCTGTCAATGGACATTTAGGTTGCTTCCATGTCTTGGCTATTGTAAACAGTGCTGCTATGAACATAGGGGTACATGCATCTTTTTGAATTATAGTTTTGTCTGGATATATGCCCAGGAGTGGGATTTCTGGATCATATGGCAACTCTATTTTTAGTTTTTCGAGGAACCTCCATACTGTTTTCCATAGTGGCTGCACCAGCTTACATTCCCACCAACAGTGTAGGAGGGTTCTGATTTCTCCACACCCTCTCTGACATTTATTATTTGTAGACATTTTGCTGATGGCCATTCTGACTGGTGTAAGGTGGTATCTCACTGTAATTTTGATTTGCATTTCTCTAATAATTAGCGATGTTGAGCATCTTTTCATGTGCCTGTTGGCCATCTTTATGTCTTCTTTGGAGAAATGTCTATTCAGGTCTTCTGCCCATATTTTGATTGGGTTGTTTGTTTTTTTGTTGTTGAGTTGTATGAGCTGTTTGTATCTTTTAGAAATTAAGCCCTTGTCGGTCGCATAGCTTGCAAATATTTTCTCCCATTCCGTAGGTTGTCTTTTTGTTTGTTTATGGTTTCCCTTGCTGTGCAAAAGCTTGTAAGCTTAAGTCCCATTTGAAACATGTAAAACTTTTTTTCCACTTACAAATTATGTGTTAGAGCTTGTCAGTGGTGGGGTGGGTCAAATCTTCCCACCAATGTTGCATAGGCACTTGGTGTCACAGTAGATTATGGATATAGGAGGAAATGTACCTGAATATTTGAAGCTTAGTAACAAGAACTGGAGGTCTAGCAAAGAAAAGTAGTATGGGTAGTATGTGGAGAGTTAGGCAGATTGGTGGCCAGTACCTGGGCAGTCGTGGAAGATTTGGAATCATTAGAATACAGGGCAAGACTATTCATTTCGTGGTGCCAATTTTCTTATATTTTAGTAACATATAGTTCCTACTGATATCCTGCACAAATTTAATGACTGAGGCCTTTTAGACAGATAGGGCAGAGTCAGGAGAAAGTCAGCTTTGTGTCACAGGACAGTCTGGTATGATCTGACTCTTTGAAGCTTGCTTTTTATACCACAGTTGTCATTGGCTGTCTTTTATTAAAACAGCTCCATTGAGGTGTAATTTACATACCAGACATTCATCCATTTAAAATGTCCAATTCAGTGACTTTTAGTAAATTTAGAGAGTTGTGCAACCCTTCTCACAAACCAGGTTTAAATTTTCATCTCCCTCTGAAGAAACTCCATTAATTAGCAATATAATACCCCATTTTCCCATCCCCTCAGCTCTAGGCAACTACTAATCTACTTTTTATCTCTATGGACTTGCCCATTCTGGGCCTTTCATTAAAATGGAATCATATAGTATGTGGTCTTTTGTGATTGGCTTCTCCACTTTCTTAGCATAAGGTTTTCAAGGTTCATTCATGTTGTAGCATGTCATAGACTGTCTTCATGGCATTGAAAGAGAAAAGCATAAATGATTAATGAGAAGCCTTTGCTCTGCTCAAAAGGAAAAACATTTTTAAAGACCAAAAGGACTGTTGCAGAATGGACACTAAAGACTGAGGATTTAGGACAAGTGAGAAATGAAAGGGTAATAAGAAATCGAAAGACTCTACTTGTGAAATTGAAACTGATAAACTCAATGAAGAGAAAAAAATTAAATATCTTTAAGTGGTTGCAGGAACTAGAAGAATTGGGGCAAAACTGTAATGTTTCGCTTTATATAATAAACAACTGCTTAAAATTAATGCAAAGTTTCAGAGGAGATATGATACCTGCTCAAGAGAAGATAATAGAAGAAAGTGATACTTTAGCTCTTCGTCTTTGGAGGTATCTCACTGAAAACCTTTTTGAGTTGGATTATGGATAACATTAGGGGTGGCAATAGCAGGACTGCTGGATCTCCAGAAAAATTCATCAGGTCCTATTAGAGGAAAACAGACAGGAAGAAAGATCTACCATCATGATTTGGGAGATAGAAATTTACTGTGGTTGAGGGGCGGACAAAATGGGTGAAGGTGATCAAAAGGTACAGACTTCCAGTTATAAGTAAGTCCTGGGAATTTCATGTACAGATGATGACTATAGTTAATGACACTATTGTATATTTGAAAGTTGCTAAGAGAGTAGGTCTTAAATGTGCTTGTAAAAAATGTTGCCATTTGCAGCAACATGGACAAACTTGGAGGGCATCATGCTAAGTGAAATAAGTCAGACAAAGACAAATATTGTATGACATCATTTATATGTGGAACCTAAAAGGTACAATGAACTAGTGAATATAACAAAAAAGAAACAGACTCACAGATACAGAGAACAATAAGCTACAACGGTATATTGTATAGCACAGGGAATATAGCCAATATTTTATAATAACTATAAATGGAGTATAACCTATAAAAATTGTGAATCACTATGTTGTATACCTGTAACTTATACAATATTGTACAGCAACTATACTTCGACTTAAAACATGTTCTTGTCACAAGAAGACAAAAATGGTGGTGATGGATATTGACTTGTCTTATTGTGGTGATCATTTTGCAATATATACAAATACGGAATCATTATGTTGTAATCTGAAACTAATATCAATTATAGCTCAATAAAGTATATAATATGTAATATATAATCTAAATATATATATGAAAAAAAGACTCATGGAGATGGCAGACATACTATAGATAAACAAGAGATCCAGAAGGAATATTGGCCTATAGAACAAACTCTGTTGCATCAGAGAGAGGAGACTGAATAAACTATGTATATGAAGGGAAAATATGGAAAATTTGAGTGTTGAGCTAATAAGAAATGAATCATAAATATCTGTGGAAATGTTATTGCTTTATTTGGTAGTGGGAAAGGACGATAAATATGTATAATATGTAAATAATTTTGCTAATTAACAATCTACAAGGACCAAACAAGATTATGACTGGAAAAGCAGTTTGAAAAACAGAAAGCGCTATGCAAATGTAGTTGCCATTGTCATTAAGTTTTGTGCTTTACACTCTAGATTATTCTCTTTGCAGCAAACTATTCAAGGATGCTGCTTTATTGTCTTCCTTGGCCAAAACCCCATTTTGTGGCCTTTGGATTTTGTATTTTTCCTTCGGTCATTGTCTTCCCGGTTCTGATATGTATTCCATATTGCTGATTTTAGTTGCTTATCCTACTTGTCTCAGCCTTGCCTAGTCTCTTGGTTCTTCTCTCTATGTGGTAATCCCAGTATCAATCCCACTGGTCTCTGATTTTCACTCAGTCTGAAGGCTTGCGGCATGTAGTGAGGTGGGGAAGATGCATGGGGTCGTGTCCATCGTGCCATTTCATGCTCTTTGCCCTCCTTTCTCTGCTTCTTGTCTTTGTTAGTGGTTCCATCATGGCCTCACTGATTCAGGCTTACAAACGTGAAATCTTCCCCTCCTTCACTTAAAATGTTTCTGGAACACCTACTCTGTACAAGGACCAGCTGTGCTAAATAGTAGAAGGAGCTCTTGCCATCAAGGAGCTCATAGTCAAATGTAAAATAAGGATGTCTACATAACTAATAATAATATAAAGGTTGATACATGCTATGATGAAGTTGCAAGAAAAGGACAAATTTAATTGACACTGAAAATGAGAAAAGGTTTCACAGAGAAAGGGATATTTGAGCTGCATGTTTTTTCCTTAAAGGTGTAAATTTCATACAGTAAGTCACCCTTTTTAGTATACAATTCAGTCACCCCATAACCACCCCCCCCGCTCCTCTGTAATCAAACCTTCCCCCTACCCCCAGCCCCTGACAACCACTAATATGTTAGTTGTCTATAGTTTTGCATTTTCCAGATTGTCATAAAAAACGAGTAATATACTGTATAAAAAGAAGCCAGTGTAAAAATGCTTTATAGTGTAACACATTTGAGATTCATCCATGTTGTTGAGTGTATCAGTAGTTCATTCCTTTTTATTTCCAAGTAATATTGCATTTTATGGGTGCATCACAGCTTGCATATCCATCTACCAGTTTGGGTTGTTTCCACTTCGGGGTATACAGGTTTTTGTGTGAATATGATTTTTAATTTCAGTTTGGTAAATATCTAGGAATAGAATTGCTGTGTTGTGTGGTAAGTTTGTGTTTAAGTTTATAAGAAACTATCAAACAGTTTTCCAAAGTGGCTCTACCTACCAGCACTATATGAATGTTCTGGTTGTTTTGCATCCCTGCTGGTACTTGGTAATGTCAGTTTTTGGTTTTTTTTAATATTATAGCATTCTAAATAGTGTGTAGTGATATCTAAATGTGTTTTTAATGTGATTTCCCTATGGTTAAATATGAACATCCTTCCATATCTTTATTTGCCATCTGTATATGTTGGGTGAAGTTTCTATTCAAATATTTTGCCCATTTCTAATTGAGTTGTTATTATTGAGGGTTTTTTCCCATTTTTATTGAGTGTTATTTTAACGACTATCTACTTTTCATCACCCCAAAAGGAAAGCCCATACCTTTTAACAGTCACTCTCCATTTTCCTTACCCCCAGCCCCTGGCAACTACTAATGTACTTTATATCGCTATGGATTTGCATATTCTGGACATTTCATATAAATGGAGTCATATAATATATGGCCTTTTGTGTATTCATTTTAGCATAAATTTATTCAAGGATTATCCATGTTGTAGCATGTAACCAGTACTTCATTCCTTTTAGGGCTGAATAGTATTCCATCGTGTGGATATATCACAATTTGTTTATCCATTCATCAGTTAATGGACAATTGGTTTATTTCCATTTGCTGACTATTATGTGGTTTTTGTTTTGTTTTGTTTTGTTTTTTTGCTGCACCGCATGGCGTGTGGGATCTTTGTTCCCCAACCAGGGATTGAACCCAAGCCCCCTGCATTGGAAGGTGTAGTTTTAACCACTGGACCACCGGGGAATTCCCTGCTGGCTATTATGAATAATGCTGCTATAAACATTCATGTGAAAATTTTGTGTGGATATGTTTTCAGTTCTTTTGGCTGTATACCTAGAAGTGGAATTGCTGGGTCATATGGTAACTCTGTACTTAACTTTTTGAGAAATACTGAGTTTTGAGCGTTCTTTATATATGCTGGATACAACTCATTTATGAGATATGTGATTTGCACATATTTTTTTCCGAGTCTGTGGCTTCTCTTTTCATTATCTTAATAGTGTTTTTTGAAGTTAATTTGTCCGTTTTTTCATGGATCATATTTCAGTGTCGTATCTATGAAACCTTTGTCTAAACCAAGGTTACAAAGATTTTGTTCTATGTTTTCTTCTAGAAGTTTTATAGTTTTAGGGTTTACATTTAGGTCTATAATTCACTTTGAGTTAATTTTTGTGTATGATGTGAGGTATGAATCAAGTTGATTTTTTGCATGTGGATATCCAATTGTACAAACACCATTGCCTTTATCCTTTGTCAAAAACCAGTTGGCCATATTTGTGTGGGTCTATTTCTGGACTCTCTATTCTGTCCCTTTGATCTATAGGTTTATCCTTTTGCCAATATCACACTCTCTGAGTACTGTAGCACTATAGTAAGCCTTACTATCAGGTGGAGTGAGTCCTCCAACTTTGTTCTTTTTCAAAATTGCTTTGACTATACTAGTTCCTTTCCCTTTCCATATATGAATTTATTTTTCAACCAACTTGTCTATTTCTACAAAAAAAAATTTCCTGCTAGAAAAAATTTTTTTAACATCTTTATTGGAGTATAATCGCTTTATAGTGGTGTGTTAGTTTCTGCTTTATAACAAAGTGAATCAGCTATACATATACATATATCCCCATATCTCCTCCCTCTTTCATCTCCCTCCCACCCTCCCTATCCCACCCCTCTAGGTGGTCACAAAGCACTTAGCTGATCTCCCTGTGCCATGCGGCTGCTTCCCACTAGCTAGCTATTTTACATTTGGTAGTGTATATATGTCCATGCCACTCTCTCACTTCGTTCCAGCTTACCCTTCCCCCTCCCCGTGTCCTCAAGTCCATTCTCTACGTCTGTGTCTTTATTCCTGTCCTGCCCCTAGGTTCTTCAGAACCATTTTTTTTCTTTTTTTTAGATTCCATATATATGTGTTAGCATACGGTGTTTGTTTTTCTCTTCCTGACTTACTTCACTCTGTATGACACACTCTAGATCTATCCACCTCACTACAAAAACTCAATTTCATTTCTTTTTATGGCTGAGTAATATTCCATTGTATATATGTGCCACATCTTCTTTATCCATTCATCCGTCGATGGACACTTAGTTTGCTTCCATGTCTTGGCTATTGTAAATAGAGCTGCAATGAACATTGTGGTCCATGACTCTTTTTGAATTATGATTTTCTCAGGGTATATGCCCAGTAGTGGGATTGCTGGGTTGTATGGTAGTTCTACTTTTAGTTTTTTAAGGAACCTCCATACTATTCTCCAAAGTGGCTGTATCAATTGACATTCCCACCAACAGTTCAAGAGTGTTCCCTTTTCTCCACACCCTCTCCAGCATTTATTGTTTCTAGATTTCTTGATGATGGCCATTCTGACTGGTGTGAGGTGATACCTCATTGTAGTTTTGATTTGCATTTCTCTAATGATTAGTGATGTTGAGCATTCGTTCATGTGTTTGTTGGCAATCTGCATATCTTCTTTGGAGAAATGTCTATTTAGGTCTTCTGCCCATTTTTGGATTGGGTTGTTCGTTTTTTTGATATTGAGCTGCATGAGCTGCTTGTAAATTTTGGAGATTAATCCTTTGTCAGTTGCTTCATTTGCAAATATTTTCTCCCATTCTGAGGGTTGTCCTTTCGTCTTGTTTATGGTTTCCTTTGCTCTGCAAAAGCTTTGAAGTTTCATTAAATCCCATTTGTTTATTTTTGGGTTTGTTTCCATTTCTCTAGGAGGTGGGTCACTGCTAGAAAATTTTGACTGTAATTGTAGTTGAATTTGTAGATCAGTTTGGGGAGATTCGACCTCTTAACAATATTGAGTCTTCAATCCATAAATGTGGTGTGTCTCTCCATTTACTTAGGTCTTTGATGTTTTTCAATAATGTTTTGCCGGATGTTTTTTTCCCCATGCATACAGATCTTGCACATATTTTCCTAGATTTATACCAGTATATTTTATGCTTTTTAATGCTACTGTAAATGGTACATTTTTCTTCAATATCCAACTGTTCATTGCTAGTATATAGAAATACAATTTATTTTTACATTATTTACCTTGTATCCTGAGACCTTGCTAAACTCACTTAGTTCTGTCAGCTCTTTTGTATTTTGCTTGAGGTTTTCTACATAGACACTCATGTCATATGCAGATAGAGACAGTTTTATTTCTTCCTTTTCAGTCTGTGTGCCTTTTAGTTCTTCTTCTTGCTTTTTGCAGTGGCTAGTACCTCCAGAACATTGTTGAATATGAGTGGTGAACGTAAACATTCTTACCTTGTTCTGGATCTTTGAGGGAAGGCGTTCAATCTCTTACCCTTAAATACGAAAGCTGTAGTTTTGTAGTTTCCTCAGGTTGAGGACGTTCCCTTATAACCCTACTTTGCTGAGAGTTTTTATTAGGAATGGAGATTGGACTTTGCCAAATGCTTTTACCGTGTTTATTGAGATTTAATGTGCATATGATTTGCCTAGGTATCTTATTAAATTATAGATTCTGAGTCATTCAGTCTGGGAGGGCCTGAGATTCTGTGATTCTGCATTTCTTTTTTCTTTTCTTTTTCCTGGCTGTGCTGCACAGCTTGTGGGATATTAGTTCCCTGACCAGGGATGGAACCCAGGCTCTTGGCAGTGAAAGCATGGAGTCCTAACCATTGGACTGCCAGGGGATTCCTGATTCTGCATTTCTAATAAGCTCTGAGATGATGTTGATGTTGTTTGATAACAGACCACATTTTGAATAGCATAGACCTAGGGTCTAATCTATATGGTTTGAAGGGAAGACAGTACTGAAGGGTGCTGAAAAAGTAAGAGTTGCAACGAGAAATGTAGAGAACAAATTTTGTCCTGGAGGCCAGTGAAGGAGAGTATCAACAATGAGGGAGTCACCAACAGTTTTAAATTTGTTTTTGTTTTTATTTTTTAAATTTATTTATTTTTTACCAACAGTTTTAAAAGCTTCAGTATTAGATTTGTCAAACATGAAATTAGTGTTGGGTTTTTTTTTTTTAATTAATTAATTTACTTACTTTTGGCTGCATTGGGTCTTCGTTGCCGCGCGCGGGCTTTCTCTAGTTGTGGTGAGCGGGGACCACTCTTCATTGCGGTGCATGGGCTTCTCATTGCAGTGGCTTCTCTTGTTGCAGAGCACGGGCTCTAGGCACGTGGTCTTCAGTAGCTGTGGCACACGGGCTCAGTAGTTGTGGCTCATGGGCTCTAGAGCACAGGCTCAGTAGTTGTGCCCGGGCTTAGTTGCTCTGCGGCATGTGGGATCTTCCCGGACCAGGGCTACGAACCCGTGTCCCCTGCATTGGCAGGTGGGTTCTTAACCACTGCACCACCAGGGAAGTCCCTAGTTTTGGTTTTATAGCAGAAGTTGTACTATTTGTTTCTTGCAGATATCTGAACTATTTGAAGTATCACATCATATTATAAAACCAAGCCTCCCTCATTGTCCACATCTGTTTAGTTCCCAAGTTTGGATTGTGGCAGTTCAGATAAGAGAGAACACAACATGATCTGAATATATTTGGTTCCTGAGTGTTGAGTCATGAGTAGTAAGAGTCAGATAATGAGGAATATCTGTCTTAACTCAAAAATGTGTCCTAGGGCTTCCCTGGTGGCGCAGTGGTTGAGAGTCCGCCTGCCGATGCAGGGGACACGCGTTCGTGCCCCGGTCCGGGAAGATCCCACATGCCGCGGAGCGGCTGGGCCCGTGAGCCATGGCCGCTGAGGCTGCACATCCGGAGCATGTGCTCCGCAACGGGAGAGGCCGCAACAGTGAGAGCCCGCGTACCGCAAAAAACAAAAAATGTGTCCTAAAATATTTGGTTTCTATGTTAGTATAACAAAAGCTCAAATACTTATTTGTTTATATCTTTTTTGCCCCTACTAGCTGCATACTTCTTGAGATTTAGGATTATGTATTTGTCTTTTTCTTCTCAGACCCTTGTATTATCACTTGGTACATGGTAGATGCTCATTAAATGTTCACTGAATTGTTGAAATGAGCCAAAGGGAGGAAGGCAAATTATAGACTACTTTCTCAAGGATTTAGTAGTAGAGGGATGGAGAATGATAATCAGATAGGTAAGGAAGATTCAGGGTTGAATGAAGGCTTGTTTTCTTCTTCTTTTTTTTTTTTTTTTTTTTTTTGTGGTATGCGGGCCTCTCACTGTTGTGGCCTCTCCCGTTGTGGAGCACAGGCTCCGGATGCACAGGCTCAGCGGCCATGGCTCACGGGCCCAGCCACTCCACGGCATGTGGGATCTTCCCGGACCGGGGCACGAACCCGTGTCCCCTGCATCGGCAGGCGGACTCTCAACCACTGCACCACCAGGGAAGCCCTTCTTCTTCTTTTTTATTTTTAGCCATATAGGTATGTGGTTAATTGCAGGCAGGGAAGAAAGACCCAATAACTAGGAAGCGACTGAAGTTATAAGAGAGAAAAAGAATAATTAATAGAGCATGTTTCTGTAGCACATAAAGAGCACAAGTAGCTGGCTTAATCATAAGGGGGGAAAACATGACAATACTTTAACCCATTTTGCATTCAGTCACGTAGAATCTTCCTTTATCACAAAATCATTCAGACATAGCTTTCACTATAATCAGCCCTAATCCAGGAACTCATTGCTTTTTACCTGAGTAATTTATAGTTTGTCTGCTTCTCTTCGTTCTCATTCAAACTCTTCTTTGCAAGTGGCTGTTGGAACTCTCTCCCAAAATCTTTTCCAGAAACAATCTTCCTACTGGAGAACCCATAAGGGGCCCCTCCTATCTGATTTCTGATTTCAGCCTAGTATCTCAACCCCTTGAGATGGATGATGATGTTGGGTTGTTACTGTTTTCTTCAGCCCTAGATTTCTTTATAGGTTCCATTATCAGAGGCTAATATGTGACTCTTGATTCTGTTGCTATGTTGGCATCTAACACAATGAAATTTGTTCCTATAACTGAAAGTAAATGATGATAATACCTTCCATTTTCTAATCAGAGACAAGGATTTCTGCCAAGGAGACATTCTCAAAAAATTTTTATTTCAAAGGAATGCCATCAAATGGAAAGCTGTGTGTGTGTGTGTGTGTGTGTGTGTGTGTGTGTGTGTGTGTGTATATTTTATGTCACAGACATAATTTCTATTTGATATGAGTTTATTCTCGTGTGGGCTAATTGAGAGCTTACAGGGTACTTGTGTTTTGCAGTCTGTTGTTTTTGCTGTGAGCAAAAATTTACTCAGCTGATGAGAATATTTTGACAACTCTGCCTGTGTGTCCAGGAACTGCAATTTGGTATGAATTTTCTGGCTGCAATGACCCAATTTTAAGATGTATAATAGAATACTCTAAATTTATATGGAAATAGTATAGCTAGCCTGGCTCCCCACAAGGAGTAACAAACATTAAGACCTTGTACAGCTCCTAATATATAAAATCATAGGATGGAAACATCATGATTATTGTCTCCTAATCTCATTTGCAAATGTTACAAATGTTGTTTACTGAAATCAAGTTGTAACAAAAATTACAAAGAATTATGGTTTTTAGCTTGAGAAAACAGTTCAATTTTTTCCTTAGGAATGTCTCAGTCAACATTTTATGATGTATTTGTACCTTTAAAAATACCCATACTTTCTCAAAATTCTTCATTTCTTGATGGCCACACATATATATATGCCCAAATAATTAATTTTCAATAGTGTTCTGTCATTTTTCTATTGTGTTCAGTAGTTCAATAACTGTCTTTATGGTGCTTCATTGTGATTCCTATCTCCTCATTCATTTTTCAGCTATTTAACTTTTAAGATTCTGGTCACATAAAGGAATGCACACTGAGTTTTATGGATGACCAAAGGCAACCAGTGGCTCCGTGTGTGTGTGTGTGTGTGTGTGTGTGTACATTTATACATATATATGCACACACGTATATATAAATAAACCGACATCATTTGCATAGGTATGTTGTAAACTTTAATATTTAAAAACCTGAAACTCAACCAGCATAAGTACTAAGCTGTCATTATTTATTAAAGATGCCTTTACCATAGGATCAGTAAAACATTATTCAGCACTAGCTGACGGGGAAAGCAAAGCAATCTGCATTCCCCGGAAGTGTGGTGTTTTAGCAGCTTTCTCCTGTAGGGTTGAGGCTGGCTTGGCAGCATTGATTATATTGACCATTTTATGGGTCAATTGCCAGGAGATTGAACAGTTGATTTGATCTGGTCTTCTTCATGGCCAAAAGGTCCCGGTGGTTTGACTGTAATGGTGACTGAAACAACAAATTGAACTGTGAAAACAGTTGAATCAATGGTGATATGTGGACACCATCCAACATCTCAGAGAGATCACTAACATAGAAACTTCAAAACCTGATTTTCAGATTCAGCTGGGGCCCTTACTCTTGATGGCTAGCTCAGAATTGGTGTCGCAGTAGACAACTTTAATTGAGGGGATTTTCAAATTCTCCATAACGCAAATCAACATTTTAAAGGGTAGGATAGTAAAGCAGCCGGAAAGAAAAACAACGAATTTCTAGTGCTATTGAGAAGTCTTGAAAGCATGCCAAGTTAAAATGATGATGGACCATGATATGAGAATCTATAATGAATTTATAGCACAAACATCATGACTCATAAGCTTGTCACGCAAGAGCAATTTTAAAAAGGAGTCCTTGCAAATTGATACCTATGTTCCTTGCTCCCTTATATCCTGAAGTGACATTTTACCATGTACTAGGAAACTGTATAATACTAAATTAACATTAGCACTTAAAAAGAAGAGGCAGTATTATGAAGCAAAGATTTGTATACGTCCATTAAGGCTTAAGTATCCATCTAATTCTATGACTTTGGGCTCCACTTGTGACTGTGATGGCAATGCCTACACATATAAGGTGAAATGGGGGGTTGCAGCAATTCTCAAGATGACTCTGGTTGCAGCATCTCTTACCAAGGAAACTTATTGGGGGTGGGGGAGCATGAAATCCTCAAACTTTATGAGCATCAAATTTCCTTAAAACTTGCTTTCTTTTTAAATTGCCCTTTTTTTTTTCTTTGCAGTGGTGAATATTTGATAGTTTCATTTCTTGCACTGAGCTTTTTCCTTGCTTGCCCATATCAGAAATGTTACCATCCTGAGGATGCAGTATACCAGAAGTCTTCCTGGGTTTGAAACGGGGCGGGGGGGGGGGCATCTAATGAGCTATCAATAGTGATAACCATTTACCTGGGACTTTAGGTCCTCAGTATACAAGGTAAGGGTGGAAAGAGGAGCAACTCTGTTTCTAGAGCCTTTTACTAAGACACTGAGGGATGGCTTCTCAGATTTCTGTTCTTGAAATGTGAGGCCTGAATGAGAGAATGTGAATTTGAAGCAGGTTTTGTCAGAGATCTTTTGTCTCAGGACATGAATTTATCTATTCGTTCAACAAATAATTTATTGAGTACCTGTTACATGTTAGGCAATGTGCTAGGTGCAGTGTATACAGTAGTTAACAATATAGCCATTGTCACAGACAGACATTAATTTTTTTATTAAAAAGTTTTATTTAAAATAAAATATATTAAGATAGATTTGGAATTAAAAATTTTATATGAGCTATTGCAGAAAAGGCCAGGGTGTTACGAATGAATAATGGAGACTGGTAGCACCTTTCAAATCGATGAGGGGAAGTCTCTGAAGAGTGACATTTAAGCGGACACCTGAAGGATGAGTAGGGTGTTAATCAGGTAAAGAGAGGTGGGCGGTGGGGATAAATGTCCCATAGCATGTGTGAAGGCTTAGAAGAGAGAGGCCCATGTGGCTGCAGGCAGAGAGAGAGGGAAAGATCGCTCAAGATAAACCTGGGAAGGCAGACAGAGGCCAGGTCATACGGGGTGAATTAGTTTGCTAGCGCTGCTGTAACAAGTACCACAGACTGGGTGGCTTAAAACAACAAAAATTTATTGTCTCATAGTTCTGGAGGCTAAAAATTCAAAATCAAGTTGTTGGTGGGTTTCGTTCCTTTAGAGGGCTGTGAGGTAGGGATGTGTTCCGGGCCTCTCCACTTAGCTTGTTATGTAGCCACTTCTTCTCCCTGTGGCTCTTCACATTGTCTTCTCTCTATCTGTGTGTCTCTGTATATACATCTCCTTTTTCTTTTCTTTTTTTTTTCATATATATAATGACACCAGTCAGATTGGGGCCTACTCTAATGATCTCACTTAAATTGATTACTTCTGCAAAGACCTTCTCTCTAAATAAGGTCACATTCTGAGGTCCTGGAGGTTAGGACTTCAACACATGAATTTTGGAGGGACACAGTTCAACCCATAACACAGAGCCTTGGAGGATATGTTAGTATTTTGGACTCTTCTCTGAGTTCCTAGAGCTGCCACTGAGGAATATTAGTTTTTAAAAAGATCCTTCTATTGTGTGGGGAATCTATTGTGGGGAGTTATATTAATTTTTTATGGCTGCTGTAACCAATTCACACAAATTTAGTGGCTTGAAAAACACACACAGATTTATTGCCTGCACTGCAAGTGAAAAGTCCAAAATCAGCTCTCTGGGCTAAAATCAAGGCAGCAGTGTTCCTTCTGAGGGCTGTAGGACAGAATCTGTTTCCTTGCCTTTTCCAGCTTCCAGAGGCCTCCTGCATTCCTTGCCTCATGGCTCCTTCCTCCATTTTCTTTTTCTAAAATTTATTTATTTAATGTATTTAATTTTGGCCGCGTTGGGTCTTCGTTTCTGCTCGCGTGAGCTTTCTCTAGTTGCGGCGAGTGGGGGCTACTCTTGGTTGCGGTGCGCGGGCTTCTCATCGCGGTGGCTTCTCTTGTTGCGGAGCACAGGCTCTAGGCGCATGGGCTTCAGTAGTTGTGGCATGCGGGCTCAGTAGTTGTGGCCCACAGGCTTAGTTGCTCCGCAGCATGTGGGACCTTCCCGGACCAGGGCTCGAACCCACGTCCCCTGCATTAGCAGGCGGATTCTTAACCACTGTGTCACCAGGGAAGCCCCTTCCTCCATTTTCAAAGCCAGCAATGTAGAATCTTCTCTCCTCTCTGACATTAGCCCCGATCATTACATTTTCTCTCTCTGACTCTGCCTCCCTCTTATAAGGACCCTTGTGATTACATTGGAGACTACTCTATAATCCAGAATAATCTCCCCATGTCAACATTCTTAACTTAATCACATCTGTAAAATCCCTGTTACCATGTAAGGTAACCCATACACTGGTTCCAGCGAATAGTTTGTAGACATCTTCCTGTGTGTGTTGTGGGGAGGGGTGTGTGAGGGGCATTATTTAGTCTACCACAGGAGTAAAGGATGAAAGCAAAAAGCCAGTCACAAAGCTTCTGTAGCCATCTGAGCAGGAGATGATTGTAACTCGGACCAGGTGGCAATGGAGATGGAGAGAAGTATTTAGATCGGAGAATTGTTTAGGACACAAAATCAACAGGCCTTGCCAATGAATTGGATAGGATAGGGGAGTGAGAGAGATGGGGTCAACTGTAGTTTGGTTTATATCTACTATGCCTCCTGGTTACTCTGAATGTCATCTTTATATCATAGACCAGGAAATTTAAACTTGCGTTTTAAAAATGCTCCTGTATATTTCTAAAAGGAACCATTTTTGCATTCGAAAAGAAGCTTTGTTTCTGTGCTTACTTTGGCATGGGTAGAAATTTTATTTTTAACTTTTTGGAAGAGTTGTGTAAAACAGTTTGCTCAGATTTGAAACCTTATGAATAAATCATTTGAAATGGCCTCCTAAATTTGCAATTTATCCCATTAAGTTTGAAAATGAAAAAGAAGCTCAAGAATTGGAAAATAAAGTCAACTAGCAAATGAAAATTGGTTGAATGTTCAACGTGCATCAAGAGCAAGTAGCAGTTGAAATACTTAAAAGAAAGAATTTTCCTGAGCAGATGACCAAAACTTGCACGTGGTCTGTATGACATTACAAGAAAGGAGGCTGGATTCTAGTTGGAGGTCTCCAGAAAAGTCCAATGGAGAAGACTGGCAAAGATATACCTGTTGAGAAGCTCCTTGACTGATTCCTATAATCAGGAGCTCCAGGGGATATTGAGGAATGAGGAAAGGGAAAACATAAAACTATATGGGCATTCTTGGGCGAGACAGCACATTACAGGTGCACTTGGAAGCAAATTCAGCATATGGAACTAATAACTATTTTATGATGTTTGACATATCTCTAGAAGCACATCCCAGAATCCCATTCAATGAAAAATCCCTTTAGGAAAAATAAATGATCAGCTTAAATGATGACTCTGCCCAGCAAACAGAAGAAAAGCTATTTCAGAAGTTGATGAGTTGTTGATTCATTTCTTTTTTGCAAGTTTCCAGCTGAATTTGGAATGAAACATATCTATTGCATCCGGCGCTTTCCATTTTGAATCGTTTCTAGTGCATTCTATAGTTTAATATGGTCTTTTATGGCAAGATGTAATTGTTCTGAACGGTCACTAGATGTCTTTTATTAACTCCAGTTTGGCCTAAATGGAAAAGATATATTAATGCTATGTTTGTTTTAGTGACGGAAAACTAAAGTATCGTACATATACCTAAGTCCATGTAGGTAAGTTTATTTGTACTAATCAAACAAACTGTCTAGAGCGTTAGAAACTCTGGGCCATAGCATCATCTAATAGATAGACTTATCTAGGCAAAGGAGTAGGTTCAGCACTTTTCCTCATTTGTTCTGCCTCTGTCTGCTCCAGCTCCCCCAGAGATGGGCCTCCTCCATTCACCATTTGAAATCTCAAATGGTCTGATCCTACTTTCTAATCTATAAACAAGTCATATAGTATTTAGCCTTTTCCTGATTGGGGGGGGGAGGGGGCGGCATTTTCATCTGTAATGAAAGCCTTACTAATTTACCCGTCCAAGCATATTTGTATAGCTCCATCACATGCGCACTTTAATAGATGCCACCTGATACAGAAGCCTACTACTTAGAAGCTTGCCTTATAAGCCTACTCAGTGTTTGAAATTTAGGCCACCTAAGAAAGGAAGTTCACCCATAGACACCGTTTCAGGTTTTGGTAAGGACTGGGGAGGGAAGCAGGAAGAATGAATAAATGAATGAATGAGATCTCGTCTGTTATTAATATGACAGTGTTTCCACCTATAAAAATAGGGGGCTGTATTAGATTTCTAGGGTTCCTTCCAGCTCTTGTGGAAGATATCTGGAGAAAAATATCTCATTTTCTCATCCTCAGGACCTCCCACTCTGATACTGTTCCCTAGCCCTTACCAAAAGGATGAAGACATTTTATAGCTGATCCTAAAACCACATGAACTGTGGGCAGATGTATCACAGTATTTCTGGAACAGCATGCCAACTCTTGATTATTTATTATGTCATGAGTTTATGAGTGAGTGGGCCATGGTGACCTTCCTTCACAGCGGGGAGGACAAGTAGGCAGTGTATGACCACCGGGAGCTGACACAGCTGCCTCCATATGAAGTGTGGTGGAGGACATCCTGAGGTGTACAGGAAAAGCCACATGATATGATGGAAGGAGCATGGGTTTTGGAGGACTACAGATATGGGTTTGATTCCTACCTCAACCATTTTTCTATCAGTGTGATCTTATGTAAGTTATTTGAGTTCTATTAGCCTCACTTTCCTCATATGTTTAATAGGAATAATGATTCTATTGCCTATCAGGGTAGACATTCAGCAGTGATCCTTATTATGCTAAAACTATTTGTCACTCTAGGAAAGCCAAAGGTTTGTTCAGAAAGAGAGAGAGGGTTTCCTACACATTTTTCTTCATTCTGTGTGTTGCGGTACTAAGAATCATCTTGTATGCCACTGCTGCCACCAGTCTCTTGACTAATTCTTGCCCTTACCTCAAGCTGTCAATGTTAAGAGTACAAGGAGTTTGCAGCTCTTGACCTTCTGATATACGCCTCTCTGTGATTTAGACAAAAATGTAATGAATCGCCCGCTCTCCTCCCATCTTACCGTGGTTTGCCTACATGGTAAAATGAAAGACACAGTTAAGCACGTGAAGATTTTACTTTGAGATGGATAATATCTGTGATGGTTAATTTCATGTGTCAACTCAACTGGGCTAAGGGATGCCCAGATACCTGTTAAAACATTTCTCAGTGTGTCTGTGAGGGTGTTTCTGGAAGAGATTAGCATTTGAATCGGACTGAGTAAAGAGATCTGCCCTCCCTAATGTGGGTGGGCGTCATCCATTCTGTTGAGGACCCAAATAGAAGAAAAAGGCAACTGAAGGGTGAATTCTCACTCTTGAGCTAGGACTTCCATTTCTCCTGCCCTCGGACACTGGAGTTTCTGGTTTGCAGACTCTTTGGACTCAGACTGAATTATACTTTCAGCTTTCTTTTGTTCGCAGATGGCAGCTGGTGGGACTTCCTGGCCTCCATGACCACGTGAGCCAATTCCTATAATAAATCTCATATATATCGATATGTAGATCTATCTATCTATCTATCTATCTATCTCCTATTGGCTCTGTTTCTCTGGAGAACCCTGACTAATACAATATCAAAATTAGTATTAGTAATAATAATTACAATAATGGCAGCTAACATTTATGAGCATTTACTATGTTCTGTGCTTTATGCTTAGTACTTGACCTTCATAATCACTTAATCATCACAGCAGTCTGATGAGATGGTTACTATTATTATTATCATGTTAAGTCAAACACATTAAGGCTCAGAGAGGTTAAGTAGCTTGCCAAAAGCCATGTTTTGTAACTAGTAAATGTAGGAATGGGGATTTGAGCCCAAATCTGTTTGACTCTATAGCCCAAGTTTCACCACTAAGCTATTTTAAATGATCCCCAATTGCTGTGAGAATCAAATGAGACTGTAATTTGGTAACGCTTTAAAGACCTAGAAGTACTATCAAAATGCAAGGGCTTACTATTACCCAAACGATTAACTGAACCTAGCACTGTTTATTCAGATGCTTGGCAGCGTGTAGACAAAGCCTAAGGCTGTAATGGACCTTTTCCAAGTGGCAAAAGCGTAAATGTAATATAAGCTAATTGGTGACATGTCTTGATTTTCAAAGCATTAGGCAAGCTTGTAAGTTCAGCTTCCTACTGGCGTACCTATCTCTTTTAAGTAACTGCAACTGTTTTACAATTCAGAGTGATTACATAACTTCAGAACACTGGCGATTGCTCTCTAGCATTCAGTTCTCTTAACAAACATTTATTGAGCACCTTTATACTATGCGTGTCTGTGGAGCATCTCCTGTGTTCAGAGCATTCTTTGTCTGGATAGAGCTTTGTGACTTATATTTGGAAACACTACTTTGAAAAGCCCAGAACAGAAAGACCGAGATAAAAGTTGTTTCCTCCAGTGAGAATAGTTATTTACCTGGAGTTCACAGGTTTATGGTAGTGGTTTTCATATTATACATAGTAAAATCATTCAAGGAGCTTACCTGGGTTTTACTACC
Source organism: Orcinus orca (assembly GCF_937001465.1). Classification (NCBI taxonomy): domain Eukaryota; kingdom Metazoa; phylum Chordata; class Mammalia; order Artiodactyla; family Delphinidae; genus Orcinus; species Orcinus orca. The sequence continues at coordinate 101,896,706 of NC_064580.1, read as the reverse complement.
AAGATCCTGATTTAGCTGCTTTGGGATGGTGGGGGGGTTTTTTTGTTTTTTTGTTTTGGCTGCGTTGGGTCTTCGTTGCTGCGCGTGGGCTTTCTCCAGTTGCGGCGAGCGGGGGCTTCTCTTGTTGCGGAGCACGGGCTCTAGGCGTGCGGGCTTCAGTAGTTGTAGTGCGTGGGCTCAGTAGTTGTGGCTCGCAGGCTCTAGAGCGCAGGCTCAGTAGTTGCGGCGCATGGGCTTAGTTGCTCCGCGGCATGTGGGATCTTCCTGGATCAGGGGTCGAACCCATGTCCCCTGCATTGGCAGGTGGATTCTCAACCACTGTGCCACCAGGGAAGTCCGGGATGGTGGTTTTAACAGCTGCCCAGGTGATTCTCATTGTCCAGCCAGGCTTGTTGAGCCACTGGTCCATAGCATCTTATCCCACCCAAGCCTCCAGCTAATGAAGGAATGAAATAGAAAAGGAAAACTACCAGAAATTTGGCTATAGGTCCAACCTACTTGCTTCCTTTTCTCATTCCCCTCGATCCTTATGGTCACACTATCCCTTTTAAGTGTCTGAGTTTGGGCTTATAAGAAAAATATCCACGCTCTAACAAGTGAAGTGAAAATCTGGGTAATCAAATAGTCGAAACCTCACATAGTTACAGAGGTTGGGCTGCTAACACAAATGAGGGAGGCGACAGATACAGACTCTGGTGAACTTGAGACTACAGACCCCATGAAACATGAGGGGGTGAACAGGGCAGCAGCTGTGACTGTAATCCAGTCAGCTGTTCTCAGAGTTCTCAAAGTGCGGTTCTTGGACTTCGTCTAGGAGCATCAGAAGAAAACTTGTTAGAAATGCAAAACGTCAATCCCTGCCCCCAGATCCACTGACTGAATCTGCATCTGGTGCCTGGGAGCAGAGGTGGGGAGCAGCAGTCAGTAGTCTAACAAGCCCTTCAGGGGATTCTGATCCGATACAACGTTTTCAAACCACTGTCTATAGTAATGCAAGCCCGGCGTGACCAGATCTGATTTTTCAAGAAAAGTCAGGAATCTAGCTTTCTTGTATTGAGCATCTTTAAACTGTGCTGTACGTGTTCATGGAACATCTCCTGTGTTCACATTATTCTGAACATCTCTTCTTGGCTTTCAAAGATTGGCAACTAATTCAGTTTTTTGTTTGTTGTTTTTTTGAATACACCTTATGGTCCAAAGAAAACACATCCTTGGGCTAACCCTCAATTGTCTCTATCCTACAAGGGTTAAATAGTTTTGAAATATTCTTCATATCTTCATGACATTCCCCAACCCACGCCTCAGTATCCTGAGTAACCAATTAAACCATGAAATTTGGAATACTGGCATAGGTAATTTCGATATGAGAACCCCAGCCTAGGTTTCCTATTAGGTTTATGGATAAAAACAAACTAGCAAAAAACTAGGAAGGATTGTGGATTAAATCAGTGTCACAAGTTTGAATCCTTTCACTCTTAAACCAAATTTCTAGACAGGGTCCATCCCTGGGTATTCATAATAAATTGCATAAATATCCAATGAAGCCTCTTGATTTTTTTTCAGCCTATTCCACTTATCTGGAGAGTAGGGAAGGCATGTAATGCCTAGATTGTGAAATTTACAACTCTAAGTACAGTCATGACTTTAGCACTCTTTCTACATTCGAGGAATTGTGTGTATGTGAGAGAGATTTACTTAGACTGTGCTCATCAAATGGTGGGTTTTGAAAGCTATTGTATAGCACAGGAACACTGGAGTTTAAAATACAGGATGACCAACCATCCCAGTTTTCCCAGGACTGAGGAGGTTCATGAGAAGGGGAACTTCCAGTTTCAAAACCAGGACAGTGTGAGAAAACCAGGACAAGTTGGTCTTCCTAGTCTTTAATGCTCGAGTTTCTCTTGCATCACTTTGCTTTGGATGTAGAACAGAATAAAGGTGGGAGTTGGTAGAAAAGTTACATTGTATTGTTAAAAACAATTTTATAACTGGCTAAAATCAAAAGGCAGACATTTTAGCCAGAAACAAGACTTTCAAATGGAGGTGCTACTGAAGTGCCTGACATGAGATATAATATCCTGGAAGTCAGGCAGGATCCAACAACACAGTGCTGACTCCAGAGAGAGTTTAAAACATGGTCAAGTATGGAGACAAAGGACTAAAGCTTTTGAGGCACCTGATCTGAAGGGCAAATGGAGGTCAGTGAATTGCAAGGTAATCATGTCAGGATAATCAAGAACGGGGCAGGAAGCAGTGTACGAGGTGCATCAGAGCTAACCGTCCAGCATAGAGGTAGTTAAGCAACAAGAGGGTATTTGCAGCCTATTTTTGTGTGGTGGTAGGTGGTTCTGTGGTATAGGAGTAGACCTCATGAATTAAAGGCATAGGGCAATAAGAAACTTTTAACAACTACAGTTGATGAAAGGTTGGATTAAATGACCTCATATTCCCATTCAATTTTGATAATCGTTGAAAATTCAGATTCTGTTAAAAAAAGATACTTAACATGCTTATATTATTAATCTTTCACTCTATCTCTTCAAAACTTGGGGTAATAAATCAAACTTTGTGAGATTAATGTGAGGATTAAAGAAGATGCATCATTTATCACAATAACTGGAACATAATAGTTGCTCAGTAAATGGGAGCTGTTATTATTATTATGAAAATTCTTAAAATACATTTTCCTAAATCTAGTCTTTTGTTTTTTGAATTTTATTTTATTTATTTTTTTATACAGCAGGTTCTTATTAGTCATCGATTTTATACACATCAGTGTATACATGTCAATCCCAATCGCCCAATTCATCACAGCACCACCCCAAACACCCTGCAGCATTCCCCGCTTGGTGTCCATACGTATGTTCTCTACATCTGTGTCTCAATTTCTGCCCTGCAAACCACTTCATCTGTACCATTTTTCTAGGTTCCACATACATGTGTTAATATACAATATTTGTTTTTCTCTTTCTGACTTACTTCACTCTGTATGACAGTCTCTAGATCCTTACACATCTCAACAAATGACCCAATTTCATTCCTTTTTATGGCTGAGTAATATTCCATTGTGTATATGTACCACATCTTCTTTATCCATTTGACTGTCGATAGGCATTTAGGTTACTTCCATGACCTGGCTATTGTAAATAGTGCTGCAATGAATATTAGGGTGCATGTGTCTTTTTGAATTATAGTTTTCTCTGGGTATATGCCCAGGAGTGGGATTGCTGGATCATATTGTAATTTTATTTTTAGTTTTTTAAGGAACCTCCGTATTGTCCTCCATAGTGGATGTATCAATTTACATTCCCACCAACAGTGCAAAAGGGTTCCCTTTTCTCCACACCCTCTCCAGAATTTGTTGTTTGTAGATTTTATGATGATGCCCTTTCTAACTGGTGTGAGGTGATACCTCATGGTCGTTTTGATTTGCATTTCGCTAATAATTAGTGATGTTCACCAGCTGTTCATTTGCTTCTTGGCCATCTGTATGTCTTCTTTGGAGGAATGTCTATTTAGGTCTTCTTCCCATTTTTGGATTGGGTTGGTTGATTTTTTGATATTGAGCTGCATGAGCTGTTTCTATATTTTGGAGATTAATCCTTTGTCCGTTGATTCATTTGCAAATATTTTCTCCCATTCTGAGGGTTGTCTTTTCGTCTTGTTTATGGTTTCCTTTGCTGTGCAAAAGCTTTTAAGTTTCATTAGGTTCTATTTGTTTATTTTTGTTTTTATTTCCATTACTCTAGGAGGTGGATCAAAAAAGATCTTGCTGTGATTTATGTCAAAGAGTGTTCTTCCTGTGTTTTCTTCTAAGAGTTTTATAGTGTCCAATCTTACATTTAGGTCTCTAATCCATTTTGAGTTTATTTTTGTGTATGGTGTTAGGGAGTGTTCTAATTTAATTCTTTTACATGTAGCTGTCCAGTTTTTCCAGCACCACTTATTGAAGAGACTGTTTTTCTCCATTGTATATATCCTTGCCTCCTTTGTCATAGATTAGTTGACCATAGATGCGTGGGTTTATCTCTGGGCTTTCTATCTTGTTCCATTCATCTATGTTTCCGTTTTGGTGCCAGTACCATATTGTCTTGATTACTGTAGCTTTGTAGTATAGTCTGAAGTCAGGGAGTCTGATTCATCCAGCTCCATTTTCTTCCCTCAAGACTGCTTTTGCTATTCGGGGTCTTCTGTGTCTCCATACAAATTTTAAGATTTTTTGTTCTAGTTCCATAAAAAATGCCATTGGTAATTTGATAGGGATTGCTTTGAATCTGTAGATTGCTTTGGGTAGTATTGCCATTTTCACAATGTTGATTCTTCCAATCCCAGAACATGGTATATCTCTCTATCTGTTGGTATCATCCTTAATTTCTTTCATCAGTGTCTTATAGTTTTCTGCTTACAGGTCTTTTGTCTCCCTAGGTAGGTATATTCCTAGGTATTTTATTCTTTTTTTTGCAATGGTAAATGGGAGTGTTTCCATAATTTCTCTTTCAGATTTTTCATCATTAGTGTATAGCAATGCAAGCGATTTCTGTGCATTAATTTTGTATCCTGCAACGTTACCAAATTCATTGATTAGCTCTAGTAGTTTTCTGGTGGCATCTTTACGATTCTGTATGTATAGTATCATGTCATCTGCAAACAGTGACAGGTTTACTTCTTCTTTTCCAATTTGTACTCCCTTTACTTCTTTTTCTTCTCTGATTGCAAAACTATGTTGAATAATAGTGGAGAGAGTGGACATCCTTGTCTTGTTCCTGATCTTAGAGGAAATGCTTTCAGTTTTTCACCATTGAGAATGATGTTTGCTGTGGGTTTGTCGTATATGGCCTTTATGATGTTGAGGTAGGTTCCCTCCATGCCCACTTTCTGGAGAGTTTTTATCATAAATGGGTGTTGAATTTTGTCAAAAGCTTTCTCTGCATCTATTGTGGTGATCATATGGTTTTTCTCCTTCACTTTGTTAATATGGTTTATCACAGTGACTGATTTGCGTATATTGAGGAATCCTTGCATTCCTGGGATAAACCCCACTTGATCATTGTGTATGATCCTTTTAATGTGTTGTTAGATTCTGTTTGCTTGTATTTTGTTGAGTATTTTTGCATCTATATTCATCAGTGATATTGGTTTATAGTTTTCTTTTTTTGTAGTATCTTTGTCTGGTTTCGGTATCAGGGTGATGGTGGCTTCATAGAATGAGTTTGGGAGTGTTCCTTTCTCCACAGTTTTTTGAAAGAGTTTGAGAAGAATGGGTGTTAGCTCTTCTCTAAATGTTTGATAGAATTTACCTGTGAAGCCATCTGGTCCTGGGCTTTTTTTTGTTGGAAGATTTTTAATCACAGTTTCAATTTCATTACTTGTAATTGGTCTGTTCATACTTTCTGTTTCTTACTGGTTCAGTCTTGGAAGGTTATACCTTTCTAAGAATTTGTCCATTTCTTCCACGTTGTCCAGTTTATTGGCATAGCGTTTCTTGTAGTAATCGCTCATGATCCTTTGTATTTCTGTGGTGTCTGTTGTAACTTCTTTTTTATTTCTAATTTTATTGATTTGAGCCCTCTCCCTCTTTTTCTTGATGAGTCTGGCTAATGGTTTATCAATTTTGTTTAACTTCTCAAGAAACCAGCTTTTAGTTTTATTGATCTTTGCTATGGTTTTCTTTATTCTATTTCACTTATTTCTGCTCTGATCTTTATGATTTTTTTCCTTCTGCAAACTTTGGGTTTTGTTTGTTCTTCTTTCTCTAGTTCCTTTAGGTGTAACGTTAGATTGTTTATTTGAGATTTTTAGAGAAGTTCGTTTAGCATTTGTTTATTTTTTTATTTGAGATTTTTAGAGAAGTTCCTTTAGCATTTGTTGTAGAGCTGGTTTTGTGGTGCTGAATTCTCTTAGCTTTTGCTTGTCTGTAAAGCTTTTGATTTCTCCATTGAATCTGAATGAGATACTTGCTGGGTAAAGTAATCTTGGTTGTAGTTTCTTCCCTTTCATCACTTTAAGTACATCATGCCACTCCCTTCTGGCTTGGAGTTTCTGCTGAGAAATCAGCTGTTAACCTTATGGGAGTTCCCTTGTATGTTACTTTTCAGTTTTCCTTTGCTGCTTTCAGTAATTTTTCTTTGTCTTTAATTTTTGCCAATTTGATTACTATGTATGTCAGTGTGTTTCTCCTTGGGCTTATCCTGCACTTCCTGGACTTGGGTGGCTATTTCCTATCCCATGTTAGGGAAGTTTTCGACGATAATCTCTTCAAAAATTTTCTTGGGGGCTTCCCTGGTGGCGCAGTGGTTGAGAGTCTGCCTACCAATGCAGGGGACATGGGTTCGTGCCCTGGTCCAGGAAGATTCCCACATGCTGTGGAGTGGCTGGGCCCGTGAGCCATGGCCACTGAGCCTGTGCATCCGGAGCCTGTGCTCTGCGATGGGAGAGGCCACAACAGTTGAGAGGCCCACGTACCGCAGAAAAAATAAATAAATAAAAAATTTTCTTGTGTCCTTTCTGTCTCTCTTCTCCTTCTGGGACCCCTATAATGAAAATGTTGCTGCGTTTAATGTTGTCCCAGAGGTCTCTTAGGCTGTCTTCATTTCTTTTCATTCTTTCTTCTTTATTCTGTTCTGCAGCAGTGAATTCCACCATTCTGTCTTCCAGGTCACTTATCCGTTCTTCTCCCTCAGTTATTCTGCTGTTGATTCCTTCTAGGATATTTTTCATTTCAGTTATTGTATTGTTCATCTGTTTGTTTGTTCTTTAATTTTTCTAGGTCTTTGTTAAACATTTCTTGCATCTTCTCCATCTTTGCCTCCATTGTTTTTCCCAGGTCCTTGATCATCTTCACTATCATTATTCTGAATTCTTTTTCTGGAAGGTTGCCTATCTCCACTTCATTTAGTTGTTTTTCTGGGGTTTTATCTTTTTCCTTCATCTGGTACATAGCCCTCTGCCTTTTTATCTTGTCTGTCTTTCTCTGAATGCGGTATTTGTTCCACAGGCTGCACGACTCTAGTTCTTCTTTCTTCTGATCTCTGCCCTCTGGTGGATGAGGCTATCTAAGAGGATTGATGGGAGGGACTCAGTGGTGGGTAGAGCTGACTGTTGCTCTAGTGGGCAGAGCTCAGTAAAACTTTAATCCACTTGACTGTTGATGGGTGGGGCTGGGTTCCCTCCCTGTTGGTTGTTTGGCCTGAGGCAACCCAACACTGGAGCCTACTTGGGCTCTTTGGTGGGGCTAATGACAGACTCTAGGAGGGCTCATGCCAAGGAGTACTTCCCAGAACTTCTGCTGTCAGTGTCCTTGTCCCCCAGGTAAGCCACAGACCCCCCTCCCCCCCGTCTGCAGGAGTCCCTCCAACACTAGCAGAGAGGTCTGGTTCAGTCTCCCCTGAGGTCACTGCTCCTTCCCCTGGGTCCCAATGTGCACGCTACTTTGTGTGTGCCCTCCAAGAGTGGAGTCTCTGTTTCCCCCAGTCCTGTCGAAGTCCTGTAATCAATTCCCACTAGGCTTCAAAGTCTGATTCTCTAGGAATTCCTCCTCCCGTTGCCAGCCCCCCAGGTTGGGAAGCCTGACGTGGGGCTCAGAACCTTCACTCCAGTGGGTGGATTTCCATGGTATAAGTGTTCTCCAGTCTGTGAGTCACCCACCCAGCAGTTATGGGGTTTGATTTTACTGTGATTGTGCCCCTCCTACCGTCTCATTGAGGCTTCTCTTTTGTCCTTGAATGTGGGGTGTCTTTTTTGGTGAGTTCCAGTGTCTTCTTGTTGATGATTGTCCAGCAGCTAGTTGTGATTCTGGTGTTCTCACAAGAGGGAGTGAGAGCAAGTCCTTCTACTCTGCCATCTTGGTTCAGGGCGTCAAATCTAGTCTTTCTTGATAGAAAATTTTGTTGTCTCTTTTTATTTTTTTTTTTGTAATTTGCAAATTGCGAAGCTAATTTTTTAAACTGGTAAATGTCTCATAGTAAACATTGCCAAATTATTGATGCTTGGTGCAAATATTTCAATTCTCTTTTAATTGTTTTTTGACATGACTTTAATAACAATAACTTTTTCTCTTGTCCATAATTTAAATTTTCACTTAATAAAGTTTGCATTGCATTTCTCATTGCTTTGCATGACATTCTCCCGTATATGCTTTAAGTCATTTGGGATATAACACTAAACCATATTAATGAAATTGACCCCACTCATTGAACTTAAATAAGATGCTGTACAACCATAAATCATGACATATGACCAGCCCTAGTTTTTATTATTTACAATTTATAGTAACTGCTTTGGAATTTATTTTATTAATTTAAAAGAATATGATGTTTCATAGGGAAGTAGCATAAATAGAAGGCAATGGAATAGAATAGCTACTAAGTGCATGGGGTTTTGTAGTCAGGCAGATTGGTTGAAATCTTGGTTCCAATATTGTGGCATCCTCGGGCAAGTCATGTATTGCGACTTACGTTAGCCTCAGTTTTCTCATCTCTACAGGAGGAAAAATAATGTCTACATCAGAGTGTTGTCAGTGAGGCTTAAGTTACATGAAATGAGTCTTATAAAGCATTTAGAATGGTAAGTTGCTCAATAAATGTGAATCCTTTCTACCACCACTATTTTTGTTAGTCACTTAAACATTATAAAACAATCCTTTAAAATCCTCATTTTGATGAAAGATATCAGATGTATTCTTTCTGTTTGACTCTGATATTTTATCTGATGATTTATGGGATACTTCTATCTTGCATATTCATCTTTACACTTTGTCTAGTATATTTAGCATTTAGGCAAGGGTGATATTAAGAATATTTAACACCTAACACTGTGTGGGCATTTACAATTCAGAACGTTCAGCTGGTCAATGAGAATGCGCACTGACCCTAACAATAGTTAATACCATGCCACTACATACTGGTTGACTATCAACCTGCCTTTGACATAGGGAAGGTGTGGCAAAATTTCATGGAGATTTGAAAGGCCAAAGTTCGCAGTATGATCAGGCTAAAGAAGATTTGAGTATGGGCAGGCCCACAAAGATAAAAGTCTAATGTCTATTGTGGTGTATTATTCTTTACTAAGATCCTTGCAGATGGTATGGGGTTTCAGGTCCAGTTTTCCATTCATTAAAGTCTTTGGTGCTGGGTATAATCTTTGGTATGGCATGATTATATTGCTTAGTGGGAAACTAGTGTGAAGATAGCTTAGCTTTCTTCACTCATTTAGGTAATAATAGCAGAGGCATAGAATTTGGAGTAAGACTTATAATCTATATGACCTTGGATATGTTATTTAACTTCTGTGTATCTCCGTTTCCTCAAAACATTGTGGAACTGACCTCTACATACAGCTTAATTCAAGTATAGTGTTGTCCAAGCCCGGTTTGACACCCCATCAGTAACTCCAGATATTTAGGGACATTGGTCAGATTCTCTGCTTCAAATTAATTTTAACTATAAAATATCTATAACATGTAACGTATTTGCTTAGGGAAGGAGAGAATGCTAGAAATCAGACTATCAAAGGTAAATGTATACATTTAAAAGGGTATTATAGCTCCAAAAAGAATTAGAAATCATCGGCTAGGTTTTTGGTAGTAGAAGAATAAAAGTTAATTGAGTCAGGCAAATGCGTAAGGCAAGTTCAATAAAGGACACCAGTCTCTGTTTCAATAATGCCAAATATCCAAAAGGATATAAAAATATAAAGATAATTATTCAGATATGTTAAAATAACTCCCTATTAACCAGGTGATTTTTGTACAAATGTTAGGCATTCAAATCCTTCAAAGATAATAAAGTCCTTAGCAGGTCATCATGGTGCCTGGTAGACCACAAGAAGGAGTTTGCGTTTTCTTCCAAGTATGATTTAAACTTCTGGATAGTTTTGAGCCAAGGAATGTTATATGATCAAGTTTATATGTTAAAAATGCCTTAGGATATTTAATGGATAATTGATTTTTGAAGTGCAAAAGAGAAATCACCTTTGGTGAAATGTTGGAAATGATAGTGGCTAGGAGAAGAGTAACATTGGTAGAGGAGGTGATAAAAGGTAAAATTTAGTATTTATTTTTTAAGATGGAGCTATTAAGATTTCCAGGTATGTTTTATGTAGCTGGTGGGGTGATGGAAAGAGCAACGAGGTGAATGATGGTGCTGTTTCCTCACTTGCGGGAGATGTGAGACAGAGTGGGTTTTTTCTGCTCTCACTCCCAACCTCCAAACCTGTGTTGATCCCATTATCAATTTTCTGTATTTCTACCCCTTGGACGGTAACACTACTGAAGAATCATTTTTCTCTGCTGATTGGTTTCACCACTGTCGATTTCTTCTTTTAATTCATCTGAGTTCTCACTGTTGTCTAGCAATGTGTTTATTTAACTATTAAATTCTGCATGGGAGATACTCCAAACTCTTCCACTCTTCTCAAGCCACCCTCTGCCCTTTGTTCCTCCTATTCTCGGCAACTGTATACAGTTGTCGACTCAATGTGAGAGTTGTGAGTTAAGTTTTATTTGGGGCAAAATGAGAACGATAGCCTGGGACACAGTATCTTGGATAGCTTGGAGAAACTGCTCCAAAGAGGCGTGGGGGAAGGTCAGTGTTACATATGACTTTAGTGAAGGGGGGACGTGCAGTCAGGCACACATTTTGGCAGAGGTTGGCTGCTAGTCACAAGGAGCAGATGTCACTGTCAATGATTTTAGTGCTTTTCTAGATATGAGGAGATGCAAGAATTGGGCTCATAAAATCTTCTGCAAATTTCTATTTGAAAGCCTGTTCTACCAGTTTTTCTCAGAGCACAGAGTTCCTCATACCTGATCTCCACCCTGAACTCCTTTCAGGGGGTGTTGAAGGTCAGAGGCTGCAGTGGCTTGTGACTTAATCCTTGTAGAGGCAGATGGCAAGTGCCACTTTGTAGGTGGCCCAGTCATCCTTCAGAATCTGCAGGGGATCAGCTCTAGGACCTGCCTTGGATACCAAAATCCCCTGATGCTCAGTCCCATAGTCAGCCCTATGTATCCACGGATGTGGAAGCCTCGGATACAAGGGTCAACTGTATTTTACTTTGTAGAGCATTTTAAGGTCAATTTGATATATTTTCTCACATTTTTAGGACCTCCTCTGCTTTCCTCCTGTCCTTAAGGAGAGTTTCCCTATTCCTTTTCAAGGTTAATATACCACTTATGCTGTTGATTAATGGAAGAGAGGGTAGGAAATTGAATTATCTTTTCCTCTCTTCCTGGTATCTTCAGAGAGCTCATTTTCCTTTGAGATTGTTAATTATAATGAGTGTGTTAGCCTAGATCTGTCAGGGCCCACCAAGTGAAGAAGGACCTTCTGGAAGAGAAATGAGCACAAAGGAATGAAGAGGGGAGAGAGATAGAGACAGGGACACAGGGACAAACAGACAGACACTGTTTAAGTCCCCTTGGATCCTGCCCAGCTTAAAGCTACCTATAGCCCTAGCCTTTGTTATATGAGCTTATAAGGTACAGTTTTAGACTTTTGCTTAAGCTAAGTTGAGTAGAGTTTCTGTCACTTGTGACCTATTGAGCCCTCTTATGGTGACCCCTGAAACACCTCTGTAACTCTAGGAACCAAAGTGAAAATAACTCTTCTTGAGTACAGTCCTCAACACTTACTTTTAGAAAATGAAGACGTCTTGAACATGTTTTTTATTTAAAAAGGAGAAAGAAGCATTGGGAGAGAGCTGGTTGATGGAAAAGGTGAGAGGAAGAAATGCTCAAAAGCACAGGCAAGCAGTTAGCTTTAGAATGGAGAATGAAAGTCTTGAGTCAGGGAAGAAGATGAGAACTCTTTCTGGATCTGTTCGGTCTTGTTGAACCAACTTTGTTTACATGCCTGTCCCAGAACCAACCACTGTGGCTAGAGACATGAAATGTTCTGGCTGACCAAGCCAAGGGCATGAACCAGGGATGAAGATGACTAGAGCCACCTTAAATGGAGTGGGAGTGGCTTCCCATAGGGGAAAAAATGAGCCATAAAAAGTCTGAAAACCAGTGCCCTAGAACAAAAGTCAGCAAACTTTTTCTCTAAAAGGTTAAACAGTAAATATTTTAGGTTTTGTGGACCATTTGGTCTCTTTTGCCACTACTCCACTTTTGTAGTGTGAAAACAGCCATAGACAATATGTAAATGAGTAGGCTTGCCTGTGTTCAAATAAAACTTTATTTACAGGGCTTCCCTGGTGGCGCAGTGGTTGGGAGTCCGCCTGCTGATGCAGGGGACACGGGTTTGTGCGCTGGGCCGGGAAGATCCCACATGCCGCGGAGCGGCTGGGCCCGTGAGCCATGGCCTCTGAGCCTGCACGTCCGGATCCTGTGCTCCGCAACGGGAGAGGCCATAACAGTGAGAGGCCCGCGTCCCGCAAAAAAAAAAAAAAAACAAAAAACAACTTTATTTACAAAATCAGGCAGTGGACTGGATTTGGTGTGTGGGCTATAGTTTGCCAAGCCCTTTCCTAGAAGGTTGGCAGTGACCTGTTTGAAAAACCCAAAGAAATTTTCTTAGTGCTCCTATTCCTTGAGCAGGAACCTGAAAACAGCCTAGAGTCATAGAAGAAGGGAACTTTTTTTTTTTCTTTTTTGCAGTACACGGGCCTCTCACCGCTGTGGCCCCTCCCGTTGCAGAGCACAGGCTCCGGACGCGCAGGCTCAGCGGCCATGGCTCACGGGCCCAGCCGCTCCGCGGCATGTGGGGATCTTCCCGGACCCGGGCACGAACCCGTGTCCCCTGCATCGGCAGGCGGACTCCCAACCACTGCGCCACCAGGGAAGCCCAGGGAACATTTTTTTAAAGCAGAGCTTCTTAGCCTTATTTTTTTAGATGCACGATGATTTCTTATTCTATCTTCAGTAATATCCCCATCAACCAAGATTTGTTAGAGCAATCTCCCCCCACATTTGATATTCACCACTAGGAGTTCATGAGATGATTTTTAGGTGGCACAAGGATAAATATTTTAAAATTTTTAATAGCTATACTAAATCTTAAAATCCATGTTTTTATAGATTTCATTGGTTATTATGGTGCTGAGTTAGACAAAGTAGGTTGATTTAAATAATATAACACATGAATGATACAAATTGAGGAAACGGTTAACGAGCATTAACTCTCAGTTGAGCTATGACCTCTATAGGCCTTTTGGATATGATTTTTGAAATTACACTTGCTCTCTTATTCCTTCCTCCATGCCTCAGACCCTCCCTAACCAGGAGGTTGCAATACACCTTTCTAGGAGGCAGGCTTCCCCATTCCCTCCACTTTGGGACTTTTCTATTTTTAATGGGTTAAGTGCAGTTCACTGGCTCTTGGCCCAAAAATCTTCAAGATACCATTGTAGTACTTGAGATCACCAATGTCTCATCTTCACATGGCCAAGCTAAAGCCAACAGCTTACCATGTGAGACAGCTCTTCTGTCTGTATTCTGTTTCTGCTAATAGTGCTACCATCCTGTTAGTCACACAGACTGAGAACTTGCTTCACATCTTTAACCGTTGCTCTTCCTGGACCATTCTGACTAATTATTTTAGGCATTTCTATCATCCAATGACTATTCATTGTAGTCTCTGTGAGAGAACATTTATTCCATAACTTTTTGTGGGGAAGATGTCAGGAAGGAGTTCCTCTTACTGCTCTCCCATCCTCTGGACTTTGGCTCTAAACAATCCTAGACACTACTTCAGGATTAATCTTCCTAAAGCACGAATCTGACATGCTCCTACTCAAGCATAGTCAATGGCTCTGCATTACCTACTAAATGCTGTCTAAATTCATTAATATAGTATTCAAGATCCTTGACAGTCTGCTCCCGCCTAATTATTGGTCCATGTATTCTACCGCTTCCCTCTATATTCCCTGAGCTCCAGCGAACCCAAGTGCATCCACAATTTCATTATAATTTTCCCCTCTGTGCTTTTTCATACTCTATTCTCCTGTCAAGAAGCCCTTCCACTTTTTCTTTTCAAAATCCTATCAGTTTCGAATGATTAAGTAAAATGATGCTGTATCCATATCATGGAATACTTTGTGGCTGTTAACATGATGGTTTACAAGGGTTTTAAACATTTATTCACTTACGTGACAAATATTATTAGAGCATCTCCTACATGCCAGACACTCTGCTACGTGCCAAGGATACAGAGGTTCAAAGGACAGACGCAGCTGATGCCATCATAAAGCTTAAGTTAGGGTGGGGTGTTTAGACGTTGAGGAACTCAGTGGAGGTGTGCTGAGTGCTTGAATGATAATAGTGGGGGTGATACGGACATTTAACCTCGTCTAAAGGTAAAGGGCAGCTTCTTGGAGGTAGTCATGTTTTAGGGCATGCCTGAAACATGGAAAGATCGTGGTTCTTAAACTTTTTGGTCTCAGGACCCCTTTGCATTCTTAAAAATAATTGAGCTTTTGTCTATATGGGTTATACATACATATTTCAATACTTACTATTAGAAATTTAGAATTGACAATTAAAAATGTGTATGTCAATAGGTTTATTATTTTGATAACAAATACCTGTATTTTACAAGCCACAAAATGTTCAGTGAGGAAAGTGGCACTTATATTTTTACTAATCTCGTTAATATCTGGCTTAATAGAAAACTGGATTTTCACATCTGCTTCTGAGTTCAAGCTTTCTTGATGTGTTGTTTTGGTTGAAACCTATGAAGAGAGTCCAACCTCACACAGATATGTAGTTGGAAAATGGAGGAGTATTTTAATAGTCTTGTCAGATAATTGTAGAGATTCTTCTTTGACACTACACCAAAACTCAACAAGTGGCAATTTCTCAAAGGTTAGCTGCAATATGGAATCTGAAACGCTATCAATGAACTTTTCATACTCTGTTACATTAAAACCATTTCGTGTACTTTTTTTACTTTGAATGGATCCTTTAACTATACATGATTTTGACCTCGTGGATCCCCCGAAGGGGGCTCTCGGATCCCCAGGGACCCTCTGATCACACTTTGACAGGTACTGGAGTGAGAGTTACTTTGATATTTGGGGGAGGGCAAAGATAAAGAAATATTCCAACGGTCAGAAAAGCACACACAGGAAAATGCATAGGTTATGATGTTACTGAATATACAAGATATAACATACACAGGAGGATCTCAACTCTTTAAAGGAAAGTGATTAACGGAGAATAAAGTCTGTAAGGAAATACTCCAAAATGTTAAACAGTACTTCTTCACAGGTCATTTGCTGTGCTTTTAAAATTTCCCTAAACTTTTCTATTTTCAACAGTGAGCTGGTTATTACTTTGAAAATTGATGAAAAATAAATCCTAAGTATCTTTTATTTTTATTATTTTTTTTGGCGGTGCCGCACGGCATGCAGGGATCCTAGTTGCCCAACCAGGGATCGAATCCGTGCCCCCTGCAGTGGAAGCAGAGAGTCTTAACCACTGGACCGCCAGCGAAGTCCCTAAGTATCTTTTAAAATTTGGCTTATAGGTTATACCCTTTATGAAGCCTTTTCTTCTTCTCTCCCCAATCCAGAAGTAACCTCTCCTTGTTTAGGGCTTTCCTAACACTTAGTTTGCACTTTCCTATTGGGACTTCAAACATTTTGTAGTGTTATTGTAGGGCTGTTCATACAGATTGTACCAGTTCTATTACTTGCAGGGTAGCAGCTAGAATTTGTTTCCCCAGCATCATGCAGAGTTCCTTATATTGTAAAAGGGCTCAAAAAAAATTTTTTTTTGGAATTAAACTGAATTGAAATCCTAAGTGTTTCACCCAGTTTAAATGACATTTTAAAATGTTATTCCTAAATAACATACAACTACTCTAGAAAATTTGGGAAAATAGAGAAAAGTATAGTAAGACAGCACAGCATCATGGTTAACAGCAAAGGCTTTGCATTTCTAGTGACGTAGCTTCAAATCCTGGATCTGCTAGTTATGTGTTTATTACTATCTCCATGAGGCCACGGATGTGTCTCCTAATCATTTTGATTCCTAGTTTCTCTCTGTGAAGTGGAGGTTATAATCATGCCTCCCAGCATTGTTGTGAGGAATTGATGAAATAATGTACATAAAACTCCAGGTATACAGTAATTCTTGATGAATGGTAGCTACTTATTACTATTGTTTTTTGGGGGTCGGGGGGCAGGGTGTGCCCTGCTGCATGTGGGATCTTAGTTTCCCGACCAGGGGTCGAACCTGCACCCCCTGCAGTGGAAGCACAGAGTGTTGCCCACTGGACCACCAGGGAAGTCCCTATTCTTATTTTGATTATCTATAATCATTCATCCGAAAATTCACAAATTCACTGTGATGAATGCATTCTCTAGTAGATTCAGAGTCACTGGGCACATAATATTCCTGTTACTGCTAATCACCTTTGAAAGTGTGCCCTGATGATTGAGTTGGTCTGAGGTGATCTCGCCATTTCCAAATAAAAATGTGCCTATAAAAAGTTCTGACTCAGCTTATGGGCTGCAATGTTATAAGCAGTCCGGAGTGGTGGCAAGAGATTCAGATGAACAAGTGGAGGGTCTAATTACCGGCAATGTTTTTATTAGAAGGCTATAGTTCATATTGTGATTTTTGTTACATTTGTTAATGACAGTGCTGAACGACACTTTCTGTACGTTAGCCTGGGAAGCATGTCCTGGGGCTGCTACAGCAGCTGTGTCAGTCAGCTGAATTGAATATCTGGTGAGCTAATAGCCAAATCAACCCATTTGTTCCCTGCCTCTTGTCATACTAAAAAAGAAGAAAATGTGCTCGACGTATGAAAATGATACCATTGACCCTTTTAAAATACCTGGGAATTTCCCAGTTGGTGGCCACGAGCTTTCATGAAGCACACAACGCTATCTCCTTAGAACACACTGGGAGTAGGTGGAAGGTTCTCATTGGAAAATTAGGTTACCCACTGTCATCAATCAATGCCCTGTTGTCCTTTTCAAGATGTTCACACCAGCACTGACACTTCCAGACCTAGCCTAGCCATTCTATAGCAAGAAGAGAATGGGAGAGAGTTTTCACTGTCCCACCTTATAGGGTACCAGGTCTGCTTCTGCTCTGTAGACTGCTTACCTGGCTGTGTTACCTTGAATCTGTGTTCTCCCAGGGACTAAAGTGGTCCTTGGATATGCTTGTATCCAGAGTTACCCGCCCATTATTGTTCCACCTGGATCTGATCAGTGCCTTCCATT
Source organism: Orcinus orca (assembly GCF_937001465.1). NCBI lineage: Eukaryota > Metazoa > Chordata > Mammalia > Artiodactyla > Delphinidae > Orcinus > Orcinus orca. The sequence continues at coordinate 101,879,528 of NC_064580.1, read as the reverse complement.
GTAGCATTTTGCCTAGGCTTTCTCTGAGATGCCAAATGTCCCATGTCCTCAAATTACCTCCTTATGAATCCATGTGCCGTCATCAAATCCATGGATTTGATGAATCCATCCAATCAAAATTCTCATTTCCTTGCTAAGTTTATTTTAATTGTGAATCAAGAGAAAGGCATATTTTTTAATTTTTTATACAGTTTTTAAGGTTACTTACCATTTACAGTTATTACAAAATATTGGCTGTATTCCCCGTGTTGTACAATACATCTTTGAGGCTATCTTACACCCAACAGATTGTACCTCCCACTCCCCCACCCCTATACTGCCTGTGCCGCACCTCCCCACCCACGCACCACCACCCCCACCCCCACCCCCACCCCCACCCCCCGGTAACCACTAGTTTGTTCTCTGTATCTGCGAGTCTGCTTTTTTGTTATATTCACTAATTTGTTGTATTTTTTTAGATTCCACATCTAAGGTATATCGTACAGTATCTGTCTTTCTTATTTCACTTAGCATAATGCCCTCCAAGTCCATCCATGCTGCTGCAAATAGTAAAATTTTATTCTTTTTTATGGCTGAATAATATTCCATTGTGTGTGTGTGTATACATACATACATACCACATCTTCTTTACCCATTTATCTGTTGATGGACACTTAGGCTGCTTCCATAGAGAAAGGCATAATTTTGAATTCATTCACCCTGATATGTCAGTGACTGAGAGTTCCTTATCCTCCCACGTAGCTTTGCTGGCTTTAGGTAACCTCATCCATGTAGTAAAAGTGTTTGCTATGTGCCACACCCTTTGTTATGGGTCTGGTAAGTCCCCATTCTTGAGGTACCTATGGTCTTGAGAGTGAGAAAGACATATAAACAAGAAATTATTAATACAATGTGGTACTTGCAATGATAGGGATATAATATGTTATAGAGAAGGGACCTAACTCGATCTTGAGGTGTCAAAGAAAGTGACTTGGAAGACAAGATGTGAACTGCATCTGAGAAGCAGGATTTAGCCAAGTGGAGTGACGGTGAAGGTCGTATTAAGCAGAATAGACAGCGTGAGGCAACAGAGAGAGAAAGAAAGAACATTGTGTGTGATGAAACCTACAAGCAATTCAGAGGTACAGAAAGTAGCAAAGAAGGAGATGCAAAACAGGAAGAAAGAAGCCAGTTCATGGAAGGCTTTGTGTCAGAAAATTTGAGCTTTATTTGGAGGGCAATGGGGAGGAGTGAAGCAAAAATCGAGCAGAGAGGGAGATATTGAAGTTACGGGAGAAGGGAGTGAATGACAGAATGTGGTGATGAAGATGGAAAGGAATGAGAATCCAGAGCACAGATGGAAGGATTGCCTCTGCAGGAAATACTCCCTCTTCTGGACTTTGTGCTTCTGCAAAAAACCTATTAGAAGTTCTAACTTTTCTGTATTCTGTGGAAACAAGACACACTCTCCTCCTCTTTTGTTTCCTGCCTTTGTCTTAGCTCGTCCAGCCCAGTCTGCAAATTGCACCCTTGCCTAACGTCCAACATGATAGACGGTGAAAACGGACCAGAATTTTCCTCTATAAGAGGTAGTTGATAAGTAACAGTAGCAGTTGAGTGGCATCTGACGGTTCACAAAGCATTTTCACATCCATTATCTCACAACAACAGCCCTGTAAGGCAGGCAGAAAAGCTGTGGCCATACCCATTTTATGAGGCTCAGGAAGTTTAAGTTGCTTGTCCAGTGTCAAGTCACTGTAAATGAGTACGTGTCAGAGCTTCACCTGGAAGCCAAGTCTTGGAATTCTAGGTCCCATACCCTTTTCGCTATACTCAGATGGTTTTTCAAAGCTTTGTGTATGAGTAAATGGGTTGTATGGGTGAATAAGGAATCAAGCCCATTATCTCAACTTTTTGAGTACAGTTCTATGTAGTGAGCTAATCTCATCTGCTGGATCAGCATCGAGTCATCATAAATAAACGAACCCAGCGTGTTTATGAAATGGGAAACGGAACTCCATTTCATCTCTGGGCTTCTTTGTGGACAACGTATATGGAAACTAACTTTTTATTAGCCATTTATTCTTGTTTTGTTTTGTTTTGTTTTGTGTTATGTGAGCCTCTCACTGCTGTGGTCTCTCCTGTTGCGGAGCACAGGTTCCAGACGCGCAGGCTCAGCGGCCATGGCTCACGGGCACAGCCGCTCCACGGCATGTGGGATCTTCCCAGACCGGGACACGAACCTGCGTCCCCAGCATCGGGAGGCGGACTCTCAACCACTGCGCCACCAGGGAAGCCCCATTTATTCTTTACTTTTCTTCAATTTTAATTTTATATTGGGGTATAGTTGATTTAGAATATTGTATTAGTTTCAGGTGAACAGCAGAGTGATACTTTTGTTCTGCAGACTATATTCCATTATAGGTTATGACAAGATATTGAGTATAGTTCCCTGCGCTATATATGGTAAGTCCTTGTCACTTATCTATTTTATGTAGGGTACTTTGTATCTGTTAATCCCATACTCCTAATTTATCCCTCCCTCTGCCCTCTCCCCTTTGGTAACCATAAATTTGTTTTCTATGTCCATGAGTCTATTTCTATTTCTTTGTTTTTGTTTATTTTTTATTTTTTATTTTATATTGGAGTATAGTTGATTTACAAGGTTGTGTTAGTTTCCAGTGTACAGCAAAGTGATACGTATACATATATCCATTCTTTCTCAGATTCTTTTCCCATATAGGTTATTACAAAATATTGAGTAGAGTTCCCTGTGCTATATAGTAGGTCCTTGTCGACTGTCTACTTTATATACAGTAGTGTGTATATGTTAATCCCAAACTCCTAATTTATCCCTCCCCTAGTCATTTATTCACTGATTTAGTAGATCACCCAAGTGATCTGATTCTTCTCTCTTCCCTTCTCCTTACTTCCCTTTGTTCTTTTCTTCTCAAGTACCATGGGGCCATCTCAGATAGAGCCAAAGTGGAGAAATATACTGTTACGCAAGTGACACTGTATATAAAAATTTTGGGTGAAGGCTTAGCATTTAAAAGAATTGAAGTTCAAAACTCACATCCACTTTTGGCCTATGGAATTGCTCTAGCTTATATTTTCCTCATTAAGATAATTAAGACTTTACCGTATATATTAGGCCTCTAGCTCTAATAAAATGAATAAAGTACATGAATAGGGGCAAAATGAGCTATTTGATTAATGGGTCTAGCATCTGGCTTATATACTGCAAACTTTCTATCATTTATTTAGCTGTCTGCCCCTGGAAGTACCTCAACTGACACAGCATTGAAGACAAAATTAGCACCATTAAATTATTCAAACCCCTCCTCAATATATCATGCCCTCTTAGACTTTCTTTCATCCTTGTGCAGTTGTAGTGGACAAATTTAATCTCTCTGCATGCTTGCTGACTGTAAGCCATTCTGGGCATGCAGATGCTGCATTAAATGTTGACTTTCAGTCACTCCCACTGAGTTGAGTAGGATAAAGTGTACCTGTTGTCTACTTACAGTTGACACTTTCCTTGTCGTTTTGCATCTCCCTGACATTTTCCACTTTCTTCAGTAACCTGCTATATGACCTTCTGAAATTTTCTTTCTTTTGCCATTTGTATTAAAAGGTAGCACCACTGTCTTTTTTCCCTGGACCACTGCAGTGTTTGCATTTCAGCTGGCTAGCTCACTCGGGCTGCTGGATAAAAGGGGGACTACAGGGAGATGGCAGGTGGGAGGCTGTCATTGCATTTCCTTGAGGATGGGGACTGGTAAAAAATGTTTGCCAGACGTAACTGAACCCAATTATGATATGACTAATAAAACGCTGCTTTTAGCAAATATCCCTACTGTACTAGGGTAATTAATGATTATTCTCACAGGGCCTGAGAGAGATGATCAAACTCTCTCTCCTTCTGATACCTGCATTTGGAAAAATCGATTTCCCTTTATGAGAGAAAGTATATGAATGTGTGCGATTAACGTGATCATGAGCCCAGAAAATGTTTTTAGCCATTTCTCTACCTACTACTATGCTTGTCCTTGCTCTCCACCTATATTGCTCCCAGGGTAGTATGTATGTACTCTGTAGGGAGCCATAATTGTGAGGTGTTCTCCCTGCCTCATAATATCCCTTCAGATGTATAAACAAGTACTCAGACCTCATTTACTTATAGTCATCTATTTATTCAACAACCTTCATTGAGTACCTTGTTGGCGCCAGGCACTGTACTATGTGCTGGTGATTTAACAGTCAACAGGAAGACCTAGAACTTGCCCTGCTGGAGCTAAGAAGGAAAAGAGGGGCCACGGCAGAGAAAAAGGGGAGGAATCTACTTGAGATATGGTGGTCAAGTAAGATCTCTCTGAGAAAGTGATGAAGCTAAGAGTTGCAGCATGAAAGCAAATGTTTGGTTTTTTTCGTAGTGGTATAGTTGCTTTACAATGTTGTTTTAGATTCTACTGTACAGTGGAGTTTCCTATGCCATACAGCAGGTTCTCATTAGTTATCTATTTTATACATATTAGTGTATATATGTTGATCCCAATCTCCCAATTCATCCCACCCCCCCCTGTTTCCCCCTTGGTGTCCATACCTTTGTTCTCTACATCTGTGTGTCTGTTTCTGCCTTGCAAGCCAGTTCATTTGTGCCATTTTTCTAGATTCCACATATATGCGTTAATATACGATATTTGTTTTTCTCTTTCTGACTTACTTCACTCTGTATGACAGTCTCTAGGTCCATTCACGTCTCTACAAATGACCCACTCTCGTTCCTTTTTATGGCTGAGTAATATTCCATTGTATATATGTGCCACATTCTTTATCTATTTGTCTGTCAGTGGACATCTAGGTTGCTTCCAAGACCTGGCTATTGTAAATAGTGCTGCGATGAACATTGGGGTGTATGTGTCCTTTTGAATTACGGTTTTCTCTGGGTATATGCCCAGTAGTGGGATTGCTGGGTCATATGGTAATTCTAACTTTAGTTTTTTAAGGAACCTCCACACTGTTCTCCCTAGTGGCTGTATCAATTTACATTCCCACCAACAGTGCAGAAGGGTTCCCTTCTCTCCACACCCTCTCCAGCATTTGTTTGTAGATGTTCTGATGATGGCCATTCTGACCAGTGTGAGGTGATACCTCATCGTAGTTTTGATTTGCATTTCTCGAATACTTAGTTATTCGAGATGTTGAGCAGCTTTTCATGTGCCTCTTGGCCATCTGTATGTCTTTGGAGAGATGTCTATTTAGGTCTTCTGCCCATTTTTGGATTGGGTTTTTTTAAATTAATATTGAGCTGTATGACCTATTTATATATACTTTGGAGATTAATCCTTTGTCCGTAGATTCGTTTGCAAATATTTTCTCCAAATCTGAGCGTTGTCTTTTCATTTTATTTATAGTTTCCTTTGCTGTGCAAAAGCTTTGAAGTTTCATTGGGTCCCATTTGTTTATTTTTGTTTTTATTTCCATTTCTCTTGGAGGTGGGTCAAAAAAGATCTTGCTGTGATTTACGTCACAGAGTGTTCTTCCTATGTTTTCCTCTAAGAGTTTTATAGTGTCTGGCCTTACATTTAGGTCTTTAACCGATTTTGAGTTTATTTTTGTGTATGGTGTTAGGGAGTGTTCTAATTTCATTCTTTTACATGTAGCTGTCCAGTTTTCCCAGCACCACTTATTGAAGAGACTATCTTTTCTCCATTGTATATCCTTGCCACCTTTGTCATAGATTAGTTGACCATATGCGCGTGGGTTTATCTCTGGGCTTTCTATCCTGTTCCATTGATCTATATCTCTGGTTTTGTGCCAGTACCATATTGTCTTGAAAGTGAGGGAGGCTGATTCCTCCAGCTCTGCTTTTTTTTTTTTCCTCAAGTTTGCTTTGGCTATTCAGGGTCTTTGTGTCTCCATACAAATTTTAAGATTTTTTGTTCTAGTTCTGTGAAAAATGCCATTGGTAATTTGATAGGGATTGCACTGAATCTGTAGATTGCTTTGGGTAGTATAGTCATTTTCCCAATATTGATTATTCCAATCCAAGAACGTGGTATATCTCTCCATCTGTTTGTGTCATCTTTGATTTCTTTCATTAGTGTCTTATAGTTTTCTGAGTACAGGTCTTTTACCTCCTTAGGTAGGTTTATTCCTAGGTATTGTTTTTGTTGTAATGGTGAATGGGACTGTTTCCTTAATTTCCCTTTCTGATCTTTCGTTGTTAGTGTATAGGAATGCAAGAGATTTCTGTGCATTAATTTTGTATCCTGCAACTTTACCAAGTTCATTGATTAGCTCTAGTAGTTTTCTGGTGGCATCTTTAGGATTCTCTATGTATAGTATCATGTTATCTGCAAACAGTGACAGTTTTACTTCTTACTTTCCTATTTGTATTCCTTTTGGTTTTTTTTTTCCTTCTCCAATTGCCATGGCTAGGACTTCCAAAACTATGTTGAATAATAGTGGTGAGAATGGACATCCTTGTCTTGTTCCTGGTCTTAGAGGAAATGACGAAAGCAAATCTGTTATTCAGACAAACAAACCATGGTAAAGAGTATCCCAGGTAGAGGGAACAGCATATGCAGATGTTTGGAAATTATGAGGAATGGAGAGAAAGCCATTGTAGCTGGAGTATAGTGAGTCCTGGAGTGTATGATACAAGATGAATGCAAAGAGGCAGATGGAAGTCAGAGTTCTAGGGCCTTGTAGGTCATGATAAGACATTTGAATTTTAAGTACACTGCCCTCAAAATCTCCTGGAAAGATTTTAAGGGGTGGTATGAACCACATGTATGAGCCCTATATTTCATGGCTCATTTGGGCTAATGTCCCTGGCAGGGGACAGCGATGATCAGGTCTTGTGTTCTTGTAGTATATGGACGTCATTGCAGCTACAGGATGCCATTGACTCATGGTGATTTCAGTTAACATATGAGGACATAGGTAAGTGAAGTGCTTTAGGGCTAGGGCTCCCGCATTCTATGCTCAGTCTCCCAGGTCCTGCTCAGTACCCACCTCCTTTATGAAATCTACCCTGGCTACTGCAGGCTCTAGTTACTCTCTTTCCCTTGGTACTAAAGTAGGGCTGATGGTCTCTGTCCTCCATTTGGCTGTTATCTTTTAATGCAGCGGTCACAAGTTGTCAGCAGATGAGCTGGATTTGGCAGGCAGATGTGTTTTGTTTGTCCTGCTCAGCATTTTATAAAAAAATAAACTTGGTTTCCAGTGTTTCACATAAAAATCCAGATTTCATTCTTTCCTAGAAATCTGAAGAACTGCAACTCTGAGTCTGCCTTCCCATGTGACAACAAGCAGCTGGGAATGCAGCTTCTGTCCTGTTTAGATTAGTACACGCGTTCTTTTGTCTGTCATTGTCCTGAACACTTCTATCAGGCCTGTTTCACTTTTGTGTTACCTGCTAGCACCTGTAGACATGCAAATTTGTGATCTCAGCTTTCATACCTTGTGGCAAGTCCTTTAATATCCTTCCAGTACCTAGAACAATGCCTACTGCATTGTTGGTACTCGATAAGCATTTGTTTTTTTGGTGTTTTAAAATTTTATTTATTTTACTTTTGGCTGCATTGGGTCATCATTGCTGCACGCGGGCTTTCTCCAGTTGTGGTGAGTGGGGGCTACTCTTCATTGCGGTGCATGGGCTTCTCATTGTGGTGGCTTCTGCTGTTGTGGAGCACGGGTTCTAGGCGCATGGGCTTCAGTAGTTGTGGCACACGGGCTCAGGAGTTGTGGCTCGTGGGCTCTAGAGTGCAGGCTCAGGAGTTGTGGCGCATGGGCTTAGTTGCTCCGCAGTATGTGGGATCTTCCTGGACCAGGACTCAAACCCATGTCCCCTCTCTTGGCAGGTGGATTCTTAACCACTGTGCCACCAGGGAAGCCCAATAAGCATTTGTTAAGTTAATGAATATTATGTGCAGAACTAAATTCGCAAGTTCTTTGAAGGAAAAAGCTACATTCTGTATCTTTCAGCATCTCCTATAGCATTCATAGAGTACCCTATTCTTAGGTCCCAATTAATATTTTTGATAGATATAGTGATGAAGATGCTTCGTCATATGATTTTATATAGCATGCTGAATGATCTTTCTAGAGGATATAATTGTTTACAAGAATAATTTCCAAGCGGTATGTAATAGAGTACTGAGTCAACTAGTAGTCAAGAAATGGAGCCTCTAATCCCAATTCTGGAACAGACTCACTGTGTGACAATGGACAAGTGACATAGCTTTGCAACTCTGCAGCATCCTCATCTGTAAGCAGGTACTTGTTTTACCTACCTCATTAGGTTAGCAGGGGAATTAAATGAAACAGTGCAGATTCAGTGTTTTTGCATTTGTGCATTCATCATAGGTGTTTTACCCTTTATATGTGCTTTAAAGTCTTGTTATTTTAAAATGGTATATATGTTATAAGCTGAGGTCATTTTCTAATGTGCTGGAATACCATAAGCGAGTTTGTATCTCATTTGGTATGTGTCATAGTTCATACACTTATTCTATTCATGCTAACGTCAAAGGACAAAAGAGCCCTGGGTAAGATGGAAGAAAACTACTAGCATCTAACTTCTCTCTCCATCAAACACATTATGGCAGGCTCTAATCAAGGTACCATTCATTCCATGCTTAGTGGTAGCATACCTGAATTGCAAGAGAAGTTCTTAAGAAAGAACTATTGCTCCCCTATACCGGTGAACTTAAATATATAAAGTGACAGCAGTACACACACCAAAGATGGTATTACTAATTTCATGGAGGCTAACTAGGGGGAAATTTAGCTTTTTATAGGTAAGTGTAGGTGAGAGTGATTGAACAGTGGTTCATGCTTCCAGGTATAAGTATGGCGTCTCTGTGGTTCACTAATTCCAGTGTTAGTAATGTCTAGTGCCCATCTTCAAGCCTTTGACAATTATTTCTGAGTGTCATTGAAGAAGACTGCTGGACGTTAGGTAGTAGATCCTCTATAGAGTTCGTTTGATTCCACGGTTGTAGGCACCTTCAATTAACTTGCTTCTTTACTATATTGTGGGATATCTGTTAGTTGTACAAAACTTATAGCAATGAAAGTGATTCCTGACCACAGATATGCAAATGCATTTTGTCTCATAGAGACTCTGCCCTGTAGAGAAGATAATCTTAAACACTGCATTTTATTGCCTCATGGATTATTAACTGGTGTTATAATTACAAATAAATTCAGTGAAGCCTTTGTCATTATTTCTCCGTCTTCCTAATTCTTATTTGAACTGGTCTCAAAATCCTACTGCTTCCTTCATTACTTAATTACATAAAATCTTGTTCACATTTTCATTTTTTTAATTTACATGAGAGTCATGCTTTTTATGTTTTTTAAAAATTTTTATTTTATATTGGAATATAGTTGATTAACAATGTTGTGTTAGTTTCAGGTGTACAGCAGATTTATTCTGTTGTATATCTACATTTATCTATTCTTTTTCAAATTTTTTTCCATTTAGGTTATTACAGAGTATTGAGCAGAGTTCCCTGTGCTATACAGTAGGTCCTTGTTGGTTATCTATTTTCAATATAGCAGTGTGTACATGTCAATCCCAAACTCCCAATCTATCCCTCCCCGCCCTTCCTCCCTGGTAACCATAAGTTCGTTTTCTAAGTCTGTGAGTCTGTTTCTGTTTTGTAAATAAGTTCATTTGTACCTTTTTTTAAGATTCCACATATAAGTGATATCATATGATGTCTTTCTCTGTCTGACTTACTTCACTTAGTATGATAATCTCTAGGTCCATCCATGTTGCTGCAAATGGCATTATTTCATTCTTTTTAATTGCTGAGTGATACTCCATTGTATATATGTACCACATCTTCTTTATCCATTCCTCTGTCGATGGACATTTAGGCTGCTTCCGCGTCTTGGCTATTGTGAACAGCACTGCAATGAACACTGGTGCATGTATCCTTTCGAACCATGTTTTTCTCCAGATATATGCCCAGGAGTGAGTTTGCGGGATCATATGGTAGCTCTATTTTTAGTTTCTTAAGGAACCTCCATACTGTTTTCCATTGTGGCTGTATCAATTTACATTCGCACCAACAGCTTAGGAGGGTTCCTTTTTCTCTGCACCCTCTCCTGCATTTATTGTTTGCAGACTTTTTGATGATGGCCATTCTGACTGGTGTGAGGTGATACCTCATTGTAGTTTTGATTTTCATTTCTCTAATAATTAGTGATGTTGAGCATCTTTTCATGTGCCTCTTGGCTATCTGCGTGTCTTCTTTGGAGAAATGTCTATTTAGGTCTTCTGCCCATTTTCTGATTGGGTTGTTTGCTTTTTTGATATTGAGCTAGCTGTGTGAGCTGTTTGTAAGTTTTGGAGACTAATCCCTTGTTGGTTGCCTGGTTTGCAAATATCTTCTCCCATTCTGAGGGTTGTCTTTTCGTCTTGTGTGTGGTTTCCTTTGCTGTGCAAAAGCTTTTGAGTTTCATTAGGTCCCATTTGTTTATTTTTGTTTTTATTTCCTTTACTCTAGGAGATGGATCAAAAAGATATTGCTGAGATTTCTGTCAAAGAGTGTTCTGCCTATATTTTCCTCTAAAAGTTTTATAGTATCCGGTCTTAGGAGAGTCATGTTTTAATTCTTTGAAAATTATACTTTAATGCCAATGCTGCCAGTTCTGGTTTTCTTTTTCTAGGAATACGAAAAAAATCAGAGCTAGAAGGACCAGAAAGCTTTTAGTTACATAGAAATACTATCACATTGTACAAAATATACAAGAAAGTTCACTGCTGTATTGCTTGCAATAGTGAAAAACTGGAAACAACCTATGAGTACATCAAGAGGAGACTACATAAATGAGGTCTATACATACTAGGAGAATACTGTGTGGCCATTAAAATGAATGAGATAGCCATTTAAATGAATGACTCAGGCATATATAAGTGCATGATAGGCTGTGATCTTTAAGACATATTGTTATATGAGAAAATTGTGTAACATTATGTGAAGTATTGTCCTATGTAAAGTAAAAAAAGCATCTTTATACATTATATCCAAATAATTATATATTTATAGAAAGAAGTCTAAAATATATATATAAACTGATAATAGTTATCTCTGGGAAATAAGATCAAGAAAGGGTAAAGAGACTTTTAACTTTTACTATACACATTTCTATATTGGTCATTTTTAAAACTAAAAATTGTGCATGATTTTGGTAAACAACAAAAATGAAAGAAGTGATCTTCTAAGCAACACAATAAGCATTTTATTATTATAATCCAAGTATAAAATAAATATCCATTAGTCAATACTGATAGACACAAATCTTTTAATAAGTAAATAAATGGAGGAGACAAATTTTCCTTATAGAAGAATTACAAATTGTATGTATGTGTATGTGCATGCATGTTTATCTCCTTCCTCCCTTGAGTGTGGATCTAACGTTTCACTTCTAAAGAAAAGAGTGTAGAAAAATAAAAATAACACCTTTTACAGTGGAGAAATTTGGCAAGTACTACCTGTGGTAGGCAGAATATCCACCGCCCCCCCCTCCACACACAGCTGTTCATGTCCTAATCCCTGGAATCTGCAAATATATTAGGGTACATGGAAAAGGGGGGTTGCTAATCAAATGACCTTTATATAGGAAGATTATCCTGGATTAACTGGATGGGTCCAGTATCCACAAGAGTCCCTAAATAGGAAAGGAAAAACGAGCTAGTCAGAGGCAGATAGGACTAAGGAAGCAGCATCAGAATGATGCAGTGTGGGAAGGACTCAGCCAGCAGTGGCTGGCTGAAGACAGGGGAAGGAGGCAATGAGTCAAGGAATGCAAGTGGCCTCTACAAGTTGGAGAAAGGCGAGGAAATGGATTCTCCCCTAGACTCTCTAGAAAGAAATGCAGCAATGCCAACACCTTGATTTTAGCTCAGTTCTATGTCAGACTTCTGAACTCTAGAACTGTAAGATAATACAATTTTTATAACCCATTGCGTTTGACAATTTGTTATGTCAGCCATAGAAAACTACTACAGAGCTACTTTAACCAAGTTTTCGAGATTAACATCACCAATGATCAGTCATGCAGGCATCATGTACTACTTACTCCCTGATATGATGTGATGAGAAGGGCACTTTATCTCTGTGGTATCCTTACCCAAAACCCATAACCTCCTCAGTCAAATCATAAGAAAAATATTAGACAAACCCCACTTGAGGGACATTCTGGGAAGTATCTGACCAGTACTCGTCAAATCTGTCAAGGTCATGAAAAGCAAAGAAAGACAGAAATTGTCACAGAGCAGAGAACACTGAGGAGATACGATAACTAAAGGCACTGTTCATTGGATTATGGAACTGAAAAAGGACAGTAGTGGGAAAACTGGTGAAATTTGAATCAAGTCTGAAGTTTAGTTTATAGTAAGTTACCAGTGTTGGTTTCTTAGTTTTGATGATGTTAACAATAAGAGAAACTGGGGGAGGAGTATATGGGGACTATGTTTATTATCTCTGCAACTTTTTGGTAAAGCTAAAATTATTCGAAAATAAATCATTTGTTTTGTAAAAAGATAATCTAGTCTAACCACTTTACTAAATGAAGAAACTGAAGTTCAGAGAGGGAAAATGACTTATTCAAAATAATATAGTTCACTTATGAAAATTTCACCTTCCATTTCCAGTGTATTTATTGGTTGATTTTTTTTTTTTTTTTTTGCCATACGCGGGCCTCTCACTGTTGTGGCCTCTCCTGTTGTGGAGCACAGGCTCCGGACGTGCAGGCTCAGCGGCCATGGCTCACGGGCCCAGCCGCTCCGCGGCATGCGGGATCCTCCCGGACCGGGGCACGAACCCGTGTCCCCTGCATCGGCAGGCGGACTCTCAACCACTGCGCCACCAGGGAAGCCCCTATTGGTTGATTTTTTTTTCTAAGCCTTAAAAATCTGTTCTCCAAAATTCAGCTCTATCAATCTAATCCACATTTTCTAGTACTACCTAACTTTCATCTTGCAATTCTTACCTCCTTTGGGTATTTCTCATGTCACTAGGCTAAAAGAATATTAATACTTGTTCATAATAATTGTTCTCATTTCCTGCTTTAGCAACTAATATCACCTAAGAAATACTGACTGGAAGAAGTAGGATATTTTTTCTTTGTTAAGGCTGTTGCCTGATTTTCCTAAAGTTTGCCCTGATTTCTCATTAACCCTATATTGTGATGCACTTTTACATTTTTAATTGAGGTATAACTGACATATAACATTATATTAGTTTCAAGTGTACAACATAATGGTTTGGTATTTGTATACATTGTGAAATGATCACCACAGTAAGACTGGTTAACGTCTGTCACCATGCATAGTTACCATTTTTTTTTTCTTGTGAGGAAAACATTTAAGATCTACTTTCTTGGCAAACTTTCAAATATGCAATGCAGTATTATTAACTATAGTCATCATGCTGTACGTTACATCCCCATGACTTATTTATCTTATAACTGGAAGTTTGTGCCATTTGTCTCCCTTCACCTATATCACCCACCTCCACACCCCCTGCCAAACACCAATCTGTTGTTTGAATCTATGAGCTTGGTGTTTTGTTTTTGCTTTTTTAGATTTTACATATAAGTGAGATTATATGGTATGTGTCTTTCTCTGCCTGACTTATTTTATTTAGCATAATGCCTTCAAGGTCCATCCATGTTGTTACAAATGGCAAGATTTCATTCTTTTTTTATGCCTGAATAATATTCCATTGTGTGTATGTGTGATATGTATATACATACATACATATATATTATTGGGTCCCATTTACTTATTTTTGCTTTTATTTCCTTTGCTTTAGGATATGGATCAAAACTATTGCTGTGATTTATGTCAAAGAGTTCTATGTTTTCTTCTAGGAGTTTTATGATTTCAGGTCTTACATTTAGGTCTTTAATCCAATTTATTTTTGTATATGATGTTAGAGAATGTTCTAGTTTCATTCTTTTACATGTAGCTGTCCAGTTTTCCCAGTAACACTTATTGAAGAGGCTGTCTTTTTTCCGCTGTTACCTTCTTGCATCCTTTGTTGTAGATGGTTATATATGGCCTTTATTATGTTGAGGTATGTTCCATCTTATGCCTACTTTCTGTAGAGTTTGTTTTATAAATGGATATTGAATTTTGTCAAAAGCTTTTTTCTACATCTAGTGAGATGATCATATGGTTTTTATTCTTCAATTTTTGGCTATTGAAAAATCCTTGCATCCCTTGAATAAATCCCACTTGACCATGGTGTATGATCCTTTTAATGTATTGTTGGATTCGGATTGCTAATATTTTGTTGAGGATTTTTGTGTTTATGTTCATCAGTAATATTGGCATGTAATTTTCTTTTTTGTGATATCTTTGTCCAGTTTTGGCATCAGGGTGATGCTGGCTTCATAGAATGAGTTCAGCACTGTTCCTTCCTCTGCAATTCTTGGAATAGTTTGAGAAGGATAGGTGTTAACTCTTTCCTAAATATTTGGTAGAATTCACCTGTGAAGCCATCTGGCCCTGGAGTTTCGTTTGTTGGGAGTTTCTTTTGGTCTAGTCAATTTTCTATTTCTTCCTTTATCAGTGTTGGGAGATTGTACATTTCTAGGAATTTGTCCATTTCCTCTAGGTTGTCCATTTTGCTATATCATTGTTCGAAGTACTCTCTTATGATCCCTTGTATTTCTGTGGTGTTGGCTGTAACTTCTCATTTTTCACCTCTGATTGTATTGATTTGGGCCTTCGTTTGTTTCTTGATCAGTATGGCTAAAGGTTTACCAATTTTGTTTATCTTTCCAAAGAACCAGCTCTTAGTTTCATTGATCTTTTCTATTGTGGGGTTTTTTTTTTGTCTCTATATTTTTTCTTCTCTGAACTGTATGATTTCCTTCCTTCTACTAACTTTAGGTTTTGTTTGTATTCTTTTCCTAGTTCCTTTAGGTATAAGTTTAGGTTGTTTATTTGAGATTTTTCTTGTTTCCCAAAGTAAGCTTGTATCACTGTAAACTTCTACCTTAGAACTGCTTTTGCTTTGTCCCAAAGATTTTGGATTGTTGTGTTTTCCATTTTGTTTGTCTCCAGGTATTTTTTGATTTCCTCTTTGATTTCTTCAAATGTTGTTTTTTAATCCATTCAGCCCCTCAATGTCTTTTAATTTTAATTTTATTTTTTTTATACAGCATGTTCCTATTACTCATCAATTTTATACACATCTGTATATACATGTCAATCCCAATCACCCAATTCATCACACCCCCACCCCCATCCCCTGCTGCTTTCCCCCTTGGTGACCATACGTTTCTTCTCCACATCTGTGTCTCAATTTCTGCCCTGCAAACTGGTTCATCTGTACCATTTTTCTAGGTTCCACATATATGCGTTAATATATGATATTTGTTTTTCTCTTTCTGACTTACTTCACTCTGTATGACAGTCTCTAGATCCATCCACGTCTCAACAAATGACCCAATTTCATTCCTTTTTATGGCTGAGTAATATTCCATTGTATATATGTGCCACATCTTCTTTATCCATTCGTCTGTCGATGGGCATTTAGGTTGCGTCCATGACCTGGCTATTGTAAATAGTGCAGCAATGAACATTCGGGTGCATGTGCCTTTTTGAATTACGGTTTTCTCTGGGTATATGCCCAGTAGTGGGATTGCTGGGTCATATGGTAATTCTATTTTTAGTTTTTTAAGGAAACTCCATACTGTTCTCCATAGTGGCTGTATCAATTTACATTCCCACCAACAGTGCGAGAGGGTTCCCTTTACTTCACACCCTCTCCAGCATTTGTGGTTTGTAGATGTTCTGATGATGCCCATTCTAACTGGTGTGAGGTGATACCTCACTGTGGTTTTGATTTGCATTTCTCTAATAATTAGTGATGCTGAGCAGCTTTTCATGTGCTTCTTGGCCACCTGTATGTCTTTGGAGAAATGTCTGTTTAGCTCTCCTTCCCATTTTTGATTTGGATTGTTCGTTTTTTTAATATTGAACTGCATGAGCTGTTTATATATTTTGGAGATAATCCTTCATCCGTCAATTCATTTGCAAATATTTTCTCCCATTCTGAGGGTGGTCTTTTTGTCTTGTTTATGGATTACTTTGCTGTGCCAAAGCTTTGAAGTTTCATTAGGGCCCATTTGTTTATTTTTGTTGTTATTTCCATTACTCCAGCAGGTGGATCAAAAAAGATCTTGCTGTGATTTATGTCAAAGAGTGTTCTTCCTCTGTTTTCCTCTAAGAGTTTTACAGTGTCTGGTCTTACATTTAGGTCTCTAATTCATTTTGAGTTTATTTTTGTGTATGGTGTTAGGGAGTGTTCTAATTTCATTCTTTTACATGTAGCGGTCCAATTTTCCCAGCACCACTTATTGAAGAGACTATCTTTTTCCATTGTATATCCTTGCCTCCTTTGTCATAGATTAGTTGACCATATGTGCGTGGGTTTATCTTTGGGCTTTCTATCCTGTTCCAATGATCTATGTTTCTGTGCCAGTACCATACTCTCTTGATTACTGTAGCTTTGTAGTATAGTCTGAAGTCAGGGAGTCTGATTCCTCCAGCTCCATTTTATTCCCACAACACTGCTTTGGCTATTCGGGGTCTTTTGTGTCTCCATACAAATTTTAAGACTTTTTGTTCTTGTTCTGAAAAGATGCCATTGGTAAATTGATAGGGATTGCACTGAATCTGTAGATTGCTTTGGGTAGTATAGTCATTTTCACAATACTGATTCTTCCAATCCAAGAACATGGTATATCTCTCCATCTTTTTGTATCATCTTTAATTTCTTTCATCAATGTCTTATACTTTTCTGCATACAGGTCTTTTGTCTCCCTAGGTAGGTTTATTCCTAAGTATTTTATTCTATTTGTTGCAGTGGTAAATGGGAGTGTCTCCTTAATTTCTCTTTCAGATTTTTCATCATTAGTGTATAGGAATGCAAGAGATTTCTGTGCATTAATTTTGTATCCTGCAACTTTACCAAATTCATTGATTAGCTCTAGTAGTTTTCTGGTGGCATCTTTACGATTTTCTATGTATAGTATCATGTCATCTGCAAACAGTGACAGTTTTACTTCTGTTCCAATTTCTATTCCTTTTATTTGTTTTCCTTCTCTGATTGCCGTGGCTAGAACTTCCAAAACTATGTTGAACAATAGTGGTGAGAGTGGACATCCTTGTCTTGTTCCTGATGTTAGAGGAAATGCTTTCAGTTTTTAAGCATTAAGAATGATGTTTGCTGTGGGTTTGTCATATATGGCCTTTATTATGTTGAGGTAGGTTCCCTCTATGCCCACTTTCTGGAGAGTTTTTATCATAAATGGGTGTTGAATTTTGTCAAAAGCTTTTTCTGCATCTATTGAGATGATGATATGGTTTTTATTCTTCAATTTGTTAACATCATTTATCACACTGATTGATTTACGTATATTGAAGAATCCTTGCATCCCTGGAATAAATCCCACTTGATCATGGTGTATGATCCTTTTAATGTGTTGTTGGATTCTGTTGGCTAGTATTTTGTTGAGTATTTTTGCATCTATATTCATCAGTGATATTGGTCTGTATTTTTCTTTTTCTGTAGTATCTTTGACTGGTTTTGGTATCAGGGTGATGGTGGCCTCAGAATGAATTTGGGAGTGTTCCTTCCTCTGCAGTTGTTTGGAAGAGTTTGAGAAGGATGGGTGTTAGCTCTTCTCTAAATGTTTGATAGAATTCAGCTGTGAAGCCATCTGGTCCTGGACTGTCTTTTGTTGGAAATTTTTTTAATCACAGTTTACGTTTCATTACTTGTGATTGGTCTGTTCATATTTTCTGTTTCTTCCTGGTTCAGTCTTGGAAGGTTATACCTTTCTATAATAAGAATTTGTCCATTTCTTCCAGGTTGTCCATTTTATTGGTATAGTGTAGCTTGTAGCAGTCTCTTAGGATGGTTTGTATTTCTGCAGTGACTTTTTTTGACTTCTCCTTTTTCATTTCTAATTTTATTGATTTGAGCCCTCTCCCTCTTTTTCTTGATGAGTCTGGCTAATGGTTTATCAATTTTGTTTATCTTCTCAAAGAACCAGCTTTTAGTTTTATTGATCTTTGCTATTGTTTTCTTTGTTTCTATTTCATATATTTCTGCTCTGATCTTTATGATTTATTTCCTTCTGCTATCTTTGGATTTTGTTTGTTCTTCTTTCTCTAGTTCCTTTAGGTGTGAGGTTAGATTGCTTATTTGAGATTTTTCTTGTTTCTTGAGGTTAGCTTGTATAGCTATAAACTTCCCTTTTAGAACTGCTTTTGCTGCATCCCACAGGTTTTGGATCATCGTGTTTTCATTGTCATTGGTCTCTAGGTATTTTTTGATTTCCTCTTTGATTTCTTCAGTGATCTCTTGGTTATTTAGTAACGTATTGTTTAGCCTACATGTGTTTGTGTTTTTTACCTATTTTTCCCCCTGTAATTTATTTCTAATCTCATAGCATTGTGGTCAGAAAAGATGCTTGATATGATTTCAATTTTCTTAAATTTACTGAGGCTTGATTTGTGACCCAGGATGTGATCTATCCTGGAGAAAGTTCCATGCGCACTTGAGAAAAAAGTGTAATCTGCTGATTTTGGATGGAATGTCCTATAAATATCAATTAAATCTATCTGGTCTATTTTATCATTTAAAGCTTCTGTTTTCTTATTTATTTTCATTTTGGATGATCTGTCCATTGGTGTAAGTGAGGTGTTAAAGTCCCCCACTATTATTGTGTTACTGTCGATTTCCACTCTTAGAGCTGTTAGCAGTTGCCTTATGTATTGAGGTGTTCCTATGTTGGGTGCATATATATTTATAATTGTTATATCTTCTTCTTGGATTGATCCGTTGATCAGTATTTAGTGTCCTTCCTTGTCTCTTGTAACATTCTTTATCTTAAAGTCTATTTTATCTGATATGAGTATTGCTACTCCAGCTTTCTTTTGATGTCCTTTCCTTTTTTCATCCCCTCACTTTCAGTCTGTATGTGTCCCTAGGTCTGAAGTGGGTCTCTTGTAGACAGCATATATATGGGTCTTGTTTTTGTATCCATTCAGCAAGCCTGTGTCTTTTGGTTGGAGCCTTTAATCCTTTCATGTTTAAGGTAATTATCTATATGTATGTTCCTATGACCATTTTCTTAATTGTTTTGGGTTTGTTTGTGTAGGTCCTTTTCTTCTCCTGTGTTTCCCACTTAGAGAAGTTCCTTTAGCATTTGTTGTAGAGCTGGTTTTGTGGTGCTGAATTCTCTTAGCTTTTGCTTGTCCGTAAAGCTTTTGATTTCTCCGTCCAATCTGAATGAGATCCTTGCCAGGTAGAGTAATCTTGGTTGTATGTTCTTCCCTTTCATCACTTTAAGTATATCATGCCACTCCCTTCTGGCTTGTAGAGTTTCTGCTGAGAAATCAGTTGTTAACCTTATGGGAGTTCCCTTGTATGTTATTTGTTGTTTTTCCCTTGCTGCTTTCAGTAATTTTTCTTTGTCTTTAATTTTTGCCAATTTGTTTCTCCTTGGGTTTATCCTGTATGGGACTCTTCACTTCCTGGACCTGGGTGGCTATTTCCTTTCCCATGTTAGGGAACTTTTCAATTATAATCTCTTCAAATATTTTCTTGGGTCCCTTCTCTCTCTCTTCTCCTTCTGGGACCCCTATAATGAAAATGTTGTTGTGTTTAGTGTTGTCCCAGAGGTCTCTTAGGCTGTCTTCATTTCTTTTCATTCTTTTTTCTTTAGTCTGTTCCACAGCAGTGAATTCCACCATTCGGTCTTCCAGGTCACTTATCCGTTCTTCTGCCTCAGTTACTCTGCTATTGATTCCTTCTAGGGTATTTTTCATTTCAGTTATTGTATTGTTCATCTCTGTTCGTTTGTTCTTTAATTCTTCTAGGTCTTTGTTAAACATTTCTTGCATCTTCTCCGTCTTTGCCTCCATTCGTTTTCTGAGGTCCTGGATCATCTTCACTATCATTATTCTGAATTCTTTTTCTGGAAGGTTGCCTATATCCACTTCATTTAGTTGTTTTTCTGGGGTTTTATCTTTTTCCTTCATCTGGTACATAGCCCTCTGCCTTTTCATCTTGTCTTTCTTTCTGTGAATGTGGTATTTGTTCCACAGGCTGCACGACTCTAGTTCTTCTTGCTTCTGCTGTCTGCCCTCTGGTGGTTGAGGCTATTTCCCCTCTGTATTTTTTGATTAGAGAATTCAATCCATTTACATTTAAAGTAATTGTTAATAGATGTGTAATTGGCATTTTGTTAATTTTTTGCTGGCTGCTTTGTGGTTCCTCTGTTCCTTTTTTCTGTACTTGCTCTCCTCCATTGTGATATAATGATTTTATGTATTGGTATGCTTAGATTTCACCCTCTTTATGTTTTGTTTATCTACTATAGGTTTTTGTTTTGGGTTAGCACAAGGTTTACATATAACAGCTTATATTTGTAACAGTGTATTTTAAGCTGACAAAAACTTAAGTTTGAATGCATACTAACGTTCTATATTTTTACTCTCCCTCATACCCTACCACATTTTAGGTTTTTGATGTCACATTGTACATCTTTTTATCATGTGTGTATCCCTTAACTATTGTAGTTATACATGTATTTGCCCTTACCAGTGAGATTTATCCTTTCGTATGTTTTCTGTTTTAATTAGTGCTCTTTCTTTTCAGCTTAAAGAAGTTCCTTTAACATTGCTTGTAAGGCTGGTTTCTTGGTGATGAAATCCTTTAGCTTTTGCTTGGCTAGAAAACTCTCTCTCCTTTAATTCTGAATGGTAACTTCGCCAGGTAGCATATTCTTGGTTGGAAGTTATTTTTTTTCTTTCAGCACTTTGACTATATATCATGCCATTCCCTTCTGGCCTGCAATGTTTCTGTTGACAAATCTGCTTATAGTATTATGTGGGTTACCTTGTATATAACAAGTTTTTCTCTTGTGCTTTTAAGATTCTTTTCTTGTGTTTAACTTTTAACATTTTAGTTATAATGTATCTGGGTGTGAGTCTCTTTGGGATCATTGATTGGTTGCTTCTGCACTGGGCCCTGGGGTGGTGGGTCTGAGTACATGAGCCCTTTGACAGCTGTTTCTCAGTTCACTATAGCCCTGTAGTCCTTGTGGACACAACCCTGTTGGTTTTCAAAGCTAGATGTTTAGGCGGCTCATCTTCCAGATAAAGGTCTTAAACAATGTAGTGTCTGATGTGAGAGGTTCAAACCATTCACTCCTCAGGGAGGATATCCAGGTTTTCACATCTCTCCCAATTGTGGGTCACCATGCTGTGGTTGGAATTTATGGCAAGACTGTGTCTCTGCCTCTTACCCACTTTGATATGGATTTTTTTTTTTCTTGTTTGCCCACTGCTGAGGAGTCATTCAGCTAGTTTAAGTTTTCCAGAGGAAATTGTTCCATATGTAGCTGTACATTCGGTGTATAGGGAGAGGTGAATTCACGATCTTCATGCGTTACCATTTTGAACCAGAACCCTCTTGTCTTTTTAACATCTTTATTGAAGTATAATTGCTTTACATTGATGCATTAGTTTCTGTTGTATAACAAAGTGAATCAGCTATACATATACATATATCCCCATATGCCCCGCCTCTTGCATCACCCTCCCACCTTCCCTTTCCCACCCACCCCTCTAGGTGGTCGCAAAGCACTGAGTTGATCTCCCTGTCCTATGTGGCTGCTTCCTACTAGCTATCTATTTTACATTTGATAGTGTATATATGTCAATGCCACCCTCTCACTTCTTCCCAGCTTACACTTCCCCCTGCTCGTGTCCACAAGTCCATTCTCTATGTCTGTGTCTTTATTCCTGTCCTGCCCCTAGATTCTTCAGAACCATGTTTTTTTTTTGTTTGTTTTCTTAGATTCCATATGTATGTGTTGGCATACGGTATTTGATTTTCTGACTTACTTCACTCTGTCTGACAGGCTTTAGGTCCATCCACCTCACTATAAATAACTCAATTTCATTTTTTTTTTTATGGCTGAGTAAAAAGAAATTTTTTACTTTCTCCCGTTCTGAGGGTTGTCTTTTCGTCTTGTGTATGGTTTCCTTTGCTATGCAAAAGCTCTTAAGTTTCATTAGGTCCCGTTTATTTTTGTTTTTATTTCCATTTCTCTAGGAGGTGGGGCAAAAAGGATCTTGCTGTGATTTATATCATAGAGTGTTCTGCCTATGTTTTCCTCTAAGAGTTTTATAATGTCCAGTCTTACATTTAGGTCTTTAATCCATTTGGAGTTTTTGTGTATGGTGTTAGGGAGTGTTCTAATTTCATTCTTTTACATGTAGCTATCCAGTTTTCCTAGCACCACTTATTGAAGAGGCTGTCTTTTCTCCATTGTATATCCTTGCCTCCTTTGTCATAGATTAGTTGAACATAGGTGCATGGGTTTATCTCTGGGCTTTTTTTCCTGTTCCATTGATATATATTTCTGTTTTTGTGCCAACCCATACTGTCTTGATTACTGTAGCTTTGTAGTATAGTCTTTAGGCAGGGAGCCTGATTCCTCCAGCTCTGTCTGTCTTTCTCAAGATTACTTTGGCTATTCAGGGTCTTTTGTGTTTCCACACAAATTGTGAAATATTTTGTTCTAGTTCTGTGAAAAATGCCATCAGTAGATTGATAGGGATTGCACTGAATCTGTAGATTGCTTTGGGTAGTACAGTCATTTTCACAATGTTGATTCTTCCAATCCAAGAACCTGGTATATCTCTCCATCCATTTGTATCATCTTTAATTTCTTTCATCAGTGTCTTATAATTTTCTGCATACAGGTCTTTTGTCTACCTAGGTAGGTTTATTTCTAAGTATTTTATTCTTTTTGTTGCAGTGGTAAATGGGAGTGTTTCGTTAATTTCTCTTTCAGATTTTTCATCATTACTGTATAGGAATGCAAGAGATTTCTGTGCATTCATTTTGTATCCTGCCACTTTACTAAATTCATTGATTAGCTCTAATAGTTTTCTGGTAGCATCTTTAGGATTCTCTATGTATGTATCATGTCATCTGAAAATAGTGACAGTTTTAATTCTTCTTTTCTGATTTGGATTCTTTTTATTTCTTTTTCATCTCTTATTGCTGTGGCTAAAACTTCTAAAACTATGTTGAATAATAGAGATGAGAGTGGGCAACCTTGTCTTGTTCCTGATCTTAGTGGAAGTGGTTTCAGCTTTTCACCACTGAGAACTATGTTGGCTGCACGTTTGTCATATATGGCCTTTATTATGTTGAGGTAAGTTCCCTCTATGCCTACTTTGTGGAGAGTTTTTTTTATCATAAATGGGTGATGAATTTTGTCAAAAGCTTATTCTTCATCTATTGAGATGATCATATGGTTTTGCTCCTTCAATTTGTTAATATGGTTTATCACAATGATTGATTTGCGTATATTGAAGAATACTTGCATTCCTCAGATAAACCCCACTTGATCATGGAGTATGATCCTT
The DNA here is from genome assembly GCF_937001465.1 of Orcinus orca. Lineage (NCBI taxonomy): Eukaryota > Metazoa > Chordata > Mammalia > Artiodactyla > Delphinidae > Orcinus > Orcinus orca. Next base: position 101,856,052 of record NC_064580.1, on the reverse strand, counting down.
AGGTGCTGTTTGCTAGTAATTGTTTTGAGGATTTTTACATCTATGTTCATCAGTGATATTGGCCTGTAGCTTTCTTTCTTTGTGACATCTTTGTCTGGTTTTGGTATCAGGGTGATGGTGGCCTCGTAGAATGAGTTTGGGAGTGTTCCTCCCTCTGCTATATTTTGGAAGAGTTTGACAAGTATGGGTGTTAGCTCGTCTTTAAATGTTTGATAGAATACGCCTGTGAAGCCATCTGGTCCTGGGCTTTTGTTTGTTGGAAGATTTTTAATCACAGTCTCAATTTCAATGCTTGTGATTGGTTTGTTTATATTTTCTATTTCTTCCTGGTTCAGTCTGGGCAGGCTGTGCTTTTCTAAGCATTTGTTCATTTCTTCCAGGTTGTCCATTTTATTGGCATATAGTTGCTTTTAGTAATCTCTCATGATCCTTTGTATTTCTGCAGTGTCAGTTGTTACTTCTCCTTTTTCACTTCTAATTCTGTTGATTGGAGTCTTCTCCCTTTTTTTCTTGATGAGTTATCGTCTCAAAGAACCAGCTTTTGGTTTTATTGATCTTTGCTATTGTTTCCTTCATTTCTTTTTCATTTATTTCTGCTCTGATCTTTATGATTTCTTTCCTTCTGCTAATTTGGGGTTTTTTTGTTCTTCTTTCTCTAATTGCTTTAGGTGTAAAGTTAGGTTGTTTATTTGAGATGTCTCTTGTTTCTTGAGGTAGGATTGTATTGTTATAAACTTCTCTCTTAGAACTGCTTCTGCTGCATCCCGTAGGTTTTGGAACATAGTGTTTTCATTGTCATTTATTTCTAGGTATTTTTTAAATTTTCTCTTTGATTTCTTCAGTGATCTCTTGGTTATTTAGTAGGGTATTGTTTAACTTCCATGTGTTTGTATTTTTTACAGTTTTTTTTTTTTTTCCTGTAATTGATATCTAGTCTCATAGCATTGTGGTTGGAAAAGATACTTGATACAATTTCAATTTTATTAAAATTACCAAGGCTTGATTTGTGACCCAAGATATGATCTATCCTGGAGAATGTTCCATGAGCACTTGAGAAGAAAGTGTATTCTGTTGTTCTTGGATGGAATGTCCTATAAATATCAATTAAGTCCATCTTGTTTAATGTGTCATTTAAAGCTTGTGTTTCCTTATTTATTTTCAGTTTGGTTGATCTGTCCATTGGTGAAAGTGGGGTGTTTAAGTCCCCTACTATGATTGTGTTACTGTTGATTTCCCCTTTTATGGCTTTTAGCATTTGCCTTATGTATTGAGGTGCTCCTATGTTGGGTGCGTAAATATTTACGATTGTTATATCTTCTTCTTGGATTGATCCCTTGATCATTATGTAGTGTCCTGCTTTGTCCCTTGTTATAGTCTTTAGTTTAAAGTCTATTTTGTCTGATATGAGAATTCCTGCTCCAGCTTTCTGTTGAGTTCCTTTTGCATGGAATATCTTTTTCCATACCCTCACTTTGTATGTATGTGTCCCTAGGTCTGAGGTGGGGCTCTTATAGACAGCATATATTCAGGTCTTGTTTTTGTATCCATTCAGCCAGTCTATGTCTTTTGGTAGGAGCATTTAATTCATTTACATTTAAGGTAATTATTGATATGTATGTTCCTATCCCATTTTAATTGTTTTGGGTTTGTTTTTGTAGGTCTTTTCCTTCTCTTGTGTCTCCTGCCTAGAGAAGTTCCTTTAGCATTTGTTGTAAAGCTGGTTTGGTGAGCCTGAATTCTCTTAACTTTTGCTTGTCTGTAAAGGTTTTAATTTTTCTGTCGAATCTGAATGAGATCCGTGCTGTGTAGAGGAATCTTGGTTGTTGGCTTTTCCCTTTCATCACTTTAAATATGTCTTGCCACTCCCTTCTGGCTTGCGGAGTTTCTGCTGAAAGCTCAGCTGTTAATCTTATGGGGATTCCCTTGTATGTTATTTGTTGCTTTTCCCGTGCTGCTTTCTTTGTATTTAATTTTTGATAGTTTGATTAATATGTGTCTTGGTGTGTTTCTCCTTGGATTTATCCTGTATGGGACTCTCTGTGCTTCCTGGACTTAACTATTTACTTTCCCATGTTAGTGAAGTTTTCAACTATAATCTCTTAAAATATTTTCTCAGTCCCTTTCTCTTTTTCTTCTGGGACCCCTATTATTTGAATGTTGGTGCATTTAATGCTGTCCCTGAGGTCTCTGAGACTGTCCTCAATTCTTTTCATTCTTTTTTCCTTATTCTTCTCTGCAGTAGTTATTTCCACTATTTTATCTTCCAGGTCACCTATCCGTTCTTCTGCCTCAGTTATTCTGCTAATGATCCCTTCTAGAGAATTTTTAATTTTATTTATTGTGTTGTTCATCATTGTTTGCTCTTTAGTTCTTCCAGGTCCTTGGTTCAACGTTTCTTTTATTTTCTCCATTCTATTTCCACTATTTTGGATCATCTTTACTATCATTACTCTGAATTCTTTTTTAGGTAGACTGCCTATTTCCTCTTCATTTGTTTGGTCTGGTGGGTTTTTACTTTGTTCCTTCATTTGCTGTGTATTTCTGTGTCTTATCATTTTGCTTAACTTACTGTGTTTGGGGTCTCCTTATCACAGGCTGCAGGTTCATAGTTCCTGTTGTTTTTTTTTTCTGCCTCCAGTGGGTAAGGCTGGTTCAGTTGCTTGTGTAGGGTTCCTGGTGCAGGGGACTGGTGCCTGTGTTCTGGTGGGTGGGGCTGGATCTTGTCTTTGTGGTGGGCAGGGTTGCGTCTGGTGTTGTGTTTTGGCGTGTCTGTGACCTTAATATGATTTTAGGCAGCCTCTGTGCATATGGGTGGGGTTGTGTTCCTGTCTTGCTAGTTGTTTGGCATGGGGTGTCCCTCACTGGAACTTGCTGGTCTTAGTGTTGAGATGGAGATCTCTGGGAGATCTCTTGCCGACTGATATTATGTGTTGCCGGGAAGTCTCTGGTGGTCCACTGTCATGAACTTGGCTCTCCCATCTCCGAGGCTCAGGCCTGACACCTGGCCGGAGCGCCAAGACCCTGTCAGCCACACGGCTCAGAAGAAAAGGGACCAAAAAAAGAAATAAAATAAAATATTTATTAAAATAAAAAGTTTGAAAAATCATTAAAATTTAAAAGTTTAAAGAAAAAGAGAGCAACCCAACCAATAAACTATGATTAACTTATAAATCAGAAATTAGTCAGTCACATACAGCAAACCCCAAGTCTACAGTTGCTCCCATAGTCCACCACCTCAATTTTGGGGTGATTCATTGCCTATTCAGGTATTCCACAGATTCAGAGTACATCAAGTTGATTGTGGAGATTTAATCCGCTGCTCCTGAGGCTGCACAGCGAAATTTCTCTTTCTCTAGTTTGTTCTCACTGCTCCTAGGGTTCAACTTTGGGTTTGGCCCCACCTCTGCATGTAGGTTGCCCTCTGTGGTCTGTTCTTTGCCCAGAAAAGACTGGGTTAAAGGAGCAGCTGACTAGGGGGCTCTGGCTCACTCAGGCCTGGGGGAGGGAGGGGTATGGAATGCAGGGCAAGCCTGTGGCGGTAGAGGCCTGCGTGACTTTACAACAGCCTGAGGCACACCATGTGTTCTCCTGGAGAAGTTTTCCCTGGATCCCGGGACCCTGGCAGTGGCGGGCTGCAGAGGCTCCTGGGAGGTGTGGATAGTGACCTGTGCTTGCACACAGGATTCTTGGTGGCTGCAGCAGCAGCCTTAGAGTTTCATGCCCATCTCTGGTATCTGTGCTGACAGCCGTGGCTCACAACCATCTCTGAAGCTCGTTTAAGAAGTGCTCTGAATCTCCTCTGCTCACACACACCGAAACAACGGTCTCTTGCCTCTTAGGCAGGTCCAGAGTTTTCCTGGACTCCCTCCTGGCTAGCTGTGGCACACTAGCCCCCTTCAGGCTGTGTTCACGCAGCCAACCCCAGTCCTCTCCATGGGGTCTGACCTCAGAAGCTCGTGCCTCAACTCCCAGCCCCTGCCCACCCTGGCGGGTGTGCAGACAAGCCTCTCGGGCTGGTGAGTGCTGGTCGCACTGATCCTCTGTGTGTGGGAATCTCTCTGCTTTGCCCTCTGCTCCCGTTGCTGCCCTCTCTGCCGTGGCTCTGAAGCTTCCCCCCACTCTGCCCACTCCCCTTCTCTGCCAGTGAAGCAGCTTCCTAATGTGTGGAAACCTTTCCTCCTTCACAGCTCCCTCCCACTGGTGCAGGTTCTGTCCCTATTCTTTCGTCTCTGTTTTTTCTTTTGCCCTACCCAGGTAGGTGGAGAGTTTCCTGCCTTTTAGGAAGTCTGAGGTCTTTTACCAGTGTTCAGTAGGTGTTCTATAGGAGTTGTTCCACATGTAGATGTATTTCTGATGTATCTGTGGGGAGGAAGGTGATCTCCATGGCTTACTCCTCTGCCATCTTGAAGATTCTCCCGTCTTGTCTTCTTGATGATAGAAATTCTGACAGGTGTGAGGTGATGTTTCATTGTGGTTTTGATTTGCATTTTCCTGATGATCAGTGACATTGAGCATCTTTTCATGTACCTGTTAGACATTTTTGCAAAGAAGACATCCAAATGGCCATTTAGGTCTTCTGCCCATTTTTTAATTGGGTTGCTTGTTTGTTTTTTTTATATTGAGTTGCATGAGCTGTTTATATATTTTGGATATTAACTGCTTATCTGATATATGGTTTGTAAAAATTTTCTCCCATTCTTTATGATGCCTTTTCATTCTGTTTGTTGTTTCGTTTGCTGTGTGGAAGCTTTTAAGCTTGATGTAGTCCCATTTGTTGATTTTTGCTTTTGTTGTTTGTTCTTTTGGTGTCATATCCAAAAAGTCGTTGCCAAAACCAATGGCAAGGAGATTCTTCAAGGAGTGTTATGGTATCACTGACTGTTAGGTTTGAGTCTTTGATCCATTTTGAGCTAATTTTTGTGATTGGTGCAAGATAGGGGTCCAATTTCATTGTTCTACCTATGTTTATCTAGTTGTAGCAGTGTTATAGGACACTCATCTTGACGTTGCATTTACATAGCCAGCACATTGTTGTTGTTGTTGTTTTGCGGTACGCGGGCCTCTCACTGTTGTGGCCTCTCCCATTGCGGAGCACAGGCTCTGGACGCACGGGCTAAGCGGCCGTGGCTCACTGGCCCAGCCGCTCCGCGGCATGTGGGATCTTCCCGGACCGGGGCACGAACCCGTGTGCCCTGCATCGGCAGGCAGACTCTCAACCACTGCGCCGCCAGGGAAGCCCCAGCACATTGTTTTGGTTTTAAAAGTATTCTTATTTAAGAGTAACCATATATGTAAGTGGCCAGTGGAGATTATGGAAGAGTGAATCCTACTCCTTGACTCTGCCACTACTTAGCTTTCTCATGTCTAACAGAGGAAGAGAATCCTAAGGCTGGTTTAATTTTCCTTATTTCCTTTACTTTCCAATTTCGTGTGTAATCCATAGTTCCCCCTCCTATTTATAACCCTCCTAATCAGGTATGATTTGAAATTCAGAAAAACACTTGAACCAAAATCCTTATGGCTGAGGAAGAGGTAAACAGAAGTTTATGAGCACTAGAATTTCACACATGGTAAACTAATTCTGTAGAGATCATTATATCCTCACATAATCTTTTTTTCAGTTTGTAAAGTAAGTAACAGAAAATGTTAAGCAACTTGCCTAGGATCATACAGTGGTTGAGCTCAAATTTGTTTCTAAACTCCATTTTTTTTTGGCTACACAATGTGGATGCCACACAGTAGGCACATTGTGGGAGAAACGAGGCCAGATTGGACACAGTTCTTTGAGACAAAAGAGCAGTCAGAAGAAAAAAAAGAAGTGATTGAAATCAGGGGTTATTTTTCATTGTCTTTTTATAATGTCTTTTTTGTGTGCCTTGCATGAAGGGGAAGGCCAAGAAAGCCCTTTTGTCTGTTCATTAGCTTATTAGCATCAACAGAAAGTTTTTTAACTGTGACTAGCCAGTCTGTCTCCTACTTCTCTATTTTCTATGTTAAAAGCAGCATGATACTGGAAATAAGGGAAGAAGGAGATGCTGAATAGGAGATATTTTCTTATAGAAGTGATTGATAGTGTTTAGTTTCTTTTATACTGATAATAATATCAATTCCTCTATCATCCCACAACAGAGACAGATTTATACACACATTCATAGAGACTCCACTGTGTCTTATATGATACAATGACCTTTCCCAAACCAGAGTACTTCAGTAAATGCTTATTGGTTAGACTGACTGAGGCCAGGTTGTGATCAAGCACATATTTTGAGTTATATGGATTCTCCAGACCCTGTTTCAAGTTACTACCTCATCATTTTCAAATAGATTAACACATCTCATCAAACATGTTTCAAAATCATGCTCAAGGATCTGATTAGCCGAAGATAGGTTGTCTGCAATTTTATTCCCCCCCCTCAAAATTTTCAAAGTACACCACTAATTTGGATCATTGAATAACATAACTCTGAAAATTTAACCAATCAGTTGCTCTCCTAAGTCACTATTTTGTCTGATCACTGTGTTTAGTAATATATATTTAGCATTTCTGTAGAGGAGTGGGACATGCCTATTTGTCAAAGCCACTGTATGAAAATGGTTATATACAATGCCAAATTTTCTCAGTGATCTCCTGTTTTTCTAGTTTTCTCTGGGCTAATATATCAAATATTTACAAAAAAGAAATCTTACTTTTGTCTAATTTCATTAAATTTTGAGCTTTATACATAGTGAAACTCCCTAAAGCGTTGGAACAACTTATGTACTCAGCTAAATATGAGATAACATGGTAGTAGCTCTCAAGAAAGAAATACGAGTGATAGATTTACAAAAGGTGAAAAATTACTCTATGCATTTGATTTTAAAGTAGGTGATAGGAAAGGATAGCTTCCTACTCCCAGGTTAATATGCAACCCTACAATTGAGATAAAATAATGTTTTGCCTTGCAGATATGCCTACCCTGTTCTACATTGTTCTATAAATAGGCAGTGATGGCAGAGCAGTCTGCTCAGGCAAAATAGACACTGCCCTGGCCAGAAACACTGTCTGTATTAACATACCTGCCTGACAGCTCCAAATCAGATCAATGATTTTAAAGCCAAATAAAGGCTTTCGTTACATATCTCAAGGTAGATGCAATCCTGGGTATTTTAAGAACTATTTTTCATCAGAATGAGAATGAACAGTTTTTTACTTGCTGAATTTAATTCTATATTAAAATATACAGTATTCTCTCCTATTATGAGTAATCAGGTCATGCAGATGTGCAGGTTTCATCCTTACATTTAAACGTGTTTCATTGGAGACAAGCAACAATATTTTTTTTTCACATATATCTGCCTGGAAGCAAACATTTAATCTTTGGCAGTTAAGGGCCTCAGGATTTAGTTATTATATCATTAGGTACGAATACTTTTTACTAACTTATCCCAAATATAAAGGAAAAATTGAGATCATATCAGTTTGACTTATATAATAATCTAGAACTTCTATATTGCATCCGCTTAATTAGCTGGTCTCCCCCGCCGCACACAAACACACACAGAGTCAGTCTCTAAATAGATATTGACTCAGAAAGTAACTCAAACCTAAATGGACCTTTCTCCACTCCAAATTTAATCAGATGCTCTTTAGTTTCTGCAACTTTCTGTAGCATCCAAAGCAATATATGATAACTAAGTCTTTTTAAGCATTTACATATGTGCTAAGCATTTTATACTCATTATCTTATTTAATGTAAACAACATTACCAAGAGTTTAACTAATAGGCATTGCAAACTCCACCCATATTCTTCCTGTGAACAGCAAATAAATAGATTGTTCTCAGGCTATTTGTTCCTAAATTCCTTCAGCTTGTGTTTGTTTCAGTTATGGTTTGAGTTTGACGCACTGAAACTAGACAAGGAGGTCCCAGTTCTTACCTAATGGATGTGGAAAAGGTGTCACATCGATGGTTTTATGTCGTTGGGCAAATGGAATAATGTCTGGAAGAAAAAAAAAATACAGTAAGCCTCTATCACGTCTGCATAGTGTAAACATCATATTATTTTCCTTCCAAATAAATACTAAAGTTAATTAGGCAATCAGGAGTTTAAATGGAGAAAAAGTATGAGAAAAAGTAATGCAACAGATAAATATGGGATAATCATGAGAAAATGTAATTTTAAATATTGTCTGAGGAAGCCAGGCCCATAAAGGATATTAAGAACAGCTTGAGCAGAGCTGGATGTCTAAGAATGGACACGATCACTGAAATGTGGAAGAAATGGGAAGAAAAAACAGAATTTAAGATGAACTTCCCAATGTCATGTCCGATTAGTGCTGCTGACTCATCTAGTTGGGCCCTGAAGAATTTTCAAAATGGTAATGGCACTTTCCCAGGGAGAGTATACGATGTAGTGGAAAGATGGGCTTTTGTGTCAGACAGACTGGAACATGAACCTTCACTCAACTACTCCTAGTAGTGTGACTTTGAGTAAGTTACTTAAATTTTCTCATCCTGTTTCCTCATCTGTTGAATAGTTGCTAATGCCTCCTTAGGATTGTGTGAGGACTATTGGAAATAGCCTATGCCCAACCTTTAGCACTATACCTGGCACACAGTAATGCCCGCTCACAAATATCAGCTGTCCCTTCTGAGTTCATAAAGTGGTTGTCCATTGTGACACACTTACTTTCTAGAGATGAAAGATTATGAGACAGAAATACTTTACAGAATCACTGAAATAAACAGGAAACCTGGATTCTGGTACTGGCTTTCCTATTAGCTTATCGTTCAGCCTTGGGCAAGTAGTTCACTCTTGCAAGTAGTTCACTCTCAAAGGTTCCTTATGTTCTCATATAGAGAATAGGATCACATTATTTCTAATGGGCTTCCCGAATCTTACATTCTGTGATTCCTCCCCAAAAAGGGAATTCTAATAGATAAACTAAACTATTGATTAGACATAATTCATTTGTAATAGCAAAGAATAAGCTCTAAATGAACCATGTAACAAAATACTTTAACTGGATTATAAAAGAGTAATTTTTAAGAGGTAAAACTATTGCACAACCCATAAATACTCTCTAAAAGTTAAAACTGCATTTCATACAAATTCTTAATTTCCTTCAAAAGTATAGCCCTCTCAGCCTAGTTAGAAAGAAACATTCATTATTGTGACTGTCCTTGTATAAATTCATTTTGGGTTCACTTTTCATTGCAGGATCTCTGCATAATTTTCAGATATCATGAAGGCATAAACATGATTACAGCTTTCTCATTTTACAGGTGAATAACTAAACTATGATGCAGAGAAGTTAAATAAATTACCCAGTGCCCACCCATGAGGGACAAAGCTGGAATAGAGCCTAGTTATTCTGATGCCAAAAATACCATTTTCCCTGCTGCATCCCCCACCATCATTACTCACTCCCAGATTCTCGAAGGACTCATTTGCTTTTGATAAGCTCAGACATGTCATTTTCTCTCTCTAAAAAGTGCTGCTTCAATTTTTTGAAGGGAGAGGATATCTGTAGTTGAAATTTGGCCCAAATAACACCATCTCAAGTGAGAAGATCACTTACCCTCACCCACCATGTGCACTACTTTACTTTCTAGTCCATAGTTTGGCACTTTGTGTAGAAAATTGATCTTTTACAGCCACTTAGTAGTATTTCTCAAAGTCCTACAAGCAGTACTGTGCTAAATGGCATCGAGCTCATCTGGATATGTTGAGTTTCCAGATCATAAACTCCTAAAGGGCAGAGTCTACAATTATTTGGCTAACTTTATATCACTTGCAACTGTGGATGCTGAATAAATACTATTTCATGGTAATGACGAGGATGACAAGTTAATGCTCCTCAAAGTGTCAACCAACCAGTCGATTCAGTGAAAGTCAAACTGGTCATTTGATGTCATAAAAGAATCCAGTTACTTGACTGAATTATTCAAATTGTAGCTGGTTGCTTTTATGCTTGTATAGATATAACGTTAAAGTTGCTTCCATATTGAGAAGAGAATGGTGTAACATATTCATCAGTAGTCACTTTTATCTCATCAAATTAATAAAATATAATAATATAGTGGCCTGGAATCTCAGGAATTTCCTTTAGGTAGCCTTTCCAAGCCATGAATTTATGTCACAGTATTCTTGGCAGATAAATGCCCTGGCTAAACTTTATTAATATTGACCTAGTGCAATTAAAATTGAGTACCCTAAGAAGCGGGCTTCCGTTTACCATGTTTTGGTTTATATAATTTTCACCTCCATATCTACATTTGGAAAATAAAGTGGGAAAAGAAATCCACTGAAGACAATGAGCAATGGATAGGACCAGCAACGGAATACTGAGGATCATCAATTTGAAAAAAAAAACAAAAGAATAAAGCTGGAAGACTTACTACCTCACTTCATGACTTATTCTAGATCTTACATGTTCTCACTACAAAAAAGAAATGATAATTATGTGATGTGACAGAGGTATTAGCTAATGCTAAATGTTCATGGCAGCTCTACTTGTAATAATCTCAAACTGGAAACAACCCAAATGTAGTAATCATTTTGCAACATATAAGTGTATCAAATCAACACATTGTATACCTTAATGTTATACAATGTTATCTGTCAAATTGTATGTTAATAAAGCTGAAAAAAAGATACAATAATCAGGGCAGTGTAGTGTATATGGATGTACAGACACATGGATCAATGGAATAGGAAAGATTCCATATAGAGAGTCACTCATATATAGTCAATTAATTTTTGAGCAAATTTGCCAAGGTAATTCCTGGTGAAAAGATGATCTTTTGAGAAAATAGTGCTGGAAATATTAGACAAAAGAAAAATTTAACTTCAACCTCAATCACACCATATATAAAAATTAATAGAAAATGTATCACAACCCAAATAGAGAAATGAACATCATACAACTTTTAGAAGAAAACAGGAGATAATCTTAACAACCTTGGATTTAACAAGGATATCTTAAATATAACAAAAACAAATAAAAAAATACTCAGTAAATAACAGTTCATCAAAAGTATATCTTAAAAAGACAATGATACAAGTGTGAAAAGATGAGCCATAGACTTGGAGAAAATATTTGTAAAGCAAATACCTGACCAAGAACTTCTAAAATATCTAAAAACACTTTTATAACTTGTTAGAATAGAAACCACTGAATTAAAAATGGGCAAAATATTTGAAAATGTAACAAAAGAAACTCAGCAAATAAGCACATTAAATTATGCTCAAGATCATTAGCCATTAATAACATGTCTATTAAAACCATAATAAGATACTGCTACATACCCACTAGAAAGGCTAAAATTAAAAAGACTGAAAATACCATGCATTGGTAAGGATGCAGAAATCAGATACACTGCTGGTGGGAATGCAAAATTACACAACCACTTTGAAAACAGTAAGCAATTTATTATAATGTTAAAAATAAACCAGCCATACAAATCAGCCTTTGCATTCCTAGGTATTTACCCAACAGAAATTAAAGCATATGTTCCCTACTAAGATTTATACATAAATGTTCATAGCAGCTCTATTTGTAATAATCTCAAACTGGAAACAACCCAAATGTCTTATTGATATAAGTGAATGAATGAACAAATTTCAGTGTATCCATATAATGGAACGCTACTCAGCAATAACAATAAATTATTAATACAGGCAACAATATAGATGAATCTTAAAATAATTAGGCTGAGTGAAAAAAGCCAGAAAACAGAGTGTAGGATTCCATTTATATATATATATATATATATATATATATATATATATATATAAACCTTGATAATATGCAAACTAGTCTATAGTGACAGGAAGCAGATCAGTGGTTGCTTGGGGAATGGTGGTTGCATTGGCTCAGAAAGAGAGATTATAAATGGACACCAGGAAACTTTTGGGGGTAAAGGATATGTTCATTATCTTGATTGTGGTGATGGTATACATATACAAAACAAATTTTACACTTTAAAAATTGGGAGGATATATACATGTGTATGTATATATTTTTTTTAGTCATCTGAATATACGTGGTAATTGAAATCTTGGGAAGGATTATAGAATTAGAAGACAGTAGGGTCTAGGAACAATCTTGATTACAACATATAACAGCTGGGTCGAGGAAGATGCATTTGCAAAGGAGAAGAGAAGGAATGGGCAGAGAAGTAAAATAAGTATTGTAGAACCCAAGGGAAAAGAGTTTTCAGGAAGGATTGAGTCGTTTGTCAACAGTAAACGTTGCTGCTAAGAGGTCAAATAAAATGAGAATAGTAAAATCTATTTAACTTAGAGACACTGGTAACCTTAGCCAGATCTGTTTTTATGGAGGAATGTGGCAGGAAACTATATTGTAGTGGGTTGATGGGAAATAAAGAAATGGGGAGAGTGAATAAAAGTAAATTTTAAAGATTTTTGGCTGATAAAAATAGAAAACAGAGATATAGGTGGAAGTGGCCAGAGGGAGAAGAGGAGTTATGGAAGGCTATTTTAAAAATTGAGGGCACGGGAATTCCCTGGTAGTACAGTGGTTAGGACTCGGTGTTTTCACTGCCGGGGCCTAGGTTCAATCCCTGGTCGGAGAGCTAAGATCCCCCAAGACATGTAGTGCAGAAAAAAAAAAGCGGGGGGGGGGGGGCACAAATACTACAACATTTATAACAGTGTTGTGCTTGAGATGGCTCTTGAGAGTCAACTGTTACATTTTCAAAAATTTTGCAAGCCATTAAAAAATAAGTTATATAAACTTAGAATTAGGCAAATTATATTAAAACCAAAGAAATAAAAACTCAAAACTCATCAGTTAATTATATTATACTATTATTTATACATGAGGTTATTTATATTGATTGTGTCTGTGTGGTGGGAATATTATCTGTAATGTTTACAGCTACATATCTCAACTCTATGTTCAGTGACATCATGTGGGTCATTTGAACTTGGCCATGGAGTTCTGGAATATTTACACCACAGAAATTGGTAAATACTACAAATAATGGCTTGATTTATTTTTGTTGTTATTTTTATTGTCTAGCAAAAACATGATAGAGAAAATCTTAATGCTGATTAAACTTTAAAATTAGGTCTGTGACCATTACGCTCTAAATAGCACAAAAAATTGAGGAATTACTATTCCAGTATTCAAAAACTATTGGGTGATTCAGCAGAAAAGTCACTCACATCACTGATGAACGTGCTATGTTCTGACACTTTCCATTTTTTCACTTTCATCTTATTCACTAATAGAAACAAAAATATCAGTCAACACTCAATGCCAGAACTACACTCGTTTGTTAATTACATCCACAGGTTGGCTATGAATACACAAGCTCACCAAAAACAAAGACAGCATTCAGTGAGAATCAACTGATTATATGGAATTTATGATACAGTATAGTATATTTTATTTGTAAATTGTATGCTATACATACTGTTAGTGAAATTTACAACCATGCACATATATGCATGTATGCATTTTTCTAGATAGCCAGTTATTAAACATTTATTAACACATTTATATGTCAATAAGCCATAATAAAACAGATCAGCAAAATCTTAAAAATCCATCTATATCTGTTGAATTACTATTCCTTGAGAATGTTAAATGACTTTAAAGCATGGACAAGACAATATGGGCTTGGGGCAAGATTATAGATATAAAATATATATTTGAGAGGTATCCAATATAGTAAGGGACATGGCTGGGGTAAAGTTCCGAAGACACTGAATTTACCAACTTGGATCAATAACCTAGACTCATACCAGACCATGATTAAAACTCAAGCAGTTCATTTGTCATTCGATTAAGGCTCTATAATAAAAGTAATAAATACTTAATGTGGACCAGACACTGTGCTAAATATTTTAAGAATCCTTATGCAATAGGTATTATTATTACTACAGCCATTATATGAGCAGAGGAAAGTGAGGCTGACGGAGATTTATTAACTTGCACAAATTTATAGAGCTACTTAGTAGAAGAGCTAGCATTTGAACAAAGTTCTGCCTGACACCAGTTATAAAGTTGCTGGTGCACCTAACCACTGTATACCACTGCCTCTTTCTAATCTTTTTTCCAGCTTTATTAAGGTATAATTAACGAATAAAAGTTGAATATATTTAAAGTGTACAAGTAGATGTTTTCATATAGGTATTCTCTGTGAGATAATCACACAATCCAGCTAATTATCACTTCACACTCTCCATTTTCTTTCTCTTTTCTTACTTTGCAGTGAGGACACAGGATCTACTCTCTTAGTAAATTTCAAGTATAAAATACAGTATTGTTGACTATAGTCACATTGCTGTATACTAGATCTCTAGAACTTATCTTCTATAACTGAAACTTTGTACTCCTTGACCAATATCTCCCCACTTCTCCCTTCACCCAACCCCAGGCGACCAACATTCTATTGTTTCTATGAGTTTGACTATTTTAGATTCCAAATTTAAATGAAATCATATATTGCGTGTGTATGTGTGTATATATATACATACATATCTCACATGTATCTCATTTTCTTCATCCATCAATGGACACTTAGGATGTTTCCATATCCTGGCTATTGTGAATAATGCTGCAAGGAACATGGGAGTGGAGTGCAGAGATATCTCTTTGACATACTGATTTCATTTCCTGTGGATATATACCCAGAAGTAGAGTTGCTGGATCATTACCACAGTTCTATTTATAATTTTTTGAGGAATCTCCATTCTGTTTTCCCTAGTGGCAATACCAATCTACATCCCCACCAACAAAATGTACAAAGGTACTCTTTTCTCCATATCTTTGCCAACGCTTATCTTTTGACTTTTGATAAAAGGTATTCTAACAGGTGTGACATGATATCACATTGTGGTTTTGATTTGCATTTCCCTGATAACTAGTGATGCTGAGCACCTTTTCATATACCTGTTGGCCATTTGTAAGTCTTCTTTGGGGAACTGTATATTCAGCTCATTTGCTTGTTTTTTAAATTGGGTTATTTGGGTTTTTGCTACTGAGTTGTATAAGTTCCTTATATATTTTGGATATTAATCCCTTATCTGATATATCGTTTATAAACATTTTCTCCCATTCTGTAGGTTGCCTTTTCACTCTGTTGATTTTGTTTCCTTTGCTGAGCAAAAGCTTTTAGTTAGGTGCAATGCCACTTTTCTTTGCTGCTTTCATAGTTCTTTTTCCTTGAATTTTGACAATTTTATTATAGTGTGTCTAGGTGTAGTCTTCTTTGGATTGACCCTCTTTGTAGTCCTTAGAGCTTCATGATACTTGATGTCCATTTCCCTTCCAAGTTTTGGAAAGTTTTAATTCATTATTTCTTTAAGCTTTGTCTTTTTCTCTCTCTTCTCTTGCTGGGACTTCCATAATTCATATGTTTTTTCATTTTGATAGTGTCCCATAAGTCCTATAGGATTTTTTTTTTACACTTTTCATTCTTTTTCCTTTTTGTTCATGTGACTGTATAATTTAAAATGACTTGTCTTCAAAGCTTAGTAACTTAGGATTTACTTTTGTAAAAGCACGTTGACAAGTATTAAAATGTTATACTTGCATTTTGACAATTATAGTATAAATATAAAACACAAAACATCCAGTGTTAAACACTGATCTCCATGGTTGTCTTGGATTTAGATATTGGTAGTTTATATTTCATAGAAGGGAACTTTCAAAGTTCTGTCAGTGCTTATAGCATGTAATATTATCCCTCATCAAAATCTTCATGAAATCTAAAATGCTGGTATTAAAAGTGGTTATTATTTTTTCTTGAATATTCTAAAACAGCCAGTTTGGAGTAGCTTTCAGATTTTCAAGGCATGAAGATACACTGAATACTCAAGAATATGTTTTAACACGTTAAGTATAAGTTTGTTTACAGTTACAATAAAAATACCTTCAACTTTCAGCTACTGAAAGAAAATACCCTAAGAAAACATGAAAGGTATTTTGGGCCAAGTTACTTCTTAGTGAAAATAATATAACATCTTGATCAAATTTTAAACCAAATTCTTGAAAGCATTAAGAATTGTTTTTATTGTTTTTTTTGTTTTTACAATTGTCAAACTATTCCAACTCCTAATAAGAAATTTTCAAATTAAAAAATTATCTCTGTTGCTTAGAAAATATGTTTTACCTTTAATCTCAAATTCACTTTAAATGCTGGACATATGATTTAATACCTAAGAAGACTCTAGCTAAATTATTTGGTAATATTTATAGGGTGATACTTTTCTGGGTAGATATGTTTCACACAACAGTTTTTAATTAATGCTGAAAAAAATCACTTCATAATTTTAAATACACTTAATGATAGGCTGATTGATGGATTAACAGTTTATTTAGTAATTTAGATGGCATAGGGTCCAATAAAGGCAACAATCTGATAATTGCTCAACGTGCAATTCTGCCCATTAGTAATACTAAGCCAATAACTTGATATTTCACTCAGTTGGATTACTTAGTTTCATGTATGTGATTTGATCAGCAAAGCAGTAGATACACAATGTCAAGATTTTTCCTTTATTATTATTTTAAGAGCAGCTCAGTGATTTGGGGGGTTGGTTAGTATAATACAGAGAACATAGGGAAAAAGTATAAAATGGCACTTAAAACCAATACCCATACTCATCTCATTATGGTCATAACTAAGAATATTAACTTTTGTGTAATTTGCTTTTCCTTAGAACATAAAGCATTAACTTGAACTTCAAGTATATACACAATACATAAACAACCTTATGCAAAATACTTTTCGTAAGTTATATTACATTTTCAAATATTGGAAACTGAATATCTGTGATTTGTCTTTTGACTAAATATAACAAGAAGAGAACAACATTCAACAAGGGAGGGTTATACTGATAATAAAGCTCTCAAAGTTAAAAATGTCTTCCTTTCCCTTTCTACCTAGCACAGACTATACAATGTCCTGAGAGGACTTATGATGAGAAAAATGTCAATCACAGCTTTAAGCCCTTGGTTTGGAAAGAGCTAATGAGAAAGTGGATTGGAAGGTGAGACTTCATGTTTGCTTTCAAATAAGTGGTCTTAAACTTTTTCTATAAGAAGACAAATTAGTTCATATATATATATATAATATATATATATAATATATATATATATATATATATATATATACCATTCATTTTTACAGCTTTCAGGTAAAGTCCAACACTTGATTTATATAAAGTCTGTGAGGAGAGGTCAGTAGAGATCATCTAATCTTAAATTGTGAAATCATTCAACTTCTTAGCATAGTCTCTCCCCAGTAAAAAGCACAGCATGCCTGGGTATGCCACTGGTGATCTCTAATAAAAGTTAGTTAGTTCCAAAGACTGGGAGATTTCTGCTAGTCATACATTCTTTTTACCATCTTGTTTATTAGCAAAAATCAGCAATCCAGCTTTCCTTAGGTCCTCATGGGCTAACATTTTATACAGTTCTCTAATTACAGAAATTCTTGGTCTGTAGTGTCCACAACAATTACAAAATCTCTGTTAGTACAGTAAGTGTTCCAGGAAGAATGAAGAGATTCTTGGCCACCAGTTTTCCACGTGAGGAAGCATGTATTATTAATCACTATCTCTTCTACATTACTTCCTATTGCAGGGGATGTATGTACAATTTCATTCACAGAAAATTGGTAAAGGATGATACTTTTCCTTGCATTATCCACCCCAACAATAACTTTGTGCTCCTGGTGCTTGAAGAGTCTCCATATCCTGGTGAAGAGAATTCCCATTCTTGGGTAGCTGACCCCCTTTCCAGCCACCTGGGTGACCTGGACACCCCCAGCTCAGGCTGAAGCAGGGGAGGAAGATGGGCTGGAGCCTACACCTCTGCTGCTGCTGCTTCTGCACTGACTGCTGGCCAGCTTCCTAGGAACCAGAGGGAGGCAAAAGCCCAGGCCTCCCTGCCACACCCATGGCCTGGACGCTGCCTCTGGGGCACTCTTCTGGCTTGCACACATTGCCTCCATGTTGTCTGCAATGAGCCTCGTGGACCACTGTCCTCCTCTAGCTCAGGTGACTTGCCTTGAAATTCAATAATTCTTCTTCTCTGATTGATCAAGTCTGCTGTTGAAGTTCTCCATTGAGTTTTTAATTCTTTATTTCTATTGTATTCTTCAGCACCACAATTTCTGTTTGGTTCTTTTTTATGATTTCTGTCTCATTGTTGAAATTCTTGTTTTGTTCACGTGTTGTTTTCTTGATATTGTTATCTACGTTTGTTCTCTTGTAGCTCACTAACAACTTGGCAATCTCTATAAAATGTATAATGCATGTATTGTTTGATTCAAAAGGAATTTGTCATACAAAACTGAGTATTTTAAGCAGGCAAAACTAGTTTTCAGTAGCATTGTTTTAGTAGGGAAAAGTTGGTGACAATGTAAGTGTTCATCAGTATCAGACTGGTTAAATTAATCATACCTCAATTATGCTATACAGCTATTATTATATAGAGAATATCACATAGCTAGTAACGTGGTTTATAATATCTATATATACTGCCCTGAAAAAGTTACTGGAGATACATTGTTAAGCAAATAAAACAATTTACAAAACAAAATGCATGTTATGATGCCAGGTGGCCACATAAACAAGATATATGAGACCCAGTGGGTTAGTTAGATATAGTTGATTGTGGGTGCACAGAACCATCCTGAAAGTATATACATATGCTAAAGTGAGGACTTCGGAAAAAAAGAGTGGAATGAAAAATGGGACTACACTTACTTTTTCCTTTGTTGCCTATGTAATACATTAAAACAAAATGGGCCTATCTTTATTTTAAAAAATACTAGCCTGCACATTGTATTTTTGCCACTGCCAGAATCAATGGGTATGGAGACAGTAATCAAAAATGTTAGTGTGGCTGGTACGTAAGATAAGGATGAGGCACTCCCTGGGTTTACTCTCTGTCTGCAGAGCCAGATTAAGACACAAAGTCAGGTTAGTTAAATACATATATAAGAGGGTCTAGAATGTTCTTGACATTCCCAGATGCCAGTGGCAAGAGCTTTATTTGAACACTGAAGTAGAAATGTAGAAGATATAACATATTATAAGACCATTAAATCTTCCCATTTCTATAATGGAATGGAATGGAATGTGGAAAGGTGAGGAAAAATCATAAGTTGCTTCTTAAACTCACAGAAATGTATATTAATGTTCAAACTCCGCCAGCTTCCAACTTTACTACTGTTAGTGTGCAAAAATGAGAGCAAGTATGTTTCTGACACATTTTGACAATTTTTTCAATGCATATAAGCAGGCAGCAAAACAGCATCCTAGAAAAGCTTCAAGTATCACGTAGGCTACTCAGCTGACACCCATAAAGTCATTTCTGGATGCGATTTCTCTTGTTCTAATCTACGGTCTCATAGTACTGTTAAAACTTGACCCCATCTTAATACTGATTTCATGGTCTTTTAATTAAATCCAGTTCAAAGAAAGGACTCAGTTCCCCAACCATATGCATCACATCTGGGGCAATGGAAATAATTATGCTCTTGATTTAATGCAGTCTGTCTCTTTCCTGAACGTTTTTGGTGGGAAACATAGGTGAAAACCTAATGGAAGAGGAGGAAGAGATGGGCATCCAGGGAAAGTTATACTAAATATTGAAAGGAGAATGATTTTAAAGGAGCACACATTCATGAAAATTATACTTAAGCATGGAGAAGAGAAATCTAATAAGAAACTTCTAAATCGATAACATTTCAGAAATTGATCCTTAACTAATAATTTGGGTTTGACAAAATGGATGAATAGGTATCTCTTGCTTTCCTCCATTTCAGTTCAGGTAGGCAGTCCCTCAAATGGCCCCAAAGGCACCCGCCTTCTGAGATGAATGCCCTTGTGTAATCCCTCATCCAGTGTGGAGTGGAACTAGTGACTTGTCTCAAACAGAATACAGCAAAAGTGATAAAATAGGAAGTCATTTCTCGAGGTTAGTTTATAAGAAGACTCTGGCTTCCATTTTACTTGCCATCTCTCACCCTATCTCATTCATATTCTCTCTCTGCCATTGCTCTGGTGGAAGCCGACTATCATATTTTGAGTAATTCTTTGCCCAAGTAGTAAGGAACTGATATCACTAGCCATAGCCGGGGAGGGACTTAGGCCATATGAGCAAGCTTGAAAGCAACTCCTCCCTCTTTTGAGCTGTGTTAGAGATCTTCAAGCAGAGGCTGCTCCATATTCCTGACCCAGAGCAACTGTGAGATAATAAATGTTTGCTGTTTGAAGCCACTAAGTTTGGGGGTAACTTGCTATGCAGCAATAAGTAAATTAGTGATTTTTTTCTGAAAAATATTTAAGTTTCATAAATCATTCCATTTTATATGTATGAGAGGAGTAAGCTCCCTGTTTAAAAATATCCAGGGGTCTTACGTTTTTCTGAAAAGATAATTTAGTAAAACGCAATCACCCCGATCATTGGTTTTATTAAATTCAGTTTTCTTATAACAAGAATTCCTAAGGTATGGCATACTTTTGGGTGTACACTGTAATCTGAAGTATGGTGGCTAGGTCATAGATGAAAATATGCATACTCATATGTCAACTTTTGCTGAGGTCTTTATGTATGTCAGGCACTATTCAAAATGCTTTTTGTTTTTTTAAACATGTATTACAATACTTAATCCTCACCCAAAAAAGCTAATAAAGTAGATTTTTTTCCCTCCCATTTAACACATGAAGCAACAGGCATGGAGGGCAATGGAGGTTAAGCAACTTGCCCAAAGTCCCATGGCAAGAAGATGCGAACTCCGGCGCTCAGAATCCAGAACCCACCATCTCAACCACAACTCTCCTGGGAACCCACGTTCAATTCGGGGACTGCATTCTTCGTATGGAGCATTCTGTTCTCTTTGATCACAAAGCAGAGAAATTTTAGATGATAGATGTAAATGTTCACAAGGACGAACGCTAACCTGTAATGAATCAGAGACCTCCTGGGAGATAGTATAATTTGAGTAGGTAAGAATGAGGACTCTCTCCTATGACTACAAAAGCAGAAAGAGATGGGGGAGGAACTAAGGTTACCAGAGCTTGGTGAAAGCTGCAGCTGTGACCACAGAAGAATACGGCCACTGTCAGAAGTGTGCCAAGGCAAAGGGCAGGTGGCAAGAAGAAATATCCCAACTGGTCTCTTCCTCCCACCTTTAATCACCTGACACTTCCCCACACTGGCCAAACCCAACTACAAACCAGAGGGCAAGGACCCCTGGGTGATAGAATCCACTGAGGCTACTCTCTTGGGGCACAGAACAGGGCAGAGATGGGAGAAAATGGATTTGGGTGACTTACCACCTCACCTAATTTAAAAAAAAAAAAAAAGAAAAGAAAAGAAAGAAAGAATGAGGATTCTAGCGTAGAAGACCCTAAGTTCCAATCCCTCTCAGCCAATAGTTATTTGTGTAATTTGGGTTAAGTGACTTATCCTCTCTCAGATTCATTTCATCAAATGTAAACCGCTGACCACATCTGTCCCTCCCTCATAAAGCTGGTGTAAGCATTAAATGAGATAATACATGGAAGGGTTTGGAATAGTCCCTAGATACGGTAAGCAGTTAATAAATGTTAACTATTACGATGATGATAATTAATATCTGACAGAGGAGAAGAGAACTGAGCACAGAGTTTTAGGCTCTGTTCTTTCCAGAGGAAAACAGCTGTCCAAATAAGTAGAGAAAGTAGGCTAAAGGACAAATACAGTGAAAGACAATAGGAGGTATTGATATTCTACAACGCCAAATGTGCTTTGCATACATAATTTTCTTTAACCTTCACAGCAGACTATGTAAATAGTATTCCTCTTTTACAAATGAGGAAGCTTTAATGGAGGAATTTATCCAGGGTTTCAAAAGCTGCCTGTTCAAGTAACAGGTAGCACCAGTGGGTATTCAAATCAAGGCACATCTGACTCTCTTTCACCATGGGAGACTTCTGGGTTTAAAAACCAGAGGGATGGAGGAATTACCCTAAATTGTGAAGGCATGGCCTGCAATTTAGCTAAATTTAAGTGTTCCCTATATTCCGTCTGTATACATATATCCACTGCCTGCCTGGTGCAACCTTCTGTGCAAGATACACACAGTTGCCAGGCCGGGCTGTGTCCAGCCATGGGAGAAAAGGGATTGAAATCCAGCCCATGATCCATTCGTCAAGCCTTGAACCTAAGGACATACATTTGCCAAAGAGGTACTTTTTCTAGTTTACACATTAGTGAAATGTGAGCTAATGGAGACCCTAAAATTATGGTTATGGGTATGACCTAATCCCTGCAATCTACTGAAAATTCAGATTGTGCCTAGATGATCTGATAGAGAGAACCTGAATTCTTTAGTATCTAGAGATGTTGAGTGAGAGCTACCTGGCCTAGGGGTAAAGAAGCAGGATGGAATTAAAATGTACAATCCTGAAGAGGAGGCTAGAGGTAAGCTGTACCCAAAAGGATCTTAGGTAAAGTAACTAAACTGACCTGGAAATGTATCTATCTGTAGCCCAAGATTACTCACTCTGTGAGATTAATTTCTTACACTCTTAACTATTACCTTGACTTAATACTGATGGAGAGAAATGGCAGGCAATTATGGCATGGGGTGTGCGGATTATGTTTACAAGGCTATTACTTAAAGAGGAGACTCGGGCTTATTTCAGCCTGCGGGTGGAAGAAGCAAAGTAATGCAGGGTGGCCTCTGCTGTTTCACCGCAATTTATTTCTTACTCTTTACTAAGTGATTTGGAGCACTGTTTTCTTTTTTTTTTTTTAAGATTTTTAAAATTTATTTATTTATGTATTTATTTTTGGCTGCATTGGATCTCTGTTGCCGGGCTTTCCCCAGTTGCGGCAAGCGGAGGCCACTCTTCATTGCGGTGCGCTGGCTTCTCTTTGCGGTGGCCTCTCTTGTTGCGGAGCATGGGCTCCAGGCGCGCGGGCTTCAGTAGTTGTGGTGCACAGGCCCAGCTGCTCCGCGGCATGTGAGATCTTCCCGGACCAGGGCTCGAACCTGTGTCGCCTGCCTTGGCAGGAGGATTCTCAACCACTGCGCTACCAGGGAAGCCCTGGAGCATTGATTTCTACATCTTTAATTTTACAATTCAATTTCCTAAATGCAAGTATAACAATATAAGGCTAACTGTGACCATAATTATATACTTTTTCATCTCATGGAACGTTGACACAAAACTCTAATGATGAGTATTTCTCATGAAACAACAAAGGATTTCATTTTATGTTGTAGAGGAAGCATTTGATCAGAAGTTTAACTCGGGATTTTGAATGATCAATAGCGATGTCACTTCAGTTGTGAAAGATTCTTTTACTTTCTGAGGACCTTTCAAGATATATAAGAAGGTATCACCTTTAAACGTATTAATATTTAGGGGAGAAAATGCATTTCTTTTTTAGCTTTGATATACATATAATGTCACAGTTGTAAGAAATTACTTCCTAATTTTTATTGCAATGCAGTAGTCACACTTACTCCAAGACATCTTCCAGCTGTTACTATATTGGGTTGGCCAAAGAGTTCCTTTGGTTTTTAAGTAAAAATAAGAGGCATTTTTCATTTTCATCAACAACTTTATTGAACAACGCATTCACCATTTTATTCCACTACCTTCTGCCATTTTTCAGGCAACTTCATAATTCCATTTTCCCAAAACTTTTTACCTTTTTGAGCAAAGAACTGTTCCAGGTGCCTTTTACAGTCTTCCAGGGAATTGAAATTTTTTCCCTTAATTTTGTAAAGACCGAAATAAATGGAAATCCAAAGGCACAATGTCTGGTGAATATGGCGGATGAATCAGAACTTCCCAGCCAAGCCGTAACAGTTTTTGCCTGGTCATCAAAGAAACATGCGGTCTTGCATTATCCTGATGGAAAATTATGCATTTTTTGTTGACTAATTCTGGACGCTTTTTGTCAAGTGCTGCTTTCAGTTGGCCTAATTGGGAGCAGTACTTGTTGGAATTAATTGTTTGGTCTTCTGGAAGGAGCTCATAATAGAGGACTCTCCTCCAATCCCACCATATACACAACATCACCTTCTTTGGATGAAGACTGGCCTTTGGTGTGGTTGGTGGTGGTTCATTTCACTTGCCCCACGATCTCTTCCGTTCCACATTATTGTACAGTATTTTCATCGCCCGTCACAATTTGTTTTAAAAACGGAACGTTTTCATTACATTTCAATAGAGAATCACATGCAGAAATACAGTCAAGAAGGTTTTTTTTTCGCTTAACTTATGTGGAACCCAAACATCAAAGCAGTTAACATAACCAAGCTGGTGCAAATGATTTTCAACGCTTGATTTGGATATTTTGAGTATGTCGGCTATCTCCCGCGTGGTATAACGTTGACTGTTCTCAATGTCTCAATTTGATCGCTATCAACTTCAACTGGTCCACCCAACCGTGGAGCATCATCCAGAGAGAAATCTCCAGTACAAAACTTCGCAAACCACTTTTGACACATTCGATCAGTCACAGCACCTTCTCCATACACTGCACAAATCTTTTTGAGTTTCAGTTGTGTTTTTACCTTTCTTGAAATAATAAAGCATAATATGCCCAAAATGTTGCTTTTTTCTTCCATCTTCAATATTAAAATGGCTACACAAAAATTCACCAATTTTGATGTTTTTTTTTTTTAAATGCACACTGATATGACAGCTGTCACAATGCAATCTAACAAAATTGTTTCAAATGAAGTTAAAGACAACTAAGTGCTACTAGAGCCACCAAACGAACTTTTTGGCCAACCCAATAGCATATTCAAAATAAGTGAAAGCCATAGCAGTGTGAGAAGATGTGGGACAGAGATTTAGGTACAAAAAGAAGAATTTAAGTCCTGGAGTCGGGGGGTTGGTTGGTATGCAATGGAAACTCACACTAACATAAGCAACGGGGAGGTTTTATTATAAAGATGTACTTCTTTCTCCCAGACCCCAAGGGCAGAAATACAGCCAGGCCTCATGAGGTAGTGGAAACATGAACTGAAAAGTCATCTGAGAACTATTCATCCTGTGTGTTTGTCTTTCTCTTTTCTTGTGATCTCATGGTCTTTCATTGTTGCTTCTATTTGATGTTTTCATTTTTCTTTCTCTACAGACTGGATCTCACAGCTCATCTCTACACCCAGCATGAGAGAGTTACCCAGCTTTCAAGTCATCTTTATGTTCTATAAGGAGACTAAGATCATATTAGGCCAAACAAATTTGCTACTAAACTATGATGACCAACAAAAGAATGGAAATTGTAGAAAGAAGAGAACAATCCTTTGTGTCTAGTCCTGCAGTGACCTGCTATTGGGACCACATGCATACACCCCTTCTCCTACAGTTTCCCCCACTCCAAAGGGATAAATTGAGTCCCTGCTTATACTATTTTAACAAAGGCTTTTATCCACTTATAAATAGATAATGAGGTAATCGAATGTTTCAGTGACAAATCCTTCCATTGAAAATTAAGAAAAAGGTGAAAGAAAATGAAATAGAGATAGTGTCCTACTGAAAGAGAAGAAGCATTGCTCTGTAATAGTTACCACTCGCCCAGTGGTTCTGAAAATTGGGCATAACCTTGAGAAATTGTTAAAACACAGATTACTGGACCCAGAAACTCCCAGAGGTCTGACTTAGCAAGTAAAGGGTAAACCATGAGAATGTGTTTTCACCAAGCTTCCCACTGTATGTGATACACTGCATCAGTGATACCCCTGTGTCAGCATATTTGTCATTATGGTGTTTGGCTGAGTGCAAATTGGCTTTCAATTTTTCTCATATATAACTTAGAGATACTCTGCTGTGCTGAAATCAGACAGGCAGGGACTAATACAGGAAGGAAAAAGAAACCACCCAGAGCCTAACTGGTTTTGTAAAATACTGACTTATCCATTAAATAGCTGCTGATATTAGACTCTCTTGCAGTTCCTTTCTGAACCTACTGTGTATTTCTACTGCTGCAGAAAAAGGAAAATGTAAACAAGGACAAAGCAAACAAACAAAACCTGGCTTGATAAGATATGATACTGCAGAGTGGATTGCTATGTTCCATAGAGCAATGCACCACATAGGGATATTAAAATGGAAAGAACACACACTTGAGATAAAAAAAAAAAGAAAATGTTTACAGTCTCATAAGGCACCATTTTATAAAAAGATTAAGAACTAATTCACCTACCTTTCAGGAGAAAAATATCTTGTGAGAAATAATAAAATAACAGGAAAATAAATTCTTTTTAAATAAATTCTTTTAAAAATGTTTTAAACTTATGTGTTCACCAAAAGCATCAGTTTTGAAAAAAATCTCCTCTACATACAATATGTCCTGGTCTCGTGTGTTAATATGATCAAGTGCCAAAGAGCTGTATCTACAGATACATGACACTATGCGTTTGTCAAAACCCACAGAACTTTACAGCAGAAAGTGTGAACCTTGATGTCTGTAAAACCAAAGTAACTTAGGAGGCAATGCAGACTGTGACAAAAGAACGTAACTATTACAAACGTGCAACAACCTCACTGAAGGAAGAGGGCACAAGAGATGCTGACAAAAGTAATTTTGGAAATGAGTGGAGATGGTAAGATTAAAGGCAAAAGGAATGGTATATAAACACTGTACTCTAGTTGATAAAATTATTTCCCATGGAAATACAGGTTAACAATTCTGAGACCACTATACATGTAAACTAGAATTGAACAATTAAGCAAACGGATGGCAAATGGTGGGAGCCGGGTTTCTTCCTGTTGGAGAGGGAGGTTACAAGCAATGGGAACAGGCGTGAATGGTCACGTGGTAAAGGATTAGAGGAGGAATCATCAGTTTGAACTCATGTTTAGTTAAATACTGATAGATGCATATAGAAATCTTTATAGACATATATATATACAGATTGGTATAGACACATGTTTCTTTGCTCTATCAGCTGAAAGGGCCTGGAAGCAATGACACCCCAGTGGTAATGAGCACACCCAGCACACAGATCTTGGTTTCTACTATTCTCCAATAAAAGGAACCAGGGATCTTTGGAGAAAGGCTGATTCAATGACTGTGGCAGGTAACACACAAGAGAAGCCTGGAGCATCTTTTAGTGCCACAAATTAAGGAAATGCTCAAAGAATCAGAATGACGGGAGTATGTCAAAGGGACACAGGAGCCAGCAGGAAGAACTCTCAATGGCCAAAGCTGGAACAATTTGAGTAACAAAGTGGTATTAAATTACAGCCGAAAGTACAAAATATATAACCTGAGTCTATATTGATATAAATGATTAAATAAAGAAATGAAAGAGGGAGAATAGCCAAATCTCCCTTTGGAAGATTTATCTAGATATTCTGCTCTCAAGGAGCTCGAACACAGTGGAGGTTGTGCATAGTGACTTCCTTCCAAAGTGTAGAATATGGAAAGGGGGTGAAATAGTAACTTTACAGTGGAGAAGCCTGACAAACACTACCTCAGCCCGGTGATCAAGTTTAACATCATCAGTGATAAGACGTGGGGAGCATGGACGCTTGATGTGATGTGATGAGAACGGCACTTTACTTCTGTGGTCTTCCTCTCCAAAACCTACAACCCCAGTCTAATCATGAGGAAAATATCAGAAAAATCCTGATTGAGGGACTTTCCACAAAACACCTATCAGGAATCCTCAAAAGTGTCAAGGTTGCTAAAAGCAAGGAAAGTTTGAGAAACTGTCACAGCTATGTTACTTTCATGTAGGAGAGACTGGCTAAAATTCTCAATCCTTTTTTACGACTTTTGCTCACCTCAGAGTAAATCCTAAGAGTTCCCATCACAAGGTACTGCACATGGCAGTGGTTCCGATGGCAGCTGTTGCCAAGGCATCTCTCTCAGATTTCACCAAGTTTGAGTCTATCTTGAGAGGTCAACATGCACCTAAAGAGTGAGAATTGCCTCCTGCTCCTGAGCCATCCTCCACCTTGGCCACCAACTAAATCAACTCAACAAAAAACTATGGGGGGAGAAACACAACAAAAAAACCGCATTAAGACAGAATGGTGTAGGAGGAGTGGCCAAGATGGCAGAGCAGGAAGACCCTGAGGTCATCAGCTCCCATGGGCACACCAAAATTACAACTATTTACAGAGCAACTATCAGTGAGAATGACCTGAAGACTAGCAGAAAAGATCTTCTACAACTGAAGATATAAAAAAGAAACCACAAGGAGACGGGTAGGAGGAGTGGAGATGTGGTGTAGTCAAGACCCATACCCCCAGGGAGGTGACCCACACAGCGGAAGATAATTATAATTGCAGAGGTTCTCCCCAAGGAGCAAAGTGTCGGAGCCCCACACTGGGCTCCCCAACCTGGGGCTCCTGCACCAGGAAGATGAGCCCCCAGAACGTTTGGCTTTGAAGGCCAGCAGAGTTTACTTTCAGGAGAGCTAGAGGGCTGTGGGAAATAGACTCCACTCTTAAAGGGTGCACACAAAATCTCACATGCTCCAGGACCCAGGGCAGAAGCAGTAATTTGGAAGGAGCCTGAGTCAGACCCACTTGCTAATCTTGGAGAACCTCCTGGAGAGGCAGGAGGCAGCTGGGGCTCACTCTGGGGACATAGATGCTGGTGGCAGCCATTATTGGGAGCTCATCCTACTACAAGGACACTGGTGCTGGTAAGCGCCATTTTGGAATCCTCCCTCTAGCTTATTAGTGCCGGGACCACAAGCCAGTCGGCACAAGTCGTTATATGATGACAGATAGCAACTAGGTTTATCATGATGATTATTTTGAAATGTACAAAAACAGTGGACCATTATGCTGTGTACCTGGAATTAACGTAACATTGTAGGTCAATTATACTTCAAAAACAAAAAATAAACTCTTAGAAAAAGAGATCAGATTTGCTGCTACCAGAGGCGGGGGTTCAGGGGAAGGGGAGTAATTGGATGAAAATAGTCAAAAGGTACAAACTGCCAGTTATAAGATAAATAAGTACTAGGGATGTAATTTACAACATGATAAAGATAATTAACAACTGTGTGTCATATATGAAACTTGTTAAGAGAGTAAATGTTAGGAGTCCCCATCACAAGGAAAAAACATATATTTTCTCTATTCCTTTAATGTTGTATCTCTATGAGATGACAGATGTTCACTAAATTTATTGTGGTAATCATTTCATAATGTACACAAATCAAATCTTTATGCTGTACACCTTAAATTTATACAGTGCTGTATCTCAGTTCTATCCCAATAAAAATTCAAAAGAGAAAAAAAAGGAATGATGTAATAGGGAGTGAAGTCTGAGAAGAGTCACTTCAGGAGGTCACAATTTGAATTGTGACCTAAGTGGGGGCTGGCCATGTGACTGAGGGAGGGACTGTTAGGGCAGAGAAACCACAAGGGTAAAGACCCAAGAAGGGAAGGAGTCTGATAATGAAAGGAAGATGTAGAGGCACAAGAAAGGGTGCTAGCTGAGATTAGAGAGGCAGACCGTCGGGTCAGGTGGTACCTTGAAAGTCAGGGTCCATTGTTTGCATTTATCCCTAGTGCAATGGTAATCATTTGAGGATTTTAAGTACCAGAGGTGTGTGACACGACGACCTTTTTTTCCCTTTGACTTTGTTTTTATTGAAGTAACACATACAAACATACATTAAACTGAATCATATTTACAGATTAAAGAGCTAATTCATGGATGACTAGCCAAGTGTTTACATGTTCACTGTCCTGCAGCATCAATATCATAACTCTGAAAGCTATCTCCTTTCTCTTTACTTACAGAAGAAAAATCATTTTAATTGAACCATGTAAATCACAGGTCATATGTGGCCTATTGGCACAGATTTTTGTCCCTGCCCCTGGATTTTCTTTTGACGCACTCAAAAGATTAAAAGGTAGAATGGAGTGCAAAATAACTTCCTCCTAATGACCTTTCTCTGCTCAGATATTTTATCTCCATTTTATATCAATAACTAGGCTGCTGAGTGCCACCAATGGCAGAGAATTCTTAAAGAGAAACATTTTCTCCAATTTTTTTTTTTTTGCTATCCATATTTTGGTATATTTTCTTTAATCTTTTGTTACACATTGGTTCCCTTTTGAATACAATTTCTTACTGAGATATAATTCACATACTATAAAACTAACCCCTTTAAACTATAGAATTCAGTGGTTTTGGTATATTCAGAAAGTATGCAGCTATCCCCACTATCTAATTCCAGAACATTTTCATTACCCCCACATGAAACTCTACCCTTTATCCTTCATCAACCAATCCTCTCATCACTTTCCCATCCAGCCCTAGGAAACTACTAATCTACTTTCCTTCTCTACAGATTTTTCTAGTCTGGACATTTCACATAAATGTAATCATACAATATGTTGCCTTTTGTGTCTGGATTCTCCCACTGAGCATAATGTTTTCTAGGTTTATCTAGTTTATAGTACGAATCAGTACTTCATTCCTTTTTATGACTGACTAATATTCAGCTGTATTGATATACCACATTTTGTTTAGCCATTCATCAACTGATGGACATTTGAGTTTCTTCCACTTTTCAACGATTATAAATAATGCTACTAAAACATTCATGTACAAGTTTTTGTGTGGACATGTTTTAGATCCTCTTGGGTATATATCTAGGAGTGGAATTATTGGGTTATGTGGTAACTGTGTTTAACATTTTAAGGAACCTCCAAACTGTTTTCCAAGAGGCTGTACTTTTCATATTCTCAACATCAATGTATATGGGTTTCATTTCCTCTACATTCTTGCCAACAATTATTATTATCTATGTTCTTGATTATAGCCATCCTAGTGAGTGCTTTCTTATTGTGGTTTGCATTTCCCTAATGAGTAATGATATTGAGCATCTTTACACATTGTATGCCTAACAGCAAAGATTTTCGTTATTGCTTTGTGCAGTTGTTTTTTAAATCAGATAAAAACTTATAAAAATACATTTATACTGTCTATCACATTTCCTATTATCTTGCCTTTTTGGGTGTTCTTCACTTATTAATGAGGGTTTACTTATGTGTCTATATCCCTTCATTTCAGCCTAAAGAACTCTCTTTAGTATTTCTTGTAGGACAAATTTGCTAGCAACAAATTCTATTAATTTTTGTTAGTCTATTGTGTACCCCAGCAGTCCCTAACCTTTTTGGCACCAGGGACTGGTTTTGTGGAGGACAGTTTTTCCACAGATGGGGAGGTGGGGGGTGGTTCGGGCAGTAATGCGAGGGGGAGCGACAGGGAGCGGCAGATGAAACTTTGCTTGCTCGCCAGCCGCTCACCTCCTGCTCTACAGCCCAGTTCCTAACAGGCTGCGGACCGGTAGCGGTCTGTGGCCCACAGGTTGGGGACCCCTGGTGTACCCCAACTATTATTCACCCCCTCAGGCAGCCACAATGTTCAACAATTGCCTCTAGTTGCTTTCAACAAATGCGCCCAAGAGAAATACTGTTCAAACTGGGCAACTATTTCTTGTGGTCTTCCTATGCATCACATATCTTTTCCCTAAAACAGAAAAGATGGCAAGAATGAACTTCAGAATGAGTCTTTCAATCACTGGGATGAAACAGCACTTAGAGAAAATGGAACAAGATAGTATGCATGGAATATAATTTATGTCCAAGAAGCTCAAATATTGATCATGTCCCACAAAAATAAACTAGCTATCTTTCATTTTTTCCTTAATAAGAATGAAAAATCTCCCAAGACATGCTGAAACCCTTACTTACATTGAGATGAAGAATGTATGTCCCAGCCATCTATTAATAATAATATTACATGTGCTTTCAAATCCCTACCCTCCAACATGTATAATTACCCTCTACAACCCAGGAAAAAGTGCCTGCCTAGAAGTGGTTTGTTGCTTTTCCAAGCTTAATTTAAAATAGAAAATTGTGGGCTTCCCTGGTGGCGCAGTGGTTGAGAGTCCACCTGCCAATGCAGGGGGCGCGGGTTCGTGCCCCGGTACGGGAGGATACCACGTGCCGTGGAGCGGCTGGGCCCGTGGGCCATGGCCGCTGAGCCCGCGCGTCCAGGGCCTGTGCTCTGCGGCAGGAGAGGCCACAGCAGTGAGAGGCCCGCGTACCGCAAAAAAAAAAAAAAAAAATTGTAAGGTACCAGAAAGCACAGCCTGAGGATAATTGAGAATATGCAGGAAATACTGATTATTTATATGGAAGTTTGGCATCTAGAGTTCATCCAAAGCAAACTAAAGACAGCTATAACAGGCTATTAAAGCTCTGTAGGCACATCTGCCAGGCATTGGGGAGTGAAGATACTTGTAAACTTTCTGAGTTTATAGCAGGTTAGCATTTTCTCACCTCTCAAAGCATGAAAGCAGCACTTCATCCACATACCATAAAGACAAGCCTGGCTTACTGTCTCCACTGTCAAGATCTTCAGCAAAAGCCACTTCACTTCTGCCTGCAGGTTCAGCCTGGTTTGCTGCTCTAGGGAAAAACCTAGCTTCTGGATGAGTTAAGTATAAGAACTGCACTCACAGATCCAAAGTTCTAAGGTTTACTATCAAGTCAGAGTTACTGCCGTTCAACTGACCTGCCTCCTCGTTTCAGTATCAGGATACTGCCTTTATCCCTTATGTTCCAGGCCTTGCCTAAACCATTATTTATATACCATTACAGCGTCAGGTACATTCAACTTAAAAGGAAACCCAAAGAGTCAAAGCAGAGGAAATGCAAGTTCCAGAGACAAGTCCTTTCTACACATTTTTTTCATCTGGTTTCAATGAAAGAACATGCATCATTATACTTAGTGTGCTTTGGTTGATCAGATACTCATGTCAGAAACGAATGAATTAGCTATTAGGAGGCCTATGTTCTAACTGTGGCTCATCACATATTAACAGTGTGATATTTCACTCTCCTAGACTCAGTTTTCACATCTGTTTAATGAGGATAATCATCATTGTACAAATTAAATGAAACTGGATTTAAAGCACTAGGCATCATTCTCAGCACCTATGAAGCTCAATAAATCCTATTGGTGGATGAGAAGGTAGACGAGGGGGAGGAAAAGATGGTGAAGGAAGAAGAGACAGATGGAGGAAAAGAAGATACAGGAGGAAGAGAAGTAAAAGAAAGAAGTAGTGGTGGTTGTGCAATGGTGGTGAAGGACACAGGTTTCGGCCACAGTGCCTGTGTGACCTCAAGCAAGTTAGTTCATCACTTTGAACCTGCCTCGGTTTTCTAATGTGCAAACCTAGAATCTGATAATAATAATTGGTATGCATACCCACAGGACTGTTGTAAGAATTAAATGAGATAATGGATGTGAAAGTACTTTGATACCTACTAAATTCAATAGAAGCCTAAAAGATTATTACTACAAAAAGCAGTCATGTGTTAGGCAAATATGTAATAAAGATGTGTCACTTGACATAAAGCTTCTTCTTAACGTCATCCATAGCATTTATATGGACCTGAATTGGGCTTAGAGAAGAAGCCAGGTGTGATCTAACCACTCCTTGGAAAGTTTTTCTATGGACAAAACAGAGTCCTGTATTTGAAGTTGACTTGTACCTGAAACATGCTGCAGGGTACAATTGGTCCTTGTATTAAATGAAAACCCTTATCTGTATGCATGGATGATCTCTTCCACATCTATTTGAGTTCTGTGGAGGATGATACAGTTTGGATAAGTAGAAGAAACTGGATCAAATGCTCTGAGAATCCATTTATTTAAAAATCAAACATATCAGGGCCTCCCTGGCGGCTCAGTGGTTGAGAGCCTGCCTGCCGATGCAGGGGACACGGGTTCGTGCCCCGGTCCGGGAAGATCCCACATGCCGCGGAGCAGCTGGGCCTGTAAGCCACGGCCACTGAGCCTGTGCGTCCGGAGCCTGTGCTCCACAACGGGAGAGGCCACAACAGTGAGAGGCCCGTGTACCGCAAAAAAAAAAAAAAATCAAACATATCAAACTTTTTTTAATGAATTATCACATTTTTAGCACCCAAAGATACAGCCCATGAATGAATTGAACCAATTACCTTTAAACCTTCAATCTCTGGAGAAAACATTTTTAACAGTTTGTCTAGGCCCTTCTATTCTTACGATGCAAGGGCGTGTGGTGGTATGGCCCTCGTCCCCTACCCACTCCTTGACTCTGCCGGTAAACACATTTTTTTTTTTTTTTTTTTTTTTTTTGAAGCATAATGGCAAGCTTTCCTTTCCATGGTCAAACCACCCAAACTCTAGGATCCTGTTTTCAGACTGACCTGTCATAGTTCCTAAAACCTCATACTTTGGGAAATTAACAGAATTGAGGTCTCAGAATTCCACTCATGCGCTCTTGGTTAGCTGATGACTCTCTGTGAGATAGGTCCGTAGGAGGCAGGTAGGTAGATAAAATGATTTTCAGGAAGTTCTAAGAAGAAGGGGAAGTATATCTAAAATCATAATTGTATAGAATCATGTTTCTATCTTTTTTTTCCTTGTGACAAACTAAGTAGCACTGGATGATTTATGAAAAGAAGACACTTTGATGTATAGTAATTTCTCTGTTCTAAAGTAAATACTCTAGGTCTTTAGGCATTTGCAAGTTAGTTGATACTATATTTATGTATTTTTACAATAGTGTTTACTTGTCAAAAAAGAAAGCCTTCAGTAGAGCAGAAATCAATGATTTATAGCAGAGGTAGAAACTAAAGTCCTAGAAATCCTAGGGACAGCATAGCATTGTAAAATGTCATTTCAGCTTTCTGGAACTCAATTTCGTCATCACACGTTGCCAGATAAAATACAGGACTCCCAGTTAAAATGGAATTTTCAATAAACAACAATTTCTTAGTATATTCCAAATATTGCACAGGACATAACTATGCTAAAAAAAATTACTCATTGTTTATCTGAAATTCAAATTTAACTGGGAGGCCTATCTTTTTATTTGCTAAATCTAGCAACACTGTGGTAAAATGGGAAGTTCAGGAAGGGATGACATAGGTAACTTGTAAAGGTTCTTCCAGCTGGAAACTTCCAGATTTCTGTTGCAGGACCAGGCTGGCAAACTATGTGCCTGTGTGGATCAGACATGAGTATATGCTTGTAAGGCAGTGGTTCTCAAAATTCACTCTCCTCATGAATCCCTTAGGGAATTTGTTAAAAGTGTCAAGTCCTAGGCTACACTGTATGAATTTCTGATTCACTAGTTCTGGGGTGAGGCTAGGGCATCTGCACCTTTAACAGGCAACCCAAGTAATTCTGGTGCAGGTATTCTAGGACCATACTTTGAAAAACACTGCAACTTTCTCCTACAAATGCAGAAATCATAATTACCTGGATGTCAGTATTTCCCCACTCATCATTCATTTATGAACATAATAAAAATTGAACACAGCTCTTCTAACCACACAAAAGACTCACTCTGAACTACTCTGCTAATACTTCTTTGACTAACACATATTTAATGCTAAATTGGTCATAAAATTGGTTTTCATTAATTTTTGTGAAAGGGAGGAAAATTCAACTAAATCACGTTCAGATATGAATTAAAGCATTCTCAACAAAAATAAAATGCAGTTTCCCTTTAATAAAGGGAAATGACTTGTTGAATATTAGGCATGGCAATGATAGAACAAACCAGAATGGAGAAGCAGCAGCATGGGGAAGTATTCTGACAAGAGAAAGCTAATTATTTTAATCTGATTCAATCTGCTATTTGACTAAAAGGTCAGAGAACACTGCATAAAACTCCTACATGAAGCTCATCTCCAGTGAAGATTCAATATTCTGCAACAGTCCGTTTTTTCCTAATTTGGTATTTCAATACTTCCCCTTTTAGAGCGTGTCTACAGTTAACATTTAATACCCCCACCAGAAGTTGTTATTGTAAGTATAGCTAGTTCAACTTTAGTTGTTCATTAGACAAAAAATTGGTCTAATTTGTCATTAGACCAAAGATTGACTGCTTTGGGGGCCAGAACTAGATTATGACTGACCTGATTATGAGTGGTTTAAACCCTGATGTGTACAAATATCACATAAGGACACATCCACACATCCAGAGATAGCTAGGAGGGAAAAAAAGTTCCTTAACTGTTGTAAAAAAAAAAAAAAAAAAACATGTTTTTGTAAGATTATCCCACTATACCTAATATCTTTGATTCTCTACTCTGCGTTAACTCTAAGACGTCTGGATTTCCATCTTGTCAGAAGGAACTAAGATGAATCTATTACAAAATGGTGTGGCAGCATTTCTTGGGTAATTGTTTTTACTATGTGGGAATGAAAGCAGTGCATTTAACATAACAGAAGTCTGATTCTGGAGGCAGAATTCCTGGGTTTCAATCCAAAATCCGCAACCTATTAGCTGTATGACCCTGGAAATGTATGTAGCTTCTCTTTTCCTCAATTTCTACCTCGCTAAAATGGGGCTAGAACCTTCCTCATGATTGTTCTGAGGATTAAATGAGGTAATGTGGGTAATGTTCTTCCAGTAGTGCCTGGTGCATGGTAGGCGGAGAAGCGGAGAAGCAGGAGAGACTGTTGTTATCATTATGCTTCCGGTTCATGGCCTTTCCAAGCATTCTGGCTGGTGGCAACCCTCACCTACCATTTTGTTCACAGTTCATTCTAGGGGATCAAATATTCTCTGTTGTAGAATGTTGAATTCTCAGAGTACAAACTATGTGAGATGAAACTACAAAGTAGGCAGCTTACTTTTATCCATTGATTATGTATTGGGTTGGCCAAGAAGTTCGTTCGGATTTTTCCCTGCCATCTTACGGAAAAACCTGAACGAACCTTTTGGCCAACCCAATAATTAGTTTCTTGGCCTCGTCAGTACAGTGTGTGTGTGTGTGTGTGTGTGTGTGTGTGTGTGTGTGTGTGTGTGTGTGTGTGTGTGTGTGTGTGTGTGTGTGTGTGTGTGTGTGTGTCTGTGTGTGTGTGTGTCTGTGTGTGTGTGTGTGTGTCTGTGTGTGTGTGTCTGTGTGTGTGTGTCTGTGTGTGTGTGTGTCTGTGTGTCTGTGTGTGTGTGTCTGTGTGTGTGTCTGTGTGTGTGTGTGTGTGTCTGTGTGTCTGTGTGTGTGTCTGTGTGTGTGTGTCTGTCTGTCTGTGTGTGTGTGTCTGTCTGTGTGTGTGTGTGTGTGTCTGTGTGTGTGTCTGTGTGTGTGTCTGTGTGTGTCTGTGTGTTAAAGATAATGAAGAAGCACGCCATCTCACAATGCTGAGGTTGGCACAGCTCTGAAAGATAGAACCATTTCCTTCCCGGAGCCCCAACCTTTGAGATAATGTTTTATTTGTCTTTCAAGCCCAAGCCTGTGTGTTCACTGTCTGTTTGCTTACGTCTTCATTCCTAAGATTCCCTGCCTTTCATTGTTACCTGTAGTCCTAGAAAATGTGGCTTCTATTTTGAATGAGTTCCTGAGTTTTAAGTCCAAATAGGGTCTCACGATTCCCTTTTCTTAGTCTGCTCCTCCGTCAATTCTGACTCAGTGTGACTTATGCTCTAAAAGAAACTCTACTAGGCCTTTCTCAAGGTTCTGTGTACATCTTCCAGCAGTTTCTCTGAGTGAGTACGGAAGTTTCCTGAGCTGTCTTATTCATAACTATGCCCCTAAGACGAATGACAATACCTGGAACACAATAGTCGACATAATGTGCTAAATGAATGAATAGAAATTAGTGATTTCTCTCAACTGATGAGAACCTACTGTATAGCACGGGGAACTCTACCCAATGCTCTGTGGTGACCTAAATGGGAAGGAAATCCAAAAAAAGAGGGGATATATGTATACATATAGATAGATGATTCACTTTGCTGTACAGTAGAAACTAACAACATTGTAAAGCAACTATACTCCAATAAAAATTAAAAGAAATTAGTGGTTTATCTCCACCAACACATATATCTCCTTTTGCTTATGTCCTTCCCTCTTTATTGCCTAACTTTGTGCTTAATTTTATTTTTTATTATTTTAGTGAACTCATTACCACCCAGTCTCTCCACTAATACGATTCCACTTTTTACTACTGAGTGTTATTAGCAGATCTGTTCATGCCCAGACGTGCTATTTCTACCCAAGAAAATCCCAGCCACATCTCCAAAGCTTGGTTTGCCATATAGGCAATTAATATACTAGAGAAACTCTTAATCGATGCATTATATTTTAATTCTAGACCAAGTCCTCTATTTCTAACCAGACTCAAATGCATCATGACCGTTAAAGAAAGGAGATTTATTATAGAGGCCAACTCCATGATAAACAATTCCTACCTTTGTCTCGAATCCATATTTGCCCATCAACCCATAACGCCCAAAACACTATCAGATTAATACTTAATGATCAACATCTCAGGTAATGGTAGGGAATGCCAATACAATTGTATAGAGGATAGACAAAGGCAGATTTGGGACACACCGAGTGACATTTAATAAGAAAGTAACTGGAACCTGCAAAGTAGTTTGTTAGGTGTTTCTTATGACAGGTTGGTGAAACCCTTCGGTTTGTGTCTTGGGGAACAAGCGCACCTAAATAAATGTCACATGGAGTCAACAAAGAGATTTGTCCCACACAATACTGAATCTCTGAAGTCTTGTGGGAGATGACCTTCAATAGCTAGGCACAGTCCCAACTCGGCCTGCCAGAATGCCCTCCAGGGGGCTTCTGAAAAAAGGGTACTCAGCCTAGATAGCAGGCTTGGCTGGAGGGGAGAGATTTCTGTTGACTACTCTCATAAAGTAGAGTCGATCAGATTTACTTATTCATTTAACATTTCCGTGTGGGTTACCTATAATGCCAAATCTTTTTCTTTCAAAAAGTTTTTGTTTTTTTATAATCTAGAAAGTTTAAAACATCTCTAACTTTGATGAGGCATTACACTCCTTTTTTAGAAAGTGAAATTGCTGTTCTCAAATGGAAACAAATTTTACATCAAAGAGCTTGAATTCAACGCAGAGGGGAAAAAAGCCAAATATGTAAAGCATCTAGCAGCTGGCACTGATATTGGAAAAGTCTGTCTTTAAACATGCAAAATGAAGAGATATGAGGTGGTTTTTAAATAATTCCAGAAGTTTCACACCTTTATTAAAATTAGCCGAACATTTAAACTAAAGCATATCTTAGCTCGAGTGACATGAAGACCTAACTCAAAAGTACCTCTAATTGTATATAGAGAAAGACAGACCCTATCTATGATACTAAATACCTATTTGTTTAGAAAAATCTAGATAACTGACTGCATTTTGTAATCTTCATCCAGATACTTAGCAACAGGGAGACAAAAAGAAGGCCAGTGAGAATATCTGCAACCTTTTCCAAAGGGCAGACAAAACTGTTGGCAAAATATTTTGTGGAGAGAGAAAGAATCGGGTTATGCCAGTTTAATACAATTACAATGGAAGCGTACTCATAGGCATAAAGTTGCCTGGATACCCAGAGCCTAGGCAAACTCTTAGAAATGCAGCTAAGACCCTCTTACTATGATCTGTAATCACTGTTGGCTAACTCTTTGTAAGCAAATATTAGTTTAGTTAGAAGGCTACGTTTTGACAAGAAGATGACTAAAAACCTGAAAGAGGTATTAATAATGTCTCTCGAAAAATTGCCTAAATTCTCACTAAAGAAGCAAAATAATTCAATAATTGAAAGAAAAAAACAAAACAAAAACCCAACAACAACCAGACCCTGCGGCAGTGTTGAATTTCAAACCATTCAATTTCAACAATCCCCATGACTAGTTTTACTAGTACTGTGCCTCTGTGTAAGTGACTGCATAGGAGAAGGAGAGAGACAGAGAAGGAGGGGCAAGGGAGAGTGGGGGGAAGGGAAGAGCTAGGAGGGAAAAGAGAAAAGACAGAATTTTCATTCAAACAGGAGGATCTCTGTTTCAGCGTGGCAGAGAAAACCAGTTTAGATACTGTCATGTAGCTCAGGCTTCTGTTAAGGCTGTCTGCCCGTGGTTGAATCTAATTGATAGATGTGTCTGGTTCCCAGGCCCACCCTGACCGGGTTGGTATAGGGAAAGGAGGTCTAGAAGGATCCACCCTTCTCCAGATATGGGTTGGCTACCCAGCCTTTTTCAGCAAGTTGATGGCCGTCTCCACGGTTCCAGTCAACTGAATCAACCATTTCCATTGTACAGACAGGGCCACCCACCAAAGCACTAACTTGACCCAAAAGTCTTTTTTGTTTTGGCTGCTGAGCAAATGAGTGCCCATAAAATGACTGATCCCTTCATAAGGACAAGATTCTCATAGCTGAGCAGGAATGAGAGACAGAATGTATCTCTTCATTTTTCACAGGGAAATGAGGAGATCTCACTGGTAAGGGAGAAACAGAACTCTTTGCCAGTGATGTAACAGCCAGTGTGGTTGAGAAAGGGTATCTGAAAACAGAGAAGAAAGGAAATAAAGAAAATGAGACTACCAGAACAGGATCTGAATACGAGTCCAAATCAATGTTAGCAGAATGGAAGAAACAGCAGAAACCCGTGTGACAAACCACATCTATAACTGATTTCCAATAGTCTTTTATGTGAAAATATTTGGGTGCATAATTACCCTGTCAAGCCAGCTATTCAAAATTCTACACCAAGCTTTTCTTGGTGTGTGAATATAGTTTTCTATTTCCTTTGTGACAAGATATATTTGACAGGTGGATTAACTCCATAAGACATGTTATTTGGGCTTTTTTTGGGGGGGGGGCATTTTTTATTCAGTTTGTTTGTTTGTTTTCCCTTACTAGCAGCATACAGATTAGAGAACCATGAATAATTGTGACCTCAGCCCCCATTATTTTAAAAACATGATCCATGTGATTTCTTTCTGGTTCCGTAGGTTAGCAGAAAGGAAACAAACTGGTCTTTCTCATGTGGTTGTTAGTTTGAGGAAATGTCTTAAATATAACAATTATGTCTCGTAGAAAAACACTTAATCCATGAGCTCTTCAATCCAGCCACCCAAAAGAAACATTAGGTTAAATGATTGCTATGCCAAGCACACAAGGTTTTGAATTTATTTCCTTTGATCTACCCATCTGAAAGTCTATCTTACTTCGATGTTTCCAAGGTGAAGTTTCTTTGAACTCATATGACCATGAGAACGCAGGTTCTCTTTATCTCTGGATAAACAAACTTTTTATAAGGCTTTGTCTACAGGACACTTTCAGGAAAAGAAGAAAAAGCTTTTCAGGACACACTAATGTTGGAAGCCATCCTGGAGTCCCTGCACCGTGACAAAGTCATGATGCAATCAAAGGCAGGACTGCAAAGCAGCACTGTGCCAGCTCGGTGGACTACATCTCTATTGATTTGTTTGGTTGTGTTAAGCTTATAAAATGTTGAAAGCCATCCTGGAGTCCCTGCGCCGTGACAAAGTCATGATGCAATCAAAGACAGGGCTGCAAAGCAGCACTGTGCCAGCTCGGTGGACTACATCTCTATTGATTTGTTTGGTTATGTTAAGCTTATATATGGAAACAGCACAAGGGGGATTTGTGCCCAGGGTTAGGAAAATGAGAAAAACTACTACCCCCCCCCCCCAC
This sequence comes from Orcinus orca, assembly GCF_937001465.1. Lineage (NCBI taxonomy): Eukaryota > Metazoa > Chordata > Mammalia > Artiodactyla > Delphinidae > Orcinus > Orcinus orca. The sequence goes on along the minus strand of NC_064580.1, from coordinate 101,814,568 downwards.
TATTATTACCACAAAATGGAAAGTACCTATTTCGGCCCCAGAAAACTGGGAACGCAATACACAATCTAAAAATGTAGGGATGTTCCTATGGAAAACACCCCCAATTGAACAATTGTGGCCCTACGAAGGGGTTGTTAATGATTTTGGCTTCATATGAGTCCACTATAAAGAAAGGTTAAAACTCTGGCAACAATTGCCGGATGATAAACAGGAGCGTAGAAGGTATTGTAAGTGCTACTAGTGGAGTCAGGTACACAGGAACTGTAGAATATATTGTAAATATTTTTAAGGCACTATTCAAAAAACTTGCCCATGCAGAAAGAACACGAAGATTGCACTTCTGTAATAAAGACTTACATAATAGCTTGGCTTAACTACTAGAAAATAACCTGCAACTAATGAGAACTTGGGGAATTATCTTGTTAGGACATCTAAAAACTGGGGACATTTTCAGAAAACTGATAAAAATATTTTGAGGTTAAAACATGTTGAAATTTTTAAATTTTGTACATAATAATGAAACCTGCCTACATATAAATACCTGCTCTAAAAAATAAATTTAAGCTTGATGTGCTGACATCTACAAAGGGTGTCAGGTCTTATTTCCTTCGCCGACGCCGTCCATCCCTCAGGTTTCCCTGGACTCTGACACACTAAGATACTTCACAGCCATCTATTCAATTGTACTTGTTCAAACAAACAAGCAAGTTGTACTAAGTGATAAATACTAATGAGTTTGGCCTAACATTTCCCCCATGCGCTGCATCTAGAAAATAATAAGCAATGAATTGATAATGAGATATAGGATGACTGATTTGCTTGTGCACAGAATGATCAACCTCAGAAATAATCATTCGTCACTACAAAGCAGGCAGGTGTTACACAGGGAAGACAATTTTTAAAGAGGAATCGAGGGAGGAAATGCCTAACATGGATCTTGGATAGAGAAACACGCTTTATGCTCTGGCTTGAGAATTTTAGTTCATTTAAATTCAAGTGAGTTGACTCTCTTAAATATAACTGTGTAATTCCTAGCAATTTAAAGACTTAAGACCATCCACTGGGGAAAAGCCTATGTTGCTGTCTTTGAAATCACGAAATCTTGCTTCCATTCGGGAATGTCAAATAGCTTTGAAATTGATGTGTTCGGTCATTAAGCACGAATACTTGACAAAGCTTCTTTGATTTCATAGACTGTAATTCCCTGGAACACTGCAAGAAGCCATTTATGAAACTGAGCTATTGATTGTGCTAATCTATACAGTGATTACTAGAGGTGGTCTAATGAGTAGATGCTGCCTCTTAAGTATGCTTAAGGGGCCCCATACAGGGCTACAGCCGAAAAGTTTGTTCCTTTGGGCCTGAGCCTTCCAGTCTGACCAAGTTCTTTATTAAAATAGCAATGTTCTTGTGTAGGGACACAGCCCCCAACATTTTTTATTCATTAGTCCGTTCACTCTTTTAATAAATATTGAGTTTCTACTATGCCCAGTGTACTTTGAGAGGGTCAAAAATAAATATGATCTGATCCCTACTTTCAAGAACCTTATCACCTTGGGAGAGGAGATATAATATGCACACACATAAGTATGAATTAAACAGAATGGGGAGGGATTAGTTGGTAATTAAGATGATGAATGAAAACCAGAATAGGCATCGGGTAGGAAGACAGGGTTAGAAAGAACCAGCTCCAAAAAGATGTAAGAAGAAACAGGAGAACTAAACGCATCTCACTTTTGCGCATCCTAATCACGTTCTCTAATTTTTCCTTCCTTGAGTTAGCCAGAATGATGAGAGAAGGTAAACGAACCGATAGGCTTTAAGCATAGCCAGCTACTCTAAGGAAGGATGTGGGGACAGCAATAGGACAAACCATCCAGTTCAGCTGAGAACATCAGCCTCGAGGGATCAAATTACAGACATACAAATGGGCAGCTCAGGGCTAGAAGGCTTACTCTAGTTTGTGTTTATTCCTTAACAGTCTAAAAGAGGGAAACAGAAAATAAACATATGAAAAACGCATGTAACCTGCAAGAACTGTAAATGAGACCTAGATGCAAAAGATGAGTATAGAATTCAGTTTGGAACTGAAAATACATTTGGAATTTACTGTTTTCCATTTCTCCCTAGACAAGACTTTTAATATTGCAAGGTTTGTTATTCAACGTTTTTTGGGGTTTTTTCCAAACAAAACTCTACTATCTACAGAATTTAGCTAAACGAAGAAATTTAGGAATTCCTAACAACACTGACACTTAATAACTTACACCACAACTTAGTAACACAGCAAAGGAAGCTATTATAATGATAGATGCAGATATATCTGCATATATCCTTATGCAGATAGATGGTGATGGTGGTGATGGTAATTCATAATTCCAGAAAAGGCTTCTTGGCAAACAAACACTGACTGTTAAAGGGAAAGACACTCAAATGTATCTACTTTAGCTAAAAGATGTGCATCATTCTTAAATGTTGTAATATCATCTATACTTGGAAGTTTCCTACAAGCAAATATTTCAGTGAATAGGTTCCTAGGTGGACTGGCTACATTGAGAAGAGCATTACACAGTCCCTAACCTGCAGTCTAAATATATGTACTTTATAGCCAAGTCTAGAACTGGCTTCTTCTATTGGAAAAAATACAAGTATTAGATAATAATAATAATAATTGTTGATGTTGTTTTGTTGTTATTATTCTTCCAGGAAACTTTTCATTTATTTCCCTCTTGGAGGACTTAAAGATTTTCTCAAGTTTTTTTTTTTTTTTTTTTTTTTTTTTTTTGCGGTACGCAGGCCTCTCACTGTTGTGGCCTCTCCCGTTGTGGAGCACAGGCTCCGGACGCGCAGGCTCAGCGGCCATGGCTCACAGGCCCAGCCGCTCCGCGGCAATGTGGGATCTTCCCGGACCGGGGCATGAACCCGTGTCCCCTGCATCGGCAGGTGGACTCTCAACCACTGCGCCACCAGGGAAGCCCTTTTTCAAGGTTTTTGACCTCTGGCTTCCTAATGTACAGTCATCACCCATTGGTCTCAATCACATGGACTATTATGGATAGTTCTTTCTTGCATGACAAATTACCAAACAGTGGAAGAAATGCACTGTGTAACTGGGTATTTTTTAAAATATTTTTTGCTTTTTTTTTTTTTCTTAATATATTGAAAATAAAATTCAGGAGGTGGGGAAAGCAACATCCCAGTGAGAAGCAGTTTGCTTCTGACTGGAAAGCATGTCTGCATGCACATAATCTAGATATTATTAGGAATATAGGAGACGGGCTATTCTCTCACTAAGTGCTACCTGCCCCCTCCTCATTGCACATGAACAATTGCCTAATGGGTAACCATTTGTTTCCTTCATATACTCCCATAAAATGTCTGCTAAACCTCCTCCCCAGACATGAAAACTATGTGGCTGGATCTCACTGCTCCAATCACTCAGAGACAGTGTTTGTTATTTGTTGATTCAGGTTACAGCACTTATAACAACCTCAATACCACTACACAATCTAAGGTACAGAATCTCAGACTAAAATACTCCAGATCCATCTAAGATATCACATCCCACTATGAAACCCTCCTCTCTGTCCGCATGACCAGCTCACTCCTGCCCTCTCACCTGCCCTCCTCAGGGCCTGAATTCTAGTCCATCACAACACCACAGATCACAGCTTGGGGCCTGAGGGCAGGATTCATGGAAGGCTTCATAGAGGAGGCGCATTTAAGCTGTCCTAAAGAGTAGGCACCAATATGAGCAAAAAGGATGGATAGTTGTTGGTGAAAATGCAGTGCTAGGTGTTTTATAAACATCTTAATGTGTCTCAAAAGGTAGTGGGCTTTATTTTTTAATTTATTGTATTGAAGTCTAGTTGATTCACAATGTGTTAATTTCTGCTGTATAGCAAAGTGATTCATTTATACATATATATATATATATACACACACACACAATTCTTTTTCATATTCTTTTCCATTATGGTTTATCACAGGATATTGAATATAGTTCCCTGTGCTATATAGTGGGACCTTGTTGTTTACATAGTAGATTTTAAATATTAAGATTTCTGAGCTCAACCCTAGCCCTAATGGAAAAGACTCCCTTGGAAGTGGGGTCCAAGAATCTGCAGGATAAGGACATCTCTCAGGTGATGCTGACGTACCTCAGGAATCTATATTACAGACTATAAAATCAATGTCATAAAATTTTCTGTGCTCTCAGACACAATGACTCATGGTCTTGGTGATGGTATCAGCATATCAGTTGGCTCCCACCATTTCTAAGAAAAAGTGGCCTGCTTTAATATTTTCCCTGTTTTTTCAAGACATTTTTGAGAAAGGCAACGTTACATGCAGTTGGGAAATAAAGGAGTTTGGCAGACTACTGCAAAAGGAGATGAAAAGTAGCCTAATGGGATGGTGAAAACATTTGAAAGACTATTTTGGAGAGGGAATTGGATGTGACTTAACTCAATGCTCAGGCTTTAGTCTGAGTATGAACATTTACATTGTATATTCCCAATTCATTTCGGAAGGACCTTTGGCAAAATGACATTAAATAGAAATTCACTATATTTACATAGAATTTGAGATAAATGAAAATTAATTGCCCTTTCAGCAAATTCATAGTGGACTCACAAAAATGCTTTTTTATTCTGTAAGGCCCTTCAATATTCAAACTCCTCCAGCACACCATCTGTTCAGTCTTTCGGTGCATCTGCAAGTTCCATCTCAGTGACAGAGAGATCGGAGAGCTGTACAGCTTTAGAATATTTTTAAAAGACTGAAGTATTTAAAAAGTATACCACTACTGAAAAGTCTCATGATGCTTGTTCCCTAAAATGTGGGAATTTTAGTCAATAAAGTAATATTTGTACAGCCGGTACAGACCTCATTGACGTTATTTGTCTTGATTCAGAAATCAAGGAGGTTACTTTTCTTCATCAGACATTCTAGTTGAAATTATTACAGACAGCACTGTGAATCTCATCAAAGTTTATAAACTATTAATCAAAAAATCCCAAATGTCAGTTGATCTCATGCTTCTCTTGGGGGGCAGATTCCTTTTCTAATTTTAGATGCCAGAATTTTTTTGAATGAATTTCATCATTACATATAATAATTCATTAGGTATTCAGGAAGCTTTTATAGTTTCAATTTTAAATGTTCATGTCAGCATTTGGAATCTCTTTTCTTCCCCCCCAGAGAAAGGAGAGTACATTTTTTCAGGAGTTAAAAATTCTCTGCCCCCAAAATTTGAAATTAATCTGAATGAAAGAAAAGTCTAGATTCTTAAGAAAAACCATTCTCACCAGCTATCTTATTAAATTAAAAACTGCAAGTTGTAAAATTCCCATAACATTTTTCCATATGACAACTACAAAAAAGTTTAATAACTCATTGAAATGTATTTTATTGTTAAATATTCAATATTGCAGAACGGACATCTATTTATTTACTGATCTTTGATACTAAAAACAAAGATACTGTCAAGGTGGTGTCACAGATCCTTTTCTTTTCTCCTTGGTGACACCAAAAGAAGGCATGCAAAAATAATATTCTGGGATTTCAAAGGTGACTTGAGACACTATGCTTAACATAATACAAGAGAGCAAACTTAGAATCTTCACCGCTGCTTCTACTAATTGTTGACCTAATTTATCAGCGAAACGAGTAGACGTCAATCTTCTTGATCAATGTGATGAATAGAACCTGTGTGTTTCAGAGAACACCTTACAGGAAGGTCAGCAAATTCTTAAGGGAAAATGTTTGATAGATGCTATTAAATGCACAAGGCCTGGGTGTATTGCTTATTGACATGTTCTTAAGGTAAATGATTTTCACTCATGCTTGAAGGTCAAACCAGCCACGCTTTGATAAATCACCAGCGACAAGACCACTCTTGGTGAAACGCTGAACTCTTAGTCAGAAATTTAAGAGTTTTTCATAAGCTTAAGATAGGTCTGAGGGCAAGGGAGGGAGAAAAAAACAAACGGGTTGTTAGGGAACTACAGAGAGAAGCAGTTTCTATCTGCAGTTGTTTTTCCTCTGGACAATAAGCAGGAAATGCCTCTCATGGCCTCCTAATGAGGGTGTGATAGGCTCCAGCCTTCCTAATTTGCATATGCAGACATCATGGCATTAGTACTGAGCATCATGGTGCTCAAACATCTCCCTGGTAGTCGAATGCTGGTTTTCAAAGTGCCCTTGGATCCCAAACAGCTAAAGAGGCATTTGTGAGCAGATGGCAATTGTGTGATGAAAAGTCTAATTGTATTTGCCTTCTCTAATGGAGTGAGAGCCAGGACAGTCAGGCAGGTCAAGGCATGTGGGCAGGACTAACATATTGTGTGTGAAGAGAAAACTTGGAAAGCTCAGTGTGATAGCTAATGAGATAACTTACAGGGCCCCAGGCTGATAATGTGCCTGCAGAGTGAAGGAAAGGCAAGAATTGAGGCACTAACCCAGAAAGTGCAGGCCCGTAAGCCAAACCTCCTGAACACTTCATAGAACACAAGAGCATTGAAACCAGACAGAACTGTGTTCTTGAATCCCAGCTCTACCACCTAAAAACTGTGACACTAGACAAACCAGTTTATCTCTCTAAGCCTTACTTTTCTCATCTATAAAATGATGATAATGATAACCCTACCATAGTTGCTGTAAGGATTATGTGAAATAATACAAATACAGGGACTTCCCTGGCGGTTCAGCAGTTAGGACTCGCGCTTCCACTGTAGGGGGCACAGGTTCGATCCCTAGTCAGGGAACTAAGACCCCGCAAGCCACGGGACATGGCCTAAATAAATAAATAAATAAAATTAAAAATAATACAAATAGCACTTAGCAAAGTGTTTGCTTCATCATAAGAGCTCAATAAACATTACCAATTAGTTTTAGCAATTATCAAAATGATGAATGCGAAAAATATTTGGGTGGGGGGCTCTATTATGTTGGGTTTCCAACAAGCAGAGCCTGAGGTAGGAATTATTTATAATGGAAGACAGCTTCACATACTGAGGTATGGGGAAGTCATTCTGGCTTATACATGATTTGGCTTGAACTTGATGCTAACTAGAGCAGCCTATCTTATGGCCTGTCAAACATGCACTGTGTGTCCGCTTTAACCATCTAAGAATGCATTTGCAAACCCAAAATGGAAGAGCTGTGATTCAGGCATCCACAATGGAGCTGGGTGGCCATTGTAGATGTGGTTTCAGACATGTTCCTGTATCACCGAGAACTTGAATTTCCTGAACTATATTGCACTCAAGGACACCACCAACCATTCTCAAAATCATATCTGCTAGCAGCTGCCAGCTATAAACTTATAGTCTCTCAAGGTCTCCCCTTGTAACTATGCAACCATTCTGGACCCCAACCAATCCTTACGTCTCGCCAGCTCTAATTATAATTCTTGACAAACAACTTATGTAACTTTGCAGTTTTCGCCTATATAAGCCTCCTCCATTTTGTAGTCCGGCAGAACACAATTCAAGTGCTTCCTGGATCTGTGTCTCCTGGGTTATACTCCTCAGGTTGGCTCAAATAAAACCCTTTTCTATTCCTATTATAGATTGTTTATTGCTTATTTCTGTCAACAGTTGGAACTAAATACCAGTGGCAATTTCAGGGTGACTTCCCAGGTTTTCGCAGAATCAACAGTGATCTCAAAAGTTGGTTGTGCACATCCCTTCCTGAGTACGTGTTCAGGGATGTTATGTTGGTGGCTTGAAATCAGCTATGGTGGGAGTATTTATACCATAGAAGTTAGCAAATGTTATAATCAGCCTCCCTCACTCTGCCCCCTCTAGCCAGTTGTTAAACATTTACCAACGCACCACTGTTTGTTACTAAATAAGGAAAAGATATTTCAGAACCTGATCTCCACATATGATTTCTAAGGTGGGGTTAAGGCTGAACAGGGAAAGGTCCCAAATGTCTAGAAACAGCCAAGATGTTTCCAGCTAAAGGCTTTTTCAGTACACAAAAATATTCTTCCACAGAGTCGGACCTCCAGTGCCCCAGGTTCTGCATATGGGGATTCAACTAACAGGGGATCGATTTTCCATGGATGTGGAACCAGCTGCTAGGGCCCCCTGTACTACACCTTTTTTACATAAAGGACTTGAGCATACATGGGTATTGGTATCCATAGGCGTCCTGGAACCAATCCCCTGCAGATACCAAGGGATGACTGTATGTATACCTAATTTAATCACTTTCCCTTATTTCTGGTTTTTGTTTTTTTTCTTTACTCACCCTTCCCCACACCTCTGCTGATAAATAATGTGGCTCTAGTAATGGACTGAGCTGCTACAGTAACATGACTCTAACAACAGACTGGGAAGGAACAGCAGGATAGGAACACAGAACTGAGTCACTTAGCAACCTGAAGTCACTCAGAGGAACAATGGAATCATTTACGCCACAGTTGATTTTCCCAAAAGGATAATATACCCTGACCCAAATAGACAGTTCAAAGTCTGTGGTACTACTTCCCAAACTGAGTAATCAGATTCACTAGAAATGTTTTCAAACCGTGCCTAATATCCTTGCAAATCAGTCTCCCTGTCTGGTGGACAGCAGCTATACAGCAACAACTGCAAACTGGATCAGACCGAGAATGCAGCAAATATTAGCCTCAGGGATTCCTTTCAGTGCTGAGATACAATAATTTAAAGTAAGAAGTTCTGTCTCCCAAATCCCTGATCATCATCCCACCCTTTGGGAAAAACAAAAACTAAGCAAAAGATAAAAACAGTGAAACTTACTTTCCAAATTCACGTATGTCTCCTCAGGGAGTTATGAGGCATTTAGAAAACAAGGGTTGATTATACCCCTCAAGATGCCCCCCACACCCCAACTACATACCAGGCACTGAAAGAATAAGACGCTGCTCAGCTTCATCAAACAGCACGTGCTACTGATGGATTACACTGCTAGGTATCCTAAATCTAATATAAAAAGCAGTAAGAAGCAGCTTTTTCAAGTTCCCCTAAAACCCTAGGAGTAACACATTCTGAGCCCACGAGCAATCTGACACTTGGATGGGCCCTTAGGTTTACCCGTGGCATTATGCAGTGTCATCATTATTACATCTTAGAATAATAAATACTGGATATAAAATAGCAAGGATGGTGGGTTATATTTTTTAATAACTATTGGTTAATGAGATTTTAAATTATACAAACAATACAGGCTCATGATTTTTTAAAAAGTCAAGTCATAAAAAAACTTACAATGTTCTAGAAAAATTCTAATGGCCGGCTCTTTCCCATTCTTTAGGACAGCTTCAGTATGATCTCCTCAGAGATGCCTTCCTTTTCTAAAGCGGCCATTCCTATTCCTATTGTTCCTTCTCTCAGGTCCCGTTTTTTCCTTTTTTTTGGTCTTTAGTAGAAATTACAATGTATGATTATTTTATTTATTTAGCATATCTCATAAAACTTAAAATGCCATTAATTATTATAAGGTCTATTATTTTATGAATTGATTTAGTGCTTTCTTATCATGTGACTTTTAAAATACCCCCTCTGTAATGTAAACTTCATGGGGGCAGTGATTATGTCTTTTTCACTGTCGGATTTTCAGTGTCTGGCACAATGCCAGGCTCGCTAAGTGTTTACTGAATGAATGAATGAGATCATGTTAATCATACTGCTCTGAATCTTCCCATATCAGTACGTAAAAAAGGGTCTGTTTTCTTTTTTAACAGTTTTATATTATTCCATTGTATTTATTTAATAACTCCGTTTTGGATGACTATTAACAATATTTCCAATTTTCCTATTAAAAAATGTTCACCGAACATCTGGTACGTATGACTTTTGGGTAACTGTAATCTCTTTAAGATAAATTCTTAGGAGTGCAATTGTTAGGTCAAACATATATGTATTTTTAATTTGGGTACATTGCCAAATATAAGATTTTGTTTCTGAAAGAACACACAGCATAGAGGAGGTGTTCTAGTAAGAGTTATGATTTGAGTGACCTATTTGGAAGAACACCCTTCCCCCTTTATAATTTTTTTTTTTTTTTTTTGGCTATACATGGGTCCTGAGTGGCAACTATTTCTCTACATTTCTTAGAGACATCCTCCAAGATGTTCTAGGTTTCACCAACCTCTCTCCTTTGGAAGAGACCAAACAACTCTCATCCCCTTCAATCTACCCTGCACACCACCACCAGATTAATTTACCATAAACACTCTTTTCATCTTGTTGGAAAACCTGCACTGGTCTGGGATTACATGCAATTACAAACCTTAAAACTCCCTCAAGGCCCAAATCAAGTCTTACTTCTTTGGGAAAGACTTTTTGTTTTTAATGAGCTTACTCTGAAAACTATCTTTTTTTGTTTTTATCATGTGAGATAATACTTAGTTGACTATTTTTGATTCTGATGAATTATTTAGCTTTTCATATATGTAAGTACTGTCTAAATGATTTTAAGAACTGAGAGCTGCATTCTTCAATAAAGTAGTCACAAGTGATTATATTTAAATTAATTTATTTTAAATTACCAATTATTGGCTGATCACTAAACTAACCAAACAAGAGACTTCAGTGGCTATCCGTGACAAAGAATACAGACTTTACAGGATTAGTTCAGAAATACCGCTAAACAAACAACAAACAGCAACAACAACAAACCCTGGGGAGGAGAGAGAATCTGATTTCCAGAGTTTCCATGTTATTTAAAATGTCCAGTTTTCAACAACAAAAAAATTGTGAGACATGCAGAGAAACAAGAAAGTATTGCCCATACACAGGAAAAAAACAATAGATACCACCCCTTAGGAAGCCCAGACATTGGACTTACTAGACAAAGGCTTTAAATGAGCTTTTAAATATGGTCAAAGAAGTAAATGAAATCATGACTAGAGAACTAAAGGAAAGTATGAAAACAAGGACTTATCAAATAGAGAACATTAATAAGGAGATAAAAATTATCAAAAAAAAGGAATCAAGTAGAAATTCTACAGTTGGAAAGTATAATAACTGGAGTGAAAATTTTACTAGAAGGGCTCAACAGCAAATCTGAGCTATCAGAAGAAAGAATCCATGAATTTTAAAACAGATTGATAGAGATTATGCAACATGAAGAACAGAAAGGAAAAAACAAAGAAAAAAGAATTCAGCCTCAGAGACCTGTGGCACAGCAACAAATATACTAAGATACATACAGTGGGACTTCCAGAAGGAGAAGAGAGAAACAAGGGGGAAGAATGAATGTTTGAAGAAAGAATGGCCCAAAATATCCCAGAATTGATGGGAAAAAAACATTAATCTATAAATCCAAGAAGCTGAAACTCCAAGTAGGATAAATTAAATACAATCAAAAAATAAATCCCCAGTTACAAAGCCACATTTCAAGGGCTCAATAGCCACATGTGGCTAATGGCTACCATATTGGACATTGCAGATATAGAAAATTTCAATAATTGCTGAAAGTTCTGTTCAACAACACTGACCTAGAATGCAAGGCCAGCGTCTTTTATGTAGATTTTTGGTCCTTCCTAGCTCCCAGTTCCTGAATCCCTTTAACTCCTTATTTAAAGCTACTCCTCCCACTCTCCCCCGAGATGTCTATAAACTTACTCTTATTTATAGAATAAATCATAATCCTGTAAATTGGGAGGGATTTTAGGAGCTCTAACCATGGTCACAAGACTCAGTATTATGTTACTCTTACTCATAATCCCACCCTTGTTCTGCACTCTAGTTCCGATGATAGGATTTTTTTTTTTAAACATCCTTACTGGAGTATAATTGCTTTACAATGGTGTGTTAATTTCTGCTTTATAACAAAGTGAATCAGCTATATATATATACATATATCCCCATATCTCCTCCCTCTTGCCTCTACCTCCCACCCTCCCTATCCCACCCCACTAGGTGGTCACAAAGCACTGAGCTGATCTCCCTGTGCTATGCAGCTGCCTCCTAACTAGCTATCTATTTTACATTTGGTAGAATATATAAGTCCACGCCAATCTCTCACTTCCTCCCAGCTTACCCTTCCCCCTCCCCGTGTCCTTAAATCCATTCTCTACATCTGCGTCTTTATTCCTGTCCTGCCCCTCGGTTCTTCAAAATCATTTTTTATAGATTCCACATATATGTGTTAGCATATGGTATTTGTGTTTCTCTTTCTGACTTACTTCACTCTGTGTGACAGTCTCTAGGCCCATCCACCTCACTACAAATAGCTCAACTTCGTTTCCTTTTATGGCTGAGTAATATTCCATTGTATATATGTGCCACATCTTCTTTATCCATTCATCTGTCGATGGACACTTAGGTTGCTTCCATGTCCTGGCTACTGTAAATAGAGCTGCAATGAACACTGTGGTCCATGACTCTTTTTGAATTATGGTTTTCTCAGGGTATATGCCCAGTAGTGGGATTGCTGGGTCATATGGTAGTTCTATTTGTAGTTTTTTTAAGGAACCTCCATACTGTTATCCAAAGTGGCTGTATCAATTTACATTCCCACCAACAGTGCAAGAGGGTTCCCTTTCCTCCACACCTTTCCAGCATTTATTGTTTGTAGATTTTTTGATGATGGCCATTCTGACTGGTGTGAGGTGATACCTCACTGTAGTTTTGATTTTCATTTCTCTAATGATTAATGACGTTGAGCATTTTTTCATGTGTTTGTTGGCAATCTGTATATCTTCTTTGGAGAAATATCTATTTAGGTCTTCTGCCCATTTTTGGATTGGGTTGTTTTTTTGATATTGAGCTGCAAGAGTTGCTTGTATGTTTTGGAGATTAATCCTTTGTCAGTTGCTTCATTTGCAAATATTTTCCCCCATTCTGAGGGTTGTCTTTTGGTCTTGTTTATGGTTTCCTTTGCTGTGCAAAAGCTTCTAAGTTTCATCAGGTCCCAGTTGTTTATTTTTGTTTTTATTTCCATTTCTCTAGGAGGTGGGTCAAAAAGGATCTTGCTGTGATTTATGTCATAGAGTGCTCTGCCTATGTTTTCCTCTAAGAGTTTTATAGTGTCTGGCCTTACATTTAGGTCTTTAATCCATTTTGAGTTTATTTTTCTGTATGGTGTTAGGTAGGGAGTGTTCTAATTTCATTCTTTTACATGTAGCTGTCCAGTTTTCCCAGCACCACTTATTGAAGAGGCTGTCTTTTCTCCATGGTATATCCTTGCCTCCTTTATCAAAAATAAGGTGACCATATATGTGTGGTTTTATCCTTGGGCTTTCTATCTTGTTCCATTGATCTATATTTCGGTTTCTGTTCCAGTACCATACTGTCTTGATTACTGTAGCTTGGTAGTATAGTCTGAAGTCAGGAAGCCTGATTCCTCCAGCTCTGTTTTTCTTTCTCAAGATTGCTTTGGCTGTTCAGGGTCTTTTGTGGTTCCATACAAATTGTGAAATTTTTTGTTCTAGTTCTGTGAAAAATGGCACTGGTAGTTTGATAGGGATTGCATTGAATGTGTAGATTGCTTTGGGTAGTATAGTCATTGTCACAATGTTGATTCTTCCAATCCAAGAACATGGCATATCTCTCCATCTGTTTGTATCATCTTTAATTTCTTTCATCAGTGTCTTATAGTTTTCGGCATACAGGTCTTTTGTCTCCTTAGGTAGGTTTATTCCTAGGTATTTTATTCTTTTTGTTGCAGTGGTAAATGGGAGTGTTTCCTTAATTTCTCTATCAGATTTTTCATCATTGGTGTATAAAAATGCAAAAGATTTTTGTGCATTAATTTTGTATCCTGATACTTTACCAAATTCATTGATCAGCTCTAATAGTTTTCTGGTAGCATCTTTAGGATTCTCTATGTATAATATCATGTCTTCTGCAAACAGTGACAGCTTTACATCTTCTTTTCCAATTAGATTTCATTTCTTTTTCTTCTCTGAGTGTTGTGGCTAAAACTTCCAAAACTCTGTTGAATAACAGTGGTGAGAGTGGACAATCTTGTCTTGTTCCTGTTCTTAGTGGAAATGGTTTCAATTTTTCACCATTGAGAACAATATTGGCTGTGGGTTTGTCATATATAGCCACTATTATGTTGAGGTAAGTTTCCACTATGCCCACTTTCTGGAGAGTTTTTATCATAAATGGGTGTTGAATTTTGTCAAAAGCTTTTTCTACATCTATTGAGATGATCATATGGTTTTTCTCCCTCAATTTGTTAATATGGTGTATCACATTGATTGATTTGCATATATTGAAGAATCCTTGCATTTCTGGGATAAACCCCACTTGATCATGGTGTATGACACTTTCGATGTGTTGTTGGATTCTATTTGCTAGTATTTTGTTGAGGATTTTTGCATCTATGTTCATCAGTGATATTGGCCTGTAGTTTTCTTTGTTCTGTGACATCTTTGTCTTGTTTTGGTATCAGGATGATGGTTGCCTCATAGAATGAGTTTGGGAGTATTCCTCCCTCTGCTATATTTTGGAAGAGTTTGAGAAGGATAGGTGTTAGCTCTTTAAATGCTTGATAGAATTCGCCTATGAAGCCATCTGGTCCTGGGCTTTTGTTTGTTGGAAGATTTAAATCACAGTTTCAATTTCAGTGCTTGCAATTGTTCAGTTTATATTTTCTATTTCTTCGTGGTTCAGACTCAGAAGGTTGTGCTTTTCTAAGAATTTATCTATTTCTTCCAGGTTGTCCATTTTACTGGCATATAGTTTCTTGTAGTAATCTGTCATGATCCTTTGTATTTCTACAGGGTCAGGTGTTACTTCTCCTTTTTCATTTCTAATTCTATTGATTTGAGTCTTCTCCCATTTTTTCTTGATAAGTCTGGCTAATAGTTTATCAATGTTGTTTATCTTTTAGTTTTATTGATCTCTGCTATCGTTTCCTTCATTTCTTTTTATTTCTGATCTGATCTTTATGATTTCTTTCCTTCTGCTAAGTTTGGGGTTTTTTTTGTTGCTGTTGTTCTTCTTTCTCCAATTGCTTTAGGTATAAGGTTAGGTTGTTTATTTGAGATGTTTCTTGTTTCCTGAGGTGGGATTGTATTGCTATAAACTTCCCTCTTTGAACTACTTTTGCTCCATCCCATAGGTATTGGGTCGTCGTGTTTTCATTGTCATTTGTTTCTAGGTATTTTTTGATTTCTTCTTTGATTTATTCAGTGATCTCTTGGGTATTAAGTAGTGTATTGTTTAGCCTCCATGTGTTTGTATTTTTTTTTTCCTGTAATTGATATCTAGTCTCATAGCATTGTGGTCAGAAAAGATGCTTGATACAATTTCAATTTTCTTAAACTTACCAAGGCTTGATTTGTGACCCAAGATATGATCTATCCTGGAGAATGTTCCATGAGCAGTTGAGAAGTGTATTCTGTTGTTTCTGGATGGAATGTCCTGTCAATATCGATTAAGTCCACCTTGTTTAATGTGTCATTTAAAGCTTGTGTTTCCTTATTTTCATTTTGGATGATCTGTCCATTTGTGAAAGTGAGGTGTTAAAGTCCCCTACTATGATTGTGTTACTGTCGATTTCCCCTTTTATGGCTGTTAGCGTTTGCCTTATGTATTGAGGTGCTCCTATGTTGGGTACATAAATCTTTACAATTGTTATATCTTCTTGGATTGATCCCTGTTCATTATATAGTGTCCTTCTTTGTTTCTTGTAATAGTCTTTATTTTAACGTCTATTTTGTCTGATATGAGAATTGCTACTCCAGCTTTCTTTTGATTTTCATTTGTATGGAATATCTTTTTCCATCCCCTCACTTTCAGTCTGTATGTGCCCCTAGGTCTGAAGTGGGTCTCTTGTAGACAGCATATATATGGGTCTTGTTTTTGTATCCATTCAGCCAGTCTATGTCTTTTGGTGGGAGCATTTAATCCATTTACATTTATGGTCATCAATATGTATGTTCCTATTACCATTTTCTTAATTGTTTTGGGTTTGTTATTGTAGGTCTTTTCCTGCTCTTGTGTTTCATGCCTAGAGAAGTTCCTTTAGCGTTTGTTGTAAAGCTGGTTTGACGGTGGTGAATTGTCTTAGCTTTTGCTTGTCTGTAAAGGTCTTAATTTCTCTGTTGAATCTGAATGTGATCTTTGCTGGGTAATCTTTGTTGTAGGTTTTTCTCCTTCATCACTTTAAATATGTCCTGCCACTCCCTTCTGGCTTGCAGAGTTTCTGCTGAAAGATCAGCTGTTAACCTTATGGGGATTCCCTTGTATGTTATTTGTTGGTTTTCCCTTGCTACTTTTAATATTTTTCTTTGTATTTAATATTTGATAGTTTGATTAATATGTGTCTTGGCATGTTTCTCCTTGGATTTATCCTGTATGGGACTCTCTGTGCTTCCTGGACTTGACTATTTCCTTTCCCATATTAGGGAAGTTTTCAACTATAATCTCTTCAAATATTTTCTCAGTCCCTTTGTTTTTCTCTTCTTCTTCTGGGACCACTATAATTTGAAGATTGGTGCATTTAATGTTATACCAGAGGTCTCTAAGACTGTCCTCAATTCTTTCCATTCTTTTTTCTTATCTGTGGTAGCTATTTCCACTATTTTATCTTCCAGGTCACTTATTCGTTCTTCTGCTTCAGTTATTCTGCTATTGATTTCGTCTAGAGAATTTTTAATTTCATTTATTGTGTTGTTCATCATTGTTTGTATACTCTTTAGTTCTTTTAGATCCTTGCTAAACATTTCTTGTATTTTCTCCAGTCTATTTCCAAGATTTTGGATCATATTTACTATCATTAGTCTGAAATCTTTTTCAGGTAGACTGCCTATTTCCTCTTCATGTGTTTGGTCTGGTGGGTTTTTACCTTGCTACTTCATCTGCTGTGTGTTTCTCTGTCTTCTCATTTTGCTTAACTTACTGTGTTTGGGGTCTCCTTTTTGCAGGCTGCAGTTTGGTAGTTCCCACTGTTTTTGGTGTCTGCCCCCAGTGGCTAAGGTTAGTTCAGTGGGTTGTGTAGGCTGCCTGGTGGAGGGCACTAGTGCCTGTGTTCTGGTGGATGAGGCTGGATCTTGTCTTTCTGGTGGGCAGGACCATGTCCGGTGGTGTGTTTTGGGGTTTCTGTGACCTTATTATGATTTTAGGCAGCCCCTCTGTTAATGGGTCGGATGGTGTTCCTGTCTTACTAGTTGTTTGGCATAGGGTGTCCAGCACTATAGCTTGCTCATTGTTCAGTGGCTACCTTTAGTCCTTGTAGTTGGATTCCTTATTTGTACTTTTTCCCTGTGTTAGAGTATAGTTCCCTGTCTTATAACCAGCCTGGGGCCATCGTTCTAAGACTGAAGTCCTGCTTTGCCCTTGCCAGTTTCCTTCCCAGGGACTAAAGACCTTCAAAATGAAAGGTCAAAACTGGAGCTTCTACTACCTGATCACAACTTTAATAAACACTAATAAGGGAACAGTCCCCCTAAATGCCAGATATAGTCTAGCTGCTTTAGTTCTGTGTACTATCCTGAATTATTGATTATATATTACTTCTACCTTAGAGATAAGAAAATCAAAGGTCAGAGAGATTATATAATGTGTCTAAAATCATCTACCAAATAAGTAAGAGACCTGGAGTTTTAACCACATTCACCTGGCTTCGGAATTCATGTCTCTTCTACTATTCTATATGCTGAATATCAAGGACCAGCTCTTAATAGTATATTCTAAGCGAGTGAATGGGATCGTGCAACCAGACATGGTCTGTTACATGGTCACAGAGCAGACATCCCTTATTCCAATTCTCTACCTCAATTGACTTTCTACTGATCCAGGATTGCTTATTGCTGTCCTTGGCTCACTTTATTGTTTCCTGAATGGATTCTTTGATGTTGACTGACGTAGTGAACTACTTGCATGTGATGTCTTCTCCTGATTTTCATGATTGATTTGTTGACCTGGACTTCTTTCTAGGACCCACACTTGAGTTTGCCTCACAGAGCCTACTCCAATCCACGGGAGACATCTAGTTCCCTGGTCCTGACCCCTCTCAGTCCTTTCCATTTTAATGCCATTAAAAAAATCAAGCCTGGGCTTCCCTGGTGGAGCAGTGGTTGAGAGTCCGCCTGCCGATGCAGGGGACACAGGTTCGTTACCCAGTCGGGGAAGATCCCACATGCCACGGCGCGGCTAGGCCTGTGAGCCATGGCCGCTGAGCCTGTGCGTCCGGAGCCTGTGCTCCGCAACGGGAGAGGCCACAACAGTGAGAGGCCCGCGTACCGCACAAAAAAAAAAAAAAAAAAAAAAAAAAAGAAACAAGGCTGATCTAAACATGACACTGCTTGACATAGAACCTAGCACATAGTAGAGCTAAATACACATTTGAAGTGGTTATACAAATAGTGAGTTTTTAATAGGAAGCATTTAAAAATGTGCATGCAAGAAGTCTTAATTGCTCAGTTTCAGGTATGGATGTCCCCTATGTGGTATAAATACCATTGGAACCAAAAGAGGAAAATAATCAAGAAGTAACATAGTGCCGGGCAAAAGGGAATGCCTTCAGTCAAGCTAAGCACAACCAATAATAAAAACCACAAGTACTGTTATTTTTATTATTATTAAAATATTAGTGCTATTAATTTTAAAAGGTGATAAGCTATCATTTATTTAGTGGTGAATATATCTCAACAACTATGGTAAATTCTTTACATATATTATTTGATTTAATCTCCCCACATTGAAACGCAGTTTAGTAAGCTATTATTACCTTTTTCAAAATGAGAGTTTAAGTACCTTGAGCAAGGTCAAAGAATAACTTTAGAATTTCTGGAAAACAGGGCTTTAGGAATGGTAATCAAAGGGAAAAGCAAAGGCACTTGTCTTGAAGTTTTGTTGGCAGAGCAAAGATGGTGGCTTTAATTAGTGGTTAATGGGTATTATGGGCAGAGGAAGGCTGCGTTAAAGTCACTGCCGCTGCTAACCTAGTTAATTGTGTGCTGGGATTTGATTATAGATTGTCTGAATCCAAACTCAGAACTATAGCACCACTCTACCCTCACTCAAATCTGCATTCCAAACAGGGACTCCAACACTCTAGGAGGTGAGCACTGATTAGGTATTTATCTTTAAGGAACAGATTATTTCAGGAGGAACTTCATCTGGAGTTTCTGTGTTTTAACAAAGCAGTGTGTTTTGTCTTGTTTTGTAAAACAACTGACAAGGTCCTTCAGATTTATGTTTGCTGAGATTTTAGGTCGTTGCATGCAATGGTTTTTCCTGGCTACCCGCAGGCAGTGAGTGATCTTTGAGGAGGTCTTTCTTGATTCATCCATCAGTGTGACTTCTTATTTCCTGTCCCCTAAGAACATCCAGCTGACTGATAACCTCCACAATGCATGGGATTTCTGTATCTATCAAGAGAGCTCTGCAAAAGGAGAGTGAGATGGTTGCTAAGTTTCTTCCTTGGTAACTGACTAAATCCCCTGTCAATAGTGTTACCTCTCAAGGCAACTATGATCAAAGAGACAAACTGTGAGATTTTGGAAAAGTTCCTAAGGAGGAAAGACATTTGAAGTTCCCCGCTATACTGACTGTCTCATTTTTGTCACTCATCTTGCAGGACCTGGTGTTCTGGGAGAAGTGCAAATGTCCTTAGTGAGCAAGTTATTGTGCAAGGTCTGCCCATTAGCTGATTGCTGAACAAGTGACAACACAGAACTCCTCTGGGTTTTGGAACAGTGCTGATATCAGCCTGCCTTTGTGCTATAGTACTCAACCTCAAAAAAGGCACATGATGACTCAGGTCATATATTTTTATTTTTATATTCACTGCTTATCCAAACATAGAAAAAGCAAACGTGCAGACTCCTGCCTCCTGCTTCTTTGCCACTGTTGGAAAGTCCAATCGGTAGCTACAAAGAGGTGCTAAAGCTTAAGGAGGAAGCCCAGAGGGTTCAAAGTTAGACTGACAGCAAACAATCAATCTGCTAATACATCATTCAAAATCCCTTCCTGAAATGTCTGTGGCCCTTAGTGATTCACAATAACAGAAAGCCACCGTCCCCCTTCAGCAGCTGTTCCTGTTTGGTGAAAGCTAGATGGCCACAAATCTGTCAAGGAGTGCTTTCACTCAGATAGAGGGGTTAGTGTTTCCCTGGCAGCTTCTCAGTAGTATTCACTTTCAAAATGAATGTCTAGCCTTTCAGGTCATCAAGCATCCAGGTGAGCAAATTTAAGTCGTTTACTGAAGGGTACCATGATGACCTGAAAGACCTAGTCATTCTCAAGTAGGAACGTCTAGATCCAAAGGAAGGTTATGTGAACTGAATGGCAAATACAGAACAACAGGACTGCCAGAGAAAAGTAAATACAGCAAACCCCTCCCCTCCCCCATGCTTGACACCACTTCAGGCCTCCTTTCCACATGAAAAGGACTTGCCCTGGCTGGGAAGCAGGGCTTTTTACGCCACAGTGTTGCCTCTGCTTCCCTCTTTTCCTCAAAGCTGAAGTTTATGGGTGCTTCTGTTAGGCCCAGGTATGTCCCAGCTCCTGACTGAGATCGACAGTTTATCTGTAATCTCAACCATAACAGTTAGTGGGACTTAAAAGTAAGCTACCAACCCCAGGCTAGATTCCAGTCACAAGTTAGGAGCCCCTAAATTGCTTCCCAGTTCAACATGGCTGACAGATATATCGGTGATTTTGCGCCTAAAGACAGAGAGGTGCCTGGTTTGCCCCCAAATTGCATCTTTCCCTTGCCACTGCCATCCCAGACTGAGTCCATAGTTCTTACTTTGGTCCTTAAAGTTTAAGAGCTTGGGATGTAGAACCCGATTTCATGGTTCATATCCTAACTAGCATTGAAATGCTATGAGACTGTACAAATAACTCAATTTATCTGAACTTCAATTTTCAAAACTGTAAAGTTAGGAAAATAATCATACATGCAGCATAGGATCATTGGGAAGATTAAATGAGATGATACATTTAACACACTTAACCGGGTCTCAACATGACAAGGACATGCTACATGTTACCCATTGTTACTATTAGCCTTAATCGCTCAACTAACCTGCTTGCTGTCCTGATCCCCTTAGGGGTCAAGAGCCTTCCCAGAACTTCTCACCCAGCCTTGTGACTGCATGGGGAGTTGTGAGGAAGAAGGCAGCTAATGGTATAGTTTTCCCTAGTCAACTATAGTCTCTCCTTATGCACAGATCTCCCAGAGGATGACTACCACCCACCTACCTATCTTCTATACATCCTACTCGGTTTTTGATTGACTAGATTCTCTCCACCTGACTGAAACATCGAAACCATCTTTAGCCTGTGCTGTGACCTGGTATGCCATGCCTTTACCCTGTACCCGATACTCTCGGCCCCATCAACCCTGACTGGACACTTACATATACCCACTCACATATGCCCTGGAACAGGATCTCAACCCCCTCCTCTCAATACCTCCTTAATACTGCCTCTAGTAATCCTGAGTCATGCCAATGAATGATAGGCCAATAGCCACCATTGGGGGTTCCTTTTTGTTTTCTTGAGTCAGCAGGTGTAAGAAAGGTGAGGTTAATAAGGCTGACCTTTCACAGAGGCACCAACTTGGTAAATATCAGAAGCATTAAAAAAAATACCCTGCTCTTTCCCTATCCTGAAAAAATATGTTCCCCATCTACAGGCTGATCCCAGAAATTCCACAGCTAAAACTGTCCCTAATTTAAGAACACAAGCCTTGGTTCAGGCAAAAGCACATGGAAGAGCTAACGTCAATCTACCATTCATCACATATTTCAGCCCTTTTCGTCTCTTCCAATTCTCTCTTTATCTGATGGACCAATCTGTAAACTCAAGTCTGTCCCACTTCCTGAGCCAATCCCAGTAGAGTCAAGATTCCTATCATCAACATCTACTCGCTCCTACCCTAGTCCCACAGAGCATAAGAAAGACGAAATGGTCCCCTTCTCAACAGCACATAGTATTTCCAAGCCACCAGGCTATCATTTCATATGTATAGGAAGTTCTAAAAGTGATCTGTTAGTTTACTGACGTTTTTCAACTGGAAGGGATTTGAGAATATAAAAAATGGAAGTTTGAGTAGGCTGATGCCACCAACACAGGCTCACAGAACCAAGAAATAAGTATGCACAATTCCATGCAGATGTGCATGCCTGCAAGCATACGCATCCTGTCATACTGAAAGTGATAGACTAATAGACATGGTATGTGCAAATGAAAAGGCAGGAAGATGGAGCGGGAAGAACCAAGGTGAGATGAGGCAGAACTAACGAGAAAATTTTAAATGAAAAATAAAGGCAATGAAATCAGGTGAACAGGGATTCATATAAAGAGAAATGATAAGATCACAGAGCAGAGGAATTAGAACAAGTCCACAAGTTCACACAAATATGTCTATAGAGAAATAACTTAAAGCTTCACATTAATACATTAATGTTTTGGATATTAAGACATGTTAGATTAAAAGAGTGAGTTCTGGGTTTCCCTGGTGGCGCAGTGGTTGACAGTCCGCCTGCTGATGCAGGGGACACGGGTTCGTGTCCCGGGTCTGGGAAGATCCCACATGCCGCGGAGCGGCTGGGCCCGTGAGCCATGGCCGCTGAGCCCGTGCGTCCGGAGCCTGTGCTTGGCAACGGGAGAGGCCACAACAGTGAGAGGCCCACATACCGCAAAAAAAAAAAAAAAAAAAAAAAGTGAGTTCTTCTCAATGTTGACAAATGCCACTGACACTGTACCAATCTAGTCCAATATAATTTCCCTAGTTCTAGATGGGTAGGTCCATGGGGTGTGGTAAGAAGAGTTTCTTAGTAAAAAATGTGTTACTCAACCAAAGCTAATGATCACAGAATTCTTTACTCAACGTTTTTGAAAATAATCACATGATGCAAAAATTAAGTTTAAAAGTGTAGAAACTGAAAAGTCTCCCTCCCATACATTTTTTCATCTCTACCCAATTTCCAACCCCACTGCCAAACAGGTAAATGCTCTTTTGAGTTTCCTGTATAGCTGTCTGGTGGTTTTTAGGCATAAAAATAATGATTCTTATTGCTCTCTCCTTTTTATTAGAATGGCAGCACACTGAACACAATTTTCTGCATCTTGTTTTTCCTCCTCATTTAATTGTATTATCTTGGAAATCTTCATTGGTAAATAGAGCTTCATCATTCTTTTTTTTTTTACATTTACATAACAGTCCATTGTATGGATATATAATTTATCTAGTCTGCCCCTAATGGTAGATATTTACCTTGCTTTTGGTATTATAAACAATGCTGTGATCAGTAAACAGGTACACATATCAACACATATTTCACTTTGCACATTGTGAGAGTCAATCTGTAGACTATTTTCTTAGAAGTGAATGCACTTGAATATTGTGAGGTATCACCCAACTGGACTCCACACGGATCGTGCAATTTGCACTCCAATCAGCAATATGTGAGAGTGGCTATTTCCCCACGTCACAGCCTCACTAGCCTTTGGATTTATTTCAATCTAAAAGATGATAATGGCATCTCAATATAACTTTAATTAGCGGGTCTCTTATGAGTGTATATGATTAAATTAAATGGAAATAAGGGCCATATGTATCTATTTTTCTGCAAACTATCTGTTCATATCCTCTGTCTACGTCTGTTAGCTTTTTCTTATTCACTGGAAGATGTTTGTATATATTGGGGTGATTAACCCTTTGTATATGAGTTGTCTCATGCCATCTGGTATGCACTGGGCTATCCATTTCTTACTTCAAGGCTTTTATTACCAACTCTTGCGTTTGTGTATATACTTGCTCAAACTACAAATATTTAATTGTGAGTTTTTCATCTACTTATTTCTAAGGGAAGCTTTGCTTCTACATATGCCCCAAAGGAGATGTCTATTGCTGCATGATGGTGCAGTTCTGTGTTTAGTCTCTGCACACCAAATGTTCCTCTGCCACTGTGGTGATGGTGGTGTATTATAAGTGACTTTTAGTGAGAAAAGGTCACTTTCCCTTAGTATATGAGCCAAAAATGGAACCCCTTCTTTACACAGCAACACCTGAGAATTTTGACATTTCCTGTGGCACGATATTAAAAACTCACCTGCTCTATTTTTTCTTTTTTTATAGTATTTTAAAAATTTATTTATTTATATTTTTTGGCTGCATCGGGTCTTCATTGCTGTGCGTGGACTTTCTCTAGTTGCGGCGAGTGGGGGCTACTCTTTGTTGCGGTGAGTTGACTTCTCACTGTGGTGGCTTCTCTTGCTGCAGAGCACAGGCTCTAGGTGCACAGGCTTCAGTAGTTGTGGCATGCGGGCTCAGTAGTTGTGGCTCATGGGCCCTGGAGTGCAGGCTCAGTTGTAGCGCACAGGCTTAGTTGCTCTGCAGCATGTGGGATCTTCCCCGACCAGGGCTCGGACCCATGTCCCCTGCATTGGCAGGTGGATTCTTAACCACTGCACCACCAGGGAAGCCCCCCACCTGCTATATTATCAATGATAGCAGTTGAATATTTTGTACATGACATCAGAGATAGTGTTACCAGATAAAATTCAAGATAATCAGTTAAGTTTAAATTTCAGATAAACAGGGCATTTTTTAAGTATGTATACCCCAAATATTACACGGCGTAAACATATACTAAAACATTTTCTTTTTTTTATCTGAAATTCAAATTAAACTGGGCCTCCTATATTTTTATTTGCTAAATCTGACAACACTGATTTTCTTTTTTTCTGAGACCAGGATCCCAAGACTATGGTTTGCTGATTTTGAAACATGTACATTGGCTGACAATACATGGAATTTTGAAACATTATTATAAAAAACTCCAGGATGGATAAGAATATTTTTAAGATCATCAAATTCAGCCACACATTTGATGTGTGAATGCAATCTACAATATCCTCCACAAGCAGTCATCCATCTTTTAACTGGATACTTTCAGTTGTAGGAAATTGTCACTACCTAAAAGAAAACTCATTTGATGCCTGCACTGAGCATTTAGTAAACCATTTCTCAAATAAAGCAAATACTCCTTTCTTGACATTTTTTCCCGTTCATCCCAGTCTTAGTGTCACTGAAAACAAGTTAAATCCCTCTTCCATATATATGTCAACACTTCAAATATCTGAAGACAGTAGACCACTCTTAAGATTCTTTTTTCTCTTTGATAAATATTTTCAGTTCCTTCAACTATCTTTTATAAAAAATTGTTTCAAGTCATCTTATGCACTACCAAATATTGATTTTTTTGTACCTTCTATGTATCCGGCACCGTACTAAGTGAAATGACACTATAATGAACAGTATAAAATTCCTCAACTCTCAGGATACTCTTAGTCTAATGCAAGAAAATGACAAACATTTACAAAGCTCTCTGACAAGTGCTATAATAAAATTATGAATAGCAGTTTTTGAGAACATGGAGGAGGAGTGTCCAAATCTACCTGAAAAGAAAGGGGAGAATGGGTGACAGGGGGAAGATTCACAGAAGGCTTAGCATGTGATACGTGAGCAGTCTTGAAAGTTACATAGGAATTTTCCATTTGAACAAGGAGACAGGAAGCAGAAATTGCTAAATTCAATCTGTATTTTAACATCCTTATCCTATAGGAACTCTGCTACATTAGACAATGAGTTGATCAGTTACTTCTTGAAGCACTAGGTTCCTATTAAACTGCACTCTGCCCTCAGTATTCCTTTTACCTTTCAGGGACTCCTTCTGGGCCTGCCTCTTCCCCTTCAGTGTTGTTCTTCTCCAGGGTTCTGTTCTCTGTACACTGCTTTTCTTATTCTCTATTTATTTTTAACAATTCCATTTACTTTTGTGGTTTTCATTACTATGTTAAATGTTGGTGATTTCCAAACATATATTTCCATCCTGGACCTCTCCCCCGGGGTTCACACATCTGTGTGTGATCCACAAGCACCTCAAACTCAACATGTCCAAACCAGAGTCCTCCTCCCATGTTCATCACTTAGATGGAACTAGCTTTATCCACACAATCACCTATATTAGAAACCTGGGGGGTATTTCTGACTTCTTTGCCTTGTTGCATACATACAATCACCAAATCCTCAACTCTCTTAAACCATCTTAGTTCAGGTTCTCATTATTTACCTCTTTGACACATAATAACGCCTGACTCTAGTCGTTTTCTTTTAATCACTCATCAACTCTAATCACACCTACCACAATGATCTATAGCAAATACTAATAGGGCGATTAGCTTCCGGCACCAACAGCTTGAGCAATTCCACTGATCCAGTCCTTAGCAAAATTGGTGAAAACTAAAAACAAAACAAAAATTTTAAAGCCTCTGGAAATGGTCTTAAGGGGTAAAATAGCAAATGATGAATAATCTATTCAAGAACATCTATGAAAATTCAGTAAGAAAGGCAAGGAACTGTGATATTTGAACCAAGATCACACCTTCCCTCCCCATCAGCTCAGCAAGGCAAAGACTCCACTCCAGACTGTTTTCAGCCAAGAATACAGGACTCCCTCTCTACCCAATATCCTGACAGAAGGCTTTCCTCCTGGGGGAACAGGATATCAGTGATTTTCATCCTGCTCTCAGCTACCTGATATTGAGGCTAAGTCCCAGGCAAGTGTGGCTAAGAGACTGGGGCTCCCTTCTGCCTAACCCCCACTTGTGGAACAGAGACCCTACACCTTGGGTATAGCACACTGAGATATTGAGGCCCTGATCACTCTTGCCCTGACTTGTGATATGGTAGTTCCATGCTAGGACAGGTAAAGTGAAGACACCTGAGGCTGCTGCCCACCCACTCCACTGAGCAGGGTTGTCACTCAGAAAGAAGCTTGCCATTGTCCCCAACCCTCACTCCAGAACACTGACTCAGAGGTTTAACTTGGGGGAAGAAACAAACCATAAAAAAGATAAATCCTAATCTCTTTCCAAAGGAGCTAACTTCATTTGCAAGAGAGAATGAAAATTTAAGCCTAAAAGCACTTTCAAAAACAAAGGAGTTTGTGGTGAAAGGCAACTGGGAAGAGACTGAAGATACAGACTAAACTGTAGGCCAGCTAGTTTGCTGGAGAGAACAGAAGAATAAAAGAGCTAGGGAGAGCCCTTCCCAGGGTCAGAACAAAAATCACACACCAACCTCAGAAATTAATCTTTCAAAGGAGCCAGAGTTTGATGGGGTTAGTTTGTAGAGTGATTTATGCCCCAGGGCATTATTGAAAACAACAGAGCAATAGGCTTCAATTAGAGGACTTTAACAGCTGAATTTGGCCAGGGAAAGAGTAAGAGAAATCTACTGACATTGCAGAGTGATTGTGGGCATACCCAAAACTATGCCTCCCTCAGCAACATCAGAAGTTGAATACTGTGGGGTAAGGGAGAACGGCCTTCACTAAAATAACCCAGTTAGTCACTAAATAAAGAAATAGTAAAAATAACAAGCCCCAGGGTGGGGGCAGTATCCACAGTTGCTACAGTATAAAATATCCAGTTTCCAACAAAAAATTACAAGGTATGCATGAAATAGGAAAGTATAATCCATACACCAAAATAAAAATAGGCAGCACAAATTGCCTGTGAGAGACCAGATACAAAGATTATCAGAAAAAGTCACTGAAGTAACCATTTAGTTCACAGAACTAAAGGAAACCATGAGTAAGCAAGAAAAGGAAGGTATGATTACAATGTTGTATCAAATCCAGAATGTCAACAGAAAGAAATTATAAAAAGAATCAAATGGAAATTATAGGGTTGGAAAATATAGTTCCAAACTTTAAAAAATTCACTAGATGAGTTCAGCAGTAGATTAGAACTGGCACACACAAAACGAATAAGTGATCTTGAGGACAAAAATTATGCAAGCCAAAGAACAGAGAAAAAAGAATGAAGAAAAAGAGTCTCAGAGAAATGTGAGACACCATATAATGCACCAACGTACACATAAAGGGAGCACCAGAAAGAAAGGAGAGAGAGAAAGTAGCAGAAAAAAATATTCAAGGAAGTATGGCTGAAAACTTCCCAAATTTATTGAAAAACATTAACCTACACATTGAGGTAGCACACACACAAAAAAACACAAACAAACAAAAAACCCTCCAAGGATGATAAACACAAAGAGATTCAGAAACAGTAAAAATGCTGAAAGTCAAAGACAAGGAGAAAGTCTTCAAAGCAGCAAGAGAAAAATGAATCATTACTTACAAGGGAGTCCCAATAAGATTAAAAGTTGAATTCTCAGCAGAAACAACTGAGTTTAGGAGGGAGTGGAATAATATAGTCAAAGTGCTCAAAGGAAAAACACTGTCAACCAAGAATCCTGTATCCAGAAAAGCTATCTTTAAAATATGAAGGCAGCGGGGCTTCCCTGGTGGCGCAGTGGTTGGGAGTCCGCCTGCCAATGCAGGGGACACGGGTTCGTGGCCCGGTCCGGGAAGATCCCACATGCCGCGGAGCGGCTGGGCCCGTGAGCCGTGGCCGCTGAGCCTGCGCGTCTGGAGCCTGTGCTCCGCAACGGGAGAGACCACAACAGTGAGAGGCCCGCGTACCGCAAAAAAAAAAAAAAAAAAAAAAAAAAAAAAAAAAATGAAGGCAGCTAATGCAGTGCTGAGAAGAAAATTTATATTTGTAAATGCCTATAAGAAGAAAGAAATCAATACCTAACACTTCACCTAAAGACAGTGGGAAAAGAAGAGCAGACTAAACCTAAAGCAAGCAGAAGGAATGAAACAATAAAGATTGAGCAGAAACTAATGAAATACAGAATGGAAAGTAGAGAAAATGAATGAAACCAAAAGCTAGTTCTTTGCAAAGATCAACAAAATTGACAAATCTTTAGCTAGACTGACCAAGAAAAAAAAGATAAAATTCAAATTAATAGAATCAAAAATGAAAGAGGGGATATTACTACAGACCCAACTAAATAGAAGGGCTTATAAATAAATACAATGAATAACTGTATGCCAACAAATTACATAATGCACCTGAAATGGACAAATTCCTAGAAAGATACAAACTGCTAAAACTGATTCAAGAAGAAATAGGAAATCTGCATACAGCTAAAACACATGAAGAGATTGAATTAGTAATAAAAACGCAACTTACAAAGAAAAACCCAGACCCAGACAGCTTCATCACTGAATTCTACCAAACATTTAAAGAATACCAATTCTTCACAAACTCTTCTAAATAACAAAAGAGGAGGGAAGATTTCTCAACTCATCACAAGAAAAAAAGAAAAGCTACAAACCAGTATTTTTTATGTATGTGGATGTAAAAGTCCTCAACAAAATACTAGGAATCCAAATCCAGAAACATATAAAAAGAATTTTATACCATGACTAAGTGGGATGTATCCCAAAAATGCTAAACTGGTTCAACAACTGAAAATCAATTAATATATCAACAGAATTAAAATGAAAGTCACATGATCATCTTAATAGATGCAGAAAAAGCATTTGACAAAATACAACACCATTACATGATAAAAACAAACTGAGAAATGGAGTGGAACTTCCTCAACCTGATAAAGGGCATCTAAAAAACCACACAGCTAACTTCATGCTTAATAGTGAAAAATTAGATGCTTTCCTTCTAAGATCAGGCACAAGAATGTATGTTCTTCCCACTTCTATTTAATACTGTACTGGAGATTTTAGCCAGGACAATTAAGCTAGAAAAGGAAAAAGGCATCCATACTGGAAAGGAAGAAGTAAATCTATTTCTATTTGCAGATGACATGATCTTATATATAGAAAATTCTAAGAAATCTACTTAAAAATTATTAGAATAAAGAAGTCCAAAAGAGTTGCAGGATACAAGATCAATATACAAAAATCAGTTGTATTTCTATGAACTTTTAATGAACAGTCCAAAAATGAAATTAAGAAAACACTTCCATTTACAATAGCATCAAAAAGAATCAAATCCTTAGGAATAAATTCAACAAAAAAAGTGAAACAGATATACTCTGAAGACTACAAAACATTGCTGAAAGAAATTAGAGAACAACTCAATAAGAGAAAATGTCCCATGACTAGAAGAATTAACATTGTTAACACATTACTGACCAGGGGATTTTTGCAGAAACTAATGCCTGTGGCTGTAATACGTCTCCGGTCAAAAATGTGTTAAAGTTGCAATACTCTCAGAATTTATCTACTGATTCAAAGCAACTCCCACCAGAATCTCAGCTTATATCTTGGTAGAAATTGCAAGCTGATTCTGAAATTCATATGGAACCAGAATGGCCCAACAATCTTGGTAAAGAAAAACAAAGTGTGAAAAACATACTTCACAATTTCAAAACTTAATGAAACCAAACATAATAAATAAAGTGTGGTACAGAAAAAGGATGGACATATAGATCAATGGAATAGAACTGAGAGTCCAGGAATAAACCCATGCATCTCTGGTCAACTTAATTTCAACAAGGGTGGCAGGACCATCCAATAGTCTTTTTAACAAATGGTGCCGGGACAACTGGATAGCCACATGAAAAATAATGAAACTGTGCCCTTACCTCACAGCATATACAAAAATTAACACACCTTAGATCGATGGCATAAATGTAAGAGCCAAAACTATGAAACATTTAGAAGAAGACATAGGGGTAAAACTTGATGACCCTGAATTTAACAAAGGACTTTTTTAGATATAACACCAAAAGTACAAGCATCAAAAGAAAAAATAGGTAAGTTGGACTTCATCAACCTCAAAAACTTTTGTGCTTCAAAGGACAACATCAAGAAAGTAAAAGGACATAATAGAACAAAATATTTTCAAATCATATATCTGATTAAGTCACTGTATTTAGAATATATAAAGAACTCTTAATGTAACTGAGCAGGACCCTATGGGGCCTTCTGGGGAAAAAACCCCCACTGCCATGTCCTCTGCCTGCCTCTTGTTTGTAGAAAAGCAGTACTCTCCCAGGCCTCCCCCAAGTCACAAAAGCCTGGCTCAAGAATTAATGATTGAAAGGATGTGAACATGTAGTGACAAAAGTAGCAGTTGGGCCAGGAGAACTCGTAACAATTTAAACAGTAAATCAGCCATATGGCAGCCACAAAATGTTTAGTTCTTCCCTGAAGGACATAGGTAATAGTGTCTGATGCACATTCCTGAGTTGTTTTGCAGATACTAAAACTGCCACCAGAGGGAAAAAGCTAACTGCCTGATGACTAGACTCTAGGCATAACATATGCTGCTTGATTTTTTTTGAACTGGATTTTTTTTTTAATACAGCAGGTTCTTACTAGTTATCTATTTTATACATATTAGTGTATACATGTCAATCCCAATCTCCCAATTCATCCCACCACCACAACCCCCCACCCCCTGCTTTCCCCCCTTGGTGTCCATATGTTTGTTCTCCACATCTGTATCTCTATTTCTGCCCTGCAAACTGGTTCATCTGTACCATTTTTCTAGGTTCCACATATATGCATTAATGTACGATATTTGTTTCTCTCTTTCTGACTTACTTCACTCTGTATGACAGTCTCTAGGTCCATCCACATCTCTACAAATGACCCAATTTCATTCCTTTTTATGGCTGAGTAATATTCCATGGTATATATGTGCCACATCTCCTTTATCCATTCAGCTGTCGATGGACACTTAGGTTGCTTCCACAACCTGGCTATTGCAAATAGTGCTGCAGTGAACATTGTGGTACATGACTCTTTTTGAATTATGGTTTTCTCTGGGTATATGCCCAGTAGTGGGATTGCTGTGTCATATGGTAATTCTATTTTTAGTTTTTTAAGGAACCTCCCAAAGCTGGACATAAGCTGTTCCATCTTGCAGAATTCCAGAACTGGCCTCAGGAAATGGGAACAAATTGACCCTGGAGTTAAAGATTAACTGTGCTTAAAACAATCAAGATGACACTGACCAGACCACCACACGACCAGTTTCAAGATGGTTGTCAGAGTTGACTGTGCTGTTTTGCACGTAGCCCCCTGCCTGCACACCCTTGAAGCTTTCCCTTATAAGTTCTTACCCCGGATCAGCAACGGGGAAATGGTTTTGGGGACGTTAGTCCACCATGTTCCCAGGTTGCTGGCTTCCTGAATAAAGCCTCTTTCTTTTTCTACCAACACTTGTCTCTTGAACATTGACTTTGGGGCAATGAGAAGCTGAACCTGAGTTCAGTTCCAGTTCCAGCTGGTAACATTACAATTCAGTAATAAAATGAAAAATAACCCAATTAATAATGGGCAAAGGATCTGACTAAGCATTTCTCCAAGGGACATATATAAATGGCCAATAAGCACATGAAAAAGTTCTCAACATCACTAGTCATGAGGGAAATGCAAACCAAAACCATAATGAGATACTACTTCACATTCACTAGGATAACTCTAATTAAAAAATAGAAATTAACAAATGTTAGCAAAATGTAGAGAATTTGGAACCCTCCTATGTTCCTGGAGGGAATGTAAAATGCTGCAGCCACTTTGGAAACATACTGGCAGTTCCTCAAAACATTAAACATAGAGAGGTACAATATGACCCAAAAATTCCACTCCTAGGTATATACTTAAGAGAAATGAAAAAATATGTCCACACAAAAATTTGGACATGAGTAGGTATAGACATAACACTGCAATTAGCCAAAAGATTGAAGCAACCCAAATGTCCATCAACTGATGAATGAACAAAATATATATCAATAAAACGGAATAGTAAAATGGCCATAGAAAGGAGTGAAGTACTGATACATGTTACAACATATATGAACCTTGAAAATATTATGCTAAGCGAAAGAAGCCAGTCACAACAGACCATACAGTATGATTCCATTCATATGAAATGTCTAGAACAGGAAAAATCTATAGAGACAGAAAGGACATTAAGTGCTTGCTTAGGGCAGGGAGAAGAGGTTGGGAGGATAGTCATGTGATATCTAGAAAGTAAGGGGTTTATTTTTGAAATGATGACAATATTCTAAAATCGTGGAAATTGTTGCACATATCTGTGAATATACTAAAAAAACACTGAATTGTATATTTTAAACGGGTGCACTGCATGGCATTTGAATTACATCTCAGTAAGGCTGTGAAAAAACAGTTAATGCTAAAATATGAAACACTTATCAAAGATCACTAAAATTACAAATACTAATGAGATGATTTCAATTTTTTCTTCATGAAATCTTTTCATGGCTCACTGCTGCCCATAGAATAATGCCCATGGTCCTTATGATGTTATTGTAGGCTGGGCCCCGCCTACCTCTTCAGTCTCATCTATAGTCAGCCTTCTATCTCTCGCTCTACCGTATATCAATACCAAACATTCTGTTTTCCCACATATGCTTGTCTGTTTCTGATCCTCATAACCTTGCTTATGCTCTATAACCTCTACCAGGAATTCCAGAATTGGCTAATTCCTATGCCGTCTGAACTCAGGTCTCATCTCCTTCAAGAAAGTTTCCCACCCCAGCCTTGACTTACGTAGGTTTTCCCCTCTGTACCTCCATAAGACCTCGATCTTTACACTTAATGTTATAATAATTGTATGGCTTTTTCTTTCACTAAACCATGAGCAAATTGAGGGCAAATACATGTTTTTAATCTCTAGCACATAGCATAATATTCAATATGTGTATCTATCATAGGTTTAAATAAATACCAGTAAATGCAAAAGCAGAGACATAAGGGATATTTGGGGTTCAAGGAACTGCAGGAAATCTGACTGAGAAATGAACTGATGCCTGAAATTCAGGCAGTGACAAGCAGATATGAAGAAAATAAAGGGATTAAGGAGAGATGCAATAGTAGAAATGATAGGAAATTGGTAATTAACATTGGGTACATGGAGTGAGGTAAATGGAATCAAGGATAATTCCCAGTTCCCAGGATCTTCAGATTAAAGCAGGCGGATGCCATTATCAGAGATTTTTAAAAATTCATGGAAGAACAGGTTTTATTGTGTGAGCACTGGTGTTGTAGGAAATGGTGACGTATGGGTAGGAATGATGACTGACTTTTGACGTCTTGAATTTGAGATGTCAAGAGCACAATCAACTAGAGATGTCTGGTGAGCAACTAGAAATAAACAAATGTAGGTGTGAGAACCAGAAGAAGGTCCTGGCTGGAGATACAGACTTGGGAATCATTGATTTACAGGTGAATTTTTTTTTTTTTTTTTTTTTTGCGGTACGTGGGCCTCTCACTTGCTCTGGCCTCTCCTGTTACGGAGCACAGGCTCCGGACGCGCAGGCTCAGCAGCCACGGCTCACGGGTCCAGCTGCTCCGCGGCATGTGGGATCTTCCCGGACCTTCCCGGACCGGGGCACGAACCCGCCTCCCCTGCATCGGCAGGCGGACTCTCAACCACTGCGCCACGAGGGAAGCCCTTTCCAGGTGAATTGAAACTGTTACCTTAATGTGTAGAATGAGAAGGAAAGATTCACTTAAAAGGTAGGGTTCAGAATTTAACACAATACTCCAGACATGGTCTGTTAAGCACAAAGGACTATGAGATATGGACCTCTCATCTCACTCCATCCAGATGCTGCATTTCTATTGTAGCTTAGGGTTGCATTGGCTGTCTTAGCAGTACTGACTTGATACTGATCAGTGAACACATTTAAGTCTTATTCACAGAGGCTGCTCCACAGTTGGTTTTCTGCATTTAAGTATATAATTTGCATCTTATTAGATTTGACCATCACTCTGGTATATTCAGATCACATCATATCTTGATTCTGTCATTTAATGTATTTACTATCCTTCCCAATTACTTGGCACCACAGATTTTATAAATATGCCTTTGTTACAACATGCAAAACTTTAGTAAACTACTGGAAGGATCAGACTGAGAATAGATTCCTCACTGGAAATCTCTTCAGAACAGCAGTCTATTAATCGTTCTCTTTGGGTGCGGCCATTCAAGCAACTAATAATTCCCCTCAATTGTACTAACAACTAGACACATTTCTCTATTTTTTCCACGTATACCTCATTCTATACCTAGTCAAATATCAAATCTCATTGATGAATTTCAGATTGACTTGTTTAGTGAATTTCCCTGATATCAAAGGGTATTAGGTTATACCGGTATGACTTATTTTTAGTAAGCTAAAATTGGACCCCAGTGATCATTTCGTCTAGTGGCTCACAATCTATGCTTTTAATAAATCATTCTAGAATTTGCCTCAGGATCAACGTCAGGCTCACTCTTGTCTCTTAAAAATTGAGATGCTTTCGGTCTATTTCTAATTTTCCATCACCCAGTTTGGAATGAGGGAGATACTGAAACATTTAGTTCTATGAAACATGCTTGTAAAAAAACAATGTTAATAAAAAGTAGATACCGATGGTAGCCTTCAGGGCTGTTAAGTGATGAAGTATCTGCCAATGCTCTGGAGATGTCATTCATCTGAGCCTGGAAACTGGGATGCAACTCATGTGAGGGGTTCCTAGATTCTTCCTGCATAGCAAAGCAGTCAGGGGAAAGCAAATTCTAACTGGTTCAAAGGATCAGTCACAAGAATTAGCCAGCCATCAACAACATAGTACACAGGACAGAATACTGGGCTCCCATCTTTGCTGCACTCTGACAGAGATATACGTCTTGCCCCTTCTCTTGGGAAGAAGCAATTAAGAGCATGTACAAGGTAAAACACAAGTGATCAGAGATAATCATCCTACCTTTTGGCAACCCATACCTTGACTCCTATCAGATACATAATCCTGGAACTGTTTTTATTCGTTTGTTTATTTTTGGCTACATCGCACGGCTTACGGGATCTTAGTTCCCCAGCCAGGGATTGAACCTCGGGCCCTTGGCAGTGAGACTGCAGAGTCCTAATCACTGGACCACCAGAGGATTCCCAATCCTGGAACTGCTGAACATCACATGGATTGTGGACCAAAGTCACAATTACAATTTTAATCATAGCAGTTACAATGAATATACTTATTGAGTAAAGCATATGAGAACTCAGGACGTGAAATAATAAGTGATTAGAGTAGACTGAATTTGATCAAGAAAAAGTTTTTGGAGGAAGCGAGTTTTTTTTACAAATAAAAATTGTACTTGTTTAAGGTATACAACTTGATGTTTTGATATGCACAGTGAAATGATTACTACAGTCAAGCTAATTAACATATCCATCCCTTCACATAGTTACCTCTGTGTGTGTGTGTGTGGTGTTTGTGGTGAGAGCACCTGAAAAACTCTTAGCAAATTTCCAGTAAATCACAAAAGTAGGTGATTTTTTTTTTTTTTTTTGCCACACGGCAGGGCATGTGGGATCTTAGTTTCCCAATCAGGGGCCGAACCCATGGTCCCTGCAGTGGAAAGGCAGAGTCTTAACCACTGGACCACCAAGGAAGTCCCAAGTAGGTGATTTTTTGAGCAGGTTTCAAAGGAAGGGAGGGACTCAGATTCAAAGACCACAGTGCAGGTGGGGGATCTGACCAGGAGCAAAACCCAGAGGAGGGAGAAGCTGGCTGTACTGGGAAGGGTGGAGACAGCAAGTAATTGGGTACTTCTAGAGCTGCAAATCAGGAATCCTGGGAGGATGGGAGCAATGCAGAGAAGCAGAGCTGCAGAGGTTCTATAGGATGGTCTGGGAGGGAGGGGTACAGGCAATGCCAATGACAGGTTTCAGACTCTCCCACTATTGTTGGTTACAAGGTGCCAAGTAGACAGTAAGTAAGAAGCATCATTCACCATGTATCTCAGGACTTAAATTGGTGTCTGGAGCACTGGATGCTGAATGAATGAAATATGAACTAATTTGATAAAGTTACATCCTATCTTTCCATCAAGTTCAAATTCCTCACAGCCATTTTTGTTCTCTCCTTTTCCATGTGAAAATAATTCTCATTGACAGAGAACACAGGTGTCAAGTAAGGGTTGAGTAACTGATTTCTTTTGGCATTTATAAAATATTACCTAATATACCTCAGGAAGCAAAATATCTCTTTCTTGACCACTTTATCGCTCTGCATGTAGCTTTAATAGGGTGATCAATTTATCCTGGTTTGCTTGGGACTGTCCCAGGCTTAGCACTGAAAGTATCGTGTCCTGGGAAACCCCTCAGTTCTGGGAAAACAGGATGGTTGGTCATCCTAGCTTTAAAACTCCTTATTTGTATTCCTAACATTTGTTGAAGGCCTCAGTTAAGTTGGGACATTAGCCTCCCAGAATCTTCATATTGGTCTGTTCGTCTCTCTCCTGTATGGTCTCATCACCCCAGCCCCTTCCTATGGAATCTCAGGAAACACTCATTTCTTTGAGTATGTCCTCCATTCATCATTACTGGCATCAAAATTTTAAAGACATTTTCCTAGCAGTAACTCCATTTTACAATGCTAAATTAATCTAGCACTTCAGTGTATATCATTACATTGTATCTAGAATTCAAGGAACATAACTGTATTAGTTCCCTAGGGCTGCCATAACAACGTACTACAAACTGGATGTCATAAAAAACCAGAAATTTATTCACTCATAGTTCTGGAGGCTAGAAGTCCAAAATAAAAGTGTCAACATGGTCATGTTCCCTCCAAAGTCTCTAAGGAAGAATACTTCCTTGTCTCTTCTAGCTTCTGGTGGTTGCTGGCAATCCTTGGCATTCCTTGGCTATAGCAGCATTGTTCAAATCTCTCCCTCCATCATCACATGGCCATCTTACCTTTGTGTGTGTATGGTCCAAATTTCCCTCCTCTTATAAGAGTACCAGTCATTGGATTAGGGGCTACCCCCTACTCCCGTATGACTTCATTTTAACTTGATTACATCTGGAAAGACGCTACCTCCAAATAAGGTCACATTCACAGTTTCCAAGTGAACATGAATTGGGGGAGGGGCACTATTCAACCCAATACAATAACCTACAGTAATTCATACAATAATTCTAACATTATCAATAGGATGTCAAATCATTTCTCCATGTCCTCCGTTCAATAGTTCTGTATTCATTCTTAATTATACCACTTAATCATAATCATCATTATACTTCTCAGCTGTCTCTTCATTATCATGGCAGATCCAGCTTTTGGTTTCCAGAAATTCTATTTAAGTTCTGTGATTATCAGTCAAGCAGTGTACTCTCTCTGCCAGTTGTGTTTCTGAAGATTTTGTATAAATTCAACTGCTGCAGTTTAGAAGCTGGTATCCTTAATATACAGCTCTTGATTTAGCTTAATACATAGGCTTTTCACCAATTCCACTGGACTCTGAAGTATAAATATCTTCAATCATACATATCATAAATGAAAAACATGAGGGAAAAAAACCCTTCTTGGTTCTTCAGCTCTATCCTCTGCCAATCCACTTTCAAAATAACATCCCATTTCTGTATGCATCAGCGTGTCATGAAAACATTAAATTGCGTTCTTTCAAGGCCAAAGTCGAGAGGCAATTCTGTGGTCTTCCTAGTCATATTCTCATATTCAGAATAGAAAATCTGTGATTTTTCTGACTTTTCAATTCATGTATTTTTATGTGTCATTTTACCAGTACCACTCAGTCAAATAATACTCCAAGGTAAATCATATTGATTTGAATCATGCATCTTCATATCAGGAAGTTACTTCTACAGGTTAAATTAATTTTGTCACCTACAAAGTACAGTTTTTACAAGACATTTCAAGGTTTCCAAACCTGGCTGTTTCCATCATTTTCATTTTGTTTGAAAAATATACATCGATTTGAATTTTCAGCTGGAGTGCTCACCTTTTTATATGTTCTCCAATAACTTTTATCTTGATTGGTTGACTTGGACACAACATAAGTCACAATTTGGCTACGCAAAACAATGCTCAATACAAAGCAATGTGTTTGGGCTGTTAGGACACAGATCAATGTCTTATAAATTGCATCTTCAAAAGTCATATAACTCTATCTACATGATAAACAGAATTAATAGTTCAAAATAGATGACAGGAAGTTAATTGCTATTGCAACATAAATTTGTACTGTGGTGTATTTGTGTCTGCTGAGTGAACAAGACAGAACATACTCCCATGGCTGGGAACTTATATTTCTTACACTAAGACCCTAATGCATCTTTCGTTCTCTGCTAACCACTAGTCTGACAGTAGAATACCAAAGGCTTAGTTAATCTCTCCAAGTCTTGGTTTGCAAAATATAAAAATAGTAAAACTAAACAAACAAAAACCAAACTAAACCCTGGAATGTTTTCCTTACCAAGAAAAAGTATAGCCAAGAATTTCGAAAAACAATGAAATCAATGATATAAAATTACTTACTACTTGAGGGAGGCTATGGACACAAGGTATCAGGCCCTGTGAATATTCCGTGAAAGACTATATACATGGGTCAGGACTATTTAGAGGGCAAAAAAAGATTTCTTTCTTGCTGGAAAATTGGATTAATTGAGAGTAGAAATCTGGGCACACCGCTTGGATTCTAAACCCAGCTTAACTACTTACTAGCTGTATGAGTTTTGACAAGTAATTTAATTCCTCGATACTTCAGTTTCTTCATTTTAAAAACACTGGTGAAATCATAAAACCCAACTTACGTTGTTGTTAGGATGAAATGCTATACTATAGGTAGAGCCCTTGGAATAGCATCTGGCACAACGTAGGAAGTCAATAAACGTTAACCAGTCATACTACAGGTGGTGGTCGTACTATAGTAACAGTAGTAGTAGTAGCAACAATCATAGGTAGTGATAGTATAGTATCTTTAGAATTATTGCTCTTAGTTGCCTTTGACCATGAATCAAAAAAGTAGGGGGTACCATCTATGTCAATGATAAGGACACTTCTCTTAACCCAAACACCTTCCCAAGAAGACAATCTCCAAAATCTGTGGTAAAGCATGGAAAAGCAGTAACTTCAGAGATTATTATTTCTCACCTTTCAGAGATAAGTGGGGGGAGAATTGCAAGGAACCAGGTGCATGCTGTGGGAGTGTTTTCTGGCTCTAGATTGGATTGGATTGTTTTATTACTGGTTATTATTCTTGTGGTTGCTTTTTTTTGTAGAAAAATGGAATCTCACCTCTTGGAGAGAGATCAAGAGTGGCAGCAGCCAGGGATGTTGTCTTTGTGACAATGATGAAAAAAAGGCAAAGGGAGAAGAAATAAAGCCTCGGGGGTGTCCTACAGATAGTGGTGGGTCTGTATTCTGCCTAACCTGTGCCCAACAAGGGAAGGTCAAAATACTTTGGGGGGGGGGGGCACTGAGTAGCCAAGAAGACCAAGCAACAAGAGAGATGGTAAGAAGAAGGCACAGTTGACTGAACATTCTCTGAGGATTTTTTTTTTTTTTTTTTTTTGTAGGGAGACAAGCCAGGTAAATTCTTTGGTGGAATGAAGGGTCAGGCTGAGCTTGAAACTGAGAAGGAAGTATCCACATGACGTTGGGACTCTCCTGGACACAAGTGAACAGAACTTTCTATTATGATTTCTCCTGGCATTCCTCCCTCCCCCCAGCCTATGTTACATTAAAGAGCGCTGCAAAATGTTGGCTTGGCCAAAAAGTTCGTTCGGGTTTTCCGTAACGTCTTACAGAAAAACCTGAACGAACTTTTTTGGCCAACCCAATATATCCCTATTCTTCCTATACTGATTACAATCAGAGACAGTTAATCACTTCCCCCAAGGTTCTAGATTATACAGCTGAACCATTCAATGGTCCTCAGACCTTAGTACAGCAACATCTACCTGGGAAGCTTTTTGAAAATATATAACCCTGGGTCCTACCTTGTAGAAATTCTGTTACAACAGTAGTTTTGGGGTGAGGTGGGTCTTAGGAGTCTGCATTTCTTTTTACCAGTTCCTTAGGCAAGTCTGATGAAAGTGATTCATAGACCACATTTTGAGAAACAATGACATATCCCTGGATCTCAGAGGTGACTTGCAATTCCCTAGCTGTCCCAAAATGTTTACTCTCATGGCCACAATTCCTGAAACTTTACCACTGGAGTAATGCTTTTTCCCTCTGTGGAAGCACACTTCCTTTAGGGAACATCTCAGAATCTCCTATGGGGCTTTTTCAAATTGCCTCTGAGACTTTGTCTCATTCCCCTTTATTGAGAATCACTGCCACTAACTGAGCCACTGTTACTTATGAATGTATGCTGTATCCTTAGTTGTGTTGGAGAGGAAAAGTATTATTTACAGTACTAATATCTAACAATTTCTAACTATGTACTGCTTGCAAAGCACTATGATAATCACTTAATAAAAATAAATAAATAAAAACTATCATTATCCCCAACTGACAGATAAGGAAACTGAGGATTTGAGGGGTTAAGTAAGGACTTGTGAGAGGTACACATGTGTTAGTGATATAGCAGAGAAAATGTACTTCTCTATGTTATCAAATTCTATGTTCTTGCCACACTGCAAGAGTGCTTTGGAGATACATTCCAGTGGGGTAAGCAATCCCTCTCCAAGAGCCTCATATAAAGGGCAATGAACCCTGAGAAGATTAGCATAATGCATCACTGACACCTCAGGGACCCAGGATAGCAAGTGAGTTGGCCCTGCCAGGTTATTATCTTTTGTAAATAATTTCTGCTTGTCTGGGCAGGGTGAACAAGTGAAGGGCAAAACTTGATAGAGAGGAAAGAAATGTGCTAATTCAACTTGTCTGAAGTTTTACATCAAAATTAAAGTTTCAACTTCAAAGCAATGGACGTGAGTGCCTGAGAATTTATCAGACACACTCTAATGTCTTGAACAGCTGTAAGAAGAGCAAAATGCAAGTTTGGGCAAAAATCCCTTTCAGAGCCCTGTCTGGAGAGCAGATACGAGCCTGGAGTTTCCCCCTGCACTGAATTGTGTGGAAGATGACTAACAACAGAAATCTTCGGGGCAACCGATAAAGGTACATAGGCTTCCGGGCTTCCCAGCTGCATTGCACACATGTCCCCTCCAACTCCACTAGTTCAAGAGGTATTTCAATAAACCCTCATTTAAGTCAAATGAGGTTGTTCTCAATGGAGTCTTCTTGAATAATTGAAGGTTGATCAGAAAACCTGTTTGGCTTCAGACTTCATTATAGCACCAATTCTAGAATATTCATTGCATTTTCTTGCAAAGAATGATACAATGGGGAACTCCCTGGCGGTCCAGTGGTTAGGACTTGGCGCTTTCACTGCTGGGAACTAATATCCCACGAGCTGTGTAGCATGGCCAAGAAAAAGGAAAAAGAAGAAAGAAAGAATTACACAATAGATATAATCATCTTTCTCTTCCGACTAAGGATATTATAGGGCACCCGCATGATGATCATAAATGCTGATGATAACTGTTTGTAAAAGTTACCCTGAAAAGATGCCCAAACAGTGAAGAGATTGGCATGATGCCAGGGAATGCCACCTAGTTTCCCATACAGGTCCTCACCAAGAGGCATCACTCTAAGTTCATCACAGTCCAAGGTTTATTCTCCTACTGCCAGGCTTGAACAAATAATTTTATTAAGTTGCAAATATAAGTACAACTCTCAAGCTTGGAATATTAAGCCAATATCATAGATACTGACTTATATAATCAGAATATCAAAGTGTTAATTTTTATT
This sequence comes from Orcinus orca, assembly GCF_937001465.1. Lineage (NCBI taxonomy): Eukaryota > Metazoa > Chordata > Mammalia > Artiodactyla > Delphinidae > Orcinus > Orcinus orca. The sequence goes on along the minus strand of NC_064580.1, from coordinate 101,772,159 downwards.
GAAGGGTAGCAGAATTTGCCACATCAAAATATGCGGCTGGCATAATGATTGTTTTGAGCTGACTGTTTTCAGGAACAGTAGAGACAGGAGACATTCTGAAAATAGAGTAGAAACCTTTCTGTAAGGTAAATTTACATTTGGAAAGGAAATTTCCATTTGTAAGGGCGTCTCTCTCTGTACAAGGAAGGGAAGGATGACTAAATCATGAGAAAAAAAAATCAATGGAGAAGGCACTGACTGCTGTGTAACAAACCTTACCCTTGTTTACCACGCTTTTCCTGGCAATCTCCACATAACTGTTCTACTGCTGTCCCCTTCACCCCACACCCCCACTTTTCTTCTTTGCCTTTAGTTGAAGATGGTATTTAAGCCAGAGTTCGAAGCCATTCCTCCACAGAAGGTACACAATTGGACCTCAGTTGAGCAAAGCCATACTAAAACAAAGTAAGAATTGTGGAAATTAGAAGTTATTCATAGCAACCTATTCTTAAGGACAGATCTGAGAGGGGGCGTCTATGGACATCCAAAGGTATCACGGCCTAATTCTATCTGGTTTTTAGCAAGAGAGTCTGGAATTTCAGTTTCCCCTACATATAAGGAAGTACTCGGAAAGGATCTGTGCTCAAGCATTTTCCACACCTAGAGGCTTTCACCGTGTGATATATGCTAATTTGCTATGTGGTTAACAGGTGTGGGACACTCTTAATATATACAGTTGACCCTTGAACAATGTAGGGGTTGGGGTGCTGACCCCCTGTGCAGTTGAAAATCCAAATGTAACTTTATAGTCGGCCCTCCATATCCATGGCTCTGCATCTACAGATTCAACCAACTGCAGATCGTGTAGTACTGTAGTATTTATTGAAAAAAGTTCACATATAAGTGGACCCACACAGTTCAAACCCATATTGTTCAAAGGTCAGCTGTAGTATTTATGTAGAAATGATCTGGCAATGTAACCTAAATGGATACTGGCAAGGGGAAAGACAAGCCACATGATTGTTTATTGGCAAACAATGGTTCTACAAAGATCTCTCTCTGTCTAATAGGTAATTCCAGCAGAGCGAAACCAAATAAAAAATACTCTAATCCAGCTATGTAGAACACTGACAAGGAGACCCACTTGCTTCTCACCCCATCCAGAATACTGAGGTGTGCTGCATGACTGTGGGGTGGGGAGCAGCTGAGAAAATAGCATCCTCAGCTCCTGGAGGGTATCAAAGAGGCATGGATTCAATGAACCATATCTCAGGCTCCATCAGCAATCCTGCCTACGAGCTGCTGAGGACATCTAAGCTGTGGATTCCCCCCAGCTGGCCCACAGGCACTCGCAACACTCCACGTGTCCCACCCCCACAATCCACCCACCCCATGGCTAGCTCCCCATGAATGCCCCCAAGGGTGGTCAGAGAGAGCCTTTGCAAATGTCTCTTGAGCATGTGCAGAAAGTCAGCCTGATGCTGTGGGAATGGGAGAAAGCATACAAATGTGTGTACTCAGCAACACCTTAGGGAAAGCAAATAGAGGCTGTCAGCACCCAGTCTGGCTCTGCAAGAATGAGACGAGGCATACAATCTTAAGAGTTCCCCCACAAGTGAGAACAAGAATTATGGAGCAGGCATATACATATGAAAGTTCTGGGAAGGCCTCAGAACCCCTAACAGGGCTGATGGAAGGTATTTCTCTCTTAAAGCAAGTCAGTAAAGACTGGTAATTACTGGAAAAGGTGACTGCTTCTCCGAATGTGAAGACAACAATGCAAGACTCCAAGGAACAGGAAAATTCAAGGAAATACGATGCCAAAGAAATATAGTTTTCCAAGCCAACTATAAAGAAATGGAGATCTGCAATTTGTCCAGTAAAGCTTTCAAAATAGTTATTCTCAGGAAGCTCAGTGAACTGCAAGAAAACATGGAAAGGCAATTCAAAAAAACCATGAAACTAATACACAAAAAACCATCAAGATTTACAGAGAGAGAGAAATCATGAAAAAGAAACAAACAAAAATCTGGAGTTGAAGAATACAATGAATGAAATGAAAAATGCAACAGATTATATCAACAGCAGACTAGATCAAGCAGAAGTAAGAATCTGTGAAATAGAAGTTATTTGAAATTATCCAGTCAGAGGAGAAAAAAGAAAAGGAGTGAAAAAGAATGAAGAAAGTCTACATAAAGTATGGTATACCATTAAGAGAAACAGCCTGTGTACTATTGGAGGCCCAGAAGAGAGGGAGAAAGGGGCAGAAAACTTTTTTAAAGAAATAATGGCTGAGAACTTCCCTAATCTGTGGAGAGATTTGGACATTCAAGTTCATGAAGCTCATAGGTCTCCCCAAAATTTCACCTTGAAAGATCTTCTCCAAGACACAACATAATAAAACTGTCAAAAAGCAAAGACAAAATTTTTAAAGACTCAGGAGAAAAATATTCTTCAAATGCAAGGGAACTCCCACAAGTTTACCAGTGGATTTCTCAGCAGAAACCTTGTAGGCCATGAGAAAGTAGAATGATATATTCAAAATGCTGAAAGAAAAAACCCTGCTAATCAGGAATACTTTACCTGACAAAGTTATCCTTCAGAAATGAAGGAGAGAGAGACTTTCCCAGACAAATAAAAGTTTACAAGTGCATCACCACCAGACCTACCATAAGAGAACTGCTGTAAGCAAGTTCTTAAAGCTGAAACAAAACACCCTAATTAGTAACATGAAAACATGAAAGTATAAAACACACTGGGTAAAGGCAAGTATATAGTCAAATTTAGAATAATTTGTTAATGGATACACAATATAAAAAATGAAAATTATGACATTAAAAACATAAAATGGTGGGAAGAGAATAAAAGTGAAGAGTTTTGGGATGCATGATACTCAAAGGTAAAAGGCTGAAAGCCTTACCTCTAAGATTAGGAACAAAGTTGCCCACTCTCACTGTTCCTATTCAATATAATACTGGAAGTCCTAGCCAGGCAATTAGGCAAGAAAAAGAAATAAAAACATATACAAATTAGAAATAAATAAAATTGATTCTTTTTGCAGATGATATCTCACATATTAAAGATCCTAAAACTCCACCAAAAAAACTGTTAAAAACTAATCAATAAATTCAGTCAAATTTCTGGACAGAACATCAACATACAAAATTCAGTTGCATTTCTATATACTAGCAATGAACTACCTGAAAAGGCAAGAAAGAAAACAATCCTACTGTGTGATCTCACTTATATGTGGAATATAAAAAACCAAACACATGGGTACAGAGAACAGATTGGTGGTTGCCAGAGGCAGGCGGTGGGGGTGGGGTGGGGTGGGGTAGGAGCCAAAATGAGTGAAGGTGGTCAAAAGGTACTAACTTCCAGTTATGAGACAAATAAGTCCTGGGGATGTAATAATGTACAGCATGGTGACAATAGTTAACAGTGCTGTACTGTACAGTTGAAAGTTGCTAAGAGAGTAGATCTTAATCCTCATCACAGGAAAAAGATCTGTAACTATGTGTGGCAATGGATATTAACTAAACTTACTGCCATAATCATATTGCAATATATAAATATATCAAATCATTAAGTTTTATACCTAAAACTAATACAATGTCAATTATACCTCAATTTAAAAATGAAAACAATCACATTTACAATAGTATCAAAAACAATAAAATCAGTAGGAATATATTTAACCAAGGAGGTAAACGAAGTATACACTGAAAACTATAAGACACTGATTAAAAACAAAAATTAAAGATACACAAAAAGTGGAAACATATCCCATGTTCATGGATTGAAATAATTAATACTGTTAAAATGTCCATACTACCCAAGTCATCTGTAGATTCAATGCAACACCTATCAAAATTCAATGACCTTTTCCACAGAAATAGAAAAAAAAAATCCTAAAATGCATCAAGAACCACAAATAGACACACCAATCTTAAGAAAGAAGAACAAAGCTGGAGGCATCAAACTTCTGATTTCAAACTATATCACAAAGTTATCATAATCAAAACAACATGGTGCTGGCATAAAAAGACACAAAGACCAATGGAATGGAATCTAGAGCCCAGAAACACAACCATACATATACAATCAACTAATCTTTGACAAGAGAGCCAAGAATACTCAATGGGGAAAGGTAACTCTCTTTGATAAATGCTGGGAAAACTGGAAATCCACATATAAATGAAACTGGACTCCTATTTTATACCACTCACAAAAACTAACTCGAAATGGATTACTTAAATGTAAGACCTGAAAACATAAAACTCCTAGAAGAAAATATAGGAAAAAAGCTCCTTGGCATCAGCCTTGGCAACAGTATTTTGCATATGACACAAAAAAGGACAAGCAACAAAAGCAAAAATAAATGAGTGGGATTACATCAAACTAAAAAGCTTCTGCACAGCAAATGAAACAATCAACAAAATGAAAAGCAACCTACAGATTGGAAAAAAATATTTGCAAACCATTTATCTGATATGGAGTTAATATCCAAAATATAAAAGAAACTCATATAACTCAACAGCAAAAAAGAAAATAATTTAGAAAGTGGACAGAAGACCTGAATAAACATATATCAAAAAAGACACAAAATGACCAACAGGTACATGAATAGATGCTAAAAATCACTTATCATCAGGGAAATGCAAATTAAAACAATGATATATCACCTTGCACCTGTTAGAACGGCTATGACAAAAAGGACAAGAGATAACAGGTGTTGGTGAGGATGTTAAGAAAAGGTAACCTCTGTACACTATTGGTGGGAATGTAAATTTGTACAGCCATTATAGAAAATAGTATGGAGCTTCCTCAAAAACTTGAAAACAGAACTAGCATATGATCCAGTAATACTACTCCTGGGTATATGTCTAAGGAAATGAAATCCAGATGCCACAGAGATATCTGCACCCCCAAATTCATTGCAGCATATTTCACAATAGCCAAGTCATGGGAACAATTTAAGTGTCCATCAATGGATGAATGGATAAACAAGATGCAGTGTGTGTATATATATATATATATATATATACACACACACACACACACACACACAACAGAATAATAGTCAGTCATAAAAAAGAATGAAATCTTTCCATTTGCAACAACATGAATGGACCTTGTAGGTTTCATGCAAAATGAAATAAGACAGACAGAGGAAGACAAATACTGTATGATCTCACTTATATGTGGCATCAAAATAAGCTGAACTCATAGAAACAGACAGTAGAATGGTGGTTGCCAGGGGCTGGAGGCTGGGAGGAAATGGGGAGATGTTGGTCAAAGGGTAAAATCTTCCAGTTAAAAGATGAATAAGTTCTGGGGATCTAATGTAAAGCATGGTGACTATAGTTAACAATAGTGTATTATAGACTTCAAAGTTTCTAAGAGAGTAGGTAACAAATGTTCTCCCATAAAAAAAGGTAATTATATTAGGTGATCTATGTGTTAAACTAACCTTATCTGGTAAGCGTTTTACAGTATATATGTGCACCTACACATGACATTATATATTTTAAACTTACATTATATATGTTATTTATCAATAAAGTTGTGGAAAAATGGCCCTAAGACCTTAACAGACACCTCACCAAAAAAGATATACAGATGGCAAACAGACATATGAAAAGATGCTCTACATGGGATTTATCCCAGGGATGCAAGGATTCTTCAATATATATGAATCAATCAATGTGATAAACCACATTAACAAGCTGAAGAATAAAAACCATATAATCTCAATAGACACAGAAAAAGCTTCTGAAAAAGCTTCTGACAAAATTCAACACCGATTTATGATAAAAACTCTCCAGAAATTGGTACAGAGCTAACTCATCTCAACACAATAAAGGCCATATATGACAAACCAAGAGCAAACATCATTCTCAATGGTGAAAAACTGAAAGCACTTCCTCTAATATCAGGAACAAGACAAGGATGTCCACTCTCACCACTATTATTCAACATAGTTTTGGAAGTCCTAGCCATGTCAATCAGAGAAGAAACAGAAATAAAAGGAATCCAAATTGGAAAAAAAGAAGTAAAACTGTCACTGTTTGCAGATGGCATGGTACTATACATAGAAAATCCTAAAGATGCCACCAGAAAACTACTAGAGCTAATCAATAAATTTGGTAAAGTTGCAGGACACAAAATTAATGCACAGAAATCTCTTGCATTCCTGTACACTAACAATGAAAAATCAGAATGAGAAAAAGAAATTAAGGAAACAATCCCATTAATCATCACAACAAAAAGAATAAAATACCTAAGGAGGCAAAAGATCTGTACTCAGAAAACTACAGAAGACTGATGAAAGAAATCAAAGATGACACAAACAGATGGAGAGATTACCATGTTCTTGGATTAGAAGAATCAATATTGTGAAAATGACTATACTACCCAAAGCAATCTACGGATTCAATGCAATCCCTATCAAATTAACAATGGCATTTTTCACAGAATTAGAACAAAAATTTTTACAATTTGTATGGAAACAATGAAAATACTTTGTATGATCCTACAGTGGTGGATAAATGTCATTATACATTTGTCCAAACCCAGAGAAGGTACAAAACCAAGAGTGAATTCTAGAGACTTGACTCAAGATGGCAGATGGCAGAGTAGGAGTATGCAGAACTCACCTTTCCCAATGAACACATCAAAAATACATCTATATATGGAACAATTCTCACTGAAAACTAACTGGAAACTGGCAGAAGGACCTCTGTACAACCAAGGCTGTAAGAAGGGTATATGTGGAATCAAGCAGGAAAGGAAGAGAAGTGATCAGTTTGGGACCTGTGCCCCTGGGAAGAAACTCAGAGGAAAAGAGAGATTACACAGTGGAGACCCTCCCTGAGGAATTAACAGTTCAAGCTACATTTCAGGCTTCCCAGCCCTGGGATTCAACAAAGGGAAGACAAGCCCTCTTGGTGGGTTGGGGGTCTGGTGGAACTAACAGAAGGGTTGATGGGAGGCCTGGATTCTGCTCATGAGGAGCACGAGAATGCTTGCTTGCTCCTGAAGCAGGGCAGATTGAAACTGTACTGCTGGCTGACTGGTTGCCTGTGACCACCCTGTTGCACGCCCCAGCCTGAGCGGAGCAAATGCTTCAGAACCATTCACCTTGTGTCGCAGCTCCACACTGGAGCAAGGGCTGCCATGACCCAGAAAAACACTTGGCTGTGAGTCACTGTAGTGGCTCAGATGCTAAGAGGTGTCTGAAGAGGGAGGGGGTAGCCATTACTGTCAATTGTGCAGGTGGAGCACCAGAGTAAGACCAGATCTCTGATGGCAGCCAGACTGCCACACTCCATGCCTCAACCCTCGCTAAATACCCACACTGGTCCCTCTTACTCCAGCACTGCTCCCCTCTGGGGGCTGGGGGTGCTGGTACTGGGAGGGGGAAGAGCACACACTTAAAGTGAACTGAGCCAGCTAAGACCTGACCCTCAGGGCTTCAGCCCCAGCAATTTTGGAGCTGACCCCACCCTCAATAGAATGGTGACAGCCACTGAACAGAGATGAAGCCCCACCTCACCCCTGGCTCTGGTCCTACCCCTCCTTCTCCAGCCCCATATCCTACCAAGGTAATAGCTGGCAGCAAATCCTGAGAAACGATATGACTTGTGTTCATGTCAAATCCAGCTCTCCCACCCATGCAACTGGGCACATGCAGACTCTATAGGGAAGCTCCCACATTAGGACATCCCTCCAAGACTGCCATAGGTAACTGTTTCACCTATTTACATAGAGACAGAGAAAGATAAGCAAAATGAAAAGACAGAGGAATTTGTCTTAATTGGAAGAGCAACAGAAAAGCCCTGAATAAAAGAACTAATGAAACAGAAATAAACAATTTACTAGATAAAGAATTCAAAGAGGTAGTAATAAGAATGCTAACTGAATTAGGGACAAGAATAGATGAATACAGTGAGAATTTTAACAAGGAACTAAAAAATATAAAAAAGAACCAGTCAGAATTGAACAATACAATAACAAATAAAAAACTCACTAGAAAGAATGAACAGCAGGCTTGGGAAGTTTTCAGCCATAATTTCATTCTACCAGGCCATCATTACCTACATACCAACCAACCAACGACAATACAAAAAAAGAAAACGATAGGCCAATGTCTTTGATGAATATAGATATAAAAATCCTCAACAAACTATTAGCAAATAGAATTCAACAATAAATAAAAAAGATCATACACCATGATCAAGTGGGAATTATTCCAGGAACAGAAGGATGGTTCAATATTCACAAATCAATCAATGTGATACACCACATTAACGAAAGGAAGGATAAAAATTACATGACCATTTCAATAGATGCAGACAAAGCATTTGACAAAATTCAGCATCCCTTCGTGATAAATACTCTCATCAAAGTGGGTATAGTGGAGGCATATCTTAACATAATAAAGGCCATTTATGACAAACTCTCAGCTAACTTCATACACAATGTTGAAAAGCTGAAAGCTTTTCCTCTAAAAATCAGAAACAAGAGAATGATGCCCATTCTCACCACTTCCATTTAACATATATTGGAAGTCTTAACCACAGCAGTCAGACAAGAAAAAAAAGGTGTCCAAATTAGAAGGGAAAGAAAACTGTCACTATTTGCAGATGACATAATGTCATGTGTAGACAACCCTAAAGTCTCCACAAAAAAAACTATTCAAACTAATAAATGTATTCAGTAAAGTTACAGGACACAAGATTAATATACAAAAATTTGTTGCATTTCTATATACTAATAATGAACTATCAGAAAGAGAACTTAAGGAAACAATTCAATTTACAATCACATCAAAGAGAATAAAATACCTAGGAATAAACTTAACCAAGGAGGTGAAAGACCTGTACTCTGAAAACTATAAAATTGATGAAGGAACTTGAAAATGAAACAAAGAAATGGGAAGACATCTTGTGTTCTTTGACTGGAAGAATTAATATTCTTAAAATGTCCATAAGACCCTGAATTCCCAAAGCAGTCTTGAGAGAAAATAATAAATCTGGAGGTATTATGGTCCCTGACTTCAGATTATACTACAAGGCTACTGTAATCAAAACAGCAGGATACTGGTGCAAAAACAGACACACAGATCAACAGAATAGAGAGCCCAGAAATAAACCCACACACTTATGGTCAATTAATCTATTACAGAGGAGGCAAGACTATACCATGGAGGAAAGACAGTCTCTTCAATAAATGGTGCTGGGAAAACTGGACACTGTATGTAAAAGGATGAGATTAGAACATTTCCTCACACTATATACAAAAATAAACTCAAAATGGATTAAAGACCTAAATGTAAGACCGAAACCATAAAACTCCTAGAAGAGAACACAGGCAGAACATCTTTGACATAAACCGTAGCAATATTTTTTTGGATCTGTCTCCTAAGGCAGAAGAAATAAAAGAAAAAAATGGGGTACCTGATTAAACTTAAAAGCTTTGGCACAGCAAAGGAAACCATCGACAAAATGAAAAGGCAACCTAGTGAATGGGAGAAAATATTTGCAAATGATATGACCAATAAGGGGTTAATATCCAAAATTTATAAACAGCTCATACAACTCAATTTCAAAAGAACAAAGAACCAATTAACAAATGGGCAGAAGACTTGAATAGACATTTTTCCAAAAAAGACATACAGGTGGCCAACAGGTACATGAAGAAATGTTCAACATCACTAATCATCAGAGAAATGCACATCAAACCCACAATGAGATATCACCTCACACCTGTCAAAATGGCTATCATCAAAAAGTCTACAAATAACAAATGTTGGTGAGGATGTGGAGAAAAGGGAACCCCACTGTTGGTATAAATACAAATTGGTGCAGCCACTATGGAAAACAGTATGGAGGCTCCTCAAAAAACTAAAAATAGAACTGCTATATGATCCAGCAATTCCACTCCTCCGTATATATCCAAAGAAAATGAAAACACTAATTCGAAGATATATACACCCCAATGTTTATAGCAGCATTATCTACAATTGCCAAACTATGGAAGCAACCTAAGTGCCCATCAACAAACTAATGGATAAAGAAGACATGTTATACATATACAATAGAATATTACTCAGCCATAAAAAAGGATGAAATTCTGCCATTTGCAGCAACATGGATGGACCTGGAGAGTATTATGTTTAGTGAAATAAGTCACACAGAGAAAAACAAATACTCTTATGTTATCACATATATGTGGAATCTAAAAAAATAAAACAATCAAACCCAAACAGACTCACAGATATAGAGAACAAACTAGTGGTTACCGGGGAGAGAGAGAAGGAGGGATTAAGAAATACAAACTACTAGTTATAAAATTAATATGCCACAAGGATATAATGTACAGCACAGAGAAATAAAGACATTATTTTGAAATAACTTAAAAAACAGTATAGTCTATAAAAATACTGAATCACTATGATGTACACCTGAAACTAATATTGTAAATTACATGTCCATTAAAAAATGGGGAAAAAAGTCAAACCAAAAAAAATCATTATGCTATACACCTTAAACTTATACAGTGCTGTACATCAATTATATCTCAATAAAATTGGAAGAGAAAAAAGAGTGAATTCTAATGTAAATTATGGACTTTGGGTGATTATAATATGTCAGTATAGACTTATCAATTGTAACAAGTATACCACTCTGTTGGGGGATGTTGATAACGGAGAAGGCTGTGCATGTGTGCAGTAGACCAGATAGGAGATATCTCTGCACCTTCCCTTCTATTTTGCTGTGAACCTAAAACTGCTCTACAAAAATAGTCTCTAATAAAAATAATACAAATATAAATGTGAAAAAATTAAATGATTAATTTTCTAAAAGACTGGATTAACAGTTAGTTAACAGAAGATCAACATACCTGAGAAGATCAATAACCATAGGATTAAAAGAGTAATGTTGTGAAACAACTATCATTAAAGAGGTTTCCAAGCCCAGATAGATCTATAAATTTTAAGTAGCATATAATTTCCATGGCATAGAAATTATTTTAGACCATAGATGAAAATGGGAGTTTCTCAAATGATTTCATGAAATTTAGATACCTTGATACCAAAATTTAACAAATACTGGAAAAAATAGACATTACAAAACAATCATACTTATTAATATATACGAAAAATACTATAAAGTACTAGCAAATAATATATCTGACTTGTATTTATGCAATGAATGCAGGTATGGTTTCTTACTAGGCATACTTAATGAATCACAGTATCACTAAGACATAGCAGAAAAAACAGCATAAAAATTTATATAGCTGCTCAAAAGGCATTTGATAAAATTCCACACCCATTCCAAACTTAAAAAAAATTCTGAAAGTTTTGAATAATAAGTTGCAAAAAGCAAACACAAAATTATTGGAAAGGAAATAAATTATCACTATTTATAGATAATGACTACTTAGAAAACTAGAGAATCATCTAAATAAATATGAGATGTACCAAGAGCTACTCTAGATGCTAGAAATAGAAGATATAGTAAGGAAAATTCCATTCCTTATAATATGAATATTAATGTTTTTCACATGTATGAAATCCCACTATACATACATAATTTATTATATATACATATGTAAATATATGTAAATAAAAATTAATGCAACAAATTAACAAGAAAAGAAGTGCAATGGCTATGTGAGAAAATCTTCAAAATTTTCCTAAAGGACATACAACCTTACTTTAATAAAAGTTCCTTGATAGGAAGAATAAATGTGGACAGAATTGCAAATTTTCCAAAATTTAACATATAAGTTCATTGAATTACGAAGTACAACTAGATTTTTTTCTTTATTTCAAGTAGCAATTCATTTATAAGGATAAATTGTAAAACTAAAAAAAGTCTGGGAAAAAAGGGTACCAGATCCCAAATATATTTTAAAAGAAACAATTATCAGAATATGTTACCATTGACGCATTATTCGGACAATGAATACAGAAGAACTGAGTTTCCCAAAATTGTTACATTTGGATGTGTATAGGAGTATGATGTTGAAGAGATACAGTCACCTTGTATTTAACATCAGTAATCCATATATGAAAATCAGATATTCTGTGTAAAAGACCTAACCAAGAATATTTAACTGCAATATTGGAAATAACTGCAATATTTCCAATACTTTAAATGGGAAAAAATTATAGTGCAATATACTTTACCGAAAACCCTCAACCAATTTCCTAAAACAAAACTACTACACAGTAAAACTATATTATGATATAAACTGCTTAAAACATTGATTCCCAATCACCAAAAAGATTTACGTGATTGATAACAAACCATTGCATCTTATTTAGTAATATGGCCTCTGAATTGCCTTTGAATTAATATTTAACTCCAGTAGAGGGTTAGGGGATGAGGCTCAAGAACAAAAAAGACCCTAGTTTTTTATAGTTAAAAAGTCCTTGCAAATATATGTGTGTATATATATACACACACATACACATAGACCAGATACATTAAAATTTAACATAGTGAATAAAATTATAAAAAGCAGAATAAAAGGTAAAAATGTATCTGACTCAACAGAAGAAACATTTTTTAAAAAATATAAAAGCACTGAAAGAAGCCATAAAGGTAATCATTCACATAATTGACTATGTTAAAAATGATAAACTTTTATGCATTAAAGCTCCATAAAGTCAGAGGCAAATCAGAGCCTGGAAAAATGTATTTGTTACATACATTACACATAAAGGGTTAACATTATATGTAAAGGATTTCTGGCAAACAATAAGTCAAAAATGAATAACTCAAAAGAAATTTGGACAAAAGACATGAACAGAACATTCACAAATAAAGACAAAAGGTAAATAAACATGTAAAAGTGTCCAAACTTATCCAAAACATAAGTTAAATCCAGACACCAATGTTTTCATCTATGAATCCTACAAACATGTAAAAACATGTTGGTATCCAGTGTTGATGTGACTAAGGGACAAACAGACTTCACATACTGGTTGAGAGGATGAACTGTTAAAATCTTTCTGGAGGGAAATTTGTCATTATTAGTCAAAAGCCTTAAAATCTGCATAATCTCTAATCTAAAATATGTTCCTCTGAAAACTTATCCTTTAAGGCTGTCTGGCAATATTTGACAAAAGCCTTAACAATGTACATAAACATCAACCTAAAAATTCTACTTACATAAATATACACTAAGATTCATGGACAAAGGTGTTGATCAAAGATTTCTAAATGTAAAAAAAACTGGAAATAAGCCAGTTTTCTAACAATAAGGAATTGATGAAATAAATTATGTTTCCCTGCTACATGCTCCTAAGGAACCTTTAAAAATCATGTTCTCAAAAGATATTTAAGGATTTTGGGGGAAAAGTTCTTTACAGCATGTTAAGTAAAATACCACCATATTGATTTATATAATGTTCCAATTTTGTAACACTTGTATATATATTAAACATATTTCTGTGTACCTGGGGAAATATATCTCCATATCAAGTTACATAGTTCTAAAAGCATAAAATGAGAAGGGAATATACCAAAATATTAACAATGTTCGTTTCTAGGTGGTAGCACTATAGTCAATTTTCAGTTTATTCTTTATACTGTTTGTATATGACTTTTATAATGCATAAACAATTGAATGATATAACATTAACCAAAAAAGCCTGCATGGTGAGCATGGATTTAGAACCAGGGGAATTATTTAAAAGATTCAAATTACTGTGACTTCCTTGGACATCTATCTTTTGTGACAGTATTGTTTCTATGCTGATATGGTCCTTTGTGACTGACATTTTTTTCTTGGGCTATACTAATGTATTGAGTTTACATTCATTTCTTTCTGGTTTTGGAGAATTTCTATCTCAGGACATGGAGAGACAGGGGTACAATTACCTAACTATAGCCGATTATGTTCCATAAACACGCTAACGTGGTCTGGGACTAGAGATAGTCCCAGACTATCTCTGGGACTAAAGTAGAGGGGATTTTGCTGTCTCCATGTAGACCCGAACTGCAGTCTTATATAAAACCCAATGGTAATAATCTTATTTTTACTTGATATTTTCTTATGAGTATAAAAAAAAGCTCAGTGATGTGTGCGATTTACATTAAATGTGTTCCAGTTAAACACGGTTGGTTTTTTTTGTTTGTTTTTTTCAGCTTTGCCACTTTCTCTGGTTCTTTTCTACATAGTGGCTCTATTCGATTTTGAAGCCCAGGCATTGGTTCCGCTCTAATTTCACTAGGACTTAATGATGCAGTCCCATCCCTTCCTTCACTGCCGTGAGCTTAGTTTTATCTATTACTGCTCTCTGTCATCTTCCCTGCTTGACGCTCTGAACACTTAGGACTGCAACACCTTTGTTAAAAGGCCCAACCGCCTAAGCCCTATATTTATATATGTGAAAACCTTAACTGTATTTTTGCCAACCAAAAGGTTTCTTTTCACCTAACCACCTCTCTAATGTTTCTTGGTTTTCTTCTCCTTGAGTGAAATTGTTTGAAGCTCTCTCCCTCCCACCTGATCAGTAGCTTAGCTGGGTGTTATGTAAAATGAAGTTTGCATTCGATTGTTTCCATAGCAACCATCACACATAGGATTAGATATAAAACTGTTTTCTGATATAACTGCTTTCTGATAAAGGGCTTAGAGTTGCCAAACTAAGCTTTCTAGAACAAAACTTTGAAAAACACATTTAAGCAGAATTTAGTAACGTTGTGAATTAAGTATAGTGAAAGTTCGCTGTCAAAATGCAAATAACTTTAAGGGTATCTGTATTTTACTACCGTAAACCTTTTAATCTAAGAAAGAGTCTATAGCTTAGCAGATGGCGTTGCCCCCTCCTTTACAGACAAGATTGAGGCCATCTACCATGAACTCCTAAAAATTGCCTTGCTTCCATTTTATATCTTCTAACTCTACCTATCCTTTCCTCTTCCCTCCTAGCTTGAAAGAAGTGTCCTTCCTAGGTGGTAACCTTTTTGCTGTGCTCTTGTTTGCATCTCTTCCTGTCTTTCTGGGACCTTATTTCATCAATCATCTCCATCTTCAGTATCTCCATTGATTCCTTCCCCTTAGTCGACAGACATACGCAAATCTTCCTCTATGCTGTAAAACTGTTCTTTATCCCTGCTTCTTTTTCAAGTTACAGTTCTTTTTTTAAATTTATTTTTATTGGAGTATAGTTGATTTACAACGTTGTGTTAGTTTCTGCTATACAGCAAAGTGAATCAGTTACAGATATGCGTATATCCACGCTTCTTTAGATTCTTTTCCCATATAGGTCATTACAGAGTATTGAGTAGAGTTCGCCGTGCTATACAGTAGGGTCCTACTGTACAGTTCTATCTTTCTAATCCTTCCATTTGTCATTTGCGGTCTCCATTTCCTCACCTCACGTCCCTCTAATAACTTGCAATCTAGTTTCTAACCTCACTGGTTTACTGGATTTACTCTCAACAGAAACGCTCTTCCAATTAATAAATCCAGCGACCTCTTCTCTGTCCTTTTTTGGCTTGACCTCTTGACAGTTGTCAGCATAAGATGGCTACCTCCATCTCTCCTGCTTCCGAGACACTTAACGCTCCTATTCTGCATCCTGACTGTATCTCTTCAGTGTTCTTGTATTTTTGCTTTTACTGTCCACTATTTTAGCAATATTATAGGCACTTCTTAAGGGGCTACCTTTTGCTGCCTCCTCTTCTCATTCCACAGCTTCTCTACATCTTTGTTCCTCCCATGGCTTCAAAACTGCCATAAACTATCTTCTTATCCTCGATCTCTCTGCTGAGTTTCAGGTCAGTATATTCAAATGCCAGGAAATAGATAGACCTATCTATGTATCCCAGAGGCTCCTCAAACTCAATATGTACATCTCTGAATTCATCTTCCACCCACCTACCCCATCCATCAAACTTGCTTCTCTTTCTTATTTTCCTTTTCTAATTCAGTGCCATTATCATCCTTCAGTCACTCAGGCTAAAAATCCTTGAGCTATCTTCAACTTTCCCTTGCCCGTACTCCTCCCCTTTCTACATCCAGTCAGTAAAAACAAAAAAAACAAAAAAAACAAAAAAACCATACTAATTCTACCATGGAAGCATGTCTCGCCTCTACCCTGTCCTTTCTACTTCCAATTAGGGAGCTCAGATCATTATCTCCTGCTTAGACTACTTAAAAATTGTCCTAACATTCCCTGTTCCCTGATTCTCTCCCTCCTGCAATACATCCTATAAACTCCATCCAGACTCGCCTAAAGCAAATTAATCAATCATTCATTCATACAAATTTTTATTGAGTGCCCATTATGTCCATTATTTATAAAACTGCACAACTCTCAGGGACATTATTTGCATTGTAGTGTATGTGAATGCCACCCACTGAAATTATGCAGGTTATAAACCTCAGGGCTATAGACAGCAGCTCTAATTATATTCTAGACACTACTCTGGTTACTAGGGGCACAGTAGTCAACTAAACCGAAAAGAATCCCTGCTCTCTTGGAGTTCTCAACCTACCGATGGGAAACAGACAATAATAAGCAAAGGTACAGACCTGATTGTGTCCATTCTAAGCTCAAAACCTTCAATATTTCCTCATTAAAAACAGAAAAAACCCCAACTCTTTATGATACTGGAGTTATTTCAGAGTCCAGCTCTGTTTCCTATCTTCTTTTTGTCTGAGGTTCCTTACAATCTAGCCATGCCAAACCACTTCAACCCATTCTTCAAAATATGCCTTGTACTACGCTGCTGTCTCTGTGTTCGTCCTGCCACCTTAAATATTCTTCTACTCCAACTCTACCTGTGTAAGTTCTAGCCATCTTAAAAGCCTATCTCTCAGTTTCCTGATCTGTAAAATGATGGTTTTCATACACACCTTGCAGAATTATAAAACATAAACATAACTCGTAGCAAGCATCTAGCAGGCACTCAATAAACGATAGCTATTAAAATGCTATGGACTGTGGGTTTAAATTACTCACTTTGCTATTTACTAACTATATAAACTCAGGTTCCTCCTATGTAAAATAGAGATAATAAAAACTAAGCCTCAGGGTTGTTCTGAGAATAGGGAAAGTTCAAGTACAGTGCCAGGCCCACAGGAGGGCCCGGAACGGATGTGAGTTCCTGCTTACCACACTCCGACTTCAATCATGGCCTGTATGTGCTCGCACACATGTGCATGCCACATTTGGGTCTATTTCTCCCACTAGATTATAGACTCCTTAAGCCAAATATTGTGTTTTCACTCACCCTTCTATTGCCCCCACTACTTTTCACAGTGCCTCCCAATTGGCTGTTACTTGCTACGTTTCCCTTCCTATCCCCAACTCCTCAACTCTTCCCTTTCTTTCCTCTTCTGAAATTACATAACAGGTCATATTATTTTTCTACAACACAATCTTCCTCATTGTGCCCTTGTCATATCTGTGCCACCATCTCTTTCTCCCCTCACCCCTACCAGGTAGCTTATGTTTGAGTAACAACATGATGCTTGAGTGATATATTATTCTCTGTGTCACCCAAGAGGAGTCTTAGAACTGGGACTTTTAAAGAGTAGGAGCGAAACATCTTGGTTAATTTGAATTAAATCCACTCTACCTGTACCATAAAAGCCTCTAATGAGAGCTTTAGCTTGGGTTAAACAGGGGAAGTACAAGTTTATTAGACATTATCCACAGAGTGTATTTGTATGGAAACAATCAATTGTTTGGGCCCACACATGCTGAGCATCTGTGTGATGAGTGACGCATTTCTTAACTTTCAGATATATTTCAACCACAAAAATGAACATTCATGCCAATTTTCCCAAGCAAGCCCCAGGTGATTCTTTCGACTTTGTCCATTGCATCTGTATTTTGATAAAGTGATATAACTTATTGCAATTTCATAAAGGTATTCTGAGAACAAATTCATCTTACCAAGATGTCAACTATAAGATAAGAAATCACAGTTAGAATGTGATTATGCTACAGTTTTCTTCTACTTTCTCCCCTGTGATCTTTGATCAGAATGTTTTGTATTAAATTCGCATCAGAAAGTCACAAAGGTGACAACTTCTCATTTGCGCTTTAAACCTAATATATAGCCATAAACTGCTTTGCTAAGTCACTTTACACAGATCCATTTAAAGTGCTAGCTCTGCACTGACAGATGTGCTGACTTCTGGTAAAAACTGCCCAATGTATTTTACTTCATGTTACTTGGTTTCATGTTGGATGATGAAAGTGTACCACTAATGCTTCTGCTTTTGTCAGCAACCAAGTTTTTCTTTATATCCATTTTCTCTTCTCATAATAAAAATCCAGAAATCAGTGTGATGTAAACAAAAATGGCCACACTAAGGATTCACAATAAAATAAAGAATATTAGAGGGTAGAAAGTGGCCCTGGGAATCCCACACCAAATTCTTTCCACTTGTCTTTATTCTATTAGATCTGTGCATAGGGACTTAATATATAGTCATAGACT
Organism: Orcinus orca; assembly: GCF_937001465.1. Lineage (NCBI taxonomy): Eukaryota > Metazoa > Chordata > Mammalia > Artiodactyla > Delphinidae > Orcinus > Orcinus orca. The sequence continues at coordinate 101,753,698 of NC_064580.1, read as the reverse complement.
GCTTTGCTAAGTGCAAAGCCCAAACTCCAAACAATTGGAGAACAGTTATATACCTAAATTATAATATGTGTATAAAATACTATGCAAACATTAAAAATGGCACATATCTCCATGGAAAAACGTTCAAAACACATTATATTTAAAAGGAGGAAATAAAACTGCACATATATATGTAACACACCACCTGAATGTCCCATTTTTTATGAATTTTTTTGCAGGGCAAGATGTATTTCCTCCTTACAACTGTCTTCCTGGAGATTATGAAAGCTGGAGGCTATAAAAGGGAACTTTTGTGACATAACTTGAAGCTGAAAAGAAGATAGTTTTTTTTTTTAAAAAGCATGATAAAGTGTAGGATATAATGCTGAGAGGAGACTACTTTTCCTACTGTAAAGGGCCTGGTTTTGTTTTTTCAAGCATTCACCTGCAGCACAGACATCAGTGAGAGCTTACTTTTGTCCCTTCCTCCCACCTCAAAGATCCAAAGCCCCCAGCTCTCCATCCAGTAGTTGAACTGAACAAAGGACACAAACTTACTGACAACTTCTACCATATGGCCCGACACAATAGGCAGGACTTTGTTTGGTTTTCAAATGATCGAGAAACGATGAGGGATGGAAGAAAATAGATAGAACTGAAGCACTGGCTACATGATGTACCCCAAAACGTTAGTATTAAGGCCCCACATCCATGAGGTTTGGGGACAAGTTGAATGGAACGAGAAAGCTATACCTGATGTCCACCACGTTGTAGATTCTGTGAGATATATCATACCATTTAAACCCAAGACAAAAAAAAATTATATATATGTGTGTGTATATTATATATATATGTATGTGTATATATATATATATGTGTATATATATATATATAAAACATTCTTCGGTATTCCAAACATTTTCTTGTTTTGCTGACTATTTTAACATGAACTGTCCCCATCCCTCCTTCCCTCATAGAGAACATAGGACCAGTTAATCACATTCGTAATTGCATCTTCCTAGCAAATGGGTACATTGAACATTTCTAGGAAAGACCTCATGATATTCTACTAGATAGCCTAATTCGTATATTACTGAGCTGCAAGGATGGAAAATGTGATAGTGGCATCTCGACTTATAGGCACAGAACCTAGAAGCCTTAAATCTGTTTAAAAACCATGAAACTGGAAACGTTCCAGATTGATACGCAGTGAATAATACATATAGTAACAGCTGCCATTTATTACTGAGCACCAGGTAAACCTCATACCCACTCTATGTGAACTATGTCCCAGCTGAGAAATGAAACAAGTTGAGAGAAGTTAAAAATTATTTTTTCCCAAGGTAGGTAGCAGAGTAACTGAGAGCCGGAAGTCAATCAGAGCTCTTATTCCAAAGTCAGTGCTCTTTCCACTGGGCTGAGCTGCTGCGTAAAAACCGTGGAGAGGGAGGGAGGGAGACGTAAGAGGGAAGAGATATGGGAACATATGTATATGTATAACTGATTCACTTTGTTATGAAGCAGAAACTAACACACCATTGTAAAGCAATTATACCCCAATAAAGATGTTAAAAAAAAAAAACCGTGGAGATATCTGTGGGAAGAAGTTAGAGAAGTGAGCCCTGTTCTCCAGAGACACTGAAGAAACATAAGAAGTTAGAAATTGGGAGGGAAGAGAGATAGGAGCATGGAAAGAGAAGCCAAGTAAGCCGCACTCATCTTTCAACTAATTTTGACCAAATACACTCCATACTCATTCTGTGGATTAAAATAAAACCACTCTCCCACTTTATAAAATCCTTCTGAGCTTCAGGGCCCATGACGGCAAGAAGACTAGCCAACAATAGTTTACATGACACTCTTTGGCAGTCGCTTTTTCGGCTCTGCCAAAAGTAATTACTTCCACTCATTCAGGGGTTGGGTCAAAGCAGTATCTCTTAGGGAGCTGATTATCGTTTTTCCTTCCTCACGGAAGGAAGAAAGTGAAGAGAAAATCTACAAATAAGGTTCCTGACCATCCTCCTATAAAATTAGTTTAAAGCTTATGCTGCAGATTTGGGATTATTTGGAATACTGTGTTTTAATCTCAATCTGAGACCTGTTCTCATCCACTAAAATTTCATACAAAGCATCAAAAAAAAAAAAGCTTTATTGACATATAGTTTACATACCAACAAATTCACTCATTTAAAGTATACCATTCAATAGCTGTTAAGTATTTCACAGACCTGTGCATTCATCACCAAAATCAATTTTAAAACATTGACATGACTGCCCCAAAGAAACAAACCTCCTGCCCTTTAGCATTTACCCCGTAACTCTCCTAACAACCCTAACCTTATACAACCACTAATCTACTTTCTATCTCTACAAAGCAACTTAGAGATAAAATCCTAAATGTTTTCTGGTTTTGAAGAGATCAGTACTATCCTGAAAGCTATCTGGAGAATATCAGAAGTAGTCAACTTTTGCCACAAAAAAACAAAAACAAAATAGAAAGAAAAAGAATAGCACCACATGTTCTGATGTGAAGTCTGCTATCCCTATTTTCTTTCCTTTTTCTTTTTGCAAAGAAGCAGCTTTTATAATCAGGAAGTAAATCAAAAGAATACATTAATGTCTTATGTTTGCCTGCTAATAAGTTGAGAAAACTCACAAAATGGATTATTGATAGATTTTTTTTTTCTTTAACCAAAATAAAAGTAGGTTTTAGATTCACCTGGTAAGGCCTTATTTAAACAGGCAGTGCACCAATACAATTCACTAAACTATGCTTTCTATACAATTAGGAATTAAACAAACCCCTTTTAGAGACTGACCTGAGATGACATTTAATGCTAAAACCAAAATAAATAATCTAGCAAGAACAAAAGTTTTAAAATTTCAATAATGTCAGCCTTAATTTTGTTCACCAAAATTAATCAGCATTTCTAAAACACCTTAATACAAAATTATAAAAGAAAAGTGAAGTTGGCAGTTATTCTTCCCTCACTTTGGCTTTCAAGAACTTCAATGCACTCACCAAATGGAGCCTTTCTCTTCATCATCAGGCTGGGTCCCTTAAGTTGGCTTTCTCAGAACACTGACAGCATATTCAGGTCACAGTCTTCTTCCCGGAAGTCTCAGGGAATGCAGCAGAGGCTGCTGGGAGAGAGCGGTGCTCTCTACTGGTCACATCTCCACTTACTGGTTTCTGAAAGCTCCAGGGAACCCAGGAGTTCCCAGTTTCTTTCAAGGTAGGCAAAGAAAGGTGTCTTTGAACCCCTGACCCATTGGGGTTTGACAAAATTGTGAGCTGTGTCTTCAGGGGCTTTCTCTTTGGGCAGCCCCTTCCTCCCACTTTGGACACAGCATGATGTGGTAGAAAAATCCAGTCAGGCATGCTTGCTTCGACTCCTAGGTCCATATACTAGGTGTGTGATCTTAATCTCTTTGATCCTCAGTTTCTTCATCAGTGAAATAATAATGCTACCATCCCACTGGTAGAGTTATCATGAGAATTAAATGTAATGACACATGTGCTAAGTGCCAAGCACAGTGTAGTGTATGTAGCAATGGACAAGAATTACTAGCTTGTCCTGGGTGAGCCTGATGTAATTAAGGGAGCCCATTAAAAGAGGGTCTAGAGGACAGAGGGGGAAGGTCAGAGACTATCATGCTGGTCTTGAAGAAGTAAGCTTCTATGAGTTCTACAGCTACAAGGAAATGAAATCTGCCAACAACCACGTGAGCCTGAAAAAGAACTCCTTGCCTCAGATCACAGCCCAGCCCTGGCTGACATCCTAATTGCAACCTTGCGAGATCCTGAGCAGAGGACCCAGCTAAGGTGTGCCCAGATTCCTGACCCACAAAAACTATGAAATAATAGTGTGTTGTTTTAAGCTGCTAAATTTGTGGCAATTTACTACACAGCAATATATAACTAATTCAGTAGGTCTGGGTGAGGCATTTCTAACAAGCTCCCAAGTGACTACTGATGCTGGCGAACGTCCACACCGAGTAGCAAGGATATATCAGTCATTCCGAGACTCATAGTGGTAATGGATATCAAGGAAGAACAACTGGGTGTGCTTTTATAATTTCTTCAACCTTAAACATAAAGTTTAATGATTCCTAATCCCTCATTATAACCTCTATTTTCTCAAGTTGACTCTCATGTGACTTTTGTTGGAAATTCCCACTTAAACTTCCATGCACCTATTTCCAATTAGAATCTCAGCCCTTTAATTTCCTACACTTGCAAGAAAATTAAATATGTTCCTAGTCAAATGCAAAGAGCAGAGATGTAATTATCATTTTATCAATTCAGTCCAATCCTCTTTAACCACACTAGATATTAAAGGTAACAAGAGCTTAATGATTACACATGAGGATATTAAAGACTGAACAAAGATGAATTGTTTCTTGGTTTTGCCAAATACAATATATTATTCACAAAATAAGTTTTTTAGCTTATTATCATATTAAACCATTTTTGATGGTTCTCTTGTTTGGACCATGTGGTTGAATACTACTAGGTGTGAAGGAACGTCTGTTCTACACAGTCTGGTTGATTTAGTGGGTCAAACCATCAGGAGTCTTAGGACTGCAGGACTTATTTGCATGGGACTACAGGTTTCAGAATTCTATTAGCTGACAGCATCATTTGGTACAGCAGTTTATCCTGTGTGGTTGAAGAAGAGAGCCTAGCCTGGAGATCACTGAAGGTAGAACCAAAAGAACTCAATTGTTGCAGATCTCTTTTTGGATTTATTATATGAAAAGAGGAAGTCGTTTTCTCTGGATGCTTTATTCTTCATTTGTTAAATCTCACTAAACTTTCAGTTCAGTTCAGTCTAATTCATTTCAAAAAGTATTTAGTACATGACTGTGCTAGGAACTATAAAAACAGTATGAATAACACGTAGTATCTGCCCTTATGCAGTTTATGATCTAGTGGGAAATAGAAATTTGATTTCTAGAATCAAACCAACCAGATTAGAGGCTGAATTTTCGATAGAATGAACTGGATCTTTTGGCATGTTCTGAATAGAGACTTAATGTGTCAAGCTTACCATAATTGTTTTTTAAGAACTTAAACTTTAAGTAGAACTGGGTTTACTGAGAGGTAAATACTCTCTAAATGTCAAGTAATTATAATAATACTTTTACCTATGACACTGGAAAAAATTCTTAACTCCTTGTACTTATAGCAAAAACCTTTTTCTTTTAAAGATCACCCGTCAGCATAAGGCACAACATCAACATAGTTTCAAAAAGTTCTTTCTTCTACTTTTGTAAACACACACGCACACGCACACACACAGCCCACTTGGCTATACGCTGAACTTTTATTGTTCCCTTTTGCTTAGTTAAGGACAAAGTCTGCCATTTCAGGATTGAAGCAGAGTCCTTTCGGCTTCCACGGAGAGGTTGATAAACATTTTTCTTTATACTGCACCAGCAATGCAGTCTTAGTTGAGAACACTGCTTCTCTAAGGGCTACTTCTTTAGACTGGGAATCGATGCAGTTGTTTTGTTGGTCACCAAGCTACTCAGAATCATTGATATACAAAAATGCAAGTTCTGACTTTACAAGATACTCTCAAAGCTATGAAAAAGTGTTTTAAAAAGTAGGCTGAAGTCTGATCTGGAAAGACAATGGAAAAAAACAAACATTTCAGTTGGACATAACACCTTTCTTTCTTGCTTTTTTAATGGTAGTCAATCATACCAGAATCATCTGGAAAGACGCTGCAGGATACTGGGGGTAAAGGAGACAAAAGGATTAAGGCAAGGCAGAGGACAGGGAGTAAGTTTGTGTTGGGCTTACAAGTTTGTCCACTGGGACATATTCTGTTCTCATGTATAAGTAATACCAAGGAGTCGTGAAAGAGAAGTGTATTCTTCATCTCCAAAAATGAGAGGAGAAGAAGAAATAAAGGAATCTTACTTGCATATGGAATCTTATAGTTGGAAAAGACCTTAAGGACCATCTAAGCTTAGTTTCCACATTAAATGGCTTCCCAAAGGTCATACACTTAATGACAGAACTAGGACCAGAATTTCCATTTCTTGATTCATGATTTAGCGTTCTTCTTAGTTTACCATAAATCATAAGTAGAGTCCATATAAAATTTTTTATAATGTATTTATTAAATAGGCTATTTGTAAAGGAAGTTGTAAGTTATTAAAATAAGTGAGAATCCCCATATGGTGGAAGTGCCTAAGATAATACCCAAATCAATTCCTGGTAGACAAAATTCACTGCCTCGTAAATCTACAGAATGCCAAACTGGAAAAAAGAATACCAATATACATCAAGATGCACGATAAAGGGAAAAGCCAAGAAAACAGCAAGAAGAGATAAGAGGCAGTCAGAAGTAAAAACAGAAACTTTTGCTCAGCCCAGTAATAGGTGGTGAAGACTAGAGAAGCTCAACTATGAATGTGGGAGATGTATTTCCAAATGCCTTGCCTCTTTCTGCTTTGTCTGTTCTTAAGTTCAGTTCTTACACTGAAATCTCAACTCTTACAACTCTCACTCTATCCTTTCCACTGGCTTTCCTCTTTTGACCCACAAAGGATTTATGCTGGCACTTCAAGATGTTCATTTAGCCATCAAATCCCATACTCCCTCCTACAGTCTTGGTCATAAAAGTAGAGAAAGACAGAAACGTATGGGTTAGCATTATGATGGGTATTCTCAAGATAGCTACTACATAGTAGATATCCAATAAACATCCAAGAAGCATAGCTTACTTGTATTCATTCCACTGCCAGAGATGAAGTCCTATGAATCCTACAGGCTATAAAATCTTCTAGCATCCCAATAATCATGAAAATGGCTCAGGAAAATATCACACCCTCAGCTTTTATCAGCTTTTATAATAAGTTATAAAAGCTTTAATAAGCTTTTATAACTTATTAAAGTTATTTATTCATAGCTTCTGAGAGTAAGACACTAGAAGCAGGATATCTGCGAGGGGGATAGGAAAAGAAGGGAGAAGGCCATGATGTAGAAAAAGGACCAAAAAAGAAGACTGGGAGAAGCTAAAAAGCAAGCCTCAGAATCCCATTTCCAGCTATGCTGATATAAGTGGTACCAGACTTGCCCTCCCAACTGTAAACAGTTATAAAACTTTACAAAGTATATGAAGCAACTGTCTTCAGGCATTGAACAAAAGGCAACACAGAATGCAATACTCAAAGAAGAGCAACAGAGGAGATGAGAACCATGTTCTCTATTAGTGTACAGTTCCAACCTCAACACAGAGAGGTGGAGGCCAAGCAGAGCATGACAGAGACAATAGAGAAAATGAAATAGAATACTAAAAATATGTGATTAACCCAAAAGAAAGCAGAAAAGGAGGAATGGATGAATGAAAAGAACACATAAAACAACTAAAATACAACCAGCAAATTACAGAATTAAAATGTCATATCGATAAATACATTAGATATATATGGAAAAAGCACAGTAAGAATCATTTATTATCAAACTGGATAAAAATGAGACTCAAAAATATACTTTCTGCAGGTGTTACACTTTAAATATAAAGACACAAATTGATTGAAAGTAAAATAATGTAAAAAGAAAGCCAGAGTGTCTGTATTAATATTGGACAAAGCAGATTATGAAACAAAGATTATTACCAGAGATAAACAGAAATGTTGCAAGTGATAAAAAGGGTACCTTAAGAGTTAAACATAATCATTCTAAATGTGTATGGTCCTAATAATAGATTTACAAGATACATGAAGTAAACACTGACAGAACTAAAAGGAGAAATTGAGAAATCTACCCTATTGTTTGAACATGTTGCACCCTTTTCTCAGTAACTGATAGAAGTTGAAAAGAAACTACCAAAACACAGAAGATATGAGCAACCCTATCAATGAACTGGACCTAAATGACATTTATAGAATACTACACTCTGTAATGTCAGAAAACAACTTTTTAACTCCACATACAATATTCATCAAGATAGACTATATGCTAAGTGATGAAATATAACTCATTAATAAAAATGTTTGAAATCTTATAAAGTGTATTATCTGATAACAATGAAACTCAATTAGAAGTTAATAATGAGATGTCTAGAAAGTTTTCAAATGTTTGAATATTAAATATCACACATCTAAAATAAGCCACAGGTCAAAGGAACAAAAGGAAAATTAAAAATTATTCAGCTGAAAGATAATGAAAATAAAATATATCAAAATCTGTGGGAAGTAACTGAATCAGTTATTAAAGGAAAGTGTAAAACTTAATGACTATATTAGAAAAGAAAGGTTTGAAAAAATTATATAGTTTTGCCTTAAGAATTTAAAAAAAAAGTTAAAATAAATGGAAAGGAAAAATAATTAAGTGCAAAATTCAATTAAATAGAAAAAATAATAATCAGAAAGAAAAATTAACAAAGATATTTGAAAAAGGTAATCAAAATGATAAATCCTTAGCAAGACTGATCAGAAAAAAACCACAATTTACTAACATTAAAATTGAAAGAGGGAATATCATTACAGATCCTACATACATTTAAAAGATATCACTGGGAAAAACTTTAGGTCAATAAATTCAACAAATGGATGAGTGGAGAAATTCCTTGCGAGACATTACTTAACAAAACTGACAGAGAAGAAATAGAAAATTTCTATAGAATTATATTTATTAGGGAATATATTATAATAAAAACCTACAAAAAAATCTAGATCCAGATGGTTTCACTGGTGGATTCTATCAAATATTTAAGGAAGAAGTAATATCAATCTTATATATACTTCTTCAGAAAAATAGAGGAAGAGAGATCTCTTCACAACTCATTTTAAGAGGTCAGAGTTACCCTAATACTAAACCTGACAAAAAACATTACAAGAAAACTACAAATTGGTATGCCTCATGAAAATAAATGTAAAAATTCTTAACAAAACATTAGCAAATAGAATCCAGCAAATAAAAATGTTCACTGCCTCAAAGAAAAGTGCAGTTTATCCCAGGAATTAATGATTTGTTCAATATTTGATTGTCAAATCATGTAATATACCACATTAAGTGAAAAAGGAGGAAGAAAAACCATATGATCCTCTCAGCAAATTCAGGAAAAGCATTTGACAAAATTCACCACCCATTCATGATTAGAAAAAAACTCAGCACCCCCATGTTCATAAGAGCATTATTTACAATATCTAAGACATGGAAACAACCTAAGTGTCCATCAGTGGACAAATGGATAAAGAAGTTATCTTTATCTTACATATATATGGAATATTATATATATGGAATATAATATATATATATATAAAGGAAGATTTTATATATATATATAATGAAATATTATTCAGCCATTAAAAAAACAAGGAAATCCTGTTATTTGCAACAACATGGAAAGACCTTGAAGGCATTAGGCTAAATGAAATAAGTCAGAGGAAGACAAATACTGTATGATCTCACTCATATGTGGATTCTTAAAAAAAAGAAAAAACAAAACAAAAATATCCCCACTAAACTCATAGAAAAAGAGGAGATCAGATTTGTGACTACTAGAGGCAGGGGGAGGGGGAATTAAAGGGGGTGGTCAAAAGTTACAAACTTCCAATCATAAGATAAATAAGTACTAGGGATACAATGTGCAATGTGATGACTATAGTTAACACTACTATATGATACATAGGAAAGTTGTTAAGAGAGTAGATCCTAAGAGTTCTCATCACAAGGAGGCAATTTTTTTCTTTTCTTTTTATTGTATCTATATGAGATGACTGATGTTAATTAAACCCACTGTGGTAATCATTTCAATATATATATAGATCAAACCACCATGCTGTATACCTTAAACTTATACAGTGATGTATGTCAATTATTTCTCAATAAAACTGGGGAAAAAAGGATCATACATGATGGTCAAGTGGGATTGATCCCTGGGATGCTAGTTCAACATATGCAAATTAATAAATGTGACATAGCACATTAACAAAATGAATGATAAGAATTACATGATCCTCTCAATCAATGCAAAAAAGAAAACATTTGACAAAATTCAACATCCTCTCATCATTAAAAACTCTCAACACGTTGGATATAGAAAGAACGTGACTCAACATAATAAAGACCATATATTACAAATCCACAGCAAGTATCATACTCAAAAAGTGAAAGTTTGAAAGGTTTCTCATGAAGAACAGGAAGACAAGGATGCCCAAACTCACCACTTCTGTTCAACATAGTACTGGAAGTCCTAGCCAGAGCAATTGGGCAAGAAATAGAAAAAAAAAAAAAGGGGCAGTCAAGTTGGAAAGAAAAACATAAGACTGTCTCAGTTTGCAGATAGGATCTCATACATAGAAAACCCTAAAGACTCCACCAAAAAACTATTAGAACTAATAAACTCAGTACAGTTTCAGAATACAGAAATCAACATACAAAAATCAGTTGCATTTCTGTACACTAATGACAAATTATCTGAAAAAGAAAGAAAGAAAACAATCGCATTCACAATAGCAACAGAAAAAAATACTTAGGAATAAATTTAACCAAGGAGGTAAAAGCATTATACAATGAAAATTGCAAGGCATTGATGAAAGAAATTGAAGATGACGCAAATAAATGGAAAGATATTCCATTTTCGTGGATCAGAAAAATTAACATTGTTAAAATGTCCAACTACTCAAAGCCATCTATAGATTCAATATAATCCCTATCAAAATTCCAATGACATTTTCACAGAAATAGAACAAACAGGCCTAAAATTCATATGGAACCACAAAAGATCTCAAATAGCCAACGCAATCCTGAGAAAGAACAAAGCTGGAGGCATCACACTTCCTGATTTCAAAGTTTATTACAAAGCTATAGTAAAACAATATGGTACTGGCATAAAAAGAGACATAATGGAACAAAACTGAGAGCCCAGATATAAATCCACATATATATGTTCATCTAATTTTTGACAAGGGAGTCAAGAATACTAAATGGGGGACAGTATCTTCAATAAATGGTGTTGGGAAAACTGGATAACGATGTGTAGAAAAATGAAACTGGACCTCTATCTTACACCACTCACTCACAAAAATAAGCTCAAAGTGGATTAAAAACTTAAATATAAGACCCCAAACTGTACAACTACTCTAAGAAAACATAGGGAAAAGGTCTCTGACATTGGTCTTGGCAAAGACTTTTTGTATATGACACCAAAAACCTAGTAATAAAAGCAACAATAAACAAATGTGACTTCATCAAACTGAAAAGCTTCTGGACAGCAAAAGGAATAAACAGCAAAATGAAAAGACAACCTATGGAATAGGAGAAAATATTAGCAAACTATATATCTGTTAAGGGGTTAATATCCAAAATAATAAAGAACTCATACAACTCAATAGCAACAAACAAAATTTGGTTTAAAAATGGGCAAAGGACTTGAATAGACATTTTTACAAAGAGAACATACAAATGGCCAACAGGTACATGAAAAAGATGTTCAACATCACTAATCATCAGGGAAACACACATCAAAACCACAATGAGATACCACCTTGCACCTGTTAGAATGGCTATTACCAAAAAGACAAGAGATAGCAAGTGTTGAGGATGTGGAGTAAGGGACCCTTGTGACCTATTAGTGGGAATGTCAATTGGTACAGTCACTACAGAAAACAGTATGGAGGTTCCTCAAAAAATTAAAAATGGAACTACTGTATGATCCTCAACAAACTTAAAATAGAAGTATCATATGATCCAGCAATCCCACTTCTTGGGATATATCTGAAGGAAATGAAAACACTATCTAAAAGAGGGGTCTGCATCTCCATGTTCATCGCAACATTATTCACAATAGCCAAGGCACGGAAACCACCTAAGTGACCATTAACAGATAAATGGATGAAGATGATATGGTATATAAAAACAATGGAATATTATTCAGCCAGAAAAAAGGAAATCCTGCCTTTTGCTACAACATGGATGGACCTTGAGAGCATTATCATAGATGAAATAAGTTAGGCAGAGAAAGATAATTATTGTATGTTTTCACTTATATGCAGAATCTAAAAAAGCCAAACTCATGAAAACTGAGAGTAGGATGGTGGTTGCCAAGGGGTGGGGGAAATGGTGAGATGTTGGTCAAAGGGTGTAAACTCCCAGCTATAAGATGAATAAGTTCTGGGAACCTAATTATATTCACCATGATGTACATTAACAGTATTTGAAAGTTGTTAAGAGAGTAAATCTTAAACCTTATCACCACACACACACACACACACACAGGATAATTATGAGAAAGGATGGAAGCATTAACTAACCTTATTGTGGTAATCATTTTTTAAATTTAATTTTTAATTTATATTGGAGGATAGTTGATTTACAATGTTCTGTTAGTTTCAGGTGTACAGCAAAGTGATTCAGTTATACATATACATATATCCATTCTTTTTCAGATTCTTTTCCCATATAGGTTATTACAGAGTACTGAGTAGAGTTCTCTGCGCTATACAGTAGGTCCTTGTTGGTTACCTATTTTATATATAGTAGTGTGTATATGTCAATCCCAATCTCCCCATTTATCCCTCCCTGCCACATTTCCCCTTTGGTAACCATAAGTCTGTTTTCGAAGTCTGTGAGTCGGTTTCTGTTTTGTAAATAAGTTCATTTGTATCATTTATTTTAGATTCCACATATAAGTGATATGATATCATTTTGCAATATATACATGTATCTAACCACAGTGTATACCTTAAACTCACATGTTATATGTCAACAGTATCTCAATGACTCTGGAAAAGAAAGGGATGCTCAATAGCATTAGTGATGAGAAAAATGCAAATTAAAACCACAATCTGATAGCACTGCACACCTACTAGAATGGCTCAGTTGTAAATTATGTCTCTATTACCAAATGCTGGCAAGGTTGTTGAGCAACCAGAGCCCTCATGCGTCTCTGCGAGGAATGTGAAGTGATACAATTATACTGAATAACTGCTTGGCAGTTTCTTATAAAGTTAAGCATACACCTTCCAAGTTTTAGGTATTTACCCAACAGAAATGAAAACATATGGCCACCAAAACATTTGTGAAAAAATATTCATAGCACCCAAATGTCCATCAACGGGAACACAGATAAACAGACTGGTATATTCACACAGTGGTATACTATTCAAAAAGGAACAGTCTATACATACAACAACATGGATGAATCTCACCAACATTTTGCTGAGGGACAGAGCCACATGCCAAAGAGTACAGGTTGTAGGATGGTATTTATATGAAGTCTTCGAACAAGCAAAATGAATTTAGAGTGAAAGAAAACAGATCAGAGTTTGGGGGAGGGAGGTATTAAATTTGTCAAAATTAATTGAGCTGTACACTTAAAATCAGTGCACCTTATGGTATGGAAATTATACCTCATTAATCAAACAAACAAAGGAAACCTCACGTAAATTAAAATTTTGTCGAACACCAGTAGTATACTCTTGAGGCTCAGTGCATTGCAACTCTATTTGCACGTGAGAAGCACCTAGGATTCTTTTTTAATATACAATCCTATGACTCATTACCAAATATTGAGAACCCCTGACCTGCTATGAGAACCATTCCTGTATCAGCTGGGAAGTTGCTACCAAAATAGAGTAGTTTGATTTTCACAGCATCTTTTAGTACAGAAATCCATCCCCGCGTCCAAATGAACTTGCCCATGCCTGCTTTGAACTGTGAATTGTTGATACACGGACATGGCTATGATATTAACAATTATGTCACATCTTCCAGAAATAGATCTCCCCTGCCATAAAACTGTCAAAAAAGGGCTTGCATTTGTTATTTTAGCTCTCTTCTAAGCGCACATAGTGGGAAAAGCCTACAGAAACCAAAACCACGCGTTTATATGCTTTTGAATTACAGATGGTTCTGTAAATCTAGCTTCCTCTTCAGAGCCTGTACACCATTTTGTAAAACACCTCTCATTAGCAGGCTTGTTTTTCGGAAGTGACAGTGGAACTCTTCAAGGATATGCAGTCCAGTGGTAGACATTAGCAACAGAATCTTAAATAGAAAAATTCTAAAAGACAGAATGGGCCCCAGAGAACAGAAAAATGATACCACCACAAGAGGAGGAAATAGAAGCTATAGGAAACTGGCTTGGAAGGCAATGAGAAACCAGCTATGTCCTTTTCCACTTCAGAAGGACAGCCCTAGGAACAAGATTGAGAACTCACTGCTAACACAAACCAAACTGGATTGCCAAACGCAACACAATTTAAATAAGTGGTGTAGGGGAAACCATCTCTGACTAATCCTCTGGTAACCTAGCTCAGAGACGAAGTCAATAGACTTTTAGAAATTTCTTTTTCCTCTCCAAGCGGTTTCACCTTTTATGAAGTGAGGGGTTAGGATTATATAACTTCTAAGCCTGGTCTATTTCGGCTATTGTGATTCAGCTTCAACTCCAGTATATACTATCTTCCAGGATGTGATGCACTTGCGGTATAGAGGTCCATTGCTTGGGTCCCAGTAGCAGAGAGGCAAAACCACACGTGGGCTTTGCTTTGATATCATGTACAAGACAGGTTAAACAGCAACTGAATAAATCGGTGTTAATTCCAGTTCAGTTGGCTTGTTCCCCATCTTTCTCTGCACCTGGCACCTCTAAATCTCTCAATGTAAAAACTCGTCTTAACCTCTGTTCTGTATTAAATCAGTGATCAGTTTATAACTTCCATCTGCAACTTCCTCTTAGAGAATGACTGTTGTTTAAGGAGGAGTGACACTGCATTTTCATTAGAGATAAGGATTTCAAGCAATGCATTTGGGTGTGGGTTTAGCCTTGTGGTCTCATTTTGTGAATTAAATTCTCAGGCATGCGCTTAGGCTTGGAATATCCAGCGGTATGGTGGTAATGTTTTCACGGAGGAACTATGTATACAAATGACACAGAGCGACTTAAAAATATTATGCTGTTTTGAAATTATATCGGGGCACTTGTGTTTGTAGGTTCTAGTCAGAAGCATCACATCAAAAGACCAGAGTTGTTTGTGGTCAAATCATTAACAGCTGTGCCCCCTAAGTTATCGAAAATGAGTTCTTGCCTAGAGACAGCAGCAGGATAATTACCTTCTCCACTGGTAATCTTCACTCAAGAGAAGACAAGCTTGCCCAGGAATAAATCAATCTTGTTCTCACATCCTCTCTCCGTCTCTCTCTTTCTCTGTCCCTCTCATATATATGTATATGAAATCCCATACGAAGTCAAAAATCCCGTACAAGTCAATAATAACACAAGCAACTTTCCCCAAAACTGGGCAAAAAAACTAAGTCAAAAACTCACAAAAGATTATGTGCAAATGGCCAGTAAGCACACGTGAAAACATACAAAACATTATTCATCATTATTCTGTCACCACACAGAAAAGAAAACCCACACTAATTACAATATTAAAAAGGAGGGCTCTCAATTGGGCATATGGGGGGCTAGAAGGAAACTCTTGAGGGCTAGACCGTTGGTGCCCAAGAGGAAATTATCCACAAATGACCGCGGATGTCTGGTGCTGCGAGTGCACCGTGACCTAGGCAGTGAACTCTCACCTGGCTAGCAGGCTAGGGAGAAAATCTTGGCACGCCCTATAGGGCTGGGGGAAACCCTTCGCTAGCATTCGCCACGACTACGACGGACTTTCTCTGATGTGCACCCAGGGAGTACCGCTGGGGCCAGGAAAACTTTCAGCAGATCACAAGGCTGAGGGAAGAACTCTTGACCTGCCAGCCTCCAGGACTGGAAACACTCACCCCGAGCCGGCCTGGGCGATTCCACCGTGCTGGAATTAGCGAGGACCACGTGGTCAGGAGTATGGTCACATACATGGGGATCCTGTTGGAAATGACGCACGGCTTGGATCCCACTTGAGTGAAGGACTTGCCCCAGACGCCGCCAGTGCTGTTTGAAGCCAACCTTTAGCGGCAGCTTTGCGTAATAGCTGCCCCACCCAAGGCCACGCCCCTCCCCAGGTGGCCCACATCCAATGTATGATTCACGGGGGAATGTCAAGGCCCAGTAATCTTGGCCAAATTTGGGACAACTGTGAAGGATTGTTCTGGCTCCAGAGCTCCTTGTGGGATCTTGTTGGGTGTGCATCACAGCTTGACTTTACCCTTTGTCTAGCCCTGCTTCCTTCCTTTCCCTTCTACCAGTGTTGCTATTAATAACACTTCTTAGTTAACCTTCTACCAGCTAAGCTCAACTGGGTCTTAAAGAATGATTCCAGAGGACCCTACCTTATGGCAGGGATTGAATAAGTAAATGTTGATAATAAAAGAAATCAAGATATATAAGATGTGAGATACCCATCAGACATTACTGTGGACATATTAAGTAAATAATGGAATATAGGAGGTGCAGGATGAAGATAGAAACTTGGAAATTCACAGATGTATAGACTCCCCTCCCCCATCCAGAGGGATGATGGGGGGCCAGTGGGGGACCAGCAAAGGGATCTCACACCAGTAAGCACCCAGACCAAAAATGGCCTGAGACCCTCCACCCCTATCCAGAGATACCAAGTCAGCATCAGCAAGACAAATCTCACTACAAGTCATGGACCTGGAAACCTCTGTTCATCTCCTACAGACGGGAAGCATCCCATTGCATCAAGCACCTGCCTAGGAAACTGTCTTCTTCCCATCGGGCCAGAGATTCCCTTCCCCCACCTAGAGGCACCAGGTGGCTCAGCTTGGAGAAGCTCACTCCAGCCCCTCAAAGCCCCACCAGCAGAAACCAAAGAGGGTTTTTTAAATAATGGGCTGTTTTGTGGGGAAAAAAGAAATGGGGTGGGTGGTGGGGACAAGCCTAGAAGCAGGGTGATCTACTGGGACACCACTGTTGTAATCTCAGCACCTAGAGCAGTGCCTAGTTTGTTTCACTGCATATTTGTTGAATGGATAAATGGATGAAGGAACGAAGGAATCCTCTCTAAGCCTGTTTTCATGAAATGGAGCTAATACTATCTCCCTGTATGAGTTGTTTTAAGAATTAAATAACACATGTAAAGGGGCCACCACTGTATCAGGCACACATAGGCACCCCCAAAAATGACAGTAGGAGTAGTTATTGTTGTTATTATTCCAGAGGGATTTAATTTATACCTACAAATCTGAACATCATGGGCAGAATCTCACCATGAGTGTATCAATAGGCAATAAGGATCTCTCCCCAACTCCCACAACTGACACTATTTGAGCTCACTAATTGTACTAACCACATCAGCCTTTTTAACCCCAGAACATCATATCTGGTTCCAGGTTAAAAAGATGGGATTTAAGTTTTTGCTATCTTAGATATACAAGTGCCACCAAAGCCTCAGCATCATCTCCACAGATAGAAATTGAATCTCTTTCCCTGGGTCACAAGATATATGGCATCTGAACCATCTATCACACTGAAGGAAGTCGAATCCATCAGAGGAGGTTTCCGAAGCACATCTAGATTGCTGAATCACGCACGGTCATTTTTCGGCACTCTACTGATTCTGATCGTTGAAGCAATGACTGGTGATTATTTAAGTTAATGTAGATCGGCCCTTCACTTCCACACTCTCCTCTCCTTAGCAGATTTGTTGTTGAGTGTATAGGAGTAAAACACGTGTTTGCATTCCCTTAAACCACGTCAGCCTTCATAACGGCAAAGCAGTAGAAATCAAGGAGAGTTACAGCATGTAGCAAGTCACCTTCTGATTATTTCCGGACACCTCCCCCACCACCGCCAAAAGAAACATTCAAGTGTAGCCAGGGTCCCAGGGTCCTTTACTTATTTTTTTTTCCAGGTCCTCATACTTCAGCCCAAATAGTTCTTAAACCTCATTATATTTCATAATTGAGGAGTTTGCTAAAAAAGCACCCTCTAGAGCCCGTTCCATACTTTAAATCTGAGACTGATTTTTAACACTCTCCCCAAATAAATTTTTACCAAACTCTCCAGGTGATTCTGATGATAACTCAGGTTATAGAAACTTCAAACTGTTAGTGATGGTATCTCTTTCTAGAATATTTACCCCTCTATCTCTGTATGTTGAAATCTAGCTCACACTTCTGGGAACAGTTCAAATTCAAGCACCAATGTGGTGAATTTCTTGATGGGATATCTACCATGGTGACAGAAAAGGGAGGCATCATTCCTAGGGTACAGGAGGGCATTGGATATGACATCCAGGAACAGGGGTGGAGGAAGAGTTCTAATTTTTCCACTGAAATTTCCCACTGGAGTTTGTGCACTTGGCTGTAGGCTGGGTCAAAACAAAATAACCTGGACAGGCCTCTGATTTATAAAGAGACATGAATTCCAACCACCTAGCAACCTCATTTTGGGAGGAAGATTAGAAGCTACCACATCATTTGGAATTTCTGTTTAAAAGGAGAACATTTTTTAAAAAGGAAAAGAATCGAAAAAAAGCACATAGATATACACGTATCTATGCATAACCAAATTACTTTGCTGTGGACCTGAAACTAACACACTGTTGTAAATCAATTATACTTCAAAAAAAATAAAAGGAGAAAATAGGGGCTATCAAAGGACTGCTACATAGGTGCAATAAATTGGGGGGGGGGGGTAAAATACTGAAGGGGACTTACCTATGGTTGAATAAGAGGCGAACAGAAAGAGGTTGGCACTGGAAGGGAGGTAAGTGCTGTCTTAACATATCCTAGGCCAGTGTTTTGCCATGTTTAGTCCCCGGCTTGCCTACATGAGTGCCATTAGGATGCTGGGTTAAATTCCAGCTCTACGAAATTAGATCCTTTGAGAGTGAGACCTAATGACTTGTAGTTTAAGAAATTCCCAGGTGTTTGTGATAATCAGACATTCATTTTGTCAATAACCCTCATTGTGATAGGTAAGAACCACTGTACACACCACCAACACCCCTTAAAACTATAATGTGGAAAGGCATATAGGTTCATCAAGGTCTCAGGGTATATGTGACCTGGGAGAGTACTGAATAAAGCTTTTACTTCCTTCTTTTGTTAGCGTCCACTTTTGCAGTCTCTACTTCTTTAAAACATTTGCCTTGAGCTGAATCATTAGATTGTGCATTTTTTTTCTCCCCTCCCTTCCAGAATAGGTTTTAACCTAATCCTCCTACTATCATCTGGGCATGAAAATTACATATTTGCCCCCATGCTAGTAGGAAGTTAAATTAATGAGGAAAGAAGGGTGTCACTTTGCCAGCATTCATTTTTACACGGTCCCTCCAGAGAAGGATATTAGTGTTATCATCCTTGGTCACGGATTCGTTTGCATTTCCTTCACCAAAAACAATTTCATTATCTAATAAACCACATGATTTTCAATTCCAGTCTGTGCTAATTGATTTTTCCCTATTTATATCTGCAGCGGCTGGGAGAGCTTTTCTCCAGATAAGGTAGATTTCATTTTCAAGCCTTCATCATGTTCAGGGCTCCATTCTATTGGCAAGTTCCTCCATTACAGCTGAAGATCACTGTTCCCTAACTCCCTCCTATTAATTAATCAGTATCTTTATACATGTAATAAATAGTATAACTGCCAGCAAGAGGAAAAGAAGTTTAGCCTTAAAAGACAGGGTATTTTTTCCCTCTGAAAACTACTCCAGACAGCATAAATATTGGCCTCAGTATGATGTTTTGCCATCTAAATAACAGAAATTGTCTTAACTTATTTTCAAGCAGGAGTTGAAGAAAGACAGGACCACAATTGCAAACTGAAACCTTGCACAGCAGGCAAAGGCTAGCATCAGCTCAAAATGCCACAGTTGTAAACGGCTTCGTTAATTAGCATCCTCGCAGGCCTCTCACCGCTGTGGCCTCTTTCGTTGCGGATCCCAGGCTCCAGACGCCAAGGCTCAGCGGCCATGGCTCACGGGCCCAGCCGCTCCGCGGCAATGTGGGATCTTCCCGGACCGGGGCACGAACCCGTGTCCCCTGCATCGGCAGGCGGACTCTCAACCACTGCGTCACCAGGGAAGCCCAGGCCCAAGTCTTAAGCAGATAATCACAAACCACAATACAATGGGAGCCTCATTCATGCATTTTCTATTAGCTACTATTTATTGACATTAGATGGTGAGCTTTCAGTTAACATGGACCTCTTGTGGAAAAAAGTCACAATACCAATGGAAGGGCCTAGTTCATATGTGTGGCTTTGTAATATTTCAGCATCTTCAAATTGATTTCTCCTTCAGAAGGTACCATGATGGAGGGAGGAGTGGGGAAAAACAGAAATGAAAATCTTGTGTTTTATCCCTTAAACCAGAGCTTCCAAATGATATTCCTCGAATGGGTCCCTAATGTGCCCGGACATTGTTCTCCCCGGTCCTCGGGGCAGCTGAGTGGGATCTGGGGCAACCTCATCACTTCAGTGTACCCGTGGTACACTTGTATAATTTTCTACCTATGCTGTGATGTCAAAAAGGTTGGGAAGGCTTTTTTTTTACTCGAGAGGTCAGATCAGAATTACATTCATCCTACGATACTATGCTAATCTTTGCCTCAGTGAGTCACTGGTCATCGTGGGGTTTTTTTATATCCCTCAATTGTGTTATGTGTTGGGCTAGATAAAAGCTTGAGAATAACCTTACTGTACTCCATGTGTGTGTGTGTGTGTGTGTGTGTGTGTGTTGGGGGGGGTGGGCGGGTGTAGGGGGCATACAAGAGAAATACAAAGAAATGTACACTGTTAAATAAAGATATTATATAAATGATATATAAAAATATATTATATAAAAATATATTAAATAAATGACTATTATAAATAGTCATTTCTGCCTGTAAGGCAATGCCTTATCATTCTTCTGTCTCTTCCCTATCTCAGGTCTGGTCATACACCAGGTATCCAAAGAGACAGTATTATTGAATAAATTGGCTTAAGAATGAGAACCTAGTGCCCTACACAAGGGTGTTGTTGGCACAGGCAATTTCAGGGACAAATCTGTAGCAGATGCTGTTTATGATGCAGGAGGTAAGTTCCTGACTGCAGGCTTTTCTGGACAGGATGACCTGGAGATTTAAATCCATGACTTTCCTGTCTTATCTGTCTTCATTCTCTTTCCCTCTGTCTCCACTCCTTCACTTCCCTCACTCAGCTCCATCCTGCCCTTGTCTCCTTTTTCTCCTTTCCGCCCTCTCTGTTTTTCCTCTTAACCTTCGATAGAAGGTCTGCCTTGGTATTGGTAAGGTGGTCAGTTCATTACCTCCTTTCTGTTAGAAGTAAAAGCCTTCCCCTGGCTTGTGATTGGGAAGAAAAGCAGGTTTTACAAATAAATGTCTTTTGTGCTACTTCAGAAACCATGGTAATGAAATTCACTTGTTTCTCCTGCATAGAATGCTCTTCCCCCAGCTATTTGCATGGCTCAATCCCCCACTTTCTTCAAGTCTCTGCACTTCACCTCACACAACACTCTTCCCTGGGTCCTTACCCTGCTTCCTCATAGGACTGACCACAATCTGAAATATTCAATGGCTGTTTGTGTAATTGTTTCTTGTCTTTCTCCCTTGACTAGACTGTAACATGAGTACAGGCACTCTGTTTCATTCATTATTTTATCCACAGCTTCTAGTACATAGTTGGCATTCAATAAATATGGGTTGAACAAATTAATGAACATCCACATTTAGAAGCATAACATGT
Organism: Orcinus orca; assembly: GCF_937001465.1. NCBI lineage: Eukaryota > Metazoa > Chordata > Mammalia > Artiodactyla > Delphinidae > Orcinus > Orcinus orca. Next base: position 101,732,099 of record NC_064580.1, on the reverse strand, counting down.
GCATAAAAGCTATATTTTAAGAAAACCTCCTTAGTCCCTATGCATCATTTGAACCATGCATTTCCCCCTATTTGCAGAAGCATCATCACTAAGTGAACTGATATACAATCACAGTAGGGGCAAAGGTCAGAGAGTCAATTAAAATATCACCCTGCCCAAGAAGATTCCCTCAATATAAGACTCTACAAAGAGGTCTTTCCAACTTCTTAGTTCGTGTAGCATTTTGTACCACTTATAATAAGCTACCTCATACTATGCATTGTTACATGAGCACGTCTGATCTTTCGGTTAGATCATAAGCCTTTTATAAGGGCAGAGAGCACATCGTACGCAGCTCCTTATCTTTCATCCTGTAGCACAGTGCTTTGAATACATTAGACAGTCTCTAAATACGTGATAGGTTCATGGCTTATTTGCTGTTTATCACCCTAATGTGGGTATCAGGGAATGATTCTGTTACCTTGTCTATCCAATGAGAGGTTGACCTATATCATTTCTAGGGTCTTTCTGGCTTGGATTCTCTATGGTTCTATACCAACATACCTTCAAAACATATATCTCCTGTTTAAAAGGCTTTCTTTTACTTCAGCGATAATAAGTTGGAAGCATTGCTACATAATTCTTAACAAAGGACGTTTTGTTAAATTGGTTAAAAATTAGCAACTGTCTGAGATGTTAAGCTGAGTGTAATAATGAGCTGAGTTAAAAATAATTTAATGAATTCATGGATCCTTTTAACACATATAATTTAGAACCGGATAAAAATGACTTCCATGAAAATGGACCATGCTAAAAAATCTCTACCACGTAACTGTTAATATTTCTACCTTGTTAGATGAGACCTCTACTGCATTACAATGCCATTAAAAGAGAAATATGTAAGTCTGATTTTTTAACTTAATCAGACCTTTTTGGTCTCGGAATTTGAGTCCGCTTTACCCTCACCATTGTGGAACCTCCATCTCAGATGCTAAACTATCATTTTATTGAAATGTATCTGTGCTTTCTTTGGTCATGTCACGTTGGTGTATTTGTATGTTTTCACTCTTCATCTCATTCTCTACTCCTATGACCCCTGGGCAAACTTTGGGGCCAAAATGAGGGGTTCTCATCCCAATTCTGTAATTAGGAACCACCGTTACCAAATAAGTCTACTCCAAGCGCCTCTCTCCTTGAAGGCAGACACAACCATCTCTGGGGACCAGCTTAATTCGTTCTTCTCCACCACCTGTTAGGGAGAACCAGCATTCCTCTTATCCCTATGGAAATGAGAGCAATGGACTGTAGGTCAGGCCGCTAGCCCTTTAGTAAGAGGTAGAAGCATCCTAGAAGGCTTCTCTCAATAATTATGATACAAGCTGAAAATTCTCTTTAAATGTAAAACCTCATTTCATCCTTATATTAATCCCAAGAGTTATTTCCATGATAAAATTATTAGCACCAATTTACAGATGTGGAAACTGGGACTCAGAAATATTAAGTGACTTAACTTGTAAGTAATACACACAGTACTCAAGCCCTGGTCTAACCTAACACCAAAGCTCATATTCTTTATCACTAAATTGTATGACCGAATCAGAAGGAGGCCAGCACTGGAAGGCGTACCGAGTGCCCCTGGACAGGGAGTTTTGAAAAGCTCATTGAACATTAGTTACTTTAACTACTCATCTATCGTTATAAACTAAAGACATGAGCAAACATCCCCCTGGCAAGAGAGAGACTTTGCTTCGTATAAGCAACTTTCCCATATGACAAAGGTTTTTAGAGCATTGGAAAGCATTTTATGATGATTCTTGGAAACAAAAGTTATTTTTTGTATACTTAAATATATGCAAATATACATATATATGTATATATGTGTGTGTTTGGGTATGTGTGTGTGCATATATATATATTGCATGAGCATATAATTACCTGCCAAAAATCATAGGTTACTAATTATTTCACTAGATTATAGTCTAATATGTACAATGTTTTCTCTGATTTTTCCATATATTTTCTCATTTGAATAAAGCAGAGGTCCGATATTTCAGTAAGAAGATTGGCTCCTTGATCAAATGTCTGATGTTTTTCTGAACTGTATGTGCTATGGAGCTGCCTTCCTGTGGAGGTTTGGGGACAGGCACAGTATAACTGTGATATTCCACACATCCCTCCCTATGTGTGTCCGCTCTGCTCCCATCCCCCATACAGGCCCAGAGCTTTCATTAGGCCCAGTTCCTCCTGTCATGTGCTAAAACTTTTTCACATCTTATAATACAAATATTTCCGGGATGTTTAACATACAAAAAAGAACTATGGAGAGAGGGAAATACTGATCTCAAATAGCAGAATTTCAGATACAAGAAAGGGAGGATGCTTTTCATCTAATTTCTCACTAAACCCCACATACCCTTACAGCCAAACCAGTAAATTGTGACTTATGTGTACGGCCACTCCTGGTCTCTTGGTCTATCATACTGTGTATGAATATTGATAGTCTGAAACAGTGTTTTCCAAATTTGAGCATGAGAAACACCAGGGGAGACTTGTTAAAAATACGTATACCTAGATCACTCCCCAAGAGATTCTGATTCAGGTCACCTGGGGTGAGATCTGGAGCCTTGTTGTAACAAGCATTCTGGGTAAAGCTGATGTTCAGCTCTGGGAACGCTGACCTTAAAACAATCCAGTGAGTGACAACGATTGTTCTAAGATAGGCAGTCAAATTTTTGTCATCACCATCTAGGATAAATGCAATCAGGTAGATGAAATACTTAAACTTTCAGAGCAATTTTAATTCCTTTCCTGCCCAAGTTGAGAGTGAATCATGTTTCCAATCTGAATTTAGTGGTCTTTGTTGGATTGCTGTACTATATTAGCAAATATCTCCACTCATATTTTCTGATGAGAAAGCAGTTCAATACTCCTTTGTCAATAAAAAACTGGCATTCCTATTAGTATTAGCTCCCTCAGTATAACAGGAAATGTCTTATCATTTGTTTCTAATGGAGTTTAATGTAATAAGGAATATTTAATGGCAAGCCAGACACTATTGTATTTTATAGCTATATTCTGATCTATCTAAAACTAGTCTAAACTTTAGTTTCACAGGAAAACATTTATTTTATTTTCTGCAGTAGGCACCATTAATGATGTCATCATGTAAGAGCATGCTATTAAGTCAAATTAGATTTTGTTTTATAAAAGCAGGGTATTGAACCACAATTATCAATCATAAGCTTATGCTTGTACATGCTGAGACAGACTTTAGGCCGTCAGAATGTCCTCCTTTACTCCACCTGCAGAAAAGAAAACACACACACACACACACACACACACACACACACACACAGACCACAGAAACTACTTATCTCTAGTAACCAGTAACTGCATGATATTTTTAAGTGGAACCCATGAAATAAAGTCTCTTCTACACTCTCTGAACAGTTTCCGACCATGTTGAGGACCTAGTAGTTGCTCAATAAATGGCAGTTCACTAAAGGAAGCCAAGGGCATACTAAATTTTGCTTGTTACTTTTGTTTCTTTGGCATATGTTGTTTGAGGGAACTCAAGCAAAGCTCAGCAAGAAGGACCCTTCACTTTGAACTTTTGCCACATACTTTGGACATGGATAAATCAAGTAAAATAACCATGAAAACATCCTTTTTCACATTGAACTTCACATGTAAAAATAAATAAATAGCCTTTGGGGAATGAGAAAAATCACTTTATGGCAGGGGTCCCCAACCCCTGGGCCATGGACAAGTACCGGTCTGTGGCCTGTTAGGAACTGGGCCGCACAGCAGGAGGTGAGCAGTGGGGAAGTGAGTGAAGCTTCATCTGTATTTACAGCCGCTCCCCATCGCTCACATTACTGCCTGAGCTCCGCCTCCTGTCAGATCAGCAGCGGCATTAAATTCTCATAGGAGCATGAACCCTACTGTGAACTGCGAATGTGAGGGATCTAGGTTGCATGCTCCTTATGAGAATCTAATGCCTAATGATGGTGGCCTTAAAAGTATGTTTGAGACAACTTCAAATCTACATACGTTCTGGATTAAAGTCAAGGTGGAATATCCTGAGATTGACACAAAAGCACTGAAAAGCCTGCTTCCATTTCCAACATCTTATCTTTGTGAAGCAGGGTTTTCTGCAGTGACAGCAACCAAAATGAGATGACGGAGTAGACTGGACATAAGCAACACAAGTCAGGTGTCACTGTCTCCCATCACCCCCAGATGGGACCATCTAGTTGCAGGAAAACAAGCTCAGGGCTCCCACTGATTCTGCGTTATGGTGAGTTGTATAATTATTTCATTATATATTATAATGTAATAATAATAGAAATAAAGTGCACAATAAATGTAATGCACTTGAATCATCCTGAAACCATCCCCCACCCCCTGGTCCGTGGAAAAACTGTCTTCCACGAAACTGGTCCCTGGTGCCAAAAAGGTTGGGGACCGCTGCTTTATGGTACTCTTTTTTAATACGTTAATGAATTTTGAATGCTAGGGTTCAATAAACATTTATTACATACCTCTCTAGAGAAGGGACAGTGCTATATACTGGGGAAGGAGGGTGTATTCATTGTATTAATGGTCTCCAGAGAAACAGAACTGTTAAAATAACAACAAAAAACAATACATATACACAAAACAGTCAATAGAATACAAGTGAATGAGTGGGTGGCATCAGCAGATGAGCACTTTACCAATAAGTTCCAGGAAGCAGGCAGAGGAGTGATAATTGATAAAAGAGGGTTCAATAAGCCACAGCTTGGAGAAAGGCTACGCCACCTTAGATGCACATTGGAATCACATGGTGAGCGTTTGCAGCTACTAGTGCCCAGTCCAACACCCCTCTTCCCCCTCACCCCGAGATTCTAATTTAATTGGTCCAGGGTGAGGCCCTGGCCTCTGGATTTTTTAAAGCTGCCCGGGTAATTCTCTAAGTCCAGCCAAGGTGAGAACCACTGGCCTAGACAAAGCAGTACTTTTCAGATGAGTTTTCAAATATGATAACAGGCGTATAAAACATCTAGGGATCTTGTTAAAATGCAGATTCTGATGCAGTAGGTCTGGGGTGGGGCCCGTGAATGTGCATTTCTAACATGCTCCCAGGTGATGTTGGAGACTCCCGATCCACGGACCACACTTTGATTTTGTAGCCTGGTGGTTCCCAAACTTGAGGGTGCATCAGAATCTCCAGTGAGGGGGTGTTAAAACACAGATTGCTAGGCCTTACCCCTAAAGTTTCTGATTCTGTAGGTCGGGGGGTGGGGCCCCCAAATGTACATTTCTAATTTCCAGGTAATGCTGATGCTGCCAGTCTCTGGACAACACTCTGAGAACCACTGTTATGTTCAGCTCAGGAGGAAGCTACTAAACCCTGCAAAACTCTGCAGAGTCTGATCTCAACAGTTGAATTAAAAGTAGATGCTTCTGGGGCTTCCCTGGTGGCGCAGTGGTTGAGGGTCCGCCTGCTGATGCAGGGGACACGGGTTCGTGTCCCGGTCCGGGAAGATCCCACATGCTGCGGAGCGGCTGGGCCCGTGAGCCATGGCCGCTGAGCCTGCGCGTCCGGAGCCTGTGCTCTGCAACGGGAGAGGCCACAACAGTGAGAGGCCCGCGTACGGCAAAAAAAAAAAAAAAAATAGTTGCTTCTTCCCCTATTTGTGTCTCTCACTCAGAATTGCCGACAGCCCAGCCTCTCCCTCTCATCCCTCTCACGTGAAACTCAAAGAGCTCTTCCCTAAAGAAATTGCACAACTCCAGAGCAATCTTCTGAATTCTGGCATTTAATGAGATCCTGGTTTGTTGTTTTATTTTTAAAGTCTTCACTCAATGACCCTAAAGCAGCAGCAGTTCTGAACCCTCACTGTGCATCAGAATCACATGGTGAGCTTTAAAAAAAACGTACAGAAGCTCTTGAAAAAGTACTAGTGGTGAGGACTGAGTCTATTTGCACAGACTAAACAAATGTGGGTATTACGGTTTTAGAACATAATGTTGTCAATCTTGAAAAAGTAAAAATGATAAAAATTTCAAGGCAGACTGAGAAAGAAGTGTTAGGGTGTTAATTTCTTCACTTTTTCACAGCAGAGAGTTCATACAGTTTGGAACTAAAAGGTGATGTTAAGAAAAAATACAGGGCTTCCCTGGTGGCGCAGTGGTTGAGAGTCCGCCTGCCGATGCAGGGGACACGGGTTCATGCCCCGATCCGGGAGGATCCCACATCCCGCGGAGCGGCTGAGCCCGTGAGCCATGGCCTCTGGGCCTGCGCGTCCCGAGCCTGTGCTCTGCAACGGGAGAGGCCACAACAGTGAGAGGCCCACGTACCACGGGAAAAAGAAAAAAAAAAAAGAAAGAATACAATGACTTCCTCCACTTCCTAATTATTTTCCTTAATAATCTTTAATAATCTTTTTTATAACCATCAAGAGATCTTTTGGAAATGACTACCTCCTGTGCTAAAGAAATATTTATCTGAAACTCAGTATTTGTTTTCGTTTCACTTCAGTTTCTTGTTCTTATCTTAAATTCAAGTTAGGCACTTAGGAGTTTGGTTGTCATCTACTCTTTAGCAGACAGATCATTATGAATGATGCCAAGATGCCTCTGATACATTTGACATACGTTAGATAACATGAGAGATTGGAGAGCTGATGGTCTCAGAGAGGTTTGGGAAGATAATGTACAGCAATGGCTGGGGCTAAGGAGGAAGATGCACTGGCAACTCTGGGCCAAGTCTTATGCTTCCAACTTTCAGGGCAGCCAGGTTCAGGAAGAAGGGCCCTGGTGACACATGGCAAGAAACCACTGGAAGCAGAGTAGGGAAGAGGTACTGGAGATAGTGCAGGTATTGGAGCCCAGAGGCAGCCACAAAACTCTCTGTCATGCAGGGCAACAATGAAGCCAGAGTCCCTGGAAAATCCTGCAGCATCACATGACCCTTACTCTGGCAGATGGGAATCTGCAAACTTGCAGGGAAGTGGAAGGTGACAGATGCTCCATGAGGGAATAAACACACAACAAGGGCTCGGGACCTGGCCTGAGAATGCAGAGGTTCCCGTCTTAAGAAACTAACCACCCATAGGGTGAGGGAAACTGCTGGAGTCAGAGAACAGAGTCTACCTCTGGGTAGAGCGGCCAGACTTCTGAGAGCCGGATGTAGGAACCAGAGGAGCCAAAGCTGGGATGAAACGGGGTGCCCAAGCCACCAGAAGTAGCAAAGGAAAATAGTTCCTGTGCTCAGCAACTCTGCTATGGTCAGATGTGTTGTGACTACATTTTCCCCATCCCAGTCCACTGTGCTCACACTTCCAACATACACATACGTTCCCATGTTACAAGTACCTAATACATTTTTGATATTGTTAAAAAAAAAAAAAACTAATGAAAACACTCTCTGTCTTTATTCCCAGCCTAAATTATTGTCTGATAAACTACATTGCTACTGAGAAATCCTTAAAAGGAAGCAGTTTTGTGTCTTACCCTGGATGGGTGGTGCTTGATAAAGCTGGGAAATATTTATTTCATCCTTGTGTCTGCTTAACCCAACCCCATTTAACAGTTAGGTACTGATACCTACAATGGCACGGTCCTCCCTCTCCCTCTTACGTTATGATAAGCACCCCACAAATAATTCCCCTCCTTGTGTCCACTTCAAAAGTCCCAGAGTGCCTCGCAACTGAATCCATTCAAATTTTTACTTATTTAATGCAACTGCCACCAGAGACTTTAAAATCTACACTTTTTGTGCTATTTTTAAGTTTAAAACAATCATAAGGTGTATGCAACAGCATAATTATACCACTAAATCAGTGTCCCTTTATAACTTTGGCTTAAGCCTTCAGGTAAAGGATATGTAAAAGGTCAGAGGGCATATAATAACTACTTTCATGCTGATTGGGAATACTAAAATAATTCAGAAGGCAATCATCAGTCCAGGGATATTTGCAGTCACTGCTTAGACCTTGGTTTGCAATATTTGCCTTTTGAGGGTCTTTTGTTTCTTCCTGACCTCACTGCTTGAGATTCACAGAAAACGCCAGTAGGTAAAGGGTGATACAACGTCATTTTCATATCATCAGAAGTGGGCAAACAGAGTAAAAACTGTACATATGTAATACTTTCCCCCATAAGTAAGCTTTTGTAAATCAAGTACTATTATAATCATGCCATCTACTTTAAGAATTATAAAATTTAGAGACTGATAGAAATGGGCCCTGAGGCAAAATCAGCTTCCTTACCCCACTTAAATTTTTAGCTCTGTTTCATCTAACCTCACTGTCCTAGCTTTGGCTACTACAACAAAATAGCATAGACTGTGTGGCTTTAAAACAAATTTTGGGGGGACCTTAAAGATGGCAGAGGAGTAAGACGTGGAGATCACCTTCCTCCCCACAAATACATTAAAAATACATCTACATGTGGAAGAAGTCCTACAGGACACCTACTGAACACTGGCAGAAGACCTCAGACTTCCAAAAGGCAAGAAACTCCCCACGTACCTGGGTAGGGCAAAAGAAAAAAGAAAAAACAGAGACAAAAGAATAGGGACAGGACCTGCAGCTCTGGGAGGGAGCTGTGAAGGAGGAAGAGTTTCCACACACTAGAAGCCCCTTCGTGGGCCGAGACTGCAGGTGGCAGAGGTGGGAAGCTTTGGAGCTGCGGAGGAGAGAGCAGTAACAGGGGTGCGGAGGGCAAAGCGGAGAGATTCCCGCAAAGAGGATCGGTGCCAACGATCACTCACCAGCCTGAGAGGCTTGTCTGCTCACCCGCCGGGGCAGGCGGGGCTGGGAGCTGAGGCTCTGGCTTCGGAGGTCAGATCCCAGGGACAGGACTGGGGTTGGCTGCATGAACACAGCCTGAAGGGGGCTAGTGCACCACAGCTAGCCAGGAGGGAGTCCGGGAAAAAGTCTGGACCTGCCTAAGAGGCAAGAGATCATTGTTTCGGGGTGCACGAGGAGAGGGGATTCAGAGTGCCACCAAAATGAGCTCAAGAAACGGGTGTGAGCCGCAGCTATCAGCGTGGACAACAGAAACGGGCATGAAATGCTGAGGCTGCTGCTGCAGTCACCAAGAAGCCTGTGTGCAAGCACAGGTCACTATCCACATCTTCCCAGGAGCCTATACAGCCCACCACTGCCAGGGTCCCATGATCCAGGGACAACTTCCCGGCAGAACACACGGTGAGCCTCAGGTTGTTGCAACATCATGTCAGCCTCTGCCACCGCAGGCTCACCCTGCATTGTGTACCCCTCACTCTCCCCAGCCTGAGTGAGCCAGAGCCCCCGAATCAGCTGCTCCTTTAACCACCTCCTGTCTGGGCAAAGAACAGATGCCAGCGGGTGACCTACATGCAGAAGCGGGGCCAAATCCAAAGGTGAACCCCAGGAGCTGTGCGAACAAAGAAGTGAAAGGGAAGTTTCTCCCAGCAGCCTCAGGAGCAACAGATTAAATCTCCACAATCTACCCTGCATCTGTGGAATACCTGAATAGACAACGAATTGTCCCAAAATTGAGGTGGTTGATTTTGGGGGCAACTATAGACCAGAGGTTTGCTGTCTGTGACTGATTTGTTTCTGATTTTTATGCTTATATTAGTTTAGTTATAAGTGCTTGTTATCATTGGTGGATTTGTTTACTGGTTTGGTTGCTCTCTTATTTTTTTTAAAATTTTAATTAATTAATTAATCAATTAATTATTTTTCATTGTTTTTTTCTACCTTTTCTTCTGAGCCATGTGGCTGAAAGGGTCTTGGTGCTCTGGCTGGGTGTCAGGCCTGACCCTCCGAGGTGGGAGAGCCGAGTTCAGGACATTGGATGACCAGAGACCACCCAGCCCCACATAATATCAGTTGGTGAGAGCTCTCCCAGAGATATCCATCTCAGCTCTAAGACACAGCACCACCCAACGGTCAGCAAGCTCCAGTGTTGTACGTCCCATGCCAAACAACTAGCAAGAAAGGAACACAACCCCACCCATTAGCAGACAGGCTGCTTAAAATCATAATAAGGTCACAGAAACCCCAAAACACACCACCAGACACAGCCCTGCCCACCAGAAAGACAAGACCCAGGCCCACCCACCAGAACACAGGCACCAGTCCCCTCCACCAGGAAACCTACACAAGACACTGAACCAACCTCACCCACTGGGAGCAGACACCAAGAACAACAGGAACTAAACATCTGCAGCCTGCCAAAAGGAGACCCCAAACACAGTAAGTTAAACAAAATGAAAAGACAGAGAAATATGCAGAAGATGAAAGAGTGAGGTAAAACACCCCCCAGACCAAACAAATGAAGAGGAAATAGGCAGCCTACCTGAAAAAGAATCCAGAGCAATGATAGTAAAGATCCAAAATCTTGGAAATAGAATGGAGAAAATACAAGAAACGTTTAACTAGGACCTAGAAAAACTGAAGAGCAAACAATGATGAATAACACATTCATGAAATTAAAAATACTGTAGAAGGAATCAATAGAAGAATAATGGAGGCAGAATAACGGATAAGTGACCTGGAAGATAAAATAGTGGAAATAACTACCTCAGAGTAGAATAAAGAAAAAAGAATGAAAGAATTGAGGACAATCTCAGAGACCGGTGGGACAACAGTAAAGGCACCAACAGGGCTTCCCTGGTGGCACAATGGTTGAGAGTCTGCCTGCCAATGCAGGGGACATGGATTTGTGCCTTGGTCCGGGAAGATCCCACATGCCGCGGAGTGGCTGGGCCCGTGAGCCATGGCCGCTGAGCCTGCACATCCAGAGCCTGTGCTCTGCAATGGGAGAGGCCACAACAGGGAGAGGCCCGCGTACCACACACAAAAAAAAAAAGGCACCAACATTTGAATTATAGGGGTCCTAGAAGAAGAAGACAAAAAAAAAGGGTCTGAGAAAATATCTGAAGAGATTATAGTGGAAAACTTCCCTAACATGGGAAAGGAAATAGTCAATCAAGTCCAAGAAGCACAGAGAGTCCGAACGAGGAAAAATCCAAGGAGAAACACACCAAGACACATATTAATCAAACTATCAAAAATTAAATACAAAGAAAAAAATCTTAAAAGGAGCAAGGGAAAAGCAACAAATAACATACAAGGGAATCCCCATAAGGTTAACAGCTGAGCTTTCAGCAGAAACTCTGCAAGCCAGAAGGGAGCAGCAGCACATATTTAAAGTGATGAAAGGGAAAAATGTACAACGAAAATTACTCTAACAAGCAAGGTTCTCATTCAGATTTCACAGAGAAATTAAAACCGTTACAGACAAGCAAATGCTAAGAGAAATCAGCACCACCAAACCAGCTTTACAACAAATGCTAAAGGAACTGCTCTCAGCAGGAAACACAAGAGAAGGAAAAGACCTACAATAACAAACCAAAAACAATTAAGAAAATGATAATAGGAACATACATATTGATAATTTCCTTAAATGTAAATGGATTAAATGCTCCAACCAAAAGACATAGACTGGCTGAATGGCTACAAGAACAAGACCTGTATATAAGCTGTCTACAAGAGACCCATTTCAGGCCCAGGGAAACATACAGACTGAAAGTGAGGGGCTGGAAAAAGATATTCTATGCAAATGGAAATCAAAAGAAAGCTGGAGTAGCATTTCTCATATCAGACAAAATAGACTTTAAAATAAAGATTATTACAAGAGACAAAGAAGGACACTATATAATGATCAAGGGATCAATCCATGAAGAAGATATAACAATTGTAAATATTTATGCACCCAACATAGGAGCACATCAATAGATAAGGCAAATACTAACAGCCATAAAAGGGGAAATCAACAGTTAACACAATCATAGTAGGGAACTTTAACATCCCACTTTCACCAATGGACAGATCATCCAAAATGAACATAAATAAGGAAACACAAGCTTTAAATGAAACATTAAATGTGATGGACTTAATCGATATTTATAACAGAATACACTTTCTTCTCAAGTGCTCATGGAACATTCACCAGGAGAGATCATATCTTGGGTCACAAATCAAGCCTTGGTAATTTTAAGTAAATTGAAATCGTATCAAGTATCTTTTCTGATCACAATGCTATGAGACTAGATATCCATTACAGGAAAAAAACTGTAAAAAATACAAACACATGGAAGTTAAACAACACGCTATTAAACAACAAATACATCACTGAAGAAATGAAAGAGGAAATAAAAAAATACCTAGAAACAAATGAAAATGAAAACATGATGACCCAAAACCTATAGGATGCAGCAAAAGCAGTTCTAAGAGGAAAGTTTATAGCAATACAATCCTCTCAAGAAACAAGAAAAATCTCAAATAAACAACCTAAACTTGCATGTAAAACAATTAGAGAACGAAGGACAAAACCCCCCCAAAGTTAGCAGAAGGAAAGAAATCATAAATATCAGACCAGAAATAAATGAAAAAGAAATGAAGGAAACAATAGCAAAGATCAATAAAACTAAAAGCTGGTTCTTTGAGAAGGTAAACAAAATTGATAAACCACTATCCAGACTCATCAAGAAAAAAGGGAGAAGAATCAAATCAACAGAATTAGAAATGAAAAAGGAGAAGTAACAACTGACCCTGCAGAAATACAAAGAATCATGAGGGATTACTACAAGCAATTTTATGCCAATAAAATGGACAACCTGGAAGAAATGGACAAATTCTTAGAAAAGCACAACCTTCCAAGACTGAACCAGGAAGAAAGAGAAAATAAAAACAGACCAATCACAAGCATTGAAATTGAGACTCTGGTTAAAAATCTTCCAACAAACAAAAGCCCAGGACCAGATGGCGTCACAGGCAATTCTATCAAACATTTAGAGAAGAGTTAACACCTATCCTTCTCAAGCTCTTCCAAAATATAGCAGAGGGAGGAATACTCTCAAACTCATTCTACAAGGCCACCATCATCCTGATACCAAAACCAGACAAAGATGTCACACAAAAAAAGAAAACTACTGGCCAATATTACTGATGAACATAGATGCAAAAATCCTCAACAAAATACTAGCAAACAGAATCCAACAGCACATTACAGGATCATAAACCATAATCAAGCTGGGTTTATCCCAGAAATGCAAGGATTCTTCAACATATGCAAATCAATCAATGTGATACACCATATTAACACACTGAAAGATAAAAAACATATGATAATCTCAATAGATGCAGAAAAAGCTTTTGACAAAATTCAACACCCATTTATGATAAAAACTCTCCAGAAACTAGGCATAGAGGGAACTTATCTCACCATAACAAAGGACATATATGACAAACTCACAGCCAACATCATTCTCAATGGTGAAAAATCGAAAGCATTTCTACTAAGATCAGGAACAAGGCAAGGTTGCCCACTCTCACCACTATTAATCAACATAGTTTTGGAAGTTTTAGCCACAGCAATCAGAGAACAAAAAGAAATGAAAGGAATCAAAATCAGAAAAGAAGAAGTAAAACTGTCACTGTTTGCTGCTGACATGATACTATACCTAGAGAATCTGAAAGATGCTACCAGAAAACTACTAGAGCTAATCAATGAATTTGGTAAAGTAGCAGGATACAAGATTAACACACAGAAATCTCTTGCATTCCTATGCACTAATGATGAAAAATCTGACAGAGAAATTAAGGAAACACTCCAATTTACCATTGCAAAAAAAGAATAAAATACCTAGGAATAAACCTGCCTAAGGAGACAAAACACCTCTATGCAGAAAACTATAAGACACTGATGAAAGAAATTAAAGATGATACAAACAGATGGAGAGATTTATCATGTTCTGGGATTGGAAGAATCAACATTATGAAAATGACTCTACTACCCAAAGCAATCTACAGATTCAATGCAATCCCTATCAAACTACCAATGGCATTTTTCACAGAACTAGAACAAACAATTGTACTGTTTGTATGGAAACACAAAAGACCTCGAATAGCCAAAGCAGTCTTGAGAAAGAAAAACGGAGCGAGAGGAATCAGGCTCCCTGATTTCAGACTATACTACCAAGCTAGAGTAATCAAGACAGTATAGTACAGGCACAAAAACAGAAATATAGATCAATGGAACAGGATAGAAAGCCCAGAGATAAATCCATGCATGTATGGTCACCTTATCTTTGATAAAGGGGGCAAGAATATGCATGGAGAAAAGACAGCCTCTTCAATAAGTGGTGCTAGGAAAACTGGACAGCTACATGTAAAAGAATAAAATTAGAATACTTCTTAACACCATACACAAAAATAAACTCAAAATGGATTAAAGACCTAAATGTAAGGCCAGACACTGTAAAACTCTTAAAGGAAAACTTAGGAAGAACACTCTTTGACATAAATCACCGTAAGATCCTTTTTGACCCACCTCCTAGAGAAACTGAAATAAAAAGAAAAATAAACAAATGGGACCTAATGAAACTTAAAAGCTTTTGCACAGTAAAGGAAACCATAAACAAGACCAAAAGACAACCCTCAGAATGGGAGAAACTATTTGCAAATGAAGCAACGGACAAAGGATTAATCTCCAAAATATACAAGCAGTTCATGCAGCTCAATATCAAAAAAATCAACCAACCCAACCCAAAAAATGGGCAGAAGATCTAAATAGACATTTCTCCAAAGAAGATATACAGATTGCCAATAAATACATGAAAGGATGCTCAACATCATTAATCATTAGAGAAATGCAAATCAAAAGTACAATGAGGTATCACTTCACACTGGTCAGAATGGCCATCATCAGAAATCTACAAACAGGCAGAAATGGAGACACAGATGAAGAAAACAAACGTATGGACACTAAGGGGAGAAGTTGTGGGGGGTGGGGGCAGAATGGTGGTGTTATGAATTGGGAGATTGGGATTGACATATATACACTAATATGTATAAAATGGATAACTAATAAGCACCTGATGTATAAAAGAAAAAATTCAAAAGAAAATCTACAAACAACAAATGCTGGAGAGGGTGTGGAGAAAAGGCAACCCTCTTGCATTGTTGGTGGGAATGTAAATTGATACAGCCACTATGGAGAACAGTATGGAGGTTCCTTAAAATCGAAAAATATAACTACCATACAACCCAGAAGTACCAGTACTGGGCATATAACCTCAGAAGACCATAATTCAAAAAGAGTCATGTATGACAATGTTCATTGCAGCACTATTTACCATAGCCAGGACATGGAAGCAACCTAGGTGTCCATCAACAGATGAATGGATAAAGAAGATGTGGCACGTATATACAATGGAATATTACTGAGCCATAAAAAGAAATGAAATTGAGTTATTTGTAATGGGGTGGATGGACCTAGAGTCTGCTATACAGAGTGAAGTAAGTCAGAAAGAGGAAAACAAATACTGTATGCTAACACATATATATGGAATCTAAAAAAAAAAAAAAATGGTTCTGATGAACCTAGGGGCAGGACAGGAATAAGGACACAGACGTGCAGAATGGACTTGAGGACATGGGGAGGGGAAGGGTAAGCTGGGACGAAGTGAGACAGTAGCATTGACATATATAGACTACCAAATGTAAGATAGATAGCTAGTGGGAAGCAGCTGATTCACACGGGGAGATCAGCTCAGTGCTTTGTGACCACCTAGCCAGGTGGGATAGGGAGGGTAGGAGGGAGATGGAAGAGGGAGGAGATATGGGGATATATGTATACATATAGCTGATTCACTTTGTTATACACCAGAAACTAACACAACATTGTAAAGCAATTATACTCCAATAAAGATGTTTATAAAAAACAAATTTTTTTCTCATGGTTCTGGAGGCTGGGAAGTCCAAGGTCAAGGTGCTGGCTGATTCTGTTCCAGATGAGAGCCCTCTTCCTGGTTTGCAGAGAGCAGACTTCTTTTTGTATCCTCACATGAGGAGGGTTGGAGGGTCACAGAGGGATAGAGAGAGAGAGAGAGAGAGAGAGAGAGAGAGAGAGGGAGAAAGAGAGGAGAGGGAGACTGAGTGGGGAGGTGGGGGGCAAGAGAGAGAAAGAGAGAGCATACATGCATGCATGTGAAAGAGAGGTGGCAGGGGAGCATTCTGATCTCTTCTTATAATGGCACTAATCCTATCATAAGAACCCCACCCTTATGACCTCATCTAAACCTAATTACCTCCCAAAGGTTCATTTCCAAATACCATCACAGTGGGAGTTAGGGATTCAATGCACGAATTCTGGAAGGACACAAACATTCAGTCCATAGCACTCACTGAGTTTCATTGCTCAGAGTTCCAGCCCTGAACCCTTTGCTGATATTGCTTCAGATAGTAAGGGACTGTGGACCTAAACAAACATATACGGGTGCCCAAGCCTCCTACCTCAGCTCTTCAGGTTCAAGTGCTGCTCTAACCCCAAGATAAAGATCTGTTGTTATCAACACTCCTCTCAAAGCCTCATAGCCTCAGGAGGAGATCGTCCTTCGATGCCCCTCCCTTTTTAAAACAAATAAACAAAAACAGCAAAAGAAATGTCATAAATGCAAATTTATACCATGATTACATATTCCTATTGTAATTTTTGCTACAAGACTTTTTCTGTCCTTAAGGCCTATTTTTATTTAAAATTGTAATTTCCAACGAACACTTAAGCTTATTGATTTGCTACTTGGAAAGGTCTCCCAGTTTCTAACAGGCTTCTTTTTGCATGTTGTTTGTTGGAATACATCAAGATGGTTTCCCATTGTACTTAAATTTAAGGATCTGTAAGTAATGCACAAAAGTCTCTTGGTCTCAAAATCATCTTTGCAACTGTACGTAGATGATTATACCAACCATATAATCTTTCAATATGCCATACCACACTAAAGATGCACATTCATTACGTGTGTAATCTGTGTGTATTAAATTATTTAGATGTCTATCAACTGTTAGCCTACAAAATAAAGGAAATGTTGTGACCAAAGCAATAATATTCTAATTTGATAAATCACTTTTCTTAGTCCTCTATAGTTAATTCTGTGGCACTATTGCATTTTATCTTTCTCTAAAATTTTATCTAACTGATTTGCTTCATATTCATCAGAAATTCTTGGCTACTTCTGCCCTCAATACATTGAGATAAATTTACCTATTACCGGATTTTTGCCTCATGGTATCCATCTAGGCTCCTATTGCCTCTGAAAAATGACTCATATTTTGAAAAATGACACATAACAGGGTTGCAGTTAAGTAATGAGCAGAAGTGGGTAGAGTTGCGGGTGAATTGATAACATAGGAAAAATACAAAAGAACTGCCTGGCTTTAGTAATTCTTTTCCTTGGGAAGTAAAACTCTACATTTACTTTTTTGGAGAAAGACATCTCGTCACTTAATCCCATTACTTATGATGGAGTATAGCACAAGATCATTTTGAGGCTTAAGTGAGAATGCCGGGGAAGAAGCTGCATGATGGCCACATGCACCATAGGGGGTTATTAAAATACAGGTGACTACAGAGGGTAATTTTGCTTTCTACTTTGTATGTTTATTATATATTTTATATATAGTGTGTATATCTATAGTATTTGCTTTTTATGACTAGCATATACTACATTTATGATTGGAAAAATAATCATTTCATTTTCGAACAACTAAATAAAGATGAGAATATTACAAGAAAAATAAATAAATAAAATGCAGGTGGCTATCTTGTTGTACAAGCACCTGATTATGTTGCTCCTAGTGAGCACATGGCTTATTTTTGTTGCAGAATTACAAGGCAATATTCATTTGTCAAAAATTATTTTCCGGGCTTCCCTGGTGGCGCAGTGGTTGAGAGTCCGCCTGCTGATGCAGGGGACACGGGTTCGTGCCCCGGACCAGGAAGATCCCACATGCCGCGGAGCGGCTGGGCCCGTGAGCCATGGCCGCTGAGCCTGCGCGTCCGGAGCCTGTGCTCCGCAACGGGAGAGGCCACGGCAGTGAGAGGCCCGCGTACCACAAAAACAAAAAACAAAAAACAAAAAAAACAAACAAAAAAAATTATTTTCCCTCACTAATATCATCTATAAAATCATAACTAAAAAACAGCAGATGTGTCTCATTTTCCCCAGCTGCACGTGCTATCTTAGCAAGCAATCGCTTGAAAGATTCCTGTATGCAATGACTCCAATGAGGAAATTCTGAGCAGAGGCAAGATAGTTTAATGGTCACTTCCCTACAGTGCCCTCTGAAAGGCATCAGTGGTCTCTTGAGCAACTAAGATAGTATTCATTCATGCCTCAAAACCATCGATACCATCACTAACAGCCTGAAAGCAGTTTTGGCATCATGTCAACCAAAACAGCCACATGGGGGCCTGGCTCATCCCCTTCCTTGATGGCAGATAGGGCTAGCCTTAAGCATACAGACCAGGACAAAGGTGTATACCTAATCAGCCCATGTATAAAAAGAAGTGCTCTCTATATTAAAATTGTGGGCACCTAGCTACACTTTTGAGCTGGTCCAAAATTAGTTGGCATTCCATTGACACCGTTTAAGCTTCTGAAATACAGAGATTTAGGTATCCATTCTAGACATATGTTAATCATCTTGGAACGGTACTCACTCAGTGAGAGAACAAGCCAAGCTGGTCTGGAAACAATCACAGTCTGCCTTACATCAGAGAACTCCCAGATGTTTGCCTGCTGCAGGCTTCCCTGGCAGGTGTCACCATAAAAAGGGAGTTCCAGCCAGGGTGCTGTCAGCACTGAAAAGGCATGTCATACACCTTTTCACAGTGGTGGAGAAATCAGCCATTTCCTCCAGATTGGAAACCAGGACCATATGGCATTTATTTTTAAAGGATGTCACTGAGGTATCTTTCAAGGTTACCAAATGATTCCCCCACCTCCCTTTTGATAATAGACAGTTGCTAATTCTATCACCTGTGAGGTCTGAAGGTAAAAGTTTTCTTTCTGTGTATAACAAAGCTCAGTGCTCATGGATCTTACAGGTAGGACTGCTTGAGGCTTTGGTCAAAATATAAAGGAGCAGGAAAGTGATTTTTAAGACAAAGAAAACACAGATGGGAAGCCAAAGAAAGATTTCTTCTCTTACATTAAGCTTTTCATTTCAAGTCTCTATTTTCATTTCATGTCCCCCACTTAGTAGTAACATGCTAGTGATTCTAAGAGCAGGCTGGAGCAGGGGTGCATCTCAAAGGAGTAGCAGACCTCCTGGTGTTTGCTTATTACACATCGTGGTACACATGTGAGTATGTGCACACACACACACACACACATACACACACACACACCAGTGGACTAAAAACTCAAACACTGTGCCTGCAAAAAATTTAAAATTCTTAACCGTAGGGACAAGATTAAGCTAAGAAATCTGTAATCAGTATAAGATGGTATTTCTCAGTGAAGTCCTTGAACCGCTTGCATTAGAATATCCTGGGGTGCTTGTCAAAAGATATCCAAATCTGGATATCCACATACTGACATCTATATTACTGGTAGTCTGGATCGGTAAGCTCCAGATGCTCTGGGGTGAGGCCCATGGATCCTCAGTGACTGCAGGCTCACCTGCAGTATAAGCATCGCCGCCCTAGGACAACCTAAGTGCTGTTTCATTCAAGTGAATTTAGGACCCCAGTTTGGTCTTTAAATTCACCTCTTATCTCCTCTATTTTGCCAAAAGAACCCAAGACCTTTCTCAGAAATTCACTCACTTAGGGTACCCCAAGGATTCTAAAGGGGCTACAGTTCAGAAATAAGTCTTCCAGTTCCACTGTGGAATAGGACCTAAAGCAGCTCTGAGAAAAAAGTGAAAGCAACCCCAGGGACTGTAGGGGCTGGAAGAGGTCTGCTTTTTAAAACTAATTGGCCCCTAAATCATGAAATCCTAGTGCTTTTAAAGGGGCTTAGCATGCACCCCTATGTTCACAGCAACACTATTCACAGTAGTCAAGACATGGAAACAACTTAAATGTCCACTGACAGACAAATGGATAAAGAAGATCTGGCACACACACACACACACACACACACACACACACACACACACACACACTGGAATATTACTCAGCCATCAAAAAGAATGAAATAATGCCATCTTCAGCTACATGCATGGGCCTAGAGATTGCCATACTAAGTGAAGTAAGTCAGAAAGAGAAGGATAAATACCATATGATATCACTTATATATGGAGTCTAAAAAAATGATACAAATGAACATATCTACAAAACAAAAACAGACTCACAGACATAGAGAACAGATTTGTAGTTGCCAATGGGGATGGAAGTGGGGGAGGGATGGAGTGGTAGTTTGGGGTTAGCAGGTGCAAACTATTATATAGGGAATGGATAAACAACAAGATCTGACTGTGTAGCACAGGGAACTATATTCAATGTCCTGTGATAAACCATGATGGAAAAGAACATGAAAAAGAATATATATATATATATATATATATATATGTGTGTGTATATATATATATATATATATATATATATATATATATATATATATATATATAAAACTGAATCACTTTGCTGTATACCGGAAACTAACACAACATTGTAAATCAACTATACTTTAATAAAAAAGGAGGGCTTAGCAATTTTTAGCTGGAAGAAGAAACTCTTCTCCCCGAAATTCAAGCTGAAAATTTCAAACACATCTTATTCTTCTTCTTTGAGCCACTGGCTCCTATATTTCAAGAGCCACTCCCGCCTCCACACACACAACTTCCTTATTCCATTTTTTAAATATTTCTTTCATATGTCTTTCTTTTCAGCTTTACTTCTAAAGACCACAGTTTGAAGGTCCATCATTTTATGGCTGGATTATTACAATGACCTACTAACTGATCCCTTTATTCTCATCTCACTCTTTTCCACAATTCTTATGCACTGCCACCAGACAAGATTGGCAAAAACACAAACCTGCTCAAAGACTTCTGATGATTTCCCATTTCCTAAAAGAGCAGTCTAGACACATTTGTATCTCACAGTCATGAAGTACGTCACAAGTTTTCCCTTTTCCTTCTGCCAAGGTAAATTGTCCTCATTTTTTCATTTGGCGCCAGTCTATCTATGTGAAAAGACAAATAATCATACCAAGCAGTACATATCCTTTCTCCTTAATTAGGTTTAAACTCCTTAAGGGCTGAGAGAAAGTCTTTGCAATCCTCTCAAAACCAAACATATTGCTCAAGTATTTGTTAAATAAATCAAAGACTGAACGATACTGGATTAAGCCACCACCAGCCAATCTCACCTCCTGACCTGAGGTACCACTGGGCAGTTTGTGAACTTTCTGTGTGCTGAGCAAGGGTAGAAGTTCAATCCCGTTAATCTCCTCATCACTTACTCCTCTACTGGAAGAAATTGGTCCCAGAAGTTTGGGACTTTTTCCCCACACATGCAAAAACCAAACAATTCTGCAAGAAGGATTTATGTTGGGAAAAAGATACAAATTCTTTGTCTAGCTGGTTCCTCCTAAGAGTTCCAAATTCCAATGTGTGAAAAAGATTCCGATCTTTACCACAGTGGAAAGTCTGTGATGTGAGAACTACTTGAAGAAATTTTCCATCTCAGATCAATGACAAAGTAGACAATACACAGCTTTTAGTGGCTACAGATGCTACTGATTTAAAGCATTGTAATAATTCCTTCAAAGGCAGTAAGACCAACCATGTCAAGCAATGTTTTGGTGCTAGCGTGAGTGAAACCAACTCAAATGCCAAGTTTGACTGAGTAGCAGAATTGCACATGTTGTTTAAAGATATTGCTGTATTTGTCAGAAAAAAACTTGTGTCAAGATATATTTTATGGCATCATTATAATTATAATGATTATAAATTGTGATCAGAGACCTGCAAAAAAGTTATGCATACAATTTTTATGTATGATTAAAAATCAGAATTTGTCTATTTACACTTACTAGATTATCTCCAATACACAGAAACACACACACACACACAGAATTTGCTTAGCACTTAAATAAAAAAATGTTTTTAGGGCTTCCCTGGTGGCGCAGTGGTTGAGAGTCTGCCTGCTGTTTCAGGGGACACGGGTTCGTGCCCCGGTCCAGGAAGATCCCACATGCCGCGGAGCGGCTGGGCCCGTGAGCCATGGCCGCTGAGCCTGCGCGTCCGGAGCCTGTGCTCCGCAACAGGAGAGGCCGCAACAGAGAGAGGTCCGCGTACCGCAAAAAAAAAAAAGTTTTTAAATTAAAATTAAATAAAATTTTAAAAATTGTTTTGCATTTAAAAATTGCAGTTGAAGTATAAATGAGGATAACCCTGCGACACATCACATATTACAAATTCAGGGGACAGATTGGGTTTTAAAATGTGATGTTTAGAATGCTAAACTTTAACATTATACATATTCTGAGTTGACTGTCACACTTCTAAATTTATCTTTTGAATATCTGTACCCAGGAAAATGATTTCTCTTACGAAGTTTTAAGCAAATTAAATAGTATTTAAGATAAATACTGTTATTTTGAAAATATTTTCAAAACAAAATATGTTTGAATTTCACAAATTCTCCCAGAAGAATCAGAAAAAATTAAACATTTTGTAATACCTTTTTAAAAAATTCACTAATTCCTCAATTAAGCCATAATTTCCTTTAAAGCCCTTTGAAGAACAGTGGTTGAACTTGGCAGTTACACCAATGAGCATCCAGATGCTGCCATTTCCTGGATTTAATTTTACATGACAGTTCGAATTTAGTGTCTTGTTACCCTAACTTTAATTAGGATAAGCTCAAGGGGAAAAAAATGTTTTTGGACAGAAGTTGTTTCCAGTGGATACTTCAGAAGCATGAGGAAGGTGATTGCAATTAGGGGAACATCTTTCAAAATGCTACACAATGGAATAAAACATAATAAAAGATCTGCAAGAGTCCTTTGGACTCACAAGTCTAACCCCTGTATCTTATACTTGGGGAAAATAAGTCCAGAGAAGTGAAGTGAATCATCTTGTGGTCAGCCTCCAAGGCAGGATTAGTTGTCCCTTCCACTATCTCATGTTTTCTCTTGAGGATAAATTTCTAATTCCAGGTTTGATTTGCTGGATGAACTCTGGTACTTGCTAAGCTAAATTTATAAAATAACAGAATATTGGTCTCAGATGGGCACAGTAACCTTTTCTCAACTGTTAAAAATATAAATGAATTTAAAAGCCCGAGGGTAGAGCTTAAGTCTAAAATTTCCAGTCTCAGCTCGACTAGTTTAAATTTTACAGCAATTTCTGAAATGCACCTTTTCCCCGTTACAACCATGCCACCAAATGATCAGTCCAGTTTGTTCTCCATAAATACAACTTACAAGGTAACTAAAAGAGTCAGTTTTGTCTTGCCAGAGTGCTCAGAGCAGGGGTCTTTCTTCTAATAGCTTACAATGGGTTTAATTTACAGTAACATGATTTATAAAACGGCATACAGATTTTAAATGAACATTGCTAAAGAAACGATCAGCCACATCCTTGGTGCCTCTGCATTCAAGCATTGTTCCCCAGGCTTTCTTCTAAAGCCAACTCTGCCTCTCCTGACACCTTCACCGACTGACCCGCCATAACAAAGCTGCTGAAGAGTGAGACGATATGGCCGCTTGCACCACCATGCCTCGCTGGTTTCAAACCCTTCACACCTATGTCCCTGGTAAACCCAGAAAGGATGCACTGCTGAGAGAAAGCAAAAGAAAACGTCCATCACCTGAAGGATGACCAGGACAATAAGCCTACGCCAAGTAGCGAGCAGGAAGTGGAATGAGTTTGCCTTTCCTCTATGGTGCATGCCACAAGGACGCCTGCTGTTTCATTAATTGTTTTTTATTGTGATAAAATTTACATCACATAAAATTAATCATTCTAAAATGTACAATTCAGTGGCACTTACTACATTCCAAATGCTGTACAACCATGACCTCCATCTATTCATCACTCCTGTAGAAAACCCCACACCCGTTAAACAGTCACACCCCATTACTCCCTCCTACCATCTCCAGAAACCTTCAGTTCATTTTCTGTCTCCTATGAATCTATCTATCCTGGACACTTCATATAAATAGAATCAGATAATATGAGACCTTTTGTATCTGGTTCCTTTCACTTAGCCTAGTGTTCTGAGGTCCATTCATACTATAACATGTATCAGTTCTTTTTTATTGCTGAATGATATTCCATTGTATGGATATACCACATTTTGTTCATTTATCATTTGATGAAATTTGGGGTTATTTCCACTTTGAGGCTACTGTGAATAGTGCTGCTATGAACATTTATGTATAAGTTTTTGTTTGAATACCTGTTTTCAATTATTTTGAGTATTTACCTAGGAATGGAATTGCTGGGTCATATGGTAATTTTATGTTTAACTTTTTGAGGAATCATCAGTCTGTTTTACAAAATTGCTGCACCATTTTACATCCCCAAAAGCAATATACAAGAGTTCCAATTGCTCCACATCCTTGCCAACACTTGTTATATTCAATTTTGTTTATTATAGTCATCCTACTGGATGTACAGTGACACCTCCTGGTTTTGACTTGCATTTCCCTAATACTAATGATCTTGAGCATCTTTTCATGTGATTTTTCATCATTTGTATGTCTTCTTTGAAGAAATGTCTATTCAAGTACTTTGTTCATTGTTTAATTGGATTGTATGTCCTTTTGTTGTTAGAAGTCATTATTATATTCTGTATAATAGGCCTATACCAGAAATGTTATTTGCAAATCTTTTCTTTCATTCCATAGGTTGCCTTTTCACTTTTGTAATAGTATCCTTTGAAGCACATTTTTTTTTATTTTGATGAAGTCCAATTTGTCTTTTTTTTTCTTTTTGTTGCTTGTGCTTTTGTCATCATATCTAAGAAATGATTACCAATTCAAAGGATATGAAGATTCATCCCTATGTTTTCTTCTAAGAATTTTATAGTTTTAGCTTTTTACATTTAGATCCTTGATCCATTTTGAGTTAATTTTTGTATATGGTGTAAGGTAGGGGTCTGCTTCTCACTTTGCCTGTGGATATCAAGGTATCCCTGCACCATTTGTTGAAAAGACTATTTTCCCCATTGAATGGTCCTGGTCCCCTTGTTGAAAATCAATTGTCAATAGATGTATGTGATTATTTCTGGACTCTCAATTCCACTCCATTTTATCCATATGTCTTTTGTTGTGTCAGTATCACACTTTTCTGATTACTGTAGATTTGGAGTAACTTTTGAAACCAGGAAGTGTGAGTCCTCCAAATTTGTTTCTCTTTTTCAAGACTGTTTTGTCTATTTTGGGTTCCTTGCAATCCCATATGAATTTTATGATCAGTTTCTTCATTTCTGTGAAAATTATCATTGAGAATTTGATAGAGATTGCACTGAATCTGTAGATCATCTTGGATAGTGTTGCCATCTTAACAATATTAAATCTTTGAATAAATGAAAATAGATGACTTTCTGTTTGTTTAGGCCTTCTTTAGTTTCTTTCAGCAATGTTTTGTAGTTTTCAGTTAACAAGTCTTACACTTCCCTAGTTCAATTTATCCCCAGTATTTTATTCTTTTTGATGTTAATATAAATGAAGTTTCTTCTAAACTTCATTTGGAAGAAGTTTGGAATGTTCATTGCTAGTGTATAGAAATAAAACTATATTTTACTAAATAAAACTATTTTTTTTGTGTATGTTGAACTTGTATTCTGCAAATATGCTGTATTCATTTATTAGCCATAAGTGTTTTCTTGGTGTGTGTGGATTTTTTAGTATTGCTATATATGAGATCATGTCATCTGTAAATAGAGATAATTTTAATTCTTCCTTTCCAATTTGGATGCATTTAATTTTTTTATTGCCTAATTGCTCTAGTTAGCACTTCAGTACAATATTCAATAGAAGTGGTGAAAGGGGGCATTGTTTTCTCAGTCCTGATCTTAGAAGAAAAATTTTTAGTTTTCACCATTGAGTAAGGTTGTCAGCTATGGGTTTTTCATAAATTATCCTTTATCATACTGAGGAAGTTCTCTTCTATTCCTAATTTGATTTCTATCATGAGAGTATTGGATTTCTCAAATGCCTTTCCTGCATCACTTGTGATGATCATGTGATTTGTTTCCTTCATTTTGTTAATGTAGCATATTACTTTATTTTTGTATATTGAACCACCCTTGGATTCCTGGGATAAATCTCACTTTTTCATGCTGCATAATCTACTTAATATGCTGCTGAATTTAGTTTGCTGGTATTTTGTTGAGGGTTTTTACATCTATATTTACAGGAGATATAGGGCTATATTTTTCTTGTGATGTTTTTATATGGATTTGGTACAGGGTAACTCATAGATCTGATAAGGGGTTAATATCTAAAATAGATAAGAAACATACAATTCAGGACCAAAGTACAAATAAGCTGAATAGACTTCTTTCCGAAGAATACATACACATGGCCAACAGGTATATGAAAAGATGCCCATTGTCACTAATCATTAGGGAAATGCAAATTAAAACATCAGTGAGATGTTACCTATACCTTTTAAGATGACTATTATCAAGATGGCAAAATATAACAAGTGTTGGTGAGAGTGTGGTACCTTTTGTGCATTTCTTATTTCAAATATTGCAATTTTCAACTCTAGAACTTCTATCTGGTTTCTTTTTAAAATAATTTCTGTTAATAGTATCCCTTTGTTGAAACATCATTGTCATACTTGGTTTAATTATTTAGACATGATTTATTTTGGTTCTTTGAATATATTCATAGTAGATGATTTAAAGTTTTTGTATAGCAAGGTCAACATCTGAACCTCCTCAGGGATAGTTTCTATTAACTGCTTTTTTCTTTCCTGTGTATGGAACCTACTTTCCTGTTTCTAGTGTATCTCACAATTCTTTGTTGAAAACTAGACCTTTCAGATAATGTGGCAACTCTTGAAATAAGATCTCACTCTCTCTCATGTTTTGTCCTTACTACTCTGTTTTTGTTGTTTTTGCTGCTCTTTATTTAATGACTTTCCTGGGCTAGTCCTGTAAAGTCTGAATTCTTTGTTGTATGTGAGTGTGTGGCCAGTGTAAGTTTTGCTTTGTTAGATTACTGGTCAACTAATGATTGGGCTAAGACTTCCTTAAAAGCTTGGATCCAGTAAGTCTCCCAGAATTTGCCAAGGGGTTCTGTGTATACTGGAGCATGTCTTCAACACTCAGCCAGGTAGTTTACAAGTCTGCATATCCTGCTTGTACAAGGCCTCAAAACCAGCCAAAGATGAAAGACTGGCTTCCTCTCAGGTATTTCCTGAGCATACACACAGCTCTGCATGTGCACGGGGCCTTTTAGATTACCTGGGAATATTCCACAGCTTTTCAAATTTCCTTATAAATGTCTTTTTTCCCCACATGATTTTTAAAAAGTTTTTTGGTCTGCCTCTTCTTGGCTCCAACTGTTATTGCTGCCTCAGGCAACTGAGATGTTAAACAATTGCCACTGATTGTTTTTGACAAGTGACCTGGGGATAGGGCTGTTCTGCAAAGTGAGTGCTGAGCCAGGTCCTAATAATGATAATACACTTGGAGTGGGGCTTTTCCAGGGAGCTGTGAGACAGGTCATATAGTGTCAAAGCTCTAGAAATGGGAATGCTCCAGGGATGGGACTTTTTGAGGAACTTTATACACAATCTGCTCCTTCCTGTAACTGCAAGTGGGCTCATTTTCATAGTGACCAATATTTGTGAGGCTTCTGACTTTCAAGGCTATTGCAGAGCTGCAGAGAGGGAGATGGGGAGTAGATTAAGCTACAAGACCATAAACCCTGCTTTCCTTACCAACATTCAGCAGTTTTTCTTAAAATAAATGATCCTCAGATTGTTGAAAGACTTTGGTTAATTTCCAGAGTTGATTTTGAAAAAGTTAATTTTGATGACTTTCACAGTGTTTTCGTTGTTTTTATAGAGGGGCACATTTACAGAGGTCTTTACTCCACCATCCAGAAGTTGTACAGTGGTTCACATTTGTGGCAATTATTTTTCAGTGTGCTTGTGTGACTTGACTCTTCCAAACTCTGGTAGTAAGCTTTATCTTTTTGTCTCTCCACCAGATCAAAAAGAGAAGATATTAATGATGTATTTAGAATATTAAATATAATCCAAGAATGGTAGCAAAGTTACTAATGGGACAGTCTTATGAAAGATCTCTCTCTCACATACCTGCTAAATACTATCCTCTCTCTACTGAAATGATGCTGCCAATGCAACACAAAGCTTGTTAATATAGTAACGTGATGAATCTACACCTGTTTATCTGTACTTCCAGATCCAGTCTCTTCATGATAAATGGAACATAGCTGTCAGGAAAAGGGATAAACTTAATTGGTCTAAGAGGAATAGAACCCACAACATTGGCCTCCATTGCATTATGGTCTGAGTTAATTAGTCCAACACTAACTCTGTGATGTTAGAGTACACTCTGTTATTCTTGCAAGGATGCAGCATGCATGAAAGAAAAAATAATCTTTGTTTGGACAGGGTTTCAACCTCCCTTAATAAATATTTGACCAAATCCTTAGGTTTCTTTCACATAGTTATCTTCTGATAAAAGAGCTAACAAAGAGAGAAGCAAACCCACTTACCAAATAATTGGCTATTGGAAAACTGAGAATTGATATTAAGAAAGCTACATACATTTTCGGGGATCACTCATTTAACAGATACCACCTAAAGGAATAAACTGGCCTACTATTCCAGTTTCTTATAAACAAGAGGGAAAATTGCTTGTGTAATTAGATATTTACAAGTACAGAGTCCTTTTAATTAAATTGCCTTTCAGTCTTGCAAATATGGGGAAAAATGCCTCTTCTTTGGCTTAATAATGAAACAGAAGTAGAAATGGGTCAATAAATCTCATTTGCACTTAGCTATAGTTGTTGGAGCAGTTTTATTCTTCTTACATCAGGATTGCAAAAGCGGTTAACGTATGCTCTACACAAAATAATCCCTTACCTACACACTCCTGTTATATCTCAGAACAGCCTACATAATTGGAAATATAGAAATAGTGGTGCATATGTGCCATGGGGAAATTTAGAGACACGTTGAGCAACGAACTATGGCATGCTATAAAGCAGCGCATCTCAAACTTTCATATGCATGCAGATCACTTGGGGGAAATTGTCAAAGCACAGATTCTAATACAGGAGTTCTGGGGCAGGGCCTGAGATTCCACATTCTGAAAAGCTCCCATGTGAGGCTGAGGCTGATGTTTCTTGGACCACATTTTTTTATGTCGTAAGAAAGTGAAGAAATCTGAGTTCAGGTTTTGATTTTATTATAACACATAATGCTTGTCATTTGTATTTTTCTTGTTTATTATATTATTGTTGCAAGTTATATCCTTTCTGGGACTAGGAAAGACATAAAAAAATGGGAAAATATCAAATTGCCAAAAGTATAAATAAAAATAATATATCTAATGAATAAAGTAAGACATGCACACAATTCAAAAACTGAGGAAATATGTCAAAATATCTAAAAGGTAATACAGCCAGATGATTTAAAAGTAACAAAATTGCTATCCCAGTTTTGCATGGAGCTCTAGGAAAAAGAGCCCTGGATTTGGTGTCAGGAATCCTGAGTTTATAGCATGGACTCTACCTTAACTAGCTCTATGCGTGGGAACTTAGGCAGTCTGTTAGCCTCCTTTTTCTTTGGTCCAAAAGAAAGGATTTGAAATAGTTGATCTTGAAATAATGTCACATGCAGCAATATGGATGGACCTAGAGATTCTCATATTAAGTGAAGTAGGTCAGACAGAGGAAGACAAATATCATATGATATTACTTATATGTGGAATCTAAAAAATGATACAAATGAAGTTATTTACAAAATAGAAACAGACTCGCTGACATAGAAAACAAACTTATGGTTACCAGTGGGGAAAGGGGGGTAGGAGGGATAAGTTAGGAGTTTGGAATTAGCATATACACACTATTATATATAAAATAGATAAATAATAAGGACCTACTATATAACACAGGGAACCATATTCAATATCCTGTAATAAACTATAATGGAAAAGAATCTGAAAAAGAATGTATGTATGTGTGTGTGTGTATGTATATATATATATATATATAGAGAGAGAGAGAGAGAGAGAGAGAGAGAGAGAGAGAGAGAGAGAGAGAGAAAGCTGAAGCACTTTGCTGTATACCAGAAAATAAGACAACATTGTAAATTAACTATAATTCAATTAAAAATATTTTTAATTAAAAAAAAAGAAATAGTTGATCTCTAAATTCTACTGTAGCACTCACTTTTTTCTCTCCTCTTATGAAACACTTGGCCAATGCAGATGATTTTCTCCCCTTTGAAATCTCTGTTTTAGCCATTTTTTCCTTAAATCTAAGAGATGCCATAATTTCTTTAGGTTGAAGGAAAATCTAAAGTTACTTTAAGGTGGATAACTAAACCACGCCAGGTTTCCATACAGGCAGCATTCATTTGCTGGCCTTTCAAGTCTGGTGAACCCAATGGGTTTTTACTCCCCCCCGACGGAGAATCAGCCCAGCTGGACTTTGCCCAAGGCCACAGTTCCAAGTGAGGGTTCTGCCAAAGGCCAGTCCCTGAGTTGAGAGGAAAATCTACCTCCACCACTTCCCTGACTTCTCAGTCTGGATTGTTAATCAATTACAGATGAAGTTTTCTGACCATTTATGTCCATGACAGGCCAACACAGAGACCAGCCAAATCCTTCCCAGACTTTCCTGGTGACCACTACTGTAGGAAGATCACCTGGTATGTTCAGTGATAATTCATCTGTACAGCTGACCCTTCAGAGAAGTATGGAAAACTGTCATATAAATGTAAAAGTATTGTTTTCTTCCAAGTATATATGAGGAGCAGTAGAGTGTTGCGGTTATGAGGATGAGATAGGGTTTGAGTCTTCATTCTGCCACTGTATGACAATGGGGCAAATTGACCTTTCCCTTGCTCAATCTTCCCCTCTGTAAAATGCATTTGTTTTGAGGACTAAATGAGGTAATGCACGTCCTTGCTATACTAAGTGTAGTCCACAGACCAGCAGCATCAGCATCGCCTGGGAGTATGATAGAAATGCAGAATCTCAGGCCCCTCCCCAGACTTACTGAATCAAAATCTTCAGTTTAAACAAAATTCTCATACACTAAGCATTCAGCAGAGTGCCTGTTTCATAGTAAGTATTCATACATCAGAAGTCACTGTTATTAGGATATTCTTGATCTTCTCTCTCACTTTCTCCTCACCACCATCCTGAGAAGTAAGCATGACAGTTATTTCTAGTTTGCCTGGCTCTATGCCTTCAGTACCAGAGCCCATCACGGGCCTCTTTGTCACCATAAGACCATCTGGCTTTCTTCTGCTGTCTTGGCCCAACTCCGTTCCATCACTCCTAGTTTTTAAGGTTTGAAGGTCCATTTTAAAGAATACCACACTGCCCCATATATAGAGATTCCTAACAGATTTTGTACTCTATCACATATTTATTCTTTGCACTCGATCGTGTCACGTTCTACTTCATATTTTAGTTTTTTTTTTTTTAAATATATTGTCAGAAATTGGGAGTAAGTATTTATTTATTTATTTTTATTTTTGGCTGTGTTGGGTCTTTGTTTCTGTGCAAGGGCTTTCTCTAGTTGCGGCAGGCGGGGGCCACTCTTCATCGCGGTGCGCGGGCCTCTCACCATCGCAGCCTCTCCTGTTGTGGAGCACAGGCTCCAGACGCGCAGGCTCAGTAGTTGTGGCTCACAGGCCCAGTTGCTCCACGGCATGTGGGATCTTCCCAGACCAGGGCTCGAACCCGTGTCTCCTGCATCGGCAGGCAGATTCTCAACCACTGCACCACCAGGGAAGCCCCATATTTTGGTTATTTTTGATGTAGTTGTTCACATGGGCTCTGAAGTAGAAATTCTGTCTCTACCACTTACTAGCTTTGTAATCTTGGGAAAGTCACTCAACTTCTTTGAACTTCTTATATGAAATGTAATTTAAATGCGGTAATGTAGGTAAAGCATTCCATAGTCAGTGCACAACAAATGATAGCCCTTAATATTATCATTACTGTGCTTCTTGTTATTTTCATAATCACGTTGTCTCTGTCACTTTATCCTCACAAAAGCAAGACAAATAGTATTGTATCTACTTTCAGATAAAGAAATGTGAAGTAATAACTCACCTAAAGCCATACAGTTAATTTGTACAGAACCAAGTTTAGAACTCAGTCTGCCTTCTTACCATATCACACCACTTCACAGGGTAAGTAACATGGAACGTTAGAGAGGAATCTGCATTTGGGCATGAGGACAGGATAGAGAATGTGAACGAGGGTATAACCATTTGTCAGTCTGCTTTAGTCCAAGTGTATCAAAATTAACTAAACTACGGTCCAAGTTATAAGCCTAAAATTAGAAGCCATAGCAGGATTCTAAATCAAACAGCCATCCCCACAAGATCAACTTCAAGAGTAGCCCAGAGACTACTGACTAAACCAACAGCTTCTTTCTTCTTTGCCTTCTTTAGAGGACCACACATCTACTGGGCTCTTTGAGCCTGGTCAACCCTGGGAGGCAAAGTGAGTTAATGAAGGAAGAATTATTGGCAAGTCCAAAGTATCTAACCCCTCTACCCCTCTGCTGGGAATGGCTTTTAAAAAACCATTCAAACTCACAGACAGAGAACAGACTTGTGGTTGCCAAGGGGGATGGAGGGATGGGGGAGGGATGGATTGGGAATTTGGGGTTAGCAGATGCAAACTGTTACATATAGAATGAATAAAGAAGGTCCTACTGTATATAGCACAGGGAACTATATTCAATATCCTGAGAAAAACTATAATGGAAAAGAATATGAAAAAGAATGTATATATGTATAACTGAATCACTTTGCTATACAGCAGAAATTAACACAACATTGTAAATCAGCTGTTCTTCAATTAAAAAGAACCCAACCATTCAATATGGATCAAAAGGGAAGGGCACATGAACACAGGTGGAGCCATGTTAAGTTCTGAAGAGAAGAATGATCACTTGGTTCTTGAGAGACTAAAGGCAAAGAGGGAACGAGATGTGTTTGGAAAAGTGTTGATAGTCGGGGGAGTGCCTCCCTGACGATCTCATGATTGCTAATGACAGTGGAAATTGATACAGCCCCTTTGGAGAACAATTTTTCAGTATATGTATCAAGAGCCTTAAAATGTCTTTGGCCCTGTAGCTTTTACTTCAGGGAATCTGTCTTTGAGGGAAACTACGAAATATAGGGGAAAAGTTTTATTCTTTTTTTTTTTTTTGGCCATGCTGCACGGCATGTGAGATCTTAGTTCTCCAACCGGGGATCGAACCCGTGCCGTGCCCCCTGCAGTGAAAGCACAGAGTCCTAAGCATTGGACCACCAGGGATGTCCCCAAAAGAGTTTTATTCTTAAAAGACCTATGACAGATCTGGCAATTTTGGTAGCATGATTGATGAATGTGAAGCTTGAAAATGTTTTTTCTCCTCGGGCTCCAGTGGTCATGCTGGAAAAAGGGCCTAATCTGACAAGGCCTTTACTACTTCTTATTTTTGTCACATAAACATGAACCTCTGATTTTAACCTTTTATATGTGTCCTTACACTAAGAAAGGCTGATATCACTGAGTGAGTAATCACTTTATGAAAAACTTTGTTGCAGATTTCCTTAAATAACAAGTACTGTTCAGCATGTTTATCTATTTCTTTACAGAGAAATTTTAAGCTGAAAAGTCCATCTGCCTATCTTATCCTCTGTAAGTTTCTCCCATGGAACAGTTTGAGTATGGCCAGCGTTGCCAGTTGAAAATCAGCCAGCAGTGTTATTCCAAAGCCATTTTGTCCTTAAGGAAAATAAATATCTATGTAACTTTTTAGGAACATAGTGATTTCATAAAGCTGAGTACATCTGGAGTTCTTTTCCTGACTTAGGTCCATTCTCCACAGCAAGATTTCATGCAAATTCTCTGCTCATTTTACTTTGAACACATATCTGAATACAGAGCACCTTCTTGGCTGTTACCAAGAGGTCTGGAGTTTCAAAAGTTAGAATAGGATGAATAGATTTGGGAAGGCCAGAAAAAGTTACACACTAAGCCCCTATAATGTTAATGGTCAGAGAATATTAAAGACTATTGTGAATTGGTAGTTTCACGAAAATAGTCTCTTACCTTTGTTATCTGAGCATATCCTTGGGTTCTAGGATAAAATTGATTTTTAGTTGATCATCTGTTTATATAATTAGTGTAATTATGCTTTATTACATAATCAGTGTAAGTGCATGTAATCAGCTATAACATATAATTACATAATTGAGTCATTGTAAAAAAAATCCTTGTGAAACAGAATATAATGCTTTCTGCATCTGCCAAAGATAAATACTTTTGTTTTTTTAATTAGGATTAGTTAAAATGGGTTTTTGTTTTCTTTTGGAGTGGGTACCTTGCTCAAGGGTTGAGAGATTCCACATAGCATTTCAAAGAAATGACTACGCTTTCAGTTCCCTATCTTCCAAATTTCATGGTGAAAATCAGACTGTCCTCCAAACCCATTATTTATCTGAGGCACAGTAGATCATTTAAAAATAGCTCTGTCTACAATGTTTGGGGCCCTGAAGATGCTGAGGTGCAACACAAGATGAAACTAACAAGAGATAAATAATGATGCATTTCAAATCCTTTTACATGTAACTATGTACATATGCCTACACTGGAACGTTTTCATTATTTGAACTCAGGATACCAAGTTTGAGTTCTTTTGGTTTTCAAATAGTCTAATGGAAAAGAAATTTATTATGTTCTTTGCCTATAAGGAAGGTTTAAGATGGGAATTTTTTAACCGTATCCTGTCCGTCTAATTTTTTATGTTTTTGCTTCTAGGTTATATAAGTGAATTAAATTATTATTTACATGTAATCGTTAACTTTTTTAAGTTTTAAAAAAATTAATCTGTCCTGATCTAAAGAATAAAGGTGGGTCATAAGGGTTTTGTTTGTTTTTGTTTTTGGAAGAAGGGGGTTTCCAATCACTAAAATTATTCAAGCAAAGGTGCTTTTTGAAGATGTCTTAAATGGAATCCTTGCATGGGATTATAAATTTTACTAAGTGACCTCTGAAATCCCTTCCAAGTCTTGGACTCTACAATGTCTCTTTTCATAAATCCCGGCAAATGAGAGAATCAGTTTAGTTATTAAGGAGCAGGAAAGCATCACATTGCTACAAATGTGTCTGCAGTCGGGGAATAGATGACTGTCCTCAAGCCATTGGGAAATGAGCAAAACTGAAGAAGGCAAAGATTATCTTTGCTTATTAATATTATTTTAAGTAAAAATGACTGTGAACCCATATTAATCTCGTCCTTAACACCCTATGTTGAATTAGTCATTCTCTCTCTTTCTTCACAGGACTGTGTTCCTTGAGGTTACAGATTGGGTAATCATTCTACCCCATTCTACCCTAACTAACAGTGTCTAACATATAGCAGCAAGCCTCTATTTTTCTCCCCATTTTTAAGGGATGACTGTTTGGATACATTAATTAGTAAATTCAAAATAAGTATTTATGGTGTTTCCCTGGTGGCGCAGTGGTTGAGAGTCCGCCTGCCGATGCAGGGGACACGGGTTCGTGCCCCGGTCCGGGAAGATCCCACATGCCGCGGAGCGGCTGGGCCTGTGAGCCATGGCCGCTGAACCTGCACGTCAGGAGCCTGTGCTCTGCAACGGGAGAGGCCACAACAGTGAGAGGCCCATGTACCGCAAAAACAAACAAACAAATAAGTATTTATGATGTTGTGCGTTTTCCTTCCCAGGAACAATTTTATTTAAAATGAACTCTGCATGAAAATGATTGTTTAAAACAAAGAAATGGATCACTAATGGTGGAATTCTAGGCACCAGTAGGGAAGATTTTGATCCTCAGGGTCTTATCATATGATACCATTAACACACATACTTACTCTCCTGGGGTGTAAATGTAAGACCACAGGAGAAAACAGGCTCCTATGTCAGATTACACATTCCTTCTCAGCTCCAGCAGGTAGGACATGACAAGCATGTATAACCTCTTACAAATGGCTCAGACTCAGGATCTCCCCAGCGTTTCCTCCTGTGCTTGTGACAAAGCCCAGGTGATCTCACACTGGTGCAATTTCATCTCTCTTTCTGAATGTCCATTAGCAGCTGATAGAAGACAGGAGGTCACCAAAGAACAGTGCTAGGTGGTCACTGTCATTTCCCCACTGCTGTACACAGTCACTTTCAGCATGGATTACCAATCCTTGTGCATCACCACTTCATGTAAGGAAAGCAAATCATGTTGGAGTCATTAGCTTTTACAGTTCTCAGGAATTTTCCAACTACATTTTCCATGAAACATTTTCTACAGTGATGTTATATTATTATATAGTAGGCCTTCCACATCAGCCAGTCTTTCTGGTTTGGTTTTGTCATATACATATTTTTTACAGAAGCAAACAAGGATCAATGATAAGCACAGAAAAATCTCTGATACTTCATTGAAATGGATTTTAAGGGCATCAAAGATAATGCTAAATGAGAAGAGGGACAATGTAGGGAAAGTTAAGACAAGATGGAGTTGGAAACCAAATCTACAGTTGGCATGTTTTGTGGCAAATCAAATATGGTCAAGTACAGGGCAAGTTCTCTCACCACCACTCTCCTCACTTGTCTTTATCATCCTCCTTCAGACACCAATCAGGCTTGAACCAAAACAGAGATTGGTACCTCCCAATGATCTGCAGAAGCCAGCAGAAATCCAGGATATACCAAGTCACTACTGGAGCCCAAGGATCCTAAGGTGAAAGGGTAGTTCAATACAGAATCCACCTCAGGGGAGAGTGTTAAGTTTCATTCTGGAATAGACCTAGCCCAGCCTTAGAGTATCCTGGGCCAATGGAAACCTCAAATGTATCTGCTACTTGGGGAGGATGCAAAACCATGGCAATGTTTAAGGAATCAATCTTTAGGAACCAGCACAGAAATTTCCAGGACCTCAGAGGTGAAGCTGTGTTTCAGAATGGAGGAGAAATATCTGAGCCAAGTGCTGAAGCCCTTGGGGAGGATATAATCATTTCTGGGGGCCAAAAGACAGTAGCAAAATGACTTAAAAAGAATTGTAAGGCAGATAGAGAGGATTCTAGAAGTAACATTGGAGAGTAATGATGATCAGATCCTCTCTCTTTTATTCCCTATATCTATAAGAAAAAGTCTTTGCAATCTTGCCCCAGCACCAGAGAACTGGCAGGGGAGGGATTTCTACCCGGCCAGTAGAAGGAGCCAATAAATTAGTTTATGAGCATGGAAGTAGTGAGACAATGAAGATGGATGGGAAAACACAACATGGCTTTAAGGCTTCTTAGTAAAGCAGTGAAACAAATGATGGAGAAGAGAGGAGCACTAAAGCCTGGAGGCAGAAATGAGGTGCATGATGCGACTATAGGTTGTAAGTTATGCATCAAAAAATGTATAACAGATGTTTCATATCCAACCTTACTACTATTGTTCCAAACAAAAATAAGTTTACCTTGATTTTTCTCTAAAGATAAAGATAATAGATATTATGGTTAAAAACTGAAGCAACACAAAACAGTTTACGGAAAAAAACTCACCCTGCTCCCTCCAAAAACCACAATCACCCCAAACTTAACTGCCTAGAGATGATCACTGTGAACACTTCAATGAACAGACCTGCCAACATCTCTATTGGCATGTATAAAAAGCCATGAACAAAAAAAGATTACCCTATACGTGTTCTTTTGTAACCTGACGTTTCCTGCAATAATATATATATAATATGGAAATATTTTTTATATCAGTAAATATTGATCATTTAAAATAGATATTACTGAGACTTCCCTGGTGGTCCAGTGGCTAAGACTGCGCTCCCAATGCAGGGGACCTGGGTTCGATCCCTGGTCAGGGAACTAGATCCCACATGCCACAACTAAAGATCCCGTATGCTGCAACGAAGATCCCGCACACAGCAATGAAGATCCTGTGTGCTGCATGAACACCCGGCAGAGCCACATAGATAAATAAATAAATAAATAAAATAGATATTATTCCACTGTAACGTTGTACCATAATTTATTTAAATAATCTTGTATAAGGAATGTTTAGGATATCTCCTGCTCCTGCTTTTTCTCTGTTATAAACAAAGATCCACAAAACATACTTTTACACACATCTTTGTGCACCTAATTTCTTCTTTGGGATAACACTTAGACGTGAAACTGCTAGGTCAAAGTGTACACACATTCACAGTTTTTATCATACTGTCAAAGTGTTTCCTGCCCCCACCAGAAAGCTTATGCTAATTACATCTCCTCCTTTAATCTGTTTCAATTTGATGAGTATTTCATGATATCTTGTTTTTTGTTGACACTCCTTTTATTTCTAATAAACACATGAAACATATTTCCATGTGTTTATTGATCATTTATATGAACTCTACTGAGTGGCGGTAGAGAAATAGGGTCAGCCAATTATAGGCTATGGACCAGAATCAGCCAACGTGCCAAACTTGGCCTAGTGCCCTCTGATGTTGTATGGTCTGCAAGTAAGAATGGTTTT
Source organism: Orcinus orca (assembly GCF_937001465.1). NCBI lineage: Eukaryota > Metazoa > Chordata > Mammalia > Artiodactyla > Delphinidae > Orcinus > Orcinus orca. Next base: position 101,693,580 of record NC_064580.1, on the reverse strand, counting down.
TAGGGACTTCCCTGGTGGTCCAGTGGTTAAGACTCCATGCTTCCACTGCAGGCAGCTCAGGTTTAGTCCCTGGTCAGGGAACTAAGATCCCACATGCCGTGCAGTAGGCCCAAGAAAAAAAAAAAAAAAGAATGTTTTTTATATTTTTGCATCACTGGTAAAAATATCCAAAGAAGCAGAATATTTCATGACACATGGAAATTCCATGAAATTCAAATTTCCATGTCCATAAATAAAGCTTTATTGGAACACAGCCACATCCATTCTTTCACATAATATCTCTGGCTGCTTTCTCACTACGACAGCAAAGTTGAATAGTTTTGACAGGCACTGTGTAGCCAGAAAGGCCTAAAATATTTACTATCTGGTCCTCACAGAAAAAGTTTTATGAACCTGTGTAGAAAGTAATGATTAAGAGGACAGATTTCAGAGCCAAGACTTCCTGAATTCACATACCTGCTCCACCATCTGCTATTTATTTGCCTGCGACAATATATTTAATTCTCTGTGCCTCAATTTTTATTCATCTGAACTCAACTTAAAATACTTTGAGGGCTTCCCTGGTGGCGCAGTGGTTGAGAGTCCGCCTGCCGATGCAGGGAACACGGGTTCGTGCCCCGGTCCGGGAAGATCCCACGTGCCGCGGAGCGGCTGGGCCCGTGGGCCATGGCCGCTGAGCCTGCACGTCCGGAGCCTGTGCTCTGCAACGGGAGAGGCCACAATAGTGAGAGGCCCGCATACCACAAAAAAAAAAAAAAAAAAAAAAAAAAAGGCTTAATAAAAAAAAGAATGAAATAATGCCATTTGCAGCAACATGGATAGACCTAGACATGATCACACTAAGTGAAGGAAGTCAGACAGAGAAAGAAAAATATCATATGATATCATTTATATGTGGAATCTTAAAAAATGATACAAAACAGAAACAGACTCACAGACATAGAAAACAAACTATGGTTACCAAAGGGGAAAAGGGGGGAGGGAGGGATAAATTGGGAATTTGGGATTAACAGATACACACTACTATATATAAAACAGATAAACAACAAGATCCTACTACATAGCACAGGGAACTATACTCAATATCCTGTAATAAACTATAATGGAAAGGAATCTGAAAAAGAATATATATATATATATATATATATATATATATATATATATATATATATATAAAAAACTGAATCACTTTGCTGTATACCTGAAATACTGTAAATCAACTATACTTAAATAAAAAAACAAAACAAAATTTTCAAAAGGCTTAGAGAAAACTTCATGTTCCCATTGTAAAATTGCATAACCCCTTTCCAGGTCAGCACCTTCTTATCACCATAACAACCAGAGAGATAATGAGAATTTATGACCTTCCACTATGACCTCAATCTGGACAGTCAGTCCTGAGGGGGACCCTTCTTATCTCCTTGTGCACTCAGAGCACCTTGTTAACAATCTGCTGAACATCCTTCCATTTGCATTTCTCTCATTTGTCAAGAATCAATAGATCAGACAAATACTCCCAGATTAAAAAGATCCTACTTATAAACTGGGAGAAAAGTGAGAGGCATTTTAAAGTGATAATAAAGTATGTCTACTGATAGCCGCTCAACTTAATGAAATAGGAAAATCTTGATGAGCTATAACGTGACCCAAGCTTAGGGAACAACGGGGAAGCTTTCCTAAACTGAGCAAGTTTGCATCTGGACTCCTACTGTTTGAGGGAGGACAACAGTCTACCACCCTTGATTCCAAATGAAGTCATTCTCTTTATAGTTATAGGGATGGGGCTTCCAGAGCAAGAAGGGGTGTTATAGAAAATAAAGCTACATCTTGTACCTCTGAGTTGAAAGTTATAATCTTTGACATGTATATGCTTATATACACATAAAAACACATAGGTGCATAGACTTAAGCCAATTCCCCATACATTCATCCTCTGTCTCAATAAAAGTACATTGGTATCCTTCTTCCTAGGTGGGTGAAATGAATAATGTAAGGACTGGGAGGGAGGGGAAGAACATCTGAAAAATGTTTTGTACAATGACAATTTATTGAAAAAGTAACCTCTTTCCTCCCAAGTCTTTACATCTCTACACATAATAAATATTAGATTTTTTTATTAGAAAACAACTTTTACAAAATAGTATATTTTGTTTTACACCTGAAGATAGGGGCCAAAAAACTGCAATAAAAGCTTGTACAAATTCAAATAGAACACATCTGGTGATTACTTCCTACCCTCCACCAGTCCCTGTTTTCAAAGTGGGTTGGGCTAAAATTCTTATTTTCTGGGAGAGATGGGCATTACCATTGATAGGGAGAGAAGGGAAGAGTATGCACATTCCCTTTTATTTCCCACAGTGATGTGCTCATGGGGAAGAGAGTTCTGAGTGACTGTCAATAAGTTTAAGACTTCCCAAACCGGACTGTCCCTCAGAATCACTCCAGGAGCTTGTATTTTTCCTCCAAATACACATTTATGAGCCCCACCTTGCCCTGCTAAATCAGAATTTAATCACCTAGGGATTTGTTTATTTATTTGTAATTGGCAATGCATAAATATGGTTCTAAATTCACAAGATACAAATACAATTGTTGGTATCCAATAAAAAGTAATCTTGTTCACTCCTCTCCTCTAGCCCCCCTATCCTGAGGAAACCACAGTTATCAGTTTAGTGAGTATACAGGTACCGGTTTCTTGAGTATTTTATGAAAACAACTTCTGTATATTCAAGCAAATATGCATGTATATATCAGTTTTTTACAGAGTAACAAGCTATACATACCACTTTGCACTTTGCTTTATCTCTTCCCATAATGTTTTGAAATTGTTCCATATTATTACACAAAGGAATACCACTTTTTTTTTTTTTTTTACAGTTGCACGGCATTCCATTGTTTGGATAAGCAACAATATATTTAAAAAGTCTTCCACTGCTGGAGATTTAGATTTTCTTCCCCATGTTTTTGCAATTACAAAATGCTACAGTGAATATTCTCATACTTAAGATATTTGCACATGTGCAAGTGTCTACATAGTATAAATCCCTAGAAATAGAATTTTCTGATCAAAAGGTATGTGAATTTTTTATTTGAATGAATATTGCCAAACACTCTTCTACAAAAAACATGCCAATTCTCATTAGGAACTGTAGATTTTTACAAAATCCCCCAAGTGATGCAAATGATCAGACAGGATTAGAGACCAGTGGTCTAGACTATTGGCTAGTGTGCAAAGCTTGAATTTGTAGACTTGATCCTCTGCCTGTGTTTATGCAAAGCCACTTCTTCTTTGAAACTTTCCCTGTATCATCTAGCCCAATACTCCTCAAACTTTAAATGTGTACATGAATCATTGGGAGGATGGTGGCTCTTGTTAAAAGGCAGATAACTTGAAATTCGTATTCTAATAAGCTCCTGGGTGAGGCTAACTCTGTGGTCCATGGACCATACTTTGAATAGCAATGTCCTAAGGGACTCTCACAGTCAGCAGCACATAGATTAGTGCTTAGATTGTATTGTTTAGTGTAGTAGTGTTCAAATATTTTAGTCTCAGGACCCCTCAGAACTCTTAAAATTATAGAGCCCCGTCCCCCCAGTAAAGCTTTGCTGATGTGGTACAAATGGAATATTATTCAACCATAAAAAAGAACAGAATAATGCCATTTGCAGTGACATGGACGGACCTAGAGATTGTCATACCAAGTAAAGTAAGGCAAACAGAGAAAGACAAATATCATATGATATCGCTTATATGTGGAATCTAAAAAAATTATACAAATGAACCTATTTACAAAACAGAAATAGAGTCACAGATGTAGAAAACAAACTTATGGTTACCAAAGGGGAAAGGGGGAAGGGATTAAATTGGGAGATTGGAATTGACATATACACACTATACAAAACAGGTAACTAATGAGAACCTACCATATAGCACAGGGAACTCTACTCAATACTCTGTAATGGCCTATATGGGAAACGAATCTAAAAAGGAGTTGATATATGGATATGTATAACTGATTCACTTTGCTGTAAAGCAGAAACTAACACAACATTGTAAATCAACTATACTCCAGTACAAATTAATTTTAAAAATGTGATAAAAAAAGATTTGTTTATATGGGTTGAATCTTTTAATATTTACCATATTTATAATTAAAACTGGAATTTTAAAAGATGTTTATTTCATTTCAAGTAACAATAATAAACACATTACATGTTAACATAAATAACATATTTTTTATGAAAACATTTTCCAAAAGAAAGAAAGTTAGTGAGAAGAATGGCATTGTTTTACATTTAAAAAAAAATCTCTGACATCTGGCTTAATAGAACACAGCTGGATTCTTACATATGTTTCTGCATGCAATCTGTATTGCACGTCATGTAGCCTCTGGAAAACTACACTGTACGCTTGTGAAAGATCAAGATTGAAAAATGCAGGTAATGTCTTAGTATTATAATGAAAATTGCATGGACATTTTAGATACCCTAAAATGTTCTTGGAGGTTTCCAGGGGTCCTTAGACCCTACTTTAAGAACCACTAGCTTAGCATGCGTTCCTTTTGCCCCGCCCCATGGAGACTACAAACGTCTTAAGAACAGAGATTGTATTTTACCATCGTTCTTTATTTCCATAGAGCTATCTCAGATTAAGTGACGAACCAATGCTTCTTGATTTGCTGATTATTACAATCAGATTTTGCAAGGTATTCTCATTCTATTCCTTTGCACAGGCGGTTATAAACTTGAAAATGGGGATATCAGTGGAGAGGGGGAATAAGCCTCCTTTCCCTCACCCTCTCCATAAAGGAGGGTTCACAGTCACAGATATGAGGCTCAGCTGTAAAGAAAGTAATGCCATCATGGTATTATTACGAAGTACCTTTACATCAATTCTTTTATTTGATGCTAAAAATAAAACTGCCAGCTAGGTAGAACCATTGTTATTATCCTCATTTTACAGATAATGAAGCTGAGACTCAAACCAATTTGCCCAAGTTTTTATAGCTAGTAAGTGACTCGTGAGCCAGGGTTGAGAAAATAGAACTCAACCTTGGATCATGAATGGACTGAAAGAAAGGTTTAAGTGTATTTTATTGCATGCTCTTTTTTGTATCATGGGATGTAATACCATTCAGAGTTGAGAATATTTACAATAAGGTGTTTTTATGGTGATCAAATGTTTCCAGTTCTTAGGGAGCATTCAATCACCTGCTGAAACTGTTTGTTTCCTGATGCTTGACAGTAAACATTATCCTTCAAATTGCTTTCTGCTATACTGCTGTTGCATAATTCGGTTTTCCAGGAAGTCTGTCTTGGTGTCATCATAATTTTCATTAGCATAGTGAGTAATGACAGCTTCTTCTGCTACCAGACTGATGTGATTATTTCTCAGTAAGCCTGGTATGTTACCTTCCAAAGGAAAAGACCAGGGTGGCAATTCAGGAGCTCAGAGTCCCTGCGGAGAGCAAGGGCAATTTCTGTTTGGTAAGAGTAGGAAGGTCTGTAGTCACTGAAGAAACTCTAGAAGCGTGGTCTAGAGTGCTAATCCTTTCAATCACAGCTCCCATCCCCAAATCCTAAAAAATTGGAATCGGAGTCCTATTGTATTATTCCTGGGTGGATTCTGGCCTTCTTTCGCCACTTTGAATACTTGGAGCCCTTAAAACCTATAGTAAGAAATGCCAAGAGGCAGAAAGTGGAGTAGAGACTAGTATGCTCTTCTAAATATGCCTCAAAGCTCACTCCACGGGTCTGTCAGTTGCAAAGTAAAAATGAATACAGTTCACTGGCAAATGCTGGTTCTACACAATTCAGATTTTAGTTGTCATCTGAAAAATCCAATTAGAAAATTTGGTGGTTAGTCTTAGTTAGACAAAATATATAGACTCACGGTGTGTGTGTGTGTGTATGTGTATGTGTGTGTGAGAGAGAGAGAGAAAGAGAGAGAGATGTGAGATGAGATTTAGGCCTTTCCATTTGGTATCATCCAGAAATTGCCTTTGTTAAAAATCAATTAATAAAAACTTCAGTTTCAAATGTATTATTTTCATTTAGTTTAACCATAGTTAGGGATATAAGCAGAAAGAAATACTTGGGAAGATATCAGCAGGAATCTTTTATTATCTAACTAATCTGTAAAACATGGAGAGTTACAAATGATACTCCAGTTTAAGAACTGATGACAATGAACAGCTGTGAGTAAGTGTGTGTTTTCTTTTACTGAGGATACATCTTCTGGCTTATTAAATAGCTCACTTTGCAGTGAAATTGGTTCATATGATGCTTTTCTATATAGACACAGCAATTGTCTTTTTTTTTTGAGATAGATATTTTCTTACTGACCTTTCTCTTAAGTTTCATGTATTCAGCATTAGACGTCTCCAAAGATAAAATGGAATTTGTACTTTGCCCATTAAGTTTTTTATTGGGTGGCAGGGATTATGTATTTTGCTGAGGGGCAAAACACAGCAGATCCTTGAAAAATAATATAGTCAACTATGTGAAATAACTATCATTGAGGGATAATCTGCTTTGCCATTTAGAATCCAATGCCTAAAGAAAACTAAGGCCCTTTTCTAGATTTATTATGCAAGATAAAAAATTCCATAATTGTGGACCAAGCCATAGACAAGTAATCAATGCAGGATTTATGTAGCCTGAAAACAGCAACAATCAGGGAAGAGGGACTGGAGATGATTCTACTTAACTCTCATTAACAAACACGAAGAACTGTGAGAAATATGTTTTTATTTGATAGAATCTAATGAGATTAAAAGAAAATTGCCAGTTTATCTACAACACAGACAACTAGGCTTCAGAATCAATCCTCTAAAATTGTCTCGCTCTTTACTTTCTCTCTTTAAAAGAACCAGGCTCTACTGCCTAACAATTCTCACCAAATGTTTCTGTCACCATAACCCTCTTAAGGTCACTGTGTTTTAGTAACTTAGTATTTACTGAGTGCTGAGAACGAGCAGGTGGGTCGCTATACACCTGAGTATAGCTGGTTATAAAAAAGTGGAGGATGGATCGGTTGCCCTCATAGCTTTTATAATCAATGAGAAAGAAAAATGAATAAAAACAATCATGCCAGAAATATATAAATGTATGTATTACTGCCCATATGGAGAACCTAACCTGCTTCTAAAGAAGATCTGTAAATTTCTAATCAGCACCTGCTTAAGTGTAAAGAAAGGAAGTTTTAGAGCTTAATACAAAAAGTGATTTTTTAGTACAAAATTCTAATTGCCATCATAATTTGAATCACTGAATAAAGAATTTTTATCTGTGTTTGTACATGTCATGTTTGGTAGCAGTTTGTAAATAGATCAGTTGAGAATTATCACTTTTTCATTATATTATTAAAGCACCTACTATATACCCAGCGATGAGCTACACCTCATCATAAACAAGCAAACCAGGAAGTAGGGTAGAAGACATAAAGTATTTGGATAAATTACAGGGCTCTCCAGTTCCAACATTATTCGGATATATGTAGTGAGTATCATTTCCACTCCAGTTTGGGGAGTTCTCAAGGAACATAGAGATCAACACCCTTCAGTTCAGTATTAAAAATTTGAGAGCATCAGTATGCCCAAGCTCTCTGCATGTTGTTCCAAAGTGTATGAAGACGAATAAGTTCCAATCCCTGCCCTCAAGGAACTCATAAACAATTATACAAAGAGCTCTAATTTGAAGCCAAGTGTTATTAGTAGCATTAGACAGGACCACCCAAGATACTATGGGGACCTTATAGTAAGGATAGTAAGAACACATCATCTTGTGATAAGGAAAGCCTTCACAAAAGAAGCAGGACTGACAACAGACTTTGAGAGATGGACAGGATTTCAGAGTAGTGTTGGCAAACATACAGAGGCAGGAAAGCTAAGGGTGAATTCAGAGACTAATGACTGCTTTATTTTGGCTAGAAAGGAATTGGGGTGGAGGGAGTTAGTGGAGTACCTGTACAAGCTAGTGGTGTCAGGACCATTGTGATGCTTTACTTTGACTCATGTCATGGTTCCTGGCTGAAGTGTTCCCCTTCCTTCTAAACTCCCCTGCTCCACTCAATTCCTCCCCTTCCTTCAATAACCAGCTTAATTTTTTATTTCCTTAGGTTTCCTTTGATGACTCCAGGCCTTCTCTGATCAATCATAGCCTTTAATATGTATTTAGCATTTAGTACTTCATGAACAACTGTCTTGTATTGTTCATAGTTATACCTGTTATACTAGTCATGAACATGCCAAGTCCTTGCTGGCTGGCTTTGACCACCTCCAAGGTAAAGTTAACTTAATCATTAAAGGACAGGCCTACTTCTTTTCATGTGTTTCTTTTTATCAGGGACAGGGTGTTCTTACTGACTGGTCTGCATCCCCCTGGAACCAAAGCAGTCACAAGGGCTATCAGCTCAGGGCTTAACACCACCTTCAAAACTGAGCTACTGGGCTTCCCTGGTGGTGCAGTGGTTGAGAGTCCGCCTGCCGATGCAGGGGACACGGGTTCGTGCCCCGGTCCGGGAGGATCCCACATGCCGCAGAGCGGCTGGGCCCGTGAGCCATGGCCGCTGAGCCTGCACATCCGGAACCTGTGCTCCGCAACGGGAGAGGCCACAACAGTGAGAGGCCCGCGTACTGCAAGAAAAAAAAATCTATATCTATATCTATCTATATCTATTTATCTATATATATATAATATAAAGTTTGAATCGAGAAAAAAAAAACAAAACTGAGTTACTAACATAGTATCTGTACTTTTCCAGAATTTTCTACAAGATGCTGCTCCTAACGGTCATCTTCCCACTTAGCCAGATAACAAACATAAGGCTATCACCATCATTATGACTCTAATTTTAATAACCTCAAATATTCATTGAGTGTTTCGTGTGTGTCGAAAGCTATGGCAGGTGCTGTGTATGTTATTTTTCACCTAACTGTTGCAACAACCTAGTGAAGCAGGTACTGTTATTAATCTCATTTCACAGATGAATAAATTGAGTTTCTCAACTTGTTAATAGTAGCCCTGAAGTTGGAAAAACTTCTATTTGACTTGACGACGCTGGCTCCTTATAATCTGCTTCCCTGCCTCTCATTCACAGCTTAACTCCATTCAGTGCTACTTTAATAAGAAAAAAAAAAAAATTACAACCCATTAAATAAAATATAGCAGGAATCTGATTTGCATACATGAAAACTTCACACACATGAAAGATTCTCTTCTGAACGGCACTATAGCTGCCCCTGCAAGAACAGCAACTTCTTCAAAGGACCATGAGAGCTAAAGTTCTTTTTCAAAATATTCTCCTAATAAAGTGTCAGCTCAGAATGGTGCCACCCTTCAGGGAAACTTGCTGATCCATCAACCCCAGCTAATACTTTTGTTTGATTTTGCTTCACACATCATCTCAATTTCTTAAGATAAAACTCTAAAAATACATATTTAAATAGAGCATAACAAGGCTTGTACTAAAAGCTAAAAAATAATTTCTCCATTTGTGTAAAATAGAAACATATATCCCCCATTAACCTCTTAACTATGAAGACTTAAAGGGTAGCTATTTGGGAGAGGTACATCATTTAAACTAAAGTTGGGATAAACTTCTGAGGGTGATGGTGCCCTAAGACTATCTAGGGCATCAGGGGATGTGTCCATTCAGAGTAAAGTGCCACAAATTTGGTAGCTAAAAAAACCCTCAATGTATTCCCTAACAATTCTGAAGACCAGAAGTCCAAAATCAGTTTCACTGAGCCAAAATCAAGGTGTTAGCAGGGTCATGCGCCCCCTGGAGCATCTAGGGTAGAACCTGTTCCTTGCCTCCTCCAGCTTCTGGTGGCTGCTGGCATCCCTTGACTTGTGGCCACATCACTCCAATCTCTGCCCCCATGGTCACATTGTCTCCTCCTCTTCTGTCTGTCATCTTCCTCTACTTCCCTGTTATAAGGGTACATGTGATTTCATTTAGGGCCCACCCAGATAGTTCAGGAAAATCTCTCCATCTCAAGATCCTTAATTCAATCATATTTGCAGGGACCCTTTTTTTCCAAATCAGGTGACATTTATAGGTTCTAGGTATCAGGACCTTATAACTTTGGGGGCCATTATTGAACCTACCACAGATAGAAAAGTAGTCAAATAAGGCAACTTGTTGATTTAACCATGTTTTTTTTTATTTTTTTTATTTTTTTTAATTTTTGGCTGCATTGGGTCTTCGTTGCTGCACGCGGGCTTTCTCTAGTTGCAGTGAGCGGGGGCTACCCTTTGTTGCGGTGCGCGGGCTTCTCACTGTGGTGGCTTCTCTTGTTGCACAGCATGGGCTCTAGGCGCATGGGCTTCAGTAGTTGCAGCATGTGGGCTCAGTAGTTGTGGCTCGCGGGCTCTAGAGCACAGGCTCAGTAGTTGTGGCTCACGGGCTTAGTTGCTCCACAGCATGTGGGATCTTCCCGGGCCAGGGATCGAACCCGTGTCCCCTGCATTGGCAGGTGGATTCTCAACCACTGCACCAACAGGGAAGCCCTTAACCATGTTTATACTGGTGATATAGCCAATTTATTCACAGACATCTTACTACAAAGAACAGTAACCTCCCTGCCTTCAGTGATTCCTTTCCTCCTCCAGCCAAGCATTGTCCACATTACATTCAGTGTGGTCTTTCTGAAACACTTATTATTTCCATGGCTCCCTGCTGCCTAAAGGAAAATAACATACAAACCTGTTATTACGGCAGATGGGTGCAAATTCCTTCTTCAGCTAGACCCAACTCTTTCCTTTCTGGCCCCATCCTTTGTCATGGCCTCCTATACCTCAGTCACACTGAATTGGTCTTCGCTGCCTGAGAAAGTCATGCTTTCTTTCAAACCTGGTTCTCACTCCGCCTCCCATAGCCTTTCCTCCTTCATTTACTGAACTCCTTATCTTTTTTTTTTTTAATATTCTTTTTTCTTTAAACCCCACATTTGTTTATTTATTTATTTTTGGCTGTGTTGGGTCTTCATTTCTGTGCGAGGGCTTTCTCTAGTTGTGGCAAGCAGGGGTCACTCTTCATCGCGGTGCGCGGGCCTCTCACTGTTGTGGCCTCTCGTTGCGGAGCACAGGCTCCAGACGCGCAGGCTCAGTAGTTGTGGCTCACGGGCCTAGTTGCTCTGTGGCATATGGGATCTTCCCAGACCAGGGCTCGAACCCGTGTCCCCTGCATTAGCAGGCAGATTCTCAACCACTGCGCCACCAGGGAAGCCCTCCTTATCTTCTTTTAAGACTCAATATAAACATCTCCTCCTGTGTAAAGCACTTCCTCAGAGCAGTCTGATGTTTTCTCTTCTGTGTTCCCATAGTAACTTGTATAGAGATTATCTTATAATTTATCACATTTAATTATGAAAATCTGTTTAGTGTCTATCATATGCTATATTATGAACTAACTCAAGAGCAAGATGTCCATAGGCTAATCCCCAGAACCTTTGAATATGTTACCTTACCTGGCAAAAGGGACTTCGTAGATACATTTAAGGTTATGGGCCTTGAGATGGGGAGATTATCCTGAATTATCCAAGTGGGACCAAACATTCTTACAAGAAGGAGACAGGATGGTCAGATATAGATAGAAAGAAGGTGTAAGGGGACTTCCCTGGTGGCGCAGTGGTTAAGAATCCACCTGCCAATGCAGGCGACACGGGTTCGAGCCCTGGTCTGGGAAGATCCCACATGCCACGGAGCAACTAAGCCCATGCGCCACAACTACTGAGCCCTCGTGCCACAACTACTGAAGCCCATGCTCCGCAACACGAGAAGTCGCCACAGTGAGAAGCCCGCACACAGCAATGAAGAGTAGCCCCCGCTTGCCGCAACTAGAGAAAAGCCCGTGTGCAGCAACGAGGACCCAATGCCGCCAAAAATAAATAAATAAATAAATAGAAGGTGTAAGGATAGAAGCAGAGGTCAGGTAAGAGAGAATATGTGATGCTGCTAGGTCTGAAGATGGAGGAAGACGCCATGAGCCGAGGAATATAGGTGGCCTCTAGAAGGTGGGAAAGGCAAGAAAACATATTCTCCCCTAGGGCCTCCAGAAGGAACATAGCCCTGCCAACAGATTTTTTAGGACTTTTGATCTCCAGAACTATAAGATAATAAATCCGTGTTGTTTGAAGTCACTAAGTTTGGAGGAATTTGTTACAGCAGTCACAGAAAATGAACATGGGCACTGTCCTCCTCTCACTTTGGATCCCAAGCATAGAGCCTGGCACACACTGGGTGTTCAATTCATCTGCTGAATGAATGAACAAAGGCAGTAATTGCTATGTTGGTGGAGGATTCCACTAAGATATTTGGTCAGTATTGTAGATCTGTTTTTCTTTTGAAGTATGGTTGATTTACAATGTTGTGTTAGTTTCAGGTGTACAGCAAAGTGATTCGGTTATACATAAATATATATATATATATATATATATATATATATATATCCTTTTTTAGATTCTTTTCCCTTACAGGTTATTTATTACAAAATATTAAGTATAGTTTTCTGTGCTATACAGTAGGTCCTTGCTGGTTATCTATTTTATATATAGTAGTGTATATCTGTTAATCCCAAACTCCTAATCAACAAGGTAGGTCTTTTTTTTTTTTTTTTTTTTTTTTTTTTTTTTGCGGTACGCGGGCCTCTCACTGTTGTGGCCTCTCCCGTTGCGGAGCACAGGCTCCAGACGCGCAGGCTCAGCGGCCATGGCTCACGGGCCCAGCCGCTCCGCAGCATAGTAGGATCTTCCCGGACCAGGGCACGAACCCATGTCCCCTACATCGGCAGGCAGACTCTCAACCACTGTGCCACCAGGGAAGCCCAACATGGTAGATCTTAATACCATTGTTGCGAGGAGCATAATTTTACCCCTTGTAAGGTGTCTGACTCTTAGCTCAGTGGCCTTCTAATTAGAATTTCAGAGGACACTGAAAAACATTTCTGAGAAACACGTGGTTGAAGTGTTAGTGTTGTGTCTACCTTCCCACACCCCAGTCCTAGTACTCAGACCGGAAGCATATAAAAGACAGCCTAATGGTTTAGATTTTATCTTTATTCCTACAGGTAAAAAAATGCATGCAGCAGCAAGACAATAAAACACTCCCATCTATCCCTTTATGATAATCTAGTGTGAATAAAAGAATACAAAGCAACACAGGAAACCTTTCAAAGGCATCGCCAGTAATTTTTTTTTCCAGAAAAATCCCATGGGTGACTAGCTCCCCTGGCCACCTCTCCCACCTCAGCAGCGGGCTGCAGAGTAACTTTCAAAGATCACACGCAATGGTCCTTTCAAACAGAAAGCAGCAGTTTTCGTCCGCAACCTGGTACCACTCGAGGAACAATAAAATGGTTCTTTTCTGGAGTCCACAACCTTGGCCCAAGCCCCGCTTTTGACTACTTCTCAGTGCCCATCTACCTCCAGAATCCACTAGAGCTGCACACACTTATCCCACCATTTAAGGAGCAAAACTATGGCCACAAATCTACTTAGAAAGATTACAGCTCAGTTTGTCAGAAACTGCATTCTCAGACGTGCATGTAACATACAAAGTGAAGGTTCCCTTTAAAGATATCAGGTAAGAATGTTCTAGTATAAATCTCTTATTAAATACTTACTAAATATCAAAATGGCAGAAAATATGAAATATGTGTCTGGGAGTCTTAGAGAAGAGGGCAATAAGGGATAATTGGCTTACACCCAGATGCTACCAGATAGAAATATCCTCAGGCAGGCTACTGGTCTGAACGCCAAGGACAAAAAGCTGCAAGCTTCTCTGGCGCCAGCACCTACCAGGAAGAGGATTCTAGGTTGGGCTGACAAGGAGCTCATTCCCTCCTGGGTGTGGCATATTGAGAGAGATCATAGGTGATCATTTCTGAATTCTTTCCCCTACACTAGTTCTCTAAGAGGACTCATTACAGAGCCAGCCTAAGAGCCTCATTGAGTCTATGGGTCCCCAATTATCTAAAATGCATCTCTTCATCTGCTTGCTGAGGCCTGACATTCCTTTAATGTGGAAAAACCTGATAGGCCACACATGGAGATAAGTGACTTAAAATTTGAATGCCTGATCGAGGCAGCAAAGGAGCTAAAATGGAAATCAGCCATTCAAATAATCAAGGGTCAGTACCATCATTGAAACCTTCCTTGATCCAGTTGGGGAGAGAGGGAGAGAAGAGCAGGAAGACATTGGGCAGAGAAAAGGATGCAAGAAAAGGAGGTTACAGGGCTTCCCTGGTGGCGCAGTGGTTGAGAGTCCGCCTGCCGATGCAGGGGACATGGGTTCGTGCCCCGGTCCGGGAGGATCCCACATGCCGCGGAGCGGCTGGGCCCGTGAGCCATGGCCGCTGAGCCTGCGCGTCTGGAGCCTGTGCTCCACAACGGGAGAGGCCGCGACAGTGAGAGGCCCGCGTACCGAAAAAAAAAAAAAAAAAAAAACAAACAGAAAAGGAGGCTACAGATGCTGAACACTAATTATTCCTATTTACCTCTTCTAAGTGGGACAAGTAGCAATTGCAGAGAATTTTTGACATGGTTGACTGCAAAGATAAATGTACCTTGCTTGTTTAATAAAGCGTTGGGTGTTTTTGCATGTAAGTGGAAGGAAAAGAAAACAATATTCCTAAGGTTTGTCCTAGCCATAGGCTAGAAAGCCATACCTGAAATATTTATCTAGTTCTACTTAAAGAAAAACCATCATCTCAAATTTCCATTTGTCCTTTGAGCTGCTAAAGATACAGTCCTGAGGTAAACGGCTCTTGTTTGAAAATGCTCATTATCAGGTCTTTTTGTTTACGCAAAAGTAGGTCTAGTCAGGGACAAAACTTGAGAGTTAAAATGGAAGAGGAATTTGGAGGTTTGGAGTGGCATCCATGGGGAAGAATAAGATAAGGGTTGATTGTAGGAGGAAATCAGACCCAGAGAAACAAGTTTTGTTTGCTTCCACCTGCGCCAGAAAGGATCTACTAAATGAAGCACTCATTTCTTCGTACATTAGTAGGTAAAGATGCCACAAGAATATAAAAAAAAGAATATATGTATGTATAACCACTCACTTTGCTGTACAGCAGAAATTAACAAAACATTGTAAATCAACTATACTTCAATAAAAAAAATATTAAAACTGAAAAAAAAAAAGGATACCATAGACGTAGCCTGGGGGCCAACTCTCAGCACAGTTCAAGGTCGGGCATGCATCCTTCCCTCTCTCTTTTTCTCAGTCTTCTTTTTTCTCTTTTCTCATGATCTATCTACCTGATCATTCAACAAATATTTATTAAGCATCTATTGTGTGACGGGTACCAGGTTAAGTGTTGGATCTACATATTTGAAGATCCCAGTCTAATAGAGGTCAAGGGCAAGTAAACATACTTTGGGGAAGGCATGTGGAAAATTTGCATCACATAATCTTAAAGGTTAATGGCTTTTGACCTACAAACTGCACTTCATAAAAAATAAGACAAGGATATTCAGTAAAGCATTTTTATTGTGGTTGAAAAATAGACAAATGTTGAACAATAGAGAACTGTCTATATTATGCAACTATTAAATCATATAAACTAGTAATATTTAACTATATGAAGACATTTTTATAAGTGGAATAATATTGGTAATTTGATAGGGATTGCATTAAATCTATCTGTAGATTGCTTTGGGTAGTATAGTCATTTTCACAATGTTGATTCTTCCAATCCAAGAACATGGCATATCTTTCCATCTGTGGGTATTGTCTTTGATTTCTTTCATCAGTGTCTTATAATTTTCTGCATACAGGTCTTTTGCCTTCTTAGATGGGTTTATTCCTACGCATTTTATTCTTTTTGTTGCAATGGTAATTGGGAGTGTTTCCTTGATTTCTCTTTCTGATTTTTCGTTGTTAGTGTATGGGAATGCAAGAGATTTCTGTGCATTAATTTTGTATCCTGCTACTTTACCAAATTCATTGATTAGCTCTAGTATTCTTCTAGTAGCATCTTTAGGATTTTCTATGTATAGTATGTCATCTGCAAACAGTGACAATTTTACTTCTTTTCTGATTTGGATTCCTTTAATTTCTTTTTCTTCTCTGATTGCTGTGGCTAAAACTTCCAAAACTATGTTGAATAATAGTGGTGAGAGTGGGCAACCTTGTCTTTTTCCTGATCTTAGAGGAAATGCTTTCAGTTTTTCACCATTGAGAATGATGTTGGCTGTGGGTTTGTCATATATGGCTTTTATTATGTTGAGGTAGTTTCCCTCTATGCCCACTTTCTGGAGAGTTTTTATTATAAATGGGTGTTGAATTTTGTTAAAAGCTTTTCCTGCATCTATTGAGATTACCATATTGTTTTATCCTTCAGTTTGTTAATATGGTGTATCACATTGATTGATTTGAGTATATTGAAGAATCCTTGCATTCCTGGGATAAACCCAGGAATGTGCTGTTGGATTCTGTTTGCTAGTATTTTGTTGAGGATTTTTTTTTTGCATCTATGTTCATCAGTGATATTGGCCTGTAGTTTTCTTTTTTTCTGATATCTTTGTCTGGCTTTGGTATCAGGGTGATGGTGGCCTCACAGAATGAGTTTGGGAGTGTTCCTACCTCTGCTATATTTTGCAAGAGTTTGAGAAGGATAGGTGTTAGCTCTTCTCTAAATGTTTGATAGAATTCACCTGTGAAACCATGTGGTCCTGGGCTTTTGTTTGTTGGAAGATTTTTAATCACAGTCTCAATTTCAGGGCTTGTGATTGGTCTGTTTATATTTCTATTTCTTCCTGGTTCAGTCTCGGAAGGTTATGCTTTTCTAAGAATTTGTGCATTAATTTCTTGCAGGTTGTCCGTTTTATTGGCATATAGTTGCTTGTAGTATTCTCTCATGAACCTTTGTATTTCTGCAGGGTCAGTTGTTACTTCTTTTCTATTTCTAATTCTGTTGATGTGAGTCTCCTCTCTTTTTTTCTTGATGAGGCTGGCTAGTGGTTTATCAATTTTATCTTCTCAAAGAACCAGCTTTTAGTTTTATTGATCTTTGCTATTGTTTCCTTCATTTCTTTTTCATTTATTTCTGATCTGATCTTTATGATTTCTTTCCTTCTGCTAACTTTGGGTTTTCTTGTTCTTATTTCTCTAATTGCTTTAGGTGTAAGATTAGGCTGTTTATTTGAGATTTTTCTTGTTTCTTAAGGTAGCATTGTACTGCTATAAACTTCCCTCTTAGAACTGCTTTTGCTGCATCCCCTAGGTTTTGGGTCATCGTGTTTTCATTGTCATTTGTTTCTAGGTATTTTTTGATTTCCTCTTTGATTTCTTCAGTGATCTCTTGGTTGTTTAGTAGCATATTGGTTATCCTCCATGTGTTTGTATTTTTTACAGTTTCTTTCCTGTAATTGATATCTAGTCTCATAGCGTTGTGTTCAGAATTGATGCTTGATACAATTTCAATTTTCTTAAATTTACTGAGGCTTCATTTGTGACCCAAGATCTGATCTATTCTGGAGAATGTTCCATGTGCACTTGAGAAGAAAGTGTATTCTGTTGTTTTTTGATGGAATGTCCTATAAATATCAGTTAAGTCCATCTGGACTAATGTGTCATTTAAAGCTTGCGTTTCCTTATTTTCTGTTTGGATGATCTGCCCATTGGTGTAAGTGGGGTGTTCAAGTCACCTACTATAATTGTGTTACTGTTGATTTCCCGTTTTATGGCTGTTAGCATTTGCCTTATGTATTGAGGTGCTCCTATGTTGGGTGCATAGATATTTACAATTGTTATGTCTTCTTCTTGGATTGACCCCTTGATCATTATATACTGTCCTTCCTTGTCTCTTGTAATAGTCTTTATTTTAAAGTATATTTTGTCTGATACGAGAATTGCTACTCCAGCTTTCTTTTGATTTCCATTTGCATGGAATATCTTTTTTTTTTTTTTTTTTTTTTTTTTTTTTGCGGTACGTGTGCCTCTCACTGTTGTGGCCTCTCCCGTTGTGGAGCACAGCCTCCACATGTGCAGGCTCAACGGCCATGGTTCACGGGCCTAGCTGCTCCACGGCATGTGGGATCTTCCCGGACCGGGGCACGAACCCATGTCCCCTGCATCGGCAGGCGGACTCTCAACCACTGCGCCACCAGGGAAGCCCTAAGGTAATTACTGATTGTATGTTCCTATTTCCATTTTCTTAATTGTTTTGGGTCTGTTTTTGTAAGTTTTTTCCTTCTCTTGTGTTTCCTGCCTAGAGAAGTTCCTTTAGCATTTGTTGTAAAGCTGGTTGGGCGGTGCTGTATTCTCTTAAATTTTGCATGTCTGTAACGCTTTTGATTTCTCCCTCGAATCTGAATGATATCCTTACTGGGTAGAATAATCTTGGTTGTACGTTGTTCCCTTTCATCACTTTAAATATATCTTGCCACTCCCTTCTGACCTGTAGAGTTTCTGCTGAAAGGTCAGCTGTTAACTACATCTTCTTTATCTATTCATCTGTTGACAGATACTTAGGTTGTTTCCATGTCTTTACTATTGTGAATAATGATGCAATGAACATAGGAGGACAGATATCTCTTTGAGATAGTGATTTCATTTTTTTGGCTATTTACCCAGAAGCGGTATTGTTGGATTGTATGCTTGTTCTATTCTTAATTTTTTGAGGCGCCTCCATACTCTTTTAAATATGGTTGCACCAATTCACATTCTCACCAACAGTGCACAAGTGTTCTCTTTTCTCCACATCCTTACCAACACTTGTGATAGTTGCCTTTTTGATAATAGCCATCCTAACACATATAAGGTAATATCTGTTTGGGGCTTTGATTTGCATTTCCCTAAGAATTAGTGATATTGAACACCTTTTCATACACCTGTTACCCATTTTATCTCCTTTGCAAAAATGTCTATTCAGGTCCTTTGTCCATTTTTAGATCAAGTTATTTATATATTTGCTCTTGAGAAGTATGAGTACTTTATATATTTTCGATAGTAACCCCTTACCAGATACATGGTTTGCAAATGTTTTGTCCCATTATGGAGGTCGTCTTCCACTTGGTTGATTATTTCCTTTGCTGTGCTGAAGCTTTTTAATTTGATGCAGTCCTGCTTGTCTATTTTTGCTTTTGTTGACTGTGCTTTTAGTGTCATAGCCAAAAAATTTTTGCCCAGACCAATGTAAAAAAGCTTTCCCTCTATGTTTCTTTGAGTATTTTTATAGTTTCAAGTCTTATATTTAAGTCTTTAATCCATTTTGAGTTGATTTTGTTTATGGTGTGAGATAGAGGTCCAATTTCATTCTTCATTCTTCTGCATATGGATATCCAGTTATCCCAACACCCATTCATTGAAGAGACTATCCTTTTCCTATTGTGTGTTCTGGGTACCCTTGTTGAAAATCAGTTTACTGTACATGTGTGAATTTATGTCTGGGCTCTCCATTCTGTTCCATTGGTCTATATGCCTGTTTTAAGGCCAGTACCATACTGTTTTGATTATTGTAGCTTTGTAATATATTTGGAGATCAATCTGTGTAATCCCTTCAGCTTTGTTTTTCATGCTCAAGATTACTTTGGCTATTTGGAGGTTTGTGTGTGTGTGTGTATGGTTCCATATGAATTTTAGGATTTTTTTTCTATTTCTGTAAAGAATACCATTGGGATTTTGATAGGGATTGCACTGAATTTGCAGATCACTTTGGTAATATGGATAATTTTAACAATATTAGTAATGTTAAAATGGTGTAACCACTTTTGAAAACAGTTTGGCAGTTTCTCAACAGGTTAGACACAGAGTATACCATATTGCCTAGCAATTCCACTCATGTGCATATACCCAAGAGAACTGAAAGCATATGTCCACAAAGAACGTGTACAAAAATGTATATAAACATCATTTTTCATAATAGTACAAAAAGGGGAAACAACCTAAATATCCATCAATTAATACATAAACAACTTGTGATATATCCATACAGTAGAATATTTTCATCCCTATAAAGGAATGAAGTACATTCCTTTATATGCATGTTATGACATGGGTGAAACTTGAAAACATTATGCTAAGTAAAATAAGCCAGACATAAAAAGACCACATATTATATGAAACCATCTATATGCAATTTCTAGAATAGACAAATCCATAAAGTCAGAGAGTAGATAAGTGATTCTAGAGGGTTGGAGGAGAGGGTAACAAGGAGTGACTGCTAATCGGTACAGAGTTTCTGTTTAGAGTGATCAAATGTTCTGGAATTAGTGGTGACCATTGTACAACCTTGTGAATATATAATGTGGTATTAAGTAGAAGTGGATTGCAAAAAATAATTTAGTAAAATCTTACATCAGTTGTCTAAAACCCAATTGTTACTGCTTTCTGTGGTTTTTATGTCCTTAGTCTATGAACATAGCAATATGTACTTTAAAATGAAGACAGGAATCAATTTAGAAGATAATGGCAAATGTCCTGCCCTCAGAAATATGACAATTTAAATGAATCCAATGCTTCTGATTTTGAATCATATCTGTTCTCCTTGAAAGAATAATAAGCAGGCCTTTTCATCCTACTGATCCTTGAAAATAAATGGCAAAGCTTTCCTTACTGGATTTGGTCATGAAATAGAATCCTAGGATCATCTACTAATAAAGGCTAACAAAGCACAAATAGGAAATAGACACAAAAAATAAGGCAATTTGAAATGATGGGCATTTCTCAAATTTACTCCTAAGATATATTATAAAAAATTCTCCTCAAGAAAAGAATTCTATGGTAAAAGATGTTTGGAGAGCACTGCTTATCCTTTTTCTTGACTATCTTGGATTCATATTGAAGGCCTGAGAAATTCTACAGTAGTCTGTTGAACTTTTAAATCCAGATTTTGCTGAATATATTTGATCAATAAACACTATTCCAGACTCCTCTAAACATCTTCTAGTACTTCATTTGCACAGAATATACTTTGGGAAACACTGATTGGGCAATTCATAATTTGGCAAATAACACAAGTTTCTTGATAACATGTAAACATGACACTTAGACCATTTTTGAATCATTGATGCCTTGCTATGAAGATGGCTACAGTAAACATAGCTAGGATACTTGCATCTGGAACTATGAAAGTAGGAGGCAGGAGGCTCATGTGAGGTATGGCCCAGGGTAGCTTTGGGCTAGGAGGAAATGCTGGATTTCATTAGCCCTTTTTTTTTTTTGCGGTACGCGGGCCTCTCACTGCTGTGGCCTCTCCCGTTGCGGATCACAGGCTCCGGACGCGCAGGCTCAGCGGCCATGGCTCACGGGCCCAGCTGCTCCGCGGCATGTGGGATGTTCCCGGACCGGGGCACGAACCCGTGTCCCCTGCATCCGCAGGCGAACTCTCAACCACTGCGCCACCAGGGAAGCCCTCATTAGCCCTTTTTATTCAAGGCTTCATTCCCCTAAGAATTTTCCAGTGGAAAGTAGAGCTTTCATTAGAAACCTTGTCAAGAATATGGCTGAAGGTGGAAAACACTCATTTCTCAGTCCAGGAATAATAATACCCCAAAAATAGAACATTGGTGGGTATGTCAAGAGACTAACACCCTAGATAAGGAAATAGTGACTTGCAGATACAGTTTTTTTTTTTTTTTCTCCCACCTTTCACCAGCCCTCAGGAAGAAAACCTCTAAAACCTGCATTCAGAGATCTCAGGCACTGCACTAGGAACAAAGATTATATAGTGCCAGTAAACTGCAGCACATCTTAAAAGCATGTAACTAATTTCAGCTGAGTTTGTGAAAATAGGCAACTAACACTGATCAGCAGGAAAAAATGTCAGACCACCTCTTGCTGATAGACAAAGAAGGGCCTGACTTTTGGAGAGCTGGTGAGACTATTATAGTTAATTCTGATCTCATTTTTCCTCTATTTGATTAGCCAAATCAGATTTTACTCTGGACCCAAGGACTACCTTGTTTGGTGTTTCAAAAGAATATTCAACATATGCCATTGTTTCTTCTGTTTTGGAATCTTTTGAATTGGATAAACTTGACCTTGCCTAACTTCTTAGTTTATCTTTGTAAAAGAGAAGAAAAATGTGATGGAAGGAAATGTTTTTTGCTTTAGTAAACCATTACTAGAACATCAACTACCACCACCAGAAACCGTGCGTGCCAATATTTTAATCTGCATATGTAGCAGAAGAAAAAATATCCCTTTGTTTTATAATTTAGAATAGTTATCATATCTGTTACCAATAATTATATTTTTTAATGAATTTAAGTATGTTCTCATTCTGAGAGATACTCGAAATACTTATGATTGTTTCCCTTCTGGATGATTCTCGTATTTAAGAGTTTAGATAAGAACACTGTCCCTGTTATAGGAATTTCAGGCCTCTGGAGGTAGGGGAGGTACACGTCAATAATGAAGAGGTCTTACTTTCTAGTGTTTTGATGAATCATACCAGGTGAGCAGTAGCCACTCTGCCTGTGTATAGATAGCTCTACAAATGACACGTAACAATAGCCTTTTAAAGTTCAAAGAATGTCCTGATTGGAAAAAACAAACAAACAAACCTAATTTTCTATGGTCTGTTATTATTTTCCTTTGGGGGATAGTGGGGCTATAGGCAATAGTGTCCATATAGGAAGCAAGTACTTTTTGTAAGAGATGGCCACTGAACAGAAATTGACTTTGTTCACTTTATTCTGTTAAGAGGTGCCAGTTATTACTAGATCTGCTTCATCTGGGCAACAAAAGAGCACTTACCAATACAGGTTAGGTCCACCCAGTGCTGCATGTCTCCTTAACAATACCTGCATAGGGCTGAAACTCAAGACATCATAAAGATAAAATTGTATCCACCTTGTGGAACAAACTATATATTGGACGTTCAACAGTTTTCATAAGCATAAGCCTGTGTTGTATCATAAACATAGAGTGAATTATAAAATATTGATAGAACTTTTTAAAGCATAGATTGCCTGCAAAGCCCAGGAAGTTAACACAAGTAAGTGGGCCAGCTATAAACAAACAGAGTGGTAGACACGGGGAAATTGGGGAATACACGCTCACTCTAAATAGGGTAGCTATTATTTATCTAACACAGGTTGTGGCCACGTGGAAATGCAAACACGGGTGTGCCAGATTTTCTGAGTTTTCAAAAGAAGTTGGCAATTTGGATTTGTATTAGTTTCCCAATTTTGAAATCACCCGATGTCTGTAAGTCAAATGTGGCCCATTGTTGGCCAGTTTGGATCCTGTTCTGGCTGCCAACCCTCCTCTACAGGATATTAGCAGACGCACTTGGTCTGAAGTGGCTAGGATGGTGTCTGTCCCAGCTCTCATCTGTATTACTTCTTCCACCGACCTTATTGGCACGTTTATGTCCATATCCGGCGCTAATCTAGACCCTAAGAATTCACATCCTACATGCTACTTCTCTTATCAGTCAATGTATATTACTTAATATTAAGAGCTAATACTAATCTTTGGATTAGTATTAGCTCTTGCTCAACGTTCAGCTTTTAAAATTTAAAACGCTGTCTTGCACTATAAAGAAAATCTGCTGGGTATCTGTTGTTCTAGCTATTTCTTTTCCTATTTACTACCGTTCAATGTGGTCAGTGCTGAAATTGCAGAGTGCCATGACCTCAGAATAACAGTCCTCTCTGCTAATGGCTTCTGCAAAATAGCTTTTGGAGCTGTAACTTCTCTGACTTCTCTGTAACTTCTCTGACTGTAGGGAAGGAAAAGAACATCTTCCAGGTTAAGTCCTGTTTGGAAGACATTGCTCCCTGAAATACTTACTGCTGTAGTGGTTGCTGGTTTCCCACTATCAACAGTTGAAATTAAAAGGAATTAAGTGACTATATTCTTTATTTTTTTCACTGACATGTTATTTTTTTTATTTTTAATTTTTTTATTGACGTATAGTTGATTTACAACGTTGTGTTAGTTTCAGGTGTACAACAAAGTCATTCAGTTATACATTTTTTTTTTCAGACTCTTTTCCCTTATAGGTTATTACAAAATACTGAGTATAGTTCCTTGTGGTATACAGTAGGATCTTGTTGGTTATCTATTTTATATATAGTAGTATGTTTATGTTAATCCCAAACTACTAATTTATCCCTCCCCGCTTCCCCTTTGATAACCATAAATTTGTTATGAGGTGACTATATACTTATGTGCAATTGCACCCATTATAAAACTCTATCATAGTCCTATTGTCCATCTCCTCCACTAGACTGAGTGCTGAGGACACTCTTATTCATTTCAATCTGCATAATGTCAAGCACAGTGCTTGGCACATAGTAGATGCTCACTAAATATTTGTTGAATAAATTAATGAATAAATACATCCATCTGACACAGACATTTTCCACCCCTCTCTCCAGTGAGTTAAATCAGAACTAGCCGGTATTCATGGTAATGAAGTATGAAAACCATGCCAGGAAGTACCCTTATATGTAACCCACAAATCACCAATCAACACCTTGCACAGATTTTAGTTCTGAGGAAAACATCAATGTGAAGCGAATACTCTGTAGAAATTTGGTAGGCTGAATAATGAACCCCCAAAGATGTGCATGCCCTAATCCCCAAAACCTGTGAATATAAACTGTTACTTTACATGGCAAAAGGGATTTTGCAGATGTGATTAAGGTTACAGACATTCAGATGGGGAGATCATCCTGGATTATCCGAGGGTGGCTAATCTATTCACACAAGTCCTTAAAAGCAGAGAACATTTTCCAGTGTTGAGAGAGAGAGGTGATGATGGAATCAGGGTCAGAGAGATGCAACATTGCTGGTTTTCAAGATGAAGAAAGAGGGCCATGAGCCAAGGAATGTAGATGGTTTGTAGAAGCCTTCTAGAAGCTTCAGAAGGAACACAGCCAGGGTGACATTTTGATTTTAGCCCAGTGACACCCAGGTGAGATTCCTAAGTTACAGAACTATAAGATAATAAATGTGTGTTGTTAAGAAGTTTCTGCTGATACTCATATTGCTAGATCTGATTTTTCCTTTATTGAACATTTGTTAACTGTTAGATAAAAATGATCATTAAGCCTTCATAGGCCAAACTAGAATATGCTTTAATGGCAGCAATGTTCAATAGAATATTTTATGAGCATCCTGTTTATCTTTAACAACATCCATTTCGTAGAGTATGGTGATTAGCATTAAAAATTCTGAGTACTGGGCAACATTATCCAGCTGGCTGGGAGAACAAGGCCTTCAGATGGTTTTGTTAACACTGGCATTTACAAAGCCCTCTACAAGGTCCTGGAAAACAGGGGCTATAACAGGAATTGCAAAGAGGTGAGTCCATTTTTTTTAAGTATTTAATGTCAGACAAATTTGGGGACTACAAAAACACTGCTGGCCAGATACTTTTCCCCACTTACAGAAGAGTCTCTCGGAGTTTTAAAGTAAATGGGCCCCCTCCTCCTATCCTGGGGAATGAGACTGGTTCTGTGACACTCCAAGATCATCAACAATAATGTCTCAAATGAGAGCTCATATGTGAAAGCACCTTGAAACTCTAAATTGGTATATAAATGGAAGGGACTATTATCGCTGCCACACTCCCTTCAATGGATTCCCGGTCTTCTTCAAGGCTCTACTCACATCTAGCATCTCATTAATAAATGACTATAGCAACTCATATTTCCAGAGGTATTTTAACCTTCCAGTGTTACTTTATTGTATCTTCTCATTCTATTCTTCCGAGAAACCTGTGCCATAGGAGGTTCAGGTTGTATTAACCCCATGGGCAGAGGAGGGCACTGAGGTTGAAATTAGGTGACTGCAACTCAGCAAATATACTAAAAGCCATTGAATTGTTACACTTTAAATAGGCAAATGGAGTGGCATGTGAATTCTATCTCAATAAAGCTGTTATATAAAAAAATCATTGTTACCTACAAATTTTTAGAAAACTATTAAGTGACTGGCCCAGGTCTCATAGACAGCTACTTTCAGTGCTGGATCTTGCTGGTAATGATGGAAACTCAGGGAAGTGGAAGAAACATAGAAGCAGAACAGTGATTATTATAAACCACTAAATGTCAGATCACGAGACATGATAATTTCAAGCTCTGCTCAAAACTGAGTTCTCCTCTCCTCACTCCCCACCGCTGCGGAAGCTTTTAAATTTCTTCATGCCTTAATCAGCTCCTCAGGAGCTATGTTAAACCTGAACCTAGAGGTGAAGGCTGTCAACAGATGCAGCTCTGCAAAGCGGGTCAGACAGAAGCGTGGCAACGAAGCAGAATTGCCAACGTGCTTTCCCAATGGACTGTGCTTACTGACATTTGTTCGGTTTGTCTCGTGCAACATAAAGAAGCTTTATCTGCTGAGTATGCTCTATAATAATTTCCAATCCTAACTTTTAACTGGGAAAACAAAAGCAGCAATCACGTCCAAAGTTACATGACAACAAAAAACAGAGCTCAGAATAACCATCATTCTTCATTTATTTTTCCATTAGAGAAAGAATATGGATCTTGTTATGAAGCAAATATTGGTGAGAATTTTCTAGGCAGAATTGTGCATCTCTCCCAATCCCCATAAATGATGTATGCTGATTTTACTTCCACATAATTCCCAGGGTGCACCTGATCTACAAGCTGACATTTCTTTGTGAATCTTTAAGCTAATGTCTGCTCTGGTCTCCTGTGCAGAATCAAACGAAAATTTGCCTACTCAACTTTAGTCAAGTATTATGTATTTGCTTATGAATGTTGCCTGGGAAAAAATGGGTCATCTATTTTAAAGAGATTATTTTGTATCTGTATAAATGAGGGTCCCTAAAAGGCTTTTGGGGGATTTTATTCGCAAAGAACACATTTCAAAGAAGCTTTACATTTACCCAGACTATAGAAAGCTGTCCCAGCTGGAAAATGAAAATACCATCTCACTAATTACATCCTTTCATTATTGGAATAAAGTTCTGTTTGATGTACCGTGGCTGTTTCAGTAAATATGTTCAAGTGTCTTTCTCTGAAGATCAAGGGCATTTAGTAGAATTCATTGCCCTTAGAGGTGTGTCACCTAAGAAAAGGTGTGATGACCTGCTAACTATGGGAAACCTTTTGCAAGTGTCGTTTTCTGTTCCAGAATTTTACCATTACTGAAACTTTTCATTTCAACTGATCTACCTGTAACAAGCTCTTATTTTGCAACTTGGATAATTGACCCATAAGAATGCGTGCTAACTCTTCAGTTTCCCAAGTAAAAAGATTTTCAATTTTGACTCAAATTTTTACTGACTTTACATCCAACCACATCCTTATGAGCTTCTGTCATATGCCGACCCATTCTGGCCACTCTTAAATTGGTGACCTTTCCTTCATATGTCTAACATTTTTTCACTAGACCCAAGTTTCACCTCCGTAATCCTTTCTTGACAACTGAAATCACTACATATAGATTAACCACATTGTGTTGATTTATTTTAATTTGTCCATCAACTTGGTGAGTGGTGGAGAGTGAAGCTAACACACAGAGAGAAGCAGAAGCAGAAGCACTTATAAATCAGAAAGGATTAAAGGGGCTTTAGAAATTATCTGGTCTACAGTCAGAATGGCCATCATCAAAAAGTCTACAAACAATAAATGTTGGAGACGGTGTGGAGAAAAGGGAACCCTTCTACACTGTTGGTGGGAATGTAATGGAGAACAGTATGGAAGTTCCTTAAAAAACTAAAAACAGAGCTACCATATAAACCTGCAATCCCACTCCTGGGCATATATCCAGAGAAAACTCTAATTTGAAAAGATACATGCACCCCAATGTTCATTGCAGCACTATTTCCAATAGCCAGGACATAGAAGTAACCTAAATGTCCATCAACAGGTGAATGGATAAAGAAGATGTGGTATATATAAACTATGGAATATTACTCAATCATAATAAAGAATGAAATAATGCCATTTGCAGCAACACGGATGGACCTAGAGATTATCATAGTAAGTGAAGTAAGTCAGACAGAGAAAGACAAATATCATATGATATCCCTTATATGTGGAATCTAAAAAAATGATACAAATGAACTTATTTACGAAACAGAAATAGACTCACAGACATAGAAAACAGACTTATGGTTACCAAAGGGGAAAGAAGGGGGAGGGATAAATTAGGAGCTTGGGATTGAAAGATACCATTACATATAAAATACACAAACAACGAGGACCTACTATATAGCACAGGGAACTATATTCAATATCTTGCAATAATCTATAATGGAAAAGAATCTGAAAAAGCACATATATATATGTATAACACACACACATATACACATACATATATAACTGAATCACCTTGCTGTACACCAGAAACTAACACAACATTGTAAATCAAATATATTTCGATTAAAAAAAATTATCTGTTCTACACCCTCATTTTACATATATGGAAACTAAATGTCACAAAAAAATAAATTACTTATCAAAAGTCACAATTAATAATCATGAGAAATGTGGCCCCTAGAACTCAGGTTTCCTATAGTATTTCTGTCTATGCTTCTAACTTTTACCGTTTTATAGGTCTATATGAATTTGGGCATCTCTTCAACCTTACAGTTTCCTAAACACCTCTCCTCACTCACCTAGCTTGCTTTCCCCTCTCTGTTTTCTTCTTTTATATTACCATAATACTCTGTGCATACTTTCATTGCAGCATTCATCATGATGTACAGATAGAGTTGATTTTCTTATGTTTATGCTCTTGGACTGTGGATTTCTTGAGAGCAAGAGCTGGGTCTTGTTCAACTCTGACTCTTTATGTACAGAACTACACCTGGCACAAAATAGGTACACATCAACTGTTTGTGAAATAAAGTTGGATTTAAAATATTAGCCTCAACTTTCAAATTAAAACTGCACTAAGATACCATTTTCATCTACCCAACTGAAAATAATCTCTAAATCTAACAATATACCTTTTGTTGGTGAGGCCATGGGGAAAGAGCCATCTAAATCATTGCTGCTGAGAATGCAGAAAACAATAACTTCAGTGGAGGAGAATTTGGCAATATCTAGGAAAATTACATACGTATTTAGCTTTTGACCCAGCAATCTCACTTGTAGGAATTGATCTCAATGACATGCTGGCAAAAGTATGGAAAGATGTGAGCATGGTACTGTTTACCGTAGCACTATTTGTAACAGCAAAAGACTGGAAAATCACACAAATCTTCACCAAAAGAAGACTGAATGAACAGACTACAGTACATCTACAAAATGAAGTATTATGCAGTTTGAAACAGGGTTGGAAAGTATCTGTACATCCAATTGTCAAGTAATCATGAGGATTTTTTAAAATGAAAAGTAGCAAGGTGGAGAAACAGCTGCATAATATTCTAGCATTTATCTACTATTTATCTAAAATGTATTTGCTGTATTAAAAAGAAAAATGAAAGGATAAATTACAAAATAAAAAAGTAATGGTTACTAGCAGAAGATAAGGAGTAGGGAGAAATGAACAGTGATAGAAGTTAGGCTTCTTGGTTTGTAGATTTGCTTAGTAGAATATACCTTGTGTTTGAATATACCTTATTTTGTAGCTTTGACTTTAAAACAATGCAAATATTTTTTATAATTATAAAACAAAATTCCATTTAGAAAAGCAATCCTAAAATAAAAAACAATGTAAACAAATGAACCTGACCATGTATCCATGACATAATCACATAAGGAGGAAGAATTCTGAGCAACTGTAAATCACAGTAATTTGGTGGTATTGACTTACTGGGATGTGGCCTATGGATAAACTGCAGAAGGCATCTTACAGTTGTTTTTATTTTTTTCCAGTAATCATATCATATTAGTAATATTGGCATTATTATTCTGAGGTTCAATCAAATGGGCATTCATAGAGTGGTCATTGAGAAGCATGCTTTTCAGTGTAGTTAAAAGGAGATACATGTATAAAATCAATAAGGTTAATTAGAATAGGAATAGAAAGTATTAGCATGAATTTGTAATACATTTTACCTTAAAAATAAATGAAAACAACACATATTCCCTAGCTCTGAACACTTAAGGGACTAGAAACAGTGACTATCCCACTAGCACTAAACACTCCAGTGTCTAAATTATGGTTTCAAAATACAACTTCTTACTTAAAAGAAACCACAGCTCTTTGGGTAAATGACTAATTTCAACAATGGTGCAGGGAATGTACAAAATAAGCCTGGAACATGTGTTAATACCATAAAACAAGAACACCATCAAAAACTTCTGGAGTCATGTCAAAAGAACTCAAGAAAAAATCTGAATAAACTCAGAATGGCTTAAGGTGGGATCATATGAGCATCAATAAGGATATGAGTTACAAAAAATTTAAGTAAATTTACATACTTTAAATACGTTGGTATCCATAACTTCATAGTGATACTAAAAAGAATCATGGCTCACTTTTGGAGGATGCCAGGAAAAAATCCATTATTTTGAAAACTGGTAAATGAGGAGAAATAATCATTTTTCTTGCTTTTCCTATATGACCTACACATCATGGTTACTAAAGAGCAGATTAGGGAAAGTTTCTCTTTGTGGAAGTATCCCAGCTAATAAATGAAGAAAATATAATTGAATGAGAATATCAGCATTTGGTAATCCCTATTAAAGTGATGGTTCTGGGCAATAATCATCAATGACTGACAACATCACAAAAAAGGACAACCAGATATCAGGTACTTCTAAGGGAAGCATGCTGCACCATCTATGATGTAGTATTGACCCCCCAAATTGAATACATATCTGATCAAACCTGTAGATCTAATGACCAATTAACAGGAAATACAAGGGACAGAGAAATATGTTAATGACACCATGGGGATGCAGGCAGCAAAACCAAACTGTGAGTACTTCCACAGACAAAAAATTAGTTTCTCAGCAAAAAAAATTACAAAGAAAAATCAGTTATTTGAGTACCTAGAGATTAAAAGAGACTGAAGAGCTATATCCATTAATTCTAATATATGGACTTTATTATTTTCTGGGTTTTTTTTTTTAAACCAGAAATGTTTTTATTCTACTTTTATGCTTAACTGGTCCATTTATTTAGCTGAAAATAGAATCTTTGATTGAAAATCATTTGCTTTCAGAACTCTGAAGGCATTCCTTCATTATTTTCTAGTAGTTTCGTCAATGAAAAAAATCTGACGTCAGACTAATTTTATTTGTTGATTACCTGTTTTTTTCCCTTGCTGGAATATTTTAGGATCTTTTCTTTATCCTTTATATTTAAATCAAACAATTTATATATGTTAGGTGGACCTTATTTGGATTCCTATTCAAACAAACTATAAAAAGATAACTACTGAGGAATGGCTATTTGATGATATTAAAGAATAATTCTCATTTATTTTTAGGAATAATTTTTAAAGGGCCCTTAACTTTAAAGACATGTTCCAAAATATTTTTCAAATAAAATAATATTATGTCTAACATTTGTTTTTAAATAATCCTGAGTTTGTGGCTGGGGTATAAATGAAATAAGATCAGCTATGAATTGATAACTGTTGAAGCTGAATGATGGGTGTATGAGGATTTGTTATACTATTCACTCAACTTCCATGTATGTTTGAAAATTTTCATGGTAAGATCCTCAAGACTTCAGCCTGAAGTTTATCAATAAGAAAATAAAATTTGGCTTAATATTTCATTATCAAACCTTCCATTGTAACCATTTTAGTGTCTCCTGCCTAAATCTCATTAAAAAGAGAGAATGGCAGATGGATCTATTCTATAATATATACCACAGTCGTTAAGAAAAAAATAGTTGATTTTTCTTCCTCAGTCCACACTTAGGGAAAGGTTGAAAAAAATCCTTCGGTGTCCTCTTCCTACATTCCATCAGGATAACTTCTGTCAGCAAGTTTAAGAAGGGTCATGATGAAGCTAAGAGGATTCACCCTACTAATGAACTAGATCCAAAGGAAAAAAGAAGTAAATGAAATGGTCTGCTGTGTAAAGTCCAATATAAAAAAGATGGGTAAAACTGGGCTAATATAGGTTGGTCTAACTAGCTAAGGAGAAGACCTATTTATCGTAGCAGCAGTCTTCATAAACTGAAACAATGCTCAGAACCAGATGGGTAGCATCGTCTTCCATTTTTATCTAATGTTCCATTTTTATCCAATAAGAGAACAATCATAGCTAGTGTAAGGTGAGAAGGGCATCAAGACCCAGCCTCAAACAAAATGGAGCTATCAAGAGATAGTCAGGGAATCTAGGACCCTCTCGATTAGTCTAGGAGTTCCAGAAGGAGCTTGGTGTACAAATTAGGGAATCAAGACAGACATCACATGATACAGACTTGACAAATATAATAGTATTGGGAGAAGGCTGCAGCTTAGGCAACTTGAAGTGTCATAGTTATTCACAGCCAATACTAGAACCTGGATAATGAATACGATCATAAACACCCGACTGACTTGTCACATATGGTTTAAAAAAAATGCATGGGTCTAAGCTTGTAGGCTGAAGCCATTCAGTGCCTACAGCTAAACAGGGATGGGAGAAGCAGGGGCTGACACACTCTGCTTATCTCTATGCTGTTAGCCCTGCCTATAATGCATTTTCCTGTTGAGGTGCCACTTCTCATCCTTTAAAAACCGGGTCAAATATCATAGCTTTCTAGGAAACATTTCCTGATGGAGATGGAAAAGATCGTTCCTCCTTTAATCCCCCAGAGTATTCTGCCTGTAATTCTTTTATGACATTTATCTTACTTTGCCTTTTTCCTTTCTCTTGTATGATTAGCTTGCCTTTAAGAGATTATAAACTCTTCAAGGGCAGGGATCATGTGCTCATCTTTTTATCACTCTCACCACAGAGTAGATACTATAAAAGTTATGTGTTTGATTGAGAGTTTGTCTTCCAAGTTGAAAAGTTGATTCAGAACTTCAGGTTTAAAGTGATGTGGGCTAGTAGTTTCTGTTTCACACGCACCCACTTTCCTACAATAATACCTATGAAGACAGGAAAAAAGACCAAAAAAAAAAAAAAAAAGATTGACAAGCAAGTAATTGTCAGAACCTGGAATAGGTTTTGTCTAATTATAGGACATCCACAATGAAATTGGCAATGGCAAGTGGAAGTTGGCAGATGCTTTGCAAGCAGAAATGAAAAACACCTGTTGTCCTGATAGCACTGGGGAGAGGCTCATCCCTCCCACACTGCCTGGCCCCAGGGTAGGTACCATTCAGAAAAACAGGCAAGCCAACCAATACAAGGCAGGTACTTTTTTTAGGTGACCAAGGTACTATTAAACTCTCCTATCAGGTCTTACCTTTCTCATTCATTCAGTGCCTATAACTCAAGAAAACAATGTGACAGAAAACATGAAGTGAACTAGGAACTGGCAGTGATATACTGCATTCTGCAAGGAATGGACCCAAGTTCACTAGCTTTGTTTGAATTAGGAAGAGACACTCCCTCTTAGTGGATCCAGCCTTATACACGCATATCTTGGAGAATGAAGTACATTCTAGGTTACACCCTGCATTAAACCAGATGACCCTGTGTAGAGCCAAACCTGCACAACCATACTCAGCAGCTCTGAAGAGTCCCAGGAAGTAAAAGGCTGCAGTTGGAGGAAGGGGTGGAAGCGTAACTGGTGGATGCTGAAGCTTAGAGTTTTTCATTTTCTTCTTTAGTTCAGTGTCAGAGAAATGAGCATGGAGAGAAAACTAAAACATAAATGGGGATCCTAACAAAGTCTGCTTAGATAAATGGTTCTCAGCCCAGGGGCAATTTTGGCCTCCAAAGGATATTAGTCAGTTTGGAGACATTTTTGGTGGTTATACTAGGGGAGGACATCATCTTTGGTGGTCACACTGTCATCTAGTGGGTAGAGGCCAGGGATGCTGCTAAATATCCTATAATATACAGGACCACTCCCCCCAAAAACACAAAAAAGAATTATCTGGCCCAAAGAAGCTGAGGAACCCTGAAATAGATAAATGCCTGCTAGCAATGTAAATTGAGTGAGGAACAGAAATATCAACTGAATTTGAGAATAAGATTTTATCTATATATATATTGGAAAAGATGAGGGGAAAAGGGATGCCTCTCATACCTCATGACATTGGGACAGACTAGAGCTCTTCTTGTTCCAGGAGAAGGAGAACAAATGATGAACATGGGGTCTATGAAAGGATACTGCAGAACAGAGGAAAGGTGATGTTTTTGAAGGCTTAGTGGAGAAGCGGATTTTGACAATTATTTGTCCCAGGAAACAGAGAAAAGAAACTAAACTTCTTAGCATTCTAAATAGAATTCAATAAGACGTGGTCTCTATGAAATAAGAACAGAGAAAAATGAATAAAAGATAAGACAATGCTATGCAAAATCATCTAGATAAGCTGAAAAGAAGTTCTGTGGGGAAACGATTCTGAAGAAACTAAAATAGCAAACAATGAATAAAACACACTCTACAAGCAGAAAACAACAGAACTGACACTAAGGAAACTCCACGAAACAGGGCAAGCTGAGAAACCGTAGCAGCGAGGAGAAGATAGTCAAAAACAATGGGAAAAATAAAAAGAGAGATTCAACCACAGATAATTGTCATTCCAGAGCAAAAGACTAGAATAAATGGAACAGATATAATAACAAAGAGCATAATAATTGAAAACTTTTCTGAGCTGAATATATACCAGAGTCCAAAATTCTCAGGGTTTCCTGAATACCAGCAAAAGAAGTTTGTTTTTTTTTAATAAAAAGGTCTACAGCTACACATATTCTCACAAATATTTGATTTGACTTTATTAACAATAATTAAAAATATCCTACAAATTTTGAGGCCTGCATGGGTAGGGACATAATTCTCTACATAGAAATAAAAATCAGCCATTTCAGATGTCACAAGTCTTCCTTGATACACTCAGAAGAACATGTTAATAATTGTGCAATATATACAGAATTCTGAGGAAGAAACATTCTGCAACAAGAACTGTATACTTAGACAAGGTGTCATTTATTCGTATCAGATATGAAAGAGCCTGAAAAATGCACCAACAAAAAGCCTTTCTTAAAACAAGCAAACAAAAAAAATACTTGACCACATGGTGCTCCAGACCACGTAGCAATGAAGCTCGATGGATAAGTCAAGCAAAGGCTATTCCTACCTTAAGAGAACTGCCATTGCTCACTGAATGGAATAAAGCACGGAGCCTCCCAAAGGATATAGATATGATTGTAAAACTTGAATGCAAATGGTAAAAAGTTGTATTATAAGAGATCTATGATGAGAAAAACATAATGGCATACCAAAACACTAGATGTTAAACTCTAATGGAGGGAGACGGACAATTAATAAGGAAATGATTGAGCATATAAATAAACAAATACATAAATAAACAAAAGAAATCATTATAAATGCTATTAATACTATGAAGGAAAGAAATAGGATGCTGTGATGGAGAATAACTGGGTAACCTACTTTCATGGAATAACTTTCCTAGGATGTTTCATTGAAGCTGAAATACCTGAAGGATGAGTAAGGAGTGAGAGGAGCAGAGTGCGCTATGGGTGAAGGTCATGACAGGTGCACAAGCCCTTGTGGTGGGAAGGAACATGGCACATTGGGAGAACCAAGCTGCAGCCTCACTAGCTTCTTTCAGAGTGAGCCTGAGAAAGCATGGTTGAGACTCGATGCTAACGAGGTAGGTAGGAGCAGCCACATCATCCGGGTTCTTATAGTCTGTAGCAATGGTTTGCGGGTTTATTCCAAGAGCAGTAAGTTTTAAATTGAGGAGGGGTAGAATCTGATTTACTTTTCAAAAGAAAAGTATAACTGCTCTGTGGAAATATATTGAAGTTCTTTTACATGACACAGAGACAAAAATTTTGTCATGTACATAAACTATTTCAAAGCACAGAAAAATATGAACAGCTTCCCATATGATTTTTTGAAGAGAATATAGTGCATAAAATCTGATAAAGATAGCTCAAAGAAAGAAAGCTAGAGATAAATCTCACTGTTAATATAGATGTGAGTCCTAATTAAAATAATGATAAAACAAATTTATTGGTATATTAAAAGCAAAACGTACCATGACAATCCCAGGGAAATATAGATCCCAAGTATTAATCCATTAAATTAAAAACCTGAATGAGAAAAATGAGATAAATATCATCAAAGATGGAAAAATAAAGTATTTGATAAAATTAAAGGCCTATTACTGACTTTGAAATTTCCAAATAAACTAGGTATAGAGGCATCATTTCTCAAGATGATGTAATTTATCTACTGTGAACACCCCCTAAAATGGATTATCCCAGTGTTTTCAATATCTTTCTTCAAGTTGCCAAAAAATGTAACAACATCAATAATAGTAAGAACAGCCATAGAAACATTTATAGAGGATTTACCATATGTAAGACAATGGTTTATTTTATGTGACTTATTCCCTTTAATTTTCACAGCAGTCTTCACAATAAATGAGTTCTATTTTATCTCCATTTTACAGATAAAGAAATTGAGATTCTGAGTAGATATGATATATAGAAAAAATATGCAAAATTAACATTATTTGTGAACAATAGTATTATATGCCTAAAAATCAAAGAAAATACATTTCAAGTAGAACAGAGAGTTCAGTTATGTTGGCCAGATCTTTTTTAAAGAGACATAGTTGTACAGCAGAAAAGAAAAACAGACGAATACATTGAGACATACATTTTATGTATTCAAAATTGTAAATTTGTTAATTCTTGCCAAACTAATTAATATATGTAAATCAACTCCAATCAATTAAATTCAATTATTATTATTTTTTTATTGAAGTACAGTTGATTTACCATACTATGTTAGTTTCAGGTGTACAGCATTGTGATTCCATATTTTTGCAGATTATACTCCATTATAGGTTATTACAAGATAATGGATATAATTCCCTGTGCTATACAGTATATCCTTGTTGCTTATCTATTTTATATATAGTAGCTTGTATCTATTAATCCTATGCCCCTAATATTTCCCTCCTACCTTCCCTCTCCCCTTTGGTAACCACAAATCTGTTTTCTATATCTGTGAGCCTGTTTCTGTTTTGTGTATACACTCAGTAAATTCAGTTTTTTTGAATTGATAAATGGGTACCAAGATGAATAAAAGGGTGAGAATATCTGTGGAAAATGTGGAAAAAGAATAGTAAGGAAAGATTTGTCCTATCAGATAAAACACACATCATAAATCTAAGAAAATGAACATCGTAACATTATTGCAAAAGTAGAATATCTAATCAAGAGAACAGACTAGAAAGCCTGAAAAAAACTTTAATATAAAAATAATGTGGAATAAAGTAAATATGTTATTTCAAATAAGAGTAAAATGATGAATTCTTCAATTAATTTTCCTGATACAACTGATTTGGAAAATAATATTATGTTTGAACTCAATCTGATTTCATAGCACTAAACTATATAATAGGTAGACTAAAAAATAAACTGTAAAACAACAAATACGTTATAAAGCCAGAGGGACTTCCCTGGTGGTCCAGTGGTTAAGACTTCACCTTCCAATGCAGGAGGTTTGGGTTCGAACCCTGGTCAGGGAGTTAAGATCCTACATGCCTCATGGCCATAAAACCAAAACATAAAACAGAAGCAATATTGTAACAAATTCAATAAAGACTTAAAAAAAAAAAAATGGTCCACATCAAAAACAAAAAAGCCAGAGAAAAACATAGGTGATTATTTCTCCCAACTTGATTTTTATAATTGAAACCTATTATCATTTTGGAAATAAAAGTACTAAAAAATGATTTAGAGAAATATAAATATCTCTACCCAATAGAAAGAGGGCAAGGCACATAAAGAGACAGTCATCAAAAGGAAAATAAAAATAGTAAATAAACATTAAAAAATTTAACCGAAATATATGTATGATCTTGGGCAAGAACATACTTAGATTCTTAAAGGCTCAAAATCCTCATTTGTAAAATGATAGAATAAGAAAGGGGAATACTTTGTCTTCACTGTCCATGAGTGTAAAGCCAACTGGTCATAAAATATCTGCTGTGATAAAAATTAGTACATACGGTCTTTGAATGGGGGCTGCCTCCTTATTAAAGGTATACTTCTATTTACCATGCCAAGGAAAGGCAGGCTGTAGTAGATACCCAGGTGGATTTGTTGATAGGAAAGTGGGTCACAATGCCCTTTCAGCATAGCCAAAGTGCAGTTCAGTCATCAACATTTTGTAAAGCATCATTTTTCTACTTGATTTATATAGGTGATCCCAGCCAAGTCCGTATTTCTGTGCTTCTGGGGAAGATGAAATTTGTTAGATGTTTTTGTCACTTTGCAATTATATGTCACAATTCGACTATTCTATTTTCTTTTCTTTTCTTTTTTTTTTATGGTACGCGGGCCTCTCACTGCTGTGGCCTCTCCCGTTGCGGGAGCACAGGCTCTGGACGCGCAGGCTCAGCGGCCATGGCTCACGGGCCCAGCTGCTCCGCAGCATGTGGGATCCTCCCGGACCAGGGCATGAACCCGCGTCCCCTGCATCCGCAGGCAGACTGTCAACCACTGCGCCACCAGGGAAGCCCTCTTTTTTCTTTTTAATTATTTTATTTATTTTATTTTTGGTGCATTGGGTCTTTGTTGCTGTGCACGGGTTTTCTCTAGTTGTGGCGAGCGGGGGCTACTCTTCGTTTTGGTGTGTGGGCTTCTCATTGCAGTGGCTTCTCTTGTTGCAGAGCATGGGCTCTAGGCACACGGGCTTCAGTGGTTGCAGCACACTGGCTCAGTAGTTGTGGCACAAGGGACCTAGAGTGTGCAGGCTTCAGTAGTTGTGGCACGTGGGCTCAGTTATTGTGGCTCCCGGGGTCTAGAGCGCAAGCTCAGTAATTGTGGCACACAGGCTTAGCTGTTCCGCGACATGTGGGATCTTCCCAGACCAGGGTTCAAACCCATGTCCCCTGCATTGGCAGGCAGATTCTTAACCACTGCACCACCAGGGAAGCCCGACTGTTCTTTTCTCTTGGAAATATAGAGTGTCTCAGAACAGATTGCAGATTATGTTGACCCTTCATGTCCTATGTAAAATAATAAGTACTTTGTTGAAAAGAATTGCTCTCACAAGAGAAAAACAAGTCTATGAATTTTAATTTGTTTTTAAATCTGAGGAAAAAAAGTCTATAAAAAAAAGATGCCAAAATATGGAGGAAAGAAAGGCACCAACAATAAACCTTTTGCTACAACCTCACAGCAAATTTATAAACCAATTTTTAAAATGTGGGATACATTCAATAATAAATAATAAATAAATAAATAAAATGTGAGGTAGGAAAAAATTAAGCGCTTCACTTATCTGGTGCTCAGATCTGTGTTATCCAGAATTTTTGAACAAATATATTTATTGAATGAGTGGATGCATAAACTCAAAGATTGTTTATCTAGTATTCCATCTCACAACAGATTATAAGAAGCACATTAGAATGGGGCAGATTGAAAAAGCTGTTGAAGACTGATACTCTGTAATAAAAGAAATAGCATACTGCAAAATTATTTAAACACACACACACACAAACACAGCCTAGAGCCATTTGCTGCAGGGACAAACAGCTCTATAAGCATAATGGACCCTGCGGATGTCAGAGACATTACAAGTCTGAGTAGTAATAGACATAATAACAGCTCTTATTGATGGAACATTTACTATATGGACAGGTACTATACCAAGGGCTTTATACACACCATTTCACTTCATCCTCACAACAATCTTATGAGATTGGTACTATTATACCAATGTTATAGATGAGGAAACAGAGAGATTAAGCAATTGTCAAAGGTCACACTGATCATAAGCAACAGAGTTTGGACTGAATTCCAGCCTCTCTGACTCTAAAGCCCTGTGGCCTTATTCATTCTGCTGTGTTGTCTTCCCCAGTCAGGTTCACACACCCTACTGTGCTGCAGAGTCCAAATCCCCATTTCTTGTCCAACATTGTTTGTCAATCACTCATTTCACAAGTATATTAAGCGCTTAATGGGACGAGCACTGTTCTAGGGATTGTCCTAAAGGAGGGTTGTCCTATAGGATTGTCCTAGTCTAATGAGGCAGTGCGTGTGCAAAACAATTTATCAGCAATGCCATAAAGTAGCTCTAGCATTTTTCTTGGTTGGTGGAGGGGGATGAATTATCATTACATACTTGCAATTCTTTACAACAGAATCTAATTTCAGTGCATATTTTTCATCTCACTTTTGTTCGTAGTCATCCAAGAATGCTGCCTCCTGAAGCCCAGTGACATTTCCACCAGCCCTTTAAAAATGATGGAAAAGGGGGAGGGAATTCTAAACATAGAGAAGAGAATACACAAATGCATGAAAGTAACAGAATAATAATGAATGCAGCGACTGGAGAGTCTTCTGGATAGCTCACAGTGGTTCTCAAACTTGAGGGATCTGGAGCACCTGCAAAAAACAAGATTCCTGGTCCCCATTCCAATGATTCTGATTCAGGAAATCTGGGGTGGTGCCAAGAATGTGCATTCTAAGCAAGCCTTCACCCTCTCACCCAGATGACTCTGATGCAAGACATGGGGAAGAAACCCTGTGCTGGAGTTTTCTGAACGCAAGAAGCAATGAAAGGCCAGGCTCAGGAAACCTAACAAACAGCCTTGTACAAATTTGGCATCAAACCTGAGGCAGACTCTTGGGCCCCGGCTCTGGCCCCTTTGCCGGGTTACGTACTACCACACAGACCTTTAAGTCATTTTGCCTATGGGCTGCAGGTATACATACAAGCCCAGCCACCTGTGGTCTTTTCTTTTCTTAGCATAGACTCCAGTGCAGTCCTCGGAATGAAGCTGCTTAGTGGAATCTGTGTGCCAGGGGAATGAACACAACCAACAACACTTCATGAATATTAGTTACTGGCCAAATCTATCCTTAAACAACCCATCCCCTACCTCCCCATCTCCCCCACCCCCACCAGTCTCCCCCTTTCTCTCTTGGCAGATGGCAGGTCTCCAAGATTGCTCATGAGCTACAATTAGTCCATAAACCAAAGAGGAACTACGCGTCTTTCAGGAATGATTTGCAGACCTTTGGCCCCAGAGGTATGGAATGGGGCCAGTTTCTGGCTACTCTCCTTGAAGTATGAAGCTATGAACCTATATTTCAAGCACACAAGTTTTAAACTCTCTCTCTGAGATATCTCAAACAGGAAGGTAGGGAAAACGAGTCTGCAGGAAAGAAAAACAACCACTACACCACAACAAAATTTAGAGCCAATTTAATATATGACCAGAATTCATTAAACAATTGATGTATTCCTGGAACTGTACAAAATGCTATAGGAAAGGGAATGACATTACTCCTGTTCCCAAGTAGCTTAGAGTCCAGGTGTGAAGGAGAAAACTAAAGCACATGAAGATGTGTCTTTAGGTCTTGCACCGAATTCTGTGTGTTGGGGTGTAATGTCCCAGACACCAGCTGGGTGTCTTACAGTTCAACTCAATTCTGACAGTTTCTACCAGGAGACAGCATCAGATTCCACAGGTTAAGGTTCAGTCCCACAAGGCTGTCACCCACCCCCAACCAACACACACTTCAGACACCATTCTCAAGTCCAGATTATCACCTGTGCTTCTGACCAACTGGCTATAGACCAGAGGTTCCAGTGACCCCTCCTTGGATTCTTGGCTCACAGAACTCAGGGAATCACTTACTTAAGTTTACCAGTTTGTTAAAGGATATGATAAATGGTATCCCAGATGGAAGAGAGGCACAGGGCAAGATATGTGGGAAGGGACACGGAGATTCCATGCCCTCTCCAGGTATACAACTCTCCCCAAATCTCCATGTGTTCACCAACCCAGAAGCTCTCCAAGCCTTATCCTTTTAGGTTTTTTTATGGAGGCTTAATTACATAGATAAGATTGATTAAATCGTTCACCATGGGTGATCTATTGACCTCCAGTCCCTCC
Source organism: Orcinus orca (assembly GCF_937001465.1). Taxonomy (NCBI): domain Eukaryota; kingdom Metazoa; phylum Chordata; class Mammalia; order Artiodactyla; family Delphinidae; genus Orcinus; species Orcinus orca. Next base: position 101,651,681 of record NC_064580.1, on the reverse strand, counting down.
TATTGCCCCAGAGGTCTGGGGGTGGAACTGAAAATTACAACCCTCTAATCACAAGGTTGGTTCTCCAGGCAACCAGCCCCTATCCTTGGGTGCTTTCCAAAAGTCACCTCATTAACATAACAAAAGACACATTGATCTCTTTCATCACTTAGGAAAATCCAAGGGTTTTAGAAGTTCTGTGCAAGAACAGGAGTGAAGACCAAATACATATTTCTTGTTGTAAATCACAATATCACAGTGTGTCAAGTTGGACTATAAAGGCCAGTTTTATCAGTGTTAGGACATTTCCTTCAAGCTGATTAACTTTGTATATATGAATGTGTGCATCAGAATCAGAATGCCTGTGGCGGGGTGGGGGTGGGGGTGGGCTGGGGGCGGGCTGGGAGTTGAGGGGAACTAGGCAGGGCCCTGCTCCCTGCAGAGATCCTAACTAGGTGGTAAGGGAAGATACCAAGAAATCAGAGATGAAGCCCCTTTCCTCAGAGTTGTTACATACAATAGGGATTCGAAGACAAGAAAAAATACTTAGAAAATTACTCAAATCACAAACAACAAAATGTGGATACATTTATAATCAGCAGCAGCTGGACACAGCTATATACAATAAAACCTCAATTAATTAATCAAATTTCTTAATATTTGGGTTTTTTCCCACATTCTAAATTTAAGCAAAAGGCTGAAGTAAGTCAAAGACAAATATCATATGATATCGCTTTTATGTGTGGAATCTAAAAAAAATGGTACCAATGAACTTATTTACAAAACAGAAATAGAGTCACAGATGTAGAAAACAAACTTATGGTTACTGGGGGGAAAGCAGGGGGTGGGGGGATAAATTGGGAGATTGGGATTGACATATACACACTACTATATATAAAATAGATAACGAATAAGGTCCTACTCTATAGCCCAGGGAACTCTTCTCAATACTCTGTAATGACCTATATGGGAAAAGAATCTAAAAAAGAGTGGATGTATGTATATGTATAACTGATGCACTTTGCTGTACACCTGAAACTAACACAACATTGTAAATCAACTATACTCCAATAAAAATTTTAAAAAAATTTTAAGCAAAAGTCAATGACCAAAGAAACTAATACAGAAAATTTCAATAATAATAATACCTATTAGCTATGTCCAAGAGTCAAAAGAGACTTACTTCTTTCATTTAATTAACAGTCCTGCATACGTTATTGAGAACAATAAAGTACATTTGCAGATTACTATACTATTGGCAAAGTACTATTTATATATATTATCTCATTTAATCCTTATATCAGCCAGTGAGACAGATATTTTTATGACTCATATCACAGATGAGGAAATTGAGACTCTGGCAATCAATCCCAAATCAGTAAAAAGACCCTGAGCCATCAAAAAGATGTCCATTTTACCCAGTGTATTATTTTTACTAAGAAGAAAAAGTCATCCTACACACTCTAAAAGAATTTTAAATAACAACTGAAACAAATCAAAACATTTTAAACAAAATTTTCTAGTTAATTTGAAATTTTAAACTCAGAACACTCATACATGTTATACAACAACCAAGCATTATGGATAATCAGGGCCTCAATGTATATAATCTTTGGGGAGTATTTCGTCTGATGGAGTGGTCAGAGGGGCAGGGCGAGTCAGGGACACTGGCAGGAAGGGTGTGGAGTAGGTCTGACAGTAGAATTCAGATGTTGAAGAGCAATTTCAGAGATATGAGGGGGAGAGTAAATCCAGGGGTGGGTGATGACAGTTAGAAAGTCAAATATGGGACTAAGAAAACCAAAGTTAAGAATGGACAGGTTTGTTTGGTTGAGGATGAATATGAAATAGGGGATAAGGGAGGATAAAGTCCATGTAATCAAGCCCGTGTAAAGATTTTTAGCTAAGTGTTATTGACAGGGCCACAATTACTCTTTATTTCAGAGTAAAAAGCTCACATATTTTCCATTTAGAGCTGTTCTATTAAGTTTTGTACAACCTATTCACTTTATAGTGGAAAGAACATGGGATTAGGAGCCTGACATACTTATGTAGAAAATATAGATTTTATTTCTCCAAAGAAGACATACAGATGGCCAACAGGCACATGAAAAGATTCTTGATATTGCTAATTATTAGAGAAATGCAAATCAAAACAAGAAGGTATCACCTCAGGCTGGTCAGAATGGCCATAATTAAAAAGTCTACAAATAACAAATGCTTGAGAGGGTGTGGAAAAAAGGGAACCCTCCTACACTATTCGTGGGAATGTAAATTGGTACAGCCACTATGGAGAACAGTATGGAGGTTCCTTAAAAAACTAAATATAGAGCTACCATATGATCCAGCAATGCCACTCCTGGACCTATATCTGGAGAAAACCATAATTTGAAAAGATACATGCACCCTAATGTGCATAGCAGCACTATTTACAATAGCCAAGACAGGGAAGCAACCTAAATGTCCATCGACAGATGAATGGATAAAGATGTGGTATATATGCACAACAGACTACGACTTAGCCATTAAAAAAATGAAATAATGCCATGGATGGGCCTAGAGATTATCATACTAAGTGAAGTAAGTCAGACAGAAAAAGGCAAACATCATATGATATCACTTATATGTGGAATCTAAAAAAAAAAGATACAAATGAACTTATATCCAAAACAGAGACGCACAGACATAGAAAACAAATTTATGGTTACCAAAGGGGAAAGGGGGGGTAGAAGAGGGATAAATTAAGGGTTTGGGATTAACACATACACATTACTATATATAAAATAAATAAACAACAAGGACCTACTGTATGGCACAGAGGACTATATTCAATAACTTGTAGTAACCTATAATGGAAAAGAATCTGAAAAAGAATATATATATATATATATAGTTGGATCACTTTGCTGTACATCTGAAACTAACATTGTAAATTAACTATACTTCAATTTTAAAAATGGTTAATAAAAAAAAGAAAGCATAGGTCTTGACACTCACTATTAAAGTGGTCTTGGCCAAGTCACTTGTACTTTTGTGGTTTCTGCAGAGTAGAATGTTTAGAGTACAATCTTTAGAGTAAGACCAAGTTTGAAGCTTAACTCTTCCACTTACAAGTTGTCTGGCTGTGGGCAAGTTAAATAACTTCTCTGTGCTTCTCCATAAACTTCACAGGATTGTTATTAGAAATAAGTAACATACTTTACACATCCAAAACAATACTGAGCATCTCTAGGAGCCTAATAAACATCAGTGATTATTATTTCCCTTTGAGAGCCAATGCGAGTTGGCAATTATCAGATAAATACAGATTGTAGGCTTGGCTGGTAAATTCAACCAACACACTTACGTTTATTTTGCCACAAATCCCTGCCACAAAAGTCAAGACTCACACCATGATGCACAGAAAACCTCACTTGAACCTCAGTAAACATTGTATTTCTGCAAGTCCTTCTCCTGAAATGTTGTCTGGGAAAAGTTTGGATTTGCTAATAAGGGACACCTATCTCAGCCTAAAATAATGGATCTGACACTCTCCCTTCAAAAGTGGTACCAATTAAAACACAGAATAAGTGAGGTTAGCCTCAGCTGAACTCAATAACTGGAGAGAGGTTAACAGCCGACCAACTGCCGGTTGGTTAGCCTAGCAAGCTAGAGCTGTGAAAAAGGTGTATGAGTTGGGGCCACAGAGATCTCAGTTGAAGTCTTGGCTACTGGATAATGTCTCTAATTCTCAGATTCTACATCTGTAAAATATGAACAACAATAGCTGCCGTTCAGGAATTTTGGTGAAGATTAGCGATATCTAATGCACTAGTTAGGGCCAATAGTAGATGCTCCGTGAAGAAAGTCTTTACTATTATAAGTTAAATTTACCTTTTGGTCTCCAAGTCAACTGAGGTGGTAGGTAGTTTTATTCTTAATCCCACCTTTTGATGGCCCTTTAATGAGAACTCTTCCAACAAACTGAAGATATCCAGCCAATATTCAACCACCTTGGTTTATAACAGTGTGATGTGTAATCACCTTATGTTTTTAATAAGATAAGTACGCATAATAGAATCACTGATAATTCTTAAATTTGTTTTAGCCAATGCTTTCAACTTCTTCAATAAGTGTCTTGATTTTTGCAACAAAGAAACACAAAAATTGCTGTCAGTTTCTATCATTTTTATTTCTTTTCCCCACAATCTGAGAGTGGTGATACTAAATAAAAATACTGGGAGGCAATAGGAAAAAAGAAAGGAAAGTAACATTTATTGAGCTCCAACTATGTGCCACTGTTAGGCATTTACATATATCATCTCATTTTAGCAGTACAATATCCCTAAAAGCAGAGGAATTCAGAATTCTTCTTATCCCCAATTTACAGATGGAAAACTGAGCTTACACTTTCCCCGAGTCACACAGCTAGCAAGTGACTAAGACAAATTGAAACGAACACTTTGGTCCTTTCATACAAGAGCCTGAATCGGATTGCCAATCGCTCTTAGGTCTGAGATAATCAGCCTTAGGATACTGGGACAACAGCAGTGGCAATTTCATTTGTAGAGCGAGGTACATCCTGTGTCCAGCCAGAGTGTTAGGAGGCCAAACTCCAAAAGATCGGGGCCCATTCCTTTTCCTAATTTCTGTTAACTTTCATAAGTCAGTCGGAGCTGTGCTGCTGTTGTTTCCTTCAGCCTATCTGTCCCAGGGATTTGCTAATTCAATTATTTTATTCTTCTATATTGATCCTCATATTGTGCTCTAAACCTTTGCTGGTCCTGTTCCCTGGCGCACAATGATTTCCCATCAAGTTTTTTTTTTCCTTATTTTATTTTTAAATTATTTATTTATTTCTTATTAGTCAACGATTTTACACACATCAGCGTATACATGTCAATCCCAACCTCCCAATTCATCACACCACCACCACCACCCCATGCCACTTTCCCCCCTTGGTGTCCATATGTTTGATATCTACATCTGTGCCTCAATTTCTGCCCTGCAAACCAGCTCATCTTTACCATTTTTCTAGGTTCCACATATATGCATTAATAAACGATATTTGTTTTCTCTTTCTGACTTCACTCTGTATGACAGTCTCTAGATGCATCCATGTCTCTACAAATGACCCAATTTCGTTCCTTTTTATGGCCGAGCAATATTCCATTGTATATATGTACCACATCTTCTTTATCCATTCGTCTGTCGATGGGCATTTAGGTTGCTTCCATGACCTGGCTATTGTAAATAGTACTGCAATGAACATTGGGGTGCATGTGTCTTTTTGAATTATGGTTTTCTCTGGGTATATGCCCAGTAGTGGTATTGCTGGGTCATATGGTAATTCTATTTTTAGTTCTTTAAGGAACCTCCATACTGTTCTCCATAGTGGCTATATCAATTTACATTCTCACCAACAATGCAAGAGGGTTCCCTTTTCTCCACACCCTCTCCAGCATTTGTTGTTTTAGATTTTCTGATGACGCCCATTCTAACTGGTGTGAGGTGATACCTCACTGTAGTTTTGATTTGCATTTCTCTAATAATTAGTGATGTTGAGCAGGTTTTCATGGACTTCTTGGCCATCTGTATGTCTTCTTGGGAGAAATGTCTATTTAGCTCTTCTGCCCATTTTTGGATTGGGTTGTTTATTTGATATTGAGCTGCTTGTATATTTGGGAGATTAACCCTTTGTCAGTTGCTTCATTTGCAAATATTTTCTCCCATTCTAAGGGTTGTCTTCATCTTGTTTATGGTTTCCTTTGCTGTGCAAAAGTTTTCAAGTTTCATTAGGTTCCATTTGTTTATTTTTGTTTTTATTTCCATTACTCTAGGAGGTAGATCAAAAAAGGTCTTGCTGTGATTTATGTCAGAGTGTTCTTCCTATGTATTCCCCTAAGAGTTTTATAATGCCTGGTCTTACATTTAGGTCTCTAATCCATTTTGAGTTTATTTTTGTGTATGGTGTTAGGGAGAGTTCTTATTTCATTCTTTTACCTGTAGCTGTCCAAGTTTCCCAGCACCATTTATTGAAGAGACTGTCTTTTCTCCATTGTGTATCCTTGGCTCATTTGTCATAGATTAGTTGACCATAGGGGTGTCGGTTTATCTCTGGGCTTTCTAACCTCTTCCGTTTATCTATATTTCTGTTTTTGTGCCAGTACCATACTGTCTTGATTACTGTAGCTTGGTAGTATAGTCTGAAGTCAGGAAGCCTGATTCCTCCAGCTCCGTTTTTTCCCCTCAAGACTGCTTTGGCTATTTGGGGTCTTTTGTGTCTCCATACAAATTTTAAGATTTTTGTTCTAGTTCTGTAAAAAATGCCATTGGTATTTTAATAGGGATTGCACTGAATCTGTAGATTGCTTTGGGTAATGTAGTCATTTTCACAATACTCATTCTTCCAATCCAAGAACATGGTGTGGCTCTCCATCTGTTGGTGTCACCTTTGATTTCTTTCATCAGTGTCTTATAGTTTTCTGCATACAGGTCTTTTGTCTCCCTAGGTAAGTTTATTCCTAGGTATTTTATTCTTTTTGTTGCAATAGTAAATGGGAGTGTTTCCTTAAATTCTCTTTCAGATTTTTCATCATTAGTGTATAGGAATGCAAGAGATTTCTGTGCATTAATTTTGTATCCTGCAACTTTACCAAATTCATTGATTAGCTCTAGTAGTTTTCTGGTGGCATCTTTAGGATTCTCTATGTATAGTATCATGTTATCTGCAAACAGTGACAGTTTTACTTCTTCTTTCCCAACCTGTATTCCTTTTATTTCTTTTTCTTCTCTGATTGCCATGGCTAGGACTTCCAAAACTATGATGAATAATAGTGGTGAGAGTGGACATCCTTGTCTTCTTCCTGATCTTAGAGGAAATGCTTTCAGTTTTTCACCATTGAGAATGATGTTTGCTGTGGGTTTGTTGTATATGGCCTTTATTATGTTGAGGTAGGTTCCCTCTATGCCCACTTCCTGGAGAGTTTTTATCATAAATCGGTGTTGAATTTTGTCAAAAGCTTTTTCTGCATCTATTGAGATGATGATATGGTTTTTATTCTTCAATTTGTTAACATCGCTTATCACATTGGTTGATTTACATATATTGAAGAATCCTTGCATCCCTGGGATAAATCCCACTTGATCATGGTGTATGATCCTTTTAATGTGTTGTTGGATTCTGTTTGCTAGTATTTTGTTGAGGATTTTTGCATCTATATTCATCAGTGATATTGGTCTGTAATTTTCTTTTTTTGTACTATCTTTGTCTGGTTTTGGTATCAGGGTGATGGTGGCCTCATAGAATGAGCTTGGGAATGTCTCTTCCTCTGCAATTTTTTGGAAGAGTTTGAGAAGGATGCGTGTTAGCTCTTCTCTAAATGTTTGTTAAAATTCAGCTGTGAAGCCATCTGGTCCTGGACTTTTGTTTGTTGGAAGATTTTTAATGACAGTTTCAATTTCATTACTTATGACTGGTCTGTTCATGTTTTCTATTTCTTCCTGGTTCAGTCTTGGAAGGTTATACCTTTCTAAGAATTTGTCCATTTCTTCCAGGTTGTTCACTTTATTGGAATACAGTTGGTTGTAGTAATCTCTTACGATGCTTTGTATTTCTGCGGTGTCTGTTATAACTTCTCCTTTTTCATTTCTAATTTTATTGATTTGACTCCTCTCCCTCTTTTTCTTGATGAGTCTGGCTAATGGTTTACCAATTTTGTTTATCTTCTCAAAGAAACAGCTTTTAGTTTTATTGATCTTTGCTACTGTTTTCTTTGTTTCTATTTCTGCTCTGATCTTGATGATTTCTTTCCTTCTGCTAACTTTGGGTTTTGTTTGTTCTTCTTTCTCTAGTTCCTTTAGGTGTAAAGTTAGATTGTTTATTTGAGATTTTTCTTTTTTCTTGAGGTAGGCTTGTATAGCTATAAACTTGCCTCTTAGAACTGCTTTTGCTGCATCCCATAGGTTTTGGATCATCGTGTTTTCATTGTCATCTGTCTCTAGATATTTTTTGACTTCCTCTTTGATTTCTTCAGTGATCTCTTGGTTATTTAGTAACGTACTGTTTAGACTCCATGTGTCCATGTTTTCTGTGTTTTTTTCCCTGTAATTGATTTCTAATCTCATAGCATTGTGGTCAGAAAAGATGCTTGATATGATTTCAATTTTCTTAAATTTACTGAGGCTTGATTTGTGACCCAAGATATGATCTATCCTGGAGAATGTTCCATGTGCACATGAGAAGAAAGTGTAATCTAATGTTTTTGGATGGAATTTTCTATAAATAGCAATTAAATCTATCTGGTCTATTGTGTTATTTAAAGCTTATGTTTCCTTATTAATTTTCTGTTTGGATGATCTGTCCTTTGGTGTAAGTGAGGTTTTAAAGTCCCTCACTATTATTGTGTTACTGTTGATTTCCTCTTTTAGAGCTGTTAGTAGTTGCCTTATGTATTGAGGTGCTCCTATGTTGGGTGCATATATATTTATAATTGTTATATTTTCTTCTTGGATTGATCCCTTGATCATTATGTAGTGTCCTTCCTTGTCTCTTGCAACATTCTTTATTCTAAAGTCTATTTTGTCTCATATGAGAATTGCTGCTCCAGCTTTCTTTTGATTTCCATTTGCATGGAATATCTTTTTCCACCCCCTCACTTTCAGTCTGTATGTGTCCCTGGGTCTGAAGTGGGTCTCTTGTAGACAGCATATATATGGGTCTTGTTTTTGTATCCATTCAGCGAGCCTGTGTCTTTTGGTTGGAGCACTTAATCCATTCACGTTTAAGGTAATCATCCATATGTATGTTCCTATGACCATTTTCTTAATTGTTCTGGGTTTGTTTTTGTAGGTCCTTGTCTTGTGTTTCCCACTTAGAGAAGTTCCTTTAGCATTTGTTGTAGAGCTGGTTTTGTGGTGCTGAATTCTCTTAGCTTTTGCTTGTCTGTAAAGCTTTTGATTTCTCCATCGAATCTGAATGAGATCCTTGCAGGGTAGTGTAATCTTGATTGTAGGTTCTTCCCTTTCATCACTTTAAGTATATCATACCACTCCCTCTGGCTTTCTGCTGAGAAATCAGCTGTTAACCTTACGAGAGTTCCCTTGTATGTTATTTGTCATTTATCCCTTGGTGCTTTCAATAATTTTTCTTTGTCTTTAAGTTTTGCCAATTTGATTACTATGTGTCTTGGCTTGTTTCTCCTTAGGTTTATCCTGTATGGGACTCTCTGTGCTTCCTGGACTTGGGTGGCTATTTCCTTTCCCATGTTTGGGAAGTTTTCAACTATAATCTCTTCAAATATTTTCACGGGTCCTTTCTCTCTCTCTTCTCCTTCTGGGACACCTATAATGCAAATGTTGTTGCATTTAATGTTGTCCCAGAGTTCTCTTAGGCTATCTTCATTTCTTTTCATTCTTTTTTCTTAATTCTGTTCCGCAGCAGTGAATTCCACCATTCTGTCTTCCAGATCAGTTATCCATTCTTCTGCCTCAGTTATTCTGCTATTGATTCCTTCTAGTGTATTTTTCATTTCAGTTATTGTATTGTTCATCTCTGTTTGTTTGTTCTTTAATTCTTCTAAATCTTTGTTAAACATTTCTTGCATCTTCTAGATCTTTGCCTCCATTCTTTTTCTGAGGCCCTGGATCATCTTCACTATCATTATTCTGAATTCTTTTTCTGGAAGATTGCGTATCTTGATTTCATTTAGTTGTTTTTCTGGGGTTTTATCTTGTTCCTTCATCTGGTACATAGCCTTCTGACTTTTCATCTTGTCTATCTATCTGTGAATGTGGTTTTTGTTCCACAGGCTGCAGGATTCCCCCAACAAGTGTTAATTCTGCAGTGCACTGAACTAGGTCAACATCACCTTCTCCTTGGTATTCATCTGCCCAGATTTCCTTATTAGACTTTAAAATTAGATTTCTCTGCTGCCTGAAGCAGGGCCCTCTACTTTGTTGTAATGGTGGAATGGCCTCAGCACCTTCTCAAGGAAGTTGATATGGAGCCACAGCCCAATTTTCAAAAAAAGGGACCATATGACCAAAGTTTGATGCAGTTCATTGGTTTCAAATGCAGATGTAGCTCACAAAAAAAGTCATATCATAATGATTATTAATTCAAGAATCCTCAGTGTTTTGGTAGAGTATTATAAAATATTTTATTTAAAAAATTTCTTAGGAGAGCATAATGTAGATGAAGGGTAACAAGATTAACAAGAGTGGGAGAATGAATGAGAATGATCTGAAATCAGGTCAGAAGCATTTGATTATAGCACTTTAAGAAACGACACTTGAGAAATAAATGTCACTTTTTCTGTTGAAGGCCTATCTTGTCTTTTCTGATAACCTACATCATGACAACTGTAAGACCTATCTTTGAGATCCAGATACATCATGTATAATTGAAAAAACATGCCAGTCGAATCAGCCAACATATTTGACAGGAGGTATTATGGTTTAGGTGATTGAGCACTAGACTAGGACAAGAAAGATTCAGCCTCATCATGAGAGCAGTTTTAGTCAAGCAGTGAAGACAGAAGTCTTTGGTTTTAAACAAGGATGAGTTGGTGGGAATAGGCAGCCATCTTTCAATGAGGGTAGTGATTAAAGTTCACTTGTGGAGGTATCAGGGGTGAGGGAGAGTTGTTCTAAGATAGGAGAAAACTGAGCTACATTATTTTGGTCAACGTCATTATTTTTAGCATAATCCCTAACAATTTAGTTCTTACCATATGCCAGGTATTCTGCTAAACACTCTATATAGACTGTCTCACTTAATGCTTTGAAACCATCCTGTTTGTTCATGGATAGGAAAATAAACTCAGAAAGGCTAGATGACTTATTCAAGCTCACACAGCACTTAAGTAGTAGAATTAGGGTTCGAGTCTAGAGTCTGTGCTTGGAAGCACTATGTTATATTAGCTTTCAAGTATAAGCAGAATAAAAAAAAGAAAAACATGAAAGAAGGGCTTAAAAATACTTGAAGAAGGTTATAATTGATGGAGTATGGTCCCAGAAGAAGAGTGGAGACAAAGACAAGAGATATTTGCCTTGGAAATAAAAGGGAAACTTCTTTCAGACATCCAGAACAAGTAGAGAAGCTAAGCAAAAAAAAGGAGAGAGAGAAAGAGAGAGAGATCTTGAAATAGAGAACTGTATCCTTTTTTTTTTTTTTAAAGATTTTTTCTTTGATGCAGACAATTTTTAAAGTCTTTATTGAACTTGTTACAATATTGTTTCTGTTTTATGTTTTGGTTTTTTGGCCAGGAGGCATGTGGGATCTTAACTCCCCAACGAGGGGCCGAACCTGCACCCCCAGCATTGTAAGGTGAAGTCTTAACCACTGGATCACCAGGGAAGTCCCTGAGAACTATATCTTGAGGGAGCATAAAATATATAAATCAAGTAAGAGGCCACAATCTAAAAAGTCTGCAGTGGTAATTGGGTCTTGGGATAGGGAGTCTCTAAGAATATGAAGATTCTTAAATATAATGAGGGCTCTCTAAGACTAGAGAAGATGGATTTTCAATGAACCTCATGAACATTGTTTGATAATTTTCTCAGTGTAAATCCCTACAGTCCATGATATGTTGTCTGTGAAAGGCAATAAGCTTTAGCTAGGACAGTATTTAATAATAACAATAATAATAGTGCCTAAGGGACTAGAGATTCTAGGAAGGGAACATGGTGGGGTGGCTATGGCATCTACTAGCTCAAGCCACTGCCTCTGTTCTCTCTTGGTGGCTACACTGTGCTGGACTCATCAGAGCTTCAAGACTGGCAAGATAAATGCTAGTTCTTTGGGCAGCCCCAGATAAATTGGGACACTGCACATATAGCCCGACTTTTCCCTCCACAGTGTTGAAGCTTAGAGCTCAGATTTTTCTTCCTCTCACTCTGTGCTGAACACGGATCTATGGCACCTACCAGCCTAAGCTACTATCTCCATTCTCCCCTGGGCAGCTAGTCTGTGCTGGACCCATTAGAGCTCCAAGACTAGCAAGATAGAAGCTAGTCCTCAGGGAACCCCCTTGGAATAGTTGGGCCACTAGGTGAAGTTGCAAGCTAGGGAGTCTCCTCCTGATCTTATGATGCTGCACCTATGGGCAGGGTCTCCAGTATAAGGGTGTCTTGAATTTTCTACCAGCTTCAGTGAGTCTGGTTTCAGGCTCAGCTGGGTGCAGGAGATTTTCAGTTGATTTTTGATTCCTCACAGATGGAATGTGCCTGTGGATTGTTGCTGTATCAGTATGCTTGTTGGGGGAGGAAGGGTCTAGGACTTCCTACACTGCCATCTTGCTGATGTCAAACCTCCTCCACCCCCATTTTTTAAAATTAGATTTTGCTTTCTTTTACTGGTATCGGTTGTTTTGGTAGAATAAATCTTTCAGTAGATTCAGACAAAAATATGCAGAGAAGTTAAATTTTCTTTTGTGTATTCTTTTATATTTTTTATTTTATTTTTTGACTTGACATATCTAAACACATGTTTATTCTACTCTCTTGCTTGATCAACATTTTTTTTGATCAATATTTTTTGACTGGGTATAGAATTCCAAGTGGAAAATAATTCTCTCTCAGAATTTCAAAGAAATTACTACATAGTCTTATAGCTGTCAGTATTGCCATTGAGAAGTCAGATGTCATTTTGATTCCTGATCCTTTGTAAGGAAGAAAGAAAGAGGAAGAAATTTTCCTCTACCCTTTTAGATTCTTTTAGCTGACCTAAGGATTAAATTGACATGAGACAGATTAGTAGGAGAAAACCATGCAAAAGTTTAATGACATGTATACATGGGAGAGACCCAGGAAAACTGGGTAACTCACCAAAATGGTTGAAACCTTCACCTTAAATACCATCTTCAGCTAAAGACAAAAGAGGATTTGGGGGCTAGTGGTTTGGGACTTCAAAGGCAATTCACATGGAGGTGAAAAAGCAAATGTTTTGTAAACAAATGTTTGCTGGGCCAGGCAGAGACAATGGGACCAGGAGTGGACTCTGATTTGTAAGAGTTCCCCCCACCACACCTAGCCCATATTCACTGCAGATAGTTCCAGTGATAGCTTTAGTCCAGAAACAGATCCTCTCTCTACATTCTTTTCCGTAGTTAGGGGGAAGGTCAAAGTTTCTTCCTGAGTCTTTTTGTCCTTCATTGTTTTCAGCTCAAAATAATGTATATGCCAAAGAGACATTTTAAGGTGGCAGGTTTTGTTCCCCTACATAAGTAACCTACTTCTTCCTACCTGAAAGCATTTACAACTGTATCTTTGTCCCTATTGTTCTGAAATTTCACTGTGATGTGACTTTTTGTGGGTCTTTTTCCATATTGTTTTCAGTGGGTCCATTCAATCTGGAAACTCAGCTCTTTTCTTCTGGGAAATGAAAATCATCTTGAATCACTTCTTTGAATTAATTCCTCCCATCTCACAATTTTTTCTCTCCTTATGGAATTCCTATTACTCAAAGATTTCACTTCCTAGGGTGATCCTCTAATTTTCTATCTTTATATCTTTTTATCCAGTTTGGTTTTATGTACAAGTCCCTCAGCTTTGTCTTTCATCCATTCATGAATTGTTTTATTTTTGCTAGCATGATTTTAAGAGCTACTTTTTATAACCCTGATATTAAAAATGTACAAGAAAAATATAATTATAGATGAATCTTACTAATGAATATAAATATACATCATATAGCTTCAAAATTCCTTTAATAATGTTTGATCAACTGAATCTAGCAATACTTTAAAAACAGTAATATAACATATCATGGCCAACTAGAATTTATCCCGAGAATGCAAGAATTGTCCAACATCAGAAATTCTATTGGGGATAGTGACAACAATATTATATTAAAAAAGAAAAGATATTATCATCTCAAATTATGAAGAAAAAACACTTAGATCAATTTAATTTTAAAAATGTATGTATATATTTTTAGCAAATTAGGAAGAGAACTTTCAGACTTTGAAAGTCAAGCATCATACTTAAGAATGAAGCAAAGGAAGCATGTTTATTACAATAAAAAACAAAAACAAACAGGACAAGTATTCTTGCTACCACTAAAATTATTCAACAGCATGCTAAAAGGCCTAACCAATGTAATGAAACAAAAATAAATACATAAGACATGAGGACTAGAAAAGAAATTCTTAAAAGAAATTATTAGAGAAAATATACAAATTTAGCCAGTTTTCTTTTTTTTGAGTACAGTATCTATATACACGAATAAATAGCAGTCATAACAAATTAGAAAGTGTAAATGAAGAAACAATCTTATTCAGAATACCATCAAAATATTTTAATAATTCACTTTGCTACCTTGGATTAAAAGAAGCAAAAGCTATAGACAGCCTTCAAGAAGAGAATTATGAAACAGCACTGAAGAACATAGAAGAGTTAATAGAGAAACCCAGTGGTTAGGAATAGGAAGATTCAATTATGTAAAGATGTGAGGAAACCCCAAATTAAGCAACCCAGTGTACTTTCATTCCCAATGGGATTTTAGTACAAAGTGATTAGAAGACCCACATGGCAGAATAAACATAAAAAATAACAAAGAAAACTCTTGGGGATAAAAAGAACAAGGATTTGCTCTACTGAACACAAAATTTACTATCATGCTATAATATTTAGTTATTACACTCTGGTTATATGGTATACTACAAGCCCACCTATTACAAAACAACAATATCTTTCTTAAAAAATTTCTGCTATGTTCCAGGAATTACAGGAAATGTGAAAAGTTATCTAAAAGAAAAAAAGGAAAATTTAAAGGAAAATCTCATGGTAATGAGAGCTGAAATGGTAGTTATAAGGCATAAGTATGTAAGAAGGGTAGATTGCCCTGAGAGAAAATACATTTCAACACTATGATATGGAATTCAAAGTTTGGCTTAGATATAAAGTAGTTGTTAGGCTGAGTGACTATCAGATTAACTTGAGTAGAAGAGGACTGAAATCCCTCTTGGTCCCAAGTCAGTAATGCTCCTGAGACTACTTGCAGAAAATAATTCAAATTCCCTATAAAACAGAGAACCTTCAATTTACAACCTTAATATTTTCAGAGATCAGTGTCAATTAAATTAGTTCACAATAAAAAATAACCAATTGATAAAAGGTAGTGAGCCAGGTGAGAGAACAAATATATTTAGACAGCCCTCATCTAAGGAATTTACATCCTGGAATTATCATGTTCAAAATATAAAATATCAGTGGATTTTTAGAATGAAGGAGTGTATGAGTCAGAGTTGAACCAGAGAAGCAGAACCAGTAGGATATGTACAGTCTTGCTCTCCCTCTTGCTGTTGCTCTGGTTATCGCTCTCACTCTCTACACTACCCTCCCCTGTCCCCACTTCTTGAGTGCCTGCCTTATAGATTTTGGACCTTCTTAGTCTCCATGGCTGCAAGTCCAAATCCACAGGGCAGGAATGCAGGAAGCAAAGTTCATGGGGCAGCTCAAACTCCACACTCGTGGGTTGAAGCTATAGTCCCCAGATAGCATTTCTTCTCTTTATCTTAAGGGAAATTTTAGCCCTGCTTTTAAGCCCTTCCAAAAAATTTCATAAGGTCCTCCAAGATTGTCCTAGATAATCTCCTTGACATAAATTTACAATTTAATCACATGGCTTTAATTTTATCTTCAAGATACCCTCACTTCAACACCTAGGTTAGGGTTTTATTGAATAATTGTGTACTGTAGACTAGCCAAGTTGACATATCAATATAGCTATTACACAAACTCTAGATAAAATACAAAATTTAACAACTTGAGGGCTTTGGAAAATAAACAAAAAAACAGCAGATTTTGGAGAAGAATTGATATTTGAAAGGTCAACATGGGTGAGTTCACTGTTTTTATAAATTTAGCCTAAGTATAGGTCACAGTAGAGGTGCAACATGAGGTCACATAAATTGTGTTTTTTAAAAAAGCACCTATTTTCTCTCCTGAAGAACCAGAGATCGTAGCCACTGAACAGCATCAGCCACTGGGAAGTGAGGAAGGAATCTCAGAGAGGAGAGAAATAATAAAAGGGAATCCTAAATTCTGTGTATAATCTCTGCTTAAATTTCTGTCTGATGGGTGAACCAAGCATGTGTGAGACAGTCTAAAAGCAGAATGCAACTAACACTAAAATAACTGATCTGGGATTTGAATTTCTGTCTACCAAAAGCAAGATAAAAATTGCAGTTTGAACATAAAGAAGGTAATTGCTTGCTAAAACAAAAACATCAATACTACAAAAGATGTTCAATGAGTTAATGAAACAAATACTTCTAATAAATGAAAAGATAGGGAATCTAAACAGAAAAATGTAAACAATAAAAATGAACCAAACTTTACCTAAGTTTCACTACTTGACCTTAACTTAAATCTTGCATGTTATACAAAAATTAACTCAAAATAGATCAATGACTTAAATGTAAAATGCAAAACTATAACATTGTAGAAGAAGAAACAGGAGAAAATATTTAGAATATAGGGCTAGGCAGCAAGTTTGTAGACTTGACACCAAAAGTACAATTCAAAAAAAAAAAAAGAATTGAGGGGTTTCCCTGGTGGTCCAGTGGTTAAGACTCCATGCTCCCCATGGAGGGGCCCCGGGTTCGATCCCTTGTGAGGGAACTTGATTCCACATGCCACAACTAAAGATCCTGCATGCCGCAACAAAGATCCCACATGCTGCAATGAAGATCCTGTGTGCCACAGTTAAGACCCGGTACAGCCAAAATAAATAAATAAATATTAGAAAAGAAAAAATTGATAATTTCATCAAAATTGAAAAGTTGTGCTTGACAAAAATCTTTGTAGAGAGGATGGAAAGACAAGCTATAGACTGGCAGAAAATATTTGCAAAATACATACCTAGCTAAGTATTAGCTTTAAGAATATATGAGGAACTCTCAATACTTAACAGTAAGGAATATATAATATACTTAGAAAATGGAGAAAGCACATGAACATATATTTCACCAAAGAATATATACAGATGGCGAATAAGCATAGGAAAAGATATTCAACAACAATACCATCAGAGAAATGCAAATTAAAACCACAATGAAATACCACTACACACATTAAAATGGCAAAAATACAAAATCATAAAAATACCAAATTCTGGTGAGGATATGATGAAACTGTGTTAATCATACATTACTGGTGGGAATGTAAAATGGCTATTTTGAAAATTATCTTGGTCTTTTCTTTAAAAACTGAAACTGAGGATTAGATCCATTAAATTATAACTTGCTTGTCTAATAAACAGTAAATCGTGGGACTTCCCTGGTGGTGCAGTGGTTAAGAATCTGCCTGCCAATGCAGGGACATGGGTTCGAGCCCTGGTTCAGGAAGATCCCACATGCACAGAGCAACTAAACCCATGTGCAACAGCTACTGAGCCTGCGCTCTAGAGCCTGCGAGTCACAACTACTGAAGCCCGTGTAAAAGCAACTTTCAAAGACCTAGAGCCCATGCTCTACAACAAGAGAAGCCACCGCAGTGAGAAGCCCAGGCACCACAACAAAGAGTAACCCCCACTCACCTCAACAAAGACCCAATGCAGCCAAAAATTAATTAATTAATTAATTAAAAAAATAGTAAATTGTAGGGGGCTTCCCTGATGGCGCAGTGGTTGAGAGTCTGCCTGCCGATGCAGGGGATGCAGGTTCGTGCCCTGGTCCGGGAAGATCCCACATGCCGCGGAGGGGCTGGGCCCGTGAGCCATGGCCGCTGAGCCTGCGCGTCCAGAGCCTGTGCTCCACAACGGGAGAGGCCACAACAGTGAGAGGCCCACGAACCGCAAATTAAAAAAAAAAAAAAAAGTAAATTGTAACCTTCCTTCACTAATCAAGATCACTTTAATTATTCTTGCAAATTGCATACCCTCTAAGCTTCACATAGCTTAAACAATATATCACAAGATTCCTTTAACTGTCCCTATAGGTAACAACTCTGATGGTGTTATGGGTCACTATATATATATATATATATATATAGATAGATAGATAGATAGATAAGATAGATAGATAGATAGATATGTCACTATATATATATGACATATATATATATATATATGTCACTATACTAACGGTTGCCTAAGTTGTTTTTCAGGAACTTAGACTTAGTTCTTGCCCAGCTCAAGTCAGTCAAGACCACTGACCATTCAACTGGGCTTGTGTGAGTGTCCAATGGATGATCTTTTGGTGTCAGAGGGCCAAAAACTCCTTTCTCAGCACATGCTAATGTGGCCATTTTCTGAACATGTGTCCTATGAAAAACCATGAAGTTTGACTATGCTTGCACCAATTACCTCACTTTTGTTACCTCCAATCACCTTTCCCCATGCCTCTTACTACCCTACCTCTTTATCCCATACATATTCCTAAACCCTATCTCTGGGGAGGTGGATTTGAGATTCATTCTCCCATTTCCTCACTTGGCTGCTTTGTGAATAAAACTTATCTCTGCTGCGAACCTTGGCATCTCAGGGTTTGGCTTGGTGTGCATTGGGCAAATGAACCTGGTTCAATGACAAAACTAAAAATGCAACTACCGTACAGACTAGCAATTGCACTCCTAACATTTGACAAGTGAGCCAAGAATGCTCAATGAGGAAAGAATAGTCTCTTCAACAAACGGTGATTGAAAAACTGAATAACCACATGAGAAAAATGAAATTGGGTTCCTATCATACACCGCTCACAAAATTAATCAAAATAGATTAAAGACTTAAACATAAGACCTGATACTGTAAAACTCCTAGAAGAAAACTTAGGGAAGAAGCTCCTTGACATTGGTCTTGGTAATGATTTTTTGGATATGACACCAAAAGAAGAAGCAACAAAAGCAAAAATTAAAAAATTGGATTCAGTCACACTAAAAGTTTCTGTACAGTAAAAGAAACAATCAACAAAATGAAAAGGCAACCTATGGAATAGAAGAAGATATTTGAAAACCATATATGGGATAAAGTGTTAATATCCAAAAAATATATAAAGAAGTCATATAACTCAATAGCAACAACAACAAAATCCCCAAACAATCCAATTAAAAAATGGGCAGAGGAGCTAAATAGACCTTTTTTCCTAAGAAGACATTCAAATGACTAACAGATGTATGAAAAGATGGTCAACATCACAAACCATCAGGGAAATGCAACTCAAAACCACAATGAGATATCACCTCCACATGTTAGAATGACTACCAGAATAACAGAAATAACATGTGCTGGTGAGGCTGTGGAGAAAAGGGAACCCTTGTGCATTGCAGGCAGGAATGTAAATACTACCATACGAACTAGGAATCTCACCTCTGGGTATACATCCAAGTGAGATGAAATGAAAACAGGATATCAAAAAGATGTCTGCACTCCCATGTTCATTGCAGCATTATTCACAATAACCAAGATGTGGGAACAAACTTAGTGTCCATCAGTGGATGAATGGATAAAGAATATATGTATGTGTGTGTATATATATATATATATATATATATATATATATGAATATTATTCAGCCATGAACAAGAAGGAAATTCTGCAATTTGCGACGACATAAATGAAACTTGAGGGTATCATGCTTAGTGAGACAAGCCAGACAGAGAAAGATAAATATCGTATATCACTTGTAAGTGGAATCTAAAAAAGCCAAACTCATAGAAACAGAGAGTAGAATGATGGTTACCAGGGGCTAAGGGGTGAGGGAATTGAGAAGATGGTGTTAAAGGGTGAAAACATACAACTAGAAGATAATAAGTTCTGGAGATCTAATGCAGAGTATAATGAGTATAGTCAATACTTTTTTATATACTTCAAAATTGCTGAGAGACTAGATTTTAAATGTTCTAACCATAAAAAAGAAATTATAATTATGTGACATGACAGAGATGTTAGCTAAAGCTTCAGTGTCATCATATTGTAATATATAAATGTATCAAACCAACATGTACACCTTAAACTTACACAATGTTATATGTAAATTATATCTCAATAAAGAAAGGAGTGTGTCTTCACTAATTCTTTTCGGAAAGGAAAAATAGTGGTATGATATACCAAGTTCCTTTAAGTATATATCAAATGGTATTATCATTTTTAAAAAGTATTTACAAATGCTTTTAGAAATATTTGGGATACTTATATAATCATCTGATTAGGAGAAGTGGGACTTTTCAGGGTAAGTAGGATCATTATCTAATGAAGGATAACACAGTCTAACATGTCTCTTAGTCAGTTAATACAGATAGCCAAGAGCCCTGTCTCATATCATCTGTGAGTACCTGTGGACGCACACATGTAAATTCTAAGAGCATAAGAGATCATGCTGGACTAGATTTCTCAGTCTCACTTCTCTGATACAAAGTTTATTTCCATTGTTCTTCAGCCAAATTTAACTGCCTCTCTATAATTTAACGCTGTGGGAATCTGGGGATTTGATGGTAAAGTCATTACTCATTAGACAGATTTGTAAGGAATAATTTTTAGTTATGTAGAATGGATGAGGAATGAAAATACTGCAAGCAGAACAGTGGAAAAAATTAAATTACTTGGTATGGACTTGGGAACAGTTAGAGATAAGGACCTTCCTCTTTGCCCACTCCCACCCACATCTACTAGAAACAAACAGGAATTTACAAACACATCTACAGATTTTATAGAAATAAAAAAAAACCTTATAGTCTACAAACATGTAAATTTCACCACAAGTGTTTAATATACAGTATGAACCATCCCCTATAGTTTGCACGGAGTAGTGTGGCAATCTTTTTTTACAAAACTCTCTTGGATGTGAACACTGGTTTCTTAGTAGCAGACCTGATTGCTCCAGGAACACAAGGAGGTATCGAAATGATTGCTCCAGAAAATACTACTTTTCAATTCCTCTTTTCTCCTAACACATTCTCATCACCACTATTATATGAAGAAAGCAGCCAACAGATACCACCTTTTGATTGCTATGTAGCTTAAGGAATCCCTGTTAAATGTTAAGTACCCCAGCCTCAAGCCAGATCACACAAAAGCAGATCTACATTATAAATAGCCTAGAATTTTGTTTTACACTGGGATTATTCCCAGGCTATGTGAACACTGAGCCAGTTCAGGAGACCTCCACACTTAGCTTTCCTTTCTCCAATCTCCTTACTATCTCTCTTCCAATGCTGAAACAGCTCTAAATCATTGTTACTGTAAGTTTAAATTAAGCCCCTGTCAGAGAAGTCCTTGTTGAAGGACTTTTAAGCAGCCAGTGAGGGAAATCCACCTTTCTCCTTTGCTTCTGCTCTCTGCGCTATTATAGACTGTCTAAGCCATCTAAATTGAATGAGGTTGAAGTTAAATGGCTCCTCTGATCAAATGACACAGAGTGTTTGTATCACTTCCCTTGAGAAGCCATCTAATTTGCCAGAAAACCATACATCATGCGTGAAGCACCCACGCCTGAAATTTGAAAGAGCTATCTTTCCAAATGGAATTTGAACCTTTTCAAATAGTCACCGTACACCTTCAGAAGCCAAAATGATTTCTGATTACCGCTATCTCATGAGTCCCAGGGTACTTTGTCCCAATATACCTCCATCTGAGGCAATTTTTCTCCTCCTATCTCATCATTTAGAGCCCTGAGAATTGTTGACTACATGTACTGAAACAACACCCAGAATTATATTTTTGATATAATATCTGTAGTGCCTCTCAAGGGAACAACTGCTCTCTACAATTTTCTAAGATAAACAGAAAAGAACATTTTACACTGCTTCTTGGGCATTCTAAATGCCTAAGCTAAATCAAAGGAGTCTTTAAGCTCCCCTACCATCATAATATCCACAATTCCCTTTGTCTATTTCAGTCGCTGTGGCTCTGAAGAGTCACACTTTAGGAAGAAACTGCTATTCTTTAATTGAAACATTAGTGGGTACATTTCTAAACAAAAAAGCTCTTGTTTAGAAATCGTTCTTTTTCCACAAACCATGCAATTAGGTCCTAAACATAGTAACAAATCTTAGAATTTAACTCTAAGTTTATCCTTTAACATTTTTAAATGAACTTTAAATTTTAGAATAGTTATGGATTTACAAAAAAGTTGTGAAGATAATACAGAGAGCTCCAATATATCTCATATCCAGTTTCCCCTAGTATTAACATCTTAACATCAGTTTGGTATATTTGCCATAATTAACAAACCAGTATCAATACATTATTATGCACTAAAGCCCATACTTTAGATTTCCTTGATTTTTAACTAATATTCTTTTTCTGCTCCAGAATCCCATTCAGAATACTACATTACACTTGGTCGTCATCTCTCCTTAGCTATTAGACTTTCTCAGATTTTCCTTTTTAAGACCTTGACAATTTTGAAAAGTACTGGTCAGGTATTTTATAGAATGCCCCTTAATTGTGATTTGCCTGATGTTTTCTCTAGAGTGGACTGGAATTACAGATTTTGAGGAGGAAGACCACAGAAGTAATGTACCATTTTCATCATACTATATCAAGGGTGCATAGTATCAACATAACATCACTGTTCATATGAACTTTATGCACCTAGCTTGAGGTAGCGTTAGGTTCCTCCACAGTAAAGTTACTCTCTTCTCTCCCCCTTTTCATACTCGTAGGAAGTCACTAGGCACAGGGCACACTTAAGGAGTGGACAGTTACTCTACATTCTTGCAGGCACAGTATCTACATAAATTACTTGGAATTCTTCATGGGGATTTGTCTCTTTTCCTCTATTTATTTATTAATTAAATCATTTAGTTATGTAAGTGGGGGCCCTAATCTTGTACAACATGAATCATTCTAGCCTTCTCCCCTTGCATGCTTATCTGTAAATTCTTTTTCTTTTTTTTTTGAATTTTTGAATTTTATTTTTTTATACAGCAGGTTCTTACTAGTTTCTGGAAATTCTTACTCCAACCATGGAACCCTAATTCCTGCCATATGCCATCAATTTACGTTAATTGTTCAATTCTTGTATACTCATATAATGGTTTCAAAATTGTTAACCCACTTGTGTGGGAGTAAGATTATCAACTGGAGCACAGTTCTTATGTACAGTTCCTTTTGCCTTTAGTCTTACAATCTCTATTCATTTCTAAAATGACAGGTCAGCACTTATTTTTCCCGCACACCCTCAACTGAGATTGCTTATACATTATTTTGTTGTTGTTTAAAAACATTTTTTTTAATTGGAGTATAATTGCTTTACAATGGTGTGTTAGTTTCTGCTGTATAACAAAGTGAAGCAGCTATACATATACATATATCCCCATATGTCCTCCCTCTTGCGTCTCCCTCCCACCCTCCCTATCCCACCCCTCTAGGTGGTCACAAAGCACTGAGCTGATCTCCCTGTGCTATGCAGCTGCTTCCCACTAGCTATCTATTTTACATTTAGTAGTATATATAAGTCCATGCCACTCTCTCACTTCATCTCAGCTTACCCTTCCCTGCCCCGTGTCCTCAAGTCCATTCTCTATGTCTGCGTCTTTATTCCTGTCCTGCCCCTAGGTTCTTCATAACCATTTATTATTTTTATAGATTCCATATATATGTGTTAGCATACGGTATTTGTTTTTCTCTTTCTGACTCACTTCACTCTGTATGACAGACTCTAGGTCCATCCACCTCACTACAAATAACTCAATTTCACTTCTTTTTATGGCTGAGTAATATTCCATTGTATCTATGTGCCACATCTTCTTTAGCCATTCATCTGTCGATGGACACTTAGGTTGCTTCCATGTCCTGGCTATTGTAAATAGAGCTGCAATGAACATTGTGGTACATGACACTTTTTGAATTATGGTTTTCTCAGGGTATATGCCCAGTAGTGGGATTGCTAGGTCATATGGTATTTCTATTTTTAGTTTTTTAAGGAACCTCCATACTGTTCTCCACATTTGTAATACAGTAAGATTGTTTTTTCACAGTCTGCCTTCCATGCTGGGAACGGAACCTCCTAAGTGATTTTTTAAATTTGCATACATTAATGTTTACTCTTTGTGCTGTGAAGTTCTATCAGTTATGACAAATGCATAGTGTCATGTACCCACAATTACAGGACTGTACAAAATAGTTACTTTGCCCTAAAATATCACCTATGTTTCACCTATTCAACCTTCCTCTTCTACCCCCCAAAACCCCTAGCAACCACTTATCTGCTTACCATCTCTATAGTATTGCTTTTCCAGAATGTCATATAAATCTAATCATACAGTGTGTAGCCTTTTCAGATTGGCTTCTTTCACTTAGCAACATGCATTTAAGATTCACCCATGTTTTTTGCATGACATGATAGATCTCACGTGTCCTCTACATAGTTTCCTTCAATGGTAGATCATTGCAAACTTACAGCAAAATATCACAACCGCAATCTGACATTGATACATTCAAGATACAGAATATTTCCATCACCAGAAAGATTCCTCATTTTGCCATTTATAACCACACCCACTTCTCTCTCTTTTCCCCTCCTAAACCCCTGGAAACCACTAAACTCTTTCCCACTTCTATAATTTATTATTTCAAGAGTATTATATAAATGGAATCATAAAATAAGTTTTTGGGATTGGCTTTTTTAACTCAGCATAAGTCTCTGAAGATTCATCCAGGCTGTTGCATGTATCATAGTTTGTTCCTTTTAATTGTTAGGTACTAGTATTCCATGGTATGTACCATAGTTGTTTTTTTATTTTTTAATTAATACTATAGGTTTATGATTTGTAAATATAAAATCGAGGTTATGATACACAATTCAAACATACACAAATTTAGTAGAAAACTTTTTTTATTTGAATTCTTATTCTGGTAAAAACTACATAACCACAGTTTCTTTAACCATTCACCTGTTAAAGGATATCTGGGTTATTTTACTTTATTTTTTAGTTGACATATAGTTGATTTACAATATTATATTAGTTTCAGATGTACAGCATAGTGATTCAGTATTTTTATAGATTATACTCCATGTAAAGTTGTTGGAAAATAATGGTTATAATTCCCTGTGCTGTACAATGTGTCCTGCTGCTTATCTATTTTATACATAGTAGTTTGTATCTCGTAATCCCATACTCCTATCTTTCCCCTCCCCACTTTCCTCTCTCAACTGGTATCCACTAATTTGTTTTCTATATCTTCGAGTCTGTTTATATTTTGTTATATATATTCATTTGTTTTATGTTTTAGATTACACATATAAGTGATAACATATAGTATTTGTCTTTCTCTCATTTCACTAAGCATAATACTCTTAAGGTCTATTCACATTGTTGCAAATGGCAGAATTTCATCATTTTTTATGGCACAGTAATATTCCAATGTATATATATACCACATCTTCTTTATCCATTTGTCTGTTGATGGACGCTTGGGTTGCTTCCATATCTTGGCTGTTGTAAACAGTGCTGCTATGAACATCAGGATATAAGTATCTTCTTGAATCAATGTTTCATTTTTTCAGATATATACTTAGAGTGGAATGGCTGGATCATATGGTAGTTACATTTTTAGTTTTTTGAGGTACCTCCATACTGTTTGCACCAATTTACATCCCCACCAACAGTGTACTAATCTTCCAACAGTATTTTGAATAAGGGCAGTGAGAACAAACATCCTTGCCTTGTATCCCAACAAGGCAAAGCATTCTGCTTTTCACAATTAACTATAAACTTAGCTGCAGGTTTTTTATGGATGCTCTTTTTCAAAGTTTAGGACGTTTCCCTGTATTCCTATTTTTCTGAGAGTTTTTACCATGAAAAGGTGTTGAATTTTTTTCAATGCTTTTTCTTAATTGATTGATATGATTATGTGACCTATCTTCTTTAGCCTGTTAACATAATTTATTACAATGAATAATTTTTTAACATCGATATAGCCTTTCATCCCTGGAATAAACAATTCTTGGTCATTTTGTATAATTCTTTTTGTACATTGCTGATTTATATTTGTTAATATTTATTAAGGATTTTTGCATCTATGGTCATGAACAATTTTGGTTTGTAGTTTCCTTTTTTGGCACTTTTTTTTTCCAGGTTGATATCATGCTACTACAGGGCTCATAAAATGAGTTGGAAAATGGTCTTTCATTTTCTATTTTCTGGAAGAGATTTATAAAATCAATTCCTTTAATAGTTATAGGGTTATTCAAGGTATTTATTTTATATTCAGTGAGTTGTGGTAGTTCATATGTTTCAAATGATTGGTCCATTTCTTCTGAGCTATCAAATTTAGAACTTTTTTAGTACTCACTTATTATCCTTTTGGTGTCTCCAGGGTCTGTAGTTAAACCTCCTGTTCATTCCTAACACTGGTGATTTGCAGAGGGCTTTTTGTTTTGTTTTTGGTTTTGGGGTTTTTTTTGGGGGGGTCAGTATTGCTAGAAGTTTGCCAATTTTATTGATTTTTTTAATTGAAGAATCTGCTTTTTTCAAAAAAAAATGTGTGTCCATTGTTCTTCTGTTTTCATTTTCATTGATTTACACTCTTAGGTTTATTATTTCCTTCCTTTTATTTGTGTTGAGTATATTTCCTCTGCTTTCTCTAGTTTCTTGAGGGAGAAACTTAGGCTATTGAGTTGAAATCTATACAATTCTCTCACTCAAGATTGCCACCACATTGCACAACTCCAGGGAGCACCAAAGCATTCAATGAGAAAAGTGCCCGCTGGAGATGTGCTACCCAGTGGTCCTACTCTTAACAATATAGGAAAACCGAATACCAGCAAATGTGTTCAGCAAAAAGATTGTACACCAGTAACAACAATGATTCAACTATGACCTTTTTTCCTTGAAAATAAATAAACCTATCACAGGCAGGAGTTACCATGATGTCACTAAAAATATTTCAACAAAAAGTAGTGTATCTTTTTCTTTTTTTTTTAGTAGTATATCTTTTTGTCCATAGTAGATATTGCTGTATCTGCCATTCATATCTTTTCTGATTGCTAAATAAATTAAATTTTGCCTTTTAACATCTCTCCTGCAGATTTTCTGAAACTTCAAGTGTTTTATAGTTTAAAAATATAATTTATATGTTCAAATTAGGCTTCCTAAACCCTTCTGTTGCCTGCACCTGCTCCTAAAGTACAAATTAACAGTTGTGGCTGATTAAAAACCATTTTACTGGTCTTTTTAAAAACACTTACAAGTGTTGGTTTAAAAGGGAGGGTGGGAGGGGTAATTGCTTTAATAGTTGGCTTTCAGGAAACTAAAAGCTTCAAGACTAGTTAGTAAGTAATTTCCTACAAATTACCTGGAGTTAGAATTGACCCAACTTGGCAAATGACTGGCTCTATAGCCAAGCGGCTGTGAGAAGTCAAAGATTATTTCAAGTTTGTAAATCTGTGTGGCTGAGAGATGTTTGCTCTATTAAACAAAATAGAGAAAACAAACAAAAAAAAAGCTGAAGGTGTGGAGATAGAGCAGAACATCCAGACAGAAATACCCAGCTCAACAGGCCTTTGCAAAATTGGAAATAGGTGAGGGTCAGAAATATAGAACTCATTCCTTTCACAAAAGTTTATTGACTGATTACTAGATGCCAGATTCTGTTCTCTGCTGTGGGACGCATTTGCACAGAAAGTAAACTTGCAATCCTTAGTGAAACCCAGCCGTACACTGTGGGGGTCCTGGGCACGGAAGCCTTTCTATGTCCCCCATTCCTTGTTTGTAGGAACAGATTTCAGCCTCCACGACCTTCCCTGAGTTCCAAAGGGCAGATTCGAACAGTTGCCAATCAGGGAAGGGAGGGGATGCAGAGACAAGGGAGGAGCAGGCAAGAAACAATAGTGCAGCCTTGGGGCAGGTCCTGGTTCCTCCTCAAGGGATACACATAACAATATCTTTGAGCTCTTCTGCAGAACTAAAACCTCCAAAAAATGGAAAATAGCATTGTTCATTCCAGAGAAGACCACCTGAGGCCAGAGTAAAGGAACCAGAGAAGCTCATCAGGACACTACCTGAGACCAGATTAAAGGAATGCAGGTCCTTCACACAGACCCAATCCTTATCAGCAGCCCCACCCTTGAACCACTGCTATAAAACTCCTCACCAAATCCTCCCGGGTTTGGACACACAGTTTTTGAGAGGCACAAGGCTGCTGTGCCCCCTTTGCCTGGCAAAGCAATAAAGCTATTCTTTTCTACTTCACCTGTAACCAAACAGGACCCTATGGGGCCTTCCCAGGACAGGCCTTCCTCCATAACCTCTGTTTAGGTCCTCTCTGAAGTACCTAGATAACAGTATTTGATGCACATTTCCTGAGTTGTTTTACAGATGTGAAAACCCCCCACCAAATGCAAGATGTTAACTACTTCATGACCATGACCACATAGCCCCAGGCCTCCTGGAGCCTAAGGACTGTAATGTTAACCCCTGTGACAGTACCCTGTTACCTCACCATCAACCAGTCAGAGAACTGTACACGAGCTGATCACATACCCTGAGACTCCCTTCCTTCACCGGCTTTTAAAAATGCTTTGCTGAAACCCTCCAGAGAGCTCAGGGTTTTGGGTGGCCTGAGCCACCCGTCTCCCTGCATGGCTCTGCAATAAACCTTTCTCTGCTCCAAACTGTGATGTTTTGGTTTGTTTTGCCTCACTGTGCGTCGGGCACACGAACTTGAGCTAACACACCCAAATCTCTGTCTCTGAAATTTGATTTGGCACCAGTGCACAGAGGCTGAGATTTCAGCAATGTTACCACTGGATGAGACTGTAAAGGGTGAGTATGAGGAGAGGAGAAGAACCAAAGCCACATGCTTCTGTCTCTCTTACTCTTAGGATATGGGAAAAGGGAAGTGGGAGAAGGAAACATTAAAGAGGTTAATAGAAGAAGCAGGAGAATGCAGTTCAACAGAAGCCAAAGGAAGAGAGAATTTCAAGGAAGGGATGATAAACAGCAAAAAAGGGCTTAGGAACTGAAAAAAAAAATACTGGATTCTGTGTGTTGGAGATAACTAGTAATCATAATAATTAGTATTTATTGAACACTGTTTCACAGGCATGATGTCATTTTATCCTCACTGCAATTCTGTAAAAAGGGACATTATTATCTCTACTTTACAGATTGAGGAGACGGGCTTATTGAAGGAATCCAGAGCAAGTAGTTAAGGCAGTTAAAACAGATTTTATTCAGGAACTGTTGCCATGGGGAAAAATACCTCAGTATAGAACTAAGCTCAATTCTGGATACAGCAAGGACAAGTGAGAACGTATAGCCAAGGTGGATGATGGTGAGGAGGTAGGCGCATCCTTGCTAAATCAACTTAAGCAGATTATTGTTGAAGGCAAGTCAAGATGATCAGATATTAAGCAAGGGTGGAGAATAAGGAATTTGATCAGATATCAAGAGTATCAGAGATCAAGAGTGGAAGGTCCTCTATCTACAAAAAAGAAACAAACTCATAGACATAGAGTACAGACTTGTGGTTGCCAAGGGGGAGGGGGAGGGAGAGGGATGGACTGGGAGTTTGGGGTTGGTAGATGCAAACTATTACATTTAGAACAGATATACAACAAGGTCCTACTGTATAGCACTGGCAACTATATTCAATATCTTGTGATAAACCATAATGGAAAAGAACATAAGAAAAGAATGTACGTATGTGTATAACTTCGTCACTTTGCTGTACAGCAGAGATTGGCATAACAGTGTAAATCAACCATATTTCAAAAAAAAGAAAAGAAAAGAAAAGAAAAAAAAAGAGTGGGAGGTTCTTGCTAAACAGACTTTGCAGGATTCTTGCTTCAAATGGACTAAGCAGGTGAAAGACAAGCTGTAAGAACAAGGCCTAGTCAAAAAGTAAGCTCAGGGCTTCCCTGGTGGCGCAGTGGTTGCGAGTCCGCCTGCCGATGCAGGGGACGCGGGTTCGTGCCCCAGTCTGGGAAGATTCCACATGCCGCAGAGCAGCTGGGCCCGTGAGCCATGGCCGCTGAGCCTGCGCGTCCGGAGCCTGTGCTCCTCAACGGGAGAGGCCACAACAGTGAGAGGCCCGCGTACCACAAAAGTAAGTTCAGAGGAACCCGTCTAAAGTTTGGTTAAGGAGAATATTTGCCAGGCTCAGTGGTTAACTTTCTTGCTGAAGGGAAATGGTAGAGTAGAAGTTTAATCTCATCTCTATCTGGTCCTAGAACTATCTACATTTTAACCTCAGAATAAAGAGTTTCAGTCAGTGTAAGCAAAAGCCAGCAGTTCCCAAACTTTGTTGCACATTAGAAATAACTAGCGACTGGGACTTCCCTGGTGGTGCAGTGGTTAAGAATCCGCCTGCCAGTGTAGGGGACACAGGTTCGATCCCTGGTCTGGGAAGATCCCACATGCCACGGAGCAACTAAGCCCATGCACCACAGCTACTGAGCCTGTGCTCTAGAGCCCGCGAGCCGCAACTACTGAAGCCTGTGCACCTAGAGCCCGTGCTCTGCAACAAGAGAAGCCACGGCAATGAGAAGCCTGTACACCAGAATGAAGAGTAGCCCCCAGCTCGCGGCACCTAGAAAAAACACGTGAGCAGGAAGGAAGACCCAATGCATCCAAAAATAAATGAATGAATGGAAGAAAGAAGGAAAGAAAGAAAGAAAAAAGGAATAACCAGCAACCTTTTCAAAATCTCGATGCCTGAGTCATCACACTCCTACCAATTAAATCAGGATATTTGGTATCAGTGTTTTTTTTTTTTAAATCTCCCTAGATGATTCCAATGTTCAAAGTTTGGGACCCCCCTGGGCTAATGAATAAGTAGGCCAAAAGGAAGCAGAAATCAATGTAAATGATGGCTTCAAACAATTTGCTGCTGTAAAGAAGGGAATTAAGTTAGACAAGTTAGGAGTGTTGGGGAAATAGAACTAAAAGAAACAAAATCTTCTACTCACCCAGAAAACCTCTCCACAGAGGTAGTAGAGACAGAAAACAGTTTTATTATTGAATAAACATTAAACCAGAAGGCGATACACATCACAGGCAATCCGTTATGAGATCATAAAAACAGAAAGCAATTTTAACCTTTATATGAAAGACTAAACAGGTAAAATTCATTATGTACGTATTTTCAAGAAAACAATCACTAGTCCTTACATAAGAGGACTTGACAGCATCTTTTGTCATACTTAATTCATCCTAACTTTATCATGAAATTTGGGGAAACCATCCATATTAGCTGATTGACTTTATCCGGTAGGTAAAAAAGCTTTTCATATCTTAATGATGAGAGGGAGTTTTATAAATTAGAGCAAAGTGCCCACTGACATTAGAGTCTGACCCTCACACAGGAATGGGAAATAGGGGTGTTATCTCCCTTGATGTTTGCATCTCAGAATGATGGCTTTCAGGTCCTTGAGGAAACAGTCCTGAGTTGTGAGACTGCTGAGAGGCTTATTTAGTCATTATAAAGATTTATATACATTTGAAAAGGACAGAGAAACAAATTCTCAAACAGAAGGGGAGGGGAGAGTCTGGTCTCATATTTTCAACAGGCAGAATTAAGCCTCTTGTTTTTAACTTGTATCTGCGCTTACAGGAGATATCAGGATTAAAGAGACTTTCTTTTCTTTTCTATTGTAGTGGAAGAAAAACAATTTTCCCTCTACCCCTCTAGGTTCTTGGCCGAGACACCCGCCCACCCCCTACCCCCCACCTCCGTATAAAAGAGAGATTAACAGGAGAAAAACAATGACATTGAATAACATGTATTATTTTCTGTCTACATGGGAAATAACCAGGAAAACTGAGTAACTCCTCCAAGTGGCTTAAGCTGTGGCTCTAAATATCATCCTCAGCTAAAGACAAAGAAAAATTGGGGTGGAGGGCACCAACTGTGAGAGGTTATCAGGAAAAACACGGTAAACAAGGATAAGGTTGTTATGCAGATTCAAGTCTCTGCCTTATGCATTGATAAGAATTTCTAGAGATTCGTCCTCCTCTTGCTGGGACTGAGAGGGAGATATCCTTACAAATGGAGATTTCCCTTATAAATGTATGTTTCTTACAAAAGGGTAACTCCTACTTGGTTTTCAGAGTTTTCCCCTTGTCTTCTGTTTCGTAAAAATAACCAGCTCAGAATTAATCCTTATGCCAAAGAGGCATATTTTAGGGTGGCATATTCTGCTCCCCTTTACTATGTTTACATGGAGAAATGTGAAAAAGTTTGTAAGCTGAGGGTAAAAACCTATGCAAAAAGAGGACATTGAATATACAAGAGAACAGAGGTATTGATGGAGAAAATTTCCAGGGCAGGAGAGAAGTAATGACATCAAAAATCTAAGTGAACTGGTAAGTTTGGGCCAGGAGGAAGGATACCTCTTTCTCTGAAATGAGAGAGTAAAGATGCAGATATATGATTTTATGGAGGGAGGGAAGTTACCTGTCTTCCTCTTCTGGAAGCTAGTGTTCCTCTGAGGCCAGAGATAGATGGGCTCCAGGCTGAGTAGCTGGAAGTTGTCCTTTGTGGACAGATACTCCAAGATGAAGACAAGAAAAGGAGGGAGGAGAAGTTGAGCCCTGCCCAGATAAGAGATAAAGAGACCATGTATTACTCATTCTCAAAGTCAAGGAGACTTTCCGACTACACATGCACAGAAAAGCTCCTCGGAGATCAAAAGGGAGGGGGCACCACCCCATAGTAGGTGATGTCAACCTACCCATAGTCCTCTTTGCTAGAATCCTTCTTGGCTAAGAGATGCACACACACATGGGAGGACCCTGAGATAAACCAAATATGGACTCAGAGCCAGGCAAAGCAAGATGATCGGCCCCAGGAAACCCAGAAGAAATACCCCGTACGAGTGATTCAAACTACCACGAGGGCGGGACTCTCTCTCTGAGTCCACCTGTGTGTCTCTCCACACATACTCTTTTTCTTCCTAATAAACACTTTACTTGTTTTACTACTTTCCGTCTCTTTGTGGGAATTCATTTCTACAAAGCCGACAGGCCAGGGGCCTTGTCACTGGCCATTGGCCCTCGTGGTCTAGTGGCTAGGATTCAGCACTCTCACTGCCGTGGCCTGACTTCAATCTCTGGCTGGGGAAATGAAATCCTGCTTCAAGCCGCTGCAGGCCGAGGCCACGCAAGAACACTTCCATTAGCATCATCTCCAGGGACCAAGCCCACTTTCAGCAGTAACTGCCCAGTGCTGGCACATTTCAGAAGGATGCAGTTAACAGCAGCATTCCTCCAATCACCCACTGGTGAGGAAGATTATAACAGACAATGCCAATGATTGATTTGAATTTGCTCTGATTCATATTACCAAAATATGCTTCAGGTGTTATCAGAGGCCTTACATTTCCAAGCAATACAGGGTCATACAGCTGACAAAGGGGAACTCTGTAGGATGTGTCAAACCCAAGTAGTTTTTGACAGAGGTCTCTCTATTTTATCTAAGACCTCTTTTATAAATTCGAGAGATCAAACAGAGTTATCTCTAACAAACACAAAGAATAAAATGAGTTAAATGGAACTCAAAGAGGTTTGTTTGTTTGTTTTCCCTGCTGCCATTCCAGGTTTTCATCAAGTGTCAGGTGTCCCACATCCAAGGTCACTTGAATCCTCCTGTTAAATGCTCCATGAAATATTTGTATTTTCATCTATTTAAATAAATTGAAGATGGAAAAGGTAAAATCTTAGATGAGAAGACCAGATTTGTGTAGAATTGTATGATAATATGGACACAGTGAATTGAAGGGCAAAGCCATAGGCCTAACAGGATTCTACAGTGACAGCTTGTAAGCAGGAGAAAAAGCACAGAGTTAAAGATGCTAACTTTGCCCTTTTCAATACTGTTAGCTGGGTGACCTAGGGTAATGCCCTGAGTTAACCCCTTTTTGGTCCTCAGTTTCCTGTTTGTGTAACAAAAGTGTTGTATTTGTTCAATTAATTAAACAAGGAGGCCATCAGACTGGGGTGGCTCTAATAGCACCTACATAAGCAAAACAAAATCTAAGACTGTAAATACATCAAAGTTATGAAATTGAAACCAAAGGACAACCAATCACAAACAGTCAACTAGGTTTAAAGCTATAGCTAATCAATAATTTCCTTACTGTGCTTCTGACTTTTCTCTATAAAAAATTTCCCCACCTCCTGACAGCAGAGCACTTCTAAACACTTTAACTTGGCGTTGCCCAATTAAAATTGATTTTTGCTCAAATAAATTCTTAAAATATTAATATGTCTCAGTATATCTTTTATCAGATTTCATGATTTATCCTTCAACTTCTACTGAGAAAGGAACAAGATAAAAAGACTTTAAATGGCAGCGTAAGGAGTTAGGTTTTGGCATGAGAAAAAAAAAACTTCCAAAGTATTGCAGCTGTACTGGAAGAAGCCTTGAAAGTCTTCCTTGGATACTTTTTAAATAGGAAAACTCCCCATGTACGAAACAGTTGTGAACAAAGGTACAAGAAAGAGTCTCATTTGATAATCCTTCTTGACCATGAATATAACTGATTCTACTAAAAATAAGTAAATTAAATGTTCTCCAGAATCTAGCTTCACTGGAATCAGGCAACTGGCAGTTAGAAATATTTGATCCATGCACCGTGGGTGAGCAGCTCCCACTGTGGTCCCAAAGCGACCTGACCACTAGAAAGCTCTGGATTTGTCTCCAGAGCATTAGCATTTTTATTACTTTATTATCCATTCATATCCATATAAAAGTGATTTACTCCCTTGGTATGTGCAATATAATATTAAAGAATTAGCACTGGAACAGCCTCAGGGGTCAATT
Source organism: Orcinus orca (assembly GCF_937001465.1). Classification (NCBI taxonomy): domain Eukaryota; kingdom Metazoa; phylum Chordata; class Mammalia; order Artiodactyla; family Delphinidae; genus Orcinus; species Orcinus orca. The sequence goes on along the minus strand of NC_064580.1, from coordinate 101,617,012 downwards.
AACGCAAACCCAGAATTCTAAGCAGTACAGATTAGTTTTTGGAATGTCTCCCAGTAATTAAATCTAGCAATGAAGGTGATTCCACCACTTTCCTTAGTACAATTTTTTTTTCCAACTCTTAACTATCACTGAGCCTAATCTCCTCATGTGTATAAAAATTACTTAGGGATGATTATGAATATTTATATTGTAGGAGACCAGTATAGGCCACCCCAAAATGTGACTGTAGGATTTCAGAATATGCCATCTTGAATATGTCTCTTTGGCGTAAGGATTGGTTTGAGCTGATTATTTTGAGAAACACCAGACATGGGAGAAGTTTGAAAAGAGTAGAAGTTACCCTTTTGAAAGGGAAATCTGCATTTATAAAGGAAATCTCCATCTGTAAGAGTTTCTCCCTCTATATGGGGAAGAGAAGGGTGACTCAAAATCACAAGAGAATCTTAACAATGGAGAAGGTCCAATTTAAATCTGCATAACAAATCTTACCCTTGTTTACCTAGCTTTCCTGGGTCACCTTCCTATAACCTGCTTCTTCCACACCCTTCTTTTGTTTTAGCTGAAGATTATGTATTTTTTCCAGAGGCATAGGACTTTATTTTTTACAATTCAGCAAGCATTATGTGAGCATTGTCAGAGAGTAAGAAATTTTTCCTCCACCCTTCTAGGTTCTTCCTACTGGCCTAAGAACTAAATTTACATGGGAAGTTGTTAGGAAGAATTTAATAATTGTATTCTCCATTGATCAGAGTATCTAGAGATTTGGTCATCCTCCTTTTCCTGGTTCAGTGAGGGAGACACTCTTACAAATGGAGATTTCCCTTATAAATCTAAATGTTCCTTACAAAAGGTAACTCCTACTTGGTTTTCAGAGTTTTATTCCCACCCCCCCCACCCATATCTGATGTGTCTCAGAGAATAACCAACTAAAAATAATATATCAAAGAGACATATTTTGGGGTGGCAAATTCTGCTCCTCTACAGCATCAACAGCATCAGCTTCATTCCCTTGTCCCCCTCCCCCGTGTTCTTCAGGGGTGATACACAGGGCCCTGATGGATTGATTGCCTGCGCATCCATCTTACTAGAATTCAGGCAGCTGAAGCAGAATTACCTTTTAATCTCCTAGCTTCCCTTCTGGCCAGGCTGCCACTCAGAAGATGTACCAATCAGGCCTACCTGAGGTTACTAGTAGGAGAAAGAGACACATCATGCCCAGGAATGGTCAGGGAAGAATCCTGAATTTTCAAAAGTTTTATATATTTCTCCTCCCCTTTCCCCTTATTATTACCCAGGAGGAAGCCAAAGGAGATCGACCCCCTCTGGTGTTCAAAAAGGAAACAATAGGCCCAAAATGGAGTCACTTGTGCTAAGCCTCACATCAGCAAACCCAAACTGAATACCTAACCTAATTGCAGTTTCAGCTTCTCCCAGGAATGGAATTTTAAACCAATCAGTCTGAAATTTTCTCATCAACACTAGTGAGGTAATCTGCATGATAGACCCTTGCCCTTCCCCCAAAGGAAGTTGACCCTGCTTGAAACAATCCTTTCTTTTGTTTATGACTTCCTTGTCCCACCCCCTTCTGCCTATAAAAACTTTCCATTTTGTACAACTCCTCAGAGTGCCTTTCTACTTGCTACATTGGATGCTACACCATTCATGAATTATTTAATAAATCCAATTAGATCTTTAAATTTACTCAGTTAAATTTTTTTTTTTAACAGATCTTGTAGCAGTGGTGGGATATGAAATGAACTTCTGTTGACATTCAGGGACAATGAGAAACTCAGGCATGGTACCCTGCAAACACTTTGAGTTCACTCTCTTTCTCACCATTTCTGAGGGCTGTGGTTAAGTAAGTTTCTCTTGGTTCTGAGCTCTACTCTCTTTTGTTGAGTTCATGATCTAATTGACTTTCCTTTACACAGAAGTTCAGCTTGAGCTGGTAGATGATTCTGCCTGGAACCCAAATGAACTGACAGATGGTTCTGCCTGAAACCTAGCCTCTAGCCTTTCAGACTCCAATTCCCAGGTATTTTAGTGGAAAACCAGATTCCACATCAGGAACTGCTGGTGGTTTAGTCTGCAGATCCCCATTTATTTGAAATCCTTCCCCATTTGGGAATTGTTGGTAGCAGCTGTAGTCCTCCATTTATTTAGAATCAGTCTGCAGTCTACATTTTTTTGAGGTCTGCTGATTCAATTCTTTCCCCAGCCCCTAGTTCATTGGTTATTGCCAATATTAAGGTGCACATGTTTGTTTGTCTTGTTTTTTGTAGATAAAGGCTAATTGCTCATGGGAATCTAAGAAGCCAAAAAGACACATATTGGTGGGTACAGATTGAGCATCTAAGAGCTGTTAGGGTGCTTTCCACCAAACCCAAGGTCTCCCATGTAAGGATAAGTTGGTCATGGAATGGCTTAGTTTGACACTAGGTTACTTGCCAACCTCAAGAAAATTTCTGTGCAATGAGGTACACTGTAAACACATGATATCCAACCCAGTAGCACATTCCCTTTAGGTATTAATTGGAGGTGAGAGACCCAAAGGCTTAGCTACAAAATAAATAATAACACAATGATATCCTTAGAATCCAAAGAGTTAAGTGCACCACCTTCTGTGAGAACTATGGTCCCCAAAACTATAATATCTATAAAATGGACAAAATCTTATTAAGGACAACCTAGAACTTTGTGTCCTGAGAAATTACAATGGCTGTTATGAGAAGCATTCCAATTAGATAAAATCATTTAAGAAGTGCACTTGAAAGCAAGGGCTTCCAAATCAAATAGAATGAGACACTTATTTCAGTTGGCATGCAGAAGGCTCTAAGCGGTTCAAAATTCCAAAATAGCTTCATTGAAAGATTTGGTGCAAAGATTAAAGAAAAATTAAAGATATAAAAGGTTCCTAAAACAAAAGACTATAAGATTGATGTAACTCTTACTGCTCTCCTCTATCCTTTAAGTACTCATTCTAGTAATTTTCTCTGAAGTGCCTTTCCACTCTGATGAGACTATCAAACAGTTATTAATACCACCAGAAATATTTACTGTTTGTCCCTATTGAAACCTGGCAAGATATTTGAAAGAATTTAATAACTGTATGATTAGAAATTTGGCCAAATTTGAAGCTGATATTCAGAGCCCGATAGGAATTATTTTTTGGCCTTCTTCTTTAACCTAATGTATCCAGAGAGAAAGAAAAACATTCCAACACAGGTGGATAGGTGTTATAATTCCTTTGATATCATTTAGGTGGTAACCCAATTCTTTGAGGAATTAAAAACAACTGTTCTTGTTTTACAAAGATAATCTTTACAAGACCAGCGATGTGGCTCCAGAAACAATTCAAAGTCCACCAATCCTTTTTATCAATTCTCAAACTACCCCGTGTCACCAGGGAAGTCTTTTTTTCTTTTTTTTTTTAACCAATCCATTTTTAAATTTTTAAATTCTTGACATTACATAACTAAACTGAAATGTATTAACATTCCACTCTTACATTTCTTATCGACAAACAAATAAAATTCATGACCCAAAAACCCAAAACAAAACTAAAAACAGGGAAAAGCTTATAAAATTAATATGGATCCCAGCATTAACAGCTGAACAGAGAATGTGATTTTTAAATTCTTAGCAGATGATAAAGTTGTGTAGAAACTGAACACTTACAAATTTATCTCAGAAGGCTTGTCCTTGTGTCTTTGAGATGTAAATATTCTACCTGGTCCTCTCCAGGAATTCTTATCTAGGTCATCTCTTTGAAATGCAAGCTTCAGGGAGGCAATTCCTATCAAAAGGGAGAAAGGTCATTTGAAACTAAGGCAAATGAAAATCCTAAGCATCATTAGACGTCTGAGTAGGTAACCTTAACATACTTCATCTACCAGAAAAATAACTTAGATCAAACTTCTTTTATAACTAGTGAGTTTTATATTATAATACCTGATTCATGGTAGTAATTTTAAAACAAGTTATAAGGTCTCTGTTTGTTTCTATCAGTATGTGTGTGTCTCTATATGTATGTTGTACGGTATTTTTCTACCTCTGGATGGTATTGTCAAAATTAATTTTTAAAAGAGCTCTATTTAATTGGCCTAAAGAAAATTAAGCACTTGTATGAGTTATGTACACATAAAATTCTTAAAAATGTAAAAAAAAAAAAAAAACCCAAAGGCTTTTCAGGTTCACATGATTTGAGATAATAAAAACTAGTTTGCTTGTTGGTTTAATTAAAATAGGTATGTCTTTAGAGTTATCAACATTAAAAATAATGTAGACATACAACTTTTATTCTACCTAGGCTTACTAAAGGTCAAATAAGTTCATGTTATTTCTTACAAAATTTTTCAGCAAGAAAAATAGCTTGAGATGTGGCTATGTCTAATGTCTCATGAAGTTTTGTGGGTAATCTAAACATAATTCATAAGAACAATAGAGGGAAGTAGTATAAAAAGGTTTTAGGTAAAATTTTTAAATAGTTTCCCCAAATCTTTTTGGTAACCTGCAAACTTTTTTGCTAACTTAAATGATAAGCTAAGTTAAATTCATTAAATATCCAGATCATTTCCAAGTAAGACAAAATACTGAAACATTAATTACTAAACACAGGTTTATTCAGTTTGGGCTTCTTTTTACAAACTAAAAGATATTTGGGTTTATTAGGAAACATGTTTTATGCCACACTAAAAGATTATACTATTTAAAAAGGCATATGTTTCTAGAAATTATAAAATATATTTATAAGTTTGCCAAGCCATGGTATGCTAATGTAAGAGACAGTTCACAATTGCTTACTTTTTTATTCTCACTAAAAATTAAGGTTTCTAAGGGTTAAAATTTTCAATATATAAAGCTGCTAGAAATAATATGCAAATATCTCTGTCTGCAAAGAAAGTAGGATGTGTGTTTTCAGTAAAATAAGGTATGAGGAATGAAGATACATTTCTGTTGACAAAAAAGAGGAAAAACATAGGATAAAAACTTAATGTAAAAAAGAAAGTTATAAATAGTATGTGGAAAGGAATCTTTGGGAAAAAATTTTAATGTGTTGTCAAGCTGGCTAAGATTAGAATGAATTTAATTAATTTAAATGAATTCTAATATCAAAAGCAAAATTAGAATTTAGTCCTCTCTGTTAAAAGAACAGTTTTTAAAAAAACTATTGGTCTGCTCTTGATAAGAGATTGTAAAAGGTTTTTCTTTACCTTTTAAGTCTTCTGGCTAGAAAGCAAAAAATGTTGTGTTTTGTCAAAATAATTTCTTGTGCTTCATGTTGTCTTAGTCAGGTCTTTGATTACTTAAGAAAACAACCTTCTCAATATTAAAAGAGCTGTTTTGCTCACAATTATGTAACCTTTGGTATTTGCCTTTAAAATATTTATCAATTTGGTTAAATACATAACTAAGTATTATTTTCATAATCTGTGATCCTTTTTAGTCAAGTGTCCAAACCTTTTGGATAGTTTTGACAAACTTCCCCAAAGTAAATTCTAAATGAAGAATTTTTGACCTGGCAGTAACTTTGGAATTTTCCAGAGGGTCCCTAGAACATCTCAAAATATTTGTTCTCTCTTCTTATAAAAAGGGAGATCAACACTAGTGAGATAATCTTCATGATAGCTCACTGGCCTTCCCCCAAAGGAAGGTGACCCTGCCTGAAATAATCCTTTCTTTTGTTTGTGACTTCCTTGTAGCAACCCCTCCTGCCTATAAAAACCTTCCATTTTGTACAACTCCTTGGAGAACCTTTCTACTTGCTAGATGGGATGTTGCCTGATTCATGAATCATTTAATAAAGCAAACTAGACCTTCAAGTTTATGCAGCTGAATTTTGTTTTCTAACACAGGAAATAGCCATATTCAGTGACCAAACTGTCTTACTAAAGTATGTCAGCCAGGAAGAGATAAGGTAGGGTCAAATAATTTTTAGATGATTTAAAAAAATCTATTCCACATCTCAGTGATGTCAGTATCTGAAGATGATAAGGGACATGAATGCCCATCAAATACCATGATCATCAGTCCATTTTTATGTGGCCTTCATGACAAAAGGTAAACAATTGTCAGACTGTAGATGATTTTGAAAGCAGAACATGGTGGAGTTTTGATTCAAGGGTCATAATTGGGTAGCCAGAGTTATCTGAGCAGACAGGAACAGCAACACAATGAGTTGAAAAAGTGTTGACAGTCATGAATTACCAGAGATAGCCTTAAGAGAGGGATCAAACAGTCCAGTAGTCAAGCTACCAGAGGAAGACAGGAGCACTCGCTGTTGCAACGTGTCTTCCCACTGTGAGTCAAATGGGTCTACTTTTGGCAAGAGTTGCAAGTTTGGCTTGAAGTGGTAATTTCTGCACCAGAAACATATAGTCCTTTTTGCCCCATTTACAAAAGTGTATGTGTTGCCATGTCCAGTATGATGATAGACAGGTAGTGATGATGGCCACCAAGCAGGCGTGATTAAAAGCTTGATTCCAGTTGGTCTCATCAAAGAATTGGCCCTTACTGTAGACATCTACATGAGTGACTCAGTCTGTCTGACTGCCAGCTGAGATCTGTTTCCACACTTCATGACTCCAAAGAGGGGTGCATTTAATCTGCCAGTCTGTAGACTTCCAAGTGGCAGACCAGATACCTAGGACATTGACAACATCCCAAGTGTTAGCAAAAATGTGAAGAGATTTATCAAGGAGAGCACTGGCCAGGGCTATTAAGACTGTCTTGAGTTTAGCCCACTGGCACTAAGCCTGAACATCAGTAGTGGCCCTATAGACATAATGAAGTTTTAATTTAATTGAATTTCAGAAAGTCAGGCCTAGAGATTTAGAACATCTGTGAATCAAGGGCCACATTGAGGCAGCAACATTGCTTCATGAAGGCAGTAGTGTTGAAGATAATAATTCCTCCAAAGGTGTAACTGCCTCTTTTTGATATAAAACCAAAATGCTGTTCCAGCCAGTCCACCTGTGCTCTTGACTATTCCATTTCCATTGGATTTGAGGCTTGTTGTGTTCTTTCCTTGTTAATAAGCCGGGACAAATTTTTATCTGTTTAATGGCTATTTCTCTTCATTTTCTGTGAATTGTCTTTTCAGTTGTTCATACCTGTATTGTTTTGTTGAAGTTTCTTTTTCTTTTTTTTTTTCCAATGAAGATGATATTTAAGCCCAAATTTTAATCTACCTCTTTTCCTTGGGTGTCTCTCATGTATATATGAGATATATGTGTTAATAAACATTTTCTCTGCTTAATCTGTCTTGTTTCAGAGGCCTCATCTGAGAATTTAGAACAGTAGAGGGAAAATTATTTTTTCCTCCCCTACAATATGCATAGAAGTGTTATTGGAGATTAATTGTCTCTGTGCTTCTACCAGACTCCCAGGAGAAACTATGACCTACACAGAGATTATTATTTTTGGTTATGAGGCTCAGGTAAGAACCCTCCATCCTGCACAGCAGATAAAACATTTTTATCAGGAAAAAACTGCTTATAGCCCAGTTTTAGCCTATGTGTGAATGTGTATATGCTAATGACCAATAAAAGGGAATATTCACTATGGAAATAAACACAGATATTTCAACCAGATTGAGAAGAAAGAAATCAAGGGTAACAAAGGAATAGCCCAGTTTTTATAGGTCGTGGAGGACCAGAGGACCTAAAATGTAGAAAGACGTGGACTGGTGGCTAGGAGACAGTCTTTAACTACCCTGCTCTTTGAACATTTTTTATCTAGTGTGAAATGTACTTTCCCCAAAGCTAATACTATGCTGTCGTAAGTGTTTGGTACTGCTGAGGAGGACTCTCTGCAGAGTTGAAGGGAGAAAGTCTCTCAAAGAAAGAGGAATCAGAATGAGATTGAAATGGTCAACTAGGAGAGTCACAGGATCATAGAATTGTGAAGGGACCAAAGAAAATAGGCCAAAATTCTCATCCAATGCAGAATTCCCCTAATAACACCTGGGCCTGTTGAAGATTTAGTTTCTGCTTGAATACTTCTAGTGATTAGAAGTCCTCTGGAAAAGGAAAATGTGAGAATAGTCTTCCTTTGGTTGAGCAGGAACCTGCCTTCTATAAATGCTATACATTGACTTTACTTCCACCCACAGAAGCTACAGAAGATATACATGTAACCCCACATTCATGAAAGCTGTTTGAATATTTGAAGATATACCTATTTACCTTGAAGTGATAATGTAAGAATTAAGTTTATAATCTATGTAAAACACTGCAACATGCATATACAGAGCTGAACGTGTTGTTCTAGATATATTTTGAAGAGTACAGTCCACAATAGACTATTAACCCTCCCTTTTGATAGACTTCTATTTTCTATTAATGTAGCCTAAAATTGCCCTGCTGCCACACACCATGTCACACTGATGGCGCATACCAAATGAAATCTGGTGTTTCTCATATAACCTTACTATTAAGCCCGAAGGACCCCATCCTATCCTTGATACCTATTTCCTTGACCTTTAATGAAACACGTTATAGACAATGTTGGATTTTACCTGAGCCCTATGCTCCTGGAAAACAGAGGTTAAAGGAACCTTCCACTCTTTTTTGTCCTGAAAAACAGCTTATTGCAAAAAATTGTCCTTCCTCATATGACTTAGATAAGACACACAAATGGCCCCCTAGTTTATCTATGGCAAGGCCAGACACAGATCCTCCAAAGTCCTATTCTTTACCTCATAAATGATTAGATGAAATGCTTGTCACCACTGATATTTAGGAAAAAAATGTTTGTTAACCAAACTTTGGTTAAGATTCTGTCCTTCCCATAGGCCCCTGAAATTTGGCTTAGCCTCAGTGTGATACAGTATATAGCAACTCAGCCCCTCCTGGAAAACAGGCTGGTCTCAGGCTAAAATTTTATCCAATTTAGTATCTGATTATGCCTTTTTAACCCACTTCTGTACACCTGGTTCTTTCCAGCCTTGTTTACTCCTCTTCGTAAAAGAAAATTTTTTTACCCAACCCTTGAGATGCTTTGCAGATCTTATGGTCATAGTGTTCTCCCTATTATGATTGTTCCCCTTCCCCTATTGCAATAGTCCGTTATCCACCCTTTGCAGTAAATCTTTTGAATAAAATCTCTCCTCACTGTCAGAATTTTTAAAAATTTGACATCATATATATCCTTACTGAATTCCACCTTGTTAATTTTAGCCCATCATTATGGCCTGTCCAGAACCTTTTGAATCTTAGTTGTTACCTAGCACCTTAAATTTTATGTCACCTGCAAATTTAATGTGTTCCTTCCATATGTTCCCTCAACGTACTGATAAAAGTGTTAAATAGGACTATCAAGGTCAGAGCTCTTCAGCAGAATACACTCCTTCAATTTGACACCCAACCTCTTAGGATATAGTAACCCAACCATCTCCAGATATTCTCAACAATGCTGTTTCCCAGTTCACTTTTTTTTCCATAAAGACACCATGAGTCATACTGCCAAATGTCATGTTTGATATATCCAGACATAATCCTTACGTATTATGTCTGTATATCCCTTGATCTAATAGTTTTTGTTACTATTCTTTTAAAGGGACTCAGAATCTTCTCTGACTCTAAATGGGAAGAGAAGAGCATTAGACAGATCTCTCTTTCTCTCTCCTTCTCTCATCCTGTTTCTTTCTCTTTCAAGGAAAAAGGAACCAAGATTTGAAATTTTGTGTGCCAAAATAATCTTACTGATATAGGCCAATTCACAAACTACCTAGAATATCTCTGCTATTCAGGAAAATTGAATTGTTTAGTGTCTGTGCTCTCGGGGTTCAGGGCTGATTCAGTCTAATGGTTGGAATTTTACTTTCAAAATCAATACTGTAAAACAAAGAATGTTACTCACCATCCAGTTCTACAAGGATTAAGTCATTAGCCACTGCAGTCACTGACCAACAGTGCACCCTGAGAGGAGTCTGAGATGGGAAACAGGGTGAGGCACTCTGTGCTTTGGAAAAACAGGCCCCTTAGATAGATGTATATCTTAGGAAGAATTTTAATGAACCCAGAGTTTGGCATCTTTCTATACATAGAAAAGCACTAAAATCATTAAGATATTTGTTCCTTGTGACTAGCAGTAATCTTTTACCAGGACGTATGCTTGACTGCACATATTCCCTAGCTCCAAATCATATATATATTGGCTTCTCCCCTACCTCTGTGGAGCAGTTCCCTCAGAGCTACTGAGAGGCTTTTTCCTGGGCTATAGTCCTCAGTAAGGTCCCTGAATAAAACTGAAATACATAACTCTTATGTTGTGTGTTTTTCTTTACCATATATTTGTTTAGTGTTTTGCTAGTTTCTGATATTTGTCTTGAGAGATTCTAGCAAAAACAGGCTGCCTTTAGCCTGTCTTATATTCTCTCATTGAACAAATATGGTTTGAAGTCCATGCCATGGTGGACTGTGTTGATGCTTTGAGAAAATGTTTGCTTTCAATCAAACAAATATTTGCATAGGTTTTCCTGTCTCCATTCTCATCTTCTTGATATATGCTCATGAATGAACACCTGAAAGGGGAATACAGGAATTATATCTTCTGAGTAATGTAAACAAATATCAGCTGAGAAGAACTAAATCCTCACCAGAACTACATATAATTTAACAGATAAAGTATATAAATAGTAAACACATATGAATATACTCACTCAAACAATAAAACAAATTAGAAATGTAGACTGCAAGGGTAAGGTGATGAAATTTTCTTCAAGGACCTTCCCCTCCTTAGGATGACTCTTGAAAGTCTAATGGGCTGAAGAAGAGGCCAACCCTTTTGACTTTATAATTCAGTTCACATATCATCTATCCCTTGGAGCTATAAACAAACACTTCTGAAATTAAGTCTCTCAGGAGATATTCAAGAGACAACCACAGGTGTATGTATTTTTCTCTCAAGGAGATAAGAGAAGGTTTCATTGTTCTGTCTTCTACTTCAGGGTATAAATTTATGAGAAAGTATGTCCAGCCTTTGTAAATTGATCCGAGTGCTGTGCTACCTTACATGCATGTGAATGTGATAATGCTCATGCAGTATTAAATTGTGTTCTCTCTTCTCTATTCATGCAGAGGGGTATACTGCTGGCAGAATTTTAAAATTTCCCCATCAAAATATCACTAGGATCTCTAATCCCTCCTTACTAGAGCATCAATATAAAGGCTTTTCTTATTTTGACTACAGTAGTCCTGAATTTCCACATTACTCCCAATTCACCTCCTTATTTTATAATTTTGGTTCTATGGCCAGTGGCAGAGGAAAATCATTTTCCCTCTTCCCTTCTAGGGTCTTGCCTGAGACCTCCCTGTAATAAAAGACAGATTAACAGGAGAAAAATAAACAGAAGTTTAATAACATGTATGCCTACTGTAAACAAGGGAGAGACCCAGGAATACCGAGTAACTCCCCTAAATGACACAAGCCACCACCTTAAATAACATCTCCAGCTAAAGACAAAAGAAGTTGGGTGGAGGGTGTGGGGATGGGGGGGAACCAGTTGTGAAAGGTGACCAGGAAAAGCACAGTAAACAAGGGTAAGGTTGTTGTGCAAATTTCAGTCCTTGCCTGCTCCACTGATAAGTTTCTAAAAATTTAGAACCATCCTTTTCCTATACAGAGAGGGACAGCCTTACAAATGGAGATGTCCCCTATAAATGTAAATTTTTCTTACAAAAGAGTAAATTCTACTCAGTTACAGAGCATCTCTGCTGCTTCTTAAAAATAACCAGTTTAAAATAATCTTTATGCCAAAGAGGCATATTTTGGGGTGGCAAATTCTGCACCCCTTAAGGCCCCAATTCCTATGTTCACATCAGTTATAAGCGGATCTTAATAATTCATGGTACTATGGCAAAGTATTTGCAAACTATCTATACTTAAAGTCACCCCACACACATGTACACATACACACACACACAGACTGTTTGCCTAAAATACAGTTAAACTGTTATCAGTTCCTATTTGCAAGGAAACATTTTTTAAAGTGATATTACTATGCATTCAAGTTTTCAGATGGATTAAAAATAACAGATTCAGAGGGACCTTCAAGACAGAGGAAGAGTAAGACGTGGGGGTCAGCTTCCTCCCTACAGATACATCAGAAATACATCTACATGTGGAACAGCTCCTACAGAACACCTACTGAACACTGGCAGAAGACCTCAGACTTCCCCAAAGGGAAGAAACTCCCCACGTACCTGGGTAGGGCAAAAGAAAAAAGAAAAAACAGAGACAAAAGGAGAGGGATGGGATCTGCACCACTGGGAGGGAGCCATGAAGGAGGAAACGTTTCCACACACTAGGAAGCCCCCTCATTGGTGGAGACGGGGTGGGGTGGTGGGGGGGAGGAAGCTTCGGAGCCACAGAGGAGAGAACAGCAACAAGGGTGAGAAGGGCAAAGCGGAGAGATTACCGCACAGAGGATCATTGCCGACCTGCACTCACCAGCCTGAGAGGCTTGTCTGCTCACCTGCTGGGGCGGGTGTGGGTGGGGAGCTGAGGCTCAGGCTTTGGAGGTCAGATCCCAGGTAGAGGACTGGGGATGGCTACGTGAACACAGCCTGAAGGGGGCTAGTGCGCCACAGCTAGCCAGGAGGGAGTCCAGGAAAAAGTCTGGAACTGCCTAAGAGGCAAGAGACCAGTGTTTCGGGGTGCACAAGGAGACGGGACTCAGAGCACCGCCTAAACGAGCTCCAGAGACAGGCGCAAGCCGCAGCTATCAGCACAGACACCAGAGACGGGCCTGGGACGCTAAGGCCACTGCTGCCGCCACCAGGAAGCCAGTGTGCAAGCACAGGTCACTATCCACACCTGTCCTCCCGGGAGCCTGTGCAGCCCGCCACTACCAGGGTCCCGGGATCCAGGGACAACTTCCCAGGTCGAACGCACGGCGCGCCTCAGGCTGGTGCAACGTCATGCTGGCCTCTGCCACCGCAGGCTCGCCCCGCATCAGTACCTCTCCCTCCCCCTGGCCTGAGCGAGTCAGAGCCCCCAAATCAGCTGCTCCTTTAACCCCGTCCTGTCTGAGCGAAGAACGGATGCCCTCAGGCGACCTACACACAGAGGCGGGGCCAAATCCAAAGCTGAACCCCAGGACCAGAGCGAACAAAGAAGAGAAAGGGAAATCTCTCCCAGCAGCCTCAGGAGCAGTGGATTAAGTCTCTACAATCAACTTGATGTACCCTGCATCTGTGGAACACCTGAATAGACAGTAAATCATCCCAAAATTGAGGCAGTGGAGTTTGGGAGCAACTGTAGACTTGGGGTTTGCTGTATGCAACTGACTGTTTTCTGGTTCTATGTTTATCTTACTTTAGTATTTAGAGTTTATTATCACTGGTAGATTTGTTAATTGATTTGGTTGCTCTCTTCCTTTTTTTCCCCATATATATAGATATATATATATATTTTTTTCCTTTTTCTCTTATTGTGAGTGTGTATGTGTATGCTTCTCTGTGTGATTTTGTCGGTATAGCTTTACTTTTACCATTTCTCTTGGGATTCTGTTTGTCCGTTTGTTTGGTATAGTTTTTAGCACTTATTATGATCGGTGGATTTGTTTTCTGGTTTGGTTGCTCTCTCCTTTCTTTCGTTTTTTTTATTTTTATATTTTTAATAATTAAATTTTTTATTTTAATAACTGTTTTATTTTATTTTTTCTTTCTTTTTTTTTCTCCCTTTTCATCTGAGCTCTGTGGCTGACAGAGTCTTGGTGCTCCGGCCGGGTGTCAGGCCTGAGCCTCTGAGGTGGGAGAGCTGAGTTCAGGACATTCATCCACCAGAGACCTCCAGGCCCCATGTAACATCGAATGGCAAAAGTTCTCCCAGAGATTTCCATCTCAATGCTAAGACCCAGCTCCACTTAATGACCAGCAAGCTACAGTGCTATGCCAAACAACTAGCAAGAAGGAACACAGCCCCACCCATTAGCAGAGAGGCTGCCTAAAATCATAATAAGTTCACAGACATGCCAAAACACACCACTGGACATGGTTCTGCCCAACAGAAAGACAAGATCCAGCCTCATCCAGCAGAACACAGGCACAAGTCCCCTCCACCAGGAAGCCTACACAACCTACTGAACCAACTTTACCCATGGGGGGCAGACACCAAAAACAACAGGAACTATAAACCTGCAGCCTGCAAAAAGGAGACCCCAAACACAGTAAGTTAAGCAAAATGAGAAGACAGAGAAATACACAGCAGATGAAGGAGCAAGGTAAAAACCAACCAGACCAAACAAATGAAGAGGAAATAGACAGTCTACGTGAAAAACAATTCAGAGTAATGAGAGTAAAGATGATCCAAATTCTTAGAAAAACAATGGAGAAAATACAAGAAACGTTTAACAAGGACCTGGAAGAACTAAAGAGCAAATAAACAGTGACGAACAACACAATAAATGAAATTTAAAATTCTCTAGAAAGAATCAATAGCAGAATAACTGAGGCAGAAGAATGGATAAGTGACCTGGAAGACAAAATAGTGGAAATAACTACCACAGAGCAGAATAAAGAAAAAAGAATGAAAAGAATTGAGGACAGTCTCAGAGACCTCTGGGACAGCATTAAACACACCAATATTCGAATTATATGGGCCCAGAAGAAGAAGAGGAAAAAAAAGGGACTGAGAAAGTATTTGAAGAGATTAGAGTTGAAAACTTCCCTAATATGGGAAAGGAAATAGTCAACCAAGTCCAGGAAGCACAGAGAGTCTCATACAGGATAAATCCAAGGAGAAACACAAGACAAATATTAACCAAACTATCAAAAATTAAGTACAAAGAAAAAATATTAAAAGCAGCAAGGGAAAAGCAACAAATAACATACAAGAGAATCCCCATAAGGTTAACAGCTGAGGTTTCAGCAGAAACACTGCAAGAAAGAAGGAAGCGGCAGGACATATTTAAAGTGACGAAAGGGAAAAACCTACAACCATATTACTCTACCTAGCAAGGATCTCATTCAGGTTTGATGGAAAAATTAAAACCTTTACAGGCAAGCAAAAGTTAAGAGAATTCAGCACCAACAAACCAGCTTTACAGCAAATGCTAAAGGAACTTCTCTAGGCAGGAAACACAAGAGAAGTAAAAGACCTACAATAACAAACACAAAACAATTAAGAAAATGGTAATAGGAACATACATATCAATAACTACCTTAAATATAAATGGATTAAATGCTCCAACCAAAAGACATAGACCTGCTGAATGGATACAAAAACAAGACCCATATATATGCTGTCTACAAGAGATCCACTTCAGACGTAGGGACACATACAGACTGAAAGTGAGGGGATGGAAAAATATATTCCATGCAAATGGAAAATAAAAGAAAACTGGAGTAACAATTCTCATATCAGACAAAATAGACTTTAAAATAAAGACTAATACAAGAGACAAAGAAGGACACTGTATAATGATCAAGGGGTCAATCCAAGAAGAAGATATAACAATTGTAAATATTTATGCACCCAACATAGGAGCACCTCAATATATAAGACAAATGCTAACAGCCATAAAAGGGGAAATCAACAGTAACACAATCATAGTAGGGGATTTTAACACCCCACTTTGACAAATTGACAGTCATCCAAAATGAAAATAAATAAGGAAAGCTTTAAGTGACACATTAAACAAAATGGACTAAATCAACACTTATAGGATATTCCATCAAAAAAAAAAAAAAAAAAACAGAATACACTTTCTTCTTAAGTGCTCATGGAACATTCTCCAGAACAGATCATATCATGGGTCACAAATCAAGCCTTGGTAAATTTAAGAAAATTGAAATTGTGGGAAGTATCTTTTCGGACCACAAGGCTATGAGACTAGATATCAATTACAGGAAAAAATATGTAAAAAATACAAACATATGGAGGCTAAACAATACACTACTAAATAACCAAGAGATCACTGAAGAAATCAAAGAGGAAATCAAAAAATACCTAGAAACAAATGACAATGAAAATGCAATGACCCAAAACCTATGGGATGCAGCAGAAGCAGTTCTAAGAGGGAAGTTTATAGCAATACAATCCTACCTCAAGAAACAAGAAAAATCTCAAATAACCTAACCTTACACCTAAAGCAATTAGAGAAAGAAGAACAAAAAAACCCTAAAGTTAGCAAAAGGAAAAAAAATCATAAAGATCAGATCAGAAATAAATGAAAAAGAAATGAAGGAAATGATAGCAAAGATCAATAAAACTAAAAGCTGGTCCTTTGAGAAGATAAACAAAATAGATAAACCACTAGCCCGACACATCAAGAAAAAAAGGGAAAAAAGTCATATCAATAGAATTAGAAATGAAAAAGGAGAAGTAACAACTGACACTGCAGAAATACAAAGGATCCTGAGAGATTACTACAAACTATATGCCAATAAAATGGACAACCTGGAAGAAATGGATAAATTCTTAGAAAAGCACAACCTTCCGAGACTGAACCAGGAAGAAATAGAAAATATAAACAGACCAATTACAAGCACTGAAATTGAAACTGTGATTAAAATTCTTCCAACAAAGAAAAGCCCAGAACCAGATAGCTTCACAGGCAACTTCTATCAAATATTTAGAGAAGACTTAACACCTATCCTTCTCAAACTCTTCCAAAATATAGCAGAGGGAGGAACACTCCCAAACTCACAATACGAGGCCAGCATCACCCTAATACCAAAACCAGACAAACATGTCACAAAGAAAGAAAACTACAGGCCAATATCACTGATGAACATAGATGCAAATATCCTCAACAAAATACTAGCAAACAGAATCCACCAGCACATTAAAAGGATCATACACCATGATCAAGTGGGGTTACCCCAGGTATGCAAGGATTCCTCAATATACACAAATCAATCAGTGTGATACACCATATTAACAAACTGAAGGATTAAAAACCATATGATCATCTCAATAGATACAGAAAAAGCTTTTGACAAAATTCAACTCCATTTATGATTAAAACTCTCCAGAAAGTAGGCAGAGAGGGAAATTATCTCAACATAATAAAGGCCACATATGAAAAATCCACAGCCAACACCATTTTCAATGGTGAAAAACTGAAACCATTTCCACTAAGATCAAGAAGAAGACAAGGTTGCCCACTCTCACCACTATTATTCAACATAGTTTTGGAAGTTTTAGCCACAGAAATCAGACAAAAAATGAAATAAAAGGAATCCAAATTGGAAAAGAAGTGAAACTGTCACTGTTTCAAGATGACATGATACTATACATAGAGAATCCTAAAGATGCTACCAGAAAACTACTACAGCTAATCAATAAATTTGATAAAGTAGCAGGATACAAAATTAATACACAGAAATCTCTTGCATTCCTATACAGTAATGATGAAAAATCTGAAAGAAAAATTAAGGAAACACTCCCATTTACCACTGCAACAAAAAGAATAAAATACCTAGGAATAAACCTACCTAAGGAGACAAAAGACCTGTAGGCAGAAAACTGGAAGACACTGACGAAAGAAATTAAAGATGATGCCAACAGATGGAGAGATATACCATGTTCTTGGATTGGAAGCATCAACATTGTGAAAATGACTATACTACCCAAAGCAATCTACAGATTTAATGCAATCCCTATCATACTACCAGTGGCATTTTTCATACAAGTAGAGCAAAAAATTTCACAGTTTGTATGGAAACACAAAAGACCCTGAAGAGCCAAAACAATCTTGAGAAAGAAAAACGGAGCTGGAGGAATCAGGCTCCCTGACTTCAGACTATACTACCAAGCTACAGTCATCAAGACAGTATGGTACTGGCACAAAAACAGAAATATAGATCAATGGAACAGGATAGAAAACCACAGATAAACCCATGCATGTATGGTCACCTAATCTTTGATAAAGAGGCCAAGAATATACAATGGAGAAAAGACAGCCTCTTCAATAAGTGGTGCTGGGAAAACTGGAAAGCTACATGTAAAAGAATGAAATTAGAACACTCCCTAACACCATACACAAAAATAAACTCAAAGTGGGTTAAAGGCCTAAATGTAAGGCCAGACACTATAAAACTCTTAGAGGAAAACATAGGCAGAACACTCTATGACATAAATCACAGCAAGGTCCTTTTTGATCCACCTCCTAGAGAAATGGAAATAAAAACAAAAATAAACAAATGGGACCTAATGAAACTTAAAAGCTTTGCACAGTAAAGGAAACCATAAATAAGAGGAAAAGACAACCATCATAATGGGAGAAAATATTTGCAAATGAAGCAACTGACAAAGGATTAATCTCCATGATATAGAAGCAGTGCATGCAGCTCAATATCAAAAATACAAACAACCCAATCCAAAAATGGGCAGAAGACCTAAATAGACACTTCTCCAATGAAGATATATAGGTTGCCACAAACACATGAAAGGATGCTCAACACCACTAATCATTAGAGAAATGCAAATCAAAACTACAGCGCGGTATCACCTCACAGCAGTCAGAATGGCCATCATCAAAAACTCTACGAACTATAAATGTTAGAGAGGGTGTGGAGGAAAGGGAACCCTCTTGAATTGTTGGTGGGAATGTAAATTGATACAGCCACTATGGAGAACAGTATGGAGGTTCCTTAAAAACCTAAACATAGAACTACCATATGATCTACTAATCCCACTACTGGGCATATATTCAAAAAGAGTCATAATTCAAAAAGAGTCATGTACCACAATGTTCATTGCAGCTCTATTCACAGTAGTCAGGACATGGAAGCAACCTAAGTGTCCATTGACAGATGAATGGATAAAGAAGATGTGGCACATATATACAATGGAATATTACTCAGCCATAAAAAGAAATGAAATTGAGTTATTTGTAGTGAGGTGGATGGACCTAGAGACTGTCATACAGAGTACATCAGAAAGAGAAAAAGAAATACCATATGCTAACACATATGTATGGAATCTAAAAAAATAAAATTTTTCTGAAGATCCTAGGGGCAGGACAGGAATAAAGACACAGACGTAGAGAATGGACTTGAGGACATGGGGAGGGGGAAGGGTAAGCTGGAACGAAGTGAGAGAGTGGCATTGACATATATACACTACCAAATATAAAATAGATAGCTAGGGGTAAGCAACCGCATAGCACAGGAAGATCAGCTCGGTGCTTTGTGACCACCTAGAGGGGTGGGATAGGGAGGGTGGGAGGGAGATGCAAGAGGGAGGAGATATGGTGATATATGTATACATATAGCTGATTCACTTTGTTATACAGTAGCAACTAACACAACATTGTAAAGCAATTATACTCCAATAAAGATGTTAAAAAAAAATAACAGATTCATTTTTCTCTGTGATTTTTAGGCCTTTAATGGCACTCAGGTACTGCAAATCACTGATTTACATGGGCCCTAGGAGGATAATAAAGAAAAAAAAAAACCTTTGCAATCTTTCCTAATGTGTCACTGATTAAAACAAAATACCATTTTTAAAAAGTGAATAAAGTATCTAGGTAAAAATTACATTTACATATCTTCATCCCGACCCTGTAGTTCTTTCAGTTGTTATTCTTTTGTTTAAAAAAGTGCTGTGGTGCTGTGGCTCAACGCCTTCGAATATGAGTTCATTTTTTCAAATTAATAGACTGTAACTTATAATGAGCAATAATAGACAAACAAGAAATTCAATTCCAGCATAATTATTGTTAATGGAATTAAGAACTGTTTCACTGAGTAAGAATATAAAAATAAAATTTCATTTTCCATGGCTCAAATGAATCATTATAGGATTTACCTGGTGGCCAGAAAAGTAGCCAAACAGGAATTTCCAGAACTTCAACCTCTTCTTATTAAGTGTGATTAAGTTTCAATTTCCTGCTGTGGATGTTCCTGCTCTGCATAAGGCCCATAATAAAATACATACAATAAAAGGCACACGGAACATCTGATGTACAGACAAATGTTTTGCTTTCTCTGTGTCTACTTAGTAAGGAGATGAGGTGTGATGTCAAATGACTCACTAAACTCCAAATTTTCCACTCATTTGAAACTTGCTGCCTCAAACTTTTGTCATTTCTACCAAAATGCAGGACAGCTGGCTATCTGGTAAAAAGCTGAATGCTGGGGTAGATTTAAGGGTTTCAGGATATTTGGTTACATTAGCATGGGCTTGATTTAATAGAAAAGGCCTGGAACGTTAAAGCTTAAATCAAAGGTTTGTTAAATTAATCAAACAAGGAGGCCATTAGACTGAGGTGTCTCTAATGCCCTGGTGACCTCTATAAGCAAACCAAAATATAAGCCTGTAAAGGCCTCAAGGTCACGAAATCAAAACGCTAAGGACAACCAATCACAGCCAGCTAGGGTGTAAGCTGCCTCCAATCAACAATTTCCTTTTTTTGCCTTCTCAATTTCTCTGTATCAGTCTTTCCCTTGGTTCCTGTCAGTCAGCACTCCTAACCACTTCCGGTTTGGCACTGCTCCATTTGCATGGATTTTTGCTCAAATAAACTCTTAAACTTTTTATTGTGTCTCAGTTTCTATCTTTTAATAGGTGTGTCTGTTTGGTGATGGGGAAGAGGATTGCTTCATTTTGATTAGACAGAAGGAAGGGGCCTAGTTTTACAGGCATTTAAAGTCTGCATCCTGATGTTTCATCTAACATGTTCTTAGGTGTAAAAAGTTACACTGTCCATTGAAGTTCTTAAGTAGATGGTTGGGATTCTGTTCTCAGGCATGGTAGCAATCCAGGACATATTTATGTTCTAATGCCTAAAAGACAAAGAGTTAATGGTAGAAGAAAGAACTGATTTTTATTGTTTTTCTGAGTTAAATATGGTCATAGTCTTTCCTCTCTTTCTTGAGCATGGATGCACAAATAGTGGCTAGAAATGATTGCAAATACATAAGTTTGCTTTAGAAATACATGATTTGAAAGGTTTAAAATAAAATCTGTTCCAACCTTTTTCATTCTTCAGCTTTGTCCTTTTGTGATGTGTTATTTATAGGCAAAGCTTCGGGAAAAAAATTTCAAGTCAACTCACAGTGTAGATTAAGCCACTGAAAAATGGTGATTGTGAGACGTGTTCAATAGTGTTCTGTAAAAGAACTCATTTCACCACCATCACGATGAGACACTGATATTTGGCAAAGCGATTCCATAGATTTATAGCTTCATCATCTGCTTTGCTGATTGCTAGTCTCTCAAGGACAAATGGGCTCTCAGACACAATTGTAAATATCCAGGATAAAGCAATGTTATGTCTACTCTGAATGGTTATGCCATAATTAGGAAAAAGTTGCTAAATAAACTTAATTGAGCATTTAGAGGGCTATATAAAACATATTTTTAATTTCTTCCCTAGAGGACCATGCTGGGTTTTTATTTCAAACTATTATCCACTCTTTCACTGGCCATCTCTCTTTCTTCTCATATGTTAATTGCCTCAGTGGTGTTTGGTGAGAGGAGTCACCATTTTCACAGAGATGTGTAACGCCCCCACTCCAAAGTGTCCAGGGATCATTCATTCGTGTTCGTTCCTTCATTCCTTCCTTTCTTTTCTTTTAAATACTGGAGAAGTTTGACAATGACTAAGCCCTTCAGGTATGAGATGAAGGACAGTCAGAGTTTGAGAGAAACATAAGAAACTTTAGAGAGAAAAATCTATTTGGAAAAGAAGACATAATTCTGCTAAACCCTCAGGGTAGGGAAAATAGCCTAGAAATGAGAGTGAGCAGTGATTAAACACTAAAAATGGTTCCTTTCAATCACCTCTTGACATTTATATGGTATCATAGCACCACTGGTAACTCGGGTTTATGAAAACAACAATAGAAGCACTGAAATTACTCAGTGATTTATTCAAAAAGCAATAGACAAGTCCATTGAATAGAAAGCATTTTTTTTTTAAGTTACTAAAGCAAAGAACTTTAGCTGCAGGGATGCCTGTTAGGAAAGCACTGCACATATTCATAGCAGTATGGAGGGCTTGATGGACATTTAAGCTGTTTCCAGTTTTTTGCAAATGAAAACAATGCTGCACAGCCTTGTACGTGCATCTTTACTCACTTGAGTAAGCGCTGCTTTAAGAGGCATTTTTGGAAATGGAATAGCTGGGTTAAAGGGGATGTGCATTAAAAATACTGACAGAGGGCTTCCCTGGTGGTGCAGTGGTTGAGAGTCTGCCTGCCGATGCAGGGGACACGGGTTCGTGCCCCGGTCCGGGAAGATCCCACGTGCCACGGAGCGACTGGGCCCGTGAGCCATGGCCGCTGAGCCTGTGCGTCCGGAGCCTGTGCTCCGCAACAGGAGAGGCCACAATGGTGAGAGGCCTGTGTACCGCAAAAAAAAAAAAAATTGATAGATACTGTTAAATTGTTCACCAAAGAGGTTGCACAGTGTATAAACGTGCTCACAACAGGGAGCTGTCAGTGTTTTAATCAGCTTCAATGATAGGGGGAAATGGTGGCTGGCTGTTCCTTTATTTTGCATTTCTTAACGAAGGAGTGAAATTGATCCTTTTCATATATATACTGGTCTTGAAAACTACATCTTTTAAAAGATTTTTAAAGCATCTTACAAAGTTTTAAATAAAACTAAATCTAACATAAGATTTTTCATCTTCATCAACTTATTCTAAGAGTAATTTAATATGGAGCCACTGATTAAACTGATGAGAGCATTTCTGTGACTCACATTGGCATGCCATAGTTTGGGGTTGAAGTTCTTCCTCCCCGTTTTCAGACAGGCTTGATTTTAAAGGGCCTCTGGCTACTTTTCTCTCAGAGGTAAGTTTTGGATCACATCTAAACTCTCCCTTCAGCTGTCGGTGATGGAAAGGACAGGAATGGGAGAGACAAAAAGAGTGATAACATCAATAAAAACACCACCACCACCACTAATAATAATAATAGCAGCTAGCATGCATTGAGTGCTTGCTTTGTATCTGGCATTACTCTAAGTCCTTTACCTGTAGTATCTTATTTAATCCTCGCAAAAATATATTTAGCTATTAAGTAAACTAATTCAAACAAGTTAAGTGGGTTACCTAAAGACTCATAACTATTAAGTAGCAGAACTGGGACTAGAATCCAGAAGAAGAAAGTATTAAAAATATATACTCTAGAAGCTGATTACTGAAGATTTCCTGCCTGTGTGACCTTAGTCAAGTTGCCTAACCTCCCTGTGCCTCTGTTTCCTAATACAAATATTGGGATAATGGTAGTGAAACTGAGCAGGAACCTGTGGAGCTCCTGGGCATGAAATTCTTTCTGTGTCCCCCATTTCTTGTTTGTAGGGAATAGGCTTCAGTCTCCCTGACCTTCCCTGAGTTTCAATGGGCAGGTTCAAACAGTTGCTAATCAGGGAAGGGAGGGGATGCAGAGACAAGGGAGGAGCAGTCAAGAAACAATAGCACAGCCTTGGAGCAGGGTCCTGGTTCCGCCTCAAGGGATACACGTAACAATATCTTTGAGTTCTTCTACAGAATTAAAACCCTCAACAAATGGAAGATGTTAACTACCTGATGAAGCATTCTTCATTCCAGAGAAGATCACAGTTTGATAACTTTGAGAACCACAGAGGCTCATCAGGAGACCACCTGAGGCCAGATTAAAGGAGTGAAGCGCACACCCTCGTTGTTAACAGCAACCCTGCCCTTGTACCATTGCTATAAAACTCCTCACCAAATGCCCCCGGATTAGCCCGGTGCATCAGCCTTTGCCTGGCAAAGCAATAAAGCTATTCTTTTCTACCTCACCCAAAATTCTGTCTCCAAGATTCGATTCAGCGCTGGTGTAAAGAGGTCAAGTTTTCGGCATCGGTAGTACTTACCCTCATGCGATTGTCACAAGGATTAAATTAGTTGAGATATGTAAAAGTTTAGAAGATTGTCTGGCAC
The DNA here is from genome assembly GCF_937001465.1 of Orcinus orca. Lineage (NCBI taxonomy): Eukaryota > Metazoa > Chordata > Mammalia > Artiodactyla > Delphinidae > Orcinus > Orcinus orca. The sequence continues at coordinate 101,593,143 of NC_064580.1, read as the reverse complement.
ATAACAAGCCTCATGGTAGTGTTAACCATTTTTATCCAGAGGCCATGACTCTCCCCCAAATATCCCAGAGCTTTGCTTTTCTCACCATCCATTCTAGCACTGCTGGAACTATATGCTATAGTCAAAGGAACCTTCATTTACCATCTTCATATAAACTGTGTATAACTCTTGCATCTGGGCCCAAAGAACACTCCTCTCCCCTTTATTTCCCAGCCCTAACTTCATTCTTTCTATCAAATTCCAGCTGTTTCTAAGTATACCCATAATTGGATAGAATGTCAAGGAATGATTTGATATTTCCCACATGGCACCACCTGTCTTCCTTAGTCATACAACCACCATGATAGCAGAAACCCGAATACTACCACTCAGCCACAAATCAGAACCATGAAATCAACTAATTGCAACCCAGCAAATATCCTGCTCAGAACTTAAGTTCTTCTTTAAGACCTTACCGGGAAGCAGTAAGTAGTCTCATTTTGGGAGATAAAACTCATATTATATCAGCAGCTGGTATCAGAATTCTTGGGGATAAAACTTCTTAGGAAAAATAATTTTGAAGGCCCTAGGAACGGAGGGTGAGATACACAGCCAAGACAGTGAAAGATAATGGCCAGTTTTTTCTTTTCTATATTATACAAAGAAATAAATGTTTTTGTTTTGTTTTCTCTTGCTTTTTTCTTTCCTTTCCTTCTCTCTCTCTCTCTTTCTTTTAAATTTTTTTGACTCTGAAAAAGGAGAACAAGAGAAGGGCAGAGAAGGAAGTGAGGTGCCACTAAAATGGTAGAAGATTGGGTACCATGTGGAGTGAAGGACCAGAAAGAAAACTCTTCAGAGGTGTAGGGGAGCAAAATTTGGCACTCCGAAATACTCTTTGACATACAGATTATTTGGAGCTGAAAACAATCAAGACCCAAAAGACTCAGGAAGAAACTTTGACCTTCCCCTAACTTCCTAAAAAAATGTAGGTAGAGGGCTTGTTCCCGGAATAGAGCTATCACCAGAGCTATCTGTAATGAATATGGGCTAGGTGTGGTGGGGGAAACCCTCAGAGATCAGGGTCCACCCTGTGATCTCATTGTCTCTGCCTGGCCCAGCAAACATTTTTTTTACCAAACATTTGCTTTTCCATCTCCATGTGAATTGCCTTCCTCCCCTCTGAAGTCCCAAACCCCTAACCCCAAGATCCACTTTTGTCTTTTGCTAAAGATGATATTTAAGGTGAGGGTTTCAGCCATTTTGGTAAGTTACTCAGTTTTTCTGGATCTCTTCCATGTATACATGTTGTGAAACTTTTGTGTGATTTTTCTCCTATTAATCTGTCTCATGTCAATTTAATTCTTAGATCAGCCAGAAGAACCTAGAAGGGTAGAAGAAAATTTCTTCCTCTCTTACAGTGACAAAGTTGTCTTTTTTCCTTAATTTTTAAAAATTGAGATAATTGTAAGTTTACATGCATTTGTAAAACATAATACAGAGAGATACCCTGTGCACTTTGTCCAGTTTACCGCAATGGTAAATTTTGCAGAACTATAGTATAATATCACAACCAAGATATTGACATTAATCTGGTTCAGATTTCCCATTTTCCTTGTATTCATTTGTGTACATGTGAAAGAATTTTAAAAATAGGGTGTCTAATATTCAATTTGAAAATAGTTTTATTTTTTCAATGTAAGCCTTCTTTCCAAGTCTCCACAGACTTTTTTATACCAATACATTTTTGTTTTGATTGTTTGAGTAAATAAACTGTAGGAGAGCAAAATTTTGCCACCTCAAAATGTGTCTTGTTGGTATGAGGATTATTTTAGGCTGATTATTTTTAAGAATCAGAAAACTCAAGCAATTTTTCTTTTTATCTACCTACCCCACCCCCCTTAACCGCCTAAAATAATTTAGATAGAGGATCTCTTCTTGGAAGGAAACTATCACCAGAGTTAACTACAAAGAATATGAGCTAGGGATATTTTTTTCTCATCTGAATCAGAACAGTATAGAAGATGGAGAGCACACATAGGAATAAGAGTCCAGAAGTAAAGGGAAGCATGGGAATGTAATCCACCTAAAATTCATAGAAATCTTCAGGAGGTATTTGAACTTCCAAATGGTATGGAATAGAGTTGAAGTGAATCTTATTAAAAATAGAGGAACCCAGTTGATAAGGGGTTACACATGTGATTGTAGTGTTCATCCTTGAAGGAGGTTGTTGTTTATGTGATATGATTTAAGGAACCCTACAGAGACCCTTCCCCTAAATTCCTAACCATGAACCATGCTGCCTCAAGAGCTACTGTCATGAATTTATTTTACATTCTTGAAGGCACTTATTATTAAATAATCTGTATTAAGTACAAACACTTCTGGAAAGAGATCTCTGGTTGAGATGGTATAGTGAGATAATGTTTCAGTTAGCTCTCTGTTCCAAACACAAAGTTATGATTTACAGAATATAAAAAGAGAAAAACAAAAAACACATAACTGGAATCAAAAATAAGATGGCTATCACTGCAGAAAAATCATTTGACAAAACTACATCCATTCATGATAAAAACTCTTACCAAAGTGGGTATAGAGGGAATATATCTCAACATAATAAAAGCTATTTATGAGAAACCCACAGCCAACATAATACTCAATGGTGAAAAGCTGAAACCCTTCCCATTAAATTCAGGAACAAGACAAAGATGCCCACTCTCACCACTTCTATTCAACATTATATTGGAAGACTTAGCCACAACAGTCAGACAAGAAAAAGAAGTAAAAAGTATCCAAATTGGAAGAGAAGAGGTAAAATTGTCATTATATGCAGATGACATGATACTATATATAGAAAACTCTAAAGACTCCACACAGAAACTACTAGAACTGATAAACGAATTCAGCAAGGTAGCAGGATACATGATTAACATACAGAAATCTGTTTCATTTCTTTACACTAACAATGGAATATCAGAAAGGGAAAGTAAAAAAACAATCTCTTTTAAAATCGCATCAAAAAATAAATAAATAGGGCTTCCCTGGTGGCGCAGTGGTTGAGAGTCCACCTGCCGATGCAGGGGACACGAGTTCGTGCCCCGGCCCGGGAAGATCCCACATGCCGCGGAGCGGCTGGGCCCGTGAGCCATGGCCGCTGGGCCTGCGCGTCCGGAGCCTGTGCTCCACAACGGGAGAGGCCACAACAGTGAGAGGCCCATGTACAGTAAGTAAGTAAGTAAGTAAGTAAGTAAGTAAGTAAATAAATAAATAAATAAATAAATAAATAAAATACTTAGGAATAAACCTGACCAAGGAGGTGAAAGACTTATATGCTGAGAACTATAAAACATTGATAAAGGAAACTGAAGATGATTCAAAGAAATGGAAAGATACCCCATGCTCTTGGATGGGAAGAATTAATATTGTCAAAATGGCCATACAACCCAAAGCAATCTACAGATTTAATTTACCAAATTACCCATGACGTCTTTCACAGAACTACAAAAAATAATCCTAAAATTTATATGGAACCATAAAAGACCCAGAATTGCCAAAGCAATCCTGAGGAAAAACAAAGCTGGAGGCATAACCCTCCCAGACTTCGGACAGTACTACAAAGCTACAGTAATCAAAACAGTGTAGTATTGGCACAAAAACAGACATACAGATCAATGGAAAAGAATAGAGAGCCCAGAAATAAACCCATACATTTACAGTCAATTAATCTTCGACAAAGGAGGCAAGAATATACAATGGAGAAAAGACAGTCTCTTCAGCAGGTGGTGTTGAGAAAGCTGGACAGCTGCATGTAAATCAATGAAGTTAGAACACACCCTCACACCATAAACAAAAATAAATTCAAAATGGTTTAAAGCCTTAAATATAAGACATGACACCATAAAACTCCTAGAAGAGAACATAGGCAAAACATTTTCTGACATAAATTGTACCAGTGTTTTCTTAGGTCAGTCATTCAAGGCCATAGAAATAAAAATAAACAAATGGGACTTAATCAAACTTATAAGCTTTTGCACAGCAAAGGAAACCATAAAAAAAATGAAAAGACAACCTACAGACTGGGAGAAAATATTTGCAAATGATGTGACTGACAAGGGCTTAGTTTCCAAAATATACAAACAGCTCATATGACTCAATAACAATAAAACAAACAACCCAATCCAAAAATGAGCAGAAGACCTAAACAGACATTTCTCTAAAGAAAACATACAGATGGCCAATAGGCACATGAAAATGTGCTCAAGATCACTAATTATTAGAGAAGTGAAAACAAATCTACCATGAGGTACCACCTTATACCAGTCAGAATGGCCATCATTAAAAATTCTACAAATAGCAAATGTTGGAGAGGGTGTGGAGTAAAGGGAAGCCTCCTACACTGTGAGTAGGAATGTAAATTGTTGCAGCCACCATGCAACACAGTATGGAAGTTCCTTAAAAAACTAAAAATAGAGTTTCCATATGATCCAGCAATCCCACTCCTAGGCATATATCCGGAGAAAACTCTAATTCAAAAAGACACATGCACCCAATGTTCACAGCAGCAATATTTACAATAGCTAAGACATGGAAACAACCTAAATGTCCATCAACAGATGAATGGATAAAGAAGATATGGTATATATACGTAATGGAATACCACTCAACCATAAAAAAGAATGAAATAATGCCATTTGCAGCAACATGGATGGACCTAGAGATTATCATACTAAGTGAAGTAAGTCAGAAAGAGAAAGACAAATACCATATGATATCACTTATATGTGGAATCTAAAATATGACACAAATGAACTTATTTACAAAACAGAAGCAGACTCACAGACATAGAAGACAAAATTATGGTTACCAAAATAAGTTTTGGAGTAGGGGTGGGAGAGGGATAAATTAGGAGTTTGGGATTAGCATATATAAACTACTATATACAAAATAAACAACAAGGTCCTACTGTACAGCACAGGGGACTATATTCAATATCCTGTAATAAACCATAATGGAAAAGAATATGAAAAAGAATATGTATATATATATATATGTATAATTGAATCACTTTGCTGTACACCAGAAACTAACACAACACTATAAATCAACTGTACTTCAATTAAAAAAATAATATGGTTATCACTGAGGACCAGAAATTGGACAAAAGCACAAAATGTTGTGTGAGCCTGAAGCCACTTCCAGGTTCTCTGTTTAGAAGCAGGCAGAGGCAGCTGGAAATCCAGCCATTGTGGGGTAAAGCATCTAAAGGTACTCCATGCAAGATGTGCAGCCTGATCCAGGCTTGAGTCTAGGAGCTTGAGGGAACCTCCTCCTTTGCATTAGTCCTTGAAATAAAAGATGCTCTTGACTTGACAGAGCTGAATAAAGAATTGATGAATTGGAAAATATTTCTGGGAAAATCAACCCAGGACATGGCACTAAGGGACAGAGATTTTAAAATATATGAAGGATACATTAAAGAGACATGGATAGCCCAAGAGTTTCCAATGTTTGTCTCATAAAAGTCCAGGAAAAGAGAATGAATGGAATGGCAGACAAGAACTATTTGAGGTTATAATGGCTACAAATTTTCCAGAACTAAACACATAATTCCTCAGATTGAAAGGGTTCTCCAAATACCAAACATTTTAAATAAATATAAATTTTTATCAAGGTACATCTTGTAGGACTGCAGAGCATCAAGGTTAAAGAGAGAATCTTAAAATGTACCAGAAATAAAAGACCAATGACATACAAAAAGACTGAGCTGATTTCTCAATTAAAAAAAAAAAAAGTCCATAGACCTTGAATAATACAGGCATACCTTAGAGATATTGCAGGTTCAGTTCCAGACTACCACAATAAAGCAAATATTGCAATAAAGAGACTCACACAATTTTTTTGGTTTCCCAGTGTATATAAAATTTATGTTTACACTATACTGTAGGCTATTAAGTGTGCAATAGCACTGTTTAAAAAACAATGTACATACCTTAATTTTAAAATACCTTATTGCTAAAAAGTGTTAACCATCATCCAGTAATGTAGGGTTGCAACAAACCTTCAACTTTTAAAAACCACAGTATCTGTGAAGCGCAATAAAGGAAAGCACCCAAAAGCACAATAAAACGAGATATGCTTGTACCTTCAAAGTACTTTGGGTGGGAGGAGACTATGAACCTGGTATTTTACAGTCAGGTAAATTATCATTTATAAGCAAGGGCAAAATAAATGCATTTTTAGACATGTAAAAACTAAGTTTATCAGAGATTCTCCTAAAAAAATTATTGAAATGTGTATTTTAGAAAGAAGGAAACTGAACACAGAGGGTGTCATTTCTGAAAACAGTGGCAAGTACAGAAATTGATTAAATACCTCGGTAAATTTAACTTTCCACTGTAAAAATGAATTATTATTATAATTTTTTTAAGTTGAAGTATAGTTGATTTACAGTGTGTTAGTTTCTGGTGTACAGCAAAGTGATTCAGTTTTACATATATATATATACTTTTTCAGATTCTTTTCCATTATATAATAGTTTATTATAAGATATTGAATATAGTTCCCTATGCTATACAGTAGGACCTTATTGTTTATCTATTTTATATATCGTAGTTTGTACCTGCTAACCCCAAACTGAATTTTATTTATTTATTTATTTTTTTGGCCACACCATGTGGTATGTGGGATCATAGTTCCCTGACCAGGGATCAAACCCAAGCCCCCTGCAGTGGAAGTGTGGAGTCCTAACCACTGGACCACCAGGAATTCCTCTGAATGATTATTTTTAAGGGTAAAACCACAACTTTAAACGAGGGGTTGGCAAATTTTTTCAGTAAAAGTCCAGATAGAAAACATTTTAGGCTTGAGGGGCATATAGTTTCTGTTGCAACTACTCAGCTCTGTTATTGTAGAGCAAAAGCAACCACAGACAATATGTAAATAAATAAGCATGGCTGTGCACCAATAAAACTTTATTCATAAAAACAAGTGGCTGGTTAGCAGGTTGTAGTTTGCCATCCTCTTCTCTAAATAAGGATATCAGCATAAGTTTTTTTTAATTTTTTTTTATTTTTATTATTTTAAAAATTTATTTATTTCATTCATTTATTTTTGGCTGTGTTGGGTCTTCGTTGCTGTGCGTGGGCTTTCTCTACTTGCTGCGAGCGGGGGCTACTCTTCGTTGCGGTGTGCGGGCTTCTCATTACAGTGGCTTCTCTTGTTGTGGAGCACGGGCTCTAGGCGCACGGGCTTCAGTAGTTGTGGCACGCCGGCTCAGTAGTTGTGGCCCTCAGGCTCTAGGGTGCAGACTCAGTAGTTGTGGCGCACGAGTTTTGTTGCTCTGCAACATATGGGATCTTCCCGGACCAGGGCTCGAACCCATATCCCCTGATTGGCAGGCAGATTCTCAACCACTGCGCCACCAGGGAAGCCCCTCAGTGTAAGTTTTTAAAGCATGCTAAGTTCGTTTTTATAGTTCAGAGAAGGATACAACGATTGGATCACTTGTTTAGAATATCTCTAGAAGGAGAAATGCCTTGGACTTTTATCAGCTACTAATACAGTGAAGCTCAGTTGAGAGGAAGGTCTTTTGAAAATGGAACATCAGACAGAAATCTGTCAGATACACTACTCATAGGAAAACGGTGGGGGCAGGGAAGGCATTTTATCTATATCATCTTTTTGCCTAGGGCTGGCTCAGGGGTTGACTGCAGTAGTGATTAAGCATAAACTGTTTTGTACTAATTAATTACCATTCATCTTTCAGGTTCAATTTAGATTTTCCTTACTCTCAAGTCTGGTTGAAGCTTTCTCCCTATTTGCTGCCCATAGCACCTTGATACTTATACCTAATGTAGCACTTAACATAGTTGATCATATTTGCCAGCCTGTTTGTACTTGTTCCTCACAGAAACTGAGTTCTGTGAGGAGAGATCATGTTTGTCTCATTCACTATTATGTCTCTTATGCCAAGACAATGTCTACCGCATGATAGATTCTGCACAAGTATTTGTTAAATTAATACATGAATGAATAAATACTTCTGTTGAATTAATGACACACGAGCATATGCCAAGATATATAAGCTTCATTTCTGGGGTCACAGTTTCCTCTTGATCTTTCAAATTCATTCAACCAAGAAATAATAAATTAGCACTCAATATAGACAACGCACCATTCTAAGTGCTGAGGATAGAGCAGTGAGCAAAAGGGACAAAATCCCTGCCTCATGTAGCTTATATTCTAATGGAGATGGGAGATGATAAACATATAGAAATGTCTGCTAGTTGAAAACCTTGATTACCAGCAAAAGAATTGCTTTTTGATGATTTAGGACTTCAGAGTTAACACCAACCATCTCTAAATAAGAAAGATGGTGGAGATGGACAAGGAAATTGAGCTGAATCTGTATTGAGCTCATTCAGTCCTGGCATGTTACACTGTTCAATAAATCCCTAATGTCGGCTTATTTATTTTTCATTGAATGCAAGATGGTGTAAAATATCCAGGTAACTATGCCTCTTCTTAAATAGTAAAGTAGGAAAAAGAACACTGCAATGAACATTGGAGGAATCAAGTTCTAGACTCAGATTTGCCATTGACTTACTATGTGATCTTAAGCAAATTATTTCCCCTCCCTGGGCCTCAGTTCTTCCCATAGAGAATTAGGTTCAATCAGTATTTCCAAAACGTCAGTAATTTTCTTAACACCTCCACGATTTTTGCCATATTTGAATTCCATGTCTGTTATCATTTACCTAGTAACTACCTTTAAATTAAAACATGACTTGTTTGTGTAAGCTTTGTCTTTAGTGGTTAACAATGTTAGTGAAATCATGAGTGTGATGTACTAGTTACAGTATTTCCTAATGAATCTTATTTAATTCATAACTATTAAATTGTTTTAAAGTACCATCCAAAAGCATTTCACATACCATAGGTGGTATTTCTATTTCATTTGGAAACCTTGGATTGGATAATTTTTCAAGGCCTCTTCGAACCCTAAATATTATTATTTTATGAGGCTCTTCTGTATGATCATTTTATCACAAAATGCTCCAGCTATTTTCTTCCTTCAAGATATAAAACAGCTGCATTTAAATAGCAGATATGTAAGAGAATGTTTTAATATTTGAAAACAAATAAAGCCTGTATTTTGCTTGAATATTTTTTTTCTTTTTCTCTGTCATTTAATATCCTAGAATATTTGCCAGGGTAAATTTCTGGTTCTTTCTCAGATATATTTGTAAAACTTATTTTTTGTGTGGTGCATATTTTCCATCCTTTTACTTTCAGCTTATATATGTCTTTAAATTTAAAGTACATCTCTTGTAGGTAGCATATAATTTGGTCTTGTTTTTTTAATCCAATCTGGCAAGCTTCTGCCTTTTATGTAGAGTGCTTAGTTAATTTACACTTAAATTAATTATTGATATGGTTGGTTTTAAGTCGACCATTATTTTTATTTATGTGTATGTCGGTTGCTCTAGAGCTTACAATATACACCTTAACTTATCAGATATATTTCTAAGTGAAAATTATGTAGGTAAAAGGTCATTTAATAAGCTACAGAGCATAACAAACTTCCCACATCACATCCAAACTTTCAAAAAATCAAAACCCCAGGGCTACATTTTACCTATGGGCTATGCTATATTGTTTATGGAAACAATTGTTTTATGGAAACAATGTTCGGTTCCACTCAAATTTGAAAGGAAGGATAGGTAGTAGGGATGTTTCCAGAAGGGTTCCATGAAGGAAGCTATATCAGTCAGGATCATTTAAAGTTATGTAGCAGTAACAAACCCACAAATCTCCTATTTTGCCTTTTCCTAAGACCCAGGATGGATGATGGAACAGCCATTCCCTGGAGCATTGCTTGTTGTCATGGCAGAGAGAAAGAGAGCTCTAACTGATAACGTAATTAAGTGCTCAGCCAGAAGTGATACATGTCACTGCTGCTTGCAATTCATTAGCCAGAACTGGTCACACAACCCTACCCAAGTATAAGGCTATAAGCGTCCAGAAAGTACAACGCTACCATGAATCTAGAAGGAGAAGAGAATTGTAATATTTGGAAAACATCATTAATGATTACCACATGGGATTTTTTTTTTTTTTGGCAGGTTCCAGAGTCTTAGTTCCTAAAGGGTTAATGGTCCTTCTGCTTTCACTGGGTTTAACCTTAACAATTAAATAATCCTAACAAAAGGAAAAATATTTATAAAGCATTGATAAATAGATAGTTTGGGGGAGTGTTATTAGTTGTTGGGAAGACCAGAGCTGAGAGCTACATGTTGGTAGTAATGCTTCCTTCCATCGGACTTGGAAATGCTCTGAGCTAGAATGGGTTTCTTTTCACAAAGTTATTTCTAGTGTGAGGGGTAAAACCAATCCTATTGGTTTAATAATGACGGGTCAGTTTCATCCAAAGCGAAGGAATCTGGAGGCAAAGATTTGAAATAAAGGCAGGGAGATTCTCTGAGGAAAAGGAAAAGCATTTGTAACCAAACTACCCATATAGCTATAGACAGCTTAGGATCTTGACCTTCCTAAGGGGGATTGTAAAATTGGGCTTTGAAAACTAGATGTATGCTCCTCCCAGAGAAAGCAGGAAGTGAAGAAGAAGGACAGATAACCCCCATTCATTGGGTGCTGGTAAAGCTACAGGTGTTCTTCTAGGTGTTTGCAACATCTCTATGAAGGAGTGATTTCAAAAGTCAGTATTACAGAAAGCATCACAGTTCCTTGAGGAAAAGCTAAAAGATAAAACTAGGTGATACAAAAACCTATGCAGAATTAGAAACAAAGCCATCTCCTTTTCTCCTTGTCACATGCTCCTCATTTTACTTCCATTTATTGCTATTTCATTTTAAAGTCCCATTTAATATTGGGCAGATACTTAAATACAAATGCTAGTGATTAATACTTGCCATTTTAATACAGTCATAAGTAAAAATTTTATAAATCCCTTTGCTGGAGGAGCTATGCTGCCATTATTAGAGAAGGCAAACCAATAGAATTTTCCAGAAAGACTAAATTTTATATGATGTCCCACAGATCAGATTGGAATGGACCAGTCAGGCAAGTCACCAACTTTTCTATATTAGAATGCACTGTTTACCCACAAGTGCGATTCTGGAAGGCTAGGTGGCTGCCGAGTGCTTTAGATAGAGCCAATAAAATTAAAGGAGGAGTTTGTTGCTAGAGTACCCTAAACATCATGGTCTAGGTCAGTGCTGGTCAAAGTGTGCTCTGAAGGCCAGTGCTAATCAATAGATTGGTGTCAGTCTACAAACTCTTTACTGGTCCACCTAGAAATTTGGAGTGTTGTGCCAGAATGTGAAGCAATGCACCGCTTCCAACATCAAAAGAGTCTTACTGCAATTGCATATGTGTGTGTGTGTGTGTGTGTGTGTGTGTGTGTGTATCGCCCCATATATATATTCTTTTTTTTTATATATTCTTTTATATACATCATATATATATTCATATGTGTGTGTGTGTGTGTGTGTTTAGTGACATAGTTGATTCATACATTGGTGTAAGCTCTGTATCTCATTATGGACCAGTAACAGGTCTCACAGTTTCAAGTGATATTGGCATATCCACTAGTGTGGATACCTCTGTGTCAATAAAAATGCACTATTTGAGACTGTATCAGAAACATTAACCAGGCGTAATTAGTTTGAGAACTGTGTAGAAGCAGTAATGCTCCCTTTCTGATATCAGGTATATCTTGAGAGACCAGATGTAGCCATGAAGATTTTAGACTTTATATAATGGAGTTCTGCTAATCCACTGGTACTTTTCTTAGCTGTTCTGTTGACATTTCCAGTGATCCCTTCTTTCTCAAATAGCACGTATTGTTCTTAAATATCTTGTCAAAAAAGGCTATCTTTATTAAACCAATTATCTTAATAGTGTAATATGAAAATACCATCAAACAATCTTGACAGCTTACTATGTGCCAGACCCCTCCCTAAGTGCTTTCCATTATTCGAGGCATTTAATACTAACAAGAATCCTATGAAATGAGCACTATTATTATCACCATTTTACAATGAGAAAAATGAGGAGCAAAGTCTAAGTGATTTGTCCTAAATCACACATCGGCAAGGGGACAAAATAAGGAGCCCAACTCATGTACTTTAGCCCTCGAGTCTATGTTCATAACAACCATGGTGTATTTCCTTTCTAAGGGGAAGAGAATCAACATACATTTAATGAAAAGACTCCAGGACTAAGAATCAAAAGACCTAGGTTTTTAATCCCACTCCTGCCACTGACTGTCACCATGGGCAAATCCCTTCCCCTATTTGGACTTCAGTTTCCCAACATAGAAAAATGAGCAGGTGGACTAGATGTTTTCTTAGATCCTTTTCAGCTTTAAGGTTCTCTGAGCCCGTAAGTATAGATTTCTTACTAAGAGCAGAGGCTTTTGAATGTATCTTTTATAGAGAATTTCTCGCTCAAATAGAAATCTTTGTTTCTAGTACAGCAAAGAAGTAGTGCTCCAGGCTATCTGCCTGGATGTAGGAATAGCCTTACAATATAAAACTGGATGTGAGCAGGCGGGTCATTGAAATAGGATCCAATCCCTTTGCTTTCTGCTAAAGACAGAATGGAACAATTACACATAAGTAATAAGTATGACATCTAATATTTTGATTTTTCTTAATGCTCTCCTCTAGGAATAAGGCTAACCTACCTTGTGGCTTGACTTGGCATCATAAGGAATGAGTTTTTTCTCCCTGCCTAGAGTCTTGTCAGTCTGGAAATGTTTAAATATTTAGGTATTTTGTTTCTAACATACAACAGATTTTGCCAAGTTGCATAGCTCAACAGTCCACCATTTCTGGTATGAAGCCATAATGAACAAAGAATACACTGTTAGAATAGTCTTCTCCCACTTAGGGAAATGTGTGATTTGTAATGAACGGCGGGTATTAATGCTTACAGATTTAGATCCATTTGTACCACAAATAATCACTTTGGAAAGAAAAACATTTCTGCTCTCCAATTTGAAGAAAAAACAAACTAAATATAAGTAAGTAGCTACGTTCCCTTAAATATGCATTTAAAGGCAGATTGATGGCTCTGTGCTTCTGTCTGCTGAGAAGGAAATGGCAGGAGACCAGTTTTCAAAAATATCAGAGGGTTTTTAAATGTCAGGTTTACCACCTATCATTGTCATTTTGCTTTGCCTCTTGAGCCATGTTAGATTTAGGCTTGTTGCGGTAATCTGCAGCATCCTCTCCTTGGGTGACAAGTACATTTGTCCAGGGATGCTGATAGGCATCAGAAGTAGAGTTGTTTTTGTTCTTTTGAGGTTTTGGGGGGGGGGTTGTTTTTCAGCTGATCATTAGTTTAGTGAAGCCAAGTGAGGTTTTTTCTGAAGTTTTTACATACATGATGAAAGGTCACGAGGCTAGAGTCAGCTAAGCCAGCAGGGGAGCTGGGCCAGGATCCCGTGGAAAAATAAAAGGCATAATTCTCACAGTGTGATTTCTTAGTAATTATGAATGTTCTGTGTGTTAAGGGAGATTATGGGTCCCAAGACTATAAAAATATGTATGCTCACCATTACCAGGATTTGTTCAATTGATATTTACCACCATAGGGCCCCTGATCCAGAAGGGTGGTAGACCTTTCCTCAGAAATAAGTGTTCATTTAGATCAACATTTTCAAGCTTGTTCTAAGGCAACCAGTGCCAGGAAGTTTAAAACTAAACTTTTCTAGTAGCTGATTTATGGTCCCTTTCTCATCTGCAGAGTGCAATGGAAAGATATGAATTATAATTCTCATCTGCTAGTATCTGTATAACTTTAAGGAAATCTCTTAAATTACCTTGGCTTCAGTTTCTGCTTCTGTAAAATGAGGTATCAGACCAGATGATCCAAATCTTTCTAGTTGAAAAAAGTTTATGATTGTAAGGCATTAGGATATAAAGATTAAGTCCTTGTAACGATGCATCCTAGTTTTCCCTCAAACCCTTGTCCTATGGTTTTCTCGAAACATTTATAGACGCAAATAGTCCTGAATTAATAGAATGATACATTCTATTTCAATGATGCTTGATCCAAGGTAATTTTGCAACATTCCCATTAAGTTCAATGAAAGAACTCTGCATACCTATAATTACCGGCATGATCAAGAGGTAGCATTTATGAATCAGCTAAAATGTGCAAGTCACTTTATTCACATTTTACTTACTTACATTGTCTAGTCTAATTCTCATGACAACCTATTAGGGTAAATGAAGGCACCCAGGAAACAGGATCTCTTTTCCATGCCTTTGTTCTGATGTAATTGAGATCACAGAGATCAGTATAGGAGAATAAAATTTTACCTTTACTAATAAAACAATTAGAAATAAATTAGTGTGGTTTATATATGTGGACAAATAGGGTTCATAATACTGAACAAGAAAATTAGACAGACTCAACACCTAAAACTGGACGTTATGAGATATACAATCAGTCACGGGCATCACTGGAACACCGCAGGCTTTTCCTGCCACTTAGACCCCCTACAGCATGAAGGAGCAGAACAGAATATGTGCTCCTTGTAGCCAGCTGGTTTCTCAAGAGAAAGGAAAAGAGGATAAGTTGAGTTATAAATATCCTGCTTCTCTTCCAGACAAACCAATTAGGAAATGCCCTGCAGCTCCACGAAAAATAATAGGGATGGGGCTTGAAGCCAGGAATGTAATAGACCTTCCTCTGAGCATACAGAGACTTTGAACGTGGAGGAAAAGCAAATAATCTTGACAGAAACTGAGGTTCAGAGAAACTAAGTATTTTGTTGAAGACCACACAACTGGTAAGAGGAGGAATTAGGATTCAATCCCAGTTCTGCCTGACTCCAGAACCCATACTCATGCCCCCATTTCTTCCCCCACATTGTTACCCTACAGTTTTTACCTTAGCTATATTTTACTAGTAGCTAAAGACACACTCAGCAATTATTTCTTCAATCCAAAAATCTCCTGCTATGCAAGGGTCTTAGATCATCTCCAATACTATCGGCACACATAACCCATCAGAGTGGTAATAGTATAGGATTATCACCTGAGACAGATTAGCTTGATCCTCAAAATGACTGATAAGAAGTGACCTTCCCTATATCATAAAAATAGGAACTTTCTGGCTTTTATGTTCCTCTTTTATGTAGATTGAAAAATGAAAGGAATATGAAATACTCTGCGATCTGCCATTTTAATCCTGCCTCTTCTTGCACTAGACCATATAAATAATGAAACAGAATGTTTCTAATGGAATATTTTTCTAAGGAAAGACAAGGTCTGATAATGTTTTCCAAGTTTAAAGAGTCTAGCCATATACCATGATACTTTAATTAACAAATCTTCAGAGGTCAAATTTAATCATAAAAAAATTCACCTGGGGGCTTCCCTGGTGGCACAGTGGTTGGGAGTCCACCTGCCGTTGCAGGGGACACGGGTTCGTGCCCCGGTCCGGGAGGATCCCACATGCCGCAGAGAGGCTGGGCCCGTGGGCCATGGCCGCTGGGCCTGCGTGTCTGGAGCCTGTGCTCAAAAAAAAAAAAAAAAAATTCACCCGGGATCAGAAGGACTCTAGCAAAGAGTTAGAGGTGATAATAACTTATGAGGAAGGAGTAAACACTCTCTGAAGTATAAGACCTGAACCCAGCAGAACGGAGGGCCACGTATCTGGGCCCTGAATGAAAAAAATAGCAATTGTGTGTTAATAGGGATCAGCATATTATTCCAAGAGAGACAGGAGTCCCTGGGGTGGGTCACTGAGCTCCAAGAGATAGGAAGCAGCACTACCATGGCAACGTGGAGCTAGGATGCTGTATCCCAGATCTCTTAAATAGTATTACTTCTGTTAGCAAAGCTTCTGACAACAAAATCTATCATTGGAATGCATCCTCTTCATTAATAGAGGTCTAGCTACTTTGAGTAGATACTTGGCCTTTGGTTGCTCCTTATCTGCCAAATCTGCATTACAGGAAAGAGACAAAAAGGATAACAAATCACAGAGGAAAAACGACGGTGCAAACATCCCATCTTTCCCGATAAATGGTGTGAAAAGATTTGAGCACGCTGAAATTGAAATCGTCCAAAAGTAGGTTTTTAAATCTCAAAAACCTGCACAGGGAGTTCTGGAACACACCGTAGTGAAAATGCTCATTAAGTGCATCACTAAATCACGTAAAGTGCAGTAGGTAGTCACAGATTCACAGGTTGCATTTTATTCTCTGCTGCAGAAAGCATCTCCTCGTTACCAACAGAGCTGGGAAGCCATTAAAGATATCATTATTCTTAATAAGGTGATTTATTTATTTTCTTCTTGATGGTGACAAGAGCTAATATGAGAAGGACAGTGGAGGATGGGCAGCATTACCAAGTACCCACACACTATTTCCAGGAAAGACATTCTATTATTTTTGTAAATTAGGAGTAAATAAGAAGCTGATATTCCAGCCAAACTATCTAAATTTAAATCTAAATCCTAGTCTGTTAAAGATATCTATAAGGAAATATCATTCATCCATATTAAAAGGCCTTTTCAAAATTAAAATTAATGCTGGCAATTTCAGAACATAATATTTCCACAGTATTTAACCTCTGGGAACCCACATGATCATCATGTAAAAAATAATGAAAATGTATTTTTGTTTGTCTTTGTTTGGGTTTTGTCAGAAAAGAAGCATAGCAAAAGGTCATGATCAAAAACTTATGCTCTGGTTTTCTTCTCTGGTTATCACAGGTTTGCATCTTGCTCTTAATATATATTTGATAAATGTGCAAATGAATGAACTGTCCTTTGTTAGGTAAGCTTGGCATATAGCAATGAACAAGAGACTGTTCATTAATTATGTTCTCTAATGACTCCATAGTTTTCGAAGGAAAAAAAAGGGGGGATTAGCATCTCATTTATTGAATATTTATTGAGAACCTACTATCTGCCAAGTGTTCTGATAGGCCCTTGAGGGATACAGAATAATGCAGACATCCCTGGCTCATAAGGACCTAAAGCAATCAGAAAAAGCAGACATTAAGTAATTAAACAATTAGAATACTAAAATTTTGTTTTAGTCAGGTTGGGCTGACATAGTAAGATACAGGCACACCTTGTTTTACTGTGCTTCACAGATATTCCAGTTTTTACAAATTGAAAATTTGTGGCAACCCTCTGTTGTCAGATGATGGTGGGCATTTTTTTCCAATTAAGTACTTTTAAATTAAAGTATGTACATTTTTTTAGACATAATGCTATCGCACACTTAATAGACTGCAGTGTAAAAGTAAATTTTACATGCACTGGGACACCAAAAAACTTGTGTGACTTGCATTATTGTGATATTCACTTTATTCCTGTGGTCTAGAACCAACTGCAAGATATCTCTGAGGTATACCTGTACCACAGACTGGGTGGCTTACAACAGAAATTTATTTTCTCTCAGTTCTGGAGACTAGAGTTCAAAATCAAGATGCTAAAAGGACTGGTTTCTGGTGAGGCCTCTCTCCTTAACTTATAGACAGCTGCCTTGTTGCTGTGTCATCCCATGGCCTTTCCTCTGTGCACATGGAGAGGGAGAGAGAGAAAGAGAGAATGCACTCTTGTATCTCTTCTTCTTATAAGGACACTAGTCCTATTAGTTTAGGGCCCCACCCACCCTTATGACCTTATTTAACCTTAATTACCTTCTTGAAGGCCATATCTCCAAACAGTCACATTGAAGGTTAGGGCTTCAACATATGAATTTTGGGAGAACAATGTTCTCCCAAATAACAAGTTTTGGTATATGCTTCAAAAATAGAGGTGTACATGGGGCTTCCCTGGTGGCTCAGTGGTTGGGAGTCCGCCTGCTGATGCAGGGGACACAGGTTCATGGCCCGGTCTGGGAAGATCCCACATGCCGCGGAGCGGCTGGGCCTGTGAGCCATGGCCGCTGAGCCTGCGCGTCCGGAGCCTGTGCTCCTCAGCAGGAGGGGCTGCATCAGTGAGAGGCCCGCGTAATGCAAAAAATAAATAAATAAATAAAAATAGAGGTGTACATTATGCTGTCACAACATATCTATGAGTGTGATACCTTAGTCTAGGAGGTCAAGGAAGCCTACCCTGAAGAAGTCATTTAAGCTGAGCTTGAAGCATAAGTCATGGTTAGCTTGGCCATGAATAGGGAGACAGTATTTAAAGCTGCAGCAACGTGTACAAAGGTTAGCAGACACATTAAAAGAAATGAAATAACGTTAAAGCAGCTGGAGCAGAGAGGGAAGACAAGAATGATACGAGGTTGAGAGGTAGACAAAGGACAGATCATCTATGAGCAGCATGAAGGAGGTTCACCTCTAGCCTAAGGGTAATGAAAAGCCATTATATGGTTTCAAAGAGGGGTGAGGTTTACTCTTTAGAAAGAAGACTCTGATCGTAGCATGTGAGTGCAAGTGCAGGTGTGCCAGGGCCTGCATACTCTTACTTATCTTACACTTGGTTTTAGAGTAACATGGTGTCTGGCTACACACTGTCAAGAATGTCTACTTTCAGGACTTCCCTGGTGGTGCAGTGGTTAAGAATCTGCCTGCCGATGCAGGAGACACGGGTTCGTGCCCTGGTCCGGGAAGATCCCACATGCCGCTGAGCGGCTGGGCCCGTGAGCCATGGCCGCTGAGCCTGCACATCCGGAGCCTGTGTTCCGCAGCGGGAGAGGCCACAACAGTGAGAGGTCCACGTATCGCAAAAAAAAAAAAAAAAAAGAATCCTCCTGCCAATGCAGGGGACACTGGTTCGAACCCTGATCCAGGAAGATCCCATATGCCGCAGAGCAAGTAAGCCCGTGCACAACAACTACTGAGCCTGTGCTCTGGAGCCCAAAAGCCACAACTACTGAGCCCACTTGCCACAACTACTGAAGCCCACGTGCCTAGAGCCCGTGCTCCGCAACAAGACAAGCCCCTGAAATGAGAAGCCTGCACATCGCAACAAAGAGTAGCCCCTGCTCATCACAACTAGAGAAAGCCCATGCACAGGAATAAAGACCCAATACAGCCAAAAATAAATAAATAAAAATAAATAATTAAATAAATTTACCAAAAAAAAAAAAGAATATCTACTTTCCACATTCCACGATGCTTCTGCTATGCTGCTATGTGAGATGCGTACCTTTGTTCCTCTCTTTCATGGGGGAAAATATGGAAATGAAAGGGCAGCAAGATGGTGTCCTTGCCTTAATACTCTCTTCTCCTTCTCTTCCTTCTTCAATGATAATAGTACTTAAAAATACATTTATAATAGTAATTAATATTTATTGTTCACCTACTATATGTCAGACATTGTAATACTTTACATGGGTTACCTTATTTAATACTCAAAACAATCCTATGGTATAGATACTGTTATTTTTCTATTTTACAGATTATAAAACTATGGCTTTGAAGGGGGTTCCATAACTTGCCCCAGACAGCAAACCTGGGGAGTGATAGAGCTGTGATTTGATCAGTTAACACTACAGCCTGTATTCTTCAAAAGTAGACTGTTTTGCCTCTCAGTGATGTGTGCCCAGGTTCAGTCTTAGTAGCAGTGCCCAGTGAGGGGATACAAAGGGAATCATACCCTTCTTCTCTGCTTATACCACTGCATTCACTTTTACTGCCTCTGCATTGAAAAGTTTCAACAGATTATAGAAATGCCTGTTATCAACTTGAGAAAGGATGGTCTCCTTATTTCATCATCCTGTGGAAATAAGGCACAAACCCAAGAGTATAAGACCTCTAAACTTCACTGAAGGGAAGGGAAGAGGGGAGGGTAATGGATTTTTCCCATAAAGTATCTATTATTTAACCTAGTCTTTCACCTCACCAGGGAGAAGGCCATCTGATCCCATACTTCAACTGCAGAATGGTTAAAAGAAAATAACAGGAAATTGGAGAATGGCTTTGCAATGTTTACTTCCAAGTTAAAGTACAGATTGAATCTTCTAATTTCCTTAATGGGCATAATGCTAGTCTGGCAAATTATTAACAGTTTGGATTTGATTCAAAAACTTGGTTATATATTTAATTACGCTCGTATTTACTGGAGCACAAGGCAACCTACAGTAACAAGCATCAAAAGTCTATTTTACTGCCCACATTATGAGCAGATGGAGCATAGACATTTAAAAACGCCAAGCCTTTTGATTAAGAGCCTGATTATAGTTAGATCAGGATGAAGAATAATGGCCCTATATGAAGGTTCTCTGAATTTTAAAATACTACTGGACCTTTATTTGACTTCTTTAAAATCAGATATTAGAGTTTTATAAAATTGGGAGTTCGAAAAACAAAAACAAATGTCAACCTCACTAAAATCAACAGAGATAGGAAAGAGCTAGTTTTCAGCAGATCAAGAATAGACCTTCCCCCAGTGTTGCCAGATCAACGAGCTATTACTGTTATCACACAACAGGGAGTAAGCTTTTGGAAATAATGGCTTATAAAGGTAGTACAGGCTGAAAATAGACATGTGCATAGGATCAGAATATGGTTTCGGTTATTGAGATAGTAAAGAAAATCAGGATAATTTGGGGGACATGATCTACTCAGGCACAATAAAAGACCAGATGGTGAAAGTATAAGGGCTCCTGCTCCTGGGAACCAGATCTTTCTTATTCCCTTGGAATGACAATGGTTAGGCCTGGGGCCTTCTTATCCAAGTCTCTAGAGACTTAACATTCCTCTAGGATTTCCCCCATCTTTTCAAGAATGTATTCCATAAGAGGCTACTAGGAAGAGAGTGAACCTGGTCAAAAACTAGTGAGGGCCTTTCAAATATAAAAGCACTGAGGAGGGAGATCTGAAATGTTTTGACATAAAAAGTAGTATAATATGATAGTACATAGGTTTTGAAGTCTAAAAAAATTAGGCTGAAAACCCAGTTATGCAACTTACTTAGCTGTATAATCTTGGGTAAGTTCTTTATAGTCTCAGTTTTGCCATCTGTAAAATAGGTCAAAATAGTATTAGCCTCCTAGGGCAGTTGTGAGTATTAAGTAAGTATGTAAAAAGCCAGGCATATATAGTCAGCAGTTGATTTTTGAAGGCATCAGAAGCATTCCAGCAAACGTTGAAACAACACTGAACAATTATTAATAATCCCTTTGGATTTGCTACAATTAAAAACCTTACTGGATTGCCACAATCACAGACTCCTATATGCTGTCCTGCATTTCTTCTTCAACTTTAGTTCCTAATACTGCTTTGCAGATGTTTCAGATACTACCTGGGGCTCCTGGACCCTTATATATTGCCTCCCTTCAAAATGAATTTGAAGTGGCTTAGATGCAACTAGAACACGTCTTTGTCTTTTGCTTATCATCTGGCGCCTGACTACGCATGCTGCTGACAGGTAGTATTGTACAGTGATGAAGAGATGGGCCAGACTGCCAGTTCCAATCTCAACTTTTCCCACTTACTAGCTATGTGACGATTACTTAAATTCTTTGTGCCTCAGTTCCCCTATCTGAAAAAAAGTGAAGATATTATTCAGAGAACTTACCTCATAGCATTGTTGTGAGGGTTAAATGAGTTAATACATGTAAAATATCTGGCACATAACAAGCACTGAATCAGTGTTAGCTATTATTAATTTTTCCTTGTGCCTAACCATTCATGACCCAGACTACTAAATGGTTGTACAGTCTTCTGTTGACAAAAACAAGAAGCATACCCAGAGGTGGTAGATGAAACATACATGAACTCTAATATGGCAGTGGTTCTAAACTGTGAGCAGACGATCCCTTGGGGGTCACAGAGTTACTGTAGGCACTCTATAAAACCATGTGTGCACCCGTATTTTCTCAAAGAGTTGCAATTTTTTTAAAAAGATACTGGAGGGATAGACTTCAAATCGTTTGACTGTTGAAAAGGGATCCTGATACATATATCATTCTTGTGTGTCAACAACTTCTGAAAGCAGATAATACTGAAAGAAATTACAGCTGTAAATGGCATCTTGGTGTCTCTATCATCATCCCATGTTCCTCAAAATAGAGTATATCAAATAACTGAAAACATATTCATAGTCTGTTATATTAAAAAAATAATAGCAGCACAGCTCTTTTTTAAATAAAAAAAAGATTGTTAATATTAATGACTACTTCTGCAATTAATGACACCCAAGCTTCCAAGAATCCAGAACCTGGTAATTACAAATGTCCTAAGTCACATAAAATATGAGTCTTAGTAAACTAAAAATAAACCCTCTCTTTGCTGCAAACCTCTACATCTCAGCGTTTTGGCTTGTGGGATGTCGGCAAGAGCAACCTGGTTTGGTAACAGGTTTGGAGATCTTCTCTTGTGGCTGCCCAAGATAAGCCTGGCAAGGAATCAGATCCAGAGAAGAGACTTGGTTGAACTGCAAAGCTGCCATATGGCTGACAGGGTCTTTGTGCTCTGGCCGGTGTCAGGCCTGAGCCTCTGAGGTGGGACAGCTGAGTTCAGGACACTGGACCACCAGAGACCTCCCAGCCCCATGTAATATCAATCAGTGAGAGCTCTCCCAGAGATGTCCGTCTCAATGCTAAGACCCAGCTCCACTCAATGACCAGCAAGCTCCAGTGCTAGACACCCCATGCCAAACAACTAGCAAGAAAGGAACACAACCCCACCCATTAGCAGAGAGGCTGCTAAAATCATACTAAGTTCACGTACACCTCAAAACACACCACCGGATGCGGTCCTGCCCACCAGAAGGACAAGATTCAGCCTCATCCACAGGAACACAAGCACCAGTCCCCTCCACCAGGAAGCCTACACAACCCACTGAACCAACCTTAACCACTGGGGGCAGACACCAAAAATGATGGGAACTATGAACCTGAAGCCTGCAAAAAGGAGACCCCAGACACAGTAAGTTAACCAAAATGAGAAGACAGAGAAATACACAGCAGATGAAAAAGCAAAGTAAAAACTCACCAGACCAAACAAATGAAGAGGAAATAGGCAGTCTACCTGAAAAAGAATCCAGAGCAATGATAGTAAAGATGATCCAAAATCTTGGAAATAGAATGGAGAAAATACAAGAAACTTTTAACAAGGACCTAGAAGAACTAAACAGCAAACAAACAATGATGAACAACACAATAAATGAAATCAAAAATTCTCTAGAAGTAATCAATAGCAGAATAACTGAGCCAAAAGAACGGATAAGTGACCTGGAAGATAAAATAGTGGAAATAACTACCACAGAGCAGAATAAAGAAAAAAAAATGAAAAGACTTGAGGAGAGTCTCAGAGACCTCTGGAACAACGTTAAATGCACCAACATTTGAATTATAGGGGTCTCAGAAAAAGAAGAGAGAAAGAAAGGGACTGAGAAAATATTTGAAGAGATTATAGTTGAAAACTTCCCTAATATGGGAAAGGAAATCATCAATCAAGTCCAGGAAGCACAGAGAGTCCCACACAGGATAAATTCAAGGAAAAATGTGCAAAGACATATATTAATCAAAATATCAAAAATTAAATACAAAATATTAAAAGCAGCAAGGGAAAAGCAACAAATAACATACAAGGGAATCCCCATAAGGTTAACAGCTGAGCTTTCAGCAGAAACTCTGCAAGCAAGAAGGGAGTGGCAGGACATATTTAAAGTGATGAAAGGGAAAAGCCTACAACCAAGATTACGCTACCCAGCAAGGATCTCATTCAGATTCCACGGAGAAATTAAAACCTTTACAGACAAACAAAAGCTAAAAGAATTCAGCACCACCAAACCAGCTTTACAGTAAATGCTAAAGGAACTTCTCTAGGCAGGAAATACAAGAGAAGGAAAAGACTTACAAAAACAAACCCCAAACAATTAAGAAAATGGTAATAGGAACATACATATCGATAATTACCTTAAATGTAAATAGATTAAAGGCTCCATCCGAAAGATATAGACTGGCTGAATGGATACAAAAACAAGACCCATATATATGCTGTCTACAAGAGACCCACTTCAGACTAGGGACACACACAGACTGAAAGTGAGGGGATGGAAAAAGATATTCCATGCAAATGGAAATCAAAAGAAAGCTGGAGTAGCAATTCTCATATCAGACAAAATAGACTTTAAAATAAAGATTATTACAAGAGACAAAGAAGGACACTGTATAATGATCAAGGGATCAATCCAAGAAGAAGATATAACAATTGTAAATATTTATGCACCCAACATAGGAGCACCTCAATACATAAGGCAAATACTAGCAGCCATAAAAGGGGAAATCGACAGAAACACAATCATCGTAGGGGACTTTAACAGCCCACTTTGACCAATGGACAGATCATCCAAAATGAAAATAAATAAGGAAACACAAGCTTTAAATGACACATTAAACAAGATGGAGTTTATTTTTATAGGACATTCCATTCAAAGAAAACAGAATACACTTTCTCCTCAACTGCTCATGGAACATTCTCCAGGATAGATCATATCTTGGGTCACAAATCAAGCCTTGGTAAATTTAAGAAAATTGAAATCATATCAAGTATCTTTTCCGATCACAATGCTATGAGACTAGATATCAATTACAGGAAATAAACTAAAAAATACAAACACATGGACGCTAAACAATATGCTAGTAAATAACCAAGAGATCACTGAAGAAATCAAAGAGGAAATCAAAAATACCTAGAAACAAATGACAATGAAAACACGACGACCCAAAACCTATGGGATGTAGCAAAAGCAGTTCTAAGAGGGAAGTTTATAACAATACAATCCTACCTCAAGAAACAAGAAACATCTGAAATAAACAACCTAAACTTACACCTAAAGCAATTAGAGAAAGAAGAACTGAAAAAAACTAACGTTCGCAGAAGGAAAGAAATCATAAAGATCAGATCAGAAATAAATGAAAAAAAATGCAGGAAACAATAGCAAAGATCAATAAAACCAAAAGCTGGTTCTTTGAGAAGATAAACAAAATTCATAGACCATTAACCAGATTCATCAAGAAAAAAAGGGAGAAGACTCAAATCAACAGAATTAGAAATGAAAAATGAGAAGTAACAACTGACACTGCAGTAATACAAAGGATCATGAGAGATTACTACAAACAGCTATATGCCAATAAAATGGACAACCTGGAAGAAGTGGACAAATTCTTAGAAAAGCACAACCTTCCGAGACAGAACCTGTAAGAAATAAAAAATATAAACAGACCAATCACAAGCACTGAAATTGAAACTGTGATTAAAATTCTTCCAACAAACAAAAGCCCAGGACCAGGTGGATTCACAGGCAAATTCTATCAAACATTTAGAGAAGAGTTAACACCTATCCTTCGCAAACTCTTCAAAAATATAGCAGAGGGAAGAACACTCCAAAACTCATTCTACAAGGCCAGCATCACCCAGATACCAAAACCAGACAAAGATGTCACAAAGAAAGAAAGCTACAGGCCAATATCACTGATGAACATAGATGCAAAAATCCTCAACAAAATGCTAGCAAACAGAATCCAACTGCACATTAAAAGGGTCATACACCATGATGAAGTGGGGTTTATCCCAGGAATGTGAGGATTCTTCACTATATGCAAATCAGTCTATGTGATACCCCATATTAACAAATTGAAGGATAAAAACCATATGATCATCTCAATAGATGCACAAAAAGCTTTTGACAAAATTCAACACCGATTTATGATAAAAACCCTCCAGACAGTAGGCATAAAGGGAACTTATCTCCACATAATAAAGGCCATATATGACAAACCCACAGCCAACATTGTTTTCAGTGGTGAAAAACTGAAAGCATTTCTACTAAGATCAGGAAAAAGACAAGGTTGCCCACTCTCACCACTATTATTCAACATAGTTTTGGAAGTTTTAGCCACAGCAATCAGAGAAAAAAAGAAATAAAAGGAATCCAAATCAGAAAAGAAGAACTAAAACTGTCACTGTTTGCAGATGACGTGATACTATACATAGAGAATCCTAAAGGTGCTACCAGAAAACTACTAGTGCTAATCAATGAATTTGGTAAAGTAGCAGGATACAAAATTTATGCACAGAAATCTCTTGCATTCCTATACACTAATGATGAAAAATCTGAAAGAGAAATTATGGAAACACTCCCATTTACCACGGCAACAAAAAGAATAAAATACCTAGGAATAAACCTACCTAAGGAGACAAAAGACCTGTATGCAGAAAACTATAAGACACTGATGAAAGTAATTAAAGATGATACAAACAGATGGAGAGATATACCATGTTCTTGGATTGGAAGAATCAACATTGTGAAAATGACTATATTACCCAAAGCAATCTATGGATTCAATGCATTCCCTATGAAACTACCAATGGCATTTTTCATAGAACTAGAACAAAAAAATTCACAATACATTTAGTCATGATGTCTCCTTATTATCCTATAGTCTGTGATAGTTACTTGGTCTTTTCTTTTATGACCCTGACGTTTTGAAGAATATTGGTGAGGTATTTTGTAAAGTGCTGCTCAGGCAAGCCCTCAGTTTAGATTTATATGATGTTTTCTAATGATTAGACTGAATTTATGAGTTTTTAGAAAGAACACCATGGAGGCATTGTGCCCTTCTCAGTGCATCATATCAAGAGGTACATAATGTTAATCTTGATTGCTTGGTTAAGATGGTGTCTGTCACTATGAATTTACTATTCTTTTTTCTTTGTAATGAATATATATTTATGGGGAGATAGTTTGAGGCTATGTGAATACTTTGTTTCTTCTTAAACTTTTGCTTACTAATTTGGATATTTACCAGTGAATTTTGCCTGTAGCAATTATTACTATAGTATTCTAATGATTTCTATCGTTACTTGCATATTTCTTACTTGAAATTCTTCTGTAAGGGAGATTTGTTCCTTCTCCTCTATTTATTTAATTATTTTTTAATAAAAATTTTTATTTGAAATTATTTTAGACTCACAAGAAGTTACAAAAATAGTACAGTGACTTTCCATGTAACCTTCTTCCAAAGATAGTATCTTACATAAGCATAGTAGAGTACCAAAACCAGGAAACTGACATTGGTACAAAATATACTGTTAACTATAAAATTTATTGGATTGCACTCATTTTTTTAATTAATTTTTATTGGAGCATAGTTGCTTCACTAGTTTTTATATTCTCTCTCTCGTGTGTGTGTAGTTCTATGAAATTTTATTGTATGTATAGATTTGTGTAACCCCACCACAGTCAGGATACAGACCAATCATTTATTTATATCATTAAGGATGCATTGATATTTATTTTATTTTTTTGGATATAATACTATCATCATTTATTTTCTGTTTAAATTGTCCAACTTTGGCTACTGGACACTCTTTTGGGTTGACTACTGTGTCCTTTTAACCTAAAACCATCATTTTTTTAAAAAGAACACCTAAATTCTTGGCACCAAGATCATCTTGTATTTTTCCTAACGTAGCTCTAGAATCAAACATTTCTCCAAGGATCCCTGATCCCTTTTATTGGAGAGTTGTATTTAGAAACCATGATCTGTGTGCTTGGTATACTTATTGCTACTGTGATATCCCTCTTAGAAGGCCCTCTCTGTCTATATACTGATAGCTAGGAAATTTTATATACATATCTATCCTAGGAAAGTTTATATACGTATCTATCTATCTATCTGCCTACCTACATACCTACCTATCTATCTAATTTCCAATACAGCACCACAGAATTCCTTCTAGCATTCCCCCTTTGCTTATTTATAATTTCTTTTACCACTAATGAGAAATCTGGATTTTGTTATCTACAGTATATTTCCTTATTTGTTCATCCCTAGCATACACATAAAGTAGTTTCAGAATTGCTGACCCATAGAACTATAAGAAACAAGACTGACTAACTTTTAAAACACGAATGCTTCCAGGAGGTATAAAAGCACTAAATTAATTTATACTAACGTATAAGTAACTATGAGGCCCTCTTAGGAGGGATAACAGCAGTAGAAACTGAAATGATGGGGTTTTGGTTGAAGAAAACAGTGCTGGAAAGGAATGAAGGAAAGGAAACTGAAAGGCAGAGGACAAATGCTGCCTCCTTCCTGCTTTGACTAAGGTATAAATTTGATCATGTGGCTCTCATAGCCTGGAAATTCCTAAACTCTCCATCTCTGTGATGCTAGCCCAGATACAAGAGAGCTGGCAACAAATACCTGACTTTTGGAAAAAACATATGGCATGGTACTGAGTAGTAGACATTAAGCTATATATCTGCCTGTGGTACTTTGGCTGCCTTTGGCAACTTTGATTTGCATCCAGCAGTGATGCTTTGGCATATGCTAAAGTATTGCTGTATATCCATCCAGTGGCAGTGCAATAAAAGGAGGAAGAATGAAAAGCAATAAAAAAAAAAATACTGTCAAACAACTGTTGAAAGGAAGATAGCAAGTATAACAAAGCAGCCAGAGACACATCCTCTAATTGTTATTCCAGACAGTAACCAGTTTTCTAGGTGGGTTAAGGCAGCAATAAATATTGAGGACAGCCTTCCATGAATCTAATCTCCTTGCGCCTTCACCAACTTAGTCTATTCTTTACACAATTCAAGAGGGTTAGTAACAGAAGCTTCAATAAATCCCATATCAATAATCATTTCCTATCCTCATCATCATATGCTATACTCCACTCCCTCTGCCATATATACTTTCAGGAAGACCTAGATCATTATGAGCATATTTTTCAGTTGTTGATTGATAAGGCAATGTTGGAAAATATGTACTTTTGGGAATTCCAGGGCAGTCCAGTGGTTAGGACTCCACGCTTTCACTGCTGAGAGTGCAGATTCAATCCCTGGTTGGGGAACTAAGATCCTGTAATCCGTGCAGCGCAGCAAAAAAAAAAAAAAAAAAAAAAAGGTCTTTTAAAAATCATATACACTTGGCTTCAAATCTTGGATCCAACACCTACTCCTAGCTCTCTGAAATCCATGAAGCCTCAATTTCCTTATGTGTAAAATATCTCATACTGCAGCAGAGACTAGGTAGAGGTTAACCAATCCCATTTCCTTTACCTGACTATACAGAAAGAATATTTCCCAGTCTCCCTTTAAATGAGGTAGTAGCATTTGACTGGGTTCTGGCCATTGCAATAATATGGACAGAAATGATGTATACCACATCCAGACCTGGCCATGAAACAGCCCATGTGATCCTCCATGCTCTCTCCCTTGACTTGTTGACTAATGGAATGCAGAGCAGCTAGTACAGAATTCTGAGGAAGCCTCATATCATGGGGAATGATGAAATACACAGAGCCTGTGTCCCTGAGTCACTTGCTTGGAGGAGAACTCTATGGAAAGCCACCCACCAATATCTGAATAGGCTGAAATATGAGTGAAAAAAAATTGTAGCATGCCAAAAAGATTATGACATTGCTTGCATTACTTTTGTATATTTTAATATATTTTAATATACTATTTATATATTTGTATTGGTATATTGTTATATTGCTCATATTACCTTGATTAGTACATACCTGTTTCTATTATTCAATAAGATATTATTGGTAAAGCACCTGGCACATGGTAGGGCTTAACATTTATTGACATAAAATCTGACATAAAATATAGACTTACAGGGAAACAAAAGTTAGTTCAAAGTGTGTCTGTTTGTTGGCAAGGACAATGAAACTACATTCCCTAGTTCTTCCCCCAGCTTCTTATTTCTGACTATTTTACTTGAAAATATCTGGAGATTTTTATTTCTAAATCATTTTGTCTTACCTTCATAAATTTTGATTTCCAGTTTCAGGGTTTATATTGTCATTTTTCCTATATATTGATTTTATTCCCTAAAATCTGGGGAATACTTTGGAAGATAGAGACTTGTTTTTTGCCTGAACTCCAGATGAATTTCAGCTAACTCTAGGTCAGATCAGGTACCTTTCCCTCTACCTCTTACGCATCATCAATCCCTTGGTTATTATCATAGGGTGAAACACTGACTAGGGAAAGTATATCATTCTAACATTCCTGATTAGTTTGACCACAAAAGGCCTTAAAGTTTCTCTCAGCCACCAGGCAGAAGTACTTTAGCTCCAGAAATGATTTGTGTAACTGTCCTTGTTTATAGAGTGTTTCTGATGCCATCTCTCTTCTTTCAGAGATATTTTCCTTCTTTCTACAAGACAGAAGGAAGAGAAAGGACACCATCAAGTCTATGTTATATACTTCATAACTGAAAATTTCTGCAACCAGTCTGCTTGTGTTTTTGTTTTCGTTTTTTCATAGAACCGTCAAAGCTTCTGTTATTTATGTTTTTACCTGGAATGGATGACTGGGCCCACTTAACATTTTTCTATATAGGTAATTCTCTTATCAGCGCCAAAGCATTGGCCTGGAAGCCTTAATATTGGACAAATTGACCCATCAAGAGTGTTTTGCAAGTCTACACCTGCTCAGGTTTTCATCTATGAGAAAGAGAAGATCTCTCAGCACCAAATAAATATTAAAGTAACAGTGGGAAGCAAAATAAAGATGCTTTCAGATTATATGCCTTGAATTCTGATGGTTCAATGCACCACTTATATTGATTTATCCCATTTATAAAAGAAGTATATTTTAATACTTTCCCTGAATACCTTAGAACAGCAGCCCCCAACCTTTTTTGGCACCAGGGAATGGTTTCGCGGAAGACAATTTTTTCACAGACCGGGAAGGGGGGCAATGATTCAGGTGGTAAGGCGAGCGATGGGGAGCGACGGGGAGCGGCAGATGAAGCTTTTTGCTCACTTGCCCTCCGCTCACCTCCTGTTATGCAGCCCAGGTCCTAACAGGCCACGGACCAGTACTGGCCTGCGGCCTGGGGGCTGGGGAGCCCTGCCTTAGAACAGCATCAGCTGTACCTGGGAACTTGTAGAAATGTTAATTCTTAGGCCTCACCACAGACCTTTTAAATCAGAAACCCTGGGAGTGATAAATCCTGAGTCCTCAACACAAGGGAAAAAATCGTTTTTCTATTTCTTTAATGTTCTGTCTATTAATATGAGATGATGGATGTTCACTAAACTTATTGTGGTGATCATTTCATGATGTTTGTAAGTCACATCATTTGTGCTGTATACTTTAAACTTATACAGTGCTGTATGTCAATTATATCTCAATAAAATTGGAAGAAAAAAAAAGAAAGAAAGAAACCCTGGGAGTGGGGCATAGCAAGCTGTGGTTTAGCAAAGCCTCCAGGTGATTCTGAGGCTGTGGCCAAAATTTGAGTTATTGCCTTAGAAAGTACTGTGAAGATAAGGCAATGGATCTAAGAATGGATCTATTCTTCTACCCAAATATATACCATGAGGGTGGTCTGTACAATTCCTAAAAGTGTTTAATCTTTATTCCAAGTTGGCATCTGTCAATAGGTTTCGGCAGTGCAAAAGCAGTTAACCTGGATATGGGTTCTCTATGACACAGGGGTTGAGTTTCTCTAAAGTTGTATATAAATCAGTATTTTTAAATTGAGTATAATCTTCTGTTGACTTCCTTATAACTCTCTTATGTGTTATATTTTCTATTCTTCCATTAATACTGGTTTTTAACACTTGCATTTTCACTTTTTCTGTCCATCAGCCTTTCAGTCAAACATTTAATAATCTGTAAATAAATGCAGAGATGCACTATGGAGTTCAAGAAACTTTCTGTAATTAGTCAAGTGAAGACTTTTTGAAATGCAAATAATGACTTATTACTTGTCAAATATCTATTGTTCTTAAAGCTGGGCATAGCTTTATAATATTTTTTTGACTAATTATAAAAGGTTGAAAAACAACATTCTGGAACAGATTAATTTTGCTCATCCTGGCATCACAGAACTATACGAAAGCCTCCCGGAAATGAAGTTTCCACTCATCTTTATACAATCATTTAGCCATTCTGGAAGTGTGAAGTAAAAGGAAAACTACTTCTCTCACTTGTGGCTGAGGGCAGGCTTGCCTTTCAGAGAGCTAGGAGCCTCTTTTTCTTTTTCTTCTTCAGCCTTAATCCCATCAGTACCCTAAACACATATGCTGATGTGAGACATCAACTTACAACACTGGGTCTGTCATCCTAATTACACTGCAAAGGAGCCCTCTCAGGGAAGGTCATACAGGCTACAGAGCAAACAGGAAGGTCATACAGGCTACAGAGCAAACGAGTAAGGGCCGCACAGCTCCTAAGAGACACCATTCATAAGCTGAAGTAAGCATGAATGAAGCATTATTCTTTTGGTGGAAATACTGAAAAGGTTGACCTCGGTGGAATGAGTGCAAATTTGCATAATGCTTCATTTCCTTAGAGCAACTCAAGGGTTGGTAACCATTACATGAGGCCAGACAACATCACTGAGAAGATTAATGGGACTCGGGTGTCATTACTTCCAAATGGAGAGGAGTCATGCCAAGGTCACTGCAAGGTTGATCGAGGAAAAGATGTTTGCTCATTGGAATGGGTGATTTGTCTCTCAGGCTGACAGGGTAAAAGGAAACCAATTGCACATCACTAAATGTTACACTGTCCAGTAAGGCCGCTTCATGTTAAAAAGCATAACTGGGTGAGGCATGGTATGGATGAGATTTGTAAAAACTTGCTGGTTTACATCATTTGGCAAGGACCATGGTATGAAAACCCTTTAGCCAATGAAGAGTTATTTGTCTCTCTTTTTATCATAGAAAGAAAAAAAAAAGAAACAAAAGAATAAAATTCAAATTTTTGCTGCAGAGTCTTGGCTCCAATTCTCCGTGTAACATGTTGATAAATTGGTTGATTTACTTCCTTAATGCAGCATCAAAATAGCCCCAGGGGCTTAGGTGAAAGTGAGGTGGAAGACTTAACCCGAACAGTGTCAATGAAATACCAATGAGCAGTTAGTCTCTTAACGGGGATCAACCCCACAAAGATGTATTGATAAGTGGTTTTCCACAGAGGATATTTTCTGATCACTGAATCTTCCTGCTGTGCACCCTTGTCCTGGCTTAGAATCAAAATGACAGCTAATGATGTCAGCTCCCAACCGAATTTATGGACAATGAAGTTCAAGATTTGCCAAGAAGAGAAGAAAAAAAAAAGTGGGTAAATACACAGAAAGTTGGTATTTTTAATGGAGAGAATGTGCAGACTAACTATATTAAGTCTGTCAGTATGAAGGAGCAGAAAAGGACCCACCTTTCCTGTTCACTACCAGCCATCCTAAAACTCTTCACAGGACTTCAGGTTTCTCTGGCCAGATGCAATACTCAGGGTTACCAGAGTCACAAACATTGAGTTCACCTGAATACAGTTTCTAGTAAAAGTACTCCAGACTCTGAATGATGATTGAGGCAATATTTTATAAATCAAATTAACCTCAGGACAAGCTCTGGGTACCACTGTAGTTCAGACTGTAGTTAGGGTACTTTTTCATAAAGAAATCTGCTTGTAAATATTTTGTGGTTCTTTATCCCTAACTGTGGAACAGTAGAACTGCCTTGATAATTGGGTTGGACAGAGGCACAGTATGTGACTCTGAGGGTTTTCAAGTCTGAGATATAGTGAAGGTTTTTTTATGACGTAACCTCACTATTATTTTTAAATAGAAGGGGGTAATCCAGAACCCAGAATGAATCCCTAAACATTGATATTGTTTACTATTTGGTTTTGTAGCTCATTTGATATCTATTACTTGCAATTTCAAGGTGAAGTCTAATTAAACACAACATTGTAAATCAACTATACTTCAATAAAATTTTTTAAAAAAAGGTGAACTCTAATGGCCTCACATTTCAAAAAGAAAAGGCAACTGTGATAGAAAGAGGAATAATATGAAAGATTGAGATTGTTTTTATGGAACTTACATAGACTCTTAGAAGCAAAATTATTCTGAACAGATGGTTAGCACTTTGAGAGCAGGATTTATATAGCATTGATCTCTCGATACCTAGAGAAAGCCTGGAAGATAGAAGAACTCAAGAAATAGTTCTATATGAATGAAAGAATGCCTGAATGAATGGGTGTATACAATATCATAAGCTTGTAGGGCTCTCATCTGAAGGGCAGAATGTTGTTTTAGCCAAACCATTTCCATATCTCTAAAGTAATTTTCATGTTTATTCAATATCTGGGAAAGACAATAAAAAAATAACAAAAATAATACCCCTAATCATAGTGACAACTGAAACCCATGAACATTTCAAGGTTATTGGGTTTGCATGACTAAATACGTAAAAGGAAATGACAAGTTGTTCCCGTAAGAGGAAACACAGGTAAAAAAATAGGAGAGATGGAGGTTAAAAGGACACAGTATTTTAAGATGAAATCATCTAATTATTTTTACTCTCCCTCTGGTATTTGTAATAGTTTGTCTGTCAGGAGTTTTCACTTTGTTTTCTCTTCTCTGACTACGCAATGTGCTGTGCTGCCTCTGTGGATTTTCCTTAGTGTCTGCCCTCATTCCTTTGCATGGACAATTCCATTTTCTCCAGCCAAGGCCTCGGAAAAGATGATGGCTATGACAGTGCAGGTACCACACAGTTTTCACTCTGGCAGAGTGTAAAATCCTGATTTTTCTCAGAATATTGGCAGAGACAAGATATTTACTTAGTTCTCTGTTCTGTGCTCTATTAAAGCTCATATGTGGCTCAGGCTATCCTGACACTGTCTCTGAAAATTAAATCTTCTATAAAGCATCACCTTGCCATGCACTGTTTTTATTCGTGTTCTATAAATTAGGAATAACAACACTTGGTGTCTGGGATTCATTGACTTCATGATCTTGACACATTTCCAGGGGTAACAATCAGTCTAATAGAAAAGTCAGAACTTCCAAATCATGTCTAAATTTATAGATATGCCCTTATCACCTTCTGTGAGAATGGGCAGAGGTAAGAACTCTCTAAATAAATGCTCCAAAGTAATAACCCTAGACAACAAAATAAAATACTTCAAGGGAAACAATTTGAGTGATATACTTCCAGCTGTCTAGTGTCTGTCCATGATACATGACATGATAAAAATCCTCTACCATCAACATAATGTTGAATACTAATTAAAGCAAAGATTGTGCATCCCCTCCATGCTCTCCATTTATGGCCTTTCCACTGCGGTAACATCTCTAGTTTGATTAGCAGATCTATAGCTCACTCCTCACTAACGGACTTCAGAGACAATGAGCTTTCCACAAAGAATGACCTAAACAGAAATTGAATGATGCCATATGACACACAGGATGGAAAGTAAAGAGAGAAAAGGGCTTATTGAGTTTTGTCCTCCTGTCCTCTCACTTCTCATTCTATTATCCAGAAAGAAACACTAAAGGTTTACTTGTAATTAGCAGTGATTCCTCCCCTTCTGCAAACCATCTCGTCAATGTCCCTCACTACCGGTTACTTGATTTTCTGAAATTTGGTCTGTCATTTTTCTTCTCAATCCCCAAGTACCCTTCATGTCAGCTGCTATAGTAATGTCTGAGATTAAGCAGTGCGTTTAAGTGGCAAAGGCTACTATATATGTGTAGACAGCTAAATAGAGACTGCATTAAATGATGTAGAAGGGATTTGGAAGACCTTGCAGAACTTTCCTGAAACCCAATTCATATTCCTATGATCCATTTCATAACTGTGTACCCCAGCTTCCAATCTCAGCTTTCTTTCTACATTACGGCTTTGGAAAGTCCTCACTAGATTCTCAGCATCTTCCCTTGAAATTTCTTTCCCTCCCTTGTCTTGATATTGCTTCTCAGTATATGCCTTGTGTCTGTCTTCTATAAATGGCTCCTGATGTATAGCTAAACCTCACACAGAACAAAGAATGAAGGAAAATTAATTTATTACTAAACAAATACTCTTAAAGCATGGATCTCCAGCCAATTTCTCCTTCTGAGCTCTCTAGTCCCAAAAGTCCAATAGGACATCTCCACTTTGAATGTCTTATATGCAGTAAGATAAACCTTCCATATCCAAAACTGAACTCTTCTCCTCAGCTCAATCTCTCCTTCAATGTCTCAGGGCATGGCCATGCCATCCCCCTATATTCTATATTCTGTATATTTTTATATGCACACCTGATCTTTTCATTTCTCTGACGGTATCCCTTCATCATCTCCCCATTGATCCTGAACGCTACCTCCCCACTGATCCTGAACGCTACCCCCACACACACATACACACCCAGTCCTAGGCAAGGTGGCAAGATGGTAAACACATAGATGCTCAAATACGTGTTTGAATTAACAGACTAAAACCAAAAATTTCTGCCTTTTACTTTGGTGATTTTTCAAATCCATTTATTCCATAGGACATATTGAGTGAATACTACATGAAAGAATCTAAGTGCTAGAATGCATAGAATCCTGGCAATCACAGAATAGTCCATGTGGAAATTATCTTAAAGATCTGTTAAGCCTAACCCTTCATCTTACGTATGGGTAAGCTAAAGCTCAGAGAGGAAAGTTAATTGCTCAAAGTCACGTAGTAAATTACTGGATGGTTTCACACCCATATGGCTAAGTATGTATAGCTGCTAATTTTTAGCAACCACAGAAGATAACATTTAGATCTACGCCAGCTAGTGTAAAATTTACATTTCTCTTTGGCACTCAGACTTTTATATTTTGTCACTCCTTCTTAATTTGTAACTTCCAATTTAGTGTAACTATATAAAATAACTTATATCCATCAATACTGCTCCATTCTCGCACAATTGAAAGTTGAACCTCTATCATAGGTGTGTCATATGCTTACACCACTTAAATAAATTGGAAAATGCCAGAAACAGTACTGTACTAGAAACTTACTTTGGAATTGGGTCATTCTGGGTTTGAATCATGCTTCTGCCATTATCTTGTTCTGGAGACTCAAATTAATTCTCTGAACCTCAGCTTCCTCATCTATGAAATGAAGATAATAGTAACTACCTCATAGTGTAGTTCTAAAAATAAATTGAAATAATGTGTTAGGTTGAACTATATGCAATTTCTATTTATGTAGATCAACAATGGCCAAAGGTGGCACTTTTATACTTCAATCTAAGAGAGCAGTGTGCCTGGCATCTAGCATATGCTCAATAAACAGTGGTTATTATGATATTTTTAAAGAATGAAAGGGGACAAAATATTGGTCTATGAAGTACATGCATGGAACACATTTAAATTTTTTTTTAAGTTCTTTACCACCCTAGTAAACAAGAAATGTTCCTCATCGAATATGAGTATCATTTCTAAAATTTTACATGGACAGTGGACTTATATGGAATTTTTGAAATCCTAGGTTTTGTGGGAATAGGCAGATGCCTGTATTTCAGCATTTTCTTTCAGATCCTCCCCCCTCAACCTTACTTATCAATAGGATTGTATCAGTTCCTCATAGGTAGTTCTTAACAGCTATGATGAAATTCATTAACACCCCTTTAACATTCCAGTTTGCATTAATAGACAACAAGGTTCGCATCATTATCGAGAGCATAAATGTAATAGCCTCACCAGTGGACTTGAGGCCTCTCTTTAGTTCACCATCAACAGATACGGAGCTTTTCCACAATGATGAGTTTTGTTTGTTTCTTTGTAACTTAAAAGTTTCTCTTCCCATGGAAAACACATAGGCCATAATTTCAACTTTTCCCCCTGTTCTTCCTATAACTACATTTTTATCATTCATTTTATCTGTAAGTTATTGTGCTTTCATGTTTTGTTTTGAGAATGAGTTCTGCTCCTAAATCTAATTCCATCAAATATATTGATCAAATAAATATGTTTATCTATGTAGTAAAAGTCAAACCTCATTAATTTGAGGGAGAGCTAAAAATGTTTCTACCACATCAAGTATTTCTGTAAAATCATTCAGAACTTTGGAAGTGTTAGATAGTATCTCATTTTGTAAGACATATTCAATAAAAAGTCAGCATTATGG
Source organism: Orcinus orca (assembly GCF_937001465.1). NCBI lineage: Eukaryota > Metazoa > Chordata > Mammalia > Artiodactyla > Delphinidae > Orcinus > Orcinus orca. The sequence continues at coordinate 101,555,308 of NC_064580.1, read as the reverse complement.
AGAAATTATTAATAGAGCAAGTATCATGAAGCTGGAACAAAATCTCAAGTCCACATAAGCTAAGACCATGGGATAAAAAGAGTATTTTCAGCTGCTCCTCTCCCTCTGCTGTAAAAGGAAACAAAAACTCCTTCATTGCTGTTATATGGTAAAAAACACATTAATTCAGTACCCATTTATTCAAAATAGTACAGAACAAAAATAATCTTCTTCAACAAACTAAATATAAATCTAAACCCAGTCAACTGAAAGTCAAATTAATAAGATTGCCCTGCTTGTGAATATGGTTCCCTTTTAGATTTCCTTTGTTAAAGACAGTTCAATGGCTTTCTGGGCAATGTGCTTGTAAGACAAAGTGCTGAATTAGCCATTGGACTGGAGAAATCATGGCGAATTAGAGTGCCATGGTAAATTACCTGACAGGCTATTCTATTACTTCACTTTGAATGTCTTTAAGCTGTGAAATTTGGTTTTAAAGCATTCTTAAGAGGCAGATAAGCTATTAGGTACCTTTAAAACATTTAGCCCAATGGTTGTCAATCCTGTCTGCACATGAGAACCAACTGGAGAAGTCCAAAAAACCCCATGCCCAGCCACACTCCATACCAATTAAACTGGAATCTCTAGAGGTGGGCCTGGACACCATATTTTAAAAGCTTCATAGGTGCTCCTAATGTGAAATAAGGTTGATAACCACAGATCTAGCTCCATTGGCCAGTGGAACAGCTGTGGCTCTTGAACTAGCTCTGAAACAAAATTGTAAACTAATTTTAGCAGTGACAACTGGGATAATTGTGCAGGCTCCCAAGGTGTCTACTTTGAAGGTCAATGTTCATTAGCATATACGTTGTTGTTGAAGTTGGTCTCATTATTTTTCAGTCCTTTCTCATACATAAAATTAGGGTTTTTATACACTTCAACATGAAAGTAAAAGAGGGAGGAAGAATTTGTGAAAGGATAAAGACATTTGGAATCCACAAGTTTGATGAAAACACATGGAAAAGATAACTAGAATTACTGGAGCTGACATTCAAAAATACTTTGTTCTCTTCACTACATTTCTATCCAAGTTGTTGAGTTAGAATATCCATGGTATAAAAGGCTGATTTCTAAAATATGCTATTAATTTAGGTAGTGAATGTCACAGAGAGAAAAGCATTTTGTAAATAAGTGACTCAATTTTTCTTTATCTGGTCCAACAATGATCTTCTATTTCTCATTCAAAAAGTGATACCATCTCTCATCATAAAAAAAGAATAATGTCATGTCAACAACTGCAGAAGCCAAATGTTAGAATCTAGATAAGAACAGGTCAGGAAAAAAAAAAAAAAGGATTATGTCATATACTTTTACTGCATGAATCCATTTGCTTTATTCTCTACAATTTTGAGAAAAACACCTGAGGTCACAATAGGCTAAACTCTCCTTATGTAAAGAGAAAATATATTTAAATTCTCAAACTAATGCCTTTAAAAACTGGTTAAAAAATTGCTCCTTCCCCAGACATTAAAAATGTGAGAACTAACTCAGAAGCAAAAGGAAAACTGATCAACATAGAGGGGATTCAAGCATCAGAAATGCTGTTGGATAAGATGAACTTTAATATTCCTGCCAACCCAAAAGACACACAATTCCAAAAGAAAATACTCTGATCTTAATCTTAGCAACATAAACAAAACTGCTATATTATTTTCCACTTACAGTTTTGGTATTAAATTTTTACCTCATGCTAGTTTCTATGCAACTTGAGTCTCTGGACAATGTCAAACTAGGGGATAAATTATACGAATTTGCTTAAAGTGGAAATTACCTTTTCCCGAAAATACTTTTGGAATATACCACTTTCCTGTAATCTTTGGGTCTAGCTTCAGAGTACCAAAAAGTGCCTGTGACAGTTTAAAGCCGTGATTCTTAAACTGGGGCTCATAGATGAGTATCTAGGGATCCATAAATAAACTAGGATTGTTATGAAAAATCTTTCTGGGGCAATCATCCATAAGTTTCACATGATTTTTAAGGAGTTTGTGAACTCAGTAAGATAACAAGTACTAGTCTACAAGATCCCATCTGGAATAATCAGTAGTCAGAGCAAAATCTGTTTAGGTCAGGTTCAAGAACCAGGAACTCCAAGATTCCCACTTTGGAATCAAAGAGACAGGACTTGTCAGCCAGTTTAGGTAGGGAAGACTTGAATTCTGGGGTGTAGAAGGTTTGTCCTGTCAAACGCCAGAGCTGAGAACAAGTCCATAAAGGAGATCCCTGAGGCTAATACATGTGCTCATAAATCCTTCAAAGAGACTGGGTGGGGAAACTAGTAAGACTTCATCTGCTGCAAGTCTAAAGGTAGGGACTTCAGGAAAGTATCTAGATTAAAAAGACCAAACAGGGGCTTCCCTCCTGGCAAAGTGGTTGAGAGTCCGCCTGCTGATGCAGGGGACACGGGTTCATGCCCCAGTCCGGGAGGATCCCACATGCCGCGGAGCGGCTGGGCCCGTGAGCCATGGCCGCTGAGCCTGCGCGTCCGGAGCCTGTGCTCCGCAACGGGAGGGGCCACAGCAGTGAGAGGCCCGCGTATCGCAAAAAAAAAAAAAAAAAAAAAAGCAAACAGGCCTAGCCACCATGAGCATAATAAGGCAGTAATAACTGTTAAATGCACATTTTGTTCATATTTCACTTGAAAGAAAAAAATGTATTATCCATATTTGCAGTTCATTGCTGTTCCCTTAGATCAATTTCAGGTCTGTTTCAAGTGAAAGCATTTCAAAAAATTGATCCAAAGTTATAATTCTATCCTCTTCAATGCATAGACTTACCTGTATTGTTATTAATCATCATTTATTAAATGCCCACATTGTTCTAAGTACTCTAGAGAACTAATGTACACATGGCCCCAAAGTGATCTCTGGTTGCAGGTAGAAAGGTTAGGATGGTATATTGATTTCATTGTTAACTGATTCATTAAGTGCCTAGGTACTATAATTGTAAGCACGAGAGAAATTCACGAAAGATCGATAAATAACTTTGCACATTAAGATAATAATAATTGAACTTGGAGCTTGTTTGATAGGTCACTGTACATGAGGAAGGTGCTATGGATTCCACTTCACTATGCAATTCTCAAATCATACATATTAAAGAGATTTTGGATCCTGCCATATACATATATCCTATTCTAAGATTACAGTTCAAATTGCTTTAGCCTTTCTAGTCATATTTTTAGCAGTTATCTGCCTTATTTTTTCCAAAGGCTAACTATCATCTTAGGTGTGTACTCAAAGAATATGTAGCCCAGACTTTTAACCCTGAGATTTAAAGATTGTTCTCAGGAATGATATTAATTGCTATTTTGGGGTCAATATGAATTTTGCATTTTAGATGAGAATGTTTAAAAATTTTTCTAAAGTTTTTCACATATAAAAATGTTGTCACATTTCTCCAAAGAAGATATACAGATTGCCAACAAACACATGAAAGAGTGCTCAACATCATTAATCATTAGAGAAATGCAAATCAAAACTACAATGAGATATCATCTCACCCCAGTCAGAATGGCCATCATCAAAAAATCTAGAAACAATAAATGCTGGAGAGGGTGTGGAGAAAAGGGAACCCTCTTGCACTGTTGGTGGGAATGTAAATTGATACAGCCAGTATGGAGAACAGTATGGAGGTCCCTTAAAAAACTAAAAATAGAGCTACCATATGACACAGCAATCCCACTACTGGGCATATACCCTGAGAAAACCATAATTCAAAAAGTGTCATGTACCACAATGTTCATTACAGCTCTATTTACAATAGCCAGGACATGGAAGCAACCTAAATGTCCATTGACAGATGAATGGATAAAGATGTGGCACATAGATACAATGGAATATTACTCAGCCATAAGAAAAAACGAAATTGAGTTATTTGTAGTGAGGTGGATGGACCTAGAGTCTGTCTTATAGAGTGAAGTAAGTCAGAAAGAGAAAACAAATACCGTGTGCTAACACATATATATGGAATCTAAAAACAAAACAAACAAACAAACAAAAATGGTCATGAAGAACCTAGGGGCAGGACAGGAATAAAGAAGCAGACCTACTGAAGAATGGACTTCAGGACATGGGGAGGGGGAAGGGTAAGCTGGGACAAAGTGAGAGAGTGGCATGGACATATATACACTACCAATTGTAAAATAGCTAGCTAGTGGGAAGCAGCCGCATAGCACAGGGAGATCAGCTCGGTGCTTTGTGACCACCTAGAGGGGTGGGATAGGGAGGGTGGGAGGGAGGGAGACGAAAGAGGGAGGAGATACGAGGATATATATATATATATATGTATATATATATATGTATAGCTGATTCACTTTGTTATAAAGCAGAAACTAACACACTATTGTAAAGCAATTATACTCCAATAAAGATGTTAAAAAAAATGTAAGTCACGTCACCAAGTTGATGCATTTAAAACATGAAAATAGTTTAATGAAATGGATCACTCTAAAGCAATGGACAGAAAGCGAAATAAATCTGGAGGCAGAAACATGCACCTATATCTTGAGCCTTGTGTTTCAAAAGGTTAGCTCATTTGACCCTGGTTACTGAGCGAGCATTTGAACAAATCAACCAAGCCCCCTGGCTAACTGTGGAATTGGCCATCATCCATGGGTCACTTATTCCAGAGGTTTGACCACAGCACATGGTACCTTCTTTCTGTCTTTTCATCTACATTAGTCCATTTCTTCTTGTTATTCTCCCTAAAGAAATCAAGGACAATATTCCTTCATAAACTTGAAGGTGATTAGGAATTCACTCCTCAGACTTCATTTGGCCTGACAAAACAAGTCCATTTGCATTTTTCCTTTCCTCCAATACACTATTTAAAAATATTTAGTATTTCTTCATATTCTTCTGAAATGTATTCACATTCTTCTGGCCATATGATTTTACAAAAGTTATTTAACCTCACTGGGCCTCAGTATACCTACGTGTTAAAGGATATTAAGTATGCAATGAGGTAAGGCATGCAAAGATGCTTGTCCAAGTGCCTAACATATAATAAGCATTCAATAAAACTATACCTATGCTAATATTATTACTATTAATAAATAAAGAGAACCTCATAATGGGAATAGCACTCTAATAGCATGATGATCCATGCTTAACATAGGAGAGGACAGTACAGATACTCGATTGCCAAAAAATTTGCAGGAATAAGAGGATGAAGGAATTGTGAGAAGTAAAAGAGGAATCTTTGTAGTTTCTTCTCTGATAGAACCAGGGAAGGCCATGTAATTGTTGCCTAGAACTGTCTCCCTCTTATGGACTCCTCACCTATTTCCATTTAAGACACTCAGAGGTTTCCCCAGGAGCATGTTTCCTCCCAAAGGGACACACCCAAGTGGAGCTTCCCACTACCCTCTGTTCATGTATCCACTCATTTTTCAAATAAGTGCACCACGTTTATCAGCAGTAGCGATGTGATATTTGTCTTTATAAAGTCCCTACCCTGTGACAGGCAGGCATTGCACTGTCTTGGTTAACTAACACACATAAAGGGCCTAGAGAGGTAAACAGAAAGCATTACCTTACCCATCTTATAGATTGAAAAACCAAGCTATATTCCATGTTTCTATCTTCAAAAAAAGCTCTCTCTATATGGACTATGTATTGCTTCTTAAGATACTACTCTCAGTCATATAAAGGGATACATCAAGTTTCCTCCAGTTTCCTCATTGGGTACCAGATGGAAATAGGCAAGATATCAGGGGCCATCCAACTTTTGTGCTCCTTTCATCTTCCATATAATCCTGGAGAAGCAATACTTTAAATAGATCCACCACCACCGCTCCACCCAGCCCAGAGCTGTCGCTCAACTTCCACAGGTGCAGGCTGGTGGGGGGAGACTAGCGCTCAGGATGATTATTCTAACTACCTGAGATGCCACTTGTTTGAGAAATGTAATCAGAATTCTCCCAACGTTTCGTTTGTTTATTTATTTAAATAACACCTGTCTGGCAGTCGTCACAACCCATTCAGAGCTTTTGATTTAGAAATAATGATAAACAGCTGCAATTCAGCCAGAACCTTTCCACAGAGAAACTATACATCTCTATTGCTGATAAACATGGTGCACTTTGTAATTTTAAAAGGTAGCCATGACCAAGGGGCCCTCCTTATCAAAGAGGCTGTTTCATGCATCCAGAGAGACGGTTTTCCAGACAAATAACCCAAATCAATTTAGCCACTTCCCCTTCAAGGGACAAAAGACAAATTTCTCTGATGTTTCAAACCGAGCTGAAAGCTGTCACAAGTCCAATTGAGAGGCAAACTTAGTACAAATTGTGTTCACCCTAGCCATCAATTTCAAAAGCCCACTCCCTCTTCTTTTGTTCCATTACTCTTAGGTGGATACGTGTGCATTAATAGCAATATTTTCAGTAAAAGTTACCCCCAGATAGATTTTTGAAAGCCTTCCATTTGCTGCTGCACCTCCCACTTGGAAGACCTCAGCTGAAGAGCATAGCAAGGTTAACTTTGGGGAGAAGTTGCAGTCTGACAAGACACCAATGGTTCAGAGGGCGCCAGCAAGAAGAGCTCCAACCCGGTGTTCAGATGCCTGATGCCTCCCAGATAAGAATCCACTTTCCCAATAGGTCAATCAAGTAGGAACATGCTTATTCAAGAAACAGTGCCAGAGAATGTCAGAGAGCCAAGCAAATATGTTGGAGTCAAGGCATTCATCTGACTCATCACTGCAGCAGTTAAGAGGACAGGCACTTACCCTGGTTCAGTCTGGCCCAGGAGACTCCTCTATGCAATGCAGAAGGACTAAGAAGGGGGAGAGGATAGCCAGATTCACACAATCATATCACTGAACATTTATAATGCCCTTCATACTTCTTTTGTGCTATTTTTAAAAATTAATTTTTATTGCAGTATAGTTGATTTACAATGTTGTGTTAGTTTTAGGTGTACAGCAAAGCGAATCAGGTATACATATATGTATGTCCACTCTTTTTTAGATTCTTTTCCCATATAGGTCATTACAGATTATTGAGTAGAGTTCCCTGGGCTATACAGTAGGTTCTTATTAGTTATCTAATTTACATATGGTAGTGTGTATGTCAATCTCAATCTTCCAATTTATCCCTCCCTGCCCCCTTGCCCCCTTGGTAACCATAAGTTTGTTTTCTACATCTGTGACTCTATTTCTGTTTTGTAAGTAGGTTCATTTGTACCATATTTTTAGATTCCACATATAAGTGATATCATATATTAGTCTTTCTCTGTCTGACTTACTTCACTCAGTATGACAATCTCTACATCCATCCATGTCACTGCAAAGGCATTATTTCGTTCTTTTTTATTGCCGAGTAATATTCCATTGTATATATGTACCACATCTTCTTTATCCATTCCTCCATCAATGGACATTTAGGTTGCTTTCCCTTCATACTTTTTTTTTTTTTTTTTTGGTGGTACGTGGGCCTCTCACTGCCGTGGCCTCTCCCGTTGCGGAGCACAGGCTCCGGACGCGCAGGCTCAGCGGCCATGGCTCACGGGCCCAGCCACTCCGCGGCATGTGGGATCTTCCCAGACCGGGGCACGAACCCGCGTCCCCTGCATCGGCAGGTGGACTCTCAACCACTGCGCCACCAGGGAAGCCCCCCTTCATACTTTTTAACTGTTCTTTCACATACAGTAATTTGAGTCTTACCACAGCTCCATGTAGGAAAGCCATTCTGAGCTCCATTTTCAAAGATGAGGAAAGTGAGGCTTCCAAAGGTTAATGTAAGCAGCTCTTTGCAGGAAACCACCCTCAGCAGGAAGCCCTTTTCCTTGTCACTTTAGCAAAGCTATATTGTAACCAACTGTTAACCAGCCTCCCCCATGCTCTACTCCAGGAGTCCCCAATCCCCGGGCCGAGGACCCATACCGATCCACAGCCTGTTAGGAACCTGGCTGCACAGCAGGAGGTGAGCGGCGAGCGAGGGAAGCTTCATCTGCCGCTCCCCATCGCTCCCCATCACTCGCATTACCTCCTGAACACCCCCTACCTCCCTGGTTCCTAGAAAACTTGTCTTCCACGAAACTGGTCCCTGGTGCCAAAAAGGTTGGGGACCGCTGCTCTACTCATCTCTGGCCTGAGCACAGCTTTCAAATCTTTTAATCACACAATACCTTGCCATACTTGTCGGTTCTTTCTGTAGATCAAAGAAGTAGAAATGAAGAATAGGTAATTAACAGATGACCAGATCTCTTTCCTAGCTTCCCCTTCAGTAATCCAACAAACTGTGTGACCAAACTGTGTGAACAAGATAACATCTAGAGGAAGATCATGAGGAGTTGAAGAGCCTGCATTCAGTGGGGGATCATGACTCTGACCCTCCTATCTCAGTGATTAACTGAGATTACTTTCGCCCTTTCCTTTAAAACTTTCATGGCCGAGCAGAATCTTCAGAGGTGGTTCTTTGGGGACACTGAGTCCACCATCTCCCCAGGTTTCCCGCATTCTGATTAAAGACAATTTTTCCCCTCTACCAATGTTTATGAGTTTAACTTTGTAAGAGGCGAGCAACAGGGCCCAATTCAATCGGTAACATTAAGTGAGTTGTCCATCATGGTCCCCCAAAGACTCTGAGCTCACTGAGGGCAGAGACTCAGTCTTGTTTCCCAATGGTCCACATTTTTCCAGTCCATTTTTCTTGTTGAACTTCTAACCACCTCTGTAGCTCAATTTGAATACCTCCTCCCTCACTGAGGCTTTTCTCTTTTCCTCCGTCCCATCCCCCATCACCCATCAGTCTGATCCCTCTCCCTCTTTGACTACCATGGCCCTGTTCTTCTAGCTAAGAGCTCCTATATCTGGCCTTGCGTTAGAGTTATGAGTATTTATACCCAAATGCTAGACTGAAAATTACTTGATGCCAAGAACTTGCTCATCTCTGTATTCTCACAAAACCTATAGTAGGTGCCAAAATGATCATTGTTGAATTTCATGATTGTGGTCGCAACACTAAACTCAGCCATTAACCATTATTTAATCTAACCCTGATTTCCCTGATTCTAGATCTTCCAAGGCTTTATTGTTCTCTAGCCTTTCCCTGTATCTATCCCTTCTTGCAAGCCAAGATGGGAGGAAAAAAAATTATAAACATGATGCAACGTTTGCTGTTTCTGTCACTGTTTTATTCCTCAGCAAGATATTTTCTTTTCTTCATGATTAATTTCTCCTCTCTGACCCTTTGAAGCCCAGATTTATCCTAAAATCTGCCTTGAATCTGTTTGCTTAAGAGAATACATTAATCACCTTAGCAACATTTGTTTACAAATATCTAAAGATACATGTCTATGTGTGTGCTTCTGTGTATAAATACATATTCCTCTTATCAATTCCTACCTTCTATGTACAGTGATCAGATTCACTTACATAAATACCCATGGGGAAATGGGCTTTCTGGAACACTGCAGAGCTCAAGGAAGAAATTCTTCTCAGGTGCCCCTTAGTACTCACTGACTCTGCTTTTTCACCCCGGGTGACATGTAGCCTCATGATGCTGAGTTCAACTGAAGAAGCAGGAGAACAGTGATGTTTATTAATATCCACTTAAACAGAAGTGCAAAGGTTATTTAATTCTTCCTCAACAGTGATATAAGCCACACATAGAGAAGGGTACAGTGTAACACAAAATCAGATTTCTTGCACCCAGAAGGACTCTGCCTTATTCAAGCAGTATTACTGCTACTGTGTGCCTCACATTAGGGACTCAAAGGGTTACAGGAATTATGCTGTTTTGCTCCTGCTCTCATAGGCACCTCACTTCTGGTAAATTTGTATATCCTTGGGTAAATAAATCAAGAACTGTGCCTGTGTGTGTGTGAACATAGGTGCATGCAGGCTGTGAGGGTCTTCCTACCAATCTGTAGCACACCTGAAACAAAGCAGTATCTCATCCACTCTACTAGACTATAAGTTCCTAAAAATTAAGGCTCTTATGTTTCATCTCTGTAGCCTTCATATTACCTGTACAGTGATTTGTACTAGTTAGTGTTCAATAAGTATGCTGAATAAATGAAGTGTAGTCTCACCATATGGCTCATGTACTAGTTTTCTATGGTTGCTGTAACAAGTTACCACATGTTTAGTGGCTTAATTATCTTACAGTTTTGGAAGTCAGAAGTCTGGTACAGGTCTCATTGGATTAAAATTAAGGTGTCAGCAGGGCAGCATTCTTTTCTGGGGGTTCCAGGGAAGAATCCATTTCCTTGCTTTTTTCAGTTTCTAGAGATAGCCCGCTTTCCTTGGTACCTGGCCCCCTTCCTCCATCTTCAAAGTCAGCAATGGCTGTGGCCAAGACTGTCATTCCATCAGTCTGATAGTCTTCTTCCTCCCTCCTCCACTTATAAGTACCCTTGTGATGACATTGGGCCCACCTGGATAATTCAGGGTAATCTCCCCATTTCAAAGTCAGCTGATTAGCAACCTTAATTCCATCTGCAATCTTAATTGGCCTTTTCTAAGTATTATAACATATTCACAGGCTTCAGGAGTTAGGACATTGACATATTCACAGGCTCCAGGAATTAAGACATGGACATCTTTGTGGGAGGCATTATTCTGCCTATCAAAGCTTCTTTCTTCTTCTTTTTTTTTTACACTGCTTTAAAACATTTAACAATGTAATAAATTCTTGAACAAGGAATTATGCAGTTTAGCTTCTCTTTCACTTCTTTTTTTTTCTTTTTAAGAAGCCCAATCTCCTGCCATAGACCTTTCTCAGACTAAATAAGTAGGAAAAAATGGAGTCTATATAATTTCTTGCTGGCAGGGATAGTTCTGAATAAATGACTGAGATATTAATAGGTCTCAGAATTGCATACAATATTTTAGTGTAACTTGAAGCTATATATATGATTATCTGATGTTTGGATTTACATAATAAGTAAAGGTTAGCTGAAAAAATTCCCACACAAATACCTGAACTGCCTTTATGAGATTTCAACTTACTATCTCCTTGTAATTCTCTCACTACAGTGCTTAGGATAGGTGTTTGAGAGACAACTGATGAAGGGTACACTGATATTTTCATTCATTAGTAATAGTCCCAAGATTGATGGTGTTCCCTAAAGTATAGAAAAATAAAATTACTTTTGTTACCGAATCAAACTTGGGTCCACTCACCTATGCACAGTAAAGCCAATCTACTGACACCGGGCTGTTGTGAAGGAAAGTGCAGCATTTATTGCAAGGTGACAGACAAGGATTCTGGGGCAGCTAATGCTCAAAAAACCCAAACTCCTCAATGGGTTTCAGGGAAGAGTTTTTAAAGGCCAGGTGAGGCAGGGAAGTAGCAGGGTGTGTGATCAGCTCATGCACAATTATCTGATTGGCTGATGGTGAGGTAACAGGGAGGTGTCACAGGGGTTAAAATGATCAATCCTCAGGCTCCAGTAGGTCTGGGGGCTAAGTTCTCATGGTCATCATGTAGTTAGCTTCTTCCATTTGGTGGGAGTTTTAGTATTTGTAAAGCAACTCAGAATGTACATCAGATACTGTTATCTATGTACTTCAAGGAGGAATTAAAGATTCTGCAACTGCCATATGGCTGATTTACTGTTTAAGTTGTTACCAGTTTTCCTGGTCCAACTACTATTTTTGTCACTACATGTTCACATCCTTTCAATCATTAATTCGTGAGCCAGGTTTTTGTGACTCATGGGAGGCCCGGAAAACTATAGCTTTTCTACAAACAAGAGGTAGGCAGAGGACATGGGGTCAAGGGGTCTATCTCAGCAACTCCCTATAGGGTCCTGCTTGGTTACACTTTCTATAGGACCCTAAGAAGTATTGCTGAGTTGAAGTCAAAACAATCTTCATATACAGGCTACTTTAATTTAGTTTTCTTTTCCTTTCAGTTATGGCTGCACTAAATCACCTGTAATCACAGGTAAACAGAGAAGAATGCACAAACCACCTTGCTTATAGAAAACTAATGGGTAAACAAACTTCTAGTTAAATATGGCAAACTGACAACATGAATTTATCTTGTTTTCCTCCCAAAATTTTATCAAAATGTCAAGGAACTTCCCTGGTGGCACAGTGGTTAAGACTCCATGCTCCCAGTGCAGGGGGTCTGGGTTCAGTCCCTGATCAGGGAACTAGATCCCACATGCATGGCACAACTAACAGTTTGCTTGCCACAACTAAGGAGGCTGCATGATGCAACTAAGTAGCTGGCAGGCTGCAACTAAGGAGCCCACAAGCCACAACTAAGGAGCCTGCCTGCTGCAGTTAAGACCTGGCGAAACCAAATAAATAAATTTTTTTAAAAATGTCAAGGATAGGAATAATGAAAAGTATTCACTGACAGGGACTAAGAAAATAGGAGAGGAGACGACAGTAGACAAAAGATTTCAACAGATTTTCAGAAAACAAAAAGTGGAAAGAAAAGTGTAAATGAATTCTGCAGAATAAAGAAATGTATAACTTAAGTGCCTGCAGAGGGGAAAGAGTAATGAGAAGTGACCCCTGTATCCCAGCAGAACCTGAGGGTCAGTGCCATAGAAGGTAGGGAAGTGGCACAGAATGAAAACAGAATGATTGGTTGAAAGATAATATACAGAGTGTTTGGACTCACCAGGTCCCCTCTTCAGATCCATGCAGGTGGTGACTACCTCTACTTCTCCAATAGGAGATAAGAAGCTTAGTCTCTGGAAAAATTGAACTGGGGAGTCTCCAAACTCAAGGATGATAGTGTAGTTCAAGGATATATCATGGAGCTGAGAAGTGTAACCAAGCAGGACACTATGGGGCCTTGCTGGGACAGAGCCCTCCCCCATATCCTCTGCTGTAGCTCCTCTCTGAAGTACCTAGGTAACAGTATCTGATGCATGTTTCCTGAGCTGTTTTACAGATGCTAAAACCCCCACCAAATGGAAGAAATTAATACATCCCCTTTGGAGTCTGGCAAGAACCAGGAAATATTTGCAACAGTTTATTGTATTTTTACTTTGCTTGACCATCAACCAACCACAGAATTGTGCATGAGCTGAACACATACACTGTTGAAACCGTGCACCTCAGATTGGGACTTGAACCCATGTGCAGGGACTCGATCCCAGCCAAAACGCAGATTGGGACTTGAACCCATGCGGCCAGGACTCGAACCCAGCCAAAACCCAGACTGGCACTTGAAACCACGAGGCTGGGACTCAAACCTGGCCAAAACCCAGACCGGGACTTGAACCCATGCAGCCGGGACTCTAACCCGGCCAAAACCCACAGTCTTCCATCTGAGATCACACACCTGGTTTCAGGACTTAATGAAGCTCAGGTTCTTGATGTCTTATCACAGAAAGAATTCAGTGAGAGACAAAGTGATAGGTAAGAAGTGTATTTATTTAGAGAGAAACACACTCCACAGACAGAGTGTGGGCCATCTCAGAAGGTGAGAAAGGCACCAGGGTATGGGGTTGTCAGTTTTTATAGTGGTGGGTAATTTCATAGGCTAATGAGTGGGAGGAGTATTCCAGCTTTTTGGGGAAAGGGTGGGGATTTCCAGGAATTGGGCCACTGCCCACTTTTTGATCCTATGTTCACCTTAGAACTGTCATGGCGCCTGTGGGTGTGTCATTTAGCTTGCTGATGTGTTACAGTGAGCTTATACTGAGGTTCAAGGTCTAGTGCAAGTTGACTTGTCCACCATCTTGGACCCATTTGGTTCTAACCCGTTTATATCGTGTCCTCGGGCTATGTCATTCTTTCAAAGGCTGTGCCCTGCCCACTTCCCTCCTGTTTCACGGTGACTCCCCTATCCTGCCTTGCCCTTAAAAATGCTTTGCTAAAACCCATTGAGGATGTCAGGGGTTTTGAGCACTAGCTGTCCTGACTCCTTGCTTGGCACCCTGCAATAAACACTGAACTTTCCTTCACCACAACCCAGTGTCAGTAGATTGTCTTTACCTCGTGTGGGCAAGTGGACCCAAGGTTTGGTTCAGTAACAAAAAGGGCAGTGGGACCCTCACTCTTTTCCTGTACCCTATTCTTAGACACAGCCAGGTATATACTACTACTGCTTTGCTCAAGATAATGAAGTGGGTAACTATTCTTAGAGAAACTAAGGTCCTTAGAGAAAAAGAACTCTGACATTTGGAGTGTCCCTATGAAGAGGCCAGCTTCTGCCTGGTCACACATACACATAGAGACTCTAATCACTTTTGAAACTGAGCAGGACTCTGTGGGGTTCCTGGGAATGGAAGGCTTTCTGTGTCCCCCATTTCTTGCTTAGGCTTCAGCCTCCATGACCTTCCCTGAGTTTCAAACGGCAGATTCAAACAGTTGCTAATCAGGAAAGGGAGGGGATGCAGAGACAAGGGAGGAGCAGTCAAGAAACAATAGTGCAGCCTTGGGACAGGGTCCTGGTTCCTCCTCAAGGGATATACATAACAATATCTTTGAGCTCTTCTGCAGAACTAAAACCCCCAACAAATGGAGGATGTTAACTACTTGATGAAGCATTCTTCATTCCAGAGAGAAGGTCACAGTTTGATAACCTTGAGAACCACAGGAGCTCATCAAGATACCACCTGAGGCCAGATTAAAGGAATGCAGGCCCTGTACACCCTCTGATCCTTATCAGCAACCCTGCTCTTGAATCATTGCTATAAAACTCCTCACCAAATCCCCCCAAGTTGGGACACACAATTTTGGGGGGCATGAGTCCATTGTGTCCCCCTTTGTCTGGCAAAGCAATAAAGTTATTCTTTTCTACTTCACCCAAAGCTCTGTCTCTGAGATTCAATTTGGCACTGGTGCACAGAGGCTGAGTTTTTGATATCACTTTCATAATGTATCACTGTTATATAGCCAAGAATTGCCAAGCAAGTCTCCAACTTGAGCAAAACCGTTAAGATAAGACAGGTTACAAGAACTCAAAACTTTACTTTTCATGTATCTTTTCTCAGGTTGCATATGCTTTATCAAAGTGAGGGAGTAAACTGAAAAAGATAATAGGATATAGGAAGTAGGTGATCCAACACAGAATGATGAAAGCAGGTTATAAGAGAAGAACTGTGCCCCAGGCCTGCAGTGCAGAAGCAGCCATTCTAGATTGAAACAGGAGGATAAAGGACAGTGAAAAAGAGGCTTATAGGGAAAAATGGAACTGGTAGAGTTTTTGCAATTTTTTCTTAGTATTTGAGTGCTTGTAAAAAATACTGATGGGCATTTGACAATTCTGGACGGACATTTGGGGGAAAAGTTAATGTTAGGTAAACAGAAAACAAGGCAAATGAAAACAAACAAAAAAGAAAATTAGTGACAAAAAACTGTATGAGAAAAGAAATGGAATCATGGTAGAACACTTAGTTCAACAGTGAATATTATTTACTGATATTTTAAATAATAATAGAAGTAAATCTGTGAGAGGAAAGCAGAGAGCTTAAAGTTTTCATGTGCCATTATAAGAAGTTAATAGACAATCAAGTTTTACAAAGTTGATAAGTCAAAAAATTGCAACATAAGCATATCCCTTAAAAATATGGAAGGAAATACTAGAAGAAATCGTTGAAAGTTTCAAGTGGGCCTGGGAAGTGGAGAAATATGAATAAAGGGACTGCTTTTTTCAAGTTAAACTTTATTTTTAAACTATAATATACATATATTACCTTGGTAACATTAAAAATTAAATAAAAAGAAAGAAAAGTAATGAAGCAAAATGAAATGAGCTGTCAAAGCAGGATGTGAAATAGTCATGGTGTGTCTGAAAGGAAGGTCTTTATAATGAACAAGAAATCAGCCGGTTTTGCCTCAAAAGCAATGATGGGGATAATACTACCAGCCAACCTTCAAATATGCTCTGTCATGCTTGCTTCCGACTATTCTCTGGGGCTCATTTGGGGCTTTTAACAATGATGAATGTTAAGAACCATATATATCCTAAAATAAATGTTTCTGAATAAAAGTGGCATTTTCATTACAAATAATGTGTTATTCTTCATTTAGGGAGAAGGAATGCCCTTTGCATGGTTTTTCTATCGTTATGTATATTTAGGCCATTTACCTGATCTTTGGTCTAGTTCCGTTGGGGCCAACAGTGTACATTAGCCAAAGATCTAGCTAAGGTTAGGAGGTACAGCCTAGAGCCTGGGAACAGAGCTGAGCCAACTAGCCTCATCTCCGGGAAATAAACTCAGGTCCTTCACAGAGTGTTGTACCAAGCCAATGTTTACTCCCAAGTTATTTGATTTTTAAGCTATCTGCTTCAATAATGCTTTTTCCTTACATTATGTATGGGTTTATTTTGGTAGAGTTAACTAAAAATTCAAGACCGTGTCTCATGTCTCTGTGTTTCTTGCTTACTAATACTTCTGATAAGGCTACTATATCTCTCTAAGCAGGTTAGGGAAGTACTACATAGAAAAATCCCTTTCACTGTAACCACATTATATTTTTCTAATTCAATTCTGACACACAAAATTCCACCCCACTCCGTGAATGGCAGCTTAAGGGTCTTTCATACTCTACTTTATGGCTCTGAAGATACTTCCCAGTTTCTTCTTTTTTGATGGGAAAATAAGACTTACATTTTTATATGGTTATTACATTGAAATTACCACCAGAAAATTAATGTATTTAATAACTGTCAAAAAGAGTGAAAGATGTGTCTGAAACGTGAAGACAACTATATTTATAAATCCCTTCAACCTCTTAGAGGTGTTGGATAACAGGATAAATGTCATTATGATTTTGATCCAGGGCACTCTATCACTTAAAATTTAGGTGAAAAGAAAATGTTCTTTATTCATCTAGAGCCGAGAGCATCCTAATGAATAAGCTCATTTTCTTTATGTTAGTTTTCATTTGTTCAGGGTTAAATATCTTTGCATTTTAAGCATTGGCAAGAAAATGCACTGCTTATCTGGGATAAATTATAAACAATGTGGCACTATGAAGGGATTAAATAATCAGATCTTAAAATCTAGAAAGAGTTCCTCAGTGTAGGGAGATCAACTAGTGATTAATAAAGGCTTAGCTTCCTAGACATTTTGTTCTCCCATCCTATATTTTACAGGCAGTAGTATTTCCATTCCCATCATCCAATTGTTGCTACTGGAAATAGAAAGGATCCACTCATTCTTTTCATTACCTTCAGCAAAACCATGGGGTCAGAGAAGTTTGTTTCCTGTTCCCCACAATATCCACTCAAGACTTTTTGAGGGTGTACCTGACAACAGCAGGCAGAGGAGAAGAGAGATTCTGCCTGGCTCCTTTTGCTTTGGGCACTCAGTGTAACTTTTCTTTCTCTCTGACCGGGAAAAAACCCTAGAATATCTGCCCCCCTAAAGAACTACTCACAAAAATGTGGCCTGCTGGTGAACCCTGGGTTCACCTTCTGTGGGTCAGAGCTATGGAAAAGTTTTCAGTACCCAGCTCACACAATTGAGCTGCTTGTAGGACTGCATCATTGGCCTAAATTGCCGTTGGGCTTGGGTTATAGGCTATTCCAGAATAATGGCATTCAGGATAGTGTGTGTGTGTGTGTGTGTGTGTGTGTGTGTGTGTGTGTGTGTGTGTGTGTGTGTGTGTGTGTGTGTGTGTGTGTGTGAGTGTGTGTGTGTGTGTGTGTGAGTGTGTGTGTGTGTGTGTTTTATTCTACTTCCCCAGCATCCTGGGTGTCTACTTCTTTTCTAAAACTGCCTCATGGCCCTTCTTTGCACTTTACAAATCTGGCTTTGACAACAGCAGAACTGAAAAAGAGCTCTTATAAGATCCAATAGAGTTTCTGGCTTATCTGGAAGGCTCCTCCCTGTTTGTTTCGTAGGGAAGCAATATCTGCCACCCCTAATTTTATCTCTTAAACATGAGAATTAATTTAGGTTGATTATTCTTAAGGCCCCAAAGACTCAGGAAGAACCTTTGACCCTTCCCCTAATGTAACTGAGCAGGATCCTAAGGGGCTTTCCAGGAACAGACCCCTCTCCTGTGTCCTCTGCTTTAGCAACTCTCTGAAGTACCTAGATAATAGTATCTGATGCACCTTTCCTGAGTTGTTTTGCAGATGCTAAAACTCCCACCAAATGGAAGAAGTTAGCTACTTGATGATCATGAGCACAGACCTTTCGGCACCTAAGGAATGATAAAGTTAACCCCATGACACCGCCCTGTTACCTCACCATCAACCAATCAGAGAATTGTGCACTAGTTAATCATATACCCTGTGACTTCCCTCCCTCACCTGACCTGTAAAAATGCTTTTCTGAAACCCATTGGGGAGTTTCCATGTTTTGTCCTTGGACTCCTTGTCTGGCACCTTACAATAAATGCTGCACATTTCTTCACACAACCTGGTGTCAGTAGATTGGCTTTACTGCATGCAGGACCCAAGCTTGGTTGGTAACACTAACTACCTAAAAGAATATAGAGGACTTGTTCCAGGAAGGGTTATCACCGTGGATAATTATAGTATGAACTAGGTGTGTCAGGGAGGAACCTAGCAAAGTCTGCTTGTTAAAAATCTTCTCTGTCCCATTGTCTCTGTGAGGCCAGCAAAACCTCTGTTTACCAAACATTTGCTTTTTCATCTCCATATGAATTTCTTTCCTCCCCTTTGAAGTCCCAAACCCTTACCCCAAACATCCTCTTTTGTCTTTAGCTGAAGATGGTATCTAAGGTGAGGGCTTCCGCCTTTTTCATAAATTTCTCAGTTTTCCTGGGTCTCTCCCATGTATATATGTTATTAAACTTTTGTTTGATTTTCTCCTCTTAATCTGTTTCATGTCAGTTTAATTCTTAGACCAGCCAGAGGAACCTAAAATGGTAGAGGAAAAATTCTTCCTCCCTGACAGTTTTGTACAGTCTTCTGTACTCCCTCTTTTCTTTTTGCCTAAACCCAGGTTTGTCCTGCTCTGCACCCCACCCCTGCTATTCCCTGGAACCACATTACAAAGGCTGTCCCAGTGCCATTTGGGATTTAGATCTCTGCCAAGTCAGAGCCCCTGACTACGCACACACCCAAGGGGAAGAAAAGGAACCTCATGAAACGCTATTCCAAACTTCTGTTAAAATAATTGTTTCTGCTTCTTTGAGTTCCAATTTAAACCCCATCATTTCTTTCTTTAATTCTTATATTTACACTGCCACAACTTCTTAATACATCTTTTCTTAATTTTCAAGACTCTGGTTGGAAAAATTCACAAGTACCCAGTATGGAATTTCTCTCTTTATGTGGTTCATAAATCCTTCTTAATTTTGATTCACGAACTCCACTTTTCATCTATAGTTGCCATTGTTTCCATTTTTCCTTTCTTTCTCATCATACAGAGGCCAAGAAGCTGTATATCTTGGATGATCTTTCCAGACTATCCTGTATGGCACATTCCTCTTTCTGTCTAGTACAAACTCTCTCTCTCTCTCCCTCCCTCCCTCTCTTAATTTCTCTTTCTCTCATGAGACAAAAAATGCATAACTTTTTGCATCCCCTTAACCTGTCTCTATCTTATCTTACTAATTTAGCCATTAAAGTCATCAACAAAATAAGACAGCCTGTTCTCTCTGTCCTTATTACACTTATGCAGCATCCCTTAAATATTGAATGTTTATCCTAAATGATCAGGTTAGCCACAAAGATAGCATGTATTTGGTGTTACATGTAACAATTGCAGTGTGTGTGTGTGTGTGTGTGTGTGTGTGTGTGTGTGTGTGAGAGAGAGAGAGAGAGAGAGAGAGAGAGAGAGAGAGAGAGAGAGAGAGAGAGAGAGAGAGAGAGAGAGTGTGAGTTGCTGAGCTTTGACTTTACTTGGAACAGAAATTCCTTCCTCATACTCTTCACTGAATGGGGCCAAGACCTGTGGGCCAGAAATAAGTAAACAAAGTCAAACTATAACTTGAGTTTACCATGGGAACAAACTGCTCTGAGGGTATTTTGGAAGATCCATAAGAATGAGCTCAGACAACAGCAAGTCCAAAATAAAATCCCCTCTTGGAGAAATCATGTCTTAAGAAACTCAACTTTCCATGGTCAAAGAAACCAGCCTTTCCATGAGAAAAGTCAACCTGTGCTTGAAACTGAGTCCCCCTAAAACCGAGCCCCCTCTGCCGAGTTTACAATTAACTTCTCTATCCAAAATGGTATTCCTTTCTTGTCCAATACCTGTTCCCCTCAAGACTGAGGGGAATCAAAGAAAAGGGGGGATTGAAACTGAGCAGGAACCTGTGAGGTCCTCCAGGACATAAAATCCTTTCCATGTTCCCCATTTTTTGTTTGTAAGAAAAAGGCTTTTCAGCCTCCTAGACCTTCCCTGAGTTCCAAAGGGCAGTTTCAAAAAGTTACTAATTAGGAGAGTGAGGGAATGCAGAAAGAAACAATGGTACAGCTATAAAGCAGAGTCCTAATTCCTCCTCAAAGGCTATATATAACAATCTGGTACACATCTCTGAGTTCTTGTATAGTAACTAAGGCCACCGCCCAGGTGGAGGATGGTAACTTCAGGGTGAGCACAAGCACATGGACCCCAGACTGGTTGGAACCAGAAGACTGATGACTGAGATTCCTGGAACACCATCCTGTTACCTCACCACCAACCAATCAGAGGAAAGTCACACATACTGTAGCCCTCCCCACCAAACTTTGCCTATAAAAACTCTTCTCTGAAACCCATCAGGGAGTTTAGGTCTTTTCAGCATGAGCCACCCATTCTCCTTGCTTGACCCTTACAATAAACCTTTCTCTGCTCTAAACTCCAACATTTTAGTTATGAACTTGGGTTCGATAATATGCTTACTTTTCCAGTCATGTTAGGCTATAGCACAATTTATCCTCTCTCAGTACCTTTCCAAAATGTGCCCAAAAGTCTGTTGTCATGTGTTTGGGGCTTTGACTTATTTGTGTTTCTGGCCAAAAGGAGAAGTACAGGGAGGCAGATTTTAGGTCAACATAAAGAATAAGTTTAGAACTGTGAAAGTTGCCTGAAAATCAAACAGGCTGCCCCAGGAGGTTGTGTTTGAGCAGAAGCTAGGTGACCTCTTGATAGGAATGTTATCAAAAGGACTTAAGGATAAACCTGGTGGGGAGGAGTCTAGTATTTTTTCCTGACCCCTAATAGTCCATAATTTTATCATTTTTTTAAATAGTCTCTAGCAACTGTTTATCTGAATATGCCATGACCACTCCATCCAGGCATTCCTACTTAACCTATTTCTTTCTACAGCTCTAGGTTAGATAAGCCTTTGGACTGGTCCTTGCACTAGTAGAAACATACATGAAGTTTCCTGGCTGGGACAGGTATTCACACGAAATTCAAATATCCTTTGTGCTAGTGCTTTAGGTTGTTTTCCAGTCTCCTTTGCCCTGTCCTGCTCCTTCTTTGCTTGAGGCTCTTCTGAGCTTGCCCTTTTGATCAACTGCTGGCTTTGCTTTTCAATAAGTTGGTCCTGCAGGTTTTTGTTTCCCCCAGATTGGTGACTCATTGCTCTGAACTTTGATTTACATGAGCTTTTATTTTTTTATTTAAAACAATTTTTTTTGGCTGTGCCCTGTGGCTTACAGGATCTCAGTTCCCTGACCAAGGACTGAACCTGGGCCATGGCAGTGGAAGCCTGGAATCCTAACCACTAGACCACCAGGGAACTCCCCTGCATGAGCTTTTAGACTCCAGATTTCCTACATCATTTGCAAAATTTAAACATGTGGGCTCTAAAAACAAAACTGCATGAGTTTAAATCCAGGCTGCTCTGCCACTTACCAGCTCTGTGACCTTGGACAACATGGTTGTCCTCTTAGGACTTCAGTTCCTCCTTCTGAGAGGTGGCGGACAAAAGTAACACCTACATAATTGGGTAGTTGTGAGGATTAAATAATCCTTCAATAATCACATGAGTGATGTTTTTAAGGCATCAGAAGCACTCTAGGAAATGTTGGAGCAACAATTAACAGAGATCTGTTTGGGTTGCTACAGTATTACCCCTTCAATGGCAACTCCTTGCAGATGTCTCAGTCACTACCTGGGTCCCTAGAATTATTTTTGTGTTATCTGCATCTTGAACTCCCCCATAAGAAATTTAGAGTGGCTTATAGTAAGACAGACATAGTAATAGATGCCCTAGTTTTACTCTTCCTCTATTACATGGCATTTGAGTGACCATGTGTCTGAGATGCAGTGTAGCAGAGTAAGGAAAGAGGTGGGCTCTGGAGTAAGACTGCTTTAATTCAAATCCCACCTTTACCACTTATTGACCATGTGAGCCTGGCAAGCTCCTGACTCTTTTTGTGCCTCAGCTCCCCTAAATGAAAAGTAGAGATGATAATAATAGCACCTACCCCACGGAGTCTACATGTGGACTGTACAAATTAACACACCTTAATACTATGTTCCTGGCACATAGTAAGTATTCAATTGATGTTAATTATTGTTTCTTCTTGTACAAAGAGGATATGTCACAGTTCTGTAAATAATAGTATTTCTTAAGTCTGGGGGGAGACAGCATTAGACAATCCAGGAAAGGAAGCAAATGTACTTTGAATTCCACCTCCTCAGGCGGTTTGGATAAGACTACTGTACATGTGATGGAGCTCAGGGCAGGCGGCCCCAAGACATGCCACTCTGGCATGAAGATTATTTTGAGCTGAAAACAACTGAACCCCAAAAGACAAAGGAAGAACCTTTGAACTTCCCACTTACTGCCTGAAAGAATTTAAGGTAGGAGGCCTGTCCAGGAAGAAGATATCACCATAGGTAACTATAGTAAAGTATTAAATGTGGAGACAGGGAAGAACCTAGCAAAGCTCATTTGATCCAAGTCCTCTCTGTGTCCCATTGCCTTTGGATGACCCAGAAAACATCTGTTTATTACCAAACATTAACTCTTTTTACCTTCTTTTAAATTACCTTACTTCCCCTTGAAGACTCAGACCCCTACCTCTTTCTCCTTAATCCAGAATATACCTATACCTCACCTTGCTGTGGCATCTTTGGAATTCTTCAAACTTATGTGAATTCCCAGTGCACACATAATAAATTTGATTTTCTCTTGTTAATCTGCCTTATGTCATTTTAATTGCAAGTAAAAGAACTAAGAGGGGAAAGGGGAAATTTCCTTTCCCCCCACATGCAAACAAGAATCTTTACTTCACATGGTTAAATATAAAACATAGCTTATTTTATTTTATTTTCAGCAATACTTTTATATGTATTTCTGAAAAGGCAATACATACACATGGTACAAAACTCAAAGTAAAGGATGTGGAATAGAATGTCCCCTCTCTCCTGTGCTCAGGCAGTGCTCAACTAGAGGCAGCTGCTGTTTGTTAACTTTTTCCTATTCATATATTTTTCACATTTCCTTATTAACTATTTTATTGTTTTCTCATTGTCATTTTATTTTATTGTCATTCTCATATAATGAATAACTTCCACTGTGGGGGGGGGGGACCGAAACAAACTAACCTACTCAGTTGCTCACCTTGAATTTAGTATACTCTTTGTTTTCCCAGTCATAGCTCTTAGCCTGTCTCTATATTGTTTTATTATCACCCATAGTCCTGACACTGAACTTCTCTAGGCTGCTGCAAGGGACATAACCCCACAACCTCTAAGGGCCCTGAGCAGGTACCACGTTCACCTAGCAATATTAAATTCCAAATACACAGACCCCAAACCTGGTGATTCTTATATTTGTGTCTGGGGAAGGGAGAAGCACCTTAAGGTGCTCACTAAGCATTAGCCTAGAACAGTCCAGACTAGGGGAGAAGAGATAGAGGCAGACAGGAGATAAACCACTTGGAGAAGAGAATGGAACTCACCTCAAAATTCCATGGAGGTTAGGAATGAAAAGGCTGTGGTTCCACAATTTTTGCTGAGGAAGAATTTAGGGGAGTGGCATTGGAAGGAAAGGAAGAGGGCTCATTGAAGATAGTTTTTAGAATAATATGGAATTCTGAGACAGGTTTGGAAATTCCCTATGTCTCTTATTTAGGCATAGCCTGGGAATGTAGGTAGCCAGGATTGACAGCTCACAGGCTCTGTTCCTGCACCTGCCACACCTTCGATTTGTTCATCTGAGACAGCCTTCTTGCCCTCTCAGTGCCACTTACGTTCACCATTAGTAAAATAGGGAAAAAACACCCTTGAACCCCAAATCTGGTAAAAGAACACAAGGAGTTGTATCAAGTGTTTGCCTCTGGGAGCAGCAGCAGAGATCTAAAAAGCCGTGCCCTGCTCTTTGTTCCGTAGGCCTGTGTATAAGCTGGGCTCCAGCCAGAATTCCAAACAATGACTTATTTGCTAATAATACGCTTCTTTCCAACAAGCTGTTTTGTAAGGGAAGAGTTTAAGAAGTATACTTATACTGGGATAAGTAGTATACTTATACTTCTTGGATAAGAGGTATACTCATCCCAAGAGGCCAGGGTTTGGAATCAGATCTTACTTTCACACTAACAAGTTGTATGACCTTGGGCAAGTTAATTATTCCTTGACTGACTTCATTTTTCTTCATTGTAAAATGGAGGAAAATACAGTACTGACCTTATAGGGCTTTTGTGAGGCTTGAGGGAAAGCACGTGAAGGACTTAGTTCGGTGCTTGGCACACAGTACATTCTAAATAAATGTGACCAATTGTTATAATTTAGCCTGATTATTCCACTTTTGGATGCATCAGGGGAAATAGAGGGGGATGAAGAAAGGGATTAATACAAAGAAAGGCATCACACGAGCTGTTGCAGAGGGATGAGCTCAAAGTCACTGAGGAGTACATGTTGAGCAGATGTGTGAGATAGCAAAATCAGGGTGCACATAAGGAAGGGAAAAGATTACACAGTAGTCAGTGGTTTCACTTTCTGCCATTTCAGTTACCTGTGGTCAACTGTAGCCTGAAAATATTAAGTGGAAAATCTTAAAAATAAACAATTCATAAGTTTTAAATTGTGAGCTGTTCTGAGTAGCCTGATGAAATCTTCTGCCCTCCCTTTCATCCCACCCAGGACTTGAATCATCCCTTTGTCGAGTGTGTCCTGCCATTGGTCACTTAGTAACCATCTTGTTATCAGATTGACTGTTGTGGTATCGCAGTATTTGTGTTCAGGTAACCCTTATTTGACTTAATAATGAGCCCCAGACACATTCATATTGCTGCTTCTTCATTATCAATGCATGTATCATTTTACCTGTAAATAAATATGAATTTCTTTTTCACATTTTTCACATTAATTTCTTTTCATTTTTTGATGTCTAGTGTTAGTAATACATATAATGTCTACAGTGTTTTGTATCATATAAGACAATAATGATGTAGGTACTGACGATTCATCTTGTAAACAGATAACATAAACTTACAGTGTATAGATAAATACACTACAGTATATAAATGTATTTTCTCTTCCTTACAATTTTATTAATAACACTTTCTTTTCTCTACCTTACTTTGTTATAAGAATACAGTATAGAATATATATAACATGCAAAATATGTATTAATGGACTGCTTATGTCATTGGTAAGGTTCTGGTCAACAGTAAACCATTAGTAGTTAAGTTTTTGGAAAGTCCAGTTACATGTGGATTTTCGACTTGAGGGAGAAGGTTGGCACCCTTAACCCCCACGTTGTTCAAGGGTCAACTGTATACTTCCAGAGACTATCTTGCCTCTGTGAAGTCCTGAGCCAGGCTAACATTCATAGCCCTTGTCACTCATTCAATTAATATTTATTGAAAATCTACTATGTGCCAAGTATTGTAGTAGGAACTGAATATATAAAGAGAAAAGAAAGGAAGCAAAAAGACTTCAGTAGCAGTCTATCTTGTGTGCTCCAGGCAAGGGTCTATCTACTTTGCTGATCACCCTACCTCCACTGAGTCCCAAACACTGAGAGTCAGGAAGCTATTGCTTCCATTGTTGCATGATCCATGGAATAACTGAATATGCCTCTTGTAAGTCACAGAATTTGTTTACATGATCATCTGACTTGATTCAGAACATGGTTTTCTTACAAGTTACAATTTTCCTCGGATTCAATTCCCTGATTCACCTCTCATAATGCTGTTCCCAGAGCAGACACCTCCCTAGGTCAAGGGTTTTACCACTATGATTCAAAGACCTTGAAGATTCCTCAAAGAGGTTATGGTGTTTCTGAAAGCATTCAGTTTGAATTACAATAATTATATTTTTAAATATCTTTCAAAATATAGTAAAATGAGGGCTTCCCTGGTGGCGCAGTGGTTGAGAGTCCGCCTGCCGATGCAGGGGACACGGGTTCGTGCCCCGGTCCGGGAAGATCCCACATGCCTTGGAGAGGCTAGGCCCGAGAGCCATGGCCGCTGAGCCTGTGCATCCGGAGCCTGTGCTCCGCAACGGGAGAGGCCACAACAGTGAGAGGCCCGCATACCGGGAAAAAAAAAAAAAAAAAAAAAAAAAAAAAATATATATATATATATATATATAGTAAAATGACAACACACTCAAATGGAATAAATAGCAAATTGTAATGTATTGGAAACCACTACAGTGTTAATTTGTGCTACCATGTAAATTAGTTTTAGGGGCAGATCTTGACTGAGAGCTACTCCTAACATTTCCACTTAATTCAGGAGTACCCTGAGACTGTATGTTGAGCTATCCAAAATACTGTTTCTATTTGCAATTTATCTGTGTGAATTGGCAATGTCTCTACACTGTGCAATCAAAACCTTATAGAAAAAATAAATTAGATACTGAAGCTGAACATAAGAATACAACTGTCACCCAGAACCCCCTATTTCAAAGGTTTGTATTTATCAAAACTTCGTTCACATACTGATTATACCCTAAGTAAATGGTATAAATTTGAACTTAAAATATTCTAACATATGTTTACATATTACAGCACCCTGTAAGATTTCATTTGATAAAAATAAACCTACTGTTAAAAATAAAATTTAGAATACTACTCAGCCATTAAAAGAGGAAATCTTGCCATTTGAGACAATACAGATTGACCTTGAGGGCATTATGCTAAGTGAAATAAGTCAGACGGAGAAAGACAAGTACCATATGATTTCATTCATATGTGGGATATAAAAAACAAACAAAAAACCCCCAATAAAAGACCAAACCAAACCAAACAAAAACAAACACATAGATACAGAGAACAGAGTGGTGGTTACCAGAGGGGGAGAGGGGGTAGAGGTGGGATAGCAAAATGGGTAAAGGGTGGATCAACTGAATGGAAACTAAACTTTTGGTGGTAAGCACGCTGTAGTGTATACAGAAATAGAAATATAATGTTCTACACATTAAACTTATATAATGTTATAAATCAACATTACCTTAATTTTAAAAAACAAAAAAGAATGAATGAAATAAAATTTAGTAACCACTGTCCTAAGTAAACTCGGATCTGCCCACCAAGTTTAGTGGGAAGAAGTCAATAACAAAGTATAAGCAAACACATGGCACCCTAATGAGGAGCCTTTATAAAAGAGATGCCTGAAAAAGATGGGCACCTGTTTCCACATCAACCCATCTCTTCAAGAAACTGGAGGGCATTTTCACAGAGCTCTCCACTACTGTTAAGGCTCTTTAGTCTTACAGCGCTCTCTCTGCTCACTCCAACTAAAACTGACTGTTCTCTTATCATGACTATAAATACTCCCCTTTGAAGCAGTAAATGGCTCAGAAGAATATGAAGTACAGATTGCCCTGGATTCCCAATTCCACATAAGGGCTAAATACCTAAGAGACTTAGAAGAATATGGACCAAAGTTTTATATCTGAGAATTGACCACCCATTGCTATGCTTCACCCAGTATCCTTTAATCTATGCCACTAAAATTATACTCTTCCCACCTCACTTTGGTAGGATTCTCAGAGTTCTTCAAACCTAAGATCAAGCAATTTTGGTGCAACTCATTTCAGTAATGTAACTTCTCACTTGTGGCCCTTTCTTGCCAATCCTGTTCCCTGGGCACTCAACCTGGTCCACTGGAGTAACTGAAACGGATCTTATGGTGCTTTCCTGGGGCAGGCTCCTCTCTCCATGTCCTCTGCCTGTTTGTATAAAAGCTGTAGTCTCCCAGACCTTCCCTGGGTCACAAAAGCCCGGCTCAAGAATTAATAATTGAAAGGATGTGAACATGTAGTGACAAAAATAACAATTGGGCCAGGAGAACTGGTAAGAATTTAAACAGTAGATCAGCCATATGGCAGTCACAGAGTCTTTAGCTCCTCCCTGAAGTACCTAGATAACAGTATCTGATGCACATTTCCTGAGTTGCTTTGCAGACACTAAAACTCCCACCAAATGGAAGGCATTAACTACTTGATGACCATGAGCATGTACTCAGCCCCCAGACCTAATGGAGCCTAAGGACTGATAATGTTAATCCCTGTGACACTCCCCTGTTACCTCACCATCAACCAATCAAAATTGTGCATGGGTCGATCACATACTCTGAGACTCCCCTCCCTCACCCTGCCCTTAAAAACTTCCCTGAAATCCATCAAGAAGTTTGGGATTTTTGAGTATTAGCTGCCCTGGACTCCTTGTTGGCACCTTACAGTAAATGCTGCAACTTTCCTTCAGCACAATCTGGTGTCAGTAGATTGGCTTTACTGCGCTTGAGCGAGTGGACCCAAGTTTGGTTTGGTAACACTGGCAGTCTATTTGAATGGTCCTTAGGCTTCTGTATTCCTGTCCCTGAGCAGTTTGATTGAGCCCTCTCTCAGTTTTTGCCCTGTATTCTGCTCTAGCTCCTGCTTGTTTGATCCACTTCCCTTTCTCCTTCTCCTATGCTCTCTCAGCAATGGCTTTAGCTCTGCTCTTCATGTCTTGTCTCTCCTCTGTCAACTCCCAGAGCTTCCCAGCGTACTCTGAACCATCTACCTCTCCAATGATCACACCTGCCTTAGTCTAGCCCATTTTGGGCTGAAAACAAAAGCTGATGTCCATATCATCTGCTTTGTGATCATCTGGAGGGATGAAGATGATTCCACCTTTTATAAAAATTGTAAAGTAAAAGATGGTGTTGCAGATAATTTTTTAAACGGTAATTCGGACTGCCTGTTCTCTGGATCCTGTAAACATATACCAATAAAACCTGCAAACACAGGAATTAAAAAAACATAATATAGTTAACAATTCAAATAAATCCCTCTGTGCCTAGGGCTTTTCAAACATATGTTATTTTACTGTGGGCTTGCCCAGCAAGGTGCCTCCATTCTCTGCTTCCTGTTAACTGCATTTTGAGAATTTCCCAAATTCCTTTCCTCGCCTTATTTCTAAAAGCCTGAATTACCATTTAAATTACATCTAAAAGCAACCAATTGTGTTTCCTCTGAAGCATAGCTGGCAAAGTGAGTGGGCAGGTTCTGGGGCAAATCCCACTGGGAGCTCGCTGCCTTTCCCCTCCTTGGGTACATTTATCCAAATGAAATCACATTAAGGTAAACATGAAAGACATTCTTGAGGGTCAGGGCAGACAAAAACTTGCAGCCTAAAGGGCTTATGCAAAAATTGGAAAGGAAAAATGCTTTGGGCCGAAGATGGTGGTTTAGGGGAGGAGGTTTCAGGTGTAGATGGTCTGTATGTAATCCTCAGCTAAGGAGTTCTCATTATTTTCCCTATCATCCTACAACCCACTGCATCCTCAGTGGGCAGTCCACTGCCCTGCCCACTTTGAAGAAAAGGAACTGGGGGAACTTTGGTGAAGTAATTAATGGAATATTAAGCTGATATTAAAAGAATAAGGTAGGGGCTTCCCTGGTGGTGCACTGGTTGAGAGTCTGCCTGCTGTTGTAGGGGACACGGGTTCATGCCCCGGTTCAGGAAGATCCCACATGCCGCGGAGCGGCTGGGCCCGTGAGCCATGGCCGCTGAGCCTGCGTGTCCGGAGCCTGTGCTCCACAACGGGAGAGACCACAACAGCAAAAAAAAAAAAAAAAAAAAAGAATAAGGTAGATCCATATGTGCTGATATTTAAAAACTTCCAGAAAATATTGCGAAAATGAAAAGGGGAAGAGGTTTTTATCTGTACCTATACATTTTATGCTGATGATACATAAAATGATACATTTTATCCTTTAAAACCCTAAAGACTGTAAATAGCATGTGAATGTAAAGGCATTCAAAAGAAGTGAAGATAGGACTTCCCTGGTGGCGCAGTGGTTGAGAGTCTGCCTGCCAATGCAGGGGACACGGGTTCATGCCCCGGTCCAGGAAGATCCCACATGCCGCAAAGCAGCTGGGCCCGTGAGCCATGGCCGCTGAGCCTGCGCGTCCGGAGCCTGTGCTCCGCAACAGAAGAGGCCACAGCAGTGAGAGGCCCGCGTACCGCAAAAAAAAAAAAAAAAAAAAAAAAAGTGAAGATAAGGCCAGCAGGATATTTATAATTATGTTGGCTACCTTTGGTAAGGGATGTTGACAGGTGTTGATGGGGATTTTCATCTCTCATTTTATATACTTCGAAAAATTTAACAATAAACGAGGGTTATTTTTGTAACATATGGAAGAATAAAGAAAAGGAAAATGATTTCAGGATTGGAGATGAGACCAGTGTGATCCTCATAAGCCTCGCCCTTGAATCTTCTATTCTCCCCATCCACCAATACAAATTCAAATAGCTTAGGCTACAAAGGGCCAATTCAGCTCCTCAGAGTCCAGGCTTTCACATGTGCTTTCCTTTCAGCCTAGAATATCCTTCTCCTCCTTCCCCTATTTTCACGTGGTTAATTTCTTCTTGTCCTGCTGTTTCTGCTTAGATATCACCTCCTCCAGAAAGGCGGCCCCACATTCCACTCCACACCATTTTCCTCCATTCCTTCATCCATCTGCCTGCAAGGCAGGGCTGAATCAAGAACCAGGGTGAGCATGCTGTCAGTTAGCCCAGTTAAATACCCAGTGAAAGGGAAAATAACAAGTTCAAGGAACTATTGCTACCGAACCAAAACTTGGGTCTGCTCACCCACACACTGTAAAGCCAATCTACTGACACCAGGTTGTGGTGAAGGAAAGTATAGGGTTTATCACAGGGCGCCAAGCAAGGAGTTCAGGGCAGCTAATGCTCAAAACACCCAAACTCCCCAATGGGTTTCAGGAAAGCATTTTTAAAGGCAAGGAGAGGAGGGGACTTGCAGGGCAAGTGATCAGCTCATGCACAATTCTCTGGTTGGTTGATGGTGAGGTAACATGGTGGTGTCACAAGAGTTAATATTATCAATCCTCCGGCTCCAGTAGGTCTGGGGGCTACATGCTCATGGTCATCAAGTAGTTAACCTCTTCCCTTTGGTGGGACTTTTAGCATCAGCAAAACAACTCAGGAAAGGTGCATCAGATACTGTTATCTAGGTACTTAAGAGAAGAGCTAAAGCAGAGGACATGGGGGAGGCGGTCTGTCCTGGGAAGGCCCCCTAGGGTCCTGATCCACTAAGCTATAAGAGAAGAGTTATACTTCTAAGGTGAGTTGCCCCCAAATGCCTGGTCTCAACAAATCCATATCGAGCTTCCAGAGAACCTCAGCATTTGCCATTACAGCACTTACCATTCAGCATTGTAATTATCTGCTTGTCTGTGTGCCTCACTAAAATGCAAATGATATGGGACTATAAGGGAAGCCTGTCTATCTCATTCTCCACTGTAACTCAGAATTAGCACAGCAGATGCAAAATATTTGTCTTGGCTCAAGCTGTTATAACAAAATACCATAAACTGGGTGGTTTAGGCAATAAACATTTATTTTTCACAGTTCTGGAGGTCGTAAGTCCGAGATCAGGGTGTCATTGGGGTCAAATCCTTGGAGAGAGCCCTTTTCCTGGTGGCAGAAGGCTGACTTCTCGTATCCTAACATGGTTGAAAGGAAGTGAGCTAGCTCTCTGGCTTCTTCTTATAAGAACACTGATGCAACTGATGAGGGTTCTACTCTCATGACCTAATTACCTCCCAAAGGCCCCACTTCCTAATACCATCACACTAGGATTAGGGTTTCAACATATGAATCTTGGGGGGACACATTCAGTCCATAACAATCTTCATACATGGGATAGATGGGTAAATCACAAAGGTCAGAGACTTACTCAAGAGGAGTTTGTAGATAGAAAAAGTCTGTATCCTTTACTCTAGAGACTGTAGATTCTCCTAATCATAGGACTGAGAGAACTTAAGAGGAACAAAACACTGGGAACCAAACACAGCTTTTAGTGGGAAAAATTAAGTTTCCTTTCTCTGAATAGATGATTCCCTTGACATAGATGATTCCCATGATTCTTAGCGTTAACACTACAGACATCTTGGGCTGGATAATTCTATGTTGTAGGGGACTGTTGTGTGCATTGTGGGATGTTTAGCAGGATCCCTCCCTTCTACCTACTAGATACCAGTAACACAACTCACCAAGTTGTAACAACCAAAGTCTTACCAAATATTGCCTGGAAGGCAAAATCACTGGCATAGCGTTTTCACAGATATAATAGAGCAGTGCTGAGTAAAGGAGACAACACTCGCATGCTCATATGCAGCCCCTTTTTGACATATGATTTGAGCCTTACAAGCAGAAGGGCCCCAAGTGAGTGATTATGATTACTGGGTAGGTAAGGGCATGGGCCAAGTGTCTTACCTTAAGTGACAAAAGGGTTAATGTATACTCAACCTTTACTAAGCATTCCTAGGTCTGAAACTCAGTTCTAATTATTCTCAAGTGATTCTGAAGGTTCATGACACATAGTCATTTGTCAGTGTTCTGGGGCATGAAATTGGACCGTGTCCTCTCTGTAGCTGGTGTGTGGAGGTGATTTACTTAGCTTGTAAGTGAAACTACGTGATCAGCTACCACAGACATCATTTTCTTTTTCTTTAAGCGCCTGCTTTTTAAACACAGCTTTGTTGTTCTCTATTGGAAATGGATGACACAGCAATGTTTATGAATAGGCCGGGGCAAAGTAGCTTTCTTGTCCAAAGGTTGTACAGAGAATGCCAATTTCCAAGTAACGGTGATGAAAGTGAAGCGATCTAAGAGCACGGTGGTTTAAAATACTGGTAGACTTTAAGAGCTTTATGAATTATTTTAGACTGTATTTATAGGACTGTTAAAGACACAAAGCGTTCCCTTAAAATTTTCAGTCATACTTCACTACATTTTATCCCCATAGCATATCCCCATATTATATGCTAGAGTGGTATTCATGAATTTGAAAATCTGCAAAGATCTCAAGAAATAGCCCTCAAAATTCTAAGGAGCTCCTAAAATTTAAAGGTCTCAGATGTGTCTCTTCTTCTCTATGCCCAAAATCAAATTGCAACCAGCTGGATGACTACTTGCCTCCTTAATGCCACTGTTGGGGGAGGGGAAATGTCCCTTCTTTCCCCTCTTAGTTCTTTTGGCTGGCAATTAAAATGACATAAGGCAGAGTAATGGGGAAAATCAAATTTATTACATGTGCACGGGGAATTCACATAAATATCAAGAATCGCAAAGACGTCAAGGCAAGGTGAGTTATATATATTCTGGATTAAGGAGAAGGAGGTAGGGGTCTGAGGCTTCAAGGGGAAGTAAGGTAATTCACAGGAAGATAAAGAATTAACGTTTGGTAAACAAATGTTTTCTGGGTCATCCAAAGGCAATGGGACACAGAGAGGACTTTGATCAAATGGGCTTTGCTAGGTTCCTCTCTTTCTACCATACTTAATACTTTACTATAGTTATCTCTGGTGATAACTTCTTCCTGGACAGGCCTCCTACCTTAAATTCTTTTAGGCAGTTAGGGGGAAGCTCAAAAGTTCTTCCTGAGATTTCTGGGGCTTGGTTGTTTTCAGCTTAAAATAATCTTCACGCCAGAGTGGCACCTCTTGGGGCGGCCTGCCCTGAGCTCCATCACCACCAAGTGTGCTTGCCCACGTCAACAAATATATTCCCTAAGTGATATTCAGATTGTGTAACTCCCCTATTCTCAAGCCTGTATGTAGTATATCACCCCTATAACATGTCAAATCCAAATAATAATTTTGCTTGTGAGTGAACTTTTAGGCTCTGCACCCAAAGTCTCCACTCCATGATTTCCCATCCCTTATTTTTCTGAACATTCTCATTCAGTTCTTCACTGTGGTCTCCTTTTCCTAAACCTAGATTCTTTCCCGCTACCTCCACATTGTCCATCAGGCCAGGAGAGGTCCAGTTAAAGAGCCCTCTTTACTTTCTGTCTGCCATACCACATTACTCCTTGCCTTACACATGATACGTAAGACTCACTACCGTGAAAATGCCATGTGGTATAAACTAAAAGAGCATAGCTTGTGGAATCAGACAGACCAAGGTTTCAATCCATTTCTGCTACTTATCACGTATGTGAGACTGAGCAAGTTACTTCATTCATCTCTAAAATCCTCACGGTTGTTGTGAGAATCATGAGAATTGATTACCTAACCCCCCCCACACACACACTTGCTACCTCAAACTGGCTTTGCTTTTCATTTTCCCCACTATTCTTACTTCAGTCAATGTCATCTAGTACTTCATTTTAGAATCCTCCTATCACAAAGTCCTATCAATTCTACCACCTATTATCTTACATATACTCCCATCTCTCCATCCACACTATTACCATTCTTCCTTTATATCTTGCCTAGACCACATTAGTCTCCTAAGTGGTCTTCTTCCTTTCATCCTTCATATCCCCAATCAATTCTCCTTACAGCTTCCAAGGTGATCTTTAAAAAAAAAGATTAATTCAATTGTATTCATTACCTGTGTAAAACCTTCCGATGGCTTCTACATGAATTTAGGATACAAGCCACATTTTTTATCATGGCCTTCAAGATCCCAAATAATTTAGCCCCAAACTACCACTCTGGCCTCATTTCCTACCAGTTTTCTGTCTCACACCACTAACTCCCCATTTCTGGATTATAACTGGTCTCCCTGCTTCCACTCTTACCCCCCTTCAATCTATTCTTCACACAGCAGCCAGAGTAATCTTAGAATTCATAAGAAGATAAAGAGGGAGATATTTTTCTATCTACCAATTCTACCTCTAAAACATATTTTGAGTTCATCTACTTCTTTCCATTTGCACCCTGGTTCCAGCTATCATCATCTTTCACTGGACTTTCTACAATAGATTCTTAACAGGTCTTCCTACTGTTTGACTTGACCCTCTCCAAATCATTCTCCACACAGCAACTAGAATGATATTTTGATAGCTCATTATGATCATCTCTCTCCCCTGTTTAAGACTCTTCAGTAGCTTTCCATTGACTTAATCAGTACAGCTGAATGGTTAAAGAATTGGGCTCTAGAGAAAAACTGGCTGGATTTTAATCCAAGCTCCACCACTTACTAGCTGTAGAACCTTGGAAAAGTAACTTCTCTAAAACTGAGTTTACTCACCTACACAAAGGAAAGAAGAACAGTAACCTACCTCTTAAGGTTATTGTGAATCTTATACATAATACACATTCAGTAAAAGTGATTTGTTATTACTGCTGTTAACAATTCAAAATCTTTAAATAGGGCTTACAGAGTCCTGCAAAATCTCATTCCTACTCACCTTGCCAGCTTCCTCTTTTGCTATTTCTCCCTTTGCTCACTATGCTCTACCACTTTGGCCATCTTTCAGGCTCTCAGAGTAGGCCAGTAGTTCTCACACTTTAGATCAGAATCTTCTGGAGGGCTTGTTAAGACACAGATGGCTGGACTTTACCCCCAAAGTTTCTCATTAAGTAGGTCTAGGGTGGGGCCTGATAATTTGCATCTCTAATAAGTTTCCAGATGATGCTGATGCTGCTGGTTTGGGGACCACACTTTGGGAACCACTACAATAGCATTCCTTCTTGCCTCAGAACCCCCAAATACATACAAACCTTTACCCTGGTCATATATCAAGTGTAAACTTTAACAATCCTTCTTATGAAAGGCTTCCCTTGACCTTCCAGACTAGGCTAAATACTCTTGATGTATTTTTCATAGCATGCATAGTATTTGTAATTAGTTATTTGTGTAATTATTTTTTGACTTAAAAAAAACATATGTCAAACTGCCTCATGAAGGCAAGGACCCTGTATGTTGTCTTGAAGTCTTATCTCCAGAGCCTGGCACACTCTTGGCTCATAGCAGGCACTCAACAAATTTTGTCGAATAAATTTTTAATGAACAATTGTATTCTATATGTAAAAAAAATAATAATGGTTAAAGTCACTCAATGATGCTGTTTCCCTTCACAAATATTCAACCTTTTCTTTCTGAGACTATCTCAGCTTGCTTGTACTTTCTCCAGTCACTACCTTTTGGCCACAGATTCCTCAGATTCTTCCCTCTTTCAATGCCCTTACCTGTGCCCTAAGCAAATATAGGGCTTTCAATTCAAACTATACCTTAAAATCACCTGAAGAGCTTTCCAAAATGTACAAGGCCCCACACATCTGACCAATTGAATCAGAATTTCTACTTTTTTTAAATAGAACTTCTGCATATTTAAAAAATTTCCTCAGATGATTCTGATGCACAATAAGAGTTGAAAAGCAGTATGCATGAATGAGTCTCTCTCTCGAAGTAAAAATACTTGTGTACATGTTGATGGTTCTGCAACAATACCAGCCACGTGGTTGGCATTCATCTTATATACTCTGAAAAAGGCATTTGTTTTGCTGCCTTCATTGCAAGTTCCTAGAACTGTGTTTCTCAAATTGTGATCTATAGACCTCTGCATCAATATGGCCTGGTGTTCTTGTCAAAAATACATGCTCCTGGGCCCTACCTCAAACCCACTGATTCAGAATCTTGGGTGGGGAATGTGGGTCAGGGCCAGGAATCTGGGTAATTTCAAATCAGTTTCCTGAGTGATCCTGATGCACAGTAATGTACAAATACCACTGCACCAAAGAGTAGTAGGGCATAGCAAAAGAAAACGAAATAGCCAAGCTTCTACTCAAGATATAAAATTGAACACATGCATTCACAGGCTATAAATTAAGTAAATCTATAACAATGGAACCAATACCAGCCCTCTGATTGGTCAGAGCAGTGAATTCCAATCACAAAGGAACTATGTTTGACAAGGCATATTGGCAGTCATTTTAAGACAAAGGGCTGGTAGGGGAAAAGAGAATAAAAGGCTGCCCCTAGACCACTATCCATGGGTAGCAGGAGAGAAGGTGTGTGAATGGGGTAAGAGCAGGGAGCAAGCAAGAGGGGTAGATTTCATAAGTATATCTACCAAGTGACAGCAGCTGTGATTTGAATACAGCTATACCAAGTCCTACATCTCATACTCTTAATCCCTATAGCAGTGGTTCTCAAACGTCACTGGTTATCAGAACCACTTGGAGGTCTGTTAAACACAGACTCCTGGGAACCCCAGGGTTTCTGATTAATTAATCTGGTGGTGGGACCTTAGACTGCATTTTAAATAAGTTTTCAGCTGATACTGATGCTACTGGTCTGGAGATCACATTTTAAGAAACATTGCTCTACAGTGTTCATACTTTTGTTCATATTGTTGCTTCTTTCTGACCTGCTCTTCTCCCCAATCAATGACAGTGGACCCTGACCATCCTTCAAAGCACAGCTCCATACAGCCTTCTCTATGAAGTCTTCCCTGATCTCATATCCTCTACCTGCAAGAACTATAATGTCTTCTGTGTCTATGGGATGCGATATGAGGAGTTGGCAATTCTGGAACACTAAGGGGCAATGGGTGCAGGGAGGGAGGGTTCTAAGGTTTGCAAAGATATTTTTCCAGTGAGTTCCATGCATTGCAGTTGTGGTTGTTCTAAAAACATTGTAAACCGGGTGACCCCAAAACAAAGCCATCAATACTTGTGTTTAGAAGAGGGAAACCAAGCCATTCAGCAAACATGACTCAGGAGGAGAACTGGCAACCATTTCAAGACAGGGTACTAGAAGGAAGAGGAGGTAAACAACTGGACAAATGGATATCTACAGAAAGGAAATAATGGGAATAGTAATACCTACTCAGGAGGCTTTCTCTGCCCAAGGTCAGAGGAGAATGCCCTAATTGAGTATGCACAGAAAAGAATATTACAACAGTGCAGAACGGAGGTGAGGACAAATTTAAGGTCCCTGACACATGAGATTTGTTTAGGGCCTGATATACAGGTAATAAGTGATAGACATGGGATTTTAACTCATTTCCATCTCATTCTAAATACTAAATATTCTAAATATAACATCTACAGCATTCTCTCAAAGGGTGGTCCATGACCCACTGTCATCAGAATTACTTAGGGAACTTAATAAAATAGTAAATCCCTACATCTCTCCACCAGAGAGTTCAAGTCAATAGACTAACGCCCAGAAGTCTGAATCTTAAGTCCCTCCACATGACTGTGGTGTAGATGGTGGTTAAAATACATATTGACAAATAACACCAATCTCTAGTTTGTTGCACATGAAGACACGGAATGTTTCGTTTGCAGAAGAAAAAAAATGTATTGGGAGTGGGGGGTGGGGAAGGTCTGGGGATTGGAGAAATGGCTCTGGGGAGGACAAAAAGGAGCTCAACAGGTTGAAATCTCTAGAAGGAGCTAGATTTTAAGGAAGAATTTTAAAACCAGAACTTTTCAAAAGAGAAATCTGCTACCTGAAGAATTCACGAGTTTTATCCTTATTGGAGATGTTACAGTAAAGGTGACAGAGGCATTTTCTGGGCTGTTGATAATCAGTATTTCTCAGTATAGATAATGATCCACTTGTATCTTTATCATCTAAGGGTACCTTTTTACCAAGGTAGATTGGGCTCCTCCAAAATCTACTGAATCAAAATCTCTAGGGGGTGGAGCCTTTTCAAGAAGCTACCCAGATAATTCTGTTACAGTTGGACCATGGTTTACATTTTTAAGAGAAAAACTGTTAAAGAGGTTAAGTTCATATGCTTTGCATGAAATGGAATTGAGTTTAAATTTTTGGACAAAGACCTTATCTAATCTAGCACTGAGAGTAAATTCAGTAAGAGGTGAACAAGAGATTGAATGGGGAGATAGGAGCCTTGGCACATCTTAGATCAGTGTTTTTCCATATAATTTGGCATTGACAGTCAAGAAGTGGTGGCTAAACATTTGTGTTTTTTAATCTCCCCAGAGGATTCCAGTGTACTGCAGATGTTGAAAACCACTATTCATGAATACTCTCTACCTCTAGAGTTAAAATTAGTTTGATCAAGGATCACCTGCATCAGAATCATCTTGGGAAGATTATTGGAAATGCAGATTGCTGGGCTTTACCCAACACCTAATAAGGCTAAATTCCTGAGAGGGAGGACCCAAGAATTTCCATTTTAAACAAGCTCCCCAAGTTATCCTTATAAATGCTAAAGTGTAAGAACCACAGCTCAATACATAATTCTATGTCTTCAGCTTCCTTTGCATCTCAGAGTTTATTTCTGTCTTTGGTGCTACAAAGTGAATTCAGTAGATTTCATTGACCAATCGACTGGTACAGCTGGAATTGTCAAATTGTATATTTTACCAAATATAATTGCTAAATGAGATTTTCATTTGCTTCTATTTATAGTCAACAAAAGGTCTTTTAAGAAATTCATTCAATAAATTTGTACAATCACTATGTAGAACAGTATGGAGGTTCCTTAAAAAATTAAAACAGAGCTACCAAATGATCCTGCAATCCCACTCCTGGCATATATCTGGAGAAAATCATAACTCCAAAAGACACATGCACCCCAATGTTCATTGCAGCACTATTTACAATAGCCAAGACATGGAAACAACCTAAAGTTTCATCAACAGGTGAATGGATGAAGAAGATGTGGTATATATACACAATGGAATATTACTCAGCCATAAGAATGAATGAAATAATGCCATTTGCAGCAACATGGATGGACCTAGAGATTATCATACTAAGTGAAGTAAGCCAGACAAAGATAAATATTGTATAATATCGCTTATATGTGGAATCTAAAACAAACAAACCAACCAACAAGATACAAATGAACTTATTTCCAAAACAGGACTCACAGACATAGAAAACAAACTTATGGTTACCAAAGGGGAAAGGGGGGTGAGGGTAGGGAAAAATTAGGAGGTTGGGATTAACATATACACACTACTATATATAAAATAGATAACCAACAAGGACCTACTGTATAGTACAAGTAATTATATTCAATATTTTGTAATGACCTATAAGGGAAGAGAATCTGAAGAATATATATATATAATACTGAATTGCTGTGTTGTACACCTAAAACTAACATGATATTATAAATCAACTATGCTTCAATAAATACATTTTAAAAATAAATAAAAATTTAAAAAACAAAAAAATTTTTTTTAAAGAAATTCATTCAAGAGAAATAAAAGGAAAAAAATATATGCAGTAGTTTTTCTTTGAAATAATTAAAACACCTTTTTAAAAGGGTGGAATTTGTTGTTGGGGGATGTGGATATATTTAGTTTTCCCAATTCTTAACTCATCTAGATGAAAACAATTTCTAGAAATAAGTTTGTGTGAAGGACATGGGGATAAAGCCCGTTGTGACATTTAAACCAAAAAACAAATGCCAAATTTAGCAGATTATCTGGGTGTTGCTAAACACATGTGTATTTTACATCTGGATTTTTTCACACAGATGTTTTATCAGCGTATTAACCTGGTCATCATAAAGTACTAAGACGCAAGATTGCTATAATGGCCTAGTTATTTAACTAAAGTGCTTTTTAAAAAATATCTATTTTTTTCCACAGAATACTATAAATTTTCCAAAATCATATCTAAGCAAAAGATTATCTAAAGGCTCTGGGAATATCATTATCATAATTATTTTCTCTTACTGTTTATAATTATAGTCTCCCAAACCACTTCTAATATGTTTCTATGGATTTTCAGCACATTTTCAAATACAAATGGACTTTCCCAAGAAAATGCTTACTCATGAAATCATAACTTCAGATTTATATGTTCAAAGATACAGCCAGCAATCCTACTGCCATTTTATCCCTTGCTCTGGCATAAACCTCACAAAGACAGAACTCTCAGTGGCACTGTGAGACCTGGGATCAATGACCTGTTTTAGGCCCATCCCTTACCCTATCTGCCTCTTTCTAATGCCACAGGGCAGATAGATAGCCCAAGGGAATCACCTCTGCCTCAAGCCTGCCTTACCAGTATAACACTCTTATCTCAGTCTTGACCTGCTCAAATATATCATCCAATGCCTACTGAGTCACATATCTGTCCCTGTGCATCTGTGTGTGTGATCATGTTATGCTTTGAGCAGGAGGTCCTGGAGGAAGGAAGTACCACTGTCACCATCAGCAGCAGCAGTATGTGTTGAGTATAATACTAGGTACTTTACACATATTTCCTATAATCCTCAAAACTGCATTATAAGCATAGGAACCGTATTATTACCTCATCACACAGTTGCAGCGACAAACGGTCAGAACAATTAAGCAACTGATCCAAGGTCAGAGTCAGTGATCTTGAAAAGCCAGAACTTTGACTATTATCTTTGGTTAGTACTATATTTAAGCAAATGTTCAAGGGAAGCATTCTAGCATGGTACTGAACAGCATTGGCTTTGGAGCTACATTGACTGCATCTGAATCCAGACTTTATCAATCATTGACTGTGTAATCTTGGGCAAGTTAACCTTAAACTTTCACACTCCTAGACAAATTTTAGACTCCTTTTTAGAGCTTAAAATATCTCTCCAGACATATATTGTTCCCTGTTTCAAATGCATATCATCAACATTCCTTTTAAATGGCCTTTTTCAAATTTGCTAATTTATGACTATGAGATGTCTCCTCCCCTTCTCGGGAAGAACATCGGCAACCAAACCAATTAAGTGGCTCTTTATGACTAATGAATCACATTGGATTCCTACCTTCATGAAATCTACCTGCAGCGTCTCCTCAGCTTTACCCCCTGAGAGGGAACATCATCCTGTAAGAAGTTTTTCAATCATTGTCCTCAAGTTGACCTCTGATTACTGTTAAGTGTACATATAAGACACTGAAAGAAATCAAAGATGACACAAATAGACGGAGAGAAATACCATGTTCTTGAACTGGAAGAATCAATATTGTGAAAATGACCATACTAACCAAAGCAATCTACAGATTCAATGCAATCCCTATCAAATTACCAATGGAATTTTTTACAGAACTAGAACAAAAAATCTTAAAATTTGTATGGAGACACAAAAGACCCCAAATAGCCAAAGTGATCTTGAGGGAAAAAAACAGAGCTGGAGGATTCAGACTCCCTGACTTCAGACTATACTACAAAGCTAAGTAATCAAGACAATATGGTAGTGGCACAAACACAGAAATATAGATCAATGGAACAGGAAAGCCCAGAGATAAACCCACGCACCTACTGTTGACTAATCTATGACAAAGGAGGCAAAGATATACAATGGAGAAAAGACAGTCTCTTCAATAAGTGGTGCTGGGAAAACTGGACAGCTGCATGTAAAAGAATGAAATTAGAACACTCCCTAACACCATACACAAAAATAAACTCAAAATGGATTAAAGACCTAAATGTAAGACTGGACACTATAAAACTCTTAGAGGAAAACATAGGTAGAACACTCTTTGACATAAATCACAGCAAGATCTTTTTTGACCTACCTCTTAGAGTAATGGAAATAAAAACGCAAATAAACAAATGGGACCTAATAGGACTTAAAACCTTTTGCACAGCAAAGGAAACTATAAATAAAACAAAAAGACAACCCTCAGAATAAGAGAAAATATTTGCAAACAAACCAACAGACAAAGGATTAATCTCCAAAATATATAAACAGCTCATACAGCTCAATATTAAAAAAACAAACAACCCAATCAAAAAATGGGCAGAAGACCTAAATAGACATCTTTCCAAAGAAGACATACAGATGATCAAGAGGCACATGAAAAGCTGCTCAACGTCACTAATTATTAGAGAAATGCAAATCAAAACTACAATAAGGTATCACCTCACACCAGTTAGAATGGGCATCATCCGAAAATCTACAAACAACAAATGCTGGAGAGGGTGTGGAGAAAAGGGAACCCTCTTGCACTGTTCGTGGGAATGTAAATGATACAGCCACTATGGAGAACAGTATGGAGGTTCCTTAAAAAACTAAAAATACAATTACCATATGACCCAGCAATCCCACTACTGGACATATACCCAGAGAAAACCATAATTCAAAAAGACACATGCACCCCAATGTTCATTGCAGCACTATTTACAATAGCCAGGTCATGGAAGCACCCTAAATGCCCATTGACAGATGAATGAATAAAGAAGATGTGGTACATATATACAGTGGAATAATACTCAGCCATAAAAAGGAATGAAATTGGGTCATTTGTAGAGACGTGGATGGACTTAGAGACTATCATACAGAGTGAAGCAACTCAGAAAGAGAAAAACAAATATCGTATATTAACACATATATGTGGAATCTAGAAAAATGGTACAGATGAACAGGTTTGTAAGGCAGAAATAGAGACACAGGTGTAGAGAACAAACGTA
Source organism: Orcinus orca (assembly GCF_937001465.1). NCBI lineage: Eukaryota > Metazoa > Chordata > Mammalia > Artiodactyla > Delphinidae > Orcinus > Orcinus orca. The sequence goes on along the minus strand of NC_064580.1, from coordinate 101,511,855 downwards.
TAGACACCAAGGGGGGAAAGTGAGGGGGTGGTGGTGGTGGGATGAATTGTGAGACTGGGATTGATATATATACACTAATATGTATAAAATAGATAACTAATAAGAACCTGCTGTATAAAAAAATAAATAAATAAAAATTAAAGAAAAAAGTATACATGGAGTCTTTTCAAGTCTAGATATATGTCTCTATCTATGAACACTCCTTTTGAATCACTAAATCACAGTATGGTTTTTGTGGGCAATAAATTGTAAAGAAACTGGTGCCAAAATTTCTAATATTCTTTTTTTTAAATAATTCAAGAACTGTTAAACCATATGTTCCTAGTGACTAATTAACCCTAAATTATGTTCCTGGAAATACTTTGGACAGTGAGCACATAGCTTGTCTACCACAGAACATGAGATTTGGAAGCTGTGAAATATTTTATCTGTTTCTTTATTCCTTTTATAAATTCAAAAGATTATCCTCATTTCACAATGACAAAAGCTGAAGGTCAAAGAGTCTATGAGTGGTGTATTTGGTTGATGATAGCACTAATATTACTACTAAAGATTATATCAAATATGGAACCCAATGTTCAAGTTACTACTGCTGTGTAACAAATGACCCTAAAACTTAGTGGTTTAAAATAACAAAAATCATTTCATTCTCTCTCACGGGTTTCTGTGAGCCAGTAACTTCAGGAAGGGCTCAGATGGGTGGTTAAGGCTCAGTCTACATGTGACTACCATTACGTGGTGATTAGAGTTGGAATTGCAGAGGTGCAGAAGCAGGAGGGGGCTGACTGGGCATTCTTTTCCCTTCATGTAGCCTCAGGGCCTCTCCATGTTGCCTCTCCCTTTGGCCTTCCTCTTGGCACTGCATGGAGCCCTCAAGACACTTAGACTGCTTACATGGCAGCTCAGGGCTGCAAGCAAGTATTCAAAAGAACCAGGCAGACACTGTGTCACTTTTCATGACCTAGCCTCAGAAGTCACACTGCAACTCTTCTGCTGTAGTTACAAGCTCACCCAGATTAAAGGAGAGGCAACATAGATCTCACTTTTCCAGCAGAGAAGTGTCAGCATTACTTTGTAAGAAGAACACGTGGGACGGGAGGTATTGTTGCAGTTATCTTTGGAAAATACAATTTGTCACACTTGGCATCTGTAGTTCTTTATATATTGTTGATTTATGCATCATATTTAAACAAAATGTTTTAAAGTATTTATTTATTTGGCTGTGTTGGGTCTTAGTGCAGCACGCAGCTCTTCATCGTGGCACATGGGCTTCTCTCTAGTTGTGGTGTGCGGGCTCAGTAGTTGCAGCTCATAGGCTTAGTTGCCCTGCGGCATGTGGGATCTTAGTTACCTGACCAGGGATTGAACCCATGTACCCTGCATTAGAAGACGGATTCTTAACCACTGGACTACCAGAGAAGTCCCAACAAAATGTTTTCTGATGTCTTGATAATGTTTTCATAGAAAAAGTATCATTAAATGGGTAGATATGCTTTCCCGCATTCATCCAGGACATTAGAAAAATCCGTTTAGATTAGGAAGACATAGCTAAAGAACCACCATCCACAACTCTCCAAACTTATTTGGTCATGGAGCCCTTTTTATATAGCACTTCTATCAACATTTCCTGAAATAATATTCCATGGAATAGAGCTTGAAAAATTCTGCCATGAACCAACAGTAACAACTTTTTCTAAAGAGTTATAATTGTCATAATTACAAATGACCCATTTTAATAGTGTCAACATGTCTGTTAATACACCTCTATTCAAAAATGACAAAAGATGCTATTTCTTCTGTGTTAGCATCATGTGTAAATATGTTGCTTCATTTTTGTTGAGATATATTGTTGGATGCTATATCTGCCATTGATAAAAGGACTTCCTAATTGAATTTCATATCTTTGGTATTAAACATGGTTTAGCACATGATATCAATTGGCATTTGCAGTGAAGGAAAAAAAAGGTGAAGATTCATTGCTAAATATCTAACAAGAAGCTACCTTTGTGTGTACATAGTTCATTCTACTTCACTCCATTTCATAAATGATGGACATATCCCCCATCATCCAAAATCTTGGAAATTACTGTTTTATAATAAGTTAATCACAGGGTGTAGATCACAACATTTAAAAGATAGCATGTGAATACATCATTACTATCCTAGACCAAGTTTAGCTAGAGAATAATTTCAAACGTTTTAATTGATATCCACAATGTATTTTTGTTTGATTAGAGTTTTAAATGAGAGTCAAGAGCAATGGTGACCTTCAAATATCCTATTCATTTTAAGACTGCAGTAGATGATTTTAAACCAATTAATTGTAAGCATTATAAGTCAATGAGTTATTAGCATTCATGAATTCTATAACAGCCAGTTTGTTCCCAAACCATTGAGGTGCCTGTTTTATAATGTCTTGGAGATGTAACCATAGGAGCTAAGTGGTTGCCAACATAAACCTTTATGGTTAATGAGGGTAAGTTTTTACCTTTTTGAATCATTTTGAAATATATACAGAACCCAGGTAATATACCTCAAGGACTATAGTTTTGTTCAAAGTTAAAAAGTTGTCTTATAGCTATCCGACCTCTAGAGTTCATTTATTCAAGGTGCATCCACAGAGTACTTGCTTTGTGCCAGGTACTATGTTACATACCATGAAGGATAAAATAGGAAACAAACACTGTTGCTACCACCTAGGAACTTAAAATATAGGAGGAGAGGTACAACATTTACCCAGGTTAGTGTACAATCAACCAGAATGTATAAAGTATCATAAGGGAGAAATAAACCAAGTTGTTTCCTTATAAAAACATTTTTTGCACAACTGGTAGGGCCTAACACCTCTTACCCCATAAAAGGCTATGAAAAATGCATAAAATCAAAAACAAAAAAACCCAAACCACCTCTCATCCACAGTGCTGGCAATATATGTAAATCTATAAAATGGATTAAGGCTTTGAACAAGAAAAGCTTATCACTTCTCCCCTCTCTACCTCCTTTCCTCTCTTCACCCAGCCCCAACTATAACCCCTCACTTGGGAGATCTATATCTATTGATACAACTATATCATCTATATCTATCTCCATACCCCAAGGGAGTAGTATGGTATATTTATATGTAAATATTTGTATTTGTATAAATACATATATTTGGTATACTAAAAAGAAATATAGATATATATCCTATAAATATGGATATTGGATATGGTATATATTTATATATGGGATAGAAGGAAAGAAGGCAAGTAGAAGAGGCAAAAAAAGAAAGGGAATGAGTCTAGTGTCTTTCCAGAATCAGGGAATTGAATGATACCCAACAGAAGATCCTGAGAATCCTTTCTCACTAACCACTACTACCTAAAAGACATGACTTCATAATCTCCATTATTTAACTGAGTCAATCACAGCAACAGTTTGTTTGTAAATGTTATGGTTTCAATTATGTTAACAATACTTGTCTATATAAAGGACTAGTTATCCAAAATAAAATGAAAAGACAACCTACGGAATGGGAGAAAACAGTTGCAAATGATGCAACCAACATGGACTTAATTTCCAGAATATACAAAGAGCTCATACAACTCAACGACAAGAAAAACAACCCAATTGAAAAGTGGCCAGAAGGACTAAATAGACATTTCTCTAAAGAAGAAATACAAATGGCCAACAGGCACATGAAAAGATGCTCATCATCACTAATTATTAGAGAAATGCAAATCAAAACTACAATGAGGTACAACCTCACACTGGTCAGAATGGCCATCATAAAAAAAAATCTACAAATAACAAGTGCTGGAGAGGGTGTGGAGAAAAGGGAACCCTCCTACACTGTTGGTGGAAATGTAAATTGGTCCAGCCACTATGGAAAACAGTATGGAGGTTCATTAAAAAACTAAAAATAGAATTACCATATGATCCAGCAATCCCACTCCTGGGCATATATGCAGACAAAACTAATCCAAAAAATACATGCACCCCTATGTTCATAGCAGCACTGTTCACAATAGCCAAAACTGGAAACAACCTAAATGTCCATCAACAGATGAATGGATGAAGATGACATGGTACATGTATACAATGGAATACTAGTCAGCCATAAAAAAGAATGAAATAAAGTCATTTGAAGCAACACAGATGCAACTAGAGATTATCATACTAAGTGAAGTAAGTCAGAAAGAGAAAGACAAATATCATTTATCACTTATATATGGAATCTAAAATATGGCACAAATGAACCTATCTCAGAAACAGACTCACAGACATAGAGAACAGACTGGTAGTTGCCAAGGGGGAGGGGGTTGGGAGAGGGATGGAATGGGAGGCTGGGGTGAGCAGATGTAAGCTATTATATATGGAATGGATAAACAACTAGGTCCTACTGCATAGCACAGAGAACTATATTCAGTATCTTATGATAAACCATAATGGAAAAGAATATTAGAAAAGAATGTATATATATATATATGTGTGTGTGTGTATGTATAACTGAATCACTTTGCTGTACAGCAGAAATTAACACAACCTTGTAAATCAACTATACTTCAATTAAAAAAAAGAAGGACTAGTTATCCAAAACACTGACTCACGCATGCTGCTCTACTTCTGCCATATAAGAACAGTCTTGGTGTGTCTCTAAATCTCTAGGTCTTGGAATTGAACTGTAGAACTTTTAGAGGAGAAAATCAATGCATTGGCATAATAGACTTTGCTACCTCTTCCATGGTGTTGGCAGGACAGAGTTAATTCACATTATATTTCCTGCAATTGAATGCATGTGTTTTGAATCACTTTTTGCCTTGATTTTCATGATAACATAAGAGATATACTCCTTGCAAAAGATAAAATGAAAACAAAACACAAGGATCACAAAGGAGAATAAAGAGGGGCACTCTGTATGATTTGAAACTGTATATTTAAGGAAGTATGCTAATTTTCTGACAAAATGTTAATACTCTTAAACTATGGTGTTTAAATGTATTCATAGTCAGCAGAAAACTTCAGAATTTCTAGAGATATAAAACAAAAACCTGACAGCTTTATTAAATCCACTAGGAAAAAAATGTACCCAACTTATATCAACCAACTCTTCTTTCTCAAGTTCTGAGGGTCAATGCATGTGGATTTTGGAGTCGTGTTTCCTACTACTTTGTAGATGGTACTAGCTTATTTCTAAATATAAACACTAGACAGAACAGAGAAGAGGGGAATATGAAAGAGATAAGAAAGCAGCAGAATCAACAATCCATAAAGAAAATGGAAAGGACAGTTCTTGTGACACATAAGTATTAAATGGGTAATGGCAGGAGGTTAAGGAGTGGTGCTGGGGATTGAAAGAGCCTTATGATAAAGGGAAGAATACATTCAATAAGTTACCAGCAGAGTATACAATATATTTTATCAAGCTCTGAAGTTGAGATATTTTAAAGTTCTGATTTTTCTTTATCAAAGTTCCATTTAGCAGGATAGTTTTTCCCCTCTAAAAGGCTAGTTTTGGGTTTCCCTAGTGGCGCAGTGGTTAAGAATCCGCCTGCCAACGCAGGGGACACTGGTTCGAGCCCTGGTCCGGGAAGAACCCACATTCCGCAGAACAAATAAGCCCGTGAGCCACAAGTACTGAAGCCCGCGTACCACATCTACTGAAGCCTGCACTCCTAGAGCCCATGCTCTGCAAGAAGAGCAGCCATCGCAATGAGAAGCCCGCGCACCACCCTGAAGAGTAGCCCCCGCTCGCCTCAACTAGAGAAAGCCCGCGCACAGCAACAAAGACCCAATGCAGCCAAAAAAAAAAAAAAAAAAAAATTGAGGTCATCACATGACCTTTGCTTCAATAAATAAATAAATAAATAAAAGTCTAGTGTTCTCTTTTGCTAAATGCTATATAGTTCTTTAGACTTCTTCTGTGCAGAGACTTGTTTCATGAATCACGGGAGGGAGATGCCTAAATATTCTTTACTGGTTGCTGCTTCTCCCAACACTGCATCTCTCTCTGCCATTGACTTTGATATTGGTTCAAATAGTCCTGTAATGTTGCTCCTTCTGTTGATTTAATCAATACATAGAATTAGTGAACTTTTCTTTAAAGGTGTTCAGCCTATTCTTTACCCGAGGCATAAACTTCTCTGACAAGGTGAGAGCTATTCTGTGCTCTCTGGCACCTGTTGAGGAGTGAAATTAGTGTCCTTACAGAAGCTGGGATTTTTGGGTGTTCCTTTTTAGCCGACACTTCAGAGAGCAGGTGAACCCAATATGCACCAAAAGCTTTCACATCATCCTTTAAAATGAGCCAGAAAACATTTTCCCAAGGTTTGAGAATTCATCCAAGTTTACCATGCTGTCACTAGGCAACACGCTGAAATGACAGAGTACAATGCTCATCAACTAGCTAAGGTGTGACATTGGCTTCAGAATGACTAATGCTCAGAGAAAACCAAAACATCAGGCTTCTTTGCCTCCCTCCTTCTCCATCTGGAGTTTGCAGTGATTTCCCAGATCAGGCTAAATGCCAGCAACCATATAGAAGTTACAATCAGCCCTTGAGGGTAGTTTCTTGCAGCAAAAGGCAACTGAGAATTTTTTATTCCTAGTTCGAGCACACCATCCCTAAGTAGACTTAGGGACTAAGAAAATAACTCAGATGAAGGGTATCTAGAAAGACGGGGAACGTCAACAAATTCTGAGCCTTAGTTGAACAGCTTATTAATGATTTAGATTGATTTTAATAACCTCCAACTGTGGCAATGTCTCTTTTTATTTAAATAAACTTCTTATATTAGAATAGTTCTAGATTTGCAGATTAGAGCTAGTACAAAGTTCTTGAGTACCTCCCAGACAGTTTCACCTATTTTAACATCTTACATTAATAGGGTATACATGCCACAATTAACGAACCAATACTGATACATTATTATTAACTAAAGTTCATACTTTAGAGAGATTTCCTTAGTTTTTACCTACTGTTCTTTTTTCTGTTCCAGATTCCGTCAGGATACCATGTTGCATTTAGTTGACATGCCTCCTTAGTTCTCTTGGCTGTGATAGTTTCTCAAAGCGTCTTTGGTTTTGAAGACCTTTGTTCCCAAACGCAAATTCGTGTGCCCAATGCACAGTGAGGCCAAACAAACCAAAACAGCGGAGTTTGCAGCAGAGAAAGGTTTACTGCAGGGCCATACAAGGAGAGTCGGTGGCTCACACCACCAAAAAACTCCAAGCTCCCAGAAGGGTTTCAGCAAAGCATTTTTAAAGGCCAGGTAAGGGAGGGGTATCACAGGTCAAGTGATCAGCTTGTGTACAATTCTCTGATTGGTTGATGGTGAGGTAACAGGGCTGTGTCACAGGTGTTAACGTTATCAATCCTTAGGCACCAGCAGGTCTGGGGGTCATGTGTCCATGATCATCACGTAGTTAATTTCTTCCATTTGGTGGTGTTTTCTAGCGTCTGAAAAACTCAGGAAATATGCATGAGATACTGTTATCTAAGTACTTCAGAGAGGAGCTACAGCAGAGGATATGGGGGAAGGGGTCTGTCCCGGGGACGCCCCATAGGGTCCTGCTCAGTTACACCATGACACTTTTGAAAAGCTGGGACAAAGTGAGAGAGCGTCATGGACATATATACACTACCAAATGTAAAATAGATAGCTAGTGGGAAGCAGCCGCATAGCACAGGGAGACCACCTCGGTGCTTTGTGACCACCTAGAGAGGTGGGATAGGGAGGGTGGGAGGGAGACGCAAGAGGGAGGAGATATGGGGATATATGTATATGTATAGCTGATTCACTTTGTTATAAAGCAGAAACTAACACACCATTGTAAAGCAATTATACTCCAGTAAAGATGTTTAAAAAAAAGTACTGATCAGGTGTTTCATAGAATGTCCTTTAGTTGGTATTTTTCTGATGTTTTTCTCCTGTTTAGACTGAGGTAATGGATTTTAAGGAGGAAGATCATAGAGGTAAACCAGTTTCATCACATCACATCAAGGGTCCATGCTCTCCACATGTCTTATCACTGATGATGTTAACCTTGATCACCTGCCTGAGGTAGTGTTTGTCAGGCTTCTTCACTGTAAAGTTACTGTTTCACTCCCTTTCAATACTCTACAGTTTGGAAGAAAATCACTATGCACGCACAGCCTCCACTGTGCTCCACTCCTTGAGAGCAGAATATCTAGATAAATCTTCCAGAGGGAGATTTGTCTATTCTCCCCCATTTATTTCTTTATTCAATCATTTATTTATATTAGTATAAATTCAGATATTTATATTTATAATTAGTGTTATAATCCAAAACTACTTTATTTTGTTACACAAATTATTCCAGCTTTGGCTATTGGGAGCTCTTTCAGTTGGCTTCTCTGCCATTTTGACATAGCTCCATTATTGTGTTTTTGTTTTGTTTTGTTTTGTTTGAAATCTGCTTTATTTTCTGACACTAGAAGATGCTCTGACACTAAAAGATGTATATCTCCTGCACTTGTCCTAGAATCAGTCATTTCTCCAGGAATGCTCAGTTCCTTTGATTGGGGAATGGTATTAGAAACAAAGATCTGGGTGTTAGGCATTCACATTGTTACTGTGGTCTTGTTCATTTTAGGCCCTCTCAGCTGACAGAGCAAGAAAAGTTACGTGCATATACTAACCCATGTAAGTACACATATCTATAAATATTTCTACATGTACCTATCTTTACCCATATTAAGGCAAATACAAGGTCATACTAATATCAGCAACTCTTATAATCCAATGGAATCATTCTAGCCCCCTGCCCTTGCTTATCTGTAACCTCACATTTCAACAAGACACCATCTGCCATTCATTTACTTAATTGTTCATTTCCAATATACAGGTATATTGGTTTCCAAACTGTTAACCCACACCCCTATGAGAAATGCTTTTATCAAGTAGAGTACAGTGTTTATGTACAGTTCCTTTTAACTTTAAAGAGTCCACTCATTTCCAAAGTTATTTAGGTCAGCATCTTCTTCCCCCAGCCCTTCAGTGAGGTTATTTAATGCATTTTTAATTTAGTTGGATTTTTGTGTTACATTTTGTATTTCATCCTGGGATCCCCTAACTTCCTAATAAACTTTAAAATTTTTGCATATGTTAAGGCTCACTCTTTGTACTGTCAAGTTTTATGGGTTTTGGGGGAGGTTTTTTGGGGTTTTTTTGGGTTTTTTTTGCGGTACGCGGGCCTCTCACTGTTGTGGCCTCTCCCGTTGCAGAGTACAGGCTCCGGACGCGCAGGCTCAGCAGCCATGGCTTACGGGCCCAGCCGCTCCACGGCATGTGGGATCTTCCCAGACCGGGGCACGAACCCGTGTCCCCTGCATCGGCAGGTGGACTCTCAACCACTGCGCCACCAGGGAAGCCCAAGTTTTATGGGTTTTGACAGATACATAATGTCATGTAGCCACTATTATGGTATCATATGGAATAATTTCAGTGCCCTAAAAAATCCCCTCTGTTTCACCTGTGTAACACCTTCCCCCATTGGCAATCACTGATATGTTTGCTGTCTCTATAGTTTTGTCTTTTCCAAAATGTCATATAAATGGAATTATATAGTACATACCCTTTTTAGACTGCCTTCTATCACTTAAGAATATGTACATAAGATTCATCTATGTCTTTGTATGGCTTGAGATCTCATTCTTCTTTTTTTTCCCTGAATGTATTCCATCGTATGGATATACCCCAATTTGTTTATACGTTCACCTATTGAACAACATCTTGGTGGCATCTAGTTTTTGGTGATTATTAATAAAGCTGCTATAAACATTTGTGCACAGGTTTTGTGTAGGCATAAGTTTTCAAATCAATTGGGTAAATATCTGGGAGCATGATTGCTGGATTGTATGGTAAGACTATGTTCAGCTTTGTAAGAATCTGCCCAACTATCTTCCAAAGTGGCTGTACCATTTTGCATTCCCATTACCAGTAAGCAAATGAGAGTTCTTGTTGCTTTGCATCCTTGCCAGGAGTTGGTATTGTCAGGGTATTTGTCTGTTTGTTTGTTTGTTCGTTTTTGCCATTCTAATACAGGTGTGCAATGTTTTCTTTGAACTTATCTCACTGAGAAAATGGTTTTCTATCCCTTCCTTGCAGGAATTCAAACTATATTGCTGATCTGGATGTATGCATGAAAGGAGGAGAGAAAGAATTTACTCAAAAATTACTTGGCAATTTTCCTACAAAAATTTTCCTACAAATAGTAATGATTTCCTACACAGTAATGGGCTTTGTGCAAGTGTTTTCAGAGCATCTCCTTTCTCCTTTAAGTTTCCTTCAGAGGCACACAGGTGGTTTAGGGGAGTGAAGATCCTTTGACATTCTGTAACAATCCTCTGTAAAAATCCTGTTCTACTACCACATGATAGGTGCAGGCTGGAAAGTTGGATATAAATTTTCTTTTTACTTGAGATTAATCAATTTCACTGCATCAACTCATCTTAGCATACAAAGATTTACCAAGCCACTTCTCAGTATCCTTTTACCTTCTAACCTTTAGCTCCTTGTCACACATTGAACTGCGGCAGTAGTTGTGAATCTCAGAAAAGCATAAATATGGAGAATGTGAAAGAAGAAGAGGTCTGTGAAATCCTCTAGATATGAGACAGAATATTTTGCAGGGATAAGGCATTGGTCCCATCTCCTTACTGAACGTACCAGCATGAGAGTACCATCAGGGAAATTACCATCAAGTAAAAAAAAGGGAAAATGACCTAAGAAGAGAATAGTTGGTAAGCTGGGCGAAAGACTTCTGTTCAGGACAGAATGGCATATTTCATGTTCCCTTCTCCACCTCCACCAGGCAGCTGTGATTTCATACTCCTAGTTGTTCTACTTCTATTATCTCTCCCTCTAATCTATTTTTATTCTATAGGCTACTGCTGGTGAAGTCATGTTGTTTTCCTGCTCAAATACTCTTACTAGCTCTCCACTGCTTTCAGGACCAACTTCAATCCTTGTCTTACCTCCAAAACTCACTACAATCTAGCCTTAAACTATTACTGTAGTCTTGATCACCTACCTCTCTCTCTCATTCATTCAGTACCTCAAACTCTAGACAGAATGGACAGATCACTTGAAATACACCCTGTGTTTTCCCGTGCCTTTACATACCACATTACTCCCACTTCACATACCTTCCATTCCCTCTCCAATCTCCAAATACTTATCTCCACCCATCTTTCTGAGTCTAGTTTATATGCCATTTATTCTATGCATTTTCTTTGACTCTCCTAGTTGGAAGGAACTAATTACTTTAAAATTTCCTCGCAGTTTGTTTTTTATTCTCTTTTCACAGCACTTTACTTCCTACTCTGTATTAGTGTTCATTAAATATAATGTTGTTTCTTTATCATTTCCTGGGCTTTTAAAGCAGTTTTTTCTCTTTCTCATCCCCCTGGTTTCCAGTTTCATTTGCCAACTTTCTCTGCCTGAAGGAGGAAGATAGGAAAGGTGGGCTGATGATCAACCATTGCCTAATAAGTTACCACTCTTGCATGGTGAACATTGCCTAGTCTCTTCTCTAGTCTGACTCAACAAATAATCCCAAATAATTGAGAGTTGGCTGATATTTTATTTTAACCGTAATTTGGAGGGTCTTGACCTTCTTTTCATTCCCCCTTATCATAACAGCCTATGACTGGCATGTAAAGACTTGAACATGAGCAGTCAGAACCCATGGTTTGGAAAGATATCTTGTGTTCCTTGGTTGGCAGAATTAAAATTGTTAAAATGTCCATACTACTTAAAGCCATGTATAGATTAAATGGCAGTTTTTGTAATAATAGAAAAAAAAAATCCTAAAATTCATATGGAATCACAAAAGACCCCAAATAGCCAAGGCAGGTCTTGAGAAAGAAGAACAAAACTAGAGGTATCACACTTCTGATCTCAAGCTATATTACAAAACTACAATAATCAAAAAGACAGTATGGTACTGGCATAAAAACAGACACATAGAAAAATGGAACAGAATTGACGGAACAGAATTGACGGTACAGAAATAAACCCATGTATGTACAGTCAACTAATATTTAACAAGGGAGCCAAGAATACTCAATGGAGAAAAGAGAGTCTCTTCAATAAATAATGTTGGGGGACTTCCCTGGTGGTGCAGTGACTAGGAGTCTGCCTGCCAATTCAGGGGAGACGGGTTTGATCTCTGGTCTGGGAAGATCCCACATGCTGCAGAGCAACTAATCCCTTGTGCCACAACTACTGAGTCTGCGCTCTGGAGCCTATTGAGTCACAACTACCGAGACCACATGCCACAACTACTGAAACCCACACACTCTAGGGCCAGCTTGCTGCAACTAATGAGCCCGCATGCCACAACTACTGAAGCTTATGTGCCTAGAGCCTGTGCTCTGTAACATGAAAAGCCATTGCAATGAGAAGCCTGTGCACAGCAACGAAGAGTAGCCCCTGCTTGCCGCAACTAGAGAAAGTCCACGTGCAGCAACAAAGACCCAATGCAGCCAAAAAAATTTTAAAAAAATAAGTAGTGCTGGGAAAACTGGATATTCACATGTAAATGAATGAAATTGAACCCTGGTCTTATACCACTCACTAAAATTAACTCAAAATGGATTAAAGACTTAAATGTAAGAACTATAACCATAAAACTCCTGGAAGAAAACATAGGAAGAGAAATTAGTCAACGATTTTTTGGCTATGACATCAAAAGCACAAGCAACAAAAGCAAAAATAAACAAATGGGACTATGTCAACTAAAAACCTTCTGCACAGCAAAAGAAGTGATTAACAAAATGAAAAGGCAACCTGCAAAATGGCAAAAAGTATTTGCAAACCACTCTCTGATAAGGTGTTAATATCCAAAATATATAAGGAATTCATACAACTCAATAGCGAAAAACAATTTGATTAAAAACTGGGCATAAGGATTCAAATGGATAATTTTACAACGAAGATATACAAATGACCTACTGGTACATGAAAAGGTGTTCAACATGATGAATTATCAGGGAAATGCAAATCAAAACCGCAACGAGATATCACCTCACACCTGTTAGGATAGCTAATATCAAAAAGACAACAAGTATTGGTGAGGATGTGGTGAAAAGGGAACACTTGTATGCTGTTGGTGGGAATATTAATTGGTTCAGCCACTATGGAAAACAGTTTGGAATTTCCTCAAAAATTTGAAAATAGAACTACCATATGATTTAGCAACCCCACTTCTGAGTATATATCCAAAGGAAATGAAATCAGGATCTTCAAGAGATATCGCCCTTTCATGTTCATTGCAGCATTATACACAATAGCCAAGATATGGAAACAACCTAAGTGTCTGTCAGTGGATGAATGGATAAAGAAGATGTGAGATATATATATATAGATATATATATATATATACACACAATGGAATATTATCCAGCCGCAAGAAAGGACATCCTGTCATTTGTGGTAACATGGATGAACCTTATGCTAAGTAAAATAAATCAGAGAGAGAAAGACAAATACTGCATGATTTCACTTATATGTAGAATCTAAAAAAACAAACTCATAGAAACAGAAAGTAGAAGAGCCGTGTCCAGGGGCTGAGGTGTGGGGGAAATGGGGAGAAGTTGGTCAAAGTATGCAAACTTTCACTTATAAGATGGGTTAAGTCTGGTGATCTATTGTACAACATGTGACTATAATGGACAATAATGTATTGTATACTTGAAAGTTACTAAGAGAGTAGGTCTTAAAAGTTCTTACCACACACACACACACACACACACACACACACACACACACAAAGAAACCATTTGCGATGATAGGTGTGTTAACTAACGTTATTGTGGTAATCATTTCAAAACGTGCACGTATGTCAAATCACCACATCGTACACCTTAAACTTACACAATGTCCTATGTCACTTATAGCTCAATAAAGCTGGGGAAAAAAGAACTTATGGTTTTATTTAGCTTCATCAATTGCTTGTTTATCTAAAGCTAGTCTCTTTATTTCTTCAGCCTCAAGTATTGGGGTAGAAATGTGCTTCTTAATCAATGTACCAAATTTTGACTCACCCTTGAGGGGATGAGAGGCTAAAGAGAGGTTTTCCAGAATTATATTTTCCTTTAAAAATGCACTGGCTTTCCAGTTAAGTATGTGGGATAAATTCAATAGCTTTTCCTTATTATGTCAAGCTACTTTAAATATTTCTACTTTAAAACCAATGAGTTAAAATTATTGGCCTTCAGACCTAATACACAAGTGATTTTTAAAAGCATCTAGGGGCTTCCCTGGTGGCACAGTGGTTGAGAGTCCGCCTGCTGATGCAGGGGACACGGGTTTATGCCCCGGTCCGGGAAGATCCCACATGCCGTGGAGTGACTGGGCCCGTGAGCCATGGCTGCTGGGCCTGCGCGTCCGCAGCCTGTGTTCCGCAACGGGAGAGGCCACAACAGTGAGAGGCCTGCGTACAGCAAAAAAAAAAAAGCATCTAATTGTTAGGCTTCCAAAGCTTCTTACAATAAACATTTGGTATGGAATATAGACTTTAAGGAGGAATAGCCAAGGAATCAGGGACCAAGATTTAGTCCTGGCTCTGACACTGTGTGACCTTGGGCAAGCCATGTAACCTCTGGGTGATGTATTTCCTAATCTGTAAGTTTGTGCTTTGGACCAGGTGGTCTTTATCATCCCTCTCAACCTAAAAAAATTTGTAATTTTTAAATGCAAAACCAAAAATTATTTTTCACTTTTAACTTCTACTATTGTACATTTAAAAAAATCAAATCTGAATATATTACTCAGCTTTTCCCTAATAAAAAATTCTATTAAATTTTTTATCAGTAATAATAGTTTTATTCAGCCACTGATATTTTTATACCATCTGTCAGAGTATTTACTTACAGCCATTTTAGATTAAAGTTGATAGCTACTTAATTTTTCAAGTTCCGAAAGATGGAAAGTTCCATAAAGAATACAGTTGTCTTAGATTGGCACTGGTTTCTTATGATATTCAATAACTTTTGTAAAATCTGCTTAGTTTTAAAATCAAATGCTATACTTTCAGGGATACAAACATGGCTCACTATAAATTCCCCAAAGTCTAAAGATTCCATAACAAATTTTCCTCATAAGTCAGTTAGTTCAGTAATAAAGAGGTCAGGCTTTGGAGTCACATGTATCTGGGTGTATACCCATGGCCTTCCAATGTTTAATTTTACATCCTCAAAAATATTATGTATTTGTGATCACTGTCTTCATCTGTAAAAGAAAGATAATATTAGCATCTGTTTATTGAAGTTCTGAGAATTGAATACCATAATGCATGTACAATTCCTGATACAGTAAGCACTCAAAAAATGACTCAAGGAAGAACATGCCTTCACAGGTTTAGCAATCTAATCAAGAAGTTTTAACTTTTCTTTACTCCCACCCACTGCATTTCACAGAATGTCATTCTAGTAGCTCCTGTTGACCACTGTGGTCCTATCTTTAATGGGGTTGTGACATCTGAGGTGGCCAGATAATTCTACTGTTTCTGTTTATCACACTTCAGAAGAGAGCAACCAGTCTGTTGCTTAGGAGCCATTTCCCATACCATGAAATCACAAGAAAAAAGAAAAAGCTGACACAGGAATGGGCACAGACGAGCCATCTGAAGGTCCAGGTCCAGAGATTTTATTAAACAAATGGAGGAACCTGAGTATGGGTGAAACACCCCATTTCTCTCAATGATCTAGCTGAAAACCCAGAAATAGCACACCAGGTACTCCATCCTGAATCCGCTGCCCTAATCATGTTCTCTGCAATTTCTACAGTGTAGTCATTTTGGTTTCTGTTTGAAAGATAAATGGTCTTTGGTGTTCAGTGACTCTTGGATGAAATCATGCCTAGGACATGGATGAAAAGCGAAGAATTAGAATCCAAAGAGTACTTCCAGCCTTTGTCACTTTATTTTCCATTTGGTTGAAAGTATACTCACTGAGCATGTGGATAAGGTCCCTCAGATAGTGACAACTGATAAAAAAGGAAGAGTATAGTCAGGTGATGAAAAGTTCTGGATTACTTGTGGTACAAACACAACGTAAATATTTCATAGAATATTGTATGTCAGAGTTGGAAACAGTCTTAGCATCTAATCCAGTCTTCTCAATTTGCAATGAGTAAACTTATCCTTGTTTTAGGTTATATACCTATACCGTCAAAGACCCAAAAGCTCAAATTAGCTTACAGAGAATACAACATATTTATTTTTTGTTATAAATAAAATGAGATTAACGTGCAAGAAAAGAATCTCTGAGCCTCATTTTTCAAAGAAGAACCAATATATTTAAAAGATAAGATTGTATAGAGAAGCAAATAATTCATAATTTCACTTAAATCAATTAAGTCTAGAAATATAATGATTTATGTAGCATATTTAAATATTGGATCTATCTTTTCAATATATTTTACAATAAATTCACTTGAAATGTTTTAGTTAATAATTTTTATTTATTTTTATATTTTAATCAATTGTATGACTTCTAAATGAATGTGAAAGAGCATTGTAAACTGTAAAGTATAAGTAGATTACTAATAACAGTAACATTTTTGCAAATCAGGGTTTTTTTAACTTTTTAATCTACATTATATTCTTAAGATTATTTCTTGAAACATTCTGCATTAAGTAAATGAAATGATTCGTAACATTCATGCAATTTATTACTAAAACTTCCATCTCAGTGTTAATATGTTTGCACCCAAGCTATACTCTTTTTTAAAATCAAAATATTTCTTTGACTGCTTCTTTCCTTTGCTCCATATGTAATGATATTGATGTACCATATCATTGGTCCGATTTGTGTTTCCTTCCCTTTATTATCACTCCAAATAGGAAGAGAAGATTGTATAAGAAGCTGGGTCCCAATGCATCTCTGGAAATGTTTGTTAAATTGTGTATTCTCCACACCATTTGCTAAGAATTAGTGATTCACTCAGATTTATACAGGAATCAGGGGTCATTGTAACTGGAATTGAAATCCCCTATCATCTTCCCCTTGTTCAGCCGTTTCCTTCGGCTTAAAAGCAAAAATAACCATCTGAAAATCACTAAGAGGCATGGTTTACGTCTAGGGTTTCCATCCTTTTCAGGTTTCAAAAGCAATATTAAAAATTTTACTTCACACTAAAACTCCATTGTGCAAAGAAAATGTAATTTATTTATTTTGTCTATAACTAATTTAGGCTTCCTATTGAGTTTCCCACTCTCTGTTTGGTGAGGGTAAAAATTAATTTAATGTCCAATCCAGTTTAAATCTTAGTCTGATCTAATAAATTAAATAGTCTCTTTAGGGAGTGTTCAGTTTCTCTTGGTAAAAGAGCTTAGTCTCTAAGACAGCTTCCCCCTCCTCCTTACTTCTCTCCTAGGTTGAAGCATAGTTGTACGGGGGAGAAGGATATGGCTTCGGTGACCTCATGGCAGAGGGAATGCTGGGACCCTTGCATGTTAAGTCCCTGACCTCCTCTGGTCTCTGCGGTAATATCCTTTGCCCACATGGTTGCACGTTGCTGTGCTGTTATGTAGAGCCAAAGATGTGGCTAGTGTAACTCACGATCCCCATCCCTCTCTTGGCTTTTTCAGAGCTAGTGCCATTCTTGACTAAGTCAAAATCACCTCAATTCCCACTAGTTGTTTATTCCTCATTCTCTCCACAACCTCCATTGAGCCAACTCGCCCAACAATCCAGGCCTAGCCTGGGCTTCTGGATCACCTTTTGCTGCCTTGGAGCGTCCATAGGCAGTGCCATTGACTCTTAATCTAACATCTAATCCAGTCAAGAATAAGGTAACTCAGTAAAGCCAAACCCTAGGAGTTCTGTTTGCACAACTAAACTAATACGGAGGTACCCCAGGTTAATGTAGGGACAGCCTGAGAAGGTATTACTTTCCAGAGTCCTAAGTGGGGAAAGAGGAGTAAGAACCCTCTGCCCTCGGGGTTACCCTTACTATTTTAATAAACTAATCGGGACCCACAATTTGGTTGTCACTTATTTAGTAAATCCCATCAGTGATCCTTGTCATAATTCCCTATGACCAGAAAAATGCAAATCTTCCCTTCGTCTTCATATATGCATAACCGCTCTATGCACCTCTGTCCTAGCCTGGGCTTAATATACTAAAGGAGGAAAAGAAGGAATGTACAAGTCAACTGCTTGGATTACAAGGCTTTTTTGCCTCACAATAAAATTTTTTAAAATGTTTGATTAACTTTTCCCTTTTTTAAAGCTTGCATTTTTTTAAAAGAGAATAAGCAGTATGTAACTTTCAAAGCAACAATGGAAAAACATTTACCAGTCAAAAAGAGCACAGTAAAGAAGAGGTAAAAGGAAGTAGAGAAAAAAATAGGGATAAATAGAAAGCAGAAAATAAGATAGGAGGCATTATTCAAATAAATAAGTAATCACAGTAAATGTAAAGTTACCTAAATCACCAATTAAAAGTTAGATATTCTAACACTGACTTTTTAAGGATACAGCTATATAATTTTATAAAAAATAAACTTAAATGTAAAAACACAGAAATGTTGAAAATAAAGGATTAGGAAAAATACACCAGGATAAAAACAGCTTAAAAATGTACTGATAGCAATATCACATAAAATATAATTAGGGGAAAATAGTAACAGCATGGTGAAAAACACTCAAATTCATCAGGATGATACGAAATTCTAAAACCTGGGTGGACATTAGTAGCCTATCTTCAAATAATTAAGAGGAAAATTGACAGAATTACATGTATAGATGAACAAATCCAGCATGATAAAATCTCTCTAACAAATTTATTTCAGTAATTGATAGGTGAAGTGGACAAAATAATTAATAAGGTTTTGAAAAGTTTGATAAACTTAATTGACAAATTGGTTTAAAAGATGTATATTTGTATATTACCCAGTTCTAGCAATTATAGAATCCATATCCTTCTCAGGCATATAAGAAACATTTATGTGAAAGTGAAAGAATTTCTAGATCTTAAAGCAAGTCTGAAAATATTTTAGAAAATCAACTATATAGACTACAGTCTCTTATTCAACTATAATTATTTTTAAAAATGAAATAACAAAAAAATCATTGAGGGCTTCCCTGGTGGCGCAGTGGTTGACAGTCCGCCTACCGATGCAGGGGACATGGGTTCGTGCCCCGGTCCAGGAAGATCCCACGTGCCGCGGAGTGGATAGGCCCGTGAGCCATGGCCGCTGAGCCTGCGTGTCCGGAGCCTGTGCTCCACAACGGGAGAGGCCACAACAGTGAGAGGCCCGCGTAACGCAAAAAAAATAAAAATCATTGAAATCATAAATAATCTGTGTAAGATAGGGTTAACTTGTGATTGGTCTCTGCTAGTGCTATGCTTATCCTTGGCCCTTGGTCAAGGCAGGGATAAAATGTACTAGCTAGTGCTTTAAAATGTGTGCATAATCAGATTTTGAGCGTCAAAAGATGAATATCCTCCTTCTTTGCATTCCTTTTGTAACATCTTTATTTTTCTCTATATCATCACCCACTGCAGATACCTGTAAATGTTCTGGGTAAACCAAGGTGTGAATCTTGTACTGGTAAAGACACACTAATAATTTTTCAGTACAGAGTATTGCAAGGGCAGGAAGAAGGGATGACTTTTCTATTCTTATAACAAGGAAGATAGAAATGGAGGGTTTTTTTTCAAGTAAGAGAGGTGAGATACAGCTAGTGTTATCCAACTCCCCCTCCTCATTCTGTTCAGCCCTCCACACAACTGCAAACATTGGTAAACCTATAATGTTCCAGATCGTCAAAGACAAAATTAATTCTGCTTAGAGAAATCTCTACTGCAGTATCAGTTGATATTTAAAAACAGGAAAAATAGATGGGGAGAAAAATCATAGGGCTCACACATTTTCTTTTTCACCTCTCCTCCTCCTCTACCTCCTCCTCCTTCTTTCTCTAAGTGGAAAGGAGAAACTATTTTAGGAACAGGATATGCAAGCAAATACAATATTCATTTAAGTGACAATTTACCAAATGATTTCTTGAACTTACACTAAATTTTTTCTAAAAGCTTCCAAAGGTTGGAATGATAGATATATTTCACAGCTATTTGTTGGCATGTCAGACCTTTTAATTTATTTATTTTTTTGGTGCAGCCACTATAGAAAACAATATGAACGTTCCTCAAAAAATTAAAAATAAATCTACCATATGATCTAGCAATCCCACTTCTGGATATATATCCGAAGGAAATGAAAACAGGACATGGAAGAGATATATGTTCTCCCATGTTTACTGCATCCGTTCTGTATAGAAATTCGGAAACCTTCACTGGAGGTGAGACTTGTATAACAGGAGCTGACAGTAGATGCTTTAGTCAGAAACTATGCTAGGAATAACTAGTCCTAGCTCTACTGGAGAGGGCTGAAAAATAAAAAATTCCATTATGATTAGCATTAAAAATTCCACAAAATATCTCAAATATCCAGGTGTCTCTTTGACTATGATATAAGACCTAAAATTGTTTCCATATAATGTGTGTTTCCTCCTCTGAGGAAAACTGGGAGGGCCTCGAATGGACTAACTGCAAGTTCTCTTTCCCCTGTGTTCCCATCATAAGGTCCTCTAGCCAAACAACCCTCCTTATCAAGGGGACCGGGCACAGTGCCTGCTTATCCCTGAATAGCAAGTTTCAGTTCCCTGGTAGCCAGAGGAATTAGTCAAACAAGTCACTCACATCCTTTAACAGGAGCCAAGGGTCATCTCATTCTCTTGCTACTACAAAACCTGCGTCTTACAACTCCTACTTGTTCATTCTATTCCCGAGTGCAACCCTAGTGTGGTCCTTAGTGGTATGTTTCGAGTATATATGACTGATAACTGCTGTCAATCTCATCTGTTGAATTTCAGTGTTATGTGTTCAGCCATCCCCATAAACCTAGGGAGGGAATCCTTCTCTCACCGATGGGGTGAAGTAGAAGTGAATAAAACAATTGGCATCATGAACAAGGTGGCTCAACAATGACCAATGACACCTGGACCTGGTCAGCTTTAACTGCTCTTGGCTAATGAATCCTGTGATACAGCAGCAGCTGCCTGGGACAGAACTGCCAGTTGCTGGTGGGCTTGTTCTTTGGCTTGCGGGGCACTTTGTTGTCTCTCTCATGTGTTACCATATCTTCCCACCCACCCTAAAGTACTCTCATCTCTGAGATAAGATATGCTGTTAATTGGTTATACCCCAGGGTGACATGCCATTGGGTTCAGCCTGTGTTTGGCAGTGGTCTCTGAGGCTCCCATCTGTAACAGCAGTAACAATACAGTGTCCTAACCTGTTGGTGCCGAGTCCTGCTTACCAAGGTTTGGGCTGGTGACCATCACTGGCTGTTTGGGGCAGCCATAAGGACATTTTTTGTGATTGTACACTCCTGTGATTGACCCAGGGAAAGCTCTTTGTGAAGTTTCAAAGAAGGAGACCACCAACACAGGGAGAATTAAGTATGGCATCCCAATTGCCAAATAGTCATTGTTGTTTAGGCAAGGATAGAGACCTTGCTTGTTTCCTGTGCTGCTCCTTTGCTGCTGTCATACACTCTCCAGACTCCTAAAGTTGTTGAGGTGCAAATCCATTACTGAGGGCAGCCCGTGGCCCAGACACTAACAAGAAAAGAAAAATGGAAGGAGCATTTGGTCTTAGCCCTTCCCCAGTTGAGGTAACTCAACTGCTCTCCCAATGCAAAACCCCTAGCCAATGTGCCTCGCCTGTGCTTACCAGGATGCCAAAGGGCTAATCTTGCCATCATGATGTTTGATGACCACCAACTAACTGGTCCATAGACAAAATGACCTTACTGCATGTGTACACTGATCTGGGGAAATTGACTGGAGGAACCTACGACTGTTTGTAAGGTGGGGGCCCAATCTCCTGCACTATTCCCAGAAACTCCACACCATGGACAGAAAGACAGAAACTAAAAGCTTCAACTTTACATGGCTAGAAATCCAAAATATTCTAAGAAACTACATCCAGAGTGAAAAGAAGAAAGAAAGAAAGGAAGAAAGGAAGAAAGGAAGAAAGGAAGAAAGAAAGAAAGAAAGAAAGAAAGAAAGAAAGAAAGAAAGAAAGAAAGAAAGAAGGAAGGAAGGAAGGAAGGAAAGAAAGGAAGAAAGAAAGAAAGAAGGAAGGAAAGAAAGAAAGAAAAAAGAAAGAAGGAAGGAAGGAAGGAAGGAAGGAAGGAAGGAAGGAAGAAAGAAAGAAAGAAAGAAAGAAAGAAAAAGAAAGAAAGAAAGAAAGAAAGGAGGGAGGGAGGGAGGGAAGGAAGAAGGAAAGAAAGAAAGAAAGGAAGGAAGGAAGGAAGGAAGGAAGAAAGAAAGAAGGGAGGGAAGGAAGGAAGAAGGAAAGAAAGAAAGAAAGGAAGGAAGAAAGAAAGAAAGAAAGAAAGAAAGAAAGAAAGAAAGGAAGAAAGAAAGAAAGAAGGGAGGGAAGGAGGGAGGGAAGGAAGGAAGAAAGGAAGAAGGAAAGAAAGAAAGAAAGAAAGAAAAGAAAGAAAGAAGGAAGGAAGGAAGGAAGGAAAGAAAGAAGGAAGGAAGGAAGGAAGGAAGGAAGGAAAGAAAGAAAGAAAGAGAAAGAAAGGAGGGAGGGAGGGAGGGAGGGAAGGAAGGAAGGAAGGAAGAAGGAAAGAAAGAAAGAAAGGAAGGAAGGAAGGAAGGAAGGAAGGAAGAAAGGAAGAAAGAAAGGGAGAAAGGGAACAAGCCAGCAAACCTGTGCAGCAAGAGAAAGCAGGATCTTAGTGGAAGATTGTCTTAAGCCATTGACCTCAGGGTTCTGAGCCCAGCCTTCTTCTGCTGCACCACTCTGCTGACTATGCCCATCTTGCAACAAAAGTCCTGAATGGGAGTTATAAGGAAAAGCACCCATGGTACCCCTATGGCACAGCACAAGGGTTAATTCTAACCCAACGTAAGCCTTGAGTCCTTAAACAACACAACCATTGCTGTGGGGTAGGCTTCCAACCTTGAATACACAGATTTTTTTAGGAGAACCACTGACCAGAACTGCACACCCTGGTTAGGTAACCATTTGCTTGACTTGTTTTACAACAGGAGGTTCTGGTAAGGAACATGGAACTAACAAGCCACCACCAACCAGAAGAATTTGGGAAAGGTCAAAAGGAGAGAGGAGACACCAGTCCATATGTCCTACCAACCTCCCAGAATCCTCGTTGCTGGAATCCATCTTGGCTGAGCTATGCGTGCACCACCAGGAAGGACCCTGAGTCAGAATGATTGGCCAGAGACAACCCGGAAACTAACCCCATCACCATAAAACCTGAGACTGTGAGCCACGTGGCAGAGCAGTTCTCCTGGGTTCCCTTACCCTCCTGCTCTCCACCCAGGTGCCCCTTCCCGATAAAGTCTCTTGCTTGTAAGCACGTGTGTCTCCTCAGACAATTCATTTCCTACTGTTAGATAACAGCCCACTCTCGGGCCCTGGAAAGAGTCCCCCTTCCTGCAACAAGGTGAGTCTCTCTGTAGGAAGAAAGTTATGAACATGAGCTGGGTAAAGAGAACCCTTCATTCCTGTAGTATATCCAGTGACAAAGCGATAATGAAAAAAAGGGGAATAAAATTTAAAAACCTGGATACTACTGGAGGAAACAAACAAAATAATGAAAGAAAAATCCAGAATTTGACCCAATTGGAAATTTGAAATTTACTAAAATAGTGTATACAGCAAAAAGATAAAAGTATGCTGTTTGGCTTTTGCATCTCTGCCTCATAGGTTCTCAATTAACTTGAACATCTGTTAAGTCACACCAATTGGCAAAACTTCATGAACTTCATCAATACTGGGGCTCAAATTAGAGTTATGCCTAGGAATGCACTAAATTTAAACATGGTTCTCCTATAATCTTAGGGGAGTTACAGTATATAACATAGAGGACAAATAGGTATGCTTCACCTTAACCATCATTTCCATTGCCTAAATTTTCCATAGTTATAGCACTGACAGGCTTGAAATATCCAAGTAGCATGGACACTCTAACCCAATGAGTGATAAATTAAAATTCAATAAATAGTTGACAGAAATTGGCTTAACAAAATAAAATCCCATGGACAACACTCCTCCCAGATAAAAATAGTTAATATGGCCCAATCAATGTAAATTAAACCAGGGTCTTCAAGGATTTAAACTTATTTATAAGACCTAGTAGTTGAAGGGGTGATTATCTCAGCTGCTTCTCCATTAAACATCTCATTTTGGCCTGTTCTTAATCCTGGAAAGAATGAGTCGTGCCTCATAATGAAAAAGGGTAAGACCCAAGGGTCAGCACAATTGATCACCTGTCAGACAGTCATTGTAGAACTGGTTTCCCTGGGCAAGAAATGTCTGTATCTGCACAAGTTTACAGACTCCTGGACCATTGCCTAAAATTTGTCCCCTGTGGGGTAAAGAACTCTGAGAAGCTCTTGGCTTCACAGATACCCAAAATGTAAATCAAGGTAACAGATGTCTCTACATATACTAAAGCCACAACACAAAGCTGCACCAGGACACTCCTCATGCCCTTTGGAATTCCAGGCATTACCGGTAGTGACCAAAGCACTAGTTCCACTTCTCAAAATATACAATGTTGAGCTTTTGAAGAAGGTATTCAATGGAACTTACACCTCTCCTATAGGCCCCGGCAGCTGGCTTAATTGGGAGGCATAATGGGCTTCTTGAAGAACTCCTATTTTAGTTTAAAAATGTCAAGTGGACCCCATGCTGGTTGTTACCTTTGCCACAGGCATTGATTAATCTAAACGTGTCCCCTCTGGGGATATGTACTCTCTACCACAATGCCACACAATTCCCTCGATATACTTTATTGGCCATAAAAAGGGACACTTCTAAAGTTTATATTTTTTACAACAATCTCACCAAGTCCTTTTCTCCCTGGTCAAAGTAACTACTTTGCTTTCTAGGGAGGTACTTCTCTTACTCCCTAGAAGTCTTACTCATCATCAAGGTTTAAAGCGATGTCAAGGGTAAACTGTAGAATAAGTCCTAATATTATGGGTGCCTTGACATCTTGGGAAAACCAGAGGGGTCTCAGATAGCCTAACTGCAAGTTCCCCTTTCCCATTGTGCTCATCAGAATGAGGTCCCCTAGTCAAACAACACTCCTCGTCACAGGGACCAGGCGTAATACCTGCCTCTGCAGGTTTCAGTTCCCTTCCAACCAGCAGAATTACTTCTACAAACCAATCACATGCTCCCATAGGAACCGGGGGCACCTCATCCTCTTGTTTACTAGAAAGCCTGCCTTCCACAGCCCCTGCTCATCCATTCTGTACCTGAATGCAACACCTGTGTGACCCTGCATGGCATGGTGTTCTCTTTCCCCAGGTTGTGACTATATATGACTAATAAACTGTTGTCAGTCTCACTTGTCAGGTGTTTGTCATGTGCTCAACCATCCCTATAACACTAGAACAGGACTCCCTCCCTCCCCAACAAGGTGAAGTGGAGGTGAATAAAACATTGACCACTCAAGGACCAAGGAAGTAGGCATTAATTTTTTAAAATTGAAGTATAGTTGATTTACAATATTATATTAGTTTTAGGTGTACAACATAGCCATTCAATATTTTTATAGATATGCACCATAAAAATTATTATAATTTATTGACTACTCCCTGTGCTGTATATTACATCCCAGTGACTTATTTATTTTATAACTGGTAGTTTGTATCGTTTAACCCCTTCAGCTTTTTCACCCATTCCCCTACCCCTCTCTTCTCTGGCAACCACTAGTTAGGTCTCTATATCTATGAGTCTGTTTCTGATTTGTTATATTTGTTCATTTGCTTTATTTTTTAGATTCCACATAGAATTGAAAGCATACAGTATTTGTCTTTCTCTGGCATACTTATTTCAGTAAGCGTAATACCCTCCAGGTCCATCCATGTTATCAAATGGCAAGACAACTAAATATCAAAAAAAAAAATCTGATTACAAAATGGGCAGAGGACCTGAATAAGCATTTTTCTAAAGAAGATATACAGATGGCCAACAAGCACATGAAAAGATGCTCAACATCACTAATCATATTAGGAAAATGCAAATCAAAACCACGAGATACCACTTCACACCTGTCAGAATGGTTATCATCAAAAAGACAAGAAATAACAAGTGTTGGTGAGGACATGGAAAAAAGGGAACCCTAGTACCCTGTTGGTGGGAACATAAATTGGTGCAGCCACTGTGGGAAGCAGTATGGAGGTTCCTAAAAAAATTAAAAATAGAACTACCGTATGATCCAGCAATCCCACTCCTGGGTATGTATTTGAAGGAAATGAAAACGTTAATTTGAAAAGATATATGCACCTCAGTGTTCATTGCAGCATTATTTACAATTGCCAAGATATGGAAGCAACCTAAGTGTCCATTGACATGGATGGATAAAGAAGATATATTTATATGTAATGGAGTATTATACACCTATCAATATATATAATGGAGTATTACTCAGCCATAAAAAAGAATGAAATCTTGCCATTTGTGACAACAGGCATTACTTTTTTTAGGTATAAATTAAGAACAGAGTGGGCAAAATAATTTCTGAAAAAGAAAAGCTACGAGACAGGCCTCACCTGACCAGATATTAAAATGTACTATGCAGGCATGGTAAATAAAAGTCTTTGGCACATACACAGTCAGATCAATAAAACAGAAAACAGTCCAAAAGTAGACCAAAGTAAATATGGGAATTTAGTATATGATAAGAGTACTTGTTTTAAAGTGGAAAAGATAAATTCCTCAATAAATAATGTTGAGACAACTGGTTATCTATTTTGAGAGAAAAAAAGATAAGCCTGGATTCTTAACTCACTTTTTACTTAAAAATAAATCCAGATAGCTCACAACTTTAAACATAAAGAATAGATTTGGAAAATGTTTCTTAGAAGACAACATGGGGAAAATGTTCATATCGAGGAACTGGTGAAGCCTTCCTAAAGCAACACACAGGACCCAGAAGCTTTAAGGAAAAAGAATGATAAATTTAATGACATGAAAAATTTACAAATTTTCTCAGCAAAAAACACCCTAGAAAAGTCAAAAGATAAACGAAAACTGGAAAATATATTTACAGCACATATAGCAAAGAAGGAGCTAGGTTTTCCAGATCTTTTTAAATAAGAAAAACATAAACCAAAGGATGGATATGCAAAGGGCACAAACAGGAAAATCACAGGAAAAAATATATGAATGACTTGTAAATATGGAAAAATGTTTAATCTCACCCATACATTAAAAAATCTGAATGAAAATAAGTGTACAATATTATTTCTCTTATCAGATTGCTGAAGATCCAAATATCTAATCATACATAGAAGAATAGTGACCTACACAGAGTAGAGGAAGATGTGAGCCAATAGGGACTCTCTTATATTGGTGGTTGAAGGAAATATTGAAGAAATTAGTTTGGAGGACAATTAAGAGCATTTATCAAAATTAAAAATACACATATCTTTTGATCCACTAACTCAGATTTTATTCTGTAGATGTTTCATGCTAAATATGCATACATCCACACACAAGGATATTTATTGCAGATCGGTTCACAATAGCAGGAGTAGAAACACTCCTCATGCCTTTCATTCAGGTAAATGTTTGAATAAATCCTGTGCAATGTTAAGCTTTTCAAAGAATGTGCCTGATTTATATGTACCTAATAAAAAGTTTCTCAGATTTCCAGTACATACCTTGTTTTATTGTGCTTCGCTTTATTGCACTTTGTAGATACTGTTTTTGAAAAATTGAAGATTTGTGGTAACTCTGCGTGGAGCCAGTCTTTCAGCATCATTTTTCCAACAGTATTTTCTCACTTTGTGTCCCTGTGTCATATTTTGGTAATTTTCACAATATTTTAAACTTTAAAAAAATTATTATTATATTTGTTATGGTGATCTGTGATCAGTGATCTTTGATGTTACTATTGCAAAAAGATTATGACTTGCTGGAGACAGATGATGATTAGCATTTTTAGCAATAAAGAATTTTTATTATTATTATTTTTTTTGCGGTACGTGGGCCTCTCCTTGCTGTGGCCTCTCCCGTTGCGGAGCACAGGCTCTGGACGCGCAGGCTCAGCGGCCATGGCTCACAGGCCTAGCCGCTCCGCGGCATATGGGATCTTCCCGGACCAGGGCACGAACGCGTCCCCTGCATCAGCAGGCAGACTCTCAACCACTGCGCCACCAGGGAAGCCCTATACATTGTTTTTTAAGACATGCTATTGCACACTTAATAGACAGCAGTATAGTGTAAACATAACTTCTGTATGCGCTGGGAAACCAAAAAATTGTGTAACTCTTTATTGCATGCAATATTCACTTTATTTCAGTGGGCTGGAACTGAACCTGCAATATCTCTGAGGTATGCCTGTATATGATTAACTGTACAAAAGGAGAATACAGAACAGTTTGAAAAGTATACTCTTATTTGTGTAAAAGAAAAACGGATATCACTTCTATATGAAAGCATACAAAAGACACTGTAAATAGCGTGTGCCTCTAAGGAAAGGAGGATCTGGGTGTCCAGGGTGGTAGGGAGATCTCTTTTATATTGTATACCCTTTGCCTTGTTGAAAAATTTTACCATTTGCATGTATTACTTTTTCAACAGAAGAATGTTGTGAATTAAGAAAAAAGAAGGAAAGAGAGTCATGGGACATTTGGTTTGAGAACCAGACAGAAAGCATTCCTCTTAGCATGTATATTACCTGAAATAAAAGAGATATTTATGAGTGTCGCCTTGAAACAGCTGAGGAAGGGTGTGGTTTAAAAGTTTCTAGCAGGCAAGGGATGGTAAATGGAAATTAATTGTCCAAATACCATTATTAAGAATTTAAGATTTGTAGAATATCATTGGTGAGCTCTTTGTTTAGTGTGCTGTTTTTGTTGTTGTTTTTAACTTTATTGAGGATTAATTGACAAATATAATTGCATATATTTGAAGTGTACAATGTGATGATTTGATATGCGTTGTGGAATGATTACCGAAATCTAGATAATTAACACATTCATCACCTCATTTCACATACTTAATGCTTTTGTTGTTTACTGTTTAAGAGCTTTCATCAGTTCATTCAAGATTTTTGTTCCCCTGACATTATTTTCCCATGTATTTTTCCTAATATTGAAATAATTTTTTGGTGTTTCTCTCATCAAAAAAACCATAGACATTCATTATAAAATATTCATATAACATAGAAAAGTATAAAGAATATGTAAAATGTATCTCTAAACCTGCTACCTGGACAAAATGACTGCTATATTTTGGTGTCTATTCCGCCAGAATTATACATATGTATTAGTAAATATTATAATAAATACTATAAATTATGCATTTAACAGTGCAATACATACAATTTTATAATCAAATTTTACAACCAACATTAAATAACAGACAAGTTTCTATGCCAATTACTAAGGCTGTATATTATCGTATTATCATACATATATCATCATTTGTAATGAATGCAAAGTGTACTGTAGTGTTGAAGTTTTAAAATTTATTTACCGAGTTTATTATTTGTGGATGTAAACAGGGTTTTTAATTCCTTAAGCAGCATCTCACCTGCAACTGAGATTTGCAGAAGAACTACTTTATATCCCACATAACATTCTGTAGAAATGAATATATATGAATGACATTCATTAACTGCTCGTTGAAATTGAGTTCTTTCCAGGGTCTTTGAGGATTCATAGATGAATCTATTATAGGAATCGAGAAAAAGTGTTTTAAGAGTACAAAGGAAGGAACAATTTATTTGAGATGAAATGGTGGAAAAACTTTGTGGGGAAGTTAACATTTGCACTGGTCTTTGTAGGAGGAACGAGGAAGCGCATTCTGTGAAGGAAGTTTAGAATTTTTAAAAAGGCGAGTAAAGAGTCCGCGGGGAGAGCCTGGTTAGCTCTCTAGACAGTGCTCATAAATTGACAATTAACTTGGTGAACTCTCTACTGTATCCAGAAACTGGCATTCAGGCAGTTTATCAGGAGTCCTTTATTTATTTATCATACATATTGTGTGTAATATTTATAGTGTAAAATATAATGGAGGGTATAATTAATAATAACTTGGTAGCTTGGCATTTTTTTCAAAATATGAAGCAAATTTAAAATGCAACCAAAATTATATAAGCTTTTATTAAATATCTTCATAAATTAGACATCAATTTTAGCAGTGGAACATGAAGATGTATACATTTTTCCAGTTTAATTTAAAAAATATTTTTAAAACTACAGAGTTCATAGTTGTCAATATTTTTGATGATGTTATTTATAAATGTACATTTAAGGATAAAATGTACTTTTGTCTTTCTGCCAACCAGAAACATATTTATTTTGTAAAATGTTTTGGAGCTTCTGTTTTCACCCCAAAGATGTAGAGAACTTGAATGAGCATTGCTGTCACTTTAAAAACAGAGAAAAAGCTAGACAAACTGAAAATGAACGAACTTTCTTGAATCTTCCAGAGAACTAAGTTTTCAGGCCAAACGAGTAACTAAAAATCTGAAAAAAACAGGTCTCTGAAGGGAGAAAGAGGACTTACTTTTATTTATTTATTTATTTATTGGCTTGCGGGATCTTAGTTCCCTGACCAGGGATTGAACCCGGGACCTTGGCAGTGAAAGTGTGGAGTCCTAACTACTGGACCGCCAGGTAATTCCTGGGACTTACTTTAAAATGCATATAGTAGTCCTTATCTTCACTACTAAAAACAGAAAAAGAGGTACGAGTAATACACAATTAGTGGAGATGAAATAGAATCATAAAAAGCTCAATTAAACCCAGATCACGTAGAAAGAGGGGAAAAGAAACATAGAACAAGGGGTACACACACACACACACAAACCAAATGTTTTCAGATGTTTAGTGCAACTATTGGCACATTGTAGGATGCTAGTAGGCTCAGTGTATATTGAATGGAATACCCTATAGGAGTATTTGAAATTGAAGTGGTCAAGATTGGCCAAGCTTTGCTTATAGACAAGGTTGGACCCATTTGTAGCCTTGTTGGATGACCAGGATGACCAGAGCAGAGAGGATATTCTTAGAAGGGGAGGGGGGTGGGAAGAGGGGTGTGCGTGTGTGTGTGTGTGTGTGTGTGTGTAGGATCGGGGCGAAATTAGTAAGGGGGTAGATATGGATGTGAACCAAGACTGATGTATAAGATGATAAATCATAAATCCCTAAGGTAGTTCAAGTTACACACACAAAAAGAGCAAGGCTAAGGATTTCTAGTTTATAAAACAAAAGATGGAAGTTTCCTGTTTGCTGACTCTCATGGATCCAGCAGTGGTATCTGCGCCCAAGAAAATCAATCTTGGTGCCATTTTGACTTGGTAGTGGCGTGATGGTGGGGTGCAGGCTGTGGTGAAAAGAGGCTGCCAACCTCTGTTAGGTAACAAAGCTCTTTGGAACCTGCAAAATTCAAGGTGAGTTCTGTAGCAGCCGTAGGACTGAAGACACCTGGGATTAAATTCAGAGAGCTTCATCTTTTCTCATACCCCCCATTATTTGTTTCCCAAAGTGATGTTAAGCCTCAGCAAATCTTCAGGGAACCGCTGCATTTGGAGACTCCAGCTGTGCTTTGTTTCTATCTGCAAGCCACTAGCAACACCCTATGGTGAATCTGCCCCTGCGGGATGCGACCTGGAAAAAGAAAAAGGGAAGAATCTCTAAATGTAAAGCTTTTCAAAATGGAGACCATGTAAAGGATCCAGTGGAGCCAGTGAAGTAAAATATTACTTGTGTATTGCAGTCACCTTATTGCAATCCTGACTAACCAAATGGGGCCTTGGTTTGCTTGGTTTCTGCCTGCTGGGCTTGGGGGATGATGGAAATTAAGCTAGTATAATGCCATAAATGCCAAAGAACAAGGACAGCACACTAGATGCCTTCGTGTGGAGGAGTAGAGAGTTGCATTTTATTCTGATGTAAACTTATGAAAAATTGGGACAAAAGTGGGAAGAGGGAAAGTGGGACTGGCACTCAGTTATTTCTCAAATTCATGTGAAATAAAAACAGTTGATAGTATAATGTGAAAAATGTAGAACATTATGCTGTCTCATTCATTAATTCAGCTCTATCCTGATCTCCCTCACTTGTCTTAACCTGGCCCTTTCCATCCTCCACCTTGGTTTTTCTTAAAAGTAAATCTGAGCATGTCTCTCCCCTACTTGAAAACCTTCAATGACTCTCTAATACCAATAGGAAAGAGCATAATAATCTTAGCAAATACTTGTGATCAGATCCCACGAATATCTCCAGCTTTTTCTCTCTCTGAAACTGTCCCCACTCATGTACTTTATGCTCCATAAATATCAGAAAGCTTCTAATTTCCTGCACATACTCTATTAATGGCATGTTCCTATATCTTTGCACAGCCTGATCCTTCTCTGGAATGCCGTTTCTGCACTATCCTGCCTGGATAACTCCCACTTCCTCTACCGTGATCCAATAGCTTTTCACTCTCTCTGAGATTTCCTCCAACCTCATAGAGGAATATTTCCCTGTGCTGCCACTGTTACTTGTGCATGGTTTTATTGCTGCATTCATTACAATGCATTGGAAATTATTTACTTATATGCCTTCCATCATAGACTGCAAGTTCCTTGAGGCTAGAGACTTCTCCTTCTTTGGTTATCAGAGATTTAGTATATAATAAATATTCAGTGCATGTGTGGTCAATGTGGGATAGATCATTGTGGTTCTTAATGACTCCAAGAGCTATAAGAAGATAGAATCTGAGCAGCATCTTCTATGGCTTGTTTGTTTTCAGACCCATCCTCCCAGGTAATCACTTAGACTGCAAGACTTTTCTTTAGACAATTGGTGGATAGTTTCTTTTTTCCAAAACCTTTTAAACTCTTCAATCTGTTGATCAAACAGTATGTACTGGGTGCTAAAGTAGGCCTATAAGTCATGGCTGCAGCCTTTGAGGAATTTGTAATCTGGTTCAGATTCCTGGGTTTGTATATGGACCATGGTTATCAACCATCCGGACGGCCTGGGATTGTCCCAGTTTTAGCACTGAAAGTCCCATGTCCTGGGAAACCCCTCAGTCCCAGGCAAACCAGATGGTCAGTCATCCTAGTGAAACAGAGCAGGATCCTATGGTCCTTGTCCCCCATGTCCTCAGCCTACCTTTTGTCTGTGGGAAAATTTTAGCCAAAGAATAAGTTTAATCAGAGAAGTGAGAAAATGCAAAAACAAAGGAAAACAGTCCAACAAGACTAAATAATAATAGTTTAGGCATTAAACAAAGTCAAGGACTTTTAGTTCCTCTTCAAGAGCTATAGATAATATTCTGAGCCACATCCTGTGAGCTGTCTTATAGATACTGAAACCCACACCAGGTGGAAGAAGTTAACTACATGACGACCAGGCTATAGCTGTGACATAAGCTGCCATAATTCCGAGAACTGGCCTCAAAGAAATGGGAACAAACTGACCCTGGAACTGAAGATTAACTAACTGTACTTAAAACAATCAAGAGACGCTGATCAGACCATTGCATGACCAAATTCAAGATGACTGTCAGAGCTGACTGTGCTGATTCTGCATGTAGCCCCCTCCCTCTACCAATAAAAGCTCTTGCCCCGATTGTCGGCCGGGGGGCAGTGCGGGGAGTCGGCCTTTGGACGGGCGTCCGCCCTCCCCATCCCCCCAGGTTGCCAGCTCCAAAATAAAGCAAACTTTCCTTTCCACCAACCTTGCCTTTTTACAGGCTTTTGAGCAGGGAGCAGCCAGACCCCCACTTTTGGTCACACTAGGAGATACTCAGTGTATCTTCTTTCTTCCTTATCCCTAATCTAAACCAGAACAAGGGCAATCACAATTTGAATGTGAATACTACTGATATGAATTGTGTCCTCACAGTGCCTTTCAGGGATGAAAGTAGAAGGGGAAAGGAGGGCCTAAAATAAAGAGATCCCTCTACTCTGAAGTTTTTCAGAGAAAACTAGTGAGTAAGGGTCTTTACTGATATTTTGGATTCAGGGCCATGAATTGAAATCTCTCTTGCTAACAGAGGGTGGTCAGTTTGCTTAGAAGGTGCTTGCTCATTGTTTTGGGTAGTTGGACTAACAGAAGAGATATCTTTTGTATACACACAGTGAGGCTTGGTTGAAGCCTGATTCTACCCCTTCTGAACAATGAAGTTTCTTTGATCATCCCATGTTTTAGTTTCATTATCTTTTGTACAGAATAGCCAAAGTAACTACCTCAGAGGGCTGTGAGGAAAATAAAATTAAATAATGCAAGTGAAATGTTACATTGTAAAACGTACTAAAAATTTTCATTTAGCTTGGGTAAGTGGCCATCAGGCCACTGGGTAACAAAATAGAAGACTGTGTTTTGACATTTTGAGCTCTTGATAATGGTGGAAATCAGCATCTAGGGGGATATTATCATTTCTTCACACAATTATTGCCTTTTAGATAAACATTTAATCAACATATTCTATGAGTCAAGCACTGTGCTAAAGGTTGAGGAAACATTGATAACTGGTAAGGAAATGAATTACTGTTTCAGTTTTAATGAATTCATATTCTGGGAAAGTGAAGGTGAGCTTCTTTGTTACCTTTTTACATTAGGAAGGAAAGTGGTCTAATCCTGGATTAAGTAGTGTCGATTAAGGGGACAATGGTATGCAAATTTTTAGATACCAGATGATAAGGGAAACTTGGATGATCTTAGAAGCTAGGCGAAATTACTTAACAAGTCTAAGCCAGGTTATTTGAATAGTCTGAGTGGTAACACAATTTGTTTGGAGGTTCAATTTTTTTAGAAGCAGCCAAAATTTGGAGCCAAAGCTGTGAATAAAGTTGGTGATTAAACTAGGGAGCAAGATTTTCATTGAAAGAAATAGGTTGTGACTATTAAAATGGTGATCACATTTTTCTTATGTGGCTTATAAACTTATCTGAAGATATTTTTCAGAACGGAATTCTAAAAGGGTCTTGGATGTGTAGCATAATTGCTGGAAAGTGTGTATTTTTCTAAGATGACAGCTTTAAGGGAAGAACTTTCATTGAAAGTACACTTTCTTATGTTTGTGTTTTTCAATCACATTTTTTAATAACTTATAAGCCCATTATTAAAACCAGTTAGAGAAAAATAATGCCTGTGACCCCATCATCCTCACAAAGTTAATGTTTTCTTATATTATGTTTTGTTACATAACTGTCACTTTTCATTATGTGTTATTATTCATTTATAAGGTGGGATTTCATTTTTAGATATACATCTCAGTCATCTGAAGCCCCAGATAAAAAAATACAAACAAAAATAAATAAAATAAAATAAAAAGTTTGTTTTAGGCTGGAAAGACTATCCAGCAAAGACTATTTGCTGACCTTTTGGATACAGTTAACAAACGCAAAGTTGCTCAAAGTATTTTGTGTAGCTTCTTTGGTTTGAAAGTTTCAGACATGCAGCTTTGAAGTAGCAATGTTCTGGCTCTCTTTTGTTTCCTGCTATGAGTCCCAGCTTCCCAGAAGTGACTGCTGCTTGAGGAGTCTGTAGCTAGTTAAATGAGGATTACTGTATGTAACTTCATATGACTTACCAAGGAGCATGACAGGGTTCTCCATGGGGAAGCAACAAATGTAGAAGATCTGGCAGTTTAATGGAACACACACAGAAAATTCCTCATGTTGTGCTGTAAACACAATTGTTAGTAGACTCCATGCAATGAAAATGTCTGGTACGTTCTTGGAACCTAGAACTTCGTATTACAGTTAGAAAATTCTTTTCAGAATTATAAGTAAACTAAGGTGTATGAAAATGATTACGGTAGATGGAAAATTACTAGAGCTACAACTTTGGAAACTGTGCCACACTCTGTGGGGAAAAACAAAAACAACAACAACAAAACTTTGGTTGTGAAGAATAAAAACAACAACAAAACAAAAACAACAAAAAACCTTAAAATGCAAAAGAACACTTTCTTACTGGTATCACAAGTTGCTCTAGGTTTACCTTGTATTTTCTCTGCCCAGCCAAAGAATTAACCACTTCTGCAACTCAAAAGAGTACAGGAAGAACATGGAATAACTCCCAGTGGCTTAAGGTGCTGTTTTAATCTCCTCCTCTTCACCCTATAGGCGAGGGAAGGATTCCTATCCTAGGATTATGAGAATGGCCAAACACGTGACACCCAACACTAGACAGATGAGACTGATAAAAGTTTATTGGTCACATATACTCACAGCCCAGGGGACTAGGGCATCACATGTCACATAAGGACACAAGGGTGTTACACTTGGGGACATAGTGACCAAGCAGGGTCCGCAGGAGGCAAGCTTGTAGTATCAAGAGGGTGGGGACTTCCCTGGTGGTCCAGTGGTTAAGACTCCTGGCTTTCAATGTAGGGCGCATGCAGGGGTTTGATCCGCATGCCGTGCGGCGTGGCCAAAAAAAAAAAAAAAGGAGGGTGGATTCCCCCTGGTTCCTATAGGAGGATGCAATTGGCTTGTTTGAATAATTCTGCCGTTTGGCAGAGAACTGAAACCCACTACTCAGGGATAAGCAGGCACTGTGCCTGGATCCCTCGATAAGAATTGTTTGGCTAGGGGACTTACCTGCAGGAGCAGAATGAGGAGGGAAGCTTGTGATTAGGCCACTTGAAGCCCTCCTGATCTCAGCAGATGTCAAGGCAACACATAATAATAGACCTTCATTTTAGGCCTTCCATCACAAATGGATTAAGTTGAACTATAAAATAAATAACAGTATTTGATTACAACCCATAGAATAAAATAAATATCCATGAGTTCATACTGAGATAAATAATAGAATAGGAAATAACCCTTCCTTACAGAAGAGATCTACTTTAACAAATCTAGAAGAAAAGAAGATAATAGAAAAATTACCATTAAAACATCCCAGTAAAAAAAAACAAAAAAACAAAAAAACAAAAAAAAATCCCAGTAATAATTGTTGCTGGAAAGATCTGCTGAAGGATGCTAACATTAGTGGGCAAAATTTAGCAGAGAAACAACAAATCTGTATAATCTCAAAGTACCTTCTCCAAGATGTTTATTACTTACAAAGAGAATAATAGTAAACTTACATAGTAGAGAAAGCTGGCAGACACTACCCTTAACCATGTGATCAAGGTTAATGTCACTGGTAGGAAGACATATACACATCATGTACCCCTGATATGATGCACTGAGAAGGGTGCAACCCCACCTCTGTAGTAATCTTCCAAAAAATGCATAACTTCAATCTGATCATCAGAAACCATCAGAGAAACCCCAGTTGAGGAGCATTCTAGAAAATAACTGACCAGTACACTTCAAAAGTATTAGGACATGAAAAACAAGGAAAGGCTGAAGAATTTTCAAAGCTCAGGGGAACCTAAGGAAATATGATAACTCAGTGCAGCATGGTATCCAGGATTGGATCCTGGAACACGAAAAGGGTATTAGTGGAAAAGCAATGAAATCTGAAAGTCTGTAGTTTATTTAATAGTACTGTATAAATGTTAATTTTTAGATTTGATAAATGCAAAAATTTACCTAGTATTTTTGAAAAGTTCTTGGACGTCTAGGTCCCTTGAGTTGAGCTTTATTCAGATATTTCTATTCTTTTATATGAAATTGCCTTGTGTTAAAGATCCATTTCTTTAAAAATTGAAGTATAGTTGATTTACAACATTTTATTAGTTTCAAGTGTGCAAAATAATGATTCTATTCCTATAGATTATATTCCATTTTTATTGCAAAATGATGGCTATATTTCCCTGTGCTGTACAATATATCTCTGTTGCTTACTTATTTTATGCCTAGTAGTTTGTGTCTCTTAATCCCCTACCCCTATCTCGCCCCTTCCCTCAGCCCTCTCCCCACTGGTAAACACTAGTTTATTCTCCATATCTGTGAATCTGTTTCTGTTTCGTTATATACCTTCATTTGTTTTATTTTTTCAGATTCCACATATATGTAATAACATAGAGTATTTGTCTTTCTCCATGTGACTTATGTCACTAAGCGTAATACTCTTGAGGTCCATCCATGTTGCAAATGACAGAATTTCATTCATTTTTATGGCTGAGTAATAGTCCATTTTGTGTGTGTGTGTGTGTGTGTGTGTGTGTGTGTGTGTATATATATATACACACACACACATATACATAATGCTACATAATTTTATCTTTAAAGTGTGTTGACAGCTTTTTCTAGATTTATATGTAAGTCTCTAATTTTTTGTTGCTATTTTGAATTATAGCTCTCTTTCTATGTTATACCATTGGTAAATTTTAATGAATGGGAACTTGATTTTTGTTTGTTGAGATAATCTACTGACACTGAGTTGTGGTGAAGGAAAGTGCAGTGTTTATTGCAGGGCACCAAGCAAGGAATCCAGG
The DNA here is from genome assembly GCF_937001465.1 of Orcinus orca. Lineage (NCBI taxonomy): Eukaryota > Metazoa > Chordata > Mammalia > Artiodactyla > Delphinidae > Orcinus > Orcinus orca. Next base: position 101,473,444 of record NC_064580.1, on the reverse strand, counting down.
TAGCCAGTGCTTAAAAGGCCCAAACTCCCTGAAGGCTCTCAGGGAAAGGTTTTTAAAGACAGGGTGGGGGAGGGGAGTTGTGAGGTGCGTGATCAGCTCGTGAACATTCTTCTGATTGGTTGGTGGTGAGGTCATCTGGAGCCAGCATCATCAGCCTTCTGGTTCCAGCCAGTCTGGGGTCTCCCTGCTTGTGGGCGGCATACAGTTAACTTCTTCCACCTGGTAGGGGTTTCTGTATCTGCAAAACAGCTCAAAGGACAAGGCTCAGAATATTATCTCTAGCCCTTGAGGAGGAGCTAAAGGTCCTTGACTTTGTTTAATGGCCAAACTATTATTATGTTGTCTTGCTTGACTGTTTTCCTTTCCTTCTGCATTTTCTCACTTCTCTGATTAAACTTACTCTTTGGAACTTGGGGAAGGCCTAAGAGTTTAGAGTTTTTCTGCAGACAAGAGACAGGCGGAGGACATGCAGTATGGTGTTCTGTTCAGGGAAGGCCCTGTCGGGTCCTGCTCGGTTACATTTTTATGTAATCAATTTATCTCCAATAATTGCCTTTCCCCTCATTCCCATTCCTTTATGCCTCCTCTCCTCTCTCTCCACTCTTCCCCCTTCTTGCCTCCCTTCTCATTTCTTTCTCACTTTATTGCATTAACTAGAAGCTCCAGGATGATGTTAAATAATAGCACTGAAAATAGGTAATATTGTATTTTTCATCATTTAATAAGAATGTTTCTACAATTTTGCCAATATGATGTTAGGATGCTATTTTTAGATGTCTTTTTGACTTTCAAGTAAAAATGTGAGTGGCATTTGGATATAGGCCTGGAAATTAAGGGAGAAATAAACTAGAGGTATGGAAAGCCGTGGGCTTTAATGAGATTCCCTAGGTAATAAGTATAAAGAGAGAAGAAAAATCTTGAAGCATTCCAAGGTTTAGATAACTGTTAGCTATTTTCATCTTAATCTGTTTTTAAACCTTCACAAGTTTTTTATATTCTCAGTAGTTATTTAAATTTATCATAACACCCACCAATTTTTATTAATCATTGCTTATTCCTTTTTTATTGTGAAATAAAACATAAATCCAGAAAAGTACATGAAATATACATTTACAGTTTAATGAATAATTATAAAAGGAACATCCAAGAAACCACCATAGGTCAAGAAATAGAAAATTTCCAGCATCCCTGAAGGCCTCTGCATGTTCTACTCTCATCAGAACTCCATCTCTTCCCCTGACAAACTCTTCTGACTTTTGTAATAATAATTTCCTTGCTTTCCTTTATAGTTTGATTACCAATGTATGTATCCCTAAATAATATTCATTTAGTCAAAACATATGGCATATGTTTACATTCAAGAAACCATCACTGCAGTCAAGATAATGAACATTTCTTTACCCCCAAAGACTCTTTGTATGTTTTTGTAATACCTCCGTCCAGTACTTCCCTGTTCTTACCTCCACTTATCTGCCTTCTGCTACTATAGATTAGTTTTCATCTTCTAGAATTTTATATAAATGGAATAATTCAGTATTAACTCTCTTTTTTGTCTGGCTTCTGTCTATGCTCTTTCATTGAGCATAATTATTTTGAGATCCACCCATGTTACTGTGTATATCATATTGTAGTGTATCTTCATTCCCTTTTATTATTCAGTAGTATTCCGTGGTATGGATGGACTACAGTTAATCTGTTCACCTGTTGATGGGTTGTTTCCAGTTTGGGCTATCACATATAAAGCTATTACAAATATTTGTGGACAAATCTTTGCATAGACATATATCTTCCTAACTAGTTCTTACATAGATATCTGGGAATAGAATGGCTGGATCATTTAATAGGTGTATGTTTAACTTTTAAGAAACTACCAAACTGCCTTCCCACAAAGAGTGTATGAGAGTTCTTGTCCCTCCAACTCTCTCCGATAGTTTGTATGGTTAGTCTTTTGAATTTTATCCATTTTAATACATGTGAAGTAGAATCTCATTCTGGTTTTGATTTGCATTTCCCTAATGATAATGATGTTAAACATCATTTCATATGCTTATTTGTCTTCCAAATATCTTATTTGGTAAAGTGTTCAAATATTTTTCCATTTGTTAATTGAGGTGTTTATTTTTTATTACTGAATTTTGAGAGTTTTTATATATTCTGGATACACATACTTTACAGTCAGATGTATTATTTGTAGGTGGATTTTTTCTCTTCTGCTCTCTCAAAACAAGGTAGCCCTTCAATTGTTCTGGCTTTCTTCAGAAGATTCTACAAATTTTAGTTCTAAATCCTATGTTCCTCAGTTCCAAAGTTTTCTCTCCTGCCTCCAAGCAGTAATTTTTGAAATCCAAGCCACTTAAAAAAAAACCAGATGGACCTTCCTCCTTGCAATATCCCACTCTAAGCAGCCAAAGCTTGAGCTCTGCTTGCATCATTTTCTTTTTGTTCAGGTTTTCTCTTTGTATTGCCAGCCCCTGCTCCCACCTCACTTACTTTCTTGCAACCTTTAGCTATTTGTATAAAAGGATGTTTGCTACACTTAATCCAATATTTCTAGGATTTACTGATGACAGTGAAGCCAGCCATAGCCATGAACTGTTTATGGAAAGGCACACCAAACCCTTCACAATACAACACTTGCTGCTTATGAGTTTGCCTGTTAATTGTTTTATAAATATTGAATTGACTTGAAATTCTAAGACAGAGGAATTTGGACTTGATACAATGGTTGACAGGGAGAAAATACGCGTTCCCCAAAAAGGAAGAAGAACGTGATTAGGCCACCATGATCTCTCGTCTGGAATATTGCCATAGCCTCTTGTAACTGGCCTCCTAAATTCTGCCCTTGCCACCTACCGTCTATTCTCCAAACAGCAACAAGTGTGATCCATTTAAAATTTAAATCAAATGATGTCACTCCTTTGTTAAAAGCCATACAATGTCTTTTCGTCTCCTGATAATAAGACAAAATCCTAACGACCTACAAAGTCCCTACATGATCTGATCCCTGCCATCTTTCTTACCACATTTGCTAATACACTTTTACTCTCATTCCACTTCAACCATATTGTCTTTCAATTATTTTTTCCCCCTCAACTTTATTGAGAAATAATTGACAAATATAATTGTATATTTTTAAAGGATACATGATGATTTTATATATTTATACAAATGATCACCAAGATCAAGATAATTTTAACATATCCATCACCTCACAGACTTAAGTCTTTTCTTGTGTGTGTGGTGAGAATGCTTAAGATCCAGTCTCAGCAATTTTCAAGTATACAATACTGTATTATTAACTATAGTCACCATGCTGTACGTTACCCTCAAAAGTTATTCTTCTTATAACTGAAAGTTTGCGCCCTTTGATCTATAAAGTTCCTGAACATACCAAGCATATACTTGACTAAGAGCATTTGCATTTTCTCTTCTCTATAATGAATACTCCTCCCTCATATAGCTGTCCTGAATTAACTATTTAAACTTTATTAATACTGATAAAACATAGGAACTATATGATTCCAGTAGAGATATTGCTCATTCTTAAAGAAAGTTAATCTTTCAAGACTGAAAAGTTAGACTTAAAAAATACTTTACTGAGATATAATTTGCATATAAAATTTACCCATTTTCAGTGTACAATTCAACAATTTTTCCTAAATATACTGAGTTGTTTAACCATCACTAAAATCCAGTTTTAGAACTTTCTCCTCATCCCAGTAAGATCCTTTGTGCTATTTGTAGTCAATTCCTGTTTCCAGTCTCAACCCCAGGCAACACTGGTCTACTTTCTTTTTCTTTTTTTGGATGAAGACCAAAAGTATATTTTTTTATTATAAATCACAATATCACAGGCATGCACAGGAGGAGGCAGGAATTGTTGGGAACTACTGTAGAGGCTGTCTACCACATCTTCCTACAGATTAATTGCTAAACAGCTACCCAAGTGATCCAGTTAAAATGTAAATCAATCATAACATGATCCTGCTCAAACACTCCAATGGCTGCCCATCACTGATATACTTTCTGATATTAACGATTCTTATAAATGGAATCATACAACATGTGGTCCTTTGTGACTGGCTTCTTGCACCTAATGTTTTTGCGTTTTATCCATGTTGCAGAAGGTATGAGTATTTTATAAAAATGTTATTGAAACCCTTAGCCTCAGTTTCCATTTATTCATTAATTCTACTATTTTTCTTTATTTTGATTCATGGATTTCTGCTTTGGTGACTAAATTTTTCAAAATAATTTCCTTAGCTTTATTTTGCTGTTTTTCTAGTTTCTTTAGCTTAAAGATTAGCTAATTTATTTACATTTTCTTGTTTTATAACAAAGGCCTTTAATTATACCAAAATCTTCTGAACAGAGTTTTGTTGTATCACAAAATTAATTGTCCCTATTTTCTAATAACATACACTTTTGATTTGCTTTTTGACTCCATATTTTCTAAAGATCAATTTACAATTTTTTCAAAGTTGTTTGTTTTTTGTTTTTTTAACACTCAACTTCCAGTGTTTTTGTACTTTAGTCATAGCACTCAACTATTATAATTTCAGCTACACTGAGGAGTTTGAGCTATCTACTTAAAAAGTACAGTTAAAAATACCATATTTGGGGGCTTCCCTGGTGGCTGAGAGTCCGCCTGCCGATGCAGGGGATGCGGGTTCGTGTCCCGGTCTTGAAGATCCCACATGCCACGGAGCGGCTGGGCCTGTGAGCCATGGCCGCTGAGCCTGCGCGTGCGGAGCCTGTGCTCCGCAGCGGGAGAGGCCACAACAGTGAGAGGCCCACGTACCGCCAAAAAAAAAAAAATACCATATCTGGGCTTTCCTGGTGGCTCAGTGGTTGAGAGTCCGCCTGCCGATGCAGGGGACACGGGTTCGTGCCCCGGTCTGGGAAGATCCCACATGCCGTGGAGCGGCTGGGCCCATGAGCCATTGCCACTGAGCCTGCGCGTGCGGAGCCTGTGCTCCGCAACGGGAGAGGCCACAGCCGTGAGAGGCCTGCGTACCGCAAAAAAAACCCCCCAAAAAACCGTATTTGCATTTGAACTGAATATGTATTCTCAATGGTAATATGCAAAGTTTAATATGTTTTTTAAAGTTTAACCTATTAATTTTATCATTCAATTTCCCATAGGTGGTCTGTCAATCAGTCTTCTTTTCTCTTCTTCTATTTTTATAAATGAAAAAAATGCAAAGCTCTACAAAAAATATCAAAACATCCATGTGCCTATCATCAAGATTTGATAATTATCACATATTTTCATATTCACTTAAACATAATTTTAATGACAGAACGTAGACTTGAGATCCCCTTTGCCACCTCCAGTTCTAATTCCCTCCTTCCTACACAGAAGAAATTATCAAGAATTATTATGTATCCTTCACACCCATTTAAAAATACTTTCATGCATTAGGTTTGTATTCTTTGACCACATATATACATACATAATTATGTATGTATTTTCTTTAATTTGATATATGTGGTATCATGATCTGAAGCTCTGAAAAGTCTTTGATTTCCCTCCAAATTACGTTATTTGAGATCTATGTGGATTTTCATCATGTTAGTTACCTATTATTGTTCTTTAGTATTTCATGGTATGCATATATCTTATTATTATACATGAATTCCATTGATACATGCTTAGATTGCTTCCAGTTTTATCTATAACCAAAAAATGTTGAAATAAACCTATAGGTGCATCTTTCATTTTGCACAGGTGAGAATACTTATAGGTAAATAGTTGATATATCTAGAAGTGGTATGCACATTTACAATTTTACTGGTTATATCTGAATTACTTTTCCTAGTTGTTTACTAGTTTATACTGCATCTAGCAACATATGAACATTCTCCTTTCCCCTGATCTTTACTAATATTTGATATAGTCATACTTCTTTAATATTGTCAATCTACTTGCATTGAAATGATACCATAGTACTGTTCCCTGAATACTACTAAAATTGAGCATCTTCTCAAATGGTTATTGGTCATTTATAAAGACACTTTTATTTCCTATTACTGTGTTATTATTTATGTTTATCTTTTTATTACAAACTTGTAAGAATATATTATATATTTGGTATACTAATTTGTTGTAGGTTTTGCTGGTTGCAAATATCACCTTGTAATTTCTAGCTTGATTTGTTGTTTTTTATACAGATTTTTAAAACATACGACCTGGTAAATTTATGAAACTTTTCCTTCACGGCTCTTGCTTTTTGTGTCTTGTTTAAGGAGTTCTAACTCAATGTTACAATTATTTTATTTGTCTGTTTTCTTTGATACCTTTCTGAGTCTTGATTTTGACATTCATCTCTATGTCAGGTATGAGTGTAAGGTAGGGATCTAATTTTTAAAATGTAAATAAACCTAAATGAACATACATGTACTCATCACATAGTATCCACAGTTATCAATAGTTGGCCAATGCTTTTCAACATATACCCCCAAAATTTGGGGGAGAAGGCTGGAATATTTTAAAGCAAATTCCAGACTTCATGTCATTTCATTCATGTCTAGCTGAAGACATTTTTAAAACATAGCAACAATAGCATTGTAGATGAATAAACAACAGCATTGTTGCTATGTTTAAAAAATCTTTAATATCATCTAATACTGAATCCATATTCAATCCTGTGTATTGAATCCTATGTATTTAAATTTCCCAATTATCTCAAAATTGCTTCTTATTTTATATTTATTCAGATTAGGATTCAAATGATGTCAAGGTCCACATATGCATTTGTCTGTTATTTGTCCAAGTCACTCTTCCCAATTTTATTTTTATGCCATTGATTTGTTGGAAAACTGGGTAGTTTACCTATGAAATAACTTATATTCAGCATTTGACTGCTTCCTCATCTTAGTGCTTAACTTCATCCTTTTCTGTTTCCTATAATCTCCTAGTTATGATTAGATTCAATTTCAAATCAATTTCAATTTTCTGTGGCACAACACAGGTGCTGTTGTGCACTTCTTATTACATAATATTATGAGGTACATAACATCTGCATTTCTCATTTTTAATGATGTGGAGTTTGATCAGTGTGTTTAGATGGTGTCAATCTGGTCTCCCCAGTATAAACTTCCCTCATCCAGCTTTCACCTACTGGTTCTGGCATATGTTGGGTAATAGTCTGAATCTATTATTTCATTCGAGGTTGCAAATTGGTGATTTTCTAATCTTATTCCTTCTGTATTTATTAGCTGGAATTCTTGTATAAGGGGGAATTTCCCCCTTTGACTATTTGATTACTCTAAAATACAGTTTACACAAGAAAGATAGGCTAAGCGATAGATTTTTTTTTTTTTTTTTGGTGGTACGCGGGGCTCCGGACACGCAGGCTCAGCGGCCATGGCTCACGGGCCCAGCCGCTCCGCGGCATGTGGGATCCTCGTGGACCGGGGCACGAACCCGTGTCCCCTGCATCAGCAGGCGGACTCTCAACCACTGCGCCACCAGGGAAGCCCTAAGCGATAGATTTTTAAAATTCTACTAATGTTCAGAATAATGGGTTGATATTGTAGTAACATACATTGTTGACCAATGAAGTTTTTACTTTTTAAATATTGCTCTAAGCACACTTAAAAAATACTGATATGTTTTAATCATTTTCAGACATTTTTCCATCTTTAGCTAGTCAGAGCCCCTTTAATTGGCCTTATGTATTCTTTAACATGACCCCGCTAGACCTTGATAATTTCCTGGTCTGGCACAATTAAACGTCTCCAGCTTACCTGTTTCAATTCCTTCTCAAGACTGGACAGATCCTTGATAATGGCAGTAAACAACCACAGGTGACCAAGTAATAGTTCCAATTCTAGCTTCCATGTGGCATGTGGCATTTTTCTAGAGCAGATCAATAATACCTCGCTTACATGGTATGACTTTGGAGAATGCATTCTTTTCTCTCTCAATTACAAACTGTCTATGTTCCCCTCCAATGGAAACAATGTACCTTTATATATTTAATCATAGTACATCAACATGCATAGTCATACATAGTTTTTGAAAAGTTCTGGAAAATATGGATATCCCATAAGAACATTATATAGATCCATTACATTGATGCTATTACGCTGTTCACGCTGGGTGAACAACAGCATGTTAGAGGCCTTAATAAGACAGCTGAGAAGCTGTTTTCTGAGTTCTGAATTTTATTTTCCACAGGCTTATCTGAACTCGAGTGTTCAAAATGACACTAGAAAATCGGCCTCTACAGTTTGGGGATTATGTCTTATTGATGTTTGTATCTCCTTACCACGCAACACAATGCCTGGCTCTAAAAAAAAAAAAGTTAATAAAAGGTTTTTTTATTATTATAAGTTATAAAGTTCAAATTTTATACTACATGAATGAAATCCTAATTGGTAAAACGGGGATTTGTACAGTGTGAGCAAGTTTACGTAAACTATAATATACATCAATCAAAAATAGTTACTGTAGGGGCTTTCCTGGTGGCGCAGTGGTTGAGAGTCCGCCTACCGATGCAGGGGACATGGGTTCCTGGCCCGGTCTGGGAAGATCCCACATGCCGTGGAGCGGCTGGGCCAGTGAGCCATGGCCGCTGAGCCTGCGCGTCCAGAGCCTGTGCTCCGCAACGGGAGAGGCCACAACAGTGAGAGGCCCGGGAAGAGATATGGGGATATATGTATATGTATAACTGATTCACTTTGTTATAAAGCAGAAACTAACACACCATTGTAAAGCACTTATACTCCAATAAAGATGTTAAAATAAATAAATAAATAAATAAAACATAAAGAAAGCCTGCACACAGCAACGAAAAAAAATAGTTACCATGTTTCTGCTGTGTGTAATAGGTACCAATGTTAAAAGGCTATGCCTGGTCTCAAATATTTTGAAAACTGGTTGCAGCATGATGTAACACAATATACTTACCAAATATTTAGTAAATGTTAAGTATGCGTCTGTATTCACTGGGAGCCTGAGCAGCCTGAAATAAACAGATTGTTATTTTGTTTTATAATCTTTTTTTTTTTTGGTCTGTTTTGGGTCTTCGTTTCCGTGCGAAGGCTTTCTCCAGCTGCGGCGAGCTGCAGCCGCTCTTCATCGCGGTGCGTAGGCCTCTCAATCTCGCGGCTTTTCGTTGAGGAGCATGGGCTCCAGACGCGCAGGCGCGCAGGCTCACTGTCTTGGCCTCTCGTTGCAGAGCATGGGCTCCAGATGCACAGGCGCGCAGGCTCAGTAGTAGTCGTGGCTCACGGCCCCAGTAGCTCCGCGGTATGTGGGATCTTCCCAGGCGAGGGCTCGAAGCCGTGTGCCCTGCATTGGCAGGAAGATTCTCAACCACTGCGCCACCAGGGAAGCCCTATAATCTTTGTGTCCGTATCCACTTCTTAATGAACTCCACTGACTTCCTCAGGCTTTTACGCTAACCTAGCTCTGAAGTAGCTGACTCTACTGAGTATTGGTAACACTCACAGCACAAGGGGGCGTTCTACTTCCCATAAAGACAGAAAGAGGGTTGCGTGGAAAGGTCACGTATCAGAGGTCACATCCTGTTCTCGCGTTCTGTCTGAGGTGAGATGCGTCAGAGAGTGCTTTGCTTAGAATGGCTTTAAATTTTAATGACCCGGCCTGTGGCTTCTATCAGAGGGAGGTTGTAGATTTCTTAAATGAGCAAATACTTCAAAATGGAGTCAGTCCCTACTTCTACTTGTGCAAGAGCAAGTCTTGGAGGGATATGGAGAGGAAGTTAAGGGACATTGTGACTAACCGAGCTACATCGCGACGCTTCATGGAGGCTTGTGCCTGGAGCTCCCTGGTCCTAGCAGTGCAGTTTGCTGTGAGGCAGAAGTTGGAAGATACAGAAAAGGTAAAAAAGCTCCGGGATCAGCTCGAGGAGCAGAAGCTTCTCACGACTGCCTTGAGGGGGACGGTGAGTAGACTCAGGGGGATAATAAAAGAGAGGGAAAAGGAGAAGGCCCAGTCCCAACTTCAGCAAAGTCTCCCAGTCCTTCATGGAGTAGAGGAAGGGCGAAATTTACCCAGGAGTGAGCTTTGTAGGGTGTTAAGCACTCAGTCTCAGCAGAAGGCCACAACTCAGGGAGAGGAGAAGGAAAAGGAGGCACAGACGTCAGGGATGCTGACGTGTTCTCAAGGCACAGCAAGTTGCTGGCTGATGGCGGGGGCGGGGAAGGAATCAGACCAAGAGACCGCTGCTGCTCCTGGGATGGCTGCTGTAGAGGGAGAGGCAAAGAAGGACAAAGTGATTTCTCTATGTGGGAGCAACGAGGTGGTAGCTAATTTTTCTTGCCCTCAGTTCTTGGGTCCCAAGGCCCAGGCTGGTCAACAGCTACCCCTTAATCTCTCTCAATTCTCGTATTCATCCCTATCTACAGTTTCTTTCGCAGAAGCAACAGCTGAAGCTGCAGCAGCTCCTCCTGTGAATAATTCCAGAAATAGGTGGAATGGAAAGCATAGCCATACCAGGAGGTTCTTGCCAGGAATGTTTAAGCAATACCCTGGCGTCTCTCACTCTGCAAAACGTACCTTCAGGCGCAGAATGGGAGACTGGGACTGTGCTCAGTGTTGTTCGATGAATTTCTTATGGCGAACGACGTGTTTTAAATGTAAAACACCCCGGCACACAAGGGAAAGTAGAGGCTCCGCCCCCAATTGGGGACCTCAATGAATTATGACAAATTCATTTCCTGACATCCTTTTCTGATTAGAAAGGGAACAAGAGCATGTTCTCGATGAGATATTATGTACAAACAGACAAGCAAAAAGGAATAAGATATGACGAAACAGCTAACATTTTACCTATTTACTTCCAGCCCTGACTATAACTACATATACGAGTTCACATCGTTGTATTCAATAATTTTCTGATCAAAATAGAATCATTTTGAAAATTAAGTTTACAATTTGCTTTAAAATGTTCTTTACTTGATTTTCCAAAATGTGGAAGATACAGGGAAAAAGTACAAATAAGAGAATAAAACTCACACAAAAGGCCATCACCTAGAAACAATCCTGAACTCAGTTTTGGCAGTCTGCTGTTGTGAAGACAGACATACACACCCAAATGCACACGTACATGCATGCAGAAACATGCGACTTTTATTTCTAAAATGAGATCAGACTGACTATATATTTTGGGAATTACATTCATTTAAATTTGGAAAATTCAGCGATACACACATGTTCACATAAAATGCTAATCCAACCACCTGGAGAAACTATCTTCCAATATTTAGTTGCATATATTTTCAACCAGTTTTAGTTGTGTTGTGTGTATATATACACATATATATATATATGTGTATATATACACACACACGTATGTTGTTATTATTAAAGTCAACTCATTTTTCTTATTTCTAAAGTAAAAAACTGAAGGTTAGAAACAGCAGAGAAGCAAATAGAAGAAAATACGTTTTATGCGTAATCTCATTATTCAGAAAACCATTTTATCTATATACAAATTATTTTTTAAAAATTTGTATGTTTTGACATTAGTGAGATGTTAATAATAATGAGGCTAAGTATATACATATTATTTAAAGTTTTTGATATGTGTGTAGTATATATAAAAATTTAAAATAACATATATAGATTTACTTTTAATGCTCCAGTTAGTTTAATTACATAACATTTTTCCTGATTATAAAACTAATATGGTTTTGTTTTAAAAATTTTTATAGTGTGTGAAAGGCATTAAGGAAGAACAAAATTCCCTGGTGAACTTTTCACTCAGATATAACTACTGTCATTATTTTGATGAAAATGCTTTTGTTTTTGGGGGGTTTTTTAAAATTGAATGAAAGTCTTTAAATTCTATAATGCTTTACAATTTGCAAAAGTTTCACACACATAATTTCATATAATCTCATAATAACCCTTTTCTCCCCCCTACCCCTATATTGCCCCTCCCTCCTTCCCTCTCCCCACTGGTAACCACTAGTTTGCTCTCTATATCTGTAAGTCTGCTTCTTTTTTGTTTTATTCACTATTTTGTTTTATTTTTTAGATTCTACATATAACTGATATCATACAGTATCTGTCTTAGTCTGACTTGATTCACTTAGCATAATACCCTCCAAATCTAACCATATTGCTACAAATGACGAAATTTCATTCTTTTTATGGCTAATATTCCATTGTATATATATCCACATCTTCTTTATCCATTAATCTGTCGATGGACGTTTAGGTTGCTTCCATTCCTTGGCAGTTGTAAATAATGCTGCTATGAACATTGGGGTGCTTAACATTACTCCCTATCTTTTTTTGGGGGGGTACTGTTTATTAGATTTGGCTATTCATTCCTTAAATGGGTTTGCTGGAGATGAGTTTTTGTTGTTGTTTTTCTCTTTTTGGTCCATTCAAAGAATCTGCTCCTGATTTTATTTATCAGTTCTATTACTTATGTACTATCAACTTCTTTCATTCTTCTCCCATTCCTTCTACTTTCTTGAGGATTTGTTGTTATTTTTGTTTGCATTCCAAGTTCTTGATTTTATGCTCAGTTCATTTATTTTCATTGTTTTTTGTAATGTTTAAAAATGAGAAATTTCTGGGCTTCCCTGGTGGCCCAGTGGTTGAGAGTCCGCCTGCTGATGCAGGGGACACGGGTTCGTGCCCCGGTCCAGGAAGATCCCACATGCCGTGGAGTGGCTGGGCCCGTGAGCCATGGCCACTGAGCCTGCGCATCCGGAGCCTGTGCTCTGCAACGGGAGAGGCCACAACAGTGAGAGGCCTGCATACTGCAAAAAAAAAGAGAAATTTCTGCAACTTGATCTTTTGGTCTTTGTACCATAAAATGTGTATCTATACATATACATATATATGTATATACATATACATATAATTGTATATATTTTAAAGTGCACATGTATTTGTGTGTATATATATATAATACACATATGTATATATGTATATATATATATTTTTTCTTGTTTTATATATTTTTTTCTTTCCCCCCTACTCTGGGATTCTAATCTGATGCTCCTAATTAAAATGGTAAAAATTGGGCAGGGGAAATTTTACTTGGTAAATTTTTAAACCATGTTTTGTGACTACATTTCAACCTGTGGTGGTTGTGCAGTTACCACAGATGACAAAATTGGGAGAACAAGCATGGTATATTTAAATCCATGCAAAGATTAGGACATTTGCACAAAATTTTTCTATGGCAATAATTTTCGGAGTCTTCTGTGTTTATTTTAATAAGGAACAAAACCTTTTGCAATACATAAAAATGCTCCAATTGTTGTTTAAATGGTTTTTAGGGAGTATTTAATGTAAGGTGAATATGTAAAATAACTAGAATATACTGTAATCCAATTTGTGCATTTTCAGACATCAATGTTACGAAAATATATAAGAACCTATAGAAATGAATCCACATGCACTTACTGCTTGGGGAGTTTAAAAGATGTAATAGTAAAAACTTTCTTCTGTTGATTCTTGATATGAATGTTACTGTGCTTTCTGACATTTTAGGTTGCTTTGAGGAATGTTAAGATAATGAAACACTCTGGTAATGGATCAAATCTCTATATATCTAAAAACCACTGAAACATTAACATTCCCTACTCAAAATTTTATTGGGGGACAATAATTAGAATAGAATAGCATTAATAAAACAGTTGTGATGTGGAAAAGACCTACTTTCAAAATTAAGTACTTAAATAAAGTGATACAAGTCTGTATTTTGGCCCATGAAAATGAAAATGAAGAACATTTTTAAAAGAGCCTTGAAAGCCAGTAGTTTTCATATTTTCCTTTCAATTCATATGTATTAAAGAGTGTTAGGGGACTCTGTGATGTTAGATGATCTATGCTTTTAGATTCCCTACTCTTCCCTTGGAGGTAGGATTTCCAGGTAAAATACAGGATGTTCAGTTAAATTTGAATTTCAGATAAACAACAGGCTTTGTTTTGGTACAAGTTATGTGCTAAATATTGCATGTATTTTTATTTGCTAAGTCTGACAACATTACTTGGAGAAAGATTGGCATTTATTTTCCTTTTCAAGTAAAAATAGTATAGATTATTCTTGTAGTGAGGAGGATTTGGACCTTTACAATTTGGAGGAAATTCCAGGATCCACGGAGGAAATTCCAGGATCCACGGATGAAGAGCCAAAAAGAAGAAAAAGGAAACGGAAGCTTCTAAAGATTCATCAACAGTGAAATCTGAATGCATTGAGCTGGGTATGACAATATATAGCATTGTATGCCAGTCATGATTGGTGAAAAGAGATTTGGAAAAGCTAGAGATAAATTGGAAATATGTGCTTTTGCCCTGGAAGTCTCTTGCTCTGTCACTGCAATAGCCTAAATGGTCTCTAAAATCGCCTTACCCATTACCAGTAGTAGCATTGTGGAAAAATCTGTGCTGTACCCTAGCGCCCAGATTTTGGCTCCTTAAACTATTCTCCACTAAAAGGAACCAGGGCTCCTTGGAGGGTAGCTGGCACCAAATCTTGGGGCAGGAGAAAGCAAGATGAGCCTGGAACATCTTGCCATTTACAGAAAGTGAGAATGCTGACTGGGGATACAAAGGACAAAGAGACCTGAGGAAGGCTCTTATCAGGCAGAGTGACATACTGAGTATTAAAAAACAGGCTTGCCTGAAGAAGCCTCTCACTGGGCAAAGAGTGAAAATTGAGCATCGAAAAAAGAAAACTAGCAAGAGTTGCGATCAATTGGAACAGTTGAGTCCATTAAAAAAATGACAAATCCATAATGATACTAAAAAGTACAAGTAATGTGACGCATGCTAAAAGATGCTTGTAAGGCATACAAGAATGTCTAATATTGTCTATTAAAATGCTATATATTGATGAATCCAACTTATGCAACACCTACACTCAACTTTTTTGTCAGTGAAGAAGTTAATACAAGCGGTGGAGACATGGACTCTATGGTTAATTAATATATAAAAAGTGTTCGTTTTAACTTGGAGAGAGAAAGATGTGGTGGACTGCAAAGGCGAGCTTCACTTTGTAAGGAGATATAGAAGGACATATACAACAAGTAGGAATAATACTCTTCAGAATAACAATTTAGAATTTAGCTTTAGAATTTGAGATTCTGTTGAATTAGAGAGTTTGTAAAGGTTTTAAAGTATTTTGTATGTTACATTGTTAGAAAGGAAATGTTATAAATTACTGGATTTAAGATTTCTTGGTCTGTGAAATACATGAAGATACAAATAAGAAGGAGGATTCAAAATTGTTTCTGTTTTTGTGCCCACATATTGAGCTTGCATACTCAAGAGTGTCTTTGAGTATGATATTTATCTAGCTGGTGTGATCATAGGTGGCATAAATAAACCAGTTATTGTGAATCCACATTACCTCATGTGTTCTGTGCGTTGCTATTGCCACATGGAAAGAAATGTTAGAGGGAACAGGGTAGGATCAGCATATTTGCACAACATCATTTCTTGTAAAAGCTGAACACCCATGAAATAATTTTCTCTGCCTGCTCCCTTCCTTCAAATATCATTAATTTATACTTTCATTTGTGGCTAGTAACAGCAAGAAGGGTCCATACTGTGATGTTTGTTGGGTTCTGAGATTACCAATTTATCTTGGGAAATTGTGGGATTTGACCCTTAGGTTGTAAATTTATTGAAAGATCTTCTTTTATTGGGAAATCAGCTGATTTATCTATAATTTTGCAGGTATGGGGCCAGTGTTGGGATATTTTAATGTCCTAGTAAGTAAAGCATTTAGACACATTGACTAGTTTTTGCATTCTAGAAACAAACCTTTGGTCATGATATATTCTTTGATGCACTGATAGCTTTGATTTTTAACATTTTGTTTGTAATTTTTGCAACTGTTTTAAAAAGTCAGATAGTTCTGCATTTTTAAAACATGATTCTCAGGCCTCCCTGGTGGCGCAGTGGTTGAGAGTCCGCCTGCTGATGCAGGGGACATGGGTTCGTGCCCCAGTCCAGGAAGATCCCACATGCCGCAGAGCGGCTGGGCCTGTGAGCCATGGCCGCTGAGCCTACACGTCCGGAGCCTGTGCTATAGGCATTGAATCATTTTGCATTCCCAAAAGTAATGTATTATACATATGTAGGAAACAATCTTATGCTTACCAGGGGGGAAAGGGGGGAGGAATAAATTGGGAGATTGGGATTGACATATACACACTGCTATTATATAAAATAGACAACTAACAAGGACCTACTGTACAGCACAGGGAACTCTACTCAATACTCTTTAATGACCTATATGGGGAAAGAATCTAAAAAAGCGTGGATATATGTGTATGTATAACTGATTCACTTTGTTGTACACCTGAAACTAACACGACATTGTAAATCAACTATACTCCAATAAATGTTTTTTTAAAAAGCAATGTATTATAAGAGTGCCGGTTTTCCCACAGCCCAGAAAGTGATGAGGGAGTTCCATCAGTTTTCATGAAAGGTATTCTAGGTGCTGCTCTGCAGCTGTTGCTGCAGTTGCTAAGGAGATAAATGGCACAGTTTCTAACCAAGTATTCTTCCTCCTGAGCCTGAGCAGAATAAGAAAATTTAAAAAGATGAGGGAGATGCTTTGTACTTAAATAGGACACTTTTCTCACACTGTGGGAGCAAAAGAGTAGAGATATGTTTTTTCAGAAGTTTAATTTACCTGTGGAAAGAAAAGATTGGAAATCAGTTGGACCCTATAGTGATCAATTTTATAGAGAAATGATATATAGAGGGTGTTAAGCATTTTCTGTTATTTACAGTGTTTGCAACTTTTCTCTGATAAACATTTTATAACCGCTTTCTTTGGTGGGCTACGTTAGATAATTGAGCATAGATGAAGATGGGAAATAGACTAGGTTACTTTTTTGGCCTAATTAGTATTAAGAATGTATATTTCACTGATGTTTCCACTTTGATGTGTATATGTGCTTAGTGAATATACTGTGGCAGGGTTCAGGCATGTAGGATCTGACCAAACATCCATTTCATTACAAGATATGACCAAGAAGGGTCATCCCTCTTTCTTCTTGGAACTCTCTCTTCTTGGCTGTGGGTCTACTTTTCTTTCCAGGTTTTCCTGTACTCTTGACAGCTCAGTTTCTGTCTCTTCCTCTGATTCCTCTTCCTCTAACCCCTTTCTAGATATTTACAAACTCTGGGTTTTTCAAACTTCTTCTCTTCTCACTCTGTACTTTCTCTGGGAATGGTTTCATCCCCTGTCCTACATTTGAATCCTAAATGCTGTGTCTGTAGGTGTCTCTCCAAACCTGTATATCAAGCTAGATGTACCACAACCTGTCCCAAACTGCCTTCACTAACCCTTTCAACTTGGTTTTTTTTTAAAAAAAATTGAAGTATAGTCGATTTACAATGTTTCAGGTGTACAGCAAAGTAATTCAGCTGTGTGTGTGTGTGTGTGTGTGTGCATACTTTTTTTTTTTGCTCGCACCCATGCAGCATGAGGGATCTTCCCCGACTAGGGATTGAACCAGTGCCCCCCTGCAGTGGAAGTATGGAGTCCTAACCACTGGACTGCCAGGGAATTCCCGCTGCATTTTAATTTAATTATATCTGCAAATTCCCCTTTGCCGTGCAACAGATATCAGGGATTAGGATGTGAACATCTTTGGTGAGACATGATTCTGCCTACCATACAATGAAAGGTGAGACGTTTCACCTTTGTGATTTGTGAGAGAAAGTATAAAGTATAGGACTTGGTAACTAACTAACTTACTAGTCAATAGAGTGAGGCATGACTCAGAATTATAAAAATGGGACAAGGATAGTGGTGGTATCATTCCATAAGCCAAATCTGCCCAAATGGAGGATACTATGGTTTGAGGCCATTAAACTTTTCAGACAGTTGTGTTTGAAATTATAGCACGTGGTGATGTCCTGCTGACTGTTAGAGGAGGTATTTGTCCCTATAACCTGTGATACTGATTGCATCAAATTGAATGCGGATTTTTTCTAGTATTAGTCTGTATGTCAAAGCTACATTTAACTAAGAAGTAGAAGACATGATTTTTTTCTTGGGACTGGCTACATATTAGATAAATGTTTCTCTGTTTGCAAGACCGGGCCCTCAGCCTTGTAGATTCAAAAATCAGACACTCCTTTTCATGTGTTTGTTGGCAATCTGTATATCTTCTTTGGAGAAATGTCTACTTAGGACTTCTGCCCATTTTTGGATTGGGTTGTTTGGTTTTTTTTGATATTGAGCTGCATGAGCTGCCTGTATAGTTTGGAGATTAATCCTTTGTCAGTTGCTTATTTGTAGTGAGGTGGATGGACCTAGACTCTGTCATACAGAGTGAAGTAAGTCAGAAAGAGAAAAACAAATACTGTATGCTAACACATATATATGGAATCTAAAAAATAAAATGGTTCTGAAGAACCTAGGGGCAGGACAGGAATAAAGCCCCGTGTTCTGCTTTCTCCAGTATTCCCTATTTAAATTAATGGCATCAACATTCATAAGAGTTTGTCTTTTCTCCATTTATCCCACTCCTAGGTTTAATCAATCACCTAGTCTAGCTGATTTTACCTTCAAAATATATGGTAACTATGTGAGGTTATGGATATGCTAATTAGCATAATTGTGATTATTTCACGATGCATATGTATATCAAGTCATCAAGTTGTACATCTTAAATATATACAGTTTTTATTTGTCAATTATACCTCGATAAACTAGAAAAAATTATAAGTAAATAAATATGTACATACACAAATACATAAATAAATACACTTCTTACCATGTAATTCTCTTGCTTGATATCATTCAGTAACACCCCTTCACCTGCAGGGAGTATACAATTTGAGAGTCCCTAGCATAATTTGCAGTGTCATTTATGTCCTGAGTACCTCTGCAGGGCGTGTCACACCACAATTGTATGAGCCTGCGTACTTTATATGGTTTTTGATCTTTAGGCTTTTTATTCTCTCTGTCTGTAGTGTCTTTACCTATTTCAACTGAACAATTCCTAACAGTATTTGAAGATTCAGTGAAGGCACCACCAAGAAGCCTTGCATGACTGCCTCTTCCAGCTAAATCTAGTAGATTTCCCTCTACTGAATTGCTGTAGTACCTGGCGCTTACCTTTATCCCAGCGCTTAACATGTTAACATAGGATAACTGTTTAGATGACTGTTTTTATCCTTGAAGGAAGGATAAATATTCTCTTCATCTCCACTTCTGCAATGCATAAAGGACTCCCTGGCACATGTATACATTCAGTTAAATGTTTGACAAATGAATGAGTAATATAATGAATGTATTTAATGGAACTTCATTTACAGTTCTAAAGTACAAGTGTATGATAAAGGATAGCTGTTGAACTGGGGAAAAGAGGAATACCAAAGGCCCAGATGATAACAATAATGATGCAACTAGACCACCTAATGAAATACCTTATTATGCCAATATAATTACTCAGAGCTGTAGCAATTTCAGGCAGATTCAAGTATATATTGACTGATTCAGGGGGCTCAAGGGACAGTTTGATTGTGAATTCATCCTCTTCTTTAAATATACTTCATACTGGCTTAAATAACTTCAACTAAGAGCCCCACAGTGTGGCATGATGTCAGGCCAGGAGTCTGCTTCCATTTGTTCTGGATTCTGCTGAGCACTAATCAAAGGTGATCCTAATTGACGATGAAGACTCTTGATGTCAAGAACACAGTGTAACACTGAGTACTTGAACTATTAAACATCCATCACACCTCAATCAATTGGGCTGCAGTTGGCTATTAAAGTATGTCTTCTGATAATTTCACTTATAGCAGCAGGAAGCCTTCTGTTCTGCGTTTGAAATAGTATTGTTTGAAAAGATGGCATTTAATAAGCTAGAATACCAAAAGAACTTGGCTTGGAATTCAATAACGCTTAGTATGAATAAAATAAATCCAAATGTCTAATAGGGTTCAGTGTCAATTCATTAACGTTGTACAGCATAATAATTACTGATAGCATTTCAGATCCATTTTTAAGGTCAATGCAGCACAACAAAAAGTTTGGGTTTTACCCATGGAATGATTTTGAGCGATTCAACAATATTCTGTACTTGTGACTATACAATGGCATGGAATAGATCATAAAGTTATATCACATATTTTCCATCAGCACCCTGACCACCTGCCTCTCAGATGTGGGCAGCTCAACAGGATGACTGAAATAATATGGTCGTCTCTATCTCATTTTGTTTCCTATCAGGCAAGTATTTATCTATTTTTGCTTTTGGTTCTAAAGCTAAGCTGTCACCCTATAGTGCTAAAAACAGCACCATTCACTGTCCATGCACCTCAAACATTGACTGGAATAACTGAACACATTGTGGAGGATTGGTGGGTGTTGTTCTTATGCAAATTTTAGGCTCTTTCCCCAAGTTCTTAATTTCTCTTGCCTGATTATTAAAAGCGAAATAATCATATGAAAGCCAGTGCTCTAAGCTAGGAGCAAGTGCTTAACTATTTCAATAGGCATGTTAGATGTTAGGAGATCAAATTGTTAAGAGGCACATTTTTAAACACAGATGAAAGCACATTATTATTTTTTCACATGACTTTTATTATCAAATCCTTAAATGTTATTTGTCATGTTTATGACTAAAGGACTAGAATCCAGAAAACAAAAATGCTTCTAAAACTAAATACCTTAGTTAACTCTGCTGATAGATGCCTCCTAGTATGTAACATAAGACTATTACATTTTCTTATTTTACCTCTTGTGGGAACCTTAAAAACTTAACACTGGAATTTATAAGACCTTAGCTATAAAGCGACAAGAAAGTGCTTTTAGGTCTACTCTAATGTGGAGGTGTATTTTTCTTTTCCCTGAATATTCTGGAGGAAATTATCACCTTAGAGTGAAAAGTATGGTGAACTTGGATTACAGCAACCTGATTCTTGTCCCCAGTTTGTTCTCTCGCCCCTGAGAAACTAGAGAACGTCATTTAAATTCTGTCAGCTTCTGTTATTCATCCTTAAAATGAAGAGACTGGGCTATTTCTTATTATAAAACTCAAGAAATATTTGTTGACATAAATGAATAAATTTATGAACAGATCTAATAATGATATGTAAAGTCCATTCTTTCCAGGATAATCTGTGGTTCTCTAGTTAGTCCTTTCATTGAACTTAACCAAGCAGAAGCTAAAACTTGTTATGAATGCTATCAGAGGAATTCTTGCATTGGACATAGGTTGAACTGGAGATCTCTTAGGTTTCTTCCACCTCTGCTAATCTATGGTGCTGTTTACATACAAGACAGTGTTCTTGGAGCTATTGTTAAACCATCCTGGTCAAAACTGTAGAAGGAAAGAGAGCACTCAAATGATATATAATATGACAAAAAAAATTAGCCTCACAAATAATTACAGAAAAATAAGTTGAAAAAATAACACAATATGACTTTTTGCCTAGCAAGTTGGCATAGAGTTAACAATAAAATTATAGTATTGGCAAAGGTGTTAGGTACTCTCATATACTCCTTGTGGGAGTATAATTTTTTTTGGGGGGGGGAGTATAATTTGATCCAGATTTTCTGAAGGCTCTTCATCTGGTTGACTGCTTCTTATGCTTCAGGTCTCAGCCTAGAAGGTAATTCATCAGACTTTCCTTGACCACAGAAGTAGATTCTCCTTCATCCCCCACTCCATACCATCCCTGCCAATTTTTCCCTTCATAGCATGTATTGCAATTTACAATTATACATTTATTTGTGTTTTTACTGACGTATCAGTCAAGACTCCAGATTCAAGAGAAAGAATCAATAAGAGTTTGTGTGTGTATCTCCTATTATGTATATGTATATACATATATGTATAGATGTATGTACACATACACACATATATGCGTATGCATATATCTATTTAGAGAAATTTGTTTTAAGGAATTGGCTCACATGACTGTGGATGGCTGGCAAGCTTGAAATCTTTAGGGCAGGCCAATAGGCTGGAATCCAGGCAGAAGCTGATGCTATAGTTCTGAGGTGGAATTTCTTCTTCTCCAGGAACCTCAGTTTTGCTCTTAAGGTCCTAACTGATTAGATGAGACCCACCCACATTGTCAGGGGTTAGTTACTTTTTTTTTTTTTTTGCGGTACGCGGGCCTCTCACTGCTGTGGCCCCTCCCGTTGCGGAGCACAGGCTCCGGACGCGCAGGCTCAGCGGCCATGGCTCACGGGCCCAGCCGCTGCGCGGCATGTGGGATCTTCCCAGACCCGGGCACGATCCCGTGTCCCCTGCATCGGCAGGCGGACTCTCAACCACTGCGCCGCCAGGTAAGCCCAGGGGTTAGTTACTTTAAAGTCAGCTGATTGTAGATGGTAAGCACATCTACAAAATACCTTCAAAGCAACACCTGGATTAATTACTAACTAACTAATATAGCATTTCCAAGTTGACACATAAAAATAACCATCACAACAAGTTTGTTGATTGATTCTCCCACTAGATGATAAGCTATATAAAAGGACAGAGACCTTGGTTTTCTTGGTTACCTCTAGCACAGTGCCAGTCACACACTATGTGTTCAGTACATATAGTAGTTGCTTAAATATTTGCTGAATGAATACATGACTGTATGATATTTGATGACTATTGACGCTCTCACATCTTATGGCTTGGTAGTCCAATGGTACTTTTTTGATCAAGATCATTTTCAGTACCTGGTCAGTTTGGGTATACCATAAAGAAGTATTGGAAAGTACA
This sequence comes from Orcinus orca, assembly GCF_937001465.1. Classification (NCBI taxonomy): domain Eukaryota; kingdom Metazoa; phylum Chordata; class Mammalia; order Artiodactyla; family Delphinidae; genus Orcinus; species Orcinus orca. The sequence continues at coordinate 101,450,743 of NC_064580.1, read as the reverse complement.
GTGTTTTAAAAAATTAGTATTTAAACACACAAACAGGCAACAAACAAATACATGAACAGTCAAATCATAAAATATAGAACTATTCAGAATGAATGCTCAGTTTGCCCTTCTCCTTATATGTTTGTATCTTAATTATGCTTTTAATTTCAGATAAACTTGGAGGACATCAGAGATCAATGAAAATCAATATCAATATTGCCCTTATGCAGTACTAATAACCAACTAGAAAATGTAATAAGGCAAAAAGATCTCATTCAAAAGAGCAATGAACCTTTAAAGTACCTATGAGTGAATGTAAAAATTAAATAAATTCAAGATCTTTGTCCAGAAATTATTGAGGACATAACTGGAAAGACCTGCTATACTCATTATAAAAATGTCAGTTCTCCACCAAATTAATCTATAAGTTAAATGCAATTCTAATAGAAATCCAATATATTTTTCTTGGAACTAAAAAAATGGATTCCAAAATTCATCTAGAAGAGTAAAATCCAAGAAATAAGGCAAACTGAAAAAGAAGACTATGATGGGGGAACAGGTGCTATAAGATTTCAGATGTATTTTAAAGCTGCAATAATTTAAAAATTGATGTATTGGCACAGAGATAGACAAATGACAAAAGGAACACACTAGTGCCCTGAAATATGTCTATGTATATAAGAAATTTTGGCAGGATGACAGATGTGGCATTGTAAGTCTGTAGAAATGAATGCAGTTTGGTCATGATGTATTATTATCTTTCTCATACATTGCTGAATTTGGTAACACTTTCTCATAAAATTGTACCAGATTTTTTTTTTCTTATATGGGAAATTTTTAAATTACTAATTTTGATTCTTTAAGTGGGATTATAGGAATATCCAGGAATACTTCTTCTTGAGTCAGTTAAGTAAGTTATGGTTTTTCTAGGTATTTTTCTATTTTACCTAGATTTTCAAATTTATTGACATAAAGATATTCTTAATTATCCTCTTGCAATTCCATTCCAGCTTTACTGAGATATAATTGACATCTAACATTATGTAAGTATAAGATGTACAATGTATTGATGCGATAGACATATATTGCAAAATGATTACTACCGTAGGGCTTCCTTGGTAGCGCAGTGGTTGAGAGTCCGCCTACCGATACAGCGGACGCGGGTTCGTGCCCCGCTCCGGGAAGATCCCACATGCTGCGGAGCGGCTGGGCCCGTGAGACATGGCCGCTGAGCCTGCGCGTCCGGGGCCTGTGCTCCGCAACGGGAGAGGCCACAGCAGTGAGAGGCCCGCGTACCGCAAAAAAAAAAGATTACCACCATAGCTTTAGCTAACACCTCCATCACATAACTATCATTTTTCTTGTGGTGAAAACATTTAAGATTTACCCTCTTAGCAAATTTCAAGAATATAATGCAGTATTGTTAACTATAGTCACCATGTTGTATATTAAATCCCCAGATTTATTCATCTTATAACTGGAAGTTTGTACCCTTTGACCAACATCTCCCGTTTTCCCCACTCCGCAGTACCTGGTAACCTCTATTCTACTCTGTGTTTCTATGAGTTCAGCTTTTTTAGATTCCATATACAAGTGAGATCATACAGTATTTGTCTTTCTCTGTCTGACATATCACTTAGCATAATGCCCTCAGTAATTTCCAAGAATGCTGATTGAAACCTTGTATTTAATTGTGAAAAAAATCAGATGCCCATAATCCAGAGAATGAATTAATTCATTTTGATACATTAATACAATGGAAAACAATACAGCAGTGAAAATGAATGAACTGAATGTACACATGTCAACATGGATAAACATCATAAACATAACAGTAAGTGAGAAAATTAAGTTCCAGAACTTTACATACAGTATGAAATCATTCTGTATATGATTTAGAATGAACACATATGCATATATGTTGAAAAAAATAAGAAAATATGGACTGCAGAGAAGGCAAATTCATGATGGGGATTGCCTCTGGGGAAAGGATTTGGGACTGCAGAGTAGAGCACAGGGAAATTCAACTTCATAATGTTTTATTTCTTTAAAAAAGTCTCAAGTAAATATGAGCATCTATTCAAGAGGGATATTTTACTTTTATTAAAATTGTGATGATAATAATAATAAACAAAGGTTCTGACATGGAAAAGAGCTTTTCAAGTCTCATAAAGGTAGCAGTGTGACTAGAATGCAATTAAGAGGGATAGAGTGCTATGAGATGTGGTTTTAGAGGTAGACAATTGCCAATCGATGCAGCATTTTGAGGCCATGGTAAGAAGTTTGTGTTTTATTTGGTTTTACATAGAAGAACCATCTTTGCCAAAGGAATTATGAATAAAATCTCATGCTTAGTTGTACAAACAGTAGTAGAAATCTTGTCCATCATGGGGTAAGAGCATCTCAGTTTGATTCCTTGCCCGTTCCTCTGCATGCTTTATTTTTGGGAGGCAGTGAAAGCTCTGCATGCAGTAACAGTTTTTTCTATCTAATATACTTAGTGCCTAACATATAAAGACAAATGAATAAGTAGAATGAATGAATAAATAAATGGTTAAGGATATGGTCTCAGGAATCAAACACCCGGAGGCTGAATCTCAAATCTACTATTCACTGCTGTGTGACTTTGCACAAGTTAACTTAATTTTCTAAAATTGTTTTCCTCATCTGTTAATGGCAATAATAATAGTACCTACCTCACAGGATATTTTAAGTATGCTATTAGAAAGCCTATGTGAAAATGTCCGATATATTATTGGATACATAAGTACTCAAAGATGCCTTATTATTAAGCTTATAGCTTATTATTTCTGAAAAAGGGGGGACAGAGTTCATTAGGTGGGATGGTATGGAATGGAGGAGGGAGACTGGGATAGCCAATAAAGGCTTTAATCAGGAGTTTACTTTTTTAAAAAATTGGGGTATAGTTGCTTTACAATGTTTTGTTAGATTCTGCTGTACGACGAAGTGAGTCAGCTATATGTATATCCCCTCCCTCTTGGACCTCCCTCCCATCCCCCCATCCCGCCCATCTAGGTCACCACAGAGCACGGAGCTGAGCTCCCTGTACTATACAGCAGGTTCCCACCAGCTATCTGTTTTACACACGGTAGTGTATATATGTCAATCCCAATCTCCCAATTCATCTCACCCCCCTTTCCCCCCACCATGTCCACACATCCGTTCTCTATGTCTACATCTCTATTCCTGCCCTAAAAATAGGTTCATCTGTACCATTTTTCTAGATTCCACATATATGTGTTAATATACAATATTTGTTTTGCTCTTTCTGACTTACTTCACTCTGTATGACAGACTCTAGGTCCATCCACCTCACTACAAATAACTCAGTTTTGCTCCTTTATATGGCTGAGTAATATTCCATTGTATATATGTACCACATCTTCTTTATCCATTCATCTGTCGATGGACATTTAGTTTGCTTCCATGTCCTGGCTATTGTAAAGGAGTTTACATTTGAACTGAGTTATAATGGATTAAAAAGAGTTTGCTAGGCAGGAAGAAGTTGGGGGAGAGTAGTATTCTAGCAAACAGCATGTTTAAAAGCTTGGAGGAATGGAAATGGTACAATGCTTCATTGGGCAGAGTGTACAGCTATATATGACAGAATATAAAAATAGAGAAAAAGATTTGCTCTAAATTGTGAAGAGCTTTTTATTATGTTGGAGTAAGGAGTTAAAATCTAACCCTGATTGCAACAGGGAGTCAATAGAAGTTTGTGAGCAGGAGAGTAACATAAGATTTTGAGAAGGGTGACTATTCCAAGGGGTATCCTTTAGTCAAGGGTAGGCCTAGGCAACATTGTGAAATAGGTAAAGTTTAAATTCTCCTCCAAACTTGCCCCTCTTCCCCTCTTTTATCATCCTCTTTCCAGACATGAATAGTGTTGCCATGCATCCTTAGATCCATCAAGTCTGTTTTCCCTGGGTCAGGATAGATGTCCTTATCATACGAACATTGGTACCCAATATCTCTATTTAATTAATAGCCATGTTTACCAGCAGAGTAAGCTCCAGGAGACAAAGTATGACTTAGATGACTGTTATGTCCCCAGAATCTCACACAATACCTAGCATATCACATATTAGAGTCAGTGAATGTTCATGGCCTGTTAGATTAATGGATGAGTCAACAGCAGGAAGGACTCAATTCTTCTTTTTTTTGGCAATAAAATGTATGGTTAAGAGGTGAGTTGGTCTCCTCTCTGGTGATGACAAAATCAAAAATTGAAAGCTAGCCTGTGATCACTTGTGCAATCATGAATTCATTGTCTTATAAGCAGGTCTTGGGTTTCAGGAAAAAAAAAAAGAGAGAGATGATTTTCTAAGTATCTTTTAAGGCTGTGTTGATAAACCAAGCCAGTATTCTCTATAAAGTCCTAACTGCCTCATAATCTCCCTCAGGCTCAAGTCATTCTAGGCTTTGTGTCCCAGCAAAGATATTTTCGGATAAAGCTGGATCCCATTCCACATCTGTGCATAGGGTTGTTTTAAAGCAAATTCGGTACTAGGCTTTTGACAGCTTAGGAATTGGTACTTTATTACAATAGTCTATAAAGTGGCTGTCATAAAAAGGACTATCCAATGTCGGTAGGAAAAAGGTACTGAAATTCTGTGCTTGTGCAGAGACCAAAATGGTCAGATAGGGGAGGATCATGGTTGGCTACAGGACTTCTACAGAACTAGCTTAGGAGCTGGCCTGGTGCTGGAAGGGACTGACTTTGTTCATAGCCCATTTCTCCTGAGCAAGTGTATATAGCTTTGCAGAAGTGTGAAGGTAATGCTACTCTGGCTTGCTGAAATGGGTCAAAGACAGGAAAGAGTGGGAGATAAGGATAGTTGGGGAGAGATTAGAGAAGATAGAATTGAAAGAAATAAGTGGACATTTGTTGAGTTATAGGGGGAAGATGAACATCTTAAAAGTAATGAATACAATAGCCATGGGAAGTAATCTTCTGTGACGGCAGGAGCTTAGTATTTCTTGGCTCAGAGTAAGTGTGACATATTGGCCTCGGTCTCTTCAATTGTAAAATAAGGGGATTGTACTAGTGGCTATTTGCAGTCCCTTCCAGAGCCAATATTCTGTAATTCTATGGTGGAAATGATGCAGCAGCAAATTACAGTTTGCCTGGTTCAAATGACAGAGAGGATGGAAACTTGGAACTTGGTGATCAATACAACTTATTCACGTAAGTGAAGCCCCATTACATTGTCTCAGATGAATAGCTATATAACTGACCCAAAAGACATAGAGATTGCTGCTTTTTAGGGGCAACATATTTACCAAAGATAAATTAGTATGTAAATAAGCAGAATGAAGGTTCGTTACAAGTATCTTTCCCAGGACACAATAGTTTAAAACAACCATAAAAATGTTTTTGGATGAATGTGCCCAAGGTTTAAATGAAATGGATGGGACTCATAAGATCTCAGTTCTGCTGTTCCTTCTCTGGTAGGTGGAAAGAAAGGAATGATTTCAAGGTACTCCCTGTAGAGGGGTGTCCAGACAAACTATATATCTACCACCAATACTACCACCCACCCCTAACAAAACATATATTGGAAACAAATGAAATCAGATTAAAATGAGCATCAATAACAGATCCGAGGATAAAGTCAGAAAAACACAGATACATTGTGGAAGGAGTGGGGAGAACCATGGATAGAAAGAGCCAGTCCTACCGTTTTACCTTAGTAATGATGTTGAGAGCAAAGTTATTGGATGAGTGTTTATGTAACAGCCCGTTGGCATTTTTAGCAATAGCTTGTGAGAATCACCTTTTCTTCTCTTACCATCTCCTTTTTCTGGGTCTCTGTTCAGTTCTGCCAGTATTAGGGCCCCAAGTTATGGCACTCAGGATATTCAAGAGACAGAAAGGCTGTCCCCATATCCTCAGGTGGTGGGAGAATGCCAACAAAATTGGCTGAAACCTACATTCATCCACTTATTTGCTCATTTATTGAACCAAAGTTTGTGCTGGGCCTTGTGCTGGCCATTGCTGTAAAATTACAAGCAAGATAGACATGGTCCCATGCCCTGTAAAGCTTATCTTCTAGATAATAGTAAAATAATAATAAAAAGGATCACACAAGTACATGTATGCAAATTGTGATGTGTTTATAAAGGAAAAGAGCCTTTTAGACACTTTAACAGCAGTCTAATTTAGAAATGGGATGAGAAGAGAGTCAGGGGAAACTTTTCTGTTGAAGTGACATTTGAACTAAGATCTGACTGATGAGTAGGTGTTCATCTGGGCAAAGACTGGGTTAAAACATGAGGCAGTAGAAGCAACATACACAAGTGCCTCAAAGCAGGAAACGCTAGGAATATTCAAATAATCAAAAGAGGGTTGCTAGGGTGAAGAAGAGTGCAAGAGTGTTATGGGGTTCAAGGGCCCAGCTTGACTCAGAAAATGAAGGTTTTGCAGTAAGTTCTGCTAGAGAGTGGGAAAGTCAAACTGGAGAAAGTAAATGGGCCAAAAGGAGAAATACATTGGGAAAGGGTGAGAAATACAGCTCCGTGTCCCAGGGGAACTCAAGAACGGAAACAGGATCAAAATGGAGATGAGGTGAAAGTTTGTAGAATTTTAGCCAAGAATTGGGTGGTAGGGTGGGTGAGCTGTGTAATGGTTTTAGAAAAGGGAATGTCAGCATTGGGCCCTACTTCTGCTGCTCTGATAACTAGTGAAATGTCATTAAGGGCTGTTTTAGCTTTATTTACCCATGGAGGAATCAAGGGGGTTTGAAATGCCTAGTAACCCTTCCAGTGGGGGCAGTTTAGGATACTTAGCCAATGGAAAAACATGGGAAAAGCCCTTCTTTTCCCTGTTCATCAAGGGAACAGTAATGACTCTGGGAAGCCAGAAAGACTTCCATCATCTGTGAGCAAGGAGCAAAAAGAATAGATGGCTGGTTTTCAATAAAAGCTAATTGCTGAGCCACTCCCACTTTGACTTCAGTTATAGAATGGACTCTTTTTTAAGGTTTCCAAATTGGGGTGACATTATTATTTATTAATTTTAGTTATTGTGGTAAAAAATATATAACATAAAATTTATGGTTTTCATCATTTTTAACTGTTCAGTGGCATTAAGTATATTCCCATTGTTGTTCAACCATCACCAGAACATTATCATCATCCCATACTGAAAATCTTCACCCATTAAACCATAACTCCTTATTTACCTCTATTCCCAGCACTGGTAACCACTGGTCTACTTTATTTCTCTATGAATTTGGCTATTATGTGTGCCTAATATAAGTGGTATAATACAGTATTTGTCCTTTTGTATTTAGCTTATTTCACTTAGTATCATGTCTTCAAGGTTCATCCATGTTGTAGCATGTATCAGAATGTCATTTCTTTTTACAGCTGAATAATATTCCACTGTATGCACTTAGCACAATTTGTTTAATCTATTCATCAGTCAAGGCATATTTGGATTGCTTCCACCTTTTGGCTTTGTGAGTAGTGTTGGTATGAACATGAGCACACAAATATCTGTTCAAGTGTCTGCTTTAAGTTCTTTTGTATATATACCCACAAGTGGAATTGCTAAATCATATAGTAATTCTATGTATAAAATTTTGAGTAACTGTTATACTATTTTCCATAGTAGCCGCACCATTTTACATTCCCATCAGCAAGGCACAGGAGTCCAATTTCTCCACATCCTATCTAACACTTGTCTTTTGTGCTTGTTTTTACTAATAGCCATCCTAATGGGTGCAAAGTAGTTATCTAATTGTGGTTTTGATTTGTATTCCCCTAATGATTAGTGATGTTGAGCACCTTTTTACATGATTATTGGCCATTTGTATATTTTTGGAGAAAAGTCAATTCAAGTCCTTGGCCCATATTTGACATTTTTATTTTTTTTTTCTTTTGTTGACTTGTAGGAGTTCATTATATATTCTGGATATTAATCTTTTATCAGGTATAAGATTTGCAAGTATTTTCCCTCATTCTGTTGTTGCCTTTTCACTCTGTTGATAATGTCCTTTGATGCACAAAAGTTTTTAATTCGATGAACACAAATTTATCTATTTTTTGTTCTGTTACCTGTACTGTTGCTGTTATATCCAAGAAATCATTACCCAATCTAATATCATAAGTCTTTTCCCCCATTTTTTTTCCAAGAGTTTTAGCTCTTATGTTTAGGTTTTTGATTCATTTTGAGTTAATTTTTATATATGGTGTAAGGTAATGGCCCAATTTCATTCTTTTGCACATGGATGTTTAGTTTTCTCAGCACCATTTGTTTTAAATGCTGTCCTTTCCTCCATCTGATGGTCTTGACACCCTTGTTAAAAATTATTTGACCATATATACAAGAGTTTATTTCTCAGCTCTGTATTCTATTCCATTTGTCAATATGTCTGTCCTTATGCCAGTGCCACATTGTTTTGATTTCTATAGACTTGCTGCAAGTTTTGAAATCAGGGAGTGTGAGTCTCCCAACTTTGTTTTTCTTTTTCGAGGTTGTTTTGGTTATTTAAGGTCCCATGAGCTTCCATATGAATTTCAGGGTGGATTTTTGTATTTCTGCAAAAAACATCATTGATGTTTTGATAGGGATTGCATTGAATCTGTAGATCACTTCAGATAGCATTGACATCTTAACAATATTAAATTTTCCAATCCGTGAATATAAGATGTCTTTGCACTTACTCATGTCTTTCATTTCTTTCAACAATATTTTGTAATTTTCAGTATACAAGTGTTTCACCTCCTTGGTTAATTCCTAAGTATTTTATTTTTCTGATGATATTGTAAATGGAATTATCTTACTTTCCTTTGCAGGTTGCTCGTTGTAAGTATAAAGAAACACAACTGATTTTTGTGTATTCATTTTGTATCCTGCAACTTCGCTGAATTCATTTATTAGTCCTAACAGATTCTTTGTGTGTGGAATCTTTAGGGTTTTCTCTATACAAGATCATGTCATAAATGAACAGAGATAATTTTACTTCTTTCTTTCCAATTTAGATGCTTTTGATTTCTTTTTCTTGCCTAATTACTTAGATTATAACTCCCAAAAATAGAAGTGGTGAAAGTGGGAATCTTTGTCTTGTTCCTGATCTTAGAGGAAAAGTTTCAGTCTTTCATCATTGAATATGATAGCTATAGGTAAGATGAACTATTGATATAGCAGCTTTTCAGGGGAGAATTCTGAATTAAATGATGACATTAAGTGATCACATTTATTATAAAACATATGCCAAATTCAGAACTGTTAAAATGTGAAAAAATGCATCCTATAAGAATTATAAGGGACTACAGTTCTTTCTACTGTCACTGAATTGCTTCTCTAGATGTCCTATCAACAGTGTCTGAAACTAGACACATCCTCTTGCCTGCACACCAGCTTTTTTGTTACTCACGCTCTCAATTCATAGTGTATGCAGTCCTCCAATCCAGAAAAAAACTGGTAATCTTAGACTCCTCCTTCTCCTCCACCTTCTCCCTTCTTTCATCTGATTGGTTATGCAATTCTTTTGCTTTTACCACAGAAGTAGATAGCTCCCTTACTTGTCCACTGCTTTTAATCTCCACTGTCCACTTACTTTAGTACCTACTATTCTCAACTCTTTCCTTAACTGTGGTAGCAACCTCTTAACTGGTCTCTTTGACACCAATCTCTCCCTCTTCAATATATCATTACGTTGCCAGTAGTTATCTTTCTATAACATAAATCTGACCATGTCTGGTAGAGCCAGAGATATCAGATGTAAAAGCAAGCATCAAGTGTTCATGCTTAAACGTCTTCCCATTTTCCTGCTATCGTTGCTTGTGTGTCCATATCCCCACATACTTCAAACATTCCCCTACTGATAAGATATAGGAAGTGGGGTGATGCAAAATGGTTTTTGAGGATATTAAAAATAGGAAGAAAAAGCAATAAAACATTCACCTCATGATCTCTTTTGGTGCTTAGTTCAGGCCAGATTCTGCCACAACATCTGTGACTTGGAGAGAGAGAATTACGGGCTTCAGTCACATACTCAAGATCAAGTTGGATATTTAACATGCTTTTCTGAATTAGATTTTGTAGCTCCTATTGGCCTCATGCCACATGTGGCTACCATGTGTAGGAATAAATATAGAAATATAATTACCACAAATGAGAAGTTTTCTGTGTCTCAAAGTTTAGACTTAGAAATCTACCAGGCACATTCATGGTACCTAAGTTGCCAGTCATCTTCAGATGCAGCTCCAGGTGAGGTTGCTGAGGCAGTAAAACCAAGATCAGACAATATAGGGAAACCCTTCTACCATTAAAGCCATGCTTCTAAACCTCTTTTGGTTCCCAACTATCTACTGGATAAAGTCTAACTTCTTAGCTACACATCCAAAGCTCGCTATAATGTTTTCCCTACCAAACTCTCACAACTGGCCGACTTGCACCTCTTCCCATATACTGTATGCTCCCATATATTGTATGTAACAAATGTCTCACCATTTTCTGAAGACTTCATACCCTTTTGCAACCCCATGCCTTTGCCCATCCTATTTATTCTACTTATAATACACTGCTACCTCTTTCATGATTATCAAACTCTTCTGTCAATACCCACAAAATACAGGTCATATGTCACCACCTCTGTGAAACTTTCCCCACATCTTCTTGGTATTTATAGTTCATACATATAGTATTTATCAAATTTGTTTCCCCTCCCCTTAAGTATGAGTTTCTTAAAGGCAGAGGATTTATAATAGTACAATCCTAATGTTTACTGTAGTAGGTATTCCATAAATGGTTGTGGAATATAAAATGAATTGAAATGTACAATATCAGGAGTGAACCCTAACATAAACTATGGACTTTGGATGATTATGATATGTCAATGTAGGTTCCTCTATTGTTAACAAATATACCAGTCTGGTGAGAGATGTTGATAATAGGGGAAACTATGCATGTGTGAGAGAAGAGGATATATGGGAAATACCTGTTCTTTCCTCTTAAATTTTTCTATGAACCTAAAACCACTCTAAAAAATAAAATCTTTAATAAAAAAGTTCATTGCAAGTGTGCATATTTTGTTCGACTTCCATCACAGTGGAGAGAGTTTTATTTATGTAGTATGACTTTGAGTGTGAGAGTTTTGTGCGTGAGTTTGCTTATATACCCATACATAGGCACTCTACCTACCCAGGTAAAGCTACTAAGATTCTACTTGATACTGATCAATTTAAAGCACATGGCTGATCTTCAAATGAAGACAGAGGGAAGCTATGCAATTTCAGGTCAGAACACTAATAGACCTTCAGCAAGTTTTCTATGGAAAGCATCTGGTTAGAGGCATTTGATTATTCTGGGCACTCAGTCATTTCCATGTACTCCTTCAAGCTGCTTATGGATTGAGTTGATTTAGGGGAAATGTACTCTGAGAGGCTGAAGTGGTCACTGGAACCCAGATGGCTCTAAGATGATGCACCAGGTTATCTTTCCTCTCTCCTCAAATAATCTACTTTGAGGCATTCCCATTTATCACCCTAGAAGTGATATTTTCTAAGGTCAAGGTTTTATTCTAAGAAAAATTAGCTCTTGGACCACTGGAATGCAATGCAATGCTGTGGCGGGGAAGTATGCAGGTCTTTTTTTTTTTTTTTTTTTAAAGGAATCTCTAGTGTATCACTGGCTAAATCAGAAACAGGAAAGCAGGTGCTGAGACATCAGGAAGCCACTTAGCTTGTCATATCTCCATCCTGAGTCTTTTGCAATGACTTTATACTTACCTTCTCTGAGGAGATAAGCCAAATAGATGGCACACTGTGTTTACAAATCCAGGAATTGGTTTAGAGCACTTTGTCTTCTCATTTATAAAGGGAAGGGGAACAGGGAGGGAGCCCTCTGAATAATGCAGATTTATAAAAACAAAAGCCTTAATCATCTGTCTACATCAGGCAAAATTTGGGTTGAATTATCTGAATAATTTCCTTATTACTTCATGTCATTATGTAGGTGAGACAATCAAATAAACCCATTTCCTTTCATTTAGCTTCCTTTCAGCTTGAGAAATGGTGTACTCAATTTAATGCACTGTTGGAAAGCAGAATAATCTCTTCTAATTTCCTGATTTCAACTCATTCAACAAACATTTATGGAGCACCTACTGTGTGCCAGGAACTGCATTTTAAAATTTAAATGAGTCAGATTTAATATGTCAGTAATGTATTTTCATGACTTTATAACTTTGTCAAACAATTATGAATGCACATATTTAGTTGAAAGGCTAATGGCATCGTAACAAGCAAGCAATTCTAGCCCAGCTGCATGACAATTTAAACAACTGAAGCTGATTTTGTCAAACTTGGCCCTTAGATGAGGATTGATTTTCACACTAGCTTGCGTGCCAGAACCGAAGCTACTAGCTTCAGCCTTCCCTTCCTCAGAAATCGCTGGATCCTAGGCCTTCTGTCTAAAGCTCTTGAGTCAACTTTACTATTGAATAAATAAAGCCAGATTTTTGTCTGCGTGCGCATGTGGGCATGTCACAGCTAGCAAAAATAGATGCAGGAAGGCATATTGCTTGCTTGACCTCCCTTAGCTGTTTGCGGTAGGCTTCAAACTTCTGAATAGTAAAAACCCTACACATTCCTAATGTTTGTTGTTGCTTTCATTCCCTAGGGTCCCCACCTGCTGCTTGTTTTCTGCAATTTGGGGTTTATACCCTTCAGCAACCCTATGATTTTTGCCCCTAACCTTGACCCCAACTCATTGGGCATTCTGTCTAACTGGTTTCCTTTAGACACTGATCCTGGAACATTTTCCCAGATTAGGCCAGCACCTCACTGCTCTTCAATGAACAGTGTATATATCACAGAGGGGCCCTTCTAAAACCTATTTCCTCCATTAAGATCTGAAGGCTAATAAATACCCCGTTCAATGAACAAGCATTGAAATATCCTTCCAATTCTTATTATACCACTTACAGGCAAGATGGTAAAGTCCACAAAGGTTCTTGGTGAGGGTCTCCCAACTCTCATTCTGGACCTCATTCCTTCCTGTCTTGGTTCACACTCAGACATATTTCTCCTTTCCCAAGTAGGTAAATGATAGTTTCATTCATACTCAAGTAACAGAGCCTTATATGACATATCTTTTAAGTAGATTTGCATTTTGAAAAAAAAATTGGGGATAAGAAAATCCTCAAGAAACAGAACACGTATTTAGTAGGAGAATTTCATCCATCAGGAGATGAGGTAATTACGGATGGGGGTGCCGTCCAGATACTCCACAAATCGCAGTCCAATGGCTCAGCAGCTTTCAGCTCTCTGACAAAACACTTAAGCCGGTGTTCAAAGACCACAGATAGAAGGAGTTGCCAGACCATGACTTTAGCAAGGCCATGACTCGGCCCAGTGGTCTCTGGTCTCTACGGACAAGAGACTTGCCTGGTGCATTATTTCTAGAACTGTCTTTTAACTTAGAATTCTCTTATTTTTATTCTTAAATACAACAGATATATAAAATATATATGCATATATAGATAGATATAGATATAGATGATATAGATATAGATATAGTTATAGATTTTGGCCATGTCACATGGCTTGCAGGATCTTAGTTCCCTGACCAGGGATTGAACCTGGGCTCCGGCAGTGAAAGTGCTGAGTCCTAACTACTGGACTGCCAGGGAATTCCCTGCATATATTTAAAATAATAAAAATAAAAGAAACGTATGTATAACCACCACCAATCCTAAACAATGAAACATTGCCAGTTTCTTTGATGTCCTATCTAAGCCCTTGCCTGTTTTCCCTCCCTCCCAAGTAAGAAACCAAATATCCTAAATTATATATTCATCATTCCAATGCTTTCCATCATAGTTTTTCCACGTATGTATGAACCTCTTAAAATTTGGATTTGTTCACTTGGTTAGGGCTCTAAAAAGATGCCCTCAGAATTCTCTGCTTTTTCCTGTTTCAAATCACCCTGATGTATAAAATAAAAATGTATTCTACAGTGTTCCTCAAAAAAAAAATGTAGTTTAATTTTTTCATGTCTTTGATTTTATATAAACAGAATCATCCTGTGTATATTCTTCCATGACCTGTTATAGTTGTCTCATTCATTTTCTCTGCTTTATTTATTTATTCTCCAATGTTTGGATGTGACATTTCTGTCTGCTTCTTTGACAGACTGTTTTTTAGCTATTTCAACAACTTCTTTGGATATGTTTCCTGCACATTTCTAACAGTTTTTTTAGAGTCTAAAATAAAAGTGTAATTGGTAGGTCATATGCTAAGCGTAGGTACTACTCTACTGGGTAATGCTAAATGGTTTTCCACAGTGCTTGTACCAACTTACACTCCATTACAGTGTAAAGAACTAAGTTCAGAGGGGTTTTTGTGGAAAACAAATACAACCAGTGGTAATTATACTACCCAACAGAGCCATTCATCAACAAAATAGACCACAACCCTCACTCATTTAGATATTTAAGTCCACACCCTATCTAGCTTTATATTTCATGGCTACAGCTTCAGGAAATACTCCATTCAGAAAATCACACAGTATAAAAGAGTTACTTGTAGTGAGGTGGATGGACCTAGAGACTGTCATACAGAGTGAAGTAAGTCAGAAAGAGAACAACAAATACCATATGCGAACACATATATATGGGATCTAAAGAAAAAAAAAATGGTTCTGAAGAACCTAGGGGAAGGACAGAAATAAAGATGCAGACATAGGGAATGGACTAGAGGACACGGGGAGGGGAGGGGTAAGCTGGGACGAAGTGAGAGAGTGGCATGGATATATACACACTACCAAATGTAAAATAGCTAGTGGGAAGCAGCCGCATAGCACAGGGAGATCAGCTCGGTGCTTTGTGACCACCTAGAGGGGTGGGATAGGGAGGGTGGGAGGGAGGCTCAACAGGGAGGGGATATGGGGATATATGTATATGTATAGCTGATTCACCTTGTTATATAGCAGAAACTAACACAACAATGTAAAGCAATTATACTCCAATAAAGATGTTAAAAATAATAATAATAAAAAAGTAAATAAATAAAATCAGGTTGTTTGTTTAAAAAAAAAAGCCCATGAAAAGGCATGATTTATATTATGCACGATAACCCTGAAAAGGAAGAAGAAAAATGGTAGATGACTGAGAAGAAAGTAAACACAATATCCCACCATCCTGTTCCATCCACTCCATGGCTTGAGTTTTTATTTGTGTGTTTCTCATTTATGACAAAAAATTTGTATGTGTAAATAATGATTTTTAATGAAAAATTTCAAATAAACTACACAAAAGGAATAGATTGAACACCTGTGTATTCATCACCTAGATTTAACAAATGTTAACATTTTGCATATTTTCTTAAAGATAGATAGATAGATAACAGTAAAATGATTCTATTACCAATTCTGACTTGGAGGGGAGTTTCTTATAATTCAACTCAATTCTGAAGCTACCTACTGGGAGATAGGATTAGATCCCACAGGTTAATTACTCAGTCCTACAAGACTGCACCCTCACACCACATCAGATGCCAATTTCAAGTCCAGATTGTCACATGTGCTTCTGGCCTGCTGGCTATAGAGTGGCAGTTCCAAACCCTCCTTGGGTTTGATTAATTTGGTAGAGCAGCTCACAGATCTCAGAGAAACATTTTACTTACTAGCCTACCAGTTTAAAAACCAGATGGAAGAGATGCATCAGGTAAGGTGTGAAGGCATGAGCTCCCATGCCCTTTCCAAAGGCACCACTCTGCCCAAACCTCCACGTGTTCACCAACCCAGAAGCTCTTTAAACCCTTGACCTTTCGAGTTTTTATGGGGACTTTGCTACATAAGCAAGCTGGATTGAATCATTAGTCTGGTGACTAAACGCAATCTCCAGTCCTTCTCCCCGCCCTAGAAGTCAGTAGGGTGGGACTGAAAGTTTCAACCCCCTAGTCACACAGTTGGCTCTACTGCCAACCAGCCACCATCCTTAGGTGCTTTCCAAAAGTCACTTCATTAACAAAACTAAGATACCTTTATTGCTCTCATCACTTAGGAAATTCCAAGGGCTTTAGGACCTCTGTGACTGAAAAAAGACCAAATATATATTTGTTATTTTAAACCACAATATCACAGATAGATATGAAATAACATATTTCAATTAAAAGTGAGGCCCTTTGTAATCCTCTGCTATGCATTCCCCCCCACCTGTCTCCCCAGAAGTAACCTCTCTCTTAGAAGTTGTTGTGTATCTCTTCTTTTTATTTATAGGCCCAAATGTATGTGCCCATAAACTATATATAATTTTTTATTCACTTAAAAATTTTACATAAGTTGCATCATGTATTTGTCATTTGGGAATATATGTTTTTACATTTTTATTTATTTATTTTTTTATACAGCAGCTTCTTATTAGTTATCTATTTTATACATATTAGTGTACATATGTCAATCCCAATCTCCCAATTCATCCCACAGGAATATAGTTTTTAATTCAACATTAGGTTTTGGACATTTGTCCATGTAGTATACCACTACCTCTTTAATTGTTACTCCCTATATGATTCCTTTATGTAAGGAGACCGTAATAATGTGTTTATTCATTCTGTTATTTACGTGGGATTCTTTGCTCTTCTCATATCACATTTCACAATTGTGAGAAAAACTGCAATGAAGATACCAGCGCACTTCCTGAAGTTTTCAATGGTGTACCCAGAAGTGGAATAATAAGAATGCAGAGAGCAAACACTTTCTGCTTTATTATAGGTTGCCACATTGCTCTCAACCCTGACTGTGCCAATGTACCCTTTCTCCAGAAGAGTATAAACATTCCTGCCTCCCTCTCCTCATAACACTTCCTTTCTCAGAGTGTAAATTATGAGGGGATGGGGGAATAGTGGCCTGAGAAGAAACTAGAGAGTTGGCAAGGGCTAGATCATGAGGTGACTTACCGAACACCCTAGGGAGCTGGATCCTCTTCTGAGAAGCCACTGAAGGGTTTTCATAAGGAGAATGTCACGATCATTTTTCCCTTTAGAAAGATCACAGGAGGCAGTATGGAGAATGGATTGGAGTGGGAAAGCAGGCTTTAGGAAAGGCCTTTGGAGTAGGGAGGGATTGAGGGCTACTCAAATTTTTTCTCAGTGCGCTAGATCTCTTTGTTTTGTTTTTCAATGCAAACGATAAATTCTCCTGCCCACATTAATTGATTTTCTCTAGTGGCCCTTCAAGGTCATGAAGCTCTAGCCTAAAGGAGAAGAGAACAGGTTTTGCCTCCATTGTCTGGCAGTTTTATAAAGGACACATACTGTGCAGAAGAGACACACAGCCTCTGTCAATTGCACGAACCAATAAACACACCTTTATTGCTAATTACCATTTTCTTTTTGTGCTACTGTTTGCCAAATGGCAATGAAAGCTGAAGCACAGATGCTCATTAACATCCTTCTTGATTTACTGACAATTCAGCACTGACAGTTTAATAAGCTTAGGATTCAACCCAAAGATTATTTGTCACATTTTGGGGGCAGTGTCTTTTCTCACCTCTTGAATGGAGTAGCCTGTCCACGTTTGTAACAATTGCACCAAAAATACTAACGTTTTAAATTTATGTTGTGTATTTTTAATGAAAAGCTCAAAACATGTCTCTGCTGTAGGGGAGCAATATTTACCAGCGCAATGTGTCTCTTTGGCAAGAGGATTCATTTAGGCTGATTATTTTTAAGGCCCAAAAGACTCAGGAAGAACCTTTGACCTTCCCCCTAACTGCCTAAAAGAATGTAGATGGAGGACCTGTTCCAGGAAGGGGTATCACCATAGATAACTATACTATGGACTAGCTGTGCTGACAGGGAGAAATCCAGCAAAGTCTGCTTATTAAAATTCCTCTCCGTGTCCCATTGTCTCTGCCTGGCCCAGCAAATATTTACCAAACATTCGCTTTTCCATCTCCATGTCAATGTCTTCCTCTCCTTTGAAGTACCAAACCTCTACCCCCAACATCCTCTTTTGTCCTTAGCTGAAGATGGCATTTAAGGTGAGGGTTTTGGCCATTTTGATGAATTACTCAGTTTTCCTGGGTCTCTTCCATGTGTATATGTTATTAAACTTTTGTTTGATTTTCTCCTGTTAATCTTTCTCACGTCAATTTAATTCTTAGACCAGCCAGAAGAACCTAGTAGGGGAACATTTCTTCCTCCCCGACACTCCCCTTCTTTAATTTACCTTCACAATAAAATCTACGAACAAGAAGAGGTTTTATGGACATCATTTCCCATAAGGGGAAACTGTGGGGAGGAGGGTATGCTCAAATGATGTTTAAACTTATTCGACCTATCTATAGCTGAATATAGAGAGCAAAAACTGCGTACTTCTTTGTCTGAGAGACAAGAGACTTCTTTTTTCCCCAGTTTTATTGAGATATGATTGACATATAACATTGTATTCGTTTCAGGTGTACAACATAATGATTAGATACGTGTATACACTGAGAAATGATCAGCACAATAACTTAATTAATATCCATCACTTCACATAGTTACAATAATTTTTCTTGTAATAAGAACTTTTAAGATCTACTCTCTTAGCGACTTTCAAATATACGTTACAGTACTGTTAGCTATAGTCACCATGCTGTACGTTACATCCCCAGAACTTATTCATGTTATAACTGGAAGTTTGTACCTTTTGACCACCTTCACCAATTTCCCTCACCCTCCACCCTCTACCTCTGGCAGCCATTGATCTGTAAGAGACTTCTGGAAAGTGGAGCTTTAACCTACTTGTGGCTACCTGGGTGAGGAAACATTGAATGTAACAGAATAAACTTTTTGAACCCATCTTAAATGGCTGGTCTATGTAAGACCTTCCCATATATTCATCTGGGAGGAGGGATCCCAGAGCAAAATCAGGCCTCAGCAGATGTTGCTGAGATAATATGAAGCTCCAGCCAAAAACATTGCTTCCTTTACTCTGCACTTTCCTTGATAGTTCATTCTTTATGTTGGAGACAGGAGATATTTTCATATTGGCCAATTTATAAATCGTCTGACATTCAATAACCTCATATGAGGGAATATTTTAAAATATGTCTATTTTTCTTTTTGTCCACTGGATTCCCTTTCACACATATTCACTCAACGCATGATCTTTAATCTCTATTGGATTTGGTCAATATAGGATCGCTGCACACATTTCCCTGGTGTAGGATATACCAAGGCATATCCTTGGTTGGTTGTTTAATAGTTGTTAACATTTCCTAGTTGATGTTTTCATCTAAGATATTTTTTAAAAACACTAAATATAGGGCTCAAATGATATAAGAGCTTATACATATCAGGGTAGGATTGTGGTGATAGTAGTGGTGGCCCACTTTTTACAGATTCTTTTCTACAACTAAAGACTTTCATTGGGACTTTGATTTGGGACTTTCCTTTTAACAAAGTTACTAGTAGATGCTAAGCCTTTTATAGTCTTTTCCTTGAATAAAACCATCATGGAATGGCAAAGAAGAGAGAGAGGCACCCTGTCTCTGAGAACTCTCAGACACACAAAAACTTGTATGCAAATGTTCATAGGAGCTTTATCGGTAATAGCCCCAAACTGGAAACAAACAAAATAACCTATAATGGATGAGTGGTTAAACAAACTGTGATACATCCATACCATGAAATTTTACTCAGCAATAAAAAGAAGAAGCTATTTATAGTATACAATAACTTGGATGTGTTTCAAATACATTATGCCAAGTGTAAAAAAAGCCAGTCTCAGAATGTTATATCTGGTATGATTTCATTTATAATATTCTTGAAATGACAAAATTATAGAGATGGAGAACACATGAGTAGTTGCTAGGGGTCAGCTATGGTAGTGGATGGTGTGGGGGAAGCATGTAACTACAAAGGAGTTACACAAAGGATCTTTGTGGAGATGGGATGGTTTTTCTGGATTTGATGCTATAATATGATTAACTAAGATGTAAACCATCTTAGGGAACTGGGTGAAGCGTACCCTGGACCTTTCTTTACTATCTTTGTAACTTCCTTTGAGTCTATAATTATTTCAAAACAAAAAGTTAAGAAAATAAAACACAAATTTAAAAAATAAATGGATTCTAAAAAAATGTAAAACGGTTTCTCTAAAGCATTATGTTCAATCAAACTTTAGTTTTAACCAGACACAATAGAGTATTTAAAAGTCATAATAATTTCAAATGGAAAAATCTTATGTTCCAAAAATAATTATTCAATCATGGCTTAATCAATTGAATTTGCTTAAAGAATATTTTGGTTTTTTATTTTTATTATTTATTTATTTATTTATTTACTCTGCTACAGCAGTGTGAGTATTTTCTGATTTTTTTCACTTAGAACCATTCACACATAACCTGGTCTTCCTACTCTAATTGAGAGTGAATAGAGCATGGATATTGATCAAAAACTCTTCCAAACTGGCAAAGGAATCCTACATATAGTTGGATGCAGGGGATTGGATCATAAATTTATGCTGAGTGGACAACATGATGTCACCAGGTGGCAGTAGAGTATTATGACCACTCTTGTAAGAACTGGATATTAGACTTAAAATATTTGCTAAGAAAAACTACTAAAACTCTGTATATTCCCCATATTCTCTAACAATACTGTAACATATATTTCAATCCCATAAAATATATATACAAGTTTGAGCAGAGAATAACAGAGCCATGTTAAGATACATAAGCTTGGGAGAGAGCTTGGCTCACTCATAAGCTAAGAGATGCACTGCCACATACTAACCTTGCCGGGTGTGCTGTTCATGCCTCAGTAAAATTACAGATCGTTGCATGCCATTAATATTTGGGTCTTCTGTGGATATCTGAAACTTTGAATTTTAAATCCTCAAATCCCAAAGATTTACTCTACTTAGCTTAGGGGAAAGCATTGGATTAAGAGATTAGTTTTTCTCTTGTTTCAAGTACTAAAAATAGAATTCTGTATTAACCAGCTAAACTAACAACTTTAATCAACAAAGTATATGTCTTTTAGAGAAAACACTTTTAAATGAATCAATGTTCATATACACTTATATAACTATTTCAGTAAACACAGTTATTAAAATGCTGATATAATCATAAATTGCATTAATAATGATAACCCAGGGACCAATGAAGCCTATTGGTCAGATCATATGTCTGAATATTTTAAAAGGCTAACAGAAATTCATGCAGTTCAAGGAATTGAATTATTTTGTTCTGATTAAAAGTAAAGAAACATGTAATAGCAGACCTTAATTCTCCAGAAGGGATTTGCTTTGTGTTTTTCAAGAAGGTTGGAAGAGATGGAAGAAGCTATGGATGCAGATTTCAGGTCAGCCTAAGAGAAAACCTTTGAATGAATAGACCTTTGGTTTAATCAGCGGGATAGTCTACAGCAGGAAATAGCAAAGTCCCTCCTTTTATGGGAGCTTTCAGCAGAGACTCAAACTCAGGTTTCCAGTCAGAGAGACTGTGATACTCAAATACTCAAGTTTTTATTTTATCTTTTTATGATCTCCTCTGCCTTATCCATACTTCGTAATAAAAATAGCTAACACTTTTGAGCACTTATCATCTGTCAGGCACTTTTCTACTTGCTTTTCATGGCTTCACTTATCAGATATTTATTGAACAACTACAATGTGCCAGGAATAATTTTAGGTACTGGGGATATAGCAATGAAAAGAACAAACTAAGGGCCTCTCAAGTTGCTTACATTCTACTGAAGGAAGAAAGATGATAAATAATATATCAGATAGTGGTAAGTGCATTGAAGAAAAATGAAGCAAATCAACACACAGAGAATGACGTGGAAGGAAATTATCCTAGATTGAGAGGTTAAGGAAATTCTCTCTGATTAGGTGATATTTGAGCATAGGCTAAAATGAAGTGAGAGAGAGAGCCATGTGAAGTTTTGGAGGAGGCTGGAGCTTGCTTGGCATGTTCAAGGCACGGAAAGTTGGCTTTGATTTCTGGCTGATCTACCACCCCATCTTGCACACTCCCATTCTTGAAATACTTTGGCCATACTTGCTTCTGTGCAGTGTGGCAGTAAATAGTCTCTCTGGGCTTTTTCATGTGTGTCTTCTTTGCCATAGGCACCATACTTAATAAAATGTAAATGCTATGTAAATAGTTGTCAGATAGGCAAATTCAAATTTTGATTTTGGAACTTTCTAGAATTTTTTTCCCGAATTTTTTCAATCCACAGTTGGTTGAATCAGTGGATGTGGCATCTACGGATGTGGAGGGCCGACTGAATATCTTGCTCATGTTTTAATACTGTAGGGACTACTAAGGGTCTGGCGAAACATGGCTGCTTAATATATGTTTTACTCAATAAAAGAATGGATATAGTGGGATCCCTGAGAACACAGAGTTGATTCTGGGAACAATTTGTTCCTGTACTCCAGAAGCAGTTCATATGTATAGTAGCATATATCAATATTTTGTGTTTTCCTTTGGGTATATGGAGGTTGAGCTTGGGGGATGTGTGGTGACGATTGTGACGTGTAGCCAGAAGAAAGAAGAAAGAGGACAACCGGGCTTGGGACATTTTTTTCTTTGCAAGTTTCTGCTGACAACTAACTCTATGTACTTGCAAGCCTCACTCTGAGAAACTTTCTTTGAAAAGAAAGACACCATGGAAATTTAAGGTATCAAAATTACTTTCACTTAAAGGAGCAATTTCACATCTGATACTAGAAATTACAGCCTATGATTTCCAGCCATTCTCTGAAATAAGATGTGAATTTTGGCCATTATTAACTTGATAAGATTTTCTCAACTATGTCTGACATTTTCAGAGGCTTTAGTAGTTGATCTGCCTTCCCTTTCTTTCTCTCGGAGTCTTTATATGCCCCCTTTCCACATATCAGATGTCTCCAAATCACTTTACTCAGATTGTTCTCCCCTCGACTTCGATTCAGCTGGATATTTTCTACCATTTGGTTTCGAGCTTTTAAATGGGTATCTGGAGGCTAATATTTCCACATTCTAGTAAGAAATGGTAATTAAAAAATATGTTGCTTTTATTACCCTGTGGTGACTGAAGGAAACCATAAGCAGACAGCATTATATTTTCTCTTCTTTTAATGCAGCTGCATATCAATCAGATTGTCAGCTACTTGTGGATTTCTTTTTTCTGCTAGGTTAATGCAAAATTAGATTTCCCAACAAACAGAATGTATAGCTTCCTACAAGTCACAAAAGCCGGGACAAATTTGTCAGCTCCGGTACTAAATCTTTCACTGGGTCTATGGCTCTCAAGGGAAGTTATTCTTTCTTGGGATAGCAGGGAGAATGGCATGTTATGATCATTTGTCCTAACCAATAACGTAGGTATGATAAAAGCAATTATGTATATCTCTATTTATCTGAATATCTATACAGCAACTGACATAATTTATGTACTGTTTTGACAATAACCACTTCAAAAATAATTACTACTTAAGGCAGTTAGGAAATGAAAATTAATGATTACATTATGTGGCAATGAAGCTTAAGTCCTCCTCAGCTCTGAGATATTATAAACAGAATTAGATATTTGGCTAAACATCAGTAACATTAGTATCAATGATTTTCTAGAAGAAGCCAAAATAAACTTAAATTACACCATGAACAAGAAATGGACTTCACAACAATTGAGTAAGGAAAGGACAATCTCTTCAGTAGAACTTGTGGTATCTGTTCAGAGCCTTCTTCTGACAGAAGAAATCTCACAGTAGAACTTCTTTGTTTTAATTTTAAGGTTTAATCCATTTTCAAAAGGTAAATTCAGTTGGGAGGAGAAAACAATTGAGGCTTACCAGCCTGTCACTCCTAAGTCTCAATGAGCTTATCTCCTCACTTCTCGAAAACTAATGCTTCAGAACTAGGGAAGAATGTAAGAGAATGGTTTTGAGAATACTGATTGTACCACTGTGGAGAAAAGAAGACATGGAAAGGAGTGGCCAAAAGAACTAAACTCTTACTTGGTAAATTTCACTATTGTGCTGGTAAAGAGTCTATTCACTCATTCGTTCAACAATTATTCACTAGGCACTGGGAGTACAAGATGGACAAACACAGATATGCCCTCATAGAGTTTAGAGTCTGGACTCTGGAAAGAAAATGCAGGCAATAATAACGATACAAATAAACAACTACAAACTAAGAGTGATACTAGGAAAAAGGAAAGGGTATCACAAAGGGATATGACTTGAGTTCTGCAGGATGACTTGGAGGGACATGGGATAAAATGTTCTAGGAAACAAGAGGTAGCATATGCAAAGGACTTGTGCTGTGAGGGAACAGGGCAAGAAAGCCCTGAAACGTAGGCAAAGGCCAGACTACACAGAGCGTTGTTGAAAATGTTAAGGAGTTTTAACCATATCCTAAGAGCAATGGTAAAACACTGAAAGAGTTTAAATTGAGAGAGGGACCACGATAAGATCTGCATTACAAATTTTGGCAGCTGTTGGAAGCAGATAGGAAAGGGGTAATAATGAATGCAATAAGACAAAATTGGGAAGCTGTCATAGTTCATTCAGGAGACACTGGCTTCCATTAGGGTGTTGACAGTGGAGATGGAAAAAACTGGATAAATGAAACAGATTTGGAAGGTAAAATCTATGAGCCAGTTCTGGATTAGCAATGGGGTAGGCATGAGGTGCCATCAAGGGTCCATTTTGGTAAGGGGATCCTGGAAGAGGACTGTATTTGGTGGGGTAGATGTGTGTGAATATGTGTGTGTGTATGTGAGATGTGTTCATTGTTGGTCTGAGGTAACTTTAAAACAACTGAGGAAAGAACAAATACAATGAGTTGAATATTCTGTTATCCATTGAATATACTGCTTTGGATCACAGATGTCAGATGTCTGATATATATACACACACACAATACTTAACATAATGTATACACAATACTTAACGGTTACTAATTTTCTGTCTCTGTCTCTTTGTACTTTTGTTTTTTTACTCACTTGGGTATACGTGCTAGTTGAAACCAGGGGGAAGACTATAGAATGAGAAACCAGTGGGGTTTATGAACAAACCTTGATGAATTCTAACATGTAACATAGATTGGCTGGTAGATCAGGATAAGCCTGCAAAGGAGCAGAGAAGGAATGGGCAGAGACACAGTTAAGTATTGTGTTGTAGATGGTAACAAAAAACAGTGTTTCAAGAAGGTTTGGGTAGTTTAACAGTGAATGCTGCTGATGAGAGGTCAAATAAAACATGAACTGTATTTTATTTAGTGACACTGATGGCATCAAGCAGATCTGTTTTTATAGAGGGAGGGGGCAAAAAGTTAGATTGAACAGGGTGAGTGGAAGGTAAAGAAATGGAGACAGTGAGTATAAATAATTTGGAGAAATTAGTCTTAGAATAAAGGGCAGCCTCATTATCCTAATTGGAGAGAAGGATGATAAGCTGTTTGAAGTTTTTAAGTAAATGTGTGGATTTTGCATAGAGAAAATGAGAAACTTTCCTTCTGGAAGTTTCTTTCTATCTTCTATTCTCAAATTTTGGACCCCTTCTCCCTCTTTCTGCATCAGCACAGAAAGGGAGAGAGAGTCAGAGACTCAAGGATGGTAGAGAAGTTTTGAAATAGTGACTTAGAGAAAGATGGTGAGGATACTGAGTAAGGTTGAAGTCTTACATAAAGTTAGTGAGTGTAATCTTACACTGGGGATATTGGCTGGGCATTACTGAAATGATGGGCCATGAAATCTACATTGATTTCCTCTTTGATTTCTTCAGTGATCACTTGATTATTAAGTAGTGCATTGTTTAGCCTCCATGTGTTTGTATTTTTTACAGATCTTTTCCTGTAATTGATATCTAGTCTCATAGCATTGTGGTCAGAAATTATACTTGATACGATTTCAATTTTCTTAAATTTACCAAGGCTTGATTTGTGACCCAAGATATGATCTATCCTGGAGAATGTTCCATAAGCACTTGAGAAAAATGTGTATTCTGTTGTTTTTGGATGGAATGTCCTATAAATATCAATTAAGTCCATGTTGTTTAATGTATCATTTAAAGCTTGTGTTTCCTTATTTATTTTCATTTTGGATGATCTGTCCATTGGTGAAAGTGGGGTGTTAAAGTCCCCTACTATGAATGTGTTACTGTCAATTTCCCCTTTTATGGCTGTTAGCATTTGCCTTATGTATTGTGGTGCTCCTATGTTGGGTGCATAAATATTTACAACTGTTATATCTTCTTTTTGGATCGATCCCTTGATCATTATGTAGTGTCCTTTGTCTCTTGTAATAGTCTTTATTTTAAAGTCTATTTTGTCTGATATGAGAATTGCTACTCCAGCTTTCTTTTGGTTTTCATTTCCATGGAATATCTTTTTCCATCCCCTCACTTTCAGTCTGTATGTGTCTCTAGGTCTGAAGTGGGTCTCTTGTAGACAGCATATATATGGGTCTTGTTTTTGTATCCATTCAGCCAGTCTGTGTCTTTTGGTGGGAGCATCTAATCCATTTACATTTAAGGTAATTATCAATATGTATGTTCCTACTCCCATTTTCTTAATTGTTTTGGGTTCGTTATTGTAGGTCTTTTCCTTCTCTTGTGTTTCTTGCCTAGAGAAGTTCCTTTAGCATTTGTTGTAAAGCTGGTTTGGTGGTGCTGAACTCTCAGCTTTTGCTTGTCTGTAAAGGTTTTAATATCTCCATCAAATCTGAATGAGATCCTTGCTGGGTAGAGTAATCTTGGTTGCAGGTTTTTCTCCTTCATCACTTTAAATATGTCCTGCCAGTCCCTTCTGGCTTGCAGAGTTTCTGCTGAAAGATCAGCTGTTAACCTTATGGGGATTCCCTTGTGTGTTATTTGTTGTTTTTCCCTTGCTGCTTTTAATATGTTTTCTTTGTATTTAATTTTTGACAGTTTGATTAATATGTGTCTTGGCATGTTTCTCCTTGGCTTTATCCTGTATGGGACTCCCTGTGCTTCCTGGACTTGATTAACTATTTCCTTTCCCATATTAGGGAAGTTTTCAACTATAATCTCTTCAAATATTCTCTCAGTCCCTTTCTTTTTCTCTTCTTCTTCTGGAACCCCTATAATTCGAATGTTGGTGCGTTTAATGTTGTCCCAGAGGTCTCTGAGACTATCCTCAGTTCTTTTCATTCTTTTTTCTTTATTCTGCTCTGCAGTAGTTATTTCCACTATTTTATCTTCCAGGTCACTTATCCGTTCTTCTGCCTCAGTTATTCTGCTATTGATCCCTTCTAGAGTATTTTTAATTTCATTTATTGTGTTGTTCATCATTGCTTGTTTCATCTTTAGTTCTTCTAGGTCCTTGTTAAATGTTTCTTGCATTTTGTCTATTCTATTTCCAAGATTTTGGGT
Organism: Orcinus orca; assembly: GCF_937001465.1. Taxonomy (NCBI): domain Eukaryota; kingdom Metazoa; phylum Chordata; class Mammalia; order Artiodactyla; family Delphinidae; genus Orcinus; species Orcinus orca. Next base: position 101,423,415 of record NC_064580.1, on the reverse strand, counting down.
CATCTTTACTATCATTCTGAATTCTTTTTCAAGGGTAGACTGCCTATTTCCTCTTCATTTGTTAGGTCTGGTGGGTTTTTATCTTGCTCCTTCATCTGCTGTGTTTTTCTGTCTTCTCATTTTGCTTATCTTACTGTGTTTGGGGTCTCCTTTTCATGGGATGCAGGTTCGTAGTTCCCGTTATTTTTGGTGTCTGTCCCCATTGCCTAAAGTTGGTTCAGTGGGTTGTGTAGGCTTCCTGGTGGAGGGGACTAGTGTCTGTGTTGTGGTGGATGAGGCTGGATCTTGTCTTTCTGGTGGGCAGGTTCACATCTGGTGGTGTGTTTGGGGTGTCTGTGGACTTATTATGATTTTAGTCAGCCTCTCTGCTAATGGGTGGGGTTGTGTTCCTGTCTTGCTAGTTGTTTGGCATAGGATGTCCAGCACTGTAGCTTGCTGGTTGTTGTGTGAAGCTGGGTGTTGGTGTTGAGATGGAGATCTCTGGGAGATTTTCGTCGTTTGATATTACGTGGAGCTGGGAGGTCTCTTGTGGACCAGTGTCCTGAAGTTGGCTCTCCCACCTCAGAGGCACAGCACTGACTCCTGGCTGCAGCATCAAGAGCCTTTGATCCACATGGCTCAGAATAAAAGGGAGAAAAAGTAGAAAGAAAGAAAGAAACAAAGAGGATAAAAGAAAATAAAATAAAGTAAGAAAAATTAAAATAAAGTTATTAAAATAAAAAATAATTATTAAGAAAAAACTTTTTTTAAAAAGTAAAAAAAAAACCCAGAAAACGGATGGATAGAACCCTAGGAGAAATGGTGGAAGCAAAGCTATACAGACAAAATCTCACACAGAAGCATACACATACACACTCACAAAAAGAGGAAAAGGGGAAAAAATCATAAATCTTGCCCTCAAAGCCCACCTCCTCAATTTGGGATGATTCCTTGCCTATTCATGTATTCCACAGATGCAGGTACATCAAGTTGGTTGTGGAGCTTTAATCCGCTGCTCCTGAGGCTGCTGGGAGAGATTTCCCTTTCTCTTCTTTGTTCTCACAGCTCCCAGGGGCTCAGCTTTGGATTTGGCCCTGCTTCTGCTTGTAGGCCGCCAGAGGGCGTCTGTTCTTCGCTCAGACAGGACGGCGTTAAAGGAGCCGCTGATTCGGGGGCTCTGGCTCACTCAGGCCGGGGGGGAGGGAGGGGCACGGAGTGCGCGGTGAGCCTGCGGCGGCAGAGGCCAGCATGACGTTGCACCAGCCTGAGGCGTGCCGTGTGTTCTCCTGGGGAAGTTGTCCCTGGATCATGGGACTCTGGCCGTGGTGGGCTGCACAGTCTCCCCGGAAGGAAGGTATGGAGAGTGACATGTACTCGCACACAGGCTTCTTGTTGGCGGCAGCAGCAGCCTTAGTGTCTCATGCCCGTCTCTGGGGTCCGCGCTGATAGCCGCCGCTCGCGCCCGTCTCTGGAGCTCCTTTAAGCAGCGCTCTTAATCCCCTCTCCTCGCGCACCAGGAAACAAAGAGGGAAGAAAAAGTCTCTTACCTCTTCTGCAGGTCCAGACTTTTCCCCGGACTCCCTCCCGGCCAGCCGTGGCGCACTTAACCCCCTGCAGGCTGCGTTCACGCCGCCAACCCCAGTCGTCTCCCTGCGCTCCGACCGAAGCTCGCGCCTCAGCTCCCAGCCCCGCCCGCCCCGGCGGGTGAGCAGACAAGCCTCTCGGGCTGGTGAGTGCCGGTCGGCCCTGATCCTCTGTGCGGAAATCTCTCGGCTTTGCCGTCCGCACTCCTGTTGCTGTGTTCTCCTCCGCGGCTCCGAAGCTTCCCCCCCTCCGCCACCCGCAGTCTCCACCCGCGAAGGGGCTTCCTAGTGTGTGTAAACCTTTCCTCCTTCACAGCTCCCTCCCACTGGTGCTGGTTCCGTCCCTATCCTTTTGTCTCAGTTTTTTCTTTTGCCCCATTCAGGTACGTGGGGAGTTTCTTGCCTTTTGGGAGGTCTGAGGTCTTCTGCCAGCGTTCAGTAGGTGTTCTGTAGGAGTTGTTCCACGTGTAGATGTATTTCTGGTGTATCTGTGGGGAGGAAGGTGATCTCCGCGTCTTACTCTTCTGCCATCTTCCCCCTCCACCATCATTCTTAAGTAAAGCTCCTCATCCTTATAATTCCTCTTAATTCATCTTTCTTATTCCTATTTTCTTATTATCTTCTCTTATCTAAACTGAATCTCACTTCTTATCTTACCTTTGGTGCTTCTAGTTTTCCTTATCAATCTTATTCTTGCTTAGGCTTGTTGATTTTTGCATTTCTGGTGATTCTTTTTGCCCTGAAATCCTCTCTACTGCTTTGGGTGCAAACACCACAAGATATTCTTTTGTGTCCTCTATTCACTTGTCTCCATTTGTCCTTTTTCTCAGCATACAATGTGTTTAAAGAGTATCTGCCTTTTATGTTATTTTAAGTTCTATATTATTTTAAGTTCTTTGCTGTCAATATAAATTGAACAATTGAGAAAATCATTAAGATATTTCAAAGGAATATTCACTTTTGCAACAAATTCTTGTGAAAGGAGATTTTATTTTTCTGAGTTATCTGTACAAATAATCTGCTAACCACTTCATATGGCTCATCTGGACTGGTTCATTTACCTCCCATTAGAGATATTATACCCTAATATTTTTATTTTTTGTTTTGCTGATTTGTGGATTAAAAAAAGTTATAAAATTATAGGATATAAGGCCTCAAATCACTAATGAATTCCTACTCAAGAAGCTAGAAAGAGTAAAGTAAAACCAAAGCAAAGAGGAGGAAGGAGACAAACATAAGAACAGAAATCAATGAAATAAAAACAGGAAAACAATAGAGAAAATATGAGAAAGCTGGTTTTATGAAAACGATTAATAATATTGGTGAAACTTTAACAAGATTTGAAGAAAAAAGACACAAATCTCCAATATCAGAAATAAAATAGGAGATATCACTACAGATCTTGCATCCATTAAAAAGATAATAAGACAATTCTGCAAACAGCTGCAGGATCATAATTTCAACAACTTAGAAGAAATTAACAAATTTCTTAAAACTCAAAAACTACCAAACTCAAAAAGATAAATAGACAATCTGAATAGCCCTCTAACCATTAAAGAAATTGAATGTGCAATTTAAAAGTTCTTGAAAAAGAAATCTCCAGGTTCAGATGGTTTCCCTGGAGAATTCTAACAAACAGTTCAAGAAGAATGCATACCACTTTTACACAATGTCTTGCTAATATTTTGTTGAAGTGTTTTGAGTCTAAGTTTATGACAGCTATTGGTCTGAAGTTTTCATATTTTTTACTGCCCTTGTCTGGTTTTGGTATCAAGGTAATACTGATCTCATAAAATATGTTGGAAAGTGTTCTATCCACTTCTGTTTGCTTTCTGAAAGAGAATGTGTAAAATGTCGCACTAATTCTTCTTTAAATGTATTCTCCCAGGCATGATGCCCCTAAGTGGAGACAGGAGACACTGGGCCTGATGGGACATGAGAACCACTCTTTGCCAAGCCACCTGGTGCTGGTGGAGTTCCCTCTTGATTCTTCCTGGTGCTGCCTGAAGGGGTAGGATATACTTCACTGGCCTACTGGGTACCACTAGGTCCTGTTGGGAGTAGCTGGGCCTGTGTAACAGAGAGTGCTTTCCAGGTCTCTTTTGGCTGTGTAGTGCCAGCAGGGCTACCAGTCTATCAAGGCACTGAGGCTGGCATGTTTTTTGTCTCTTGGAGAGTCAAGAAACTTTGGGCCTGGTTTTGCTTCTTCCCCTGGGAGGGTGGTCAAAAACTGGGTTGCTGTGTTTTCCCTCAAGTTCTGGGATTCCCTAGGCAGTCTGTTTTCTCTTTTTAACTCTTTAGGGTTATCCATGACTGTCCACTTTATTATTTCCAGGATTTTTATTTGTACTTAGTAGAGAGGAGCTGGGAGAGATGTGTCTATGCCATCTTGTCCCAAACCAGAGGCTGTTTTGTTCTCTTTTATAACTATATTTCTGGGTTGATTGTTTCCAGAGAGAAAGGGCTGGCAAGACTTCCTACTTCACTTTACCTCTGGAAATGGAAGTTATACATCCTTAAATCCTTAGCCTAACATGTAAAGTTCTCCATAAATTTATTCTACATTCATATTATCTCCATAAATATATTTTTCATTCCTCATAATATTGCCTATCTCTCCAGTCAAATCACTATCATTAATACATCTTGCTCCCTCCTGCCACCATGCCTTTATTAATGCTACTGCCACTGTTTGGAATGTTTTCTATTTTTCTCAATTTACATAAATTTGGTTAAGAGCAAAATTATAATCATCAGCCATTATGAAATTCTACTTCGCTGACTTTATTCTGTGCCCAATTCTTAGCATCCCCAGGGGATCTTTTAATCAACATTCCTTCAGCACTAAGCATTTAGTATTTCTCCTGATATATTTTGTCCTTCCTCATGAGCTATTTTTTATATATTCAAACCACCTGGAACAGTACTACACATTGAGGAAAAAGGCTTTTAGTAGGAATTGAAGGGCAATTATTTAAACTATTTTGTTGAAAGCTTATCAAATACTTCTGCTCTGTATTTATGAATATTTCACACACCTTTTTCTGGATTTTATTTAAGTCTGGCGGTGCAGAGAGACTGAAGGCAGAATAATTTAGATAATAGGCTCTATTCTGCATTTTGATTTCCATTCGTAGACCTAAATTATGTGACCAGATGTCAAGAGAAAAACTGGAAACTCTCCCACCCTGTTAATGGATGATATTGTGTGAAAAGACAGATGGTAAAGAGCAGCAAACATTTTCCGGAATGTTTCTTGCTTTGAAAACTCCTGAAGTCTAAAATCTGGCCTTTAGTGAAGTTGCATAAAGGCATGTCTGTAAATTTCATATCTATGGTAGATTAGCTATACCAACTCATAGAAACAAAAGATAGAATAGTGGTAGTGAGGGGTGGGGGTAACTAGAGAGATGTTGGTCAAAGGGTAGAAAGTCTCAGTTATGCAGGATACATAAGTTTTGGAGATCTAATGTATAACATGGTGACTATATTTAATAATACTGTTTTGTACACTTGAAATTTTCTAAGAGAGTAGATCTTAAATGTTCTCATCACATACACAAAAAAAATGGTTAGTATGTAAGATGGTGGAAGTGCTAAATAGCCTGATTGTGGTAATCATTTCACAATGTATACCTACATTTATCAAAATGTTGCACACCGGGGCTTCCCTGGTGGCGCAGTGGTTGAGAGTCCGCCTGCCGGTGCAGGGGACACGGGTTCGTGCCCCGGCCTGGGAGGATCCCACATGCCGCGGAGCGGCTGGGCCCGTGAGCCACGGCCACTGGACCTGCGCGTCCGGAGCCTGTGCTCCACAACGGGAGAGGCCACAGCAGTGAGAGGCCCACGTACCGCAAAAAAAAAAAAAAAAAATTGTTGCACACCTTAAATATATAAAACTGTTTGTCAATTATACCTTAATGAAGCTGGGAAAAACCATATATGATCATTTAAACAAATGGAGAGACAGTCTATGTTCTTTGATGAAATGGCTTAATATTTATAAAGATGTTAATTCTTTCTTTTTTCTTTAACATCTTTATTGGAGTATAATTGCTTTACAATGGTGTGTTAGTTTCTGCTTTATAACAAAGTGAATCAGTTATACATATACATATGTTCCCATATCTCTTCCCTCTTGCATCTCCCTCCCTCCCACCCTCCCTATCCCACCCCTCTAGGTGGTCACAAAGCACTGAGCTGATCTCCCTGTAATTCTTTCTTTAAAAGACCATTAAATTCAGTGCATTTAAAATAAATTTCAATGTGATTTTTTTGAGGAACTTTCTGAATTACTCCAAAATTCATGTGAAGGAATAATGGACTCTAAGGAGTTGAATCAGTCTTCAAAAAGAAAAATCAGAGAATTGCCTTACCAGTCACTGACATAATAAAATCACAGTAATAACACCAATGTGGTGTTGATGAGTAAGTAGACCAGTGGAGCAGAAGAGAGCCCAAAAGTTCATATGTGTTTAAAAGGTTACCACAAATCAATGAGGCAGTGAAAGACTGTTTAATTGATAATCTTGGGAAAACTGGTTCACTTTATGGAGAATGATGAAATTAGCTAACAAAACGTTTATTGACATAAACGTGAAAGATAAAACTATAATGTTAGTAGATGGGAATGAAGGAGATATTTGTGTGCCCTATGGGCAGGCAAAGAAAGGACTGTTAAAATGAAATTTTACCATTATAATTCATAAAGCAGAAAAATGACCCAATTAAATTAAAATTCAAAATTTATGTTCAACAAAAGACACAATAGACAAAGATAAGGGACAGTGACAGTAGAAATAAATATATTCAATGTTTAAAACTGCACAAATGATTAGTCTCGGTAAATCAATAAGATAAAGACAGGAACCCCAATAGAAAAATGGTCAATGAATACAAACAAGCTATTAACAGAAGTGGAAACCTCAAAAGCTAGCAAGTATATGAAGAGATGCTCACACTCATTAGAAATGAGAGAAGTACAAATTAAAATAATGAAGAGCTATCACTTTAAATCTAACAGACTAGCAAAAATTAGGAGACTGGATAAGCCCATGTTGGTAAGGAAATAGGGCTGTGAGAACTATACCAGATGCTCTGGTGCCTTGACTCACACCTTTCTGTCTCATCTCTGATTTTAATCCTCCTGGTACAGTTCTATGAAGACTTGCATCTCATCTCATGCACATATCATGGGTGTCCACTTTCCATGCTGAGCTCTTCCAATGTTTGGACAGCTATAGAAGCTCACTATTCTCAAGGGCATGCACAGATCAGAAGTGCAGGGAGCATAGGGGCTTGCATAGCTCAGAAGTGCAGGAACCAGAGAAGGAGAGGCGGGGTTAACACCACCAGGAACAAACATTGACCAGTGAGTGTCATAAACTGACAAATGCTTCTACATTACGTCTTTTTGTCAAACATATCCAGGAATTATTCTGTACACTTTCAGGTGTTTCTAAAATCTAGGACAAAATCGAGTCCTCTTTGTTCCCATCAGGGACAACTCATTAATGCACACATTATTGGCTTTCCTTCCTTCTCTGTCTCTGTCTCCCCAGTGGCTTATTCTGCTTCCTGAGATCACCTCCCCAATAAACCATCTGTACATAAATCCTTGTCTCATTCTTTTGGGGAAATTTAGCTAAGACATTCACCATCGTGTTCTTCTGGTAGGATTGTAATTGTGCAGCCCTCTATAGAGAAATCTGGCAATATTCATATAGGTAAATTACATATATGTGTATCCTATGGCCCACCAATTCCTTTCCTAGGTATATATCCCCAAATAATTATAATATAGCTCCATAAAGGGATATATTCAAAGATATTTATTGAAAAATGTTGTTATGGAGGAGAATAAGAGACAACTTAATCCTGATCACCGGTTAAATGTGGTCAGTGTACACTGGAGTATTTATTATGCAACAGTTAAACGCATGCTTCAGATGTACATATAGCAACATGGACGGATCTTAAAAACACAATACTTGGTTCAAATAAATTAAAAACAGAATGATATAAGACAGTACCATTTACACAAATTAGAAAAACATGCACAAAGTAATACACGTTTTGCAAAACACTCATTCACATATGCAGATATACATTTAACATACTAAAATACTTGCCTATGATGTAGAAGGGAAAGGAAGTGGAGTATGAAGTTTAAAAAAGGGAAAATAAATAAGAAGGACTTCTCTGACCAATAACGATAATATGTTATGAATTAAGAAATAAGACTACAGTAACTGAAACCTCTTTACTTGAGGTTCAAACAAAGAAAAAAACATTTCTATATGCATATGTATTGCTTCATTTTCATCCTTAAATTATATGCTTGTACTACTTAGGGTTAGATTAATTCATCCCTCAGTCTTTCATTCCTTTATATATAAAATATTGAGTCTCTTACTATGTACCAGTCCTTTTCGAGGTATTTGTGATAAATTGATGAACAAAAAAATCAATCTTTGCCCTCATTAAGCTTGCATTCTAGTTGAGAGAACAGGCAACAACAAACACAAGTAATTTTTTTTAATATAAATTTATTTATTTATTAATTTATTTTTGGCTGTGTTGGTTTTTCGTTGATGCATGAGGGCTTTCTCTAGTTGTAGCGAGGGGGGACTACTCTTTGTTGCCGTGCACAGGCTTTTCATTGCGGTGGCTTCTCTTGTTGCGGATCACGGGCTGTAGGCGTGTGGGCTTCTGTAGTTGCAGCAGGCGGGCTCAGTAGTTGTGGTGCACGGGCTCCAGAGCGCAGGCTCAGTAGTTGTGGTGCACGGGCTTAGTTGCTCCGCGGCATGTGGGATCTTCCTGGAGCAGGGCTCGAACCCGTGTCCCCTGCATTGGTAGATGGATTCTTATCCACTGTGCCACCAAGGAAGTCCAATACAAGTAACTTTTATGTTATGTTAGATTATTTTTATGGTACATTCGATGACTGTTAATGTTATGAGGAAAAATAGAGCAGAACAATGAGGGTAGGGATGTCAAATGGGGAATGGTTTATGATTTTAAACAACATGGAACGGGTAGGGCTCATGAAAAATTTAGTGTACTTTAATTCATTTTCCACCATCTCTTCTATTTTAGTGGCTATTATTTGGGTTGTATTTTTTTACATTATGTTTCATTTTGTTTAAGAATATTTTTATATTTTCTTACTGATTGAAATTTTTATAAGGTTGATTCTGTAATTCAATGTTTCTAGTAACATTGTACTTTGTGTCATGTTATTACTGACTTAATTATGTTCATTCTGGAACATTCCTACCTCCATTTTCATATGAATCTGTTGCATTCAACAGATTCAACATTCAAAATTTCTTTTATGGATTCATGATCTATTTAAATTTTATTGGAAGCAGGAAGCAGATGTTTTCTAAAAATTAATTCTGCTTACTCTAGTAAATAGTTTTAAAAGTGTTCTATTTTTTTCTTTATTTTTTCAGATTAGAAAATAAGATAAGAATTTATTAATGGCATCAGATCATTTTCAAATAATAAAAATACCCCTAAAAGCTGCCTTTTACGTTTTTACATATTTCACATATTTGCCATTGGCAAATATGAATACCGGTGTCTGGGATTTGACAATATTTTGAAGAATATACTCTTGCAAAATATGGATTTCAGTAGCAGACATTTTTTTAAAAAAAGGCAGTTACAGCTGTACTAAGCAAAAAGCTTCTAACCTATAACATGAGATTTACCCTCTTAACAATTATTAAGTGTACAATACAGCATTGTTAACAGTAAGCACAATGTACAATAGATCTGTACAACTCTTTCATCTTGTGTGACTGAAACTTTGTACCCACTGAACAGTAACTCTCCTTTTTCTCTTCTTCCCAGTCCCTAGAAACCACGATTCTACTTTCTGCTTCAATGAGTTTGAGTATTTAGGTAGTTCATTTGTATAAATGGAATCATGCAATATTTGTCCTTCTATGACTAGCTTTTATCACTCAGGCTTATGCCATCAAGGTTCATCCATTTTGCTGCATATGACAAGATTTCCTTCTTTTTTATGGCTGAATAATATTTCATTGTATCATATACAGCTTTTTCTTTACCCATCCATCCTTTGATGGACATTTGGGTTGTTTCCATCTCCTGGTTATTGTGAATAATACTGCAGTGAACATAGGAGTGCAGATATCTTCGAGATACTGATTTTATTTCCTTTGAATAAATACCCAGAAATGGATCATATGGTAGTTCTATTTTTAATTTTTTGAGGAGCCTCCATACCTTTTTTAAATAATAGTTGCATTACTTCCCATTAACAGTGCACAAACATTCCAATTTTTCCACATCCTCACAAACCTTGCTATTTTTTTATAATGGCCATCTTAACAGATATGAAGTGATATCTCATTTTGATTCTGATTTGCATTTCTCTGATGATTAGTGATGTTGAGCATCTTTTCATATCTGTTGGCCATTTGTAGCAGTTATTTTTTTGCAGGGAGGGGAATGTCTATTCAAAAATGGGCTATTTGTTTTTGCCTTTTCACTTTGTTGTTTACTTTGTTTTCTACTATTTAAATCTCATGTTCATCTTTTTCTTTAGCAGAATATTTTCATAAGTCACATGCTGGTTTCACAAAGTAAGTGTTTATCTTTTAATTGGGGCAGGTCTATACTCAACTGGTCATTGACCCAAATTAGTGTATAAGCAGTTCCCTTGGATTCCCTCACTGTGTCTGAATACTATTGGACTTAATGACTCAGAAGTTTTGCAGGACACCTGGGTTGATGTATGTTTATGTCACCAAATTAGTGATACTGAAGCCTGAGTGGGGAAGAATTTGGAGTTTGGGGCCTGTCTTTTCAGGGAAAATTTGTCTCTGCACACTTCCTCTTCACCATGTGATGAATTGCTATTCCTTGATTTAAAATTTTGTGTCTAGGGATTTCCCTGGCGGTCTAGCGGTTAAGACTTGTGCTTCCAGTGCAGGGGATGCGTGTTCAATCCTTGGTTAGGGAACTAAGATCCCACATGTCGTGCAGTGCAGCCAAAAAAATATATGTATTTTTCTCTGCTCTGCCTAAATTCTACTCCAGTTACATAATGTGGCTGAGTCAGGGTTTTTTCTTAGTGTTACTGTCAATTACTGCTAAGGTGGAAGCCAGGAGAAGGAAAGTCACAGCACCTTTAGGTTTTCTGTTAGACTTGACCTTGTGGTGCACTTGCAGCTGATTCCAAGTGGTGTGGATCTACAGTAATGAATTTGGTCAAAGTGCCTGTTCCACATTTGTCTCCATTTTTACCCAACTTCCAGCCCATATCTTCCAAATCAGGAGGTTCTGTTCGGCTTCTACTAGGCAGGGACTGCTCTAATTATTCACACACTATGAAATGATATTTTGAGGCTTTTCAGAGCCTTTGATTAATCTTGTTCCATTTTTAAAGTGAACTTTTTAAAATTTATTTATTTTTAATTGATTTATTTATTTTTGACTGCGTTGGGTCTTCGTTGCTGTGCACAGGCTTTCTCTAGTTGTGGTGAGCGGACTTCTCATTGTGGTGGCTTCTCTTGTTGCAGAGCAGGGCTCTAGGCACACAGGCTTCAGTAGTTGTGGCACGTGGGCTCAGTAGTTGTGGTTCAAGGGCTCTAGAGCACAGGCTCAGTAGTTATGGTGCACGGGCTTCGTTGCTCCGCGGCATGTGGGATCTTCCTGGACCATGGCTTGAACCCCTGTTCCCTGCGTTGGCAGAAGGAGTCTTAACCACTGAGCCACCAGGGAAGCCCAATCTTGTTCGATTTTTAAAATGAAACTACTCTGTTTCATGAAGGACACCACAGTGTGTGTGTGTGTGTGTGTGTGTGTGTGTGTGTGTGTGTTTATTTAATCAAACTCCATTACATTAGAGTTAGTGGAAATTCCTAATTTTGGCAAAGTTTCTCTGTAAACTTTAGTTTTCTGAAGAGTTGTGTATTTTATTTTTTTTAAAAAATGTATTTGGGTACTTTAGAGCACATTAGGAGAGGCTGTGAGAGCAGCTGCTGGTCATATATCATTTTTTAAAGCCACCCTTTTTTTGTGTGTGTGCCAAGGGCATATGAGAGGAAGAGCATTCTCTTTCTTTGATCAAAAAAAAAGTTAAACTTGTAAACACTCATTGACGAGAAACAATCTTTTATTATTTCCTTGACAGAACCCCTTTTCTTTAGTTTATGTTAAAATATTTTCTTTATTTTTGTGAAAATATATTTCATGCAGAAGATTAAAATATAAGCAATAATTTCATTCATATATAGTATCATGATTCTTCATGATTGCAAAGTCACTTATAGAAAAGAAAATGAATATAACAAAGTAAAATATTTTGTTAAACATAAAAGCCATGCCTTATAATCAGTCTATCCCAAATATCTAGTTTGCTAGGTGTGACTCGTTTCTATAACACATTATTACCTTGAATTTTATCTTTAAATGTTTCCAAATGAGCAAGTAAAATTCGCTTAAGTTTTAATGCAACAGGTAAACAAATCCTCCTGCTGATTGTTTTTATGATGAATTTTAAGATTGTAAAAATGAACGTCTGAATATAATTTATTCTCTTTTTGGACATCTTAATAGCAAGAGTATATCTATCTATCGAATCATGTAACTGTATTTTCTTCAAGGGGAAGCAATTTATGAATACTGGTTTGCTGCCCTTTTCTTCAGGAAGGCTGCAAGAACATGGCGTCTGACTATAATTCTCTTTTAAGTACCCTGTGAGCATTCTCACACCTATGACAGGTGCACATCCTGTTCTTCTTAATTTCCAGAAATGAGATCATCTATGTGAAATGTTAAAGGTGCTAGATATATTGAAGTGGCGCTATGATGGCTTTATTAGAATACTGAACATTTTTTTAAAAACTATAGGTTCATTCTCAAGTCTCATTAGTTCTGGGGGTAAAAGTTATTCTCAAGGTTTGAGGGGTTACCTGAGTGTCTCTTCTAATCAGATACAGATACTTCTCTTACGTTTTCAGCTTACAAGAATTTTTTTCAAATCCTGTTTGAAAACTTTGTTTACTTTGTGAATCTTTTTCAAATGTCAGTCTTGGTTTTATTGATATTCTTAAAAAGTTTTGGTGGTGTCTCTAGTAGTTCAAATTTCTCTTATCTTTATTACTTCCTTCACTCTCTTGCCCATGCCTCTGGTTCTTTTCCTAGCTTATTTATTTCAATACTCTACTCAATGACTTTCAATATTTATAGTTTTTAGCTATGCATACTTAATGTTATATATTTACCTGTAAGTACCACTTCAGTTTTGATATGTAGAACTTTCATTGTCATATATTCTAAATATTTTGTTTCTTTAACCCTCGAATTGTTTAGAAGTCACTTTTAAACCCACTAAACATGTTTTCCTATATTTAGATAATTTATTTCTCATTTAATGTTACATGTTCAGACTACCATTTGTATGATATTGATTCTTTGATATTTCCCCAAAATTCACTTAAATGCAGTACATCGCTTTTCCTTTTTTTTTAAACAATGTTTAATGTTTACTGGGAAAGATAGTATGTTTTCTGTTATACCTTAGATCAAGTTTATTTATGCTGTTGCTCAAAATCTCTGTATCTTTAATTAAATCTTGTTTGTTTGATTGTTTTTTATAGAAATGAGTTAAATATCTTCCACTTTTATTATGGATTTGTCAACTTGTACTTCTAATTCTGTCATTACACACACTAAATGGTATTAGATGCATATGGGTTCATACTATTATTTCCTTTTGTTGGATTTTATTTTTATTATCATGTGGTAAAACTTTATCACTATTAATACTTTTTAACTCAAATTTTATACATGTTAGTGTTAATATTTTTGTGCCGTCTTTTTGGTTAGTATTTGCATAACATAGCATTTTTTTGCCATCCTTAATTTTAATCTTCCTGTGACAGTTTATTTTGGTATTTCTCTTTATAGCAACAGATTTCTGGCTTTTAAAAAAGTTGAATCAATCTTTGTTTCCAATAAACATTTATTTTCCATATGGTTATATTTTGAATTATATTCTAACATTTTTCTTTGATTTTCATCTCCTTATTCTTTTTTATTCTCCATTCTTGCCTTTGCTTAGATTGAAAATGTTCTATGTGAACTCCTTTCCCTTTATTTGCTGGTATAGAAGCAATACGTTGTTTTATTATTACCTGTCCACTTGTCAGTTATAATGTACACTATGTACTACTTCTCTATCCCATCCCCGTCCTACCAAAGGTAGTTACTATCCTGAATGTTATCATTTTTTTGTTTCATTGTATGTGTATGTATGCTTAAACTTGTATCATTTTAGACATTTGGGTTTTTATACATTTTAAAAGGTATAATAGTATATAAAATGTTGCATTATCATATTTATATGGGTAATGTCAATATCCTCCCTGAAACAGGGAGAGTTTTGTGCTGTCTTGGACTATGTCTAATTAATGCCTCGATTCAAACATTTTAATCAAGTCATATTGCATACTCATTTACCAGGCAGCAACTGACATGCTTCCAAGATGCTCAAATTCTATTTTGATATGCAAGTAAGCAACTTTATGGTTGATTCCATCAATATTAAATTAGTTCAATGTCCCTATCTTCTTCTATTCTTAATTAATTCAATTAATTAAATTCAATGTCCCTGCCTTCTTTCCTAAATAAGTTGTCAAGCATTAAATTTTTTCAGGTCAAGCATATAATAATTGGCTTAACTTTATGCTTGGGAAGAGTGTTTGGTTAGATTGCTGGACCCTAACCTAAATCTTTGAGGTTATTTGAAGTTATGAGTGGATATTGAGCTAAACCCTAAAAGTGTGGATTGGACATAAGACTGCAAATTCCATGAGGAGAGGGGGATGTATATGAGTTCTTTCTGGAGTTTACCCTCTTTGCTGAAAATCCTCAAACAGCTTATAAAAGGAGGCAGAACCATTGTCACCAACTTCAAGAATTGCTCAGTATTGAAAATAATTTTTTTTTTTTTTTTTTTTGCGGTACGTGGGCCTCTCACCGTTGTGGCCTCTCCCATTGCGGAGCACAGGCTCCGGACGCGCAGGCTCAGCGGCCATGGCTCACGGGCCCAGCCGCTCCGTGGCATGTGGGATCTTCCTGTACCGGGGCACGAACCCGTGTCCCCTGCATCGGCAGGCGGACTCTCACCAACTGCGCCACCAGGGAAGCCCTGAAAATAATTTTTAAAACAAATTTAAACCACATATAAGTACTATTGTAAATATATCTATAATGTCATTTTATCTTCTCAATAATTCTATGAAATGGGTTATTATCCCTATATTGTAGATAATGAAATAAGGAAAAGAAAGTAAGTAGTAAGCATTTGATAGCTCTGATAGGAACTAATCATTTGGTTGGTGATCCTTGAACAAAAGCTTTGAGGTAATCAGGACCTAGTCAAAGATTTAATCATCTGTGGCACATTTTACTGTTGCCCCATCTTATTTCTGTGTCACAAGTCTCACTGCAAACAACCCCATCACCAGAGGGACTAGTCAGGATCGTGTGGTTTGATCATTGAAGTCAATCTCATAGGAATACATACATTCAGTATCAGCTGATGGTGAATTTTTTTTATTCACAAAAGCCTGAGTTCTCTTCATACAAATTTGATGAGTTCTGTTGGTATTTACCACACCTAGCAATCAGATATAGCAACCAACCAATCACATAACTTCTGAATCAAGGAAAAATGTGTTGTCTGCTTTTACATGGCTGGAAAACGGTCATATCTCTTAAGCCTAGAAGTTTATAATTCAACAACTGACCACATGAGAAGCACTGGGGACACACAACAAGCAAAGAAATGATTCTTGCCATCGAAGAATTCACAATCCAGTGTAGAAGGCACACATGCCAACAATTCATTACAACACACAAGTGATTATGTGATAAATATATGCATAAGATATTGACATCATGTTGACATAATATAATAGAGAAAATAACTCATTGAGGGGGATCGTGAAAAAAGAAAGGCTGCATAGGGAAAGTGATATCTGAGCATGGCTTTGAGAGATAAGGTGTTTCCCATGAAGAAGAGAATAAAAAAAAAAAAACAGTAAGAGACCATCATTGTTCAAATGTACACAACAGGATATTGCATGTCTTTGGCTTTTTGCAGAAAAATTATTTACCTGTAGTCTTAAGAATTGGGTCACACTACTTCATAAATAGTATAAGTAAAAACATTGTGCATTATTAGAGGGAAAGCAATCCAATTTGATGTGTTTTTTGAAGGGAGAATCTTTTGCCTGGCACTGTGCTACCGATTATGAGTGATATGTAATACTAAATTCTCAATAGGTCAGAAATGTCTCTTATTGGCAACTTCCAGGACTTTTGTCAGTACAGTATTTCATTGTCACTGTCATTGCATTGCTCATAATAGTATATTTTATACATTGTGCTGAATTTGGATTGTAAGGAGTTATTTGTGGTACCTGTAGTTTGACAGATAATCACCTATAATTGTATATTATGCATCATTTGTATCTGGCACACCTTTCCCATGACAGTCTTTAGCCACTGATAGAAGTGTCTCCTTCCACAGCATAATACCCCTCACCAGTGATCCTGGAAATAGTTGCTAAATGGAAATGCAGAGTCATGCCCTGATTCCTGCTAGCACTCTCAATACAAGGGTACTTTCATAAAGATGTAATTTGCGGGGGAGGTGCAGGGAGTAAGAGCAATAAATGACACATCCTTTAATTTCCTAAATTCTAAATCAGTTGAGACATAGGACAAGATAGCCAGACAGACGACTATCAAAATATCAGCTATAATTTGATAAAGCGATACTAGAGAGCATGTGTTAGATTGCCTAGCAACAACTGACTTCCTATTAATGTGCCCTAGAAGGATCACAGGCACAGCTTAAATACTTCCAGACCACTCCCCACAGTTGTAGAGATTGGACCACTAACTTTACTACATGGGTTGAGAGCAGAGCAGGGTGTTCCTTCCCTGTAGTCAATCAGATCTCCCAAAGAGAAATATTAGAGCCAAAAAACATCCACTTCTTTCTCCTAAACTCACTAACCAGGTAAATCACTCCTCTTTCGGTAGAGGGGCGGAAGTATTACAGTAATTAATGTCCATCCACATGGAAACCTGAAGTCAAGTAAAAGGAGGTCCTCTCCACATGAACGAACAGAAAAAAACATATGTGACACAAATAAAACAATAGATATTATATCAATGCTAACAAGCCTCACAAAACTCCTGTATCCATTGAGGGTACATGATTTCTAGAAACTTAAAGGCATTAAAGAGAAAAGACTAAACAGTAGAGTTTTTTCTGACTTGGAAACTAGAGTGGCTGTGCTGCCTATACTGGATCAATTTCAATTCCTAGTGGGTGCCTTTTAATTAATCACTCCATTTTGGTTTTCTCCATGATAACAATAACTCTTCTCCCACTGTGTTGCAAATTTTCTTATTCAACTTCACCCTGTTTTTTATTTTTCTTAAAGAAATACCTTTCTGAGTTCTTATTATATTTTAGGCATTAGAACCTACAAGAAGCCAAGCTGCCTCATATTTGCATTCAAAGAAATATCAATCAGGAATCTAAATACAAATAAAAAGCAATTAAAATTTTTACTGCAGCCTTTTAATAAACTGTCAGTGGGAGATTTTATTCATAATATGACCATACAAATAGCAGCTGTCTTTTCTCCTTCCCAGCTCCACTGCATATCTGGTGAACCTCTCTGGCTTTACTCTGCCTTTCCTCATTTTTATAAATTATAAGTAAATTATAACTGGCTAGTTAAAGGGAATTCATTCTCCTTAGAAATTAGACGAAGATAAGGGATGATTATTTTTTCCTTATCACACATATAAAACTTATTTAGTTCAATGATAATTCTGCAAGTTAAGGATTATTATTATTTCCATTTTGTAGAAGAGGAAACAGGAGATTGGAGAGGTTAAATCAATTTCAATGTCTGCAGAACCAGTAAAAGTGGAAGAACTTAGGTTTGAAACTAGGTCTTTTTTAAAAAAATAAACCTTGGCAATGTGTTCAGAAAATGAAATAAATAAACAAAAAGAAGGATTTAGAATAAAGTTCCATTCACCTAAAATGTTTAAATATTAGAGGAGAATTGTATACACTCAAAATATGCCTTGCAGATAGAGCAAAAACTCAGCCTTATGAACTACCAAATGCTTGAGTGAATATTCTCTTGAGGAATTTCTACCATCAAAGGATTTTTTTTTTTCCTTTTGGTGGTATTACTTTAAAGAGGTGGACTTTGTGGAATTTGTTTTGTGGTGTTGGGAGAGGCTCTCAGTTCAGGACAAATTCTTACTTGTGTTAATTTTCTAAAATTAATAGACTAGTTTTTAAACAGTTTTAGATTTACAGAGAAATCAAACAGATAGTACAGAGAGTTTCCATATACTACAGTTTTCCCTTTTATTAACTTCTTATGTTAGTATGGTACATTTGTTAATATTAATGAACCAATGTTGATATATTATTAAGTCCATACTTCATTCAGATTTCTTCACAATTTTATTACTGTTATTTTTCTATTTCACAATCCCATTAAGGATACCACATGACATTTAAATGTCATATCTCCCTAGGCTCCTCTTAGCTGTGACAGTTAATCAGACTTTCCCTGTTTTTGACAATCTTGAGAGTGTGGCGGAGTACTGGTCAGGAATATTGTAGGAGGCTCCTCTATTGGAATTTGTCTGATGCTTTCCCTATGATTATGAGTTTTAGGGAGGACGACCACATGGTTAAAGTGCCATTCTCCTCACATCGTATCAAGAATACGGACTATCAACATGACAGATAACATTTGATGTTAACCTTGACTACCTGGCTGAGGTAGTGTTTGTTAGGTTTCTCCACTGTGAAGTTACCCTCCCCCCTTTCCATAATGTTCTCTTTGGAAGGAAGTCACAATGTGTAGCTCACATTTAAGGAGTAGGGTGTTTTGCTCCATCTCCTTGAGGGCAGAGTATCTACATAAACCATTGGAATTATTCTGCATGGGGGATTTGTCTGTTCTGTCACTGATACATATTTTTGCCCATTATTCAGTAGAGTTGTTTGTTTTCTTATTATTGAGTTTTGAGTGTTCTTTGTTTATTTTAGATACAAGCCCTTTATCAGATATGTGTTTTGCAAATATTTTCTCCCAGGCTGTGGATTGAGTTTTCATTCTCTTAGCAGTGTCCTTTGCAGAGCACATTTTGAATTTTGATAAAGTCTAATTGGTCAGTTATTTCTTTAATGGCTCATGTTGTGAGTATTCTATCTAAAAACTCACCACTAAACCCAAGATCACATAGATTTTTTTCTATGTTTTCTTCTAGAAATATCATAGGTTTTTCCTTTTTCATATAGGCCTAAGATCCATTTTAAGTTCATTTTTATGTAAGGTAAGAGATCTACATCTAGGTTTTGTGTTTGTTTGTTTGTTTGTTTTTTTGTGGTACGCGGGCCTCTCACTGTTGTGGCCTCTCCTGTTACGGAGCACAGGCTCCGGACGCGCAGGCTCAGTGGCCATGGCTCACGGGCCTAGCCGCTCAGCGGCATGTGGGATCTTCCCCGACCGGGGCATGAACCTGTGTCCCCTGCATTGGCAGGCAGACTCTCAACCACTGTGCCACCAGGGAAGCCTGTGTTTGTTTTTTGTTTGTTTTTGCATATGAGTGTCTAATTGTTTTACTACCATTTATTGAAAAGACTATCCTTTCTCCATGGAATTGCTTTTCCATTTTGTCAAAGATCAGTTAACTATATTTGTATGAATCTATTTCTGGGCTCTTTCTTCTGTTCCATTGATCTATGTACCTATTCTTTCATCCAATATCATGCTGTCTTAATTACTGTAACCTTACAGTAAGTCTTGTAATCACATAGTGTGAGTCCTCTAACTCTGTTCTTCTTTAATATTGTGTTGGCTATTCTAGGTCCTTTGTCTTACCATTTAAGGTATAGAATCAGTTTGTCAATAATTTAAAAATATTTTGCTGGGATTTTAAATCAGATTGTGTTGACTCTAAAGATTAAATTGAGGAGAATTTACATTTTAAGAATACTGAGTTTTCCAATCCATGAACATAGAATATTTCTCCATTAATTAGAGCTTCTTTGATTTTTTAAATCAATGTTTTGTAGTTTTCTGCATATAGTTCCTGTACACATTTTGCTAGATAAATACCTAATTATTTCATTTTGAGGGGGATGCTATTATAAATCATACTGTTTTGTTAAATTTAAATTTCCAGTTTTTCATTGCTGGCATATAAGAAAGCAATTGACTTTAGTATATTAACCTTGTATCCTGCAACCTTGTTTTACGCAGTAGTTCCAGAAATTTTTGGTCCTTTTTGGGGGGGATTTTCTACATAGTCAATTATGTTGTCTACGAATAGAGGTAGTTGTATTTCTTCCTTTCCAATCTGTATACATTTCATGTCCTTATTTGTCTTTTTGCACTAGCTAGGACTTTCATTATGAGGCTGAATAAAGGTGGTGAGAGAAGACAATTTGCCTTGTTCTTGACCTTAGGGAAAAAGCATACAGTTTCTCATGATTAATGATGGTAATACCTTTAAGCTTTCTGTAAATATCACTATAAAATTGAGAAATTTCCCCTCTATTCCTAGTTTGCTGAGAGTTATTACTATAAATCGGTGGTGAATTTTTCAAATGCTTTTTCTGCATTAATTAGTGTGATCATATGATTCTCCTTCTTTAGTCTGTTGATGTGGTAGATTACATTCAGTGGTTAACTGATTTTTTTTTTAAGATTGCAATACATTTATTTAAGTTAAAAAGTATTTTAATATCAAAAGAATGCTGGTACAAAATTAGAATTGGTTTTCTCTCTGTTAAAAGGAGAAAGTTTTCTTGGACTTTTGGCCTGGTTTTGATAACAGATTGCAAAAGTTTCTTTACCTTTAAGGTAATCAGCCCGAACAGCAAAAATTTTGGTGTCTCACCAAAATAATTTACTGTGCTTCATACTATTTTTTATCAGAAGTCTCTGATTACTTAAGAAAACCCAGTCTTCTCAATATATATATTTTTAAGTTTAAAGATCTTTATTTTGCTAGAAAAAATATATTTTACATCTTTATTGGAGGATAATTGCTCTATAATGGTGTGTTGGTTTCTGCTTTATAACAAAGTGAATCAGTTATACATATACATATGTTCCCATATCTCTTCCCTCTTATGTCTCCCTCCCTCCCACCCTCCCTACCACACCCCTCTAGGTGGTCACAAAGCACCGAGCTGATCTCCCTGTGCTATGCGGCTGCTTCCCACTAGCTATCTACCTTACGTTTGGTAGTGTGCCTCTCTCTCGCTTTGTCACAGCTCACCCTTCCCCCTTCCCATATCCTCAAGTCCATTCTCTAGTAGGTCTGTGTCTTTATTCCTGTCTTACCCCAAGGTTCCTCGTGACATTTTTTTTCTTAAATTCCGTATATATGTGTTAGCATACGGTATTTGTCTCTCTCTTTCTGACTTACTTCACTCTGTATGACAGACTCTAGGTCTATCCACCTCATTACAAATAGCTCAATTTCGTTTCTTTTTATGGCTGAGTAATATTCCATTGTATATATGTGCCACATCTTCTTTATCCATTCATCTGATGATGGACACTTAGGTTGCTTCCATCTCCTGGCTATTGTAAATAGAGCTGCAATGAACATTTTGGTACATGACTCTTTTTGAATTATGGTTTTCTCAGGGTATATTCCCAGTAGTGGGATTGCTGGGTCATATGGTAGTTCTATTTGTAGATTTTAAGGAACTTCCATACTGTTCTCCATAGTGGCTGTACCAATTCACATTCCCACCAACAGTGCAAGAGTGTTCCCTTTTCTCCACACCCTCTCCAGCATTTATTGTTTCTAGATTTTTTGATGATGGCCAATCTGACTGGTGTGAGATGATATCTCATTGTAGTTTTGATTTGCATTTCTCTAATGATTAATGATGTTGAGCATTCTTTCATGTGTTTGTTAGCAGTCTGTCTATCTTCTTTGGAGAAATGTCTATTTAGGTCTTCTGCCCATTTTTGGATTGGGTTGTTTGTTTTCTTGTTATTGAGCTGTATGAGCTGCTTCTAAATTTTGGAGATTAATCCTTTGTCAGTTGCTTCATTTGCAAATATTTTCTCCCATTCTGAGGGTTATCTTTTGGTTTTGTGTATGGTTTCCTTTGCTGTGCAAAAGCTTTGAAGTTTCATTAGGTCCCATTTGTTTATTTTTGCTTTTATTTCCATTTCTCTAGGAGGTGGGTCAAATAGGACCTTGCTGTGATTTATGTCATAGAGTGTTCTGCCTATGTTTTCCTCTAAGAGTTTGATAGTTTCTGGCATTACATTTAGGTCTTTAATCCATTTTGAGCTTATTTTTGTGTATGGTGTTAGGGAGTGATCTAATCTCATACTTTTACATGTACCTGTCCAGTTTTCCCAGCACCACTTATTGAAGAGGCTGTCCTTTCTCCACTGTACATTTCTGCCTCCTTTATCAAAGATAAGGTGACCATATGTGTGTGGGTTTATCTCTGGGATTTCTATCCTGTTCCATTGATCTATCTTTCTGTTTTTGTGCCAGTACCATACTGTCTTGATTACTGTAGCTTGGTAGGATAGTCTGAAGTCAGGGAGCCTGATTCCTACAGCTCCGTTTTTTGGTCTCAAGATTGCTTTTGCTTTTTGGGGTCTTTTGTGTTTCCATACAAATTGTGAAATTTTTTGTTCTAGTTCTCTGAAGAATGCCAGTGGTAGTTTGATAGGGATTGCATTGAATCTGTAGGTTGCTTTGGGTAGTAGAGTCATTTTCAAAATGTTGATTCTTCAAATACAAGAACATGTTATATCTCTCTATCTATTTGTATCATCTTTAATTTCTTTCATCAGTGTCTTATAATTTTCTGCATACAGGTCTTTTGTCTCCTTACGGAGGTTTATTCCTAGATATTTTATTCTTTTTGTTGCAGTGGTAAATGGGAGTGTTTTCTTCGTTTCGCTTTCAGATTTTTCATCATTAGTGTATAGGAATGCTAGAGATTTCTGTGCATTAATTTTGTTTCCTGCTACTTTACCAAATTCATTGATTAGCTCTAGTAGTTTTCTGGTAGCATCTTTAGGATTCTCTACGTATAGTATCATGTCATCTGCAAACAGTGACAGCTTTACTTCTTCTTTTCTGATTTGGATTCCTTTTATTTCCTTCTCTTCTCTGATTGCTGTGGCTAAAACTTCCAAAACTATGTTGAATAAGAGTGGTGAGAGTGGGCAACCTTGTCTTGTTCCTGACCTTAGTGGAAATGCTTTCAGTTTTTCACCATTGAGGACGATGTTGGCTGTGGGTTTGTCATATATGGCCTGTATTATGTTGAGGAAAGTTCCCTCTGTGCCTACTTTCTGCAGGGTTTTTATCATAAATGGGTGTTGAATTTTGTCGAAAGCTTTCTCTGCATCTATTGAGATGATCATATGGTTTTTCTCCTTCAATTTGTTAATATGGTTTATCACGTTGATTGATTTGCGTATATTGAAGAATCCTTGCATTCCTGGAATAAACCCCACTTGATCATGGTGTATGATCCTTTTAATGTGCTGTTGGATTCTGTTTGCTAGTATTTTGTGGAGGATTTTTGCATCTATGCTCATCAGTGATATTGGCCTGTAGTTTTCTTTCTTTGTGACATCCTTGTCTGGTTTTGGTATCAAGGTGATGATGGCCTCATAGAATGAGTTTGGGAGTGTTCCTCCCTCTGCTATATTTTGGAAGGGTTTGAGAAGGGTAGGTGTTAGCTCTTCTCTGAATGTTTGATAGAATTCACCTGTGAAGCCATCTGGTCCTGGGCTTTTGTTTGTTGGAAGATTTTTAATCATGGTTTCAATTTCAGTGCTTGTGATTGGTCTGTTCATATTTTCTATTACTTCCTGATTCAGTCTTGGCAGGTTGTGCATTTCTAAGAATTTGTCCATTTCTTCCAGGTTGTCCATTTTATTGGCATAGAGTTGCTTGTAGTAATCTCTCATGATGTTGTGTATTTCTGCAGTGTCAGTTGTTACTTCTCCTTTTTCATTTCTAATTCTATTGATTTGAGTCTTCTCCCTTTTTTTTTTTTTTTTTTTTTTTTTTGTGGTACACGGACCTCTCACTGCTGTGGCCTCTTCTGGTAAGGAGCACAGGCTCCGGACGCTCAGGCCCAGCGGGCATGGCTCACGGGCCCAGCTGCTCCGCGGCACGTGGGATCTTCCTGGTCCAGGGCACGAACCCGTGTCCCCTGCATCGGCAGGCGGATTCTCAACCACTGCGCCACCAGGGAAGCCCTCCCTTTTTTTTTTGATGAGTTTGTCTAGTGGTTTATCAATTTTATTTATCTTCTTAAAGAACCAGCTTTTAGTTTTATTGATCTTTGCTATCATTTCCTTCAGTCTTTTTCATGTATTTCTGATCTGATTTTTATGATTTCTTTCCTTCTGCTAACTTTGGGGTGTTTTTGTTTTTTTTTCTCTAATTGCTTTAGGTGCAAGGTCAGGCTATATCTTCGAGATGTTTCCTGTTTCTTAAGGTAGGATTGTATTGCTATAAACTTCCCTCTTAGAACTGCTTTTGCTGCATCCCATAGGTTTTGGGTCGTTATGTCTCCATTGTCATTTGTTTCTAGGTATTTTTTTTATTTCCCCTTTGACTTCTTGAGTGATCACTTCGTTATTAAGTAGTGTATTGTTTAGCCTCCATGTGTTTGTAGTTTTTACAGGTCTTTTCCTGTAATTGATATCTAGTCTCATGGCGTTGTGGTCAGAAAAGATACTTGATACGATTTCAATTTTCTTAAATTTACCAAGGCTTGATTTGTGACCCAAGATAAGATCTATCCTGGAGAATGTTCCATAAGCACTTGAGAAAAATGTGTATTCTGTTGTTTTTGGATGGAATGTCCTATAAATATCAATTAAGTCCATGTTGTTTAATGTATCATTTAAAGCTTGTGTTTCCTTATTTATTTTCATTTTGGATGATCTGTCCATTGGTGAAAGTGGGGTGTTAAAGTCCCCTACTATGAATGTGTTACTGTCAATTTCCCCTTTTATGGCTGTTAGCATTTGCCTTATGTATTGTGGTGCTCCTATGTTGGGTGCATAAATATTTACAATTGTTATATCTTCTTTTTGGATCGATCCCTTGATCATTATGTAGTGTCCTTCTTTGTCTCTTGTAATAGTCTTTATTTTAAAGTCTATTTTGTCTGATATGAGAATTGCTACTCCAGCTTTCTTTTGGTTTTCATTTCCATGGAATATCTTTTTCCATCCCCTCACTTTCAGTCTGTATGTGTCTCTAGGTCTGAAGTGGGTCTGTTGTAGATAGCATATATATGGGTCTTGGTTTTGTATCCATTCAGCCAATCTGTGTCTTTTGGTGGGAGCATTTAGTCCATTTACATTTAAGATAATTATCGATATGTATGTTCCTATTCCCATTTTCTTAATTGTTTTGGGTTCGTTATTGTAGGTCTTTTCCTTCTCTTGTGTTTCTTGCCTAGAGAAGTTCCTTTAGCATTTGTTGTAAAGCTGGTTTGGTGGTGCTGAACTCTCTCAGCTTTTGCTTGTCTGTAAAGGTTTTAATATCTCCATCAAATCTGAATGAGATCCTTGCTGGGTAGAGTAATCTTGGTTGCAGGTTTTTCTCCTTCATCACTTTAAATATGTCCTGCCAGTCCCTTCTGGCTTGCAGAGTTTCTGCTGAAAGATCAGCTGTTAACCTTATGGGGATTCCCTTGTGTGTTATTTGTTGTTTTTCCCTTGCTGCTTTTAATATGTTTTCTTTGTATTTAATTTTTGACAGTTTGATTAATATGTGTCTTGGCATATTTCTCCTTGGTTTTATCCTGTATGGGACTCTCTGTGCTTCCTGGACTTGATTAACTATTTCCTTTCCCATATTAAGGAAGTTTTCAACTATAATCTCTTCAAATATTTTCTCAGTCCCTTTCTTTTTCTCTTCTTCTTCTGGAACCCCTATAATTCGAATGTTGGTGCGTTTAATGTTGTCCCAGAGGTCTCTGAGACTGTCCTCAGTTCTTTTCATTCTTTTTTCTTTATTGTGCTCTGCGGTAGTTATTTCCACTCTTTTATCTTCCAGGTCACTTATGCATTCTTCTGCCTCAGTTATTCTGCTATTGATCCCATCTAGAGTATTTTTAATTTCATTTATTGTGTTGTTCATCATTGCTTGTTTCATCTTTAGTTCTTCTAGGTCCTTGTTAAATGTTTCTTGCATTTTGTCTATTCTATTTCCAAGATTTTGGATCATCTTTACTATCATTATTCTGAATTCTTTTTCAGGTAGACTGCCTACTTCCTCTTCATTTGTTAGGTCTGGTGGGTTTTGATCTTGCTCCTTCATCTGCTGTGTGTTTTTCTGTCTTCTCATTTTGCTTATCTTACTGAGTTTGGGGTCTCCTTTTTGCAGGCTGCAGGTTCGTAGTTCCCGTTGTTTTTGGTGTCTGTCCCCAGTGGCTAAGGTTGGTTCAGTGGGTTGTGTAGGCTTCCTGGTGGAGGGGACTAGTGCCTGTGTGCTGGTGGATCAGGCTTGATCTTGTCTTTCTGGTGGGCAGGTTCACATCTGGTGGTGTGTTTTGGGGTGTCTGTGGACTTATTATGATTTTAGTCAGCCTCTCTGCTAATGGGTGGGGTTGTGTTCCTGTCTTGCCAGTTGTTTGGCATAGGGTGTCCAGCACTGTAGCTTGCTGGTCGTTGAGTGAAGCTGGGTGCTGGTGTTGAGATGGAGATCTCTGGGAGATTTTCGTCGTTTGATATTATGTGGAGCTGGGAGGTCTCTTGTGGACCAGTGTCCTGAAGTTGGCCCTCTCACCTCAGAGGCACAGCACTGACTCCTGACTGCAGCACCAAGAGCCTTTCATCCACACGGCTCAGAATAAAAGGGAGAAAATGTAGAAAGAAGGAATTAGTAGAAGTAGAAAGAAAGAAAGGAGGAACGAAAGAAAGAAAGGAGGGAGGGAGGAAGGAAGGAAGGAAGGAGGGAAGGAAGGAAAAAAGAAGTTAAATAAAATAATATAAGATAAAATATAATAAAGTTATTTAATAAAAAATAATTATTAAGAAAAATAATAATAATAAAAAAAGGGACGGATAGAACCCTAGGACAAATGGTGGAAGCAAAGCTATACAGACAAAATCTCACACAGAAGCATACACATACACACTCACAGAAAGAGGAAAAGGGGAAAAAAATCATAAATCTTCCTCTCAAAGTCCACCTCCTCAATTTGGGATGATTCGTTGTCTAAAGGAGCGAAGGAGGGAAAGAAGGAAAGAAAGAAAAAAGGTAAAATAAAATAAAGTTATTAAAATAAAAAATAATTATTAAGAAAAAAATTTATAAAACAAAAAAACCAAAACCAAAACAAAACAAAAAATGGACGGATAGAACCCTAGGCCTAATGGTGGAAGCAAAGCTATACAGACAAAATCTCACACAGAAGCATACACATACACACTCACAAAAAGAGGAAAAGGGGAAAAAATCATAAATCTTCCTCTCAGAGTCCACCTCCTCAATTTGGGATGATTCGTTGCCTATTCATGTATTCCACAGATGCAGGTACATCAAGTTGATTGTGGAGCTTTAATCCGCTGCTCCTGAGGCTGCTGGGAGAGATTTCCCTTTCTCTTCTTTGTTCTCACAGCTCCCAGGGGCTCAGCTTTGGATTTGGCCCTGCCTCTGTGTGTAGGTCGCCAGGGGGCATCTGTTCTTCGCTCAGACAGGTCAGGGTTAAAGGAGCCGCTGATTCGGGGGCTCTGGCTCACTCAGGCAGGGGGGAGGGAGGGGTACAGATGCGGGGCGAGCCTGCAGCGGCAGAGGCCAGTGTGACGTTGCACCAGCCTGAGGCCTGCCGTGTGTCCTCCTGGGCAAGTTGTCCCTGGATCCCGGGACCCTGGCCGTGGCGGGCTGCTCAGGCTCCCCGGAAGGGCGGTGTGGATAGTGACCTGTGCTCACACACAGGCTTCTTGGTGGCGGCAGCAGCAGCCTTAGCGTCTCCCGCCCGTCTCTGGGGTCCACGCTTTTAGCCGGGGCTCGCGCCCGTCTCTGGAGCTCCTTTAAGCAGCGCTCTTAATTCCCTCTCCCAGGTACGTGGGGAGTTTCTTGCCTTTTGAGAGGTCTGAGGTCTTCTGCCAGCGTTCAGTAGGTGTTCTGTAGGAGTTGTTCCACGTGTAGATGTATTTCTGGTGTATCTGTGGGGAGGAAGGTGATCTCCGTGACTTACTCTTCCGCCATCTTCCCTCAGCCTCGGTTAACTGATTTTAATGCTGGACCAGCCTCACAGAACAGTCACGGTGTATTTTTTTAGACATTGTTGGATTCATTTTGCTAAGGTTTTCTTAAGGATTTTTACATCTATGTTCATGCGAGATACTGATCTGTCATTTTTCTTCTTGTAATCTCTTTGCCTGATTTTGGTATTAGAGTAATGCTGACCTAATAGAATGAGTTAGGAAATATTCATTCTGCTTCTATTTTTTGTAAGAGATTGTGGAGAATTGGTATTATTTCTTCCTTAAAAGTTTGGTAGAATTAAATGGTGAAATCATCTGGGGTGGTGTGTTAAGTCCATTAATATTTAAAGTAGTTATTGATATATTTGGATTAATATCATCCATGTTTGTAACTGTTTTCTAACTATTGTCAGAGGCTCTTTTTTCAATCTTCTTTGGTTTTTACTAAGTGTTTTATATTTTCCATTTTATATCCTCCCTTAGTGTATCAATTATTTTTCTTTTGAAAATATTTTAGTAATTGCAATTTATACTAATCTAAGTCCACTTTAAATAAAATGTCTTGTGTAGTGCAGATATCTTATAACAAAGTATTCCCAATTCCTCTCTCCTGGCTTTTATGATAGTGCTGCCATTCACTCATTTATTCATATGCTATAATCACTCAGTACACTGTGAATATTATTACTTTAAACAGTTATCTTTTAGATAAGTTAAGAATATGAAAAAAGTAGATTTTATTTCACCTCTATTTTCTCCTTCTCTGATTCTCTTCCTTTCTTATGTAGATCTGCGTTTTATGACCTAAAACATTTTTCTTCTTCCTGGAGATTTTCTTTAAACATTTCTTGGAGGGCAGGTCTCTTGGCAGTGAATTCCTTGTTGGGGGGAAATGGGAGGGTCTGAAAAAGGCTTTTTTTCTCCTTCATATTTGAAGGATAATTTTACTGGATTGTGTGGTTTTTTTTTTTTCTTTTAACACTTTACATATCTCATGCCACTCTTCTTGCGTTTTATGATTCTTGATGAGAAGTCCACTGTAATTGTTATTCTTTTCCTTCTACAGACAAGGTGTCCCCACTGTTGGCTTTTTTCAAGATATTTCTTTGTCTTTGTTTTTCTGCAGTTTAAATAGTATATTCCTAGGTATAGTTTTGTAATGTTTATCCCATTTGGTATTCTCTGAGCTTCCTGGATCTATGGTTTGATGTCTATCATTAATTTTGGAAATTTCTCAGACATCATTACTTCAAACATTTCTTCTCTATTTTTTCTTTCTTCTCCTTCTGGTATTCCAATTATTTCCTTTGAAGTTGTTCCAAAGTTCTTGGATGTTCTGGTGGGGGCGGTTTCCCACTTTTTTTTTTTTTTTCATTTCAACTTGGGACGTTTCTATTGATCTATTGTCAAGCTCACTAATTTTTTCCTTGGCTATGTCTGGTCTATTGATAAACCCAACAGAAGCTTTCTTCATAACTGTTATAGAGTGTTTTACGTCTATAATTTCCTTTTGATTTTTTCTTAGAAATTTTCCTCTGTGATTACATTACCCATTTCTTGAATGTTTAATTTTTTCATTAGAGCCCTTAGCATGTTAATCATAGTTATTTGAAATTTCATATCTGATCATTCAAAATCTGTGTCATACCTGAGTCTGATTCTGATGCTTGCTTTGTCTCTTCAGAGTATGTTTTTTCTTTCTTTTTAACATGTCTGTCATATATATATATATTTGTCATTCTTGTTAAAAACCAGACAGGATGCATGGGGTAACAGGAACTGAGATAAATAGGCCTATAGGGTGAGGACATATATTAATTTTTCTAAGAATTGCCCTGTGTTTAATGTTTTTTGTAACTATAGATA
Source organism: Orcinus orca (assembly GCF_937001465.1). Lineage (NCBI taxonomy): Eukaryota > Metazoa > Chordata > Mammalia > Artiodactyla > Delphinidae > Orcinus > Orcinus orca. The sequence continues at coordinate 101,393,651 of NC_064580.1, read as the reverse complement.
TAGATACTGAAGGCATCAAATTCTTGTAGCATCTTCCTTTTTTTTCCTTTTTTGGCCATGCCATGCAACTTGTGGGATCTTAATTCCCCAACTAGGGATCGAACCCCAGGCCCCTGGCTGTGAGAGCACAGAGTCCCAATCACTGGGCCTCCAAGAACTTCCCTATAGTGTCTTTCTTTTTGTCTCCTTGAGTTTGGGTTCCATAACTACTCCTTCTCAGAGAGATTCTGTGTCTTGTAGCTCTTTCAGCTGTAATCCACTGTAAGCCACTACAGGCCTGTTAGTGTCATTGTAATATATAGGGGAAGCAGAGCTCTTGAAACCGTGTACAAGCCCCTGTGTCCTTGCCTTTTGAATTATAATGCTGACTCAAGAGTTAACGATTGAGAAATGTGAAGATGCAGAAACAAAGAATAGCTGTTGGTCTGGGGAACCGCTAACAATTTAGACTATAATTCTGCCACATCACAGAATCACTGAACTCCCATTTCCCTGAAAGCTATAGATAAAGGCCTGACACACATTCCTAAGTTGTTTGTACAGGAAGCAGACCCCCACCAGATGAAAACCGCTGACCACAAGCACATACACCCTAGACTGGTTGAAACCAGAAGGATGATGATGCTTGAAACATCACCTTGCTGCCAACCAATCCGAGAACTGTCCACAAGCTGATTACACCCTGCTCCTTGAACACTATAAAACTCCCCACCACCCTCTCCAGGGTGGGTCACACAGTCTTGAGGGCATTAGCCCACTGTGCCCCCTTTGCCTGGCAAAGCAATAAAAGGTACTCTTTTTCTACTTCACCCAAAACTCTGTCTCCGCATTTCTATTCAGCACCGGTGAACAGAGGCAGTTTTGGCAACACTTTCTACAATCTCCTGACTAAATATCAGTCCTCTAGTGGACTTATGTCTTTGGCCTATGACCTTCACAATTGTTTCTGAAGGTTAGAGGGGGCTGGAGTGGGAGAAATGTCATTCTCTCAGGCGGCATAAGGCTCCAGTAAAGTCTTTCCCCCTGGAGAATGGGACTTTCTTATGCAGAATGCTCTGGGCATACTTCAAAATGGTTACTTTCCCCCTACTTCTGCCACAGACATGAAGGGATTTTTCTTGGCTCTTTAATATGAGAAAGTAGTAGGATTTTTGCCTGTAAACCTCATGGAAGTGTGAGGGTCCTGCTAAGACCATGGACCCCGGTTGTTTCTCACTTTCATGCCCATCAACCTTCAGCTTCCAACAACTCATTAGAATTACCATTCAAGTGTTCTTACCAATTTATGTCTCTGGCAGTTTCTACTCCAGAGAAGCAGATGTCAGCGATGGTTCTCTGGATTGCCTGTCTATTCATTATTCATGGAGTGGTTGTCCTCCAAACTAAGTTTTTTTCTGGGTCTCTTTGATTTTCAGTTTGTCCATCTTTTCTCTTGTTGTAAAGATGGGAGTGATGCCTGTCAGAGCTCACTCCATAATGGATTTTGTTACTCTAGGCCAGGTTGCTGATATGATTGTTAAGAGTATGTCTCATAAACCAAATAAGAGAATTTTATTTGTGTTTATAGCAATTATTTCTGGGTTTGTTTATAATTGAATAAGTATGATTCATTTTTTTCCAGCTTGTGCACATGTCTGAAAGGAACTTATCAGAGTTCTGTCAATATTTGATAAATTTATTACTTAGGAAAGAAGTATAGGAGTCTTCTGTTTATTAAGTTTCCAAAACAAGCAACTGTGGGATGACTATTATGGCCATTATGTTTGAGAAAATATAATTTTGATGGGACTTATTCTTGACAGGAGTCTTTTATCCCATGATATACTGATCTGTTTGTTTTGATGTCTGTCTTTTAAGGGAACTGAACTGTCTCTATCTCAGATGTTTAGCTCCAAGTCTGGTTTGCTAAACCTCGGAGACTGGACTTTTAGATCTAGTCTCAGACTATTAGAGTTAAAAGAAATTGTAGTGACTAGCTTAAAAGTAATGTGATTTACCCAAAGTCACAAACTAATTTAGAGACAGTATTGGAACTGGAACTCAGGTCTACTGTCATGCAGCTCACGAATGAATGAATAAATAAATAAATAAATAAATAAACTCAGCAAACATTTACTGCTGCTGCCAACCCCTGGTAATTCCCATTTCAGTCTCTGTTTCTATGAGTTTAACTTGTTGAGATTCCACATATAAGTGATATCATACAGTATTTATCTTTGTCTGCTTTGTTTTATGCTGAGAGTGTTTTTTTCATTATGGATGGATGTTGGATTTTGTCAAATTCTTTTTCTATGTCTCTTGAGTTGATCATATGTTTGTTTGTTTTTCTTTTTTAGTTTGTTAACACGGTGAATTACATTGATTGATTTTGTTATATCATCTCTGCATTCCTGGGATAAACTTCACTTGGTCATGGTCTATTATCATTTTATATATTGTTGGATCCAATTTGCTAAAATTTATTTACATCTTTTTTTTTTGCATCAATTTTCATGAAATATATTGGTCTGTAGTTACCTTATCTTGGAATGTTATTGTTTACTTGTGCTATTAGGCTAATGCTGGCTTCATCAAATGCGTGGGAAGTATCCCTCTTCTGCAGTGTTTTGGAAGAGTATGTGTAGAAATCACATTATTTATTCCATAAGTGTTTGGCAAAATTCACCAGTGAAGTCATATGGGCCTGGAGATTTTTTTGTGGAAAGATTTCCAAGTAAAAATGTATTACCTTTAATAGATAGATTGTATATTTCTTTTTGATGTGATATTGGTAGTTCATAGCTTTCAAGGAATTTGTCCATTTCATCTAAGTTGTTGAATTTGTAGGCATAAATTTGTTCATAATATTCATTTACTGTCACTTTATTTTTTAAGAATATGTAGTGATGTAACATCTCTCATCCTAATATAGGTAAATTGTGTCCTTTTTTTTTTTCGTGATCAGTCTGGTTAGAGGTTTATAAATTTTATTAATCCTCTCAAAGAACTAGTTTTTGGGTTTTATTGCTTTTCTGTTTTTTATTTTATTGAATCCTCCTTTAGGCTTTATTATTTCCATTTTCTGCTTATTTGGGACATAATTTGCTCTTCCTTTTAGGTTTTTAATGTGAAACAACTTTTTCTTCTCTAACATAGGCATTTAGTGCTATAAAATTCTCATTAATACTGCTTTAGCAGTATGCCACAAGTTTTCTGAATGCTTTAAATTTTTCTTTTTATCACTGGTTTAGAGTAACTTGATTACGAAGTGACTTGATATAGAATTCTGCATGTTCTTGCACATGAGATTTGTTGAGCTTCTCCAGATTGATCATTTTCATAAACCTGGGAAAGTTATTGACCATTATTTATTCAAATATATTTTGTGTCACCACCATCTCCAATAAGGAGTCTAATTACATGTATATTAGGTTACTTGAAGTAATCCCACAGATCATAGCTGCTCTTTTAATTTTATTGGATTATTTTTCCTCCGTGTGTTTAATTTTCAATAGTTTTTATTGTTACATCTTCATAACATAATCTTACCTTCTGTAATGTCTAATTTATTGTGAATCCCATTCAGTATATTTTTCATCTTATATATTTTAGTTTTCATCTCCAGATGTTTCATGTGAGTCAACTTTTTGAGCATATGCAACATAGTTACAATAACATTTAATATTTTATCTGCTAATTCTAACATCTGTGTCAATTCTGAATCAGTTTTGATTGATTATTCTCCTTGTTATGGTATGTTTTCCTATTTCTTTGTATATCTGATAATCTTTGATTAGATGTTAGACATAGGTATTTTTACTTTTTTGGGTGCTGGATATGTTTGTATTCCTGTAAATATTCTTGAGCTTTATCTTGGGATGTTAAAATAATTGGAATCAGTTTGTTCATTTTGAGTCTTTCTTTTATAAATTATTAGGAAGGATCAGAGCAGTGTTCAGTTTGGTGCCTATTGTTCCTGTCTACTGACAGGAATACTCCACCCACTGCCACATGAATTATGTGTTTTTCCCATCTAGCTGGTGAGAATAGGCATTATTACTGGCCCTATATGAGCATGGGCCACTCTTTTCAAATCCTTATGGACTATATTTTCCCCCTGGCCTCAAGTGATTTTTTTCATACATATGTGCTTATCAATTTTCAGCCAAATACTATAGGGGTATTCTCTAAATATCTCTATGGTTCTCACTCTGTGCAACTCTCTCCTCTGTGGTACTCTGTCCTGTGAACTCTAGTCACCTTGTTCTCCCTGGACTTTCAGCTCCATTTCCTTACATCAGGGATACCGAGGGTGCTTCACCTGGATTATCCTGCTCTGCACAGAAGTCTGGAAACTCAGGCAGATAATCTGGGGCAAATCACAGTGCTCAGCTGATTCGTTTTCCCTTCTGTCTTGGATCACTTTCCTTCGTTGTTTGATAGCCAGTGTTTTGAAACCTATTGTTTCATACATTTTGTCTATTTTGTTTATTTTTGTTTCAGGAGGGAGGATAAATCTGGTCCTTGTCATTCTATATTGGTCAGAAGTAGACCTCTCCATTATTTGAATTTAACATAATCTGGACTAATATAGTATAGCGCTTTTTAAAAAAACATCTTTAGAGTCAGAAAGGCTTATGTTAGAATTCCAATTTCAACCCTAAACTTCTTTGTGACTTTGGGCAATCTACTTAACCTAAGATAGTGTCAGAGTTGATGAACAGTACAAATAAATGGTTAAGAAGCTCTGAAGTTACCAGCATACCTGATGAACCTCAGGCCTCACTATGCAGGGGGATACCCTTTACCTCATGATATGGAGATAATGTGAAAACACATGTTCTCAGCTGGACAGTTAATCCAGTGCTGAGAGAAAAAGAGAAAAAAAAGGTTTAATCATGCTCTCATGGTTTATTCTCCCAGGCTCTCCAATCAGTTAAGCCACTCTTCCTCTGGTGAGGAGAAAGGCCAGGAGCATTACTTTAGGGAAAGGGCTTCCTATAGAACAAGTGGAGTAAAGAATAAGTAACCACTCACTTCCAAAAAAAATCATTCAGTTCTTGGAAAGAATAGACAGGTAAGAATTGCCTAGTGTTCATGTTGAATTTGAGACCTCATTTCCTAAGGGTTCCAAGTTCAATAAGAAGAGGAGATTATGAAAAAAAAATCTTTAAACCATATTTATACCAACTAGAATCTTTTAAGTAATTGAAAGTAAGTTTTTCTGTGGAAGATCTACTCTCAGGTAATGTCACAGCCCTCATGTGGTCTTTTTTATGGATGAAAATCTGTGCCATATACTTGAACTCCCAAAAATGAAACTATGAGAAAAGAAATTAGGGTATTGAGACAGATGCTCTTTCTGTGATTTACAAGAAATACCATTTCTTAAAAAGACATTGATTAGCGATCACTCTGCAGAAAACATCCTGTGTATTGAAGCATGTAATAAACTGTCAGGAAATAAATTGAACCAGTAACTAACCTTTTGAAAATTCCTCCTAAATTTATTTGATTTTTTTCATTAAAAAAGAAGGTGAAAGACAGTTATTTCTTAGCATGTTATTCTTGGTTTGGATGTAGGTCAAATATAAGCAGGAATTGTAATAAGAATGTGATATCTAGCATACATAAATGTGTTTCACCTACAGTTTAGTAACTAGGATTGTCTTTCTATTCTCTTTCCAGTTTCTTTTATTAGAAGGGTAAAACCTTTCATTTTATTGGTCTTAAAAATAGGAATTAACACACCAATAAAAAGAAAGAATTTTATTCACTGAAAATAAGACTAACAGGGTTTTTTTTCATCGTTAGACCAAACTAAGCCACAATGCCAGGTCTTTCAACATGTTTTGTCTTCAGTCTTGAGTTCCATTTAACTTAGAAAATCAACATCAATAAAAATCTTAAGCAGCATAAGTGGATTAAATTCCTACCATATGCTATACCTTGTAATGTTATAAGATTCAGCTTCTCACTCAAAGATTTTCCAGTCTAGTTAAAAACCCCAAACTATCAAATGCCTTTTAGACCCAGCGTTCTCTGAAAGTCTGAGAAAAGAGTGATGAGTACAAGTTCTGGTGAATATGAAGGCTTTGTGTAGGAAATGTCCTTAAGGAATAGGTAGGAATTAGATAAGTAAAGGATAGGAGGGAGGATATTCCTAGATTTGCGACCAACATGGAAGTAGAAATGAGATTTATGTAAGAGAAGAAGAATTCATGCAGAAATTTCATGATGAGGAATTGGTGGAAATAGGAGTGAGGACATAGGGTAGATCCCAAACATGGAAATCATGCAGAAGTACTCAAGATTGATGGATTGACAAATGCGCCATTAATGAGTACTGTGCAGAAGAACAATGTGCTCAAGTTTGCATTTTAGGGAATTAGAGGTTGTATGAGGAAAGGCAAGATACAGGAAGAGGCAACAGGCTGCTGTAGCCGTTTAGGCTTAAAATATAGCAGAAAATAGAATTACAAAGGAAAATAAACACATCCCTAATTATACCAGGAGATTTTAGCACAGATATTCCCCCCAGAAATTGATAAGATTACACAGACAAAACACAAATAAGGATACAAAATGTGTGAAAAACACAATTAACAAGCTTTATCTGGAGAAGATATATCTTCTCCCATTATTTAGATATTACACATTCACATAACACAGATATTGACCATGTATAGGCCACAATAAACACTACAATGGGATAGATTTAAGACAGAGTTTGAAGAGAGACCTATAGGTCATGAGCAGTAAGATACACATGTATACAGCTTGGGTGAAAAGTCCGGGGAGAGTTTATAGCTTTGTGGAGGCATCAGAAAAAAGGTGGGAGCTGAAGCTGTGAGGAAAGGAATCATTAAAGAAAACAAAATGTGGGCCTTTCAACTTTTTTAATGGTATACAATTTTCTGTTTAAAAGGTAACGCAGAGTCATTGTACAGAATTTTTAAAATAGAGAAATGTACAAAGAGGAAAACAACACATTTTAAAAATGTGTTTGAAAATGCCTGTGATTCACTAAAAACTCTAGTTATAACAACAACATATATCAGTTGTCTCTACTGTGGAAGGTTGTGCGTGGGTGGTTGGCAAAGGATTGGGGGTTGTTATTAAGCAAGTAGAAAACATGGCCCCTGTCCTTAAAGAGCTCTCAATTAAATTGAAGGGACAAAAGAACCCCCATGAAATAATCAAGAATAATTCCAAAGTACTACAAGATTAAGGACATAAACACAGAAAAATTAAAACTTGAATGTTGTGCTTAGAGCTAGAGGTGAAATCTGTGATCAGTGTGGGCTGGAGAATGGAGTTAGTCGGGTTTCACAATAGAGGTACGTTTTTGCTTAGGACATGGCAGATCTAGGGGCAGGTGGTGAGGGTGCTGTATTAGTGAAGGGAGACAGGTAAATAGGAGGGAGAGAACGCCTGCTGTTTGAATGAGGGCAGTTAAAGGTCTCCTTTCCTTTGCAGTTTTACAGAGGCAGCTCTTGTATAAAGCAATGGTCTGGGAGCAGGAAGACCTGGGATCTAGTTTCATCTCTGTCACTAATTTTATGCGAGCTCCTAGAGAAGTGGTTTCAAGCTCTGTACCTTAGTAGGACTCAGATTTCTTCTAGCTCTGATATTAAAGGAAATATCCATAAAAGCTGTCACTTAAATGACTGCTCACCCATTTTGTCTCTTTTGACTTTCAAAAATGTATGTCATTAATAAAGAATGTAGGTTGATTTGAGAGGAAGAGCATTTATTTAGGCAAAACATCACTTCCCCAACTTTGATCATTTTTCCAGACTTGAGAATATTTTAAACCCGAGGCAGACCCAAAGGCAGATTTGCATAATGATTGATATAAAAGCTATGTCACCTCCCACTAGGCTATTCAGCCTGTACCCAGAATGGGAGAAGGCTCTGAAACACAAATTTACGTAATGCAAAACTTTCCCTAAGAAGTACCAAATTGAATACTTAAGTAGTTGTAACCAGGGATATGTTCACTGTTTTATAAGTACTGTGTAATTTTCAGAATCCGCAAGCAATTTGCCTCCTGTGGAGAAATCCTCCTCCCTGACTACTAGATTCTCCTGCCAAAGGCAGACAAAACCCTGAAGTTCTTCAGTCAGTGCCTTCTCCTTTTTCCCCTGACAGTTCTAACAGTTCTTTTCTTTCTTTTTTCTTTTTCTTTCTCCCTTTCTTTCTCTCTCTCAATCTCCCTTCTTCTCTCCCTCCCTCCCTCCCTTTCTTCTTTCTGTCTTTCCCCCCTCCCTCTCCCTTCCTCTATGTCTCTTGTCTTTCTGAGTTCCTCTCATTTTTCATCTATAAGGCAGCTTCACCCCCTCTCCCTTCCAATTATACATTAACATTAAATTTACCTTCATAACCTCTATTGGTAAAGGTTTTTCTGGGAATCTACATTCAGTCAGTTGAAGTCTTTCTTGTCGGCTTGAACTCCAGGAAAAGAATCAAAGGTGTGTTGCATATTAAAAAGAATAATGAAAATTCATTTCAACATGTCAGTAAAAAGCCCATGAAAGTAAGACCACACAGCACGTTGTTTATTAATATACCAGTTGAGTAAAAATGTGAAATCAGCTAGAGCAGCAGAAAATGAGAAGTCTCAGTTAGTATTCAGAAGAGTGAACTCTTCATTGAGTTAATTAATTCTTGCACTTCTTTCTGGAAATGCAGGAGTTAGAATTTTCACAACGGTTTTCGTTCTATTCTGCAGATCTGTAACACACCCCCTTATCCTGTTGTTTCAGAAATAACTTTGCTATTGTTTAAATGTCATCAGTGGATACCTCTTGATCTCATTTTCCCCTCCTCTTTATATAATTCTTTCTTCCACACAGCTCCAAACACAAACCTTCAGCATATATACCAATCAAAGTCTGTTTTCCTTTTTTTATTTTGAGCTGCCTGGAGATGGTATTACAAAGGACATAATTTTTATGCTTTAAAGAACAATAAGATTATTCAGGACCAAAGTAGAGGCATTTATTTTCTTATCTTCAGTTGATTTCAATCAAAAGAATTGTCAAATGTAAGGCTGAAGGAAAATGAACATATAGTACTTATGATGTCCTATTTCTTTCTCTAGTAACAATCATTTTGGGGGTTTTCAGTTCATAAAAAGCAACTAAAGCAACCAACAAAACAACCATGATCACCCAATAAATCTCTAGGTAGTTGCATGTTTTTATTTCTTGAGATTTATTGACTCTAAATTCACTTTATCATCATTGAGTTCTATTGGGCTTAAGTGGGTAATTCTGGTGATTTAGGGCACTTGTTTGTTCACCTAGTAGAGATCAAATACTTGTAACATTAATTAATTTATACATTTTGATCAGTTTTAGATGCACCTGTGGGTCCTCTGTTCACAATGGGGGGGGAATATTTCTGCTCTGATTCTGTGCTCAGAAATGTAATTGACAAAGAATAAAAATCAGAAGAAAGGTTCAGACATGAAGGAGTCCTGAGCAAAATTGCAAAAGTTGTTTTGAACTTTGGCTGCCTCACTTGTAACTGCTCCAGAAAATCCATGACATACAGTTACTATAATTATAAACTATCGACAGCCATTAGAGAAGTTTATAATTTTTAATCATTCATTAAGAAAAACATAATTACTATACCCCTATTGTTAGACAAGCTTTGTATTAAACTGTTGGTATAAAATACAGGCTCTATCTGCAAGGTATTCATAGGGCTTTTATTTTTAATCTTTTAGTCATGTTCAAAAGCATCATAGTTGAGGTCCTGAAACTGAAAATAACAGGATATGAATGGATCTCCATTCTATCTTATTGTTTCTTATAAGCTAAATTCTGAATAGACAGGAATAAAACTTCCTCCAGATACTTGTAGTACAGAAGCCCAAATTCATTGGGTATAATCACTGTAGATGACATAGATAGTTTTATCCTCAGAGAAAGCAATTTGTCAAGCATCATTTTATGAGGTAAAACTATAAAAAATAAAGAAAAAGATAATTTTTATTCTTACTGCCATTATCTTATGTCAGGTACTCATCATTCCTCACTGAGGCTAATTGAATATCTCTTAATAGGTCTTAACCCCTTAAATCCATCCTCTATACTACATACAGAGGGAGTTGTCTACAAATACAAATCGTATCACTTCATTCCCTGAACAAAAAAATGTGGTTTGTTAACTATATCATTCAGATTAGATTCTGAAGACAGTATTTACATCCCTTAATCCACTAGTCTTGATGTACTTTTAAAAAAATCTCATCTCCAACTGCAGCCCTCTACACACTCAAGCCCCAGCCACACTGCCCTCAAAGTTTAACAAGCGTGCAATATATGCTCCTATCTCCATGGCTTTACTCATGGCTACTCGCAGTACCTGAAATACATTTCCCAACTAACAAAATTCATTTTATTCACTGCAGCTCCCCTCAGCTCCACATTATTAAACTCACGCCAATGCTCTCAGCTGAAATTAACTACACTTTTGTAAATACCACCCCCCAAGCACTTTGTTTAAACCCTTGTTATAGCATGTATCAATAGATCAGATAGAGGCAGATTGAAGCAGCATCCTGTATCTTCTTGAGTAAGTTGTAGGAGCTTGTGTCTTTCTAAGAATTGGTCCATTTCTAGTTTAGTTTTGTTTTTGTTACTTAAAATAGGAATTGTTGATGATCAGTCAGAGGCAGACACACAGCATAACACCACGGAGAGGTGCATGAAACGGAGAGAGATTTATTATACACACAACTCCTAAAGGTGAGAGGCACAGTATGCCAAACAGGTGGCCATATGAGAGGAGCTCCAAGGGAGCAGGCTCAACCAAGCAGGTGGAGAGCCTAGAGAGAGTGCCCATGAGCAAGTTCCTTTATTGAGGGTCAGGGTGGAATACACAACTAAAGGATGTAGGAGAATGCCTTTGAATGCCAATATGTCACAGTCAGGGGAAGGCAAGACTGGTGACGGGAGACGGGGACCAGCCTTATCACACTGGTGCACCTTGCTCACGCAAGGTGTTCACAGACTGTGAAGATGCTGAGGCATCAGGAAAATACGAATTTTAAAAATTGTACACTACCAGTGATTCCATGATGCCTCGTCAGTAACAATACTAATTAAGCACTGATCCCTTTGGTTGTAGAGATGTTAAAGGTGAGTGGAACAACTTGGCTAGGTGGCTGAAATTGGATCAGTTTGTAGTTTTTTAAGGAACCTCCATACTGTTCTCCATAGTGGCTGTATCAATTTACATTCCCACCAACAGTGCAAGAGTGTTCCCTTTTCTCCACACCCTCTCCAGCATTTATTGTTTGTAGATTTTTTGATGATGGCCATTCTGACCGGTGTGAGATGATGTCTCATTATAGTTTTGATTTGCATTTCTCTAATGATTAATGATGTTGAGCATTCTTTCACGTGTTTGCTGCAATCTGTATATCTTTGGAGAAATGTCTATTTAGGTCTTCTGCCCATTTTTGGATTGGGTTGTTTGTTTTTTTTGAAATTGAGCTGCATGAGCTGCTTGTAAATTTTGGAGATTAATCCTTTGTCAGTTGCTTCATTTGCAAATATTTTCTCCCATTCTGAGGGTTGTCTTTTCGTCTTGTTTATGGTTTCCTATGCTGTGCAAAAGCTTTTAAGTTTCATTAGGTCCCATTTGTTTATTTTTGTTTTTAGTTCCATTTCTCTAGGAGGTGGGTCAAAAAGGATCTTGCTGTGATTTATGTCATAGAGTGTTCTGCCTATGTTTTCCTCTAAGAGTTTGATAGTGTCTGGCCTTACATTTAGGTCTTTTATCCGTTTTGAGTTTATTTTTGTGTGTGGTGTTAGGGAGTGTTCTAATTTCATACTTTTACATGTACATGTCCATTACCTGTCCCTAGCACCACTTATTGAAGAGGCTGTCTTTTCTCCACTGTATATTCTTGCCTCCTTTCTCAAAGAAAAGGTGACCATACGTGCATGGGTTTATCTCTAGGCTTTCTATCCTGTTCCATTGATCTATCTTTCCGGTTTTGTGCCAGGACCATACTGTCTTGATTACTGTAGCTTTGTAGTATAGTCTGAAGACTGGGAGCCTGATTCCTCCAGCTCCATTTTTTATTCTCAAGATTGCTTTGGCTAATCGGGGTCTTTTCTGTTTCCATACAAATTGTGAAATTTTTTTGTTCTAGTTCTCTGAAAAATGCCAGTGGTAGTTTGATAGGGATTGCATTGAATCTGTAGATTGCTTTGGGTACTAGAGTCATTTTCAAAATGTTGATTCTTCCAATAGAAGAACATGGTATATCTCTCCACCTATTTGTATCATCTTTAATTTCTTTCATCAGTGTCTTATAATTTTCTGCATACAGGTCTTTTGTCTCCTTAGGTAAGTTTATTCCTAGATATTTTATTCTTTTTGTTGCAGTGGTAAATGGGAGTGTTTTCTTCGTTTCGCTTCCAGATTTTTCATTACTAGTGTATAAGAATGCCAGAGATTTCTGTACATTATTTTTGTATCCTGCTACTTTACCAAATTCATTGATTAGCTCTAGTAGTTTTCTGGTAGCATCCTTAGGATTCTCTATGTATAGTATCATGTCATCTGCAAACAGTGACAGCTTTACTTCTTCTTTTCCGATTTGGATTCCTTTTCTTTCTTTTTCTTCTCTGATTGCTGTGGCTAAAACTTCCAAAACTATGTTGAATAAGGGTGGTGAGAGTGGGCAACCTTGTCTTGTTCCTGATCCTAGTGGAAATGCTTTCAGTTTTTCACCATTGAGGACAATGTTGGCTGTGGGTTTGTCATATATAGCCTTTATTATGTTGAGGTAAGTTCCCTCTATGCCTACTTTCTGCAGGGTTTTTATCATAAATGGGTGTTGAATTTTGTCGAAAGCTTTCTCTGCATCTATTGAGATGATCATGGTTTTTCTCCTTCAATTTGTTAATATGGTGTATCACGTTGATTGACTTGCATATATTGAAGAATCCTTGCATTCCTGGAATAAACCCCACTTGATCATGGTGTATGATCCTTTTAATGTGCTGCTGGATTCTGTTCACTAGTATTTTGTGGAGGATTTTTGCATCTATGCTCATCAGTGATATTGGCCTGTAGTTTTCTTTCTTTGTGACATCTTTGTCTGGTTTTGGTATCAGGGTGATGGTGGCATCGTACAATGAGGTTGGGAGTGTTCCTCCATCTGCTATATTTTGGAAGGGTTTGAGAAGGGTAGGTGTTAGCTCTTCTCTAAATGTTTGATAGAATTTGCCTGTGAAGCCATCTGGTCCTGGGCTTTTGTTTGTTGGAAGATTTTTAATCATGGTTTCAATTTCAGTGCTTGTGATTGGTCTGTTCATATTTTCTATTTCTTCCTGGTTCAGTCTCAGCAGATTGTGCATTTCTAAGACTTTGTCTGTTTCTTCCAGGTTGTCCATTTTATTGGCATAGAGTTGCTTGTAGTAATCTCTCATGATCCTTTGTATTTCTGCAGTGTCAGTTGTTCCTTCTCCTTTTTCATTTCTAATTCTATTGATTTGAGTCTTCTCCCTTTTTTTCATGATGAGTCTGGCTAATGGTTTATCAATTTTGTTTCTCTTCTCAAAGAACCAGCTTTTACTTTTATTGATCTTTGCTATCATTTCCTTCATTCCTTTTTCATTTATTTCTGATCTGATCTTAATGATTTCTTTCCTTCTGCTAACTTTGGGGTTTTTTTGTTCTTCTTTCTCTAATTGCTTTAGGTGCAAGGTTTGGTTTTTTTATTTGAGATGTTTCCTTTTTTTTTTGCAGTACGTGGGCCTGTCACTGTTGTGGCCTCTCCCGTTGCGGAGAACAGGCTCCAGATGTGAAGGCTCAGCGGCCATGGCTCACGGGCCCAGCCTCTCCACGGCACATGGGATCTTACCGGACTGGGGCACGAACCCGCATCCCCTGCATCGGCAGGCGGACCCCTAACCACGGCACCACCATGGAAGCCCTGTTTTCTGTTTCATAAGGTAGGATTGTATTGCTATAAACTTCCCTCTTAGAACTGCTTTTGCTGCACCCCATAGATTTTGGGTTGTCCTGTCTCCATTGTCATTTGTTCCGAGGTAGTTTTTGATTTCCTCTTTGATTTCTTCAGTGATCACTTCGTTATTAAGTAGTGTATTGTTTAGCCTCCATGTGTTTGTATTTTTTTACAGATCTTTTCCCGTAATTGATATCTAGTCTCATAGCGTTGTGGTCGGAAAAGATACTCGATACGATTTCAATTTTCTTAAATATACCAAGGCTATATTTGTGACCCAAGATATGATCTATCCTGGAGAATGTTCCATGAGCACTTGAGAAAAATGTGTATTCTGTTGTTTTTGGATGGAATGTCCTATAAATATCAATTAAGTCCATGTTGTTTAATGTATCATTTAAAGCTTGTGTTTCCTTATTTATTTTCATTTTGGATGATCTGTCCATTGGTGAAAGTGGGGTGTTAAAGTCCCCTACTATGAATGTGTTACTGTCAATTTCCCCTTTTATGGCTGTTAGCATTTGCCTTATGTATTGTGGTGCTCCTATGTTGGGTGCATAAATATTTACAATTGTTATATCTTCTTTTTGGATCGATCCCTTGATCATTATGTAGTGTCCTTCTTTGTCTCTTGTAATAGTCTTTATTTTAAAGTCTATTTTGTCTGATATGAGAATTGCTACTCCAGCTTTCTTTTGGTTTTCATTTCCATGGAATATCTTTTTCCATCCCCTCACTTTCAGTCTGTATGTGTCCCTAGGTCTGAAGTGGGTCTCTTGTAGATAGCATATATATGGGTCTTGTTTATGTATTCATTCAGCCAATCTGTGTCTTTTGGTGGGAGCATTTAATCCATTTACATTTAAGGTAATTATCAATATGTATGTTCCTATTCCCATTTTCTTAATTGTTTTGGGTTTGTTATTGTAGGTCTTTTCCTTCTCTTGTGTTTCTTGCCTAGAGAAGTTCCTTTAGCATTTGTTGTAAAGCTGGTTTGGTGGTGCTGAACTCTCAGCTTTTGCTTGTCTGTAAAGATTTTAATTTCTCCATCAAATCTGAATAAGATCCTTGCTGGGTAGAGTAATCTTGGTTGTAGGTTTTTCTCCTTCAACACTTTAAATATGTCCTGCCAGTCCCTTCTGGCTTGCAGAGTTTCTGCTGAAAGATCAGCTGTTAACCTTATGGGGATTCCCTTGTGTGTTATTTGTTGTTTTTCCCTTGCTGCTTTTAATATGTTTTCTTTGTATTTAATTTTTGACAGTTTGATTAATATGTGTCTTGGCGTGTTTCTCCTTGGATTTATCCTGTATGGGACTCTCTGTGCTTCCTGGACTTGATTAACTATTTCCTTTCCCATATAAGGGAAGTTTTCAACTATAATCTCTTCAAATATTTTCTCAGTTCCTTTCTTTTTCTCTTCTTCTTCTGGAACCCCTATAATTCGAATGTTGGTGTGTTTAATGTTGTCCTAGAGGTCTCTGAGACTGTCCTCAGTTCTTTTCATTCTTTTTTCTTTATTCTGCTCTGCAGTAGTTATTTCCACTATTTTATCTTCCAGGTCACTTATCCGTTCTTCTGCCTCAGTTATTCTGCTATTGATCCCTTCTAGAGTATTTTTGATTTCATTTATTGTGTTGTTCATCATTGCTTGTTTCATCTTTAGTTCTTCTAGGTCCTTGTTAAATGTTTCTTGCATTTTGTCTATTCTATTTCCAAGATTTTGGGTCATCTTTACTATCATTCTGAATTCTTTTTCAAGTGTAGACTGCCTATTTCCTCTTCATTTGTTAGGTCTGGTGGGTTTTTATCTTGCTCCTTCATCTGCTGTGTTTTTCTGTCTTCTCATTTTGCTTATCCTACTGAGTTTGGGGTCTCCTTTTCACAGGCTGCAGGTTCGTAGTTCCCATTGTTTTTGGTGTCTGTCCCCAGTGCCTAAAGTTGGTTCAGTGGGTTGTGTAGGCTTCCTGGTGGAGGGGACTAGTGCCTGTGTTCTGGTGGATGAGGCTGGATCTTGTCTTTCTGGTGGGCAGGTCCATGTCTGGTGGTGTGTTTTGGGGTGTCTGTGGAATTATTATGATATTAGGCAGCCTCTCTTCTAATGGGTGGCGTTGTGTTCCTGTCTTGCTAGTTGTTTGGCATAGGGTGTCCAGCACTGTAGCTTGCTGGTCGTTGAGTGAAGCTGGGTGTTGGTGTTGAGATGGAGATCTCTGGGAGATTTTTGCCGTTTGATATTACGTGGAGCTGGGAGGTCTCTTGTGGACCAGTGTCCTGAACTTGGCTCTCCCACCTCTGAGGCACAGCCCTGATGCCTGGCTGGAGCACCAAGAGACTGTCCTCCACACAGCTCAGAATAAAAGGGAGAAAAAATAGAAAGAAGGAGGGTAAAATAAAATAACATAAGATAAAATAAAGTTATTAAAATAAAAAATAAGTATTTAGAAAAAATTTAAAAAGTAAAAAAAGAAAAGAATGCACGGACAGAACCCTAGGACAAATGTTGAAAGCAAAGCTATACAGACAAATCTCACACAGAAGCATACACATACACACTCACAAAAAGAAGAAAAGGGGAAACAATAATCTAACTTGCTCCCAAAGTCTGCCTCCTCAATTTGGGATGATTCGTTATCTATTCAGGTATTCCACAGATGCAGGGTACAAGTTGCTTGTGGAGCTTTAATCCGCTGCTTCTGAGGCTGCTGGGAGAAATTTCCCTTTCTCTTGTTTGTTCACACAGCTTCCGGGGTTCAGCTTTGGATTTGGCCCCGCCTCTGCGTGTAGGTCACCTGAGGGCGTCTGTTCTTCACTCAGACAGGACGGGGTTAAAGGAGCTGCTGATTCGGGGGCTCTGGCTCACTCAGGCTGGGGAGAGGGAGGGCCACGATGCAGGGCGAGCCTGCGGTGGCAGAGGTCAGCATGACGTTGCACCAGCCTGAGGCGCGCCGTGCGTTCTTCCGGGGAAGTTGTCCCTGGATCACAGGACCCTGGCAGTGGCGGGCTCCACAGGCTCCTGGGAGGGGAGGTGGGGATAGTGACCTGTGCTTATAAAGCAAGGCAACATCAGTGAAAAATGACACAATATCAAATATTCTAACAGACACATAATTGGATTGCCAGAAGGAGTGGGGTAGAAATATATTTGAAGGAATAATGGCTGAAAATTTTCCAAATATTTGAGAAATAAGAACCCACAAATCTACTAAGACTAATAAACGGCTGCCAAGAAGATTAAACATAAAGAAAACCAGTCAAAGGTACATCATATTCAAGTTGCTGAAAACCAATGTTAAAGAGAAAATCTTATAATCAACCAGAGGTAAGAAGCATGTTTCATACAGAAAACAATGATCAAACTTTGAACATACTTTTTTTTCAGAAACTCTGTAAGACAATAGAATCACTCCTTTAAAATGCTATGAGGGAAAAAAAGGATATCTAAAATTCTATATACAAAGAAAATATATTTCTAATGTGAAATAAAAACAGAAATGAAAAAATTTGGTCTCAGTGGACTGGCAGTATAAGATATGCTAAAGGAACTTTTTCACACAGAAGGAAAATGATACCAGATGGAAGCACAGATATACAGAAGAAAATGAAAAGCATAAAAAAGAAGTATGTGAGTAAATATGAGAGGCGTTTTTTTTCATTTTTGACTTCTTTAAGAGATAATTCCTTAAAAATAATAACAATAATACATTGAGAGGTTTATCACAAATAACGAAATGAGATGTATGACAGCAATAACACATTAGTACTGAGGAAGGAAGAGGGCAAATGGAAGCCTACTTTTGAAAGGCTCTTATGTTTGACATGAAGTAACATAGTATTATTTGAAGTTAGACAATGGTAAGGGAAAGATATATGTTGTAAAACTTAGAGCAATGACTAAAAGAGTAAAACACAGATGGTTAGTTAATAAGCCAAATGTGGAGATGAATAGAATCCTAAGTAAGTTAGTTATTCCAAATGAAGGCTGAAAATAGAAAAGGGAATAAAGAAGAGATGAATCAAAAGCAATGTTGGAAAACTTACACTGCTTAATTTCAGCATTTACTGAAAGTTACAGTAATGATACTGGCATAAAAATAGAAATACGGATAAATGTAATAGACTACAGAATTCAGCACATTTATGGTCAATTTATTTTTGACAAAGGTGCCAGGGTAAATCAATAGGGGAAGGAAAGTCTTTTTAATAACTGGTGCTGAAACAATTGGCTATCCATATGAAAATAAAATAACTTTAATGATTACCTAACACCATATGCTAAAGTTATCTCAAATGTATCCTAAACCTTAATGTAAAAGCTCAAATTATAAAACTTCTGGATGAAAACATAGGAGAAAATCTTATTAGGGTAGGAAAAGTTTTCTTAAACAGGATTCAAAATGTAGGAACTTTGAAAGATAACTTGGTAAATTGGACTTCATCAAAATGCAAAACTTTCGGTTTTCAAAAAACACATATTGAAAAGATAAACCCTAAAACACAATACTTACATCTGACAAAAGACCTGTATCTAACACATATAATCTTACACCTCAATAATAGGAAGATAAACTCATGATAACAGCTAAAGCAAAAAAAGGAATGGCAATGACAAGTGCTGAAGAATATGGAGCAAATGGAACTCCCATGCTGATGGCGGGGAGCATAAAGTAATACAACCACTTTTTAAAACAGTTTGACAGCTCCTTACAAGTACATCCCAGCAATTCTACTCTTAAGGAATCTACCCCAAAGCAATGAACTATGTATTCACACAAAGACCTGAACATGAATGTTCATGGAATCTTTGCTCATCCTAGCCAAAATCTGTGAACCAGCCAAATATCCATCAACTGGTGAATGGATTGGCAAGTAATGATCTAGATGACATGGAATACTACTGAGGAAAAAAAAGGAGTGACTGACACACAAAATAATATGAATGGATCTTGAAAGCATTATGCTAAGGGAAAGGAACCAGATAAAAACTAATATATATTCTATGATTCTATATTATATAAAACACTGGGAAAGTCCAAGTTTAATCTACAGTCACAGAAAGAACAGTGATTACCTGGGCTGGGAGTCAGAGAAGGGTAATGACTGGGAAGGGGCACAAGGCAATCTGTGATTATGGAAACACTGTATATCTTGATTGTGGAAATATATATATATATATACCTCAAACTGTAATCTTAAAATGGGTACATAATTTGTAAATAAATAATCTCTTAATAATGCTGATTAAGAAAAAGATGGTTTCTTAAAAATGAAAAATAAAACAGTATTTTATTGTCCTCTGTAATATTGTGGCTTTTCCCATTAATAAGAATGATCTATATATTTTCTGCTCTTTGAGGGACACTGATTATTCCTGCTCCTCCATTTACGTTGGATCACATGACTTTACCCAGACCTAGACAATCTAAAACAATGACAATATTTAGAAAAGGAATTTTAACATATACAGCACAGCCATTTAGGCATGCTGCAGGTTTACACAAATTCAAAAAGCACATGAAATAAGGAAGGAAAGAATAAAGGAGGAAAGGAAGAAGGAAGAAATCACGATAGAAAACAGAGAACTTCAGGAGTCATAAGTCTCTGATCTAATCCTGGCTCCACAATTGCCTTAGTCTGTTTTGTCTGGTATAACAAAATACCACAGACTAGGTAGCTTATAAGCAACAAAAATTTATTTCTCACAATTCTGGAGGCTATAAGTCTGAGATCAGGATACCAGCATGATTGGATGAGGGCCCTCTTCCAGGTCGCAAACTCCTCATTATATTGTCACATGGTAGAAGGGGCTAGGGTGTTCTGTGGGGTCTCTTTTATATGAGCACTAATTCTATTCATAAAGACTCCACCTTCATGACTTAGGCACCTCCCAGAGGCCCCATTTTCCCATACCATCATATGGGGCATTAGGATTTCAACATATGAATTCTGGGGAACACAAACATTCAGACCATAGCAAACATCAAATATTTCCTCGCTTGAATTTAACCGTTTTTCCTCTCCATGTCTCAGTTTCCCTACTTGTAAAAGATCAGAGTGTAGAGGTGGACTGAATCATTTCTAAGTTCTATGCTCCTACATTTTATATATCTAAAAAAATGATGTATACATTCAAATCCAATCAAACAAATTGACTTATTTGGTTATATATTCTACTAGAGTTAGATTAGAACCCAGGGGAATACGCTCTGGAATCAGACTTGCTGGGTATGAATCCCTGCCCTACCACTGTTTTGTTGTGTGACCTGGAACAAATTACTTCACCTTAGTTTCTTTATCAGTAATACAGAGACAAATATAAAGTATCACACAGCTGTATCCCATGGCTGTAGGGCTGATGAAATGAGATGATACGTGTAAAATGCTTAGCAATGTGCTTGGCACACTGGACAGTCCTCAACAAACTCTTGGTATCATGCAGTCAGTCAGATGGTAGGCTTTGTGACTCTAGTGCCACACCTTATTATAAATACTCAAAGAAGGGCTAATCACAAAGGACGGTCCCTGAGATCACCATCAGTTTGGTCCAACTATAGAACAGTATACACAAACATATCTTTTTTAAACATTTATAAGAAGGCAGTCTAGATGGTTAGTTTCCTTTTTGTCAAAGATTCTTTTTTGTTCAAATTTTTATTGGAGTATAGTTGATTTACAATGTTGTGTTAGTTTCTGCTGTACAGCAAAGTGAATCAGTTATACATATACATATATTCACTCTTTTTTAGATTCTTTTCCCATATAGGACATTACAGAGTATTGAGTAGAGTTCCCTGTGCTATAGAGTAAGCCCTTATTAGTTATCTAATTTATATAAGAGATTCTTTTCCATGCTCTGCTCTGCCTCCTTTTCAGTGATGTCCTTATTAGGGGGGTCAGGCATCTTCCATAAAATGGCTTTCATTCTAATGGAGCTAGTTGATGCTCACATGGAAAATTGAAAACACTCCATTGGGTGGTCGTCAGTAGGTTCATTTAATGATCTGGAACACAGGTAGGTCAATAGAACATATAACTTTGCTGTTGGCTTGTAGTTTTCTGCTGATGCTTTTTAGCATGGCATCTTCTCAGCTTTCTTCACGAAAAATAGCGATAGGTTGTTCAAGGTATCAAGGAAGAAATGGCTGTCAGTTATGTCTATAATATATAAACTGTGGTATTTTTAATGTTTCTTGGAAATATTGGGCATTTTTTCTCAAAATGTTGACTAAGAAAAAAATTTTTTGTTTAAGAAAAAATTTGATTTAAAATTATTTGTCCTGGATTCATTAATCAAGTCCTAGATACAATAGCCTTAAAACAAAGCCAAGAGGGTGGAGTCAAGATGGTGGTGTGGGAAGACGCAGAGTTTGCATTTCCCCAAATTAGGGCACCTGCCGGATGCTGGTGTGGGGACCCCGACACCCAAGGAGACGGGAAGAACTCCCAAGCAAACAGGTAGGACGTGTGGGGACTAAGGGGAGAGGAGAAGTGGAGGCCGGATAGGACCAGTGCCCCTGAAGGGTGGCTGGCGGGGGGGTGTTCCCATGCTTGCAGGGACCCTCAGGTGCTCAGATCAGGGGGGAGGGGGCCCAGCTTTTCCTCTGCCCAGTTGGCTGGGGAAGTCTGCCCAGCCCTTGGGACGGGTCCTATGTCCTCAGAGGTTCCCTCCGGGCTGAATTGGTCCTGGGGGCATAGGAGAGAGGCCAGGAGAGGCAGGCGGGAGGGGCCCTCCAGGACCAGAGGAGCAGGAAAGGAGCAGAGGACTTTTGCCCTGACCACTTGGGCACAGGGTG
The DNA here is from genome assembly GCF_937001465.1 of Orcinus orca. Lineage (NCBI taxonomy): Eukaryota > Metazoa > Chordata > Mammalia > Artiodactyla > Delphinidae > Orcinus > Orcinus orca. Next base: position 101,371,883 of record NC_064580.1, on the reverse strand, counting down.
TCTGCTGAGCTTCCAGGCTGATCTCCCGCCCTCCAAAGCCCTCTCCAGGCCACGTGAGTCCTGGGGGCATAGAAGGGAGACCGGGGAGATCAGGAGAGGCAGACGAGAGGGACCCTCTGGAACTGGAGGAGCAGAGGGCATTTGCCCCACCCACTCGAGCCCAGGAAGCCTTCTGGGGTCCCAGGTGGGATTCCCTGCCCTCTGAGACCAGAGGTGGAGGCACGCCTGGACCCCTTCTGTTCTGTTGAGCTTAAGGAATCAGGCTCCCTGACTTCAGGCTATACTAGAAAGCTACAGTAATCAAGACAGTATGGTACTGGCACAAAAACAGAAATATAGATCAATGGAACAGGATAGAAACCCCAGAGATAAACCTTTGCACATATGGTCACCTAATTTATGGCAAAGGAGGCAAGAACATACAATGGAGAAAAGACAGCCTCTTCAATAAGTGGTGCTGGAAAAACTGGACATCTACATGTAAAAGAATGAAATTAGAACACTCCCTAACACCATACACAAAAATAAATCCAAATGGATTAAAGACCTAAATGTAAGACCAGACACTATAAAACTCTTAGAGGAAAACACAGGCAGAACACTCTATGACATAAATCACAGCAAGACCCCTTTTGACCCACCTCCTAGAGAAATGGAAATAAAAACAAAAATAAACAAATGGGACCTATTGAAACTTCAAAGCTTTTTCACAGCAAAGGAAACCATAAACAAGACCAAAAGACAACCCTCAGAATGGAAGAAAGTATTTGCGAATGAAGCAACTGACAAAGGATTAATCTCCAAAATTTACAAACAGTTCATGCAGCTCAATATCAAACAAACAACAGCCCAATCCATAAATGGGCAGAAGACCTGAATAGACATTTCTCCAAAGAAGATACACAGATTGCCAACAAACACATGAAAGGATGCTCAACATCACTAATCATTAGAGAAATGCAAATCAAAACTACAGTGAGGTATCACCTCACACTGGTCAGAATGGACATTATCAAAAAATCTAGAAACAATAAATGCTGGAAAGGGTGTGGTGAAAAAGGAACACTCCTGCACTGTTGGTGGGAATGTAAATTGATACAGCCACTATGGAGAACAGTATGGAGTTTCCTTAAAAAACTAAAAATAGAACTACCATATGACCCAGCAATCCCTCTACTGGGCATATACCCTGAGAAAACCATAATTCAAAAAGAGTCATGTACCACAATGTTCATTGCAGCTCTATTTACGATAGCCAGGACATGGAAGCAACATAAGTGTCCATCGGCAGATGAATGGATAAAGAAGATATGACACATATATACAATGGGATATTCCTTAGCCATAAAAAGAAACAAAATTGAGTTATTTGTAGTGAGGTGGATGGACCTAGAGACTGTCATACAGAGTGAAGTAAGTCAGAAAGAGAAAAACAAATACCATATGCTAACACTTATATATGGAATCTAAAAAAAAAAGAAAAGGTTCTGAAGAACCTAGGGGCATGATAGGAATAAAGATGCAGGTGTAGAGAATGGATCTGAGGACTCGGGGAGGGGAAAGGGTAAGCTGGGACGAAGTGAGAGAGCGGCATGGACTTATATATACTACCAAATGTAAAATAGACAGCTAGTGGGAAGCAGCCACATAGCACTGGGAGATCAGCTCAGTGCTTTGTGACCACCTAGAGGGGTGGGATAGGGAGGGTGGGAGGGAGATGGAAAAGGGAGGAGATATGGGGATGTATGTATATGTATAGCTGATTCACTTTGTTATAAAGTAGAAACTAACACACCATTGTAAAGCAATTATACGCCAATAAAGATCTATTAAAAAAAAAAAACAGAGACAATGAGGAATGTTTTTGTCTTTCCCCAGAAACAAAAGTGTGAAATTAACAACCTCTGCACTTCTGTTACCCTTCTATCACCATGAAGTCCTCATTGCCTTCAGGATGCATCCAGAGAACTTGACCACACCTCAGACATTTGTCTTCTTTCATCTCTCCTGTTTTCGGCCCCTCTCTTTCCCAAACTGACAACTCTTGCAATTAACCTTTTCCTCAAACATTTTTCTAAGTGCATTTTTGCCAATACATTGCTCTCAAAATGCCTTGACCCAAAGTGATATAACAATTTTTGGCAGTAGGGCAAAACTTTAAGAAGGCTGGGGATATTTCCCTGTGCTTATTTTTTCTTGACAGACATGATTGAAACTGGAATGTTTTGAAGATAACTTTTTCTTTCTCCTAATAGTTTCCCTGAAATATTCTCTGGTAATATTAAAGGATTAAAGAAAAATAAGACATTTACTCTTCTGGTTGAGTTCTGGAAATATTCCTTATGAGTGATGATCTGTATAGTCAACTGCATTTCTACATAAAGATTACAAGCCTAGGTTAAAGACATGCTAAATAGACAACAGAGAGAAAGTTGGCTACAGTGTCTGTGATAGTGCCTGTTCAATTCCCTGCTTCTGAAGATGGTTCTATGATAAGAAACAGCATAAAGCAGACGTTAGGAGCCCTGACTCTGACACTAACTCACCATGTGATCCTGGAGCAAGTCTTTTCCACCCCCTGAGCATCCATTCCCTTATATACAAAATGAGGTAGTGACGAAAGCATTCCTTTTTTTTTTTTTTTTTTTTTTTTTTTTACAATTTTTATTGGAGTGTAGTTGATTTACAATGTTGGTTTAGTTTCAGATATACAGCAAAGTGAATCAGTTATACATATACATATATCTACTCTTTTTTAGATTCTTTTCCTATAAAGATCATTACAGAGTATTGAGTAGAATTCCCTGTGCTATAGAGTAGGTCCTTATTAGTTATCTATTTTATTTATAGTAGTGTGTATATGTCAATCCCAATCTCCCAACTTATCCTTCCCCCCGGTAACCATAAGTTTGTTTTCTACATCTGTGACTCTATTTGTGTTTTATAAATAAGCTCATTTGTACCATTCTTTTTAGATTCCACATATAAGTGATATCATATGATATTTGTCTTTCGCTGTCTGACTTACTTCAGTCTTCTACCAGTTTTGAAATTTCATGACGGTAACTATTACTGCCCGTGATTATGCTTAGTTTCTGAATCCTGAAGAATCCAGTTTGTTTTGGTTGGATACTCAAGGTCATGCCCCAGTCAGCTTCTTGGCAACAACAGTGATTTCCTCTACCCTCATAGAAATCTCCTTGAAATAACTATTAGGCCTCCATCTCTTTCAGCTGCCAAACTGGCTTCCTGTGCTGTCCAGCCTCAGTTGGTGTTATTTTCCTAGTTATGCTTCACCTCTTTCCAAATAAGCTTTGAAGAAGGCTTAACCCACTTTTTCCTGGTTCCCCACCATTTCCTGACTCACTGGTTTTGTCCCACACATCAGATTCCTATTATATTTTCCCCCTCTACTTTGCTCCTGTTCAATTATTATCTTGCTTCTTAGTCATAACTACGTACATCCGTAAACTTGCACACATGATTTGTATAGGATGGATCCTATTGGCAGCAAAAGGAGTACATTCAATATATACTTGGGGGGGAACTACAAAAGATCTTTACTAAGCTCTTTCCTTATGAATCCTTCTTTTGGTGTCTTACCTCTTTTTCAACAAGATGTGAATCCTTCTCTAGAGACTCCTAGAGAAAAAGACTTTGAATTGGCTGTATTGTTGGCATTTTCTTTAAAAAATGCAATGAAATATCCAGGAAGCTAGGGATTATCAGTTGTCTTGAGTGATGTGTTATTTTGAATAAACCAATATCAGTGGATGGAAATTTTATGATTCTCTGTACTCCAGGGTATTATAAAATAGAAATACCATGTCACTCAAGACTTTCAAGTTACAAAGTTGCTCTTGTTTTTTTGCTTCCCTTCGGTTTGTAGTTTTAATGTAACTTGGAAGAAGGACCTAAAGATAGAGCAATTAGATTTTTACCTTCTCCTCAACTATTATTTTCCACTGAATGCTAATCAGCCCTTAATAAGCCCTTTCTCTCCCCCCACCCCCAGCTTTAAATTTGAAACCAAATACTGCTGCTTTTCAAGCACTGGTGTCTATGCCTTATAGTACCGTCTCCTTAACTCCAAAGGAATTGACATTGTCAACAATTTGGTCAGTATATATAGCCAGAAAAATCAGGGCAACCCACATAACCATAACCACTTGCTAGGATCACTGTATTATAGGTGAAGACTATGGCTTCCCCACTGTACTATAACTCTCTTAGTGGGTCTAGGCAAATGATAGAGGACATAGATCCACTCATTCATATGCTTTCATTCATAGGAGACCACTGATACCTATTATTTCTGCCTATAATAATGATTGACACTTATCAAGCACTTAATCTGCAACAAGCACTGTTTTAATTTTTTTTTATTAAAGTATAGCTGATTTACAATGTTGTGTTAATTTCCGGTGTACAGCAAAGTGATTCATTTATATATATATATATATATATATATATATATATATATATATATACATTTTTTCATATTCTTTTCCATTGAATATAGTTCCCTGTGCTATACAGTAGGACCTTGTTGTTTATCTATTTTATATGGTAGTTTGTATCTGCTAATCCCAAACTCCTATTCTTCCCCACCCCCTTTTCCCCTTTGGTAACCAGAAGTTTGTTTTCTATGTCTGTGAGTCTGTTTCTGTTTGGTAAATAAGTTCATTTGTGTCATATTTTAGATTCCACATATAAGTGATATCATATGGTATTTGTCTTTCGCATTCTGACTTACTTCACTTAGTATGATAATCTCTAGGTCCATCCATGTTGCTGCAAATATCATTATTTCATTCTCTTTTATGGCTGAATAGTATTCCATTGTGTATATGTACCATATCTTCTTTATCCATTCATCTGTTGATGGACATTTAGGTTGCTTCCAAGTTTTGGCTCTTGTAAATAGGACAAGCACTGTTTTAAATGCTCTACACACATTATCTAATTTAATCTCTTTCCCTGGATTATTCAATAAGTGCTATTTTTGTCTTTATATTAAAAATGGGGAAATTAAAGTACAAGGAAGTTAAGTAACTTGCAATGTCACAGAGTTAGCAACTGACAGACTCATGATTTGAACACAGCAGTCTGGCCCCAACATTAAACATATCCTTACAGGAAATATGGATGTTCTCTGGTGCTTATAGGAGTCTGGACAGAATTGGTCCTTTTGAAGGATGAAATAGGCAGTCTTCTAGCTGGTGTAAATGAGGGAGTCCAGAAATGTTCCCTCCAAGTCTAAAATTGTCTCCTCACCACCCAAGTACAATTCTTGGATGTATATATGATTTTTTAACTTTGAATACGGTGAGGAAAGCTGCTTTTAAAGCCAGAATTTTACCCAGGAATGGTACTATATTAAGCCATTGACATCCATTACCAAGTTGGTGTTCATCAAATTAAGGAACACTCATATAACACTAATGTAACAGAGAGCAAAGGACACAGAATATGGTTCCCAAACTGTGCACCAAGGTACCCCAGGAAGACACAGTGAACTTCACAGGGGTGCTGTGGGGTATTTTAAAATTTAAAGGGGAAGAGTATGATATTTGACTTATGTCAGACACCACATGGACTATTAGCTCAAGATATTTCACAGTCTGAACACTAGACTGTACTACACTATTTTTGACAACATCATACGTTTGCTAAATTGGAATTTGGGCAGTTCCTGTATTTAAAAAGCAAATGCCATGTAAAAACCATTGTGGAACAGGAAACGGTGATGTCCAATTTGATTCCAAAAATTTAAGAAGTTGTACAGGCACATGTATCCCATTAGTAAGTAATTATGATTACTTGAGAATAAAATTAAAATATTTTTTCTTCCAATTTATGTGTATAATTTTTTAATTAGCCACTAGGTTAGTAGGACATACATACTTACTAATTTGTTTGCAATTAACTATTTAATATATTGAAATAGTCTTTTGGACTGGGGGCACAATGAATACTACTACTGAGACACTAAAAGATCTGTGAACAGAGAAATTTGGGGAACCTCTGCAAAAAGATTATATCATATATTTATTTTTTGTGTAGGGGGTAGAAAGCGGGACAGCCTTATATTTAGGCTGGCAGGTGGTGCACCACGAAAGTACTGGGCATCTAAACGGGAGTAAAGTGCTACCAAAAGGACATGGAGCCATTCTGAAAGAAAACTGTAGACACAAATACCCCATGAATCTGTTAGACATCAAACTCTGAGGATAGGGCCCATGTGAAACTAATTCTCCTGTGGTTTCTCGGTTCCCAGTATATTATCTGGCAGGGCAAATGTTTTCTGAAAGAACAATGAATGACATCAACTTCCAGCATTACCACAATAGTTCAGTTTGTCCAGCTGGCAAATAAAGTCAATAATTGAACTCATTCTCTCTAGCAATCTAAAATGGAAAGATTTTATTTGATTATATCACAACTCACCTACAGACACTACTCTCTTAGGCAACAATGACTACTTCTTGGGAGTTAGTAACACCCCTATACTGATACTACTTCCCATCTAATCTGGAGGTACATAAATAACTCTGCTGGGAACTAAATTCAGTATCAGGCTCAAGCTTTGATGAATTAGGAGCACTGATGTTAGGTACATCTACCATTGATTCATTGAAACTTTCTTGCCTTGGTTAACTGTAAGTATAATTAAGAGTTATTACCGCAGTCTTTACATGCTGATCAATGGTTTTTAGCTTATTTCTGACCCCTGGTGATTTGGGGAGCCATATTATTCACACTTGAGAAATACAAAGGAATAAAAGCAAATTTCCTCAATCTAATATAAAGTATTTAAGAAAAACCTATACAACAGGTCAGACATTATGGTGAAATGCTGGTAGTATTTGCTTTAAGATCAGGAACAGGATAGTATAACTCACTACCAGAATTTCTATTAACTGTGGGCCAGAGATCCTAGCAGTGAGGAAACAATAAAAAACCCAAAAAGTGTAAGTTTTGGAAAGCTTGAAACAAAAATTTATTTACACGTGATAAAAATGGTCTATATAGAAAACTGAAGTAACCACAGATAAAGTATCAGAACTATTTTAGGAAAATAAGGTTGCTGGATGTAATAGTAAAACACTAAATTTCATTTCTATATACCAACATAAAAAAATTAGAAAATACAATTTAAAATGAAACAACTCATAAGAGAAACTTTAAAGATTAAGTTTCATTTTCTGCTTCTAGCATGATGAAATAACATGGAGTAGTTCCTCCTAAAAAACTAGAAAATTGGGCAAAACATTATAAAACTGTTCACAGATATTAGACAATAGAAAGTGAATGACTGTGGTCCCAGATAGAAGGGAAAACAATGAGATGATTTCTGTAATCCCCTTGGCTCCCTTCCTGGAGACACTTTCTGGACCAAAAGTATGAGGAGGGAAACCTGAGCAGAGAAAAGAGATCTTATTAATTTGAGAAGATAGATACTGGCATTTGCAAAGGCTGAGGTGTCTAAAATTGGTGAACAAGAGAAAACTATGCAAAAAAAAGTTCTAGAATATTCATAGGTGACCCCTTGAGTTTGTTGCAGAATATCAAGACATCCATGAGGAAGGTGAAAACCCTGGTAAAGGAAAATAAGATAGCTCTAAAATGGACAATTTCCAGAGCTTTCCCAGGGCTGTGAGAGATTCTAATTCTAAGCAACCAGTATGAAGTGTTGTTGTCGTGCACCTAAATAATGCAGTAGAATCCCATAAGTGTCACACCTTAGCAATACAACTAAACTAGCTCTAGAGTAAATGTCACTCTAGACTCATGCCACAAAGCCTAAAACAGGCTTCAAAAGAATCAAGCTGATCCAAAAGTACATTTAATGCGTCATAACACAATCCAACACTGAATAAGGCAAGATAACAAATTCCAGTACTTGGCAATGTAAACTTCACCCTGTTCAAGCAGCCAATCCATATTAATAGACATGTGAAGAAGGAAAATGTGACCTATAACTTGAATGGAAATAAGTCAGTCAGAAAAGACCCAGAAATTAGAGAGATGATAGAATTTACAGACAAACATTTTAAACGGATGTTATAAATACGTCCAAGGAATTAAGGAAACACATGAAAATAATTAGGAGAGAAATCAGTGCTATGAACAGATTTTCTAGAGCTGAATGATATATTATTTAGAATAAAAAATTCACTGGTTGAGAAAAGCAGCAAGCTAAATATTGAGGAATAAAGGATAGACTCTTTAATACCCAGAAATAGAAACTATCCAAACTTAGCTACAGTGAGAGATAATAATGAACAAAGTTAGCAGAATATCAGGGAATCTGGCTAACATATGTATAACTGGAATATCAGAAGTGAAAGAGAGCAAAAAAAAAAAAAAAGAATGGCTGCAATTTTCCAAGTTTGATGAAAAGTAAAAACAACATATCTAAGACTCTCAGCAAGCATCAAGTAGAAAAAAACAGAAAACAAACAAAAGAAACATATCCTGATCAAACAACTGAAAACCAGTAGCAAAGAGAAAATCATTTAATCAACCAAAGAAAAGATGCACAATACAGAAAGAAAATTTTTTTAAAGACAGCAGATATTTTATTAGGAAAAAAATACATGCCAGAAGACAGTGAGACTTTTGGTATAAGTGCTGAAAGAAAAAACAAATGTGTTAGCCTAGAATTCTATGCCAGTGAAAATACTCTCAAAAAAACAGGCAAAATAAAACTAAAAGAAAAAAAAAAGTAAAAAAAAACCCAGATAATTCAGTATAAATGTTCATTCATTACAAAAAATAGTTTAAGGAAGTTCTTCAGGTCAAAGGAAAAAAATTACACCAGATCAAAAGATATGGGCAAATATGAGTTACCTTTATCATTACCTTAGTGCCTGAAACAACAAATAAACCACCCAAAGCATATTAAAATTAGTTTTCCAAACACTGGATATTGGGCAATGGTGAACAGTGATCCTCAAGATTCAGGGAACAAATAATTTGTTCTATAATATTGCCTAAGTGTAATAGGGAAGAACAAATCTGACTCCATACCGGACCTGTTTCTTTTACTTTAACCTTTGTATTCTATTGCTTTTGCTACAAATTAATCACTAAAATGATGTTGCCTATAGCTTAAAGTATACATAATGGCCCATCTCCAGGAACCCTGCCTCCCATGCCTGAGTGTTAAGTTAAAATACCTTTGTTTAAGCTCACAGGAAACATCCTGACCAAGCCCACCTGTGAATGGCTGGAGGAAAGAAGAAATTAACACATCCCCTATGGACTGTGGCCAGAATCAGGAAATATTTACAACAACTTACCACCAATTTTACTTTACCTCCTCACCTCCCTGCTCTTTGCTCTATAAAAGAAACCAGCATCCAAACCTGGGAAAATGGTTCTTTGGGACACTAGTCCACCATATTCTTGGTCTGCTGCCTTTCCAAGTAAAGTTGCTTTTCCTTGTTCCAACAACTTGTCTCTCAATTTATTGGCCTGTCATGTGGCAAGCAGTAGGAGCTCGGACTCGGTAACATAAGTACTTCCTGGAATAAATCCCCAGCCTATAGCATAGGATGGGGAAGTGGGGCTCAGGTGGAATAGCACAGTCTCCCTGAGTTGAGGAGATAGAGCTGGAAGTCTGGGGAGGCCAGAGTCACTAAAGTTCAAAGTGAAACATAGTGATGAAGAGAGAACTGCACAAAGAGAGAACTTGGAGATCTGTAAAGCAATATCCTAGAGTATTTAGCTGAGTACTGATGAGTGCATATGTCTGAGATATCTACCTGAGACTATGGAAAGAATCACACAGAAAAATTACAGGAGACAATTCCTAGAGCTTATAGAAGTCTAGGCATAAAGCCTGTTCCCAGCATACAAAGTGAATAATCTCATAATTTAGAGCACTGGGTAGCATACTCAGAAGTTTTTACCTCATTAGCAGGAAAAGTTAAACACTAGATTAAACACTGCCCTAGTATCACCTAACAAAGCTAAAACTAATATCCAAAAGGATCAAACTTTTTCCATGTAACTCAGTATGTCCCAGAACAAAGCTCAAGAATATTTTTAATAATGTGAACATATCCATCAGTAAACAAGATAAAATTCACAATGCCTGTTATCTAATCAAAATTAAGAGGCATGCAAAGAATAAAGAACATAGTAACATAATGACAAGAAACATATATCAGTCATAAATGACCCTGAACTGAAATATTATAGATTTAGTACTCAAGGACATTAAAATAGTCATTATTACAGTATTCCATATTTGCAAGAAGCTAGGGGAAAATTGAATATACTGTGTTACACAAAGACATGGAAGATATAAATAGGTCCTAATAGAATTCCTACAGATAAAAATCCCAATATCTAAGATAAAAAAATATACTGAATGGTATTTACAGCAGAGCAGACATTGCAGAATAAATGATTAGTGAATGTGAATGCTACAGTAGAAACTATCTGAAATGAAGCAGAGAGGAAAAGTGAATAGGGCACAAGTACACTGTAAAAAAGAAAATCAAGTTCTGTGGGGAGTCCCTGAAAGAGAGGAAAAAATGAGAAAATATAAAGAATATTTGAGGAAGCAATGGCTATTTTCAAAATTTGATGAAAATAATTCACTTTACAGTTTAAAGAAACTCAGTGAACTCTAAGCACAAGAAAAATAAAGAAAATGACTCTAAGATATGTTATAATCCAATTACTTAAACCATCAATAAATAGAAAATCTTAAAGGGTTTTAGAGGAAAGACAAATCTTATTATCTATACCTGAACAAACATAAGAATACAGTACATTTCTTATGGAAAATAATGAAGCTAGAACACCGTGGAGCACAATTTCTTTACTCAGCAAAAATAGCTTTCAAAAATGAAGGTGAAGAAACTAGAGGGGAAAGAAACTTCCAGAATGGCTGAGTGAGGAGCTTGGCAAATCCTATCCTGAGAAAGCAACAATGAAAATGGGCAAAATTATTTTTAAAAAATTCAAAGACTCAGGCTTTTAACAATTTGAGAAGTGTTTATTCAAGAAAATTTATTGAATCTTGATGAGAACAGTGGAAGTTTATGGTGTTTTAATCTGGAGGTGCTCCCCTCACAACCATTCCCCTACCTCCATGTTGCAGAAATACGTCCCCGGGCAATGAGTGGCTAATGTTATTTGGAGCACAGTGTAGAAAATTCTAGATCCAGTGGTGTTGTCTTCCAGCTGGGGCCTCAAGTACAATGGAGCAGAGAAAAGACATCCCCACTTTTCCCCTGTCTGAATTCCTGACCCATGAAATCGATGAGTCATGATAAATGATTGTTTTACATCATAAATGTTGGGCTCATTTGTCACACAGCCATACTAACTGGAAGATATTTGTAACATGGACATGGGATGCTGCCATAAAACAAAAACCTAATATGGCAGTGTTTTGAGGAACAAGATGTTAGGCCTAAATTGGATGAGCCTTCTTCTTTCTTAGGAGAATGTATGGAAGACTATCTTCACGATCTCAGATAAAAATGAATTGCTTTACAAATATACAAAATGCAAATTCAGTAAAGGAAAAGACAGATGCATTTGATTGCATTAAACTTAAGATATCTGTTCATCAAAAAACAGAATGTTTAAAGACAAGCCAAACATTTAAGGAATATATTTTCAACACATATAACTGCAAAAGGATTGATAGGCATAATAAATAACCCCTATGATTTAATATAGAGAAAAACACGAATGACTCAATAGAAAAATGGACTAACTATAGGAATTGAATTTCACATAAAACAAAGCTCGAAAATCGTATTAATAGATACTAATTTTCATTAGTAATCAAGGAATTGAAAATTAAAGCCATATGAAATGCAGTTTTATGCCTTCCAAATTTCAAAAATTAAAAGCCTGAGTCTTCCAAGTGGTTTTCAAGATATGAAGTAATGGGAACTCATATACTTCTGTTGTGATTCAAAACGGGAAAGCTACTTTAGAAAATTAATTTGGCATTATCTTGCAAATTCAAAAATGCCCATACCTAGGAATCCCACTCCTATGTCTATACCATAGAAAGATTCTTGAATATGAGTGCCAGGAGACAGGTACAGGATTGTTTAACTACTCTTCGCAGTAGCCAGAGAGGAGAAACAACCCAAATATACATCAGCAGGAGAATGGGTAAATTATGGCATACTAAATACATATGAATGAAAAGAAAGCAACTCTGGCAGCACTCATAAACATGGATGATTTCAGATTCCTAATGTTCAATGAAAAGACCAAGTCATAGATCAGTGCATACAGTATGTTACTGCTTATACGTTGAAAAATGAAACTAAATAATATATTGTTAATGATATATTCTGTGCATGTAAGTGTATTAGCCACTTGGCGCCAATCCTTCCAAATGAAATTGGGAGCTGTGTTTTCAAGAATCCTCTCCTCTCTATGGTTCTGCATTTGGGTTGGCTGTATAATATTTGGGAGGCAGAAGTGAAACACTAGGAAATTTGTCAAAGTGAGATATAGTGATGGACAGATATAGACAAGTTTAGAGAGCCCTACCTTGTCCCTGCTCTTCTGTTCCATTCCTAGTTCATCTTTCCAACTAATGCCCTTACCAGTCAACAGCAGGCTCAAGCCCATCACCAAGTGCTTAGTAGAAGTAGCAGTTTCCACTTAAGGGAACAGCTTTTGCAGGGATGGCAATTTCCACAACAATCTCCATTAAATCTTTCATAGTACAACCTTGGCAGTCACTTGTGCTCAGTTTCTCAGATTTTCCCACATTCTCTGACTTGTTCACCCTCATTAGTGGTTCAGGTGGATGTAAGATCTGATCACTATAACAAATGGCTTTTTGTTATTGTATTAGTTTGCTACAGCTGCCATAACAAAATACCACATACCGGGTGGCTTAAACAACTGAGAGATGTTTTCTTACAGTTCGGTCCATAACAACCATAATATCTGTGTGCTCCTGTTTTCCTGATAAATCTACACATATAATAACACCATAATAAGAAGCAATGAAATTGTAAACACACAAATAAGAATAGTAGTGACTATGGGATATAATATTTCCTTTAGCATCTCTTTAGCAAATCTGCATTTCCTGAGAGGTCTTTGCTCAAGAAAACTGTTCAGTTAATATTCTTCTATGTGACTTTGGAAGCTTCGTAGACCATTGCCAACTCATCACTTTTTTTTTCCTTGCTATCTTCAAAACCATCCTTTCATTTCCATTCCTTACTTCTTTCATTTCACAAATCTCTCAACTATAATATAGAACAGAAGTTGCAAAGTGGTGACCCCAGCTCACATCCTGGCTACAGATATATTTTACTTAGTACAAAATCTTAAAAATGGTTAAACATATTCTGAATTAACTGCCAACATTTTAAAATTGGGAAATTTTACACAACGATCTGGACTTCTGACTTCTCTTCAAGTTGGAAGATCTAGTAATATTGACCGCACATACTCCTGCACCGTCTTGTCTAACCTTCAGCCAGCTTCCTTCACTTGTTGTATCTATTTCTTCACTGTTGGCATTTGAGCTGGTGACCACAATTCCCAGTAAGAAATTTAGCATATATAATATTTTCCTCATTTTCAGTCTCCCTGACCCCAAAACACTCTATTGTTCATTCTCTCCTGATCCCTACTCTCATGAGAAAATACAATTGATTCTAGCAATTTAAATTAAGGAATGAATAATTTACAACCAATTAGTAGTCAGCTATCCCAGAGTATTTTCACTTTTAAAGAGGCAACCTAAAGAAAGGAAGACATTTCTGCTATGCACCCCACTGCTCCCTGTGCTTTGCTTTTCATAACACTCAACTTACTTGTCATTATTTGTTCAGTGTTATTTTCTGCAGTAGATGATAAGTTCTATGAGGGCAGAAACCGTGTCTGTTCTTTTCATTGCTGTCTTCCCAGGACTAGCTCAATCTATGTCACTGAGTAAATCCCAAATTAATATTTTTTTAATAAATAAAGGGATAAATGAATGTTTTATCCCTGCTTTTCCTAGTGATCTTGGTTTAAAGCAAGCCTGATGTTTAGCTCTTTGCTGTCCAGATAAGCCTTATTTGATGGTAGCTACCCCAGAGGACCAAGTCTATGGAGCTGGTTTTGTACCCTTATGTACTACTGATAATAGCCCTGATCCAAGATTAAATAAGGTAATCTTCTACCATATCACAGAAATTATACCTTTTAATAACCAGTTTGTGGGAGGAGCATAAAAGCTAAAAGGATTTCTAATGCCTTTGTGACCAGTCCAAGCCCTTTTTGAAAGTGTGTGTGTGTGTCTGTGTGTGTGTGTATGTGTGTGTGAGAGAGAGAGAGAGAGAGAGAGAGAGTCATTGGTTCTATCCTCTGTGCTATTAAACACCTAAACAAAACACATAAGAGAGAGACAAGCTCCACCAAACTGGAGACTAGGGAGCAAAACAAAGACAATTTTCAAGAACCAGAGAGAAGATACCAGAGCAGGGCTTAGAAATATTAGAAGATGTGAATTTATAAGTTTGGCCTAAGTGTACTTTCAACTTGGACGATCTATTGATTTAGTGTCTCAATAAATTAAATCAAAATTGCATTTCTCATTTCAAAAAGTCTTTTTCCATTTATCCAAACAAGCATGACCTTATTTTAAATACGTTTTATCCATTATAGGTTGGTGTAATGTAATTTACAGATTGGTCTCAGAGAGCAGGATTGGAATGGTGAACTATTTAAGGCATTTGAATATTTCATTTGAGACCAAAGATCCTTTTCATATTCATCATTAGAGGAGCAATTCAAGGAATATACAAGGAACTCATTCAACTCAATAGCAAAAAACAAACAAAAAACCAAAGTAACACAATTTTAAAAAGGGGAAAGGACCTGAATAGACACTGTTCCAAAGAAGGCATGCAAATGGTCAACATGTACATGAAGAGGTTCCTACCATCACTAATCATCAGGGAAATGCAAATCAAAACCACAATGAGGTATCATCTCACACCTGTTAGGATGGCTATCATCAAAAACACAAGAAATAAGAAGTGTTGGCAAGGATGTGGAAAGAGAGAACCCTGGTACACTGAATTGGCTTTACTTTTTAAGATAACTCATAGGAACTAGTTTAATTACACATTTTCTCAGGGAAAACCCAATACGGCAGTAAGGAATAATAATGTATTGTGCATGTCCTTTTTACTCATCAACACAGACATCAAGAAAGCACTGTCTCTGAAGTAAGTCAGAAAGAGAATAACAAATACCATATGCTAACACATGTATATGGAATCTAAATAAATAAATAAATAAATGGTTCTGAAGAACCTAGGGGTAGGACAGGAATAAAGACGCAGACGTAGAGAATGGACTTGAGGACGCGGGGAGGGGGAAGGGTAAGCTGAGACAAAGTGAGAGAGTGGCATGGACATACATACACTACCAGATGTAAAATAGATAGCTAGTGAGAAGCAGCCACATAGCACAGGGAGATCAGCTAGGTGCTTTGTGACCACCTAGAGGGGTGGGATAGGGAGGGTGGGAGGGAGATGCAAGAGGGAGGGCATATGGGGATATCTGTATATGTATAGATGATTCACTTTGTTATAAAGCAGAAACTAACACACCATTGTAAAGCAATTATACTCCAATAAAGATGTTAAAAAAAAAAAAAAGCACTGTATCAAAGGCTAGCTGAAGTTATTTTCCATGTTTTCTTCTCCAGGAAAATACTGAGCCTTTTATTTAAGTTCCAGTGCATACATACTTATTTTATATCATAATGAAGTCACAAAACTTGGTTTCAAGTATTAGCTTCACCATTTGCTAGACTTAAGCCAAAGTAATCAAGCTTAAATAATCATTGAAGAGCAATTAGAGGAAACGGGGGTACTTTGTAGGGGGGTCACAGCCAAGAGCCTTGGGCAGAGAAAAGGGAGGTATAGGATAAAGGCTAAGCTGCTATAACAAAGAGATCCAAAAATACAATGGCTAATATAAGATAGAAATTTCTTTCTCACATAAATTTTTCCCATGAAAAACATCCTGGGTAGGTAAATGGACTCTGCTTCACAAACTGATTCTAGTAGTCCAGATCAGCAGGGAAGTTTTGCCATCCTCAATAAGTGTTTTTTAACATTATTACTCCAACCTTCAAATTTTCCAGTCAGCAGGAAGGAAAAGTGATAGCAATCCCAAGAGCAATCTTCATTTTTAAAAAGTGACACTCAAATTGCACAGATCACTGCCATGCCTATCCCTTTGAGGAGAGCTTAGTCATTTAGTCACTCCTAGCCATGAGGGATGCTGAGTAATATAGCTTTGCTAGGCAATCTAGTGTCCAGCTACAGCTCAATTGCTGTAGAAGATGTAGAAAATGGAATTTGTTCGACAAGAATCAGTCTTTGCCACAGGGAGTATAATAGAGCTGAGGCTCTAGACCGGCAAACATCTTCTGTAGTGGGTCAAATAATAAATATTTTAGTCTGCTTGCCTATGACAAGTTTTCCTATGACATATATCCTCTGTTGCAAACTCTTTTTTTTTTTTTTACAACCTTTTAAAATGTGAAAACATTCTTAGTTTGAGGGTCACACAAACACAGGGTGGAAGCTCACAATCAATAACTTTCTGGCCCCTGCCCTAAAATATAGCTGATTCAGTCGCTCAGTCACCTATTTGCTGTTAGACGTTGGAGAAGTCACTGAACCTACCTAAACCTCAGACTCCTTATTTGTCTTTCCCCAATGATGTGTTGGTAAATATTTAATAACTGGCTGGGAGGTGGAGACTGGTAAGTATTTGTGGTGTTTGTCAATTTGCGTGGTTTTAATACTCCTGTTATGGTCAATTTCAAGCGAATAACACGACATCTCTGGACACCGATTTGGGAAAAGATGCACAAAATTGGCTCCTGCAAGCTGATGTAAATCAGTGCACTGGCACCATTTCCCTTACCTACTTCACTGGATTGTTTTAAGAATCTAAATGAAAAAATGCTTTGAAAATGGAAAGTATCTGTGAACCAAAGAAGTGATAATTATTACATGAAGAAACTTATTACAAGATGGAAGAATCTTGTTAGAAAATTCTGTCTCCAATGAAACCAAATTTAACATACTAAAATTTTGAACCACTGGTACGAGCTGTGCTCTTCTGAGCCAAACAGAATAATTTTAATCTCTCTGTCACATGGCAGCCATTCAATATCTGAAAGCTGCCATCCTATTTCTCCTAAGACTTCTATGTCCCTAGTACTAAGCTTTAAGATTTACTTAAATGATGATACTATTTCAATTATTTGGATTAGATTCTGTAGACCATGAGTAATTTTTTAATACTCCTTTATCTGACAATGGGGAATTACTGAGCAGAGGCATTTATTACACCTGAATCACTCACGTACCCTCCAAACCAGAATACAATTTGTAAGCTTTTTACACATTTGAATATACCCTTTAAATGAGGTGTATGAAAAACAAATATTTTGGACATTGAATGGTGTCCCTTGGACTTCCATCGTAATTTCAGAGATGAGTCCTGACAGAAATAAATATTGAGTCTATATTTAATAAAAATCGTAATAAAAAATTCCGACATTCAGTTCAGGGAGCAATATGTCTTTGTCAGAGGCATTTTGTTTTCTGCAGTAGGTTGTTCAAAAGGACAATCTTCTCCCACACTCTTTGGCACATTGATTCAAGGCACATATTTAGTATGACTATGAATCAAGGAGAAAATATATTAACCACTGTCCTAAAAATTTTGTATTTATCAAATGGGAAACTTTGCAACAATTACCTTAGAATGTTCTGCCTTGATTCTCAGCTGCACAGCACTGCAAACCAACCCCCTGCCCATGATTGGACTTCTTTGAAAGTTCTTGCTGTCTCCTGGTGACCCTAAAGAGAAATAATTTTGTTCTGACGCCTTGTATTTAGAGAGTAAGATCCTTTGACCTCCGTATGCCATTTCAGAACCCAAGCAGAGCCCAGAGGATTCTCTGAGATGAGGAGATGGAGCTGAGAGTGTGGGGAGACCAAAGCAGCTAGACAAGACAAGATACCAGAGTGGAGAGAGCTACACAGAGAGAAAACTCAGAAGATCTCAAGGGACCCCTTGCTAGCATTTAGCTGAGAACTGGTAAGTTTATACATGTGAGAAAACTACCTGAGACTGGGAAAATAATTTTCCTAAAGGATTAGCAATAACAGTGCCTGGTATTCAGACAAGGACAGGAATAATTTGTTCCCACCGAAAAGATGAGAAAACCTCATGATTCATGAGACCTTAGGTAGAGTGTACATGAAGATCTTGACTCAGTAACTGGGAATAATTAACCCTAGACTGAATACTTCTATAGTCCCACCTAACAAAGCCTAACAGTAAGATGCAAAAGGATAAAGCAGATTACCAGTAAATTCACTGTGTCCCAGAAAAAGCTTAAGAATATTTATAGGAATACAAATTATCCAGCCCCTGACAAGGTAAAATCCACAATGCCTGGCTTTCAATCAAAGATTACCAGGTGTACAAAAAGCCAAGAAAATTTCAATGATAATGAGGAAAATAGTCAGTTAAAACCACTCCAGAACTGACACAGATGTTAGAATTAACATAGAAAGACATTTAAAAACTTGTTACAACTATTTTTCATATTTTCAAAAAATAAGATATGGAAGATTTTTTTTAAAGACCCAAATCAAAGTTCCAGAAATAAAAATGACAATGTATGAGATGAAAAATACACTGAATAGATTAATGACTAATTAGATATTGGAGAAGAATAGATTAGTAAACTAGAAGACACAGTGATAGAAGAAAAAATTCAAAACAAAACACAGAAAAAAGAATTCCAAACAATGAAAGTGGTCTCAGTAAGATGAGGGACAACTTCAAGCAGCTTAATATACATGGAATTGGAGTTTCCAAAAGAGGGGAGGCACAGAAAAAAATATTTCAAGAAATAATGTCTATAATGATCATCTATATATGATCATCTATTTTATAAGATCTACAACAAAGCTGATAGAAATAATGAGTGAGTTTAGCAAGGTTGTAGGATATAAGATTAACATACAAAACCCAATTTTATTTCTACATACTAGCAATGAACAATCATAAGTTGAAATAAAAACCAATACCATTTAAAATAGCATCAAGAATATGAAATACTTAGTGATAAACTTGACAAAAGACTTGAAAACTATACACTATAAACCATAAAATTTTGCTGAGGGAAGTTAAGGAAAGCATAAATAAATGGAGAGATATAGTTTGTTCATTTATTGGAAAACTTAGTGTTCAATATCAATTCTCAAATTAATTTATAGACTTAATATAATCCCAATCAAAATCCCATTCTTTTTTTTCTGGAAAGTGACAAACATTTTAAAATTTATATGAAAGTGCAAAGAAGCTGGACTAGCCAAAACAACTTTGGAAAAGAACAAATTTTGAGGACTAATGCTACATAATTTCCAGACATACTGTAAAGCTACAGTAATCAAAGCAGTGTGGTATTGTTACAAACACAGACAAATAGGCCAAAAGAAGATAACTGATTATCCAGAAGTAGACTCCCATGTATATTGACAACTGATTTTTGATACAGGTGCAAATGTACTTCAGTAGAGGAAGAATAGTTCCACAAATGATGTTGGAAAATTAGATATTCATTTGTTTAATAAAAGGAACTTCAATTCATACCTCAAACCATTAATCCAATATGGATCATAGACCTTAATGTAAACCCTAAAACTATACAAATTACAGAAGAATGCGTAGGGGAAGATTTTTGTGTGTGATCTTGCATTAAGACAAAGATTTTTTTAGATTCAACACCAATAGCACATCCATAATAGAATGAATTGATACATTTTACTTCCTCAAAATGAAAAACTCTTGTCTCCAAAAAACACTGTTAAGAGAATGAAAACACAAACCACAGACTAAGATAAAATATTTCTGAATCATGTATTTGACACAGGACTTATATTCAGAATACACTGTGTACTCTCAAAACTCAATAATAAGAAAATAATTTAAAAATAAGTAAAATATTTTACAGACACTTTACAAAAAAACTTTTTGAATGACAAGCACATGTAAATTGATCAACATCAATAGTCATTAAGGAATGCATTTAAAAAAACCACAATGCAATACCATTACAAACATATTAGAACTGCTATAACTAAAATGACTGACTATAGTTAGTTTTATAGACTGCTGGTATGAATGATACAACCACATTAGAAAATAGTTTTGCAGAACTGTTTTCAGTTAGATTTACACCTACCATATGATCCAGTCGTTTTTTTCTCAGGTATTTGCCCAAGACAAATAAAGGCATATGTCCATACAAAAACTGATACGTAAATGTTTATAGCAGGTTCATTTATAATAGCCCCAAATTGGAAATAATCCAAATGTTCATCAGTTGGTGAATCAATAAACAATCCATGGTACAGTCACATAATGGAATACTACTAAGCAATACAAAGTAATAAACTATTGATACAACAACATGGTTTAATCTCAAAATAATTATGCTGAGTGAAAAAAAAACCCCATAAAAGAGTACATACAATATAATTAAATTTATATAAAATTCTAGAAAATGCAGATTAAAGTATTATGACAGAAAGCCTCAGGCCAGAATGGGTGGTAACTGGGCGTGGGAGGAAAGTATGGGATTATGGACTGAACTGTATTCCTGCAAAACTCATATGTGAAGCTCTAATGCCCAACGTAGTGGTACAGTATTTGGAGAGGGGGCCTTTGGCAAGTTATTATGTTTAGTTGAGGTCAACAGGGTGGAGCTCTCATGATGGGATAAGTACCCTTATAAAAAGATACCCAGACATCTTGTTTTCTCTTTGTCTCTGTTCTTAATCCAACATCCTGTGCTGCTTTCTCCCTGTTCATTTGTTGATTAATAAACAATAGGGGCAGAAAGTGGTAAAAAGCAGTCAAACAGAGCTAGGGAGACAAAAATAGGAGTTTCAGGTTATCAAATGTTAGAATTTATAAGACCAAAATTGAGAAGAGAAAAAGTGTACAATGAAGTGAGCCAGACATTCTGAACTGCTTTTCTTCTCCAGGCAGTCAATAATTTATAAGTGGCATAGGACAAGAAAGAGAAAAGCCAACCAGAAAGCAGCTGCTAACAAACTGAGAAGGTAAGCAGAACTGTTGACAGTCTTCACAAGGCTTAAGAGAAAACAAAATGGTAATTAAGGAGCATGAAGGTTCATGGGCTTTGGGAAATACTCCAGGCTATCAGGTGGGACCCCAGAGGACTATATAGAGGAGTGGGGTGGGCTGGAAATACATCAGGCCTTATAACTAAACTCCTCCTCAAATTACCTCAATCCCTTTTAGATTAAGATAATCTGATCCTTTTCTAGCTGCTTGCTAGAACCTAAATAAAACCCTGCCTGGAGGAAGATTTTCCCATAAGAAACAATTTCAAAATTGGATATGGACAGTTTTTTTAAATTTTATTTTATTATTTTTTGAATTAATTTTTATTGGAGTATAGTTGCTTTACAATGTGTTAGTTTCTACTGTACAGCGGAATGAATCATCTATACATATACATATATCCCCTCTTTTTTGGATTTCCTTCCCATTTAAGTCAACACAGTGCATTAAGTAGAGTTCCCTGTGCTATATAGTATGCTCTCATTTGTTGTCTATTTTATACATAGTATCAATAGTGTATATGTGTCAGTCCCAATCTCCCAGTTCCTCCCACCCCCCATCCCCCTTGGTATCCATACATTTGTTCTCTACATTTGTGTCTCTATTTCTGCTCTGCAAATAAAATCATCTATACCATTTTTCTAGATTCCACATATAAGTGTTAATATACCATATTTGCTTTTCTCTTTCTGACTTACTTCACTCTGTATGACAGTCTCTAGGTCCATCCACATCTTACATATGACCCAATTTCATTCCTTTATATGGCTGAGTAATATTCTGTTGTATATATGTGCCACATCTTCTTTACCATTCTTCTGTCAATGGACATTTAGGTTGCTTCCATGTCCTGGCTATTGTAAATAGTGCTGCAATGAACATTGGGGTACATGTGTCTTTTTGAATTATGGTTTTCTCTGGGTATATGCCCAGTAGTGGGATTGCTGGGTCATATGGTAATTCTATTTTTAGTTTTTTAAGGAACCTCCATACTGTTTTCCATAGTGGCTGTATCAATTTACATTCCCACCAACAGTGCAAGAGGGTTCCCCTTTCTCCACACCCTCTCAGCATTTGTTGTTTGTAGATTTTCTGTTAATGCCCATTCTAACTGGTGTGAGGTGATACCTCATTGTAGTTTTGATTTGCATTTCTCTAATAATTAGTGATGTTGAACATCAGTTCTATCAGTGTACAGGAAAAATAATGTGAGGATATCTGGAATGGTAGAGTGAGGGCCTCTGTGAAGTTGCTCCTCTATAAAAGCAATGAATCTAAAAAAAAAAAAAAAGAAAAAAGGTTCTGAAGAACCTAGGGGCAGGACAGGAATAAAGACACAGACGTAGAGAATGGACTTGAGGACATGGGGAGGGGGAAGGGTAAGCTGAGACAAAGTGAGAGAGTGGCATGGACATATATACACTACCAAATGTAAAATAGATAGCTAGTGAGAAGCAGCCACATAGCACAGGGAGATCAGCTAGGTGCTTTGTGACCACCTAGAGGGGTGGCATAGGGAGGGTGGGAGGGAGACGCAAGAAGGAGGAGATATGGGGATATATGTATATGTATAGATGATTCACTTTGTTATAAAGCAGAAACTAACACACCATTGTAAAGCAATTATACTCCAATAAAGATGTTAAAAAATAAATAAAAATTTAAAAATAAAAGCAATGAAAACACTAACAAAAAAATTGTCTAAATCAACTTTTTCAGAACTCTAGAAATAAACAAAAGGCTTTCAAAAATCCAAAAAACATTTTTTCAAGAAAACACCTGAACCTCTGGAAAAACAGTAAAATTTGGGATGTTTTGACAAACTATACCAAAAATCTCTCCTCAGCTCAATGACAACCTTCAAAAAAACAGCTTCCCATCTATTGTTCCACAGTTGCTATGAAAACCAGCAGCCTTGCAGCCATTAAGGGGGGCTGACTTGATTTGGAGTCCCTTGAAAAGCCCCATCCACAGAGAATTGTTTTTATTTGACCTGTCTCACATCTCCCTGGAAAAGCCCCAGTCACAGGGCCTTGTCATTATTTGAGCTGACTCAGTGTTCACTTCTTGGGAAAAGCCTTATCATAGGGATTTGGTGAAAACAACCAGGAGCAATTACATAACCCTGCACCTGGGACAAACAAAAACCTAACCAGAACCCTAAAAGGAAGATCTGAGGAATGACACGTCCATAAAGACCTTTGAAAAGCTTAGGTGCATTCCCGGAAATCTAAAAGGCTACATACATATGTAAGATTGGGCATGTGCCTTAGAAAGTGCTGAGAAGACCCTAAAACCTTACCTCTTGCTGAACTTGGGGCCCTGCAAAATTATGTGAAAGTAAATGAAGAGCAACCAAATGAGAACAAGTAAATGCTGTTTGTTCAAAGCTTGTTATAGCAACAGAATCAGCTACCATTGCTTTCGTTTTGGTAGGGACTCAAAGTCAGGCAGAGGAGTGGGACAGCTTTACAGTAGAAAAAAGGAAAGGCTCCAGTTATGCCCTGATTGAAGGCTGTGGCATGGGGAAGCTGGAGGGCGGGCTAAACTAGAAGCTGGGCATCATACGTGATTGCTTAGGAAAGTATATTTGGCTTTCTCTGGTTGGTTCTAACTTGGAAGTGGGGACAAAAATTAAGGGGGCTATTGGTTATTAATCAAATCCTGGCTGTTTGGGGCCAATTGTTACAGGAATTATTTGGCTTCCTGAACTGGTTGCTAGAGATCATGGCCTGACTTCCTACAAGTCTGACTTTTAGATGGCATGCTGGCTCCTGGGCTGATTACCGTAGAGGATGTGTTGGTTTCCTGGGCTGGTTGCTGCAGACTGTGGGTCAGAGTTCTGTTTCTATATATGGTCTGGCTATTGCCCATTTGTATAGTCAGTCTATCATATTTTAGTGAAAAGTTTTAATATTTTGTAAATAAACATGTAATGGACTTAAAGAAGGGGAAAAAAGAAGAATGAAATTAAGGAACAAATACTGGTTAGAAATATAACTTAAGGGTACACTCTGTAGAGAAAATAAGCAAATCCATGAGCCTGAATGAACTTTCCAAGACAGAGACAGATTGGTTAAAATACAGTTTTGTTGCTAAGGTCAGAGATTCCTGAAAGGGGCTACCTATCCCTAGTCCTTTTAAATTGCAGAAAAAGACCAACACAGTCTTTTGGATGATGAACCTAAAAATCTCAGTTATTAAGTGGAAGTATATATCACATGTAAGACTAATTACCACAGAGAGGAATATGTTGGTAGAAAGGAATGAGAATCAGAAAGTAGAATTAAGAGAGAGAGAGAGGATGAGAGAGATGGAGAAAGAGAGAGAAATAAACAGAGAGACAGAGACAGAGAACAGCGAGAGAGCGAGAGAGATAGGCCAAAGAAGACAAATAAGAAAACCAGAACACACAAGAAGAATAAGAGTTAGAGGGAACAAGCATAAGGAACTATGGTTGGACTTTATACAATTTATACAGTTGTCTCCAGCAAATTCCATCTTGAAAGTAGGATCTTCACAAAATTCTTTACTTTAGAAAAAATGGATAAGAAAAGGTTTCTTTGGTATAGAAGGCACACAAGGTGTTTTCTTCCTAAAATGAGCTTGACCCTCATGGAAGGAGCAGCTCATACAGAAATTGACAGTGCATGCAACTGCCTAGAAGGAAACTTGATTGCCAAGAGTACAGTGGATTTGATTCTGCTGGGGGTGATGTGCCTTCAGATTGAAAGTAAGGCCCTCCTATGTTTGGTAGAAGGATGGGCTAAAGAAAACAATCTATTCATAAGGAGGATCTTGCCCCAAAGACATGAAAAGTCATAGCAGAAAAGAACTCAGATTTTCTTTCTTTCTTTTTCTTTTTCTTTCTTTCTTTCTTTCTTTTTCTTTCTTTCTTTCTTTTCTTTCTTTCTCTCTTTCTTTTTCTCTTTCTCTCTTTCTTTCTTTCTCTCTTTCTTCTTTCTCTCTTTTTTTCATTTTGCTCCACTCCCATCTCAGACAATCCATCTGTAATATGTAACTTAAATAAGTGGATCTGTCCTAAAGTTACATGAATTCCAAAGAAAATAAACCATCTGAAATTCTTACTCCTATAATTCAATATCTGTTGTTTTTCTTTTCACTTTTTCTCAAATACAGGAAAAATTTCACTCCTGGGCTGAATGGAACATTTCTTACCAAATTTTTATAGAAGGATATTTTAATACTTGAGTGACTGGACTATAAAATGAGAAATTCTAAATTAATTTGGGATAATGCCAAAATGTATCACTTCATTTCTCCCATCTTTTCTTGGAAAAAAGCTTCAATGACCTTGCCTTCAGTATTCCATGGTCCTCCTTCTTTAGTGTTCCCAAAAATGTTTAGCTTGGCTACTGAAATGTGGGGTTAAATTTGTGAGCCTTGCTTGATTACTAATCTACATTTGGAATGCAAATTTAAATATGGATATGACATTTGGGGCCAAGAGGTTAGGAGAGATGGCAGGGAGAAAAGGAAAGTGAGATATATTCTGGGTAAAATATATGATCTTTCAGAAAGCATAATAGAAAATCATAATTGTCCCCCAAATTCCTACTGTATGTATTTAATACCACTTATATGGTATTTTAAATATATATTGTTTGGTATTGTCGCTAATTGTGTACTTTGCTAATCTCTCCACTAGTCAACAAATTCCAAGAAAGAAAGCTCTCATACACTGTACCTACAATATTATCCAGCACAAAAAAAGAAGCTCAGCAAATGTTTGTTGAATGAATGTAGAAAGAAGGGAGAAAGAAAAGAAGGGAAAGAGAAAAGGAGGCAGAAAGAGAAGGAGGAAGGTAGGTAGGGAGGCTATGCAAGGAAATGGCAGGTATCACTACATGGAGATAAAATGCTTTATATAATATGAAGTCCTCCAAATAAAAGCATAAACTGAAGGTACAAGATGAAATCATTTCACTTTCCTAGATTTTTTTGGTCTCCAACATCTGCCACTTTTGCCATTCAACAAACAAGCAAGTAATCAAAGAATACAATGAACAGATAGTGGCAAACCAACATTCCCTTTCAAAACATCAGTAACTTTGTGTTATGGAATTGCTTTTAATACAAGATCCTTAGCTTAAGTTGCACTTTCCCTCCTGTCTACATCAGCCCACACTGAACTCTTTCTACTTCGATAGCCTTAATACTTTACACCGTATAGTTATACTTATATGAACTTTGTATTCCATTTTATGCCACTATGTTCAATCTAGCTAAATATATTGTAAACATTTAGAGGGATTGGACATGACTGAGCATTCTTGAATTTCTTCATATCACCTAGCGTGCTGCTTTGCATTCAGTAGTCACTCAGTAGATAAGTTTGTTAATTAAAATAATATAGAATGGAACTTCTGTTTCTGCTAAAGTGGAGTATCCTTATTCCTCCCATGTCCTCCATCTTACTATTAAAAGGCTTTGGATATAGCACAGTAAACAATCATAGGGAGATTCTGAAAGGTGGAAAAAGTAGATGGGCTGCTTAGGGACATTGGGGTTTGAGGAATGACATGGTTGTTAGTTCTCTGGGTTTCCTTATTCCCTCCCATATATCAAGGACAAGGTCCTATAGAATCCTCCAACCTGGAACTGCCATCAGGCACAGACAAAAAAATGATCCAAGAAACACCTGTTCCTTTTAGCAAAAGGACCAGAAAACGTATGGCCTAATAACAGAAAAGTTTTTGGAATGCTCACAGTATTCCAGCCAAACACCAACAGAAAACTCACATACTACTCCGCTGTGGTTTCAGCAGGGCTGGATGGGCAGCAGTTGATTTTCCACCCTATTCCCAACCCTGACAGAAGTAGGTAGCAGCATTCTCATTCCCCAGCCAGTGGTAACTGCAGAGTCAAGCAAGGAGCTAAACTTGCATCTCCCATCTGGTAGAGATAGCGGTGCTCTAATTCCCAAGCCACACAGTTTCAACAGTCTCAATGGGCAACAAAGAGACTTAATAAGGTAATGCGAAGTGGGGTAGTCACCACTGTACTTCACCCCCTCCACTCTCATATCAGCAGGGCCCAGAAGCAAGCTGAACCTCCACCCGCAACTGGAATCAGTAAGTCTGAACAAGACTGTGTGAGTAGAGGCTAATAGGGATTCCTATCCCTCCTTCATCCCCATGTCAGCTAAGCCCAGGCAGGAGCTGAGCCTCCATACCTACCAGACATCAGCAAGGCAGAACAAAGTGGTGCGAGCCAGGGGAGTTGAAGTTCTTTCTCCACCCCACACCCCGCCATGCCACAACTCCTGTTTTCAGCAAGGTCCAGTGGGAAGCTGAGCTTACACCTTCACTCTGAGGCAACATGACAGTGCAAGTTGATGTCCCACTTTACTAGGGTTTAAGGCAGAGCTAAACTTCCACTTTACTTATTTTCAATCTGGAAGTGTGAGTCAGTGATCTACTTTTCCCAAGTAGGAAGCCAAGTAGGAAGCTGAACATACACATTCGCTTGGCCCTCAGCTATACCTCAACAAAGTAACTACCTGCTAAAATAGATATAAAATCAAATAAATAAGATCTAGAGTCTCATAATATAATATGCAAAATATCCAGGATACAATCGAAAATCACATGTAATACAAAGATCCAGGAGAACAGCAATATGAATGCGTAAAGCCAATAAATAGACACCAACACTGAGATGAACTAGATGTAGGAATTTTCTGACAAGAATTTTAAAGCCCCCATTATAAAAATGTTTCAACAAACAGTGATTTTTCAGTAGACTTTATTTTTTAGAACAGTTTTATGTTCACAAAAGTATTGAGCAGAATGTACAGAGATTTCCTGTATATACTTTACCCCTGCATATGCACAGCTTCATCCATTATCAACATCCCACACCAGAGTGGTTCACTTGTTACAACTGATGAACCTACACTGACACATCCTTATCACCCATAGTCCATAACTGACATTAGCATTCATTCTTGGTGTTCTAAATTCTATGAGTTTGGACAAATGTATAATGACATGTATTTACCATTATAGTATCATACACAGTAGTTTTGCTTCCCTAAAAATATTCTGTGCTCTGCCTATTTATCCTTTTCTTCCCCCTAGCCCTTGGTAATCACTGATCTTTTTGCTGTCTCCATAATTTTGCCTTTTCCAGTATGTCATGTAATTGGAATCATACAGTATGTAGCCTTTTCAGATTGGCTCCTTTCACTTAGTAATATGCAGTTAAGATTCCTCCATGTCTTTTCAGGGCTTGATACCTTATTTCTTTTTAGTACTGAATACTATTTCTTTGTCTGGATATGCCACAGTTTGTTTATCCATTCACCTACTGAAGGACATCTTGGTTGCTTCCAACTTTTGGACATTTTGAATAAAGCTGCTGTAAACATTTATGAGCAGGTTTTTGTGCAGACATAGGTTCTCAGCTCCTTTGGATAGATACCAAGAAGTGTGATTGCTGGATCATACATATGGTAAGGGTATGTTTAGTTTTTTTCAGAAACTCCCAAACTGTCTTCCAAAGTAGTTGTGCTATTTTGCAATTCCACCAGCGATGAATGAGAATTCCTGTTGCTCCACATCCTTGCCAACATTTGGTGTTTTCAGTGTTCTGGATTTTGACCATTCTAATAGGTGTGCGATGGTATCTCATTGTTATTTTAATTTGCAATTCCCTAATAACATTACGGATAAAATATTACTTAATAAAATTTAAAAGATAGTGTAGAACATGTTTTCATATGCTTATTTACCATTGTCTATCTTTTGGGTTAGGTGTCTGTTAAGGTCTTTGTTCCATTTTTTAATTGGGTTGTTTTCTTTTTGTTGAGTGTTAATAGTTCTTTGTATGTTTTGGATAACAGTCCTTTATCAGACATGTCTTTTGCAAATATTTTCTCCCAGTCTGTGGCTTATCTTTTGATTCTCTTAACAGTGTCTTTTGCAGAGCAGAAACAATTAATGTTTAAGAAGTCCAGCTTATCAATACTTTCTTTTATAGGTCATGCCTTTGGTGTTTATCTAGAATGTCATCACCAAACTCAAGATTGTCTAGATTTTCTCCTATGTTGCCTTCTCAGAGATTTATAATTTTGCATTTTACACGTAGATAAACAACAACCAATAAGAAAACTATGAAAAGTGATGCATCCCTAAAACACTATAAATAAATCAAGACTGAAGCCTTAAAAAAAATGGTCAAAACTCCACATGAAAACAAGAAAAGAGCAACAGAGAAATGACAAAGAGAAAAAAATAACAATATGGCAGACTTAAGTTTTAACATATCACCTAAAATGGAAATAGTCTAGATATACCAACTAAAGGCAGAGATTGGCTGAGTGGATTAAAAATACACTCCAACTATATGTTGCAAACAATAATTTAAAAAGTAGTAGTGGCTATATTAACATCAGATAAAGTAGACTTTGGTATAAAGAAAATTTGGCTCAATCTACCAGGAAGACATAATTGTTTCAAATATGTATGAACCATAGAACAGAGCCTCAAAATATATCAAGCAAAAAATGAAAGAACTGAAAGAAGAAATAGACAAATCCACAATTATAGTTGGAGACATTACCACCCTCCTATAAGTAACTGATAGAACTACTCTAGAGAAAAACCTAACACTAGAAAACTTCTAAGAAAAAAAAAAAGAAAATATTCATGACCTAACACTACACAAATAATTCTTGGAATTGAAATTTAAAAGTTGTTCCTAAAAAGGAAAACTAATAAAATCGGACCTCATCAAAATTTAAAACTTTTGCTCTTTGAAAGACCCTGTTAAGAGAATTAAAAAGCAAAATAAGATTTGGAGAAAATACTTGCAAATAACCTATCTGACAAATAATTTGTATCTAAAATATCAGAGTAATTCTCAAAATGTAACAATTTTTAAAAATCCATCAACTTTGACAGGAACAGAGCTTGGAAGTATTCATTCCCATTGTTACAATAAAAAAAGAAAACAACAACTAAAGAAACTGAAGGTCAATTACTTTTCTTGGAACCATCAGAAAACTGAAGTAGTAAGGCATACTGCCACCTCAAAATCCAGAGACGCAGATGAATGGAAAAGAGTTACAGCTGAGGTATGCTTACCAATCCTTCTCAAAATCTTCCTCAAAATTGACAAGGAAGGAACATTTTCTAAATCATTTTATAAGGTCAGCATTATCCTGATAATAAAGCCAAATAAAAATATCACAAGAAAATAAAATAACAGTTTAACATTCTTATGAATATAGATGCAAAAATTCTAAACAAAATATTAACATATTGAACTCAATGGTATATTTAAAAGAATATTTACCATGACCAAGTGGGGAGGACAAATGTTGTATGATTCCATTTATATGAGGTACCTAGAATAGGCAAGTTTATAGAGACAAAAAGTACAATAAGGGATGCCAGGGGGTGGGGGAAGGAAAGAAAAGGGAGTTATTGTTTAATGGCCACAGAGTCATTGTTCAATGAAAAAGTTTTGGGTATAGACAGTGCTGCTAAGGGACCTAACACTGTGAATGTAATCAATAACACTGAACTGTACACTTACAAAGGGTTAAAATGATAAATATTATGTTATTTATATTTTATCACAATAAAGAATAAGTTAAAAAAACAATCAAGTGAAGTAAAAATATACATAAGTCAGACTTCATCTAAATTAAAAACTTTGGAGTAAGATAGCAGACTAGGGATCCCTGGACCCTCTTTCCCACAACAA
Organism: Orcinus orca; assembly: GCF_937001465.1. Taxonomy (NCBI): domain Eukaryota; kingdom Metazoa; phylum Chordata; class Mammalia; order Artiodactyla; family Delphinidae; genus Orcinus; species Orcinus orca. The sequence continues at coordinate 101,340,950 of NC_064580.1, read as the reverse complement.
ACACACTGATTCAGCAACAATTCATGGATAAATTCCCTATATGAGAAATCAGAAACTAACTGAACGGCTCCTGCACCCTGGAGAACACAAAACCAGACTCACCAAAGCCAGTAGGGAAATTCAGGACACTCTCTTACCAGAGACCTTGTCCCTAGCATAGTGCCATGTAACCCCCAGCTTCATCCAGGGGAAGGAAGGTGTTGGCTCATGGGTCTTGTGCCCCAACTTTTCCAAGGAGGCTTCCCAGAGGACTGGCTTCTGTCTTGCCAGACTTGGAGCTCTGATGGGTCCAGTGCAGTCTAGCCACCTGGAAGAGTATGGAGTCAATGTCTTGGGCTAGTAGGTGCCATTGATTTGGCCCTCTATTCAATGTAGAGCAAATGGCTGAAAAATTTCCCCTGGGGAAAGCTTCCCCCTGGGGAGGGAGAGAGTAAATCCACTATCAGTGCTCTAACTTTTCTGGTGCTTCCAAAAGAAGTAACATCTGTCTGGCTAGTCCTGGAGCTCTGACAGGTCCAACACAGTCTAGTCACTTGGGGAGAATAGAGGTGGCAGCTAGAGCGGGTAAATGTCATAGCTCTCCCCCACCCGCTAGCTCAGCCCAGAGTGGGCAGTTGCCTGTTTCTCCCTGAGTGAGGGGTGGGGAAGAATTGGTTGAGGTCTCCAGAATCTCTGACTGGGCTGATTGGGGGGGAACTTCTCTATGAGGCCAGTATGCAAAGCCTACTTTGTCTACTGTGCAGACACCAACACAGAGAGTCAAGGAAAATACATAATCAGGCAAAGATGTTCCAAGAAAAAGTTGTGGAAGGAGATGGGACATAGCATGGTACTGACAAGGTTAGCTTTGGGTTAGGGAAGAGACAGTGATTCCTCTAAAATTGGAAGAAAGGACAATAGAATACACAGGGTATAAAAAGTGGCATATGGCTCTCTGTTGGAAATTGAAATTCATTCTTAATGGATATTGTTCTGTAATAAGTAGGAGTTAAAGTCCTCTACTGAGAGTGAGGAGAAAGGATATTGAGTAGGAAGCCGAAAGAAAGTAACAAAGGTTATAGTAATTGTGTGGGTTAACTAAAAGAGGAAATGATTAACGAAACATAAGGAGATTGATAAGCAGCTCTGATGTCTCAGCTATTATTGCCAATAATATTTTGCAGCAAAACTAATCTGGACATTCACACATCTATCAACAAATAAGCTTCGATATATGAGCAAAGAGGGCTACTTTTAAGATTGTTCCAAATTCCAAATTTAGTGATCGGTAATGTAGGCACAATAAAAAGGAAAAGGTGAGAAGGAACTAAGGGTGCTAGTCGGAAAATACTTCAGTGATTGACCATTGGATCCAGGCTGGGAGAGAGTATATACACTGAGTTCAGAGCTGATGAACTAAGAGAAAGTTGAAGAATCATTTGACAGAAAATCACAATAGCTTCAAAGAGCAGGTGTAAAGGAAGAGAATGAGCTGGAAAAATAAAAAGTTTTGGTCAGTTAGTAGGATCAGAAGCCTTAATGTAGCCATGGGAATGAAATCCAGTACATGTGAATGTTTGGAGAGTCAAGGGTCTGCAAGTTGGTTTATGGATTTTAAAGTCATCCAAGAAAATGAAAGGATTAGGAGGAATAGAAAGTTGGTAAATGAGAAAGAATATTCTTTAGATTGACAGATATCATCTGGCAAACATTAATGTAACTCTTACTAAATAGGGACTTTTCTAACCACTTGACATATATTATGTTATATAACTCTCACAACCTCCCTTTTAGGAAGATATTATTGATACTTTACAGATGAGAAAACTGAGACACAGGGATATTAAGTAACTTGCCTAGTTGCACTGTTAAATAGGTAAAAGAACTGTGATTGAAGTACGGTTTGGTTCCGGAGTCCATATTCTTTACTACTACACCATGGTACCTGGACATTGGTTGAAAAGGGAGAGAGGGTGGAATAAATAGGTTACTAACAATATAAGACATAAAACCTGTGGCCATGGGATTAATAGCATCTGCTTGAGAAGGCTGCAAGTAAAATAGTGCTCTTCGAAAAGATCTGGGTTTCAACGAAGGCAAGGAATTTGTATCAGAGAAGGTTGGTGCCCCACCCATATCCATTGGGTACTCACCATTCCCTTATATGCCAAGAGACTTCTCCTGCAAGTAGCTGTAACTCTCTTCCTTAGGACTTTCTGTGGCAGGGAGCATGGGGATTTAATCACTGGAGAACAAACGTTTTGGTAGGCAGGATAATGCCCCCTCCCCACCAAAGATGCCCATGTCTTAATTCTAGGAACCTGTGAATATGTTAGGTAACACAAATAAGGAAAAATAAGACTTCTAATCAGCTAACCTTGAGATGGGAAGATTATCCTGGATTATCTGGATAAGGTAATCACACAAGAGTTCTTATAAGTGGAAGAGAGAAGCAGAAGAGAGAGAAACAGAGAGATGGCAGCATGAAAAGGATTTAGCCAATGTTGCTGGTTTTGAAGGTGGAGGAAGTGCGCTCTGAGCAAAGGAAAGCCTTTTGAACTGGAGAATGAAAGGAAATGTTCCCTGGAGCCTCCAGATGGAAATGCAGGCAGGCTGACATTTTGTTTTAGGTCACTGAGAGCCAGTGGACTTCTGACCTACAGAATCGTAAGATGATTAATAACAGCAACAACAATAATAATAACAACAATAATAATACATTTGTGCTGTTTTAAGCCACTAAATTAGTGGTTTGTTAAATTAGCCATGGAAAACTAATAGAGCCATAGCCAGTGAGGGACAGGGATTGGAAGATGAACACCCCAGCTTCCTCTTCCTTGAGTGGAACAACTGAAATGGGCTGTTCCCAGAGGTCCCTAGCAAGACTGAGTACCAGTTACCCACACCCTGACCTGCTAATTAAAACAATATATTGAGTTTCTTCCTTCCCCCATCTCACATCTCATCTCCTTTACTGCTACTTCCTGGGATCACTTCTCTAATAAACTACTGCATACTAATCCATGAGACTGCTTCTGTGGGATCTCAAATGAGGACAGAGATTTCTTTAAAAATTCTATGAAATTCAGGAGGATTTAGGGGACATTTTTTCTTATGAAATGAGTATTTCCAATAGAATGTATCTGCAAGGAGGACTGCAGAGAGATAATGAGCCATAGTTCTAGGATATTCAGGATGATACAAGTTTTGATCAAATTTTTCAGGCACATAGATGCTGCTTATTCATTTATTAAAATATAATTATTCAAATGGAATTAGTTTCTTAAATATATTAATATAATTTTGTCTCATCTGTTAAACATCACTGAAATGGTCATAATGTAATTTTATTGAAAATAAATTAAATTTAGTTTTAATTAAACTGTTCTTTTGAACTTTGCAAACTGCAATGGGAAGTGTATTGTGTTATTAATATTTCAATTAACCATCTTTCTAACTTCTATTTAATTATATAATTCCTAATTTAGGATAGTACCTTCAAGTTGAAACTATACACACATCTGATATTTTAGTTGAAAAACTGAAGATTATACCCATTCTGTACCATGCAGTTATCCTTTTTGATTTATATCAATAAACACATTCTAATAAGTTAATTTCACCACTCCAGAGGCCATCTAAAAGCTTTGGTTAGTGTGAAACTCAAGTTACAGTATCTGTGTTGGGGAGCAAAATTTGCCACCCTAAATTTTCTTTGGCATGAGGATTATTTTGAGCTGAAAACAATCAAAGTCCAAAAGATCAGGAAGAACCCTTGACCTTCCTCCTAACTGCCTAAAAGAATGTTGAATAATTTAGGCAAACTTTGCTCTTCTACAGAATTAACACTGAAATTAGCAGTGTACAATACAAGACACTGCTTAATTCTCTGGAATAAATTTTGCATCTCAAAGAAAATTGAAACTGACCTGAACTTCAAAGAATGTGTAGGATTTGAATGAGGAAGAAAAGGAAGAAGAGACAATGTATTTTAAGGGATTACAGTCTAGCAGAGTACTAACTTCAGGGTGTGGGAAACAGAACTCAGAAAATGTTTATAGAATATGTATTAGGTGGGGAGGTAGAATAGAGGAACATGGTTAGAAAATACAACCCAACTAAGAATTTTCCTGATTGTTGACACTATTTGCAGCCGCTTTACAACTATCTAGACTTTAGATGGCTTTTTTTTTTTTTTTTTTAGATTATAGGTCTGTGTCATAATGCAACCAGCCCTATGATCTATCTTGGGATGACTTATACTATCATCTTATTTTGGGATCATTTTTTAACATAACTGGAACTAAAATTAGGGAAAATATATTATTAATGCCCTAGTCTTACTTTTCTTTTACCCATTTAACCAATCCCTTTACTCCACCCTACATATCATAGCCTCTTCCTGGTTACTCTCATGTTGCCCAACCCATATTTCATGTCAGAGAGGAAATAAATCTTATCAAACCACACACTGTTAGGAATAATTATGGAACTCCTTTCATTTTTAAAAAGATTTTTATGTAAGTGACAAGATAACATTCAATACTGAATTGCTAGTGTGGATTTTTTTTCTGCACTGCTAGATGGAGACTATTTTGGGTGAATTGTATGAATCACACCATGTGGGTAATTAATTATTGACTATATCTACCTTTGAGGCTAGCCCTGTTCATGCATCAGAGTTGTGACTTGTTCCATCGTGTAAATAACAAGATTTTTCTCTGTTCTTTGCCTCCTATGCTAATCCTAGAATATGAAATTTATCCATGGCTAAACTTTCATATTTCAATGTAAAAATCATAAAACCTCAAGTGTGGGCATTTTTACTAATTTCTTTACTTGTACCAAAGGGCAAGCACTCAGAGTGTCCCCAGTATTACCCGTTGTACTTCTAAATAATCAGCTTATCTGTGTCTCTGATTTTATGCAAGTTGATATTGACAAAAGAATTTGTGTTTGTATATCCTGGTTCTGTGGTGCTTAAACATGCAAATGAACTTTCTGTTTACATATGCTTTAACAATTCCATTGATGCCTTTTAGAATTCAAAAGTAAAAAAAATCACATGGAGGACCCTACATGAAATTGTATCAAATATATATAGAAATGAACAGAACAAAGGCAAAGCCAAGTGGCCCTGATGGAAGACAATAACTCCCCTAAAATTAATTTTTGCTTCCTTAAGCAAATAAAAGCACAAATAAATCTGTTTATCATTTAGAAACGATATGGAATGCATTTAGTTAAAAAGGCAGAATCAACCCAAGCCAGACTGACCAGAAGATTCTGCAATTTTGACTTCTACTGTAAATGAATTTGACTCATCAGTAGAAATATAGAAATTCTGAACTAAACTCTTTGGGTGACATTTTACATTTTTTAAATTAATTATTAAGTCATAATTAAAAAGTAAATACTTCTACAAGGCTAATTATGAAATTCGGGGTATAAATATAATTAAATTAGATTCACAACTGATCCATTAATTGAGAATAATTTCACATCCTCCCTGTTACAATTTTTATTTCCCTAAATTCCTTTTGTCTCCCTTTTAAAAATGTGTATACTTATGACTAATTCTCCAAAAGTGTAAATTTCCTCTCAATACATACAAATACCATTGGTAATCTATTTTATCTCTTTCTTGGAGATAGCTTTCCTAGAGCCCTCCATCATTCTATTTCAATTTGGACCATTTGTTATCTAAGCCTTCATTTCTTTCATCAATTCCCTCTTTCTGGATCCCATTTATTTGTTTCTTGCTTTTCTCCCTTATTTTGGTGGAATGCATCTATCACTTACTTAAAAGGGATGTAATGGAAGCAAATTATTTGAGATATTGTACATCTGGAAATTCTATACTTTTGATTAGTTGATAAAGAATTCAAGGTTGGAAATAATTTTTCCTCAAAATATTGAAGAACTTGCTTCCAGACAGAGCTGCTTTGAGGAAGTCTGGTGCCATCCTGATTGAATTGCCCTATCCTGAACTTTCTCTACTTCTGAAAGCTCACTCTTATGTGTTGTAACCAGAAATTTGCATAGAATGCCAAGTGCAAACTGACTATGATTTCATGCAAGTTTAGTATTTTGTTCTCTGGTATTCCCAGGAGTGGTAGGTGGGTGGAGGGATGCCGAGGTTGAGGAGTGTGGGAGAGTATCATAAAATTTCCAAAACCAAATTATTTTTTATTTTCTTTACTCCTATATCTGTCTTTTATACTTTAGAACAAAACAAAAGGTCAGATTGGAACCCAGCAGAACCCTACAGGGCCCCCCAAGTACAAAACTGAGCAGTTAATGATTAGGAAAATAGAGTCACAGACTCAGTGTCTGATGCACATTCCTGAGTTGTTTTATAGATACTATAACTGCAACCAGAGGAGAAAACAAGCTCACTGCATGATGACCAGACTATAGACATGACATAAGCTGATCCATCTTGAGCAGTACTGAATCTATGGCTAGCACAATTCCAAGCACTGGCCACAAGAGAATGGGATTAACATTATTGCTCATAATAATCTATATCTTTGTGGGCATCAAAATAATTGTAGCTTGCTCTGCTCATATATATAATCAGGCAACTAAAATTGCCAGCAAAGATGCTACAGACCCATGTTGACATCTTCCACTCTAAGAATATGGTACCCTATGTCAGCCTGAAGAAGTTACAGAAGATAGACCTTCACCCCTAATCCCATAGAAATGGAATGATGTTTGACAGTGGGAAATTGAAAGCAGCTCTTTACCTCTTTCCTGTTTGCCCCTTTCTGTTCCCCTCTAACCTTGAAAGAACATAATTAACCTGTTGATTCAGAAGAATTAAGTAAAGATTGACTAGCTCTCTACCCCCAGCAACCCCTTTAGCAATCCTGCAGGCAGATCACGTGAGCAAGAACAACATCTAAAGAGAGAGTCGGTCAGCCTGCACGCAGTGAAGAATGATGCAGAATCCAAACTCCTGCCTTGATAATTCACTGAGATTCTACCCCTCCCCCTTTTTCCCTTTAAGAACTGCCATGGCTGAGCAGAATTCTGGGAGTCGGTCTCCCCAGATTGCCAGCTTTTCTGATTAAAGAATCTTTCCTTTCTATTGACACTTGCCTCTCCGTTATTGGCTTTTGAACAGAGAACAGCCAAACCTGAGTTCAGTAAAAAGGTGATGCCATTGGTGTAAAAAGTTTTTCTTTTAATCAATTGTACCAAATTACTACGTTATCATTAAAGATGCATTTTGCACCCATATCATACTGATGAGTTCCCTGGGAAAACAAATTGTTTAAAATCAGATGTTTATTGTGGCATTATTTAGATACTTTTATCATCTTAATGGACCACCATTTAGGCTACCTACTTGTCTGTTTTCCAACAACTAAATCTTAGCCATAAACTATTATAAAGTGTTGGTAGTCTTAACATTTTATTTATTTTTGTGTAAGAAAAATTATGCAGTATGATATTGTATAGAAAACACTGTTCCTATACACAAATATTTCATTGGCTCACCTTCATGGACAGGTAGAATAGAATTCTTCTTAAGCAAAAGGATACAGCCACAACTTTAGTGTTTAAAGTTTATGAAACCTATCTATACTTAGCAACATACAGTCCTTGCCCACATGGCTTTTAGGGAACTGTCTGCTATTGTCTGAAGGACATGAAGTATACCAACTCTATTGTATAATCAGAATGTAGACTGTGGGCATAACAATTTAATAATACTCACAATAATAGGAACAGTAATGATAATAGCAGCTGTCTTTTCTTGGGCTGTGTCCAACATGTTTTGCATTTTTTAATCTCATGTAGAACTTGAAATGTACCTATGAATTAGTAATATAATTCCAGTTTTATAAACAAGGGAGCTGAGGTTCATTGTGGTTGAGTAATTTGCCCTTAATAGTGTAAGACTGGAATTTGAAACTAGGTCTGTTTGACTCTAAATTAGGTGTGCAAACAAGTGTGAGCCTATTGGTTTATCTTGAGGAAAGTGACTTGGTAAAATCTGATAGTGTAAATTTAGAAATTTGGAGAGGACGCATAGTACTGCACATTCACATTCATCTTTTTGGGTTTGTCAACGAGGATCCTTAAGGCAAGTCTTCAGACCGTGGGCAGTTTTACGTCACCCCTAGGTAGGGGCAGAAAAATAATTTTCCCTGTACCATCTTAGCTGAGGTCCCCTCTGTAATTCAAGACATTAACAGGAGAAAAATAAACATAAGTTTAACAACGTGTAAAACAAAGAATGTTACTCACCATCTGGTTCTACAAGGATTATTAGCCACTGCAGTCACTGACCGACTGTGCACCCTGAAAAGATTTCAGGATGAAAAAAACAGGATAAAGCACTCTGTGCTTTGGAAAAACAGACCCTTGGATAGTTAGGTATATCTCTGGAAAAAGTTTAACCCATATTCTTGCATTTTTCCATACATAGAAAAGCACAGATATCTGATCCTTGTGACTAACCTTTTTACTGAGATGTATGCTTGACTGTACATATTCCCTAGCCAAAATCATATATAAACTGGCTTCTCTCCCTATTTCCTCAGAGAAGTTTCTTAGAGCAACTGAGAGGTTGTCTCCTTGGCTATAGTCCTCAGTAAGACCCTGAATAAAACTCAACACACAGCTCTTACATTGTTCGTTTTCCTTTCCGTCAACACATGCATACCTCCAGGAAAACTGAGTAACTCTGTGAAATAGCCCAAGCATCACCTTAAATACCACTTCCAGTTAAAGACAAAAGAAGATTTGGAGGTGGGTATGGTATCAGTTATGGGAGGTTACCAGGAAAAATACAGTAAACAAGAGTATGATTGTTATACAGATTTAAATTTTTGCCTTTTCCATTGATAAAATTTTCTAGAGATTTAGTCATCCTCCTCTTCCTGGTACACAGAGGGAGACACCCTTAAAATGGAGATTTCCCTTATAAATGTAAATGTGTCTTGCAAAAAGGTAACTTCTATTCAGTTTTCAGAGCTTCTCCTGTATCCAGCTCAAGATAATCCTTATGCCCAAGAGGAATATTTTAGGGTAGTGTATTTTGCTCCCTATTGGTGAGATTTTATCGGAGGAGGAAAAACTCGGAGAAGGAAAAACACAGTGTGCAAAGAAGCTTAAATAGATTCCAAATGATAGAGATAAGAGTTTACTAATGACTATTTTTAATTTGAAGTCTTACTTTCTCTTGTCTTCCTAGCCTGCTCTTTATCTGTATTTCTCCTTCTCTCAGGCTAAATACAACCATAGAAGAACCTAAAACTACCAATAAACTTAATCTTTCCAACTTGTGAATTATCCAGCAGACTGCCTTCAGGCTTCATCTGCACTGTCAGCTCTCCTGGGTCTCCAGTTGGCTGGCCCACACTGCAGATTTTGTATTCACCATCCTCCATAATCCCATGAGCCAATTCCTTATAATAAATCTCTTTATATATTTTTGACCTAAAAAAATAAACTACCTGATATTTCTCCAGCAAAGATGGGATCAGCAAAGAATTGTGATTCAGGGTCTGCAACCACAGTGAGCCATGTGCAAGTCCCTGCACAGCAAGGGAAGAACACTTTTATAGAGAGGAAAAGGAAGTTGGGAGGGCTAGAGTAAACAGAGTCCATGGCTTTTCATTGGCTGAGTCCTTGGCAGGAAAGAAGAGGAGTCTTCCTTCTTCCTGTTGGGATCTGCTATCATTACAGGGCATGAGAGCTCCCCCTTCTGGTGTCTTCAGTCTATTTAATTCAGGTTTCTGTTTATTAATTATATATAACTTTATATATACATATACATAAATCTGTTAATCTGTTTTATATCCATTTAATTATTAGACCAGCCAAAGAAACTAGAAGAGAAGAAGAGAAAAGTTTTCCACTCTTACATATGTATGATGTTTGGAGATGGGGATTCCACAAGGCTCATATACTCATCAAAAACTGTAACAACCAGTATGCAGCTTCATGTTTAATTCTTCCACGCTGCTTGTTTACTCCTTTCTCTGTGAGTCTTTTTTTTTTTTAATTTTATTGGAGTATAGTTGATTTACAATGTTGTGTTAGTTTCAGGTGTACAGGAAAGTGATTCCATTATACATATACATATATTCATTCTTTTTTAGATTCTCTGTTAGTCTTTATTCTCATCATATATCCTTAAAAATTATTTTAAGAGCAGTATCTTCAATTCTGTATTTTTTATGGTCAAGTGTGAGAAAGAAAAAAGTCGCCCCTGACCTCTGGGTACTGGTCTGATGCTTAAAGCTAGGCCTGAGGGCTTTTTGGAAGCTGGCCCGGCACTCACAGCTTGTCCATGTTGTTCTTCTGTTGGACATAAACAATCTCATAGAACACCAACATCAGACAAGGTCACTCTGAGACCATGACAGAGTGAGACAAAAGGAGGCCACTCATAATTTTGTTTAAGCACAGACCAAAACAAGGTCACTGTGTCACCTATAAGATATCATATATATGCTCTCAGACAAAATGTTACTTCTTTACCAAATATAGTTTCATCCTTGGACTCCCTTTAAAGAAGATTTATTGCAACACACAATCATAGGATTGCCCCTGATTTTTGACAACATCCAATCTTCCAAATCACCTAATCAAAGCTGAAATCCCTTAATAAGTTCTTTCTAACACTCTCTTACTAAGATGCACCGTGGTTCCCCAGGGTGTGCATCCTCCCTCACTACAATGAGTAGTAAATCCAACTGGTTCAACTACAGGTGTGTTCCTTGGCAGTCTTTGGCTAGAGGGCAAAGAATCTCTGAGGGAATATATCATAGTCTACTTGTTGTTTCAAATCATTTCTAGAAGACAACATATAAAACCATTGATCCTTACACATCCATTATTAATCAAGTGAAAACCTATTTAAGTGAATGCTTTTATGGACTAACTTACCTGCTGTTGCATAATACAAGTATAGTGTTTTATTTTATTTTTAATCACAGAAATAAGTGTGTGTCTAGCATAACACCATGATAATCAGTTCATTCAGTCATTTAAAAAAATCTAACCATGCACACACATACACACACACCCCCAAACTGAACAAAGATCAATCAAGTCTAGTGCTTGACAGAATGGATTGATCAACTAGTACTAACTGCACCTTCATTTCAACAACCATTTGAAAATATACATCCTGACATTTGTGATTTTGCCATTTTTTCCTAAAGCATCCAAATTTATAATGTCATCCACACTAGGCAGCCCTAGGCCCAGATGCAGAAACCATCTTTAACGTTATAGGCTAGATGTGTTTTATCAACAGGAAAATAGGAAGCCACAAAAGCCCGCAGCAAAACCAGACCAAACCAGCTTGATCCAAAATGGCCCACAAAGTAGGCTAAAGTTCACCGCTTTTCTCATTATACACACATTATAACACATTATCATGCTAAGATCTGCTCACCTCCTGCACCATTGCTGGGTGGTCCTGACCATGTAATGATAGAAAGGAGTGGACCCCATTCTTGAAACTCCCTGCCTTTTCTGAGAATTAAGATGATGTCAGATTCCACCTGGCTCCCTACCCTTAACCCCTTTCCTGTAAAAACTTTCCCCTGACCTTTGGTTGAGGAGAAGATACTTCTAGAACAAGAGCTCCCTTTCTGCATTCTCTGGCCACTGGATAAAAGCCTGTCTCTCTTGCACCAAATTGTTTTCATTTATAGGCAGCAAGTACCTGAGCAGAAAAGAACTCACTGACAGAGCCAGGGGGCTTCAGTTCAGATAGGGCCCCAAGAAGCTGGTGTCACATCTAATTCAGTAACAATAAAATGTAAGTTCTCTTTATTCCTTCACTGTCAGTGTTGGTGTTTTGAATCTAATAGTGGAATGGGACTGCTCAGTGGAAAGTGCATGTAGATCTCATGCACTTTGTATCAGTAGTTTGTATCAGTAGTTTGGTCCTTTTGATTGCAGAGTAATACTCTGTTATTTGAATATAATACCTTTTTATAAACCATTCTCCTGTTGATAGACATGTGCATTGTTTTCAACACATGAAAACAATGTGCTTTCAACACATGAAATATCCGTAACTTTTTTTTTTTTGTAGGGATGGGGAGATAAAGTAAACATTGTTCTTATTTCAGAAGGCAATTTTCCTTACTTTACATTATATTCCTGAATTTTACTTTATGAGATTTAGATTAAGCCAATAAACTAACTTTATAGCTTTGGTGCATTTCTTTAATTTGGAAGAATTTTTAAAACTATATTTAAATTAACACATTCTTTAACTTCAGTTGTTTTGATTTCCAGTTTACTACTTTTCTGAGTTAAAAAAATTGAAATATTCACATTAATGGCTGCATGATTATATCATAAAAAGGGACCTATAAGTGTACAGTTAACTGGTAGAAATTTTATAATCTAATAAAAGCCTTGCAATTATGCAGGACAGAGAAAAAAGCCATTGTCCTAGTTGCCTGAGATATTTTTTCCCTAGGTAAATGCCAAGGCTAGGTATACATTTTAGTTCCCAGCTAGTTCTTTAGAAAAGATTCCTGAACTTCCCTATTTCTGGATACTGATGGGAAAATGTTGGGTTATGACACAGAGTTAAAAGCAGTTAAAAACAGAGTATAAGGATGGGTATAATTTACAAAAGTATACACAGATACAACTGTCACCTGAAATGAGATGTAAAATATTTCCAGAATCCCAGGCAGTTCCTCATGCCTTTTTCTAGTCAGCACTTTCCAGAGGGAACAGTTGATCTGATTTCTGTCATCACCACATAATTTTGTTTGTTATGGAATTTCATATACTTTGAATAATACAGTCCATACTCTTTTATAACTGGCTTATTTTGCTCAATATTATATCTGTGAGATGTATGCTGTTGTTGTTTGTATCAGTAGTTTGGTCCTTTTGATTGCAGAGTAATATTCTGTTATTTGAATATAATACCTTTTTATAAACCATTCTCCTGTTGATAGACATGTGCATTGTTTTCAATTTCTTGCTTTTATGACTAGACATGCAATGAACAATATTGTACAAACCTTTTGGAGTACTTATGTTTTAATTTCTTTTGGGTAAGTACTTAGGGGTGAAACTGCTAGATCATAGGACAGGTATATGCTTAGCTTTATAAGAAACAGTCAAACAGCTAAATGGTCCTCCAAAGTGGTTGCACTATTTTGGAGAAATAGTGATGCCATTTTTAATAGATATAATCTTATTCAGATTTTCTGTTTGTTCTTGGGTCTTTCAAGGAATTTGTTAATTTAATCTGATTGTCAACACTATTGGCATAAAGTTGTTCATAATGTTTCTTTAATTTGCTTTTGTGTATGTGGGATTTGTTGTGATGTACCCTTTTGCATTGCTCATATGGGTAATTTGTGTTATCTCTCTCTCTCTCATCAGATAACTTAGAGGTTTATCATCTTTACTGATCTTTTAAAATAACTATCTTTGATTTCTTTGATTTTCCTCTAATTTTTGTTCATTTTTTCAACTAACTTTTTCTTTTATGGAAAAACTCACAGAACATAAAATCAACCATTTTAAAGTGCACAGTTTAGAAGCATTCAGAACATTCACAATGTTGAGCAGCCATCACCTCTAGCTGGTTCCAAATCTTTTTCATCACCCCAAAGGGAAATTCTCATACCCATGAAGCAGTCATTCCCTGTTTCCCCCTCCCCCCAACTCCTGCAAACCACTAATTTTCTTTCTGTCTCTATGGTTTTGCCTATTATGGAAATTTCATGCAGGTGTAATTATACAATTTGTGACATTTTGTGTCTGGCTTCTTTCTCTTGGCATAAGGTTTTAAAGTTTCCTCCATGTTGTAGCATGTATTAGTACTTTATTCTTTTTTATAACATAAAAATATTCTATTGCATGGATATAACATAACTTGTCTATCCATTCATTAGTGAACATTTGGGTCTTATCCACCTATTGGCTATTGTGACTAGCTAGTGCTTCTATGAACATTTGTGTACAAATTTTGAATACTCATTTTCAATTCTTTTGGTATATACCAGGAATGGAATTTCTGGGTCATGTAATTCTGTCTAACTTTGTGAGGAACTGCCAAACTTTTTCACAGTTGCTGTGCTGTTTTACATTTCTGCCACTAATTATGGAAATTTGTACATTTTATATTCCTGCCCTAATATGAGGAGTCCAATATCTGCACCTCCTTTGTTAATCTTTGTTGTTTTCCATTTTTTAAAAATATTATTATTATAACCATCCTAGTGGGTAAGAAGCAATATCTTCTGGTTTTGATTTGCATGTCTCTGACGGCTAATGATGTTTTGAGTAACTTTTCATGTATTTTTGAGGATTTGCATATCTCCTTTGAACAAATGTATATTCAGAATTTTTGCCCATTTTTTAAATTGGGATGTTTGTCTTTGTATTGTTGAACTGCGGGCCTCTCACTGTTGTGGCCTCTCCCGTTGTGGAGCACAGATTCCGGACGCGCAGGCTCAGCGGCCATGGCTCACGGGCCCAGCCGCTCCACGGCATGTGGGATCTTCCCGGACCAGGGCACGAACCCGTGTCCCCTGCATCGGCAGGTGGACTGTCAACCACTGCGCCACCAGGGAAGCCCTCAATAGCGTCTTTTGATGCAAAGAAGTTTTTAGTTTTGATGAAGTCCAATTTATATTCTTCTTTTGCTGCTTGTACTTTTGTTGTCATATTTAAGAGTTTCTAAGTCTAACAGCATAAAGATTCCTTGGTATGTTTCTTTCTAAGAGTTTTATATAGATTAGCTCTTAAGTTTAGGCCTTTGGTTCATTTTTAGTTTATTTTTGTATATGGTATATGGTATGGTCCAGCCTCATACTTTTGCATGTGGATATCCAGCATCATTGTTGAAAAGTCCATGATTTCCCTATTAATTGGTTTTGTCACATTTGTAAAAAATTAGCTGGACACAGACGTATGACACAGTTCTATTCCACTGTTCCATATGTCTGAATGCTAGTATTATAGAGTAGGATTGTAGTAAGTTTTGAAATGCAGAACTGTGAGTCCTACAACTTTTTCTTTTTCAAGATTGTCTTGGTTATTTGGGGTCACTTGCAATTCTGTGTGTTTGTTGAGGGGTTTTGTTGTTTGTTTGCTTAGTGACTTTTCCAAACCATTTTTGTAAAATCTTTATTGTTTGTCCTATGTGCCACTGGAGTCTATGTTCTATTAACTATTGGTCATCTAGCATTTTGACAAAGTTTTCTTAAATTCCTTGAGCAAATAAAGAGAAAAAAAATGAAAAGAAACATAAAGAATAAAAGAGAAACAAAACCAAAAAAAGTATTTTCCGAGGTATTACAGATTGGTTCTGTTTGGGGGAACTTTTTCAATGCTTAGCCAGGCCATTTACAACTCCGCCTTGGCCTTCACTTTATGCTTGTCCAATGCTAGAGGTCAGCTGGAGGTGAAAACTAGGGTTTCTCAGGCCTTTTCTGTGCATGCATCCAGCCCTGAGCATGCTGTTGGCCTTTTCTATTCCCCAATATATGTGAGAGCTTTTAACAACCATATTCCCCCATGTATCTCCTTTCTCGACCTCTTCCCCTCAGGCTTTCTAGACTCTCTGTTGCTTATCCTGGATTTTATTCCCTTGCCCCAAGTTGTTGTGGCCAATATTTTGCTTTAAATTCTTTCAGCTAACACCACCTGACAGCAAACACCACCTGGGAAGTCACCACAGTCCTGGGAATCCTCTTTACTTGTTTAAAGAAAAAAGAGAGAGAGAGAAAAGAAAAAAGCAAGTTCTTGTGTTGGTTCCTCAGAGAGCCATGAGATAGAGCAGCCCAACCACAATTCTTTGAGACTATGGTCCGCATTGCCTCTCTGCACTAACAATCTGACCCAGGCAGGCAGGTTCCCCCCCTTTACAGCCATAACAGATCTGGGGAATGGGAGATGGAAGGTAGGCGACTTAAAATGCCACAGTGCAGCAGATTCTTCCTTCACTAAGGTTTCCCTTGGTGGTTGTAAGTTTTTGACTAGATTCCAGATTCTGTGAAAGTTGATTTTGATAGTTTTTACTAGCATTTTAGTTGTTGTTGTCTTTGGAGGGACAGAGCTCTGGAGTAGGGCATGGCCCTACTTTGACATTTTTTGTGCCATTACTTTCATTCATCTTTATTTTGTTATTATCCATCTGTTATGGCCTGAATTGTGTACTCCCCCCTGTCAACCAACCAAACAAAAAATGCAGAAGATTGCAAATAAGAAAAGGGGTCTTAAGAATTGTCGTTTGGGAGATACAGATTTGAGTAAAACCAGAAGAATGTTCTGGGGAAGAAGAGTCAGGGGTTTATAAAAGCAAAAGCCATGAGGCTGTACTCCAATGTTACCAAACCAAAACTTGGGTCTGCTCGCCTGCACAGTAAAGCCAATCTACTGAGACCAGGTTGTAGTGAAGGAAAGTGTAGCGTTTATTGTAAGGTGCCAGACAAGAAGTCCAGGACAGCTAGTGCTCAAAAAGGCCAAACTCCCTGATGCGGTTCAGGAAAGCATTTCTTAAAGGCCAGGTGAGGGAGGGGGGGTGTCACAGGGTATGTGATCAGCTGGTGCACAATTCTGTGATTGGTTGATGGTGAGGTAACAGGGCGCTGTCGCAGGGGTTAACATTATCAATCCTCAGGCTCCGGTAGGCCTGGGGACTATGCGGTCAGGGTCATCAAGTAGTTAACATCATCCATTCTGTGGGGGTTTTAGCATCTGTAAAACAACTCAGGAAATGTACACCAGATACTGTTAACTATGTACTTCAGAGAGGAGCTAATGCAGAGGATATGGGGGAAGGGCCTGCCTCAGGAAGACCCCATAGGATCCTGCTTGGGTACATTTAGATCATTGATTTTAAAACTTTAAACTTTTAATGTAGGCATTTAAAATTTCAAAAATTTTTTTTATGGTTTGCATTAACTACATCCTACAAATATTGATAGGTTTTCATTGCTTCTTTGACCCCTAGGTTCTTTAGAATTACAGTAATTTCTTTACAAATATTCACAGATCTTCCAGTTCCCTCTCTGTCACTTGCTTCCATTTTAATTCATTTGTGGTCGTAGAACTAATTTTTTGCTCTCTGTATTTGTTCTTCCTAATGCTCCAAAATTCCTTTTTTTAAAAAATTCTTTCCTTTCTGTTTAGGGAACTTTCTTTAACCATTCTTTTAGAGTAGGTCTGCTGGTGACAAATTCTCTTATTTTCCTTCATTTGAGAATGGCTTGATTTTTCCTCTAACTCCTGAAGAATATTTTCACTAGACATAAAATTCTGGATAAACACTTCTTTTCTTCCAACTCCTGAATAATATTGTGTTTCTTCATATTGCTATTTATAGTTTCACTTTATAAACTGCTTGTCATTTGAATTTATTTCCCCTATGGGTAAAATGTCATTTCTCTCTCACTGTTTTCAAGATTTTCTCTTTGTTTTTAGTTTCTGGAAATTTAACTGTGATGTATCTTGGCATGGATTTCTTTCAGTTCCTCCTGTTTGGGGTTAACTAAGCTTCATGAAACTGTAGGTTATGCTGTTTGCTAAAGTTGGAAAAATTTCACCCTTTATTTCTTCAAATATATTTTTTGAATTTTATTTATTTATTTTTTATACAGCAAGTTCTTATTACTTATCTATTTTATACATATTAGCATTATATATGTCAATCTAAATCTCCCAATTCATCCCAACCCACCCCCGCTTTCCCTCCTTGGTGTCCATACATTTGTTCTCTACATCTGTGTCTCTGTTTCTGCCATACAAACTGGTTCATCTGTACCAACTTCAAATACTTTTTCAGCTCACTTTCTTTCTCCTCTCTTTCTGGGACTCTGATTACATAAATGCTAGATTTTTTTTTTTTTCTTTTTTTTTGCTATAGTCCCCATGAATAAGAAAAACTTGAATATCAATAAAATTATATTTTGGCATTGCATTTGTGATTTATGTGAGCTTTGTGGAGAAAGTAATAATTTCAGAACGGACCAAGTTGTTTTGATTGAGCTATGATGAACTATATTTCATTAAATGTGAAACAATTACATAGTTCCCCTCCCCCAAGGAAAAGAAGTTAAAAAAAGAAATAAAGGAATATATAGAAAATAAAGAAAAGAGAAATTATGAAAACATAGAGACAACATGATGACAGCTAATAAGGGAAATCCTAAACAAGTGTCTATTCACTGAATCAGGTTACTATGAATGAAATAATGATAATATATGGTGAAATAAAGGGTAAACAGCCGAACATGCATTTGTGTTTGAGGATGTGAATATTGAACAACTCCAAGAAATTTTTGTGCTTTAAATAAGTTGATGAGTACAAACTTCATATAGCCTTTAACTGTTAATAAACCCAAATTCATAAAACAAAACATTAAAAATTATATTTTCCACTAATAATTATTTTCCAAACATCCTACTGTAGTCAGTGCCATTGTTACCCAGCTGATCAACCTTGTTTTTTTATTGTAATACTTATGATGTTAGACCTGGATGTGGACAAAGACTAAAATAACTGAATCAATTGGGAATTTTTGGTTTTGGGTGTTTTCAAATCTTACCTCTTTCTAGATATTTGAAATTGGTTTAAAAGACACATTTTTAAGAACGCTGTGATAGGGTCCTATTCTTTCCATTATGTCGTTCTTACTTCCTGTGATGAATAAACCTCAGGGTTCACCAAGGGAGAATTTTCATATCGTTAGAGAAGTGGTAAAGATTTATTTCACGTGGATAATCTGGTTACCTAATGAAGCTATTTGAAGCTGAATGTGATTATAAAAGTATGAAGTAAGTAAGGGAACGTATTCGTATTGTTGCAAGGAAATCCAATGTTAAAAGCATATTTTGGAGATACAATTGAATACTGAAGCTATATCAAGCAAGGCACTGTGAATTATCTTTTTCTTTCTCTTTAAAATTTGTTTTGTGATATTTGCAAAAGGAACAATGATCTACAATTAGAATTTAGGTGCATAATTTTCAATGAGTATTTAATCATAAATATTTTCAACATACAACCCAGTATGTACAAAAATTTTAAATATTCATTTGAATGCAAAACCCAAAATATTTGAGTGTATTTATTTTATTTAGTCAGTTGGTGGCTTTGAGCACATTTATAATGTGACTCAGAGTGCATAGAAATGTACACATAATGGCAGACAAACTCAAATGCCAATATTTATTGGATTTTTTTTTTACAATTGCACCTTAAAACAAGCTGCAGGGGCACAAATATGTAAAAATAGGGATCATTGGAAATATAAGTTTAAAAAATATCTCCTGAAGTCTTTGTATCCCAGCTTCTTTCCCCATTACTTTATAGATTACCCGAGGAAATAGTCTCTTGTCAGTCCTTCCTAATTCTTGGTTCTGCACTGTAACACCATTGACCCAATTGAGATTCTTTCCTTCCTTGGTTTCTGAGACACTATCCTCTCTTTCTAACACTTTTCTGATGACTCTTTCTATGTCTCTTACCATGGTTCATTGTTCTTTTAAATACTAGTATTCCACTGAGTTCTATTAGGCTACGGTTTTCTCAATCTAGTGGCCTGAGTTATGATGTCTATGCTAAAGGTTTCAACTAGCACACATATAATAAAAATGATTTAAAACATTTATTTTCTGAAATAAAGATCTGCATATCTACCTGATTATAGGACCTTTCTATCAAGATGGTTGTCAGGAATTTCATTTATTCACGAATTATTTATTCAATATCTGCTCTGTCTTAAAGGATATATTTGGTGCAAGAGATAAAACAGCTAGTGAATTGGATAAAGTTCCTGAACTTATTGCACTTGCAGGATAGAAGTTGCTAGAAACAAGTACCCAGTCAAATTGGAAACAATGATGTCTAAGCTGATTCCCACTTATTAGCTGAAGAGTCAAGAAAGCATGTTCCAGTCGGAGGGGACAATGGTAGATCCAGATTTTGGAGAGATTTATAAGCCATTGTAAGTTAATACTGAACACTGATGTGATGGAGAGTCACTGAAGGATTTTAAGCTGGGTAGTAACATGGTCACTATGTAATCTGAATGGAAAACTGAATAAAGTGGTAATAAAACCTCAAACTCAACATGAATAAAACCAAGTTCATTGTTTTTCACTACCAGGTCTTTCCCTCAACCCTATGGCCTTGCCAAACCTCACATCTATTTCTCATTTAGCCATTCTTCTATCCTTTGTGAGTGCATTATCTTTCAAAGAATATATCAAGCAAGAAATCCCTTAGTGAGGTAAGGGAAGGAAAATATCAGAGAGCCAAGTCCTTTGGATGCTCCCTCAAAATCCTCCTATATCTGATCTCTCCTCTTCATAATCCCTGTCTCTGTCATAATCCATGCCACTATTATCTCTCACTGGGATTGCTGCAACGGCATCTGAACAGGTCTCTAGCCTTGCATTACCCAGTTAATTCTCCAAATTGCAGCTCAAGTAATCTTTCTCAAATGCAAATCTGACAATGTCACTCCCTTGCTTAAAACACATGACTGTTTTTTCTTTGTCATCAACTCTAAATTCAGAGTCCTCCACAAAACTTGCTTTACCTTTTCCTTCTAATATCATTCATTTCCTCTCACATATCTAGCTACTTTAGATGGCATCCATTGCTGCCAAACTCAAGACCTATTCATATTTATTTATTCTTGACCATATGTATACTCTTCTTGTAATGCTTCTCCTGCCCACTTCTTGTTTTTCTGGCAAAGTGCTACTTATCAAGTTTCAATTCACTTGTCACTTTTCTTATATGGTCTATTCTCACTAAACTCCAGCTAAGAATTAATGCTTCCTTTTTTTTTTTTTGAATTAATGCTTTCTTAACTGGGTTCCAACAGTATTTTGTACCTATCGCTATTAAAGGTATTATAGGTTTGGTCACCATACTATAGTATTTGTTTGAGTAGCTGCCTCCTTTACTAGATGTGAGCATCTAGAAAAATGAAGGTTACTTTGCCTGAAACATAGAAAGCAGGTGCCCAATAAATGCTTGTTTTGCTTACTTATTGAATTAAATATTGTGATGATTAATCTTATGTGTCAACTTGACTGGTCACAGGATGCTCAGATTAAACATCATTTCGTGGATGGACCTGGAGACTCATACAGAGTGAAGTAAGTCAGAAAGAGAAAAACAAATATCGTATATTAACACATATATGTGGAATCTAGAAAAATGGTACAGATGAACTGGTGTGCGAGGCAGAAATAGAGACACAGATGTAGAGAACAAGTGTATGGCCACCAAGGGGGAAAATGGGGGGTTGGGGGTTGGGGGAATGAATTGGGATTGACATGTATACACTAATATGTGTAACATAGATAACTAATAAGAACCTAGTGTATAAAAAATAAATTAATTAAATTAAATTTTAAAAAAACATTATTTTTTGGCGTGTCTGTGAGGGTGTTTCCTGATGAGATTAGCATTTGAATTAGTGGGCCTAGTGAAGTAGATTGCTCTCTCCAAGCAGGGTGGGCATCATCCAATCCATTGAGGGCCTGAATAGAACAAAAGACAGAAGAAAGAGGAATCCATCCCGCTTTATTTTTCTGCCTCACTGCTTGCGATGGGACATCTCATCCCTTATTTCCTTATCCTCAGCTGGGATTTACACCATCAGGTCTCCTGGTTCCCAGACTTTTGGACTTGGACTGAATTACACCACCAGCTTTGCTGGGTCTCCAGCTTGCAGATAGCAGATTGTGAGACTTCTCAGCCTCCATAATCATGTGAGCTAATTCCTCATAATAAAAATATATATATATATATGCAAAATCATTTAACATATTTTATATTATAATTATTTATGTATACACACAAGTGTGTGTATATATGTATGCATATGTGTATTTCCCATTGATCTGTTTCTCTGGAGAACCCTGGCTCATACAATTATGAAACATATTTCCCTTAAACAACAATCTAGAGCATTTCAAGCAAATTTTAAATAGAGAAGGGGTAAAGCAAAACATATCTCTCTCCTACTACCAAACATCTTCTCTTTCAATAGCACTCAACAAAATGGAAGGAGAGATAAAGAACTCAGACAAGCTAAAACTGAATTCATCACTACTAAACCTACCCTAAAAGAAATGTAGAAGGTTCTTCTTTAAATGGAAAAAGTAAGAATCTATAGGATAGAGGAAATCCCACTAGGAAAGGCAGATATATAGTAACGATTGAAGATTATTAAAATAAGCTAGTATGTACACTAAAAGAAAAAAATTATAAAAGAAACTATAACTACAATATGCAGTTAAAGGATAAGCATGAAGATGTAAACTATGACATAGAAAGCAGGTTTAGTTATGTCATTCTCCTGTCTTCCAGTGAGTTCTCATATATCCAAATTCCATATCATAACACATGATTGTTATGATTTAGCCCCAGACTATTACTCGAGATTCATCACCTACCACTTGCTGTTGTGCACTTTATAATCTAGCAACAATGAACTGCTTATAGATTTTCACGTAATCTGTGATTTTTTCTTTTAGCCTAGGTCTTTGTTTCTGTGAGCTCATATGTTTAAAATACTGTTTATCCATTCTTAGATAAATTTTTCATCCTTTATGACTGAGTTGAGATAGCATCTCCTCCAAGAAAAGTTTTTTGATCTCCACAGGATATAAATATTTCTTCTTTGATCTCTCATAGCATTCTGTGCATTTGTTGTTAGTGGATAGAAATGCAACTGAGTTTTGTATGTTGATTTTGTATCCTGAAACTTTACTGAATTCATTTATTAGTTCTAACAGTTTTTTAGTGGAGTCTTTAGGTTTTTCTATATATAAGATCATGTCCTCTAAAAACAGAGATAATTTTACTTCTTTCTTTTCAATTTGTAATCTTTTTTTTCTCATTTTCTTGCAATTTCTGTGGCTAGGACTTTCAGTTCTTTGTTGAAAAGGATTAGCAAAAGTGGACATCTTTGTCTTGTTCCTGATCTTAGAGGAAAGGATTTTTTTTTAACATCTTTATTGGAGTATAATTGCTTTACAATGGTGTGTTAGTTTCTGCTGTATAACAAAGTGAATCAGCTATACATATACATATGTCCCCATATCCCCTCCCTCTTGCGTCTCCCTCCCTCCCTCCCTATCCCACCCCTCTAGGTGGTCACAAAGCAATGAGCCAATCTCCCTGTGTTATGCGGCTGCTTCCCACTAGCTATCTATTTTACATTTGGTAGTGTATATATGTCCATGCCACTCTCTCACTTCGTCCCAGCTTACCCTTCCCCATCCCCATGTCTTCAAGTCCATTCTCTACATCTGCGTCTTTATTCCTGTCCTGTCCTTAGGTTCTTCAGAACAGAGGAAAGGCTTTTAACTTTTCACTGTTGAGTATCAGGTTAGCTGTGGGCTTGTCATATATGACATTTATTATTTGAGGTACATTCCTTCTATACCTATTTTGTTGAGAGTTTTTATCATAAAAGGATGTTAAATTTTCTCAAATGTTTTTTCTGCATGTATTAAAATGATCATATGATTTTTATCCTTCATTCTGTTAATATGGTGTATCACATTCATTGATTTGCGCATGCTGAAACATCCTTGTACCCCAGGGATAAATCCCACTTGATCATGGTGTATAATACTTTTAACGTGCTCTTGAATTAAGTTTGCTAGTATTTTGCTGAGAATTTTTGTATTATGTTCATTAGGGATATTGGCCTCTAACTTTCTTTTCTTTTAGTGTCTTTGTCCAGTTTCAATATCCGCGTAATGCTGGCCTTATAAACTGAGGAAGCATTCTTCTTTTTCAATTTTTTGGAAGAGTTTGAGAAAGGTTGGTATTAATTCTTCTTTAAATATTTGGTGGGATTTACTAGTGAAGCCATCTGGTCCTGGGTTTTTATTTGTTGCAAGATTTTTGATTAGTGATTCAATCTCCTTGCTCAATACTGGTCTGTTCAGATTTTCTGTGACTTCATGATTCAGTCTTAGTAACTTGTAGGTTTATAGAATTAGCCATTTCTTCTAACTTATCTAATTTGTTGGCATATAATTTGTTCATAGTAGTCTTTTACAGTTCTTTGTATTTCTGTGGTATCAGTTGTAACATCTCCTCTTTCATTTATAATTTTATTAATTTGAATCATCTCTATTTCTTAGTCTAGTTTTTAACCAGTTTGTCAACTTTATCTTTTCAATAAACTGTTATTTTTATTGATCTTTTCTATTGTCTCTCTAGTCTCTATGTCATTTATTTCTGCTGTATTTTTTATTATTTCCTTTCTTCTGCTACCTTTGGGCTTAGTTTATTGTTCTTGTTCTAGTTTCTTTAGGTGTAAGTTTAGGTTGTTTGAAAATTTTTTTTTCTTAGGCATTTATTGATATAAACTCTCTTAGAACTGCTTTTGCTGCATCTCATAACTTTTGGTATGTCATGCTTCCATTTTTATTTATCTCAAGATATTTTTTAATTTCCCTTTTGATTTCTTTGGTTGACCCATCGGTTGTTCAGAAGTGTTTTAATTTCCACATATTTGTGAATATTCCAGATTTCCTCCTGTTATTGATTTCTAGTTTCATAAAATTGTGGCTAGAAAAGATACTTGATATTTCATTCTTCTTAAATTCAAGACTTTTTTGTGACATAACATATGACTTATCTTGGAAGAATATTCTGTGTGTGCTTGAGAAAAATGTGCATTCTGCTTCTGTTGGATGGATAGCTCTGTATATGTCTGTTAGGTTCATTTGGTCTAAAGTGGCATTCAAGTCCATTATTTTCTTACTAATTTTCTGTCAGGATGACGCATCCTTCGTTGAAAGTGGAATATTGCAGTCTCCTATTGCATTGCTGTCTATTTCTACCTTCAGATTTGTTAAAAATTGTTTAAAATATGTATGTGCTCTGATATTGGGTGTGTATATATTTACACTTGTTATATCCTCTTGATGGACTGACTCCTTATTTTTATATAACAATTTTCTCTGTCTTTTGTTATAGCTCTTGACTAAAGTCTATTTGGTTTAATGTAACTATTACAACCTCTGCTCTCTTTTGTTTCCAATTTGTACAGTATATATTTTTCCATCTTCTCCCTTTCAGTCTGTGAATGTCCTTAAAGTTTAATTGAGTCTCTTGTAGGCAAGATATAGTTGGGTCTTGTTTTTTTAATTCATTCAGCAACTCTATGCCTTTTAATTGGAGAATTCAAACCATTTACATTTAGAGAGATTTTTGATTGGTAAGGACTTACAATCACCACTTTGTTAATTGCTTTCTGATTGTTTTGTAGTTCTTTTGTTCCTTTCTTTCTCTCTAGCTATCTTTCTTGTGAATAGATGATTTTTGTGATGGTATATTTTGATTCTTTTCTCTTTATCATTTGTGTATTTATTTTTACTTTGTGGTTACTCTGAGGCTTTCATAATACATCTTAGAGTTATAACAGTCTATTTTAAACTGATGACAACTTAACTCCAATTGCATAAAAATGTTCTACACATTTACTTTTTAGGTTGTTTATGTCATAATCAACAAAATATTGTATCATCCATTATTTTTAACATTTTTGTTCTTTAATTTATATGCTAGAGTTCAAAATGAAAACAATATTTTGATTAGTTTTACTGTTTTATACTGCTTCATTCTGGAAAATTCTGACCATTTTAGAAAATGAAGCTACGATTTTCTATAGTTTATGTTCTCTTAAAAAAAAAGGCAGAACAATCTGTTTTATTGACAAGTGATTAAGAACTATACAAAGGAAAGCCATTGTAGGCAAATGAGGTATTGATCAGAAAAGTATTATAAAGCTCAAGAGAAAAGTTATAGACATGTGACAGATTATATTTGCCTATGATATCAGCAACCATATCTCCTTTTAAATCCTTTTGTCTGTTTGGAAGGGTCTAGGAGGTGCTACCTTAAATCCCTGAGGTGAAAAAAGAATGTTTCACAGTAACATCCTTGGTTCATCTTTACCAGGAGATGTTTTCTTGATAGCACTTTGGTCTTGATCTTTGCTCTGAAGCCCTGTGACAGTTATTTTATGTATCAACTTGACTGAGTCACAAGGTATCCATATATTTGGTTAAACATTTTTCTAAGTGTTTCTGTGAGGATGCTCTTGGATGACTTTATCATCTAAACTCATAGACAGAATAAAGCCAATTGCCCTCCCTAATGTGTGTGGGCTTCATCCAATCAACTGAAAGTCTAACTAGAACAAAGGGCTGACCCCTTCCTGAATAAGAGGGAACTCTTCCTGCCTGACCGAATTCAAACCAGGACATCAGTTTTTATCCTTACTTGAGGCCTAAACTCAAACATCACCTCTTCCTTTGTCTCAAGTCTACTGGCCTTCAAACTGGAACTATACTATGGGCTCTCCTGGGTCTGCAACTTGCTAACTACAGATCTTAAGACTTAGTCTTCATAATCATGCAATCCATTTCTTTGTAACAAATCTCTCTCTCTCTCTCTCTCTCTCTCTCTATATATATATATATATATATATCTCAAGCCCTTTCTTACTTTGATAATATTCATTAGGAAAACTAGGAATTTTAATAAATAGGTTTATATTCAAATACAGCATTATTGATTCTTTACATTTTCTTTAAATTCTGCTTGAAACAATAATGTCTTCTTTAGTTTGCCTTTTTGTCAGCATACTTTATGATACTCAGCTAACAAGAAAAATACAATTGATAGTTTTGACATCCTATCTGGAAATACTTAGCCAGACCAACAGTTTATAGGTGCATTTTCTATTTTCTGCACAACCATAAATGATAGTTTTGCTAAACTGTTTGCCACTACCCATCAAGGATCTCTTTTCCTCCAGCTTTCAATTACGTTTTCCTTACTCTTCTTTAATCCCACATTGACAGTCTCCTTAGGCCCATCAGGCTTCCAGCAATAGTCCTAAGACCATTCCAGTTTCTATCCACCACATGGTCCCACAATCAATGCCATATGTTTTGGGTATTTTCTTTCCAGGTACCAAATTCTGTACTTTATCATGATTTTGTGGGTCAGAAATTTGAACAGGGAATGGCAGGAATGGCTTGTCTCTGTTCTACAATATCAGGGACTTCATCTGGGAAGACGCAAAGGCTTGGTTGTCTCAATAGGCAGAAGAATCATCTAGAAACTTCTTTACTTACATGTCTTGCTTAACTGGAATGATTTGAAGGCTAGAACTACTGACCAGAATGCTACAGGTAATCTTTCCATATGGTCTGGCTATTTCAAAGAATGGTAGCTTTGGGATGGTTAGACTTCTCATATGGTGGCTCAGGGCTTCTAGTGTGGTTACTCAAAAAGAACCAGGCAAAAGCTTCATGGCTCTGTCTGACACAGCCTGAGAAGTCACACAGTGCATTCCCACTACATTCTATTTGTAATGGGTATATCACTAAGGTCAGCCCAAATCAAAGGGGAAGGGGCATAAACTTCCAGTCTTTGTGGAAGGAATGTAAAAAAATTGCTGACTTGTTTTTATATAACTGCACAAAATTAGAAGGCAAGGAAGCCAATAATTTGAGAGAAACTTATCATAAAGTATATTTGTGTTCTGAGCATAAGGACCGAGGCCTTCAAACCTTCAATATTTATAATCTTTCTGTCATGTATAGAGGAAGAAAAATATATGCAAATCAGAGGAAATAGTAAGGAATTAGTACAATGTCTCTCAATGTTGGGTACATATTAGAAATACCTGGGAAGTTTTCAGGAACTCTGGTGCCCAGGCAGCACCCCAGACCAGTGAAATTAGAATCTCATTGGGGAAGTGTGTGAGTGTGTGTGCGTGTGTATGTGTCTGTGTGTGTTGGTGGGAGGGAGGTGGAAGCATGCAGGCATCAGTATTTTTTTTTAAGTTCCTGAGGTGATTCTATTATATAGCTAATGTTGAAGACCACTGAGTTGATCCTGAGGTTAACAAGAAAATCGATGACCTTCATTTTAATTGACTTCTAACAACCCAGGTTAACTGGCCTCTACCAGCTCCCTAAATGAACCCTAATAGTGAACATGGGTTACTGATGCATGTGTTGAAGAGAACCTGAGACAAGTCAACTCCTAGTAGAATTGTTAGATAATGAGCCTGGAGTCCTAAGGCTTGTACCATTCTCCAAAGAATCTGATTCCAAGAAAAGCGTAACAGTAATATACAAAGAAGCATACTAGAAAAAAAGTATTCACAATACCAGAGTTGCCTTAAGCTGTAATTGATAACAGGTAAGTGTTGAGAGAAATTTTCATTTTTATTAAAATTTGCTCCATAAGGTAATCTACTTTTATATTTAATTTTGCACTTTCAATGTGCTAGGACAGTTATGGTGCTTTTTTTGTGTTGATGTTCTAGTTAGATGTCTATGCGCTTGTTTCTCCAGTTTGATTTTGAGACATTTGAGGATAGGAAGCATATCTTATTAGCCATGCAGCCTAAGTGCCTGGAAAATCTTAAGCTCAATAATGTTTGTTAAGTTAAATAATTGGACTGAGAAACCAAGAATCCTGTGAAGATGAAGAGAAGAGGGTCACAATAAGTTCCTAAGTGGGAAAACAGGAGTGCCAAACATGTATATGAGAGAATTCCCTGGTGGTCCAGTGGTTAGGACTCAGCGCTTTCACTGCCAAGGGCGTGGGTTGGTGAACTAAGATCCCACAAGCCACGCAGCAAGGCCAAAAAACCAAATGTATACAAAAGCAATAAGTGATTAGAAATGACATGTACAGCCCTAGGCCATTTCCCCAAAAGACTACCAATACAATATCTTAAGGCCTTGAATAATCTAGCAAAAGAAGCAATGATGATGATAATAATAAAACAATATGAAGCTGTGAACATCTCTCTCTCTCTCTCTCTCTCTCTCTCTCTCTCTCACACACACACACACACACACACACACACACACACACACACAAAGACACACATACACTCAACCATTAGACCATTTGCTTCATGTTACCTAAATGTTCAGCCTAAAAGAGAGAGTAGTTATATGCACCTAAGAAAGTATTCTTCATTTATGGCTACTGTAAATGGTTTCTCCTACAGGTAGAAGAAAGTTATATGCTATTTCACTGTCCTGGATTTTTATTATATTGAAAATTGTAACATATGCAATAAAGATTTGGAAATGAGATTTTGTGTGTGGTAGCATCCTTTGAATAAAATAAATTGCTCTGAATGCCAGATATGAAGACTTTTGTTATTAGGTAGTATTTATGTAAGGTGAAAAGAACTCTGGGAAATGTCTACCTTGTGATTTCTTGCTTGAATCTGAACTCACCTTGAACATTCAGATTGGGCTCTCTGCCTCTGACTACAGATAAACCTTTGCCCATGTACTTATGGATAACCTTAAATTGCCATAGGCTGACTGTGCCCTTGAATCCAGCAGCTGCAAAGGTTGAAAAAGGCAATATACATTCAACATTCTTAAGAACATACTGTCCATTTCCTAAAGATATTTCTAAAAAGTCTCAGATAGAGAGGATCCTGATTATGAGTTCATTCTACTTTTATGATTAGACACTACCTTAGACCAAGATCCTTTCAAGAGTAAAGGAGCCAGGATATTTTCATGCTGAATACAGTATCCATTCCCTTGAATTTTTTTCTGCTTCTCCCTGTATATAGAGAATGTGCAACTGGACTTCAAATATAGCTCCAGTATTTCTAAAAGATCTGATGTTTGCAGACACTACTGAAGCACCCAGAAATAAGAACCAAAAACTCCACCTTACCTTTGTCTTTGCTCCTTTTCAGGACCAAGAAGGCACAAGGGGGTTTCATTCCACTGGACTTCTGGTGAGCATTTATGGCTTAGATGTTATCTCTGTGTGAATTTACAAACACTGGATTTTAACAAACAGGAGAACCATTCTTAAAATCTCTCCATGTAAGCACACTATTTTCTTAGCTCCCTTTTCCTTGAGTTTCCTTTTTGTGCATGCAGAGCTTCATTATTTAAATTCAGACAGATGCATAGAGCTGAATGGTTCTTTGGAGATTTGAAAGTCTAGCGGTTTGCTTATTCTGGGATACTCATTATAAACCAGACATAACAGCTTAAGAAAATATCATAAATGCTCTGTCTCCATGCAAAAGCATCATGAATATTGATGTTCAGTTTCTGTCGATCCTATGGCTCTTTCTTATTTCATTCAAATGATAGGATAAGAAGATAGTCCTGCTATGATATACATAGAAAATAGACTGAAAATTTGTATATAATACTCTCTTAATCTCTGCCTTGCCAGGAATGTAAATACTAGGCAATACTTTCTCCGTTCTTATAGTAGCTGCTCCCATTTTCAGGAAGAGAAAATCAAGTCTCACAGTGTTTAAGCTGTTTGCCCAAAATCTCACTTACTAGCTAATAAGTAGTAGAACCAGTATTTGAATCCAGATCTACCCTATATGAAAGTAAAATGACTTCTCTATGTCTAATATTATGTTAGCATTTTCTCAATAAAGGGTGTAGGAATAAATAATTGAATGAAGGGATAATTGATTCACCCCCCCCCACTAGATGATGGTCTGGATCACAAACAATTAAAGAAACAAAGAAACAATTAAAATTCCTTTCCCAAAATGAGAGGTTCCGTGGCTTCTAGACACCTACTTCACATACCAGGTAAGAGCAGGCAGTTATATCAGCAGGTAACGTATCAGGCTGCATGTCCTCTCCAAGACGGTAATAAGTCCTATCAAAGGATAGAGGTTCCATGCACTGGGGACAGCAAAGTCAGAAGATATGCCCATATGAAAAGATGATTGGCTACTACTTAGTTTCAAAATGGTAAAATGACTCATACATTAAACTAAATAGCTTTTATTAATGAGTGAAATTTGGTCTAAATCAGTCAACTTTGGAAAAACTTACCACAACCAAAATAAGAACAAATATGAAGCATTTGTTTTATAAAACATTATTTTATTCAAACCACTAGATTAAAAAAAAGTTTCTTTATGTCCATTGTTGTATAGCTTCAAACATTCTAAATGTTAGGTACTAACTGGTCAGCCTGAGGGACTCATTGGGGCAGGCTGTCTAGGCTGTGTTTTTGATAGTTCAGCACCTTCCTAGCTGCTATAACTAGTATATAAGAACATCACTTTAATCTCTAAGAGTGAACACTTTTAAAGAAAAATATATCTACCTACCCTCAACTTGTCTGAGAAAGCAACCTTAGGATTAGTACCTATTCATCTACCAATGTGGAATCTACTTTACACAAGGTCTATCATGCAAGATCCAAAAGATTAAATTGATTGACATTTCATACAGTTCAAGAGGATTAGAGGCTGTGTCTTGAAGCTTTGTGGTGCAGAAAATCCTTATATTGTTAAGCAGGCACAGGGAGCATAGGAGCTGTAGAGTAGCCAGAAACTGTATATAATAACAGATTTTCCCAAGAGACTTTAAAGGCCTAAAAGTTAGTGAATGGCCTGGAGCTCAAAACATTTGGAACTTAAAGGTTAGAATCATTAAACTAGGTGACCAATTCTTCTGTGAAATTTTTACCGTATCTGTCCAATAAGGTGAGTTGGACTAAGTGGTTTCAAAGGTCACTTCTAACCTATCATTACACTCTAGAGCCTTATACTTAAGGAACTCCATAGAATTTAAGTTGGGCTTGATAATACCAAAGTGGGTCAAAATAGTTTATCTACACATTTACCTTTTCAGGTGATCTTCATTCCTTCCTGCTGTTCTTTCCTTCTTTCTGGGATTATTTCCTCAGTCTGAAGAACTTCATTTAGTATTTCTTTAAATGTAGGTGTGTTGTCAGTGAATTCTTTTATCTTTTGCTTGTTTGATAGTGCCTTTATTTTCCTTTATTTTTGGAGGATACTTTTCCTAGGTTTAGAGATGTTATGTCAAAAACGTTTCTCTCTGCATTTTAAAGATGTCACTGCATTGGCTTTTGACTTTCATTGTTTCTATCGAAATGTCAGCTCTCCATCTATTTGCTCTTCTTTTGAAGGTGACATGTCTTTTTTCTCCAGATGCTTTCAAGATTTCACCTTCATCACTCGTTTTCTAGCAGCTTACTATGATAAAACTAAGTTTTCTATTCTCATTTATCCTGTTTGGAGTTTGCTGAGTATTATGAATCTGTGAGATGAGGCTTTTTGTCACATTTGGACATTTTTTGACTATTATCTCTACAAATATTGTCTTTCCCATTCCTTCTCTCTCTTTTACTTATACTACAATCACACATATTTTAACCATGTCACTATGTTCCACTTGTCTTGTGTTCTTTTTTTCCCACCTTTATTTTTTTCCATGTTTCTGTTCAGATATTTTATATTGGTTTGTCTTCAAGTTTACTCTCTATGTAGTATGCTATTAAACTATTGAGTTCTTAATTTTAGATTCTTTTCAGTTCTAAAGTGTCCATTTAACTTTTTATAGATTCTATTTCTTTGTGTAATCATACTTTCTTCCCCCTTTCCACCTTATTCTCCATGTGCTTTAATAATTTAGTCATTGTTATTTCAAAGTACTTGTCCACTAAAACCAACATATGGATCATTTTGCATGCAGCAAAAGAGGTTCTAAGAGGGAAGCTCATAGCAATGCAGGCCTACCTCAAGAAAGAAGAAAAATCCCAAATAAACAATTTAAGTTTACACCTAAAAGAACTAGAAAAAGATAAAGAGAAGGGAATAATAAAGATCAGAATAATCGAAAAGTAACTCTGGATAAAATCATGTTGAGTATCTGGCCAAAATAATGTTTTCTCCTTGTTGTCACAGGTTTAAACTTATATAACACAAAACATCTGAGCTCAAAGCCCAATCCTCCAGGGTTCTTACAAAACAAAAGTAAAATGTGTTTTAAGTGGTTAGAGCCAGACCCCATTATATTTACAGTTCCAAACAGACCCACCAATCATAGGACTTGTTTAGAATTTAACTGTGTATATTTTTAAACTATAGGTATTTTTACTTCTAGTCAACATTAAACCTCAGTGCAATCTCCAAATTATAGACAGCCATTTGAAATGAAACTCAGCAAAGGACAGGACTATTTGTCACATATTTGCAAGGAATAATTCCATTTAGCATACATAATGCAACATTTGTGACTAATTTCCCCATAGGAATAATTGGAATTTTCAACTTATTTCAAATTTTATACATAGCATGAAACCTTATTCATATATTTTTATCAGACTAATTCAAATTTATATTTGAATCGTTAGAAAATATTTGTGTACAGTTTTGGTTGATAATAAAAGAAAAATATAAAATATGTTGAATGTCTTTTCTATGTCAAGATGCAAAACAAGTCATGATGTTTTTGTTGGAAAATTTTTGTACTCAGGGTTTTGTATATACCTTTTTTTTTAACTGGAAAGAAAATTTAATATTTAGCCTTGCTAGACTCTAACATAAGATGAAGATGACTTTGTTACAGTTCCACCTGACCATTTATGAACTTCCTACTGAAGCAGTGACCTTCCCAGCACTGAAGAGTGAATGAAGAAAAGGCTAACCCTGCTAACGGTGGAGATTTTAAGTCAGCAGGTTTCTGGGCTTTCAAACTCATACTTGCTTAGCACTCCAAACCAATTTTCTCTGGAAACAACTCATGGGAGGAGGGGCCTTTGTTTTTGACTAGAATAGAGTAGGACACTTAGTAGTAGTAGGTCACTTTCCTTAATTAAGCTTTTGAAAATACAGCCTCGCAGCTAATCAAGGAGTCTGATTTCTCTACTTGATAACAGTCCAGCAGTGACTAATGATGTGTGACTACGCTGATGAGTATGATGAATTTTTTAAAACTAAGCACTTAAATGGTTATAGAAATGAAGGAAAACATGGATATTTAGAAACCTTTTTATATACATATTGCAGTAAGGTGGTTTACAGCAGATTTCATTTTATTTCTGAAAATGTTGTAAACATGTAATTAGTAAAAGATTTTGTAAAACTTTGTCCTATATTTGTATGTCTGTAAATATAATGCATATGTTCTAAGAATAAATATGTCAATATCATGTATGATGTTATTTTAAGTTGCCTGTATGCCACTTTACACATTGACATTAAAATAAAAGACAACACTTCAATAGCCTGAAAAAAAATCAGAATAAAATTAAATGAAATAAAGACTAAGAAATAGAATACAAAATATCAATGAAACTAAGAGCTGGTTCTTCGAAAAGATAAAATCAACAAACCTTTAGCTAGACTAACCAAGAAAAAAGAGAGGACTCAAATAAAGAAAATCAGAGATGAAAAAGGAAAAATTACAACTGATACCACAGAAATACAAAGGATCATAAGAGACTACCATGAACAATTGCATGCCAACAAATTAGACCACTTAGAAAGAAATGGATAAATTCCTAGAAACATATAATCTTCCAAGACTGAATCATGAAGAAATAGAAAATCTGAACAGAATGATTACTAGTAAGGAGATTGAAACAGTAATCAAAAATCTCCCAATAGGGCTTCCCTGGTGGCGCAGTGGTTGAGAGTCCGCCTGCCAATGCAGGGGACATGGGTTCGTGCCCCGGTCCAGGAAGATCCCACATGCCGCGGAGCAGCTGGGCCCGTGAGCCATGGCCGCTGAGCCTGCGCGTCCGGAGCCTGTGCTCCACAACGGGAGAGGCCACAACAGTGAGAGAGGCCCACGTACCGCAAAAAAAAAAAAATCTCCCAACAAACAAAAGCCAGGACCAGACAGCTTCATTGGCAAATTCTACAAAACATTCGAACATTCAAAGAAGACTGAATATCTATTCTTCTCAAATTCTATCAAAAAATTTAAGAGGAGGAAAAGCTTCCAAACACATTTTACAAAGCCAACATTACCCCCCTAATACCAAAAGCAGACAATGATGCCACAAAAAAAGAAAATTATAGGCCAATATCCTTGATGAATGTAGATGCAAAAATCCTCAACAAAATATTAGCATTCTGAATTCCTCAATACTTTAAAAGGATCATACACCATGATCAAGTGGGATTTATTCAAAAGGCTCAAGGATGGTTCAACATCTGCAAATCAATCAACATAATACATCACATTATCAGAATGAAGGACAAAAATGATATGATCATCTCAATACATGCAGAAAAAGCCTTTGACAAAATTCAACTTCCATTTATGATAAAAAAAACTCTCAACTCAGTGTGTATAGAAGTAAAGTCTCTCAACATAATAAAGGCCATATATAACAAAACCACAGCTAACATCATTCTCAATGGTGAAAAGCTGAAAGATTTTCCTCTAAGATGAGGAATAAGACAAGGATGCCTATTCTTGCCACTTCTATTCAACATTGTATTGAAAGTCCTAGCCACAGCAATTAGGAAGGAAAAGAAATAAAAGGTCTCCAAATAGGAAAGGGAGAAGTAAAACTTCACTATTTGCAGATGACATGATACTACATATGTAGAAAACCCTAAAGACTCCCATAAAAAAACTGTTAGAACTAATAAATGAATTCAGTAAAGTTGCAAGATACAAAATCAATATACAGGAATCTGTGCCATTTCTATACACTAATAATGAACTATCAGAAATAGAAATAAAGAAAAAATCCCATTTACAGTTGCATCAAAAAGAATAAAATACCTAGGAAAAAAATTTAACCAAAGAAGTGAAACACCTGTACATTGAAAATTATAAGAAGAACACACAAATAAATAGAAGGATATTTCATGTTCATGCCTTCGAAGAATATTGTTAAAATGTCCACAATACCCAAATCAACTTATAAATTCAATGCAATCCCTATCAAAATTCCAATAGCATATTTCACAGAACTAGAACAAATAATTTAAAATTTTGTGTGGAGTGAGAAAAGATACTGGATAGCCAAAACAATCCTGAGAAAGAAGAACAAAGCTGGAGGTATCATGCTTCCTGATTTCAAAGTATATTATAAATCTATATTAACCAAAAAGTATGGCACTGGCACAAAAACAGACAGATCAATGAAACAGAATTGAGTGCCCAGAAAAAAACCCACGCATATATGAACAATTTATGATAAAGGAGCAGAAAACATACAATGAAGAATGGGTAGTCTCCTCAGTAAATGGTGTTGGGAAAACTGGACAGCCTCGTGCAATAGGACAAAATCTGATCATTACTTACATCAGGCACAAAAAATTAACTCTAAATGAGTTAAAGACTTGAAAGTAAGACCTGAAACCATAAAACTCCTAGAAGAAAACATAGGTGATAATTTCACTGACATCAGTGTTAGCAATGATTTTGTGAAACTGACTCCAAAAGCAAGGGAAACAAAATAAAAAATAAACAAATTAGACTATATCAAACTAAAAACCTTCTTCACAGCAAAGGAAGCCATCAACAAAATGAAAAGACAACCTACTGCATGGGAAAAAATATTCACAAATAATATATTAGGTAAGCAATTAATATCCAAAATATATAACAACCTTATACAACTCAACATCAAAAAGCAAGCAATATGATTTAAAAAAATGGGCAGAGGATATGAATAGACATTTTTCCAAAGAAGACATACAAATAGCCAACCAGCACATGAAAAGATGTTTAATATCACTAATTATTAGGGAAATGCAAATCAAACCCACAATGAGATATCAGTTCACACCTGTTAGAGTGGCTATAA
Source organism: Orcinus orca (assembly GCF_937001465.1). Taxonomy (NCBI): domain Eukaryota; kingdom Metazoa; phylum Chordata; class Mammalia; order Artiodactyla; family Delphinidae; genus Orcinus; species Orcinus orca. Next base: position 101,304,340 of record NC_064580.1, on the reverse strand, counting down.
TTGAAAAGACAAGAAATAACAAATGCTGGAGAGGATGTGGAGGAAAGGGAACCCTCATACGCTGTTGGTGGGACTGTAAATTGGTGCAGCCACTTTGGAAAACAGTATGTAGATTCCTCAAAAAATTAAGAATAGAACTACCATATGAACCAGTTATTCCACTATCTGGGTATTTATCTGAAGAACATAAAAGCACTAATTTGAAAAGATATATGCACCCTTATGTTCACTGAAGCATTATTTACAATAGCCAAGACATGGAAGCAACCCAAGTGTCCATCAACAGATGCATGGATAAGACGATGTGATATATATATATATATATATATATATATATATATGCACACATACACAATGGAATACTACTCAGCCACGAAAAAGAATGAAATCCTGCCATTTACCCCAACATGAATGGACCTAGAGGGTATTATGCTAAGTGAAATATGTCAGACAGAGAAGGACAGATACCATTTGATTTCACTCACATATGGAATCTAAGAAAACGAAACAAACAAAATAAAACAAAAGCAAATTCATAGATATAGAGAATAGATTAGTGGTTACCTGAGGGGAAGGGGGTTGGGTGTGGGTGAAAGTGGTCAACTATATGGTGATGGACAGCAACTAGAATTGTGTTGATGATCACTTTGTAGTGTATGTAGATGTCAAATTATAATGCTATACACCTGAAACTTATAAAATATATATGTATATATATATATATATAATACATATATATATAGAGAGAAAGCTAGATAGCTAGATGATAGATGATGGTGATGATGAAGATAGACAGACAGATAGATAGATAGATATGAAGAAGGAAGAAGGATGATACCAGTAGATAAATCAAAGACATTGAATAAAGAATTTTGAAACCTCCAAAGCCAACTGGCCTCCTATTCTGACCTCTAGTCAGAGCATTAGCTAAATTCCATAATTATTAATGGCAAATGAGAGTCAGTAAGGTACCAGTGAAGTAAATAAATTGTTCATGAATATAATCAGAAAGAGCTAAATTTCAGGAGATAGAGGAAAAGAGTAATGTATAGATGCCTTGAATTTTCAATCTGTTAAAATTTCTGAAAATGTGCTTCAGCTCCAAAAAACTTTAATTAGTGAAATGCCAAACTCAATTAGTCTGAAATGAGTAGAGTTAAACAGCAGAGAGACTTCCAAACTAGACAGAAATCTGTTTTACAAAACTCATTTCTTAATCAGAAGTTCTTAAAAATCAATCCTGTTGACGTTTCAGAGCTTCTCAAGATTTTGAAATTCTGTGGCTTCAAATCTATTTGGGCTTATTCTGGGACAGGCATAATAGCAGCACACCCACATACAGATTGCTTTGTACTGTCACACAGTTCTGTTATAGGGTGAGAGAACAGGAATGTTCACCATCTAAATTGATTTCCTGATCTCCAGTGAAGAGCAAAACCCACCTCTCTCTCTCTCTCCCTCTCTCTCTCTCTGTTCCTCCTGGTGTACCATAGAGATTTCTTTAATTGATTATAATTGGTGAGGGGGTAGGGAAGAGACTTGGATCTACCTACACAGTCAATGCTGGTTTATCTTATCATTCATAATGACCTGTTGATAGCAGCACATATTAATCTGAGACAAGATAGTGGGTCTATTTATCTTTCTATATTACCTGAAGCCTTAAAAGAACATGAAGGGAAACATGCTTAGTTAAATATCAACATATGAAGAACATCTATTGGTTAACTTTTGTCTTTTGAATAATCCAATATCACTGGTTCTTCTCAAAGTATTTGTCAGAAGCAGGACTCATTCAACTGAAGGGGAGCAGAATTTGCCACCCCAAAATATGCCTTTTTGGCATAAGGATTATTTTAGTCTGATTATTTTTAAGACAGCAGATACAGGAGAAGCTCTAAAAATGGAGTAGAAATTACATTTTGTAAGAGAAATTAACATTTATAAGGGAAATTTCCATTTGTAAGTGTCTTCCTGGCTGTACCAAGAAGAGCAGGATGACCAAATCTCTAGAAACTCTTAACCAAGGAGAAGACAATTACCTAAATCTGCATAACAACCATACCCTTGTTTACTGTGCTTTGCCTGGTAACCTCCTGTAACTAGCTCCCCTGCTCCACCAACATCTTCTTTTGTCTTTAGCTGGAGATGATATTTAAGGTCATGGTTTGGGCCACATCCAGGAGTAACTCAGTTTTCCTGGGTCTCTCCCATGTGTACAGGAGGTATACATGTTACTAAACTTCTGTTTGTTTTTCCCCTGTTAGTCTGTCTTTATATTACAAGGATGTCTCAGCTTCTTAGAAAGAGAACCTAGAAGGGGAGATTATTTTTGCTCTCCTACATAACTCGGGCAGATTTCTGGGATCTGGTTCTTGGCAAGTCACTAATGTGAAAAGGCAGTATTGGAACTGTACTAAAAAAGTCCAGAATGCATTGTTTTAGGTTACACCTGTGCTTTTCTCTATCCTTTTGCAAGTTCTGTTTCTAGCTCTGGATTCAGTTTTCTGTTGCAGAGGGTCTCATCTCACCCCAATGAAACTTTAAGGCAAATCAATACAATGTCATATTATTCTTGGGAAAACAACTTTACAATGCAAACAAATTATGTATGATTTGTACTTTGAGGAGAAGTGGCATGAGAAAAATTGCTATTCTGAAAATATAACAATGTGTTACCTTTATCATATGCAGCATCAACATACAATATTTGCAAGGGCTTTTTCCACTGGTTCCTTACATCTTCAAACATATTGAAGCTTCCTCATTTTGTAGTTATTTAGTTGATCCTGATCTCCTATCTGGGAATCCTCTAGCTCTCTACTATATTTTTAGTCTCAGAATGATCAAACTTGCAATACACGTGCACTTTCCCCATTTCCTTGCAGCCCATTCCTTTTCAAAAATTGAGGTGCAGTTCATATACTAATAAAACTCAGCATTTAAAGTATCTAATTCAATGGTTTTTAGCATATTCATAACCATCACCACTGTCCAACCCCAGAATATTTTCATTACCCCAAAAAGGAACCCTATACCCATTAACAGTCACTACCCAACCTCCCCTCCCAAGCCTGGCAACTACTAATTCCCTACTCTGGACATTTTATATAAATATCATCATACAATATGTGGCCTTTTGTATTTGACTCCTTTCATTTAGCATGTTTTCAAAGTTCATCCATGCTGTAGCACAAATCAGTACTCGATTCTTTTTTATTGTTGTATAATATTCCATTTTATGGATATACCATACTTTGTTTATACATTTATCAGTTGATTACTTTGGGGTTGTTTCTACATTTTGGCTATTGTGAATAATGGTACTATGAGTATTTGTGTACATGTTTCTGTGTGGACATATGTTTCCAATTCTCTTGAGTATATAACTAGCAGTGGAATTGCTATGTCATATAGTAACTATGTTTAAAATTTGAGGAACAGCCAAAGTGTTTTCCAAATCATCTGCATATTTTTACATCCCCACCAGTTATGTATGAAAGTTCCAATTTCTACACATCCTTGCTAATGTTTGTTATTATCTGTCATTTTGAAAGACATACCTGGTAGTTGTGAAGTGTATCGCACTGTGGTTTTGATTTGCATTTCCTTGATGATTAATGAATTGAACATCTTTTCATGTGCTTATTGGATATTCATATATGTGCTTGGAGAAATATCTATTTAAATCCTATGCCCATTTTTATTTTTATTTTCCATTTTTAAATTATATTATTTGTATTTTCATTATTGAGTTGTAAGAGTTCTTTATATTCTCTGTATATGAGATCCTTATCAGATATATGATTTGCAAATATTTTTGCCCATTCTGTGGCTTGTCTTTTCACTTTTTTAAATAGTGTCTTATGAAGACCAAAATTTTAATTTTAATGAATTCAATTTATCTAGTTTTTTCTTTGGTTGTTTGTGCTTTTGGTGTTATATCTAAAAAAAATATATTGCCAAATGCAAAGTCATGAAGATTTATGCCTGTTTTCTTTTAAGAGTTTTAGAGTTTTAATGCTTACATTTAGATCTTTGATACAATTTGAATCAAATTTTGTATCTTGTGTAGTAAGGTTCCAAAGTCATCCTTTTGCATGTGGATATCCAGTTTTCACAGCATCATATATTGAATCCTTATTGAATTGTCTTGGCATCCTTGTTGAAAATCAATTGACTATAAATATGTAGGTTTACCTCTATAATTTCAACTCTATTCCATATATAAGAATTCAATAGTGTACATATATATGGAGAGAGAGAGAGAGAGAGAGAGAGAGAGAGAGGGAGCTATCCTTATGCCTGTACCAAACAATCTTGATTACAGGAGATTAAATTTTGATAATGGGAAGCGTGAGTCCTCAAACTTGTTTCCTTTTCCAAATCGTCTTGGCTATTCATACTTCAGTATAAACTTTAGCATCAGCTTGTCTATTTCTACAAAAAAGGGCAGCTGAGATTTCAATAGGATTTGTTGTGAATTGGTAAATTTGAGAGTATTGTCATCTTAACAATATTAGTGTTCCTGTCTTTGAACATGGGCTCTTTTTATATTCACATACATCTTTAATTTATTTCAATGATATTTTCATAGTTTTTATGTGTAAGTCTTACACCTTCTTGGTTAAATTCATTCCTAAGTATTTCACACTTTTAAATTTTAAATGGAATTGTTTTCTTAATTTGATTTTCAGATTGTTCGTTGTATAGGAATTGCATTGGATTACGATATAATTGTATACAAAACAATACAGTTGTATATAGTTGTACAATCTATTTGTGTATATTGCTCTTGTATCCTCAAAACTTGCTGAACTTGTTTATTAGTTCCAATAGTTTTTTGTGGATTTCTTATGAATTTTGGTGTATAAGTTCATGTCATCTGTGAATAGAGATAGTTTTACGTCTTTCTTTCCATTTTGAATGCCTTTTATTTATTTTTCTTTCTTAAGGTCCTGTCTAGAACTTTCAGTACAATGTTGAATAGAAGTGGGAAGACTGGGTGTCCTTCTTTTGTTCCTGATCTTAGGGGGAAATCTTTTGATCTTTCACCATTAATTGAGATGTTAGCTCTGGATTTTTCATAGATGCCCTTTATCAGATTGAAGAAGTTCCCTTTTATTTCTAGTTTGTTAAGTGTTTTTATGGTAAAAGGTGTTGGACTTTGTTAAATGTTTTTTCGGCATCTATTGAGAATATTGTTTTTAGTGCATTAATATGGTGTATTGCATTGATCGATTTATGTATGCTGAATCAACTCTTGCATTACTGGGATAAACCCTACTTGGTTGTGGTGTGTACTCCTTTTTTGCATGTTGCAAAATTTGCTTTTCTAGAATTGTTAAAGATTTTTATGCCTATATTCATAAGGCATATTGGTTTCTAGGTTTGTTTTTCCTCTTGTGATGTCTTTGCCTGATTTTGGTACGTTTGTTCCCTTTTAAGCTTCCACTGTTAGGTATTAAGGTTCACCTTTCCATTGAAACTGCTCTAGCAAAGATGACCAAATCTAATGCCCACACATTCTTCGAAGCATTTGTCACTGTCCCTGCATTTGTCATTATTAATTTTCACGTCCTCAAAATCTTCTCTTCCATCAGCATTTACCCCTTGGAGAACTTAGTACAGAGATACTCCTTATTTGTTTTTTGTCACAAGGATAGAGGGGGAAAAAGTTGGTATTTGTGATCAGACAGCTTTTTGTAGAGCTGTGACCAAATCAGAGAATCCCTGCAACTATTCTGACCATCATAACAAAACAAAAAATACTTCTATTAAACAATGAATTCTGCTTCTTCTACAACAGGCTCTGGAATCACACTACCTGGATTCCTATCCCGCTTCTACATCTCTGCTCCGTTTAGCAAGTTATTTAACCTTTGAGTCTTCATTGCTTATTTGTAAAATAGAAATGATAATAATAGTGCATATGTTACAGGGCTGTAAATATTATATAAGACAATGTGTACAAAGCCCCTGATACATACCAAGTACTTCATAAATGATGACCATCATTATCATAATCACACAACCTAAGAGAGATGTACATGAATGGACTATGCAAACAGTATGATTCAGATGTTAAGCTATTTGCTTCAGTTGCTTCTCCAGCTTTGATTTCCTTCCAATCTTCTCCTTCAGAATTCATGACTCAAGTGTGTGAGAGATGTAGGGGCAGTGCAGTATGACAGTTTTGCCTGTATCTGGGCATGGAGAGAAAGACCGCATGCTTGAATGTGCTCAGGGTAATATTTATTCCCTCATTCATTCAACCAATATTTATTGAGCATCAATTATGTACCAGGCACTGTGCTAAGGAAAAGGAATACAGTAGTGAATAAGATATATATATATAGTCCATGCTGCCATGCAACTTACCTTTTTGAGGGGTGGGGCATGGATATTACAGTCTAGTATGGGATTGGCAAGCTTTTACTGTAGCAGAAATTATTTTCCATTTTGCAGGCCAGGCAATCTCATTTGTACCATTTTTTAAGATTCCACATATAAACCATGCAGTTGTGGTGCAAAAGCAGCCATAGAGAATACAGAAATTAATGGCGTGGCTGTATTCTAATAAAATTTTATCTACGTAAACAAGTGGTGGGCCAGATTTTGCCTGGGCTATAATTTGCCAACCTTAGTCTAAATACATAATCATAAGTAAGACAGGCCTACATTTACCTCAGCCTTCATCGTTCATTTCAAAACCAGAATGGGCCCATGAAGTCAGACGTCCAATTTCCTTCAGGGTTTGGAATTCTGCACAGTCATGGTAGATATAAAACTGCATGCTCTTACAGAACTTAGGGAATTATTCATGACCAAGGTATATGAAGTTTGTCACAGAAGATGCTTATTCCCTTTTGTGTTGTTATTACCAAGCAAATTGGTCTCAAACATTTGATATCCTGAGTCACAGTTTTGGTGGCTTTTCAAGTTTGTTTCTATGCAGCACAACATTATAATGTCTATTCTCCATCCTAAAAACTGGCCTCTGACATTTTGTTCCTGTGTGGGCCAGAGCAGACAAAACACATGTTATATCCAGGGTTAGTTCCAAGAGTAGATAAGGTTTGGATTGGCTTTTATTTTTTCACTGATTATAAAATACATAATTTGAGCAAAGCCAGGAACAAATTGAGCTACTTGGCATTTCAGAGACATTTCTAAAGAAACACTAAGAGTTACTCTTTGCCCAGGACTGTTTCTGGAGATATAGAACCTCTGAAAAAGGTGATTTTAAGCACAGGAAGGCAAGGGTAATTATAGGATAATTTCTTCTCAAAAACTCCCTTTTAGATGCTATTCTTTTGAAACAGCATGCTTTGTGCCCTGACAGTTACTTTTAGTTCATGGGTCCTATTAGCATGCAGAAGTTTTGAAGCATTTTAGTTTATTTTTTGATAATGCAGGAAAGTTAGTCTTTAAGACATAATCATCTTTGTGTATCTGTTCTGCTTCTTGTTAAAGGTTTGATTATGCAGCTATGTGATGAGACTTTTTCTCTCATTTTCTCTTTTTGTTGTCATCTTTGAGATGAGCATAAAGTATCTGAATTTTCTTGCTTAATATATTTCTGTTCTATAAGGTGGTTTTCTGTAGTGGTTTGACCTTTTCAGTATTGTTAGCAAGATGGGAGTGCCTACCTTTCAGAGTCCCGAGAAATTAGTTTGTGGAAAGGCTGCCACCTTCAGGTAATGGTACAGAGCTGGAAGGAAGGCTTAGAATAACAGCACACTAGGGGAAGTTTCTATCTGCAGCAAACTTCTATATAAATTAAGCTTTTGTTTTAAATAAGTTTTGTGACCCTAGATTCCCCATCCTCTAGGCTGTGATTAAAACTTTTTTATTACTAAGGAAAGATTAATCTCCCAGTTAATAAGCATTTGTGCATGTGCTCTACACACCCACACCCACACAAGTTTGAATAATGAACCACTGAATTTTCTACTCGGTGTTCACCAACCACATAATATGAGAGGAAGGATTTAGAAAGTGATTTCAAATACTGCCCTCCACCTCCTTTAATATTTACCACCGAAAGAATTCTATTTTAAATTTCTTATTTGAGACAAGTAATCAGCAGAGAGATATCTTCAATTAATTCGATTAATGAGAAAAAGTTCGTATTGCATAGAACGGATAACAGAGAAAATACTAAAGATGCTTGGAAAAATAATGGTGGGAACACTGCCTCTCCTCTCTTAAGTAAGCATTTCTTTCTCTTACTGGCTGATGAAGAAGCAATATTCTCAGAAGCAATATTATCACAGTTTTTTTTAGTTTAAATTTATTCTATTACTAATAATATGGACCTTATTTTCATAGGTTTAGCTTTTGTATTCCTTCTTTTGTGAATTTCATGTTCTTGTCCTTCAAACATTTTTCTATTGGGATATTTGCAATTGTTTTGTTTATTTGTTAGAACTCTACATAGTAAGGGTATCTACCCTTACTCTGTCATATGTTGCAAATATTATCCAGGTTTCACTAGCCTTTGAGTTTTGATTGTAAATATTCATGGGATTTTTTAGATATAGAAAAAATGTTTCCAACTGTAGTCAATTCTCTTAGTCTTATCCTAAGACTTTTTAAACATAAAAGGTTTTTTAAACCTTTTTCAAAAACGTAAAGGTTTTTTAAACGTTTACCTCCATGATTAGGAATGACTTGGCAACCAATTTTCTAATTTGAAATGCCACCTTTATGGTATATAAAGTTCATACACATAGATAAAGATGTAGACTATGTAGATAAACAGTTTTTGTTTATTCTTGTGTCAGCTGCATATTGATTTATTTTAGCTTTACAACACATAAATATTTTCAATCTGGTAGTGCAAGTTCCCTTCATTATTATTTTCAAAATTATCTTAGCTATACCAATAAATTAACAGAGACAATATTTATAATCTATTTGTCAAATTCTCCTCCTATCAAATAATGTGGCACATCTCTTTATTTATTAAGGATTTTGTCTTTTATTTACCAAAATAAAGTTTTACAGTTTACAGAGATCCTACATATTTTCCAATGTTATTCTGAGGTATTTTATCACTTTTGCTGTTAGCACAAAATTTTTCTAAATATAGTATTTCATTTTCTGTTGATATTTAATGTTTAAACAGAATATGTACTTTCTGGTACGGTACAATTTTGTATAGTTTAGAACAAGATAGTTAAATGAATTATCTAAATTCACAAAACTGTTATGCATTTTCATTTACCTTCATCTGTTAAATTCCGAGAAAAAATCCATCCCCTGATGGTTGATTTGTCTGTTGTTTCTCCTTGCACATTCACCTGTGTTTCATTTATAAAATCTGAAGCATATTTTCTAACTAGAATGCATGTTTTGTGAACATGAAATACTACTTTTGGCACAGTTTACAATTTGACATTTTTTAGAATTAACATCACGACACCTGCTTTTTTTGTATTATCACGTTGTACTTTTCTCATCCCTTTATTTTTAAACTTTTTGTCTCATCGTGCTTTAAGTATTCCTGATTTATTACATAAAGAGAAGGAGATGGATTCTCTGTGTCAATAGAGGGAAAGACATTAATAAAAAAAGACTTTTGATTTTTAGACTAACTGAGTAGATTTTGATACCATTTATTGAGCTAGGGGACACTTAGGGAAGAATAGGTTTTGGAGGATTGGAAATAAGACAATTTTTGACATATTAAGTTGAAGACAAAAAATATTGAGTAGACAATTGGATATATAAGTCTGGAGTTCAAAGTTAGAGATTAGGTCTGGAGATATAATTTTGGGAGTAGCCAGCTTAGAAATGTTATTTAACTCCATGGCACTTGATATGATCACCTAAGGTAAGGGTACAGAATGAAAGGAATAGAGGTCTATGAATTAAGCTCTAGGACATGCTAACATTTGTATGATGAAAATAAGAGAATCCAGCAAAGGAGACCAAGAACAGGCAGCAGGAAAGTAAGAGGAAAACCAGGAGAGTGTGTTTTCATAGAAGCCATGGGGGGAAACTTTCTTGAGAAGGAAGGACTGGAAACTTTGTCAAAAGCCGCTGAGACAGCAGTGTCCAAATGAAGTTTGTGTAGTAATGAAAATATTCTAGATCTGTGCTGTAGGACATAGCTGCCACTATCCACAAGAGCCTACTGAGCACTTGAAAGGTGGCTATGTGACTAAGGAACTGAATTGCTTTTAACTTAATTTTAATACCCGAATGTGGCTAGTGGCTGCCATATTGGACAGTGCTGTTTGAGTTGCTGGGAAAGATGAAGACAGAAATGTGTACATTTGATACATCAGTTTCACTGGAATGGTGGAAAGCTGGATGAGAGTGAGCTGAAGTGTGAATAAGAGAGAAGAAGCAAATTCGATAATATCATATTAAGAAAAAAAACAAGATGAACTATTTTGTGTGGAGAAAGATCTCTATTTTAAAGTCGTATATAGGAAGCATAGAAAAACTGAAAAGGATATACATTAAAAATAACAACGGTTTATCTCTGAGTAGTAGGATAATGCTTGATTTTATATTCTTCTTCACACAATTTTTATATTTTCTAAATTTGTACAATAGTTATATATTCCTTGTATAATTCTAAAAATTAGGTAAGTGGCATTTTAAATGCAAGTCACAGACATTGAACAATTTGAAATAATTATTTCATGTTTGATGAAATTGAGGTATATGAATATGATTATCTCAATAATATTAAATGTATTAGACCAATACATTATACATTTAGAAAATATAACTAGAATTTGATAAATTAAAAGAAATAATAAGATCTTTGACTTGCCATTAAACCATTCACTGAACATAATATAAATCTTTCTGAAGTTAAAAGGCTGTTAATGGGCATTTTAGTACGTAGACTCAGTGCAAATTTTTAAAAAAATTTCATTGGAGTATAGTTGCTTTACAATGTTCTGTTAGTTTCAGGTGTACAACAAAATGAATCAGTTATACATATACAAATATCCACTCTTTTTAAGATTCTTTTCCCATATAGGCCATTACAGAGTAATGAGTAGAGTTCCCTGTGCTATACAGTAGGTCCTTATTAGTTATCTATTTTATATATAGTAGTGTGTATATGTCAATCCCAATCTCCCAAGTTATCCCTCCCCCCACTTACTCTCTGGTAACCCATAAGTTTGTTTTCTACATCTGTGACTCTATTTCTGTTTTGTAAATAAGTTCATTTGTACCATTTTTTAAGATTCCACATATAAACGATATCTTATGATATTTGTCTTTCTCTGTCTGATTTAATTCATTCAGTATGACAATCTCTAGTTCCATCCATGTTGCTGCAAATGGCATTATTTCAATCTTTTTATGGCTGAGTAATATTTCATTGTGTATATGTACCACATCTTCTTTATCCATTCATCTGTTGATGGACATTTAGGTTGCTTCCATGTCCTGGCTATTGTAAATAATGCTGAAATAAACAGACTCAGTGTAATTATATTGCAGTTTCTTCAACAATTTTTACTCTAGATCTAACTTTTGTTTTTTTACAAATATGATGGTTTAGGGACTGATCCCATGTCATATTTAAATATAATTAAAACTTTCAATTTCTGAGAATTCTTTAACAGTCTTAAGTATTGAATAAGATTAGTATTACCATAAATTATGGAAGAGCTCACTGCAGCTGATTAGTAACTATCACCAGATACCAAAAACGTCTAAATATCATAACATTGGTATTCTATGCACATACATCATTGTTGATTAAACTCTAATCTTTCCTAATAGATTTTTTTTCAGCTTCATATTTATCTCCATTTCCCTAAGCACTGGTATACCTTTGTATGAAGTGTAATATTGCCTTATTGTGTATTATATGACAAGAAAACATTTAAGATTTGATTAATTTTGTGGTCTTTTATTTTACTAATCTGCCACATGAATTTGTTTTGAGATTGTGGGCAGAAGGAAGAAGGTGTTTGGCTTCTGAATATTTAAGGTGATTTTGGTTACAAAGCCATTGAATTTATTCTCTGCTTATAATGATTTTTAAGCACAAATGAGAGAATGGTGTCAATTTGAGTCTAATAAAGGAACATTTTAGACCACTTCAGTGTGCTTTGTGTAGCATCAAAAACATAAGTTAACTTTATCTCTCCTCATTCTCCAAATTTAAACTCCAGAATTCTCACTACTACTCTGGCAGAAACCATAGAACAAAGGCCCAGCTTGATCCCAAAATGCACAAGAAAGAGGATTGGTCTCCACGTCTTCTCAAGAATTCTCCTAACAGATCATAAGATGTGGCATAGAAGAAAGAATATTCGACTATGGATAAGAAAACCCAGATTATCTTCCTGGGCTTCTGCTTGCTTCCAGTGTAGGTACCACTGGGTACATTATTAGACCTCTCTGCAATTTGGTTCCCTTAGAGAAATATATAGAACTATAAAATGGAGGTCATAATGGTTCTTACTTCATGGTGATGATTAAATTTCGAGACAATTTTATAATGCACCTAACAGAGCTTCTTTGCCTAAAATAAATAAATGTTAAATATTTATCTCCCTCCTTCAGGAATGACCCATGGGGTCCATCAAATCCAGGGGTTCCACTCCTACTCTGCCTTTTCTTTTTTTTGGTTACACCGCACAGCATGCAGGATCTTAACTCCCAGACCAGGGATGGAACCCTCACCCCCTGCAGTGGAAGTGTGAAGTCTTAACCACTGGACCACCAGGGAAGTCCCTCCGCCTTTTCCTAGTCATGTGATTAAAAGCAAGCTGTTTAACCTCTCTAGCTTCAAGCATTCTGTAAAAAGATAATACTATTACCTACCTATGAGATTTTCATGAGGATTGTAGCATAGTATGGCCTAACATATATGAAGTTTCTCGTAAGACAGTAAGTATAAAATATTATTATTAAATGTCTATCTAGAGTTTCCTTGAGGCTCAATTCTATTTTCAAAGAAGCACTGTTTGAGAGTTCAGTAACTCCTCTCTGTTTCTTAACAGAGTCTAAGACTAGAAATATCTGAAGAGCAAAGATATAATTTATAGGATGTGCTTTTCAACTACTTGAATATCTAAATCTCATTGCTGGCAATCTATGTGTAAGAAATTTGTACATATTCAGGGATGTGATAGACAGGAGTAAGCACTAGTAAGAGTAAATGTACCTATTGGTTAAGACTATTAGTTATTCATCGTTACTGTTTCAACAAATATTTATTCAGCACCTACTATATGCCAATGGATTTAAAGCCTTGGGAAATCAACTTTGTAAGAAACAGGCTAAAAAGTTGGTCAACAATGGGGATTGTAAATGAGTTCCTTTTTCCTTGGAATTTTATGCTGGGAAGTGTGAATGATAAATGAACCTTATAAGAGGTGAAGTTTTAAGGATAATAAGAAAATCAAGTGTTGCAGAACCAGAAAAACCTGAGTTTGAAATCTGCCTCCATTCACTACCTAGGCGACTTTGGGCAAGTTAGTTAATCCTTCTAAGTTATTTAGGTGCTTTTTTAAAGCATCAATTTCCTTATATATCAATTAGAAGTGATAATAAACTACTTTGGAAGGTTATTGTGAGCATGTAATGAGACAACATATGTAAAGTTAGTAGTACAAGGACATGATACGCATCTATCTTATCCTTTCCTTATGAGGATAGAAGAGGCATCCACGCTTTTGTCCTTTTGGCACCAGGCATGCTTTCCTATCATCTTTAACTATTCTGAATTGGCAACATCTTTTATTTTGCTAAACTCATTGTAATTGTGTTTTTAGGACTCTAAATTCAGTTCAGTTCAAGAGGTATTTATTGATCATCTACTGTCTCCCAGAAAATATGCTAAATTCTGGAAATACAAACATGAATAACTAATTTCTTCCCTCAGGTTTCTCACAGTCTAGTGGGAGAAACAGGCAAAAAACTCAATTCCATGCAATATGGTAACTGCCATGAGACATATAAACACAGAGTGCTCTGATAGGACACAGGAGGGGCATCTAAGCAAGACTGGAGAAAAGGAGGTTCAGCAATGACTTCCTGAAGCAGGTGACACAAAGAATAACCAATAATTTTCTACAAAATATGGAGGTTCATGAAGCCAGAATTCCTTTAATCTTAAACAAATGGCTGGTCACTTAAGTGTCTGGGATAGCACCCCAACATTCTTTTGTAATGATGCCATTTGTGTAGTAACTCCTCCAACATACTTAATCAAAAGAAGGTCTTATTAAACTCGTTATGGAGAACAGGCATCTCCATCATAGCCTCAGACAGTGATTTATGTTTATAGTTTTAGAGAGACACCATGATATAGTTTGGTAGTTCTTATTCTTTGCTGTATGGTAGAATACCCTGGTGGGGTGTGCTTAAAAAATACAGATTTCTTAAAACTACAATGAGATACTGCCTCACACCAGTCAGAATGGCCATGATTAAAAAGTCTACAAATAAATGCTGGAGAGGGTGTGGAGAAAAGGGAACCCTCCTACACTGTTGGTGGGAATGTAAGTTGGTGCAGCCACTGTGCAAAACAGTATGAATGTTCCTCAGAAAACTAACAATAGAATTACTATATGATTCATCAATTCCACTCCTTAACATATATTCAAAAAAGATGAAAGCTCTAATTCGAAAAGATATATGCATCTCAGTGTTAATAGCAGCACTATTCACAATAGCCAGGACATGGAAACAACCTAAATGTCCACTGACAGATGAATGGATAAAGAAGATGTGGTACATATATACCATGGAATACTACTCAACCATTAAAAAGAAGGAAATAATGCCATTCACAGCAACATGGATGCAACTAGAGATTATCATACTAAGTAAAGTAAGTCAGAAAGAAAAAGACAAATACCATATGATATCACTTATATGTGCAATCTAATTTTTAAAATGATACAAATGAACTTATTTACAAAACAGAAACAGACTGACAGACATAGAGAACAGACTTGTTGTTACCAGCAGGGTGGAGGATTGAGGGGGATGGACTGGGAGTTTGGGGTTAGCAGATGCAAACTGGTATATGTAGAATGGATAAACAACAAGGTCCTACTGTATAGCACAGGGAACTATATTCAATATCCTGAGGTAAACCATAATGGAAAAGACTATAAAAAAGAATGTGTATATATATATATATATATATATATATATATATATATATAATGGAGTCACTTTGCTGTACAGCAGAAATTAACACAGCATTGTAAATCAACTATACTTCACCTAAAAAAATACAGATTTCTTGTTCTCACTCCAGACAACTTGAATCAGTGTCTTTGGGAATGAGGCCCAGACATCTGTATTTTTAAGAGCTCCTCAAGTAATTCAAATGCACAGTGAGTGTTAAAAATAAGTGATATAGTAGAATAAACAGTTTTTACAGGACATGTGTTCTCTTAATGGCTCAATAATGAACTTACCTTGTGATTTGAGTGAGTCACGTCACCTTTCTTGTCCTTAATTTCCTTGTCTGCGAGACGAGATGATCTCTGAGGTCTAACATCCTCATAACATGGTTCTCTTTATTTCTGGACAATATTTCTTCTGTTCATCTACCAAAGTACAAACTTTGGTATTTTGATTGCTGTACTATTTACTTTATTCAAGCACATGGTGATTCTCAAATTGATTTATACTGTGGAAGAAAATTAACATTCTCAAGGAAAAGATTTTGTCAGAGGAAAATTTTCAAAGACTTATGTAATGAAATCAAATATAATAACACGAGAGAACATTTTTTCATGTACATAGAGAATCTAGACTGTGATGTATTAGAAGGGGGTTACTCTCCACAGGGCAGCACAATGATAGATGGGAGAAGAGTTAGACGTTAGAACAGCCAGACTTACTACCTATTTAGAACATAGCCTAAAGGAAAACTGAACTTCTCAGATGCTACACATGTTTTATGTTTATGTTTCTGGAAAGGTGAACTGACTGACCCTGAGAGGACTTGCTGGTTAGAATCAAGTTCAGGTTTTCTTCTCACAAAAATACACCTAAAATACAAGCATATAGAATGCATCGCATATAGGTCAATATACTTACAATTTTGTAAAATAAATTAGAGTTATTGTAAGACTAGACACTCCATGGCCTATAAGGTGCTGCCAGTGTTAGGAATATCATCACCTGTGTTCAAAGTTTTGAAAAAAAACCAAATGCCCTGAAAGAGCTGGATTATCTCTAATGTATTCTCCAGTAAAGAACACGGTTGATGAATCAGAATGCTAGTCAGCTGTTCCAGTGCTTGAGGTCAAGAGTCAATGCTGTTTGTAGCACTACATCCAATGATGGTGGGAGGAAATCATTGATGGGAAATACCACATGATTGGAAAGAAAGCAGAAATATTCATCCTTCTAATGTGCTTTGGTCTCCTCATTCAAGGTTATTCAAACTGGAAATAGTAGAAAAAACATAATAATAAAGGACCTGAAATCCAAGGTAAGTGAGGAGATAGGGAGTACCTGGCTTCTTGAAGGGAACTCAAATTTCCAGGCCCAGATAAATGGGTTTCCAGCCTGGGAGAATGGCTTATGGACTATGAAAAACAGGTTTAGATGCTTAAGGTCATGGAGAAGTTTAAAGAACTGAGAAATAGTGAATACATTTTGTCATTTTCTCCTGCCAAGGAAAAGTATTCAAAGCTATATACACGTAGGACAAGGCTACACAGTAGAATAAGAATGGACTTTGGAATGACATGTACATGGCTTCAAATCTCAGCTATACCACTGAGGCTTAGAGGAAATCACATTCCTTTCTGAGCCTCGACTTTCTCAATTGTAAAATAAAAATAAAATCTCAGTCTTGCAGTTTTGTTGTAAAGATAGAAGATAATATATGAAAACGCCCAGCAGAAAGCTTGGTACATCATAAGCATTCAACAAATGGCAGCTCCTCTATTATTAAAATAGTCTGGGGGAGACCTTCAAGATGTTGGAGGAGTAAGATGTGGAGATCACCTTCCTCCCCACAAATACATCAAAAATGCATCTACATGCGGAAAGAATCCTACAGAACACCTACTGAATGCTGGCAGAAGACCACAGACTTCCCAAAAGGCAAGAAAATCCCAAAGTACCTGGGTAGGGCAAAAGAAAAAAGAAAAAACAGAGACAAAAGAATGGGGACGGGACCTGCACCTCTGGGAGGGAGCTGTGCAGGAGGAAAAGTTTCCACACACTAGGAAGCCCCCTCACTGGCAGGGATGTGAGTGGGGGAGCTAAGGAGCAACAGAGGAGAGCGCAGCAACAGGGGTGCAGAGGGCAAAGTGGACAGATCACCGCACAGAGGATCGGTGCCGACCAGCACTCACCAGACTGAGACGCTTGTCTGCTCACCCGCTGGGGTGGGTGGTGGCTGGGAGCTGAGGCTCAGGCTTCAGAGGTCAGACCCCAGGGAGAGGACTGGGTTTGGCTGCATAAAGACAGCCTGAAGGGGGCTGGTGCACCACAGTTAGCCAGGAGGGAGTCCGGGGAAAAGTCCAGACCTGCCAGAGAGGCAAGAGACCATTGTCTTGGGTGTGCAAAGAGAGGGACTTCCTGCTCCCTGTGCCCACAGATGACAGAGCACCACCTCAGGGAGCTCCAGAGATGGGCATGAGACACAGCTATCATCTCAGACCCCAGACACGGTCATGGACCACTACGGTTGCCGCTGCTGCCACCAAGGATCCTGTGTGCAAGTTCAGGTCACTACCCACAACCCCCCAGGAGCCTGTGCAGCCCACCACTGCCAGGGTCCCCTGATCCAGGGACAACTTCCCTGGGAAAACACACTGAACACCTCAGGCTGTTGCAAAGTCACGTGGCCTCTGCCACCACAGGCACACCCCACATTCCAATTGTGACTACTGTACCCCTCCCTCTCCCCAGCTTGAGGGAGCAAGAGAGCCCTAATCATCTGCTGCTTTAAACCCCTCCTGTCTGGGCACGGAACAGAGGCCTGAGGGTGGCTTACATGCAGAGGTGGGGCCAAAACCAAAGCTGAACCCCAGGAGTTGTGTGAACAAAGAAAAGAAAGTGAAATTTCTCCATGCAGCCTCAGTAGCAGTGGACTAAATCCCCGCAATTGGCTTGGCAAACCCTGCATGTGTGGAATACCTGAACAGACAATGAGTGTTCCCAAAATTGAGGTGGTGGACTTTGGGGACAACTGTGGACTTGGGGTTTGCCTTCAGTGTTTGTTTTGTTTTGGGTTTTCTGTTTATCTTAGCTTAGTTTTTAATGATTGTTTTTATTTGTGGGTTTCTTTATTGGTTTGGTTCCTCTCTTTTCTTTTTCTCTCTTTTTGTGAGTGTGTGTGTATATGTTTCTTTGTGTGATTTTCTGTTTAGTTTTGCTTTTACTATTTGTCTTGGGGTTCTGTCTGTTCATTTTTTTCTTCTTCTTCCTTTTCTTCTTAGCCATGTGTATGGCAGGGTCTAGGTGCTCTGGCCGGGTGTCAGGCCTGAGCCTCCAAGGTGGGAGAGCCAAGTCCAGGACGTTGGACCAACAGAGACCTCAAAGCCCCATGTAATATTAATTGGTGAGAGCTCTCCCCGAGATCTCCATCTCAACACTAAGACCCAGCTCCACCCAATGGCCAGCAAGCTCCAGTGCTGCACAGCCCATGCCAAACAACTAGCAAGACAGGAACACACCACACCCATTAGCAGAGAGGCTGCCTAAAGTCATACTATGTTCAAAGACACCCCACAACACACCACCGGATGCAGCCCTGCCCACCAGAAGGACAAGATCCAGCACCCCCACCAGAACACAGGCACGAATCCCCTCCACCAGTAATCCTACACAAGCCACTGAACCAACCTTACCCACTGGAGGCAGACACAAAAAACAACAGGAACTACGAACCTGCAGCCTGTGAAAAGGAGATGCTAAACACAGTAAGTTTAAAAAAATGAGAAGACAGAAATATGCAGATGAAGGAGCAAGGTAAAAACCCACCAGACCTAACAAATGAAGAGGAAATAGGCAGTCTACCTGAAAAAGAATTCAGAGTAATGATAGTAAAGATGATCCAAAATCTTGGAAATAGAATGGAGAAAATACAAGAAACGTTTAACAAGGACCTAGAAGAACTAAAAATCAAACAAACAATGAACAACACAATGAATGAAATTAAAAACGCTCTAGAAGGAATCAAGAGCAGAATAACTGGGGCAGAAGAATGGATAAGTGACCCAGAAGATAGAATAGTGGAAATAACTGCCACAGAGCAGAAAAAAGAAAAAAAAAATGAAAAGACTTGAGGACAGCCTCAGAGACCTCTGGGACAACATTAAACACCCCAACATTTGAATTATAGGGGTCCCAGAAGAAGAAGAGAAAAAGAAAGGGTCTGAGAAAATATTTGAAGAAATTATAGTCAAAAATTTCCCTAACATGGGAATGGAAATAGTCAAACAAGTCCAGCAAACACAGAGAGTCCCATATAGGATAAACCCAAGGAGAAACATGACAAGACACATATTAATCAAACTATCAAAAATTGAATATAAAGAAAAAATATTAAAGCAGCAAGGGAAAAGCAACAAATAACATACAAGGGAATCCCCACAAGGTTACTAGCTGATCTTTCAGCAGAAACTCTGCAAGCCAGAGGGAGTGGCAGGACATATTTTAAGTGATAAAAGGGAAAAACCTACAACCAAGATTACCCAGCAAGGATCTCATTCAGATTCAATGGAAAAATTAAAACCATTACATGCAAGCAAAAGTTAAGAGAATTTAGCACTACCAAACCAGCTTTATAACAAATGCTAAAGGAACTTCTCTAGGCAGGAAACACAAGAGAAGGAAAAGACCTACAAAAACAAACCCAAAACAACTAAGAAAATGGTAATAGGAGCATACATATCCATAATTACCTTACATGTAAATGGATTAAATACTCCCACCAAAAGACACAGACTGGCTGAATGGATACAAAAACAAGACCCGTATATATGCTGTCTACAAGAGACCCACTTCAGACCTAAGGACACATACAGACTGAAAGGGAGGGGACGGAAAAAGATGTTCCGTGCAAATGGAAATCAAAAGAAAGCTGGAGTAGCAATACTCATATCAGACAAAATAGACTTCAAAATAATAATTACAAGAAACAAAGAAGGACACTGCATAATGATCAAGGGATCAATCCAAGAAGAAGATATAACAATCATAAATATTTATGCACCAAACATAGGAGCACCTCAAAACATAAGGCAAATGCAAAAAGCCATAAAAGGGGAAATTGCCAGTAACACAACAATAGTGGGGGACTTTAACACCCCACGTTCACCAGTGGACAGATTATCCAAAATGAAAATAAATGAGGAAACACAAGCTTTAAACAACACATTAGACCAGATGGCCTTAATTGATATTTATAGGACATTCCATCCAAAAACAACAAAATACACTTTCTGTTCAAGTGCATGTGGAACATTCTCCAGGATAGATCATATCTTGGGTCACAAAACAAGCCTTGGTAAATTTAAGAGAATTGAAATCGTATCAACTATATTTTCCAACCACAACGCTATGAAACTAGATATCAATTACGGAAAAAAACAGTAAAAAATACAAACACATGGAGGCTAAAATATACGCTACTAAATAACCAAGAGGTCACTGAAGAAATCAAAGAGTAAAACAAAACTTACCATGACATTGAAAACAAGATGACCCAAAACCTATGGGATGCAGCAAAAGCAGTTCTAAGAGGAAAGTTTATAGCAATGCACTCCTACCTCAAGAAACAAGAAACATCTCAAATAAACAACCTAACCTTACACCTAAACCAATTAGAGAAAGAAGAACAAAAACACCCTAAAGTTAGCAGAAGGAAAGAAATCATAAAGATCAGATCAGAAATAAAAAGAAATGAAGCAAACAATAGCAAAGATCAATAAAACTAAAAGCTGATTCTTTGAGAAGATAAACAAAATTGATAAACCATTAGCCAGAGTCATCAAGGAAAAAAGGGAGAAGACTCAAATCAATAGAATTAGAAATGAAAAAGGAGAAGTAACAACTGACACTGCAGAAATACAAAGGATCATGAGAGACTACTAGAAGCAACTATATGTCAATAAAATGGACAACCTGGAAGAAATGGACAAATTTTTAGAAAAGCACAACCTGCCGAGACTGAACCAGGAAGAAATAGAAGATATGAACAGACCAATCACAAGCACTGAAATTGAAACTGTGATTAAAAATCTTCCAACAAACAAAAGCCCAGGACCAGATGGATTCACAGGTGAATTCTATCAGACATTTAGAGAAGAGTTAACACCTATCCTTCTCAAACTCTTCCAAAATATGGCAGAGGGAGGAACACTCCCAAACTCATTCTACAAGGCCACCATCACCCAGATACCAAAACCAGACAAAGATGTCACAAAGAAAGAAAACTACAGGCCAATATCACTGATGAACATAGATGCAAAACTCCTCAACAAAATACTAGCAAACAGAATCCAACAGCACATTCAAAGGATCGTACACCATGATCAAGTGGGGTTTATCCCAGGAATGCAAGGATTCTTCAATATACTCAAATCAATCAATGTGATACACAATATTAACAAATTGAAGGATAAAAACCATATGATAGTCTCAATAGATGCAGAAAAAGCTTTGGACAAAATTCAACATTCATTTATGATAAAAACTCTCCAGAAAGTGGGCATAGAGGGACCCTACCTCAACATAATAAAGGCCATTTGTGACAAACCCACAGCCAACATCATTCTCAATGGTGAAAAACTGAAAGCATTTCTGCTAAGATTAGGAAAAAGACAAGGGTGCCCACTCTCACCACTCTTATTCAACATAGTTTTGGAAGTTTTAGCCACAGCAATCAGAGAAGAAAAAGAAATAAAAGGAATTCAAATCAGAAAAGAAGAAGTAAGGCTGTCACTGTTTGCAGATGACATGATACCATACATAGAGAATCCTAAAGATGCTACCAGACAACTACTAGAGCTAATTAATGAATATGGTAAAGTAGCAAGATACAATATGAATGCAAAGAAATCTCTGGCATTCTTATACACTAGTGATGAAAAATCTGAAAGTGAAATTAAGAAAACACTCCCATTTACCACTGTAACAAAAAGAATAAAATATCTAGGAATAAACCTACCTAAGGAGACAAAAGACCTGTATGCAGAAAATTATAAGACACTGATGAAAGAAATTAAAGATGATACAAATAGATGGAGAGATATACCAAGTTCTTGGATTGGAAGAATCAACATTGTGAAAATGACTCTATTACCCAAAGCAATCTACAGGTTCAATGTAATCCCTATCAAACTACCACTGGCATTTTTCACAGAACTAGAACAAAAATTTCATAATTTGTATGGAAACACAAAAGACCCCAAATATCCAAAGCAATCTTGAGAAAGAAAAACAGAGTTGGAGGAATCAGGCTCCCTAACTTCAGACTATAGTACAAAGCTACAGTAATCAAGACAGTATGGTACTGGCACAAAAACAGAATGATAGATCAATGGAACAGGATAGAAAGCTCAGAGATAAACCCACGCACATATGGTCACCTTATATTTTACAAGGGAGGCAAGAATATACAATGGAGAAAAGACAGCCTCTTCAATAAGTGGTACTGGGAAAACTGGACAGCTACATGTAAAAGAATGAAATTAGGACACTTCCTAACACCATACACAAAAATAAACTCAAAATGGATTAAAGACCTAACTGTAAGGCCAGACACTATAAAACTTAGAGGAAAACATAGGCAGAACACTTTATGACATAAATCACAGCAAGATCCTTTATGACCCACCTCCTAGAGAAATGGAGATTAAAAAGAATAAAATGGGATCTAATGAAATTTAAAAGCTTTTGCACATTAAAGGAAACCATAAACAAGATGAAAAGACAACCCTCAGAATGGGAGAAAATATTTGCCAAAGAAACAACTGACAAAGGATTAATCTCCAAAATATACAAGCAGCTCATGCAGCTCAATATCAAAAAAACAAACAACCCAATCCAAAAATAGGCAGAAGACTTAAATAGACATTTCTCCAAAGAAGATATACAGATTGTCAATAAACACATGAAAGAATGCTTATCGCTAATCATTAGAGAAGTGCATATCAAAACTACAATGAGGTATCACCTCACACCGGTCAGAATGGCCATATCAAAAAATCTACGAACAATAAATGCTGGAGAGGGTGTGGGGAAAAGGGAACCCTCTTGCACTGTTGGTGGGAATGTAAATTGATACAGCCACTATGGAGAGCAGTATGGAGGTTCCTTAATAAACTAAAAATAGAACTACCATATGACCCAGCAATCCCACTACTGGGAATATACCCTGAGAAAACCATAATTCAAAAAGAGTCATGTACCACAATGTTCACTGCAGCTCTATTTACAATAGCCAGGACATGGAAGCAACCTAAGTGTCCATCGACAGATGAATGGATAAAGAAGATGTGGCACATATATACAATGGAATATTACTCAGCCATAGAAAGAAACGAAATTGAGTTATTTGTAGTGAGGTGGATGGACCTAGAGTCTGTCATACAGAGTGAAGTAAGTCAGCAAGAGAAAAACAAATACCGTATGCTAACACGTATATATGGAATCTAAAAAAAAAAAAAAAAAAAAACTGGTTCTGATGAACCTAGGGGCAAGACAGGAATAAAGATGCAGATGTAGAGAATGGACTTGAGGACATGGGGGGTGTGGGAGGAAGGGTAAGCTGGCATGAAGTGAGAGAGGTGCATGGACATACATACACTACCAAATGTAAAATAGATAGCTAGTGGGAAGCAGCCGCATAGCACAGGGAGATAAGCTCGGTGCTTTGTGACCACCTAGAGGGGTGGGATAGGGAGTGTGGGAGGGAGGCTCAAGAGGGAGGGGATAAGGGGATATATGTATACATATAGCTGATTCACTTTTTTATAAAGCAGAAACTAACACACCATTGTAAAGCAATTATACTCCAATAAAGATGTAAAAATTAATTAATTAATTAATTAAATAGTCTGTGCCTCAGGCTTGATTATTTTTGTGCTCATTCTTGAGTTTCTCTGAGCCCTGAAGAAAAACTTATTGGGAAGATACATTGTAAAATCACCTGTGGATACACCCTGTGATTCAGTTGAGTAATTGCCTTCTGAAATTCCTTGGTAATATGGAGCCAGACTAGCTTTTCACCTCCTAGGGACAGCCATTTTGAAAGAGGTTTTTTTTTTTTTAAGTTGTGCTAAACTATTTAATATTTTGGATTCTCTCTGTAGCTAGAAAAACACCCAGGGTGCTTTGTTTAAAAGAAAACAAGAGTTAGTTTTGTTTCATCTTGTTTCATTTTCTAGATGACCTGACGACCTCTTTTCCCATCCTTTTTTGGTGTTGGGCAAGAAGCATTACACATGTGTGTCCTCTATCCCATGGGATGGTGCCCAGCAGTGATGACATATGTGTGTATTTTGGAAGGTGATTTGGGAGGAAATGTAAAATAAAGATGTAAAATATTGCTTGCAATAATCTCCTTTTGAAGTTATAAGGCATAAGGTCTTAATGACATAGTACAAGATGAAGCATGTTCATAGCATAAAAATAGATGTGATTGGAAACATACTGTGTGTTTTTTTCTCTAAAGTTTAGCTCTAGAATTTGGGACTCAGTGCTGGAAATTGCCTTGCTTCGGAAATGTAGTTACTTTTTATTGTACAAAATAGGCACTCAGAATAAATGTGCACTTGATGCATACATGAATAAATGAAGAATATATTTTATAATGTGGCGCAAAAATATGCAGTGCACACAATTGTCTGGTAGATCATTGCTGCCTCAATTTGAAGCACTATTTAGTGACCAAAGCTAGCAAACTGTCAACATACCTTGAAATAAGGATATTGGCAATGTAGATAAGTTGGCCCTGAATTAAGGTAAGCAAAACAAGCTATTTGAAACGTTTCTTAGAATACTCTCAAATTCAAGCCATGAGGACCTGACATTCATGTCTTGAAAAAGATAAACTAGTCTTGCTTGCCAATAACTGGTTTTGTAGAAATTCACTTAGTATCTCTGAGCCTCAGATTCCTTATCTATAAAATTGGAAAGGTCTACCATATCATCCTTAAATTCCCTTCTAGCACTCTTTACAATTCTACATCCTACATATAAAATTAAACATATATAATTTATGTTTTTATACATTTATGTATATATATATATATATAACTTCCCCAAAGCAATAAAGATGTCAGCTGACTTTTCTAAAAAATATATGTATATATACCCACCAAAGTTAAAGGTTCTGATGGCTCTGAACGGCTACAAGCAATGATGCTTCTATAAAAGCATTCTCTTTGCTGAATCAATATTGATATAAGTTGGAAAATGGTTTGGGGCCTCTTTTGTGCGGTCTCTCACAGCAGTACTGGGATCACAATAACAATGGTATCTTAATAAAACACTGGACATATGCATTAGTTATATAATGTTTGTCTTAAAGAAAAATACCGAGTAAAGAATCATATTCTTCTTAAACATGAAAGTAGATTAAGGAAATATGTTTCAAATTCTCCACTTTACAAAGGAGGAGGCTGAGGTCGAGAACACTTTAGTATTATATATGAGATCATATGGGAAAATACTTCTTATCTATGGAAATTTTGAAAGAAATAATTATGCATGTAATGGGTATAGCTTTCATTCAAAGAAACATGTCAGAAGTTATCATATGGGGATTATAAATCCTTTAGAGGTCTGTACCTTTTAATTTAACATGCAAAGGGCATTAACCATACTTACGTTCCAAAATCTTTCATTTTTTGATGTTCTAATATATTTATTATATACAATTATTCCATGGTACATGAATTGATAATTGTTACAAAAACTCAAGCTCACAGCTTACCAAAGTCATATTTCTCCCTATGATGAGATCAGAGTGGTAGGCTATGGGGTAAAAATTTCAAATTCTTGACTCTATCTAAAAATATGTAATCAGAAGCATAATGGTTTAATTCGTCTCTTGGATGCTCTGAAAATGTGTAAGTATAGTATTATCTATAAAGTAATTGTGAAGACATGATTTATATGTTTATTTTTATTTATACCTTTATCTTTCACTACCCACCATTTCATATTTTTCCACGTTAACAAGCCAATAATAAAAACTGATATTTTGAAAATGTGTTTTCCTACCTTATTTACATCATTTATTTTTAATTAAAGTTTCTCTTTTTATTGACACATGCATTCATCTTACGTGTTAGCCGATAACAGAACTATGCCCATTGAGATGGTTCATAAGAGAGGGCTTTTCCCCTGAAATACAGCTATGAAATATTCATCCCTCTTATTTTTCTTTTAGAATCATATCAAAAATAGTCTTTTGGGAGAAGCAAATTAGCTCAGGTACAGAGAATGAGCATCGCATTAAAATGTTCCTGGGTAATAAGCATGCTGAAATGCCTCAAGTGTAAGTAGATGGTGCAGATGGGTAATTTGAATATGCATACATTCCTGCCTTTATGTTGCTCTGCCCTACTTAAACTACCATTCATTTGAATTAATGCCGCAGCATATCTATCCTTCTCTACATTGCATGCAGGGCTCAGACTGAAAATTATTCTTCTGTGCTGTATTATGGATGAAAGATTTGATTAGGATTTTTTTTTCAGTGCCAGTCTCAATAACATGCAACTGAAGCATCCTCACTCACCATTACACCTAGGGAGTGTGGGTGTTCTCACTTAGATAATCTTACTAACACTGCCACGGTATCTCTTTTTAGCCCATAAAACATCTGGCCTGCTTGTGGATTACCATGGTTCCAAACTCACAAATAAACCTGATGCATTCTCTGCATGCTAGATCGTGTCAGATTTCAGTAAATTATCATCTCGTGACATGTAGTCGTTTCAGGTTACCAATAGCAATTAAATCCCAAACTAGTGTGCAAAGGAAATTAGCTTAACTCTTACAACATGCTGAATTCCTTAAAGTAGTACAAATAGACACAAAGTGATGACATGAGTGTACAATGACGTGAAACTTAATAGGAGTTTAAATCAATTTGCTTATGTAACTCATTCCATGCTTTTTCTTAATAAGAAATAGAAAAAAAATGAGGGAGCACATAACTTACTTAATAAATTATGGGGTACTTTTTATTGGTCTTTTTCCTTCTCATAACACAAAGAGAAAATCATCCTAGCTCTCTTAATATTTGTTCTTCCTTTGCAATCTCTAGAATTCCTACTGTGAACCAAAATGGTGAAATAATTAGCATGAACATTTTTGTTGTACACAGTCTCACATTTTATTAAATTAGTATAAGTGTGGTATTTGGATTGCAGTATTTGTCTCTCTGGAAAATTTATTTCTTTTCTTCCTATTTCCTTCCTTTCTTTATACTTTTCCTAATGCCAATATACATTT
This sequence comes from Orcinus orca, assembly GCF_937001465.1. Classification (NCBI taxonomy): domain Eukaryota; kingdom Metazoa; phylum Chordata; class Mammalia; order Artiodactyla; family Delphinidae; genus Orcinus; species Orcinus orca. The sequence continues at coordinate 101,276,893 of NC_064580.1, read as the reverse complement.
ATATTTAGACCTCAGGTTGTAATCCAAGGTTGAACAGATGTTAGTTAAGATTTTTATTATTTTAATTCTTATGAGGAACAGTGGAGCAAGAAGTAGAGGGGAAGGCTTAGAAAGAATTGAAAAATGGAAGGCGAGAAGATTCAATTGCTGACAAGTGCTTATTGAACACCACGTCTTGCGTCAGTGTGATACGGATCCATAAATGTAATTATGGCTGTTAGTATGGCATGCGGTAGAGAAGGGCCAAGGAAATCGGGCTAACAAAAGAAGCAAGATCTATGGTTATAGAAGAAAGAAACTACTTAAACCTAGGAACAGGTAAGGATAATTTTTCAGAGCTTTACATTCAAAACAATTTGACCATGTTCATCAAATGCATTAATACAAAAGTTTTACGTACTCTTGGAAGATATCTAAGGTCCGGAGTTTGTCTTTCCAAAATACAAGCAAATGGATTGCAGGTCAAAAGATCATCTATACTTAATAAGTTGTTGGAAACTTGAGATTCGTTTCCCCATAAAAATACAGTTATAGGAACTTCCCTGGTGGCGCAGTGGTTGAGAGTCCGCCTGCCGATGCAGGGGACACAGGTTCGATCCCTGGTCCAGGAGGATCCCACATGCCGCAGAGCAGGTAAGCCCATGCGCCACAATGACTGAGCCTGTGTGCTGCAACTACTGAAGGCCGTGTGCCTAGAGTCCATGCTCTGCAACAAGAAAAGCCACTGCAATGAGAGGCCCATGTACCACAATGAAGAGTAGCCCCCGCTCAGAGCAACTAGAGAAAGCCCACACACAACAATGAAGACCCAATGCAGCCAAAAATAAATAAAATATAAATAAATTTATTTTAAAAATACAGTTATAAGTAGTTAAGTTCTCACATCCAGTGTTGAAGGTTGGGTTCACTGGGAAACGGACTTTGAGACATAAATGTGCTGCTAGACGTTTATTGAGGCATAGGATGAACATCTGTGGGGGAGGAGTGAGGAAAGCAGGACTGGGCAGCGGGAGAAGTTGAATCGTGTGCAGTCATGACAAAAGCCTCAGCTCATCCCACGGGGAGCTCTGGAGCTGGAATGGCTTTCAGAATTATCTCAAATTGAGACAAGGGGGCAGGGCCTTTATACTTTCATACTGACCAGTCATGAGGTGCAAAATAACCTTGGGGAAAGGGGGTGATTTGCATGAAATAATCTTTGTTCAAGGCCAGATCCCAAGGAGGGACTCAATTGGAAGCCATCAGCTAGTCAACACTGCCGGAAGCTAGGGAAATGAGTGTTTCAGTCCTGAAATGGAGAAGGAGGCAATCTGGGTGGCTGACCAGAACATCCACTATACTAACCCAGGACAGCCTGTTTCATCCTTAACACACTTGAGCTATCAGCCCAATGATACCACCCTTGATACAGGTGGGCTGTGTAATAAGAGAAGGAGGTAGCACTAAGCAAAATTTCATAGGAGACAAAAGCTGTCACTGTCATCCTTCCACTTCCTTCTATATACCCCTTCTTCATTACAACCTAGTGATTCATTCCTCAGGCAGTAGGTTCTTCATGTTGTCCTAAACTACTACCTTTCCCCCATGCCCCCCACCACATATACACTGCAGCATTCCATTCCTTTTTTTTCTCACCTGGAGTTGTTTATTTTAGAACCTGGTAACTAAACATAGTAAATAAATGCAGAAAGAACTGACATTTCACTTAGAAACCCAGCACCATAAAAATTGGTAAAATTTAATTATTTAATTATCTATAATTTGTAAATTAAAGTCACATATTACCAGCGTACTCATGTAAAACGTGCAGCATCCACTCTTACCGGCCCTTACTGTGCTCCAGCTCGAAAGGGACCAACTTGTTTCCCAAAGTTGTCAACTCTCTCATGTAGCACAACTGAGTTCTAAGCGGATGCAATTGTGCTGATGATGTCTACCAGAAGGTATGAAAGTCTGACAGTCTGGTCCTCTCACAAGCATTTTCACTTTTTTTAAAAAATTGAAGTATAGTTGATTTACAAAATTATGTCAGTTTCAGGTGTACCGCAAAGTGATTCAGCATTTTCACTTTTAAAGAGAAGCTGTGGAAAAGCTGAATGAACTCCCAACTGGTGGAATTTCAGGTAGTATAACGAAGTGAAATGAAGGTAATGAATTTAGGAGCAGGGCTTTATCTGCCCTTGAGCTATCTCTCCTAAACTGATTCACAGTAGAGAAGCACACTTAGAGAACTTCTAAGAAGACTTCGCTCAAATCGCCACAGAAATATCTGATCTTTCTATCAAATTCTTACGAAGAGAGAATCCTTTAGTTGATGGACTTGTGGTTAAGAATCACTATAGATATTGATAGTATTTTATCCTTCATCAGAATCATCTCTACACAAAGCTCCATGTTTTCAGTTACGAAAATATATTCCAGCAAGTTCAGTATTAGACTCCACTACATTAGTGTTAGTAATTCATCTACAATGAGAAGTTAGATGACAATTCTCTTGTAGACTTAACTTAGAATGTTGAGGAAATTAATTTCTAAAAGTCTAATCTTTCTGCTTGCTTCTTCAATTTTCCAACACGTAAAAATATGAGATTAATTTCCAGTGTTTAATATGTGCCATTTTGTTAATAAACTTTAGTGAGAATATGATTTAATTTCTTATAAAATAGAATTATAAAATCAACCAAAAATAATATGCCAGTGACTTTTGATTAATATTCATCCACAGGGTCCTTTATACTGGCATCTTTTTGTACCACCACGCATCTTTTTGGCTTAAAAATAATTGCACAACTTTACATATTTCAGGATATGGCAAGAGTAGCAAACTCTCATAGTAAAATTCATTAATTGTTTCATGTAATACATTTATTAAGTGCTTATCTGGTCTTTGGGGACCTGCCAATATTAGAACAACCTTGTTTTAGATGCAATTACATAAAGCAACAAGCTGGGTGGCTGGGCTTACTAGATAAAGGTAACAGCACTTTAGAAAAAAAGAAAACAAATATTTAATAAAAACTGAGGCAATTCTCTAGATAAACTATATACAGGCTTTTCTGGTATAGAAATAGCTAATTTCAAAGGTCTTCTATGAGTATGGTCAATAGAGATCAGTTTTTCTCTAGCCATAAATGCCTAGATTCAAAATCATAAATCTGTTTCTCTGTCACCTTCCTTTCTTCTGATTTGTAAACATTTACTGAGTGCTTTGTATGAAGGATAATTTTATTTACTAGTCACTATAGGCAAGGTGCCCAGGCCCTATCAGATTTTCAAGGAACCCAAAAATCTGTTTGCGACATTAAAAATAAAAACTCTTGGCACCCAATTAAGAAGAAAAACCCGTAAAACAAGATCATTAAATGCTTAATTAAATGTGCACAAAAAGTAGCGTTAAGTCAACTTCATTAATTGTTAGATTTAGTATTCATAAAATTGAAATTGCATTTGAAAAAACTTTATGGGTTAGATCCTCTCATTTAAAATGGAAGAATTTCCAAGTATGCATATGATTGCACAGAAATCACTGTCAATCACAAATAAATGAATTATTTGCAGACTAATAATTTCAAAGCAAAATTACTTAAAAATTCTTTGAAAATGTAGGGTGTTTGGGCCCCACAAAGGTATTAAAATGATTATACATACATGTGCGAGCTGCCGTTCTATGCCTTACATAGATTATCTAAATCGATCATAACCAGTTTAATTCAATTCAAGGAAACTTTTGAACACCTACTAGGATTGCTGAACAAGCTCTCAAAGTGTATGCATTATCTAAATTGATCTTCGTAATTTCTTTTCTATTCAACAGTAATTTATTCATTATCTACACTGTGTCTGGCATTGTGCTAGTTACTCTGGGTACAGAAATAAGATGGTTATGTACCCTGCTCTCAAGGAGCTCAAAGGCCAAGAGGAAATTCAGACAAGTAAGTAAAAATATATATGAGAATGTGATAAGTGCTACTATATAAATAAGCATGGTTGGTCTGTAACATTATCTAGGAAGGAAACTTCTTTCAGATTTGGAGGAATAGAATAGGCACCATGGAGGAAGACACTTCTAAAATCAAAACCAGCTGGATAAATTGAAGGTAGTCAAGGAAAGGGGGTGGAAAGGGACTCGAAAGTTCCAGGAAGAAAGACAAAGAGCATGTGCCACTCACAAGGTAAGAGAAAAGGGCACATGGGAAAAAAATAACTGAATAAGGTGTGCTTCTATGTCCTCTAAATAAGTACAAGGAGAGCTGACCATGTGGCCAAAAGCAGACAGAAATCTCTGAGAACCCATCAAAAGACTTTTGCATCAAAAATTGCTTTTGATCCAGCAGAACAAAGCCTGTTAAAAGTTGTCAAAATCTGCATTAGACAAACCGATTTCTATATCAAGAAACTAACATCTTCACCCATATCTCCAAATTTATGCCTTCTCAAAATGTCAGCTGTTGTGTAAACATGACCTTTGAAAGAAGCAATTTGACTAACGATTTCAAATCATTCAGTGAAACCGTGATACAGCTGCATCATCAGAAAGAAAGTGAATGGCCCATGCAGAGCCACTAATATAAGCCATTAGCCATATTGTGCCTTCAGGAGAATTATATGACCTTCCAAAGGCAATCCAAGTATTTAAATGTTCTAGGGACCCATCATGTAAAGTGTAACTGACAAACAGCTTGTCTAAGACAACTGGGTCCCACAAACTTAAATATATTTAGGTGGCGAGATCTATAAGAACCAAGTTATCTGGACTATAGCTTCAGATTTTAAAATAGCAATTTGAAAAAAATACGATTAATAAAAGACTGCTGGGAGACATTCTCCATGGATCTATTGCATTTCTGTATGTTTTACAAACAGAGGAACTGATTGCCTTTGTTCTGAACTATCCTTTCAGAGATGTTTGTGTACCAAATATCTTTGGAAGATAGAGATAGTGGCTCCCTCCAGAGCCAAGGGCAGGTTTGTTTACTGTCCAGTATCACAAGAGATAATGTCTTCCTCTAGAGCAAGTTGAGACAGGTTTCCTTGCAGACAATTATAGACGATTAGGGCTTCTTAAGCATGGGTTTCCTCAGGTGTGATGTAAATCCACGGTGTGGGCCACCCTGTTATTCCTGTGGTTGGTTATTGGGGGGAGGTCAAGGGGAACTGAGATGAACATGATGCTTATGCTGCTTGCTGTGCCATGATAAATAAAGTCCTTTGTCTCTGATCCAGGAGTCTCATGTTTCTGTCAGCATTACTGGATTATAGCAGGCTAACTTGTTAGCTTGCAAGTAGGGTAAAATCTCAGACTCATCACCATTCTTAAAAATAATCTTTTCATCTTCCACGTGTTTGATAACAAATCCATATCATAAGATTTATAAACATACTGATTTATTTAAACATTTTGCTCAGTTTAAATAAGTTAAATCTTTGCCTGAGCTGAGTTTTATGACATCACAATTTGCAAATGATCCTTATCTATAAGATTAGATATTCATTATTATGAGACAAGTTTATTCCTTCCTAGAGATAATTCATAATTAATAGAAATATTGTGAATTAGTGGTTTACCAAATTGTAATATGGGAAATTGTAATATGGGAAAGGATTCTTGCTTTCTCCTGCCCTAGAAGGATTCTTATGGTCAGATATCAGAATGATACATAAAATACTTCTTTTTTTAATTAATTAATTAATTATTTTTTTTTTGCGGTACACGGGCCTCTCACTGCCGTGGCCCCTCCCACCGCGGAGCACAGGCTCCAGAGGCGCAGGCCCAGCGGCCCTGGCCCACGGGCCCAGCCGCTCGGCGGCACGCGGGATCCTCCCAGACCGGGGCACGAACCCACGACCCCTGCATCGGCAGGCAGACTCTCAACCACTGCGCCACCAGGGAAGCCCCATAAAATACTTCTTGAAACTTAATTTCTACTCTTAAATGAGGTGATACCAAGACTGTAATTAACTTCTGAAATCTTACGGGATTTTTTTTTCCTGTGACAGCTGATGGGCTTCTGCAGAAAAACAAATTATCCCAGGCTCTTTGCAATTTGATTCCAAGTTTCCAGTCACTAGAGTCTGTCAACTTATTTTCAAAATTGACTTTAATACCTTAAGTCTATGCTTTATGACCTGAAGTATTCTGTTGCATTCTGCAGCATATATGCCTTCTAGAGTGAGTGCCGGTAATGGTATCAGACTCTAGTTTATGCCACAGAATGGCTGCACACTTAAACTGCTGCACTGTAAGCATCATTATATCAAGACTGATGACCAGCCACAGATGAGCAGCCCATACCCTATGGTAAAATAAAGTCATAACACAGGGTGCAAAATATATGTCTTTTAAGCCAACTGGCCCTGAAGATAATAAGTACCCCCATAACTTTGATTCTGCCCTTCTTTCAAAGATTTGAGCTTAAATCTAATTTTGAAAATGATACAAAGTGGACTAAGCACACATAAATATTAAAAATACCTAAAGCCAATGAGGTGTTCATTATTTCATATCTAAAAAGGTACTGATGTGAAGAACTTCGATCCAATCACTTTATGACAATACCAGAAATGTTCAACTTCCAATATTTTCTCACTAAATATGCCTACCTTCTTTTTTCATATAGCAAATGGCTTTGTTTTAATTAGTTACCTTGAAAAAAATCTATATAGACTAAAGCTGAAATAGTTGTTAAATAACTTTTCAACTGAGAACACAATCATGGTATTTTGAATTGAGGTAAAATTTCTCATCTCACCACCTTGATTAAAAAAAACAACAACAACATTGTGGGATCCTTTGGAAAATAATTACTAAGTTTTTTGAGACAAGTAGCTTGAATTTAAAATTGGTCCAAGGGTGTGACAAACTTTGTAGTCAGGTAAACTCATCAGATTTCTTTTCTAAGCAAATGATCCAGTGTTCACATAGCATACAAAATATACAACTTTGAGACAAATAAGCTTTTACAAATAAGTATATTACAATAGTATGAATTAAAAATTTTTTAAAATCCAAGTGGCTGAAGTTCATGAAGTAATACATTTTATTTGCAATATAAAATGTATTTTAAATTCATTCAACAATACTTTTTGGGCACCTGCTGTGTGCTAGAAACTATACAATGCACTGGAGATACAGAGATGAGTAAGATACCCTCCTGTCCTCAAGGAGCTTGTAGAGATGAAGACAATGATAGAGTATGAAAGCGTGGAGCAGGGGCACGCAACTCAGCCTGGGGTAATCAAATGAATGGTTTCCATAGCTGAGTCTTTAAGGATGAGTTGTAGTTGTCCAAAATGCACTAGGATGCATAAAAGTGTATCTGTGCAAGAAAGAAGTTGAACCTATTTCCACTTGATGGTCTAGCTGACCTAGGTAGAGCAGGGGTGAGCTTATGTGTGGAGTAGGAGGTGGCGTGTTCTCTGGTGGGGTCCTCAGAAGAATGGTGTTAACTGGGGACACCAAGGAGCTATTAATCCTCACCAAGTGAAATAGTATCTCAGTCTGAAGACCACAATTTTTTTTTTTTTTTTTTTTGCGGTATGCGGGCCTCTCACTGTTGTGGCCTCTCCCGTTGCGGGGCACAGGCTCCGGACGCGCAGGCTCAGCAGCCATGGCTCACGGGCCCAGCCGCTCCGCAGCATGTGGGATCCTCCCGGACCGGGGCACGAACCTGCATCCCCTGCATCGGCAGGCGGACTCTCAACCACTGCGTCACCAGGGAAGCCCTGAAGACCACAATTTTTAAAAATATTTTCTTTTTGTTATAACCCTTTTAGCACTATTTGCCTTTTTATTTTATTTATTTATATTTATTTCATTGAAGTATAGTTGGTTTACAATGCTGTGTTAGTTTCAGGTGTATGGCAAAGTTATTCAGTTATACATACATATATATACATATGCATATTCTTTTTCATATTATTTTCCCTTATAGATTATTATAAAATATTGAGTAGAGTTCCCTGTGCTATACAGTAAGTCCTTGTTGGTGACCTATCTTATATACAGTAGTGTGTATATGTTAATCCCAAACTCCTAATTTATCCCCCCTTTCCCCTTTGGTAACCATAAGTTTGTTTTCTATGTCTGTGTGTCTCCTTCTGTTTTGTAAATAAATTCATTTGTATCATTTTTTTTTAGATTCCACATATACGTGATATCATATGATATTTGTCTTTCTCTGTCTAGATGGCTTAGTTCACTTAGTATGATAATCTCTAGATGAAGACCACTATTATTTTTACACAGTATATTTGCCAATACTTTGCCAAGACTTCTGTTATCTGGTTGTGTCTTTAAAATATAACCCATTTAAAATAAAGCTGACCTAGCTCTTAGAGTTGTAGGAAATAATGCTGCAAAGAAAAGGCCTATTACAATGTTACATAATTATAATGCCTATAATGTTTCCAAGTTTTTGCTACCATCTAAACTGATGTGTGACCTTGCACAGATCATTTAACCTCTCTGCTACAGATGTCATCAGTAATTTGGGAGTAACATCACAAATGTTACAAAAATGTTAGGCTAAATAATGTACTCTGAGAGACTCCAATGAAGGGATTATATATGCATAGAGTGCATTATGATTATGAGAACTAATAATAAATTGTTTCTTGGCACTTTGCACACTAATTAGAAGTACAACCTGTTCTGGAGCATTAGAGGAGTTGAAACTAAGTTGAGGATTCTGTTTCTCATTCCATTGTGGCTTATGGAGTGATCATATAGTTTTGGGAGGCCCAAATCAGGACATTGTTGATTGTGAAAGAGCACACTAACCAGATGGGATGCTCGGACAACAGGCATAAATAAGGACAGTCCTAGGCAAATCAGGATGTAGAGTTACCCTGCTTATATACACATTTATTCCTTCATCTTTTGGATATATATAGCATCTTCTACAAAGCTCAAGGTCTTCTCTGGGAAATTCCAAGTGTGATGGTTGCCATTTGTGCAAGGCTCCTGACAGTATCAAAGCAAGTGTAAGACAACTATGGGCATCTTAACCAGGGCACAAAGAGTGGAGGAATTTTACTGCACTCTACACCGTCAACCCAAACTTTAAAATGGAGCTCTCCTAACTATTTCTACAGTCTCTAATCATGTATTTGTCTCACCTTCATTCTCAGAAACGTCCTTTGACCTAAAGATGCATTCACCACATTAGCATAAGGTATTTGCTGTGCCCTCTGTATGTAAAAATGTGGCCTGTTTGAGCTCTGGCTTATTCTTTCACATCTCTGAGCCTCAGTTACCCCATATGAGAATTCAGCTGTTCTCTAAGCTTCTTATGGCTCTGATAATGCTGGATTTTATGTATTCTTTGTGTGTAAGAATGAGGAAAAGGTATATTCTGTCTTAGCTTGCAAATTCCTATAGGTTGATGTGATCCAGCAATCCCACTCCTGGGCATATATCCAGACAAAACTGTAGTTCAAAAAGATGCATGCACCCCAATGTTCATAGCAGCACTATTCACAGTAGCCAAGACATGGAAACAACTTAAATGTCCATTGACAGATGAATGGATAAAGAAGATGTGGTATATATACACGATGGAATATTACTCAGCCATAAAAAGAATGAAATAATGCCATTTGCAGCAATATGGATGCAACTAGTGAAGTAAGTCAGAAAGAGAAAGACAAATACCATATGATATCACTTATATGTGGAATCTAAAAAATGACACAAATGAACCTATCTATGAAACAGAAATAGACTCATGGACGTAGAGAACAGACTGGTCGTTGCCAAGGGGGAGGGTTTTGGGGGAGGGATGGAGTGGGAGGTTGGGGCGATCAGATGTAAGTTATTATATATGGAATGGATCAACAACAAGGTCCTACTGCATAGCACAGAGAACTATATTCAATATCCTATGATAGACCGTAATGGAAAAGAATATTAAAAAAGAATGTATATATATATGTATAACTGAATCGTTTTGCTACACAGCAGAAATTAACACAATGTTGTAAATCAACTATACTTTAATAAAAAATAAAAATAAAATTCCTATAGGTTGAAGACTGTTTTTCTCACTGCTTTCCCTTTTCCCCCAACATGTCCGAACACACACACACACCATTCATCATATTGAGAAGCAGCAGCAAGGAGAAAAGGCAAGGCCACAGGAAGTGATATTGGGGTGGTGAAGATGCTGTATAAAATGGAAGGAGGGATGAGAAGATGGTTGGGAGGGAAGGCAAGGGAGGCAAAGCCAAGTACAGCACAGTGGGCAGCCTGCATTGCCATGCACATTCACGATTGCTAGTCAATGGTCACGGGCTGTGAAGACAAGGAAAAAGAAATGCCTTTTAAAAGTCATTTCCATTTCACATTTTCAATATGTAGAAAAAGTTTAATAATGTGCAATCAGTCAATAATGTGCAAGACCATTAAACTCCTTCACTAGAAGAAAAGAAGTCATTCTCACAGACCTTCTTAGTGGCAAGTCTCAAAAGAAAATGTAGCAGAAGTTGGTGACGAGGTGGAGAAATCTCTGAACTCAAGTTCAGAAGACAGCTCTCACCAATGTTCTCCCAGGCTAACAAACAGGCTGGGGTAATTTGAGTCATGAACTTGTTCAAATCAGAATGATCTTATTTATGCTGCAAAAGTACAGCTTTCAAGTGATGCTAACTCAGAAGACATAGAAAATTATATATGATAATACAATTTGATCAAAGAGATGCGCTTGTTTCATAACTTGTTTCCAGGCTAATCATTCAGTATTGTTTGAATGGAGGTGATAAATGCAGACAAATGAGCCTTGAACCGAAGACCCAAAGGTAGAGGACTGTTTTGGTTTTGAAGTATGCTCATTAAGGAGCAGCAAAATGGACGCAGGGCAGGAAAAATATATAAAATCTTAAGTCATCTGCCCTGTATAACTAGCAGGATAATAGCCAAAAACAGCTTTGAACTAAGTATCAGGATACCTATACATTATACTTGCTTCCTTAATTTAGTCAAGAAATATTTATTGAACACCTAATATGTGCCAGACACTGCATCTTGTATTAGGGAAATAAAAAGTAATAGAGTTTGAGTAAAGCATAGAATGCATTGACTGGGGTGGGGAAGGGAATAAAAATCTGGCAAGATAAGTAGACTGGGATGCATCCTTGACCTTGGTTCTGTGTAATAATGTTCCTTATTTTTGCTTGCACTAGTTTGAGTTGGCTTCTGCCACTTTTAATCTGAAGCTCCTTGCCTAAATTAAAGAATTAAAACTTTTCTGCCTGGCCTACAATGGAACAGCAACAATATGAATTAAAAGGAGGGATAACATACATACAAAGTTATCTCAAAGGTAGAACCAAAGGAGTTGGTGTCAGACTTTTCACCTCAGCAATTCCTTTCACAATATATCTGTTTATATGGTCTTAGGTTTAACAATGGTTTTCGACCGTTTCCCTTTTTGGCTTGTTGAGGGGAACAATTAAGTTTGTGGACTATTTTCTACATATAAATCCTTATCCTATGATGAGGTGTTCAGTGAAAGCCTAAACATGCTTGTTTAGTATTTTTGTTCCCACAAAGCTGGAAATTCTATTTTATGGCCATATCAGACATCCTAGAGAAGACAGGGAGCAGAAACTCCTCCCTTCTTGGCCAAGAGGACCCATAAAATCACAAAGGCAAAAGAAGATGAAGGAGGAGAGGGAGGGGGAGGGGAAGGAGGGGGAAGAGAAGAAGAAGAAAAAGAAGAAACAGCTTCACTCATACCTATTGCCTACATCCGTGCTTAACTTTATTTATCGACCTCATCATTAAAAATGTGTTCTGACCCAGTGGCTATGTTGGCTATGTAATAAGTACTGCCCCAAATGAGGCGTCTGCCTATGTGTGAAACGTAACCTGTTTATCCCTTTGGAAACAGAAAAATGATTTTCTCAAGTATAAATACTAGTGGAAGTATTTCCTCCAACTTTTTTCATTCATTTTAGATGCTGCTTTGTGATAACTCGGCTTTCAATGAGGCTATTTATATATTGTGTCATGATGCTGATTTTCTGTCTGTATGTTATCACCCTTCTATGTAAAACAACAAAATTAAAGAAAGAATTTTTTTTAATTCCCAAAATAAAAAATTGAGTGACAGAGTAGTGAAGTTTACTATATCCCAAAGCCAAAATTCGCTTTAGACTTCCTGCCTTTCAAATCCTTTTCATCCCCATGGGCTTGCACTGAATATAGAAGCCATTAATCAGACCTCAGCTCCTGGGTACCAGGGACAATGCAATTTTGCCCCCAAGCCAGACACAATACAACGTGACCTATATTGGCTGATTGGTCTATTTGCCACTCCATGTGCTGGAAATAACGGGGTCAGCCTGACTGGTGACACAGGGGGTGACCCATTGAAACTGGCAAAAGGGGCAAAAGGAGTCACTTTCTTCTTCCCCAGAAGCCTTCAAGTGAGCACAAAGGATAAAACTGAAAGAATTCAGGGTAGCAAAAGAAAACAGAAGAGACCAGACCATGTCTGCAGGAGGTTGCCTCATTCATGTCAGTCTCTCAGGTGTTAGAAGCAAGTGTCCGAAATAATACTTCACTTCATCTTTCAATCTCCCCCTCAGTGGGAGAGTATCCTATTTACCTTGTCCTCAACCTTCATTTCTACAGCCATGTCCTCAGTCAGGCTGGCGTCATCCCCTGCCTATATGATTCTAGCAGCCTTCTGTTGGGTCTCCCTTTCTAGCATCTCACCTTCTGCCCCAGCCAATCTTGTTTGCTATTCCCATATTTAACCTTACCAAATGTCATTTTCTTTTGATTTATCCCAGAAAGCTCAGAAGGCTAAATGAATATTATCCCCAATACCTGCTACCCCAGTCTTAACCAGTGGTGGAAGAACAGTCTCAGAGCTGTGTGTCTCAATTGGCCTTTTAAGTTGAATAGTAAAAGACTGGTTAATGATAACAATGCATCGTAAAACCTTCAGAAGGAAAGGAGAATGTTTTGTGGACCATTTGTTCTGTGTATGGCAATTTTAAGTTATTAGTTTTTAAAATCAGTACTTTTTAATGGAAAAGACCAAAAATCCATCACAGAATTTGAGACCTACGACAGTTTCTTCTCATCTTAAATAACCTACAACAGTTTCTTCTCATCTGTTGACTCAAATTGAAGTTCTTCCCTTTGTTTTCTTTTTTTTTATGCCCCTGTCCCAACCCCACCAACTTATCTCATATTTTATAATTTCACAATTAGTCTTTACAGTCAGTTGCCCTGCTTGTAGTGGAAATAGCACAGGTGTGTACAATAAGCCCATAGACGAGGCATTTCCATTATTTTTTAAATTGCTGTCTTTAAAATAGAGGTGGAGTGGAGGGAAAGTGTAAGGAGAAGGAACATAGAAGGAGGCAAAGGACCAAAGACAAAGCACCTGACCCATCTTAATCCAGGTTCCAAGCTTCCTGCTGCTACCAGGAGATTGTCTCCCACCCCTCACAGTGCTGTTGTGGCCATTAAGCAAAGAAGACAGCGTTTGTTAAATGCCAGCTATATGCTAGGCCCTTTCAGCTGTGTCATTTTGTTGACGACTAAGAGCCCTCGAGGCAGGTACTGGAGCCCTTATCCTACAGATGAGGAAACTAAGACTCAGAAACGGAATAAAGAGCAAGTGAGTCAGGACTAACTCCAAACCCAGTCCCCTTCCATTTATTGTGCTGTCTTTCGTTAAATGAGGTAACGTGGAAGTGGTCTATATTGATTAGATCCCCTCCTCAATCCAGCCTTCAGGAAAACTGGGTTAAGAAGGGAAGGTCATGAATGTAGCTGTCTTCCTTTCAGTAGTGCATTTAGGGGTCCTTGCATGGATCCCAAATCAAGAAACAAATGAACTAACAAATTCTTATTAGTAGCAACTTGGACCACACACATATACCTCTGAGTAAAATCAAAATACAAAGATTATTTTTAACATCTAAAATGAATGAATTTCCATTAAATATCATTATTTTACATCTAAAATGCATCAATAGAAAATAAAATTTAAAAGGGCTACTGAAGGTTATTTGATCTTTAATGGTCTTTAAAATATTCCTGCCATTTCTTACATGGTGAGTGAGCATGGCTGCTCTCTTCCACAGCAATTCCTACTTCCCTGCAATATTACTCGTGTGGCATCAAGAGCAGATAGAACTTATTGGTTCCTCACTCTAGATTTTCTTCTGTTGATGCAGCTTAAGAAAGTATTACCTCTTCCAGCAGCCACATCAAACTATTGATGCATATTGGATTTAAAAATTAGCTAAAAGCACTTAAAGTGATTTTTGTGTATAGCTGTAAAGTCACACTTCCTGTAATGTCAGGAACTGACATTCCTCACACATTACTTCCTGTAATGTGTGAGGAATGTGTCCTCACACATTTAGGTGAGGTTTGGGAATCCTAGTGCAGTATCTTATGGTTATCTCTGCTAAAAATGTATCTTATTGGATTCAGACTGTCAAGAGACTAGTCAAGGATGATGCCCAGTTTTCTGATTTTGGTTACTGAGCAATGCAGTTCCTAGAGATAGGAATCTCAGGAAGGAGACCCGATGTAGGGGAAAGAATAGAGTTTATTTTGGAGGTGTTGAGCTTGAGCTCCCTGTGCAAATGCAAGAGAAGAGGTCTGGGACTCAGATATAGCTCTGGGAATCATTAGCTAATTGGTAAGAATTTAAATAGTGAAATCGTCCAGAGGATCAAATGCTTAGGAATACTAGTATTTAGGGTATAGTTTATATAGGTTTAGGGAAAGGAGATTGTAAATGTTGTAAGGAGCAGTCAGAGATGGAAAAAAGTTTGTAGAATTATGGAGCAACAGTTTTTCAAGAAGAAATCACACTTATATGGTCAATTAATCTACAACAAAGGAGGCAAGAATATACAATGGGGAAAAGACAACCTCTTCAATAAATGGTGTTGGGAAAACTGGACAGCTACATGCAAAACAATCAAACTGGACTACTATCACCATATACAAAAATAAACTCAAAATGGATTAAGGAGTTAAATGTAAGGCCTGAAACCATAGAACTCCTAGAAGGAAACATAGACATTGTACTCTTCCACATTGGTCTTAGCAGTATTTTTTGGATATCTCCTCAGGCAAGGGAAACAAAAGCAAAAATTAAAAAGTAAGACTACCTTAAACTAAAAAGCTTTTGTACAGCAAAGGATGCTATCAAAAATATGATACTACTGAAGATATTTACAAACGATATATCTGATAAGGAGTTGATATCCAAAATACACAAAAACTCACACAACTCGATATCAAAAAAACAGCCTGATTTTTAAATGGGCAGAGGACCTGAATAGGCATTTTTCCAAAGATGACATACACATGGCCAACAGACACACAAAAAGATGCTCAACATCACCAATCACCAGGGAAATGCAAGTCAAAAACCACAATGAGATCTCACCTTACACCTGTCAGAATGGCTATCATCAAAAGGACAACAAAATAGTGTTGGTGAGGGTGTGGAGAAAAGGGTGAGAATGTAAATTGGTGCAGCCACTATGAAAAACAGTATGGAGGTTTCTCAAAAATTTAAAAATAGAACTGCCATATGATGATCCAACAATTTCACTTCTGGGTATTTACCTGAAGAAAACAAAGACACTAATTCAAAAAGATATATGCACTCCAATGTTCATTGCAGCATTATTTACAATAGCCAAGATGCGGACACAACCTAAGTGTCCATTAATTGATGAATGGATAAAGAAGATGTGGTATATATATACAATGGAATATTACTCATCCATAAAAAATGAAATCTTGTCATTTGTGACAACATGGATGGATCTAGAGAGTATTATGCTAAATGAAATAAGTCGGACAGAGAAAGACAAATACCACATGATCTCACTTATATGTGGAATATAAAAAACAAAACAAACAAAACAAAATGAAAACAGACTCAAATACAGAAAACAAACAGGTGATTGACAGAAGGGAGGGAGCAGGTGGGTGGGTGAAATAGGGTAATGGGATTAAAAGGTACAAACCTCCAGTTATATAATAAATAATTCACAGGGATGTAATATACAGCATAAGGAATAGGGTCAATAATATTGTAATGATTTTGTATCAGGAGAGACAGTTAGTAGACTCATTGTGGTGATCACTTCATAATGTGTGCAAATATCAAATTATGTAGTATACCCAAAACTAACATAATATTATATATCAATATTTCAATTGATATTTCAATTTTTAAAAAATTTTAAATAAAAAGTACAAAGTTAATAAGCCAATTCACCTAAAAGAAAAGTCGTATAATCATCAAACAAAAAGGTTTAATTAATCAAATAAAGAATATCAATTAAAAAAAGAAGTAATGAAAGAATAATCAATTGTGTTAAATACAACTAAAGGATAGTTGGGAGGAGAAGTGAAATTCTGTGGTCTGGGTAGTCTATGTGTATACAAGTTCCCTGATCTCTTTTATCAAGGAAAGGAATGGTCTGTTATGATTTTTCTTGGTGACCTCCTAGTGGATTTGATGGATCACTGCTTTCTCTAATAAGAGCTTGCAGACTTTCATAACTCCTCAATTCATGCACAAATTTGAACACATATCCATCAGTCTGTAAAGGACCCATTTTCTTTTCCTTATTGACTACTGGACTGACATTTCTCTGTTCTAATCTTTTGGTATATTTCCCCATTCTTAATAAGCAACAGACATGTTGAGCAATCTCATCTATAAAATCTCTTAGAGCCCTGGTGTGTGATGCCCCTTGATCAAGAGTTGTATATTTATTTAGAAGAAAGAAGTGGTCTTTAAATTTTTTTCCCCACATATCTTGGGCTAATGTCCCCCCTTCCCAATATTCATTCTGCCATTTTTATAAAAATATTATTCCCTTCCACTAAAGGACATAAGCAAAATAGTTTGACTTTAAAAAACACAAATGTCATCATAGTAATTTAGTCAATTTGTCAGTAGAATAATGCCATTGTGTTTCAGAATTCTAAAGGTAAGATGTATTCAAGTTCATTCCTAATAGCCTGCAAAGAACTGTTGCTATCCCTGATCTATTAGCTATAACAGGGATGCATATTTAATTCCCTTCAAATTACATTGAAACTTTACTGCATTGTATCTTCAGACTGTAGATTTTTTTTTTAACATCTTTGTTGGAGTATAATTGCTTTACAATGGTGTGTTAGTTTCTGCTTTATAACAAAGTGAATCAGCTATACATATACATATATCCCTATATCTGCTCCCTCTTGCATCTCCCTCCCACCCTCCCTATCCCACCTCTCTAGGTGGTCACAAAGCACCGAGCTTATCTCCCTGTGCTATGTGGCTGCTTTCCACAAGCTATCTATTTTACATTTGGTAGTATATATAAGTCCATGCCACTCTCTCACTTCGTCCCAGCTTACCCTTACCCAACCCCATGTCCTCAAGTCCATTCTCTACGTCTGCGTCTTTATTCCTGTCTTGCCCCTAGGTGCTTCAGAACCTTTTTTTTTTTCAGATTCCAAATATATGTGTTAGCATACAGTATTTGTTTTTCTCTTGCTGACTTACTTCACTCTGTATGACAGACTCTAGGTCCATCCACCTCACTACAAATAACTCAATTTCGTTTCTCTTTATGGCTGAGTAATATTCCATTGTATATATGTGCCACATCTTCATTATCCATTTGTCTGTCGATGGACACTTAGGTTGCTTCCATGTCCTGGCTATTGAAATAGAGCTGCAATGAACATTGTGGTACATGACTCTTTTTGAATTATGGTTTTCTCAGGGTGTATGCCCAGTAGTGGGATTGCTGGGTCATATGGTAGTTCTCTTTTTAGCTTTTTAAGGAACGTCCATACTGTTCTCCATAGTGGCTGTATCAATTTACATTCCCACCAACAGTGCAAGAGGGTTCCCCTTTCTCCACACCCTCTCCAGCATTTATTGTTTGTAGATTTTTTGATGATGGCCATTCTGACTGGTGTGAGGTGATACCTCACTGTAGTTTGGAATTGCATTTCTCTAATGATTAGTGATGTTGAGCATTCTTTCATGTGTTTGTTGGTAATCTGTCTATCTTCTTTGGAGAAATGTCTGTTTTGGTCTTCTGCCCATTTTTGGATTGTGTTGTTTTTTTTTTTTTTTGATATTGAGTTGCATGAGCTGCTTGTAAATTTTGGAGATTAATCCTTTGTCAGTTGCTTCATTTGCAAATATTTTCTCCCATTCTGAGGGTTGTCTTTTCATCTTGTTTTATGGTTTCCTTTGCTGTGCAAAAGCTTTTAAGTTTCATTAGGTCCCATTTGTTTGTTTTTGTTTTTATTTCCATTTCTCTAGGAGGCAGACAGCAGATTTTTATGATCTGCTTAATGAAATTAAATCTTTCAGCATTCTCATAAATTATAAAATGGGTGACATTGCTTCTGTGGTTTAGCCAGAACTAGAACTATGAAGAATTTTAACTATAGATATGAATAGTACTTAAGTTAGAAATGCCTTAATCTTAGAATAGGAAATACAAGAGCAGATTGCACCTTTACCTATAAGCCTAAAGAAACAACAATTTTATTTTAAGGCTAATTTGCGGATTAATACAGAACTCATGGACGCGAGTAAGAAAAGAAGCCAGTAGCTTTCTTGCTAGTTCCTTCTGGCTTTTAGCAGGAGATTCTAGTTGCCACTTCTGAGCACTCACTCCCTACTTCATACCCCTCTGCACGTACCAGAAAAACTGTCTCTTCTCATGCCAAAATTTTCTTCCATTTCAGGGGTTAAAGGCACATTTCTGGCTTCTCCTATTTTTAATTTTGGTTTGATAAAACCCTCAAGATCCTTCCCCTTGCTTAACCAATATCTACTCATCACTTCCTCCCTCCCCTTTCCTCCTCCCTCACATACGGTTGTCTGGGAAAATCAGCACAAAGAGCTCCAGCTGGATGATTCATCCTTCAGCCACACAACTCTTTTCAGAGGCGTAGATCTTTGGAAAGCTGATGGGAGCATCCTTCTCAACAGCAATTCAAGAGTTAATCCTCAACCACACAACCCTGTTAAATAACTCAGAAGTACAGTTTAAAAAAATGTAGGGAAAATGTAGAACATAGTATCTATATATCACTTTATAGAAAACTCCAGAGATCCCTCTGCTTTCCAAGCAGATGGAGATCCCACTCTATCAAAGGTTTTGTCTGTTGGCTCTTTTAATGAGGTTGGTGCTGCTGACTCTTGGAGAGTAAAAAGGAGAAAGTAAGGATTTTGCTGATTCACAGCTTTCTGGTATTTCTGCTGCTCTGGGTCTTTTAGGGGCTCATATTTTTTAGTTTTATTTAGTTAGTCCCAAATGTAATCAAATTGATCTTCTCTGAAGTTTAATGTATCACTTCAGATGACTAATTCTTTGAAAGTCATTCTCAGGATCTTGAATGATAAAATGCCTAACTCTCATGATGGCACCAAATCCCAGAAAAAATCTAAACGAGTTGAAAAAAAGTTATACATTATTACAGATTCTATGAAAGACAAAGAAAACACGGTTTTAAGTTATGCTTAGTAGGGAATGTAAATAATATTTTAAAATTAATCACAGGGGCTTCCCTGGTGGCGCAGTGGTTGAGAGTCCGCCTGCAGATGCAGGAGACACAGGTTCGTGCCCCGGTCCGGGAGGATCCCACATGCCGCAGAACAGCTGGGCCCTCGGGCCATGGCTGCTGAGCCTGCGCCTCCGGGAGAGGCCCCAACAGTGAGAGGCCCCAACAGTGAGAGGCCCGCGTAACGCGAAAAAAAAAAAAAAATTAATCACAGAAGATTGTTTAAAGCCTTCAGACTTTTAAAGGTCAAATAAGAACTAGACGTTGCATAAGTAATAAAGGATTCATGATTTTAATTCTAACTTTTAATATTTTCAAGAAAGAAGGTCCCAGACCAACCATTATATAAGAACATTCACCATGACTAATATTTTTGGTCATTAAAGATTGAAACTATTTTATATAAAAATGTTTTTAAAGCATTTCCGGTTTTGACCCTGGATCATTCTGTATAATAAAACTGAATTGCATTTGTATAGCATTTTTAAAAGGCCTTTTTTTTTTCATTTTGCATTTACATATATACTTGTGAATAGGTACAGAGGAGAAAATGAAAGCAGAAAGGTTATGTGACTTTTCTTAAAATCACACAGCAAATTCATAATACGGTAAGTTATAAATTCTGCTTGATTATTCACAGCTTTTTCTTTCCCACCACCTGTTAAAAAGAGGAATATGCCTCTTAGTCTCAAGGCCTTTGGTAAACACTACTACCAACCATTTCTCCAAAAAGATTGTGCTGATTTGAACCATTGCTTAGCGATATGTATGGTGTCTCTGTACAGTGGTCCCTGGTCAAAAAAGAAAATTATGCTTTTTTTCACATTTTGATGTCCACTTGTATTGTCATCAATTGTGTCCTTTGCCCTTTTGTTTTGGATTGGTGTACTTGTCTATTACTTATGGAATTGTAGGAGCTTACTTACTCTGTACTCATGATGTGATTTTTGTGTCATTCATGTTTGGGAATATTTTCTCTTGTTTATTTGCTTTTCAATTTGTTTATGCAGTGTTTGACTTACAGAAGTTGTGAGATTTTATTTAAACAGATCTATCAGTCTTACCCCTTATGAACTGAAGCTGTAATGTAATGCTTAGAAAGCCCATCCCATTATAATTTCAATGTCTACCAGTATTCTCTTCTAGAATTTAAAAGAAACATTTAATTCCTGTGGAATTCATGTGGCATGATTTTCCAGATGTCTCCACTGAGTTTATTGAAACATACAAACTGTCTCACTAGCTTAAAATGCCACCGTATGTCTCAGATTTATCTCTGGCCACACTAGTGTTTTCTCTAATCTTTGAACATGCCGAACTCATTCCCACGTAAAGACCTTACTATTACCTGGACAGTGAGCATGGCTCACTCCTTTACTTAGGTCAGATCGCCATTTAAATGTTACCCACTTATAAAGCCTTTCCCTGAACACTCTATCTAAAATAAAATACCATACTCTCCTTAGTCTGCTTTATTTTTCTTCAAAGCACTTAATTCTGCCTGCAATTTATATGTATTTATATACTTGTTTATTGTCTTGCTTATCATCATATGTCTCATGTGAGCAGAGATTTTGTCTCCTTATTAAACCTCTATATCCCCAGTATCTAAAGAGTGATGGGCAAACATGAAGAGATTAATAAGTACTTGCTAAATAAAGTGATATTGAAGCTAAATTCATATCAATTCAAAATAGATTGTTGTAAATTTAGGATGTTAACTGTAATCCACTTGGAACCACTAAGAAAATAACTAAATATACAGAAAAGGAAATGAAGAGGGAAATAAAATGGTACACTAGAGAAGATCAAACATGAAAGAAGGCATTATTGGAGGAATTGAGAACCAAAAACTATATAAGACATATAGAAAACAAATAGCAAAATGACAGAAGTGGGTACTTTATTACCAGTAAACACTTTAAATATAAATTGAATAAATTCACCAATTAAAGACAGAGATTGGCAAATTGGATACCCCAAAAATGATCTTTTCATTAGTTTTATTTTTCAGCTCTAGAATTTCCTTTTGGTTCCTATTTATAATTTCTCTCTTTATTGATATTGTTTATTTGTTCATATATTGTTCTCTTGGTGTCCCTTAGCTCTGTGTCCAAGGTTTCTTTTAATTTTTGAACATACTTAAGACAGCTTAGTCTTTGTCTAATAAGTCCGATGTTTGGCTTTCCTTGGGGAAGTTTTGATTAATTTCTTTTTTTCTTGTGAATGTGCTATACTTTCTTGTTTCTTTGAATGTCACATAATTTTCTTATTGGAAACTGTGCACTTTGAATATTACAATGTGGTAATCCTGGATATCAGATTCTCCTCCCTCCTTCTTTATTATTGTTATTGTTTTAGTTGTTTGTTTAGTGCATTTCCAGAACTAATTCCATAAAGCATGTATTATTTTTTGAGTATGACCTCTGAAGTCTCTGCTTTGTTATCTTAATGGTCAATTAATGATTAGATAGATTTCCTTATATGCCTAGAACTAGTAAGTCTCCATGCTCTTGCTTAGGAGCTCTTTGTGTGTACTGAGGCATACCTTCAACACTCAGTCAGGCAGTTGACAACTCTGCCTTAGCCTTCACTTCCTCAAGATTAGCAGACGTGAGAACTTAGGGCCTTTCCTGAGCATGTGCTGCTGTGAAAATGCACGCAGTCCTACACATGTGTGTGGCCTTCTAGATTTCCAGGAATTAGTCAAATATTTTTAAAGCCTCCTATGTTCATTTTTTTCCTTGGTCAGCTTGTTGTTTGCTTCAACTATTATCACACTCTGAGGCAGCTGTGATTTTAAACCATTGCTACTTCTTGTTTTAGACAAATACTCCCAGGACAAAGGCTATTGTCACTGGGATATCTATGTATCCAATCAAATAAAGGTAAGCCTTTCATATGGAGTTTTCTAGGGAACTCTCAGGTCAAATAATGACAATTTTCTAAAAATGAAGACTTGAAAAAGCTTAAACTCCATTTTGACCACTCCATCAACTACTAGCTTGCTGATTTTTACCATGATTGTGGGTCATTTATTTCCAAAACTATCATGGAGCTAGGGAGAGGAGGATGGTAATAATGTACGTTAAAACACTACAAAGCTCACTGTTCTTATTAAGACCCAGTCACTTTCTTTGATTAAGCACTGTTGTGATTGTTGCAAGCCTTTGGCTAATTTCCAGAGTTCCAAAAAAATTTATTTTGAAAATTTTGCCAGGATTCTTGTTATTTTTTATGGAGGAGCAGTCTCTTTTTTAAATTTATTTTTTATTGAAGTATAGTTGAATTACAATGTTGTGTTAATTACTGCTGTATAGCAAAGTGACTCAGTTATACATATATATATACATTCTTTTTCATATTCTTTTCCATTATGGTTTATCACAGGATATCGAATATAATTCCCTGTGCTATACAGTAGGACCTTACTGTTTATCCATTCTATATATACCAGTTTGCATCCTGAGCAGTCTTTTGTCCACCTTTCCCACTGATGTCACTCCTATCAATTTCCTTTTAAAAACAGCTGTGGCTGTATCTTACAAATTTTCATGTTGAAATTTCTTTCTCATTCAGCTCAAAATATTTTTAATTTACAATCAGTTTTTTACCTTTTGATTATTTATAATTGTATTTCTTAATTCTAAATATATGAATATTTCCTAGTTATCTATTTGAATTTTAATATATCCAGCCCAATAGCACTATGATCAGATAATATGATCTTCATGATTTCCAAATTCCATTGTTTCCACTGAGAATTCAGCCATCATCTAATGTTATTCCTCTGGAGGCAATCTACCTTTATTTTCCTCTGGATGCATTTAAGGCTTGCTGTGTCTCCATCATTTTCATCAGTTTTATAGCATATAGATGTAGTTTCATTAGTATTTATCTTACTTTGTGTTCATAGGGCTTCTTGAACATAAAAAAAAATGGGCTAAATCTCAAAACCATGCTGGGAAAAAGATTACAGACACAAGAGTGTATAGTACATGATTCTATTTACATGAAAAGAGAAAATACATATCCACTCTATAGTTAAAGATCAGTGATTATCTGGGGTCAAGGATGGGAATGAACTGGAAAGGGGAACAAGGGTATATTTGGGGATGTTCTCTGTCTTAAATGTGATGGAAGTCACATAAAATATTGTTGTTTTAAACCACTAAGTTTTAGGGTGGCTTATTAGTAATAGATATACAGCAATTTGTATGTAGAAACATGGTGATGTTGTAATAAAACACTAAAAGGTATGACATTGTCTATGGGATCAGGAAGCATGCAGAGGCTAGAAAAATAGTGAGGAATCTGTTGACAAAGACTTGAGGAATGTTAAACAGCTAGTGAAGAATGTAAAGGCAGTGAAGAACTGCCATTTGAATCTGGTAAAAAGAGAATTCATGTTGTGGAGTAGCAGAACAATCAGCAAAACAGCACTCAAGTAAACCTGGAAAATAGGAAGTATAGCTCTGGCTAAGGACAAGTCTCTGTAGAATGTTGAATATGACACTTGGCTTCTCCTAGCTATGCATGACAAAGTGCAGGAAATGAAAGATGAATTCATTGATTACTTCCAACAGTTTTTTGGTAGAGTCTATAGGGTTTTCTACATATAATGTCATGTCATCTGCAAATAGAGATGATTTCACTTCTTCCTTTCTGATTTGGATGCGTTTTATCTCTTTTTCTTGCCTAATTGCTCTGGTTAGGACTTTCCGTACTGTGTTGAATGAAAGTGGCAAGAATGAGCATCCTTGTCTTGCTCCTGATTTTAGAGGAAAGGCTTTCAGTTTTTCACCTTTGAGTATGATATTAGCTGTGGGTTTGTTCTATATGGCCTTTCTTATGTTGAGGTATGTTCTTTCTATACCCACTTTGTTGAGAGTTTTTATCATGAATGGATGTTGAATTTTGTCAGATGCTTTTTCTGTATCTATCATGATGATCGTATGATTTTTATCCTTCATTTTGTTAATGTGGTGTATCATATTAATTGATTTGCAGATGTTGAGCCGTCCTTGCATCCCTGGAATAAATCCTACTTAATGGTGGCATATGATCATTTTAATGTACTATCAAATTCAGTTTGCTAATATTTTGTTGAAGATTTTTGCATTTGTGTTCATCAGGGATATTGGCCTGTAATCTTCTTTTCTTGTAGTATCTTTATCTGGTTTTGGTATAAAAGTAATGCTGGCCTTATAAAATGGGTTTGGAAGTGTTCCTTCCTTTTCTATTTTGTGGAAGAATTTAGAAGGATTGGTGTTAATTATTCTTTAAATGTTTGGTAGAATTCACCAGTGTAGCCATCTGGCCCTGTACTTTTGTTTGTTGAGAGGTTTTTGATTAGTGATTCAATCTCTTTACTAGTAATTGGCCTGTTCTGATTTTCTATTTCCTCATGATTTAGTCTCCATATAGGTCATATGTTTCTAGGAATTTATCCATTTCTTCTAGGTTGTTCAATTTTTTGGCATATAATGGTTCATAATATTCTCTTATGATCCTCTATATTTGTGTGGTACCAGTTGTAATGTCTTTCCTCTTTTATTTATAATTTTATTTGAGTCCTCTCTTTTTCTTGGTAAGATTAGCTAAAGATTTATCTATTTTGTTTACCTTTGGATGTCCCTTTTTTGAATGGGAGTACTCATTGTAGTAACCCTATCTTTGTCTTACCTTTGGGTATATCTGAGGAAGGTAGATAACATGTCTCTTATTTGACAGGTCTCAGACTCAAGAAGATCTGCACCTCCAGAGATGTACTAGATGAACTATATCTAATGAGTCTAATCTATGTCTAGATCAGATTTAGATAACGAAATTAGGACTTTGAGCCTGAGCTAAATGTCATAATGGGATTTGAATTTGGGGAGAAAGGATAAACTATTTTATACAAGGGAGGGATATAAATAATTGTGCCTAGAAGAAAACTGTGGTAGATTGGAAAACATGGCCACAACACATTACAGCTCCTGCTATCAAGAGTTGGCATATTTTTCCCCACTCCTTGAATTTGATCTTCCCTATTATTTTGCCCAACAGAATATGATAAAAGGGACATCGTATGTAATCCAGAGTCTAAGCCGAAAAAGAAAAAGCCTTGAAAATTCTGCCTTCAATCACTTAAAATGCTGTCTTGAAATTGACATGCTGTTGAAAAAGACCAGGATTAAAGTCTCTGTGAAGAGAAAGGTCCAGCTATCCCAGCTGTTCCAAATGAGTCAAGCCCCCTGACAACTTGTCAGCTGAATGCAGCCACATGAGTGAGCCCAGGCAAGAACAGCAGGATAGCCCAGTCACTTCACATTCATAAAAATAATAAATAAAACCTTGCTGTTTTAAGTCACTAAATTTGGGGGCGGGGGTTACTTTTTACATAGTGTATTAGTTTTCTACTGCTATTTAAAAATTACTCCAAAATTTAGAAACTTAAAACAGCAAACATTTGTTACATTACACAGTTTCTGAGAGGCTGGAGTCTTGGAGCAGCTTAGCTGAGTGTTTCTGGTTCAAGGTCTCTCATGAGGTTGGAGTCAAGTTTTGGCCAGAGCTGGGATTGGAAAATCTGCTTCCAAACTCACTCACATGGTTGTTGGCAGGCCCCTGCTCCTTCTGGCTGTTAGCTAGAGGTTTCAGTTCCTCATTATGTGGGGCTCTCCATAGGCCAGCTCGTAGCATGGCAGCTTGTTTTTCCTGGAGTGAGTGACCCTAGAGGGAGAGAGTACACAAGACGGAAGCCACAGTGTTTTTAACCTAATCTCAGAAGTGACATATCATCAGTTCTGCTGTATGCTATTGGTCACATAGGCTAACTTTGGTAGCATGTGGGAAGGTACTATCTAAGAATATCAGAAAGTGGGGATCATGTGGTGTCATCTCAGAGGCTGACTACCACACACAGCAGTAGAGAACTGAAACAGATTATCACAGAACTATTGTTGGTTTGTTCGCTGAGAATTACATTATGTTTCTCCTATAAAAAGTGATGGGCAGGGCTTCCCTGGTGGCACAGTGGTTGAGAGTCCGCCTGCCGATGCAGGGGACAAGGGTTCGTGCCCTGGTCTGGGAAGATCCCACATGCCGGGGAGCAGCTGGGCCCGTGAGCCAGGGCTGCCAAGCCTGCACGTCTGGAGCCTGTGCTCCGCAACGGGAGAGGCCACGATAGTGAGAGGCCCGCGTACCTCAAAAAAAAAAAAAAAGTGATGGGCATAGGGAGTACATTGTCTTATTCATGTAGGCTTGAAATTTTTCTCCTAAAATTTTCTTTTATTATTTTGTAATAACTTTATTTTTAAACTAATTTTTATTGGAGTATAGTTGATTTACAATGTTGTGCTAGTTTCTGCTGTACAGCAAAGTAAATCAGTTATACATATCCATATATCCACTCTTTTTTAGATTCTTTTCCCATATAGGCCATTACAGAGTACTGAGTAGAGTTCCCTGTGCTATACAGTAGGTCCCCATTAGTCATCTATTTTATATATAGTAGTGTGTATATGTCATTCCAATCTCTCAATTTATCCCTTCCCCCGCTTCCCCCTTGGTAACCATAAGTTTGTTTTCTACATCTGTGACTCTATTTCTGTTTTGTAAATAAGTTTATTTTTCCCATTATTTTAGATTCCACATATAAACTCCTAAAATCTCAAAATCAACATTTACAATGTACCAGAAATGGAATCCCTTCTAACTTTTTAAACTTGGGGAAATTTTTAGATATCAACTTAAAAATGTGTGGGAGTACCTACATTTTTCAAATTTCTTTTAAGGGTTATGCAAGCAAAATATAAACAAAGACATAAGAAGACATTGAGGGTGACTTTTCTTTCTGCCTTTGAATAAGTATCTGCAGCCCAAAGCTGAGAAAGAAAGGATAGTTAAACTCTCCACATTTTAAGGAGGCCCTCCAAGGCCCAGTCCGTAACTGGGGCCAGATATCTCCCTTGGTTACTATAAAGAAGCTGCAGAATTGTCTCTGTGAGCCTAAAATACCTCTGCAGGCCACTGCCAAAATCTATAAGAGCAAAAGACTAATGAGAGGTAAGGCAAGTCAGCATTTAGTAAGCACCTTAATGGCAAGTTACAGCAGCTTTTTTCTCTCCTTTCCCTGAAGGTATAGGAGGATAAGTATCTCACTCCTTGGCATAATGCTAGTTATGGCCTGCCTGTGACGCTGATGTAGGAGTGTAGTGGAGGGTGGTGAGGGAGCTTATGGGAGAGCATGGCATGCACCTCCTTGAGTGTGTGTGGTATATGTAGACATAGCTATTGTTGCCTGTCTCTCTACTAGAAATGTCTGGAGGCAAGGAGTTTGCTAGTACAGCCAGAGCAAGGAGGGGATGTCGTGTGGTGTCCTTGGTAAGAAGGGGAGAATCCTCACACGGAACACTACCCAGTACTCAGTAGCACTGGAGTGTACAGAAAAGGACCTCAGCGGTTCCCTTGAATCCGCACGAAGGAGTATATGATACAGGAGGGACAGCTGCAGTGGGGCTACCTAGGCAGCCAAAAAATGAGGAAACGTCTCAATCAGAGAAGGGCTTGGGATGTGACTCTATAACATATCAGCCAAGTAGGAGGCTCACTGAGATTACACTGTACTCTGTACACTGCCCCAACCTCCACAAAACCAAAAGAAAAAACAACAAAAACGTCTGTGGTAAGCATTACCATTATTTACCAATATTCAAAGCCTTTTTATCTCTGTACACATGGAGCGATTGCCCATTGAAGCTGTGTGGTGTGGCCATGAGGTGTGAACTGCATTGACCAATGAAATGTGGGCAGAAGTAGCATGCATCACTTCTATATTGAAGGATTTAATTGCCAGTGTTTGGTGCTACAGCCTACTTTTGCCCACTGCAGTGATTGTGGAAGCATTTATTGATGACATGCTATGTTGACTGAAGCATCCTGGAATGCTGAGACAACATATGGAGGCATATGAACTGAAGAGTCACCTAGACTCCAGAAGACTTTGTAAGATTAATGAAAAAGGTTTTTTTTGCAAGGCACTGAGATTTTAGAGTTGTTTATTACTGTAACAGAGCCTCAAAAATCCTGTTACTCCATCAATGACGACATATTAGCAAAAGTCACCAGCAGCTGACAGAAGACTAGTTATGTAAGATGATCCCTGCAATCTCTCTTATTCCTTCTATCTCCCAATCCTATAGGAGTCTTTTTTGTTTTGTTTTTTTGCTTGGCTGTGTCGTGCCTTAGTTGTGGCACGTGGGATTTTTCATTGTGGCGGGATCTTTCATTGTGGTGCGCAAGCTCTTCCTTGCGGCGTGCAGGCTTAGTTGCCCCCGCGGCATGTGGGATCTTAGTTCCCCCACCAGGGATCAAATCTGTGTTCCCTGCATTGGAAGGTAGATTCTTAACCCTGGACCACCAGGGAAGTCCCTCCTATAAGAGTTTTGCTTGAAGAGGAAGAGGTTGGGTTTCCTGTCAGTGGTGGAGAGATGTCTCCTGATATCATTCTGAGGAAAGAACTGAATCCAATATGAGATTCAATATTGGAGTATTCAAATTAGATAACTTATTAAAATAACTGAAATTGGCCAGTGACCAGAAAGCTATGGCATCTGGTCAAGGTAGTGTTAAGGTATTTGTCACCTATTATAGAAGGGATATCAGAAGTAGCATAGTTGGGAGCAATGATGAGAGAGAACAAAAGTTCCATAATTGTAACCCACCAAGATCAGACTGATCGCGAACAGTAAACCAGTTACATCTCCTACAAAATTCAAGAATACACTATATACAGAGAGAATGAAAAATAGTAGGTACCTTTCTGCTTCTACCATCTGAAGAATATGGTATGGTATGTTCTTTTCCAAAAACAATATCCTTAGGATTCATAGCTTTCCCTTTCCTAATTTCACAAGTATTAAAACAATATATCCTCCAATGAAAACCTTTTCAGTTGAAACTCCACAGTGCCCACCAGTGTTTTTTACATCATGTCTAAGTGAATGTCTATGACATCTTTTACTAGAGGACAGGGGAATCTCAGGGTGCAGACTATCTATGGAATAGTCAAATTACAGGTACAAATCTCATCATGTATGCTCAATTGACTTAGTGTAAATACTTACTCAACATTTCCTGCTTTTAATACTTGGTTCTTGTTCGAGATTTCCCTTTCAGCCTCATATGTGGGTTCACACTGTCCTCTCTTGATCATGTACTTCTATTTCTAGGTGGCAGCCTAAGCTATTTATCTCATCTCCTTGGATACTTGAGGAAATGTTGTCCTTCCTGAGTATCTGCCTCTCACCACCCCGCCTCCACCCACCCCCACCCCCATCATTTCAGAAAAACTCCTCAACTCAGGGGCATGCACAGCCTCAGTATGGAATATCCTTGAACTTGCCTCTTTCCTTTAAGATGCATCTCAGCTCCCTGAACTATCCCTTCTCTATACGTATGTGTATCTCTTGCCCCTCTTATCAATCCTTTCAACTAGGAATTCGACTCCCTCCCCGAGTCACACACACACACACACATGCTCTGGTCCTATCCGAGCTGAGATTACTCTCAAAATGACATGTGATTTTAGGGCAAGGTTTTATGGATCCTAACAGATAATAAAAATCTCTCATTATAGCTAATAAAAAAATTGTACAGAACTTTTCAATTTGCTGAGTCATTTCACAGTGCAGTAGTTCTATTTATTCACAGGGATTAAAACATATTCTTGAATCTATGTACTCCTTGAAAAGACTCCAGCTGTAATATAAAATAAATCTAAACTAAGTATTCACTGCCAATACCCTGCCATTTTCTTTTAACACTAAATCTCTTCTTTCTTTTCTTTTTTTTTTTTTTGGCCACGCCTCACAGACCAGGAATCGGGGTGGGAGCATCAAGTCCTAACTGCCTGACCACCGGGGAATTCCCTAAAGCTCCTTATTTCTAGTTTATAAAATAATTCTAAATAGTTTGTAAATATTAATTGTGTTCTTGCAGTTTGAGTCAACTTACTTTCGGAATTACTTGTATAGCTTTTATAAAAAGTCATCGAGGGCTTCCCTGGTGGCGCAGTGGTTGAGAGTCCGCCTGCCGATGCAGGGGACTCAGGTTCGTGCCCCGGTCCGAGAAGATCCCACGTGCCGCGGAGCAGCTGGGCCCGTGAGCCATGGCCGCTGAGCCCGCACGTCTGGAGCCTGTGCTCTGCAACGGGAGAGGCCACGGCAGTGAGAGGCCCGCATACCGCAAAAAAAAAAAAAAAAAAAGTCATTGAGTTTATAAATGGTAAATATAAACTATATTGTATCTTGTTTTTTCATTTGTCTTCCTTCCTTTTTAGAATTCTCTTCCTCCTCTGTTTTGGTGACCCAGGCATTTCTTCTCTACATCTTTGCTGCAATTCAAGGAGCTGCCACCAGGTGTATGACAGCACCAACGCTATTAGATGAAATTGGCTCAGGAGGTTCTATTGTCATGTGTGACAGAGGGAAATTAATACACATGACCTAGATTATGTTTTAAAATATATTTGATATAGTAACACAAAAGTATTCATGTACAAATCATATCTAATTATCTCACAATTGCTGAAGAAAATCAGCTGGTAAGTGCTTCATAGGGTTGGAAACCCAGGAAACCAACCTCCAAGAGATAAATAAGTAAAGACAATAAGGCAAAAATATATGATTTTACAAACATGCTATAGTAGACAAGTTCACTTATATGTTAAATAATGCTCCAGAGGGAACTGCCCCATCTTTTTTTGTTCGTTCGTGCTTACATATTTGTATTACCTATAATCAATGTTTTCTTAAATAAATACATAATTTTCCATTCAGAAGTGCACAATGTAATCCATAAATGCACTAAAATGAGCACACGGATTGTTACATGTGGCAATATGCCAAAAGCAACAGGACACCACTGCCTTCCCCTCTGCATAATGAAATGTCTGCACTTCCCTAAAATGTCATGTACCACATGTAGTATTCGACCATCTGACATGCAGATCTAGTGAAGGTGCCTGTGTCAACCTATAATACTAAATTTTGGTAAACTTTCATTTTTTGTTTTTTCTTAAATACACAATTTATTACTAACTTCCAGCACCCAAGTGAATCTTCTTGTACACTTGCTAGCATGCGTGTACCCACTTTTAAGACCATGGATTTAGAGCATGGATTTGCTCTGGCAGATCTGGGTTCCAAATCTCTATTCCACCACTTACTAGCTGTGTAACCTCGGGAAGACACGATCTCACTGTCTCATTTTTCTCATCTGTAAAATGAAGATGTTAAAATGTTTATCACATAGAGTTATGAGAATTAAATGAGATAACGTGCGTAAAATAATTGCCACCAAACCCAACACATAATTAATACACGATATATTTTATCCATTATTAGCAAGATTACTTCTGTAGGTTTGGAATCTCCAGAAATGTGTCATTGAAAAGTGATGGGAAATATCTACTACACGTTAGCTGGAATTGTCCTCAGAGGACAGCCATTTGGGATGGGACTCTCTCCCAAACTGGCCATGCTTAGGGAACCGATGAGTTCACAGTGAATAAATCTATTGGTCCGTGAAGAGAATACTTTCATTACTGCTTACTTTCTGAGATATCATCTACTTCTCTGGCCTGTCTATTGCCTGGTTGATGCTTCCCAGAGAGGTAAATTTATACTTGCTTGTTATTCTTCATCTATACTTTTTATTTGATACAGAAATTTTGAAGATTTGGCGAGGGTTAGGACAGTAAGTAAATGAATTTCAATCGTGTTTTCTTAGAAATTGTAATGGCTCACTCATCTTTTTTTTTTTTTTTTTAATAAACTTTCAAGTTGTGTTGCTCAGTAACACATACCATGAATGAAATCTGTGTTAGCCTTGCAATTTAGTTTTTAGGTGCTAATGTTTATGTTGCCTATTCATGACTTTCCCCAGAGCATCACAGCAAAAATCACCCCATGGAGGAAAAACAACTCTTTCACACAAGATGTACAGTAAGTTATTCTACCATCTTACAGTTTATTATTGTCAAATGCTGTGTGTACTATTTTTTTTTTTTTTTTTTTTTGCGGTACGCGGACCTCTCACTGTTGTGGCCTCCCCCGTTGCGGAGCACAGGCTCCGGACGCGCAGGCTCAGCGGCCATGGCTCACAGGCCCAGCCGCTCCGCGGCATGTGGGATCTTCCCGGACCGGGGCACGAACCCGTGTCAACCACTGCGCCACCAGGGAAGCCCCCTGTGTGTACTATTTTTGTACTGCTGATGATTCATTGGGCTGTAGACAAGAGTGAACTGAAAACTAGTATTTGAAGACTAGTGAATTTGATCATAAGAGGGGATGTCAGTCAATTTCTCCACTTTAAAACACCTATACCTCACAAATCAGGATTGCTATTCCTGTCCCTGCTTCATCTCTGCTAAAATCCCTGATACTGAATCATCACCAACGCTGCCTCAGGAGTCACTATGTCACTGTAAAAAGGTATTCTGTTGTTGTTGTTAACACAAAAATAATAAAAGAGGAAGAAGCTAAAAATCAGAAACATCTTAGAGAAAATGTCTCCTGAGAGAGAGAACCATTCAGGAATAACTAACCTGTTTGGTGGCCTCCGGCTTGGAAAAAAATTCTGCCTGCACTGCTTGAATAGTTTCACCTCATGTTATTAACACAAAGGAAGTCTGTTAATTAGTGATATTTTTGGATTAACACAAATTCTCTTTGAGCAATTTAAGCATCGATGCCAATAAAAAAGGGATCATTGATCATCCACGCATTAAAAGAGACAAAGCAGATTGTTTTCCTCTTAACACTGGGATATAAAATGAATTATCTGAAAGGAAATTATGGCAGTTTTATTAGAGGCAAACAAAATAGATACTGTTGGATCCTGCAGCATTTTAAGAAGCAGATCAGGCCTGTTTGGAATCCCACAGTAGTGGGCAGAGGGCTATGCAGGGCAGCCTGAGGGCATTGAGTTTTATGTGGCTCTGAAGACACTGGTATGTGCCCCAAATCAAAGACCAAACTTGCTTGTTTTAAAATTTTACCTTGAACTGATCATTCACCCTGGAAAGAGGGTAAAAAAATTTCTTATTTTTCCTCCCATATCTCATTCCTTTATTTCATGACCCAAAACCAGGACCTCACACTTAGTTTTGCGTTACAGTCCGGGCTTGGAAGTTGACCTGTGTATTTATTTTGGAAATTGTCTTTAAAGAAAAACGTATTACAAATTCTAAGCAACCAACATACAATGAAATATTGGAGCCCACCCATTTTCTTTAGTTGAGGACTACCTCAATTCCTATATCATGATTCTTTCTGGGAAGATATAAATACATTCCTTGCTGGTATTCTAAAAGCAGAATATTTAAGACTATTTTGTCCATTAAGAAAAGTGTATTAAAGCCATGTTAAAGTCAAAATTATTCTCTCCTCTGCCTACTGAAACGTTCCAAGAAGTGTATGCAGAATGGTTGAATATTCTTTTTAAATGTTTGGTCCATTTGTCTCAAATTGTTAGTCGTCTTGTTCTCCCTTCTAATGAGTTGTAACCTGAGAGGCTGGGAGATTGAATCTGACCCCATTCTGGGGACAAGCTAAGGAAGCCTGCTGAGAGCTTGCAGTTCTGTGTATCATTTTGATGTTTGAGGTAAAATATCAAAATAAATTGGCTCCCAAAAGAAAGATATCAAATGCATACTAAAAAACTTGCCGTCTGCCATTCCCATCAAACTCTAAGCAATGCTGCAATAAAAGTGACTGATTTGTATTCCCTCATATCATCTTGCTTATTCTCTCTCTCTCCTCAGACCATCTGGTGGGTTTCTGCAGACAATACCCTGCCCAGTTACTGTGAATGGAGCATTGCTTGTTAGGGAAGAAAATCAA
Organism: Orcinus orca; assembly: GCF_937001465.1. NCBI lineage: Eukaryota > Metazoa > Chordata > Mammalia > Artiodactyla > Delphinidae > Orcinus > Orcinus orca. Next base: position 101,242,423 of record NC_064580.1, on the reverse strand, counting down.
TTATCAGTTTCTTTTTCTCTTTCAGTTGGAGGCTGGATTGCTCTGTTCCATTCAAGAAACCTTCCAGTGAACTATGTTGTAGCTTCCATTATATAAAGCTTTTATAAGGCTTAAGCTCTAACGCCTCAGCTTTCCTCATTCAATGCTGTCTTCATTCCATTTGTTCCTCTTGTACACTGCTGTGCAATATTTCTTCAACATTTTAGGTGCTTTCCTTATTTCTTTTCGTCTAGAAACACTAAATCATGTGCTAACATTTTATCACAAACTTCTCTTCTCTCCTTTGAAGCAATAACTACAAAAGATTCCTCCTCACCCCTACCCACACATACCAAGTTTTGTCAGGGTTTTTATGTGCATGGGTGGTAAGGGAGGTCTTAATGACCAAAGTGCACTGTCCCAACGGAGTCTCATATCATGTTCTGAACGGTATTCTCTTTGTTCACGACAAGAATGAGTGTGTAACCAACTTGGTTTATTAAATTCCAGCTGTCAGTCTATGCCTGTGGACTGACCAGAGAGAATGGTTTCTCTGATAGCTGCCTTTGATCTAAGGGCTGGATTTCAAGAGATAGTTCCACCCTGAACATTGCAGCAGAGGGAAGAAACTGAATGACTGGGAAACTTGGAGATGGTCCTGATATTTTCTCAGCAGAAAGCTTGCTATTTTACAGCTAAGTGCTTTTATCCCAGCCTGAACTGCTGCTCTCTAACTTCACTTTAAAAAGAAAGGAATCTATGCTTAATGGGTATGAATTTTTCTTTTAAGATGATGAAGTTCTAGAACTAGATAGTAGTGTTGGTTGCACAACATTGTGAATGTACTAAACACCATTGAATTTTACAATTTGAAATGGTGAATTTCATGTTGTATATTTCACAACAATTAAAAAAAGAAAAGAATCTGGAAAAAAAGAACAGGACAAAAATTACAAAGAAGACCAAGTCATCCTTGGTAACTCACAATTGCCCTTTTCCAACTCATCTGTCAACTTTCAGTCTACCTTTCCCTAATTGTATGATGATTCTTGCTATGCTCTGTCTACCCAGAGCTACATTTTTCTGCCTCTTTTAGGTCTGGTCTTGCTGAGTCAGTGCTACATGTCACTCAGATGACACCTGCATTATCTCCTCAACCTTGCCAATAATCACATAAGTTCTCATTCTGCTTACAGTTGGATGAAAATGTTCCTGCTGAAATTGTTCTGTGTTTCCCAGAAAGATATCAGTATGGAACACTGTAGTGGAAATCAGCAGAATTAGGACACAGCATGCTGTAAAGAAGCCTGGGGTTTAGGTGACTGGATAAAGATATATATATATATATATATATATATATATATATATATATATATATATATATGTATATCTTTATATTTATAGAAAGTATGTCTCATATATATGTCATATATATATGATATATATAGAGAGACAAGTACTGTGGATTCTAAAAAACAAAACAAACAAAACAAAATGAAAACAAACTCACAGATACAGAGAACAAAAGGGTGGTTGCCAGAAGGGAGAGGGGTGGTGGGGTAAAATAGGTCAAGGGAATGAAGAAGTACAAACCTCCAGTTATAAAATAAATAAGCCACAGGGAGGTAATATACAGCATAAGGAATATGGTCAATAATATTGTAATAACTTTGTATAGGGGCAGATGGTTACTAGACTTATCATGGTGATCATTTCATAATGTATGTAAATGTCAAGTCACTATATAGTACACCTGAAACTCATGTAATATTGTGCATCAACTATATTTCAGTTTTAAAAATCGTACAAATGTTAATTTTGTTAGCTTTTTGACCTTTTTCATATAACTAATTATTTCTGGATAAGTGATTTCTGGATAAGGGAGAATACTGTAATTATAATATAAATAGAGGTAGCTTATTTTTGCCATTCTACCTGGTCTGTTGCCTTAATTTGCCAAATAATCATAATTATAAAATATTACTGGCTCTACAATGCAGCGCCTGGTTTATTTAATTCTAGTTTTGCTATTTAATTGAAAATAAAGCATTGTGGGGAAAAAATCATGGGGTTTGAAATCAAATAGATCAACACTCCACAACTTACTATATGGCATAGGAAAAGTGCATTATCCTCCTGGAGGGGTGGGATAGGGAGGGTGGGAGGGAGGGAGACGCAAGAGGGAAGACATATGGGAACATATGTTTATGTATGACTGATTCACTTTGTTATAAAGCAGAAACTAACACACCATTGTAAAGCAATTATACCCCAATAAAGATGTTAAAAAAAAAAGTGCATTATCCTGAGCCTCAATATTTTGTCTATAAAAATGGGGTAGCATCTATCATGTAGTGGAGTTGTGACATTTAAATAGAAATATGTTTAAAGTGTTGTCACATACAAGACACATTCGATAAATATTATCCCTAATTGTCTAGTTCTGGCACTAACTAAATGTAGAATCTTCATCAAGTCTTTTAATCCTTTTAGCTTCCATTTCTTCTGAGTAAAATGAGGAAGAAGATCAATGGAGCATTATTATTCAAAAGTAAGACAGGGGGCTTCCCTGGTGGCGCAGTGGTTGAGAGTCCGCCTGCCGATGCAGGGGACACGGGTTCGTGCCCCGGTCCGGGAAGATCCCACATGCCGCGGAGCGGCTGGGCCCGTGGGCCATGGCCGCTGAGCCTGCGCATCCAGAGCCTGTGCTCCGCAACGGAGAGGCCACAACAGTGAGAGGCCCGCGTACCACAAAAAAAAAAAGTAAGACAGAAGATTGGGCAGATCTTGAACAAAAAAAGAACTTTATCTCTGTAAATTTCCTCTGGGTTATTTTTATCTTAGATCATGCAGGATGCAGTAGTGTACAGACCCAAATCCTTATGGTTTAATGGAGAGTGGGTTCATTAGGTAATTTTGTTTTATTTTATAAAAAGGCAACCTGGAATTTCCAAAATTCACATAGAATCATATGCTATGACCTTGAATTATAAAAGCAAATCTGTGCTTTTATAATTGTGCACATACCTTTCTTACAGTAACAAAACAGATAGATGGAGCTTCTAAAATGTTTGGAATTTTTCTTGTTCAAGTAAGCATACATAAACTCATCTAAAGAGTCTTTCATCAAAACTAGTTTACTCAATTTTTTGTCCCCCTAACTTGAGAGAAAATGCATAATTTTACCATTATGTATTATGAAATACTTGGAATAAAAATATGTGCGGTTACCATTTAATCCTTCATATGTAAATATTTTTGTACCAGTAATATATACTACTAATCTTAATGAGTTACTGAAAAGTTCATTTTTTTTTGGTCTATTCAACCACTCATGTAGAAAAATTGAATCAACTAAAAATGTACTGAGTTTCTATGATTTTCCAGGTATCGTGTTTCCCTGCCCTCATGGACTTGGTGGTCTAATAGGACACGTAGATATTAATCAAAGTGCCATGCAAATTAATATGAAATTACACTTTAAGACATGCTACAAGGAAAGGTACAGGGTGCTATGAAACTGTATAACAGGGAGATTAACCTAAAGTCATGGGTGTCAAGAAATGCTTTTTATTAGGTTATCTCTTCACAATGACACATAAGTGACACGTTAAGCATCAATTAATTTTTATATTCTAAGCTGGATAATGGTATTCCTGTTCATTCAGTCACCTAAACTTGAATTTCACAATCATCATTGATCTAACCTTCTTCCTGGACTTCTCTTACCCCCATTCAGTCCCTATATCCTATCCTTCAGAGCAATATCTCACACATCTTGGCTTTTCTTTATATTTCCATTGTTGCTGCCCAGTTATTGGCTATTGTCTTACAACTGGACTATTACCTCGGTGTTCAATCTTTGGTCCTGCCTGTACCCTTTCCACTCTCCACTCCCTTTTAATCATTGAGGCCAGAGTAATGTTTCTTAAATTACCTCAGTGTCTACCTTTGCAATCTGTCCCTAACTCCGTGATTTCAACACAGTGGGCCTCGGATCACCTGGGAGACCTTTTCCAATAGAAAACTTTCTGGGATCCCCATCCCAGACCTCTTGAATCAAAAACTCTTAGGATGGGGCCCAGGAATTTGATATTACCAAAAGCTCTCCAGAAGATTTTGATGTGTAGAATTGTTTGAAAACCATCTTCTCAACACACCTTCCCAGTCCTATCTCCTGCTGCTGCACTACACATAAACAAGACTATAGCAATTCCTTAAATACCATCTGCCTTTCCTGTTTATTTGTATATACTGTACTGTTCTCTCTGCTTAGAATGCATTCGCCTCACACGTCTGCCAATTACAATCCTTGTTTTTGAAGGTTTTATTCCAAGGCCACTTCCTCTATTGGGCTTTGGGACTTCTCCTAAGCTGGAATTGATTTCCCACTCTCTTGAGAGCTCCAGAAACATTTTGTTTATAGCACTTATGCATTGTATTAGAATGTCTTGTCTCCTCTACTAGACCATAATCGCATAAAGTCTTTTTCTAAGACAATCTGTAACCACCATAATGCTTAGCTTAGTTCTTTGGGTAAAGCAAGGGATACAGGGTATATTTGCTGAAAAAGTGAAACAAGTTTTACTATTCTGCAAAGAGTAAGATTACCTGTGAATATACTGCTATCAGAACATCTCCTCCTTAACTACAAAAGCTATTAAAATATACATTGCCAACCAATGTTTTTCATAAAAGTAAATATAGCTATAGGTATTAGACATATGGATATATGAACTCATATGGCTTCAATATACACTATTTTCATTAATAAAAAAGTCCCAAGTCCTTTTTGTCATTCACTCAATTTTACCTCACAGTCTGACTTCTAATTCATCCATTTTTCAAACAGCAAACGAGATGATATGCCTTCTCCAGAAGGAATGCTGCTGATGCCATGCTGTGAATCATTGAGAAAACAGCATTGGAGCAGAAACTTCTTGGCACTTCCTTCCAGAGGTCACAGCCAAAGTTTGGTTATTTTTAACTTGTGTTCTCATCCGATGAATTAATTCACGTTGTGGACTAAAATTCAAAAAAGAAAAAATAAATGACCCTGCATTACAATTAGTGGAATAATTATTAAAACTTCAGAAAGATTTTGATTTATACAAAGTCATAGATCTCATTGACTGGATGAAATCAAGTACCTTTTCATAAGTGGGCTCAAAGCCAATGGGTTTTCAGGAATAAGGCTTTAGAGTAGAATATGTCTTAGATTTATGTACCAGAAGTTATCAGGCATTTTATGCTTTGTAGGATGAACGTGAACTAACATGTAAATTTGCTCATGCTTCCAAGGCCTCTAGGATGTTTTACTAGCCTAGAAGAAATTGTTCTTTTGAACTGATAAGGATTTAAATAAAAATGAAAATTGTCCCTGTAGCACTTGGAGCACTCTCTCTGTCATTCTCACTGTTTTTTCTTTTTCCTTCTTCAGTTTACTAATTCTCTTTGTCCTGAAGGATACATCCCTTTAGGGGTTGGGAAATAGGTTGCATGTCCCTTCTGCAACCCTCTTTCTGTCTTTTCTCCTTGGTATTTGTCTTCCTGCTCTCATCTGAATGTTCACTCCCTCTACTATGGTAATTATCTTCTTTCCTGCCCAGACTTGAACCACTTTCTCATCTCAAAAGGTATCCCATTTCTCCAGAAGTCATTCAGATAAGTGCTTCTCAAACTTTAATGTGCATATGACTCACTGGTATCTTGTTATAATGCTAATTCTTATACAGTAGGGCTGGGTTGGGGCCTACAATTCTAACGAGCTCCCTGGTGAAGCCCACACGTGCTTGTTTGGGGACAGCACTCTGAATATCAAGGTTTTAGGGGACAGAAAAATTTTTTCATAATATTTTACTACCTAACAATGTCCTCAGAATTTTACCTTGTTCAGAAAAATGTACATTTTTAAATAAGCCTTCAATAGCCTGTATGTAAATATAATATGGAAATTTTAAATACTATGCCTATATCCATGGAAGAAATATTTAGGGATAATTACCATTGAATCCCTCAAATCATGTGACAAACTAGACAGATGCTTTGCTTATAAGAAGAGCCAGGCCTACCACTCTCACCACTATTATTCAACATAGTTTTGGAAGTTTTAGCCACAGCAATCAGAGAAGAAAAAGAAATAAAAGGAATCTAATTTGTAAAAGAAGAAGTAAATGGTCACTGTTTGCAAATGACATGATACTATACATAGAGAATCCTAAAGAGGCTACCAGAAAACTACTAGAGTTAATCAATAAATTTGGTAAAGCAGCAGGATACAAAATTAATGCACAGAAATCTCTGGCATTCCTATATACTAAGGATGAAAAATCTGAAAGAGAAATTAAGGAAACACTCCCATTTACCATTTCAAAAAAAAAGAATAAAATACCTAGGAATAAACCTACCTAAGGAGACAAAAGACCTGTATGCAGAAAACTATAAGACACTGATGAAAGAAATTAAAGATGATACAAACAGACGGGGAGATATACCATGTTCTTGGATTGGAAGAATCAACATTGTGAAAATGACTCTACTACCCAAAGCAATCTACAGGTTCAATGCAATACTTATCAAACTACCAATGGCATTTTTCACAGAACTAGAACAAAAAATTTTCACAATTTGTATGGAAACACAAAAGAAAGACAAACAGAGCTGGAGGAATCAGGCTCCCAGACTTCAGACTATACTACAAAGCTACAGTAATCAAGACAGTATGGTACTGGCACAAAAACAGAAATATAGATCAGTGAAACAGGATAGAAAGCCCAGAGATAAACCCACACATATATGGTCACCTTATCTTTGATAAAGGAGGCAAGAATATACAATGGAGAAAAGACAACCTCTTCAATAAGTGGTGCTCGGAAAACTGGACAGCTACATGTAAAAGAATGAAATTAGAACACTTCCTAACACTGTACACAAAAATAAATCCAAATAGATTAAAGACCTAAATGTAAGTCCAGACATTATAAAACTCTTAGAGGAAAACCTAGGCAGAACACTCTATGACATAAATCACAGCAAGATCCTTTATGACCCACCTCCTAGAGAAATGGAAATAAAAATAAACACATGGGACCTAATGAAACTTCAAAGCTTTTGCACAGCAAAGGAAACCATAAACAAGATGAAAAGACAACCCTAAGAATGGGAGAAAATATTTGCAAACAAAGCAACTGGCAAAGGATTAATCTCCAAAATTTACAAGCAGCTCACGCAACTCAATATCAAAAAAACAAACAACCTAATCCAGAAATGGGCAGAAGACCAAAACAGACATTTCTCCAAAGAAGATAGACAGATTGCCAACAAACACATGAAAGAATGCTCAACATCACTAATCATTAGAGAAATGCAAAGCCAAACTACAGTGAGGTATCACCTCACACCAGTCAGAATGGCCATCATCAAAAAATCTACAAACAATAAATGCTGGAGAGGGTGTGGAGAAAAGGGAACACTCTTGCACCGTTGGTGGGAATGTGAATTGATACAACCCCTATGGAGAACAGCATGGAGGTTCCTTTAAAAACTATAAACAGAACTACCATATGACCCAGCAGTCCCACTACTGGGCATGTACCCTGAGAACACCATAATTAAAAAAGAGTCATGTACCACAATGTTCATTGCAGCACTATTTACAATAGCCAGGTCATGGAAGCAACCTAAATGCCCATCGACAAAAGAATGGATGAAGAAGGTGTGGTACATATATACAATGGAGTATTACTCAGCCATAAAAAGAAATGAAATAGAGTTATTTGTAGTGAGGTGGATGGACCTGGAGACTGTCATACAGAGTGAAGTAAGTCAGAAAGGGAAAAACAAATATTGTATATTAACGCATATATTTGAAATCTAGAAATATGGTACAGATGAACTGGTGTGCAAGGCAGAAATAGAGACACAGATGTAGAGAACAAATACATGGACACCAAGGGGGAAAAGTGGGGGGGTGGGTGGTGGTGGTGGTGGTGGGATGAATTGGGAGATTGGGATTGACATATATGCACTAATATGTATAAAATAGATAACTAATAAGAACCTGCTGTATAAAACAAAATATTCTAAAAAAAATGGACAAAAAAACAAACAAAAAATACCCATATTTTAAACCACTTTTCACATTCAGTGTATCTTCCAATAGTTACCGGGCTAGATTAATGTGGAGACTAGAGGACAGCAGTTCTTTTCAAATTTATGTGACTTCGGTCAGGGCTTTCACCATGTCTTCATTGGATCCACCTTAACCTCTACTGTCCAGAGCAGGCTTTCATGGAAAAAATAATGAACTGTGCAAAACCTGTAGAATGTATGTGTCTAAAACATCATCTGACGTTTTGTAGAAACTGTGCCTTCCAGACAATAGAAACAGTGAGCTCTGATCCTCATCTTAGAACCTAAATACTACACTAAGACACCACAGAAAAAAAATGTGGCCCGACCCCTACCCATGATGGCAAAGGCCAAATGGGGAACCTAGACATCTACACTCACAAGGCTGTAATAAAGCTCTCCAACACCCCCGATTAGGTGGCTCAGAGAAAGTCAAATAGAAAACAGGGACTTTCAACACCAATCCCTGCAACGAATCCCATTCCCATGGCATCAGTGGTTACTACATAGGGGTCCTGAGCTTACTTCCCACCCACCATTAATGAGATGCTGTATTCCCTCCCTGCTGAGGTTGTGTCAAAGGAGGTCTAGTGGAGAGTCAGGACTTTTACCATTACGGAGAGGCAGTGAAGTCACCCCTACCACGGTGTCAGTGGAGACCATGTGGGGAGCTGGAAGACCACTCCTAACAGCAGAAATGAGTTCACCCTTCTTCAACACTCAGATGTCAATGGAAGCCAAGTTGGGAATCTTTACTTCTACTCAAACTGACAGTAATGAGGCAGCATCTCTTCCTTCACTGCCAGAGCATTGTCAGAGAAAAGAGAAAATCAGCAAAAAATCCTGAAGGTTTCAGTGCTATCCAGAATCTTATAATATGAAAATGTCCAAATTTCAATAGAAAGTCACTCATCATACTAAGAAGCTGGATGATCCCAAACAGAACAAGAATAGACAATCAGTAAATGCCAAGTCCAAGAGGATAGACAGAGATGTTGAATTAACTAAAAGGAAAAAATTGGCAACCCCATAAATGTATATCCAGCAAAAATACCCTTCAGTAATAAAGGGAAAATCAAGACATTCTCAAATGAGAGAAAAACTAAGAGAATTTCTTGCCAACAAACATACTGTAAAAGAATGGCTAAAAGGGTTCCTCTAAAACAAAGGGAAATGATAAAAGAAAGAACCTTGGAACATCAGGAAGTAAGAAAGAGCATGGCAAGCAAAAATATTGGTGAATACAATATGCTTTTCTTCTTCTCCTGAGTTTTCTAAATTATATTTGATGGTTTAAAAAAAAAAGTAAAACTGTTTGATGTGGTTTTAAATGTATGTAGAAGAAATATTTAAGACAACTATATTGCAAAACAGGGAGGGAAAAGGGACATAAAGGGAGGTACTAGTTCAATATTTCACTCAGAATGGTGAAATAAGGACACCAGTAGAAACCGCAATTAAGGGACATTCTACAAAATACCTGAGAGCCTAGAGGAGCATAAGGAGACATGATAGCTAAATGTATTGTACTTCCTGGATGTGATCCTAGAACAGAAAAAGAACATTAGATTAAAAAAAAAAACAAACTGAGGAAATCTGAATAAAATATGGAGTTTGGTTTAAAATAATGTACCAATATTTGTTCATTGATTGTGGCAGATTTACCATACTAATGTAAGATGTTAATAATAGGGGTACGGATATATGTGAACTCTTTGTACTAGCTTTGCAATTTTTCTATGAATGTATAGCTATTCTAAAGTTTAAAGTTTCATTTAAAAAATTACTAGGCCATAAAGAAAACCTATGCTAAATGACTGATTTCATTCTCCAAACACAATACAGTAATAGAACAATAGAAAAGCGACTGTAAATATCTAAAATGATTATAGAGATTATAGAAATAAATGAAAACCACGATGAAAGCACAGATTTGTAAAAAAAAAAGAACTTTTTTTCTTAATCAATGGTTCAAAGAAGAAATCATAAAGGAAATGGTTATATATTTAGAATTAAATAATCACAAAAATACTACACGTGAGAATTTACTATACAACTATAGTAATTAAAACAGCGTGATACTGATGGAACCTTTAGACTAATGAAACTGAAATGAAGCCAAGTGTACATGCATACATTTGTACATATATGAAAAATCAGCATATAATAGAGATGTTGTTAAAATTAGAATACAAGCTTTCCAATAAATGGTGTTGGTTCAATTGAGTATATATGAAGAAAAATAAAATTGGAACCCAACATCACATAATAATAAAAATCAATTCCAAGTGGATGTAAAAACCAAATATGAAAAAAAAAAACTATTGGAGAAAATATAGAGGATTATCTGTATGATTTGTGGGTGTCAATGGCTTTCTCATACAAGAACCCAAAGCTAAAACTATACAGTAAAATGTCAAAATTTGAGTATGCAAAAATTTAAATTTCCATATGACAAAAGACAAGGTAAAATTAGAAGATACAACTGGGAGAAGACATTTCCAACATGTATAACCAATACCAGGTTGGCAGGGGTCAAGAATCCACAAAGAACTCCTATATATTTGTTTTTTAAAAACACTTGTTAAAAGATGGTCAAAGAATATGGACAAGTAATTCACAGAGGAGGAATATGAATAGTCAATAAACATATGAAAGATCATATAGTACCTCTAGTCTTAATTTTTTGAAGCCCCTCCATATTGTTTCCCATAGTATCTGCACCAATTTACATTCTTATCAACAGTGCGTGAGGGTTCCCTTCTCTCCAATTATTGTCAGTATTTGTTGTTTCTTTGATGATAGCCATTCTGACAGATATGAGGTGATATCTCATTGTGGGTTTGATTTGCAATATGCACCCCTATGTTCACTGCAACATTATATACAATAGCCAAGATATGAAAACAACCATGAATGGAAAAAGAAGAATGAGTATCCACATTTATCATCGAGGATTAGTTTCTTTAAAATTATTAGTGACTAATAAAATATTAGTCACATATCAACATATACACCTCACTTTAACTTTTATTTCTTTGATTGCTAATTAGACTGAGCATTATTATTATTATAATTTTTTGTCAATTGTTTTACTTCTTTTTTTATGTTCTTACCAATTTTCTACTAGAATATTCATCTGTGTTCTGAGATTTCCAGTCTCTTTCCATGTCAACATATTCCCGTTCTAACACCACATTGTTTTAAAAAGTGTTTCTTTAATACATTTTTATATAAGCAAGTATCTTCTCTTTATTTTTGTTCTTCAAAAATTTCTTGGCTGTCTTATATTTTAAAACTTCCAGATGAATGTTAAAAGCATTTTCTCAAGTTTCAAAAATCCTCTTGAGATTTTGATCTGAATTACAGTAAAATTACATCTGAATTTTTGAAAACTTGGCATGTTTATATTGTTTAGTCTTCCTATCCAGGAACATGTTATTCGTCTACATTTATGTAAATCTTGTATCTCTCCCAGTAAAGTTTTATAATTTCCTTCAGCCAATTTTTTTTCTGGGTATTTTGTATATTATATTGTCATTGTAAGTGGTCTTGTTTTCCTACTATATTTTCTAACTAGTTATTACCAGTATATAAGAAAGCTCTTTAATCTGTTCATTTACTTTGCATCCAGGCACTTTACTAAACTCATTAGATCTAAGATTTTTTATGTAGAATCTTTTAGATTTTCTATGCAGATATTTCTTACTGCATTCACTGGAATTTCTATAGCATTATTAAATGATTATAGTGATGGAGCACAGTTGTCTTTTTCTTGATGTTGATTATAATGTCTCCAGTGTGTCACTGTTACAGATGTTGTTGGTTATTGTTTTCATCTCAATATCCTAATATTAAGGACCTATTCTTTCATGCCCAGGTTTTTAAAAAATTAATGTTTAGTTTGTTAATCCAGAAATGGGTGTTGAAATTTAGTAAATGCCTCTTTTGGGCGTCTATTGAGATAGTCTTATAATATCGTCTTTTTTTTTTTTTACCTATGGAAATGATATACTAAGAGATTTCCTAATGTTGTCATCCTAACATTCTGAAATAAATTATATTTGGTGATATTATTTTTTAAATATTGTCCATATTTTATTTGCTTAGTGCTTTATTTTAGATTTTTTTCATTTTAAGAGAATCAGTCTTTAAATTCTCTGTGCTATATTTGGCAAGATTTTATGTCAGGGTTATGTTAGTTTCAAAAAATGCTTTATGGAGCCTTCCCTCTTTTGCCAAGATCTGACTTTTTAAATTACTGGCTAATTAAATATTACATGAAAATCTGAAAAAAAAACCATAAATAATCAGTCTGAGAATTTGAATATAGCTTCCCAATAGAATATAAGCTGCAAGGAGGATTTTTGTCTGTTTTGTTCACAGCTGTATCTCTACTGTTCTAGAACAGTACCTGGTATTCAGTAAACGTTTGTTGAATAAACGGAAAGTAATGAATAGTCTCCCGGACCTTTGGTAGAGTTGTTTAGAAGGTTTCCTTTTCCTGATTTATCCCGTGTTTTGCTCTATAAAGCTCTTCTAGGGCATCACTTACACACACACACATATACCACCCCTCAAAAAAAAACACTGGTTTATTTTAGGCAACTCAAGTATATGTATTACTAGAAAAATCATGTATTATACTTAAATTTCCCACTGACATTAAGAACAATTATTATATTTTCCATTATTACAAGTTATAAAAAGCTGCAAATTATATTTTAATAAAATTTTCAGGTTGGCATTTCAAAGTTTCAGTGACAAACATAATGAATTGTTAAAGTCTCAATTTGAGATGGACATTGTAGCTCATTCTGTTAGCAAAAAAGCTAAAAGCAATTTTTCTTCCAAGCCCCATAATACTTTCCAGAACATATTACAGTTCTAAAGGTCACTTAAAATAAGCTGTAAATGTCACTTAAAGTAAAACAATGCCACTGAAAATAAAATACCAGATTTAAGCATCATCAATCAGATTATATAATCTTTTTATTTTACCTATATTACAACATCAGAGGTGATATGGGGGTAGAGGAGCAAAAAATGTCTCAGGTTAGGGTTGGTTATAACATACACAGTCTTTATCCTTTTTCTTTTCAAATAAAAGAAATATGGTCTAGTAATTTTGACTCAAATATGATTAATTTGAAAGGGCATGTTCTCAGCAAAATTCTATGGCAATTTATATGTAGTGAAGTCTGGATTATGGTGTCACAGATCAACGATCTGTGCTATATTTAACAAATACAACATACCACTTATTTATTTGGCCCTGGATAATATGGTGCAATTCCAAATGAAAGGAAGCTGTAATTGAAAAGTACAGAGCAACCAAAAAAATGAAATAAACCTACAATGCCCTCTGTTGATGAAATATGTGACTAGAGAATGCATGATCAGAAAGAAAAAATTCAGCATATGTTTCTTAGTTCATTTTTGTTTAGTTTCTCTAAAATATGTCCTAATTGAATTTCATAAAATAAATGTTTTATGTTCTTCTGTTTTTACAGCAATCAGCACAAAATTATGTCAGTTAATAGGAAAAAGTATCAACATATAAATGGTTAGTGCAGTAGGCCCAGTCACATGGCCTTGAATAGGTGTGATCTACTCGGAACTTGTTCTCGAAGAACAACAATTGGAAGGGAAGGACCATTTTTAGACAACTTCAATTAAAGCAAGGTGGAAGATGTAGATGGGTGGAATTCTGAACAAGCCAGATTGCTGTCTTCCCCCCCTCGTTTTCCCTAATCTTCAAATATCAGCCAAGTCCTTACAAATGATGGAGTTCATGTGTGTCTTATGGGTGCAAGGATGGTTGGTATCATGAGACAAATTCTAAATCCCCTCCTCTAGAAGATGTCACAGAGATTGATAGACATCCTTCAATAATTCCTCATCCTCTCTTTCTCAGTAGCATAACCATAAATTTTGATTGGGCTTATCAGTACCCAGAATAAATACTATATTTCTTGGCCTCCTTTGCAGCTAGATTTGGCCATCTACATTCTGTATCTACATTCTGGCCAGTAAAATGAAAGTGGTAGTATCATGTGCAACTTTGGGGAAATGTCCTTAAAAGAAAGGAGGCACGTCCTTCTTCACGTTTTCCACCAGCCTGGTAACAGAACAGTTCAGCAACAACTTGGACCATGAGGAGGAAGATGTATGTTGAAGATGACAAAGCAACAGAGTATAACAAACCAGGGTTCCCAATACGTTTATGAATCTCCCGTGCCCACACTGAATTGCTTGTCTTTTAATCAACTCTTTTTGTTTAAGTTATTGTTGCAGTGAAATATTATTCAGCTTTAAAAGGAAGGAAATTCTGACAAGGGCTACAACATGGATGAACCTTGAAGACATTATGCTAAGTGAAATAAACCAGTCACAACACAACAAATATTGTGTAATTCCACTTATATAAGGTACATAGTATAGTCAAATTCATAGAGACAGAGAGTAGAATGGTGGTTTCCAGGGCATGTGTGGAGGGGAAAATAGGAAGCTAGTGTTTAATGAGTACAGATTTTCAGTTGGGAAAGATGAAAAAGTTTTGGAGATTGATGGTGGTGATGGTTGCACAACAATGTGAATGTACCTACTGCCACAGAACTGTACACTTAAAATTGGTTAAAATGTTAAGTTCTATGTTTTATATACTTTATGACAGTTTTTAAAAAGCCAGAAAAAGTCACTGTTAACAACAGTCAAAGAGCATGATGAGAATATTTTCCAAAATCTTTGAGGTGCTCCCTTGGATACCAGTAAGATCAAAATTCAAAATTCTATTGCTAGAGACAATGTTACTGGGCTTCAGTCAATTTTATTTGATGAAATAAGAAATTAAATGTTAAGATAACCACAATTACCTGCCAAAGGAACTGTTATCACCCAACTATTAAATATTTAAATCCTTCAATGCTCTATTCTTACTTCTCTTTCAGTTTGTACGCCCTACACTGACATGAGGGAATTTCTTACACATCTAGAGCTTCAATTGTCATTTATATGCAGATGCCTCCCAAATGTATGTTTTCACTTATTTCCCTGAGATCAATTATTTTACGTTTCAAAGTCTCCTCAAACTCAACATGTCCAACACCAAATTCATGATCAGCATCCCCATACTTGGTTATTTCCCATCCATTCAATTGAGTAGGCCATAAAGCCAGGACCTTCAGTCTCCTTTACATCTCATATCCTATTATAAGCTCCTGTGCCATCATGTACTTCTTGTTATCACTTATCTCATTAATACTTTTACAGGATTTCTGTGAGTATTTGATTGATTAATGTCTATCTCTCACACTAGAGTGCACATTCCAGGTGAGCAGAGACTTTATTTTTGCTCAAAGTCATATTCCCAGAATACAGCACAGTGCCCACCCTTTATGTGGGTGTTTAATAAATACGTGTTAAATAAATCTTTAAGCTCTGAACTCATAATTGGGAAATAAGTTTGACATGAAAACTGTATAAATGTAATTCCTCTCCTTCCTGTCTACATGAAGATTTGAGTATTCCCCAAGCAGGGTTAGTGGATTACACTTTGACACTCATCTTGAGATCACTCTGGCTATTGCTTTTAGTTCTGTGTTTTAGTTCAGTGCCATTTTGTACATTTACCTGAATTTCTTGAATGCTTCTAACTTGTCTAGTACAATGATTCCTGTATCTATCCCCTCTCACTATCTAATCCAAATATACTGTTCAATTCCTTGGGTGGAGAATAGTATATACTTGAGGCTCACAAGTGTAGGTAGAGGTCCTGGGGAAGGGGATGAGGGTAAGGGAATGGGAGAGTTTATCTCAGGACTCAAACTCTGTGGGTTCAAGTCGTGGTTTTGCTGCTAGTTTCAAATGAGTTTACTTAACATCTGAATCTGTTTCTGCATTTCCAAAAGTAGACACAGTATTAAAAATACCTATAGCACAAAATTATTGTAAAAACTATGTGGAGGAATGACCCTGGAATTACTTTTTAAACTGTACAGTGACACAAATGTACATTAACTATCCCAGTGTGAATAGGGTTGGAGTGAATCCTAAAATAGCAGCAGGGATAGGGAGGAGGTATTTGGCCAAGACTCACAATTTGCAGGTAACTACTTTTACAGCATTTCTACTTCGTTTTTTTGTTTTGTTTTGTTTTGTTTTTTTGCAGTACGCAGGCTCAGCGGCCATGGCTCATGGGCCCAGCCGCTCCGCGGCATGTGGGATCTTCCCGGAGCGGGGCGCGAACCCACGTCCCCTGCATCGGCAGGCGGACTCTCAACCCCTGCGCCACCAGGGAAGCCCTAATTCGTTTTTGGACTTGTTTTTGAAATGAATAATGGAGTGGTTGCAGCAAAGATAAATTTATCTTAACAAAAAAAAAAGGGGGGGAACATTTTTAAAATACAGTATTTAACCAATTTAGAGTCTGTACTTCTACCATGTTTCAGCTTCCCGAAAACCCCAAACTCTCCCATCGTCTCTAACTCTGTAACCAGGTGGGTGGTTAGTAGGCACTGCCTGGTTTCCTGAAAGCCGGTGTTATGCCATCAGGTAGTGAGTAGCACCCCGCAGCGTGTGCTTAATTGTGAGGTCGCAAGCTCACTCCAGTATATAAGGCTGGACGCTGCCGCGCGTCCCAGTTGCATCAGGCGGTGTGGCGCGCTTAGCGTACTGGTCAGCGGCTTCCGTGGTCTGGGCAGCTAGCAGCCCCCTGTTTCCCAGGTGCCAGCTGAGTGCTTCGTTGCCCGCGAAGTGAAGAGGCCGTAGAGGAGCCATGAGCCTCCTGTTCCTGCTAGTGAGCTGCGTTCTGTTCGCCTTCAAGTTTGTCTTCTGGAAAACCCTGTTTCAGATAAAATGTACAAGAGCAATTGGAATTGATGAAGCTCGATGAATACATGGACTGGGGAGGGACCGTGTTTAAGAGAGTAGAAAGATAGTAAAATAAGAGTAAGGGGGAGGTCACCTCATTCCTTTTTCTTTTGAAAGGGCCCCAGATGTTGACTCTTTACCCACACACTTCTCTCATATTGACCAGTGGTTCCACAGGTGAAGTATGTTATAAAAAGCCCCAAGTCACTAAGTGATATGGTCAGCTTTTCACCCACTTGAAAAGTACAGCAGAAAGCACCCACTCCGCAGCACCACCTCCCATTTTAAGAATCTGTACTTTCTCTCTTCTTTGGCTTCTACTGCCACATGTGTTTCTGTTTGCCTCTTCCTCCCTTGTATTTGCCTTTTCAGCCATCTTTATAAGAGCTTTTGGGGGCATTCACAAGTAATTAAGGTCAAAATGTGGGTTTCCTGGTGATATTTAAAGTTCCAAGTGAGGTGCGTTTAGACAGGAATCAGACAGGATCCAAGTATAGACCTACTGGAATGCCCAAGAAATGTAAGCCAAGGGTATGGCATTTGGGCATTAAAAGGCTACTTTAATTTTTTTTTTTTCTCAGTCTGTGTTTGGGAAGGGCATATTTCCAAATCAGTGTATTCATTCAACAGATTTTTAATCTTGGGGATGGACAATCAGTTCATTTTTGTAGACCAAGACTAAGGATGTTATTTGGCGGTATTTGGATATTAATAAACTACATATGTATAATTTCCTTCCCTTACAGAGAAACACTGGTGAAATGTCATCAAATCGACTTCTCTTGCACTGGTGAGATCATCCTCTTCTACTCAGTCAGCTAAGAGCAATACTGATAAGTGTCTTTCAGTCAACAGTCAATGGGATATTAATCTCCAAGACTCGATAGCCATGCAGAGGAAAATATTTGTAAACCTCAGCATCATGGAATACAATCTGGCTGAATTGGAATGATTCCTAGTTACTAAGGGTTTAAATCGTGCAGTAAGTTAACCGGAAATCCACTAACAAGCATACAGAATGAAATGACACTGGAGGCAATCATTAAAGGCACTTTGAGTGGATTCATTTGATTATATGTGTTTATACCAAATGAATTATTATTTAAAAGGAGAGGGGAGCGCTTCTCTGGTGGCGCAGTGGTTGAGAGTCCGCCTGCCAATGCAGGGGACAGGGGTTCATGCCCCGGTCCGGGAAGATCCCACATGCCGCGGAGCGGCTGGGCCCGTGAGCCATGGCCACTGAGCCTGCGCGTCCGGAGCCTGTGCTCCGCAACGGGAGAGGCCGCAACAGTGAGAGGCCCGCGTACCGGAAAAGAAAAAGGGGGGAGGGGATGCCAAGTCAGATACAAACTTCAGACATTTGTCAGTTTGCTCACTCACATTTAAAGAATTGATTATGTTTCTAATATATATTTCACTGGGAAAGGAATGAAAGCACAATAGAAAAAGAAACAGTTCGAGTTGTTTTCTTTTTAATAAGCTACACTAAAAAGAATATTGAGATACAGTGATTTTAATTTCACTCAAGTGTGAAAAACAGTTTTTTCTAATGGTTTACAATACAATATTGTGAATGTCTCCAAGTTTGCATTAAAGTAAATGGGATTTGATGGAACTCTTTCCATTATGCAGAATAGTCTTTCTTACCACTGTTGAATCTGTGTAATAATAATACTAAGAGCTATCATTGAACACCCTACAATGTGCCAGGCCCTCTGTTAAGATCTGTACTTTACACAATTGTAAAGATAGTCACAGAAACTCTTAACTACTCTTTGTAGTCAGCTCTTGAAGTGGACTTCTTTTCCAGTACCCCCACTACCACCAATTAGATATTATCAGTATTTCATTAGAAGTGTGCCTAAATCTTCCCTGAACTACAAGAGTCACCGTAGAAAATTGCATGCATTTTTTTATTTGGTGAAAAATCCACACCTCAAATAACACCAAAATATAAGGGTAGAATGCATGTAATATAATATGGATTAAAGTTAACGTCTAAGCTGTAGTTATCTATTTCAAATAGTATTTTATAAAATCCAGTATAATTGAGGAATTAACAATCTGTTGACATTCACTAACAGCATTTGGTCTACGCTCAAAGGAAACCCTCAAAATATCTAACACAAGTTCATCTTATATATGTACATAATTCACTGAGGTTGTTCAGTTACAGGCCTACCTATTTACCTACCTTCATGCCCCCTCCCCCCAAAATAAGTTACCAGTGTAAATTAAAGAAACACCTTAATCCGTTCCTCCTTTAATCTTCAATCAAAAGGAAGAGGAAAAGGAATTTAAAATGTATAAGAAATTAAGGCTTAAAATTATTCTTTTATTCCTCATTTGACAAGAACAAAAAGCCAGCAGTAGTATATGTGGTTCTTAAACTTTTCTGAGCCACAGATCACTTTTGATATTCTGGTGAAAACTATGTACTCTCACCCTAGAAAAATGCATACACACATACACGTAGAAAAATATTACATGTAATTTCAGCTTCATACATTCTCTGAAGCCCAGGTTAAGAACCTTAAGAATAAGTGAAAAGTTTCTTACATACTTAGGTAATGTTCACCATCCTAGGCTGTGATAGTAAACCAGTTGTCAGTGATATATAATCAACGTATAAACCTATTAGTGGATGGATCTAGAGACTGTCATACAGAGTGAAGTAAGTCAGAAAGAGAAAAGCAAATATCGTATATTAATGCATATATGTGGAACCTAGAAAAACCTAGACACAGATGTGGAGGACAAACATATGTACACCGAGAGGGGAAAGTGTGGGGGTGGTGGTGGGATGAATTGTGAGACTGGGATTGACATGTATACACTAATATGTATAAAATGGATAACTAATAAGAACCTGCTGTATAAAAAATAAACTAAATTAAATTTTTAAAAAGTGGATGGAGAACTTAGAACTCCCATGAGTTGTCAAAAAAAATCTATTAGTGATATAATATGTTTTCATTATCTTTTGTAAGCAAACTGGGACATAGGACTTTCTAATTTGGCTGCCCTCATTCTTGACAAGTTTCACACGTTTATCTTCTGTAAGTATGTAAATAAGTTACCACCCATAAGTAGTAACTTATTCAGATAAGACAAAATCATTCTACTTGATCTATTAACTAGAAGTAATCAAAGCTTCTGGATTCCATTTTCTAGATTTATCACTTACTGGCCATGGGATCCTTAGTTTTCTGTCTTACTTCACTATTTGTAAACAAAGAATGTAACCACTAAGTTCACCTAGAAAAAGTGAGCCATGAATACATGAAGTTTTTAGACATATGAACCAAAAGTATTAAGCTACAGTCATCATATTATATACACAGCCCATTTTTTCATATATATGGCATTTCTAATTAAGTGAGGCTTTCAATTTTAACACTGTCTTTTAAATATATTGATTTATTTTCCCCAGCTTTATGGAAAGGAAGGATTATGTACTAAGAAAACGTAAGCAAGTGATATTTAAAAACTTGTATAATAGAAAATGTAACTATTTTCTAAATAACCAGTTCAAAATAAAGCCTTCAATATACTAGAAAAATATTATTTTTAATATTTTATTGTGAAATAGAGGCAGCTATGTGTGTGTTAAGATAATCTTAAAAGAAATATAATAATCACATTGCTAAACATTAGTAGATTCACATTTTTATATTACATTCCTGCTTAAATGGGAAAAAAAGCTCATCATACTATTATGAACCTAGTATATATGTTTTTCTACTCAACATTCAAATAAATAAAAATTTCCTCTATTCTAAAATAATCACATTACACAACCACATATTTTTAAAAACTAGATCTCATTCTGGTTTTCTACTGCCACTAACAGTAGGTATTTCATGGTCAGTCTCTTTTTTAGGATCTACCATATTTTTATATCTTTCCCCACGATGTCTTTCCAGGTATGGTCCCCAGTTAGAAGCTGGTCTGCAGCAGCTTACAATGCGCTGAAAAGCAAAGAAAAAAAATGAAAATTTTAGAGTGTTAAGTCTCCTTGCTAACCAAAATGAAATAAGAACCATAGAAAAGTAAAAAAAGATCATCTAAATTCTTAATATACTGTCTACCAAAAAAAATGATACTCAAATGTAACCAATTGTTAACAGAATTGTATTAACTACAAAGCCAAAATAATTGAGTATGTAAATGATTTCAAAAGAAAGTGTTTCGTGAACCCATTCAAGCAACAATATCACTTCATATACTTTCACTGAATTCTCAGACATTTCTATCCTGGCCTTAGGGTGAGGGTTAAGTGAGGATCTAAACCAGGTATGCCTGGGAAGTTTCAATAACCAAAGAAAGGGTCAAACCATTGATCTAGATCCACAAAGCACTCACCTAGATCTTGAACCCAATCTGCCTGCTGAGCCTACCTTGTCATTGTCCTATTGAGATGTCATAATCAACTCCCCTGGGCCTCCATGGAAGAGGGATAATTCAGGGTCTAGACTGAGTTCAAGAAATTTACCAGAGTTTTTCCAGTTTTAACATGCTATTACAGTATGTATTATAACCAGATGAAGTTTTAAAGGTGAAAATTATAGATATAAAGGAAAAAGGTCATTTGCTTTGTGTCATCTCAGTAGAACTCAGTACGGGTATAGATACCATAACTTTTAAAGTATAAATAATATTAACATGCTTACTTGAAGGATGGTTCCTTCAGCTTGAATTAATTTTGTAATAGCCATAATTGGAATCCAAATAATACAGAAAATAATCATACACCAGCCTAGAGCAACTCCCCAGTCAGGGTATGGAATTTTGCCATAATCAGGTCTATGAAATTGTACCAATGACCAGATCAAGATTGCCTGCGAAAGTAAAATATGAAAAGAAAATGGTAAAGATTAAACTTTATTGCACTAATGATTTCATTTGCACTAAGTATTAGCAATTTGATTCCATTCCTTAGAAATAACTTATCAAAAGCAATTAAAATGAAAATACATTCAAGCCAACTAAGATAATCAGGTAACTAGCCAGAAGATAAAATACTAAATGAACGAATCTAAATAACTTGTATTTGGCTCTGAATAGATTCTTCCAAAATTAGCACTTCCATATACTTATAAAAGATACAAATACTTGTACAACATGTATTTCAATAAAATACTGAAATACAACATTTATTTCACTTATAATAGCATGGTTTTATTCTGTTCTATAAGCTAGCCAGCATATCAATCAATTCAATGAGAATGTAAAGTACACTTTAGTGAACATGCTTTGCACCTTGCTTAGCAGTTGTTTCTATTATTTTCCACTACACAGAGCACCCCTTACTCCACACCCAAAACACACACGCATTCACACATTGGTACATAATTACCAAAGCACCCTTCACTTTCTTATTGAGAAAAAAACAAGCTCAATATATGTTTGGGCAAAACAGTGACTCTTCAAGATGAAAACTAAGGCCAAGTTTTTTAAAAAGTATTTTAAAAACAACCTACTAGAATGTTGCAGCATTAAAACTAATTATTTAGAAATCTGTAAAGCAAACAAAACAAAATGAGCAAAAACTAAAAGATCATCTAGTAGTTCCTCTAAATTTACCTGTCTTGAATTTTATAGATATTCAAGTTTAATTTTAGAATTAAATAGATTAATTTCTTTCATTTCATTACAGTAATTTAAGTTTATTTCACAATTACCATAATTTTACGTAACTACAAGAGAATGGCTGAGGGATAGTGGAATCTAATATATATGACTTTATACAAAATAGATGATAATGTATATCATTTAATATCTAATACTTTTGCATTTTAAAGTAAATCCAGTTGTCAAACCTAGTAATCAGTGAAAATTAGCTGGCTAAAAAGTCTAGTTAGATTTTCTAAGTTGGTAAAGGGCTTATATTATCATGGAGACTTGTGGAGACTTGTGAAATAAGGAAAACAATATTTAGTAGCACTGTGAAAATCCCAACCGCTCACTACTTGAACCTGACCTTATAATGTTAAAAACACTCTCTAAAACAAATTCTAGATCAAATTATGTAATGGCCTTTTCTAGGAAAACCTTTGAAGCGTGGGGGCAGTGAGAACCAAAGCATCCTCTGTAAGGCTTTGCCACTGCCCCACCCCCACCATTATTTCTAGTCTATAGAAATTCTCTGTCCCATTAAGTGTTTATTTTGGCATTCAGCCTTTTACTGAGCTTTTATTTAAAGATATCATGTCTATATGTCATGTTTCTCCAAGAAGGCATCTTTTGCTTTCCCTCAGCTCCTAAATAGCACCAATTTTTAACATAAACTATTGCCTCTATTGACACACATGAGTTTCTTTTAGTAATTTCAGATACTAAACACTTCCCATAAAAAAATATGCATTAACAACTGAGTGTTGTTTCTTAGCAATTAGTATATTTAGATTGAATTCCTTGAAGGCAGAGACTGGGTCTTAAGCACAGAGGTTAAGAACATTGTAGATGGCTCAGCATATTTTTTAGGGAATGAGCAAATGACTGGTTTTTAAAAATTTAGCCTATTGATAATTTTTAAGTATCTAGGACCTTTAAGTCTATAGGAGCCTGGTTATTTTCTCAAATGGTAACTGTTTAAGCCTATGGCCTCAAAAATTATACTACAAAGAAAGGCATTGTAATTTAGGCAACTTGGAGGCGCCAGTCATGAAGTAAAAGTTGAAAATCATTACTTTATGACATTAATTTGCCTTACTGTATTCAGTGTGAATAATTCAAGTTTACCTTAAAAGTGTTTAAATATATATATTATTGATACCAAATTCATGGCATGTTAATACTTACCATCAAAACCATAGGCGTAATGACAAACCAACAAGCTCTCCACCATAGCCAGAATATCCACCTTTTTGTTCCAATCATCATTTCTATATCTTCAATGAATCTGTTGCCTCCTAAAAACAACAAGGAGTGCATTCAGCCCTTATTTATACTTTCATGCATTAATCATTGTGGCCCCAAGTTATCTTTCCATGTCTAAACATTTTCCAATATTACAGCAATGAAGCATATATATACCTTTAACTACATTTTATTCATAATAAATTTTTGTCCAGTATATTATACTTAGCTATTACAGTAAACATAATAAGAAGGAATCAAACTAAGTCATTTTAGTAAAATGTGTAGATAATTCTATAGTCACTGTTTACCATAAATCCACATGATTCCCATTAGTTCCAGTATAGCTGCAATCAAAATGCCCCATCCAGCAGAGAAGTGGTCAATCAGATGAACCCAGTAAATTCCAGCCTACCAAAAAAATCAGTTACTTTTAAGTATATTTTTAATTATTTCTATGATTGATGAGGTACTCAAATTGAATCTACTAATTTGATTTTAACATATGCTCCTTGGTTTCACCTCTGCCAAAATGCGAAAAGGAATGTTTTCAAATGTAAACACAAACGTGGCTTTAAATATCTCAAACAGGATGTACCTTTTATTCTATACTGAGTCACTGTTAAAAAATAAGCATTTAGAATAGTTGATTATCAAAATGATATGCAGTGTGTGCTCTGTAGTAGCTGACAAGAAATACAGCCTATGTTTAAAGTATATAACTTTATTGTAATTGGGGAAATTGTCCATTATTGGGCTTTTTCCCCCTCTGCCAAATATACTTACTATTGAAATTGTGTTATAATGGGGAAAAAATCTGGGCTAAAACTCAGAAAATCTTGATGCAAGTCAGACTTGGACTTGTCACTAAACATCCTCTTAAACCTTGGCTTCCTCATTTAGATTATAAAGTACATTCCAACTAATATTTTGTCTATGAAAAAATACTGTAGTATACCTGAGTCACACACACGAGGCCAAGGAGAAACAAAACCAAGCAGCAACCGGAAGTTATGAGAACCCTCATTTTCTTCATCGCTTTGGGAAATAAATCTTGAATCGTTGTTGTAATCGTTTCTTCAGAAGGGAAAAAATGACATGTCAACTCATTTGCCAATAATTTTAATCACAGAAATCAACTTCTATTAATCAAATTTACAAATATGTGTTGAGAATATATGCTGGGCCCTACTTCTTACTTTTAAAAATCCATGGGGTCCTTTCTCTCGGCAGTGACTACTCATCAGTTCTGATAAGAATCAAATGGAGCCCTATTTGTTGTTTTTAGTCTGTTTTATAAGGCTTTTCATTGGTAGCAATTATAAGGTATCAGGTTCCCGAGGGCTGAAGTAGTGTGAAAGAGGGTTATAGGGAAGGAAGAATTCTAGTAGAACTTTTAAATAAGGTAAATATTTGAATAAATAACATGGAGACAGAAAGGCCTTCTAGGTTTAAGAAATAAATGTGTTTGTGAAACAGGGTACTGGCTAAAAGTAGAAGGATATATGAGTAAAAGGATTAAGAAACATATTCGAGATTTTTGGAGGGCTTTGAAAGTCAACTAGAGGAAGCTGGACCTTATCCTGTAAACTATTTAAATGGTTTATGTAAGAGCACGATATGATGAAATTCAGAATTTTTAGGTGGGTACCCTAGGGAAAATCCCTATGTGTACACAGAACCATGTGCAAGAATAGTCATTGCAGCAGTGTGTGTAATTTTTAAAAATTGGAAATAATCCAAATGCCCATCATTATGGCAACAGATTGTGAATTAATTAGTGCTATATGTCTATGTATCAACATGGATTCATAACACATATGAAAAACAACTGTCAGAATGATATGTATGCTATGAAACTTCACATTTATGTGAAATTTTTAAAATTTATATGTTATTTATGGATACATATAAAATGTATACAAACATGGTCTGACTAACATACATAATCCATGGTGACGGTTGCTTCTAAGAAGGAAGAAATGTGAATTGTATTAGACAGAGAAACACAGGGGACTTCAAATTTATCTATAACAGTTTAGTTTTCTAAAAAATATCTGAAGCAAATATAAAATATTAATCTCTGCTCCTTTGGGGTGTCTGATACATGAGTACTTTGTATTTTTCCATATTTAAAACTTAAGTTAAAAAGAACTTTCAGTAAGATGATTTTGAGAGTAAAAGCTAGAGGGGGGCAACAAGGGTAAGAAAAGGATGTTTTTAAGTAGAGGAAACATGAGTAAAATATAAGAGGGATATGTTAACATTGGGAGTATTTCTTACCAATGGAAGCAAACTGAGAGTCGAGACCCAAAGTCAAAAGCATGAAGAAAAATAATATGGACCAAAATGGCCCACCTGGGAGTAGAGCTAGAGCTTCTGGATAAGCAATGAATGCCAAATCAAAACCTAAGAAAATAAATGGCATTTTAATTTAAAATTAGTTGCCAAGAAAATTCACATATTTGAACATTTTCAAGATAAGATACTAGAGGGCTTCCCTGTTGGCGCAGTGGTTGAGAGTCCGCCTGCCGATGCAGGGGACACGGGTTCGTGCCCCATTCCGGCAAGATCCCACATGCCGCAGAGCGGCTGGGCTCGTGATCCATGGCCGCTGAGCCTGCGCGTCCGGAGCCTGTGCTCCGCAACGGCAGAGGCCACAGCAGTGAGGGGCCCGCAAGAGACATGTTCATGGAATTAACTTTTTAGTCTTTATGGAATTAACTTTTTAGTCTTTAACTCTCTTTCCAAATGTTTACCCCAAATCACTATATGTAGTGCCATTTAATTTATTTTTTTCACTGTACATTTCACAGCCGTGTAGTGCCATTTTATTTTTTTATTGAAGTATAGTTGATTTACAGTATTATGTTACTTTCAGATATACAGCATAGTGATTCAGTATTTTTTGCAGATTATACTCCATTATAGGTTATTACAAGGCAATGGGTGTAATTTTAGTGCCCTTTTAATTATTATATGGATACCTGCAAAATTGTATGGAATGAAACTATAAATTGAATCTTATTTTCTATTTGTTTTTTTTGTTTTTATTTTTTACTTATTTTAAACATTTTATCAGGAAGGCACATTTTTTCTTTTTATACAGCAGGTTCTTATTAGTCATCAATTTTATACACATCAGTGTATACATGTCAATCCCAATCACTCAATTCATTCTATTTGATGTATGTTACCTTTAGAGACGCTTTATAAAAAAATTTCAGTCATGCTATATGATACTTAGTTTTAAGTATTTTAAGTTTCTCCAACCTCCCAGAGGACTGGCCTAGGAGTCAGGAGAATTAGCTTCTAGCCTAGGCTCTGTCACTTCCTAATGATTCGATCTTCTGCAAGACATAACATTTCTGTGCATCAATCCACTCCTCTGTAAATGAGGAGCTGGATACTAGATGATCTCCAAAGTCCTTTCTAGTCCTAACATTCTGTTCTCATTCATCGATCTCTCCATCAAATGATACTAACCATAAATAGAAATTTAATAAGAAAGTCCTACTTAAAAGAACCCTAGAATTCTGTTCCTGAGAATCTTTAGCCAGATAATTAAGCATCCCTAGTTAATGTCTTTAAAGTTAGGAAGTTCACTAATCAGATTCCTTTAAAGCTGGACACAGCTGTATACTCAAAGTCAGTTGTGTTTCTATCTGTATGACATTTGTGCGTTTTAAAAATTCAGACCTAATAGTGTAATTTTACATGGATTAATTTTTATATAGTCTCTCATATATTCATGTATACATATTAACACACACATGTATATATATGTATGTGTATATAGATATACATACACACAGATGAAGATAATGCATGTAAAGTGCATAGCATGATGCCTGATACTTGCAATTGTGCAGTAAGTAGTTCCTATTAAGGATTAAACAAAATTCGGAAAAAATATTCTTAAACAAGTGTTCTGTAATGTACTGTTGTTTCTCAGATCATCTAAGAATTATTAACTCATTAAAACAACCAAGTTATATAAGATGAAATGAGAAAGAAAACACAATACCCTAAATCTTGAGTGCTTTAATTGCTATAAAATATATCAGTGTTTCTTAAATGAGCTATATTGACTTAATCAAAGTTAATAATATATAGCATTACATACCTGATTTTACAACTTGAGAGACTTCCTTTCCAGATATATGAGCCATGTGTCCCAATATAGAAAAAATAGCAAATCCAGCAAACACACTAGTGAGGCAATTTGCCAAACAAATTACAATGGCATCTAAGAAGCAGTTGTTATTGAACTTATTGTAAGATGACAGAGCAACTAAACCACCCCAAGCCACTGACAAGGAATAAAATATCTGTGTGGCAGCATCTTTCCAAACCTACAAGGAAAATAATATTTAAAAACACACTCTTAATTTTTCATTTATATAAAATATTTCATATATACAAATGAATAAATATTCATACAAGAACAAAATAAATACCCAAGTACCCACTACTCAGCTTAAGAAATAAAATGTTACTAGTCTATTTTTTTTTTTTATAAATTCCAGGGACTTAATGTTTTTTTTTTTTTTTGAAGATGTTGGGGGTAGGAGTTTATTAATTAATTTTTTTTTTTTGCTGTGTTGGGTCTTCGTTTCTCTGCGAGGGCTTTCTCTAGTTGTGGCAAACGGGGGCCACTCTTCATCTCGATGCGCGGGTCTCTCACTATCACAGCCTCTCGTTGCAGAGCACAGGCTCCAGACGCGCAGGCTCAGTAGTTGTGGCTCATGGGCCTAGTCGCTCTGTGGCATGTGGGATCCTCCCAGACCAGGGCTCGAACCCGTGTCCCCTGCATTAGCAGGCAGATTCTCAACCACTGTGCCACCAGGGAAGCCCTGTTACTAGTCTATTAAAGCCTCCCTGTGCCCCTTCCTGATCATATCACTCTTCCAACCTCAGTGGTAACTGCTATCCTGACTTCTGTGTTTATCATTTCTTCAATGTTCTTTATATTTTTACTAACCTAAACAATATGGCATTTAGCTTTACATGTTTCTGAGTTTATAGAAAAGTTTTCTTAAAGCATGTAAACTTATACAACCTGCTTTTTCCATTCAGTAGTGTATGAGATTTATCCATTATCAATTTGAACCATATAAAATTTCAATTTTATAAGTCAAAAATGAAAGAATATAGGCAAATTCATATGGTTCAATTAAATGTATGTAGTTCTGAACATTTTTTTCCACTGCTGTATTGCCCCACTAAATATTGCCAAATTATGCTCCAAAGTAGTTGTATCACTTTGCACTCCCACCAGCTGGTATGAGAGTTCCCATTCCCCTACATCCTTGCCAACACTGGTCAGAATTTTTAATACTGTCCCAACTAGTGGCTGTGAAATGAGTTTTGATAACCCTAAGTACTTTATAAGGTTTAGCATGTTTTTATGTGTATATATTCCATAGTCTTTTCCTGTGAAATTCCTGTTCATATTTTTTGCCAATTTTTTGTTTGGGTTATTCGCCTTACTTGATCTCGAGGAATTCTTTATGTAGTTCGGATTCTAATCCTTTATCTGTTATATATGTTAGTTTTTTTCTCCCAATTTGTGGCTTATATTTTTCACCTCTTAACATTGTGTCCTTTGATGAACCAAAGATTTTGTTTTAATGTAGCTGAAGGTATTCATCTTTGCTTTTATGTATTGTTCTTGATTTCTCTGACTTAAAAAAAGAATCCTTAGCCCAAGGTCATAAAGCTACTATCCTATATTTTCTTCTAAAAGACTTAAAGTTTTGCTTATATCCTTAAGTTTTCAGTTCACCTGAAATTGATACTATGCATATTAAATTAGGAATCCCAACACATTGCTTTCTTTCTTTTTTTTTTTTTTTTGCCCGTGCCGTGTGGCATGCGGCATGTGGGATGTGGGATCTTAGTTCCCTGACCAGGGATCAAACCCGTGTCCCCTGCATTGGGAGCGTGGAGTCTTATCCGCTGGACCACCAGGGAAGTCCCTCAACACATTGTTTTCTAAATGGAATATCAATTATCCGAAGATAATTGATATTATCAATTATGTCCAAAGATAATTGATATTTTCAATTATATCAATTGGATAGTCAATCCCTTTCCCACTCACCTGCATCCCCACTTCTGCCACATATCAAGTTCCATATGTTCATGAATCTGTTTCCGAGATTACTATTCTGTGCCACAGGTCTGTATATCTATACCTAGGCTAACACCACATTATTTTTATACCTATAGCATTATAATATTGTTTCATATCTGGTAAGACAAGTCTTCCTCACTTCTTCAGAAACACCTTGCTTTTTTGCCTTTTCTCCTTTGCATAAATTTTAGAATAAATTTTCAAGTTCCATGGAAACTGTGCTGGGAATTTGATTGGAATTCTATTTACTCCACATATCAACTTGGGGACAATAAGAACATTAATTCTTAACAAGGGTGGTACTAGGCAGTTTTTGAAGAATGATGATACATTTAGGCATCCCCTCAATCATCCAGTACCCTCATTCCATGTTTTGATTAGAGCCCCACGTGGCTGGCCTCATCTCTCCATCTAATTCGACCCCTTTATCATTCCCCCTTTCACGATCTACCCCTCCTATGTCTCTGCTAAAGGACAATAATAAATCTTAGAAACTAACCTAGGTAAATCCATTTTAATAGTAAAATTCTGTAGATATAACATTACCCCAAAGAAAAATCTAATTGTGAAGACTTCACATAATAGGGCTGGCATATATGTAGGCAAAAGTGTGGTTTTAGTCCTTCTGAAAACAGGACTGGTCAGTGGAAGGCAGGCCGTATAACATGGTGACTAACAGTTCTTGCTCTGGAGTCAAAAAGAATGAAGCCTAAATCCAGTACGTCTCACTTTCATTGAATTTGATTTATTTAACATCTTCAAGCCTGTTTCATCATCTATAAAATGGAGATGATGATGATGCTAATAATAGTAGTAATAATTATGTGTCCTAGGAAGGATGTGAGAATTAAATGAGATAACATATGTAAAGCAATTAGTAGGATACTCAGTGATAGCTATTATTGTTTTTATGGAAAAGAAACATAAATTGATACTCGGTTTCTTTTGTGGAAGTTAAAAACAATAATTTTCTCCTTGAAAGATATGTAATCTATTTCCAATTTCAATTGAAATAAAGTTGTTAGGAGTGAAATAAATACTAGGTCTTCAGAATACAGCTTGATGTTAGATTATTATTACATCTTATTTCTGACATGATTTTGTTATATATAAGTGAAATATATATATAATATATATACTGGCAGGAAGCCAGTAGGAAGTAAAATGGATGGATAAATAGATGGATAGATAGACAGCTAGATCATGGTTATTTCCCTTATATATAACAAAATCATGTGAGAAAAAAATGCTCTGTTATTTCTTAGGCAGTTGTACATATTAAGAAATGAACAACATGTTTATGTTGGTCTCTCAGCTGCTTTGACTTGATACATTATGTATGCATATGTGAGTTGGGGGAAGGAGGCTGGAGGTCGTGTGGCAGGTCTGGGTTGTGTCAGAATGCTACTGCATACCATGATGTACCTAGGCTGCAAATAAAAGTGAAATATAGTTCCAAACATAGTTATAATCTCTATATCTACCCATCTCATAGCTATATACAAGATTATTAGTTGAGTGATTAGGAAACCTTAATTCAAGATGCAAAAGCAGGCTATGTAAATTTAATTAAGTGTGACTCTTCCTGGGTCTCAACTTCATCACTGTAAAATGACGGAGTTAGTAAAATAGTCACTGGAGACCCCTCTAGCTATAAATTTCTATGGTTCTCTACTCTCCTAGAGATATCAGTAGAGTTCAAATACTTAAAGAAAAGGAAAAAATATATACTTATGATTGCATGTTTAGAGTATGGATTGGAGCAGAATAAAAAGCATCTAAGAAAAAATTCTCATTGCCAGCAAACCCAAAGAAGGCATGAGGGTAGTGTTTGTGTTGGGGAGAGGAGGTAGGATGATTAAACTGTATGTTTCATAAGGAGCTTTAGGCTTAGCTCGGATGTTTTAAAGACAATAGAGACACCGAAACACAGACCAGTATAAAATAGTCATATAAAATTTTCAGGATAGTTTCACGGAGCTATAAAGCCCAGGTGATCTGAGGCTTGTAAAAGCCACTTAAAGGAATATCAAAGGGGCTTTTCAACTGTGCTCCAAGTTATGAGGTTTAAAGAAAATGGAGGGTCCACTTCTTAGGGAAAATGTTGCATCTACAATACAGTATTATATAACAGCAATAATTAAAATACTTGTGTGCTCATATTTATATAATGGTTTACCATTTCAAAGAACATTAACATATTTTATCTTGTGTAATAACCTAACAGAGGGAAGATGATGAGTCCCAACTTCCATTTTATTTGCTTCTCATCCATTACCAAAAATGGTCTTCTAGTTGGAAAGAGATTAACAGACAAGATTAAAAGATATGAGGCCCAAGGTAAATGAAGAAATCAACACAGGGGCCTACAGACACATCAAACTATGTTAATCTCCAACACATAAACAATAAAATTTCATAGTTCTAAAATAATTTAGGGTTTTATGGTTAATTATTGAGTGAAAATTGGACACACAGAAGGTAACTGAAGGCCAGAGATTGACCTCTCAATTTTCAAAAAGGTAAAGGATGGATTTCCATTACTAAAAACTGATAAATTTGACTTGCTTACCAGTACTATTCTACAACAGATAATTAAATATCCGGATTGTGAGTATTTAGAAAGTCACAATTGCTGGAAATTAGCATGAGTTCCACAAAGAATACCATAGCAAACTAAAACTAATATCCATTTTGGCTAACAGTACTAATATGGTAGATATTATAGTGTTTCTTGATTTTAATGTAATACCGTGGGGTTTTACCTGACCAGAAGCTTAATGTGTTCCAAGAATGTGACATGACTACTAAAACAGTGAAAGTGTTATTAGCCTGTATCAATAGAAGCATAGTATATAGAGTACACTTACTGACAATGCTGTCTGCAGTCAAAATTGTAAAAGATTTTATGTACCTATGATACACACAGCCATTGTCTGGAGATAGACTAATATTAAAAGGGGTTACCAATTCATATTCATGGTACATATTTATGTGTCTGGTACAAGTAACAGTTTTGTTTATGGAATGCTTCATCCATTTCAAATTTATGTTTTAAGTTCATAATATTAACTTTTGATATTAACTTTTGAAGACAATTAAAATTTATATTAGAACTTTAAACCATCAGCTATAATCTTTAAACCTACTACGAGTTTATCTGATAAGTCACATAGCCCTAGTCATCAATTTGCGGGTATTCATGCATGAAATATTCTTTTTCAGATTAATAAGCCCCAAATCCTTTTGGTCAAATAGAATCAGTTTGAATAAAATGACTTTGAAAATCCTATTGCTAAAAATGATTGTCTCACTTCCAATAAGAGAGCATTAGTGTCATGTTAAATAGTTAAATCAGACATCCTAGGGGACGGAAACGCTAATAAACTTAAGTACATATTCTTTTGCAAGCTACTATGTTATGACACTCAATGGCAATCAAAGATTTTCAATATTGGCTTTTAAGTTTTACCTCCTCAGATAATTTGAAATCCAAATTGTCTTACCTCAGCTTCCCTAAGTTTTGTAAAATTTGACTGTGCTCCAATATAGTATGAAATGCCTTTTGATGCGCCATCCAGAGTTGCCCCTCGGATCAGCAGGATTAGCAAGACAACATAGGGGAAAATAGCTGTAAAATATACCACCTACCACGAAGAACAACCAAAAGTTAATGTTATCTCTTTAAATCATGGTGTACAATTATATACAAATAAAGTTATTAGCCAGTTGAAATTAGTAAAATAAAGTATCAAAGATTTCATTAGATTATTAATGTCTGATAATACTAATACCAATGTTGGCATAATTTTCTCTTCCTGTTCTCACCACTCTCAAATGATCCACTTTCAAAACACTCTGATGTATGAAGCAATATTTACCAGGTTTGTGTTGTAAATACACAATACATTAGCAATGGTAACTTGGAATCTAGATCGAGCGCTTTCCTAAATGTATCCTAATAAATGTCTGAGGGGACTGAATAGCACCTCTTGGTAAATTACTGCATTGATGTGGGAAGGGAAATGATTTTAAACCCTGCATGATACTCAATCCCCAAGGAGAAGGAAAATCTCCTAGTAGGTGTCCAAATTCCATGAAAGTTGATTAAGTGAATACTGGACACTTGCTATTATTATCCTTAAAGCTACCATTAAGAGAGTTTGATAGCACACATATATACGTGTGAACTGCTTGTGTCCTAGATAATACATGGTTCCAGATGAGCAGACTGCCTTTGAGGCTGGCTTTTCATTAATGTGGATGATTTCTTTGGTCCATAGATGTCGTATGTTTGATAATATGTCCAAGGAGATGATTTAAACAAGTCATCCAGAGACCAATAAAAATTAATTGCGTGGGTAAATGGCTTTTAATGGATTCTTTCGATATTAACATCAAAAAGGAACCAAAGGTTTCAAAAATGTGAAATTGCAACATTATTTTGGAAAGTTTCCACTGACTTTGTGATGTTCACTGTATTTTTGTGATCTAACAGCATGTCTCATTACAATGTAACATTAAGTGACTGTGCTAGGTATTGTACCAGAACACAAAGATAGTATCCACAGTTATTCCTGTCCTCTGTCTTTAAGGAAATTTCAGTCTAGTAGTTACAAACACATACACATTTACTTTTCTGAGTACTGTACAACTGCTCACAGAGAAAATTTCATACTGTTCTCAGAAATTGCCACAATGCTCTCTGAAGGTTTAAAAGATAAAACAATGAAGTGGGAAATGTTTTTCAGAAGAGGACTCTGCTGAGACAAGGTTCTGAGTCAATTTTGGCAAGCTTTAAGAGAACAATGGAATAGTTTTTATCCTTCTCTCTCTAACAAGGGGAATCCTGACACTGTTACCCTATACAACATATATAACAAGGATCTAAACCTTCCAAACCAAACATTGCAATATATAATTCCATTCAAGATGCTTCTTTATTATAGTAGGACAGAAATACTCCCAAGCCTCAGAATGCTGTATCAGCTAGAAGGGCCCAAGTTTAGAGAAGTTTCACACATGTAGTACTAATTTTTGCTTGTTTTCTTTTATTTTTAATAATAGCAGTGTTCTTATGTATTTTCTTAGAGCGAGGCTGCCTACTTAGAAAGCTTTTCACACATTTGAATGTTCCCATCATAGAAAAAACATGCATTTGGTAATACCTGGCATTGAACTACAATGAAATCGGAAAACAGCTACATCACTGTCTAATGTGTTTTCTAAATTACCTTCCCAGAAGACTTGATTCCTTTAAATAGTGCTGTTCCAACTATGAGCCAGGCCAGAAGAAGACAAAGTGCTAAATACCACACAATGACTCCAGGCTCATCCAATCCACTTGACCGTCGGAGCGCCACTTTACTGAAAACACATAAGCCCTTTGATGAACACACAATCACTTGTCTTAATACACTGAATTTTTTAATATCTTTCATCCAGGGAGAAGCTTCATGAGTATTTTATTAATACATCACTGTTGTGTGACTCTTTTATTGATGTAGTTGTATGGAGGGGCAAAAATAGTTCAGTGAAAAATTAGGCTCTGAACTTTCTGGTCAACTGCAGCCAATCCAAAGTTCCAAACCCCAGAATAAAAGATCCACTCATTCCTTTAGCTATGATTTTCCCCTAATATTTCAAAGCTCCTGTATGGAAAGAAATTAACCTTACATCAGATTATTTCATTTTACTTATTACGGTATTTTTTCTCAAGTTCAAATGATGGAGAAAACATTTAAATTGTATTAAATATTTTCTTATTCATCATACTTGTAGTTATCAAACCTAAATGGTCCCATTATTTATACCTTTTTCAAAGGTATAATTCCATGATTTCCACTAGGGACATTTATGGATCTAGGATTTTAATTCTTAGCTTTATATTTGGAACATTTCAAGGTCCAAATTTTAAAAGGGTCACAAAAAGCAACAACATGGGGCTTCCCTGGTGGCGCAGTGGTTGAGAGTCTGCCTGCCAATGCAGGGGACACGGGTTCGAGCCCTAGTCTGGGAAGATCCCACATGCCGCGGAGCAACTAGGCCCGTGAGCCACAACTACTGAGCCTGCGCGTTTGGAGCCTGTGCTCCGCAACAAGAGAGGCCGCGATAGTGAGAGACCCGCGCACCGCGATGAAGAGTGGCCCCCGCTTGCCACAACTAGAGAAAGCCCTGGCACAGAAACAAAGACCCAACACAGCAAAAATAAATAAATAAGTTAATAAACTCCTACCCCCAACATCTTAAAAAAAAAAAAAAAAGAGCAACAACATGGAGCTGAGGAAGAGCTCATTACAGCAATAGTCAAAGAAGTTATGTAAGGGTAAAGGGTATGTATACAGTAAGGAGATTAAAGAGAGATCATTTAAAATTAATAAAAGCAAATATAACCCCAAACATCTATTTTTACCATATAATGACAATTATAAGCAAAATGGATAATGAAGAATCTCAGCCTTAAATAGCAATTTTCCCCCAATATTACTCATCACCCAACTGTTTATCATTAGAACTTGCTCATTATAGTCTAAAAGTTGCATATTTTTCCTTCAAAGCAATGCCCTAGCTTATAGCTAATAAGCACTGTATAAATCATCACTGACAACATTGTGCCCATTTAATAACTAACTTATAAACGACAATCTGTTAACTGTGAGCTAATTTTGCAGGCTACTACTACTCACACAGGCTAGGTAAACATTTGAGTCAAACGACGTATAATTTGCTCTGACTCCACCCCCCCCCTTTTTTTTCTACTTATATGAGTTAAGAAAGGAGCGGATCAATATTTTATTGTTATAAAAAATTTTAATAACATCCGTTTAAGATGTAGATAATTTACTGTACTCACTTCCAATATTGTTCACTGGGAAGCTGCCCTGGCTGATAAACTTCACTTCCATTGATGCAGGTAAAATTGTTGGCGTCTAACCAGCTTTTATTCACTTGGAAGATTTCACCTAGCTTTATACTCACATTACAATGTGTCACTAAAAATTAGAAAAAAGAATACATACACAGACACATACTTAGTTTTAGAAGAGTACTTACCTGGAAAAAAAAAAAGCTTTAATGATGAAATATTTAAAGTACTGTCTAAATTGTTACTTGGTGAAGGTGGAGTAGAAATCTTACAAATGGAATAAGCCATGCACATTCAGCATCTTAAATCCTCTCTACTACTAAGCTGGGGGTGAGTATGAAAATATCTGCCTTTTTAAATTGTGGTTATATTTATAGTAATAACAGCTATAGAGTAACAATCATTTCAGTTGGGACTTAGTGCTCTAAGGAACTTTTCATATGTGGACTTATTTAACTTATATAGATAAATGACACCTTTAAATTCCTAAGAAGTGTTAAATCTTTATCACTTTATCCTCCAATATACACAGGCAATCCCAGTGGTAATAGTCTACAATACTGATGCTACATTGTCCCAAAGATTAGCAACACTCAACCATCAACTGAAACACTACTACTATCATAAATAGTGCTTTTCTCTCTTACCACTTTCCCATTTTCTTCCTTTTCTTGCTGCCCACAACTTAGGCCTGCAAGAAGTACTCCAAGTAGTGGTTTAGCCTTACTGGGTGCCCTCAGAAATTAACATATTGCATTAATCAATTTTCAGGTTATACATGCTTTATTCTGCTTTTATCAATAACCTATGTTTCACTTAAAATTGAACCTAAATTGGTTAGAAAATGATTTACCCCTTTAATCTTCTTAGAAAATATAAAAGAATGATGCAGAGTTAATAATATTTTTTAAATAAATAAATGAATTTTACCTATAGGCGATCTGCTACAGGTTTTATCTGCCCAATAAGAACAGTTTTTCCATGGTAGTTCACGTTGAAAAGAAGCAAACATGTAGTAAAGACTATAGGCAATTATGACATTATAATAGATTGTCACAAAAATGGATATCAGGACCATTGTAATCCCCACACCTGGAAAACAGAACAATTAAAATAAAAAACAAGTGAAATTTGTTTTCCTAATTCGTAAAGCTGCATCTCAATTTCCACAAAATCTATTTTAAAATGAGAAAACTGTTTCAAACAATGTTTTCTATCTCTTTTTTTTTTTTTTTTTTTTGATGGGGGAGACAGTACTACTGTCTGAGTAGCTTTCTTCTCAAAATTATTTTGATGATTGACTTTCTGAGACAGTTTTTTAGTTGATCAGAAAAAGGTTCTAAGATCAAAGACCTGTATTAAGCCATCGAATTCACATAAGGGAAAACCATGTTCATTATTATTTCTTATTAAGTCTGTAAATTCTGGTCAGAGTGGATACTATTAAAAAAAACAAACTATTCAAAGCTCATATCCTATCGACTCGCTGACCAATACTTCCCTCTTCATCTACAAACCAACATTTAAAAAAAATCTTTATTATAATTGCTTTACAGTAGTGTATTATTTTCTGCTTTATAACAAAGTGAATCAACTATACATATACATATATCCCCATATTTCCTCCCTCTTGCGTCTCCCTCCCACCCCTCTAGGTGGTCACAAAGCACGGAGCTGATCTCCCTGTGCTATGTGGCTGCTTCCCACTAGCTAGCTATTTTACGTAAACTGGGACCAAGTGAGAGAGTGGTATGGACATATATAAACCAACATTTTGACAAGTAGAAGATAAATCCTCTGAATGAATGTCCTAAAAGGAGAGTGTACAGCATTTCTACAAGTGCATGTAAAGAAAATTCAATAACTCAGTAACCATCCAAATTTAAACTTCTGAAATTTCTTTAGCTCAGTGGTTTCAAAATACAGCAAGCATACTGAATGTAACTCCTATGTTAAGACTAGCTTTTGAGGTAGCTTCCTTAATATTCCAGCACTATATTCTATCCACCTCGCTATAAATATATTTTTGATGTTACACTGAAGCCTTTACGAGTAGTTTTCAGCAGCTAGCACATACCAAAATGATATCTAATCTTCAAACAGAAAGGCTATTGGATGTTTAATAACAATCAAAGCATTAAAAAAAAACTTTCCTAGTGTCCTATTCCATTAGGAATGTTCAAGAACAAATAGTGACCTGCCCTTCAACTTTTCTGCCAAGATAATTCAAAAGATGAAAACAGGAAAATAATGACACCTTAACAACTCTCTCATATCCTTCTTAACCCCTACCATACCTGCAGCCCAAGATAAAGAGAAATATAAAGTAACATTTGATTTCTAAATTCGAGAGTGTCAAATAGTCAGAAAAGCAATGTATGCCCTTTTGCCTTTAATATGAGGACAGCTATATGCAGGAATAGACCAATAAGGAAAACATTTTAATACCAACCTTGAAACAATGGTAGAATCCTCCAAACTGAAACTGGACCTAAGCTAGCAAATTGTCCCAGTGAGCACTCTAGGAAGAACAAAGGTAAACCAGCCAGTGCTAGCATAATCGCATAAGGTATCAAGAAGGCACCTAGAAAACACAACAAAAGAACCAAAGCAGTATTATATGCCCAAATCTGGATGGCACTTTGACAACTAGCACAACATTTTGAAAGCATTCTGATATAGTGGAGTCAGAGAGTACTGGGTTTAGGCTCCAAATTTACTACTGTCTGTGAGAAAATAGTTGATTCTCTAAATCTTGGATTCCTCATCCATGAAATGGGGATGCTAGTATTACCTAATGAGGTTGTTGTGATTATTAAAAACAATAGCCCGTAAAAAGCAATCCAGAGAAGTTGAATGATCACAGGCTTTGGAGTCAGGGAGCCCTAGCTTTATATCCTGGCTCCATCATATACCAGTTATGTGACCTGGGGCAGATTACCTAACCTCTTAACCTTGGGTTCCTCATAAATGGGAAGAACAATGCCAACTCATCAGTTTGTGGTAAGGGTTAAATCACAGAGCCTATGTGAAAACACTTGGCGAAATGGGCAGGCACATAGTATATTTTCAAAGTTAAGTTCCCTCCTTTCTCCTTAAAAAATAAACAGTTTTTAAGACTTAGGGTTCAAATGTTAAATGTGGTTCAAAGTGGAAGTTACTACAGCTAAGTTCAGTATTCTCCAAATAGTCATAAGGGTCTTCACTCAACGTTAATAAGAAATATTATTTTGGGTAGAAGAATCTGAACAATTGAGATGCATTCAGAATTAACTTTCAATTTCATAAGGACTAATTCTCCTACATTTACATTATTCAGGCCCATTTTTGGTTTTTGTTTTAAACCTTTTATTATTTTACTTTTTTTCTGCCCGCTTTTAGGGCATAATACTATTCATTAGAACTATGACCAGATTTTTGGTAGAGGCAGGGACAGAATATTAAGCTTACTGTTCAAGTATTCTAGAAGTCTTAACAAAGTTTAATTAAAAAATGTGGAGATAAGTGA
Organism: Orcinus orca; assembly: GCF_937001465.1. Lineage (NCBI taxonomy): Eukaryota > Metazoa > Chordata > Mammalia > Artiodactyla > Delphinidae > Orcinus > Orcinus orca. The sequence goes on along the minus strand of NC_064580.1, from coordinate 101,202,070 downwards.
ATAAAAATAGCCTTTGGATTATGTACATTTCATACAGCCATGTTACATTTTTTTCCTCATATATTTTTCCTATTATGCTACTATAACATCATACCTGGGAATTACATTTTTTCTAACCCTAAAAATATATTCTACTAAAAATGGGAGACAACCGGGCTTCCCTGGTGGCGTAGTGGTTAAGAATCCTCCTGCCAGTGCAGGGGACACAGGTTTGAGCCCTGGTCCAGGAAGATACTACATGCCACAGAGCAACTAAGCCAGTGAGCCACAACTACTGAGCCTGAGCTCTAGAGCCTGCAAGTCACAACTACTGAGCCTGTGTGCCACAACTACTGAGCCCGCACGCCACAACTACTGAAGCCTGCATGCCTAGAGCCCGTGCTCCACAACAAAGAGAAGCCACCGCAATGAGAAGCCCACTCACCACGATGGAGAGTAGCCCCTGCTCGCCGCAACTAGAGAAAGCCCAAGCACAGCAACGAAGACCCAACACAGCCAAAAATTAATTAATTAATTTTTAAAAATTAGGAGACAATAAAGTACTTGTTACATACTAGTCACCAGAACATAGGGACAAATATGTTTTTATAGATGTTGCAATGTACATATCATCATTACTATGATTAATAGAAGTTTAATTCCTACCAATGATAAATATGAAGAAAAAGTAATACAAAATATCCCTGTTTAAACACAACAATAAGCAACGCTTTGCTAGCCCAGTGTAAGTAGGTTTTTAGACACACACAAAAAAGGATTTTCCTCAATGCTGTATAAGGCTTTTCACCCATTATATTATTTCATTATTAATAACAACCATAACTGGTAAATTATCAGTCCAGTATAGTGGTCACCAATTGTTAGTCCTGCTGACCTAGACCCTAAGGTAGTCTGATACTCCTCTTTCATAAACTGTTAAAAAGCTCCTACAGATAAAAATGACTCCAGATTTTAACAAGTCTTTCAAGCCTGACCATAATTTAAAATCTAATCTATTAACATTTGACAAATTTGAATTTCATGTTCCTCTTTTACCCTTGGGTAAAAGAGAAAGAAGCAATTGAGAGAGACTAGATCATCCATTACCCAAATGATGTGATCTTTAAAAACTGAGAGCCAATATGATACATTAATTTTTAGAGGAAGTGGTGAAAGAGGTAATAGCATACAATAAATAATGCCATTTTATTTCAGCTAAGTTTAAGAATTCTCTATTAAATCTAGTTTAATATAGTTCCTGGAAATTTATAGTAAGTACTGGGCCTATGTATGATGTCAACTCACAGGGAATTTCCTATTCTAAACTTGAACATAAGAAGTTGGAAAGGAGCCTGAATGCTTCTCTCCACTACACGGACCTTAGGACATAGACACCAAAAAGACGGTGATTCCTGAGTCATCTTCCAGCTCAAATTTATACCAAACCCATGATTAAACAATGTATGCTCTAGATAGGGTAATTTATGTCACCAACACTTAAAGTGTTTGATAAACAGAGCCCCTTTCTTAACTCTCTGAAGGCCAGTACGAATGTTTAATATAACCAATTAATAAGGAATATAAGATTGAAATATCACCATACAAAATCCTATTGTACCAAGAAGAATACTTATACTGACATCGTTTCACTGGTAACCAATTATGAAATATAAGGGGATGTCACCTCTACACTTCTAACAGAACCTGTAATTACAAGTAAATAAAATATGGTAAGTGAAAAGTGGTTTCAACATTACTAGAAGATTGTGCAATTCATTTTGTTTCCTTTTGTGTGTCACTTCAGACTTATTTTTTTCTCCTGTTCTAATGGAGTCTTCCTTAGTGATCTATGAGGTATAAACTGCATTATTTTGCAGAAATTAAACACCTAGCCTTGATCTACATTCTATTGCATTTTCAAAGGACCTTCTACATGATCAATCCAATTTAAAATACATGTAACTGAATATTGCAGCTTAAAGTACAAAACGTTTAATTACTTTTTAATCAACTCCTTCCACACTTAAATTTCCAAAATGTAATGCCTTATTTTATTTAAGCAAACAATTTATTTGAGCTTCTTATGAGAACGAGAATTCCCTGCCTTTTGCTTAGGTTCAGCTATAAATTAGGCAAAACACAACTTGAGTGTGAACAGATTATCATAGGAAGGTGTAAATTAAGAAGACGAAGTCATAGTTGACGATGACATGGGATTTCAGATCAGAAGCTCAGAAGTGCTAAATATACAACTTTTATCAAGTTTATATCTGAACATCTTGTGAAGCCAGCTTTCCAACGTGAGCTAGAAACTCATAGTCTAATAATAAAACGCAGTATGCTCATTTCCCATCCTCCCACTAACCCATATTATCATATAACTTTCCTCAGTTGTTATAATATCCTCAGAGGCCATAAAACACCGCACTTAAAACTGAAGAGGAAATAAATTGGGGGGGGGGAATACCTCCGCCATTGTTGTAGGTCAAATATGGGAATCTCCACACATTCCCCAATCCCACTGCATATCCAACCATAGATAAAATGTAATCAGATTTTTTGGACCAGTTGCCACGGTCCTGATTCTCATCATTTCCACCAACATGGAAATTCTCAGATGAAGCCGTCACTTTCTAGAAAAGGGAAAATATCAACAGCTTGGTTTTTTTTTTACTATTAAAAATTCCACAGACGCATAATTTCACAAAACCACAGAGTGACAGTGAGACAGAGACAGAGACAGAGAGGCAGAGAGAGATTGAGAGAATGAACCCTGAAAACCACAGCTAAGGAGGACACTTTCCAAGGCTGGGGAGATTTCTGAGGATGGCTGCTTTTACTTTACAACGTTTATCCCATGAAATGAAAAAAGCTCTGTAGGTGGATATTTTTACTACTTCTTCGGGTTAGATCATCCAAATTTTGGTGGAAAGGGTACATGTGGCACCCAGCATGATGGGCAAATGAAGGTGGGAAAATAAAATTTCAAATACAAAACTCTTAAAGATGAATTAGGTAAAATCAACGCTCTTGAAATCAGAGGAGATATTTGAGAAAAAGGATGAAATATAGTTTCTATTAAAAAAAATCATAGACTTTTTTTCATACTGGCTGGTAGTTTTGATGTTTGGAGTTGTCAGGGAAGTTTAACTTCTCTCCATATCCTGGAGAGTAAAATCAGTGCTTTTCTGAAAGCCACAAAATAATATTCAGAGACAAATTCTTCTGTCCCACCAGGTGGAGCAATGCTCGCTCCACTTCAGAGGACAGGGGAGAGTTCTTCAGGTCAGATAAGGACAATACATTTTCTCATTTCCCTCCCGCATATGGACACAGTCTGGAGAGGGACAGAAAACACAAGGTGGTGGGCACACCCAAGGCAGAGGATGAGGTGACCCTAAGACATCTAGCCACCAGAGTAAGAACTGTTCTATGTTTCCTCTACTCTATGGGGACATCTTGGGCACACGTGAAGGCAGTTGAACAGAAATGTGGAAAACAGGGAACAGCTGCAGAGAGCAAAATCTGAGACTTGCCTCCCCTTAAGTTTTCCCTTCCCAAGCCCTCCACACCACCCATAGCTCCCAGATTCCTACCTCCTTCCCTCTGCACTTGAAGAAGCTCGGGCACTTCAACTTGTCCATGGTTCACTGGCTCCCTGGGCTGCTCTGCCGGTCTCGCAGTCTGGCGGAGCTTGACTGGTGGCAGGTGCACACTCCCCCGTCGCTACCTGCCAGAGTGAGCCACCATGCCCAGGGGTGGGGCCATTTATGGAGGTAAGCTCTCTCCTCCCCCACCTGAGCACCCTGTCGTGTCAATTACTGGAAGGGACTAAAGTGAGGCTCCGGTTTTTCCCCTGGCAAGCTGGCATGTAGCAATCCCCTGCCCCGGGCCCCGGGAAAGGGCTGGGCTATGAGAGAACAGAGCAGTCAGAGCCGAGATGACTGACAGCCTTTGACTCAGAGCCGTGCAGGTGCCTTCGCAATCTTGCCTCCTTTCTGGGGTTCCCTGATTCCTCGTAACCTCCTCTCTTAGTCTGGTCTCTGTCCTGAGGCCAAGTGCTGATCTCCACCGGGGCTGGAGGTGGGGAGGGCATGGTCTGTGGGGTCCATTCCGTTCCCCAAGATTCTCCTGAACACACTGTACTGTCCTGGGCTCCGGGATTTCCCAAAGTTTTGCCACTCACTAGAAAGCACTTGATCCCCTGGGGCAAACACTGCTCCCAGAGGGAGAGCTCCTGAGCTGGGCACTTTGAAAAGTAGCCAGTTGAGATAAGATTACTCAGCTGGCTCTGCCTGAAAAGAGCAACTTTTGAGTCCATGTCTCGAGCACCTTTCTCAGCCTTCAGGACAACGTTGTCTTTTACAGGGATTGATTTCAAAGAGGCCAAACAAAACAAATTATTGAGCAGGTGTACGGGAAATTTTAAGCCTAACCAAAGACTTCACTTTGCAAGAAAGGCGAGGCCTAGAAAATAAACTCTGAGGAAGCATCCCAGCTTGGCCAGGGAGGAAAGTATTATTATAATGCTATTTACCAATGTAGCAGCTTTTCATCAGAAAACTCAAAGGATTTAAACTCGATCAGACAGATGAAAGATGACGGCAGTTCTATGAAGCACAGGACAAATCACTGCACACGGAGGAACCAGCCTACAGCCAAATCCTGTATCCTATGTTGCAGGTCCTTTGTTCTTCCATTTGCAATACAAATATGCCCTGGGGAATCTGAGCAGGTAAGGCAGAGGAAAGTCCACGAGTGAAGTGGGAAGGTAGTAAGGAGAAAGTATCAGCAAGTTTCATCTAATTTTGTCCTGAACACAGCACAGGCTGGTGTGTGTGTGTGTGCGTCTGTGTGCGCGTGTGCATGGACCGATTAGCGTTATATGCTACTGGTGTGACCTAAAGGCTAAAATGAAGGAATTACATTAACCTGTCTTGGACATAGAAGAGAAGAGAGGAAGGAAGACTTATAAACCTCTTTATGAAAGAATGAGCTAAAAAGCAAATCTAATAGCATTTACCAAACTATCAAAGTCCCATATCAAAGTTCTGTTTGCATGGGGCACTGGAAACAGATGGTAACCGTGGGAATAGAGACTAGGAATCTATCTATCCCAGGGGTAGGTGGTAAGCAGAGGAAACAACCAGCAATTTTCCCTGTCTGTTATACAGTAGAGAAGCTTCTAACAACTTTGAAAGTTTAGAGGTGTAAAATTTAAGATACAAGGTATTTTAGAGAATGTATTTTTTGTTTACTTGCTTGCTTCGGGTATATTATTCCCATGGCCATGCGTGGCTTTCCATGACATGGCTTCTTCCTACCTTTTCAGTATCATCTCTTGCCATTCTCTGCCTCAAACTCTTGAGCTTGTGTGTCCTTTCCTGTGCATGCACATACATGTTGTTACTCACCTCTGTGCCTTTGCTCATGCTGTTTCTTCTTCTGGAAATTCCTGCCTCCCTCATTTGGCTAACTACAACTCATCCTTTAAGACTCTGCTTAGGTGTTACCTCCTCCAGATCTTTCCACAATGGTTGCGCCTCTATTACTACAAACTGGGTTTAGATGCCTCTCCTCTGGATTCCTATGCTACTCAATACTCATTTTACATTGTGTGAAATTATTTGCTTACAGTCCTCTAGACTGCAAATTCTCTGAGGGCAGGGAAACTGTCTTAATCATTCCTGTATTTCCAACGCCTAGCACAAAACCCAACAGACACAGAGCAGGCACTCAGGAAATGTTTATTAGAAAATTTGACTCAGAAAAGTCCATTTAATAACTTTGTGGTCAAAGAAGGGAAAAGACAACTGGTCTAGAATCCATCCCCAAAAGATAATAAAATACCAGGAGCTCATTTTCTCTTCTTTGGGGGTCTGACTTATTAACTGATGAACAAACTGTGTTTGTGAATTCTTTTATTTATTTGGCACTTGAAAGAAGTGTGGAAATTGAGTGGGAATGTTAGCACAAGTTCGTGTGCCCGAAGCACAGTGAGGCCAAACAAACCGAAACATCGGAGTTTGGAGTAGAGAAAGGTTTATTGCAAGGCCACGCAAGGAGACGGGTGATTCAAGCCCTAAAAAGCCCCCGAGCTCCCCCGAGTTTCAGCAAAGCATTTTTAAAAGCCAGGTGAGGGAGGGGGGGTCACGGGGTATGTGATCAGCTGATGCACAATTCTCTGATTGGCTGTTGGCGAGGTAACAGGACTGTGTCACAAGGGTTAACATTATCAGTCCTTAGGCCTGGGCCCATGTGCTCATGGTCATCAAATAGTTGATATCTTCCATTTGGTGGGGGGTTTTCACATCTGTAAAACAACTCAGGAAATGTGCATTAAATACTGTTATCTAGGTACTTCAGAGAGGAGCTAAAGCAGAGGATATGGGGGAAAGACCTGTCCCAGGAAGGCCCTGTAGGGTCCTGCTCAGTTACAGGCACGAGAGAGAGGAAACTACATAAACTCAGTCACAGGGTAGGAATGAGCATAGTATGGAAGAACATGAAACGAATCTGTTTGTTGGGGTTAGAAATAAAGTTGGAGAGAGAAAGCGTGACCATTCACGTGCCGTTAAATCCAGGCCTAAACCATGGTCTGGTAAACTATAGAAAAGTGATTGTAAACTTGGGAATCACACATAGCACACTCATTTTTGTTGTGCAAAAACACCTCAAAATTATGATGAATGACCTTGAAGCATCAAGTTGTGCAATGCTGGACTTTAAACTATGGGCCGTCTCCTCCAGGACACACATACCTCAGCCATGAATCTGCTTAGCCTAAAAAAAAAAATCATTGACAGAATTTTAAAGATTTATTTAGTAGTAAGTCATTAGCAACTAAAAATCAGCTCCTAACTATGACTTTGTCCAGGAAAAGAAACATTAAAATAAAAACCGATCCAGTAGTTATATCCCACATTCTTTCCCCTTCTTACTGAGATTAAATTTATGTCACTAGCCATGGAAGTCCCTTCGATCTTATTTTTAGTCACTAAGTATAAAAGTGTATCATTAACTAAGGCTTTCTTCTAGCTACTTGGATGTGAAAATTTTGCACAAATCAGAAGGCAGTTGAAAAATCTCACAAACCCAGTGCCTTACTGAGTAACCACGCTGTTTTCTAGACTTCAGCTGGAAGAACCCTATTAAACTTCACCAGCTGAAAGTATAAGAGAAGGAACCCTACTAGTCTACCTACAGGAAAAAGAAATATATTTCTGGAAAAATCCTCTCATAGTAAATGTGTGTTTATGAATTATCTCTTTAAAGTTTATAGTTTCAGACAACCACTTTATTCAAAAAAATCTGACTACACCCATAGTCAAAATATTAATAATTTCTGAAAAAGTTTCATTCAATCCTAGGAAGTAAAGCATACTTAGGAAAGACAATTACATAGATTTCCTTGCTGCCAGCCAAAGAGGTAATGATTCTCTAGCTATGTCAACTAGTTAAAGGACAGAGAAAACGCTTACTAGTTTCCTACGGAATACTAAAGGATAACATGCCAGAGACCCTTGAAAGGAAACAAAGGCGCCTGATGCATAATTTCATACTGGTGCTTTCTAAACAGGAAAAGTGAATCTGTTAAATTTCAGGATTTTTTTTTAACATTCGCCATAGCATATCATACAGCTTTTCTTAAGTATTATGTGTACAAATCATAGGTGTACAACTTGATGAGTTTTCACAAATATAACACTCCCATGCACCAAGTTCAAGAAACAACAGTGCCAGAAGCCCAGAAGACCCCTCCTTACCTTCCTCCCGTTTAACCGTTTAATCTTGAATTTTAACGCGGTAAATTAGTTTTGCCAGTTTTTGAACTTTTCATAAGTGGAAATATTATGGCATATACACCCTATACTTGACTTCGTTTGGCTCAACATTATGTTTTGGAGACCCAACTGTACCGTAACATAGATCTGTAGTTCATCTATTGTCATTCTGTATAGTATTCCAATGTGTGAATATACCACAATTTATTTATCTGTTTTACTGATGACATTTGGTCTGTTTCTGGATTGGGGCTGTTTTGAAGAGTGCAGCTATGAGCTTTCCTGCAACATTGTCTTCTGTACGTGTTTCTATTAGGTATAGAGCTAGAGTGAATTTTCTGGATCACAAGGTATACCCTGTTCAGCTTTAGTAGATGTTGCCAAAGAGTTTTCCTAAGTGATTTTCCAATTTACATTCCTACCAGCACTACCCATAGATTTTTTTAAACATCTTTATTGGAGTTTAATTGGAGTTAATTTAATTGGAGTTTACAGTGGTGTGTTAGTTTCTGCTTTATAACAAAGTGAATCAGCTATACATATACATATATCCCCATATCTCCTCCCTCTTGCGTCTCCCTCCCACCCTCCCTATCCCACCCCTCTAGGTGGTCACAAAGCAATGAGCTGATCTCCCTGTGCTATGTGGCTGCTTCCCACTAGCTATCGATTTTACATTTTACCCATAGATTTTTAAAGGTCACATGGAATAGAATGGGCTGTGGAAGGAGCAGAAGGAAGATGGAAGGAAGAGGGTGCTTGGTGGGAAAAGAGAAGAAATAATTATTTACCGAGAGGGGTACTGTGTTAAGTGATCTATATTTATGATCTCATTTAGTTCTCATAGAACCCCTTTGAGGTAGAAACGAGTATAACCCCCATTTTACAAATGAAGAAACAGAGGCTTAAAGAAGTTACACAACTAGTAAATGACAAGTCTGATATTTGAACCCAGACTTTATGACTCTAAATACTGTTCTCTCGGACCACTTTACTATGAGAACATGAGGACAAGATGTTAGAAAATGCTTTATCTGTGGCATTCCTGCTGCATAGGGTTTGGTATTCCATCAGCATTAATGGCGATATGGAGTAATTAGGCACAAATTGACCCTCCATATCCAGTAGAACAGTACACATAGGCGAAACTCTGCTTAATTTCATCTTCAGTGAGATTGAATAAGCTTATCTGTATTCCCTCCTTGAAGGAGAAGTCACAACTTAGACAACATCTCTGCTTCCTTCCCAGCGGAGTTTCACATTGTCAATTTTCAAGGGTCATCACTGAGAGATTCGGATTCAACTGACTCACAGTGAGGATGATTAGTACTGGGTGTTCAGGGGGAGGGCTGGATTTCAGTAGTGAGAACTTCAAAACAAAGAGGGACACCCATTGTTCTCTAAGGTGTAACAAACACATAGGATTTAGAGCCTACGGAACACTTAGGTGCTTCACTAACCATCCCATACAATGCAGATTTTTCTTCAAAATATCATTTACCAAAGCACTTTTTTTTTTTTTTTTTTTTTGCGTTATGCGGGCCTTTCACTGTTGTGGCCTCTCCTGTTGCAGAGCACAGGCTCCAGACGCGCAGGCTTAGCGGCCATGGCTCATGGGCCCAGCCTCTCCGCGGCATGTGGGATCTTCCCAGACCGGGCCACGAACCCGTGTCTCCTGCAATGGCAGGCGGACTCTCAACCACTGCGCCACCAGGGAAGCCCTACCAAAGCACTTTTTAATATAAGAGATATCTGAATCACACTAGGCAATGGAGCTAATGTGGATTTTTTTAAAATAAATCAAGAATGTTCTCTCCCAGGACAGAGATGGTCTTCCTTCAGTACACCAATATTTTTTTTTCTATCACCCTGAAACTTTGATTATGTACCCACTAGAGGTACTCTTTAAATTGTTAGTAACAATGAATAAACATTTTAATTTGACTTAGTTATCTGATACTATTGTAATGATGCATTAAATGAGAGAAGTATTTAGTTTTCACCCTTGATACACTGGTACTTCTTTTAAAATCATTGCTGTAAAGCATGCATACTGCTAGTTTGCATTTACAATAATAAACTGTATCAGAACTATGTGCTATAGCACTTAAATATCAAGTCCTTTAGAAATCCAGGTGCCTAATCTTTTGCTTTCCCTCCTAAGGAAATCATTCATCTCATATGAGCCACAGAATAACTAATCTTGTTGACTTCTTAAATAAAAGCAAGCATTAAAAAAAAAATCGTTTCAGGGCTTCCCTGGTGGCGCAGTGGTTGGGAGTCCGCCTGCCGATGCAGGGGACACGGGTTCGTGGCCCAGTCCGGGAAGATCCCACATGCCGCGGAGCAGCTATGTCCAGAGCCTGTACTCCGCAACGGGAGAGGCCACAACAGTGAGAGGCCCGCGTACAGCAAAAAAAAAAAAAAAAAAAAAAAAATCGTTTCAGTATGAAACTTAACTGAAATCCACCTGCTAGGGTCCTTTAAGAAGATAAAATCAACTAAAGAACAGTCATGATAACACTATCTATGTTGATGTGCAGGAATTCTCAATCTTTTATTCTAATTAATAAAGGTCAAATTGGGAGTTGACACTACAACATATTCTAAAGAACTGGAAAAAGAAGGGCTCTGAACAAAACCGATCCTGTGTATACAGTATAGGATTTATTTCTTCTTGCTTGGCTGAAGTCCTTTAAATTAAAAGTGATGTGCAGTAGTAGAATGTCTAATATGTGAATAATATAATGCATTCTTTCTTCCTTCACCAGGCACAGCAATGCTCTAGCTTCTTTTGCTAAAACTGACATCTGAGGCCTCCTTCATCTTGCACTTTCTTGTATTGCTGAATTTCATGGCAACTGATTTGTTTGTGTTTTATTACTGTCAAACAGTACCGTTACAAACAACAATAATGTTATCGCCTCTAACAACAATAACAATAAGCAGAACAACAGTAATAATATCAGCTACTCTTTGAATAGCTGCCACATGCCACACACTTTATGCTATTTTCAATCCTCACAACAACTCTACCAAACAGGTACTATTCTTATTTTTATTTTTACAGATTAATAAACAGGCACTGAGAGGTGAGATAATTTGTCCAAGGTCATAGGGCTGGAAAATGCAGGGGCTGATATTCAAACCCAGTTCTGTTAACAAAACCTAAGTAACAAAACCAGAAATCATACTACGAGGCTTCTCCTTCCCACCTCAGCCTTTCTTGATTATTCTATAACTTCTTTTCCTCCTCTCAGCATTCCTCCCTTTTGTTGTTTATTTTTATTTCTCCTTCCTTTACACTATATCATGCCTAACCCAGTCCTTCTTACAAATTGTTTTCCCTTTCTTGGCAGTCTCCCCTCCTTCTATCCCTCCCCTCAGTCAGTCTCTCTTTAAAACACAACAAAGGGTCATTAGTATTCATCACCAGCCTGAACAGATAATACCTTAAACCTGCCAGATATCTCACTTCTCCAAGCTCGGGATCTCTTTTGGGAGAGGAGTGGTGATTCAGTGTGTAAGCCAATTGGATCAGTTCCATGAACTTCCTACAACCAGAGATCAGTTTATGAAACCAGTACCAAGACCTCTGCCAATACACATAGGAGGGAGGGCTTGTAAATAAAATGGAGTTCAGCTCCATAATCGGTACCCTTACAGTTGTTAACAACTGTGGGGTACAGCAACCAGTCACTGGTGGTCAGGATTTCAGGCTGCCCATGACCCCGTGTTATTGGGATGCTGTTGTTTTCAGGCTTAGGAGTGCTGATACGCCTGTCTTGTAATGACATGACACCAGTTAATGCCTCAGTGTGGGTTACAGACTGGTTCATTTCTTTAGATCTTTTGTGTCTAGAAATGAAAGAGCTATATGATTAAGACTTACTGGGAAATATTATTGAAAATGCAGGAAAAATTAAAACACCACCTCTTATGTAATACCTTTTCATTGAATCACTTTACCAATTTGAGTTGCTTATTCCAATGAGGTATGCTAAGTGAAATAGGTGCAATGTGTATTAGTCCCATTTTTCTAAATTGTTAAGAGAAAATCACTCACATTGCTGTCTCATAACTTCTTGATGCAAAAAAAAAAATCTATGGAGCTAGAAAAAATGGCAACATTCTATGATATAAGTATTAAATCTTATTACCTATTCTGACTAGGATGTCCTTTAGGAAATAGAAAAAATACTTATATTGATACCCAGTATATTGAACAGTGGTGGGTACACATGTAACTTTTTTCTGATTATTGCCTTTAACCACAGTGTGTTGAATCTGTGTGCCCTGACCCTTAAAAACACCTCAAGAATAAAACTGTCACTATTTGCAGATGACAGGATATTTTCTCTAATCATCAGGGAAAGGCAAATTAAAACCACAATGAGATATCACCTCGCACCTGTTAGAATGTCTATTATCAAAAAGACAAGAAATAACAAGTGTTGGCAAAGATGTGGAGAAAAGGGAGCCCTTGTACACTGTTGATGCAACCACCATGGAGAACAGTATGGAGGCTCCTCAAGAAATTAAAAATAGAGCTACCATATGACCCAGCAATTCTTCTGGGTATTGATCTGAAGAAAATAAAAACATTAACTCGAGAAGATATATGCACCCCTATATTCATTGCAGCACTATTTACAATAGCCAAGATATGAAAACAACCTAAATGTCCATCGATGGATGAATGGATAAATATTATACGTGTACATATATATGGAATATTATTCAGTCATATAAAAGAATGAAATCTTGCCATTTGCAATAATATGGATGGACCTTAAAGGCATTATGCTAAGTGAAATAAGTCAAGCAGAGAAAGACAAATACCACATAATATCACTTATACGGGGAATCTAAAACAAAAACAAACAAATAAAATAAGCTCATGGATACAGAGAACAAATTGGTGGTTGCCAGAGGCAGGGGTTGAGGATGCTGGGCAAAATGGGTGGTCAAAAGTTATAAATGTCCAGCCATAAAATGAGTAAGTTATGGGGATGTAATGTACAACATGGTGACTATAGTTAATAATACTGTATTGCATATTTGAAGGTGGTTAAGAGAGTAGATCTTAAAAGTATTCACCACAAGAAAAAGTTGGTAACTATGCCAGGTGACAGATGTTAGGTAGACTTATTGTGGTGATCATTTTGCAATATATACAAATATTGGATCATTATGTTGCACATCTGAAACTAACATAATGTTATATGTCAATTATATCTCAAAAAATAAATTTAAAAAAGAGGAAAACTATAACACTTCGCACATATAACTTTTTACATATAACTTCTCGTATGATCCTCCCAATAACACTATGAAATAGGTAGCAAATGTATCATTGACCCCATTTTACAAAAGAATCGAAAACACAAAGGAGCATAGGATTCTCCCAAGATACTGTGTTTTCAAAGGACACCTATGTGAGTGGCAGAGCCAGGAATGAACTCTGGTTCCCTGCTTCCCAGACCTGTGCTCTTTGCTGGAGCCCCACTCTAACCCTCACTTTAGGGGCTCTGACTTATCCTTGCAACTAAACTGACCTTTGGGACCTAAGTAATGAAATCTTCTTGGACAGGGTTGGTCCAAGACAGAGAAGCCTTATTCAGTGTGTCATCCTACTATATTAAAGCAACATTCTGGTAAAGAAAGGGCCACTTGGCGCATATACTGCACTAGGTGCTTTGGGGAAGCTGTGGGTAAGGAGCTTGCAGTCCTTCTCAGGAGGGTGTTAGAGAGTTGAACAAGAAAATGACTCATCAAGTGCTAAATTGTGAGTACAGACTTAAGTGCTTGGTTGATTGGACTAGCTGGAGAGAGTGTCACAGGAGACTTAGGATAAGCCTTGACTGATAAGGCTTAGGGTTTATGGGACAAGATTAACTAATCAGGCAGGAATGAGCATAAAGCAGCATAATACAGGTCTGACTAAAGCAAACAATTTTGTGTGGCTCAATGCAGTGGGATTACCAGACTACAAGGTTCATGAAGAGGGGACCTCGTCTTGTTCAGCGCTGGATCCCTGGTGCCTTGAAGAAGGCTTGGAGCATAGCAGGCTCAATAAATATGTTTTGCTTGTTGAGCCTGAGAACAGAGATGCCTGAATCTGGATTCCACCTTGCAGGTAAGAGGGAGCCTTTGGAGTTATCAATAATAGAATCACTTGAGCATTTCACAAAGTGCCTCTAGACATATTTCACATTTTCTTTTGTATCCAGGCTTCATCCTACATCCTCATTCTATCTAAGAATATCTCAAAGTAGATAAGGGCAAAACAACAGTCCCAGTCCATGAAATGAGGCTAAGGAATGACCAAAGTAGTATTCATTTTTAGTTTTTTGGCTGTCGTCAGAATCAAATTTATTATAATAGTTGTGTAATTTCTTGTGGCTTGAAAATCTAGATTTAAGTTTATTTGCACAGTTGATAAGACTATAAATTGGTATAAATTTTCGGAGGGCAGTTGGCAACATGTATCAAAAATTTGAAAAATGTTCATACCCTTTGACCTGGTACTTCTTAATGCTAGGAATGTAGTCTAAGGAAACAAAGATACGAACAAAAATTTAGCATAATCGAGAAAAACTAGTAACGCACCAGATAACTAAATATTTTGTGACTGTTTCAGTTAATTTTATATAATTCAACCAAGAAAATTTCTGTTGTAGAATAATTACATACAAAAATGTAAACATGTACTCAAATAGACTGGAAAAAGTCTGGAAGAAATTATGCTAAAATATTAGGGAGGGGATTCTCCAGGTGATGAGATAATAATTTATATTGCCAATTATCACATATATTTTTTATAATCAGAGAAAAACTATACTTTCTGAATTTATTTTTAAAATCTATCTTCTCATCCTTTCTGCAGAGGCAAAAGAAAAATAAATGAAAGGGGACAGAGAAATGGAAGTGACAATAGATTCAATGTAATGGAGGAACATATCAATAGGTATTATGAACTATGCCTAGGTACCCTAAGCCCATTGTTGGAGTAATCCTGCAAATTACTCCCTTATCTTAACATTCTTGCCCCAGTATGACTGTTCATGCAAATAACAACAGAAAAAAGGTTAAAGAAAGAGTTCAATTCAGATGGTTGTCTGCTTTCTAATGTCCCAGGGAGGGGAGAGTGGTATATGTAGCTCTAAGCCTGGGTATCTCTTTGAATTCTAGTCTAAACCTCTATTCTGCTTCCTGTCCTTAAAGTTGGTGTAAAATTTAAAACAAAAAATGAAGGAAATGGAATCTAGCAACTTTGACAGTGTTTACTTCCTCCCAACTTTGCAGTAACTGGGAGTATTAAGAAATATGACTGCTAACCCAAAAGATGCAGTTCCCTGCTGGCTTTCTGCTGACATCATCGGAGGTAATGCCTGGATAGCAGAAGGGAGGGTGGGTCTTTTCTGAACTCCATGCCCCTATGGCCCACAGGCTTTCCTCTTTCCTTCTTCCTTGCCTCCCTCCTCTGCCCCATGTCCACTTCTCACACATGCTCAGTCAGCCAGTTGGAGCGAAAAAACTACTGACAGAGCATGGTAATTTCAAGGTATAAACTCTCCACAGGTTAGGCAAATTGCAGGTACACAGGCTTATTATTTAAATTAGCTCGGCACAGCTTACATGTTAATTAGGCCCTTAAAGAGGCTGTTGGTCTAGATTTTTCTCCAAAGCTGGACAGCTCATTCCTTTGGCCCTCTACTTTCCTGACAGACCAGCAGTCCCACCCCTCAGGGCTGAGGTAGAACTGCACCTTTTTTAAGTACTCCAAAATTATATAGCATATAGTATTTATTTTACCTATTGAGTATAAAAGCAATATTTTTGTTGTAAAAAATCACAAAATAAGAAAAGTATAAAAAAAACAAAAATCATCCATAATACCTCCACCCAGATACAACCACTGTTGCTCAGGCATATACTTTGTATCTATGTAAATATTTATAGGGACTTCCCTGGTGGTCCAGCAGTTAAGACTCTGCAGCTCCCAATGCAGGGGGCCCAGGTTCGATCCCTGGTCAGGGAACTAGATCCTGCATGCCGCAACTAAAGATCCTGCATGCGGCAATGAAGATCCTGCGTGCCACAACTAAGACCCGGTACAGCCAAATAAATAAATAAATAAATATTTTAAAAAATGTATTTATAAGTGTATATGTATATTTATATAAACAAAATAAATCAGTTTCATTTTGTAAAAAAATGTTTTACACCCCTTTTTTTTGCACCTAGTGTTATATTTTGAGCATCTTCTTGGGTCAACATTTAAAAAAATGGCTTCATAGCATCCCTTTCTCATGGGTATGACAATTTATTTGACCTATTCTTGGTGATTTATAATTTTTTAAGTTTTCATTGCTATAAATAATGTTTAGATAATCATATTTGCCTATAAACTCTTAAGGATTATTTCCTCAGGATAGTATGATTTCAAATCAGAAATTACTTTAAGGTTTAAGACATATTTCTAAATTACCATCCAAAATTGTACCAATTCACATTACCTCCGGAAGTCTATCAGAGAACCTTGGCAATTCTTGGCACATGACAATTATGGGCCAATACTTTCAGTATGGTTTGGGAACCCTGACCCAGTCCCAGGTATGCAAGGGTCTTACCTATTTATTTGCATCCCACATTTACTGCAATTTCCTACCTATAATCAGAAAGACTCTCTATGGACCTTTACGGAAAATCACTTTTTTTTTTTTTTTTAAGTTTTAGGAGGATGTATTTTATTTTTTGTCTTTTGTTTTTAAATTTATTTATTTATTTATTATTTTTGGCTGTGTTGGGTCTTTGTCGCAGCAAGTGGGGGCCACTCTTCGTTGTGATGCACGGGCTTCTCATTGCAGTGGCTTCTCTTGTTGCGGAACACGGGCTCTAGGATCGCGGGCTTCAGTAGTTGTGGCACACGGGCTCTAGAACGCAGGCTCAGTAGTTGTGGTGCACGGGCTTAGTTGCTCTGCAGCATGTGGGATACTCCTGGACCAGGGTTCAAACCTGTGTCTCCTGCATTGGCAGGCGGATTCTTAACCACTGTGCCACCAGGAAAGTTCCTGGAAAAATCACTTTTTAATATGACCTTGAAGTCAAATTAGTGGTGGTTTTGTTATCTATCTCTTAGTTACATTTCTCTGTGAATTCCACTTACATCCTAAATCTCATCAGAATGTAATAAAAATTACAGGACAAATGTCCATGTGAAAATTTTACTGGCAGCTAATGTGATTTCAGATGACGAAACAAGCCACTAAATAAATATAAAGTGTAATTCCCTAATGTTTTGTGTATTGATTTTAATTAACTTCAGTCAATTCCTGTGAACGTTATAGAAGAGAAGCCTAACATTTCATGAGGGGTACCATGTGGCAGGGAGTGTGTGCTTCTCACCTTACATGAATAATCTCATTTAATCTTCACAAAGCTCTTAGGTGAAGTTCTCACTGTGCTGTTTTACCGATAAGAAAACTGAGGCTTAGAGAGTCTAAGTAACTCTCTTCCAACCACTAGGAAACGACAGAACCACATATGAGGCCCAGGTCTATCTGACACCACAGCTGGAACTCTTTCCACTTCCCCATGTGACATTGTCAAAGGTAAGTTGAAACAGAAATATCACTTCCTATGATCAATAATTTTCACCTTTTTGCTACTTTTTACATTACTTTTACTATGTTTGATTCTATTTCCATCCAAAACCCTTCTACCGTAAACTAGTACTACCCCAGGAATATTCTGAAAATGAATCAATAAGTGATTGCAGAGCCCATTAGAAGGCTAAATACAGCCACCCAATAACACAACACACCTATATAAAGTATATGACATTGAAGCTGCTGTAAGAATGACTTTGGCTCCAATTTTAATGTTGTCTATTAGTTTATCTGTAGATGTGCACTTTCTTATTTCACAATATTGGGAGAGAATATTTATCCTCAGATACCTTCATTGTAAGTCTTGCAGACGTCTACAAATGCCACACAGAATTTAATCTGTAGGTCAAGGTACAAGTTACTAAATATGAGGTCAGAACTAATCTAATGTATGAATCAACTTCTTTCAGAGCATCTCTCTCCCTCCTCTTCCCTTAAAAGGAACGGCTTGCATTTCAAGTGTTTGTTTCTTGTTTCTTTGAATAAATTATTAACCACTTGTATGAGAATCCTATAAATGTTTGGGAAACAATCTCTGAGACGATTCTTTTGTCCACAGGAGCCATCCTGAGTACGTTAAAGCTGTTGGAATTTACAAGATAGCGCCCAGTTACAGAACTGGTATTGTCCTAGATATGCTCATACTAACAAGCCTTGTAAGGCAATTTATGATTATCCCTCCAAGTCAGGGTTTCTCAACCTCAACACTATTGACATTTGGGGCCAGATGGTTCTCTTTTGTTGGGAGGGATTCCTGTGCTCATAGTATGTTCAGCCGCATCCCTGACTTCTACCCAGTAGGTGCCAGAAGCAGCACTCCCCCTGCTGCAAGTTGTGATCATCAAAAATGTCTCCAGACACTTTCAAAAGTGCCTGAGGGTTGGGCTTCCCTGGTGGCGCAGTGGTTGAGAGTCCGCCTGCCGATGAAGGGGGCACGGGTTCGTGCCCCGGTCCGGGAAGATCCCACATGCTGCGGAGCGACTGGGCCCGTGAGCCATGGCCGCTGAGCCTGTGCTCCGCAACGGGAGAGGCCACAACAGTGAGAGGCCCGCGTACCGCGGGGAAAAAAAAAAAAAAAAAAAAGTACCTGAGGGTGGAAGGTAGTAGACAAAATCTCTCCCAGTTGAGAACCGCTGCTCTCACTACAATGTCCTTAACTTCTTTGTAGTGAGGTGCTACTTCTGATTTCCACTCAGAGCTTGAGATTAAGGTAAAGAAAAAAGAAATGGCTATAGAGAGGAAAATGCTTGAGTTGGGGAGATGTGGTCAAGAGGGTAGGGTATATCTACAAGGACATAAAATATTAACCTCTTCCCTACTGGATTGTTTCAAAAAAGAATCAAGAAAGTTATATTTGCACTAATAGATAACACATATATTTGGGAAATGTATTGGAATGGTTAAGAATTTAGTCTGTACAACAGTATGAATCTTTATGGGAATCCCAGCTCTGCCACTTCCTATCTGAATGACCTTGGACAAGTTTCTTAAGCAACCTATGTCTCAGTTTCCTCATTTGTAAAATGTGGACAATAATATAGCACTTTTTTCACTGGATCGTTGTGACGATTCAATAATAGATTGAAATAAAGTGCCTATTAGGGCAAAACAAGGAAAGCACCCCAAAAAGTTAACTCCTTTTAGGTAAGCAACATAAAAAGACTCTTGGAAAGTTGTTTGGGGGCTTCCCTGGTGGTACAGTGGCTAAGACTCTGCGCTTCCACTGCAGGGGGCATGGGTTTGATCCCTGCTTGGGGAACTAAGATCCCACATGCCACAGCCAAGAAAAAAAAAAGAAAGTTGTTTGACTAGTTCTTTTTCCACCTTGATGTTTTGATTTTGGAAATACAAAAAAAAAAAAAACGTACTATACCTATTTTTGTGAGCTAACCCATAGAAACTTCCTTGAACAATTTCTCTAATAATCTTCCTGCTTAAATGGAATTTTAGCTTTCTTATTTTTAACAAGGAAATGATTTCCTGAACTTTTAATCCATGTATGATTATTAAAGAATAGGCTAGAACAACAGTGGAACCACCGAAGCTGCCCAAAGGACCTGCACTTCTTATGCACACATGCACCCGGAACTAGAGAGTCTCGGCCACTCTAGAAACACTACAAGGATTATTCAAAGTTTGTGAAGTAAGAGACAGTGCAGCAGAGGCTGGCTGGATTTTGGCCAGTAAAATCATGTTAGACCTGTTTGGTTCATGTGTGATTGAATTGGCTTGTGACAAAACATTTAACTATGAGGCCAAAACTTTGACCTTTCCTGATGACTAAGAAAAATTTACCAATTGAATTGAAAACATCGAAGACCAAGCTTATGTACCTCTCCCTTAAATCACAACAAATTTAATATCTAAGGTCCAACTACAAAGTAGGCAGCTATGCCTTTGAAGAGAAAATGAAGAGGGAAATTGATTTCAATGCACACAGAGATTTAGCAGTCAGAAGTTCTGTTATAAATATCTCCTATATCTTTCAACCCCTCCCTTAGATACCAAGTCTAAGATCCCTTAAGAGCCATGAAAATAATGTGAAAAATGTTCTGTTCTTGTCAGCCTCCCTAAATCTCCTTTAAGTTTCAGCGTCAATATTAACTCAGCCACTACCTCAGTGCTTCAAGAAAGAGAAGTTTTTACCAGCAGAGAGAGATCTACACTGAGACTTTGACAATGGCCTCTGCACAGACCTTGAAACCTAAAAGCTTCTGCTGACTGGTGTCATGATTGTAACTAAGGAGAACCTGAGATATTTCTCTAGCATTTGCCTGTCTTGTCAGCCCGATTCAAATCTGTTCAACTTCAAGACATAGTATAGACATAGTATAGAAACTCAGGGACTGGACCATACTTTTCCAATGTCCCTGTGTTTCTTTCTACATTACTCCTACCCCCGATAAATAAAAGTGCAAAGCAGAAAATCAAAATCATCAATAATCCCATCCACCAAAATGTAACATTTTGGTACATAAATGATTTGAAACTTTTTCTATGGAGATAACGTATTTTTTTAAAAAGCAAATAAAGGATCACCTGATAAATTCTTTTAACGAGTGTTTTTCCTTATCTATTATATATATATATTATTTTGAAGAGCAACATACTTACAGACAAATGTACAAATTGTAAGTATACAGTTGCCTGATTTTTCACAAAGTGAACATGCCCCATGTAATCATCACCAGGTAAAGAAACAAAATATTACTGGTTTTCCGGTGCTTTGTGCCTCCTCCCAGCCACACTACCCATGCCAAAGGTAAAACACTACCCTGACCTCTTCCATCGTTCACTACTTTTATGTTTCTGAACTCTTTGTAAATGGAATTATAGACTATGCACTTGTTTTTGTATCTAGCTTCCTTCATGTTTTATTATAAGATTCATCCAAGTCATTGCATGTGGCAATAATCACTCACCCTTATTATTGTACAGAAGTCCATTGTGTGAGCGTACAACGTTATTTATTCATTCCATACTTGAACATTTGGAATGTTTCCAATTCTTGGCTATTATGAATAGTGCTACTTCAGAGTATTCTTGTACATATCTTCGGTGCATTTTATGTTCACATTTCTCTAAACATAATTAAAAGTGCAATTGCTGGGTCATAGGCTATGTTAGCCGTTTTCCAAAGTTGTGTAAGTTTACACTCCCACCAGCAATTCATGGGCATCCTAGTTGCTTTACGTCCTTACCAAAACTTGTTATTATCTGTCTTTTCCATTTTAGCTCTGCAAATGGATGCCTATTTGTGTCTCAACCTGTTTTCAATTTGCAATTCTCTGATGATTGATGATGCTGAGTAGCTTTTCATAAATTCATTGGACATCCTTTTTTGTGAAGTCTGGTCAAGTATTTTACCCTTTTGTTTATTGGGTTGTCTGCCATTGTTGATATGTAGAATTCTTTAGATATTCTGGTTACACCAACTTTGTTGGTTTATATGTATTATAAAACATCTCCCAATCTGTAGCTTGTTTTTTCATTCTCTTAATGATGCTTTCGATTAACACAAGTTCTTAATTTAGTGTCCAATCTTACAGCATCATCTTTTGTTAATAGTCTTTTTGTGTCCTGTTTAAGAAATCTTTGCCCAAAGTCAGTAAGATATTGTCCTCTTTTTGCTAGAAACTTTATTGTTTTCTCTTTCTCATTTAGATTGGCAGTCCATCTGGAATTGATTTGTATATGGTGATATATGGAGGTGAGATTTCCTTTTTTTCTATATCTAACCAAATAGGCTATGAATCTAACACCATTTATTGAGAAGGTCATCTTTTTCTGATGCACTGCAGTACTGCTTTTGTCATACATGGAGTAACCATATATGTGCAAATGGGTTTCCAAACTCTATTCTGCTCCATTGCTCTATTTATGTAATTTTGTGCCAACATCATGTTTCTTAATGCTTGTAACTTTATAATGTCTTATTATCTGGCAGTCCGTGTCCTCCATCTTTATTCTCTTTGTCTTGATTATTCTTGGTCATTTCCATTTCCATAAAAAC
The DNA here is from genome assembly GCF_937001465.1 of Orcinus orca. Lineage (NCBI taxonomy): Eukaryota > Metazoa > Chordata > Mammalia > Artiodactyla > Delphinidae > Orcinus > Orcinus orca. The sequence continues at coordinate 101,180,120 of NC_064580.1, read as the reverse complement.
TTTAGAATAAGCATTTCAATTCCCACAAAACACCTGCTGCAGTTTTAATTGAGCCTGCTACAGAATTTATAGATCAATTTGGAAAAATGGATATCTTTACAATAGTGAGTCTTCGAAACTATGTGCCTGGTATATACCTCCATTTATTTAGGTCTTTTTAATATCTTTCAGTGAATCTTTGTAGTTTACTGTGCATTGATCTGACATAGATTTCATTTGATTTCTCCTAGATATTTGCTATTTTTATGGTATTTTAAATGCTATATTTTAAATGTTCATTTTCTATGATTGTTTCTGGCATATAAATACAGTTATATATTTGATCTTGTAGTTAATGGCCTTAATAATTCACTTATTAATTGCAATAGCTTGTTAATAGAGTCTTGGATTTTCTACATACACAATTTCATCTGTGAATAATGACAGCTTTCTTTCTTTCCAATACTTACACCATTTTTTCCCTATCTTGTTGCATTGGCTAAGACCTCTGGTACAATGATAAATGCACATCCGTATCTCATCCCCAATCTTGGTGTGTACTGGGGGAGAGCCTTTCAATATTTTATTGTTAAACATGTTTCCTGTAGGCTTTTGATATATACTCCTTATCAGACTAAACAATTTCTCCTCTCTTCCTAGTTTTCTATGTTTTATTTTTTAATCTTGAATGGATTTTATCAAATGTCTAGAGAGATAAAATATGAATTTCTCCTTGATTCTGTTACAGCAAATTACATCCATTGATTTGAAAATGTTAAACCACTTTTGCATTTCTGAAATAAAAACCTATTTGAGATATATTATCTTTTTAAATATAACGCTGCATTTTATTGGATAATATGTTAGGATTTTCCATTATACAAAATTTTATGGGGCTTCCCTGGTGGCGCAGTGGTTAAGAATCCACCTGCCAATGCAGGGGACACGGGTTTGAGCCCTGGTCCAGGAAGATCCCACATGCCACGGAGCAACTAACCCTGTGCGCCACAACTACTGAGCCTGTGCTCTAGAGCCCATGAGCCACAACTACTAAGCCCATGTGCCACAACTACTGAAGTCTGCACACCTAGAGCCCGTGTTCTGCAACAAGAGAAGCCACTGCAATGAGAAGCCCGCGCGCTACAACGAAGAGTAGCCCCCACTCGCTGCAACTAGTGCGCAGCAACTAAGACCCAATGCAGCCAAAAATAAATTAATTAATTAATTTTAAAAAAAGAATATACCTTGCTAAAAAAAAAATTTTTTTTGTATTGTGAGTATATGACCATGTCAATAAATATGGGTCTATTTTATCAATTTGAATGATTGAGTTTGTTCTCATATTGATGTACCATAATGCAAGTTGTTTTCAAATTTTGCCATCATAAACAGCATTGTGCTGAACACCCTTGTCCGTACATATGTTACTTGTACCTGTTTTCCAGAGGACTAAGTAACACTGTCTTCTTGGTTTCATTTGAACTCAGCAGTAGCTTTGTAAGTATCAATCGTCAAGAGTCAGAACCCAGATTTCCTGGTTGCTTTTTACAGGTTTCCTGGGTAGCAAAAGCTCCTTAATGGAATCTTGCGCTCGCTGCTATGGGCCCTGCTAAAGATTGATATCTATCCAAAGGACCAAACACCTGGGAAGTGAAAAATCAAAACACCTTAGTGTTAAAATGGAAGACCACCTGGGAAAATACTTTATGACACAATTGAATACGGTCTCAGGAAAACTCAAATAAGTAATGGCAAGAGCAAAGCAAATAACATCAGAAACACTGGATTCACGTACCAATTACCAGCTATGTAACCTTAGGCAAATTAGTGCTTGCTGTAACCAGGAGTTTCTTCACCAATAAAATAGAAATCTATTAATATTCGAGGATTGTTAAGAGGATAAAATGAGAAGCTCATACTACAGCATTTTTTTTCAGAGTAGGCATTCAGTAAATGTGTTCCTTTAGTTTCTCTTTAGTTAAGAGGCTGTTTTAAAAAATAAAAGAACTACTCTAGAAAAGATTTGCTAGTTTTTCTTTGAAAAGGCTCAGAAAAAAATGTCTTTTCCTACACCAGGATCTTCCCTTAAACTTTAATACGTGTAAACAAATAGAACACTTCCTATTCTTTTTTTAAAATAAATTTATTTATTTTAGTTATTTATTTTTGGCTGCATTAGGTCTTCGTTGCTGCGTGCAGGCTTTCTCTAGTTGTGGTGAGTCAGGGCTACTCTTCATTGCAGCATGCAGGCTTCTCATTGCGGTGGCTTCTCTTGTTGTAGAACATGGGCTCTAGGTGAGGGGTTTCAGTAGTTGTGGCATGTGGGCTCAGTAGTTGTGGCTCGGGGGCTCTAGAGTGCAGGCTCAGTAGTTGTGGCACGCAGGCTTAGTTGTTCCGTGGCATGTGGGATCTTCCCCGACCAGGGATCGAACCCATGTCCGCTGCACTGGCAGGCGGATTCTTAACCACTGCGCCACCAGGGAAGTCCCAACACTTCCTAGTCTTGAAAACTGCCGGGTGAAAAAAAAAATGGATCTATATTATTAATGACATCATTTCTTTTGTATGGTCATCAAGATATCCATGTAAATATCTTTTCTGTGTGACTTAACTTGTCTTGCAAGGCTAAAAGGCCAGGGTGAAGTCTTCGTTTAGAGATGACTAATTAGGATCAGATTAGGTACTTCTTAGTTATGAAATAATTGAGTCTCAGTCTATACCTTTTGATCTGAGAGTGGTGACATAAAATTAGCAGAAAGCACTTAGGGTATGATGCATTGGTTAACTATTTAAACTCACTGACACTTATGCCAGAGATACCTGATCCTTACTGGCCACCATAAGTCTGTAAGGCAATGTCCAGACTCTTTGCACTTCCACTCCTGTTCCTACTTTTATCCTCTGGCGCTCCTACAAGAGTTACTGTAAACCTTATTTATGTGACAGTCTTTCAACTATTTAAAGTTAGTGCTTGGGTGGGGGAGATAAATTAGGAGTATTGGATTAGCAGATACAAACTACTATATGTAAAATAGGCAACAAGGACTTACTATATAGCACAGGAAACTATATTCAATATCTTGTAATAACTTATAATGGAAACGAATCCAAAAAAGAATATATATCTGAATCACTTTGCTGTATACCTGAAACTAACACAATATAGTAAATCAACTATACTTCAATTTAAAAAAACCCTGAGGAAACCTGAATAAAGTATTTAGTTAATAATAATGTAAAAAAAAATAAAGTCAGGGCTCATTTCTCAGTGCACTTTTCAATAAGGATTATTATATAAATCCAGTTTACAGAAGAACAATAAACTTATAAAAGCACAATTAGAATCCATTTTCAAGAAATAATTCATGATATCTGGTCCTACAGGATGGGTCATTCCCATATTTGTCAAACAACCCGAATCAATACTCCTGTAAAATAAGTAGTCAGTTTTAAAAAATCATGATAAAGGTGAACACTTGCTAATATCTTTTTGTATAGTACCAACACTTGAATATCTGTACAATTTTTAAATTTCTTAATAAATACTGACTTGTCAAAATGTTGAACTGATGATTTCGGGAAAGGAAAGGAGAGGTTATAAGTGTCCTTCTCCCTTTTTAAGTTATTTTTGCTACAGTGTAAAGAAGAGTCCAGGCTGTAGGAAAACTGCTGAAGTACCACTGATGCTGGGAATTACTCTTCTCCAAGCCAAAAGTGTTAGAGCTCAAAGAGACCTTTAAAATTACTAGTACAACCCCCTTATTTTACAGATGAGGAAGCCTAGCCACGGAGAAAGAAAATGGATTTAAGATCATTCAACCAGTCAGAAGTGGGACTGACTTCTCAATCTTAGTTTAACGCTGTTTCCACCATTCTTCGCTACTTTCTGTTGAAGGCAGAAGAGCTGTTGTGAGATCCATAAGAATCTGAAGGTTTTATATCTCAGTAAAGAAACACAATAGCCAGACTTGGCTTTTATGGTCTGGCTTTTGGTGACAAGTATACGATGGACATGCTTCCTGAGAAACCTAACCAAGGAGATCATCCTATCTACCATACTCAGCAGCAAAGTAGCTTGGACTTCAAGATTCCTGGGTTAAGAACTGTAGGGAAGGACAGAGTTTGTGAACTTCCAGATCATCATTTAAGGCTGACTACAATGTTAACTCACGCATGCTTCCTTTGCAAGGCTGCCTGGGGTATGAAAAACCACTTTCCCAGAGAATTGATTTTCAAATGTATTGGTCATTCTCCTTCTGCACCATCTTCCCAGCTCCCTTAAACTCCCTTCTCTGCCCCATGGGATTGCACCAGCTCCTGCCTGATGCTCCTCAACCCCCTCTGCAGATCCCAGCTCTCCCTGGACTGAGGGTGAGAGCTTCCCACTGTTGTTAGTCACTGGGTACCTCATCATCGCTTCTTGGTTCCCTTAACCCTGCCTACACCTCTGTAAATAGACCTTTCATTAAATTTTATTCAGAATCCAAGTTGAGTATATGTCCCATTTCCTGCTGGGATCCTAGCTGATAAACAAAACTTTGTACATCTTTCCCATATAATACCTCAAACTGTAACGAGGTTTTGGGTTGCATCCCTTAGGAAGATAAAAACAGGTACACTGTGACCCATACAGAGTGTTGGCCTCTCAAGATTCCTTCTTTAGAAATCACTAGCTGTCCCTATTTGCATATCCTTACCTCCAGTATACTGCTGTTGGCAGAAAGTAAACATCAAACATCAGCTTTATATAAATAGATTTTAAAAATCTGTAAACAACTGAGAACACCAGTTCCGCACATTGCAACAACAGGCTTCCATTTTAATAAGGCTTGACTACAATGCAACCATTTAAATGTCTCATCAAAACTCATTAAAGTAGAATGCATCTGTGTAGCTACTTCCATCAAGAACCATTTTTAGGCAATAGCTGGCAAAATAGTTTTTTATGAAAACTGTCCATAGTATTCCCGAAAGGTGCTCCTGCATCTCTAGGAACTTTGCTGTATCTCCCCCGTGCTTTAGTGTCATGGAGAGATAGGGAGAGGCCTCAGTATGAACCCAAAGTGAACCAAGACCAAGGAGTGAATAATTTGCTTCTTCTGGACATTAGGGACTTAATATAGCTATTTTGCCACAAGAACTAAAGCAACAACTACACACACGTACAGACACAGACATCCACCAAGTTCCATTGGGGATCCTCTACACCCTCCCTCTCTACTTTGAAGGTTTTTTTAGTGACATGTCTCAGCAAAAGCCCTTGTCACACAATCATGGAATTTCTGATTTGGGTATTATATATTGTGGAGACCAGACCCTTAATCAATTCATAGATACTACCGCCAAATCACTCCTGACCCCCTCAACACCTTGTAATTACGCCAAATCTTCCACATGGGCTTTCTTCCAAACCATTGTAACCATTTCCTAACCCATAAAGTCCCTTTCCTGAGTTTAAAAAGTAAACAAACAAACAAAAAACCCCTTCACTTCAGGGTCAGACTGAACTAATGCTACAGATACATTTCTGAGAGTATTCAAATCCCAGGGAATTAATACCTTCATTCATTCAACAAATATTTATTCAGTACTTTATATATAAGACACTGTTCTAGGCATTGAAGAGACAGTACAGTTAATAAGATAGACAACAATCCTTGCCCTCATGGGGCTTATATTCTAGGCAGAGGAAGATTGGCATAAAACAAAATGAATAAGCTATATCAGTCATTAGAATGTGATGAGTGCTGGGGATATAAATAGAGCAGGGAAGAGGCAAAGGGAAAGCCAAGAGGGGCTAAAATTTTAAAAGACAGAATGAGCCAGGCAGATATCACAGTGTTCTAAACACAGAGAACAGTAAGTGCAAAGATTCTAAAGCAAAACTGTTCCTGGGGAATTCAAAGAACAGCACAGAGGCCAGTGCGGCTGGGCAAAATGAGCAGGGAAGGGAGTAGAGGAGATGCAATTACAGAAGTAGTGAAGTTGGAAGATGTATGTAAGGCATTGTAGACCATTATAAAGACTTTGACTTTTACTCTAAGTGAGATGAGGAGCTACTAGAGGGCTGTGAGAAGTGACATGGTCTGCTTTAATGTTTTAAAAAGATCACTCGGGGGGGCTTCCCTGGTGGCGCAGTGGTTGAGAGTCTGCCTGCCGATGCAGGGGACACGGGTTCGTGCCCCGGTCCGAGAGGATCCCACATGCCGCGGAGCGGCTGCACCCATGGGCCATGGCCGCTGAGCCTGCGTGTCCGGAGCCTGCGTGTCCGGGAGAGGCCACAACAGTGAGAGGCCCACGTACCGCAAAAAAAAAAAAAAAAAGAAATGACCATTGGTTTTAGACTGTGGAGGTCATTGGCAATTTTGATAAGAATAATTTCAGTTCACAGTGGCAACAAAAACCTAATTAGGCTTGGTTTAAAAGAGGATGGGACCAGAAGAAATGGAAATAGCGAATATTGGCAACTCTTTCCAAGATAGAACTAAAGTAGTGACAGATGGATTAAGGAAGCTTCTCAGGACTTTAGGTTACAGAATGGGCTGCCAGATTTAGCAAATAAAAATGCTGAACACCCAGTTAAATTAGAACTTCTGATAAACATATAATTTCAGATAAATTTCAGATAAAATTCCAGGTAGACTGTTCTTAGCATAAATACGTTTATCTCCTGAAAACAGAACACAACCTAAAAGTTGAGAATTACGTTTTATTTGGTGGACAAAACCGAGGACCTAAGCCCAAAAGACAGCCTCTTAGGTCACTCTGAGGAACTGCTCCAGGGAGGTAAGGGAGGAGGCAGGATACACAGGAGTTTTGCAACAAAAACCAGGTAGTCAGAACATCAAAAGATTACTGTTCAGACATCTCCACTTAATGAATTTAGCGATTTTCTTTATGGGAAGTTTCAGGAGTCTGGACTCCTTGAAATCATTCCTTTGATAGGCACCTTAGCGATCTAGGACCAGTTTCCTGCTTTTCTCCGTTCTGAATCCCCTCAGGGTGCACCGTTGTGGGTGGCTGCAGTGACTGCTGGCTTGGTGGCTGCAACATCCCTTGTTTACTGATATGGCAGGCAGTATTTTTCATCCATACATTCAATGCAATATTTGGGATACACTTATACTAAAAATTATTCTTTGTTTCTATGAAATTCAAATTTAACGGGGCATCCTGTATTTTAGCTAGCAACCTTAGCTACAGATAAACCCTAACGGGGCGGCGGTGGGGGGAATGTAAATTAAAAATGTTCTGCCCTTCCAAGTCTGTCTAGACTTCTAAAATGCCCCTGGCTTCCTGGACCACCTCAGAGAACAAGATAATGGAAGGTCTGGAGCATGGAACTCTGAGCACACAGACAAAACTGATTAGTAATCTCTTCTCACCAGGGCCCCTTTGAGTAAAAAAGTAAATCCACTAATATTGCTTAAGGCTACCCTTTGGCAAGAAGTTTAAGTGTACTCAGTCAATCAGTCTCAGACAATCTCCAGCCATATGGAAATGGACAAAGTGGTTTTCCCCATGCAAAGGCATTCACCAAAATAGAGGGCAAGGGTTAGAGACTAGGATAGGAGAACATTTTCATTCTGTGATGGATGACTAAAGGTAATTTAGGTTAATAAAGGCATATGGGCACCACGTGGCATTTAAATATTACATAGGTAGTATCTACTACAAATATCAGTTGATGTAACAAAGTTGCCTCCGGCAGTTACTGTGCATTAAGCATTGTGCTAAACTGAGAGGCATGCAGCACTGAATAAGACAAGGTCCATGCCCTCAAGCCCTTTACAAAGCGTTGCAAAGCAGCGAACAATAGAATAATCCTGGTTGTTTCCACTGTATCTTTTTGACCTGTCTCCTACCTTTCTCATTTCAATCCAGCCCACTGGGATGGCCTGCTCCACTTCTGGGTCTTTGTATTTGCTGTTTCTTCTGCCTACAATGTTCATCCATCAGATATCTCTGTGGTTCATTCCCTCACCTTTTTCAAAACTTTGCTCAAACATCACCTTACCAGAGAGGCTATCTATAACCAACTGATAGAAAAGAACATCCATCACTCTCTCTGTCCTCTGCTTTTTCTCCACAACACTTAACACTCTATGAAATTCTTTTCAGTTGCTTGTTTAATTGTTTATTACCTGTCTCCTCCAACGAGACTGTAAACAACATGAAGTAGATACTTGGTCTGTTTTGTTTATTACTGTATCACCAGCATGAACAATAGTGCCTAGTACCAAGTAGGAGCTCAAGCTTTGTTTAATGAATGATACTCTCAGTTTTTTCTAGGAACTGTACTAGGCAATTTAGACATATGAACTCATTTAATTTAATCTTCACTACAATCCTATGATGTGGGTAGCATTCTTCTCATTTTTTAGATGAAGAAACTGAAACACAGAGGTTAACTGAGTGTGGTAGGCAGAATAACGCCTCCCTCTGGAAGCTGTTCATATCCTAATCTCTGCCATCTGTGATCCTGTTATGTTACATGGCAAAGAGGTATGAAGGGTTGCAGATGGAATTAAGGTTGCTAAGCAGTTTGCCTTAAAATAGGGAGATTACCCTGGGTTATCTGCGTGGGTCCAATGTAATCAAGAGGGTCCTTAAAAGTGGAAGAGAGAGGCAAAATAGAAGGTCAAAGTGGTATGATGTGAGAAGGACTCAAGTTGCCATTGTTGGTTTTGCAGATGGAGGAGGGGGCCACAAACTATGGAATATGGGCAGCCTCTAGAAGCTGGAAAGGCAAAGGAACAGGTCCTTCGCCGCAGCCTGCAGAAAGGAACAAAGCCCTACCCGCACCTTGATCTTAGCCCAGTGACACTGATGTCATACTTCTGTCTCTCAGAACTGAGGAACAGTATCTTTGTATTGTTTTAAGCCACTAAATTAGCAGCAATTTGTTACTGCAGGAATAGAAAGCAAATACACTAAGTTACCTAAAATCAACTAGATGGTGATAAAGACATATTTTAAACCCAGCTCTGTCTGACTCATATATTAAGCACTGTTTCAGACAGCACAAAATGCCATGAGATTTCAGTGAAAATAGGTCGCTTAAAATTGGAACAACCAGGGCATGAGGAAAGGTTTCATGATAAAGTTAGAATTTGAACTGGGCCAGAGTGGTAGAAATTGATCAATATGGTGACAGTACTTTCTGAATTAAAAACTGGGTCTGAACATGATAGAGGCATGTGGAATAAGCCTATTACAGAAAATTAGGGCTGCACAGCTGCTAAAATCATAATAAAGATCACTTTATCAAAAAAAAAAATTGAACTGGGCCTTGAAGGATTTGTAGGGCTTCAAATTAATATATCAAAACAGCCCAATGTCCTTTCATCAAGAAATGAATAAACAAATTGTGGTATGTTCATACAATGGAATATTACCCAGCAATAAAAGAAGAAGCAATTACTGTACTTACAATAATGCATACGCCAAACAGACACTTTTTTTTTTTTTTTTTTTTTTTGCGGTTCGCGGGCCTCTCACTGTTGTGGCCTCTCCCGTTGCGGAGCACAGGCTCCGGACGCGCAGGCTCAGCGGCCATGGCTCACGGGCCCAGCCGCTCCGCGGCATGTGGGATCCTCCCGGACCGGGCCACGAACCCGTGTCCCCTGCATCGGCAGGCGGACTCTCAACCACTGCGCCACCAGGGAAGCCCCAGACACGTTTTTTGAGGGAAAGAAACCAGACAAAACACGGCACACACCATGTGGTTGCAATTATATGGTCCAACAACAGGCAAAACTAATCTTTATTGTTAGAAATCCAGAATTGGTTTCTGGGGCACAAAAGAACTTTCTGAGGTGATAAAAATGATCTTATTTTGCGTGGTAGTTATATGGATGTCTAGAATTTTCAAAATGGATAAAACTAATCATTTAAATTTCTTCACTTTATTGTGTGTTAATTATACCTTTAAAAAAAGTTCAGTACAGACACCGAAGATATCTTTCAAAGGAAAAGCATGACCAACATCTGAGAAGCCAGATATGTGCGTCAAATTTAGGAAACAAAAATTAGTGCAGTTGGCTTAAAGAAGTTCTCAATCCCAGGTGTGTGTTAGAATTACCTGGGGAGCTTCTACACATACAGATGCCAGTGCCGACCCAGAGATTCCAATTTAATTGGTTTGTGATGAGCCCCAAGCATCAGTATTTTTATAAGCTCCCCGGACAGTTCTCACATGAAGTCAGATTTGAGAAGCAGAGGCTGAGACCATGGATGTTGTAAATAGACAAATTGTGAATGTCCTAGGACACACACTAAGGAGTTTTAGTTTACTTAGATGGGGATACAGACATACTGAAGGTTTTTAAACAGGAGGGAGAAAATAATTAGAGCTGTGCATTAGGAATATTCCTCTCACACCTGTGTCCTCTGCAGAGTAGACCTGGGGGAGGAGAGGTGAATTAGAAGCCTGGTCCAATGATCCAGGCAAGAGATAATATGAGACAGAAACAAATTGGTTACTTTGGGAATGAAGGAAGGGCAGGTGAATTTCTTCAGCCATTCAGCCAGTGAAATTATTCATTTCTCTAAAGAGATGGATGAATACATTCATTTATGCAGATAGTCAACATGAATTTACCGAGCATTAATCTGTCAGTCTCCAGAAATAAAGTGGAGAAAGCCATGCCCTGCCCTCCTCAGACTTACATTTTAATGGAAGGCACTAACATTTTAAATGTCAGAGGTATTTTTGTTATATGAGGGAGAGATTGAAAGAGGAAGAGAAAATTTAAGGATGATTATGGACCAAAATAAGGAAGTCAATAGGTGGAAAGACTCTTTTCAGATAAAGAAGGGAAAGGAGAAGAATTCGTTTTGTCTTGTTTTTACTTGTTTGTATTTGTGGGGTCTGTGGAATATCTAGATATGAATGACTACTAGATAATGGAAGATTTCGAGCTAGCTAGAGCTTAAGAGAGCAGTCTGGGATAGAGACATGGATATTAGAATTACTCAAGGCAGTGATGGGGGTTAATAACTGTGAAAGTATAAGGAAAGGAAAGGAACAAAAACTAAGCCCTCAGGAACACTTACCTCAAAGATTTCCATAGATAACATCAAATAAAGAGCAATAACTGGGAGAGTGTAGTGATATGGAAGCCAAGGAAGGAGATTAATGATGTAAAATGCTTGGGCGATGCTGATAAACTGGATAAGCCTGTTGAATTTGAAATTAGGAAGTCACTAACAAAGCTGCTTCATTAGAATGGGTGGGGGTAGGATTAAGATTAGAAGGAGTTGAGAGGCATGCAACATTCAAAACCATCCCTCACAGACACCTCAGCCTCTTGTTTCTGGAATGCCCCAGATCCTCTTTCATCTGGTTGTAAAACCTTCCAAGGCCTGTCTTCAAATCTGGAAAACAGAGGAGGGAGCATTTAATGAAAAGGGCACATTCTCTCAATGGCAAAATATCTGGGTTCAAACCCTGACTGTCACTTATTAATGCATGACTGTATAAATTTTACTATTAAAAATAATGCTGTGGAGGAATGACGTCAGCAAAATGGTGGCATAGGAAGTTTTGTTACGGAACCAAACTTGGGTCTGCTTGCCAGCACTCAATAAAGCCGATCCACTGACTTCAGGTGGTAGTGAAGGAAAGTACAGCATTTATTGCAGGGTGTTAAGCAAAGAGTTCAGGACAGCTATTATTCAAAAAGCCTGAACTCCCCAATGGGTTTCAGGAAAGCATTTTTTAAAGGCCAGGTGAGGGAGGGGGGTCACAGAGTCTGTGATCAGCTCATGCACAATTCTCCGATTGGTTGATGGTGAGGTGGCAGGGTGGTGTCACAGGGGTTACCATCATCAATCCTCAGGCTCCAATAGACCTGGGCGCTATGTGGTCATGCTCATCAAGTAGTCAACTTCTTCCATTTCGTGGGGGTTTTAGCATCTGTAAAACAACTCAGGAAAGGTGCATCAGATACTGTTATCTAGGTAGTTCAGAGAGGAGCTAAGCAGAGGACATGGAGGAGGGTCCTGTTCCAGGAAGGCCCCATAGGGTCCTGCTCGTTTAATTTTACCCAGGCTCCTGCCAGCTCCAGAGGCCCCAGACAGCTCCCATGACATCAGACCCCCAGCAGGCTCACAAGAATCAAACAACCTGCCCACCCTGGCATCTGCCTACTCCAGCAGCCCCAAGCACTTCACATGGCTCTATTCACCCTCAGCAGGAGAGCTCCCTGCATGCTGCTGGAACACAGGCCCCCACTACCCCTCCATCAAGCCCAGGTAGCCCAGTGTAGAGAGAGACTCCTTCCACATGGGAGAAGGAGAGTAAAGTGAGTGCCCAATTTCACTGCAGACCCCAGAACAGGCCACCCCAGCACCAGACCAACTCCCACAGCCTAAGTGGCTCCCTGTGGGTTCCTGCTAACCTAAGCCCCTCCTCGCCCTGGCCCTTATAGGCTCCAATGGCCTCAGGAGACTCCAGCAACCCCAAATGATGTCCTTGGCACAGGCTTCTGGTGGGCTCCTGTGACTCCAGACCCTGGCTCACCCTGGTGCCTGCCTACTCCAGTGGCCCCAGGTGACTACCACAGCAGGGCTCCCTGCAGGCTCCCAGGAACTCAGTCCCCCATCTTACTCCCATACTTGTTGGCTCCAGTGGCCAGAAGCAGCTCCTATGACACTAGGCCCCTGGCAGTCTCACCCTGGTTCCTGCCTACTCCAGTGGCCCCAAGCACCTCCCAAGGCCCCAGGCAGTTTCCACAGAAAGCTCCCTCCAGGCACGCAGGAATCCAGGCCCCTGTCTCAACCCAGCACCTACCTTCTCCACCAGCTCCAGGCGGCTTACCTGGTAGGGTTCCCTGCAGGCTCCTGGGAACACAGGCCCCTGTCTCACCCTGGCACCTACCAGCTCCCATGGCCCCAGGCAGTTTCTGTGGTCCCCAACCTCCCAACAGGCTCCCACAAATTCAGTTCCCCAGTTCACCTTGGAGCTTGACAGCTCTAGAGGCCCCAGGGAGCTCCCATGGCTCAAAGCAGCTTCACTGGCTCCAGGCTCTCAGAGGGCCCCTGCAAGTTCAGGCTCCCAACACATCTGGGTGCCAGTTAGTTCCAACAGTCCCGGGCGGCTCAGCACAGTTGGCCACCACAGCTCCAAGCAGCTTCCTCAGCTCTAGGCTCCTAGAAGGCTCCCATGAACCCAGGCCTCTGATCCACTCCAGTGCCTGCTGTCTCCCCTGGACCCAGGCAGCTCCAGAGGCTCCAGGTTTCTGGCCTATTCCAGTGCAGGCTGCCACTTGGGGCATCAGGTTCCAAGTGGGCTCCCATGAATCAACATTCTTGGCTCACCCCAACATCAGCCAACTCTCATCACCCCCAGGGGCTCCTGGTAGGCTCCAGTAAACCCAGGCTCCTGGTATGCCCCAGCACCAGCCAGCCCTTGCAGCCCTGGGTGAATCCAGTGTTCTTAGGGTCCCAATCAAAGCCCATGAACCTAGGCTTCAGGAGAGAACCTCTGAACCCAGGGTCCCAGGGGGGCCCAGCACTAGGTTGAGTACTACTTTCCTGAGCTTTCAACCCACCCCAACACCAAGCTGCCCAAGGACTCCAACAGTAAGCATGCTCATGGACGCTGCCAGACTGCCCACCCAGAATTGCTGAACAAGCTGACTGGTGAAGGGCTTTCCTGCTAAAGCCTATCTGTAAAGATTGGAAGATGCGTCCATGTCCTCAGATGCACAGACACCAAGGAAAGGCCACAATGATTATAAATGATTAACCAAACATGACATCATAAAAGGAAACTAATAAAATTTCAATGACTGACTCCAAAGAAATGGAGATCTATGAATTGTCTGGCAAAGAATTCAGAAAAATCCTCTTAAAGAAATTCAGTGAACTACAAAAACAGAGATAGAAATTATTAAAAATAACCAAGCAGAAATGCTAGAGCTGAAGACTAAAATGACTGAACTAAAGAATTTGATGGAAAGTTTAAACATCAGACTCAGCCAAGAAGAAAAAAGAATTGGTGAACTAGAAGACAGGTCATTTGAAATCATATAGTTGAAGTAGAAAAAAAAATAATAATTTTAAAAAAGTGAAAGAAGACTACTTGAATTATGAGATACCATTAAAAGAAACAATCAATGCATTATTGGAGCCTCAGAAGAAGAAGAGAGAGAGAAAGTATCAGAAAACTTACTTAAAGAAAGAATGGCTGATGGTGCCAATAAAATATTAAAAAACAGCCAAGTGGTATTAAGGACCCAGTTAAGGGCAGCATGAATTTTCATTAAGCCATGTTAGCATGGCCTTTACTTCAACATTCTTGGAATTCTTGATTGAGAACAGAGTAAATGGTGGCTGCCCAGGTTTGGGGGTCAGGAAAGAAGTGTGGGATAAACTCAAGAGGGTCAAAAATTATAGGGATTAGTAAAGCACTGTTGAAATGGTTCCCCATGAGGTCCAACTGAGGAGAATGGTGAAATAAAGCCAATCAGGATGATTAAAGTGATTGTAGACCATGATGAGGACAACAGGAAATAAGCAAATTGAATGTATTCAGTAGATGAGAAGGAGTGGGTATGGGGAAAAGGTCATAGTGAGTTCTGGTTCCTAAATAGAACATTTTTCTTCCTGTGTTTTCTATAAAATATGAATTCTGAAATTTCCCAATACCATATTTTACTTTATGAGAAAGAATGGCTTTAGGTAATGTAAAAATGAATGTGGCTCCAGCCACATTAACTTTCTTTCACATTTTCAAATATGCTATACTCCCTGTCACCACAGGACCTTTGCATATACTACCCCCTCTGCCTCAGTCAGTGCCACCCTCCCTCACCTAGTTAACTCCTATTCATCTTTCAATTCTTGGTTTAATATGACTTCCTCCAGGAAGACTTCCTTAACCTCTCAGGCAAGGATATGTTTTCATTGTGCTATGTAGCTCTTTTTCCAAGACTTATTACACTTGTAGTTCTAAACCTATTTGTCTGATTATTTGATTACTATCTAGCACAAAGTAAACATTCAGTAGACATTTAGTGAGTAAATTAATAAATTAATGTGATCTTTGAAAAAATATGAGCTATAACAAATTAATTTCCCTGAATTGTTTTTAGCAATAAAAAAGAGACTTTCTTCTATTTTTAACTTGTAAAGTTAATTTATTTTTAAATGAACATAGTAACACGACAACAAAAAAGTCACCTAGTAAAAGTTCTAGAGTCACATGGGATCCACATTAATGACTCAGAAGCATGACTTATAATCAGTATGTCAATTAATCCACAAATTAAAAATATACCTCTTATAGAAATGGCTGTTCACACAGTTCTGATACAGTTTCACTATACTTTTAATTTACTTAACATAGCTTTCTTCAAAGATACCACAAAAGTAAACTCAAGCTCAGTTTAACAAGGTATGACTATTATAAAGAAAGGCCTTTAATTTCTCTCTGACTTATTTTCTTTATCAGGATGAAGCCACATGTAAGGTAAAGTCTATATAGGAATCTACATTGTTTGGAAATTTGTGCTAGCTAAATTAGGAAGATAGTCTTAAAAATAAAGGAGTGGTCTAAATTGGTGACATTCATTTTAACTCACTGTTATAGGATTTACTCATTGCCCCATCTATGATTATTTAACTACATATTCCAAATGTTGAAGATCAAAATGAGGTAGAATAGTAAATATTATCTGGTCCTCTTTTAAACAAGAGATAAAACTAATTTTTAAAATGCTTGCAGCTAGCAGATTGGAAAGTCTAAGGGACAATGCAAATAATGGTACAGTGTATGAACTATGTGGCTAGGTGAGCAAATTATCCCCCATTAATAAGCAAGATATTTATACACTGCATTAATAACTTAGTCATAACATGTATAACTGATACACCAAAATCAATTTACCAAATACTATTTAAAATCAGAAAATGTTAAGGTATTTTCCAAAAGTCTTAATTTGTCCCAAAAAAGGATTATTCCCTCCAACAAAATCTGTGCAAAATAGAGAATTAAATTAGGTTTCTCCAAAGTGCCTATATAAAATAAAACCAAATGTCTTCACACAGGCACTTATAGAGGAGTATATATGATGCAAAAGTTAATCAAAATAGTTTCAGTAAATGACAATATATAACAAATGATTTGACATTGTTCTTCATTTGCTAGAGTTAAGTAGATGATCTACTGTTAACTATTTGAATTTTGCTATTTAAGATGTATCCTGAAGTGTGTTTGTTTTAACATCCAAAAAGACTGTACTACAAAATACAAAATTTTGCTTTAGATTCTGGACCTGACAAATACTATCATGATTCCTTTATTTCCAATTAATATCCAAGTCCAAAGAGCTCAAGTAAGAAGTAAAGAAAGCTCATTAATTATAGAATTTTTTTCTTATTTTTATTTTATTTTCGGCTGCGTTGGGTCTTCGTTGCTGCACGCAGGCTTTCTCTAGTTGCGGCGAGCAGGGGCTACTCTTCGTTGCGGAACACAGGCTTCTCATTGCAGTGGCTTCTCTCGTTGCAGAGCACAGCCTCTAGGTGCACGGGCTTCAGTAGTTGTAGCACATGGGCTCAGTAGTTGTGGTGCGCAGGCTCTAGAGCACGTGGGCTTTAGTAGTTGTGGCTCGTGGGCTCTAGAGGACAGGCTCAGTAGTTGTGGTTCACTGGCTTAGTTGCTCCATGGCATGAAAGATCTTCCTGGACCAGGGATCGAACCCTTGTCCCCTTTATTGGCAGGCAGATTCTTAACCACTGCGCCACCAGGGAAGTCCAGCTGGTCTCTGAGGTTCTCCAGGAAGTTGTGGAGGATAAACAATTTTATTCTTCTTCTCCCATTTTCGAGATATTTCAAGAGAAGCACTTGTGTGGATATGTGATTGGGGTAAAATGCTGTGAGATAAAAAAGGCCCAAGGCCAGCTTCCCCCTCAGATTCTGCATCCATAATGCATCTGCAATATCAACACAAGCCATCAATTCAGACTCCCACCTCACTCCCTCCTTCGAGACTTTCCTATGTAACAGAGGATTATACCATTTAAATTATCTCCCTAGATCTCCTTTTTGAGAAATGCCTTCAGAGCTTATGATATAAGTTTTTTTTTTTAGTTATTCTTTGAGGGTAGAATTGAATTTGGGCAATGGCAAAAGTTATCATTTACCTATTGTGCCTTATGGAAGCCCAAAGTATTAGAAACGTGGCTAAACAAGCAGGGTAACACCATTTGGGTCCCAAACTAAGCCACATTCTTAAAATGAGACTGGGGCTTCCCTGGTGACGCAGTGGTTGAGAGTCCGCCTGCCGATACAGGGGACGCGGGTTTGTGCCCCGGTCCGGGAAGATCCCGCATGCCGCGGAGCGGCTGGGCCCGTGAGCCATGGCCGCTGAGCCTGCGCGTCCGGAGCCTGTGCTCCGCAACGGGAGAGGCCACAACAGTGAGAGGCCCGTGTAACCCCCCACCAAAAAAAGAAAATGAGACATATTCTTGTGTGGCTTATAACCTGCTTCTAAAGAAAATTAGCAAAGGAGTTATACACATGATTAAACATTCCCATAAGGCCATCCAAGTTCCTGGTGCACTGTCTTTTAAAAGTTATATTTCTTTAATGTTACTTATAATATACTTACCTGCTTCACTTGGGACCTGGGAGTTAAATGAATGGTGAACTTTAGAATGTATGGCAGATCTCTTTATTTTGTTGATGTATTTGGAAAACTATAATTCCTCCTATATTACCATCACCAATTACCCTTGTTCCCGACCCTGTATTCTTCAAGCTACTCTAGACTAGGGGCAATGATAGAATCACAATAATAGTGACAAAGCATGGCTCTGCCTCTGCCAGTTCTGTAGAAATGACAACCCCCTACTCCATTAAGACATCTTTCAAATATTTCTCAGAATACACAGGGAGTATTTCCTATGTACCCTGTAGCTACCCTATGGTATTCACGATTCTCCTTCCCCCTAACCTCCTTGCCTGCTCTAACTGTCCTTGACCAGTATCCTGTTGTCACTAATGCCAAAAAGTCACAGCTATGCCTCTGTTGCACAGCAAAGGATCACTGATGCTGATGACTGACAGTGGCACTGCTTCCAGTTCTGGTGTCTACCCATATCTATATCAAGTCTGCCACTGTCCACTTTGGAGGATGCTGATATCTACAATAGGGGCACTGGCTCCTGCTGCCGCTGAAACCACTGGCATGGTCTTCTGTCTCTGTAGGAGCCCCTGGCACCATGACTGCTGACACAGAGCATTCTCATCTACCTAAGAGATTGGAATGAAAACAGCCCTTTTAGCTTTTACTCAATGTCATTGCAGCCTCTCAGGCTAAGGCTCAGGCAGGAGCCCAAATGGCTGGGCCAGAGGACAACCTGCATTTACAGTGCGTCTACTGAGTTCAGAAAACCGACTCGTCTCGAACCACGGACCACCGTGCTTTTAACCAAGCAAGTGTGCATCTCACTTTTTTTCAGTTAAAGTGCATTCTAAGTTTTGGACATGATGGGTATGTTTACAGCATAGATTGTGGTGACAGTTTCACCAGTGTATACTCATCCCCAAACTCATCAAGTTGTATAGATTAAATATGTACAGCTTTTTGTATGTCAATCATATGTCAATAAAGTGGTTTAAAAAATAAAATAAATTAAAATTGATAACATCCATTCTATCCCACAGTTCCTTTCAAATAAGCCCCCTGGTGGGCACATTCTATCAGGCCTGATGACCTGCTCAGATGTACATGAATTCTCAGGAGAAAGAAAATGTTTCTGCTACACATCTAGAGTCACATAGTGGCATCAGAATGTTATTTCAGACATGTGGAAGGAGAAGGGAAGGCATCTGATTAGTGAAATGTTATAAACTATATACCCTTTCAACAAGACTTCACTTTAAAGCTAAGGGAGTTAATATATACAGGTTACCTAAGTGCTATTAGGCTCTGGGGCCAAGGAAATAATTGGTAGATTATTTACACGTGGTAAAATCAAGGCAACAAAACAAATGAAGTTGCATTTATATAAATCCACTAAAACTCTCCTTCACTTGTTCTCAGCTTTTATCGATTTAATAATATTCATTGTAAAAGAATGTAAGTAATGTACATTAAGTGTGTTATATTTAATAACCCTTGTTATGGCTGTGCTTACATAAAATCTACAGATACTACTACTACTACTAATAGCTAATATTTATCTAGCCAGCACATACTACTTGTTAAGCACTATGATGTATGTGTAGATTATTTTGCTCCATTCTTATAAACCTTTGAGATAGGTTCTATGATCACTCCCATGTTACATATGAGGAAACTAAGACTTAGAAAAAAACAAGTAAACTTCACAAGGACACAAAGCTTATAAAGAAACCAGGAATCAAACCCAGACAGTCAGACCACAGAGCCTATGCTTGTAACAATTTCCTCTCAAAGTTGATGGGTACTACTGAGGCCTGAGGTACAAGAACAAAAGGTGATGAGCTCTTACCCTGATGGCCTAGAATGGATGATTTCCAGACTTTCATTGGCCTACTATGGTGGATTATTTTATTACAGATTGATGCTCCCACTGAAGACAACTAGAATACATATTAAAAAATTTCTTGGTGGCATTTCAGAGGTGCCGAGACAACTAGGACTTGAGAGAGCAAGACCTCAGAAAAGTTAAGCACAGAGAGTTGAACCAACAAGCAGCTTTTCCCTTCAGGGTATTTGCCTATTCTAGGTATAGACGACAGACTGACAAGGCAGAGGGCTGTAGTTAACAGGCAGAGATGTCAACAAAGCTTTTGGAAAAAAATGGATTTGGGGCTGTCAAGGGAACCAAGACTTTAGGGACCAACATCCCAGATAGAAGAGAGACAAAGAAAAGTGAGCCTGACATTCTGCTCTTTTCCATCTTGAGGATTTGCTGAGTTCATCACCTGTGCAGGGCAGCAGGCTAGGTAAGAAGTAGAAACTGCTGAAAAGTGGAGCCACGTTATCAAGTAATTTCTTAGCTCTGCATTCTCACAAAGGGGGAGAGCTCCTAATAAACAGAGCTGCTCTCAGTTGAGATCCACAAAGAGCTGCACTCCTGGCCTCTAGGGGCAAAATAGAGATAGACTGAGACTCAAAAAAATATCCTGCAACCAAGCTCAGTCCCTGATTGGATGAAGGTGAGCTGTCCTTAAATAGCCTGAGGACTAGAGGTTAGGGTGAACCTGCTCTAGAGGAAGATAACGTCATCCAGAGTCTCTACAATTTTTCATATACAACGTCCAAGCCCTTTTTCATTCAGTGTCCAGCAATTTCTCAAACATAAAGTCTAGCATTCAATCTGGTAGCAGAGAAATCATCCCTTATCAAAAGACATAAATTCAGGAAAGGTTGAAGAACAATGGAAAGATTCATATCTTGGTAAATGTAAATTAATATTGACTATACAAAAAGTTAATAATGAAGTCTTGCGTGGTCAAAAATATATGTACGTAGAGTTAAGAAGCATCACAACAACAGGAAAGACTGAAAGGGATCAATGAGCTTAAGCTAGTATCAGGTCATGACATTATCAAGGAAGGGGTAAAAGTATTAATTTATATTAACTGTATGAAGTCAACAATTTGTATTGCAATCTCTAGGTAGTGGTTCTCAAATTTTTGGTTTCAGGGCTCCTTTACACTCCTAAAATTTATTAAAACCCCCAACGAGCTTTTGTTTTGTGAGTTATATTTGTTGACACTTACCATATTAAAAATTAAAACATGTTCAGGTCTTTCATATTCTTGCACTCTTTTGTCTACTTATTTTATTGTTTATTGAGTAAATTATCTCCCATTATGAAAGTAGTTCTCTGTATTTTTTTTAGTTCCTCCAGATTTGGATTCTATTTATTCTGAAGCAATGAGTATAAATTGGGACAACTCCTGGAAAACTGATTGGCAGCATGTACTATATTTGAGCATAATGTATACCTTATTATCCATCAATACCACTCTTAGGTATTTACCCAACAAAAATGCATATACGTGCAATCAAACACTTGTAGAAATATATTTATAGTTACTCATTTAGATAGTCCAAAATTAGAAACAACCCAAATATCTAGCAACAATAGAATGGATAAATAATTTGTGGTGTATTCATACTATGGAAAACTATTCAGCAATGAAAAGTCATAAACTCCTGTTACACAAAAATACAATGTGTATGAATCTCACAAACATAATGTTGCATTAAAGAAGCTGGACACAAAAAGAATATGTATTCTATGGTTCTATTTATGTAAAGTTCAAAAGCTTGCAAATGCAATCTAAACTGATGGAAGTGTAAATAATAGTTAAATTTGGAGGTGGATAATCACTGGGAGAGGGTTTGAGGGAGGCTCTAGGGCTCTGGTGATGTTTTATGTCTTAAATTTGGTGATGATTACCTAGGTGTGTTTACACTGTGAAAGTTTCTTAATCTGTACACATATAATTTGTGTACTTTTTTGTATGTTTGTTATGCTTTGATACAGAAGTTTAGGGGAAAAAAATAAAAATCTTTATCTCCAGCCCAGACTCCTCTCCTCAGCTCTAGACATCTGACATCTCCACTAGTATGTTTCTTGGGTAATTCTTAACACATTCAAACCCATACCCATCATTTTCCCTTCCTTCTTTCAAATCTGTTCCTCCTACGATATTGCTAACCCAAGTGAATGGCATTCCTACCAGCCCATTTACCTAAGACAGAAACGTGGGACTCAACTGACTCTCCTCTCTCATAATACCCTATGCAGTGTCATTCAATTTCTTAACAAAGTCTTTTCACGTCTTACGTCCTGAATCTATCTGGAGTCTGCTCCTCTTTTCCATTCCCATTTAGTTCCTTGCCCTACATTCAAGTCTCAGCATTTCTCATTTAGACTTTTGAAAGCCTCCTAAACTGATCTCTCAGCCCCAAGCATGTGGTCTTACTAATTCACTCTCCACTCTTAGCATGAGTGACCTTTCTAGGACACAAATCTGATCATGACATTTTCTTACTTAAAATCCTTCAACAATTCTCCATTGCTTTCAGTACAGTGACAAAGCACCTTACCATTGCCTAAAAAGCACAACCTATCCCCAGCCTAATGCTCCAACCTCATCTTGCATGACTGTTCATGACCCCCTCCCACCAACCCCAGAACTCTCAAGCCACTTTCTCATAAGAACCTTGTCCTTTAGCTGTAGTGAGCTACAATGTGTTTCCCAAATTCATTCTTCTTTCTTCTTTTGTCTTCTGTGCCTTTCAACTTATTCTTTAGTTGGGCTGAAACACCACCCCTCTCCAAAATCTCAACATCATTCTCCCTTCTTCCAACTTTCAGCTAACTCTTAGCTTATCAAAAACTCTGCTCTTCCTGAAAGCCTTTCTTTCTCCCTAGTCTGGATTAGGTGCCCATCTACTGGACTCCATAGCCCCTGTAGCATTTACCATACTGTTATCATTACCATATGTTCACATGCCTGTCTCTTTCACCAGACTGAGCTCATGGAGATCATACACGAATTTTGTCTTGAAGATCACTTGACTTCCAGCATCTAGATCAGTGCCTGCACACAATAGGTTCTCAATAAATATTTGTTGTGTCTCTGCTACTCCCAGGCATCTATCATGTGTCCCTCTTTCCCAAGTGCCATGTTTTTTACTTTTAACTTTTTGGAGTGCCGAGGTGGGAAACATTGTGTTATGCATTTTATAAACATTGTTGTATTTAATCTTCTCAATTACTCTATGATGTAAGTTCTACCATTGGGTCCATTTTATAGATTAGTGAGCTGATGCTCAGAAAAGTTATGAAGCATTCTTGACCCACCCCCAGAAAAAAACTCCACTTGAATCTGATTAAGACACTAGCTATAACTGTCAACTTACAGAAAATAGAGCAGAGGGACATGTTAAAGTACACCATGAGGATGAAATCAGCAAAACCCAGAATCTGGGAAACTCTGAAGAATAAACAAATCAGCTCCTTCAATAGATAAGTTTCAAGAACCAGAAGGAAAGTGGAAGGAGAACCCGTAGATTAAAGAGACTTAGAAAACATACAAACGATCATAATATGTAGATCTTATTATCAGAATTCAAAGAAACAAATATGGTATGTGTCATACAATTTGACATTTGAATGCTTATTGGCTATTTGATGACATTAAGGAATTAATGTTAATTATTCAGGTGTACTAATTGTGGTTCTATTTATTAAAAAATTCTTATGTTTTAGAAAATCATACTAAATATTTGCAGATGAAATGACATGATGTCTGAGTTTCGATTCAAAACAATAGGGAAGGGAGACAGTGGTTGAGGGTATTAATGGTACGAGATTAGCCATGAATTGACAATTGCTGAAGCTGAGTAATGGGTACATGGTAGATCATAATACTATTATCTCTGCTTTTGTATGTGTTTGAAATCCTCCATAATAAAAATTTTAAAACAACAACATCTAAAGAAAATTTGATAGAGAACCTAGCTCTTCACTAATACAGTTGGTTATCTGTGTTTATAGACATTTAATGCCTTTTGGATATTTTTCTTCCATCTAAATTGAAGCCAATAGACTTCAAGTGCTAATGAGTTACTTTTAGCTCTGCAGGTCCAAGAACTTGTCAATGAATTTGTAAGCACCCCCTAAAAGCTAACAGATAATAGACTTCACCAAGCCATATTTTAACTCAACATTTACACCAGGTGCCCACATGCTTCACTGACCTCCGGCCCAAGCATACCTCTTAGCTCTTTTGATCACACAATGCCTTGCCTAACATGTTGATTCTTTTCTTAGGTTAAAGAAGTACAAATGAAGTATAAGTAATTAACAGATGACTAGATCGTTTCCCCAGCTTCCCCTTCAGTAATCCCGCAAGCAAGCTACATGAACAAGATAGCATCCAAAGAAAGAGTACAAGGAGTCAGCAAGTCTGCACACAGTGAAAGATGACAAAGACTCTGACCCCCTCCCCAAATGATTAACTGAGACTAGCTTCCTCTTTTCCCCTTTAAAATCTTTTATGGCCGAGCAGAATCTTTGGAGCTGCTTCTGGGACAAAAGTCTGCCTCCTCCCCAGGTTGCCGGCCTCCTGAATAAAGCAACCTTTCCTCTTCCAACTAACACTTGTCTTTCAGGTGGTAAACAGCCAAAACTTGAGTTCAGTAACAGATTCGGAATTTCATCCCAACTCATCCCAAGTCTCCGGTCTTTAGCAGAGAGGTTTTGATCTTGCAGGTATTGGTGTAAGTTATTTTAGTGAGTGAGTTGTGCAGTCGTTTAGTAGAAGGTGGACAAAATCTTTAGATAGGGATTTCTGCTGATATACATTTATGGAATCAATGAAGAGTCAGCTCTTACTGTGGGAGGATGATAATTAAGACACTATCCCAACTTCTCTGGCAGCTTATAATATAGCAATGAAAACTAGAAACATGAACAAATCGTGCAAAAACAAAGCCACTAGTATGGAGAATGTACAAGACCACAGGGAGGAGAGACTCTAGGCAGGGAGATCACCTGAAGGAATGCTACAATAATCCAGGTAAAATATAACGACGAGCTGATGGCTGGACAGTGATAGTGAGTAATGGAGAGGAGGGAATAAGTTCAGGGCAGGGATGTGCTCTCCCTAGGTGTCATCTTCCTTGAGCCTCAGCAACATTGGCTTTCCTCAACACCCCGACTCACATACTTTAGTCTCCTTACTTCCTGTTTCAATGCAGGGTCCTGGAGTGTGTATAGCCAACAGTGCTCATTTTGCTTTGCTAAAACGTGTCAAGGTGCAGAAACACTCCAGACCCTAAGGTATGACACTTCTCAGGGCACATTAAAGACACTTTGCCCCTTTTTGGGTGTAAAAGGCATCCCCTTGAGGAACTGTGGCTAGAGTCAGAGGAGGGGGCCTGTAACAACTGGGGGTCTGCGAGATCCCTAAGAGAATACCAACATTAAATAGCCACTGACCCCTTCCCCCAATCCCATGCGATTCACTGGCTGCTAAAGTAAGATGAAGTGATGCCGAGCAATGTAGTCTCACACTGACATTCTGTCTATTTCTAGAGCATTCCAAGTTCCTCACCACTTCAAGCCCTTTCAACATAAACACTGTAACTGGAAAGCTTTTCAGCAGGCTCTTCATCTGTCTCACTTCTCATTTTTCAGATCTCAGATTAGAAGTCACAACCTCCACAGAGGCCTCCCGTCATAACTCTAAATCAGGTGGCCCTAATCACTATCAAAACACCCTTTTAAAATATACTTTTTAGCAGCAATCCCCTTCTGAAATTAGTCTATTCCTCTATTCTATTTCTTGTCCTTTTTGTCTCTCTCCCCTGTCAAAACGTCACCTTCCTAAAGGCAAAGAAACCATGCCAAACTTGTTTTCTGTTTTATCTGCATTGCCTTGTAGTGTTCAATAAATATTTGTTGAATAATTGAGTCAATATTTCGGTTTTCTTTTTTTTTTTTTGCGGTACGCGGGCCTCTCACTGCTGTGGCCTCTCCCGTTGTGGAGCACAGGCTCCGGACGCGCAGGCTCAGCGGCCATGGCTCACGGGCCCAGCCGCTATGCAGGATATGGGATCTTCGCGGACCGGGGCGCGAACCCGTGTCCCCTGCATCGGCAGGCGGACTCTCAACCACTGCGCCACCAGTTTTCTGATTAACCTTTGTAACTTAATGGGAGCCATCACCAGTTCTGCCTTTGACTAGCTTCTTAACAATGGCTCAATCAATAAGGTATTAAATGTTTGCTTCTAATCATGATGAGATCTGTGAGGTCTTTGCATTAAAAGCCTTGCTCTTCAAAGTGTCTATTGAATTCACAGTACTATAGTCTTCTGAATACTTAAGAAATAAACCTTTGGTTGAGCTATTTGCCATATGTCAGTGGTTGTTCTCAGCCAATGGTATCCAAAGTTGCTTTGGCTACCATTACAACTTAGGAATATTAAAGAATATATAGAATATAAAGACATTCGAGAGTTTATATTCTAAACTCTCCATGGGCCCAGCACATAGCTCAGCAGCAAAGTAAATACATTGCAGAGGCATTCGAAGTCCATAGTTCAGCTCATGCTTTCCCTCTCCTCAGTCTAGTCTGCAACTTTGCCATCTGGCTTCTACTTAATCATCAACAAAACACCTCAGAGAAGCTTTTATACTTAATTACTATTTGCATTTTGATTAAGAAACCATTGATAAGAAGTAAAAAAGCAGAGAGAAGTTGTAAGTAATAACTGGTCACACAATCCCCAAAGCAGCTAGGAAAGTTCCTCTAGTGTGTTTCAGGCTTTGGTAGTTACCAAATCAGAGTCCCTCTCCCTCCTCTGTCTCCACTGAAATAGAGCAAAAGGGCAGAAGTGTTAAACCCTGCTATTTTTTTTTTATTTGGTTATGGTCAGAAAACATACTTGATTGATTTATTGATTGATTGATTGATTTGGGTGCGTTGGGTCTTCTTTGCTGCGCGCAGGCTTTCTCTAGTTGCGGCGAGCGGGGGGGCTACTCTTTGCTGCGGTAGGTGCGCTGGGGTTCAGTAGTTGTGGCACTCGGGCTCTAGAGCGCAGGCTCAGTAGTTGTGGCGCATGGGCTTAGCTGCTCCGCGGCATGTGGGATCTTCCTGGACCAGGAAGTGAACCCGTGTCCCCTGCACTGGCAGGCAGATTCTTAACCACTGCACCACCAGGGAAGTCCCTAAACCCTGCTGTCTTAAGACTGAACCCCACAGCACATGATTTTTCCGATAGCCCCATTTACTTCTTAAGAGGCCACTCCTTGTTTTGAAAATTCTTTCCTCCCAGAGTACCCTTAGAAATTCCTGGTGCCAGGGACATAGCGCCAGTCTATTTGTCAACAGCTCAACAATCCAGCGTTAGTGTTTTGAGTTTCGGTCTAAGACCAAATAAAGCTGCCCTCCCATTGCCACATCCTCAGTGCCCGGAAGGCTTATACAGATAGAATAAAGGCAGGCATTCTAGGATCAAACGAGGTCACATATTGAAATTTGTTTCAAAAAGTATAAAGTAATTACAAACAAAGTAATTTGTTTCTGTAATGGACACACAGATTCTCCTAGGTAACACTCAAGATAGGCTAGCAGGTATTTGTATTAGATACATTGTAAGTCAAACCACGGAAGAACTTAGGTAAACATGTGTGTACTTGGGTTTTTGTATTCTATTCTGGTTACAGAATCACACAAAATCAAAGGCCAGCTCATTGGTGGTCTGTGGACCAGCAACATTGGCATCACTTTGGATCTTGTTTTAAATGCAGAATTACAGGCCCCACCCCACACCTACTACATAAAAGTTCCGGGAGTCCTGCTTAACCTAGTGGATATCTTTAGGAGCATTTTTTTTAAAAAAAATCTTTATTGTAGTATAATTGCTTTACAATGGTGTGTTAGTTTCTGCTTTATAACAAAGTGAATCAGTTATACATATACATATGTTCCCATATCTCTTCCCTCTTGCGTTTTGTTCTTCTCAAACTTTAATGTATGGGAACTACCTGGGTACTTGTAAAAATTCAGTTAATGATTCTCCCGTAGGTCTGGGGTGGGAACTGGCATCTCCTGTAGGAGCACTATTAAATATTCAAAAATGTCTTCTATGTTAGCTAACGCTACAGAATAAAAGCACCTTCAAGTTGGTGCCTCTCAGAGAAGTACCTTTTCTTTACCCCTGGAGTAAGCTTGCTGTTGGGATGTGCTTGAGAGAAAACAGCCAAGAAACCTCCCAGTGACCGTTCTTTTTTTTTTTTTTAAAAAGCTTTTTTTTACAAACATTGTCTCACCGCTTACTTTATGCACACATTTAGTTTTATTGTAACAAAGCAACTTGTACACTTTTTTTTTTAATTAATTAATTTATTTATTTTTGGCTGTGTTGGGTCTTTGTTTCTGTGCGAGGGCTTTCTCTAGTTGTGGCGAGCGGGGGCCACTCTTCATCGCGGTGCGCGGGCCTCTCACTATCGCGGCCTCTCTTGTTGCGGAGCACAGGCTCCAGACGCGCAGGCTCGGTAGTTGTGGCTCACGGGCGCAGTTGCTCCGCGGCATGTGGGATCTTCCCAGACCAGGGCTCGAACCCGTGTCCCCTGCATCGGCAGGCAGATTCTCAACCACTGCGCCACCAGGGAAGCCCCCAGTGACAATTCTTGATGACCGAATTTGGACTACCAAGTAGACAGATACGTTAACTGAAAAAAAAAAAAAGCGCAACCTAAAAGTTGAGAATTATGTTTTATTCAGCAGAATTTCTGATGACTTCAGCCTGGAAGACAGCCTCTCAGAGAGCTCTGAGGGACTGCTCCAAAGAGGTAAGGGAGGAGCCAGGATATACAGGGGTCTTACCATTTCCAAGGTGAATTCATTCTTTACTATGCTGCTATCGTGGTTATATCATAAACTTATAAACCACAGCCACAGCTATTTTAGAGGAATGAGATAAACCAATTCCTCTAAAATTAGCTATCGCAGAGATCCAAGAGAAAAGATCATCCTCTTGAATGTTAGTTCATGACACGTCCTAAAAATGAGAGATTCCTGTGGGCTTTTAAAAACTGTGATTTATGCAAATGGGTATGAGGGGTTTTTTGTTTGTTTGTTTTTTGCAACAGGGTGGGTGTAGGGTGGGGTGATGAAAGTGCTGTAAAATTTTTTGTGGTGCTGGTTGCACAACTCTTGAATATACTAAAATCCACTGAATGTTATACTTTAAATGGATGAATTATGTATCAGTAAAGTTGTTATTTATTTAAAAAACTGTCATTCAAGCATCTTCAATAATTCATCTATATACAGATTGCCACAATTTCAAAATTCCTAAAGAAGTCTTTTTTAAGCCACGTTTTGAAGGTAATTGAGGATAAAGATATTGTCTTATCCCTTATTCCAGAGATAATTAAAATATGTTAAAATTAACTTTGAGAAAACTCATTAGAATGTAAAATCTATATAAGAATAGATCACTTACAATTTATATCCCCAGAAATAAGTGACAAGGTTTGACACAGCTTAGCTGAAACTAACCCACAGATCAGAGCTTTCAGTCAGAATTTTGAAAGTTGTTTTTATAGATCATAGAATATTGGAGCTTGAAGGGACCTTAAAGAAAGTCTAATCCAATCCTCTCATTTTCCGATGAGAAAACATAGAGGAGAAAAAAGAGTAGCAACTCATTAAAAGAGACACATAAATTCATGGTAGAGTAAGAGTAGAACACAGACTTCCTGACTTTGGTCTGAGGTTCCGTACAGGGAGTTGGATCCCAGCAACACAAAGCAGGGAAGCTTCCAGCATACTATGGTCATGAAATCGAACCAAAGATCTGGTCCCTGCTCACATCTCCTCCATTTTGTTCCTCTTACAAACCATAGGGCTTTTTTTTTTCACTTGCTGTTTCTTCTGCCTAGAAAGCTCTTCCCCCAAATGAATCTTTGTATGGCTGGCTGCTACCGAACACACACATCTCTTTAAGTGACAATTCTTTAGAGAGGACTTTCCTAAATACCTTATTTCAAGTAGCCACTAGCCCATCTTCTTCTATCACAGCACTGACCTAGTTCTTTAGTGGTTCTTATCGTTACTGTCATGTTCATTTGTTTGTGCTTTTCAAAAATTAATGCAGCTCTCCCCCACTAGACTGTATCTTTATCAGAGCAGAGCTCCTGGCACATAGTAGCTGCTTAATATATACATGTCAAAGGAAGAAATAAATTTCTGAAGTACTTCCTGAGTAGGCTCCCTATTGCCTGATGCCTAAATTCTATAATGCCCTATTTTGATTTCCCAGGAACCAGGAAAAGCGTAGACACAATGGGAGTCATGAACAGGAGAGGTTGCCCTACCTGAGATATCCAGGAGTAAAACAGATTCAGAGAGGTAAGTAAGCTAAGCTGAAGTCCTTAGAGAATCACCTTGATATATAATGGTCAGTTGAGGTTGACAAATCCAAAGGGCAGGAACAGCATGAAAAATGTGAAACAAGTCGAGAATCAGCAATAGTGGTGTAGGAATGGAAAGGCAGGCAAGTCCAGAGAGATGCATGGTAGTTCCTATGTGAATGCTGAAAATGGGGCTTAACTTTATTGGTTTAGGGGCATGTGATGTGTAAGATTGAATTAAAGCTACAGGGTCAGGACTAAAATGAACCATAATTTTATTTTATTTTTTTTTAAGAAATTTATTTATTTATGGCTGCGTTGGGTCTTTGTTGCTGCGCGCGGGCTTTCCTTTTAGTTGCAGCAAGCGGGGGCTACTCTTCACTGCTGTGCGCAGGCCTCTCATTCAGGTGGCTTCTCCTGTTGCTGAGCGTGGGCTCTAGGTGCACGGGCTTCAGTAGTTCTGGCGCATGAGCTCAGTAGTTGTGGCTCGCGGGTTCTAGAGCACAGGCTCAGTGGTTGTGGCACATGGGCTCAGTAGTTGTGGCTCACGGGCTCTAGAGTGCAAGCTCAGTAGTTGTGGCACACGGGCTCCGTGGCATGTGGGATCTTCCCGGACCAGGGCTTGAACCTGTGTCCCCTGCATTGGCAGGCGGCTTCTTAACCACTGTGCCACCAGCGAAGCCCTGAACCACAATTTTAAAAGATTCATTTCCCTCCCAACTCCCACAGTGGATTGGCAGTGTGAGATTATGTTAAAGTTAAGAACACCAGTTAGGGTCACTCCTTACCTTTGGCAGCCGTTTGACTATAGAAGTTCCATAATAAGAAATGCCATATTTTATTCATCACTGCCCCTCACACTGTGCTATGCACATAGTAGATGCTGAATAAATATTTGTTAATTGAATAAACAATTGAATGAATGAACTGCTGTTCAGCAGGGGCCACCACGACAATACTCTAAAATGTTCATGGGAAAGGTGCAGAGTGTAAATTGACTCAATCTTTGGAAAGATTTTTCCCTCTTTAAAGGTCAAGTTATACTCTGTAGTACATTTGAACACTGCATGCTAGCTATGACTCACTTCTTGGCCTGCACCATCTTTGGGTGTCTGCCCTCCTTTCCCATCTGAACCTCTTTCAATCTTTCTATCCAGCTTTCTAAGAGGGTGTGGCCCTTCCTCACTCGAAAGTATGTTTTTCCTGGAGGGGGCATAGACAACTATCTAGAAATGATCCGTAGACTTAACTAAGCTATGAAAATAAACACTAGTTGTCCTGAAGCACAATGAATATCAAATTTAAAATAACACATAGACCTTTAAAGGTCTATCTGTGTTATAATGATGAATATTCTCCCCCCCTCCGGCCCCCCCTTTCTGTCTCTCTCCATCAATTCTGAAGCTCTGGAAGAGAAATAGCTAACAAAAAATTACTGTCCCTTGGAAGTAGTGATAGAGTTAGATTGTTTTTACTTACTCCCAGCACTGGGGGAAATATGAACCTACTTATTTCAATCCATTTTCTTAAGATAGATCAGGTGTGACTCTCTTCTTTTCCTGTCTCCAAACAAGTTTTTAGAATGAATTCAAAAGGACTGACAGTTTACACTGGTTACAGACACAGTTCAAACGGCCCCTCTAGGCCTTGAGGGCCATTAAAAGGAGCAATCCCCTGGTGGGAATGGTGTGGAGAAGTATGTTAGCATATGAGGAAGGAGAAGGAAAGATAATATATATTTATCAAGCTGCTATTATGAGAAAGTTTCACATGTATTATCTCATTTAATGTCCACAAATACTCAATGCCATAGGTAACTCTATTATTTCCATTTTCCAGATGAGAAACTGATGTTTAGAGAAGTTCATTTGGGACTTTCCAGCCAAGATGTAATGTTAAGGATGGATTTTACCTTCCCACTTAAAACAGCCACAAAAACAAAACCAGACAAAAATACATGAAGAAATAATTTTTAAGACACTGGGTATCAATCAGTGAAGGACAGTGATAACTGAGATGGGAAACAAATAAGGTGAGCCCTATAATTGTCCCAACTTACTATCTTAAGATATTTTCTGAGCTATGGCATAGAGAGTGGGAATTGAGGCAAAGGCAGTGGACTCCCTTGGTTAAACAGGTGCAGCTGTAAGTTCTGTGACAGTAATGTAGCTATAGAGTTCAGAGAACAGACTACCAGAGAGGAGAGAGCTGCACAGAAAGCTCTGGAGATCTGCAGAGGGCTGCCTTTAAGTATTCAGCACAGTAGTTATTGGTACGTGTGTGAGGAAACTAACCAAGGCTGGGAAAGAACCATCTGAAAAAAATTAGGAGAAACTGCCTCGTGCTCACACAGGGCTGGAAATAGTACCTATCCCCACCATCCAGACTGGAAAAACTCATAATTCATGAGTACTGGGCAGAGTATACAGAAGAGTCATTCCTGAGTAGTGGGAAATAAGTAGCCCTAGACTGAGCACTGCTCCAGAACTACCTAACAAATCATCAAAGCAAGACCCAGAAGGATAAAAATATTTCCAAGTAAATTAACTGCATCATAGAACAAGGCTCAGGAATATTTATAGAAATACAAAAATAGGGATTTCCCTGGTGGTGCAGTGGTTAAGAATTCGCCTGCCAATGCAGGGGACACGGGTTCGAGCCCTGGTCCGGGAAGATCCCACATGCCGCGGAGCACCTAAGTCTGCAAGCCACAACTACTGAGCCTGCGTGCCACAGCTACTGAAGCTCACACGCCTAGAGCCCATGCTCTGCAACAAGAGAAACCACCACAATGAGAAGCCCGTACACCACAACAAAGAGTAGTCCCCGCTCACTGCCACTAGAGAAAGCCTGCACGCAGCAGCCAAGACCCAACGCAGCCATAAATAAATAAATAAATTTATTTTTTAAAAAATTACAAAAAATATCCAGCAGTCATCAAGGTGAAATCACAATGTCTGGCATCAAATCAAAGATTAACAGCCGTGAAAAGAGGCAGGAAACATGATCCAAAATGAGGAGAATAATCAGTCAAAACTGACCCAGAAATGACACGTATGCTAGAATTAGCAGAGAAGGACATTAAAACATTTGTATAACTGAATTTAATATGTTCAAAAAGTTAAGTAGAGACATAGATGATATTTTTAAAAAGACCTACATCAGGGCTTCCCTGGTGGCGCAGTGGTTGGGGGTCCGCCTGCCAATGCAGGGGACGCGGGTTCGTACCCCGGTCTGGGAGGATCCCACATGCCGCAGAGCGGCTGGGCCTGTGAGCTGTGGCTGCTGGGCCTGCGCGTCCGGAGCCTGTGCTCCGCAGCGGGAGAGGCCACAGTGGTGAGAGGCCCGCGTACCGCAAAAAAAAAAAAAAAAAAAGACCCACATCAAATTTCTGCAGATAAAAACTCCAATGTGTAGAATTAAAAGTATGCTGCATGGGATTAGCAAAATTATACATTGCAGAAGAAATATTAGTGAAATTAAAGGCATAGAAATAGAAACTCTTCAAAAGGAAATACAGAGAGTAAGAAGAAAAAATAAAGAAATAAACCTATGGGGTAGCTTGATTGGCCTAATATACATGTTCAGAGTCACAAAAAAAACAGAGAGAAATGAGTGGCAGAAAAAAAAAGAAATATTGGCTGAAAAAATTCCAAATTTGTTGAAAACTACAAATTCACAGACACAAGAAATCCAATGGGGCTTCCCTGGTGGCGCAGTGGTTGAGAGTCCACCTGCCGATGCAGGGGACACGGGTTCGTGCCCTGGTCCAGGAAGATCCCACATGCCGCAGAGCGGCTAGACCCGTGAGCCATGGCCGCTGAGCCTGCGCGTCCGGAGCCTGTGCTCCGCAACGGGAGAGGCCACAACAGTGAGAGGCCCACATACCGCAAAAAAAAAAAGAAATTCAATGAACTACAAACACAAGAAACATGAAGAAAACTATACCAAGCCATATTATGGTCAAATTGCTTAAGACTAGTGATAAGGAGAAAATCTTAAAAGTGCCCAGAGAAAAAGAACTTGCTATATACAGAGTAACAAAAATAAGGATGACAGTGAATTTCTCATGGGAACCAATCAAAAAAAGAAATTGTGTAGCAATATCTTTAAAGTATTGAAAAAAATGTATCTACCTAGAATTCTACCCCTGGCAAAAATATCTTTGGAGAAAAAAAGGCAAGTATAGATACTTTCAGACATACAAAAGCTGAAATGATTCATCACCAGGAACCCCTCACTACAAGAACTGTTAAAGGACCTCCTTTAAGCAGAAGGAAAACCATACCAAATATAAATCTGAATCTACACAGAAGAACGAAGAGCAGCAGAAATGGTAACTACATGGGAAGAAAGAGAGAGAGGGAGGGAGGGAGGGAGGGAGAGAGAGAGAGAGAGAGAGAGAGAGAGAGAAAGAGAGAGAGAAATCTGCTGAAGATAATTGACTGACTGTTTAAACAAAAGTAATAAAAATGTCTTGTGGAGTTAAAAACATACATAAAAGTAAAATGCATGAAAACAATAACATAAAGGCCAGGAGAGAAGAAATGGAGGTATACTGTTCTAAGATCTTTATTAATATATGTAAAACAGTATAATATCTCTTGAAGGCAGACTGTGATAAGTCAAGGATGTAAACCATATATCCTAAAACAACCACTAAAATCACAAAGAGTTAATAAGCCAAAAAGGGAGATAAAAATGAATCATAATGTACTCAATTGATCAAAAGAGAAAGGCAGCAAGGAAGGAAAAAGGGAACAAAAGAACAGATGGGGGAAATAAAAAACAAATAAGATGATAGACTCAAATCTGACCATATCAGTAATCCCATTAAATGTAAATAATATAACACTCCAATTTAAAGACAGAGATTGTCAGATTGGATTAAATAGCAAGATCCAACTATATCCTGCTTACAAGAAATGCACCTTAAATATAAAAATACAAATAGATTCAAAGGATTGAAAAAGATAGTCCACATTACTGCTGTTCAAAAGAAACATGGAGTGGCTATATTATTAGGCAAAATATATCACAGAACAGAGAGCTTCATCTATTTGCTCAAGGTCACATACCTTATAGTATTCTACCCAGGATTCAAGCTCTGATCTTATTTCAGAGACTGCTCTTAGCATCACAGTATACCAAGGCACCTTTTGTAAAGTGTTTGTCAGAGATCGGTAGTTGAACACTCTCAAGAAGAGCATCACACATACAGACACACCCACCACCCCACCCCACCCCTCCCACACACACACACACACACACACACTGGTCCAAAGAATACCAAGTTAGGGGTAATAGGACAGACTTCCTTTTTAACCCTGACTCTGCTCTTGATTACCTGTATAAGCATGAGTGCATTATTTAACCTCTCTGGGCCACAGTGATCTGATCTTTCCAATCAGATTAAGATCTTGGATCATATCTTTCCGAAGAAGAATTTATGTGTAGCCATTGCCACAGCCAGTATTCGACCCTGGTCTAAGACCTGCCTTCCCCGTAGCCCAGGGCTTGGCACCAGATACCAAGAAGACACCATGCAGGAGACTATACTGACTATACTCACTATGCTACTAAGAGGTTCTTAGGAACCCAGAATATTGGAAGAAGGGGTGAGAGCTGGTGAAGCACTGGAGGGATGCAGGGGTCTGGAGACGGAGTTGGAAAAGGCAAAGTTTATGGTCTTGGAAAGGGTCCTGCTAGGGTTGTACTGGGGCGATGCTGAATTCTGCCTTGCAGCAGGCCTTCTCCAGCTGGGACAATGATGCATTTGAAGTTCATTTCCTGACTCCCAGCCAGTCTCAGACTTGGATCAATGATCTCCCAACCCCCTCCAGTCCCAACAGGCCTTTGAGAATTAGGCCGAGGATGTTGCAATATCTGTGGAGAAAATTCAGCTACACGTTGAATAACAGTCTTGAAATATGTCACTGCATCAGACTTGGGCCATTTGAGTACTTTTCTGGATATGTGTACAACGGACATCAGGCATATTCATTCAACCAATATATGTTTGCCTTAAGCACAGACACAGAGAGAGTATTTTCAAGGTTTTTTTCCGCAGAAAGGGCTGTTTGAACATAATATTTTGAAAAATCATTAGTCCTGCCTAGTAGATTCAAGTTTCTGTTCCAGGGACCATTTTTATTATCTGTTCAACAGTACACACTTTTGTTTCTTAGTTCTGTGAACAAGCCACAATAGCTTTCTCTAAAGCAAGTCTTACCGTCTTACCTCTGTCTATGGCCACCTCTAACTTTCTGGCACTGCTTCTCAAAGGTATCTATTGTTACCTGTTCCTACTCCTGGGCCTCTCATTTTCCAACGCTCATGGAAAAAAGTAAAAGGCAGAATGATCTACTGTTTTTACCAGTTTTTCCCAGTATAATCGGATGATAGGTAGGGAGGAGAAGACATAGAGTATTCATGGAGCCACAAGCGCAAATCATAGGAGCCTGGAGTAACAGCACACTGTAAAAGACCTTAGAGTTTATCTAGTCCGACTCACCTCATTTTATAGACGAAGGCCTAAAGACGCCTTGTCCAGAGTCACACAGTGAATTTGTAGTCGAGCTAGGACTGGAATTCGGGTTTCCTAACGCATCAAAAATATATATTGATTTTGTCCAGTTCATCCTCACAAATGATACTCCATTTTCACTACCTTTTAGTAATTGTTTCAGTGCTGTTCATTCAGACAGGCTGAGACAGGTTTGAGCAATCAGACAGCTGTGCATACACAGCCATCACAACACAAAACCCATACTTACAAGCAACCTATACTTTATTCCTGAGGTTTATTAAGACTAGAGAACTAGCAAGGAGACCCTGAAGTGTGAATGTCAGTTGGTCAACACATCCTGTTTTGGAAGAAATAAAGAGGCTCTCCTTCAAGAAGAGGTATGTACCCTCCATTAAAGGTAACACCACATTCTTCAAAATAAAATCAGTGTTTTGGTGTAGCCATACTTCACTTTCCACAATTCACAGTTGACATGCACCTTCCCCAAAAGACTGGGTAAAACTAATTAGGAAAGGTAATACAGAAGAAAAGTCTTATTTTGTGATTTTATGCTTTGGATAACTATATATATATATATATGGCATGTACATACAAATATATGTACACACATATATATTTGTGTGTATGTGTATTTATATCTCATGTTGAGTGAGAAATAAGAAACCAGTGAGGTCTACAGAACACTGCCATTTATATAGATTTTAAAATATATTGTACGTACAATAAGAATAGGCATTTTACAAAAACATAAATAAAATTATACATATCAGATGCATTAGAATGGCTGCCAATCGTAAGGGGAGGATAACAGAAGTGGGGGAATGGAGGTAAGAATGGAACAAATGGATGATAGATAGATGATGAGAGATAGATACATACCAAAAAAAGAACAAGGCCTTGCAGGGACCAGTGGGGATGGTGTGCTGTAACTGAGGCATGTGATGAAGCCAACCCTCAACCTTTGAAGTCTAACAAAACAAATCAAAACAAAATAAAACAAAACAACCTCTTTCTGAATCTCACTCTGGGAAAAAGATCCAGTGAAGAACATTGTATTGTCCCTTTTGTATAAAACAGATGAAAAGTTTTGGAGACAAAATTGAAATGACTTACACGGTAGGTATATTTGTATAATTCTGGACCTATTCATTGCCTAGGTTGTATATGAGCAAATTAAAGTCCACTTGAGCATGACTCCAGTGTCTCTCACCAATATACAAGTGGCAGTGATGGTTTTGTTAAAATTTAGAAAGTCAAATCTTTAACCAGCTACATATGTGTATTTAATTTGATTGGGAAAGGTTAGAAGTTTCCTTGGTTTTGCTAGTTTATGCTTTAACTAATTTTAGTCTAATTTGGTCATTTGGGTCATTGTTTTCATTTGTTTTTTCTTCTAGTTAAGCGTTTGGCCACACTTCTGGTCCATATTGCATCAATAATGTGTTTCATTTTGAAGTTGTTAAACATAAAACACATTTCCATTACGAGCATGTAATGGTATAAATTTCCATTCTGGGTCCTGAAACACGCAGAAGAAGTCTCCTCATACTTTGTTAATTAAAAAAGTAAACAGGTCCTTGGTGGAGACAGTCCTCTTCCTTTCCCAGCTTCTCAGCAATGCAGTCTTCTTGGCTAGCATTTCAACTCTCTTTAGTTAGGAGAGGAGAGGGAAGAAACAGATCAAGAAAGGGGGCTTATCCTGGCTACATTTGTGTTTTTAATTAGTTTTCCTATGGACTATAAGCAAAGAAAGTGTACAATAAGAAAAGGAAGTATACAATGTGGTATAGTGGTTGTTAAGCATTGGGGATATGACATCAAAAACTCTGGACCTGAATCCAGCTCTATCACTGGGTGACTCTGGGAAAGTTATCTAACCTCTCTGAGCTACTGTACCAGTAAGATGGGAATATTACCTATAATATTCCTGTAATTACCTATCCCTTAAGGTTATTATAAGGATTGAGATGTTTATATAAAGCACAGATCCTGACACACATTAAAGCACTCAATATATAGTAGCTCTTGCTAACTAAATAGTAGTAATACTAGCAGTAGTAGTAGTTAGATTAAGACAGCGATAGTAGTATAGTAAAAGTCTCTGCCCTAAACTGACAAGTAGAGTTCAAAATTCAATCTTGTAGATTGTAGGGTTGCATTATCAAAAGGTTGCGTGTAGTGACCAGGTGATCTGGGAGAGCTAGCTGGCCTCCATTTTCAAGAGTCCTGTTGCGCTAATAAAATCCCTCTGGCCCCCAGATGCAGCTTGGCATCTATTAATGGAGGTTGTCCACTCAATTTCAATACCTTTAGTCATCCCTCAGTGCCCTTATGCCCACCTCAGAAAAATAACCCAGCCCTACTTGAAAAGAGACTAGGGTGGGGTATGGGAGCCAATCACAAATTGAGTTATATTCATGGTTATCGTAAGATTTTGCTATAGTAATAGAAAAGTAAAATACTTTATATATTTTAACTGCTTTATTTTCATATCGTGTACTAAGTTTATTCAATGTGGATAAATATTATTTTTTCTATTAAATATTAAAATATACATGGTTACTATATCCATTTATGCCAGTGTTGTATTTGGTTTATTGGTTGTAAGAGGGCAAGGACCTTTCCATTACTTTTGCTTTATATACCTGATCACAGACAGACAGACCTTAAGTAACGGTGGCAATGCTTTTCCGTGCAGTCAAGATGGCTGTCAATGGCTACCCTGGTGGCGCAGTGGTTGAGAGTCCGCCTGCCGATGCAGGGGATGAGGGTTCGTGCCCCGGTCCAGGAAGATCCCACATGCCGCGGAGCGGCTGGGCCCGTGAGCCATGGCCGCTGAGCCTGCGTGTCCTGAGCCTGTGCTCCGCAACGGGAGAGGCCACAGCAGTGAGAGACCCGCGTACTGCAAAAAACAAAAAAGATGGCTGTTAAGAAATAAGAGTGTTCCTTTCTCACAGTGGGTGTCAGAGGCTACAATTTAAAAGATATCTATAGTTTTCTAATGCTTATAGGATATCTGGAGTAAGACTTTCTTATCCCCCAGCCACCAACACAAGATTTGCCAAGTTTATTAAGATGTTTTTCATCACCTTGGCTGGTCACATGGGTCAGAACAGAACAGAAGCAAATCGACCCCATGCTGTAACACGGAGACCCCCGTAGACAGAGACAAGAAGATGCCCAATATGCTTGGTCTACATTTTAGAGGTAAGATAACTAGATCTCAGTCACTCTAAAAGTCTCCGTACAAACCAAATGCCCTTCTACAAATGAGATCACGCTATGGCATAAATGGAGTTCTTGCTTAATAACCACCGCCTGTCAGGGCAATTCAAATACAAGGCACTATAACATCTCTGCATTTAAAGAACCAACAGTATATGAGGGTGCATACCAATGTGACCATTTTCAAGTTGAATTCATCCCATTATAAGCAATAGTTAAAGTACTGACTCAGATAGGTGGCCCGTTTGTCATGTCCTGCATTGGCATGTGGCTTTAACAACATGCTACCTACTGCTTATTCTCAATTCTTCTTTTCGCTTCTATACTCGGCTTTGGAATTTGCCAATATCTGGGTTTCTGAGCCCTAGGGTAGGAAAACTGAGTCATAGGGTCTCCATTTTGCAACGATGAGTTCAGAAGACCAAGGTGTGACCTCAAGGTGAGGAGACAGATTTTTCTCATGTGACTTTTGGAAGCATTCCCCTTGACTTATGGACTTGCCACATACACTCCTTTTTTCCTATATGCTTTCAGGCTTATACTGAAAGAGACTTATTGGTTAGCTATGTAGGCTATGCAGCTTTAATGAGATGGGGGACTTTATTTTTTTTTTTTAACATCTTTATTGGGGTATAATTGCTTTACAATGGTGTGTTAGTTTCTGCTTTATAACAAAGTGAATCAGTTATACGTATACATATGTTCCCATATCCCTTCCCTCTTGCGTCTCCCTCCCTCCCACCCTCCCTATCCCACCCTCCAGGTGGTCACAAAGCACCGAACTGATCTCCCTCTGCTATGCGGCTGCTTCCCATTAGCTATCTACCTTACGTTTGGTAGTGTATATATGTCCATGCCTCTCTCTCGCTTTGTCACAGCTCACCCTTCCCAAGATGGGGGACTTTAAAAGCACCCCCACACACACACACACCCACACACACATCACAAACACACTTCATGCCCCCACCCACACACAAAAGCTTATATAGAATCCATCTACAATACCAACTTGCTTTCTGGTTAAATAGACCCTTGTTGATTA
Source organism: Orcinus orca (assembly GCF_937001465.1). Classification (NCBI taxonomy): domain Eukaryota; kingdom Metazoa; phylum Chordata; class Mammalia; order Artiodactyla; family Delphinidae; genus Orcinus; species Orcinus orca. The sequence goes on along the minus strand of NC_064580.1, from coordinate 101,139,459 downwards.
TATAGATAAGGATGAGGTTTGTTTTCCTTTCATCATTTGAAAGGCTTTCTCCCAACCAAAGTATTTACAAGCAATCAGCAGCTGCAGCAGTAGTTTCTGAGAGTTGTCTGGGTGAGTTGTTAGTCTGCAGGATATCACCGACCTCTTGCAACTGCAATAGTAAGGAACAAAACCCAATTCCCTATAACTCACTTCATTCCACAGACTATAAACCCTAAACTAAGTTCCATAAGCCTATAACATGGACACATATATTGTCTGTATCTGTTGCTTTTTAAATAAAAACTGAAATGCTTGGTGCTTGATGACCAAAAAAGCCTCATCTATCCTTTTCTTCTCTCTGTATCTCTCCCTCATTTGTGTTGAATTAGCGATGAACTAATATACACTTTTATCCACCTTTATGCATAAAGGTATATAACCTCTACCAATCCATATTAAAATTAAAATATTTAATTTGTAAGCACTATTACATTATCAACAATATATATGTAAACATACACATTTTATAGACAATTTAATATTTCTAGTAAGTTAATATAAAATCTTCCAACTTGATTCCTTGCTCTAAACTGAGCATTGTCTCTGATCATGACTGGATGTACATTGTTGGGGGGGAAAAGCTGAGATAAGCCAAAGTGATGATACAATTTCCAACCATAGTTATGAACTGGTAGGTCTGATGATAATTTTATTTGTGACAATAGGCATTTGTATTGCAACTGAGTTGAGATGTGGACAGGTGCCAAGGTCACCATGAAAAAAACGGGCTCTGGTCTTCTGTGCTTGTATTACTGAGAGAAAAGAAAGAAGGAAAGAAGGAAGGAAGGAAGGAAGGAAGGAAGGAAGGAAGGAAGGAAGAACTTGCATATCATTTATTTGGCATTTATCATCCATTGATTTATTTTGGTTAATTATTTTTTCTTTTCCTTTTTTTTTTTTTTTTTGATAACTCAATAGGGGAGATAAATGCATTAAAAAAAAGAAAAACGCTTAACAAAAAACAGGAAACCTACTACCCGGAATAGAAAATTATTAACATTTGTCATTTTTGTCTTACATTTTTTAAATAAAATAAATCAAACTTTACAGGTAAAATTGAAGGAGTAATCTTTGTGTCCATCCCAAATTCTATTTCATTTTCTCCATCCACACACACACTCTCTTCAGGGGCCAACATCACGAGTTTAGTGGGTATCCTTCCATTCCTTTTTTATTACAATGTATTTATATATACATGTACCTACAAAGAGTATATAACATGTTTTTGTTTTAAACATTTACATAAATGCTGTACACTACATATTCTGCAACTTACTTTTCTCAAAGTAATGAGAAACATCTAGTTTTTTGATATATTAACTGTTTAATGTCATTTTATTGTTTGACAAAAACGTTATTTTTGTTATTCATTTTCTACTTGGTCTAAATTTAGACAATTTTTGTTTTTTCTATATAGCAAACAGTATTTCACTCTACTTGGATGCAAGCTCTGCAAGAACAGGAATTTTTGTCTGCTCTGTTCAATGATGTAACTCCAGCACATAGAATAGTGCCAGGTATATAGTAGGCACTCAATAAACACGTTTTGAATGGATGACATGATGAACATTATATACGTGCTTCCTTGAACTCGTGGAAGAGCTCACGGAAGAGCTTCCCTTTGGTAGATGCCTAGGTACAGTACGATACCTATTTATACTTGTTGGCAGTTGGTGGTATGCAATTTGAGTTTCATTAGGGGCTGCTGCCCACTGCTTTCCAGGTAGGCAATGCCAGTTTACACTTCCACAAGTATTCCTTGTACCTCACATTCTTATCAGCCTGGTATTATCAGATTTTTTTTTTTTAGCAATTCTAATGAATTATAAATAGTGTCTTCTTAAGGTTTTAATTTGCATTTCTTTGGTTAGCAGTATGGTGGGGCATATTTTCATGATCATTGGACAGTTAAATTTTTTAATTAAAAAAATATATATGTATATATATGTCACATTTTCTTTGTTCACTCATCCAACGATGGACACTTAGGTTGTTTTCACATGTCTTGACTATTGTAAATAATGTTGCAATGAACATGGGGGTGCAGATATCCCAAGAGAGTGTATTCATTTTCTTAGTATATATACCCAGAGGTGGGATTGCTGGATCATAAGGTAATTCTATTTTTAATTTTTTGAGGAACCTCCATACTGTCCTCCATAGAGGCTATACCAATTTACTTTCCCACCAACAGTGTACAAAGTGTTCCATTATCTTCTCATCCTTACCAAGACTTGTAATAGGTTGTCTTCTTGATGATTGTCATTGAATTGTTTAGTTCAATCATTATGGTCTCCAACTCCAGGATTTCTGCTTGATTTTTTAATGGTTTCTATTTCTTTGTTGAACTTCTTGTTTTGTTTATGCATTGTTTTCCTAATTACATTTAGTTGTCTATCTGTGTTTTCTTATAGTTCACTGAATTTCTTTAAGAGAGTTATTCTGAATTCTCTGTTGGACAGTTCATAGATCTCCATTCCTTAGGGACAGTCACTGGAGCTATTAGTTTCCTTTGGTGGATTCATGTTTCCTTTATTATTCATGATCCTTATGGCTTTGCACTGCATGTTGGAGGAAGCAGGCACCTCTTCGTCTTTAAGACTGATTTTGGCAGGCATAGCTCCTTACCAGTTAACCTGTTCAGAGGTTTTGGGTTAGCCATCTGGTGGTGTCTGCAGGTGAGCTTGCTGCTAGAGTCCTGGACTGGGCAGGTCTGGTGCTTGGGTCAGTAGATGGGCTTAGTGTTGGTGTACATAGAGACCAGCTTGGTGCCTGGGTCTGTGGGGGCAGGCCTGGAGTCCAAGTTCACTTGGGTGAGCCTGAGCTTGAGTCTGTATTGATGGAGCTATGCCCTGGGTCTTTGTAGGCAGACCTGGATCCTGCTTCTACTGGGACCAGCTAGTCACCAGAGACCACAAGGGTGGGCCCAGCATCTGGGTCCATGGGAGCCAGTTTGGTACTAATGTGGGCCAGGAGGCTGGTTTCATAAGAGCTTGCCTAGAGGTTGGACCACAGGGGCCAGCCTGGCACTAGAGCAAGACCAGAGCCTGAGGTAGCTGGAGTCAGCCAGTAACCTGGAGGCTTGGTCTCTGGGTACCCATCTGGCATTTAGGCAGGCCAGGAGCCTGGGTCTATAGGAGCCAACCTCCAGGCTAGGGCCGTGGGGACTGACCTGGTGAATGGGTGGACTGAGAGCCTGGGTCCATATGATCTGGTCTGGAATCTTGGTCCACAGGGGCTGATCTGGCCCTTGGGTGGGCCAGGAGCCTGGGGCCATGAGCCAGCCTGGTGCTGGATGATTTGAAAGCCTGGTTCCATGGTAATCAGCTTGATGTAGGGTGTCTACTTGGTGCCTAGGTTTGCAAGGGTTGATAGAGAGCCTGGGGCCACAGAAGCCATCAAGATCCAGGAGAGCTGGCCAGCGATGGGATGTGCCAGGAACCTGGGTTTGAAGGAAACCATGGGGAGGCTGGTGTCATGAAAGTCTCCCAGCACCAGGGTAGGCCAAGAACCTGGTTTCACAGGAGCCTGTCAGGTGCCTGGGGCCACAGAAGCCACCTACAACCACCCAAGCAGATGTCAGGGTGGATTGGGGCCTCAGTTTCTGACCCTGAGACCGGGAGCCTTGTATTTAAAATGCCACGTAGGGCTGCAGGAGCTGCCTGAAGCCACTGGAGCTGGCAGGCACTGAGGTGAGCTGGAGGCCTGGGTTCTCAGGACCCCACAGGGCATCACCTAGTGCTGTGGCCGCTGGCCTGGTGCTGGGGCGGGCCAGCTCTGGCAGTGAAGGCGGGCACTCACTTCACTCTCCTTCTCCCATAGGGATGGTGTCTCTCTCTGCACTGGGCCTCTCGGGATTAGGGCAGGAGAGACAGGAGTGGTGTGAATCTATCTTTCCTACCTTCCTCAGTGCATCTTTTCCTATGTTTGCACTTCACCCAGATATGGTAATCCCTCACCTAGAATCCTTGGCTCTTACGAAGGGATTTTTGTTCACAGCTGTTCAAATTGATGTTTCTGGGCTGAAGGGGGATGAGCCCTACAAATTCCTATGCTGCGATTTTGCTGATGTCACTCGACAATTGAATTTTCTTTTCCATATTCATGACAACGAATCAGTAAATTCTAAGGAGTGAGACCCACTTTTCATTCTTCTTTTCATGCCCCATAGCATTACTTCATGCCTATATGTTGTTAATTAAGGTTATATATGACATCGCCAGCATGTAGAACTTACCTCCCATGCCAACTTTGCATCATGGATTATTTCTATGATAAAGCAAGCATATAAGCAGCACTGGATATAATTTATATTAAATCACTTTGAAAACTTCAAATAGAATGGAACTCCAAGTTTTGAGCGAAGGGAATTATTGCAAGAACTCTGGATACAGTCAGCATAATGAAACTATAAAGTTCTCTTATGAAACTTGAGGGAAGCAGTTTGAAAATGGGCAAGTAGAAAATGCCCAGATCTAGGAGCAAATGGGTGGAGTACTCTTTAGTGAGGCCTACCTCAGGAGGTAAGGGTAGGGCAAGGCCTATAAGCCTAAAACTGCATTACTCAGGCTTGAACAGTTTTTGTCTTCCACTGACTTATCTCTACTTTTAGGGCCTCATCTCCCTTCAAGCATCTGGTGCTCTTACGTTGCTCCAAATCTCTCCTAACAGAGAGAAAATGGATGTGATCAACTCAATCACACTGATATAGACATAGCTAGACATTGACCCATTCATTCTTTATGTATTCATTCCTTCCTTCATTCCTTCATTCAAAGGATACATATTAAGTACCTACTATGTAAGACACTGTGCTAGACTCAATGTAGTTCCCCTCTCACAAAGGAATCTACCAATACCTGCCTATTAGAATCTTATCCATAGTTCAAGGTTATCTGAAATGCTTTCCTAATCCTCCCAACTATAAATTTCTTCTGAATGCCCAAATACCTCTCTTTTCTTGGTTTATAACTTGATGGGGCTCTCTTTAGTTCCCCTAAGAGATTTCAACACAGAAAACATCATGAACAAAGTCACAGTGGCAGACATATGCATTGGATGGTTGTGAGAAGATGAATAGACCATTTGGGCTGCAGCGGAGGCTTTTCGTAGGGAGTAAAAGAGGATGTTTGCAAGGGATTCAGGTCAGCATCCTCACAAGAGCTTTGAACAAAGCTTTGAAGATGAGTAGTTTTCCAACAATCAAATTTGTTAGATGGCAGGTGCTCCAGAGAGAGGGAATGACAAAGGCTTGTAGTTCAAAAATAAATGGGGCATGATTAAGGAAGAGCAAATAATCCTGTTTGGCTGGAAAGAAAGGTACACGTGTAAGGCAGTAATAGAAAATGAGTTCAGAGAATAGGAGGGGATTCTGATGTGGAGAACTTTGAAATCTTGGCTGGGGATTTGGAGGCTAATTTGGGTAGAGTCCTTTGGGGGCACAGAAAAGAATTTCCCCTCATGATGCCTTGTGACCTAAGGCATCAGTGGTGTCTGTGGCGACAGAAATGGATTTGAATGGTGGCAGTGCGAAGTCAACGTAAACAGACATAAAAAACTGTGAGCCTGACGTCATTAGGCACATATTAACACTAGATCTAGGGAGTACTCCTTATAACTTAAGATGGTTTTATGACCAATAGGAGGAAGTACATCTTTACACAGCAGGAAGTATGCATATGGGACCTATTATTGCAAGAGGATATACAAGGAACAGAAAATAAACAGAGATTCATGATGATAGTTCTAAAACAGGTAGCTGGATTCTGAAGGTGGCATTGCAGGGGAGCAGAATATGCCACACCAAAATTTATCACTTTGGCAGCAGTACAAAAGGATACTCTGACCCTCTTTTGTCTCCCTGAAAGCATGTGAAGTGTATCCTCCTTATGTCAGGAGGATAGAAGGCATCCTTATTGCCAGAGGTGGGGAATTGCCTGAGAAGGCTCTATAAACAAACCTTGTTACTTCCTCACTTACCCCAAGCCCAAACTTCAGCTTGTCAATTCCTCACAAATTTATTATTTTCTTTGTCTAAAAGGTATAAAAGCTGTCTGCTTTTGTCACTTCTTTAAGCCTCATATCTTTGGGGATCACATACATACAAAACTAAATTAAATTAAATTTGTTTTTCTCCTGTTAATCTGTCTTATGTCAATTTAATCATCAGACCAACCAAAGAACCTAGAAGGGAAGAAGAGGAAAGTTTTCCTTCCCAACAGCATAAAGCAGACAACCACCATATTTTCCCAAAAAATCTCATGGCATCATTCCACTATGGAAAACAGTATGGAAGTTCCTCAAAAAATTAAAAGTAGAAGTACCATATGATCCAGTAATTCCATTTCTGGGTATATATTAAAAAGAATTGAAAACAGGGCCTTGAAGAGATATTTGCACCCCCATGTTCATTGCACTATTAGCCACAATAGTCAAAAGGTGGAAGCAACGCAAATGTCCATTGACAAATGAATGGATAAAGAAAATGTGGTATATATATATATATATATATATATATATATATACTATGAAACATTATTCAGCCATGATTTCCAGGCTCCTGGACTTCAGACTATACTACAAAGCTACAGTAATCAAAACAGTGTGGTACTGGCACAAAAACGGAAATATAGATCAATGGAACAGGATAGAAAGCCCAGAGATAAACCCATGCACATATGGTCACCTGATCTTTGATAAAGGAGGCAAAAATATACAGTGGAGAAAAGACAGCCTCTTCAATAAGTGGTGCTGGGAAAACTGGACAGCAACATATAAAAGAATGAAATTAGAACACTCCCTAACACCATACACAAAAATAAACTCAAAATGGATTAAAGACCTAAATGTAAGGCCAGACACTGTAAAACTCTTAGAGGAAAACATAGGCAGAACACTCTATGACATAAATCACAGCAAGATCCTTTTTGACCCACCTCCTAGAGAAATAGAAATAAAAACAAAAATAAACAAATGGGACTTAATGAAACCTAAAAGCTTTTGCACAGCAAAGGAAACCATAAACAAGATGAAAAGACAACCCTCAGAACGGGAGAAAATATTTGCAAATGAAGCAACTGACTAAGGATTAATCTCCAAAATTTACAAGCAGCTCATGCAGCTCAATATCAAAAAACAAACAACCCAATCCAAAAATGGGCAGAAGACCAAAATAGACATTTCTCCAACTAAGATATACCAGTTGAAACAATAGAAACAATAGAAGCCCAAACCATAGAAATCCATAATCCAGGATTTTGTGTACCCAGTGTATTCTGTGGAATAGAGGCAATTTTTGTAACCTATTCATATATTCATAGTGATCTCCTCCCAAAAACTCCTCCCCAAAAAAAAAAACTCCTCCCAAAAAAAGAAAAGAAAATCATTCTCCAACTTCAGAGATTTAACTATATTTAGTACGTGATCAGAGTCAGTCAATGTCCCCCAGTTGTTTCCAGGACCAGTATGTTACCTTGTGCTTTAAAATGTCCAATCAGCTTGGCCAGATGAGAGTTATATAGAATACTTCTGAAAACAGAGGGAAAAAATCACCTGAGAGTAAGACAGTAGACATTGAGCATGTTTGTCTTTTGTTTTTCATTAAACCTATTTTAGTATATATTGGTTTGGAATCACAGGTAGTATTTGGCACTGCCTAATTTTGTTTGGTCTGCAAGTTTCTTTCCAGAGATGAAATCCCTAGTGAAACTGAATTTTTGACATTGTAATAAAACCTGTCTTTGCTGGGAACATTACATGAATTTTTGTTTTTTTGCCCTCTTAAGACTCATGACATTTTACATTGAGTTTTTTGGGTTTTTTTTTAACTTGGAAAAAATTTTATTTTTACAACTGAGGAGAAAGGTAGCACATATTTTTATTCCCACGTATTGGAAACACACAAGTATATGGGTTTTTTTTTCCATGTACATAGCATTATATTTCGAATTCTATATACACTACAGTGTGCTCACCACCAAAGGGGTGGGTGAAGGGCAAAACTGGTAACTGTATGGTTACATTGAGTTTTATATATATTTTGAAAAACCTGTTTAAGACATATCTTGAATTTGGGGGTTAAGCTTCTTAGAAGCATCTCTTTCCGTTTCCTAGACTAAAAATAAAAACCTGCTCTAGGCAAGATTTCAATGTCTTTTCTCTGTCCATCGGGAATTTTCTATAATAAAGTTTGAATGTATAATGGTAGCAAATAATTCTCTATTTTCTCAATCTGATTTGGCATAAATACCAATATAGCTCATAGTGGATATGCTTCTGGAAAATATGCACACAAGACTGACCAAAAAGTCCAGAGATGTGTTATACTAGGGACACACCAGCCAAACACTTTCCTAGCTCCCTTGTCCCTGTTGCAGTACTGCGTGTATGTGGCAATCATTGAGATTTGCTGTATCCTAGGGTTTATAGACCGAGTTATAGTTTTGATATATGCCTAAAGTGACCTTTAAACCTAGACTGCATCTAGACACAGACGCAAACAAATGGAGGGACATTTAGTCAGTAGTTAGGCATTTCCACATTTGCTTAACAGGTTTCAAAGAGCCAATCGTTCCTGCCTCTCTGAGGCTAATTTGAGAATTAATGCAGAAAGTCTAAGGCTAGGCCCTTTGTGTCCAGAAAGCCTATTTCCATTTCCACAGCAGTGGTAACTCTAAAATGAGGCAAAAACATTATTTGAATTGGATCTTGTCAAAAACTCATCACAACCAGAAATACATATGCCCTCACTTGAGATAGAAGCTGGGACTGCTTTGTATATACAGCGTTTGGTGTGAGAGATCCTTAAGTATTGAGAGGCAGTGCAAAGCAGTAATTATGAACATAGTAATGTGTACTCATGGAGACTTGAGCCACTTCCTGTATATGTGACCTTGGGAAATGTACATGACCTCTCTGAAACACACTGTTTCTTTTGTATGAATATGGGAGGCAATAAATATCTATCTGATAAAACTGTTGTAGGGATATCAAATGAAATATGCAAAGTGTCCAAAACAGTAGTTAATACAGAGTAGAAGCTTAATAAATGGCAGCCTAAACCATTTTGAAATGGCAGTTGTGACCAACATACCGGGAAGGAACCTAAAGTGGGAAGAAACAGCTTAATCTTACTTCTTTATACTTGGTCAAATATTTTGTCATGGTTTCAAATTAAACAGACTTACTGAGATAACTCTGGCTATTAAAATGCAATCTCTTTCAGTAATCAAGAAAAAAAATGTGTTTCACTCCTTAGGCAAATACAAGACTCTTGAAAACTTAGTTTTAGATAAACAGATGATTTAGTAGCACTGATTTATTTGAAGTTCAGTCCAAATGAATTAACATCTGAACTGTCTACATAACACACCATTAGAAAACATACTCAGTGAAACAATAAGGTTGGGCAAATTTCCATCTTGTAACATGTTCAAGATTGATATTCTCATATTCTAGCTGCTCAACCTTGCTTCAGTTGTTTTTTGTTTGTTTGTTTTTGTTTTTGTTTTTGCGGTACGCGGGCCTCTCACTGTTGTGGCCTCTCCCGTTGCGGAGCACAGGCTCCGGACGCACAGGCTCAGCGTCCATGGCTCACGGGCCCAGCTGCTCCGCGGCATGTGGGATCTTCCCAGACCGGGGCATGAACCCGTGTCCCCTGCATCGGCAGGTGGACTCTCAACCACTGCGCCACCAGGGAAGCCCCTTGCTTCAGTTTTAATCCTCCCTTGAAAGAAGATGGTGTGGACCATCTGCAAATGAGCCCGCTAGAGCACTAGTTTAGGGGAAAGGTACTAGGGCTTCAGTTACAGAAGTGTGGAGTCAGATCAGGGTATCTTACTTAAGATATCCAGGAGTAGAAACAACCATAGAGCGAATATGAGCCAGAATTCCTAAAGAGTTCTGAGACTGAATCAGAAGCATGCAAGATTGGTGAGTACAAAGGACTAAGAACTTGGGAAAATACCAAAGATCAGCAGTCAGGAAAAGACTAGAACACAATAGGAGAAAGTCACAAGTGAATTGAGAAAAAAAAATGGCCATTATTGTGAAAAAATAAAAAAGCTATTCAAAATGCGATACCTGATGAGATTTGCTGACTTAATGATGTAACATTGTGGTAGATGCCTTCAGAGAAGTTTATACTCAAGACAATTGAAGGACCTTGGCCAGAATGCCCACCTCGCCATGTGGTTAGCTCAACTAGTTAGAGTGGGTTAATATAAGATTTGACTTTTGCCTAACCAATAAATGGTTTTCTTAAATTGTTGATTAATGAGCACATATTATATGACAGGAAAATGATATACATTACCCCATGTGGTCCTTACAACAGCCTATGGGGTAGGTGCTAGTATTGCTAGCATTTTAGAGATAAGGAAACTATGGGTCAGAGAAGTTAAATAACTTGCCCAAAGTCAGCAGACAGCAAGTGATCTCAGGATTTGAGCCCTGGTTTGTCTGATTTCAAAGCCCATGCTTTTAGCTATTATGTATGGTTAGTTTTCCTTTGATTCACAGACTCCAGGCATAGGCCAGGGTGAGCTGTCTTACAAATATGTATCACTAACCATAGCAGGATCTGCATGTGGGTGGCCCAGAGCAAATCCATCACCACCCAAGGGGAAAAACACACAACAATTAAGGCCAGGTCCTGATGAAGGCCTTCTTCTTGGGCATGTGTCCTTTTGGCTGCCAAATTTCACAACAGAATGCCAACAGTAAATTGTCATTTAAAGATCTATTTAATTGGTAATTTGGAATAGCTACCACCCAACATCTATTAAAAGCTAAGTGGAGGAAAACATATTTATGAAGGTTTATATGTATTTTTGTAAAGGCATTTGGTTTTTTTTGTTTTCTTTTGGTTTTTTGTTTTTGTTTTTTTTTCATTACTCAGTGTCCTTTTAAGAGGAGAATAGAGAGACATTTCTCCCTGGTCTTAACTATCAGGAATAGTAGTGTTTCTTTAGGGAACATTCGTTAGCTTTTGCTTGTTTATTTTTGTTTTATTACAAGTAGGTGATGGTGGGGCCTTGTGGACCAAATATTCCAGTGGCTTTCAATCCTGACTACACATTAGAACTACCTGGGAAGATTTTTAAAAATATGAATACTTAGACCCAACCCCCAAAGATTCTGATACACTCTGTCTAATTTGGTCGTAGGAATCAACATTTTAGGTCTCTCCAGGGGATAAAGTTGAGAGCCACTGATGCAGCTTATCAAGTTTAGATTTTCCTTCTTTGAGAAAATGCTTAGAAAGCACAGAGTCAGAGCCATGGTCCACCCATAGCCAGCATGTTAGGACTTTGAAGTATGCGTTATTTTTATTAATCTCATTTCTGGCTCTGTTTTATGTCCCACCCTTGTTTTTTCTCTTTTACTTTCTCACCTACTAACTAGAGGGTTTTTTTTTAATATCTCGATATTCTAGGTTTCCACATAAACTACATTTTTTAGAACATGTTAATGTGTACAGTCAAAATAGTGTATTGAAAATTATGATGTTTGCAAGTTATGAAATATAGTTTAAGGAAGTTATCATGTTCACTCTCAGTTTTTGCCAAATTTTAAGGATACAAAGATCTACCTTGCTCCTCGCCTTTACACTATTGATGTTCCAGGTAATGAAAAGAAAAATAAATCTAAATACTACTGGCTCAATTCACTCCTGATTCATTTTTCTGTTTTTCAATAGCACATAAAGAGCCAGTATATTGTTCAAATATGGCATGGTGTATTAGACTAAACACTGGTAACTACATATCTCTGTGATCTTTGACAAGTCCATTAATGTCTCTGGATTTCTTTTTTTTTTTACCTTAAAAAAAAAAAAGGAAAGTGGTGAGAATTTGGATTAAATTCCTTTTCCCTCTACCAGCTCCAAAATCTATGAGTATCAGACCCAATTTTGCCATTTTGGATTTTTTGTCATTTTTCTATTCGATTACAATGAGTGGGATCAGAGATAATGACAACTTTATAGCTACTAGTCTTATCAGAGAATAATATGCATGGTTATATTTTTAAATACTTTGTTAAAATTCAAAGCAAATGTTTACTGTAGTGAGTGAATGAGTCAGAAGAGAATTTAATATTAAAAAGTATATCAGAGACTGAAAAGGCAGAAGGTATCACTGAGGTATCAGGGAGCAGAGAACATCTCCTAGGGTTGGGGCAACTATTAAGCCAGGTGGGCTTAATAAGGGATTCCTTGACGAGAAAACTCTTTAGTGGTATTTTGAAAGGACAAACCTTGATCGGATAGTAGGATAGGGTGATTATTTGAAGCAAATCTATTCCCTGTTCTTCACCTCCATTGCTACCACCCTAGTTAAAGTCACTATTATTTCTTGCCTGAACTTATTGAGTAGGCTCCTACCTGGTACCCCTCTTTGCACATTTACCCACAAACAAATCATCCTCTGTTTATGATCCAAAATTACATTTTTAAAAATAAAAAATCAGATTATGCAGCTTTGCTGCTTGAAACTCTTAAAAATGGCTTCCCTCTGCACTTGAAAAACAAAATTCAAACTCCTTTCCTACAAGGGCCTACTTGACCCAACTTGTGTCTAGCTCTCTGGCCTAATTTCACAGCATGTTCTCCCCTGAGCTCTGCATTCCAGCCGTGTTTACCCTTTAGCTCCTCAGATCGCTTATATAATTCATTCTGCTACACGGTCTTTGTACTCGTTGTTCCTGCTTTATGGAATGATTCCCTTTCTTTCTTTTATCTAGTTAACACTCACCCATCCTTCATATCTTAAGTCAAAAGTTACTTCCTCAGGGATGCCTTCCCAAATTAGGTTGGGTTCCCCTCCTACAGGTTCTCAGGACACCAAAGCACTCTTTCTTCAGTGTGCCCCACTGTTTATAATTATACACTTATTTAACTAAATCTGCCTCTCCCATTAGACTGTAACCTCTTTGGGGGCTGAACCAGATCTATGTTGTTCACTAAGATATGTCCTGCATGTAGCACATAGGAGGTGATCAACATGCCTACGATACATTTTAATGAATAAATTAATGGGCTGCTTTAAGGACAAGGGCTGGGTCTTACTCCCCACTGCCCACTGCAGAGCTTACATTTCGTATGTACTCAGTAAATGTTTGCTAGAATATCAATGGGCCTGAAACCAGAGGAAGTTGGATTTTCTTCCTAGTTATCCAATTGTCTGTCAGGGGTCACCATAAATGTGTTTTTAGAAGCCTCTTCATTGATTTTGTTGGGGTGAGTAAATGATCCCTTAGCAGAGCAAGTCTTATATGTAGATCTTGAAGTCTATGAGTTGAGCAAAAATTCTAGTCTCTAAAAGCCTACTCCAACATTCCCCTCCCTAACCCATACCCAGATTTTATTTCTGTGACCAGTAGCACAAATGAAAATGCTCACAGTACAAGGTACAAGACAAAAAGAATAAGATTGTGATGATATGTTTTTCCAATAAGAAGCAGGGAGATGACATGCCACTTACTTATAAATTCCTTTATAATTACTTTTTTCACATAAAAGCCAAAAGGCCAACTTATGATTTTACATCCATTTGTCAGCAATACCACATCGTTGAATCCAATTTCAGTGAAACTTCAAGGAGCTGCAAGGCTCTTTGTCACTTGAAAAAGAAGATGCAGATAATCTTCGAATACCAGAATTGCCAGACTGCTAAGATATCTTTATGTGTAAACCCAATTACTTTTGGACTATTAACAGTGATCAGAACAAAATTAATTCACACTAGTGATAATAGTCACCTTTAATTGAATGCTTACTCTATGCTAGGAACTGAATTAAGTGTTTTGCAGTCAGCATCTCTAATCCTTACAACAGTCCTATGGGGTAGGTATATTTATTTAGCTTCATTTTTACATATAGGAAACCAGAAGCTTAGAGATGTTAAAATACTTCACCCACCGTGTCACAATTCGAATTGATTCTCTAGTTACAAACACAAAAAGACAGTGTTACTGCTAGTTGGTTTACTGGTCATGTGCTCCTGTCTTTTTCAGTAATTTGACTCCTGCCTCACCCTCCTTCCCTCAATTATCCTAATCCATGAAACGATGCTTATTTTTGCCTCTCCTTGTCACTGCTTTGGGAATCTACTTCCCATATGAATGACTGTATCTAATTATGAACCACTCAGAGACGTGATCCCATCATGGATAGATTTTAATTTCATGTTTTTGTCCTGACAACGCAGTAGATTACACGTAATATTCGTGTCTCTTTCACAGTAAACACTTTGGAAAAGAGAGCGAATAGTGTGGTTCAATGGAAAGAGCTCATGTTTGGGATTCTAGTTCCCAGTCCCCCACAAACTAGGTATATTATCTTAAGCAAACCACTTTATCTCTCAGCGTCTCAATTTCAGATTTGAACGAGTTAAATCTCTTCTAACTCTAAGCCATTCTGCATATATGATTTTTCCTGTAACTGAGGTCCATCTTTGAAATTCAAGGAAAGAGATATGAAATAAATCATTGTCATCTTATTCTGGGCATTGAGAAAAAAAAAGTTACCAATCCTTTATTCCATGGCCATCTACACAGCTCAGTGAAGGACTAGAATTCGGAAATAATAACATCCCAGTATAATAATTATTATCCCTTCTCCCTTTATCTAACATGGCATGATTCACCCTAATGACTTGGTAAGCGTAGAAGGATGGGAGTCATACACCAGCATAGTGTCCAGTATATAGAAGTTTCTTAATAAAGTTTTGTTGAACTATGGGACTTCCCTGGTGGTCCAGTGATTAAGACTCTGCACTTCCACTGCAGGGGGCATGGGTTCAATCCCTGGTCCAGGAACTAAGATTCAAATTGTTGAACTAATAAACAGATACTGCTACATCCCCCTAGCACACGTCTTTCTCATCTCCACTGGATGCAAATGTCATGTGTTCTCCAAATTCAGATTTGGTAGCCCTTAGACTTCCATTCAAAGGACCACAATCAATCAGAAAATCTGCGTATTTCACACAGTTGTCGATGTCTCTATTTTAGACAAAGGTTCATTAAGCCACGGTGTGTTCAAGTTAGGCATGATCTAGCCTAATAAACAGAGCAAAAATGAGTCTGAGTAAACAGGATACATCTCCATGAAGATAATGTCAATATCTGTTTTGTTCTGCATTATATTCCCATTACTTAGCATGGTATCTGGAACATGGTAGATTATCAGTAAATATTTATTGGGTGATTTTGTGCAATATAGCTGTATCATCTGTCTCCTCATTGATCATCAGGATTGATTTGATCTCTGTATGTAAGGAGACTATTAGAATGAATCAAAGAGAAATACATTTCACTTTTAAAAATTTGTACACAGACATTCTATACTATAGAGCAGAATCAGTGAACTTTTTCTATAAAGAGCCAGAGAGTAAATATTTTAAGCTTTGTGGGTCATATAGTCTCTGTCTCAACAATTCATCTCTGCCATTGTAGCACTGAAGCAGCCATAGACAATTCATAACAAATGGGTATGGCTGTGTTCCAATAAAACTTTATTTTTAAGAACAGGAGGAAGACTGCAGGTTGACCAGTGAGCAGTAGCTTGTTGATCCCTAATAGAGAGGAATTTGCATCATAACTATAACTTTGTAATCTAATTTCTAGACCAGCAGTTCTCAATATTTTGGTCTCAGAACCTCCTTATACTCTTAAAAATTGAGGACTCCAAAAAGCATTTTTGTTTATGCAGATTTTACCTATCGATATTTACCATATTAGAAAGTAAAATTGTGAAATTAAAAGAATATATTTATTTTTATTCATTTAAACAACAGTAATAAACCTAGTGTGTATCAACATAAATAACATTTTCTTGAACAGTGATTATATTTTCAAAATTTTTAAAATAGTGAGAAGAATGGCACTGTTTCATATTTTTGACTAGATAGAAGACAGCAGGATTTTCATATCTGCTTTTGGGTTCAATCAGTTGTTTAGCTGAAGTATACGAAGAAAACGCAACCTTACACAGATATGTAGGTGGAAAGGGAAGGACAGTGCAGATCCCCAGAAAGGAACTCAGGGACCCCTGCAGGCCTCCTCAGACCATAGATTGAGAACTGCTGTTTCATGAAGTGGCAAATGGAAAAACAGGCAAACAAGTGGCTTTGAGTATGATTGTGTCTTGACTACAATAATGCTTCTTATGAGGAATCTATTTCTCCTACCTGCATCTGACCTCTCACCCCACTCCCATCACTACAACACTAATATTGGCACATCTCACTTATTAACAATATTTCAAGAGTTTTTACCCACAGTAAAATTGGCCCTCTGATATGTCCCGGTGGAAAGCAAGAGAGCATAAATCCCTAAACAAGTCTCCAAACCAGTAGCAGTCAAGGTTTTCTGATCAACATACAAGGACAGAAGAAGAGCTTAACAGTGAGCTAGAGATCAGAAAAGCCTGGCATTTGGAGCGGGGAAAGGAATGGGGAGAAAACCAGCTTTTATTGCTAGCACTATGATTGTTTTATAAATGTGAGCTCAGAACAACCACAGGAGAGAGGTATTATTATCCTAATTTTTCAGAGCAGGGAATGATATTCAGACAGGTTACCTGCCTTGCCCAAAGTTACACAGTTCTTGAGGGCAGAGTCTATTTTCATTCTTCTATATCACACTGACACAGATATTCAGTCAACGTTTGGAAAACAGATAAGCCATGCCTTAGAAGTTAGAAAATTTAGAAACACTTGTAATTTCAGATGGGTTGGGAGTGGGGGGGGGCGGTCTTCTAATTGCTGAGTAACTGTTGTCAAGAGGAATGGGCTAATTATATCAAGAGAGAAGGATTCACAACATGTACCCTCACTTGTATAATGAGGACATTGTCTCAATTGATTACTCATATTTTCTTCCCATTCTGGTACTGTATAAGTTGGTAAGTCATAAATCTGATGTATACATAAAGTGTCTGACCAAGAACTCCTTATATATCAAAAGTATGGAATATCCCAATAGCTGTACTCATAATAATTCATAGCTATAAGTACTCTTCTTAATAAGTATAAAGAATGAAAACATATATTACTTAGACTCTAACTAAAAATAAAGCTCGCAAAGGAAAAAACAGGTCCGAGAAAAACAGAAATAAAGAATTAGTAAAGATTAAATCAGAAACTTATGATTTAGAGAACAGAAGAAGTAATAAGCAGTAAAGAGGTAGTTCTGTGAAAATTCCAATAAAATATATAAAGCTCTGGGTAATTTAGTCAAGTGTAATATAGAGAAGTAACAAATATATAAAGTAAGAAATGAGAAAGGTAATATAAACATAGCAATGGAGGCAATTCAAAATTAAAAGATAAAACATCTAGAAAACATGATAAATGCACAAGGAGAAATATTTAACATTTTACTGAAAGCATAAAAATAGTTTAATACACATAAATAAATTTAAACACATATCTTATATCTTGTTCAGTGATAGGAAAAGTAAATCCTTAAAATAATCTATACATTTAACATAATCCCAATAAAAATCCTGAAGGATATATTTGGAACCAGCTAAGCTGATTCTCAACATCAAACACAAAAACATAAGCACATGAAGATATCCAGAATAGCCAAGCTAATACCCACAAGGGTGATGGCTAGCCTTACCAGACATTTTCAAAAGCATTATAAAGCTCAAGAAATTAAAATGGTTTTATGCCATGAATGAAGAGACAGATACAGTAACGAAACTCAAAGAGAGTTCAAAAATAAAAGCTAATGACTAGGGAATTTAGTATAGGATACGATATTTAAAATCAGTGGGTAAATGGTGGAATAACAAATTATTCTGGAACAACTGGCTAGCTCTTGGTGGAAAATAAGGCCTTATTTTTAAGAAGAGCCTGATCCTCTACCGTATGCTAACACATATATATGGAATCTAAAAAAAAAAAAAAAAAAATGGTTCTGAAGAACCTAGGGGCAGGTCAGGAATAAAGACATAAAGACACAGATGTAGAGAATGGACTTGAGGACACAGGGAGGGGGAAGGGTAAGCTGGGACAAAGTGAGAGAGTGGTAGTGTATATATGTCCATATATACACTACCAAAGATAAAACAGATAGCTATTGGGAAGCAGTCACATAGCACAGGGAGATCAGCTCGGTGCTTTGTGACCAGCTAGAAGGGTAGGATAGGGAGGGTGGGAGGGAGGGACACGCAAGAGGGAGGAGATATGGGGATATATGTATATGTATAACTGATTCACTTTGTTATAAAGCAGAAACTAACACACCATTGTAAAGCAATTATACTCCAATGAAGATGTTAAAAAAAATTAAAAAAAAAGAAGAACCTGATCCTTTATGTCTGCTATTCTCCAGAATTCTTCCACTCCACAGCACTGGGTTGTCACAAGCCACCAACAGTGCACTGTAAACTATAAATTCTGTGGCATGGTCAAGGAAGGGCCAGGAAGAATCATGCCTAAGGAGCTACCCTAATTTTACTTGGACAGTAGGGGTTGGGTCTAAATGGACTAAATTGTTATATTAGTCAGAGTTCTCCTGAAAAACAACCAGTGTGTGTGAGAAGTCCCATGATTTGCCCTCTGCAAGCTGGAGACCCGGGAAAGCCAGTAGTATAGTTCAACTGGAGTCCAAAGGCTGGAGAACCAGTAGCATTGATGTCACAGGGCAGGAGAAGATGGATGCGCCAGCTCAGGCAGAGAGCAAATTCCCTCTTCCTCCTTAACTATTCTGGCCCTCAACTGATTGAATGATGCCCACCCACTTTGGTGATCTTTACTCAGTCTACCGATTCAAATACTAATCTCTTCTGGAAACACCCTCACAGACACACCCAGAAACAATGATTTTCCAGCTATCTGGGCATCCCTTAGCCTAGTCAAGTTGACGTATAAAATTAACTATCACAATGGTGGACTAGGGCTTTCTGATATAATGCCTTTAGGTCTCTTGTAGCACTTAGCCCAGGATTGGGTACATCAATGAAATTCATAGTTGAATTGAATTGAAATTGAAGTTTACTCTCATCATTCAACTGAATGTGAAAATGAAAAAAAAATACGTTTATACCCAAAACCAATTAGGAAAACTTGATTAAAAACAGCAACTGGGGGCTTCCCTGGTGGCACAGTGGTTGAGAGTCCGTCTGCTGATGCAGGGGACGCCGGTTCGTTCCCCGGTCTGAGAAGATCCCACATGCCGCGGAGCGGCTGGGCCCGTGAGCCATGGCCGCTGAGCCTGCGCGTCCGGAGCGTGTGCTCCGCAACGGGAGGGGCCACAGCAGTGAGAGGCCTGCGTACAGCAAAAAAAAAAACAAAAAACAAAAAAAAAAACAACTGGCTATTTGAATTCTCTTTTGTTGAGTCACATAAAACCTACTTGTGAGGACGAATTTCTTTTCAGGAGAGAAATATGGAAATAGGGTTTAGACATTTAAGTGGTATCGGGAAGAATTGGATTAGAGAATTGTTTAGCTCGCTTCAAACTTTGTTTTTATTCCATTTTCACCAAACAGCTTTCTGACTTGGGCTCCATGTAAGTGCTTACAGGGAGAAAAAATGCTGGTGGTACAGACTTGGAGTATTTCAGCGACTGTGATAGTTATTTATCACTGTGAATTAATAAACAATACTATAAATGATTATCAATTTAGTCAGCTAGGTGGCAGATGCTTACTTAACTCGCAAGATAGCTAAGTTAATGGTGTCGTATCACGTTTCAAGGAAGTAGGAAACTTCCTTGAAAGGAAGTTCCTACTTCCTTTGTAGGAAGTAGGGGATCATGTGGCATTTGATTAGAAAAGGGTGATAAGGTGAAAGAAAAACTGATCTCTTCCTATCCTCTCAAGGCATTTCCTAATGTTTCTCCTTTTAGAAGCCCTGCCTTATTGTGTCATCCCCATGTTCCCTCGCCAGCACTGAGCCAAAACTAAGTACTTCCCTTCACCCTGATAAAACAGAGCAGCTGGTCTTAGGCAGTTAATCAGGAACAATGTGTATTACTGAGCGATTCACATCAAAGTGTGAATAATTCTCCCAGAGGTATGTTCCTTTTCAAAATATACATCCTCCATCCCTAATTCAGACAGTATGACAAATTAAAGTGTAAGTAGTAACTCAGTAGGAAGAAAGAGAAAGAATCTAGGGCAGGAGACCAACCACAGGGAGGCTGGGCTTCCCTGAGAATTAGTTCTGCAGTCTGATCTAAACTACCTTGCTATTTACAGCTCAACCTGAATAACTCCTAAAAGTTCTAAGATTCTTTGCAATGTCTTCTGATAAGTAAATAACACCAGGACTCCAGCCTCAGAGTAGAAAGTCAAGGCTCAGAGTCCCGTTGTTTACATGTGTATTTTACAAGTTGATTATTTCAAAGTCTGGGTTCACCTGCATTTGTGCTAAGGGCTGCTGCCCTAGTGTTAGGAATGGTCCTTCTTATTTAAAAATTTTGCGAACATCTTTGGCCCGATGAGTATGTTGATTTCCTACTGCCCAGGTTTCTACAGATCATATTTATACATTATATAAAAGGAAAATGCTAGTAAAACTAAAGGAAACAAATAAACATTAAGAACAGTATATCTGTATCGAAAACAAACTTACGGTTACCAAAGGGGAAACATAGGGGGAGGGATAAATCAGGAGCTTGGGATGAACACACACACACCACTGTGTATAAGATAGATAACCAACAAGGACCTACTGTATAGCACAGGGAACTCTACACAGTATTCTCTGATAACCTATATGAGAAAAGAATCTAAAAAAGAATGAATATATGTATATGTATAACTGAATCACTTTGCTGTACACCTGAAACTAACACAACGCTGTAAATCAACTATACTCCAATAAAATTTTTTTAAACACTGAAAAAAAAAAAAACCCCAGTACATCTGCAATGCAGGGAGACTAGCTGAACCAAGTCCTTTCTTATTGTCTGGGTGGGAATGGAGGTGAAATAAAAAAAGGAGAGTGGTGATATTTTGGTATCAGTGGTAATAGCAATTCATTTCTTTGGAAAGGGAAGCAGGGGTCAAGGAGGGATAAAGCCACACTTCTGTTCTGTCAGGCAACTTGTGATTTATGCCACTGTCCCCAGATTTCTGATATCCTAGGCTCTTCACTATTGCTATTTCTCACAACGTGCTTGCCTCCTTCAGCGACTGCTAAGCAAAAGAGAAGGTGATCGGGACCATGCAGACAGCACATCACCAGTCAAAAGTCGTTTGAGACAGGAAAAGAGTTGGTCGCCAAATCTCTGAGAAGCACATCCTATTAGGACTTTAATAATTCATTTATTGAAAAAGTCCTTTTTGTACTTCCCTACAATGTAGTTTTATCTTGTCTTCAAAAGCCAGTATATTTCTGAACATGTAACTTCATTTCTATTTAGCTGAGTCCAATTAAGCTTTTTTCCTCCAGTCAGTTCCTACAGTAATCAAATATATTGAAGAGCTTGAAAAAAATCCAATTTGAGGAATTATTTTTTAAAATGAAAGCTTGGTCAGGAAGAGGCACTTACACTATTTCGATTACAAAATAATAACAAAATAAAACAAAATTCTACCACCCAAGATTAACAAGCTCAGATTGACAGAAAGGTTCATAACCTCTGACAAACAAATCAGCATATTAGGACTGTAAAGCATTGCAATTAATTTTTAAATTTAAGATAATCATTCCTCCAGCCAAAATTTATCCCATTGATAAACTCCTGTAGTATAATCTTACCTCTAAGCAAGTTTCTCTCTCTTTCTCTATCCCTCTACACACACACACACACACACACACACACACATACACACACACGCACACACACACACACCTCTGAGTGATACTGAAAATTCATGCTCAAAGTCACATATTATTTCCTACTGACTTTGACAGAGCATAATGCCATGATGCTTATAACAAAAGGAGTTTCAGATCACAGTGGGCATTCAGGGCCTTCTTTGCCATTTCTGAAGGTGAATATTTCTCTCAACTTTTCAAAGTGTATTCTTAAAGTATTATGTCTTCCTATCCATCAACTTTCTCCAGTACAGGTAGCACAATTCAGTGACGAGTTCCTTTTTTATTCCTTAAACTACCTTTTGTCTGATTGTAACTTTACCTGAATTAATTTATATGAAAGTCAGGTAAGCAGACATACTGAGGTGAGAACTCTTTCAAAAAGAGGACCGTGAGGAAATGGATTTAACAATTGAGTCAATAATCACAGAGATGCAAAAGTTGACATGGAATCAGGCTGAGAAAAGTTCTAATTTACTTTGAATTATTTTCAAGGCCTCCTTGTATCATACAGCAATACTATCACATGACAGGTTTTTCTTGAAAGCAAAGTTGAGTTTATTGTAACCAGTGTCAATTTCCAAAAACAAAACACATTAACCCCATAAGCCCATCAGAATAAGAAGTATGATCAGCCATAAAACAAACATTTTCTCTCCACACTAAGCTAGATTTTCATTAAGAAATAAGTCCTGTTTGATTCAGTTGTTGATCAGAATTAATAGTCTATAGAAATCTAATCAAGGGCAATAGACCTTGTTAATAGTTGAAGCAAGATGGGTTATTTGCTATGTTGGACCCTTGAGACAAAATCTGAGATAATAGAGCTCCAGGTCCCCATGACCATAACATTTACTCTGTCTTCTTTGCCTCCGGAGCAGCGTTTGTCAAAATGATATTTAGTGGCACTATGCTTAGGAGATACTCCTCAAAAAATGTGTTCTCTGGTCACCTATGGTTGCCGTCTTCTACACATTCTATTCCACCTTGGAAATACACCATGCATACCAGCATATTTAAATTTCTAAGAATTCTTCCAGTAAAGAAACTTGTTCAGCCTAGCGGTTGCCAAACTTATTTGACCACAGAAGTAATATTCTTTTTCATGGAACACCAATTAACGTCTCATAGAATTGTTATTCCAAGAAAGACCTTCATAGCGGATGCTGTGATACATTCAAGATTCCACTTAAGGACTGAAGGGCTTATTTCCCAGCTTCTGGGAATGCCTCTGGCTGACTGCCCTCAGCTGCCAATCCTCTCCAGAAGTTGCCATTAGCTGGAGAGACTGCCTCTTCTAAGTTCATAATCCCTTCCCAGGGACCAAATGTAGTCAAGACAGAAATATAAAGCTCATCATAATGTGGGACAACTCCAAAGGACTCTCCTAGTTTCAGAGCTCACCTTGGGATTGGCTGAGGCCTTTGCTGTGACTGTTTCACAGCCCGCTCTTGTTTTCTTCCCTTCTTTTCTCCTCCCACAGTTGCTGATCCTGAGAACACAGCTTAATAAGCTTCCTGTGGGGGGGGGGGGAAGGGTAAGCTGGGACAAAGTGAGAGAGTGGCATGGACATATACACACTACCAAATGTAAAATAGATAGCTAGCGGGAAGCAGCCGCATAGCACAGGGAGATCAGCTCGGTGCGGTGCTTTGTGACCACCTAGAGGGGTGGGATAGGGAGGGTGGGAGGGAGACGCAAGAGGGAGGAGATATGGGGATACATCTATATGTATAGCTGATTCACTTTGTTATAAAGCAGAAACTAACACACCATTGTAAAGCAATTATACTCCAATAAAGATGATTTTAAAAAATAAAAATAAGCTTCCTGAAACTCTGAGTTTGCTTTTGGAAGAACCTAGCCTACAAAACATTTTAGGACACTTAGTCTGATGAAGACTACTGATGCAAGGAAAGAGGGAATGTATGACAAACGAAGTGTGGAAAGAAAACATTCCAGACTTGGGAAGATCTATAGAAAACATAAAGTGAATAATGAACCTCCACTTACTTAATTTTAAGAAGCACGCGATTGGAGTGCCAGCTGAGTAGGGATAGGCTATATGAGAAATCTATGAAGACAGCTGGTTTTGAGGGAACAAAGAATCTGGCCACCTGAAAAGAGATAAAAGCTTAAAAAGCTGATGAAAAATCATGTCTTCATCATTATCATCTGAATTACTGGCTTCTTAACTGGTTTTCCTCTCTCTAATCCTGCCCTCTTTCTATCCATTCATCCCTAGCAGCCAGGGTGATGCTTTTAAAATGTAAATATGATCATGTTACATTCCTAATTAAAACCCTTCAGTTATGTGCATTGCTCTCAAAGTTCTTAGCCCGACATGTAAGGCCCTTTGTGACTGAACCTCTTGAGTCACTCCTGACTCAATAATCTGCATACCTGCTCTATTGAACTTCTTTGGTTCCCTGAAACAGGAATGCTCTCAAATGACTCTGGGCCTCTGCCTATGCTATTACCTTTGCCCAGACCCCTCCCCACCACTCCCACTCATTCTTCTTTTAGATCCCAGCTTAAGTGTCATCTCCTTTAGGAAGTTTTCCATGGCCACCGGAATCAGGCCAGGGTTTAGTACCCCTGTCATATACTTCCATACCACTCTATACTTCCCCTAACTTAGGACACAGCATAATGCAATTGACTGTTTAATAATATGCTCCTCCTTCCAGTAGATTGTGAGGTCATCAGTGACACGGACTATATCTTACTCATGGTATCTATTAAATGGTGATGAGCACATAGTAGGTACTCATTAAATATGGAATAAATATATGAATAAATATCTAGCTTCCTAGCATTTCTTGACCCTAAAACAGTAATGTAGACATTGTGACAAAGACCAATTCAATGTCAATTGTGACAAAGACCAATTCAAAGTCAAATCCCTATCTTTCCTTAATACGATAAGAGGTTATAAAAAAATAACACTTTTTTTCTCTAGTCACTACTGGCTTAATAATCTATGTTCCAGCTCAACTAAAGTACTGAGTATATATATTTGGGAGTACTGCCTGTCTATCTACCTATCTACCTAAAATACAATTTATTAAGCATTAGGTATACATTAGATACAATTCCTGCCTCTAGGAGACCTGCAATTTTCTTGAGAACAAAACTAGAGAATATAAAGCACTAAGCCTTTTGGTGTAAATCAGCAGTTTCTGAAATGGGTGTCATGATCAGTAGTAAAGTGTATCACAAATAAGTTATTACTAATAAAAAGTATCAAAATGTAAAAATAATTCTTAATAAATAAGAGCAATTTTAAGGTAATTGCTTTAATATCACTCATGCTTTGCAATCCAGTATGCTTCCTTGAGTGGGAGAAAAGGAGGAAGCTATTGCTAGTTCATTGGAAATTGTTCCTAGTCTTGACTAAATCCACAGAACTTTATCTTATAAGTGAATCCATCAATCATGTGTGATACCTGGGGGCGAACCTCTGGTTTAGATTGCAAATGCAGTAAAATTTCATAGACTGAAAATCAGTTTGGACTAGAGGCATATAGGAAGGCTACAGGTAAGATGTCTGCTCTGTTGAGAATCTAGCAAGCCCAAAGGTTGGCCATGGTAATAAGCTGATATGTGTAACTTGTACAAGTCTGGATCTGTATGTTTGAAATAGGGAATGGTTTGGTTTAACCCCACTAAATTTTAACATAGATTTCTTCTATATATAATGAGATATTTAGCGGGACTTTTCATATTGCCCTGGAATAGGCAATGAAGCTTCAAAGATGGAAAAAAGAATCTCTAAACACTTTCTTAGGCAACCCAACAACAGTTGGGTCCAGAAACTCTCATAAAGACTTACAAAAAGTGGAAAAACTGACCATGAAACCACTAGCCACTGCCCTAAGCCTCTACTCCTTGGCCAATCCATGTAAGACCAGGAGAGTGGGAGACAAGAGGGAATTATTAGAGTTGTCAAGACTGCCAATTTACAATGAAAAGTCTTTTCCCTTTCTTCACTACGTGGGAAAGGGTGAGAGTTACTCCCTCCCAAAGTCAAGTGGAGGGAAGAATCAAGAAAATAAGGGCTCCCTGCAAGAAAGTGAGGCTATTATCTTGTTTCCTAGCTGGATACTTGCGAAGCTATAAACTACAGGCCCATCTCTGTGCTTCCATAAGGATGGAGTGGACCTTGGTGAGGGAATTCTTAGGAGAGCTTGATGTATTTCTCATTAATTGAAGTAGATATGAACATATAGGGGTTGCCAGCTTATCTGAAGTGACAGGTTTTCTTGAGTAGCCTGCAGCAGAGGAATAAGAAAACACCATGATACAGTTTTCCAAAAAAGAGATCAGCCCTTAATGCTTGAGGACATGAAAGAGGACTTCAGCTGTGGCCATGGCCCATCATGAGGAAAAGAGAGATTACAGGAGGAGACAGAGAGCCAGAGAAGAAATTAGGGATGTGGACCATAAGCAAGAACAGTGTTCCCTCCCAAGAAAACGATACCAACCATCTATGTAGATCAGTGAAGGCCACGAGTAGGAGATGGAACCAGATAAAGCCAGGGTGAATCCAGAGAAGCATCTTTGTCAACAACAGATGACCAGCTGTATGAGAAGAAACCTGCCATCTCTCCTATTTATAATCTCAAACCCAACTCTACTAGAGTGTACAAGGAAACTACACTTGTACAAGTGTACAAGAGTGTACAAGGAGTACAAGTGTACGAGAGTGTACAAGGAAACTACAAGGAAAAGGATAGCAAGTCATCTCCAGCCCTGCCCTCCCCTCCAACCACATCATGCCTCCTTCTACTCTCTGAGTCTTCCAAACACAAGGCTAACCAACAATGGATGAGGGCAGAATTTTATGACAGACATGACATTAATGGGTTAAACTGAATTGGGCTGGACTGTTAATTTTTAAAAGTGTCTAGAATGTTAGCTATATAAATTTCCCAAGAAATCTGAATTGAATTGCCCCCAAATTAATTACTATTCCAAGAAACTAATAACGCATCTGATTCAGAGAAAATGGATGTTGTCTGCTTATCATGTGTTCTCTTTTCTACATAGAGATTCTTTTCTTTAAGAATAGATGTCAGTGTTTGAGCAAATAAACTATAATCTCACAGCAAATGCTTACTGAGGCCCTAAATCATATAAACAGACCCTGGGCCTCTGGCTGTGTCTATGCATGCCAAATCTCAATATTTGAAAATATCCAAATATTCAACTATTTTCCAATCTTCACCCAAGTGCTTAGCATAGATACAGAACTCATGTCTTTATTGAACACCAGAGCTCCATGCTGAGTCAGACTAAGGAAAAAGAAATAGAAAACGTGATATTTAAGGAATTCAGAAGATCCCTCCGTGAGCCTAAGCCAATTCTATGCTTCAAATTCTACAGCAATTTGCCTCACTGCAAGCAGCATCCCACACCTGCTCTTCTTAGACATCAGATAATGCGTGTAATCTCCTAGACCAGTGCCTAACACATACCAAGTGACATTTACCCAGCTCATCTCTCTGACCCTCAAGGCCTATAAGGAAGTCGAAACCTTTTGCTTATTACCTTCTAGATATTTGTTATCTAACCTATGGTCCATGTCAGTAGCATGGGCATCACTGCAGTGCTTTTAAGAAATGCAGAATCTTGGGCGCCACCCCAAACCTACTAAAACAGAATCTGCATTTTTTTTTTTTGCAGTACACGGGCCTCTCACCGTTGTGGCCTCTCCCGTTGCAGAGCACAGGCTCCGGACGCGGAGGCTCAGCGGCCATGGCTCATGGGCCCAGCCACTCCGCAGCATGTGGGATCTTCCCGGAATGGGGCACGAACCCATGTCCCCTGCATCAGCAGGCAGACTCTCAACCACTGTGCCACCAGGGAAGCCCAGAATCTGCATTTTAACAACATCCCCAGGTGATTCGTATGCTCAACAATGTAGGCTGTCAAAATTCACCGAGTCAGAATCACCCCCAGATATTCAGCCTCAGTTTGGTGTGGGCTCAGGCATTTTGTCAAAATATTTTCAAAAGTTTCTCAGATGATTCTAAGGTGCGGGCAGGGTTGAGAATCACTGCACGTTCTTGCTCGTGCTACTGCATGTTCTACACTTTGGATGGCAACTCCAGGTGCAAAACGATCTTTGCTCAGAAGCAAGCACATGTGTCTTTGCTCTCTCATTCATTCATTCAAAAAACATTGAGCGATTACTCTGTTCAAGGCACCATGGCAGCTACAGAGAATACCACTGTAAACAAGAGTGACACTGCCTCTGCCTTTATGGAGTTTGCATTCTAGTGGGAGATAATGGAGAGATTCATTGGCAATTAAATAAAGAGTGAGGATGAGTCTTTTGGTAGGAGAACTATCAGGTGATTGGAAAGCTGACGTAAAAGTCACTAAACAATTACAGGGTCAACCTTTTTTCCAGATAAATATTTGAAAGTAAAACATCCAGATTAGTACATCCTATATTGTACCTGCCTCTCAGAGATGAAATTAAGATTGTAGTCCTCAGAAAGATATTCTGGATCTGAACCTACCACAGTGCTATCCGAAGTAGAACTTACTGCCCTCCACCTCCAAATGGTGGCCTAAGTAGTTCGTGCAAGAAAGAAATAGCAATTTTACCTCGTAAAGGTTAATCAGGGCAGTGGATAGCCCACTCAAAAGCCATTGAAGTATTACAGTAAGGTTTCTGTGAAGTCTTCAGGCTGCTTTTTCCTGTGAATTACAGGATTGTCCACTATAACTGGACTGACTGGCCAGTTCAGTCAACATATCCAAGCATCTGGTCTGTCACTTTGCCAAATAGAATTATCAAATAGAATTAACAGTGTATTTATTTGAGTCCATGCTGTACACAAGAAGATAGATTTTAAAATAACAAAACTGAAGTTACAAATAACCCCACTGCCACTCCTGATATTCACAATTAAGCAGTTTAGTGAAGGAGTCGTTAAAATCAAGGGCTGTAGAGGGAGAAGAAGGTAGATTCCCATCCTGTCTCTGTGATTGAGCAACTCCGAGGCCTTTGGCTTCTTGAGCCTCAGTTTTCTCATCTCTAAAGCAGGAATGTTAATAGTACCCACCTCATAGAAGTGCTGTGAGGATCAAAGGAGATAATTTATGTAAAGCTTGTAGCCCTATCTAGAACAAAGTAACATTTAGTATTAAATACGGTTGTTGCAATTGTTACAAATTCTCTGAATACGTGGGTTCCGGCCAATCGCTAGTTGAAGATGTTCTTGTCATATTTTTTCTATGAGAGCTTCATTGTTGGACTAAAACTATTTCTGACTACAATGCAACATGTGAAATACTTCATCAGCACCATTAGACAAGGCACTGAAAAGTAAAGCAGTGTTGGAACAAAGATTTGTAGGAGACTGATACACTGCTAACCCCACTCAACCTCTTTTTAAACTATTTTTTTTTTGTATGGTCCAATGATCAATGATCATGTCACAAATGAGTCCCTGCTGAGGAACAATACTTCCTGGGTCTGGGGAGGCCTTTAGTACCGCATTTGGAGTCTTTATTTAAGTTATTATACATTTCCCAAAATGTATAGATTTCAATTTAAGTACATTTGGCTACCAAAGCCCTTTGCTTAAATTAGCAAAGGATGGATTTAAAATACTAATAAAAGTAAACGGTATCTTAACGAGCATCACAGTAATTATACAACAGCCTAAGTCCTATATGCATAGAAACTGAACAAGAAGCTGATTATGATCACAAATAAATAGATATTAGCCATAGGTCAGACTTCCTTTCCTTTTTTCTTGTCTTGCGACCAGAATAGTTCCATATAAACAAAATAATTCTTCTTCCTTATCTTTCTGTTCCTTCTGCCATATTAATTCAGATTTGACATGTCCCCATATACTGTTTATGGCAAAATGAGATGAGTGAACTGATTCAGATCAAATAGCTGACTTCTTGTCCAAAACCCATGCCAAAGACAAATTGAACTTTTGAGAGTTTGGAGATATGAGTTTATTTTTGCATTGTTCTTTTTTTTTTATTTTCACATGGAGGCATCTTGGTATAATTTTAGTTTTATGCACTTGGTAGTGGTTGGAAATGTAAGGGATTTGGAGAGCTTATTTGAGTTAGTGCAGTAGAAGCTTTATGCAAGTCATCTTGTTTTTAAAAACTGCA
This sequence comes from Orcinus orca, assembly GCF_937001465.1. NCBI lineage: Eukaryota > Metazoa > Chordata > Mammalia > Artiodactyla > Delphinidae > Orcinus > Orcinus orca. Next base: position 101,109,481 of record NC_064580.1, on the reverse strand, counting down.
GAACGGGGGCTTCCCTGGTGGCGCAGTGGTTGAGAGTCCGCCTGCAGATGCAGGGGACACGGGTTCGTGCCCTGGTCTGGGAAGATCCCACCAGCCGCGGAGCGGCTGGGCCCGTGAGCCATGGCCGCTGAGCCTGCGCGTCCGGAGCCTAAAGGCCACAGCAGTGAGAGGCCCGCGTACCGCAAAAAAAAAACACACAAAAAAAACTACAGAATGGGATATTACTGTAAATGTGCATAAATCTACACATATTTTACAGTCCTAATGATGTTTTCAAAAGTCTTTACAATGTTGACCACAGCCCAACACAAAATATTCAATTACAGAGAAAGTAAAAGATCAAAATAGGCACAAGATTTGGACTGTGTGCCCCTAAACTTTAACCTATAAATAAGATTGTTTTATGAAAGGGGAGTCAATTTTTGGTCCTCCCTCTCCAGTGCTTTCCCACAACCAACCAAAAAAAATGAGCATAGGAAACTGGCTGGAATTATAGTGTTAATAGTTTTGCTTCAAATATTGTTTATGTACATTGGAGTGGCCAGATACAATTATCTTGAAACTTAATGCAAATAATCTAATATCAGTGCCTTCAAATGGTTTATGACCTCAGTTTAGACAGCCCAGATAGGTCACAGAATTACAGTAATTTGGGAAACAGGGCTAAACCAACTTGCTGCCTTGCTTTGTCTATCTTGGAGCAGAGTGAAAGTGTGATGCAATGTTAACTTGGCCATAAAGAAATACTGTAACTTGTGGAAATTTTCTCCCATCTGCATCCTGGATAAGTCATCATCATCAGTAACATTATCATCTTTGCCGTATTCACAGTAGAACTTCAAGGATTACTATTCACATCTCAAAAGATGCACTTTTGTACATTACTGATGAATTCTCTATTGGCTCCTCCACAGAGATTTTCATAGCCCGGTGCTCCTCAAATGTTAGTGTGATAAAAATCACCTGGGGATCTTGTTAAAAACACATATTTCTGGACCCCATCCCCAAGGATTTTGATTCAGTAGGTGTAGAGTGGAGCCTAAGATTCTGCATTTCTAACAAGTTCCCAAGTGATGCTGATGGTGCCGGTTCAAGGACCCACAATTTGAGTAGTACTGATCTAGAGTTTCTTTCATTCTCTAACACTGAATCTGAGCTCCACCTTCAGATAATGACTTCCTTTTTTACTGAGATAATTGAAACCATCAAAGATGAGATGATGTTCCAACGTCAGAAACATACTAGATTCTTAAACATTCTCTCCTCTTTCTGTCCTACCTCAGGTAAGGTATGTACCCTCCCTCCTTGTCAAGTAAAATCTATCACTTTAATTTCAATCCCACCCCCTATCAATTATCTGCTATACTAATTAGGATTAGGTTCAACTGCAAGTGATAAAAAAATAACAGTGGTTTAAACAAGACAGAAGATTCCCTCTAAGATAAACATAAGCATTTGTATCATATTTTTTTAGATTCCACATATAAGGATATCATATGATATGTGTCTTTCTCTGTCTGACTTACTTTACTCACTATAACAATCTCTAGGTCCATCCATGTTGCTGCAAATGGCATTATTTCATTCTTTTTTATGGCTGAGTAATATTCCATTGTATAAATATACCACATTTTCTTAAGCCACTCATCTGTTGATGGACATTTAGGTTGCTTCCATGTCTTGGCTATTGTGAATAGTGCTGCTATGAACATTGGGGTGCATCTATCTTTTTGAATTATGGTTTTCTCTGGATATAAGCCCAGGAGTGAGATTGCAGGATCATATGGTAGCTCTATTTTTAGTTGTTCAAGGAACCTCCATACTGTTCTCTATAGTAGCTGTACCAATTTACATTCCCACCAACAGTGTAGGAAGGTTCCCTTTTTCTCCACACCCTCTCCAGCATTTATTATTTGTAGACTTTTTCATGATGGCCATTCTGACCAGCCTGAGGTGATACTTCATTGTAGTTTTGATTTGCATTTCTCTAATAATTAGTGATGTTGAACATCTTTTCATGTGCTTTTTGACCATCTGTATGTCTTCTTTGGAGAAATGTCTATTTAGACCTTCTGCCCAGTTTTGGATTAGGTTGTTTGACTTTTTTTATATTGAGCTGTATGAGCTGTTTGTATATTTTGGAAATTAATCTCTTGTCAGTCACATCATTTGCAAATATTTTCTCCCATTCTATAGGTTTTCTCTTCATTTTGTTCATGGTTTTCTTTGCTGTGCAAAAGCTTTTAAGTTTAATTAGGTCCCATTTGTTTGTTTTTATTTCTATTACTCTGTATTTATACAATGGAGTATTACTCAGCCATAAAAAAGAATGAAATAATGTCATTTGCAGCAACATGGAGGGACCTAGAGATTGTTATACTAAGTGAAGTAAGTCAGACAGAGAAAGATAAATATCATACAATATCACTTATATGTGGAATCTAAAAAATATATACAAATGAACTTATATACTTAACAGAAATAGACCCACAGACATAGAAAACAAACTTATAGTTACCAAAGGGGAAAGGGGGGAAGGATAAATTAGGAGTTTGAGATTAACATATACACACTACTATATATAAAATAGATAACCAACAAGGACCTACTGTATAGCACAGGGAACTATACTCAATATTTTGTAATAACCTATATAGGGAAAAGAATCTGAAAAAAACAGACATATTTGTATGTATAAATGAATCACTTTGTTGTATACCTAAAACTAACACAATATTATAAATCAACTATACTTCTATTTAAAAAATTAAAATTAAAAGCATAAGCATAAACATAAGCAGCTCAGATCTGGTATATTAGCTCCATAACCATCAAGTCACAAATCCCTTCTATCTTGTTGCTCTTCCATCCTCAGCATACTGCTTCCACCTTAAAGTTTATCTCATAGGCCAAGAACTGCAGCTCTAGCCATTAGGTCCATATTCCAGCTAACAGGAAACAAAAAAGTATAGAAAGGCACACGCCTTCCTTTTAAGAACACTTCCTGGAAGTGAACCTATCACTTCTGCTTACATCCCATGGACCAGAACTTAGTTATATAGCCATACCTAGCTGCAAAGGAGATTGGAGAATGTACCTTTGCACATGCCCAGGTAAGATATGAGATTTCTATTACTGAGGAAGGAGGGGACAGATATTGAGGAACAATTAGCAGTCTCTATGGTACCTTTTTTCTTGATATTTATCTTTATAATTTTCTTCTAGTTATTCTTTCTAAGCCTATAAATATTCTAAAATAAAAATTTACTTCAGTACTACTCCTTTCTCCAGCTACCACTCAACCTTGCATCTTCCATTACTTTAAACTTGTCAAAAACCAAGCATTTGTTTCTATTGCTTGCATTTTGTTACCACTCACTTACTTCTCAGCACCTTATAATCTGGCTAAGACTCCACTGCTACTGAAACTACTTTCTGCTATGTCACCAGTGACTCCCTTTTCCCAAATCCATTGACTTCTAAGTCCTTGTAATAATTCCCTATGTACAGATTATTGCCATGAAAAATATGATAAAACCAAGGAAACATGGCAAGTAAGTAGTTGGATATCAAAAAGAGTCTTGTATCAGGGATCTTGTATTTTGAATGCAACCCTAAAAAGCCTTGCCTTTGAGAGGGACATTTTGACTCAATATATGTCAAAATTTTTGTTGTGAAATGAATATAGAGATGGACACTTGGAAATAAGTCTGCTTAGCCATAACTAAATAATATCTCACACAAATACATATGAAATTAGATAATAAAATCTTCCAAAGGAAATGCTGTATAAAATTATTTTATCTTGTTTTTCAGCTCTCTAGTATTAACTGAACTTGTCAATCTGCTTATATTTTTAATGTACTAGATTAGCGTCATTGGATCTTTGTATCCAAGGGTTCTTTCACTTATCTTTGGCCTGACATGATTACTGCACCAAAAATAATAATAGTAAGTAGGAGCAAGGGAGAAATTTTGCTGGAAATTGTGTTTTCCTAAGTCTCTTCTCAAAACTTTCCAGTGTTCGTGAGGGGAATAATATGAGAAAGAAGGACTGTATGCACAGATAAAACTTCTGGCTTTATAATAAATCCAATTTGTTTTGGAGCTCCTTGACTTGCAGAGGTGAGACTCTGAGTTTGTCAAGCTAGATGGACCCAAATCACAGCTTGAAAGGAATTTATAATCTCTGGCAACTAATTGTGACAATTAGAAACTTGGCTCTCTGACCGTCTCTGATTCTGCATGCCTAACTTCTGACTCTTATCCGGCTATTATTACTGAACTTGGCATTAATCAGCCTTTTATTTTGTGTGCTGATTTGGGCTCCTCCCCATTTCATGGATTTACATCAACCTTGGTTTCATTCCTGGGTTCAAGTTCTTTGACTCATCTCCTGTCCTGTTTCCATTTCAGCATAGACACTATCTGACAATCCCAGGTTCCTCAATCTCAAGCTCAACGGTACTCAACCCTGGCTGTATATTAGGTTTAAATATCTATCAATGCCTGGGCCCTACCCCCAGTACTCTGATTTAAGTGGGTCTGAGATGGGGCCAGGCATTGATAGTTTTAATGGCTCCCCAGGTGGCTCTAATCTGCAGCCAGGTTTGAAAATTACCACTCTAGCATCTGTTTTTGTCCAAAATAACTATGGACTCTACTTAGGGAACCACTCTGTTTCCCTCTCCTGGCACCAGGCCACACTGCCTGCAATGGTCCCATGGAACTCAGTAAACGTAGGTGCTAGCCAGAATCAATTAGACCTAAGATAGTAATCCATTTATTCAACAAACATGTAATGAGTATCTACTCTTTTCTAAATAGTCAGAGAAAACTAAAATATAGTCCCTTTTCTCCAGAGCCACACATGCTAAGTGCTTTCATAGAGGTATGAATTAAATGCAATGGGAATACAGAAGAGGAAGCAATTATCTCTTTGTAAAGGTCTTGGAAGAGTTCCTGAAACATATTTGAGTCTCGAAGAGTAAGTGGAAGTTTACCAGAAAGGCAAGAGAAGATAATGAAAATCCAAACAGAGGGGACAAACTAAGCAAAAACACAAAGAAAAGATATTTTGTATAAATATACATGGATGGTTTACATTTTTCATTGAAGAGTAGCATGAATTTTAAGAAATCCTTAGACTTTGGGAGTACTTTATATGCATCTTTAAAGAAAACCAAACAATATCCAGTGACTGCAAAGTGCTGTATCATTTTTGTAAACAAGACTAAATCACCTTGATAGCCCTACAAAAGAGAAAGACTAATAAAACTATAATAGCAAAGACAAGAATGAACCTACGACATTTATTTTTAATATCACTTCAGCTTGTTTGCAAATTCTGACTTTTGGGCAATGCAAACACTTATAATGCCCTTTAGATTGGTTGATCTTTCTGTATGACAGATTGAAAACCAAATTGCTACATTTCTTCTTGGTTCTCTCTCAAATCTGAGTGATTTATACTTGGGACTGATTGGCCCCCTGCACCCACCTAAAGATACAATCTTCTATCTTTAAGGTGCAGGGCTCAGAACTGTAACATTGCTGAATATTCAAAATGCTTGTTTTGTAGCAAACTATTTAAAAATTTTTGTAATGGGGCTTCCCTGGTGGCGCAGTGGTTGAGAGTCTGCCTGCCGATGCAGGGGACACGGGTTCGTGCCCCAGTCCGGGAGGATCCCACGTGCCGCGGAGCGGCTGGGCACGTGAGCCATGGCCGCTGAGCGTGCGCGTCTGGAGCCTGTGCTCCCGCAGCGGGAGAGGCCACAACAGTGAGAGGCCCGCGTACCGCAAAAAAAAAAAAAAAAAATTTGTAATGTATTAGCCAGTTTGACTAAAGAAACGTGTTACTAGCACTTATGTTGCTTTGTTAACCCCATGCAACACATTCTTACAAAATGGCACAAGGCCCACCATTCGAAAGGCATCTCAGACAAGATACATACCTTACATGCTTTCATATTTCTTCTTCAAAATCAAAATCCCTCCCAAACTTTTCTTGTTCTTTATCTTCTCAATCAGTTTAGTACTTCATGACATTCAAAAATCCCAATCTGAAAATTGGAAAGAGAGGCTTTTACAACTCACAAATGCCCTCAACAGGGCCCCTGTGTTAGATTAATGCAAGATAACTATTCTAAGGAGAAGAGGAACTTCTTCCATGGACCCCTAGTTAGGCTATGCTTGAGCAGAAATAATTCCTAGGCCGATATTCAAACACAGTCAAGATTGTCCAGAAAGATGCTTTAGTGGCACAAAGAGTTAATGACCAAAACAATATAAGAAGAGAAAAGCCAGAATGGTACTACAGGAATAAATAAGGGTGTGGCTAATAGAAACAGGAGATTATGGCAACGCAAGATTAATTAGACCAGCTTTTAAAGAAGTCAAATTGTGGCCTAGGTTTCAAAGATATTAGAGAGGCCAGTGAAACTGATTACCTTCGGTTTCTTGTTCCTAAATGTCTACCTGAACTTCACTTTGCTTTTATTATATTTCGGTTACCCAGTAAGTTTCAACGGTTAATCATCACTGAACCTATTTAAACAGAATTATTAATAGCTGACTTCATTGTCGGTATGCCATGTAATAAGGTGTTTTCAACCATTTTCTCCCAGGTGTAACAAAAGCTATGTTTCCTTTTCTGCTTACATAAATTTGAACAATAAATAAAGTGATATATCAAATGTCACATTAAACTTCAAAAGCTCTCAAATAACTCCTATATAGAATTTCCAATACAATAGGGTGATCCATGATTCTTCATATATGCACTAACCTGTTTTCCCTTATCAGTAACAATAATTGTAGAATTAATAAATATATTTTTCTCTTTTCTACAGGATTTAGTGATCTGTTTCAAAAATAAAGAAATATGAAATTATAACCTTCTCAGGCCCAGCTTTAATTACATTGGTTTATTTAAACTGCCAAAGCTGTGGAAGGTCTGGACAAGTATTTTTCCAGTTACCAATAAAACCAATACTAAGAACTTGCTTTTACATAGAGTTTTATAACCTTTATAAAGTTTTAGTAAGTAATTTACCATCTTAGGACCATTCAGCTAGCACCATAAGTCAGGCAACGCCAGTGTTTTTGCCCATTTTAGGGAGGTAACTAAGCCCACAAACATGAAATGCCTTCCTGCACCTGAGATCCTGTTATTTTTAGCCCCAAGTCCAAGTGCTTCTTATGAGCAGGAAAGCTTGCTTTAAAGCTTGCTTTAAAGTTAAATTAGATAATCCACTTAAGAACTTTAGCACAATACTTGATCTGTAGTATGTGCAATAAAAGCTGCTATTGATTACATATATTTCTTATATAATTTATTACTAAATTAATGCTCTTGTCACTAGGATCCTAAAGCTGGTGTTCCAGGACAAGTTTGAGAGAAATACAAAAGCTTACTAAGGACCTGACTGGGCAATGCCCAACATCTGGATGGAGACCAAATTATTTAACCAAGTGTGCTCAAACCCCATAAGATCAGAGTAAAAATCCACGCACCAAATAAACATGTCGTGGAGTCAAAATCTTTCCTCAATGGTGGTGGAATCGATCCTAGAAGAAAAAACAAAAATCCAAACTACAGGAAAAATTTTATGCACAGTAATGCTCATTATATTTGTTATAAAAGCAAAATGTTGGGGAAAAGCTAAATATGTAAGAGAAAAGGGCCATTGTGCAGGCATTAAAATATCATTAAAAAGAATATACAACATAGGGAAGTTATTACTATGGTAGAATTTTTAAGAACTCTATATTAAATTATACTCCCAGTATAATCTCATTTAAACATAAGATATATAGAAAAAGAAGAAAATATGACAAGTTATTATGTTTATGAAATTTTAGAATATGCATAGCTTTTATTTTTTATACTTTTAACATTTTGCAAATTTCCCCCAAAGCACAGAGGAAAACAAATGTTAGTTCTTCAATATATGAATAAGGCGAGTGGTCATCCTGTTTCCTGTCATGAGCATGACTTTGCATGTTCTGTCTCCATGAAACAAATGCCTATTTGAGTGATTCTCCCAATTGCTATCGTTATTGACCAAGGCAACCTCTTTGAGCTTTATTGAAAAGCCACGGGGTTCAAAGTAAACTATGGCTCCAGTCTGAGTATTGCAAAGAGAGATACATAGAATATTCAGAGATTTGGCTAACTTTCTTTAAATTTTTTTTATACAGCTCTCTGGTGATGTTCAGATCTGCATCCACCATTCGAATTTTAGGGCTCTTTTGCTAAGCACACAGATGGTCTCTCAGTTGTCTGCTTCCTGATTGCCCCCAATCAAAATCTGCTTCCACTAAAGCCAAAAGCAAAGCTGGTAACCTGCTGTTTACCCTATTGGGATAGGAAGAGGAAGAAGCTGTGATCATGTCCTATGTACACTAGTGCTCTTCAGTTAGTGCTATCCGACTCCAGAGTAAGTAAATTGAACGGAACCAAACAGCCATTGAAGGAAATTGCCTTCAGCTGATATGTTACAGTGCTCTGTCTTGTCTTCAAGGTCTGTGAATAAGGTTAATTTGAATCTTACGGCCAAGTTCAGGAGGGTGCCAGCTCATCAAAAAGCTCCCAGAGAAACTTGGGCAAACAAAAACTAGCACAGTTCAGTCTGTATTACTATCTAGCTGAGCTCCACATCTCCTCAGTATTGGTCTCCCTAAAGCGTGAGAAAGAAACTCCTCATCTATGACCTTGCTGGATGTTCCGGAGAAAAAATAACAGCCTCTGAGGAATCAATTTAAGGAATAGGGCTGCATTTGTTAATGTGTGAAAGCAGGGAGGCAGGAAGAAAATTGGGTGCTTAGGTTTAACTGGTATAGCTCAACAAAGGATGGAAAGAGATCACTGGAACCCAAGCAAAGGGAGGGGTGGATGATGAGTAGAGACAAATGGAGCAGAGGATGGGGCAAATGTAGTTATAGAATAGCTGAGCAGCAGTTAGCAGAGCAGCTGGAAAAGAATCCTGTGGATCTGGAGAACGTTGCTGCTTAGGAGCCTGAGGGTTCTCAGCCATTCTAATTTACTCTGTCTAGTGTGGCTGAAAGGAGACTAGAGTTCCAGTCCACGTTGCAGACGAGTGTAAATAAAACAGCAAAACAAGGATGAGAAATGGAACTTCTCACTCAGTGAAGCCAAGGAGGGTGTTGGCTGCAAGTAGATCGGAATTGGGTCATTCGCTTTATCTAAAGTATCTTTCTACAAGGATGGCCAAGGGTTGATTACACTCACTGGCATATTTCATCCGCCTTCCTAAAGCTGACACCTCAGGGGCCCTTTCTTTACCTGTAGCAAAATCATTTTGTTGCATTTGCTCCAACTGGCCGGCAAATGATATTGTTCATGACTCAGTGCTGAGGAGAGAAGCCACCCCTTGAAAGCACCTTCTAGTGGTTGCAGTAGGAGTTCACATGGCACAGGCTGGCAGCTGGGACACTTTGCCACTTCGTGGATCAGAGGCTAGGAGGTACAGAACCTTAGATCTCATTCTGTGCAGAATATTTATAGTGTCTTTTTCGTCTGAAATATTAGTTGCTCCCTTTCTTTCAGTGACCACACCCAATTTTAAAAGCCATCAATCGTCTGTTATTTCTCCCCACAAAACAGTAATGATGTAATGTGGAACTCTTTTAGTAGATGCATTCTCACCATACTAAAAAAAGTAAAATCTGAGTAAATATTCATAGAAGTTAAATTAAACCTAAACCTGGCATTGATATTTCTCCCAGAATCAGACCCCTCTATTCGGAGAAACAGGAATATCCACTCTGCTTCTAATGAACAGTGTGATTTGGGCACATCACTTGGCTTTTCTAGCTCTCAGCTTCCCCATCTTTAAAATGAAGGGATATGAATAGATGAGGTATCATTATATGAATGAGTGAAATAGCAAAATGACATTCTGATTCTTCTTTTATGAAGATTGTTGGCAAAGCTAAGTAAAACTGAGAGCTTTCAGTCAGTCTGACTCTTGCTTTCAGGCACATAACCTGTGGAAGGACATTGTTATCCATGACGTGACCTTCACTTCATCTCAGGCCGCTTCCAAAGATGGACTATATGTTCAGTCATATAGATCTAACTATAGTACACAAATACAGTGTGCGCATGAGAGGGGCTTACCCTAAAATTTATGGCTTAGAGAAGCAGAGGAAAATATGGGATCCGTGTGGGCAAGCTCACTCCCAAGAAAAAGAAGAAGAAAGGGACTAGGCTACATATGCCCAGTTTCTCCTGGATGGTTTGGCTGGAATAAAGGCGGGGTCAGTTTAGTCCTACTTCCAGATCCTCTGTTGAAAATCAATCGATGTGGGTTTTCAACAACATGACTTCTGTTTGCCCACTTATCTCAACTTTGTGGTTACTAAATACTTCTTTCCAGGTCTGACTTTCTGTATTCTTTAAAGCTATAAATCCCTGTGAGTAAAGGGAACTGTTTGCCAAGTCAGAAAGTAGGGAGAAAGGAGGAGAACATAAAAATCATTACAGCTTTTTTGTTCCAGGGCCTGCATGGAGTAGGGAGGCTATATTCCAGCAGTCTTGCCCTGGAGATAATTTGCATTAGCAACTGGGAGATGATGTAGGGAGATTTGTGGTCACAGAGCAGTTTAGTTGAGTCAGTTTTGAGTCCAGGCTTTAATATTTTTTCTAGTGAGTCAAGTGGCTGTTTAATCAGTACCTTTCTGTTGGGAATGCATCTAGAATACTTCTGGCTTTGATTATGCTTAGTTCTGGAAGGGACTTTAGAGATTGCATAGTTTGACATTCTCAGTTGTAATAATTAGGTACCTACTTGTTAATCACTCTTTCTCTAGCACCATATACAGTGCCTGGCACAAAGTATGTACTCAATACCTATTGAATTTGCAAGTCAGGAAACTGACTTCTAGGATGATTAGGTACAAGACTAGCTAATAGCAGGGCTGGGGCCAAGACCCAGGCCACTAGCCACCCAATCTTTCCACATCTGCTTTCTAGCTAAGTAATTCAACTAAATACAGGGAACAATCTTAGCTTAAAATAAAGAAGTTCACAATTTTTTAATACCTTTTCAAATTATTTATGTATTTTTAAACTCTTGTAAGCATGGTGGCTTAGAATGCAAGCCATAGTTTGGATATGGGCAGAGAGCCAAGGATAATGCTTGTTACTCCTACCTGATGGTTAGAACTACAATTCTGGAAGCAGGCTTGTCTAGGTGCAAATCTGGGCTTAGCCACTGAACCACTCCTGTGACCTTGTTCAAGTTACTTAAACACTCTGACCGAATTTCTTCATCTGTAGAATGGAAGAATAGCACCTGCCTCATAGGGTTGATGCAAGGATTAAAATAATAAACACATGTAAAGTGCCTAGAACCATGTATGGTACATAATAAATGTAAGTTATTATTATTGTTCTTGTTATTATTGTTGATAGTTCAATCTGCAGGACTTTGGCAACTTCACATTTATTCTTCTTGTCTATTTGGCGTTTGAGGTTTGAGGAGTACAATGATGTAAGTGAGCTTCTTCAGACTCATTTTTGACTAAAAGGTTAGGAGATGATACTTCAGTACTGAGGTTACAGGATTCCATTCACCAGGCAAGGCATAGCAAGCAACCTCTCATTAGATTATTTGTATGAATCTGGTCTTGGAACGTGAGACATAATAGCTACAGTTTGTCCAATTGATAAAAATCCCACGTCTTATCTCTTCTTCATTACTGACAGAAACTCAGAAAGGGCAAGGAGCTTCACAATGTCTCCTTTTGGTTTGGTGTTTGAGGCAGGGGGTTTGTGTGACAGTAAACCACACCCAAAATTGAGAAGTGCTGAAGTAATTCTGGCAGGTTCTCAATGTCAAACCTTAAATGAAAATTTAGCTTTCCTTTGCCTGACTAGTAGATAGAAAAAAGTGAGAAAATTCTAGGAGATGGAGAAATTACAGCAGGGTTTAAGGCACATGCTTTTAGAGCAATGGGAAATAACTAAAATTAGGATCAAGAGGGGCCATGTTATGTTTACCTGTCTGACTCTGCTATCTGAATGACTGAAGGCTAAATGGAAGGAGTCTCCGGTCCACCTCATCTTTTTCATGAAAGGGCCCACAGATTCTCAGAAAGGCTTTGAATTAATACTACATGTGGTTATCACAACTGGAATGTAGGAAAAAGGGTGGCTTTGTTCCCCTTAGAAATCCCTTGAGTGCATGTAAATTTCAACACCTGATCCCAGTGCTATGTCAGCACTGTGTTGAGAAGTAATTACATCCTGGAAGGAGGTATGGCTCACTTCTCATATTCTTATAGCTATGACAAAGTTTCCTGCTCAGGCCTAATGATTATTTTCTGAACTGAAAACAGAAACTTCTCAGAGGATGACCAGACAAGGGGATAACTCACTTTACTGACATCATCATTGCCTTTTAAAAGAAATGAAGCAACTATGACTGTGAAATGTTATACCTTTACCACGGCAACTGTTCTAGGCTCCATTCTCCAAGAGTCTGACTCTAAGCAGTCATAGAGGCTGCTGAGTCTGGGGGCAAGAACATCAGACAGAATAACATGTTTCAAGTCTTAGTTATTCTATTTACTAGATGTTTGACCTTAAGCAGATAACTTGTTTTATTTGCTGCCCCACTTTCCTCAAAATGAAAGAGTTGTTTTGGATCATTGCTAAGGTCTTTTCTAGCCCATTATAAGATGACTGATTGCTACTAAACCATTGTAACATCCCTGGGTGTCTAAAATTTTAGAAAGGACATTAAGATAGTGAAGTCTTCAGATCTCTGTGCTAGACTGTGGAGGAAGAGATTTGGTTTTAGTGGTACCTCTTCAGCATCTATCAAATCACTGCATCTAGAAAGCTATTTAAATGGAGAGGCAACACAGTATAATGGAAAACACACGGGATTTAGAGTTAAATGGCCTGCCTTTGGATCTTCGCTCATTCATTTAGCATCTCCTAATTTTTATAAAGGATCAACAACAATAACTATAATAATAATACTTGGAAATAAAATTTGCTAAAGCATAAGAAAGCAGGGAGGTATCTGCTTCTTTTTTTTTTTTTTTTCAGTACACGGGTCTCTCACTGTTGTGGCCTCTCCCGTTGTGGAGCACAGGCTCCAGATGCGCAGGCTCAGCAGCCATGGCTCACGGGCCCAGCCGCTCCGCGGCATGTGGGATCCTCCCGGACTGGGGCACGAACCCGTGTCCCCTGCATCGGCAGGTGAACTCTCAACCACTGCGCCACCAGGGAAGCCCTCTGCTTCTATTTATGATGGAGTGACTAGTACCAAACATGCCTTCCTGCTATTTAAAAAACTATAAGACTGGACATAATATAAACAACTCTTTTAAGGTATTGAACAACAGGCAATACAGGACTTTGGTCACTAAGAAAAGGAAAACATACAAGGTAAGCCCCAAATTCATGTCATTTCCCTGCTTTGGGACAATTTTGAGAACAAGACACAGGAAAATAAACACCAAGCAGACCATAACAGTCTTGCTGAGCTGAGGGAACAGATATTGGAGCTCAGGGAAGGATACCAGAGAGCAGGGAACTGTGCAGTAGGGTTCACAGGTGACTCTGTTGGGGTTCCCATAAGTCATTGGCTAAGGGTTGGGCTATACAGGTGCAGGGCAGAACCGAGCAAGACTTAGCAGCAAGAGGCTGTTATGGGGTTGACAGTGGAACAGAGACTCTAGAGGTTGCACAATGCTCAAAAACATTGGAATTCCACTGCAACCAGAGTGGAAAGACATCAATAAAATCCCCAGCATTCAGCTAAGACAACAGAAAGGACATGAATTAGGAAAAGGACAATGTTATAGAGTAAAGGCTACTCTAGACCTACCCTAACAAAACCTATAACCAAGCCCCCACATAAGCAAGGAGAACTTCCAGTGAAGTAATGGAACACAGCATACATAATTGATTCCTTACAATAGATCATCCAAAATGTCTAGCAACACATTCAAATTTTTTTTCAACAGGCAAAGAAGAATATTTGCTCCTAAATCAAGGAAAAAGCAATCAATATAAAGCAACCCCAAGATGGACCAGATTTTGGAATTAACAGACAAGAATTTTAAAGCTGCTGTTAAAAATATATTCAAAGATATAAAGGAAAATATGGTTTGACCAAAAGAACAGTTTGAATAAGAAAACAGAATCAGTCTCATCAGAGAAATGAAAACAACAATGAAGAACCACATTAAAACTCTAGGTGGGTGGGAGGGAGGTTCAAGAGGAAGGGGATATATGTATACATATAGCTGATTCACTTCATTGTACAGCAGAAACTAACACAACATTGTAAAGTAATTATACTCCAATAAAATAAAATAAAGGGACGGCAACCATATTACAATATATAAGTGTATCAAAGTAACATGATGTATACCTTAAACTTGCACAATGTTACATGTCGAATTTCTCCAGTAAAAAAAAAAAACATTATTAAAGGTAAAATGCAAATTGTAATGTCAAAATATTAAATACAATTATTTAAACAAAGCTAAAAAAAACTCTAGAAATTTAAAGTATCTGAAATGAAACAATTCATTAGAAGAGCTTAAAAGCAAACTGGAAAAAAAAAAAAAAGCAAACTGGAGTTAGCAGAAGAAGGAATCTGTGAGTTTGAAGACAAACTCATAGTAATTACCCAATCTGAAAAACAGAGAGAAAAATATTGAAAGACAGTTAAGTGCCTCAGTAACCTGTGAGATAATACAAAGCTCTCAATACATGTAATTGCATCCCCACAGGCAAGGAGAGAGAGAGAATGGGCAGAAAGCTTTTTTTGAAGAAACAATGTTCAAACTTTATTAAATTTGGTGAAAAAAAAAACAAGCTACATATCCAGGAACTCAGCAAACCCAGCAGGCTAATTATAATGAAAACCACACTCCGGCACATCTTAGTTAAATATCTAAAAATCAAAGACAGAAATTCTTAAAAGCAGCTGGAGAATAATGATATATCGCAACAAGGGAATAGCAACATGATAATGAGGTCAATTTATAGTAAAACTAACTGTGTTTCTATATACTAACAATAAACAATTAGAAAAATAAGTTTTATAAGTAATTCCACTTATATGTATAAAAATACTTAAGGATAAAATTTCCAAAATATGTACTAGACCTGTATGCTGAAAACTATAAATCATTTCTGAAAGAAAGTTAAAAAAAAAAAAAAGCTAAATAAATGGAGAGATATGCTGTGGTCATGATAGAAGACTTAATTTTGTAAAGGTGTCAATTCTCCCCCAAATTGATTTATAGACTCAGTGCAATTTCAGTCAAAAGCTTAACAAAATTCTTTATATAAATGGACAAGTTTATGTTAACGTTAATATTAAAATACAAAGAACCTAAAATAGCCAAAGCAATCCTGAAAAGGAAAAGCAAAGTCAGAAGGCTTATTAGTACTTCATATCAAAATTTACTATAAAGCTACAGTTAATCAAGGCAGTGTGGTATTGGCGAAAAGATATTCAAGTAAGATCAGTAGAATAGAATAGAGTCAAAAAATAGACCCATTCATGTATGCTCAATTGAGTCTTAACAAAAGTTTCAAAGTAATTCAATGTGGAAATGATAGTCTTTTCAGCAAATAGAACTGGATCAACTAGATATCCAGATTGAGGGGGGGGGGATGAATCTTTACCTCACACTATGAACACAAATTAACTTGAAATGTATCATATGTCTGAACATAAAATATTATATATATGTATACACATCTGACTAAGTACTGGCATCCAGAATATATAAAGGACTCTTCCAACTCAATATTAAGAAGCCAAGCAGCCTAATAAAAGAAAGGGATGCAAAAGATTTGGAACACTTTACAAAAAAGGTACATGGAAAACCAATGAGCTCATGAAAAGATGCTCAGCATCTTTAGTCTTCAAGGAAATGTAAATTAAAGCTAAGATGAGATCAAACAAATGCCCATTAGAATAGCTAAAGTTTAAAAGAGTGACAATCTTAGGTGTTGGTGAGAATGTGAAGAAACTGGAAGTCTCATACGTTGTAGATAGGATGTAAAACGAAACAACCTCTTCGAAAAAAGTTTTTGCTGTTTCTTATCAGTTTAAATGTACATCCCCCGATGACCCCAGCAACTCCATATTTAGGTATTTTGTGCACCACAAAAATATTTTCATTTGTTCGTTTGTTCATGGCAGTTTCATTTATAATAGCTAAAAACGTGGAAACAACCCAAAGTTGATCAACAGATAAACTGCGGTATATTCTACAAAGAAATATAAATTAGAAAGCAATAAAAGATGCATAGAAATTTTAAAATGAACAAGTTACTGACGTATGCAATAGCATGGATGAATTTCCAAACACCAGATTAAAGAACGTAATACCATGTGATTTCATATATATGAAGTTCTAGAAAAGGGTAAACTATAAAGATAGAAACGGATTAGTGGCTGCCAGAAGGTAGGGGTTAAAATGGGAATTTTGACTTCAAAGGGGTAAGAGGGAACTTTCTGGGGGATGTTCCATTTTACATCTCGAGAGGAGTGATGTCACTCAGGTGTATACATTTGTCAAAAGTAATTGAACTGTACATTTTAAATCGGTACATTTTATTTGATGTAAATTCTACCTCAATAAAGTTGATTTAAAAAAGAAAGAGCATTCTAGGTTTGAGAAATATGTACTCTCCTCTCTCTTCCCTGGAACTGCATGAGCACATTTTCAGGCTGAAAAGTGATAGCTTTATTTGTAAACAAACGTCAGTTTTTACCTTGATGCCAAAGATGAAGTAGTATGCCCTCGAGGTACTTGATGAATGGGGTGAATATGTGTCAGTAAGAAAAGGAGCAAAGGATACTAAGGAAGCAGAGGGAGGAAAAAAAGAAGAGCAGGACAGGGTAGTAAAGATTTGAAGAGGGAATTTATGCATTCCAGACAAGATCACGGACCTGGAAAAGGTTATGCCATCACATGATTCATTCAGATTCTCTGAGGGTGTGACTAGGTAGGAGAAGATCAGGAAGAAGTGGCTTGCAATGATGCAGAGACCTTGCTACAGAATGCCTTGAATATGCAGTCTGGAGCCATCTGACCAAATGTGTGCTCAGTAACTGGCCCTGAAGCCAGTTGAATTTGCATAAACCCTTTAAATAGGTACCTGAAGTACAAGAATCCCTTAGTAAATACCTGTGTATCTCTCCTTGAGGTAAACCATGATGACTTTACTAACTCAGGGCTTGAGGTGAACGCCACTGATATCTCTGATCTAGTGAGGAGAGAGGGCTGCTGTCTGAACATAAATATTTTTCGTTCAGAAACAAAAAACAGCAGAATCCTTTCCCCTCTTGACCACTGGCTCCTTCTTTGACCCAATGTAAATTATAAACCTCCTCCAGCCTAAACAAATAAAAGGCCAGTCACCCTCTGATTATTCCAGCTGATTTATCCTATCTTGCAAAGGACACTTTCTCTTCCTTCCCAGATCTCTGCTGTGCTCTCTGGTACATTCCTTAGTCTCAACACCTGCATGAGATGAAAAGCAAGACATCGAAATCCTATTGGCCATTTATTAGCTATTTCTTTATAGTGTCTCCAGGGATCTTGGAAGGGGTATTGAAATATGATGGGGAAAGAGACTGAAATGTCTGATTCAAGCGAGGTTTGGGGATTTTTCTGGCTTTCTATTACACTCAAATTCCCTGGCCCCTATTTCTACATACAATTGGCAATTTCACTGAATGAGTTTTTTGTTTTCCCAAATAACTAAGGTTGATATTTGACAACGTAGCAATAGGGGCAGTGTAAGCCATGGGAAAGACATCAGATGAAAATAAGCTGTCTTGGGTTCAAAATCTGATTCTGTCACTCTGCCATTCACACAAGCTGTGTGACCTAAAATAAGTCAATTAATGTCTCTGAATCTCAGTTTTGTCACCTCTAATATGGGGATAATAATACTTAGCTCAAAGGGTTCTTATGATGGTTAAATGAAATAACGTGAAATGCATGAAACAGTGTCTGTCACAAGGTAAGCACTTGGCATTGTGAGCTCCTGTTATTTATTTTGAGTCCTTACCCTTGTTGACTTCTTGGAAGCGTTTGATCCTATTATCCTATTTTATCTTATCCTATCCACTCTCTTCCTGAAATTCCAGAGTCCCCTCTCTCGTCTAAATCATTTATCACAGTGCCTTGCACATAAATAAGCCTTCAATAAATGGCACTTATAACTAAGTATTATTATTAAATTGGATTTCTGAACATGTAGTACAAAACTGACATTAGGATGTCAGTGGTGTGGAGACACCTCATCTGACCATGTTTTTTCAAATGAGAGTTTGGAAATCTCAAATATTTCTTTGAAGACCAGGGTCTTTGCCCAAAAGTGTATTTTTTTTCTGTGCTTGGACTGCATAGCTGTTTGAGCTTTGGTGAATGGTCAGGAAGAGAAGGGTTCTATCCCTGCTTTTTATCTCAGAGCAAGTTTCCAGTTAATCCCTGTTGATCTTTCTTGTGACTCATATTATCTCTTTGCTGACGTCTTATTCTTTGCTTACCTAATCATGTTTTGACCTGCTCCCTCACTCTCCAGGGTAGCCCTCCACAGCTTATTCTTAACATCTGTCGTCTTCCCCAGCAACAGATACAACTGTCTCTACATTAGACGTTATTTTTCATCCCTTCTAAATTGCCCTTATCTAACACCTTTCCTGTCTAAATCCTACTCTACCCAGTTCAAGACTCTTGTAGATTCTGGATCATGCTAGGTTCCAGAGAGATTGCAGCAGATGAAATGTCTAAGAATGTTCTTGTCCACAAAAAGCTTATGGTTTCTTTAGGGAAATAGGACAAATATGAAAAATGAATTTCACAGACAAGAACTGATTCAGCATCCTCTGTGTACAGGATACTTTACTGGGCCCCCGAGATAAGGGTAATCTAGGAGCCCTGGTTTCCTGCTGTCCTGGTGAGACAGAATGGACACAGCAACAAAAGCAAAGCAACATCACTTACATAGTGTCAAATGCAGAAAAGTATTAAAATGAATCAGAGTGTAAGAACTATCACCAAGGGTGATTGATCAGACAATACTTCTTGGAGGAAGTGGAACCTGATCTGAGCTTGAAGGAGGGTATAGTTTAGGGAACTGGCAAAGAGAGGAGGGCGTGTAGGGCATTCCAGACTGGGGAGCAGCGTGAACAAAGGTGAGGTGTCAGGAATGTTGTGGGTTGTTTGGAGACAATGAGTGCTCTGTTGAGCAGCAGCTGAGAGGTAAGATTTTACGTGGCCTTGAATGCAGAGATAAGGAACTTACATTTGATCCTGTGTTTAACAGAGCCCCAGGGCTCCTCAGAAGAGATCGCACAATCAAAACAGAGACTTCAATTTGATGCAGATCGGGAAGAGAGAAAGAGGTGAGTGGGGAAGCTAAGCAGGCAGAGATCGAGGCCCTTCATTTCCGTGTAAAACTGATCCCATTTGTTCTGTTTGATATAATGAGAGACCATGTAAGATTTTAATTTGAAGAAAGTCTTCTGCTGCTTAAAAAATTAAAAATCCCTGCTGTAGATAGTAAAAGCCATTAAAGAGTTTTCAACATAGAATATTAAAATTAGTACCCTGCAGAGTTTCTCTCATCCAGTATGTAATCAAAGCAGGAATCCTACTTAAACATCTCTGACAGTCTCTTTAAAAATTGTCCTGTGAAAAAGAGACGCAGATGTACAGAATGGACTTGTGGATACAGAGGGGGAAGCGGAGGGTGGGATGAATTGAGAGAGTACCATTGACATATATACACTACCATGTGTAAAATAGATAGCTAATGGGAAGCTGCTGTATAGCACAGGGAGATCAGCTCGGTGCTCTCTGATGACCTAGAGGGGTGGGATGGGCAGGGTAGGAAGGCTCAGGAGGGAGGGGATATATGTATACATATAGCTGATTCAGTTTGTTCTACAATAGAAACTAACCCAACATTGTAAAGCAATCATGCGCCAATAAAAATAAACAAAGTATATTTAGCCAGAATGGTGGGGAAAAAAAATTGTCCTGTGACAAGAAAAACACAACTTTACATGACTTTACATTCCACTATTGGATACCTCTAATTCAGGGGACCTTAAAGTGGAATCCACACATCCCTTAGAGGTACCATGAACTTTGATGGGAGAAAATATATTTTTTTCCTAATCTCTAACTGAAATTTACCATTTCTTCTATTATGAATGTAGGCAACAAACCCTAGCAAATTTATCAATAACGAAAAAACACAAATATTTTCAATCCACTTTAAAATCATTGCAGACAGCTTCAACTTTTTAAAGATTTTAATATTCATATTTCAATATAATTTGTTTCCTGTGTAATCTTATGCATTTTATCTTATGCACGTAAAGACATTCCTTTGAGAAGAGTTCTCAGGCTTTTCCAGATTTGTAAAGGGGTCCAAGGCACAATATAATGTAATAAAACTGTGTTACGTTTATGAAGCTGTTTTCTATTGATCCAGAATTTTTCTTCCCCTAACATCCTCACATTGTTCCCACATTTCCGCCTACGGCCACATAGAATAAGCCTAATGCTACTTCCATGTGACAGTCTATCAACTATTTGAAGACAGTTATCATGCGTCAATAGACGTTTCTTCTTGAGCTAATCACCTCCCATTTCTTCATCTGTCCCTCAAAAGACATGCCACTGGGTCCCTTCATCATTCTGACCAGCTTCGACAACATCCTCCACGGGATCCGTCTTCTTCACGTCTTCCTCTTGAAGCATGGTGGTTGCACCTGAGCAAACATCCAGAAAGGGAAGGGTTAAAGACAGAACTTGCAGTCTGTCTCAATAGTCTCAGTACTTCCTGTTCCCCAAGTTATAATAACATGAGCCCAGGGACTGAGATGTAACCAAATATGGTCATTTACTCTCCCCACTTATGAACACCCTGGAACCCAGAAGAGGTAGATCTACTCAAGACAGTATACTAAAGTGCTTCAACGGGGCTACACAGGTCTGTGTTCCTTTTTATTTTCTTTTTTTTTTTTCTTTTTTTTGCGGTACGCGGGCCTCTCACCGCTGCGGCCTCTCCCGTTGCGGAGCACAGGCTCCGGACGCGCAGGCCCAGCAGCCACGGCTCACGGGCCCAGCCGCTCCACGGCATGCGGGATCCTCCCGGACCGGGGCACGAACCCGCGTCCCCTGCATCGGCAGGCGGACTCTCAACCACTGCGCCACCAGGGAAGCCCCAGGTGTGTGTTTCTATGCTATTTCTTCTGCATATTAGCTGGGTGACTTTGGGAAAATCCTTTGATCTCTGAAACTCAGTGTTCTCCTCTGTAAAATGAGTGAAATAATAGTACTTATTCCATAAATTTGTGTTGATTAAATGAGGTAATGCATATAAAGTGTTTAGCCCAGTGTCTGGTACATGCTTGCTAATGTTGATCAAAATAAGATAAGCATTATCATCCTCCTTATCTCATCTGGGCCTTGGACACCTCCTTCTACTCTGCATTTCACCATGGTTCACTTCCTCTTTCTGGATGCACAGTTTAAATGTGTTCCCCACCAAGTCTCACCCTTCTCATTGCAGGGCATGGAAAAGACCCACCTCCTCCTCGGAGGCTCACTCTCTCTTGAATCCCTACAGGATTTTAAAAAACCAAACCACTATGACTGAAAATGATTTCTAAGGTTTATGTGGAAATGTTCTCCCAGTGGTTATCAGCCTTAAGAGATGAGGGCTAGGGGCTTCCCTGGTGGCGCAGTAGCTGAGAGTCTGCCTGCCGATGCAGGGGACACGGGTTCGTGCCCCGGTCCGGGAGGATCCCACATGCCGCGGAGCGGCTGGGCCCGTGAGCCATGGCCGCTGAGCTTGCGCATCCGGAGCCTGCGCTCCACAATGGGAGAGGCCACGTAACAGTGAGAGGCCCGCGTACCGCAATAAATAAAAAAAGAGGGGGGGGGGGAATGGAGCAGACCCTGGCAGCAGGAATGCTGCTCCCAGATTCCACAGTTCAATTTAATCAGCTTTGTTTTCACTCCAATATATCTACTATATCCTGCTGGTGATAGACATGGTGTATAATTGAAACAGTATTTTAAAGGTTTTGCAAAAGAGAAAGAAGAGGATATGTAATTAAATTAAAACTGTTTTGGGCTTCCCTGGTGGTGTAGTGGTTGAGAGTCCGCCTGCTGATGCAGGGGACACGGGTTCGTGCCCCGGTCCGGGAGGATCCCAAATGCCGCGGAGCGGCTGGGCCCGTGAGCCATGGTCGCTGAGCCTGCGCGTCCGGAGCCTGCGCTCCGCAACGGGAGAGGCCACAACAGTGAGAGGCCGGCGTACCGCAAAAAAAAAAAAAAAAGAGATGAGGGCTATATTCCAAATAATTAACTTCCTCTTATTTTGTCAGCATAAAATCACACTTTCAAGTCCACTTATTATACCGATTTATCAGTTTACCTCTCACTTCCTCGCCATAGAGTCCTAGGAAAGTTATCAGAAGGACAATGCCTAACACAGTGCTGAGGGCATCCCCCATGTTGGGGAAAACTTTTAATAGCTCCGATAATTAATCAACCAAATACTGAATGTCCCCTCTGAGCTAAGGCTTAGTTAGGTGTTGAGGTGAGGGTGGGGTGGGAGTGGCAAGGGTGACAAATGGTAAAGTGTAAGAAAGTCCCTCCAAAACGCTGACAACCTCATTAGGGAAAGAAATAAGGTAAATACGAAAAATAAACAATATACATATTACAGGCAGTTTCCTTTCCAAATTGAGTTATCTTTCTGTGGATTTTCTCCTCATATCCTAAACATAAGTCAAATTCTAATGAAAACGAGTATACTTCCATCTAGGTCCTTTGTGCTCTCTACCTCTCTCTCTCTCTCTTTCATTCTCTCTCTCTCCTTCTCTCTCTCTCTCCCCCTCGCTCTTGTTCTCACTCACACTCACACTTTTGCTGTCACTCTCTCTCTCTCTCATCCTTCTCCTAACCTCAACTCACCCAGATAACAGGTAGCTCTGATATATCTTAAAATAAAAATCTATGGTGCACATCCCTCCAAATTTTTCTCATTCCCTTATCACTCCTATTGAAGCACATATCCCCCCTTACTGTGGAAAGCTCAGTGAGCTAGTCGGAAGAAAGCAAATTGCAGGTTTTAAAATTTTACTACTATATTTTAGGAGCTATTTGTCTTTTTAAATAGCCTCATTAATTCAGACAAATGAATCCGATACTTCTGAAGAAGATTTATTGGCGCCTTTCCAATCCCATTATCAAGGGACTTCCTTCTCTGGTAGGACGATTCCAATCCCCTCTTCGAAGTTGTGTCTTACTTGAGGATTATTAGCCAGGGCTATGTCTAGTCTTCCATATGGGGTTGCATCATTAAGTATAATGTAAGACTGGGCTACCCTAGGCATTTATCCATAAAACTTTGGACACATTAGATGCTAAATTAATGGTTGTTAGATGTAGAATAAATGACATGAGCTATTGCATATAAACAAAATAAGCCTTTAGCAAATACAACTAACAGTGTACACTAAGCAAAACGTTGAAGGAAGGGCAGTATTCAAAGTTGTATGTTACCCAGTAAGGAGGCATTTGGAATGTCTCTTCCAGTCACCCAGGAATGGATTCTTGAAGAAAGTAGGCCTCTCAGGAGCTGCAGACTTAAAGACTGAAGAGCCCTGGGAACATTCCAGGCATATGGTACAGCTTGGGAAGAAGGCTCAAGGGTGAAAGTAACATATTTGGGCTTGAAAAAAAAAAAGAAGCGTTTTGCCAAACATGTTTTTCCCCTCAGTGTTCAAAGTAAAAAAAGGAAATGCAATCCATATGGTTTGGACTCATTTATGCTCAATTATGAAGAGCTTCAAGACATTTTCTAACCCCTTAAGTTTTTAGGCCCTTTTTCTCCCTGAAGAACAGGAAGTCTTAATTTTCCTAGCTTAAGGGAACTTGAAAACTAAACGATTTATGTTGAACTTAAATATGAGAGTTCATGAGTTTAAATTCAGACAGACTTGGTATAATCTGATGTCCAAACTGTTGCCAGTGATGTTTTTTCTACTCAGAACCCTCAGTGTGATATCTTTCAGAGCAATTCTGTTTTGATTTCTGTCTTTAAATGGAGGAGAACATACTTTGAAATAAGAAAATGCAGGGGGTTCAGAATTTATAACTGGGTTACTGATGGCTTCAGCCCAGTTGTACATCTGAACAAATTGCATCCATATGCTAGCATAGCCTTGTTTTTTTTTTTCATTTCTTACATCTGCAAGGAAAACAAATCTCATAATATATTAGTAAACAAGCATACCATTTGATTTTTAAACCTTATGTAATCACTTTGATCCAAGAGAACTCTTCCACACAGAACTAGCATTTTTACTGACTTTCCTCTGACATGCTCCAATTTTAAAATTTTTATTTCCTTCACCACTAAGAATTGCCTCATGCATTGAAGTACATAGTTCATTATTTCCGCTATAGATAATATGAAGGGTACTGATTTAAGAAGGTAACAAAAAGGGAAAGGTTGATCAAAGTAGAGATTCAGGCCAGTAATGGGACCACAAAGACAATATTTACTTTGCTTTGTTTTTGCCATAATACTCAACTTAGATGTTGAGCTTCAGCTATACCATTCCACCCTGCCCTTCAACCTGATCCCTAAAGAGACACTCAGCATTCTAATTTGCTCCTGCATCTCTTCAGTTTCCATCTTTCCATGACGCTTTCCTGTGTGGAATCTGCAGTCAGCACCAAGTTAACCAACTTAGGGAAGTTGTGACCACAGGAAATATGGTGGCCTCTTCCTTCTGTGTGAAACAACTATTGTCAAAGCTATACTTTCATATTTTTCACTGGCTCCTCAGTTATTCCCATGTTCAAATAAAGATCTTTAATCTTAAGTCTCAAGTCCCTTGAATTGGTATGGTCCAATTGTCCCAAAACAGACCATTTTTTCCCTTACCCACTAGAGCAGATGGGTCCAACAGTTCTGTCTGGTATCATTCCACCTGTCTAGAAATAGACAGGATGCTTAGGTGTGGGTGTCCTGGCACCCAAATACTCTCTATTAACTGCTGCTGTTCACTGTGACTGTTACCTGCTTACATTGGCTGAAGGGAACTGTTTCCTTAGAAACATAGTGCTGCCTTTTTAGTGAGCCTGGGGTTTGGGGAGGGGGAGCCAGGTGCAGTAGAGTCTGGTTGTGATTAAAGAGAGAATGACCAGTATTAAAATAAGGGTAACTAGATTGATGACTTTTTACTTTACCTAGGTGAGTTGTAATATCTGATGTGAATAGAAGCACATAAAGCATTGTTAAAACATAATTTAATTCATTTAATCTTAGGAACAACGCTTTGAGGTAGGTCCTGTTTTTATCCCCAATTTAACAATGAGGAAATGGAAGCTCAGATAGGTTCAGTCACCTGTGCAAGGTTGAGTGCCTAGTAAGGTATAAATGTGGGAACCAAGCCCAGGTCTCTGACTCCAAGTCCACTGTTCTTTGTTTTATTCTACAAGACACCTGCAACGACAATTTGTTCCAGGAGTTTTGAGGGGTGACACAGTGAAAAAAGTGGCTTTATTCTTATTTCAATTCCCTTCCTTCAGGGCACAGTTCTCTTTTGCTCAATGTAAGGTTTTCTTTTCTTTAGTGAAATACTCCACTTTTTTAGGCTTTTCAAATTTTTGAAGCAAACACTTTCCAAGAGTTGTATATTTATCTATCTCATTACTTAGTGGTGGATAGAATTTGGCTTAAAAAGATCAAGTTGCCTAAGAGAAAGATAAATGAGTGGCAGCAACCACAAGTCTCCAGAAGATCTTTATTGACTACTCCATTTTAAGAGTCCTTATAGTGTATGTCAATGAGTTATAAACTAGGAAAAGAAATGCACAAGGGGACATTCGGAACCTCCTATCTCTTTCTTTCAGCTCCCAGATCTGCAGAACACCACCCTCCTGCTTGGTCCCAGTGGAGCCCCTGAAGGGATGGAAGGGGGCAATAAAATTCAGACAGATGAGGGAGTGTGATATAATGATTAAAATACAGGCTCTACAATCAGATCCAAGTTTAAGTCCAGTCTCCAGCACTTCCAAGTTGTACAGCCTTGAACAAGTTACTTACATTCTCTGAACTATAGTTTGTTCATCTACAGAATATGGATAATAATAGTAACTACTTTATAGGGTATTTGTGAGTATTAAATAAGATAATATGTGTATGTATATGTGTGTGTTATTATATATATGATGAAATAAAGTGGTCATGGTTGAGCTTAAATAGAGACAGAGCCAACAATCACCCAGGCATCTCCTGTTATGAGTGATTAGTATAGGAGAAGGTCTAGAGGAAATAATATATTTAGGAAAAAAATTGAAGGTATAAAGCAAAGAAAAGGAGCTTTCTTTGATTCCACATTGCTGACGGTGTTATTCCAATCTGTTTATTTATAGAAACTTGAATTAAGAAGAAACTTGACAGCACATTTACATTCATCTTTTCTGAAGAAAGGGCCACACCTAACCCAGCCCAGAAGCCTGGGGATAGTTGAACAACTGGATATTTTGCTGCAACTCCGAGGTCAGCCTAGTTCAGAAAGAGCCCTTTAAGTTAGGAAATATAATAATTATTCATTTAAACAACATTCCTGAATACCTACTATGTGTGTAGTGCTGAGGGTACTAGGTGTGTGAAGGGAGGAGGGGTCGACCATAGTTCCAACATTCAAGAAACTCACAGGTTTCAGAGATAGATGTATAAACAGATATTTACAATGCAATGAGAAAAGTACTATAATGCAGGTATGTGCAAAAGAGAGAACAAATAATAATGGATGGTAAGTTAGGGAAGGATTTACTCAGAAGGTGAAGTTTGAGTTGTCTGACAAGATGGAGAAAAGTTCACCAATTAGAGCTCAGGAGAAGGTAGGAAGACAATCCAGGCAGAAGGAGCATGTGCAAAGGCACTGTGATATAAAAAACAAAAAACAGCGCACTTGTGGATCTACAATTATGTCTGGAAGGTTGGAGCTTAGAGTACACGAGAGTAGAAGATGGGAGTAGGGAAGGGTAGGAGATGAAGCTTGAAGAGCTAGGAAGGAGGCAAATCATGAAGAGTTCTTGATGCCCAAGGGGTTTGACATTATCCTCCGGACACTGAAGAGTTCTAAATAGCGGTGAAACATAATCAAATCTGTGTTTTAGATCACTCTGGTTGCAGTGTAGAAAATAGCTTGTAAACAGCAGAACACTGAGCCGTGGAAACCAATTAGGAGGAAGTTGAAATAATGTAGATGTGAGATGATGATGATCCGGACTAAGTGCTAGCACTGGACTTGTAGAAAAGCATAAAGAACTCCCCAGGTGCAAAGGCTTCTAATCTTATCAGAAATGCCAAAAGGCAAAAGGCAATAGGAAAGTAGTCTCAAGGAAGCACACCAGTAAAGTCTCAAAGCCATAGGTGTGAATGCAAATAACATCCGTTTAGTCTAACCTTCCCTGAGTAAACAGAACAAGTAGATTGCTGGGGCCTCAACCTCTGGTTTATCAAACATGATTAATAGTGAATTTCTTCCCTAAAGTACACACACTTAAGGTTACACAACTCAAAAGAAAAACAAGACAGGATTAATGTGGCATTGGTTCTCACTGAACGTTTGACACAATGCAAGCCACTGTGTTCAGCGCCTCACCAGTATGGCTTACCCAGCAGAGCTAAAGGTTCAGAGACTTCCGCATTCTTCCCTTGGGAAGCCCCTTCCATTCCTACTATTGACGTCAAGAGTGAAGGATGCAAAGTGAATCAATCCACCAGCATTTCCTGAACACCTCCTAGGTACCCAGCCCTACATTGGTACTGGCAGAAGTTAGGGGGTGGATGAGGGTGTGGGTGGAGGGTAGAGAACCATAAGATAGACCCCTTGCCCTCAAGAAGCTCACACTGTGACCTAAACTGGAAGTGTCTTAGTAGCCTAGGGAAGGTTAAGCTCAGTGTGAGCTGACCAATTCAAAGAAGGCTTCCTGGAGGAGAGAGGGTGTGCATGAGTTTCGAGGGTGAGTGAGATCTGAATTGGAAATGAAAGGGAGGTTCTACCAGGCAAGGGTGGGGAGGGAGAGGATACATGGGGGGGGGTAATAGTGACAGAATAACAATAGAGTTTATTTCCTTCAATAACACCTTAGAGCAGGAAAAGTTCTTTCTGGCATCTGTATTGTAGCTTTAAGAGGGACAGGGCAAGGGTGGGAGAGAAGAGGTGGAAAAAATATCTTGTGAAATTTTTCCAAAATGGATTCTGTGATGACTCTCTTCTCGCATTGCTGTTGGTACAATATAGAGACAGACTTGAAGGGAATAAGAAGTCGGGAAGGGGGCTTCCCTGGTGGTGCAGTGGTTAAGAATCCACCTGCCAATGCAGGAGACACAGGTTCGAACCCTGGTCCAGGAAGATCCCACATGACGCAGAGCAACTAAGCCCATGCGCCACGACTACTGAGCCTGCGCTCTAGAGCCCACGAGCCACAACTACTGAGCCCATGTGCCACAACTACTGGAGCACATGCGCCTACAGCCCATGCTCCGCAACAAGAGAAGCCACCGCAACGAGAAGCCCGCGCATCACAACGAAGAGTAGCCCCCGCTCACCGCAACTAGAGGAAGCCCGTGCACAGCAATGAGACCCAAGCAGCCAAAAATTAATTAATTAATTAATTAATTTTAAAAAAAAGAAGTCAGGAAGGAAGAGAGAATTAGCATTTACTGAGTGCCTCTATTTCTATATCTTGTCTCACTTTGCCCCCTCCCAGAGTTAAGTGGTTCTCTAGCTGTGTACACATTGGACTTGCACTCAAAAGAGCTTAGTTCAAGAGTTAGCTCTGCCACTTAGAACCTGTGTAGACATTAATCACAGCTTTTCTGAACCTCAATTTCCTTATGTATATAGAAGGCAACAAAACTATCTACCCGACTCAGTCAACAAGATTATTATGAAAATTGCATGAGATAATTGATATGAGAGTAGTTTGCAGAGTGTGAACATTGCACAAACATGTATCCTATTGTGTAGTTCTGGCAACTGAACGTATGCTTGATTCTGCCACTTACTACCTGTGCAAACTTCAGATAGCCACAGCTTTCCTCTGACATTCTCTGCAGGGCTGTAAAGATGAACTTACCAAAACCCATCCATCCACTCATCAGTAAATGCTTATTAATTATCTACTCTCTGTCAGGCACTGTGCTGAAAGATAGGTATAAAAAGATTGGGCCCCTTTTCAAGGAACTGCCAATCTAGTTGAAGATACAAGCTAGGAAACAGATAAATATAAAATAAGACTTGCTTTTATGGGGATATATATGCAGAGAATGCAGTGGAGCTTAGAAAAGTCAGCCCTAACAATGAGTAAAGGAGTCAGAGTCACAAAGTGTAAGTTTTAACCAAGGCTTGACAGAGGAGAAAGGGTTTGCCTAGGGGCCAAAAAGCGGAGTGGGAGAGCTCAGTCAGCTATAGTGTTTAGGATAAGAAGAGCCCGGGTCAAAGTTGAAATTCCAATATTTAAGAAGTAGACTGAAATAAAAGAGACTACAAAGTAGACTGAGAAAAGTTAGAACACAAAGAAAGAGCAGTATCATGACACCTAAAAAAGGAGGGAGTGGTCAAGAGTGTCCAAGGCTATCAAGAATCAAGATGAGACTTAAAACATATCCACTGAAAATGAGCAAATGGGACCTAATGAAACTTCAAAGCTTTTGCACAGCAAAGGAAACCATAAACAAGATGAAAAGACAACCCTCAGAACGGGAGAAAATATTTGCAAATGAAGCAACTGACAAAGGATTAATCTCCAAAATTTACAAGCAGCTCATGCAGCTCAATTTCAAAAAAACAAACAACCCAATCCAAAAATGGGCAGAAGACCTAAATAGACATTTCTCCAAAGAAGATATACAGATTGCCAACAAACACATGAAAGAATGCTCAACATCATTAATCATTAGAGAAATGCAAATCAAAACTACAATGAGATATCACCTCACACCAGCCAGAATGGCCATCATAAAAACATCTAGAAACAATAAATGCTGGAGAGGGTGTGGAGAAAAGGGAGCACTCTTGCACTGCTGGTGGGAATGTAAATTGATACAGCCACTATGGAGAACAGTATGGAGGTTCCTTAAAAATCTAAAAGTAGAACTACCATATGAACCAGCAATCCCACTACTGGGCATATACCTTGAGAAAACCACAATTCAAAAAGAGTCATGTACCCCAATGTTCATTGCAGCTCTATTTACAGTAGCCAGGACATGGAATCAACCTAAGTGTCCATCAACAGATGAATGGATAAAGAAGATGCGGCACATATATACAATGGAATATTACTCAGCCATAAAAAGAAACGAAATTGAGTTATTTGTAGTGAGGTGGATGGACCTAGAGTCTGTCATACAGAGTGAAGTAAGTCAGAAAGAGAAAAACAAATACCGTATGCTAACACATATATATGGAATCTAAGAAAAAAAAAAAAAAAGGTCATGAAGAACCTAAGGGGTAAGATGGGAATAAAGACACAGACCTACTAGAGCATGGACTTGAGGATATGGGGAGGGGGAAGGGTAAGCTGTGACAAAGTGAGAGAGTGGCATGGACATATATACACTAACAAACGTAAAATAGATAGCTAGTGGGAAGCAGCCGCATAGCACAGGGAGATAAGCTCGGTGCTTTGTGACCATCTAGAGGGGTGGGAAAGGGAGGGTGGGAGGGAGGGAGAGGCAAGAGGGAAGAGATATGGGAACATATGTATATGTGTAAGTGATTCACTTTGTTATAAAGCAGAAACTAATGCACATACACACACAAAAATATACCCACTGAATTTTGTGACAAGGGGGTCATTGGTGACCTTGGCAAGATTCATATTTACTAGGCTTAGGAAGTGAATGGGAATTGAGGAAGTAGAGATTACTGGTGGAGAATACTGTTATTCTAGAAATTTTGCTAATAAAAATAGGTAAAGATAGGAAGTAATGGAGGAGGATGTAGGATTCAGGGACGTGTTTGTTTCTTTATTGTTTTATTTTTTTAGGTCACAGAGATTTGAGCGTTATATCTTGAAGGGAAATATCCCATGGCGAGAGTAGTTGAGGATATAGGAGAAATAAAAGACAACTGATTGATTGAGGTTCAAAGGAGGCAAAGGTATAAGTAAGAATGCAGGAAGCAAGATCCATTTTTGACAAGGGAAGGGATACAACTTCACCTGAAGTTGGACAGAAGAAGGTGAAGCTGAGTACAAAATAATTGTTTGTACAGCACCTACCGTGTACAAGGGCCTTTGCATATACTGTTCTGTCTGCTTGAGATTCTCTTTTCCCCCTGTCACTAGGCCAGATCCCTGCTCATCATTCAGACTTCATCTCAACTGTCATTTCTTCAAGAAAGTCTTCTTCTACTCCCCAGAGACAAGGTTAGGGCTCCCTATTGCATGCCATCAAGGCACTGTTTTCTCCTCCCTCATAGCACTTTTGACAGTTTGTAATTGTGCATTCATTAACGAATGTGATCATTTGAATATTTATTTCATCTACCAGATGGTAAGCTCTGTGAGGAAAGAAGTCAAGCCTCCTCTGGCTCACTTCATTATCTCCAGTAGGTAGTACATAGTGCCTAGTATAGAATAGGTATCTAATAAACACATGTTGAATCATCTTAAATGTATACACTTAATTGCACTAGGTGTTGACAAAATAGAAAATCTCTATTTTTGCTTCCTACAAGGGGCAGTTCCTATAAGGGAACTTCAGTCTAGCAGAAAAGATAAGCCATATATCCAAATGGTTATAAGACAGAGATAGCACTTGGTGCAAATAACACTCCTTCTATCAAGTGGAACACTCATCCTACCCAGAATCAATCTCTCCTTCCTCTTGACTTTCATTGCACTTTTCTCATACTGATATTGTAGTACTCTCTTTGGTTTACAGTTTATTAGCTTAGCTCTTCAGTCTTCCTGTACATTCCTCTTCTGTTTAAATCAAGTTAGAGTCAGGCTCAGTTGCTTTCAACTGAGAATCCTAATACACGTGATAATTTTCCTTAAACATCGAGCCATTTGACTCAGATCATTTCAAAACTGGTTTTCTCTGTAGTTGTTTTTTTTTTATCAAATGCAGTTTTGAAACACATTTGATAGAAATTTTAAAATTTGATTTCAAAAATTGACTTTTTTGCTTTTGCTTATTCAATAGCAGATTAGATTTTGCTGGATATTCAGGTAATTGAACTGCTCAGTGTACTTAAAACAGCTGGCTGGTTGGCATAGTTACAGTGGTTTAAGATTATGCTGGTGTCAGGACCGATTTGGCTATTTCTTTTCTTTTCTCTTTTCTCTAAAATAAAGATACCACTAGACCCAAAAATGCAAGAGCAGCTATACATTTATGTGTTTTTCTTTTCAGTTCAAATGAGTTATAATTACCCATAAGGGCACAAATTCTAGCACACTTTGAGGCAATTAGGGGAAGCAGCATAGAAGAAGCTGGGAGGAATCTTGAAAGGTCTATCCAAAACCCTGGGATCCAGAAAAGACGTTACTATGCTTCTGAGAAATATTTTAGGGTATTTGGGGAAGCACTGGGCTAGAAATTGGGAGCCTGCAACATCTGGCTGGAAGGCCTAAGTGAAACATGGTATTTAGCACCTCCTGTCTTTGGCAAAATCCTGACAGAACTTTGTCATTGCCAACAATTTCCTTAGAGTCTTTGAGTCAGATCTGGTGGATGTCACAGAGCCATTTAGTCTGATATGATCTGGTCTGCTGCTTGGAAGACTAGGTCAATGGTGTCTAGGGGGCAGTATTGACACCAAAATTGCCAGAAAGTGGTATATAACTTTATACCTGATTATAGTTGATAAATTATAGCTGAAAAAGCCAGGAATTTTTAATTTCATCAAAGTTATGTAAAAAAATTTCCCATCTTACATTACTTTTTTTTTTAACCTGATAAAGAAAAAGCATAGGCTCTGAAGTGAGACACGCTTAGGTTCAAATTCTACTTCACCACTTATAGTCACCTTCAGGTAAGCCACTTAATCTCTTTAATCCAAATGGGAGTCACACCACTTTCCTCATGAGATTTTTGTAAGGTTTAAGTAAAATAACCTATGAAAAGTCCCTGGAACACAATATCTAGCTCATAGAATATACTCTTCATATATTACTGTTCTTTCCTTCTTTTGAAAAATGGGGATGTAATTTAAAGCTTTAGTTTCCATTTACTTTCATGTAGAAATTAATCATATTTTAGGGGCGATTTCTTTTATTCTTTCACTATGAAATGAACTATTTTTGCAGAAGTGTATTCATATTTCATGTGGTGGCATCTAATGCATATGACTTTGCATTCTAGAAAATCATAAAATGAGGACTTCTGTCCTTTAGAATAGAAGCAACATAGACAAGACCAAGATTCAGGAAGTATAGGAATAAGGACTACTTGTGTTGCTCTGTCAGCGTATTACCAGAGAATAGCACAGAAAAGTACTTGAGGAGCAGACTAGTAACATGGCCCAGAGAGTTATATGATAAGAAGGAACTCCTTGTGATGCAGAGGTCTTTTAGGAAAGAACAGAGGTTCGAATACAAATTTAGGTTTGTGAGAGATTAGTTTATGCTTTATAAAATGAAGATTTGGTATTTTCCTTAAATTTTTCTAAGCATTATACTCTGCATTGAGCAGTAAAATCTTCTGAAGATATCTGGGTGTCGGTTTTTAATGTAATTTTAATAGTTCACATTTCAAATTCTGAAGCTGGTTGAAAACAAATACTATCACAATCTGAGAGATTTTCAACATAGACTTTAACTTTTTTTCTGCTCTCCTTGATTTGGTGGTTTATGATTCTAGAAATATTTTCTTTTTAATTTGAGGGTAGTGCCATGGATAGTAATAAAAGAACATTAATCCATTTAGATTTTCATTATGCCTTATATTTAATTTACACTTTTTTCTTTGGTAATTAGGAAGAGAGAAGGAAATGAGAGATTCGATGGAAAAAGCTATGTTAGTTAGGAACACTTCACCATTCCTAATGTTCCCTTTTCACAAAGTGAGCTCACTTAGTCTACTAGGGACCCCTTTCTGAATCCTTTACTTACGCTGCCTGTGGGGAGATGGAAGGACACAGTTGAGTGGTAAATTTGGGAAGAATAACTGGGCATGATTGGCTGGAATGTGCCCTTTTTCCTCTTGAGAGCAAGCTTCCTGTAGATAACATAAGTTCTCCTCTGGTCTTCCAGACCACAGGTTATACATGTGGTTACACCTGCAGGGGGAGGCCAGTCCCTATCCAGTTCTGTCTAAGACGGGGTGGTTATATTTGCCTAATTATGGGAATCAGTGAGCAGGCCCAGTAGGATACTAGGCCTAAAGACAAATCCTCAAACCGGACCTTCCCAATAATAAAGGTGATATCTGCATATCCATATTGCCGTCTTTGTTTTGTTTCTCAAAATACTTATAACCTGGGGCAGAAGAGAGTTGGTATTTATTGGACACCTTTTCTCCCTTTCCCTGGAGAGCACATCATGTAAGAAAATTGTTTTTTCTAAATATTAATTTAAAAAACACTAACTGAATGTCATATAGATCTGAAGTAGCATGTTAACATTTTTAACATTTGCTCTTTTAACATGCGTTGCAACATTATATCTACTAATTTTCTCCACATTTATTGGTAGGAAATTGGGATTTGAAACTTGAATGTTCTTCACAAACAATGCCAACTCTTCACTTAGAGAATTATGGGAAAAAAGCCAAATCAATGAAACAGCTGAGGAAAGATTGGTGTACAAGAAAAATTAATGTTCACAATTTGGAAAGAGTCTGGAATAGCATATGATATCTGGCATCCAAAATCAATTCTCCACTTCATGATTAAAGGAACATTTTTGAACCATAACCAGACACAAATGCAGCAATAAATAGAACTCAGATGGTCACCTCTCAACCTTAAAGGGAATGAAAGGCAGTGGTTTACTTTTTTTAATTACTGGTAAAATAAAGACAACCAATGGGATGGAAGTGTTTAAAAATGTTTCGTGAGCTCTTTATTATTGGGCATTAAACTAGTTAACAGTGACTACTTGGTATTTTACAAAGGACAAAGTCCAAGATAAGTTCCTAAATCACTGTGTTCTGATATTGCCACCAGAGATATTACTTGTTTCTATTTCTTGGATTGCAGACTATGGATAGGACCCAATAGGAGTGACTATAAAGTAATATGCTTGTCTCTAATAAACATGTCAGAACAAATACGATCATATTAATATTGTCCCTTTAAAGTAGCACTTTGTGTATTTATCTCAGTGATGCTGCCATTCAACAAAGTGTGCTCAGATTCCTCTTTTAAATTGATGAATAACCACAACGGACTGCACAAATCTTAAATATACAGATCAATTAAATGTATATATGTAAGCACCACTCAAATCAAGATGTAGAACATTTCAAGAAGCCCAGAAGTCTCCTTTATGCTAACTACCAGTCATTACTCTTCCCCCCCAAAAAACCATTTTTCTAAACAGTACCAACATAGATTAGTTTTGACACTTTTTGAACTTTATATAAAATAAAAGCATACGTTATATACTCTTGAGTACCTGTCTTTTGCTCAGCATTATGTTTTTATTTTTTATTTTTATTTATTTATTTTTTTGCGCTACGCGGGCCTCTCACTGTTGTGGCCTCTCCCGTTGTGGAGCACAGGCTCCAGACACGCAGGCGCAGCGGCCATGGCCCACGGGCCCAGCCGCTCCGCGGCACGTGGGATCCTCCCGGGCCGGGGCACGAACCCGTGTCCCCTGCATCGGCAGGCGGACTCTCAACCACTGAGCCACCAGGGAAGCCCTAGCATTATGTTTTTAAAGTAATCCATGCTCGGGACTTCCCTGGCGGTCCAGTGGTTAAGACTCTGCGCTCCCAATGCAGAGGGGGCGGGTTCAATCCCTGGTTGGGGAACTAAGGTCCTGCATGCGTGGCCAAAACAAAACAAACCAAAAAAAAGTAATTCATGTTCTTGTTCTGTTTATTGCTATGTAACATTGTACTATTGTGTGAATATACCACAGTTTATGTATGTATTCTACTACTGAAGGATATTTGGATTATGTCTAAAGTGGTGCTATTATGAATAATACCACTATGCATGTTATTGCACACATTTTCTTATGGACATAAGCATTCCTTATACAAAAGTGGAATTGTTAGGTTATAGAAAGGTATTTAGCTTTTTAAAAATTACTACCAATCCAAAAGAGCTAAAAGTAGAGTCTTGAACAGATATTTGTACACCCATGTTCATAGCAACATTATTCACAAGAGTCAAAGAGTGGAAGTAACTCAAGTGTCCATGGACAGATGAATGGATAAACAAAATGTGGTACATACATATAATGGAATATTAGTCAGCCTTAAAAATAAATTCTGACATGCTACAACATGGATGAAACTTAAGGATAAAGAATATTATGCTAAATGAAATGAGCCAGTCACAAAAAGACAAATAGTGTATAATTCCACTTATGTGAGGTCGCTAGAGTAGTCAACTTCATAGAGACAGAAAGTAGAATGTTAGTTGCCAGATGCTGGGGGCAGGGAGGGATGGGGAGTTGTTGCCTAATGGATGCAGAGTTTCAGTTTTGCAAGATGAAAAGAGTTCTGGAGATGGACGGTGGAAATGGTTGCACAACAATGTGAATATACTTAATACCACTGAACTGTACATTTAAAAATGGTTAAGATGGTAAATTTTGTTATGTATATTTTACTATAATTTTAAAAAATTTTAACTACTACCAAAGATTTTTCAAAAATGATTATAGTAGTTTATACTTCCACTAGCAATGTGTGAGAATTCCAATTGTTCCACATTCTCACTGAGTTGGTATTATTCATCCATTTAATTTTTAACCATAGTAGTGTATACCAATATTTTGTTGTGGTTCTATTTTGCATTTCCCTAATGACTAATGATGTTGAGCATCCTCTAATAAGTTTATTGCTTATTTGGATACCTTCTTTTTTCAAGTGTCTGTTCAGCTCTTTTGCCCACGTATTTCTGTTGGTTTGTCTTCCTTTTTTCTTTTTGATTTGTAGGAGTTCTTTATACATTCCAAATAAAAGTTTTGTGCCAGATTGATAGATTACAAATATTTCCTCCCACACTGTAGCTTGCCTTTTCACTCACTTAATGGTATCGTTTGATGAACAGTTCCTATAGCATATTTTTTTGAATTTCCTAATAGGAAAATATTCTTATATTTGGAGGGGAATTTGATCCCTAGAAAAAACATTTTAATCTTCAAAGCTGAGATGATGATGATGACGATACAACCTCCTCCCCAAGTCTAATCAAGGAGATATAAGGATTGTGAGCTCAGCACACAGATAAGGGTGGAATTAAGTTCTCATTATAAGTAGCAGACTGAGAAATTGCCTTGGCAGGAACTAATCTTTCATGTGTAACTTGTTTATATATTTTGGCTTCCTTCTTGGCACTGAGAAGAACACTTAAAGGTACATGACTGTGTCAAACAGTAATAAATTTGATGAAGAGTATTAATAAAGTAACTAATCTTGCCATGTATTACCATTTGGAATTTAAAACTATTCAAGATCATGAAATGACATCCAGGTGTGGTGTATGTGCAAGAGAAAAAGGGAGAAGGAGCGACTGTCCCTGAAGACAATACGGAAGGACAAGTTCTAAAAATAATTGGGAGGATGCCACAGACACTGAATTAGGTATAAGTTTTCCAACGAGATAGCAATCATTTGGATGTATGTCTCATTGCTTTTTAGTCATAAGTACAGTTCAACAAATATCCACTAGGCCCCTTGGACATGGATGAATGGACCTTAGTGCCCTTTGTGAGGAGAGTTCCTTCACCTCTTGCCTACCCCACCACTCAAAAGGCATTTCAGTCCTCAACCAGAAATTGAGTGAAACAACTGCCTGATCCTAAGAGGAACCTAGGCATAGCCCTAGCATCCAAAATGTCACAGTTACTGACTGTTAAAAATTCTAACAGCCATCATGGAAGTTCATGGGTTGATCCAAGTTCAGACTTAACTTAATAAAAAAAAAAATCTTCCCTTTTTACTTTTTTTTGCTCGTATTCATTTAATGAGTGAATTCATAAAATAAGGATAAAACAGATTGTAATTGTTTTGCATTGTATAGAGAAATGGGTCTGTTTAGGCCAAACACAAAAACAAGCATCAGTGAAAAGCCCAGGGATCCTAGTGATCAAGACAAAGCCTACACATGCATTGTTAATATGAACAAATGCAAACATCTTTTTGTTCTTTACATTAATTATCTCATATTAGCCTTCAACAATACGATGAGTTGAACACTATGATCACCTCCAATTTATAGTTGAAAGAACGGAAATAGATGGAGGTTAAGTAACTTACCTGAATAAGTTACATGGATAGTGTACGGTAGAGCCAGAACTTAAACCTGATGTGTCTCACCTCAGAGCTACAATGCTCTATTACCTCCCCCACTGAAACCTACCTAACCTGAGTACAGGCAAACCTGGGAGATGCTGAGGGTTCAGTTCCAGACCACCACAATAAAGCAAAAATCCAATAAAGCAAGTCACAAACTGCACTGTAATCTATTAAGTGTGCAACAGCATTATGTCTAAAAAAAAAAAAAATGTTAATTGTTTAACTTTAAACAATTTTAATTTTAAAATACTTTATTGCTAAAAAAATGTCAACCATCATCTGAGCCTTCAGCAAGTCACAATCTTTTTGCCGGTGGCAGGTCTTGCCTCTCTGTTGACGGCTGCTGACTGATCAGGATGGTGGTTGCTGAAGGCTGGGATGGCCGTGGCAGTTTCTTAAAATAAGACAACAATGAAGTTTGCCATATCAACTGACTCTTCCTTTCATGAACGTTTTATATGTAGCACACGGTGCTGTTTGATAGCATTTTACCCACAGCAGGACTTCTTTCAAAATT
This sequence comes from Orcinus orca, assembly GCF_937001465.1. Classification (NCBI taxonomy): domain Eukaryota; kingdom Metazoa; phylum Chordata; class Mammalia; order Artiodactyla; family Delphinidae; genus Orcinus; species Orcinus orca. The sequence goes on along the minus strand of NC_064580.1, from coordinate 101,070,404 downwards.
GGAGTCAATCCTCTCAAACCCTGCTGCTGCTTTATCAACTAAGTTATGTAATATTCTAAATCCTTTGCCTGTCATGTCAACCGCCTTCACGGCATCTTCACCAGGAGTAGACTCCATCTCCAGAACCACTTTCTTTGCTCATCCATAAGAAGCAACTCCTCATCCATTAAAGTTTTATCACAAGATTGCAGTAATTCAGTCATATCTTCAAGCTCCACTTCTAATTTTAGTTCTCTTGCTATTTCCACAAATCTTCATTCCCTAGTCCAACATGAAAACTCACCCTTCAAAACCAAATTTAGGAGTCACCTTTCTTTACACCTTCCTTAACTTACCAGGTTTCCAAAGTTCTCCGATTAGGCATCTAGTATAACATTAATAACATTCCATTTTTTTTGTTGTTGCTCATGAGTCTGTCTCTCTCAACTAAGCTCTAAGTTATTAGTGGGCATAAGTCATCATCTTACTCCTGTCTGTATCTATGGCAACTAGCCTTCTGCCATATACATAATAGATGGTAACTGTCTACTTAATTGATCTAAATGGAAGTCCATATAGGGGATATAGTCTGATCTATACTCTGATTTTGATTTATCATTCTGCAAAGGATTGTATTACTAGTTGATTTTCACCACTGGTGTTATCAGATTCAACCAGGTTATTTTATTATTTTTAAATGTGGTAAAATATATAATATAAAATTTACCATCTTAACCATTTTTAAGTGCACAGCTCAGTAGTGTTAGGTATATTCACGTTGTCATGCAACCAATGTCCAGAAATTTTTATCTTGCGAAACTGAAATTTTATGCCCATTAAAAAACAACTCCCCATTCCCCCCTCCCTCAGCCCCTGGCCACCACCATTCTATTTTCTGTTTCTATGAATTTGACTACTTTAGATACCTCATATAAGTGGAACCATACAACATTTGTCTTTTTGTGACTCTACCAGTTGATTTTTAAACTCCAAAAATGTTACATTACCAATAGGCATCAGAAGAGTAAAACTTTAAAGTGGAAGTATTCGCATTTTAATTATTTGTTCACTCACAGAGGGGTTTGTCCTATCAGGACATCTCTAAGCTTATCAGAATTCTCTATTTCCTGTATTTGAAAAGAGCTAATGTGCATTCTCTTATTGTACAAGTTTCCAGATCCCTTGGAGAAAAGACAAGATAGCAGTTGGCATAGGCTAGGAGAAAAAATTCCAGTTAAGGTCTGTAAGCTCTTTAGTGTGTGCTATACAGTGGGAAAAAATAAACAAGTGTCAGAAAAGACAGTAAGCAAATTAAAGAAATACCAGAAACATGACAGCAACCATTCTAGGGGAAAATGGTATCTGTTTCATTCACTCTCAACAAATTTTTGGATTAACTAAAAGTTAAACTTCCGACTTGTCTAGAGTTGTCCTGGGGGAAAAGAATAACAATGGGAAATTTGTGATGTTGAAATGTTCAGAATTTAATGCCATAAATGACAATCTGTACACAACATCAAATCATCTAAATTAAAATGACAAATTCAAGCCATCTTCCAAATGTTGTCTAATTTTTTTTTGTATTGCTCAAGTCCCATCTTGTTCACAATAAAATCCAAAGTCCTTATGATGGCCTGCAAGGCTCTATGTGACCAGGTTCCTGTTAACCCACTGACCTCATTTCCTATCATTCATTTCTTCATTCACTGTTCAGCCTTCTCTAGCCACAGTGACATTTATGCTGTTTCTTAAACACTCTAGATAAACCTCAGGGCCTGTCCCTTTGTCTACCTGGAAAGCTTTACACCAAGGCATTCTCATGGCTTACCCCATTACTTCGTTCAGGTCTTTACTCAATGTCCTTTCCTCAGAGGTTCCCCAGACCACCTTTTATAAAATAGTACCCTATCTCTGTCACTTTTTATCCCCTTACTTGATTTTATTTTTCTTCATAGAATCTATCATTATCTGGTACATTTCAATATTTTTTGTTGTCTTTCACCCCTTACCAGAATGAAAACTCTATGAGGTCCATTAGACTTGTCTAATTTGTTTATGCTAGATCTCTAACACCTAGCATAGTGCCTGACACATAGTGGATATTATTCACCGAACTGATAAAGTTCCATTTGCCAAGTCATTATGCAGTAGGTAGAAACTCAGTCTCCATACTGTAGGTAAATAAACATTAGGTTCTGTCCTCTAATTAGCTAAAAATACAAAATCTCTATGACCCTTACTTATTTGAATTCAGGTGTTCTCCTAGTTCCTGAACCAACAACATCTGCAGCATCGGGAACTTGTTAGTAGTTCCCAAATGAATCAGAAATTCTGGGACTGGTGCTCAGCGATCTGTATTTTAGCAAGTCCTCCAGGTAATGCTTAGGGAACTATATCAGTCTAATCCAAGTCCTTTTGCACAAGGGAGATCTCTAAGGGTACGCTAGAAAGAAGTTTTCTTAAAGGTAAAAAATGAAAAAGAATAAATGTATAAAATCTAAGTCCAGAAAAGGCAAGAATAGAAAGATAGCTGCTGCCTTTTCTAGAGTTTGTTTTATTTAATGTTAGCAGAGCTTTTTTTTTTTTTTTTTTTTGCATGCCCTATTAGATCTGGGTCAACTATAGCTTTCTGTAGATGCCATTTAAAAGGACACTTATACCTGCCTCCTTAGAATGAACCTAAGTGTTTACCGTTAAGGCTACATTTGTGCCTTCTCTTCGTAGATGTATAAAACTTCTTGACTTTAACTGATTTTTTTTCTTCAGAAACATTAAAAATACTTCACGGATATATCCCAGTATTCTGGATAATGACGTGTGAGTTCAGTGGTCACCATTTTCAAAATGATACATTGCAACTTGATAAGTACTGACTGTAAAAGCCAAGATCTCATTAAACAAAACTGGAAATAGAAATGACAGGCATCCTGAATGGGGGTGCATATCTACATCAGTGACCATTCCAGTAGGAAAAAGTGCCAAAATCCTTGAAACCTCTCCCTTTGGTTTTGACTTTTTTTTTCAGGATTATTAAGACATTTGAATAAAATAAAGCTTGAAAGAACTTTAAAAAGTATAAAGCACTATACAAGTAAAACCAATCCAAATAATAGCTAACCATTAATTGGACACCTTTCTGTGCTAGGCTGTGTGCAAAGCATTTTACAAACATTATCACAATCTCTCAGCAATTCTTCAGGGTAGGTAGTATTACCTTCATTTTACAAATGAGGTTATGTAACCTGCCCAAGGCCATATAATTAAGAAATAGTACAGGTGAAATATGAACCAAGATTTGTCATATTTAAAATCCTATGCTGCTAACCTCTACACTCATTGACTCAGCGCCACTTTCACTGCATCTATAACTATATCCACATGCATATATTTAGATAAATTTCAAATATAGCACATTCTCATTGTAGAAATTAAAACGTAAAAGATGTATTTAAAACAAAGAGTTAAACTCCCCTTTGCCATAATCCAACTGCAATTCCACTTTTATTCATATTTGAAATGAGCAAAATTCTGTTTGCCTCAACAGGAATATTTTCCTAGTGAAAGTGAAGCAGAAATGTTCTGAAAATATCAATTTTAATAGCTCCCCTGGAAAAAAAATGGTCTGTTTTAATTACAATAAATGGATTAGTTATTGCATTTCTTAAACATGATTCAGTGAAGTGCACTTCAATTTTTATTTTTTTTAAGTTTTCATCTGTTTATTCAAACAAGATGTGTCTAGGAGTTTAAAATACGCTGGACACCATTATGCTTTGTGAGTAATGCAGAAAGCCATTTAAAATGAAATCAATTTCACCATATTTTGTGACACTGGTCTATTAAGAGTGAATCCCTACGTATTCCTAGATTGTAAACAATGGGAACTGAAGTCTCAGAGGGATCACATTAGGGATCATACATAATAGACAAAATCCTTAAATTGTCTTATTCGCTTTATACAATCAATGCATACTTAAGCAAAACTGAATTCCTTATTAAGCAAACATTTTTGCATAAGCTGCCTTCTCTTTATCTTTCTGTGCCTTTATCTTTTGCTTGACTCTCAGCAATTCTGCCTGGATAGCTTTATCCTCTGGTGCAATCTCCTGAGCTTTCTTAAGATCAGCCAATGCTCAATCGTATTCTTTTAGTCCTTGCCATCCTTGGGCTCTACGGTACAGTGCTTTGGTATTTGCTGGATCTATTTCAAGGGCCTCCAAACAACTGTCGACTGCTCCCTGCCAATCAGACATCTTCAGTTTCCAAGCTCCGACATTCAGCCCGCAGCTCAAAGTGACAGGCTGCAGCTTTGCTCCACTTGCGTTCTCAGTAGCAGCCTTCGAGCCTTCCACATACCTTAAAACTTTTGTGTATTTTTTAATGGCCATCTCCTAGTTCTGGGATTTGAAAAAAGTATTTCCAATGTTTTTTAAGTCTTCCGTTATTAGTAAAATTTTATCTACGTCTTTTAAATCTATGTCTGCATCCTCTGGGAAGTCTGGATGACTGTCACCAGATCCATCCTTTGGGAATATTCCCCAATCATCCCCTTCCTTCAGTTCTCCGCATTCTGCAATAACGTACAATTTGGCAGGTTTCTCACCTTTCACCTTCACATTTTCCAGAATCCTTGCCACACCCATTCCTTTAATCACTTGGCCAAACACCACGTGTTTCCCATCCAAGTGAGGAGTTGGAACCGTGGTGATGAAGAACTGAGAGCCGTTTGTGTTGCTGCCTGCATTTGCCATGCTCAGTAATCCCTCTTTATCATGATGTCCATTCTTATAACTTGAATGGTGCAACATACCCCGATGGGGACATCTTGGAACAATGAAGATAAGAAGGCACAGGCACCACTAATGTCCTTTAGGAGCCTGGACATTAACCAGGTCTGCTAGTTGGCAAATCCCCTGACATCCCGGACATTAGCAATGGTTTTGTTGCTCTTATAATGGAAATTTTCATCTTCAAATTCTTCACCATAAATACTTTCTCCACCTGTCCCATTCTGATTTGAGAAGTTTCCACCCTGAATCATAAATTTCTTAATAATTCGATGGAAAGGGCATCCTTTGAAATGGAGAGGTTTCCCAGTGGTGGGTCCAATGCCTTCTTCTCCTGTACACAACATACGAAATTTTTCTGCAGTTTTGGGTACAATATCTGCAAACAATTCCAAGGCATTTCGACCAACTTGCTCCCCTCCTATGTCCACGTCGAAGAAGACTCGGGGGTTACTGGGGTTGGAGGGCTTAGCTTGGGGGGACAGGTGCGACATTGTGGCCCGCAGACGCGTTCCCGAGCGCCTGGGAACACCCCATGGCCGCCGCGCAGCCCGAACCCCCAAGTCGCTCCGTCTGCCAAGAACGGCAGCGCTGGCGAGACGCTTCCGACGGGGGTTCAGAATCCGCGGCCCAACTTCTGGCGTCACCTCCCGACTTCCGCCGTCGCCGGCCCACTTCAATTTTTAAAGCAAACATTTGGACTATTAAGATAGTACCAACTAACCTTGCTACTTGCAAAGCAAATGCTTTAGTTAGTTGAGCTGTCAATGTGGACACAGCCCAACATCTCTGTATTCCCATTCAGCTATGATTCCTCCTCTATCAGCTCTATCATGTGATAAATTAGTCAGAAGCCTGGCAGTCCATCGAGATTTGCTTCATTCACCAGCAGGGCAGGTGTATTTAACAACTCTTTGGCAGGAGCACAGATTGTTTTTTTCGGCCTGCTGAAAAAGATTCTCCAGTTGTCTTTAATGAATGCTGGCTTGATTCTAAGTTGGAGAATTCTCATGGTATCTCACAGTACCACATGTCAACATGAACAATCCATTTCCATACCCGCTACACTAATACTGTCCACTTGGACTTACAGTAACATAGCAGAGAATGAATTGGGTGAAACCTTGCCTGTTTTCTCCTCCATTCTTTTGGGCAATTCCTGTTCAGTAAGTTCCAAGCTGGCTCAGTGATATTTATTTATTCTTTGATGCTTTTGTCTGCCAATTAGAAGGGAAAGGTAGCATGCTGTCACCATCAACTTTTCCCTGTAATCAGCACAACGCACTGCAGTAAGTGACTGCCTCAGCTCACAAATGCCAAACCTTCACTCAGTTTTAATGCCCAACTTCCAAAATGTTGGCTCCAAAACCCAATATGCTCTTATTGAGTCATCCTGTTGCGAGGCTATTCAGAGCTTCTGGATGATTCCATTTTGATCCTTCTTTGTCCATAAGCAATAGGACTCTGACTAATTCTTGGTGGAGTTGTTATTCTGGCTGAAGATCACCTGAGCACATATTCACCTGTCCATGCCATTTGCTCAGGCTATATCGGGACTGCTCTATTCCAACGTGAAGAGAAGCAGTCCCAGAATCCTAGGATTAAAACCAAACAGCCTGAGTCTTAGTAAGGGGGTTAAAGACAGCCTTATCTTACAGGCCCCTCCACCACCAAGATTTCTACAGGTATTTAAGACAGAAAGGACTTCTTAGTACAAATAGAGAAAGGGAGATACTTATACCATGCTTGCTATGTAGTCCATTAACAATTAGGAGCAAAAGCGTGCAGATCAATTTCCTAAGAAGGACAGAATTTGTAGACTCAAGAGCATAGATGGAAGGCTGACAGAGGCACTCTATCCACTAGGCTTTCTACTGATTCATCATCCCCTTAGTTTCTCCCCACTCCCACCCTGATACTTTCCAGTGATAGACACTCTCCCCTGTGCACTTCAAAATTGCTATATCCATCTGGAGGAATCCAGGTCCTAGTGGAATTGAAATTCCACTAGGTATACATATGTAATGTGCTACAATAGAATGGATGGAATAAGATAGATGTCAGAGATGATATTTGGATAAAGACTTTGAATCTGTGTAAAATATTAAATAATCATATTTCCACAAGATAAAACTGAAGGGGAGGCAGGTGGCTTCAGCATATCAGACATACACAGATGCTCCAAACATGAGAAGAAAACAACAACTCCCCTCTTACAAAGCAAGCCTTTCTTGACCACATTTGTGAGCTGATCAGGGAGAAGTAATGAAAATTGCATAAAGGTTAATGGTTAATGGAGCACCACCCAGGGAGTCCCAGGGAGCCTGCCACTCAAGGTTTAGGGAAAGGTGCCATATGTATTCAAGTGCTGGCTCAGCTGTGAGCACCTGCCACAATTCTGCTTTTATAGGACATGCACTGTAAGACAAGACTGAGGTGAGGAAAATCCCAACGTCAGTCGTCGGGAAGTTAGCAATGTATGGTGGCCTTGAGAAAGTGAACTGTCTACTACTGTTCCTTGATATAATAGGATAGGCAAGGGTTTCCCTGGTGGCGCAGTGGTTGAGAGTCTGCCTGCCGATGCAGGGGACACGGGTTCGTGCCCCAGTCCGGGAAGATCCCATGTGCTGCGGAGCGGCTGGGCCCGTGAGCCATGGCTGCTGAGCCTGCACGTCCGGAGCCTGTGCTCCGCAACAGGAGAGGCCACAACAGTGAGAGGCCCCCGTACCGCAAAAAAAAAAAAAGGATAGGCAAGGAGAAAGGTGGAAAAACTCTTTATCTTTAAAAAGATACTCTTTATCTGCAGGACAAGGTGCCTCACTGATACCATAAGCAAAAAACCTGTGAGCACAAAGGAACTTTGTTGTTAGACGTTACCCCAGGCCTGGCTGTTAAGTTGGGAGAAGACAGAAAGGACAAGGAGGAAGAGAAAAACAACAGTTACGGAAGAATGACCATTTGTTCCACTACTGACTTGGATAAGAAAGAAAGATACCGAGCAGCCATATTCTACAAGACATATGGCTTTGGGCAAGGCTTTAACTCCTCTGAGCCTCAGTTTCTCATGAAATAAGGAGAGATTCTCTCAACCGACCCAAATAGTACTTTGAGAATGATCATTTACCGTTCTCTGTGAAAACACTCCCCTGCAAAGGTAAAGTATGTTTGTTCTTTCTGGAATCCATGAAGTCATACTCCCAACTATTTCTGTAAATAGAAGGGTAGGAAGCAGATCATTCTGATGTAGATCTTCCCTCCTCCCCACACCCTCTACACATACACAGACACACACACAGAACTATGCCCGGGGTGGAAGTAGTTACTGGATACACAAACCACAAACTTTGCAGAGGCATACAGCGCTCAAGTATGGTTCTGCACCTTCTATTTATGTGCTATCTTTTACTTTTTGTGCTATGTTTGTATCATGACTGAGAGCAGTCTAGAGGCTACTGGGAAGTAATTGGAGGTGTTTGGGTCATTTACTTGGAAAGCATGGCTACAACAGAGACCCAAGAGAGAAAAATTAAAAGATGGAAACGTAATTCCTGGAGAAAGAAATATTTTCACAATGATATAAGCAAGATTCCAGCTGGACCCTTGCTTCCCTGCTCTGCACCCCATTTCTCTTTTCCTAGTGTCATGTATACTCCTCACATCTGTGCAAGAGCTGGACAGAGGGTCAAGAAAGCCTACCTGCACACTTGCTGAGGAGTCACTGGGCCAAATTCTCACACAACTGACACTCCTTTTTCTTGCAAAAAATATAAATGATTGCAAGTGATAGAGGTAGTAGTATTAACAAACTTATGCTTTAAGTAAATAATTTAGAACCTTCAGCAACTTAAAAATGATTGGTAACAAATGACTTGTAATACATTTCACAATGCAGTATATTAGGATACAGTCTTTGAACATGGTGACCAGTTTGTGGGCATCCTGTCTGTATCATATATTTTAACATGATAATATACACTTCTTGTCCCCAATATGTATGTGAGCTACTTGAGGTCAATATTCACATTATCCATCTTTGTATTGTCTTAAGTGTCTAGCATAGTGTTGTATACAAAGTAGGTAGCCAATCAGTATTTATTTCATCCCTCTTCTACAGCTGAGTAGGTTGGGCAATAGAAACTAATGGAAACTGTGTCTGAAGACCTTACACTGTGAAAGTTTGATTGCTTACATCCTGGTGACCATCCTCTAAGGCAGACCAGAGAATACGGACAAGTGGAAAGCAATTGTAAATGTATCAGAAATAAAATCATTTTCTTTGAAATAAATGCTTTTTCTGTAAAGTTTTCACCACTTGGTAGTCTGGGGAACATTCTTCTATATAAGTTGGAGCTACAACACATTATGATTGTAGCCTCCAAGTTGTGTAGGTGACTTTTATTATTCTACCCTGAAGAGTAGCTATTACATTAGTAGGTTTAAAATGGAGTTTTGAATTTTCTTAAGAGTAATAATACTGTAAATGCTGCACAAAATTAGCTAATTTAAATAATAATTTAAAAAAACAGTGCAGCTCTACAGATGAGCTTATCTCTAGGTCCTCAGCAGGATGTCTATTTAAGATAATGTCTATTGAAGATATTTTCCATCAATGAAAGTATAAATTGATTTCATAATGATTAGTTTAAGTTCCTCTTGGGGGGTAGTTATAACTCTGAAGTTTAAAAAAGAGTCTATTTCTAAAAATGCTTTCCTTTTCCATTTTAGAAATAATTCTAACACTAGCCATCATGTTTCAGAAAGAAATGTTATTTTAGAAGCATTTACATATGTGTAACAATGTAAATATTTTTCATTAATTTAACACAAACTGTTTACCACAGCTGGAGAGTCATGGGCAAAAACAATCAGAGAAACTCTCTTGGAAATTTTCTTTCACATTTCAGTTATTCTGTATCCATCTTGAGATACTAAGGGCAGGCATGGAAAGAGGAGATGGTTAAGAGTGTAGATTGGTGTCATTAACAGGAGACTTCCAATCAAAACAGACATCAATATGAGCTGATAACTGAGGTTAAACTGTTACATATGTATTACTTCTTCTTTTTTTTTTTTTTTTTTTTTTTTTTTTTGCTGTACGCGGGCCTCTCACTGTTGTGGCCTCTCCTGTTGCGGAGCACAGGCTCCGGACGCGCAGGCTCAGCGGCCATGGCTCACGGGCCCAGCCGCTCTGCGGCATGTGGGATCTTCCCAGATCGGGGCACGAACCCGTGTCCCCTGCATCGGCAGGCGGACTCTCAACCACTGCGCCACCAGGGAAGCCCTGTATTACCTCTTTTGAGAGTCTGGGGGAGGGGCTTGGATAAACACACTTCTATGAGACCTAGCTCTTCAGAGGTGAAAATGGAAACAAAGCAACTCAACTTGATTTATGTTCCTCAAAGCCACTGTGGGAGAATAATTTATCTGGTATTGACCAATTAATTGCTAGATAATGACTGTTTCATTATTTCAAGTGTAACTCACAGGGGTTAATGGAGATTATCTGTTTTTCAACCACCAGTTTTTAGAAAACAGACACCAATACCTCATTGGCATTAAACTAATTCGACATCCCCTAGAAACTATTTATTTCCTTTCAATGTTTGAAAACCTACTCTATATAGGCACTATGGGAAGCACTGCGGATACCCTCTCCCTCCATATAAGTGACAGTGAAACTACATTGGGAGGAAGTGAGAGAAAAAACGGCAGAAGAAGGAACATATTACAATAAATCCAAGACCAATTATTAATATGAAATTTAATCAGTAATCAAAAACTCCCAACAAACAAAAGTGCAGGACCAGAAAGCCTCTTGGTTGAATTTTACCAAATGTTTAAAGAAGACTTAATACTTATCCTTCTCAAACTATTCCAAAAAACTGAAGAGGAAGGAAGGCTTCCAAACTCATTCTATGAAGCCAGCATTACCCTGATACTAAAACCAGACACAAATACACAAAAAAAGAAAATTACAGGCCAAGATTCCTGAAGATATATGCAAAAATCTCAACAGAATATTGACAAACCAAATTCAAGAATACACTAAAATGATCAGACATCTTGATCAAGTAGAATTTTCCCCAAGGATGAGAGGATGGTTCAATATCCACAAATCAGTCAATGTGATACACCACATTAACAAAATGGATAAAAATCATATGATCATCTCAATAGATCCAGAAAAGCATTTGACAAAATTCAACATCCATTAGCAATAAAAACTCTCAACAAAGTGGGTACATACCTCAACATAATGAAGGCCATATATGATATACCTACAGCCAACATCATACTCAATGGTGGAAAGCTGAAAGCATTTCCTCTAAGATCAGGAACAAGACAAGGATGCCCACTCTCATCACTTTTATTCAACATAGTATTGGAAGTCCTAGCCACAGCAGCAAGAGAAGAAAAAGAAATAAAAGGAATCCAAATTGGAAAGAAAGAAGTAAAACTGACACTATCTGCAGATGACATGATACTATATATAGAAACCCTATGAACTCAACCAAAAAATTATTAGAACTAATAAATGAATTCAGTAAAGTTTCAGGATACAAAATTAATATGCAGAAATATGTAGTGTTTCTATACACTAATAACAATCTATCAGAATGAGGAATTAAGAGAACAATGCCATTTACAATTGCATCAAAAAGAATACAATACCTAGGAGTAAATTTAACCAAAGAGGTGAGAGTTCTATAGTCTGAAAACTATAAGACATCAATGAAAGAATTGGAGATGACATAATGGAAAGATATATCATGTTCATGAATTGGAAGAATTAATATTGTTAAAATGTCCATCCTACCCAAAGCAATCTATAATTCAAAGCAATTCCTACCAAAATACCAATGGCATTTTTCACATAACTAAAACAAGTAATCCTAAAATTTGTATGGAACCACAAAACATCCTAAATAGCCAAAGCAATCTTGAGAAAGAAAAACAAGGCTGGAGGTATCACACTTCTTGATTTCAGACTATACTACAAAACCATAATAATCAAAAAAAGTATGGTACTGGCACAAAAACTGATGTATAGATCAATGGAACAAAATAGAAAGTTCAGAAATAAACCCATGCTTATATGGTCAATTAATCTTTAAATAAACCCATGCTTACATGGTCACTTAATCTTTGACAAAGGAGGCAAGAATATACAATAGGGAAAAGACAGCCTCTTTAGTAAATGGTGCTGGGAAAACTGGACAGCTACATGCAAGAGAATCAGACTGGACTATTTTCTTACACCTTATAAAAATAAACTCAAAATGGATTAAAGAATTACGTGTAAGATCCAAAACCCTAAAACTCCTAGGAAAAAACACAGGCAGTATGATCTTTGACATTAATGTTAACAATTTTTTTTTGATTTGTCACCTGAGGCAAGGGCAACAAAAGCAAAAATAAACAAATGGAACTACAACAACTAGAAATATTTTGCCCAGTGAAGAAAACCATCAATAAACCAAAAGGTAACCTACTGAATGAGAGAAAATATTTGCTAATGATATAGCTGATAAGGGGCTAATATCCAAGTTATATAAAGAAATCACACAACTCAATATCCAAAAAACAAACAATCCAAGTAAAAAATGAGCAGAAGACCTGAGCAGACATTTCTCCAAAGAGGATATGCTGATGGCCAACAGACACGTGAAACAATGATCAACATCACTAATCATCAGGGAAATGCAAATCAAAACCACAGTGAGATGTTGCCTCACAAGTGTCAGAATGGCTATTATCAAAAAGACATCAAAAAACAAGTGTTGACAAGGATGTGGAGAAAAGCAATCCCTTGTGCACTGTTGGTGGGAATGTAAATTGGTGTAGCCGCTATGGAAAACAGTATGGAGGTTTCTCAAAAAATTAAAAATAGAACTACCATATGATCCAGCAGTTCCACTTCTGGATATTTCCCAAAAATATAAAAACAGTAATTTGAAAAGATATACGCACCCCTACGTTCATTGCAGCATTATTTATAATAGCCATGATATATATGGAAGCAATCTAAATGTCCATCACTAGATGAATGGATAAAGAAGATGTGGTATATTCTCTCTTTCTCTCTCTCTCTCTCTCTCTCTCTCTCTCTCTCTCTCTCTATATATATATATATATATATATATATCATGGGGCATGGGTATGAATTCACTGCAGAGCAAACCGATAAGATTAGCATCAAAGAGTCATTGCCTGAACTGGTACACTGTTTTTAAGCAATAAAGGAGCTGGCATCACTGACTAGAACAGGATGAGAGACCTGACCTTTCCCATGGTAATATATAAGGAGTTTAAGAAGAATTACATGTGCCTTAGCTAAAGGTCTTGATTAAAATCCTGGTTCCACTATCATACAATATCCACGATTGTATGGTATTGCATGGTAAAACATTAGTCATACGATCTTGAGAAAGTTACACACCTCTCTGAATCTCAGATTCCTTGGCTGTGACTAGTAATTGTGACAATTACATGTGATACTGTATGTGAAAGGTCCTACCACAAGGCTTAAAAGTAAGAGTCAACAAATATTGAATACCTTCCATTACCACCGATCCCCCCACCCATCCCATCATATGGCTGGGATAAGACACAGTCCAACAGACAACACTGGACCAACACTTCCACAAAGCTGTCCACATTACGAAACAAAAGACCTCACCATTAGAGAGCAGAGCTCTCCATATTAACAGAACTTTGTAAATTCCAATATGGAGCAAACTTGCTTCATGGAAGTATGACAGGACAAACTACTCCTTATAGAACAGGTTATGGGATTTCCAGGTACTTATGACGAAACTCTTTCTCTTAAGGAAACATTACTTGGCGTCATTGTGACCAGAGGGCTTACCAGTAGAGAGCAGTTGGTTTCCCAGTACCAGGTTTAATCACTCTACCAGGAGGCAACTCAAGAGGCAACCCGGGCCTTTCATATTAGGGGCCTCTCCAAGACATGAATCATTGATAGCAAAGACTAATAAAGAACTTACTTCACACTGGGCACCATTTAAAATGTTTTACTTATATTAACTGCTAATCATTTTACATTTGAGAAAAATTAAGGGCTTAGAGACGTTAAATAACTTAAGTAAGGTTACACAGAGATGGGATATAAATTCTGGCAGTATGGCTCCAGGCTCCATGGCTCACGGGCCCAGCCGCTCCGCGGCATGTGGGATCTTCCCGGACCGGGGGACGAACCCGTGTCCCCTGCATCGGCAGGCGGACTCTCAACCACTGCGCCACCAGGGAAGCCCCCAGGCTCCACACTTTTAACTTCTGTACTGTACTACCCATGCTACTATGACCATTCTGTAACTGAGCACTCTGCCAGGTGAGCCACATGCTTAGCATGGAAAAGTAGAATAGACTTCTTAGCCATAAGGACTTTATAATCTAAAAAAAAAAAAATTCAAAAGACACAGACTACACCATAGGTCCAGGCACTCCCTAAAGGGAGTGGTTTGGGCAGCAGGTGTGATACAAATTCAGAGGAAATGAGAAAGGACTTCATGGAGAAGGCTGAGCCTAAAGAACAATGTTTTGTGCCTGATGCACCTTTCTAAAATGGTTTTCCTCTCATGGTTTGGGTCTCTTAATAATTGATGCAGTTTACTGAACCATTGATTCAACAACCAAGATAAGCATCATTGCTGGAATGATTAATTAGCTGGAATGAAGCTTGGTTGCCTCATCCAACCTATACATTTTCATTCTTCTCCAAGATCATGGCACATCTTTTTATATAGCTTGTGCTTTCTATGTTTGATTGTACTTTAATAAGCCTTATCCAGGACTTTTTTTTTTGGCTAATAATCAATACCATCCTCCCAATAACTTTAAAAGTCTATAACCACCCCCCAAATGTTGGCTCTCTATATATTTGATGGCAAGGTCCTAGGTACCATGGCTTTTACAAATGTGTATATTGTTAGAAGCAAAATTTGAAACTCAGCTTGTATTTCGTTAGAGATAAAAAGGATTTCTGCACAACACTGCCTACCTACCTTTGCCATATTCAAATGACAATTGCTTAGCTGCCATCTTGTGGCAAACAACACACACTGTTAAAAAAAAAAATGTATTCAACATTTCACAGTAAGAATCAAGATTTCCATTTTAATGCCCTCTTAATGGATGGTTCTATATCCCCTTCACCTGCCCTTAAGGTAAACACTTTTTCTGTTTTTTCCGGTCTGAGGTTTGTTGGATGTCAGAGTAACCTCAACATTTATACTTCAGTAGTTCTTTTATGACACTGATTTTGCTCTACTTGAAAAAAAATATCTTCCACTGGTTGGATGAATGCTTATAAATGCACAAAAATTTAATATTGCCCTTTTTTGAGACAAACTATGAAGTACTTGAATGTGAGACCACCACCCCTAGACACACACACACACACACACACACACACACACAGTGTTTTCTAAACAGCGCTGTGTACTTCATTCTGAAAGACCACTAATTAGAGACAGTAAAATGAAATCTACCTTCACATTTTATTTCCAGTGATTTTATTTTCACTATTCGTAAAGTTGGTCAATTCAATTTTTGAACTTTTTTTATTTGTGTTGAGAACAACTTGGCTCCCACCTCTCACAAACTTTGATTTGCCCTTGGGTCTTCTTACTTATTCCAACCTTTAAGTTAGGACTTATATTCAGGCCTTAGATATAACTGGCTAGAGAATGTTGGAAGGAGAATTTGCTCCAGAATCAAGTTTCTTTTGCTGTGTCGCTGTGCAACCAAGGAAGGCAATAACCATTCGTGTTTAAGTGTACTTTGTGTATACTCAGACTATCTAGGTCTATATCCTGAATCCTGGCTTAACATTTTCATGCTTTAGCTTCCACAAATTTAAAATGGGGATCATAACGACACCTACCTCATAGGACTGTTGAGAAGATTAAATGAGTTAACACAGATAAAGTTCTTTGAACGGTGCCAAACAGAGAGTAAGAATTCAAAAAAATATGAGTTATTATGACTATTTATTGCTTATTGTTATACATTGTATATTTTTAAATAACATTAGTATTGTTTATGCCTTTTTTTCTCTCTAATGCCAGGTCATTCTGCTGATGTCTGACTCTCAATGTTCAATCATCTTGCTCTTTTAATTGGTTTAGCAAGTGTTTGAGTCCCTAATGTGTGTCATGCATAATACTAAGTACTGGAGCAACAAGAGTGAAAGGAACAGGCAATGTCTTAGCTCTCATGCAGCTCACAACTGAGATGGTATTGGATGATAAACAGATAAATTCATGAACAGCATAATTTCAGGAATAACATGTACTAGAAAAAGTAGGACAGGGCGATGTAATAAAGAGTAAGGGAAACAGAAAATATAAAGACCCCCAAGCAGTAATCTAAATTATCTACAAAGTCAGAGGAATAAAAAAGAAGTCACAGGAAATGAGATTAGAGAAGGAGGTAGGGACCAGATAACATTGGGCTTTGTAGAGCATGTTAAGGACTTTAGATTTTATTCCAAGTGCAGTGGAAATCCATCAGAGGTTTTAAAGCAGGGAGTTACATGATCAGATGTATATTTGCTTTTTAAAAGATCATATTTTCTGTTCCATTACTTTAAAATCTGACAAGACTTATCTTCAGAGAATAAAGCAGATATACAAATAAAAACAAATAAAAATGACAGAGATGACAAGAGAGTCCCTTCCTCAAGATGAATTGCATTTACACCCATGAGTTCCATGAGAAACCTCTTTATAACAAATTCTCCCTTTTTTGCATAATATTTTTCTGAATGTTTTCTGTTGATTTCCAACCAACCAAAATACTTCTAATTACTTCACTCTACCACCTCTAAACTTGCAAAATTCATTCTCTCCACCTTTCTCAAAATACTGATTTCACCTTTATTTCCCTTATAAACATCTTCACTGCAAAAAAAAAAAAATACAGTCTTCCAATGTCCTACAAGTTCAAAGCATCTGAATCTACAGTCTTTTTTTTCTTTTACTTTTTCTTTTTTTTTTCTTTTTGGCCCTGCCGTACTGGCTTGCAGGATCTTAGTTCCCCAACCAGGGATCGAACCCACCCAGGCCACAGCAGTGACAGAACCAAGTCCTAACCACTGGACCACCAGGGAATTCCCAGAAGCTACAGTCTTTTGATGACACTCCTGTGTATTCTGTCTTTTTCTGTGATATAACTAGGAACCAAAGGATTAACAAATACAGGGCACACTGGGGTGCTGCAGACTGTGGGAAACTGAAAATGTCAAGTAATGGGAATAGACCCTGCCACACAGAAGAAACATGGTCTCCAAGGAAATACAGTAACAGTCATATGGCATGGACGAGCTATTGACATAATGATTTTTTTTTTCTTTTTTTGGAAGTGCCATGAGACATGAGGGATCTTAGTTCCCTGACCAGGGATCGAACCCGTGCCCCCTGCATTGGGAGCGTGGAGTCTTAACCACTGGATCACCAGGGAATTCCCTGACATAGTGATATTAATGGATAAAAGAATTTCCCAAGTGTACAGAGCGTAACCATAAACTGTTAAGGTATTCAAAGATCTAAGCTGGCAGATAGCACCAAGGAAAGTCTGGTAGCTGGTAATAGGGCTTCAGTCACAGGAATATAGCTTGGGGTCATAACGGACAAGAACAAAGGAGGTTTTCCATCCCTCAAGATTTGGTAGCTTATCAGTACAGAAAAGTCTCAGGGACCAGATAGAGACCCAGTTACTTGAACTAGGATAAAAAGTTGGAAAAGAACTACAATCAAATTTGCCTTAATATTGAATTCCTCATGTCTTGTGTAACAGCTCTATGTATGTGTCCTAAAGCAGGAGATATGGATGTATCTACAGTTGGTAGGGGGCTGAGATCAAAGACCCCAAATGTAGCACAAATGTACTATATTGCCTTGATTTATGAATTGCATATCAATGGAGAGAGTAGCTTCAAGCAGTGAGTACTCAATCTATTCGTAGCTTCAACTACTGTTCTCCTTGGAAAAGGTCAAATTTTTGAGATGCAGGCCTATTTTCTAACAACTCAAGTGAGACCAAAAAATAGCTTCTCAGAGGCACTAAACACTTCCCATTTGATAATGTTTTTCGTCTCGAGTCATGGAAACTAATGCCTTTATAGAAAAGCAGGAAAGAAGGCACGTGTGCACAGGGAATCAGGCAGGTCACCGAACACATTGTTGGCCACACAGCTACTTGCAGAATAGTTCAGAGTAACATCACTGAGAAATTGCATTTTTATACCCCTATCTTCCTCAATCTAAAGGGACTCTAGGCAAAGTGAAACCACTACATGGCCTCAAACAAAAAGCAAAGTCTAATGTTAGCTTGCAAGTCTCAAATTAACGTTTATAGTTACCTCCTCTCAAAATGCTGCTGCTTCAGTCAAGCAAGGAAACTTTATGATCTTAGTGGAGCTTTCCAGTTTAAGATTAAAAGAAAAATGTATGTTTCAAATGAGTCATTGACTTTCTGGACCAGAGCAAATCCCTCTGATCTTACAAGGGTTGAACTTCTTTCCTGGGTCTTTGAGAAAGGGACCGAAATTTGCTGTGAAATGCTGTTTTTTATTTTCACCTGTGCCTAATGCAAAATCACTGAAGTGTCCAAACAAATATCACAAAAGTCAGAACAGATTCTATATCCTCCATTACCCTACAATTAGAGACAGTCACACAGAGATGGTGAAGTAATCTAAAACACATAGCCTTGAAAAAGTAAATGTAAAATGTTGACTATGTGAATACAACAGAAGCTTAAGGACTCTCACTTTTGGTGCTAGGGTCAACACTTTCAAAGAATCATTGCTTAGTGGCTCTTCCATTAAATAAGGCTTCCATTAAAAAGCCTTATTTAATCACATAAAGGCTGCTTTCTTGATTTCAGTATTGTGTTATCCATCGTACTCATTCTGAAATCACCAGTAACGAATAAATTGATGCTGAATGCTTCTAGAGATGACACATAAACAGTGTAAATTAGAGCCAATCCAAATTCATGAACATTGCTTGCAGATCCTGTTACATACTCCATCTCCCATTCCACTGAGGGCCCGTAATCAGCGCCGGCTCCATTATTTGCAGGGCCCAGTGCAAGATGAAAATGCAGGGCCACTCGCTCAAAAAGGAAGATAAAATCATTTTTCTTCCTTCTGCAGTTTCCATCTCAACCTTCTCAAGATGTTCTTTTAATTACTATAGAATGCTGCACTCCTTAGGTGCAGGGATACTCCTGGGACAAATGTAGACACTCATAGTTACCCAGTCCCCTGGCCCACCACTTAAGGAATGGGATGTGCACACTTGGCCCCGCCCCTCAACGTGCTCATACCCATGCCTCTGCCAATGACAGAGGGTGGCAGCAGTAACTGGGCAGAGGCAGGGGAGTGGGCAGCAAACAATCAGACCTGGGGAGGCAACAGAAGGCAAAACCACACGTGGGCTGAGTCACTCCTGATCCAATGCTCCAAGACCGGAGCACATGCTCCACTTTCCAATGGGACTTTACTTAGGAAACAAATTTAAAGGTAAAATGATCAAGAATTTCAAGACAGCAATCACAGAATATTAAACCCCAAGTGCAGAGCCCCCTTCTGAGTGAGGGGCCCTGTGTGACTGCATAGGTCACTCTGCAATGAAACTGGCTTTGGCCCTAACACACCCTTACCCCACTACAAAGAAAACAGAGGTATTTAGGCATGGATTTCTTCACTTTCTCAGTCTACCATCTAAAAAGATAGCAATATCCTACACCCATCCTTTTCTTTTCTTCACCATTTCATCAAGTGACGTATGCTTCCTTCTTGTCAAAGCTAATTCATTTAGATGTGTACCACATCTTTAAAACCCTCTGTTGACCCTGAATATCCCTCTGACTATCCTATTTCTTTAATTGTCTGCACAGCCAAGGCTCTAGAAATAATTCTCTATCTTCAACATGTACCCCAAATCTGACCTCTTTTAACCACCTCCGTTATTCCCCTAGTCCAAGCCAGAATCATCTCTCTCCTAAATTACTGGCATACCCTGCTAAATAGTCTACCTGCTTCCAATTCTTGCCTTTCTAGAATCCATTCTCCACAAAACAGTCACAATGACTTTTTTCAAAACATAAGTCAAGCCCTATCAATCTTCCACTCTAAACCCATGGCAGAAGCCATCTATGGGGTACTTTTTATACGCACAAGGTTTTTAATTTTTAAGTAGTCTTATTTATCAGTCATTTTCTTTGTGGTTTCTTCCATTAATTTGTGCTCAGAAAATTCCCTCTCAGCTATAGTTAAATAAATACTCACTTTTTTCCCTGGTTTTAAAAAAATTTTTGTTCTTCTTATTCAAGAATTTAATTAATCTGATATAAGGAATATAATCGGGATATAAATTTATTTTTCAAATATTTAAACAATTGTACCAGCACCACTAACTGAATAATCCTTCTATTCCCCCTACTAATTGGTAAGGTCATATTGGTCATATTCTAAATTCTTTATAATGTCACAGGTTTTGTTGCTGTTGGTAGTGGTAGTGATAATGGTAGGGGTTGTTTTTCTGTTGGACTATTTCTTTCCATTGATGCAGATATTGATTCTTGTACCAGTTCCATATCTTCTTGGCTATTGTGGTTTGAAGTGAGGCAGGAGTGGGAGGGGGATGAAGTTAGAATATGTGATGTGACAAGGCCTCTCTAATTACTCTTCCTTTTCAAAATTTCCTTGGCTAGTCTCACTGTTTATTCGTCCAGATGATCCTTAGAAACTTTTCATACTATTCCAATATAAATTCTTCAGGAGGCTGGAATAAAAATTACATTGGACTCATAAATTATTTTGAAAATAATTTAACAATTTAAAACTGTTTGGTGTTGCTGTCCAGAATTATAGTCTGCTTCTGCATTTATCTGTCTTCTTTCACAGCTTTTTTTTTTTTGCTTTTTTTCACATAAATCCCAAGCCTCGTGGGGTAAGTTTACTTCTATGTTTTTAGGGTTTTTTTTTTCTAATCCTGGAAAATGAACTTTCTTGGTCATATTTTCTAGTGAGGTTTTGGAATTTAAATGCAAGCTGTTTATTTTATATGTATGTATGTCCACCTTATCCTTATTCATTCTTTTTTTTTTTTTTTTTTTTTTTTTGCGGTATGCGGGCCTCTTACTGTTGCGGCCCCTCCCGCTGCGGAGCACAGGCTCCGGACGCGCAAGCTCAGCGGCCATGGCTCACGGGCCCAGCCGCTCCGCGGCATGTGGGATCCTCCCGGACCGGGGCACGAACCCGCATCCCCCGCATCGGCAGGCGGACTGTCAACCACTGCGCCACCAGGGAAGCCCCTATCCTTATTCATTCTTATTCTAACAATTTTTAAGTTGAACTTCATGGGATTTTTTCCAGAGAACAATGATACAATCTACAAATAATGAAAATACTCTCTGCTTATTTTCAATAGCTTTGGTTGTCATTTCTGTTTCATGATATATTATTCTTACTTAGAGCTTCCATAACATGGTAATAACAATAATAAAAATAAATGATAATAATAGCAGCAGCAGCAGAGATAGGAGGCATTCTTATATTGTTTCTGACATTAATGACTTCAGTATTTTACCTTCTGAATCATTGCAGGAAAATAATCTGACCTTATCTTTCACTATTCCCTTACCAACACATATTCATCATAATTGCACTAGTCTATTAACTAATGACAGCAATACAGTATATATTTTTCTCAGACAATAAGTTTTTATTGATATATAATACACACACAATAAAATTCACACTTTAAGTGGAAAATTCAGTTGTTTTTAGCATATTTACATAACCGTGTAATGATAACACTATCTAATTCCATTTTCATTGCCCTCATAAGAAATTCCATGCACACTGGCAGTCTCTTCCAATTACCCCCTCACCCCAACCCTGGTAATCATTAATCCACCTTCTATCTCTATGGATTTTCCTATTCTGGACATTTCATACAAATGGAATTACACAATATGAGGCCTTTTGTTTCCAACTTCTTTCACTTAACATATTTACAAGGTTCACCAATGTTGTAGAAATGTATTAGCACTGTATGCTTTTTTATTGCTGAGTAATATTCCACAATATGGTTTTACCAAATTTTGTTTTATTCATTCTTTCATGGGGTGTTTCCAATTTTGAGTGATTATGCATAATGCCTCTATCAACATTCACATACAAGTTTTTGTGTGACTATATGTTTTCAGTTCTCTTGGGTATATACTGAGGAATGAAATTTCTGGGTCATATGTTAACTATACATTTAAATTTTTGAGAGGTATCAAATTGTTTTCTACAGCAGCTACACCATTTTACACCTGTGAATATTCATGAATTCATGAGCAATTCAGCAATGTATGAGCATTCCAATTTCGTCACATCTTTGTCAACACCTGTTACTGTCTTTTTCATTACAGCCATCTTAGTGGGTGTGAATTGGTGTCTCTTTTTGTTTTTAATTTGTATTTCCCTAATAATGAATGATACTGAGCATCTTTTCATGTGCTTAGGGACCATTAGTATATCATCTTTAGAGAAATATTGATCTATGTCCTTTGCCCATTTTTTAATTGGGTTGTTTGTCTTTTTGTTCAGTTTTAAATGTTCTTTATACATTCTGTATACAAGCTCCTTATCACATATATAATTTGGAAATATTTTCTCACACTCTGTGGGCTGTCTTTTCACTTTCTTGATATTGTACTTTGAATCACAAACATGTTCTTTTTAAAATTTTTATGAAGTCCAATTTATTAATTTTTCTTTTGTTGCTTATGTTTATGATGTCATATCTGAGAATCCATTGCCATATGTAAGGTTGTGAAGTTTTATGTCTAAAGTTTCTTCTAACAGCTTTATAGTTTTGGCCTTTACATTTAAGTGTTTGATCCATTTTGAGTCAATGTTTGTATACGGTATGAAGTAGGGGTCCGATTTCACTACTTTCATGTGGATATACAGTTGTTTCAGCATCATTTGTTGAGACAACTATCCTTTGCCCATTAAATTGTCTTGGCACCCTTGGCAAAAATCAGTATGAATATGAGAGCTTATTTTTGTACTCTCAATTCTATTCCAATGTTCTCTGTGTATATTCTTACACTAGTACCACACTGTCTTGATTATGATAACTGTGTATTAAATTTCAAAATGAGGAACTGTGAGCCCTCCCACATTTTTCTTCTTTTCAACATTATTTTGACTATTCTGGGTCCCTAGCATTTCCATATGAATTTTAGGGTGAGTTTGTAGATTTCTGCAAAAATAAAAAGTGTAATTTTGAGAAGGTTGTATTGAATTATTAAATCAATTTGAGGAGTATTACCATTTCAGCAATATTAAATCTTCCAATCCATGAGGATGGGATACCTTTCCATTTATTTAGGTCCTCTTTAATTTCTTTCAGTGATGCTTTGTATTTGTGAATGTACAAGTCTAGCACCTCCTTGGTTAATTTATTCCTAAGTATTTTATTCTTTTTAATGCTATTATATTTTTTATTGGAGTATACCTGCTTTACAATGTTTTGTTGGTTTCTGCTGTACAGTGAAGTTAATCAGCTATATGTATACATATATCCCTTCCCTCTTGGACCTCCCTCCCGCTCCTACCCCCCATCCCACCCATCTAGGTCATCACAGAGCACCGAGTTGAGCTCCCTGTGCTATACAGCAGGTTCCCACTAGTTATCTATTTTACACATGGTAGTGTATATATGTCAATCCTAATCTCCCAATTTGTCCCACCCTCCCCTTCCTCCCCTGTGTCCACATGTCCATTCTCTACTTCTGTATCTCTATTCTTGCCCTGCAAATAGGTTCATCTGTACCATTTTTCTACGTTCCACATATATGCGTTAATATACAATATTTGTTTTTCTCTTTCTGACTTATTTCACTCTGTATGACAGATTCTAGGTCCATCCACATCTCTATAAATGACCCAATTTCATTCCTTTTTATGGCTGAGTAATATCCATTGTATATAGGTACCACATCTTTATCCATTCCTCTGTCGATGGACATTTACATTGTTTCCATGTCCTGGCTACTGTAAATAGTGCTGCAATGAACATTGGGGTACATGTGTCTTTTTGAATTATGGTTTTCTCAGAGTATATGCCCAGTAGTGGGATTGCTGGGTCATATGGTAGTTCTATCTTTAGGTTTTTAATGTGGTAAATGGAATTTTCTTAATTTCATTTTCAGATTGTTAACTGTTACCATAGAAAAATATAATTAGGGACTTAGTGGATTCTTCAAGATTTTATAAGACCGCATTCCTGTAAGTGGAAATAGTTTTACTCATTTCTTTACAATCTGGGTGCCTTTTGTTTCTTTTTCTTGCCCAATTTTCCTTGCTAATCCACCACTAAAATAGAGGTGGTGAGAGTGGACATCCTTGTCTTGTTCCTGATATTGATGGGAGGGGACACTCTCAGACTTTCATCATTAAGTATGATGTTAGCTGTGGGAATTTTGTAAATGCTCTTTAGCAGGTTCAGGGAGTTCCCTTGTATTGCTAGTTTTTATCATGAAAAGATGGAAGATTTTGTCAAGTGATTTTTCTGTCTATTGGGATGCTTGTGGGGTTTTTATTTTTTATTCGGCTGATATGATATATTCTATTAATTTGGGATATTAAACCAACAATCCAACCAACCGACCATGGCTTAGATAAATCCTCACTGGTCAGGTATATAAGCCTCATATAATATATATAATCACATAATACATAACTATATGTAATATATAATTATATAGTATATATAATACATATAATCCTTATATGTTTCTGGATTCAGTTTGCTAGCACATTACTGAGGATTTTTGTGTCTATATTCATAAGGGATATTGGTCTATAATTTTCTTTTCATGTGATTTTGCTATCTGGGTAATACTGGTCTTATGGAATGAATTGCCACATATTTCCTATCTTTCTCCTTTTAAACGAGTTTGTGAAGGATTGCTGTTAATTCTTCCTTAAATATTTGGTAGGAATCACCAGTGAATCCGTCTGGTCCTGAGTTTTTCTTTGTGGGAAGTTTTGATTACTAATTCAATTACTTTACTTGATATACACATATATATTTTCTATTTTTTCTTGAGTTACTTTCAATAGTTTGTATTTAAGAAAATGTCCATTTCATCAAAGTTATCTAATTTGTTGGCATACAATTGTTTAGTATTCCCTTATAATCTTTTTTATTTCTGAAAAGTCAGTAGGAATTTCCCCTCTTTGATTCCTGGTTTAAGTCATTTGAGTACTTTTATTTTTCTTGGTCAGTCTATCTAAAGTTCTGTCAATATTGTTGACCTTTCTATCAAGTTTTGGTTTCTTTGATTTTCTCTCTTTTTTATTCTCTTTTATTTCCATTCATACTCTTTTTTTTTGCTTATTTTGGATTTAGTTTGTTCTTCTTTTTCTAGTTTCTAAAGGTGAAAGCTTAGGTTAATGATTTGAGGTAAATTTCCCTCTAAGCACTGCTTTAGCTAAACCCCTTAAGTTTTGGTATACTGCACTTAATTTTTCATTCACCTCAAAGTAATTTCTAATTTCACTTGTGATTTCTTCTTTGATCCACTGTTTACTTCATAGTGTGTTGTTTAATTTTCTTGTATTTGTGAACTTCCCAAATTTCTTCCTGTTATTGATTTCTAATTTCACTCCATTATGATTGGAGAACATTGTATTATATCAAAAATTGAAATTGATTGTGGTTTGCTTTATGGACCCCTCTACAGGGCAGGGTTTCTTGGTGGTGGTATGTTACTTATTTACTGATATTTCTGAGCTAGTTCTGAAAAGTCTGTATTCTTTTTCATGTGCAGCCACTAAACTCTCTGCTTGGTTAGCTTAGTGGTCAGCTAATGAATGGACAAAGATTTCATTAAGCATTTGGACCAGTAAGTCTCCCAGTCTTTGCCAGGGGCTCTGCGTGCATGTTAGGGAACAATATCAAGACTCAGCCATGCAGCTTTAGTTTTCATTTCCTGCTTAGGCAGAACCTCAAGATCAGCCAGAGTTGAAAGCTTAGTGCCTTCTCAGGTCTTTCCTGAGCAAGTGCACAGCTGCACACGGCCTTGGGCATGCACAGAGCCTTCTAAATTTCCAGGATTGTGTCAGAGCTTTTCAAAGCCCTTGTGGACCTCATTCCCCAGCTTTTCTTTTTAAACTTCATGGTTAGTCAGTTGTTTGCCTCAACTGTTATCCACAACCTCAGGCAGCTGCAAAGTTAATTACTTCCCTGTAATTTGTTTCAGCAATTATCCCTGAGGAAAAGGCTTTTCACACTGGGTTAGCTCTGGGTCAGGTCAAGTAAAGATAAGTCTTAAAACTGGGGTTATCTATGGAACTGACAGACAAGTCAAACAATAGCAATTTGCTGAAAGGGGGGTGGTTTGAAAAAGTTCCAGCCCCATTCTAACTGTTTCAATGGCTGCTAAGCTGTTGGTTTTCACGATTGTGGGCTTTGGGATTTCAAGGCTAAGGATGGAAATTGGGAGAGGGACTTAAGAACAGGGCATGTTAGTATGCCACAAGGCTTACTGTTCTTACCAAGATTCAGCCATTTTTCTTGAATAAACACACTACAGAATGGTCCACATGTG
This sequence comes from Orcinus orca, assembly GCF_937001465.1. Taxonomy (NCBI): domain Eukaryota; kingdom Metazoa; phylum Chordata; class Mammalia; order Artiodactyla; family Delphinidae; genus Orcinus; species Orcinus orca. The sequence continues at coordinate 101,043,990 of NC_064580.1, read as the reverse complement.
ATTTATATCCACCATCCTGAAAAAGTTGTTTCTGACAATTTTTGTCAGTGTTCTTATTTTATCTTGGTGGAGAGGATTTTCAGAGGTCCTTTATCTGCCATTCCCACTGACATCATTCTACTTGATTTACTTTTTGAGAGAACAATCCTTAACTTAAATTTTATTTAAAGAAATACAGAAGTATTCATGAAATACTATTAAAAAATAAAGTGGAGGGCTTCCCTGGTGGCGCAGTGGTTGAGAGTCCGCCTGCCGATGCAGGGGACACGGGTTCGTGCCCCGGTCTGGGAAGATCCCACATGCCGCGGAGCGGCTGGGCCCGTGAGCCATGGCTGCTGAGCCTGCGCGTCCGGAGCCTGTGCTCCGCAACGGGAGAGGCCACAGCAATGAGAGGCCCACGTACCGCAAAAAAATAAATAAATAAAGTGGAAAAAATTTTAAATCACCAAAGCATTACCTTCTATTATTAATATTTTGATGTATATGAGATGTCAAAAATATTTCCTCTCAAGTGCCAATTTTGGTTGATTTATAATAACTACATTGAAAATAGCATTGACAAGGTTTCTGAGACTGTACCTAGGCTTGTATGAACTGCTTAATTAGTTATGTTTGCCATAAATGTAAAAGGAGAAGTGGAAGAAAGCACACTACACATTTGTTATCATTGGCAAATATTTTTCAATTATTTGTCCTATGTGAACACATAATAATTTTACCCACAATCATGAAATATTATTATATATATGTTATTTTGTTACCTTCTTTTTTCGCATACCTTCTTTTTCACCTACTAATATATGTGATCATTTGTGTCAATAAATATCTATATCTGCATTTTTAAAGCTTCTCTTTATACCAGCACATGGATACATAATGATTCATTTTGCTTATCTTTTGTTATTCAATTTGTTTTCAGTCTTTACCTTTAAAACTAACATTGCAATGAAAAGCTTATATGCAAAATTTGTACCCTAGATAAATCATTTCCTTCTGATAAGTTTGTAGTGTAACAAGAAAGAACAAAATTGGAACTCCATGTTCAATCTGTTTCTTTGACTTTAATCTTTGCTTTTTGTTGCTTTTGTTATTCTAATCATACATAATGGCCAGCCTCAGGGAACCCTGCCCCTCTGCCTGAATGTTAAAGTGCCTCTGTTTAGCTCACAGGGAGACAATCTGACCCTGTCCACCTGTGAATGGCTGCAGAAAAGAAGAAATTAACACATCCCCTCACTGAGGCTGACCATTCCAGGGGATATTTGCAAAACTTATGGCCTTTTTACTTTACTTCCTCATCTCCTCCCCCTCTCTGTGCTATAAAAGAAACTGGCATCCAAACCCTGATAAGATGGTTTTTCGGAGACACTAGTCTCCATCTTCTCGGTCTGCTGACTTTCCAAATAAAGTCATATTCCCTGCCTTAACATCTCCTCTCCAATTCATTGGCCTGTCCTGCAGCTAGCAGAGCGAGTTTGGACTCGGTAACAGTAGGATTGAAATTTCTGGATTAGAATGTATTATAATTTTAACACTTTTATTTACATTACTCAGTGTCACTCCATAAAATTTGTAGCAATTTATAATTCTACCAACAGCATGTTAAACTACCTGATACCCCCAAACTTTATCAACATTGTATGGTATCATTATTATACTCTTTACCATATGATAATAAAAGTGATTATTTTATTATCTCTTTATTTTTCATTCCTTTATTAATGGTCCTGATCTTTCAAAAAACTTTTTGCTATATTCATTTTCCCTTTCAGAGGAGCCTATTTTGATGTATTGGAAGATTAATCTTTTTCTAATTGTCTTGAAACTAGTACTAACTATATATTTTAAAAATTTATCTTATACATGTAAAAATACTTCTTTTCAGTTTAAAAATTTTTGCTTCTAGGATTTAACAATAAATTAAAATTACTCTGGAATGCCAAATAATTTCTTATAAAGTCTCCAGGTACAAATTTGCACAATCCTGGTACTCTTTATTTCCCATTTGTCTACATGTAGCTTTTTATAATTTAAACAATTTATTATTATTCAAAATATTTTATTTCTGGCTGGAAAAAAAAAGCCTCACAGAGAGTGATAAGTTATTACTACCACACTGTTGGACTGATGATCATCACTGTCATTTTTTCTCCCCAAAGATACAAGTTGTCTCTAAATTTTGGGGACATTTATAACTGACTAAGAGTATTTTTGTCTGCTCTCTTCTCACCTCAAAAGATTAACCTGATACTTATCTTCATCTATCTAAATGTTTTAATTTTTAATTCAATAGTAATACATGAATATAAGCTTATTTAAAAATAAAAATCAAGCATAAAGGGAGGGATATAGGGAAAAAGTAGAAATGAATCACCAGCCTCCCAAACTCACTTTTTCCCCACTAGAAAATAAGCTCTATGGTCAGGATTTTTTTCTGTTTTGTTTTGTTAATGTATCCCAAGTACCTAGAAAAGTGTCTGGCATTTAAATAGCTGCTCCATCAACATCTGTTGAATACTTTAACAAATGAATGAAATAATAAATATTTAAGCACAGTTACAGTTTGCTTTTTTTCCTACTTTACATAGCTATGTGTATGTATACATTTTCCTCTCACTTTTAAATCATCATACTAAACAAATTGTTTTACAATTTAATATTTTCTCCATAACATTATAACTTGAACATCTTTTCACTAAATTGTGATCTACATTATTCTTCTAAGAGCTGCATAGTACTCCATAGTGGACATGGATCATTATTCACTTAATCATTCCCTATTGACATAAATTTCCCCCATAATGTTTTGTTATTTAAAAATTCTGCAAGGGCTCTATTTACAATAGCCAGGACATGGAAGCAACCTAAGTGTCCATCAACAGATGAATAGATAAAGAAGATGTGGCACATATATACAATGGAATATTACTCAGCCATAAAAAGAAACAAAATTGAGTTATTTGTAGTGAGGTGGGTGGACCTAGAGTCTGTCATACAGAGTGAAGTAAGTCAGAAAGAGAAAAACAAATACCGTATGCCAACACATATATATGGAATCTAAAAAAAAATGGCTCTGAAGAACGTAGGGGCAGGACAGGAATAAAGATGCAGATGTAGGGAATGGACTTGAGGACATGGGGAGGGGGAAGGGTAAGCTGGGACGAAGTAAGAGAGTGACATGGACATATATACACTACCAAATGTAAAATAGATAGCTAGTGGGAAGCAGCTGCATAGCACAGGGAGATCAGCTCAGTGCTTTGTGACCACCTAGAGGGGTGGGATAGGGAGGATGGGAGGGAGACACAAGAGGGAGGAGATTTGGGGATATATGTATATGTATAGCTGATTCACTTTGTTATAAAGCAGAAACTAACACACCATTGTAAAGCAATTATACTCCAATAAAGATGTTAACAAAAAAAAGAACAATCACTGAACAAAAATAATTTTTTTTTGATTCTGCAAGGAACATTCTTCTGTGTGTGTGTATTACATGTGAGTATTTCTATAGGATAGATTCATTTCTAAGTGAAATTTTGTGTCGATGTGTCCCAAAAAGCTCTCCAAAGAGTTTTACTAATTTACTCTGCCACAGAGGGCTGATATTGCACTGGTGTATACTTGTGGAGTACATTGACTAGTGTCCATTTTTGGTCAGAGCCAGTGCCATACCAATTATTAATTTATTAAGTATCATCTCTGCTTCCCACAAAAAATATATGAAGACTTCTTTCCCCCACACATTCATCCACACCCATTTTTATGTTCACAATCTTTTAAATTTTTAAATCCAATGAATGAGGAATAATACTCATTATTGATTTAATTTGTATTTTCCTGATTACTAATTAAGTTAAGCATTAACTTTTAATGTATTCATTGGTCATTTGTACTAGTTGTTCTATGAAATGCCTGATTGTTTTTCCATTGGATTATTGACTGTTTCTTGATTTGTAGATGTTCTTGAGATATTATAGATATTAATCATTTTCTTTTATATGCATTATAAATATTTTGTCATATTTTTGTCAGTTTATTATTGGTGTTTCTTGCCATATGGGAAGTTTTATGATTTGGAGGACTTCTGTCCTGTTGGGAGGCACTTCACCATGCCAAAGTTATAACATATAACAATAACTGTGTGCAAAATTCATATTCTTATTATTTGTCTACATATCAAATTATAGGTTTCAAGTTATTTCCTTTGAAATTTTGAAGACCCTGCTTCACTGTTTTCTAGATTTAATGTTGCAGGGGTCAACTCTATTTTGTTCCTTTCTAGGTATCCTATTTGTTTCTCTTTGGAAATATCTTTATAATGATGACATTCAGAAATTTCACTAAGGTATGTTTTGATATAGGTCTTCTTTAGTTATTGTTACTCTGCATTTTGTGGACCCTTTCAAGGTAAATCTTTCAGGCTTCATTCATCTCATAAAATTTATCTTCTATTATTTCTTTTTTTTTTTAAAGAATGATAGATGTTTTTATTGGATTTTAATTACAACTGTGTGTAACTTTGAACTATAAAATAATTTAAAGAGATTAAGCAGAAAATTAACCATAGTAAAAAAGCAGGATTGTTGTAGTAGGAACACATTCTACCTGCTAGCAATGCAGATTTCAGTTTTTCTTGCTGATCATTAAATTCTGTTTTCTAAGGATAAAAGCGATATAGATGCATACATACAAGCTACAGCCAAAAATATATTTCAAGCTTGTGAGACCACTGGTCTTCCCAGCCCAGTAGTCTTCCTCTGATAATGACATCCTATCACTTTGGGGGAACACATGAATGTGATTCTTAAAGATCAGGATCTGCATGGATTTCATCAGTGAAAGTTTATTCTGGAGTATTTCTAACTTCTACCAGCATAATGAAATGGTTGTTTACACCACTAAGTTTGGAGTGTCTTCTATTATTTCTTTAATCATTTTCTTCCATTCTGGCATTACTTTTAAATAGATGTTGGAACTTCCAATTCTAATCTCTATGTATTTTAACTTTTTCTAAAACGTTTTCTTCTCCTTGACCATTTTTTTGCACTCTCTTCTGAAAGAATCCAAATATTAGTTCTTCCAATCCAGTAATTAATTTTCAGCTGTATCAATTCTGTGATTCCGTTTATCAACTGTGGAGTTATTTTTAGTAGTTTGCTTAATAACTACTTAATATTTTGAATATATAGTATACAAATAAGGTTAAAAATACAAAATTTAAAAAATTAAAGGGTACACTGAAAAACTAAGGTGCTCAATCACTCATTTGTCTGAGATATCCAGTTACTCATCACAGGGCAAATACTATGACCAGTTCCTTGCATCAATTTCCAGAGATATTCTCTATATATAGAATGCTTATATATATGTATGCATTCAAATATATATATATATACACAATTTATAAACAAATGGTAACAAACTATACATACTATTAATCAGCTTAAGTTAGTGAGGATTTTGTTTATTTTTTATCAGTTTATCCCAAAGATTGTCATATATAAGCTAACAAAACTGCCTTATTCTTTCTAACAGCTCTAATGTCTTATATTGTATGAATATAACATAATTTGCTACAAAATTCCATTTAAATAGGCATATGAGCTATCTTCAGTCTTTTGCTATTATAAACAATACTTAAATAGCTGTCTTTTCATAAATTTCATTGCTCACATATGCCAACATAAACTTGGATAAGTTCCTAGAACTGAAATTACTATGAGAAAGGTTATGTACATTATTGCCAAATTGTCCTCCCTAAGAGTTGCACCAATTGACCATCCAGACTCCAACGTATAACAATCTCTATTTATACATACTTTACCAACAAAATATTCATCTTGGCCAATTTGGTGGGTTAAACTGTATACTGTATTTTAAATTTGTATTCTCATAGGAGTGAGGATTCAATTTTTTTTAAACAATATATATTCTCTCTGTATACCACCATTCTCACTACATCAAAGCTTCCTCCATCACTTTTAACAGGATATTAAAGTGAATATATTTCCAGAAAGAACACATAAGTGTACACCACAGTAATTTTTAACAAACTAAACACATCTATGTAACTAGTCCCTAGCTCAAGAATCATGCTATGGTTACATGTGGCCCAGAAGCACCATTCATGGCCCCTCTGAGTCCCTCTACCAACAGTAAGGATCAGTCTGACTTCTAACCCCATAGTTTATTGCACTTTATATTAATAGAATCATACGATTTATACTCTTTTGTATCTGGCTTCTTTCACATAACATTATGTTTATTAAGTGCATTCATATTGTTGTATGCAGCTATTGCCAAACTTTTCCAAAGCAGTTGTACAAATGTATACTCCCAGCAGAAGAATATGAGAGTTCCAGTTGCTCCAAATCTTTGACAAAACTTTTTTTGTGTCCTTTTTTATTTTACCCATTCTGGTGGATATATAATTGTTTCACAATGCCATTTAATTTGTGTTTTTCTGTTGGCTAATAAACTTGAGAACCTTTTCATATATTGATTCGCCTTTTGGCTATCTTCTATTGTGAAGTGTCTGTTTAAAGTACTTTGCACATTTTTAACTTGAGATCAGTGTCTTTATTCTTATTGATTTCTAGGAGTTCTTTATATATTCTGGATATTTATATATTAAGACATATACATAAATTGCAAAGTATTAAAAATATTGTCTCTCACACTGGCTTGTTTTTCCCCTTCCAATTGTGTTTTTTTGATGAACAAATTTTCACAATTAAAATAAGGTCCAATTTGTTATTCTCATTTTTTTTTCTTTTATAGTTATCACTTTTTGTGCCTTATTTAAGAAATCTTTGAAAACTCCAAGGTCAAAAATATGTCCTATGTCTTCCTCTACAGAAAATTATTTTAGAACCTCTCACTAATAGATCTGCAACCTATCCATAATTGATATTTGATATTTATGTATGATGTGAGGTAGGAATAGGACTCAAAGTACACTATTTTTGTATGGACATCCAAATGATCCAGTAACATCTGTTAATAGATAACCAAAAAGGACCTACTGTATAGCACAGGGAATTCTACTCTATATTCTGTAACAACCTATATGGGAAGAATGAACATCTTTGAATATGTTTAAGACATTTGTATTTCCTTTTCCCAAATACCTGCCCAAGTCTTCCAATTTTCCTATTGGGTTGTCCATCTTTTACAGATTTATTTTTAAAGACATTTTATGTATTCACAAAAATTAGCCCTTTGACTGCCATAGTTTAATATTTTAACATTTTTATTCAAATTGTAAGTTGTCTTTTATTTTATTTTGGTAGGTTTTTCTGGCCATGCATACTTCTGTAAAATTTATATAGTGAAATTTGTCTTTCTTAAAAAAAATAGGTCTGGACGTTAAGACATGCTTAGAAAATGTCATTCCCACATGAAGATTATAAGAATAAATTTTGATGTTATCTTCTAATACTCTTAGATTTTTATTTTTAAATCTTTTATTCTTTTAGAATGTTTTTTTTTTGCAGTACATGGGCCTCTCACTGTTGTGGCCTCTCCCACTGCAGAGCACAGGCTCCGGACGCGCAGGCTCAGTGTCCATGGCTCACAGGCCCAGCCACTCTGTGGCATGTGGGATCTTCCCGGACCAGGGCACGAACCCGTGTCCCCTGCATCGGCAGGCGGACTCTCAACCACTGTGCCACCAGGGAAGCCCTAGAATGTATTTTATTCTAGAGAATATATTCTATTCTAAGCAATCTAATGTGATTTTCTTCCTGAAGGTTATCCATTTGTTCCAAAACCATTTATAAAATAATCCAATTTTCTCCAATGTTATGAATCACAAATTTTAATGTATTACATTCCTGTATTTATTTGACTTTTTATATACACTCTAATTTGTTCCAGTAATCTGCTTATCAATTCCTGGGCCAAAACAACATTGTTTAGTAATTATATCTATTCCTTCATTATTAAACTTTTTTCCAATATATTCCTCAGTATTTTTGCACATTTATTTTTCCACATGAAATTTATTATCATATTATTCTATGAATTAATACAAATTGTCAGTTTTTCAACTTGAAATCTCTTAAATTAATGATATCTATAATTTTATTTACAACATTTGGCATTTCAAAGGTGTTAGGATTTGTATAATATTTTTCTACATTTATATTTTATACATTTTATATTTACAAGCTTCTATTTCTTATTTTAAAAATTTATTTGTATATGCCTTCCAATGTTTCCAAAACATTTAAGGTGACTTGCCATTAAGGATAGACAATAGAAGCTGTAAGAGGTAAATTACACTTATGCTGCTTCAGGCACCTTACTGAACACATTCTTTATAAACTATATTCTTCATAACAATACTGTGAGATATTTTAAGTATTATTGATGACAAAAGAGGCTCAGGGAGGTTACAAAATTTTCCCAAGTCACATAGCTAGTGAATGGTAGAGTCAGAATTTGAATCCATAGGTGTCTTGTTCCAAGTTCTGTCTCTCTTTACTACTATGCTGCTCTCCACATACCACATGGCTCTACACAAATTAAAGATCAAAGTCCATTTGGTGGAAATAGAATAGGAAGAAAATAATATGTCAATATTGTATAGGTGAGTGGTAAATTGCAAAAAAAAAAATAAAAATAAGCTCTGTTTTTCATTGTTGCAAAAAGGAAGAATAACAGCTTATCAGGGGAGATAAACTATTTACTGGCATCAAATTTTAAGAGGTTTCAAGAGTCTGGTGTCCTCTACCTCTAACATTCCAGGATTTAGAGAACATGCTGGTCTTCAAATGCTTTCTGACTTAATAAGCTACCATTGGAAATTACTTGTAGCTCAGAATTTTACCAAATACTCTGAAGAAGATGCACTTATGTGGTATGTGCCAGAATCACCTCTGGACAATAATGATCTAAAAAATTGGTATGACTTTTAAAAGAGAAGATTATCAAATAATCTCTGGTGAACCAAACCTAAATATCATTTTTGAGAGTGCCAAGAAAGTACAGTAATAGAGGTCAGAAATGGGAATCCAGCCATTATTTCTTTGGTGCTCCCCAGTTCAGACATGTAGGATGTGTTCCTGACTCCCCTGAACCCATTCTTTCACCCACATGCATGATTTCATGAGCCAATTACCCATAAATGTATTCAGTCAACACATATTTTTTAATGATCAATTATTAACTCCATTTCCAGCCCTCTCCCCATCTAGAGAAGTGGGGGCAGGGCTGAAAATGTCAAGCTTCTAATCATGGCTTGGTCTTCCTTGTGGCCAGCCCCCATCCTGAAGGCATCCAGAAGCCCTCCTAGAGTCACCTCATTAGAATAAAAGATGCTCTAAGTGCTCTTATTACTCAGGAATTTACAGGGGTTTTAGGAACTCTGTGTCAGGACTAGGAGTAAAGACCAAATGTAAATATTTCTCATTATGAATCACAGTATCACAACATATAAATGTTTATTTTCTTATTTCTCCTTCTTTCTTACACAAATGTAGCATATGATATATGCTGTCTTGCACCTTCCTTTTTTAAATTTTTATTTTACATGTGTCTGGTGCCCCAATCTTTGTGGCTGATGCCCAGGGATGCCACTTGACTGCCTGGCTGTGGAGGACAGGGGAGCTTGCATTCCTCATCCCATGGGACTTTAATAATCACTGTCACCCAGAAAGAAGCCCATATCCTTGTCTGGTGCCCTGATTTTTACAATTGCTTCCAGGGAACACCTCTACATCCCCTGACTCTGGTGGCCAGTGGGCTTATACTCCTGGGTCCCACAGAACTGTAACTAACAGAGAGTTCTTAAACAGCTACCACACCCAAGGATCAAGCAAGGGGCAACAGGCCCAGGAGTTCAGTGTTTCTGTGGTGAGGCCTATTAGTTAATCATCATGGCTGCAGACCAAAGGGCAGGCTTCCAATTACACACACATCTAGGGGCTAACTGTAATCCTTTCCAGAAACCTTGGAAGGCAGGCTCTATCTTCACAATTTCTCTCTGTCACGCTCCAGAGCACTAGTGTCTCCTGAAGGGGAGATTTATATATGGCTAGTGCCCTGGTTTTTATATCTGGTGCCTCAGTTTTTGCAGCTGCCACCTAGAAGATGCCCCTTGATCGCCTGGCTCTAGTAGCCAGAGGGCTTGGATTCCTGGGTGCCACAGCACTGTGGCAGTCCAAGACATGGTTCTTGGTAGGCTGCCACTCCCAGCATAGTGCACAGACATTAGACTGAGGCACACTTCCCAGTCTTTCTGTGAAAGATGCACCTTTGCTTGTCAAGGAGCATCAGCCTGAAGGACAGGTTTCAGGTTTGGCACACATCTAGTGGACTATGGAGCTGCTCTCAAGAAACATAGGCTGTGGACACCACCATGGCATTCACCCTCTGCCTTGCTCCAACTCACCAGAATCTCCCAGGAAAGAGCTTATACACTTATCTGGAGCCCCAATTTTTGTGACTGCCACTCAGGAGATACTGCCTGATCACCTGGCCAGCAGGGTTTATGCTCGTGGTCCCACATGACTGAATAGATTTGCATATTATTAAAAGCTGCTACCTGAGGGTCTGGCTTCCAAACAACCTAAATCTAGGTGCTAAGATTCTCCCCTTAGAGATATTGACAGGTCTTGGCACATCCTCAACTATTAGGTACTGTTAAAAATATAATAGGCTTCTTGGACAAGCACAGAGACTTGAGACAAAACAAAGAGCTGGACTGAACAACAACGTTCACCTCCTACATGAGACCATGCCCTCAAGACTGGGAGAAGTGTTTTTTCTACTATATAGAAACCAACAAAGTGAGTCAAGCAAAATGAAGAAACAGTAATATGTTCCAAATGAAAGAACAAGATAAAACCTCAGAAAAAAAGAAAAGAAAACCTTAATGAAATGGAGATAAGTAATTTACCGGATAAAGAGCTCACAACAGTGGTCATAAAGATGCTTACTGAACTGAGGAGAATAATGGATGAATATAGTGAGAACTTCAGCAAAGAGATGGAAAGTATAGAAAGTACCAAGTAGAAGTCACAGAGCTGAAGAATACATTAACTTAACTGAAAAATACACTGGAGAAGTTCAACAGAAGACTAGATGAAGCAGAAGAAAGAATAAGTCAACTCAAAGACAAGGCAGTGGAACTCACCCAATCAGAGCAGCAAAACAGAAAAAGAATTTAAAAAGTAAAGATAGCTTCAGGGGCTTATGGGACTACATCAAACAGACTAACATTCACATTATAGGGATCCCAGAAGGAGAAGAGAGAGAGGAAGGAGCAAAAATCTTGTTTGAAGATATAATGGCTGAAAACTTGCCTAACTGGGCAAGGAAATGGACATCCAGATCTAGGAAGCCTAGAGAATTCCAAAAAGATGAACCCAAAGAGACCCACACTGACACATTATAATTAAAATGTCAAAATTTAAAGACAAGGAGAAAATATTAAAAGCAGAAGACAAAAACAGTTTATGTACAAGGGAACACCCCCCCATAAGACTATCAGCAGATTTTTCAGCAGAAACTTTTCAGTCTAGAGGAAAGTGGCATCATATTTTCAAAGTTCTGAAAGAAAAATACTTCCAACCAAGAATTCCCTACCCAGCAAAGTTATCATTCAGAATGAAGAACAGATAAAGAGTTTTCCAGACAAGTAAAACCTAAAGAATTTCATCACCACTAAACTAGCCTTAGAAGACATGCTAAAGTGACTTCTTTAAGCTGAAAAGAAAGAGCACTAAATAATAACAAGAAAACATATGAAAGAATAAATCTCACTGGAAGGTAGATATATAGTGAGATAGTGGATTAATCAGTTATAAAGCTAGTATTAAGGTTAAAATACAAGAGTAGTAAAAAAAAAAACTATTGTTACAATAATTAGTTAATGGATATACAAGATAAAAAATGTAAAATGTGACATCAAATCCATAAAACATCAGGGGGGAAATAAAAATGTTCAGCTTTAAAATGGGGCCAACTTAAGTTGTTGTCAACTTAAAATAGACTGTTGTACCTATAACTTGTTACAGGTACCCCCCTTTTGCTTCTGCTGTGGGCAAGATATGGTGCTAGGTGCTTTACATACATTATTTCAGTTTATTCTTACAAGATTGGTATTATTTTTCAATGGATGAGGTAACTAAGGTTCAGGGAGATTTGTTAACATGCCCAAACCCTTCACTCTGATACCATAACTCTTACAAACTCTACCATTCTGCCTCCCCAAATATCCAGCTATTTACTGTGCTGCATTGGTACTTTCTATGAAGGTGTTTAGGTATCCAAGCTTTCATAGAAGAGGCTATTTCAGGACAATATTAAGTAGACTTTATTGAATGTGATCCCAGGTAGATCTGCTATGTTAGAACCTACAAGACTACATTAGAGTGAAGTTACAGTGTATTACCTGTGGATACATGACTACATTGTATTAGGTTAGGTGTGGAGGTCAACACAATGCATTGCCATCATAATGCAAATATAAGTGGTGAATAAATGACCATATGCCTGGCATATGTTTAATTTCATTAGGAATAAACAGTAAGTGACAAATGTTACATCTCATTTGAATCCCAATAACTAAATGTCACACTTCATAGATGATACTCATTGAAAGAGATGATTTGTGAAAAGAGGACTGGTGTCTAAATAGATACTTATTTCATGGGTCTAATTTTGTTTCAGTCCCTTAGATTTAAGCAGTAATTAGAAGCAGAGTAAAATTCTATCTTGGTCTTCCAAAGACAGCTTATGTTTTGCTTCCTGTAGGTTTTAATGTTCCCATGTCGAAGATGTGGCGCCTACCCTGGATGGTCATGAATACCCCATCTGTTCATCTTCAATAACTGGGGCATATGCTATTGGCATGGCATCCAGCCAACCAATAACTGCACTCAAGAATTTTGTCTTTTCTTCCCACTTGTGCCGTAGGAGACATATAGAAGCCAACACAAAGCCATGAAAATTTCCAGTTGTGCTCAGAGAGGCAATTAATACAGTAACAAGCAATTCCCCTAGTTCTTTCTTTCTTTTCTCCACATTTGATTACTATATCCTTCAAAGATGAATGTGGGGGCTAGAGGATCCCACTTTGAAACACACTGTTTATCTCAGAGAGGAAAAGAAATATATGTCACTTGTGGAACACTTGAGAATTTGAAAGGGTCATTGTAAACTGCAGCTAAAAGACCTTGGCACTTCCAGCCTAGGCCTCTGGTAGGGTAGCTGTTCTCCTGGCTTGCTCTTCTCTCCATCACAAATAGGTCTCTTGAAGCTTAAAACATTTTGACTGTTGCATTATGTGATGAGATTAACAACAGTAGTATTAGTAATAATAATAATGATATTTCACTACGAAGCAAATGGAAATTCACCTCAGTATAGCTGAGAGGATGGCATTACTCTATTTTAGCTGAGCATTCAGGAATTATCTTTATAGAGGAGACAAGAGAGTTGGCTGAATGGGAAACAATAGAAAAAGAGAGTAAGTCTCCTGAACAGCTATAAGAAATGATGCACCTCTTCCAAAACAATGGTTTTAATCTAGTTTTGAGTCTAAGAGGGCCTAGAAAGAGGCATAAGGTAAAGCACAACTTTTCTTAGTGAGCAACAGGGAAAGACTACATGCTTCTCATAAATGAAAATATAAGAATGTAGGTCATGTTTCTAATTCCTATAATATCTCAAAAGGTAAACTGACTCTCAAGCCTTTGGAATAATCTGTTATAAGAACAAGAATCTTATTAAAGAAAACTGAGGATGTTCTCAGTAAGATGTGTTGTGGGAAGACATGAGCCTCTAGGCAGCATAAAAAAGCCACTGAGGATTACACATAAACTTTTTGAAATTCTAACTTCCCATAATTGATATATGTGTTGATCCATGAATCTAGACCCCTGCTATAATAAGCTGTTGTTAATTATAGAAGCAGGTCATATTTGAGAGTATTTTAGGATAGAAATATGATGAGAATCACAAGTGCAAAAAAGAAAAAGATCCAAAATAATAGGAAAACAGTAAGAAGTTTATAAACTGTTAATCATTCAACAAATATGTATTGAGTACTTGACTTGGCATAGCATTGCACTAGAAATAAGGGGGTAAAAACTCAATTTCAGGAGAGTAATCAGAGGACATTGTGATATGGAGCTTGCCCAATGCCAATTTTAGATTGAAAGGATCTAAAAACAAAGGAAGAGTAGTGCCTTGAAGTATATCTGGAAAGTTGTTCCTGGTTTCTATTTAAGAAAATATTGAAGCTAAAAAGTAATACAAATGAACTTATTTACAAAACAGAAACAGACACACAGACACAGAAAACAAACGTATGGTTACCAAAGGGAATGGAGGGAAGGAATAAATTAGGAGTATGGGGATTAACAGAATCACACTACCATATGTAAAATACAAAAACGACAAAGATTTGCTGTACAGCACAGGGAGCTACAGTCAATATCTTGTAAAAACCTATAATGGAAAAGAATCTGAAAAAGAATATATATATAACCGAATGTGTGACTGAATCACTTTGAAACTAATCACCTGAAACTAACACAATATTGTAAATCAACTAAACTTCAATTTTAAAATATTGGAGAGATGTAAACTGAAAGTAAAATTTGAGATCTTTGTAGTGCATCTCCTACATCTCACACATAAGAACAACGAATATCTGTAATCTCTTAGCTAAGGTTCATCAAGCTTTATGTTGAAAGCAAATTGATCCAAAGCTGTGATATTTCAAGACAGAGCAAAGCTCTTAGCTTCCTGACTTTCATAAATATCAGTCTTATAAGAATCATAGTCCCTGATGAAAATTTGATAAAAACTATGGACTTTCTCCCAAGAAAATTGTACATTATCTACACATATTTTAATTTGTATAGTAATTTCAGGAATTTCAAGACTGTTTTTCAGTCCACCCATGGAACTTATAAGAGTATTTGAACTTCTTAAGAGAAGATCTACTTTATCAGAAGATATTCCAGAGCTCATGGTGTGCAGATATTAGTTCTGGGAATTGGGGAAATCTGTTCACTTGGAAGTTCTTGCATGGACAGAGAGCTCTTTTAATCTTAACAGGAGGATATAACTTGCTGATTTCCAAGCAGCCTTAAGCTCAGAAACATAAACTTTGATTAGTGAGGTATGTCTTCTAAGATGGTAAGCAGGGACCCACAAATTGTTCCAACTAGATTTCAACTCATATTCAAGAATTTTGATATACTGAGAAATTCCTTAGAGGAACTTCTGTGGTGACTATAAGGTAATAGACTCCCTGTATGCATGTTGGACAGTCACCAGGAGAGGTGGGCTTCTTCCAAAAGGTATATAGGGCCTAGTACTTCCTAGAACAAACAGAATCTGTAACCTCTTATTTCAGGAAAGAATATCCCACAGATACATAAGAAAGTAGAATAAGGATAAAAGCTTTAATATGTAGGATCCCTGAAGGAATAGATACCCCCTTTTTGGATGAAGTTGGTTTATGACATGTTAAGATTAAAGTATTATAGTACAATACTTGTAGAGTCTCAGAAGGACAGTTGAAAATATGAATCCAAAACTTGGAATACAGGTTGGGGTTGGATACATAGTTTTGTGAGTCACTCATTATCTAATTATCTTTTCCCAGTTAGCCATTTATCCTTCATATTTTCCTGTCCTTGTTAATGGTATCACTATCTATTGGCCCAAACTAAAAACATGGGAGTATTTTAACACTTTCTCTTCAATTATTATCTACTTGTACCACATTTGAAGGATCATTAGTTGCTCTATACTTGTGCCATTACTTTAGTTCAGGCCATCATCAGTCCAGGCTGTTGCAATAGCCCCCTCACTGATCTCCTAGAAATCAAACTCTCTCCCCTACAGGTCAGCCTCACCATAACAGCCAGTTATCTTCTTAAAGTTAATTTATGTCATTTCATCACATAAAAAGTCTGTTGTTCTTTTTTTGTAGATTTTTTTTTAATTTTAATTTTTATTCTTTTTATTAACGTATATTAACGTATAGTTGATTTACAAAAGGTCTGTTGTTCTGAAGAAAGTCAGTACTGCATGATCCACCTTCTGAGGTTAAATAACTAGAAATTCTACAAGCTATGTTTTCTTCTAAGAGATGCATATAACATATTATTATATTCAAGGCTCTGACAATTCCTGCCCTTCGATCCAGCATTTTCCACATATATTTGGCCATGGAATTTTTTCACAGAAACTTTATCCAAACCCTCTCAAGTTAGTGTTAGCTGAAATACATTTTGGGAAATGCTCACCTATGGGTTAAAATATAAAATAGCTTGGAATATGAGACCACATGAAGTTTGAGCCCCACGCATTGCTACAGACATTTTTAAACCACTTATTACTCCATTCCTCCATTCTCGCTCTAACTACATCAAACCTTTTACCATTTCTACATACTGAAGATTATCATTATCTTCATTATTACTGCATATACTACAGTAACAATTTTGAAAAGAAATAAAATCATAGGTATCAATTTAGTTTACCCATCCCCTATGCTCCTACTTAATATTAGGGATTGAAGATACAAAGAAAGAAAGATTAAGCACTGAGGAAGTCAAAATTTGGGGGCAAAAAAGAATGAGGACAACTTGGTGGAGTATATGTTTACTTATTTTGAAGGAAAGATGGAAGGTAAGAAATAAGAAAATTTGACTCTTGGAGGGAAAGCTGACATTTAAAAAAATGGACAAATATTTTTTGAATGCCCACTATGTGCTGAGCTTTGCACCAGACACACAAAACTCTTGCAATGAATGTTTTAATCCCATTTTAAAGTTCAGTGAGAAAAAGTAAGCAGCAAATGTAGTTTCAAATACAGATCTGTTTGACATTTTCCATGGCATTACACAAAAGTGAATTGGAAATAAAAATAAATAATAGGTGAAACATTATGGATTAGCATATTATTAGTAATAATACTAAACTATTTGATAACATTTATTGAGTGCTTACTATGAGCTAAGCCATGTTCTAAGAAATGAGACTGAAGAAAGTTATTTCCTTTCTATTTGTTATTTCCGGTCTCCAACAGCAGACTGCATATTGTTATCAATGCCACTGTTTATTAGGGAATCCATTGAGATTTTATAAGCAGAAGGTAAGTGAAGTACTTACCCACTGAAAGACAGGGTTTAGAAATCATAAATACTTACTGTACTTGGTAAATGGTTCTAAAATGAGGGTCTCAAAATAAGTGATATCAACAAGCGATGTGGAATTTCTTATGAGAAAAACAACCTTTAAAAAAGAATTCTTGAAAAATAACAGTATATATAAACCTATATATAAACAAATAATGTACATATAAACAAATATTTCAAGAGAAGATTAGGAATAACTGAAAGTTCACAATTATAAACTATAATGAAATGCATAGTAAATTATTAGTTGAAACCAAAATAAAAGCTATAATATTTAAGTCACTCACTTGTTTAAGACAAAAGTGAGGCAAAGGGGAAGAAAAGAGACACCTAATCTCTAACTGTACAATTGCAGAAAATGCATACTATATGAATGCATTGGGAAAATGTATTTACCTACAAAAGTGGGAAAATAATTCTAAAGGGGATGGGGTGAAGGAGGGGGAGATGAGGGGGTAAGAGTGAAAATTCTTAGGTATCATACAAAGACCTCATGGACTAATGGAAATTCAGGAACTATAGAAGCTTAAAGCAGTAGCTGAAATTTTTACCTTGAAGATAAAGTGGTAATAGAAAAAAGGAATAAAAGAAAATAAGTAGAACAAATTTATACTTCTGGCTATGACACAGACTCTGGTACCAGACTTGTCCTTCCACTATAAACAATTAGAAAACTAAACGAAATATATGAATTAATCATTTTCATATATTGGGAAATATGCCGTACAGGTCAGTGAACATTGAGAAAAGAAAACTGAACAAAGGGAGCCTTACTATTTCCCTGACTTTCTGCTTGGAGGTACTCTCTGCACTCCATGTGTGGAAGGGCTCCCAAACACAACAGGGCATCTTGCTGATTTCAAGAGACAGATTGAAGTTTGGGAATGCTATGTGACTATAATTTGCAAGGCAGCATACTAGAGAAGAGACAGCCACATAGAGAATGAGCTCTCAAGATCTTCATTGGTGATCTCCTAGAGTCTTTGGCTGAATAATTACTTTCAGAATATATAAAGAACCTCCAAATGTAATAATAAGAAACTGAGCAATCCAATTTTAAAAAGAGTCAAACATTTGAATAGACACATCATTAGAGAAGATACACAGATGATAAGTACATGGAAAGATGCTCAACATCATTATTCATTGATGAAATGCAAATTAAAACCAGAATGAGTTATCACTGCACAACTATTAACATGGTCAACCATACCAAGTGGTGAAGATACAGAGAAACCGGAATTCTCAAATACAGCTTGTGGGAATGTAAAATGGTACAACCACTTTCAAAAACTGTTTGACAGTTCCTTAAAAAGCTAATCATGAACCTACCATATGATCCAGCCACTCCAATCCAACAGAAACAAATATACATATCCACACAAACACGTGTAGACTAATGTTTATAGCAGTGTTATTTTTAATAGCCAGAAGCTGGAAACAACCCAATTGTCCATGAACAGGGAATGAACAAACAGTTTGTGGTATATCAATAGAGTCGAATATTATTTGGCCATAAAAAAGAATACATTATCAACATATGCAATAATATGGATGAATATATAAATACGTATGCTGAGTAAAAGAAGCCAGATGAAGAAGTACATTTTGTATAATTCCATTTATAGAAAATTAAAACTAAACTATAGTAATGGAGAACAGATCAGTGGTAAGATGACAGGGACCAGGGAAAAGCAAGAAGGTGAGATCACAGAAGCAAACAAGGAAACATTTGCAGGTAGTAGATCTATTCACTGTCATGACTGTGGTGACAGTTTTGCAAACATATATTTACATCAAAATGTAGCAATTTGTATAATTTAAATATGGTCACTTAGTATGTCAACTACACCTCAATTGAAAAGCCACAAAAGTAACAAAGGAAAAAAAGACAGTAGAATAAATGAAACCTTAGAACAATATACCTCATAAATATAAGTGCAAAAATTCTTACAAAATGTTATCAAATAGCAACTAGCTATATATAAGGATAATATATCGGGGCTTCCCTCGTGGCACAGTGGTTAAGAATCTGCCTACCAATGCAGTGGACACAGGTTCGATCCCTGGTCCAGGAAGATCCCACATGCCACAGAGCAACTAAGCCCATGCGTCACAACTACTGAGCCTGTGCTCTACCTGAGAGCCACAACTACTGAGCCCAAGTGCTGCAACTACTGAAGCCTGCGTGCCTAGAGCCCACCCTCCACAACAAGAGAAGCCACCACAATGAGAAGCCCGCACACCGCAAAGAAGAGTAGCCCCTGCTCGCTGCAACTAGAGAGAGCCCGCGTGCAGCAATGAAGACCCAACAGAGCCAAAAATAAATAAATAAATAAACAAATAAAACTTTAAAAAAAAAAAAAAGCATAATATATCATACTCAAGTGGAATTTACTCCAGGAATTCTAGATTGGTTTTCATTGAAAAAAATAATCAATTTAACTCTTAAACAACCAATGGCTCCAAGAAAAAATCCCAAAGGAAATTAGAAAATATATTGAGAAAGACGAAAATACAACATACCCAAACTCATGGGATGTAGTGAAAGAAGCTTTCAGAAGAAAATTTATAATTGTAAATTATATATTAACATTAAAAGAAGAAAAATCTCAAATCAGCAACCTAATTTTATACCTCAAGGAACTAGAGAAAGGAGAACAAAGTAAACCAAAATCTAGCAGAAGGAAGCAAATGATAAAATTTAGAGCAGAGATAAATGAAATAGAAAAACAATGTGAAAATAAATAAAACTAAGGGTAGGTTCTTTGAAAAAAATCAACAAAATTCACAAACTTTTAGCAAAAAATGACATAGAACAAAAGAGAAAAAACTCAATCAACTAAAATCAGAAATGAAAATAACATTAGTACTATAATTTTTTACAGAAAGAAAAAGTATTATAAAAGAGTACTATAAACAAATATATGCCAACAAATTGGATAACCTGGATGAAATGAACAAATTTTTAGAAACACACAACCTACCAAGACTGAACCATGAGGAAATAGAAAATCTGAATAGATCTATAATAGTAAAGAGATGAATCAGGTTCAAAAGCATCCCAAAAGGAAAAGCTCTGTACTAGTGGCTTCACTAGTGAATTCTACCAAATATTTAGGAAGAATTCATGCCAATCCTTCCCCAAAGATTTCAAAAACTTGAAGCAGAAGAAACACTTCCTAACTCATTCTATGAGGCTAGCATTATCATGATATCAAAACCAGAAAAAGATACTACAAGAAAGCTACAGACCACTATCCATTATGAATATTGATGCAAAAATCCTTAACAAAATACTAGCAAACCAAATTCAACAGCACATTTAGAGGATTATACACCATGACCAAGTGGTATTTATTCCTAGACTGAAAGGATGGTTCAACATACAAAAATCAGTCAAACAAAAATCAGTCAATGTGGGCTTCCCTGGTGGCACAGCGGTTGAGAGTCCGCCTGCCGATGCAGGGGACATGGGTTCGTGCCCCGGTCCGGGAAGATCTCACATGCTGCGGAGCAGCTAGGCCCGTAAGCCCTGGCCGCTGAGCCTGTGCATCCGGAGCCTGTGCTCCGCAACGGGAGTGGCCACAACAGTGAGAGGCCCACGTACCGCAAAAAACTAAAAAAATAAATCAGTGTGATATGCCACGTTAACAAAATGAAGAAAAAAACCACATGATCACCTCAATGAATGCAGAAAAGCATTTGACAAACTTCAACACCCTTTCATAATAAAAAAAATTTTCAACTTAACAAAGAATAGATGGAACATAACATAATAAGGGCCATATGTAAAACAAACAAAAATCAAAAACAAAAACCTGGGGACTTCCCTGTGGTTAAGACTCCGCGCTCCCAATGCAGGAGGCCCAGGTTCGATCCCTGGTCGGGGAACTAGATCCCACATGCTGCAACTAAGACCCAGTGCAGCCAAATAAATAAATAAATATTTAAAAAAAAAAAAAACCCGCAGCTAACATCATACTCAATGGCAAAAGACTGAAAGCTTTTCCTCTAAGATCAGGAACAAGGCAAGGATGCTTACTTCCACAACTTCCTTTCAACATTGTATTGGAATTTCTAGCCAGACAAAGAAAAAGAAATAAAAGATATCCAAATTGGCAATGAAGAAGTAAAATTATCTTTGTTTGTATATAACATGATCTTATATGTAGAAAACCCTTTAAGATTCCACATAAAAAATAATTTAGACCTAATAAACAATTTCAGAAAAACTGAGGATACAAAACCAACATGCAAAAATCAGTTGTGTATCTATGCACTAACAGTGAGTAATTCATAAAGGAAATTTAGAAAACAATTCCATTTACAATAGCGTCCAAAAAATCAAATCCTTAGGAATAAACTTAACCAAGGAGGTAAAAGATTGCACACTGAAATGTACCAAATGTTGTTGAAAGAAATTAAAGAAGACATAAACAGGTGGAAAGACATCCTGTGTTCATGGATTGGAAGACGTATTATTAAGACGTCAGTAGTACCCAAAGTACTCTACAACGTAATCCCTATTAAAATCACAACCATGTTTTTCTGCAGAAATGGAAAAAAAATCTATCTCAAAATTTATATGGCATCTCAAGGGAACACAAATAGCCAAAACAATCAAAAAAGAACAAAGTTGGAAGTCTCATACTTCCTGGTTTCAAAATGTACTACATAGCTACAATAATAAAAACAGTGTGATATGGTATAAAGACGGACATACAGACCAGTGGAATAGAATAAAAAGCTCAGAAATAATGCCTCACATATATGGTAAAATGACATTTGACAAAAATTCCAATACCATTCAATGGGGAAAGGACAATCTTTTCAACAAATGGTGATGGGAAAACTGGGTATCCACATGAAAAAGAACTAATTTGGACCCTTACCTTATGCTGAAATGAAGCAGGACCCTATGGTACTTCCCCACCCACCTGCCATGTCCTCCACCTGCCTTTTGTCTGTGAAAAATCTTAGCCAAAGAATTAGTTTAATCTTTGAAGTGAGAAAATGCAGAAACAAAGGAAAACAGTTCAACAAGACTAAATAATAATAGTTTAGTCATTAAGCATAGTCAAGGACTTTTAGTTCCTCTTCATGGGCTATAGATAATATTCTGAGCCGCATCCTGTGAGCTGTCTTATAGATACTGAAGCCCACACCAGGTGGAAGAAGATAACTACATGATGACCAGGCTATAGCCATAACATAAGCTGCCACAATTCCAAGAATTGGCCTCAAAGAAATGGGAACAAACCGACCCTGGAACTGAAGATTAACTGTAACTAAAACAATCAAGATGACGCTGGTCAGACCACCACATGACCGATTTCAAGATGACTGTCAGAGCTGACTCTGCTGATTCTACATGTAGCCCCCTCCCTCCATCTATAAAAGCCCTTGCCCACTGATTGTCAGTCGGGGGTAGTCGGGCTCTGGACAGGAGTTTGCCCTCCCCCCACACACACCAGTTGCCGGCATCCAAAAAAAAAGCAAACTTTCCTTTCCACCAACCTTGCTTCTTTATTGGCTTTTGGGTGGCGAGCAGCCGGACACCCACTTTCGGTAACAATACTATATACAAAAATTAACTCACAATGGATCAAAGACCTAAATGTAACAGCTAAAACTATAGAACTCTTGGATAAAAACATAGGGAAATGCTTTATGACATTGCATTTGACAACGATTCCTTGGATATGACACCAAAAGCACAGGTAACAGAACAAAAAATAGATAAATTGGACTTAATCAAAATAAAAAATTTTGTACATCAAAGAACATTACCAACTAAGTGTAAAGATTTCCCATTTATCTGAACTGGAAGAAAGTATTTGCAAAACATATGTTGAAAGGGATTAATATCCATAATATATAAAGAATTCCTACAACTAAGCAACAAAAAGCCAAACAACCCAATTTAAAGGTGAGGAAGGAGTTAAGTGATCATTTCTCCTACAGATGGACAATAAGTCCACGAAAAGATGCTCAACATCACTAATCATCAGGGAAATGCTAGTCAAAACCACAATGAGATACCACTTCATACCCATTAGGATGGCTACTATCATAAAAATAGAAAATGACAAGTGTTGGTAAGAATGTGGTGAAATTATAATGCTTGTGCAGTCTTGATGAAAATGCAAAGTGATGTAGCTATTGTGGAAAACAGTATTGTTGTTCCTCAAAATTAAAAATAGAATTACCATATGACTGAGCAATTTCTCTTCTGGTATATACACAAAAGAATTGAAATCAGGGATTTGAACAGATATTTGTACACACATGTTCATAGTAACATTATTCACAATAGCCAGAGGGTGGAAACAATGCAAACCTTCATCAATGGATGAATGAATAAACAAAACATGGTATATACATGCAGTGGGGTACTAATTTCCACTAAAAAGGGAAGGAAACTTTAACAAATATTACATGGATGAAACTTAAAGACATTTTGCTATGTGAAACGAGCCAGACACAAAAGGACAAATATGGTATGATTCTATATATTATGTACCTAGAGTAGTCAAATTCATGGAGATAAGAAGTAGAATAGTGGTTGCTAGAGATTAGGTGGAGGGAGAAGTGGGCAGTTAATGTTCAACCGATATAGACTTTCAGTTTGTGAAGATGAAAGTTCTGGATATGGATGTTGGTGATGGTTGCACAACAATGTAAATATACTTAATATCACTAAACTGTACAGTTAAAATGTTTAAAATGGTAAATTTTATGTTATGTGTATTTTACCAGAATAAAAAATCAATTCAGTCCACCATATGAAAATAATCAGAGTAAACATTTTAAAGTTCAGAAAAGGTGCAGAAAAAGCATTTTACAAAGTTTAGCACACATTCATGAGAAATATTCTCAGTTATTTAGGAATAGAAGGGATCTTCCTCAACATGATAAAAAGCATAAGCAAACAAAATGAAACAAAACAGAAAAACAAACCCCAAACTCTTTAGCTAACATCTTGTCTAATCTTAAAAGACTGATTTTTTTCCCTTTAAGATTTACAATAACGCAAGTATGTTATCTTCTCACCACCCCCATTCAATATTGTACTTGATGTCCTACCTGGTACAATGAGGCAAGTAAAACAAATAAAAGATGTAAAATTAAAAACAAAAAGTATACTCTTATTATTTCAGAAGATGTGATTGTATTCATACAAGCTGTCATAGAATTTTTTTAAAAACTTACTGGAAATCATAAGTAAATTTAGCAAGAAAGTTGAATACAGGATCAACACCCAAAAATCAACTGTATTTCTATATACTAGAAACAAACATTTGAAAAATGAACTTTCAAATAACTATTTACAATAGCATCAAAAACCACGGCATATGTAGGATAAATTTAACAAAATATGTTCCAGATCTGTACATTGAAAACTATAAAACATTATTAAAATAAAGTATTTTTAAACCTAAATGAATGTAAATATATAGTGAATTCATATATGGAAAAGTGCATTTTGTTGAGATGTCAATTCCCCCAAATGGACTATAGATCCAACACAAAACCCCGGAAGACATTTTTTTGTAGGAATTAATAAGATGGTTGCGAATCTTACATGGAAATGCCAGGACCCCACAATACCCAAAACAAGTTTGAAAGAGAAGAGCATTGGAGAACTTACATCTCCAAGTTAACAACACTTATCATAAAACTTATAGACTTTAGGAATAGAACAAGACATATGGTCCAATTGATTATACAAATGTGCTAATTTAATTCAATGAGAAGTGAACAGTTTTTATAACAAATTGTGCTGGACCAACTGGGTATGTTAGGAAAAAATTTAGTGCTATCCTTACTTTTCAACACATACCAAAATGAACACAAAATGGAATATAGACCTAAAAATAAAAGATAAAATTGTAAAATTGTTCTAAGAAAACATAGAAAATATCTTTGTAAACATAGGTTAGGCAAATATACAACATAAAAACCTTTAGCTGGGACCAGAATAAAAGGTAAATTGGACTCCAACAATAATTCCAACACAGTAATAAGAACAGCAGAACTTTGCTCTTCGGAAGGTACTAGTAAGAGAATGAAATGGTCAGTTACAGACCAGGAACAAAATATCTCACAATAGAATTGTATCCAGAACATATTAAAAATTTTTGCAGCTAAAGACTATACAGCGTACATGGAGTTTTAGGTATGGCTGATGTTAACCGTGAAGTAGAATAGAATCCCCCCACCAATATTTCAGCATTCTCTTTACAAAGCAATGGCAGAATCACAGAGAGAGAAGTATAGTTGTCAGAGAGTTTCCGCATCATATTCACTTGAAAATCCTGTCATTGTCTTTATGCTTATTTCTAAAAATAAGAGTTTTCTGTATTCAATCGATTTTTAGAACTTGCCCAGAGATTTTCTGATGTGGGCAAAGATTTTAGAGGAAGGTTGTTTTCTCCTCTGTACAAAGTTTGTGTTTTCAAAGCTCACCACTCACATCCTTCCAACTTTCCAAAACTAAAGTCTACAATTCCAAACAAAACTATAGAATTCAGGTCTATAAAAACCTCTTTTGCCACAAAAGAAATTGATGCTGGAGGGGAGGCAGATGTTTTCTCACAGACAACTTGTAAGTTTTATTCTAGGCATCAGAATTGGTGCCGCTGATAGACTGAGTCATTAAGTTAAATGCCCTGACTATTCTTAGGTTTGTTTGGTCAATGTTTGTATTGTGACTGATAAATTTTTACACTGTTTAAGGGCCAGCAACCATGATATTGATTAAAATTAAAATAACATACACTCATCTCAGATGGAAGAAGCGGTACAACGGACATTTTTAGACTTCTCTGTTAGTGTCAATCTGGGTGGGCCATGAACTGCTCAGAAGGTTTTAGGGTTCATGATTTAGTTAAGTAGAAGTGACCTACAAAATATTCCCTAGCTGGGTAGGTCACAAAACTCAAATACCAAAAAGAGAGAGAGAGAAAGCACTGAATAGAATCAGGAGACTTGCTACGGTAGGACAAGATATAGGATATAAAATCCAGAAGGAGACAGTGATAGTTACAATAGCTACTATTTCTGGAGTGCCTTCAATTGTTGCAGAAACATCAGCCTTAAGAATGAGGTATTATTATTCCCACTTAATTAATGAAGAAATTGAAACATAGAGGGGTTACATACCTTATCCAAGATGATACAGCTAATAAGTAGTAGATCTGGAATCTGAACCTCATCTTTCTTTAAAGCCAAATTATTGTCCCCCATAATAAACAGGGTTTGTGACTTTCAATTCCATCAGACAAACTATTTGTTCTCTGTACTATTTTATATTATTTTCTGGGTGTAGGTGGCCTTGGGACAACTGGTATTGATCTGACTCTGAAGCAAGCCAAAGATATCCAGGTAAATCCTGATCTGATGAGGCAAGGATAGAAATTTTGGGTTATCTCATGGTAAAGCTCTGTTTGCTTTTATTCGGAATGTACAGATACATTCCTGTCAGCAGACAGCTTCAGTGATTACAATCATTAATGTAAACACTAGATTTCTATTCCTGTTTTGTTGAATAGAGCAAGGGCTGAAGTGTTTAACTCCAGGAAGTCTTTTTTTTTTTTCCAGTGTTCTACAGATATATTAATGTATAAAACTGACACCCAGAAAACCAATAGAATCTTGGAGTTGAAAGAAACCTTAAGAGATGAAAGGTGACCCAGTTTAGTCCTTGCATCCCAGCCTCAAGGTATATTAATTGTTATTGGGGTTGGGGAGGGAGGGTTGAATATTACACCTATTCTCCATGTAAAGCTGCTCATATTGAAATGATTCCTATTATTTAGGAATGTTCAAACTAGACAGGATCCAAAGAGATTGCCTAATGAAATTATTTCATTTTACAGATGAGGAAACTGAAGCTACACCTACTGTAAGACCACACCTATTGTTGAATTGCGGTATGGGGTTTTTCCTTCTGGGTATAATACTGGCAGTTTAAATTAAAATCATGTCAAGGAAATTTCAACTCTAAACCCAGGAAATCTGAGGAAGTGTTCCTTCTCTGCTTCTCCAAAGGAGAGAGTGTCTGTGTGTGTGTGTCTGTGTGTGCACACATGCGTGCATGTGCCCCCAAGGGCAGGCACATGCACTTGGATGTGTGCGTAGGTGTTAGAGATTGCAAAACTATAAGCACTACTGGCTTTAATAAAGAAATGCCATGGACTTGAGCATTTGACTTAGATTGAAAATGACTTTCTGCCAAGAGAGGCTCTCTACTAGTTTTTGGCTAGCGGCAAATGCAAGATAGGATCACTCCTGTTCCAGAGCCACCAGCAATGCACACCAGTCATGGTTAGTAACCTACACTCCAGGGGTGAGGAAGTCAGAATTCTTTCACATGGACTGATGCTGAGTTTGCCTAGAAGAAAATACACACTTCCAAATACCTTCCACATCTGGATCCCACACTGTAAGACTTGGCAGTCCAACTGCTTTAAAAAATGTTGCAGCATTGTTAGATAACCTGCCAGGATATGTTGAAATGGTACAGTTTGGAATATTCCACATATGGGTAAGTATATAAGTCCTGAAATGCTGTTTTTCTTGTCCTCTATCTGGCAGAGAAGTGTAAATATACAGTCAGAAGTTCAATCATGGTTCATATTTAGCATATTTATTCATCTTTGTGTTAATTATATTTTTGGGGAAAGTACCATTTAAAAGGTGCATTGCCTAGTGTAATAGCCTAGTTGCCTGGAAAACCTTGTGTATAGAGAGATCTCTAATATACTGTATTTTCAATGTGTTCATCTTTTTACATAATTGCAATTATATTTTTCATTAGGGATTGCTCTGATTCAGTGGTAAATCCTGGAACACTGTGTTGAGAAGGATTCTGAAGTTTCATCAGGGTTCTCAGTAAGAAAGAGTACCCTGAGTGGTTAGTGATTTTGGCATTAGTATGAAAAGGGAGAGTAGTGAAAAACTACCATGTATCTAATACACTTGAAAAGTTAATTTTTTCTAATTTTTTGTTTTTTTAAATAGGTAGTATAGCAACATAGCAAATCGTAAAAATAACACAGAAGAATATATGAGAAGTTATTTTCCCTTCCATTCTTCTCCCTCTGTTCCCAACTGCCACTTCTTAGAGGCAACTATTTTTGCAATTTCTTTCAGAGATAGTCTATGCTTTTAAAAGCATTTCTGTATAAATATCTACTTTTTACATGAATTTTAGCATAATACATGTATTTCTACACCATTCATTTTAAAATAGCAAATTTTATGTTATATATATATCTTTACCAAAATTTTAAAAAATTAATAATATAGCACAAAACATTGAATTGTGCCCTTTAAATGGATGAATTATATAGTATGTGAGTTATTCATATGGCTGGATTAATATCTGCCATATTTGTTATTGTTTTCTATTAGTTGCCTTTGTTCTTTATTTTTATCTTTCAATCTTTTTCTGCCTTTGTGGGTTTTTTTTTAAATTTATTTATTTTTGGCTGCGTTGGGTCTTCTGGGTCATCGTTACTGTGCACGGGCTTTCTCTAGTTGCGGCGAGCAGGGACTACTCTTCATTGTGGTCCACGGTCTTCTCATTGCGGTGACTTCTCTTGTTGTGGAGCACGGGCTCCAGGCACGCAGGCTTAGCACGTGAGCTCAGCAGTTGTGGCTCACGGGCTCCAGAGTGCAGGCTCAGTAGCTGTGGCACACGGGCTTGGTTGCTCCGCAGCATGTGGGATCCTCCCGGACCAGGGCTTAAACCTGTGTCCCCTGCATTGGCAGGTGGACTTTTAACCACTGCGCCACCAGAGAAGTCCCTGCCTTTGTGGTTTTAATCAAGCGTTTTGTATGATTCTGTTTTCCCTCCTTTCTTGGCATATCAGTTATATTTCTTTCTTTACTTATTTTAGTGATTGTCCTAGGGTTTGCAATAACTTACACTTAATCCAAGTCTACTTTCAAATAATATTATACCACTTCACTGGTAGTGCAAGTACCTTGTAATAACAAAATAATCCTAATTCCTTCCCTTGTATCATCGCTGTCAATCATTTCACTGATACATAAGCATATATATATATAAGCATACATAATTGAATACATTGTTGCTATTATTATTTTGAACAAGCTGACATCTGTAAAATCAATTAAGAATAAGAAAAATAAAAGCTTTTATTTTACCTTCATTAATTCCTTCCCCAATGCTCTTCTTTTCTTTACATAGATTTGAGTTTCTGACTTACATATCTTCCTTCTCTCTGAAGAACGTCTTTTAACATTTATTGCAAAGCAGGTTTGCTGGTAGCAAATTCCCTCAATTTTGGTTTGTCTGAAAAAGCCTTATCTCTCCTTCACTTTTGAAGGATAATTTCACAGGGTATAGAATTCTAGGTTGGTGGGGTATTCTTCCTCTCAACAGTTTAAATATTTTTCTCCACTCTCTGCATTGTTTTTATGGTTCTGAGGAGAAATCGGATGTAATTCTTATACTTGTTTCTCTATAGATAAAGGGTTTTCCCTCTGACTTATTTCAAGATTTTTTCTTTATCTTTGAATTTGATATGCCTAGATATGGGTTTTTTGTTGTTGTTTTTGTTCTTTTTTTCAATTATCCTGCTCAGTGTTCTCTGAGCTTCCTGGTTCTGTGGTTTGGTATTGGACATTAATTTGGGGGGAAATTCTCAGTCCTATTCCTTCAAATATTTCTTGTTCCTCTCTCTCTTTCTTATCCTTCTGCTATTTCTAGTATGCATAATTTTTACCTTTTGTAGTTGTCCCACTATTATTGGATATTATGTTATGATTTTTTTTCAGTCTTTTTTCTCTCTGCTTTTCAGTTTTGGAAGTTTCTATTGACATATCCTCAAGCTCAGAAATTTTCTCTGCTGTGTCCACTCTAATAATGAGCCCATCAAAGCATTGCTTTTTAGTTTTTTCTTAGAATTTCCATCTTTCTGCCTACATTACCCATCGATACTTGCATGTTGTCTACTTTTGCTTTAGAGCCCTTATCATTTTAATCAGTTGTTTAAAATTCCCAGTCTGATAATTCCAGCATGCTTGCATATCTGAGTATGGTTCTGATGTTTGATCTGTCTCTTCAAACTGTGTTTTTTTGCCTTTTAGGGTGCCTGGTAATTTTTTATTGAAAGCTGGACATAATACACCGTGCAAAAGGAACTCTGATAAATAGACTTTTAGTGATGTGGTGGTAAGTGGTGGAGTGGGCAGGAAGCATTCTATAGTCCTATGACTAGGTTTCAGTCTTTTAGTGAGCCATTGCTCCTAGGCTGTAAACTTTATAAGCGTTTCTCAGTTTTCTCCTCACCTTAGGTGGGACAGAACAGCTAGAGGGAACTGGCATGGGTATTTCCCTTCCTCCAGGTCTTTCTCTTGAGGGCTGGCCTTGTTTAAAAGAATAAAATGATCTGGTATGATTTATAATGGTTACATTTCCCCTCCTTCTGCAAGAAGCACAAGGGAATTTTTCTCTGATGTTTCCCCTGAGAACATGGTAGAGTTCCTAGAGGTGAAACTCACCAAAGTTTGGGGAAGCTCCCAATGACTTGGCCTTCCCTGGGGTTTTTAACTCTCAGACTTGTCCACACTAAGCCTCCAGAACTTCAGGTTTTCCTACCTCAGGTACCAGTTCCCATATGTGTTTCCGCTCATGGGTTTTTGCTCCAGTAAGTTACAATTCTCTGTATCTGCCTGTCTGCCTCTCCAATGTGGGGGGCAGTGGTTTTCCCTCACTTCTCTGACAGATATAAGAAAAGTTGTTAATTTTTCACTTTATACAGCTTTTTACTTGTTGTTAGGATGAAATGACAACTTCCAAGGTCTTTACATGCGGGACCAGAAACCAGAAGTATCTGCACCATGTATTTTTCAGTTAATAATTGATCTTGGAAATTGTTTCATATTATAATACAGTATCTGTTTTTTTTTCTTTTTAACAGGTGCATAGCATTCCATTTTAAGAATATCTTATCACTTAACACTCCCCTATAAATTAGTATTTTGGTTCTTTTCATTTTTTATTATAAATAATGCTATAATGAATATCCTTTTACATACTTCTTTGCACAAATATGCAAATCCATAGGATAAGTTGTTGGTGCAAAGAATGTAGACATCATTGCTAAATCTTCCTTTATAGAAATTTTATCAATTTATACTCTCACCAACAACATAAGTGCCCAATTCTGTATATTCTCATCAATGTAGTATATTAGCAAACATTTAAAAAATCTCAAACAGCATAGTTGAGAAATGGTATCTCACTGTAGTTCTGTTTTGTGATTTTCTAATAATGAGTGGATTTGACCATTTTTTAATTTGTTTAATTGCCATTTATTTTTTTCCCTTTTCTGTGAACTCTCTGTTCCTGTCTTTCCCCCAAGTTACTATTGGTCTGTTTATCTTTTTATTATTCATTTATAGGAGCTCTTTATATGTAAAGGAAAATAGCTCTTTGTCATGTGTACTGTATATATCCATTTTCCTACTATGTAATTTTCTTTTGACTTTTTAACAGTATTTTCTTGCCATGTAGAATTTTTTAAATATTTAGGTGGTTAAATTTATTAGTTCTTCATTTGATTGCATCTGGATTTTGCATTATGCTTAAGAAGGCCTTTCTTTACTGTTTTTATATTTTTGCTTTTTCTGTTTAAATTTTTGATTCATCTGGAATTTATTTTGGTTAAATTTGGGAATTAGGGATCCAACTTGATTTAGTATTATTTTCTCTGCTGGCTACCCAGTAGGCCAAATTTTGAGTTGTGCTACTTTAATGAAATACTTAAACATTTCCTTATTTCCTGCATAGCTTTTGGTAATAGGATTTTATTATATCAATATTGTAATAGGAATATCATATTTAAAACTGTTAGTAGTTCCCAATTTTTGTTATTATATATTATGCTACAATGGCATTCTTCATGTATATTTTCTTATTTCTGATGAATCATTTCTCTGGGACTCATTGTTAAGAGTGGAATAATTAAGTTCTTCTAAGTATGGTCATGTCACTTTCCAAAAGTGTAGCAGTTATTAATCCTGCCATTGAGTAATAATATCTCATCAGTTTGGAGTGTTATTTTTGACTATTAAGCTGAACAAATGAAAATCTAAGCTTGCTTTAATTGGCATTTATTTGATTATTAGAGGGTAGGAACACTTCTTTTGTGTTCATTTACTCTTTTCACTTAGTGGAAAGACCATGGGCTTTGGGACCAAACAGATCTGGCTTTAAATTTCAGCTCTGCCACTTCTTAGCTTTGGTATCTCAAATGAAAAATGTATATAATAATACCTGCTGTGTAAGGATTTTTTGATGGTCATATATGTGGTATATAAAAAATCTAACTTGGGTACTGATTTAATGAATAACAGCTATTATTATTATTTCCCTTTGTGTGAACTGTCTATCATGTTCTTTGTAAAAAAAATTACACTGTACAGAAATACTAAAGAGGCTGGATGAACACTGGAACAGGAACTGGAGATTTACTAGCCATAAGACCCTGACCAAATCACTTAAATACTCTTGAGTGTTCATTTCCATGTAAAGAAGGAGATAATTTCTATCCTGCTCACTTTGTTTTTGTGAGGATTGAATAAGATAGCAGACGTGACAGAACTTGAAAAACATTAGTTAAAACATTAATGTATTTTTAATATTGAGCTGCATGAGCTGCTTGTATATGAGCAGAAGACCTAGAGAAATGCAAATCAAAACTAAATTGAGGTATCCCCTCACACCAGTCAGAATGGCCATTATCAAAATATCTACAAACAATAAATGCTGGAGAGGGTAGGTATAGAGAAAAGGGAACCCTCTTGCACTGTTGGTGGGAATGTAAATTGATACAGCCACTATGGAGAACAGTATGGAGGTTCCTTAAAAAACTAAAAATAGAACTACCATACGACCCAGCAATCCCACTACTGGGCATATACCCTGAGAAAACCATAATTTAAAAAGACACATGTATCCCAATGTTCATTGCTGCACTATTTACAATAGCCAGGTCATGGAAGCAACCTAAATGCCCATTGACAGATGAATGGATAAAGAAGATGTGGCACATATATACAATGGAATATTACTCAGCCATAAAAAGAAACGAAAATGAGTTATTTGTAGTGAGGTGGATGGACCTAGAGTCTGTCATACAGAGTGAAGTAAGTCAGAAAGAGAAAAACAAATACCGTATGTTGACACATATATATGGAATCTAAAAAAACAAAAAACGTTCTGAAGAACCTAGGGGCAGGACAGGAATAAAGACACAGACGTAGAGAATGAACTTTAGGACATGAAGAGGTGGAAGGGTAAGCTCTGACAAAGTGAGAGAGTGGCATGGACATATATACACTACCAAACGTAAAATAGATAGCTAGCGGGAAACAGCCGCATAGCACAGGGAGATCAGCTCGGTGCTTTGTGACCACCTAGAGGGGTGGGATAGGGAGGGTGGGAGGGAGACACAAGAGGGAAGAGATATGGTGATATATGTATATGTATAGCTGATTCACTTTGTTATAAAGCAGAAACTAACACACCATTGTAAAGCAATTATACCCCAATGAAGATGTTAAAAAATAAAAATAAAAAATAATGTAAAGTATTTTTCCTGTTACTATTATGATGAGGAAAAGTAGATGCTCAAAATCCCTATGGCTAAGACTGGCATCCAAAATCTACTCTCTTTCCCTAATAGTCTGAATTATGAGATACTATCAGTGTGGACTATGGTTCTCTTAGGGAATTCTCCATGTCAGCAGCAATTTGAAGTGGGTAGGGGAGCAGGCTTTTACTTTTGACATAGGGTATCCTTAGAGAAGGAACACATGCATGTAGCAATTTAGGACACTTTTAGGAAATTTAAATCTGCATATACTTATGGAGAGTAACTCATAATAGGCCATGGTCGTCTCAAGGGTAATTCTTAATCCCTGGACCTTTGGAAGTCAGGATCACAAGACCTTTTGATATCTTAGAACAGTCGAATGGAAAAAACATTGTAATAACTCATTAGCATAGGAATATATCCATAACGGAAACTGAATACAGTTAAACTGAGCCAAGATGGTGCAGCATGAGGGTCACGAATGTCATTTCTTGAGGCAAGCAGACCTGAATGCCAGTCTTGTGTTTGTCACTTATCAGCTGAGTGACATTTGTCAAATTGTCCCACTTTTCCTGTAAAGTGGGACTCAATAGTTCCTACCCCAAAGTGTTGTTATGAGGGTTACATGGAAAATAATGGTACTTGTAACGTGCTTACTTAGTACAATTCCTAACACATAGTAAGTACTGAAGAAATGGTAGCTATTATTAACACAGTTATTATTAGCAGTATTATTAATATCTCAATTAATTAGCATAATCAAAAATTTCACGTGTGTGTGTGAATAGAAGTAACCATGATGGTTAACTCTTTTATTGAGTAACAGCCCTGAACAATACTCTTTATCTTTTTTTTTTTTTTTTTTTTTTTGCTGTACGCGGGCTTCCCACTGCTGTGGCCTCTCCCGCTGCGGAGCACAGGCTCAGGACGCGCAGGCTCAGCGGCCGGGCCCAGCCGCTCCGCGGCATGTGGGATCTTCCCGGACCGGGGAACGAACCCGCGTCCCCTGCATTGGCAGGCGGACTCCCAACCACTGCACCACCAGGGAAGCCCAACAATACTCTTTAAAAGGAGCCTCATAAATGCAAAATCTGAGAACTTTAGATGGTAGAACTGGATCTGTCTAGAGAGGAGAAGTAAACTGTTTCTCTCAAACTTCACAGAGGTACCTTCACACAGGTTGAAAATACAGGAGAAAATAAAAGTTAGTTACAAG
The DNA here is from genome assembly GCF_937001465.1 of Orcinus orca. Lineage (NCBI taxonomy): Eukaryota > Metazoa > Chordata > Mammalia > Artiodactyla > Delphinidae > Orcinus > Orcinus orca. Next base: position 101,008,966 of record NC_064580.1, on the reverse strand, counting down.
TGGACATTTGGTTAGAAATATACTAGACTCGTGGTAATTTGGAAAAATTATGAGGAGATTTGAGAGAGCCTGTTAAAGTAATTAGCCTGATAGAGTCATCAATAGAAAATGTACATAAGAAGTTAGTGGTCGATTGTGTTTGCAAAATAAATCCAGATGCAAACTAAAATCAATTTATTTCCACAGGTCAACACTGCTTTTCTATAGACTGCAGCATAACAGGTGAAAATGTCAGACATTTTTAGGAAGGGAAAGCAGGTGGATTATTAACCTAACAAACCTTTTCATCAAACCAAACAACAAATTCTGAACATGCCATGACCTTAGGTTTTTTTTTCAAATTTTTCTTTGACGATGAATTTCAAGTCATATTTGAGGTTGGCAAGGAGCATAGAGTATGGAATTTTACACCAAACATCCTAACAGGTCTGCATAGCTCTAATTTCTTTCACACCCATTTATGCTGCCCATGCTTGTACGACCATTTCTTTTTTAAAGGGACCTAATTATGCTAATTTTCTGCTTAAAATTTACCCACTATCAGTAGATTAAATCTAAACTCCATAGTAGGGTTATAAAGTCTTTTACAATAATGCTTTGACATGTATCTTCTAGCCTTATTGTTCTCTACTCTTACTTTTTCTTCTCTCCTCTAACTACCACCCCTCCCATACATCTGGTTCTTACACTTCATGTGCATCACAATCAGGTCAGAAGCTCATTAAAAACCACAGATTCGGGCTTCCCTGGTGGCGCAGTGGTTGGGAGTCCGCCTGCCGATACAGGGGACACGGGTTCGTGCCCTGGTCCGGGAGAATCCCACATGCCGCGGAGCGGCTGGGCCCGTGGGCCGTGGCCGCTGAGCCTGCGCGTCCGGAGCCTGTGCTCCGCAATGGGAGAGGCCACAACAGTGAGAGGCCCGCATACCGCAAAAAAAAAAAAAAAAAAAAAAAAAAACCCACAGATTCTTGGGCCATATCTCTTGAAATCTGGCAGTGGCCCATAGGAATTTGAGTTTCTAACAAGCAAAGGAGTTGATAATCAGATCTCAGTTTGAAAAACAGCGGCCTACACCCTGTTCCAACAAATGTCTTCTCATTCCTTCAAAAGTCCATCTCAGTTTGTACCTCCCCACCTTTCCATCCTTATGTTTAAATTCCTTTCTTCCCTTTTCTCTGCCTGATGGAAGTTACTTCCTCTTTGAAACTTTTGCCCAAAGAGAATTACTGTTCCTTCTATACTTTGCATGCATGTTGAATGCTGAAATTTCTATTAACCTTAATCAACTTAGACTTGCTTCTAAGGGCTGAGACTTTCTTGGTCATTTTTGTATCACACTCCAGAGCTTAGCACAGTGTCTAAGTCATAAAAATAGATGCCCAAGAAATGCGTTTTGAAGGAATAAGTGAGTTGATGGAAGTCCTTGGCTTTTATATTCAACATCAGATGAAAAAATACTGTAGTTTAGAAATTTTTAGGTTGGATTCTGCCTTGGGGCATAGATATTAAGCAATTTTCCTTAGTAAAAACAATTAGGAATTTTGATAAACAGCTCATAATATAAGGTTTTATTTCATTTATTAGTAGTTGAATAATTGAAATCCCATTTTAATATTGTACTTGGTATGAAATTTTCTAAAATTCTAATAGTACAAATAAAGCTCTGTGCCCTACACCTGATGAATTTATTTAGCAAAAGAAAGCTTCAGATTGCATTTCAATTACATGACTTTAAATAGACTTTGAAATGTTAATATATCAAAGCCAATGGTGACAAATGTCTGCCATAAAAAGGTGAAAATCAACAGGAAAGTAGTCTTTAGATCTACTCCAGTTATAAAAAAATCCATTTTGGGGATACACTTTTGAATGGAGAGTTGTCAGAAATCTAGGTGTAATTGATATGAAGATTTTCCATCTGGTCCTCTGTTTCGTACTAATAAAAAGCACTTCTAATTAAAGAGCAAATTTGTTTAAGTGACAGTTGTTCATTCAACAAACATTTATTGAGCTCCTATTTTGTGTCAGATTTGGCTCTAGGACCAAAGTTTACATCAGTGAACTAAAGAGGCAAAATTTTTATTAATAGAGATTACTTTCTTGCATGAGAAGAAAGTCAGTAAACAAAGTATTATTATATACATGTATGCATGTGTGTGTGTTAATGCTATGTCAGATGGTGATAAGGGCTATAACGTAAGATAAAGCAGGGTATGGGAGATAGTTAGGGAGGGATTGGAAAGCTTCTTTAATAAGATGACACTTGAGCAGAGATCTAAGAAAAGTGAGTGAATATGTCATGTGACTATCTAGGGAAAGAGAATGCCACATAGTGGGGATAGCATTTTTGACGACCTTGAGTGCAGAATGTGCTTGGGGACTAGCTACATACCAAGGAAGCCAGTGTGACTGGAGTGGAGTAAACCAGCAGAAAGAGGTAGGAGCTGAGGTCTTAGAAGTAGTGGTGATGGTGATGTGTATGTGGGTTGGGAGGGGTGCAGATTATATCATGAGAGGCCTTGTAAACCATATTGAGAGAGGAGAAGCCACTGGGAACTTTTGAACAGAGGAGTGACATGATCTGACATTTATTTATATATTGTCTACACAAGCTGTGGCTTTCATTCCAAATTCTTCATTAGTCATTACTAGGCCACACTTTATTTCATTACTTTGTTTTAGAAGTCAAAGAGCATGACCAGAAACAGCTTAGGCAGTTTTAGATAATTATGAATAATGATAGTAATGAATGTTTAATAATAATAGTTATTAATTTTAAACATCATCATAGTAACAACAGCAAAAATGTACATAAATGGTACCACTTAAGCGACTGCTCTGTGTATTCTACATATGTTATTTCACAGGATCCTCACAACTACCTGTAAGGAAGTGCTATTATTCTTCCCATGTTATGAATCATTTAATCTCCAGAAAACATTTTATTTCTGCTGTCTGCTATCTTACACAAAACTACATTTATCTTGTTTTGGTATAAAATGACAACACAGAGTAATATAGTGCACGACTTATTTGACTTGCTTCTGAGAAGTAATAACAGTAGTTTAATCAAAATGGCAAATATTAATTGAATATACTATATTCCAGGTACCATACTAAATGCTATATACATTAATTCGTTTAATACTTACAATAACCCAGACAAGGAAACTGGAACTCAGAGATGCGAAGTAAGTTATCCAAGGTTACACAGCTAACAAATGGTAGAACAGGGACCAAACCTAGGTCCATCTTACTCCAGGGCTTTTGTTTTTAACTACTGTGCTATATGAATAAATGTGGGTGAAAATAGATTGATGCGTTCAAAATCTTCTAAAGTGTATTTGGTGTAACATATTTCAAAACACTCTTTATCCAATTTGTTTTTAATCTTTGAACATAGAGTCATCAGCAGTTGGATGCTTAGGTCCATTTGGAATTATTTTATAAACCTAAAGCACAACTGTACTGTTTCTTCTAGATTAGCCTCTGTGACAATCAGTCACATTATTACTTTGATCTGTCCACATGATCCATATGTTGTTTATCTAACCATTTGAACTGTCTGGTCCTTGAGACCAGTGATGGCCATGGCGTGCCTATCACTTTGAATATGTAACGTGGAAAAATACGTTTGTCATTTCAGTCTGTCCAACAGAAGTTAAAAAATAGTAACAAGGACAAAATGCTAAGATGAATTGCTGAAAAATGAGAGAGGAAGAGGAAGGGCAATGAGAAGAAAGGGGCTGGCAGAGAGAGAGAGAGAGTCAGAGAGATTGGACTCTGTCAATGACAAGTGGCAATATAGTAGCAGCATCAGTCTCCCAATAGCCACCAGTCTACTGTGGATTCTGAAAGATTCTGCTTTCACTCCCCTCTCCTAGTAGAAAACACTCCAGAGAATGGGTGAACCTCATTACTTTTCCTCCTTGCTCATCTCCTTATCCTAAGAACTCCCCCTAAGGCTTTTCCATATTCACAAAGTCAGAAAGAGAAAAAATTGTTACGAAAAGTTGATTCTTTGAAATAAATTAGACTGGAAGCTCCTGGAAACCAGGGGGCAAGTTTTATTTATCTCTGTAGTTCCAGTACTTGGCCCAAGGCCTGGTACATGCTAGGCCTTGAAAAAATGTTTGCTGAAAGAATGAGTGCTTTAATGAAGCTCAGGCTATAAAATTGTTGTGGATAATGTCAACAGTATCCTACATGAGCACTCAAACGTTTAGTATTATAAAATATTGAATCCAACTTTTCCAGTACTGACCATATTTGGCCCAATTGGCTGGTGAAGGAGATAATCCTTTCATTCCTTCATTCTCCATGTGCTTCCTTCCCAGAGAGAGGAGGACCATTCTCCTCTCTAGCTTCCACGCTTGAACCCCCAAACAAGCACGGGACTGCTGTAATTAACCTACTGGCCCAAATCAGTTCATTATTCTCAAAGATTTACTTTTTAACAGCTGAAGCAATGAACTTGTATCCTCCTCACCTGCCTCCTCTACTGTCCTTTCCTGCCTAGAGTTTGCTGTCTTGTGCAGTGGGAAGGCATTATTAGGTTAGCTCGCTCAGTATTTAATGGAGCTTGCATTTCTCTTTGACTCTATTAGTATCTTAGGATACTAAGTCTGTGTGTCTGCAGGGCCTGGAACTTCTCAGAGTATTTGGCAAAATTTCAAGGGGAAAATTAGACATTTTTAGAAATTTACAATCTGATTATAAAAATTTATTTTGAAAGTGTAGGACAAGTTGTGTATGCATTGTTCTTTATTTTATATATTTATACAGTTTTAGATTTCTTTTAAAAGCTTTTCCAGTACTCTGAGGAGATTTGTACAGTCAATTAAATTATATAAACAAAGACCTAAACCGTTGCAATTCAAGCTCCTTTCATCTTAGTGACTTCATCTTAGCTACAGGAATTTACCTTTGAGTTAAGATTCTGAAAAGAAAAATCTTCCTTTTACAACATTTTGCCTCTGAGATTTGCCCTAAGTATATCATATTTACCAATTATTCTCTTTTGCTGAGCTATCCTGCTTTTAAAACATTTTTCTAATTGACTTTTACCCAGAGATTCCCAGAATGCTTAAAAGTTCCACTTGAATTGGGGAAATTAATTCACCTTGTACCTCATATTTAACAGAATGGTATATGAGAAATAATGGCTGGGGTTTGAGCATCAGTTCTATAATTTACTAGCTGTTTGACCTTGGGCAAGTTATTTAACCTCTTTGTACTTCAGTCTCCAAATTTCTCCTCATTTAGAAAACGAGGATGATCACAGTCTCTCGGGATCACTGAGAAGTACACGTGAAATGTGTGTCTGGTACCCAGCACAGTGCCTGGTGCCCTCTGCTGTACTCTACTCACGTTCTTTAATGTCAGCACCTCCCTAACAACCCCAGGGGACTTCATGTCTGGGGAAATGAAAAGTGACTTCTCTTCATAAAAAGGTTGGGGACCTTCAGATGGAATCAACCTTGGAGGCTATTTACATGACATTTATTTTTTGCATTAACGCCAAACCTTCTGACTGGGAGTTCAGTACAAATAACTCACCAAGAATGTATACAGTTGAGGGGAAGTAGACTTACACTAACAGTACTAAATGTTCACTGAACATGCCACTGAAAATAACTAAAGCACAATGAAAATAGTAATGCAATTTGTTCTTGAAGTTCATTCATTTACGTATTGATTTGTTATCTTTTTCTCTAGACAATGTGTTTTGGAATTTCTAGGCTACAGCTCACTTTTTTAAGCTCAACGTAAAAGGAGAATAAAAGCAGGGGAGGCGGGGAATGGGGAGCTACTGCTAATGGGTATCAGGTTTCTTTTAGAGGTGATGAAAATCTACTGGAATTATATAGTGGTGATAGTTGCACAACGTTGTGAATATACTAAAAACCACTGAATTGTATGTTTTAAAAGGGTAAATTTTATGGTATGTGAGTTATGTCTCAATTTTTAAAAATAAATAGAAGCTGAATAATTTCAATTGTGTGACATATAAAATAGGACCAGTATAAAACATGGGTGTTAATACTGAAATAATGTGCAATAACATAATCATAAAGAATTCTATCAACTTCTAGATATCTGAAAATGAACTAGTGTCTTGGGGGATACATTGAAAATTATTTACAATAAAAATTCTGCTTTCAGTTATAGATTTTACAAATCTGTGTTGAACACCATGAATCCAAATATCTGCAGGATAAATGTCTAAAAGCTCAAGCAGTCTCAGAATTCCCAGTGATAAGTCTCCTGTTTTCACTTCCTTGGAATTAAGACCCCAGAATCCTCCCAGAACCCCACCCCCAAACTTCCTGTCATCTTCCTCTATCTTCCAATCTTAAATCATTTTATACCCCAAAAGCAAAATATGCCCAAAGTTGTACATCATTTTGTTGTTTTTCTGTTTTTTTAGGGGCCTGAGGAAGACGTTGGGGCAAATGAGCCCCTCAAACAAAGCCAAATAACCATCTGTTTTTATTATTCTCTGTGAACTGATGGCCAGTTTTGGAGAGATGCTATCCCCCCCTTTCCCTCTATCTTTGTTGTAGACACAAAGAGTGGGGCATTGCTTCCCCTCCCCCAACCCTTGCCCATCCTCCAACTTTGTTTGTCTAATTAATCAAACAAGAGCTTTAATGCCTTCTAGGCTGCCTGGAGCAGGGACGTGACTATAGCTTCATCAGTAATAGTAATACTTAAAATAATGTATCGATAGAATTGGGTGGCTACCAGAAATTAGGGTTCAGAGAGGCAAAGTCAGCAGAGAGAATGGTTTGGGGGAATCATCAATCTGGCTTTGAGAATGATAATCCCTGCTATAGAATTTCCCAGAGCTGAAGTGAAATATTCTCCCAGTTACCAGCTTTCCTGGTCTGATTTGCCTAGTCACCAAGCCAGATTTCCCCCCTTTATTGATATTGTGAAGGAGATAGGGTGCTTTAGATAAAGAATACAGCTTTATGGTCATTGCAAAACAGTATATCCTTATTATAAATGAATACATTAGCAGTCAAGGTGGTACATCAGTTTTGTAAGAATTTTGTTGGCACAAGTTTATTGCTGAAAACCTGGGTATCCTGAGAAAATTCAGTCTCTGGACCTCAAGCCTGAGGACCAAACCCTAGACTTAATGATTTGTTGATCCACTGCCCTATGAGAGATCCAACCTGAACACATATCCCTCAAAACATCCTCATTACCTAACAGTGATATTTAAAGCTTGATAATACAACTGGTTAGTTTGTTCAATTTAATTAACTGGCCATTTTGGATAATTTAATCAAACTAATCGTAGGAGAAAAAAAATTACCCACTTAGGTTCAGTGGCTGGGACTGCAAAATTCACTTATAAAAGACAGATTAAGTAGAAAAAAAACAGTTTATGAACATACACATTCTGCATTTGGGTGGGAGAACTCAGTCATGAGTAACTCAAAGGGGTGGTCAGAACTTGGGCTTATATAGCATCTTAATAAAAGAACAATTAAATTGTAGAGAACTGACAAGACAAAGGAAAGGGGGTTTACATTTTTAGTGGCAAACTGTGGGAATGTAAGATGCTACGGAAAAAACCCAAATGAACTTTTTGGCCAACCCAATACAGTTGAACCTTGAACAACATGGGTTTGAAAGGCAAGGGTCCAGTTACATGCAGATTTTTTTCAATAAATTCTTCCTACACTATATGATCCCCTGTTGGTTGAATCTGCCGACTTGCAACTGTGGGTAAGGAGGACCCATTGTAAAGTTACACATGGTTTTCCAATTCCCCCGGGGGTTGATGCCCCAAAACCCCTGCCTTGTTCAAGGGTCAACTGTATATGGGGGAAATGAATGGAAGATAAAGATTATTTAGTAAGACTTGTTATGTAGATTCTTCCTGGTGTCCACCTCTGGGCCGATAGAGTCTAAAGTTTTCTCCTATTCATTAGGAATTCTGTCCTTCTTGGTAAAGGAAAGGGAGACATGTTTACAAATTTATGTCCTGCTTTTAGGCAAATAGGGGGAAGGCAGAGAGCTTTTCTTGTATCTGCTTCTTCTCAATCTTCTTTAGCTCAAAATAATCCTTATGCCAAAGTGGCATACTTTGGAGTGGCATATTGTGATACCCTACATAATCAATTTAGTCAGATAAATAGGAGAAAATGTCATATCAGTTAGCTGATATTTTGAATATGAGTCAAAAATATAGACTATTTTTAATTGTTTATTTTTCCAACAGTTGGGTTACATATATTGAGATGCTATTTGGTAGAACTAGGGTGCCTTTTGTGAGATCCTGCTCTGAACATGATGCTCAGGCCTGCAAATGCCTTTGGGGTAAAGGGAAATTGGAACTCTTCCTCCTCCTTATGTTTTTGGGACCAGATTCAGCTGGAAGCAACCGGTCTCAGGAATGTACTGAGTCAGACATCCATTCATTTCACTGCATGGATTCCACTTGTTAACTGATTTAATAGTCCTCTCACTCACTCTCTATGTGATGCCTAGGCACTCAGTTAATTTGGTACAAACAATCACTCATATTGGCCATTTGACTGAATTTTTAGGCTGGTTTCTACAAAATGGTCAATCTAATTGTTATTTCTGATTAGAAGTCCTTATTGTTTTTTCTCACTTGTTTTCATCCTGACATTCTTGTTCTCATTGTATTGGAAACTAAAGTGAGACACAAAAATAATCTGCAAGGACATATCAACAAGGCAATCCTCTTCACTCTCCTCCTTTCAGGGACCCCCAGGTTTGGAAAAGTCCAGTGGCAATTCAAGTAAGGCTGCCCTATGGTAACTGAATTGAAAAAAGATTAGTGTTAAGTATGTATGTGGGTAATGGGGGGTGGTGGTGGTACTTGTGTGTGTGTGTGTGTGTGTGTGTGTGTGTGTGTGTTGAAGTTGGGAAGAGTGGAAATGCTACTGTTCTGGACAGGAACTCAGAGAGGTGACTGAAAAACAAACTAAAAAGGAAGGCCGATATACATTTAATCATTTCATGATCTGCACCTCTAATCCTCACCTTTATAACTAGGGCATGTATATCCAGACTTTTGCATTTAATAGTTTCTTTTCTCCTTCAAAACCTCATCTGGGGACTTCCAGTGGTTAAGACTCCGAGCTTCCAATGCAGGGGGTGTGGGTTCAGGGAACTAAGATCCCACATGCCGGGCAGTGCAGCCAAAAAAAAAAAAAAAAACAGTGTGAGTCGGGGCAAGAGGGACAAATAAGATTTTTCCTGAGATTTTTAGCAGAGGAGAAATTCCTCTCAAGAGCATCTTTTTTTTTTTAAAACTTAGCGTTAAGTAATCTCACAATAAATAAAAGGTATTCACTAGAAAAAAATTAATTCAATATGATTTACCATTGTTTACTTCTGCTAGCCAAGCTGCACTTGTCCTGAAGAGCTGCATAATTTATTCAAATGACCTGGGGCTTTTAAAGTCAATCTTCCAGCAGAAAAATTACCCTCTGCCCCCAGGAGAGTGAATTTTTGTGTGTTGTACTGCTTCCCATGACTGACATTTATTTGATTCTAAAGTGTATTTACATTGTTGGCTCAACTTGGAGTTCTTTACTGAATCAATAATATGCTATATTTCTTACTTCAAGTGGTGTCAATATTCCTTTGCTTTTCCTTTTTTCTTGTTTTGCTTTTTTTCCCTTATTTCCCTGCAGTTACATAGTTTTTCTTCGACCGGTGAAAATTTTTACTCCTAAGATTATAAAGAAACAGAGTAAATGTCCTCTTAATCTTCTGGGAAATGTGTGCCTCTTTAAACTTTATTTACGTCAGAACTTACTGTAATGAAGGACAAAATCTCTAGACAAGGTCCCCTGCTCCTCGGGGGTGTTCAAGGCTAAGGCTCCCAGAGGCGAGCCTGCAGTTTGTTCTCAAAAGTTTATAGCTCACCTCCTGGCTATTTCTTTAAAAGGGGCATGAGAGGGGGCTAGAAATAGAGCAGGGTGGGAATCTGACCCATCGTGACCACTCAGGAGGCTCTGGCCTGGAAAATTCCCCTGTACGTGGTAAAAACAAACATTCAAAATAGAGGGAGAAACCAGGCTTAAACAAAGAGTGAAACCAGTTCCCATTTCAACTCTCCTGCCGATAACCATATGTGCCCGCTCATTTGTTTCCCAAACATCAGTTTTCCATCATTTGGACAGAGTCTCAACCTGAATCTGTCCAGAGCATAGGAAGCAAATATTTTGAGATTTCATAAAATGCTGTGTCTGTATATTAGGAGCATTTGCTTAATGTTCAGTCTACCGAAAGAAACAGTGAAATGGTATTGTGCAAACCTTTGAATCCTACTATATTTTTCAGGCAATGGTGACCTCTTCTTGCTGGTCTCATCTGCCTGTGCACTACAGGATTGACTTCAAGATGAACGGAGAAACAGACAAATGTCAAAAGCCATCTGTTTTGTATCATGTCATTTGTAATTGTGTCTTCCGTCACCCACCCTCCCTTCTTTGTTGCGCTCCTTCTGCCAGACCGTTACTTAGGTCCCCAGCTACTTCCTCAGAGCCTGCCTGCCCTCGTCCTCCACCTGCAGCCTGCAGCCTGCAGCCCGGGTAGGTGCACTCTTACTGCTCTCAGAAAAATATGATCAGTAGAAATAACTGGAATCCTTTATACCCATGTAAGTGTCCTGGGTTCTCTGATTTTCTGTACTCACTGTAGTAAACTAGTCACACATTTCACCTACCTGTGGTCTCCATTTGGGGAATAAAATGAAGAAGAATATTTTCTACCACATAACAATCTTCAAACTCTTTCTCCCTTCTTTAATGCTCTGTAACAGCTTATGAATGGTCAGCAGGGACTTTTTGTAAATGTTGCATGTTTTCTCTTTGCTAGGACAAAGGGTGAGATTAAAGGACCAGCTAATGCTCCCTCCTGTAGTGTGGAGGTTAAGAGCGTCAGCTCTGACTTTAGAGTGCCTTAGTTTGAATTCCAATGTTCTCATTTAATAGCTATGTGACTTCAGAAAAGTTACTTAAGCTCTGTGAGCCCTAGTTTCCTGATTTTTAAAATGGAGGTAATATTAATAGCCTATAATAGCATCTACCATGTACTAGGCACGGTTTTAAGCACTTTAAATATATAAGCTCATTTAATTTTCATAACTCCATGATGCAGGTAATTAACATCATCCCCATTTCTCAGATGAGAAAACTAAGACATGAAGAAGGAAAGTAACTTGGCCACGGTCATGGAATTAACAAGTGGTATAGCTGAGCTTGTGAACCAGGCAATTGGAACCCAGAGGCCATGTCCATACCAGTGTGCTATATTGCCCCTCCATTAAAGTATCGAGCAAAAAGCACTTGGCACGGTATTTGGCACATGGCGTTTATTGTCAGCTAGTATTATCACTTCTTATCACTTCTTATGTACTTAACTTTCTTCTTTTTGTCACTCCTGCTTCTACTAGAGTTATTGTGTGAGGCTAATCACCCCCACTCCCACAAAAAGAAAAACAACAGTGATCTAGGCTGCAGTAGCTGCCTAATCCTTCTCACCCTGTGTGCTTTGTACTTAAACCGCAAATATGACAGGGACCCATGAAAGGAGATGCTACATGTTAATACTTCTTTTAGAAGACATGAGAATTATATCCCTACTATCACCACCTCTCCAGCAACAAGCCAACAAAAATTGCTTAAAGCAAGGGAGAAATTTTAGACTTCAAGTGAAGTTGCTGCTGTTCTTTAATAAGCAGGGGTAAATTTTTCAAAAATTAATGAAGGTTGCGAAAGATGCTGATGGACAAAGATTCTACTACTAGAATAAATTCCCTAGTCTCCACTCCTTAACTCATTTTAGAATGCCAGTATCAGGGTAAAAGAAAGAGAAAATTCTGCAAATAATTATATTCTTCTTTTAAAGTAAGCCACTGACTTCAAAATTCTCTAACACATTTGTGGAAACTTCATTTTTTTGTTTGAGATTTATTTGAATGAGCTGTTATGATTGGAGACAGTGAGAATTTCAGATTAATGTTTTGCAGCCAAAAAAAAAAAAAAACTCTGGAAAACTGGCAAGTGTTCATAAGTCAGCCCTAGAATTATGTAGGTTGAAGGCTCCCAGTGGACAGACCGAACATATAAGAAGGAAACCGGAGATCTGGTGCTATTACGTCCCCGAGTCTAAGGGAACGAATAAGCACAGAATTAAAAGCATTTTCAGCCTGAATTTTTAAGGTAGGTCTGCACAATTTATATATACTCTGTTTGGAAAGTAGAACATACATTAAATGAAAATATTTTTTATGGATGAACTTTTCCTTTTTCCTGTATTTTAACACTATTTTGCAAAACTCCTAAATTATTTAACTGCTGTTTCTCTTACAGGGGTGCACTTAGGAACTAGGCAAGCTGATTTATGATAACTAAGCTTTAAACTCCAACAACCAGTAAGTCTTCAAGTGGGTTTATTTTAGATTCTTTCATGTTAATTTGTTAGGTCAAGATTACGAAAGAATAAGCTTTAGACAAAAATTGTAAGTTTGCTGTTTATTAGGAGATTCTTTGCTGATTACATTTTCACTGAGTAGTTTATTTATCTGTGTTTTGAAACTATCTAAAGGAATAGCTGTTCCTTTACTGTGTTTATCTTCAGCTAATTTTCTTTTGTTTTAAAATAAAGTTGCTACTAAAACTAACAGTATCACAAAACCCTGAATATTGATCATAACATTTGAGAGCCAAGTAGCACTGTTACTACTTAGTTGTGTTAAACTAAAATAGCAAAGGAAAAAATGATACAATTATATCATGATTAATCATTGATATTCAATTCTTATTTCATTGAGCAATATAACTTTTTCTATTTGACCCTAAATCAGATTTGGCTATTTTTTTCTTTTTCTTTTCCTAATTGCAAAAGAAAATAGATTTTCTTTTAAATGGATTAAACTTAAGTATCTATATGTAAAAGTAATAGTCTCTATTAAAATGTGATGGGGGCTTTTAAAAATATGCACATATTCCATATCTACCTCGTAATTATATTATTATTGTGAAAACAATGGAAAAGTAGAACTAAAGGAATTATTTTTAATCAGCAAAAACCAACCATAATCCCCCATCCCAATATGTTCCTTTTTGCATATTCTCTTTCAATCTTTTGTACACTTACTTATTTTTTCCATAGTTTATGTTACTTATATTTTCCATTGCTGGAATGATTTGTATATAATTAGTTACTTGAATAAGGCATTTCTCTATGCAATAGCAGGCAGCAGTGTGGTTTCTAGAAAGTATATAGAGTGAGATATGTGCTCAAGTGTTTTTGAAATGCTAACTTGTCTTATTTCTTAGTTCCTTCTTGTTTCACGCGTTTCCTATTCTGGCTAACCTTTTGAAATATTAATTTTCTTTAAACCTTTTCACAACATAATAGAAAAGATGGGCAAAATGTAGTTTTGTTCAGAATTTTCAGTCTTGATGCTTCTTGGTATTATTGAGAAAACTCTCTTTTCTTCTTCGAGAAGTAAAATCCATTCTTATTTCATAAGGCATGCTTCCGTTTCCCAATATTGTCTATAACCATCCACCATTTTTTGCTTTCAACAAACTTTTAAAATGCTAATGACGTGATGATGTCCTAAATTCTGTATGTGCTCTGAGAGGTTTTTGTTGGGTTTTTTTGTTGTTTTTTTTTTCCCCAGAAGGTGTAAGAATTAGGAGCTGCTGACATTTCAGTCAATATGAAGGACAACTTCACCCTTGCCACCATCAGCAAAAACATTACCAGCAGTCTTCACGTCGGACTTGTGAACATTTCTGGCAATGAGTCTACCTTTAACTGCTCCCATAAGCCATCAGATAAGCATTTAGATGCAATTCCTATTCTCTACTACATTATTTTTGTGGTTGGATTTCTTGTCAATACTATCGTGGTTACACTGTTTTGTTGTCAAAAGGGTCCTAAAAAGGTTTCCAGCATTTACATCTTCAACCTGGCTGTGGCTGACTTACTGCTTTTGGCTACTCTTCCTCTCTGGGCAACCTATTATTCTTACAGATATGACTGGCTCTTTGGACCTGTAATGTGTAAAGTTTTTGGTTCTTTCCTGACCCTGAACATGTTTGCAAGCATTTTTTTTATCACGTGCATGAGTGTTGATAGGTACCAATCTGTCATCTACCCCTTTCTGTCTCAAAGAAGAAATCCCTGGCAAGCATCTTATATAGTTCCACTTGTTTGGTGTATGGCCTGTCTGTCCTCATTGCCAACATTTTACTTCCGAGATGTCAGAACAATTGAATATTTAGGAGTGAATGCTTGCATTATGGCTTTCCCACCTGAGAAGTATGCCCAATGGTCAGCTGGGATTGCCTTAATGAAAAATATCCTTGGTTTTATTATCCCTTTAATATTCATAGCAACATGCTATTTTGGAATCAGAAAACACCTACTGAAGACCAATAGCTATGGGAAGAACAGAATAACTCGTGACCAAGTCCTGAAGATGGCAGCTGCTGTTGTTCTGGCGTTCATCATCTGTTGGCTTCCCTTCCATGTTCTGACCTTCCTGGATGCTCTGGCCTGGATGGGTGTCATTAATAGCTGTGAAGTTATAGCAGTCATTGACCTGGCACTTCCTTTTGCCATCCTCCTGGGATTCACCAACAGCTGCATTAATCCCTTTTTGTATTGTTTTGTTGGAAACCGGTTCCAACAGAAGCTCCGCCGTGTGTTTAGGGTTCCGATTACTTGGCTCCAAGGCAAGAGAGAGAGCGTGTCATGCCGAAAAAGCAGTTCCCTTAGAGAAATGGAGACCTTTGTGTCTTAAACATGAGAGTGGAATGCATGTTATCAACATGGTTACTTGGTTTGAGATCTCCCTGAATTATCTTTTAATGGCTTTAGTAAAATAACAAGTTCTTCCCCTTCATGTAATCTTCTCTCACTCTTCTAGAACAGGAAACCAAATGTAACTCTAAGTTTTATCCTCCAGTGACTTTCAAGAATTGCCCACCTTTTTTTTTTTCTGGTCTATCTGTACTAGACTGTCACTGGGGAGATGTACCCATAACTGAGAAGTAACTGGGAATTTATCTCCAATTATAATTAATAGGAAGTTATGAATGAGGATTTGGAGTTTCAGATTTCTCCTTGAGATATGCTGGAGTTTTTATTGGTTCTTAGATCCATTTTCATCAAGCTTTCCTCTTGAACCAAGGCTGGTCTTTTAACTCACTGCACTATTTACAAGACATTACGCTAAAATAAATGAGCACTTCTAAGTGCGGTGTACTACAATAGATTGGTACCAGTTATTCAGGCTCTAGGCATATGCCTTCTACTTTATATTATAAATAATAATCCTTTTATATTTCGCTTGAGCATAAGTTTGTATTTAAGATATAGCTACTTATTGAGTAGGGTTAGGAATGTAGATTAGATCACATGTACTCCTACATTTTAGCTTTTATTTAGAGTTATAGGAAGTAAAATGTATAATAACATAGATTTGCAATAAACAAATATTTGTTCACTAAAGTCTGAATAAACACTTTTTAACTTTCTATCCATTTTCTATCTACTGTTTGAAGGTTTCTATGTTCTCTGATAATTTTTTGAAAATAACTAAACAGTGTTTAGTGTATAAAATGTAAAGGTCATTTTTTACATCCTTGACCTTTGGGATGTGGTGCTTTGATATATAGGAAGTTGACTTGAGTTTTATTATTGATGCTTTGGTTCTGGGTTGCTTCCCAAAATATCTGGGTGGCTTATTTAACTCTTTACGTTGTAATAAACCCTTAATGGGCATAGGAAAAGATTATGTCAAAATGGAATTTTGATACCCAAGGAGGACAAAGAGATCCAGCAAATGATACGTATGGTGTCACACAACAAACCTGTCAGGGCAATGCAATGTGGCTTTGAAAATATAGACCATGGGGTAGACTTAACCTATACCTATGGATACTGCTTGTTCCAGAATTTATAGAATTCTGCGGAACTCTTCTATACCAATCACTGGTCCATAGATCTCCTTTCAACACTATTAGAACTCCAAAGTTTGAGGAGTGCCTGAAACTGAATGAGGTACCTAGAGTTAACTTAGAGTATTCATCTTAATTTTAGAAGTTAGAGATTTCATTCTGCACCAGCCCCATATTATATCAGGTTATCTAGGACCTTCCTAGACCAATACTGACCTCTGAGGTAGAAATAAAGTTACAGAAGCTTGGTGTCTTTGCCAGATTCCAGGGCTATAGATCCAAAAATACTCTGGCTCCACTTTCTGGGAAAGTCCTAATTTCATGTAATCTATTATTATCAATAAAAACAAATAGCTAAATGTATAAGCAAACATGACTTCATATTTTAAATAATTTTGTAAAACATCTCATTAAATAAAATCTTTAATTGGAAGATCATGTGTGCTTTACGTTTTTATTGTAACTACCTCCACTTATGGATTCTTACCTTCTCTTGTATCCTTATCTTCCTTACAGTCCCCACTGATATTTCTTAGTTTCAGCCCCCATCATTCCTTATCTGGCTTCTTGCTATACTCTTCTAGTCTCCCGCTCTTGAGTCTTCAGCCATAAAACCTTATTAATTATGAAAGGAAAATCCAGATTTCTTGTTACAGTCTACAAGACCACCGGAAATCTGATTCTTCCCTGCCTCGCTGGCTTTTTTTCTCTTTGCCATCTCTCTCTTGCATTCTGTGTTCAAGCATCACAAAAGGACTTAAACTGCTTTTTTTCAAGCCTGATGCTCGCTCACACCTGTCTGCTTTGGCTCACACAACTCTCTCGTCCTGAACACCCCTCCAACCACCCCGCCCTCAGGGTCTCTCATTCAATTGACGAACACCTACTCAGCTTCCAACATTAGTTCATGTCAGTTCCTCTACCAGGATAACAATGATTATACTAATTATAATACAAACCTCCCTCCCCTGGGAGTTCCCTTAATGAAGAGAATTATTTCTCTAGTTCTTGGGATTTTAAGCCTGGCCTCCACTTCCTTAGATGCCCAGTTTTGAGCCCTAAGTAATTCTCTGAGGCTTGGACTCCAGTGGTCTTTCCTGGGACTAAGAAGAAATGTCATTAAGAAGATGGTACACAAACATGTGAACTCTGATTGCAGGAGTATACAAAGGTATAAATGTCCTCTTTTTTCTTTGAAAATGTAAACTTCAGGTAAGTTTCTCAGATAGGAAATGAAACTGTATTCTTCTCATTTTGTTTGTATCATTTCCAGGTATTACCTAATCCCCTTTCCTTTCCATGGTTCCACCTTTATTCACCTCACCCACATAACGCCCAAGAACCACATAATAATAACAATAATAGCTACGATTCTGTGAGCACTATATGATATATACTACTGTAAGTATTTTATTATCCCATTTTATTCCCACAACGACTCAATTATTCTCATTTTACATATAAGGATACTGAGGCACAAGTGAGTCCCTATTCATCTTTAAGTTTGCCTCTGACCAATGATCTGGGTAATCCTAATAGAGGTATTTAGTAGTTTAAATGAATCTTAGGCTACCAAGCAGATATTTCAGAGACAGTCTTGCTCAGTCCTTCAACTTTCCCCCCAGACCACACTGCTTGTGTGTCCCTGACCACGGCAATACTAGAGCACTGGACAGGTGGTATATTTGCACGTATGGAGAAAAAGAGAGGAGGCAAATTGATGAGGCTTTCTTCCTGGTTCTCCACTGCCCTTTTCTTGTGCTCCATGCTCTATAGAACTACATGAAGTAACCATTACCCCCTGCCCCTGCTGCTGCCCCCTTTACCCCCATACACAAAGCAAGACTGACACCTCAAACATTTCTTTTGAGGAACAAAATTGTTGACACAAATGCCAGCTCTGTGAAATAAGATTATACAGGATTACCAGAGAAATTCATCTCTCACAATTTGCAAAACATATATATTTTTATTATGGAAAGCCAAGTATTAATTATTGTTACATTTTATATCCCTAAATTAGATCTGCTAAATAAAATGTTTGGGAAAAATCCCTTTTTTTTTCTGATCTTTTGAGGTCTGTAGCAAAATGAGAGGACAATCTAAAGGAAAGCACATTCTATTTTGACTTTTCTTTTTTTTTTATCCACAGGGATCTGAGAGTGGAAAGCTGTTTGCTGGCCTGACATATCAACAAAAGAAAAATCCAAACTTGACAAGCTGAGTTAACCACATGAGGTGACTGAAGCAAGAATGGATTGAGATAATAAGGAAAATGTAGCACTTAATTATTTTGTTAACTCCTAGATGAATTACATCAACAATGATGATTCACATAAAATAACAGAAATCCATATGCTATCACAAAACATAATCACTTTTCCTGCAAAAAACCAGTGGCTTACAGCTGAGTTGAATAGCCTTCTAAACATTGACTCTCACTTGCACAAACATATCTACAAAGGGTTAACATCTTCAGAATGAGAAATCTTTCTTTTTGAAATTCTTTCTTCTAGGAAGAGAGCATTCTTTTTAAAATTAAAAATAATTTATATGTATTTCTTATTAAGAATCAATACTCTCTTGTTGAAAAATTTAACTGTATGGATAAAAATTAGCCACAGACATAATGACTGTTAGTTGCATGAGGTAAAATTATAAATATAAATATAGACATAGATAGGTAGATAGATAGATACTGTGTATACTGTGTGAATATATATATGGATACTATATATATATATTATATATATATAATCTCTTTATCTATATCCATATTTCTTTCTCTTTTCATCTATTATCTAATGGATATATCCTTCATCATCCTGTGGTACATTTTTCTTAATATTTAAAATATTTTGATCCCAAACTCCCAACTGGTTTACTGGAAAATATTGTTTCTTCCCTTGTTGGGTCTTCCTTTCCTATGATAAGTCCCAAATCTTCAGGGCTTTAAACAATCCAAGAGATCAAACCCGGTTACTATTGCCCAGTGGGAGAAAATATTGGAAAATCTGATAAGACTTCTCGCCCACTTTCTGCTGCTGTTTTTTGCTACATTATGTATCAGTTGGTCTACATAAGAACAGATGGTTCAGACTGTTCCAGACTGACTGGTACCAGTTCAGACTGGTACAGACTCCTGTACACATTAAGGAGTTTCCAAGTGATCTACACAAGCCATCTGATAGAGTGTAAGAGAAAGAAAAAGGAAGCTTCTTCTTCCGGTGTTACACTCACCTATATATGATGCATGCCACAGTAGACAAGGTCTCAAACACATCTTTATTTGTTTTGGCATCTTCATGGAGCCAGGAGGGATCAACAGAAATCCAGGAGGAGGAACATGCCATACCAGTGTAGGGGAGCAAAACTTGCCACCTCAAAATGTCTCTTTGGCATGCGGGTTATTTTGAGCTGAGAACAATCAAGGCCCAAAAAACTCAGAAACAAACTCTGACCTTCCCCCTAAATGCCTAAAGAATGTAGATATAGGATCTGTTCCAGGAAGGGAGATATTACCATAGATAATTATACTATGAACTAGGTGTGTAGACAGGGAGGAACCTATCAAAGTCTGTTTGTTACAATTCCTCTCTGTCTCCCGCTGTCTCTGCCTGGCCTAGCATACATTTATTTACCAAACATTTGCTTTTCCATCTCCATATAAATTGCCTTCCTTCCCTTTGAAGTCCCAAACCCCTATTCCCAGCATCCCCTTTTGTCTCTAGCTGAAGATGATATTTAAGGCGACGGCTTCAGCCATTTTGGCAAGTTACTCAGTTCTCCTGGGTGTCTCTCATATATACATGTTATTAAACTTTTGTTTGATTTTCTCATGTTAACCTACTCATGTCAATTTAATTCTTAGACCAGCCAAAAGAACCTAGAAGAGTAGAGAAAAATTTATTCCTCCCTGACACCAGGAACCAATCCTCTCCTTTCTTAAATGAAGCTCTCATATGCAGTTGAAGTCACAGTTCAAACTTCTTCTCAATAAAAATGAGTACCCCTGGTTGGCAGAGGGGGTGGGTAGTAAAACTGCTGTTGCTTCTTAAACGATCACATTAGTAAGCGACACCTCAGGGCATAAGATATACTGCAAGCAAACTTTGAACTTCTTAGAAAAAGGGTCTAGTACTTGATTCCCTTCCTCTCAGAAGGCCCCTTTGCCAATTGCCTCTTCCCAAAAAATTCCCAAGGTCAATATACCAATCTGTATGGGATACAGTTGGCACAGTTCCAATTGCCTGGAACCACCAGACCATTGCCAAGCCCTCAAATTTCCAGTTGTAGCCTTTTCTCTGAAAACTGGATCCCTACTTGCTCTACATTCATTACCACTGAAGTGATCATTCCTATAACAACAACAACAAATCCACTGCAGTGTTTCTTGATGTCTTAACAACTTGAAATATTTGTGGATAATAATTTGAAATGGTCTCATTGAGTATGCTATTATCTATTGTTATGAACTGAATTGTGTCTCCCAAAATTCACATGTTGAAGCCCCAACCCTGAATGTGATTATATTTGGAGTAGAGATTTTAGGAAGTCATTAAGGTTAAATGAAGTCATAAGGATGGAGTTCTAATCTGATAGGACTGATGATGTTTTAAGAAGAGGAAGATCTGATGTTGCCGGACAAAGTGGGGAAAGCAAAAAATGAGCTCAGAGATTTGAATTCCCAGTTCAAGGGAAAATCAAATGCAGTATCTCTTCTGGCAATTGGTTAAATTACAATGCAAATTGAACTCCCAGTCTCACATGGTCTGTGGTTTAACATGAGGGCATTGATTGGGAAAGAATGACATCCTGTAAATTGGAATGGGGATGTGTGGGAAGACCCTGATGAAGCTGAGGACATTGAGCTCCTAAATTCTGACAAGTATTCTTTGCCAGTGGAAGAAGCCTCTCAACCCTCAGTGGTAGCAGCCTCTTTACCCACATTTGAGGGGATTAATCCAGCATTACCTAAGGAAACTGTAATGGCTTCTCCTGAGGTAGTTGCCATGCAAAAGAATTCTGAGTCTCCTCAGGACCCACTCCATCACCAATTGTTGCTTCTAGTTCTGTAACTAGATTCAAGTTCCAGCAGGACTCTAAAAGTGAGACACAAACTGTGACCCATGGGGAGGTGCACTCTACTCCAAAAGAACTACTTGAGTTTTCTATCTTATGCAGACAGATGTCTGGAGAAAATGGGTAGGAATGGATATCAAAGGTGTGGGATAATGGTGGAAGGAATATAAAGTTGGATCAGCCCAAATTTATGGATACGTGCTCGCTAATCAAAGATTCTGCATTTAATGTTACAGGTTGGAGAGTTAGAAAAGGCTCTGACAGTTTGGTTGGTTGGCTAAAACATGGACCAAAAGGCAGACCAAAGTGAGCAAGTTAGAAATGCTGGACCTACCTTGGTCTAATGTAGAGGAAGGGATTCAAAGGTTTAGAGAAATAGGTATTTTAAAGTGGATTTGTCATTTTAGATCTACTCACCCACCCTGGGAGGGTACAGAAGAGATACCTTCTACCAATACAATAAGATATAAATTTGTGACATGAACCCTGACATCCTTGAAGAACTCTGTGCTTGCTCTTCCCTTTAGGCCAGAACATACAGTGCGAACTGCATTTTTCAGTTGGGAAACCTAAATGCAATGGGAGTAATTGAATTCTGGGGTGGCAGGGACCAAGTGGCAGCACTCAACTGCCAAAGGCAAGGTGAGTATTGTTACCACAATGGACAGCATAGTCAAAGAAGGAGTCAGAATAGTCTGACTAGCATAGACCTGTGGCATTGTCTAGTTGATCATGGTGTTCCTAGAAGTGAAATAGATAGGAAACTTTCTTAATTCTTACTTAATCCATACAAGCAGGAAAGTTCTAGTTCAAGTGAACAAATGTCTAACCTGAATCATAAAAACAAAGAGTCATGCCCCTCCCAAATTAATTCATAGTATTGAGCCAGTTTACAGACCCAAGACGAAGGGAAGGCCATGATTCTTGAGGAAGGACCTCAGCACACTACGAAATATTTATACTGTTCATCTTTCTTCCAGCCTCTCATAAAAGTGTCTGTGGTCTTTTAGCAGGGTAACTGTGCATTTGGGAAAAGGAAATAATCAAACCTTTTGGGGACTACTAGACATTGACTCTAAACTGACACTAACTCCACAAGACCCAAAAGGTCACTGTGATCCACAGACAGAGGTCAGGTGATCAGTGGAGTTTTAGCTCCAGTCTATCTCACAGTCGACACAGTGAGCCCCCAAATTCATCACGTGATTATTCCTCCAGTTCCAAAATGCATAATTTGAATAGATATACTCAGCAGCCTCACATTGGTTCCCTGACCTGTAGTTCCCTTATGGTGTGAAAGACTAAGTGGAAGCAACGCCTCTACCTAGAAAAATAGTAAATGAAAAGCAACACTGCATTGCTGGAGTGGTTGCAGAGATTAGTGTTATGATCAAGGCCGTGAGATAAACAAGGGTGGTGATTCCTAATACCTCCCCATTCAACTCACATATTTGTCCTGTGCAGAACACAGATCGATTTTGGAGAATAAGAGTGGATTGTCGCAAGCCAAACCAGGAGCAGATTCCATTTGTAGCTGCTGTATCAGATGTGGTTTCATTTCTCAAGCAAATAAACACATCCCCTAGTACCTGGTAGGAAGCTACTGATCTAGCAAATGCTTTTTTCTCTAGATCTTTTAGTAAAGAGTGACAGAAACAGTTTGCTTTCAGTTGGCAAGGCCAGCAATGCACCTTCATTGTCCTACTCTCCACCCTGTGCCATAATTTAGTTTGTAGACATCTTGAATGCCTTCTCATTCCACGAGATAGGTCCATTACATTGATGACATTATGCTAATTGGACTAGTAAGAAGTAGCAACTATTTTAGACTTATTTGTAAGAATTTTGCCCATCAGAGGGTAATAAATTCAACAAATTTCAGGGACTTTCTACTTCATTAAAATTTCTATGGGTCCAGTGGTGTGGGGTATGTAGAGATATCCCCTCTAAGGTGAAAGATAAGTTGTTGCATCTGACCCCTCCTACTACCAAAAAAGAGGCATAGTTTTTCGTAGGTGTCACTGGATTTTTGGAGGCAACATATCCCTCATTTGAGTGTGTTATCCTGGCCACCTAGTGAGTGACCCAAAAAGCTGCTAGTTTTGAGTAGGACCCAAAAATGAGAAGCCTCTGTGATAGGTCCAGGCCGTCAAGCAAATATGATCCAGCAGAATCAATAGTGCAGCAGGGACATTAGGACTTGTGAGCAAACCCTGCCACCCTCTGCGTTTATCTTCACCACTTTTGAGAAACAGCTCTTGGCCTGCTACTGGGACTTAGTAGAGACTGAACATTAACCATGGGCCACAAAGTTACCATGTAACCTGAGCTGCCCATCAGGAACTGGGTGTTATCTGACCCACCAAGCCATAAAATTGGGTGTGCATAACAGCATTCCATCATTCAAATGGAACTGTTATATACGTGATTGGGTCCAAGCAGGCCCTAAAGGCACAAGTAAGTTACATGAATAAGTGGACCAAATGCCATTAGTCCCCATTTTTGTTACCCAACTTTCTCTCTCCCAACCTGCATCTATAGCCTCATGGGGAGTTCACTATAATCAGCTGCTAGAGGAAGAGAAGATCTGGGCCTGATTTACAGATAGTTCTGCATGATATGCAGGTACCACCCCAAAGTGGACAGCTGTAGCACTGCAACCCCTCTCTGGGACATTACTGAAGGGATAAAGGGAGATCTTCCCCTTGGGAAGAATTTCAAGCAGTACACACGGTTGTTCACTTTGTTTGGAAGAAAAAATTGCCAAATGTGAGATTATATACTGATTCATGGTCAGTTTGGCCAATGGTTTGGCTGGATGGTCAGAGACTTGGAAGAAACATGATTGGAAAATTGGTGACAAGGAAATTTGGGAAAGAGGTATGTGGATAGAACTCTTCGAATGGGGCAAAAATGTGAAAATATCTGTGTCCCATATGAATGTTCATCAAAAGATGACCGCGGTAGAAGGGAATTTTAATAATCGAATGGATAGAATGATGCTTCCTGTGGATACCAGTCAACCTCTTTCCACAGCCACCCCTCTCATAGGGTTCATGAACAACGTAGTCATAGTGGCAGGAATAGAGGTTATTCATGGGCTCAGCAACATGGACTTTCACCCACCAAGGCCAACCTGGCTAAGGCTACTGCTGAATGCCCAATCTGCTAGCAGGAGAGACCAATGCTGAATTTTTTTTTTTTTTTTTTTTTTTTTTTTTTTGCGGTACACGGGCCTCTCACCGCTGTGGCCTCTCCCGTTGCGGAGCACAGGCTCCGGACGCGCAGGCTCAGTGGCCATGGCTCACGGGCCCAGCCGCTCCGCGGCATGTGGGATCTTCCCGGACCGGGGCATGAACCCGTGTCCCCTGCATCGGCAGGCGGACTCTCAACCACTGCGCCACCAGGGAAGCCCCTGAATCTTGATATGGCACTATTCCCTAGGGTAATCAGCCAGTTATCTGATGGCAGATTGATTATACTGGACTTCTTCCATGATGGAAGAAGTGGGTTTTTTTTCTTACTGGAATAGACACTTACTGTGGATATGGATTTGTCTTCCCTTCATGCAATGCTTCTGCCAAAACTGCCATCCATGGACTTATAGAATGTTTTATCCATCATTATAGTATTCCAGACAGCATTGCTTCTGATTCAGGAACTCACTTCACAGCAAAAGAGGTGCAGCAATGGACCTATGATCATGGAATTCACTGGTCTTACCACGTTCCCCACCATTCTGAAGCAGGTAGCTTGATAGAATGTTGTAATGGCCTTTTGAAAACTCAGTTATAATGCCAGCTAGTTGCAATACCTTGTAGGGTGGGGACAAGGTTTTCCAGAAGGCTGTATATGCATTGAATCAGCATTCAATTTATGGTCCTGTTTCTCCCATAGCCAGGATTCACAGGTCTAGAAAAAAAAGGGGTGGAAATGGGAGTGGTACCACTCACCATTAACCATAGTGACTCTCTACCAAAATTTTTGCTTCCTGTTCACACGACCTTATGCTCTGCAGACCTAGAGGTCTTAATTCCAAAGACAGGAATGATTCCGACAGGAGGCACAACCATGATTCCACTGAACTGCAAGTTAAGACTACCACCTGACCACTTTGGGCTCATAATGCCTCTGAATCAAGAGGCAAAGAAGGGAGTTATTGTGCTGGTTGGGGTGATTGGTCCTGACTGCTACAGGGTAATTGGACTACTATTTCATGATGCGGGTAAGGAAGAGAATGTCTGGAATATGGGAGATACCTTAGGGTTTCTCTTATTATTACCATGACCATTGATTAAGGTCAATGTAAAACTTAATTGTTTAACTTAAACAATTAAATTAAACTTAAGTTGTTTAACTTAAACTTAAAACAACAACTCAATCTAGGCAGGACTACTAATGGCCCAGACTTTTCAGAAATAAAGATTTGGGTCACCCCACCAGGTAAACAACCAACATGACCAACTGAAGTGCTTGCTGAAGGCAAAGGGAATAACAGAATGGGTAGCAAGAGAAGGTAGTTATAAATACCAGCTATGACCACATGACCAGTTACATACATAGGACTGTAATCGTCATGAATATTTCTTCCTTATTTTCTTATGAATACATTTGTATATCTGGATAGATAGATAGATAGATTGATCTTCATTTTCTTTACTCTCTTATTCCCTGGACATATAGTATAAGATGTATTGACTTTATATCATAGTATTTAAGTATTGTTGTTCATTTTACTTCATGGTATTTAAGTTAGGAGATATCAAGGAAAAGAGTAAGCATCACTCAAGGACTACCTCCTCTTCTGGGAAAGAGGCTAGTGTGTTTTCAGTTGTACACAGGATAGCTGTATCATGTTAAATGGAATTATGAGCTTCTTATTGTCTCTATTTGGTGATTAATTGTGATTTAAGGAGATGTGTATTGGGGCCATGTTGACAAGCGTGGATCTGTGATAATCTTATATGTGAACATGACTGGGCCACGAGGTGCAGAGATATTTGGTCAAACATTATTTTGGATGTGTCTGTGAGGGTGTTTTGGGATGTGATTCATATCTGAATTGGTAGACTGAGTAAAGCAGATTGCTCTCTCTGACATGGGTGGTCCTCATCCAGTTAGTTGAAGTCCTGAATAGAACAAAAAGTCTGATCTTCTTTCAAACAAGAAAGAGCTCCTCCTCTCTGACTGGCTTGAGCTGGGACATTAGTCTTTTCCTGCCTTTAGACTTGAACTGAAACATCAGTGATTCTTGCATCTGAAGCCTGCCAGATTTTGGCCAGATTTTGGACTGGAATTTATATCATTGACTCTTCTGTTTATCAGGCCTTTGGACTAGGACTGGAACTATACATTGGCTTTCCTGGGTCTCCAGCTTACCAACTGCATATCTTGGGACTTAGGCTCCATAATCATGTGAGCCAATCCCTTTACATATATAGGTATAGAGACATAGATCGATAGATAATCTCTTATTGGTTCTCTTTCTCTGGAGAACCCTGACTAATACATGCATCTATCTAGCTATCCATATGTCTCTCCAACTAACACACACACACACACACACACACACACACACACACATCATATCTGAGATCTGAGTGCTTCACTCAATACACTGAGAGGACACATTTATGCTAATATTCTTCTGTGGTATCTTTTGAAGTGGCTGTATTTTACCTCATAGAAGTGCCCTAATTTTTTTTAAACAAAGCTCCTCTATGAAAGACACTGTCAAGAAAATGTGAAGACAAGTCACAGACTGGGAGGAAATATTTGTAAAAGGCATATCTGGTAAAGGACTGTTATCAAAAATATACAAAGAATACTTAAAACTCAACAATAAGAAAATGAAGAGCCCAGGTAAAAATAATCAAAATGTCTGAAAAGACATGTCATTTTAAAAGATATACACATAGAAAGCAAGCATATGAAAAAATACTCAACATCATATGCCATTAGGAAATTGCAAATTAAAACAACAATAAGATTCTACTATATACCTATTAGAATGATGAAAATCCAAAACAATGACAACACCAAATGCTGTCAAGGATGTGTAGCAACAGGAACTCTGATTCATTGTTGGTTGGAATGCAAAATGGTGTAGTCACTTTGGAAGACAATCTGGCAGATTCTTACAAAACTAAACATAGTATTACCAAATGATCCTGTAATTGTGCGCCTTGATACTTACCCAAATGAACTGAAAACTTATATCCACACAAAAACATGCTCATGCATGTTTATAGCAGCTTTATTCAAAGTAGCTTAAACTTGGAAGCAACCAAGATGTCCCTCAATAGGTGAGTTGATAAATAAACCATAATGCATCCAGACAATGGAATATTATTCAGCACTAAAATAAATGAGCTATCAAGCCATGAAAAGACATGAAAAAAACCTAAATTCCTATTACTAAGTGAAAAAAGCCAATCTGAAAAGCCTGCATGTTAATGATTCCAACACTATGACCTTCCAGAAAAGGCAAAACTATGGAGACACTTAAAAGATCAGCGGTTGCCAGGAGTTGGAGGGGGGGAGGAAGGGATGAACAGGCAGAGCACCAAGGATTTTTAGGGCAGTAATACTACTGTAATGGTGGATACATGTAATTATATATTTGTCAAAACTCAGATTGTACAACATCGAATGAACTGTAATGCAAAGCATGCACTTTGAGTGATAATGTTGCATCAATACAGGTTAATGAATTGTAACAAATGTACCACCGGTGCCAGGGTGTTGACTGTGGGAGAGACTGTTCATGTGAGGGGAGGAGTGCAGGGAATACAGAGGAACTCTGTATATTCTGCTCAATTTTGCTGTGAATGTAAAACTGCTGTAAAAAAATGAAGTCTATTAAGGATAAAGAAAAAATGAAATAAATATCTAATTATTAAATTGATATTCTTTCTAATTTTTTCACTTTAATAAGTAATATTATGGTTGATATCCTTGTAGCTAAATTTTTACATATTCTTTTGTTCAGCTTTTTTTTGACCTTGTGTCTTTGTTGCTGTGTGTGGGCTTTCTCTAGTTGCAGGGGCTACTCTTCCATTGCGGTGCACAGGCTTCTCATTGTGGTGACTTCTGTTTGTTGCAGAGCACAGGCTCTAGGTGTGTGGGCTTCAGTAGTTGTGGCATGCAGGCTCAGTAGTTGTGGCTCACGGGCTGTAGAGCACAGGCTCAGTAGTTGTGGCGTACGGGCTTAGTTGCTCCACGGCATATGGGATCTTCCTGGGCCAGGGCTCGAACCTGTGTCCCCTGCATTGGCAGGTGGATTCTTAAGCACTGTGCCACCAGGGAAGTCACCTTTGTTTAGTTTTTTATGATACATTTCTAAGAATAGAATTGCTATGCCAATGAGATTGGATTATTATTATCATTTTTGGTACAATTTGCCAACACTGCCCACCACAAAAGATATAAGAATTTACACTCAGACCAGAAGTTTAGGAAAGTGCATGTTGCTCAAAATGCACAAATTTAAAGCTTTTTTCAACTTTATATGCTCCAGGCTTTGGCTTACCCATTCCTATAAGTCTATGTGCTTTTTCAGCCAACACGAGTGGCCACTGCTCTTTTTTTTTTTTAGAATTTATAGATGATATAATTTACTATACACATACTTTAAAAAAATATGAACAACACACCCTAGACACAATATAAAAGGAACCAAAAGGCAAGTAATTTATACAATAAACATATATATCATTATGTATAAGCTTGGGTATAGTGGTAGCATAGTCAGATTACAAATAGAATCACTGTGAATGCACTAGTTATAAATAGAGACTAATAAAAATATGTTGGTTTAGGACTTAAAATGTCACAGTGACGCAACTTTCCAAAACGTTTAACTCTCTATTTACATGGTGGCTGTATTCCTGGAAAATTCAATGTATATTAAAAATATGACAAAGGAAAAAAAAAAAACTGTGGATGAATTTATATGTAAAATGTAGCCAGGCACTGGGCCCAGGATAATAAAGATTCTTCACCAACATGAATGCCCACCAAAATATTTGTAGATTGTATGGGACACAGGACAGTTGTTCATTCGGTGAGACTGCCATATGCACTGCAGCACGTCTAATGTCCCAGCCCCTTATTCCACCCTCCCAATCATTGTGACAACAGAATACCCTTTCTCCTACAAATTTCCAAAGCCCCTTCGGGGCAGTACTGGTCTACCATCTTTGAGCTGGCCCAGCGCTGTTAAGGAGATGGGGCAAGACTGAGTTCTCACTTCACTTTAGCTGTGTATTTATATGGATTGATCATGTCCATTTAAAACGCTTAGTATACAGTAGGTATTTTCTTTCAACAATTGAAAACACAAAACTTTCACTCTAAAATTCCATTCCAAGGACAGTGCCTTTTCATTCACTCAAGCAATTCTATATACAATGGATAGAAGGATATATATCACCCTTAACAGCAAATGCCTTTGAGTGAAGAGTTGAGAGAATGGGGTATGAGATGCGGACTTTGACTTTGTACTTTCTTTTTATTTATTTGTTTATCTATTTATTTATTTATACAGCAGGTTCTTATTAGTCATTATACACATCACTGTATACCTGTCAATCCCAATTGCCCAAACCATCACACCACCACCAACAGCCCCCGCCGCTTTCCCCCCTTGGTGTCCAAACGTTTGTTCTCTACATCGGTGTCGCAATTTCTGCCCTGCAAACCAGTTCATCTGTACCATTTTTCTAGGTTCCACATATATGCATTAATATACGATATTTGTTTTTCTCTTTCTGACTTACTTCACTCTGTATGACAGTCCCTAGATCCATCCTGGGTCTCTACAAATGACCCAATTTCGTTCCTTTTCATGGCTGAGTAATATCACATTGTATATATGTACCACTTCTTCGTTATCCATTCGTCTGTCGATGGGCATTTAGGTTGCTTCCATGACCTGGCTATTGTAAATTGTGCTGCAGTGAACATTGGGGTGCATGTGTCTTTCTGAATTATGGTTTTCTCTGGGTATATGCCCAGTAGTGGGATTGCTGGGTCATATGGTAATTCTATTTTTAGTTTTTGAAGGAACCTCCATACTGTTCTCCATAGTGGCTGTATCAATTTACATTCCCACCAACAGTGCAAGAGGGTACCCTTTTCTCCACACCCTCTACAGCATTTGTTTTTTGTAGATTTTCTGATGATGCCCATTCTAACTGATGTGAGGGGATACCTCATTGCAGTTTTGATTTGCATTTCTCTAATTATTAGTGATGTTGAGTAGCTTTTCATGTGCTTCTTGGCCATCTGTATGTCTTCTTTGGAGAAATGTCTATTTAGGTCTTCTGCCCATTTTTGGATTGGGTTGTTTGTTTTTTTAATATTGAGCTGCATGAGCTGTTTTTATATTTTGGAGATTAATCCTTTGTCCGTTGATTCGTTTGCAAATATTTTCTCCCATTCTGAGAGTTGTCATTTCGTCTTGTTTATGGTTTCCTTGGTTGTGCAAAAGCTTTGAAGTTTCATTAGGTCCCATTGGTTTATTTTTGGTTTTGTTTCCATTACTCTAGGAGGTGGATCAAAAAAGATCTTGCTGTAATTTATGTCAGAGAGTGTTCTTCCTATGTTTTCCATTAAGAGTTTTATAGTGTCCGGTCTTTCATTTAGCTCTCTAATCCATTTTGAGCTTATTTTTGTGTATGGTGCTAGGAAGTGTTCTAATTTCATTCTTTCACATGTAGCTGTTGAGTTTCCCCAGCACCACTTATTGAAGAGACTGTCTTTTCTCCATTGTATATCCTTGCCTTCTTTGTCATAGATTAGGTGACCATAGGTGTGTGGTTTTATCTCTGGGCCCTCTATCTTGTTTCACTGATCGATGTTGCTGTTTTTGTGCCAGTACCATACTGTCTTGATTACTGTAGCTTTGTAGTACAGTCTGAAGTCAGGGAGTCTGATTCCTCCAGCTCCATTGTTTTCACTCAAGACTGTTTGGCTATTCGGGATCTTTGTGTCTCCATACAAATTTTAAGATTTTTTGTTCTAGCTCCTTAAAAAAATGCCATTGGTAATTTGATAGGGATTGCATTGAATCTGTAGATTGCTTTGGGTAGTATAGTTATTTTCACAACATTGATTTTTGCAATCCAAGAACATGGTATATCTCTCCATCTATTGGTATCATCTTTAATTTCTTTCATCAGTGTCTTATTGTTTTATGCATACAGGTCTTTTGTCTCCCTAGGTAGGTTTATTTCTAAGTATTTTATTCTTTTTGTTGCAGTGGTAAATGGGAGTATTTCCTTAATTTCTCTTTCAGATTTTTCATCATTAGTGTATAGGAATGAAAGAGATTTCTCTGCATTAATTTTGTATCCTGCAACTTTACCAGATTCATTGATTAGCTCTAGTAGTTTTCTAGTGGCATCTTTAGGATTCTCTATGTATAGTATCATGTCATCTGTAGTCAGTGACAGTTTTACTTCTTCTTTTCCAATTTGTATTCCTTTTATTTCTTTTTCCTCTCTGATTGCCATGGTTAGGACTTCCAGAACTATGTTGAATAATAGTGGTGATAGTGAGCATCCTTGTCTTGTTCCTGATCTTAGAAGAAATGCTTTCAGTTTTTCACCACTGAGAATGATGTTTGCTGTGGGTTTGTCATATACGGGCTTTATTATGTTGAGGTAGGTTCCCTCTATGCCCACTTTCTGGAGAGTTTTTTATCATAAATTGGTGTTGAATTTTGTCAAAAGCTTTTTCTGCATCTATTGAGATGATCATATAGTTTTTCTGCTTCAATTTGTTAATATGGTGTATCACATTGATTGATTGGTGTATATTCAAGAATCATGCATCACTGGGTTAAATTCCACTTGAGGATGATGTATGATCCTTTTAATGTGTTGTTGGATTCTCTTTGCTAGTATTTTGTTGAGGATTTTTGAATCTATATTCATCAGTGATATTGGTCTGTAATTTTCTTTTTTTGTAGTATCTTTGTCTGGTTTTGGTATCAGGGTGATTGTGGCCCCATAGAATGAGTTTGGGAGTGTTCCTTCCTCCGCAATTTTTGGAAGAGTTTGAGAAGGATGGGTGTTAGCTTTTCTCTAAATGTTTGATAGAATTCACCTGTGAAACCATCTGGTCCTGGACTTTTGTTTGTTGGAGGATTTTTAATGACAGTCGCAGTTTCATTACTTGTGATTGGTCTGTTCATAATTTCTATTTCTTCCTGGTTCAGTCTTGGGAGGTTATAACTTTCTAAGAATTTGTCCATTTCTTCCAGGTTGCCCATTTTATTGGCATACAGTTTCTTGTAGTAGTCTCTTAGGATGCTTTGTATTTCTGCAGAGTCTGTCGTAACTTCTCCTTTTTCATTTCTAATTTTATTGATTTGAGTCCTCTCCCTCTTTTTCTTGATGAGTCTGGCTAAAGGTTTATCAATTTTATTTATCTTCTCAAAGAAGCAGCTTTTAGTTTTATTGATCTTTGCTACTGTTTTCTTTGTTTCTATTTCATTTATTTCTGCTCTGATGTTTATGATTTCTTTCCTTCTGCTAACTTTGGGTTTTGCTTCTTCTTCTTTCTCTAGTTCCTTCATGTGAAAGGTTAGATTGCTTATGTGAGATGTTTGTTGTTTCCTGAGGTAGGAT
This sequence comes from Orcinus orca, assembly GCF_937001465.1. Classification (NCBI taxonomy): domain Eukaryota; kingdom Metazoa; phylum Chordata; class Mammalia; order Artiodactyla; family Delphinidae; genus Orcinus; species Orcinus orca. The sequence goes on along the minus strand of NC_064580.1, from coordinate 100,976,271 downwards.
TGTATTGTTATAAACTTCCCTCTTAGGACTGCTTTTGCTGCATCCCATAGGTTTTGGATCGTCGTGTTTTCATTGTGATCTGTCTCTAGGTATTTTTTGATTTCCTCTTTGATTTCTTCAGTGATCTCTTGGTTATTTAGTAACGTATTGTTTAGCCTCCATGTGTTTGTGCTTTTTATGGTTTTTTCCCTGTAATTCGTTTCTAATCTCAGAGTGCTGTGGTCAGAAAAGATGCTTGATATGATATCAATTTTCTTAAATTTACCAAGGCTTGATTTGTGACCCAAGATGTGATCTATTCTGGAGAATGTTCCATGCGCACTTGAGAAGAAAGTGTAATCTACTGTTTTTGGATGGAATGTCCTATAAATATCAATTAAATCTAACTGGTCTGCTGTGTCATTTAAAGCTTGTGTTTTCTTATTTATTTTCATTTTGGATGATCTGTCCATTGGTGTAAGTGAGGTGTTAAAGTCCTCCACTGTTGGGCTTTCCTGGTGGTGCAGTGGTTGAGAGTCTGCCTGCCGATGCAGGGGACACAGGTTCATGCCCTTGTCCAGGAAGATCCCACATGCCGCGGAACGGCTGGGCCGGTGAGCCATGGCTGCTGAGCCTGTGCGTCCAGAGCCTGTGCTCCGCAATGGGAGAGGCCACAACAGTGAGAGGCCCGCGTACCACAAAAAAAAAAAAAGTCCCCCACTATTATTGTGTTACTGTTGATTTTCTTTTTTATAGCTGTTAGCAGTTGCCTTATGTATTGAGGTGCTCCTATGTTGGGTGCATATGTATGTATAATTGTTATATCTTCTTCTTAGATTGATCCGTTGATCATTATGTAGTGTCTTTCCTTGTCTCTTGTAGTATTCTTTATTTTAAAGTCATTTTATGTGTTATGAGTATTGCTACTCCAGATTTCTACTGATTTCCATTTGCATGGAATATCTTTTTCCATCCCCTCACTTTCAGTCTGTATGTGTCCCTAGGACTGAAGTGGGTCTTTTGTAGACAGCATATATATGGGTCTTGTTTTTGTATCCATTTAGCAAGTCTGTGTCTTTTGATTGGAGCATTTAATCCATTCACGTTTAAGGTAATTATCAATATGTATGTTCTTCTTACCGTTTTCTTAATTGTTTTGGGTTTGTTTTTGTATGTCGTTTTCTTCTCTTGTGTTTCCCACTAAGAGAAGTTCCTTTAGCATTTGTTGTAGAGCTAGTTTGGTGGTGCTGAATTCTCTTAGCTTTTGCTTGTCTGTAAAGCTTTTGATTTCGCCATCAAATCTGAATGAGATCCTTACCAGATACAGTAATCTTGGCTGTAGGTTCTTCCCTTTCATCACTTTAAGTATATCATGCCACTCCCTTCTGGCTTGTAGAGTTTCTGCTGAGAAATCAGCTGTTAACCTTATGGGTGTTCCCTTGTATGTTATTTGTTGTTTTTCCCTTGCTGCTTTTAATAATTTTTCTTTGTCTTTAATTTTTGCCAATTTGAGTACTATGTGTTATGGCGTGTTTCTCCTTGGATTATCCTGTGTCGGACTCACTGAACTTCCTGGACTTGGGTGGCTATTTCCTTTCCCATGTTAGGGAATTTTTCGACTATAATCACTTCAAATATTTTATCGGGTCCTTTCTCTCTCTCTTCTCCTTCTGGGACCCCTATAATACGAATGTTGTTGTGTTTAATGTTGTCCCAGAAGTCTCTTATGCTGTCTTCATTTCTTTCCATTCTTTTTTCTTTATTCTGTTCTGCAGCAGTGAATTCCACCATTCTGTCTTCCAGGTCACTTATCCGTTCTTCTGCCTCGGTTATTCTGCTATTGATTCCTTCTAGTGTAGTTTTCATTTCAGTTATTGTATTGTTCATCTCTATTTGTTTGTTCTTTAATTCTTCTCAGTCTTTGTTAAACATTTCTTGCATCTTCTCGATCTTTGCCTCCATTCTTTCTCCGAGGTCCTGGATCATCTTCATTATCATTATTCTGAATTCTTTTTCTGGAAGGTTGCCTATCTCCACTTCATTTAGTTGTTTTTGTGGGGTTTATCTTGTTCCTTCATCTGGTACATAGCCCTCTACCTTTTCTTCTTGTCTATCTTTCTGTGAATGTGGTTTTTGTTCCACAGGCTGCAGGATTGTAGTTCTTCTTGCTTCTTCTGCCTGCTCTCTGGTGGATGAGGCTATCTAAGAGGCTTGTGCAAGTTTCCTGATGGTAGGGACTGGTGGTGGGTAGACCTGGGTGCTGCTCTGGTGGGAAGAGCTCAGTAAAACTTTAATCTGCCTGATGGGTGGGGCTGGGTTCCCTCCCTGTTGGTTGTGTGGCCTGAGGTGACCCAACAGTGGAGCCTATCCGGCTCTTTCATTGGGCTAATCGTGGACTCTGGGAGGGCTCACACCAAGGAGTACTTCCCAGAACTTCTGCTGCTAGCTAGTGTCTTTGTCCTCATGGTGAGACACAGCCACTCCCCACCTCTGCAGGAGACCCTCCAACACTAGCAGGTAGGTCTGGTTCAGTCTCCTCTGGGGTCACTGCTCCTTCCCCTGAGTCCTGAGGTGCACACTGCTTTGTGTGTGCCCTCCAAGGGTGGAATCTCTGTTTCACCCAGTTCAGTCAGAGTCCTGCAATCAAATCCCACCAGGCTTCAAAGTCTGATTCTCTAGGAATTCCTCCTCCTGTTGCCGGACCCCCACGTTCAGTAGCCTGATGTGGGGCTCAGTACCGTCACTCCAGTGGGTGGACTTCTGTGGTATAAATGTTCTCCAGTTTGTGAGTCACCCACCCAGAAGTTATGGGTTTTGATTTTATCGTGATTGCGCCCTCCTACTGTCTCACTGTGGCTTCTCCTTTGTCTTTGGATGTGGGGTATCTTTTCTGGTGAGTTCCAGTGTCTTCCTTTTGATGATTGTTCAGCAGTTAGTTGTGATTCTGGTGTTCTCACAAGAGGGAGTGAGAGCATGTCCTTCTACTCCGTCATCTTGGTTCTATGCCTCTCAAGTGGCCACTGCTCTTAACAAATCATTTTTAGCGACCTGTTGGTGATCCCCACCATGGAAAACAAACCTTGTTTTTACCTTACTCTTGGTTAAAATAAATTTAGGTGATTTGTAGGAGATGTCAAAATCTGTTTCTATTGAGATCAACATTGACCATAAGTCAATGTTTTGAGAAGTATTCTACTAGTGATCAGATGATGAGGGAGATGAAAAGATTTCCAGTCCCAGATTATTTCTTGAACACATTCATTTATAGACCCTCTATCCCAATATCCCAATGAAATGACAAGTGGAATACAAAAACAAAATCTATTGCACCTAGAAACATGTCATCAATAGAAATATCTGGAAGGTATAAAGTGGATGGAAACAGATAAGTGATGTAGTACATTGTAGCTTGACATCCAGCCATCTTAAAGAGGTGGACAGGGACTTCCTCAGTGATCCAGTGGCTAGGAATCCATGCTCCCAATGCAGGGGCCTGGGTTCCATCCTTGATCAGGGAACTAGATCCCGCATGCCTCAACTAAGTGTTCGCATGCTGCAGCTAAGGATCCCGCATGCAGCAACGAAGATCCCACATGCTGCAAGAAAGACCTGGCACAGCCCAATAAACAAATAATTTTTTTTAAAAAAGAGAAATAGGTAAAGAAAAGAAGAATGTTCATTCCTCTAAAAGAGGTGGATAAGCAGACATATAAAATTTGATTATCCCCAGAACTCCAAATAACCCCAAGATCAAAGGAAGTTCAGGCTAGAGGAAACAGTCCATAGATAATGGGTCCATTAGTTAGTTTTAGAATAGAACACCTGTGCCAATCCTGGCACTTCGAAGGAATGATTCAGAAATTTGCCTACAGGCCAATGCCAGGAGTACAGCACTTTAAAAAGGGCACTGGAATGTGAAAAACTCTCAGAATAAGTGTTGATTCCAGAGAAGAGGGGTTACTCTAGGTAATGTTTAAGTTCCAAGTGGATGGGAAACCCCAAGGTAGAAAACAAACAAATTTTACATTCCTTAGGAAAGCCTGCCAGATGCACAAACACTTTCTTGTCCACATCACAACTATTGGAATGCTGGCTCCTACTACTGAAATTTGTATTAATAGAACAAGAGGACAAGAGTTCTTAGTTAGCCTGAGGAAATACACTTTAGCAATGACTTTAATTTTAGAGCTGCGTCTACAAATATGAACAGACAATTAAGAAGTGACTAAACATTTGAGGAAAAGAAATGGCATGAAAAAGAGAAACTATACTCAAGAAAAAATAACATGGAAAAATGTTTGCTATTCTCTTATACAGTAAATCAAACACACACCTGCCCTATAAAAAAAATAAAAATAAGAACGAACATCCTAAGGAAACAATACAAAATAGAAAAAATAAATAGGAATAGTAATAGCTTTAGTGTGTTTTTTTTTCCCCCAGCTTTATTGAGGCATAATTGACAAGTAAAATTATGTATATTTAAAGTGTACAACATGATGATATATATGTTTGCATTGTGAAATGGTTACCACAATCAAATTAATTAACATACCATTATGTTAAGTGAAATAAGCCAGACAGAGAAAGACAAATATTGTATGGTCTACTTATATGTGGAATCTAAAAAATAAAAAAACAAAAACACAGACTCATAGAAACAGAGAAGACTGGTGATTGTCAGGGGCTGAGGAGTGGGAGAAAAGGGCAGACACCAGTCAAACTTCCAAACATAAGATGAATAAATTCTAGGGACCTAATGTACAGCATGGTGACTATAGTTAATAATATTGTATTATACACTTGAAATTTGCTAAGAGAATAGATCTTAAGTATCTCATTAAAAAAAAAAAAAACTTTGGGCTTCCCTGGTGGTGCAGTGGTTGAGAGTCCGCCTGCCAATGCAGGGGACATGGGTTTGTGCCCCGGTCCGGGAAGATCCCACATGCCACGGAGCGGCTAGGCCCGTGAGCCATGGCCACTGAGCCTGCACGTCCGGAGCCTGTGCTCCGCAACAGGAGAGGCCACGACAGTGAGAGGCCTGCGTACCGCAAAAAAAAAAAAAGAAAAGAAAAAAAAAAAACAACTTAGCCTTAGAGAAACATGAGTTCCAGTGTTCACAATGTAGATCAGATTTCTCTGAAAAAAAAAGGAAAAATCCGAGTACTTGGAAATTGCTGAAATTTAACAAATGACACAATAATTAGAAAATACAGTAAGGTGGCTGAGCAATGAATCAATATGTGAAAGTCAATAAACTTCTCATAAAGTAAAACAAACAACAACCAGCTAAAATACAGAATGGAAAATAAATCTCATTTACAATAAAAACAATGATAACAAAAATTAAATGCCCAGGAATAAATTTAACAAGAATATGCATGAACTTTATAAGATAATTTTAAAACATTAATGACAACCACAAAAGAATTATTTTTGAATAAATAGAAAGGCATTTCCTGCTTTTGGATAAAAGATATTCATTAGAATGATGCAATTTCTCCCTAAATTAATCATACCTTTAATGTAGTCCAATAAAAACACCAACATGATGGTGACACTAGAAAGATGGAGCAATAAGACATCTTTGCACTTGTTCCCTCACAGAGATACCAACTTAACAACGAGATATGAACCAAAATACCTTTGTGAAAACTCCAGAAACCAGTTAAGAAATTGTAGTACCCTAAGTGAATGCACGGTCAAAGCAGTCACACTAAAACGGGTAAGAAAAGACACTTCATGTGACCACAATCCCCCCACCACCATCACCCCACCTTAGCTGGCATAGCTCAGCTTGGTTCCTGGCTTCTCCTTCAGGGGAGGGGAAAAGGAAGGGAATGGCTTTTTGGAGAGCTACCTGAGGGATTAGTTTCTTTCTCACCTGATTTGGAGCACTAACAGAACTGGCATCATTTGGATGCCTTGAGGATACTGAAAGCCACGGAGACTGTGGAGGCAGCACTGAAGCATTAGAGGGACTACAGAGCCACAGACAGAGGCTGTGCACTCTTGGTGGGATTGTGAAATTGTACAGCTGCTATAGAAAAGAGTATGAAGATTCATAAAAGATTAAAAATATAACTACCATATTATCCAGCGATTCTACTTTTAGATATATATCCAAAATAATTGAAAACAGGATCTCAAAGAGATATTTGGACATCCATGTTCACAGCAGCATTATTCATAATAGCCAAAATGTGGAAGCAACATAAATGTCCATTGATGAATAAATGGAAAAAGAGAAGTTGATGTATAGATATAATAGAATATTATTCAGCCTTAAATAAGAAAGAAATCCTGTCATATGCTACAACATGGATGAACCTCGAGGACATTATGCTAAGTGAAATAAGCCAATGACAAAAACTTACTGCATGACTCCACTTATGTCAGGTATCTAAAGTAATCAAACTCATAGAAACAGAAGTAGAATGGTGGTTGCCAGAGCTTGCGGGAAGGCAAATATGAGGAGTTGTTGTTCAATGGGTATAGAGTTTCAGTCATGCAAGACGATAAAGTTCTATGGATCTGTTGTACACTAATGTGCATATATTTAATGTACATTTAAATTTGTTAAGAGGGTAAATTTGTTATGTGTTTCTTAAATTAATAATTTAAATTTTAGAGCAGTTTTAGGTTCACAGCAAAATTGAGTGGAATACACAGAATTCCCATATATCCCTTGTTCCCACAAACCACAACCTCCCCCGGTATGGAGATCCCAAACAACATTTATTACATGTATTACACTTGGTAATAATTTGTGGTACATTTATTACAACTGATGAACCTACTCTGACACATCATTACCCAAAGTCCATAGGGTCACACCTGGTGGTGTACATTCTATGGGTTCAGATAAATATATGATTACCTGTTGCAATATCATATAGAGTAGTTGCACTGCTCTAAAAATCCTCTGTGCTCAGCCAATTCATTCCTTCCTCCCCACTAACTCCTGGAAACCACTGATCTGTTTACTGTCTTCATAGTTTTGCTTCTTCCATAATGTCATATAGTTGGAATCATATAATAGGTAGCCTTTTCAGATTGGCTTCTTTCAATGAGTAACAGGCATTTAAGTTTCCTCCATATCTTTTCATGGCTTGATAGCTAATTTCTTTTCAGTCTGAAATAATACTCCATTGTCTGGATGCACCATGGTTTATTTATCAGTTCACCTACTGAGGCACATCTTGGTTGCTACCAAGTTTTGGAAATTTTGAACAAAGCTTCTATAGACACCTCTGAGCATGTTTCTGTTGGACATAAGTATTTAATTCATTTGGGTAAATATCAAGGAGCACAATATGCTAGACAATGTTTATTTTTGTAAGAAACTATCAAATTGTCTTCTAAAGTGGCTATACCATTTTACGTTCCCATCAGTAATGTTTCTGTTGCTCCACATCCTCGTCAGCATTTGGTCTTATTGTGTTGGATTTTCACCATTCTAATAGGTACGAAGTGGTAACCATTGTTGTTTTAATCTGTAATTCCCTAATGATATGTGATTTTGAACATCCTTTCATTTGCTTTGCATCTGTATATCTGTTTTAATGAGGTGTCTGTTTATACCTTTTTGCCTATTTTAAAATTTGTTTGTTTCTTATTGTTGAGTTGTTATGTGCTTCTTATCACACACATACACACAAACACACACACACACAAAACGTAAAACAAAAAGCAAATAAAACAGTTAGTACCTGGCACATAGTAAATGCTCAGTTTAAAAAAAAAACACACAAAACAATGCAACCAACTTTTCGGACCTGAAACTGAGAGATGAGCCCCCAAATAATCTAGCTTTGGAAACCAACAGGGCTTCCATCTGGAGACCCATAAGATTGTAGCAATCTGGGAGAGGGCTCTTAAAGGGCCCACACACTCAAACTTACCTGCCACAGTGCCCAGCTCAAGGCAGCCAATCACTCCCAGACTCAAACTGAAGAAAGTTCACCTACATTTATTAAAGTACAAGCCTGAGGGGCAGGAATCTAATTTAACAAGCACATCTAGGAGCCTTCTGGAACACTCTTCAGGATGGAGAGTGGTGGGAACCATCTTTGCACCCTTCCTTTGCCATGCTCCAAAACATCAGTATCTTCTGGAAAGGAGCATTTACACATATCTAGTGCTCCAGTCTTTGTGGCTGATGACCAGAGGATGCCTCTTGATTGCCTGGCTCTGGAGGATATGGGAGCTTGTATTCCTGGTCCCATGGGACTGTAATAATGATTGTCACCCAGAAAGGAGTTCATCCGCCCGTCTGGCACCCTAAGTTTTGTACCTGCTACCAAGGAACACTTCTATAATGCCTGGCTCTGGTGGCCAGTGGGTCTTACACTCATGGGTCCCACCAAACTATAACTAACAGAGAAAGAGTTCATAAACAGCTACCACTCCAGGGATCAGCAAGAGGCAACGGATCCAAGAGCTCAGTCTTTCTGTGAGGAGGTCTATTAGCTAATCATCATGGTTGCAGCCTAAAGGGCAGGTTTCCAATCACACATGCATCTAGAAGATAACTATTATGCTTCCAGAGACCTTGGGGGGTAGGCCCTATCTTTACACTCTCCCACTGCTGTCTTCAGAGCACCAGTGTCTCCTGGAAGGGAGCTTTACACTTACACATGGCTGGTGCCCTGGTTTTTGCAGCTGCCACCCAGGAGATTCCCCTTGATCGCCTGGCTCTGGTGCTCAGGGGGATTTGCATTCCTGGGTCCCGCAGGACTATGGCAGTCAGAGAGATATCTTTTAGCAGGCTGCGACTCCCAGGGTACTGCACAGACAGCAGACTGAGGCACACCTCCCAATCTTTCTGTGAAAGATGCACCTTTGCTTGTCCAGGAGCATCAGCCTGAAGGACAAGTTTCAGGTTTGGCACACATCTAGTGGACTATGGAGCTGCTCTCAAGAAATATAGGCTGTGGACACCATCTTGTCATTCTCATTCTGCCTTGCTCCAACTCACAAGAATCTCCAAGAAGGAGCATATACACTTGTCTGGAGCCTCAATTTTTATGACTGCCACCTAGGGGAAAACTACCAGATCTTCTGGACAGTGAAGTTATGTTTGCAGTCCCACAGGACTGCATATATTTGCATACTATTAAAAGCTTCTGCCAGAGGGTTTAGCTTCCAAACAGCCTGAATCTTGGTGCTGAGATGAATCAGCAATCAAAAACCTCCCAAAAAACAAAAGTCCAGGATCAGATGGCTTCACTGGTGAATTCCTCCAAACATTCAAGGAAGTCATACAGGGCTTCCCTGGTGGCTCAGTGGTTGAGCGTCTGCCTGCCGATGCAGGGGACATAGGTTCATGCCCCGGTCCAGGAGGATCCCACATGCCGCGGAGCGGCTGGGCCCATGAGCCATGGCCGCTAAGCCTGCGTGTCTGGAGCCTGTGCTCTGCAATGGGAAAGGCCACAACAGTGAGAGGCCCATGTACCGCAAAAAAAAAAAGAAAAAAAAGAAGTCATACAAAACCTTCTCAAGCCCTTCCCAAAAATAGAAGAGGAGAGAACTCTTCCCAGTTCATTACCTTAATGCCAAAACCAAACAAGAATGCCACAAGAAAAGAAAATTACAGACCAATATCCCTGATGAATAAAGACACAAAAATCTTCAATAAAATATTAGCAAATCAATTTCAACAATACATTAAAAGAATTATTCACAACGATCAAGTGTGATTTATTCCAGGCATGCAAGAATAGTTTAGCATCTGCAAATTAGTCAACATGATACACCACATTAACAAGATGAAGGATAAAAATCATGTGATTATCTCAATAAATGCAGAAGAAGCATTTGACAAAATTTAACAACCATTTATGAAAAAAAATACTCTCAACAAACTGCGTGTAAAGGGAACATACCTCAATATAATAAAGGCTATATATGACATAACCACAGCTAACATCGTACTCAATGGTGAAAAGCTAAAAGCCTTTCCTCTAAGTTCAGGAACAAGACAAGGATACCCACTCTCACCACTTCTATTCAACATAGTATTGAAACCCCTAGCCAGAGCAATCAGACAAGAAAAAGAAATAAAAGGAATACAAATTGGAAAGGAAGAAGTAAACATGCCAGATTACATGATACTATACATAGAAAATCCTAAACACACTACCAAGAAACTAGTAGAGCTCATCAATGAATTTGACAGAGTTGTAGGATAGAAAATTAATGTACAGAAATCTGTTGCATTTCTATAGACTAACAACAAATTATCAGAAAGAGAAATTAAGGGAACAATTCCATTTACTATTGCATCAAAAAGAATAAAATACCTAGGAATAAATCTAACTAGGGGGGTAAAAGACGTGGGCTCAGAAAACTATAAGACACTGAAATTGTTGTCTCCAACAAAACAGATGGAAAGATATACCATGTTCATGGACTAGAAGAACTAATATTGTTAAAATGACCATGGCAATCCACTGATTCAATGCAATCGTTATCAAAATATCAATAGCATTTTTTACAGAACTAAAACTAATAATGTAAATTTTATCTGGAACCTCAAAAGACCCAGAATTGCCAAAACAATTTGCTCTTGCCAAAACAAGAGCAGGAAGCATCATGCTCACTGACTTTAGACTATATCACAAAGCTACAGCAATCAAAGCAGTATGATACCAACACAAAAACAGACACATAGATTAATGGAACAGAATAGAAAGTGCACAAATAAATCCACACACTTATGATCAAGTAATTTACAACAAAAGAAACAAGAATATTCAATGGGGAAAAGACAGTCTCTTCAATAAGTAGTGGTGGTGGGAAAACTGGACAGCTACACCTAAAAGAATGATAGAATATTTCTCACAGCATATACAGGAACAAACTGAAAGTGGGTTAAAGACTTAAATGTAAGACTGGAAATCATAAACCTCCTAGAAGAAAACATAGGCATAACACTCTTTGACATAAACTGTAAAATATTGTTTGGAACTGTCTCCTAAGGCAAAAGAAATAAAAGCAAAAATAAACAAATGGGACCTAATTAAACTTAAAAGCTTTTGCACAGTAAAGAAAACCATCAACAACAATAAAAGACAACCTACTGAATGGGAGAAAATATTTGCAAATCATATGACCAACAAGGGGTTAGTATCCAAAATATATAAACGTCTCATACAACTCAATATCAAAAAAAACAAAGAACCCGATTAAAAACTGGGCAGAAGACTTGAATAAGCATTTTTCCAAAAAAGACATACAGATGGCCAACAGGCACATGAAAAGATGTTCAGCATCGCTAATCATCAGGGAAATGCAAATCAAAACCACAATGAGCTATGACCTCACACCTGTCAGAATGGCTATCATCAAAAAAACCACAGGGCTTCCCTGGTGGCGCAGTGGTTGAGAGTCCGCCTGCCGATGCAGGGGACGCGGGTTCGTACCCCGGTCCGGGAAGATCCCACATGCCGCGGAGCGGCTGGGCCCATGAGCCATGGCCACTGAGCCTGTGTGTCCAGAGCCTGTGCTCCACAATGGGAGAGGCCACAACAGTGAGAGGCCCACGTACCGCAAAAAAAAAAAAAAAAAGAGTATAATCTATAAAAATTTTGAATCAGTATGTTGTACCACTAAAGCTAATATAATATTGTAAATCAACCATACCTCAATAAAAAAAGAAAAAAATAGTAAAGGAAAGGAAAGAAGGAAGGAAGGAAGGGAGGGAAGGAGGGAGGGAGGAAGAGAGGAAGGAAGGAAGGAAGGGAGAGAAAGAAAGAAGAAAAAAGAAAGAAAGAGAGAGAGAGGGAGGGAGGAAGGAATGAAGGAAGAAAGGAAGAAAGAAAGACTGTCATACAGAGTGAAGTAAGTCAGAAAAAGAAAAACAAATATTGTATATTAACACGTATATTTGGAATCTAGAAAAATGGTACAGATGAACCAGTTTGTAAGGCAGAAATAGAGACACAGATGTAGAGAACAAACATATGGACACCAAGGGGGAATGGGGGAAGTGGGACGAATCGGGAGATTGGGATTGACATATATACACTAACATGTATAAAATAGATAACCAATGAGAACCTGTTGTATAGCACAGGGTACTCTACTTCACTGTACAGTAGAAACTAACAGAACATTGTAAAACAACCATACCCCAATAAAAAAGAAAGAGAAAGAAAGAAAGAAAGAAAGAAAGAAAGAAAGAAAGAAAGAAAGAAAGAAAGAAAGAAAGAAAGAAAGAAAGAAAGAAAGGAAGGAAGGAAGGAAGGAAGGAAGGAAGAAAGTCCTAGCCAGAGCAGTTAGGCATGAAAAACAAATAAACAGTATGCACACTAAAATGGAAGAGGTAAAACAGTCCCTATTTGCAGAAGACATATATAAAAACCTTAGACTCCATCAAAAAACTGTTAGAACTAATAAACAAACTCACTAAACTCACAGGATACAAAATCAATATGCAAAAAGCTGTTGTGCCTTTTTACACTAATAACACGCTATCAGAAAAAGAAATTAAGAAAACAATCCCATTTACAATTGCATCAAGAATAAACACCTAGGAATAAGTTTAACCACGGAAGTGAAAGAGCTCTATATTGAAAACTACAATATATTAATGAAAGAAATTGAAGACACAAATGAATGGAAAGATATTCTGTGCTCATGGATTTGAAAAACCAATATTGTTAAAATGTGCATACTACCCAAAGCAATCTACAGATTCACTGCAATCCCTATCAAAAGTCCAATGGCATATTTCAAAGAAATGGAAAAAATATTCTGAAATTTGTAGGGAACCATGAAAGACCCTGAATAGTCAAAGCAATCTTGAGAAAGGAGAACAAAGCTGGAGACATCACCTTCCCTGATAACAAACTATATTACAAATCTATAGTAATTAAAACAGTACAGTGTTGGCATAAAACAAACACAAAGACCAATGGAACAGAATAGAGAGCCCAGAAATAACCCTGTGCATATATGGTCAATTAATTCATGACAAAGAGCCAAGAATATACAATGGGGAAAGGATAGTCTCTTCAATAAATGCTGTTGGGAAAACTGGACAGCCACATGCAAAATAATTAATTTTGACCATTATTTTATACCATATACAAACATTAACTCAAAATTGATTAAAGACTTCAACATAAGACCTAAAGTGATAAAATTCCTAAAAGGAAAACTTAGGCTGTAATCTCCCTGACATACATCTTGGTGATGATTTTTTCTGAATCTGACACCAAAAGCAAAAGCAACAAAAGCAAAAATAAATAAGTGGGACTACATCATACTAAAAAGCTTCTGCAGAGTGAAGGAAACCATCAACAAAATGAAAAGGCAACCTACTAAATGGGAGAAAATATTTTCAAATTGTATGACTAACAAGCAGTTAATATCCAAAATATAATATATAAATAACTCATACAATTCAATAGCAAACAACAAACAAACAATCTGATTTAAAAATGGGCAGAAGGTTTGAATAGAGATTTTTCCAAACAAGGCATACAGATAGACAACAGGTAAATGGATAGATGCTCAACATCATTAATCATCAGGGAAATGCAAATCAAAACCACAATGAGATAACACCTCACACCTGTCAGAAAGGCTATTATCAAAAAGATAACAAATAACAACTGTTGACAATGATCTGGAAAAAAGGGAACACATGCCCTTTTGGTGGGAATGTAAATTGGTGCAACCACTGGGGAAAACAGTATGGAGATTTCTCAGAAAATTAAAAAGAGAACTACTATAGGATCCAGTAGTTCTAGTTCTGGTAATTTTTCTGAAGTAAACAAAAACATTAACTCCAAAAAAATATATGCACCCCCATGTTCATTGCAGCATTATTTACAATAGCCAAGATATGAAAACAACCTATGTATTCATCAATAGATGACTGGATAAAAAAAGGAAAGGGATGACTGGATAAAGAAAGTGTGGTATATATATATATACAACGGAAAACTATTCAGCCATAAATAAATGAAATCTTGCCATTTGAGACAACATGGATGGACCTTGAGGGCATTATGCTAACCGAAAAAAGTCTGACAGAGAGAGACAAATACTACATGCTCTCTTTTATATGTGGAATCTTAAAACAAACAGGGCTTACTGGTGGTACAGTGGTTAAGTCTGCACTCCCAATGCAGGGGGCACAGGTTCGATCCCTGGTCAGGGAGGTTCCCCATGCTGTGGGGTTCGGCCAAAAAAAAAACTAAAATAAAAACAAACAGATTGGTTCAAGATGGCAGAGTAGAAGAACGTGCTCTTACTCCCTCTCGCAAGAGCACCAGAAACACAACTAACTGCTGAACAATAATCGACAGGAAGACACTGGAACACACCAAAAATGATACCCCACATCCAAAGACAAAGGAGATGCCCCAATGAGAAGGCAGGAGGGGCACAATCACAATAAAATCAAATCCTATAACCACTGGGTGGGTGACTCACAAACTGGAGAACACTTACACCACAGAAGTCCACCCACTGGAGTGAAGGTACTGAGCCCCACATCAGGCTACCGAATGTGAGGGTCCGGCAACAGGAGGAGGAATTCCTAGAGAATCAGACTTTGAAGCCTGGTGGGATTTGATTGCAGGACTCTGACTGAACTGGGTGAAACAGAGATTCCACCCTTGGAGGGCACACACAAAGCAGTGTGCACCTCAGGACTCAGGGGAAGGAGCAGTGACCCCAGAGGAGACTGAACCAGACCTACCTGCTAGTGTTGGAGGGTCTCCTGCAGAGGTGGGGAGTGGCTGTGTCTCACCATGAGGACAAAGACACTAGCTAGCAGCAGAAGTTCTGGGAAGTACTCCTTGGTGTGAGCCCTCCCAGAGTCCACGATTAGCCCCATGAAAGAGCCGGATAGGCTCCACTGTTGGGTCACCTCAGGCCACACAACCAACAGGGAGGGAACCCAGCCCCACCCATCAGCAGACAGGCAGATTAAAGTTTTACTGAGCTCTTCCCACCAGAGCAGCATCCAGGTCTACCCACCACCAGTCCCTACCATCAGGAAACTTGCACAAGCCTCTTAGATAGCCTCATCCACCAGAGAGCAGGCAGAAGAAGCAAGAAGAACTACAATCCTGCAGCCTGTGGAACAAAAACCACATTCACAGAAAGATAGACAAGAAGAAAAGGTAGAGGGCTATGTACCAGATGAAGGAACAAGATAAACCCCACAAAAACAACTAAATGAAGTGGAGATAGGCAACCTTCCAGAAAAAGAATTCAGAATAATGATAATGAAGATGATCCAGGACCTCGGAGAAAGAATGGAGGCAAAGATCGAGAAGATGCAAGAAATGTTTAACAAAGACTGAGAAGAATTAAAGAACAAACAAATAGAGATGAACAATACAATAACTGAAATGAAAACTACACTAGAAGGAATCAATAGCAGAATAACCGAGGCAGAAGAACGGATAAGTGACCTGGAAGACAGAATGGTGGAATTCACTGCTGCAGAACAGAATAAAGAAAAAAGAATGGAAAGAAATGAAGACAGCATAAGAGACTTCTGGGACAACATTAAACACAACAACATTCGTATTATAGGGGTCCCAGAAGGAGAAGAGAGAGAGAAAGGACCCAATAAAATATTTGAAGAGATTATAGTCGAAAACTTCCCTAACATGGGAAAGGAAATAGCCGCCCAAGTCCAGGAAGCACAGCGAGTCCCATACAGGATAAATCTAAGGAGAAACATGACGAAACACATACTATTCAAATTGGCAAAAATTAAAGACAAAGAAAAATCAATGAAGCAGCAAGGGAAAAACAGCAAATAACATACAAGGGAACACCCATAAGGTTAACAGCTGATTTCTCAGCAGAAACTCTACAAGCCAGAAGGGAGTGGCATGACATAGTTAAAGTGATGAAAGGGAAGAACCTACAAACAAGATTACTCTATCCAGCAAGGATCTCATTCAGATTCGATGGAGAAATCAAAAGCTTTACAGACAAGCAAAAGCCAAAACAATTCAGAACCACCAAACTAGCTCTACAACAAATGCTAAAGGAACTTCTCTAAGTGGGAAACACAAGAGAAGAAAAGGAACAACAAAAACAAACCCAAAACAATTAAGAAAATGGTAAGAGGAACATACATATTGATAATTACCTTAAACGTGAATGGATTAAATGCTCCAATCAAAAGACACAGGCTTGCTAAATGGATACAAAAACAAGACCCATATATATACTGTCTACAATAGACCCACGTCATACCTAGGGATACAAACAGACTGAAAGTGAGGGGATGGAAAAAGATATTCCATGCAAATGGAAACCAAAGGAAGCTGGAGTAACAATACTCATATCAGATAAAATAGACTTTAACATAAAGAATGTTACAAGAGACAAGGAAGGACACTACATAATGATCAAGGGATCAATCGAAGAAGAAGACATAACAATTATAAATACATATGTACCCAACATAGGAGCACCACAATACATAAGGCAACTGCTAACATCTATAAAAGAGGAAATCATCAGTAACACAATAATAGTGGGGGACTTTAACACCTCACTTACACCAATGGACGGATCATCCAAAATGAAAATTAAAAAGGAAACACACACTTTAAATGACACAGCAGACCAGATAGATTTAATTGATATTTATAGGACATTCCATCCAGAAACAGCAGATTACACTTTCTTCTCAAGTGCGTATGGAACATTCTCCAGGATATATCACATCTTGGGTCACAAAACAAGCCTTGGTAAATTTAAGAAAATTGAAATCATATCAAGCATCTTTTCTGACCACAACGCTATGAGATTAGAAATGAATTACAGTGAAAGAAACCTAAAAAAAAAACAAACACATGGAGGCTAAACAATATGTTACTAAATAACCAAGAGATCACTGAAGAAATCAAAGAGGAAATCAAAAAATACCTAGAGACAGATCACAATGAAAACACGATGATCCAAAACCTATGGGATGCAGCAAAAGCAGTCCTAAGAGGGAAGTTTATAACAATACAATCCTACCTCAGGAAACAACAAACATCTCACATAAGCAATCTAACCTTACACCTAAAGGAACTAGGGAAAGAAGAAGAAGCAAAACCCAAAGTTAGCAGAAGGAAAGAAATCATAAACATCAGAGCAGAAATAAATGAAATAGAAACAAAGAAAACAGTAGCAAAGATCAATAAAACTAAAAGCTGCTTCTTTGAGAAGATAAATAAAATTGATAAACCATTAGCCAGACTCATCAAGAAAAAGAGGCAGAGAACTCAAATCAATAAAATTAGAAATGAAAAACGAGAAGTTACAACAGACACCGCAGAAATACAAAGCATCCTAAGAGACTACTACAAGCAACTGTATGCAAATAAACTGGAC
The DNA here is from genome assembly GCF_937001465.1 of Orcinus orca. Lineage (NCBI taxonomy): Eukaryota > Metazoa > Chordata > Mammalia > Artiodactyla > Delphinidae > Orcinus > Orcinus orca. Next base: position 100,958,925 of record NC_064580.1, on the reverse strand, counting down.
AACCTGCAAGAAATGGACAAATTCTTAGAAAGGTATAACCTTCCAAGAATGAACCGGGAAGAAATAGAAAATATGAACAGACCAATCACAAGTAATGAAACTTCGACTAACTGTCATTAAAAATCTTCCAACAAACAAAAGTCCAGGACCAGATGGCTTCACAGCTGAATTCTATCAAACATTTGGAGAAGAGCTAACACCCATCCTTCTCAAACTCTTCCAAGAAATTACAAAGGAAGAAACACTCCCAAACTCATTCTATGAGGCCACCATCACCCTGATATCAATACCAGACAAAGATACTACAGAAAAAGAAAATTACAGAGCAATATCAGTCATGAATATAGATGCAAAAATCCTCAGCAAAATACTATCTAACAGAATCCAACAACACATTAAAAGGATCATACACCATGATCAAGTAGGTTTTATCCCAGGGATGCAAGAATTCTTCAATATATGCAAATCAATCAATGTGATACACCATATTAACAAATTGAAGAAGAAAAACCATATGATCATCTCAATAGATGCAGAAAAAGCTTTTGACAAAATTCAACACCCAGTTATGATAAAAACTCGCCAGAAAGTGGGCATAGAGGGAACCTACCTCAACATAATAAAGGCTGTATATGACAAACCCACAGCAAACACCATTCTCAATCGTGAAAAACTGAAAGCATTTCCTCTAAGATCAGGAAGAGGACAAGGTTGTCCACTCTCACCACAATTATTCAACAGAGTTTTGGAAGTCCTAGCCACGGCAATCAAAGAGGAAAAAGAAATAAAAGGAATACAAATTGGAAAAGAAGAAGTAAAATGGTCACTGTTTACAGATGACATGATACTATACATAGGGAATCCTAAAGATGCCACTAGAAAACTACTAGAGCTAATCAATGAATTTGGTAAAGTTGCAGGATACAAAATTAATGTACAGAAATCTCTTTCATTCCTATACACTAATGATGAAAAACCTGAAAGAGAAATTAAGGAAACACTCCCATTTACCATTGCAACAAAAAAAATAAAATACCTAGGAGTAAACCTACATAGGGAGGCAAAAACCTGTATGCAGAAAACAATAAGACACTGATGAAAGAAATTAAAGATGATACCAATAGATGGAGAGATATACCATGTTCTTGGATTGCAAAAATCAATATTGTGAAAATAACTATACTACCCAAAGCAATCTACAGATTCAATGCAATCCCTATCAAATTACCAATGGCATTTTTTTAAGGAGCTAGAACAAAAAATCTTAAAATTTGTATGGAGACACAAAAGACCCCAAATAGCCAAAGTGGTCTTGAGGGAAAAAAAATGGACCTGGAGGAATCAGACTCTCTGACTTCAGACTATACTACAAAGCTACAGTAATCAAGACAATATGGTACTGGCAAAAAAACAGAAACATAAATCAATGGAACAGGATAGAAAGCCCAGAGATAAACCCATGTACCTATGGTCACCTAATCTATGACAAAGGAGGCAAGGATATACAATGGAGAAAAGACAGTCTCTTCAATAAGTGGTGCTGGGAAAAGTGGACAGCTACATGTAAAAGAATGAAATAAAAACACTCTCTAACACCATACACAAAAATAAACTCAAAATAGATTAGAGACCTAAGTGTAAGACTGGACACTATAAAACTCTTAGAGAAAACATAGGAGGAACACTCTTTGACATAAATTACAGCAAGATCTTTCTTGATCCACCTCCTAGAGTAATGGAAATAAAAACAAAAATAAACAAATGGGTCCTAATGAAACTTAAAAGTTTTTGCACAGCAAAGGAAACTACAAACAAGACGAAAAGACAACCCTCAGAATGGGAGAAAATATTTGCAAACAAATCAATGGACAAACGATTAATCTCCAAAATATATAAACAGTTCATGCAGCTAAATATTAAGAAAAACAAACAACCCAATCCAAAAATGGGCAGAAGACCTAAATAGACCTTTCTCCAAAGAACACATACAGATGGCCAAGAAGCACATGAAAAGCTACTCAACATCACTAATTATTAAACGCAAGTTAAAACTACAATGAGGTATCACCTCACACCAGTTAGAATGGGCATCATCAGAAAATCTACAAACACCAAATGCTGGAGAGGGTGTGGAGAAGGGGGTACCCTCTTGCACTGTCGGTGGGAGTGTAAATCGATACAGCCACTATGGAGAACAGTAAGGAGGTTCCTTAAAAAACTAAAAACAGAATTACCATATGATCCAGCAATCCCACTGCAGGGCATATACCCAGAGAAAACCATAATTCAAAAAGGGTCATGTGCCACAATGTTCATTGCAGCACTATTTACAATAGCCAGGTCATGGAAGCAACCTAAATGCCCATCGAGAGACAAATGGATAAAGATGATGTGGTACATATATACCATGGAATATTACTCAGCCATAAAAAGGAACGATGTTGTTTCTTTTGTACGGGCGTCAATGGATCTAGAGACTGTCATACAAAGTGAAGTCAGTCAGAAAGAGAAAAACAGATATCATACATTAACACATATATCTTGAACCTAGAAAAATGGTACAGATGAACCAGTTTGCAGGGCAGAATTGATACACAGATGTAGAGAACAAACGTATGGACACCAAGGGGCGAAAGCAGGGTGGGGGATTAATCGGGAGACTGGGATTGACATGTATACACTAATATGTATAAAATGGATAACTGGGGCTTCCCTGGTGGTGCAGTGGTTGGGAGTCCGCCTGCCGACGCAGAGGACATGGGTTCGTGCCCCAGTCCAGGAAGATCCCACATGCCACAGAGCAGCTGGGCCCGTGAGCCATGGCCACTGGGCCTGCGCATCCGGAGGCTGTGCTCCGCAATGGGAGAGGCCACAGCAGTGAGAGGCCTGCGTACTGCAAAAAAAAAAAAAAAGACTAACTAATAAGTACCTGCTGTATAAAAGTATAAATAAAATAAAATTCAAAAAAATCCCAAACAAACAAACAAGTTCATAGACACAGAGAACAAATTTGGTGTTGCCAGAGGTGAGGGGTGGGGGTGGGGAGAAATAAAATTAAATAAATAAATAGGTAAATAAATTAAATAAACATGTTGTAGAAGAATATGTATCGGCATGGGAAAATGTTCACAACTTACTACTTAGAGAAAAAAATCTTGCTACAAAATAGTATGCACAAAATAAACCATTTTGCGGGCTTCCCTGGTGGTGCAGTGGTTGACAGTCCGCCTGCCGATGCAGGGGACATGGGTTCATGCCCCGGTCCAGGAAGATCCCACATGCCGCGGAGCGGCTGGGCCCGTGAGCCATGGGCACTGAGCCTGCGCGTCCGGAGCCTGTGCTCCGCAATGGGAGAGGTCACAACAGTGAGAGGCCCGCGTACAGCAAAAAACCAAACAAACAAAAAACCATTTTGCTAAAGAAAATATACAGAGAAAAACAGCCTAAAAGAACATACATTAAAATACTATTAAGAGTGTCTTAGGTGGGATTACAGGCAATTTTTTTCTTTTGAACTTCTAGATTTGCCAAGGTCCTGCATTGAACACTTCTTATTTTATAGCTTTTTTTTTTTTTTTGCGGTATGCGGGCCTCTCACTGTTGTGGCCTCTCCCATTGCGGAGCACAGGCTCCAGATGCACAGGCTCAGTGGCCATGGCTCACGGGCCCAGCCGCTCCGCGGCATGTGGGATCTTCCCAGACCAGGGCACGAACCCGTGCCCCCTGCATCGGCAGGCGGACTCTCAACCACTGCGCCACCAGGGAAGCCCTTTATAGGTTTTTGAAAAGTTTTTATAAATGAAAAATAGCTCCCAAAGTATAATGCAAGTCATTTCATATAATATTTTCACATCTATTATTAGTCAAGGTAATGAAACCTCTTTCACCACAGAAGACTCTCAATAAAAAAAAAAAAGAGAGAGAGAGAAGAGGTACATTTCTTCCTTTTTCCTTTGGGCAATCAGATCAAAATACAATTGTGTTAATCTCCTAGCTAAGTGTAAATGTATTTTGCATAAGTTAAGATGATTTGTCAACTTGCATTACTGAATGTGAATTTTTGGGACTCTGAAACGATCTAAAAAGGGAGTAATATAACTACAGAGATTTTACTTATGAATCAGAAAGCTGTTTGCTAAAACAATTTCAAGAAGGAATAAACAATTCTGGAATTATATAACCAAGTGGTGTTAATTATAGAAGAGAAGCAACAATCCTAGATTAATGTCATGTCTAAAATAAATCACTGCTTAATGTTTTAGCATTAGAATCCCCAAAGCCTCAAAAATGGAGGTCTCTTTCATTAATATTTCTTTATTAATAACAAAAATAAAAATAGCTAATATTTACTGAGAGCTTACAATAAGGCAGGTATTAAGCTAAAGTGCTCTGCATGATATATTTCTTGTAATTTTTACAGCAGTCCTATGAATTATGTATGATCTATATTTTACATGTTTCATCAAGTTATCAAAGGCTAGGATTAAAACAGAGTAGTATTGATAGTTTCGATTATATTTCTTTGACACATCAGTACTCACTCACTTTTGCAGGATCTCCAGTCCTGAAAATCTCATCTCAAAATTCCTCATTATTTCTAATAATAAAAGTTTATTATGTGCCAGGTATTATTTTAAGTACTTTATATTCATTATATCCTGTAATCCTCACTCTTACCTTAGGAGCATTTATTCCATTGACATTTAAAGTAATTTTTGATAGGTATGTACTTATTGCCATTTTATTACCTGTTTTCTGGTTGTTTTTGTAGTTCTTCTTTATTCATTTATTCTTTTTTTTTCTTCCCTTGTGGTTTGATGACTTTCTTTAGTAATATGCTTGTGTTCCTTTCTTTTTAGTTTTTGTGTATTTATTGTAGGTTTTTGATTTGTGAGTACCATAGGTTTCATACATGTTGACCCATAATTATATCTACTTGATTTAAACTGATAGTCATATAAGTTCAAACACATTCTAAAAGATCTACATTTTTTTACCCCCCTCCCCCACATTTTGATGTCCTATTTTACCTCTTCATGCTTATCCCTGTTTATGGTAATTATAGTTGCTTTTACAATATTTTGGCTTTTAATCTACGTACTGGCTTATTTAAAAATATTTTTTTAATTAAGGTATGTACATTTTTTAGACATTATGCTACTGCATACTTAATAGACTACAGTATAGTGTAAACATAACTTTTATGTGCACTGGGAGGCCAAAAAATTCATGTGACTCACTTTATTGCAAAATTCAGTTTACTGTGGTGGTGTGGAAACGAACTCACAGTATCTCCAAGGTATGCCTGTGTGTATTAGGCAGTGTTAGAATCTGTTTGGCAAAGCAAAAGATCAATAAAACAGAGTCCCTTCCCTCTAGGGTTCATAATCTGGTTGAGACATTTTCAAAACTAAACTACAAAGCAATTTGTGATGTAAATATGTAAAAATTGCTAGTTTGGGTTAGGAGAGAAATAAATTCCTCCTATGAGATCTCAAGAATGAGTATAGTGAATGTTTTATCTAGTATGGACTTTGAAAATGGGTAAGACTTCAAAAGGTAGCAATGAAGTGGAAGGATACCCTAAGTGGATGAAAATCCCCCAGTCTCGCTTTGGAGTATTGAAGTGGAAGAGTGCAGGGTTTACTTGGGGAAGTGTAAATGGTATAGTTTTTGGAGAAATCAAGGACAGAGGTTATACAGGTTACAAGATAGTAGGATAGGAATTGTGTGTTTTATCACTCTATACCCAGCATGGTGCCTGATAAAGATTTGTACCCAATAAATAAAGGATAGGAAATATGAATTTGAATCTGGGCAAATGCTTTAATTTTCAAAACTGGAGAAAAGTTGGATCTCAGAATAGTTATAAAAGATTGATTTTCAAGCACTTGAAAACAAAAGCAATATTCATGAGGAACCAGCATGGATTTATCAGTAACTAATCCTATTAGATTTTATTCCCCCACTTTTTTCATTTCCCCAACTTTTTTTTTCTTTTTCTTTTTCTTTTTTAACATCTTTATTGGAGTATAATTGCTTTACCAATGGTGTGTTAGTTTCTGCTTTATAACAAAGTGAATCAGCTATACATATACATATATCCCCATATCTCCTTCCTCTTGCATCTCCCTCCCACCCTCCCTATCCCACCCCTCTAGTTGGTCACAAAGCTCTGAGCTGATCTCCCTGTGCTATGCAGCTGCTTCCCACTAGCTATCTATTTTACATTTGGTAGTATATATAAGTCCATGCCACTCTCTCACTTCGTCCCAGCTTACCCTTCCCCCTCCTGGTGTCCTCACGTCCATTCTCTACGTCTGCGTCTTTATTCCTGTCCTGCCCCTAGGTTCTTCAGAACCATTTTTTATTTTAGATTCCATATATATATGTTAGCATACGGTATTTGTTTTTCTCTTTCTGACTTACTGCACTCTGTATGACAGACTCTAGGTCCACCCACCTCACTACAAATAACTCAATTTCGTTTCTTTTTATGGCTGAGTAATATTCCATTGTATATATGTGCCATATCTTCTTTATCCATTCATCTGTCCCCAACTTTTTATTTTGAAAAATTGAAAAGATATAGAAAAGTTGAAAGAATAATTCAATGAACCCATTTATATTTTATTCAGGTTCTCCAAATGTTAACATTTTGCCATATTTGCTCTCTCTCTCTTTCTATGTGTGTGTATTCTCTTTTTTTATATATATAATTTTTTTCTTTTCTTTTTTTCTGAACCTTTTGAAAGTAAGTTTCAGATAACACTTCCTTTTAAAATAAGGTTACTAGGGCTTCCCTGGTGGTGCAGTGGTTGAGAGTCCGCCTGCCGATGCAGGGGATACGGGTTCGTGCCCCGGTCCGGGAAGATCCCGCATGCTGCGGAGCGGCTGCGCCCGTGAGCCGTGGCCGCTGAGCCTGCGCGTCTGGAGCCTATGCTCCGCAATGGGAGAGGCTACAACAGTAAGAGGCCTGCGTACTGCAAAAATAAATAAATAACTAAAATAAGGTTACTAAACTGGTATTAACAAACATAATGTACCTGGGGTTTCCAAAGCATTTGGTAAATAATTTTTTATATATTCACAAATGAAATGGGAAAATATGAGTCAAATGATATGATGAGGTGAGCTCACAGTTAAATTAACATCCTTAAGATTGTTGATTAATGAATCGATTTCACCCTGGAGGAAGGTCACTAGCACTGTACTACAGGGTTCTGCACTTACTGCAGTTGGAGTAAATATTTTATCTCCTACTGAGACTTTATCCCTGAATAACTCAACTCTTTTCCAGCTGTAGTCTATAGAAATCACATTGAGGGTTTTTTTAACATCTTATTGGAGTATAATTGCTTTACAATGGTGTGGTAGTTTCTGCTGTATAACAAAGTGAATCAGCTATATGTATACATATATCCCCATATCCCCTCCCACTTGCATCTCCCTCCCACATTGAGGGTTTGTATAAATATATTTATTCTTGCCCACCCCCAGAGATTCTGACTCAGTATGACTGGGGAAGGGCTCCAGGCATATGTGGCAGACCTTTGTGACTGAGAATCATTCATTTAGGGTAACTCTCTTCATCTGGTTGAATCTCTAGTTATCCCTACCTCCTTGCAAGTAGTTTAGATTTTAAAACCTTCAGACATTTATAACACAAAGAATTGCCTGAGCATAGCGTATATCCACCTGAATACAATAGATTTGCCAGTTTCAGGTCATCTCTTTCAACCTGCAGCAAGAGTTTCAATTAAGACTCAAAAAACTCATAGTTGTACCTTCTAGACAGGGTAGAGGCTTTTTAAAATATATTCTATTGGCTAAGATTTTTCTCCTGGAATATGGCTAAACTAGGCCTTAAATATGAAAATTCTAATGTGTGAGCGCTTCCTCTGAAATTTAGGAAGAGATGTTTGAAAGAGACCTATATTTTATAAAATGAATCCTTATACTTTCAAGGCTTTTAGGCGTTTTACTTTCTACACATAAGATGAAAATATGTTAGTAGAGGGCCAGACACTAAGCTTAGTCTCTGGAGGACACTAGGAGGATTATCATGGACTCATATAGCAAGAACCTTTCCTTCTGTGTCATGATTTATCTCCTTAATAAGATAAATATAATTTGGGGTTTTTATCTTCTCCTACGGACCGTTCTGTTTTTGAAGATCTGACTACAGTTTGAAAACCCTTTAATCTGTATGAACTCTTTGTAAATTATAAGATAATAATCAGATGACTTCAATGTTGTGGTGGGTGGGAGGTTATCAAGACCTTGCACATGGACTCTCTATGGACTGGGAGGTTGATTTTCCCATTAATCCGTCATCTAGAGTTAGTTATATAAATCAGAAAGGAACAAGAAAAAAAACTTCTGAATTTAATACTTTTAAAAAACAGTTTATGGAATGAATCTGGAACAAATTGCATACTTATCTGTATGCATCAGGTCAGTAGTATTGAATTACAGCTTGCCTTTCCCTGCCAGGGTAAAGAAAAGTAGACCACAGTGGGAATAAACTGTGTAAAGAAAACAAAACAAAATCTTAAATCTATAATGCTATTGGAAAAAGGAAGTTATGTTAACAAGCATATGTGAAAGGTAGTTTTCATTCACAGATAACTTTCCAATATTGTTTATAAAAAACTAAGAAAACTATTACCCCAGCTTCTGAAGACAATGAAAATAACCAACACCTATCAGATGCTTAACATTTGCCAGGTGCTCTTATAATTACTTTAGATCTGGGGGTTTTAACCTAGGCTGCAAATTAGAATCATATGAGGAGCTACAAAATTCCAGATGACCAGACCTCAATGGAAACCAACATCAAGCATAATGTGATTAATTCTAATGTCCAGTAAAAGGAACTAGAATGGCAACTGGTTTTGTAATCATATCACTTGAGGTAAAAAGAAATTGGGGCATTAGCTTGGAGACAACAAGATTTGGAGGGGAAATGAAAGAAATCTCCAACTTTGTGAAAGAATTTCCACTATAATTAGGATGGAGTTACTGGCAGAGCCAGAAAATTTTTTGAAATGATCTGAAAGAAGACAGCAAAGAGATGCTGAGGTGTTTAGAAATAAAAAAGGTAAGACTCAGGAGATAGAAGATGTGAGATATTCTCTGCTGCCACAGTTACTTGTGAACAATTGTCCGCTCTGAGTGCAGCTAGAAGGCTGCAAATCCATTGCAAATCCTAGTGCAAAGAAGAGGGCCACTGCAGGGGGACAAAGAAATCAGCATTGCTTTGGGCAGAGATTTGGAGAAGGGAGTTAAGCATGCAGCCAAAATTCTCCTCAAAATATGTGCTGCATATTGAGGATGCATGGAATAGAAGGCTAAAATTACAAGCAGACTCCCTCTGAAAATCAGAGCAGTTTCTCCAGTAGTCACATAAGACAAAGATTAGCGTTCCATGGATTAAAAAAGATAGGTTATGGAATCACTAACCAGAAGATATCTGATATATCTATATTAATATCAGATAAGCAGATTGAGAAACTTCATAATACAGAAATGATCAGTCTAAAAGTAAAATATCAAAATTGTAAATCTGTTAGCACCTAGGCAGTGAAGAATTAACTTTACCCAAATAGAGTTCTGATCATTGCCGTCAGCTACTAGGAAGTAATCTCTAGGTCCCTGGAATGTTCTTCCTGGTAGGAGTGCCTTTGTTCACCTGTGGGCTTTGGCCACCAGACAGTCTAACAATGTGATTTTTGATGGGGGCTATGAGCCACATTCTATTGGTTCTAACTTGTGGAGGAACTGGAGACTAAAGATGGGGGGGCTGGAGAATAAAGATCAGCCATACAGGAAGTATGTGATCAAGCCCCATTAAAACCCTAGATAGCAAAAGCTTGGGTCAGCTTCCCTTGTTGGCAGTGTTCTTTTAATATTGTCATACATTGGTGTCAGGAGGGTAACACACCCCTGAGGAGGATGGAAGCTTCACATTTGGAACCCTCCCAGACTTCACTCTATGCATCTCTTCCTTTGGCTGGTTCTAATTTGTACCTTTTTGCTATAACAAAACTGTAATCATAATATTTTCCTGAGTTCTGTGAGTTATTCTAGTGAGTTATTGAACCTGAGAATGATCATGGGAAACCTGAATTTGTAGCCCTCAGGGGTCCTGAACTTACGGCTGGTGTCTGATGTCAGGGTAATCTTTGGGGACTGTTCCCTCAGATTTTGCAGGATTGCTTAATTTTTTAAATACCCACTAACAGAGTTTTGAAATACAAAAAGCAAACATTGATAAAATCAAGAAGAAAAATTGACCAGCATCATTGTTGGATATTTTGAACACTATAATACATCTCTCAAAATAGTTCATGGTAGAAGTAGGAAAAAAAATCTGTAAGGACATGAAAAACCTAAAAACACAATTAACAAACTTGACCTAATATATAAATTTTATGTGAAAAATAAATCAATTTTGTTTGTACTACATACAAACTACAACAGAATATGCATAGTTTTTAAGTACATATGGACTATTTTCCCAAATTGAACAAATCTGAATATAAAATGAACTTCAGCAAATACAAAATGCTTAAAATCATTCAGAATATGTTCTTTGAACATAGTGGAATTAAACTAAAGACAATAAAAATTTCATCTAGAATACTACAAAGTGTTTGGAAATTAAGGAATACACTTCTAAATATCTTGTGGGTCAAAGAAGAAACTAGAGTGAAAAATAGAATATATTTGAGAAGGTGGCTAATGAAAATATGGTCAAAAGCTTGAGATATGCAGCTAAAACAGTGTTTAGAAATATATAGCTACAAATGTGTATATTAGAAAAAAAGAAAGGCTGAACTTCAGTTATCTAAGTTACCATCTCAAGATAGTAGATAAAGCAGCAAATCAACCATAAAAGAAACTAGAAGGAAATAAATAATAAAGATAAGAACAGGGTTGAATAAAATAGAAAAAGTAAATGCAATAAAGGAAATCAACAAAGTCTAAAGTTCAATCTTTAAAGGATTAATAAATTAATATACATTACTAAGACTTGAGGGGGAAAAAAGAGAAACAACAAATTACCAATGTCAGGAAAAGAGTGGGAGAAACTAGTACACAAACGAAACATTAAAAGTATAATAAGAGGACACTTCTACTTCCAGAATTCCAACATGTGGAGAAAAAAACACAAAACTGGTAAAAATATTTTTTAAAATAACCATATAAAGTCTCTGGAAATTGTCCTAAGAATACACATAAAATGAAGAAGAATTTATTCAAGAGAGTCTACTAAATGAACATAAGAACAGTGAGAGTCTGTGGCACTTCAGCCACAACTCACTCCCTTCCTCCCCCTTACCAGATATGCTTGAAAGAAGCTCCACACCAGGAAGGTGTCACAAAGAAGATGGGGCTCCCTCTTCCCATGGCTCCCAGTTAAGGGTTTACAGTACCTCTGTAGGAGAGGCAGGTCACCAGCATTTCTCATTCTTTCCAACTCTAAGTTGAAGAGGTAAGTGTAGCTGAGAGGTTGGGGGCTCCCACACGGCAAGCAGCTCTCACTCATTGGGCAGAAACTCTAACCCAGGCATGGCAGGCCAATAATATTTGATCAAAATAGATAGAAAATATTGTTATGATGTCCATACTACCCAAAATAAGCTAACTGCAGATTCAACACAATCCCTATCAAAAGCCCAACAGCCTTTTTGCATAAATGGAAAAGGTGATCCTCAAATTCATATGGGACCCCAACAGGCCCTGAAAAGCCAAAAACAATATTGAAAAAGAAGAATAAAGTAAGAAGACTCACATTTCTCAAATTCAAAACTTACTACAAAGCTATAGTAATCAAAACATGTGATATTGGCATAAGGGTAGATATATAGACAAATGAAATAGATTAGGGAGTACAGAAATAAACCCATACATCAATGGCCAGTTGATATTAGACAAGGTTCCCATGTCCACTCAATGGGGAAAGAATGGTCTCTTTACAACTGGATGTCCACATGCAAAAGAATGAAGTTAGAAGTCACACCATATACAAAAATTAACTCAAATGGATCAAAGACTTAAATGTAAAACTAAAACCATAAAAGTCTTAGAAGCAAACATGGGGGTAAAACATCATGACCTTGGATTGAGCAATGAATTTTTAGATATGACACCAAAAGCATGACCAACAGAAGAAAAAAAAGATAAATTGGACTTCATCCATATTAAAAACTTTTCTATGTCAAAGGATATTATAAAGAAAGTAAAAAGACAACATACAGAATGGGAAAATATCTGTAAACCATACATCTGATAAAGGTTTAATGTCGAGAATCTATAACAAACTCTTACAACTAAACAACAAAAGACAACTCAAATTAAAAAAATGGGAAAAGGCCTTAAATAGACATTTCTCCAGGGAAGGTATTCAAGTGGCCAATAAGCACATGAAAAGATGCTCAATAGTCATTAGAGAAATGCAAATCAAAACCACAATGAGATCCCTCCCACTTCATACCCACTTGGATGGCTGTAATCAAAAATACAGAAAATAGGGCTTCCCTGGTGGCGCAGTGGTTGAGAGTCTGCCTGCCAATGCAGGGGACACGGGTTCGTGCCCCGGTCCGGGAGGATCCCACATGCCGTGGAGCGGCTGGGCCCACGAACCATGGCCGCTGAGCCTGCGTGTCTGGAGCCTGTGCTCTGCAACGGGAGAGGCCACAACAGTGAGAGGCCTGTGTACCGCAAAAAAAAAAAAAACAAACAGAAAATAACAAAAAAGATGTAGAAAAACTGAAACACTTATACATTGCTGGTAGGGATGTAAAATGGTGCAGCCACTGTGGAAAACAATTAGGTAGTTCCCCAAAAATCTAAACACAGAATTACCATATGACCTAGCAATGCTACTACTAGATATAGGCCCAAAAGAATTGAAATTGGGGACTCAGACATTTTTATGTCAATGTTCATAGAAGCATTATTCACAATAGCCAAAAGAAGAAAACAACCTTGAGTGTCCATCAACAAATGAATAGATTAACAAAATGTGGTATATATATTCAATAGGATGTTATTCAGTCATTAAAAAGGAATAAAGTTCTAATACATGGTTCAATATGGATAAGCCTTGAAAATATTATGCTTATTGAAATAAGCCAGACAAAGGACAAATATTATATGATTTCACTTATATGAAATATCTAGAATAGACATATACATAGAGACAAGTAGATCAGAGGTTTTCTAGGGTCTGGGGTAAGGGGAGAATAGGGAGTCATTGCTTAATGATTTAGAGCCTATTTTTGGAGTAGTGAAAACGTTTTGGAACCAGACAATGGTGACGTTTGCACAACATCGTGAATGTAATGATGTCACTGAATTGTACGCTAAAAAAATGGCTAAAGTGGCAAATTTTACATTTTATATATTTTGCTAAAAGTTTTTGAAAGCTTTAAAGAATACAGGAGCCCTGATTGCCCTCACACCAGTTCACTGATAAGATGGAGGTTCTGTGGTAGAAGAACAAACCAAGAAGACTTTAGGCTATCAACACATCTAGCAGCTTGGTTAGAAAGCTGATGTATCAGTCCAAGAGAAGTGAGCTACTGTACCCTTCAGGGTAATGGCTGCAGAGATTTTGCTAAGGGAGAAAGATGGTCCACAAAAACAGAAAGTTCTGAAGATAATCCCAAAGGAACTGACTTTATTTGAGACAAAGTATAGGGAAATTAAACTTCAGGGTTCTCTCAAAATAGTGGAAATTTTGGTGGTAAGCAATCAAAAAAAGGCTGCTAGCACCATGAGAGGAAGGTGATAAACCATATGCCAGCTAGTGTATGAGAGAACATAAGGGAAATAAATATCTAAGAAGTGCCCTCCAGGAATCAGAACAATCCACAAAGACTGACCTCAAAAACTACCCCTGCCAAGGGAACAAATTTATTTGGTTGAGGTTGACTATAGAGCAGTATATTCCCTGTGGCATTGTCAAAAATGGAGCAATCAGTCACCAATTATTGGGACCTAAAAGCTGGGTATGAGAACAACAGAGACAGAAATCTTAACAGAGAGATCCAGAAAAAGACAGTCAACAGGAGTCCTGCTGAATCCACTGTCATCTAAGGGTTACTGTACCTGTGCCCAAGGCTGCACCCCTTAAGGAGAAACATCGGAGGCTTTACACTGTGGGGGAAATAGAGTTCACTAAAATAATCCAACCAGTCACCAAACAAATAAAAAGGCAAACAACAACAATAAGAGCTCTCGAGGAAGGAGGGGAATCACTATCTAGAGTTGCCACAATAAATTACCTGAAATGTCCAGTTTCCAACAAAAAATTATAAGACGTGCAAAGAAGCAGGTACATGTGATTCATGCACAAGGGAAATAAGCAAGCAATATAAACGGTCTGTGAGAGAGAACGGATATTAGGTTTAACAGGCAAAGACTTCAAAGTAACCATTATAAATATGTTGAAAGAACTAAAACCATGCTTGAAAATGTAAAGGGAAGTATGACAACAATGTAGCATCAAATAGAGAATATCAATAAAGAGGTAGAAATTATTTAACAAAAACAAAATGGAAATTCTTGAGTTAAAAAGTACAATAACCAAAATTAAAAATTCACTAGAAAAGCTCAACAGATTTGGAATAGCAGAAGAAAGAATACATAAACTTGAAAATAGATAGATAAAATTATACAATCCAAAGAACTGAATCTATAAGCATTTTAAGAAGTTAACAACATTAAGGAAACTTTGGGTAGACTGACCTAAAAATAGAAAAGATTAAATTACTAAAATGAAGATTGAAAGAAGGAACGTTACAAAGGAACATATAGAAATTATAAAAGACTATATGAGAATATTATAAACAGCTGTATGATAAATTACATAATTTAGAAGAAACAGACAAATTGCAGGGAAGACAGAGACAAAAAGAAACAGAAAAATCTAAATGTCCCTATAATAAGATATTGAACTGGTAACAACAACAGCAAAAATAATCCAAAATGACAAGCAAAGGACCAGATGTTTTGACTAGTGAATTCTCCCATACATTTAGAGAAAAATTAATACTGATTCTATATAATCTCTTCCAGAAAATAGAAGAGAAGGAAATACTTTCCAACTCATCCTGATACCTGGATCTGCTGGGGGTGGGTTTGGAGGTTGCACCTGCAAGGACCAGCCTGAAGACTGGGTCCATGGGGCTGACCTGGTTCTGGGGTGGGCCTAGTACCTGAGTCCTTGGGGATGGGCTTTGTACTGAGTCCACAGGGGGCAGTTTGGTGCCGGGGTCCACTGGAGCTCATCTGGAGGCTGTTTGTGGGTTCTGGCCTAGTGCCTGGAACTGTGGGGGCCAGACTGCTACTGGGGCAGTCCTGGAGCCTGGGACTTCAGGAGCAGGTCTAATGCCTGGGGCCATAGATGCTGACCTGTTGCTGGGGCAGACCAGGATCCTCAGGCTGCAGGACCAGCCTGGCACTGGTCTTCAGGTGTTGGCCTAGAATCTGGGACTATAGGGCCTGACCTGGTGCAGGAGGGGTTAGGAGACTGGGACTGCTGGTGCTAGCCTGGAGCCTAGGGTCATGGGGGCCAGCCTGGCACTGGGGTGGTCCTGGAGACTGGGTCTACCGGGGGAAGTCTGGAGCCTGCATGGGCCCAGAGCCTGGTTCCACCAGGGCCAGCCTGGAGGCTGTGTCTATGGGTGTCAGCCTGGTGCTAGGGCAGGCTGGCAGGCTGGGTCCACAGGCACCAGAGTTCACAAGTGCCAGTCTTAAGCCTAGGGCCATGGGGGCTGGCCTGGTGCCAGAATTCACTAGGACCTGCCTCTTGCTGGGGGTCCACAGTGAAGTCAGTGCTCACTTTACTTTCTTTCCCCCATGGGATGGTGTCTTTCTACATGCTGGCCTGCTTGGGCTTGAGGGAGTGATGATGGGTAATGTGAGATTGTCCTTCCCACCTTTTTTAATGCATCTTTTCTTATTCCTATATTCCACCCAGAGGTTTTAATCTCTCACCTGGAATCCTTAGCTCTTATGAAGATACTTTCATTCATGGGTAGTTGTTTAAATTGATGTTTCTACAAAGAGACAAATGCCGGACACTCCTGTTCCACCATCTTCCTAATGTCACTCCCTCTATTCAACTTTGTATTATGGGTTCTAGCCAGAACAAATAAGCAAGAAAAAGAAAAAAGCATTCAGATTGGAATGGAAGAAGTGAAACTATCTTTTTTTGAAAATGACATGATCTTGTATATAAAAAGAAATCCTATGGAAGCCACACCAAAAACTTATTGAAACTAATAAACAAGTTCAACAATATCAGAAAACAAGATCAGTATACAAAAGTTAACTTTATTTCTATATACTTAAAATGAATAATCTGAAATTTAAATCCAAAAAATTCCATTTACAATAACATCAAAAAGAATAAAACACAAGAATAAATTTAACAAAAAATGCAAAAATTTTACTCAATACTACAAACATAGTTGAGAGAAGTTAAAGAAGACCTAAATAAATAGAATGACATAAATAATAAATTGGAATGTTTAATATTAAATGGCAATACTACCCAAATTCATCTACAGAGTCAATAAAATCCCTATCAAAATTCTACCTCTTTTTCCTGTGGAAATTAAAAAGCTGATCCTAAAATTCATATGAAAACACTAGGGCCCAAAATAGCCAAAAATATCTTGACAACAAACAACGTTGGAGGACTTACACTTTTTGATTTCAAAACTTGGTACAGAGCTATAGCAATCAAGACAGTATGGTACTGGCATAAGGATAAACATTAGATCAATGAAACAGAATTGAGAGCCAAGAAATAAACCCTTACATTTATGGTCAAATGCTTTTGGACAAGGGTACCAAAACACTTCAATGGTGAAAGAATAATCTTTTCAACAAATTATACTGGGACAACTGGATATCCACATGCAAAACAATGAACCATGTACAAAAAATTCATTCAAAATGGATCAAAGCCATAAATGTAAGAAACTATAAAATTCTTAGTAGAAACATAGATACAAATCTTTGTAACTATGCATTGGGCAAGGGTTTTCAAAATATGACACCAAAAGTTCAAGCAAACAAAGGAAAAGCAGATAAATTGAATGCTTAAAATTCAATAAAAAGACAAATAACTGAAAAATTGCCAAAGGATATGAATAGACATTCGCCAAAAGAGGTATACAAATGACCAATAAGCACATGAAAAGATAATCCACATCATTAACCATCAGGGGAATGCAAATCATACCACAATGAGGTACCACTTCAACCCCAGTATGATGGCTATAAACAGAAAGATATAATACCAAGTTTTGGCAAGGATATGGAGAAATTGGAACCCTCATACACTGCTGGTTGGATTGTAAAATGGTACAGCCCTTTACTGACACTTAAAACTTATAACAATAAGGTATATAAATGTCACAATATCTCTAAATCAAAGATTTTAGGAGCAGTAACACATTTTTTTTGTTTCATTTCCTTTGTTGCCAAGTATCTCCATCTATGCTTTTTATATGGCTATTTGTCTATCTCCACTGCAATCTTTCTACAACCCTCCTTTCCTCTTGGTACCTTTTAATAGACTGAGGAAGGAATTTTAGCTTCAGTTCTGCCACTCTAGCTGTTTAACCTTAGACAAATCATGTATTCCCTCTGAATCTCAGTTTACTCATTAGGAACGTGAGAATAAAATATTTTCTTTATCTCACAGGATCATTTTGAAAATCAAATGTAAATGTATGACAGTGTCTTATAAATTCTAAACCAACAGACACACTTAAGTCATTATTAAATGTAAGAAATTTGCTAGCGATAATGTAGAACCAAAGTATATTTTTTTTAATATATTTTTTAAATTTTATTTACTTTATTTTATTTTTGGCTGAGTTGGGTCTTTGTTGCTGCATGTGGGCTTTTCTCCGGTTGCGGCGAGTGGGGGCTACTCTTTGTTGCGGTGCACGGGATTCTCATTTTGGTGGCTTCTCTTGTTGCAGAGCACCGGCTCTAGGCACGCGGGCTTTAGTAGTTGTGGCACACGGGCTTAGTTGTTCTGCAGTATGTGGGATCTTCCCAGACAAAGGCTTGAACCCGTGTTCCATGCGTTGGCAGGAGGATTCTTAACCACTGTGCCACCAGGGAAGCCTTATTTTTTTAATATTTATTTATTTATTTATTTAGGCCACACTGGGTCTTAGTTGCAGCACACAGGATCATCGCTGCAGCATGTGGGATCTTTTAATTGCAGCATGCGGACCTCTTAGTTGTGGCATGAAGACCCTTAGTTGCAGCATGTGGACTTCTAGTTGAGGCATGCATGTGGATCTCGTTTCCCGACCAGGGATTGAACCCGGGCCCCCTGCATTGGGAGCGTGGAGTCTTACCCACTGGACCACCAGGGAAGTCCCCTGAAGCATATTTTTATCATTAGTAGTATTGGCTGTATAGAAAAGTGTGTTCTGTTATTGTTATGTTAATGGGTAATTTTATCATCTTTTTCTTCTGAAAAAAGCACAAGTTGCATTTTTATATATGTAGTCTTTAATTGATTTTTTCTCTGCCTGTGGATCAGTGAGTTTTGATAGATAAATCAGTTATCATCCTTGCTCTATAAAATACGTCAGCAAATAAAAATTAACTTTTTCTCAATTTTACAAAATGTATTATCTTTCTGGAAAGTGATTAGGTCAGCTTGTTCATAATCCAAGAAAATTCTACTGAATCTTCCTGCCCATTCTCTCAGTTGATATATGTACTATTCGTAAGTTACCAAAAACACGTAAATAAAAACTTTCAAAGACAGTCAACAGAAACATTCCCATTGGTAGTACCAGAGCAAAGGAAAAGAAAAATGAACTGTCCCTAAGAAAAACTATCTCCCACCGTATTCTCTGCCAATGTCACAATGACTTGGTGGTTTCAAGGTCAAAATTCAAGGACTGAATTGGCATATAATTATAACACTTCAGAAAGCAAAGAATTGGAAAGAAGTTGTTGAGATTCAGAGGTACTCCCAGGTTTCTAGGTGCAGCTTGCCTTGATGTCACTCACTTTTCAAGTTTTAAGTGACCACCTGAAGGATTACCTTAGGAGGAGCTAAAGAGAGGACCCCAAGTACGTACACTTTTTTCTGCCTAGCAAATTCTTGTCATATTTTACAACTGCCCTCTGTGTATGGTGCTCTAGATGCACTGACCTAAAAGAGTTAAATGTGGAATTTTCATATTCCAACTTAGGGTCAGTGATCTGATTTAGCAGAGATAAAGAGAAAGAGGTGGCAGTTCAAGAACTCTGTTTAGATATGGGAACATATGTATATGTATAACTGATTCACTTTGTTATAAAGCAGAAACTAACACACCATTGTAAAGCAATTATACCCCAATAAAGATGTTAAAAAAAAAAAAGAACTCTGTTTATAGGAAAACACTGTCATAAGGGGAAAAAGCAATTTTAATATCTACGTGAACCCTAAAGAAACAATAAGTAATATAGAACAAATATCAACATGACCTAAGGGTAGGGAAGCTTTTCTTAAACAAATCACAAAAGCACAAAACAAAAGATTGATAAAATTTGTCATTCAAAGAAATGGACTTCAAAAAAGAATTATAAATACAGAAAAACAATCAGTAGACTGGGAAAGGATATTTGTAATATATATATCTGAAAAATTAGGATACAGAATATATAAACAGTACATATGAATAAATCAGAAAAGTTCAAACAACCAAAGAGAAAAGCAATCAAAAATTATAGGCAGGCAATTCACATATGAGGAATATTAAATAGAAAATAAATGTATGAAAAGATGTTCAATCTATCTAGGAAAATCAGCATGTTTCATGAAAAGTGCCTGTTCTTTTAAAGTGCCTACTATAAAAGGATATATGTATATATTTTTCTCTGAATGTGTTTTGTTGTTATTATTTTTATTATTTGGCCTATTTTTTTAATTCTTTAATTATTATTATTTTAACAATAGCTTTGTTGAGATAAATTTACATGGAAATTTACTACATTAAACTGTACAATACAGTGGTTTTTGGTATATTCACAGAGTTATGCAAGCATCATCACTATCTAATTTCAGAATATTTTCATCACCTGAAAGAGAAACCCCATACCCATTACCAGTCATTCCCTATTCTGCTGTCATTCTCAGTCCGTGGCATCAAATAAACTACTTTCTGTCACTATGAATTTGCCTATTCTGGACATTTCACATAAATGTAACCAGACAATATGTTGCCTTGTGTATCTCTTTCATATAGCATAGTGTATTCAATGTTAATACATGTTGGAGCATGTATCATTAGTTCATTACTTTTATTGTTGACCAATATTTGATTTGTGGATGTACCACACTTTATTGATCTATTCATCAGCTGATGGACATTTGCCTAGTTTCCAATTTTAGCTATCAAGAATAATGCTGCTGTGAACATTGATGTAGAGTTTTTGGTACGGACATATGTTTTTATTTCTCTTGGTTATATACCTAGGAATGGAATTGGTGGGTCATATGTAACACAATGTTTAACCTTTTGAGAAACTATCAGACTGTTTTCCAATGGAGCTGCACCATTTTACATCCCCACCAGCAGTGTATGAGGTTTCAGATTTCTACAGATCTTCACCACCACTTGTTATAGCTTGTATTTTTTATTTTATCCATCAATGTCACTGAATCTTTCTTGTACCAGTTCAGAACCACTCGAGTTCCTCTCGTATATTTTTAATTTCAGGTTATTGCATATTTGGACTCCAGAATTTCTATTTGGT
This sequence comes from Orcinus orca, assembly GCF_937001465.1. Classification (NCBI taxonomy): domain Eukaryota; kingdom Metazoa; phylum Chordata; class Mammalia; order Artiodactyla; family Delphinidae; genus Orcinus; species Orcinus orca. Next base: position 100,938,123 of record NC_064580.1, on the reverse strand, counting down.
TCTTTTTTCATAAATTCTTTTTCTTGATATTTTCCATTTGGTGAAATACTGTCCTTTGATTCTTTAGACCAAATTTTCTTTATTTCTTTAAATTTATTCACAATAGCTGATTTTAAATCTGTTTTTTTTGTAGTAAGTCCAACATCTGAGTTTCCTCAGGCACAGTTTCTATTGACTTAAATTTTCCTGTATATGGGTCATATTTCCTGATTCTTTGTTTTGTTTTTATATTTTTAATTTATTTATTTATTTATTTATTCATTTTTGGCTACATTGCATCTTCGTTGCTGCATGTGGGCTTTCTCTAGTTTCAGAGAGCAGGGGCTACTTTTTGTTGCGGTGCACAGGCTTTTCATCGTGGTGGCTTCTCTTGTTGCAGAGAACAGGCTCTAGGCACGTGGGCTTCAGTAGCTGTGGCTCGTGGGCTCTAGAGTGCAGGCTCAGTAGTTGTGGCACATGGGCTTAGTTGCTCTGCAGCATGTGGGATCTTCCTGGACCAGGGCTCAAACCCATGTCCCCTGTATTGGCAGGTGGATTCTTAACCAATGCGCCACCAAGGAAGTCCCTTTCCTGGCTCTCTGCACATCACAAATTTTTTTTATAAAACTAGACATTTTAAATAATATAATGTGGCAACTGTGGAAATCAGCCCGCTACCCCTACACTGCTGAATTTGTTGGTTTTGATGTTTGTTGCTGCTTGTTATGCTTGTTTTTGTTTCTTTTTTAGTGAGTTTTCTGAGCATTCCAGAAGAAGTGCTCCTCCTTTACTTACTAATGCATGAAATATCATTTTTTGGATATGAATAAATAAATATGAAAAAAATTATAAATTATCTCAGGGAATAATATACAATAACTTTAAATTAGTGGTTACTTCTGGATTGGGTGAGGATCTTCAGCTTTTTCTGGAATCTTTTTTTCTTTTTTTTTTTTGCGGTACGCGGGCCTCTCACTGTTGTGGCCTCTCCCATTGCAGAGCACAGGCTCTGGACGCGCAGGCTCAGTGGCCATGGCTCACGGGCCCAGCAGCTCCGCGGCATGTGGGATCTTCCCGGACCGGGGCACGAACCCCTGTCCCCTGCATAGGCAGGCAGACTCTCAACCACTGCACCACCAGGGAAGCCCTGGAATCTTTTATTACATTAAAAGAGAGAATAAAAGAAAGAGAGAGAGATCTGAAGCAAAAATGGCAACTATATCTGTATCTATGCTAGTTTGTATCAAATCTTAGTGATGGAAACATGGATGTCTGCTATATTATCTTCTATATTCTATGAAGGTTTGAAATATTTCATAATTAAAATTTAAAATTTTTCATTGTTCTTCATAGGTGAAATATAAAAAAGTACTGACATTCAGAAATGTTATAATTTGTATTTTTTCCCATATACTTTTGCTACTCACATTTTTTTCTGTAAACCAGCCTCATCAGCACCATATAGAATCCTGTTAGAAATGCAGAAACAGGCTACATCCCAAACTGAATTAGAATCTTCATTTTAACAAAATTTTCAAGTGATTTATAATAGCACTTTAGAGTTTCAGAAAGATTGTTATATGCCATTTGGTCATTTATTTAAACAGTGGTATTATGGCTATAAATAAGATAATAAATGTGAAAATATTCTATACATTGTGAAGTCCTGTGCAAATGGAAACTAATATAGCCTAGTTAGTTAGTAAATATTGGGATCCAAGCCCCAGAAAACAAGTACAAATACAATCTTGGCTATTTGCTAATTGGCAGTTTGGGACAAGTTACTTAACTAACCTAACTACACTGCAACTCTTTCCTCAGCTATAGCATGAGGTTAATATCAATATCTACCTTGGAGTTGTTTTCAGGATTCAAGGAGATTAATGCATGTGCAGCACTTAGCACAGTGCCTAGTTCCTAGAAAGTGCTTAATAAATTATATTTATTATAATTAATATTAATAACTACCAAACACTGACTGAGCTCTTAGATATAGACTTTATCATGGATAAGTTTTTCTACTTTAAAATCCTTTGGGTTATTGAGAATTCAGAAATGGCAACTAAAGACAAATTATTCTAATGCCGGTTGTAGATTTTAAATTGCAGTTTTCTGTTTACATGCTTTTAATTCTCTATTATGACTCTTCCTTTATTGAATTCTCTTCCTCCTGTCATCCTGTGGGTGTTTACAAGGGCTTTAACCTCTTTTCCATTTTTCCTGTTTATGCTCAGCTCTTCGTTGAGCTCACTGTACTCCCATGGCTTCAAATACCAATATTATGTTGATGACTCCAAGTTCTACATTTCTAGAGTAGCTCCCTGGGCTCTAGTTCTGTAACACCAAGTTCCTGCCTGAAGGACTTCTTCACATAGGTATCCCGCATGACTTTAAACTTGACAGATGCAAGGAACAGTACAAATTCTACCTAAAACTGTTTGTTCTAGGCATAAAATGCAAGAATAATACAAATTTTAATTGTATAATTATATAAGTACATGAATAGCACAAATACAAAAACAATTTAAATAATACAAAAAAATTAAAAACATTCCTTTCTTAAAAAGATTTTGGTATCATAAATGGAAAGCATTAAGCAAATGTACATACTCTTTGGCTTACTAATTCAACTCTGAGGAACTTATCCTAAAAAATATTCACAAGTGCAAATAAATATTTACAGAAAAGTATGTTCATCATAAAATTACTTACAATACCCCAAATTGGAAACAACCTAATTTCCAACAATAAGGATTTGGTTAATGGATACATCCATAAGAAAAATTAGTTTAGAGACATAATATTTAATAGCATGAAAGAATCATCAGATTATATAATGGGAAAAAGATGATATAGCAAAAAGTGAAATATCATTAAGGTTACCAATTTTAGTAAATAAAAGTAAGGACCCAAGTTTTATTTGAATTTTAGATAAATAACAAATAATTTATTAGAAGTATGTCCCTGCCCTACATCATTTTTAGCCCAAGGAGAGACAGACAAATAAACAGATATTATCAATACAGTTTTATGAGTGACAAAATGGAAGACAACATAGAGTACTTTTGAGTAAACATTTAAAAATTACCTAACCCAGTTTGGTATGTGTCTGTGAAGACTTCACAGAAGAGATGGCACCTTTGCCAAATTTTTCAAGTGTGAATAAAACATGTCAGCTAAGGAGATAGGAGGAGGAAGAAGCCTGAGGTAAAATAAAGCATGGTCCATTTAGAAAATTAACCAACATGCTCCAAATCAACCAATGGATTATAGAAGAAATCAAAAATGAAATAAAATATATCTTGAAACAAACCAAAATAGAAATGAAATGTACCAGAACTTATAGGATGCAGCAAAAATAATTCTAAGAGGGAAGTTTATAGTTTAACACCTTCATTTTAAAAAGAAGAAAAATCTCAAATAAGCAACCTAATTTCAAATCTCAAAGAACTATAAGAAGAACAACAAACTAAGCCCAAAGTTAGTAGAAAGGAAAGAAATAACAAAGAGCAGAAATAAATTAAACAGAGATAAGACATCAGAAAAGATCAACAAAACTAAGAGTTGGTTTTGTGAAAATATAAACAAAACTGATAAAACTTTAGCTAGAATAACTAAGAAAAAGAGAAGATGCTACTAAATAAAATTAAAAAATGAAAGAGGAGACATTACAACTAATACCACAGAAATAAAAAGGATCAAAAGAGAATATTATGAACAATTATATGCCAGAAAATTGGGTAACCTAGAAGAAACAAATTCCTAGTAACATACAATATACCAGAACTGAATTATGAAGAAATATGAAATCTGAACAGAATAATAATGAGTAAAGAGATTGAATCAGTAATCTAAATCTGTCAAGAAACAAAAGTCCAGGACCAGATGCCTTAAGTTATGAATTATACATAACATTTAAAGGAGAATTAATACCAATCTTCCTCAAACTCTTCCCAAAAATTTAAGGCTAGAGAGCACTTCTGAACTCATTTTACAAGGCCAGCCTTACAATCATGCCAAAGCCATACAAGGACACTACAAGAAAAGGAAATTATAGGCCAATATACCTGATGAACATAGATGCAAAAATCCTCCACAAAAATGCTATCAGACTGAATTCAACAACATGTTAAAAGGATTATACACTATGGTGTATCAAGTGAGATTACTCCCAGTGATGCAAGTATGGCTCAACATATGCAAATCAATAAGTGTGATATACCATATTAACAGAATGAAGGATAAAAATCACATGATTATCTTTAAAGATGCAGAAAAATCATTTGACAAAATTCAAAGCTCTTTTATAATAAAAACTCTTACATTAGGTATAGAAGAAATGTACCTCAAAACAATAAAGGCCATATATGACAAGCCCACAGCTAACATCATACTCAGTGATGAAAAGCAGAAAGCTCTTCTTCTACAGTCAAGAACAAGGCCAGGGTGATCACTTTCTCCATTTCTATTGAACATAGTACTGGAAGTCCTAGCCAGAACAATTAGACAAGAAAAAGAAATTTTAAAAAAGAAAGTAAAATTGTCTCTGTTTGAAGATGACATAATCTATATATAGTAAACTTTAAAGATTTCCCCTAGAAAACTATTAAACTAATAAATGAATTCAGGGAACTTCCCTGGTGGTCCAGTGGCAAGGAATCCACCTTCCAATGCAGGGGATGTGGGTTTGATCCCTGGTCAGGGAACTAAATCCCACATGCCACAGGGCAACTAAGCCCCTGTGCCACAACTACTGAGCCCACGCACCTCAATGAGAGAGCCCGTGTGCCATAAACTACAGAGCCCATGCACTCTGGAGCCCATGCACCACAACTACAAAGCCCAAGCACTCTGGAGCCCGTGCACCACAGCTACAGAGAGAAAACCTGCACACCACAACTAGAGAGAAGCTAAAGTTTCAGGACACAAAATAAAAATACAAAAATCAATAACATTTCTATACACTAACAACAAACTACCCAAAAAAGAAATTAAGAAAACAATTCTATTTACAATAGCATCAAAAAGAATAAAATACTCAGGAATAAATTTAACCAAGGAGGTGAAAGATCTGTACACTGAAACTATGAAACATTGATGAAAGAAATTGAAGAAGACACAAATAAATGGAAAAGATATTCTGTGTTCATGGATTGGAAGAATTAATATTATATATATATATATATATATATATATATATATAATGGAATATTATTCAGCTTTAAATAAGAAGGAAATCCTACTGCCTGAAACAATATGGATTAACCTGAAAGGCATTATACTAAGTGAAATAAGCAAATATCACAAGATCTCAATTATGTGAAATCTTGAATAAAGTCAAACTCACAGTAACAGAGAATAGAATAGTGATTACCAGAGGCTAGGGGGTCTCAAATGGGAGATATTGATCAAAGTGTACTTTCAGTTATAAGATGAATAAGTTCTGGAGATATGGCTAATAATAATGTATATTTGAAGTTTGCTAAAAGATTAGATCTCAAGTGCTCTCAGCACACAAAATAATGACAGTTATGTGAGGTGATACATATATTAATTAGCCTGATTTGGGTGATTATTTTACAATGTATACATATACCAAAACATTACATTGTATGCCTTAAATATGTACAATTTTTATTTGTTAATAATACTTCAATAAAGCCAGGAAAATAAGTAAATTCTGTAAAATGGAAAAAGAAAAAGACATATACAAGACAGGCTTTATTAAAATCCATGTCACAAAGCCAAAATTCATTCTCAGCAACCGGTTGTCTCTACTGGTGGCTTAGGTCCACTCTAGCCTGGCACCCCAAGGTGGCCTTGGCCTGCAAAGGTGAAAAGTCAGAATTTTAGCTGATGTTGTAAATGCAATTTCTACTCCCACTGAGACAAGTGCTATAGATTGAATATGTCCCCCAAAATTCATATGTTGAAGCCTAATCCCCACTGTGACAGTATTAGAGATGGAGCCTCTGGGAAATAATTAGGTCATGAGGATGGAGCCCTCATGAATACTATTAGTGCCCTTATAAGAAGAAACATGAGAGAGCTTGCTTCCTCTCTCTCTGCTCTCTGCCATGTGAGGATATCAGAAGACAGCCATCTGCAAACCAGGAAGTGGGTCCTCACCAAACACTGGATGTGCCAACAACTTCATCTTGGGCTTTCCAGACCCAGAACAAACTTGTCTCAGTGGGAGTAGAAAAAGAAATGTCTATTGTTTAAACGATCCAGTGTATGCTATTTCCTCAGCTATAGCAAGAGGTTAATATCCATACCTACCACTGGGAAAGAAAAAGCTCAGAATTATTTTTAGGAGGGTCTCCTTTTTCTGCAAATATAGAAGTCCTAAGGAAAGATGATTTCATTTATAGAGTTTCCACCTCTGCAGTCAGTGCCTTGAGATTTCTCTCCTAGGAATCCAATGTCTACATGCTAAAGGAATATATCTGATAATTTATTCAGACTAAGATTTTAGTGATAGACTTTTATAGAGCTTTAAAAGACTGTCAAGGATGGGGAAGGGCCAGTGCTTAACTTTAAAAAAAAAATGAATCCTTTTGGAGAACAGGTAAAGATGTTTTGAGGGATCCCTCAAATCATACCTCTAAGGCACCAGACTGCAAGTCCTATGGGCAAAGCTGTCCCTTAGAACAGGAATCACTACAAATCTAGAGGAAAGGAAACCTTCAGATGACATACACAATACCCTGAGTTAAAAATGTTTCCAGAATGGTGGAATGAATCTTAACATTATGATTAGTGAACACCAAAAGTGAACTGTCCATTCAGCAGAAGTTATTAACCAAATGCATGCACCAGAATCACCTGGGGTGCCTTTGCAAATCCATGTATGTTGATGGGCTAATTACACTGATTCATTGTTGATTATACAACCATGCTGAAGAGTGTAGATTATTGGATATTAACCTAGATGAAACTCACTAGTTCTGTGCCATAAAAGTTTGCAGTTGTTTCTGTCATAATCACTATTAATATGCTCTGATGAAGGCTTAGATCCTCAAGTTTCCCTGAATAGTGTCCAATTCTACTTTCTCTGGATGTAATTAGCAGCAATAGCTCTTAATATAACATACACATCACAATTAACTGTGATGAGTTTTTAGAATGTACATGCCCAGGGATTCTAAGTTTTTAGCAATAATATTTTTAAAACTCCATCAATGATTCTAATGTACCCCTCCCAACTGAAATTAAGTGCATTATCACAGAATTTCACATGTATTCTTTATTTTATCAAGCATTACCAGGAACCTATTTCATTCCACACACTGCTAGTCTGTAGAGACACCAAATTCAGTAAGAGAAAAAAATCTGCCATTGAGGAACTCACATGACTAGGAATGGAAGACAGATATAAAAACAGATAAATAACAATACTGAGTACAAGCAGTTTAAACAAAATCCTATAGGATCCCAGAGTTAAGAATTATCAATTTACAATAAGGGAGCTAAGAAAGACTTCATATAAGATAAAATTTTAACTGGTTTCTTGAGGAATGAGGCAGAGGAGAAAAAGTTATGTATGGGACTTCCCTGGTGGCACAGTGGTTGAGAGTCCGCTTGCTGATTCAGGGGACGCAGGTTTGTGCCCCGGTCTGGGAGGATCCCACGTGCCGCAGAGCGGCGGGGCCCATGAGCCATGGCCGCTGAGCTTGCGCGTCCGGAGCCTGTGCTCCACAATGGGAGAGGCCACAACAGTGAGAGGTCCGCATACCGCAAAAAAAAAAAAGTTATGTATGTAAGGGCAATGAGATGTGATTGAACATGGTATATTTGGGACAGAGCGAGAAGTCTGATATGGGTGAAATCAAGAATGTGGAGATATGTAAAAAGACTGGAGATAAAAGTTGGGACCCTATTATTATATAAAGAGCCTTGTATGGAATCCTAAACATTTTAGAATTTGTTCTGTAGGTTGGTCGTTCCTTGGCTAGCTGCAAAGTAATTACAAAGAGTTTGAAAATTCATATGTACATACAAATATTTTAAATAAACAATTACTAAAGGCACAATAGAGGTTTTTAAGAAGTGAAGTGAGATGAGTAGATTTCTTTTTAAAAATACATTTTGAAGCAATATGGACAGCAAACAAAAGTGGAAAGACAGGAAGCAGGGGGAAATATAGAAGGCAATTGTAAATCTAACTGAAAGATAATGATGACTAGGCTAAGGTGAAAGAGAGTGTTACATATAGATCATGGAAAAGTACTCAGGGACTACGTCATAAAGAGCCCTGTATGACATGCTAAGAGTCTATATGCTATCCTTGAAGTATTGGGGAGCCAGTGAAAGTTTTTGATTGTTTGTTTATATGTTTGGCGACTGAAAAAAAAATGTACAACCTAAAAGTTGAGAATTATGTTTTATTTGGCAGACATACTGAGCACTTAAGTCCAGGAGACAGCCTCTCAGAGAGTTCTAAAGGACTGTTCCCACGAGGTAAGGGAGGAGCCAGGATATGTAGGAGTTTTTGCAAAACAAACAAACAAAAATCAGGTACTTGAACATCAAAAGATTACTGCTAATTAAAGAAAAAAAAACAGACTTCTTAGCTCTTTTCTATGTATGGGAAAATGCAAGAGTCTGGGCTCATTTAAATCATTCCTTTGGTATGCATCTTAGCTATCTAGAGCCAGTATCCTGTTTCTCTCCATCCTAAATGCCCTCAGGGTGCACAGTCTGGGTGCACAGTCTGCTGGCTTCAGTGGCTGCTGGCTTGATGGCCAACATCTTTCGTTTACTGATGTAACAAGTGACATTCTTTGTCTACATGTTTAAAGGACAAGGGGAGGGGGAGAAGGCAGAAAGAGTTTCCTTTTGAAAGAGTACAAAAAAACAGCAATTATGTATATTCCTACCACTCAGATTTACTCCTAATATTTTGTCCTCTTTGCTTTCAGTGTTTGTTCCTATATATAAACTTCTTTTGTAAAGTCACACAAGCAATACATGAACACAACTGTCCAATAAAAATCACAATGCTAGAGCTAAAAAATATCTTTAATCTACCTTTTACACCCTACTCCTTGGATGTAAATATTTTTATAAATTTAGTAGGAATCCTTCAAGTCTTTTTAAAATATAATTTTAATTACTAATATGTGTATCCTTAGAAAATCTGTAGTATTATTTTTTGTGGTTTTAAAAATTATGTAGGTGATATCATACTTTACGAATCATTCTGGACTTGCTTTAACAATGTTTTGTAGATATATTCATATCAATTGATAAAAGCCTATTTCATTCATTTAAACTTCTGGAACAATATCACACTGTATGGATATAGTGAAATGCATTTATTTCTTCCCCTACTGATGGATATTCAGGATTTTTACAATTTTTCCTTTATAACATCATGTAATGAACATCTTTTTAAGTGTGTCTTTGAAAACCAATGAGACTGTTTCTTGAGGGAATATACCTAGAGATTAAATTATATGTTAAGTAGACAGTCATTATTCCATTTTAATGGATAATACCAAATTTCCCTACAAAGCAGCAATAGCAAATTTATCAATTTGCACTTCTACTAGAAGTGTGTGTGTGTGTGTGTGTGTGTGTGTGTGTATATATATATATATATATATATATATATATATATATATACACATAGTAGCAATTTTCCCAGGACTTGTCAAATCTTGATATAGCAAGACTTTTAATTTTTTTTTAATTTCACCTACAAAATTATGATATTTTTATTTGCATATGCCTACTTACTGGTTTGTTTTTATGTGCAACAGGATAATATATTGAGATAATTAAGAGCCTGTTACACTCTGACCCTTCCTCTTGTATCAATAACTTTATATTCCTCCAAATAGGCAGCAGCTGAAAGCTGGAGGGCCAATACAAAATTGTAACAAAGAGTCAAATTTTGAGCTTCTGCTATTCTATGTAGACGTTTATAAATCTATAATAAAAAGAAATATCAGAAAGTCGAAATCCTTTTTTTATTTATAAATACCATGTTTTGTTGAGAAAGAAATGATTCTTCGTGGAATTCCAGAAGATAAATTTTGGACATTAAAAATCTGGAGGACACAGAATCTAGCATTTATGTCATAAACCATAGAGCTCAAGACAACACAGACATAGTTTTCTCCTTGCCTGCCCTAAGGAGATAAAAGTCCAATCAGATATCAAGAGGAGGATATTCAAAGAAAACATGACTACAGCTTAGAAACTGACTTCATGAATAAAGGACCACGTTTTACCCCTCAGCCGATCTGAAAGTAGAGCTGAAGGGGATCAGGTATAGAGAGGGAAAAAGAAAGGAAACCTTACTAACATTTTCACTTATCAAAACTTATTATATTATAGTAATTATAGTAATTAAATTGATGTTGTATCAGAACACACAGGTTTTTACTTTTTTAAAGTTCTTTTCTATCCCAAATATAGTGTTATTTCTTTTTTTAAAATAAATTTATTTTATTTATTTATTTTTGGCTGCGTTTGGTCCTCCTTGCTGTGTGCAGGCTTTCTCTAGTCGCAGCAAGCGGGAGCTACTCTTTGTTGTGGTGTGCAGGCTTCTCATTGCAGTGGCTTCCCTTGTTGTGGAGCACAGACTCTAGGTGCTCAAGCTTCAGTACTTGTGGCACACAGACTCAGTAGTTGTAGCTCGTGGACTCTAGAGCACAGGCTCAGTAGTTGTGGTGCACAGGCTTAGTAGCTCCACAGCATGTGGGATCTTCCCAGACCAGGGCTCGAGCGCTCAAACCCGTGTTGCCTGCATTGGCAGGTAGATTCTTAACCACTGTGCCACCAGGGAAGTCCAAACACACAGATTTTTAAATTAACAGTCTAGAAACTGTCACATGGAACTAAGGATATACAGTGTTGACACTAATATTTATTTAGAGGAAAAGGACTATTCTATAAGCAGTATTTAAATCATTGGTTTCAGATGGAAACATTATGTGATTCTGTCCTTCTTATTAAACATACACACACACGCACAATTCCAGATATATGAAAGTCTTATACATGGGGAAAACAAAAAACAACACTTTAAAATATTGGTCTTCTTCAGGATTCTGTTCTTTGATTTCTTTGTACTCTATATAGAACCCATGTATAAGCAGAAGGCGATGATCCAGAAAAGGGGGTTGAAAAGGAATTAATAGAGATAAAGAGAAAGTTTGCCCATGAAGCCCAGAGAAGAGCTTCTAAAAGAGGGAAATTGTGTAATAGAATAAAATAATCAGAAAATACTCAACACAACCCTTGAGCTATGTATGCCTCACAGCTTTAACTATATGTGTCCTTTATAAATTTTACATGTTTTATTCATAAAAGGTACTAGGTGGAAGCATAAGCTGAACAATGTTAGTAAAATATTAACTCACAATTACACAACTAGGAACATCCTGTGTCATAGTAATTTCTCTATAGATTCAGTGATAGGCCAATACAGGATTTTATGCCTAGTGCATGTGCTAGAACAGAGCACAGCAGGTAATAATATGGCAGAGAAAAGTGTGACAAAACAAAGAACTGTGAAGGTAAGAGAAAAGATCATAGATATGTAGGAAATATACTTAACATATAGATGATTGTATTCCCTGAAGAACAGACCAGAATAAAGTGATGAAAAATCAATAAAAATATATAATAGAAAATGAAACATTCTTGTGTTAAAAGAATTGAATGTTCATTTATAAGTGCTGATCTAGCAAGCAAAATAAATAAAAAGAGATCTACCTAGTAAAACTCAGTGTAAAAGTGTTAAGAGAACTGTGGGAAATAATCCAGCATACAAACATAGACATTATGGCTGCCTTAGAAAGACAGGAGAAGGAGAAGAAGCAGAAAGAATATTTGAAGAAATAATGGCTGAAAACTTCCTAAATTTGATAAAAGACATGAATCTACAAAACCAAGAAGCTCTAAGAATTCCACAAATGACAAAGGCAAAAAGATCCATAGTGAATACATAGAAAATCCTAAAGACAACACCAGAAAACTACTAGAGCTCATCTATGAATTTAGTAAAGTTGCAGGACACAAAATTAATATACAGAAATCTGTTGCATTTCTATACACTAACAATGAAATATCAGAAAGAGAAATTAAGGAAACAATCCCACTTACTATTGCATCACAAAGAATAAAATACCTAGAAATAAACCTACCTAAGGAGGTAAAAAACCTGTATGCTAACACTATAAGACACTGATGAAAGAAATCGAAGATGACACAACAGATGGAAAGATATACCATGTTCTTCAACTGGAAGAATTAATATTGTTAAAATGAGCATATTACCCAAGGCAATCTACAAACTCAATACAATCCCTATCAAAATATCAATGACATTTTATGCAGAACTAAAACAAATAATTTTAAAGTTTGTATGGAAACACAAAAGACCCTGAATAGCCAAAACAATCTTGAGAAAGAACAGAGCTGGAGGGATCATGCTCCCTGACTTCAGACTATACGTCAAAGCTACGGTAATCAAACCAGTATGGTGGGACTTCTCTGGTGGTGCAGTGGATAAGACTCCATACTCCCAATTCAGGGGGCCCGGGTTCAATCCCTGGTCAGGGAACTAGATCTCACATGCATGAGGCAACTAAGAGTTTGCCACAACTAAGGAGCCCTGGAGCCACAACTAAGGAGCACACAACTAAGGAGCCCACGTGCTGCAACTAAGAACCAGTGCAACCAAATAAATAAATAAATAAATATTTTAAAAAAAAAACAAAACACTATGGTACTGGCACAAAAACAGACACATGGATCAATGGAACAGGATAGAAAGCCCAGAAAGAAACTCAAGCACTTATGGTCAATCAATCTACAACAAAGAGATTGTTGGTGAGAATAGATAGACGTGAAAATATACAATAGAGAACAGACAGTCTCTTCAATAAGTGGTGCTGGGAAAACCGGACAGCTACACCTAAAAAAAAGGAAATTAGAACATTCTCTAACACCATATACAAAAATAAACTCAAACGGACTATAGATCTAAATGTAAGACAAGAAACCACAAAATTTCTTGAAGAAAACATAAGCAGAACACTCTGACATAAAGTGGAGCAATATTTTTTTGATCTGTCTCCTAAAGCAAAGGAAATAAAAGCAAAAACAAATAAATGGGACCTAATTAAACTCTAAACCTTTTGCACAGCAAAGGAAACCATTGACACAATGAAAAGACAACCTACTGAGTGGGAGAAAATATTTGCAAATGATATAACTGATAAGGGATTAATATCCAAAATACAAAACAGCCCATACAACTCAACATCACAAAAACAAACAACCTGATTAAAAAATCAGCAGAAGACCTGAATAGACATTCTTCCAAAGAGGAAAAGCAGATGGCTAACAGGCACCTGAAAAGATGCTCAACATGACTAATCGTCAGAAAAATGCAAATCAAAATCATTAAATATCACCTCACACCTGACAGAATGGTTATCATCAAAAAGAACACACAGAGAATGGGGTCAGACTACACCCTTCCAGACCTTGCCCGCTTGCCGAGAGATGTGGTCCAGTAGCTGGAGAAGTGGGGGCCCTGCAGGAACCAAATCGGCAGCTGGTGGCAGACCCTCTCCAGAACCAAGTCTATTGAGAGATTATGCATTCTGTCCAGTCAATGCCATGGATAAGCATCCCCATGGTCTCAGAGTTCCTGCTAGAGGTGAGAGGTTACAGCAAACTATATGACAGCATAGAGGAGTTTCCATACGTATTCCTGAGGGAATAAGAATCTTATGGATCTTCTTTAAAGAACCAATTTCTGCAGAGGGCAGACAGCAGAAGCAAGAAATACAATCCTGCAGCCTGTGGAACAAAAACCACATTCACAGAAAGATAGACAAGATGAAAAGGCAGAAGGCTATGTACCAGAAGAAGGAACAAGATAAAACCCCACAAAAACAACTAAATGTAGTGGAGATAGGTAACCTTCCAGAAAAAGAATTCAGAATAATGATAGTGAAGATGATACAGGACCTCAGAAAAAGGATGGAGACAAAGACCGAGAAATGCAAGAAATGTTTAACAAAGACCTAGAAGAATCAAAGAACAAACAAACATAGATGAACAACACAATAACTGAAATGAAAACTACACTAGAAGGAATCAATAGCAGAATAACTGAGGCAGAAGAACGGATAAGTGACCTGGAAGACAGAATGGTGGAATTCACTGCTGTGGAACAGAATAAAGAAAAAACAATGAAAAGAAATGAAGACAGCCTAAGAGACTTCTGGGACAACATTAAATGCAACAACATTCACATTATAGGGTTCCCAGAAGGAGGAGAGAGAAAGGACCCCAGAAAATATTTGAAGAAATTACAGTCAAAAACTTCCCTAACATGGGAAAGGAAATAGCCACCCAAGTCCAGGAAGCGCAGAGAGTCCCATACAGGATAAACCCAAGGAGAAACACGCCAAGACACATAGTATTCAAACTGGCAAAAATTAAAGACAAAAAAAAATTATTAAAAGCAGCAAGGGAAAAACGACAAATAACATACAAGGGAACTCCCATAAGGTTAATAGCTGAATTCAAAGCATCCTAAGAGACTACTACAAGCAACTGTATGCCAATAAAATGGACAATCTGGAAGAAATGGACAAATTCTTAGAAAGGCATAACCTTCCAAGAATGAACCGGGAAGAAATAGAAAATATGAACAGACCAATCACAAGTAATGAAATTGAAACTGTGAGTAAAAATCTTCCAACAAACAAAAGTCCAGGACCAGATGGCTTCACAGCTGAATTCAATCAAACGTTTAGAGAAGAGCTAATACCCATCCTTCTCAAACTCTTCCAAGAAATTTCGGAGGAAGGAACACTCTCAAACTCATTCTATGAGGCCACCATCACCCTGATAACAAAACCAGACGAAGATACTACAAAAAAAGAAAATTACAGACCAATATCACTGATGAATATAGATGCAAAAATCCTCAACAAAATACTAGCACACAGAATCCAACAACACATTCAAAGGATCATACACCATGTTCAAGTGGGATTTATCCGGGGATATAAGGATTCTTCAATATATGCAAATCAATCAATGTGATACACCATATTAACAAATTGAAGAAGAAAAACTATATGATCATCTCAATAGATACAGAAAAAGCTTTTGACAAAATTCAACACCCAGTTATGGTAAAAACTCTCCAGAAAGTGGGCATAGAGGGAACCTACCTCAACATAATAAAGGCCATGTATGACAAACCCAAGGCAAACACCATTCTCAATGGTGAAAAACTGAAAACATTTCCTCTAATATCAGGAACAAGACAAGGATGTTCACTCTCACCATTATTATTCAACATAGTTTTGGAAGTCCTAGCCACAGCAATCAGAGAAGAAAAAGAAATAAAAGGAATACAAATTGGAAAGAAGAAGTAAAACTGTCACTGTTTGCAGATGACATGATACTATACATAGAGAATCCTAAAGATTCCACCAGAAAACTACTACAGCTAATCAATGAATTTGGTAAAGTTGCAGGATACAAAATTAATGCACAGAAATCTCTTGCAGTCCTATACACTAATGATGAAAAATCTGAAAGAGAAATTAAGGAAACACTCCCGTTTACCACTGCAATAAAAAGAATAAAATATCTAGGAATAAACCTACCTAGGGAGACAAAAGACCTGTATGCATAAAACAATAAGACACTGATGAAAGAAATTAAAGATGATACCAACAGATGGAAAGATATACCATGTTCCTGGATTGGAAGAATCAATATTGTGAAAATGACTCTACTACCCAAAGCAATCTACAGATTTAGTGCAATCGCTATCAAATTACCAATGGCATTTTTTATTGAACTACAACAAAAAAATCTTAAAATTTGTATGGAGACACAAAAGACCCCGAATAGCCAAAGCAGTCTTGAGGGAAAAAAACGTTGCTGGAAGAATCAGACTCCCTGACTTCAGACTACACTATAAAGCTACAGTAATCAAGACAATATGGTACTGGCAAAAAAACAGAAACATAGATCAATGGAACAAGATAGAAAGCCCAGAGGTAAAACCACA
The DNA here is from genome assembly GCF_937001465.1 of Orcinus orca. Taxonomy (NCBI): domain Eukaryota; kingdom Metazoa; phylum Chordata; class Mammalia; order Artiodactyla; family Delphinidae; genus Orcinus; species Orcinus orca. The sequence goes on along the minus strand of NC_064580.1, from coordinate 100,922,078 downwards.
CACCTATGGTCAGCTAATCTATGACAAAGGAGGCAACAATATACAATGGAGATAAGACAGTCTTTTCAATAAGTGCTGCTGGGAAAAGTGGACAGCTACATGTAAAAGAATGAAATTAGAACACTCCCTAACACCATACACAAAAATAAGCTCAAAATGCATTAGAGACCTAAATGTAAGACCAGACACTATAAAACCCTTAGAGGAAAACATAGGAAGAACACTCTTTGACATAAATCACAGCAAGATCTTTTTTGATTCACCTCCTAGAGTAATGGAAATAAAAACAAAAATAAACAAATGGGACCTAATGAAACTTCAAAGCTTTTGCACAGCAAAGGAAACCATAAACAAGATGCAAAGACAACCCTCAGAATGGGAGAAAATATTTGCAAACGAATCAACGGACAAAGGATTCATCTCCAAAATATATAAACAGCTCATGCAGCTCAATATTAAAAAAACAAACAACCCAATCCAAAAATAGGCAGAAGACCTAAATAGACATTTCTCCAAAGAAGGCACACAGATGGCTAAGAAGCACATGGAAATCTGCTCAACATCACTAATTATTAGAGAAATGCAAATCAAAACTACAATGAGGTATCATCTCACACCAGTTAGAATGGGCATCATCAGAATATCTACAAACAACAAATGCTGGAGAGGGTGTGGAGAAAAGGGAACCCTCTTGCACTGTTGGTGGGAATGTAAATTGATACAACCACTATGGAGAACAGTATGGAGGTTCCTTCAAAAACTAAAAATAGAATTACCATATGACCCAGCAATCCCACTACTGGGCATACACCCAGAGAAAATCATAATTCAAAAAGACACATGCACCACAATGTTCATTGCAGCACTGTTTACAATAGCCAGGTCATGGAAGCAACCTAAATGCCCATCAAGAGATGAATGGATAAAGAAGATATGGTACATATATACAATGGAATATTACTCAGCCATAAAAAGGAACTAAATTGGGTCATTTGCTGAGACGTGGATGGACCTAGAGGCTGTCATACAGAGTGAAGTAAGTCAGAAAGAGAGAAACAAATATCGCATATTAATGCATATATGTGGAACCCAGAAAAATGGTACAGATGAACTGGTCTGCAGGGCAGAAATTGAGATACAGATGTGGAGAACAAATGTATGGACTCCATGCGGGTAAAGCGGCGGGGTGGTGGGGGTGGTGGTGTGATGAATTTGGCGATTGGGATTGACGTGTATACACTGAAGTGTATAAAACTGATGACTAATAAGAACCTGCTGTATTAAAAAAAAAGAACATAAATAACAAACACTGGTGAGGATTTGGAGAAAAGGAACCCTCGTACAGTGTTTGTGGGCATGTGAGTTGGTGCAGGCACTGTGGAAAACAGTATGGAAATTTCTCAAAAAATTAAAAATAGAACTACCATATGACCCAGCAATTCCACTTCTGGGTATATATCCGAAAAAAATGAAAACACTAATTTGAAAAGATATATGTACCCCAATGCTCATAGCTGCATTATTTACAATTGCCAAGACATGGAAGCAACCTACATGCCCATAACAGATGAGTAGATAAAAGAAGATGTGGTATATATATACAGTGGAATACTACTCAGCCATAAAAAATAATGACATTTTGCCATTTTCAACAACATGAATAGACTTGGAGGGTATTATGCTAAGTGAAATCAGTCAGACAGAGAAAATAAATACTGTATGATGTCACTTAAATGTGGAAAATAAAAAAGACAACAAACTAGTGAATATAACAAAACAGAAACAGACTCACAGTTATAGAGAACAAACTAGTGGTTACAAGTGGAGAGATGCAAGCAGGGAGGGACAGAGATGCAAGCAGGGAGGGACAACATAGGGGTAGGGGATTAAGAGTATAAACTATTATGTATAAAATAAGCTACAAGAATATATTGTACTACACAGAGAATATAGCCAATATTTTATAAAAACTGTAAATGGGGTATAACCTTTAAAAATTGTGAATCACTATATCGTACACCTGTAACTTATATAATATCAACTATACTTCAATTTAAAAACAGAAAAGATCCATGAGACACATTATATCCAAACTGTAAAGACAAAGACAAAGAGAATCCTGAAAAGCAGCAAGAGATAAGTGACTCATCATACAAAAGGACTTCTCAATGACATCATCAGCAGATTTCTCAGCAGCATCCATGGAAGCCAGAAGGCAGTGGAATGACATATATAAAATGATGAAAAAAGTTATCAAAAAAAGAATTCTATAACTAGCAAAACTATCCTTCAACATATATACACTACCAAATGTAAAATAGATAGCTAGTGGGAAGCAGCCCCATAGCACAGGGAGATCAGCTCAGCGCTTTGTGACCACCTAGAGGGGTGGGATAGGGAGGGTGGGAGGGAGGGAAATGCAAGAAGGAAGAGATATGGGGACATATGTGTATATATAACTGATTCACTCTGTTATAAAGCAGAAACTAACACAACATTGTAAAGCAATTATACTCGAATAAAGATGTTTAAAAAACAAAAACTATCCTTCAAAAAAAGTAGAAATTAAGACATTCCTAGATAAAAACTGAGAGAGCACATTGCTACTACACATGCCCTATAAAAAATAAAAAAGACATTCCTTCCGGTGGAAATGAAAGGAATCTAGATGGTAATGTGAAGCCATGTGGAAAAATAAAGAACACTGGTAAAGGTAAGTAGTCTGTAAATACAAAAGCTAGTACTATAGTATGCTTGTAACTCCTCTTTTATACCCTGTATAATTTAAAAGAAAAATGAGTAACACAATCATTACAGATCAATGTTATTGGACACACAATGTATAAAAGTGTACTGTATGAGCAAAATGGTGGCATAGGAATTTCTACCTCTCAACATACCACTCACCCTCCAAGAAATATCAATTTGAACTATCTGTACATAAATACCTTCACGAGAGCAAAATATTTCAGGTGAGAGATTATAGCACCTGGGTGAAACACAGAAATAAAAAAGGACACTGAGAAGCATAAGAAAGATAGAGTCACACTATCTCCATTACCCTCCCCCAAGCCTGGGCAGCCCAGAGTGGAGAGACACTTTCTCTATGGGAAAGTGAAACCTGACGTTAAGAACACAGATCTTAGAGTGAGCCCACACCAGCACCAGACCAATTCCCACAGCCTTAGGTGGCTGCCTGTGGGCTCGCATGAACCTAGGTCCCCAACCACCCTCCAGCAAGCCCAAGCAGTGTCCTAAGCACCAGGCTTCTGGTGGGCTCACATGAACCCAGACTCTGGCTTACCCTAGCACCTACCTACTCCAGCAACCCCAGGCACCTCCCACACCCCAGGCAGCTGACATGCTGACATGACACGGCTTCCTGTGGGCTCCCAGAAACTCAGGCCCCTGTCTCATTCCACATCTGCCAACTCTAGGAGCCATAGGCAGCTCCACTGACACTAGGCTCCTGGTGAGCTCCAGTGACCCCCAAGCTTCGAGCTCACCCCAGTACCCACTGGCTCCATTGGCCCCAGCTTCTACAGCACCAGGATTTTGGTAAGCTCCTGCAAATAGAGGCCCCTATCTCATCCCAGTGCCTGCCCACTCCAACAGCCCCAGGTGGTATCTTTAACAACAGGCTGCCAATGGGATCCTGTGAATCCACGCCTCCAGCTCACCTCAATGCCTGCCAGTTCCCATGAACCCAGATGGCTTCCACAGCACCAGACTTCCATCATGCTCCCAAGAATCCAAGCATCTATCTTACCCTAGTACCTGATCACTCCAGCAGCCCCAGGAGGCTCCTGCAACCCCAGGCAATTCCAGTAGCACTAGGTTCCAGGTGGGCTCCCTCAAATCCAGGTCCCTGGGTCATCTCAGCTCCTCCCACTCCAATGGCCGCAGGCAGTTCCCACAGCTCCAGGCAACTTTCTTGGATCCAAGCTCTCAGAGAACCCCTGCAAACCCAAACGCCCAGCACACCCAGGCACTGGCCAGCTCTAACAACCCTGGTGGCTCAGTGACCCCAGGTAGCTTCTTTGGCTCTATTCTCTAGGATGGCTATAATCAAAAATATATAAAATAACAAGTGTTGACAGGATGTAGAGAAATTGGAAACATTGTACAACTTTAGTAGGAATGTAAAGTAATGCAGCCACTGTGGAAAACAGTGTGATGGTTTCTCAAAGAGTTCAGTTACCATATGACTTAGCAATTCCACCCCTAAATATATACCCAAATCAATTAAAAATATGTATTAAAACAAATCCTTACACACAAATGTTCATAGCAGCACTACTCATAATAGCCAAAATGTAGAAACAACCCAAATGTGCATCAATGGATGTACAGATAAACAAAAATGTGGTAGATACATACTATGTAATACTATTTAGTAATAAAAAGGAACTATGTACCAGTACATGCTATAATGTAGATGAACCTTGAATGCATTATGTGAAGTTAAAGAAGCCAGACACAATGGGTCTCATTTTGTATTATTTCATCTGTATGTAACATACAGAATAGATAATCCCAAACAGGCAGAAAGTGGGTTAGTGGTTGCCAGTGCTGGCTGGGAGGATGGGGGAATGGGGAGTGACTGCTTAATTGGCATAGAGTTTATCTTTTTGGGTGATGAAAATATTTTGGAACTTGATAAAGATGGTGGTTGCACATTTTCAGTGAACAAAATGCCACATAATTGTATACATTTTAAATGCTTAATGTCATGTTATGTGAATTGCACCTCAAAAAATTTTTTGAAATGACACTGAAACCAATATCCATAGAAGGAAAGATGGAACTTTTGGTCTTATCCTGATAAAACAAACAAACAAGATCAATATTCTCCAGCAGACTTTAACAGATTGATACAGTGTCAAAACATAATGTTAAAAATTTCCAGAATGCAATCCAAAATTATGTAATATACAACAAAAGGAGAGCAGAAGATGTGATCAGTTCTCAAGGGAAAAGGCTATGTAAAGAAGCCAAGACACAGATTACTCATGATGTAATTAAGAAAGATTTCAAATCAGCTATTATAAGCATTCTCCATGACATAAATGTGAACATTCTTGAAATCAATGTAAAATAAATAAATAAAACTTCTCAGCAGAGAAATAAAAACTATAAAAATAAACTGAAATTTTAGAATAGTAAAATACAATCTTTGAAATAAAATTTCACTACATGAGTTCAATAGCATAGTGAAGATGACAGAGGGAAAAGTAGATGAACTTGAAAATATATCCATAAAATTTATCCTATCTGGAGAACACAGAGAAAGACAATTGAAAAAATGGAGAGAGCTTCAGACCTATGGACAATATCAAAATGTCCAACATTCATGTCATTGGATTCCCAGAAAAAGAAGAGAAAAAGAATGGTACAGAATAAATATTTGAAGAAATCATGTCTGAAAACTTCCCACACTTTTTTGAAGACATAAATTACAGATTTGAGAAGTTTAATGAACCTCAAAAAGGATAAACTCCAAAGAAAGAAGTTCCTTACATATAATAATCAAATTTCTGGAACCAAAATTAATTTTAAAAAATCACTGAAAGCAGCCAGAGAAAAATTAAACATTACATATATGGAAATAAGGATTTGAGTTACTGTGGACTTCTCACCAGCCATCACAGAGACCAGAAGACAATAGAAAAACACTTTCAAAGTGCTAAGAGAAAAGAAATGTCAACCCAGGTTTCTATATTCAGTCAAAATACCCTTCAGAAGTAAACATATAATAAAGGCATTCTCAAATAAAGGAAAACTAAAGGAATTTATTGCCAGCAGACACACTTTAGAAGAAAAGCTAAAGAAATTTGAAGGCTGACAGAAAATGACACCAAAAGGAAATTGTAACTTTAGGAATAAAGAAAGAAAAAGAAAAATTGTAAATTTCTTTTTAAAATATATTAGCCTATTTTTTTTACAATACATATGACAGTTAAAAGCAAAAAGTATAACATTGTCCAGTTTGGTTTTCAATGTATTTGAATATAACATTTAAAAATTATAACAAATGGGAGTGGGTGAAGGAACCTAGACAGTAAAATTGCTGTATTTCACATCAAGAGGTAAAGTATTTTAACTATACTGTGAAAAGTTGTATTGTACTAACAAGAGTAATGACTAAAGAAATGTACAAATATATAGCCAAAATCCAATTAATGAATTAATGTGGAAAACTAATAAATATTCTAATAATCTAAAAGAGAGCAGGAAAAATTTAACAAAGGACCAAAAAGCAAAAGGGATCAACAGAGAACAAATACTAAAATGATAGACCCAAATCCAAACATACCAATAATTACATTAAATATAAATGATTTAAAGACACCAATTAAAAGACAAAGATTGTCCATTTGGATTTTTTTTAGAAAACAAGACTTTATACAACACTGTCTGCAAAACTTAATTTAAATATTATGATATAGATAAATTAAAAGTAAAAGGAAAGGGGAAATGTACCCTGTAAAAACTAAACAAATTAAAGCTGGATGGGGTATTTTAATATTAAACTAGCCATCTGAACAAGAAAATTAACCAAGGATAAAGAGGGACATTTCATCATAATAAAAGGGTCAGTTCACCAAGATGAATAACAATCCTAAATGTGTAAAGCACCTAAAAACAAAGCTTTAAAACACATGAAGCAAAAACTGATAAAATGGAAAAGAAAAATCACAAATATACTTGGAAGTATCATGCTCTTATTTTATTAATCTATGAAACATGTGGAAAGAAAATCAGCAAGGACTCAGAAGATCTGACAAATGCTATCAACCAATTTGACATAATTGACATTTTTAGAACACTCAAACCAACAACCCAAGAGTAAGCATTACTTTCAAATACACATGGGTCATTCACCAATGTAGATCATATTCTGGGCCATCAAACAAAGCTTTAAAAAATAAGAGAATTGAAATCATACGAAGTATGTTATTTGACTATAACTGAATTTTAATAAACTCAGTAATAGAAAGATATCTGGAAAAATTCAAACATTTGGAAATTAAACAATACAGTTCTAAATAAACAATGGATCAATAAAAATATCTCAAGGAAAAATAGAAAATTTTTTAGCTGAATAAACAAGAAAATCTGGGTATCAAAATTTGTGGAATTCACCTGAAGCTGTGATTAGATTGAAATGTATAGCATTAAAAGCTTATATTAGCTCATATTAGAAAAGAGAAAATGTCTCAAATCAATTATCTAGAAAAAGAAAACCAAATCCAACCCAAAGTAAGTAGATGTCAGGAAACTGTAAATATAAGAGCAGAAATCGATGAAGTTAAAAAAGGAAAAAACAAGATAGAAAGTCAATGAAACCGAAAGCTGGCTCTTTCAAAAGATCAATAAAATTCATAAATGTCTAGCGTGACTGACCAAGACAAAAAAAGACAAGATACAAATTGATAGGAATGATAGAGGAGCTATCACTCCAGGTCTGACAAACATTAAAAGGATAATAAGTGAATATTATCAGCATAAGTTGAGCACATAGGTGAAATTGACAAATTCTGTGAAAGAGACATACTACCAAAACTCCTTCAGAAATAAATACACTGAATATTCCTATATCTATTAAGAAAATTGAATTCATATTTTAAAACATTCCAACAAACAAAACTTCAAGCCAGGATGCTTTAACATGTGACTTCCAGTAAATCTTTAAATCAAATCACAATAAGACACCACTCCACATCCACTAGAATGGTTATAATTAAAAGGAAAAAAACACAGTAACAAGTAAGTGCTGGTAAGGATACAGATCAAAGGGAAATCTCAGGGCTTCCCTGGTGGCGCAGTGGTTGGGAGTCCACCTGCCAATGCAGGGGATGCGGGTTCGTGCCCCGGTCTGGGAGGATCCCACATGCTGTGGAGCGGCTGGGCCCGTGAGCCATGGCCACTGAGCCTGTGCGTCCAGAGCCTGTGCTCCACAACGGGAGAGGCCACACAGTGAGAGGCCCGCGTACCACACACAAAAAAAGGAACTCTCATACATTGCTGGTGGGAATGTAAAATAGTATACAGTCAGCCCTCCATATTCCCAATGCAAAACCCACTGATTCAAAGGGCCAACTGTACTACATCATTTTATATAAGGGACTAGAATATATCTGGATTTTGGTGTCCACATGGGTCCTGGAACCAGTCCCTCATGAATACCAGATGGATGACTGTAATCACTCTACCAGATAGTTTGGTAGCTTCATATGATCCAGCTATTACACTCCTAGATATTTACCCAAGAGACATGAAAAGTTATGTTCACAAAAACCTTTACATGAATATTTATAACAGCCTTATTCATATTCACCAAAACTGAAAAAAATCCAAATGTCCTTCAAGTGGTGAATGGACTACCAGGCTGTGGTATATCCATACAACGGAATACCACTCAGTAGTAAATAGTAGCAAAATACTGATACATTCAACAACAGGAATGAAAGCTAAATTCACTGTGCTAAGTGAAAGAAACTGGACTCATAAGGCTATATATTGTATGCCTTCATTTATATGACATCCTGGAAAAGAAAATACTATAAGGACAGAACAATTAGTGTTGGGGAAAAGATCTATGAATGAGCTCCACAAGGAAATTTGGTGGGTGAGTTATAGAACTGTTCTGTAGCTTGGTTGTGGTGGTAGTGACATAACTCTATTTTTCAATACTCACAGAACTTTATACAAAATGGAGCAAACTTTACTGTACATGATTTTTTTTCTTTTTTTTTTTGTGGTACGCAGGCCTCTCACCGCTGTGGCCCCTCCCGCTGTGGAGCACAGGCCCCAGACACGCAGGCCCAGCGGCCATGGCTCACGGGCCCAGCCGCTCCGCGGCACGCAGGATCCTCCCGGACTGGGGCACGAACCCGTGTCCCCCGCATTGGCAGGTGGACTCTTAACCACTGCACCACCAGGGAAGCCCCACTGTACATGATTTTTAAAATAAATTTTTAAGAAGACATAGGGAACATAACAACCAACTGCAAAAAATCAACCTATTTTTGTACCCTGATTTAAACTTTGTTTAAAGTTATACAAAAACTATAAGCAATCAGGGAAATTTGAATACTCACTAGATATTGCATGATATTAAGGAATTAGTGCTATTTTTAAAGTGTGATTATGCTATTGTAGTTATGTTTTATTGTAGCTCTTTTCTTTTAGAAATATTGAAATTTACACAGATTAAATATGATATCTGAGATTTACTTCAAAATAATGGAGGTGTGCTGAGTAGGTGAGGTTCAAATGAAACAAGACTGATTATAAGTTGATAGTTATTGAAGCTGGGGATGAATACATGGGTACTTATAATAATAGCCCCTCTACTTTTGTATCTGTTTGAATTGTTCCAAACTGTTCTAAATCTTTTAGAAAAAGATTTTCTAAAATTATGTTCAGCTTTTTAAGTATATGTTAATGTGTTGAAAACGTGGATAGGGATAGAAATTGTTCTTGATAAAAAGATAAGCAGACTGAGCAAGTTTTAAAAATAAGAAGAGAACCAGCAACTATATCCACATTTTGCTTGAGATGATGGGTAATATGTAAATAACTAACATAAGGCTTTTTGCTCTGAAAGGAAGAGGGAAAATCTTCCAGCCAAAAAGGCAAAAAAGCAAATTATTATTGTGTAATAACAGCTTGGCAAACTGATAACTTTGGTTGCTTGCCTGCAAGAAGGGGAACTAGGTAGCTGGTTGGGGCAGAGGTAATAGAGAATTTTTCACTATATAGTCTTTTGTGACTTTTGAACTTTCAACTATAAGAATGTATTACTTATTTAAAATTAAGTAAAATTTCAAAAATAAAGAGCAAAAGAAAAGTGGTAGACAGGAGACACTGTGGTGGAGTAAATTAAAATATGCTAATATTCTCATCTTATATAGAATAATGTAATAGAAAATGTTTTATTCTTAATATTGACATTTAAGAATTATAGATACAAATATAGTGTTACTGTTTTAAATAGCAATAAGCACTATTATACATAATAATATACAGGAAACAAAGACACAAAAAGATTAAGCACATAATAGAAAACTAAGAGTTTTAAAAAGAGGAAAAAGAAACATCAAACAAAGCAAAATTTAAGAAACAAGACTAAATAAAATAATTATTAAAATAGAAGGAATTATTTAACTTCTTTATTGAAGTTGAAGAAACTCCGATTGGAACAAAACCATAAACCCAATGGAAAGATTTGTAAAAGAGATATACATAAAATAAAGTGAATTAGGATAAACTGTATCTACATCTCCATCTTTATCTACATCTCCATCTATATCTATATCTATCAACAACCATACATACATAAAGATAAACCAGGAATATGCAAATAAGCCAAATGAAACCTTTATCATATACTAAATATTAAATGTGTTTGGGGTATGTGGAGGGTTTTCTCTTCCACATCATTTTTATGGATGTTTGTTCTAATACCAGCACCACATATATCATTGTAGCTTTGGAAATCCTAATTGGAATTGTATTAAATATATACATCTATATCTTTGGGGAGAGAATAGGCATCAGTGCAATATTGTCTTCCCATCCGGAAACACAGAATCTCTGCTTACTCATGTTTCTTTTAATGTACATCCATGGGAGGTCTAATAGCTTTCCTGATAAAGGTTCCTGCACATTTCCTGCTATATTTTTTGCTCTTGTGAATAGGATTTTTTCCCATTATATGTGCTAACTTATTATTGTAGGTATATAATCAAACTTAAATTTTGCCCTATATCTTGCAACTGGAAACTTTACTGAATTCTCTTTTTTTCTATTGATTTTTTAGATGATTCTCTTTGTTTTACTAGGGAGCAATTTTACAATTGTAAATAGTGATAATTTTGTGTTCTTCTTCGTAATATGTATATTTTCTTCTCCCTTTGTCACATTAGGTAGAATTTCCAGAATAATGAGAAAAAATGAAATGATGGTAGTGATAGATTTTAACAGAAATGTGTTTAATTTTCACCATCAGATAAAAAGTTAGGTATTGACTACAGAAAATTTTATCTTATTATGTAAGTATACTTGTATTCCTAGCTAAGAATTTAGTTATTTGCTTGATTAAATTCAAGAACAGATGGAATATTTTAATTGACTATCTTTTTAATACATTTTATAAAATTATGATGGATTTTATTAATAGATTTCCAAACTCTAAAACACCAATGCCCTTCATAAATATAATCTTCTCATAGTGTGTTACATTCTTAAAATAACCCTGGAAACCATTAGATAAATCATTTGGGATTTTTCCATATATATATTCATAAATAAGATTGGTATTTTTTTTGTTCTGCTATCTTTCTCAGATTTCACTAACAGGGTTATGCTAACGTTGTAAGCATAAATTAAGAAGCTTTCAATTTCGTACTTAACCCTGAAATCGCTTATTTAGGACAAGAATTATTTGTTCCATGGAAGTTTGGGAGGGGTGCAGGAAAAACAAACCTCAATCTTTTATGTACGTCATAACTTGACAGCTTTTCAGTACCTTCAGTGTATTGTTCTTTTGTTCCTGTTTTCCAGTGTTATTGAGCAAGCATTGATCGTTTCTATCTTCTTGCAAAATTTTCAATTTCATCAAGATTTTCTAATTTTAAAATCTTATATCCCAATAATAATTCCTAATCTTAGTAGTTTGTTTCTTTATTTCTTGACTTAATCTGCTTAAACTTTGTATGAGTATGTGTGTGTGTTTCCATGAAAATGGTTTCAGATTTTTTAAATTAATCCTACAACACTTCTGTTTTCTAATTTTAACATCCTTTCCCCTACATTCCATACATTTGTTTTGTTGTTCTTCTAACATCATGAGTTGAGTGCTATTTCATTTATTTTCTTTCTTATGCTGCTTGAATCATTTATAATTATGAATTTATGAGTTTGGATATATATATAACATATAGGGCTTAAGAAGAATAAGGATACATAACAAAGAAATATATAGACATAATTGAGAGAAAAAAGGTAATTTGTCTAAATATAGAGATACAGATATAGAACCATTCATGTGTATACATATTAACATATAATACTACAGATTTTCTATGGCAGGATCTATAAATATTTGGAAGGATAATCACCAAATTCGTAAATGTGGTCACCTCTAGGGAGGGAGAATGGTCTCAGATTTTAGGATGATGCCAAACGGACTTTAAACTTACCTTTAACTTTTGAATTTTCATTACATGTATGATTAAAAATTAATGTTAAAAAGTTATACATTGATCAATAAATTTCTTTTAATTTTAACAAAAATCCAACACCTTTCATGATAAAAACACCCACAAAATTAGAAATAGAAGGGACCTTCCTAAACCTTATAAAGGGCTTGTGTCATACTCAAAGGTAAAAAACTGAAGTCAAATAAATTCAAATTAATACCAGCATTTTTGCTTACAAAATTAACATGTTTTTAAAGTATAATATCTAAACTTGCAAGGGTGAGGGATGTACAGACACTTCAATACCTTGCTGGAGATGTGGAAATTAATGCAACCTTTCTCTTCTAATTATATCAGTTAAAATAATCAAACAATTGACCCATCAATTCCATTTCTAGAATCACCCTAAGGATAGAATTATAAACTTGTACAAAGATTTATGTACCTAGATATTTATTGCAGTATTATTTGTAATCGTAAAATTTAGGGACCACCAAATATCTAAAATTGTAGATAGTTAAATATAGTATGCTCATATGATGCAGCCATATATAGCCATTAGAAAATAATGTTTCTGAAGACTTTTTAATGACATGTTAAAATATTTATGATGTATTCAGTGAAAAATTAGGTTACTAAACAGTATGTATATTATCCCAATTTTATTTATTTATTTTTTACATAAACATTTAAGTACCCCCATTTTATTTTTATTTATTTATTTTTTTAAATTTATTTTTGGCTGTGTTGGGTCTTCATTGCAGCACACAGGCTTTCTCTAGTTGCAGCAAGCGAGGGCTCCTCTTTGTTGTGGTGCACAGGCTTCCCGTTGTGGTGGCTTCTCTTGTTGCGGAGCATGGGCTCTGGGTGTGCGGGCTCAGTAGTTGTGGCGCATGAGCTCAATAGTTGCAGCTCACAAGCCCTAGAGCCCAGGCTCAGTAGTTGTGGTGCACGGGCTTAGCTGCTCCGCAGCATGTGGGATCTTCCCAGACCAGGGATCGGACCCATGTCCCCTACATTGGTAGGTAGATTCTTAACTACTGTGCCACCAGGGAAGTCCCATATCCCAATTTTATTTAAGAGAGAGAGGAAGAAAAAGAGCACATACTTGTTAATACTTATTATCTTTAGAATTATATATTAATTTTTCTATTCTGCTTACTCTTCTATGTTTTTTAAATTGTATACAATGAACATGTATTAATGTTCCAATGAAAACAAATATGTTAGTTCTAAAAATCAAGTTCACGTAGAAGAACAAAAACAAAAAGTCTTGAAAATGTTCATACTCTTTGACACAACTGATCCAACAATGAAACATCTAAGAATGTGTTCCAATCAGAATTTAGGACCTGTTTATCTAATCAGAGAAGACCACAATGATTTAGGTACAAAGTTGATTGTTACAGTATATTTTATAACAGGGAAATTTAGAAAATTAAGTTCTAACAACACAATATCTATTAAATTAATTATGGTAATCTTCTTCATAAATATCAAGGAATCTTTAAAAGTCATGTTGTAGAAAATATTTAATGCCATTGAAAAATATTCCTCTCATATTATTAAGTGAAAAATTAGGTTATGAACAATATGTAGAGAACAAAACCATTATTGTAAAAAAAAAAGTTCACATTCAATAAAGTTAGGTCCCTAACTATGTGTAAATGTGGAATGTTTTCAAGCTGAAACCACATTGGATTGGGAATGTAGGAAAAAATCAGTCTTACTTCCAGACCTGGCTGGCACATAGTAAGTACTCTAGATTTGTCAAATTACATTCTCTTCCATTCTCTTCCCCCCATTCCCATGTGCTATTACTTACAGACAACTATTGTTGGAAGTTTCTTATCTATTTTTTCAGAGGATTTAGGAGCAAGTGTTGGGGGTAGCATTCCCTGAAGAGGTTTACCATATAAGAGATTCATTTATCATGGAATAAGGATCTCAGAGGGCAAATTAGAAAATATTGAAGTGAGGTCAGCAATGGAAAATACAGTGTAGGTAGAAGGCACAGCATAGTGAAAAAGAGCTAGATATTTGCACTTGGAACAATGCTGAATAATAAGGATGAAACTTATGGTGGGACTGACTCATTCAAGTTGTAAGTTTCAATAGGATGAAGGCTGTCAAAGGCCTGATGAGGCTGGTATATTGTCAACTTTGAATAGCATTCAAATAGAATGTTGCAAAGTTCTGGATTTTCCTCACTGTTAAGTGGCAGGTAGGATCAGACTGACTTTAAAGGCAACCTTAGTATGGAAGAGGCCTCAGTTAAAACCTAGTGGAACTGTAGAATCTTGGAACATTTGAAAAAGAAACTGAGGATGAGATCCTGAAACATAGGAAGATAAATAAGAGAAAATAGTGTCACAAAGGACAAGGAAGAAGAATTTCAAGGAAAGAATGGTCAAATCTGTCAAAAACTACAGAAGTTAAGTAAGATTTAGGTTAAAATTAGGCCACTGAAATAAGGACAGCAAAACAATTTAGTAATATAGAATAAAAATTCAGAACTCCATAAATCTACTAAAATGGTGAATTCACAAGATATTAAAGTCAGAAAGATGTGTTTTGTGCTGTTTTTATGGTTTTCCTATCTTTTGAACCAAAGGCTTATCCAAAAGAGTAAATACAATTGTCAAACTTTTATAGAGGTTTGAAATTATTTGTATTTTTAAGTGTGCTTAGTCTCATTTTTTCACTGAAGGTCAAACAAATAAAAGTCAGCCACTGACAAGGTTGAATTGTCCCATCTTGTAAGCAAACCTTTGCCTGGAATTTTACTTTGGCAAGCCAAAAGGTCTTCTTTTGCAGAGTCTTAGGTCCCCTTTCTAAAGAAAAGAGGGTCATCCTGAGTATATTCCTCCCACAGTCATTTATTTTCTCTCAAGCCAACTGGATGCTTCTCTGTCAGAGGGCTCCATATTTCCATCCAAAGGAATTATAAACACATTTTAGGGGTAAAGCAGATGTTGCTTTTTATAAATGCAGATGTTACTTTAAATCGATGTGCTTGTAACAATTATAACTTTCATCTGTATTCTTAAATTCTGGACTACAATTATTGAAAGTCCTATCAGAGATTACTTTATTCCTTTTATCATGCCCTTTCTACTTCTGCTGTTAATTTTACCATATCTCATCAAATGCTAAGATTTAGACTGATAGACTTTTTTTTTTTTTTTTTTTTTTGAGAAAAGCCAGCATAAAGCACTTTTATTGCAATAATAAAACTTGAAACTCATATGTAGTGCAGGGGGTGGGGTGGGGGTGGGCGAGAAGGCAGCAATTTCTCTCACCAAATCACTACACAGGACAGCAGAGGGTGAGAGGGAGGAAGGAGAAGCCAGGAAACTCTGAGATCAGCAGGGGGAGCTGAGCATCAAAAAACAGGAGATGCTGAAGCTGTGATGACCAGCATCATTTTCTTAAGACAACACTCAGGGATTTGTCATGATGGCTGGGCTTTCATGGGTGTTAAGTGTCTACAAACAGCACCTTCAATTTAACTTTCGATTAAAGTTCTTAAAATTTAGGAAGTGGGGCCTGGATAGCTATGAGATTACAAAAGTCCTAAATATCCATTAGAAAAACCACAGGATGGAAAAAAAAAAAAAAAAAAAAAAAAAAAAAAGCCAGGCCATGAAGAAGGCTTCAGAGGTCCCTGCTGGCCCGGTGACACACACCTGTAGTGTCCAACATCTCAGTGAAAATGATCTGCTTTCAAAAGGCAGAGGGTTAAGGGGAGGGTGGGGGTGGGGCAGTGGAGGCAAAGGCTCTCCCCTTCCCACTTTAGTTTTGGGTAGGGTTTTTAATTCAACCCGAAGACATCTCTCAACTTGGATAATAATTCGGCCCTCAAAAGCGCCTCAAATCTGCTATGGCTTTGCAGCGCAGCAGCAAGAATGTTTAATATATAATAGATAAAACTTTCATCCAAAAAAAAATAAAATAAAATAAAGATTCTTGCACTCCCCCCAACACCAATTCCTATTCTAAAGTTAACCCATTATTTGTGCTGTTAATACTTGACTAGTACTTAACTGGAAACCTAGATCCAAAGGACTGAAACTCAATCTTCACCCCAAAACGAAAACAAACTAAAATGGGTAACTTGAGGTTTATGGCATATAGTTCAGGTCAACACACATACGAGGAGAAAGGGGAAGAGCAAAGCCGGTGACAGAACACATTCAGTCAGGGAAGATGTTTATACAAAGAGTGTAGTGGAACATCAGGAAAAGCTCCGTACGGACTCGCTGTGCGCATCTGGAGGCGCCAGATCCTTCCATGGCACATCCAAGAATGGGGAGATCAGGGAGGAGGCCATTCCTGTCATTCCAGTTTTAGAAGCTCCACATCAAAGACGAGAGTGGTATTTGGTGGGATGATGCCTGGGTGCCCAGTGGCGCCATAGGCATAGTCTGGGGAGATAGTCAGCTTGGCTCTCTGACCCACACTCATCTGGGCAACCCCTTCTTCCCAGCCTCGGATCACCTCCTGCTTACCCAGCACAAACTTAAAGGGCTTGTTTCTGTCCCGGGAGGAATCGAATTTCTTTCCATCTTCAAGCATCCCCGTGTAGTGCACCACGCAGGTCTGGCCGCGCTTCGGGAAGGTGCGCCTGTCTCCGGGGGAGATGGTCTCCACCTGCACTCCCATGGCGGCGGCGGCAGCGGACGCGGGGCGGGCGGGCGGCGCGACGGCCGGCGCGACAGGCGGCGTGGACAGAGATTGAATCTGGCGGCGGTTCCGCGGCTGTGATAGACTTTTTTATATGAAAAAAAGGATGACTCTTTAATCTTTAGCTAACAACGTTTATTGTTAACCCTGCAAAGATATTATATGTAGTGTTATATTATTAAGGATACAAATTATCCCTTGGTCCTCACACTTATTATATCTATCCTTTCTGAAGAGTTGAATCTCCAATCCTGCAATGACTTCAATTTTTTTTTGCATGACATAAACTGTCCATCTTCATATTGTCATCCAGTCCTTATGTTCCTCTTTAGTCTCATCTTGGCCTCTACTGCACTGGCATCTTCTATCTCTATGAAATCAGGCTACTTAAAACTCCACAAATGTGATATTGTAAGCAGCTCTTTTGCCCCTTTCCTGTCTGCCTATTTCTGTTCCCCTTAAACCTTAATTTAAAAAACGAGATCACTAGGTAACATTTAACTCCTGACTTATGCTCTACTAAATGCACACAATACCTTGCCTAACTTGTTGATTCTTTCCCTAGATTAAAAGAAGTAGGAATGAAGAATTAAGTAGTTAAAAATGACTAGCTCTCTACCTCCAGTAGCTCCCTTAGCAATCCTGCAGGCAGACCACGCAGATGAGATAACATCTGAAGAAAGATCATGAGAAGTCAGCCAGCCTGAATGCAATAAAAAATGACACAGAACCTAACCTTCTGCCTCAATGATTAACTGAGATTACTTCCCCTTTTTTTACCTTTAAAAACTAAACAGAATCTTCAGAGTTGGTTTTGGGACATGAGTCCACCTTCTCCTCAGATTGCTGGCTTTCCGATTAAAGCAACTTTCCTTTCTACCAACACTTGCCTCTCGACTATTGGCTTTTGAGCAGCAAGCAGCTGAACGTGAGTTCAGTAACAATATTATCTCTCATGCCTTGAACTTTGAACAAACTATTTTCTCAACCACAAATGCCCTTTCCTCAGATCTTCAACTAACTAATCCATACTATTTTATTATAAGTCAGTCTGGGAATCATTTATCCTGTAAACACTCTCTGTCTCTCTGTCTCTCTCTGTCTTTGTCTCTGTCCCTGTCTGTCTGTCTCTCTCTCTCTCTCCCCCCACCCTTTCCTCCAATGTTGAGTTAGGTAGCTCTACATTGTATCCCCATGTGCTCCTATTGCATGTATCATCCTGCATTAGAATTTTTTAACCAACTCTGTTGAGATATTATTTACAGAAAATAAAATAAACATTTTAAATATACAGTTTAATGAGTTTTGACAAGTGTATATGTCTGTGTAATCACCACCTCAATTAGGATATAAAAGCATTTCCATCACCCAAAAAAATTCTTTCATGCTCATGTCTCTTTTGCAGTCAATCCCACCCACATAGGCAGACACTAATTTTATTTCTATGAACATAATTAGTTTTTCTAATTCTAGACCTTTGTGTAAATGAAATCACACAGTATGTGCTTTTTTTGACGTTGACTTCTTTTGCTTGTCATGATGTTTTTAAGACATCCATATTGTTGCATGATTTGGAGGTTATTCCATTTACAGCTATGCCATGTTTTGTTTATCTGTTTACCTGTTGACGGAAATTTGGGTTGTTTCCAGTTTGAGGCTATTATGAAAAAAACTGCTATCAACATTTGCACATAAATCTTTGTGTGGATATATGTTTTCACTTCTCTTGGGTAAATAACTAGGAATCAAATTGCTGGGTCACATGGTACCTATATGTTTAATTTTATAAGAAACTGCCAAACTATTTATAGTGTTTGCTCCATTGTACATTTCCACCAGCAGAGTAGGAGTGCCCCAATTGCTCTATATCCCGGACAACGCTTGGTATGGTCAGATTTTTAACTTTTGCCATACCAATGAATGCAAAGTATTATCTCATTATAGTTTTAATTTTCATTTCCTTGATGACTAACAATGTTCAACATCTTTTCATTTGCACTGGAATTTCTTTCTTTACATGTTTAGAAAGTCAGCACCTCATCTCTGAAAGAATTTGACTTTTGAATCAAAAATCCATGTGTGAATCCCAAGCCTGCCATTTGAAGTAATTTGATCTCGGGCCACTATTCAACCTGTCTAAGCTACGGTCAATTTATCTGTAAAATGGGGATGACACCATCTCACAGGTAGATCTCACAGGTAGATAATATATATGAGGTGCCTAGAACAATGCCTGTTACATAGTAGACCTCAATAAATGGTAACTAAGATTATTATTGCTAAAACCATTTAGAACCCTTACCAGTTTCCCTTCCCAGGCAATAGTCAAAGCTGCAGAAAGCTATAAGCCTTACCTGTAATCATGTTGTTGTAGCTCAGGGATTTGCTCTACAATCCCTTATCCCCTGATTTCCTCTACAGTTTTCAAACTTCAAATTTTTAATGATTTCCTCAGTTTCTGTCCCACTGCCTCACTAAAATGTATATTCCATAAGGGAAGCAGTACATCTGTATCATATACCTCTGTATCCTCAACAGTTAGAACAATACAATAAATACTTGCTGAAAGAAGAAAAGAATGAACATCTGCATCCACTCTCTGTGTCTCACTTCTATGCACTGACACACACATTGGTTGATCTGTCTGGTTTTCAATTTTAATTTCGCCAGGAGGCAAGAGATGCTTTCTTTTGTAATTGCCCGTGGGTAAGTCATTCCTCACTGCCATCCAGCTTAGAAACTCTAAAAACACTGCACCCTAGCCTAAATCAACATTTTAGGCTCATGCTTATCTGGAAGAAGGCAAGAGTTGTAGCCACAATTCTCTGATCACTCATTTCAAAATGGCTTTTGTTCCTTCCTATCACTGGGCTCCTGACCTAAAGAATTCCATCCACAAGCTGTAGTAAGCTCATGAGCATAATTGGCTTCCGTACAATATGGAATTGTGGTTAAAAAAAAAGAAGAAGAAAAAAGAAAAAATGTGGGCTGTGGCATGGGATGAACCTATGGTAGAGACCAAACACTACCCCTTATTTGCTATGTGACTTTTGGCAAGTTACTTAATTCCTCTCAGCAAATCTCTCCTCTTAATGTAGGTAAAATAATCAGATAATACATATCTGATTAGCATACTCCCCACCTCATAAGTAAGCTTTCAGTAAATGTCAGGGGTGATTTCTTTCAGGAAGAACTGTTTGAGCTGAGTTTGAAAGATGAGTAGGAGGTGACTAAGAAAAGAGTGGAGGAAGTGCACTATAGGCAGAGGGAACAGTATGTGCAACAATAAGTATGGGGTGACTCTTCTCCAGTGTACTCTTCTACAAGTGAAAAATAATGTTTGGCAACAAGTAATTGTGTTATATATCCTAATAGAGTTTATTCAGATTGAGTTGATAATAGCCATAGAGGTATCTGGCAACTTTGTGAAACAAGCCCTAATCCAGCACATCCAATTAGGAGTATTAGACACTTACTAAGAACGTCAGCAAAACCAGTTCCATGAGACTACATTAATAGAGCTCGACTTGGTGTTACTTTAAAGAAGCTGAAGCTATCCACTGCAAATTGCCTCTATTTCTTCTTAGTTCTCAGCCTCTTTGGCCAGAGACTCACAATTATTGATATTTCCTGAAAAACCCATACTCGCTACTCATATCAGAAATCTGTAACCAGTACAAACAATATCTCCCAGCAGACACCAACATTTTTGCCATCTTAGGACAGGGCTCCTTGCATCTTGGTGATATATTCTCATACACGAAGGTTAAAGAATTTCTCTAAATTGCGTGTATGACCACAAAACCCGTCTGGTGCCAGAACCAACATATTTGCCAAATAGGCCTATTCCATAGGCCTATTTCATGGCCAGGGCCTTTCACTAGTATATAGATATCAACTGTTCATAAGAACCATTACCATGCCATGGTAAGATCATCTTCTTTCAATTTTATCTACATTATAATGAAGCTACTATTTGAGAATGATAGCATTTCAGGTGATTTCTTATCTCCTGTATAGCATTTTTAGTGGTCTTCATAAAATTAGATCTCTGAAGTGTCTGTAACTTTGCCAGTGTCTAGAATGGTGGTAAGTGGAAAACGGCCTTCCATGTACTCTTTGATATGTCCTATATTGCCATTTGGTCTGTGCAAAGCCCCAACCTTCTTCCAGAAATTAATAAAAGAGTTCTCGTACGACAAGGAGTTCCACCAAAAGAGGTGAACTCCTGAAGATTTTATAGAGTTTGACTCTCTGAAGATGGGAAAACCTTGTTCAGAGTACCCAACATGGGTTTGTAAAATGAATCAGTGATATAAGGATGGATGAATACATGTATGGATGGGTGGATGAATACATGTATGTATGTACGGATAAATGAATGGAAACAAAGGAAAAATAATTAGGCTATAACTATAACATGAAATTTTTAAGTTGTCTATAAATTATATATCAGGTTATTTTTGAGCACTTACTATATGCAGGCACTATTGTAAATCCTTTATATGTATTATCTCATTTAATCTTCACAACCACCAAATGTACTAAATGCTAGTAGTAGTTATATAGCTAAAGAAACTGAGACTCAAAGAGACCAGTAATTTTCTCGAAGTCACTCGGATTATTAAGTGGCAGAACTGGCATATGATCCCAGGCATTTTGGCTCCAGATCTTAATTTCTTAACCTCTAGTACAACTCCTTTAGTTCATAATACATTTGCAAGAATGTATTATTTTAGTAAGAGGTAGTATATCGAAATATGACCACATGATGAGGAGAAAGAGGTAGAGTCTCAAATTTGGGGGAAAATGTAGAAGCAAAGAAAACATTTAAAACATAAAATTATCCCTATGAGAGAAATGGTACTTGATGTTCAGGGGCTCAGACTTTAGGATCCCTACAAACCTGATACTAATTCAAATTCCAGATCTGGTACTAATTTAGCTTTGCAACCTTGAGCAAACTAGCAAACTTCTCTGTGTTTCAGTTTCCTCAACTGTAAAATGTGGGTAACATTATAACTCACATTAAATGGCAGTTGAGAAGATTAGATAATGCAAATAAAGCCTATAATGCAGTGTCTAGGGCATAGCAAGAACTCAATCATGTTAGCTATATTATATTATTATAGTCATTATTATTACTATTCTATTTTCTCAATTGCACAATAAGAATGGAAACGGCAAATTACTTTGACATTTCACGATATCTATAATATTTGGCATGGTGTTGACATATCTTAAAATTCAGGACAAATGAAAATTAATTCAACCTCAAGGAAGACAAAGAGCAAACTAATCAAGATGATCTAATGAGGATGGGACTATTTTAATTCTTAAGTAAACAGAAAATAACAATATGTGCTATTTCTGAAAATAAAACAGTGGCAGATTAAAATTAAGCATATTTATCAGAAGCCTATAGATTTGTTAAGGAGCCATCATCATTCCTTAAAGGTCTACCTTCTCATCAACGGGGACTTTAAAGGCCTCATTAATATCCTAATGCAAGATATCAGCTACAACAACACACAGGTATACATATATCCCACTCAAACTTAGAAGATGGATACTTATCTAGGAATCATCATAAACAAGAATGCCCACTATGTCCAGGCAAAGTTGCTGTATTCTAACTTTCACCAATCATAACCCGGACTCTGGCATTTAATTAATGTACAGGTTGCTGGTTACATGGCAAGTTTAATTTGAGATTTTTGATCATGTAATATCTAACAAGGAACATTTTAGAGAAGCACAGTTAAACAGAGGAGTCATGGATTTTTCTGCTTGTATTGTTTCAGGTGCCACAGAAAATCAGCAAATCCATGACACACCAGGCAGTAAGGCAGTATGTGTCAGGCAGGCAGCCAGAGACCGAGAACAGGATCCAGAGCCAGAGATGGGGAT
Source organism: Orcinus orca (assembly GCF_937001465.1). Classification (NCBI taxonomy): domain Eukaryota; kingdom Metazoa; phylum Chordata; class Mammalia; order Artiodactyla; family Delphinidae; genus Orcinus; species Orcinus orca. Next base: position 100,899,273 of record NC_064580.1, on the reverse strand, counting down.
GGGTGGAGGGCAGGTCACGAGCAGATCAAGCAGCCTCTTAGGAACAAGTGTGAGCATGATCTGGACAAGCAGTGAGTCATGGCAAAACAGGCAAAGTAATCTACTTTGCAAGTAATCTACTTCAGGATCCTAAGGAAAGGGGAGGAGGCCAGCAGGGAGGTGGTGGGATAGGGGGACCCTGGAGGGTGAGGGGATCGGCGTAGATGCTGAAAACCAAAAGCAGAACGGGAACAAATTACAAATGGAGAATGCAGCCGCATTGCGTCAGAATCAAGTGGACTTTGGCAGCTAAGGCAGCTCGCAGTTCCAGCTTCAGCTGTTCTCCTTCCTCTCCTGCCACGGGAATCTGGCCTGAGGGCTTGCAGCGGAGTCAATGGAAACAGCTGGCTAAGTGAAGAGCGTGGGGGTGAAGAGCTGAAAACAGTTCCTTCAAAGAAAGAGTATGTTTTGCTTATAAAGGAAATTAGAAATGTGCTAAACGAGGTATTTGAATATGAATGAAGTATTTGGGTATTTAAATACCCAAAAGAAAATCATTCCATAGCAAGAATGCCTAAACTTAAAAAGATTTAACAGAACACAAGCACACACTTCAGTAAATGAGTTAATAAACCATATAGCTAAACATGCACTTCGATTCATGCCTCTGTCTAGAAGACTCCCAGTCATCTCTCACTCTTTCTAAAGGGCAGAGAGCTGTTTAACAACCCTTCAGTGTTCCAGGCAGCAAACAGGCTCTCAACTATTAATGGAAAAGCTGCCAGAAGCCAGACATACCTGGGAACAGATGAAAGGTTTCGTTTGTTCACCTTCAATGTTACACTAGTTCCCACTCAGGACCTCTGAGCACATTACTGGAAATTTTAAAAACACACAGTTACTGGTGTGAAGAAGTTTCTGAACACATACAAAGCACACATTCAACAAGAAAGTCCACCTGAAAATCCTGTGAGGGCAAAACTGGATTGGAACATTACATACAGCATGCCTGTTCTTTTTACAAAGACCAAAGCAAGTTCAAAGACTCAGAAGCTTTCTTGAAAATGATAGAAACGTTATGGTAAATTAGGTTTCATCTTGCATGCCAAATCCAACTGATTGGTAGTCGCTTCCTGAAGCCCTGTATACCTGATTAAATTAGTGATGTCTGCCGCAGCCCAGGGAGGAAGGAGATATTCACCATTGTTTACAAGTCTGTCTTGCTTTGAGGCCATCTGGGCATATACTGCTTTCTATCCTAGAGGTGCACACTGGCAGTCTGTGGGCTGGGTTCACACTGAAGATGTGCTTTGGCCCTCACAGTATTTTTTTAATTAGTTGCTGATATTTAAAAATGGGAGATTTCATATTTTTAAAAGGATTTGAATTTTCTTTTAAAAATGGAAATTTCTAGCAATTTTAGACCTATCTTCCCAAATGGCAACTGTCACCTGGAGTTGAGTAGCAGCTGCCTCCTTTAGATGGGATGTCCTCTCTTAAATTTGCCTTCTTTTTTTTTGTTTGTTTGCTTTGCGGTACGCGGGCCTCTCACTGTTGTGGCCTCTCCCACTGCGGAGCAACAGGCTCCGGACGCGCAGGCTCAGCGGCCATGGCTCACGGGCACAGCTGCTCCGCGGCATGTGGGATCCTCCCGGACCGGGGCACGAACCCGTTTCCTCTTCATTGACAGGCGGACTCCCAACCACTGCGCCACCAGGGAAGCCCTAAATTTGCTTTCTTTAATTCGTTTACATTGCTAGTCTGGCTTCTGAAGGATATGCGTTTGTGACTCCCTGCTCTATCCCTCTGTGTTACTGTTACTTAATCAAGCTCCTCCAAGTTAATGGAGAACTTTGAGTTTCACTGTGTCCTTTTCCACTTCAATTCTGTCGTTAACCAGGATGACTTTAACTCCTTGGTCTCACAGTTGCTGGATTTGCTCAGCTTCAATAAGTCCCACCTCCACTTTGGCAACCCACCCTTCAGCAACAGAAATCTCCTACCAAAACTGAGCAGGGCCCTGTGGGGCTCCTGGGCACGAAAGTTTTTCTGTGTCCCCTGTTTTTTGATTACAGGAAATAGGCTTCAACCAGCCTCCATGACCCTCCCTGAGTCCGAAAGGGTAGGTTCAAACAGTTGCTAATCAGGGAAGGAAGGGGGATGCAGAAACGAAGGAGGAGAAATCAAGAAACAATAGTGCAGCCTTAGGGACAGGATCCCGGTTCCACCTCAAGGGATACACACAACAGTATCTTCGAGCTGTTTTGCAGATACTGAAACCCCCACCAGATGAAAGAAGTTAACTCTAGGCTTCCTATATGCACGGAGACCCCAGACCGGTTGGAACCAGAAGGTTGATGATGCTGACTCTTGATGACCTCACCACCAACCAATCAGAAGAATGTCCACAAGCTGATCACGCCCTCTTTGAACTATTATTATAAAATCCCTCACTACCCCCTCCAGGTCGGGACACACAGTTTTGAGGGCATTATCCTGCTGTGGCCCCCTTTGCCTGGCAAAGCAATAAAGCTTTTCTTTTCTACTTCACCCAAAACTCTGCCTCTAAGATTCAATTCAGTACTGGAATACAGAGGCCAAATTTCGGCTACACTACCTTCAAAAATGCTCAGTTCCAATACTCAAGTTTTTTGTTTTTGTGTTTCCTTTTGTTTTACCATAACCTCATATTAGTGTCTAAAGACACTGCAAATTCCACATGTCTCGAACTGAATTCCTCTCTCTCCAGTTCTGACTTCCCTCTCCATTAATGACATCAATATCTACCCACTCTCTCAAGCCAGAGATGTATGAGTCATTCTGAAGGTCCATCCTTCTCTTCCTCACCCAAGTCCTAAAATTCCAGATCTTAAATGTAAGCAGTACAAGGGAGAAACAGTGAAGATACCATCTTGGCAATAAGAGAAACAAGATCATCTTGTGAAACCTAATTGTAATTTGGCCCTGGGGAAATCTGTTCTCCCATAAAGTTCCTACTTGAAATTTCTGAAATATAAATCTGATCATATCACTTCCCTTCAATGACTACCCTGTAAATTTCGGAATAAAGGTAAAACAGTAATTTAGAGTGCAGGCCCTTCCTGAACCAGTCCTTACCACCACTGCTAGTTCCACTTCATGCCTCTTCTCCACGTGCCCTCTATGCATTAGCCATACGGAACTGCTTGCACTTTCCTGAATGTATTGCACTGTTTCATATCTGTACTTTCACTCATGCTGTTCCCTCTGCTTAGAGTTAGTCCATATTCCTAATCTATTTTTTTTTCCCCCGTTGTCTGCTGGCTAACTCTAAACCTTTACTTTAGAGTTAAGTTTGGTAGAACTAAGTTTATCAGTTCTACCAAACTTAACTCAAACATGAGCTCCTCCAAGATTTCCCTGACTCTTGAAGGGGAGCAGAAATTGCCACCCCAAAATACATCTCTTTATCCTAAGGATTGTTTTAAGTTGATTATTTTTAAGAAACAGGAGACACCGGGAAAGCTCTGAAAACTGAGTAGAAGTTATTCATTTGTAAGAGACATTTACATTTATAAGGGAAATTTCCATTTTTAAGGGTGTCTCCTCCTCTGTCCCAGGAAAAGGAGGATGACTAAGTCTCCGGAAGCTCTTATCAATGGAGAAGGCAATGACCTAAATCTGCATAACAACCTTACTCTTGTTTACTGTGTTCTTCCCAATAGCCCGCTGTAACTGGCTCCCCCATCCCCCAACATTTTCTTCTGTCTTTAGCTGGAGATGGTATTTAATGTAATGGCTTGGGTCATTTCAGGGAGTTAGTTTCCCTGGGTACTTCCCATGCATAAAAGAGGTACGTATGTTATTAAACTTATGCTTGTTTTTCTCCTGATAATCTGTCTTTTTATTTCAGGGGGGTCTCAGTCAAGAATCTAAAAGGGTAAAGGGAAAATTATTTTTCCTCCTGCTTTTCTGCACCCTCAGTACTCTGTGTATCTTTATTCTAGCACCTTATCACACTGACTTAAGAATATTGATTTACTTATATGATTCTTCTATCAGACTGTAAAGTCCCAAAGGCAGGGATTGATTGATTGATATTTATTTCTGCATCTCTAGTGCCTAGTACATTATTTACTACATAGTAGATGCTTAATTAATATTGGATAAATAAAAAATGAAGGAACAAATGAATCGAAAGTTAATTAGGGAATAGAAGAGACTAAAAATTGATGATGCTATGATTTCTTTTTTACACTAATGTCAAGTTTATATCTTAATTAGGAGCTTTTGTTTCAGTTATGTACATGTGGGAGGTAATTGAGGCTTTATAAGAATTTATACCTCTGGTCACCTTCGTGTTACTTTATCATTAGTTAAGTTAGACTGTACTTTGCATAATTGAAGTGCTACATGACTAGATGCTGATGGGTCCTTTTAGGGTGAGTAGGCTACATTATGTCACCAAGAATTTCTCTTTCATTTGCCAATCCTCTACCATCTTACAAAGAAAGTCACTGCAAACCGTGCCCCAGCCACCATGCCTCAGGGACTCTTCTGCCACTGCTCTGCCTGCGTTGCCTCATCTTGTTCATTCTTGCTGCTATTTACAGCTGCTACTTTAATAGAATGAGCCAATCAGGCTCCCCAAGCAAGGTGAGAAAAGTTTCCCAGAGGAGCAAAATAATTGTTAAATCACAGGCTCTGCTGATCAAAATCACTTCTAACCTCACTCAAAAGCCTCCTTTTGTGCCTGGAACAAATTTAAATAGTTGTGCTTCTGCTCCCTTTACTACACATTCCCCCCCATACCCTACCTCCAAAATCAACACCTTCTTGCCAATGAATAGCCTAATTCAGACCTCTCCTTTCCTTTTCAGTGAATGGGTCAAGAAGTATACTCTGCTCCCTTCCTGCCTGTTCTTAGGCTACTGTGCACTGTCCAAATATGCTATAAGCCCTGCCCAGAATGAGAATGTGGTATATGTCTAGGGAGGGAAGTTTATCATTGTTATGCAGCCATTTATTATCTATATATATTATCTATAATTATCTCTAATAAAGAGGCCCTGGACTATTCCTCTTACAACACAGGTGAGCCTCATCAGCCCACAGTACGCACAAGCTACCTGTCACACACTGACAAAAATCCAGTCTAGTGACTCAGCCCTTCAGAATGTGCTAGCTTATCATTTCTGCATTACCTTGGGTGTGGCTTGCCTTCCTACACTTATTTATGTGCTCCTAACTGTAACATAAGTATTTTCAGAAGGTGTTTCTGTTAAAAAAAAAAATTAGGCATTCTACTGCCAAATAGTCATATCTACTATTTCCATAAATCACATGAATATTTTTGCCAGTACTTTTTAAAGCCAGTACATTCATCCACCTGACTGCCCATTACAATGTTTGATTAGATCACACTGTGATGTTCTTTTACTCTGAGTTATTTAATACCCTTAAGATTTCAAGAATTGCATCTGAGCAAAAACTCCCTGTTGACATATCTTTGTATTAATACCTTAAAATTCTCTTTTTAAACAAATCAAATTAATCACTCTAGTAACCATGAAATCTTTCTTTTTGCATTTTCAAATCTCTATTCCAAAATTTTTGATTTAATCTCTATTCAGATATTATAAATCCCCACGAGTCTTCAAAATTCTTAAATATCACCAGTCACTTTACAAAGCCAATCAATTACATTGAAGCCATAGGGAAACATTTTTTTACAAGTATCTGTAAATATTCTCGCAAATGTTCCTGAATATATTTAGATCTAGATGGATAATTCAAGCTGAAATATGCAGCCTATTAAAGCTAAATGCTTTTCATGTTAAATTTAGGCCACGACCAAATCACCAAGCTTGCTAATTAGATTTTCTGTAGTTTGATCAAACTGGAGAGTTCAAATCTTAATGCTAACTAAATTGTCAGAATTCGTTCCCTTTTTAGCAATTTGATTGATGTGAGAAATTTAAATCTGAACAGAAAAATGAGTTCTGAAAATCCCCCATTTTATGTTTTCCCATCTAATAAAAATCACATGTCTCTTCTTCAGGCAGAAGCAACTGAAGTGGCCTCCCAAGTCATCTGATCCTCAAGTTTACCTAAGCAGAGATATGTGCTTTTCAAAGCTCCAGTTCCTGGAACTATGTCTGTACATTGGCTGGGCTGTGTCAATGGAGGGAAGGCATAGGAGAGGAACTGTCCTGAGCTGTTTCATGTCAACAACTGGGTCTGGCTCAGGACTTTATCAGCACCCTGCTGCCTTTCCAACTAGCAATTTAAGATGAATAGGAGGGAAATTCCCTGGTGGTCCACTGGTTAGGACTCCGTGTTCTAACTGCCAAGGGCCTGGGTTCGATCCCTGGTCAGGGAACTAAGATCCCACATGCTGCACAGCACGGCCAAATAAATAAATTAATTAAATAAATAAAATGAAATACATCTTTAAATATATATATATGAATAGGAGGATATCCACACAGCCATGGCTTCTATTCTACCTGCTGCTGCAGACAGGTTATTCACTATTGCCTTCTTCTGGCATGTTTGGCATTAGGGTTGGGACCTGACAAGCTATTTCCTGAGTGCGGATGACCAACTTCAGTTGAGTGTGACAAATATTTTATAAATTCTATATTCCTTTCAAGAATCACTGTGAAAATAAACCACCCCTCACCCCTATCATTTTATTTTGACAATAAGATGCTTTGTTGAGTAAAGAAACTTAAACTATTTTAAAACTGTCAATGAGTAATTTAGTAACTCTTTATAAATGTTGGTTCCCAAGACTCAGTTATATCATACAGCATACACATCTGGAGCAGCATACATATAAATGGATTCAAAGCTAATGGTGTATAAATTAACCCTGGGTTCATTTTTGTGCTGCTAAACACTAGTGCTTGAATAATTGCATAAATCATGAGTCAAAAGAGGCATTTCTCTCTAGTCAATTATTAAAACAAAAACTTCCAGAGAGGCCTGAGAGCATATGCTGCCTTCATACTATCCCAGGAAGGAGGGCTAGAACCACAGTGAGAAGAGTACAGCCAGAGCAAAGAAAATTGGGGCCAGGCCCTGAACATAGCCACCAAACATAGGGCAGGATATAATACTCCCGGAAAAACGAAAGGGCATGGTTGTCTTAGAGGCTCTAAGTTTGGAGCAAATCATAATCTGTCCCTTCCTGTACTCCCCCTTCTCAAGCACATCCAGATTAGATTGACCAGTTAAAACATCAAGGTCAATTCAAGGGAAAGGTGATATCAGCATCTGTACCCTATATAAATATGAAGAGGGGCACAAATGGCTAGTAGCCTCACAAACTTTGGGGGAGGCTTAAAAATCTGCATCTGTCACAAGCACTCCCAGATGATCCAGATGCAGGGGGTCCACAGGCCATGCTTTAAGAAGCACTGCCTCAGAGAATAATAAAACCATAATAATCATAGAATCCTAGAGGTAGAAGGTCCCCAGAGACTATCAAATCACTTCCAACAGTCAGAGCCCGACAAAGAAAATGATGTGGGCCACCTTTGGGAGGTAGTAAACAGCCTATCACTGAAGGTGTTCCAGCAGAAACTCAATAACTACTTAGCAGGAATATTGTAATGGGATTTCACATACCGCATAGGGAAGTTAGGCTATGTGATCTTTAGGAAAATTTCAAGTCTGAGATTATATTATTTCTAGCTCTGGGAAAAGTCAGAAATCCCATTCCCAGAAGTAGAAATAATACTAAGATATGTCCCAACCTATCAGATCATGGGGGTGATGTTTAAAAAAAAGACAAAAAAAGTTTAAACTAAAATAATGCCAAATGTTCTGAAAAATATTCTGAAAAACTATGTGCTGAGAGTCCATGGAGAGAGAGTCTAGAGGAAAGAGGTTTCTTGGTCTAATTTGAAGGAGCAATAGAAGGAAAGTTACTATGGATGAGTACATCTGACCTATATCTGACAAGCTTAAGTGCTTGATACTAGTCCTCACCTGATTTCATCATGGGGCAAAGGTTAGAAAGCAGAATGGCAAGAGATAGAGAATAAGTGGGAATGGCAGCGGGGAAAAATAACACTAGCCCACAAAGTAAATCACTAATGAAAATATTCTATATACGATATCTGTTCGGGAAGGGGCTGAAGGGGCTGCAGCACAACACCCACATTTAATAATTCAAGCAATTATGTGCATACATGAGCACTTCTAACTTGGGGCAAGATTCCTGGGGCCACGGTAGTTGCAATAGTTATTAAGCTCTTCCTAGTACTCAGAGTAGTGAAAAGGTATAAAGAGGTTGGAAACTAGCATTTATGAAGCACTTCCTGTATTCTGGGACTTCTACTTTGACATGCCATTTAATCCACACAACAGCCCTATGAGATAAAGAGCATGCTCATGCCCTTTTTACACATGAGAAAACTGTCTCAGAGACACAACAATTAGTAAATGGCAGGAATTGAACCCATGATTCTCTGGTTCTAAAATCCATGCTTCTGCCACCACCTCAGTGTCTCTTACATTTAACGTGCACGTTAAAATTGCCTGAGGAGCTTTTCAAAATTGGCACTGCCCAGACCCCACTCCCAGAGACTCTGATTCAATTGTCTATCTGAGAGGAGGGGGGAGATGGTCATCAATATATGTTCCATAACATACATAGAAAAAATGCATAAAACAAATGTACAGTTGTGTGAATCAGTGGTCCATTTCCTTTTTTCTTTTTGTTTTGCTGTGTAGTAGTTTAGTTGTATGGATGTACCACAATACTTTTTTTTTTTTTTTTTGGCTGTGCCGCAGCTTTCAGGGTCCTAGTTTCCCCGACCAGGGGTTGAACCCCGGGCCCCTGGCAGTGAAAGCACGGAGTCCTAACCAGTGGGCCGCCAGGGAATTCCCTCACAATACTTTTAACCATTCACTGGTTGATGCACAGTTTGGGGCAAATATGAATAAAGCTGCTAAGAACATTCTTATACATGCTTTTTGATGAACATAGGCCCTTATTTCTAGGCTTGAAACCATGCATTATCTAGCAAAGCAATAGCACCCTCAAGAGGATAAAGACTGGTTCCTGGGGAGGCGAAAATAATCTTAGACATTATAGTGATTTGTGGCCCTCTAAAAGGCCCCAGTTCATAATAAACCAATATACACTATATCTGGAGTATTAAAATTTCATGGTGGGGTGGGCATGATAAGGACAAATTGTCTAAAAAGGCTCTTGGAGGATGATAATGAAAAAAGGTTGGGAGACACTGCTTTATACCTAAAAGTGAAATTGCTTTGTATGTATATGTTCAACTTTAGATATACTACCAAAGAATTTTCCAAAAATGGTTATATTTTTAAAGCACCAGAGGAGATTCTAATGTATATGCAGGCTTGGCCTTGACTACACCTATCTGTCACTGCCTGTTCTGAATAAGGAAAGAACAAGAGAAAAGCATTCTCCAAAAGTGATCGTTTTTCAACAATATTTTTAAGGTGCTATATTGACATGATTGTTTTTAAGTCTTGAGATACAGAGGAGGTAGTCAAGTATTGTCTAAAAAACTGCTTACTCCCCTACCAGCTAATACCACATGCACTCCCATACAAGCCCCCCCTTCGGTACCCTCCCTCTGATGTTAGAAACAAGGCAGGCTTCTGAACCTCTGCCTTCCCACTGGGCTTATTTTTATCACCTGAAGCTGGGCCTTTCCTCCAGCATCTGCCCCATTCCATATTATCTCAGGTTCTAGCCTCACCTAAATGTAAATTTTCTGTGTCCCAAAGTGTATTACTGGTAAAGGGTCAAGGCTGCCTTGTACTTCCTGAGTCTCAGACCAGTTCTGCATGTGAAATTCTGTCCCCTTAACTGAATTCTAATTTATATTCTTTTTTTTTTTTAACTTCAATCATTCTTTGGCAAAGACTAGTCCTTTGTTTTATTAATTAATTTATTTATTTTTGCTGTGTTGGGTCTTCGTTTCTGTGTGAGGGCTTTCTCTAGTTGTGGCAAGCGGGGGACACTCTTCATCGCGGTGTGCGGGTCTCTCTCACTATCACGGCCTCTCTTGTTCCGGAGCACAGGCTCCAGACGCGCAGGCTCAGTAGTTGTGGCTCACGGGCCTAGTTGCTCCGTGGCATGTGGGATCCTCCCAGACCAGGGCTCGAACCCGTGTCCCCTGCATTAGCAGGCAGGTTCTCAACAATTGTGCCACCAGGGAAGCCCTGTAATTTATATTCTTAATTTGAAGGTCATGAATGTTTCTTTTGGACCGTCCTATGTTCTTTATTTTCTAGACATGGCTACATCTAGACAATCAAATAATACCCTCTAATAAAGAAAAAATCATTTTACAATTACAAAATCTTTATTTAAAAAAGAATCAGTCTTTGCTTTCCCACTACATTTAGAAGATGACTAAACTTCGACAGATGCTGAACTGAAGTATTTCGAACTGAAGCATTTTGGGGGCAGTAATTGGAAAAAAGCAAGTTTTCTTCACCACTGGCTGCCTCGCTAATTCCAAGCTCCTATAGAAATAACTCTGTGTGTGTGTGTGTGTGTGTGTGTGTGTGTGTGTGTGTGTGTGTTGTGTGAGGAGAATGGGGCCTCTGTAGCTCAGGTAGCCAGATAGCACTACCATTGCTACAAGTTTAGCAGGACTCTGTTACCGAGTCCAAGCTCACTCTGCTTGCCGCATGACAGGCCAGTAAATAGGAGACGAGGTGTTGAGGCAAGGAATACGACTTTATTCGGAAAGCCAGCAGATCGAGAAGATGGTGGACTAGAGTCCCCAAAAAACATCTTATTGGGGTCTGGATGCCAGTATATTTTATGGAACAGAGAGGGAGAGGCGGTGAGGAAGTAAAGTAAAAAGGGTCATCAGTCTTGCTGGAATGGCCAGCCTCGGTGAGGGGATGTGTTAATTTCTTCTTTTCTGCAGCCATTCACAGGTGGACAGGGTCAGATTGTCTCCCTGTGAGCTAAACAGAGGCACTTTAACATTCAGGCAGAGGGGCAGGGTTCCCCGAGGCAGGCCATTATATATGATTATAATAACAAAAGCAACAAAAAGCAAAGGTTAAAGTCAAAGGAATAGATCCAACATGGAGTCAAAATTGGCTCTTCCCTGTTACATAACTACAGCATAGTCATTAACTCTCGTGACTAATGAACATATGAAGGAATGTAAATTTTGTTAGCTTCCATTATGTCCTCCAGCACAGATTAATCCTCTCAAGCATATCTAGACTTCCAGAGCCTCTGGACCAAGCAGAAGGACCGGGATTCCCTGGAAAGAAAATATTGGCTCAGAGTAGGAAGGATGGAAAAAACAGGTCCACTTTGAAAAGTTGCAATTATTTTTCAGTCGAGTAAAAGTGAATCATGAGCTCCCTCTAGTGACAAAAGGAGAGTAGTCACCAGACTATTTTTGAGTTCCTTTTTTTTCCTTTTCAACAAGCTAAGGGTAAAAATGTTCATACTTATCCTTAGCAACTAAACACACACACACACACACACGCATGCACACACACACACACACAGCATATGTATATGTCTCTCTTTGTTTCTTTATGACCAGACCACAAGACTGTTTGGAGCAAAACCAGAACACAGACAAATTATGGATGCCATAATTTGGATATCAGCTACATATGCACTAATTGCTTTATTGCTAAGCATAGCCAGCCTCATAAAATATTAAAACCTTGGGGACTGGACAACTCGTTGTTTGGTAAAATGGTATCTGAAAGAAGAGGAAATATGATTTTCTTGCTGTTGAACTAAATGAATTTACATTGATGGATGAGCTTTTATGAAATGCCTGGAATCAGATTATACTACAGATTTTCTTCTTGTTTCTCCTGTATCCACTAAGTGCTTTCTATTGGACAGTGTTTTCCTCTCCATATTGTTTTAAAAGTTATGATTTTTAAATGTTCTATGGTTTTTGCCCTTAAGAATCATGTGCGCCTGGAGGGGTGGGATAGGGAGGGTGGGAGGGAGGGAGACGCAAGAGGGAAGACATATGTGAACATATGTTTATGTATGACTGATTCACTTTGTTATAAAGCAGAAACTAACACACCATTGTAAAGCAATTATACCCCAATAAAGATGTTAAAAAAAAAGAATCATGTTTATTTTTCTTAATTTCTTAAAGGTATTAATACCTATAACTTCTCCCTAATAAAATAAGTTCAGCATGCTCTCAAATTAATTTGGTCACATCTCATCTCCATTATGTTAACATTGTCTATAATTTTAGTTACGGGTTATGATAAATATACATTCATTTTTTCCTTCCCTTTAGTCCTGGAATTATTTTTATTTTCTTTTTAAGACATAAATAAACTTAGAAAAAAAATTTGATCCTCTTAACTTGCTATATTTCTAGAACTATCATTTGGATTTTTTTCTATTCTCATTTGAGGGCTTCAAAGATCAAGTTTTCAATGTGGGTTCTTGTGTAGCAGACCCTGTAAGGCCTAGTATCCCAAAGAATATTTTTATCATTCCTTCACATTTGAATAACAATTTAGCTAGGTAAAAAGTTTAGGCTCAAAGTTCTTTTCCTCAATATTAAAAAATGATAGCTCCATTGCTTTCTTGTATCCAGAATACTATTGAAAAGTTGGATATCAGTCTAACTCTAATTCCTTTATTGTTGATCTATTTTTTCTTTCTGGCTCATTTTTAGGATGGTTGGCTTTTTTTTTATCTAACACTATTTACATTTTAGAGCAGTTTTAGTTTTACCTAAAAATTTAGTGGGAAGCACAGAATTCTCATATATCCCAACATGCCCCCCCACACACATACACACACAGGTACCCTTATTATTAACGTTTTATAACAGTGTGGTACATTTGTTATAATTGGTGAGGCAATATTGATACATTCAAATTCATGTACATGAGGGTTCACTCTTGTGTTGTAAATTCTATTGATTTTGAAAAATGCATAGTATTATTCGCCCTTACAGTATCATACAGAATAGTTTCACTGCCCTAAAAATCTAATGTGCTCCAAATATTCATCCCTCCCTCCCTGTCCCCATTGCCATCATCATCACTATCACCATGAAAATCAATATCATCATCATCACCATAGCTATCATCATCACCACCATAACCATAAACATCATCTTCATCATCATTATTACCATCACCATCACAATTATCAATATTATCATCTTCTTCATCATCAAAAGAATCTTCGTAATAATCACAGTCATCATCTTCATCACCATCAGCAGCAGCAGATCACCATCATCATTCACATAAGCATCAGCAGCATCATTATCATGATCATCAACATCACCATCATCTTCATCAGAACCATCACCATCCTCATCATCATTGCCCCACACCATCATCTTCATTATCATTGTCACCATCTGTTATGAACTGAATTTTGTTCCCCAAATACATATGCTGAAGCCCTAAACTCAAATGTGATTGTATTTGGAGATAGGGCCTTTAAGGAGGTAATTAAAGTCAAACGAAGTCATAAAGTTGGGGCTCTATTCCTATTGGATTTGTGTCCTTATAAGAAGAGGAAGAGACACTAGATCTCACTTTTCCCTGTCATGCACAAAGAAAAGATCATGTGAGACACAATGAGAAGGTGCCGTCTGCGAGTTGAGGAGAGAGTCCTCACAATAAACCAACCCTGCTGGCACTTTGATCTTAGACTTCCAGCCTCCAGAACTATTAGAAAATAAATTTATGTTGTTCAAGCTATCCAGTCTGTAGCATTTTGTTACAGCAGCCCAAGCAAATAATCCAACATTATAATCATCTTTACCATCTAAACCACCATAATTGTCACTTGCATCATCAGCACCATCACCATTTTCTTAATCACCATCATCATCACTTTTATCATCATCTTCATTATCACCATCATTATCATTACTGGAATCATGACCATATTTATCATCTGTATTATTACCATTTTCATCACTATCATCATCAATCACCATCATCTTCATATGTATCATCCTCACCATCCTCATCCTTACCATTACCAGCATAGTCATCATCACAATCTCCATCATCTCCATCATCTCCGTAATTATCACCATCAAAATCATCATCATCATCACCATTATCTTTATTATCACAGCCACATCTGCAAAGCACAATAAAGTAAAGCGCAATAAAACAAGGTATGCCTATATCAGGAAAACAATACAAGAATAAAATGAGAAGTTCAACAAAGAGATAGAAAACATTAAAAAGAAACAGAAATTTAGGAACTGATGAATACAATGACTGACCTAAAGAATTCAATAGAGAGCTTTGACACCAGACTTGAACAAGCAGAAGAGAGAATCAGTGATCTAGAAGACAGGTCAATTGAACTTATTCAATCAGAGAGGCAAAAAGAAAAATGAATGAAAATGAAAGAAATAAACATATGGGACTTATGGGATACCATAAACAGAAATATATGCATCACTGGAATCTGAGAAGAAGAAAGGGAGAAAGGGAATCTGAGAAGAAGAAAGGGAGAAAGGGTAGAGAGCTTGTGTTTTTTTTAATATTTATTTATTTGGCTGCATCGGGTCTTAGTTGTGGCACATGGAATTTTCGTTGCAGAATTCGGGATCTTTCGTTGCAGCATGTGGCCTCTTCGTTGTGGTGCACAGGCTCTCAAGTTGTAGCATGTGGGCTCTAGAGCATGTGGGCTTAGTTGCCCTGCGGCATGTGGGATCTTAGTTCCCTGACCAGGGATCGAACCAATGTCCCCTGCATTCGAAGGTGGATTCTTAACCACTGGAACACCAGGGAAGTCCCTAGAGAGCTTATTTAAAGAAATAACAGCTGATGCACCCACTACAGGAGCACCTAAATATATAAAGCAAATATTACCAGACCTAAAAGGAGAAATAGAAAACAATATAATCATAGTATGAGACTTTAACACCCCACTTTAATCAATGGATAAATCATTCAGACAGAAAACCAATAAGGAAACATTGGTCTTAAACCACACATTAGACCAGATGGACTTAAAAGACATATACAGACAATCCATCCAAAAGCAACATAATACACATTCTTCTCATGCACACATGGAACATTCTCCAAGATAGATCATATGTTAGACCACAAAAAAAGTCTTAATTAATTTAAGAAAATTGAAATTATATTAAGCATCTTTTATGACCAAGATGGTATAAAACTAGAAATCAGTTATGAGAAGAAAACTGGAAAACTCACAAATATATGGAGATTAAACAACATGCTACTGAACAACCAATGGATCAAAGAAGAAACAAAAGAGAAGTCAAAAAATACCTTGAGACAAATGAAAATGGAAATACAACATACCAAAACTTATTGGATGCAGCAAAAGCAGTTTTAAGAGGGACGTTCTTAGTGATAAACATCTACCTAAAGAAACAAGAAAGGTCTCAAATGAACAACCTAACTTTATACCTCAAGGGCCTAGATAAAGAAGGAAAGTAAGCCCAAAGTTAGTAGAAGGAAACAAAGATCAGAGCAGAAATAAAAGAGACTAAAAAGGTAATAGAAAAGATCAATGAAACCAAGAGCTGGTTTTTTAAAGATAAACAAAATTTAAAACATTTACCTATACTCACCAAGAAAAACAGAGAGAGGACTCAAATAAATAAAATCAGAAATGAAAGAGATGTTACAACCAATAACAGAGAAATACAAAAGATCATAAAAGACTACAATTATACACCAACAAATTGGACAAGCTAGAAGAAATGGACAAATTCCTATAAACATACAACCTTCTAAGACTGAATCATGAAGAAATAGAAAATCTGAACAGACTATTTACTAGTACGGAGATTGAGTCAGGTCAGTAATCAAAAACCTCCCAATGAATATAAGTCCAGGACCAAATGGTTTTACTGGTGAATTCTACCAAACATTTAAAGGAAAATGAATACCAATCTTTCTCAAACTCTTCCCAAAAAACAAGAGGAAGGAACACTTCCAAACTCATTCTATGAGACCAGCATCACCCTGATACCAACACCAGACAAAGATATCACACGAAAAAAATTTACAGGCCAATATCACTGATGAACATAGATGCAAAAATTCTCAACAAAATATTAGCAAACCAAATCCAACAATACATTAAAAGGATCATACACCATGATCAAGTGGGAAGAAGACAATGAGGACACTGAGGTGTTTTGTCCTAGCCAGGCAGCTCCTTTCTGCATTTCAGGTTGACACAGGAAATCTCACAAAACCCACCCACCTTCAACTGGTAGTAGGGGTTGGGGTGGGGCAGAAGGTTAATGCTGGGCCCTAACTTTAATCAACCTCCTCTATCTGGGGACTCTATGCACTCTATGAATTATGATTACAGATGGCAGTATTGTGCACTGGGACCAATGATTCCACTTATCACAGGCATTGTCACAATTTTTATTTCTGACTTACTCAAGCCTGCTTCTCTATCCATGACATCATATTAGAGGTTGTGACCACCTGTAGTTTATTATTTGCCCCACAGTTGCTTTTCCATCCCCTTTCACACCTTCCACTGCTACCTGTTTTATCACGGAAGTCTTTTTTCTTCTGCAAGTCAACCCCTTGTTTATTTACCATGTCTCTCAGTTTGTTCCTACTATTGATGGACAATGTTCATTACGCTCTGTCTATTTCACAAATGCACTGACCACTGTGTGCAGGCCAATGGAAGAATACTTTATCTTCTGGGGTTCCTACCTTTGATCATTTCCTTATGACCTAAGAACTAACTTCAGCAGGCTCTCAAAATGAAGGGAGTTACTGACAAAGACTCTCCCCTTGGCCAAACTTAGGTTCCTCTGAGCCCTCTTTTCAACTATGCCTTGACCTTGGCCCCAGTCCTGTCTTTGGCCTGCCCGGCCCAATTTTAGCAAGAATCCTGCTAAGTCAGTTTAGAGAGAATCCCCCCACACTTGATATCTGATCAAATTCCTCATCCCCCACATTTGATGTATAAGTCCTTGGCCTGCCATTAGCAAGAATCCTGTTAGGTCTGTTTAGCAAGAATGCCCCTACCTTTGATACTGCCTCTTAGTAATTTTCTATCCACTGATCCTCTCACCCTTCTCTTTGGCTATTCCCACGTGTCCTTCTTACAGTCAGAGATGAGCCCACTCTCTCTCTCCCCTATTGCAATACTCTTACTGCAATAATTTTGAATAGTCTTCCTCACCATTTTAACAAGTGTCAGAATATATTTTCTTTAACACTATGCTCTGTTGGTACAGAATCTGCTCTTGAGTATGGGCCTTCTACTATCTACTTGGGACTTTATTGATCATATTGAGTGGTTAGAGTGACAACTAGGGTGCTACTGATTATAGGTGATCAGGGAAGGCTTCTTTGACATGATGTTTGAACAGATACTTGATTAGAAAGAACAAATTAATTTGCTTCATGTGCATGTTGGCATCTGTTAATTGTATTTTTTCATTCAAGGTTTTTCTGATTCTTCATATGATAAGTGATTTATGATTGTAACCTGGACATGCAGGTGTTATGTTCTGAGTGTCCAGATCATATTTACATCTTATATTCTAGCAAGCAGTTTAGATTTAGCCCTCTGGTTATAGCCCACTTTTGTGGGCTAAGTTTCAAATGACAATTTGGTTTTCACAGGCCTTGAAAAGCTATTCTACTCTGCTTCATCTGTTTGCTACTTAGAGGGCAATCTGAAAACCTGGGCAGGATTTCAATTTCTTATACAGGTCATGTGGGGGTTCTACCAGGATGCTATATATATATATGTTGAAAAAATTCCTTTCTCCAGCTCCTTCCTTGACTCTCCAGCACGATATAAGTTTAAGGTATACAGCATAAAGACTTGGCTTACATACATCACGAAAGGATTATCATAGTAAGCTTAGTGAATATCCATCATGTCATATAAATACGAGATTAAAGAAATAGAAAAAATATTTTTTCCTTGTGATGGGAACTCAGGATCTACTCTCTTAACAACTTCCATATATAACACACAGCAGTGTTAATTATATTTATCATGCTGTACATTACATCTCCATATTTATCATTACATCTCCAGTACTTGTTTATCTTATAACTGGGAGCTTGTACCTTTTGACTACCTTCATCCAATTCCCCCTCCCTCCACACCCTGACTCTGGTAACCACAAATATGATCTCTTTTTCTATGAGTTTGTTTGTTTTTAAAGTGTAGTTGACCTATAACACTATGTTAGTTTCTGTTACACAACACAGTGATTCGAAATTTCAAAATGATCACCAAGATAAGTCTAGTTACAATGTCACCATACAAAGATATTACATAGTTATTGATTATATTCCCCACACTGTTACATTTCATACCCATGACATTTATTTTGTAAACGGAAGCTTGTACCTCTAAATCTCCCTCACCAATTTCTTTCCTCCTGGATGCTTCGTTCCCTCTGGCAACCACCAGTTTGTTCTCTACATCTATAACTGTTTCTATTTTGTCATGTTTGTTCATTTATTTTGTTTTTTAGATTCCACATATAAGTGAAATCATACAGTATTTTTCTTTCTCTTTCTGACTTACTGCACTTAGTATGGTAATCTCTAGGTCCATCCATGTAGCAGCAAATGGCATTATTTCATTCTTTATTATGGCTGAGTAATATTCCATTTTATATATATACTACATCTTCTTTATCCATTCATCCATTGATGGGCACTTAGGTTGCTTCCAGATCTTGGTTATTGTAATGGTGCAATGAACATAGAGATGTGTATATCTTTTCAAATTACTGTTTTTGTTCTCTTCAGATAAATATCCAGGAGTGGAATTGCTGGATCATATGGTAGTACTATTTTTAAATTTTTGAAGAATCTTCACACTGTTTTCCATAGTAGCTGCATCAATTTACATTCTCACCAAAAGTACACGAGGGTTCCCTTTTCTCAATATCCTCGCCAACACTTGTTATTTGTTGTCTTTTTGATAATAGCCATTCTGACAGGTATTAAGTGATATCTCACTGTGGTTTTGATTTGCATTTCCCTGATGGTTAGTGATATTGAACAGAATTTCAGGTTCCTGTTGTCCATCTGTATGTCTTCTTTGGAAAAATGTCTATTCAGCTCCTCTGTCCATCTTTTATTCTGGTTGTTTGGGGTTTTTTGATATTGAGTTGTATGAATTATTTGTATATTTTAGATATTAACCCTTTATCAGATATATTGTTTGAAAATATCTTCTCCAATTCAATAGATGGGTGTTTTGTTTTGTTAGTTTTCGTTGCTGTGCAAAAGCTTTTTAGTTGAGGTAGTCACATTTGTTTATTTTTGCTTTTGTTTCCCTTGCCTGCGGAGACATATCCAGAAAAATATTACTAAGACCGATGTCGAACAGTTTACTGCCTATGTTTTCTTCCAGAAGTTTTGTGGCTTCAGGTCTTGCATTCAAGCCTTTAATCCATTTTTAATTTATATTTGTGCATGGTGTGAGAGTTTGATTATTTTGCACATAGCTGCCCAGTTTTCCCAACACCATTTACTGAAGAAGCTGTCTTTTCCTCATTGTATGTTCTTGCCTCCTTTGTCACAGATTAATTTCCCATGTAAGTGTGGATTAATTTCTCAGCTCTCTATTCTGCTCCATTAATCTATGTTTCTGTTTTTGTGCCAGTACCATATTGTTTTGATTACTGTAGTTTGTAGTACAGTTTGAAATCAGGGAGTGTGATACCTCCAGCTTTGTTCTTTCTCAAGATTCTTTTGGCTATTTGGGGTCTTTTATGCTTCCATACAAATTTTAGAATTATTTGTTTGAGTTCTGTGAAAGATGCCATTGGTATTTTAATAGGGATGGCATTGAATCTGTAGATTGCCTTGGGTAGTATGGTCATTTTAACAATATTAATTCTTCCAATCCATGAACAAGGTATATCTTTCCATCCTCAATTTCTTTCATCAGTGTCTTATGGGTTTCCAAGTACATATCTTTTACTTCCTTAGATTTATTCAAAGGTATTTTATTCTTTTTCATGTGATTTTAAACAGGATTGGTTTCTTAATTTCACTTCCTGCTAGTTCATTGTTAGTGTATAGAAATGCAACAAATTTCTGTATATTAATTTTTTATCCTGCAACATTTCTGAATTCATTGATATGTTCTAGTAGTACATGATATGTATAGTATCATGCATCTTGTCCTTTCCAATTTGGAATACTTTTACTTCTTTTTCTTGTCTAATAGCTGTGGCTAGGACTTCCAATACTATGTTGAATAGGAGTGACAAGAGTGGGCATCCTTGCCTTGTTCTTTTCTTTTTTGCAGTACGTAGGCCTCTCACTGCTGTGGCCTCTCCCGTTGTGGTGCACAGGCTCCGGGTGTGCAGGCTCAGCAGCCATGGCTCATGGCCCCAGCCACTCCGCGGCATGTGGGATCCTCCCGGACCAGGGTACGAACCCGTGTCCCCTGCATTGGCAGGCGGACTCTCAACCACTGCGCCACCAGGGAAGCCCCTTGCCTTGTTCTTGATCTTAGAGGAAATGCTTTCAGCTTTTCACCACTGAGTATGTTAGCTGTAGGCTTGTCATATGTGGCCTTTATTATGTTGACGTATGTTCCCTCTATACGCACTATGTTGAGAGTTTTTCTCATAAATGGATGTCGAATTTTGTCAAAAGCTTTTTCTGCATCTACTGAGATGATCATATGATTTTTGTTCTTCAATTTGTTAATGTGCAGATATTGATGTGCAGATATTGAACTATCCTTTCATCCCTAGGTGAAATCCCACTTGATTATGGTATATGATCCTTTTAATGTATTGTGGAATTTAGTTTGCTAATACTTTGTTGAGAATTTTTGCATCTGTGTTCATCAGTAAAATTGGTCTGGAATTTTCCTTTTTTGTGATATCTTTGTCTGGTTTTGGTATCAGGGTGATGTTGGCCTCATAGAATGAGTTCAGAAGCATTCTTTCCTCTGCAATTTTTTGGCATAATTTGAAGAAGGTAGATGTTAACTCTTTTCTAAATGTTTGGTAGAACTCCCCTTTGAAACTGTCTGGTCCTGGAATTTTGTTTGTTGGGAGTTGTTTTATTTCTGATTCAATTTCACTACTCAAAATTGGTCTGCCCAAATTTTCTATTTCTTCCTGATTCAGTCATGGGATATTGTACATTTCTCAGAACTTGTCCATTTCTTCTAGGTTGTCCATTTTATTGGTGAATAACTGTTCACAGTATGTCTGTGGTATCAGTTGTATCAGTTGTCTGTGATTTTATTGGTTCGGGCCCTCTCTCTTTTTTCTTGATGAGTCTGGCTAAAGGTTTATCAATTTTTTTTTGTCTTTTCATAGAACCAGCTCTTAGTTTCATTGATATTTTGTATTATTTTCTTAGTCTTTATTTTATTTATTTATGCTCTGATCTTTATGATTTCTTTCCTTCTACCAATTTTGGGTTTGCTTGCTCTTCTTTTTCTAGTTCCTTTAAGTGTAAGGTTAGGTTGTTTATTTGAGATTTTTCTTCTTTCCTGAGGTAGGCTTGTATCACTATAAACTTTCTTCTTAGCACAGTTTTTGCTGCATGCTATAGATTTTGGATCATGGCTTTTCATTTTTCTCCAGGTATTTTTCACTTTATTCTTCAATTTCTTCAGTGATCCATTAGTTGTTTTAGTAGTGTTGGGTTGAACAAAATGTTTGTTCAGGTTTAAGATGTTATGGAAAAACCCAAACAAACTTTTTGTCCAACCCAATATATTGTTTAGCCTCCATGTATTTGTGTTTTTGCAGTTTTTTCCTTTTAGTTGATTTATAGTCTTATAGCATTGTGGTCAGGAGAAATGCTGCATATGATTCCAATTTTCTAAATTTGCCAAGACTTAGTTTTTGGCCTAGCATGTGATCTATCCTGGGGAATGTTCCATATGCACTTGAAAGGAATGTATATTCTGCTGTTTTTGGATGGAATGTTCTATATATATTTATTAAGTTCATTAACTCTAATATGCCATTTAAGGCCAGTGTGTCCTTATTGATTTTCTGTCTAGATGATCTATCCGTTGCTGTAAGTGGGATGATAAGTCCTCTACTATTAGTAACTTTGTGTTACTGTCAATTTCTCCCTTTATGTCTGTTAATATTTGCTTTATGTATTTAGGTGCTTCTATGTCAGGTGCTTACATATTTACAATTGTTATATCTTCTACTTGGATTGATCCCTTGAATATTACATAATATTCTTAGTTTTAAAGTGTATTTCAGGGACCTCCCTGGTGGCACAGTGGTTAAGAATCCACCTGCCAATGCAGGGGACACAGCTTCAATTCCTGGTCCTGGAAGATGCCACATGCTGCGGAGCAACTAAGCCCATGCACCACAACTACTGAGCCTGCAAGCCACAACTACTGAGCCCACGTGCCACAACTACTGAAGCCTGCACACCTAGAGCCTGTTCTCCGCAATAAGAGAAGCCACCACAATGAGAAACCTGTACACCACAATGAACAGTAGCCTCCGCTTGCCACACCTAGAGAAAGCCCGCGTGCAGCAACGAAGACCCAACGCAGCCAAAAATAAATAAATAAATTTATACAAAAAAACTTTATAATAAAAAAACAAAGTGTATTTCATCTGATATAATTATTGCTACCCCAGCTTTGTTTTCATTTCCATATGCATGGAATAACTTTTTCCATCCTCTCTCTTTCAGTGTGTCTTTAGATCTGAAGTGAGTCTCTTGTAGGCAGCATATACATGGGCCTTTTTTTTTTTTTGTATCCATTCAGCCACTCTATGTCTTTTTGTTGGAGCATTTAGTCCAGTTACTTTTAAAGTAATTATTGATAGGTATGTATTTATTGCTACTTGTTCATTGTCTTATGGTTGTTATTGTATTTCTTTTCTGTTCCTTTCTTTTTCTGTTGCTCTCTTCCCTTGTGATTTCATGACTATCAAATGTGTTGTGTTTGGATTTTGTTCTCTTTTTTGTCTATCTATTATAGATTTTGGTATGTGGTTACCATGTGTGTGTGTGATTATTTTAAGTTGTTGATCTCTTAATTTCAAATGCATTTTAACTACAACCCTGTATTTGTATTCCTCTCCCCTACAATTACTGATTTTGACATCATATTTTACATCATTTTGTTTTGTGTATGCCTTAACTAGTTATTTTGGATATAGATGACTTTACTACTTTTTTTTTTTTTTTTTTTTTTTGCGGTACACGGCCCTCTCACTGCTGTGGCCTCTCCTGTTGCGGAGCACAGGCTCCAGACGCGCAGGCCCAGCGGCCATGGCTTATGGGCCCAGCCGCTCCGCAGCATGTGGGATCCTCCCAGACCGGGGCACGAACCCGTGTCCCCTGCATCGGCAGGCGGACTCTCAACCACTGCGCCACCAGGGAAGCCCGACTTTACTACTTTTGTCTTTTAAACTTCCTACTAGCTTTGGACATGGTTTATTTACTACCTTTATTGTATATTTGCCTTTACCAATGAGCTTTTTTTCTTTAATAATTTGCATATTTCTAGGTGTGGCCTTTTCTTTTGCACTTAGAGAAGTCCCTTTAACATATCTTATACACCTGGTTTAGTGGTATTGAACTCTTAGTTTTTGCTTGTCTATGAAACTTTTCATCTCCCCATCAAATCTGAATGAAAGCCAGCCCGGTAGTGTATTCTTGGCTGTAGGTTTTCTCTTTCATCACTGTAAATATATTGTGTCACTCCCTTCTAGCCTGCAGAATCTCTGCTTAAAAGCCAGAGGATAGCCTTATGGGAGTTTCCTTGTTCGTAACTTGTTGCTTTTCCCTTGGGGCTTTTAATATTCTCTCTTAATCTTTAATTTTTGCTTTTTTAATTACAATGTGACTTGGTGTGGTCACCTTTGCATTGATCCTATTTGGAACTCTAGGTGCTTCCTGGATCTGGATGTCTGTTTCCTTTCCCAGGTTATGGAAGTTTTCAGCTATTATGGCTTCAAATATGTTCTCTGCACCTTTCCCTCTTCTCCTTCTGAGACCCCCTATAATGTGAATGCTATAATGTGACAACACTTGATGTTGTCCCTGAGGTCTCTTAAACTGTCCTAATTTCTTTTCATCCTTTTTTCTTTTTTCTGTTCAGCTTCAGTGATTTCCACTACTCTGTCTTCCAGCTCCTTGATCCATTCCTCTGTATCATCTAATCTACTGTTGATTCCTTCTAATGTATTTTAAAATTTCAGTTATTGTATTCTCCATCTCTGCTTGGTTCTTCTTTATATTTTCTCTTTGTTAAAAACTTCTAACTTCTCACTCTTTTCATCCAATCTTCTCCTGAGTTCTTTGAGCATCTTTATGTTCATTATCTTGAACTCTTTACTGCATAGATTGCTTATCTCTACTTCACTTAGTTCTTCTTCTGGGGTTTTATTTTGTTCCTTTGTTTAGAACGTATTCCTCTGTTGCCTCATTTTGCCTAATTTGCTGTTTTTATTTCCATTTATTTGGTAGGTTGGTTATATTTCCCAACCTTGGAGAAGTGGCCTTTTGTAGATGTTCTATGCATCCCAGCAGTGCACCCCTCTGGTCACCAGAGCTATATGCTCTAGGGGTGTCCCTTATGTGGGCTCTGTGGGTCCTTCTGTTGCGGCGAGCTGACTACTCTGTGAGATATGGTAGACTTGGCTGGCCCTAAGTATGGTTGGTTACCAGGCCCTACCTTGTGCAGAGGCTGCCAGCCACTGGTGGACAGGGCCAAGTAATGAGACAGATGGCTTCAGAGCCCCAGCGGTACCAGGGCAAGTGCTGGTCCACTGGTGACCAGAGACAGGTTCCAGGTTGGGTGGCTGCAGGGCCAGGGGTTCCGAATCTAGTGTTGGCCTGCTGGTGGGTAGATCCAGGTCCCAGGGTCTCTGGCTGCAGGCCCTGGGGTCCTCAACATTGGTGTCAGGCTGCGGGTGGGCGGAGCTGGGGAAACAGGTGGTCCTGGGGCTCGTGCATGCCCAACTGATGAGTGAGGCTGATCCCAGGGCTAGGGCCAGGCAGCAGTATACTCCTCTCTGGTGGGCAGAGCTGGGTCCTGGGGTCTCTGGCTTCAGGGGTGGATGTGGGCTCAAGGGGTCTTAAGGTGACTGGCCTGCTGGTACATGAGGCTGTGTCCATACCCAGCTACTTGCTTGGCCTGAGCTGTCCCAGTATTGCTGTCTTCAAGAGGGTGGGTGGGGCTGGGTGCCAACACTAATAAGCTAGAGGGAGGATTCCAAAATGATGCTTGCCAGCACCAGTGTCCATGCGGTAGAACAAGCTCCCAAAAATGGCTGCTGCCAGGTTCTATGTCCCCAGGGTGAGCTCCAGTTGCCTCCTGCCTCTCTGGGAGGCTTTTCAAGATCAGCAGGTGGGTCTGACCTAGGCTCCTTTCAAATTACTGCTTCTGGATACAAAATTAATGCACAGAAATCTCTTGCATTCCTATACACTAATGATGAAAAATCTGAAAGAGAAATTAAGGAAACACTCCCATTTACCATTGCAACAAAAAGAATAAAATACCTAGGAATAAACCTACCTAAGGAGAAAAAAGACCTGTATGCAGAAAATTATAAGACACTGATGAAAGTAATTAAAGATGATGCAAACAGATGGAGAGATATACCATGTTCTTGGATTGGAAGAATCAACATTGTGAAAATGACTATAACACCCAAAGCAATCTACAGATTCAATGCAATCCCTATCAAATTACCAATGGCATTTTTCACAGAACTAGAACAAAAAATTTCGCAATTTGTATGGAAACACAAGAGACCCCAAATAGCCAAAGCAATTTTTTCTTTCTTGAGAAAGAAAAACGGAGCTGGAGGAATCAGGC
The DNA here is from genome assembly GCF_937001465.1 of Orcinus orca. Classification (NCBI taxonomy): domain Eukaryota; kingdom Metazoa; phylum Chordata; class Mammalia; order Artiodactyla; family Delphinidae; genus Orcinus; species Orcinus orca. The sequence goes on along the minus strand of NC_064580.1, from coordinate 100,873,481 downwards.
TCCCTGACTTCAGACTATACTACAAAGCTACAGTAATCAAGACAGTATGGTACTTGCACAAAAACAGAAATATAGATAAATGGAACAGGATAGAAAACCCAGAGATAAACCCATGCACATACGGTCACCTTATCTTTGATAAAGGAGGCAAGAATATAAAATGGAGGAAAGACCCACCTCCTAGAGAAATGGAAATAAAAACAAAAATAGGGCTTCCCTGGTGGCGCAGGGGTTGAGAGTCGGCCTGCCAATGCAGGGGACACAGGTTCGTGCCCTGGTCCGGGAAGATCCCACCAGCCGTGGAGCGGCTGCGCCTGTGAGCCATGGCCACTGGGCCTGTGCGTCCAGAGCTTGCGCTCTGCAACAGGAGAGGCCACAACAGTGAGAGGCCCGTGTACCACAAATAAATAAACAAATGGGACCTAATGAAACTTAAAAGCTTTTGCACAGCAAAGGAAACCATAAACAAGATGAAAAGACAACCCTCAGAATGGGAGAAAATATTTGCAAATGAAGCAACTGACAAAGGATTAATCTCCAAAATTTACAAGCAGCTCATGCAGCTCAATATTAAAGAAACAAACAACCGAATCCAAAAATGGGCAAAAGACCTAAATAGACATTTCTCCAAAGAAGAGAGACAGACTGCCAACAAACACATGAAGGAATGCTCAACATCATTAATCATTAGAGAAATGCAAATCAAAACTACAATGAGATATCACCTCACACCAGTCAGAATGGCCATCATCAAAAGATCTAGAAACAATAAATGCTGGAGAGGGTGTGGAGAAAAGGGAACCCTCTTGCACTGTTGGTGGGAATGTAAATTGATACAGCCACTGTGGAGAACAGTATGGAGTTTCCTTAAAAAACTACAAATAGAACTACCATATGACCCAGCAATCCCACTACTGGGCATATACCCTGAGAAAACCATAATTCAAAAAGAGTCATGTACCAAAATGTTCATTGCAGCTCTATTTACAATAGCCCGGAGATGGAAACAACCTAAGTGTCCATCACCGGATGAATGGATAAAGAAGATGTGGCACATATATACAATGGAATATTACTCAGCCATAAAAAGAAACGAAATTGAGCTATTTGTAATGAGGTGGATGGACCTAGAGTCTGTCATACAGAGTGAAGTAATTCAGAAAGAGAAAGTCAAATACCATATGCTAACATATATATATGGAATTTAAGGAAAAAAATGTCATGAAGAACCTAGGGGTAAAACAGGAATAAAGACACAGACCTACTAGAGAATGGACTTGAGGATATGGGGAGGGGGAAGGGTAAGCTGTGACAAAGCAAGAGAGAGGCATGGACATATATACACTACCAAACGTAAGGTAGATAGCTAGTGGGAAGGAGCCGCATAGCACAGTGAGATCATCTCAGTGCTTTGTGACCGCCTGGAGGGGTGGGATAGGGAGGGTGGGAGGGAGCGAGACGCAAGAGGGAAGAGATGTGGGAACATATGTATATGTATAACTGATTCACTTTGTTATAAAGCAGAAATTAACACACCATTGTAAAGCAATTATACTCCAATAAAGATGTAAAACAAAACAAAAATAAATAAAAAATAAAAATATGTTGAAAAAAAAGAAAAAAGCCAAATGTTCTTGGGGCTCATCTTCCTGGTACAGGACACCTGGGCTGGAGAGCCCAATGTTGGGCTCACGCCTCTTGCTCCTTGGGTAGAACCTCTGCAATTGTAATTATCCTCCCACTTGTGGGTCACCCACTCAGGGGTACAGGTCATGACTATATCACATCTCTGCTCCTCCTACCCATCTCAGTGTGGTTCCTTCTTTATAACTTTAGTTGTAAAAGATATTTTCTACTAGTATTCTGGTCTTTCTCATCAATAGTTGCTCTGTATATAGTTGTAATTTTGATGTGCCCATGGGAGAAGGTGTGCTAAGGGTCTTCCTACTCCACCATCTTGGTCACTTCCTGTGGTAAGCTTTTTAAAAAATACATTGTTTGATGATGATTAAGCAAAACAATACTCACGAAAAAGGCACTTTACTATACCATATACAAAATAATTAGGTTATTGTCACCACAGAATGTTGTCACCTATTCTACACTATAAAAATTTAAATCTCAATAGTAAACAGCATTATCTTAAGAACAAAAATAACTAAGATGACAAGGGTCAATAATTTTTGAAAAGCACTTACATTATAGTACTTAAATATGATAATGGAATCAAAATTGCTTTTCATTTAAGGTTGCGTTTTCTATATTACTGTAGTGGGATGAATGGTGACCCCCGCAAAAGATAGGTCCACATCCTAATCCCCAGAATCTGTGATTACCTTATATGGCAAAAGATGTGATTAAGTTAAGGATCTTGAGAAGAGGCACTTATTCTGGATTATCTGGGTGAGCCCTAAATGCAATCCCCTTATTAAAGAGAGGTAGAGGGAGTTTACAGACACAAGGCGGATAAGGCAATGTGAAAGTAGAACAGAGAGAGATGGTGCCACAACCCAAGGAATGCCAACAGCCATCAGAAGCTGGAAGAAGCAAGAAAGAGATTGTCCCTAGAGCTTCCAGAGGGAATGTGGATCGTGCAACACTTGACTTTGGACTTCTGTATTCCAGAACTGTGAGAGATAAGTTTTTGTTGTTTTAAGATACCCAGTTTGTAGTAATTTGTTATGGCAGCCTCAGGAAAGTAGTACAATTATCCTTGTACAATTTTATTGTTTCTTCTTTGCCTTCTACATGAATTTCATATTCCCTATGTAGTTTCCAATTATTGAAATACTATACTGAAAAAGGAATATAAGATGGTGAGTTCAGAAAAGAAAGCAAATGAGTCAGCAGTTTTATTCTTTCCTATAGACAGGTATGCAGGTATTTTGCACATTAATCACCAATGGCTAGAGGATGCCATAAACCCTAGTCAATGTTTTACCTTTGAACATTTGATTCTCTTCATGGAGAATCATGTCATAGGGTTCAAGAATCAATCCATAGAGTTCAGGTTTATGCATTTATTTATACTTCATTCCTTAAGTTGAAGCAAGAGGTCCCCAAACAAAGGTAGTGATGGAGGAAGAGGTTCTTGAACAATGATGATGATGGTGATGGTTTACCAAAGGAATTGGAGGAGGAGGAGCAAATCCTGCGGATAGAAGTAGCACTAGAGATGGTGGTGGGGATGGCCCTCCATCTGTCTGTGGATGTGGCAAAAGATGTCCTGAAATTTATAGGTAACCTGAGGGCCCATACTCCTCTAATATAAATAATCCAATGTTCAAATGCTTGCAATAAAATATGCAGAGATTTTACACTACTTATTAATTTATCAATATTCAAGGACTTTACAGTACATGCAAAAGAGTTGTACAGATGTTGGATTAACATGTTAAACTCTACACAATGACTACTTCTGCTAGTACTCTAATGCTAGGAGAGTTGGCATCCTCATCAAAACTTTGTGAAATACTATTCCAAAATTGAAAAATTAGATTTCATAATAAACATATGCAAAGAAATACTCTATCTGGCCTGGACCTGTTAGACTAGTTGGTTCAAATATGGATAATTAATAGAAGGTCATGGTTTGATCCCTTTGAGGGCTAATTAGCTTTACACAAAGTATCTGTCTCACAGTGCCAATAATCTAGCTGTCTTCTAATAACATAAGTAATATCCCTTGCATAGCAATATATGTTATCAAAGTTTTTACATCTATTATCCTTTTTTTCTTTTTGGTCATGCTGCACAGTTTGGGGGATCTTAGTTCCCTGACCAGGGATCAAACCCCAGGCCCATGGCAGTGAAAGCACTGAGTCTTAACCACTGGACCACCAGGGAATTCCCTATTATCCTTTTTAATCCTCAGTATAACCCAGTAATGTAGGTAAGGCAAGTAGTTTCATTTTACTGTTTATAGACGACAAAACTGAGACTCCAAAAGTTTGTGACTGGTCAAATGTCACAAATTTAGTGTAAAACATGATTAGGATTTGAATGCAGTTCTTCACATACCTAATTCAGTTCCCTTTCTACTATAGCAGACTACCTGCTCATGAATGTATGTCATTTGTCATGAGCTAAGGAAAGAACCTAGGTGAATGCCCTAATTTGGGAAGTGAAAAAAAGGGAGAGTAGCTGACTTCTTAGAGATGTGAAAACTGAAGTAGGAAGACGGAGGAAAAAATGAAAGCTTTACCGAAAAATTAACAAATATTACAGATACAGTAAAGCAGAGTTAGGCCAGGAAAAGGCCAGCAGATTGGGTCATTTGGAGTTCACTGTTGAGTTTTTACATAACCTTTCAGTAGAATGGTAGAAACAGACCAATTCAAGCAACAAACACCTACTGAGGATCCACTATGTTAAGATGCAATCATAGGCTTCCCTGGTGGCGCAGTGGTTGAGAATCTGCCTGCCAATGCAGGGGACACGGGTTCGAGCCCTGGTCTGGGAAGATCTCACATGCCACGGAGCAACTAGGCCCATGAGCCACAACTACTGAGCCTGCGCGTCTGGAGCTTGTGCTCCACAACTAGAGAGGCCCGCGCACTGCGATGGAGAGTGGCCCACACTCGCCGCAACTAGAGAAAGCCCACGCACAGAAACAAAGACCCAACGTAGCCAAAAATAAATAAATAAATACAATTTTTTTTAAAATGCAATCATCACATTCTGAATATTCTCTTCAAACATAAGCCGTCTTGAGGAGAGTACTTAATCAGTTGTAAAGTGTAGACTACTTAATAAAGATTTTAAGTATACATGAAAGCTTTCCTCAAAGAGAATGTAGGTGGGAATGTAAAGTTGATAGGTTTTCAAATGATGGTAGTCAAGATTATGGAAGTCTACAAAAGCTTTTGGGATCATTAAAGTAATTGAGGATTTTCTTCATGAAAGGAAATGTAGTTCTGATGGTTAATTTTATGTGTCTACATGACTGAGCAACAGGGTGCCCAGATGTTTCATCAAACATTATCCTGGGTGTTTCTGTGAGGGTGTTATTGGATGAATGAGATTACAATTTGAAGTGGGAGACTGAGTAGAGCAGATTGCCCTCCCTAATGTGGGTGGGTCTAATCCAATCAGTTTAAGGCCTGATTACAACAAAATTACTGATCCTCCAACTAATAAGACAGAATTCTTCCTGTCTAACTGCCTTTAAACCAGAACATCATCTTTTTTCATGCATTAGGACTCAAACTGAAACATTGGCTCTTCCTAGGTCTCAAGAGTGCTGGCCTTCCAACTATAAACCATTGGCTTTCATGGTTCTCAGGACTTTGGATTCAGACTAGAACTACACCGAAGGCTCTCCTGTGTCCCCAGCTTGCCAACTCACCCTGCAGATCTTGGGACTTGCCTGCCACCATAATCATGTGAGCCAATTCATATATATATATATATATATATATATATATATATATATACATATATACATAAATCCTATTGGTTCTTTTTCTATGGAGAACTGAAAGTAATACAAAAGGGGACGCAAGTTTTCAAATTAAAATGAAAATTTCCTCTCAAAAACAGTTTTGCTTGTATAATACATTGTCACAAAATATTTAGGCAAATTAAAAAAAACTAATGCTTGAGTCTTTCCACACATGGAAATGATCTGTATTAGGAAATCAGATTTGTAAAGTTATTTAAACTAAAATGTTGATATACAAGAAAGTCTGTTACTGGTCATGTTTTCCTTCCATTTAAAAGGTAATTTTCTATCACATCTTGACATGATAGAATATATATCTAGTTTCATTACTTGGGTTCAGCTTGCTGGAATTCCGTTCCAAGCTCTTTGATCTTTTCTTCCTTTTTTGGCATCTTATTTTGAGCTTAGGTTCAGGCTCTGAATTCTTCATTTATCTGCAACGATCATCACCATAAACACACACTTGATAACATATAATTTCCTGAAAGCATTAAACAATAGTACGTATAAAGTAAATGGAACATTCTTTGCTTCTTTAATTCCCAGCCTTTCACTCATGATTATTTTCATGAAAATTTAAAACCACTGTGTGGGGACGGGGCTAGTGCTGGTGGTGGTAGTGGTAGAAATGAAGAAATATGCCCTCAACCCAAGGCAAACAACACCATTTTCAGCGCTGGAAAAGAAAAATTATAAAACATTTTAAAATGGGTGGGCCACGTTTTTCTTCAAGTATCATGGACATTTTTATTGTTTACTGATGAAGATTAGATCTTAATAATTTATGCTGTTTTTTCATGTTATATACCATGTATTTAAGTTTAATCAATTGGAAAATGAAGGCTAAGGATAAGCTGTCAGTTCGACTTCTTAAATATATTTAACCTTGAAAAGAGATCACACTTCTAGAACATTCAAATCGATGCACATTAACACAAATTATAATCATTCTTTTTCATTCTTAATTTTCTAGCTTCCTAAAAGATGTGCACCACGAAATCAGACAGTAGAATGATATTTGCCGTAACGGCATTCTCCTTGAGATGGCAAATCAAAACACTTGTCTAAAATGTTATGAGATGGAATGTGAGAGGTTAAAATCCAGTGTTAAGCCAGAGACATCAGCTGAATGGTGGACATTCTTCTGCAGTGCCCTACCAAAACGCCTATCTCATTCAAGCCTCTAAGCAAGTCCAAACAAGCCTGCATACTTAGTATGAACACTTCTTAAGTTCAGCTAAGGAAAGACATCTTATTTCACCTTTGCTGCAAGGTCACCTCAAGTCATTTTAGAAAGCTGGAGGCATATCCCAATAATGCTACTTCTATTTCTAAGAGTGATAGATCATGTGGAACAATAAAAATTACATTAACTGTTAGTAAATGTTCATTCTTAGAGTATGTTTGAACTTCAGAAATTATAAAAGGCATTCAGATCCAAGTCTGAAGAAAGAGTGGGTGAGCAGTACGGGGTCAAACCTGAAATACTCCTTAATAATTGTTTTATCCATTCATACCCGAATCCCTGGAAAATGTGCCACAAGTGGCTGATCCAAATCTTCTCTAGTTTCATTAAATGTCAAACCCTCCCCAGAGCTTTCATGATCAATCAGTGATCTGATTTCCTAGTTCACTGAGAAGTCAGCTTGTTCAACTTCACTACTCTCCGTGTCATGATTTCTCTGAATCCACATTCCCATCTCCCCTCCTGAAATTAGCTTCTCCTCGTGGGCTTTTTCAGCATAGTGCCTACACAAGCACACTGTCCACAACTTCCTAATGTAAATGTTCCATTGCTACCTTTGCAGAGAGGCACACAATCTTTCTGCTTGTAATTTAAAATCAACCACACATAGAATCGGAATCACACAGGTCTGAAATATGTGAGTGGGAAGAGCCTTCGTAGAAGTCCACTACTCCTTAACCTCCACTTTTAACGATGAAGAAGCTAAAATGCAAGGATGTGACTTACTTAAAGCCACAGCCAGGTAGTAGCATTGCTGAGATAAGATCTTACTGCTTATCATTCTATAACTAACTTCTTTTCTTTTTTTTTCTGTTTAATGTTGAGCCTTCTTTTAATTTATTTATTTTTATTTTTGGCTGTGTTGGGTCTTCGTTTTTGTGCGAGGGCTTTCTCTAGTTGTGGCAAGCGGGGGCCACTCTTCATCGCGGTGCGCGGGCCTCTCACTGTCGTGGCCTCTCTTGTTGCGGAGCACAGGCTCCAGATGCGCAGGCTCAGTAGTTGTGGCTCACGGGCCTAGTTGCTCTGCGGCATGTGGGATCTTCCCAGACCAGGGCTCGAACCCGTGCCCCCTGCATTAGCAGGCAGATTCTCAACCACTGCGCCACCAGGGAAGCCCCTCTTTTTTTTTTTTTTTTTTTGCTTTATATTGCTTCTTTAAATGACAGAACAAGAGAGGAATACAAATAGTCATTGGGAGAACATACATGGTTTCATTCTAAATGTTGGTGAAGAGAATAAAGCATCAAACAAACACTACAATGACTTTGTTATTATTTTTCAGTGCTCCTTTCCCCAAAATATATCCTTACAGAAAATTTTCGCAGATAGATTGTCACAATTTGCTCCAGTCCTGTGTGACTGGTCAAAGTGCCTAAAACTAAGTGGATTCTAAGATTCTCAAAGTGAGTGTTGAATGTGCTACTTAAAATAAGAACATTGGATATATAAAGGTCTATTAATCACAAAGCATGCATTTTTTTCACCAATATAAATGAAAGCTTCATGCAAACATGTGATGCTCAAGTTGTTAGAATCTATTCTAGTGACAGAAAAAGCAAAGGCATGTCTTCAGAAACCCTTAAGTAACCTCTGTGTTGCTCTGTGATGCTGGAGTGATAGAGGAAAAGGGATAATTTAATCTCCATGAAAACACAGTTTTGAAGAAATATGAAAGCACTTTAGTTTCTTGTCAGACAGATGAAAACTAGAGTTTTGAGCTTCTGCTTCAATCCTTCTCCCTTCTACCAACAGGAAAGAAATACATCCTATGAATCTTTAGTATAGTAAAAAGAAAAGGCATGAAACTTTGGGTAGCACCTAGTATAACTGTAGCTGTGCTTTCATGAAACAAGCAAAAGACAATCTAGGTATTTACAAAGCTGGCAATGGGGCTTCCCTGGTGGCGCAGTGGTTAGGAATCCGCCTGCCAATGCAGGGGACACGGGTTCGATCCCTGGTTCAGGAAGATCCCACATGCTGCAGAGCAGCTAGGCCCGTGTGCCACAACTACTGAGCCTGCACTCTAGAGCCGGTGCTCCGCGACGAGAGAGGCCACCGCAATGAGGTCCGCGCACGGCAATGAAGAGTAGCCCCCGCTCACCCCAACTAAAAAAGCCCTCGCACAGCCACGAAGACCCAACGCAGCCAAAAATAAATTAATAAATTACTTAATTAAAAAAAAAAAGGCTGGCAATTGCTCAAAAGCATTTGTGTAAGACATTAACATTAAAAGACAACCTCAACTTTCACCAAATCTACATGAGTTAGCAATATCCTTTTTAAAATGTGAAGTAGACAATCCGAAGAAGCTGAATGAGCTCACTCTAAGCAGAGAGGGGGGGACTTGGTGTTTGTTGCTATCAAGAAGGCTGACTTTAGAGGCCACAGAACGTAGAACTAGATAGCCATCTCACACATCTCCAAGGAGCTACTCACTGTAAGGAACTGAAAGTTGAAGGAACCCAGTGCGGATGTATTGAGGTTGATTGCTTCTAATCATATCTAATCTAACTTCATTTCATTTGTCACTCTAATATAATATGGCTAGTGTTTTTCTTCAATATGTATTAAGGCTGAAGAGGAAGGAACAGCAGATTACACAGTGAGTTTATTTTATTAGGAAAAAGAAATTTCGGAGGTTATGCTTTGGGTCCAGAAGTATAAAGTAGTGTATAATTGAAACAGTACTTAAAAGGTTTTGCAAAAGAGAAAGAAGAGGATATGAGGTTAAATTAAAACTGTTTTGGGCTTCCCTGGTGGTGTAGTGGTTGAGAGTCCGCCTGCCGATGCAGGGGACACGGGCTCGTGCCCCGGTCCGGGAGGATCCCACATGCCGCGGAGCGGCTGGGCCCGTGAGCCATGGCCGCTGAGCCTGCATGTCCGGAGCCTGTGCTCCGCAACGGGAGAGGCCACAGCAGTGAGAGGCCCGCATACCACAAAAAAACCCCAAAAAACTGTTTTAATCGAACATTTAATGATCCTTATCATTTAAAAAATTCCAACTGCTGTTTTTATCTTCTTCAAATTTGACTAGTCCATACAAGAATTAGGAAAGGAGCCTCTTTATCTCCGAATTAGGAGGGACGCCAAGAAGAATCCAAACAAACAGGCCTTGCTAAATGACTCCCCATTTACTACAATTACCTTATTTTCCTTAATCTATCATATTCCTCCATGACTGTACACTCTTCATCACACCTAGCATAAGATACACAAGTCTAACCATTTGCTCATGAAGGATCCCATGTCACATAAAACTTATAAATTTGTACACCTTTCTTCTGTTAATCTGTTTTTATCAGTTTCATTTTCAGACCTAGACAGGGACCCTAGGAAGGATGAAAAAATACGTTTTCCTTTCTTACAATACATAACATTGACCATTTTCTGGATAGAGTGGACTTGCTGATCATGTGGTCACTCTATGTTTAACTTTTGGTGGAAGTGCCGAACTGCTTTACACAGTGTCCGCACCATTTTACATTCCCACCAGCCAGTGTATCAGGGGTTCAGTTCCGCACATCCTTATTACACTTCTTATTTTCCATTTTTAAAATTACAGCTGCCCTGGTAGACGTGAAGTGGTATCTCTTGTTATATTGATGTTGATTTCCCTAATGACTAATGACGCTGGACATCTTCTCTTGCCCTCAGTGGCCATTTGCATGGAGAGAGCAATGGATTTGCAGCATAAGACCCCCCCCATCCCCACCCCCCCTCCCTCCGCCCCTTGTGTGTGTGAACCACTCCCGGTTCACAATGGCAAAGCCACGTAGCCTCTTTGGACCTCGATTTCCTGGCACAATGAGTAGTTATTGCATCTGTGTTCATCCAGGGAATGGAGACAGAAAAAAGACTTTGACTTGCATCTCTGCATGGAGAAACAGCCACTGCTCCCCAGAGTGAAGGAGAAGAAACTGACAGAGGAATCCAGAGGGCCAGCTGAGATCCAGAGCCCAGGGACTGGTCAGGTAATTCCGCGTGGGGAGGAGGTGGAAGCTCTCTTCCGTTTCCACCCTCAAGAAGGAGGGCAAGTTGCGGCAGAGCATGAAGCCCTCCCCTCACTCCCTAGGAGTTGAAGGCAGCTGCGCTTTGTGAGATTCCCTGTGTTGACCTGAAATGCAAAAAGGCAGCTGCCTGGCCAGAACTAGGCACCTCAGGGTCCTCACTGTCCTCCTCCCTTCTGCCCCGGAAATTCCCACCAGCTCTGCCCAAACAGCAGGGAATGGGTGAGAAGAAGGGCTGTGAGTCAGAGCCTGAGCCAAGGCTGGTACTAGCCGGACAGCAGGTTGTCTTGGGGGGCCTGGGCCCGTGCAGGTCCTCGGTGGGGGAGCAGAGTGGAGGCAGGAAATCCTGAGGAGTTAGGGGCAGTCAGCAGGCCAGTTGTGCTGCCCTAGGGTCGTTGCAGAGCCCATGGATTTCTTTTAAGTGTTTCTTGGAAGGGTGGTTACACTGGGGAGTAGATCTGGGCAGGGGTGACTTCAGTTCTCCCTTGAAAAACTTCTGTATTTCTGGAGATGTTTTTTCTTAAGAAATAACCAAGCAAGAATTACATTTGTCAATGGAAATAAAGAGTTAACAAAAACATCTTCACAGCCTCGACTGTTTTAGTCACCAAAAAGCTGCCGGTTACCCACGATCCTAGAGACAATTGTTTCTAAAGATCTTTCTTTGAATCTCTCTCCCGTGCTCTCTCTCCTCCGCTGCACCCCTCTGCAGGGAACAAGGTACTGGGTGGATACAAGCCCCAATTTAACACCCCTCATCTCTGAGTGGCGGCATCACCTGTCATCTTCCTCTTCCTCTCTATGCTACGTGTGCCTCCTTGATGTGAACGCTATTTCTCTAGAGGAGCGTGCTCCTTTTCTCAACAGGAAAAAATAAGTCAAGGCACCCGCCAGGCAGGAGAAGCCTGCGAGTCGCTGCGACTACTTCGGACCCAGCACATCCCCACCCACCTAGGCGGTGTGGACACCACCTGCAGCAGCCCCGGAAAACCGCTTCAGAGGCGCTGGCTCCCTAGCAGGTCCTTGGCAAAGAGCGGGAGGTGACGGGGCGCAGGGCGTGCCTGCTCTTGGGACTCTGCCCCTCACCTGAGGAGGGAGCAATTCAAGTATTAATAACCTCAAGCATATGAAGGATACAAACTCGTCACGTCGTTTGCAAGTGTACTTAAACTTCTTTCCTCTAAATAGTTTTGCGACTGTTGAACGGTAAAATTTCCGTTTTACTGTTCCTTCGCATACATCGTTGGCGGCAGGGACCCTACAAGGGGGACAAGTTGGTTCTCCCGAGCAGGGAGCAAAACGCCTGAGGTTTCCTCTCAGACTTTCCCAAGCTCACCTCTCCCACCTCTCGCCACCTGGGACCAATTGAGGATGTCCCACCCCTCCCCTGGGCGGGGCCAACACCGAGGAACCCGGATTCCCACCCCTCCTCTCCCCCTCCCCTCCCGCCGCGCCCCACCACTCGGGCTTCTCCTAGGAGACGCGGACGACAGGGGGCGGGGGTCGTCTACGCGGGGCCACGCAGGCGCCGCTTTACGGCAGGAGAGGGCGTGGGGCGCAGTCGAGTCCCGCCGGCCCCCGCGCGAAGTTCAGAGCTGACCGCGTTTTTCCCGCTGGAGCGTGGCCTCAGCCAGGTGGGTCCCCTCAGCCTCCTTCGTTTCCTTTCCCTGACGCGGGGCGACGCGGGGCCGGGGGCTGGGCACCGTCCGGCAGCCTTTCTGATCCCGGGGACCCTCCCCGTCCTCTAGCGTCTGGGCAGCCTATGCCTGGCGTGCGACGTCGGCCAATGGTGGCTGCATCCTGGCCGGCTCGCGGGGAGGCGGGGACGGGCCGAGGGGGCGCCGCGTGGGCCCGGCCGGGGTCTGGAGTTTAGGCGAGGCTGGCTGAGCGTGGGCGCCGGGATTGTACCGCCGCCTGAGTTCTGTGCCCTGGCGCCAGTAGGGAGAGCGTCCAAGTAGAGCCCTTCGGGAAGCGGTTCTCTGTGGCCAGAGGGCGGGGCGGGCAGGAGGAGAGTGCGGGGCCGCCAACTCCTTCTCCCTTCCCTGCCCATTTACGCGGCCGCAGGAGGGTCGGCTTGGTTGGGTGGGATTGAGTGCGCTGCCGACAGGGACTGGGCTCCCCGGAATGTATCCCTAGAGAAGTAACATTTCCTTTCATGAATTTTTGACCTAAAAAACTTCTAGCTCCATTTTCACGTGTGCATTTAACCACGTGGAAGAATAAACCCCCAAATTTTCAGGGTCTCTCTGCAAGTGATAGGAATACTGGTGCTTTATGTTTTTATTTATTTACAGTTCTGTGCAATAACAGGAGTCCTTTTATTAATGAAAGAAGCAATGAAGCTTTTTAAAGAAATAATTTCAGGTTATCAAAGTTCATGGTAATAATACAAAATATGAATAAGGTGAGCAAGCTGTATGTGGACAAAAAACTCCAAAAGGAAAAAAACCGCAGGTTTTTTTTATGACACCGTTAAGGGTGCGGGTTCGTGCAAATGCTTGTTTCTTGTTACAGCAGGTTGGCCTTATTACCAAAATTTAAAAATTCGAAGAACTTCCGTAGAGATTTGATGGCATGAGAGGGCAATCGAAATTAAAGGGTCAGGGATTTTCATATAAAGGACTGTACTTTGTTTACAGTGCGATTATAACCATTTCATGGGTAAAGGGGATTTGAGACAAGTCAGACTCGAGAGGTGAGGAAATGGCAGGTAATACAGGCCCCTCTGAAAGGGCAGGTCTTGGTTGGGAACTCATACTTTGTATGAAATTATACAGTAGTGTAGTAGTTTTTGTTTGTATTTCCCTTTATATGTGCGGCTGGGGAATCTTTTTGTATATTTAAGGGCCTTTTGTGGCTCTTTTTCTGTGAACTAGTAATGTCTTTCTCTTGGTTGTTACTCTTAAACGATATCTAGAAGCTTGCTCTCTATGTTAGGAAGACTACTGATGTGAATTAAATATTTTTTCCCGTTTATCAATGCTTTTCTAACTTCGATTATGCTTTTTCCGTTAGCATGGTAAATTTTAGGTGTTCACATTTATCCTCTTTTTTTTTTTAATGGATTTTTGGGTCAGACGTACAAAAGGCTTTTCCTGCTCCCGAGCTATAAAGGAATCTTGCCTGTTATTTCTTCTAGTAGTTGTGTGCTTCTGTGCATTGTACCTTTAATTCTTGGATCCCTGTACAGTTCATCGTGGTTTATTGTGAGAGGTGTGGAACTATGAGCCTATTCTAGATGGGTATCACTTTGTCCCAAGGCTGTCTATACTCATTGATTTGGGAGGCTGCCTCAGTGTATACTAAATTCTTGTATGTCTTCAGGTCTGTTCTTGAACTTTGTGTTCTATATATTTTCACATGTGGTATGACTAGTTCTCTCACAACATGGCTATTCATTGTCATAACGCTCTTGGATATCTCTGCCTGTTTGTTTTCCCTTATTAACAGTGGAAAATAACAAAGTGTTCAAAAGCCTTTTGGATTTTCTTTGGGATTAGAATGGATTGCTTGATTAACTGATGAAGAATTGTTATGTTCTTGAGTCTAAGTCTGTTTATCCGAGAATGTAGTACATCTTTCATCTTGTTTAAGTCTACTTGTCTGTCCTACGGGAATTTTTAACTTTTCCTCCTGTAGATTTTCATGTGTGTATTAACATTACCCTAAGCATATAATCTTTCATCATTGATAATTTAAAATCCTGTAAACTTTGTTTCTAACTGGATATTTATTTATGGAATTGGCTTATAAAAAACATTCGTAAAGCACTTGATTGTCAGGACTTTTGTTAATTTTCTCGGTTTCAGTGAATGGTATATTTTCCATATTCTAATCAACCCTTCGAAAGGTTAGAACTTTGTGAAACGTAACCCTCCGAGTGTTGGATTTTTGAGCACTGGGTGGGTAAAGTCGGGGGAAAAGAAGTTAAAAATCAACGTCTCTGAAATGTTTTCCCTCTTACGCGCACTGTTGCAGAGTCAAGTATCACTAATTTTTTAAAACACCTCGTTATAGGGATACCGAAACCCTTGATTTCCCTTTTTTTACACACTTCTAAGATTTCTAAACATTTTGCAAGTTAATGTTAAGTGGAAAGGATGCTGAGATCCTCCTGTTTATTAAGCCAGTGACTAGGCCCTGACCCACACAAACTCCCTACCCAAGGCTGTGAGCAAGGTGATATAACTGTGGCCTTTTTTTTTTTTTTTTTTTTTTGCGGTACGCGGGCCTCTCACTGCTGTGGCCTCTCCCGTTGCGGAGCACAGGCTCCAGACGCGCAGGCTCAGCGGCCATGGCCCACGGGCCCAGCCGCTCCGCGGCACGTGGGATCCTCCCGGACCAGGGCACGAACCCACGTCCCCTGCATCGGCAGGCGGACTCCCAACCACTGCGCCACCAGGGAAGCCCTAACTGTGCCCTTTTCACCAAAGTTAACACCTGGACATATAAAGAGGCCTGTCTGCTTGAGGTCCCAGGTGTCTTTCCAAACAGGAGGAACTTGAAATCAATTGGAAACAAGGAATTAGGGGCTCAGTTGATTATTATGGACGAGAAGTATTGAAAACAGACTTTGATCTGGTGATTCCAGAAGAGGATGAATATCTCAGTAAATATATAATGAAAGGGTAGAGACATCCTTCCCAATACATAACAAGATGGGCTTAAGAAACTCTGGAGATTAAGACCCAGACATTATTAAAAGGGTCAAAACAAAACAACCGTAATATATTTGCATTACCCTTCCTTTGCATTGCCTAGTAAAAGGGATAAACATCTTCTCTATTGAAACAAAAGGTTACCAAATACTGATGATTTTCTTCTGGAAAGACTTCTTCCACTGATATTATTTGTTCTTTTATGACGCAGAGACCCTACATTAGCGATTGGATGGGTGGGTGGTGGAAGCCATAAAATGTTTTTAAAAAGGAAATGCTAGACTTGGCATTACCTGAAGATAGGGCTTTTTATACACTGTTCTAGAGCAATTTATATTTAATTCCTGGCATTGTGTTAAACAGTGGTAAACAGAGTGACCCTCCACCAACACTGGTTACTTTGGTGTCTCTGATATGGAATCTGCCTCCTCTAGACTGACCTGTGTGTAAAACCATCAGGCTGGCCTCTCTGTGACTCTAGACTGTACCTCAGCTAGCACTAGTAAGCAGGGGCTAGGACCACGTGTGGTGCACCTGCTGAGGTCTCTTGCCCTACTCCAGTGCTAAAGACACAGGAACGGATAGGGAATAGGTTCAGATCCACTGCTAGCTACCTGGATGAGGATCCTTTCCTTTTCTGGCCAGAAGGCGGGCTAAGAGGACCAAAGAGGGATGAGGCTCTGCTCATCCACATGTGGAAGTGCTACACAAATTTGGCCAAAATGGTGAGCCGCCATGTTGGAGGCAGGTTGGACAGGGGTTGGTGTATTTTCCCCCTCACAAAAGGCACAAGAACAGGTTTACGAGATGGGGGACTAGTGGTGAGGAAGGGCAGGATGGCATTTCTGGTGCAATACTGCCATCAAGAGGAACTCATTCCCAGATGCCAAGCACACTGCGCAGAGACGCCACAGAAACGGGGCCCCGCAGGATGGAGGGTCAGACTTTGAGGCGCGCCCCTCTGAAGTGGCCGGGTTGATGAGCCATCCTGCCTTTGGCAGGTTGGGCAGAGGTTGGCATTTCGTTTTTCCCTCGGCAAAGGGCAGAGGGAGAGGGCCTGGGGGAGGGGAAGGGGCAGGGCAGGTTGGCATTCGTGGTGCAGTAGTGCCATCAAGAGGAACGGGTCCGCCGATCCCGCGAACCCTGTACCCGTCCCTTCCTGGGGAGGAGTGACGAAGGATCGAAGGATCGAAGTCGGGAACACTGGACAGTGGCCCCGGGAAGTCAAGGGCTCCGCCTGGGAAGGGGCGGGAAGCGTGGCCCAAGGCCCGGCGGTGCCGTGGACGCTCCAGAGACGGGCAGTGGCACAAGGCGCACAGCCCGGCCGCCTGGCGTGTGGGGCTACAGGAAGTGGAGTCTCGGTGGACCCTGGTGGCCGCCACGTCTGGGCGGGACTAGAGGAAGCTGCTCCGAAGGAGGCCGGGCCGCGGTTCTGTGGGCATTTGGCCGCGTGTCCCTTCCCCTCGGCGCCAGAGGAGGTTCGGCCTAGGCGGGCCCAGGGCTCCGGAAGCCTCTCTGGGCCGCGGTGCGGCCCAGCCAGAGACCACCGCGGGCAACGGGAGTTCCGCCGCCCTTGGCGGCAGCGGCCGAGGCGGGCCCATCCACCTTCTTCTGTCCAGCTCAGAGACGACACGTGGAGCCTGGCTACCCAGTGCCGAGGGCGCCCGAGGCCCAACGAGAGCTGGCAGTCCGAGTCCAGAAGGGGACGGCGCTCGCGGGACGCAGGAGCCACCGCAGGAGGAGGCCTTCACCTGAGCCGAAGAGTCCAGTCAGTCGGTGGCTGCGCTGCCGTCTCGCGCGGTCTCTGGGATGGTGGCCCAGGCCTGACCTGGCCTGTCCCGAGGGCTCCCGGACGGGGCTCCCGGAGAGGAGAGGGCAGGACACGAGAGGAGAGGAGCTGAGCAGAGCCCCGCCGAGTGGACCCCCGGGCCGTGCATTTGCAGCAGGCTTCAGCTTTCTCCCCACGAGGCCCTGAGCCTCAGTTCAGCGATGAGAAGGAAAGGCCCCGGCTTGCATTCCGGCCTGGCCCTCCGGGTCTCGGCCGTGTGCTTGCACCTGCAGCCCAGCCAGGGAATCAAGGGGAAGGGGTCTGAAGAAGCTGCCTGAAGCTCACCTCTGATGGACTGAGAGGAACGCCTCCCCCCCCCTTGACCACCCTCTCCCCCATGACCACCACTCGTCCAGCTTGTCTGCCAAGGCCGGGAACGAGGTGCATACTCCTGGGCACGCGGCGGTGCCTTCGAGTCCCCGGCTGACCCGATAGGCCGCTTCTGGAGCAAGCTGTGCAGTGGCCCGTTCCTGCCCTTTTGCCCAGCTCTTATCTGCCGGGGCGGGGGTGCGTGGTGGGCTGGTGTGTGTGTGGGGGTCCGGTCCCGGGGCGGGGTGCGGTGTGGGGGAGGGCTTCCGACTGGGAGCAAGTCTCCAGGCTGGACCCCTCCCTCCCTCCACACGTACCCCTCCTGGAAGGGCGCTGAAACCCTCCCCGCGCCCCTCTCCTTTCGCGCCTGTGAGTCGCCCGACACGTTGTCAGGCCATCTTACGTGGGCAGAGCCTTTCCTTGGGCCTGGGTCCTGAGGTAGCTAGGCGCTGTGACTGGTGGCCCGCCGCAGGTGCCCTCAGCGTGCCCCTCTAGCCGGGGCCAACGGCGGCACCTGCAGAACGTGGAGCCGCTTGTGAAAACTCCCAGGAGTCTTCCCCAAACGAGAGGACCCCCGGGTCGTCCACGGGGAGGGAGGCCGAGGAATAGGGCGTCCCCCGGCCGCAGAGTTCCTGTTCCCGAGGTGAGCTCGGGTGAGGAAAACAGACCTGGATCCCCTCGCTGCAGACGGTGCCGTCCCTCTCTGCGTACCGATCGATCGTGGCCCACTTGGCGTCCCATCGCCAGTGGGTCCTGGGTACCCTGTGTCCTGCGGCACAGGAAGGGCCTCACGGGATGCGGCGGGGCCTGGGATCGGGACTCTCTATGGCGGGAGCAAGAAGTAAAGAAACCGAAACCCAGATCCAACTGTGAGAGGGTGGAACGTGCACAGCGCCCCTGCATTGCTCTTCCTCGTCTGCGTCTGGGAGCAAGCACTAACGAGGACACGTTCTCCGGGCTGTCTGCAGGGTGCTGCCCCCGACAGGGGACCGGGCGGCCACCTCCTCCCCTTTCCCCGTGGTCCACGGTGGCTGGGCCCGGGGCCTCCGCCGGGGCACCGGCAGCGGGTCCTGGGTCCCCGGTGGCCCTGAGACCCCAGGGACCCCACTGGCCGGCCTCGCTCCTGCAGGGAGGGCCAGGATCCAGGGGCCAGATGCCCTGGGGTGGGAGCTTCAGCTCCCTGTTCCTGAACATGGCGGCTGCCGAGGCCACGGCCCCGAGGGTGGGGAGCGCGGCGGGCCTGGCAGCCAGGGGCTCCTCGGTGGGCGAGCCCGGCCCCGAACCCCACCGCGTGTGGCTTCCACACCTACCGCGGAGGCGTGCCGGGCGGCCAGGTTCGGCCCGGGAATCCTCCCAGTGCTCCGAAGCCAGCCCTCCTCCCCGTCACGGGCCTTCCCCACGGTATGCACAGGCAGGGGCTGGAGGCCGTGCTGAAAAAGCTTCCGCTTGATGGCACTGTTGCTCCAGAAATGCCCAGCGCCTTCGCGAGCGTGGCCTCTCCCTCCGCCCTTTGCGGATCAAAAAAGGCCCAGGGAAAAAGGCCCAGGGAGGCCCAAGAGCCACCCAAGCCTTCCGAGTGGGCTGGGACCTACTGGGGGGTTGGGGGAGGCGGTGTCTCTTCCTTTTGGGGCTTCTCCTTGGCAGTAGGAGCGCACAGGTAAAGACCTCCCAAGGAATCCGTGCCTCGGTGGGTCCATCTCCACACCCCTCTGGGAGGGGTCTGGAGTCCACGTTGCCTGGCCCACAGGTCCTGGCGACCGGGACCCTGTCATGTCTGCACACCTGGGGACGGGCATCCACCTGGGTCGTGTCGGGCAGAACCCTGGCCCTCTCAGGACATTGATTCAGAGCCAGAGCTGGCACAGGGACCTGGGTTCCTCGTCTTCCTGCGTGGTTGCCTCTCTGCTGTTCTCATCCCGCTACGTGAACTGGCTTAAGGGCTCAGGAGCAGGCCCGAGAGGGTCTAGGCCACTGTGGCAGCGGGAGGCACTGACGGGGACCCAAGGGAGCTGGGGCACATTGCCCCTGCTCACCTCCAGGGGCGTCAGGCGGTCACTCTGCCACGGAGTGCCCGGGGTCGGGGGTGCAGGGAGGTGGTTTGGCGTTGCTGGGACAGGTGTACATCCCAGCGGCTCCCCTCCATCCGCACAGACAGATGACCCTGGGGAGGGCCATCAGTTCAGTAGACCCTTCTGGGGAGCTCTCCATGGGAGTGTGTCTGTACTCTCGCCTCAAACCCCCCCGGACTCGTTCGTCGGTTCATTCACTCGTTCCCTGCTCCACTCGTTCATTCGTAAGCACGCAGGTACACGAACGTGTGCGTGGGCGCGCGTGCGTATCACGTGTGCGTCGTGCGTAAGCTCGTGTACGTGCGCCTACAGGGCGTGTACAAAAGGTCCCTTCTCTTGTACCTTCTCCCTGTAACCGCCTCGGGGGTGCCGCTGTGGATAGAACTTTCTCCCGGTCAAAGCCAAAGCCCTCGCCGTTGCTCGATGGCCGCTCCCAAGTTGTCCCCGTCTGCGGAGGGAAGCACGCGTCATTTCTGCGTGCGTATGTGTGCTCCCGGGGTTGAATGCAGGTGGGGGCAACGGGCCGCAGAGGGCTGTGTGCATGTCGCCTGCTCCCCGGCCCCAGCAGGCTCACGTAGCGATAGGTAGTCTTCTGCCTTTTCGGCTGCTCTCACGGCGCTATAGGCGTGCCGTGGCGTCAGCGCGTCTGTGCGGAGTCGACGTCGTGTCCTGCTAGGTCCCCTCCGTTTCTTTTCGGACAGCTGCCCAGGGTAGGGTGCCCTTGTCTGTGCCCGGAGGCAGGAGCGTAGGGTGTCTCACGTGCCCCTCCTCTTTGGACGCTAGGCTTCCGCCTCGTTCCTTCCTCTCCTCTTCTGTCTCCCACGGAAGTGGCTCTGAGGCGCGGGCCACTGAGTCTGTCGTTACCAGGGTGTGGGTGAGCGTGACCAGGGTACGTTCTCCGGCGTCGGCGCCCACCCAGAGGAGAGGAGCAGGGTAGATCTCATGTGGGCCACGGCCCAGAGCACGTTCCCTTAATGCCCGGAAAGTACGTGCGGTGGACCTTTGTGCGGCCAGAGGGGAGACGAGTGGGTGCCCCTTTACCCACGCGTCCTAGGAACTGCTGGGAAGTTGTGGAGGACGCGCGCGGGCTTGCCAAGATACCTCGGGGTGTCCCGCCATAGTCGCACGTGTGCAGAGCCGAGGAGACAAGCTCCGCGCCTGTCAACACCAGGGTGTGATGGCTGTGCTTCCCGCCGGAAGGAGATTTAGGGGGATGACGGGATCAAGGTTTTCACTGGACGCGCTTCTTTGTGTACAAACTGCTTCTGTCTAACGACCCCCCTGCCCCGGCTGGCATCCGTGCCATTTCCGAAGGACGCGTGGAGTTGATTCTTCACGCTTGCGCCTCGTTCGGAAGTTTTTGGTTGGCCCGGGGGTGCCGGTACACTCGAGTAGGAACCGGAGGCACTCTCTCTCGAGGTTGCGCGGGCGGGGGTGTACGCGGACCCCCCCAGCCCCCCGTTCACCGGCACCGTGGTGGTCCCACACTGAGTGATGGGCGTTCGGTTCTCTCTCGTTGCAGAGGAGGCAGAGCGGAAGGAAAGGAGGAAGAGGGAAACCGGGGACGTCGGTCATCTCCAGGCGCTGGTGTTCTGGGTGAGTGCGTGCTCTTCTGTGCTCTCCCCTTCCCCCGTCCGAAATAGTCTATTTCATCAGCGGAAAAAGTCAGTGATTCTGCTAGTTCAGCAAGGCTCAAGAAGGAGGGACTCCCAGGTGGGATCGTGGCACGGGGACACTGGTGTACTGTGCCGGAGTTCTTGGCCACGGTAGGAAAGGCTCTCGAGTCGGATCCTGACTGGGGGGCCGGAAGAAAGAGGTGCATGGACGAGCATCTGTGTACGGTTACCCTAGGTGATCGGTACGTAGCATTTGAGGTCCGTGTCCTGCGGGGGCGGGGAGAGTGGAAAGGGATCGGGCCCGGGCCGCTTGCACCGGCACCAGGGCCCGGTCTGGGCTCCGGCCTCCGTGAAGCCAACCGCCCGTGACGTGATCACTCGGCGCCCCACCTCACCCCCGAGAAGCAGCAGTGCCAGCCCAGCCCGACGTGGGGGCCGGCGGTGGGGAGACCCTTTGAGGGGGAGCCAGGCCTCGTGGGCTTTTTGCCTCCTGTGCTCTGAGTGGAGCCCGTGATAGCCGTTCCTCCCGTCCTCTCCTGATCGCTCTTGGGCCCGGCTCTCTCCGCCGTGGCCCTCCACCAAGCCAGGAAGGACTCGGGGACGTGCCCTTGCGGGATGATGAAGAGGGGGCGCCCGCTGGGCGGCGTGGAGGTTTGGCACGGGGCAGCCCTCTGTGGGGCTCCTTGCACTCCCCAAGTCTGCCTCTTGACAAACCAAGGAACTTGACAGTGTGGGGCCTTCCAGGAGGTGTACGTCCCCTTCTTCCGTGTGGGACATGTCGCCTGAGTGGGTGCGTGACCGGCAGCCGGAGGTGTTTTCTTTCTGTCTCTGTTTCTCCCTTCTCCTTCCTGTCTTCTGTTGAAACAGTCTTGCCGGGAGGAGGACGCCTCCTACCCTGGCTCAGAGTAATTGAAGGCTTCTCCAGGCGGGCTGGTGAGCGGGTGGCGCCGTGGTTTAGCGAGGGGTCGGCGGCGCGGCTGACGTTCCGTGGTTAGCGAAGGGCGGAGGCAGGGTTCGAGCAGCAAGGGCAGCGTGGCATTTCTGGGGTGACACTGCCTTCCAGAGGACCCTGTTTGGCCATCCCAAGAGCCCTTCACGGTAATATCTGGGCGTCGAGTCAAGTCCTCCGGCGTGGGGCGTGGGTCCCGGAAGACGTGCACTGAGCACGGCGGGGCTCTTGCGGCTTTTCTTTCCTCGACGCACCTCGGTACCGCGGCTTGAAAGAATTGCCAAGGCCCGGAGGCGCAGCAGATTCGGAGTTAGAGAAAGAGAGGAAGGCGTGCTGAGACAAAAGCCAGGGAAAAGGAGAGAAGATGCGATCCCGTCCCGTCCCGCCCCGTCCCTCCGGTTCTTTTCAGCACGGAGGACGCGTGGTGCTTCCCGAGGCGGCGGTGGACCAGAGCTCTCTTCTCTTTCCAAGGCCTCGTGTCCGCGGAGCACTTGGCATCCAGAGTGTGTTCCTTGAGCCAACATGGGTGGGGCCGGTGGCGGCAGTGCCCCCAGTGGCCCACCCCGCCCTCCACCCAAGTCAGTGCGACCAGGCAGGCGCTGAGAGGATGCTTAAGGGCAGGAACCTGTGTCTAAACCACATTCGCCAGTGCACCGCAAAGAAACTAAAGAGGAGTCCGCGGTGGCTCCCAGTCGCTCCGAGGTGTAAAGCACAGCGAGTTGGCGGGAGCCTACACCCACCCACACACCCACCCCGGGGGTGTCTTCCCATCCCTGGCCTTCCCCTGGGCGGTGTCAGGAGACTGACCCGCTCCGGCGTCTCTGGGGCAGCGCCCGGCGGCCCTCCCGACGGACCCGTGCGTGCCACCGTCCACGCCTGAACAGCAAACCCCACTGCCACCCTCCCGCCCCCGGGCCGCCGCGGGAGAAGAGCCAGGTCCTCGGGGGAAGTCCATCGTCTTGGCATAGGAGGCCGAGCTCGTCCCGCACCGCGTCTGTGGCTGTGGGCTGCCGGCCCTTTGCTTCGGGCTGCTTGCCCCTCGGTGACTGGTGAGAAGGTGCCTCGCCGGGCACCGGCCAGACGTGACTGGATCTCTGTGCTCACACTCAGAGTGTTTCCCGAGGCGTTAGGCAAATGTGGGCTGCTAAAGACACAGCTGCCGGTCCAACGGCTGGGTGCCTGGATGGGGAGTCCTAACGGCAGGCTAAGAGGACCCCACAGAGACGAGGCCCCGCAGGATGCAGGGCCAGAGTTTGAGGCGCGCCCCTCTGAAGTGGCCGGGTTGATGAGCCATCCTGCCTTTGGCAGGTTGGGCAGAGGTTGGCATTTCGTTTTTCCCTCGGCAAAGGGCAGAGGGAGAGGGCCTGGGGGAGGGGAAGGGGCAGGGCAGGTTGGCATTCGTGGTGCAGTAGTGCCAATCAAGAGGAACGGGTCCGCCGATCCCGCGAACCCTGTACCCGTCCCTTCCTGGGGAGGAGTGACGAAGGATCGAAGTCGGGAACACTGGACAGTGGCCCCGGGAAGTCAAGGGCTCCGCCTGGGAAGGGGCGGGAAGCGTGGCCCAAGGCCCGGCGGCGCCGTGGACGCTCCAGAGACGGGCAGTGGCACAAGGCGCACAGCCCGGCCGCCTGGCGTGTGGGGCTACAGGAAGTGGAGTCTCGGTGGACCCTGGTGGCCGCCACGTCTGGGCGGGACTAGAGGAAGCTGCTCCGAAGGAGGCCGGGCCGCGGTTCTGCGGGCATTTGGCCGCGTGTCCCTTCCCCTCGGCGCCAGAGGAGGTTCGGCCTAGGCGGGCCCAGGGCCCCGGAAGCCTCTCTGGGCCGCGGTGCGGCCCAGCCAGAGACCACCGCGGGCAACGGGAGTTCCGCCGCCCTTGGCGGCAGCGGCCGAGGCGGGCCCACCGACCTTCTTCTGTCCAGCTCAGAGACGACACGTGGAGCCTGGCTACCCAGTGCCGAGGGCGCCCGAGGCCCAGCGAGAGCTGGCAGTCCGAGTCCAGAAGGGGACGGCGCTCGCGGGACGCAGGAGCCACCGCAGGAGGAGGCCTTCACCTGAGCCGAAGAGTCCAGTCAGTCGGTGGCTGCGCTGCCGTCTCGCGCGGTCTCCGGGATGGTGGCCCAGGCCTGACCTGGCCTGTCCCGAGGGCTCCCGGACGGGGCTCCCGGAGAGGAGAGGGCAGGACACGAGAGGAGAGGAGAGGAGCTGAGCAGAGCCCCGCCGAGTGGACCCCCGGGCCGTGCATTTGCAGCAGGCTTCAGCTTTCTCCCCACGAGGCCCTGAGCCTCAGTTCAGCGATGAGCAGGAAAGGCCCCGGCTTGCATTCCGGCCTGGCCCTCCGGGTCTCGGCCGTGTGCTTGCACCTGCAGCCCAGCCAGGGAATCAAGGGGAAGGGGTCTGAAGAAGCTGCCTGAAGCTCACCTCTGATGGACTGAGAGGAACGCCTCCCCCCCCCCCGCCCCCTTGACCACCCTCTCCCCCATGACCACCACTCGTCCAGCTTGTCTGCCAAGGCCGGGAACGAGGTGCATACTCCTGGGCACGCGGCGGTGCCTTCGAGTCCCCGGCTGACCCGATAGGCCGCTTCTGGAGCAAGCTGTGCGGTGGCCCGTTCCTGCCCTTTTGCCCAGCTCTTATCTGCCGGGGCGGGGGTGCGTGGTGGGCTGGTGTGTGTGTGGGGGTCCGGTCCCGGGGCGGGGTGCGGTGTGGGGGAGGGCTTCCGACTGGGAGCAAGTCTCCAGGCTGGACCCCTCCCTCCCTCCACACGTACCCCTCCTGGAAGGGCGCTGAAACCCTCCCCGCGCCCCTCTCCTTTCGCGCCTGTGAGTCGCCCGACACGTTGTCAGGCCATCTTACGTGGGCAGAGCCTTTCCTTGGGGCCGGGTCCTGAGGTAGCTAGGCGCTCTGACTGGTGGCCCGCCGCAGGTGCCCTCAGCGTGCCCCTCTGGCCGGGGCCAACGGCGGCACCTGCAGAACGTGGAGCCGCTTGTGAAAACTCCCAGGAGTCTTCCCCAAACGAGAGGGCCCCCGGGTCGTCCACGGGGAGGGAGGCCGAGGAATAGGGCGTCCCCCGGCCGCGGAGTTCCTGTTCCCGAGGTGAGCTCGGGTGCGGAAAACGGACCGGGATCCCCTCGCTGCGGACGGTGCCGTCCCTCTCTGCGTACCGATCGATCGTGGCCCACTTGGCGTCCCATCGCCAGTGGGTCCTGGGCACCCTGTGTCCTGCGGCACAGGAAGGGCCTCACGGGATGCGGCGGGGCCTGGGATCGGGACTCTCTATGGCGGGAGCAAGAAGTAGAGAAACCGAAACCCAGATCCAACTGTGAGAGGGTGGAACGTGCACAGCGCCCCTGCATTGCTCTTCCTCGTCTGCGTCTGGGAGCAAGCACTAACGAGGACACGTTCTCCGGGCTGTCTGCAGGGTGCTGCCCCCGACAGGGGACCGGGCGGCCACCTCCTCCCCTTTCCCCGTGGTCCACGGTGGCTGGGCCCGGGGCCTCCGCCGGGGCACCGGCAGCGGGTCCTGGGTCCCCGGTGGCCCTGAGACCCCAGGGACCCCACTGGCCGGCCTCGCTCCTGCAGGGAGGGCCAGGATCCAGGGGCCAGATGCCCTGGGGTGGGAGCTTCAGCTCCCTGTTCCTGAACATGGCGGCTGCCGAGGCCACGGCCCCGAGGGTGGGGAGCGCGGCGGGCCTGGCAGCCAGGGGCTCCTCGGTGGGCGAGCCCGGCCCCGAACCCCACCGCGTGTGGCTTCCACACCTACCGCGGAGGCGTGCCGGGCGGCCAGGTTCGGCCCGGGAATCCTCCCAGTGCTCCGAAGCCAGCCCTCCTCCCCGTCACGGGCCTTCCCCACGGTATGCACAGGCAGGGGCTGGAGGCCGTGCTGAAAAAGCTTCCGCTTGATGGCACTGTTGCTCCAGAAATGCCCAGCGCCTTCGCGAGCGTGGCCTCTCCCTCCGCCCTTTGCGGATCAAAAAAGGCCCAGGGAAAAAGGCCCAGGGAGGCCCAAGAGCCACCCAAGCCTTCCGAGTGGGCTGGGACCTACTGGGGGGTTGGGGGAGGCGGTGTCTCTTCCTTTTGGGGCTTCTCCTTGGCAGTAGGAGCGCACAGGTAAAGACCTCCCAAGGAATCCGTGCCTCGGTGGGTCCATCTCCACACCCCTCTGGGAGGGGTCTGGAGTCCACGTTGCCTGGCCCACAGGTCCTGGCGACCGGGACCCTGTCATGTCTGCACACCTGGGGACGGGCATCCACCTGGGTCGTGTCGGGCAGAACCCTGGCCCTCTCAGGACATTGATTCAGAGCCAGAGCTGGCACAGGGACCTGGGTTCCTCGTCTTCCTGCGTGGTTGCCTCTCTGCTGTTCTCATCCCGCTACGTGAACTGGCTTAAGGGCTCAGGAGCAGGCCCGAGAGGGTCTAGGCCACTGTGGCAGCGGGAGGCACTGACGGGGACCCAAGGGAGCTGGGGCACATTGCCCCTGCTCACCTCCAGGGGCGTCAGGCGGTCACTCTGCCACGGAGTGCCCGGGGTCGGGGGTGCAGGGAGGTGGTTTGGCGTTGCTGGGACAGGTGTACATCCCAGCGGCTCCCCTCCATCCGCACAGACAGATGACCCTGGGGAGGGCCATCAGTTCAGTAGACCCTTCTGGGGAGCTCTCCATGGGAGTGTGTCTGTACTCTCGCCTCAAACCCCCCCGGACTCGTTCGTCGGTTCATTCACTCGTTCCCTGCTCCACTCGTTCATTCGTAAGCACGCAGGTACACGAACGTGTGCGTGGGCGCGCGTGCGTATCACGTGTGCGTCGTGCGTAAGCTCGTGTACGTGCGCCTACAGGGCGTGTACAAAAGGTCCCTTCTCTTGTACCTTCTCCCTGTAACCGCCTCGGGGGTGCCGCTGTGGATAGAACTTTCTCCCGGTCAAAGCCAAAGCCCTCGCCGTTGCTCGATGGCCGCTCCCAAGTTGTCCCCGTCTGCGGAGGGAAGCACGCGTCATTTCTGCGTGCGTATGTGTGCTCCCGGGGTTGAATGCAGGTGGGGGCAACGGGCCGCAGAGGGCTGTGTGCATGTCGCCTGCTCCCCGGCCCCAGCAGGCTCACGTAGCGATAGGTAGTCTTCTGCCTTTTCGGCTGCTCTCACGGCGCTATAGGCGTGCCGTGGCGTCGGCGCGTCTGTGCGGAGTCGACGTCGTGTCCTGCTAGGTCCCCTCCGTTTCTTTTCGGACAGCTGCCCAGGGTAGGGTGCCCTTGTCTGTGCCCGGAGGCAGGAGCGTAGGGTGTCTCACGTGCCCCTCCTCTTTGGACGCTAGGCTTCCGCCCTGTTCCTTCCTCTCCTCTTCTGTCTCCCACGGAAGTGGCTCTGAGGCGCGGGCCACTGAGTCTGTCGTTACCAGGGTGTGGGTGAGCGTGACCAGGGTACGTTCTCCGGCGTCGGCGCCCACCCAGAGGAGAGGAGCAGGGTAGATCTCATGTGGGCCACGGCCCAGAGCACGTTCCCTTAATGCCCGGAAAGTACGTGCGGTGGACCTTTGTGCGGCCAGAGGGGAGACGAGTGGGTGCCCCTTTACCCACGCGTCCTAGGAACTGCTGGGAAGTTGTGGAGGACGCGCGCGGGCTTGCCAAGATACCTCGGGGTGTCCCGCCATAGTCGCACGTGTGCAGAGCCGAGGAGACAAGCTCCGCGCCTGTCAACACCAGGGTGTGATGGCTGTGCTTCCCGCCGGAAGGAGATTTAGGGGGATGACGGGATCAAGGTTTTCACTGGACGCGCTTCTTTGTGTACAAACTGCTTCTGTCTAACGACCCCCCTGCCCCGGCTGGCATCCGTGCCATTTCCGAAGGACGCGTGGAGTTGATTCTTCACGCTTGCGCCTCGTTCGGAAGTTTTTGGTTGGCCCGGGGGTGCCGGTACACTCGAGTAGGAACCGGAGGCACTCTCTCTCGAGGTTGCGCGGGCGGGGGTGTACGCGGACCCCCCCAGCCCCCCGTTCACCGGCACCGTGGTGGTCCCACACTGAGTGATGGGCGTTCGGTTCTCTCTCGTTGCAGAGGAGGCAGAGCGGAAGGAAAGGAGGAAGAGGGAAACCGGGGACGTCGGTCATCTCCAGGCGCTGGTGTTCTGGGTGAGTGCGTGCTCTTCTGTGCTCTCCCCTTCCCCCGTCCGAAATAGTCTATTTCATCAGCGGAAAAAGTCAGTGATTCTGCTAGTTCAGCAAGGCTCAAGAAGGAGGGACTCCCAGGTGGGATCGTGGCACGGGGACACTGGTGTACTGTGCCGGAGTTCTTGGCCACGGTAGGAAAGGCTCTCGAGTCGGATCCTGACTGGGGGGCCGGAAGAAAGAGGTGCATGGACGAGCATCTGTGTACGGTTACCCTAGGTGATCGGTACGTAGCATTTGAGGTCCGTGTCCTGCGGGGGCGGGGAGAGTGGAAAGGGATCGGGCCCGGGCCGCTTGCACCGGCACCAGGGCCCGGTCTGGGCTCCGGCCTCCGTGAAGCCAACCGCCCGTGACGTGATCACTCGGCGCCCCACCTCACCCCCGAGAAGCAGCAGTGCCAGCCCAGCCCGACGTGGGGGCCGGCGGTGGGGAGACCCTTTGAGGGGGAGCCAGGCCTCGTGGGCTTTTTGCCTCCTGTGCTCTGAGTGGAGCCCGTGATAGCCGTTCCTCCCGTCCTCTCCTGATCGCTCTTGGGCCCGGCTCTCTCCGCCGTGGCCCTCCACCAAGCCAGGAAGGACTCGGGGACGTGCCCTTGCGGGATGATGAAGAGGGGGCGCCCGCTGGGCGGCGTGGAGGTTTGGCACGGGGCAGCCCTCTGTGGGGCTCCTTGCACTCCCCAAGTCTGCCTCTTGACAAACCAAGGAACTTGACAGTGTGGGGCCTTCCAGGAGGTGTACGTCCCCTTCTTCCGTGTGGGACATGTCGCCTGAGTGGGTGCGTGACCGGCAGCCGGAGGTGTTTTCTTTCTGTCTCTGTTTCTCCCTTCTCCTTCCTGTCTTCTGTTGAAACAGTCTTGCCGGGAGGAGGACGCCTCCTACCCTGGCTCAGAGTAATTGAAGGCTTCTCCAGGCGGGCTGGTGAGCGGGTGGCGCCGTGGTTTAGCGAGGGGTCGGCGGCGCGGCTGACGTTCCGTGGTTAGCGAAGGGCGGAGGCAGGGTTCGAGCAGCAAGGGCAGCGTGGCATTTCTGGGGTGACACTGCCTTCCAGAGGACCCTGTTTGGCCATCCCAAGAGCCCTTCACGGTAATATCTGGGCGTCGAGTCAAGTCCTCCGGCGTGGGGCGTGGGTCCCGGAAGACGTGCACTGAGCACGGCGGGGCTCTTGCGGCTTTTCTTTCCTCGACGCACCTCGGTACCGCGGCTTGAAAGAATTGCCAAGGCCCGGAGGCGCAGCAGATTCGGAGTTAGAGAAAGAGAGGAAGGCGTGCTGAGACAAAAGCCAGGGAAAAGGAGAGAAGATGCGATCCCGTCCCGTCCCGCCCCGTCCCTCCGGTTCTTTTCAGCACGGAGGACGCGTGGTGCTTCCCGAGGCGGCGGTGGACCAGAGCTCTCTTCTCTTTCCAAGGCCTCGTGTCCGCGGAGCACTTGGCATCCAGAGTGTGTTCCTTGAGCCAACATGGGTGGGGCCGGTGGCGGCAGTGCCCCCAGTGGCCCACCCCGCCCTCCACCCAAGTCAGTGCGACCAGGCAGGCGCTGAGAGGATGCTTAAGGGCAGGAACCTGTGTCTAAACCACATTCGCCAGTGCACCGCAAAGAAACTAAAGAGGAGTCCGCGGTGGCTCCCAGTCGCTCCGAGGTGTAAAGCACAGCGAGTTGGCGGGAGCCTACACCCACCCACACACCCACCCCGGGGGTGTCTTCCCATCCCTGGCCTTCCCCTGGGCGGTGTCAGGAGACTGACCCGCTCCGGCGTCTCTGGGGCAGCGCCCGGCGGCCCTCCCGACGGACCCGTGCGTGCCACCGTCCACGCCTGAACAGCAAACCCCACTGCCACCCTCCCGCCCCCGGGCCGCCGCGGGAGAAGAGCCAGGTCCTCGGGGGAAGTCCATCGTCTTGGCATAGGAGGCCGAGCTCGTCCCGCACCGCGTCTGTGGCTGTGGGCTGCCGGCCCTTTGCTTCGGGCTGCTTGCCCCTCGGTGACTGGTGAGAAGGTGCCTCGCCGGGCACCGGCCAGACGTGACTGGATCTCTGTGCTCACACTCAGAGTGTTTCCCGAGGCGTTAGGCAAATGTGGGCTGCTAAAGACACAGCTGCCGGTCCAACGGCTGGGTGCCTGGATGGGGAGTCCTAACGGCAGGCTAAGAGGACCCCACAGAGACGAGGCCCCGCAGGATGCAGGGCCAGAGTTTGAGGCGCGCCCCTCTGAAGTGGCCGGGTTGATGAGCCATCCTGCCTTTGGCAGGTTGGGCAGAGGTTGGCATTTCGTTTTTCCCTCGGCAAAGGGCAGAGGGAGAGGGCCTGGGGGAGGGGAAGGGGCAGGGCAGGTTGGCATTCGTGGTGCAGTAGTGCCAATCAAGAGGAACGGGTCCGCCGATCCCGCGAACCCTGTACCCGTCCCTTCCTGGGGAGGAGTGACGAAGGATCGAAGTCGGGAACACTGGACAGTGGCCCCGGGAAGTCAAGGGCTCCGCCTGGGAAGGGGCGGGAAGCGTGGCCCAAGGCCCGGCGGCGCCGTGGACGCTCCAGAGACGGGCAGTGGCACAAGGCGCACAGCCCGGCCGCCTGGCGTGTGGGGCTACAGGAAGTGGAGTCTCGGTGGACCCTGGTGGCCGCCACGTCTGGGCGGGACTAGAGGAAGCTGCTCCGAAGGAGGCCGGGCCGCGGTTCTGCGGGCATTTGGCCGCGTGTCCCTTCCCCTCGGCGCCAGAGGAGGTTCGGCCTAGGCGGGCCCAGGGCCCCGGAAGCCTCTCTGGGCCGCGGTGCGGCCCAGCCAGAGACCACCGCGGGCAACGGGAGTTCCGCCGCCCTTGGCGGCAGCGGCCGAGGCGGGCCCACCGACCTTCTTCTGTCCAGCTCAGAGACGACACGTGGAGCCTGGCTACCCAGTGCCGAGGGCGCCCGAGGCCCAGCGAGAGCTGGCAGTCCGAGTCCAGAAGGGGACGGCGCTCGCGGGACGCAGGAGCCACCGCAGGAGGAGGCCTTCACCTGAGCCGAAGAGTCCAGTCAGTCGGTGGCTGCGCTGCCGTCTCGCGCGGTCTCCGGGATGGTGGCCCAGGCCTGACCTGGCCTGTCCCGAGGGCTCCCGGACGGGGCTCCCGGAGAGGAGAGGGCAGGACACGAGAGGAGAGGAGAGGAGCTGAGCAGAGCCCCGCCGAGTGGACCCCCGGGCCGTGCATTTGCAGCAGGCTTCAGCTTTCTCCCCACGAGGCCCTGAGCCTCAGTTCAGCGATGAGCAGGAAAGGCCCCGGCTTGCATTCCGGCCTGGCCCTCCGGGTCTCGGCCGTGTGCTTGCACCTGCAGCCCAGCCAGGGAATCAAGGGGAAGGGGTCTGAAGAAGCTGCCTGAAGCTCACCTCTGATGGACTGAGAGGAACGCCTCCCCCCCCCCCGCCCCCTTGACCACCCTCTCCCCCATGACCACCACTCGTCCAGCTTGTCTGCCAAGGCCGGGAACGAGGTGCATACTCCTGGGCACGCGGCGGTGCCTTCGAGTCCCCGGCTGACCCGATAGGCCGCTTCTGGAGCAAGCTGTGCGGTGGCCCGTTCCTGCCCTTTTGCCCAGCTCTTATCTGCCGGGGCGGGGGTGCGTGGTGGGCTGGTGTGTGTGTGGGGGTCCGGTCCCGGGGCGGGGTGCGGTGTGGGGGAGGGCTTCCGACTGGGAGCAAGTCTCCAGGCTGGACCCCTCCCTCCCTCCACACGTACCCCTCCTGGAAGGGCGCTGAAACCCTCCCCGCGCCCCTCTCCTTTCGCGCCTGTGAGTCGCCCGACACGTTGTCAGGCCATCTTACGTGGGCAGAGCCTTTCCTTGGGGCCGGGTCCTGAGGTAGCTAGGCGCTCTGACTGGTGGCCCGCCGCAGGTGCCCTCAGCGTGCCCCTCTGGCCGGGGCCAACGGCGGCACCTGCAGAACGTGGAGCCGCTTGTGAAAACTCCCAGGAGTCTTCCCCAAACGAGAGGGCCCCCGGGTCGTCCACGGGGAGGGAGGCCGAGGAATAGGGCGTCCCCCGGCCGCGGAGTTCCTGTTCCCGAGGTGAGCTCGGGTGCGGAAAACGGACCGGGATCCCCTCGCTGCGGACGGTGCCGTCCCTCTCTGCGTACCGATCGATCGTGGCCCACTTGGCGTCCCATCGCCAGTGGGTCCTGGGCACCCTGTGTCCTGCGGCACAGGAAGGGCCTCACGGGATGCGGCGGGGCCTGGGATCGGGACTCTCTATGGCGGGAGCAAGAAGTAGAGAAACCGAAACCCAGATCCAACTGTGAGAGGGTGGAACGTGCACAGCGCCCCTGCATTGCTCTTCCTCGTCTGCGTCTGGGAGCAAGCACTAACGAGGACACGTTCTCCGGGCTGTCTGCAGGGTGCTGCCCCCGACAGGGGACCGGGCGGCCACCTCCTCCCCTTTCCCCGTGGTCCACGGTGGCTGGGCCCGGGGCCTCCGCCGGGGCACCGGCAGCGGGTCCTGGGTCCCCGGTGGCCCTGAGACCCCAGGGACCCCACTGGCCGGCCTCGCTCCTGCAGGGAGGGCCAGGATCCAGGGGCCAGATGCCCTGGGGTGGGAGCTTCAGCTCCCTGTTCCTGAACATGGCGGCTGCCGAGGCCACGGCCCCGAGGGTGGGGAGCGCGGCGGGCCTGGCAGCCAGGGGCTCCTCGGTGGGCGAGCCCGGCCCCGAACCCCACCGCGTGTGGCTTCCACACCTACCGCGGAGGCGTGCCGGGCGGCCAGGTTCGGCCCGGGAATCCTCCCAGTGCCCCGAAGCCAGCCCTCCTCCCCGTCACGGGCCTTCCCCACGGTATGCACAGGCAGGGGCTGGAGGCCGTGCTGAAAAAGCTTCCGCTTGATGGCACTGTTGCTCCAGAAATGCCCAGCGCCTTCGCGAGCGTGGCCTCTCCCTCCGCCCTTTGCGGATCAAAAAAGGCCCAGGGAAAAAGGCCCAGGGAGGCCCAAGAGCCACCCAAGCCTTCCGAGTGGGCTGGGACCTACTGGGGGGTTGGGGGAGGCGGTGTCTCTTCCTTTTGGGGCTTCTCCTTGGCAGTAGGAGCGCACAGGTAAAGACCTCCCAAGGAATCCGTGCCTCGGTGGGTCCATCTCCACACCCCTCTGGGAGGGGTCTGGAGTCCACGTTGCCTGGCCCACAGGTCCTGGCGACCGGGACCCTGTCATGTCTGCACACCTGGGGACGGGCATCCACCTGGGTCGTGTCGGGCAGAACCCTGGCCCTCTCAGGACATTGATTCAGAGCCAGAGCTGGCACAGGGACCTGGGTTCCTCGTCTTCCTGCGTGGTTGCCTCTCTGCTGTTCTCATCCCGCTACGTGAACTGGCTTAAGGGCTCAGGAGCAGGCCCGAGAGGGTCTAGGCCACTGTGGCAGCGGGAGGCACTGACGGGGACCCAAGGGAGCTGGGGCACATTGCCCCTGCTCACCTCCAGGGGCGTCAGGCGGTCACTCTGCCACGGAGTGCCCGGGGTCGGGGGTGCAGGGAGGTGGTTTGGCGTTGCTGGGACAGGTGTACATCCCAGCGGCTCCCCTCCATCCGCACAGACAGATGACCCTGGGGAGGGCCATCAGTTCAGTAGACCCTTCTGGGGAGCTCTCCATGGGAGTGTGTCTGTACTCTCGCCTCAAACCCCCCCGGACTCGTTCGTCGGTTCATTCACTCGTTCCCTGCTCCACTCGTTCATTCGTAAGCACGCAGGTACACGAACGTGTGCGTGGGCGCGCGTGCGTATCACGTGTGCGTCGTGCGTATCACGTGTGCATCGTGCGTAAGCTCGTGTACGTGCGCCTACAGGGCGTGTACAAAAGGTCCCTTCTCTTGTACCTTCTCCCTGTAACCGCCTCGGGGGTGCCGCTGTGGATAGAACTTTCTCCCGGTCAAAGCCAAAGCCCTCGCCGTTGCTCGATGGCCGCTCC
The DNA here is from genome assembly GCF_937001465.1 of Orcinus orca. Lineage (NCBI taxonomy): Eukaryota > Metazoa > Chordata > Mammalia > Artiodactyla > Delphinidae > Orcinus > Orcinus orca. The sequence continues at coordinate 100,839,299 of NC_064580.1, read as the reverse complement.
CAAGTTGTCCCCGTCTGCGGAGGGAAGCACGCGTCATTTCTGCGTGCGTATGTGTGCTCCCGGGGTTGAATGCAGGTGGGGGCAACGGGCCGCAGAGGGCTGTGTGCATGTCGCCTGCTCCCCGGCCCCAGCAGGCTCACGTAGCGATAGGTAGTCTTCTGCCTTTTCGGCTGCTCTCACGGCGCTATAGGCGTGCCGTGGCGTCGGCGCGTCTGTGCGGAGTCGACGTCGTGTCCTGCTAGGTCCCCTCCGTTTCTTTTCGGACAGCTGCCCAGGGTAGGGTGCCCTTGTCTGTGCCCGGAGGCAGGAGCGTAGGGTGTCTCACGTGCCCCTCCTCTTTGGACGCTAGGCTTCCGCCCTGTTCCTTCCTCTCCTCTTCTGTCTCCCACGGAAGTGGCTCTGAGGCGCGGGCCACTGAGTCTGTCGTTACCAGGGTGTGGGTGAGCGTGACCAGGGTACGTTCTCCGGCGTCGGCGCCCACCCAGAGGAGAGGAGCAGGGTAGATCTCATGTGGGCCACGGCCCAGAGCACGTTCCCTTAATGCCCGGAAAGTACGTGCGGTGGACCTTTGTGCGGCCAGAGGGGAGACGAGTGGGTGCCCCTTTACCCACGCGTCCTAGGAACTGCTGGGAAGTTGTGGAGGACGCGCGCGGGCTTGCCAAGATACCTCGGGGTGTCCCGCCATAGTCGCACGTGTGCAGAGCCGAGGAGACAAGCTCCGCGCCTGTCAACACCAGGGTGTGATGGCTGTGCTTCCCGCCGGAAGGAGATTTAGGGGGATGACGGGATCAAGGTTTTCACTGGACGCGCTTCTTTGTGTACAAACTGCTTCTGTCTAACGACCCCCCTGCCCCGGCTGGCATCCGTGCCATTTCCGAAGGACGCGTGGAGTTGATTCTTCACGCTTGCGCCTCGTTCGGAAGTTTTTGGTTGGCCCGGGGGTGCCGGTACACTCGAGTAGGAACCGGAGGCACTCTCTCTCGAGGTTGCGCGGGCGGGGGTGTACGCGCACCCCCCCAGCCCCCCGTTCACCGGCACCGTGGTGGTCCCACACTGAGTGATGGGCGTTCGGTTCTCTCTCGTTGCAGAGGAGGCAGAGCGGAAGGAAAGGAGGAAGAGGGAAACCGGGGACGTCGGTCATCTCCAGGCGCTGGTGTTCTGGGTGAGTGCGTGCTCTTCTGTTCCCTCCCCTTCCCCCGTCCGAAATAGTCTATTTCATCAGAGGAAAAAGTCAGTGATTCTGCTAGTTCAGCAAGGCTCAAGAAGGAGGGACTCCCAGGTGGGATCGTGGCACGGGGACACTGGTGTACTGTGCCGGAGTTCTTGGCCACGGTAGGAAAGGCTCTCGAGTCGGATCCTGACTGGGGGGCCGGAAGAAAGAGGTGCATGGACGAGCATCTGTGTACGGTTACCCTAGGTGATCGGTACGTAGCATTTGAGGTCCGTGTCCTGCGGGGGCGGGGAGAGTGGAAAGGGATCGGGCCCGGGCCGCTTGCACCGGCACCAGGGCCCGGTCTGGGCTCCGGCCTCCGTGAAGCCAACCGCCCGTGACGTGATCACTCGGCGCCCCACCTCACCCCCGAGAAGCAGCAGTGCCAGCCCAGCCCGACGTGGGGGCCGGCGGTGGGGAGACCCTTTGAGGGGGAGCCAGGCCTCGTGGGCTTTTTGCCTCCTGTGCTCTGAGTGGAGCCCGTGATAGCCGTTCCTCCCGTCCTCTCCTGATCGCTCTTGGGCCCGGCTCTCTCCGCCGTGGCCCTCCACCAAGCCAGGAAGGACTCGGGGACGTGCCCTTGCGGGATGATGAAGAGGGGGCGCCCGCTGGGCGGCGTGGAGGTTTGGCACGGGGCAGCCCTCTGTGGGGCTCCTTGCACTCCCCAAGTCTGCCTCTTGACAAACCAAGGAACTTGACAGTGTGGGGCCTTCCAGGAGGTGTACGTCCCCTTCTTCCGTGTGGGACATGTCGCCTGAGTGGGTGCGTGACCGGCAGCCGGAGGTGTTTTCTTTCTGTCTCTGTTTCTCCCTTCTCCTTCCTGTCTTCTGTTGAAACAGTCTTGCCGGGAGGAGGACGCCTCCTACCCTGGCTCAGAGTAATTGAAGGCTTCTCCAGGCGGGCTGGTGAGCGGGTGGCGCCGTGGTTTAGCGAGGGGTCGGCGGCGCGGCTGACGTTCCGTGGTTAGCGAAGGGCGGAGGCAGGGTTCGAGCAGCAAGGGCAGCGTGGCATTTCTGGGGTGACACTGCCTTCCAGAGGACCCTGTTTGGCCATCCCAAGAGCCCTTCACGGTAATATCTGGGCGTCGAGTCAAGTCCTCCGGCGTGGGGCGTGGGTCCCGGAAGACGTGCACTGAGCACGGCGGGGCTCTTGCGGCTTTTCTTTCCTCGACGCACCTCGGTACCGCGGCTTGAAAGAATTGCCAAGGCCCGGAGGCGCAGCAGATTCGGAGTTAGAGAAAGAGAGGAAGGCGTGCTGAGACAAAAGCCAGGGAAAAGGAGAGAAGATGCGATCCCGTCCCGTCCCGCCCCGTCCCGTCCCTCCGGTTCTTTTCAGCACGGAGGACGCGTGGTGCTTCCCGAGGCGGCGGTGGACCAGAGCTCTCTTCTCTTTCCAAGGCCTCGTGTCCGCGGAGCACTTGGCATCCAGAGTGTGTTCCTTGAGCCAACATGGGTGGGGCCGGTGGCGGCAGTGCCCCCTGTGGCCCACCCCGCCCTCCACCCAAGTCAGTGCGACCAGGCAGGCGCTGAGAGGATGCTTAAGGGCAGGAACCTGTGTCTAAACCACATTCGCCAGTGCACCGCAAAGAAACTAAAGAGGAGTCCGCGGTGGCTCCCAGTCGCTCCGAGGTGTAAAGCACAGCGAGTTGGCGGGAGCCTACACCCACCCACACACCCACCCCGGGGGTGTCTTCCCATCCCTGGCCTTCCCCTGGGCGGTGTCAGGAGACTGACCCGCTCCGGCGTCTCTGGGGCAGCGCCCGGCGGCCCTCCCGACGGACCCGTGCGTGCCACCGTCCACGCCTGAACAGCAAACCCCACTGCCACCCTCCCGCCCCCGGGCCGCCGCGGGAGAAGAGCCAGGTCCTCGGGGGAAGTCCATCGTCTTGGCATAGGAGGCCGAGCTCGTCCCGCACCGCGTCTGTGGCTGTGGGCTGCCGGCCCTTTGCTTCGGGCTGCTTGCCCCTCGGTGACTGGTGAGAAGGTGCCTCGCCGGGCACCGGCCAGACGTGACTGGATCTCTGTGCTCACACTCAGAGTGTTTCCCGAGGCGTTAGGCAAATGTGGGCTGCTAAAGACACAGCTGCCGGTCCAACGGCTGGGTGCCTGGATGGGGAGTCCTAACGGCAGGCTAAGAGGACCCCACAGAGACGAGGCCCCGCAGGATGCAGGGCCAGAGTTTGAGGCGCGCCCCTCTGAAGTGGCCGGGTTGATGAGCCATCCTGCCTTTGGCAGGTTGGGCAGAGGTTGGCATTTCGTTTTTCCCTCGGCAAAGGGCAGAGGGAGAGGGCCTGGGGGAGGGGAAGGGGCAGGGCAGGTTGGCATTCGTGGTGCAGTAGTGCCAATCAAGAGGAACGGGTCCGCCGATCCCGCGAACCCTGTACCCGTCCCTTCCTGGGGAGGAGTGACGAAGGATCGAAGTCGGGAACACTGGACAGTGGCCCCGGGAAGTCAAGGGCTCCGCCTGGGAAGGGGCGGGAAGCGTGGCCCAAGGCCCGGCGGCGCCGTGGACGCTCCAGAGACGGGCAGTGGCACAAGGCGCACAGCCCGGCCGCCTGGCGTGTGGGGCTACAGGAAGTGGAGTCTCGGTGGACCCTGGTGGCCGCCACGTCTGGGCGGGACTAGAGGAAGCTGCTCCGAAGGAGGCCGGGCCGCGGTTCTGCGGGCATTTGGCCGCGTGTCCCTTCCCCTCGGCGCCAGAGGAGGTTCGGCCTAGGCGGGCCCAGGGCCCCGGAAGCCTCTCTGGGCCGCGGTGCGGCCCAGCCAGAGACCACCGCGGGCAACGGGAGTTCCGCCGCCCTTGGCGGCAGCGGCCGAGGCGGGCCCACCGACCTTCTTCTGTCCAGCTCAGAGACGACACGTGGAGCCTGGCTACCCAGTGCCGAGGGCGCCCGAGGCCCAGCGAGAGCTGGCAGTCCGAGTCCAGAAGGGGACGGCGCTCGCGGGACGCAGGAGCCACCGCAGGAGGAGGCCTTCACCTGAGCCGAAGAGTCCAGTCAGTCGGTGGCTGCGCTGCCGTCTCGCGCGGTCTCCGGGATGGTGGCCCAGGCCTGACCTGGCCTGTCCCGAGGGCTCCCGGACGGGGCTCCCGGAGAGGAGAGGGCAGGACACGAGAGGAGAGGAGAGGAGCTGAGCAGAGCCCCGCCGAGTGGACCCCCGGGCCGTGCATTTGCAGCAGGCTTCAGCTTTCTCCCCACGAGGCCCTGAGCCTCAGTTCAGCGATGAGCAGGAAAGGCCCCGGCTTGCATTCCGGCCTGGCCCTCCGGGTCTCGGCCGTGTGCTTGCACCTGCAGCCCAGCCAGGGAATCAAGGGGAAGGGGTCTGAAGAAGCTGCCTGAAGCTCACCTCTGATGGACTGAGAGGAACGCCTCCCCCCCCCCGCCCCCTTGACCACCCTCTCCCCCATGACCACCACTCGTCCAGCTTGTCTGCCAAGGCCGGGAACGAGGTGCATACTCCTGGGCACGCGGCGGTGCCTTCGAGTCCCCGGCTGACCCGATAGGCCGCTTCTGGAGCAAGCTGTGCGGTGGCCCGTTCCTGCCCTTTTGCCCAGCTCTTATCTGCCGGGGCGGGGGTGCGTGGTGGGCTGGTGTGTGTGTGGGGGTCCGGTCCCGGGGCGGGGTGCGGTGTGGGGGAGGGCTTCCGACTGGGAGCAAGTCTCCAGGCTGGACCCCTCCCTCCCTCCACACGTACCCCTCCTGGAAGGGCGCTGAAACCCTCCCCGCGCCCCTCTCCTTTCGCGCCTGTGAGTCGCCCGACACGTTGTCAGGCCATCTTACGTGGGCAGAGCCTTTCCTTGGGGCCGGGTCCTGAGGTAGCTAGGCGCTCTGACTGGTGGCCCGCCGCAGGTGCCCTCAGCGTGCCCCTCTGGCCGGGGCCAACGGCGGCACCTGCAGAACGTGGAGCCGCTTGTGAAAACTCCCAGGAGTCTTCCCCAAACGAGAGGGCCCCCGGGTCGTCCACGGGGAGGGAGGCCGAGGAATAGGGCGTCCCCCGGCCGCGGAGTTCCTGTTCCCGAGGTGAGCTCGGGTGCGGAAAACGGACCGGGATCCCCTCGCTGCGGACGGTGCCGTCCCTCTCTGCGTACCGATCGATCGTGGCCCACTTGGCGTCCCATCGCCAGTGGGTCCTGGGCACCCTGTGTCCTGCGGCACAGGAAGGGCCTCACGGGATGCGGCGGGGCCTGGGATCGGGACTCTCTATGGCGGGAGCAAGAAGTAGAGAAACCGAAACCCAGATCCAACTGTGAGAGGGTGGAACGTGCACAGCGCCCCTGCATTGCTCTTCCTCGTCTGCGTCTGGGAGCAAGCACTAACGAGGACACGTTCTCCGGGCTGTCTGCAGGGTGCTGCCCCCGACAGGGGACCGGGCGGCCACCTCCTCCCCTTTCCCCGTGGTCCACGGTGGCTGGGCCCGGGGCCTCCGCCGGGGCACCGGCAGCGGGTCCTGGGTCCCCGGTGGCCCTGAGACCCCAGGGACCCCACTGGCCGGCCTCGCTCCTGCAGGGAGGGCCAGGATCCAGGGGCCAGATGCCCTGGGGTGGGAGCTTCAGCTCCCTGTTCCTGAACATGGCGGCTGCCGAGGCCACGGCCCCGAGGGTGGGGAGCGCGGCGGGCCTGGCAGCCAGGGGCTCCTCGGTGGGCGAGCCCGGCCCCGAACCCCACCGCGTGTGGCTTCCACACCTACCGCGGAGGCGTGCCGGGCGGCCAGGTTCGGCCCGGGAATCCTCCCACTGCCCCGAAGCCAGCCCTCCTCCCCGTCACGGGCCTTCCCCACGGTATGCACAGGCAGGGGCTGGAGGCCGTGCTGAAAAAGCTTCCGCTTGATGGCACTGTTGCTCCAGAAATGCCCAGCGCCTTCGCGAGCGTGGCCTCTCCCTCCGCCCTTTGCGGATCAAAAAAGGCCCAGGGAAAAAGGCCCAGGGAGGCCCAAGAGCCACCCAAGCCTTCCGAGTGGGCTGGGACCTACTGGGGGGTTGGGGGAGGCGGTGTCTCTTCCTTTTGGGGCTTCTCCTTGGCAGTAGGAGCGCACAGGTAAAGACCTCCCAAGGAATCCGTGCCTCGGTGGGTCCATCTCCACACCCCTCTGGGAGGGGTCTGGAGTCCACGTTGCCTGGCCCACAGGTCCTGGCGACCGGGACCCTGTCATGTCTGCACACCTGGGGACGGGCATCCACCTGGGTCGTGTCGGGCAGAACCCTGGCCCTCTCAGGACATTGATTCAGAGCCAGAGCTGGCACAGGGACCTGGGTTCCTCGTCTTCCTGCGTGGTTGCCTCTCTGCTGTTCTCATCCCGCTACGTGAACTGGCTTAAGGGCTCAGGAGCAGGCCCGAGAGGGTCTAGGCCACTGTGGCAGCGGGAGGCACTGACGGGGACCCAAGGGAGCTGGGGCACATTGCCCCTGCTCACCTCCAGGGGCGTCAGGCGGTCACTCTGCCACGGAGTGCCCGGGGTCGGGGGTGCAGGGAGGTGGTTTGGCGTTGCTGGGACAGGTGTACATCCCAGCGGCTCCCCTCCATCCGCACAGACAGATGACCCTGGGGAGGGCCATCAGTTCAGTAGACCCTTCTGGGGAGCTCTCCATGGGAGTGTGTCTGTACTCTCGCCTCAAACCCCCCCGGACTCGTTCGTCGGTTCATTCACTCGTTCCCTGCTCCACTCGTTCATTCGTAAGCACGCAGGTACACGAACGTGTGCGTGGGCGCGCGTGCGTATCACGTGTGCGTCGTGCGTATCACGTGTGCGTCGTGCGTAAGCTCGCGTACGTGCGCCTACAGGGCGTGTACAAAAGGTCCCTTCTCTTGTACCTTCTCCCTGTAACCGCCTCGGGGGTGCCGCTGTGGATAGAACTTTCTCCCGGTCAAAGCCAAAGCCCTCGCCGTTGCTGGATGGCCGCTCCCAAGTTGTCCCCGTCTGCAGAGGGAAGCACGCGTCATTTCTGCGTGCGTATGTGTGCTCCCGGGGTTGAATGCAGGTGGGGGCAACGGGCCGCAGAGGGCTGTGTGCATGTCGCCTGCTCCCCGGCCCCAGCAGGCTCACGTAGCGATAGGTAGTCTTCTGCCTTTTCGGCTGCTCTCACGGCGCTATAGGCGTGCCGTGGCGTCGGCGCGTCTGTGCGGAGTCGACGTCGTGTCCTGCTAGGTCCCCTCCGTTTCTTTTCGGACAGCTGCCCAGGGTAGGGTGCCCTTGTCTGTGCCCGGAGGCAGGAGCGTAGGGTGTCTCACGTGCCCCTCCTCTTTGGACGCTAGGCTTCCGCCTCGTTCCTTCCTCTCCTCTTCTGTCTCCCACGGAAGTGGCTCTGAGGCGCGGGCCACTGAGTCTGTCGTTACCAGGGTGTGGGTGAGCGTGACCAGGGTACGTTCTCCGGCGTCGGCGCCCACCCAGAGGAGAGGAGCAGGGTAGATCTCATGTGGGCCACGGCCCAGAGCACGTTCCCTTAATGCCCGGAAAGTACGTGCGGTGGACCTTTGTGCGGCCAGAGGGGAGACGAGTGGGTGCCCCTTTACCCACGCGTCCTAGGAACTGCTGGGAAGTTGTGGAGGACGCGCGCGGGCTTGCCAAGATACCTCGGGGTGTCCCGCCATAGTCGCACGTGTGCAGAGCCGAGGAGACAAGCTCCGCGCCTGTCAACACCAGGGTGTGATGGCTGTGCTTCCCGCCGGAAGGAGATTTAGGGGGATGACGGGATCAAGGTTTTCACTGGACGCGCTTCTTTGTGTACAAACTGCTTCTGTCTAACGACCCCCCTGCCCCGGCTGGCATCCGTGCCATTTCCGAAGGACGCGTGGAGTTGATTCTTCACGCTTGCGCCTCGTTCGGAAGTTTTTGGTTGGCCCGGGGGTGCCGGTACACTCGAGTAGGAACCGGAGGCACTCTCTCTCGAGGTTGCGCGGGCGGGGGTGTACGCGCACCCCCCCAGCCCCCCGTTCACCGGCACCGTGGTGGTCCCACACTGAGTGATGGGCGTTCGGTTCTCTCTCGTTGCAGAGGAGGCAGAGCGGAAGGAAAGGAGGAAGAGGGAAACCGGGGACGTCGGTCATCTCCAGGCGCTGGTGTTCTGGGTGAGTGCGTGCTCTTCTGTTCCCTCCCCTTCCCCCGTCCGAAATAGTCTATTTCATCAGAGGAAAAAGTCAGTGATTCTGCTAGTTCAGCAAGGCTCAAGAAGGAGGGACTCCCAGGTGGGATCGTGGCACGGGGACACTGGTGTACTGTGCCGGAGTTCTTGGCCACGGTAGGAAAGGCTCTCGAGTCGGATCCTGACTGGGGGGCCGGAAGAAAGAGGTGCATGGACGAGCATCTGTGTACGGTTACCCTAGGTGATCGGTACGTAGCATTTGAGGTCCGTGTCCTGCGGGGGCGGGGAGAGTGGAAAGGGATCGGGCCCGGGCCGCTTGCACCGGCACCAGGGCCCGGTCTGGGCTCCGGCCTCCGTGAAGCCAACCGCCCGTGACGTGATCACTCGGCGCCCCACCTCACCCCCGAGAAGCAGCAGTGCCAGCCCAGCCCGACGTGGGGGCCGGCGGTGGGGAGACCCTTTGAGGGGGAGCCAGGCCTCGTGGGCTTTTTGCCTCCTGTGCTCTGAGTGGAGCCCGTGATAGCCGTTCCTCCCGTCCTCTCCTGATCGCTCTTGGGCCCGGCTCTCTCCGCCGTGGCCCTCCACCAAGCCAGGAAGGACTCGGGGACGTGCCCTTGCGGGATGATGAAGAGGGGGCGCCCGCTGGGCGGCGTGGAGGTTTGGCACGGGGCAGCCCTCTGTGGGGCTCCTTGCACTCCCCAAGTCTGCCTCTTGACAAACCAAGGAACTTGACAGTGTGGGGCCTTCCAGGAGGTGTACGTCCCCTTCTTCCGTGTGGGACATGTCGCCTGAGTGGGTGCGTGACCGGCAGCCGGAGGTGTTTTCTTTCTGTCTCTGTTTCTCCCTTCTCCTTCCTGTCTTCTGTTGAAACAGTCTTGCCGGGAGGAGGACGCCTCCTACCCTGGCTCAGAGTAATTGAAGGCTTCTCCAGGCGGGCTGGTGAGCGGGTGGCGCCGTGGTTTAGCGAGGGGTCGGCGGCGCGGCTGACGTTCCGTGGTTAGCGAAGGGCGGAGGCAGGGTTCGAGCAGCAAGGGCAGCGTGGCATTTCTGGGGTGACACTGCCTTCCAGAGGACCCTGTTTGGCCATCCCAAGAGCCCTTCACGGTAATATCTGGGCGTCGAGTCAAGTCCTCCGGCGTGGGGCGTGGGTCCCGGAAGACGTGCACTGAGCACGGCGGGGCTCTTGCGGCTTTTCTTTCCTCGACGCACCTCGGTACCGCGGCTTGAAAGAATTGCCAAGGCCCGGAGGCGCAGCAGATTCGGAGTTAGAGAAAGAGAGGAAGGCGTGCTGAGACAAAAGCCAGGGAAAAGGAGAGAAGATGCGATCCCGTCCCGTCCCGCCCCGTCCCTCCGGTTCTTTTCAGCACGGAGGACGCGTGGTGCTTCCCGAGGCGGCGGTGGACCAGAGCTCTCTTCTCTTTCCAAGGCCTCGTGTCCGCGGAGCACTTGGCATCCAGAGTGTGTTCCTTGAGCCAACATGGGTGGGGCCGGTGGCGGCAGTGCCCCCTGTGGCCCACCCCGCCCTCCACCCAAGTCAGTGCGACCAGGCAGGCGCTGAGAGGATGCTTAAGGGCAGGAGCCTGTGTCTAAACCACATTCGCCAGTGCACCGCAAAGAAACTAAAGAGGAGTCCGCGGTGGCTCCCAGTCGCTCCGAGGTGTAAAGCACAGCGAGTTGGCGGGAGCCTACACCCACCCACACACCCACCCCGGGGGTGTCTTCCCATCCCTGGCCTTCCCCTGGGCGGTGTCAGGAGACTGACCCGCTCCGGCGTCTCTGGGGCAGCGCCCGGCGGCCCTCCCGACGGACCCGTGCGTGCCACCGTCCACGCCTGAACAGCAAACCCCACTGCCACCCTCCCGCCCCCGGGCCGCCGCGGGAGAAGAGCCAGGTCCTCGGGGGAAGTCCATCGTCTTGGCATAGGAGGCCGAGCTCGTCCCGCACCGCGTCTGTGGCTGTGGGCTGCCGGCCCTTTGCTTCGGGCTGCTTGCCCCTCGGTGACTGGTGAGAAGGTGCCTCGCCGGGCACCGGCCAGACGTGACTGGATCTCTGTGCTCACACTCAGAGTGTTTCCCGAGGCGTTAGGCAAATGTGGGCTGCTAAAGACACAGCTGCCGGTCCAACGGCTGGGTGCCTGGATGGGGAGTCCTAACGGCAGGCTAAGAGGACCCCACAGAGACGAGGCCCCGCAGGATGCAGGGCCAGAGTTTGAGGCGCGCCCCTCTGAAGTGGCCGGGTTGATGAGCCATCCTGCCTTTGGCAGGTTGGGCAGAGGTTGGCATTTCGTTTTTCCCTCGGCAAAGGGCAGAGGGAGAGGGCCTGGGGGAGGGGAAGGGGCAGGGCAGGTTGGCATTCGTGGTGCAGTAGTGCCAATCAAGAGGAACGGGTCCGCCGATCCCGCGAACCCTGTACCCGTCCCTTCCTGGGGAGGAGTGACGAAGGATCGAAGTCGGGAACACTGGACAGTGGCCCCGGGAAGTCAAGGGCTCCGCCTGGGAAGGGGCGGGAAGCGTGGCCCAAGGCCCGGCGGCGCCGTGGACGCTCCAGAGACGGGCAGTGGCACAAGGCGCACAGCCCGGCCGCCTGGCGTGTGGGGCTACAGGAAGTGGAGTCTCGGTGGACCCTGGTGGCCGCCACGTCTGGGCGGGACTAGAGGAAGCTGCTCCGAAGGAGGCCGGGCCGCGGTTCTGCGGGCATTTGGCCGCGTGTCCCTTCCCCTCGGCGCCAGAGGAGGTTCGGCCTAGGCGGGCCCAGGGCCCCGGAAGCCTCTCTGGGCCGCGGTGCGGCCCAGCCAGAGACCACCGCGGGCAACGGGAGTTCCGCCGCCCTTGGCGGCAGCGGCCGAGGCGGGCCCACCGACCTTCTTCTGTCCAGCTCAGAGACGACACGTGGAGCCTGGCTACCCAGTGCCGAGGGCGCCCGAGGCCCAGCGAGAGCTGGCAGTCCGAGTCCAGAAGGGGACGGCGCTCGCGGGACGCAGGAGCCACCGCAGGAGGAGGCCTTCACCTGAGCCGAAGAGTCCAGTCAGTCGGTGGCTGCGCTGCCGTCTCGCGCGGTCTCCGGGATGGTGGCCCAGGCCTGACCTGGCCTGTCCCGAGGGCTCCCGGACGGGGCTCCCGGAGAGGAGAGGGCAGGACACGAGAGGAGAGGAGAGGAGCTGAGCAGAGCCCCGCCGAGTGGACCCCCGGGCCGTGCATTTGCAGCAGGCTTCAGCTTTCTCCCCACGAGGCCCTGAGCCTCAGTTCAGCGATGAGCAGGAAAGGCCCCGGCTTGCATTCCGGCCTGGCCCTCCGGGTCTCGGCCGTGTGCTTGCACCTGCAGCCCAGCCAGGGAATCAAGGGGAAGGGGTCTGAAGAAGCTGCCTGAAGCTCACCTCTGATGGACTGAGAGGAACGCCTCCCCCCCCCCGCCCCCTTGACCACCCTCTCCCCCATGACCACCACTCGTCCAGCTTGTCTGCCAAGGCCGGGAACGAGGTGCATACTCCTGGGCACGCGGCGGTGCCTTCGAGTCCCCGGCTGACCCGATAGGCCGCTTCTGGAGCAAGCTGTGCGGTGGCCCGTTCCTGCCCTTTTGCCCAGCTCTTATCTGCCGGGGCGGGGGTGCGTGGTGGGCTGGTGTGTGTGTGGGGGTCCGGTCCCGGGGCGGGGTGCGGTGTGGGGGAGGGCTTCCGACTGGGAGCAAGTCTCCAGGCTGGACCCCTCCCTCCCTCCACACGTACCCCTCCTGGAAGGGCGCTGAAACCCTCCCCGCGCCCCTCTCCTTTCGCGCCTGTGAGTCGCCCGACACGTTGTCAGGCCATCTTACGTGGGCAGAGCCTTTCCTTGGGGCCGGGTCCTGAGGTAGCTAGGCGCTCTGACTGGTGGCCCGCCGCAGGTGCCCTCAGCGTGCCCCTCTGGCCGGGGCCAACGGCGGCACCTGCAGAACGTGGAGCCGCTTGTGAAAACTCCCAGGAGTCTTCCCCAAACGAGAGGGCCCCCGGGTCGTCCACGGGGAGGGAGGCCGAGGAATAGGGCGTCCCCCGGCCGCGGAGTTCCTGTTCCCGAGGTGAGCTCGGGTGCGGAAAACGGACCGGGATCCCCTCGCTGCGGACGGTGCCGTCCCTCTCTGCGTACCGATCGATCGTGGCCCACTTGGCGTCCCATCGCCAGTGGGTCCTGGGCACCCTGTGTCCTGCGGCACAGGAAGGGCCTCACGGGATGCGGCGGGGCCTGGGATCGGGACTCTCTATGGCGGGAGCAAGAAGTAGAGAAACCGAAACCCAGATCCAACTGTGAGAGGGTGGAACGTGCACAGCGCCCCTGCATTGCTCTTCCTCGTCTGCGTCTGGGAGCAAGCACTAACGAGGACACGTTCTCCGGGCTGTCTGCAGGGTGCTGCCCCCGACAGGGGACCGGGCGGCCACCTCCTCCCCTTTCCCCGTGGTCCACGGTGGCTGGGCCCGGGGCCTCCGCCGGGGCACCGGCAGCGGGTCCTGGGTCCCCGGTGGCCCTGAGACCCCAGGGACCCCACTGGCCGGCCTCGCTCCTGCAGGGAGGGCCAGGATCCAGGGGCCAGATGCCCTGGGGTGGGAGCTTCAGCTCCCTGTTCCTGAACATGGCGGCTGCCGAGGCCACGGCCCCGAGGGTGGGGAGCGCGGCGGGCCTGGCAGCCAGGGGCTCCTCGGTGGGCGAGCCCGGCCCCGAACCCCACCGCGTGTGGCTTCCACACCTACCGCGGAGGCGTGCCGGGCGGCCAGGTTCGGCCCGGGAATCCTCCCAGTGCCCCGAAGCCAGCCCTCCTCCCCGTCACGGGCCTTCCCCACGGTATGCACAGGCAGGGGCTGGAGGCCGTGCTGAAAAAGCTTCCGCTTGATGGCACTGTTGCTCCAGAAATGCCCAGCGCCTTCGCGAGCGTGGCCTCTCCCTCCGCCCTTTGCGGATCAAAAAAGGCCCAGGGAAAAAGGCCCAGGGAGGCCCAAGAGCCACCCAAGCCTTCCGAGTGGGCTGGGACCTACTGGGGGGTTGGGGGAGGCGGTGTCTCTTCCTTTTGGGGCTTCTCCTTGGCAGTAGGAGCGCACAGGTAAAGACCTCCCAAGGAATCCGTGCCTCGGTGGGTCCATCTCCACACCCCTCTGGGAGGGGTCTGGAGTCCACGTTGCCTGGCCCACAGGTCCTGGCGACCGGGACCCTGTCATGTCTGCACACCTGGGGACGGGCATCCACCTGGGTCGTGTCGGGCAGAACCCTGGCCCTCTCAGGACATTGATTCAGAGCCAGAGCTGGCACAGGGACCTGGGTTCCTCGTCTTCCTGCGTGGTTGCCTCTCTGCTGTTCTCATCCCGCTACGTGAACTGGCTTAAGGGCTCAGGAGCAGGCCCGAGAGGGTCTAGGCCACTGTGGCAGCGGGAGGCACTGACGGGGACCCAAGGGAGCTGGGGCACATTGCCCCTGCTCACCTCCAGGGGCGTCAGGCGGTCACTCTGCCACGGAGTGCCCGGGGTCGGGGGTGCAGGGAGGTGGTTTGGCGTTGCTGGGACAGGTGTACATCCCAGCGGCTCCCCTCCATCCGCACAGACAGATGACCCTGGGGAGGGCCATCAGTTCAGTAGACCCTTCTGGGGAGCTCTCCATGGGAGTGTGTCTGTACTCTCGCCTCAAACCCCCCCGGACTCGTTCGTCGGTTCATTCACTCGTTCCCTGCTCCACTCGTTCATTCGTAAGCACGCAGGTACACGAACGTGTGCGTGGGCGCGCGTGCGTATCACGTGTGCGTCGTGCGTAAGCTCGCGTACGTGCGCCTACAGGGCGTGTACAAAAGGTCCCTTCTCTTGTACCTTCTCCCTGTAACCGCCTCGGGGGTGCCGCTGTGGATAGAACTTTCTCCCGGTCAAAGCCAAAGCCCTCGCCGTTGCTCGATGGCCGCTCCCAAGTTGTCCCCGTCTGCGGAGGGAAGCACGCGTCATTTCTGCGTGCGTATGTGTGCTCCCGGGGTTGAATGCAGGTGGGGGCAACGGGCCGCAGAGGGCTGTGTGCATGTCGCCTGCTCCCCGGCCCCAGCAGGCTCACGTAGCGATAGGTAGTCTTCTGCCTTTTCGGCTGCTCTCACGGCGCTATAGGCGTGCCGTGGCGTCGGCGCGTCTGTGCGGAGTCGACGTCGTGTCCTGCTAGGTCCCCTCCGTTTCTTTTCGGACAGCTGCCCAGGGTAGGGTGCCCTTGTCTGTGCCCGGAGGCAGGAGCGTAGGGTGTCTCACGTGCCCCTCCTCTTTGGACGCTAGGCTTCCGCCCTGTTCCTTCCTCTCCTCTTCTGTCTCCCACGGAAGTGGCTCTGAGGCGCGGGCCACTGAGTCTGTCGTTACCAGGGTGTGGGTGAGCGTGACCAGGGTACGTTCTCCGGCGTCGGCGCCCACCCAGAGGAGAGGAGCAGGGTAGATCTCATGTGGGCCACGGCCCAGAGCACGTTCCCTTAATGCCCGGAAAGTACGTGCGGTGGACCTTTGTGCGGCCAGAGGGGAGACGAGTGGGTGCCCCTTTACCCACGCGTCCTAGGAACTGCTGGGAAGTTGTGGAGGACGCGCGCGGGCTTGCCAAGATACCTCGGGGTGTCCCGCCATAGTCGCACGTGTGCAGAGCCGAGGAGACAAGCTCCGCGCCTGTCAACACCAGGGTGTGATGGCTGTGCTTCCCGCCGGAAGGAGATTTAGGGGGATGACGGGATCAAGGTTTTCACTGGACGCGCTTCTTTGTGTACAAACTGCTTCTGTCTAACGACCCCCCTGCCCCGGCTGGCATCCGTGCCATTTCCGAAGGACGCGTGGAGTTGATTCTTCACGCTTGCGCCTCGTTCGGAAGTTTTTGGTTGGCCCGGGGGTGCCGGTACACTCGAGTAGGAACCGGAGGCACTCTCTCTCGAGGTTGCGCGGGCGGGGGTGTACGCGGACCCCCCCAGCCCCCCGTTCACCGGCACCGTGGTGGTCCCACACTGAGTGATGGGCGTTCGGTTCTCTCTCGTTGCAGAGGAGGCAGAGCGGAAGGAAAGGAGGAAGAGGGAAACCGGGGACGTCGGTCATCTCCAGGCGCTGGTGTTCTGGGTGAGTGCGTGCTCTTCTGTGCTCTCCCCTTCCCCCGTCCGAAATAGTCTATTTCATCAGCGGAAAAAGTCAGTGATTCTGCTAGTTCAGCAAGGCTCAAGAAGGAGGGACTCCCAGGTGGGATCGTGGCACGGGGACACTGGTGTACTGTGCCGGAGTTCTTGGCCACGGTAGGAAAGGCTCTCGAGTCGGATCCTGACTGGGGGGCCGGAAGAAAGAGGTGCATGGACGAGCATCTGTGTACGGTTACCCTAGGTGATCGGTACGTAGCATTTGAGGTCCGTGTCCTGCGGGGGCGGGGAGAGTGGAAAGGGATCGGGCCCGGGCCGCTTGCACCGGCACCAGGGCCCGGTCTGGGCTCCGGCCTCCGTGAAGCCAACCGCCCGTGACGTGATCACTCGGCGCCCCACCTCACCCCCGAGAAGCAGCAGTGCCAGCCCAGCCCGACGTGGGGGCCGGCGGTGGGGAGACCCTTTGAGGGGGAGCCAGGCCTCGTGGGCTTTTTGCCTCCTGTGCTCTGAGTGGAGCCCGTGATAGCCGTTCCTCCCGTCCTCTCCTGATCGCTCTTGGGCCCGGCTCTCTCCGCCGTGGCCCTCCACCAAGCCAGGAAGGACTCGGGGACGTGCCCTTGCGGGATGATGAAGAGGGGGCGCCCGCTGGGCGGCGTGGAGGTTTGGCACGGGGCAGCCCTCTGTGGGGCTCCTTGCACTCCCCAAGTCTGCCTCTTGACAAACCAAGGAACTTGACAGTGTGGGGCCTTCCAGGAGGTGTACGTCCCCTTCTTCCGTGTGGGACATGTCGCCTGAGTGGGTGCGTGACCGGCAGCCGGAGGTGTTTTCTTTCTGTCTCTGTTTCTCCCTTCTCCTTCCTGTCTTCTGTTGAAACAGTCTTGCCGGGAGGAGGACGCCTCCTACCCTGGCTCAGAGTAATTGAAGGCTTCTCCAGGCGGGCTGGTGAGCGGGTGGCGCCGTGGTTTAGCGAGGGGTCGGCGGCGCGGCTGACGTTCCGTGGTTAGCGAAGGGCGGAGGCAGGGTTCGAGCAGCAAGGGCAGCGTGGCATTTCTGGGGTGACACTGCCTTCCAGAGGACCCTGTTTGGCCATCCCAAGAGCCCTTCACGGTAATATCTGGGCGTCGAGTCAAGTCCTCCGGCGTGGGGCGTGGGTCCCGGAAGACGTGCACTGAGCACGGCGGGGCTCTTGCGGCTTTTCTTTCCTCGACGCACCTCGGTACCGCGGCTTGAAAGAATTGCCAAGGCCCGGAGGCGCAGCAGATTCGGAGTTAGAGAAAGAGAGGAAGGCGTGCTGAGACAAAAGCCAGGGAAAAGGAGAGAAGATGCGATCCCGTCCCGTCCCGCCCCGTCCCTCCGGTTCTTTTCAGCACGGAGGACGCGTGGTGCTTCCCGAGGCGGCGGTGGACCAGAGCTCTCTTCTCTTTCCAAGGCCTCGTGTCCGCGGAGCACTTGGCATCCAGAGTGTGTTCCTTGAGCCAACATGGGTGGGGCCGGTGGCGGCAGTGCCCCCAGTGGCCCACCCCGCCCTCCACCCAAGTCAGTGCGACCAGGCAGGCGCTGAGAGGATGCTTAAGGGCAGGAACCTGTGTCTAAACCACATTCGCCAGTGCACCGCAAAGAAACTAAAGAGGAGTCCGCGGTGGCTCCCAGTCGCTCCGAGGTGTAAAGCACAGCGAGTTGGCGGGAGCCTACACCCACCCACACACCCACCCCGGGGGTGTCTTCCCATCCCTGGCCTTCCCCTGGGCGGTGTCAGGAGACTGACCCGCTCCGGCGTCTCTGGGGCAGCGCCCGGCGGCCCTCCCGACGGACCCGTGCGTGCCACCGTCCACGCCTGAACACCAAACCCCACTGCCACCCTCCCGCCCCCGGGCCGCCGCGGGAGAAGAGCCAGGTCCTCGGGGGAAGTCCATCGTCTTGGCATAGGAGGCCGAGCTCGTCCCGCACCGCGTCTGTGGCTGTGGGCTGCCGGCCCTTTGCTTCGGGCTGCTTGCCCCTCGGTGACTGGTGAGAAGGTGCCTCGCCGGGCACCGGCCAGACGTGACTGGATCTCTGTGCTCACACTCAGAGTGTTTCCCGAGGCGTTAGGCAAATGTGGGCTGCTAAAGACACAGCTGCCGGTCCAACGGCTGGGTGCCTGGATGGGGAGTCCTAACGGCAGGCTAAGAGGACCCCACAGAGACGAGGCCCCGCAGGATGCAGGGCCAGAGTTTGAGGCGCGCCCCTCTGAAGTGGCCGGGTTGATGAGCCATCCTGCCTTTGGCAGGTTGGGCAGAGGTTGGCATTTCGTTTTTCCCTCGGCAAAGGGCAGAGGGAGAGGGCCTGGGGGAGGGGAAGGGGCAGGGCAGGTTGGCATTCGTGGTGCAGTAGTGCCAATCAAGAGGAACGGGTCCGCCGATCCCGCGAACCCTGTACCCGTCCCTTCCTGGGGAGGAGTGACGAAGGATCGAAGTCGGGAACACTGGACAGTGGCCCCGGGAAGTCAAGGGCTCCGCCTGGGAAGGGGCGGGAAGCGTGGCCCAAGGCCCGGCGGCGCCGTGGACGCTCCAGAGACGGGCAGTGGCACAAGGCGCACAGCCCGGCCGCCTGGCGTGTGGGGCTACAGGAAGTGGAGTCTCGGTGGACCCTGGTGGCCGCCACGTCTGGGCGGGACTAGAGGAAGCTGCTCCGAAGGAGGCCGGGCCGCGGTTCTGCGGGCATTTGGCCGCGTGTCCCTTCCCCTCGGCGCCAGAGGAGGTTCGGCCTAGGCGGGCCCAGGGCCCCGGAAGCCTCTCTGGGCCGCGGTGCGGCCCAGCCAGAGACCACCGCGGGCAACGGGAGTTCCGCCGCCCTTGGCGGCAGCGGCCGAGGCGGGCCCACCGACCTTCTTCTGTCCAGCTCAGAGACGACACGTGGAGCCTGGCTACCCAGTGCCGAGGGCGCCCGAGGCCCAGCGAGAGCTGGCAGTCCGAGTCCAGAAGGGGACGGCGCTCGCGGGACGCAGGAGCCACCGCAGGAGGAGGCCTTCACCTGAGCCGAAGAGTCCAGTCAGTCGGTGGCTGCGCTGCCGTCTCGCGCGGTCTCCGGGATGGTGGCCCAGGCCTGACCTGGCCTGTCCCGAGGGCTCCCGGACGGGGCTCCCGGAGAGGAGAGGGCAGGACACGAGAGGAGAGGAGAGGAGCTGAGCAGAGCCCCGCCGAGTGGACCCCCGGGCCGTGCATTTGCAGCAGGCTTCAGCTTTCTCCCCACGAGGCCCTGAGCCTCAGTTCAGCGATGAGCAGGAAAGGCCCCGGCTTGCATTCCGGCCTGGCCCTCCGGGTCTCGGCCGTGTGCTTGCACCTGCAGCCCAGCCAGGGAATCAAGGGGAAGGGGTCTGAAGAAGCTGCCTGAAGCTCACCTCTGATGGACTGAGAGGAACGCCTCCCCCCCCCCGCCCCCTTGACCACCCTCTCCCCCATGACCACCACTCGTCCAGCTTGTCTGCCAAGGCCGGGAACGAGGTGCATACTCCTGGGCACGCGGCGGTGCCTTCGAGTCCCCGGCTGACCCGATAGGCCGCTTCTGGAGCAAGCTGTGCGGTGGCCCGTTCCTGCCCTTTTGCCCAGCTCTTATCTGCCGGGGCGGGGGTGCGTGGTGGGCTGGTGTGTGTGTGGGGGTCCGGTCCCGGGGCGGGGTGCGGTGTGGGGGAGGGCTTCCGACTGGGAGCAAGTCTCCAGGCTGGACCCCTCCCTCCCTCCACACGTACCCCTCCTGGAAGGGCGCTGAAACCCTCCCCGCGCCCCTCTCCTTTCGCGCCTGTGAGTCGCCCGACACGTTGTCAGGCCATCTTACGTGGGCAGAGCCTTTCCTTGGGGCCGGGTCCTGAGGTAGCTAGGCGCTCTGACTGGTGGCCCGCCGCAGGTGCCCTCAGCGTGCCCCTCTGGCCGGGGCCAACGGCGGCACCTGCAGAACGTGGAGCCGCTTGTGAAAACTCCCAGGAGTCTTCCCCAAACGAGAGGGCCCCCGGGTCGTCCACGGGGAGGGAGGCCGAGGAATAGGGCGTCCCCCGGCCGCGGAGTTCCTGTTCCCGAGGTGAGCTCGGGTGCGGAAAACGGACCGGGATCCCCTCGCTGCGGACGGTGCCGTCCCTCTCTGCGTACCGATCGATCGTGGCCCACTTGGCGTCCCATCGCCAGTGGGTCCTGGGCACCCTGTGTCCTGCGGCACAGGAAGGGCCTCACGGGATGCGGCGGGGCCTGGGATCGGGACTCTCTATGGCGGGAGCAAGAAGTAGAGAAACCGAAACCCAGATCCAACTGTGAGAGGGTGGAACGTGCACAGCGCCCCTGCATTGCTCTTCCTCGTCTGCGTCTGGGAGCAAGCACTAACGAGGACACGTTCTCCGGGCTGTCTGCAGGGTGCTGCCCCCGACAGGGGACCGGGCGGCCACCTCCTCCCCTTTCCCCGTGGTCCACGGTGGCTGGGCCCGGGGCCTCCGCCGGGGCACCGGCAGCGGGTCCTGGGTCCCCGGTGGCCCTGAGACCCCAGGGACCCCACTGGCCGGCCTCGCTCCTGCAGGGAGGGCCAGGATCCAGGGGCCAGATGCCCTGGGGTGGGAGCTTCAGCTCCCTGTTCCTGAACATGGCGGCTGCCGAGGCCACGGCCCCGAGGGTGGGGAGCGCGGCGGGCCTGGCAGCCAGGGGCTCCTCGGTGGGCGAGCCCGGCCCCGAACCCCACCGCGTGTGGCTTCCACACCTACCGCGGAGGCGTGCCGGGCGGCCAGGTTCGGCCCGGGAATCCTCCCAGTGCCCCGAAGCCAGCCCTCCTCCCCGTCACGGGCCTTCCCCACGGTATGCACAGGCAGGGGCTGGAGGCCGTGCTGAAAAAGCTTCCGCTTGATGGCACTGTTGCTCCAGAAATGCCCAGCGCCTTCGCGAGCGTGGCCTCTCCCTCCGCCCTTTGCGGATCAAAAAAGGCCCAGGGAAAAAGGCCCAGGGAGGCCCAAGAGCCACCCAAGCCTTCCGAGTGGGCTGGGACCTACTGGGGGGTTGGGGGAGGCGGTGTCTCTTCCTTTTGGGGCTTCTCCTTGGCAGTAGGAACGCACAGGTAAAGACCTCCCAAGGAATCCGTGCCTCGGTGGGTCCATCTCCACACCCCTCTGGGAGGGGTCTGGAGTCCACGTTGCCTGGCCCACAGGTCCTGGCGACCGGGACCCTGTCATGTCTGCACACCTGGGGACGGGCATCCACCTGGGTCGTGTCGGGCAGAACCCTGGCCCTCTCAGGACATTGATTCAGAGCCAGAGCTGGCACAGGGACCTGGGTTCCTCGTCTTCCTGCGTGGTTGCCTCTCTGCTGTTCTCATCCCGCTACGTGAACTGGCTTAAGGGCTCAGGAGCAGGCCCGAGAGGGTCTAGGCCACTGTGGCAGCGGGAGGCACTGACGGGGACCCAAGGGAGCTGGGGCACATTGCCCCTGCTCACCTCCAGGGGCGTCAGGCGGTCACTCTGCCACGGAGTGCCCGGGGTCGGGGGTGCAGGGAGGTGGTTTGGCGTTGCTGGGACAGGTGTACATCCCAGCGGCTCCCCTCCATCCGCACAGACAGATGACCCTGGGGAGGGCCATCAGTTCAGTAGACCCTTCTGGGGAGCTCTCCATGGGAGTGTGTCTGTACTCTCGCCTCAAACCCCCCCGGACTCGTTCGTCGGTTCATTCACTCGTTCCCTGCTCCACTCGTTCATTCGTAAGCACGCAGGTACACGAACGTGTGCGTGGGCGCGCGTGCGTATCACGTGTGCGTCGTGCGTATCACGTGTGCGTCGTGCGTAAGCTCGCGTACGTGCGCCTACAGGGCGTGTACAAAAGGTCCCTTCTCTTGTACCTTCTCCCTGTAACCGCCTCGGGGGTGCCGCTGTGGATAGAACTTTCTCCCGGTCAAAGCCAAAGCCCTCGCCGTTGCTGGATGGCCGCTCCCAAGTTGTCCCCGTCTGCGGAGGGAAGCACGCGTCATTTCTGCGTGCGTATGTGTGCTCCCGGGGTTGAATGCAGGTGGGGGCAACGGGCCGCAGAGGGCTGTGTGCATGTCGCCTGCTCCCCGGCCCCAGCAGGCTCACGTAGCGATAGGTAGTCTTCTGCCTTTTCGGCTGCTCTCACGGCGCTATAGGCGTGCCGTGGCGTCGGCGCGTCTGTGCGGAGTCGACGTCGTGTCCTGCTAGGTCCCCTCCGTTTCTTTTCGGACAGCTGCCCAGGGTAGGGTGCCCTTGTCTGTGCCCGGAGGCAGGAGCGTAGGGTGTCTCACGTGCCCCTCCTCTTTGGACGCTAGGCTTCCGCCTTGTTCCTTCCTCTCCTCTTCTGTCTCCCACGGAAGTGGCTCTGAGGCGCGGGCCACTGAGTCTGTCGTTACCAGGGTGTGGGTGAGCGTGACCAGGGTACGTTCTCCGGCGTCGGCGCCCACCCAGAGGAGAGGAGCAGGGTAGATCTCATGTGGGCCACGGCCCAGAGCACGTTCCCTTAATGCCCGGAAAGTACGTGCGGTGGACCTTTGTGCGGCCAGAGGGGAGACGAGTGGGTGCCCCTTTACCCACGCGTCCTAGGAACTGCTGGGAAGTTGTGGAGGACGCGCGCGGGCTTGCCAAGATACCTCGGGGTGTCCCGCCATAGTCGCACGTGTGCAGAGCCGAGGAGACAAGCTCCGCGCCTGTCAACACCAGGGTGTGATGGCTGTGCTTCCCGCCGGAAGGAGATTTAGGGGGATGACGGGATCAAGGTTTTCACTGGACGCGCTTCTTTGTGTACAAACTGCTTCTGTCTAACGACCCCCCTGCCCCGGCTGGCATCCGTGCCATTTCCGAAGGACGCGTGGAGTTGATTCTTCACGCTTGCGCCTCGTTCGGAAGTTTTTGGTTGGCCCGGGGGTGCCGGTACACTCGAGTAGGAACCGGAGGCACTCTCTCTCGAGGTTGCGCGGGCGGGGGTGTACGCGCACCCCCCCAGCCCCCCGTTCACCGGCACCGTGGTGGTCCCACACTGAGTGATGGGCGTTCGGTTCTCTCTCGTTGCAGAGGAGGCAGAGCGGAAGGAAAGGAGGAAGAGGGAAACCGGGGACGTCGGTCATCTCCAGGCGCTGGTGTTCTGGGTGAGTGCGTGCTCTTCTGTTCCCTCCCCTTCCCCCGTCCGAAATAGTCTATTTCATCAGAGGAAAAAGTCAGTGATTCTGCTAGTTCAGCAAGGCTCAAGAAGGAGGGACTCCCAGGTGGGATCGTGGCACGGGGACACTGGTGTACTGTGCCGGAGTTCTTGGCCACGGTAGGAAAGGCTCTCGAGTCGGATCCTGACTGGGGGGCCGGAAGAAAGAGGTGCATGGACGAGCATCTGTGTACGGTTACCCTAGGTGATCGGTACGTAGCATTTGAGGTCCGTGTCCTGCGGGGGCGGGGAGAGTGGAAAGGGATCGGGCCCGGGCCGCTTGCACCGGCACCAGGGCCCGGTCTGGGCTCCGGCCTCCGTGAAGCCAACCGCCCGTGACGTGATCACTCGGCGCCCCACCTCACCCCCGAGAAGCAGCAGTGCCAGCCCAGCCCGACGTGGGGGCCGGCGGTGGGGAGACCCTTTGAGGGGGAGCCAGGCCTCGTGGGCTTTTTGCCTCCTGTGCTCTGAGTGGAGCCCGTGATAGCCGTTCCTCCCGTCCTCTCCTGATCGCTCTTGGGCCCGGCTCTCTCCGCCGTGGCCCTCCACCAAGCCAGGAAGGACTCGGGGACGTGCCCTTGCGGGATGATGAAGAGGGGGCGCCCGCTGGGCGGCGTGGAGGTTTGGCACGGGGCAGCCCTCTGTGGGGCTCCTTGCACTCCCCAAGTCTGCCTCTTGACAAACCAAGGAACTTGACAGTGTGGGGCCTTCCAGGAGGTGTACGTCCCCTTCTTCCGTGTGGGACATGTCGCCTGAGTGGGTGCGTGACCGGCAGCCGGAGGTGTTTTCTTTCTGTCTCTGTTTCTCCCTTCTCCTTCCTGTCTTCTGTTGAAACAGTCTTGCCGGGAGGAGGACGCCTCCTACCCTGGCTCAGAGTAATTGAAGGCTTCTCCAGGCGGGCTGGTGAGCGGGTGGCGCCGTGGTTTAGCGAGGGGTCGGCGGCGCGGCTGACGTTCCGTGGTTAGCGAAGGGCGGAGGCAGGGTTCGAGCAGCAAGGGCAGCGTGGCATTTCTGGGGTGACACTGCCTTCCAGAGGACCCTGTTTGGCCATCCCAAGAGCCCTTCACGGTAATATCTGGGCGTCGAGTCAAGTCCTCCGGCGTGGGGCGTGGGTCCCGGAAGACGTGCACTGAGCACGGCGGGGCTCTTGCGGCTTTTCTTTCCTCGACGCACCTCGGTACCGCGGCTTGAAAGAATTGCCAAGGCCCGGAGGCGCAGCAGATTCGGAGTTAGAGAAAGAGAGGAAGGCGTGCTGAGACAAAAGCCAGGGAAAAGGAGAGAAGATGCGATCCCGTCCCGTCCCGCCCCGTCCCTCCGGTTCTTTTCAGCACGGAGGACGCGTGGTGCTTCCCGAGGCGGCGGTGGACCAGAGCTCTCTTCTCTTTCCAAGGCCTCGTGTCCGCGGAGCACTTGGCATCCAGAGTGTGTTCCTTGAGCCAACATGGGTGGGGCCGGTGGCGGCAGTGCCCCCAGTGGCCCACCCCGCCCTCCACCCAAGTCAGTGCGACCAGGCAGGCGCTGAGAGGATGCTTAAGGGCAGGAACCTGTGTCTAAACCACATTCGCCAGTGCACCGCAAAGAAACTAAAGAGGAGTCCGCGGTGGCTCCCAGTCGCTCCGAGGTGTAAAGCACAGCGAGTTGGCGGGAGCCTACACCCACCCACACACCCACCCCGGGGGTGTCTTCCCATCCCTGGCCTTCCCCTGGGCGGTGTCAGGAGACTGACCCGCTCCGGCGTCTCTGGGGCAGCGCCCGGCGGCCCTCCCGACGGACCCGTGCGTGCCACCGTCCACGCCTGAACAGCAAACCCCACTGCCACCCTCCCGCCCCCGGGCCGCCGCGGGAGAAGAGCCAGGTCCTCGGGGGAAGTCCATCGTCTTGGCATAGGAGGCCGAGCTCGTCCCGCACCGCGTCTGTGGCTGTGGGCTGCCGGCCCTTTGCTTCGGGCTGCTTGCCCCTCGGTGACTGGTGAGAAGGTGCCTCGCCGGGCACCGGCCAGACGTGACTGGATCTCTGTGCTCACACTCAGAGTGTTTCCCGAGGCGTTAGGCAAATGTGGGCTGCTAAAGACACAGCTGCCGGTCCAACGGCTGGGTGCCTGGATGGGGAGTCCTAACGGCAGGCTAAGAGGACCCCACAGAGACGAGGCCCCGCAGGATGCAGGGCCAGAGTTTGAGGCGCGCCCCTCTGAAGTGGCCGGGTTGATGAGCCATCCTGCCTTTGGCAGGTTGGGCAGAGGTTGGCATTTCGTTTTTCCCTCGGCAAAGGGCAGAGGGAGAGGGCCTGGGGGAGGGGAAGGGGCAGGGCAGGTTGGCATTCGTGGTGCAGTAGTGCCAATCAAGAGGAACGGGTCCGCCGATCCCGCGAACCCTGTACCCGTCCCTTCCTGGGGAGGAGTGACGAAGGATCGAAGTCGGGAACACTGGACAGTGGCCCCGGGAAGTCAAGGGCTCCGCCTGGGAAGGGGCGGGAAGCGTGGCCCAAGGCCCGGCGGCGCCGTGGACGCTCCAGAGACGGGCAGTGGCACAAGGCGCACAGCCCGGCCGCCTGGCGTGTGGGGCTACAGGAAGTGGAGTCTCGGTGGACCCTGGTGGCCGCCACGTCTGGGCGGGACTAGAGGAAGCTGCTCCGAAGGAGGCCGGGCCGCGGTTCTGCGGGCATTTGGCCGCGTGTCCCTTCCCCTCGGCGCCAGAGGAGGTTCGGCCTAGGCGGGCCCAGGGCCCCGGAAGCCTCTCTGGGCCGCGGTGCGGCCCAGCCAGAGACCACCGCGGGCAACGGGAGTTCCGCCGCCCTTGGCGGCAGCGGCCGAGGCGGGCCCACCGACCTTCTTCTGTCCAGCTCAGAGACGACACGTGGAGCCTGGCTACCCAGTGCCGAGGGCGCCCGAGGCCCAGCGAGAGCTGGCAGTCCGAGTCCAGAAGGGGACGGCGCTCGCGGGACGCAGGAGCCACCGCAGGAGGAGGCCTTCACCTGAGCCGAAGAGTCCAGTCAGTCGGTGGCTGCGCTGCCGTCTCGCGCGGTCTCCGGGATGGTGGCCCAGGCCTGACCTGGCCTGTCCCGAGGGCTCCCGGACGGGGCTCCCGGAGAGGAGAGGGCAGGACACGAGAGGAGAGGAGAGGAGCTGAGCAGAGCCCCGCCGAGTGGACCCCCGGGCCGTGCATTTGCAGCAGGCTTCAGCTTTCTCCCCACGAGGCCCTGAGCCTCAGTTCAGCGATGAGCAGGAAAGGCCCCGGCTTGCATTCCGGCCTGGCCCTCCGGGTCTCGGCCGTGTGCTTGCACCTGCAGCCCAGCCAGGGAATCAAGGGGAAGGGGTCTGAAGAAGCTGCCTGAAGCTCACCTCTGATGGACTGAGAGGAACGCCTCCCCCCCCCCCGCCCCCTTGACCACCCTCTCCCCCATGACCACCACTCGTCCAGCTTGTCTGCCAAGGCCGGGAACGAGGTGCATACTCCTGGGCACGCGGCGGTGCCTTCGAGTCCCCGGCTGACCCGATAGGCCGCTTCTGGAGCAAGCTGTGCGGTGGCCCGTTCCTGCCCTTTTGCCCAGCTCTTATCTGCCGGGGCGGGGGTGCGTGGTGGGCTGGTGTGTGTGTGGGGGTCCGGTCCCGGGGCGGGGTGCGGTGTGGGGGAGGGCTTCCGACTGGGAGCAAGTCTCCAGGCTGGACCCCTCCCTCCCTCCAGACGTACCCCTCCTGGAAGGGCGCTGAAACCCTCCCCGCGCCCCTCTCCTTTCGCGCCTGTGAGTCGCCCGACACGTTGTCAGGCCATCTTACGTGGGCAGAGCCTTTCCTTGGGGCCGGGTCCTGAGGTAGCTAGGCGCTCTGACTGGTGGCCCGCCGCAGGTGCCCTCAGCGTGCCCCTCTGGCCGGGGCCAACGGCGGCACCTGCAGAACGTGGAGCCGCTTGTGAAAACTCCCAGGAGTCTTCCCCAAACGAGAGGGCCCCCGGGTCGTCCACGGGGAGGGAGGCCGAGGAATAGGGCGTCCCCCGGCCGCGGAGTTCCTGTTCCCGAGGTGAGCTCGGGTGCGGAAAACGGACCGGGATCCCCTCGCTGCGGACGGTGCCGTCCCTCTCTGCGTACCGATCGATCGTGGCCCACTTGGCGTCCCATCGCCAGTGGGTCCTGGGCACCCTGTGTCCTGCGGCACAGGAAGGGCCTCACGGGATGCGGCGGGGCCTGGGATCGGGACTCTCTATGGCGGGAGCAAGAAGTAGAGAAACCGAAACCCAGATCCAACTGTGAGAGGGTGGAACGTGCACAGCGCCCCTGCATTGCTCTTCCTCGTCTGCGTCTGGGAGCAAGCACTAACGAGGACACGTTCTCCGGGCTGTCTGCAGGGTGCTGCCCCCGACAGGGGACCGGGCGGCCACCTCCTCCCCTTTCCCCGTGGTCCACGGTGGCTGGGCCCGGGGCCTCCGCCGGGGCACCGGCAGCGGGTCCTGGGTCCCCGGTGGCCCTGAGACCCCAGGGACCCCACTGGCCGGCCTCGCTCCTGCAGGGAGGGCCAGGATCCAGGGGCCAGATGCCCTGGGGTGGGAGCTTCAGCTCCCTGTTCCTGAACATGGCGGCTGCCGAGGCCACGGCCCCGAGGGTGGGGAGCGCGGCGGGCCTGGCAGCCAGGGGCTCCTCGGTGGGCGAGCCCGGCCCCGAACCCCACCGCGTGTGGCTTCCACACCTACCGCGGAGGCGTGCCGGGCGGCCAGGTTCGGCCCGGGAATCCTCCCAGTGCCCCGAAGCCAGCCCTCCTCCCCGTCACGGGCCTTCCCCACGGTATGCACAGGCAGGGGCTGGAGGCCGTGCTGAAAAAGCTTCCGCTTGATGGCACTGTTGCTCCAGAAATGCCCAGCGCCTTCGCGAGCGTGGCCTCTCCCTCCGCCCTTTGCGGATCAAAAAAGGCCCAGGGAAAAAGGCCCAGGGAGGCCCAAGAGCCACCCAAGCCTTCCGAGTGGGCTGGGACCTACTGGGGGGTTGGGGGAGGCGGTGTCTCTTCCTTTTGGGGCTTCTCCTTGGCAGTAGGAGCGCACAGGTAAAGACCTCCCAAGGAATCCGTGCCTCGGTGGGTCCATCTCCACACCCCTCTGGGAGGGGTCTGGAGTCCACGTTGCCTGGCCCACAGGTCCTGGCGACCGGGACCCTGTCATGTCTGCACACCTGGGGACGGGCATCCACCTGGGTCGTGTCGGGCAGAACCCTGGCCCTCTCAGGACATTGATTCAGAGCCAGAGCTGGCACAGGGACCTGGGTTCCTCGTCTTCCTGCGTGGTTGCCTCTCTGCTGTTCTCATCCCGCTACGTGAACTGGCTTAAGGGCTCAGGAGCAGGCCCGAGAGGGTCTAGGCCACTGTGGCAGCGGGAGGCACTGACGGGGACCCAAGGGAGCTGGGGCACATTGCCCCTGCTCACCTCCAGGGGCGTCAGGCGGTCACTCTGCCACGGAGTGCCCGGGGTCGGGGGTGCAGGGAGGTGGTTTGGCGTTGCTGGGACAGGTGTACATCCCAGCGGCTCCCCTCCATCCGCACAGACAGATGACCCTGGGGAGGGCCATCAGTTCAGTAGACCCTTCTGGGGAGCTCTCCATGGGAGTGTGTCTGTACTCTCGCCTCAAACCCCCCCGGACTCGTTCGTCGGTTCATTCACTCGTTCCCTGCTCCACTCGTTCATTCGTAAGCACGCAGGTACACGAACGTGTGCGTGGGCGCGCGTGCGTATCACGTGTGCGTCGTGCGTATCACGTGTGCGTCGTGCGTAAGCTCGCGTACGTGCGCCTACAGGGCGTGTACAAAAGGTCCCTTCTCTTGTACCTTCTCCCTGTAACCGCCTCGGGGGTGCCGCTGTGGATAGAACTTTCTCCCGGTCAAAGCCAAAGCCCTCGCCGTTGCTCGATGGCCGCTCCCAAGTTGTCCCCGTCTGCGGAGGGAAGCACGCGTCATTTCTGCGTGCGTATGTGTGCTCCCGGGGTTGAATGCAGGTGGGGGCAACGGGCCGCAGAGGGCTGTGTGCATGTCGCCTGCTCCCCGGCCCCAGCAGGCTCACGTAGCGATAGGTAGTCTTCTGCCTTTTCGGCTGCTCTCACGGCGCTATAGGCGTGCCGTGGCGTCGGCGCGTCTGTGCGGAGTCGACGTCGTGTCCTGCTAGGTCCCCTCCGTTTCTTTTCGGACAGCTGCCCAGGGTAGGGTGCCCTTGTCTGTGCCCGGAGGCAGGAGCGTAGGGTGTCTCACGTGCCCCTCCTCTTTGGACGCTAGGCTTCCGCCCTGTTCCTTCCTCTCCTCTTCTGTCTCCCACGGAAGTGGCTCTGAGGCGCGGGCCACTGAGTCTGTCGTTACCAGGGTGTGGGTGAGCGTGACCAGGGTACGTTCTCCGGCGTCGGCGCCCACCCAGAGGAGAGGAGCAGGGTAGATCTCATGTGGGCCACGGCCCAGAGCACGTTCCCTTAATGCCCGGAAAGTACGTGCGGTGGACCTTTGTGCGGCCAGAGGGGAGACGAGTGGGTGCCCCTTTACCCACGCGTCCTAGGAACTGCTGGGAAGTTGTGGAGGACGCGCGCGGGCTTGCCAAGATACCTCGGGGTGTCCCGCCATAGTCGCACGTGTGCAGAGCCGAGGAGACAAGCTCCGCGCCTGTCAACACCAGGGTGTGATGGCTGTGCTTCCCGCCGGAAGGAGATTTAGGGGGATGACGGGATCAAGGTTTTCACTGGACGCGCTTCTTTGTGTACAAACTGCTTCTGTCTAACGACCCCCCTGCCCCGGCTGGCATCCGTGCCATTTCCGAAGGACGCGTGGAGTTGATTCTTCACGCTTGCGCCTCGTTCGGAAGTTTTTGGTTGGCCCGGGGGTGCCGGTACACTCGAGTAGGAACCGGAGGCACTCTCTCTCGAGGTTGCGCGGGCGGGGGTGTACGCGGACCCCCCCAGCCCCCCGTTCACCGGCACCGTGGTGGTCCCACACTGAGTGATGGGCGTTCGGTTCTCTCTCGTTGCAGAGGAGGCAGAGCGGAAGGAAAGGAGGAAGAGGGAAACCGGGGACGTCGGTCATCTCCAGGCGCTGGTGTTCTGGGTGAGTGCGTGCTCTTCTGTGCTCTCCCCTTCCCCCGTCCGAAATAGTCTATTTCATCAGCGGAAAAAGTCAGTGATTCTGCTAGTTCAGCAAGGCTCAAGAAGGAGGGACTCCCAGGTGGGATCGTGGCACGGGGACACTGGTGTACTGTGCCGGAGTTCTTGGCCACGGTAGGAAAGGCTCTCGAGTCGGATCCTGACTGGGGGGCCGGAAGAAAGAGGTGCATGGACGAGCATCTGTGTACGGTTACCCTAGGTGATCGGTACGTAGCATTTGAGGTCCGTGTCCTGCGGGGGCGGGGAGAGTGGAAAGGGATCGGGCCCGGGCCGCTTGCACCGGCACCAGGGCCCGGTCTGGGCTCCGGCCTCCGTGAAGCCAACCGCCCGTGACGTGATCACTCGGCGCCCCACCTCACCCCCGAGAAGCAGCAGTGCCAGCCCAGCCCGACGTGGGGGCCGGCGGTGGGGAGACCCTTTGAGGGGGAGCCAGGCCTCGTGGGCTTTTTGCCTCCTGTGCTCTGAGTGGAGCCCGTGATAGCCGTTCCTCCCGTCCTCTCCTGATCGCTCTTGGGCCCGGCTCTCTCCGCCGTGGCCCTCCACCAAGCCAGGAAGGACTCGGGGACGTGCCCTTGCGGGATGATGAAGAGGGGGCGCCCGCTGGGCGGCGTGGAGGTTTGGCACGGGGCAGCCCTCTGTGGGGCTCCTTGCACTCCCCAAGTCTGCCTCTTGACAAACCAAGGAACTTGACAGTGTGGGGCCTTCCAGGAGGTGTACGTCCCCTTCTTCCGTGTGGGACATGTCGCCTGAGTGGGTGCGTGACCGGCAGCCGGAGGTGTTTTCTTTCTGTCTCTGTTTCTCCCTTCTCCTTCCTGTCTTCTGTTGAAACAGTCTTGCCGGGAGGAGGACGCCTCCTACCCTGGCTCAGAGTAATTGAAGGCTTCTCCAGGCGGGCTGGTGAGCGGGTGGCGCCGTGGTTTAGCGAGGGGTCGGCGGCGCGGCTGACGTTCCGTGGTTAGCGAAGGGCGGAGGCAGGGTTCGAGCAGCAAGGGCAGCGTGGCATTTCTGGGGTGACACTGCCTTCCAGAGGACCCTGTTTGGCCATCCCAAGAGCCCTTCACGGTAATATCTGGGCGTCGAGTCAAGTCCTCCGGCGTGGGGCGTGGGTCCCGGAAGACGTGCACTGAGCACGGCGGGGCTCTTGCGGCTTTTCTTTCCTCGACGCACCTCGGTACCGCGGCTTGAAAGAATTGCCAAGGCCCGGAGGCGCAGCAGATTCGGAGTTAGAGAAAGAGAGGAAGGCGTGCTGAGACAAAAGCCAGGGAAAAGGAGAGAAGATGCGATCCCGTCCCGTCCCGCCCCGTCCCTCCGGTTCTTTTCAGCACGGAGGACGCGTGGTGCTTCCCGAGGCGGCGGTGGACCAGAGCTCTCTTCTCTTTCCAAGGCCTCGTGTCCGCGGAGCACTTGGCATCCAGAGTGTGTTCCTTGAGCCAACATGGGTGGGGCCGGTGGCGGCAG
Organism: Orcinus orca; assembly: GCF_937001465.1. Taxonomy (NCBI): domain Eukaryota; kingdom Metazoa; phylum Chordata; class Mammalia; order Artiodactyla; family Delphinidae; genus Orcinus; species Orcinus orca. The sequence goes on along the minus strand of NC_064580.1, from coordinate 100,808,225 downwards.
TGCCCCCAGTGGCCCACCCCGCCCTCCACCCAAGTCAGTGCGACCAGGCAGGCGCTGAGAGGATGCTTAAGGGCAGGAACCTGTGTCTAAACCACATTCGCCAGTGCACCGCAAAGAAACTAAAGAGGAGTCCGCGGTGGCTCCCAGTCGCTCCGAGGTGTAAAGCACAGCGAGTTGGCGGGAGCCTACACCCACCCACACACCCACCCCGGGGGTGTCTTCCCATCCCTGGCCTTCCCCTGGGCGGTGTCAGGAGACTGACCCGCTCCGGCGTCTCTGGGGCAGCGCCCGGCGGCCCTCCCGACGGACCCGTGCGTGCCACCGTCCACGCCTGAACACCAAACCCCACTGCCACCCTCCCGCCCCCGGGCCGCCGCGGGAGAAGAGCCAGGTCCTCGGGGGAAGTCCATCGTCTTGGCATAGGAGGCCGAGCTCGTCCCGCACCGCGTCTGTGGCTGTGGGCTGCCGGCCCTTTGCTTCGGGCTGCTTGCCCCTCGGTGACTGGTGAGAAGGTGCCTCGCCGGGCACCGGCCAGACGTGACTGGATCTCTGTGCTCACACTCAGAGTGTTTCCCGAGGCGTTAGGCAAATGTGGGCTGCTAAAGACACAGCTGCCGGTCCAACGGCTGGGTGCCTGGATGGGGAGTCCTAACGGCAGGCTAAGAGGACCCCACAGAGACGAGGCCCCGCAGGATGCAGGGCCAGAGTTTGAGGCGCGCCCCTCTGAAGTGGCCGGGTTGATGAGCCATCCTGCCTTTGGCAGGTTGGGCAGAGGTTGGCATTTCGTTTTTCCCTCGGCAAAGGGCAGAGGGAGAGGGCCTGGGGGAGGGGAAGGGGCAGGGCAGGTTGGCATTCGTGGTGCAGTAGTGCCAATCAAGAGGAACGGGTCCGCCGATCCCGCGAACCCTGTACCCGTCCCTTCCTGGGGAGGAGTGACGAAGGATCGAAGTCGGGAACACTGGACAGTGGCCCCGGGAAGTCAAGGGCTCCGCCTGGGAAGGGGCGGGAAGCGTGGCCCAAGGCCCGGCGGCGCCGTGGACGCTCCAGAGACGGGCAGTGGCACAAGGCGCACAGCCCGGCCGCCTGGCGTGTGGGGCTACAGGAAGTGGAGTCTCGGTGGACCCTGGTGGCCGCCACGTCTGGGCGGGACTAGAGGAAGCTGCTCCGAAGGAGGCCGGGCCGCGGTTCTGCGGGCATTTGGCCGCGTGTCCCTTCCCCTCGGCGCCAGAGGAGGTTCGGCCTAGGCGGGCCCAGGGCCCCGGAAGCCTCTCTGGGCCGCGGTGCGGCCCAGCCAGAGACCACCGCGGGCAACGGGAGTTCCGCCGCCCTTGGCGGCAGCGGCCGAGGCGGGCCCACCGACCTTCTTCTGTCCAGCTCAGAGACGACACGTGGAGCCTGGCTACCCAGTGCCGAGGGCGCCCGAGGCCCAGCGAGAGCTGGCAGTCCGAGTCCAGAAGGGGACGGCGCTCGCGGGACGCAGGAGCCACCGCAGGAGGAGGCCTTCACCTGAGCCGAAGAGTCCAGTCAGTCGGTGGCTGCGCTGCCGTCTCGCGCGGTCTCCGGGATGGTGGCCCAGGCCTGACCTGGCCTGTCCCGAGGGCTCCCGGACGGGGCTCCCGGAGAGGAGAGGGCAGGACACGAGAGGAGAGGAGAGGAGCTGAGCAGAGCCCCGCCGAGTGGACCCCCGGGCCGTGCATTTGCAGCAGGCTTCAGCTTTCTCCCCACGAGGCCCTGAGCCTCAGTTCAGCGATGAGCAGGAAAGGCCCCGGCTTGCATTCCGGCCTGGCCCTCCGGGTCTCGGCCGTGTGCTTGCACCTGCAGCCCAGCCAGGGAATCAAGGGGAAGGGGTCTGAAGAAGCTGCCTGAAGCTCACCTCTGATGGACTGAGAGGAACGCCTCCCCCCCCCCCGCCCCCTTGACCACCCTCTCCCCCATGACCACCACTCGTCCAGCTTGTCTGCCAAGGCCGGGAACGAGGTGCATACTCCTGGGCACGCGGCGGTGCCTTCGAGTCCCCGGCTGACCCGATAGGCCGCTTCTGGAGCAAGCTGTGCGGTGGCCCGTTCCTGCCCTTTTGCCCAGCTCTTATCTGCCGGGGCGGGGGTGCGTGGTGGGCTGGTGTGTGTGTGGGGGTCCGGTCCCGGGGCGGGGTGCGGTGTGGGGGAGGGCTTCCGACTGGGAGCAAGTCTCCAGGCTGGACCCCTCCCTCCCTCCAGACGTACCCCTCCTGGAAGGGCGCTGAAACCCTCCCCGCGCCCCTCTCCTTTCGCGCCTGTGAGTCGCCCGACACGTTGTCAGGCCATCTTACGTGGGCAGAGCCTTTCCTTGGGGCCGGGTCCTGAGGTAGCTAGGCGCTCTGACTGGTGGCCCGCCGCAGGTGCCCTCAGCGTGCCCCTCTGGCCGGGGCCAACGGCGGCACCTGCAGAACGTGGAGCCGCTTGTGAAAACTCCCAGGAGTCTTCCCCAAACGAGAGGGCCCCCGGGTCGTCCACGGGGAGGGAGGCCGAGGAATAGGGCGTCCCCCGGCCGCGGAGTTCCTGTTCCCGAGGTGAGCTCGGGTGCGGAAAACGGACCGGGATCCCCTCGCTGCGGACGGTGCCGTCCCTCTCTGCGTACCGATCGATCGTGGCCCACTTGGCGTCCCATCGCCAGTGGGTCCTGGGCACCCTGTGTCCTGCGGCACAGGAAGGGCCTCACGGGATGCGGCGGGGCCTGGGATCGGGACTCTCTATGGCGGGAGCAAGAAGTAGAGAAACCGAAACCCAGATCCAACTGTGAGAGGGTGGAACGTGCACAGCGCCCCTGCATTGCTCTTCCTCGTCTGCGTCTGGGAGCAAGCACTAACGAGGACACGTTCTCCGGGCTGTCTGCAGGGTGCTGCCCCCGACAGGGGACCGGGCGGCCACCTCCTCCCCTTTCCCCGTGGTCCACGGTGGCTGGGCCCGGGGCCTCCGCCGGGGCACCGGCAGCGGGTCCTGGGTCCCCGGTGGCCCTGAGACCCCAGGGACCCCACTGGCCGGCCTCGCTCCTGCAGGGAGGGCCAGGATCCAGGGGCCAGATGCCCTGGGGTGGGAGCTTCAGCTCCCTGTTCCTGAACATGGCGGCTGCCGAGGCCACGGCCCCGAGGGTGGGGAGCGCGGCGGGCCTGGCAGCCAGGGGCTCCTCGGTGGGCGAGCCCGGCCCCGAACCCCACCGCGTGTGGCTTCCACACCTACCGCGGAGGCGTGCCGGGCGGCCAGGTTCGGCCCGGGAATCCTCCCAGTGCCCCGAAGCCAGCCCTCCTCCCCGTCACGGGCCTTCCCCACGGTATGCACAGGCAGGGGCTGGAGGCCGTGCTGAAAAAGCTTCCGCTTGATGGCACTGTTGCTCCAGAAATGCCCAGCGCCTTCGCGAGCGTGGCCTCTCCCTCCGCCCTTTGCGGATCAAAAAAGGCCCAGGGAAAAAGGCCCAGGGAGGCCCAAGAGCCACCCAAGCCTTCCGAGTGGGCTGGGACCTACTGGGGGGTTGGGGGAGGCGGTGTCTCTTCCTTTTGGGGCTTCTCCTTGGCAGTAGGAGCGCACAGGTAAAGACCTCCCAAGGAATCCGTGCCTCGGTGGGTCCATCTCCACACCCCTCTGGGAGGGGTCTGGAGTCCACGTTGCCTGGCCCACAGGTCCTGGCGACCGGGACCCTGTCATGTCTGCACACCTGGGGACGGGCATCCACCTGGGTCGTGTCGGGCAGAACCCTGGCCCTCTCAGGACATTGATTCAGAGCCAGAGCTGGCACAGGGACCTGGGTTCCTCGTCTTCCTGCGTGGTTGCCTCTCTGCTGTTCTCATCCCGCTACGTGAACTGGCTTAAGGGCTCAGGAGCAGGCCCGAGAGGGTCTAGGCCACTGTGGCAGCGGGAGGCACTGACGGGGACCCAAGGGAGCTGGGGCACATTGCCCCTGCTCACCTCCAGGGGCGTCAGGCGGTCACTCTGCCACGGAGTGCCCGGGGTCGGGGGTGCAGGGAGGTGGTTTGGCGTTGCTGGGACAGGTGTACATCCCAGCGGCTCCCCTCCATCCGCACAGACAGATGACCCTGGGGAGGGCCATCAGTTCAGTAGACCCTTCTGGGGAGCTCTCCATGGGAGTGTGTCTGTACTCTCGCCTCAAACCCCCCCGGACTCGTTCGTCGGTTCATTCACTCGTTCCCTGCTCCACTCGTTCATTCGTAAGCACGCAGGTACACGAACGTGTGCGTGGGCGCGCGTGCGTATCACGTGTGCGTCGTGCGTAAGCTCGTGTACGTGCGCCTACAGGGCGTGTACAAAAGGTCCCTTCTCTTGTACCTTCTCCCTGTAACCGCCTCGGGGGTGCCGCTGTGGATAGAACTTTCTCCCGGTCAAAGCCAAAGCCCTCGCCGTTGCTCGATGGCCGCTCCCAAGTTGTCCCCGTCTGCGGAGGGAAGCATGCGTCATTTCTGCGTGCGTATGTGTGCTCCCGGGGTTGAATGCAGGTGGGGGCAACGGGCCGCAGAGGGCTGTGTGCATGTCGCCTGCTCCCCGGCCCCAGCAGGCTCACGTAGCGATAGGTAGTCTTCTGCCTTTTCGGCTGCTCTCACGGCGCTATAGGCGTGCCGTGGCGTCGGCGCGTCTGTGCGGAGTCGACGTCGTGTCCTGCTAGGTCCCCTCCGTTTCTTTTCGGACAGCTGCCCAGGGTAGGGTGCCCTTGTCTGTGCCCGGAGGCAGGAGCGTAGGGTGTCTCACGTGCCCCTCCTCTTTGGACGCTAGGCTTCCGCCCTGTTCCTTCCTCTCCTCTTCTGTCTCCCACGGAAGTGGCTCTGAGGCGCGGGCCACTGAGTCTGTCGTTACCAGGGTGTGGGTGAGCGTGACCAGGGTACGTTCTCCGGCGTCGGCGCCCACCCAGAGGAGAGGAGCAGGGTAGATCTCATGTGGGCCACGGCCCAGAGCACGTTCCCTTAATGCCCGGAAAGTACGTGCGGTGGACCTTTGTGCGGCCAGAGGGGAGACGAGTGGGTGCCCCTTTACCCACGCGTCCTAGGAACTGCTGGGAAGTTGTGGAGGACGCGCGCGGGCTTGCCAAGATACCTCGGGGTGTCCCGCCATAGTCGCACGTGTGCAGAGCCGAGGAGACAAGCTCCGCGCCTGTCAACACCAGGGTGTGATGGCTGTGCTTCCCGCCGGAAGGAGATTTAGGGGGATGACGGGATCAAGGTTTTCACTGGACGCGCTTCTTTGTGTACAAACTGCTTCTGTCTAACGACCCCCCTGCCCCGGCTGGCATCCGTGCCATTTCCGAAGGACGCGTGGAGTTGATTCTTCACGCTTGCGCCTCGTTCGGAAGTTTTTGGTTGGCCCGGGGGTGCCGGTACACTCGAGTAGGAACCGGAGGCACTCTCTCTCGAGGTTGCGCGGGCGGGGGTGTACGCGGACCCCCCCAGCCCCCCGTTCACCGGCACCGTGGTGGTCCCACACTGAGTGATGGGCGTTCGGTTCTCTCTCGTTGCAGAGGAGGCAGAGCGGAAGGAAAGGAGGAAGAGGGAAACCGGGGACGTCGGTCATCTCCAGGCGCTGGTGTTCTGGGTGAGTGCGTGCTCTTCTGTGCTCTCCCCTTCCCCCGTCCGAAATAGTCTATTTCATCAGCGGAAAAAGTCAGTGATTCTGCTAGTTCAGCAAGGCTCAAGAAGGAGGGACTCCCAGGTGGGATCGTGGCACGGGGACACTGGTGTACTGTGCCGGAGTTCTTGGCCACGGTAGGAAAGGCTCTCGAGTCGGATCCTGACTGGGGGGCCGGAAGAAAGAGGTGCATGGACGAGCATCTGTGTACGGTTACCCTAGGTGATCGGTACGTAGCATTTGAGGTCCGTGTCCTGCGGGGGCGGGGAGAGTGGAAAGGGATCGGGCCCGGGCCGCTTGCACCGGCACCAGGGCCCGGTCTGGGCTCCGGCCTCCGTGAAGCCAACCGCCCGTGACGTGATCACTCGGCGCCCCACCTCACCCCCGAGAAGCAGCAGTGCCAGCCCAGCCCGACGTGGGGGCCGGCGGTGGGGAGACCCTTTGAGGGGGAGCCAGGCCTCGTGGGCTTTTTGCCTCCTGTGCTCTGAGTGGAGCCCGTGATAGCCGTTCCTCCCGTCCTCTCCTGATCGCTCTTGGGCCCGGCTCTCTCCGCCGTGGCCCTCCACCAAGCCAGGAAGGACTCGGGGACGTGCCCTTGCGGGATGATGAAGAGGGGGCGCCCGCTGGGCGGCGTGGAGGTTTGGCACGGGGCAGCCCTCTGTGGGGCTCCTTGCACTCCCCAAGTCTGCCTCTTGACAAACCAAGGAACTTGACAGTGTGGGGCCTTCCAGGAGGTGTACGTCCCCTTCTTCCGTGTGGGACATGTCGCCTGAGTGGGTGCGTGACCGGCAGCCGGAGGTGTTTTCTTTCTGTCTCTGTTTCTCCCTTCTCCTTCCTGTCTTCTGTTGAAACAGTCTTGCCGGGAGGAGGACGCCTCCTACCCTGGCTCAGAGTAATTGAAGGCTTCTCCAGGCGGGCTGGTGAGCGGGTGGCGCCGTGGTTTAGCGAGGGGTCGGCGGCGCGGCTGACGTTCCGTGGTTAGCGAAGGGCGGAGGCAGGGTTCGAGCAGCAAGGGCAGCGTGGCATTTCTGGGGTGACACTGCCTTCCAGAGGACCCTGTTTGGCCATCCCAAGAGCCCTTCACGGTAATATCTGGGCGTCGAGTCAAGTCCTCCGGCGTGGGGCGTGGGTCCCGGAAGACGTGCACTGAGCACGGCGGGGCTCTTGCGGCTTTTCTTTCCTCGACGCACCTCGGTACCGCGGCTTGAAAGAATTGCCAAGGCCCGGAGGCGCAGCAGATTCGGAGTTAGAGAAAGAGAGGAAGGCGTGCTGAGACAAAAGCCAGGGAAAAGGAGAGAAGATGCGATCCCGTCCCGTCCCGCCCCGTCCCTCCGGTTCTTTTCAGCACGGAGGACGCGTGGTGCTTCCCGAGGCGGCGGTGGACCAGAGCTCTCTTCTCTTTCCAAGGCCTCGTGTCCGCGGAGCACTTGGCATCCAGAGTGTGTTCCTTGAGCCAACATGGGTGGGGCCGGTGGCGGCAGTGCCCCCAGTGGCCCACCCCGCCCTCCACCCAAGTCAGTGCGACCAGGCAGGCGCTGAGAGGATGCTTAAGGGCAGGAACCTGTGTCTAAACCACATTCGCCAGTGCACCGCAAAGAAACTAAAGAGGAGTCCGCGGTGGCTCCCAGTCGCTCCGAGGTGTAAAGCACAGCGAGTTGGCGGGAGCCTACACCCACCCACACACCCACCCCGGGGGTGTCTTCCCATCCCTGGCCTTCCCCTGGGCGGTGTCAGGAGACTGACCCGCTCCGGCGTCTCTGGGGCAGCGCCCGGCGGCCCTCCCGACGGACCCGTGCGTGCCACCGTCCACGCCTGAACACCAAACCCCACTGCCACCCTCCCGCCCCCGGGCCGCCGCGGGAGAAGAGCCAGGTCCTCGGGGGAAGTCCATCGTCTTGGCATAGGAGGCCGAGCTCGTCCCGCACCGCGTCTGTGGCTGTGGGCTGCCGGCCCTTTGCTTCGGGCTGCTTGCCCCTCGGTGACTGGTGAGAAGGTGCCTCGCCGGGCACCGGCCAGACGTGACTGGATCTCTGTGCTCACACTCAGAGTGTTTCCCGAGGCGTTAGGCAAATGTGGGCTGCTAAAGACACAGCTGCCGGTCCAACGGCTGGGTGCCTGGATGGGGAGTCCTAACGGCAGGCTAAGAGGACCCCACAGAGACGAGGCCCCGCAGGATGCAGGGCCAGAGTTTGAGGCGCGCCCCTCTGAAGTGGCCGGGTTGATGAGCCATCCTGCCTTTGGCAGGTTGGGCAGAGGTTGGCATTTCGTTTTTCCCTCGGCAAAGGGCAGAGGGAGAGGGCCTGGGGGAGGGGAAGGGGCAGGGCAGGTTGGCATTCGTGGTGCAGTAGTGCCAATCAAGAGGAACGGGTCCGCCGATCCCGCGAACCCTGTACCCGTCCCTTCCTGGGGAGGAGTGACGAAGGATCGAAGTCGGGAACACTGGACAGTGGCCCCGGGAAGTCAAGGGCTCCGCCTGGGAAGGGGCGGGAAGCGTGGCCCAAGGCCCGGCGGCGCCGTGGACGCTCCAGAGACGGGCAGTGGCACAAGGCGCACAGCCCGGCCGCCTGGCGTGTGGGGCTACAGGAAGTGGAGTCTCGGTGGACCCTGGTGGCCGCCACGTCTGGGCGGGACTAGAGGAAGCTGCTCCGAAGGAGGCCGGGCCGCGGTTCTGCGGGCATTTGGCCGCGTGTCCCTTCCCCTCGGCGCCAGAGGAGGTTCGGCCTAGGCGGGCCCAGGGCCCCGGAAGCCTCTCTGGGCCGCGGTGCGGCCCAGCCAGAGACCACCGCGGGCAACGGGAGTTCCGCCGCCCTTGGCGGCAGCGGCCGAGGCGGGCCCACCGACCTTCTTCTGTCCAGCTCAGAGACGACACGTGGAGCCTGGCTACCCAGTGCCGAGGGCGCCCGAGGCCCAGCGAGAGCTGGCAGTCCGAGTCCAGAAGGGGACGGCGCTCGCGGGACGCAGGAGCCACCGCAGGAGGAGGCCTTCACCTGAGCCGAAGAGTCCAGTCAGTCGGTGGCTGCGCTGCCGTCTCGCGCGGTCTCCGGGATGGTGGCCCAGGCCTGACCTGGCCTGTCCCGAGGGCTCCCGGACGGGGCTCCCGGAGAGGAGAGGGCAGGACACGAGAGGAGAGGAGAGGAGCTGAGCAGAGCCCCGCCGAGTGGACCCCCGGGCCGTGCATTTGCAGCAGGCTTCAGCTTTCTCCCCACGAGGCCCTGAGCCTCAGTTCAGCGATGAGCAGGAAAGGCCCCGGCTTGCATTCCGGCCTGGCCCTCCGGGTCTCGGCCGTGTGCTTGCACCTGCAGCCCAGCCAGGGAATCAAGGGGAAGGGGTCTGAAGAAGCTGCCTGAAGCTCACCTCTGATGGACTGAGAGGAACGCCTCCCCCCCCCCCGCCCCCTTGACCACCCTCTCCCCCATGACCACCACTCGTCCAGCTTGTCTGCCAAGGCCGGGAACGAGGTGCATACTCCTGGGCACGCGGCGGTGCCTTCGAGTCCCCGGCTGACCCGATAGGCCGCTTCTGGAGCAAGCTGTGCGGTGGCCCGTTCCTGCCCTTTTGCCCAGCTCTTATCTGCCGGGGCGGGGGTGCGTGGTGGGCTGGTGTGTGTGTGGGGGTCCGGTCCCGGGGCGGGGTGCGGTGTGGGGGAGGGCTTCCGACTGGGAGCAAGTCTCCAGGCTGGACCCCTCCCTCCCTCCACACGTACCCCTCCTGGAAGGGCGCTGAAACCCTCCCCGCGCCCCTCTCCTTTCGCGCCTGTGAGTCGCCCGACACGTTGTCAGGCCATCTTACGTGGGCAGAGCCTTTCCTTGGGGCCGGGTCCTGAGGTAGCTAGGCGCTCTGACTGGTGGCCCGCCGCAGGTGCCCTCAGCGTGCCCCTCTGGCCGGGGCCAACGGCGGCACCTGCAGAACGTGGAGCCGCTTGTGAAAACTCCCAGGAGTCTTCCCCAAACGAGAGGGCCCCCGGGTCGTCCACGGGGAGGGAGGCCGAGGAATAGGGCGTCCCCCGGCCGCGGAGTTCCTGTTCCCGAGGTGAGCTCGGGTGCGGAAAACGGACCGGGATCCCCTCGCTGCGGACGGTGCCGTCCCTCTCTGCGTACCGATCGATCGTGGCCCACTTGGCGTCCCATCGCCAGTGGGTCCTGGGCACCCTGTGTCCTGCGGCACAGGAAGGGCCTCACGGGATGCGGCGGGGCCTGGGATCGGGACTCTCTATGGCGGGAGCAAGAAGTAGAGAAACCGAAACCCAGATCCAACTGTGAGAGGGTGGAACGTGCACAGCGCCCCTGCATTGCTCTTCCTCGTCTGCGTCTGGGAGCAAGCACTAACGAGGACACGTTCTCCGGGCTGTCTGCAGGGTGCTGCCCCCGACAGGGGACCGGGCGGCCACCTCCTCCCCTTTCCCCGTGGTCCACGGTGGCTGGGCCCGGGGCCTCCGCCGGGGCACCGGCAGCGGGTCCTGGGTCCCCGGTGGCCCTGAGACCCCAGGGACCCCACTGGCCGGCCTCGCTCCTGCAGGGAGGGCCAGGATCCAGGGGCCAGATGCCCTGGGGTGGGAGCTTCAGCTCCCTGTTCCTGAACATGGCGGCTGCCGAGGCCACGGCCCCGAGGGTGGGGAGCGCGGCGGGCCTGGCAGCCAGGGGCTCCTCGGTGGGCGAGCCCGGCCCCGAACCCCACCGCGTGTGGCTTCCACACCTACCGCGGAGGCGTGCCGGGCGGCCAGGTTCGGCCCGGGAATCCTCCCAGTGCTCCGAAGCCAGCCCTCCTCCCCGTCACGGGCCTTCCCCACGGTATGCACAGGCAGGGGCTGGAGGCCGTGCTGAAAAAGCTTCCGCTTGATGGCACTGTTGCTCCAGAAATGCCCAGCGCCTTCGCGAGCGTGGCCTCTCCCTCCGCCCTTTGCGGATCAAAAAAGGCCCAGGGAAAAAGGCCCAGGGAGGCCCAAGAGCCACCCAAGCCTTCCGAGTGGGCTGGGACCTACTGGGGGGTTGGGGGAGGCGGTGTCTCTTCCTTTTGGGGCTTCTCCTTGGCAGTAGGAACGCACAGGTAAAGACCTCCCAAGGAATCCGTGCCTCGGTGGGTCCATCTCCACACCCCTCTGGGAGGGGTCTGGAGTCCACGTTGCCTGGCCCACAGGTCCTGGCGACCGGGACCCTGTCATGTCTGCACACCTGGGGACGGGCATCCACCTGGGTCGTGTCGGGCAGAACCCTGGCCCTCTCAGGACATTGATTCAGAGCCAGAGCTGGCACAGGGACCTGGGTTCCTCGTCTTCCTGCGTGGTTGCCTCTCTGCTGTTCTCATCCCGCTACGTGAACTGGCTTAAGGGCTCAGGAGCAGGCCCGAGAGGGTCTAGGCCACTGTGGCAGCGGGAGGCACTGACGGGGACCCAAGGGAGCTGGGGCACATTGCCCCTGCTCACCTCCAGGGGCGTCAGGCGGTCACTCTGCCACGGAGTGCCCGGGGTCGGGGGTGCAGGGAGGTGGTTTGGCGTTGCTGGGACAGGTGTACATCCCAGCGGCTCCCCTCCATCCGCACAGACAGATGACCCTGGGGAGGGCCATCAGTTCAGTAGACCCTTCTGGGGAGCTCTCCATGGGAGTGTGTCTGTACTCTCGCCTCAAACCCCCCCGGACTCGTTCGTCGGTTCATTCACTCGTTCCCTGCTCCACTCGTTCATTCGTAAGCACGCAGGTACACGAACGTGTGCGTGGGCGCGCGTGCGTATCACGTGTGCGTCGTGCGTAAGCTCGTGTACGTGCGCCTACAGGGCGTGTACAAAAGGTCCCTTCTCTTGTACCTTCTCCCTGTAACCGCCTCGGGGGTGCCGCTGTGGATAGAACTTTCTCCCGGTCAAAGCCAAAGCCCTCGCCGTTGCTCGATGGCCGCTCCCAAGTTGTCCCCGTCTGCGGAGGGAAGCACGCGTCATTTCTGCGTGCGTATGTGTGCTCCCGGGCTTGAATGCAGGTGGGGGCAACGGGCCGCAGAGGGCTGTGTGCATGTCGCCTGCTCCCCGGCCCCAGCAGGCTCACGTAGCGATAGGTAGTCTTCTGCCTTTTCGGCTGCTCTCACGGCGCTATAGGCGTGCCGTGGCGTCGGCGCGTCTGTGCGGAGTCGACGTCGTGTCCTGCTAGGTCCCCTCCGTTTCTTTTCGGACAGCTGCCCAGGGTAGGGTGCCCTTGTCTGTGCCCGGAGGCAGGAGCGTAGGGTGTCTCACGTGCCCCTCCTCTTTGGACGCTAGGCTTCCGCCCTGTTCCTTCCTCTCCTCTTCTGTCTCCCACGGAAGTGGCTCTGAGGCGCGGGCCACTGAGTCTGTCGTTACCAGGGTGTGGGTGAGCGTGACCAGGGTACGTTCTCCGGCGTCGGCGCCCACCCAGAGGAGAGGAGCAGGGTAGATCTCATGTGGGCCACGGCCCAGAGCACGTTCCCTTAATGCCCGGAAAGTACGTGCGGTGGACCTTTGTGCGGCCAGAGGGGAGACGAGTGGGTGCCCCTTTACCCACGCGTCCTAGGAACTGCTGGGAAGTTGTGGAGGACGCGCGCGGGCTTGCCAAGATACCTCGGGGTGTCCCGCCATAGTCGCACGTGTGCAGAGCCGAGGAGACAAGCTCCGCGCCTGTCAACACCAGGGTGTGATGGCTGTGCTTCCCGCCGGAAGGAGATTTAGGGGGATGACGGGATCAAGGTTTTCACTGGACGCGCTTCTTTGTGTACAAACTGCTTCTGTCTAACGACCCCCCTGCCCCGGCTGGCATCCGTGCCATTTCCGAAGGACGCGTGGAGTTGATTCTTCACGCTTGCGCCTCGTTCGGAAGTTTTTGGTTGGCCCGGGGGTGCCGGTACACTCGAGTAGGAACCGGAGGCACTCTCTCTCGAGGTTGCGCGGGCGGGGGTGTACGCGCACCCCCCCAGCCCCCCGTTCACCGGCACCGTGGTGGTCCCACACTGAGTGATGGGCGTTCGGTTCTCTCTCGTTGCAGAGGAGGCAGAGCGGAAGGAAAGGAGGAAGAGGGAAACCGGGGACGTCGGTCATCTCCAGGCGCTGGTGTTCTGGGTGAGTGCGTGCTCTTCTGTTCCCTCCCCTTCCCCCGTCCGAAATAGTCTATTTCATCAGAGGAAAAAGTCAGTGATTCTGCTAGTTCAGCAAGGCTCAAGAAGGAGGGACTCCCAGGTGGGATCGTGGCACGGGGACACTGGTGTACTGTGCCGGAGTTCTTGGCCACGGTAGGAAAGGCTCTCGAGTCGGATCCTGACTGGGGGGCCGGAAGAAAGAGGTGCATGGACGAGCATCTGTGTACGGTTACCCTAGGTGATCGGTACGTAGCATTTGAGGTCCGTGTCCTGCGGGGGCGGGGAGAGTGGAAAGGGATCGGGCCCGGGCCGCTTGCACCGGCACCAGGGCCCGGTCTGGGCTCCGGCCTCCGTGAAGCCAACCGCCCGTGACGTGATCACTCGGCGCCCCACCTCACCCCCGAGAAGCAGCAGTGCCAGCCCAGCCCGACGTGGGGGCCGGCGGTGGGGAGACCCTTTGAGGGGGAGCCAGGCCTCGTGGGCTTTTTGCCTCCTGTGCTCTGAGTGGAGCCCGTGATAGCCGTTCCTCCCGTCCTCTCCTGATCGCTCTTGGGCCCGGCTCTCTCCGCCGTGGCCCTCCACCAAGCCAGGAAGGACTCGGGGACGTGCCCTTGCGGGATGATGAAGAGGGGGCGCCCGCTGGGCGGCGTGGAGGTTTGGCACGGGGCAGCCCTCTGTGGGGCTCCTTGCACTCCCCAAGTCTGCCTCTTGACAAACCAAGGAACTTGACAGTGTGGGGCCTTCCAGGAGGTGTACGTCCCCTTCTTCCGTGTGGGACATGTCGCCTGAGTGGGTGCGTGACCGGCAGCCGGAGGTGTTTTCTTTCTGTCTCTGTTTCTCCCTTCTCCTTCCTGTCTTCTGTTGAAACAGTCTTGCCGGGAGGAGGACGCCTCCTACCCTGGCTCAGAGTAATTGAAGGCTTCTCCAGGCGGGCTGGTGAGCGGGTGGCGCCGTGGTTTAGCGAGGGGTCGGCGGCGCGGCTGACGTTCCGTGGTTAGCGAAGGGCGGAGGCAGGGTTCGAGCAGCAAGGGCAGCGTGGCATTTCTGGGGTGACACTGCCTTCCAGAGGACCCTGTTTGGCCATCCCAAGAGCCCTTCACGGTAATATCTGGGCGTCGAGTCAAGTCCTCCGGCGTGGGGCGTGGGTCCCGGAAGACGTGCACTGAGCACGGCGGGGCTCTTGCGGCTTTTCTTTCCTCGACGCACCTCGGTACCGCGGCTTGAAAGAATTGCCAAGGCCCGGAGGCGCAGCAGATTCGGAGTTAGAGAAAGAGAGGAAGGCGTGCTGAGACAAAAGCCAGGGAAAAGGAGAGAAGATGCGATCCCGTCCCGTCCCGCCCCGCCCCGTCCCTCCGGTTCTTTTCAGCACGGAGGACGCGTGGTGCTTCCCGAGGCGGCGGTGGACCAGAGCTCTCTTCTCTTTCCAAGGCCTCGTGTCCGCGGAGCACTTGGCATCCAGAGTGTGTTCCTTGAGCCAACATGGGTGGGGCCGGTGGCGGCAGTGCCCCCTGTGGCCCACCCCGCCCTCCACCCAAGTCAGTGCGACCAGGCAGGCGCTGAGAGGATGCTTAAGGGCAGGAACCTGTGTCTAAACCACATTCGCCAGTGCACCGCAAAGAAACTAAAGAGGAGTCCGCGGTGGCTCCCAGTCGCTCCGAGGTGTAAAGCACAGCGAGTTGGCGGGAGCCTACACCCACCCACACACCCACCCCGGGGGTGTCTTCCCATCCCTGGCCTTCCCCTGGGCGGTGTCAGGAGACTGACCCGCTCCGGCGTCTCTGGGGCAGCGCCCGGCGGCCCTCCCGACGGACCCGTGCGTGCCACCGTCCACGCCTGAACAGCAAACCCCACTGCCACCCTCCCGCCCCCGGGCCGCCGCGGGAGAAGAGCCAGGTCCTCGGGGGAAGTCCATCGTCTTGGCATAGGAGGCCGAGCTCGTCCCGCACCGCGTCTGTGGCTGTGGGCTGCCGGCCCTTTGCTTCGGGCTGCTTGCCCCTCGGTGACTGGTGAGAAGGTGCCTCGCCGGGCACCGGCCAGACGTGACTGGATCTCTGTGCTCACACTCAGAGTGTTTCCCGAGGCGTTAGGCAAATGTGGGCTGCTAAAGACACAGCTGCCGGTCCAACGGCTGGGTGCCTGGATGGGGAGTCCTAACGGCAGGCTAAGAGGACCCCACAGAGACGAGGCCCCGCAGGATGCAGGGCCAGAGTTTGAGGCGCGCCCCTCTGAAGTGGCCGGGTTGATGAGCCATCCTGCCTTTGGCAGGTTGGGCAGAGGTTGGCATTTCGTTTTTCCCTCGGCAAAGGGCAGAGGGAGAGGGCCTGGGGGAGGGGAAGGGGCAGGGCAGGTTGGCATTCGTGGTGCAGTAGTGCCAATCAAGAGGAACGGGTCCGCCGATCCCGCGAACCCTGTACCCGTCCCTTCCTGGGGAGGAGTGACGAAGGATCGAAGTCGGGAACACTGGACAGTGGCCCCGGGAAGTCAAGGGCTCCGCCTGGGAAGGGGCGGGAAGCGTGGCCCAAGGCCCGGCGGCGCCGTGGACGCTCCAGAGACGGGCAGTGGCACAAGGCGCACAGCCCGGCCGCCTGGCGTGTGGGGCTACAGGAAGTGGAGTCTCGGTGGACCCTGGTGGCCGCCACGTCTGGGCGGGACTAGAGGAAGCTGCTCCGAAGGAGGCCGGGCCGCGGTTCTGCGGGCATTTGGCCGCGTGTCCCTTCCCCTCGGCGCCAGAGGAGGTTCGGCCTAGGCGGGCCCAGGGCCCCGGAAGCCTCTCTGGGCCGCGGTGCGGCCCAGCCAGAGACCACCGCGGGCAACGGGAGTTCCGCCGCCCTTGGCGGCAGCGGCCGAGGCGGGCCCACCGACCTTCTTCTGTCCAGCTCAGAGACGACACGTGGAGCCTGGCTACCCAGTGCCGAGGGCGCCCGAGGCCCAGCGAGAGCTGGCAGTCCGAGTCCAGAAGGGGACGGCGCTCGCGGGACGCAGGAGCCACCGCAGGAGGAGGCCTTCACCTGAGCCGAAGAGTCCAGTCAGTCGGTGGCTGCGCTGCCGTCTCGCGCGGTCTCCGGGATGGTGGCCCAGGCCTGACCTGGCCTGTCCCGAGGGCTCCCGGACGGGGCTCCCGGAGAGGAGAGGGCAGGACACGAGAGGAGAGGAGAGGAGCTGAGCAGAGCCCCGCCGAGTGGACCCCCGGGCCGTGCATTTGCAGCAGGCTTCAGCTTTCTCCCCACGAGGCCCTGAGCCTCAGTTCAGCGATGAGCAGGAAAGGCCCCGGCTTGCATTCCGGCCTGGCCCTCCGGGTCTCGGCCGTGTGCTTGCACCTGCAGCCCAGCCAGGGAATCAAGGGGAAGGGGTCTGAAGAAGCTGCCTGAAGCTCACCTCTGATGGACTGAGAGGAACGCCTCCCCCCCCCCCGCCCCCTTGACCACCCTCTCCCCCATGACCACCACTCGTCCAGCTTGTCTGCCAAGGCCGGGAACGAGGTGCATACTCCTGGGCACGCGGCGGTGCCTTCGAGTCCCCGGCTGACCCGATAGGCCGCTTCTGGAGCAAGCTGTGCGGTGGCCCGTTCCTGCCCTTTTGCCCAGCTCTTATCTGCCGGGGCGGGGGTGCGTGGTGGGCTGGTGTGTGTGTGGGGGTCCGGTCCCGGGGCGGGGTGCGGTGTGGGGGAGGGCTTCCGACTGGGAGCAAGTCTCCAGGCTGGACCCCTCCCTCCCTCCAGACGTACCCCTCCTGGAAGGGCGCTGAAACCCTCCCCGCGCCCCTCTCCTTTCGCGCCTGTGAGTCGCCCGACACGTTGTCAGGCCATCTTACGTGGGCAGAGCCTTTCCTTGGGGCCGGGTCCTGAGGTAGCTAGGCGCTCTGACTGGTGGCCCGCCGCAGGTGCCCTCAGCGTGCCCCTCTGGCCGGGGCCAACGGCGGCACCTGCAGAACGTGGAGCCGCTTGTGAAAACTCCCAGGAGTCTTCCCCAAACGAGAGGGCCCCCGGGTCGTCCACGGGGAGGGAGGCCGAGGAATAGGGCGTCCCCCGGCCGCGGAGTTCCTGTTCCCGAGGTGAGCTCGGGTGCGGAAAACGGACCGGGATCCCCTCGCTGCGGACGGTGCCGTCCCTCTCTGCGTACCGATCGATCGTGGCCCACTTGGCGTCCCATCGCCAGTGGGTCCTGGGCACCCTGTGTCCTGCGGCACAGGAAGGGCCTCACGGGATGCGGCGGGGCCTGGGATCGGGACTCTCTATGGCGGGAGCAAGAAGTAGAGAAACCGAAACCCAGATCCAACTGTGAGAGGGTGGAACGTGCACAGCGCCCCTGCATTGCTCTTCCTCGTCTGCGTCTGGGAGCAAGCACTAACGAGGACACGTTCTCCGGGCTGTCTGCAGGGTGCTGCCCCCGACAGGGGACCGGGCGGCCACCTCCTCCCCTTTCCCCGTGGTCCACGGTGGCTGGGCCCGGGGCCTCCGCCGGGGCACCGGCAGCGGGTCCTGGGTCCCCGGTGGCCCTGAGACCCCAGGGACCCCACTGGCCGGCCTCGCTCCTGCAGGGAGGGCCAGGATCCAGGGGCCAGATGCCCTGGGGTGGGAGCTTCAGCTCCCTGTTCCTGAACATGGCGGCTGCCGAGGCCACGGCCCCGAGGGTGGGGAGCGCGGCGGGCCTGGCAGCCAGGGGCTCCTCGGTGGGCGAGCCCGGCCCCGAACCCCACCGCGTGTGGCTTCCACACCTACCGCGGAGGCGTGCCGGGCGGCCAGGTTCGGCCCGGGAATCCTCCCAGTGCCCCGAAGCCAGCCCTCCTCCCCGTCACGGGCCTTCCCCACGGTATGCACAGGCAGGGGCTGGAGGCCGTGCTGAAAAAGCTTCCGCTTGATGGCACTGTTGCTCCAGAAATGCCCAGCGCCTTCGCGAGCGTGGCCTCTCCCTCCGCCCTTTGCGGATCAAAAAAGGCCCAGGGAAAAAGGCCCAGGGAGGCCCAAGAGCCACCCAAGCCTTCCGAGTGGGCTGGGACCTACTGGGGGGTTGGGGGAGGCGGTGTCTCTTCCTTTTGGGGCTTCTCCTTGGCAGTAGGAGCGCACAGGTAAAGACCTCCCAAGGAATCCGTGCCTCGGTGGGTCCATCTCCACACCCCTCTGGGAGGGGTCTGGAGTCCACGTTGCCTGGCCCACAGGTCCTGGCGACCGGGACCCTGTCATGTCTGCACACCTGGGGACGGGCATCCACCTGGGTCGTGTCGGGCAGAACCCTGGCCCTCTCAGGACATTGATTCAGAGCCAGAGCTGGCACAGGGACCTGGGTTCCTCGTCTTCCTGCGTGGTTGCCTCTCTGCTGTTCTCATCCCGCTACGTGAACTGGCTTAAGGGCTCAGGAGCAGGCCCGAGAGGGTCTAGGCCACTGTGGCAGCGGGAGGCACTGACGGGGACCCAAGGGAGCTGGGGCACATTGCCCCTGCTCACCTCCAGGGGCGTCAGGCGGTCACTCTGCCACGGAGTGCCCGGGGTCGGGGGTGCAGGGAGGTGGTTTGGCGTTGCTGGGACAGGTGTACATCCCAGCGGCTCCCCTCCATCCGCACAGACAGATGACCCTGGGGAGGGCCATCAGTTCAGTAGACCCTTCTGGGGAGCTCTCCATGGGAGTGTGTCTGTACTCTCGCCTCAAACCCCCCCGGACTCGTTCGTCGGTTCATTCACTCGTTCCCTGCTCCACTCGTTCATTCGTAAGCACGCAGGTACACGAACGTGTGCGTGGGCGCGCGTGCGTATCACGTGTGCGTCGTGCGTATCACGTGTGCGTCGTGCGTAAGCTCGCGTACGTGCGCCTACAGGGCGTGTACAAAAGGTCCCTTCTCTTGTACCTTCTCCCTGTAACCGCCTCGGGGGTGCCGCTGTGGATAGAACTTTCTCCCGGTCAAAGCCAAAGCCCTCGCCGTTGCTCGATGGCCGCTCCCAAGTTGTCCCCGTCTGCGGAGGGAAGCACGCGTCATTTCTGCGTGCGTATGTGTGCTCCCGGGGTTGAATGCAGGTGGGGGCAACGGGCCGCAGAGGGCTGTGTGCATGTCGCCTGCTCCCCGGCCCCAGCAGGCTCACGTAGCGATAGGTAGTCTTCTGCCTTTTCGGCTGCTCTCACGGCGCTATAGGCGTGCCGTGGCGTCGGCGCGTCTGTGCGGAGTCGACGTCGTGTCCTGCTAGGTCCCCTCCGTTTCTTTTCGGACAGCTGCCCAGGGTAGGGTGCCCTTGTCTGTGCCCGGAGGCAGGAGCGTAGGGTGTCTCACGTGCCCCTCCTCTTTGGACGCTAGGCTTCCGCCCTGTTCCTTCCTCTCCTCTTCTGTCTCCCACGGAAGTGGCTCTGAGGCGCGGGCCACTGAGTCTGTCGTTACCAGGGTGTGGGTGAGCGTGACCAGGGTACGTTCTCCGGCGTCGGCGCCCACCCAGAGGAGAGGAGCAGGGTAGATCTCATGTGGGCCACGGCCCAGAGCACGTTCCCTTAATGCCCGGAAAGTACGTGCGGTGGACCTTTGTGCGGCCAGAGGGGAGACGAGTGGGTGCCCCTTTACCCACGCGTCCTAGGAACTGCTGGGAAGTTGTGGAGGACGCGCGCGGGCTTGCCAAGATACCTCGGGGTGTCCCGCCATAGTCGCACGTGTGCAGAGCCGAGGAGACAAGCTCCGCGCCTGTCAACACCAGGGTGTGATGGCTGTGCTTCCCGCCGGAAGGAGATTTAGGGGGATGACGGGATCAAGGTTTTCACTGGACGCGCTTCTTTGTGTACAAACTGCTTCTGTCTAACGACCCCCCTGCCCCGGCTGGCATCCGTGCCATTTCCGAAGGACGCGTGGAGTTGATTCTTCACGCTTGCGCCTCGTTCGGAAGTTTTTGGTTGGCCCGGGGGTGCCGGTACACTCGAGTAGGAACCGGAGGCACTCTCTCTCGAGGTTGCGCGGGCGGGGGTGTACGCGGACCCCCCCAGCCCCCCGTTCACCGGCACCGTGGTGGTCCCACACTGAGTGATGGGCGTTCGGTTCTCTCTCGTTGCAGAGGAGGCAGAGCGGAAGGAAAGGAGGAAGAGGGAAACCGGGGACGTCGGTCATCTCCAGGCGCTGGTGTTCTGGGTGAGTGCGTGCTCTTCTGTGCTCTCCCCTTCCCCCGTCCGAAATAGTCTATTTCATCAGAGGAAAAAGTCAGTGATTCTGCTAGTTCAGCAAGGCTCAAGAAGGAGGGACTCCCAGGTGGGATCGTGGCACGGGGACACTGGTGTACTGTGCCGGAGTTCTTGGCCACGGTAGGAAAGGCTCTCGAGTCGGATCCTGACTGGGGGGCCGGAAGAAAGAGGTGCATGGACGAGCATCTGTGTACGGTTACCCTAGGTGATCGGTACGTAGCATTTGAGGTCCGTGTCCTGCGGGGGCGGGGAGAGTGGAAAGGGATCGGGCCCGGGCCGCTTGCACCGGCACCAGGGCCCGGTCTGGGCTCCGGCCTCCGTGAAGCCAACCGCCCGTGACGTGATCACTCGGCGCCCCACCTCACCCCCGAGAAGCAGCAGTGCCAGCCCAGCCCGACGTGGGGGCCGGCGGTGGGGAGACCCTTTGAGGGGGAGCCAGGCCTCGTGGGCTTTTTGCCTCCTGTGCTCTGAGTGGAGCCCGTGATAGCCGTTCCTCCCGTCCTCTCCTGATCGCTCTTGGGCCCGGCTCTCTCCGCCGTGGCCCTCCACCAAGCCAGGAAGGACTCGGGGACGTGCCCTTGCGGGATGATGAAGAGGGGGCGCCCGCTGGGCGGCGTGGAGGTTTGGCACGGGGCAGCCCTCTGTGGGGCTCCTTGCACTCCCCAAGTCTGCCTCTTGACAAACCAAGGAACTTGACAGTGTGGGGCCTTCCAGGAGGTGTACGTCCCCTTCTTCCGTGTGGGACATGTCGCCTGAGTGGGTGCGTGACCGGCAGCCGGAGGTGTTTTCTTTCTGTCTCTGTTTCTCCCTTCTCCTTCCTGTCTTCTGTTGAAACAGTCTTGCCGGGAGGAGGACGCCTCCTACCCTGGCTCAGAGTAATTGAAGGCTTCTCCAGGCGGGCTGGTGAGCGGGTGGCGCCGTGGTTTAGCGAGGGGTCGGCGGCGCGGCTGACGTTCCGTGGTTAGCGAAGGGCGGAGGCAGGGTTCGAGCAGCAAGGGCAGCGTGGCATTTCTGGGGTGACACTGCCTTCCAGAGGACCCTGTTTGGCCATCCCAAGAGCCCTTCACGGTAATATCTGGGCGTCGAGTCAAGTCCTCCGGCGTGGGGCGTGGGTCCCGGAAGACGTGCACTGAGCACGGCGGGGCTCTTGCGGCTTTTCTTTCCTCGACGCACCTCGGTACCGCGGCTTGAAAGAATTGCCAAGGCCCGGAGGCGCAGCAGATTCGGAGTTAGAGAAAGAGAGGAAGGCGTGCTGAGACAAAAGCCAGGGAAAAGGAGAGAAGATGCGATCCCGTCCCGTCCCGCCCCGTCCCTCCGGTTCTTTTCAGCACGGAGGACGCGTGGTGCTTCCCGAGGCGGCGGTGGACCAGAGCTCTCTTCTCTTTCCAAGGCCTCGTGTCCGCGGAGCACTTGGCATCCAGAGTGTGTTCCTTGAGCCAACATGGGTGGGGCCGGTGGCGGCAGTGCCCCCAGTGGCCCACCCCGCCCTCCACCCAAGTCAGTGCGACCAGGCAGGCGCTGAGAGGATGCTTAAGGGCAGGAACCTGTGTCTAAACCACATTCGCCAGTGCACCGCAAAGAAACTAAAGAGGAGTCCGCGGTGGCTCCCAGTCGCTCCGAGGTGTAAAGCACAGCGAGTTGGCGGGAGCCTACACCCACCCACACACCCACCCCGGGGGTGTCTTCCCATCCCTGGCCTTCCCCTGGGCGGTGTCAGGAGACTGACCCGCTCCGGCGTCTCTGGGGCAGCGCCCGGCGGCCCTCCCGACGGACCCGTGCGTGCCACCGTCCACGCCTGAACAGCAAACCCCACTGCCACCCTCCCGCCCCCGGGCCGCCGCGGGAGAAGAGCCAGGTCCTCGGGGGAAGTCCATCGTCTTGGCATAGGAGGCCGAGCTCGTCCCGCACCGCGTCTGTGGCTGTGGGCTGCCGGCCCTTTGCTTCGGGCTGCTTGCCCCTCGGTGACTGGTGAGAAGGTGCCTCGCCGGGCACCGGCCAGACGTGACTGGATCTCTGTGCTCACACTCAGAGTGTTTCCCGAGGCGTTAGGCAAATGTGGGCTGCTAAAGACACAGCTGCCGGTCCAACGGCTGGGTGCCTGGATGGGGAGTCCTAACGGCAGGCTAAGAGGACCCCACAGAGACGAGGCCCCGCAGGATGCAGGGCCAGAGTTTGAGGCGCGCCCCTCTGAAGTGGCCGGGTTGATGAGCCATCCTGCCTTTGGCAGGTTGGGCAGAGGTTGGCATTTCGTTTTTCCCTCGGCAAAGGGCAGAGGGAGAGGGCCTGGGGGAGGGGAAGGGGCAGGGCAGGTTGGCATTCGTGGTGCAGTAGTGCCAATCAAGAGGAACGGGTCCGCCGATCCCGCGAACCCTGTACCCGTCCCTTCCTGGGGAGGAGTGACGAAGGATCGAAGTCGGGAACACTGGACAGTGGCCCCGGGAAGTCAAGGGCTCCGCCTGGGAAGGGGCGGGAAGCGTGGCCCAAGGCCCGGCGGCGCCGTGGACGCTCCAGAGACGGGCAGTGGCACAAGGCGCACAGCCCGGCCGCCTGGCGTGTGGGGCTACAGGAAGTGGAGTCTCGGTGGACCCTGGTGGCCGCCACGTCTGGGCGGGACTAGAGGAAGCTGCTCCGAAGGAGGCCGGGCCGCGGTTCTGCGGGCATTTGGCCGCGTGTCCCTTCCCCTCGGCGCCAGAGGAGGTTCGGCCTAGGCGGGCCCAGGGCCCCGGAAGCCTCTCTGGGCCGCGGTGCGGCCCAGCCAGAGACCACCGCGGGCAACGGGAGTTCCGCCGCCCTTGGCGGCAGCGGCCGAGGCGGGCCCACCGACCTTCTTCTGTCCAGCTCAGAGACGACACGTGGAGCCTGGCTACCCAGTGCCGAGGGCGCCCGAGGCCCAGCGAGAGCTGGCAGTCCGAGTCCAGAAGGGGACGGCGCTCGCGGGACGCAGGAGCCACCGCAGGAGGAGGCCTTCACCTGAGCCGAAGAGTCCAGTCAGTCGGTGGCTGCGCTGCCGTCTCGCGCGGTCTCCGGGATGGTGGCCCAGGCCTGACCTGGCCTGTCCCGAGGGCTCCCGGACGGGGCTCCCGGAGAGGAGAGGGCAGGACACGAGAGGAGAGGAGAGGAGCTGAGCAGAGCCCCGCCGAGTGGACCCCCGGGCCGTGCATTTGCAGCAGGCTTCAGCTTTCTCCCCACGAGGCCCTGAGCCTCAGTTCAGCGATGAGCAGGAAAGGCCCCGGCTTGCATTCCGGCCTGGCCCTCCGGGTCTCGGCCGTGTGCTTGCACCTGCAGCCCAGCCAGGGAATCAAGGGGAAGGGGTCTGAAGAAGCTGCCTGAAGCTCACCTCTGATGGACTGAGAGGAACGCCTCCCCCCCCCCCGCCCCCTTGACCACCCTCTCCCCCATGACCACCACTCGTCCAGCTTGTCTGCCAAGGCCGGGAACGAGGTGCATACTCCTGGGCACGCGGCGGTGCCTTCGAGTCCCCGGCTGACCCGATAGGCCGCTTCTGGAGCAAGCTGTGCGGTGGCCCGTTCCTGCCCTTTTGCCCAGCTCTTATCTGCCGGGGCGGGGGTGCGTGGTGGGCTGGTGTGTGTGTGGGGGTCCGGTCCCGGGGCGGGGTGCGGTGTGGGGGAGGGCTTCCGACTGGGAGCAAGTCTCCAGGCTGGACCCCTCCCTCCCTCCAGACGTACCCCTCCTGGAAGGGCGCTGAAACCCTCCCCGCGCCCCTCTCCTTTCGCGCCTGTGAGTCGCCCGACACGTTGTCAGGCCATCTTACGTGGGCAGAGCCTTTCCTTGGGGCCGGGTCCTGAGGTAGCTAGGCGCTCTGACTGGTGGCCCGCCGCAGGTGCCCTCAGCGTGCCCCTCTGGCCGGGGCCAACGGCGGCACCTGCAGAACGTGGAGCCGCTTGTGAAAACTCCCAGGAGTCTTCCCCAAACGAGAGGGCCCCCGGGTCGTCCACGGGGAGGGAGGCCGAGGAATAGGGCGTCCCCCGGCCGCGGAGTTCCTGTTCCCGAGGTGAGCTCGGGTGCGGAAAACGGACCGGGATCCCCTCGCTGCGGACGGTGCCGTCCCTCTCTGCGTACCGATCGATCGTGGCCCACTTGGCGTCCCATCGCCAGTGGGTCCTGGGCACCCTGTGTCCTGCGGCACAGGAAGGGCCTCACGGGATGCGGCGGGGCCTGGGATCGGGACTCTCTATGGCGGGAGCAAGAAGTAGAGAAACCGAAACCCAGATCCAACTGTGAGAGGGTGGAACGTGCACAGCGCCCCTGCATTGCTCTTCCTCGTCTGCGTCTGGGAGCAAGCACTAACGAGGACACGTTCTCCGGGCTGTCTGCAGGGTGCTGCCCCCGACAGGGGACCGGGCGGCCACCTCCTCCCCTTTCCCCGTGGTCCACGGTGGCTGGGCCCGGGGCCTCCGCCGGGGCACCGGCAGCGGGTCCTGGGTCCCCGGTGGCCCTGAGACCCCAGGGACCCCACTGGCCGGCCTCGCTCCTGCAGGGAGGGCCAGGATCCAGGGGCCAGATGCCCTGGGGTGGGAGCTTCAGCTCCCTGTTCCTGAACATGGCGGCTGCCGAGGCCACGGCCCCGAGGGTGGGGAGCGCGGCGGGCCTGGCAGCCAGGGGCT
Organism: Orcinus orca; assembly: GCF_937001465.1. Classification (NCBI taxonomy): domain Eukaryota; kingdom Metazoa; phylum Chordata; class Mammalia; order Artiodactyla; family Delphinidae; genus Orcinus; species Orcinus orca. Next base: position 100,783,787 of record NC_064580.1, on the reverse strand, counting down.
CCTCGGTGGGCGAGCCCGGCCCCGAACCCCACCGCGTGTGGCTTCCACACCTACCGCGGAGGCGTGCCGGGCGGCCAGGTTCGGCCCGGGAATCCTCCCAGTGCCCCGAAGCCAGCCCTCCTCCCCGTCACGGGCCTTCCCCACGGTATGCACAGGCAGGGGCTGGAGGCCGTGCTGAAAAAGCTTCCGCTTGATGGCACTGTTGCTCCAGAAATGCCCAGCGCCTTCGCGAGCGTGGCCTCTCCCTCCGCCCTTTGCGGATCAAAAAAGGCCCAGGGAAAAAGGCCCAGGGAGGCCCAAGAGCCACCCAAGCCTTCCGAGTGGGCTGGGACCTACTGGGGGGTTGGGGGAGGCGGTGTCTCTTCCTTTTGGGGCTTCTCCTTGGCAGTAGGAGCGCACAGGTAAAGACCTCCCAAGGAATCCGTGCCTCGGTGGGTCCATCTCCACACCCCTCTGGGAGGGGTCTGGAGTCCACGTTGCCTGGCCCACAGGTCCTGGCGACCGGGACCCTGTCATGTCTGCACACCTGGGGACGGGCATCCACCTGGGTCGTGTCGGGCAGAACCCTGGCCCTCTCAGGACATTGATTCAGAGCCAGAGCTGGCACAGGGACCTGGGTTCCTCGTCTTCCTGCGTGGTTGCCTCTCTGCTGTTCTCATCCCGCTACGTGAACTGGCTTAAGGGCTCAGGAGCAGGCCCGAGAGGGTCTAGGCCACTGTGGCAGCGGGAGGCACTGACGGGGACCCAAGGGAGCTGGGGCACATTGCCCCTGCTCACCTCCAGGGGCGTCAGGCGGTCACTCTGCCACGGAGTGCCCGGGGTCGGGGGTGCAGGGAGGTGGTTTGGCGTTGCTGGGACAGGTGTACATCCCAGCGGCTCCCCTCCATCCGCACAGACAGATGACCCTGGGGAGGGCCATCAGTTCAGTAGACCCTTCTGGGGAGCTCTCCATGGGAGTGTGTCTGTACTCTCGCCTCAAACCCCCCCGGACTCGTTCGTCGGTTCATTCACTCGTTCCCTGCTCCACTCGTTCATTCGTAAGCACGCAGGTACACGAACGTGTGCGTGGGCGCGCGTGCGTATCACGTGTGCGTCGTGCGTAAGCTCGTGTACGTGCGCCTACAGGGCGTGTACAAAAGGTCCCTTCTCTTGTACCTTCTCCCTGTAACCGCCTCGGGGGTGCCGCTGTGGATAGAACTTTCTCCCGGTCAAAGCCAAAGCCCTCGCCGTTGCTCGATGGCCGCTCCCAAGTTGTCCCCGTCTGCGGAGGGAAGCATGCGTCATTTCTGCGTGCGTATGTGTGCTCCCGGGGTTGAATGCAGGTGGGGGCAACGGGCCGCAGAGGGCTGTGTGCATGTCGCCTGCTCCCCGGCCCCAGCAGGCTCACGTAGCGATAGGTAGTCTTCTGCCTTTTCGGCTGCTCTCACGGCGCTATAGGCGTGCCGTGGCGTCGGCGCGTCTGTGCGGAGTCGACGTCGTGTCCTGCTAGGTCCCCTCCGTTTCTTTTCGGACAGCTGCCCAGGGTAGGGTGCCCTTGTCTGTGCCCGGAGGCAGGAGCGTAGGGTGTCTCACGTGCCCCTCCTCTTTGGACGCTAGGCTTCCGCCCTGTTCCTTCCTCTCCTCTTCTGTCTCCCACGGAAGTGGCTCTGAGGCGCGGGCCACTGAGTCTGTCGTTACCAGGGTGTGGGTGAGCGTGACCAGGGTACGTTCTCCGGCGTCGGCGCCCACCCAGAGGAGAGGAGCAGGGTAGATCTCATGTGGGCCACGGCCCAGAGCACGTTCCCTTAATGCCCGGAAAGTACGTGCGGTGGACCTTTGTGCGGCCAGAGGGGAGACGAGTGGGTGCCCCTTTACCCACGCGTCCTAGGAACTGCTGGGAAGTTGTGGAGGACGCGCGCGGGCTTGCCAAGATACCTCGGGGTGTCCCGCCATAGTCGCACGTGTGCAGAGCCGAGGAGACAAGCTCCGCGCCTGTCAACACCAGGGTGTGATGGCTGTGCTTCCCGCCGGAAGGAGATTTAGGGGGATGACGGGATCAAGGTTTTCACTGGACGCGCTTCTTTGTGTACAAACTGCTTCTGTCTAACGACCCCCCTGCCCCGGCTGGCATCCGTGCCATTTCCGAAGGACGCGTGGAGTTGATTCTTCACGCTTGCGCCTCGTTCGGAAGTTTTTGGTTGGCCCGGGGGTGCCGGTACACTCGAGTAGGAACCGGAGGCACTCTCTCTCGAGGTTGCGCGGGCGGGGGTGTACGCGGACCCCCCCAGCCCCCCGTTCACCGGCACCGTGGTGGTCCCACACTGAGTGATGGGCGTTCGGTTCTCTCTCGTTGCAGAGGAGGCAGAGCGGAAGGAAAGGAGGAAGAGGGAAACCGGGGACGTCGGTCATCTCCAGGCGCTGGTGTTCTGGGTGAGTGCGTGCTCTTCTGTGCTCTCCCCTTCCCCCGTCCGAAATAGTCTATTTCATCAGCGGAAAAAGTCAGTGATTCTGCTAGTTCAGCAAGGCTCAAGAAGGAGGGACTCCCAGGTGGGATCGTGGCACGGGGACACTGGTGTACTGTGCCGGAGTTCTTGGCCACGGTAGGAAAGGCTCTCGAGTCGGATCCTGACTGGGGGGCCGGAAGAAAGAGGTGCATGGACGAGCATCTGTGTACGGTTACCCTAGGTGATCGGTACGTAGCATTTGAGGTCCGTGTCCTGCGGGGGCGGGGAGAGTGGAAAGGGATCGGGCCCGGGCCGCTTGCACCGGCACCAGGGCCCGGTCTGGGCTCCGGCCTCCGTGAAGCCAACCGCCCGTGACGTGATCACTCGGCGCCCCACCTCACCCCCGAGAAGCAGCAGTGCCAGCCCAGCCCGACGTGGGGGCCGGCGGTGGGGAGACCCTTTGAGGGGGAGCCAGGCCTCGTGGGCTTTTTGCCTCCTGTGCTCTGAGTGGAGCCCGTGATAGCCGTTCCTCCCGTCCTCTCCTGATCGCTCTTGGGCCCGGCTCTCTCCGCCGTGGCCCTCCACCAAGCCAGGAAGGACTCGGGGACGTGCCCTTGCGGGATGATGAAGAGGGGGCGCCCGCTGGGCGGCGTGGAGGTTTGGCACGGGGCAGCCCTCTGTGGGGCTCCTTGCACTCCCCAAGTCTGCCTCTTGACAAACCAAGGAACTTGACAGTGTGGGGCCTTCCAGGAGGTGTACGTCCCCTTCTTCCGTGTGGGACATGTCGCCTGAGTGGGTGCGTGACCGGCAGCCGGAGGTGTTTTCTTTCTGTCTCTGTTTCTCCCTTCTCCTTCCTGTCTTCTGTTGAAACAGTCTTGCCGGGAGGAGGACGCCTCCTACCCTGGCTCAGAGTAATTGAAGGCTTCTCCAGGCGGGCTGGTGAGCGGGTGGCGCCGTGGTTTAGCGAGGGGTCGGCGGCGCGGCTGACGTTCCGTGGTTAGCGAAGGGCGGAGGCAGGGTTCGAGCAGCAAGGGCAGCGTGGCATTTCTGGGGTGACACTGCCTTCCAGAGGACCCTGTTTGGCCATCCCAAGAGCCCTTCACGGTAATATCTGGGCGTCGAGTCAAGTCCTCCGGCGTGGGGCGTGGGTCCCGGAAGACGTGCACTGAGCACGGCGGGGCTCTTGCGGCTTTTCTTTCCTCGACGCACCTCGGTACCGCGGCTTGAAAGAATTGCCAAGGCCCGGAGGCGCAGCAGATTCGGAGTTAGAGAAAGAGAGGAAGGCGTGCTGAGACAAAAGCCAGGGAAAAGGAGAGAAGATGCGATCCCGTCCCGTCCCGCCCCGTCCCTCCGGTTCTTTTCAGCACGGAGGACGCGTGGTGCTTCCCGAGGCGGCGGTGGACCAGAGCTCTCTTCTCTTTCCAAGGCCTCGTGTCCGCGGAGCACTTGGCATCCAGAGTGTGTTCCTTGAGCCAACATGGGTGGGGCCGGTGGCGGCAGTGCCCCCAGTGGCCCACCCCGCCCTCCACCCAAGTCAGTGCGACCAGGCAGGCGCTGAGAGGATGCTTAAGGGCAGGAGCCTGTGTCTAAACCACATTCGCCAGTGCACCGCAAAGAAACTAAAGAGGAGTCCGCGGTGGCTCCCAGTCGCTCCGAGGTGTAAAGCACAGCGAGTTGGCGGGAGCCTACACCCACCCACACACCCACCCCGGGGGTGTCTTCCCATCCCTGGCCTTCCCCTGGGCGGTGTCAGGAGACTGACCCGCTCCGGCGTCTCTGGGGCAGCGCCCGGCGGCCCTCCCGACGGACCCGTGCGTGCCACCGTCCACGCCTGAACACCAAACCCCACTGCCACCCTCCCGCCCCCGGGCCGCCGCGGGAGAAGAGCCAGGTCCTCGGGGGAAGTCCATCGTCTTGGCATAGGAGGCCGAGCTCGTCCCGCACCGCGTCTGTGGCTGTGGGCTGCCGGCCCTTTGCTTCGGGCTGCTTGCCCCTCGGTGACTGGTGAGAAGGTGCCTCGCCGGGCACCGGCCAGACGTGACTGGATCTCTGTGCTCACACTCAGAGTGTTTCCCGAGGCGTTAGGCAAATGTGGGCTGCTAAAGACACAGCTGCCGGTCCAACGGCTGGGTGCCTGGATGGGGAGTCCTAACGGCAGGCTAAGAGGACCCCACAGAGACGAGGCCCCGCAGGATGCAGGGCCAGAGTTTGAGGCGCGCCCCTCTGAAGTGGCCGGGTTGATGAGCCATCCTGCCTTTGGCAGGTTGGGCAGAGGTTGGCATTTCGTTTTTCCCTCGGCAAAGGGCAGAGGGAGAGGGCCTGGGGGAGGGGAAGGGGCAGGGCAGGTTGGCATTCGTGGTGCAGTAGTGCCAATCAAGAGGAACGGGTCCGCCGATCCCGCGAACCCTGTACCCGTCCCTTCCTGGGGAGGAGTGACGAAGGATCGAAGTCGGGAACACTGGACAGTGGCCCCGGGAAGTCAAGGGCTCCGCCTGGGAAGGGGCGGGAAGCGTGGCCCAAGGCCCGGCGGCGCCGTGGACGCTCCAGAGACGGGCAGTGGCACAAGGCGCACAGCCCGGCCGCCTGGCGTGTGGGGCTACAGGAAGTGGAGTCTCGGTGGACCCTGGTGGCCGCCACGTCTGGGCGGGACTAGAGGAAGCTGCTCCGAAGGAGGCCGGGCCGCGGTTCTGCGGGCATTTGGCCGCGTGTCCCTTCCCCTCGGCGCCAGAGGAGGTTCGGCCTAGGCGGGCCCAGGGCCCCGGAAGCCTCTCTGGGCCGCGGTGCGGCCCAGCCAGAGACCACCGCGGGCAACGGGAGTTCCGCCGCCCTTGGCGGCAGCGGCCGAGGCGGGCCCACCGACCTTCTTCTGTCCAGCTCAGAGACGACACGTGGAGCCTGGCTACCCAGTGCCGAGGGCGCCCGAGGCCCAGCGAGAGCTGGCAGTCCGAGTCCAGAAGGGGACGGCGCTCGCGGGACGCAGGAGCCACCGCAGGAGGAGGCCTTCACCTGAGCCGAAGAGTCCAGTCAGTCGGTGGCTGCGCTGCCGTCTCGCGCGGTCTCCGGGATGGTGGCCCAGGCCTGACCTGGCCTGTCCCGAGGGCTCCCGGACGGGGCTCCCGGAGAGGAGAGGGCAGGACACGAGAGGAGAGGAGAGGAGCTGAGCAGAGCCCCGCCGAGTGGACCCCCGGGCCGTGCATTTGCAGCAGGCTTCAGCTTTCTCCCCACGAGGCCCTGAGCCTCAGTTCAGCGATGAGCAGGAAAGGCCCCGGCTTGCATTCCGGCCTGGCCCTCCGGGTCTCGGCCGTGTGCTTGCACCTGCAGCCCAGCCAGGGAATCAAGGGGAAGGGGTCTGAAGAAGCTGCCTGAAGCTCACCTCTGATGGACTGAGAGGAACGCCTCCCCCCCCCCCGCCCCCTTGACCACCCTCTCCCCCATGACCACCACTCGTCCAGCTTGTCTGCCAAGGCCGGGAACGAGGTGCATACTCCTGGGCACGCGGCGGTGCCTTCGAGTCCCCGGCTGACCCGATAGGCCGCTTCTGGAGCAAGCTGTGCGGTGGCCCGTTCCTGCCCTTTTGCCCAGCTCTTATCTGCCGGGGCGGGGGTGCGTGGTGGGCTGGTGTGTGTGTGGGGGTCCGGTCCCGGGGCGGGGTGCGGTGTGGGGGAGGGCTTCCGACTGGGAGCAAGTCTCCAGGCTGGACCCCTCCCTCCCTCCACACGTACCCCTCCTGGAAGGGCGCTGAAACCCTCCCCGCGCCCCTCTCCTTTCGCGCCTGTGAGTCGCCCGACACGTTGTCAGGCCATCTTACGTGGGCAGAGCCTTTCCTTGGGGCCGGGTCCTGAGGTAGCTAGGCGCTCTGACTGGTGGCCCGCCGCAGGTGCCCTCAGCGTGCCCCTCTGGCCGGGGCCAACGGCGGCACCTGCAGAACGTGGAGCCGCTTGTGAAAACTCCCAGGAGTCTTCCCCAAACGAGAGGGCCCCCGGGTCGTCCACGGGGAGGGAGGCCGAGGAATAGGGCGTCCCCCGGCCGCGGAGTTCCTGTTCCCGAGGTGAGCTCGGGTGCGGAAAACGGACCGGGATCCCCTCGCTGCGGACGGTGCCGTCCCTCTCTGCGTACCGATCGATCGTGGCCCACTTGGCGTCCCATCGCCAGTGGGTCCTGGGCACCCTGTGTCCTGCGGCACAGGAAGGGCCTCACGGGATGCGGCGGGGCCTGGGATCGGGACTCTCTATGGCGGGAGCAAGAAGTAGAGAAACCGAAACCCAGATCCAACTGTGAGAGGGTGGAACGTGCACAGCGCCCCTGCATTGCTCTTCCTCGTCTGCGTCTGGGAGCAAGCACTAACGAGGACACGTTCTCCGGGCTGTCTGCAGGGTGCTGCCCCCGACAGGGGACCGGGCGGCCACCTCCTCCCCTTTCCCCGTGGTCCACGGTGGCTGGGCCCGGGGCCTCCGCCGGGGCACCGGCAGCGGGTCCTGGGTCCCCGGTGGCCCTGAGACCCCAGGGACCCCACTGGCCGGCCTCGCTCCTGCAGGGAGGGCCAGGATCCAGGGGCCAGATGCCCTGGGGTGGGAGCTTCAGCTCCCTGTTCCTGAACATGGCGGCTGCCGAGGCCACGGCCCCGAGGGTGGGGAGCGCGGCGGGCCTGGCAGCCAGGGGCTCCTCGGTGGGCGAGCCCGGCCCCGAACCCCACCGCGTGTGGCTTCCACACCTACCGCGGAGGCGTGCCGGGCGGCCAGGTTCGGCCCGGGAATCCTCCCAGTGCTCCGAAGCCAGCCCTCCTCCCCGTCACGGGCCTTCCCCACGGTATGCACAGGCAGGGGCTGGAGGCCGTGCTGAAAAAGCTTCCGCTTGATGGCACTGTTGCTCCAGAAATGCCCAGCGCCTTCGCGAGCGTGGCCTCTCCCTCCGCCCTTTGCGGATCAAAAAAGGCCCAGGGAAAAAGGCCCAGGGAGGCCCAAGAGCCACCCAAGCCTTCCGAGTGGGCTGGGACCTACTGGGGGGTTGGGGGAGGCGGTGTCTCTTCCTTTTGGGGCTTCTCCTTGGCAGTAGGAGCGCACAGGTAAAGACCTCCCAAGGAATCCGTGCCTCGGTGGGTCCATCTCCACACCCCTCTGGGAGGGGTCTGGAGTCCACGTTGCCTGGCCCACAGGTCCTGGCGACCGGGACCCTGTCATGTCTGCACACCTGGGGACGGGCATCCACCTGGGTCGTGTCGGGCAGAACCCTGGCCCTCTCAGGACATTGATTCAGAGCCAGAGGTGGCACAGGGACCTGGGTTCCTCGTCTTCCTGCGTGGTTGCCTCTCTGCTGTTCTCATCCCGCTACGTGAACTGGCTTAAGGGCTCAGGAGCAGGCCCGAGAGGGTCTAGGCCACTGTGGCAGCGGGAGGCACTGACGGGGACCCAAGGGAGCTGGGGCACATTGCCCCTGCTCACCTCCAGGGGCGTCAGGCGGTCACTCTGCCACGGAGTGCCCGGGGTCGGGGGTGCAGGGAGGTGGTTTGGCGTTGCTGGGACAGGTGTACATCCCAGCGGCTCCCCTCCATCCGCACAGACAGATGACCCTGGGGAGGGCCATCAGTTCAGTAGACCCTTCTGGGGAGCTCTCCATGGGAGTGTGTCTGTACTCTCGCCTCAAACCCCCCCGGACTCGTTCGTCGGTTCATTCACTCGTTCCCTGCTCCACTCGTTCATTCGTAAGCACGCAGGTACACGAACGTGTGCGTGGGCGCGCGTGCGTATCACGTGTGCGTCGTGCGTAAGCTCGTGTACGTGCGCCTACAGGGCGTGTACAAAAGGTCCCTTCTCTTGTACCTTCTCCCTGTAACCGCCTCGGGGGTGCCGCTGTGGATAGAACTTTCTCCCGGTCAAAGCCAAAGCCCTCGCCGTTGCTCGATGGCCGCTCCCAAGTTGTCCCCGTCTGCGGAGGGAAGCACGCGTCATTTCTGCGTGCGTATGTGTGCTCCCGGGCTTGAATGCAGGTGGGGGCAACGGGCCGCAGAGGGCTGTGTGCATGTCGCCTGCTCCCCGGCCCCAGCAGGCTCACGTAGCGATAGGTAGTCTTCTGCCTTTTCGGCTGCTCTCACGGCGCTATAGGCGTGCCGTGGCGTCGGCGCGTCTGTGCGGAGTCGACGTCGTGTCCTGCTAGGTCCCCTCCGTTTCTTTTCGGACAGCTGCCCAGGGTAGGGTGCCCTTGTCTGTGCCCGGAGGCAGGAGCGTAGGGTGTCTCACGTGCCCCTCCTCTTTGGACGCTAGGCTTCCGCCCTGTTCCTTCCTCTCCTCTTCTGTCTCCCACGGAAGTGGCTCTGAGGCGCGGGCCACTGAGTCTGTCGTTACCAGGGTGTGGGTGAGCGTGACCAGGGTACGTTCTCCGGCGTCGGCGCCCACCCAGAGGAGAGGAGCAGGGTAGATCTCATGTGGGCCACGGCCCAGAGCACGTTCCCTTAATGCCCGGAAAGTACGTGCGGTGGACCTTTGTGCGGCCAGAGGGGAGACGAGTGGGTGCCCCTTTACCCACGCGTCCTAGGAACTGCTGGGAAGTTGTGGAGGACGCGCGCGGGCTTGCCAAGATACCTCGGGGTGTCCCGCCATAGTCGCACGTGTGCAGAGCCGAGGAGACAAGCTCCGCGCCTGTCAACACCAGGGTGTGATGGCTGTGCTTCCCGCCGGAAGGAGATTTAGGGGGATGACGGGATCAAGGTTTTCACTGGACGCGCTTCTTTGTGTACAAACTGCTTCTGTCTAACGACCCCCCTGCCCCGGCTGGCATCCGTGCCATTTCCGAAGGACGCGTGGAGTTGATTCTTCACGCTTGCGCCTCGTTCGGAAGTTTTTGGTTGGCCCGGGGGTGCCGGTACACTCGAGTAGGAACCGGAGGCACTCTCTCTCGAGGTTGCGCGGGCGGGGGTGTACGCGCACCCCCCCAGCCCCCCGTTCACCGGCACCGTGGTGGTCCCACACTGAGTGATGGGCGTTCGGTTCTCTCTCGTTGCAGAGGAGGCAGAGCGGAAGGAAAGGAGGAAGAGGGAAACCGGGGACGTCGGTCATCTCCAGGCGCTGGTGTTCTGGGTGAGTGCGTGCTCTTCTGTGCTCTCCCCTTCCCCCGTCCGAAATAGTCTATTTCATCAGCGGAAAAAGTCAGTGATTCTGCTAGTTCAGCAAGGCTCAAGAAGGAGGGACTCCCAGGTGGGATCGTGGCACGGGGACACTGGTGTACTGTGCCGGAGTTCTTGGCCACGGTAGGAAAGGCTCTCGAGTCGGATCCTGACTGGGGGGCCGGAAGAAAGAGGTGCATGGACGAGCATCTGTGTACGGTTACCCTAGGTGATCGGTACGTAGCATTTGAGGTCCGTGTCCTGCGGGGGCGGGGAGAGTGGAAAGGGATCGGGCCCGGGCCGCTTGCACCGGCACCAGGGCCCGGTCTGGGCTCCGGCCTCCGTGAAGCCAACCGCCCGTGACGTGATCACTCGGCGCCCCACCTCACCCCCGAGAAGCAGCAGTGCCAGCCCAGCCCGACGTGGGGGCCGGCGGTGGGGAGACCCTTTGAGGGGGAGCCAGGCCTCGTGGGCTTTTTGCCTCCTGTGCTCTGAGTGGAGCCCGTGATAGCCGTTCCTCCCGTCCTCTCCTGATCGCTCTTGGGCCCGGCTCTCTCCGCCGTGGCCCTCCACCAAGCCAGGAAGGACTCGGGGACGTGCCCTTGCGGGATGATGAAGAGGGGGCGCCCGCTGGGCGGCGTGGAGGTTTGGCACGGGGCAGCCCTCTGTGGGGCTCCTTGCACTCCCCAAGTCTGCCTCTTGACAAACCAAGGAACTTGACAGTGTGGGGCCTTCCAGGAGGTGTACGTCCCCTTCTTCCGTGTGGGACATGTCGCCTGAGTGGGTGCGTGACCGGCAGCCGGAGGTGTTTTCTTTCTGTCTCTGTTTCTCCCTTCTCCTTCCTGTCTTCTGTTGAAACAGTCTTGCCGGGAGGAGGACGCCTCCTACCCTGGCTCAGAGTAATTGAAGGCTTCTCCAGGCGGGCTGGTGAGCGGGTGGCGCCGTGGTTTAGCGAGGGGTCGGCGGCGCGGCTGACGTTCCGTGGTTAGCGAAGGGCGGAGGCAGGGTTCGAGCAGCAAGGGCAGCGTGGCATTTCTGGGGTGACACTGCCTTCCAGAGGACCCTGTTTGGCCATCCCAAGAGCCCTTCACGGTAATATCTGGGCGTCGAGTCAAGTCCTCCGGCGTGGGGCGTGGGTCCCGGAAGACGTGCACTGAGCACGGCGGGGCTCTTGCGGCTTTTCTTTCCTCGACGCACCTCGGTACCGCGGCTTGAAAGAATTGCCAAGGCCCGGAGGCGCAGCAGATTCGGAGTTAGAGAAAGAGAGGAAGGCGTGCTGAGACAAAAGCCAGGGAAAAGGAGAGAAGATGCGATCCCGTCCCGTCCCGCCCCGTCCCGTCCCTCCGGTTCTTTTCAGCACGGAGGACGCGTGGTGCTTCCCGAGGCGGCGGTGGACCAGAGCTCTCTTCTCTTTCCAAGGCCTCGTGTCCGCGGAGCACTTGGCATCCAGAGTGTGTTCCTTGAGCCAACATGGGTGGGGCCGGTGGCGGCAGTGCCCCCTGTGGCCCACCCCGCCCTCCACCCAAGTCAGTGCGACCAGGCAGGCGCTGAGAGGATGCTTAAGGGCAGGAACCTGTGTCTAAACCACATTCGCCAGTGCACCGCAAAGAAACTAAAGAGGAGTCCGCGGTGGCTCCCAGTCGCTCCGAGGTGTAAAGCACAGCGAGTTGGCGGGAGCCTACACCCACCCACACACCCACCCCGGGGGTGTCTTCCCATCCCTGGCCTTCCCCTGGGCGGTGTCAGGAGACTGACCCGCTCCGGCGTCTCTGGGGCAGCGCCCGGCGGCCCTCCCGACGGACCCGTGCGTGCCACCGTCCACGCCTGAACAGCAAACCCCACTGCCACCCTCCCGCCCCCGGGCCGCCGCGGGAGAAGAGCCAGGTCCTCGGGGGAAGTCCATCGTCTTGGCATAGGAGGCCGAGCTCGTCCCGCACCGCGTCTGTGGCTGTGGGCTGCCGGCCCTTTGCTTCGGGCTGCTTGCCCCTCGGTGACTGGTGAGAAGGTGCCTCGCCGGGCACCGGCCAGACGTGACTGGATCTCTGTGCTCACACTCAGAGTGTTTCCCGAGGCGTTAGGCAAATGTGGGCTGCTAAAGACACAGCTGCCGGTCCAACGGCTGGGTGCCTGGATGGGGAGTCCTAACGGCAGGCTAAGAGGACCCCACAGAGACGAGGCCCCGCAGGATGCAGGGCCAGAGTTTGAGGCGCGCCCCTCTGAAGTGGCCGGGTTGATGAGCCATCCTGCCTTTGGCAGGTTGGGCAGAGGTTGGCATTTCGTTTTTCCCTCGGCAAAGGGCAGAGGGAGAGGGCCTGGGGGAGGGGAAGGGGCAGGGCAGGTTGGCATTCGTGGTGCAGTAGTGCCAATCAAGAGGAACGGGTCCGCCGATCCCGCGAACCCTGTACCCGTCCCTTCCTGGGGAGGAGTGACGAAGGATCGAAGTCGGGAACACTGGACAGTGGCCCCGGGAAGTCAAGGGCTCCGCCTGGGAAGGGGCGGGAAGCGTGGCCCAAGGCCCGGCGGCGCCGTGGACGCTCCAGAGACGGGCAGTGGCACAAGGCGCACAGCCCGGCCGCCTGGCGTGTGGGGCTACAGGAAGTGGAGTCTCGGTGGACCCTGGTGGCCGCCACGTCTGGGCGGGACTAGAGGAAGCTGCTCCGAAGGAGGCCGGGCCGCGGTTCTGCGGGCATTTGGCCGCGTGTCCCTTCCCCTCGGCGCCAGAGGAGGTTCGGCCTAGGCGGGCCCAGGGCCCCGGAAGCCTCTCTGGGCCGCGGTGCGGCCCAGCCAGAGACCACCGCGGGCAACGGGAGTTCCGCCGCCCTTGGCGGCAGCGGCCGAGGCGGGCCCACCGACCTTCTTCTGTCCAGCTCAGAGACGACACGTGGAGCCTGGCTACCCAGTGCCGAGGGCGCCCGAGGCCCAGCGAGAGCTGGCAGTCCGAGTCCAGAAGGGGACGGCGCTCGCGGGACGCAGGAGCCACCGCAGGAGGAGGCCTTCACCTGAGCCGAAGAGTCCAGTCAGTCGGTGGCTGCGCTGCCGTCTCGCGCGGTCTCCGGGATGGTGGCCCAGGCCTGACCTGGCCTGTCCCGAGGGCTCCCGGACGGGGCTCCCGGAGAGGAGAGGGCAGGACACGAGAGGAGAGGAGAGGAGCTGAGCAGAGCCCCGCCGAGTGGACCCCCGGGCCGTGCATTTGCAGCAGGCTTCAGCTTTCTCCCCACGAGGCCCTGAGCCTCAGTTCAGCGATGAGCAGGAAAGGCCCCGGCTTGCATTCCGGCCTGGCCCTCCGGGTCTCGGCCGTGTGCTTGCACCTGCAGCCCAGCCAGGGAATCAAGGGGAAGGGGTCTGAAGAAGCTGCCTGAAGCTCACCTCTGATGGACTGAGAGGAACGCCTCCCCCCCCCCGCCCCCTTGACCACCCTCTCCCCCATGACCACCACTCGTCCAGCTTGTCTGCCAAGGCCGGGAACGAGGTGCATACTCCTGGGCACGCGGCGGTGCCTTCGAGTCCCCGGCTGACCCGATAGGCCGCTTCTGGAGCAAGCTGTGCGGTGGCCCGTTCCTGCCCTTTTGCCCAGCTCTTATCTGCCGGGGCGGGGGTGCGTGGTGGGCTGGTGTGTGTGTGGGGGTCCGGTCCCGGGGCGGGGTGCGGTGTGGGGGAGGGCTTCCGACTGGGAGCAAGTCTCCAGGCTGGACCCCTCCCTCCCTCCACACGTACCCCTCCTGGAAGGGCGCTGAAACCCTCCCCGCGCCCCTCTCCTTTCGCGCCTGTGAGTCGCCCGACACGTTGTCAGGCCATCTTACGTGGGCAGAGCCTTTCCTTGGGGCCGGGTCCTGAGGTAGCTAGGCGCTCTGACTGGTGGCCCGCCGCAGGTGCCCTCAGCGTGCCCCTCTGGCCGGGGCCAACGGCGGCACCTGCAGAACGTGGAGCCGCTTGTGAAAACTCCCAGGAGTCTTCCCCAAACGAGAGGACCCCCGGGTCGTCCACGGGGAGGGAGGCCGAGGAATAGGGCGTCCCCCGGCCGCGGAGTTCCTGTTCCCGAGGTGAGCTCGGGTGCGGAAAACGGACCGGGATCCCCTCGCTGCGGACGGTGCCGTCCCTCTCTGCGTACCGATCGATCGTGGCCCACTTGGCGTCCCATCGCCAGTGGGTCCTGGGCACCCTGTGTCCTGCGGCACAGGAAGGGCCTCACGGGATGCGGCGGGGCCTGGGATCGGGACTCTCTATGGCGGGAGCAAGAAGTAGAGAAACCGAAACCCAGATCCAACTGTGAGAGGGTGGAACGTGCACAGCGCCCCTGCATTGCTCTTCCTCGTCTGCGTCTGGGAGCAAGCACTAACGAGGACACGTTCTCCGGGCTGTCTGCAGGGTGCTGCCCCCGACAGGGGACCGGGCGGCCACCTCCTCCCCTTTCCCCGTGGTCCACGGTGGCTGGGCCCGGGGCCTCCGCCGGGGCACCGGCAGCGGGTCCTGGGTCCCCGGTGGCCCTGAGACCCCAGGGACCCCACTGGCCGGCCTCGCTCCTGCAGGGAGGGCCAGGATCCAGGGGCCAGATGCCCTGGGGTGGGAGCTTCAGCTCCCTGTTCCTGAACATGGCGGCTGCCGAGGCCACGGCCCCGAGGGTGGGGAGCGCGGCGGGCCTGGCAGCCAGGGGCTCCTCGGTGGGCGAGCCCGGCCCCGAACCCCACCGCGTGTGGCTTCCACACCTACCGCGGAGGCGTGCCGGGCGGCCAGGTTCGGCCCGGGAATCCTCCCAGTGCTCCGAAGCCAGCCCTCCTCCCCGTCACGGGCCTTCCCCACGGTATGCACAGGCAGGGGCTGGAGGCCGTGCTGAAAAAGCTTCCGCTTGATGGCACTGTTGCTCCAGAAATGCCCAGCGCCTTCGCGAGCGTGGCCTCTCCCTCTGCCCTTTGCGGATCAAAAAAGGCCCAGGGAAAAAGGCCCAGGGAGGCCCAAGAGCCACCCAAGCCTTCCGAGTGGGCTGGGACCTACTGGGGGGTTGGGGGAGGCGGTGTCTCTTCCTTTTGGGGCTTCTCCTTGGCAGTAGGAGCGCACAGGTAAAGACCTCCCAAGGAATCCGTGCCTCGGTGGGTCCATCTCCACACCCCTCTGGGAGGGGTCTGGAGTCCACGTTGCCTGGCCCACAGGTCCTGGCGACCGGGACCCTGTCATGTCTGCACACCTGGGGACGGGCATCCACCTGGGTCGTGTCGGGCAGAACCCTGGCCCTCTCAGGACATTGATTCAGAGCCAGAGGTGGCACAGGGACCTGGGTTCCTCGTCTTCCTGCGTGGTTGCCTCTCTGCTGTTCTCATCCCGCTACGTGAACTGGCTTAAGGGCTCAGGAGCAGGCCCGAGAGGGTCTAGGCCACTGTGGCAGCGGGAGGCACTGACGGGGACCCAAGGGAGCTGGGGCACATTGCCCCTGCTCACCTCCAGGGGCGTCAGGCGGTCACTCTGCCACGGAGTGCCCGGGGTCGGGGGTGCAGGGAGGTGGTTTGGCGTTGCTGGGACAGGTGTACATCCCAGCGGCTCCCCTCCATCCGCACAGACAGATGACCCTGGGGAGGGCCATCAGTTCAGTAGACCCTTCTGGGGAGCTCTCCATGGGAGTGTGTCTGTACTCTCGCCTCAAACCCCCCCGGACTCGTTCGTCGGTTCATTCACTCGTTCCCTGCTCCACTCGTTCATTCGTAAGCACGCAGGTACACGAACGTGTGCGTGGGCGCGCGTGCGTATCACGTGTGCGTCGTGCGTAAGCTCGTGTACGTGCGCCTACAGGGCGTGTACAAAAGGTCCCTTCTCTTGTACCTTCTCCCTGTAACCGCCTCGGGGGTGCCGCTGTGGATAGAACTTTCTCCCGGTCAAAGCCAAAGCCCTCGCCGTTGCTCGATGGCCGCTCCCAAGTTGTCCCCGTCTGCGGAGGGAAGCACGCGTCATTTCTGCGTGCGTATGTGTGCTCCCGGGCTTGAATGCAGGTGGGGGCAACGGGCCGCAGAGGGCTGTGTGCATGTCGCCTGCTCCCCGGCCCCAGCAGGCTCACGTAGCGATAGGTAGTCTTCTGCCTTTTCGGCTGCTCTCACGGCGCTATAGGCGTGCCGTGGCGTCGGCGCGTCTGTGCGGAGTCGACGTCGTGTCCTGCTAGGTCCCCTCCGTTTCTTTTCGGACAGCTGCCCAGGGTAGGGTGCCCTTGTCTGTGCCCGGAGGCAGGAGCGTAGGGTGTCTCACGTGCCCCTCCTCTTTGGACGCTAGGCTTCCGCCTCGTTCCTTCCTCTCCTCTTCTGTCTCCCACGGAAGTGGCTCTGAGGCGCGGGCCACTGAGTCTGTCGTTACCAGGGTGTGGGTGAGCGTGACCAGGGTACGTTCTCCGGCGTCGGCGTCCACCCAGAGGAGAGGAGCAGGGTAGATCTCATGTGGGCCACGGCCCAGAGCACGTGTCTTCATGCCCGGAAAGTCTGTGAGGTCGGCCTTTCTCTGGATAATGACAGTACTGCTGGTGCCCTTTTATCTGAGTGAAATAGATGTTCTATGTTTTTATTTGTGGTTGTTTATGTCTGCTTGTTAGATATTCATGTATATTTCACCAATGTCACACTGGTTAAAGTTGGAACTTATTGAGTACAGCGCCTTTTGTTCTGTTGGAGTTTACCGCTTACTTTGCCAAGAAAACTGTGTTTTATCCTTATGAGCCTATGTTCGGGCCTGCTGCCTTCTTATCTGTTGGTGGGATATAGGAATGACTGATAATCATATGGGGCTTTTTTGTTCGGTGTGATTAAAATGTTCTATAATTGACTTAGAAGAGGAGCGTTTAAGTTTGTGATTCTAGTAAAAAGTATGTAATCTCTCACTTTAAACAAGTGAATCGTAGGGTATATTTTGCTGTATTTTTACAGAATTGCAAATGTGTAAACATGTTTATTGAAAAAGAAGAAACTTAAATCAAGTAGTTAACCCTTTACTAAAGAACAGGAAGAGATCCACAAAGTAAACCGCAAGCTAGCAGAAGGAAGACAGTTATTAAGATTAACGCAGCTTAAACCTGAGTGTCCACCAGCAGATGAATGGATCAAGGAAATGTGTATATATTTACAGTGGAACATTATTCAGCCATAAGAAAGAATGAACTCTTGCATTTGTGGTAACATGGATGGGACCTCAAGGGCATTATGCTGAGTGGAATAAGACAGAGAAAGATAAATAGTGTACGATCTCACTTACATGTGGAATCTTACAAAGAAAAAAATGATAAGAAGAAAAAGCAAGGCCACAGATGCAGAGAACGGATTGGTGGTTGTCAAAGACATGGAGTGGGCGATGGGCAAAATGCGCAAAGGGGGTCCAAAGGCACAGACTCCCAGTTATAAGGTATATAAGTCATGGAGATGTAAGGTATAGCATGGTGACTATAGCTACCAATACTGCGTTGCATATTTAACAGTTGAGAGAGTAGATCTTAAAGAGAGTAGATCTTAAAAATTCTCATCACACACAAAAATTTGTAACTCCGTGGTGATTGGTCTTAACTAGAGTTACCATCATTTTCAGAAAGTATAGAAATGTCAAATTATTATGTTTTACACCTGAAAATAATGTAATGTTGTTTGTCAGTTATACCTAAAAAAAATGTCCTGTGCAGTAAAAAAAAAAAACAAAAAACTAAAAAAACAAAAAATGTAGCTTACATGAAGTATAGAATAGAGGAAAAATGAATGAGAAAATTGACAGCTGAAAAGATAAGTGCATTTATTATTTATTTATTTTGGCTGCGTTGGGGCACTGGCTTTCTGTAGCCGTGGCAAGCGGGGGCTGCTCTTCGTTGCGGTGCGTAGGCTTCTCATCGTGGTGGTTTCTGTTATTGCGGAGCACGGGCTCCAGGCATGCGGCCTCAAGTAGTTGCAGCACACAGGCTCAGTAGTTGTGGTTCGCGGGCTCTAGAGCCCAGCCTCAGTAGTTGTGGCACACGGGCTTAGGTGCTCCGCGGCATGTGGGATCTTCCCGGACCAGGGATTGAACCCGTGTCCTCTGCACTGGCAGTCGGATTCTTAACCACTGCGTATTTTTACTTGCGTTAAGTACTTAACCCAAGTGTTTTTGTGTTTGTGAGTGGCTTATTTCACTTGCATTTTGTCCTCAAGTTTTATCCATAGTTTTCCATGTCACAGGACTTACTTCCTTTTAAGGGGTGAATAATATTCAGTTTTCTGTACATGTCATATTTTCTTTATCCATCCACCTGAAGACCAACTTGGAGTCTTAAGAGGATACTGGTACATTTCCTAAGTGAAAGGGAACTTGTAGGAATTTCCTAGATAGGGAAAGCTTAAGGGGAACTTCGGCGTGACTGGATTGGGTGACATTTTAAGTTTTGCTTAAAGTTAAAGTTTTTTTCATATATAAAGTCTAAACAAACTGTTTGAGAGACTGAAATCGCTTTAGCTCTGAAGAGAAGGGACACCAGCTCCTTCCAGCTGTAAGGCATTCTTTGGTGGACTGAAAATATAGCAGAAGTGTTTGAGGAGTCATCCTCATGACAGGTAGCTGTCCCATAGGGAACCTCATCATGACACTTTAAGTAATTGACAAGAATTGCAGTCAGCTGTCCATATCCGTGGGTTCCACATCCACAGATATGGAACTCGCGGATACAGAGGGCTAATTGTAAAGGATATGAGTATCTGCCGATTTGGGTATCCACAGGCTTCCTGGAACCAATCCCCCATGGATACTGAGGGCTAACTGCATTGAGACACTGTACTGAAAGAGCAACATAAGATGGTGAGCTCACAGTGGAAAGCTAAAGAGTCCAGAGTCATATTCTCTACAATTATACCATACTTGTACACAGCTATGCAGTTATTTGCATGTTAATGACAACCTGTGACTAGATGTCAAAAACCTTTAGTTAGAATTTTGCCTTTGACCATTTGATTCTTTTTCCTTGGAGAATCAAAGTCATGCAGTTCAAGAATCATTTCATAGAGGACAGTATTTTTGTGTTTGTGAGTGGCTTATTTCACTTGTATTTTGTTCTCAATTTTTATCCATATTTTTCCATGTCTCAGGACTTTCTTCCTTTGAAGGGATGAATCATATTGCATTTTCTGTATATCTCATATTCCATCCATCCTCCTGAAGACCAACATTTGGGTTGTTTCCCCCTCTTCACTATTGTGAATAGTGTTGCTAGAAACATGAGTTTGCAGATATCTCCTGAAGACACTGCCTTCAAGTATTTTGGATATGTATTTAGAATCTGGATTACTTGGTCATATGGATCTGATATACTGGTTTCCATAGTGGTTATTCCGTTTTTTAATCCTAGAAGCAGTGCACAAGGGTTTGAATTTCTGTACATTCTCATCTATATCCGTATTTTGTTTTATTTTGATAGTAGCTATGTTAATGTGTTGAAGGTGACATCTCATTTTGCTTTCGATTTGCATTTCTCTAGAGATCATTGATGTTAAGCACCTTTGCATTTTCTGGTTGGCCATCTGTATTTATCTTTACAGAAATGTCTATTTAAAGTCCTGCTCATTCGTTAATCAGGTTTTTGTTTTCAAGTTTTTAAGTTTGTAGGAGTTTTTTGTATATTTTAGATAATAACACCTTATCAGATATGTGATTTCCATGTAGTTTCTTCTATTCTGTAGATAATCTCTTCACTCTGTTGATTGTGTCCTATGATTCGTTTTAGTGTGATGTAGTCTCATTTGTCTATTTTTGCTCTTGTTGTGTTGACAAAACTCCCAACTTTTAGGTTGTGCCTAAGTTTTATTGTGGGATCTTAGTGAGGACTATAGCCTGGGAGAGAGACTCTCAGAGAGCTTTAAGGAACTGCTAAAGAAGTAAGGGAGGAGCCAGGACATAAAGGACTTTTTTTTTGCTGGAAAAAACATTTAAACGATTACTGTTAATCACAAAAAACAGACATCTGAAGTTAATGATTTTAGTACTTTTCTATGTATGGGAAGATGCAAAAATCTTGGCTCACTGAAATTATTCCTTATCTTCATTATCTAGGGCCAGTTTCCAAAGTGCAGAATGCTTCCTGTTTTTCTCCATCCTGAATTTCCCTCAGGGTGCACCTTCAAGGGGTGGTTGCAGTGGCTGATGGCTTGATCCCTGTAGAACTGGAATGGTGGGCAACATTCTTTGTTTAGTGGAATGGCAGGCAACATTCCCTGTCCACAGCTGCCTGTGCTTCTCATGTCATATCCAAGAAATTCCAAAACTACTGTCAAGAAAGTTTCACCTGTTTTCTTCTATGAGTTTTATAGTTTTTCTTATATTTAGTTCTTTTATATATTTTCAGTTAATTTTAGTATATGGTATCTTTCATTTGTATGTGGTTATACAATTGGCCCAGTAGTATTTGTTGAAGGGACTGTTTTGCCATTGAGACGTATCGGCACCCTTTCGAAAATCATTTGGTCATATACAAGATGGTGTTTTCCGGGCCCTCTAGTCTTCTCCATTGGTCTACATGTCTGTCTCATGCCAGAACTACACTGCTTTGATTAGTGTAACGCCTTTTTGTTTTAAGTTTTGAAGTCAGGAAGTGTGAGACCTCCAACTTTGTTCATTTTCAAGACTGTATATTTGGAGGTCCCTTGAAATTACTTATGAATTTTAGAATTTTTCTATTTCTGTAAAAAATGCTGTTGGGATTTTGATAGGGATTGCATTAAATGTGTAGATAGCTTTGGGTACTATTGACATCTTAACAATATTAAGTCCTCCAATCCATGAATAGAGGATATGTTTCCATACATTTGTGTATTCTTTGAAGTCCTGTCATCAGTGTTTTCATGTATGTCTTTCACTTCTTTGGTTGTATTTATTCCTCAGTAGTTTATTCCTTTTGTTCTTAAATTTTTATTTCTTTAAAAAACTTAATTGTTTCATTATCCTCTTATTTCATAGATCTATAAACAGATAAAAACACTGTCAGTATTTTTCCCATCACTTGCAGAAAGACCCTAAAAGTTTGGGGTTTGCTTTTTCATACTATTCACACACATGGAAATGGAGCTATAACTTTAGGTTAAAAATTCATCCCTATGCCCTATACTGTTAGAAGGTTTTAGAACTGATGGTTGCCTAAGTTTAAAATCATAATTGAAATTCCTAGTTTGTCTTAAAAAAGATCCCAGCACAGGGACTGATTGAAATGATCGAAAGAGCCTCCTCCAAATTCCAGTGCCCAGTAGTAAACAGAGCCTGGTTATTTAACCTGTTTTTTTTAAAACCGTGTATAAATGACCAACAGGACATGGGTATCTGAATATACACAGCAAACAATGTATATGCATATAGCAGATTTTACACTTATTTAATTTGTATAAATGTGCCACTTTGGCATAAGGATTATTTTAAGGTGAAGCGCAAATACAAAGAAGTAGATACAAGAAAAACTTCCTGCCCTCCCCTTATTTGCCTAAAAGCAGGACATAAATTTTCAAAGGTGTCCCTCCTCCCTTTTCAACCAGGAAGGAGAAAAGTTAATCCCTGGAAAAAACATTAGACCTTCTCAATTTGGAAACAGCACCAGAGGAATCTACATAAAAAACTTTACCAACTAGCCCTTATCTACATTAGTTTCCCATATATTTCCCTTGTTACAATTGGCGCTCTAGAAATTTCAAGGTTCTTTTTCATTATCACTTCTCTAAACATGTATTGTTCTTTTGCTAAAATACTATGTAAACTCAAGTTCTAACCAAACCTTTTATTCAACTCTGGGGACTTCCATGTGTCACAAGTGATACACATGTTAGTAAACTTGTTTTTCTCTTGTTAATCTCTCTTTTGTTATAGTGGCCCCAGATAAGAACTTGGGAAGGGTAGAAAGGTAATTATTTTTCCTTCCTTGCATTGGGCAAATGATATCTGCAATGTCTGTCATGGAACAATAAGTGGAAAACTTTACTATTCACCATTCACAGAACTATTTAGAGCTAAAAGAAGTTTAAACAAGTACACTTTCAAAAGATGTTGTTAGGGGCTTCCCTGGTGGCGCAGTGGTTCGGGGTCTTCCTGCCGATGCAGGGGACATGGGTTCGTGCCGCGGAGTGGCTAGGCCCGTGAGCCATGGCCGCTGAGCCTGCGCGTCCGGAGCCTGTGCTCCACAACGGGAGAGGCCACAACAGTAAGAGGTCCACGTACTGGGGAAAAAAAAGAAAAAAAAAGATGTTGTTAAGTTGGTATCACTCATAAGCCTGAGATTATGCTAGCCTTAGTTGCTCCCATCCCAGGTGAGAAGGTCCCAAGAACAGGCACTGCCTGTGCTTTATCACCTCCCGCTCTTTGCCAGGGACCCAGCGCCCCTTCCACAGCCTTCCCAGGGCTGGTGTAGGTGGTGTCCACACCACCTAGGTGGGTATGGGTCACAGTGACTTGCAGGTTTTTTTCTGCCTGACTGGTACCTTTATTTATATTTTCCTTCGTTTTGGTGAAAAGAAAATGCTCTTCATGAAAAGTAAGGTTTGCATAATGGAGATAGTGTAGTATAGAGGGGAAAAGGAAGTTAATCACTGAAGCCACCATGCAGAGATAAGAAGTGTTAATTTGGGGCATGTATCATCGCAGCAGGTTGTTCCCTGAGGACACAGAGAGATGTAAATAAAGATCACTTAAAAACAACAGTCTAAGGAGCTGCCTAGACCGTTGAACAATGTGGGGGTTAAGGCTGCCGACCCTCCCTACAGTTGAAAATCCGTCTATTACTTACAGTCAGCCTCTGTGTATGTGGTTCCTCTGTATCTATGGTTTTGTATCCATGGATTCAACCAACTTTGCATCCTGTAGATTGTAGTATTTACTACTGTGAAAAATATCCATGTATAAGTGGACCCACACAGTTCAAACCCGTTGTTCAAGGGTCAACTGTATTGGGTTACTCAACAACTGACTGTAAGGATATTTTTGACTCCATTTCCATTGACAAATATAATCCTTACTTCATTATTTTTTAAGGAAAAAAAAACCCATCTTCACTATTACAGAAGACTGAAATCACCCCTGTCCAGATCCACTCCCCAGTGTAACCACCCTTAAAAGAAACACTTCTTGGGGCTTCCCTGGTGGCGCAGTGGTTGAGAATCTGCCTGCCAATGCAGGGGACACGGGTTCGAGCCCTGGTCTGGGAAGATCCCACATGCCGCGGAGCAACTAGGCCCATGAGCCACAACTACTGAGCCTGCGCGTCTGGAGCCTGTGCTCGGCAACTAGAGAGGCCGCGATAGTGAGAGGCCCGCGCACCGCGATGAAGAGTGGCCCCCGCTCGCCGCAACTAGAGAAAGCCCTTGCACAGAAACAAAGACTCAACACAGCCATAAAATAAATTAATTAATTAAATTAAAAAAAAAAAAAAAGAAATGCTGCTTTTAAAAATCCATGGGCTCTGCATCAACCACACAGCAGCACAACTGGCCTGCTGACTGCCCCTAACGCCGCAGAATTTTCTGCCTCCATTCTGCTCCCCCACTGAGGACCTGCACAGGCTGTCCAGCTACTTCCATCCTTGTCTCAGGCTCTGAATCACAGCCCCTTTTCTCACATATTCTCTACTTTTTGGGCAGAGGTGGTAGAAATTTCCAGGGCAATGTTACCGAATCAGGTTTCTTTGCCCAACGTGAAGCAAATCAAACACTAAGATGCCAAGGTTTGCAGCAGAGAAAGAGCTTATTCGTGAAGCAGCCAAGTGCGGGGACTGGAGAACAAATTTCAAAACTGCCTCCCTGAAGGCCAGGGACTCAGGATAGAGGATAAAGAAGCAGGGTGGTCTGAAGAGTGGGGAAAGCTGATTGGAGGTAAGAAGAAGGTGAAGTAATCATTCTGCACAGGCACAAGTGAACTACATGCTGCTTTTGTGGGACGCATGTTCAGAAAATGGTGGTGTCAGCATGATCTGAGGGTGGAGTTTTTGGCCCTCTGACACCAAAAAGTCATCCATCAGACACTCGCGCAGGCCCGGTGGTCTTGACCCATTTGAACTGCTTAAGACTTGCTCCAAGTTCCTGAAAATCTAAGCAACCCATAGTCAGAGGTGTTGTCTATAGGGGGTGGTTAAAGGAGTCTTGTGATAATACTGTCTAAGCTGCGTGAAGCTTGCAGGGTATGCAATTTGCAAGAACAATTAAGATGAGCTTGATTGGTGAAGGCAGGTTACACAGTATTATTTATTAAGCAAGTTATAGTTTAAGGGTCTAAATGATGACTGCCCTCGATTTCAATAAGAGGAAGGAGGACAACAAGGGCCCTGAGGTGCTCAGTTCTGGCCAGGCAGCTGCCTTTCTGCATTTCAGGTCAACACAGGAAATCTCACAAAGCCCAGCTGCCTTCACCTGGTGGGGAACGTGTTGGGTGAAAGTGTTCATGCTCTGCCGCAACTTGCCCACCTTGTTGAGGGTGGACAGTAAAGAGAGGTTCCACCTCCTCCACAGATGGAATTACCGAACAAAGCCTTCACCTGTGAGTCTCACTATGGATTGATTCCTCATTATTTTTCCAGGTTCTTCACCTTGGGGAATAACGGCAATTCCCCCATGAAAAGAAGCAACTCAAAGCCTTTTTTCTGTCCCTGTTCCCTTGACAGACACAGATTCAATAAGTACTCATTGTGCCAGAAAACCAAGGTCCACAGAAACTAGTGGTTTTGCCAGGGTGAACCAGGGTGCCACAGGATGGATTCACACACACGTGGCTCTCAGGCTGCCAATCCCTTACTCTTGTAGGAAATGAAAAAAACATTTTTCCCTACCCTTCTAACTTCTCTACTGGGATTCCAGTAACAAGAAACAGATTAACAAGACAAAAAGCATACAAACGTGTTTAATGTAAATGTATGTGACTCAGGAGCCTGCATAAGAAAATGAAGACCTGAAGAAATGGATAAACCTGAGTGTTTTTATGCTTAGGTTTGATAAGAGTGAAAAATCATGGAAGGTCTGATAGGGACAGAGTATGAGTTAAGTGTAGTAAAATGGGGGAAATTTAGCAAGTCCTGTTCATTCACATTCCTCTGTGTCCCTTCTAATTCAGAGATAAGAATGTTCCTTTCTGCCAGGTAAAGGGAGGGCACTGCTCACATGAGGGTTTATGACCGGCTTCAGAGGAAGATCAAAAAGTCCTTGCAAATGCTATTTCTCAAATTCCTCCAGCTTAAAATATTCAATATGCCAATATGCCTGACCTCATCACTCTATGAAAATGACCAGTAAGTACAAGAAAAGATGCTCAACATCATTAATCATTATGGAAATAGAAATTAAAATCACAAGGAGATAGCATTTCATACCTACGAAGGTAGCTATAATACAGTTAAATGGGACATGAATGTTTTCATGGGGCATTAGGGAATAACTGTAACCTTTGTTCAATGCAGTGATGGTGTATTTTGGGCATTTTTAAGACCTTATCTGTTACAGGGTATGATACATTAGATCATATGGAGTGTATAACTTAGGATTTATGGGTGAAGTCAATATGTTTGAAATACTGTAGCAAAACAAAAACAATTAGAAAGTGGTTATTTTTGAAGCTGGTGGATGGTGAAGGGGTTCAGAATATGTCACCCCAAAATATGCCACTTTGGCATGTGGATTCTTTTGAGCTAAGCAACCAAATCCCAACAGAGGCAGGAGAAACTCTTTACCTCTTCTAAAGGACATTTACATTTATAAAGAAAATTTCCATTTAGAGCCACACTTCCGGAGATAACTTTTGTGAAATTCCCATTTCTATGTAAGTAATTAAAATTGGTTTTTTTCCTCCTCTTAATCTAATTTAAATTTCTGAAGGCCAAGTGTAGAACTTAGAAGTGTAGAAGTTTTCTCCTCCCCTATAGTGGGTAAGTGGAGTTATGTTCCATCTAATTTGCTTAAAATTATCTATGAAAAGCGTATACGAGAATGACAAGAAAAACTATGCCAACCGAAACTGATAATCATATTTTGAGTATGTTATTGAATCATATGGGTGAAAACACCAACCTAAAGGAGTTGATTCTGGTTTCATTTACAGAGCTGTAATTGGTTGTGTCCATTTAGGGCTGGAAACAGGTGGGTTTTGTTTTAAGTATTGTAGAATTATTCAACCACTTCATTAAAGTGTAGGGTATCTATTTTTAATGATCTCTTGTGTGAGAATGTAAATACGGGGAGGAGATTCTGAAAGATGCACACTGTACAGGTAACAGGGTCAGCTCTGGGAATGGCATGAACATTAGGGCTGGTGGCCAAAGGTGACTTTCATCATTTGCTGAGCACCTACTATGTGCCAGATACTAGTGTTCTTCATGCTGGAAATATAGACACGAAAGAGACCTAAAGTCCTTGCTTACATGGGGCTCACATCTAGTGGGGGAGACTGAAAGGTAAGCTCAATGAGACCCACGTGTATTATAATGATGCGTGCTGTGCAGCACATGAAGGCAGGGAAGGGGAATAGGTCGGGGGAGGGATCTTCACCTGCAGGTAGGTTGTATGGAGAAGGCCTCACTGAGAAGGGGACATAAAGACCTGAAGGAAGAGACGGGGTGGGGGTGGGGGACCCTGTGGAGATCTGGGGGATGATCCTCTGAGGATCATATCCTGTGTGCCTCTTACTAATGTTATGCTGTTAAATCATTTAGACACTTACAAATAGTCATTGACCCTCCAGTTTTGAAGCAGGAGGCGCTGTGGTGTATTCTGTTTGGAATTGGTCAGGGTTAGGGCCACAATTACCTTGATGAGGATATGATTGAAGACCTTAGCCACTTTGAATAAATTGAGGTTCTAGCCATGCACACTAGTGTGTGCTCCTATAAAATGGATCTTTTTGGAATATGTGTAGAGATTGGTCCCTACAGAGCATCTTACTGAAGTGGCTTGGTCCACTTCTGTAAGTTGTTTAGCTATGTGACTGACAGTGCTAACAAAACCCAAACTGTCATTTTGCCCCTTGGGCCAGGACGCTCATCCCTCGTGGAAATCAATCAATTATAAGTGGGAGAACATTTCTGTATCTGTGGATCTGTAGGTCTGACCGTTTATTTATTTATTTCACTAACCTCAGGGACAGTATGTTAGGGAAGCAGAAAGGCTGATCAGTATCTCTGACCATGAGCCTCAATGCCAGCAAATTACCATATGAAGTGACCAAATGGTCACAGTGGATTACATCACAGTGGGTTTGCAGTATAAAGTCCAGACCATCTGTAGCTGTAGGCTTACTTCTCCTAAGGGTAGGCAGTGGCTGGATGGGTTTCTTTTGCAGAACTAGGAAAAGGCTGCTGTGTTTTTGTTTTGTTCTTTTGTTTTTTACTTTTTTCATGCTGAATTCTTACTTAGGGAAATTAATCTGTATCTGTGGCCAAGGTATTCAACAATACTTTCTTTCTGTTTCAGGTCACAGTTTGGTAAGAAGATCAAAGGGCACGATCAACAGCTCGTGCACTGCCTTGGTGTGGACCCAGAGTTCAAGCACAGACGAAGATCAGACACTGACTTCACACTTCTGATAGGTACGCAGTACAGCCCTCAGTTGTGCTTTGATTCTGTTTCCCCCTTCTGTACAATAGGCTCCCCTCTCAAGGCAGGTCTCTCACCGAATTTCCTCTTGTTAGTGTCTGGCTAGCACCGCGTCCAGGTATACTCAGTCGCTGTAATTGTTCATCGTGATGATCAGGAGAGCTCTGCCGGTGCGATTCAAATATCAACCTATTTGGTAAGTTCCAACACCCCCAAACTCAGTTTAAACTCGAAGCCCAGAAAAGGCCATTATTACTAGAGCCGATTTCACACATCTGATAGGTATGGAACATAACTCCCAGGCGTACTCTGTGTCTTACCCCCTTGCTTTTTACAAAGGTGACTTTCTGAATTGTTTTAATCCAGTTTATACTGGTGCCATGGAGGCACGTTCTTCATGCTCAAGACTGAGCAAAGGCAGGGTTATTTCAGTACCTTTTAAAGCTATAAAAAATAGCCCGACACTTTCATAAACCCTAGAGCTAGGAGAGAATTTGAGGGGATCCTGTTTGGCCCCTGGATTGCTGAGAAAAGGAACTTCTGTCATCCTACACTGGAATCTCTGAGAAGGATGATGTGAAACTTCTCATGTGAAATGTACCTTGCTATATAGCGCCTCCTAGTTTAAGAAGTTTTTTTTATACCTTATTGAAATCTCTACTGGGAAGGATCCAGCATACACTCATTTGTTGTACAGGAGGAAAACTAGAGCTGTCAAATGCCAATTCTGTAGTACTCTTCTGGTCTACAGCACAGGGCAGGCTCAGTAATATTGAAAGAGGAATAGCTTATTATTGTTTATGATGTATTGTTCTTCTGTGATTTTAACAGTAATGCACCCATAGGTGATTTAGAAAGTTATACAGGTTTCATGGGGGAGTCATAAGGGACTGTTTCCAGTAGTTGTGCTGGCTGATCTCCTCTTATGGACCATACCATTGGCATGCCCTCCTGTTGGTGTGGGTGAGTGGGTCAGGGTTCAGCAGACATTGGCTTCATGTGCTGTATGCCAACTTTTTATAACGACTATGTTCTGTGAATCAGCAGTTGGGGCAGGGAGAGATGAGGGGCCCAGAGAGGGTGGTCAGCATCATAATCCCCTTATGACCTCATCAACTTGCCACCTCTGATTTTGAACACATCCTTGTACTTCTCCAGGTTTTGATATCTCTAACTAATTTCCGGGTAAATCAATGAAAAGTTCCTACATCTTTATGATCAAGGACCTTTTCGAGAGGCTGATGAATACTGTGGAAATTAATTTTTTTTAAATGCATATCTGTACATACATACACAAATTAGCAGCTACTTCAGGAAGTTTAAGGAAACCTATGGACCTCTCTTAAGAGCACCTAGACTTAGGGAGTTCACTGTTTCTTCCAATTTCACACATCTGTGATTTTAGTGCCTTCCACCATTCAAATCGTATCAGGCCCCTGCCTGACGTTCTCCAATAATTTCCCATTGAAATTAGAATGAAACTATTTACCAAGCATGGCCAGCAATGAACAAGATCAGGCTACTCTTTGCCCTGATCACTCAACCTCTTTCCTCCTTGATTACTTTGCCCAAGACACACAGGTATGTTCCTTTGGAGCTTTATTAATAGGAGTATAATAGGCAGAAGATAAACGTCCCTGTTTACAGTGTACACCTTGATAACTATTGACATATGTTCTACCTGAGAGATGATCAGCACACTCAGAATAATGAACACATCCATCACACCCAAAAAAAGGTTTTGCTTCCTTGGTATGTATAGTAATGAGAACTACATTTTGCTCCAAAGAGGTTCTCTAGTTATTTATCTCATGCTTAACTAGGGATAATTTATTATTAAGCAAATTATGTATGTCGGAAAACAACTTGCTCCTGGTATACTTGAATGTACCTGAGAAACTTCTTTCCTTATGTTTTTGATACTTTATGCCCCAGGTCGAATGTTACCGAAGTACAGTCTTTCACAGGAATCTCATATTGATGAGTGTTATTATATATTCTCCTATTAATGCTTTTGTCTAAGGTATTTTGAATGTTAATCATAGTAAATTTGGAGTCCCTGGCACATTTCCACCCATAACAAATCATGAAAGAAATTTTATAGAATCCTGTACTCATAAAAGTTGAAAAATAATGGAATCATTTTTAAATCGTAAGAGTGTGCTTAAAATGTATTCCTGGATGCTTGGTTATGGTCCTCAACAAACCTAATGTTGAATTCAGTAAGTTAGCTAAGGAAAGAGTATGTGGTAGCTTATGATTTATGTGTGGGATAGGCCAGTTTCTCTTTAATGGCAATAGACATAAAATAATGGTTAATGGTCAATGTTATGTATTGTAAGAAAGGAAAAAGTATTTTTTCAACCTTCTTAGTGTCCCCGGCAAGGTCTGAAAATGAAACTGATAAAAACAGATTAACAGAAGAAAGGTGTACAAATTTATAAGTTTTATGTGTCATGGGATCCTTCATGAGCAAATGGTTAGACTTGTGTATCTTATGCTAGGTGTGATGAAGAGTGGACAGTCATGGAGGAATATGATAGATTAAGGAAAATAAGGTAATTGTAGTGAATGGGGGGGTCATTTAGCAAGGCCTGTTTGTTTGGATTCTTCTTGGCGTCCCTCCTAATTCGGAGATAAAGAGGCTCCTTTCCTAATTCTTGTATGGACTAGTCAAATTTGAAGAAGATAAAAACAGCAGTTGGAATTTTTTAAATGATAAGGATCATTAAATGTTCGATTAAAACAGTTTTTTGGGGTTTTTTTGTGGTATGCGGGCCTCTCACTGCTGTGGCCTCTCCCGTTGCGGAGCACAGGCTCCGGACATGCAGGCTCAGCGGCCATGGCTCACGGGCCCAGCCGCTCCGCGGCATGTGGGATCCTCCCGGACCGGGGCACGAGCCCGTGTCCCCTGCATCGGCAGGCGGACTCTCAACCACTACACCACCAGGGAAGCCCAAAACAGTTTTAATTTAACCTCATATCCTCTTCTTTCTCTTTTGCAAAACCTTTTAAATACTGTTTCAATTATACACTACTTCTGGACCCAAAGCATAACCTCCGAAATTTCACTGTGTAATCTGCTGTTCCTTCTTCTTCAGCCTTAATACATATTGAAGAAAAACACTAGCTATATTATATTAGAGTGACAAATGAAATGAAGTTAGATTAGATATGATTAGAAGCAATCAACCTCAATACATCCGCACTGGGTTCCTTCAACTTTCAGTTCCTTACAGTGAGTAGCTCCTTGGAGATGTGTGAGATGGCTATCTAGTTCTACGTTCTGTGGCCTCTAAAGTCAGCCTTCTTGATAGCAACAAACACCAAGTCCCCCCCTCTCTGCTTAGAGTGAGCTCATTCAGCTTCTTCGGATTGTCTACTTCACATTTTAAAAAGGATATTGCTAACTCATGTAGATTTGGTGAAAGTTGAGGTTGTCTTTTAATGTTAATGTCTTACACAAATGCTTTTGAGCAATTGCCAGCCTTTTTTTTTTTAATTAAGTAATTTATTAATTTATTTTTGGCTGCGTTGGGTCTTCGTGGATGCGCGAGGGGTTTCTTTGTTAGTTGCGGTGAGCGGGGGCTACTCTTCATTGCCGTGCGTGGACCTCATTGCGGTGGCCTCTCTCGTCGCGGAGCACCGGCTCTAGAGTGCAGGCTCAGTAGTTGTGGCACACGGGCCTAGCTGCTCTGCAGCATGTGGGATCTTCCTGAACCAGGGATCGAACCCGTGTCCCCTGCATTGGCAGGCGGATTCCTAACCACTGCACCACCAGGGAAGCCCCATTGCCAGCTTTGTAAATACCTAGATTGTCTTTTGCTTGTTTCATGAAAGCACAGCTACAGTTATACTAGGTGCTACCCAAAGTTTCATGTCTTTTCTTTTTATTATACTAAAGATTCATAGGATGTATTTCTTTCCTATCCTATTGGTAGAAGGGAGAAGGATTGAAGCAGGAGCTCAAAACTCTAGTTTTCATCTGTCTGACAAGAAACTAAAGTGCTTTCATATTTCTTCAAAACTGTGTTTTCATGGAGATTAAATTATCCCTTTTCGTCTATCACTCCAGCATCACAGAGCAACACAGAGGCTATTTAAGGGTTTCTGAAGACATGCCTTTGCTTCTTCTGTCACTAGAATAGATTCTAACAACTTGAGCATCACATTTGCATGAAGCTTTCATTTATATTGGTGAAAAAAATGCATGCTTTGTGATTAATAGACCTTTATATATCCAATGCTCTTATTTTAAGTAGCACATTCAACACCCTAATAGCTGCTATATCAGAAAAGGAACAGAAATAGGTCTGAGAAGAACTACATTCAAATCCTAATTATGTGTCAAATCACAATCAGTCACATAAACATTTATAGCATGTCTTGTCTTTCCTCTTCTATAAGCAGTGAGGTGAAACTACTTACCCTACCTACATTACAGGGTTATAATGAGGACCAAAACTGAAGAAAAAATTTGGATAAGCATTATTCCTATGAAAATGGATATTACTTATTAATTACTAGTATTAGAAAGCAGTTTTGGTCAGTGCTGCTGTAAGACACTCTTTGTACCCCCTTAGGGACCAGAGGAGAATGCTAACTGTTCTAGCGGTAGTCATTGTGTAGTGTGTAAAATTCTCATCAAATATCTATATAAGTCCTTTGCATACACTGTTAAGTTCTTGAATGCTGAATAGTAATAAATAAGAAGTGTATACTCTATTAAAAAAAAACTGCAAACGTCTATTGCTGTGTATTCTGGACTGCATATTCTGTTGCAAGCATGGACTCACAGGTTGCTCATCAATTCCAGGACCACCTCCACTGCGTCCACAGGCAGGTGGAGGGCCATCCCCACCACCAGCTCTACCAGTGCAACCTCGACCCACAGGAGTTGCTCCTCGTCCTCCAACTCCGTTACCTCTACTAAGTGGTATACCATATTCACCACCATTACCTTTGTTTGGGGATCTCCTGGTTTAACTTATGAAGCAGAAATATAAACCTGACCTCCATGAAATGATTCTTGAACTGCATGACTTTGATTCTCCAAGGAAAAAGAATCAAATGGTCAAAGGCAAAATTCTAACTAAAGGTTTTTGACATCTAGTCACAGGTTGTCATTAACATGCAAATAACTGCATAGCTGTGTACAAGTATGGTATAATTGTAGAGAATATGACTCTGGACTCTTTAGCTTTCCACTGTGAGCTCACCATCTTATGTTGCTCTTTCAGTACAGTGTCTCAATGCAGTTAGCCCTCAGTATCCATGGGGGATTGGTTCCAGGAAGCCTGTGGATACCCAAATCGGCAGATACTCATATCCTTTACAATTAGCCCTCTGTATCCGCGAGTTCCATATCTGTGGATGTGGAACCCACGGATATGGACAGCTGACTGCAATTCTTGTCAATTACTTAAAGTGTCATGATGAGGTTCCCTATGGGACAGCTACCTGTCATGAGGATGACTCCTCAAACACTTCTGCTATATTTTCAGTCCACCAAAGAATGCCTTACAGCTGGAAGGAGCTGGTGTCCCTTCTCTTCAGAGCTAAAGCGATTTCAGTCTCTCAAACAGTTTGTTTAGACTTTATATATGAAAAAAACTTTAACTTTAAGCAAAACTTAAAATGTCACCCAATCCAGTCACGCCGAAGTTCCCCTTAAGCTTTCCCTATCTAGGAAATTCCTACAAGTTCCCTTTCACTTAGGAAATGTACCAGTATCCTCTTAAGACTCCAAGTTGGTCTTCAGGTGGATGGATAAAGAAAATATGACATGTACAGAAAACTGAATATTATTCACCCCTTAAAAGGAAGTAAGTCCTGTGACATGGAAAACTATGGATAAAACTTGAGGACAAAATGCAAGTGAAATAAGCCACTCACAAACACAAAAACACTTGGGTTAAGTACTTAACGCAAGTAAAAATACGCAGTGGTTAAGAATCCGACTGCCAGTGCAGAGGACACGGGTTCAATCCCTGGTCCGGGAAGATCCCACATGCCGCGGAGCACCTAAGCCCGTGTGCCACAACTACTGAGGCTGGGCTCTAGAGCCCGCGAACCACAACTACTGAGCCTGTGTGCTGCAACTACTTGAGGCCGCATGCCTGGAGCCCGTGCTCCGCAATAACAGAAACCACCACGATGAGAAGCCTACGCACCGCAACGAAGAGCAGCCCCCGCTTGCCACGGCTACAGAAAGCCAGTGCCCCAACGCAGCCAAAATAAATAAATAATAAATGCACTTATCTTTTCAGCTGTCAATTTTCTCATTCATTTTTCCTCTATTCTATACTTCATGTAAGCTACATTTTTTGTTTTTTTAGTTTTTTGTTTTTTTTTTTTACTGCACAGGACATTTTTTTTAGGTATAACTGACAAACAACATTACATTATTTTCAGGTGTAAAACATAATAATTTGACATTTCTATACTTTCTGAAAATGATGGTAACTCTAGTTAAGACCAATCACCACGGAGTTACAAATTTTTGTGTGTGATGAGAATTTTTAAGATCTACTCTCTTTAAGATCTACTCTCTCAACTGTTAAATATGCAACGCAGTATTGGTAGCTATAGTCACCATGCTATACCTTACATCTCCATGACTTATATACCTTATAACTGGGAGTCTGTGCCTTTGGACCCCCTTTGCGCATTTTGCCCATCGCCCACTCCATGTCTTTGACAACCACCAATCCGTTCTCTGCATCTGTGGCCTTGCTTTTTCTTCTTATCATTTTTTTCTTTGTAAGATTCCACATGTAAGTGAGATCGTACACTATTTATCTTTCTCTGTCTTATTCCACTCAGCATAATGCCCTTGAGGTCCCATCCATGTTACCACAAATGCAAGAGTTCATTCTTTCTTATGGCTGAATAATGTTCCACTGTAAATATATACACATTTCCTTGATCCATTCATCTGCTGGTGGACACTCAGGTTTAAGCTGCGTTAATCTTAATAACTGTCTTCCTTCTGCTAGCTTGCGGTTTACTTTGTGGATCTCTTCCTGTTCTTTAGTAAAGGGTTAACTACTTGATTTAAGTTTCTTCTTTTTCAATAAACATGTTTACACATTTGCAATTCTGTAAAAATACAGCAAAATATACCCTACGATTCACTTGTTTAAAGTGAGAGATTACATACTTTTTACTAGAATCACAAACTTAAACGCTCCTCTTCTAAGTCAATTATAGAACATTTTAATCACACCGAACAAAAAAGCCCCATATGATTATCAGTCATTCCTATATCCCACCAACAGATAAGAAGGCAGCAGGCCCGAACATAGGCTCATAAGGATAAAACACAGTTTTCTTGGCAAAGTAAGCGGTAAACTCCAACAGAACAAAAGGCGCTGTACTCAATAAGTTCCAACTTTAACCAGTGTGACATTGGTGAAATATACATGAATATCTAACAAGCAGACATAAACAACCACAAATAAAAACATAGAACATCTATTTCACTCAGATAAAAGGGCACCAGCAGTACTGTCATTATCCAGAGAAAGGCCGACCTCACAGACTTTCCGGGCATGAAGACACGTGCTCTGGGCCGTGGCCCACATGAGATCTACCCTGCTCCTCTCCTCTGGGTGGACGCCGACGCCGGAGAACGTACCCTGGTCACGCTCACCCACACCCTGGTAACGACAGACTCAGTGGCCCGCGCCTCAGAGCCACTTCCGTGGGAGACAGAAGAGGAGAGGAAGGAACGAGGCGGAAGCCTAGCGTCCAAAGAGGAGGGGCACGTGAGACACCCTACGCTCCTGCCTCCGGGCACAGACAAGGGCACCCTACCCTGGGCAGCTGTCCGAAAAGAAACGGAGGGGACCTAGCAGGACACGACGTCGACTCCGCACAGACGCGCCGACGCCACGGCACGCCTATAGCGCCGTGAGAGCAGCCGAAAAGGCAGAAGACTACCTATCGCTACGTGAGCCTGCTGGGGCCGGGGAGCAGGCGACATGCACACAGCCCTCTGCGGCCCGTTGCCCCCACCTGCATTCAAGCCCGGGAGCACACATACGCACGCAGAAATGACGCGTGCTTCCCTCCGCAGACGGGGACAACTTGGGAGCGGCCATCGAGCAACGGCGAGGGCTTTGGCTTTGACCGGGAGAAAGTTCTATCCACAGCGGCACCCCCGAGGCGGTTACAGGGAGAAGGTACAAGAGAAGGGACCTTTTGTACACGCCCTGTAGGCGCACGTACACGAGCTTACGCACGACGCACACGTGATACGCACGCGCGCCCACGCACACGTTCGTGTACCTGCGTGCTTACGAATGAACGAGTGGAGCAGGGAACGAGTGAATGAACCGACGAACGAGTCCGGGGGGGTTTGAGGCGAGAGTACAGACACACTCCCATGGAGAGCTCCCCAGAAGGGTCTACTGAACTGATGGCCCTCCCCAGGGTCATCTGTCTGTGCGGATGGAGGGGAGCCGCTGGGATGTACACCTGTCCCAGCAACGCCAAACCACCTCCCTGCACCCCCGACCCCGGGCACTCCGTGGCAGAGTGACCGCCTGACGCCCCTGGAGGTGAGCAGGGGCAATGTGCCCCAGCTCCCTTGGGTCCCCGTCAGTGCCTCCCGCTGCCACAGTGGCCTAGACCCTCTCGGGCCTGCTCCTGAGCCCTTAAGCCAGTTCACGTAGCGGGATGAGAACAGCAGAGAGGCAACCACGCAGGAAGACGAGGAACCCAGGTCCCTGTGCCACCTCTGGCTCTGAATCAATGTCCTGAGAGGGCCAGGGTTCTGCCCGACACGACCCAGGTGGATGCCCGTCCCCAGGTGTGCAGACATGACAGGGTCCCGGTCGCCAGGACCTGTGGGCCAGGCAACGTGGACTCCAGACCCCTCCCAGAGGGGTGTGGAGATGGACCCACCGAGGCACGGATTCCTTGGGAGGTCTTTACCTGTGCGCT
Organism: Orcinus orca; assembly: GCF_937001465.1. Taxonomy (NCBI): domain Eukaryota; kingdom Metazoa; phylum Chordata; class Mammalia; order Artiodactyla; family Delphinidae; genus Orcinus; species Orcinus orca. Next base: position 100,747,803 of record NC_064580.1, on the reverse strand, counting down.
CCTACTGCCAAGGAGAAGCCCCAAAAGGAAGAGACACCGCCTCCCCCAACCCCCCAGTAGGTCCCAGCCCACTCGGAAGGCTTGGGTGGCTCTTGGGCCTCCCTGGGCCTTTTTCCCTGGGCCTTTTTTGATCCGCAAAGGGCAGAGGGAGAGGCCACGCTCGCGAAGGCGCTGGGCATTTCTGGAGCAACAGTGCCATCAAGCGGAAGCTTTTTCAGCACGGCCTCCAGCCCCTGCCTGTGCATACCGTGGGGAAGGCCCGTGACGGGGAGGAGGGCTGGCTTCGGAGCACTGGGAGGATTCCCGGGCCGAACCTGGCCGCCCGGCACGCCTCCGCGGTAGGTGTGGAAGCCACACGCGGTGGGGTTCGGGGCCGGGCTCGCCCACCGAGGAGCCCCTGGCTGCCAGGCCCGCCGCGCTCCCCACCCTCGGGGCCGTGGCCTCGGCAGCCGCCATGTTCAGGAACAGGGAGCTGAAGCTCCCACCCCAGGGCATCTGGCCCCTGGATCCTGGCCCTCCCTGCAGGAGCGAGGCCGGCCAGTGGGGTCCCTGGGGTCTCAGGGCCACCGGGGACCCAGGACCCGCTGCCGGTGCCCCGGCGGAGGCCCCGGGCCCAGCCACCGTGGACCACGGGGAAAGGGGAGGAGGTGGCCGCCCGGTCCCCTGTCGGGGGCAGCACCCTGCAGACAGCCCGGAGAACGTGTCCTCGTTAGTGCTTGCTCCCAGACGCAGACGAGGAAGAGCAATGCAGGGGCGCTGTGCACGTTCCACCCTCTCACAGTTGGATCTGGGTTTCGGTTTCTCTACTTCTTGCTCCCGCCATAGAGAGTCCCGATCCCAGGCCCCGCCGCATCCCGTGAGGCCCTTCCTGTGCCGCAGGACACAGGGTGCCCAGGACCCACTGGCGATGGGACGCCAAGTGGGCCACGATCGATCGGTACGCAGAGAGGGACGGCACCGTCCGCAGCGAGGGGATCCCGGTCCGTTTTCCGCACCCGAGCTCACCTCGGGAACAGGAACTCCGCGGCCGGGGGACGCCCTATTCCTCGGCCTCCCTCCCCGTGGACGACCCGGGGGTCCTCTCGTTTGGGGAAGACTCCTGGGAGTTTTCACAAGCGGCTCCACGTTCTGCAGGTGCCGCCGTTGGCCCCGGCCAGAGGGGCACGCTGAGGGCACCTGCGGCGGGCCACCAGTCAGAGCGCCTAGCTACCTCAGGACCCGGCCCCAAGGAAAGGCTCTGCCCACGTAAGATGGCCTGACAACGTGTCGGGCGACTCACAGGCGCGAAAGGAGAGGGGCGCGGGGAGGGTTTCAGCGCCCTTCCAGGAGGGGTACGTGTGGAGGGAGGGAGGGGTCCAGCCTGGAGACTTGCTCCCAGTCGGAAGCCCTCCCCCACACCGCACCCCGCCCCGGGACCGGACCCCCACACACACACCAGCCCACCACGCACCCCCGCCCCGGCAGATAAGAGCTGGGCAAAAGGGCAGGAACGGGCCACCGCACAGCTTGCTCCAGAAGCGGCCTATCGGGTCAGCCGGGGACTCGAAGGCACCGCCGCGTGCCCAGGAGTATGCACCTCGTTCCCGGCCTTGGCAGACAAGCTGGACGAGTGGTGGTCATGGGGGAGAGGGTGGTCAAGGGGGCGGGGGGGGGGAGGCGTTCCTCTCAGTCCATCAGAGGTGAGCTTCAGGCAGCTTCTTCAGACCCCTTCCCCTTGATTCCCTGGCTGGGCTGCAGGTGCAAGCACACGGCCGAGACCCGGAGGGCCAGGCCGGAATGCAAGCCGGGGCCTTTCCTGCTCATCGCTGAACTGAGGCTCAGGGCCTCGTGGGGAGAAAGCTGAAGCCTGCTGCAAATGCACGGCCCGGGGGTCCACTCGGCGGGGCTCTGCTCAGCTCCTCTCCTCTCCTCTCGTGTCCTGCCCTCTCCTCTCCGGGAGCCCCGTCCGGGAGCCCTCGGGACAGGCCAGGTCAGGCCTGGGCCACCATCCCGGAGACCGCGCGAGACGGCAGCGCAGCCACCGACTGACTGGACTCTTCGGCTCAGGTGAAGGCCTCCTCCTGCGGTGGCTCCTGCGTCCCGCGAGCGCCGTCCCCTTCTGGACTCGGACTGCCAGCTCTCGCTGGGCCTCGGGCGCCCTCGGCACTGGGTAGCCAGGCTCCACGTGTCGTCTCTGAGCTGGACAGAAGAAGGTCGGTGGGCCCGCCTCGGCCGCTGCCGCCAAGGGCGGCGGAACTCCCGTTGCCCGCGGTGGTCTCTGGCTGGGCCGCACCGCGGCCCAGAGAGGCTTCCGGGGCCCTGGGCCCGCCTAGGCCGAACCTCCTCTGGCGCCGAGGGGAAGGGACACGCGGCCAAATGCCCGCAGAACCGCGGCCCGGCCTCCTTCGGAGCAGCTTCCTCTAGTCCCGCCCAGACGTGGCGGCCACCAGGGTCCACCGAGACTCCACTTCCTGTAGCCCCACACGCCAGGCGGCCGGGCTGTGCGCCTTGTGCCACTGCCCGTCTCTGGAGCGTCCACGGCGCCGCCGGGCCTTGGGCCACGCTTCCCGCCCCTTCCCAGGCGGAGCCCTTGACTTCCCGGGGCCACTGTCCAGTGTTCCCGACTTCGATCCTTCGTCACTCCTCCCCAGGAAGGGACGGGTACAGGGTTCGCGGGATCGGCGGACCCGTTCCTCTTGATTGGCACTACTGCACCACGAATGCCAACCTGCCCTGCCCCTTCCCCTCCCCCAGGCCCTCTCCCTCTGCCCTTTGCCGAGGGAAAAACGAAATGCCAACCTCTGCCCAACCTGCCAAAGGCAGGATGGCTCATCAACCCGGCCACTTCAGAGGGGCGCGCCTCAAACTCTGGCCCTGCATCCTGCGGGGCCTCGTCTCTGTGGGGTCCTCTTAGCCTGCCGTTAGGACTCCCCATCCAGGCACCCAGCCGTTGGACCGGCAGCTGTGTCTTTAGCAGCCCACATTTGCCTAACGCCTCGGGAAACACTCTGAGTGTGAGCACAGAGATCCAGTCACGTCTGGCCGGTGCCCGGCGAGGCACCTTCTCACCAGTCACCGAGGGGCAAGCAGCCCGAAGCAAAGGGCCGGCAGCCCACAGCCACAGACGCGGTGCGGGACGAGCTCGGCCTCCTATGCCAAGACGATGGACTTCCCCCGAGGACCTGGCTCTTCTCCCGCGGCGGCCCGGGGGCGGGAGGGTGGCAGTGGGGTTTGCTGTTCAGGCGTGGACGGTGGCACGCACGGGTCCGTCGGGAGGGCCGCCGGGCGCTGCCCCAGAGACGCCGGAGCGGGTCAGTCTCCTGACACCGCCCAGGGGAAGGCCAGGGATGGGAAGACACCCCCGGGGTGGGTGTGTGGGTGGGTGTAGGCTCCCGCCAACTCGCTGTGCTTTACACCTCGGAGCGACTGGGAGCCACCGCGGACTCCTCTTTAGTTTCTTTGCGGTGCACTGGCGAATGTGGTTTAGACACAGGTTCCTGCCCTTAAGCATCCTCTCAGCGCCTGCCTGGTCGCACTGACTTGGGTGGAGGGCGGGGTGGGCCACAGGGGGCACTGCCGCCACCGGCCCCACCCATGTTGGCTCAAGGAACACACTCTGGATGCCAAGTGCTCCGCGGACACGAGGCCTTGGAAAGAGAAGAGAGCTCTGGTCCACCGCCGCCTCGGGAAGCACCACGCGTCCTCCGTGCTGAAAAGAACCGGAGGGACGGGACGGGGCGGGACGGGACGGGATCGCATCTTCTCTCCTTTTCCCTGGCTTTTGTCTCAGCACGCCTTCCTCTCTTTCTCTAACTCCGAATCTGCTGCGCCTCCGGGCCTTGGCAATTCTTTCAAGCCGCGGTACCGAGGTGCGTCGAGGAAAGAAAAGCCGCAAGAGCCCCGCCGTGCTCAGTGCACGTCTTCCGGGACCCACGCCCCACGCCGGAGGACTTGACTCGACGCCCAGATATTACCGTGAAGGGCTCTTGGGATGGCCAAACAGGGTCCTCTGGAAGGCAGTGTCACCCCAGAAATGCCACGCTGCCCTTGCTGCTCGAACCCTGCCTCCGCCCTTCGCTAACCACGGAACGTCAGCCGCGCCGCCGACCCCTCGCTAAACCACGGCGCCACCCGCTCACCAGCCCGCCTGGAGAAGCCTTCAATTACTCTGAGCCAGGGTAGGAGGCGTCCTCCTCCCGGCAAGACTGTTTCAACAGAAGACAGGAAGGAGAAGGGAGAAACAGAGACAGAAAGAAAACACCTCCGGCTGCCGGTCACGCACCCACTCAGGCGACATGTCCCACACGGAAGAAGGGGACGTACACCTCCTGGAAGGCCCCACACTGTCAAGTTCCTTGGTTTGTCAAGAGGCAGACTTGGGGAGTGCAAGGAGCCCCACAGAGGGCTGCCCCGTGCCAAACCTCCACGCCGCCCAGCGGGCGCCCCCTCTTCATCATCCCGCAAGGGCACGTCCCCGAGTCCTTCCTGGCTTGGTGGAGGGCCACGGCGGAGAGAGCCGGGCCCAAGAGCGATCAGGAGAGGACGGGAGGAACGGCTATCACGGGCTCCACTCAGAGCACAGGAGGCAAAAAGCCCACGAGGCCTGGCTCCCCCTCAAAGGGTCTCCCCACCGCCGGCCCCCACGTCGGGCTGGGCTGGCACTGCTGCTTCTCGGGGGTGAGGTGGGGCGCCGAGTGATCACGTCACGGGCGGTTGGCTTCACGGAGGCCGGAGCCCAGACCGGGCCCTGGTGCCGGTGCAAGCGGCCCGGGCCCGATCCCTTTCCACTCTCCCCGCCCCCGCAGGACACGGACCTCAAATGCTACGTACCGATCACCTAGGGTAACCGTACACAGATGCTCGTCCATGCACCTCTTTCTTCCGGCCCCCCAGTCAGGATCCGACTCGAGAGCCTTTCCTACCGTGGCCAAGAACTCCGGCACAGTACACCAGTGTCCCCGTGCCACGATCCCACCTGGGAGTCCCTCCTTCTTGAGCCTTGCTGAACTAGCAGAATCACTGACTTTTTCCTCTGATGAAATAGACTATTTCGGACGGGGGAAGGGGAGGGAACAGAAGAGCACGCACTCACCCAGAACACCAGCGCCTGGAGATGACCGACGTCCCCGGTTTCCCTCTTCCTCCTTTCCTTCCGCTCTGCCTCCTCTGCAACGAGAGAGAACCGAACGCCCATCACTCAGTGTGGGACCACCACGGTGCCGGTGAACGGGGGGCTGGGGGGGTGCGCGTACACCCCCGCCCGCGCAACCTCGAGAGAGAGTGCCTCCGGTTCCTACTCGAGTGTACCGGCACCCCCGGGCCAACCAAAAACTTCCGAACGAGGCGCAAGCGTGAAGAATCAACTCCACGCGTCCTTCGGAAATGGCACGGATGCCAGCCGGGGCAGGGGGGTCGTTAGACAGAAGCAGTTTGTACACAAAGAAGCGCGTCCAGTGAAAACCTTGATCCCGTCATCCCCCTAAATCTCCTTCCGGCGGGAAGCACAGCCATCACACCCTGGTGTTGACAGGCGCGGAGCTTGTCTCCTCGGCTCTGCACACGTGCGACTATGGCGGGACACCCCGAGGTATCTTGGCAAGCCCGCGCGCGTCCTCCACAACTTCCCAGCAGTTCCTAGGACGCGTGGGTAAAGGGGCACCCACTCGTCTCCCCTCTGGCCGCACAAAGGTCCACCGCACGTACTTTCCGGGCATTAAGGGAACGTGCTCTGGGCCGTGGCCCACATGAGATCTACCCTGCTCCTCTCCTCTGGGTGGGCGCCGACGCCGGAGAACGTACCCTGGTCACGCTCACCCACACCCTGGTAACGACAGACTCAGTGGCCCGCGCCTCAGAGCCACTTCCGTGGGAGACAGAAGAGGAGAGGAAGGAACAGGGCGGAAGCCTAGCGTCCAAAGAGGAGGGGCACGTGAGACACCCTACGCTCCTGCCTCCGGGCACAGACAAGGGCACCCTACCCTGGGCAGCTGTCCGAAAAGAAACGGAGGGGACCTAGCAGGACACGACGTCGACTCCGCACAGACGCGCCGACGCCACGGCACGCCTATAGCGCCGTGAGAGCAGCCGAAAAGGCAGAAGACTACCTATCGCTACGTGAGCCTGCTGGGGCCGGGGAGCAGGCGACATGCACACAGCCCTCTGCGGCCCGTTGCCCCCACCTGCATTCAACCCCGGGAGCACACATACGCACGCAGAAATGACGCGTGCTTCCCTCCGCAGACGGGGACAACTTGGGAGCGGCCATCGAGCAACGGCGAGGGCTTTGGCTTTGACCGGGAGAAAGTTCTATCCACAGCGGCACCCCCGAGGCGGTTACAGGGAGAAGGTACAAGAGAAGGGACCTTTTGTACACGCCCTGTAGGCGCACGTACGCGAGCTTACGCACGACGCACACGTGATACGCACGACGCACACGTGATACGCACGCGCGCCCACGCACACGTTCGTGTACCTGCGTGCTTACGAATGAACGAGTGGAGCAGGGAACGAGTGAATGAACCGACGAACGAGTCCGGGGGGGTTTGAGGCGAGAGTACAGACACACTCCCATGGAGAGCTCCCCAGAAGGGTCTACTGAACTGATGGCCCTCCCCAGGGTCATCTGTCTGTGCGGATGGAGGGGAGCCGCTGGGATGTACACCTGTCCCAGCAACGCCAAACCACCTCCCTGCACCCCCGACCCCGGGCACTCCGTGGCAGAGTGACCGCCTGACGCCCCTGGAGGTGAGCAGGGGCAATGTGCCCCAGCTCCCTTGGGTCCCCGTCAGTGCCTCCCGCTGCCACAGTGGCCTAGACCCTCTCGGGCCTGCTCCTGAGCCCTTAAGCCAGTTCACGTAGCGGGATGAGAACAGCAGAGAGGCAACCACGCAGGAAGACGAGGAACCCAGGTCCCTGTGCCAGCTCTGGCTCTGAATCAATGTCCTGAGAGGGCCAGGGTTCTGCCCGACACGACCCAGGTGGATGCCCGTCCCCAGGTGTGCAGACATGACAGGGTCCCGGTCGCCAGGACCTGTGGGCCAGGCAACGTGGACTCCAGACCCCTCCCAGAGGGGTGTGGAGATGGACCCACCGAGGCACGGATTCCTTGGGAGGTCTTTACCTGTGCGCTCCTACTGCCAAGGAGAAGCCCCAAAAGGAAGAGACACCGCCTCCCCCAACCCCCCAGTAGGTCCCAGCCCACTCGGAAGGCTTGGGTGGCTCTTGGGCCTCCCTGGGCCTTTTTCCCTGGGCCTTTTTTGATCCGCAAAGGGCGGAGGGAGAGGCCACGCTCGCGAAGGCGCTGGGCATTTCTGGAGCAACAGTGCCATCAAGCGGAAGCTTTTTCAGCACGGCCTCCAGCCCCTGCCTGTGCATACCGTGGGGAAGGCCCGTGACGGGGAGGAGGGCTGGCTTCGGGGCACTGGGAGGATTCCCGGGCCGAACCTGGCCGCCCGGCACGCCTCCGCGGTAGGTGTGGAAGCCACACGCGGTGGGGTTCGGGGCCGGGCTCGCCCACCGAGGAGCCCCTGGCTGCCAGGCCCGCCGCGCTCCCCACCCTCGGGGCCGTGGCCTCGGCAGCCGCCATGTTCAGGAACAGGGAGCTGAAGCTCCCACCCCAGGGCATCTGGCCCCTGGATCCTGGCCCTCCCTGCAGGAGCGAGGCCGGCCAGTGGGGTCCCTGGGGTCTCAGGGCCACCGGGGACCCAGGACCCGCTGCCGGTGCCCCGGCGGAGGCCCCGGGCCCAGCCACCGTGGACCACGGGGAAAGGGGAGGAGGTGGCCGCCCGGTCCCCTGTCGGGGGCAGCACCCTGCAGACAGCCCGGAGAACGTGTCCTCGTTAGTGCTTGCTCCCAGACGCAGACGAGGAAGAGCAATGCAGGGGCGCTGTGCACGTTCCACCCTCTCACAGTTGGATCTGGGTTTCGGTTTCTCTACTTCTTGCTCCCGCCATAGAGAGTCCCGATCCCAGGCCCCGCCGCATCCCGTGAGGCCCTTCCTGTGCCGCAGGACACAGGGTGCCCAGGACCCACTGGCGATGGGACGCCAAGTGGGCCACGATCGATCGGTACGCAGAGAGGGACGGCACCGTCCGCAGCGAGGGGATCCCGGTCCGTTTTCCGCACCCGAGCTCACCTCGGGAACAGGAACTCCGCGGCCGGGGGACGCCCTATTCCTCGGCCTCCCTCCCCGTGGACGACCCGGGGGCCCTCTCGTTTGGGGAAGACTCCTGGGAGTTTTCACAAGCGGCTCCACGTTCTGCAGGTGCCGCCGTTGGCCCCGGCCAGAGGGGCACGCTGAGGGCACCTGCGGCGGGCCACCAGTCAGAGCGCCTAGCTACCTCAGGACCCGGCCCCAAGGAAAGGCTCTGCCCACGTAAGATGGCCTGACAACGTGTCGGGCGACTCACAGGCGCGAAAGGAGAGGGGCGCGGGGAGGGTTTCAGCGCCCTTCCAGGAGGGGTACGTGTGGAGGGAGGGAGGGGTCCAGCCTGGAGACTTGCTCCCAGTCGGAAGCCCTCCCCCACACCGCACCCCGCCCCGGGACCGGACCCCCACACACACACCAGCCCACCACGCACCCCCGCCCCGGCAGATAAGAGCTGGGCAAAAGGGCAGGAACGGGCCACCGCACAGCTTGCTCCAGAAGCGGCCTATCGGGTCAGCCGGGGACTCGAAGGCACCGCCGCGTGCCCAGGAGTATGCACCTCGTTCCCGGCCTTGGCAGACAAGCTGGACGAGTGGTGGTCATGGGGGAGAGGGTGGTCAAGGGGGCGGGGGGGGGGGAGGCGTTCCTCTCAGTCCATCAGAGGTGAGCTTCAGGCAGCTTCTTCAGACCCCTTCCCCTTGATTCCCTGGCTGGGCTGCAGGTGCAAGCACACGGCCGAGACCCGGAGGGCCAGGCCGGAATGCAAGCCGGGGCCTTTCCTGCTCATCGCTGAACTGAGGCTCAGGGCCTCGTGGGGAGAAAGCTGAAGCCTGCTGCAAATGCACGGCCCGGGGGTCCACTCGGCGGGGCTCTGCTCAGCTCCTCTCCTCTCCTCTCGTGTCCTGCCCTCTCCTCTCCGGGAGCCCCGTCCGGGAGCCCTCGGGACAGGCCAGGTCAGGCCTGGGCCACCATCCCGGAGACCGCGCGAGACGGCAGCGCAGCCACCGACTGACTGGACTCTTCGGCTCAGGTGAAGGCCTCCTCCTGCGGTGGCTCCTGCGTCCCGCGAGCGCCGTCCCCTTCTGGACTCGGACTGCCAGCTCTCGCTGGGCCTCGGGCGCCCTCGGCACTGGGTAGCCAGGCTCCACGTGTCGTCTCTGAGCTGGACAGAAGAAGGTCGGTGGGCCCGCCTCGGCCGCTGCCGCCAAGGGCGGCGGAACTCCCGTTGCCCGCGGTGGTCTCTGGCTGGGCCGCACCGCGGCCCAGAGAGGCTTCCGGGGCCCTGGGCCCGCCTAGGCCGAACCTCCTCTGGCGCCGAGGGGAAGGGACACGCGGCCAAATGCCCGCAGAACCGCGGCCCGGCCTCCTTCGGAGCAGCTTCCTCTAGTCCCGCCCAGACGTGGCGGCCACCAGGGTCCACCGAGACTCCACTTCCTGTAGCCCCACACGCCAGGCGGCCGGGCTGTGCGCCTTGTGCCACTGCCCGTCTCTGGAGCGTCCACGGCGCCGCCGGGCCTTGGGCCACGCTTCCCGCCCCTTCCCAGGCGGAGCCCTTGACTTCCCGGGGCCACTGTCCAGTGTTCCCGACTTCGATCCTTCGTCACTCCTCCCCAGGAAGGGACGGGTACAGGGTTCGCGGGATCGGCGGACCCGTTCCTCTTGATTGGCACTACTGCACCACGAATGCCAACCTGCCCTGCCCCTTCCCCTCCCCCAGGCCCTCTCCCTCTGCCCTTTGCCGAGGGAAAAACGAAATGCCAACCTCTGCCCAACCTGCCAAAGGCAGGATGGCTCATCAACCCGGCCACTTCAGAGGGGCGCGCCTCAAACTCTGGCCCTGCATCCTGCGGGGCCTCGTCTCTGTGGGGTCCTCTTAGCCTGCCGTTAGGACTCCCCATCCAGGCACCCAGCCGTTGGACCGGCAGCTGTGTCTTTAGCAGCCCACATTTGCCTAACGCCTCGGGAAACACTCTGAGTGTGAGCACAGAGATCCAGTCACGTCTGGCCGGTGCCCGGCGAGGCACCTTCTCACCAGTCACCGAGGGGCAAGCAGCCCGAAGCAAAGGGCCGGCAGCCCACAGCCACAGACGCGGTGCGGGACGAGCTCGGCCTCCTATGCCAAGACGATGGACTTCCCCCGAGGACCTGGCTCTTCTCCCGCGGCGGCCCGGGGGCGGGAGGGTGGCAGTGGGGTTTGCTGTTCAGGCGTGGACGGTGGCACGCACGGGTCCGTCGGGAGGGCCGCCGGGCGCTGCCCCAGAGACGCCGGAGCGGGTCAGTCTCCTGACACCGCCCAGGGGAAGGCCAGGGATGGGAAGACACCCCCGGGGTGGGTGTGTGGGTGGGTGTAGGCTCCCGCCAACTCGCTGTGCTTTACACCTCGGAGCGACTGGGAGCCACCGCGGACTCCTCTTTAGTTTCTTTGCGGTGCACTGGCGAATGTGGTTTAGACACAGGCTCCTGCCCTTAAGCATCCTCTCAGCGCCTGCCTGGTCGCACTGACTTGGGTGGAGGGCGGGGTGGGCCACAGGGGGCACTGCCGCCACCGGCCCCACCCATGTTGGCTCAAGGAACACACTCTGGATGCCAAGTGCTCCGCGGACACGAGGCCTTGGAAAGAGAAGAGAGCTCTGGTCCACCGCCGCCTCGGGAAGCACCACGCGTCCTCCGTGCTGAAAAGAACCGGAGGGACGGGGCGGGACGGGACGGGATCGCATCTTCTCTCCTTTTCCCTGGCTTTTGTCTCAGCACGCCTTCCTCTCTTTCTCTAACTCCGAATCTGCTGCGCCTCCGGGCCTTGGCAATTCTTTCAAGCCGCGGTACCGAGGTGCGTCGAGGAAAGAAAAGCCGCAAGAGCCCCGCCGTGCTCAGTGCACGTCTTCCGGGACCCACGCCCCACGCCGGAGGACTTGACTCGACGCCCAGATATTACCGTGAAGGGCTCTTGGGATGGCCAAACAGGGTCCTCTGGAAGGCAGTGTCACCCCAGAAATGCCACGCTGCCCTTGCTGCTCGAACCCTGCCTCCGCCCTTCGCTAACCACGGAACGTCAGCCGCGCCGCCGACCCCTCGCTAAACCACGGCGCCACCCGCTCACCAGCCCGCCTGGAGAAGCCTTCAATTACTCTGAGCCAGGGTAGGAGGCGTCCTCCTCCCGGCAAGACTGTTTCAACAGAAGACAGGAAGGAGAAGGGAGAAACAGAGACAGAAAGAAAACACCTCCGGCTGCCGGTCACGCACCCACTCAGGCGACATGTCCCACACGGAAGAAGGGGACGTACACCTCCTGGAAGGCCCCACACTGTCAAGTTCCTTGGTTTGTCAAGAGGCAGACTTGGGGAGTGCAAGGAGCCCCACAGAGGGCTGCCCCGTGCCAAACCTCCACGCCGCCCAGCGGGCGCCCCCTCTTCATCATCCCGCAAGGGCACGTCCCCGAGTCCTTCCTGGCTTGGTGGAGGGCCACGGCGGAGAGAGCCGGGCCCAAGAGCGATCAGGAGAGGACGGGAGGAACGGCTATCACGGGCTCCACTCAGAGCACAGGAGGCAAAAAGCCCACGAGGCCTGGCTCCCCCTCAAAGGGTCTCCCCACCGCCGGCCCCCACGTCGGGCTGGGCTGGCACTGCTGCTTCTCGGGGGTGAGGTGGGGCGCCGAGTGATCACGTCACGGGCGGTTGGCTTCACGGAGGCCGGAGCCCAGACCGGGCCCTGGTGCCGGTGCAAGCGGCCCGGGCCCGATCCCTTTCCACTCTCCCCGCCCCCGCAGGACACGGACCTCAAATGCTACGTACCGATCACCTAGGGTAACCGTACACAGATGCTCGTCCATGCACCTCTTTCTTCCGGCCCCCCAGTCAGGATCCGACTCGAGAGCCTTTCCTACCGTGGCCAAGAACTCCGGCACAGTACACCAGTGTCCCCGTGCCACGATCCCACCTGGGAGTCCCTCCTTCTTGAGCCTTGCTGAACTAGCAGAATCACTGACTTTTTCCGCTGATGAAATAGACTATTTCGGACGGGGGAAGGGGAGGGAACAGAAGAGCACGCACTCACCCAGAACACCAGCGCCTGGAGATGACCGACGTCCCCGGTTTCCCTCTTCCTCCTTTCCTTCCGCTCTGCCTCCTCTGCAACGAGAGAGAACCGAACGCCCATCACTCAGTGTGGGACCACCACGGTGCCGGTGAACGGGGGGCTGGGGGGGTGCGCGTACACCCCCGCCCGCGCAACCTCGAGAGAGAGTGCCTCCGGTTCCTACTCGAGTGTACCGGCACCCCCGGGCCAACCAAAAACTTCCGAACGAGGCGCAAGCGTGAAGAATCAACTCCACGCGTCCTTCGGAAATGGCACGGATGCCAGCCGGGGCAGGGGGGTCGTTAGACAGAAGCAGTTTGTACACAAAGAAGCGCGTCCAGTGAAAACCTTGATCCCGTCATCCCCCTAAATCTCCTTCCGGCGGGAAGCACAGCCATCACACCCTGGTGTTGACAGGCGCGGAGCTTGTCTCCTCGGCTCTGCACACGTGCGACTATGGCGGGACACCCCGAGGTATCTTGGCAAGCCCGCGCGCGTCCTCCACAACTTCCCAGCAGTTCCTAGGACGCGTGGGTAAAGGGGCACCCACTCGTCTCCCCTCTGGCCGCACAAAGGTCCACCGCACGTACTTTCCGGGCATTAAGGGAACGTGCTCTGGGCCGTGGCCCACATGAGATCTACCCTGCTCCTCTCCTCTGGGTGGGCGCCGACGCCGGAGAACGTACCCTGGTCACGCTCACCCACACCCTGGTAACGACAGACTCAGTGGCCCGCGCCTCAGAGCCACTTCCGTGGGAGACAGAAGAGGAGAGGAAGGAACAGGGCGGAAGCCTAGCGTCCAAAGAGGAGGGGCACGTGAGACACCCTACGCTCCTGCCTCCGGGCACAGACAAGGGCACCCTACCCTGGGCAGCTGTCCGAAAAGAAACGGAGGGGACCTAGCAGGACACGACGTCGACTCCGCACAGACGCGCCGACGCCACGGCACGCCTATAGCGCCGTGAGAGCAGCCGAAAAGGCAGAAGACTACCTATCGCTACGTGAGCCTGCTGGGGCCGGGGAGCAGGCGACATGCACACAGCCCTCTGCGGCCCGTTGCCCCCACCTGCATTCAACCCCGGGAGCACACATACGCACGCAGAAATGACGCGTGCTTCCCTCCGCAGACGGGGACAACTTGGGAGCGGCCATCGAGCAACGGCGAGGGCTTTGGCTTTGACCGGGAGAAAGTTCTATCCACAGCGGCACCCCCGAGGCGGTTACAGGGAGAAGGTACAAGAGAAGGGACCTTTTGTACACGCCCTGTAGGCGCACGTACGCGAGCTTACGCACGACGCACACGTGATACGCACGACGCACACGTGATACGCACGCGCGCCCACGCACACGTTCGTGTACCTGCGTGCTTACGAATGAACGAGTGGAGCAGGGAACGAGTGAATGAACCGACGAACGAGTCCGGGGGGGTTTGAGGCGAGAGTACAGACACACTCCCATGGAGAGCTCCCCAGAAGGGTCTACTGAACTGATGGCCCTCCCCAGGGTCATCTGTCTGTGCGGATGGAGGGGAGCCGCTGGGATGTACACCTGTCCCAGCAACGCCAAACCACCTCCCTGCACCCCCGACCCCGGGCACTCCGTGGCAGAGTGACCGCCTGACGCCCCTGGAGGTGAGCAGGGGCAATGTGCCCCAGCTCCCTTGGGTCCCCGTCAGTGCCTCCCGCTGCCACAGTGGCCTAGACCCTCTCGGGCCTGCTCCTGAGCCCTTAAGCCAGTTCACGTAGCGGGATGAGAACAGCAGAGAGGCAACCACGCAGGAAGACGAGGAACCCAGGTCCCTGTGCCAGCTCTGGCTCTGAATCAATGTCCTGAGAGGGCCAGGGTTCTGCCCGACACGACCCAGGTGGATGCCCGTCCCCAGGTGTGCAGACATGACAGGGTCCCGGTCGCCAGGACCTGTGGGCCAGGCAACGTGGACTCCAGACCCCTCCCAGAGGGGTGTGGAGATGGACCCACCGAGGCACGGATTCCTTGGGAGGTCTTTACCTGTGCGCTCCTACTGCCAAGGAGAAGCCCCAAAAGGAAGAGACACCGCCTCCCCCAACCCCCCAGTAGGTCCCAGCCCACTCGGAAGGCTTGGGTGGCTCTTGGGCCTCCCTGGGCCTTTTTCCCTGGGCCTTTTTTGATCCGCAAAGGGCGGAGGGAGAGGCCACGCTCGCGAAGGCGCTGGGCATTTCTGGAGCAACAGTGCCATCAAGCGGAAGCTTTTTCAGCACGGCCTCCAGCCCCTGCCTGTGCATACCGTGGGGAAGGCCCGTGACGGGGAGGAGGGCTGGCTTCGGGGCACTGGGAGGATTCCCGGGCCGAACCTGGCCGCCCGGCACGCCTCCGCGGTAGGTGTGGAAGCCACACGCGGTGGGGTTCGGGGCCGGGCTCGCCCACCGAGGAGCCCCTGGCTGCCAGGCCCGCCGCGCTCCCCACCCTCGGGGCCGTGGCCTCGGCAGCCGCCATGTTCAGGAACAGGGAGCTGAAGCTCCCACCCCAGGGCATCTGGCCCCTGGATCCTGGCCCTCCCTGCAGGAGCGAGGCCGGCCAGTGGGGTCCCTGGGGTCTCAGGGCCACCGGGGACCCAGGACCCGCTGCCGGTGCCCCGGCGGAGGCCCCGGGCCCAGCCACCGTGGACCACGGGGAAAGGGGAGGAGGTGGCCGCCCGGTCCCCTGTCGGGGGCAGCACCCTGCAGACAGCCCGGAGAACGTGTCCTCGTTAGTGCTTGCTCCCAGACGCAGACGAGGAAGAGCAATGCAGGGGCGCTGTGCACGTTCCACCCTCTCACAGTTGGATCTGGGTTTCGGTTTCTCTACTTCTTGCTCCCGCCATAGAGAGTCCCGATCCCAGGCCCCGCCGCATCCCGTGAGGCCCTTCCTGTGCCGCAGGACACAGGGTGCCCAGGACCCACTGGCGATGGGACGCCAAGTGGGCCACGATCGATCGGTACGCAGAGAGGGACGGCACCGTCCGCAGCGAGGGGATCCCGGTCCGTTTTCCGCACCCGAGCTCACCTCGGGAACAGGAACTCCGCGGCCGGGGGACGCCCTATTCCTCGGCCTCCCTCCCCGTGGACGACCCGGGGGCCCTCTCGTTTGGGGAAGACTCCTGGGAGTTTTCACAAGCGGCTCCACGTTCTGCAGGTGCCGCCGTTGGCCCCGGCCAGAGGGGCACGCTGAGGGCACCTGCGGCGGGCCACCAGTCAGAGCGCCTAGCTACCTCAGGACCCGGCCCCAAGGAAAGGCTCTGCCCACGTAAGATGGCCTGACAACGTGTCGGGCGACTCACAGGCGCGAAAGGAGAGGGGCGCGGGGAGGGTTTCAGCGCCCTTCCAGGAGGGGTACGTGTGGAGGGAGGGAGGGGTCCAGCCTGGAGACTTGCTCCCAGTCGGAAGCCCTCCCCCACACCGCACCCCGCCCCGGGACCGGACCCCCACACACACACCAGCCCACCACGCACCCCCGCCCCGGCAGATAAGAGCTGGGCAAAAGGGCAGGAACGGGCCACCGCACAGCTTGCTCCAGAAGCGGCCTATCGGGTCAGCCGGGGACTCGAAGGCACCGCCGCGTGCCCAGGAGTATGCACCTCGTTCCCGGCCTTGGCAGACAAGCTGGACGAGTGGTGGTCATGGGGGAGAGGGTGGTCAAGGGGGCGGGGGGGGGGAGGCGTTCCTCTCAGTCCATCAGAGGTGAGCTTCAGGCAGCTTCTTCAGACCCCTTCCCCTTGATTCCCTGGCTGGGCTGCAGGTGCAAGCACACGGCCGAGACCCGGAGGGCCAGGCCGGAATGCAAGCCGGGGCCTTTCCTGCTCATCGCTGAACTGAGGCTCAGGGCCTCGTGGGGAGAAAGCTGAAGCCTGCTGCAAATGCACGGCCCGGGGGTCCACTCGGCGGGGCTCTGCTCAGCTCCTCTCCTCTCCTCTCGTGTCCTGCCCTCTCCTCTCCGGGAGCCCCGTCCGGGAGCCCTCGGGACAGGCCAGGTCAGGCCTGGGCCACCATCCCGGAGACCGCGCGAGACGGCAGCGCAGCCACCGACTGACTGGACTCTTCGGCTCAGGTGAAGGCCTCCTCCTGCGGTGGCTCCTGCGTCCCGCGAGCGCCGTCCCCTTCTGGACTCGGACTGCCAGCTCTCGCTGGGCCTCGGGCGCCCTCGGCACTGGGTAGCCAGGCTCCACGTGTCGTCTCTGAGCTGGACAGAAGAAGGTCGGTGGGCCCGCCTCGGCCGCTGCCGCCAAGGGCGGCGGAACTCCCGTTGCCCGCGGTGGTCTCTGGCTGGGCCGCACCGCGGCCCAGAGAGGCTTCCGGGGCCCTGGGCCCGCCTAGGCCGAACCTCCTCTGGCGCCGAGGGGAAGGGACACGCGGCCAAATGCCCGCAGAACCGCGGCCCGGCCTCCTTCGGAGCAGCTTCCTCTAGTCCCGCCCAGACGTGGCGGCCACCAGGGTCCACCGAGACTCCACTTCCTGTAGCCCCACACGCCAGGCGGCCGGGCTGTGCGCCTTGTGCCACTGCCCGTCTCTGGAGCGTCCACGGCGCCGCCGGGCCTTGGGCCACGCTTCCCGCCCCTTCCCAGGCGGAGCCCTTGACTTCCCGGGGCCACTGTCCAGTGTTCCCGACTTCGATCCTTCGTCACTCCTCCCCAGGAAGGGACGGGTACAGGGTTCGCGGGATCGGCGGACCCGTTCCTCTTGATTGGCACTACTGCACCACGAATGCCAACCTGCCCTGCCCCTTCCCCTCCCCCAGGCCCTCTCCCTCTGCCCTTTGCCGAGGGAAAAACGAAATGCCAACCTCTGCCCAACCTGCCAAAGGCAGGATGGCTCATCAACCCGGCCACTTCAGAGGGGCGCGCCTCAAACTCTGGCCCTGCATCCTGCGGGGCCTCGTCTCTGTGGGGTCCTCTTAGCCTGCCGTTAGGACTCCCCATCCAGGCACCCAGCCGTTGGACCGGCAGCTGTGTCTTTAGCAGCCCACATTTGCCTAACGCCTCGGGAAACACTCTGAGTGTGAGCACAGAGATCCAGTCACGTCTGGCCGGTGCCCGGCGAGGCACCTTCTCACCAGTCACCGAGGGGCAAGCAGCCCGAAGCAAAGGGCCGGCAGCCCACAGCCACAGACGCGGTGCGGGACGAGCTCGGCCTCCTATGCCAAGACGATGGACTTCCCCCGAGGACCTGGCTCTTCTCCCGCGGCGGCCCGGGGGCGGGAGGGTGGCAGTGGGGTTTGGTGTTCAGGCGTGGACGGTGGCACGCACGGGTCCGTCGGGAGGGCCGCCGGGCGCTGCCCCAGAGACGCCGGAGCGGGTCAGTCTCCTGACACCGCCCAGGGGAAGGCCAGGGATGGGAAGACACCCCCGGGGTGGGTGTGTGGGTGGGTGTAGGCTCCCGCCAACTCGCTGTGCTTTACACCTCGGAGCGACTGGGAGCCACCGCGGACTCCTCTTTAGTTTCTTTGCGGTGCACTGGCGAATGTGGTTTAGACACAGGTTCCTGCCCTTAAGCATCCTCTCAGCGCCTGCCTGGTCGCACTGACTTGGGTGGAGGGCGGGGTGGGCCACAGGGGGCACTGCCGCCACCGGCCCCACCCATGTTGGCTCAAGGAACACACTCTGGATGCCAAGTGCTCCGCGGACACGAGGCCTTGGAAAGAGAAGAGAGCTCTGGTCCACCGCCGCCTCGGGAAGCACCACGCGTCCTCCGTGCTGAAAAGAACCGGAGGGACGGGACGGGGCGGGACGGGACGGGATCGCATCTTCTCTCCTTTTCCCTGGCTTTTGTCTCAGCACGCCTTCCTCTCTTTCTCTAACTCCGAATCTGCTGCGCCTCCGGGCCTTGGCAATTCTTTCAAGCCGCGGTACCGAGGTGCGTCGAGGAAAGAAAAGCCGCAAGAGCCCCGCCGTGCTCAGTGCACGTCTTCCGGGACCCACGCCCCACGCCGGAGGACTTGACTCGACGCCCAGATATTACCGTGAAGGGCTCTTGGGATGGCCAAACAGGGTCCTCTGGAAGGCAGTGTCACCCCAGAAATGCCACGCTGCCCTTGCTGCTCGAACCCTGCCTCCGCCCTTCGCTAACCACGGAACGTCAGCCGCGCCGCCGACCCCTCGCTAAACCACGGCGCCACCCGCTCACCAGCCCGCCTGGAGAAGCCTTCAATTACTCTGAGCCAGGGTAGGAGGCGTCCTCCTCCCGGCAAGACTGTTTCAACAGAAGACAGGAAGGAGAAGGGAGAAACAGAGACAGAAAGAAAACACCTCCGGCTGCCGGTCACGCACCCACTCAGGCGACATGTCCCACACGGAAGAAGGGGACGTACACCTCCTGGAAGGCCCCACACTGTCAAGTTCCTTGGTTTGTCAAGAGGCAGACTTGGGGAGTGCAAGGAGCCCCACAGAGGGCTGCCCCGTGCCAAACCTCCACGCCGCCCAGCGGGCGCCCCCTCTTCATCATCCCGCAAGGGCACGTCCCCGAGTCCTTCCTGGCTTGGTGGAGGGCCACGGCGGAGAGAGCCGGGCCCAAGAGCGATCAGGAGAGGACGGGAGGAACGGCTATCACGGGCTCCACTCAGAGCACAGGAGGCAAAAAGCCCACGAGGCCTGGCTCCCCCTCAAAGGGTCTCCCCACCGCCGGCCCCCACGTCGGGCTGGGCTGGCACTGCTGCTTCTCGGGGGTGAGGTGGGGCGCCGAGTGATCACGTCACGGGCGGTTGGCTTCACGGAGGCCGGAGCCCAGACCGGGCCCTGGTGCCGGTGCAAGCGGCCCGGGCCCGATCCCTTTCCACTCTCCCCGCCCCCGCAGGACACGGACCTCAAATGCTACGTACCGATCACCTAGGGTAACCGTACACAGATGCTCGTCCATGCACCTCTTTCTTCCGGCCCCCCAGTCAGGATCCGACTCGAGAGCCTTTCCTACCGTGGCCAAGAACTCCGGCACAGTACACCAGTGTCCCCGTGCCACGATCCCACCTGGGAGTCCCTCCTTCTTGAGCCTTGCTGAACTAGCAGAATCACTGACTTTTTCCTCTGATGAAATAGACTATTTCGGACGGGGGAAGGGGAGGGAACAGAAGAGCACGCACTCACCCAGAACACCAGCGCCTGGAGATGACCGACGTCCCCGGTTTCCCTCTTCCTCCTTTCCTTCCGCTCTGCCTCCTCTGCAACGAGAGAGAACCGAACGCCCATCACTCAGTGTGGGACCACCACGGTGCCGGTGAACGGGGGGCTGGGGGGGTGCGCGTACACCCCCGCCCGCGCAACCTCGAGAGAGAGTGCCTCCGGTTCCTACTCGAGTGTACCGGCACCCCCGGGCCAACCAAAAACTTCCGAACGAGGCGCAAGCGTGAAGAATCAACTCCACGCGTCCTTCGGAAATGGCACGGATGCCAGCCGGGGCAGGGGGGTCGTTAGACAGAAGCAGTTTGTACACAAAGAAGCGCGTCCAGTGAAAACCTTGATCCCGTCATCCCCCTAAATCTCCTTCCGGCGGGAAGCACAGCCATCACACCCTGGTGTTGACAGGCGCGGAGCTTGTCTCCTCGGCTCTGCACACGTGCGACTATGGCGGGACACCCCGAGGTATCTTGGCAAGCCCGCGCGCGTCCTCCACAACTTCCCAGCAGTTCCTAGGACGCGTGGGTAAAGGGGCACCCACTCGTCTCCCCTCTGGCCGCACAAAGGTCCACCGCACGTACTTTCCGGGCATTAAGGGAACGTGCTCTGGGCCGTGGCCCACATGAGATCTACCCTGCTCCTCTCCTCTGGGTGGGCGCCGACGCCGGAGAACGTACCCTGGTCACGCTCACCCACACCCTGGTAACGACAGACTCAGTGGCCCGCGCCTCAGAGCCACTTCCGTGGGAGACAGAAGAGGAGAGGAAGGAACAGGGCGGAAGCCTAGCGTCCAAAGAGGAGGGGCACGTGAGACACCCTACGCTCCTGCCTCCGGGCACAGACAAGGGCACCCTACCCTGGGCAGCTGTCCGAAAAGAAACGGAGGGGACCTAGCAGGACACGACGTCGACTCCGCACAGACGCGCCGACGCCACGGCACGCCTATAGCGCCGTGAGAGCAGCCGAAAAGGCAGAAGACTACCTATCGCTACGTG
The DNA here is from genome assembly GCF_937001465.1 of Orcinus orca. Lineage (NCBI taxonomy): Eukaryota > Metazoa > Chordata > Mammalia > Artiodactyla > Delphinidae > Orcinus > Orcinus orca. Next base: position 100,727,495 of record NC_064580.1, on the reverse strand, counting down.
AGCCTGCTGGGGCCGGGGAGCAGGCGACATGCACACAGCCCTCTGCGGCCCGTTGCCCCCACCTGCATTCAACCCCGGGAGCACACATACGCACGCAGAAATGACGCGTGCTTCCCTCCGCAGACGGGGACAACTTGGGAGCGGCCATCGAGCAACGGCGAGGGCTTTGGCTTTGACCGGGAGAAAGTTCTATCCACAGCGGCACCCCCGAGGCGGTTACAGGGAGAAGGTACAAGAGAAGGGACCTTTTGTACACGCCCTGTAGGCGCACGTACACGAGCTTACGCACGATGCACACGTGATACGCACGACGCACACGTGATACGCACGCGCGCCCACGCACACGTTCGTGTACCTGCGTGCTTACGAATGAACGAGTGGAGCAGGGAACGAGTGAATGAACCGACGAACGAGTCCGGGGGGGTTTGAGGCGAGAGTACAGACACACTCCCATGGAGAGCTCCCCAGAAGGGTCTACTGAACTGATGGCCCTCCCCAGGGTCATCTGTCTGTGCGGATGGAGGGGAGCCGCTGGGATGTACACCTGTCCCAGCAACGCCAAACCACCTCCCTGCACCCCCGACCCCGGGCACTCCGTGGCAGAGTGACCGCCTGACGCCCCTGGAGGTGAGCAGGGGCAATGTGCCCCAGCTCCCTTGGGTCCCCGTCAGTGCCTCCCGCTGCCACAGTGGCCTAGACCCTCTCGGGCCTGCTCCTGAGCCCTTAAGCCAGTTCACGTAGCGGGATGAGAACAGCAGAGAGGCAACCACGCAGGAAGACGAGGAACCCAGGTCCCTGTGCCAGCTCTGGCTCTGAATCAATGTCCTGAGAGGGCCAGGGTTCTGCCCGACACGACCCAGGTGGATGCCCGTCCCCAGGTGTGCAGACATGACAGGGTCCCGGTCGCCAGGACCTGTGGGCCAGGCAACGTGGACTCCAGACCCCTCCCAGAGGGGTGTGGAGATGGACCCACCGAGGCACGGATTCCTTGGGAGGTCTTTACCTGTGCGCTCCTACTGCCAAGGAGAAGCCCCAAAAGGAAGAGACACCGCCTCCCCCAACCCCCCAGTAGGTCCCAGCCCACTCGGAAGGCTTGGGTGGCTCTTGGGCCTCCCTGGGCCTTTTTCCCTGGGCCTTTTTTGATCCGCAAAGGGCGGAGGGAGAGGCCACGCTCGCGAAGGCGCTGGGCATTTCTGGAGCAACAGTGCCATCAAGCGGAAGCTTTTTCAGCACGGCCTCCAGCCCCTGCCTGTGCATACCGTGGGGAAGGCCCGTGACGGGGAGGAGGGCTGGCTTCGGGGCACTGGGAGGATTCCCGGGCCGAACCTGGCCGCCCGGCACGCCTCCGCGGTAGGTGTGGAAGCCACACGCGGTGGGGTTCGGGGCCGGGCTCGCCCACCGAGGAGCCCCTGGCTGCCAGGCCCGCCGCGCTCCCCACCCTCGGGGCCGTGGCCTCGGCAGCCGCCATGTTCAGGAACAGGGAGCTGAAGCTCCCACCCCAGGGCATCTGGCCCCTGGATCCTGGCCCTCCCTGCAGGAGCGAGGCCGGCCAGTGGGGTCCCTGGGGTCTCAGGGCCACCGGGGACCCAGGACCCGCTGCCGGTGCCCCGGCGGAGGCCCCGGGCCCAGCCACCGTGGACCACGGGGAAAGGGGAGGAGGTGGCCGCCCGGTCCCCTGTCGGGGGCAGCACCCTGCAGACAGCCCGGAGAACGTGTCCTCGTTAGTGCTTGCTCCCAGACGCAGACGAGGAAGAGCAATGCAGGGGCGCTGTGCACGTTCCACCCTCTCACAGTTGGATCTGGGTTTCGGTTTCTCTACTTCTTGCTCCCGCCATAGAGAGTCCCGATCCCAGGCCCCGCCGCATCCCGTGAGGCCCTTCCTGTGCCGCAGGACACAGGGTGCCCAGGACCCACTGGCGATGGGACGCCAAGTGGGCCACGATCGATCGGTACGCAGAGAGGGACGGCACCGTCCGCAGCGAGGGGATCCCGGTCCGTTTTCCGCACCCGAGCTCACCTCGGGAACAGGAACTCCGCGGCCGGGGGACGCCCTATTCCTCGGCCTCCCTCCCCGTGGACGACCCGGGGGCCCTCTCGTTTGGGGAAGACTCCTGGGAGTTTTCACAAGCGGCTCCACGTTCTGCAGGTGCCGCCGTTGGCCCCGGCCAGAGGGGCACGCTGAGGGCACCTGCGGCGGGCCACCAGTCAGAGCGCCTAGCTACCTCAGGACCCGGCCCCAAGGAAAGGCTCTGCCCACGTAAGATGGCCTGACAACGTGTCGGGCGACTCACAGGCGCGAAAGGAGAGGGGCGCGGGGAGGGTTTCAGCGCCCTTCCAGGAGGGGTACGTGTGGAGGGAGGGAGGGGTCCAGCCTGGAGACTTGCTCCCAGTCGGAAGCCCTCCCCCACACCGCACCCCGCCCCGGGACCGGACCCCCACACACACACCAGCCCACCACGCACCCCCGCCCCGGCAGATAAGAGCTGGGCAAAAGGGCAGGAACGGGCCACCGCACAGCTTGCTCCAGAAGCGGCCTATCGGGTCAGCCGGGGACTCGAAGGCACCGCCGCGTGCCCAGGAGTATGCACCTCGTTCCCGGCCTTGGCAGACAAGCTGGACGAGTGGTGGTCATGGGGGAGAGGGTGGTCAAGGGGGCGGGGGGGGGGAGGCGTTCCTCTCAGTCCATCAGAGGTGAGCTTCAGGCAGCTTCTTCAGACCCCTTCCCCTTGATTCCCTGGCTGGGCTGCAGGTGCAAGCACACGGCCGAGACCCGGAGGGCCAGGCCGGAATGCAAGCCGGGGCCTTTCCTGCTCATCGCTGAACTGAGGCTCAGGGCCTCGTGGGGAGAAAGCTGAAGCCTGCTGCAAATGCACGGCCCGGGGGTCCACTCGGCGGGGCTCTGCTCAGCTCCTCTCCTCTCCTCTCGTGTCCTGCCCTCTCCTCTCCGGGAGCCCCGTCCGGGAGCCCTCGGGACAGGCCAGGTCAGGCCTGGGCCACCATCCCGGAGACCGCGCGAGACGGCAGCGCAGCCACCGACTGACTGGACTCTTCGGCTCAGGTGAAGGCCTCCTCCTGCGGTGGCTCCTGCGTCCCGCGAGCGCCGTCCCCTTCTGGACTCGGACTGCCAGCTCTCGCTGGGCCTCGGGCGCCCTCGGCACTGGGTAGCCAGGCTCCACGTGTCGTCTCTGAGCTGGACAGAAGAAGGTCGGTGGGCCCGCCTCGGCCGCTGCCGCCAAGGGCGGCGGAACTCCCGTTGCCCGCGGTGGTCTCTGGCTGGGCCGCACCGCGGCCCAGAGAGGCTTCCGGGGCCCTGGGCCCGCCTAGGCCGAACCTCCTCTGGCGCCGAGGGGAAGGGACACGCGGCCAAATGCCCGCAGAACCGCGGCCCGGCCTCCTTCGGAGCAGCTTCCTCTAGTCCCGCCCAGACGTGGCGGCCACCAGGGTCCACCGAGACTCCACTTCCTGTAGCCCCACACGCCAGGCGGCCGGGCTGTGCGCCTTGTGCCACTGCCCGTCTCTGGAGCGTCCACGGCGCCGCCGGGCCTTGGGCCACGCTTCCCGCCCCTTCCCAGGCGGAGCCCTTGACTTCCCGGGGCCACTGTCCAGTGTTCCCGACTTCGATCCTTCGTCACTCCTCCCCAGGAAGGGACGGGTACAGGGTTCGCGGGATCGGCGGACCCGTTCCTCTTGATTGGCACTACTGCACCACGAATGCCAACCTGCCCTGCCCCTTCCCCTCCCCCAGGCCCTCTCCCTCTGCCCTTTGCCGAGGGAAAAACGAAATGCCAACCTCTGCCCAACCTGCCAAAGGCAGGATGGCTCATCAACCCGGCCACTTCAGAGGGGCGCGCCTCAAACTCTGGCCCTGCATCCTGCGGGGCCTCGTCTCTGTGGGGTCCTCTTAGCCTGCCGTTAGGACTCCCCATCCAGGCACCCAGCCGTTGGACCGGCAGCTGTGTCTTTAGCAGCCCACATTTGCCTAACGCCTCGGGAAACACTCTGAGTGTGAGCACAGAGATCCAGTCACGTCTGGCCGGTGCCCGGCGAGGCACCTTCTCACCAGTCACCGAGGGGCAAGCAGCCCGAAGCAAAGGGCCGGCAGCCCACAGCCACAGACGCGGTGCGGGACGAGCTTGGCCTCCTATGCCAAGACGATGGACTTCCCCCGAGGACCTGGCTCTTCTCCCGCGGCGGCCCGGGGGCGGGAGGGTGGCAGTGGGGTTTGGTGTTCAGGCGTGGACGGTGGCACGCACGGGTCCGTCGGGAGGGCCGCCGGGCGCTGCCCCAGAGACGCCGGAGCGGGTCAGTCTCCTGACACCGCCCAGGGGAAGGCCAGGGATGGGAAGACACCCCCGGGGTGGGTGTGTGGGTGGGTGTAGGCTCCCGCCAACTCGCTGTGCTTTACACCTCGGAGCGACTGGGAGCCACCGCGGACTCCTCTTTAGTTTCTTTGCGGTGCACTGGCGAATGTGGTTTAGACACAGGTTCCTGCCCTTAAGCATCCTCTCAGCGCCTGCCTGGTCGCACTGACTTGGGTGGAGGGCGGGGTGGGCCACAGGGGGCACTGCCGCCACCGGCCCCACCCATGTTGGCTCAAGGAACACACTCTGGATGCCAAGTGCTCCGCGGACACGAGGCCTTGGAAAGAGAAGAGAGCTCTGGTCCACCGCCGCCTCGGGAAGCACCACGCGTCCTCCGTGCTGAAAAGAACCGGAGGGACGGGGCGGGACGGGACGGGATCGCATCTTCTCTCCTTTTCCCTGGCTTTTGTCTCAGCACGCCTTCCTCTCTTTCTCTAACTCCGAATCTGCTGCGCCTCCGGGCCTTGGCAATTCTTTCAAGCCGCGGTACCGAGGTGCGTCGAGGAAAGAAAAGCCGCAAGAGCCCCGCCGTGCTCAGTGCACGTCTTCCGGGACCCACGCCCCACGCCGGAGGACTTGACTCGACGCCCAGATATTACCGTGAAGGGCTCTTGGGATGGCCAAACAGGGTCCTCTGGAAGGCAGTGTCACCCCAGAAATGCCACGCTGCCCTTGCTGCTCGAACCCTGCCTCCGCCCTTCGCTAACCACGGAACGTCAGCCGCGCCGCCGACCCCTCGCTAAACCACGGCGCCACCCGCTCACCAGCCCGCCTGGAGAAGCCTTCAATTACTCTGAGCCAGGGTAGGAGGCGTCCTCCTCCCGGCAAGACTGTTTCAACAGAAGACAGGAAGGAGAAGGGAGAAACAGAGACAGAAAGAAAACACCTCCGGCTGCCGGTCACGCACCCACTCAGGCGACATGTCCCACACGGAAGAAGGGGACGTACACCTCCTGGAAGGCCCCACACTGTCAAGTTCCTTGGTTTGTCAAGAGGCAGACTTGGGGAGTGCAAGGAGCCCCACAGAGGGCTGCCCCGTGCCAAACCTCCACGCCGCCCAGCGGGCGCCCCCTCTTCATCATCCCGCAAGGGCACGTCCCCGAGTCCTTCCTGGCTTGGTGGAGGGCCACGGCGGAGAGAGCCGGGCCCAAGAGCGATCAGGAGAGGACGGGAGGAACGGCTATCACGGGCTCCACTCAGAGCACAGGAGGCAAAAAGCCCACGAGGCCTGGCTCCCCCTCAAAGGGTCTCCCCACCGCCGGCCCCCACGTCGGGCTGGGCTGGCACTGCTGCTTCTCGGGGGTGAGGTGGGGCGCCGAGTGATCACGTCACGGGCGGTTGGCTTCACGGAGGCCGGAGCCCAGACCGGGCCCTGGTGCCGGTGCAAGCGGCCCGGGCCCGATCCCTTTCCACTCTCCCCGCCCCCGCAGGACACGGACCTCAAATGCTACGTACCGATCACCTAGGGTAACCGTACACAGATGCTCGTCCATGCACCTCTTTCTTCCGGCCCCCCAGTCAGGATCCGACTCGAGAGCCTTTCCTACCGTGGCCAAGAACTCCGGCACAGTACACCAGTGTCCCCGTGCCACGATCCCACCTGGGAGTCCCTCCTTCTTGAGCCTTGCTGAACTAGCAGAATCACTGACTTTTTCCGCTGATGAAATAGACTATTTCGGACGGGGGAAGGGGAGGGAACAGAAGAGCACGCACTCACCCAGAACACCAGCGCCTGGAGATGACCGACGTCCCCGGTTTCCCTCTTCCTCCTTTCCTTCCGCTCTGCCTCCTCTGCAACGAGAGAGAACCGAACGCCCATCACTCAGTGTGGGACCACCACGGTGCCGGTGAACGGGGGGCTGGGGGGGTGCGCGTACACCCCCGCCCGCGCAACCTCGAGAGAGAGTGCCTCCGGTTCCTACTCGAGTGTACCGGCACCCCCGGGCCAACCAAAAACTTCCGAACGAGGCGCAAGCGTGAAGAATCAACTCCACGCGTCCTTCGGAAATGGCACGGATGCCAGCCGGGGCAGGGGGGTCGTTAGACAGAAGCAGTTTGTACACAAAGAAGCGCGTCCAGTGAAAACCTTGATCCCGTCATCCCCCTAAATCTCCTTCCGGCGGGAAGCACAGCCATCACACCCTGGTGTTGACAGGCGCGGAGCTTGTCTCCTCGGCTCTGCACACGTGCGACTATGGCGGGACACCCCGAGGTATCTTGGCAAGCCCGCGCGCGTCCTCCACAACTTCCCAGCAGTTCCTAGGACGCGTGGGTAAAGGGGCACCCACTCGTCTCCCCTCTGGCCGCACAAAGGTCCACCGCACGTACTTTCCGGGCATTAAGGGAACGTGCTCTGGGCCGTGGCCCACATGAGATCTACCCTGCTCCTCTCCTCTGGGTGGGCGCCGACGCCGGAGAACGTACCCTGGTCACGCTCACCCACACCCTGGTAACGACAGACTCAGTGGCCCGCGCCTCAGAGCCACTTCCGTGGGAGACAGAAGAGGAGAGGAAGGAACAGGGCGGAAGCCTAGCGTCCAAAGAGGAGGGGCACGTGAGACACCCTACGCTCCTGCCTCCGGGCACAGACAAGGGCACCCTACCCTGGGCAGCTGTCCGAAAAGAAACGGAGGGGACCTAGCAGGACACGACGTCGACTCCGCACAGACGCGCCGACGCCACGGCACGCCTATAGCGCCGTGAGAGCAGCCGAAAAGGCAGAAGACTACCTATCGCTACGTGAGCCTGCTGGGGCCGGGGAGCAGGCGACATGCACACAGCCCTCTGCGGCCCGTTGCCCCCACCTGCATTCAACCCCGGGAGCACACATACGCACGCAGAAATGACGCGTGCTTCCCTCCGCAGACGGGGACAACTTGGGAGCGGCCATCGAGCAACGGCGAGGGCTTTGGCTTTGACCGGGAGAAAGTTCTATCCACAGCGGCACCCCCGAGGCGGTTACAGGGAGAAGGTACAAGAGAAGGGACCTTTTGTACACGCCCTGTAGGCGCACGTACACGAGCTTACGCACGATGCACACGTGATACGCACGACGCACACGTGATACGCACGCGCGCCCACGCACACGTTCGTGTACCTGCGTGCTTACGAATGAACGAGTGGAGCAGGGAACGAGTGAATGAACCGACGAACGAGTCCGGGGGGGTTTGAGGCGAGAGTACAGACACACTCCCATGGAGAGCTCCCCAGAAGGGTCTACTGAACTGATGGCCCTCCCCAGGGTCATCTGTCTGTGCGGATGGAGGGGAGCCGCTGGGATGTACACCTGTCCCAGCAACGCCAAACCACCTCCCTGCACCCCCGACCCCGGGCACTCCGTGGCAGAGTGACCGCCTGACGCCCCTGGAGGTGAGCAGGGGCAATGTGCCCCAGCTCCCTTGGGTCCCCGTCAGTGCCTCCCGCTGCCACAGTGGCCTAGACCCTCTCGGGCCTGCTCCTGAGCCCTTAAGCCAGTTCACGTAGCGGGATGAGAACAGCAGAGAGGCAACCACGCAGGAAGACGAGGAACCCAGGTCCCTGTGCCAGCTCTGGCTCTGAATCAATGTCCTGAGAGGGCCAGGGTTCTGCCCGACACGACCCAGGTGGATGCCCGTCCCCAGGTGTGCAGACATGACAGGGTCCCGGTCGCCAGGACCTGTGGGCCAGGCAACGTGGACTCCAGACCCCTCCCAGAGGGGTGTGGAGATGGACCCACCGAGGCACGGATTCCTTGGGAGGTCTTTACCTGTGCGCTCCTACTGCCAAGGAGAAGCCCCAAAAGGAAGAGACACCGCCTCCCCCAACCCCCCAGTAGGTCCCAGCCCACTCGGAAGGCTTGGGTGGCTCTTGGGCCTCCCTGGGCCTTTTTCCCTGGGCCTTTTTTGATCCGCAAAGGGCGGAGGGAGAGGCCACGCTCGCGAAGGCGCTGGGCATTTCTGGAGCAACAGTGCCATCAAGCGGAAGCTTTTTCAGCACGGCCTCCAGCCCCTGCCTGTGCATACCGTGGGGAAGGCCCGTGACGGGGAGGAGGGCTGGCTTCGGGGCACTGGGAGGATTCCCGGGCCGAACCTGGCCGCCCGGCACGCCTCCGCGGTAGGTGTGGAAGCCACACGCGGTGGGGTTCGGGGCCGGGCTCGCCCACCGAGGAGCCCCTGGCTGCCAGGCCCGCCGCGCTCCCCACCCTCGGGGCCGTGGCCTCGGCAGCCGCCATGTTCAGGAACAGGGAGCTGAAGCTCCCACCCCAGGGCATCTGGCCCCTGGATCCTGGCCCTCCCTGCAGGAGCGAGGCCGGCCAGTGGGGTCCCTGGGGTCTCAGGGCCACCGGGGACCCAGGACCCGCTGCCGGTGCCCCGGCGGAGGCCCCGGGCCCAGCCACCGTGGACCACGGGGAAAGGGGAGGAGGTGGCCGCCCGGTCCCCTGTCGGGGGCAGCACCCTGCAGACAGCCCGGAGAACGTGTCCTCGTTAGTGCTTGCTCCCAGACGCAGACGAGGAAGAGCAATGCAGGGGCGCTGTGCACGTTCCACCCTCTCACAGTTGGATCTGGGTTTCGGTTTCTCTACTTCTTGCTCCCGCCATAGAGAGTCCCGATCCCAGGCCCCGCCGCATCCCGTGAGGCCCTTCCTGTGCCGCAGGACACAGGGTGCCCAGGACCCACTGGCGATGGGACGCCAAGTGGGCCACGATCGATCGGTACGCAGAGAGGGACGGCACCGTCCGCAGCGAGGGGATCCCGGTCCGTTTTCCGCACCCGAGCTCACCTCGGGAACAGGAACTCCGCGGCCGGGGGACGCCCTATTCCTCGGCCTCCCTCCCCGTGGACGACCCGGGGGCCCTCTCGTTTGGGGAAGACTCCTGGGAGTTTTCACAAGCGGCTCCACGTTCTGCAGGTGCCGCCGTTGGCCCCGGCCAGAGGGGCACGCTGAGGGCACCTGCGGCGGGCCACCAGTCAGAGCGCCTAGCTACCTCAGGACCCGGCCCCAAGGAAAGGCTCTGCCCACGTAAGATGGCCTGACAACGTGTCGGGCGACTCACAGGCGCGAAAGGAGAGGGGCGCGGGGAGGGTTTCAGCGCCCTTCCAGGAGGGGTACGTGTGGAGGGAGGGAGGGGTCCAGCCTGGAGACTTGCTCCCAGTCGGAAGCCCTCCCCCACACCGCACCCCGCCCCGGGACCGGACCCCCACACACACACCAGCCCACCACGCACCCCCGCCCCGGCAGATAAGAGCTGGGCAAAAGGGCAGGAACGGGCCACCGCACAGCTTGCTCCAGAAGCGGCCTATCGGGTCAGCCGGGGACTCGAAGGCACCGCCGCGTGCCCAGGAGTATGCACCTCGTTCCCGGCCTTGGCAGACAAGCTGGACGAGTGGTGGTCATGGGGGAGAGGGTGGTCAAGGGGGCGGGGGGGGGGAGGCGTTCCTCTCAGTCCATCAGAGGTGAGCTTCAGGCAGCTTCTTCAGACCCCTTCCCCTTGATTCCCTGGCTGGGCTGCAGGTGCAAGCACACGGCCGAGACCCGGAGGGCCAGGCCGGAATGCAAGCCGGGGCCTTTCCTGCTCATCGCTGAACTGAGGCTCAGGGCCTCGTGGGGAGAAAGCTGAAGCCTGCTGCAAATGCACGGCCCGGGGGTCCACTCGGCGGGGCTCTGCTCAGCTCCTCTCCTCTCCTCTCGTGTCCTGCCCTCTCCTCTCCGGGAGCCCCGTCCGGGAGCCCTCGGGACAGGCCAGGTCAGGCCTGGGCCACCATCCCGGAGACCGCGCGAGACGGCAGCGCAGCCACCGACTGACTGGACTCTTCGGCTCAGGTGAAGGCCTCCTCCTGCGGTGGCTCCTGCGTCCCGCGAGCGCCGTCCCCTTCTGGACTCGGACTGCCAGCTCTCGCTGGGCCTCGGGCGCCCTCGGCACTGGGTAGCCAGGCTCCACGTGTCGTCTCTGAGCTGGACAGAAGAAGGTCGGTGGGCCCGCCTCGGCCGCTGCCGCCAAGGGCGGCGGAACTCCCGTTGCCCGCGGTGGTCTCTGGCTGGGCCGCACCGCGGCCCAGAGAGGCTTCCGGGGCCCTGGGCCCGCCTAGGCCGAACCTCCTCTGGCGCCGAGGGGAAGGGACACGCGGCCAAATGCCCGCAGAACCGCGGCCCGGCCTCCTTCGGAGCAGCTTCCTCTAGTCCCGCCCAGACGTGGCGGCCACCAGGGTCCACCGAGACTCCACTTCCTGTAGCCCCACACGCCAGGCGGCCGGGCTGTGCGCCTTGTGCCACTGCCCGTCTCTGGAGCGTCCACGGCGCCGCCGGGCCTTGGGCCACGCTTCCCGCCCCTTCCCAGGCGGAGCCCTTGACTTCCCGGGGCCACTGTCCAGTGTTCCCGACTTCGATCCTTCGTCACTCCTCCCCAGGAAGGGACGGGTACAGGGTTCGCGGGATCGGCGGACCCGTTCCTCTTGATTGGCACTACTGCACCACGAATGCCAACCTGCCCTGCCCCTTCCCCTCCCCCAGGCCCTCTCCCTCTGCCCTTTGCCGAGGGAAAAACGAAATGCCAACCTCTGCCCAACCTGCCAAAGGCAGGATGGCTCATCAACCCGGCCACTTCAGAGGGGCGCGCCTCAAACTCTGGCCCTGCATCCTGCGGGGCCTCGTCTCTGTGGGGTCCTCTTAGCCTGCCGTTAGGACTCCCCATCCAGGCACCCAGCCGTTGGACCGGCAGCTGTGTCTTTAGCAGCCCACATTTGCCTAACGCCTCGGGAAACACTCTGAGTGTGAGCACAGAGATCCAGTCACGTCTGGCCGGTGCCCGGCGAGGCACCTTCTCACCAGTCACCGAGGGGCAAGCAGCCCGAAGCAAAGGGCCGGCAGCCCACAGCCACAGACGCGGTGCGGGACGAGCTTGGCCTCCTATGCCAAGACGATGGACTTCCCCCGAGGACCTGGCTCTTCTCCCGCGGCGGCCCGGGGGCGGGAGGGTGGCAGTGGGGTTTGGTGTTCAGGCGTGGACGGTGGCACGCACGGGTCCGTCGGGAGGGCCGCCGGGCGCTGCCCCAGAGACGCCGGAGCGGGTCAGTCTCCTGACACCGCCCAGGGGAAGGCCAGGGATGGGAAGACACCCCCGGGGTGGGTGTGTGGGTGGGTGTAGGCTCCCGCCAACTCGCTGTGCTTTACACCTCGGAGCGACTGGGAGCCACCGCGGACTCCTCTTTAGTTTCTTTGCGGTGCACTGGCGAATGTGGTTTAGACACAGGTTCCTGCCCTTAAGCATCCTCTCAGCGCCTGCCTGGTCGCACTGACTTGGGTGGAGGGCGGGGTGGGCCACAGGGGGCACTGCCGCCACCGGCCCCACCCATGTTGGCTCAAGGAACACACTCTGGATGCCAAGTGCTCCGCGGACACGAGGCCTTGGAAAGAGAAGAGAGCTCTGGTCCACCGCCGCCTCGGGAAGCACCACGCGTCCTCCGTGCTGAAAAGAACCGGAGGGACGGGGCGGGACGGGACGGGATCGCATCTTCTCTCCTTTTCCCTGGCTTTTGTCTCAGCACGCCTTCCTCTCTTTCTCTAACTCCGAATCTGCTGCGCCTCCGGGCCTTGGCAATTCTTTCAAGCCGCGGTACCGAGGTGCGTCGAGGAAAGAAAAGCCGCAAGAGCCCCGCCGTGCTCAGTGCACGTCTTCCGGGACCCACGCCCCACGCCGGAGGACTTGACTCGACGCCCAGATATTACCGTGAAGGGCTCTTGGGATGGCCAAACAGGGTCCTCTGGAAGGCAGTGTCACCCCAGAAATGCCACGCTGCCCTTGCTGCTCGAACCCTGCCTCCGCCCTTCGCTAACCACGGAACGTCAGCCGCGCCGCCGACCCCTCGCTAAACCACGGCGCCACCCGCTCACCAGCCCGCCTGGAGAAGCCTTCAATTACTCTGAGCCAGGGTAGGAGGCGTCCTCCTCCCGGCAAGACTGTTTCAACAGAAGACAGGAAGGAGAAGGGAGAAACAGAGACAGAAAGAAAACACCTCCGGCTGCCGGTCACGCACCCACTCAGGCGACATGTCCCACACGGAAGAAGGGGACGTACACCTCCTGGAAGGCCCCACACTGTCAAGTTCCTTGGTTTGTCAAGAGGCAGACTTGGGGAGTGCAAGGAGCCCCACAGAGGGCTGCCCCGTGCCAAACCTCCACGCCGCCCAGCGGGCGCCCCCTCTTCATCATCCCGCAAGGGCACGTCCCCGAGTCCTTCCTGGCTTGGTGGAGGGCCACGGCGGAGAGAGCCGGGCCCAAGAGCGATCAGGAGAGGACGGGAGGAACGGCTATCACGGGCTCCACTCAGAGCACAGGAGGCAAAAAGCCCACGAGGCCTGGCTCCCCCTCAAAGGGTCTCCCCACCGCCGGCCCCCACGTCGGGCTGGGCTGGCACTGCTGCTTCTCGGGGGTGAGGTGGGGCGCCGAGTGATCACGTCACGGGCGGTTGGCTTCACGGAGGCCGGAGCCCAGACCGGGCCCTGGTGCCGGTGCAAGCGGCCCGGGCCCGATCCCTTTCCACTCTCCCCGCCCCCGCAGGACACGGACCTCAAATGCTACGTACCGATCACCTAGGGTAACCGTACACAGATGCTCGTCCATGCACCTCTTTCTTCCGGCCCCCCAGTCAGGATCCGACTCGAGAGCCTTTCCTACCGTGGCCAAGAACTCCGGCACAGTACACCAGTGTCCCCGTGCCACGATCCCACCTGGGAGTCCCTCCTTCTTGAGCCTTGCTGAACTAGCAGAATCACTGACTTTTTCCTCTGATGAAATAGACTATTTCGGACGGGGGAAGGGGAGGGAACAGAAGAGCACGCACTCACCCAGAACACCAGCGCCTGGAGATGACCGACGTCCCCGGTTTCCCTCTTCCTCCTTTCCTTCCGCTCTGCCTCCTCTGCAACGAGAGAGAACCGAACGCCCATCACTCAGTGTGGGACCACCACGGTGCCGGTGAACGGGGGGCTGGGGGGGTGCGCGTACACCCCCGCCCGCGCAACCTCGAGAGAGAGTGCCTCCGGTTCCTACTCGAGTGTACCGGCACCCCCGGGCCAACCAAAAACTTCCGAACGAGGCGCAAGCGTGAAGAATCAACTCCACGCGTCCTTCGGAAATGGCACGGATGCCAGCCGGGGCAGGGGGGTCGTTAGACAGAAGCAGTTTGTACACAAAGAAGCGCGTCCAGTGAAAACCTTGATCCCGTCATCCCCCTAAATCTCCTTCCGGCGGGAAGCACAGCCATCACACCCTGGTGTTGACAGGCGCGGAGCTTGTCTCCTCGGCTCTGCACACGTGCGACTATGGCGGGACACCCCGAGGTATCTTGGCAAGCCCGCGCGCGTCCTCCACAACTTCCCAGCAGTTCCTAGGACGCGTGGGTAAAGGGGCACCCACTCGTCTCCCCTCTGGCCGCACAAAGGTCCACCGCACGTACTTTCCGGGCATTAAGGGAACGTGCTCTGGGCCGTGGCCCACATGAGATCTACCCTGCTCCTCTCCTCTGGGTGGGCGCCGACGCCGGAGAACGTACCCTGGTCACGCTCACCCACACCCTGGTAACGACAGACTCAGTGGCCCGCGCCTCAGAGCCACTTCCGTGGGAGACAGAAGAGGAGAGGAAGGAACAGGGCGGAAGCCTAGCGTCCAAAGAGGAGGGGCACGTGAGACACCCTACGCTCCTGCCTCCGGGCACAGACAAGGGCACCCTACCCTGGGCAGCTGTCCGAAAAGAAACGGAGGGGACCTAGCAGGACACGACGTCGACTCCGCACAGACGCGCCGACGCCACGGCACGCCTATAGCGCCGTGAGAGCAGCCGAAAAGGCAGAAGACTACCTATCGCTACGTGAGCCTGCTGGGGCCGGGGAGCAGGCGACATGCACACAGCCCTCTGCGGCCCGTTGCCCCCACCTGCATTCAACCCCGGGAGCACACATACGCACGCAGAAATGACGCGTGCTTCCCTCCGCAGACGGGGACAACTTGGGAGCGGCCATCGAGCAACGGCGAGGGCTTTGGCTTTGACCGGGAGAAAGTTCTATCCACAGCGGCACCCCCGAGGCGGTTACAGGGAGAAGGTACAAGAGAAGGGACCTTTTGTACACGCCCTGTAGGCGCACGTACACGAGCTTACGCACGACGCACACGTGATACGCACGACGCACACGTGATACGCACGCGCGCCCACGCACACGTTCGTGTACCTGCGTGCTTACGAATGAACGAGTGGAGCAGGGAACGAGTGAATGAACCGACGAACGAGTCCGGGGGGGTTTGAGGCGAGAGTACAGACACACTCCCATGGAGAGCTCCCCAGAAGGGTCTACTGAACTGATGGCCCTCCCCAGGGTCATCTGTCTGTGCGGATGGAGGGGAGCCGCTGGGATGTACACCTGTCCCAGCAACGCCAAACCACCTCCCTGCACCCCCGACCCCGGGCACTCCGTGGCAGAGTGACCGCCTGACGCCCCTGGAGGTGAGCAGGGGCAATGTGCCCCAGCTCCCTTGGGTCCCCGTCAGTGCCTCCCGCTGCCACAGTGGCCTAGACCCTCTCGGGCCTGCTCCTGAGCCCTTAAGCCAGTTCACGTAGCGGGATGAGAACAGCAGAGAGGCAACCACGCAGGAAGACGAGGAACCCAGGTCCCTGTGCCAGCTCTGGCTCTGAATCAATGTCCTGAGAGGGCCAGGGTTCTGCCCGACACGACCCAGGTGGATGCCCGTCCCCAGGTGTGCAGACATGACAGGGTCCCGGTCGCCAGGACCTGTGGGCCAGGCAACGTGGACTCCAGACCCCTCCCAGAGGGGTGTGGAGATGGACCCACCGAGGCACGGATTCCTTGGGAGGTCTTTACCTGTGCGCTCCTACTGCCAAGGAGAAGCCCCAAAAGGAAGAGACACCGCCTCCCCCAACCCCCCAGTAGGTCCCAGCCCACTCGGAAGGCTTGGGTGGCTCTTGGGCCTCCCTGGGCCTTTTTCCCTGGGCCTTTTTTGATCCGCAAAGGGCGGAGGGAGAGGCCACGCTCGCGAAGGCGCTGGGCATTTCTGGAGCAACAGTGCCATCAAGCGGAAGCTTTTTCAGCACGGCCTCCAGCCCCTGCCTGTGCATACCGTGGGGAAGGCCCGTGACGGGGAGGAGGGCTGGCTTCGGGGCACTGGGAGGATTCCCGGGCCGAACCTGGCCGCCCGGCACGCCTCCGCGGTAGGTGTGGAAGCCACACGCGGTGGGGTTCGGGGCCGGGCTCGCCCACCGAGGAGCCCCTGGCTGCCAGGCCCGCCGCGCTCCCCACCCTCGGGGCCGTGGCCTCGGCAGCCGCCATGTTCAGGAACAGGGAGCTGAAGCTCCCACCCCAGGGCATCTGGCCCCTGGATCCTGGCCCTCCCTGCAGGAGCGAGGCCGGCCAGTGGGGTCCCTGGGGTCTCAGGGCCACCGGGGACCCAGGACCCGCTGCCGGTGCCCCGGCGGAGGCCCCGGGCCCAGCCACCGTGGACCACGGGGAAAGGGGAGGAGGTGGCCGCCCGGTCCCCTGTCGGGGGCAGCACCCTGCAGACAGCCCGGAGAACGTGTCCTCGTTAGTGCTTGCTCCCAGACGCAGACGAGGAAGAGCAATGCAGGGGCGCTGTGCACGTTCCACCCTCTCACAGTTGGATCTGGGTTTCGGTTTCTCTACTTCTTGCTCCCGCCATAGAGAGTCCCGATCCCAGGCCCCGCCGCATCCCGTGAGGCCCTTCCTGTGCCGCAGGACACAGGGTGCCCAGGACCCACTGGCGATGGGACGCCAAGTGGGCCACGATCGATCGGTACGCAGAGAGGGACGGCACCGTCCGCAGCGAGGGGATCCCGGTCCGTTTTCCGCACCCGAGCTCACCTCGGGAACAGGAACTCCGCGGCCGGGGGACGCCCTATTCCTCGGCCTCCCTCCCCGTGGACGACCCGGGGGTCCTCTCGTTTGGGGAAGACTCCTGGGAGTTTTCACAAGCGGCTCCACGTTCTGCAGGTGCCGCCGTTGGCCCCGGCCAGAGGGGCACGCTGAGGGCACCTGCGGCGGGCCACCAGTCAGAGCGCCTAGCTACCTCAGGACCCGGCCCCAAGGAAAGGCTCTGCCCACGTAAGATGGCCTGACAACGTGTCGGGCGACTCACAGGCGCGAAAGGAGAGGGGCGCGGGGAGGGTTTCAGCGCCCTTCCAGGAGGGGTACGTGTGGAGGGAGGGAGGGGTCCAGCCTGGAGACTTGCTCCCAGTCGGAAGCCCTCCCCCACACCGCACCCCGCCCCGGGACCGGACCCCCACACACACACCAGCCCACCACGCACCCCCGCCCCGGCAGATAAGAGCTGGGCAAAAGGGCAGGAACGGGCCACCGCACAGCTTGCTCCAGAAGCGGCCTATCGGGTCAGCCGGGGACTCGAAGGCACCGCCGCGTGCCCAGGAGTATGCACCTCGTTCCCGGCCTTGGCAGACAAGCTGGACGAGTGGTGGTCATGGGGGAGAGGGTGGTCAACGGGGCGGGGGGGGGAGGCGTTCCTCTCAGTCCATCAGAGGTGAGCTTCAGGCAGCTTCTTCAGACCCCTTCCCCTTGATTCCCTGGCTGGGCTGCAGGTGCAAGCACACGGCCGAGACCCGGAGGGCCAGGCCGGAATGCAAGCCGGGGCCTTTCCTGCTCATCGCTGAACTGAGGCTCAGGGCCTCGTGGGGAGAAAGCTGAAGCCTGCTGCAAATGCACGGCCCGGGGGTCCACTCGGCGGGGCTCTGCTCAGCTCCTCTCCTCTCCTCTCGTGTCCTGCCCTCTCCTCTCCGGGAGCCCCGTCCGGGAGCCCTCGGGACAGGCCAGGTCAGGCCTGGGCCACCATCCCGGAGACCGCGCGAGACGGCAGCGCAGCCACCGACTGACTGGACTCTTCGGCTCAGGTGAAGGCCTCCTCCTGCGGTGGCTCCTGCGTCCCGCGAGCGCCGTCCCCTTCTGGACTCGGACTGCCAGCTCTCGCTGGGCCTCGGGCGCCCTCGGCACTGGGTAGCCAGGCTCCACGTGTCGTCTCTGAGCTGGACAGAAGAAGGTCGGTGGGCCCGCCTCGGCCGCTGCCGCCAAGGGCGGCGGAACTCCCGTTGCCCGCGGTGGTCTCTGGCTGGGCCGCACCGCGGCCCAGAGAGGCTTCCGGGGCCCTGGGCCCGCCTAGGCCGAACCTCCTCTGGCGCCGAGGGGAAGGGACACGCGGCCAAATGCCCGCAGAACCGCGGCCCGGCCTCCTTCGGAGCAGCTTCCTCTAGTCCCGCCCAGACGTGGCGGCCACCAGGGTCCACCGAGACTCCACTTCCTGTAGCCCCACACGCCAGGCGGCCGGGCTGTGCGCCTTGTGCCACTGCCCGTCTCTGGAGCGTCCACGGCGCCGCCGGGCCTTGGGCCACGCTTCCCGCCCCTTCCCAGGCGGAGCCCTTGACTTCCCGGGGCCACTGTCCAGTGTTCCCGACTTCGATCCTTCGTCACTCCTCCCCAGGAAGGGACGGGTACAGGGTTCGCGGGATCGGCGGACCCGTTCCTCTTGATGGCACTACTGCACCACGAATGCCAACCTGCCCTGCCCCTTCCCCTCCCCCAGGCCCTCTCCCTCTGCCCTTTGCCGAGGGAAAAACGAAATGCCAACCTCTGCCCAACCTGCCAAAGGCAGGATGGCTCATCAACCCGGCCACTTCAGAGGGGCGCGCCTCAAACTCTGGCCCTGCATCCTGCGGGGCCTCGTCTCTGTGGGGTCCTCTTAGCCTGCCGTTAGGACTCCCCATCCAGGCACCCAGCCGTTGGACCGGCAGCTGTGTCTTTAGCAGCCCACATTTGCCTAACGCCTCGGGAAACACTCTGAGTGTGAGCACAGAGATCCAGTCACGTCTGGCCGGTGCCCGGCGAGGCACCTTCTCACCAGTCACCGAGGGGCAAGCAGCCCGAAGCAAAGGGCCGGCAGCCCACAGCCACAGACGCGGTGCGGGACGAGCTCGGCCTCCTATGCCAAGACGATGGACTTCCCCCGAGGACCTGGCTCTTCTCCCGCGGCGGCCCGGGGGCGGGAGGGTGGCAGTGGGGTTTGGTGTTCAGGCGTGGACGGTGGCACGCACGGGTCCGTCGGGAGGGCCGCCGGGCGCTGCCCCAGAGACGCCGGAGCGGGTCAGTCTCCTGACACCGCCCAGGGGAAGGCCAGGGATGGGAAGACACCCCCGGGGTGGGTGTGTGGGTGGGTGTAGGCTCCCGCCAACTCGCTGTGCTTTACACCTCGGAGCGACTGGGAGCCACCGCGGACTCCTCTTTAGTTTCTTTGCGGTGCACTGGCGAATGTGGTTTAGACACAGGTTCCTGCCCTTAAGCATCCTCTCAGCGCCTGCCTGGTCGCACTGACTTGGGTGGAGGGCGGGGTGGGCCACTGGGGGCACTGCCGCCACCGGCCCCACCCATGTTGGCTCAAGGAACACACTCTGGATGCCAAGTGCTCCGCGGACACGAGGCCTTGGAAAGAGAAGAGAGCTCTGGTCCACCGCCGCCTCGGGAAGCACCACGCGTCCTCCGTGCTGAAAAGAACCGGAGGGACGGGGCGGGACGGGACGGGATCGCATCTTCTCTCCTTTTCCCTGGCTTTTGTCTCAGCACGCCTTCCTCTCTTTCTCTAACTCCGAATCTGCTGCGCCTCCGGGCCTTGGCAATTCTTTCAAGCCGCGGTACCGAGGTGCGTCGAGGAAAGAAAAGCCGCAAGAGCCCCGCCGTGCTCAGTGCACGTCTTCCGGGACCCACGCCCCACGCCGGAGGACTTGACTCGACGCCCAGATATTACCGTGAAGGGCTCTTGGGATGGCCAAACAGGGTCCTCTGGAAGGCAGTGTCACCCCAGAAATGCCACGCTGCCCTTGCTGCTCGAACCCTGCCTCCGCCCTTCGCTAACCACGGAACGTCAGCCGCGCCGCCGACCCCTCGCTAAACCACGGCGCCACCCGCTCACCAGCCCGCCTGGAGAAGCCTTCAATTACTCTGAGCCAGGGTAGGAGGCGTCCTCCTCCCGGCAAGACTGTTTCAACAGAAGACAGGAAGGAGAAGGGAGAAACAGAGACAGAAAGAAAACACCTCCGGCTGCCGGTCACGCACCCACTCAGGCGACATGTCCCACACGGAAGAAGGGGACGTACACCTCCTGGAAGGCCCCACACTGTCAAGTTCCTTGGTTTGTCAAGAGGCAGACTTGGGGAGTGCAAGGAGCCCCACAGAGGGCTGCCCCGTGCCAAACCTCCACGCCGCCCAGCGGGCGCCCCCTCTTCATCATCCCGCAAGGGCACGTCCCCGAGTCCTTCCTGGCTTGGTGGAGGGCCACGGCGGAGAGAGCCGGGCCCAAGAGCGATCAGGAGAGGACGGGAGGAACGGCTATCACGGGCTCCACTCAGAGCACAGGAGGCAAAAAGCCCACGAGGCCTGGCTCCCCCTCAAAGGGTCTCCCCACCGCCGGCCCCCACGTCGGGCTGGGCTGGCACTGCTGCTTCTCGGGGGTGAGGTGGGGCGCCGAGTGATCACGTCACGGGCGGTTGGCTTCACGGAGGCCGGAGCCCAGACCGGGCCCTGGTGCCGGTGCAAGCGGCCCGGGCCCGATCCCTTTCCACTCTCCCCGCCCCCGCAGGACACGGACCTCAAATGCTACGTACCGATCACCTAGGGTAACCGTACACAGATGCTCGTCCATGCACCTCTTTCTTCCGGCCCCCCAGTCAGGATCCGACTCGAGAGCCTTTCCTACCGTGGCCAAGAACTCCGGCACAGTACACCAGTGTCCCCGTGCCACGATCCCACCTGGGAGTCCCTCCTTCTTGAGCCTTGCTGAACTAGCAGAATCACTGACTTTTTCCTCTGATGAAATAGACTATTTCGGACGGGGGAAGGGGAGGGAACAGAAGAGCACGCACTCACCCAGAACACCAGCGCCTGGAGATGACCGACGTCCCCGGTTTCCCTCTTCCTCCTTTCCTTCCGCTCTGCCTCCTCTGCAACGAGAGAGAACCGAACGCCCATCACTCAGTGTGGGACCACCACGGTGCCGGTGAACGGGGGGCTGGGGGGGTGCGCGTACACCCCCGCCCGCGCAACCTCGAGAGAGAGTGCCTCCGGTTCCTACTCGAGTGTACCGGCACCCCCGGGCCAACCAAAAACTTCCGAACGAGGCGCAAGCGTGAAGAATCAACTCCACGCGTCCTTCGGAAATGGCACGGATGCCAGCCGGGGCAGGGGGGTCGTTAGACAGAAGCAGTTTGTACACAAAGAAGCGCGTCCAGTGAAAACCTTGATCCCGTCATCCCCCTAAATCTCCTTCCGGCGGGAAGCACAGCCATCACACCCTGGTGTTGACAGGCGCGGAGCTTGTCTCCTCGGCTCTGCACACGTGCGACTATGGCGGGACACCCCGAGGTATCTTGGCAAGCCCGCGCGCGTCCTCCACAACTTCCCAGCAGTTCCTAGGACGCGTGGGTAAAGGGGCACCCACTCGTCTCCCCTCTGGCCGCACAAAGGTCCACCGCACGTACTTTCCGGGCATTAAGGGAACGTGCTCTGGGCCGTGGCCCACATGAGATCTACCCTGCTCCTCTCCTCTGGGTGGGCGCCGACGCCGGAGAACGTACCCTGGTCACGCTCACCCACACCCTGGTAACGACAGACTCAGTGGCCCGCGCCTCAGAGCCACTTCCGTGGGAGACAGAAGAGGAGAGGAAGGAACAGGGCGGAAGCCTAGCGTCCAAAGAGGAGGGGCACGTGAGACACCCTACGCTCCTGCCTCCGGGCACAGACAAGGGCACCCTACCCTGGGCAGCTGTCCGAAAAGAAACGGAGGGGACCTAGCAGGACACGACGTCGACTCCGCACAGACGCGCCGACGCCACGGCACGCCTATAGCGCCGTGAGAGCAGCCGAAAAGGCAGAAGACTACCTATCGCTACGTGAGCCTGCTGGGGCCGGGGAGCAGGCGACATGCACACAGCCCTCTGCGGCCCGTTGCCCCCACCTGCATTCAACCCCGGGAGCACACATACGCACGCAGAAATGACGCGTGCTTCCCTCCGCAGACGGGGACAACTTGGGAGCGGCCATCGAGCAACGGCGAGGGCTTTGGCTTTGACCGGGAGAAAGTTCTATCCACAGCGGCACCCCCGAGGCGGTTACAGGGAGAAGGTACAAGAGAAGGGACCTTTTGTACACGCCCTGTAGGCGCACGTACACGAGCTTACGCACGATGCACACGTGATACGCACGACGCACACGTGATACGCACGCGCGCCCACGCACACGTTCGTGTACCTGCGTGCTTACGAATGAACGAGTGGAGCAGGGAACGAGTGAATGAACCGACGAACGAGTCCGGGGGGGTTTGAGGCGAGAGTACAGACACACTCCCATGGAGAGCTCCCCAGAAGGGTCTACTGAACTGATGGCCCTCCCCAGGGTCATCTGTCTGTGCGGATGGAGGGGAGCCGCTGGGATGTACACCTGTCCCAGCAACGCCAAACCACCTCCCTGCACCCCCGACCCCGGGCACTCCGTGGCAGAGTGACCGCCTGACGCCCCTGGAGGTGAGCAGGGGCAATGTGCCCCAGCTCCCTTGGGTCCCCGTCAGTGCCTCCCGCTGCCACAGTGGCCTAGACCCTCTCGGGCCTGCTCCTGAGCCCTTAAGCCAGTTCACGTAGCGGGATGAGAACAGCAGAGAGGCAACCACGCAGGAAGACGAGGAACCCAGGTCCCTGTGCCAGCTCTGGCTCTGAATCAATGTCCTGAGAGGGCCAGGGTTCTGCCCGACACGACCCAGGTGGATGCCCGTCCCCAGGTGTGCAGACATGACAGGGTCCCGGTCGCCAGGACCTGTGGGCCAGGCAACGTGGACTCCAGACCCCTCCCAGAGGGGTGTGGAGATGGACCCACCGAGGCACGGATTCCTTGGGAGGTCTTTACCTGTGCGCTCCTACTGCCAAGGAGAAGCCCCAAAAGGAAGAGACACCGCCTCCCCCAACCCCCCAGTAGGTCCCAGCCCACTCGGAAGGCTTGGGTGGCTCTTGGGCCTCCCTGGGCCTTTTTCCCTGGGCCTTTTTTGATCCGCAAAGGGCGGAGGGAGAGGCCACGCTCGCGAAGGCGCTGGGCATTTCTGGAGCAACAGTGCCATCAAGCGGAAGCTTTTTCAGCACGGCCTCCAGCCCCTGCCTGTGCATACCGTGGGGAAGGCCCGTGACGGGGAGGAGGGCTGGCTTCGGGGCACTGGGAGGATTCCCGGGCCGAACCTGGCCGCCCGGCACGCCTCCGCGGTAGGTGTGGAAGCCACACGCGGTGGGGTTCGGGGCCGGGCTCGCCCACCGAGGAGCCCCTGGCTGCCAGGCCCGCCGCGCTCCCCACCCTCGGGGCCGTGGCCTCGGCAGCCGCCATGTTCAGGAACAGGGAGCTGAAGCTCCCACCCCAGGGCATCTGGCCCCTGGATCCTGGCCCTCCCTGCAGGAGCGAGGCCGGCCAGTGGGGTCCCTGGGGTCTCAGGGCCACCGGGGACCCAGGACCCGCTGCCGGTGCCCCGGCGGAGGCCCCGGGCCCAGCCACCGTGGACCACGGGGAAAGGGGAGGAGGTGGCCGCCCGGTCCCCTGTCGGGGGCAGCACCCTGCAGACAGCCCGGAGAACGTGTCCTCGTTAGTGCTTGCTCCCAGACGCAGACGAGGAAGAGCAATGCAGGGGCGCTGTGCACGTTCCACCCTCTCACAGTTGGATCTGGGTTTCGGTTTCTCTACTTCTTGCTCCCGCCATAGAGAGTCCCGATCCCAGGCCCCGCCGCATCCCGTGAGGCCCTTCCTGTGCCGCAGGACACAGGGTGCCCAGGACCCACTGGCGATGGGACGCCAAGTGGGCCACGATCGATCGGTACGCAGAGAGGGACGGCACCGTCCGCAGCGAGGGGATCCCGGTCCGTTTTCCGCACCCGAGCTCACCTCGGGAACAGGAACTCCGCGGCCGGGGGACGCCCTATTCCTCGGCCTCCCTCCCCGTGGACGACCCGGGGGCCCTCTCGTTTGGGGAAGACTCCTGGGAGTTTTCACAAGCGGCTCCACGTTCTGCAGGTGCCGCCGTTGGCCCCGGCCAGAGGGGCACGCTGAGGGCACCTGCGGCGGGCCACCAGTCAGAGCGCCTAGCTACCTCAGGACCCGGCCCCAAGGAAAGGCTCTGCCCACGTAAGATGGCCTGACAACGTGTCGGGCGACTCACAGGCGCGAAAGGAGAGGGGCGCGGGGAGGGTTTCAGCGCCCTTCCAGGAGGGGTACGTGTGGAGGGAGGGAGGGGTCCAGCCTGGAGACTTGCTCCCAGTCGGAAGCCCTCCCCCACACCGCACCCCGCCCCGGGACCGGACCCCCACACACACACCAGCCCACCACGCACCCCCGCCCCGGCAGATAAGAGCTGGGCAAAAGGGCAGGAACGGGCCACCGCACAGCTTGCTCCAGAAGCGGCCTATCGGGTCAGCCGGGGACTCGAAGGCACCGCCGCGTGCCCAGGAGTATGCACCTCGTTCCCGGCCTTGGCAGACAAGCTGGACGAGTGGTGGTCATGGGGGAGAGGGTGGTCAAGGGGGCGGGGGGGGGGAGGCGTTCCTCTCAGTCCATCAGAGGTGAGCTTCAGGCAGCTTCTTCAGACCCCTTCCCCTTGATTCCCTGGCTGGGCTGCAGGTGCAAGCACACGGCCGAGACCCGGAGGGCCAGGCCGGAATGCAAGCCGGGGCCTTTCCTGCTCATCGCTGAACTGAGGCTCAGGGCCTCGTGGGGAGAAAGCTGAAGCCTGCTGCAAATGCACGGCCCGGGGGTCCACTCGGCGGGGCTCTGCTCAGCTCCTCTCCTCTCCTCTCGTGTCCTGCCCTCTCCTCTCCGGGAGCCCCGTCCGGGAGCCCTCGGGACAGGCCAGGTCAGGCCTGGGCCACCATCCCGGAGACCGCGCGAGACGGCAGCGCAGCCACCGACTGACTGGACTCTTCGGCTCAGGTGAAGGCCTCCTCCTGCGGTGGCTCCTGCGTCCCGCGAGCGCCGTCCCCTTCTGGACTCGGACTGCCAGCTCTCGCTGGGCCTCGGGCGCCCTCGGCACTGGGTAGCCAGGCTCCACGTGTCGTCTCTGAGCTGGACAGAAGAAGGTCGGTGGGCCCGCCTCGGCCGCTGCCGCCAAGGGCGGCGGAACTCCCGTTGCCCGCGGTGGTCTCTGGCTGGGCCGCACCGCGGCCCAGAGAGGCTTCCGGGGCCCTGGGCCCGCCTAGGCCGAACCTCCTCTGGCGCCGAGGGGAAGGGACACGCGGCCAAATGCCCGCAGAACCGCGGCCCGGCCTCCTTCGGAGCAGCTTCCTCTAGTCCCGCCCAGACGTGGCGGCCACCAGGGTCCACCGAGACTCCACTTCCTGTAGCCCCACACGCCAGGCGGCCGGGCTGTGCGCCTTGTGCCACTGCCCGTCTCTGGAGCGTCCACGGCGCCGCCGGGCCTTGGGCCACGCTTCCCGCCCCTTCCCAGGCGGAGCCCTTGACTTCCCGGGGCCACTGTCCAGTGTTCCCGACTTCGATCCTTCGTCACTCCTCCCCAGGAAGGGACGGGTACAGGGTTCGCGGGATCGGCGGACCCGTTCCTCTTGATTGGCACTACTGCACCACGAATGCCAACCTGCCCTGCCCCTTCCCCTCCCCCAGGCCCTCTCCCTCTGCCCTTTGCCGAGGGAAAAACGAAATGCCAACCTCTGCCCAACCTGCCAAAGGCAGGATGGCTCATCAACCCGGCCACTTCAGAGGGGCGCGCCTCAAACTCTGGCCCTGCATCCTGCGGGGCCTCGTCTCTGTGGGGTCCTCTTAGCCTGCCGTTAGGACTCCCCATCCAGGCACCCAGCCGTTGGACCGGCAGCTGTGTCTTTAGCAGCCCACATTTGCCTAACGCCTCGGGAAACACTCTGAGTGTGAGCACAGAGATCCAGTCACGTCTGGCCGGTGCCCGGCGAGGCACCTTCTCACCAGTCACCGAGGGGCAAGCAGCCCGAAGCAAAGGGCCGGCAGCCCACAGCCACAGACGCGGTGCGGGACGAGCTTGGCCTCCTATGCCAAGACGATGGACTTCCCCCGAGGACCTGGCTCTTCTCCCGCGGCGGCCCGGGGGCGGGAGGGTGGCAGTGGGGTTTGGTGTTCAGGCGTGGACGGTGGCACGCACGGGTCCGTCGGGAGGGCCGCCGGGCGCTGCCCCAGAGACGCCGGAGCGGGTCAGTCTCCTGACACCGCCCAGGGGAAGGCCAGGGATGGGAAGACACCCCCGGGGTGGGTGTGTGGGTGGGTGTAGGCTCCCGCCAACTCGCTGTGCTTTACACCTCGGAGCGACTGGGAGCCACCGCGGACTCCTCTTTAGTTTCTTTGCGGTGCACTGGCGAATGTGGTTTAGACACAGGTTCCTGCCCTTAAGCATCCTCTCAGCGCCTGCCTGGTCGCACTGACTTGGGTGGAGGGCGGGGTGGGCCACAGGGGGCACTGCCGCCACCGGCCCCACCCATGTTGGCTCAAGGAACACACTCTGGATGCCAAGTGCTCCGCGGACACGAGGCCTTGGAAAGAGAAGAGAGCTCTGGTCCACCGCCGCCTCGGGAAGCACCACGCGTCCTCCGTGCTGAAAAGAACCGGAGGGACGGGGCGGGACGGGACGGGATCGCATCTTCTCTCCTTTTCCCTGGCTTTTGTCTCAGCACGCCTTCCTCTCTTTCTCTAACTCCGAATCTGCTGCGCCTCCGGGCCTTGGCAATTCTTTCAAGCCGCGGTACCGAGGTGCGTCGAGGAAAGAAAAGCCGCAAGAGCCCCGCCGTGCTCAGTGCACGTCTTCCGGGACCCACGCCCCACGCCGGAGGACTTGACTCGACGCCCAGATATTACCGTGAAGGGCTCTTGGGATGGCCAAACAGGGTCCTCTGGAAGGCAGTGTCACCCCAGAAATGCCACGCTGCCCTTGCTGCTCGAACCCTGCCTCCGCCCTTCGCTAACCACGGAACGTCAGCCGCGCCGCCGACCCCTCGCTAAACCACGGCGCCACCCGCTCACCAGCCCGCCTGGAGAAGCCTTCAATTACTCTGAGCCAGGGTAGGAGGCGTCCTCCTCCCGGCAAGACTGTTTCAACAGAAGACAGGAAGGAGAAGGGAGAAACAGAGACAGAAAGAAAACACCTCCGGCTGCCGGTCACGCACCCACTCAGGCGACATGTCCCACACGGAAGAAGGGGACGTACACCTCCTGGAAGGCCCCACACTGTCAAGTTCCTTGGTTTGTCAAGAGGCAGACTTGGGGAGTGCAAGGAGCCCCACAGAGGGCTGCCCCGTGCCAAACCTCCACGCCGCCCAGCGGGCGCCCCCTCTTCATCATCCCGCAAGGGCACGTCCCCGAGTCCTTCCTGGCTTGGTGGAGGGCCACGGCGGAGAGAGCCGGGCCCAAGAGCGATCAGGAGAGGACGGGAGGAACGGCTATCACGGGCTCCACTCAGAGCACAGGAGGCAAAAAGCCCACGAGGCCTGGCTCCCCCTCAAAGGGTCTCCCCACCGCCGGCCCCCACGTCGGGCTGGGCTGGCACTGCTGCTTCTCGGGGGTGAGGTGGGGCGCCGAGTGATCACGTCACGGGCGGTTGGCTTCACGGAGGCCGGAGCCCAGACCGGGCCCTGGTGCCGGTGCAAGCGGCCCGGGCCCGATCCCTTTCCACTCTCCCCGCCCCCGCAGGACACGGACCTCAAATGCTACGTACCGATCACCTAGGGTAACCGTACACAGATGCTCGTCCATGCACCTCTTTCTTCCGGCCCCCCAGTCAGGATCCGACTCGAGAGCCTTTCCTACCGTGGCCAAGAACTCCGGCACAGTACACCAGTGTCCCCGTGCCACGATCCCACCTGGGAGTCCCTCCTTCTTGAGCCTTGCTGAACTAGCAGAATCACTGACTTTTTCCGCTGATGAAATAGACTATTTCGGACGGGGGAAGGGGAGGGAACAGAAGAGCACGCACTCACCCAGAACACCAGCGCCTGGAGATGACCGACGTCCCCGGTTTCCCTCTTCCTCCTTTCCTTCCGCTCTGCCTCCTCTGCAACGAGAGAGAACCGAACGCCCATCACTCAGTGTGGGACCACCACGGTGCCGGTGAACGGGGGGCTGGGGGGGTGCGCGTACACCCCCGCCCGCGCAACCTCGAGAGAGAGTGCCTCCGGTTCCTACTCGAGTGTACCGGCACCCCCGGGCCAACCAAAAACTTCCGAACGAGGCGCAAGCGTGAAGAATCAACTCCACGCGTCCTTCGGAAATGGCACGGATGCCAGCCGGGGCAGGGGGGTCGTTAGACAGAAGCAGTTTGTACACAAAGAAGCGCGTCCAGTGAAAACCTTGATCCCGTCATCCCCCTAAATCTCCTTCCGGCGGGAAGCACAGCCATCACACCCTGGTGTTGACAGGCGCGGAGCTTGTCTCCTCGGCTCTGCACACGTGCGACTATGGCGGGACACCCCGAGGTATCTTGGCAAGCCCGCGCGCGTCCTCCACAACTTCCCAGCAGTTCCTAGGACGCGTGGGTAAAGGGGCACCCACTCGTCTCCCCTCTGGCCGCACAAAGGTCCACCGCACGTACTTTCCGGGCATTAAGGGAACGTGCTCTGGGCCGTGGCCCACATGAGATCTACCCTGCTCCTCTCCTCTGGGTGGGCGCCGACGCCGGAGAACGTACCCTGGTCACGCTCACCCACACCCTGGTAACGACAGACTCAGTGGCCCGCGCCTCAGAGCCACTTCCGTGGGAGACAGAAGAGGAGAGGAAGGAACAGGGCGGAAGCCTAGCGTCCAAAGAGGAGGGGCACGTGAGACACCCTACGCTCCTGCCTCCGGGCACAGACAAGGGCACCCTACCCTGGGCAGCTGTCCGAAAAGAAACGGAGGGGACCTAGCAGGACACGACGTCGACTCCGCACAGACGCGCCGACGCCACGGCACGCCTATAGCGCCGTGAGAGCAGCCGAAAAGGCAGAAGACTACCTATCGCTACGTGAGCCTGCTGGGGCCGGGGAGCAGGCGACATGCACACAGCCCTCTGCGGCCCGTTGCCCCCACCTGCATTCAACCCCGGGAGCACACATACGCACGCAGAAATGACGCGTGCTTCCCTCCGCAGACGGGGACAACTTGGGAGCGGCCATCGAGCAACGGCGAGGGCTTTGGCTTTGACCGGGAGAAAGTTCTATCCACAGCGGCACCCCCGAGGCGGTTACAGGGAGAAGGTACAAGAGAAGGGACCTTTTGTACACGCCCTGTAGGCGCACGTACACGAGCTTACGCACGACGCACACGTGATACGCACGACGCACACGTGATACGCACGCGCGCCCACGCACACGTTCGTGTACCTGCGTGCTTACGAATGAACGAGTGGAGCAGGGAACGAGTGAATGAACCGACGAACGAGTCCGGGGGGGTTTGAGGCGAGAGTACAGACACACTCCCATGGAGAGCTCCCCAGAAGGGTCTACTGAACTGATGGCCCTCCCCAGGGTCATCTGTCTGTGCGGATGGAGGGGAGCCGCTGGGATGTACACCTGTCCCAGCAACGCCAAACCACCTCCCTGCACCCCCGACCCCGGGCACTCCGTGGCAGAGTGACCGCCTGACGCCCCTGGAGGTGAGCAGGGGCAATGTGCCCCAGCTCCCTTGGGTCCCCGTCAGTGCCTCCCGCTGCCACAGTGGCCTAGACCCTCTCGGGCCTGCTCCTGAGCCCTTAAGCCAGTTCACGTAGCGGGATGAGAACAGCAGAGAGGCAACCACGCAGGAAGACGAGGAACCCAGGTCCCTGTGCCAGCTCTGGCTCTGAATCAATGTCCTGAGAGGGCCAGGGTTCTGCCCGACACGACCCAGGTGGATGCCCGTCCCCAGGTGTGCAGACATGACAGGGTCCCGGTCGCCAGGACCTGTGGGCCAGGCAACGTGGACTCCAGACCCCTCCCAGAGGGGTGTGGAGATGGACCCACCGAGGCACGGATTCCTTGGGAGGTCTTTACCTGTGCGCTCCTACTGCCAAGGAGAAGCCCCAAAAGGAAGAGACACCGCCTCCCCCAACCCCCCAGTAGGTCCCAGCCCACTCGGAAGGCTTGGGTGGCTCTTGGGCCTCCCTGGGCCTTTTTCCCTGGGCCTTTTTTGATCCGCAAAGGGCGGAGGGAGAGGCCACGCTCGCGAAGGCGCTGGGCATTTCTGGAGCAACAGTGCCATCAAGCGGAAGCTTTTTCAGCACGGCCTCCAGCCCCTGCCTGTGCATACCGTGGGGAAGGCCCGTGACGGGGAGGAGGGCTGGCTTCGGGGCACTGGGAGGATTCCCGGGCCGAACCTGGCCGCCCGGCACGCCTCCGCGGTAGGTGTGGAAGCCACACGCGGTGGGGTTCGGGGCCGGGCTCGCCCACCGAGGAGCCCCTGGCTGCCAGGCCCGCCGCGCTCCCCACCCTCGGGGCCGTGGCCTCGGCAGCCGCCATGTTCAGGAACAGGGAGCTGAAGCTCCCACCCCAGGGCATCTGGCCCCTGGATCCTGGCCCTCCCTGCAGGAGCGAGGCCGGCCAGTGGGGTCCCTGGGGTCTCAGGGCCACCGGGGACCCAGGACCCGCTGCCGGTGCCCCGGCGGAGGCCCCGGGCCCAGCCACCGTGGACCACGGGGAAAGGGGAGGAGGTGGCCGCCCGGTCCCCTGTCGGGGGCAGCACCCTGCAGACAGCCCGGAGAACGTGTCCTCGTTAGTGCTTGCTCCCAGACGCAGACGAGGAAGAGCAATGCAGGGGCGCTGTGCACGTTCCACCCTCTCACAGTTGGATCTGGGTTTCGGTTTCTCTACTTCTTGCTCCCGCCATAGAGAGTCCCGATCCCAGGCCCCGCCGCATCCCGTGAGGCCCTTCCTGTGCCGCAGGACACAGGGTGCCCAGGACCCACTGGCGATGGGACGCCAAGTGGGCCACGATCGATCGGTACGCAGAGAGGGACGGCACCGTCCGCAGCGAGGGGATCCCGGTCCGTTTTCCGCACCCGAGCTCACCTCGGGAACAGGAACTCCGCGGCCGGGGGACGCCCTATTCCTCGGCCTCCCTCCCCGTGGACGACCCGGGGGTCCTCTCGTTTGGGGAAGACTCCTGGGAGTTTTCACAAGCGGCTCCACGTTCTGCAGGTGCCGCCGTTGGCCCCGGCCAGAGGGGCACGCTGAGGGCACCTGCGGCGGGCCACCAGTCAGAGCGCCTAGCTACCTCAGGACCCGGCCCCAAGGAAAGGCTCTGCCCACGTAAGATGGCCTGACAACGTGTCGGGCGACTCACAGGCGCGAAAGGAGAGGGGCGCGGGGAGGGTTTCAGCGCCCTTCCAGGAGGGGTACGTGTGGAGGGAGGGAGGGGTCCAGCCTGGAGACTTGCTCCCAGTCGGAAGCCCTCCCCCACACCGCACCCCGCCCCGGGACCGGACCCCCACACACACACCAGCCCACCACGCACCCCCGCCCCGGCAGATAAGAGCTGGGCAAAAGGGCAGGAACGGGCCACCGCACAGCTTGCTCCAGAAGCGGCCTATCGGGTCAGCCGGGGACTCGAAGGCACCGCCGCGTGCCCAGGAGTATGCACCTCGTTCCCGGCCTTGGCAGACAAGCTGGACGAGTGGTGGTCATGGGGGAGAGGGTGGTCAACGGGGCGGGGGGGGGAGGCGTTCCTCTCAGTCCATCAGAGGTGAGCTTCAGGCAGCTTCTTCAGACCCCTTCCCCTTGATTCCCTGGCTGGGCTGCAGGTGCAAGCACACGGCCGAGACCCGGAGGGCCAGGCCGGAATGCAAGCCGGGGCCTTTCCTGCTCATCGCTGAACTGAGGCTCAGGGCCTCGTGGGGAGAAAGCTGAAGCCTGCTGCAAATGCACGGCCCGGGGGTCCACTCGGCGGGGCTCTGCTCAGCTCCTCTCCTCTCCTCTCGTGTCCTGCCCTCTCCTCTCCGGGAGCCCCGTCCGGGAGCCCTCGGGACAGGCCAGGTCAGGCCTGGGCCACCATCCCGGAGACCGCGCGAGACGGCAGCGCAGCCACCGACTGACTGGACTCTTCGGCTCAGGTGAAGGCCTCCTCCTGCGGTGGCTCCTGCGTCCCGCGAGCGCCGTCCCCTTCTGGACTCGGACTGCCAGCTCTCGCTGGGCCTCGGGCGCCCTCGGCACTGGGTAGCCAGGCTCCACGTGTCGTCTCTGAGCTGGACAGAAGAAGGTCGGTGGGCCCGCCTCGGCCGCTGCCGCCAAGGGCGGCGGAACTCCCGTTGCCCGCGGTGGTCTCTGGCTGGGCCGCACCGCGGCCCAGAGAGGCTTCCGGGGCCCTGGGCCCGCCTAGGCCGAACCTCCTCTGGCGCCGAGGGGAAGGGACACGCGGCCAAATGCCCGCAGAACCGCGGCCCGGCCTCCTTCGGAGCAGCTTCCTCTAGTCCCGCCCAGACGTGGCGGCCACCAGGGTCCACCGAGACTCCACTTCCTGTAGCCCCACACGCCAGGCGGCCGGGCTGTGCGCCTTGTGCCACTGCCCGTCTCTGGAGCGTCCACGGCGCCGCCGGGCCTTGGGCCACGCTTCCCGCCCCTTCCCAGGCGGAGCCCTTGACTTCCCGGGGCCACTGTCCAGTGTTCCCGACTTCGATCCTTCGTCACTCCTCCCCAGGAAGGGACGGGTACAGGGTTCGCGGGATCGGCGGACCCGTTCCTCTTGATGGCACTACTGCACCACGAATGCCAACCTGCCCTGCCCCTTCCCCTCCCCCAGGCCCTCTCCCTCTGCCCTTTGCCGAGGGAAAAACGAAATGCCAACCTCTGCCCAACCTGCCAAAGGCAGGATGGCTCATCAACCCGGCCACTTCAGAGGGGCGCGCCTCAAACTCTGGCCCTGCATCCTGCGGGGCCTCGTCTCTGTGGGGTCCTCTTAGCCTGCCGTTAGGACTCCCCATCCAGGCACCCAGCCGTTGGACCGGCAGCTGTGTCTTTAGCAGCCCACATTTGCCTAACGCCTCGGGAAACACTCTGAGTGTGAGCACAGAGATCCAGTCACGTCTGGCCGGTGCCCGGCGAGGCACCTTCTCACCAGTCACCGAGGGGCAAGCAGCCCGAAGCAAAGGGCCGGCAGCCCACAGCCACAGACGCGGTGCGGGACGAGCTCGGCCTCCTATGCCAAGACGATGGACTTCCCCCGAGGACCTGGCTCTTCTCCCGCGGCGGCCCGGGGGCGGGAGGGTGGCAGTGGGGTTTGGTGTTCAGGCGTGGACGGTGGCACGCACGGGTCCGTCGGGAGGGCCGCCGGGCGCTGCCCCAGAGACGCCGGAGCGGGTCAGTCTCCTGACACCGCCCAGGGGAAGGCCAGGGATGGGAAGACACCCCCGGGGTGGGTGTGTGGGTGGGTGTAGGCTCCCGCCAACTCGCTGTGCTTTACACCTCGGAGCGACTGGGAGCCACCGCGGACTCCTCTTTAGTTTCTTTGCGGTGCACTGGCGAATGTGGTTTAGACACAGGTTCCTGCCCTTAAGCATCCTCTCAGCGCCTGCCTGGTCGCACTGACTT
Source organism: Orcinus orca (assembly GCF_937001465.1). NCBI lineage: Eukaryota > Metazoa > Chordata > Mammalia > Artiodactyla > Delphinidae > Orcinus > Orcinus orca. The sequence goes on along the minus strand of NC_064580.1, from coordinate 100,694,554 downwards.
GGGTGGAGGGCGGGGTGGGCCACTGGGGGCACTGCCGCCACCGGCCCCACCCATGTTGGCTCAAGGAACACACTCTGGATGCCAAGTGCTCCGCGGACACGAGGCCTTGGAAAGAGAAGAGAGCTCTGGTCCACCGCCGCCTCGGGAAGCACCACGCGTCCTCCGTGCTGAAAAGAACCGGAGGGACGGGGCGGGACGGGACGGGATCGCATCTTCTCTCCTTTTCCCTGGCTTTTGTCTCAGCACGCCTTCCTCTCTTTCTCTAACTCCGAATCTGCTGCGCCTCCGGGCCTTGGCAATTCTTTCAAGCCGCGGTACCGAGGTGCGTCGAGGAAAGAAAAGCCGCAAGAGCCCCGCCGTGCTCAGTGCACGTCTTCCGGGACCCACGCCCCACGCCGGAGGACTTGACTCGACGCCCAGATATTACCGTGAAGGGCTCTTGGGATGGCCAAACAGGGTCCTCTGGAAGGCAGTGTCACCCCAGAAATGCCACGCTGCCCTTGCTGCTCGAACCCTGCCTCCGCCCTTCGCTAACCACGGAACGTCAGCCGCGCCGCCGACCCCTCGCTAAACCACGGCGCCACCCGCTCACCAGCCCGCCTGGAGAAGCCTTCAATTACTCTGAGCCAGGGTAGGAGGCGTCCTCCTCCCGGCAAGACTGTTTCAACAGAAGACAGGAAGGAGAAGGGAGAAACAGAGACAGAAAGAAAACACCTCCGGCTGCCGGTCACGCACCCACTCAGGCGACATGTCCCACACGGAAGAAGGGGACGTACACCTCCTGGAAGGCCCCACACTGTCAAGTTCCTTGGTTTGTCAAGAGGCAGACTTGGGGAGTGCAAGGAGCCCCACAGAGGGCTGCCCCGTGCCAAACCTCCACGCCGCCCAGCGGGCGCCCCCTCTTCATCATCCCGCAAGGGCACGTCCCCGAGTCCTTCCTGGCTTGGTGGAGGGCCACGGCGGAGAGAGCCGGGCCCAAGAGCGATCAGGAGAGGACGGGAGGAACGGCTATCACGGGCTCCACTCAGAGCACAGGAGGCAAAAAGCCCACGAGGCCTGGCTCCCCCTCAAAGGGTCTCCCCACCGCCGGCCCCCACGTCGGGCTGGGCTGGCACTGCTGCTTCTCGGGGGTGAGGTGGGGCGCCGAGTGATCACGTCACGGGCGGTTGGCTTCACGGAGGCCGGAGCCCAGACCGGGCCCTGGTGCCGGTGCAAGCGGCCCGGGCCCGATCCCTTTCCACTCTCCCCGCCCCCGCAGGACACGGACCTCAAATGCTACGTACCGATCACCTAGGGTAACCGTACACAGATGCTCGTCCATGCACCTCTTTCTTCCGGCCCCCCAGTCAGGATCCGACTCGAGAGCCTTTCCTACCGTGGCCAAGAACTCCGGCACAGTACACCAGTGTCCCCGTGCCACGATCCCACCTGGGAGTCCCTCCTTCTTGAGCCTTGCTGAACTAGCAGAATCACTGACTTTTTCCGCTGATGAAATAGACTATTTCGGACGGGGGAAGGGGAGAGCACAGAAGAGCACGCACTCACCCAGAACACCAGCGCCTGGAGATGACCGACGTCCCCGGTTTCCCTCTTCCTCCTTTCCTTCCGCTCTGCCTCCTCTGCAACGAGAGAGAACCGAACGCCCATCACTCAGTGTGGGACCACCACGGTGCCGGTGAACGGGGGGCTGGGGGGGTCCGCGTACACCCCCGCCCGCGCAACCTCGAGAGAGAGTGCCTCCGGTTCCTACTCGAGTGTACCGGCACCCCCGGGCCAACCAAAAACTTCCGAACGAGGCGCAAGCGTGAAGAATCAACTCCACGCGTCCTTCGGAAATGGCACGGATGCCAGCCGGGGCAGGGGGGTCGTTAGACAGAAGCAGTTTGTACACAAAGAAGCGCGTCCAGTGAAAACCTTGATCCCGTCATCCCCCTAAATCTCCTTCCGGCGGGAAGCACAGCCATCACACCCTGGTGTTGACAGGCGCGGAGCTTGTCTCCTCGGCTCTGCACACGTGCGACTATGGCGGGACACCCCGAGGTATCTTGGCAAGCCCGCGCGCGTCCTCCACAACTTCCCAGCAGTTCCTAGGACGCGTGGGTAAAGGGGCACCCACTCGTCTCCCCTCTGGCCGCACAAAGGTCCACCGCACGTACTTTCCGGGCATTAAGGGAACGTGCTCTGGGCCGTGGCCCACATGAGATCTACCCTGCTCCTCTCCTCTGGGTGGGCGCCGACGCCGGAGAACGTACCCTGGTCACGCTCACCCACACCCTGGTAACGACAGACTCAGTGGCCCGCGCCTCAGAGCCACTTCCGTGGGAGACAGAAGAGGAGAGGAAGGAACGAGGCGGAAGCCTAGCGTCCAAAGAGGAGGGGCACGTGAGACACCCTACGCTCCTGCCTCCGGGCACAGACAAGGGCACCCTACCCTGGGCAGCTGTCCGAAAAGAAACGGAGGGGACCTAGCAGGACACGACGTCGACTCCGCACAGACGCGCCGACGCCACGGCACGCCTATAGCGCCGTGAGAGCAGCCGAAAAGGCAGAAGACTACCTATCGCTACGTGAGCCTGCTGGGGCCGGGGAGCAGGCGACATGCACACAGCCCTCTGCGGCCCGTTGCCCCCACCTGCATTCAACCCCGGGAGCACACATACGCACGCAGAAATGACGCGTGCTTCCCTCCGCAGACGGGGACAACTTGGGAGCGGCCATCGAGCAACGGCGAGGGCTTTGGCTTTGACCGGGAGAAAGTTCTATCCACAGCGGCACCCCCGAGGCGGTTACAGGGAGAAGGTACAAGAGAAGGGACCTTTTGTACACGCCCTGTAGGCGCACGTACGCGAGCTTACGCACGACGCACACGTGATACGCACGACGCACACGTGATACGCACGCGCGCCCACGCACACGTTCGTGTACCTGCGTGCTTACGAATGAACGAGTGGAGCAGGGAACGAGTGAATGAACCGACGAACGAGTCCGGGGGGGTTTGAGGCGAGAGTACAGACACACTCCCATGGAGAGCTCCCCAGAAGGGTCTACTGAACTGATGGCCCTCCCCAGGGTCATCTGTCTGTGCGGATGGAGGGGAGCCGCTGGGATGTACACCTGTCCCAGCAACGCCAAACCACCTCCCTGCACCCCCGACCCCGGGCACTCCGTGGCAGAGTGACCGCCTGACGCCCCTGGAGGTGAGCAGGGGCAATGTGCCCCAGCTCCCTTGGGTCCCCGTCAGTGCCTCCCGCTGCCACAGTGGCCTAGACCCTCTCGGGCCTGCTCCTGAGCCCTTAAGCCAGTTCACGTAGCGGGATGAGAACAGCAGAGAGGCAACCACGCAGGAAGACGAGGAACCCAGGTCCCTGTGCCAGCTCTGGCTCTGAATCAATGTCCTGAGAGAGCCAGGGTTCTGCCCGACACGACCCAGGTGGATGCCCGTCCCCAGGTGTGCAGACATGACAGGGTCCCGGTCGCCAGGACCTGTGGGCCAGGCAACGTGGACTCCAGACCCCTCCCAGAGGGGTGTGGAGATGGAGCCACCGAGGCACGGATTCCTTGGGAGGTCTTTACCTGTGCGCTCCTACTGCCAAGGAGAAGCCCCAAAAGGAAGAGACACCGCCTCCCCCAACCCCCCAGTAGGTCCCAGCCCACTCGGAAGGCTTGGGTGGCTCTTGGGCCTCCCTGGGCCTTTTTCCCTGGGCCTTTTTTGATCCGCAAAGGGCGGAGGGAGAGGCCACGCTCGCGAAGGCGCTGGGCATTTCTGGAGCAACAGTGCCATCAAGCGGAAGCTTTTTCAGCACGGCCTCCAGCCCCTGCCTGTGCATACCGTGGGGAAGGCCCGTGACGGGGAGGAGGGCTGGCTTCGGAGCACTGGGAGGATTCCCGGGCCGAACCTGGCCGCCCGGCACGCCTCCGCGGTAGGTGTGGAAGCCACACGCGGTGGGGTTCGGGGCCGGGCTCGCCCACCGAGGAGCCCCTGGCTGCCAGGCCCGCCGCGCTCCCCACCCTCGGGGCCGTGGCCTCGGCAGCCGCCATGTTCAGGAACAGGGAGCTGAAGCTCCCACCCCAGGGCATCTGGCCCCTGGATCCTGGCCCTCCCTGCAGGAGCGAGGCCGGCCAGTGGGGTCCCTGGGGTCTCAGGGCCACCGGGGACCCAGGACCCGCTGCCGGTGCCCCGGCGGAGGCCCCGGGCCCAGCCACCGTGGACCACGGGGAAAGGGGAGGAGGTGGCCGCCCGGTCCCCTGTCGGGGGCAGCACCCTGCAGACAGCCCGGAGAACGTGTCCTCGTTAGTGCTTGCTCCCAGACGCAGACGAGGAAGAGCAATGCAGGGGCGCTGTGCACGTTCCACCCTCTCACAGTTGGATCTGGGTTTCGGTTTCTCTACTTCTTGCTCCCGCCATAGAGAGTCCCGATCCCAGGCCCCGCCGCATCCCGTGAGGCCCTTCCTGTGCCGCAGGACACAGGGTGCCCAGGACCCACTGGCGATGGGACGCCAAGTGGGCCACGATCGATCGGTACGCAGAGAGGGACGGCACCGTCCGCAGCGAGGGGATCCCGGTCCGTTTTCCGCACCCGAGCTCACCTCGGGAACAGGAACTCCGCGGCCGGGGGACGCCCTATTCCTCGGCCTCCCTCCCCGTGGACGACCCGGGGGTCCTCTCGTTTGGGGAAGACTCCTGGGAGTTTTCACAAGCGGCTCCACGTTCTGCAGGTGCCGCCGTTGGCCCCGGCCAGAGGGGCACGCTGAGGGCACCTGCGGCGGGCCACCAGTCAGAGCGCCTAGCTACCTCAGGACCCGGCCCCAAGGAAAGGCTCTGCCCACGTAAGATGGCCTGACAACGTGTCGGGCGACTCACAGGCGCGAAAGGAGAGGGGCGCGGGGAGGGTTTCAGCGCCCTTCCAGGAGGGGTACGTGTGGAGGGAGGGAGGGGTCCAGCCTGGAGACTTGCTCCCAGTCGGAAGCCCTCCCCCACACCGCACCCCGCCCCGGGACCGGACCCCCACACACACACCAGCCCACCACGCACCCCCGCCCCGGCAGATAAGAGCTGGGCAAAAGGGCAGGAACGGGCCACCGCACAGCTTGCTCCAGAAGCGGCCTATCGGGTCAGCCGGGGACTCGAAGGCACCGCCGCGTGCCCAGGAGTATGCACCTCGTTCCCGGCCTTGGCAGACAAGCTGGACGAGTGGTGGTCATGGGGGAGAGGGTGGTCAACGGGGCGGGGGGGGGAGGCGTTCCTCTCAGTCCATCAGAGGTGAGCTTCAGGCAGCTTCTTCAGACCCCTTCCCCTTGATTCCCTGGCTGGGCTGCAGGTGCAAGCACACGGCCGAGACCCGGAGGGCCAGGCCGGAATGCAAGCCGGGGCCTTTCCTGCTCATCGCTGAACTGAGGCTCAGGGCCTCGTGGGGAGAAAGCTGAAGCCTGCTGCAAATGCACGGCCCGGGGGTCCACTCGGCGGGGCTCTGCTCAGCTCCTCTCCTCTCCTCTCGTGTCCTGCCCTCTCCTCTCCGGGAGCCCCGTCCGGGAGCCCTCGGGACAGGCCAGGTCAGGCCTGGGCCACCATCCCGGAGACCGCGCGAGACGGCAGCGCAGCCACCGACTGACTGGACTCTTCGGCTCAGGTGAAGGCCTCCTCCTGCGGTGGCTCCTGCGTCCCGCGAGCGCCGTCCCCTTCTGGACTCGGACTGCCAGCTCTCGCTGGGCCTCGGGCGCCCTCGGCACTGGGTAGCCAGGCTCCACGTGTCGTCTCTGAGCTGGACAGAAGAAGGTCGGTGGGCCCGCCTCGGCCGCTGCCGCCAAGGGCGGCGGAACTCCCGTTGCCCGCGGTGGTCTCTGGCTGGGCCGCACCGCGGCCCAGAGAGGCTTCCGGGGCCCTGGGCCCGCCTAGGCCGAACCTCCTCTGGCGCCGAGGGGAAGGGACACGCGGCCAAATGCCCGCAGAACCGCGGCCCGGCCTCCTTCGGAGCAGCTTCCTCTAGTCCCGCCCAGACGTGGCGGCCACCAGGGTCCACCGAGACTCCACTTCCTGTAGCCCCACACGCCAGGCGGCCGGGCTGTGCGCCTTGTGCCACTGCCCGTCTCTGGAGCGTCCACGGCGCCGCCGGGCCTTGGGCCACGCTTCCCGCCCCTTCCCAGGCGGAGCCCTTGACTTCCCGGGGCCACTGTCCAGTGTTCCCGACTTCGATCCTTCGTCACTCCTCCCCAGGAAGGGACGGGTACAGGGTTCGCGGGATCGGCGGACCCGTTCCTCTTGATTGGCACTACTGCACCACGAATGCCAACCTGCCCTGCCCCTTCCCCTCCCCCAGGCCCTCTCCCTCTGCCCTTTGCCGAGGGAAAAACGAAATGCCAACCTCTGCCCAACCTGCCAAAGGCAGGATGGCTCATCAACCCGGCCACTTCAGAGGGGCGCGCCTCAAACTCTGGCCCTGCATCCTGCGGGGCCTCGTCTCTGTGGGGTCCTCTTAGCCTGCCGTTAGGACTCCCCATCCAGGCACCCAGCCGTTGGACCGGCAGCTGTGTCTTTAGCAGCCCACATTTGCCTAACGCCTCGGGAAACACTCTGAGTGTGAGCACAGAGATCCAGTCACGTCTGGCCGGTGCCCGGCGAGGCACCTTCTCACCAGTCACCGAGGGGCAAGCAGCCCGAAGCAAAGGGCCGGCAGCCCACAGCCACAGACGCGGTGCGGGACGAGCTTGGCCTCCTATGCCAAGACGATGGACTTCCCCCGAGGACCTGGCTCTTCTCCCGCGGCGGCCCGGGGGCGGGAGGGTGGCAGTGGGGTTTGGTGTTCAGGCGTGGACGGTGGCACGCACGGGTCCGTCGGGAGGGCCGCCGGGCGCTGCCCCAGAGACGCCGGAGCGGGTCAGTCTCCTGACACCGCCCAGGGGAAGGCCAGGGATGGGAAGACACCCCCGGGGTGGGTGTGTGGGTGGGTGTAGGCTCCCGCCAACTCGCTGTGCTTTACACCTCGGAGCGACTGGGAGCCACCGCGGACTCCTCTTTAGTTTCTTTGCGGTGCACTGGCGAATGTGGTTTAGACACAGGTTCCTGCCCTTAAGCATCCTCTCAGCGCCTGCCTGGTCGCACTGACTTGGGTGGAGGGCGGGGTGGGCCACTGGGGGCACTGCCGCCACCGGCCCCACCCATGTTGGCTCAAGGAACACACTCTGGATGCCAAGTGCTCCGCGGACACGAGGCCTTGGAAAGAGAAGAGAGCTCTGGTCCACCGCCGCCTCGGGAAGCACCACGCGTCCTCCGTGCTGAAAAGAACCGGAGGGACGGGGCGGGACGGGACGGGATCGCATCTTCTCTCCTTTTCCCTGGCTTTTGTCTCAGCACGCCTTCCTCTCTTTCTCTAACTCCGAATCTGCTGCGCCTCCGGGCCTTGGCAATTCTTTCAAGCCGCGGTACCGAGGTGCGTCGAGGAAAGAAAAGCCGCAAGAGCCCCGCCGTGCTCAGTGCACGTCTTCCGGGACCCACGCCCCACGCCGGAGGACTTGACTCGACGCCCAGATATTACCGTGAAGGGCTCTTGGGATGGCCAAACAGGGTCCTCTGGAAGGCAGTGTCACCCCAGAAATGCCACGCTGCCCTTGCTGCTCGAACCCTGCCTCCGCCCTTCGCTAACCACGGAACGTCAGCCGCGCCGCCGACCCCTCGCTAAACCACGGCGCCACCCGCTCACCAGCCCGCCTGGAGAAGCCTTCAATTACTCTGAGCCAGGGTAGGAGGCGTCCTCCTCCCGGCAAGACTGTTTCAACAGAAGACAGGAAGGAGAAGGGAGAAACAGAGACAGAAAGAAAACACCTCCGGCTGCCGGTCACGCACCCACTCAGGCGACATGTCCCACACGGAAGAAGGGGACGTACACCTCCTGGAAGGCCCCACACTGTCAAGTTCCTTGGTTTGTCAAGAGGCAGACTTGGGGAGTGCAAGGAGCCCCACAGAGGGCTGCCCCGTGCCAAACCTCCACGCCGCCCAGCGGGCGCCCCCTCTTCATCATCCCGCAAGGGCACGTCCCCGAGTCCTTCCTGGCTTGGTGGAGGGCCACGGCGGAGAGAGCCGGGCCCAAGAGCGATCAGGAGAGGACGGGAGGAACGGCTATCACGGGCTCCACTCAGAGCACAGGAGGCAAAAAGCCCACGAGGCCTGGCTCCCCCTCAAAGGGTCTCCCCACCGCCGGCCCCCACGTCGGGCTGGGCTGGCACTGCTGCTTCTCGGGGGTGAGGTGGGGCGCCGAGTGATCACGTCACGGGCGGTTGGCTTCACGGAGGCCGGAGCCCAGACCGGGCCCTGGTGCCGGTGCAAGCGGCCCGGGCCCGATCCCTTTCCACTCTCCCCGCCCCCGCAGGACACGGACCTCAAATGCTACGTACCGATCACCTAGGGTAACCGTACACAGATGCTCGTCCATGCACCTCTTTCTTCCGGCCCCCCAGTCAGGATCCGACTCGAGAGCCTTTCCTACCGTGGCCAAGAACTCCGGCACAGTACACCAGTGTCCCCGTGCCACGATCCCACCTGGGAGTCCCTCCTTCTTGAGCCTTGCTGAACTAGCAGAATCACTGACTTTTTCCGCTGATGAAATAGACTATTTCGGACGGGGGAAGGGGAGAGCACAGAAGAGCACGCACTCACCCAGAACACCAGCGCCTGGAGATGACCGACGTCCCCGGTTTCCCTCTTCCTCCTTTCCTTCCGCTCTGCCTCCTCTGCAACGAGAGAGAACCGAACGCCCATCACTCAGTGTGGGACCACCACGGTGCCGGTGAACGGGGGGCTGGGGGGGTGCGCGTACACCCCCGCCCGCGCAACCTCGAGAGAGAGTGCCTCCGGTTCCTACTCGAGTGTACCGGCACCCCCGGGCCAACCAAAAACTTCCGAACGAGGCGCAAGCGTGAAGAATCAACTCCACGCGTCCTTCGGAAATGGCACGGATGCCAGCCGGGGCAGGGGGGTCGTTAGACAGAAGCAGTTTGTACACAAAGAAGCGCGTCCAGTGAAAACCTTGATCCCGTCATCCCCCTAAATCTCCTTCCGGCGGGAAGCACAGCCATCACACCCTGGTGTTGACAGGCGCGGAGCTTGTCTCCTCGGCTCTGCACACGTGCGACTATGGCGGGACACCCCGAGGTATCTTGGCAAGCCCGCGCGCGTCCTCCACAACTTCCCAGCAGTTCCTAGGACGCGTGGGTAAAGGGGCACCCACTCGTCTCCCCTCTGGCCGCACAAAGGTCCACCGCACGTACTTTCCGGGCATTAAGGGAACGTGCTCTGGGCCGTGGCCCACATGAGATCTACCCTGCTCCTCTCCTCTGGGTGGGCGCCGACGCCGGAGAACGTACCCTGGTCACGCTCACCCACACCCTGGTAACGACAGACTCAGTGGCCCGCGCCTCAGAGCCACTTCCGTGGGAGACAGAAGAGGAGAGGAAGGAACGAGGCGGAAGCCTAGCGTCCAAAGAGGAGGGGCACGTGAGACACCCTACGCTCCTGCCTCCGGGCACAGACAAGGGCACCCTACCCTGGGCAGCTGTCCGAAAAGAAACGGAGGGGACCTAGCAGGACACGACGTCGACTCCGCACAGACGCGCCGACGCCACGGCACGCCTATAGCGCCGTGAGAGCAGCCGAAAAGGCAGAAGACTACCTATCGCTACGTGAGCCTGCTGGGGCCGGGGAGCAGGCGACATGCACACAGCCCTCTGCGGCCCGTTGCCCCCACCTGCATTCAACCCCGGGAGCACACATACGCACGCAGAAATGACGCGTGCTTCCCTCCGCAGACGGGGACAACTTGGGAGCGGCCATCGAGCAACGGCGAGGGCTTTGGCTTTGACCGGGAGAAAGTTCTATCCACAGCGGCACCCCCGAGGCGGTTACAGGGAGAAGGTACAAGAGAAGGGACCTTTTGTACACGCCCTGTAGGCGCACGTACACGAGCTTACGCACGACGCACACGTGATACGCACGACGCACACGTGATACGCACGCGCGCCCACGCACACGTTCGTGTACCTGCGTGCTTACGAATGAACGAGTGGAGCAGGGAACGAGTGAATGAACCGACGAACGAGTCCGGGGGGGTTTGAGGCGAGAGTACAGACACACTCCCATGGAGAGCTCCCCAGAAGGGTCTACTGAACTGATGGCCCTCCCCAGGGTCATCTGTCTGTGCGGATGGAGGGGAGCCGCTGGGATGTACACCTGTCCCAGCAACGCCAAACCACCTCCCTGCACCCCCGACCCCGGGCACTCCGTGGCAGAGTGACCGCCTGACGCCCCTGGAGGTGAGCAGGGGCAATGTGCCCCAGCTCCCTTGGGTCCCCGTCAGTGCCTCCCGCTGCCACAGTGGCCTAGACCCTCTCGGGCCTGCTCCTGAGCCCTTAAGCCAGTTCACGTAGCGGGATGAGAACAGCAGAGAGGCAACCACGCAGGAAGACGAGGAACCCAGGTCCCTGTGCCAGCTCTGGCTCTGAATCAATGTCCTGAGAGGGCCAGGGTTCTGCCCGACACGACCCAGGTGGATGCCCGTCCCCAGGTGTGCAGACATGACAGGGTCCCGGTCGCCAGGACCTGTGGGCCAGGCAACGTGGACTCCAGACCCCTCCCAGAGGGGTGTGGAGATGGAGCCACCGAGGCACGGATTCCTTGGGAGGTCTTTACCTGTGCGCTCCTACTGCCAAGGAGAAGCCCCAAAAGGAAGAGACACCGCCTCCCCCAACCCCCCAGTAGGTCCCAGCCCACTCGGAAGGCTTGGGTGGCTCTTGGGCCTCCCTGGGCCTTTTTCCCTGGGCCTTTTTTGATCCGCAAAGGGCGGAGGGAGAGGCCACGCTCGCGAAGGCGCTGGGCATTTCTGGGGCAACAGTGCCATCAAGCGGAAGCTTTTTCAGCACGGCCTCCAGCCCCTGCCTGTGCATACCGTGGGGAAGGCCCGTGACGGGGAGGAGGGCTGGCTTCGGAGCACTGGGAGGATTCCCGGGCCGAACCTGGCCGCCCGGCACGCCTCCGCGGTAGGTGTGGAAGCCACACGCGGTGGGGTTCGGGGCCGGGCTCGCCCACCGAGGAGCCCCTGGCTGCCAGGCCCGCCGCGCTCCCCACCCTCGGGGCCGTGGCCTCGGCAGCCGCCATGTTCAGGAACAGGGAGCTGAAGCTCCCACCCCAGGGCATCTGGCCCCTGGATCCTGGCCCTCCCTGCAGGAGCGAGGCCGGCCAGTGGGGTCCCTGGGGTCTCAGGGCCACCGGGGACCCAGGACCCGCTGCCGGTGCCCCGGCGGAGGCCCCGGGCCCAGCCACCGTGGACCACGGGGAAAGGGGAGGAGGTGGCCGCCCGGTCCCCTGTCGGGGGCAGCACCCTGCAGACAGCCCGGAGAACGTGTCCTCGTTAGTGCTTGCTCCCAGACGCAGACGAGGAAGAGCAATGCAGGGGCGCTGTGCACGTTCCACCCTCTCACAGTTGGATCTGGGTTTCGGTTTCTCTACTTCTTGCTCCCGCCATAGAGAGTCCCGATCCCAGGCCCCGCCGCATCCCGTGAGGCCCTTCCTGTGCCGCAGGACACAGGGTGCCCAGGACCCACTGGCGATGGGACGCCAAGTGGGCCACGATCGATCGGTACGCAGAGAGGGACGGCACCGTCCGCAGCGAGGGGATCCCGGTCCGTTTTCCGCACCCGAGCTCACCTCGGGAAACAGGAACTCCGCGGCCGGGGGACGCCCTATTCCTCGGCCTCCCTCCCCGTGGACGACCCGGGGGTCCTCTCGTTTGGGGAAGACTCCTGGGAGTTTTCACAAGCGGCTCCACGTTCTGCAGGTGCCGCCGTTGGCCCCGGCCAGAGGGGCACGCTGAGGGCACCTGCGGCGGGCCACCAGTCAGAGCGCCTAGCTACCTCAGGACCCGGCCCCAAGGAAAGGCTCTGCCCACGTAAGATGGCCTGACAACGTGTCGGGCGACTCACAGGCGCGAAAGGAGAGGGGCGCGGGGAGGGTTTCAGCGCCCTTCCAGGAGGGGTACGTGTGGAGGGAGGGAGGGGTCCAGCCTGGAGACTTGCTCCCAGTCGGAAGCCCTCCCCCACACCGCACCCCGCCCCGGGACCGGACCCCCACACACACACCAGCCCACCACGCACCCCCGCCCCGGCAGATAAGAGCTGGGCAAAAGGGCAGGAACGGGCCACCGCACAGCTTGCTCCAGAAGCGGCCTATCGGGTCAGCCGGGGACTCGAAGGCACCGCCGCGTGCCCAGGAGTATGCACCTCGTTCCCGGCCTTGGCAGACAAGCTGGACGAGTGGTGGTCATGGGGGAGAGGGTGGTCAACGGGGCGGGGGGGGGAGGCGTTCCTCTCAGTCCATCAGAGGTGAGCTTCAGGCAGCTTCTTCAGACCCCTTCCCCTTGATTCCCTGGCTGGGCTGCAGGTGCAAGCACACGGCCGAGACCCGGAGGGCCAGGCCGGAATGCAAGCCGGGGCCTTTCCTGCTCATCGCTGAACTGAGGCTCAGGGCCTCGTGGGGAGAAAGCTGAAGCCTGCTGCAAATGCACGGCCCGGGGGTCCACTCGGCGGGGCTCTGCTCAGCTCCTCTCCTCTCCTCTCGTGTCCTGCCCTCTCCTCTCCGGGAGCCCCGTCCGGGAGCCCTCGGGACAGGCCAGGTCAGGCCTGGGCCACCATCCCGGAGACCGCGCGAGACGGCAGCGCAGCCACCGACTGACTGGACTCTTCGGCTCAGGTGAAGGCCTCCTCCTGCGGTGGCTCCTGCGTCCCGCGAGCGCCGTCCCCTTCTGGACTCGGACTGCCAGCTCTCGCTGGGCCTCGGGCGCCCTCGGCACTGGGTAGCCAGGCTCCACGTGTCGTCTCTGAGCTGGACAGAAGAAGGTCGGTGGGCCCGCCTCGGCCGCTGCCGCCAAGGGCGGCGGAACTCCCGTTGCCCGCGGTGGTCTCTGGCTGGGCCGCACCGCGGCCCAGAGAGGCTTCCGGGGCCCTGGGCCCGCCTAGGCCGAACCTCCTCTGGCGCCGAGGGGAAGGGACACGCGGCCAAATACCCGCAGAACCGCGGCCCGGCCTCCTTCGGAGCAGCTTCCTCTAGTCCCGCCCAGACGTGGCGGCCACCAGGGTCCACCGAGACTCCACTTCCTGTAGCCCCACACGCCAGGCGGCCGGGCTGTGCGCCTTGTGCCACTGCCCGTCTCTGGAGCGTCCACGGCGCCGCCGGGCCTTGGGCCACGCTTCCCGCCCCTTCCCAGGCGGAGCCCTTGACTTCCCGGGGCCACTGTCCAGTGTTCCCGACTTCGATCCTTCGTCACTCCTCCCCAGGAAGGGACGGGTACAGGGTTCGCGGGATCGGCGGACCCGTTCCTCTTGATTGGCACTACTGCACCACGAATGCCAACCTGCCCTGCCCCTTCCCCTCCCCCAGGCCCTCTCCCTCTGCCCTTTGCCGAGGGAAAAACGAAATGCCAACCTCTGCCCAACCTGCCAAAGGCAGGATGGCTCATCAACCCGGCCACTTCAGAGGGGCGCGCCTCAAACTCTGGCCCTGCATCCTGCGGGGCCTCGTCTCTGTGGGGTCCTCTTAGCCTGCCGTTAGGACTCCCCATCCAGGCACCCAGCCGTTGGACCGGCAGCTGTGTCTTTAGCAGCCCACATTTGCCTAACGCCTCGGGAAACACTCTGAGTGTGAGCACAGAGATCCAGTCACGTCTGGCCGGTGCCCGGCGAGGCACCTTCTCACCAGTCACCGAGGGGCAAGCAGCCCGAAGCAAAGGGCCGGCAGCCCACAGCCACAGACGCGGTGCGGGACGAGCTCGGCCTCCTATGCCAAGACGATGGACTTCCCCCGAGGACCTGGCTCTTCTCCCGCGGCGGCCCGGGGGCGGGAGGGTGGCAGTGGGGTTTGGTGTTCAGGCGTGGACGGTGGCACGCACGGGTCCGTCGGGAGGGCCGCCGGGCGCTGCCCCAGAGACGCCGGAGCGGGTCAGTCTCCTGACACCGCCCAGGGGAAGGCCAGGGATGGGAAGACACCCCCGGGGTGGGTGTGTGGGTGGGTGTAGGCTCCCGCCAACTCGCTGTGCTTTACACCTCGGAGCGACTGGGAGCCACCGCGGACTCCTCTTTAGTTTCTTTGCGGTGCACTGGCGAATGTGGTTTAGACACAGGTTCCTGCCCTTAAGCATCCTCTCAGCGCCTGCCTGGTCGCACTGACTTGGGTGGAGGGCGGGGTGGGCCACTGGGGGCACTGCCGCCACCGGCCCCACCCATGTTGGCTCAAGGAACACACTCTGGATGCCAAGTGCTCCGCGGACACGAGGCCTTGGAAAGAGAAGAGAGCTCTGGTCCACCGCCGCCTCGGGAAGCACCACGCGTCCTCCGTGCTGAAAAGAACCGGAGGGACGGGGCGGGACGGGACGGGATCGCATCTTCTCTCCTTTTCCCTGGCTTTTGTCTCAGCACGCCTTCCTCTCTTTCTCTAACTCCGAATCTGCTGCGCCTCCGGGCCTTGGCAATTCTTTCAAGCCGCGGTACCGAGGTGCGTCGAGGAAAGAAAAGCCGCAAGAGCCCCGCCGTGCTCAGTGCACGTCTTCCGGGACCCACGCCCCACGCCGGAGGACTTGACTCGACGCCCAGATATTACCGTGAAGGGCTCTTGGGATGGCCAAACAGGGTCCTCTGGAAGGCAGTGTCACCCCAGAAATGCCACGCTGCCCTTGCTGCTCGAACCCTGCCTCCGCCCTTCGCTAACCACGGAACGTCAGCCGCGCCGCCGACCCCTCGCTAAACCACGGCGCCACCCGCTCACCAGCCCGCCTGGAGAAGCCTTCAATTACTCTGAGCCAGGGTAGGAGGCGTCCTCCTCCCGGCAAGACTGTTTCAACAGAAGACAGGAAGGAGAAGGGAGAAACAGAGACAGAAAGAAAACACCTCCGGCTGCCGGTCACGCACCCACTCAGGCGACATGTCCCACACGGAAGAAGGGGACGTACACCTCCTGGAAGGCCCCACACTGTCAAGTTCCTTGGTTTGTCAAGAGGCAGACTTGGGGAGTGCAAGGAGCCCCACAGAGGGCTGCCCCGTGCCAAACCTCCACGCCGCCCAGCGGGCGCCCCCTCTTCATCATCCCGCAAGGGCACGTCCCCGAGTCCTTCCTGGCTTGGTGGAGGGCCACGGCGGAGAGAGCCGGGCCCAAGAGCGATCAGGAGAGGACGGGAGGAACGGCTATCACGGGCTCCACTCAGAGCACAGGAGGCAAAAAGCCCACGAGGCCTGGCTCCCCCTCAAAGGGTCTCCCCACCGCCGGCCCCCACGTCGGGCTGGGCTGGCACTGCTGCTTCTCGGGGGTGAGGTGGGGCGCCGAGTGATCACGTCACGGGCGGTTGGCTTCACGGAGGCCGGAGCCCAGACCGGGCCCTGGTGCCGGTGCAAGCGGCCCGGGCCCGATCCCTTTCCACTCTCCCCGCCCCCGCAGGACACGGACCTCAAATGCTACGTACCGATCACCTAGGGTAACCGTACACAGATGCTCGTCCATGCACCTCTTTCTTCCGGCCCCCCAGTCAGGATCCGACTCGAGAGCCTTTCCTACCGTGGCCAAGAACTCCGGCACAGTACACCAGTGTCCCCGTGCCACGATCCCACCTGGGAGTCCCTCCTTCTTGAGCCTTGCTGAACTAGCAGAATCACTGACTTTTTCCGCTGATGAAATAGACTATTTCGGACGGGGGAAGGGGAGAGCACAGAAGAGCACGCACTCACCCAGAACACCAGCGCCTGGAGATGACCGACGTCCCCGGTTTCCCTCTTCCTCCTTTCCTTCCGCTCTGCCTCCTCTGCAACGAGAGAGAACCGAACGCCCATCACTCAGTGTGGGACCACCACGGTGCCGGTGAACGGGGGGCTGGGGGGGTGCGCGTACACCCCCGCCCGCGCAACCTCGAGAGAGAGTGCCTCCGGTTCCTACTCGAGTGTACCGGCACCCCCGGGCCAACCAAAAACTTCCGAACGAGGCGCAAGCGTGAAGAATCAACTCCACGCGTCCTTCGGAAATGGCACGGATGCCAGCCGGGGCAGGGGGGTCGTTAGACAGAAGCAGTTTGTACACAAAGAAGCGCGTCCAGTGAAAACCTTGATCCCGTCATCCCCCTAAATCTCCTTCCGGCGGGAAGCACAGCCATCACACCCTGGTGTTGACAGGCGCGGAGCTTGTCTCCTCGGCTCTGCACACGTGCGACTATGGCGGGACACCCCGAGGTATCTTGGCAAGCCCGCGCGCGTCCTCCACAACTTCCCAGCAGTTCCTAGGACGCGTGGGTAAAGGGGCACCCACTCGTCTCCCCTCTGGCCGCACAAAGGTCCACCGCACGTACTTTCCGGGCATTAAGGGAACGTGCTCTGGGCCGTGGCCCACATGAGATCTACCCTGCTCCTCTCCTCTGGGTGGGCGCCGACGCCGGAGAACGTACCCTGGTCACGCTCACCCACACCCTGGTAACGACAGACTCAGTGGCCCGCGCCTCAGAGCCACTTCCGTGGGAGACAGAAGAGGAGAGGAAGGAACGAGGCGGAAGCCTAGCGTCCAAAGAGGAGGGGCACGTGAGACACCCTACGCTCCTGCCTCCGGGCACAGACAAGGGCACCCTACCCTGGGCAGCTGTCCGAAAAGAAACGGAGGGGACCTAGCAGGACACGACGTCGACTCCGCACAGACGCGCCGACGCCACGGCACGCCTATAGCGCCGTGAGAGCAGCCGAAAAGGCAGAAGACTACCTATCGCTACGTGAGCCTGCTGGGGCCGGGGAGCAGGCGACATGCACACAGCCCTCTGCGGCCCGTTGCCCCCACCTGCATTCAACCCCGGGAGCACACATACGCACGCAGAAATGACGCGTGCTTCCCTCCGCAGACGGGGACAACTTGGGAGCGGCCATCGAGCAACGGCGAGGGCTTTGGCTTTGACCGGGAGAAAGTTCTATCCACAGCGGCACCCCCGAGGCGGTTACAGGGAGAAGGTACAAGAGAAGGGACCTTTTGTACACGCCCTGTAGGCGCACGTACACGAGCTTACGCACGACGCACACGTGATACGCACGACGCACACGTGATACGCACGCGCGCCCACGCACACGTTCGTGTACCTGCGTGCTTACGAATGAACGAGTGGAGCAGGGAACGAGTGAATGAACCGACGAACGAGTCCGGGGGGGTTTGAGGCGAGAGTACAGACACACTCCCATGGAGAGCTCCCCAGAAGGGTCTACTGAACTGATGGCCCTCCCCAGGGTCATCTGTCTGTGCGGATGGAGGGGAGCCGCTGGGATGTACACCTGTCCCAGCAACGCCAAACCACCTCCCTGCACCCCCGACCCCGGGCACTCCGTGGCAGAGTGACCGCCTGACGCCCCTGGAGGTGAGCAGGGGCAATGTGCCCCAGCTCCCTTGGGTCCCCGTCAGTGCCTCCCGCTGCCACAGTGGCCTAGACCCTCTCGGGCCTGCTCCTGAGCCCTTAAGCCAGTTCACGTAGCGGGATGAGAACAGCAGAGAGGCAACCACGCAGGAAGACGAGGAACCCAGGTCCCTGTGCCACCTCTGGCTCTGAATCAATGTCCTGAGAGGGCCAGGGTTCTGCCCGACACGACCCAGGTGGATGCCCGTCCCCAGGTGTGCAGACATGACAGGGTCCCGGTCGCCAGGACCTGTGGGCCAGGCAACGTGGACTCCAGACCCCTCCCAGAGGGGTGTGGAGATGGAGCCACCGAGGCACGGATTCCTTGGGAGGTCTTTACCTGTGCGCTCCTACTGCCAAGGAGAAGCCCCAAAAGGAAGAGACACCGCCTCCCCCAACCCCCCAGTAGGTCCCAGCCCACTCGGAAGGCTTGGGTGGCTCTTGGGCCTCCCTGGGCCTTTTTCCCTGGGCCTTTTTTGATCCGCAAAGGGCGGAGGGAGAGGCCACGCTCGCGAAGGCGCTGGGCATTTCTGGGGCAACAGTGCCATCAAGCGGAAGCTTTTTCAGCACGGCCTCCAGCCCCTGCCTGTGCATACCGTGGGGAAGGCCCGTGACGGGGAGGAGGGCTGGCTTCGGAGCACTGGGAGGATTCCCGGGCCGAACCTGGCCGCCCGGCACGCCTCCGCGGTAGGTGTGGAAGCCACACGCGGTGGGGTTCGGGGCCGGGCTCGCCCACCGAGGAGCCCCTGGCTGCCAGGCCCGCCGCGCTCCCCACCCTCGGGGCCGTGGCCTCGGCAGCCGCCATGTTCAGGAACAGGGAGCTGAAGCTCCCACCCCAGGGCATCTGGCCCCTGGATCCTGGCCCTCCCTGCAGGAGCGAGGCCGGCCAGTGGGGTCCCTGGGGTCTCAGGGCCACCGGGGACCCAGGACCCGCTGCCGGTGCCCCGGCGGAGGCCCCGGGCCCAGCCACCGTGGACCACGGGGAAAGGGGAGGAGGTGGCCGCCCGGTCCCCTGTCGGGGGCAGCACCCTGCAGACAGCCCGGAGAACGTGTCCTCGTTAGTGCTTGCTCCCAGACGCAGACGAGGAAGAGCAATGCAGGGGCGCTGTGCACGTTCCACCCTCTCACAGTTGGATCTGGGTTTCGGTTTCTCTACTTCTTGCTCCCGCCATAGAGAGTCCCGATCCCAGGCCCCGCCGCATCCCGTGAGGCCCTTCCTGTGCCGCAGGACACAGGGTGCCCAGGACCCACTGGCGATGGGACGCCAAGTGGGCCACGATCGATCGGTACGCAGAGAGGGACGGCACCGTCCGCAGCGAGGGGATCCCGGTCCGTTTTCCGCACCCGAGCTCACCTCGGGAACAGGAACTCCGCGGCCGGGGGACGCCCTATTCCTCGGCCTCCCTCCCCGTGGACGACCCGGGGGTCCTCTCGTTTGGGGAAGACTCCTGGGAGTTTTCACAAGCGGCTCCACGTTCTGCAGGTGCCGCCGTTGGCCCCGGCCAGAGGGGCACGCTGAGGGCACCTGCGGCGGGCCACCAGTCAGAGCGCCTAGCTACCTCAGGACCCGGCCCCAAGGAAAGGCTCTGCCCACGTAAGATGGCCTGACAACGTGTCGGGCGACTCACAGGCGCGAAAGGAGAGGGGCGCGGGGAGGGTTTCAGCGCCCTTCCAGGAGGGGTACGTGTGGAGGGAGGGAGGGGTCCAGCCTGGAGACTTGCTCCCAGTCGGAAGCCCTCCCCCACACCGCACCCCGCCCCGGGACCGGACCCCCACACACACACCAGCCCACCACGCACCCCCGCCCCGGCAGATAAGAGCTGGGCAAAAGGGCAGGAACGGGCCACCGCACAGCTTGCTCCAGAAGCGGCCTATCGGGTCAGCCGGGGACTCGAAGGCACCGCCGCGTGCCCAGGAGTATGCACCTCGTTCCCGGCCTTGGCAGACAAGCTGGACGAGTGGTGGTCATGGGGGAGAGGGTGGTCAACGGGGCGGGGGGGGGAGGCGTTCCTCTCAGTCCATCAGAGGTGAGCTTCAGGCAGCTTCTTCAGACCCCTTCCCCTTGATTCCCTGGCTGGGCTGCAGGTGCAAGCACACGGCCGAGACCCGGAGGGCCAGGCCGGAATGCAAGCCGGGGCCTTTCCTGCTCATCGCTGAACTGAGGCTCAGGGCCTCGTGGGGAGAAAGCTGAAGCCTGCTGCAAATGCACGGCCCGGGGGTCCACTCGGCGGGGCTCTGCTCAGCTCCTCTCCTCTCGTGTCCTGCCCTCTCCTCTCCGGGAGCCCCGTCCGGGAGCCCTCGGGACAGGCCAGGTCAGGCCTGGGCCACCATCCCGGAGACCGCGCGAGACGGCAGCGCAGCCACCGACTGACTGGACTCTTCGGCTCAGGTGAAGGCCTCCTCCTGCGGTGGCTCCTGCGTCCCGCGAGCGCCGTCCCCTTCTGGACTCGGACTGCCAGCTCTCGTTGGGCCTCGGGCGCCCTCGGCACTGGGTAGCCAGGCTCCACGTGTCGTCTCTGAGCTGGACAGAAGAAGGTGGATGGGCCCGCCTCGGCCGCTGCCGCCAAGGGCGGCGGAACTCCCGTTGCCCGCGGTGGTCTCTGGCTGGGCCGCACCGCGGCCCAGAGAGGCTTCCGGAGCCCTGGGCCCGCCTAGGCCGAACCTCCTCTGGCGCCGAGGGGAAGGGACACGCGGCCAAATGCCCGCAGAACCGCGGCCCGGCCTCCTTCGGAGCAGCTTCCTCTAGTCCCGCCCAGACGTGGCGGCCACCAGGGTCCACCGAGACTCCACTTCCTGTAGCCGCACACGCCAGGCGGCCGGGCTGTGCGCCTTGTGCCACTGCCCGTCTCTGGAGCGTCCACGGCACCGCCGGGCCTTGGGCCACGCTTCCCGCCCCTTCCCAGGCGGAGCCCTTGACTTCCCGGGGCCACTGTCCAGTGTTCCCGACTTCGATCCTTCGATCCTTCGTCACTCCTCCCCAGGAAGGGACGGGTACAGGGTTCGCGGGATCGGCGGACCCGTTCCTCTTGATGGCACTACTGCACCACGAATGCCAACCTGCCCTGCCCCTTCCCCTCCCCCAGGCCCTCTCCCTCTGCCCTTTGCCGAGGGAAAAACGAAATGCCAACCTCTGCCCAACCTGCCAAAGGCAGGATGGCTCATCAACCCGGCCACTTCAGAGGGGCGCGCCTCAAAGTCTGACCCTCCATCCTGCGGGGCCCCGTTTCTGTGGCGTCTCTGCGCAGTGTGCTTGGCATCTGGGAATGAGTTCCTCTTGATGGCAGTATTGCACCAGAAATGCCATCCTGCCCTTCCTCACCACTAGTCCCCCATCTCGTAAACCTGTTCTTGTGCCTTTTGTGAGGGGGAAAATACACCAACCCCTGTCCAACCTGCCTCCAACATGGCGGCTCACCATTTTGGCCAAATTTGTGTAGCACTTCCACATGTGGATGAGCAGAGCCTCATCCCTCTTTGGTCCTCTTAGCCCGCCTTCTGGCCAGAAAAGGAAAGGATCCTCATCCAGGTAGCTAGCAGTGGATCTGAACCTATTCCCTATCCGTTCCTGTGTCTTTAGCACTGGAGTAGGGCAAGAGACCTCAGCAGGTGCACCACACGTGGTCCTAGCCCCTGCTTACTAGTGCTAGCTGAGGTACAGTCTAGAGTCACAGAGAGGCCAGCCTGATGGTTTTACACACAGGTCAGTCTAGAGGAGGCAGATTCCATATCAGAGACACCAAAGTAACCAGTGTTGGTGGAGGGTCACTCTGTTTACCACTGTTTAACACAATGCCAGGGATTAAATATAAATTGCTCTAGAACAGTGTATAAAAAGCCCTATCTTCAGGTAATGCCAAGTCTAGCATTTCCTTTTTAAAAACATTTTATGGCTTCCACCACCCACCCATCCAATCGCTAATGTAGGGTCTCTGCGTCATAAAAGAACAAATAATATCAGTGGAAGAAGTCTTTCCAGAAGAAAATCATCAGTATTTGGTAACCTTTTGTTTCAATAGAGAAGATGTTTATCCCTTTTACTAGGCAATGCAAAGGAAGGGTAATGCAAATATATTACGGTTGTTTTGTTTTGACCCTTTTAATAATGTCTGGGTCTTAATCTCCAGAGTTTCTTAAGCCCATCTTGTTATGTATTGGGAAGGATGTCTCTACCCTTTCATTATATATTTACTGAGATATTCATCCTCTTCTGGAATCACCAGATCAAAGTCTGTTTTCAATACTTCTCGTCCATAATAATCAACTGAGCCCCTAATTCCTTGTTTCCAATTGATTTCAAGTTCCTCCTGTTTGGAAAGACACCTGGGACCTCAAGCAGACAGGCCTCTTTATATGTCCAGGTGTTAACTTTGGTGAAAAGGGCACAGTTAGGGCTTCCCTGGTGGCGCAGTGGTTGGGAGTCCGCCTGCCGATGCAGGGGACGTGGGTTCGTGCCCTGGTCCGGGAGGATCCCACGTGCCGCGGAGCGGCTGGGCCCGTGGGCCATGGCCGCTGAGCCTGCGCGTCTGGAGCCTGTGCTCCGCAACGGGAGAGGCCACAGCAGTGAGAGGCCCGCGTACCGCAAAAAAAAAAAAAAAAAAAAAAGGCCACAGTTATATCACCTTGCTCACAGCCTTGGGTAGGGAGTTTGTGTGGGTCAGGGCCTAGTCACTGGCTTAATAAACAGGAGGATCTCAGCATCCTTTCCACTTAACATTAACTTGCAAAATGTTTAGAAATCTTAGAAGTGTGTAAAAAAAGGGAAATCAAGGGTTTCGGTATCCCTATAACGAGGTGTTTTAAAAAATTAGTGATACTTGACTCTGCAACAGTGCGCGTAAGAGGGAAAACATTTCAGAGACGTTGATTTTTAACTTCTTTTCCCCCGACTTTACCCACCCAGTGCTCAAAAATCCAACACTCGGAGGGTTACGTTTCACAAAGTTCTAACCTTTCGAAGGGTTGATTAGAATATGGAAAATATACCATTCACTGAAACCGAGAAAATTAACAAAAGTCCTGACAATCAAGTGCTTTACGAATGTTTTTTATAAGCCAATTCCATAAATAAATATCCAGTTAGAAACAAAGTTTACAGGATTTTAAATTATCAATGATGAAAGATTATATGCTTAGGGTAATGTTAATACACACATGAAAATCTACAGGAGGAAAAGTTAAAAATTCCCGTAGGACAGACAAGTAGACTTAAACAAGATGAAAGATGTACTACATTCTCGGATAAACAGACTTAGACTCAAGAACATAACAATTCTTCATCAGTTAATCAAGCAATCCATTCTAATCCCAAAGAAAATCCAAAAGGCTTTTGAACACTTTGTTATTTTCCACTGTTAATAAGGGAAAACAAACAGGCAGAGATATCCAAGAGCGTTATGACAATGAATAGCCATGTTGTGAGAGAACTAGTCATTACCACATGTGAAAATATATAGAACACAAAGTTCAAGAACAGACCTGAAGACATACAAGAATTTAGTATACACTGAGGCAGCCTCCCAAATCAATGAGTATAGACAGCCTTGGGACAAAGTGATACCCATCTAGAATAGGCTCATAGTTCCACACCTCTCACAATAAACCACGATGAACTGTACAGGGATCCAAGAATTAAAGGTACAATGCACAGAAGCACACAACTACTAGAAGAAATAACAGGCAAGATTCCTTTATAGCTCGGGAGCAGGAAAAGCCTTTTGTACGTCTGACCCAAAAATCCATTAAAAAAAAAAAGAGGATAAATGTGAACACCTAAAATTTACCATGCTAACGGAAAAAGCATAATCGAAGTTAGAAAAGCATTGATAAACGGGAAAAAATATTTAATTCACATCAGTAGTCTTCCTAACATAGAGAGCAAGCTTCTAGATATCGTTTAAGAGTAACAACCAAGAGAAAGACATTACTAGTTCACAGAAAAAGAGCCACAAAAGGCCCTTAAATATACAAAAAGATTCCCCAGCCGCACATATAAAGGGAAATACAAACAAAAACTACTACACTACTGTATAATTTCATACAAAGTATGAGTTCCCAACCAAGACCTGCCCTTTCAGAGGGGCCTGTATTACCTGCCATTTCCTCACCTCTCGAGTCTGACTTGTCTCAAATCCCCTTTACCCATGAAATGGTTATAATCGCACTGTAAACAAAGTACAGTCCTTTATATGAAAATCCCTGACCCTTTAATTTCGATTGCCCTCTCATGCCATCAAATCTCTACGGAAGTTCTTCGAATTTTTAAATTTTGGTAATAAGGCCAACCTGCTGTAACAAGAAACAAGCATTTGCACGAACCCGCACCCTTAACGGTGTCATAAAAAAAACCTGCGGTTTTTTTCCTTTTGGAGTTTTTTGTCCACATACAGCTTGCTCACCTTATTCATATTTTGTATTATTACCATGAACTTTGATAACCTGAAATTATTTCTTTAAAAAGCTTCATTGCTTCTTTCATTAATAAAAGGACTCCTGTTATTGCACAGAACTGTAAATAAATAAAAACATAAAGCACCAGTATTCCTATCACTTGCAGAGAGACCCTGAAAATTTGGGGGTTTATTCTTCCACGTGGTTAAATGCACACGTGAAAATGGAGCTAGAAGTTTTTTAGGTCAAAAATTCATGAAAGGAAATGTTACTTCTCTAGGGATACATTCCGGGGAGCCCAGTCCCTGTCGGCAGCGCACTCAATCCCACCCAACCAAGCCGACCCTCCTGCGGCCGCGTAAATGGGCAGGGAAGGGAGAAGGAGTTGGCGGCCCCGCACTCTCCTCCTGCCCGCCCCGCCCTCTGGCCACAGAGAACCGCTTCCCGAAGGGCTCTACTTGGACGCTCTCCCTACTGGCGCCAGGGCACAGAACTCAGGCGGCGGTACAATCCCGGCGCCCACGCTCAGCCAGCCTCGCCTAAACTCCAGACCCCGGCCGGGCCCACGCGGCGCCCCCTCGGCCCGTCCCCGCCTCCCCGCGAGCCGGCCAGGATGCAGCCACCATTGGCCGACGTCGCACGCCAGGCATAGGCTGCCCAGACGCTAGAGGACGGGGAGGGTCCCCGGGATCAGAAAGGCTGCCGGACGGTGCCCAGCCCCCGGCCCCGCGTCGCCCCGCGTCAGGGAAAGGAAACGAAGGAGGCTGAGGGGACCCACCTGGCTGAGGCCACGCTCCAGCGGGAAAAACGCGGTCAGCTCTGAACTTCGCCCGGGGGCCGGCGGGACTCGACTGCGCCCCACGCCCTCTCCTGCCGTAAAGCGGCGCCTGCGTGGCCCCGCGTAGACGACCCCCGCCCCCTGTCGTCCGCGTCTCCTAGGAGAAGCCCGAGTGGTGGGGCGCGGCGGGAGGGGAGGGGGAGAGGAGGGGTGGGAATCCGGGTTCCTCGGTGTTGGCCCCGCCCAGGGGAGGGGTGGGACATCCTCAATTGGTCCCAGGTGGCGAGAGGTGGGAGAGGTGAGCTTGGGAAAGTCTGAGAGGAAACCTCAGGCGTTTTGCTCCCTGCTCGGGAGAACCAACTTGTCCCCCTTGTAGGGTCCCTGCCGCCAACGATGTATGCGAAGGAACAGTAAAACGGAAATTTTACCGTTCAACAGTCGCAAAACTATTTAGAGGAAAGAAGTTTAAGTACACTTGCAAACGACGTGACGAGTTTGTATCCTTCATATGCTTGAGGTTATTAATACTTGAATTGCTCCCTCCTCAGGTGAGGGGCAGAGTCCCAAGAGCAGGCACGCCCTGCGCCCCGTCACCTCCCGCTCTTTGCCAAGGACCTGCTAGGGAGCCAGCGCCTCTGAAGCGGTTTTCCGGGGCTGCTGCAGGTGGTGTCCACACCGCCTAGGTGGGTGGGGATGTGCTGGGTCCGAAGTAGTCGCAGCGACTCGCAGGCTTCTCCTGCCTGGCGGGTGCCTTGACTTATTTTTTCCTGTTGAGAAAAGGAGCACGCTCCTCTAGAGAAATAGCGTTCACATCAAGGAGGCACACGTAGCATAGAGAGGAAGAGGAAGATGACAGGTGATGCCGCCACTCAGAGATGAGGGGTGTTAAATTGGGGCTTGTATCCACCCAGTACCTTGTTCCCTGCAGAGGGGTGCAGCGGAGGAGAGAGAGCACGGGAGAGAGATTCAAAGAAAGATCTTTAGAAACAATTGTCTCTAGGATCGTGGGTAACCGGCAGCTTTTTGGTGACTAAAACAGTCGAGGCTGTGAAGATGTTTTTGTTAACTCTTTATTTCCATTGACAAATGTAATTCTTGCTTGGTTATTTCTTAAGAAAAAACATCTCCAGAAATACAGAAGTTTTTCAAGGGAGAACTGAAGTCACCCCTGCCCAGATCTACTCCCCAGTGTAACCACCCTTCCAAGAAACACTTAAAAGAAATCCATGGGCTCTGCAACGACCCTAGGGCAGCACAACTGGCCTGCTGACTGCCCCTAACTCCTCAGGATTTCCTGCCTCCACTCTGCTCCCCCACCGAGGACCTGCACGGGCCCAGGCCCCCCAAGACAACCTGCTGTCCGGCTAGTACCAGCCTTGGCTCAGGCTCTGACTCACAGCCCTTCTTCTCACCCATTCCCTGCTGTTTGGGCAGAGCTGGTGGGAATTTCCGGGGCAGAAGGGAGGAGGACAGTGAGGACCCTGAGGTGCCTAGTTCTGGCCAGGCAGCTGCCTTTTTGCATTTCAGGTCAACACAGGGAATCTCACAAAGCGCAGCTGCCTTCAACTCCTAGGGAGTGAGGGGAGGGCTTCATGCTCTGCCGCAACTTGCCCTCCTTCTTGAGGGTGGAAACGGAAGAGAGCTTCCACCTCCTCCCCACGCGGAATTACCTGACCAGTCCCTGGGCTCTGGATCTCAGCTGGCCCTCTGGATTCCTCTGTCAGTTTCTTCTCCTTCACTCTGGGGAGCAGTGGCTGTTTCTCCATGCAGAGATGCAAGTCAAAGTCTTTTTTCTGTCTCCATTCCCTGGATGAACACAGATGCAATAACTACTCATTGTGCCAGGAAATCGAGGTCCAAAGAGGCTACGTGGCTTTGCCATTGTGAACCGGGAGTGGTTCACACACACAAGGGGCGGAGGGAGGGGGGGTGGGGATGGGGGGGGTCTTATGCTGCAAATCCATTGCTCTCTCCATGCAAATGGCCACTGAGGGCAAGAGAAGATGTCCAGCGTCATTAGTCATTAGGGAAATCAACATCAATATAACAAGAGATACCACTTCACGTCTACCAGGGCAGCTGTAATTTTAAAAATGGAAAATAAGAAGTGTAATAAGGATGTGCGGAACTGAACCCCTGATACACTGGCTGGTGGGAATGTAAAATGGTGCGGACACTGTGTAAAGCAGTTCGGCACTTCCACCAAAAGTTAAACATAGAGTGACCACATGATCAGCAAGTCCACTCTATCCAGAAAATGGTCAATGTTATGTATTGTAAGAAAGGAAAACGTATTTTTTCATCCTTCCTAGGGTCCCTGTCTAGGTCTGAAAATGAAACTGATAAAAACAGATTAACAGAAGAAAGGTGTACAAATTTATAAGTTTTATGTGACATGGGATCCTTCATGAGCAAATGGTTAGACTTGTGTATCTTATGCTAGGTGTGATGAAGAGTGTACAGTCATGGAGGAATATGATAGATTAAGGAAAATAAGGTAATTGTAGTAAATGGGGAGTCATTTAGCAAGGCCTGTTTGTTTGGATTCTTCTTGGCGTCCCTCCTAATTCGGAGATAAAGAGGCTCCTTTCCTAATTCTTGTATGGACTAGTCAAATTTGAAGAAGATAAAAACAGCAGTTGGAATTTTTTAAATGATAAGGATCATTAAATGTTCGATTAAAACAGTTTTTTGGGGTTTTTTTGTGGTATGCGGGCCTCTCACTGCTGTGGCCTCTCCCGTTGCGGAGCACAGGCTCCGGACATGCAGGCTCAGCGGCCATGGCTCACGGGCCCAGCCGCTCCGCGGCATGTGGGATCCTCCCGGACCGGGGCACGAGCCCGTGTCCCCTGCATCGGCAGGCGGACTCTCAACCACTACACCACCAGGGAAGCCCAAAACAGTTTTAATTTAACCTCATATCCTCTTCTTTCTCTTTTGCAAAACCTTTTAAGTACTGTTTCAATTATACACTACTTTATACTTCTGGACCCAAAGCATAACCTCCGAAATTTCTTTTTCCTAATAAAATAAACTCACTGTGTAATCTGCTGTTCCTTCCTCTTCAGCCTTAATACATATTGAAGAAAAACACTAGCCATATTATATTAGAGTGACAAATGAAATGAAGTTAGATTAGATATGATTAGAAGCAATCAACCTCAATACATCCGCACTGGGTTCCTTCAACTTTCAGTTCCTTACAGTGAGTAGCTCCTTGGAGATGTGTGAGATGGCTATCTAGTTCTACGTTCTGTGGCCTCTAAAGTCAGCCTTCTTGATAGCAACAAACACCAAGTCCCCCCCTCTCTGCTTAGAGTGAGCTCATTCAGCTTCTTCGGATTGTCTACTTCACATTTTAAAAAGGATATTGCTAACTCATGTAGATTTGGTGAAAGTTGAGGTTGTCTTTTAATGTTAATGTCTTACACAAATGCTTTTGAGCAATTGCCAGCCTTTTTTTTTTTAATTAAGTAATTTATTAATTTATTTTTGGCTGCGTTGGGTCTTCGTGGCTGTGCGAGGGCTTTTTTAGTTGGGGTGAGCGGGGGCTACTCTTCATTGCCGTGCGCGGACCTCATTGCGGTGGCCTCTCTCGTCGCGGAGCACCGGCTCTAGAGTGCAGGCTCAGTAGTTGTGGCACACGGGCCTAGCTGCTCTGCAGCATGTGGGATCTTCCTGAACCAGGGATCGAACCCGTGTCCCCTGCATTGGCAGGCGGATTCCTAACCACTGCGCCACCAGGGAAGCCCCATTGCCAGCTTTGTAAATACCTAGATTGTCTTTTGCTTGTTTCATGAAAGCACAGCTACAGTTATACTAGGTGCTACCCAAAGTTTCATGCCTTTTCTTTTTACTATACTAAAGATTCATAGGATGTATTTCTTTCCTGTTGGTAGAAGGGAGAAGGATTGAAGCAGAAGCTCAAAACTCTAGTTTTCATCTGTCTGACAAGAAACTAAAGTGCTTTCATATTTCTTCAAAACTGTGTTTTCATGGAGATTAAATTATCCCTTTTCCTCTATCACTCCAGCATCACAGAGCAACACAGAGGTTACTTAAGGGTTTCTGAAGACATGCCTTTGCTTTTTCTGTCACTAGAATAGATTCTAACAACTTGAGCATCACATGTTTGCATGAAGCTTTCATTTATATTGGTGAAAAAAATGCATGCTTTGTGATTAATAGACCTTTATATATCCAATGTTCTTATTTTAAGTAGCACATTCAACACTCACTTTGAGAATCTTAGAATCCACTTAGTTTTAGGCACTTTGACCAGTCACACAGGACTGGAGCAAATTGTGACAATCTATCTGCGAAAATTTTCTGTAAGGATATATTTTGGGGAAAGGAGCACTGAAAAATAATAACAAAGTCATTGTAGTGTTTGTTTGATGCTTTATTCTCTTCACCAACATTTAGAATGAAACCATGTATGTTCTCCCAATGACTATTTGTATTCCTCTCTTGTTCTGTCATTTAAAGAAGCAATATAAAGCAAAAAAAAAGAGGGGCTTCCCTGGTGGCGCAGTGGTTGAGAATCTGCCTGCTAATGCAGGGGGCACGGGTTCGAGCCCTGGTCTGGGAAGATCCCACATGCCGCAGAGCAACTAGGCCCGTGAGCCACAACTACTGAGCCTGCGCATTTGGAGCCTGTGCTCCGCAACAAGAGAGGCCACGACAGTGAGAGGCCCGCGCACCGCGATGAAGAGTGGCCCCCGCTTGCCACAACTAGAGAAAGCCCTCGCACAAAAACGAAGACCCAACACAGCCAAAAATAAAAATAAATAAATTAAAAGAAGGCTCAACATTAAACAGAAAAAAAAAGAAAAGAAGTTAGTTATAGAATGATAAGCAGTAAGATCTTATCTCAGCAATGCTACTACCTGGCTGTGGCTTTAAGTAAGTCACATCCTTGCATTTTAGCTTCTTCATCGTTAAAAGTGGAGGTTAAGGAGTAGTGGACTTCTACGAAGGCTCTTCCCACTCACATATTTCAGACCTGTGTGATTCCGATTCTATGTGTGGTTGATTTTAAATTACAAGCAGAAAGATTGTGTGCCTCTCTGCAAAGGTAGCAATGGAACATTTACATTAGGAAGTTGTGGACAGTGTGCTTGTGTAGGCACTATGCTGAAAAAGCCCACGAGGAGAAGCTAATTTCAGGAGGGGAGATGGGAATGTGGATTCAGAGAAATCATGACACGGAGAGTAGTGAAGTTGAACAAGCTGACTTCTCAGTGAACTAGGAAATCAGATCACTGATTGATCATGAAAGCTCTGGGGAGGGTTTGACATTTAATGAAACTAGAGAAGATTTGGATCAGCCACTTGTGGCACATTTTCCAGGGATTCGGGTATGAATGGATAAAACAATTATTAAGGAGTATTTCAGGTTTGACCCCGTACTGCTCACCCACTCTTTCTTCAGACTTGGATCTGAATGCCTTTTATAATTTCTGAAGTTCAAACATACTCTAAGAATGAACATTTACTAACAGTTAATGTAATTTTTATTGTTCCACATGATCTATCACTCTTAGAAATAGAAGTAGCATTATTGGGATATGCCTCCAGCTTTCTAAAATGACTTGAGGTGACCTTGCAGCAAAGGTGAAATAAGATGTCTTTCCTTAGCTGAACTTAAGAAGTGTTCATACTAAGTATGCAGGCTTGTTTGGACTTGCTTAGAGGCTTGAATGAGATAGGCGTTTTGGTAGGGCACTGCAGAAGAATGTCCACCATTCAGCTGATGTCTCTGGCTTAACACTGGATTTTAACCTCTCACATTCCATCTCATAACATTTTAGACAAGTGTTTTGATTTGCCATCTCAAGGAGAATGCCGTTACGGCAAATATCATTCTACTGTCTGATTTCGTGGTGCACATCTTTTAGGAAGCTAGAAAATTAAGAATGAAAAAGAATGATTATAATTTGTGTTAATGTGCATCGATTTGAATGTTCTAGAAGTGTGATCTCTTTTCAAGGTTAAATATATTTAAGAAGTCGAACTGACAGCTTATCCTTAGCCTTCATTTTCCAATTGATTAAACTTAAATACATGGTATATAACATGAAAAAACAGCATAAATTATTAAGATCTAATCTTCATCAGTAAACAATAAAAATGTCCATGATACTTGAAGAAAAACGTGGCCCACCCATTTTAAAATGTTTTATAATTTTTCTTTTCCAGCGCTGAAAATGGTGTTGTTTGCCTTGGGTTGAGGGCATATTTCTTCATTTCTACCACTACCACCACCAGCACTAGCCCCATCCCCACACAGTGGTTTTAAATTTTCATGAAAATAATCATGAGTGAAAGGCTGGGAATTAAAGAAGCAAAGAATGTTCCATTTACTTTATACGTACTATTGTTTAATGCTTTCAGGAAATTATATGTTATCAAGTGTGTGTTTATGGTGATGATCGTTGCAGATAAATGAAGAATTCAGAGCCTGAACCTAAGCTGAACCCAGGTAATGAAACTAGATATATATTCTATCATGTCAAGATGTGATAGAAAATTACCTTTTAAATGGAAGGAAAACATGACCAGTAACAGACTTTCTTGTATATCAACATTTTAGTTTAAATAACTTTACAAATCTGATTTCCTAAGACAGATCATTTCCATGTGTGGAAAGACTCAAGCATTAGTTTTTTTTAATTTGCCTAAATATTTTGTGACAGAATGTATTATACAAGCAAAACTGTTTTTGAGAGGAAACTTTCATTTTAATTTGAAAACTTGCGTCCCGTTTTGTATTACTTTCAGCTCTCCATAGAAAAAGAACCAATAGGATTTTGTATATATATATATATATATATGTATATACATATATATATATATATGTATATGTATATATGAGTTGGCTCACATGATTATGGTGGCAGGCAAGTCCCAAGATCTGCAGGGTGAGTTGGCAAGCTGGGGACACAGGAGAGCCTTCGGTGTAGTTCTAGTCTGAATCCAAAGTCCTAAGAACCATGAAAGCCAATGGTTTATAGTTGGAAGGCCAGCACTCTTGAGACCTAGGAAGAGCCAATGTTTCAGTTCGAGTCCTAATGCGAGTCTAGGTATGTGGGCTCAATAGTTGTGGCTTGCAGGCTGTAGAGCACAGGTTCAGTAATTGTGGCGCTCGGGCTTAGTTGCTCCGTGGCATGTGGGATCTTCTCGGGCCAGGGATCGAACCCCTGTCCCCTGCATTGGCAGGTGGATTCCTAACCACTGCGCCACCAGGGAAGCCCCCTAATTGCTTTTAGATATGGTAATTGAAACTATCTTTCTGCTGAATATTATTTTACTTAATCATCATCAAATAATATAACAAAATTTACCATTTTAACCAGTTTTTAAGTGTACAATTCAGTGGCATTGAATACTTTCACAATATTGTGCAACCATCACCACTATCCATTTTCTGAACATGTTCATCATCCTAAACAGAAACTCTTTACTCATTAAACAGTAACTCCCCATTTACTCCTCCCCTCCAGCCCCTGGTAACCACTTTCTGTCTCTATGAATTTGCCTATTCGAAGTACCTCATATAAGTGGAAGCATATAATATTTAATAATGTTTGTCCTTTTTGTCTGGCTTATTTCACTTAGCATAAGTACTTATTCAAGCCCAGATCTAAGTGCTACATGAAGACTGGATATCATCTGGCTCTGAGCCATAACACTAACAAACCAACTTAAAAGTCAACTTCTAGGGGACTTCCCTGGTGGCGCAGTGGTTAAGAATCCACCTGCCAATGCAGGGGACACAGGTTCGAGCCCTGGTCCAGGAAGATCCCACATGCTGCAGAGCAACTGAGCCCGTACGCCACAACTACTGAGCCTGTGCTCTAGAAGCCCCTGAGCCACAACTACTGAGCCCGCGTGCTGCAACTACTGAAACCTGCACACCTAGAGCCCATGCTCCACAACAAGAGAAGCCACTGCAATGAGAAGCCTGCGCACTGCAACGAAGAGTAGCCCCTGCTCACCGCAACTAGAGAAAGCCTGCGCGCAGCGATGAAGACCCACCGCAGCCAAAAATAAATAAAATAATTTTAAAAAAGCGTCAACTTCTAGAGGATACAATTAATCAAACAGCCACATGGACCTTCTAAACTAGTAATCAATAAAATGAAACCAGACTACAAGTAATATTTGGCTATGAAGCCAGAGATAGAGAAATCACTTATGGTCAATAAGGTTCCAAATAGACAGTGGAAAGACCATATCCAAGATCAAATGTTGTACCAACAAAAGACAGCTGCCTTTGTTTCGAGAGTCTACCAAAGGATATAGCCTTGGTGATAAGGCAATGCTCAAATATAGGAACCCCAAAACAGCAAAAAGTATTCATCTGGAACTTCATGTAGCCATTGACCTGTACATGCTGGTCAGTGTACGTGTCGAAACAGAGAGGGGGCAATGAATGTGGCCCGTTGAGAGTAGAAACAAACCAAGAGACAAGGTAATGAACGAGGAGTTGCCCTGCATCAGAAGAAAGACTTCCTTGATAAAAGGGACAGCAGTGGACAGTGTGAAAGGTGATATAAGCAAGTGTGCCAGGAAACCAAGGTCCAAAGAGGCTAATTGCTTTTGCCGTTATGAGCCAGGGTTTCACATGACAAATTCACACACACGGGGCTCTCATGCTACAAATCCATTGCTCTCTCCTTGCTATACATGGACTTTCTGATTTCATCTTAGGGTTGTCGGGGAGGAAGACATTTTCTCCTACTCTTCTAGGTTCTTCTGCCTGGTCTAAGAATTAAATTGGCATGAGACAGATTAATAGGAGAAAATCAAACAAAGTTTAATAACGTATTCATGGGAGGGACCCAGGAAAACTGAGTAATTCACAAAAATGGCTGAAACACTCACCTTTAGTACCATCTTCAGCTAAAGACAAAAGAGGGTGTTAGGGGTAGTGGTTTGGAACTTCAAAGGGGAGGAAGGCAATTCACATGGAGATGGAAAAGCAAATGTTTGGTAAACAAATGTATGCTGGGCCAGGCACAGACAGTGGGAGACAGAGAGGAATTGTAACAAACAGACTTTGCTAGGTTCCTCCCTGTCTACACACCTAGTTCATATTATAGTTATCTATGGGGATAGCTCCCTTCCTGGAATAGGTCCTCTATCCACATTCTTTAGGGAAGGTCAAAGCTTCTTCCTGAGTCTTTTCGTCTTGAATATTTTCAGCTCGAGATAATCTGCATGCCAAAGAGACATTTTGGGGTGACAAATTTTGTTCCCCTACAGAGCTGAGACCAACTTGACCTGCAAACCTTCATAACACTTGATGCTTCTAGACTCCCAGCCTCAGCTCCAGCTCCAACTACCCTTCTCGGGTTGGGCCAGTTTCAATGCCAATGAAGGCGAGCTCGGTATACTCTAATTCCTTTCTCAGCCACAGGCCAGGACCATCACGACCTGCCTTCTGACTTGCTTCTGTTCTCTCCAGTTTTGCCTTGGTTCAGGTTCTTTTTTTTCTTTTTTTTGAAGATAAAAGGAAGCACCAAGTTAATGAAAACCTAATTTACATACTGTTCTGTATGGCATTCAGATTAATAGGAGAACAATGGATATAATAAGAAAATTATACAAGGATTGAATTTCACATGGATCATTTGATATTATACCTGTGCTGTGAGCAAGTCATGTTGCTTTAGATCACATCCTGATTTTATTACGTTACCGAATATCCCATTGTCGCATCTTCACCTTTTGCCTCTTCATTACAGGGATGTAATCGCAGGATGAACCCCTCAGAGCTTGTGTTCAACTGCCCGTGTGTGCCTATTTCACAACCTGCCATTGTTACAAGACACTCTGGTTAATAAGCAGATAATAGGATATGCAAATTGCATGTACCTGATGAGGAAGGAAAAGTGTTGGGCTCAGGTTCTTGAAGATTACTTCCATTCAGTGTCTCCACCCCTGCCTGTGGATGGATTTTGATTTACAAGCTCAATATGAGGCAGGAGATAGATGGGCTCCAGGGTGAGCAGCTGGAATTCGTTCCCTGTGGACTGATACTCCAAGATGAGGAGAGGCTGAGCCCAGATAAGAGATAAAAGACCACGTATTTCTCATTCTCAAAGTCGAGGAGACGTTCCTGACTATGAAGCTCCTTGGAGGTCAAAAGGGGAGTGATGTCAAGCTACCCATAGGCCTCTTCGCTGGAATCCATCTTGGCTAAGAGATGCATGCACACACGGGAGGATCCTGAGATATACCAAATATGGACTCAGAACCAGACAAATCAAAATGATTGGCCAAAGGAAACCCGGAAGAAATACCCCATATAAGTGATTTAAACTACCACGAGGGCACGATTCTCTCTCTCTGAGTCCACCCGTGTGTCTATCCACATGTACAGTACTCTTTTTCCTCCTATTAAACACTTTGTTTCACTACTTCCCATCTTTGTGGGAATTCTTTTCGGCAAAGCCGAAGGGCCAGGGCCTTGTCACTGGCCACTGGTCTAGCGGCTAGGGTTCAGCGCTCTCTGCCGCGGCCCAACCTCAATCTCTGGCTGGGAACCAAAACCCCGCTTCAAGCCGCTGCAGGCTGAGGCCACCCGAGATCAAATACTGAGTGCATCAAGCTCACTCCCTTGGCCCCTACATCTCCTGGAACTCCACAATTCTCTCTGGCCTTCTGGTAAGGCAGGAGAGAGATGGGCTTCAGGTTAGACATTTATAATAAGCCTCCTGTTTATACTTCGAGATAGAAATAACAACAGGAACAGGGTAAGTTAGCTAGACTGTGTCTCCTGTGGACACTTTAAGATAACAGTAATGGCAGGGGCAGAGAGGGGCTAAACCCTGCTTGGGCAAAAGGTCACATACTTCTCATCCTTGGGGTTAGGGAGACCTTGACTGCACATGCACAGAAAGGCTCCTCGGGGATCAAAAAGGGGAGGGGACACCAGATCAATAATAAGTTTTGCTAACTTCCCAAAGGTCCTCGCGCTGAAATCCACCTTGGCTAAAGGATGCACGTGCACATAAGGGAGGGCCCTGAGACAAATCAGCTATTGGGTCAAAACAAGACGAATGGCCAGAGGAAAACAAAGACCTGGAAGACTGCCCCCTTATAAACGATTTAAACTTCCCAAAGGCGTGACTTTCTCTGAGCTCACCTGTGTGTCTGTCAGCATGTACTCTGCTTTTGTAATAAATACCTTACTTTCCTCTCTACCTTCTGTCTCTTTGTAAAAATTTTTTTCAAGGCAGACAAGAACTGGGGCACAGACCCTAGCCCCTGGCCCTGGTGGTCTAGTGATTAGGATTCGGCACTCTCACCGTCGCAACTAGAGTTCTATCTCTGGTCAGGGAACTAAGGTCTCACTCCAAGTTGCTGCTCATTGCTGTCTCCCCGAAATCACTGGGATACAAATCCTGGCCCCTTCATGCTTTGCTGCACCCTTGTAGGAAGCAGGGGAGGCCTAGGCTGACAAATACTGTTCCTGAAATCTACGTGCTCACCAATTCTGCTCTCAGAATCCTGCTGCCTGAAATGTATCCCATCACGATTTCAAGACAAATACTCACACACATGGTCATATGTAGTTGGGATTAAAGGGAACCTCAGCTTCAATAACAAGTCAAAATCCTTCCCAGATGAAGACTTTTATTTTCCTACTAAAGGCAGACCATTTCCCCAAAGTTTAAAGCGTTCCTTGCCTTCAGTTCAATTTTAAGTAAGCAAGTTGCATTATGCAATTTAGCCACTAGATGGCAGGACCTCTTCAACCTGAGTATAACACTAACTGCTCAGAACATCTCCAGGTGGTCACAAGGGGGAGCCCCAGACAAAGCAAGAGGAATTTGCTAGGTTTTGGTGAAAGAAGCTCTTTCCAAGCGTATCTTTATCTTGATAATGATGTTAGCAAGTATAATTTTGATCACCTACTTTGTTTCCACATTGATAAATCTCTCCTCTTTACATCCTCTCTCCACATTTAGGAACTCTTTTAAGGAAAACCACTTCAATCAGGAAAGAAAATCTGAGACTTTTTATGGAAATACAGGGCACACACAGAGGCTCCACTTTTGTTGAAAATGTATTTCAGAGGAAGTCCCTAGGAATCCTCAGCAAGCTTGCTGAGCACAGATCCTTTCAAACACAGAAAAACTGATCCAAGTTTCACTCAATTATTCACAGATCTTTAAAATTAGTTTCATGCTAAGTACTTTGAGCTCTTTCCAAGGGTGAAGTAGGTGTGTTGCAAAATTATTTTCCTCTTTTTTTAGAAAATAAAGCCAGAGGAGACGAGAGAGTGGGCTGAAGGAAAACTGGAGGCAAGGAGACCAGTTCTGGGCATGTGAGTAGAGGTGAAACTTGAATATATTTTCTCACTCTCCTTGCAAACAACCTGAAGATGGAGGCTGTTGTTTCCAGCATTAAAGAACACTAGAACCATCCATCCCTGGAGTGAAACAAGTGAGATTTATGGCTTATTGAATGAACCATGGATTGTCTCCATAAAAGGTTGAAGAAAGTACTTAACTTGGGGTTTTAATTTGTATTAGGTGGTTTTAGAGAGGGTTTAAAGAATCAGTGCTTTGGTCTAGATTGGATGCTGTGATATAATAAGAAATAAATATTTAGTCTTTGTCCCTGGTTGCTGGCACACAGATTCTAAAACGCTTGGAATCTCCCAGATAATAAGAGTGTGTTTTTTATGCTAATTAGATGACTGGTGCCTTAGGGCTGCTCCCAGAAGGACCAAGGCATGATTAAAGGGTTAAACTTTCAGCCCCATCCTCTGACCTTCAGGGAGGGGAAAGGGACTGGAGATTGAGTTCAGTCATCCTCCAGTGTAAGCTGGCATCATCCAATCTGTTGAGGGCCCAAATAGAACAAAAAAGGAAGAGAAATGGTGAATTCTCTCTCTTCTTGAGGTAGGACATCCATCTAATCCTGCCGTCAGACATCAGAGCTCCTGGTTCTTGGGCCTTTGGACTCCAGGACTTACACCAGTAAACCACCTCTCACACTGAAACCGAGCAGGACCCTGTGGGGTCCCGGGCACAAAAATCTTTCTGTGTCCTCCATTTCTTGTTTGTAGGAAATAGGCTTCATTCAGCCTCCATGACCTTCCCTGAGTTCCAAAGGGCAGGTTCAAAGAGTTGCTAATCAGGGAAGGAAGGGGGATGCAGAAACAAGGGAGGAGCAGGCAAGAAACAACAGTGCAGCCTGGGGGCAGGGTCCTGGTTCCTCCTCAAGGGATACACATAACAATATCCCTGAGCTCTTCTGCAGAACTAAACCCCCCACCAAATGGAAGATGTTAACTACTTGATGGAACATTCTTTATTCCAGAGAGAAGGTCACAGTTCAATAACCTCGATAACCACAGAAGCCCATCACGAGACCATCTGATACCAGATGATCTCTGGATTGAAGAAATGCAGGCCCTGCATGCACCCTGACCCTTATCAGCAACCCACTCCCTTGACTATAAGACTCCTCACGACCCCCCCAGCCCCCACCCCAGGTTGGAACACAGTTTTGAAGGCATTAGCCCACTGTGGCCCCCTTTGCCTGGCAAAGCAATAAAGCTATTCTTTTCTACTGAACCCACACTCTGTCTCCAAGATTCAGTTTGGTGCCGGTGTGCAGAGCATGATTTTCGGTATCAACCCCCACCCTGGTTTCTTAGGCCTTTGGACTAGGAGTTACACTATTGTCTCCCCTGGTCCTCAGGCCTTCAGACTTCGACTGAATTGTACCACCACTGGCTTTCCTGGGTCTCCAGCCTGCAGATGGTAATTAGTGAGATTTCTTGGTCTCCATAATCACATGAGCTACGACCAATTCATCATAATATATATACATATATATATTTCCCATTGGTTCTGTTTCTCTGGAGAACCCTGAGTAATATAATCACCAATGACCAATGACTTAATCAATTGTGCCTACATAATAAAATCTTCATAAAAATCCCTCAACAATGGGGTTCAGAGAGCTTCTGGGTTGGTGAACACATCAGGGTGCTGGGAGGGTGGCATGCCTGGAGAGGTCATGGAAGATTTGCACCTCCCTCCCCACAAATGCATGTCTTCCATTTGGCTATTCCTGAGTTGTATCCTTTATACTAAACTGGTAAGTATAAGCATTTCACAGAGTTCTGTGACCTGTTCTAGTAAATCATCAAACCTGAGGAGGGGGTCATGGGAACCCCTGATTTATAGCCAATTGGTCAAAAGTACAAGTGGCAACCTGGGACTCGTGACTGGTGTCTGAATTAGGGGCAGTCTTTTACATTAGCATTCTGTAGATTGACAAACTTATAAATACTATTTACAATTTCTAAAACGTGTGTGCTTTCTTATAAAAAATGTAATGTGGCATGCAACATATTTATCAAGAGTCCTAAATATCTTTACTTTCTCTGTAAAAGGAAGCCTATGTTCAGTATTCAATGTTTCAGTATCTTATTTTATTCTGGAATGATCTAGATATTCAATAAACTTCCATCATTTAACTTAATTTAGCAAAACTCTAAAGTTTCAAGTTATTAAAAAATCTGGAGAAACTATTTTTAAATAGACATACTAAAAAACATAATTATTCTTAAAGAGTTCACCTAAAAACTCTTATCTCATTTACATTTAATTTACTTATGAAAATATCATACCAAGTTATTTTTCTTGCTGACAAATTACATAATAGAAATAATATCTTATTTGACTTCTATTAAACCTAGGTATAATAAAAGTATTGTATTTAATGTTGATGACTCTAAAGACATGTCTGGGGCTTCCCTGGTGACGCAGTGGTTGAGAGTCTGCCTGCCGATGCAGGGGACACGGGTTCGTGCCCCGGTCCGCGAGGATCCCACATGCTGTGGAGCGGCTGGGCCTGTGAGCCATGGCCGCTGAGCCTGCGTGTCCGGAGCCTGTGCTCCGCAACGGGAGAGGCCGCAGCGGTGAGAGGCCCACATACCGCAAAAAAAAAAAAAAAAAGACATGTCTGTATTAATTAAACCAACAAACTTTAACTAAATTTAATACCAAATATTACTTTAATACTAAATATTTCCAAGATCACGTGAACCTGAAATTCATTTGGGTTAGTTTCTTTTATATTTCTGAGAACTTACTTAAGCACTTAATTTCCTTTAAGCCAATTAAATAGAGCTCATTTACAAATTAATTTTGTCAATACCATTTGGGGATAGAGACACATCATATCTATAATGTACACACAGACATATAGACAGGCACAACTAGAGACCTCATAGCTTTGTTTTGAAACTTAGTCATAAATCAGATATTACAATATAAAACTCACTAGTTTATAAATAACAGTTGAAATAAGTTAAGTTTACTTGCTTGAGTTTAAAGTTTCTCCCTTTTTTCCCCTCAGTCTCAGGAATTAGAGATGGTCTAGATAAGAGTAAGATAAGAGTTCCTGAGAGCCTTGGTAGAACATTTACATCTCAAAGGCACAGGGAGAGAAATTTGAGCTCCTCCTAGAAGAGTTTTGTTCCTTTAGGGTCAGAATTTGGAAAAGATGTTTTATCAAGCTAGCTTTCTCTAATTGCATAAGCAAAAACCAGTTTTGGAATGTCAAAAAAGAGCCTCATCTTGGCCATTTCAGGGCAGAATTTCCTTAGTTCCCAACTAAGTATATACTTGTGGAGGGTGGCCAAGATGGTTGAGTAAAGAACCTGTGCTCACCTCCTCTCACGAGCACACCAAAATCACAACTATCTGCAGAACAACCATCAATGAAAAAGACTGGACCCTACAGGAAAAGAGCTTCTACAACTAAAGACATAGAGAAGGAATCACAGTAAGATGGGTAGGAGGGGTGGACTCATGATGTAATCAAATCCCATACTCACTGTGTGGGGACCCACAAACTGGAGAATAATTATATTGCAGAGGTTCTCCCACAGGAGTGAGAGTTCTGAGCCCCACATCAGGCTCCCCAGCCTGTGGGTCCAGCACGGGGAAGAGGAGCCCCCAGAGCATTTGGCTTTGAAGGCTAGTGGGACTTAATTGCAGGAGCCCCACAGGACTGGGGGAAATAGAGACTTCACTCCTAAAGGGCATACATAAAACCTCATGTGCACCGGGTCCCAGGGCAAAAGCAGTAATTTGATAGGAGCCTGGGGCAGACCTCTCTGCTGGTCTTGGAGACTCTCTTGGAGAGGCAGAGGTGGTGGTGGTGGTGGTGGTGGCTGTGACTCACAATGGGGACATAGACATGAGTGTCAGACATATTTGGGAACATTCAACTGCATGAACACTCCTGGTTGCTGCCATCTTGGCTCATTAGCACCAAGACGTGGCCCCACCCAACAGTCTGAAGGCTCTAGTACTGGGACGCCTCAGGCCAAACAACTAACTGGGAGAGGACATGGCCCCACCCATCAGCAGACAGGCTTCCTAAAGACTTCCTGAGCCCACAGCCACCTCTAGACATGCCCCAAGACATGGCCCTGCCCACCAGAGGGCCAAGACCCAGGTCCACCCACCAGTGGGCAGGCACCGGCCTTTCCCACCATGAAGCCTGTATAAGCCTCTAAACCAGCCTCACCTACCAGGGGGCAGATACCAGAAGCAAGAAAACTATAA
This sequence comes from Orcinus orca, assembly GCF_937001465.1. Lineage (NCBI taxonomy): Eukaryota > Metazoa > Chordata > Mammalia > Artiodactyla > Delphinidae > Orcinus > Orcinus orca. The sequence continues at coordinate 100,653,341 of NC_064580.1, read as the reverse complement.
CCCCACAGACTGTGGAATGAGTCTGCTAACAGCAGGTTAGACCCTACCCTAGGACCAGCTGGGACCTGGTCCTGCCCACTAGCAGGCCAACGCAATTTTTGGGACACCCCATGCCCCATAATCAATTGTGTAAGGAACCGGCCCCCACCCCAACAATCTGAAACAAGCTCTGGGATCTCTGGGCCCTGTAGCCAGACTCCAGGAATCAGCTCTGCCTGCCAGTTATCCAGCACTAACCCCAGGATCTGGCTTTACCTGCTAGTAGGTGGGCAACAGCCCCAGAGTCTTCAGGACCCTGAACCTGACCACCAGTGAGCCAGCTCTAACCCTGGGGTCCCCTAGGGTTCTGCAATCAGCCACCTCCAGACGAGGCCCCACTATACAGCCAGCAGCATCTGCACGAGGCAGAGCCTGGCAACCAACCAGACTAGGGGCCAACCAAGCCTACCAGACCATCCACATGGTCAGCCAGCCACAAGAGAAGGGCCCACGCAGCCCTCTTGGGGGAGTCCCTAGGGCATATGTCTTGGGTGACGAGAGGGAGTGTACTGCTGGAATGCACAGGACATCTCCTACAGAGGGTCACTTCTCCAAGGTCAAGAAATGTAACTAACCTACCACATACATAAAAGTACAAATAGCAACTTAGAAAAAATGAGGCAGCAGAGGAATATGTTCCAGACGAAGGAACAAAACCCCAGAACAACTAAGTGAAGTGGAGATAGGCAGTCTACCCAAGAAAGAGTTCAGAGTAGTGCTCATAAAGATGATCCAAGAAATCGGGAGGAGAATGGATACACAGAGTGAGAAGTTAGAAGTTTTAAACAAAGAGTTAAAGAACAATCAGAGATGAAGAACACAATAACTGAAATAAAAAACACACTACAAGTAATCAAATAGTGGAATAAAAGATACAGAAGAATGGATCAGTGAGCTGGAAGACAGTAGTTGAAATCACTGCCACTGAACACAAAAAAGAATGAAAAGAAATGAGGATAGTTTAAGAGACCTCTGGGACAACCTCAAGCATAATATTCACATTATGGAGGTCCAAGAAGGAGAAGAGAGAAAGGGCCTGAGAAAATATTTGAATAGATAATAGCTGAAAACTTCCTTAACCTGGGAAGGAGAACAGTCCCACAAGTCCAGGAAGCACAGAGAGTCCCATACAGGATTAACCCAAAGAGGAACACGCCAAGATACATTGTAATCAAAATGACAAAATTAAAGATAAAGAGAGAATATTAACTAGTAACTGTAAATATATATGCACCCAACATAGGAGCACCACAACCTACAAGGCAAATATTAACAGACATAAAAGGAGAAATCAACAGTAACACAATAATAGTGGGGGACTTTAACACCACACTTACATCAATGGACAGATCATCCAGACAGAAAATCAATGAGGAAACACAGGACTTAAATAACACATTAGAACAAATAGATTTAATTGATATTTATAGAGCATTCCACCTGAAAGCAGAAAACACATTCTTCTCAAGTGCACATGGAACATTCTCCAGGATAGATCACATGCTGGGCCACAAAGCAAGCCTCAGTAAATTTAAGAAAATTGAATTCATATCAAGCATCTTTTCAGACCACAACACTATGAGACTAGAAATCAACTACAAGAAAAAAACTGCAAAAAACACAAACACGTGGAGGCTAAACAATATGGTACTAAACAACAGTGGATCACTGAAGAAATCAAAGAGGAAATTTAAAAATGTCTAGAGACAAATGGAAATAAAAAATACCTAGAGACAAATGAAAACACAACAATCCAAAACCTATAGGATGCAGCAAAAGCAGTGCTAAGAGAGAAGTTTATAGCTATGCAAGATTACCTCAGGAAACAAGAAAAATTTCAAATAAACAACCTAACCTTGCATGTGAAGGAGCTAGAGAAAGAAAAACAAACAAAACCTAAAGTTAGTAGAAGGAAAGAAATCATAAAGAGCAGAGAAGAAATAAATGATAGACACTAAAAAAATAATAGAAAAGAACAAGGAAACTAAAACCTGGTTCTTTCAAAAGATAAACAAAATTGATAAACCTTAAGCTACACTCATCAAGAAAAAAAGGGAAAGGGACAAATCAAAATCAGAAATGAAAATGGAGGAGTTACAACCGACACCACAGAAATACAAAGGATCATAAGAGACTACTATGAGCAACTATATGCCAATAAAATGGACAACCTAGAAGAAATGGACAAATTCTTAGAAAGGTACAATCTCCCAAGACTGAACCAGGAAGAAATAGAAAATATGAACAGACCAATTACCAATACTGAAATCAGTAATTTAAGAACTTCCAACAAACAAAAGTCTAGGACCAGATGGCTTCACAGGTGAATTCTATCAAACACTTAGAGAAGGGTTAACACCTATTCTTCTGAAACTATTCCAAAAAATTTCAGAGAAGGGAACACTTTCAAACTCATTCTATGAGGGCACCATCACCCTGATACCAAAACCAGACAAAGATACCACAAAAAAAGAAAATTACAGGCCAATATTACTGGTGAATATAGATGCAAAACTCCTCAACAAAATACTAGCAAACTGAATCCAACAATACCTTAAAAGGATCACACACAATGATCAAGTGGAATTTTTCCCAGGGATGCAAGGATTTTTTAATAACCACAAATCAATTAATGTGATACACCACATTAACAAATTGAAGAATAAAAAACATGATCATCTCAATAGATGCAGTAAAATCTTTTGATAAACTTCAACATCCATTTATGGTAAAAAACAAAACAAAACAAATAAAACTCTCCAGAAAGTGGGCATAGAGGGAACATACCTCAACATAATAAAGGCCATATATGACATACCCACAGCTAATATCATACTCAAGGGAGAAAAGCTGAAAGCATTCCCTCTAAGATCAGAAACAAGACAAGAATTCCCACTCTCTCCACTTTTAATCAACATAGTTTTGGAAGTCCTAGCCACAGCAATCAGAGAAGAAAAAAGAAACAAAAGGAATCAAAATTGGAAAGAAAGTAGTAAAACCGTCACTGTTTGCAGATGACATGATACTACACATAGAAAATCCTAAAGATGCTACCAGACAAGTACTAGAGCTCATCAATGAAACTGGAAAAGTTGCAGGATACAAAATTAATATACAGAAATCTGCAGCATTTCTATACACTAACAACAAACTATCAGAAAGAGAAACTAATGAAACAATCGCATTTACCATCGCATCCAAAAAAATAAAATACCTAGGAATAAACCTACCTAAGGAGGCAAAAGACCTGTACTCTGAAAAATATAAGGTGCTGATAAAAGGCCACACAAACAGATGAAAAGGTATACTGTGTTTTTGGATTGGAAGAATCAATATTGTTAAAATGACTATACCACCCAAGGCAATCTATAGATTCAAAGCAATCCCTATCAAATTACCAATGACAACATTTTTCACAGAACTGGAACAAAAGAATTTTTAAAATTTTTTATGGAACCACAAAAGACCACAAATAGCCAAAACAATCTTGAGAAAGAACAGAGCTGGAGAAATCATGCTCCCTGACTTCAGACTATACTACAAAGCTACAGTAATCAAAACAGTACAGTACTGGGGCGTCCCTGGTGGCGCAGTGGTTGAGAGTCCGCCTGCCGATGCAGGGGACATGGGTTCATGCCCCGGTCCGGGAAGATCCCACATGCCGCGGAGCGGCTGGGCCCATGAGCCATGGCTGCTGAGCCTGCATGTCGGGAGACTGTGCTCCGCAACAGGAGAGGCCACAACAGTGAGAGGCCCGCATACCGCAAAAACAAAACAAAACAAAACAGTATGGTACTGGCACAAAAATAGAACTATAGATCAATGGAACAGAACAGAAATCCCAGAAACAAACTCACGCACTTATGGTCAATTAATCTACTGCAAAGGAGGCAGGAATATACAATGGCGAAAAGAATATCTCTGCAATAAGTCGTGCTGGGAAAACTGGACAGCTACATGTAAAAAATGAAATTAGAACATTCTCTAATACCACATACCAAAATAAACTCAAAATGGATTAAAGACCTAAATGTAAGACCAGATACTATAAAATTCCTAGAGCAAAGTATAGGCAGAACAGTCTTTGACATAAATCACAGCAATATTTTTTTGATCCATTTCCTAGAGTAATGGAAACAAAATCAAAAATGAACAAATGGGGTCTAATGAAACTTAAAAGCTTTTGTACAGCAAAGGAAACCATAAATAAAACAAAAAGAAAATCTATGTACTGGGAGAAAATATTTGCAAACAATGCAACTGACAAGGGCTTAATTTCCAAAATATACAAATCACTCATACAGCTCAATAGCAATAAAACAAACAACCCTATCAAAGAATGGGCAGAAGATCTAAGTAGACACTTCTCCAAAGATGACATACAGATGGTCAACAGGCATATGAAAAGATGCTCAACATCACTAATTATTAGAGAAATGCAAATCAAAACTACAATGAGATATCACCTCACTACAGTCAGAATGGCCATCATCAAAAAGTCTACAAATAGGGCTTCCCTGGTGGCGCAGTGGTTGAGAGTCCACCTGCTGATGCAGGGGACGTGGGTTTGTGCCCCAATCTGGGAAGATACCACACGCCGCGGAGCAGCTGGGCCCGTGAGCCATGGCCGCTGGGCCTGCGCGTCCGGAGCCTGTGCTCCGCAACGGGAGAGGCCACAACAGTGAGAGGCCCGTGTACTGCAAAAAAAAAAAAAAAAGTCTACGAATAATAAATGCTGGAGAGGGTGTGGAGAAAGGGGAACCCTCCTACACTGTTGATGGGAATGTAGATTGGTGCAGCCACTGTGGAGAACAGTATGGAGGTTCCTAAAAAGCTAAAATAGAGTTAACTTCTGATCCAGCAATCCTACTCCTGGGCATATATATGGACAAAACTATAATTCAAATAGATACATGCACCCCAATGTTCATTGCAGCACTATTTACAATAGCCAAGACATGGAAGCAACCTAAATGTCCACTGACAGATGGATGGATAAAGAAGATGTGGTACATATATACAGTGGAATATTACTCAGCCATTAAAAAGAATGAAATAATGCCATTTGCAGCAACATGGATGGACCTGGAGATTATCAGACTAAGTAAGTCAGAGAAAGATAAACATTATATGATATCATTTGTATGTGGAATCTAAAAGAATGATACAAATGAACTTATTTACAAAACAGAAATAGATTCAAAGACAACAAATTTATGGTTACCAAAGGGGAAAGGGCAAGAGGGATAAATTGGGAATTTGGGATTAACAGATACACACTATTATATATAAAATAGGTAAACAATAAGGACCTACTGTATAGCACATGGAACTATAGCCAATATCTTATAACAACCTATATTGGAAAATTATCTGAAAAAGAATATATGTGTGTGTGTGTGTATTACTGAATCACTAGCTCTATACCTGAATCATTGTAAATCAACTATACTTCAATTTTTAAATATTAAATTATTAAAAATTTATGCCAGATATAAGGATTAAAAAAAGTGAGAATATTAAAAGCAGCAATGGAAAAGCAACAAATAACATAAAAGGGAACTCCCATAAGGCTGTCAGCTGATTTTTCAGCAGGAACTCAGCAGGCCAGAAGGGAGTGTCATGATATATTTAAAGTGATGAAAGGGAAAAACCTATGACCTAGAATACTCATCCAGCAAGGCTCTCATTCAGATTTGATGAAGAAATCAAAAGCTTTACAGATAAGCAAAAGCTAAAAGAATTCAGCACCACCAAACCAGCTTTACAGTAAATGTTAAAGGAATTGTCTAGGTGAAAAAGAAAAGGCCATAACTAGAAACAAGAAAATTACAAAATGGAAAAGTTCACTGGTAAAGGCAAACATACAGTAAAGGCAGGAAATCATGCACACAAAAACCTAGTATGGAGGATAAAAGACAAAAGTAGTAAAATCATCTGTATCCACAATAAGCAGTTAAGGGATACACAAAACAATTAGATTGTTTGTATGATTGTATTGTATTTTACATATAATTAGGTGTCTGTAAAATATGATGTCAAAAACAGTCATCATGAGGGGAGGAGAGTACAAATGCAGGGTATCTAAAATGCATTTGAAATCAAGAGCTCAGCAGCTTAAAACAATAATATTAATATGTATTTATAGACTGCTATAGAAAAACCTCATGGTAATTGTAAACCAAAAATCTATAATAGACGTACACGCAAAAAAGAAAAATGAATCCAAACGTAATACTAAAGATAGTTATCAGATCACCAGAGAACAAAAGAAGAAAGGGGGAAAAAAGACCTATAAAGACAAATCCAAAATAATTAACAAAATGGCAATAGGAACATACATATTGATAATTACCTTACATGTAAACGCCGACCAAAGACTGGCTGACTGGATATTAAAAACAAGACCCGTATATATGCTGCCTATAAGAGACTCACTTCAGATCTAGAGACACATACATTCTGAAAATGAGGGGATAGAAAAAGTTATTCCACGCAAATGGAAACCAATTAAGTAAGTACTTGCAAGTATACATTTTGTGTGTACCTAAACCCGGCTGGGGTATTAGTCAGAGGTTATCTGGTGCTCCTTTTACTTCTGTTTGGGAGACTCTAGTATAGTACTCAATTTAAAGTTGTTCTTTTGCTGGGATAAAATCACTGTTGAAAACTGTGTGATGGGTAGATGGGCTGTTGGTAAGATTAACTCTTCTAGGTGTCACCCTGGAGTCGTTTCAGCTCTTTCACATGTCTCAGTTTCTCTCCCCAGAAGCCTAAAACCACCATGGGCACTCAGTGTCTTCCAATTGAGCAAAATCTTCCCAGTGTCTTTCAACTGGAGAATCCCTAAGTATCTTTCAACTGAGCAAAATTTTAGTCTTTCAACTGATAAATCTGGTTCCTTTTTAATGCACCACCAAATAAAACTCAGGATCATCAACCAAGATGGGTGATCCAAGACCAAGAGAGAGTCACCCAAATTTGTGTGGACTTGCTGGGGAGGAGGACGGGCACAAGGTGCCCTTGCTGGTACCAAGGCTCCAGATCCTCCTAGAATTCAGGCAAAGGAGAGATGTCTGCTCTGGGTTCTCTCGTGGTCACCCAAACTGTCAACTGAAATAAAAAATGCAGAACATGAAAGCTGTGAGTTTCAATTTTATTCAGGGATTTACTGAGGACTAGAGCCCAGGAGACAGCCTTTCAGATAGCTCTTAGGAACTGCTGTGAAGCGGTAGGGGGGCCACCAGGATATATATGAATTTCGGGTGCTGGGGAATACATGTAGTCAAGTATATATCTTGGTAAAAGATTACCACTAATCACAAAAACAGATCTCTCAAGTTAATGATTTTGGTGCTAATCTATGTATGGGAAGATGCAAGAATCTGGGGTCATTAAAATTCTTCCTGAGATATGCATCTTAACTATCTAGGGGCCCATATATCCAAAACACAGATACTTCATCCTGTTTTTCATCCTGAATTCCTTTCAGGGTATGCTGAATGTCAGGGTCTGCAGCAGCTAATGACTTGATCCTTGTAGAATTGGATGTGGGGAAACATTCTTTGTTTTACAATACATACACATACATACACAATACATAGACATACATACACATACAGACAGATGCAAGCAGAGATCTTAGAGCTTTTGTTTAAAAATGTTTAGCCATGAGAAATGTATGATCATGTAAAATTCACCAGTTCATGAAAGAATAGTTGGATTGAAATTGTGTTTCCCGCAGATGGAATAAGTTTACCTGCTCAGATGGCTAAAGCTTTTTACTAGTACTCAATATTTGTGAAGAAGACTTTTTTTTAAAATAAATTTTATTTATTTATTTATTGGCTGCATCGGGTCTTCGTTGCGGTGCTCGGGCTTCTCGTTGTGGGGGCTTCTCTTGTTGCAGAGCACGGGCTCTAGTAGTTATAGCACGTGGGCTCAGTAGTCGTGGCTCGCAGGCTCCAGAGCGCAGGCTCAGTAGCTGTGGCACACGGGCTTCGTTGCTACATGGCATGAGGGATCTTCGGACCAGGGCTTGAATCCGTGTCCCCTGCATTAGCAGGCGGATTCTTAACCATTGTGCCACCGGGGAAATCCCTCAAGTACACTTCTTAAATGAATGATCTTGTCTAATTGGAATGTACCACATAGTGACCACTGTGATTCTAGATGGTCTTAGTAAGATTTTGCCATTTTTGTAGATATTGACAGCTTCTGGGACCACAGTTCTTAGACACAGAATTAGCAGGTGTGCCACAAGGTGGTGTGCTTAATTCTTTGAAACTTGAGAATCCCATTTCTTTAGCTAAGTCTTGGGTATCTCAGAGCGAAATTAATACCTAAGAGGAATGTGCCAGTGGGTTGGGGATTTTGTGGTGTTTTACAGCATGCCTGTTTGCATAGAACTCTTCTTTGTTTTTTTTTTGTTTTTTTGCGGTACGCGGGCCTCTCACTGTTGTGGCCTCTCCCGTTGCGGAGCACAGGCTCCGGACGCGCAGGCTCAGCGGCCATGGCTCACGGGCCCAGCCGCTCCGCGGCATGTGGGGTCTTCCCAGACCGGGGCACGAACCCGTGTCCCCTGCATCGGCAGGCGGACTCTCAACCACTGCACCACCAGGGAAGCCCTAGAACTCTTCTTGAGGTTGGCGGGTAAGGTTAGAGTTAGGTGGCAAGCACTCTAACGGCTTTTAAGTGCTTGACCTGTACCCACCAATTTTGTGGCTATGGCTTCTGAGATTCCTGTTAGCAATAGATCTATTATTCCTTTCATGAGAAGATTTCTTTACAGTGGCAGACATCCTAATGGTTTTTAATAGTCTGACTTGTACCTACTTAGATTTTGATGTGCCATTGGTCAAAACAGTCGAATTTCTTGTCTTAATTTGTTCCCCCAAGTCCCACTCTGGCTTATGCTGTGGACTTACCTTGAGGCTTTGTGACTCCCCTAACAGCTGCCATCTTGCTTTCTCAGATTGAAGAGTACCCATTATTTTCCCCTGTCGAAATAATCCTCCCTAATTCAATGAGACTTACTGTTTCTGGCTGCCTGTGCCCAGTTCTTGAGACCTATGAGGACTTCCTGAAGGCAGCTTACCTTGTAGATGAAGCTGGCAACAAACTCAAATGTTGTGGTGCAGTAAGTCTCACCCAGAACAATCTGGAGTCTTTCATATCCTAATTTTCCACTCAGAAGGATGAGGACAAACAAACTTAAAGAGCTCAGAACACAAAATAAGCAGGGATAAACCCAAGAGAAGCTTACCAGAGATCCCGGAGAGTGGCTGAAGAGGCCGCAAACTAAAAGGGCTCTGTGGGTAACTTCACCTGTGTTTTGAAGCGGTTCATGGGATCTTCAGTAGCTGTCTTCAGGTCCCAACTCATTGCCAAAACCGTCAGTTGACAAAACAAAACAACTTAGTAATGAGCTTGATGTCCTTTATTTACGGGAAAACAGTCCACGGATTGGGGGAGTACAATGCCTCACAAGTAGTGAAGCGCTCTCCCTGAGGGATTTTGGCAAGAGCGAGTTTTATAGAGTTGAAAGAGGCAGTGCCAAAACAGGGCATGATTGGCTACGAGGTCGGGGATTTCCTTATAAGGCTAGCAAGTCCTGTTTTCTGAGGTAAATTGCTAAAGCTGAGCTGGAGGATAGTGATTGGTGTATGATAAAATTCCTTGACAGGTGTTTCCTATAAGTGCTGGCTGATTTAGGTTTAGGTTTGTGATGTGGGCCTGGCCACCCGGGTGGGCTTCACTATATGGGTCCTGATATCTGAATCACCTTTATCAATAGGTACAGCAATAGTGTTTGCTGTAGCATAACTTCCCCTTTGGCTGGTTAAGAGGGAATTAAGGACTGCATGATTGTCCATAACAATCCTAACTAATGGGTTTAGACTAGTTTGTCTTTCGAAGCTGAATTTGTGTTACTTATGATTTTTGTTAGGGTCTAAGGCAAGTTTTGAGCCGTGTTTGTCAGTGATATTATCCCTAATGGGGGAATTGCCAGTTACATAGTATGCATGAAAACAGAGTTACTTATACCTTCTGGGAGTTTTGTTTTGTTTTGTATTTTGTTTGGTTTTTTTGCAGTACTCGAGCCTCTCACTGTTGTGGCCTCTCCCGTTGCAGAGCACAGGCTCCGGACGCACAGGTTCAGTGGCCATGGCTCATGGGCCCAGCCGCTCCGCGGCATGTGGGATCTTCCCGGATCTGGGCGCGAACCTGTGTCCCCTGCATCGGCAGGCGGACTCTCAACCACTGTGCCACCAGGGAAGCCCCCTGTTTTGTTTTTTAATAAGCTTGGGTGCACTGCATTTTGAAGGTTTCTGGGTCGTATTTTTTCCAGAGAAACAGGATCCACAGGAGGGATGGTACCTCTAAATATGTAAAAGTGTCTCACAATTACCCTGAATACACAGGATAAATCAGTGTGTGGCAGATCGGTGTAAGCCTATCCACATAAAATGGAGTACTCTAGTTGGAAGTAAACTGTACTGGACGTATAAGTATCATTTATCACAACAGGGGTAAGCCAGTTTGGTGTCCTTCGAGGCAGACAAATTTTTGAGTGGAACTACATAGTTCAGCAAAGCAGGGTGTTTTCTGAAGAGGACGAACTGACTGTCGTGGTCAAGAAAGCCTCAATAATGTTGCCTACTCCTGATTGGCAGGTCTCGCTGATGGTATTATAATAACCTTAGCAAAAGCCTTCTGATAATGTGAGGTCAAGGTCCATTTTTATAAGGCTGAAGGTTGGGATTAATGATATGAGGGAAGCTTAAGTGCCAGAAGGGGCCTATAAAAGGGAATCTGTCTTCCGAGATGTTTAAATATCAGTGTCAGCAGGGTCTGGTGGAGGATACTAGATCCAGCAATCAGTTAAATTCAGAGCAGCACCTATGACTGGGAAAAACATATAGGAGAGTTTTCCCTGAAGTGGCAGAAGAGGGCAATAGGGGTTCAAAAATAATAGGATGAAGATAAGGGAGATCACATAGCGTTCTGGAGGGTGTAAAAGTGTCTTAATAGGTAATATTAGTAGAAGGGCAAAGGGACAGAAAAAGAATGTTGAAAAATGAGAAAATTAATCTCACTCTGTCATCTTGGGTGGAACCTATCCCCTTCCAAAGACAGCAGCTTTTGTTGTCTCAGGGAGAAGTTGCCCACTTCCGCTGTTAGCGGCTTCTGGAAGATTCCTAACAATCCTTAGTCTAAGGTCTTCTGATGAAATAGATGTCCAGTAGTGTGGGAGGAAGTGATGTATATATTTTAAGTTAAACATTTTATATACTGAAAAAAAATCTAAGTATCAATACCTTGGAGTTTTACTGATATATCAGTTGTTAATAGTACCAACAAGAAAGTTTTCACTAAGGGTCAATGGAAGTTTTATTTCTGTTGCCTATTTCAGAAGACCAAACCTCCAGGTGGCAGATCACATGGAGGATGTGGTCATAAAGTTGGAGATATTTTATGAATCTCCTGGAATATACAGTCACATTAGCTTGTAATAGAGTAGAACCTGGGATTGGAAGTGAAATTCCCAAATGCATGAGGCAGTTTTTTATTAACATATAAGGAGGAAACTTGTGGATCCTTGAGTGGTTTATCATCATCGGGCTAATGGCAGTACTTTGGGCCTGGGAAGTCTGAGGGTTTTTGAGAGCTTTAATAATTAAAATTTTAGAATTCTGTTAATTTTCTTTATTTTTTTCTGAGTTTGAATATGGTATGTACAGAGGAATTTCTGAGTAAAATGTAATATTTTAAAGGATTTTAAAATGGCAATACCAGCAAAATGTGTGTCCCTGTTACTGGAGAGATACCTTGGGATTTCCCATATCAGGAGTGGGAAACCATTTCACTCAGCTCTCCAGCAAGCAGAGGCCTCAACCCACCCTAAGAATACACAACAATAACCAGAACACACTCATTGCCCATTTGGAGATGTTTAAGGGGACCTCGAGGCTCTGGTTCCTATTTCCTACCTTTACAGACTTTCAGGATTTGTGAGATTACAGGTAGGACATGCCTCAGCAATACCTCTTACCATTTCCCCACTACTGTTGGTTCAGTGCTGTGGCCAAACCACCTCTGCTATTAAGGGTGATACCATGAAGTGTTTTTGCTAAAATCTGTTTTTATCATGGTTATCTTAGATAATGGCAAAGCATCTCAAGGTCTTTTAAGTCACCATTTATTTTATAGAGGTTCCTAGAGAGGTCAGGAAATCTTCTTCTAAACCATGAGGACATCATGGAATTAACCTAAAATCACATATTTATTATCCGTATGAAATATCCTCCTTTATATTTTGTCAGTTAGCCTGAGCAAGGGCAATTAAGTTAGCTATCAGAACTGATTTAATTTCTATGAAAAGCTTATATTTCAAGGGGACATTTAAGTCCGTAATATCATACCCTATTTAGCAATTTTTTAGTTTTACTTTTCCTGTTTGAACCATTAACAAATACAACTAAATCACAGTTATTTAAGAGTCTCTAGAAGGTCTGTCCAGGGCATAGATAATCTCCTAAAAGGCATAAGCAACCATGGGGGTTTTCTGTTTCAGGTGAAGGAAGCAGCGTGACTTACAGCTTGCAAAGTGGATATGTTTTGGTTATTGGATCTAAGCAATAGGACTTTCATGAGTCCTATGTAACTGAGTCAGTACCTCAAGTGCCTGTCCACAAATATTTTGAACAAAAAAGAAAAATGGTTTGTGAATCCAGAATCCTGGAAAAATGTTTGGAAGAGAGTCATTGCATCAGTCTTTGTGCTTAAATGTATGTTTCTTTTAACTTGAAATGTATTCAATCATTGAAAGATATAATTACCATATTTAATTATGCATAACTAACATAGGAAGATAAACTCTTAATTTGTTAAGTTTATCACCATTATTTTTACAGTTTGAACTTAATTAAAAGGTAGAAAAATTTATTCTTATTGTTCTTTCTTGTATAGAATTGAGAAGCCAATCTTCATATTCCCTAGTGGCCATTTCAGGAAACCCAAAGATAGTTTAGGCATAAAAGACATTTTAATAATTTTATTATTCTGAATTTGGAGCCTAGATTTGGGAGAGGCGAAATCAAGGCTAGCTGTCAGAGGAGATAAGGTGTAAGTCATAAGTATCTAAAGACAAGAAATATTTATAATCAACACTGTAAAACTACACTAGATTATACCAAGGCTAAAGCTGTATTGGGGGAAGACAGCAGCAGGGCCTCATATAAGCCAGTAGAGGAGGATGTTTGTTCATTTCTGAGATTTGGATGACATTCATATTTTGTCTGTGTTCAGACATGATTACACAGTGGTCTTGGTTTTGTCTCACTTCGTTACCATCATAGAGGGGCCTTGTCAGACGTTGGTGTGTGAATTTCTCTATGCTCACAGGAGAACAGGCTGAGCCTTGAGTGCCAGGCCAGCTTCCATATGCCAGGGGCTGTTTTCCTCTTTCTCATCAGTGACATAGACTCTGAGAGGACTGTCTTATCTGTATTTTAAGTGTCAGCTGTCAAGCCTTACAAGGAGCCCCTTCCATGAAATCTGAGTGTAGCAGTTTTGAAATAAGATTTTGAAACCCGGGAGTAAGTATGGGTCAAATCTGGACCTCAAGAAGAAGCCTGCAGGGTCTTTAAAAACTCATCTGGGCCCCTTTATCTCCAGTCAAATTTGTAAGAAATAAATCAGCAGCTAAAGCATCACTTTGCATTGGAGATTTTGCTGACCACCACGACCCCAACCCACACACATTTTGTTTACTCCCATCCAAATTTACCATTTTGGACTTTGTGCTCCTGATACAAACTTTCATAGACATTTTACTTAGTGATAAGTGTTTACGTCCCAGATCCGCAACTATACAGCTCAAGCAAAAGAACGTCTCTCATTCATCTTATTCAGGCCTTGGACAAAAGCCTGAAATTAAGCAGGTGCTCAATATTGTTTAATCGAGTAGTGAATTATTAATGAAAAACATTTAAACAGAAGACTCAACATAAAATGTAACTTTGAAAACTTCTCTATCCACAGGAAGTATGTTGAGTAAAAAGCAACAAAAGAGGAAGACTTAAGTCCGAAGTTCTTCCCTGGGGACATTTCACAAAGTGGACAAAATCTGATCAATTCCTCAGGAGTCGCTGCCAAGTTCCTTTACCTGGTTTTAAATTTAAAAAAAAAATTATTTATTTATTTTTGGCTGCATTGGGTCTTCCTTGCTGCGTGCGGGTTCTCTCCAGTTGTGGCGAGCGGGGTCTACTCTTCGTTGCTATGCATGGGCTTCTCATTGCAGGTGGCTTGTCTTGCTGCGGAGCACAGGCTCCAGGTGCACAGGCTTCAGTAATTGTGGTTCGCGGGCTCAGTAGTTGTGGCTTGTGGGCTCTAGAGCGCAGGCTCAGTAGTTGTGGTGCACGGGCCTAGTTGCTCCATGGCATGTGGGATCCTCCCGGACCAGGGATAGAACCTGTGTCCCCTGCATTGGCAGGCGGACTCTCAGCCACTGCGCCAGCAGGGAAGCCCCAATGGTTTTGTTTAAAAACCTTTCACCAATACTATTTGTTTCCCAGTAAGTCGTTGTCATCTCCCATCTTGTTGATCCTTAAAATACACCTTCCCATGAAGTGTTTCTGGGAAGGTATATGAAGGACAGAGGACCACTTCCCATTAAATTTGAAATGATTTGTTTTTATCTTTAAGAACATTTAACAGGGGATCTACCCTCTTAACAAATTTTTGAAGATGACACGATTGTATATGTAGAAAGTCCCAAAGAACTTACCCCAAAACTCAAAATAGAATGAAATACTTACATATAAACTTCAAAAACTGTACAGATTCTGTATACAAAGAAATTTTAAATGCTGATTAAAGAAATCAGAGAAGACCTAAATAAATGAAGAGATACACTATACTCATGGATTGGAAGAGTTATAATAAAGATGTCAGTTCTCCCCCAAATTGATCTATAGATTTCACACAATTCCCAGCAAAATTCCAGCAAAAAAAATTTTTGGTAGACATAGAAAAGCTTATTCTAAAATGTGTGTGGAGGGACTTCCCTGGTGATCCAGTGGCTAAGATCCTGCACTCCCAATGCAGGGGGCCTGGGTTCAATCTCCAGTCAGGGAACTATATCTCACATGCTGCAACTAAGAGTTCGCATGCTGCAACTAAAGATCCTGTGTGCTGCAACTAGGACCCGGCATAGCCAAATAAATAAATAGAGATTTAAAAAAAAATAAAATGTGTGTGGAAAAGCAAAGGACCTAGAATGGCTAAAACAATTTTGAAAAAGAAAAATAAAAAATCACTAGACTTGATGTTAAGGCTTATTATGCAGCTATAGTCATAAAGACGGTGTGGTATTTATTGGCAAAGGGCTATATACATAGATCAGTGGAAATTAATAGAGAACCCCCAGATAGACCCCAGGGTTAAGGATGAAGGCTGGTGGGTGTGGCTATTTAAGGGGTAGCACTAAGGAGCATTGATTGTGGTGGTTGTTCCATGACTCTACAAGATACAATTGCACAGAGTTATATATATATACACATACACATACAAATGAGTGCATGTAAAACTGGTGAAATATGAATAAGATCTATGGATTGTATCAATGCCAATTTCCTGGGTTTTTTTTTTTTTTACTCTTTTCCAGTTCCTGTTTTTTATTCTTTAAATTGCAGTAATAACTGACATATAACATTGTGTTTGTTTTAGGTGTACAGCCTAATGATTCAGTATTCATATATATTACAAAATAATCACCACAATAAATCTAATTAACATTTGTCACCACACGTAGTTACAAATCTTTTTTTTGTGATGAGAACTTTTAGGATTTACTCTCTAAGCAATTTTCAAATATACAATACAGTGTTATTAACTATAGTCACTGTGCTGTACATTACATCCCCAGGACACGTTTATTTTGTAACTGGAAGTTTGTACCTTTTGACCCCCTTTACCCATTTCATCCACCTGGTGTTTGATATTGTACTATATACATATACACCTCATTTTATTGCAATTCGCAGATAGTGCATTTTTTACAAATTGAGGGTTTGTGGCAACCCTGCATCAAGCAAGTCTATCAGCACCATTTGTCCAACAGCATTTACTCACTTCAGGTCTCTGTGTCACATTTTGGTAGTTCTCATAATATTTCAAACTTTTTCATTATTATTATATTTGTTATGATATCTGATCAATGATGTCACTACCGTGACTTGCTGAAGGCTCAGATGATGGTTAGCATTTTTTGGCAATAAAGTATTTTTTAATTAAGGTATGTACAGTTTTTTTTTAGACATAATGCTGCTGCAAACTTAACTGACTACAGTATAGTGTAAACATAACTTTTATACATACTGGGAAACCAAAAAGTTCACTTTATTGCGGTGGTCTGGAACTGAACCCACAATCTCTCCAAGGTATGGCTTTATTGCTATATAGGACATTATTACTGGTGAAACTGGATGAAGGGTGCATGGGACCACTTGTTCACTTTTTGGCACTTCCTCTTAACTTATAATCATTTCAAAATAAAAATTTTAAGCGACCCCACCCCCCAAAAAGCCATGTCACTTATTCAACTGTACCCACCTAAAACAAATGCTACAAACTCATCATAAGCTCATTTATACCAGGTTTTGTAAATATTATTTTGTCTAAATGGCAAATAATTTTTTTTCCTTCTTTTCACAATCAAATTCAGATGTGGGTCATCCTACTACAAAACTGGTCTAAACTCTTAACAAATGTCAATGGCACAAAAGACAAAAAGAGCAACAGATTGTTCCTGTGTCTTACATTTTAAAGGCAGAACAGGGACTTGACAATCAAATGCAATGTGTAAATTTTTATTGTATCCTGGATTAAAAAGAACATCTTTAAAGATACCTTTGCATGTAACAAACCCACAGGTATCATCATTCTCAGTGGTCAAAAGCTGAAAGCATTCCCTCTAAGGAACAAGGCAAGGATTCCATTGTCACCACTTTTATTCAACATAGCTTTGGAAGTCCTAGCCATGGCAATCAGAGAAGAAAAAGAAATAAAGGGAATCCAAATTGGAAAAGAAGAAGTAAAACTGTCACTGTTTGCAGATGACATGATACTATACAAAAGAAAATCCTAAAGATGCTACCAGAAAACTACTAGAGCTCATCAATTAATTCGGTAAAGTTGCAGGATACAAAATTAATACACAGAAATCTCTTGCATTCCTATACACTAACAATGAAAGATCAGAAAGAGAAATTAAGGAAACAATCCCATTTACCATCATGTCAAAAAGAATAAAATACCTAGGAATAAACCTACCTAAGGTGGCAAAAGACCTGTAGTCTGAACAATATAAGATGCTGATGAAAGAAACCGAAGACCACACAAACAGATGGAAAGATATACTGTGTTCTTGGACTAGAAGAATCAATATTGTTAAAATGACTATACTACCCAAGGCAGTCTATAGATTCAATGCAATCCCTATGAAATTACCAACAGCATTTTTCACAGAACTGGAACATAAAATTTTAAAAATTTTGTATGGAAACAAAAAAGACCTTGAGTAGCCAAAACAATCTTGAGAAAGAACAGAGCTGGAGGATTCACACTCCCTGACTTCAGACTATACTACAAAGCTACAGTAATCAAAACAGTATGGTACTGGCACAAAAGCAGAAATATAGATTAACAGGACAGAAAGCCCAGAAATAAACTCACGCTATGAACCTAAAATTGCTCTAAAAATAAAGTCTACAGGAATTCCCTGGCTGTCCAGTAGTTAGGACTCCACGCTCTCACTGCTGAGGGCATGGGTTCAATCCCTGGTCAGGGAACTAAAATCCCACAAGCTGTGTGGTGTGGCAAAAAAAAAAAAAAAAGAAAGTCTACTAAAAAAGGCAATTCTTTGTTGGTTTCATTACTTTTTGAGAATCAGCATTTGCTTTTTATGTTCATTGGTTAATTATAGGTTTTAAGTTGGATATTTACCTCCTTTGCCCATTTTTCTAAAGGAACTTTCTCTTTCATAGATTTGTTAGTGCTTTGAATATATTAGTGATTTTAGCCCTTTATCTGGAGGAAAGAAGAAATGGTGTGTTCAGGCCAATTGCTTTATGTGAACACTTAACAGACCAAAGGTGCATTCCTACAGACTGTGGGCCTTGTACAGTGAACCACCCAAGAAACCAGCTCTTTTTTTGAATAAAGGACAAGATGGAGTAAGCCTTTTCTCTTGCTTCAAAGGCATTTCAAGGCATTTGGGACATAGTTACTTACAGAGAAGAACTTTTGTACTTGGAAGGAAACAATGTAGATAAGCATTGGAAATAAGGTAGAAGATAGGTCGTAAGATACAGTCATCCCATCTCATCAGTTACCCTGGCATATGTTTGCAGAAGACTTGTCTTTTATTTATTCGTAAAAGGTGTCCTTATATTAAGAAAATCCATGATATGGGCACCATAGACCAAATGTTTGGGTCTCCTCCAAAATTCATATATTGAAACCTAATCTCCCAGTGTATTAGGAGGTGGGGCCTTAAATTATAAGGGTGGAGTCATGAATGGGATTAGTGCCCTTATTAAAGAGCCTCCAGAGAGCTTCCTTGCCCCTGCCACCATGTGAGGCTACAGCTAAAAGACAGCCATCTACGAACTAGGAAGTGGGCCTTCAGCAGACAGTGAATCTGCCAGTGCCTTGATCTTGGACTTCCAGACTGCCTAACTGTGAGAAATAAATTTCTGTTATTTATGTCACCCAGTCTATGAATGGACTAACATATGGGACTAAACTTTTTTCCTTGGTCATCTATATTTTACTTTATTATATTTATTTATTTATTGCAAAAGCAGAATTGTCACATTTATCATTCTTTCATTTTATGTCTCTGGGGCTTGTATCATACTAAGAGAGGTCTTTCTTATTCTTAAGACTATAAATACAAAATATTTTATAGTATCATCACCATGCACTTCCTCAAAGGACTACATTTCATATTACTCATTCACACAAAACCTTGAAATGGTACCATGAACAACAGGTTGTCAACTAGGGATGATTTTGCTCCCACCATGGAACATTTGGCCAGGTCTGGAGACATATTTTATCTACACACTGGGGGTGTGCTACTGACATCTGTGGGTAGAGGCCAGGGATAGAGCTAAACCCCTGCAATGCACAGGACAGCTCCCTCCCACCTCCAACAAAGAATTATCCAGCTCAAAATGTCCATATGGTGATGAGGTTGAGAAAACCTAACGTAAACCATCTCTCTTCCCTGGTTGTTCTGATACCCACTGTTTCGATCTTCTGTATAAAATCAAACATTGAAAAGAGTGAATGAGATGGAAAAGAAAGAAAAAGGGAGAAATTGGATAAGGAAATTTTGGTAAGTTGGAGAAAACCATCTTACCCCACTGATCGTATCCTTAACTCAGTCAGCCCCTGTAATTCAGCTCCAAAAGCTTAAATTTAACAAACATCATTTTATAAAGTACACCAGAAAAAGAGTTAGAATATTGGAGGAAAAAACCTGGCAAACATTACTGGCATACTACTAAGGGACAGAAGCATGAAGAGACTAATTATTATGTAAATGCCTTTATTTGAACTAATACATTGCTACCAGATTACATCACTTTTCAGAGTTAGAGTAACATTGTGATCTTGAAAACTATAGCAAACAGCTTGACAAAGCAAGAGTACATTAAGTCCTACATATATGTTTATTTTTTAGTGACCACATCTCCTTGTCTTAGGTGTAAAATTAGAAAATTTATTATACACTTAGCATACTTGGCCTACCGTATCCTGCCTAAATTCTGAGCCCACTCTCTCCTCAAAAGTGTCATATTCAACAGCACTTTAAATCTAAAGAGAGAGTTTGATGATACAGGTTTTAAAACAAATAAGCATATATTGAACCAAGTGTTTTAAGACAAAATATGTCAATTGTTTACAGCTTCGGTGTGAGAGGGAAGATGGAAATTCAAGGTACATTTTTCTTCTACCTATAATGTATGTTTTTTACTTACTTGAAGACCCCTTAAAAAAGTAGCAAAATCAGCAGTCTTATTTAATGTAATCAAAATATTCTTAAATGTACAAAAAAGGATCATGTAGAAAGAATACTGTAAAAAGATACTGATTTTTAAGAATAAACGAATATGAAAAGCTTCTATTACATTCTACACAGCCAGTTACTTCTGTAAATTTTCAGTACTAGAGAGATAAGCGAAGGATACTCATATCCAAATACCCTCTGACCACAGTTCTTGAATAAGAACTAGCATACTGGATGAAAAGCAGAATTATTGTCTAATAATATTCATATCCAATCATCTAAGCAAGTCCCAGGAGGTGGACATTCTAAGAGGGAAACAGAAACAGAGAGAAATACGTACAGCAATGGGAAACGTCAAGGGCAGCGATCTAGGAGGAGCGAGTAAATGATTTGGCTATGAGCACATTTCAGGTGGGCATGACAAATCCACCTTGACTACGGGAAAGAGGAGTTGTTATTAAAACTCTTTCCCCTGAGGGCTCCCATGATGAGCTTAGTCTTGTTAAAAGTCCTTTAAATAACCAATGGTTCCTTAAGCCATGAGCACTTCACCTGGAAATTGCTGACCTGCTAATCATGCACTTGGGAGCAAGGTTGTTTTTATTCAAATTGGTTATTTTACACTCTCTTCATTCCCCTGCCCATCAAGCATGCAAACACAGTCATGACCATCTTGGGCTTTACTTCCACAAGGTCTTCCGGGAGAGCGTACACCCTGGCTCCAATTCTTCTAGCCATTGACACTGCGTACCTATTTTTGGAGGAAACAATAATTAAGGTGAAATTCTGGTCAGTCAAGGGCACAACATGAGACATGTATTTCCTCTTATATAATCATTTGTCTGGGACGCAAAACTTCTATAGTGAAAGTTCAAATCGGAATGATTTCATTTTTCGTTATTTTGTTTTCTGTTTTATTTTGTTTGTGAGGTCACTTATAAGTGACACCAGATTTTTAAGCTCTACTATTTTGGGCTGATAATATTTATTCACTCTTTTTCTACAATATAAAATGAGAAATAATTTTGGAGCACTGATTTGATATGAAAAAAATAGTTTTCTAGAATATATAATTACCCAGATTGATATTCTCGTTGAGCATGTAATAAGATAATAGTAACTCTCATGAGATCTTAGAGATTTGGGGTGGAAAAAATTATGCCAGACGCAAAACACAAGTTGGTAGATGCAGTGAATACTTCCAAATATTCAAGGGAGGGGAGAGAGCCTACATGGTACATGGCCAGAGTGGCCGAAGCAAGGAATGCAAAGTGTAGAGAAAGGAAGGGAGAAAAGAACATGACATGTCCAGCTGGGGAAATCTGCAGGAGCTTCCCTCAATTAATACACAAGGCATTTCTAGGTGTTCTGTAACAGGAATCTTTAAAGATGATCAAGCATCTGAAAAAAGAAGCCTCAGGAGTTCTCTATAAATTATGGATATTAAATCTTTATCATATTACGCTACAAATATTTTTTTAAGGAGGGCAGAAATGACGTGCTTAACCACGAAGTTTTGCAGTAATGTTTCTTAGCTATCCTGTGAAGCCCAGCTGGGGGCTGATTTTCAGTGTGTACTGGGAAAGTTTTCATGGGTTACCCGTGAAACCAGATCACAGTCTAGGTCTTTGGAGAAGAGAAGAGACAGGTGGAAAAGACCTCAATACTGTTGAAACACAGGAAACTTTCAAGGCACAGTTCCACCTGAGGGTTTAGCATCCTACCCACTTAAGGGACCAAGATAATAAACTCAACATACATAGTAAATTGGTCTATGCACAGTAAGAGAGACATCACTAGATAATGTGCGTTAAAAGAGTGCGACAGAAGAATACTCTTATCAAAGGCATGGTTATTCTTAGCTCATCTTTCACTTGTGAGTTTGCAGCTAAGTTGCATTAAAACATACATTATTTCTGTAATCTACTAAAGCAACGACTGACTGAGCACCTACCTACTAGGTCAGGTGCAACGCTAGGCTCTTACAGATTTTATACATTTCAAAATCTCCAAGGTAAGTATTATTATTATTATTTGCAGTACGCGGGCCTCTCACTATTGTGGCCTCTCCCGTTGCGGAGCACAGGCTCCGGACGCGCAGGCTCAGCGGCCATGGCTCACGGGCCTAGCCGCTCCGCAGCATGTGGGATCTTCCTGGACCGGGGCACCAACCCGTGTCCCCTGCATCGGCAGGCGGACTCTCAACCACTGCGCCACCAGGGAAGCCCTCCAAGGTAAGTATTATTGATCCCATTTTACTGATGAGGAATCTGAGGCTAGAAGAGGTTTCCCCCAGGTGACATCATTCTCAAGTGGCAGAACCTGAATGAGAATGCAGGTCTGCCTGACTATAACGCCTGTGCTCTTGCCAGGATATTATGCAGCATCCCTTACTTGGCATTATTGTGCTTGTCATCTTCTGTTAGATTGCCGCTCTTAACAAGGTCATAGTTTATGCAGCCTGGCTGGATGGCATCAATTAAATCCACAACTGCCAAACTGGAGCTGATCGTCTTGTCCTAGTGTAAAAGGACAATACATCTGAGAATTTCAATGTGTACAAATTAACGTGGATTACCTATATAAAGCTGCCAGAAACAAAGTCCAGTGAATTAAAAAAGAATCACGCCATTGGCCCAACAATGATTCTCACTCACAAAGAAACCAAAAGCTAGCCTTCCAAATTATAGATACTTTCTAGAGCAAACAGTGTTTAATAGTCAAACATGGAATTCTTACCTTAAAACTCTGAATGGAAGTTGATTTTCCAGCTTCACTCAATGTTCTGTTCACCCAGCTTACAATGATGTCATCATTAGCTTTCTGACCGTCTCCAAGATCTTCCAGGACATTGAGGGTATATCTAAAAGAAGCAGAAGAAAAGGTCCTGATCTACTTCATGAGAAAAAATTCAATTAGAAAGATGCTTTATCTTTAATTTCTTCTCTTTAGGTTTAGATTTCATGGAAAGAGAGTTGCACTGTATGAAAAAAAAACAACCAACATTTCAAGTAGTAGTGGCTTGCCATTGAGCTGCCTTTTGCACTGGTGGGGGGAAGATTCTCAGTGCTTTAATGAGTAAGCCCAACAGTCTACTGCAGTCTCATTTTGTACTAGTCCAACCATGGTAAGGACTTAAAATAAGCTGTGCTTTGGCTGGTACCCAGTTATAATGAATGCTTTTCAGCATTACAGTTAAGAGATCTTTCTCAAATGTATACATGGGGTATTCATAATTTTTGCTATTTTTATTCACCGACACTAAATGAGGCTCAAGTCTGTCAGGCTTCCTATGCAAAAAGGGAAATAGTCACAGTTCTGCTGCCTCACTTTCAAGAAGCCATCTCTCATTGGCCATCCAACATATATTCATTACTTAAGCTCACTTCAGAGTCTAAACACAGAAATTTCAAAGATGTAGTCCTCGATACATTTGCTTAAAAATAATAAGGACTAGATCACAGACTTGTATTATAGTGAAGCTTAAACAGCTAAAATTGTGTACCATACCTTCTCATCAGCTGCCAGACTAGAGCTAAAGTCAGGGTTTGGTTCCCATCATTCAGGTCTTGCCCTCCAATGCCAACCAGGGAGAATTTGGCAGGATGCTTCCCTAATTCAACAGCATAGTTGCAGTTTTCTAGCTGCAAACACACAAAAGCAAATGCTTAAAAGATTTTTCACTTGTTTAATCTGTATATGGACGTGTGCACAAAACTAAGACACAGTTCCTTTCCTTAAGAAGCTCAGAGCCAACGAGTTTCCCAAACAAAAGAAACAAATTGTGAATTAAAAGTCTGTAAGAAATACATGCAGCAACCTAATTATCTACCTTTTTCATGTTGGCTCCAAGTTTCGGGTATGGAGGTTTATTCACCTTACTCCAGTCAACAGGAACTTTAATTCGTTCGTATAACTGTAAGATTACCAGGGCATCTTGCAGGTCACTAATGATTTAAAAAGAATTTGATCAATGCTTTCAGACAGCTGGGCCTATGTTTCCTTAAAAACAATAACACTACACTGTCAAACAAGATATATAAAACCATAGATAATACCCAAGACTCCTATTTTTTTAATCAATCTGTGCTGAAAGTAGAGCTAACACCATCCAATTCTCTTAAAAATATTTATTGAGAGCTTATCGTTTGAAAAGTACTGTTCTAGAAGTTGGGCACATAGGACAAAAATCCCTGGCCTTTAAATCAGAGAGAGAGAGAGAGAGAGAGAGAGAGGGACAGAGAGAGGGAAGAAACAAGTATATGGATAATATGATTTGGGGTGTATTTAATTGCTATGAAAAAAAAAAAAAGAACGAGGTTAGGGGTTAGGTAGTGGTAGGTGGTGGTCAAGATCTGAATCAGTGGCTTGAATATAGCAAGGGAATAACGCATTAGATGTGGAAAAGAACATTCCGGGCTGAGAGAACAGTGAGTACAAAGCCTTCAAGGCATCATGGATGGTCTGCTTAAGGCACCCTCTGGTCTCTGTTTCAAAATATAAATATCTATTCCCTACGGTGTTAGAAAGACATTTATACATTCTTTCACTTAATGTTAATGATCATGTAAAGAAATAATCTGGGCTTTTGTGTATTTGGAAATGAAAATGGGAGTCACCACTCAACATTTTCCAATATAAGTAATATGCTACAAACTAACATTTAGGAAAGGTTTAGAGCTGTAATTATTTGTGTAGCGTCCATT
This sequence comes from Orcinus orca, assembly GCF_937001465.1. Lineage (NCBI taxonomy): Eukaryota > Metazoa > Chordata > Mammalia > Artiodactyla > Delphinidae > Orcinus > Orcinus orca. The sequence goes on along the minus strand of NC_064580.1, from coordinate 100,628,513 downwards.
CATGATGTTCATAACTGTTTACAATAGCAGTAGGAAGGCTTACGCATAGAGATGGTTTACATGGGGATTAACACCAAGAGAGTTCATCCAGTTACGGAAGGTTCTTTCTTCACGAGTTTCTCCTATTAAAAATATTCACAATGTTTATATATTCACTAAATACCTTGTATATGTGCATATAACATCAACCCACATATAAGATTATTTTATTTCTTCTTTACAGATCTAGAGCTTTTTCTCCATTGTGAGTCTCTAAGCAGCCTCTCTAAATACATTCTCTCTAGATACATGCTTCTTTTTTAAACTGGATGAATTTATTTTAAAAGTAAAGAATACAACCTTATTAATAACCAGTTAAGCAATTTAGAGGTGTATGAAGTTTTTAAAATCTCCTCCTCTGTCTAATCCTTCTCCAGTATCTCCCCAAATCCCCATACCTCTAAAGTAACTGATGTTATCAGTTTAGTTTTTATTTTAAAAATTTGCTAGGGTCATATCATATAAACCTCTATACTCATATTAATCTACATCTTCCCTCTACCCATTTAACAAATACTAAACGACATATATGTACTCCTTTTACATGCCTATATTAGAGCAACAAATTATTTGAAACTTCAAAAGCATAAAATTTAAAGATTTTATAGTAATGATAGTAGACATGCAATGAACTACTATTTACATTTGTTAATTTTTAAGTACTATACTTCATGCATATATAATCTGGCAAAGGTAAACTCTGCCTTTCCTGAACTTAAACGAATAATTACCATGCATTATTATTATTTTTTGAGTAGGTTAAGTGTGAAAGGAACTGGGTAAACTCTGCCTTTCCTGAACTTAAACGAATAATTACCATGCATTATTATTATTTTTTGAGTAGGTTAAGTGTGAAAGGAACTGGGGCCAGTTTCAGTTAGTCTGACTGGAAGAATGAAACATAAATATTGTAAATTTATAAATTTTGTGCAAATGTGTGTAAATTTTATGCATATAGGCATAAAGTTGCTAAAGGGGATAAGGAAACTTATTAAAGTCAAGATTATGAAATCACTGTGGCCTATGTATTTCTACTCTGTAGTCCCAAACATAATTTAAGAAACGTTTAGTTACCTTCTAATAGAGTCCAGTCAATATCCTGGTTCTCTGGCTTAGTTAGTGCCGGGTATTTATTAAACAGGTTAGCCACAAAGGCTAAGTTCAGTTTGGGGTTTCCACTGACGACATCAGCAGGGGTAACAAACTGTCTGCAACCTAATTTGTCTGCTTGTTGAAGCATGCTCTCGGCTCTCTTCAAATCATCTGTTTCCTGTTGAAGTAAAATAAGAAGACATTTTTTAAAAGACCATACTAAAAATATAGAAATGTTTTCCTACAATGGTAGGCTGGGTATACAGTTCTGTTTTCTCTTAGTCAATATATGGTACTTATTGTTTTGAATGCAAAAAAAAAAAAAAAAAAAGTTGGCTGTGCTGGATATGCAGTACCTTGAAAATACCCTAGATGGCACCAGATCGTATATCTAAGGACAGAATACATTTAACTCAATAGAGATTACATCTCTCATGGCAAAATTCATCAAGAAAAAAGCAAAACCTGTTCAGATTTTTAAATTAAGCCCTAAAGAAGGTGTAAGGCTGAAAAAGATGATGGAATTATGAGAAAATATTTTAAAAATAATAATCAGGGATACCAGGTTCCGATAATTTTATTTCAAGTTTAAATTGCATATTTTAAATCGTTGTTTTTCTCTTCAACTATTTTTTGTTTGTTTTATTTTACTTTTCCACCCGGGAAGCAAAGTTGTCCATTTCTGTAAAAAAAAATACTTACTTTCAACTAATTCCTAGGACTCCTAACTTTTCTTCTTCTCCATTTTGCCTTTCTTTTCTTCTGGAAAGATGCATGCTGATCTCTTGACTAACGTATGGTTTGGTGAAGATTTTTAAGTTATAGATCTGATGATTTCAGACCAATGTAAAAATAGTTTCCCAGGTGCTCACCATTCCCACCTCCCACCAATAAAAGTTCCTCCTCCTGGAGCTGCAGGAGAAACAGTTGCTTTTGGATTATTCCTTTCTAGTGACCTGCCCTCCAGACTGTTCTTGGCAGCTACAACAGACATCTCCACCCCAGTCTACCCCAGGGCAAAAGTAGCTCTTCTGGAAAACAGTGTCATGTGAAAAGAAAAGGGATTTTATAACTGGGAGGAAAAAAGAGAGAAAGGGAACTTGAGGAATGTTACTTCTAAACCAACACGGTGCATGCAGATTGTATAGTTTGAGAGTCTTAACTCTGTCTTTAATGGGTGGTGGTATTTTTAGTTTTTTAATCTCCAGTGAGGTGCCTTGACTGTCTGGGACTCCAGAACAATGTGTATTTATTGTGTTACCCTTCTCTGTTACCATCTGCAGAGCAATCAGTAACCACGAGCAGATGGGCAATTGAGAGGGATTCAGCCTTTCTTCAGGACTCTCTGTGAGCCTAGTGACTTCCTCTCACAGAGCCTATTTTATTTCTTGTAACCTATCAGTTGTTACTTTAATGCCCCTGGTTTATGCTATTTACCATCTTTATTTTAAAATCCCTTATTTATTGATCATCTTGGCATTCCTAAACAAAAAGCATTGATAATATTGGAATAGAAGGAAGCTTTAAAATAGCCCAAAATTTAAAAAATTCAAATAAATACATTGTAGAATAGTGAAACAAAAAATAATCAAATAAAAAACATACATATGCAAAAAAGAACTTCAGCCCATACCTCACATCATATTCAAAATTAACCCCAAACACACACACACACACACACACAAATGTATAAACCCAACACTATAAATCTAAAACCCAAATGTAAAACTAAATGTAAAACCCCAAACCATAAAACCTCTAGGAGAAAACATAAGGAGAAATGCTTGTGACCTTGTGTTAGGCTAAAAGTTTTTAGATACAACACCAAAAGCATGATTCATAAGAGAAAAAAATAACTAAATCTGACTTTGTCAAAATTAACAACGTCTGTTCTTTGAAAAACACCGGGACTAAATATTTGCAAATCACATATCCAATAAAGGACTTGTATTCAAAATATATAAAACACTCAAAACTTGACAAGAAGAAAACAAACAATGCAATTAAAATGGGTAAAGTGTTTAAACAAAGATATATGGATGGCAAATAACTACGTGAAAAGATGTTCAACATCACTTGTCATTAGGGAAATGCAAATTAAAATCACAATGAGACACCTCTACACCTGTTAAAATGATTCATGTTTAACCACACTAAGGTGTCAGTGAGCATGTGGACGTACTGGTACTTTCACGTCCCGCTGGCGGCAATGTGCGAAGGTACAACTACTTTGGAAAACAACTTGGCAGCTCCTTAAAAAAGTTAAACACACACATACCATACTACCCAGCCATTCCACTCCTAGGTATTTACCCAAGATAAATGAATGCGTATATGCATACAAAGACTTGTATATGAATGTTCAGAGCAGCTGTATTTGTAATAGCCCCAAACTGGAAACAATTCAAATGTTCATCAACAGGTGAATGGGTAACAAATTATAGTATATCCATTCACTGGACTATTATTCAGCAATAAAATAGGAATGAATTTATGATACATGCAACAACATGGATGAATCTCAAAATAATTATGCTGAGTGAAAGAAGCTAGATAAAATAAGAATACATACTGTATGATTCCATAAAATTCTCAAAAATTCAAACTAAACTTAAAGAAAGTAAATCAGTGGTTGCCTGGGATGGAGGAGTATGGGAGTATGGGGGCAGGGAGGAATTACAAAGGATCATGAGGAAACTTGATGTGGTGATGGATGGAGATATATATATATATATATATATATATATATATACACACACACCCCTAAAGAAGATATAAGACTGAAAAAGATGAAGGACACTGAGAAACAAGGGGAAAAGCAAGAGGAAAGGCTCAGAGGTAAAATGAGTGTGTGTGTGGTGGGTACAGAGTAGTGGGAAATTGCACTGGTATAGCAGGGCCTTACATGATCAGCAGAACATTTCGGATTGAACTCTAGAGTCAACGGGGAAACCTTGAAGGATTCTGAGGAGGTAAGAGACAATGAAGGGAGTGCTTTAAGATCAACTAGGGAGGAGTGATAGAGACAGCTCCCTTAGTGCACAAGAGGGCCCCTTGTTCGTGCCAAGAGTGACCTGAACTGAAGAATTTCACAGTTAAAAACAGACAGAAATATAAGCACTACAAAGTCAGTTACAAATTCAGTTCTGATAAGGGCAGCATAAATGGTTTAGCCAGTGTAATCCACTCAGTCCTACTGTGAAATATGCTAGAAATGTGGATTTTTAAAAACCAGTAGAATACATTCCACATCTAATGAGTACTAGCAACAACAGGATCCTAGAAAGTTGGGACTAAATAGTCTAGGCCAACTCTTTACTTCATGTATGAACAAAGTGAAATTCAATTTCGGGAAGGAGCTTGTCCAAGGTCATTGAACAAATAAGTGATGTAATCAGGGAACATGTTCCGTGACAGTAATTCCCCAAACTGGATTTCAGGGAGCAGCAGTTTGTAAACATATTCACATTACTCTCAACACAGGAATATTACAGATGCATATATGAATATGTAGTCATTAAATCTATCACTGTGATTGTAATCCAAATACTTGGAAAACGTTAGTCTCTAGTGCTTATTTCCCCACACTTGCTTTGAACATTTTATGCCATCCATATGAACCAATGCCACCATAATTACAGAACTCACGAATAAACTGTTAACATAAATCAAAGCGTCTTTCTGCCTCTGAATTACACCTACAGTAATAAATTTTAAAATAATGCTTAAAATTGTCAACACCACAACATGCAATTATAAAAATTCTTGTTATTTATAAGAAATTGACAACAACTTTGTAAGCTTGTAGAATTCAAAAGAACACCTATACTTACATTGAAACCTGACATGTTAATATCTATCCGTGGTTCACCTTCCTTTTGTCCTTTTGGTGCAATTTGATTGAGAAGATGAAAATAGGCTTTGGAATCCTACAAATGAATTGAAAATGTCAGTGAGATCACATTTATAAAGAATGAATGTATCCTATTGTCCCATGTTTGGAAGGATACTTGCATCGGATTTTGTGAGAATGTACGACACAAATCTCTATCTTCTAATTTAACAGCTCCTTTCCCCAGAAAAGTCCACTTTTCTGGCCTTAGGTCTGCCTTGAATATGGATGAACTGGATTTTGTCATGACTTTACAATTTATTGAAGTCATCAATACAATAATGCTAGTAAACACGTAACTAGTTCTGTACCTTCACTGAGTTACTGAAGTCAATAAGCTTGATAGATAAAACAAGCAAGAGAAAAAAGTAGGACAGGAGAAATCCAGGAAGCATAGGGAAAGAAAAAATAAACAGGTTACATCATTACAAAGCACAATATGTATATACCATAAGGTATGGAGAAGAGATTAGCTGTGTTAAAGATGTATTTAAATGACAAAAATTTTAAAACGAGTAACACTTGAGGTGGTGAAATAACATTAAACCCTTAATTATCTGAATATATTTAACCAAACAAGCTTCTCTTTGTTTTAAGCCCCTGAACTCTTTCACCACTTGAACACTTTCACTTGGAATCCCAATACCTAAAACAAAATGGCACTGCTCATACGGGGTGTGCGCTGGGTGAATGCAGGCTGTGTGGACACTGCACAGAACAAAACGTGAAAACCACTGTACCAAGCGCGAACACTTAGAAGGGTCTTCAACACACATGTCAAATTGTACCAGAGGACAGGAACTGGAGTGAAGATTCCTTAATCATGTTATATTTGAAGATCACCTTCCCAGCTATGACAGTTTTCTATTACTAGGCCTTGACAGTCCAGACAGATTATAAAGGAATGTTTCTTGTGGTAAACCCTACGGATTATGTGCATCCTAATCCCCTGGAGAAGTTGTTCAATATGGAGATTGCTGGATCCCACCTCAGACCTACCAAGCACAGATCTCTGGGAGCTGCCCGGAGAGCTGCATCTTAAATGAGCCACCCCAATAAGTTTGATACACTCGCCAGAAACGATTCTAAGATCGGGGAGAATCAGGTGAGTGAAAGCCACTTCAGAGCAATTCATGGAATGCAAACCCAGATCATACCATTAGTGGGCATAGGGGTTATCTCCTTCCAAGGAGTAGTGCATTACAGTTGTGAAAGTGCTTTCGCTTACAATTACCTACTAAAGGTGCAGAAACAATTCGTAATCTAACCCTATGTACTTGAGAAAGACAGGTAAAGAGCAGACCCCACAGAGTCTGTACTTACTACCCTGAAAAGGGGCTGTACAGGTGAAAATCTGAACTTGAACATACATTACCTAACAATCCTCTGCTTTTTAAAAATATTCAAAGCAGAATATTTTTTAAAAAAATATTCATTTGTATATAAGATACCCTTTTATACATTTAAATTATGTGCTCCGAACATAAAATACATTTATGAATGGTTTTTGGGAACGTATCTAATGAGTAAAGCAAAATATAGCTGGCTAAGCATGTTGCATAAATTAAAAGAAGAGGTGGGGTCAGTTGGTTTTATAATTTTGGGGCCATCCTTAATTTTCACTGATGAAATCAGTAATGCAAATATATCCCATTACTTTCTCTCACCACTGAATAAACTGATGTGGTCACAGACTATTTTCACAGCCCTATTGGCCAGTGACATCTGGTGAAGATCCTTGAGTTTGTTCCCTGTGTTCCAACATCCGGATTTTGGAGAGTCGAGTTGGTTAATGAGAATGCCAAGATATCTGCCCTGGTGATTTTGGCCCTGTCTCCCCGAGATGCCAGAGGCAACGTGTGGTAAATGAATGCTACCGATGTCTCCTGCCCTTGCGAGTTTTCCCTAGTGCTCGTGGTGAGCAGTGAGTGCCAAAATTCAACTCAACGCAAGAAATCTTTGTGGGTCTTTTATGTGCCAGGTGTTGTGTTAGAGGTGGGCTTTAGTAGGAGGGCGGTAATGCAAGGGCGGACGCTGAGGTAGGAGACACAGACATAAATAAAAGTATGTAACTACCCTCAAGAACTCAGTGCCTGAAGGAGGGAGCACATGACAGAAGGAGACAGGGAATCCTGAGGCCCTCTCTCTTCCAGGTCTTTACTAAAAGGTACACTGAGGCCTGGAAAAGGCAGTTAGCAACAGAAGAGTCATGACTGCCTGTCCTTTCGTACTCCATGTTGAACAGTAGGTAGAATAGAAAATGTTAGGACTATAATATAATACTTTTTACCCCTTTCCGCAAAATGAAAGCTAGACTTGGCGCTAGTGCTCCTTACTTGGCTCCATCTCTCTACTGAAATCTACCGTCAGGGCCAAGAGGCAACAAGGCTGGGTGATAAACTCATAGGAATGACCCCCTCCTTTAAGCTGGCATGAAATCTCCCGAGTCATTATATTCCCCCAAAGTGTCGATAACTGCACAGTTACCTTGATGTCAGCACTAAAATTGTTGATTTTCTGCCAGCCTGAGTTTTCCAAATGAAAGTTTGCCCATCTAAGCAGAAGCTCTTCTGGAGATAATTTCATAAGCTCCTCCAAGGTCTCACCGTCTCGAAGTAAAGCAGCCAAGGCTATAAGGAAAAAACCCACAACCAATATATTCCATGTAACAGTTATTACAAGTTTATTGAGTCTTTTGACACTCTAGTAAGTAAGTAAGAGAGGTACTAAAAGTACTGTGACCTAGTGCCTGGTTTTCAGGTACTCACAGTCTAATAACAAAGATAAATAAAAGTAGATAATTATGATACAGATAGAAACACTGTATTATGAGAATACAAGGCAAATATATATTATAACATATTCTTTATTATTCTTCACATTCCAAATACCAAATGTTCTAGCTTTTAAGTTGAACATTTTCACATTATGTCATATATTTACATAAATTGTTCTTAAATAATATTAAAATCAGAGACTTGGGGGAGTATGTTTAAAATTTTGGAGCCCTTTACTTAACCTTTTGATTAAACGAGTATACAAACCCTAAGGTATTTATATTTAAGTATAACTAATTAACTCTTGAAGTGTTAAACCTACTTTTAAAGGAACAGAATTCAACTTTACATTTTCTATAGCATCTAACATGTAAAGGCTGCTCAACAATTTTTTGTTGTTGAATTGAATGCCTAGAAGAAGCCAAGGGTTTTTTGATAAATATTCCCAGAGGTAAGAGGTAGAAGCTTGGGTGTCTGTACAGAGCACTGTCTAAATTCAAGCACTGTTTTATGAAGAAGTTGTGTAGTCCTTATGCAATAACTACCTCCCATAAGATAAAAGGAGATTTACATTGAACAAGACTGAAACTGCCTGACTTCCAAAGAGGTCTAAACGATACCTCTAACAGGCAAATTTCATCTTTCATGGTCTCTGCTTCATGCCATGTCACTCTGGCACGGAGGGATTTAAGCAAGGGCAGAGGCAACATTCTTACTTGTGCAGAAGCCTCTGCTCAGAAGAGGCCAGCAATTAGAAAAATTTTATTTGTTTAAATATAGGCCCCTTTGAGTGGATTGAAAGTGTAAGTTTAATAAAGTTTTGGATAAATGTGCAAAATAAGACTGTTGACAGGCATTGTGAGACCCTGCAATACTGAGAACCCCCAGTATATATTCTTCCCCCAAAGTAACTGAGGATTGATATGGTGATTTCCAGAAGAAAATGTGAATATTTGGAGTGATGCTTAATATTTTAAACTTCAAAAGGAGAAGATAATGTAGTACTTCCGAGCACCCCAGGACAATTGTATTGCATATGCTTATATATCCTAGAAGTCTATGATGTGATATCAAAACCTATCCTATAAGAATGATGCTTCTGCTAATTCAGGAAACATGAGACCACCAGGGGCAATTTAGAATAGTTTTGAAGAGGCCTAAATCTATGCTAGAATAGAAAAGGTATGGGAAATAATAGGAGATGGTGTGCAGCAGTGGAGCTGAGGGTGGTGATGGGGTGGGGACTGTGTGGTCAGAGCAGAAAAGAATACATATTAAGTTTGGGGACTTTGGGCAAGTTCCTTAAACTCTCTGTGCTTTCGTGCCTTTATTGTACAATGAATTCTAAAGTGCCAGACAAATGTTAATTACTACTAAAGAAGAAAGTTATAATTAGGCTATTTTCCTGAATAACACTATAACATTACCTTATGTTTAATTCTAGTTATCATCTAATCACCTCAATTAAGTGAAAGCATGACAGTCTGCATGACTAGAAAAAAATAACCAATAAACGACTTTCAAAATTATGACTGTGTTCCATTACCTTCATTCCTGCTTAATTCAATGTCAGCAAACAAACCGATCTTAATGATCTGCCAAAGCAGTCCCAAAACCAGATGAGGTTTCCCAGCCCGCAAATCTTCTGCACCAATATTCACAACGTGACACCCAATGGCAGAAGCAGAGTTCAGTGCCAAGTTCAAGTTTTCCTGCAAGACAGCCAATTTACAACACTTGCTTCTTAACCTTTCTGCGTTTTTGCAGTCTATTTCTCCCTTCACTGAAAATAACACTCAGCAAGGAAATTATGTCTTAATTTTACCCATACGTGATCCACAGAAAGCAATATCCAGGCTTTGGTATTAAAAGCATAGCTAGGGTCTTCCCTGGTGGTCCAGTGGGTAAGACTCTGCGCTCCCAATGTAGGGGGCCCGGGTTTGATCCCTGGATGGGGAACTAGATCCCACATGCATGCCACAACTATGAGTCTGCATGCCACAACTAAGAAACCCACGTGCCACAACTAAATATGCCTCAATGAAGTTCCTACGTGCCGCAACTAAGACCTGGTGCCGCCTAAATAAATAAATATTTAAAAAAAAAGCATAGCTAAAACAAATCTAGCCTATTGTTATTGTCTTTTTCAGATTTACAGGGGAAGTTAACTCAGTATTTTTATTTGGTCCCTTCTTAAGGACACTGACACTAAAGGGAAAGGCTGAGTTACTAGAGTAAGGATATCCATATGGGTTAAGTGTCGTATTTCTAAAAATGCCTAAATGAGAGGTCTACTGAATACACCTGAGAGTTCTAGAAGTTCTCAATCTCCACATCCCAAGATGCTCTTGCCTGAGGGAATTTTGCTATCTAACAGTCTAATACCCACTAAATGGAAAATAAAAGCCCTTTGTTCTTTAAGCATGCTAATTAATTAAGAGCTTATTTCTGTATGTTTGAACACAAAATGCAATGAAAAGAACACAGAACTGCTTCACAGTTAGACCTGGATTTGAACTTTACTTCCAGCAGCAACGTCAGTACAGCTCAGAAGCCTTTCTGAGTCTCAGTTTCTCTTTTCTATGAAATCTGGAAAACAATCCTCAACTCAGACTTGTTATAAGAATTAAATGAGAAGATGAAAAGTGCAGAGCCTATGGTCTGTAGAACAGGTCCTCAAACAGTAGTTTCATGGAAGGAGGGGAGAATGGTGCATACCTGAATGATGAAGGGTGTAAGTTTCTTCTTGTTGATTGCTCTCTCATCAATTGTATCAGGAACTGAAAGGTTGATCATTTTACTGAAACAAATTTTGAAATGAGTTGACTTATTTTAAAATAATCTTTAATATACACAAATACTGTAAGGCTTATTATAACATGTCTCTCATATAATCTGAAAAAAATGCAACATATGACTTTTAACATGTTGATCTCAAAAAAACTATACATATAAAAATGCAAATAAAAAAGACCAAAGTATTTACAGTAGTTGAGTATTTCTGAGTTGGGCATTAGGGTATACTGTCTTATTTAATTTTTTGTAACTTCCACATTCTTTTAGAAGAATGAATTACTCGGATATTAAAAAAAACTTTATTGAATAAATATTAAAAACAGATAATATCGCACATTGAAACGGAATCTCTCTTCTAGATTACACAATGCACAATTAAAACGACCATTTATCTACAAAGAGGTAAAATTAGTTGAGCATGAGATTCGTTCATTCACCAAATACTTATTGAGTGCCTAGATGATGTACCAGGTACTATATTTGGTGCTGGAAATACAGTGATAATACAGAGAGAAAGAAAAGTTATCTTAATTAGGTTAGACTCTGACTTAGGAAGAATCTCATTTGGTAAAATTTGGAGTTAGACTCTAACATCTTAGATGTTTATAATACTGCCCTAAAACAAGTTATTCTGCATAGGGAAAACCAGGCTTCTTTCCATGCAAAATTTAAATATTAAATAAATAGTACCATATGAGTCTCTATATTAAAACATATCGGGAATATCTCTTTACAGCTGATAAGTGGCAAGTAAGGGGATATTTCACATTTTTAAAATCAGCTTTTCAAACAACCAAAATGACCTTACTGAAAGAAAAAAGAATTTTATATATTGTACACTGTCATCAGAAATATACCCATTGCACTGTTCTAAGTGCTCTATATATAGTCACTTAAAGCTCACAACAGCCCTGTGAGGCAAGTACAATAATATGGGGATCATAATGGATGGATCCTGAAATGCAAAGTGATCAAGTACCTTTTATTTATTAAAAAAAATTCTTCCCTATTATGGTTTATTACAGGATATTAAATATAGTTCCCTGTGCTATATGGTAGGACCTTATTGTTTATCTATTTTATATATAGTGTGTATCTGCTAATGCAAAATTCCTAATTTATCTTTCTCCCCCTTTCCCCTTTGGTAACCATAAGTTTATTTTCTATGTCTGTGAGTCTGTTTCTGTTTTGTACATAAGTTCATTTGTATCATTTTTTTAAGATTCCACATATAAGTGATATCATGTGGTATTTTACTTTCTCTGTCTGACTTACTTCACTCAGTATGACAATCTCTAGGTGCATCCATGTTGCTGCAAATGGCATAATTTCATTCTTTTTTATGGCTGAGTAGTACTCCATTGTGTATATGTACCACATCTTCTGTATCCATTCCTCTGTTGATGGACATTTAGGTTGCTTCCATGTCTTGGCTATTGTAAATAGTGCTGCTGTGAACATTGGGGTGCATGTATCTTTTCAAATTAGAGCTTTTGTCTTTTCCAGATATATGTTCAGGAGTGGGATAGCTGGATCATATGGCAACTCTATTTTTAGTTAAGGAACCTCCTTACTGTGTTCCATAGTGGCTGTACCAATTTACATTCCCACCAACAGTTTAGGAAGGTTCAAAGGGGTCAGTATCTTGATTGCAGCTATTGATACATAGCTACTGAGTGGCAGAGCCTGAATAGGAACCGGGCAGACTGATTATGAAGCATGCTCTTAACCACTGTACGCCACTGCCTCAAAAAAGAGTTGCATTCACTGACAAACTGCGGATAATCTTATATCATTTCTGCCAAGCCACTGTTGGGTCTGGGGCAGCAGGAGTGACAAATGCATTTTTCAGAAATAAGTAATTGGAGGGTGAAAAGTGACGAGTGGCCTGTTTTTCTCTTTTGGAACCTATGGTACTTGAGAATAAAGAGATGCTGACATAAAAAGTTCAACTAAGTTGTATTGTTTAGCTTACTCAGTGGTGAGAAGAAATTGGAAGCTGAGAGCTTCTCTAGGAAGAGGTCTCTGGTCTAAATGACTGAGTTTTAGATTCACCTTTGGTGGTACTTTCACGGACAGGCCTAGAGATGAAATGGGCAGAACCTAGACAACTTTCAATTCTGGCTATTCCCCGAGATGAATCCGTCAAGCATCCAGAAACAACTATGTCAATTACATGGAAGACTATTTTTGGAAATCTTACCAAAGCACAATTCCATCACCAACAGCTTTGAACAGGTCATCGGTATTTGGGTTCATTGGTATGACATGTCGGCAATCTGGATCATTTTCCAAAGCTTTGTTTATCCAGTTAACGAAAGCATATTTTTCTTCCTCTAAAATTATGTGGAATAAGAAGACATTAGTTCATACTCTAGGTTAACTATTTGACTCTAAAGCCAGAAATAGTTGTTCAGGAGAGCTGTACGTTAATGTATCACAAGCCTGTTGTTATCCTCTTTGGAAACCCAGACAAGTGAATGCAACACAGTGGCTATTAGGAGCTATAAAATAAACAAAAAGAATAGAGCAGGGTTAACTGATCCTTAGAAGTTAGTTACAAAATTCTTTAGAAATTCTATTTATATTACTGTAGGGCTCTGCTGTAATAAAGCCTATCTGTGCACGTATTGTATCATGGCTCTTACAAGCTAACGAAGCCGTACAATAAATACCTGTAATGCCTTTATGGGAAGTATTAGTCCCAAGTCCAAATATAGGTCACAACGACTTCGACTGTATTCTTAATTAGGAGACAATGTATTTCTAGAGCCCCTCCTTGACATTATAGCAGGCAACCTACTTAGTTCACTGTGTTCACCTAACACATGTGAAACTATTTACCTGAGTAAGAATGCTGCGTTCCTTCACTGGACAGCTCTGAAGTTCCTCCCAGAGCACAGATCCCTTCTTTCCTATTGATTGCTTTGCGGAAGGTTTTGGCAATATCGCTGCTTTTTACCTCTTGGAAAATCTAGTAACGAAAATATGTTGTTGATTCACAATTTTCAATCAGGTACAACCATAAGCATATTTATCTTCTTTTATACTGTGGTAACCTACATTTTCCCCCATAGGTGATGAGTGTTAAAAGATAAGGCAAACTAGGCTTGAGTTTTAAGATGCTAAACAAGTACTTCAATACTGCTACCAAAAATGAAGTGCCAAAGGTCAACTGCACACACTTGTCAAAAACATCAAGTGCCACATGCGCTGAATCCGTTTTAAGCCAAAGACTAGTGTTGTTCAAAGGCACAGGTAAATCTGTTAATTTTCTAGAACAAGGAAGGCTTTGTTCCTTTCCTGGAGAGAAAAGACTGAAGGATTCCCCCTTCTTTAAGCACAATTCATAGTGCAAAGAAAGATGAAAATTTTGGGACTTCCCTGGTGGCGCAGTGGTTAAGAATCCGCCTGCCAGTGCAGGGGACACAGGCTTGAGCCCTGCTCTGGGAAGATCCCACGTGCCGCAGAGCAACTAAGCCCGTGCACCACAACGACTGAGCCAGCGCCCTAGAGCCCACAAGCCACAATTACTGAGCCCGAGAGCCACAACTACTGAAGCCTGTGTGCCCAGAGCCCGTGCTCCGCAACGAGAGAAGCCACTGCAATGAGAAGCCCGCGCACTGCAACTAAGAGTAGCCCCTGCTCGCTGCATCTAGAGAAAGCCTGTGCGCAGCAACTAAGACCCAACGCAGACAAAAAAAAAAAAAAAAAAAAAAAAAAAAGAATAAACCCAGAAAAGAGGCTTTTCAGTGATCGAGCTTCTCTTCACAATAAGGCACATGGCTAATGAAATTAACCTGCACATTCTAATTGTACAAAAGCAGGCTGTAACGAAGCAAATTTCATACCCTACTCTAACCGCTTGACTGAATGACCGGACATTCCAAAGGTCTGCCTATACATGTCTGAAATACTGGAACTTACCTAATCTCCAATTTGTTCCTGAGCTACCAATGTGCATGGCTAAATTAGCCACTGCCAGAAAAACAAGAGCAAGATGTAGCATTTTCTTTAAAACATGTTTAGAACACAATAGACTTATCGAAAGAAACTTACGGCCCTAATGGAAAAGTTGCTGAGCAAACAGAAGATAACCCAAAGGCCTTTAACATTACTGACACGTACATACTCACAAACACACCTCAGGAGGGGTAGCCTATGTTTGAAGGTCATAGAACAGGGTCACCGTATTTAGCAGTTCAGGCTGTGTCTATGAGAGCAGGCATGAGTAGAAGCTGAAATCCAGCCCATGCTCCCCTAAGCAGGCCTGGTGTCTAGTGCAAGACTGTGGCAGGCAGAAAGAGGAGTGCCTTTTTACATTTAGTCTCTCCAGGAGAGCATCTTTTTGTAATTAATCAACTGAGACAGACTCTTTCTAACTGGTAGGAAAGTTGCTGTAGCCCCATCACAAAGTCATCTTTTCCTGTTACCGTCCTGAAATCCTGGCCTTCCTTGGACTTATAAACCCAATTTTATTTAGGAAAATAGTTAGTAAGCAGTAAGTTTTACAAAATCAAGCTTACTCAATTTCCATAGCTGTGATTTTGTGCTATACCTGTAATTTCAGAGGTAGACTCAGAATGTGTGCGCGCGCGTCTATGTCTGTATATGTATATAGACACACACACACTGACTACTCTAAATATTACACACAGCCAATGAAATCACTCTTCCTCCTCTCTGGCCATTATACTGACTCCTGTTAAGTATCCATAATGTGGAACTGACTCATGTACTCTGGGTAATTTCAAATTATTAAAATTATTTTTACTCACACTGATTCCACCTGTAATTTCATTTAATTTACCTTACCTTCCAAGCCAAGATTAGACAACAAAATGGTTACTTGGGAATGTAGCAATCTTAACTGTGATGCATTTTGTTCCCACAGCTCCCTCTTTGATAACTATACGTGTCTGCTCAGTGGAAAAACAATATTTACTATTCTACCTCATTCTGAACTTTACTTCATTTAGTATAACACTGTGTAGTAAATTAAAATATAAAATGTGTGCTTCTCCTGACTGAGATACCATAAATCACTGGAACGACAAAAATCTCCAAAATGTGATTGCCTCGAAGCTACTACCCTCAGAATGACATATGAAAAGTTATTTTTCTTATCACGACTATTTTTGCCTTAAGGATCATTAGCTTCTAAAAATTAGGTTGTTTCCATGATCACTATTTCAGCTGAAAAACTTTGTAAACATCATGGAAAAGAGGAACAATACAAATAATAATAACTTTTAAAGAAGAATGTCTACTGTACAATATTCTAACGCAATTACTTACATAGCTCTACTTAAACCCTTGATGCTTGGGAATAACATGTTGAATACAAAGTTGCAATTAAATGAGTTAATTTTCAATTGTCTTACAAAAGTTACATGACCTTCCTTCTCTAAATATTTTAAAATAAATTCTTCTGGCCGGGCTCAAATTTTCAGTTTCATAGTATTTTCCTCTGTTCTTTAGGTTTAAAAAAATGTTAAAAGATAAGTGATAGTTGAAGATTTATGTATCTGTTAAATTGATTCACTACGTGAGAATTTGCATTTTATTTTCTACTTTAGTAAAGGAATCAGTCGAGTGGATGATAAAGCAATTTGAGTATAAGCCTTGGCTTTACAAGAATCTCTGAAATCAGAGACAGCACCAGGCCAACTACTGTGCTGGAGAGTTGTCAATGAATCTTTTCAAAGCTGCCCGTGGTGATACTAATGAGCTCACTGTTTCATGCTGTTTTCCCTCCATGAGGAGGGACTTGCTTTATCATGTGTGAACAAACTCCTGGTGTACACTGCTCACTCTGGTTCTATATATCTTTTCCAGTCTCTTTTATGAAACGTATATGTTTCTTATTCCTTTCAAAAGTGTCATCACCTTCCTAGATCAGCACTAGTGGCCAAACCAAAGCAATGCAGAGGCACAGGACTTAAGAAGGAAAGATTTTAGAATGAATTGCAAAAAAATACTGACTGGCTTCCAGTGTTTGAGGCTTGTTTCCAACGCAGCAGGTTTGAATTTTTACTTTTCGGGGAATCTGTTGTAGGCCTAAACTTAGTAATAATAGGAAAAGAACACTGCCTTTTTAATAAATAGAAATAACTACCAACAACTAACACCTGTATAGCATTTGCTATATACCGGGTATGGTTCTAAGCACTTTACATATATGAAGCTACTTAATCCTATGAGGTCGGTAATATTAGTAAAAGTTCTAAAACAGGTCAATAACTTATTACCATTATGTAAGAGCAAGGTTCTCACTGTGAAAATAAGAGTTCAATGCAGATTTCTCTGCTGAAAGAACTTATCGCCATACCAGTCTTTTTACAGATGAAGTAAAAAACCCCACTATTGGGATTCCCTGGTGGCGCAGTGGTTGGGAGTCCGCCTGCCGATGCGGGGGACGTGGGTTCGTGCCCCGGTCCGGGAGGATCCCACGTGCCGCGGAGCGGCTGGGCCCATGAGCCATGGCCGCTGAGCCTGCGCGTCCGGAGCCTATGCTCCGCAAGGGGAGAGGCCGCAACAGTGAGAGGCCCACGTACCGCAAAAAACAAAACAAAACAAACAAACAAAAACCCCACTATTACCTCGGAAGTATAAAAATCCAGTAATTTAGTTTTGAAATACTTAGAAGAAATAAGATCAGTTAATATATTTAATTTTAACACGTGAAGTTTATATATGATTTGGGGGCTCTTTTCTGCCATATATATATATTCTTCTCCAAAATTAATATAAACATGTTGTTTGTAGCCTGGTTTGCAATTAACACCTCTTAGGTAGCAATTTAAAATAAAAACCAAAAATCTAACATGCAAGAACATGTTTACTTCTACTTCCTATGTTAATCCCTGACAGGAATAATGTGCTTCCTCTTGCTCAGGTAACTAGGATCTACCCATACTTTGTCTGACAATTTGTAAGATGTTTCATTGATGACAAGGCAGATGGGAGTGGACAGACATTTGGTTGGTTACATACCCATCTTTCTTTCAGTACAGTCACGGTGGTATCATTCTGAAACTTCATGTGGGTTATTTTACTGTCCTTCAGATTTCAAATTTCTTGAATAGAAGGGAGGTAACTGGAAAAAGCCACTAGTCCCCTGTGTAATGTTGGGCAAGTCACTTCCTTTTTCAGGAACCCAGGTTTTTTTAATTTGAAAAATGAAGGAGTATAAACATATTGATTTCTTCCAATTCTAAAATATACATTTTAACCAACAAGGTCCTCATTAGTATTTTATTTTTTAAAAAAATCCCTGGTGATGCCAAAATTATTATGCCTGTTATTCGCTTTTTAAGAAAATACTAGGGTAATCACAGCCTTCACTTAAGAGCCACAAACAGCTGTGTGGAATCAGCAACGTTTCAAAATATACAAAATTAAATATTTCCCTAAGATGATTTTTCTCAAAGACAATTTCATAACTGTGTCCTTCAAAATACTGGCACACTGCAAATCTTGATTATTTAAGTCTGTTCTTTTTAGTAGATTAAAAAATTCTGAGCAGAAAATTATATCAAAAATAAGTGATCATAGTTATCTACTGCTCTAAGCTGCTTTAAACTCACAATTAAACATGCAGTTACAAGGGAGGCAAGTTATACATCAGAGGACATGCAAGTGCTCATATTGCAAGTCAATTGCAACTTACTATTGAACATAGGATTCGAAACAAAAGGCTTTGGCAATAACTGGAGACAAAAAATGGTGGGGAGGAGATCAGTATTTCAAAAGGAGATGGCAAGAACTATAGCATTGTAGTTATGAAATATGTCTGCATTTTTAAAAAAAGTAACACTCCCCTCCTCCCAGCCACGCCCTGCCCTGCCCCACCCCCAGGCAAATGCTATCAGTTGAGTAGACACCACTACTTAGTCAATTTGCTTCTGGAACTCTCAAGGTGTTCTAAAGGGGTTAATTCTAGTTGGAAAAAACATATCAGAATTTCACCTCCTTTACTGAGCTATGGTTACTGATGGGAGTATATGCTATCATTTCAGGTGTCTTGGGGCAAAAACAAACGTGGAAAAGGATAGGAGTGCTAGAAAGTTTGTGATAAGTATTAGGCACTAATTACCTATCTGCAATATATATAAGGAATGCCAAATTCGATCTAGTCAAACTCAGCCTTAAATGAATAATAAATAAAAACAATAAAATCTTAAGTGTCCTTAACTGAGGGGAGAGGCAACAGCTATTCTTTAATGTATATCTCAAATACCTTGTTAATGAATATGGATGGAAAATGCCGTATGTCTAGAAAAACCTTGACCCTGCTAGTTAGCAGCTAAAAGCATTAGGCTTCAATAGTGAGTACCACACATACACTCTCTACGCACTGAGTATGGAACACTAGGTGCTTGGGGGTAGAGGAATTAAGAAATCAGCCCCTAACCTTGAAGAGTATTTGATGATACTAGAGAAGAAAACAAGAATTTTAAGTGCCTCTTCCAATGGACCGAAAAGATGTGCTTCTAACTTTTAATTATCAAAATCATCATCCTAGGGAAAACGGTACAGTTAAATACTACTACCACAAGAGTAGCAAACATCTTTTTAATCAGAAAGTTCAACTCAGGAAGCATCCAAGACTGTGAGTCAGGGTGTATCGTTAAAATTTGGGAGTACACTGTTCCCGATAGAAAAAGCACTTGGAGGATGTCATTTCACACCTTGAAAAATGCCCTTTAAATGATGCCCCCAAAGGAGACTGTTCACCTTACACAGTGAGCAGAGCATTATATCTTTGATTCTGTAAGTGTTCTTTTCTTGATTCTTTTGTTAAGATATTCTAATGGCTAAAAGAATGAACTAAATGTAGTGGGTGGGATGAGAGAAATTTTATTAGTTATAACAGTACTACTATGATATATTTAGGAACCTAATAGGACTTACTACTAAAAGACCCCACAAGACAAAGGAGCAATCATCACTTCTAATAATGGTAGGTTTTCACATACTTACATAAACAAATTCGTCAAAACTTATCTTCCCATCTTTATTCCTGTCACCATCCAGCATGAGTTTTTGAATAATTTCTCTCACTTTATATCCCGGTAATGGCATATTAGCTTCCTTGAAAAGCTCATGAAGTTCATAGTCACAGATGAATCCATTGCTGTTGAGATCTTTGTAAAAAGGGAGACCAAGCAAAAAACGGAAACAAATTAACCTATTAGAGTATTTTTCTTCATTTTAGGCTCAGTTCATAAGCTCGCCTAAATACAATGTTTTTCTTTCTTATTGTTTGGTACCAAAGGCTGTTTGAAAGGGAAATGCAAATTTTAACTGAAAGGGCATGGTTTACATCATGTTTTTAATGTTTTAAACAGTGTATAAGTAGCTTTACTTAAAAATAGCATCCCTAATTTTAAGAAAGCATAGCTGCTGAATAAAATTATTATTAAATCATAAAGCTGACAGGACTTTAAAAATTAAACAATTAATATATTATACACCAATAAAACACTGCCATGGTATAAAACAATTTCTACTGTAGCTATTTAGAAGATTTATGCCCCTTATTCTCCCCTTAGTCTAATAGAACAGTTTATGAATTAATGCTGATTATATTACATAGTACGTCTGAAATTACAATACCATCTTCAGTGCCAATTTTTTCAAGAGTTAATGTAAATAAACGTTTAGCCAAAACAAATATAGAGTTCATAAAAATAAATGCAGTCATGAGTAATCCAAATGTATAAATAACTTTTAAATTTTTGTGCTTTCATAACTTAACACTGTATCTAAGTGCTAATGAGCTTTATTCTGAAACTGTTAAAAATGGGGGAAAAAAACTGATCAATGACAAAAAGTTAATTTATCGGAAAAGAGGGCTAATGTCCTGAGGGTTATAATCACTTGGGTATATTTTTTTAGTAAAGACAGTTGGACTTTCAACAGCAATTTCAAATACTTATTGTTCAAAAATGCTTTTTATTCCTTAGGTCCTCCACTGATTTTCATATATAAATTTAATTATAATAAAGGGAAGCAATCTGAATAGAGAAATGACTCAAGATGAACACAACACCATTCAAGAAAATGTACTGTGAAGTTAATCTATTTGATATATTACTGCTTAAAAACTGTACCAGATACTGTTCCTGGGATCGGGGATACTGCAATCAATGAAAGAAAGTCTTGCTGTACAAAAGCTCACGTTCTAATGACAACTAATAAGCAAATAACATATAACATAAGGGATGATTATAAACATAATGTAATATGGCGTAAGTGCTATGAAGAAAAATAAAGAGGGGTTAGGGGTTAGACTAGGGGCTATTTTGCCCCCCAGAGAATATTCAGAAATGTCTGGAGACGTTTTTGATTAGCACACACAGCTGGGGGTGGGGAAGACGCTCCCCGCATCCAGTACATAGATGCCAGGGATGCTGCTAAATATCCTACAATGCATATGACCCTCCTTCCACAGAACTGTGTGGCCCAATATGTCAACGTTGAAGTTGAGGAACCCTGCATTATAGTGACAGGTGGGGATGTGGGTGGTGGTGGGGGTGCTATTTAGATAGAAGGTTCAAGGACAGCCACTTTGATGAGGTTATATTTGAACGAAGACTTATGTGAGGAAAGAAAGCACATCATATGGCTATCGGGGGGGGGAATTTTAGATAGAGGAAATAGCAAATGCCAAGTCTCTGATGTGGAAGAGTGTCTGGTGTGTTTTGGGGACAGCAAAGATCCAGTATGACTTCAGCAGAGTGAGCAAAGGAGAAAATGAGAGATGAGGTCAGGGAACTGATCATAAAAGCTCTTATTAAAATATTAAATCCCCTGTATGAAACCAATACATTGAAAGCTGATGATATCGTTATGTTTACTTTTAATGAAGTATATGATTTTAGAGTCAAATATTCTTAAACATAGATTACCATATTTTTAATCTATCAATTAAAATATCTATACTTTTAAAGCATCATCACCAAACTACCCAACACTTCTGAAAACCACTAATATTTCCTTTGAGGTAAAGCACTTGATTCCCCTAGGGCACATCTTCAAGTTTTTTTGCTTTGAACTTATAAAAGGCCATACATCAAACACTTGATTAGTAAAGTGTTTATATGCAGAAATCAATCCAGCAACAACATCTGCAGCTGCTAAAAGGAACAAAGTAATCCACGTGGCACTGTGGCAGGATTTTAGCAATTTTTGATGAGTGAAATTCGTGGGTTTCAATACACCTTCTCCTATGCATATACCAGTCTATTTCTCCCATTTTCTTTAAAAAGTTAAATGAGAGCTCAGTACTAGAGAGTTAAGTGTGACAAAGTGAAAGAAACACAGCATAGATGAAGGGACACAACAAGAGAGAGTAATAGGACACCGGATCTAATTTCATCTTGGCTACTAATTTGCCCAATTCATCTCTCCAGATCTTAGTTTTCTCATCTGTAAAAGGAGGACTTTAGATCAAATGATCTCTAACGTCCCCTTTTAGCTCAAAAAACTGGAGATAGGGCTTCCCTGGTGGCGCAGTGGTTGAGAGTCCACCTGCCGAAGCAGGGGACACGGGTTCGTGCCCTGGTCCGGGAAGATCCCACATGCCGCAGAACGGCTGGGCCCGTGAGCCATGGCCGCTGACCTGTGCGTCCGGAGCCTGTGCTCCGCAATGGGAGAGGCCACAACAGTGAGAGGCCCGCGTATGGCCAAAAAAAAAAAAAAAAAAAACCAACTGGAGATAAAAACCATCATACACAGGAAAAACAAATATAGAGTAATAACATTCTGATCACTACTATACCTCAGTATCTAAATACTATATTCCTTCATTTTACGATATCTTTAGAGAAGGAGATAGCTTATTCCTTGCAACTATCAAAACTCTTTCCAAGAGACCTTCAAGATGGCAGAAGAGTAAGCCATGGAGATCACCTTCCTCCCCACAAATACATCAGAAATACACCTACATGTGGAACAACGCCTACAGAACACCTACTGAATGCTGGAAGAAGCCCTCAGACCTCCCAAAAGCAAGAAACTCCCTACGTACCTGGGTAGGGCAAAAGAAAAAAGAAAAAACAGAGACAAAAGAATAGGGACGGGACCTGTACCAGTGGGAGGGAGCTGTGAAGGAGGAAAGGTTTCCACACACTAGGAAGGCCCTTCGCGGGCGGAGACTGCGGGTGGCGGAGGGGGGAAGCTTCGGAGCCACGGAGGAGAGCACAGCAACGGGGGGCGGAGGGCAAAGTGGAGAGATTCCTGCACAGAATATCGGTGCCCACCAGCACTCACCAGCCCGAGAGGCTTGTCTGCTCACCTGCCGGGGCGGGCGGGGCTGGGAGCTGAGGTTCGGGTTTTGGAAGTCAGATCCCAGGGAGCAGACTGGGGTTGGCTGCGTGAACACAGCCTGAAGGGTGCTAGTGCGCCACAGCTAGCCGGGAGGGAGTCCGGGAAAAAGTCTGGACCTGCCTAAGAGGCAAGAGACCACTGTGTTGGGATGCGCGAGGAGAGGGGATTCATAGTGCCGCCAAAATGAGCTGCAGAGATGGGTGCGAGCCACGGCTATCAGCTTGGACCCCAGAGGCGGGCATGAGACGCTAAGGCTGCTGCTGCCGCCACCAAGAAGCCTGTGTGCGAGCACAGGTCACTGTCCCAACATCTACTCCGGGGAGCCTGTGCAGCCCGCCACTGCCAGGGTCCCGGGATCCAGGGACAACTCCCCCGGGAGAACAAACCGCATGCTTCAGGCTGTTGCAATGTCACGCTGGCCTCTGCCCCCGCAGGCTCTCCCCGCATTCCGTACACCTCCCTTCCCTAGGCCTGAGTGAGCCAGAGCCCCCTAATCAGCTGCTACTTTAACCCCGTCCTGTCTGAATGGAGAACAGATGCCCTCAGGCGACCTACATGCAGAGGCAGGGCCAAATCCAAAGCTGAATCTCAGGAGCAAACAAAGAAGAAAAAGGGAGATCTCTCCCAGCAGCCTCAGGAGCAGTGGATTAAATCTCCACAATCAACTTGATGTACCCTGCATCTGTGGCATACCTGAATAGACAACGAATCATCCCAAAATTGAGGCGGTAGACTTTGGGAACAATGAAATATATATATTTCTTTATTGATTTGGTTGCTCTCTTCCTTTACATATATATATGTGTATATTTATATTTTCTCTTTTTGTGAGTGTGTATGTGTATGCTTCTTTGTGTGACTTTGTCTGTATAGCTTTGCTTTTACCATTTGTCCTAGGGTACTGTATGTCCGTTTTGTTTTTTATTTAAGTATAGTTTTTAGCACTTGTTATCATTGGTGGATTTGTTTTTTGGTTTGGTTGCTCTCTTCTTTCTTTCGTTTTATTCCTTTTTTTATTACTTTTAAATTTCTTAATTTTTTTTTATTTTAATAACTTATTTTTCTCTTTCTTTCTTTCTTTTTTTCTCCCTTTTTTTCTGAGCCGTGTGGCTGACAGGGTCTTGGTGCTCCAACCAGGTGTCAGGCCTGTGCCTCTGAGGTGGGAGAGCCGAGTTCAGGCCATGGGTCCACCAGAGACCTCCTGGCTCCACGTAATACGAATCAGCAAAACTTCTCCCAGAGATCTCCATCTCAATGCTAAGACCCAGCTCCGCTCGACAACCAGTAAGCTACAGTGCTGGACACCCTAGCCAAACAACTAACAAGACAGGAACACAACCTCACCCATTAGCAGAGAGGCTGCCTAAAATCATATTAAGGTCACAGACACCCCAAAACACACCAGCAAACGCGGTCCTGCCCACCAGAAACACAAGGTCCAGCCTCATCCACCAGAACACAGGCACTAGTCCCCTCCACCAGGAAGCCTACACCACAACCCACTGAACCAACCTTAGCCACTGGGGACAGACACCAAAAACAATGGGAACTACAAACCTGCAGTCTGCGAAAAGGAGACCCCAAACAGTAAGTTAAGCAAAATGAGAAGACAGAGAAACACACAGCAGATGAAGGAGCAAGATAAAAACCCACCAGACCTAACAAATGAAGAGGAAATAGGCAGTCTACCTGAAAAAATAATGCAGAGTAATGACAGTAAAGATGATCCAAAATCCTGGAACTAGAATAGACAAAATATAAGAAACATTTAACAAGGAACTAGAAGAACTAAAGAGGAAACAAGCAAAGATGAACAACACAATAAATGAAATTAAAAATACTCTAGAAGGGATTAATAGCAGAATAACTGAGGCAGAAGAATGGGTAAGTGACCTGGAAGATAAAATAGTGGAAATAACTACTGCAGAGCAGAATAAAGCAAAAAAAAATGAAAAGAACTGAGGACAGTCTCAGAGACCTCTGGGACAACATTAAACGCACCAACATTCGAATTATAGGGGTCCCAGAAGAAGAAGAGAAAAAGAAAGGGACTGAGAAAATATTTGAAGAGATTATATTGAAAATTTCCCTAATATGGGAAAGAAATAGTTAATCAAGTCCAGGAAGAGCAGAGAGTCCCATACAGGATAAATCCAAGGAAAAACACGCCAAGACACATATTAATTAAACTACAAAAAATTCAATACAAAGAAAAAATATTCAAAGTAGCAAGGGAAAAACAACAAATAACATACAAGGGGATCCCCATAAGGTTAACAGCTGATCTTTCAGCAGAAACTCTGCAAGCCAGAAAGGAGTGGCAGGACATATTTAAAGTGATGAAAGGGAAAAACCTACAACCAAGATTACTCTACCCAGAAAGGATCTCATTCAGATTCGATGGAGAAATTAAAACCTTTACAGACAAGCAAAAACTAAGAGAATTCAGCACCACCAAACCAGCTTTACAACAAATGCTAAAGGAATTTCTCTAGGCAGGAAACACAAGAGAAGGAAAAGACCTACAGTAACAAACCCAAAACAATTAAGAAAATGGTAATAGGAACATATGTATTGACAATTACCTTAAATGTAAATGGATTAAATGCTCCAACCAAAAGACATAGACTGGCTGAATGGATACAAAAACAAGACCCATATATATGCTGTCTACAAGAGACCCACTTCAAACCTAGGGACACATACAGACTGAAAGTGAGGGAATGGAAAAAGATATTCCATGCAAATGGAAATCAAAAGGAAGCTGGAGTAGCAATTTTCATATCAGACAAAATAGACTTTAAAATAAAGACTATTACAAGAGACAAAGAAGGACATTACATAATGATCAAGGGATCGATCCAAGAAGAAGATATAACAATTGTAAATATTTATGCACCCAACATAGGAGCATCTCAATACATAAGGCAAATACTAACAGCCATAAAAGGGGAAATCGACAGTAACACAATCATAGTGGGGGACTTTTAACACCCCACTTTCACCCATGGACAGATCATCCAAAATGAAAATAAATAAGGAAACACAAGCTTTAAATGGTACATTAAACAAGATGGACTTAACTGTTATTTATAGGACATTCCATCCAAAAACAACAGAATACACTTTCTTCTCAAGTGCTCAGGAAACATTCGCCAGGATAGATCATACCTTGGGTCACAAATCAAGTCTTGGTAAATTTAAGAAAACGAAATCGTATCAAGCATCATTTCCAACCATAATGCTATGAGGCTAGATATCAATTGCAGGAAAAAATCTGTAAAAAATACAAACACATGGAAGCTAAACAATACACCTCTTAATAACCAAGAGATCACTGAAGAAATCAAGGAGGAAATCAAGAAACACCTAGAAACAAAAGACAATGAAAACACGACAGCCCAAAACCTATGGGATGCAGCAAAAGCAATTCTAAGAGGGAAGGTTATAGCAATACAATCCTACTTCGAAACAAAAAACATCTCAAATAAACAACCTAACCTTACAACTAAAGCAATTAGAGAAAGAAGAACAAAAAAATACGAAAGTTAGCAGAAGGAAAGAAATCATAAAGATCAGATCAGATAAATGAAAAAGAAATGAAGGAAACAATAGCAAAGATCAATAAACTAAAAGCCAGTTCTTTGAGAAGATAAACAAAACTGATAAACCATTAGCCAGACTCATCAAGAAAAAAAGGGAGAAGACTCAAATCAACAGAATTAGAAATGAAAAAGGAGAAGTAACAACTGACACTGCAGAAATACAAAGAATCATGAGAGATTACTAAAAGCAACTCTATGCCAATAAAATGGACAACCTGGAAGAAATGGACAAATTCTTAGAAAAGCACAACCTTCTGAGACTGAATCAGAAAGAAATAGAAAATATGAACAGACCAATCACAAGCACTGAAATTGAGACTGTGATTAAAAATCTTCCAAAAGGGCTTCCCTGGTGGTGCAGTGATTGAGAGTCCGCCTGCAGATGCAGGGGACACGGGTTCATGCCCCGGTCCGGGAGGATCCCACATGCCGTGGAGTGGCTGGGCCCGTGAGCAATGGCCGCTGAGCCTGCACGTCCGGAGCCTGTGCTCAGCAGCGGGAGAGGCCACAACAGTGAGAGGCCTGCGTACCGCAAAAAAAAAAAAAAAAAAAAAAAAAAAATCTTCCAAACAAAAGCCCAGGACCAGACGGCTTCACAGGCGAATTCTATCAAACATTTAGAGAAGAGCTAACACCTATCCTTCTCAAACTCGGCCAAAATATAGCAGAGGGAGGAACACTCCCAAACTCATTCTACGAGGCCACCATCAGTCTGATACCAAAACCAGACAAAGATGTCACAAAGAAAGAAAACTACAGGCCAATATCACTGTTGAACACAGATGCAAAAATCCTCAACAAAATACTAGCAAACAGAATCCAACAGCACATTAAAAGGATCATACACCATGATCAAGTGGGGTTTATTCCAGGAATGCAAGGATTCTTCAATATACACAAATCAATCAATGTGATACACCATCTTAATAAATTGAAGGATAAAA
Organism: Orcinus orca; assembly: GCF_937001465.1. NCBI lineage: Eukaryota > Metazoa > Chordata > Mammalia > Artiodactyla > Delphinidae > Orcinus > Orcinus orca. The sequence continues at coordinate 100,601,032 of NC_064580.1, read as the reverse complement.
AGCTATGATCATCTCAATAGATGCAGAAAAAGCTTTTGACAAAATTCAACACCCATTTATGATAAAAACCCTCCAGAAAGTAGGCATAGAGGAACTTTCCTCAACATAATAAAGGGCATATATGACAAACCCACAGCCAACATCATTCTCAATGGTGAAAAACTGAAACCATTTCCACTGAGATCAGGAAGAAGACAAGGTTGCCCACTCTCACCACTATTATTCAACATAGTTTTGGAAGTTTTAGCCACAGCAATCAGAGAAGAAGAAGAAATAAAGGGAATCCAAATCAGAAAAGAAGAAGTAAAGCTGTCACTGTTTGCAGATAACATGATAGTATACATAGAGAATCCTAAAGATGCTACCAGAAAACTACTAGAGCAAATCAATGAATTTGGTAAAGTAGCAGGATACAAAATTAAGGCAGAGAAATCTCTTGCATTCCTATACCCTAATGATGAAAAATCTGAAAGAGAAATTAAGGAAACACTGCCATTTACCACTGCAACAAAAAGAATAAAATACCTAGGAATAAACCTACCTAAGGAGACAAAAGACCTGTATGCAGAAAACTGTAAGACACTGATGAAAGAAATTAAAGATGATACAGACAGATGGAGAGATACACCATGTTCTTGGATTGGAAGAATCAACATTGTGAAAATGACTATACTACCCAAAGCATCTACAGATTCTATGCAATCCCTATCAAACTACCAATGGCATTTTTCACAGAACTAGAAGAAAAAAATCACACAATTTGTATGGAAACACAAAAGAGCCCAAATAGACAAAGCAATCTTGAGAAAGAAAAACGGAGCTGGAGGAATCAGGCTTCCGGACTTCAGACTATACTACAAAGCTACAGTAATCAAGATAGTATGGTACTGGCACAAAAACAGAAATGTAGATCAATGGAACAGGGTAGAAAGCCCAGAGATAAACCCATGCACAGATGGTCATCTTATCTTTGATAAAGGAGACAAGAATATACAATAGAGAAAAGACAGCCTCTTCAATAAGTGGTGCTGGGAAAACTGGACAGCTACTTGTAAAAGAATGAAATTAGAACACTCCCTAACACCACACACAAAAATAAACTCAAAATGGATTAAAGACCTAAATGTAAGGCCAGACACTATCAAACTCTTAGAGGAAAATATAGGCAGAACACTCTATGACGTAAATCACAGCAAGATCCTTTTTGACCCACCTCCTAGAGAAATGGAAATAAAAACAAAAATAAACCAATGAGACCTAATGAAACTTCAAAGCTTTTGCACAGCAAAGGAAACCATAAACAAGACCAAAAGACAACCCTCAGAATGGGAGAAAATATTTGTAAATGAAGCAACTGACAAAGGATTAATCTCCAAAATTTACAAGCAGCTCATGCAGCTCAGTAACAAAAAAACAAACAACCCAATCCAAAAATGGGCAGAAGACCTAAATAGACATTTCTCCAAAGAAGATATACAGATTGCCAACAAACACATGAAAAAATGGTCAACATCATTAATCATTAGAGAAATGCAAATCAAAACTACAATGCGATATCATCTCACAGCAGTCAGAATGGCCATCATCAAAAAATTTAGAAACAATAAATGCTGGAGAGGGTGTGGAGAAAAGGGAACACTCTTGCACTGCTGGTGGGAATGTGAATTGGTACAGCCACTATGGAGAACAGTATGGAGGTTCCTTAAAAAACTACAAATAGAACTACCATATGACCCAGCAATCCCACTACTGGGCATATACCCTGAGAGAACCATAATTCAAAAAGAGTCATGTACCAAAATGTTCATTGCAGCTCTATTTACAATAGCCAGGAGATGGAAACAACCTAAGTGTCCATCGACAGGTGAATGGATAAAGAAGATGTGGCATATATATACAATGGAATATTACTCAGCCATAAAAAGAAACGAAATTGAGTTATTTGCAGTGAGGTGGATGGACGTAGAGACTGTCATACTGAGTGAAGTACGTCAGAAAGAGAAAAACAAGTACTATATGCTAACACATATAATATGGAATCTAAAAAAAAAAAAAGGTTCTGAAGAACCTAGGGGCAGGACAGGAATAAAGACGCAGACATAGAGAATGGACTTGAGGACACGGGGAGGGCGAATGGTAATCCGGGATGAAGTTAGAGAGTGGCATGGACTTATATATAGTACCAAATGTAAAACAGATAGCTAGTGGGAAGCAGCCGCATAGCACAGGGAGATCAGCTCGGTGCTTTGCGACCATCTAGAGGGGTGGCATCGGGAGGGGGGAGGGAAATGCAAGAAGTAGGAGATATGGGGATATATGTATATGTATAGCTGATTCACTTTGTTATAAAGCAGAAACAACGCACCATTTGTAAAGCAATTATACTCCAATAAAGATGTTAAAAAAAATGAGTTACCAAGAAGAAAATTAAATATAAAAAAAAACTGTTTCCATGCCAGCAATTTCTGATAGAACGATATTTTTAAATGTATTCTACTTTTCTCTGACTTCTGAAATGACATATGTGAGCAAAATTTAAGCATGTTATTTAATCCAGTTTAGAGCTAGAGTGTTGTTCTTTTTGTGTTCTTAGGGATACAACAGAAGTGGAAGGTAGAGATGTTTAAAAATAAATACTGGAGAACTATAATGAATTCAGGGCTACATGAAACTGACAAAGGCCCTGAGAGTCTAGTCTATCTGGCAGTTTCTTCGCTTTAGGTAAAAGAAAGGTGCAGGCAATGGGGAAACTACTACTTGTGTGCACCCTCTCTGAAATAACCTCTCTTGAGCATTAATTAGAAGCTCACTGATGTGATTAAAAGATGCCAGGAAGTAGCCACCCTAAAATATAACTAACATAAAATAGCCACATGTGGAAATACCATTTTGAAGTAAGTGTAGTAGTAACAGATGCTTTTGGTAATGGACAGGAACGTTTTAAAGGGCGGTTGGAGGAATAAGAATTTGTCATTACCTGACAATCTTATGAGACTGTAAATCTCTTGATGAAGATTCTTCTAAACCTTTTTATCTCCCACCCCAATATGTAGCACAGTACCTTGCATAGAATAAGCAGAGGGAAAAGTAATTTTTGTAGAATCATTGATCCTCAAGTATTTTTTAGTTAATTTTTATTGGAGTACAGTTGCTTTACAATGTTGTTAGTTTCTGCTGTACAGCAAAGTGAAATCAGTTATACATATACATATATCCACCCTTTTATAGATTCTGTTCCCATGTAGGTCCCAGTACTCATTACAGAGTATTGAGAAGAGTTCCCTGTGCCATACAGTAGGTTCTTATTAGGATCCTCAAGTATTAAACCAGGAAAAGAATGCTCTAATCTAATGAGCATTTAAAAAACAGAACTAAGCAAACAACAATGACCAAAAAATGCAGAAATAGCACTGAAAAACTGAATGGCAATTCATCAGGAAACCCTGAGGACAGAAATATCCCTTAAATAACATTCAATCTCATTCCCTTTGTTCTAATTCTGTCCCCACCCAGCAGCCTTCAGATCTGTAATTTGGTTTTCTAACTGAACACACCCACCAAGGAGTCTCCAAGTAGACTACCAGTGATGGCTGTCAGGTCAGGACGTCTCTCTCATTCTAAATGTAGAAACCTGCTTTGACTTTATTAAGAAATACCTGTGCATTTGTATAGCAGGAGTCAACCTCCAGAGCAAACTGAGTACCTACTCTGTGGCAGGCACAGCGGTAGACACCAAAGATACAGAATTAATCAGACAGAATCTGTGGCTCTTTCTTGAAACTGTGGCTTCAAAATACTTATAAAAATTTGGAGTCACTTTGAATCTCTTTCCTGTATCCTTCCTGATATGGGAAAAGAATCACTGACCATGTGTCATCTACTTTTACATATTTGTAAAGTTTTATCTACTCTGTTTCTCCATATTTTAACAGCAGATCTGGCTTGTACTACCTCCCGAGATCAAAGGCATTTTAGTGTTAGTACTAGTAAATTACTGCAAGGTTTTCTTAAGAGTCCCCAAATCATACCTTTTGAAGAAAACAATTTTAATTTCAATAAGGCAGAGGGAGCCTAAAAAGGCAGCTTGCAATTAATTTTGGAAAATCTCCCAGCTGCTAAAGTACTTGAAAGACAAAACAGGGTGCAATTATTTTAAAAGAGTTTTATGCTAATTTTATTTCCAATCCCCAGCCAAAACACACATACACACACACACACACACCCTTAAACAATATCAGAGATCTAATGTGCTGCGCTTTGGAAGGCTAGAATATGGGACAGCACAAAGGCATTTTAGAGAGCTTCTCCCTCTTCAGTGACGTTATTAACCAGGAGCTCGAGACTATGTTTGATGGTGAACTTTTCGTATTCTGAGTTTTGACATAAACATGAGAATTTAATAACAAATGGACCCCAAAACACAGCTCTAGACTGAAAGCAGTTTTAACAACTGGAAATCACAACCTCCTGGCAGGATGGCAGTCCTTTATTTACTCATTAAAGCTGCCAATATTCTGAAGGCCCTTTCTGGCTCATTTGCCCCTTCCTCATTAACTACAGATTGGTGTGGGGTGGAACAGGTTCTGCATTTCGAAGACTCTTCCGTTCCAGCATCATATTTTCGACCACCCGATAAAGTAGATATTATCATACAGCCTGTATTATCTACAGTGTTCTCAATGTTTCTGCAAACACAGGTCTCAACTGTTCGGTTCAGAAAATATGGCCAGTGTGGGCAGACACTGACGGGCTGCAGGGAAAAAGAAGAAACTCCACCTACTCAATGAACAAAGTTCCCGCATGGAGTCCAGAGCTGAACTTCAAGAAATGGATCAAGTGTTCTATTTTTAAAGAAAGATCGCTAGACTTGAAAAAAAAAATCACTAAGACACTCCCAGTGCTGTACCAGAGAGGCCAGTGTCTCAGTATCTTTCAAACTGGCTGCTGAATTCATCAGAGAGGAACCAAATGTTTTTAACAATAGATCCTCTCTGTCTGTCTGTCTGTCTCTATGATGACACGTGTAGATTCACATCTGCATTGTTTTGAAAGAAACCTCATTATGCTCTCTTACCAAGTATTATTTTAGATGCCAGTTAACTCTCCCAAAACCCTCCCCCCAAGTAACCTTAAAGTAAATAAACTTATTATACAGCCATGTTCCTGCAGAAGTTTGAATCACACCAAGAATGCATATCCTTAAAAGGAAATGTTTTCCCTCCCCTTGCATCCTGTTATTTAAGCTATTTTAAGTACTTGTCTGGCGAAAGCTGAGCCAGAATTCAAGTAGTTTTGATTTTACCTCTGTTTTACACTGCCCATGTCCAGGTGGTATGTGGTACAATCTATCACTTCAAATGCATCTTTTGGGGTGCTACTTTGTCTTATAAATCTGACAGTGAGAGAGAATGGGATTTCCCTTGACCCCTGGGTTTTGTGTGTATCTGTGTGTTGCTTTATTCATCCTTGAATCTGTTAAATCTAGTGTCTTTCTTTATAAACAGGTCACGTATGTGTGTCCTCATCTGCAATACATATGCAACCTCTTTACAAACCCACTACGGACAGTACTCATTAGGACTTAAAGAAGAAAACCAATCAAGTGCAGATGCACATCCTTTCAGAAAAGCTGTGTTTAAAAGTTCCATTTAGTTTAACCAATATATTCCACAAATTTTTTGCACTAAAAAAATGACAAAAGGAATCTATATATCTAACAATAATGGATTTAAACACACACACACACACACGATCCTGATTGCCTATGAAAGCACACAAAATATTAATTTAAAAGACTCAGCCAAAAGACTTGTGCAGAAGAATTTAGATTATATTCCACCCTCAGATCTAAGCAATAAAGTCGAGCTTTCATTAGGCATTAAAACTTTAGAAAAGGCAGCTGCTAAACATCTCCAGATGCTTAAACACGGGTTTTGCCTTTCACAGCTTATACCTTTTGAGGTAGCTCATTCCAGCGAATACATATAAGAGGCAGTTTAATGAGTCCCAGCTAAGGATAGAATAGAGGTCGCTACCAAAGAGTTCATCCTAATAGTGGATCCCCAAAGGTGGAGGTCAATTACAGCTGAAGGCTGGACAAGGTTAGAGGGCTGAGACCAGGCAATCAAAAATGCTGTCTATCAACTGTTTTCCAACTCAAAATTTCCAGCAGTTTGGCTATCATTTTCCACCTGCTGCCACTTTCCCACTTAAAAAATACACACACACACAAGCGCATTCTCGCACACCCCCAATCTGTGTTCCTATCTTCCACACAGTCAAAACATGGTTTTCAGACTATCCTGAGACCTTCATTTCTAATATTCCATCAATAATTAACCAGATGGCACAGTGAAAGAGCACTGGTTTATTTATTTATTTTGGTTGGGCTGTAGTTTTAATTTTTTAAGCCATAATTAAACAAATATGCACTGGTGTCATCTTATTGAATACTAAAAGTAAATTAAAAGAAACCACCATGCTTTTTGCGGCATCATCCTGATGTGGTTTTTATATACTAGAGAATATCAAGTAATTTGAAATAACTCAACTTCCTGAGATGAGAAAATCTGGTACAGCTACAATCACCATAACCAAAAATTGTTGTCTTAGTTTGGTGGGCAGCCTCAAAGGAATAAACCCACATTCTTCCTAGTCATTTATGAAACCCCATTATTTTATTTCAGAAGTGTTGAATTCCTGTTTGGAAAAAAAACCTGAGCGGCTATTGCTTAGGAGAGAAAAAAGCGTTTGCAGGACTAAAGCCAATCTGAGAAGATCTACAATACATGAATTTATCTTTATGACAAGGCATCATTCAAATGACCTTTAGCTTCTATAACAAGATTAAAGTCCCAGAGTGTAAAAGACATTTTCTCCTTGGTAAAATATTTACTTCCTATGTGTTCTGAAAAGTTTTATTTATTCTTCTTTAGAATGAACTTATACAGCATTGCAGCATTTTAAATTAAAACAGAAACATTATGAAGTAGGAAAAAATGAGAGCCAAGGATTCTGCTATCCCAGTGGAAAATACTAGAAACAAATGTTGAGAAAACGAAAATAATTAAATGAAAATATACTGCTTGGAACTTAACACTAAGCAGGTGCAGAAAGTGAGTGAAAGGAGAATGTAAATCTTAATACTCGATTTTTATTGCTAGTAAAGAGAGTTTCAAAGCACTATTAATTGATTGAACAAAACCCATGATTAGTGGTAATTACAGAGATTTTCTCCACACACTATTATTTTGCTGAATTTCTAAAGAGATAATCAAGGCTATTATTTTTAATAGACGGGAAAAATCATATAATGATTTCCATATTGTGTCACAATTGAACTGAGACAAAGTAGTCTTCCCTCCCCTCCCCTCCCCATAAGAAAGAATTGTCAGGAAAATAGGTTATAGAGCTTGTTTTTAAAATCAAGTTTCCCTGAATGAAAAAAAAAAAGGATTTCCATAACACCTTTGACAGTTGCCTAAGGGCTCTGCAAATAAGAATAACTAAAAACTACAAATATTTTAAGGGAAAATCAAAAGATTCAGCTGGGTCTTTAAACACTTTTCTAAAAGACAGACTATACACAAGCATATTAAAAATATGCTGAAAAATATAAATTTTATGTGTTACATTGTAATGGCCAAAGCCCTCAGAATAAATTCCGCCATGATGAAAATCTTCATAACAAAGACCGCTTGTGATAATGACAAAGTCCCAGTACATGAAAAGACTACCTATAATTCCTTGGAATTCAATCAATTAACTATTTATGTATTGAAAACCTAACACGTGCAACAGTGAGCTAGATACTGAGGGGGAATAGAAAATAATAATATGTGGAACAGGCAGAAATTTTGGACTCCAGAATTCCTATTTACAGCATATAGAGTAATAAGAGTCTACATATCATAGAAGTACATGCCTGGTAGGGCTTCAATAAGACACACGGCTCAATCTCCCACCTTTGGGAAGGTGTTTGCCTACCCTAAACCCTCCAAGATGTATGATTTAAAGTAAGACAGTAGTTCCACAATGACCCTTTCTTGCAGTCCAAGCTCTAATTGATCTCTCAGACCAATTTAGCCCTGTTTCCTCCTTGGAGATAACTGGTCAACCCTCTTTATATCATTAAGCTTTAAAAGAGCAATTAAGCTCTTTTACTGATAAAAGTATCCCAGTGCCATCAGGTAAACCATATTCAAATTAGCTTTAATTTTTAAAAAATATTGCACACAAATATTTCCAAGATGCTGCACATGAGGATAAGGCTTGTATTCAACAATAAACATTGATTTGAGGAGGTGAGGCCTTGAAGATTAAGCAATAGCAATAAGGTCCCCACCCCCAAATCCTATTCGTAAAAAAAACAAATCAGGCTGTCCCAAACACTGAAAGATGAATATAAATAAAACAGAAGGTTTGAAGGAAACAATTATGATAAGAACAATTTCTACAGAATAATGCGATTTAAAAAGTCTTGCAGCCAAGAATTCACCTGCTGTTTTTCATAATCGATCTATATTAAACTGAGTAGTACACTTCTTCCAGTAAGTGGTATCTATGGCAAGTTAATTGACTGCCTTTTTTTCATACACACACACACACACACACACACACAAAAGTGTTAGATCCAGGACTTATTTTTTCCTAGTTAGAATTCTGATGGGATTATGAATAGTCACGCTGGCTGGGGGAGTCATTATTTTTCCCAAGGCATGTTGTTATTACTAAATGACTTCATAGAAAATGTTGCTCATAAATGTATGGGAATAGGGATGTGTATTTCCTCACTTTTCACTGATGGGGTTCCCAACACAGGTCAAAGAGTAGATTCTGATTTAAATAACAAATCATTTTGATTTAACTTCATACCCTTTAATCAAGGAGATACCAAATAGTATTAGTCTTCCTCGCAAAGCACATGTTGACTCATGTGAGCACACACATCAATAATCAGGTCTTACCCTGTTTTCTCATTATCTTCACTGACTTGACCTGAGCACTGAAATTTGGAATGTAAATACTATAAATTGCTTCCAATTCAGCTGCTGAATTCGAAGACAAGTTATATGATGTTTAAGGATAAACCAAGTGGCAGGCTAATCCTTCCCATCTTATACTGATGCTAATTCAATTTAAGAAGGTCGAACAGTGTGCATTCTCCAAAGGCACATAAGATCCATGAAAAAGGCAGGAAAGCCACGCTGATTAGGGAAAGGTAAAAACATCATCTAATGGTTCTTAACATCTTCAGGGGTCACCTGGCCCTTTAAGAATATGGTGAAAGCTCCAAATCCTCTCCTCAGAAAAATATGATAAACAAAATAAGATAACAACACAAAATTTGTCTAAAAATTTCAGGAGCCACAGCAGCCCCCAGTTAAAGACTGGGATCTTGGACTAAAAACCTTTGACCATATTAGACACTAGATATAATTAGCAATAACACAGTTTAAAGTGTAGCTTCTAAAACTTTATTCCATTGGTTCTAACCATCTTGCCCTAAGTTTCATGATTAACCATTCATATAATTTTTCAGAGAAATAACTTTGATTAGTACCAAATAAAGTTTGCTTTACTATAGTTACTCTACAAAAAACACTTACCGACTTTTGCAAAGGCCTCTTTGAGTTCATCAAGCTCATCTTTGGAAATCTGAGTGGTAGCCATCTCATCCATTTAAAGATCTAAAGAGAAAGCAGAAGGGTTTAAGACTTTAAACAGAAACAGAGTCATAGATACAGAGAACAAACAGGTAGTTGCCAGAGGGGAGGGTGGAGGGGGAGGAAAGAAATGTGAGGGAGCTTAAGAGGTACAAACTTCCAATTATAAATTGGAAAATAAATAAGTCACAGGTATGAAATGTACAGTGTGGGGAACACAGTTAATAACTATGTAATATCTTTGTGTGGTGACACAAAACAACTAGACTTATCATGGTGATCAGTTTGAAATGTACAGAAATATCGAATCACTATGTTGAGTAACAGGAACTAACAGTGTTGTGGGTCAATTATACTTCAAAAACAAACTCACAGAAAAAGAGATCAGATTTGCGGTTACCAGAGGCAGAGGTAAGGGGAGGGGGAATTGGATGAAGGTGATCAAAAGGTACAAACTTCCAGCGATAAGATAAATAAGCACTAGGGATGTAATGTACAACACGATAAATATAATTAAAACTGCTGTGTGTTATATATGAAAGTTGTTAAGAGAGGAAATCCTGAGTTCTCATCACAAGGAAAACAATTTTTTTCTATTTCTTTTATTTTGTATCTATATGAGATAATGCATGCTTACTAAATTTATTATGATAATTATTTCATGATGTATAGAAATCAAATCATTTTGCTGTTCACCTTAAACTTATACAGTGCTGTATGTCAATTATATCTCAATGAAACCGGAAGAAAAAAATTTTTTAAGACTTAAAAAAATTTTGTGATGATTATAAGTGCTCCTGCAAACTCTCATTTTAGGGATAATTTAGACTTTCTAGAAATGCAAACTACTAAAACCATCTGAATAGGTCCTCATATTTCTAGCTACAGCCATAATAAAGAAAACAAACAAATGAGAAGTTATCATTTACCAAAAGTTATTCAGAAAAAAATACTTGTGACTCTTCCTTTCAAGGACAAAATCTTACGTTACGTTCAAAGAATGTAAGGAAGGGGAAGGTACCAAGTAATGACAGAAATTCTTGGTTACATGTGCCAAAACTAAGTCAAAATTATGTGACCAAAGATTCGTGTAAAATATAACTTTTTTGGGACTTCCCTGGCGGTCCAGTAGTTAGGACTCCAAGCTTCCACTTCAGGGGGCACGGGTTCGATCCCTGACTGGGGAACTAATATCCCGAATGCCATGTGGCATGGCCAATAAATAAATAAATGAATGAATAAGTGTTAAAAAAAATAACGTTTTCATTTAGCATTTACATATCTATCTATCTTACTGGCTATTTCCATTTTTCCCATCTTTATTGAGAATATGTGACATATGATACTGTGTGAGTTTAAGGTGTATATCATAATGATTTGATATACATATATATTGCAAAATGATTACCACAATAAAAGTTAACACATCTATCACCTCACATAGTTATCACCATTTTTTCCATTTATATATCACCATTTCCATATATCACCATTTTTTTTCCATTAAGCCATTTAAAAATCTTTCACTGTGAAAAAACTGATTTTCAGGTAGTATAAAAACAGCTATCAATCATTCCCATTAAAGGAGGAGTCAACTGGGCTTCCCTGGTGGCGCAGTGGTTGAGCGTCTGCCTGCCGATGCAGGGGACACGAGTTCGTGCCCCGGTCTGGGAGGATCCCGCATGCCGCGGAGCGGCTGGGCCCGTGGGCTATGGCCGCTGAGGCTGCGCGTCCGGAGCCTGTGCTCCGCAACGGGAGAGGCCACAACAGTGAGAGGACTGCGTACCGCAAAAAAAAAAAAAAAAAAAGGAGAAGTCAACTAAAACAAATTATTTTTGGCTTTGATACAGAAACACACACAAGAGCAGGCTAATTAACACATCTTTGTGTACACAACTTATTAATATTATTTGAGTTTATACTCTTTCTGATTTGGCCCTATTTTACCTATTTAACCAATAGTCAGGGCTTGGCAAACTATGGCCTGTGGGCCAAATCTGGCCCACTGCTTATTTCTGTATGGTCCCCAAGCTAAGTATGGTTTTTACAGATAAACATTTGCTGTCAAATGTTTGAACCTCAGTTAAGTGAAATGTTACCCCAGGGGGCGAAAAAAATTCCATTCTTCTCATCAGTTGAGTTGTATTACCAAAAAAGGTACTCAAATATTTATTATATTTTGACTTTTGTCAGTAAAAATCTGTGGAAATAATATTTAAACCCTTGATATTAATAATATAATATTCTTATTTTGCCTCTTGGCGTACAATATACATGATGTGGACCTTTACAGAAAAACTTGACTGAGCCCTGCAACAGAGAAAGGAGGTCTGTACCACAATGGAAAATTCCCACATACCAACCTATTAACAATTTTTAGACAGAAGGAAATGAAAATGATTATGTGTTGTCCTTTTTTGTTTTGGCTTTGTTGTTTTCTGTCTTTTTAATCTTTTTAAAGAACTTTACTCTTTAGAACAGTTCATGGCAAAATTGAGCAAAAAGCACAGAGAATTCAGTTCCCATATACCCCTGTCCTCACACTCGCACAACCTCCCTCATTATGAACATCTTCCATCAGAGGGGTACATTTGTTACAAATGATGAACCTTCTTTGATACAGCATTGTCACCTAAAGTCCATAGTTTACATTAGGCTCACTCTTGGCATTGTAATACATATTACGCATTTTGACACCATTATAGTATCATACAGAATAGCTTCACTGTTCTAAATGTGTTGCCTTTTCAAAAAAGTAGTCTATGTGTAAAATTTCACAAACTGTGAAATGCAAATTTGAGATCTTATATTTACCCCTTTTAGACATTTCAAAAATAATTTTTGAATAGCCTTTCATATGTATTTGTGGGATTTATTTATTTACTTATGGCCGCACCGCGGCATGTGGGATCTTAGTTTCCAGACCAAGAATTGAACCCATGCCCCCTGCAGTGGAAGCATGGAGCCCTAAACACTGGACCACCAAGGAATTCCCCCTTTTAGACATCTTTATTAAAAGTTAAAAAATTACTCGCCAACTCATCTTTTTTGCCATGATGACTAATACTTAGTACAGAGACGCTCAAGAGAGAGCTGGGCCACATCTGTCTTTTGCACACCCATAGCTGTCACTTCTAGAACTTATCACAGTCCCAGGCAGGTAGTAAGGCACTCAATAAAATCGTATTTTCATAAATTCATCCATTCAACAACTTGCATCAAGGCCTACATTAGACAAATTCATATTCCTACTAATTCCCTGAATGCTCATAACAGCCTTTTGAGGTAAATATTCCTACTCCCTTTTTTCTTATTAGAGATAACCTAGGCTCAGAGAGACCATGGACCTGGAATTCAAACTCAGGTTTCTCAAATCCCTGGGAAGTTTTAGCTAAGTTTCCACCATAATGTAACACATTTATAATGACTCATATTTTTAAAAAATTAAATAAAAACAGACTTTTTAAAAACATAAAACAGAACTTGCCGGTTCATAAACTTTTCTTACCTATGGTGTTAAAATGTCACTAAAGAGGGACAACTTCTCAGTAGAAAGTTGGGTAAATACACCTTTCAGAGCAGTCTCGGGATCTATAAGGTGAAGACCTTCAGTTGGACACGAAGGCAGACATTTTAAAGATTAAGAGTAAAAAGTGATTTTGCATAAGTTAAGCTGCAAAGTGATAACAGTACTTTTAAAAAGTATTGTAGGGACTTCCCTGGAGGTCCAGTGGTTAAGACTCTGCGCTTCCACGGCAGGGGTTGCAGGTTTGATCCCTGGTTGGGGAACTAAGATCCCACATGCCCCGTGGCGTGGCCCCCAAAAAATATTCTATATTTTATTCACATGGTGTTCAACACCTCTCATTACAAAAATACTATATAGGATTTACTCCAATTTTCTTCATGTATATTTTAAGTAATGATGTTTTCAATATAAAATTATTGCCCATCTCAGAACAATGGCACAGAAAGTTTGAAAGTGAGACTGTCTCAGAAAATCCAAAACATGTGGCCTCTCCTTTACTTCTTTTCTTTAAAAAATAAATTTATTTATTTATTTATTTTTGGCTGCGTTGGGTCTTCGTTGCTGTGTGCGGACTTCCTCTCATTGCGGAGATCGGGGGCCACTCTTTGTTGTAGTGCACGGGCTTCTCATTGCGGTAACTTCTCTTATTGCAGTGGCTTCTCTTGTTGCAGAGCACGGGCTCTAGGCTCGCGGGCTTCAGTAGCTGTGGCTCGAAGGCTCTAGAGTGCAGGCTCAGTAGTTGTGGCGCACGGCTTTAGTTGCTCCGTGGCATATGGGATCTTCCCAGACCAGGTCTCGAACCCGTGTCTCCTGCATTAGCAGGCAGATTCTTAACCACTACACCACCAGGGAAGCCCCTTTCCTTTACTTCTAAAGGTTCTTTCTAGTTTGGGCAATTCGTGAGTCAATAATAATCTAAAGTAGTTAGTCTTTTTTTTTTTTTTAAAGATGATTTTATTCTCATACTACTATATCACTTCTATAAAAGAGAAAATTAGACAAAGATGGTTCTGGACATACCCCCCGCCCCACCGCACCCTTTATCCCTGCTGAACAGTGGGTTCTGACTCAATCCTTCCCTCCCACTTCTGCCCTTTGCAAGCAGCGGGTCTGAACAGGGTAGAAATCTCTTCCCTCTTTTCATACACCTCCCCCAACACACACCTCTACCCTCACACAATTTACCAAGGCGTCTGTTATATGCCTAGTTCCTGCCCTCAAGGAATCTACAATCTGGGGAAGACAAAAAAATGTAGATAATTATAATTTGACACAAAGTGAATTAGTGGTTGTAATAAAAGGTAGAGAAGGAGAAAGACTCTGGAGACCTTAAGGATTATTAATTCCATCTCAGGCAGGCCAAGAAAGTAGTACTTTTGTTCTTTGTGCAAAATTAGGAAATACATAGATCTCATAGAAATGATTCCGAGGCACTTGTTTACTTAAAAAAATATTAACACAATGCAGCATTTAAAAAACCCAAAATATACTTTCTGTTCTTTCTTTCTTTCTTTATATGGCTGCACTGGGTCTTAGTTGTGGCACACGGGCTCTAGTTCCCCGACCAGGGATCAAACCTGGGCCCCCTGCATTGGGAGCGTGGAGTCTTAACCACTGGACCACTAGGGAAGTCCCCAAAATATAGTTTAAAGTTTTCTAATTTCTTATTCCTGTCTAATTATCATAATGAAAGCTTAAAGTGTCCCCTTTTACACCTATAACTCAGATTTTTCATCTACAGAAGACATGAAGAGGCACAACTGAGTAAGAGTAAAAAGAACTGCAATACACATATATTCCCAAAACATTTGTTTGATCCAGGATAACAAAATAGCTTAATTTAGGAGTCTCTCACTTCAATAAATTCAATTTCATTTATTTACAATTATTTGAAAGTAAATAAATAAATGCTACCCTGAAGCACCTGAGCTAAAACTAAGAAATCCAACATAAAGTTTAAAAGGCTTACAATATACACTTCAGTTGACAAAAATCACAATATTTAAATTAGCTACTTAATGCAGACTTTTTTTTCCCACTATGAATAAAAAAAGTTTGTCCTTAAGACTACTCAAAGGTACTTGATGGAATCTTTAAGGAAATCAAGCAATGAAATACTATCTTGGGAGAAAATATCACATTTAAATAATTCAGGGAAGACAGGAACATCAGATTTTTAGAAAACCTTGCGAATTTACTGAAAGCTCTATCCCTCTTCATTGGGCATTCATTGAATTTTTTCTCTCAAAGCAAGTAAAACATCCCAGACTGGGGTTTAGGAAGCAAAATAGATGATGATATCATTATTGCCCTATAGACACGTTGATTCAATCCTGAACACTTGCGGCAAACTGTCGTTCCCCACCCAAGAATGCAGTATGTTATGATAGGAGGATTGTGAGATGTGGAATCAGAAGACATCAATTAATGCCCCGGCTCTGCTACTTCCTAGCAGTGTGTCTATGAGCGAGTTTATTTAATCCTGCTAAGGCTCAGTTTCCTCTTTTGAAAACAGCGATAATAACTACTTCCCCAGGGTCCTTGTGAAGGTTAAAGATGGCATGTGAAAGCACACTGTAAACTATAAAGTATTATACAGCAACTTCAAATCCTTAATGAAAGAAAACGGTGAACAAATCAATGCCTAAGTAATTGTAAGAGGCTATATAAATATAAGGCATGAGTTCTACTAAGAACCTTTTAAATGGAATGTACGAAAAGTTATGTCATTTGCCCTATAATTATTGACTACAGAGTATAATAGATCTCCTTCATATATAAAAATTATAAGCCTTTAAGTCGAAGTAATTTAAGAAGGATGGGACTAACAAAAATCTGTCAGCCATTTTTTACCCATGACTCAGTTTGGCTCCTGCATAAGACCAGTTTCTAAACACAACTTGAAGAACGGCCAGGAGATTTTTTTTTTTAAATACAATTTTTACTTTATATCAGGACCACTTAAAAAAATAGCTAACAGCTTGTCAATATTGTCACATTCCTCCTACATTGCACATTTTTTTCATAAGCAATGCAAAATAAAAGGTGAAGAGGTAAAAAGTAAATATTATTGCTGAATAAAAGTTTAACCTCAATTTCACAGTATGTGATTGGTAAGTAAAAAGAAAGTCTGACTTTTGAAATATGTTGAAATGTGTCCTTTTCCCCAGTCTGTCTTCCCACAAAAGTGAACTTTATTTACATGGAGAGAGCAGGCGCCGATATTAAAGAAAGAAAGAAAGAAAGAAAGAAAGAAAGAAAGAAAGAAAGAAAGAAAGAAAGAAAGAAAGAAAGAAAGAAAGAAAAGAAAAGAAAAGAAATATATTTTCCCTCCATTTAAATTTAGCCAAATGAAATACCATCAAAAGTAAAAGCTTCCAGGGTCTCTGCATTTTTCTGAATTCTCTCATCTGCAGAGCACTTTGATCTGTCCCCAATTCTGTTTCCTCCCTAGCTCCTATGCCTGCCTTCGCTATAAAGGGAAAGCATCAGGAGAAAAGCAAACCCTCTCCCTAAACATCTGAGACACAGGAAAACAGATTTTCAAATAAGGGAATGAAAGGAAAGCAAACAAAACCTTGTTTGTTTGTTTTGTCATAAAAGGATATGGTGTACAACTGGGTCTGAATTCAGGGCGTCACCCATAGAAGAATCTTATGCCTATGAAGTCATCCCTAATTACAGAGTTTGACTAACAATACAGCAATTATGAAACCACTCCACTGGCTCCTTTAACTATACTTAAACCCTCAACACAAATCTTTGCTGAGAAAGGTGTACCTACAACTACCTACCTGAAACTATTACTCAAATTCTAAAAGGTATTTGATGGAGATGAGGAAAGGGGTGGTGGTGCCTGTTTTCATCCCCTAAGGTGATTCACGTTAGGAATGCTGCTGACTAAATAATCTACTTACTAATCTGTGTCATTCAGAACCACTCGGGTCAGGAAGCAGGGCACACAATGGGAAACTTAACCATAGATAATCAAGAGTTGATTACGAATTTTATATTTTTTTCTTGAAGTTGAGAGGAACTAAAAGATAAAAGCAGGGCATATTCACCATAGACATTATCCAGCCACTTGTATGCCAGGTAAACAGAATTGGTAAAGTGAGGCTGATGACTTAAAATCAGAGATTTGGCCACACACACTTAAGCTGGTAAGCTCGAATCATGAAGAAGAGAGGGTGAACAAAACATGGAAGAATACATTATTTGTAGTTGTGTATTTGTCACCTTCCTCTGTCCAAAACAGGCAGCACTTTGGAGCAGCCACACTTCACATACCTACCTGTACCAACAGAAACCGCCACCCTGCCTCCTCACTAGTAGGTAAGTCAACAGCACTAGTCTCCAGGTCAGATGGGCGTGCAACACTCTCAGCTAAAGCTCACCCACTCTCACTATGATTACTCAAGCTCTAGTGCCGCATTTCCAAATGACTTGAGAAGATTTCAACTTGAATGTCTATCATATTCACCCACTTATTCATTTATATTCAAGCCTTAATTGAAGGCTTAATATGTACCAGGCACTGTGTTGGCTGCTGCAGATATAGAGATTTAGGACCCAAAGCCTCCTCTCAAAGACCTTACTGTCCAGCGGGGAGAAAGATAGAAAAACAAAGACATAATATTAATGCCATCATCCTATTCACTGAGTGGTGGGGTGACAGTGGTGGGCTTCAGGAAAAGTTTTCCAGAGAAGGTGACTTTTGAACTTTATCTTAAAACATAAGTAGGGCTTCCTCAGACAGATATCACTGGTAAAGGCATTCCAGGCAGAGAGAAGATGATATTCTAGAGCTGTAGAAAGATAGTGTGGTTGGAGCACTGTGCCTAGGGTTTGAGAGAGACACAATTGGAGCAGAAGGTCAGGGTCTAATTTAGAAAGGCCACACTTAAAATCTGGACTTGACCCTCTGGTCAAGGGAGAAGCAAGGTCAGTGAGGAAAATTCCAGTCAGGAGAGTCTAAGTGTCTACATTTGAACTTACTGCCACATTATTTCTCCCCTTTTCAAATATCTCTCCTGTCAAATCAGGTCTCCTTTTCAACTTCCCTACTTTCCTCAGTCTCCAGGTTTACAAATTTGAGAAGTTTGGCCACAAGAAACCACTGGAGATTGAAGTAAATCACTAAGCTCTCTGGATTCTTCCATCATACCCCTTTATCATCTCATGTCTGGCCTTTTCCAAAGGCCTTTTAGCTGATCTATCTATGGTCCTTTCTCCCTCCAATGTAATCTCTACGCTGCTAACTTCCTGAAGAGCAGATCTAAGGTATGTTTCCTACAAAAGCAAGTCCTAACTTTTTTTTTTTTTTTCTTTTTGCGGTATGTGGGCCTCTCACTGTTGTGGCCTCTCCCGTTGCAGAGCACAGGCTCCGGACGCGCAGGCTCAGCGGCCATGGCTCACGGGCCCAGCCACTCCGCGGCATGTGGGATCTTCCCGGACCAGGGCACGAACCCGTGTCCCCTGCATCGGCAGGTGGACTCTCAACCACTGCGCCACCAGGGAAGCCCAAGTCCCAACTTTTAAGCACAACATCCTAAGCCCTACACTCTTCTGTATTGATACCTGTCTATCTTTCCAATGTTTCTTCCGATTACACACACTGCACACCCTGGAATCACACTCTCTTCACACCCTATTCCCCAAACAGGCCATGTATTTTCCCACCTCTGTTCCTTCTCCTCTGTGCTTCTCTCTAGTGGAATGCTGTTCACCTGTCTCCTATGTACTTTTCAAAAGCATCTTTGAGAAAGTCTCTTTGGAGTGTCCCCACCTGAGAGAAAAATTCTCTGTTCCCAGGACTCTCACAGAACTGCATGCTTTCTTCTGTTACAGCCAGTGCTGGATCCTTCCAGACAGCTCCAATTTTAAATATCTTACTGTCAGACCATATGTACTAATTTTTGAATGGGAAAATATAGTCACCACAAGGATAGCATTTAATACTACTATACATAAGCTCTCTGATGGGATGGAAGGGACCGTTTCCCATTCATCTTCATATTCCCAGCCCCTCTCACTGTGCCTACAGAGTAGGTAATATAAATAATTAATATAATAACATATCATTGTAAGTTTATACTATAGCAGCTAACATTCTTGGAGGACTAATTGTTTATACGGACTGTGTTAAATGCTTTATATATATTATGTAAGTTATTTCTCAGCAAAACTCTATGAACCACGTAATATTGTTATTTCCATTTTACGGAAAAGCAAACAGGATTACAGAAGTTGAGTAACTTGCCCAAAGTCACATGGCTAGAGAGAGGCAGAGCCAGGTCTCAAACCCAACTCCACCCGACACCAAAGTCAGCATTCTCAATCGTTATGCTGTACTGCATAGCTTCCTCAACCACGGCTTAGTGAATGAATTTGTCTCCCCACAGACTATAAACTTATTAAAGTAGAAACACAGCTTACTCATCTCTGTATTCACCACAGCACTCTATGCAGAGACACAATGCATTATCAGTAAATATCTTGAATCAAAAAAGGTCCACATCTAGTACCCACAACCATTTTGATCATGTCAGTCCCATTTCAGGAAGCTATAATTTCTTATGCCTAAACAGCTGGTCTAAACTTTGCCTGGTATTCCTGGTCCTCTAGTGTTCCTACGAGTCACATCTAACCAGTTTAACCTTTCAACAACACTCAAAATTAGCTTTTTGATCACAACCATCCTCCTGAACGATACCCGTCCTATTAACTCCTACATCAGCATCTTTTATCCTGCCGGCACTACCTCCTGCCCTCCCTGCTAGTAAGAACTCCCTCTCTCTGTATCTACCTTTTACACTTATAATGCCCTCCTCTTTATTCCTCTTATCTTCTTATCCAAATCCTACTCATCCTTCAAGTCTCAGCAGAAGCCTCATCCGCTCCCAAAACACATTTCCCAGTGACTCCACACCCCTGCTGACCTTTCTCTTCAACTCCCACAGGATCTAGAATCTTGCCACAAAATTTAGCAGTTTAATTATAGACTTCCTCCTATAGTTATATAAGTGGATGTGAGTACAGTCTGGCTGGGACATCCATCATCCTACTAGATTCAGTTCATCTGCCTCCTCCATACTGATCCTCAAACTTGGTCCAAGAGAATAATCTTCCCCAATCAAAGACAACCATTCTTTCACCAAGAGCACACAAATACTTGTCTAATTACTTGCTCTGCAAGTCTTATTTCAAGATTGTTTGTTTCTCAAGAACAGAGTCTAAACTTCATCTTCCTCTCGGATACTCCCACAATGATAATCCATTGCTGGATGCTGGGTACAGAGGTATGGCTCAAAAATGATTCCAGTTGACTGCAATGTTTTGAGGGTGGTGATAATCTGCAACATACCCAATATTCAATGATTACTGAAATTATATTAGGGAAGAAACAAGAGCCTAGGGTAGTTGAGTGACTTTGCCCAAGACACAGAGCTGTGCAGCAAATGTAAAATTAAAAAAAAAAAAAAAAAAAGAGTATGTGAGAGAGAAGGCAATTAACTACTCGTACCGTAAAAATAAAAACAAAAAGGCTACACACTGCTTTGTGGAAAGAAGGCTCATGCCTATTATACCCTATGGAAGATAATTTAAAAACTCCTAAAAAAAAAAAAAAAAAAAAAAAAAAAAAAAAAAAACTCCTAACCAGGAATTCCCTGGCAGTCCAGTGGTTAGGACTCTGTGCTTCCACTGCAGCGGGCACCGGTTCGATCCCTAATCAGGGAACTAAGATCCCACATGCTGCATGGCACAGCCAAAAAACAAAAACAAAAACAAAAAAAACCTCCTAACAAATGTGACCATCATATTGAGAAATATGAACGGTTGCCAGAAAATGCAGTTCCTTTCAGCTAATTCGTTTTTATTACTTGAAGGAGGGATTCACTTAATCCTTGAACTGAAATCACCAAAACTGTAACTGTGTAAAATATATAGAATATTGGCAACGGGTTCAGTAGATACTATATATTATAGAGTTCTAAAATTTCTTTCTTCAAAATACTGGTGTTAAGTGAGTTCTGACAATAAAACAGGCCATACTTTTTAAAAAGAAGGACATGAATGCTGACCTTCTCTTGTGGCACATTCATTCCTATATATGACATGTTTCTGCTTCCCTGTATTTAATATCCCTTAATTTCAGCCACTTACATGCTAACTACTGTAAACAACCATTCCCATTGTATCAGTGCTAATAACTTAGTACAAATGTAAGCAAACACTCAAGTAGCAATGTGACGATTTGATTTTGAGTTTAGGATTTCTTTTTTCATACATAAGCCATCACTGTGGTACTCCTAGTTTTTTTAGTGATTAGTTTTTTACCTTACAGCTGATTTTTCTCCAGGGGCAAGCGGCTTGGAGTTTTGTTTGCTTACTTTTAGAAAACTTTAATGGAATCTTGGTAAAGGAGCAACTGTAATAATTTAAGAGGTTATATGCCTCTTTCTCAATTTAATGATCTGTTGCTCTGAAAGTCACAAGTGAGTCAAACTCTAACTGGTCTCACCTGTGTCACAGGTTTCTAGTCCTGAAACTTTAGGAAAGGTAAAAGCAGACAGAAGAAGTGGTGAAGGATTTTACTGTTTATTATTCCAGCACCTCAGCATTATTAAAAATTGTTCGTTATAGTCAACGTGGAGAGCAGACTTCTGTGATGAAAGCAACATTCAACATGTAGAACATACTTTACTTAACGAGGTTGTTTTTCAGGCCTAGACCCTCTGGTAATTCTACTTGACATTTCAGCTGCAAATTGGTAAAACTACACAGAGGACATTGATAGATAACCCCAATAGAACAGACAGTATTTTCCCATGAGGCACTGTTATATATGCTGTTAGGCTGTACAGGATTCGGGACTAGAGAATAAAGCAGCTGGCTGATGGAACACACATCTGGATACATTTAGCAACTATGCTTCTACAATTCATTTAGATTAAAATAATAGGAACACAAAAACATATCATTTTGGTAACATAGCACACTATTTCAGGGACATTTGTGAAATGACCTAAAAAGCCTTACTTACTATTTACATGACAAAATACGTTTCAAATTCCAAATCAATTGAGCAATGAACTCTGGAAGGTTCTATCAGGGACTGAAGGCTAACTCTCCCTTTTATCCAACCTCAAGTAGCTGCCTGCCTATAAGTGCAATTTTGCTTTGGATGTACCCAAAAACATTAAGGAGACTGAAACATTAGCTCACTATATTTAATGTGAAGAAGGGATTGCTATCTCCTGCGTGTATGCTGCTCCAACAATGCCCATGGATGCATGAGAGAGGGTGAAGGTTTATTAAGAAGGGCAAGGGAGCAGAGGCGGCTGTTATTTGCCAAGTAATGCGCACAGAGTTAAACTAGCCCTCTTCCTACTTCCCTAATACCTACAACCAATTAAGCCACCTCAAATGTTCTGTCTGTGTTGTTTTAAAGGAGATGCAGCATAGGGTTCTGGTTGCTAACCAGTGACACCCCTTCCCCAATTACAGGAGCTCCCCACCCCCCAGCGTGTCCCACCATCTACTTCTCTATCTCCTCCGCTAGGCTGTGAGCTCCCTGAAAGCAGGGCTGGTACCTCATTTGACTTTGTATCTTGGCTCACAATAAGCCCCTACTAAATGTTTGTTGAATGAACTGATGTTCGAAAGTAGGGAAAGTGAACAGACTTAAACATACTGCAGGCTAAGTAGTTGTCACGCGTGGTTTTCAACATGCATACTCTATAGAGAAAGCTGGGAACAAAATAGTCAAGACATAATAATGTTCCCACATTCTTCACAGGCACTTGGCCTGTTAGCATGCTTTAACTATCTACTGGTCTTTAATACTTCAAGATACTACAAAACTCTTCAAGATGTTTGCAACCTGTTCTTTGAATTTAGCTGAAAGTCAAACAAAGGTTTTTTTTTCTTTCAGAAACAGTTTTTACTTGGCAACAATTTTGGCAATCAAGCAGCACATTTCACCTTTACAATAATATACATCACGCACACATCATGTTTTGACAAACGTGCAATTTATAGATAAATGTATCATTTAGAAATAAATGTAAATTGCTGCAAACTAAAGCTGTACTTAAAAATTTTATTATGAAAATTTTCAATGTATACAAAAGAGAAAATGTACAGCAAACACCCATAATCCCATCATCCAGATTCTACATTTATCAGATTTATCAGGATTTCCACACTGATTCTCTCTTCCTGTCCTCTTCTTTTCCCTTGCTTCCTCCCTCCCTCCCTTCTCGACCCCCCTTCCCTATCTCCCCCTCCCCTACCCTCTCTCTCTCCCCCACCTCCTGAATTACTGTAAAGCAAACCCCAGACATCCCATGAGTGATTTCACCCTACTTAGCTATTAAATGAGTTCATTTCCTGGAAACACCTCTATTCTGTTCTAGGATCTAGCATAAGCTAGATTCTAATTGATCTTTTTTTCAAGTACCAATATCTGTGAGTCACTTAAACCCCAAAGGGTGCCCAATCCTGTGTCATTTCCTGGAGGAATATCAACTACTTCCATTTTAAGTAAAAGTTTACTTTCCTCTTTTTGTCTTAATAAAGATAAGATCTTTAAGCAATGGCTATTTTAAAATAAGTTAATAATTTTTCCCATAGAAACATTCACATCAATTAAGTCAGATTGAAGACATTCTTTAAATTCTTGCTAGACAAGAGTTTTGTAGATATTTAATATACATCTTAACCGTATTCTAAAAGCCCCCTTTCCTATTATGAAGAATACTATATCAAACCCAAAGACACAACAAAGTTATACCTCTACTTCCCCATCTTTACAAAGCTAAGAAGTATTAACTCCTTGGATTGAAATAGCACATTCTTCTTTTAAAAGGTCCAATCCCTTTATTTCCTAAGTAAACTCTGACATTTTCCAAAAATATCTGAATAATTTATGAAAAAAACATATCTGCTGCTAATGAAATTAATTAACCATCACACTTGAGGAGTAGTTCCATTCTCCTTTCCTGTGAAAAATAACACGGAAGCCAAGGGCAACCTTCAGGTATATATCTCTCACAAGGCAAGATCAGACCAGTTAACTCAAGACAAAATATTATGATGTACAACTCAGAAATCACTAGAGATAAAATTTCAGCTTAGACTTTGAGCTAAGCTGGAAGTTTATCTATTAGTCACTAAAATGGCCTCTTGCAGTGTAACATACCCTGCTTATATGTTCTCAAATATGGTACTTGTTAATTGAGAAAACTAGACTCTTTTGTTTCATACTTCACTTTTTACCTCATACGGGTGTAGTTAAGTACAACTAATTTGAGAGGTTACCCTTGATTCGGAGTCGAGATTTATACAACCAGCTATATTGAAATAGGAGAAATAAAACATATGATCACTATGTGATAGAAAACTCTGGTGAGTTTGTGAGCATCAGAAATCACTATCACTACCATATTATAGTAACACCACCAAAATCTCATCACCAATGATTTTCATGTATTTTGGCAAGTATGAATAAACACCAGTACAACTGTTTGTCATAAGTTATTTTGTAAGAGTAGAATATCAATCTGTTTGCCATATTCTGTCATGACAGCTACCCTCAACTTCTATTTCACAGAATTTTGAAAAACCATTTAACAGTGATCAAAAGTATTTGAAATTCCATTCCCCTTCGCCCCACCCCAAGATATAAAGTAAGAGTTTCTGTCATTTAAACCTTTGGCATCTGACTTGATAGATACAGCTATATAATTAGGATTACAAAACCGATTTTTAAAAAGTACAAAGTCCCTAAAATATTCCCCAAATAAAGAAAAGACAATATATAGAGAGAGAACAAGTCAGATTCTAAACTTCAAATTTTTCTCTTAAAACAAATTTGCTTCTACTTGAATACATAAGATTTAGAAAGCGTCTCCAAATGTGTAACTACCCAAACACATAATAAGGATTTCGAGATGTTTAAAGTAAATTTCTGCTTAAATATTCCATAATATAAAAGTTAGAGCCTAACGAAATAATATTAAAATTGTTACCCTTCCGGGATGAGAGCAAACCTGTTGTTTCTTTCTCGCAGCACTAAACAGAAGGAACCTCCCACGCCCAGAACGCCAATCTGGAAACCCAACATTCTTCTCACAATTGCAACTTTAGAGAGCAAGTCATAACACTTCCTGCTAGAGAGAGAGAGCACCCTGACAAAGCTATGATACAATACTTACGAATCCCCTTCCTGTCAGCCTCACAGTATTTTGCCAAGTATTAACAAATTCGAACTTCACAACATTTAGAGAAAAGTGAATTTTTTCATTGCAGCTCCACTGAAATCATGCAAGAACACAAGGGAATTTAAAGTTGGTTCAGGTCGAATAGCTACAACCCACATACCTATTTAAAGTTTGAACATTAGCCAAGTAACCTGCTTATTTTAGAACACATGGAACCAGCTTCTCCCCAGAGGCCAAGTCACTCGTCCATAGGAAAGTGCATTACTTAGAAAGGCAAATGAACTGTCCCAGACCACTTACGTTCTATTATTCATCTCGATCCATACTTACGTCTTTATACAACACTTACACTCCATATGCTAGGTGTCAGAGCATTAACTGCGAGTATCTATATCTTGTTTTCTGTTGAATACATAAGCTGTTAAGTGTAGGAACTATATTTTCTACCAGCCTAGCATACAGGAACGAAACCAATACTTGACGAACTGAATTTTCTATTGAGAGGCAGTACTGCTGAGTAGTTTAGAGTTCTGGAGCCAGACTGGGTTCAGATCCTGTCTCCACAATTTTCTAGGTTGTCTTTGGACAAACTGCTTAAGCTCTTGTGCCTGTTTTCTCATCCAGGGATGATAATAGTAACTACATCACATAATGATAACTATTTTGTACATTGTTGTGATGCTCAAATGATTTAATGTGCGTTCAAATTTTAGATCATAGCCTGGTAAATTGTAAGCACTAGGTATGTGATAACTGCTATATTCTTATTATTGCAATTTGTTTTTTTAACTGGTCTAGCAATTCTAATCAGTTAATTGTTAAATGAAGCAACTGGTTAGCTATGAGTTCTCACCCTTTATGGGAGAGAACAATAAATCAATAGGAGTACTGTGCTAGGTTCAGGAGACCATTTCTAATACTGACATAGGGCAAGTCAATCATTTGAAAGGAAATGGAGTGCAATGGGAGCATCAGGGCCTTAGGAATCAGACTGACTTCAACTCTGTGTGACCATGAACACATCACTTAGCTTCTCTGAGCCCCAGGTTCCTATCTATAAAAATGGAACTAATTCCATGAACTTCAGAGGGTTGCGATGATGATTAAGTGAGATAAATGCATAAGGGGGTCTGGCTCCAGCAAGGTGCTCAGTAAGTGGCGGCCATCGTTATAATCTGTCTGGGATATAATATGCATGATACCATCTGCTCTACCTACCTAATCTGCTCTACCTATCTAATAAGTATGAAAGTGAGATAATAGATCCTTCAGTCCTTTATAAATAATATAAAACAAAGTGAAGCGTTTTATGCTAACATTGAAATCTCAGAATAAGGAGGCGACTCACATTGCAGTCACTTGTAAAAAGCATCAGGACAGCCCACATCAGGAGGCAGAGTGTTCTCCTGTCCTCATCACTAACCACCATTAGCAGACACTGGATTACATTTTGTCTCCTTAATGGAAGCACTTTATTTCATCAATCACAAAAACTGCATGAACTATCAAAAGGCAACGCAATCCCGAACAGAAGGAATAGAGCGTCAGGAGTCAGAGGACGTGTTTTTCCACCTGTTTTCATTGCTGACTCACTATATGAAGTCTCTTCAACTTTCCTGAGTCTCAGTTTCACCATCTTTGAAACAAGCATAGCACTAGCTGCCTGTAGCCAGTCAGGGAATATGTGGGGTAGTAAGGAATGCTCAAGCACCTTGAGCTAACTGGAAGAAAGGGTATACGTGTATGTATTATCATGCATTTCCAGGGAAAACTGGGGCACAGGCAATTGCCTCCGGTAAGAAGACAGTATCAGTGACAGGCCAGCAATGTTGGGTTTCCCCAGCCTTACTTTTCTTTAGCCACACTTGTCACTTCACAACACTTATATGGGTCTGTCCCAAGTGCTATTAAATTAACTTCCTCGGGCTTCCCTGGTGGCGCAGTGGTTAAGAATCCACCTGCCAATGCAGGGGACACGGGTTTGAGCCCTGCTCCGGGAAGTTCTCACATGCCATGGAGCAACTAAGACCGTGTGCCACAACTATGAGCCTGCACTCTAGAGCCCACGAGCCACAACTACTGAGCCCGCGTGCCACAACTACTGAAGCCTGCGTGCCTAGAGCCTGTGCTCCGCAACAAGAGAAGCCACGGCAATGAGAAGCCCATACACCGCAACAAAGGGTAGCCCCCGCTCGCCGCAATGAAGACCCAATGCAGCCAAAAATTAAAAAAAAAATAACTTCCTCAATGATCACGCTACCCAGAAACAGCTTCCTTGTCTTTCCCTTTCTTGGTCATCTGGAATGTATATGCTTTCTAGCTTTCTGAACTCTAAGGCTAATCTTTGATCACAGTGAAATCTGTCAACACCCAGTTGTTGATTTTAAAGTCTATTCACCATAACATGATAGAATTCACTTCAACTGCAAAATATTGTGGTGAAAGTTCTAGGAAAGGATATTCCCTTTAAAAATGGACATCTTCTACTTAGTAAATACCAGGACATTTCCTGAAAGACTGCTGTATCACATCAGTAGTTCAGCCAGTTTTGGCCTGCAGCCCATGCTGTAACCTTCTAAATGTCTCATCATATGACGTATGTGCAGGTGTGCGGGGCCAAGGGGGGGTATTGGCGTTTGTGTATGTGTGTATGTGTGTGAACAGCATCTCTGTTTTTACTATGGGTAATGAAAATTGCTTTGGGAACAGAAGATGGTGGCAAGGGTTATGTAATCCATTGCACATTTTTATAAACAGGCCACAGAATGAAAACAACTTTTACATTTCCAAATTCATCATGATGAATGCTGGGGAAAGTCAACAGAAACCAACCTATGTTTTATCTGTACATGTAAAGTGCACAAGCTCTCACTCTCTCTCAAATGTTACAAACAAATCCATAAAGTTAAAAGTTCACACACGCACCTATGGACACATACACCCTTCAGGGTGGAAAGGAAGGAAAGAGGCACACCCAAAGCTGCATGAGCATTTCATAGACGTATCAGTGTAATCTGCAGTTAGGACACAAGACCTAGACACAGTATTTTTAAAGTCTCTTCCAACTTTCATTCAAACATCATCCTCTCCCCACCACACCCAGTACGGGTTATATTCTTTCCATGTGTGACACGTACAATGGAGGCCTCTCCCACTGTGCTTAATGCCACACCTCAGTAACAGTGATCTATCGTCCTTTAATGGAACAGGATTTTACCCATCTTCATGACTTATAAAGTAAACAAACAAATAACACTCACAGTGAGTGAAACATCAAAGCAAAGGGATCTAATGTAAAACAGGTACCAAATTAACACGGAGGATATTGCTACTGTAATTTTGCGCTATATTGGAAAGTTTAGGAAATTTATGCCAGGAACAGTATTAGGTACACAAACTTCCTGTTGCGTGGCTGTGTCAGTTTTAACAATCAGGTAGATCTGGTTTACGTGATGACTGGGCGGGGGTTAAATAAGCCACAAGAACATCTTAATTTCAATATTCCAAGGGCTGTCTCCCCAACAGTAAATATTTGTGAGCTCTGTTTTTGCATAACAAAGTAATCAACCTTTTAAAACAGGATGTCTTATTATATATTAAATTATATACCTTGCCCTAATGCCCTAAAACAAAAGGCTGAAATAGGGCTTCCCTGGTGGCGCAATGGTTGAGAGTCCGCCTGCCGATGCAGGGGACGCGGGTTCGTGCTCCGGTCCAGGAAGATCCCACATGCCGCGGAGCGGCTGGGCTCGTGATCCATGGCCGCTGAGCCTGCACGTCCGGAGCCTGTGCCCCGCAACGGGAGAGGCCACAACAGTGAGAGGCCCGCGTACCGCAAAAAAAAAAGGCTGAAATAAATAGAAGGATTTAAAGCATGGGTCCTCCAAAAATTATCAGTTGAACTATACATGGGATAAGGAAGTGATTTGGAAGACATCTGTGGTGACTATATACAGTTAACAACACTGAACTGCATATTTCAAAGTTGCTAAGAGAGTAAATCTTAAAAGTTCTCATCACAAGAATAAAAAAGTAACTGTGGGGTGGTGGATGTTAACTAGACTCATTGTAGTAATCATTTCACAATATATACATATATTAAATCATTTCGTTGTACACCTTAAACTAATACAATGTTATATGTCAATTATATTTCAATGAAACTGGGGGGGACATTGTGTTCTGTTCATAGCTAATAAAATCATACAAAGAAATAACTCATATGCTCTACACCTTCCTATCCTGAGAGTCTCTCATTCAAAAAAAGGATAGGGAAGGAAAAGAAACAAAAAAACCCAACTAACCGAGCAGCTCCTAAACTTTTTGGCCTCAGGACCTGAGGACCCCAAAGAGCTTTTTGATATATGGGTTAGATCAGTGTCTTTATCATATTAGAAGTTACAACTAAGAAAGTTTAAAGATATTTATTTAAAAAAAATTAAACCCACCGCATGCTAATATAAATAACATTTTAAAATGAAAACTATATTTTTAAAAAATGTAGTGGGAAGAGGCAGGGCATGCCTCGCTCCTGCGGATGTCTCTTGCTTCAACACTGTTTGAATGGAACAGACCCAGGGACGCCCCCTTTTCCAGCCTCCAATCACCCTGGAACCTCTTTTCCAGTCACACCCTTAGGAACCAACCACTATGCCGTCCTCGGCCTCCGGAACCAGCCAGCACCGTTTTTTTGGGAGCTTAGCTCCTTACTGCTGATCAACCATGAGCTCCCAGATTTGTCAGAATTATTCCACCCAGGTGGAAGCAGCCGTCAACCACAGGGGTCAACCTGCATCTGGGTCCTCCTACACCTACCTCTCTCTGGGCTTCTATTTCTACCGCGATGATGTGGCTCTGGAGGACGTGGGCCAGTTCTTTGCTGAGTCCACCATTGAGAAGGGCAAGGGCGCCCAGCATCTCTTGAAGATGCAAAACCAGCACAGTGGCTGTGCCCTCTTCCAGGAGCGCAGAAGCCGTCCCAAAATGAATGGGGTAAAACTCTGGACAATAAGGAAGCTGCCACAGCCCTGGAGAAGAACCTGAGCCAGGCCCTTGTGGACCTGCACCCCTGGGCTCTGGCCGCGCAGACACCCACCCGTGACACTTCCTGGAGAGCCGCTTCCTGGAGGAGCAGCTGAAACTCATCAAGCAGATGGCGACCACCTGACTAACCTCACCTCCCACTAGCGCAGGCTGCCGCCGGGGTTGGAGTGCGGGGGGGGGGGAGGGGGCTG
The DNA here is from genome assembly GCF_937001465.1 of Orcinus orca. Classification (NCBI taxonomy): domain Eukaryota; kingdom Metazoa; phylum Chordata; class Mammalia; order Artiodactyla; family Delphinidae; genus Orcinus; species Orcinus orca. The sequence continues at coordinate 100,570,377 of NC_064580.1, read as the reverse complement.
CTGAGCCAGTAGCCCTTCCAAAGGCTCACCCTCAAGTACGACAGGGGCCTCTGCAGCCCAACGGTCTTTGAGGGGCCCCTCTGCATCCCTCTGGTGTCAGGGCTTCTGCCTAAGCCCCTCTCTGCAGCCCTAGGCAGCTTTTTGACCACCCTGGGGCCCTCACCTAAGCCGTGGGCCAAATGGAAACAAAGGTTTTTGCAGGAAAAAAAAATAGAAGAGTATATTGTTTACATCTTTGTTTAACTAAATACAGTGACAGCTGGATTTTCATATCTGCTTCTGCATTGTCTGTTGCAATATGTTGTTTTGATTCAAGTATATGAAGAAAACAGGGCCTCCCACAGATACGTTGTTTGGAAAAAGGAAGTATTTTAGGAGCCTTTTCGGATAATTATGGATATTCTTCTTTATAATACCACGCCAAAACTGGGTAAGTGCTAGTTTCTTAAATAGTTGTTGCAGTGTGGAATCTGATATCAGATCAATGACGTTATCATACTCTGTTAACGTTAAAATTCATTGGTCTATCTTGCACTTTATTTTTTTGTACTTTTTTTTTTTTTTTGCGGTACGCGGGCCTCTCACTGTTGTGGCCTCTCCGTTGCGGAGCACAGGCTCCGGACGCGCAGGCTCAGCGGCCATGGCTCATGGGCCCAGCTGCTCTGCGGCATGTGGGATCTTCCTGGAATGGGGCACGAACCCGTGCCCCCTATCTTGCACTTTAAATGGACCTTTTACCCATGCTTGATTTCAGAACATCATGCACTGATCATATGGAACAATACTGTTTGACTAGTACAGATGTGTTGTCACACTTCATTTTACAATATCTAACAAATCACTTCCATTAAAAACACCACCAACCTCATTAGAAAAGTCTAAGTATTGATGTATGGTGGCTGACGCAAGTTTTCAAGAATTTGAATTTTTGCTTGAAATCTCTAACTTTATCATTGGCAACAAATACTCCCAGCCGTTTTCCTTGCAGTGACTAGCACACTTGATTCACTTTTGATAACATATCTGCCAAATATTCAGGTCTGAATTATCAGTTAATGCGTCATTCGCTCTTTCGAGTAAAAATGGTTTTCTGTTTTCTAAAAGTGCAGCTAGTTTAGCTTGCAAATCAAAAAACTGCACAAGTGCTTTTCCTCAAGACAATCATTGTAAATCCATATGCAGCAGAAATGTTTTTATGTACTTCCCATTTCATCACACAGAATATTGAAAAGATGTATACCCAAGAGTTGAGATTTAATAAAATTAATTTTTCCTGCTTAATCAAGGACATTCATTAATGAACTGCATGTTATAGGTATGTTTCTAACAGGAAGGGTATGGTGTTGAATACAAAGACTACTCATACAGTGTGGGGCTAAGGCACTAGCAGTTTTACCCACCATTGCTTCTGTCAGTATAGTGAAAAAGCAAAGAACATCTTAGTGTTATTATACAAGTAATTTTGATCTCCAAGGGACTCTGTGGCATACTTTTCTATTGAGAACTGGTGCTTTATTTGGTAATATTTATGATGGAGTCATCTAATTTTAGAGACAAAAAACATAAGGTCCATAGGTTTTTAACAAGAAATTTCAAAACTGAGAATGCAATTACCAGAATAGGTTTTAACGCGAGTTCTGTTCTGTTGAACTGTGAAAAGAAGAATTCATTGATTAATATCAATTCTGAGGGGACCAATCTATAGCTTATTTACTCCAAAGAATATTTTGCAGAATCAGGTTCATGTCCATGAGATGGGAATTTATCACAATAGTGTAGTTTTTAGAAACTTTTAATACATTTTTTAAAAGATTAAGAAAGACAATATGTTATAAAACTACTTAAAAATATCCAGTTCATAGGTAGCAAATCAGATTTTTCTTCTGATAATCAGTAACAGTTTCTTTCTCTGATACTAGAAAAGAAAGGCTTTGAAAGTTAGACTCTGTATGAAATGCAGAATTATAACTTTTAAAATATTAAAAATGAAGTGAACTATAGTATTTATGTGTAAAATAATATGCAGGTTATTTGAAAGCAAATCCCAAACAACAAAAAAGGGGAGAGAAAAGATGAAATATAAGAACATCAAATATTGATAAACTGTTGTGGGGGGGTTCCTTATGCTATTTTACTTTGTATGTTTGAAATTTTCCATAAAAGTAAGCTTTTAAAAATTCCATGAGCTTATAAAAAAGTATTTTGTATTTTGGAAAGCAAAAATAAAATTCCTGACTCATATTCATTCGTTACCACGAACACTGAATGAACATCCACTCTGTAAAAGGCACTGTACTTAGATGGCATCAGGAAATAGAAAGATTTATGAAATATGCCTTTTACATTCAAGGAGCTCAGAGTGTCTGTGTCCATATATGTAACTGATTCCCTAAAATGGGTATAATGCCTCCACTATGACCATTCTAAGGGGTACTTATACTATTACAAAGCACAGCTTGAGCCAACTGAACTGCAAATCAGGATAATGCAATTTTAAGGGAAAAAAAAAGGAAACTGGCATGAAAAGAAAATACAAAAAGGAAACTTAAAAAATAAGAAATGAGACTCTCTTTGGTTTTCCTCTATAAAAGGAAACCAACAAGAGATGTGAGCAAATATGGGCATGACCACATCATTTTTCCACCACAACCCCATCATCTTATTTTACTTCAGGACAGGAACCATCATGTCATCTCCTTTGAGTCAGCTCTTGTACTACTCACATAGGCAAAAATAACTGAGCAATACATTCACTTCCCATGGTGAACATTAAATACATTAAGTATTCTATAATTCTTCCAATGAAAGAAGACAGCAGTTACAGATTCCATATTTTAATTTTCAGGGCTACTATGTCCATTCACACCGCCCGCCCCCCCCATATAAATTAAGACCATCCTAAAGAATAAATCCACAAGTTAAATCAATAACATTCCTCAGTTACTCAAGGGGTCTAATTTTAACACTGATAAATGAAAAATAAAAGTGAGAATCAAAAAAATCAAACATTTACTTTAACTATCATCTTCCAGCTTATTGCCATATATTCCAAACAAATTATCAATTTTTCCCTATTCAAACTTCAGGTAAAATGTGCAAGAGTTCTCAAAACTCATTCAATGTAGGTCTTTAAAAGCTGAGTGATAGATTAAAGGATTTAAAATTGCTCCACTGTTTTCATCTTTAATATTTATTAAGCTCTATGAGGGCAGTGATTTGTCTTTTCACCAATCTATCTCAAGCATCTAGAACAGTGCCTGGCACACAGTAGGCACGCAATAAGTATCTGTTAAGGAGGGTGGGGGTGGGGGGATTGGATGAAAGCAATCAAAAGGTACAAACTTCCAGCTGTAAGATAAATAAGTACTAGGGATGTAATGTACAATATGAGAAATTAACACTGCTGTATGTTATATATGAAAGTTAAGAGAGCAAATCCTAAGAGTCCTCATCACAAGGAAGAAAAATTTTTTCTTTCTCTTTTATTTTGTATCTATATGAGATGATAGATATTCACTAAACTTACTGTGATAATCACTTCATGATGTATGTAAGTCAAATCATTATACTGTACACCTTAAGGCTGTACGTCAATTATGTCTCAACAAAATGAAGAAAAAAATTCAGGAACAAATATTTACTTTCAAATGAAAAAAAGTATCTGTTAAATAAATTTGTGATAATAACATTGCATGCTAAAGCAATTAAACTCACTGTCATGTGCTATAGTGGTGTATTACATAATAAAGAATAAACTTTTAGCGCTTTTAATGCAAATCACATAAATAAACATAAAAGACATCTACTCTTGTCCCATTGGGTAACCCTACAAAACAGGGTGATTCCTAAGAAGTAATCCAGCCAAAGAAACGGTAGGTTACACCTTTCTAGTGGCACCGAATCCATGATCATATTTGGCAGCTGAATGATTTTCTAATTCTCCACTTTTCGAAAATAAAGGCATTTCAGAGAAAAGTGGAATGGAAGGTATAAAGAACTCTGAATTTTATCAAGTTTTCCTTCAAAATTGCCACACACACAAAAAAGAAAAATCGCACTTAAGCTGTCAAGATCTCAATGCTTTAGCTTTCTTAACTTTAAAACGACTACTTTTTGACCTCACAAGGAATCACAAAACCTTCAAAAGAAACAGCCGCTTCAGCATTTCCTGCCTGTCTGCCCTAGTCCAAGATTAACCTTGTCAGTTTTTAGGAAGACTTATAAAACTCCTTTAAATGACTAATTCAGATGAAGTGGTAACATGAAACCACAGTTTATAAGACGCTGGTTTCTACTTGTTACCAGATGTTGCCATCACTTCAAAGTGTTAAATGCATTCATGAAGAGGTTCAGATATATTTGCATGTGGAATATTTTCTGACTTCTGCTATTACTGTGAAGACAGAGGAAAACTGTTGCCTTGTTGTCTAATAAAACATCTTTAAGGTTGCCAATATTCACATCAAGAATCACCAAGTACTCTGTCGGTCTAATTCCTCCGTGTAATTCTTGCAAGCACATATATATATAAACACTTTAAAAACACACCACAGGGACTTCCCTGGTGGCGCAGTGGTTAAGAATCTGCCTGCCAATGCAGGGGACACGGGTTCGAGCCCTGGTCCGGGAAGATCCCACCTGCCACAGAGCAACTAAGCCCGTGCGCCACAACTACTGAGCCCTCGCTCTAGAGCCCGCGAGCCACAACTACTGAGCCCGCCAGCCACAACTACTGAAGCCCACGCGCCTACAGCCCATGCTCCCCAACAAGAGAAGCCACCACAATGAGAAGCCCGTGCACCACGACAAAGAGTAGCCCCCGCTCGCCGCAACTAGAGAAAGCCCATGTGCAGCAACGAAGACCCAACGCAGCCAAAAATAAATAAATAAATTAAACAAAACAAAAACACACCACAAATTAATTCCATTTCTTTGGGAGCTTGTCATGAAACAGCCCGCTTAAAGATCTAGCTGAAAAATCCAAATGTGTGTGTGTTTGTGTGTATGTGTATACTTTTGGAGTTGCTTTTTTAGACAAAACAGTAAACAGTCACTAGCTTCACATAGTTCAGGGTTCCTTTGCCAGGATAACTCAACAATTGCACTAGGTTTTCTGCTTCTACACATTCTTCTCTGGTTATGTTAATTTCTTTGGTTATGTTGCCATTGGGGTTTTATTAGGTTAATTAAAAATGTTTTTTAATCTCCAGAGAGAGTTTAAGGCAACAACAATGGTTGCTATTTTCTACACATAATGGTCATTGTTAAGTTTTGGCCCAACACAGCATCCTGAATACAATGTAGATTTATCCTTAAGATTGGCTGCAAAAATACTGTGGTCTCACACAGTGTTATGTGCCCTTTCTATTCAAATGTCTGGGAGATACCCCATAACTCTTATTTTATTTTTGCTGATACCCCGACTGCATTTCTTTGAGGATGGAGTTGAATCCATAAACATAACACTAATGCTGGCTCAGATTTCTAGACACTGAATTATAACTGACCAGTTTTGCTTGCTCAGTATTTTATTTGGCAATCTGTTAACCTGGTACAGCTAAAAAGTCTCATAATTAATTCTGCCACAAATCAAACAACTTTTGTGGCCTTTGCTTGCTAAAAATCATATTGTTAGCAAAAAGTCATCCATGCAAGAGCAACTTCTTCCTTCTCCCAGTTTATCCCTCTCCCTGGTACTCTTACCTCAGAAATTGGCTAAGCCATTAGCAGGGTTCTTTTGATGGGGTAGACTATGGTAGGCTCGCTGGCTCTGAGAATTCGCTGCTTTAGAGAATGAGCTTTTAAAGGTCTCTCATTAGACCAAATACAAAAATGCAGATAAGCGATATGTGAAGAAAGAAGTTGGAATATCTGTTTGATGAGTACCATTATACTGCATTCTTCCTTAAATTACACTTTTTTTCCATCACAGGATAGGTTTTGCTGTAGCTGTGACTATTAACCTAAACAAAGTTAGGAGTAGATGGGGAAGAAACAAATCACTGATATTAGTGGTAGTAAATTTTTTTTCAGTATTAATTCTGTATTTAAATGGATTCAATGATCATCATACATCCTTTTACCAAGACTCCTCTATTCTTAAAATCTTAATTTTGCCCTATTTTTTAATTGGCTGAATTTCACTTTCGAGTATTTCTCTTTTCTACGAGTTCTTTTATATTCATGGGAACTGCCTAGTACCTTTATTTTTGAATGACATCTTGGCTTACTATTCTTGGATCGCATTTTTGTCCTTTCAGAACTCTGTACACAATGCTTAGTGGTAGTAAATTTCACTGTAATAATTATACTAAAACTATATGAGCCACATGCTATAACTTAGGTAAGTTTTCCTTATTGAGAAGTAATTCTGTTAATTGTGTTTAAGGTAGTATATCTGGACTGTGATTTTCAAATTCCTGCTTTCTGAGTATAACCACTTAATGCCATATTCATAATGTTATAGGCTGCCAGTGACATATTTATTAAAACAATAAAAGCCAATTTAAAACAGGATGGGAAAGAGAGCCAAGTTTTTTTGGTGCTTCCACCCTGAATCATGAAGCAGAAAGAAGGGTGGAAAAGCTTTATCTTGAGAAAGCAAGACAGAAATGAAAGCATGATCTCATTCACTTTTCCCGCACCCAAACAAGGTGACATTTTCTGTTCCTTTCTTCTTCAGCCCTAATCAGTTTAACAGTCCTCTTTTTTTAATCCCTAATAGTAAGTTTCCAAGTGCCCTTTTTTTTTTTGCGGTACGCGGGCCTCTCACTGTTGTGGCCTCTCCCCTTGTGGAGCACAGGCTCCGGACGCGCAGGCTCAGTGACCATGGCTCACGGGCCCAGCCGCTCCGCGGCATGTGGGATCTTCCTGGACCGGGGCACGAACCCGTGTCCCCTGCATCTGCAGGCGGACTCTCAACCACTGCGCCACCAGGGAAGCCCTCTTTTTGTAATTTTTAAGATTTTATTTTTCAGAATCAAAGATCAAAGCATGAGTATGCACAAAAGTTTTCATTTAAAATGTTTTGATTTACTATTCATGACTAACAAACACATCCTAAACTCCAATACCCTAAATCCCAATGATTTAGTGGCATATTCTGTTTTGCTATGTGGTTAATGCATTTGTTTGAAACAAAAGAAGAGGTAAACCATACTTAAGGCAGTAGGTTTAGGAGTCTTGCAAAGAGAAATCTAAGGTGGGGGCAGGAGTCTTTAAAAATTCTGCAAAGAACTCTTCAAATAATTTTAAAATTCAAAAACATATCAGTGATTTAGAACTTGAAAGTTATATACCTAAATCAAGAATGTGTCATTCCTTTGAAAAAGTTTCAATACTGGCAATTAAAAAAAAAGATATCCAAGTTATATCTGAAGAGAAATGACCAATTAATATTTGTTCAGTGATTTAAAAATCATAAAAGTAGGCACCACTTTAGAAAATAAGACCTAGCATGAGACTATAGAAGAAATTAAATTGTCTTCCTTAATGGAATTACCATTTTTAACTTAATTAACATTACATATGCAATCTCAAAATTCTAATTTATTAATGTAACTCCTATTGACAGCACAGTTTTTTGTGGTCATAGACCAGCTTATTCTAAAAATTTATGTGGAAAAGAAACAGGTCTTAGAACAGGTAAACTTTATTGAAAAATAGACTGGGTGGACTCACTCTGCCTGGTGTTAAGTCATTCCTTGTAGCTACAGCAATCAAGATAGTGTGGTTACAGAGCAACACATGCAGAACAATGGAACAGGCCAGAGAACTCTGAAATAGACCTACACGAATAAGCTCAACTGATTTTTGACAAGGGTGCAAAAGCTCATCAGTGGAGGAATGGTGCTACAGCAACCGGACAACCATAGGGGAAAAAAGTAAGAACTCTGACCTAGACCTCATTTTGTGTAATATTGTGTAAAGATTTACACCAAAATTAACTCAAAATGGGCCACAGACTTAAATGTGAAACATAACACCATAAAACTTTAGAAAAAATTTTTTGAAAAATTCATCAGGAACCATGTTTGGTGAAGAGGGCTTGGACATAACATCAAAAAGACAATCCATAAAAGGAAACATTGATCAACTTGGCCTTGTCAAAATAATACTTTTGTTCTGTGAAAGACCTTGCTTGGAGGATGGAAAGACAAGCTACAGACTAGGAGAAAATAGCTGTATACCACATATCTGACAAAGGATTGTTATCTAGAATATATAAAGACCTCTCAAAACTCAACATTAAAAAACAATCCAATTGGAAAATAGGCAAAAGACACAAACAGATATTTCACCAAAGAGGATATACAGATGGGAAACAAACACATAAAAAGATGCTCAGCATCATTAACCACTGGGAAATGCAAAATGAAACAAAAATGGGATATCACTACACACCTATCAGAATAGCTAAAATAAAAATGTGACAATACTAAGTGCTAGCAAGGATGTAGAAAAACTGGTCACTCATACATTGCTGGTAGGAGATTAAATGGTACAAGTCACTACAGAAAAACATTTTGATAGTTTCTTATAAAATTAAACATGCAGCTCTCATATGACCCAGAGATTGCATTCTTTGGGAATTAATCCCAGAGAAATGAAAATTTACAATCACAGAAAAGCCTGTACACAAATATTTGTAGCAGCCAATACTAGAAATGGCCCAGATGTCCTTCAATGTGTGAATGGTTAAAAACACTATGGTACATTTACACCATGGAATACTACTCAGCAACAAAAAGGAGGAAGGTATTGATATACACAACTTGGATGAATCTCTAGAGAATTATGCTGAATGAAAAAAGCCAAAAGATTGCATACTCTGATTTCATTTACATAATATTTTTGAAATGACAGAATTATAGAAATGGGAAACAGATTAGTGGTTTTCAGGGGTAGAGATGGGGCAGGTGCAGGGGAGGGTGGAAGGAAGTGCATGCTGTTACAAAAGGGTAACAAAAGGGATTCTAGTGGTGACGGAACTGTTCGGCATCTTGACTGTATTAATGTCAACATCTTGGCTTGGGTATATTGTACTATGGTCTTGAAGAGGTTACTACTGGGGGAAACTGAGTAAAGGGCACACAGGATCTCTTTGTTATTTCTTACAAGTACATGTCTACAATTTCTGCAAAGTAAAAAGTTCAATTAAAAAATCCAACTCAGAATTAAACACAGAATATAGTATATATTATATACATATATATATATACTATATACACAGTATATAGTATATAGTGGATAGGAAAAGGGAAGAAAACTTATATGCAATAATTTCATATCCTATTTTAAACATTATTGCCACAAATTTTTCCAAAATACTATAGACATAACTACTGACACTATAGTCTTAGCATATATGGTCAATTCATGACTCCACTAGAGTATTTGATCTGGGTAAACGATATTTTTTCTGTTCAATACCAAAATAACAAGCTGATATAAAGGAGAATTTCAGGGCAAGAACCCACCAATGCATGACAATTTTGGTATCTGTTATTAGAAATATTTACTTAAGTGACACTTCTCCCCAGATAGTCACTCCTTGATCTCCTTCATGTCTTGCATCAAATATCTTCCTTTCAGTGAGGCCTCCTGTGACCACATGATTTGAAATGGCAATGCACTCTTCCCACTCCCTATACCCTCAACTTTAATTTTCTCCATAATACATTACCATCGAATATACTATATCGTTGTTCATTTTGTATCTTCCCCTAGTAGGATGTAAGCTTCATAAGGATGGTAATTTTCATTTGTTTCAGTCACAGGTATAATCCCCAGTGCCTAGAAAATAACTTGACCTATAGAGGCACTCAGTAAATATCTGAATAAGTGAATGAATCAATGAATAAAATGGAATTTTTTTTCTTGGTGAGGAGTGTACAAAAGGGGAAATGCTCTCTGAGAGAGAAAATCCAGTTTGGAAGAAACCAAGAGTGATAAATCCAGGAATTCTCTGGAGGTCCAGTGGTTAGGACTCTGCACTTCCATTGCAGGGGGCACGGGTTCAATCCCTGGTCGGGGAACTAAGATCCTGCAAGCCACGCGGTATGGCAAAAAAAAAAAAAAAAAAAAAAAGAGTGATAAATCCTACAATGTATATCCAATATATTGGCATTAGAGTTTTCAAAATCCTTTGGATGGGGGCTTCCCTGGTGGCGCAGTGGTTGGGTGTCCGCCTGCCATGCAGGGGACGCGGGTTCGTGCCCTTGTCCGGGAAGATCCCACATGCCGCGGAGCGGCTGGGCCCGTGAGCCATGGCCGCTGAGCCTGCGCGTCCGGAGCCTGTGCTCCGCAATGGGAGAGGCCACAACAGTGAGAGGCCCGCGTACTGAAAAAAAAAAAAAATCCTTTGGATGCAATACAATGTAGGAAACTCTTTAAGATCAATGATTAGGACTGCAGCTTTGTAAGCATAAGAGTACTTTGGTTGAAGATACAACCTAGAAAATAATTTACCACTTCAAAGCTATTACTAATGAATTTTCATTAGCTATGGAAGAGTTGGTCGAGTTAAATAATGTTGCTTAAGTTATAGGTGAAGTGAGTTTCAGAGAGTTTATGTCAACTTTAAAGACATGGCATTTGCCATTTTGTTAACATCTGAAAGAAAACTCCAGATTGTATAAACTGATTCAGGGTGGAAGAGGCATTCCTAGTGAACCACGCTGGACTCTGGATGTGGTATTTAAATTTATGGCAAGAATAGTGATGGATTAGGTATCAGGAGACCCCATGCCCCACCACTGTCCAACACTGCATTAGACCTCTGTCGCCTCATCTGCAAAAATCAGTGGCTGGATTAGACTCTGAGCTCTTCAAACGATGGCACATTATGTTATTTATCTTAGTGATAACAGTGTCTAGCACACTGTTGATGATTAATAAAGGCCTGTTAAATGAATTAAGTAATTAAATAGGAAGTTCTAAATGGGTCTCCGGGAAATTGTATCTTTTCTTGACTGAACTGCAGCCCTCCTCTCTCAGGGAGGCCTATCCTTTCCTAGTTGGCCTGCCCAGAATAAGGCAACTAGGTCCAGAAACTTCTCTGTGGGTTGAATACAGAAGACAATGGCAGAGATCGGTTCTAGGTGTCATTAGCTATATTGACCTGAAGGGTTCTTGAAAGAAAAACTCTGATCTGTAACTGATTCTTGTTACCATCCTCGGATAATCCCTCCTTCTCATGTTCATTCCTGAAGAGTCAAAAGGTAAAGACTCCCTCAAACTTACTGCTGAACTTTCTAAATGTAAAACACCAAGCTCTTCTGAAAATGTCAAGTGTCAAATGTACTCAATATTATTTCTGGATGGATAGACAAGCAACTAGTACTAATGGTCACATCCTGGGAAGGGAAATGGGGGATCGGAGTCAGGGGCAGGAGGTTTATTTTCTTTATGTCCCTTTATAGCTTTTGAATTTTTTTCTGTGTATGTATTTCATATTTGAAGCGTAAATTTTTGTTTGTTTGTTTGTTTTTGCGGTACGCGGGCCTCCCACTGTTGTGGCCTCTCCCGTTGCGGAGCACAGGCTCCGGACGCGCAGGCTCAGTGGCCATGGCTCACGGGCCCAGCCGCTCCATGGCATGTGGGATCTTCCCGGACCAGGGCATGAACCCACGTCCCCTGCATCGGCAGGCGGACTCTCAACCACTGCGCCACCAGGGAAGGCCCTTGAAGCGTAAATTTAAAAATTAAATATTAGATGTGCTCAATAATGCTTTAGGTTGACTGAAAACCATTGTGTTTCAAAGCATTTGTCATTTACTTCTGCAATACTTAATACTGCTTACTTTTGTTCCTTATACTAGGTATTCAATAAATGTGTATAAACAAGGAATTTTGTATAAATCTGTTATACAAGTTTTTAAAAAGGTGATTATAGAACTTTTACAGGCTTTCCATTATTCAAGCAGAAATATTACTAAGGAATAAGGTAGTGTTGGGAACAAGTTGATGATAATAAGCTACTGAGCATCAAGAAACAGGAAACGGGGCTTCCCTGGTGGTGCAGTTGTTAAGAATACGCCTGCCAATGCAGGGGACACAGGTTCGAGCCCTGGTCCGGGAAGATCCCACATGCCACGGAGCAACTAAGCCCGTGAGCCACAACTACTGAGCCTGCACTCTAGAGCCCGCAAGCCGCAACTACTGAGCCCGCGTGCTGCAACTACTGAAGCCCGCATGCCCAGAGCCTGTGGTGCACAACAAGAGAAGCCACCGCAATGAGAAGCCTGTGCACCGTAATAATGAGTAGCCCCTGCTCGCCGCAACTAGAGAAAGCCCACACACAGCAACGGAGACCCAACACAGCCAAAAATAAATAATAATAAGTGAAATTTTAAAAAATAAATTAATTAAAAAAGAAAGAATCAGGAAAAAATTAGCTACACTTAGATGTAGAAATCAATATTGTTCAGAGTCAAAGCAAGTATCTACATTAACAGCAGACCAGTGATAAATGAAATGTTATCTTGTCAGTACCATTTCTAACTCATTAGCTGACCCATGGTTAGACATTTAATATTAACATATCCCATTATTCATAACAGCCAAAATGTGGAAACAACCCAAATGTCTATCAATGGATGAATGGATAAACAAAATGTGGCATATCCATACAATGGACTATTATTCAGCCATAAAAAGGAATGAAGTACTGATACATGCTATAATGTGAATGAACCTTGAAAACAATATGCTTAAGTGAAAGAAGTCAGTTACAAAAGACCGTATGTTCCATTTATACATAAAAGTCCAGAACTGGGAAATCTATAGAGACAGAAAGTAGATTAGTGATTGCTTAGGGATGGGGAGGTGGTGGGCTGGGGAGAGGCATAGCTTAAAACTCTGGAGTTTTAAGCCTCCTTCATCCTTCCAAGGCGATGAAAATATTCAAAACTTGCTGATGGTTGTGCGTATCTGTGAATATACTAAAATCCGTTGAACTGTACAATTTACATGGTTGGTACACAATGTGAATTCTCTCTCAATAACACTGCTTTAAAAAGTGAAAAAATATTAATATGTCCCAATATCCTCGTTGATTCTAAAGTTAAGCAGTTCTCACAATGAAAGTGCCATCCATGTGTAACATTCACTCCTGACCATTCACTTAAGACAAGTAAAGGAGGAAGAAAACCAAGCAAGCCATTTGCTTAGTTTTCTGACAGGTTCACATCAATATGTATTTTATTCAATATGATTCATAAGTTACCCACTTGCTGATTAGGTTTTCACAATTTAATCTTTATCAGCAAGGGCCATCCATGGCCATTTATACGCTCTTTCAAATGTATTATATTTATGGAGACCTGCTGTGTGCCAGGTGTACTGTGAAAGAACCAGGAGAATGGGTTTATTTTCTTTTCTCCCTAGAAGAACAGTGTTTTCCATGGTACATGGCAGGAATTTAGTACCGTCTTTGAAGAAAACCATGTACAGCAGACAGTACATCCAGATATACTGCATTCATTTGATCCCCTCCCACCAAATGAAATGATGACCAGATTTGGAATCCTGGGTTTTCCAGCTCATTTTAAAGTCTGGGACCATCAAGAAGTTCAAGGCAGAAAATTAAGGTGTCAGCTATACCTGTAGTTACTCGCTATTATCCTTGAGTCAGATAAAACTTAACAGAATGCTGTACTATAGAAAGTATGAGAGCTGCATGTGCAAGTAATGGCGAATCAATGTTTTTTAGGGCTTCTACATGCATGGATATTTCCACAGCTGCAGAACCAACTACTGCAGAAGTACACGCTGTGCACAACATCTACAATTTAGTAAAGCTGGAAAGAATTTTATTTTTGTAAAAACTAAATGGGGTGTGGCTCATTTTCTTGCCAAAGGGCTATTTTATTCCAAGACACTGGTGTCTGCTGACCTTCATTTATAGGCTGAGCAATGTTCTATTTAAGTAAAATTAACTCATGGTCGGCACTTTTTTTAGGATGCAATAATTATTGCAAAGAAATAACAATGTTTAAATTTGATTTGTTCTTAGTTTAGATTTGATTATATTGGGTTATACATGAATGTCTTTGTTCACACAAGGTTTAAATTTAGAAATTATTTTATGTTGAGAAAAAGGGCCATATTTAAGTTCCTTTTCTACATGTAAGAATATTTTTAGGTTTCATGAAATCCAATATTACGTTTTTTTCTTCCAGACTGCAGGAGTATCTTACCATCTTTGTAGCCCTAGCACCTAACAGTCTTCACTAAACTTACTTTAGTTGAATGATGAAGCCATTCCACAAATAGACTAATTAAGGCATTGTCTATGTTACTATCTTTGGCTATTACTCCATCTATAGTTTGTACTATCTCAATATATACTTGAGAACTCTGGGCACATTTTAAAGTTTTCCTGAGGGTTACATCTCTTTATAAATGCCTTATAGGCCGCCTTTTATATAATCTTTACACATTTCAAGGTACTTGACACAGCAATCAATCCTCCCTTCATCTTTACACAAACCTTCTCTGGTTAGGGAAGTTTGCCACCTTCTGCTTGCACCTATCAATATATTCTAGTTTGCTTTTATTTTTCGCGGGGCTGGGGGCCCAACTAATGCTGGAAAACTTTGATTTAGGATAAGATACCAAATGTATGGGTTGGCTTATACCTTTAAACATGTAAATCTATCAGTATTACTTTTTGGTTATCTATACTGCATGGTAATTTGGCTATATTTGTTTTTTAATTATCATAAGACAAAATATAAAATTTTAATTATTCATAACCACTTGCAAAACTGATTCAACTGCAGCTTTAAACTGGAGACCCACAAACTGCTCAAAATATTTGTTGAATGTGTCAATGTCCTTCATCATTTCCTGATTTTTGCTTTTGAAAACTTCCACTAGAGGAAATAATGGGCATCGTAAATTTTAAATTAATGTTTTGGATTCACCCATGTCTAAAGGCTACATGTCATCTTGGAAAGATACTGATTTAATTTATAACTCTGCCTTCCCCAGCATTTTAAGTTTTCACTAACTTATTTTCTCTTTTCTCCTATTTTTTCAAAGGTAAACTTCTAAACATTCATGTTTATACTATTTCTACTATTGTAGAAACACTGAAGAACTTGAAGCTTTTTTTCCCTCCCCCCAAAAACAGGCATCAACATTACCTATTACCTTTCACCTTGCTCTAAGCTAAATTTGTTAGTGGCAGTGACTTTATAATGGTGTCCGTAATGTATTAAAAGAGTCACGTTTCCAATTTTCCTTTGAGGGTGAATTTAGACTGTTGGATGGCATATCCTCATAAAAGGATAAATTAATGGTAAAGGGGTTTCTTAGATAAGCCAAGAGGCTTCTTCAACCTGGAACATTGTTAAAATCCTCCACATTTGTAATGAAAAGCATTGGAAAGTCATATTTTCACAATACCATTAAATAAAACAGAAAAAATAAACTATCTTATTTATCTTCAATGGTGATACTTAAGGAAAAAAACGTTTAAATTAGAGGAAAATGAAGAGGTAGCTACAGAGACCTGATAAAGATCACCTAAGGCAACATTAATTGACCTGTAAATGGGAACACTGATTGAGCACCTAATATATGCCAGTTTCTTTATAAATGTTCTCCTTTAATTTTAAAGACAAGACTGAAAACAAGTGATATTATCCCCATTTTATAGATAGTGAAATTGAGGTTTAGAGGAATTAAGGAACTTCCCCAATGTCACAGAGATATAAAATAGCAAAACCATGGGAACCCATATTTTATGCTAAAATCCATTCTGACTATGAAATATAGCATGTACATGATCCCTCTGAGAACAAAAAAAGGAGGTGGTAAGAACGAGTTGTCCAGTCAGACAAAACTTTCCACATCACTTCCGGGTCATCATGGGATGCCCGGACCAACATGGTCCTTAGTGCCACCAGTGAACTGGGGTAAGGAGACAGACATCCAGGAAGGGTCTGTGAAGCAGCATGGGATAAGTTTAGGGAGAGATATGCAGTGTACAATGAGCCATTTAAATACACAAAATATTTGTTAAGTCAAGTGTTGTAATTTGGGGATTCACCATATACTGAAACTAGGCACAAATTAACTGGTGGCGCCAGTTTTACCACTATTGGATCTCCGTTTAGTTATTTAAGCAACCCGAATGAAACATAAAACTTTGAGTTTATTGAGCATTGTCAACGTATAGGTACACATCATTTTATTGCACTTTCCAGATATTGCACTTTCTACAAATTGAAGGTTCGTGCTAACGCTGCATCAAGTGAGTCTATTGGCACCATTCTCCAATAGCATTTTCTCACTTTGTGTCTGTGTCACATTCTGGTAATTCTCACCACATTTGAAACTTTTTCATTATCATTATATTTGTTATAATGATTGGTGATCAGTGATCTTCGACGTTACTAGGACACACTGAAGCCTCAGATGAAAATTGGCATTTTTTAAACAATAAAGTATTTAAAATTATGTACATTTTTTTTAGCTGTAATGCTATCACACACTTAATAGACTACAGTATAGTGTAAACATAACTTTTATATGCACTGGGAAGCCAAAAAAATTGATGTGACTCTATTGCGATAGTCTCGAACCACCTGAAGTATCTCTGAGGAGTGGCTGTACTTCAAGAGGCTGACAGCCTGAGATAAAGAAGCCTATCAACAAACACAGCCATTTCTATGTCTGTGAGTCTACTTCTGTTTTGTAAATAAATTCATTCGTATCATTTTTTTAGATTGCACATATAAGTGATATATGATATTTGTCTTTGTCTGACTTACTTCACTCAGTATGATAACCTCTAGGTCCATCCATATTGCTGCAAATGGCATTATTTCATTCCTTTTTATGGCTGAGTAATATTCCCTTGTGTATATGTACCACATCTTCTTTATCCATTCATCTGTCGATGGACATTTAGGTAGCTTCCATGCCTTGGCTATTGTATATAGAGCTGCTATGAACATTGGGGTACATGTATCTTTTCAAATTAGGGTTTTCGTCTTTTCCGGCTATATGCCCAGGAGTGGGATTGCTGGCTAATATGGTAACTCCACAGATATAGAAAACAAACTTATGGTTACCAAAGGGGAAGGGGGGGTTAAATTAGAAGCTTGGGATTAACATATATACACTCTATATATAAAATTGATAACCAACAAGGACCTACTGTATAGCACAGGGAACTACACTCAATATCTTGTAATAACCTATAATGGCAAAGAAGCTGAAAAAGAATATATAAATATATATCTTTATATATATACAGCCATTTAACCAACTTCAGGATTAAAAGTCTCTTCATGATACTGAAAGTTTATGGTCACAAGTAAGCTTTCTGTACTTGAACTGAGTTTTACAGCAATCTGAAATCTAAAGGCTAATTAAATACAAACCTGTCTCCCTTCCCCAATTAACAGTTCTGTTTCAAAAAATAGAACTTCCTATGATTGTACACCCCACAGGATTCTACTTCATCCTCCTTTGCACCTGCTAACTAGATCAGAGGAAACCAAAATATTTCCAAGACATATACTTTACCTAAACCAGCTCCATACGAAACACTATATAAAGAATGGCTTTTTTTTTTTGAGAGCCGCTGTTTGAAATCAAGGCTCTTTTTGCTTACACCAATGTTTAAATTTCAGAGATTGTCAAAGGGATTCATCTTTAAAACAAAAATCTTTGCAATTTCTCTTTATCTCAAAGAGATATTTATCTCAAAGAAATAATCAGAGTCATGAAATGGTTTTTGCCCCAGGGTGTTCGCTGAAGCATTATCTATAAGATACGGAAAGAACAAAAACTTCCAACAACCTGGAATTAGCGAAATAAATTATGAAATATCCATTATATAGAATATCATGCAGTAATTTTAAATATTTTCAAAAATATCTGATTACATGAAAACATATTTATAATACAAGTTAAAAGAATTGGATACAGACAGTATATACAGTATGATCCCAATTTTTAAAATATCTAATGTTCTACACAGGAAACAGATGAAAAATATGAACAGGTGGTACAATTATGAGTAATTTTTATTTTTCTTCTTTATAAACCCTTTTGTTTTCTTCTCATATATTTTTTTTGAAAAGTTAAAAGTTCCTTAATTTTTTATTCCTGGTACCACTACCACAATTTACAGGGCAATATACCTGATGTAATAAAAAGAAAAAGACAAAGCTACAACAGATAAAAGACCTCAGGAATGTACATGTAATTGACACTACATTGCATTAATCAATAGCTGCACTTTTTGCAAACTGTGGCTATGACAGTCCTGAACAAGAAGGGTTTCCTGTTTAAGCTGCAGTAACTTTTCTGACTATGGATCATCGTTCCTTCTGTGGCAGATTTTTACGGTTCCTCTAATGCATTTGGGACGACTGTCTCAAAGTAACCTGCAGCTTTCCTGACAACTCCTCACTCTCTCCCCTGCTAAGAACTGTAGCCCTTTTCTTCTGAGTTTTTAGAACCTTCTGCTACCATATCCACCACTTCCACCACCAGATCCATAACCACCACCATAGGGACTTCCCGAGCTTCTTCCACCAAAACTGCCCCCCTTCATGGGTCCATAATTTGATTGCTGTTGTCCACTATAATTTCCAAAATCATTATAGCTCCCACCACCACCATAGTTACCTCCAAAATTTCCTCCTTCATTGTAACCATCATATCCTCCACCACCGCCACCATATCCACCACCTTGGTTTCCATATCCTGGTCCACCACCACCATAGCCTCCTCTACTACTGTAACCAGGACCACCGCCATAGTTACCACTGTTGCCTCCAAATCCATTATATCCACCATCACCTCCTCCATAACTACCTCTGCTGCCACCACCTCCCCCACCATAGCCTCCTCTTCCACCAAAGTTTCCACCACGGCCCAAGTTACCTCCACCACCTCCAAAGTTTCCTCCACGACCCATAAAGTTGCCAGATACACCTCCACGACCTCTTTGTGATCCAGCAGATTGCACTTCTTGTTTAGAAAGGGCCTTTTTCACTTTACACTTATGCCCATTAAGAGTGTGGTATTTTTGAACAACAATTTTATCAACTGTATCATGATCATCAAAAGTTACAAAAGCAAATCCTCTCTTTTTTCCACTCTGCCTGTCTTCCATAACCTCTATGGTTTCAATCTTGCCATACTTTTCAAAGTAGTCTCTCAAATTATATTCTTCTGTATCTTCTTTAATACCACCAACAAAAATTTTCTTCACTGTTAGATGGGCACCAGGCTTTACAGAATCCTCTCTAGAAACAGCTCTCTTTGGTTCCACTACACTCCCATCAACCTTGTGTGGTCGAGCACACATTGCTGCATCCACCTCTTCAACACAAGAGTAAGTCACAAAACCAAAGCCCCTGGAACGTTTTATTTGGGGGTCTCTCATCACCACACAAACTGTAAGTGTGCCCCATTTCTCAAAATGTTCTCTTAAGCTATCATCTGTAGGTTCAAAGCTCAGACCACCAAGAAACAGTTTTCTCAACTGTTCTGGTTCCTTTGAATCATGGCTCTCCTCCCCCCGGCGGCGGCGGCGGCGATGGCTGGAGTCTTCTCATATTTTTAAAGTGGTCTTGTATTTTTTTAATCCAAAGTAAACTGATTAAAAAATATCCTAAGTACACACTACTTAAGACACTTTTCCAGCAGATTAACTAAATATACCTATTGACTATAATAGCAATAGGATATACCCTAGGAATCATGTCTCATCATTTTCACCTCTGAGAAAACAATCTTAAATGGTAATTCTCCCCCACCTGATATACAAGCACCAAGATGTCAAAAACAACAATAAGAAATGGCAAAAATGGGAATATGCAAGCAAGTAAAGAAATACAGGAAAAAAAGCTTAAAAATTACATTCGTCTATAAAGGACAATGTATTATTCAGTGTCAATAGCAGAATGTCAATCTGAGAGCAACACTATGTAATTAGAGCATATAATGTAGAATGCAATAATATGAATATTCAAAGCTATTATGCTGCCCTCTCAAATTCTATTTTATAGAAAGTAAAAATTTTATATATATACTTTTTATGTAAACAAGTATTCTGTATGCATATAAATTTAAAACAGCGTAAGAGAATCAGACTTGTATTTTCAATATATGGGTTACAAGATTACAAAAAAATGATTTCCTATTTAATCTTTTAAAACAGAGATGGTAGAAATAAGAGGTCAGATTTTATAAAAGAAAATGATTTCTTTTAACAAAGAGAAACTTCTCTTCAGAACTAGTCATAGGATATCAGGTTATTTCAAAAGTCCTTTAACTCAAGGCTTTCTGCTTATTCCATTTTCATGAAGTGCTATCACTTCACAAGTGCTGTTTTAACAAATGTTAGCAAACATAATTTTAACAAAATAAAAATGCATAATAACACAAAGAATGACAGAGTTAAAGAACTATCATGTAATCGGCAAGATGACAATACACAGTGAAAATTAATTCCAAGTTAATAGTTTTGAGGGTGGGGGTTGAAAATAACCCCTAAGGGGCTTCCCTGGTGGCGCAGTGGTTAAGAATCCGCCTGCCAATGCAGGGGACACAGGTTTGAGCCCTGGTCCGGGAAGATCCCACATGCCACGGAGCAACTGAGCCCGTGTGCCACAACTACTGAGCCTGCACTCTACAGCCTGTGAGCCACCACTACTGAGCCTGCGTGCCACAACTACTGAAGCCTGCACTGCAACAAAGAGTAACCCCTGCTCGCAGCAACTGGAGAAAGTCCACGCACAGCAACAAAGACCCCATCTAGCCCAACATGTTTGTTTTTCAAATGAAGACCTGCATTAACTTCTCACCTTTTCTGTGTTAATGATGGCACACCACTTAAACATAAGTTTATCTCCTCCATTATGCACTTTTCCATACCTGCATGTGCAATTTAGAGTGCAATTATAAGGAGAAACATTTGATTTTTCATGCGTAATTTTACACAAAACCTCCTATTACGGGCAATCACAAAACTAAGAATGAAGTATGATAAGCCAAAGTATTTTGTAACCATTACCAATGAACGCCAAAATACTGCTCAGTAGTTACTTGGGAAAGGTTAAAAAAAAAAACACCACCACATTAATGGCTTTTACAGGCTACTTGGCACAATATTCGAGGGAAAAAAATTATAAGAAAGTATTACACATATAGGTTTTTATTCTCTTGTTATCAACCATTTCTCTTATTTTTCATTACATTATGTCTGGCTTTATTTCTTCTTAGCTTGTAAAAGTGGATGGCTGGAGAACATTTACAGACAAGTAAAAATGTGGCAAGGCTTAAGTGATGAGAATTCTACCATTTCTGTAAACTCTTATTAAAGCTTTAGTGTTTCTATGATATACTACTACAGTACTTTGAATTTATATAGCACCTGTCTGCTGAAGAACCAAGACTTACATAGCTCATTTATCCTTTCAGCATGCCTGTGAAATACACAGATTGAAAACAGATGGCTTACAAATAAAGTAAAATCCAGATATGAAAACAGAGAACTTCCATGATTTACTGAAGATGGCCTGTCTGTGCAAACTGTAGTAGCCTAAAAGATCCTGGAGTCCACACTCAATGCCTTTTCCAATAAACAACACTACCTCCTTATCATCAAACAAATTTCTAGACCGTTAAGAGAAATTAAGCTTTGTCATAATATAAAATCAGTAAGTTTAATGTGCCAAAAATCCTTGATAAGGAATGATATAAATGGTACCTCTATATTTTAAAGAAATAACATTAGTCACGGAATAAGCCACTGGTGACCGGAGAGTCACCAATTTGCCTACAAGGTATTTAGCTTGGTTCAATATAATTGCATTAAAATTGGGAAAAAAATCAACTGATAAATATAACTGAAATAAGCCAGACTATATCTATATAAAAGATATATCTTATAAAAGAAAAAAAAATCCCAGCAAACCAAAATCCTTGAGCCATGCCCTCATTTTATAATTGAGAAAATGCATGGTGTCTGGCACACGTATGTACTCAATGTTAATTATCAATATAATAATCTTAAGTGACTTTCTCAAGGTCAAACTATGAGTCAGTGGCAGAGCCATGTCTAGAATCTAGTTCTTCTGAAGCAAGTCCAACATACGTCCCCCTTAGCATTGTAATTTTCATTTAACAGCAATGCTTTTTCATCCCTAAAACAGTTTATACTCACCAATATTTATCTTTCAAGTGCTAAGAATAGAGCAAATTCAATGTTATTAAGCATATTGAATTTTTGGAAACTGTCTCACCTCCATAACTACCATTGGCCCAAGTATTATCAGATCTTCTCCTGAGACTGACATTTCATGATCAGACAGTTTTTTATATTTCTAGGCCATAATTTTAACCAAAGCTCTCATCACTAAAAACAGCTAGTCGTGACCACTGGTATCTAAAAGACCTTCCAACAGTATAATGTATCCAAAAAACTTTTGAAACCTCCAACACAATGAACATACATCATATGGTGTGTCACTCTCTAGAATAATTACAGACTCAAAACATGATCTAGCTGTTTTCTTCTAAACTGAGTTTTATTATTTTCACAGATTAAACTTTCCCCCTCTGGATTACTTTTCACCAAAAGAGCATGAGCAAGTACAAAATGATTCCAAAAACAGTTACCCAAGTTTTCATATATTGATAGATGTTCATTTTCAATTTTATACCAGCTACTTTTGGAATCTGTACTAAACAGCAAAAACAAACAGTTTGGCATATTCATTCCACCTAGATTATAGCAATAGCAAATTCATGAATTTATCTTATGTGCTAAGAATATTATGTCAGTAAATTTCTTGGAAAGGCAAGTAGAAATGCTTAAAACAGAATATGGAAAAATGGCAAGTGAATTTTCTTCCTTTTGTCATCAGTTTCACCATACAGAATCTCCTTAGTGCTCAGGCACCACTACCAAGTTACTACCCCCTTCTTTTCTGTAACAGTCACGCTGTTTGCCTAGGAGCAAAATTTCATGGGGTTCCTAATAGTGCCCTGGATATTGACATTCTGCCAGTATAAACAGTCACAGTCAAGTCTAATGTGCTTGTAACCATTGGTAGAAGAGACTTAATCTCAACCCAAATATTACTCACTAGTTATAATTAATCCTTCTACCCAAAATGCATTGAGCCTAGACATTTTTAGCAATTGACTCTAAATGATGGCATCAGACTAGACTAGAGACCTTGGACCTCAGTGTTGATTGTCTGTGTTAAATCAAGGCAGAGCATAATTTATTTGGCTCTCCCACCCCAGGTAAAGAGTCTGATAACTTTCTAGATCTAATTGTAGAAACTAAGAATTAGACTCATAATCCTCTAATTTTAATGAAAGCCTGGGTTCATTAGATCATATGACTAAAAAATGAAGTCAGTAGTTGTAAATGAGTGGACACACCGAGACAATGAAAGACTGGTTGGAGAGCCTAGAGAGGATCCTGTTTTGACATGAGTTAATACTATTTTAAAAAGAACTTATCTCCCTACCACTTTAACCTAGTTGGATAGTTGTGCTCTTCTTTTTTTAAGGTTAAATATTTGTTAGGAGTTCCATCTAAAATTATATTATCACCTCTCTTCCACTAGGGGGGTCTATCTCCCAGTGTAGTTAACTCCAATTAACTCAGGTGCAGTTTGAGTCCACTTCCAGCTAATCTGTGCCGCAAGGCTAGCCTTGTGGTCAGAACTATGTGCTTTAAAGTTGTTCTAGTTTTTAGGCTCAGAAACCCATGCACAGCATGAAAATGTAGTGCTCAAGTCATTCAGAGGTTGCTGCAGTAAGAAGACAAGGATTTTTGGCTGAAGCATACAAAGCCAAAATCTCTTAAATATTCCCAGTTTCATTTTTAGCTGCCCTACTTGTTTTCAGACTGAATACGTATCAACTGGATCCATTTTTGTAAATAAGTAAAGCTTTTAAACTCTCAACCTCAGAGATTCCTCTGCCCATTTCTACACTCTGCAATATATAATCTGAATAGCAAAAACTGCCATGTTTTTCCAACAGCAACCTTAACTTGGGCCACTTGGGTGGGTATTGGTCATTATGGGAGTTGTTTCTGTGGCCTCTCATTATTCTACTAAAGTACTGACAGGTAAAAACCCAACTAGCTCGATTTCTTAAATTTAGTGTCCACTGTTTCCGTGCCTGATTTCTGATCCAATTAATTCCAAACCACAATAACTGATGGTTAATTTTAGCCAAGAGATTATCCACCACCTTCAAGCAGATGCCTAATATAGAGAACAGTTCAACTGGAATATAGGCCAGACCCAGGGACATGGACAAAGCCTAATTTTTTAAAAAACACTATCTTATGGGATATGGCTTCAAATCTATCATTTAGGAATGAAATAGGGCATGAATAAATGGACGATTTTTCTAGAAAATAATTAGTAAGATATTTTTAAAATTTAGAAAAGCCATAACTAGATTGAAGGGCCCCTGGGGAGATATATATCCCAGCACAAACATATTTCAAGCACTTATTTTAAAAACAGCTTCCGTTTTTTATTTTGGATAAAATCTGAGCATCCAATTTCCCTTTCTGTTCCCCTCATCCAAATCCAAGTAGAACTCCCTTGAGTAGAGGCTAGTTCACACCGCCCCCTCCCCTTTTTTGTCACGGTAGTTTTGGGAAAATGAACTTCAGCCATTACATTCCAGTTTTAAAGTCAAAAGAAGTCATGTGACCATTACCCTAGGGGCATCAGAGACTTGGGGCACGTGATGCCAATTGACATATGTGGGGCTTCGGCCACTATGTTGGAATTCACTGTAAATTGGATCTTCAGGATCAAGTTTAAGCTCCCAAATACACTGTGACATCCTGTAAAGTGGAGTGTGCGCTTACGTCTCAGTAGTTTTTAATTTCACCTAGGTTTTCTACCTACTGTGCAGTCAGCCAGGCTCTCTTCCCCACCCCCCATCCCTGGTAACAGGTCGGGCACCCCGAGCATCCCGTCTATCTGATCCTAAACGGCGAGGCTCTCCAACCCAGTTAGTTCTAAACTCAACCTTGAGTACCACCCGGCATGTTGTGCAGATAGGGTGTGGAGCAAGAATTTGCGTCGCGTACAGGAAACGTCAGAAAGCATTAAGCCCACTCCACCTCCCAGGTTGGGATCTTCTGCCCTGGAGCCTGGCCGTCGGAGCCGCCAGCACATTAGAGCAAGTAGCAGCAGCGGCGGCGGCAACTCTGGGACTGGCGAGAAGCCCGGGCGGGGGTGGTCGGCGTCCCCCGGCCTCTCATTAGACCGCTAAGTACTGCGAGTCGGGAAATGTAAACACCGGCAAGTGCAGCTCTGTGGGAGGAGGGGATGTTGCCCTCGCCCCCCGCCCCTTCGGCTCTGCCTCCAGAGGAGCCCCGGGAGGTGCCGGGCGGCCGCTGCCCCGACCACGCGCTCGAGGCTGCAGAGCCAAAGGAGCTGAGAAGGGAGCAGACAGGCGGCTCGGGATCTGAGGAGAGGAGAACGGAAAGGTACTGCCCTAATGGCCCGGAGATGTCCTGCTACAGAAAGGAAAAAAGTGCTTACTCATAGGGAGACGCGGTGCGATAGCGATTCGCTCGCTAATGGTAAGGGAAGCAGGCGGCAGGCAGGCAACCGGAGCCTCGTTCCTTCCCTGGGCCACCGCACCCCGTGGAGCCCGGGGGCCGGGGTGAGCCCGTGAGGTCACCCGAGGAGGGCGAGCGGGGGCTGGAGGCGTCGCCGGCGACCGGCTCCGGGATTTCCTGAGTCCGGAGCCGGCGGAGGAGGGGGGGAGGAGGGTGGCAGTAGCTGAAGAAGGACGACAGAGGGAAGTTAGGCGCTTGGTTTCCACTTCGGGGCCGCCGCCACGGAAGGGGAGAAGGGCAAGGGCTGGCGTCAAGGACTCCAGCCCAAGTTTGGCAACAAGTTAAGAGCAACTAGTGAGAAAACACCATCTCTCCAGTGAAAAGCAGAAAACGTGTTTGCGGCGGGCGGTGGTCGTGGGGAACACTCGGTCACTCCCACCCGTTCTTGATGCGAACGACCGCTTTGGCGCCCAAGGTCTAGGACAGAAATTTCTGCAGCCTCCCTCTCAGTCCCCCGCCTCCCGTGCCAGGCACGTTCCTGCCGAGGTTCCCGGAGATGCTCTCTCCTGGACCCACTCATGCCCACGCCCAGGGATCCCGCTCCCCTAGTGCCCTCCCGCGCCTGCAGAGCACTTACATAAAGTCGCAGAGTACCGGATCTGGCCAGACAGCCTCCAACCGACGCACTCAGACAACTTCTGCCGCTCGGAATTTTTGCGGCTGTGGTTCTAAAGCCAGCGCTCCCTCCCCTCCTGCCAGCCCCCTCCGCCCCTCGGCCGCCGCCATTGGCTCCGGTGGTGCTAGCAGTCAGCTGGGAACCAGGAAGGGGATTGGGCCACGAGCCTGTCACATCAACTGGGTGGGGAGTTGGGAGAATAGGCACCAGGATGGGCGCCCTGGAGGGATGGGGACTAACTCTGCGGCTGGGAGCGGAGATTGGTCCTCCGCTCTTGTTACTTCCCCTCCCTGGCTATGAAGAGATTAGAAGTCCTCAGAGCCTGGCTCGGGGACCACGTTCCAAAAAATCGTATGGAATAAACGAAGAGATGAGAATGTTGGAGCGAGAGTTTGAACGTCACCAAGCCCCTATTTAAGTCTCTGGAGAGTACAGTTTCAACACAGAATCGTAAAGAGAATCTCGGCATGGGAAGGGACTAGTAATACTAGTACTTAGTTTCTTCTGCTCCAATCAGCCTGTGTGCGGAACAACGCAGAGGGAAAACCTCAGCAATCTTCCCTTTCCAGCGAGGTCTAGGGAGCAGATATATGGACAGGACGAGGCTCTCATGTTTTTGGCTTCGTGCCCAAGTAAATTGTTGACCCAAATCACCTGTCTGGTCTGTTTGTCCATGCGGAAAGGAATGAGAGGTGGAGGTGGGAAGGGAAGGTGGAAATAACGTGGTTCCCACTCGTTTGACTGGAAATGGATGTCAATTTTCATCAGTCTCCTTTCACCAGAGAAAACTTGGAGACATGCTCCTGGTTCCCAGAGGACCCTTTCTTCTTCTTGGCCTCTGTGTCATAATTGACCTCTTTCATTAATACACGTGGAGGTTTCCCCTCCTTATTGTGCATTCCAATCCTTTGGCTCACTCCAGGTCCAAAATCAGCTCCAAGGACCAGAGTTTGACGGATTCTCCAGGGTCAGGTCAAGAGCTTGTGGCACAGCTGTAGAAGAGAAAGGCTAAGCCCTTTCCTGTTTCAGTCACAACCATTTTGTTCAGGAAATGTGTGCTTGGAAAGTTTTTTAAGAATTAAAAATTGGTTCACTTACTTCTCATTTTATATTCACTACGAAAATTGCTAAATTAAGAGTGGCCTGGGACTTCCCTGGCAGTCCAGTGGTTAAGACTTCCAATGCAGGAGGTATGTGTTCCATTCCTGGTCAGGGAACTAAGATCCCGCATGCCTCAGGGCGCGGCCAAAAAAAAAGAGTGGCCTGAAAATCGAATGATCTTGTCAAGGAACCCTCACTTCATCTGCTATTATGAATTTCCTTAGAGAAATTAACGTATAGTGAGTGCTGGCGCTTCTTGAATGGGCAGAAGAGGGGAGTTCATATACTGCCTAAAGGCTACACTAGCAGAGAAGGAATTGGCACTGGGAAAAAGGCTCATTAAATATTAATTAATGATTAACCAACTGGAAGAACATATGAAAGGCACAGAAAGGTGAAAAAGAAATGAGAGAGCAATCTGGCTATCGGAAATATTAAATTTCTGGTATGAGAGATTTTGTATTGGGTCAGGTTTGGGTCAGCACAAAAATACTGATTTCAACATGTTCGTGTTGTGTGGACTGTGAAGTGTACCGCCACACACATTTACGAGAGGATCCACAGTGAGATTTCTGGCTTTCAGTAATTGGCCCAAGGTTTGGTATGGTTTCTGGAATTCTTTACACAAAATTTCTAGATACACTAATACAGTACTTCAGTTTTCTACATTTTATGGCGTCTGTTAAGTCACCACTGAAGAGCTTCCACCTGCTTTAAAACTTAAATTTACAGACTTAGAATGTCTGTATGAAGGGACTGTGCAAGCTAAATTTTTGAGTATGGATATATTTGTCTCAATTACTTAACTTAGTATTCTATTTTAGTTTATTTTTCAAGTGTTAGAATTTAGAATAAGTCAAAATAGTAAGAATCCTATGCATATGCTATTTACACTTTCCTGTTTTTTTCTTTTCAAAAAAGCTTACATAGAAGCTTTACTTTATTTACTAACACTGATGTCAGAATTCAGTAAGAGTTTGTGGTCAAGAAATGTCACTTTAATGGAAGTACAGTGGTCACAGTTTCAAAGCCACAGGGTGCCCAGGTAATGGCACTGTGTCTCAGTGCCTCGGTAGTTTCCAACAGATAAAACTTGCCCTATTTGGATGCTGGTTGAGATTCCTGTTTAACAAGCTCAACAAAGTAGAACTCCATTTTAATGAATACTGCTATGATAGCCATCTTGATGTAACTAAGCTACTTTCGTGTTACGCAAAATCTAAAAGTCCTTTTCAGAGGCTAACATTTTGCTCTAAGAAAGGAGCCTCAGACTCAAAGCTCTATTCAAACTGCATTTCTTTCTGATCTATCACACCATCAATTTAAGCCATATAGGATCATTCACAAAGTAACCCAAAGTTGGTAGTTTTCCTATCTATATAAAGAGGCTTGCAGGGACTTCCCTGGTGGTCCAGTGGGTAGGACTCTGCGCTCCCAACGCAGGGGACCCGGTTTGATCCCTGGTAGGGGAACTGGATCCTACATGTATGCCACAGCTAGGAGTTTACATGCCGCAACTAAGAAGGCTGCATGCAGCAACTAAAAGATCCTGTATGCCAGAACTAAAAGATCCCGCGTGCCTCAACTAAGACCCGGCGCAGCTAAAATAAATAAATAAATATTAAAAAAAAAAGAGACTTGCACAGCTGGTCTTCAGGGTTCCTTTCAGAAGCTCAAAGGCAGATCATAGGGCCTAATTCATCTTTTAAAAACTGAGTTATAATTAACATACAATATTATATTAGTTTCACGTGTACATGTTGATTTGATACTTTTATATGAGATGATCATCACAATAAGTCCACTTACCATCAATCACTATACAAGTTGTTATAATATTATTGACTATATTCCGTACGTGTACCTTACATTCCTGTGACATTTATTTTATAGCTGGAAGTTTGTACCTTTTATTCCCCTTCACCTATTTCACTCATTCCCCCATGCCTCCTCCATTCTGGCAACTACCAGTTTGTTCTCTGTATCTCTGAGTCTGTTTCTGTTTTGTTTTGTTTGTTCGTTTGTTCTGCTTTTTAGATTCCACATATAAGTGAAGTCATACGGTATTTGTTTTTCTCTATCTGGCTTATTTCTCTTAGCATAATACCCTCCAGGTCCATCCATGTTGCCACAGATGGCAAGATTTCACTCTTCTTTATGGCTGAGTAATATTCCACTGTATGTATGTACATCACATCTTCTTTATCCATCCCTCTATTAATGGGTACTTGGGTTGCTTCCATATCTTGGCTATTGTAAATAATGCTGCAGTAAACATAGGAATGCATATATCTTTTCAAATTAGTGTTTTTGTTTTCTTTGGATAAATACCCAGAAGTGGAATTGCTGGATTGTATGTTAGTTCTATTTTTAGCTTTTTGAGGCACCTCCATAGTGTTCTCCATAGTGGCTGTATCAATTTACATTCCCACCAACAGTGCAAGAGGGTTCCCTTTTCTCCACACCCTCTCCAGCATTTATTGTTTCTAGATTTTTTGATGATGGCCATTCTGACTGGTGTGAGGTGATACCTCACTGTAGTTTTGATTTGCATTTCTCTAATGATTAGTGATGTTGAGCATTCTTTCATGTGTTTGTTGACAATCTGTATATCTTCTTTGGAGAAATGTCTATTTAGGTCCTCTGCTCATTTTTGGATTGGGTTGTTTGTTTTTTTGATATTGAGCTGCATGAGCTGCTTGTATATTTTGGAGACTAATCCTTTGCCAGTTGCTTAATTTGCAAATATTTTCTCCCATTCTGAGGGTTGTCCTTTCATCTTTTTTATGGTTTCCTTTGCTATGCAAAAGCTTTTAAGTTTCATTAGGTCCCATTTGTTTATTTTTATTTCCATTTCTCTAGGAGGTGGGTCAAAAAGGATCTTGCTGTGATTTATGTCATAGAGTGCTCTGCCTAGGTTTTCCTCTAAGAGTTTTATAGTGTCTGGCCTTACATTTAGGTCTTTAATCTATTTTGAGTTTATTTTTGTGTATGGTGTTAGGGAGTGTTCTAATTTCATTCTTTTACATGTAGCTGTCCAGTTTTCCCAGCACCACTTATTGAAGAGGCTATCTTTTCTCCATTGTATATTCTTGCCTCCTTTATCAAAGATAAGGTGACCATATGTGTGTGGGTTTATCTCTGGGCTTTCTACCCTGTTCCATTGATCTATATTTCTGTTTTTGTGCCAGTACCATATTGTTTTGATTACTGTAGCTTTGTAGTATAGTCTGAAGTCCAGGAGCCTGATTACTCCAGCTCCATTTTTCTTTCTCAAGATTGTTTTGGCTATTTGGGGTCTTTTATGTTTCCATACAAACTGTGCAATTTTTTGTTCTAGTTCTGTGAAAAATGCCATTGGTAGTTTGATAGGGATTGCATTGAATCTGTAGATTGCTTTGGGTAGTATAGCTAGTCATTTTCACAATGTTGATTCTTCCAATCCAAGAACATGGTATATCTCTCCATCTGTTTGTATCATCTTTAATTTCTTTCATCAGTGTCTTATAGTTTTCTGCATACAGGTCTTTTGTCTCCTTAGGTAGGTTTATTCCTAGGTATTTTATTCTTTAATTGCAATGGTAAATGGGAGTGTTTCCTTAATTTCTCTTTCAGATTTTTTATCATTAGTGTATAGGAATGCAAGAGATTTCTGTGCATTAATTTTGTGTCCTGCTACTCTACCAAATTCATTGATTAGCTCTAGAAGTTTTCTGGTAGCATCTTTAGAATTCTCTATGTATAGTATCATGTCATCTGCAAACGGTGACAGTTTTACTTCTTCTTTTCTGATTTGGATTCCTTTTATTTCTTTTTCTTCTCTGATTGCTGTGGCTAAAACTTCCAAAACTATGTTGAATAATAGTTAGCCTATTATTCTTGATTGTTTGATTCTCAAATATGTTAGGCCAGATTTTAGTGAATTTAAAAGTGTCTGTGTGCATAAGAGCATGTTTGTGTGTGTGTGTGTGTGTGTGTGAGAGAGAGAGAGAGAGAGAGAGAGAGAGAGAGAGAGAGAGAGAGAGACTATAATATGATTTTTAAATGCTATTAGTATTTGAAGGCAGATGGATGGATCAAGACACTGAAAAAGGAGCTTTCACCACATAGGTCATTGGTTAAATACTATAAATATTTGAGTCTGTGTCTACTAAACAAACAAAATGTGACTTTAAAAAGAGATTGACAGAGTTATAACATAGATGAACTTTGAAAATATTATGCTAAGTGAAAGGAGCCAGTTACAAAAGACCACATATTGTATGATTCTATTTATCTGAAATGTACAAAAAGGGAATATCCATAGAGACAGAAAGTAGATTCATTGTTGCTGGGAGCTGGGGTGGGGAGGGGTGAATGTGAAGGAAAATGGGGAGTTACTGCTGATGGGGTTCCCTTTTGGGGCCATGAAAATGTTCTAAAATAAACTGATGGTTGCACAACTCTGTAAATACACTAAAAACCATTGAATTGTACCATTTAAGCAGGTGAATTGTATGGTGTTGTGAATTATATCTCAATAAAGCTGGTATTAAAAAAGAGATTGACACAATTAGGCTGCTTAAGCACAGGAAAACCACACTAGTGAAGATATGGCATGTGACGGCAGGAAACAAGTATAGAAAGGATCTGTATTGCAAGAGGCAAACTAAACTCAGAAATCAAAAGGGCCTTGGTAGATAAAGTCATCTACCTCTTGTTCAGCATGATCCCTTGTTTGCCACTGTCATTGCAAGAAGGACAAAGTGCTTCAATTTACCACAAAAGAGATTTCAACACTGCAAAAACATTTGATTTCAACAAATCAAATAAGCCAGAAACAGAAGCTGGATAGCAAAAAAAAAAAAAAAAAAAAAGATATATTTCTTCTCTGATACTTTTAGAAAGGTTTAAGTAATCATGTGACTATACTGGTTTAGGGATTATATCATGCCAATGTTTTCATAACTAATTGCAGTCAGAAAGATAATTGGACATTTGGTCTAAATAACCAAGAGTTTCCTTATAAAATGTCACAGAAGGGCTGAGGACAAGAAGTTTCATTTTGAACCAACAAACATCTCTTTGATAATTCAGAACCAAGAATGCATCCACTGGTTTGTTTCTTCATCAATGTCATAGGGTCACCTGAACAAGGGTGTAAATAGAGTGTAAACCTGTCCATTCAGAGAGGATTCCCTTTCACACACTGGCACCATTATAGTAAGATACATCTCATCTAGTGGATGGAATGGAGTAGGCCTAGAAGTAACTAAGCTTAAGTAAACTTTAAATTTTTTTTAAGTATTTGGGAGTCTTCAGGAAAGTACACCATGTGAAATGAGATCAGACTCGTAGGAATATTCTAAGTCAGGAGTCAAAAACATTGTCTACAAAGGGCCAGATAGTAAATATTTTTGGCACACAGGCCATATAGTCTCTGGTACAACTACTCAACTTGGCTGTTAAGAGTACAGAAGCAGCCACAGACAATAAGTAAACAAATGGCCTTGGTGATGTGCCAATAAAGCTTTATTTACAAAAACAAGCAGCAACAGGTTGGGCCTGGAGCAGCTTAGTTTGCTGACTCCATCTGGGTTCCTGTGCTTGCCCCAATTTGGACTTGGTATCCGGGTGGAGTTGTGTTCTTAAAGGGGTATATTTACGTTAGAATTGGTTCATGACTGAAGATATGAAACAGATTAAGATAGAAATTAGCTCCTTTGCACATTACAATCTTAGGTCTTTACAATCTTTAATACCAAGCAACTGATGGATAGCTGTATTCTACTCTCATTTCTTTATCACTATTCAAATTTGAATGTAATCACAATTGCGGAATTCCACGGGGGTGGGGGGAATGACAACTACAGCTACCTCTTATTGAGCTCCTGCTATGTGGCAGGACTTGTACTAGGAACTTTATGTATATTATCTCATTTAAGGCTAATAACTATTCCATGAATGGAAGTGTTATTATCCCCATATTCAAATGAGAAAATAAGGCTTATAGAATTAATTAGTAACTTTTGCCCAAGATCATTTGGCTTGTAATGTAGAAGCTGGAAGGTACAGGAGTGGGGAGGAGATATTCCATCTCATATCTGACTCTACAGCCTGTGAATAGAACCATAGGATATTACAGGAAACGTTCACTGTACTTTATCCCAAAAAATAAAGCATGGGGGCTTCCCTGGTGGTGCAATGGTTGAGAGTCCGCCTGCCGATGCAGGGGACGCGGGTTCTTGCCCTGGTCTGGGAAGATCCCACATGCCGCGGAGTGGCTAGGCCCGTGAGCCATGGCCGCTGAGCCTGCGTGTCCGGAGCCTGTGCTCCGCAATGGGAGAGGCCACAACAGTGAGAGGCCCGCGTACCGCAATAAATAAATAAATAAATAAAGCATGGGAATGCAGCTGATGATTTTACCTTTCTTCTCAATTCCATGGAAAATTGGTTAGCCCACTAGTGGTAAATCTCATTGATAAGCAGGCATGTTTATTACACTTATGCCTAACCTAATGTTGACGGTGTATAGTAGCATGTATTTATTTTTATAATTCTACACATCGTGCTTTCTTTCCACCAAATGACACTGTCACCTTTGAAGAGTAAGTCAGTGGATCCGTGAAATAGAAATTCATGCCAATGGCAGCAGGAAAAATATAATTCTGTCTTCCTCTTAAGCAATATTTTAGGTGATGTCCAGGATTAATAACATAGATATTTTAGGACTCTGAAGACTGGAAATAAAGAGAGTTTATTTTCAGGCTATATTCTACAGGATATTAAAATATAGGATAGTTTCAGTGAAAAGCTTAGTCAACAGTTATTTGTTACAAACAGAAAACAACAGATATTCAGTTTATCCTCTAGGCAGGATATAGACAGAGGCCTAATTTATCAAATTTTCCAGAAAATATACTATTATAGCCCAACTTGTCCTACCTGATGAACTCTGAATTACGAGTCACATAAATCGTGTGTCGGAGGGAGGTAGTTTTAAACAAATGAAATATATTTCAACATAAATGTGTTGATAACAAAACACCCATAGCATATGGCCGACATTTTCTTTAATTTGTTTAATATAGGGTCTCCTGAAGCATCACATTTAAAAACTAAAATAGAGATTGGGATTGACATATATACACTAATATGTATAAAATGGATAACTAATAAGAACTTGCTGTATAAAAAAATAAATAAAATTCAAAAAAATAAAATAATTTGAGAATGAAAATCATAGAATTTTTGTGTTAGAAGGAACATTATAGACCATCTCCCTCACTTTACTGATTAGTAAAACAGAGGCCCACAGGAGCAAAATGACTTGCCGTAATCTTTTGGTTCTTTCAAAGTCCTTTTATAGTTACCTTACCAGATGGCATTTTCAGGATTATAATCTTCTTTCTATGTAATTCAATTTTAAGTGTGGATTTGCAAATATGCTAGATAATGATGTATTCCAGTGACCCTGCCTTAACTCAGGCCATGTAGCAGGATAGAGTCCCTTCCAGCTGTCAGTTTCCTGGAGAAGGGAAGTCAACAATAAGGTACTACCTGAGTGTACCCAAATAGCAGGTAGGGTGTAAGTGGGTCTCCAAAACCTTGCACTTACAGAGCAAAAGTAGGGCCGGGACTGACCAAGATCAGGAACCCTGTCAACCAAAAGAAATGCAAAATCCAAGTTTTAAGGACCCAGTCCAAGATGAGGGCTTGACAAGGAGGCAAGGGGAGGCAAGTGAAGACAAGGAAAACCTGAATAGCAGCTCAGCATAGAGATGATTTGCTGGTTTTGAGACAGTGCCCCCTACAGGTCACACGATGCAAAGATCCCTTGTTCCGACTACTTTTTTAAGTCGGCTCTCTAATTAATTAGTCTGATTCTAAGAGGCATGAAAGTCAGTACATTATTCCTGGGGAAGCTGGAGTAAATTATTCACAACAGGAGGAACAATTCAATGTCTGCAAAGAGGTCACTTGACAGGTCATTCTGCGCCACAATGGAAAGACTTCACCTAGTTTGCCTCTTTAATTCTCATTTCCCCCTTTCCTTATTGTTGAGTATACAAAAGTCCTTCTCTTCTGTTAAA
Organism: Orcinus orca; assembly: GCF_937001465.1. Lineage (NCBI taxonomy): Eukaryota > Metazoa > Chordata > Mammalia > Artiodactyla > Delphinidae > Orcinus > Orcinus orca. Next base: position 100,534,940 of record NC_064580.1, on the reverse strand, counting down.
GGAGGGCAAGCCCTTTCTCTTCAAATCTGAGAAACAGATTCTAGGCTTATTTATCCTTTCCAGTTTCTTTGTTACCTTGTCTGAAGCAGGTACTTCTCAGTCAGTACATGACTTAATCATTCTGGATCAGTGTAAATTTCAAGAGCAGAAAACCCACCAAGGAGAGAGGCATAGGTTAACAGATTGCAAAGGGTTGGCAGTACTTCCTTTAAACCCAGATATGAATACCAGCCTCTCCTACCTCCCAGTGACATATGATTATGCGTTAGAGCTCCCCAGATGCACAGAACGGATGGATGTGCCAGACTAGAAGCAGTCGTTCGGGAGTCTTTCGTCTTTAAAATTTAACTTGAAATATTTAAAATAGTAATAGATATCATTCTTTTTACCAGAAATGATTCAGAACATTAAGGTCTTTTCTCAATCTTACTTTCCGTTTTGAAGTAAATATAAATTTCTCAAAAATGAACCAATACTTCCATTAGTATTTTTTTTTTTTTTTTGTGGAGGAAAGAAAATCCTCTGAAGGTTTGGAACAGCTCAGCCTCCAAAGTTCAGGCCAGAAAAGTGGACTAATTGAATGCTTATCGGTAGTAGTATAATTTTTTCCAAATGTCTCATAGAGTTTTGGGGTTTTTTTTAATATATTTATTTATTTATTTATGTCTGCATTGGGTCTTTGTTGCTGTGTGCGGGCTTCCTCTAGTTGTGGCGAAGGGGGCTACTCTTTGTTGCAGTGTGTGGGCTTCTCATTGCGGTGGCTTCTCTTGTTGCGGACCACAGGCTCTAGGCGTGCGGGTTTCCGTAGTTGTGGCACGCGGGCTCAGTAGTTGTGGCTCGCGGGCTTAGTTGCTCCGTGGCATGTGGGATCTTCCGGACTTTCCGGACCAGGAATCAGACCCGTGTCCCCTGTATTGGCAGGCAGATTCTTAACCACTGTGCCACCAGGGAAGTCCCTCATAGAGCTTTATAAATAATTAGAAGTACGGTGCGTTGTGACCACCTAGAGGGGTGGGATAGGGAGGGTGGGAGGGAGGCTCAAGAGGGAGGGGATATGAGGATATATGTATACATATAGCTGATTCACTTTGTTATACAGCAGAAACTAACATAACATTGTAAAGCAATTATACTCCAATAAAGATGTTTAAAAAATTCTGTTTCTAAAAGGGAAATTGATATATAAATTACAAAACTGTGTATGAAAGGATAAAGTATTATCGAAATCCAAAAAATGCATAACCATTAGTAGGTTTTTTTTCAATTACTTAAAATTTTAAAATGAAAGTGCCATGCTCAGAGCTAATTTCTGTGTTTTCAGTTATTCCTATTAAAAGCCATTAAATTAATTATAATGCTTTGATGCTTCATGGAAGCTAAATATTTGCTTAAACATTAACATCTACAATCTTAAAACCGACATCTTAAATCTCAGTACAGGGGACAATTCTTTCCCATGATCACTAAGATAGGTCATTTCAATTACTGCCCTGAAGGCTTAATAGAAATCCTATGAAACTGGTGGCTTGCTCCACACAACAACTTAATCTTTATTGCAAAACACTTTCTTTTGTAACACTTCTTAATACATTTATAGATCATTTAATGAGATTTAATTTTATAAGTAATGAATTTTCAAGGTGTATGCACAATTTGGCAATGGTTTTTGGAAAATGAAAACATGAGATTATATAAATACAATATAGTTATGATGCAACATGAAGGTTGTGGTTTTTATTTGGTATCCTCATATTTGCTTCAGACAGCTGTTCCCTGCTCCTCGGTTGGGTTCGGGCATATTGTCTGGAAAGCTGGGTGATAAATGTTCATGGTGTTTTAACGTAATTGTAAGTAAAAAATGGTTGCATTGAGAATCAATTTTAATTCTTTCTTGGTTTGTTTTCCTCTCAACATTGCGGGGTCATAAGTTTCTAAAAACTTTAAAAAGTTATTATTATACCTGTTCCAGGATCTTCTTGAAAAGGCACAAAAAGGAATTATTTCTCCTTTTCTAAAATTGAATGCAAATGATCAGATATATAAACCTTAACATGCAAATTAGTGAAACATTCCACAGATTGTCTGCCGCCACTTCTCACCCCACCCACGCATTCCCTCATATTCTAGCTAAACCAACTATTTCATCATTTCCCAAATATGCCTGTATACCTATATAATCCACTTTTGACAGTGGAATAGAAAACGTGTATTTAAGGAGAGTCAGAACTTGGTTTGAATCTGTCCCTTGCTATCTGTGTGGCTTTGAGAAAGTTATTTAGTCTCTGTCTGCCTTGGTATACTCATAAGAAAATTCAGAGGATTAACACTTGAGCACAGTGCCAGGTATATAGCATGTGCTCAATTAGTTGTTATTGAATGAAGGATCAAATATAACATAAATAAAGTATCGGTACGTAGTACATCTATCATTTACCCTCTGTTCCTCTGTGAGGTCTGCTTTCATGTTCCTTTTTAACCTAGCAGGTCCCTAACCATCCTTCAAGTCCTGTATCAAATGACATCTTTGGAGATGACTTCTCCAGCCCCTACAAGGCAGAGCTAATGGTTCTATCTCTGCACTCTCACAACATCTCATACTTAGCTCCCAGAGCATGGTGCTGTCATTGTTGTCTATGTCTCCGACCAGGTATAGGGAGCTCTTTGAGGGCAGTGATTCCACCTTATTGGGCTTTGTGTCCCTAGTTTCTAAGTCCCAGGTACATAATAGAGCAAATAAATGTTTGATGAAAGATGAAGAAGAGGCTGAGTTGTCTGCCAAAGCTTTTTACTAGAATGTAAGATTGGACTAAACTTCTGAATTCACATATTCCCCACATCCCCAGTAGACCATGAAATCTAAGGGAAGGCCCCTTGCTTTGTATTTGCAGTGCTGACACAGTATCTGGCTCAATAAATGTCTGTTGAATTAATGTAGGCAAAATCCATCTTTAGAGCTCTTTCACCCATTCTTTTCCATTATTTGAGTAACTCTCTTCCCCCACTTCATAGGATCCCTACAATATCTGCCTTTGCTTGTGTGCTCTCAGTCTCTGATTTCTTTCCCTAAGTACCAATGGATAGGTTTGAATTAGATAAACTCATCACTGTTAATGTGTTATTAGCTAACTCCTTGCCATCCCTCCCAATCAGTAAATGTCCTGGCGAATGGTAGTATATCAGGACAGCCAGTTTCAAGGGGTTAGGGGAGGGGAGATTTGGATGCATAATCCTTAAAATATCTTTCAAATTACACTGTATACAGTGACTACTCAGTGTGTTAATTGGCATGTCTAGCCCTGGACAGAGGTTCGATAAATTAGATATCGAACTGAAATCCCTCAGTTCTGAACCTATCCTTTTAAACATGAAGAATTAAACTCCCTTTTAAACATGGAGAATTAAACTCACCAAGTCTAATTCCCCACTTTGAGTTTGGGAATGCTCAAGTAGTGACCTCCTGTGGAGCTGGGAGAAAAATCTTGGCTCTAACTCCCTTCCAGATTACCTGAAGTGACCCCCACTTAGTTTTCATTTGCCCAGTAACCAAGAAGGGACCATTTTCCATGCTGATTTTAATATGAAGAAATTTGGGCTCTGGGTGGGTATTCAGCTAGCAAGTAGTGTACCAGAATTATCTCTGTCCCATCAGTCTATCAAGCATGATACAAACAAAATTAATATGGATGCCTAAGATTCTTTGGTATTTTCTCCTGCAAAGTTGGTCTTTGATGGGTCGGGTCAAGTATCCCAGCCTGTGTCATCTTCCTTTTCAGTCTTTTACTTACCAAAACTAACCCCTGTCCAACCATTCAACTGTCAAGGAAGGAATATGACATTTCTCTTATGATTACAATTTAAATATCTTGAAGGAAAGTCTTTTCTGTTAAAAAAAAAAAAGAACAACAAAAAACTCAGAAGTGTTAATGGTGTTACGTTGGTCAATTCGGGTACCAGATTGTACAAGGAGAAGTGTTTTGGTCTAAGACTCCTAAATTAGAATATAGTTAGACAAGGATTGTTAGTAAAAATTTCCTTTTGCTTTATCCTGATAATTGTTTTATTTTCCTTCAGACATCTGTTCCCAGAGACTGTTGCCTTGAGTCCATATCCCCCTCTTTCAATTAAGGAGACAGATAAGCAGTTGTCTTCAGAATATAAGGTCACTGGCATTCCATAAATGGATTCCAGTGCCTGCTACAGAAACAAGTGGTGAATGTTCTCTGTCACTTGCAAACTATAAATTAATTAAGTTGACAACTTTTCCTTCTTTATGTTATGCTTTCAGAGGGACTTTTGAAATACCATTTGTTGCATTTTCTGATTATAAAAGTAATGTATGGTCATTGTAGAGAATTGATAGTACAGAAAAGTACTAAGAGGAGAATAAAAATCTCAACACCCAGATATAACAGCTGTTAGCATTTTGATGTAGTTATTTACAGCTTTTTAATGTGCATATAAAATATTTTAAAAGAAAATTGGGATCATATTATATATACAATGCTATATCTTGGCTTTTCAAAGTGTCCTTACATCTGAAACATTTTCAAGAACCATTAAGTATTTGAAAACACCAGTTTAAATTGTTATATAACATTTTGTCATATGAATATACCACGGGCTGTTTATTAAAAATAACATGCTTTTATGGTTGGACATTCAGTGTGAGTCCAATTTTTCCATCTTAAAAATAATTCTGTAATCTTTGAATTTCTGATTGTTTCATTAGAGTGGAATCCTACAAAGGAACTTACTGGGTCTAAGTGTGTGATTTTTTTTCAAAAAGCATTCACGATAAGAATTTTAAAAGTATCTTTAAAAAGTTTGTACCAATTTACCCAGCCACCAGCAGTGTTTGAGCATGCCTGTCCTTTTCACTGAACTCTCCCAAATAATCATTTAAAAGTTCTTAATTTGATTGACAAAAGTGGTATTTTAAAATATTGAGCATCTAAAAAAATATATCCATTAGGTTCTTGAACTTGCCTCATGTGTATTTATCTCTTTTCTTGTGCTTTACCCATTTTCCATTTTGATTTTTGTGAGCTTTTTAGTATTTTAAATCGATCATCCCTTTTTAATGTTCGTTGCAAATATTTTTCCCAGTTTGTGGCTTGTCTTCTAAGTTTTCTTATTTAGTAATGGCTTTTGAGCTTCAAGTTTTTCCATTTTTGTGTAGTCCAAATCTATTGGTTTTTCCATTTGCAGTTTCTTCCATTGCTTATGTGCTTAAAAATTCCATTCTTATTGAGTAGAGTTTTTGGTTAGTTTTAATTAGTCAGATTTATAATTTTGAAGGCAATGGATTTGTTCTACACGACTGCAAATATAGCTATAGCTGTACTTTGTTCATCTTAAATATTTTATAGACAGATTTGGAAGTGTTAGTTACAAAAGTAGGAGCAGCTGTAATTCCTTTTAAACAGGACCGTGTATAGAGAGAGTGATTCTTAAGAAGTCTTTTGAAGAAAAGACTTGAAATGTTGACATTTTACTGCGGTGAACAACTGTGTTGATTGAATGTTCCACATTATTCACTTCACATTGTGTAAGAGCTCTGTAACTCAAGGCAACACAACACTCAAACTGAAGAATCCCCCAGCAGTTTTCACTTTGAGGATTATCTGATTGTAGCCTTCTTTCAGAATAGTTAAAACAGCATTTCTCAAAGGGTGGTCTTTGGACTCCCTTCCATCATAATCACTTAGAGTAATTGTTAAAATGGAGATTCCTGCATCCTCCCTTCAAACATACTAAATCACATCCCTTGGGGTTGAGGCCTCAGAAGCCACATTCTAACAAGCATCCCGGATGATTCTGGTCCACTGTAAAGTTTGAGAATCTCTGGGCTAGAGAGGAAAATGAGAAGTGGACCCCCAGAGGCAAAAAACAAAAAGCAAGCATTTGCGAACTTGAAGTCAAAAATAGATCTGAAATCAGTATATCGGCCAATGGGCAGAAAGGATAGTCAGAATGCAACAGGGCAGAGATGAAAGAGCACTGGCCAGGAAATCAGAAAAAGGAGCTCTGCTACCTAATATCCTTGTGTCCCAGGGCGAGTCAAAACTCTTCAGGCTTCTTATCCTTAAAATGAAGATAAGAAATGCACGTACCCAAGCATACAGGATTGTGAGGACCGGGTGAAATAAACAAATGTAACAATGCTTTGTAAAGTTCATAGGTTTTAATTGTTTATGATAGACTCAAAAAGGAAGTGCTGGTGGTGGTCAGCATCTGGAAGATGTGGCACTGGGTACCAGTGATTCATTAGAGTCATTAGAGTTCAAGGTCAAGAAATCCAGTCCCTGGAAGGACTTGAAGTTGGGGGCAGGGATGTGAGGGGAGAGAGAAGGCAGGACAACATTTGAAGGGCTATAGTAGGAGTGCAAGTTATTGGCAGACCTACATCAGAGAAGGAACAAAGCCTTCAGTGGCTCTTTCAGTGGTCACAGTCTCATCGAGTGATGTGAATAATAGCCACCAAGTTCTTTTATCAGGCTTCACACCACCCCGCAACCCCATTTAGAATCAGGATTGGGCCAGGGTATGAGGTGAGGGCACCCCTGTAAGAGGTGACTAAGTTAAACTGTTCCGTAAATTAGAGGATTGAGGGCTACATTGGTTGAGGGGAGGTGAAAGGAGCCCAAGTATGAACTTTTTCTGTTGTTGCAACCTCAGGAAATGGGACATTTGCTTTCTGAACAATCTAATTTCCCTTTTGACTTCTCTTCTCTGAAGGACTTTATTTACTGCAAAATTAAATATATTCCAGTGTTATTAAAATCTCAGGGGGTAACAAATAGACTATATAGCAGTCAATATAGATATACATAGTTATTTGAACCCTCCCGATGCAAACTCTATTCATTAAGTATAGTGGAAAGAGCATGGGCTTCTGCCTTTCAGGAATCACCTGAATTACCCCTGAGGTTTCCGGAATTCCCTCTCAATTTCTTACTATCTGTGAGATCTTGAATATGATTGTATATGAGCTACCGTTTTTTAAATCTGGAAAATGGAGATTAAAATGTCTACTTGAATAGTTATTTGAGGATTAAATCAGATATCCTGGCAAAAGAAACTGGTACAATGACTGGTACATAGTAAGTACCTGGTATCCTTGTTTAATTGATTAATCAACTTTCAACAATTCTTATCTGATTTTCTAATAGAGTACCTAAACTCATTCCTTTAGCCCTGATCCTATGGGATCCACAATTCTTCCTCCCCAGTTTTAGCTTTGTCCATCTCTACTCTTTCTCTTTTATGTTTTCTCCCTCCCTCCCACGTTTATTTCTAAGGAATCCAAGTTCTTGTGTTCTGGAATCTAGGACCACTTCTCTCTAGATGAAAAATTCTCTCCTTAGCCTCCTGAATATTGAATATATTTCCCTGATTTTCTACTCAGAGAAAACCAGCCGCCCACTTTTTTCGTGGCCACTTTCTTATTTTGCGTGATTTATCCTGCTATTGTATCAAAGACTTAAAAAAAAAATCTCCCCTCCCCTTATGCCAGAATAACTTTTCTAGCCCTTCAGTGTTTTTCATCCTCTTCTGGCCACAGTCAAGTCTTCCTACAGATATGCAAAAACATGCTGACCTAAAACCCAACTAATTATGGATGAGATCCCAACCAGGCTGGAGTTTTCACCGCTTAGCTTTCAGAGGATAAGAGGCCTGTTTTAAGACTCTAGACTACACTGTACTCACAGTTAATACTAACTTCAGCTAAACCTCTCTACTTACCCACAGGGGCCCAGGAGTCTAGTTGCTGAGCGTTACTTACATTTTAGACTGTCAGTGAGAAAAATGCCAAAATCTTTCTCCTCTTTCTTTCTGCATCCAAGTAGTTTCGGATAACAGAACTGCAAAGTCTTTTATTTTGAGTTAATAAAAGGGAAGAAACTCCTTTCTGAGATGTTTGCCTGGAAGTCCCACACATCTGGGTATGATCATTCTATAGCTGTAGTTAGTACAAAATAAAAACAGTCCACACATTCATTCATTCAACAAATATTTTTCAAGAATTTACAATATGCAATGTAAAGTTCTGGATGAGGGCATTAAGATGAGTAAACATGGGCCCTGCTGAGATCTCACAGTTTATCATTGAATAGGGGAGATAAGCCACAAAAAACTACAATACACTGCATAAAGGGATAAACACTGTACAAATGAAAGAGAATGTATCTTCAGAGAAGGCAGAGGTTCCTCCAGGCTGAAAACCTCATGTGATTAGCTTCCCTCAGTGACTGACCAAATGATATGACAGTCTCATGAAGCCAGATTCAGCAAGACTTAAAATATTTCAACTTAATATAAGGAAACAAATGAAATTCAATTGTCTCAACAATGAGCATAGTGTCATTGGATGAGGACACCCTGTGGGCACCAGAAGACCCTGACAATTGCAGTGCTCCATCTGTAAAGCTGTCTTTCTTTTCCTCAGGTTGTGGAAATAAGATAAAACAGTCTTCAAAAAGAGCAAAGTGGAGAATTTCCAGTTTTGTCCTTTAATAAATGGTTTGTTGGCACTGAATAGAATGAAAATAATGATAGGTCTTTTGCCACCAAATCATAATGACCCTTGTGGCCTTTCTCCTCACTCTGTACCCTGTACTTTAGATGGTAAACAGCAATTTGAGTGGCAATATCGAAAAAGATTTTAACCCTCTGTTGCTCAGCAAGCATGAAGCAGACACAGAGGCCACATTGTACGCACTGAGCCAGGACTAATAGCAAAGGGGTGTTCCTGGGTTTTCCCCCTTCCCCCAGCTCAGAAAGGGCGGTATTGATATAGGGTCCTGACTGAGAAGGCAGAGGATCCATGGATGGTCAGAAAACTTATAAACCTAAAACTTACTCTTACATTGATGTTGACACTGCGTAGGAACTTAGAGTCTAAATTCTGTAGATGAAATTATTACCATCCTAAACCTTTAGAAAAGTAATGGAACAGTCAGATTTCACAGTTTTTTTTTACAGTTAAGGAAAAAACACTTTTTTCCCCCACATAGCAGTGTAAGAACTCTTTGACTGTTCTTTTTTTTTTTTCAGTCATTTAGCAAATATTTATTGAATACCATTGACTGGGGTATTAAACCAAGCTTCTCCAAAACTACAATGTCCTATGAAAATGCAGAGAATTATCAAAAGCACTGAATAAATAGTTGATATTCTGTACAGTCATTATCAACTCAAGTATGCTGAGGAATAACTTTTTTGGACGACATTTTTATTGAGATAGAATTGACATAGAATATCATATTGGTTTCAGGTGTACAACGTAATGATTTGATATTTTGATTGTTCTTTAAAGAATGCTAAATTAGAAAACCTGACTGAATTTTAAATGCCACAGATGTGATAAGTAGCACCTTAATAGGGTTGCCAGATTTAGCAAATAAAATTATAGGGTGCCCAGTTAAATTTGAATCTGAGATAACAAAATAATTCTTTAGTATAACTATGACCCACACAACACCTGGCAACTCTAACCTTAGAGGCGTTGCTTGATTATATAATATTCCAGTGGGCTGGTTAATTTTTAGGAGGCCTGTTTGCTTTTAGTCTCCGGCTTTTCAACTTTCCCCATTCCTGCATGTCTCCACAGCATACAAGATGAATGACTGGAAAAATCTTCAGTGAAGAAGACTATTCATTTCATAAATGAATTATTTTAAAGCCCTGCATCCCTCTGCAAAAAAAAGTGAACAGAAAGCCCCCTTTTGGTTCCCTTTTTGTGCTGTCCCAGTTGCTCTTCACGGTTGATCTGGGTTGAACCATCCAGATATGTGTCTCAACTTTAAGTGCCTTAACTCTACTCTTTTTGGTATGAAGTCTCAACCAGAATGAGGTGGGGATGGGGCGGGGAAGGGAGGAGGCTAGGAGCCAAGTCAAAAAAGTAGAAATATTGTAAATGAGAATTTGGAGAGCGCCTGAAATGCATATGTAGTGAGCCAGAATGTAGACCTCATTTAGAATTTTTCTTTAATTAAAGCATCTCACCTCCCCGACTAAAACTCAGATGGTTTACCTGTTCTGATCATTTCAATGAACATTCAATTCACACTTCTATCGGAAGGTTAAAAAACGTCTGAAAAGTTGATGGTTCCGCATTTAGTTCTTAACAAATTACAAGGAAAAATACACTCTCTTCACATTTGAATACCTTGATGTCAGCTTCCAGGATTACTTACTTACTCCTTATCTCAAAAAAAAGATTGGTTCCCTCCACCTCAGGCTATTTCTGAAGACAGATTCTAAGTATGACAAATAGTACAAATGAATCTTAGTAACATGGGCTGTTCCGTAAGTTTATAACAATTTTGAGAGGGGCATCAAATTATGCAGACAAAAACTTGTAAGAAAGAAATATTACAGATTTTCAGTTGTTAATTTACTGTATCATAAGAAAACCTTCTTATGAAACCCTGAGACAGCTTATCAAAGTTTTAACTATATTATGACAGATAACCTTCATGATGAAATAACCTTAAACATCATATTCAAATTTTTTAATTATTGCTTTTCAAACATTTCTTATAAATCTTTAATCTTTTAATTTTAAAATGGGATAGGGCTTCCCTGGTGGCGCAGTGGTTGAGAGTCCGCCTGCCGATGCTAGGGTACACGGGTTCGTGCACCGGTCCGGGAAGATCCCACATGCCGTGGAGTGGCTGGGCCCGTGAGCCATGGCCGCTGGGCCTGCGCGTCCGGAGCCTGTGCTCCGCAACGGGAGAGACCACAACAGTGAGAGGCCCGTGTACCGCAAAACCGCAAAAAAAAAAAAAAGTGATTTACATACTCCTGTCTTTTGTTTATATGTTTTGTTAAAACATACAGTATGTTTGTATGTATACTATACTTACTTGAACCTCATGAATTATTGAGTTATGTAGGTAATATTACTTTATTTTACTGATGAAAAATCTTGAGATTTAGAGAGGTTAAGTGTTTTGCAGAAGGACACACAGCGATAAGTACCTGAGCTGCCTCTAGAAACGAGTTAGAACTCTATTTAGGCAATTTTACATACACTGTCTGCCCTCGTCAGGAATCTTTTAATGGAAAAATGTTGGTGTGCTTCTGTTTATGATGATTATTAAATCTTTTGTTCAGCCCCCAAAACACTCCACAGGCTTAAAAAGGTATCATGTCCTCAAGATGCAAAAGCACAACTTCAGATCAAGCTTCAAGGTTGATTAAAATATATTTTTCTGTATGTGACTTTATACCATATACATTATACAGTATGTCTTTTGTCCAAGGGAGCTTCACTTATAATAACTAAATTTAAATAGATGCCTACATGCAGATAAAAAGATATTTTAAGGATAATTTTAAAATTTCCCACACTATGAAATATATATATATTTGACAATAATACTGGCATTTAAATAAGTATGTACTATAAAACTACAGTAACTAAGATTCTAATAACATAAAATACATGATAAATTAGTTATAGGCTAGCCCTAAGTATATAGTTCCACTATCATTTAAAAAAATGTGCCAAGCAAATTAAATCAGGTCCACAATCCTTAACACAGGTACTCTGAGAACTTTTCAAGCAGGTACACACACACACACATATATACATAGACTGTATATTAATATGCTGATTGTAAAACATTCTTTTTAATAAAGAATGTCTTGACAGAGCCTTGCAATGAAAAGCTTATTAGCTTAGTTTAACTTAATGTACATTCTTAAACATAAAAACCTCATATTTTAACATACTGGAAGTTCTAACCAGAACAATTGGGCAACAAAAGGAAATAAAAGGCATCTAAGTTAGAAAGAAAGAAGTAAAGACAACATCATTAATCATTAGAGAAATGCAAATCAAAACTACAATGAGATATCATCTCACACCAGTCAGAATAGCCATCATCAAAAAATCTAGAAACAATAAATGCTGGAGAGGGTGTGGAGAAAAGGGAACACTCATGCACTGCTGGTGGGAATGTGAATTGGTACAGCCACTGTGGAGAACAGTATGGAGGTTCCTTAAAAAACTACAAATAGAACTACCATATGACCCAGCAATCCCACTACTGGGCATATACCCTGAGAAAACCATAATTCAAAAAGAGTCATGGACCACAATGTTCATTGCAGCTCTATTTACAATAGCCTGGAGATGGAAACAACCTAAGTGCCCATCATCAGATGAATGGATAAAGAAGATGTGGCACATACATACAATGGAATGTTACTCAGCCATAAAAAGAAACGAAATTGAGCTATTGGTAATGAGGTGGATAGACCTAGAGTCTGTCATACAGAGTGAAGTAAGTCAGAAAGAGAAAGACAAATACTGTATGCTAACACATATATATGGAATTTAAGAAAAAAATGTCATGAAGAACCTAAGGGTAACACAGGAATAAAGATACAGACCTACTAGAGAACGGACTTGAGGATATGGGGAGGGGGAAGGGTGAGCTGTGACAAAGCGAGAGAGAGGCATGGACATATATACACTACCAAATGTAAGGTAGATAGCTAGTGGGAAGCAGCCGCATAGCACAGGGAGATCAGCTCGGTGCTTTGTGACCGCCTGGAGGAGTGGGATAGGGAGGGTGGGAGGGAGGGAGACGCAAGAGGGAAGAGATATGGGAACATATGTCTATGTATAACTGATTCACTTTGTTATAAAGCAGAAACTAACACATCATTGTAAAGCAATTATACCCCAATAAAGATGTTAAAAAAAAAGGAGTAAAGATATCTCTGTTTGCAGATGAAGTGATCATATATGTAGAAAATCCTGAAAGAATCCACAAAAAATTACAGCTAATAAATGAATTCAGCAAACTTACAGGATATAAGATCAACATGCCAAAATTAGTTGTCCTATACACTAGCAATAAACAATCCAAAAAGGAAATTAAGAAAACAATTCCATTTATAATAGCATCAAAATGAATAAAATACTTAGGAATAAATTTAACCAAGGAGGTGAAAGACTTCTACATAGAAAACTATAAAACATTTCTGAAAGACATTGAAGAAGCTCTAAATAAGTGAAATGACAGCCTATGTTCATAGTTTGGAACACAATATTGTTAAGATGGCAGTTCTCTCCAAAATGATCTACAGATTCCGTGCAATCCCTACCAAAATCTCAATGGCCTTTTTCCGGATATGTAAAAACCAATTTTCAAATTCATATGAATTTGCAAGAGGTTCTAAATAGCCAAAACAATCTTGAAAAAGAACAATGTTGAAGGACTCACACTTCCAGATTTTAAAACTTATTACAAAGCTACATTAATCAAAAGACATAAGGGTAGACATATAGATCAATGGCAGAGAATACAGTGTCCAGAAATAAAACCTCACATTTATGATCAATTTATTTTTCCCCAAGAACATTCAATGGAGAAAGAATAGTCCTTTGAACAAATGGTGCTGGGGCAACTAGATATCCACATGTAAAAGAATGAAATTGGACACTTACCTCACATATATTAAAAAATCAACTAAAAATGGACCGAAGATCTATACATAAAAGATAAAATTAAGGACTTTTAGAAGAAAACAAATAAGCCACATCTTCATGATTTTGGATTTGGCAATGCCTTCTTAAATATGACACCAAAAGCACAAGAAACAAAAGAAAAAGTATATAAATTGGACTTCATCAAAGCTAAAATCTTTCATGCATCAAAGAGCATTATTAAGAGAGTGAAAAGACAAGCCACAGAATGGGAGGAAATATTTGCAATCACATTTCTGATAAGGGTCCAGTATTCAGAAATTTCAAAGACCTCTTACAACTCAACAACGAAAAGGTTCATTTCTTGTAAAACTCTCAAAATACTAGAAATAGAAACCTTTCTCAATTTGAAAACGTTCTCATCTATGAAAACTCTGCAGATAACATCACACTTAATGGTAAAGAACTGAATGCTTTACTCTTAAGATCAGGAACAAGAGGAGGAGGTTTGCTCTTTCCACTTCTATTCAGCATTGTACTGGATGTTCTAGTAAGTGTAATAAGGCAAGAAATAAAAGGCATTTGGATTGGGAGGAAAGAAGTAAGACTGTCTTTATTCACGCACCACATGATCATCTATATAGAGGATCTTAAATCTACAAAAAAGCTACTAGATATAAAAAAATGAGTTAACAAAGTTTCAGGATACAATATAAAAATAGAAAGATTGATGTTTTTTCTATATACTAGAAACTGGCAATTGGAAATTGTATTTAAATAAAACAATACCATTGACAAGAGCATAAAAAGACATGAAATACATAGGTGTAAATCTAAAAAAAGCTGTAAAAGACTAGTATACTGAAAACTACAAAACACTACTGAGAGAAGTTAAAGAAATTATAAATAGAGGGCTTCCGTGGTGGCTCAGTGGTTAAGAATCCGCCTACCAATGCAGGGGACATGGGTTCGAGCCCTGGCCCGGGAAGATCCCGCATGCCACGGAGCAACTAAGCTGTGCGCCACAACTACTGAGCCTGCACTCTAGAGCCCACGTGCCACAACTACTGAAGCCCGTGCACCTAGAGCCCGTGCTCTGCAACAAGAGAAGCCACCACAATGAGAAGCCTGTGCACGGCAATGAAGAGTAGCCCCCGCTCCCTGCAACTAAAAGAAAGCCCGCGTGCAGCAACGGGGACCCAACGCAGCCAAAATAAATAAATTTACTTTAAAAAATTATAAATAGAGAGATATATGGTGTTCATTGATCAGAAGACTCATTTTTGTCATTTTGTCAATTTTCTCCAAATTGTTGTATAGATCCATATATACTCAAATTCATCTGGAAATACAAAGGATCTAGACTAGCTAAAACAACTTTGAAAAAAAAGTACAAAGTTGGAGGAGTAAGAGTATCTGTTTTCAAAACTCACTATAAATCTACAGTAATCAAAACGTTATGGTACTAGTGTCTTTACACTAGTTTATCTTTATAAACATGTAGGTCAGTGGAACAGAATAGAGTTCAGAAATAAGCCCCCACATATATAGACTGCTGATTTTCAACACTGGCTCAAATGCAATTCAATGGAGAAAGAATAGTCTTTTCCACCAATTTTGCTGGAACAAACATCTATACACAAAAGCATTAATGCAGGTCCACACCTTCGTTATAAAAGAAAATTTACCCACAGTGGGTCATAAACCTAAATGTAGAACCTCAATATATAAAACCTCTAGAAGAAAATATAAGAGAAAATTTTTGCATCCTTGGATTAGGCAAAGATTTCTTAGATATGACACCAGAAGTACAATCCATAAAAGCCAAAAGTTGATAAAATGGGCTTCATCAAAATTTTTAAATTCTGCTCTTTGAAAGACACTGTTAAAAGAATGTAAAGACAAGCCACTGACTGGGTGAACATTTTGTATGTAGGTGATAAAGACTTGCATGCAGAATAACAAACAACCTAATTTAAATGTGGGTAAGATTTGAGTAGACACTTCACCAAAGAAAATATGTGAATGGCAAATAGACACATGAAAATATACTCATCATTAGTCATCGAAGAAATGAAAATTAAAGCAAAATAAGGTACCAGCACACATTGATGGGCATACCTCACTTTATTGTGCTTCATTTTATTGCACTTTGTAGATATTGCTCTTTTTACAAATTGAAGGTTTGCGGTAACCCTGCATCTAGCAAGTCTACTGACGCCATTTTTCCAATAGTATTTGCTCACGTCATGTCTCTGTGTCTCATTTTGGTAAGTCTTAAAATATTTCAAACTTGCTTATTATTATTATATTTGCTATGGTGATCTGTGATTAGTGATCTTTGATGTTATTACTGTAATTTTTTGGGGGTGCCACAAACAGTGTCCATATAAGATGGTGAACTTAATCAATAAAGGTTTTGTGTGTTCTAACTGCTCCACCGACCAAATGTTCCCCCATCTCTCTCCCTCTTCTTGGGCCTCCTCATTCCCTCAAACACAACAGTATTGAAACTAGGCCAATGAACAGCCCTACAGTGACCTCTAAGCATTCAAGTGAAAGAGTAAATCAAAACAACAAGGTCCTACTGTATAGCACAGAGAACTATATTCAGTATCCTATGATAAACCATAATGGAAAAGAATATTGAAAAAAGAATGTATATATATGTATAACAGAATCACTTTGCTATACAGCAGAAACACATTGTAAATCAACTGTACTTCAATAAAGAGTCAATTCCGCAAACTTCAGTTAATCCTTTTTTTTTAAAGAAATTTCCACAGCCACCCCAGTCTTCAGCAGCCATCCTGATCAGTCGGCAGCCATCAACGTGAGGCAAGACCCTCCCCCAGCAAAAATATTAGGACTCACTGAAGGCTCAGATGATGGTTAGCATTTTTTTGCAATAAAGTATTTTGAGTTTTGTATATATACATATTTTAAGACATAATGCTGTTAAAGACTTAGTAAACTATAGTATAGAGTAAACATAACTTTTATATGCACTGGGAAACCAAAAAATTCATGTGACTTATTATGATATTCACTTTATTGATGTAGTCTGGAACTGAACCCTCAATATCTCTGAGGTATGCCTGTATTAGAATGACTAAAATGAAAATGACTGACCATACTAAGTGTTGGCGAGGATGTGGAGGAACCAGAACACTCATATACTGCTTGTAGGAATGTAAAATGTACAGCCAATTTGGAAACCAGTTTGGCAGCTTCTTAAAATGTTAAACATATACTTAACATATGATATACCTATTCAACTCCTAAGCAATTATTTAAGAAAAATTAAAGCATATGTCCATGCAAATTCTTTTACACAAATGTTCATAGTATTTTTTATTTGTAGAACAGCCCCAAACAGGAAACATCCCAAATATCCTTCAACAAGTGAAGGGATAAACAAAGTGATATATCTATACAGTGGAATACTACTCAGTACTAAAAAGAAATTAACTTTTGATACATGCAAAAACTTGAATGAAACTCAAAATAATTATGCTGAGTGAAATGAGCTAGCTAAAAAAAGAGTTCAGACTGTATGATTCCATGTTTATATAAAATATTAGAACATGCAAATGAGTCTGCAGTGAACAAAAGCAGATCAGTGGTTGCCTGGGAACGTGGAAGGTAGGGATTGAGTGTGAAGAAAGGATTACAAAGGGGCGCCAAGGGAACTTTTCGGGGGTGGTATATTTGTCCACTATGTTGATTATGGTGATGAGTTCATGTGTATATGCACGTGTCAGAACTTACCAATTGTACAATTTAATTATATTCAGTTTATGGAATGTAAAATTATATCCTAATAAAGCTGTTAAAAATTAAATATTAGCTTATAATACTTTTTTCCTGAAAAGCTTTCATAGTGAATGTCATATAAGCGTCTTGCTGGCATTTCTATGTTAACTTAGAGCCAAATGACAGGCCTCCTCTGAATGAACGCATTGTACTTTCCTGAATTATCATCTCATCTTAAAAATGAGAGCAGAATGGCCTAGCAACTGTTCCGAAAAACTGGAATAATTGAGGCCAAGAAAACAGTGTTATCAGATAGAAGTGATTTTACTTAGCTGGCAAAAGAAGTTAAATATTGTCTGAAGTGAAAGATGGAGAGATATACCGTGTTCATTGTTCGGAAGACACAGTATTGTCAATGACGTCAATTCTTCCAAATAATATAAGGTGGCTAACACAGAGAGGGGGCATCTACCAGGTGGTCAGTGAATCGTTACTCTTGTTATCACTTTAAAATAAGAAAGTTCTATAAAACAGAAATCATTATAGACTTTTGGTGGTAACCAATTAAAACTTGAGACAGTCTCTTGAAGTCACAAGTACACTACAATGGAAAACTGGAGACCTAGTTGTATTCCCACTGTGCCAGCATTTACTTTTGTAATATCAGGCACATCGTTTCACCTCTCTAGGCTTGAGTTCCTCTCTTATGAAATCAGGTGGTTAATATATATACATTCTTGGGCTACCCTGGTGGCGCAGTGGTTGAGAGTCCGCCTGCTGATGCAGGGGACACGGGTTTGTGCCCTGGTCCGGGAAGATCCCACATGCCGTGGAGAGGCTGGGCCCATGAGCCATGGCTGCTGAGCCTGTGCGTCTGGAGCCTGTGCTCTGCAACGGGAGAGGCCACAACAGTGAGAGGCCCGTGTACCACACACACACACACACACACACACACAATATATATATATATATATATATACATACATTCTTTTTAAAAAATACTCTTTTCCATTATGGTTTATCATAGGATATTGAATATAGTTCTCTGTGCTATGCAGTAGGACCTTGTTGTCTATCCATTCCATATATAATAGCTTATATCTGCTAAACTCAACCTCCCACTCCATCTCTCCCCCAAACCTCTTCCCCTTGGCAACCACCAGTCTGTTCTCTGTGTCCATGATTCTGTTTCTGTTTCATAGATAGGTTCATTTGTGTCATATTTTATGTTCCACATATAAGTGATATCATATGCTATTTGTCTTTCTCTGTCTGGCTTACTTAGTATGATAATCTCTAGATTCACCCATGTTGCTGCAAATGGCATTATTTCATTTTTTATGGCTGAGCAATATTCCATTATATATACATCTTCTTCATTCATCTGTTGATGGACATTTACGTTGTTTCCATGTCTTGGCTATTGTGAATAGTGCTGCTATGAACAAAGGGGTGCGTGTATCTTTCTGAATTATAGTTTTGTGTGGATACATGCCCAGGAGTGGGATTGTTGGATCATATGGTAATTCTATTTTTAGTTTTCTGAGGAACCTCCATACTGTTTTCCACAGTGGCTGCACCAACTTACATCTCCAATCAGGTGATTAGTAGATGCTTACTCCTGTCCCGCTTCTAATACTTATTATCTAAGACATAGTGAGTTTAACATCAAATTTATTACCATCAACAATTTTAAGACACCGCCTCACTGCTGCACCTCGAGCACTGACGAGCAGAGAAAAATGCTTTATAAATGCAGGCGAGAGCGAGCTTTTTGCCTGGCTCATTTCAGATAATTGATTACTTATCAATTGGCATTAAAGATCCATCCACAGTGTGCTAGTAATATAAAAAACAATCAAATCAAATCCCCAGAATTTTGTACTTTCCCAAATCAGATGATTAGGAACAAGCAAACAACAAGGTTTTTTTATGGTCTTATGATTTAGACTTTCAAGGCATTCACAGGGCAGACTACAAATAATTACAAAGCCCTTAACGTAACATTTTTTTAAAAAGTACCAGCAGTTTTGTTCTTACGCTATATATTTGGGCCCCGTTTGGAGGACACATAAAGCTTTATACTCAACCAAGTAGATAGCCAAGTTGTCAGGTTACACGCCTTACCAACAATGTTATTTTTATTTCCCTGCTATGTTTTCTTTAACACATTCAGATGTTATAGTCACTTTCTTTGAATATATTGTTTTCAAAAGAACTAAAAGTGATGTATGCATCGTTCTATATAGAATACGAACCTTAGAATTGGTGATGTGCTACACAATTGTCTTTTTCTTCCTTCTTTAGAATCAGCCTCTTTTCCTACTCGCTGATACCAGTTCATTTGTTCCATTCACCTACTCATATCCAGTAGTAAAGTTTGGTTTATATTTATTAGATTGCTAAGTGATTTCATATTCATAGACATCTATAGATAGGGAGATTGTCTGAGAGTTCAAAGCCTTTTGAACAGTTCAAATTTCAAGAAATATGAAATGTCTTGCTTCATTTGCATGTTTTTCATGATTTGAATATTTCACTAAAGTTGAAAGCCTTGGTCTCTGCAGAGTTTTTCAATGGGTAACAAACTTCATTTTATATAGTATATATTTTTTCTTCTTTACAGTTTCTACAGTGGCACATTTAAATTATGAGCCAAGGTTGTTTCTGCATTCCAATTTGATAATGAGCCTTCACCGTGTATCATTTCATTCCATTAAAAGAGAAAAAAAAATACTTACTTGCAAAGCAAATGGCTCATAAAGTAATCTGAGTGATGGAGAAAGAACAGCTTCCAGCATGAAATGAAAATATCTTTCACCAAGAATGAAGTAGAATTCTAGAAGTCCTCCAGCTGTAGCTGCTTTCGACAGTTGATGATCTTAGATAAAATTCTCCTTGGGTCCCTTGTACTGTCTTTGACTACTAATGTTTTAGAGCCTGAAACATGATTAATTACCTTCAACCTCATAAAATTCTTTACAAATTTACCTTATAAACTTTTAGATATTTTTTTCAAATAAAAAATTTTCTAAATATACCATTTGTTTTGTGATGTCAATATTGTGGGATCGTTGGATCATATGGTAATTCTATTTTTAGCATGAAATAAGGAGCCAGACTTTGGTTCTAATAGCAGCTTCATTGCACAATTACTATGTAGTATTGGAAAAGTCCATTCATCTTTCTCATCAGAGTTATTGTGACGGTTAAGGGCAAATATATGCGAAAGACCCTTTAAACTATAAAGCACTATACAAATATGAAGTGTTTTCTCCGAAAAGCCACCCAAATTAACGTTGCCAACAACTTATCTCCATTCAAATTGGTTTTTCAAATTACATCTATATTTCCACCTTTCCAATCTCCTCACTTCTCCATCTCTTCAAGCATGTTTTAACATGATGAGTTCTGACCTATTGCATCCTAGGAAAGGGAGCCAAAAGTCTTTAATAGCTTGTTCCCTGAAGACAGCTGCCCAAATGTTGCTTTGGCTAAAATAATCAGAAAAAAGTTGAATATCGTTAAGAAAAATAGGAGAAAAAAAACCAGTAAGTAGTCATCCTACTTTTTCATAAATCCTTGGGGTGTCTGCACCTGGGCCGTTTTTTTTTTTTTTTTTTTGGTAGTCCTGGTTTGTGTACAAGACAGGAATAATAGTGTTGGAGTAGATGCAGAGAAAAGCAACTCAAATGATGAAGAGGATTACAGAAAGCAAGGCAGGTGGGGGGATAGGGATAAGGCTACATATATAGTCGGGTCCTCCGTATCCATAGGTTCTTCATCCTCAGATTCAACCAATCACGGATCAAAAATATGCAAAAAAAATGCCAGCAAGTTCCAAAAAGCAAAACTTGAATTTTCCAGACACATGCAACTACTTACAGAGAATGTACATTGTATTTACAGCTATATACATAGCACTGACATTATATTAGGTATTATAAATAATCTAGAAATGATTTAAAGTATATGGGAGGATGTGCCTAGGTTATATGCAAATACTATGCCATTTTATATAAGGAAATTCAGCATCCATGGATTTTGGTATCCGTGGGGGTTGTGGAACCAATCCCCCCTGGATACCAAGGGAAAACTGTATATAAAATGACAACTCTTTTTTTTTTTTTTTTTTTTTTTGCAGTATGTGGGCCTCTCACTGTTGTGGCCTCTCCCGTTGCGGACCACAGGCTCCGGATGCGCAGGCTCAGCGGCCATGGCTCACCGGCCCAGCCACTCCGCGGCATGTGGGATCTTCCCGGACCGGGGCACAAACCCGTGTCCCCTGCATCGGCAGGCAGACTCTCAACCACTGCACCACCAGGGAAGCACATGACAACTCTTCTTAATGAAACTGGGTAAGGGTAAGCATCATCAGAGAGCCATGTGGCTGGCAGTCTTTGTTACTGGTGTCTTGCCAGAGCATGCGAGCTAAACAGATTCTCCTCCAAATGGCCTCGGCCTTGGGGCTGAAGTTTTGCTCTTCCATTTTCTCTATGTTCTTTCAGTTGAAACTTCCTTAGTCCAATACATCCTCACTTAGAAGGAGCTTCTCATTACAGTATGGGGAATGTCAGGATGTCCTTATATTCTGCCAAAGGGCAGGTGAACAGTCTTATTTAATGAGTTTGAAAGCCGGTTCATAAAGGTTCTGGTTTGAATCCCCCTCCAGGCCAATTGACTTACTCTTTAGGTTCCATGTGTCTCAACCAAATTGTGTACATCGGAATCACCTAGGGGAACTGTGGTGCTATAAATCATTCAGCACTTGATTTACCTATTGTGTAAATTCGTAATGTCATATGTGTGTTTCTTCAATATAGAACATAACTAAACAATGAAAACGCATTGGTAAATAGAAAACTGCTTTTAGTTTTATGTTGTATTTGTTTCTCAAATAGAAAGGCATGCAACGTTGAACACGCTCAGAAGCCAAGGTTGGCTTTAGTTAGTTGCCAAGAGCAGAGGCAAATAATCACTTACATAAGCATCTCCATTAGTCCAGGCTAAGTCCTGTTCTCTACAATTCAGTTTCTATGGCTCTCTACAACATCTACCTTAGTTAGACCATTTTCACAGTAACCTTATCAGCCTGTCCTGAAGGAGGCTTGGGATAGACAGAAGTTGAAGTAAAATGTGGGTCCAGACAAGTTATATAATTTACAGACTATTAGCTTGCAATACCCTTGTAAGGCAACGTATCAATCCTACTTCTTCAGGTCTCTAACAAAGCACCTAGCTGAGCTAGAGGACTCTGCTACACAAAACTATCTCTTACTTAAAGAATAGCACCTCGGTGTCATTTTACTGTTTAATAAAAACTTACTTTCGGGCTTCCCTGGTGGCGCAGTGGTTGAGAATCTGCCTGCTAATGCAGGGGACACGGGTTTGAGCCCTGGTCTGGGAGGATCCCACATGCCGCGGAGCAACGAGGCCCGTGAGCCACAACTACTGAGCCTGCGCGTCTGGAGCCTGTGCTCGGCAATAAGAGAGGCCGCGATAGTGAGAGGCCCGCGCACCGCGATGAAGAGTGGCCCCCGCTTGCCGCAACTAGAGAAAGCCCTCGCACAGAAACAAAGACCCAACACAGCCAAAAATAAATAAATTTATTAATAAACTCCTACCCCCAACATCTTCTAAAAAAAACCCCAAAACTTATTTTCACCACTTTTAGCTATAATTCAAAGAAGGAAGCTTCAATCCCTTCCTCACTTGGTCTTTTTATTTAGGGTATTTTATTTTTTGTTATTAAAAATTTTTTATTGGAGTATAGTTGATTTACAATGTTGTGTTAGTTTCATGTGTACAGCAAAGTGAATCAGTTATACGTGCACCTCATTTGGTCTTAAAACTGGTCATATTGTTTCTGTCCTTTGTCCCTTTACATTCTATACTCTACGCTGCAGCCAGAGTGACCCTTTTAATGAGTTATTCTTTTGCTCAAAAATCTCCAGCAGCTAATACTCACAGTAAAAGACCAGGTCCTTACATTATCCAATAAGGCCCCATAGGAAGGCTCTGCATCTCCCTCCCTTATTCCTCTCCTACTAGTTCCACTGGGCTTCAGCCACATTGACCTCCTTGCTTCTCCTAGACAAACCTGGGCTTTTACATAGATGTTCTCTTTGCTGGAATACTTTTACACCAGATAGAAGCATGACCCTTTTCCTCGCCTATTTAAGGTCTCTGCTCAAATGTCACTGTCAGTGAGGCTTTCTCTGGGTACTCTAAGTTTCTCCCATCCACGTTTCCTATCTTCCTTCCTTGCTTCATTTTTCTCCATAGCACTGATCAAGTGATATACTGTATGCTTTCCTTATTGATTTGTACACCCTGTGTATCCCTGTTCCCCAACTGAAATGTAAATTTCTTGGGGATAGGAGCTTTTCTCTGTACCTTGAATGGTGCCTCTTGAACAGAGTGTGGCACATATTAGGTGCTCAATAATTTTTGTTCAAATTAAGGAATTAAAACTTCTTTCTTAGCAGCCATCTGCCTAACTCTCAAATTTTTACCTTCCTGTGGAATCCTTCTGGCTACTCCTTATCAAATATTTCTTCTCAAAGACCTATCTGCCTGAATGTGTTTTCCTAAGTGGTAATCTCTTACTTCTGTTACTGTACAACTTTTGGGCACCTCTTGCAGCCCATTCCAGTAGCACCCAGTTAAATATTGCATGGAACATACTTATACTAAGTATTATTTGTTGTATTTCTGAAATTCTGATTTACTGAGGCATTATGTATTTTATCTGGCAACCCTACCTATGATGGACATAGATATTGTTGAAAGGGCATTTTCAACTTGATTATTTTCTAGAAAAACTGTATGTAAAAGGAATAGATTATCAGAGTCTACAAATAAGATATACCTGGACTATTTCACTGTATTCAAAAATACCAGAAATAGGGAGTACTCCCTTGAAATTTAAGGAAGTGATTTTGAATTTTAAAAAATTGAAATGCTTAATGCAGTAATAAACATATGGAAATTATTACCTCCAGGAAAAGATCCAGCCAGAACATTTTTGAAAAAAATGTTTTAAAAGTTCTAGAAATATTCATGTATAAAAATGTAAATCAAATAAAGATGATAAAACACCTTCTGTATTTTGGGCACTCATGATCCAGACTTGAGGACACTGTCCCAGTACTTAGAGTCTACTAGTAATACAGATATAGTCCAAAATAACAATATAGTGTTAGGAGAAAAACGGAAGTAAATAATAAAGTGCAGCTGTAGTAAGAAAGAAAGTGGTTGATTATCTCTAGTGGGGGGAAGATGAGAGTAAGGGCAAAGCTCTCTAATAGATGACCCTTGAATTTGACTTTTAAAATCCATTTTATTGGGGTATAGTTTACATATGATAAAAATTTAGCCATATATCCATTTAAAATCAATTTGATGAGTTTTAATTTATTTTATTTTTATAGATTTATTGAGGTAAAATTTACATAAACTTTAACCTTTTTAGGTGTACAGTTCTATGCATTTCGACAAACTTAGTCGTGTAACTACCACCACAATCAAGATATAGAGTATTTGAAAGTGCTAAGAGAGTAGATCTTAAAAGTTCTCACCACAAAACAAAAGGTAACTATGTAAGGTGATGGATAAGTTAACTAACCTTATTGTGATAATCATCTCGCAATCTATACGTATTATCAAATCTCCATGTTGTACACTTGAAACTTACACAACGTTATATGTCAATTATATCTCAATAAAGCTGGAAAAAAAAGTCTAAAACAAAAGATACGGTATTTCCTCTACCTAAAAGACTTCCTTCATGCCCTATTGTATTAGTTTTCTATTGCTGCCAAAACAAATTACGACAAACTTAGTGGTTTAAAACAACACCCACTTATCTCACAATTCTGTATCTCAGAAGTCCAGGCACAGTGTGTTGGGTTCTCTGCTCAAGGTCTCACAAGGCTGAAATCAAAGTGTTGCCCAGGTTGAGTTCCCTTTTGGAGATCTGAGTGAAAATCTGCTTTCAAGCTCATTCACGTGGTTGGTATAATTCAGTTCTGTGTGGCTGTAGGACTGAGGTTCCCCATTTTTTTGACATTTGGCCCCTCCATCCTCAAGCCAGCAACGGCCAAGTTGAATCCTTCTTGGGCCTCATACCTCTCTGCCTGCCTCTTCTGCTTCAAGAGCTCATGTGATTACATTGGGCCCACCTAGATAATCCAGGTTGATCT
This sequence comes from Orcinus orca, assembly GCF_937001465.1. NCBI lineage: Eukaryota > Metazoa > Chordata > Mammalia > Artiodactyla > Delphinidae > Orcinus > Orcinus orca. Next base: position 100,509,533 of record NC_064580.1, on the reverse strand, counting down.
TGTCATTTTAAGGTTAACTGACTAATAACCTTAATTATATCTACAAAGTTCCTTTTGCCACGTAACATATTATAACATATTCATGGGCATAAAACCAGGGTTGAAGGTCACAGGGGTCAAAATTCTGCTACCCTTACCTTTTGTATCAATCCCTTTGCTCCATTCTAGCTTCTGGCAACCTCTGATCTGATTTCTGCCCCTATAGGTTGTTTTTTCCAGAGTGTCATATAAATAGGATTATACAGTATATAGTCTTTGAGTCTGGCTATCCACACATTGCATGGATAAATAGTTCCTTTCTATTGTGGGGTAGGTAGCATTTCATTGTATGGTTATATCATAGTTTGTTTCACCTGATGAGATGGTCCAGTCACAAATGTAATCTAAGAATATAAGTAGTGGTCACATTCAGTTTAAGGGAACAGGGAGAGGACAAAGGTTAGGAATCCCTTAGTGATCTAAAGTTACGGGTAGATTCACATATTCAGGGGATGACCTGGTTCTAGGAGATCATCTATATGCGCCATTTTTTCAAATAAGAAAAGAGAAGCTCCAAGGGTTTATCTAATTAGCTAAAATCACACCGCTGGTCAGTGCCTGAGTTAAGACTTAAACCTATATCTGTCTGACAAGAATTACATTGATGATTCCTAACTTTTGATATGATAAAAGTTATGGATCTTCTCTCCAGAAAAATTAATTATGCAAATACATACCAGCCCCAGTTTAAGAACCGCTGTGCCGTGGCACTGTTCTTCAGCATGAGCTACGGCTCTGTGGGTAATTTGGGTTGATGATTTCCCCCCAGATACAAGACTAGATCTTCAGATTCCTTATGGTTCTAAAGGCTGGGGTGGGGGTGGGGTGGCAGGGAATTTCATTTACTAATGAAGGCATCTCCTGAGCCTATAGGACATTTTGATGGGTCAGCAGGGGTTCCCTAACTTTTTTGTTAAAGGGCCAGAAAATAAATATTTTAGGCTTGCAGGAATATAGTCTCTGTGACAACTACTCATCTCTGCAGTTGTAGACTATACGTAAGTGAATGAATGAGCACAGCTGTGTTCCAATAACACTTCATCTACAAAACCAGGCTGTGGGCCTTCAGGTCATAATTTGCTGACCCCAGGTCAGAGTGGCCACAGTCTGTTGTAAAGATATAATGCTATAGAGTCGAATGTGTGCATTTGTATCCCTTTATACACTTATCCCTAATCCCCTAGGGCGAAATACATTACTCCTTGTGATAAAAATGCAGAATATTACTGCAGGTAGGGACAATTGGAGTAGGAAGACCTGGTTTCAAATTCTGTCATTTACTGTCTGTGTGACCTTGATCCTGTTACTTTGAGCATCAGTAAAACAGTATAAGACCAGGAAAATGAGTGTAATAATGCCAGCCTTGCACGGTTGTTGTGAAGCACACAGTGGGTATCCGGTGATGCCTGATAAACTGAACCCCTCAATGAATTTCACCTCCCTGTCCCTATTTCCTTTCTTCTGACCATCCCGTCATAATAAAGAACCCCACCATCAACTTTAGTGGCGGTTACTCTAAAAGTCAGGTGCGACTGGTTAGTCACATCAGGAGGTTTGATAAGACATGAGCATCAAGAAACCTTCTGGGAGGGACTTCCCTGGAGGTTCAGTGGTTAAGACTCCGTGCTTCCACTGCAGGGAGCACGGGTTGGATCCCTGGGGCTCGGGGAATTAAGATCCCATATGCCCCACGGTGCAGCCAAAAAAAGGAAAAAAAAAAGAAACCTCTTGGGAAATAAATCATCCAAAGTTAAAGGGTGACACATAACTTGATTCACGGGTAGTTGGGCTCATGTTAGGAGCTTGGCTAGATTATGAGCCCAGCACGGTGTCTGTCACAGATACCATCTGGCCCAGCCCCCTTGAACCCGGGCCCGAATCTAACGTCAAAGGATCTCCAATACAGAACAAATGTAAAGGAAAAGAGCTTTACTGTAATATGTCAGCATCCTCAGTGCTAGCTTTTGTGGCACCCTGGGAGACTGTAGCACTGGCTTCTGCAGCGTTGGAAGATAGCACCTTCCTTATTGGGCACTGACAGCCTGGACATGGATACTCCTGGCCACCAGTCTTGCCCTTGGCAGGCACCAGTAGAGGTCTTGCTTTTGATGGCCATTGGCCAAGACAGTATATGTACCCAGAGCAAGTCCCAGAAGAAAAGAAGAGAAATGGGAGATACATGGTGGCCATGAGTACCAGTTCCCAGAGAACTTGTGAGATATTGTCTTGGTTTGACAGAGGTGGGGTTTTTTTTCCTTTTTTTTGGGCGGGGAGGGGGTGGGGAGGGCGGTGGGGAAGGGTGAGAGAGAGGACATATGGGAATGTACGGGTACGGAATGGGGAGTGAAGCTCCTAGAGATTACATAGGAATGGAGCCAGAAAAACACTGACTTGTGATTTCCCCCTTTCTTGCAAACCTAGTGCGATCATGGAAACTCAGGTGCAAAGTAGTAATGTTTACTCTCCCTGAAGATTGTGTACTTCATAACCCTCTTTTTCTTTTTTTAAGTTATTTATTTATTTATTTTTGGCTGCATCGGGTCTTCGTTGCTGCGCGTGGGCTTTTCTCTAGTTGCGGGGAGCGGGGGCTACTCTTCGTTGCCGTGCGCGGGCTTCTCATTGCGGTGGCTTCTCTTGTTGCAGAGTTCGTGCTCTAGGCGCGTGGGCTTCAGTAGTTGTGGCTCGCGGGCTCTAGAGCACAGGCTCTAGAGCGCAGGCTCAGTAGTTGTGGCGCACGGGCTTAGTTGCTCTGCGGCATGTGGGATCTTCTGGGACCAGGGCTCAAACCCGTGTCTCCTGCATTGGCAGGCGGATTCTTAACCACTGTGCCACCAGGAAAGCCCTTTTTCTTTCTTTACTTGAAGTACAGTTGATTTACAATGTTGTGTTAATTTCTGCTATATAGCAAAGTGATTCATAACCCTCTGCCCTTTGCATGTGGGTTTTTTCCTCTAGTACTATCTCTTCTCTTGTGGTTTTCCTCCCTGAAGCCTCCTCTTCATGTCTTTTGATCATCCCAAGGTTCACTTTTAGTCCAATTTTCTTCTAAGGTATAGTATGGTGGATTCAGGCACAGGCTATGCTTTACTAGGGAAGTCATTCTCAAACTTGCTCAAGTGTTAGAGTACTTGAAAGTCATGGTGCTCTTTGTGGGACTTTAACAAATGATATTTTTTCATTTGGTTCCATGAGAATGAAGTAATAGCTGTATCACAGCACCTGTCATTGGCAGCACTTACTATGTACCAAGCACTCTGCAAACCTCTGTACGTGCATGACCTTATTTGCCTGTGACTATAACCATGTGCGCTGTGTGCCATGTGAAGATGTAGGCTCAGAGATATTCAGACACTTGCCCTGGGTCACACGACCAGGAAGTGACAACCAGGATTTGCACTCTGGACTTCAAAGTTTGTGATTGTAACTAATGCATCTACTGTCTCTCCTTATGAACAATTTTGCTAATAGAAAACATGCCTATGTGACAAGTGGGCAATATTAAATACAGCCTCTAGAATATGGATTTGAGCACAGAAAATAAGCTGATGAATACGTGCATTCCCCCGAATAGTCCATGAATATTCTTTTGCACACCATAGTAACATGGTCTTTTTTGTCCCTCGGGATGATTTATAGTAATTAGCTGCACTTCTTTCTCTCTCTGAGGTTCATTTAAAAGCATCAGTTGATGATACTCCCATCATAGAACTACTGTGAGAACTTATACACTATCAGCAGTGACATTGCAAAGACTCTCTAAGGTACTTCAGAGGCTTGGGGACATGTGAAGATAGGCCAGTCTGCCATCCAGTCTGCATCCATACTACCATTTTAGTGATATCTGGAATGGATAGGACACATGGAGAACAGAGCATGAATGTCTCTAATCTTGCTTCAAAATCGATATTCTGAAATGCTTATACGAGAAAGTTAAAAACCTTTCCTTTCATCTTGCCACTGTGTCAATTCTGGTTTACCTCACATATGTTTCTCTGGGATGACTTTTCTTCCCGCTTTAGTTCCTTACTAGATGTCTTAGAGCTTCAGCCTTCACCCGGCTCCAGGTTTAGCAGATCAAGTACTCGAAATTAGTATAGATCTTAGACATCCACTAGGGAGGAATGCTGATACATTTTGGGATTAAGTGGTTTGTTTAACAGAAAAGGAGATTGCATAGAAAGTAGGCAGTAAAATTTTAAAATTTGGGGTCAACTATGACTATAAACCCCAATACTTTTGTGGGGAATCACTGAATACTTAAATGCCCTTAACACCACCCTAATACTGATTGCCCACCCCACTGTAAGCAATGAGTAAGAGGTAGCTATTACTTTTGTGATGATGAGGATGATGTTAATGATGGATAGATGGCCAATTGGAGTGTTCTCAAAGATTATTCAGATTTTTTAAGGTACATAAAAAAAATCAAAAGGGGAAAGTCAAACTGGAAAAATGGTTGTATCTGTTTACTCTGGATACATAAAATGAGTGATATCTGTGATTTCTATTTGTCCCTCAATATTCATTCTTCCCTTCTTTCTATTAGTAACAGAACTACCTGAGTTTGACTCAGCCAAAGACTACGTATCCCAATCTGCTTTGCAGCTAGGTTTGGCCATGCCACCATCTGGCACGTGTAAGTGGCAAGTGCAGCCTCCAGGTCACATACTTGAAAGGAAACTCCTTGCCCTTCACTTCCTTGTTCCTTTTCTCATGAGAATTGAGTGAGTGTCAATCATGTGAGCAAGGAAAACAAAGATAGAAGAACGCCAAGGACTTGGATGACCTTGTGGAGCAAAGCCATCTACCTCCAGACTGTTACACGGGAGCCGCTAATTTCTATTTTGTTTCAGCCACTCTGTTTCTGAGTCTCTTCATTATTTATAGCAAGTTAGCCTAATACGTGAAATAAAATGCCTGGTACAATGCCCGCCAACTATAAAAGAAAATGACACATTTTAAAAAGAAGCACAAATGAGAGCGTGGCATGGACATATATACACTACCAAACGTAAAATCGATAGCCAGTGGGAAGCAGCCGCATAGCACAGGGAGATCAGCTCGGTGCTCTGTGACCACCTAGAGGGGTGGATAGGGAGGGTGGGAGGGAGACGCAAGAGGGAGGAGATATGGGGATGTATGTATATGTATAGCTGATTCACCTTGTTATACAGCAGCAACCAATACAACATTGTAAATCAACTATACTCCAATAAAGATGTTAAAAAAAGAAAAAGATGCAATTAAAACAAAATATAGTTGACCCTCGAACAACTTTCTAGAGAGTTTTAATCATAAATGGGTGTTGAATTTTGTCGAAAGCTTTTTCTGCATCTATTGAGATTGTCATACACTACCAAATGTAAAATAGCTAGTGGGAAGCAGCTGCATAGCACAGGGAGACCACCTCATGCTTTGTGACCACCTAGAGGGGTGGGATAGGGAGGGTGGGAGGGAGGCCCAAGAGGGAGGGGATATGGGTATATATGTATACGTATAGCTGTTTCACTTTGTTATACAGCAGAAACTAACACACCATTGTAAAGCAATTATACTCCAATAAAGATGGTAAGTAAATAAATAAATAAAAAGCAGCACAAATAATAAAAATACATCATTAAAGATGATATATCTAAAACTGTGGGGGGAAAAACATCAGTTGATACCAAATGATGCATTATTTGCTATCAGCACCTAATACAAGAAAGGAAAGAGAATTGCTGTTCTTCAGGATGTACTTTTGATTACTTCCAGAAACTGTTCTTTGAAAAACAAATGTATTTTAATCATTCTGTTTTCAATTTCCTTCACAAAACTTGAGATCTCCACAGTTTTAAAGAGCAGAGTGTTGGAGATGTTCACTAGAAAAGTGTCTGAGACTTTTCTTTTAACACACTTTCTTTGGCCAAAAACGTCAGGACTACTCAAGTAACAGAACATTCGCCATTATTGTCATTGGCTTCCCATCCCCATTCCTCAGAGGATGAAGATATTCTCCTTTTGGATGTCAGTACCCCCTCAGAATTGACCTTTACGCCCCACCATGAAGGATGCATGAACAGCCACACCGTGAAAAACCTCAGGTTCCAAACCATACCCAGGAAAACAAATGATAATTGCCTAGATAAGGCTTGAGCCAAGACTACATTTGTCTTCTTAGTTTCAGCCTCCTTCATCTTTATGCCAACCAGGACAACTATTAAGCCCATGGTAGCTACAGAAAAATAGGTCTTTGTGACTGGACTTTAGGCATAAGCCTAAGATTCTAGACCAATGATAAAATAGCAATTGCCCCGACAGCCCAGATGGACCACTCTCCTTCAAATCCCCTGAATAAAACCTTAGCTTGGACACTTGACCTAGGTCAGGTTACACGAGCTGTTCATGAATCAATCACCCAGTTTCTGTATCTTACTTTTTCTCTAGTCTGTTCTTCTTGTCACTTCAGTCCTTTCTCTTTTTGTCATCATATGGTTTATATTTGACTCAGAGTCATCTTAAATTCTCGGTTGTCTGCACATTTGTATTTTCTCTCTCATGAGCCAGCATCCATGCTGCCTGAATTTTCTTCAACATACATAACATTGCTTTTCTTAAAATAAAATGGAGCTACATAGATAACACAGATGGTTCTTGGGAGGCGTGTGTCATCATATCTTCAGTACATAATGTAATTGGTGCATAATATCAAAGAAACACGCCTCCAAGGTCTCAGACCATTATATGTATACCAAAACCCAGAGAGGAGAGGAGGACTCTTACAGGAAATGTCTGTTTTTTTTAAAAAAAATATTTTATTTATTTATTTATTTTGACTGCACCTGGTCTTAGTTGCGGCACGTGGGCTCTTCATTGCAGCATGTTTAGTTGCGGCATACGGGATCTTTAGTTGCGGCATGTGAACTCTTAGTTGCGGCATGTGAGACCTAGTTCCCCGACTAGGGACCAAACCCAGGCCCCCTGCATTGGAAGCATGGAGTCTTACCCACTGGATCACCACGGAAGTCCACAGGAAATGTCTGTTTTTTAACTCAGCCTTAAAAGCAGCATTAAAAAAAAAATCTCAAGCAGTAAACTGAAGATCTTATTTTTCAGTGCAAAGATTCAGGAGCAGCTGGTTCATAAAGTATCAGTTCAGATCTCTTTTGGGGAACCTAAGTTGCCAAAAAATATGTGAAAACCCACAAGCTAATTGAAACGCAAAGTTCTCCCAAGGTAAAAGTTAAATACCAATGATATCTTATCTTGATGGTTCCAATGTTCTTAAAGTTGCTGCCTGGTGAGAATAACTTTGTTCCACAATAACTTGCTACACAGAAGCATCTTTTGTTAAATTGTGAGTCCTTGACCAAAAAGTTTTCTTTAAATAAAATTTCTAAAAGATCATGCAGAAGAAAGAGCAGCTAGACACTTGTGTTTAGCAATTTTCTTTTTAGATTTTTAAAACCGTGATCAGATGGCTAGGCTTTGTGCCAAATTATGAAGACTGAGCTTATGTGAATGACATTATAACCATAGAAACCTACTCCCTAATATACATGTTTGGCCCTGACCTTTCACCTTTTTTTGGCCACACCTATGTTTTCAGCTATCTATAGTTATCTTCATTTGAGTTTCTCAAATTTGGGTCTCCTCAAACCCTTTATTTAAAAATAAACTCATGATTTCCCCAGCTTTCTGTTTCTCTTGTTATTGTTCATCTATGCTTCCAACCTAGAAATCTTGGTGTCACCTTGAATACCCACCTTTCCTCCATTAACAGACATTTATTGAGCATCTACTGTGAGCCAGGTCCCATGCAAAGTGCTGGGGTATGGTGTCAGCTCTCAAGGAGTTCTATTTTCAGATTGTAACTGAGTTGAATTGTTACCTGATTTACACGAAGGCATATAGAAAACAATGAATGTTGGCTGCTCTTATTTTAATATTGCCAGTGTTGTTTTTTTAATGTGTTGGATTCATCCTCTTCTCTCCTTTTCCCATCAATTCTTTTTAATTGTCTTTGATTTTTTTCCATTAATTCTTTTAGTTCTCTCCTCTTCTCTCCTTCTTACTATCTAAATCCTAACTCTTAAAACCTGATGCTTAATATATTGCAGCAGTTTTTCCTTGTCTTCAAAGAGTATTCATGGTTACATGTGATCATTTTAGTCTTGTTATTTAGTCTACCCGCTGAATTTGCTGTGTTTAGGCCTAACATTACAGTCTTTTATGAATATTCTCAGCCCCATCCGTCTTGTGTCAGATTCTGCAGAAGCAGGGATTTGGTTGTAAATAATATGTTGAGGGAATGCTCTTTAGGAAACACCTATCAGTGAGTGAGAGAAGCATGATAAAAGGGAAAAGAACCAGGAAAAGCTGTGGTCTCAGATTAAAGTCAAACCTTGATCTGATCCATGGGATTAGGATTCTGGAGCATAAACCACACTGCAGAGTTGTTCCCATTTTTGTCAAGAAGTCAGCCTTTCACACCTCTATCAGTGGTTCAGAAGTTACGGGCCACCCCCAACCTGGGGCACAACTGCCCGGGAGAGGCGGCTCTGACAGCTGAGGGCAATTCCCCCGAGAAAGGGGGACAACTGTGAGACTTTAGCAGCTGCTTGGTGGGTGCACTGGTGAGATCTGGGCAGGACACTAACAGAGCTGGCTATATCACTTGTTTTCTTTTTTTTTAATTAAAATTTTTTTATTTTATATTGGAGTATAGTTGATTAACAGTGTTGTTAGTTGCAGGTGTACAGCAAAGGGATTCAGTTATATGTATACAAGTATCTATTCTTTTTCATATTCTTTTCCCATTTAGGTTATTACAGAATATTGAGCAGAATTCCCTGTGCTATACAGTACGTCCTTGTTGGTTATCTATTTTAAATATAGCAGTGTGTACATGTCAATTCCCAAACTCCCTAACTATCCCTCGCCCCCACCCTTCCCCCCTGGTAACCATAAATTCTGTTCTGTAAGTCTGTGAGTCTGTTTCTCTTTTGTAAAGAAGTTCATTTGTATCATTTTTTAAGATTCCGCATATAAGTGATATCATACGTATAGCGGTTGTTTTCAAATTTTAGTATACACCAGGATTACCTGGTGGGCTTGTTAAAACAGATTGCTGGGCCCGAAGCTCAGAGTTTCTGATTCATTTGTTTTGCCTGAGGTAAACCCAGGAATTTGCATTCATAACAAGTTCCCAGGTAATGCTGAGGTTGCTGTTTTCAGGATCATACTTTGAGAACCAGTGCTTTATACAGAATAACATCTCATCATAGATATTCAATCAACCTTGATGAATTTAATTGAATCCTGCATAGGACTGCCAGATAAAATATAGGATGCCCAGTTAAATTTGAATTTCATGTAAGCCACAGATCATTTTTAGTATAAATACAACTATTCTATCATATACTTCATATACAAATATATGTTTATATGTAATATAAATATAAATGCAAAGCATAAATATGTCCCAAATATTGCATGGGGCATACTTATACAAAAAATTGTTGTTTCTCTGAAATTCCCATTTAAATTTAAATGTATTAGCTAAAGCTGGCAACTCTAATCCTGCATCATCATGAGTACAAATGTAGAGAAAGTGTTGTGTCACGAGATCAGTGTATTCATGATGAAAATAAAAGTAGAGAATAAAAAAATTGAAATTGGTGGGAAATGACCAGTATTTGATGGACTAACTCCTTCTGTGACAGAAACAACTGTGAATGACAAATAGCAAATAATGGCAGATATAAAAAGTTCTGTGCCTTTGCAATCCACGATAATCAGGGAGAGGACATGGAAATCTATTGAGGAAATGGAAAGCTTTTGAATGTGGTACTGAGGGCCCAGCATCAGTGTCCTATGCCTGTTAGGGTACTATTAATTTAGGAGAAGGCTAGTTTAGAAGTTCAAAACCTCAAAAGCTAAGCCCGATAAACATGCTGTGAATGAAGATATTTTGCATTAATTTAATATGATGACCCTTTTTATTTAATACTGCAGCCTCTTTCTCTCACCTCTCTCCCTGCTCTATCTTTTCTTTTTCTACAGCAGTTATTTCCTTCCAATATATAATTTACCTATGTACTATGCTTATTGCCTGTTTCTCCCCTGCTAAAATGTAAGCTCCACGAGGGCAAGGATCTTTTTTTGGTTCCCTGATACACCTATCCTGAGAACCTAGAACAGTCTCTGACACGTACTAAGTACTCAATATGTATTTCTGAATGAATGAAGAGATGAATGAATGCTTCACAAGCAATGGCTTATTCCCTATGCTCTAGGTTCCCCGAGTTCAGGGTCATTTGAATCTAGTCAGGAAAGTGAGATCAGGTGGTGAAAGTTTAATGATTGCTACAGGATTCTGTATGACACCAGTTACTGTGCAAGATAGGGGCTGGTGCTGGGAGCGGGTATTTACCTGAACAGATTTTCAGTATATTCGAAACTGGTCTGTTTGGAGGAAGAGATGCTTGATAGATCAGATCAACAAGGAGGAGACGGGTGTGCTTGATTTTAGAGCTGGAAAGGACAGCCCCACACTGATTGATTGATGGCAGAAACTGCACAGCGGTGTTGCTCCTTGGTGACCAGCCTTTTGAAGCTCTTATCACTCAATCTCTGGTTATCTGGCCCTTCCAGACTGGAGTGTACCCTTCTTAGTGGGCAGCTCCTATCAGCCCAAGCCAGTTCTCCAGAGAAGAGGGGCAACTGTGAGCCCTCAGCAGCCGACAGACACTCATAGCAGCTGCTCGTAAATGTTTCCAGGGACTGTAACCTTAAAACTCTCCCTTTGGACTTCTGTACACATCGACTTATATATAGCTCTTTTGAATTTATCCTCTCCTTAATTGTAGGAGTATTTGTATTTAGGCAATGGGAGGAGAGAGGCCCTGGTGGAAGAGTTTGAGTTGGGAGAGAGAGGCCAGGATAGCTAAGAGAGGGCTGAATGGGAGTGAAGGCACAAGGTTGGGGGGCGGGCTGGCAGGGCAGCAGGGAGGGGGATTCAAGGTAGAGACATTGGAAAAGTAAGTGGGAAAGATGGTCCTGTGTCTGGCTTGGGAAGATTCTCTGTCTCTGGCTTGCAAAGGGAGTACATCTGTGACACAATGGCTCCACGTTGCTTCATTCTTGGCAACTCTCGGGACCAAAAAACCCCACACTGCAGGTGCATGAAAACGGCCCCTACCTAATTCTCCACCTATGACAGTCACCTTCAAACGTTTTTACTTGCATAGCCTCTAAAAGAATTTTGGAAAAACTATATGCCCCATAACATATCTTAAAGTTGACGCCTACCAACTTTTTATGGAGGGATTTATGAAAGTTTACATACTGCCAGTGATGCGATTTCTGGCATATTGCAAATATTGATATTCAAAAAGAAACTGCTGCATCCCTCTTTTAGGTGGAACCAAATCCCATCGCAGTTTAATATCCACAATTATCCATTCAAAAGATACATGAACAAACTCCTTCTGCATAGTCAGAAATTGTATACCTTTTTCTCTTGAACTCTTATTTTCATTCTACTCACTCCACAGAATTGTATCCTTATGTAATATATTTTTAGTTGTGAAAGTCTTTGATCATCGCATCCTAATCTCTGTTATAGAAACATACCTAAACTTACATTGTAAAAAAAATACTTATTTCCTGTGACTGTAAGGCTCTGAGTCTTTGGGACTGTTTTCATTATAATCATTAGTACATAATTAAAATAACATAAATACATGATAAAACTTTATAATTAATAAACATAAAATAGACTATTATTGGGGATATATCTCGATATGCTGGAAGGGGATTTTTATTTTATTTTATTGCCTCACCGTGCAGCATGCAGGATCTCATTTCCCGACCAGGGATCAAACCCACGCCCCCTGCAGTGGAAGGGTGGAATCTTAACCACTGGACCACCAGGGATGTCCCCAAAGGGGATTTTTTTAAAAAGTAGCTCTTTTCTCTGTGGATGAATGTTACTTACTGTTAGAATGAGACCAAGCTCAGCATTTTCAATACATTTAAGTGTTGAGAAATCTTGTTTACATAAGTAAGTGGATGGGAATGAACAGAGTTTAGTTAAAACAATATCGTGGGCTTCCCTGGTGGCGCAGTGGTTGAGAGTCTGCCTGCCGATGCAGGAGACACGGGTTCGTGCCCCGGTCCGGGAAGATCCCACATGCTGCGGAGCGGCTGGGCCCGTGGGCCATGGCTGCTGAGCCTGCGCGTCCGGAGCCTGTGATCCGCAACAGGAGAGGCCACAACAGTGAGAAGCCCGCGTACCGCAAAAAAATAAATAAATAAATAAAATAATATCGTTCAGTTGAGCACTATCTGAATACTATCTCAAAAAATTACATAATGATCTATCATCAAAATTATATGTAATGACCTATCAAATGACAACATAGTTAGACTCTCCTCTGATTTTGCTGAAAGCAAGGCATTAAAAACTACAGTCAGCCCTCCATATCCTGCGGGTTCCGCATCTGTGGCTAGAGAGGGCCAGCTATACTTGGTTTACAAAAGGATTTGTTATTGCATCTTTAAAGTAATATATTTTCTCAATATCAACACCAATATTTTCAATGGTCTCTTTGTTTGGTGTCCAGGAGGTTTTTATACCTTGGGACCAGGCACCAAGGTAAGCCTTGACCTGAGTTAGAGACATGCTGTTCTCTTATAAAGTGGGAAAAGGGAAGGTGGGGAAGTAGGACCATCAGGTATGTTCTCATGCAGATCAAGTTCAGGAAAGAGTACACATGGAAGTTGAAAATCTGGAAATTGGTTAAAAACAAACAGAGACACAAACAAAACCTGCCTACGTAGTTCTTTAAAGTCTTCATGTATCCTAGAAGTATGTGAACCCAGTTGGAACAACATTGACCCACAGAACAGAATAATGTGAAAAGCAGGGGATTGGAGTAAGGAGGAAGGCAGTATCCCTACTGACTCCATCAAGACACTATAATATGATTTTTTAAAGAGTCAGTGTTGAGTCATTGCAATAGGGAACCCCAAAACTCATATACTCAATCTAGAACACAACATGCACGCATTGCTCATTTCCTTGGGACTAGGATTCATTTACTTATATTCAGACTCAAGTATAGAAGATGGTACAGAGGTGGGAGGGGGAGATGGTTGCAGAAATGCCATTGGCCCTTTGGACCAAGGAACTCAGTATAGAAAAGGGAGGGTGAGAACCACAAATAAAGTTACCCATTTACCTGGTTTCACAGATTCTCCTTAACTGCACGGGTTAAATAAATCTCTTTGAAATGCTTTAGGTAGTATATGGCACACAGCTTAGATTCAGGGAACAACCGACCTATCAGAGGCAGCTCATGTAATTTCTCTTTAAGTGATCTAACGATCCACTTCTAGCCTGGCTTAGTGATTTGGACTTGAGTAGATAAAGTTCTACCCCAGCATGTTTTCAACTGTGTTCCAAGGGACCCTCAGGGCAGAGTGCTCCAGAGTTCTGCAAACAATGGCATATTTTGCCAAAATATTTAAACTTCCTGAGGAATTGTTTCATCACTTCTATTTTAAACATTAAGGTTTAGAGAAAGATTTCGTTGGGAAAAAGTGTTCTGTTGCTGAAAACACACACACACACACACACACACACACACACACACACATACATGCACCCAAGCCATTCACTGAACATGCAATTACTTTCATTCCTTATTTGTGTCCTAGCACATGTTATTTCTTCTGCCTGGGATAACCAAAGCTCATCTTCTCACCCAACCCTTCCAGACAAAAGACATTTTCTTTCTCTTTTAGATAGTCTTTTGTATTTACTATTCTTACAGCACTTCCCATACTGTACCATAACTCTATTATTACATGTACTGGCAATTCAACTTTCTAAATATCTCTTGAATATGTCCTCTCTTCTCCATTCCCTCTACCAATGCTTTAGTTCAGTTTATCATCATCTCTCATCTCGATCATGGCAACAGCATCCGGTCGTGACTCTTCCTATCTATTTTTCCATACTGCCACAAAGGTGACCCATCTAAGACCATATTCTGATCATATCATGCCCCTACTTACAACATTTTGCATATCTTATTGCCCTAAATGACAGAGCCCATGATTCTGAGTCTAGCTAACTTGTCTTTTTATCCTCCTCAGTCTTCTTTCACTATTCTCCTTACCTTACCTGTGAATCCTAAGTTGTAGTCATGCAGAATTACTGATGATTCAACCAGAAAGCCATGTTTTCTCAAGGTTTTGTGCCTTTATAAACACTGCCCTCTCTACCTGAGATAGCTATTCTCTAGTATTTAGTGAGCTTAATTCCTGCAGATCCTTTATATTCCCACTTAGACGTTACTTCTTCTGGGAAGCTTTTCTGACACTAAAGGTATTTTCTTTTGTGATCACATAGTTCTCCTCCACCCTTATTTACCACATTTCAAAGTAATTGTCTGTGTTTGTGTTTGTCTCTACCATAAGACTCTTAAGTCTTTTTTGAGGGGGTATACAGTTTTCATGTTTTATTGTACTTACATTTAAATTTCACCGTTAAATACGTGCATAAGTATATGCTGGCCTTATGTCCAGATTTTTGAGGTGTAAAGATAATTGGATGGATGGCTTTAAGGATGTAATATATTAGACACTGCAGAATACATTAAACAATTAGAGAATCCAGGGGGTGGTAAATTTCTGCCTATATACATTTACACATTTAGCGGCACTAGTAAACACTATCGGGACAAGAAGACATGTAAAACTTTGGGTTGCAATTAGAGGAAAAATCCATTCAGGACTGAACTGAGAGGTCCTTGGTTGCTGAGAGAATCTCCTCTTGACTTCACACTTTAGACAAACTAAGAAGTCTTTGTCAGTATACACAAACCACTGATTTGTACAAAATCCCTGTTTGTCAGGAGAGACATTAGCAACAGGACAGATTAAGGAATTCGCTCATGCCAGTTCGGATTGTGGCGGCCGGCCACAAAGTGAGCACGGCTGGCTGGAGGCTGGAAATCCAGCTGGATGTTGTAGCTCAAGTCTGGGGTCTGTAGATTCAAATACAGGCTGGAAACTCAGTCTAGAGACAGAGCTGGTTAGTGCATTCCTCAAAAATCATTGTTTTCCAAACAAGTTCCTAGGATGCTTTCCTCAAGCAGAGCATAAGTCTTGTCAGTCTTAAGGGCAGGGACTGTATCTTCATTATCTCTGTAGCTCCATTTCCTAGTACAACGCCTTGCACAAAGTAGTTTTCAATAACTAGTTTTTTTTTTTTTTTTTTTTTTTGCGGTACGCGGGCCTCTCACTGTTGTGGCCTCTCCTGTTGTGGAGCACAGGCTCCAGACGCGCAGGCTCAACGGCCATGGCCCACGGGCCCAGCCGCTCCGCAGCATGTGGGATCTTCCCGGACTGGGGCACGAACCCGTGTCCCCTGCATCGGCAGGCGGACTCTCAACCACTGCGCCACCAGGGAAGCCCAATAACTAGTTTTTGAACAACAAATGAGGGATGAATGTTTGGGAGGAGAATGTATGTCTGGCCTAGGGTAGGCTTAGGGTATCTATTTTACTTTGGGGTCCTGGGTCATTCCCAACGAAGAGGCCATGGGGCTTTAGAGCATGATGTAGGGAGCCAGGGGTTTTCTAGGCTATGTCCAGAAAGGGTTAGCTTCCATATAATCTACACAAATTTATGTAGTTATTTGCATTAAAACTAGATTAAATAGAGCTTCAGAGTCTAATAGCCACTGCAGTACACACTGCAGCATAATCAATAGCAGTAAATGAAGACATTAGGAAAATGAGGTTGCTGAAAGACTAAAGGAGAAAGGAATCTGGGTGCTATAGAGACCAAACAGTAGTCACAGCTGTTGACTCTACGGGACAACAGAACAAGAGGGGGATAAAAAGAGCAATAAAAGGCCATTGAAAGCACACCTGTTATAGTAGGAGACAGGCCTTGGACAGTATCCGGTTACATGCCTAGGACAATTTGCCTCTTATTTATTTTAAACTCTGAGCAATCTAGGGATAAAATTGGACTAAGATGGGGCATTGTTCTATCATTTCCTATTGGCAATATCCTTTCTGTATTACTGAACAAAGAAATATATATATATAAACACAAAGCAAAGGCAATTTATCTTTTAAAATACATGTGTAAAATGTAAACAATATAAGAAAAAGAAAATTATTGAGCCACTAACCATCCAACTCAAATGTGATCTCACTGTTAACCTTTTCTGATGTCCTATCTTGCCACTAAATAGAATTTGGGGAAATCTTATTATCCAGATGTTATTGTTAAAATAATTCTTTCATCTTTAGCCTCACAGATGGTTTAGATCCACAGGAATCTAGTTTGATAATGTAAGTACCATATTCTAAAGATTTCTGAAAGTAAGCGGATAGTTTAATAAAGCAGATAATATATACAGACAACCACAAATATTTAGATAAAAATGGAAACATTCAGTCAAAAATCTGGATTTATGTCTACATGATGACAGAATAAAATTTCCATTTTTCACGCAACATTTTTGCTGTAACCATGTGGACGCTGCAAAAACATCTTTTTAAAGTTATTAATTTCTTTGTATAGAAGAGATTATTGCTGTACCAACAAGAGCAACAAGCCAAGTTTGACAATATTAATTCATACTAAGTCAGGCCCTAACAGGAAGAAGAACTTCCTACAGCGCTTCTATATTTTTCTGTTTGATGTGTTTGCTATTAGGTGAACCAAAGATTTCCTAATTGCCAACATTCATAGTTTACATAGTATCAATTCTAGTGGCATTCATTCCTTCATTTGTTCATTTGAAAATTAAACTGGGAGTAGAAGGAGAGGGTGTTGAAGGATATTCCAAAAAGAACAGCATGTGCAGAGGATCTGACTTGGTAAGGAACTTGGCACCTTGAAGGATGTAAAAGAAGGCCAGAATAGTTCAAGGATAGTGAGTAAAGGCTCTTGGGCTTTACCCTAAGAGTCATAGGAAATCACTGAATGGTTTTCATGTTCAAGAATGACACAATCTTATTTATGTGTTTAAAAGGTCACTAGGTGGATAGTGTGCAAAATGGATCAGAGAGCTAGGCAAGGCTAGAGGTAGGCGCAGTGATACCTGTTGGTTTGCCCTACAGTCCTGGCAATGGAGATGGAGAGAAGTGGACAGATTTGAGGGAGACATCGGAGGCAGAATCAATAGGATATGGTTATTAACTAATGGCAGAAGAAAGACTGTGAGTTTGAAATTGACTCCTGGTTTTCTGACTTGAGTAACTGGGCGGTAGTGGTGCCTTTGTGAAATGCAAAGCTCTGAAGCAAGAACAGGGAAGGAGGTATAAATCTTCAATAAACTTTTTGTCCTGATGAATTTTTGGTGCCTATCAGATACGTGCAGTAGGCAGGTTTCAGGTTCAGTATGAAAATCTAGGATGGTGTCACTGGTATATAACTGAAACCCTGGGAAAGCATGAAATCAACTAAGGAGAAAAGGCCATACCCCAAGGAACTCCAACATTTAAAGTTTGGTCAAAAATGGAAGAACCAACAAAGATGCCAGAGGAATAGCCAGATAAAAGGAAGAAAAGTAGAAGAGGGTGACGTCATAGAAATCAAGGGAACACTGTTTCAAGGAGGGTGTGACCTTCTAAGACAAAGACTGAAAGAATGCCACATGTAAGATTCTCTCTAGTCAGGGTCCCATCATGCCCTCACACTTCTACCTGAATTATATGGTGTAAATACACTGACAAGGTGGCTCCACTAAATCTATAGGACTGGGGCATATGGAGAAAAATGATTCTCCTCTTGAATCTAATAAAGCTTATGGAGAAATGCCCTGGGTGTTTTTCCACAGGCATGTGACAAACTACCTTCCTTTCTTAGACAGGAGAATCAGACTTCCTACTTATGATTTATTAGGACCCACATGTGCCAAACACACTGGAACTCAACAAAAAAGAATTAGATTATTTCCTAAGGGAGAAAGAAATACTCTTCTCAGGGGGAAATGTCCACAGGGACACAGATTATTATGTCAGTGTTTGTCAAACAGGCACAGGACACAGATCAAAGAGCAGAAAACACTGAAAAATGGTTCTTGAGCTAAAACTCCCTAAAGTTTGTGGATTTCTGGGAGTATGAAGCCCTTTGAGTGAAGAGTTTAAGCTGTACACAAAGTTGGAGTTCACTTAGGATCAGATATCAAAGATGATCTTGCTTACTTCAAATGATTTAACTGGATACGGGCTGAAGAGAGCTTAAGCTAAAAAGGAATTAGTAATGTTGTGACTAAGATTCTGACAGATGTGAATAACAGGAAGAAGAACTCTGAGGCAATCCAGAAAGGAAAAAAATGGAAAAGAGGCTGAATAGATACAAACTGCTGATTACTTTGACTGAAGTTTATCCCAACTATGAATTCAAATAATAGATATATCATTTCAGAAAAACAAATCTCTTGTAGTGAAGAAAAACTGCACAGTGTTCAATTTCTAAGCCCGTGACATTAATAAAAGCTTTTAGAGAGAGAACAAGGGTGGGGGGAGGGAGGGAGGGGGAGAGAGGGAGAGAGGGGGAGGGAGAGAGAGAGGCGGGGGGAGAGGGAGAGAGAGAGAGAGAAAGAGAGAAAGAGAGAGAGAGAGAGAGATTGATTCTGAGAAATTGACTGTGTGTCTGCCTGATTTGGACGAAATCACAAAGAAAACACTGGCAAGAGATCAGGCCTCCTGGAATCCATTAACTACAAAGAAGGAGAAAAATATCTAAATGTTGGTTGCAGATCAGCATGATATATTCAAAGATTTGAGCAGAACTATTTAAGGGTGAGCAGACCTAGCAATAAAATTTCATAATCAGCACTCATAAAAATAAGAACAGAAATCTGCTACGTTAGAGAGCAACTACTACTACTACATATGTTGGATCCCATACATGGTTCTTAACCAGAAACAACGATCTTGGTGGGCCATTTATTCCTGATTTCTTTTCTCGCCTCCACTAGTTGCTATAGTCACAATTATAGTTTTTGAAGGTGTGCTCAGAATAAAGACTAATCTTCCGACCAACTAAACCACAGACTCAGAATAGAAATGAGGGCTAATCTAGTCTGGGAGATGATCACTGCGACAGTCATGTCCCACACCCATACCTCCTTTGATTGATAAATCCAATAGACAAGAGCTGTGTGGTAGAATGTATTTGACTTGAAAGTGTAGTTTGCTTTAATGAGAAGTATCAGAAAGAAATTAGAGATCAGATAGGCAAGATGCCAAGGACAGGGAAGTCAGCTAACACAGGATAGAACAGGTTAGTACTGGAGGCTTAAACAGCCTAGAACAATCATTTCTGACCTTTTAGAAAATGGAGACTGCTCATTACTAATAAGACAATAACTAACTGTCCTGTTGAAAAGTTGAAAAGCAATAATTTTTCATTCTAGAAAAATTTTAATAAATAAATATAAACAAAAAGAAGAAAAAAATGCACACAATACCACCTCCAGAGATAGCCACAATTAGCTCCTTGGTGTACATCCCATAAAATCTTTTTTCTATGCATATACAGATGTGTGTGTCTGTGTGTGTGTGTGTGTGTGTGTGTGTGTGTGTGTGTGTGTGCTGTTACTGAATTTTTGTGTGTGTGTGGTACTCAGGCCTCTCACTGTTACGGCCTCTCCCGTTGTGGAGCACAGGCTCTGGACGCACAGGCCCAGCAGCCATGGCTCACGGGCCCAGCTGCTCCGCAGCATGTGGGATCTTCCCGGACTGGGGCTCGAACCCGTGTCCCCTGCATCGGCAGACGGACTCTCAACCACTGTGCCACCAGGGAAGCCCTGCTGTTACTGAATTTTAATCAGAATTTTCACTTAATGATATTTTTATGAACAACTTTCTATTACAATAAATATTTATCCACAATACTATTTTTTCTACGTAATATTACATCATAAGGGTCTATCACAATTTATTTTACTAATTTATTGTTGAACAAGTTTGATGTTTCTAGTTTTTTGCTACTATGAAGAATACTACAGTGAATATCACTGAACACATTCTTTCTTTAAGGATCCCTTTCTAATGTCAAACATATAAAACTGGGACAACTGTATATCCACGTGCAAAAGACAGATCTTGTACCCCTACCACACACTAGATACTAAAATTAACTCTAAATGGATCTAAGAGCTAGAACTACACAACTTTTAGAAGACAACAGAGAGGTAAAACTTCATAACCTTGGATTTGGCTATGATTTCTTAGATATAACCCCAGAAGCACAATCAACAGAAGAAAAAGAAAATGGACTTCATCAAAATTAAAAATTTTTCTGCATCCAAGAACAGTATCAAGATAGTGAAAAGGCAATCCACAGAATGGGAGGATAGTGATGCAAATCACATATCTGATTAGAGTCTAGTATCCAGATTATTTAAAACCTCCTATAATTCAACACCTAAAAAGAAAACAACCCAATGAAAATTTGGGCATAAGACCTGAATAGATGTTTCTCCGAAGAAGATATACAAATGTCCAATAAGCACATGAAAAGATGCTCAACATCACTAACCATTAGGGAAATGCAAATCAAAACATGATGAGATACCAATTCACACTCATTAGGATGGCTACTATATATTAATTTTGTATCCTAGGTATTTTATTCTTTTTGATGTGAAGGATGGCTACTATAAAAAAAAACCCAGAAAATAATAAGTGTTGGCTAGGATGTGGAGAAATGGACTCTGGTACATTGCTGGTGGGAATGTAAAATGGTGCAGACACTGTGGAAAACAGCTTGACAGTTTCTTAATAAGTTAAACATAGAATTACCAAATCAGCAATTCTATTCCTGGACAAATACCCACAAAGAATTGAGGGCAGGTGTTCAAACAAAGACATAAATACCCATGTTCATAGTGACACTATTCAAATTCACTAGTCAAAACACGGACGCAACGCAACCGTCCATCAGTGTATGAGTGGATAAACAAAATGTGTATATCCATATATTGGGCTATTATTCAGCCATGAAAAGGAATGAAGTACTGATGCATGCTGCAACATGGATGAACCTTGAAAACATGCAAAATAAAAGAAACTGGGCACTAAAGGAAACATATTATATAATTCCCTTTAAATGAAATATCCAGAATAAGCAAATCCTTAGAAACAGAAGGCAGATTGGGGGTTTCTAGGAGCTGGAGGGAGGGGGTATTATGGAGTTATTGCTTAATGTGTAAGGGGTTTCCTTTTGGAGTGATAAAATTCTGGAACTAGACAGTGGTGATTGTTACACTATATTTTAAATGTACTTAATGTCACTGAATTATACATTTTAAAATGGTTTAAATTGTAAATTTTGTATGTTCATTTTACCACAATAAAAATTAAATAAAAATGTATTTGTGGGCTTCCCTGGTGGCGCAGTGGTTGAGAGTCCACCTGCCGATGCAGGGGACACGGGTTCGTGCCCCGGTCCGGGAAGATCTCACATGCCGTGGAGCGGCTGGGCCCGTGAGCCATGGCTGCTGAGCCTGCACGTCTGGAGCCTGTGCTCCGCAACGGGAGAGGCCACAACAGTGAGAGGCCCGTGTACCACAAAAAAATAAAAAAAAGTATTTGTATAATACATTTGATACATCATTAATTAAAGTCCAAACTGAAGGCATTTCCACTAAGATCAGGAACAAGACAAGGTTGCCCACTCTCACCACTATTATTCAACATAGTTTTGGAAGTTTTAGCCACAGCAATCAGAGAAGAAAAGGAAATAAAAGGAATCCAAATCGGAAAAGAAGAAGTAAAGATGTCACTGTTTGCAGATGACACGATACTATACATAGAGAATCCTAAAGATGCTACCAGGAAACTACTAGAGCTAATCAATGAATTTGGTAAAGTAGCAGGATACAAAATTAATGCACAGAAATCTCTGGCGTTCCTATACACTAATGATGAAAAATCTGAAAGTGAAATCAAGAAAACACTCCCATTTACCATTGCAACAAAAAGAATAAAATATCTAGGAATAAACCTACCTAAGGAGACAAAAGACGTGTATGCAGAAAATTATAAGACACTGATGAAAGAAATTAAAGATGATACAAATAGATGGAGAGATATACCATGTTCTTGGATTGGAAGAATCAACATTGTGAAAATGACTCTACTACCCAAAGCAAACTACAGATTCAATGCAATCCCTATCAAACTACCACTGGCATTTTTCACAGAACTAGAACAAAAATTTTCACAATTTGTATAGAAACAGAAAAGACCCCGAATAGCCAAAGCAATCATGAGAACCAAAAACGGAGCTGGAGGAATCAGACTCCCTGACTTCAGACTATACTACAAAGCTACACTAATCAAGACAGCATGGTACTGGCACAAAAACAGAAATAAAGATCAATGGAAGAGGATAGAAAGCCCAGAGATAAACCCACTCACATATGGTCACCTTATCTTTGATAAAGGAGACAGGAACGTACAGTGAAGAAAGGATAGCCTCTTCAATAAGTGGTGCTGGGAAAACTGGACAGGTACATGTCAAAGTATGAGATTAGATCACTCCCTAACACCATACACAAAAATAAGCTCAAAATGGATTAAAGACCTAAATGTAAGGCCAGACACTATCAAACTCTTAGAGGAAAACATAGGCAGAACACTCTATGTCATAAATCACAGCAAGATCCTTTTTGACCCACCTCCTAGAGAAATGGAAATAAAACCAAAAATAAACAAGTGGGACCTAATGAAACTTCGAAGCTTTTGCACAGCAAAGGAAACCATAAACAAGACCAAAAGACAACCCTCAGAATGGGAGAAAATATTTGCAAATGAAGCAACTGACAAAGGATTAATCTCCAAAATTTACAAGCAGCTCATGCAGCTCAATAACAAAAAAACAAACAACCCAAACCAAAAATGGGCAGAAGACCTAAATAGACATTTCTCCAAAGAAGATATACAGACTGCCAACAAACACATGAAAGAATGCTCAACATCATTAATCATTAGAGAAATGCAAATCAAAACTACAATGAGATATCATCTCACAGCAGTCAGAATGGCCATCATCAAAAAATCTACAAACAGTAAATGCTGGAGAGGGTGTGGAGAAAAGGGAGCACTCTTGCACTGCTGGTGGGAATGTGAATTGGTACAGCCACTATGGAGAACAGTATGGAGGTTCCTTAAAAAACTACAAATAGAGCTACCATATGACCCAGCAATCCCACTACTGGGCATATACCCTGAGAAAACCGTAATTCAAAAAGAGTCACGTACCAAAATGTTCATTGCAGCTCTATTTACAATAGCCAGGAGATGGAAACAACCTAAGTGTCCATCAACAGATGAATGGATAAAGAAGATGGGGCACATATATACAATGGAATATTACTCAGCCATAAAAAGAAACGAAATTGAGCTATTTGTAATGAGGTGGATGGACCTAGAGTCTGTCATACAGAGTGAAGTAAGTCAGAAAGAGAAAGACAAATACCGTATGCTAACACATATATATGCAATTTAAGAAAAAAAATGTCATGAAGAACCTAGGGGTAAGACAGGAATAAAGACACAGACCTACTAGAGAATGGACTTGAGGATATGGGGAGGGGGAAGGGTAAGCTGTGACAAAGCGAGAACGTGGCATTGACATATATACACTACCGAACGTAAAATAGATAGCTAATGGGAAGCAGCCACATAGCACAGGGAGATCAGCTCGGTGCTTTATGACCACCTAGAGGGGTGTGGTAGGGAGGGTGGGAGGGAGACGCAAGAGGGAAGAGATATGGAAACATATGTATATGTATAACTGATACACTTTGTTATAAAGCAGAAACTAACACACCATTGTAAAGCGATTATACTCCAATAAAGAATTTAAAAAAAAGTCCATAGTCTACATGAAAATTCACTCTTTGTGTTTTACAGTTCTATGAGTTTTTGCCAAATGTGTATCATGTATCCACCATTACAATATCGTATAGAATAGTTTCACTGCCCTGAAACGCCCCTGTGCTTTACCTATTTATCTCCCCCTGCCCCTGAACACCTGGCAACCACTGATCTTTTTACTGTCTCTACAGTTTTGACTTTTTCCGGAATGTCATACAACTGGAAGCACAGAATATGCAGTCTTTCCACACTGTCTTCTTTCCCTTAGCAATGTGTATTTAAGGTTCCTCCAGGTCTTTTCAGGGTTTGATGGCTCTTTTCTTTTTTTGTGTGAATTCATATTTTATATTTCCCTTCAACGAATATTTACTGAGCTTCTCTATCAGTGTCACTGTGGTTTTGACTTGCATTTCCCTTATGAATAATGATGTTGAGCATATTACCACATGCTTACTGGCCATTTACATATCTCCTTTGGAGAAATTTCATTCAGGTCCTTTGTCCTTTTAAAAATTGGGTCACTGGTCTTTTTACTTTTTACAACATTGAGTTGTAATAGTTCTTTATATATTCTAGATACAAGTTTCTTATCAGATATATGGTTTGCAAATATTTTCTCCCACTCTGTGGATTGTCTTTTCACTTTCATGGTGGTTTTAGCAGTACATTTTTGGGTGCCTGTCCCTAGAACACTGAGCTACTTTGATACATGAGGTTCAAGATGAAAGCTGAGACTGCTTTTCTTTGTAAACAAATATGTCAGCGTTTACATACCCCGAAATGGTGTTTTTCACGTGCAATTTGTTGTCTTGGTAGGATTTATTTATTTATTTATTCATTCATTCATTCCAGATATAATACTACCATTGTTTACATAGTTTATTGAAAACACAAGAGCTCAGTTACATTCTAGAATAGTGTTTCTCAAACTTTAGCGTGCTTCAGAATCACCTGGAGCACTTGTTATAATGCAGACTTGCCGGCCTCACCCTCACAGTTTCTGATTTAGTAGGTTTGAAGTGGAGCCCGGTAATTTGAATTTCTAACAAGTCTGCAGGTGAGGCTGACGCTGCTGGTGTGTGAGCCACATTTTGAGAACCACTGTCAGAGCAGCATTTCCCAAAATTTCTATCGGATATTAATAGCTGTTACGTGGTGGAAGGATTTTATTGTTATATAACTTTGAGAAAAGTTGGGTTAAGGAGATTTGTTTACTGCAAGCCTTCTCTGAATTTCCAATCTGTGAGTGTGCATTTTCAACCACCGAGGGTGGAAACATTGCAAACATTGTATGTTATTTCTAAACTTTTTGACTATGGGATGCTTTTTCAAAACCACTTTATTGAAGTATAATCAAAATATTTATATATTTATTTTATAACTGCACATGTTGACAGCGTACAGTTTTATATGTTTTGACATACGTACACATCCGTGAAACCATCACCACCACCACATCACCTGCTGAGGTAATGAATCCTGATTAGTCTAAGTCAATCATAATAATCTCTTTCCCTTGCCAGTGTTTGAAGTATGGACATATAACAATTTTCAGCAAGGAGATATGAGGGGATGTTTTGGTGGGGTTTTCTGGAAATAGTTTCCTCACTTTTAAAAAGATATGCACAGTAAGATATGGTCTCTGCTTCTACTAGTCATGGTTATGTCTAGATGTTATGGCTGCAACTACAGCAATCATCTTACGACTGTGAGTAGAATAAGTCTGAGGACAAAACTGACACTTTGAGGATGGCAGAGCAGAAAGATGGAATGAAGCTTGTCCTTGAATTCTTCTTTGAAGACACTGAAGACAAGACAAAACAGAACCCTGGAGCCACATGACCTTGACACTTCTTGTTATGTTATGTGAATTAAGACATTATCTTTACAGAGAAAGACAAATATGATATCGCTTATATGTGGAATCTAAAAAAGGGTACAAATGAACTTATCTACAAAACAGAAATAGAGTTACAGATGTAGAAAACAAACTTATGGTTAGCAGGAGGTAAAGGGGGAGGGATAAATTGGGAGATTGTGATTGACATATACACACTACTATATGTAAAATAGATAACTAATAAGGACCTACTCTACAGCATAAGGAACTCTACTCAATACTCTGTAATGGCCTATATGGGAAAATCTAAAAAAGAATATATGTATATGTATAACTGGTTCACTTTGCTGTACACCTAAAACTGACACAGCTTGGTGCCTTACGAGTTGCAGAGTGCAACTTTATGTACCTCTCCTCATTTATGTGCCATCACATCTCTGGTCTTTGATTGCTAGAACTGTGCTCCATCTTTCAATACTTGATTTTGGCCCTTCTTTGACTTTTGTGATTTAGCTTTACAGTCAACTTTCAGCTTCCATTGACCCCCTAAATGAAGCTGCTCTCACAGTTTAATAGAAGCCCCCCCCCCACCCTGCCCAAGCCACTAATCCCAGTCCAGTAATTCTCAGCACCTTCTCTCATAACTGGCTCCTCATCCTTTATTTCCCATTTGAAAGTATGATACCCCCTTCCATGAAGATGCCCAAGCTAGAAATTATCCTAGCTTCTTCCTTTTTTTCTCATCCTAACATCCTAAAGAAAAGTCACTGGAGACC
Source organism: Orcinus orca (assembly GCF_937001465.1). Lineage (NCBI taxonomy): Eukaryota > Metazoa > Chordata > Mammalia > Artiodactyla > Delphinidae > Orcinus > Orcinus orca. The sequence goes on along the minus strand of NC_064580.1, from coordinate 100,482,972 downwards.
TACTTTTAAAAAAAATTTTTTATTGGAGTATAGTTGATTTACAATGCTGTGTTATTTTCTGCTGCACTGCAATGATGTTAGTTAGACCTTTTGCCTGGAATCCACGATTCTTGAGGAATGCTACCACTCACCCAGAGACAGAAGATGAGGTGTTAGGCACTGAAGGAATCTAGTAGTGTGAGGCCAAAACTGAGTCATACAGAACAAGCTGGCTGTACTCACCAGTCAGTTGGCAGAAGAGAGATTATTGCTTAGCCTGTACTCACACATCTATCAATCAAATACCACCTTCTCCATCATCAACCTTGTACTTGGTGATATTCATATGGGTTCCTAATTATTGTTCTTGCTGCAAATGGAGCTTTTAATGGGTTTCCAAGGCTTTGAATTAAAAGAAAAATCCAAGATAGTGTGATTTCTCCACTCACTGTACAACGGTGTCACGAGAGACCCTCTCTATCCTCTGTAACTCTTTCAATGGCTCCATCACAACTACTGCTTTGCATGGTAGGAAAGTCCCCTTCTGCATCCCGATGTAATTAAGAGTAGGAAATCCTCATATCCAAGTGAGTGCTGTGATATGTTCTAAGACATCTTCTAACTTAATCAGTGCATCCTTCGTCCCACTCAACTGTCAAACTGGACCACACTCACTACCGTGCAGGTGGACATTAAGAAAATACACCACGGGCTTATGGGCCTGATGACTGGTAGCATCCCTATCAAAGGGCTCATGCTGTTCACCTCTCACTGCCTACTCTTCCCCTTTTTTCTCAGCTTCTTGTCTTTGCAATCTCATTCTCCTTGGAATCCCATTCTGTTATTTCCTTTACCTTACTTCCAAGATATTCGTTTGTTGTTTTAAAATCAGCATTGTTGTTCCTAGAATCCCAGATAAGTATGCCACATTACAGAATGTGAGTGGTTGTCTACTGGGGGATTTTAAGCCACAAACAATTTATCCAACAAAATGTATTGAGCACTTATTATGTGCTCAGCTCTATTCTAGGTCCCATAGATACCATGAACAAATCAGGCAAAATTGCTGCCTCATGAACTTACATTATAGTTGGGGGGAGGGGACAGACATTTAACAACCTAAATAAGTAAAATATATGTTAAATGGTGATAAAGAAAAAATACATCAGAAAATGTTTGATTGAAAGTGTGACTATCCTATTTAGATAGGACAATCAGAGAAAGCAGCATTGAAAGATTTGAATGAAGTGAGGGAGTGAGTCACATGGATATCTGTGGGCAGAATATTACAAGTAGAGAGAACAGCAAGTGAAGAGGATCTGAAGGAGGAAAAATGACTGGAGGGTTTCAGAAATAAAAGGCCAGTGTGGCTGACCTGAAGTGGGTATGGGGATGAGTGACTGGAAACGAATTCAGAGAGGAAACATAGATTTAGATCAGGTAGGGCCTTATGAGTCATTGCAACAGCTTTGGATTTTACTCTGAGAAATTTGGTGTTTGAGAAAACAAGTTATGTGATCTGACTTACATTTAACAGGATTGCTCTGGCTGCTTTGCTGAGAGTAGACGCTGCAGGAAGGTGAGCAAAAGTGGAAACAGGGAGACCAGTGAGACTATTGTAGTAATCCAGAAAAAATAATAACAGTTTGGACTAGGACAGTGGCAGTGGAAGTGGTAAGAAGTGGTTGCATTCTAGATATGTTTTGAAAGTATTGTTGACAGGACTTGTAGGTGAATAACGTGTGGGTCATGGGGAAAGGAGAAGAATAAGGTTGACAGATTTTTAGTTTGGACAATTAGAAAGATGGAGTTGCTCTTTACTAAGATAAGGAAAAAATGTGGGAAGAACAGGTTTGAGGGGCAATGACAGGAATTTGATTTCCGGTCTGTTAATGGTGTGAAGCCTATCAGACATCCAAATAGAGATGGTGGGTAAACAGTTGTATGTGTGAGTCTAGCGTTCAGGGGAGAAGTCCGATTATATGTATTTGGAAGTCATCAGCATACAGATACTATTTAAATAATGGATGAGATTACCAAAGACTGCCTCAGGGTTCGTAAGGTTGGAACTGAGAATTGAACGTTGGATTTATCAACGTACAGGCCATTGGTGATCCTGAAAGAACTGTTTTTGTGGAACAATCATGTCAAAAGCCTGACTGCAATGGGCTCAACAGAGAATGGCAGTATGGACAGTTTTTAATTTTGAGGTGTTTTGCTATAAAGTAGAGAATAAAAATGAGGGGAGGAGTTGCTAGAGGGAGATATGGAATAAAGACTTTTTTCCACATGAGAGAAATAACAGTATTTCTTAAATGCGTATGGCAACGATTCAATAGAAAGTAGAAAATGGGTGATGTAAGAGAGAGGGGGATGAATTGCAGGGGTGATGTCCTCCAGTAGGTGAGTGGGGATGGGATCTAGTGGACAAGTGGAAGGGTTGGCGTTAGATAAGAATATGGGCAAACAGGCACAGTTCCACAGCATGTAGTTGGGTCTATGAGGTGGTAGGAATTGTGGGAGTTCTTTTCTATTTTACATTTTCTTTCAGGTGAGGGTAACAATGGGAGGAGGAAATGTTCAAAGTTTGAGGAGAGTAGAAACATGAAATAGTAATTTATGAGAGTGGGAGAATGAATGGACTAGGAAAGTGTAGTATGATTCTTGAACAGCATTAAGGGTCTATTTGAAGTGGGTGTCTTTTTCCTCCATCTACATTCAGCAGCAGGGATGCAGATGTGGAATGGATAGAAAGTTAGATTTAACTGGAGTTGGGACTTTTCCAAGTGTGTAAGATGAAACAAGGGGTAGCTGAGCTTGAATGTGAGAGCGTGATTATAATGACTGGCCACTGTGATGGATAATTTGGGAAGTGGGACTATGAGCAGTTGATGGAATGTGAAGGTTGAAAGGCTGCCTCTGACTTGGGGTAGACAACAAATTTGACAGAGCATGGTACACTTACTGCCTGAGACCCATATTATTAATAAAAATTATATTATTACAGACAAATGGATGAATTCCCACAGTGACTACTTTGCCTATAACGACACTTACTTGAAAATATAAGTTCTGGCATGTGTGTTGAAAAAAAAAATCTAGTCACATTACTAAAGTAGTGTACTAGTCTCACCTCATTTATTCATTACTTTACCTCTGAAGGGCTTTAGCTGCTGAACAAGAATCTGTCAAACACTAAACATGCCTCAGAGGCTGTAAGTCCTAGAAGAATGAGGGTTTGAGTGAAAGCAGATGAAAGTCTAGAGATAGTAGGAAAGGGGATGAAGAGAAAGGTGGACTAGAAAGGAAGCAGCAGTCCTCGAAGATAAAAATGCCATTGGCAAATCAAACTAGGCAAGAAATAATACATTAAAAAAACTAAGAGGATGAACAAGAATAATAAGGGGGCAGTGCAGAAAGAAGCATGAAAGATACGGCAAGTATGGTAAAAGGATACAACAATATTACTGAGATTCTTCAGTGATGCTTCTGATAAAGTTGAATTTTCTTATAAATAAGGAATTTGAAAGGGATATTTATTAATGCTTAGTACATGCCAAGCATTTTACACGCATTTATTTATATTACACTCTTGAGGTCTAAAAGATAGATACCATTATTATCCCCATTTAACAGATGAAGAAACAGAGGAATAGAGATGTTAAATCACTTACCAGAGCCCCACAGCTCATCTCTCTGATTTCAAAGCCAGCACCCCTTCCATCTTATCAAAACCATCGCCAGGTGATTGAGACACTTTATATAAAAGTGTCCTTTTAAAAAAATTCTTTGAATCCATATTTATTTTTAATTTGCACAATAACTTATAATTACCAAATAGAACAGTATGTTTGCAATTGTGTCCATAAAGATAAGTACACTAACTGAAAGCCACAAAACAACTGAAAAGATTGATGGGAAATCCAAACACAAGTGAAAATGTTCCTCTGAGTTCACGCATTTTAGTGAGCATCAAACTCCACTAATTACTTCTATTTGTGTATATTATTCGTTATCTATGTTAATTAATTTCATCTGGATGGATCCTTTAATTTTATTTCATTTTCTATGTGGCCTTCTCCATAGATTTTAACATATCATTCATTGGCTGCTGCTCTGGGATTGGATATCTACTAGTCAGCATGCAGGACCTCCCACTCTCTTCTCCCACATCATACCCTTCAATTTATTTTTCCAGATTGTAAAAGTTTACTGAATGGTCAAAAAGCCAGCCATTTGATTATACTTGCTACTACATTATGCCATGTGAATGATATTTTAAAATAAAAAATGAATGATATCTGAAACATTATTAGAAAAGTAAATAGTCAATTTAAGGCATTTTAGATGAAAACTAATTTCAAAAATCTATGCAAAAGTAACATTGTTTTAAATGTAGCAAGTCTACCTTCCACAGATTTTAGCCAAAACTTTCCTTTCCTCCTTATAGAAGGGGAATTAGGTCTTAAAGATGTAGGAGACAAATCAAGTGTAAAGACTTTTATTCTTTCATTTTTTATGACAAGTTATTTTGTGATATACAGATTAAATGGAATTAGTATTTCCCTGGTCAGAGTGCTACAAGTCAGGTCATCCTGATACAAGTCTTAACCATAGGAATCAGAGCATAAATGTATTTTGTCTGAGGCAAGTTCAAGAACAGAAGAAAAGATGATGAAAAGGCATCGAGATCTATTACTTCACCACTATGTGGCATGTCGACATGTTTCAATTCCAGACAAAGGTCTGTGGATGCCCTTCTCTGGCATCTGTTGACTGGCTTCACAACAGAAAGTGGGGCATGACACGCAGCCTAATGATTTTCCCTGTTGCAGACCATGCAAGGAAAAGCACTAGGTCACTTAAACATTTAAGCCAAGCAATAAACTATTCACTAATAAGTTAGAAAGGTCAAAGCAAGCTTCTTCAAAGCAATTCACTGGAAAAATAAAGACCCCAATGTTCCTAACTTTAGGAATGAAAAAATAACCCCCCATATCATTTACAACTTATCAATTATAAACATCTACATATTCATTTAGAATTACAAATACACAGAACAAGAAGATCAATTTTACTGTATCATCTCATCATTCTGATAAATGCTAAAGGATTTGTTGGCCCTTTTCCACATTAGGGTACTTAGTATTCAAAATAACCAAGAAAGTAATGTAGAAAAGGGCCCATAAACAGAATGCCACCAGGATGGGGATATAAATCCTTCTTCGACCTCCTCAAATAGGGAATATAAAGACCTCACACAGGTGAGAAAAGTTTAAAAATTGGAAGCCTTATGCCTTAGTTCGAGCTGCCATAACAAAGTGCCATAGACTTGGTGGCTTAAACAACAGAAAATTTTTTCTCATTGTTCTGGAGGCTGGGAAGTCTACCATCAAGATACTGGCAAGGAAGCTTTTGTTCTGAGGCCTCTCCTCTTGGTCTGTAGGTGGCTACCATCTCACTGTGTGCTCCCATGACCTCTTTCTGTAAGAGTGGTATGGTGGAGGGGAGAGCAAGTTCTCTGGTGTCTCTTCTTATAAGGGCACTAATCCTATCAGACCAGGGCCCTACCCTCATGACCTCATCTAACCCTAATTACCTCCTAAAAGCCCCATCTCTAAATACCATTACAGTGGGGGTTAGGGCTTCAACATATGAATTTTTAAGGGACACAAATATTCGGTCCAGAATACTTTACAAACATATATGACATGGCTTTCAATGCCAGTGTTCATGAAGCTATTTGTTTTCTCCTGGGTACTAGGTGTGTAAATCAGATGTGCTGTCATAGGAGAGGTGATGGGGCCTTGGTTACGGCTTCATTGTTTACTCAGCTAAGCTTCCCATTAGTTTGGTATATTAGTCAATGTTCTCCAGAGAAAAAGAACCAATAGGATATATATAGATATACAGAATGAGATTTATTATGAGGAATTGGCTCACGTGATTATGGAGACTGAGAAGTCCCACAGTCTGCTGTCTGCAAGCCAGAGACCCAGGAAATCCAGTGGTGTAATTCAGTCTGAGTCTGAAGGCTTGAGAACCAGGTGAGCTGACGATGTAATTATTAGTCTGAGAGCAGAAGACCCATATTTCAGCTTATGCAATCAGGCAGAGATGGGGCAAATTCTTCTTTCCTATGTCTTTTGTTTTATTTAGGCCCTCAACAGATTGGATGATGCCCACCCATATTAGGGAGGGCAATCTGCTTTACTCATTCTATCAGTTCAAAGGCTAATCTCACCTGGAAACATCCTCACAGACACACCCAGAAACAATGTTTAACCAGATATCTGGGTACCCGGCAACCCCATCAAGTTGACACATAAAATTAACCATCATGTTTGGTTATTAGAGATAAGGTGAGGAAAATATTTGTCTATTGGTTGTTGACAGCTGGCATTGTATCTTATTGGTCAGTGTCCACGCTGTACAACTTGTTAAATATTTTGAGTATCACTACTGGTTATACATATTTTCTTATTAAATAAAATATATTCTTCATTAAAGCATATAACTAAATCAAGGCATAAAGAAATAGAAAGATTTAAAAATAATTAGCCACTGTTCTCATTAATCTTTAAATATTATTTTCTGACTTTTTTTAACATCTTTATTGGGGTATAATTGCTTTACAATGGTGTGTTAATTTCTGCTTTATAACAAAGTGAATCAGTTATACATATACATATGTTCCCATACCTCTTCCCTCTTGCGTCTCCCTCCCACCCTCCCTATCCCACCCCTCTAGGTGGTCACAAAGCACCGAGCTGATCTCCCTGTGCTATGTGGCTGCTTCCCACTAGCTATCTACCTTACGTTTGGTAGTGTATATATGTCCATGCCTCTCTCTCGCTTTGTCCCAGCTCACCCTTCCCCCTCCCCATATCCTCAAGTCCATTCTCCAGTAGGTCTGCGTCTTTATTCCTGTCTTACCCCTAGGTTCTTCATGACATTTTTTTCTTAAATTCCATATATATGTGTTAGCATACGGTATTTGTCTTTCTCTTTCTGACTTACTTCACTCTGTATGACAGACTCTAGGTCTAGCCACCTCATTACAAATAGCTCAATTTCGTTTCTTTTTATGGCTGAGTAATATTTTCTGACTTTTGATGTAACTCAAACTTTAAAAGAACGAAGTGACCGTGAATATTGAAAGTTAGAGTTCGAGTTCCTATGATATGAGTAAAACTTAAATTTTTTTATTGAGATGAAATTCACATAACATTAACCATTTTAAAGTGAACAGTTCAGAGGTTCACAATATGCTACACCCATTATCATTATCTAGTTCCAAAAGTTTTTCATCACCCCAAAAGGAAACCCCATACCCATGAAGCACTTGCTCCCAAATACCCCTCCCCCAGCCCCTGGTTTCTGTCCATATGGATTTGCCTATTCTAGATATTTCATATAAATGGAATCATACAATATGTGACCTTTTGTGTCTGGCTTCTTTTACTAAACAATGTTTTCAAGGTTCATCCAGGTTGTAGTATGTATCAGTACTTCATTCCTTTCTTAATGTCTGAATAATATTTCATTGTATGTGTATATCATAATTTGTTTATTCATTTATTGATAAATACTTGAGCTGTTTTCACCTTTCGGCTATTTAGTTAGACTTCTAACAGTTCAATCCAGAGTCAGACCCCAGTGTTATCCCCCCACCTTCCACATTATAAGCTTAACTACCCTAGAAGAAGGATTTTGACTGCTTTATGTATCTTGTGGCACTTGGCTCTGTTTCCTGGACTGTTCAGTCTTTCCCTACTTGAAAGCTTAAGGAAGAATCTGTCTCATTCACCCAGCCTCCACAATAGAAAAAATGATCAGTTCCTGCAACATCAACTGCTCCTTCACTTCCTTCACCTCCCTGCTGACCAGTTCTTTCCTAAACAGAGTGCCTTTCAATCTCTTCTCTTGCTTTCCTGCTCTTCCCCATCTGTAATTGGCCATCCATGCACTGGCTCTTCTGTGAGTGATCTGACACATGTAAGAGTATTTCTTTTCTGATCTAGACCATCCTCTAAAAATAGTTTGATATTATAAAACTCAGCTACACCTAAGCATAACTTTAAAAAACACATTGAAACAGAATTAAACATGAACCATGTTCCAGCTTTCCCTTCCTCTACTCCCCATCCCTGCTCCATCACCATTGACCAGTCTTGCAGATACAGCTAAATTGATTTTGGCTGGGTGGCAAAAGAGTGTATCTTAGTTAAATAAACCAATTCCTACAGATGTTATTCCTCTGACATAACAGAATGCCTCAATCCAGATAAGCTATTCATTTCTCCTTAAGAAGAGCCATGAGAATTGAGTACATGGTGAGAAATACAGGTCAGTAAGATCAGATTGCCCCAAGGTGCTCCTCAAATCACACTATGTCAGCACCTGGCTTCTCTGGATCTCAGAAGGCCTGTACCGGTAGCCAGTATAAGAGCTATATCTTTCACACGTCTGCTCAAAGCAAACTTATTTTCGGATGTTCCTCAGCCTTGAATTGCACTAAAGAAATACTGCCGTATTTCTTAGAGTGCTGGTTTACCCAATAGACAGTCTGAGCACAAGCTTACAAACCTGCGACACAAAGGTTTTTCGGGGTGGGAGAATTTGGTCTTTATTACTCTATACAAAACATGAAGATATGGGGCTTCCCTGGTGGCACAGTGGTTGAGAGTCCGTCTGCCGATGCAGGGGACACGGGTTCGTGCCCCGGTGCGGGAAGATCCCACGTGCCGCGGAGCGGCTGGGCCCGTGAGCCATGGCCACTGGGCCTGTGCGTCCGGAGCCTGTGCTCCACAACGGGAGAGGCCACAACAGTGAGAGGCCCACGTACCACAAAAACAAAACAAAACAAAACAAAAAAACATGAAGAGAGTCATTATGGGAAAAATAGAATGTCTTAAGAGTGCTGTATACTTAGTTAACAGTACATAATTCATTATTTTTCAAGTTATCATGTAGTAAAGCTGACTTTAATATACAGTTCTATGAATTGTAGTATGTCTTTTAAATTTTAAATTGTATATAAAGTGGAGGCACTGTAATCTTTTCAGGGCTAAATGCCTCTAAAGGGCTTAATCCAGCCCGGTACTCCAGAAATTTACAGGTTAAAATAAGTATGGAAGTTGGAGAACACTCAAAATACCTCTCTACCATCCTTCACTTTACGTTAAAAAAAAGTTAGAAATTGAGCATTGAACTGTGAGCCTCCTTTTTCCTTCTTGTGTCACAAGGTAACTTATGGTAATAAGCCCATTACATGATCAATGAAAAAAGAAATAATTTCTACAATTTTCAAAGATAACTGGCTCTGAAATGTGGAAGATTTCCTATTTGTCTTTAATCTGAGAAAACTTTTTTAAAATGGTAGAGGTGAAAAAACATAGTTTGGTGATGCAGTGATATCTTAAGATATATCTTACTTGAAACCTTGTATCTTAAGTACTTATCACCTTATTTTTCAATTTCTATTTAATACAGCAGTTTGCACATAGGGCTAAATTGATCTTGTTTTTCAATGTTATTTTGACTTAGCACTTGAAATTAATGTTTACCAGCCTCCTGCATTCCACATACCCTATAGCAAGTCTGTATTGAACACAGAATATTTATCCCAAGGTGGAATTTGAATTTGTGACTTCTACTTTGGAAAACTACATTATATTCAATTTCATAAATATCTACAAAGTATCTATTATGTACAAGACATTGTTAGGCACTGAGACAGAGGTAAAGAGGAATAAGATGATATGTTCCTAAGCATATTGTATTTTATCATGTATCCCATTTATTATATTTGTTAGTTCATGTTTTTGTTTTGTTTTGTTTTGTTTTTTTTGCGGTACGCGGGCCTCTCACTGCTGTGGCCTCTCCCGTTGTGGCGCACAGGCTACGGACATGCAGGCTCAGTGGCCATGGCTCACGGGCCCAGCCGCTCCGCGGCATGTGGCATCTTCCCGGACCGGGGCATGAACCCGTGTCCCCTGCTTCGGCAGGCGGACTCTCAACCACTGCGCCACCAGGGATGCCCAGTTCATGTGTTTTTTTCACCCCTTATGGCAGGAAATGTGCCTTATTTGACTTTGTATACAAGTGTTAAAATTATTTGTTGAACTATGGTTTTGGTTAACCCAGATTTAGATAGAACTATGTCGCTCTGATCTGTAATACTGGAGATAGACCCTCGTGGAACTTGACTGTGAGTCCAAGACTCTCAGTGGCTAGATCTGGCATCAAAAATCCCTACTACCATATTTCTACTACAAGTTTTACCAATGAAATCTTCTGATCAGATCTTTAGATTTGTTTGCTTATTTTCTTTTCCTTTTTGATATAAGGTTTCCTTTCCTTTTGTACTTGAGTGAATGAATGGACTTATAGTTGACTAGAATAAGTATGTTACATACATTAAAAAAAACCCCAAACTATAGTACAAGGTAGGGGACAGCAGAAACACAGGTATTAAGGCAGAAAAACACAGGGAATAACCACCAAAGGGGAGTAGTCCAATTTGACCGGAGTAGAATATGGGATGCCAGAAGGGAGTAATGTAAGATAATGCAGGAAATATTTGTTCACTTAGGTACACACACAGTGGAGCTAATAATGGTGTTACTGTCAATACTTGGCTGAGCTCTTGAGCCTTATTGATACAGATAAAGTCTTTGTTCCATGGCCCTAGATCGCATCCAGAATCTGCCAACTTTCTCTCCAAGGTGCTCCAGAGTAAGTGCATGGATTAATTCAGTTCATCACACCTACTCCATAAACAATAGGGAGTACCACTTAAAATGGTCCTACTGATTAAGGGACACAAACCGCTTCAAGTGCAAGAGTATGCAGTTATATAGTACTAAGTGAGGATAATAAATTGAGGCTTGAGTCTGTTTAAATAACCAATAATCTCTGTGAGTCTAATTTTCCAAAAGAGTAATTATGTCTTCTCTTTCTGGGATTCTTCTGAACAAAAGAAATTTAAACCTCTCTCCAGCCTTGCCAAAATAAGGGTGTTTGGATATTCTGACACCAATAATAGGCATTATACCAACCTTATGTCTTGTTACTAAAGAGGAACCAAGCTTAAGTGATTGCATGTAGGATGAAACTGAAACACAAGTGAGTTAAATTGTGGAATGGCAAAAGTCACTTAGGGAATCAACTTTTCCAGACATCTTTAAAATTTGATTTTCATATGTTCAACTGTTTGAGATATTTTATGTCTAGCACAGTCTGGAAGCAAAATTTCTATACAAGCTGATTGCATTTGAGTATCTATTTTAATTCATTTATACATTCAGTAAATATCAGCTGAGTACCCACTATATGGCAGTCCCTCTTCTAAGCTTCAGGGGTAAGGAGTGAATAAAACCAAGTCCCTGCCCTCATGGAGCTTGCAATCTGGTGAAGGATAGATAATAAATTAATCAATAAATAGGTATTCTATCATCACACAATGATAATTATTGGCAGGAAAGTTAAAGCAGGATGAGGTGATATAGAGTAAATGGGGGTAGATTTTATATCAGGGGCAGCCACTCTTAGGTGGTGATGTTTGAATAAAGACATTAATATAGTGAGGGAGTAAACTATGGGAAAGTCTAGGGGATGAGCATTCCAGGCCACAAGGGCAGCAAATCTGAAGGTTCTAAGGTGAGAATGAGTTTGGCATGTTCTAGAAGCAGCAAGGAGAATGTGGCTGGAGTAGGGTGTTCAAAGCAGTGAGACCTGAGGTCAGAGAGGTGGACAGAATAAAAAAACATGTAGGGCCATATTGGCCCATGATTAGGATTTCAGATTTGATTCTAAAAGTGATTGGAAGCCATTGAAAATGTTGAACAGCAGGTTAGCATGATCTGATTTACAATTTAAAAGTCCTCTGCTTGCTTGTGTCTGTGTATAAGCTAAAACTGCCCTGATTCCTGATGAGTAGACATGGGCTCCTAAAAAGACCGAATCCTTTTATTCGGGGCAAAGTGAAATTTACCTTAAGTGCAGACCCCACGAAAACTCTGTAGTATTCCAGTTCTCTGGCTTTAGTATTTCAGTTTTCATGTCTTCCTCTCTGGTGGACATGGTCCAAGGCCCCTCATCAGTGACTGGCTGAAAGTAGCCTACTCAGCTTTAAGGACACCAGACCATTTTGGAACTCAGTTGTCCTTGTCCCTAAGCCTGTGGGTAGGATAGATGTGTTACTATATCACTGTTAACCTAGTGGCATTTCATTACTTGGGCTCTCCAAAATAATTACTGGCCCAATAGTGAGGCTCCTGGTGTGCTGAGACTTGTCCTATTGCCCTGCTCTGACACCTCTGTGTCAAAGCATGTTTGCAAATAACCCCCCAGGGAATATGGTAAAAGCCTCATTTTCTTCCAAAAGGATTAGCATATACCTGGATATGCTTATAACACAATTCAGAACTTAGGGTCCTCAAATCACCATATTATTCTAGGAATAGCTTTCATTCTTTTTTTTTTTTCCTCACACAGAGAAAAACTGAGAAGTGGAGTTCTTTACTACCAAATGGCAGAACCAGATACAGAACTGAGTAAGAGCTATCTGTGAAATGTATGAAACTACATCATTATATGTTGCTCTGTTGCTAAAGATACACTAATTTGCCATTTTAAATTTCCCTCTCCTCAGTGGCCATACTATAAACCTTGTTGGCATTTATTTTGATTCCGTTTTTAAAAAGAAGCTTCCCCCTACCACGTTTATTTGAAAATATATTTCAAGCCTGCAACTTATTGGGAAAAATATGAAGAGTGCTTTATTTTTGTTGTAGGCATAATAAAACTAAATAACCAAGACTAACATTAGTTTGAACTTTATCTTGGAATATGTCCATGAAGAACAAAGAAAGCCAGACTAATCTTTTTGACTTTCTCTCCTCCAGATTCTTATATCAAAGACCCTTTGACACATGTAAGTTATAGCTTTTGAATTACTTATTGTAGCATGACTCCATCTTGAAGTTTTGCATACTCAGAACGGAGATTTTGCCCCGATTCCTGTCTTCTGTCTGTTTTTTCAGCCACTATTTTACTTCATTCGGATTCCTTATCTTTCAAACCACATTATTTGGGAGGATGAGCTATGGGTTGAATCAGACTGTCAATTCTGATTTGGGAGGAAGTTTTATGAAACTCAGCAGTGCTGGAGCTCATTGCTCGGTATTCCAAGAAATATCATTGCTATGATTCTCAAAGTTTTCGAAACCTTACAAAGAATGTGGGACGGCTAATGTGTTTCAGCCATATTATTTCAGAGCAAATCTCCTAAGGGATTGGTAGACTCCTGCAAAGCTGACTTTGGCTGTACTAAGGTTTATTTAAGTAAAATAATGAAATAAAGGCAGCTAACTTCAGATTAGCCTCCACATGCCTTTGTTGTAATGCAAAGTCTACAATCACCCCAAATTCAAAATTTGGCAAACTTTCCAACATAGGGTGCCACATTGCTGACTTCTATTGTTTTGGAAAGGGAATAAGCATGGGCAAGTAAACAAGGAAGACTCTTCCTCTGCTCAGAAATTTTCTTCCAGGCAATCAACAAATGGAGTTAATATGGCCATCTTTTTAAAAGAAAATATCCCATGGATAAGGTTAAATATATTGTCTTTGATTTTAGGTGGCCAGTGAGGGACTGGCACACTCTTTCTGTAAAGGTCCAGATAGTAAGTATTTTAGTCTTTGTGGGCCATGTGGTCTCTGTCACAACTCCTCAACTCTTGCTTGTTGTAGTGTGAAAGCAGCCATAGCAACACATAGCTGAATGGGGATGGCTATGTTTCAATAAAACTTTACTTACAAAAACACAGCAGCCCAGGGACTTCCCTGGTGGCGCAGTGGATGAGAATCCGCCTGCCAGTGCAGGGGACAGGGGTTCGATCCCTGGTCCGGGAAGATCCCACATGTTGCGGAGCAGCTAAGCCTGTGCACCACAGCTAGTGAGCCTGCGCTCTAGAGCCCACACACCACAACTACTGAAGCCCGTGTGCCTAGAGCCTGTGCTCCACAAGAGAAGCCACCGCAGTGAGAAGCCCGCGCACCGCAATGAAGAGTAGCCCCCGCTCGCCACAACTAGAGAAAGCCCGCGCTCAGCAATGAAGACCCAGTGCAGCCCAAACTAAATAAAATTAAATCTTTAAAAGCAACAACAGCAAAACAAACAAAAAGCCCCCACGGCAGCCCAAATTTGACCCATGTGCCATAGTGTGCCGACCCCTAGGTTATAACAATTATAGTAGCATGTAGGTTTCTTTGCAGAATTATTTCAACACAAAGGACATCATGAAATTTTTGGGCAACTGAGAGAATGCCTTGAGTTGGGTGGCTACTTTCTAATTTGGCCGTCTAGCCTAGTGTCTTCATTCTACTAAGAGTCACCTCATCTGCTGCCTTTGGACTTGAGCTGATGTTTTATTCTGGCTAAAAGTGTAGAAACCGCTGATATTTTACATTAATCTCCTCATAATTCCCTTAGAAATAGCAACATCTGGCATTTTTAAACAGCAATAGAATTTCTGGCTGTCTCACTTATAGCAAATTTCATAAAGCAACTAGTGACTTTAAAAATGATTTTTATAGGAGAAGTTTAAAGTAGAATAAGTAGAATTTATTTCAATGTATCTATCTTACTCTAGCTATAATTTTGCATTTGGCCAAACATCACTTTACATTGTTTTGCTCTGTTCAAATCCTTTCAGAACTCATCTAAATAGTTTTGTGCACGTATTAAGGCATGCATGTGTTTATTACTTTATATCATAATAACCATGTATAACTTATTCTGCATTTCCATTGTAACCTACAGAGTGAATACCCTTCAATGAACACTTTCACATGTTTTCTCATTTAATATAATTTAATTATTTTTACAGATGAATCATGGGGAAGATAAAGTTACTTGCCCAAGGTCACCCAACTAGTTAAGATTGCAGCCATGCTTCACAAACAGGTCTGTCCAACTGCAGAGGCTCTGCTTTTTCCACTACATCACAATGCCTACAGGAAGCTACTTGCAATTCTTGGCAGGCTCTGTCTTTTCTTTTTTTTTTTAAACCTGAGCTGTTTTCAAGTAAATCATAGAAGAAATGAGTAGCATAGTATTCAATTCTTTTCATTTATTTTGGAAGTACATATTTTCAAAAGGAGATATGGTAGATGGTTTTGTTTAAACAACCATGGTTCTATGACTTGAATATTTCCAAATAAGGGTGACTTCCAAAAATTATTTGCTTTCTTGGCAGTCTCCATACATTCTTTGTGAATGCAACTACATTTCCCATCTTCCTTGTTTAGCAAAAAAATCATATGTTAATAACATTTTTGAAAGGTGTGGCTTGGTGATATTCTTTTCAGATTTGAAATAACTAGACTTCCTGGCATCATAACTTCAAATTGTGGTGGAACCATCTGATAATAAGTTGAACATTCTGAAACTGACTTTTGTTTGGGTATAGCTTTGTGTCACTCTGAATGTTGATATGAGTTAGGGGTAAAAGCTGATGCCAAAATCTTAAGATACAGATATGCAAGCCTTTTTATAAGTATGAGATAAATTCCCTTCTGTCAGAATGTGTCTTTTTTTTTTCTTGGCCAGAGCAGAAAACATCAAAGTGAATCCTTGCATTATAAAAAAGTTTGGTTAGGAGAACTGACCCTTAAAGTTCTTCCAGCATGTATGACTCTCAGACCTCAATCACTGTGGTGCAAAAATATAATGATTTTTTAATAACATCTATATTTCAGACATTGAGCCCCAAGGGCTCAGTGGTGGGGGACTGGTGGGAAAAAAACTAACCTCAGTCACCTCTTAGGGTCTTCTCCCCAAGACTGTCAACATCATACTGTCAGCATCTTATGTGGTGTCCGGGTGTTGGGGGGAATTGGAGTGAGTAGCAGTGATGAGAGGACAAGCACAGTTATTAGTTATTAATCAGAGGTCTATATAGATTAGTGCTGAGGTGTTCCCTTTCCTGGTCTATGTAGTCCGTTCAAATCAGAGGTCCTTGGCTGCTGTCCCACTGTTCTTGGGGCTCAGGAATCTTTGCCAACTCTGCATACAGACCTGCCTGCCAAGAAACACCTCACAGCCATTGCTTTCTAGGGTCTTAATGCTTCCCTGCTAGAACTGCTGTGAAATGAAGTAAAAGATCCTTGATTCTATTCAAGAGTCTTATATTTTGTTTCCACTCTTCTCCCCCAGCTTGGAAGAATCCATTTCTAGTGTGAGGAAAAGCCTTCTCCCTTTCTATATTTTGAGGGTCCTCTCTGCCTGTGGAATTCCTTCCTCTATGAGCTTAAAGTTTTTTGAATGACTAAACTCGCAAGCCCCTTCTGTCTTTTTTGCTGAGGTGCTCTAACTCTTTCCTGCAAGGCCAGGAGAACAGAGCCCGGTACCCACTTGGACGGAGGGAAAAGAAAGTGGAGAATATACTGAGAAAAACATTACTTAAAACCTCAGAATACTATCTTGTCGCCTTATCCATTACAACCAATAAATTGCTTTTCTGTGAAGTTGTCTCAGTACCTAATGAACTCTGATTTGGAGTCCAGAAAGAACTGTGATATGTTGACTTAAATTTAAAAAAATCTGCGTAACCCTGTAAAAGCAAGTCCTTAAAAGCCTCACAATGAAAAGTGGGGTCATGGTGCTGAAGAAAAGAATGCTCTTGTGAGAGTTTCAACTTCTCATTCTCACCAGAGAACAGCTTCATGGAAGCCTCCTTTGCTTGCCAACCTCAGCAGCTGGGTTGTTCTCTCTCTTTTGGCTCTCCTCAAGCTCTCCCTTCCTGTGGATCCCTGCTGACAGTTCTGCAGCTCTAGGGAGCTACCAGCTCTCCTGAGCTAGCTGTTTGGTTGCGACCTGCAGCGCCAGGGGCCATGTCAACAGAGAGCCACAGAATCACTCATTTTCAGATGGATTTGGTTTTTTCTAATTATCATTGATACTGATTACAAAGCAGTTGACTGGACCACAACAAAGTAAATCATTTTCAGACATAAGACCAGCAAAAGGGCCAGACATGTTGTACTGAAAAGAATGTGGCTCAGAAACGGAGGCGTGGGGAAGTTAAAGGGCTTGTCTATGTTCATACAGCAGCAAGTTCGTGAATGGAAGAATGCGATCAAAAGCCACTTCTGTGGACTATGTTAAGTGCAGAGTTGTGACAACATTCAAATACACTGTGAAAGACTCAACAGCTGTTTAACTCTAATAAAACAGTAGCACTGATTGATAATACAGTGTCATATCATGATTGTCAGCATGGGCCTGACTGCCATAGTTCCACCACATATAAACTGTGAAACCTGGGCCATGTCATTTTTCTTCTCTGTGTCTCAGTTTCCTCATCTATACAATAGGGATAATAATAGTACCTACCTCATGGGGTTGTTAGGAAGCTTGAATGAATTAATATATGTAAAGCACTTGGGATAGTGCTTAGCTCATAGTAGGTATTATATATTAGTTGTCATTATGAAATAACCATTACTTTGGGGAAATATCCCAGTGATATTTTCAGAGAAGATAAATGTGTATGTGAAGATTAAAGGACATCAAAACAAAGCCTGGTGGGACTTCCCTGGTGGTGCAGTGGTTGAGAATCTGCCTGCCAATGCAGGGGACACGGGTTCGATCCCTGGTCCGGGAAGATCCAACATGCTGTGGAGCAACTAAGTCCGTGCGCCACAACTACTTAGCCTGTGCTCTAGAGCCCATGAGCCACAACTACTGAGCCCGTGTGCCACAACTACTGAAGCCCACACACCTAGAGCCCGTGCCCTGCAGCAAGAGAAGCCACCGCAGTGAGAAGCGCATGCACCACAATGATGAGAAGCCCACGCACCACAACGAACAGTTGCCCCCTCTCGCTGCAACTAGAGAAAGCCCGTGCACAGCAATGAAGATCCAACACGGCCAAAAATAAGTTAATTAATTAATTAAAACAAAAGAAAACAAAAACAAAGCCTGGTGGTTACCAGAGGGGAGGGAGTTTGGGGGAGGAAAGAAAAGGGTGAGGGAGATTAAGAGGTACAGACTTCCAGTTGCAAAATAAATGTGTCACAGGTATGAAATGTACAGTGTGGGGAATATAGTCAATAATTATGGAGTACCTTTGGATGGTGGCATATTATAACTAGACTTATCCTGGTTATCAGTTTGAAATGTATAGAAATATTGAATCACTATGTTGAGTAACAGGAACTAACAGTGTTAATTATACTCCAAAAACATACAAACAAATCCATAGAAAAAGAGATCAGATTTGTGGTTACCAGAGGCAGGGTGTGGAGGGAGGGGGAATCGGATGAAGCAAAAGGTACAAACTCCCAGTTATAAGTAAGTACGAGGGATGTAATGTACAGCATGATAAAGATAATTAACATGGCTTTCTGTTATACATGAAAGTTGCTAAGAGATTAAATCCTAAGAGTTCTCATCACAAGGAAAAATTTTTCTCTATTTTTAAAATTTTGTATCTATGAGATGATGGATGTTTACTAAACTTATTATGATAATCATTTCATGATGTATGTAAGTCACCTCATGGTCACAAGGTGGCTGCTCCACATCCATCCTCACAAGCATGCTCCAGGCCAGAAAAAGAAAAAGGGAATAGCAAGGGGAACCTCCTACTGCCTATTTCAAGCAAGCAAAATGTTGCCAGAACCTCCAATAAACTTTTCCTTACATCTCATTCATCCAGACTGTCACATGGATACACTTAACTTTAAGCAACACTGGGAAACATTGGTTTTCAGCTGGAAACACTGCTATATTGGACAGGATTGGATTTCTTTAATAAGGAAGATGGGGAAAATGCATATTTAACCACCAGCAGGATGTGTTATATCTATCCTAATAGAGCAAAATATAGTAAAAAATAAATAAATAAATAAAAACATTATAAAAGGTTGAAAAACGAAATACATCTAACTGTACTGACATATAGGGACTTCGCTGGTGTAAAGATGCCTAACACGCTGAAGAATGCAAGATAACATTTTATGCATAAAAAGCTACTGTTGGGGGTGGTTCTGGGAAAAAAAAGTGTTTCAACTAAAAACACTGAACTTTTAGCATTTCTGCCAAACTAGTTTTTTTTCTTTTCTTTTTTGCCTTTTGTAAGGCAACAAAGTAAAACAAGCAGCTTCTGCTACCGAGACTGGACATTCTCCTTTTGGCAGCTCTCTTTGTACTTCTGATTTATGTGGTTTGTTTAATTAAAAATATGAAGAATTTTCCTTCTCAAATTCTTTCCCACATTCTGATTCCCAATATCTGGGCCCCAAGGATTTCTCTATCTGCTTTTTCTAATCTCCCAGAGCAATCTAAAAGAGGCCACCTTAACTTCTTCGTCCTCTAATGCTAGCCTGCCATGTGAGAGTGAGGAAAAAGTCTATTGTTTCCGCTTCTGTTTTCTTCTCTGGCTACCTCGGGATCAGATATGAAAATTATCAATATACATGCAAAGTGCTTGGTAAGTCATTGAAGATATGGGCAATGAAGCATAAATTGTCCTAACGTTACAGCTGTACACATTCTTTTGGAAATCATCTCGGGGGTTCTGGGGCTGAAGTCAGTACTGAAATGGCTTGCCTTTAGATTCAATAATAGGAATGAAAATTTCACAACATGGAGTGGAAACACCAGCAAGGTGGATGTTTCTCTTTCCCTCTTGCAGGGCATATGCCGAGGACCTGCTCTTCTTCTACGACCACCTCAGAAAGGTCATTGGGGTCATTGGAATGGAGCTTCTCTACTGCTACCACTGGTACATGGCCATGCACTTCGTCCTCCAGGCCACCATCTAGACCCACCGCATCTGGAAGAAAAGGTCCTCCCACACTGGGTAACCTTCACCAATTGGAAAGCAGCCAAGCAGGGGTGCCAGGCTGTATGGCTGGTGGACTCACAGCCACCAACTGATGCAAGGTTGTTGTGTTTTGTGACATCAATGAGAACAACACTGAGAAGGGCTTCTACTGCTAGGGGACTCTCAGGAAAGGTCCAACCCTGGGGTTCTTATCTTAGCGCCCTTCGTCATCTGCGTGAAGCTGGACCTGCGGTGGGGGGAGGTCAGGGGGAGGAGCGATTGAGGACAACCTGACAACCTGAGGCCCCTGCATCAGCAGGAGGGTGGGGACTTCCTTTACTTCAGGGGACAGACCCACGGCAGCCACTCCCAGGCAAGGATCCAGACACCACTCTGCAATGCATCTCACCTCCCTGCTGTCTGATCAGGAGTTTTTTGTAACTTCTAGGTGTGATGCACCACTCCACAACCTTCACCTTCTGAAGTGCTCTGGCTTCCTGGAACTGAACTGGCGGGTACGACAGTGGAAATCTTGTGTGTGCAGTCCTGCAGGAGATGAGCCTTGTCCACCAGCATGGTGGTAGATGTCAGGGGCTGACCCTGGACACAAGCTGCCTGGTCGTCTTGAACCTCACACCCAGGCTGCGTGACCTCAGCCAGTCTCCACTAGTTTTACTCATTTAAAATGGAAAATTGCCTGTTTATTTCAGGAGGGAGGCATGTTTTCAGCCTTGAATGAAATAAAATTTAATCTATAAAGTTTTAAAAAAACTAATGTAGTTTAGTAAAACTGGCTTCTTAACCTTTAAAAATGTATTTCGTGAAACTTTTCACCCATTGAAACCCAGCAATCTCCATTTTATGTTTCCTAAAAGAACAGCACTATGAATGTTTTCATAGGTTGTCAAACAAATAGGAGACCAGTTTATGGCAGCATTCAGAAACCAGGGCAAGCCAAGCAGTGAAATCACATCCTGTGTCATTTGGGATGCTGGTATACCTGACTTGTTAAACCAAACTGCACAACTGTTCTCATAAGCTCCTTACTGGCTTTTGAGTAACCATCTTCCTTCTTACTCCATGTTGCTTTCTGACATGTTTGAATAATTATCATTTTCAGACATTTGGACAAAGGAGAAAATGCCTTGGCTCCACTCTCAGGTCCCTTCATAGCACTGAACATGTGATCACTCTAGAGTCTTGGTTCTCCTTTTCTCCCTGAGGACATAGGTATTGAAAAGAGAATTGGCTCACGCTAACTGGTTGCTAATGTGATATGATTAGCAAGACAGGTTGGGTATGATGTTGTGGCTGTGTGGCCACAGAATTTTGATTTATTCCATAGGCTCTTTTGCTATTTTATTACTTTCCCCACTCAGGTCCATTTTTTTAACTTGTGAGAAAAAAATGTTACAGTTAGGTTATGGCTACATGGCACTACTACATTAGCCATTTTCTATTCAATTTTAATTTTTGACTGTCATAAAGTCTAAGCTTTAAAGCACTGATATGAATCATTCCGAGTTGTTTTGCTCCTTAAGACAATATAATAGGCAGGTCTGAAAGTTCCTGCCTATTATGGTTATGAATGTAATTCAACCAGCCAGGCAGTGATCCAGTCCATTGCTCAGCCATCGAACCCCAACAAAAAGGTAGTTTCGTCAGTTACAGCAAGCTTGTCTAAAGGTTTATAATTTGACTAATGCTCTTTTAACAGACTGGTTTTCCAGAGTGCATCTGGAAAGTGTGTCTGGAAAATAGACATGCTATGGAAAATAGAGAAATAAAAGTAGGGAAGAGGGGGATCATCTTTAGATGTGTTCACCATGTTTCCCTCCAGTTCTGTTTTTAGCATTTGACTACAGTCTGTTCAAAGTCCAGATAAATTTTTGCTTCCCACAGATCATCATTCTTTCCATTCATCCCCAAACCATTCATCATCATCTCCAAAGTATGTTCTGACTTATGCCGCACTTTGAAAGGATACACCCAAGGTTGGACATGAAATATTATCAGACACTAGGACTACAAAAATTAAATGTTTAGCTTTGTTCATGCATGCTCCCCAAGTTTGGTATGTACATTCATGCTTCTGCCACATGCCATCCTATATCTTTTGTATAAAATACCCCTTGATTCCCTTGCACAACTGGTTAATTCTTCAAGGTCCTTTACCAGTCAAATCAAGTGTCACTTCTTCTAGAATGTCTTCCTTTACCTCTCCCCAGAGGTAATCAATGATTCAATAACAACTTCCATTTTTCAGTACTTCCTATAGACAGAAAATATACTTTTTTGAAGTCTTTATCCCTCATGACTATCCCTAAGTCATTATTTAACTTCCACAACTATATTATGGGGTGGATATTACCCAGTCAACGGAAGAGGAAACTGCAACATAAAGAGGTGAAGTGACATTCTTATGGCTACACAGCTAGTACATGGTAGAGGCAAGATTTGAACCCCAGTTCTGTGGTCTATATTCTAAGCCACTATAGCATTGTTTCCCAAAGACTGACACATAAACCACTGCTGAGAGATGATTTGAGATAGAAAATGATATAAAGATATTCTGCACTATTTATTCATTTTTTGTAAAACATACAGAGAATAAGAAAACAAATCAATTCTCAGCATTTTGCCAAATTTGCTTCATATTTTTATTTTGAAGGAATCAAACATTATATATATACAGTTGAAGACCTCTTTATTGCCCTCCCAGATCTCATTCTTCAACCCTCCTCAGAGGTAACGACCATCCTAAATTTAGTGGTTACCATTCCTTTGCAAGTTTTTTAACAACTACTGGTAAGAGCACATTTATCAATAAATATGTAGTGTTGTTTTGCTTGTGTTCAAACTTTATATAAATAGCACACCACATGTATTATTTTGCAGCTTGTTTTGTTCACTCAACATTGTTCTTGATATTGATTTTTTTGATACACATGGTTTTTATTCCTGCATTTTAACTACTGTAGACCAACCCATTATATCAATATGTCAGATTTATTTATACATGCTCCTCTTGACTGACATATAAATTACTTCCACTGTTTGATATTACAAATAATGCTGCACTTAGCGTCCATGTGCATGTCTCATTGTGTACATGTACTGGATTTTCTCTAGGATACAAACCAAAAAGCAGGTATCTTCAACTTTAAAAAATATTACAAAGTTGCTCTCCAAAATGTATCAATTTACACATCCATCAGCAGTTTATGAGTTCCCTTTTCTGAAAATCATCAACAGACTTCTTAGTTTTTGCCAACCTTGCAAGTGGGAAATTTTATTTCATAGGGTTTTTTTATTTGCATTTCCTGACATTATTAAGATTGAAGATCTTTTCATAGATTTATTGGCCATTTGGATTTCTTCATTTGTGACTCGCCCATTTTCCCTTTTAGAAATTATTTTTAAAACTTCTGTCTAGGAAAATTCATTCTTCTTGATGTGCAGTTCAATCAGTTTTGACAAATGCATGGAGTTGCATAATCAACATCAAAAAAGAAGATATGGGACATGATCCCCCTTTGTAGTCAATCCCCCTCTGTATCCAAGATCCTCGTTAACTTATTTTCCATACCAATAGTTTTGTCTTATTCAGAATGTCATATAAATGGAACTATACCGTATGTAGATCTTTGACGTTTGGCTTCTTTCACTAAGCATGTGTTTAAGATTCATTCATGTTGTTCCTTTCTGTTGCTGAGTGGCATTCCATTATATGAATGTACTACAGTGTGTTTCTCCATTTACCAGTTGAAGGATTGTTTCTAAATTTGGGCAATTATGAATAAAGCTGCTATGAAAATTTTCCATATAGGTTTTTGTGAGGCATCCTCACCAGCACTCGGCATTATCAGAGATTTTTTTGAGGTTGGCCATTAGAATATAGAGGTACCTCATTGTGGTCTCAATTTGCATTCAACTAATTATTAATAATGTTGAGTACCTTTTCATGTGCATATTTGTTATCCATACATCTTCTTTGGTGAAGCATCTGTTCAAATTTTGTACATTTTACAAACTGGGTCATTTGTTTCCTTATTGTTGATAAAATAATACTGTTAATACAAGTCCATTATCAGAAATATGATTTGCAATATTTTCTTCCAGTCTGTGGTGAGCTCCCCTTCCCATCTCTGATCTATCAGTGAAGAAGTTTTAAGCATCTGCATGTTAATTGGCAAGATGGCATTAAATCACCTTCTCAGGTAAATTTTCCTCACACTGGGCAGGATCCAACTTTTTATGGTTAAAACCAAAGGATGTCAACAAGTCAGAATTTTCTTTTTTGCTTAAAATTTCTCTGTTTTAATATTTTTAAGCTTTTTATTTTGGAATAATTATACTTTGACAGAGAGTTGCAAAGAAAATGTACAGGAAGTCCAGTGCTTAGCATCCTGAATAACTGTACTGTAACGTCAAACCCAGAAACTGACAATGGTACAATCCACAGAGCTTATTCAGATTTCACCACTTTTCCATGCACTCATTTATTTGTGTGTGTGTGTGTGTGTGTGTGTAGTCCTATGCAACCATATCCCACATGTGGATTTGCATGACTACCACCACAGTCAAGATACAGAACTGTTCCCAGAGCCCTCTCGTGGGATCTCTTTATACCCATATCTACCACTCCCTTAACCTCTATCCCTAACCCCTAGAAATCACTAATCTGGCCTCCATTTCTAATTTTGTGATCTCGATATTATTATTTAAATGTGTTCACCTGGAGATTCATTCAGGCTGTTGTGGGTATCGATAGTTCATTCCTTTTTACTGCTGAGTGTCATCTTGTGGCATGGATGCACCACAGCGTAACCATTCACCTGTTGAAGGACATCTAGATTGTTTCCAGTGTTTAGCTATTACGAAGAAAGCTGCTATGAATATTAATGCACAGGTTTTTGTGTGCACGTAAGTTTTCATTTCTCTGGAAAAAAGGACAGTTCAGTTGGGTTTCTTTTCTTATACATTAGTATTAAAACTTAGCAAATATTTTTCTGAAATGCTTCACATAAACAATTTTTCTCCTTTAGTCTATTAATATGGAGAATTACATCGATATATTTTCTGTTTTTAAACTAGAGTAGAAAGGTAAGTTGCATCTATATTGTGTCATGAGTAAGGAATTTGTGCTTTATAAAATGATATGGAACAATAAAATATTTATAAAGAAAAGTAATACTTTTATGTAGACAAATCTGGCCAAAGAGCGTAGGATTGACTGAAGTGGGGAGAGACAGAAAATAGATGATAGGGCCAGGTGAAAAAAATAATAATAATTTTATAATGAAAGGATTGGGGGCATGAGAACTAGGAGATTCCTATTCTAATCCCATTTATGTCACTAGTTACGTACACAACCTTCAGGAAGTCATTTACTTTTTCTTGACTTCAGTTACCTCATATGTAAGAGCGATTTGGCCTGGATCTGCGACATCATTATTGTTTTCAAGCGTGCAACTCTATAATTCTAAACAATGAGAGAATGGTCAGGTTTTTCAGTGTGAAAGAAAAACAGAAGATGGATATGATCGGCGTCTTGAAGGTAAAAATCAATTTGGCTCAGCCACTGATTGAATGTAGAGCACAAGAAGAGTTGTCAAAAAGACTTCCAAACTTCAAAGCTAAGTGACAGGGAAAAGGCAATGCTATTAGTTCAATGGAAATGGAACTCAGCAAGATAAGGTCATTTTGGTGGAAGGACTTGGTAAGTTTAATTTTGGATGTGTTTTGCCTGCGGACAAGGTAGGTGTGTTGTACAACACCAAGAGACATATGGTAGTCTGTGTAAATGGCCCCCTTCACTCCAGAAATTGTATAGTATACAGTCTGCATAGCCATACACAACAGTCTTAACTCTGGACATCCAGGTGGAAATGCCCAAAAGACAGCTGGATAGGAGTCTGGAATTTGGGAAGGAGGATGCCTGGGAAATGTTCGCTTGGAGTTAAGTGGTTAGAGGTCGATAATACATAGACACTGTACATTGAGAAAGAAATGCATCCTGGGAGTAGAACCAAACACTCAGCTGTAATCAAATGTATGATTCAGTTGGATTCTTTCCATATACGTATACTCGAGCATTACAAATGTTTGTTTTGTAGTAGTTAGGGTATTCTCTATCACATTCTGTGCATAATGTTGCATAAAAATAATCTGTACTCAAATTTTTATAGCCTAATTACAGATTACTCACTCCTCTAACAATCAGATGGTTCTAAAATTAGCAAGAAGTAATATGTCTAGGATCAAGCATTTGGTTGAAAATGAAAAAAGAAATTTATTGCCCAACAGATGCATCCAAAAGTTTTATTCTTACCAAAAGAGATTAGGTTATAAAAATGGGCAAACATTCAGAGGTTCTTATCTTCCTTCAGATAAAATGAAGAACTCCTCCTAAATTGTATTTATTTTTATGTATTCAGTCTGCACATTGCTATCATGAATCTTTCTGGTTGATGATTAGTCTGTTTTAAGAAAGGTTTATCTCTAGGGAGGATGCCAGGCTGAGGCTGAATTATGAAACATAAAATTGAAGCTTACTATTGAGAGGACCACCCCTGTTACTTTTGAGTTAATCCAACTGATCTTTGTGAACTCTTGCTAGGGAATACATAGTGTGGCTAAGTAACTCAACAAAACAGATACTCCTGACCTATATTTTCTAATGTGTGTTGACCTTCAAAGTCAAAATGATTATTTTGGGAGCTTTATTTACATACTCATTAATTTATGAAGTCTTTAGGTACTGAGCCAGGCAAGGAAATAAATTTGCTATGTTATAAACATAAAATTTCTGCTCAAATTGTATTACCCAGCTTAATCACATTTAAATCAATAAAATGACTTTTGCCAGTTTCCAAAAGTCAATCCCTCTCAAAGAACTAAAATTTACCACTATTGAGAAGAATCAAAACAATGATCCGTAGTCTGTGAAGACATTCCTGAAGACAAGTCCCACAAATTTTTCAAATAATAAGTGCAACAGAGTTGGCCAAGATGACTCCTTTAAAGGACTGTTATGTTTATAAATAAATTCAGTCACATTGTTTGATTATAATAGTTGTATGGTTTTGCGGAAAGAACATGGATTTTGTTATCAGGCATATCTGACTTCGATTATTGATTTTACCTCTTAAACAGATGTATGACTATGGGCCACTTTTTTTCAGGTTTTTTCCAATTTTTTATTGTGACAAAATATATATAACAGAAAATTTACTATCGTCACCATTTTTAAGTGTACAGTTTCATAGTACTAAGTACATTTATATGGTCGTGCAACCATCACCACCATCCATCTCTAGAACACTTTTCATCTTGCAAAACTGAAACTCTACACCTATTAAACAATAACTCCCACGACTTCCCTTTCCCCAACCTCTGATAACCACCATTCTACTCTGTTAGTATGAGTTAGGCTTTTTCCTCCCTTGGATTCTACATAAAAGTGAGATCATGCAATATTTGTCTTTCTCTGTCTGGCTTATTTCACTTAGCATACTGTCCTCCAGGTTCATCATGTTGTTGCAAATGGCAGGATTTCCTTCTTTTTAAAGGCTGAATAACATTCCACTATATATATAATACCACACTTTTGTTATCCATTCATTCATCGATGGACATTTAGGTTGTTTCCATGTCTTGGCTACTGTGAATAATGCTGCAATGAACATGAGAGTGCAGATTATCTCTTTGATATAGTGATTTTATTTCCTTTGGATATATACTCAGAAATAGGATAGCTGGATCATATGATTGTTCTTTTAATTTTTGAGGAACTTCTATACTGTTTTCCATAATGGCTATCCCAATTTACTTTCCCACCAACAGTACATGAGAATTTACATGGGCCACTTGCTTATCATCTCTAAGACTGTTTCATCATCTGATAAAATGGAGATAATATCTATATCATAAAGGTATTGTGAGCATCAAATAAATGAAAAGTATTTAGTACTAAGTATGCACCATTTGAAAACCAGATTATTCTGCAGCAGTCCTATCAGAGAGTTGGTGTGTTCCTGGAGACCTCCCACTGATGCAAAGGACAGCTTCTTTTAAGAAAGATAGAAGCACTGGCAAGGGGAAGCTTATCACACAGTAACTCAGACCTCATGAATGGTTCTTAGCAATGATGAAGGCTAAGTGTCATCCACAAGGTAAAAATCAATCCCTAGTAGTTCAGCAAGTCAAGAAACTTAGTTTTATTTTGTATTTAATTCCAAAATGGTGTTTTAAAGAAACATTTATATTGCTAATGAAGACAGGTGCTGTCTAAATCTTGTTCACTGAATTATCATGTGATGAGATCATTGCTTAGAATTCTGAATAATCCATCAGGTCAGTCAATCCCTCTTGCCTGCTTTATAATGATAAATAGCCCATGAAGTGTTCCTTCTGGCAATGCCCTTCCTCATTTATAATGTCTTATACAATCAAAGAGGAAATACCTCATCTTGTATATAAATTTGATACTAATTATGTGGTCAGCCGAAGCCTTCCTGTCCCTGGCCCTTTTTCCCAAGTGGTCTTCCTGCATAGTGGTTCAGGACTCAAGTGCTGAGCAGACCTACTGGACCTCACTTCGGAAGGGTTATTAGTCCCCTTGGAATCATCCCTTTGAGCTCTCTTCTCTCTCATATTCAGATTGGACTGCATATTCTGCACTGCTTTGTCAGAGAGAGAGAAGTTATATAAAGATGAGAGAATAGGAGTAGGCATAGAAAGGAATCTGAATTACTGTCCTTGCCAGAAGTTTAAGCGAATGGTTTATAATACTTTGGGGGTCAAGGACCCTCTCTAAAATTCTGTGGAAGCTATAGCTCTTCTCCCAAGAAATCTGCTCATGTTCATATACACAGAAAATTTCACACTCCATTTCCAAGAGTTTATGTACCTCTTCAAGTACATCCATAAGCCCCAGGTCAGTGGTCTATAATAATGACCACCACATCATGAAATTCAGACTATCTGCAATTCATATGGCAAAGATATGAGAATCATTACGTTAAAATGTCTGATACTTTACAGTTAGTTGATTTTCTAGTGTTCCACTTGGGACTTTCCTCTGTCCCCACTTTCTCTGGAGAGTCTCACCCATTCCCCAAGCTTCAGCTGCCCTCTCTGAGTGGTTAACCTTTTTCTCTCCCCATTTGGAAAACTCATGAAAGTTACAAAACCTCTATCCAGAAACACACACATACATGTATATCCTCTCAGTTTTGCACCCAACCTTCAATGCATTCATGTGCTACTTATAGCCCATCCATGGACCCAGGATTAGGAACCCCTGGATTAGAAGGAACCAGATCTCCATGTATTAAGTAGGTTCAGACATTTAGCATTTCTACTTGTTTTTTAAATCTATTTTAGTAATTAATAGAATCAAAGTTTAAGAGCTGTACAATCCACTCTCAGATCTTCCTGCTTTTAGCTTCAGTATGGAAATCCTAATCAAGTCCCAAATGCCAAAAATGTTGATGGCTCACATAGAACTCTGCAGAGCCTAATCTCATTCCCCAGACTCTGCTACAGCCCTTCCTGGCACTGTGAATAAGCAGCCAGGTACAGGCCTTGGTCAACTGTGCTCATTTGGGGATTAAGTCAACTTGTTTTATTATTATACAAAACCATGAAGGAAACTCAGTCTCTTTCCATTAAAAATAGTACCTTGTGCAAATAATAAATGCTGGAAAGTGTGTGGAGAAAAAGTAACCCTCCTACACTGTTGGTGGGAATGTTAATTGGTGCAGCCACTATGTGGAACAGTATGGAGGTTCCTTAAAAAACTGAAAACAGAGCTACCATATGCTCCAGCAATCCCACTCCTGAGCATATATCCAGAGAAAATCATAATTCAAAAAGACACATGCACTCCAATATTCATTGCAGCACTGTATACAATAGCCAGGTCATGGAAGCAACCTAAATGTCCATCAACAGAGGAATGGATAAAGAAGATGTGGTACATATATATAATGGAATATTACTCGGCCATAAAAAGGAATGAAATTGGGTCATTTGTAGAGACATGGATGGATCTAGAGACTGTCATACAGCGTGAAGTAAGTCAGAAAGAGAAAAACAAATATCGTATATTAATGCATATATGTGGAATCTAGAAAAATGGTACAGATGAGTGAAGTAAGTCAGACAAAGCC
The DNA here is from genome assembly GCF_937001465.1 of Orcinus orca. Lineage (NCBI taxonomy): Eukaryota > Metazoa > Chordata > Mammalia > Artiodactyla > Delphinidae > Orcinus > Orcinus orca. The sequence continues at coordinate 100,452,974 of NC_064580.1, read as the reverse complement.
AAATATCATATGATATCACTTATATGGGGAATCTAAAAAACTAATATAAATGAACTTATTTACAAAACAAATAGATTCACAGACATACAAAACAAACTTATGGTTACCAAAGGGGATACTGGTGGCAGGGGGGCGGGTGGGGATAAATTAGGAATTTTGGATTAACATATACACACTACTATATATAAAATAGATAAACAACAAGGACCTGCTGTTCAGCACAGGGAAGTAAATTCAAGGTCTTGTAATAATCTATAATGGAAAAGAACCTGAAAAGGAATATGTATATACAACTGAATCACTTTGCTGTATCCGAAGCTGACACAACCTTGTAAATTAACTCTACTTCCAAAAAAAAAAGACAAAAAATAAGAATTAAGGAATTAAAAAAAGGTATCTTGTGGGTTAATGCAGTCCCTTTAGATAATTCTCAGTGTTTCAGAGTTTCAACCCTCCCCCGCCCACCAACCCCCAACACACCAGCCACCTCTATGTCCTTCCTCTCTAAGATGGCGACTGAGAGGGAGCAACCCATAGACATAGGTATCCTTGTGTGGCTCCTCACTGGCCTCTACGGTAATGCCCTCAGCAATGCTCTCTCCCCCCACAACATTGGGCACACTGTTGGCATTTAATGATGAAGTCTGGGGCTTGTGGAATATAGCATCTATGGTCACAGCCCATGTAGGCCCAGGGTTTTTCATCACCTTGCTGTCTTGGTCCCACTTCTCCCCCTACCTGCCTTTCAGATCTTCTGAATCTCAGCCACATTCTCCATCCAGCCCGTAGATGAGGCTGTCTAACTGCAATCTCTGCCATGTGGTCACTTTGCTCCTCATGGCAGTGGCCCCATGGCAGACATGCTGGCTTTCAACATTCAGCTATTTTCCATGTCCTCCACTGGGAACATGTAGAAGCTTCTGGATCAGTGTATGCCAGGTAGGAGCTGAGGTAGACATGACTCTCCCTCTGCCTAGATATGTCATGTATCCATTTCTTTTCTGTTATCATCACGTCTTGTTAGTGAGGGGGCACAAAAAGGTGGTGTCTCTGAGTTCCAAAGACCAAATTGGGCATAATTCCACCTATTTTCAATTTTCCCCCAAACTTGGTTAGAAAAATGTTTGTCAAACCTTCACTCACCCCCTCAGGTTCCACTCTTACGCTGGTGAGATGGAGCGGGGAGGAGGAACACTGGTGTCTGGCCTCTTATACTCTACCTTCTTTCCCTCTCCCTCCCACCTCTCAGAATGCTCCACTTTTGTTCCTGGAGAGTGTACCCTTCACTTGAATCATATACTGAGTTCTCCCAATCTAGTAAAGCTCTAGAAAGTCAGAGCTGCCTCTTAAAAAAAACCCCAAAAAACAAAACAGCTTCATTGAGGTATAATTTACATACCATGTGATGACTTTTTAGTAAAGTCATCAAGTTATATAACTATCACTATATTTCCAGTTTTAGAATATTTTCATTATCCCAATAAAATAATTCATGCTCATGTACAGTTAATCTGCTTTTCTAGGCTCCAGGCAACTACTAATCTGCTTTCTGCCTCTATGGATTTGCCTATCCTGGACATTTCATACAAATGGAATCATATGATATGTGGCCTTCTGTGTCTGGCTGCTTTTACTTAGCATATTGTTTTGGAGGGTAATTCATGTTGTAGCATGTATTAGCACATCATTCCTTTGTAAGCCTGAAAAATATTCCGCTGTATGGATATACCACATTTTATTTATTCATTAATCTGTTGATAGAAATTTGGATTATTTCCACTGTTTGCCTATTGTGAATAGTGCTGCTTTGAACATTGATATATGGTGAAAGGAGGAGGCGCTTAGGTGTAAAGCCTGACTCTACCATTTAGTAGCTATATAATGTTAAGCAAGGTGTTCGTCCTCCCTAAGCCTCAGGATCCTCAACTGTAAAATGAACTCAGTATCCTCCTTTGCTTCACAGGGTTGTTGAGTTATCAAATTATATAGCATCTGTAAAGCATCTAGCACATGGCAGGTACTCAGCATATGATAGCTCTTATTATTGTGTACAACAGCATGTTTTTTAAATGAAGATGACATGTTAGAAACTGGATGCCATTCACTGGCATTCATGAATGTAGATTTCATAAAGTTAGCAGGACACTTATACTTAAGACGAGCTGTGTGCCTCATCCAGAAGATGACTAGTAGACTTGAGCTTGAGATATGGCAAAAAATGCTCATGGAAGGAGGTAGGAAGGATATTTACCACAGGTAAATAAAGAAAAGCTATTTGATCCCCAGCAAATCACAACTTTCTCTTCAAGCCATGGTGGGACATATAAAAGGTACTGTGCAAACTGCATGTTGGCCTTACATGGTGCCCTCTTCCCATTCCTTTACAGGCACACTGACTGCTGTCATTTAAACATCCTCAGCCTGCTCTCAACTCAGGGAGGGTTCACTTGCTGGTCTCTTCACCTGAAACTATCTTCCCTGGGATACTGTGTGACTTACAACCTCAATTCCTTCAGATTTTTCCTTAAATGTCACCTTTTCAGTGATGTTTTCCCTAATCACCCAATTTTTTTTGAATTTTATTTTATTTATTTTTTTATACAGCAGGTTCTTATTAGTTATCCATTTAATACATGTTAGTGTATATATGTCAATCCCAATCACACGATTCATCCCACCACAACCACCACCACCCCCGCCAGTTTTCCCCCTTGGTGTCCATACCTGTGTGTCTCAATTTCTGCCCTGCAAACCGATTCATCGATACCATTTTTCTAGGTTCCACATATATGCGTTAATACACGATACTTGTTTTTCTCTTTCTGACTTACTTCATGCTGTATGACAGTCTCTAGATCCATCCACGTCTCAACAAATGACCCAATACCGTTCCTTTTTATGGCTGGGTAATATTCCATTGTATATATGTACCACATCTTCTTCATCCATTCGTCTGTCAACGGGCATTTAGGTTGTTTCCATGACCTGGCTATTGTAAACAGTGCTGCAATGAACATTGGGGTGCATGTGTCTTTTTGAATTATGGTTTTCTCTGGGTATATGCCCAGGAGAGGGATTGCTGGGTCATATGGTAATTCTATTTTTAGTTTTTTAAGGAAACTCCATACTGTTCTCCATAGTGGCTGTATCAATTTACATTCCCACCAACAGTGCAAGAGGGTTCCCTTTTCTCCACACCCTCTCCAGCATTTGTTGTTTGTAGATTTTCTGATAATGCCCATTCTAACTGGTGTGAGGTGATATCTCATTGTAGTTTTGATTTGCATTTCTCTAATGATTAGTGATGTTGAGCAGCTTTTCATGTGCTTCGTGGCCATCTGTATGTCTTCTTTGGAGAAATGTCTATTTAGGTCTTCTGCCCATTTTTGGATTGGGTTGTTTTCTTAATATTGAGCTGCATGAGCTGTTTATATATTTTGGAGATTAATCCTTTGTCCACTGATTCGTTTGCAACTATTTTCTCCCATTTTGAGGGTTGTCTTTTCATCTTGTTTATGGTTTCCTTTACTGTGCAAAAGCTTTTAAGTTTGATTAGGTCTCATTTGTTTATTTTTTATTTTATTTCCATTTCTCTAGGAGGTAGGTCAGAAATGATCTTGCTGTGATTTATGACATAGATTGTTCTGCCTATGTTTTCCTCTAAGAGTTTGATGGTTTCTGGCCTTACATTTAGGTCTTTAATCCATTTTGAGCTTATTTTTGTGTATGGTGTTAGGGAGTGATCTAATCTCATACTTTTACATGTGCCTGTCCAGTTTTCCCAGCACCACTTATTGAAGAGGCTGTCCTTTCTCCACTGTACATTCCTGCCTCCTTTATCAAAGATAAGGTGACCATATGTGCGTGGGTTTATCTCTGGGCTTTCTATCCTGTTCCATTGATCTATCTTTCTGTTTTTGTGCCAGTACCATACTGTCTTGATTACTGTAGCTTTGTAGTATAATCTGAAGTCAGGGAGCCTGATTCCTCCAGCTCCGTTTTTCGTTCTCAAGATTACTTTGGCTAATCGGGGTCTTTTGTGTTTCCATACAAATTGTGAAAGTTTTTGTTCTAGCTCAGTGAAAAATGCCAGTGGTAGTTTGATAGGGATGGCTTTGGATCTGTAGATTGCTTTGGGTAGTAGAGTCATTTTCACAATGTTGATTCTTCCAATCCAAGAACATGGTATATCTCTCCATCTGTTTGTATCATCTTTAATTTCTTTCATCAGTGTCTTATAATTTTCTGCATACAGGTCTTTTGTCTCCTTAGGTAGGTTTATTCCTAGATATTTTATTCTTTTTGTTGCACTGGTAAATGGGAGTGTTTTCTTGATTTCACTTTCAGATTTTTCATCATTAGTGTATAGGAACGCCAGAGATTTCTGTGCATTAATTTTGTATCCTGCTACTTTACCAAATTCATTGATTAACTCTAGTAGTTTTCTGGTAGCATCTTTAGGATTCTCTATGTATAGTATCATGTCATCTGCAAACAGTGACAGCTTTACTTCTTCTTTTCCGATTTGGATTCCTTTTATTTCCTTTTCTTCTCTGATTGCTGTGGCTAAAACTTCCAAAACTATGTTGAATAAGAGTGGTGAGAGTGGGCAACCTTGTCTTTTTCCTGATCTTAGTGGAAATGGTTTCAGTTTCTCACCATTGAGGATGATGTTGGCTGTGGGTTTGTCATATATGGCCTTTATTATGTTGAGGAAAGTTCCCTCTATGCCTACTTTCTGCAGGGTTTTTATCATAAATGGGTGTTGAATTTTGTCAAAAGCTTTCTCTGCATCTATTGAGATGATCATATGGTTTTTCTCCTTCAATTTGTTAATATGGTGTATCACGTTGACTGATTTGCATATATTGAAGAATCCTTGCATTCCTGGAATAAACCCCACTTGATCATCGTGTATGATCCATTTAATGTGCTGTTGGATTCTGTTTGCTAGTATTTCGTTGAGGATTTTTGCATCTATATTCATTAGTGGTATTGGCCTGTAGTTTTCTTTCTTTGTGACATCCTTGTCTGGTTTTGGTATCAGGGTGATGGTGGCCTCGTAGAATGAGTTTGGGAGTGTTTCTCCCTCTGCTATATTTTGGAAGAGTTTGAGAAGGATAGGTGTTAGCTCTTCTCTAAATGTTTGATAGAATTTGCCTGTGAAGCCATCTGGTCCTGGGCTTTTGTTTGTTGGAAGATTTTTAATCACAGTTTCAATTTCAGTGCTTGTGATTGGTCTGTTCATATTTTCTATTTCTTCCTGATTCAGTCTCGGAAGGTTGTGCATTTCTAAGAATTTGTCCATTTCTTCCAGGTTGTCCATTTTATTGGCATAGAGTTGCTTGTAGTAATCTCTCATGATCTTTTGTTTTTCTGCAGTGTCAGTTGTTACTTCTTTTTCATTTCTAATTCTATTGATTTGAGTCTTCTCCCTTTTTTTCGTGATGAGTCTGGCTAATGGTTCATCAATTTTATTTATCTTCTCAAAGAACCAGCTTTTAGTTTTATTGATCTTTGCTATTGTTTTCTTTGCTTCTATTTCATTTACTTCTGCTCTGACTTTCATGATTTCTCTCCTGTGCTAACTTTGGGTTTTGTTTGTTCTTCTTTCTCTAGTTCCTTTAGGTGTAAGGTTAAGTTGTTTATTTGAGATTTTTCCTGTTTCTTGAGGTAGGGTTGTATAGCTATAAACTTCCCTCTTAGAACTGCTTTTGCTGCATCCCATGGGTTTTGGATCATCGTGTTTTCATTGTCATTTGTCTCTAGGTATGTTTCAATTTCCTCTTTGATTTCTTCAAAGATCTCTTGGTTATTTAGTAACGTATTGTTTAGCCTCCCTGTGTTTGTGTTTTTTATGGTTTTTCCCTGTCATTGATTTCTAATCTCATAGTGTTGTGGTCAGAAAAGATTCTTGATATGATTTCAATTTTCTTAAATTTACTGAGGCTTGATTTGTGACCCAAGATGTGATCTATCCTGGACAATGTTCCGTACACACTTGAGAAGAAAGTGTAATCTGCTGTTTTTGGATGGAATGTCCTATAAATATCAATTAAATCTATCCGGTCTATCGTGTCATTTAAAGCTTCTGTTTCCTTATTTATTTTCATTTTGGGTGATCTGTCCATTGGTGTAAGTGAGGTGTTAAAGTCCCCCACTATTATTGTGTTACTGTCAATTTCCTCTTTTAGAGCTGTTAGCAGTTGCCTTATGTATTGAGGTGCTCCTATGTTGGGTGCGTATATATTTATAATTGTTATATCTTCTTCTTGGATTGATCCCCTGATCATTATGTAGTGTCTTTCCTTGTCTCTTGTAACATTCTTTATTTTAAAGTCTATTTTATCTAATATGAGTATAGCTACTCCAGCTTTCTTTTGATTTCAATTTGCATGGAATATCTTTTTCCATCACTTCACTTTCAGTTTGTATGTGTCCCTAGGTCTGAAGTGGGTCTCTTGTAGACAGCGTATATATGGGTCTTGTTTTTGTATCCATTCAGCAAACCTGTGTCTTTTGGTTGGAGCATTTAATCCATTCACGTTTAACGTAATTATCGATATGTGTGTTCCTATGACGATTTTCTTAATTGTTTTGGGTTTGTTTTTGTAGGTCCTTTTCTTCTCTTGTGTTTCCTACCTAGAGAAGTTCCTTTAGCATTTGTTGTAGAGCTGGTTTGGTGGTGCTGAATTCTCTTAGCTTTTGCTTGTCTGTAAAGCTTTTGATTTCTCCATCAAATCTCAATGAGATCCTTGCTAGGTAGCGTAATCTTGGTTGTAGTTTCTTTCCTTTCATCACTTTAAGTATATCATGCCATTCCCTTCTGGCTTGCAGAGTTTCTGCTGAGAATTCAGCTGTTAACCTTATGGGAGTTCCCTTGTATGTTATTTGTCGTTTTTCCCTTGCTGCCTTCAATAATTTTTCTTTGTCTTTAATTTTTGCCAATTTGATTACTATGTGTCTCGGTGTGTTTCTCCTTGGGTTTATCCTGTATGGGACTCTCTGCTTCCTGGACATGGGTGGCTATTTCCTTTCCCATGTTAGGGAAGTTTTCAACTGTAATCTCTTCAAATATTTTCTCGGGTCCTTTCTCTCTCTCTTCTCCTTCTGGGACCCCTATAATGGGAATGTTGTTGCGTTTAATGTTGTGCCAGAGGTCTCTTAGGCTCTCTTCATTTCTTTTCATTCTTTTTTCTTTATTCTGTTCCATGGCAGTGAATTCCACCATTCTGTCTTCCAGGTCACTCATCCGTTCTTCTGCCTCAGTTTTTCTGCTATTGATTCCTTCTAGTGCATTTTTCGTTTCAGTTATTGCATTGTTCACCTCTATTTGTTTGTTCTTTAATTCTTCTAGATCTTTGTGAAACATTTCTTGCATCTTCTCAATCTTTGCCTCTATTCTTTTTCCGAGGTCCTGGATCATCTTCACTATCATTATTCTGAATTCTTTTTCTGGAAGGTTGCCTATCTCCACTTTATTTAGTTGTTTTTCTGGGGTTTTATCTTATTCCTTCATCTTGTACATAGCCCTGTGCGTTTTCATCTTGTCTTTTTTTTCTGTGAATGTGGTTTTTGTTCCACAGGCTGCAGGATTGTAGTTCTTCTTGCTTCTGCTGTCTGCCCTCTCCCTAATCACCCAATTTAAAGTAGCCCCTTAGCACTCCTTACTCCACTTTCTTGCTTGTGTTATTTTCTCCATATCACTTTTCACCATCTAATATACTGTCTAATGGCAGCTCCAGGAGGGTAGGGTTTTTACCATTATTGTTCAGTTCTACATCTCCAGTGCTCAAAACGGTATCTGGCATATTGTAGGTGCTGAGAAAAAATTGTTTTTTCAAAGAACAACTGATTTTACTCAATGTCAGTACATTCACATGCCCAGGATAAATGGTCAAAGAAACTACAACAAAGGGAATGGGGAAGAGAAATGAATGTGAAGTGAGGAGTGAGGCAGACTCTCATAGAGCTCCTTCCTCTATGCATTATTCTAGAGGCCTGCTGATAAGGTCTACAGATCAGTGGAAATATGTAAAAGAACAATTGATTTCCAGTTACAAGAGGCAAAAATCAGGGAGTCTGGGTCACATTTGAGATCTTGTTTACTTTGGCTTTTACTCCAAGTAGATCGGCAGCTCAAAGGATACAAATGAGTTAAAGATACCAGGGTTGACTTTTCTGACCATGGTCTCCCTTGCATGTCTCAGAGGCATACCCTAAGTTCTGTAGACTAGGCATCCCACACAGAGGGAAACACCCACCAGGTTAGGAGAGGAGTGAACTTTGAGCCTGCTGTATTTTACACCTTCCTTCCCCCCATATTCAGCACCTAGAGATAACTCATACTGCTATAGAAGGCAGTAATTCCTCTATTCAGGAAGTCATAGCATCCAGGCCCAATTTCGGCACTGGGGCCTTAAAGTCTTTGCTGTACCAGCACTGGGGCAATCTCTGATTTTCTGTGCCTATACTACAGGATCTAAGAGTTTTCCATTTTTGTCCTCACTAGGGCCTCCTTTGGTCATGTCCAGCCATGGCAAATTACTCCAGGTGCAGCTGATGTGTGATAGCATATTGGCAAGAGCAAAAGAAGAAAGGCAGATGCATTCACAATATATAAAGAGCATGCTTAAGAGGCAGGAGCCGACATTGGTGAAAGAAAGCATAAAGCTATAAATATGGTGGCTCAAGTGAGAAGTGTCATTGTGGGAGATGGAAAGGTGGAAGAAGAGCCAGAGTTCTTGACTATTGTTTTTGGGGAAATATGATAATAAAAGAAATTGGTTCGTGGGAATAAAGACATCAGAAAATGAAAGGACCATGTGGAGTTTGGGGAGTTTTTCAATAAGAAATTATAGGATTCATCAAGAAATTTCTGGTGCCAGTTCCCTGTTCACTGCATGGCTCCCTTCACAGTATTACGTCTGCTGGTGGGGACCTTTGGCATGACCCTCAGGAATTATAGTGAGAAGGCAGGTTGTCACCAGAGAAAGAAAGGTTGGATGCGATCAGTAAAGGATTCTGTGACTTCTGAGCTTTAGTGCTTCAAGTTTAAGCAAGTAGAAAACAGTAATTGGAGGCTAGCTTCCAATTTGCCAGTCCATGTAGAACATAGACTCAGAAAATGTCACACAAGAACTTTTCAGCCAATATTATGAGAGAAAAAAATAGCAAGTTAATGGCCATAAAGAGTTTACGGGGTCCTGTTAAACAGAGTGGAGTTATGAGGGTCAAAGACAAAAAAATCATAATTTGAGTGACGAAAGAGTTGAGCACCTGAACAGGTGACTCGCATCCCGGAAATAATGATAAATAAGGATAACAATGGGTACTACAGAGTACTGAGTTCATGAGGAATCTATAAATACTCCCTATGAGCTTATTATTGAATTTGCTCATGGGAAATTTATAAATATAAAATGTTTATAATAAAGGAAAAGACTGCCCTTTCTTTAGTCAGTTCCAAGCAGTGAACAAGGAACCATGGGGACTTCCCTGGCGGTCCAGTGGTTAAGACTCTGCGCTTCCAGTGCATGGAGCATGGGTTCAATCCCTGGTCAGGGAACTAAGATCCCACATGCCACACGGCGTGGCAAAAAAACAAAACAAAACAAGGAACAATGGAAATGATTTTAAGGCACTGGTCCCATGGAAAGCAGTGCCAAGTTGGGAGATGAAGCTGGTTATATTCACATTATTCTTGGTTTCTTCCATATTTTCCTATGATTTAGTGGTGCCAAAAGGGACATAAGGGGGCAGTGGGAGGAGGAGGGCTCCTCTAGATACCTAAGTAGGGAAGATCCAGTGCCTCAGATTAATTTCATATGTAGAACTTTTTCCAAATCGGTCAGAATGTACTGAAGTACAGAGAAGATTGTTAATCTGCAATCAAAAATAAATAGAGTAATTTTTAAAAGCAACATTGTTTTCAACAATAACAATATGGTGTGTGGAAAGAACATGAGTCTAAGAATCCACGCCAGTTCTATTCCTAAGTCTGCCCCTGCCAGGCACAGCAGACAACCAACATGTGCTGCTCCCTCCTAAGCCTAAATGGCCAATTAATTGGGCATGACAAGATCAAAATAAGGAAAAGTCTACATTTCCACAGAATCCAAGGAAGGGAGCCCTCCAAATGACAAAGACTTTGCATGATTCCTGCACCCATATCCTACTTCTTGCCTAGTGATATTATGGATGAAGTGTCCTTATTCCCACTTTATTAGGAATCTTACACTATTATCTATTTTTCTCCTTTATCTTCAATTTCCTGTGATCTTTTGGCTCATTCCCATTGCCATTTAAATAGAGTCTAGTTTCTCCCATCTTGATAAACACTGCTGGGACCCTACATACCCCTTCCATATTGCTGAAATGTTCATTCAGGGTGAAATAAGGTACAGATGTAAAATAAATCTAATATAAATGAGGTTAAGTAAAAACGTTGTAGTCCTAAGTCTGAACATGGATATTGTTTGAAAGCAATGAAAGCAGTATCAGAGTTGGAAGATGAAGCTGGTTAGACTGGCACTATCCTTGGTGTCCTCCGTATTTTCCCATGTTTCTTTTGTGTCTCAGAGTATCATTCCTTTGCTCTGTGATTAAGAATTGTGTGGTTCATGGGAATATAAATTAATGAGACTCATTTTCCCATGCAACAAATATATTCACTAAGGAATTTATACATTTTGTTCTGAGGTAATTTTTTTTCCTGAGGTGATTTTTTTTTCCTGAGGTAATTTTTGTACAACAAAAGGCCTGGAGTGGTTCCCAAAGTATCAATTTGTTAGTCTGTGCCAAATAAGATATCGGAATAAACATAACAAAAGTAATCCAAAAGAGCCAATTTGATGGCATGTCCTTATTGTGGAGAATAACAGGTGACTGTAAATCCACACTTCTGTTTGAAAATCAGAAGTATGGGCTATGTCTAGATACTTGATTTTTAGAACTGCATCCAAGTTAGGTCTTTAATAATGGACACTAAGTCCTTATGTCATGCTATCTCCACCCTCAAGTGTCACTGAATTGCAGACAACGAAGATTTCTCATAATTAACCACATTTGAAATTCCTGGCACAAATTTCCTCTTGATGAAAGGTCAGGTACCAAACTTAGGTCGGAAATACACATTCCCATTAGGAGATGTAAACTGTTATATAGAGAATGGATAAACAACAAGGTCCTTCTGTACAGCACAGGGAACTATATTCAATATCCTGTGATAAACAATAATGGAAAAAATATTAAAAAAGAATGTCTGTATGTGTATAACTGAGTCACTTTGCTGCACAGCAGAGATTACCACAACACTGTAAATCAGCTATACTTCAATTAAAAAAATAAAATTAAAAAAAAGAAATATACATTCCCAGATGTCATCCCCCAAAATACATGAACTCATAATGGAGAGATATCGATACAGTTTTTTCCCAATTGCCTTTGCAAAGGATGTATGATATATTGATGAAAAGTTGAAACGTAGCATCATCTACATTATAATGTTTAGTTTCATCTTGAAGTGGTTTATACACTGGCAAGTGAGGATAGCCATCTATCATAGTATAGAATTCGGTACATGTGAAAAAGAATTATAAGAAATATTAAAGCTATGTGACTGAATCACATCACATATTCCATTAAATTGTGGAACAGTTTTAATTAATCAAGAATGAGCCAAAACCATGAAAAATGAACTCAAGAGACTTGAAAGTTAGAATTGTAAAGACCAAAACTAAATATTTTTTATTGTGCCTTGAGATAGTTACTAAGAGTTTTACTGTGGATAATTTTTATGTCCATGTTGAACACTCATTATGGCAGAAAGAAATTTACTTCTCAACACTTGTGCTTTCTAAAGGATAGAACAAGACAAAGAGATTGCACCATCTTGGTTTGGGGTTATAATGAAGGCTATTTAAAAAGAGTCTTTGGATGATTACTATTTTTCATCTTCTTTTCCTACATGCCTCTCTGTTAATATGATACTAACTGCCTCAGTCAGGCTTGGTGAGATTGGCCAGGTCAGCAAGGCCTAGAAATGGGCCAACCGGAGGAGGCTGATTCAGGTAGGTAGAGGGTTGACCTCAGGAAGATCACAGGACCCCGGTCATAAGCACTAGGGTTAATATACAGCCCTCCCATCTCCAAGAGCACTTTGGGTTGATGGTCATGGCCAGCCACCAGTTCTGTAGGAACTGAGTGCCAAGCAGAAACTCAGACATACAAGAAAGTATGTCTGTAAGAACTGGAGGGCAACTCAAGTGGCTTTACCAACAAGAACCACGTCAGAGACCTATGATGAGAACAAAGTGTAGAAATAGAGCAGGACCCTCCAACAGATCGACTTTATAACTGGACAGTATGTAGAGTTTCTTATATTCTCTTTGTCTGTGGCCTGATTTTCACCAGCGCTTTGGAGCAAGGTTAATCCTATCAGTGGGATTTTGCAGCCCTGATTGTGATGTTGAAGCCTGCTAGGCAGAATTAGGTAGGGCATTGCTCACTAAATAAGCAAGTTCTTTTAGTACAGGAGTTGCAAACTATGGCCTGCTGCCTGTTTTGCTGTGGTCCACAAGCTAAGAATAAGTTTTACATTTTTAAGTTGAAAAAAATCAAAAGTATATTTTTATGACACATGAAAATTTATGAAATTCAAATTCTAAGGTCCATAAATGAAGATTTATGGGAATGGAGCCACACCCATTTGTTTACATGTCGTCTATGGCTGCTTTTATGCTACAATGACAGAGCTGAGAACTCAAGACAGATACCATATGGCCTGCAAAGCCTCAGACGTGTGCTATCTGGACCTTTTTAGAAAAAGTTTGCCAACCCTGGTTTAGTGTATAAACTCCACTGATATACAGAAATCTCATAGCCCAATATTTAGGGCCAGATCATGTTTAATTCCTTAAGAAGTTGCAGTCAATTCTGGTGGAAGTTAGCAGTCAATGGGTATGATGTTTTTGCTACTATTTAAGCACTGGCAAATAGAGGAGTTGAATGAAACAAAGTATATGAAGTAGCCTTCTGTTAAACCCTGCCTTTCTTAGCTCTGCTCTGACAGAGGCTAGGAGTATTCTACCTCCTACATCTAGTGAGCCAAATCCTGCCTAAGAGAGCAGGATATTAGGCATCCCATGCTGCCAGTAGGAATAATAGAATAGACATTTCTACCCAAGGTCTCTATGTCTGATGTGTGCTCACTGAATTGCCTCCTCTTCCCTGACACAGTAGTGTTGGGCTAACCTCTGTGGTTTGGCTTTTGGCCCTGGTTCTCTGATTAGAGCTATAATTCTCAGCTTGAGGCTAGACCTTCCCCTGAGTTCCCTGCTGACTGGCTAGGGCACTGATTCTCAAAGAAATCCTTCCTACTGTATTGCCCCTGGGAGCCGGGTCCTGCTCTGCATGGCGTCCTCTTTTAGCTGGTCTCCTTCTCTAATCCTAATAGATGATCTGATACCAGTCTTGCCATCAAATGTTTAGTCCTGCTGCTTTCTCTTACCCCAACTCCATGACCTGATCATGTCTTTAATAAAGTGTGCCTCAACCTTTGAATCCTGATTTGATGTACTAAACTCAATCTTGAGGGTATAGTCCTACAACCAAGTTAGTCCATGTAATTTCAGTTAGGCCCTCTCCAAGATTCTTTCCTACCCCTTTCCTCTTGTTCCTTTTCCTGAGGTCTCAGCATGCATCATGGTCCAGTCTATATTACTTATTCAATACAATAGGCAATGGATCAGAGACAATTAGAGCTGGAAGGACTCTTACAAGTTACTTACAGATGAGAAGATCAATTAGGAGGTCCAAAAAAGGGAATACCCATATTAATTCAGTCTAAGAACTAAGGAATAAGGAGCCCCATATCCTCCAAGAGTTGTCTTGGAAATAAAAACTAAATCAAATGTAGTAAACTGTCTTCAATGAGTCAAAATAAATTCTGAATTTATTTTTTTTGGCCCATCATAAAAAAGCCAAATAAACGAAAGTGAGGAGAAATCAAAATGAGTGTAATAAGTCTGCCCCCAAGAAGAATGAAACCCATAATTTGAGGCCAATATGCAAATAGGATTAGTTTTGCTAAGATACCTCATGGCCTACCACTTCAGTTCCCTTTTTAATTTTTGACAATTGTCTCATGAATTAAATGACCACTTTAATGCCTAAATCTTTACAAGGAAAATCTCCAAATAAAATCTCAAATTGTACTTGCTCACTTGCATTCCAATTTAACGACCAGAACAGCAGAAGAACTGACCAAATCAGAAAGGATTCCAGCTTCCAATTAGTCCCGCTCTATCTACAGAGGCTAAGTGAAAGGAGAACTGAGACATTTATGGCAATTGCCCATGGAAATTAGGCAAAAATTCCCCGCTATCATGGGAAAGTGGTGGTGGAGGTAGAGTGGGAATAGAAATTTGCATAGAATCCACCTCCCCTGGCTAATTATTCAGAACTGTTTCCCTGTAGGGACACAGTCCATATCTTGTGTGTGACTGCTGAACCAGACCACAGCATAGCAGGTCCAATCAGTTAAGCAATCTTAAAGATCAGTTGATGCATCTTCCCTCTGGGTTCATGCTGCTGTGAATGGTCACAAAATCATGAAGATGGTTGAATTATTTGATTAATCATGCCTCAATGTTCAATGTAGCTACCACATGTAGATTATATATAATTACATTTATTGTAACAGTTCATGCTCTGCCCTAACACTTCTAATATTTGAAAAGTTTAATAGCTCTTGGCTGGCTATGGCCAAGCACATAGTAGGCAGAATAAATATCTGTTGACTGGCATTTAATGACTAACTGTACAAAGTGTAATAGTATAATGTAGACATTCTCTTGAAAGTAGAAGTATGCCTTGGATTAGGCCAGTGGTTCTTAACAAGGGATGATTTTGCCACCCACTCCCGGGGGCATTGGACAATGTCTTGAGACATTTGGGGCTGGCCTAGCTGAGAATGGCAGTGCTTCTGGCATTATTGGGTAGAGGCCAGGGATGCTGCTAAACAAGCCACAGTGCACAAGATATGCCCTTGAAAAAATTTATCTGATCCAAAATGTTAAGAGTCCCCGGCTGAGAAATTCCAGATTAGGCAAATAAGAGATATGGAATAGGGCTTCCCTGGTGGCGCAGTGGTTAAGAATCCGCCTGCCAATGCAGGGGACACGGGTTCGATCCCTGGTCCAGGAAGATCCCACATGCTGCGGAGCAACTAAGCCTGTGCACCACAACTACTGAGCCTGCGAGCCACAACTACTGGGTCCATGTGCCACAACTACTGAAGCCCACACACCTAGAGCCCGTGCTCTGCAACCAGAGAAGCCACCGCAATGAGAAGCCCACAATGAAGAGTAGCCCTCACTCGCCACAGCTAGAGAGGGCCCGCGCACAGCAATGAAGACCCAATGCAGCCAAAAATGAATAAATAAAATAAATAAATTTATAAAAATAAATAAATAAAAGAGGAGGCTAGAACCCAGGGTGACGTATCAGAAAACTAAAAAAACACAATGTCCTGAACTCAATAATTATTTTTTTAAAAAAAAGAGAGAGATGGAATAATTTAGCTTTTAAAAAGTAGATAAGGAGGGATGAATAGGTAGAACACAAAGGATTTTTAGGGCAGAGAAACTGCTATGCACGATACTATAATGGTGGATACATGCCATCATACCTTTGTCAAAACCCATAGAATTCTCAATACCCAGAGTGAATCCTAGTAATATAAACTACGGACTTTGGGTGATAAAGATGCGTCAGTGTAGGTTCATTGACTGCAACAAATGGTGCAGGATGTTGACAGTGGGGGAGGCTATGTGTGTGTAGGCAGCGGGTACATGGGAACTCTCCGTACTTTCTGCTCAGTTTTGCTGTGAACCTAAAAATGCTGTAAAAAATAGTCCATTTTTCAACAAGTAGATGAGTAGCTGGGAAGAGAATTTTGGTTTTCAAAAATTAGTCAGGTTGTCATTATTCTAAAATATTTTGGAGGAAACTGAAGATTTATAAGATTTACTTTATGCTTCAAAGTGACAAATATTGTCATGTAACATATTTTTCTTGTTTCTTTCCACGTAGTTTGTAGGGTTTTTTTAAAGGAAATTATTTCCATTAGCCACCTTAATTAACACCAGTTTCAAATGGCACTTGTGGTACTCTCAAATGTATGTTTTTCCCCAGCCCAGGGCCTGATCCCATAACTGGTTTCTGAAGTTGAGTTTCTGAATCAGTTTAGGAAAACCTACTTGTAATTTTCCTTCTTTATTACTAGCAATGAAGAGCTGAAAAGGAGCTTCCAGTACGCTGCTTTTTGCAATGCACACGAGGGCAATTATAAATTCACCTAAATCCAGTATCAGGATCTAAAATTTTTTGTGATGCAAGAGGAGGAAAAAAGAGTGCTGGTGAAAGAAACTTCAGTCTGCAGCCTGCTAGACTTACTAGGAAAGATAGTACTATCTCCCATATCTAAAATCCCATTCACAAATAACAGCATGATCTACAAAAGTTATTTCCAGTAGGCTCATGGCTACAAAAAAATCTCTCAATAAATCCTATTTTTCAGCAGACACTTCTTGAATTACTGAAATATGAACATTGAGGACTTTTAACATTTGCTGGTATTTTCATTATTTTTTCATTTTTAAGACTTCAGTAATTAAATGTCAAGCACTGTAATAACAAAGTGATAAGATTATAAATTTAAACTCATGAAAATGCAGGAAATATGCAGAACTCTCTAAAAGAGTAACAGGACACGTCCCAAGCTGTGTCTGACTATTAAAATTATAGGAAATAGTTCGTTCAAGAATCAACATTATTTATCACAATAGCATTTGGAATTTTATGCTATTATCATGGCCTATATATCATTGTGACTTCTATGAAAAATTTTTAGCTTTTCTTTTTGCCAAGTTCAAACACCTAACCTAATATTTCATTTCCAGGTATTTTTTTCAGTACTTAGAACCATAGTCTATTATCACAGATATAGTTTATGAATAAGTAAAGCTTCCTACTTCCTCTACTGAACGCCTCAAGGTCAGGAACCATGTCTTATTCATCTAATAGCATGATGTCTATCTAGCATACTTCCTGGCATCAGAGGTTACCAATGAATATTTATTGAATTTTATTGACTATACAAACATTAACTGCTTCTAATTGTTCTTATGTGAAAATAAAACTTCAGGTAATTACACTGCATTAAGCCCTATCCTTTGTTCATTTAAACTTCATGTGTTTAGTTTAGATTTTCAGGAAATAGTAAATGGTTTTCTCATATATAAGTAAAAGTTCTTAAACTATGTTCTGCAGATATCATTTTTATTTGAAAACAATTACGATAAAGAAGTGACCTAACATTTTTACCTCATGAATTATTAGATAGCTAATATACCAGTAACTCCATCAATGTAAAACATACAAGATTTATAATTTCATACTCTATTTACCAAATACTCCCCTAAATTGGTTCTATATGATTATTAAGATTTAGCCCATTGCCAGCCACCCGTCAAATGTTGATCCAATTTGTTCAGTTACTTCTGGTAATAAGATCACCAAGATCAGCTAGAATTGCTGACTAGAGAAGGATTTTTCCATAATGATAGTCAAAGGATTCATTCAGCCCCCAAAACCCAATAGTACTGATTGATCTACTGTTTTGAATATTATACAGAATTTGTTTTTTGTTCTTCTTCTTTTTGGGTAGGCATAATATGAGGGAGAGATTTAATTCCTAAAATGATAGAGGGAGAAGAGATTTTTCTTTATAGAGGTAGAATGTGATATATGGTTATCTTTGCTTTTCTTTTAGGAAATTTGTACCACAGACTGATGTACAATTTAAAATCTTGATGACAACTGATAAAAAGCCACTCAAGACAGAATTGTAAGTTCTAACTTCATTCACAGTTCTAACTTGCTGTATGATGTTGAATCTTGTTTTTCTCCCCTTAGCTGTGGAAGGAAGAAAAACTTGAACTATTTTTTTTCTTTTAACTAATGCCTTCAAAAGTGAGAGTGATAACAACTCTGACTTTACTTAGTAGGGAATAGAATATTAGTGGTTCCTGTGTTTTCATCATTCCTCCCAGAGGTCTAAAAGAAACTTGATCTGAAAACTGAAAGTACATACTTGAAGAAAGATTTACCAAAAACTTAAATACCCAAACTACAACAACAATAACAACAGAAAAAAAAAAGAAATTGAATATTATTCACTTGAGAGTAGTTACAACCTCTCCCTGAGTGGAAACATTTGCAGTTAGATCTCATGAAGACAGTGCAAAGTTTATATCTTTGAATTCAGTGATCCTCAAACTTTAGTTGTGCATAGCAATCACCCAGGAAATTGTCATAGTGCAGATTCCAGATCCTCACTTCTGGAGATTTTGATGCAAAAGCAGTGTTTGAAATGGGATCTAGCTCTGTCCTCAATAGGGGGTTTTCTGAGGGTTTTTTTTTTAATAATTATTTTTTATATTTTGGCCACACCTCACAGCATGCAGGATCTCAGTTCCCTGATCAGGGATCAAACCCGGGCCCGCTGCAGTGGAAGCACGGAATCTTAACCACTGGACCACCAGGGAAGTCCCTAAGTTTTTTTTTTTTAATTGAGATATAATTTACATACTATACAAATTCACCAATTAAAAATGTACAATTCAAAGGGTTTTTTTTTTTAGTATATTCAGAGTTGTGCAACCATCAGTCCAATTTCATTTGAATATTTTCATCACCCTGAAAGAATACCCATTACCTATTAGTAGTCAGGTCCTGACAAACACTAATCTACTTTCTCTTTAACTTGCCTATTCTGTACATTTCATATGTGTCATTTGTGTCTGGCTTCTGTCACTTAGCATTATGTATTCAAGGTTCATCCATGTTGTAGCGTCTATCAGTACTTCATTCTTTTAATGCCAAGTAATATTCCATTGTGTGGATATACCACATTTTGTTTATCAGTTCATCAACTGATGGATATTTGGGTTGTTTCCATTTCTTGGGTATTATGAATAATGCTGCTATGAACATTCATGTTCAAGTTTCTGTATGATCATCATTTCTAAGTGTTTTCTTTTTTAAACTAGAAAGCTTTATTAAATTGGGGAAACATTTCTAGTCAAATACTCTTGTAACTAGCTACTGCTGGGCCATAAGAAAATGATGACCCATTAAAGCATTGGCTAGTGACTAGTGAGGGTTAATGGCTTTCGGAGGAACTTTCTTTTTTTTTTAACATCTTTATTGGAGTATCATTGCTTTACAATGGTGTGTTAGTTTCTGCTTTATAACAAAGTGAATCAGCTATACATATATATATATCCCCATATCTCCTCCCTCTTGCGTCTCCCTCCCATCCTCCCTATCCCACCCCTCTAGGTGGTCACAAAGCACTGAGCTGACCTCCCTGTGCTATGCAGCTGCTTCCCACTAGCTATCTTACATTTGGTAGTGTATATATGTCCATGCCACTCTCTCACTTTGTCCCAGCTTACCCTTCCCCCTCCCCGTGTCCTCAAATCCATTCTCTATGTCTGTGTCTTTATTCCTGTCCTGCCCCTAGGTTCTTCAGAACCTTATTTTTTTTTTTTTGGATTCCATATATATGTGTTAGCATACAGTATTTGTTTTTCTCTTTCTGACTTACTTCACTCTGTATGACAGTCTCTAGGTCCATCCACCTCACTACAAATAACTCAATTTCATTTCTTTTTATGGCTGAGTAATATTCCATTGTATACATGTGCCACATCTTCTTTATCCATTCATCTGTCAATGGACACTAGGTTGCTTCCATGTCCTGGCTATTGTAAATAGAGCTGCAATGAACATTGTGGTACATGACTCTTTGAATTATGGTTTTCTCAGGGTATATACCCAGTAGTGGGATTGCTGGGTCATATGGTAGTTCTATTTTTAGTTTTTTAAGGAACCTCCATACTGTTCACCATAGTGGCTGTATCAATTTACATTCCCACCAACAGTGCAGAAGGGTTCCTTTTTCACCACACCCTTTCCAGCATTTATTGTTTCTAGATTTTTTGGTGATGGCCATTCTTTCAGAGGAACTTTGATAGAATAGTTCACATTCTGTGGTAGCTGGGAAAGACAAAACAGAGACCAAAGAAAGAATGCAACTTTTTACCCTCATTAATATAAAAAAATATAGAAATGAGTGATTGCAAGAAGCAAACCAGACCTCCATAAAATGTCTGATCTCATCTGCCTTCTGACATAGTCAATAGCATAGTTTATTACAGTGGTTTTAAAGCAATAGTAGGAAAATTCAAATGCAGTTAACTTAACCAGTTCATTGTGTTAGAAAAATATCAAAATGTTTAAGAGGAAACTGATCCCTTAGAATAAGAAATGAACCTGAAAATAAAGAAATAAGAGAAGAGAATTGCTGTTATTTTTTCCCTCTTGCCCATCCTGAAAATACAGTATGCAATTCACACCAGCTCTAAGCTACACTGCTTTTTACCAATCTGCCCTCCAGCTCTTCCTTGTGTCAGCTGTGGAACCTATGCACACTTCTGTGGGTCAAATCAGGCCTAGTTATTCAACCTTCTAAACATCCCCTTAAATGCATGAATGGACTAAATCTATGATGGGAGTCCAAATCTCATCAACATAGATTTTAATCCTAGAAGGATCTAATCACCAGGAATTTAGGCTTTATTATTTCTACTATCATTAAACAATGATAATAAGTTTAATTTATTAGGGCCTTGTTCAACCATGTTTCATAAGTAACCGCAAAAGTCAACCATTTTAAATTTACTTTCTCCCAGTTTCTTTAACCTATTGCAAGACAGCCAGCTAGATTAACTGCGAACAAACTCCAATTTGGTTGTTTAAAAAATTAATTTTTAAAACTCTATCATTTTGAGTAATATTGACCAATCTTTAGGTTTTTTCACAAACCAAGTTATAGAGTTCTTTTATAGGCAAAAGTAGGCTGTGGGGATCTAAGTTTTTTTCAACTTATGAGAAATTAGAAATAAGGAAGAAAATAGCCCTGTTGATCTATCAGTCTAATAATCATCAGCACTATACCAAAGGATACTAAGACATGCTCCTTGCCCCAAAGAGCTAATATGTTCCTGCTAAGGAAAGCAAGACAGATGCATGAAGGAATTCAAGAATTCCATAATGTATTATATTATCTCTGCTAAAGGAATTCAGACACAGAAGAGATAAACATGGGCTCAAATAGTTAAAGATGACATCATGAATAAAGTAAGACTTAAGCTGGGTCTGTAGTTTGGGGAGGATCTGATCAAAATAAGGGAAGAGTAATACTAGAATGAGCAACAGTGTGAACAAAGGCTGAGTTGAAATATTTAACATAATGTGGAGTGGAGGACACTTGCTTAGAAACAAATGAAATTAGGCAGACATCCAGAAGCTGCTTCAGCCGAAACTAGGAGTGTCTCACCATAGCTGGGTGTGTCTAACTGGGTTTTATTCAAAGAGAGCTGTGTGACTGACCATTAAAGAAGTAGAGACCAGGAGTGGGGATATAGGGAATAGGGTGGGTAAGAAGCTTGCAGATGTGGCCAAGTCAATTCAAACAATAATTACCAAGTGCCTACTGTGCACATTCCAGGCACTGGTTCAGATGCTTTAGGGGTTATAAGGATGAATAGGAGTTCCTGATCTCATGGAGTTTACATGCACATTACTATGACACCAGGAAGAAAGTAATGTTTCAAATACAAACAAAGAACAACAAGGGCACAGAATAAACTTAATTCTACCAGTGTAAGAGAAAAAGTGACATTTAAATTTGACATTAAAAATATTAGGCTTTTGGCATTGATTAGGGGAATGTGTTTTTTCAAGGTAGAGGAGCCAACGGGGCAACGGAGTAAAGTAGGATATGTTTTGGGAAAGGCAAGAAGTTCAGCAAGTCAGGAAAGCAGGGTGCATAGAAGAACAGTGTAGGGATGTGTCAAAGCTGAAATGGTTGGTTAGGGCCATAGGGATGGGAAAAAAGAAAGGAATTTAGACTTAGCAGATGATTTGTAGCCACTGTAAGTTCTTGAGGGGAGACTGAATTGGTGTTCTCATATTTACTGTGTCTACCATATGAAAATCCATGAAAAGAGTGTGTACGAGTGGGTACTCTGGTAGCAGTATACAAAACAAATCTGAAAGCGGATGATATTGAGGTCAGGATGGTCAACTAGGAAGAAGACTATTATAGTAATCTAAAGGTAAAGAGATGAGGGAAGAATAATGGAAGGGGAAAAAAGAGATAGGAATCAATACATCAGACACATCTCAAAGAAAACTGTGTAATACTTGCTGGCTAATAGTGCATGTGGATGGTATAAAGTAGATGCAGGAGCTATAGATACCTGATGTATGGAACCCTAGTGATTAGGAAACTTGGTTTTAACTGGCAAATACAGAAATTATATTGCAAGAATAAACTGAATCGTGGTGGTTGAATGCCATGGTTTTTATTTATAGTTCATTTGAGCTATTAGGTGACCAGTACTCCATTGGCTTACTCAGATTGAAACATGGATTTGGGAGATAATTGAAGCCATGAGATTAAGTGAGCTTATGGAGAATGGGAGAAGGAAGGAAATAAACATTTTTTGAATGCCTACTGTGTTCCAAACAATGAATGAGAAGAGAAAAGAAGAGTGAAGAAGAGAGTCTTGGGGAAAAGTCCAAAGTTAAGGGTCAGAAAAGGGGTCAGCAAACAAGAAGGACTAAAAATTCTCAAAAGTGTAGAAAGGTAATATAATATGCACACAATGCTGCCTCTGAAAACAAAGAAGAACAATTTTAAGAAAACAGGGAAGGATTAAATAGTTTGAGTATTCAGAAAGATGGAAAATGGAAATAAAAGCTTTGCGTTTTGTGAGGATCCTTGGTGACATTTAATTCACTTGTATTCCACAAATATTTCTTGTGCATCTACTATGTACTTAGCACCAGAGGCCTGGAAACAGCCTCATGGAGATTGTAGTCTGGAAGAAGATAAGTAAACTGTCAATTACAAGGCAATCTGTTATGTTCAACATAGGGGAGACATAGGGTACTAATGTAGCACATAAGGAGGGCCACCTATCCCAGACCTGAGGATTCTGGAAGACTTTTTAAGAGGAAGTGATGTTTAAACTGGTACCTACAGGACAAGTTGGAATTAGCTAAATGAGAAGGAAGGGTGTGATCCAAGAAAGAAAAACCCGATGTGGTAATCCAGAGAGAAAAGAAAGTATGACCACTCAAGCAACTGAAAGAAGTAGTGGTCCAAGTGGGTGATTTTGTAGAACTATTGTTGAAGAGGTTAGCAGGGGCCAGATAATGAAGGATGTTATAGAGCCATGTCAAAGACTTTAAATTCAATCCAAATTGGTACTGGGAAGGTGCTGAAGGGTTTAAGCAGGAGAATGATATAATCAAATTTGAGTTTTAGAAAGATCCCTCTGACTGAATGTGCACAGTGGCAAGTTCAAGGTCAGGTTGACCAATTATGAGGCTGTTGTAACAGTTTGAGAGTTGATTCACTTTGTTATAAAGCAGAAACTAACACACTATTGTAAAGCAATTATACTCCAATAAAGATGTTTAAAAAAAGAGAGAGAGAGTTGATGGTGTCAGTAGAGATGGAGAGGAGTAGGTAGACTCAATAAATATGTAGGAGGTAGAATTGACAGTTCTTGGTAATTAGTTGGTAGTGGGAGGTTTTAGGAGAGCGAAGAGCCAAGGATGACATCAAAATTTTTGGCTTGGACAACTGAGTAAATGTTGATATAGGAAACACTTGTGGAGGAGTAGTTTTGAGAATAGAATATAATGAATTCAGTTTTGTTCATGTTGATTTTGAGGTACTCACTAGACATCCTGGTGGAAGTATATAGTAGGCGGTTGGCTAAATGTATCTCAAGTTCAGGAGAGATTTAATTCAGAGAGAGAGAGAGAGATTTTAGGGACAACAACAAGTAGTTGTTAGTTGAATCCATGAGAGAAAATGAAGTTTCCCTGGGTGAGGGTAGGGCAGGTTGCTGTTGAGTGTTGAGAAGAGAAGATGTCTGAGGACAAAACACTGAGCAATGTAAAGGTTTAAGGGGTGGGCAAGCAAAGAAGGTCCGATAAAAGAAACTGAGAAGGAAGTGTGTGGGAGGCTCAGCAAAGAAATAAGACTGCAATTTCAGAAGGCAGTAGCTTTTCTAATGGAGGAAACCTATTTTATTTGATGATGGAGGGAAAAGGAGCCAATGGAGAGGAATAAAGTAAAGATGTGGCTAAAGAGAAGATAAATGCTAGAACACAGTCTTTCCGGAAACAGTAGCAGAGGAGTGAAGACTCATAGAGGAAAGAAACTTCTTTTAATTTTTTTTTTGTGTGTGTGGCTGTGTTGGTTCTTCGTTGCTGCGGGCAGGCTTTCTCTAGTTGTGGTGAGCAGGAGCTACTCTTCACTGTGGTGCGCGGGCTTCTCACTGCGGTGGCTTCTCTTGTTGCAGAGCACGGGCTACAGTAGTTGCGGTGTGTGGGCTCAGTAGCTGTGGCTTGTGGGCTCTAGAGCGCAGGCTCAGTAGTTGTGGCACACAGGTTTAAGTTGCTCCACAGCATGTGGGATCTTCCCGGGCCAGGGCTTGAACCTGTGTCCCCTGCATTGGCAGGTGGATTCTTAACCACTGTGCCACCAGGGAAGTCTCCCCTTCTTCTTTTAGTGAGAACAAGAATGACAGGAAAAAGAGTTGAGAAAGGAGATGGGCTATTGGTAGCAAAGGAGGCATATATCAGATTGCCATAATTTATCAGTGAAGTAGGATTGAGGTTTCTGCAGAGCATATGTGTCATGAGAGGGGAAATAAATTAGATGGAAGAAAGGATTGTGCCTTACATGCCTTAAAGTTGCAAATTTCACCATTCCTGACAAATATTCACTTATAATGTAGCTATTTTTAAGTAGTTTGTGAATGTTTAAATGGTTGAATAACACATCGATAAATCTAAAAGATCTTAGACTTGCAGGATGACTAGATGCAAGAGATGTGAGGCCGGAAAGTGATATTTTCCAATATTTCTCTTAGCGGAGCAAGACTGGCTTACACAGCCTAAAAGAATAAGTCTGAGAGAATATTCTCAGATAGAATTAAATATACTGGCTCACTTTTAAGGTTCAGCATTAATAATAAGAATTCTAACTTTGATATAGTATTAACAATTATAATATTGTAGCTACCACTTAATGAGTGCCTACTGTATTCCAGGTCTGACACTTATCACTTTATATTGAGTGATTCTCAACCAGGGGCATGTATTCTCCACTCCCTGCTCCCCCACCACTGCCCTGGCTCCATCCTGGGGACACCTGGCAATGTCTGGAGACATTTTTGGTTGTCAAGACTTGGAGGGGTAGCTGTGAGTAGAGACCAGCAATGCTGCTGCGTATGCTACAATGCTCAGGACAGGCTCCCACAACAAAGCATTTTGCTGCCCAAAATGTCAATAGTGCCAAGGTTGAGAAACTCTGCTTTATATTTATTATTTTGTGTAATTCTCACAACAATCCAAAGAGAGAGGTATACTTTTCTCTAATATATATATTAGAGAATATATATATATATAACAGAGAATTGGGGAGGTTAAGTAAGTCGCCCAAGGTCATGTCACAATGCCCTAAGAAGCAAGACTAGATTTTGAACCCATCTGCCTGATTCCAAAGTCAATTTTTAACCACTATAAACTTTGCCACTTTGTACTCAAGATGCACAGACTAACACAAAACTCTTATATTCCTTACAAATAATTTTTTCTAAAAATGCATTTGTTAGTACACTAAAATCTGCATTCCTCTTAAATTTACCAAGGGTCCATCTGTCAACTCGAACCTTTTCCACCTGAGAACAACAGAACAGCTTCATCCTATAGAAAAGAGACGAGCCAGGCACATCAGACGTGTAGACACCAACATGAAATGTTTTGCCTCTTGTGGGAATCTTCTAACTAAAAAGAGTTTTCATATGATGGCCAGTTGCAGATCCATTCTCAAATTCTACTCAACAGACCCATGGGGAGATGGATTTTTTCTGAGCTTTGGATTACAACTGGAATTCTGCACTGATACCATCCATCATGCAAACTACTCAAGTACCTCCTGAGAATCACTAGGCAGGAACCAAACCCCAAGCAAGGTACATAAATCCAGGTTAAGAAGTCCTTTAGTGGCTGTGGAGCTTTGGTGGTTGTCTTCGGTTTGTTTTGTTTTTGCTACCTTTGAGCCATTGTAACAGTGAATTTCTCCTTCGTAAGACTGTGCCAACGAAATAAAACAGAATAAATTCAATTCATCCTAGAAAGGTGTAGATTTTTACAAATAGCTTGGCCTCCATGTTGAACATTCCCCCGATTCGTGTTTCTCAGAATATGTGTGCACAAATAACTGTATGGTTCATATACTTTTCTCCTTTTAGCGTGTCCTTCTCATCCTGGTTATCGCAGTATTGCTCAGTTTTGAAACTGAAATCCTATATCCTGGGAATCCCTTCAGTCCCAGGCAACTGTTATCTTGGTTGCCCTAGATATATCCAAAGTTTAGTCATTTATGCTAGAGAATAAAACAAAATTGCTAATACCATTAGTTGAGGTTCAATCAGAAGAGGGTTTGGTATCATGATTCAGCTCGGTTAATACTGATCATCATTTTTGGCTCTCACCTGCTTTTTCTCACATGATTTTTGAAAGAGGAAAATTCAACTACACCCTGATATTATGTCAATAGGTTGCTGGTGAGATTGTTCACAGGATGCCATTTGTCAATAAGCAGAGACTATCACACTATAACGCAACTGTTGTCACTTATGGTTACATATTAACATCACCTTGGGTGAGATGGGGAAATTGGTTCAAGATGGCAGAGTAGAAGGACGTGAGCTCATTCCCTCTTGCGAGAGCACCAAAATCACAACTAAATGCTGAACAATCATTGACAGGAAGACACTGGAACTCACCATAAATGATACCCCACATCCAAAGACAAAGGAGAAACCCCAATGAGAAGGCAGGAGGGGCACAATCACAATAAAATCAAATCCCATAACCACTGGGTGGGTGACTCACAAACTGGAGAACAATTATACCACAGAAATCCACCCACTGGAGTGAAGGTACTGAGCCCCATGTCAGGCTTCCCAACCTGGGGGTAGGCAACGGGAGGAGGAATTCCCAGAGAATCAGACTTTGAAGCCTAGTGGAATTTGATTGTAGGACTTCGACAGAACTGGGGGAAAAAGAGACTCCACTCTTGGATGGCACACAGAAAGTAGTGTGCACGTCAGGACCCAGCAGGAAGGAGCAGTGGCCCCATAGGAGAGTGAACCAGACCTACCTACTAGTGTTGGAGGGTCTCCTGCAGAGGCGGGGCATAGCTGTGGCTCACTGTGGGGACAAGGACACTGTCAGCAGAAGTTCTGGGAAGGACTCCTTGGCATGAGCCCTCCCAGACACCACCATCAGCCCCACCAAAGAGCCTGTAGCTCCCAGAGCTGGGTTGCCTCAGGCCAAACAACCAACAGGGAGGGAACTCAGCCCCACTCATCAGCAGACAAGTGGATTAAAGTTTTACTGAGCTCTCCCCACCAGAGCAACACCCAGCTCTACCTACCACCAGTCCCTCCCATCTGGAAACTTGTACAAGCCTCTTAGATAGCCTCATCCACCAGAGGGCAGACAGCAGAAGCAAGAAGAACTACAGTCCTGCAGCCTGTGGAACGAAGACCACATTCAAAGAAAGACAGACAAAATGAAAAGGCAGAGGACTATGTACCAGATGAAGGAACAAGATAAAACCCCAGAAAAACAACTAAGTGAAGTGGAGAGAGGCAACCTTCCAGAAAAAGAATTCAAAATAATGATAATGAAGATGATCCAGGACCTTAGGAAAAGAAAGGAGGCAAGTATCGAGAAGATGAAAGAAATGCTTAACAAACACCTAGAAGAATTAAAGAACAAACAGAGATGAACAATACAATAACTGAAATGAAAACTACACTAGAAGGAATCAATAGTAGAATAACTGAGGCAGAAGAACGGATAAGTGACCTGGAAGACAGAATGGTGGAATTCACTGCCATGGAACAGAATAAAGAAAAAAGAATGAAAAGAAATGAAGAGAGCCTAAGAGACCTCTGGCACAACATTAAACGCAACAACATTCCCATTATAGGGGTCCCAGAAGGAGAAGAGAGAGAGAAAGGACCCGAGAAAATATTTGAAGAGATTACAGTTGAAAACTTCCCTAACATGGGAAAGGAAATAGCTACCCAAGTCCAGGAAGCAGAGAGTCCCATACAGGATAAACCCAAGGAGAAACACACCGAGACACACAGTAATCAAATTGGCAAAAATTAAAGACAAAGAAAAATTATTGAAGGCAGCAAGGGAAAAATGACAAATAACATACAAGGGAATTCCCATAAGGTTAACAGCTGAATTCTCAGCAGAAACTCTGCAAGCCAGAAGGGAGTGGCATGATATACTTAAAGTGATGAAAGGGAAGAAACTACAACCAAGATTACGCTACCTAGCAAGGATCTCATTGAGATTTGATGGAAAAATCAAAAGCTTTGCAGACAAGCAAAAGCTAAGAGAATTCAGCACCACCAAACCAGCTCTACAACAAATGCTAAAGGAACTTCTCTAGGCAGGAAACACAAGAGAAGAAAAGGACCTACAAAAACAAACCCAAAACAATTAAGAAAATCGTCATAGGAACACACATATCGATAATTACGTTAAACGTGAATGGATTAAATGCTCCAACCAAAAGACACAGGTTTGCTGAATGGATACAAAAACAAGACCCATATATACGCTGTCTACAAGAGACCCACTTCAGACCTAGGGACACATACAAACTGAAAGTGAAGTGATGGAAAAAGATATTCCATGCAAATTGAAATCAAAACAAAGCTGTAGTAGCAATACTCGTATCAGATAAAATAGACTTTAAAATAAAGAATGTGGGACTTCCCTGGTGGCACAGTGGTTGGGAATCCACCTGCCAATGCAGGGGACACAGATTCGAACCTTGGTCCGGGAAGATCCCACATGCCGCAGAGCAACTAAGCCTGTGTGCCACAACTACTGAGCCTGCACTCTAGAGCCCATGAGCCACAACTACAGAGCCCATGTGCCACAACTACTGAAGCCCTTGTGCCTAGAGCCCGTGCTCCATAACGAGAAGCCACTGCAATGAAAATCCCGTGCACCGCAACAAAGAGTATCCCCCACTTGCTGGAACTAGAGAAAGCCCAGATGCAGCAAAGCCACAATGCAGCCAAAAATAAAATTTTTAAAAATAAATTAATTAAAAAAATAAAAAATAAAATAATATTACAAGAGACAAGGAAGGACACTACATAATGATAAAGGGATCAATCCCAGAAGAAAATATAATAATTATAAATATATATGCACCCAACATAGGAGCACCTCAATGCATAAGGCAAATGCTAACAGGTATAAAAGAGGAAATGGGCAGTAACACAATAATAGTGGGAGATGTGAACACCTCACACCAATGGGCAGATTATCCAAGCAGAAAATTAATAAGGAAACACAAGCGTTAAATGACACAATAGACCAGATACATTTAATTGATATTTATAGGACATTCCATCCAAAAACAGTTTCTTCTCACTTTCTGCACTTCTGCACTTTCTTCTCAAGTGCACAGGGAACATTCTCCAGCACAGATCACATCCTGGGTCACAAATCAAGCCTCAGTAAATTTAAGAAAATTGAAATCATATCAAGCATCTTTTCCAACCACAATGCTATGAGATTAGAAATAAATTACAGGGAAAAAACCACAAACACATGGAGGCTAAACAATACATTCCTAAATAACCAAGAAATCACTGAAGAAATCAAAGGGGAAATCAAAAAATACCCAGAGACAAATGACAGCGAGAACATGATGATCCAAAACCTATGGGATGCAGCAAAAGCAGTTCTAAGAGGGAAGTTTATAGCAATACAATCCTACCTCAAGAAACAAGAAAAATCTCAAATAAACAATCTAACCTTACACCTAAAGGAATGAGAGAAAGAACAAACAAAACCCAAAGTTAGTAGAAGGAAAGAAATCATAAAGATCAGAGCAGAAATAAATGAAATAGAAACAAAGAAAACAATAACGAAGATCAATAGAACTAAAAGCTGGTACTTTGTGAATACAAACAAAATTGATAAACCATTAGCCAGACTCATCAAGAAAAAGAGGGAGAGGACTCAAGTTAATAAAATTAGAAATGAAAAAGGAGAAGTTACAGTGGACACTGTAGAAATACAGAGCATAGTAAAAGACTACTACAAGCAACACTACACCAATAAAATGGACAACCTGGAAGAAAAGGACAAATTCTTAGAAAGGTATATCCTTCCAAGACTGAACCAGGAAGAAATAGAAAATATGAACAGACCAATCACAAGTAATGAAATTAAAACTGTGGTTAAAAAATCTTCCAACAAACAATAGTCCAGGACCAGATGGCTTCACAGGTGAATTCTATCAAACATTTAGAGAAGAGCTAACACCCATCCTTCTCAAACTCTTCCAAAAAATAGCAGAGGAAGGAACATTCCCAAACTCATTCTACGAGGCCACCATCACCCTGATACCAAAACCAGACATATTATAAAAAAAGAAAATTAAAGACCAATATTACTGATGAATATAGATGCAAAATCCTCAACAAAATACTAGCATACAGAATCCGACAACACTTTAAAAGGATCAGACACCATGATCAAGTGGGATTTATAACAGGAATGCAAGGATTCTTCAATATATGCAAATCAATCAATGTGATACACCGTATTAACAAACTGAAGAAGAAAAACCATATGATCATCTCAATAGATGCAGAAAAAGCTTTTGACAAAATTCAGCACCCATTTATGATAAAACCTCTGCAGAAAGTGGGCATAGAGGGAAACTACCTCAATATAATAAAGGCCATATATGACAATCCCACAGCAAACATCATTCTCAATGGTGAAAAACAGAAACCATTTCCTCTAACATCAGGAACAAGACAAGGATGTCCACTCTCACCACTATTATTCAACATAGTTTTGGAAGTCCTAGCCACGGCAATCAGAGAAGACAAAGAAATTAAAGGAATACAAACTGGAAAAGAGGTAAAACTGTCACTGTTTGCAGATGACATGATACTATACATAGATAATCCTAAAGATGCCATTAGAAAACTAATAGAGCTAATTGATGAATTTGGTAAAGATGCAGGATGCAAAATTAATACACAGAAATCTCTTGCATGCCTATACACTAACAACGAAAAATCAGAAAGAGAAATTAAGGAAACAATCCCATTCACCAGTGCAACAAAAAGAATAAAATATCTAGGAATAAACCTACCTAAGGAAGTAAAAGACCTATACTCAGAAAACTATAAGACACTGATGAAAGAAATCAAAGATGTCACAAACAGATGGAGAGATATAACATGTTCTTGGATTGGAAGAATCAACATTGTGAAAATGAGTATACTACCCAAAGCAATCTACAGATTTAATGCAATCCCTATCAAACTACCAATGGCATTTTTTACAGAACTAGAACAAAAACTCTTAAAATTTCTATGGAGACACAAAAGACCCTGAATAGCTAAAGCAATCTTGAGGGAAAAAAATGCAGCTGGAGAAATCAGACTCCCTGACTTCAGACTATACTACAAAGCTACAGTAATCAAAGCAGTATGGTACTGGCACAAAAACAGAAATATTGATCAGTGGAACAGGATAGAAAGCCCAGAGATAAACCCATGCACCTATGGTCAACTAATCTATGACAAAGGAGGCAAGGATATACAATGTAGAAAAGACAGTCTTTTCAATAAATGGTGCTGGGAAAACCAGACAGCTACATGTAAAAGAATGAAATTAGAGCACTCCCTAACACCATACACAAAATAAACTCAAAATGGATTAAAGACATAAATGTAAGACTGGATACTATAAAACTCTTAGAGGAAAACACAGGAAGAACACTCTTTGACATAAATCACAGCAAGATCTTTTTTGACCCACCTCCTAGAGTAATGGAAATAAAACCAAAAATAAACAAATGGGACCTAATGAAAGTGAAGTAAGTCAGAAAGAGAAAGACAAATACCATATGCTAACACATATATATGGAATTTAAGAAAAAAATGTCATGAAGAACCTAGGGGTAAGACAGGAATAAAGACACAGACCTACTAGAGAATGGACTTCATATGGGGAGGGGGAAGGGTAAGCTGTGACAAAGCGAGAGAGTGGCATGGACATATATACACTACCAAACATAAAATAGATAGCTAGTGGGAAGCAGCCGCATAGCACAGGGAGATCAGCTCGGTGCTTTGTGACCACCTAGAGGGGTGGGATAGGGAGGGTGGGAGGGAGGGAGACGCAAGAGGGAAGAGATATGGGAACATATGTATATGTATAACTGATTCACTTTGTTATAAAGCAGAAACTAACACACCATTGTAAAGCAATTATACTCCAATAAAGATGCAAAAAAAGAAACAAAAAACCAAACAAACAACCCAATCCAAAAATAAGCAGATGACCTAAATAGACATTTCTCCAAAGAAGACATACAGATGGCCAACAGACACATGAAAAGCTGCCCAACATCACTAATTATTAGAGAAATGCAAATCAAAACTAACTCACACTGGTTAGAATGGGCATCATCAGAAAATCTACAAACAACAAATGCTGGAGAGGGTGTGGAGCAAAGGGAACCCTCTTGCACTGTTGGTGGGAATGTAAATTGATACAGCCACTATGGAGAACAGTATGGAGGTTCCTTCAAAAAGTAAAAATAGAATTACCATATGACCCAGCAATCCCACTACTGGGCACATACCCAGCGAAAACCATAATTCAGAAAGACACATTGGGCTTCCCTGGTGGCGCAGGGGTTAAGAATCCACCCGCCAATGCAGGGGACACAGGTTCAAGCCCTGGTCCCAGAAGATCCCACATGCCGCAGAGCAACTAAGCCCGTGCACCACAACTACTGAGCCTGCACTCTAGAGCCCGTGAGCTGCAACTACTGAGCCTGTGTGCCGCAACTACTGAAGCCCGTGTGCCTAGAGCCCATGCGCCACAACAAGAAAAGACACAGCAATGAGAAGCCCATGCACCACAACGAAGAGTAACCCCCGCTCTCTGCAACTAGAGAAAGCCCACGTACAGCAATGGAGACCCAGTGCAGCCAAAAATAAACAAATAAAAAAAAAAATAAATTTATAAAAAACAAACAAAAAAAGAAAACAAAAAGACACATGCACCCCAATGTTCATTGCAGCACTATTTACAATTGCTAGGTCATGGAAGCAACCTAAGTGCCCACTGACAGATGAATGGATAAAGAAGATGTGGTACATATATAGAATGGACTATTATTCAGCCATATAAAAGAACGAAATTGGGTCATTTGTAGAGACGTGGATGGACCTAGAGACTGTCATGCAGAGTGTAGTAAGTCAGAAAGAGGAAAACAAATATCGTATGTTATCACATATATGTAGAATCTAGAAAAATGGTACAGACGAATCGGTTTGCAAAGCAGAAACAGAGACACAGATGTATAAAACAAACGTATGGACACCAAGGGAGAAAGTGGCAGGGGGGCGGAGGGGGTAGGGATGAATTGGGAGATTGGGATTGACATGTATACACTAATATGTATAAAATGGATGACTAATAAGAACGTGCTGTATACAAAAAATAAAATAAAATTCAAAAAATAAATAAATAAAATCACCTTGGGGCTTCAAAAATCTGGCTGCCCAGGATGCACACAAGACCAATTAAATCAAAATCTCTTGGGGTGGGACCCAGGCATCAGTGTTTTTAAAATACCTCCAGTGATTACAATATACAGTCAAGGCTGAGAACTCCTGCTATAGCATGATGCTTCCCTTTTCTTCATTGTGAGTACGGCTGGGCTTCTGAGAAGATGCATGTATTAGTTGTCTGTGTTGTATGACTGAAGGAGCCTAAGAGGGACTCTGCTGTCCCTCCTTCTCCATCACATGTTACGTTATCCAAAATGCCACCATTGAAGACCAAAAATCTTCCTCTTGAGACATACTAAAAAAGCAGTCAGGAGCAGAAAACAGTGACTATTGAGTTTTAGAAGGATTTTCTGTCTTCAAGAGGCCTTAATTCAACAGTTTGGAAAGGCTTACCTACCCTTATTTGCGTCTGTTCCATAAAATGAAAGATGACATAAGGAGAAGCATTGTAAATTACAAAGTGTTACCATGGCAGGCCTAATACCTAAAGTGAAGGTGCTTTTATAAGTGGGTTGAATCAAACCAAGGCCCCAAGACAATTAGGCCCTTGGGGTTGAGAGAGTTAAGAGGAAGAGGATTGGTACTGCATAGGAAGACAAGAGGGGAACAACCAAAAGCCTCATCTATGTCACAAGGGTTATTAAAATGTGAGACTTGGCAATGAGGTCAGGCCATAAACATAATCTAAAAGATCGAGCTGCTTTTCCAGAGGAGTTTGTAAGGCCAATTATTCCCAGGTGGCCTGTTAGAGAGTGCAAAACTAGGTTTATGTTCACTTCTTCAATAACATTAGAATGAATGGAACTGGAATAGAAAGGGGAGGGCTCCCCAAAATTCATCTCTTGAAGCAAATTGAACTCATATTGACTTGTCTGAATCATAAGATATGGCAAGGAATGGTTTTCCACTCTTTGCCTCTCAAATTCAGTAAGGTTTGAGTAGTGATTGTAGCCAGCGAGTTCTGCTTATCACCTTACAGATGACAGCACTGAGAAGGTCACGGTACCTTAGAAAGCCATCCCCAAACTACCTTCCCCAACAGTGGTTAAGGTGCCTGAATCCTGCACCTTCCTTCAAGTACTGAAAACTGGTTGGTATATTAAAGAAGTTCTTGTTAACTGACATAGGTAACACCTTAGGCTAGGAATTCCCAGCCAGAAAACAATAACCTGGCTTCATTTTCTAGATCTCTAAGATGGTTGCCTCAGCCATGCCCCACTATTTTCCACTTTCTAGGTTCTCACACTTCCCTTCCTCTCTCTCTCCTTCCCCTTTATCTGTCTCTCTCTTTCACACTGACACACACAACTGTTGGAAACCCTTGGTTTAAGCGTTATCAGCGAAGACCTTGCCAGTGATCACTTGACAGCTAGCTGAGAGCAAGATAGGTATTAGGGAGGAGGGGGCAGATACTATGAAAGAAAAACTATTTAGGGAATGGAACTAAGTAACGTTGACTATATCCTGGGCCATTGATTTTTCCAATGGAAGAGACAGGTTAGGAATCAAGGGTTACATACACAAATAAAGATCAGTTAGGGAGCCATGTATAACCTTTGGCTTCAAGAACAAAAGTCTTTTAATTGAATTTCTTGTGTGTGCGTGTGTTGAAGGGTGGGGGAGGTCACCTGAAGTGTATCGTGTGATTGAGCTATTCCATACCTCTTTACCCAAGAGGCAATAATCAGATCTCAAGAATACCACTGAGTTGTCTGTGCGATTAAACTAAAGGAAAATTCCATTTTTATCATTTCTGAATGATAAAGCTCAACATTCCTAAAATAGTTAGCTTAAAGCAGCAAAAGACTAAACCTTTCTCAAATTCATAAAGCAAATAAAATTAGAAACATATACAGTATCATTTGAGCATTTTGATGGATTTGAAGCTATGCAAGATATAATCCAGGAAGAGGTAAAAAACAAAAGTTGGACTTTAAAATATTTCACTTTTATGGAAATCTTACTGATAATATTAGAACAGACGTGTCATAAAATATGGTGCATTCATCTTTAAAATAGAACAGAAAAATATATAGAATCCAAGTAAACAGTGACCATTTTGGAATATTGGTAGTTTTAAGGAATGTAAAGTAATAGCATAAATATTTTTGGTGCTGGAACAAGAAGTAGGGAGAAGACCAACTTCGTATCTAGCCCCAAATAATTCATTTGGTTTCATTGGTTTTATCAGGAATGTTGGTTAGTAAGCGTGCTGGGAGTGAGGATTTAGAGAAAAAATGTGCTGTGTCTATAGAGAGTAAAATGCTGAGTGGGTTTGATTCAAAATTCACCACAGGCCAGGAAAAAGATTTTGCAAAACTCTGGTCCCTGTTGCTCACACACGGCCTAGGCTGTGTGTAAGCCTCACATTCAGGAGCTGCATTTGGTTTTCAAAGAACAGGGTCATTTTCTCAGCCTACACTTCTCATTAAGTTCCAAACACTTCCCTGGGATATGAAACCTCCCCTTTCTCTTTCACCACTCCTAGTAAAGCTGGCTTGTTCAGACAATACTGAAAGGGGCTGCTCTTTGGTGCTCAAACAGGATGTTCCATTGATATATATTGCTGGGACAGCCCATAAGCATTCGCCTGTTGGTGTCTCATACAAATGTCAACTGTTTCGACCCAGACTGAATTAAATGTTATATATAAAAACTGTGTGATGTTTTCAGCGTTCACTCAAGAAGAATTTATTGAATATGTAGTCTGTGAAAGGTACTAGGCTAAGCCCTGGAACAGGAAGGGGGGGAGGAGGGAAAGAGGAGAGGCTAGAGGAAGAATTGGAGAGATAAAAAGATGAACAAGCTGTAGCATCTGCCTTTAATAATAATAGCTAATATTTATTGTGTAGTTATTCTTGCCAGGCAGTGTGCTAATGGCTTTACATGAATTAGATAATTGAAAATTTACAACAGTACTGTATACACCCCCTTTCATAGATGAGGAAACTGAGGCTCAAAGAGGTTAAGCCCAAATTCACACAGCTAGTGATGGAATTAAGGCTTGAGCCTGGTCTATTTGACTCCAAACCCAGAGTGTGTAACCACTATGCTCTAGTGCCTTCAAGGACTTAGCACCTGGTAAGAGGAAGAAGCAAACACAATGACCTCTAATAAAAGGCACAATATGATAAGTGCCACAAAAGATTAAGGAAACTGCTATGGGAGTACAGAGTCAGGAGTAATTGATTTCTGGGAAGAACTGAACTGGGCCTTAAATAAAAATTAGTATTTTGGTTGGTGGAGATAAGGGTAAGGGTGTTTCAGGTAAAGGAGTTAAATCGCAGAATGACAAGTACAGTGTAACTGGAGCATTACATGCATCACAGAATAAAGGGTCACAATTAAAAGGCTGTAAAGATCGGCACCCCCATTGTCATGTACCTTGAATACCAAGTCAAGAGGTCAGAATTTTATTATTTCTATAGCAGGCAATGGAAAGTCAATAACGGTTTTTGCACAGGCAAGGGATATGATCAGATATGTGATTTGGAAAGAGAGTTTTGGTGGCAGATTTAATAATGGAAGGGGTTTCAAATGAATTAGAGGCCAAAGACCAGTTGTGTGACTAGAGATATTAACTAGGTGAGGGATGGGTAAGAGTCAGAGCCAGGGTGTTTTCATGGGGAATGAGGTAGAAGCAGCTAACATGAAAAACAGCTAGTAATCTTGGGAATTGGTAACTGAGGATGAGGGAGAGGGATAATTTAAAGAGGATACTAATATTTCCAGCTTGACTGACTAGGTACCTTGCTGTATCCCTGGCTAAGACAGGAGGCGCAGGACAGAATAAATTTGGAGGGGCGAGGAGACCATGAATTAGGTGATTCATATGGGGCTATAGGAAGCTCAGGGAAAAGGCAAGAATATAGATTTGAGAGTCACCCAGAGAGAGAATAGAGTCCAAAGAGAGGATGAGACTACCTGGAGAGAATGTTGTTAAAAAAGACAATAATTTCTGTTTCTGACAATAGGATAAGTGTGTAGAGAAATCGCTCCCAATAAAGAAATACTTAGAACAGCGCCTGACACAGCAAGCACAATGCAGGGGAGAGGGGAACCTGGCTTAAGAAGCTGGAAAAAAATATTTTAAGTGCTGTTATTTTAAAGTGAAGCTGACCTGCAGTTAAGTAAAGGAAAGAATCCAGCCCGATATTCTAGAGGTAATGAAGCCAGAGTTTGTCTTTGGAGTATCTGCTTATCCCTGGTGGCCTAGAGTTGGTATTAAAGGACTGTGTGGTAGGACTAGAGACAGGAGATAAAGACTGAGACCCAAGCAAGGTAGTCAGGCTGGCTGGAGACCCTCATAAAGCTAAAATCCCCTAAGGGTCACTCCATAAGTGAGTGACCTATAAAATACCTCTTTCTCTACATAAAGATACTTACCTAACCTAGGGAATTGGCGGGGGTGGGGGGGTTGGAGAAAATTATTTCTCCTAAGAATTCCTAATCACATGTCCACACTCAAGCACTTTTGGGAGCAGAATACTATGTCTGTGTCTGTAAAACCACCAAACAGAAACATTAGTTTATAGCAGTCCTTGGTTGATGGTGCCTCTAGGCACCACATTGCAGTGGTAAATAAAAATGTTCTCTGGAAGAATTTTAAAGTAGTCTCAAAAGAATTCCCACAGATAAAATTCCAAAGAGCATGAGCTCACAATGAAAAAAATATCACGAAACCTACAAAGACACAAGCCATTCTGAGTGGAAGTCTGCAGAAACAGACTCACAAAGACTAAAGTTATAAAAATTAACAGATGCTGAATATAAAATAAGAATGTTTGATATGCTAAAAGAAAAAGGAATTTGAAGATGATTGAGAAATAAACTATGGAAACTGAGAATATTTTTAAAAAAGAACCAAATGGAATTTGAGAAATAAAAAATATAATAAATTAAGTACAAAATAAAAGCTCCTTTGATGGATTAAACAGAGAGCCAAAGAGAATTTGTGAATTGGAAAACAGGTCAGATGATATCACCCAGTAAGAAGCACAAAGAGGCAAATATATGAAAAAGTCTGAAGGAGGTTAAGACATTGAAGATGGCATAAGAAAGTTGAAATACATCGTAATGAAGTTTGAGCAGGCAAGAGTAGAATGTTAATAATTTTTGGAGATTAAATAAAAATGAAAGAGAAAAAAAGAACAGTATCTTGAAGAACTGAAAGGGCAGTCGGAGGGAAGAGAAATCAGTAAAGAAAACTGAGGGCTTCCCTGGTGGTGCAGTGGTTGAGAGTCCGCCTGCCGTTGCAGGGGACACAGGTTCGTGCCCCAGTCCGGGAAGATCCCACATGCTGCGGAGCGGCTGGGCCCGTGAGCCATGGCCACTGAGCCTGCGTGTCCGGAGCCTGTGCTCCTCAACGGGAGAGGCCACAGCAGTGAGAGGCCCGCGTGCCAAAAAAAAAAAAAAAAATCCCTTTAAATACAGATGATTGTCAGTTCTGTCTCCCTACTTACCTAGGTCATTTGGGGGCATGTAATATTCAAGAAAATTCCAGTATCTGGTATGAGCATGAATGGCACACCTTTAAATAATATTTAACAACCTGTTCTCAGAGTCTGGGTCAAATAGTGCTTTTTCTCCTTCCCATTATCCCTGCCCTCAGCTCAGTTCAGGATCTCATCACATTCACCTGGGCTTTTCATAGTCTCCATATTTCAGCTCTGATAATTATATTCCCAGCTCAAACCCTCATTCATCTTAATACAACCCTGTTCATAACACTGACTACATAGTGGAGACATTCAATAAATAAGAGTTGAAATGAAAGAATGTTTGATATAAAGTTAAACAGAAGTATATCCCCATTGTCATGAGAATAATTTTATTTTCCAAATCAAGTAAAGAATATGTTATTTAAAGGCATATTTTATCTATTGGGTTGCTTGTATTTTGCCCAAACTTCATTCCAAAAACTACTGTAGTCAGTGGTTAAATGTGTGTGTCTACATATATCCGTGTAAGGAGAAGTTATGTTCTTATTGCAAGTTTATATTTAACTCAACAAGGATTTACTAAATGTCTACTATGTGTGTTTCTGCTATTTATTGCAGAAAATTCAAAGAAATGTATGACACGAATATGAGCATGAATACCTATCACACAGAATTGTGTGTGTATATATATGTATATATATATACACACACATACATACATACATATATATTCCACAAGACATCCAGATAAAGTGCGCCAGAGATGGGTCAAAAGAGGGAAATAGCACATCTATATTGGGAGGGGATAAAATAAAATCCCTAAAAGTGGCTGTTGTTTGCACCGAGTCTTCAATGATGAATAAGATTTGGTAAGCAGAGATTTAGGGGAAAAGATGGTGAGAAGGAAGGGAGACATCTCAAGCACGGACGCAGCTAAGGAGAAGAGAACAGAACTTGTTGAGGTGGATCAGTTCAGCATTGCATTAATCTGTGAGTAAAAAAAAAAAAATTTGATCACAGTGGCTGAAACACATGAGGGTTTATTTGTCTCATGTAACGAGAAGTCCAAAGGTAGGCGGTTGCTGGTGTTGGTTTAGAGGCTCAAGAATGTCAGGGCTGTTTGTAATTCTCTTGACCTTTCCCTCATGGTCCCAGGATGTCTGCCAGAACTTTAAGCATCACAGTCAAATACCAGGCAGTGGATAGAAGGGAGCGTCAAAGGCAAAAAGGGCTTCCCAGAAGCCCCACCCCATGATTTCTGCTTGTATCTCACTGTCCACCTCTACTTGCTAGACACTAGGAAGCACAGATATTTTCAGCTGGGCACATTAATACAGTGAGAGGCAGGGGAGAACATATATTGAGTAGGCAGTTAGCAGTCTCTGGAACAAAACAGAAGTCAAGTTTGGCTTGAGCATAAAAAGTGGAGATACCATTTCTTAACTATGAACCAACTGATTTGGGAAGAAGGAATGTATATATATTTTTGTGCCTGGCATCAGTTTTGCATTTCAGTAGTTTTCCACTTACTTGCCTGTAAAGAAATCAATGATAAGGGTGTAAGGTGCTACAGGAGAACAGAGGAGGAACACCTTTAGTTGCTCAGGGAAGAACAAGGTAATAAGCCTGGTAGATGGATATGGTCTAAGGCTGGTGGGTGAAGGGTAGCCTGGGCAAGGGCCCAGAGGTAAAAAGATGGAGAGTTCTGGGAACTGCAAGCATTTCATGCTAGCTGGTGCAGAGTATAATACAGATATGATGAGAAAAGAGGATGGAGAGATAGGTAGGGGCCAGGTCATGAAAACTTATAAGCCATGGGAAGGGATTTGGACTATGTCACTAGCTTTTACCAAAAATATTTTCTCGACTACTTGCCTAATCTCTGCTGTCTTTCCTGATAAATTTCATAAGGCCATCTTGTTTGTGACTGTATTCCTAGAGCCTAGCACTGTGCCTGGCCCCTGAGGCTTACCCAGTCAATCTACATTCTTCATGCAAGGAAATGTGAAAACCACCGGACTCAATCTCAAATGAAACCTTTGTCACTGCAACTTTCTATCCTTTAAGTTAAGGTCCCTTAAACCACACATGTAGGTGACCCCCTGTGTTGGTCCAGGTCATTCAAGAAGGAGATAAAAAGATAGAAGTAAAAGCACAAGAAATTTACTAGGGGCAACCCCAGTGATTAAAAACAATGGGAAGGGAACAAGGAAAGCCTAGGAGAGCCACCAGTATGCACCGCAATGAAATGCAAGTCTGACCCTGAGTGAAGGAGAGAGAAGGGAGGGAGGGAGGGAAGGAAGGAGGGAAGGAAGGAAGGAGGGAAAGAAGGAAGGAAGGAAGTTAGTTAGAGGGAAGTGTCTTAGCCTGGGTGCAGTTCTAAGGAAAGTTTAGCATCACCATCAGGTAGGCCTTAAGACAAAGTCAGCAGCCAAAGAGTCCAGTGTCACGGAAAACAGTATGTAGTTTCCCCAAAACTAAAAATAGAGCTACCATTTGATCCAAAGATACATGCACCCCAATGTTCATAGCAGCACTATTTACAATAGCGAAGACATGGAAACAACCCAAGTGCCCATGAAAAGATGATTGGCTTAAGAAGATGTGGTATATAGGGCTTCCCTGGTGGCGCAGTGGTTGAGAATCTGCCTGCTAATGCAGGGGACACGGGTTTGAGCCCTGGTCTGGGAAGATCCCACATGCCACAGAGCAACTAGGCCCGTGAGCCACAACTACTGAGCCCACACGTCTGGAGACTGTGCTCCATGACAAGAGAGGCCGTGATAGTGAGAGGCCCATGCACCATGATGAAGAGTGGCCCCCGCTTGCCACAACTAGAGAAAGCCCTCGCACAGAAACGAAGACCCAACACAGCAAAAATTAATTAATTAATTAACTCCTACCCCTCCAACATCTAAAAAAAAAAGATCCTTTTTTTTAAAAAAAAAGATGTGGTATATAGATACAGTGGAGTGTTACTCAGCCTTAAAAAAGAAAGAATGAAATAATGCCATTTGCAGCAACATGGATGGACCTAGAGATTGTCATACTGAGTGAAGTAAGTCAGACAGAGAAAGAGAAATATCGTATGATATCGCTTATATGCGGAATCTAAAAAATAATACAAATGAATCTACGTACAAAATGGAAACAGACTCAGACATAGAAAACAAACTTATGGTTACCAAAGGGGAGAGGGAAGGGGGAGGGATAAATCAGGAGTATGGGATTAACAGATACAAACTACTATACATCAAATAGATAAGCAACAAGGATTTACTGTATAGCGCAGGGAATTATA
This sequence comes from Orcinus orca, assembly GCF_937001465.1. Lineage (NCBI taxonomy): Eukaryota > Metazoa > Chordata > Mammalia > Artiodactyla > Delphinidae > Orcinus > Orcinus orca. The sequence goes on along the minus strand of NC_064580.1, from coordinate 100,410,354 downwards.
GCCATTATCTTGTAATAACCTATAATGGAATACGAGCTGCCAAAAAAAACCACCCCAAAACCTGAATCACTATGCTGTACACCTGAAAGCAACACAGTAATGTGAATCAACTATACTTCAATTAAAAAAAGGACTCCAGTGTCTTCCATGAACAGGCCTACCTAGTGTCCCTGCTGGGGTCATCCACTGACCAGGAACAGCCCATAGGAAGTGTGGCCTTGATGCAAATACAGTGACGATTTCAGAGTGTAGCAGCAGCCTGGTCAGTCTCCCAGCTGTCAGAGATCTGAGAGGCACATTCTTATGGCTGCCATTTGCCTGCCAACCACAGCATTGCCAGCAGGGCTCCTGTTCTGCTTTGTAGCTTCCTCATGTTCTGAGTTACTACCTAGAATATAGGCAGTACACCTGTAGATTATTTTTTACCACTACCCCGTCTCCAAGTTCTACTTTATACCCTTCCTCCATAAACTCAGCCATGTTTTTCATCTGGGACTGAGGTCTGCTTTGCTCTCCAAGTCCTTTTATGGATTAGGAATCTGGCTCTGAATCAGAGCCCTCATGGCTAGCTCCCCCGTCCCAATGGGCCAACGTCTTTTACCCCAGCTATCCACATGCCTATTGCCTGCCCCCACCATAGGATATTTTTAAGGGTAAAATTCTATCTTTTTAGCTTATCACAACCTCCTGGCCTTCTGGAACTGCAACAGATCAACACAGATGTCCTGCTAGCCATCTGTGCTGCTCAAGTGCTACATACCTATGTGCATCCATGAACACCATGCTCTAGAGTTAACTTAGGAGGTTTCATAACTTACCTAAACCACACAAGAAATAAATGGCAAGGCTGGAGTTTAAACCAGATCAATCTGATTTCTAAGGTGTCCTTTCTAAACCACTGGCTGATACTGCATCTCCTTCACAAAACTGGGCATACTGTATTACGACCAGCTGTTTACTTGTCCATCCACCCCGGCCCTCAAGATGAGAGTTCCTCAGGATAGAAAGCCCAGAGAAAAACCCACGCACATATGGTCACCTTATCTTTGATAAAAGAGGCAGGAATGTACAGTGGAGAAAGGACAGCCTCTTCAATAAGTGGTGCTGGGAAAACTGGACAGGTACATGTCAAAGTATGAGATTAGATCACTCTCTAACACCATACACAAAAATAAGCTCAAAATGGATTAAAGACCTAAATGTAAGGCCAGAAACTATCAAACTCTTAGAGGAAAACATAGGCAGAAGACTCTATGACATAAATCACAGCAAGATCCTTTTTGACCCACCTCCTAGAGAAATGGAAATAAAAACAAAAATAAACAAGTGGAACCTAATGAAACTTCAAAGCTTTTGCACAGCAAAGCAGACCATAAACAAGACCAAAAGACAACCCTCAGAATGGGAACAAATATTTGCAAATGAAGCAACTGACAAAGGATTAATTTCCAAAATTTACAAGCAGCTCATGCAGCTCAATAACAAAAAAACAAACAACCCAATCCAAAAATGGGCAGAAGACCTAAATAGACATTTCTCCAAAGAAGATATACAGATTGCCAACAAACACATGAAAGAATGCTCAACATCATTAATCATTAGAGAAATGCAAATCAAAACTACAATGAGATATCATCTCACAGCAGTCAGAATGGCCATCATCAAAAAATCTAGAAACAATAAATGCTGGAGAGGGTGTGGAGAAAAGGGAGCACTCTTGCACTGCTGGTGGGAATGTGAATTGGTACAGCCACTATGGAGAACAGTGTGGAGGTTCCTTAAAAAACTACAAATAGAAATACCATATGACCCAGCAATCCCACTACTGGGCATATACCCTGAGAAAACCATAATTCAAAAAGAGTCATGCACCAAAATGTTCATTGCAGCTCTATTTACAGTAGCCAGGACATGGAAGCAACCTAAATGTCCATCGACAGATGAATGGATAAGGAAGATGTGGCACATATATACAATGGAATATTACTCAGCCATAAAAAGAAACGAAATTGAGCTATTTGTAATGAGGTGGATAGACCTAGAGTCTGTCATACAGAGTGAAGTAAGTCAGAATGAGAAAGGCAAATACCGTATGCTAACACATATATATGGAATTTAAGAAAAAAAATGTCATGAAGAACCTAGGGGTAAGACAGGAATAAAGACACAGACCTACTAGAGAACGGACTTGAGGATATGGGGAGGGGGAAGGGTGAACTGTGACAAAGCGAGAGAGAGGCATGGACATATATACACTACCAAACGTAAGGTAGATAGCTAGTGGGAAGCAGCCGCATAGCACAGGAAGATCAGCTCGGTGCTTTGTGACCCCCTGGAGGGGTGGTATAGGGAGGGTGGGAGGGAGGGAGATGCAAGAGGGAAGAGATATGGGAACATATGTATAACTGATTCACTTTGTTATAAAGCAGAAACTAACACACCATTGTAAAGCAATTATACCCCAATAAAGATGTTTAAAAATAAATAAATAAATAAATAAATATGAGAGTTCCTGAGGCTGGGGCCAAGGCACTGATATCTAGAAGGCATTTAAGAAGTGTTTCTGGAATAAAGGCATAAAGGGAGGAAATACACAAACAGCTTGTAAAACTCAATATGAAAATCAATCCCAATCAAAAATTGGGCAAAGACCTAAATAGACATTTTTCTAAAGAAGACATACAGATGTCCAATGGGCACATGAAAGGATGCTCAACATTGCTATTAGAGAAATGCAAATCAAAACCACAGTGAGGTATCACCTCACACCAGTCAGAATGGCCATCATCAAAAATTTACAAATAAAAAACTTTGGCAAGGATGTGGAGGAAAGGGAATCCTTGTACACTGATGGTGGGAATGTAAATTGCTGCAGCCACTATGGAAAACAGTATGGAGGTTCCTTAAACTGAAAAATAGAGTTACCATATGATCCAGCAATTCCACTCCTGGGCATATATCCAAAGAAAACAAAACCACTAATTCGAAAAGATACATGCACCCCAATGTTCATAGCAGCACTATTTACAATAGCCAAGACATGGAAGCAACTCAAGTGCCCATCAATAGATGATTGGATTACGAAAATATACATGTATGTATGTGATATATATATCACATGGAATGGACAGTGGACTATTACTCAGCCATAAAAAGTGAAATATTGCCATTTGCAGCAATATGGATGGACCTAGAGAATATTATGCTTAGTGAAATAAGACACAGAAAGACAAATACTGTATGATATCACTTATACATGGAATCTAAAAGATAATACAAATGAATCTATATACAAAACAGAAGCAGACTCACAGACATAGAAAACAAACTTATGGTTACCAAAGGGGAAAGGGATGGGAGTAAGGATAAATTAGGAGTGTGGGATTAACAGATACAAACTACTATACGTAAAATAGATTAGCAATAGGATTTACTGTATAGCAAGGGAATTATACTCAATATCTTATAATAACCTATAATGGAATATAATCAGAAAAATAATAACTGAATCACTATGCTTACACCTGAAACTAACACAATATTGTAACTCAATTATACTTCAGTTAATAAAAGTAAAGGGAGGAATGAATGAACAAATGAACATTTAACAACCAAGTTGCAGTCATTCCAGTCTGGCCTCCAATTCTTCGGTTTCTGAGGGCTTTGCAGGTCTAAGAGGGTCTAATCCTATGAATCCATATGTCTTCCAACACAACCACAAAATAATGACACCAGAGCTACCAGGATAGCACTTTCTATTTACTCCAAACCCCATACTAGCTGATCCGATAAAGAATTTGCATAGTTGAAGCTCTGGAAATGTAAGAAATATGATGCTTTCTGCCTAACAAGGAAGAAAAAGTCAAACAAGGGGAATTTTCAGATATATTTCATCTTGGTGAGTTGGGGGTTGCACAAGGGGCCAGCATGGTCATACTGCCTGGAGGCAGCTTGCAGTGTCTCCAGACAGAAAAGGAAATGACAACAGCTTTTGACGAGAATAGAAGGACAAATAAAGATCTTATTGAGAAGCAGGTAAATTGGCTGGGCTCAGGAAGCCTGTAATGACTCAGAGCTGGCAAGGGTCCTGTCTGGCAGCCCACCTCTCCCTTACAGCTGAGCTCAGTGGATTCCACGTTGCTTCCTTACCCTGGACCTTCACGTGCAGCATGGGCTTGGTATTGAGCCTGAACATGAAGGGCCTCTTTGTTCTACCACTTTCTCCTCTATGTAGGCCACATGGCCTTAGGAAGCATTGATGACCCGACAGCAAAACAAGGCTTCAGTTCTGTGTATTTTTAAAGTTCAAGAAAACAATATTGAAACCAATGCAACACCACGCATATCTAAACCTGCCTTTCTATTTGCACATCACAGCTTTAGTGACATAAATAAATCATACTGGGAAGAAGTCTTCAAGATATTAAGGAAGCTCAGAGAGAGAAAAATATTATCGGGTTGGCCAAAAAGGTCGTTCAGGTTTTCCATAAGATGTTACAGAAAAACCCAAGCTAACTTTTTGGCCAGCCCAATATTTTGAACTCCCTTGTTTCTACTCCTCATTCTGATAATAAATGGGCATGAAGTTACAGTAAAGACTTAGAAGTAAAGGACATGATTTCTTTATTTTTTTATTTTTTTATTTTTTTGCGGTACGCGGGCCTCTCACTGTTGTGGCCTCTCCCGTTGCAGAGCACAGGCTTCTGACGCGCAGGCTCAGCAGCCATGGCTCATGGGCCCAGCCGCTCCGTGGCATGTGGGATCTTCCCAGACCGGGGCACGAACCCGTGTCCCCTGCATCGGCAGGCAGACTCTCAACCACTGCGCCACCAGGGAAGCCCTATTTTTTTATTTTTAAATAAAAGTTTCATGAATATTTAAGAGATACAAACATGACGTTTCGGTATACATATACATAGTGAAATGGTTACTACAGTCAAGCTCATTAAGAGAAAATGGTTTCTGAGTCTGATAGCTCTGCATGCAGAGTAACAGCTTCGCTACTTACTAGCTGTGTAACCCTGGGCAAGCCACTTAAACTCTCCAAACCTCAGTCTACTCATATCTAAAATGGGGTTTGACCAGATATTATGTATTTTGAGTGTCTAGCAGAGTCCTGACACGTAGTAAGCATTTGGAAATGTTTGTTAAAAGAATTAAGGTACTATCACAGAGTCCTCTAGTTGTATGCAAGGCATTAAGACCATGTCAACAATGGACCCCTATTCCTGCTTCAGTGGCATAACCAGGCTTTTTCCCCTCTGTGTTTTGAAGGGCACCAAGGAGAATTGGTTAGTCAACATTCACTACGAGCCAGTGTGCGGGGGAGGGAAAAGGCAAAACAAATACAAAAGAAAGATCCGATGCTGTGTGTCCTCAAGGATGCTTTTAAAGACTCAGAGCTGAAAAGCAAGACATTTTTCTTAGGACAGCTTCTCTGATTCTTTGCCATTATTTCCACTTGTGCTAATACCACAGCCTCTCTTTTCCAGACATGCTCCCCCTAGAGAACACAGCCGTAGACATTTGTGTATTACAAAACTATTCTACTTTAGTGGTAAGAACTTCTTAGGGAATAAACTCTTGTAGTATCTGCAATTATAGGTTCAGAAAAATGGACAAAATAATTGGACTATAATAAGATCTCCTATTTATAGACTACTTATTGTGTCAGGCTCCATGCTAAGTTCTTTACATATATTATTTCATTTATCTTCACATTATCACCACTTTACAGATGACATTTAGACTCAGAGAGGCTATTTCTCTAAGGACATCACATGGCTAGGAAATAGAGCCAAGATTCACATTCATGAAGGTCTGACTTCACTTTTGTGCTCTATTTTTTTTTAGCCTTTATTATTATTTTTTAAATTGTTTATTTATTCATTTATTTAATTTTTGGCTGCATTGGGTCTTCGCTGCTACACACAGGTTTTCTCTAGTTGCCAAGAGCGGGGGCTACTCTTTGTTGCGGTGCGCGGGCTTCTCATTGCAGCGGCTTCTCTTGTTGGGGAGCACGGGCTCTAGGCTCACGGGCTTCAGTAGTTGTGACACACGGGCTTAGTTGCTCTGCGGCATGTGGGATCTTTCAGGACCAGGGCTCGAACCCGTGTCCCCTGCATTGGCAGGCAGAGTCTTAACCACTGCGCCATCAGGAAAGCCCTAGCCTTTATCATTTATAAAAATGTTCAGACATAAAAAAGTAGATAATATAGTGTAATGAATCACCATGGGTTCATCACCCAGCCTCAACAATTACCAACTCATAGCCAATCTTGTCTCATCCATACCCTACCCAGCCCCTATCCAACACACACACAGAATTTCATCTTTTCATTTGTAAACATTTCAATATATATCTTCAAAAGAAATGGACTCTTTTTAGAAAAATAACAATACCTATAACAATCATTTCTTAGCACCATCAAATGTCCTGTCCATGTTCATATTTCCCCAATTGTCTCATAATTTTTTTCCCACAGTACGTTATTTGAACCATGACCCAAACAAGATCTATGTCAGAAACTGGCATTTGGTTAATACATCTCTTAAGTCTCTTTTTTTATCTGTAGGTTTCTCCTCTCTTTTTTTCTTGCCATTTGTAAAAAGAAATTGAAAGCCTCTGCTCTTAACCACATAATGTAGCACCTTATGTCCATTTTTGCAGCTATGCGTTTGGAGGGAATGCCCTTCTCCCAAACATATTTCCTGTATTTAAGTGTCACTCCCTCTTTTCCTGTACAATAGAAGGTAATCAAAAGTTTAAAATGGATCTTAGAATTGTTTCAATATTCATTGGAAACACTGATCAAAAAACCACTTGTTTTGAGATGTCCCCGGTGGTCCAGTGGTTAAGACTCCACGCTCCCAACGCAGGGGGCGCGGGTTCGATCCCTGGTCAGGGAACTAGATCCGCATGCCGCAACTAAAGATCCCGCAAGCCACAAAGAAGATCCCGCATGCTGCAACTAAGACCCAGCACAGCCAAATAAATAAATAAATATTAAAAACTTTTTAAAAAACCCACTTGTTTTGTAGGTGTTTATTAAATTATATAGCCTGAGGGCAGAAAAGCCAGCTCTCAAAAAATAACTCCTGTCCCACCTCCCACAGGGCTTGAACTACCATCAGTAAAGATGTCCCTTCTCTTCAACAAGTGGTGCTGGGAAAACTGGACAGCCACATGTAAAACAATGAAATTAGAACATTCCCTCATACCATATACAAAAATAAACTCAAAATGGTTTAAAGACCTAAATGTAGGACACGAAACCATAAAATTCCTAGAAGAGGACGCAGCCAAAACACTCTTTGACATACATTATAGCAATATTTTCTTGGATCAATTCCCTAAGGCAAAAGAAACAAAAACAAAAATAAACAAATGGGACATAAGTAAACTTGAAAGCTTTTGTACAGCAAAGGAAACAATCAACAAAATGAAAAGATAACCTATGGAATGGGAGGAAATATTTGCAAATGACATGACCAGCAAGGGGTTAATATCTAAAACATACAAACAGCTCATACAACTCAATATCAAAAAACCCAATAAAAAATGGGCAGAAGACTTGAATAGACATTTCTCCAAAGAAGACATATACATGGCTAACAAGTACATGAAAAGATGTTCAACATCACTAATTATTAGAGAAATGCAAATCAAAACCACGATGAGGTATCACCTCACACTGGTCAGAATGGCTACCATCAAAAAGTCTACAAATAATAAATGCTAGAGAGGGTGTGGAGAAAAGGGAACCCTCCTACACTGTTGGTGGGAATGTAAATTGCTGCAGCCACTATGGGAAACAGTATGGAGTTTCCTCAAAAAAAAAAAAAACAACTAAAATTAGAGCTTCCATATGATCTAGCAATTCCATTTCTGGGTATATATCCAAAGAAAACAAAAACATTAAATTCGGAAAGATACATGCACCCCAATGTTCATAGCAGCACTATTTACAACAGCCTAGACATGGAAGCAACTCAAGGGCCCATCAATAGTCGATTGCATTAAGAAGATGTGGTATATGTGTACACAGTGGAATATTACTCAGCCATAAAAATGAATGAAATACTGCCATTTGCAGCAACGTGGATGGAGCTAGAGAATATTATGTTTATTGAAATAAGTCAGACAGGGAAAGACAAATACTGTATGATATCATATACGTGGAATCTAAATACAAATGAATGTATATGCAAAGTAGAAACAGACTCACAGACATAGAAACCAAACTTATGGTTACCAAAGGGGAAAAGGAAAGGGGAGGGACAAATTAGGAGTATAAGATTAACAGGTACAAACTAGTATACATTAAATAGATAAGCAACAAGGATTTACTGTGTAGCACAGGGAATTATAGCCATTATCTTGTAATAACCTATAATGGAATATAATATGCAAAAATACTGAATCACTATGCTGTACACCTGAAACTAACACAGTTCTGTAAATCAACTATACTTCAAAAGAAAATTAAATTTAAAAAATTAAAGCAAAAAATATCCGTAGGATTAGATTACATTGAACGGAGTGATGGGAAATCTTTTCCACAGTCAGGATCCTTCTACTCAAATAATTAAGCATTTGTAGACTTTGTTCATATAAAGAGCTCAAGAAAGTGACAATAAAGAGAAAAGTCATAATGCTAAAAAGAGAAAATACATTTTTTAAAAAAGTGGTCCCTAAGACCTGGTATCTTTAAACACCATAAGTAACACTCACCAGTCACTAACAGTTTCAAAAGTCAGCCTCTGACAGCTTAAATAAGTGTGTACGGTACAAGGAAGAGAAGAAAACCCTGAGGAGATCTAGCCCAGATATTACCCTGAAGTGAAGTGAAGTGAAGGATACTGTCGGGGGTAAGGGGTGGCAGGGACCATGAGGAAGCAGATACCTATTCAGGGGATGGAGCCCCCACTGTGGGGGAAAAGACAAGTGATAGGATCTACTTCACAGTTGTGCTGTTGGCTTGTCTTTATTATAAGTCTGGATGATATTAAAAATATTTAAGAAGCGGTATGATATATTGTGGCTAAACTCAAGGGGAGAGCTGGCCAGCAGTGGACAAACACCTTGTTGGCAGGGAAGGCGCAGCCGAGAAATGCACATTTGTACTATAAGGTGCCAGTCCTGCTGCTCGGGGTACTGTTTCCCATCTAACTGGTGCTGTCTCAGCTCTGGTCATCTGGATGCATACGGATGGGAGCCTGCACAAGGGAGCTGGCAGGCACCAGGGCAGCCACATCCCAGAGGAACTCCCCCATGCTGGTGCAACCTGGGAAACCACTGGAAGGGCTCAAGGCAGCAGCTCTTTACCAACCAGTGCATCAGTATTTCAAGCTTTTAACAACTACTGTTGTCTAATCTAAGGCTGCATGAAAGCTCTGTCATAAGCAACATCTCTGCTTTTCTGAAAAAAGATTGGCAGTGCTACGTTCCACAGAAAACTGAGTCTCGGCTTAACCACCAACTTGGGCAAGTCACTCAACCTCTTTGAGCCTCAGTTGCATCCAAAATGGGGAGAAAACTCTTTGTCTACTTCCCAGGCCTTGTGTTAAACATGTATATATATGAAAGCTAAGAAAGTATATCATAAGAGTTCTCATCACAAGGGAAAATTACTTTTTTTATTTTGTATTTATGAGATGATAGATACGTTATTATGGTAACAATTTCATGATGTGTATACAAGTCAACTAATTATGCTGTATACCTTAAACATATACAGTGCTGTATGTCAATTATATCAATAAAACTGGAAGAAAAAATGTTTCTAAACAAAAAGAAAAAATAAACAAGAACATGTATGTGCAAGGGTTGCATAACCGATCACACCTTAGACTTGCAAAGTGTTATATCATTAATAATTTATTTTTTTTTTATTATTAAAGCCCTAACTATAACATGGCAACGAATGCACAAAGGGAGCTGATGGGTTTTTAATTTCCCTTTTCTTGGACAAAATATCATGGTAATTAAATCACCCCAGGACAATTTGAGCAAACATGAGGTTAACACGACAACTAGTGCCAGAAGTAAACAAAAGTGCAACGTGGAGAAACGGATATACTTTGAAAAGTCTAACCTGGTCCCAGAGTCTTGCAGTTGATGTTTTCCCACTCCACTGTTTAACTTGAACAGTGTGGCTGAACTTTCCCATTCTGACTAGAGCTTCCTCAGGCCAGAAACAAAGGCAAGTCAGTTCTGAGGCTGAGATTCAAATAAACATATCACGGGACAGCTGCAAACTGGAAAGCAAATGAGACAGCTACCGGAGTAACCAGACTAATAAAGGCCCTCCCCACAAACACCCTAGAGGCCAAGAGTAAGAAAGCCTCTTCCTTTTTGGAAAACAGTTCCTGGTGAACAACTGGAAGGAGGCGGCTCTGTTTATGACTCCCTTTGAACTCCTGTCTTTCCCCCCCCCAGTAGTCACTGATTAAGGAGGAGAGGAATTTTTTAAAAAGCTAAAAGAATGTTGCTGTTGTTTTTTTTGACAAGGCTGTGATGATTATTCAAATTGAACAGAGATTTACATTCTTTTCATAAACAAGACCCATTCCCCAAACATTCTTTTTAAAGAACTGGAATCGACTTCTGAGATTTTTAATGGGAGGAGGTGACTGCTATGGGGCTAAGACTGGAGTTAAACAGCGGCTCCCAATTCCCTTCCCTGTCGGCACTATTTCCTTGGATTCTCAGGGGAAGGAGAGCTTGAGATATCAAGAGATGGCCCAGCTGCGGATATGGAGTTAGTCTGGACTCTGTAGACCGTAATTAGTTTTTTAGCCCTACTTAGTAGGGTAGACAAATAAATATCAACCCAACAGGAGACATAGAAGTTGTCCTGTCTTTAAAGCTGTTCAAACGAAGGGATAAAGTCATAGGCACTTGATCAGCTTGGTGAGTTTCATGGTTTTTAGAGCTGGGAAGGGCACTAGGGATCTTATCCAACTCTCCTCTTTCACAGATAAGGCAAGGGGAATTGACTTGCCTAAATTTACACAGTGAATGAATGGATTAACTTTTGCTCACCTAAACTACAGCATCCTGGGGATTAGGTGAGCAATGGATTGTCAATGTCCACACTCCCTCTTCTTCCTCAAATGGGCTCTCAAATTCCTCACCATTCACATGTTCTCCTCTACTATAGTTGCCCACACCGCTCACCCGTCCACTGTCCAGTCTTTTCTTAATATCTCCAATTACAACTCTGCTACTCTTTCCACCACTGTACTCACTGTCAACTTTTCTAAGAGGAAAGAGTCTTTTGCCCACTGGTGTTGCATGTGTTTTCTTAGGTTCTCCAAAGGTATGTGATTCTTTTTTTTTTTTTTTGGCTGCATTGGGTCTTCGTTGCTGCACGCAGGCTTTCTCTAGTTGTGGCCAGCAGGGGCTACTCTTCGTTGCAGTGCGCGGGCTTCTCATTGCGGTGGCTTCTCGTTGCGGAACCTGGGCTCTAGCTGCACGGGCTTCAGTAGTTGTGGCTCATGGGCTCTAGAGTGCAGGCTCAGTAGTGGCGCACGGGCTTAGGTGCTCCGCAGCATGTGGGATCTTCCTGGACCAGGGCTTGAACCTGTGTCCCCTGCATTGGCAGGTAGATTCTTAACCACTGCACCACCAGTGAAGACCCTGATACGTGATTCTCATATAGTTCCATCAGGCATGGAACCCGGGAGAACCATCCTGGGGCTGGGCCAAAAAGGAAGGGTCAGCAAACTACAACTTGTGGACCAAGTCTGGCCTACTGTGTTTTTATACAGCACACAATCCAAGTATGTTTTCTTTTATTTTTAATTGTGGTTAAAAAAAAACATGACATAAAATTTACCATCTTAACCATTTTCAAGTGTGCAGTTCAGTAGTGTTGAGTATATTCATATTGTTGTGCAACAGATGTCCAGAACTTTTTCGTCTTGAAAAACTGAACTCTATACCCATTAAACAACTCTCCATTTCCCCTTTCACCCAGCTCCTAGTAACCACCATTCTACTTTGTATGAATTTGACTACTTCATATACCTCATAAGTAGAATCATTAACTGTCCTTTTGTGACTGGTGTATTTCACTTAGCATACTGTCCTCAATTTTCATCCATGTTGTACATGACAGGATTTCCTTCCTTTTAAAAAGTGAATAATATTCCGTTGCATGTATACACCAAACTTTTTATCCATTCATTCATCCATGGACATTTGGGTTGCTTCCACTACTTGGCTATTGTGAATAATGCTGCTATGAACATGGGTGTGCAACTATCTCTTTGAGACTCTGATTTCAATTATTTTGGGAAGGTACCCAGATGTGGGATTGCTAGATCATATGGTAGTTCTATTTTTAATTTTTTGAGGAACCACCATACTGTTTTCCATAGTAGTTGCACCATTTTACATTCCCATCAGCAGTGCACAATGATTACAATTTCTCCACATCCTGGTCAACATATTATTTTCTGGTTTTTTTTTTTCTTCTGATAGTAGCCATCCTAATAGATGTGAGGTGATATTATGGTTTTGGTTTGCATTTATCTAATGATTAGTGATGTTGTACATCTTTTCACATGCTTGTTACCCATTTGCATATCATCTTTGGAGAAATGTCTACTCAAGTCTGCTGCCCATTTTTTAATTGGTTTTTTTGTTGTTGTTGAGTTGTTGACACTTTTTACATTTTCTGGATATTAACCCTTTATCATATATGATTTGCAAATATTTTCTCCCATTCCATAGGTTGCCTTTTCACCCTGTTGATTGTGTCCTTTGATGCACAGAAATTTAGTTTGATGTAGTCCTATTTGCCTATATACATATACTTTTGCTGCCTGCCCTTTTGGTGTCATGTCTAAGAAATCACTGTCAACTTCAATGTCATAAACTTTTCCATTATGTTTTCTTCTAGTAAGGTTTTAAATATTTTTAAATGGTTGAAAATCAAAGAAATATTTCCTGACATGTAAAAATTTTGAAATTTAAATTTCAATGCCCATAAATAAAATTATACTAGAACACAGGCACACTCACTCATTTGTGCATTGTCTATGGTTGCTTTCGAGCTATAACAGCAGAGCTGAGTAGCTGCAACAAAGACCAAATGTGGTTCTCTCACCTCTGCACACTGTTGCTTAGTGCACTATAAATCCTATAAATCACAGTGACACATTTATAACTCTATGGCACTTAAAGCGTTATGCCTATCTTCATACTGCACCTTGTAAAAAAATTACCAAGGGAATTCTACTTCACATCGCTGTACAGTAGAAACTAACACAACATTGTAAAACAACTATATCCCAATTAAAAAGAAAAAGAAAAAAGATTACCAGTGCATACTCATGTCAAAATGAGAAAAGGAAAGTGATCTTTTTTTTTTAACTTTTAAATATTTATTTATTTGGCTGTGTCGGGTCTTACTTGCAGCATGAGTGTGCTCTAGTTGCCCCATAGCAGGTGGGATCTTAATTCCCTGACCAGGGGAAGCTGCAGCCCCTGCATTGGAAGGTGGATTCTTAACCACTGGACCACTAGGGAAGTCCAAGGAAAGTGATCTGATTGTTATGGTTTTAAGGCACACTGGAGTTATCTAGTTAGATGGTGTATCAGTCAGCTCGGGCTACCATAACAAAACATGATAAGATGTGTGGCTTAAACAAGAAAAATTAATTTCTCACAGCTCTGGAGGCTGGAAAGCCCAGGATTAAGGTGCCAGCAGGGTCAGTGTCTGCTGCGAGCTCTCTCCTTGGGTTGCAGATGGCTGCCTTCTATGTCTTCACATGGCCTTTACTCTATGTATGCATGTGAAGAGAAAGATCTCCCTCTCAGTTCTTCTTAGAAGGCCAACAATCTTATAGGATTAGGACCTCACCTTTATAACCTCCTTAATTGCCTCCTAAAAGCCCGGATCTCCAAATACAATCACATTAGGGGTTAGAGATGCAATATATGAATTTTGGAGCAATGCAATACAGTCCATAGTGGATAGCAAAGTATTGTATTTATTGTGCATTGACACTAGAGCTGTGCTAAAAGAATACAACATGTCATCATTACCAGACTAAACACTCATTACAATATTCCCAACTCACAGGAAATCAATGGTCAGAAAAATTGGAACATTTAAAATGGAATATCTCATCACAGCAGAATTTCTTCACAAAAATAATAAATAAAAACAAGGCTGCCAAAGTAAGTTGCCAAGTGGCTCACTTCTTAGCCAAGCAAAGAAAGCCATTTACTGATGGTGGCTTAATTAAATGTTTGATTGCAGTAGCTAAAGAAATGTGTCTAGAGAAAATAAACTTGTTTAAAACTATTAGCCTTTTGGTGAGAACAGATGCTCAGAGTTGAGGACAGTGGGAGCAACACCAATAGTCAATTAAAAACAAGCAAATGATTTTGAGTGGTTTTCCTTGGTTTTGATGAGTTGACAGATGTCAATCAATACTGCTTAATTGTTCATTTGAGGAGGCTAAGTTTGAAGTGTTTGAAGAATTAGGCCCTATGAATAGTCTGCATGGAACAGCTACAGAAGAGTATTTTCAAAGAGTATTTCTCAAAGTTGAGAAAACACTAATTCAGTACAACTTGAAGTAGAATATGCTAAGATGTGTTACAACTGATAAAGATACATGTGAAACAGAAAAAAAAGCTTAGTTGAAATTTACAAGACTTATGAAAATGTAAAGTGTTTATAGCCTATGGTCATTCATTGCATTATTTATCAGAAGGTACTTTGCGGAAAACATGCAAGTCTAATCATGTGTTATTGAACCAGTAGCATCAGTGGTGAACTTCCTCTCCTGGACTTAGCCATTGACAATACCATGAATTTTTTCAAAAGTAGAAACAATATCTTGACTGCCCTATGACACTGAAGTTCTCTGGCTTGACAGTGGTAAAGTTTTATTGAAATGTTTGAGTTTGGGCCAAGATTGGAATTTTTCTGAATGAGAAGATCTGCCCTCAGTCACTATTATTGAATACTGAATGTGTGAAAATTTGTTCTTTATTATAAACACCTACATAATATCCTCAATTTTATCTCTAGGCACCCGAAGCCCTAAATATTTACTATCTGGCCACTTACAGAAAAAGCTTGCCAACCCCTATCACAGGTATTTGAATGACAGCCACTTGGATCTTACTGGAAAACAATCCCTGCAAATGAAACTCAATGTCTGTGACAAGGCTCCCTAACCCTAATCTATTTTGGGGCTTCTTGATCATTCTCGACACTACTCTCCACGTTCCCTAAGGTGGGGCAACTATGGTCACATTCCTTTGTTTAAGGGTCTTAATCTCCGTGTCACAGGAACCTACTGTCAGTCAAAAAGTCATCTTCTGTTTTATTCCGAAGAGGCCTGATGGGTACTAACTTAAATAGGATTCTTGGCTCTCAGCACTGACGCTCCAGATTTTCTGAGGCTAGCTATGCATTTCAGGGGCCCTCACTAGACAGACAGCACCCAAGCTTCCTATCATGCAAGCCAGAGACCTTGTTACTACCTTCTGCTACTGTCACCTTTTTATTCCCGTATCAAGTTACATGATATAAAGAATCCCCATAAATATAACACCCAGTGGTGAACTGGAATAGACAACCGTCTAGAGAGCTGTTAGATTGTCGCCTCCAGTTATCTGTGTTTGTTTATAAGAGCAGTAATTTAGAAATTGCAGATGTGCTGAGTTACTAAATACTCTTTGGGGGAGTATAAACTTACTAATTCAGCAGTATCTAATTTAGTAACTATGCTACTCTAAGACCACTTTGGTGAAAGTGATTTTAGTGGACCTAGAAAGGGCAAATAATTTGCTTTTAATAAGCTTTAGTGGCTTGAAATGACACATGAGCTTCATGTGTAGCAAATTACTTTTCATCCTTACTGCTTATATAATGCTTACATATCCTTACTCTACTATTTGTATTCATGGCTAAAAAACAGAAATAAATGCTACAAAATGACTTTAAAACAAAGAGGAAGCTTAGAACCTATTTGTGACCAGGAAACAAAGGCAGATAATTAGTCTCCAGAGTGCATACTGTTGAAAAAACAAAAACCTTCCAAAAGAAAAATTCAGATTTTTCTTCTTTTGCAAAACACAGACTCAATGATAAAGAATTTATGGCTTCATACTTGTAGGGATAGTTGTTTATTTTGATTAGCCTTCTATAGTGGTCATTAAACTGACCCTTAATGGGGTCAGTCATTTGCGAGTTACCCAAGCTTTTTGAAAAATAAAGTTTCACTCCCCAGCCCAACTGCAACAACTCTTCCCGAGAAACCACCTGCTTCATTAAATGATGTTTTATTTTTGTATTCTTCACATGGACTCCCCTTTTTTTTTTTTTTTTTTTTTTTTTGGTGGTACGCGGGCCTCTCGCTGTTTTGGCCTCTCCCGTATGCGGAGCACAGGCTCCAGACGCGCAGGCTCCGCGGCATGTGGGATCTTCCCAGACCGGGGCACGAACCCGCGTCCCCTGCATCGGCAGGCGGACTCTCAACCACTGCGCCACCAGGGAAGCCCTGGACTCCCCTTTTTTTAATTACAAATGACACACCAATATCCATGTTGACTTCTAGATAAAGTGAGCTTATCTTCCAGAAAATTTAAGTGATGTCGAATATGTGATGATTTTGCCACCCAGTCATTACCAGGATGTGAGTGCCCTCCATTTTGCCCTCTTTTATATAGTATGGGAAAAATGCCAAATTCTTAGTTGAATGGCTAATCTGATAAAATTGAGTCATTCAAGTCTTGATAACCTATCTGATTCATAAGCACACTTCTAAGCAAAGAACTGTTAAAAGATAAACTGAGGTGTATTAAACATTTTAAGAGTTTATTTGAGCAAAACTCAATCCGAATTGGGCAGTGTCAAACCATAAAAAGTGGTTAGGAGCGCTCCACTGACAGGAGCAAAGGAAAAGACTTTTATAGAGAAAAGGTGGAAGCGTAACCGAGCAGGAAGACCCTATGGGGCCTTCCCAGAACAGAAACCCCGCCCCCCAATATCCTCCACCTGCCTCTTGTCTGTAGAAAAACATTACCTCCTAGGCCTTCCTCAAGTTCCAAAGAGTAAATTTAATCAGAGAAGTGAGAAAATGCAGAAAGAAAGGAAAACAGTCAAGCAAGACAACATAATAATAGTTTGGCCATTAAACAAAGTCAAGGACCTTTAGCTCCTCCTCATGGGCTAGAGATAATATTCTGAGCCTTGTCCTCTGAGCTGTTTTGCAGATACGGAAACCCCTACCAGGTGGAAGAAGTTAACTGTACGCCGCCCACAAGCACAGAGACCCCAGACTGGTTGGAACCAGAAGGCTGATGATGCTGACTCCCGATGACCTCACCGCCAACCAATCAGAAGAATGTTCACGAGCTGGTCACGCACCTCACAACTCCCCTCCCCCACCCTGTCTTTAAAAACCTTTCCCTGAGAGCCTTAGGCGGAGTTCAGGGCTTTTAAGCACTGGCTACCTGGGTTCCTTGCTTTGGCACCCTGCGATAAGCACTGCACCTTCTTTCACCACAACTCAGGGTAGATTGACTTTGCTGCATGCGGGCAAAGGGACCTAAGTTCCGTTCGGTAACAGAAGCAAAGCAAGGAAATTACTTGAGTAGCTATAACTTAAGTGTTTGCCTTATTTGGAAAAGCCTCATTGGCTGGTTGTGATTGGTTGCCCTTAGGTTCTGATTTCTTAACCTTGAGGCATTTACAGGCTTAGGTTTTGGTTTGCTTACATCGGCTGCTAAGGTATTAGAGCCTCCTCAGTCTAACAGGCTCTTTGTTTAACTTAACACAATTGATTATCCATATATTAGTGCTTTCTAATTTTTCTATAAAGAATTTAGTTGAAATGTAACAACCACGTAAGGATTTTAGTCATTTTTCTCCAAAACATCCTTTAAAAAAGTACACTTCCTCATGTAAACCACACAGATGGGGTTCGTTTGGCACATTTGGGGCGGGGTGGATATTATCTAAAAATAGAGCCAAATTTCTTCAAAGACTGTTCAATTAAAATGGTTTCTACATTAGAAATAAACCCAGTTTTCCACTGTATACCACATCAATTTAAAAACAAAGCAATAGGTTCAGTCAACATTTCCTTGGTTTTGAAGTGTCCCTCTACATTTTTTTTAAACTGTAGTAATGGCCTATACCTAAAGTCATGACCTTCATTTTTGCTGACAATATGTAAGTGGGGAACAACCCTGTATTAATTTCCTATGGCAGCTGTAACAAATTATCAGAAACCTGGTGACTTAAAGCAACGCACATTTATGCTCTTACAGTTTTGAAAAACAGAAATCCAAAATCAGTTTCACTGGGCTGAAATCAAGGCACTGGCAAGGCCGTGCTCCCTGGAAGCTCTAGGTGGAGAATGTTTCCTTACCTTTTTCAGCTTCTAGAGCTGCATTCCTTGGCTTGTGTCTCCTTCCTCCATCTACAGTGACTGTAACGTAGTATCTTCAAATATCTCTCCTTCTGTCTGTGTCTGTCTCTCACCCTCTGCTGAGGTCGTCACCTTGCCTTTCTTCTTCTATGTCAAATCTCCTTTTGCTTCCCTTTTATAAGGATACATGTGATTGTATCTAGGGCCCACCTGGATAATCCAGGCTACTCTCCCTACCTCGAGTCTTAATTTAATCACACCTGCAGAGTATTTTATGCCATCTAAGCTAACATTCACACGTTCCAGAGATTAGGACCTGGATATTTTAGGGGCCATTATACAGCCATCACAGCCTACAAATTTGCCATTCAACATTTACTTTACAACCTGTAGGCCTATTACTAACCAACTGTGGAATTATTTCTAGGACTCCAAAAATTTTATTTAAATAAATAATATCTTACATGTACAACTACTACCATTTACAAATTCATGTACATGCCATTGTTATTAATAAAATGCAAATTCACTTCATAAAGAGATCTAAAGGGTCTACTTCAGACAAGTTATTTATAAATAAAACACTTTTAGTATAGCATTCATCCCTTTTCAACAAAAACTATCTGTATGAAATGATAATTTATATGCTTTATAAATATATAACATATATAAGTTATAATGTATATAGCAGAGCATCTGCTATATAATAAGAATTTAATAAATGTCAGCAACTATTATTGTGTTGGGTATTCTGCAAGCAGAATGGAAGTATTTTAACACTAAAAATCTAATAGTAGTAGGCTTTTCTCATTTTGCAGGAAAAAGAAAGCAAAAAGATTGAATTCAATCACTTTTTTTTTTTGGCTCATAATTTTTGTTTAAAACTTTGATACCTGTTAGGGCTACACTGTTAGTGAATGCTAACAGATGACAGAACAAGAAGCCAAAGAATATTAGGGGGAAACTGGGAACCAGCCAATCATGTTTAGTTCAAAAGTTTGTTTTGGTTACATGTGCTCAGGGCTGTGCTTTTATATTTTATACTCAAACCACAGTAGTTTCTTTGCCACTAAATTGTTCTTCATTTACATGAATCAATCAAATACATCCATATTTTATAGTGTTCTTCAAAGAGCACCATAACTTGCAGATATACCAACATCTGAACAAGTTTGAGGGCTGCTAATGGAAAACATTCTCTATTATAAAGGAGCTTACTTTCATGATGGACTAAAATTGTGGTTCTCGACACTGGCTGCACATTAAGATCTCCTGGGGAGCTTTTAAAAATCCCCATCTCCAGGCTGCAGCTAGGACCAACTAGATAAGAATTTTGGGGGTGGGGCCCAGGCATCAGCATTTTTAAAGCTCCCCAGGTAATTCCAGTGGTTGAGAATAGTAGGCTAAGAGAACACATGACCCAACGACCAGTACAAATAATGAGGTCTAAATTTTTCATGGTCATGATCAGGAATGCAATGTGAACTCAGTGTCTTGATTAGTTAAAGGAGGGAGGAAATGGGAAATGAACTGAGCCTGAAAACTGGGCTGTAAAGAGGGAAAGGGCAAAAGAGAGGCTGACAGTAAATATTGAGGATAAAAAAACTTCTAGGATAGGGGAAAATAAAAAGTCTGAAAACTTTCACTATGGGGTTAAAAAAAAAACTGGTGGTGAAGGGAAGATATTTTCTAGCCTATTTTTTACTGGATTTTCCCCTCCCAGCCCACCCAGGCTTTAACATCTCTACGTAATTAGCATTAAACACCAGAATGAATTATTGAGGGCAACACATACTTTTTAATCTAGAAACAAAGGAATCAAGATAAGCAGAATACTGAAATACGTAGTAGAAATGTGTTCAGACTCAGCATCTTTGAATAAAACGGCAACTTTATAGTCTGAATATGTATGTGTGTAAATCACATATATTTTTTTTATGAAGACCAATTCCTATCTACAAACACTACCAACACACCTCCCCAACAATAGAGAAAAAATAGTCTACATTTAAGCATTGCAGGAAACTCTTGAAAAACTACCAGCTTACTTTCCTATAAACATTGCAAAACAATCTAGTTCTGGCAATTGAAGCAACCTGAAACTTGCTTATCAAGCTTGGGACTTTCAGTCATTGATAACACATTAGTTCTTTCAACTGCAGGCATATCATAATGGCTCTATAGCAACTTGTCATGCAATGATCATGATCCAATATTAAGCAATGCAGGGCCCTGGAATTAATCAATGAGAAAGGAAAGATTTATATGTAGCTAATACTTATATAGCACTTACTATCTGCCAGGCCCTCTTTTAAGGGATATATATATATATATATATATATATATACTATCTTTACTCCTCGCAAGGGCCTAATGAGGTGCATACTATTTTTATTCCCATTTTACAGATGAGGTTATCGGTGTACAGAGAAGTTAAGCTGCTGACTGAAGATTATAGTTAAGTAAGTGGTGGAGCTGGAATAGTCTGGTTTCAGAGTCCACACTTTTTAAAACATTTTGCTATAATGATTCTTAATTATAATAACATTGATTAATTTTCTTCATTAAAGTATTTTCTGGAGAGAACACCACTAAGCTCTTCTATTTCTTTTATCAATTTTTCTATGCATTGAAGTTAAAATATGTAAAAGTGTTCCATTTTCACTTTTAATTTGCTTAAATTATTTTTGTCAGAATCAGTTTCTTCATAATGGTTATAATCAAATTTATTTTTGTGCATATGTAGTTTTACTTTTATGGCCGTTATTTCTACACAGTCCGGTTTGTCTGGGTCATACTTTATAGATCTATATTTTACAATATTTCATTCCCTTCGATTTGAAGTTAATGACGTATTTTTCTTAGTGTGTTTTTATCCATTTTCCATTTTATTTCTTTTGTCTTGATAAGTTCTACCAAGTCTTAATTTATCAGGTCAATTTTTTCACTTTCTCACTGAAAAGATGTTATTCTTAGTTTTCATCTATAATAATTTTTAATCAAGTACAGTTAGTGCCTTTTTCAGCTTTATTTTACGCTAGTTTTTACCAGTAATATTTAATATGAATTGGATAAAAAGGAAAGTTTTATATTTATTTGTGATTTAATCTGTGAGAAATTATGAAATTAGATATTCCAGGACTACTCTCAGGGTCAAAATGATGACTTCACAATGTTCTGTTTTGATGAGAGTGGGAATCATGACTTCAGTTTTACAGATGTACCTTAAAAACTTAAATAGCTTGCCTGAGATAAATGTTAAAGCCAAGATTGGAAGTAATACAGTGGAATAGAATGGTTTTTGGAGTCACCGACCTGGATTGAATCCATACTCAGACACTTACAGCTGTGTGACCTTGGGCAAATAACCTAACCTTCAAGACCCAATGCCTCCATCTGTAAAATAGGGATAATATTAGTACCTAATTCATCTGTTATTTACAGAACTGAAGGAGATAAAGCATGTAAAAGCACTTTAATATACTGCCTGGCTTATGGTAACAAATCAATAAATGTTACTAGTTCAGCATCATAATCCATAGCCTTTGTTCTTCCATTACACTCTACACTGTACTAGGCAATGAAGGGGACGCAAAGTTTTCAAAGAGCTTAGAATATTCTTAGTGAGATAAAACAAATGCATGTGAAAATAGTTATAGAAATACTTTTGTTAACACAGTCTCAGGCACAATGTAAGTGCTGAACGAATGGTCACTATTATTATTTGTATTGCTTCTCAGCAAGCTTTCCCCAGATGAAAGTATATGGTATCCTGTGACAATTTGTTGGGAGTACCATATCTCTATGAAATACCCATTTATACAAAGCTAATACCAGCAGCAGCTCCCTAATTATTTCAGTCCCTAAGTGGGTTTAGCGGACAAATTGAAGACCTAGTTTTGGGGGCCACTGGAGTGCAATTTCCAAAGATCCTGATGGGGCCTGGGTCTCTCAAATTCTTTTGCCACTTTGCTTCTTTGAGGGATCTGAAATGACTCCTCAAGACATTTATGCCTTTGGATTAAGTCTAAGGTATATTTAAAATACAAATTCATCCCGGCATGGAAGTTACAAAACTTACAACTTATACCTTATCAAACACCCTTCGTTTTCCAGATACTATATATATAGTTATATTATATATATATTATATATATGTAGTGACATTATATATATAAAATATATATACTGATATATATAATATATGTAGTGATGTTATATATAATATATAGTGATATTATATATATATTATATATATAATTTAATCTCACAAGAAATCTTCCAGAAGTAGGTATTATTAACCCCACTTTCAAATGAGAAAATGGAGGGTAGGAGCTTGGCTATCTTGTCCAAACTCAGGTCTTATGATACTAAAGCCCTTTTTCTTTCTGCTATATTACTTTCCTCCTATGCTAGGCACCAAGTAGACACTTGTTGAATTGTCCTGTACTATAAGTTTCTTGGAGATAAGAAAGGGAACTATAATTCTGAATCACTTGTCTTAGTGAATCAATAGCTTTAAAAAATTGTGCTATGTAGTTATCCCCATCCACCCTCTAAACAGAGGCAGAATATGAATAAATTAACTGTTTCCTATATTTATATCCCTTTTATTCCTATTTGAAGTTAGACCAAGGCTTAGCAAACTAAACCCAAAAGGGCAGACATGTCCTTGAAAATATAGATGAAGGTCTGGATCTAATAAGGGCCAAGTATTTGGCTTTTTAACTGATGGAATTTCTTAGGGAAATAAAGGATTTATAGGTCTGAGCAAATGGCCATATTGAAGTCAGCAGGGTTATGGGCATGCACAGATTTTGACCTTAAAACAGAAACCCTGTGGCACTGAGTCATTACTCCTGGTTGAGAGGGACTGGTCTCGGTTCCATCGCCTACTGGACTGCTTTTACGGCTGTCTCAGGGTGCCTCAAAGGGTCTTCAACAACCTTTTAGTCCTGAACTCCTCCCTTTTCTTACTCTCAGTGAGCTTAGTGCTGCATTCTTTTGTGCACATATGTGTATGGGAGTGTATGTGTGCATGTGAATGTGTTGGCAGGGAAGGCTGGGGCTGGGGAGGTGGTGGTATAGAGGCAAAGGAAGAGACTGAATTGATTGGGGGAGTTTTAATTGCTTTTTATTTCAAAGTAAGAGAAAAATCCTCCAATTTTTCTGAGCCTACACTAATTTGCCACCTCCAGTGTTTGACTCTTTTTTTTCCCCCTGTGGTATCTACTTGCCTCTACCTTGCCCTTTGTTCACCATCTACAGATTTAAATCAGATTCCTATGTATCCCAAATCAGAGGCCAAAAGGCTAACCCAAAGCATATCCTACAAATACCTAGGCACTTGATGAAATCTTAATCTGATCAAAGGTGACAAGCTTTTTCCCAAAGCCAGATGGGGGCAGAGAGGGCCCCTCACCACAGTAGATCACTCCTGCAGTCTGAGGGCAGATGGAGATGCAATAGTGACACCTTGCTTGTCCCAGGTGCTGACAGAATCATTTGCCATTGCTTGGAGACTGCAAGGACATGAACATGCCTCACTGGAGCCATATGCATGTATAGGTAAATGGTTTAGAATGATTTTAGTTTTAAAGCTAGTTTTCATGCTGATGACTTGTAGAGTATTATGATTTAGAATTCTCCTTTTTCTTTTTTAATTGAAAATTGGTAAATTGACTCTAAATTTCACTGGGAGGTGTAAATGATCAAGAATATTCCAGAATTTTTTCTCACCCCCACCCAGGTTTATTGAGATATAATTGACATATAACATTGTATAAGTTTAAGTTGTACATATGTTGATTTGATACACATATATAGCAAAATGATTACCATCATAGCCTTAGCCAATACTTCTATCACATAACATAATAACCATTTCTTTTTTGTTGTAAGAACATTTAAGATCTGGTCTCTTAGCAACTTTCAAGTATACAATACAATATTATTAACTATAATCACAACCCAGTCTTATTCATCTTATAACTGGAAGTTTGTACCCTTTGACCAATATTTCCCCATTTCCCCCACCCCCAGCCCCTGGTATCCACCATTCTACTTTCTGTTTCTATGAGCTCGACATTTTTAGATTCCAAAATTATCCTGGTTTTAAGAAAACACTTAGGGGTGATGGCCTAGAAGAGTGGCTCCAATAGGTGATGTATAGCTGAGTAAAGTAACTTAAGTATTTATTGAACTTACTTTCTGCAAAACTTTCTGCCAGGTGTTCCCAACATATTTGGCCCTGGCCCTCTGCTCTTTCTTTGTATATTCTTTCTTAAAATGTCATCCAGCTTCCTTTTTCTTGATTAATTTTTTTATTCAGTTATCTATTTAATTTTTGGCTGCATTGGGTCTTAGTTGCAGCATGCGGGATCTTCATTGCAGCATGCAGGATCCTCTGCTGCAGTGTGCAGGTTTCTCTCTAGTTGTGGTGTGCGGGCTGCAGAGCGCATGGGCTCTGTAGTTGTGGCATGCAGGCTCTCTAGTTGTGGCCCGTGTGCTCAGTAGTTACGGCATGCGGGCTTAGTTGCCCCACAGCATGTGGGATCTTACTTCCCTGACCAGCGATCGAAAACCGTGTCCCCTGTCTTCCAATGAAGGCAGAGTCTTAACCACTGGACCACCAGGGAAGTCCCTGATTAATTTTTTTTAAAAAAGAATTAAAAGTTACACACAGCAAACTCTTTTGAATCCAGAATTAGATGCATTCTAATCCTAGGTCTGCCCCTTAATTAGTTGTATGACCCTGGGGAAAATCACCTATGGTAGGGAAAATTTTAAAGATGTTTCCCTAACATTTCAATCCACTGGTTATTTAAGCAAACATTAATCTCAGTACAGCTGTGTAGGGACTTTGCAGATGTAACTAAGTTGCTAATCAGCTGACCCTAAAATAGGGAGATCTGGAGGAAACCTTGGGAGGTGATGACTATGTCTGTATGGTGGTGATGGTTTCACGGGTATAGTATACTTATCCCCAAACTCATCAAGTTGTATATATTAATTATGTACAGCTTTTTACATGTCAATCATACCTCAGCAAAGTGGTTTTAAAAAAAGTTCATCAACAGAGGAATGGATAAAGAAGATGTGGTACATATATACAATGGAATATTACTCAGCCATAAAAAAGAACAAAATTGGGTCATTTGTAGAGACGTGGATGGACCTAGAGAGTGTCATACTGAGTGAAGTAAGTCAAAGAAAAAAAAACAAATATTGTATATTAATGCATATATGTGGAATCTAGAAAAATGGTATAGATGACCTTATTTGCAAAGCAGAAAGAGAGACACAGATGTAGAAAGCAAATGTATGGATACCAAGGGGGAAAGGGGTGGGGTGGGAAGAATTGGGAGATTGGGATTGACACATATACACTATTGATAGTATGTATAAAATAGACAACTGAGGGGAACATACTGTATAGCACACGGAACTCTACTTAATGCACTGTGGTGACCTAAATGGGAAGGAAATCCAAAAAAGAGGGGATATATGTATATGTATAGCTGATTCATTTTGCTGTGCAGTAGAAGCTAACACAACATTGTAAAGCAACTATACTCCAATAAAAATTAATTAAAAAAAAGAAAGCAGAGAATAGATCACATTTCCCCCCAGTATTTCAGTTCCGTCATTTGTAAAATGGAGACAGTACAGATTCAAGAGGTTCCTGTGAGGATTAGCTAGAATGTATGTAATATTACTTTAGCACAGCACCTGATACATACTAAGTGGCAGATCGTATTGCTTCCTACTGCCTCTGCCACCACCTTGGCTGATGACTCCCAAATTGATATCTCCAGCCCAGCTCTTTCATTTAAAGTCTGTTTCTCAGGGCCCCAAAGGGATGTTGAGTCAAAGAGACTGTAGATGAGAGTCCTGGCAAGAGAAAAGTTACTTGGACCTTGGGTTTCACTGTACACTGAGCCTGCTATACTATGCCATATACCACAGGAAAAGTGTTTAGAACAATATATACTGAGATGTTAATAGTGATTATCCCTGGGAGATAGGACTTTTGTTTTCTCCCTCATGTTTTGCTGATATTCCAGATTTTTATATAGGAACATGTGTTGTTTTTGTAATAATAAAAACAATAATCTATCTTTGAATTTTTAAAAATACCATATGTAGCCTGAGAACTACCCCAGTTCAGGATGTAAATGGACAGTTCATGATCCTGGAACTTTCCATTGTATTCTGGGGCTGCTAGTAATATTCTTGTTACAAATTTAAGTTTACCTGTGATTGAAATCAGGAATCATTTCTGGATGAGCAAAGGTGACAGTAAGAATTTTATTAGATTAGGCTGACCCAACTGGCAATCCCATTCACCTTCTTTCTTTTTTTTTTTTTTAAGATGTTGGGGGTAGGAGTTTATTAATTAATTTATTTATTTTTGGCTGTGTTGGGTCTTCGTTTCTGTGCGAGGGCTTTCTCTAGTTGTGGCGAGCGGGGGCCACTCTTCATCGCGGTGTGCGGGCCTCTCACTATCGCGGCCTCTCTCATTGCAGAGCACAGGCTCCAGACGCGCAGGCTCAGTAGTTGTGGCTCACGGGCCTAGTTGCTCTGCGGCATGTGGGATCCTCCCAGACCAGGGCTCGAACCCGTGTCCCCTGCATTAGCAGGCAGACTCTCAACCACTGTGCCACCAGGGAAGCCCCACCTTCTTTCTTGATGCCTTACACTAAAGAGGCTGGAAAAGTGAATTACACACTTTTCCAACCTAATATGTAGCTAGGGTCATTCACATGAAAAAGTCTGACAAGTTAGACATAAATGATAACATTACTATGTGGTTTTGAGAAAGATAATGCATCCTTGATACACAGGGTAAATATAGTTTACCCTGCTGATTCTGCTTATTCTTGCCTCCTGAGTGAGTGATGTGATATAAGAGCTGGAGCTGGAGCAGCAGTATTGCAACATGAAGGAAAAGACAGAAATGCTGGCTCTGACAATGCTGAGCCATTTAAGCAACACTAAAACTGCTTATTTCCATAGTCTTGCTATGTGAAAATAAACAAACTAGAAAAGAAAAAAAGAAAAAAAAGAATTTTATTAAATTAATGAAGGGTGATGCCATGCAGTCAGCTGGGCCCCGTTTGACCTAGTGCTTGATAATGAATTGCCAAGAGAAGAAAGCCACTTCTGGTGAACCTCAGAACCTAAGCCTAGCTGTGGAGCAGCTAAACCCATGCGCCACAACTACTGAGCCTGCACTCTAGAGCCCGCGAGCCACAACTTCTGAAGCCCGTGCGCCTAGAGCCTGTGCTCCACAGCAAGAGAAGCCCGCGCGCCGCAACAAAGAGTAGCCCCCGTTTGCCGCAACTAGAGAAAGCTCACCCGCAGCAACAAAGACCCAAAGCAGCCAAAAATAAATAAAATTAAAAGAAAAAAAGAACCTAAGCCTCAGCATGCTCTAAGATTTATCCAAACTTCCTTTTATTTTCTTGGGAGTCCACACTTGTTCGCTCTGAACTCTTCCTGTGTAGCTGTTTAAGTTGTCCTCTTATCTGTCCTGAGGCCCTAAAATACTGCAAAACTACTGCTTTTAAGACCCCGGGGCCCCATGGTCAATCTTGAGAATTTAGAAGTGCAACAGGTCAGGGCCCAGTAAATTCCAGATTCCAGGCATGGTTTCCCTTGTCAGAACCCTCACTGACAGATCTTGCTTAGGACCCTGACCCACTGAACCTCTAGAACTCTGGAAGCCTACTCTGGTCTTCTCCCTTGGCCCGGGGGGCCTGGTATGTTGCCTTCTGAAAACTTACGGGAACCGTCTCATGGCCTACCTCAGAAGCCCAAGAGATTCTTTGAACTGGAGCGTCCCACTAAGAACCCTCCAAGACTGAGAAAGATAAACAAGTTTCCTGTCTATTTCAAGAGATTGTCTTGAAATAAATATGCCTAAGTAATGAATTATGCAATTAGTCACAGTGTCCTCTGATGCTTCATGAGAGCAGGGCCCATATCGGGGTTCACTGTTATACCCCAGTGCCTAGCACGATACATGGCTCAGAGTAGATAAATAATAAATATGTGCCAATGAATGAACTTATGGGTTAATAAAATAATTGCTCAAATACTTATTTAGTTACAATTTCGATAAGTGTTTTGAATGAAACTTCAGGGTGCAGTGAAAACATATAAGGAGGGACTTAACCCATTTTTGAGTGGTGAGGCAGTCATGGAAAACTGCCTGAAAGTGAACACTGGCCTAAGTGAAGGGAAGATGTTTCAGTTCATATACTCCCTTGAAACTTGGAGCTGATGGAGGGGAGAGCTCACACAACAGGATGGTAACTGCCTAGGCCTAAGTATGATACCTGAGGAGGGCAGAAGCAGCCCCTAAATGTAATTATCACACCAGGTATTACTCAGTGATACCCTTGAGCCCTTGAGGACTAACCAGCTGTTGATCCTCTCCATAGTTAACCATAGTGTGCTAAGCTTGGACCCTGGGTATTTGTACATTTTCCTTTTCCACCATCAGCATTTGCTTTCACGCCTGGATGTATCCCTTCTTATCTGCTTTTTCACTTTTCACACAATCATCTAGCCACAGAGGGCTTAAGGTGACACACTTTTTACTACCAAGAGAAATTATAGGTCTTTCTGTACATGGCTGTATGCTAGATGATTGGATAAATGGAATATTACTGTATTCTGTTTTACCCTAAAATGCATTGATGTGTTTTTCCACTCTTTCTTCCCTGGAAACAGCCTTGAATTCTACTGAGTATTATGGCTTCCGCTTTGTTGTTCAACTCAAACCCAGTTCTCACTCTTAATCTGGGGAAATTCAGACACTAGGAAGATTATCATCAAAGGAAAGATAGTGTAACTAAAGTACAACTAGCCATCCTGAATGCACAGTACTATTCAACTTTAGGGGATTATGAAGACATAGAGGTGGAGATATAAACATCGCTATCCATTTTCAAGTCCACAACATCCACTGTCTCATTTTTTTTTTTTTTTCTGAGAAAGAACATTTCAAAGGCATCTCAGCTCCTTTCACTCTCATTCATTCCGGGGAACTTTCAGTCACCACCTTCACCCTCTCGTAACATTTTTTTCCCCTCTTTCCTAGGTATATGTGTATGGCGGATAGACAGGATCATAAGAAATAGAAGAAGAACAAATTAAGAAATAAGTACTTTCAATTCACCTCTAAATGCCTAAGAGGACTTAGAATGATATATTTTCATAAATGGTCATTAAAATGAATTGGCTAGATTATAGCTAAGGCACAAGTACTGTGTAGTGTCAAACCTAACTTAACATAATAATTTTTTTCTGAAAAGAGGAAGGAAATTTAATTTGCCAGTTAAACTATGTCAATTGTGTCAATCTTGCCTATCATTTAAAGGATGAGCATTTGGGGGACTGGGGACATAAGTGGTTCAGGCAAATAGCTGACTGACTGAACTACGTATATATAACTTCCAGCTCTAATATTTTCTGATTTTAATCTTGAATATTAAATATGGATTTTGCCAGAATAAACCAGAAATGTTTAAGAGTAACAAACAGGGGCCTATGAAAGGAAGGTGGTGTGTGGTCCCTTAGGTTTGGAGACAAAAGGTGCAGGCAAGGAGAGAGGGTGGGCATGATGCCTGTATGTGTGTTTATGTACTTTGCACGTTGGGAATTGCTCATATTTCCTAGAAAGGAACAGACTTCTATTAGCCAGACTCCCACTAAAGTCCAATGTAAGTACAGCTCCTTTCTTCAATATATAGAGTTTTTCTTTTTCCTCAGAGAAAAAAGTGTGTACACAGCCTCATGGTAAGACAAAAAGCTTATACCCACTTTCTTGCCTGAACAATTACTAAGCACCGTAATTCACCTGAACAGTTCTAACCAATAAAAAGCATTTAAAATTGGCCTTTATTTTCTCTAGAATCCAATGCCAGTGATTTGTTCTCATTTAATCTGCATTTGATGTTTTACAAAACATGAAAAGTCAGGGTTAGTAGAACTTCGGGGTAAAGGGCAATTGCATGAAAAAATTTTCATTTCTCCTTTATGTAAGGCTACCAAGCTCACCTAGGAGAGGCTTTTTGCATTCTTTAATTTTTTGGTGTGCTGTTTTCTGAATTTGCACAAAATTTTTTTATTGTTAAAGCCAAGCCAAGTTGAAATTGGAGTCTCCCAGGGAATTAACTGTGGCTCTTTGTTTGACTTTATAGAATTCTAATTCTAGACTAAAGGGCATTCATCAGTAAAAATGGAAGTTAAAAAGTTTTTGCTATCTGCCGATTTTAACTAACTTTTCTTCCTCTCCTCTTTCTCTGATTTCAAATAACTTTCCATCTCCTCTGCTTTCTCTTGCTTAGGATTACTGATTATTATACCTTTGTGTAGCTCCTTTTCTGTTTTGGATCCTTGGCCCTGTCTCCCCACATCTCTGTTTTCCCTTCTTTTAGCCCTAAAAGGCAACCTGGCTAAGAAATTGAGTTCCAAGATGTAGGGTAGCGATGCATGGAAGTGAACTGCTGAACCTTTGCCTTGTTCACTCTTGATTTATGTGTTTTAAAAAAAATCTCTGGATTTTTAAAAAAGCAAATCTGGAAATGCTGTTGAGGATAGGCTTTGGCACCAGCACTCTCTTCTAATGTGGCGTTTGCGATGACTTCACCCCTTTAAAATGTGGCTCTTATGATAGCACTCACACATGCCTTAGGTCGCTTGAAGGAAACGTCCTCTGATATTCAATAAACAATACAAGCTTTCTCCATCCTTCCATCTCCAGACACTTCTTGGTCAAAACAGTGTTTACAAAAATGGGCTTCAAGAAGAAGGGCTGAGTAGCTGGATTGTTGGGAGGAAAAAGGCAATTAGTATGTGTATGGTTCTTTTTTTTAATTTTTATTTTAGGAACATGCACCAGCAAACAAGACAGCTGTATGGAGACCCATACAGTTGTTCCTTTAACTCTGCAGTATTATCAGTGTATGAAGGTTAATTTGCCAGTTGTTGTAAGGGACGCCAAGCAATTCTGAGTGTCTGCTTGGATAACTTACTTTCCCATGTATTTCTGGTTTTCTAAGTGCCATTTTGGCAATTCTGCCAAGCAATATGAGAAAAAAAAAGGGTAAACAAATTAGAACGCAGCAATAATTTTGTGCAAATCTTATTGTCAGCCACAAAGTAATCCATTTTGCGTGTGTCAGTTTCTGCATATGCTATAAAGAAGCACACGGTGTAGGGTAGCCACAACTGCCTAACAAAGTAGAAGCGGTGAAATAATATGAAACTACTATGACTCATAAATGCAGGCAAAAATGTTTATTTTCCAGATCTTAAAAAGCCCTTGCTGTATGGAGATAATTTTAAATAATGATTCTCAAGGGAAAGGCAGAGGGCACTGATATATATTGAGTTACTGCTATGTGCCAAATTCAGGACAAGGTTCTTTACATATTTAAACTCATTAGAGACTCACAGCAGTGCTGTGAAATAGGTATGATTAGCCTCATTTTAAAGCCAAGTAGACTAAGGCTCAGAGAAGTCAAATATCTTGACCAGGATCACACAGCTAGGAAGCAGTAGAGTTGGGATTGCAACTGATACCTGTCTGATACCAACTGATACCTTATCTTTTACATATTTTGACAACATACCTCATGTGTCATTACATAGCAATTCACTGCATCATTATTTTAGTTCTTTTCGTCTATAAAATTTCCAAAACAAGTACAAAGTAAAAGATTATATATGTCAGGGCTCAAGTTCATGAACTGGCTGTCATCACAACCAACAAATTAATAAACTGTACCCCAGTTGACACTTCTGCTCTTAACCTTACTGATTTATTTAATGGCTTCTGTCTTCACCAAGGGCTTCTTAGCATATAAAAAATGCCCCCACCCCCTATAACCAGTCAGTAACCTTGAGAATGAAAGAATAATGTTTCTCATGGGCCCCGAGTCTTTGATACGTGATTTTGCGTATACATTCCAACTCACATTATTGCTGCAAAATGGTTCTTTACTCCTTTTTCATACTTCATAAGCTGTACTGTCTGAATGGCACACAGAAAACCAGAGGTGTATAGTAAGTATTCTGGTTCCTTCCCTTATCAGCTGTGTGACAAATTACTTAATATTATTAGTCTGTTTCCTCATCTATAAAATGGGGATAATAGTAGTGCCTACTTCACAGGTTTTAATAATTAATGGGATAAGGAAGGCAAAGTCATTAGCACAGTGGTTGGTAGATAATAAACACTCGAGATGAACTATTAGTATTTATGTAGCTTCAGCTACTAGGAATCAGTGTGTACAGTTGTTTAAAAACCTGGACTTTGGAGTCAGACTACACCAGTTTGAGTCCTAGCTTCACAATTTGATATCTGTGGGACTTTGGTCATGTTATTTAACATTTCTAAAGAGTCAGTTTCTTAAATGTAAAGTGGGACAATAGTATTACTTTCCTTTTTCTCTACTGAGAGCATTAAAAGAGATAATGCACATAAAGTATCCAGTATGTAGTTGATATTCAGTTAGCGTTATTTCCCCTTCTTCTCTCCAAATGTACAAGCAATCACATTTACAAACGCATGAAAGATTATTGTTGTGATAACCTTTAGTGAGGATAATGATCATATATTGACTTTTTGAAAAAAATTAGATACAGGAAATTCTACCACCTTTGTAATATACTAATGCTTTGACATATACTAATTTCCCATGAAGATCAAAGAGCAAGGACATTATTAACAACAAGATCTTTAAGGCCAAAGGAAGATGATACAATTGCAATGGATATTTCATAATGATTAAAAAATTGTAAACATGAGATCCATCAGTATAGAACTATTCAATGTGGATAGAACAAGATAAAAAGATCCCTGGATCTTAATCCTGTCATTTTCATCATTTTACCACATAAGTTTGAGTGATCCTTTTAAACTCTGTCTCAGTTTTCTTTCTCACCAAATTAGGAAAATAAAATACGTCTTGCCTACTTCACAGGGTTTTTGTGAAGCAACAATGTGGGAGAACATTTGGTAAAGTACAAATGTGAGACAAAAGCATGGGCCCTTTATTACACGTGATTCTGGTTATTTATTTCTGTGGCATCCTTACCTTCTCTGCGGGAGAACTGTGTTCAGAGGCAGCCAATGTTCTGCCTCCCCCGTATCTGTTCAGAAACCATCACCTCACTACTTTGAAGAAAACCCCAACTTTTAAAAATTTAGTATTCAAAGGAAGACGCATTTAATAGAAAAACTTATCCTTGAGATATTTTAAGACAAAAAACTACAGTCTCTTTGATGGATTTATGGATTTTGACTAGCTGGGCAGACAGCTTGTATGAAAGGTACTTATTCTTTGGATCAGAGTAGGGTTTCAATTCCTCTCAAACCAGCTGTCCAGGACCATAGGCTATTATTTTCCCTTTAAACGTATCACCTGCTCCAAGTGCACTAGTAGGATAACCAAAGCTCAGAGAAGCATTTTTCCTGCTCTTGGCTGAAACCAAAACATCCTCTGTGTAGAGGGATAGAAGCAAGAAATATTTCTGCTTTAGCTCAAATCTGGGCTTATAAACTGAGAAGGATCTCAAGGGGTCTAGAGAAAAGATTATGAAACATATCCCCTTGCTAGCCAGGCAGCTGGGGACAAATCTGGGAGATTAACTATTTTCTACAGTTACTGTCTTCTTTTAAGAATAATAGGGTAGGATGGCCTGGTGGCAAAGACTAACTCCTGGGTTCCAGTATTAGTTCTGCCACTTGGTAGGTATATGACCTTGGGCAAACCACTCCAAACCTTTCTAAAGCCCTAGTTTCCTCATCTGTAAAATGGAGGATAATATCAGACTCAAAAGAGTGATTTGATGATTATGTAATTCACATGAATAACTTAGCTCCATACCAGGGTTCAGAAAAATCTTAATTGATTTTAACTGCTCTTACTTTTTTATTATCATCATCATCATTATTTTCACTATTATTATATAATTAGGAGGTTCTCAGTTTTGAATTTGGGTTTGTACCTGGTTAATCTCACAGAAACAAAAGTGTTATTAAATATGCCTTTTTCCTACATCATACCTTTTAGCACATGCATCTCTTTGGAGTCCTTTTGGAGGTGTTCCATCTCCGACCCTCACAAATCA
This sequence comes from Orcinus orca, assembly GCF_937001465.1. Lineage (NCBI taxonomy): Eukaryota > Metazoa > Chordata > Mammalia > Artiodactyla > Delphinidae > Orcinus > Orcinus orca. Next base: position 100,375,797 of record NC_064580.1, on the reverse strand, counting down.
CCCTTTTCGTTTCACCAAATATTACTTATTTGGGGCATGAAGTAATTCATCATGCCTAGGCACTGCCTGGAGTCAACTAGTAAGGGGTTGGATTAGACGACCTCTCGGCTTCCTTCCATCCCTGAGAATCTATGATTCTATGAGTCAGTGTTCAGGAAAAAAATGAAGGGCTGTTTAGTGATGAGTGACAGTTCTGTCCTAAAAGAACAAAGAACTTACTCACTATGCCAGAAGCCATGTTGAAGATCACAGGACCATGAATTATAACTCTACTACCCTCTGGCAGGACAGGAAAGGAATCTCATAGACAAATTGCACTGGGAGAGATTATGGATTAAAGGCTCCAATATTCATGACTTCCAACCAGCCAGCCAGCACATAAGACCACATCAAGTGCCAAAGGCCACCCCTGTGCATTTGAAAAAAAATAATGGAAGTCTCCCCAAAGAGAAGCAGGAGAATGAAATTCTGGCCAAGACAGTGTTTCTGAATCTTTCTCCTTTTCTGGCTACAGCTATGATAAAGAGTTCAAGAAACAATAGAAGCCATCATCTGTAAACTTGTGGCTTTGAAGAAAAAAAACCATAATGATGGAATTTAAATGCTACCTTGTCCTATTCCACTTACCATCAACTGGGGGTTGCCCAGCAGGAGAAATGAGATCATTTCCCTCTGAGTGGCTAGCCAAGCTTGCCCACATTCATTCTTCTTCCCACATCATGTTTTAGCAGGCATCAACACGTCAGCAGCTTCTGAAATGTGCCAGATCTAGGGAAGCAAGGCATTGTCACTACTGCACTAAAGAGCTCCCCACCTCGGCAGTGGACTCACACCAGCCACATTTTCTCGTTTGCTTGTCAAATGGTGGGAGGAGGTTAAAGAGGCCCCTCTGGCTTACTGCCTGAAACACAGCTTGGTTAACCTTTGGGGACTGTAGCCCACCAGCCAGCCTTCCTGAGGCCATCTGAAACACTCCATTTCTTCTTTGCATTACTGTTAAACACCTTTTCTCTCGATTTTGTTTCTTAGGTGGCCGTGAGCCTAGAGAAGCTGGTGATCTTGGGACGAGAGAGGAGGAAGCTTCTCAGATGTAATAAACAGTTGTCTTTTTTATAAAAATGAAAGGCATGTTTATTGTTTTTTATATTATACAAGTTAATGCAGGACTAGATTCTCATTGTAAAAATTCACACACTGAACAATCTAGAGGTCAGTGTGAGTCCCTTCATTCTGATCTTATTCTCCACCCCAGATGGAACTGCTGTTAACTGTCCTATATATAACTCTCCAGACCTTTTTATACTTATCTACATATCTGTACATAAACTATATACACCAAACAGATAAGTCTAGGTTTTTGGTATGAGAAGTCTATTCAATGCCACTGCAGTCTTCCCCCAATGTATCTTTGCCAGTTCCACCAATGAACCATTCAGCTGAAATCAGGAGAGGGTGAAAGAGTCCTTATACATTTGACCCTTAAACAACTCGGGTTTGAACCGCGAGGCTCCACTTACACGCGGATTTTTTTTTTTAATAGTAAATACCACAGTCTGGTGGATGCAAAACAGTGCTTATGAAGGAACCGCAGATACTGTCTGACTATAAATTATACGCAGATTTTCAACTCGGCAGAGGGTCAGGTCCCTAACCCCGGCATTGTTCAAGGGTCACCTGTACTAGTACACATGTATTTGGATATCTCTATCAGACTTCATTCCAAGAGCAAAGACTATTGTTTCTGGATTATCCATTAAACATAGTATCTACTCCTTTCTTTCCAGCAGGATACACTAAGCTGTGCTGTCTTTTGCACCTTAGGGTGAATGGAGACTCTGGAAATGGTTTCACAGCACTGAGCCAGTGAACTGAGGCCATGTTCAGTACAGACAGGTTGGACACAAATTGATTTTGAACTGTAGGGGCCTTTAGGGCCCTTTTGGGATTCAGAAGGAGGAGAGGGAGAGTTGAGATGAGAATCCAGGTTTCTTGACTCCTAGTTTATGTTCTTGCTACGTGACCACCTTGACCCACTAAAGTTAGTTTTACCTTCATCACAATATAAATAGGAGGGCAAGTGGAGGGAGACAAGGGTATGGGAGACCTAAGTGGTAAGGAAGCAGACACCATCAAAGAAGAGAAAGGGACAGCCAAGAGGAAGGGCAGCCAGAGGCTTTAGAATCCCAGGTCCTTCAGAGTTTCACACAAGACCATCCATACCTACTGGACCATGTTCAGATTCTCACCTTCCCATTTGAAGCCCTGAATCGAGTTTGTTTAACCTATTCAACCCTTCTGATTGATGATGTTAAAATTAGTATCTCATACCCAGGTATCTCTTGCCAGTCAACTATCTCTAAGTAGTGGATTTTTTGGGCTTATTTAATTGTCAACTGTAAGCCAAATTCATCAAATTCCCACCCTCCAAATGCACCCCATCCCCCCAAAAACAAATAAACAAAACAAAAACAACTTAGCTCCTCTGAATCGCTAAGTTTGTAAACTTTGGGTCATCAGTGAGATTTATTTTATTTATCCCCCATATCTGGCCAGTCCCCAGCCCTGTCTGATTTCCCCATGAAAGATTTCCTTTATCTGTGCAGCTTCTCCACCTTCACTGCCATTGTTCTTCTCCTGGTCCATATGACCTGGATCACTGCCATATCCTCCTCACTGGCATCCCACCCTCCATTCTCACCGCTTTCCAATCCAGCTCTACTTATTCTCATCAGACACATCTTCCTTAAACTTGCCTTTCCTTATGTTGTTCTCCAGCTCAAAAATCTTAAATGATTCTCTATTTCTTGTCACATTTAATCTGGCATGTCAAGTGGAAAAGGATGTCAGCTTATTCTGTGTTATTATCAATAGGAGAAGTAGGGCCAGTGGGCAAAAGTTATAGGAAGGTTTATTTCAGCTGATCAAAGGAAATCCCTCTAAACAATAAGAGCTGTTGCACAATGAAGCCACTTGCTCAAGTACTGAGCTTCCTGGCCCTGGGGAGATGTATAATCAAGAGCTGGGAATTACCTGTCAAGGATGTTGTAAAAAGGATTCCTGCATTAAGAGGTAGGGAAACACTGTTGACAGTAAAGATGGTGATAACTGACCATGTTTGAACATTGGCTCCATGCCAGACACTCTCGTTTTCATATGTTAACGCATTTATACTCCTCACAACTCTGGTTGACACCATTTTAATCCCTTTTTTTACAGTTGGCTCTACTTTAGTGATTAAATGCATAGAGTAAGAGCAAGGGACACATATTGGCTCTGGAACTTACTGGATGAATGATTTTGCATAAGATGCGTAACCTCTTTTGACGTCATTCTTCTCGTCTGTACAATGGAGGGAGTACTAGTACTCACTTCAGTGGGACGTTGTGGGGATTATGTTGTAAGATAACAGGAAAGGCACTATTTGACACATAGTAAGTAGTCAACAGTCACGATTTTTCTTGTCTCCATTAGATGATATACTTTTTGAGGAAAGTGGCTCTATTTCTTCTATATCTCCCATCTCAACTAGCTCAAACTGACCAGGTAGTACGTCTTCATTCACTATGGACTTGTGGCCAATGATGTGCTGACAGTTCCCCAAAGTTCCTCCATGACCCTTAGCACCTTGCTTCATCACTAACAGCGTACTCCTATTGACTATCGTTTTCAGTCAACCCAGGGTCAGCTTTCTCCCCCTTTCCCTTTCTGAGAACACCACTTTCATTGGTTTCTCTGGGACAGTACGTAGCCCATCATGATGAACCGGTGCCCATTTCTCTACCTGCTATTTTGAAGGTACAGAGGTGCTTGTGCTTCCTTTTTCTCTAATCCCAGTTACCAGTGAAAACATATTCACTGGCAACCTCACCAGGTTGTGAACCAGACCTCCATTATACGGATATTGTGCCACACTGAATGCCTCCCATACTGAACCTCACAAGCTCTGGTCCCAAAGCATTTCCTTAGTATAGCTCATTGTTCACTTTGTTTGAGAAAGTTGCACGAAATAAGACAAAGAGATAACCGTCTTTTGGGAGGCTCTTTTTTTAGAGCCCTTTGATATCATCATCATTTTGGTTTTTAAGCTTTACATGAACGGGGTGGGGAGGGGGAGGCTTTCCTTTTCAGCATGAATAAATTGATAGCTGTCCTAGAGAGCACGCTTCTGAAGCCAGGTGCCGCCACTTAGCTTAATGTTTCATGATGTGTCACCCAGCAAATTATGAGTTGTTTGAATTGATTTCCTCCAAACAGCTGAGCTACAGCTTTTGTTCTATTGATGTTCGTCTCAATTTCTGAATGTGTGTTGCTTCCAGACAGAAAAAAATAAATCGCATGTCTTGTAAAGAAATGTCATTAACTCAAGAGCCTAGCCTATAATTAGAAGCTTTGAGGGTATGCTTTTTTCATCCAGTGGAGCTACTCTTGATGGTTGAAACTCTTTTGCCAGTTCTTAACTCTTCTCTACCTCCTTTGAATATAATACATCATGCCATTACCCTCATATCTGTAAAACCAGGTTACACTGAGTTTCAAAAATCAGGATTTATTTTATTATTATTTGTTTTTGCGGTACGCGGGCCTCTCACTGTTGTGGCTTCTCCCGTTGCGGAGCACAGGCTCCGGACACGCAGGCTCAGCGGCCATGGCTTACGGGCCCAGCCGCTCCGCGGCATGTGGAAATCTTCCCGGATCGGGGCACGAACATCGTTCGTGCATCGGCAGGCAGACTCTCAACCACTGCGCCACCAGGGAAGCCCCAGGATTTATTTTTACATTTAATCATACAAATATTGACTGAGTACTTACTATGTGTCTCAGTTAAGACCTTTAGGAAATAGAAGCACCATGGATATTGACCTGGCTCTCAGAGAGTTTCTAATCTTTCTGGAGATTCAAGACAAATATTTATAAAACAAAGGCCATCCTGTCTCTAGCTGAATATAATTATATTGAATTACATTTGAATTATTACATCGAATATAATCAAATGCCCCCCAAATAATGTTGGCCTCCAGAGGTTGCTTGCTTTGCTAGTGAATAGGGCAACTGGTGTGAAGTGGGCTCTTTCCCTTCCATAAGAGAATAGGGGGGTGGGGGTGGAGGGATAGACTGGGAGTTTGGGATTGACATGTACACACTGCTATATTTAAAACAGAAAACCAACAAGGAGCTAGGGTGTAGACCAGGGAACTCTGCTTAATATTCTGTAATAATCTAAGTGGGAAAAGAATTTGAAAAAGAATAGATACATGTATATGTGTAACTGAATCACTTTGCTGTACACCTGAAACTAACACAACATTGTTAATCAAGTATACTCCCATATAAAATAAAACTTTTTAAAAAAACTAAAAAAAAAACTAAAGAAAAAAAGAGCGTAGGGACTGCTCTGGCCCTCTGCCTCTCTTACAGTGCTCCGTTCAGTGCATGTGGCTAGGTAAGAGCAATTGTACACCAACCTCACCCCAGACACAGAACATACACACACTTATCTAGGCGTTGGAGGTTATGAATATGCATTTTTCTCCTATTATTTCATTAGCATCTTTGACCTTTTCTCAATTGGAGTGTTAAGATTTGGAATGGGTTTTAGGATAGAAAGAGAAGTAAAATGGCCTTTTGGCCTCCTCCCCTTTTTGGGGTTGTTTTGTTTTTTCACAGAAAGGCAAGCTTTATTCCAAAGCAACCTCAAAAGTAATAGTCATTAGCACCACAATTACAAACCAGTAGAAAAGAATAAACACTTACACATACATATTTGATAAGATATCAACAGGAGTCACATCAGTTCCTGTTATTTCTCCTACTCCCCATTCAGCTCCTTTTCTGTTTGAAGATGAAAAGGTAGACTTGAAATTGCTCATGTGTTTTAAACTCAAACATGCATCAATTTCAAGAAAGAAGGCATCTGGCGGTAATTGTTACAGGGAATCAGCTACATTATTAAAATAAATGTCTTCATTACTATGACAGTTAATAATTTAGTAGGTTTCTTGATTTTTTTTAATTTTTTTAAACCAGCTACAGAAGTTTCTCATGTTGAATGTAATGGACACGGTAAAAGTTCCATTACTTAGGAGACATACTTTCAATTATTAGTCACAATTGCCATGTGGAGGGATTGATCCCTTGTTTTCAGAAGCACTGGCTGGGTGGGCATATGTACTACAGACCAAGAAAGTGGGAATCTGGACAGCATACTCTGGTACCGTGTGCATCGGGCAGCTGGGCACTTGTTTTCTTTTTACTTATAAGTCTACCTTACTCCACATACAGAGCTGCTAGATAGTCTCCGGATTGATTTCTGCCTTGCCCTGAAACCACTCCTGCAGAAATGCCACTGTCATTTCCGTACAGCCTGGTGATTTAAGCATTACTGGTTCCTCTCACCAAAGGCCATTCAATGCCATATTAATCCATTCCAAATCCTCAACAGACAACAAATCTTAGGGGATGCAAAGAAGAAATATCAATGAGGACTGGAATGTGTCAGCAAAGACTGCTTGGAAGAGAAGAGGAGGACTTAAAACATCGGTAGGATTTGGCTGAAGAGAAGGGGTGGGCAGGGCAGCCTGCAAATGTGCCAGAACGGGCCAATGTGTTTGAAATGTAAAAGTTCATGCTTATTGCTAGGATACTAGAGAGACTTGGGGCTCCTGTTCTGTTGATACTGAAGTCCAGCCAAGGAAAAGCAAAACTGTGTGTTTTCAACAGCTGAATTTTAACTTATTACTAAAAAAGAAGATGCAGGGCTTCCCTGGTGGTGCAGTGGTTGAGAGTCCGCCTGCCAGTGCAGGGGACATGGGTTTGTGCCCCGGTCCGGGAGGATCCCACATGCCGCGGAGCGGCTGGGCCCGTGAGCCATGGCCACTGAGCCTGTGCGTCTGGAGCCTGTGCTCCACAACGGGAGAGGCCACAACAGTGAGAGGCCTGTGTACTGCCAAAAAAAAAAAAAAAAAAAAAAAGATGCAGACAGAAGTGACAGCATTTAGAAAAGAGAATAATGCCCAGGGTTTTTGTTTAAGGGTGCATCCTGCACAAAAGTGTTGGGTGGATGGGCAAGAGGCAGGGAAATACCACTAGCACAGGAGCTTCTGGAAACTGTGCTGTTTTGTAATTGATCCGCTCGCTAAGAGGGGACTCTTTTTTTTCCCCCTCAATTTGTCTGCCTACAGGAAGTGACACTTTGTAATTTGCCAGAAGTGTTATATGTGCCAATAGTGGCCCTCTCAATGCTATAGACTTGTAGAAGATTGCTTTAGACAGATTATTCTTGCCTGTCTACAGGCAGGAAAATAAACCATCAGCAATTCTCTTCCCTATTAAAAATTTTCTGTAGAAGACTCTGTGGCTTTATTGGGTAACACATTTCAGCCTTTGAATATTTTTCTCCTCCTTTCATTCTGCTGCGACTAATAATAACAATCACAATAATTAATAACTTATGCCATACTGGTAGAAAAATTAAAGCCAAAATGAAAACTAGGGAACATCCAACGAAAGTCAGTTATGGTCCCAGTAACTGGTTCATATTTAGCAGTTGTACCTCTTATAGAAAGAAGGAAAATTCAAATGTACTACTTCTAGGAACTTGTCAGGCCATACGATGTCAAATCTAAGCAGTGGAATATTTATTGCTGTAATGAGATTCAGAAGATTTGACTTCTAGTGTCAGTATTTACTAAGTTTTTTTTTAAGGTCTACAAAAATATTTAAATATGGTTGTGACAGAGAATCTTAAAACAACATAATTTTTTTTAAACTGAGCATACAAATTTAGGATCAAAATAACCTTAATTAAAATTTATTTGATAAACAACAAGGATTTACTGTATAACACAGTGAACTATATTCAATATCTTGTAATAAACTATAATGGAAAATAATCAAAAAAAGAATATAGATATATACATATATATGTATATGTGTATATATATATATATGTGTGTGTGTGTATAACATCTGTGAAGCATGCTGTTTCTTTATTCTGGGATTCACACTAACAATTATCCCATGGTAATAATAATGCTCACCATTTGTAATGCTTTTCTTGTGCTAAGTACATTACATGTATCCTCTCATTTTATCCCAGAGTCCTATGAAGTAGGTGGTTTCATCTTTTTTTTTTTTGGAGTATATTTGCTTTACAGTGTCATGTTAGTTTCTACTATACAGCAAAGTGAATCAGCTATAGGTAGTATTTACTAAGTTTTGATCTTGGGCAACTCACCTTCTTTTTCTGTGCCTAAGTTTACATGCTATACAATGACTGAGTTATTTCTAATGCTCCTTCTGACTCCAGAATTCTCTAATTCTATTTTATTATTATACCCAATTCACTTGATGCCATAAAATAAAATAGAAATAATCACCTGGTCTAACTATCCTTCAATATATGAAATAAATGCATCCCTGGATTTTTTTTTTTTTTGGTAGAGTGACCTTGAAAAAAAGGAATTCTGCTTTATTACTATCTTACATCCTATAGCTGAAGATGTATTCCTGGGACATGACTTTTTTAAAGGCCACATCCCGAGACTTGGAAAAAAGAGCGGCTTTGTTTATAGCCTAGGTGCTTAAAAATCCCAGATAGTTTGGCCATCATACTGGTTTCCCCTTCTGAAACTTCCATTATATTATCAGAGGTGCACATGATAGACCATTCCCCATCCTCTCACCCATAAAGCCCTCAATTATTGTTCTTTGGCCTTGTCCAGGTGGAACTTTCCTCTGGCCAATAGTACCATCACTGTGGATGTCCTCAGTGCAAGCAACATTTGGCAATTCCCACTCCTTTTCCAATAAAACCAGGAAGGAAGAAACAGAAGAAAGTAAGGGAAGGAGGGAGAATAACTGCAAATCTTTGTCCTGGGTTTCTCCTTTTCCCATCATAACTGCCCCTCAGATCTCACCTGAGGCCATAGGAACCACGTATTCCCACTGCTATTCTAGAGTTTGTTTTTAGTTATACTTTTGATGGTACCATTAGGTAGGGGGGCTTTGAAGCACTTTGAATGAGCAGTTCTTCAATTAATGTATTTCACATTTATTCCCTACTTTATAAATTATGCTATGGAAAAATGTGGTATTGGAGTTTTCTTATAATGAGGCCTAATTGCACCATCTGGGGTAGAGTGATAGTAAATTACTTGTTCAAGGTCAAGGAAGGTATGATTTGTCCAAAGAAAAGCCAGAAATAGAAGCAAGGTCCGCTGACTTTCAGCTTAGTTTAGCATTCAATAAACCACATTCTCTTTCCTCTGCACATTTTATCTTCAGTGGTTTGCCATGGGCACAGATATTAGACAGCCTACAAAACTAAACAGTCATAAAATGGTCAGAGATAGTAAAACAGGTTCCACAGGGAACAAAACGTATATGTCATTGTCAGTAACAGAACACAACTATCAAGTTCACGTTCACAGTAGAAGCAGTCTACGTTTACCCTTCCTCGGGTGTCTTTTTCTAACAGAGAACATGATTTTTTTGTTTCAGTCAAAAACATATTTTGAATGAAAAAGTCAGTGTCTTCTGGGGCCTCCCTGGTGGCGCAGTGGTTAAGAATCTGCCTGCCAATGCAGGGGACATGGGTTCAATCCCTGGTCTGGGAAGATCCCACGTGCCGCAGAGCAACTAAGCCCGTGTGCAACAACTACTGAACCTGTGCTCTAGAGCCCGCGAGCCACAACTGCTGAGCCCACGTGCCACAACTACTGAAGCCTGCACGCTTAGAGCCCGTGCTCCACAAGAGAAGCCGCCGCAATGAGAAGCCCGCGCACCGCAACAAAGAGTAGCTCCCGCTCGCCACAACTAGAGAAAGCCCGCGCGCAGCTACGAAGACCAAACACAGCCAAAAATAAATTAAATTAAATCTTTAAAAAAAAAGTTGTAGTGCCTTTATATTTGTGCCTGCAATTGAGGTAATGAAGTATGGAGTTCATTTGTGAATGTTTTGAATGGCAGCATCTCCTTGAAATTATTTTTGCTGGGAATTCAAATGAATATTCTTTCAAAATAGTCACACTATTGTAATTGGCAAACCTCAGAGTCGGTATCTTGGGAGGGAAACAACATGCAGTTGGATAGGAATATAAAATTCATAGACTTGCAACCTGAATTATCCATTTCATCTACCATATTTTCATGTTAAAACCATCTCCAGATGGAAAGGCAAGATTTTTAATTGTGAAAAACACCTATTAATGTTAGACACTGGAAGACCATTTTTAAAAAATTATAATTTCCTTACATCTTTATGTGCCTGTATCTTATTACCTGTTATTCAAAATATGTCTCATTGTTTTTATCATAAAACATACTTGACTATTTTTTAAGTTTCTTTAAAAATCTTTTGGAGGAAATAATGGGTTTGTCCCCCACAGGATCATGGCATACTTCTCAGTTGTGGCTCCAGGCCTCAAGTCTATTTAAGGATGCTTGGATTACTAAACCCTAAAATTGCTGCCTAACTCCTGATCAACTCTGGAGATTTTAAGCAATTGATTTCAAAAACTAGACTTATGCCTCATCTTTTAACAACAAGTTCACCCTTCTGGGAATAATGTCTTTTAATGATAGAGAGAAGTCTTTCAGTTATAACGGGTAGTGGAAATGAGGTTTACTTCTTAGAATCACTGGCTGTATACAGAAAGATGAACTCTCTGAAAAGAACTTGATTCTAATATGTTCAGTCTTTGCAAATGCTTTTATGTTTTTTTACAAAATGCCATCATTTTCTCAAAAAATAACTTTCTCCTAACCCCTGGAAATATGCCCAGGGGTAATTGCCTGGGTCAGGTTAAGACAACCTAGAGACCAAGTGCTGCTGTGAGTTTTTCTAATCATGCAGGGCTGTAGGAAGAGAGTATGGTTACCTCCACTCAAAGTCAAGTAATGGGGACACGCAAAGTGAGTGCAATTTCATTGGAAAGTTAAATAGAGGGAGTTTTGTTTTTTTCCAGATTAATTTTCCTAACCCAAAGTTCATGAATTGAAATGGGATGCGATGTTTCCACCACAGCTCTAGTGTGTCAAAGACCATGAGACTATTGTTTCCTCATGCTTCAGAGGAAACATGCTTCAGTTCATATCAAACTTAGAAAACAACTTATTCTCAATAATGTGCTCAGTTTTCTTCCTTGAAAACTGAATTCATTGGATAAGCTTCTTGCTTCCAAATTTTATTTTTGATGATTTGTGTCTTCCGTTTCTAATAACACATTTCATCCCAAAGGACCAAACTATTTTCGGTCTGCCAGTCATCATAATATTAACTATGTAAAAAGAAAAAAGGCGCAGGCTGGTCAAATACTTCACCCAGTTTCAACAATTTTAGAAAGGTTGATATAAGAAAGAGTTATGCTACTTGGAAGTATTTCTCAAAGTTTTACTCATTTGGGGCTGCTAGCAGATCAAAAGAAAATTTGTTGAATTTAGCAAATAAATTGTGCTTGCATTTACTCTGATGATCCGTGAACCAAATTCAGTAGGGCTATGATATTTAATGATTCACTGATGAGACAGTTTAATGACAAAGTTGAGAAGAGATATGCCAACGAAACAAGTACTAGATTGTTAATTATCACTAGATATTAGCTGGAGGTTGCTGACATTAGGTTATTCCTACATACATCGTGGAAGTGTATAAGATAATGCATATTCTTCTCTTTTGATTTTTTTCCTTACAGGTCAAAATTACAACCAGATTTCATTTACATATTTTCCTACTCCCTCTTCTCTGCCATCTTTAAATGCCCGTATTGGGCAGAACTTCTTCCTCAGGTATTTCAACCCACCCTTATTATCACATCCAACAAATAGCCATTAAGCATCTCTATGGGCCAGACACTGTGTTTGGTGCTTGACATGCATTAGCTCATTTAATCTTTGCAACAAACCTGCATAGGATGTTCTACAATTATCCTCATTGTGCAGTTGAGGAAACTGAGTTACAAGGAAGTTAAGCAATAGGTCCAGGGTCACATAACCGGTAAGCGGCAGAGAAGGTTTTAAACCCAGATCTGACTATTTTAAAGACAGCTCTTTCCATCATTGCAGTGTTTCTCTTCTCTTACCTACTGTGGTACCATAATTGGCACTATGCAATTTTATTGTGAACTGTTTTAAAATCATCCTCTGTGTAATTAGTCTTATCTCCCTACCTACATGCTAATCAGATTGAGGAGGGGCACCATATTGAGGAGGGCTAGAAATATAGCAGAGACTCAGTCATGTGTGATTTGATTTTTGTCTTCACCATTCTTTTATAAAATAGTTACTAATGTATCTAATTGTAAAAGTTCCTGTTGTTTTCTTTTGCTGACTTGTTAAAGAGTATTAATTCTTTATGTAAAACGTTCTTTTTCCATTTCCTTGTGATTAAGGCCAAAATCATTCAACTGGGCCTTCTTAGCTTTCCCATTGACGTAGGTGGTAATGCTAGTGAAGGAAACACTTTGATAAATAATTACAATATCTCTGTTTTGGGAAGGGAAGTCTTTTCTCCATGAAAAATGAATTATCAATCATAGAATGTTTAGGCTGAAGGGATCTGCGAGATCATTACATACTTTATCTGTACCTATTTCATGGTTCTTACGCCTGTCTACCTTGTATTTCAGTCCTTTGGGTACATAACTTTGCTTTCTAGATTTATAATCTTCTCAAGGACAGAAACTCATGTCTGGTTCATGTTTCTATTCCTTAAAGTGTCTTGTACCATGCCTATCATGTATTCAACAACCATCAAAGGTTTGTGAAATGAATGAATCAAATCCACCACCCCTTTGTTTGATAGATGTGCAGATAGATTCATAGCAAGTATTTATATGCCTCTAAGATCATACTGTTAGTTGCCAGCAAAACCAAGTCTAGAACCCTCTGATTGCTAAGCCAATGATTTTTCCATGACACCTTGTTTCCCATCTGGTTAAAAATGAGTATGGAATTTCTCTGAGTGACCATAATCCATCATTTGCCTTCAGCTAAAACTGTTGACTCCCTATGGATCCATTGGGAATATACCCACTGTGGGAACTAGTACAAAGAACAAACACAAAGAACAAAGAGAAGGGAGAGTTATTTGTTCCTCTTAATATTCTTGGCCAGGATGGGTTGTATATTTAGTAGTGATAAGACAGATTTAAGCTTAAATACTGGGAGACAAGTCAAATCATAACAGTGTAGGTGTTTGGGACACATATTAAGGAATTAGGTCAGTCTCTGACAAAGCTTGACTTAACTCTGTGTGAATGTGTGTAATATTATAGATAATATGAAATATTATTCTGAAAATTAATGGTTAGAAAGATTAAATCAAATAACTAATAACAAAGCCTTTAGCAAATGCAGAAACGTCTTCTGTAAATTTGATTATGGGCATTAAATGAAAATATTTTAATATTATAAGAAGTGATCATCATCAGTAAGAAACACTTACTGAGTGCCTAATTTGTGCTTGGATACAGGAATTGAAAGACAAGAAGCTAGAGTCCCTGCCCTTATGAATTTATAATCTAGTGTCAGGAACAAGGCATGTCCATAAACAGATAACTACAAAGGAGGACAAAAGGGGTGACTGTGAAGTCAGTATAAAAATTTGGCCTTTAATCTTGGTCAGCGGGGAACATTAAATGCTTTTGAACAGATTTGTGGTGTATGTACATAAAGTGATGTTATAGGAATATTAATCTGACATAGGTGTGCAATGATTGAAGGACAAGAGAAAATAGGTATAGGAATACCAATTTAGAGACTATTGTAATAATCCATATGAGAGGTGATGAGAATGCAGACTAAGGTGAGAATGAAGGCTATATAAGTAAAGAGCAGACTGGGGAGACATTATTAAGACAGAATCTATGTGACTTGATGACTACATGGCTCTCAAGAGGGAGATGTTTAAGTTGATTCCAAAGAGAGGAGTTAGTTCTTTATAATTGGCTTTATTATATTTGTTACCCTGATTGATTTGAATCTACTGTAAGGCAGAGACTTTCGCTCATTACCTTTAGATTCCAGTGTCCCAGCACAAGTTAGGAATGTTGCTCATGTGTTTTGGCTTTCACAATAAGAAGTCCTTATTACAAAGAAAGGAAAATGGAGGACTTTACGGTGATAAAAGACCTTAAATGGAACTTGAACTCTCAGCAGTGTGAAGCACAGTGCTGAGTATGTAGTAAATGCTTAACAAGCACTCGAACTGAATTTAATTACTGGTGTGGTAAAAAGATTAAAGTTCTGTTGATTTTATTTCTAGCTCAACCAAGAAATAGTCATATGACCTTGGGAAAGTCACTCAACCTTCTTATAGCTCCACACCCTATTGGCATTAAGGGCATGTAATAATCCTAACTCTCATAGTCTGTAACTTGATTCTAAATTTGACTTCTTCACCAAATACTTTTCTGCACCTATGTATATGCTTCACTTCCAGCTCCTACCCCACTTAGGACCTGGATCTGTAGTGAGCTACCCAGACTGGATTTCCCCTCTATTTCCCCACGCTCCAAAACACTCTCCTCTCTCTTAATTTGGCACCATCTCTCATCCTCCCACCTCTTTAGTTAAAATTCTTTTTTCCTCATTGCTAATCTCAGCTGGGTGTTAAAACAGTAGAGGAACCTGATCCAACAATGTCATAGTAAGATATGAAAGACTGATGACCAGGAAGGTCCTCTAAGATTCATGAACTTTACAAAAGGCATATTATTATCTTGAGATTTCAGGCAAGAGGACAGAATAAAATAATGAAGTTTAAGAGAGAGAAACTTAGCAAGATAGGCTCTTTAATCATATTATATAAACCTGGCCCTGTCATACAGATGGGCTCAGATTCAGGAGTATAGATTTTTATACAAATCATGGACAGCAGAGTAGAAAGTGTGCAATTTTTTTAATGTTCATTTTAGGCCACCTCCTTGCCCAATTTTCATTTGTCCCACTGCCTGACTTCCATCAACAGTTTAACAAATATTTATTTAGCACCTACTTTATGTTGGTAGTGGTGTTTTAAATATGGGCAGACTATGGTCTCTGCTCTCAAGGACCTTACAATGTATTATGAATGACAGATACCTAAACAGGTAAGTACGTAGACATATATTGGTGGACATTTCGCCCAACTTGGTGGGTTCAGGGAAGGCTTTCTAGAGCTCAAGCCTCACCAAATTTTTTTTTTTTTTTTGCGGTACGCGGGCCTCTCACTATTGTGGCCTCTCCCCTTGCGGAGCACAGGCTCCGGACGTGCAGGCTCAGCGGCCATGGCTCACGGGCCCAGCCACTCCACGGCATGTGGGATCTTCCCGGACCGGGGCACGAACCCGTGTCCCCTGCATCGGCAGGCGGACTCTCAACCACTGCGCCACCAGGGAAGCCCTCGCCAATTGTTTTTTTAAAGTTCTATAAACCAGGGCCAGCGCATATCTTCATACCAGTGTATACAATCAGGATTTCTGAAATGTACATCCTGGACACAAGGCATAGATGATTTACTTTTCCAAACCATACTGTTGCATGTAACTTGCTGATGATTATTTTTAAAATGGTGTATAGGGCTTCCCTGGTGGCTCAGTGGTTAAGAATCCGCCTGCCAATGCAGGGGACACGGGTTCGATCCCTGGCCCAGGAAGATCCCACATGCCATGGAGCAGCTAAGCCCGTGAGCCACAACTACTGAAGTCCACGTGCCTAGAGCCCATGCTCTGCAACAAGAGAAGCCACCGCAATGAGAAGCCCGCGCACCTCAACGAAGAGTAGCCCCCGCTCTCCACAACTAGAGGAAGCCCATGCACAGCAACGAAGACCCAACACAGCCAAAAATAAAAATAAATAAATAAATTTATTTTTTTTAATGGTGTATATCACTAAAGCCAGTTACTTCATTGTATAACCATGAAGTATGAAAGGATATGCCTTTATTCTCTGCTTCACTGGGTATTTTTAAGAACCTGGCTCTGATAAATAGTTCTGTCCTATTCAGTTTGTCTCCAAAAGGCAAAGCTATTAATTTCCATTAATTCTAGCCTTCTTTTCTGGCCTACTATAAACCCTGGCTTTAGTTCATTCAAACTGTACGTTTGTCGAAGAATTAAAGAGATTTTATGGTCTAGTAGAAAAATCCTGAAAGCCTTTTTATTTGGTGGTTGTCTCCCAATTAGGTGCAAAATAATCAGAATGAAAACGTATTTCATGATGTCCTTCTGTTTAAGTGACTAAACTGAACTTTGTCTGTGTAAAAAGCTAGTCAAAGTTCAACTGAACTGTGATTTTAAGAAAAGTCTTCGGTGTTTTTGGAGGCTGCAAAATACAAGAAAAAAAATCCTCCAAGTTCAATGTACTCTGCAAGGGACTATCCAATTCCAAGGGTAAAATGTGGGAGCTTCATGTGTACAAAAAGCACAGTAGCCAAAGCAGCTCCTGCAGCCGCCATCGCCCTCTAGCCTAGCAGGACTTGGGTCCAGGCCAAACAGACACTCATTGGGGAATAAATGGTCTGATCTGTGAACAGTTTGCACTATGTAACTGAACCTGTTGAAAGAGAATGCCAGGAATGGACTTATCCTTCTTACATCATTTTCATGAAACTGCCAGTTACTGAAAGATTTCTATGTGCAAGTGTGTTCTTTAGATGCGCATATGCACCTAATCAAAGACACAAGCCTTTGGACCTCCATATTGATACCACTGCTCCTAGCCTCTTGAATTTTTTAAGTGCTAACTGGCTATAATTGATACCAGACAGTTAGGAATATAAGTATTTTATGTTTGTCAGTGTTTTCCTTTGCACTTCAACCCAGGCTACTTGCTGGTACCTTGACACCTTGTTGGCTGTCTGTCTGTCACATGAGCAGCAAAGGTACAGGTGAATATACCATGAAATGACTTGGGGGCACTGAAGTAGATGTGCCTGTGAGTGTGAGTGACAGTACAGACAGCAGGGAGCAAAGCTTCTGGTAGGTGGGCTGACTCAGGCTGGAATGAAACTGCTTTCCCTGTGAGACATGATGTGTTCCAGAAACTTCTAGATTCTGGACACAGTGCTAGACCCTCCCTGTCTCCCACCATCCCTTCTCAAAAATTCTCTTCTCTTGCTTTCCATCCTCAACCCCCACTCTCACCCAAAATATATTCACATCATTGGTCTCTGTCTTTATCAACTTCTCTCTTTCTTCCAACCTCTCTCTCTATTCCTCCCACTTCCCTCCAACTCACACAAACCCCTATACCCTAGGGTCTCCAGACATCTAATACACTTCCTATAAATCTACCAACTTTGAAACCCTGCCAAAATCCCCAAATATTACCCATCAGCAAATTCTGCAAAGCCAGTCTCTGGATATAACATCTATAACCAACCACCATGCCATACTGGGCAGCTGACTGAGGCTGTGTCCCCATAGGCCATCCTCATACTCTTAGAGGAGCCTCAGTGTCCTGGTATCTCCATCATCACCGTAATCATCCTTTATCGTGTATGAGATGGAAAAGTTAAATGAGGAATAACAGCATTGCACCACAGTGTTTTGAATGCGCGCTTTGTTATCTACTGACACTGACCAGATTTGTATTCAATTCCATTGAATAATTTTTTAAGAGAGAGAAAAAGTATTGTGTTTGGTGATCAAATGTCTCTTTGCCCTGTGGTGCTGCCACTTGAAGCCCCATGTCTCATCAGGATTCATCTTTTAGTCTGGAAAAGGGACTTAGCTGACTGCCACAATAGTGCCATCTATGGCTCTTCAGAGGCACAGCCATGAAAACCATGGAAATGACTGATTCTAGGCACAAGCCATTCTTTATTAATTGCAGCTCAGCAATGACTCGGGAAAATTGTACTTAACAATAACACTATTACTGCTTACTAGATGCCAGCACTGTTCTAAGTGGTGTACATGTGCTATTTCATTTAATCTTTACAACAACCCTATGAAATATATAGTGATTTTATCTCCATTTTATCAATGAGGAAACTTTTATCAATGAGGCATGGAAAGGTTACATGACTTGCCCAAGGTTACACAGCTAATAATTGGAAGAGGGAGGATTCAAACCCAGGCAGTTTGGCTCCAGAGTAAAGAATCTACCAGCTGTGCTAAAAAATACCTGAGGCTCATGTACATCTATTCTATTTACCTAGAGCTGCCCCTATGCCACGTTTGCAAAGTCCCTTTCTTTGGCCATTGGCCCCATGTCTCAGGGACCAGTTTTCAAGATATCCGTATCTTCAAGGATTCCTTTGATGTTCATTTGACTCCACTTTCATGTAGAAAAGGGATTTTGGAGGGAGAGAGTTCGGGGAGCAAGTGTCCTTTGCCAAAGACAACATCTACTCTCTTCTACCCCCTCATCTCATGGTCCTCTTAAGAATAGCCCTGTTAGCTTTCTTCTATTCCTATGTGAACTTTTAATTAACAGATTATCTATAGAGATTTAAATGAAATATCTGAACAGCTCAGGGCTTATGGATTCACCGTCATCTAAGGTACAGCCCAAAGACCATTTATATCAGAAACATTTGGAGACCTTGTTAAAAATGCAGATTCTGGACACCTATCCCAGACCTACTTTACTTCTGACAGTAAAACCTATAAACCTGCATTTGTGAAATGCTTCCCAGGTGATTCTGATGCACCTGAAAATTTCAGAACCAATAACCCAAACCAGCATGGTTTGGCATATAAAAGGAGTAATAGCCTCAGGAACTGATGACCTAGTGGCTCTGGCTCTACAACTAACTTCCTGTGTGCTTTGAGCACATCAATTAATTTCTTTGGGACTCAGTGTTCTCATCTGTAAAAAGGGACATCTCTCCTTTCCATCCTTTCAAAGTTGCATAGGTCAAAGATAAATGTGTGTGAAAGTTCTTTGGAGTTTTATAAAAATAACACACATTATTATTATTATGGGTGGGGTCAGGGAGAAAACACTGGAGAAAGAATGCTGTTGGCAAGGACTGAAGGGAGGAGAATTCAGTTTCTTTCTTTTTCCCATCAGAGTCCAGACAATGGAATTTCAAGGTTCTTTCCAACTCACAACTTCCCCCCACTCCTTCACGTGTTCACAGTTTACTGTTAACAGCAAAGAAGGCTCCTCCCTTCCAAAACATTCCTTTAGGTAAAAAACCTATCTGAGCAGGTTGAGGTCGGCACTGTCAGTCAATAAGTCACTGGATCTTTCCCCTTAGTTATTAGGGGCAAAGGTAATTAAATAATAGTTATCTACATATTTGCAGAGATGGAGAAACAAAGCAGATATATTTGCGTTCATTCATAATTAGGCTTAGAATGGTACATACCTGTCATCTTAAAAGACACAGAAAATATTGTTCATTCTTCATGTGTAATGAGTCCAAACATTTGTTTTGTTTCTGATATAAATGGGTGATCTATTTATTTTCAAGGTGAATTACCCTACTTAGGCCCCCTTCCTTACCATCCACTCTCTGAAGTTTTAGTCAAAGGATTTCAACACTTCTAAGATTCAAATTGGATCTAGGGTTTTGTCCAAACATCTGGCTTTCAATTTCTGAATGCCTAGGTCATTCCTGCCTTTTGGAAAAGAATGTCTGCCCATTCTTGTCCATTCCCACTGAGTGACTTTCCTCTCTGCTATTTTGACTTTCCAACCAGGAAATGGATTTCATTAACTTTAGCTTGCAGAGCAGAGGCTGTACCTGAGGTGACCCCAAAAGTCATTCAAATATTTCATCCAAAGGCAGGCAAATGCTGTGTGGGAAATCACACAGAGGAGGAAAAAAAGAGAGAGGGAGAGAAGAGATGAAATCAGGCTTTGATGAGCATTTCAGCCAGGCCAGCCCCTTGGAAAGGTGCCAGCGTTGGTGAAGCAGCAGCAGCTCTGGGTTTCACAGGCAGTCTGGAATGCACTGCAATACAGCCCAGCCTCCCTCTCGTTAGAGGCCTAGCGTTTGATGATTCAGCTGCTTCCCGGCTGCCAGGAGAGATTTGGCCAACTGTTTGAAAAACACTGTCTGCCCCAGACCACACTTGTTTTTATTCTCTGCCTGTTGTCAGGGGCCTCTTCTGAAATGGAACACCTCAGGAAATCAGACCCAAACTCTGAGGAGTTTATGCTGCCTCTTATACCCCCTTTTCAAAGGCAATTATACCAAAATAGGGATTGTTTGTAGCAAAGTGCTTTCCTAGTGATGTTGAAAGCAGACCATGTATTATCAGGAAATGATCTCTCATTAGATCTTCTTCAGATCAAATGAAAAACAGTGTGCTAGCAGACTCATCAGACATTAAAGGCACAGCTGAATGTGCCACTACTGAACTCCGCATATATCAGTTTGTTCAAAGATGCAGGTTAAAGGGTAATGGAGACATGCATTTGGGGAAGGAATTGAGCAAGAGCTTCCGCTGAAGGCTGGACTCTTGAACTCTGCTGTTTGCTTCTGAGAAGTCCCCTAGAGCTACAGGTCCACCTTTCTAACAAAGGAAGCTGATCCTCAAAGTGGATTGGGCTGCCTCATTCAGAAATGAACATATTACCTTCAATACAGCTTAGCGATTAAGAGGATGGTCTTTGGCGTTGGACTGCCAGAATGTGTAACCCAGGCTACATCAATTATTAGTTTTGTGAATGTAAGAAATTTAGTTCTCCATGCCTCGCTTTTCTTATCTGTAAAATAATAGTACCTTCTTTATGAGGTTGTGAGATTTAGAGGATAAATGAGTTGATACATGTAGAGAGTTTAGAATAGGGCCTAACATATGATAAGCCCTCAATAACAGTGTTAACTATTAATGTTATTAAGGCCCTGAAAGTATTCAAGCCAATACCTCTCATGTACTGTGTAGCACAGTGATTGAGAACACACCTTTTTAAAGTAAGACTGTCTTGGGTTTGGGACTTCCCTGGTGGTCCAGTGGCTAAGACTCCGTGCTCCCAATGCAGGGGGCCCGGGTTCGATCCCTGGTCAGGGAACTAGATCCCACGTGCCACAACTAAAGATCCTGCATGCCACAATTAAAGATCCCGCATGCCACAATTAAAGATCCCGCATGCCGTAACTAAGACCTGAGGCAGCCAAATAAATTAATTAATTAATTAAAAAAAGACAGTCTTGGGTTTGAATCCTAGTTCCACCACTTCCTAGCTGGACTTGGGTAAGTTATCTAGTTATAAGCCTCAGTTTCCCCATCTGTAAAATGGGGATAATAACTGTAGCTACTTCATAGAGTTATTGTGATGATTAATAAATGATGTAAAATGCTTATTGCAGTGGCTGGCCCATAGTAAGTGCTCAATAAATGATAATCATATAATATGCCAAAGACTCTGGCTCTAGAAAGCCCACATCTTTTTTTTCTAGTCTTGGCTCTATTTAAATATTAGATAATATTTTAAAGATTCACTCTCTGCTAAGAGGTCCTTATATTCAAGATAAAATAGCGATGGTGTCTTAATTAGCTCCTTGCTTAGGAGGAAACAGAGTTATCCAAGCCAGTAGGAAATGAAAAATCAAACTCCTCGCTCCTCAACTCTTAGATGCTTTAATGATCTCAATAGTCACTTGAGCCAGTCAGCTGAAAAGGGAACCAGCTGGAAGCAAAACCAGGGTAAATTGGCAATTACCAACTCCTTCATTTTATGAAAATGGCCTGGTTATTTGTCAGACTTTTAGCCCACTCAGGATCTCTCAATCTCTCCTTTATTCCTCTTGAATGGTGAAAAACTGGGTGAGAAGGATGGCAAGGGAGAGAAACAAATCCCTGGCCCTCAAAACCTCACCTGTGGCTTGGCATGGAAAGTGGGCTTGCCTTTCCAGAGAAGACAGTGTGACTTTGCTGAGAAAAGAAGCCAGTCCAAACAGTTGCAATGATTCTTTACTTCGCTCACGCTCCAGCTTGTTCCTCAGCTGTGAAACATCATGCTTTAGAAGAAAAAACACGATGCTTCCTTTCTCTTGCACTTACTGTGTGAACACGCAGAAGGTCCCATGTTCTTCCCTGTTCTTCGAATACACTGAATTTGTGGAAGACAGCATTGCTTTAGCTCCATCTT
Source organism: Orcinus orca (assembly GCF_937001465.1). Taxonomy (NCBI): domain Eukaryota; kingdom Metazoa; phylum Chordata; class Mammalia; order Artiodactyla; family Delphinidae; genus Orcinus; species Orcinus orca. The sequence goes on along the minus strand of NC_064580.1, from coordinate 100,353,768 downwards.
GGGGCATGAAAAGAAACTAGATCTAAACCGACAGATTCTCAAAGAACGATTTAATGTATCACTGGAGAACTTGTCTCCGCAGTATTGTAACCTGACTTTTTGACTGAATCTACAGAATTGTACGTGTAAATCCTGGCAAGGAACACCCTTGCATGTGGCTATGGTTCTGCAAAGTCCAAACCACTTCTCTCCTTTCTCTTCCTTGATTTCTAGTGTGGTTTCAGAGTAGCTTCAGGGGAATTCCTGATGTCTGAGTAACTATGCTGCCCTCAGGCCCTTCTCAACCCTCTTGCCTCCACCCCTTTCATCTTGAGCATCTTCACCAGGTCTGAGAAGATAGAGGCACACACAGTTAAAACCTTTTGGAAGTTTTGCCTTGCTTCCTACAGACACAGTCATGAACAACCACGGTTTTTAATTTTCAAGAAGGAAACAAAAATATATGCAGGAGCCATTTTCTATTACTGTATAAGAACAGTAAAATACTATAAAGTGGATTCTCAGCATTTTAACAATAAAAAGCAGTGAACAATACTTTAATAGTCACTATAAAGAGCAGCCCACTGGACTGTAATTCTTAATAGTTATTTATTGGGCACAACAGAATATAGAACAGACTGTTCTGGTTGAGGGATTTCTATAAGAGTCAATTCCAAAAACCAATCTGGGGTGCAAAGTAAAGCTTGCTGGGCTGTGGTAGAACAGCAGAAGCAGGTCCTGTTGGCACTGGTTTAAGGGAGAGCAAGGCTGGATAGAGGCTTTATAGATGGTCACACTAGTCCACATGGAGTGGGAGAAGAGGAGATTGGTTCTCAAAGGTGAAGTGTCTTCTCTCTCAGCTCTTGTGGGTCCAAAACCTTAAGAGTCAACTTACTCAAGGACGACTGAGTTCCAGATGACTGGCTTATACCATTCCAGATCTAAACTGTACCAAAATCCAAGCCTGAACTGCCTGTTTTTTTGCATAGGGTATCTCCTTGGTCAGGAGATCTATTCAGAGAAACAACTTACTGGATAGATTTTATGTCACAGTACAATTTAATGATGTAAAATCAGAATAAAGAAACCATGGTAGCTCTAAGAGGTCTTGTCATCTCCCTAATGGAACAACCTCTACTGCCTAAATATTCCTTGCCAGAGCTGTGCCCAGTTATCTGAAGTCAGAACATCCTGTCCCGGGAGAGTGCTGGAGATACTTGATGCAAAGAGACGTATAGTAACTAAGCAAAGGGGGATCCCTTTTTGAGCTTATGCCTACCTCGACTTGAGAAGTAGGCAAAGATGAAAGGACCAGTAGGGACTTGTGAGAGAGCGACAGCTTTATAAGAGGAGCTGAAGTGTCCAGCCCATCTCAGTACTGGGTATGCAATAGGTCTTTCTTTGACTTTGGGTGGACTGGTCAATGAGTTGACCTACTAATTAATTCCTTTCTAAACCATTTCTACCCCAACCACATTTTATTCATCATTTCTTATCACCCCTTTTTCTTCCTCAGGTATTTATTAACGATAGAATTAGGCGCTATTTTAATTACTCATTTGTGAATCCAGAGGTTTGTAAGCATCTTTTTTTTTTTTTTTTTTTTGCGGTACACGGGCCTTTCACTGCTGTGGGCTCTCCCGCCACAGAGCACAGGCTCCGGACGCCCAGGCCCAGCGGCCATGGCTCACAGGCCCAGCCGCTCCGCGGCATGTGGGATCTTCCCAGACCGGGGCACGAACCTGCATCCCCTGCATCGGCAGGCGGACTCCCAACCACTGCGCCACCAGGGAAGCCCTGTAAGCATCTTTTTGTCTTACTCTTTCCGACTCTGTTTATGTCTTTTTAAGCCAATGCACACCCTAGGTCTGAACTTGGCTCTTTTCCAAGAGACATCAATCTTTTTACATCACAGAAGGACCTTTTCCTCAAGACTATTCAAGTGAACACACTTGTACTGTATTGCAGCTTCTCAAGATGTCTAACATACTCTCCCAACGTTCCTTAGAACAGTTAGTATGGCCACCTCGATACTACGGAAATGTGAATTTCAAATCAATGGAGTATAAAATTTATTACACCAAAACATTAAGACTTTAAAACAGCATTATCAGATAAGGAGCCCAAATAAAATTATTAAATCAGAAAGACAAACATAATTTATCTAATTCACATGAGGGAGGAACTAGATTCTTCTGCTTAAGTAGCCAGACGTGATGGAAAGAGAACTAAAAGTAGAAGTGGAAAGGGAAAGAGACATCAATATAATTCATTACCTATCCATTATGTTCCATGTCCTTTAATTTATTAATTTCCACGTGAAGGCTGATATTTGGCTGGGTAGCAATTATGCATCAGTATGGTCAAGCCAGTTGTTTTCAGCAGGTGTTTCTCTGATTGGTCAGTGCCCATGCTCTACCAGTTGTTAAATACTTGGACTATCATTTAAAACCACACCAAGCCTACAAGATAGGTATTAATCCTACAAAGTAGTTATTTTTGTCTATATTTCAAATAAAGTCTCAGGAAAACTAAGAGAATCGACAGCAAACAGTGGAGCTTTATGTGAATTATCTCATTTACTCCTTTCTGAACGCCCCTTATGAGGTATTGTACCAGTTTTACAGATGAGGAAGCTGAGGCTCAGAGAGATTAAGTAAACTGCCCCCAGGCTGCACAGGTGGAAGAGCAAGAGCTCCAATTCAAGTCTAGATCTATCTGACTCAGAGGTCCATTCATTTCATTATACCACGCTGCCTTCAAAGGTCTTTTCCTAAATTGCCACTGAGCCAGCTCTGTGTCCATAGGTAAAATGTTCTGGGTTCCTAGTTTTGCATTGTTGGTCTCGGTGATCTCTACGTTTCCTTCCAGTTATAAGCATGTATGCAAATGTCGAAGTTACGGTCTTTGTTTAAGGATTCAACAGGCATTTGTGTATACTCTAGTCATTCGGATATAGAGAGCGCTTCCATTAGATAGTCAGCTGCATCATTTTCCTTGACAAGTTCTCTCTTGTACAAAGAGAGGAAAATCAGCTCAACAACTCTGGCTGGGTATGTACAAGTTTGGCCTGCAGGAATTGAACTTCCCAGGATGCCAAGGACCTTTCTGGCTTCAGTGTTTACGGTGCACACCATCCCTTCTGAAGAACTTTTCTCTGTTGCTGTTTTTTTTCACTAGAACCAAATCTTGAGAAGTCTTGTAATATAGTGGAATGGAGACTGGATAAGCAATCCACACGAGAAGACCTGGGTTCCAGGCACAGTCCTATTACCTAGCTGCGGATGCTCAGGCAAGCGTTTCCCCTTCTCTTGATCTTTCATTCTTTAACCCTCATAGGGTTACTTTGGATATCAAATGAGAGAATGATGTCAAAGTGGTTTTTAAGCTATTTTCCTTCAGAAATACATTATGGCATTCAACATTTGACTAGTTGCAGGATTCCTTTAAAACCACAGAACTGTAGCATGGAAATAGGTCTTAGATATCTACTTCAGTGATTAAAAAAGTATTTTATAAATAAAACCCTTATTTCAATAGAAACCTTATTATAAACAGCAATAAATAAAAGCAGGATTTAGCAGCTCTAGTTAAGCAAAGGTGCATGTTCTCAATTCTGCTCTTCTTGACCCTCATAAAGTCCCATGAGACCCCTGCTCAGAAACCTAGGTTCCCACAGAAACTCCATTTGAAAATCATTTCTATGACCACACCTTCATGTTCAGATGGGCCTGAGGTCCAGAGAAGGAAAAGGACTTGCCTAGTGCCATCCAACTCTTAGGAGGGAAAGCTGGGACTAGAAAGCAAACAACACACATACAACATGGCAATGTATTTTTTCTTATGTAGTGGTAATTTCAGTCAGAACATAAGCAAGGATATTGTATCGGACATAAAGTATCTGAATTAGGGTAAATACACTTTAAGTAGGTTGTGTAGATTCAGGTATTTTGATGTGAAAATATTTTGGCCATAAGAACAAACAAGTGAACAAAAACCTTTCAGCTTAAATAAAATATTGGTCGAGCAGTTTTCCCAAGGCTTACTTCATCCCAAACCCTAGTTGTATCAAATAGCTGGTCAAAATGGAAATAGAAAATGTTAGGTTCTCATTTTTTGAAGTCAGTTTCATATTTTATTAATTTTCTATGAACTTTATCAAAGTAAGCTCAAAGTATAATAATATATGCACACAGTAATAAATCAAGGCATGCAGAAGAATTTGTGATGAAAAGCAAGTCTCCCTTGGGCTTCCCTGGTGGCACAGTGGTTAAGAATCTGGCTGCCAATGCAGGGGACATGGGTTCGAGCCCTGGTCTGGGAAGATCCTACATGCCGTGGAGCAACTAAGCCCATGCGCCACAACTACTGAGCCTGTGCTCTAGAGCCCGTGAGCCACAACTACTGAAGCCCGTGCACCTAGAGCCTGTGCTCCGCAACAAGAGAAGCCACCACAATGAGAAGTCCATGCACTGCAACGAAGAGTAGCCCCTGCTCGCGGCAACTAGAGAAAGCCTGCGTGCAGCAACGAAGGCCCAATGCAGCCAAAAATAAATAAATAAAATAAATAAATTTATTTAAAAAAAAAAGCCAGTCTCCCTTCCCATTCCCCAGTGCCACTCCCCAGAAGCAATTTATTTAACAGTTTCCATTTGTATTTCCTGGATGGAGCCAAGTTCAAAGCATTCATTACGCGCTGGAATAGAAGGGCTTACAAGCAACAGTCACCAGCTATATTTACCATAGTGCTCTTCCTGTTTATACCTCTCTCTGGTCTCCCAAGATTGAGATCCTTGAGGTTGAAGCTGTGGTCCTCTGTAATACTCGAAGAAGAGCCCCACCTTAATCCTTGAGAGGCAACAGTTGAACTAAGTCCTGGACTGTCTTATTTATTCTTAGATTCTGAGGACTTAGCACATAGTTCTCAATAAATGTTGAGAATTTAATTGATTAATTGATGAGTTAACCAGCAAAGGTCTTAAGAAAATAGTACACTATCACTTCACTAAAGTATGTGCCTCAATTCCATGACTGCAGCTCTGTTGGCAACAACTGGGAGTGACCAAGACAGAGTAGTCATATATTATCATTCCTATGGCCCTAAGCAACTAGCCTGAAAGGAAAGACATAGAAATCTGTGTGTGGGGGTAGGTATTGACACTGGCCTTGGCTAAATCCAGAAATCAATCAACAAGTAATAACTGCTATAACAACATTCATTTATTGAGTGTCTAACACAGCACATACAGGATCTGGGATAAGCATTTTATGTGTGTTACTGAGTCCTATCCACAACTCTGTGAGATAGGTACTATTGCTATTCCTATCACTGATGAGGAAACTAGATGCAGACAAAGAATGGATCCTGAGCAAGGTAATACAGTTAGTATAAGTGATGGAGGGTGGGGGGTGGGTTCAAGTCTAGACAGTTGGAATCCGGAGCCTATGTTCTTTATGTTTTAAAAGCACATACCATAGTGTCTTTCACATAGTAGATGATAAATATATGTTAATTCTCTTCTGGTCTTACTGGAAACAGGAAATATTTGGACAATTATAAGTCAGGGAGGTAAAGAAAGGGGAGGAACTCAAACACTTAAACACAGAATCAGATCATATTGAGGGGAATACATGTTGTTAATATTACTATTTTTAGTCACCTTCCCCACTTGCCACTCTCCTTAGCATCCCCCTCCACTCTTGAAAGTCATCCAGTTTGATCGTCACGTCAGTGTCCTAGACTGGCTGGCTGCCTTCCTGCCATAGGACTTCATCCAAATCTACACCCACACAAGCCATGTGTCTACTCCCTCCTGTATCTTATTAAAGGCCATGCTGATGATCCAAAGAGAATGGTAAGATTATGTTTGGAGAGAAGACTGCCTGGATATACTTGGCTAGGGCAGAACTTGTCTGTCTGCAGAAGTTTTCTGAGTCTCCTTCCAGTAAAACAGTGAATTCTGTTTCCTATCCTCTCAGGATATAATCTGTAATAAAGCTGCATTTTGTTGCACTTTATACTCTCTAATGAACTTTTGCAGATGTTATCGCATGTGATCCTCACAAGAGCAAGAACGCAGAACACAGAACATTCATTCAGTAAGTATCTAATTCATCCTACTATGTGCCAGGCCTTAGGCTAGGCCTTGGCGTAAGCATATGAATAAGGTTAACTCCTAGTCACGCTTCCAGTCTCAACATAAATGTCATATTTTTCAGAGAGGACTTTGCTTTTTTCCCCCCACTATCATCATATCCTGCTTGTATCCATCATAGGACTTAACACAATTTAGCTATAGATTTATTTATTTATTGTCTGTTTTCCCTACTTGCATCACAAGCTTCAAGAGGGTTGAGATTTTGTCATGTTCCTCTAGTGAAGCTTCACACATAGCACAGTGGGAAAGAGTTCACATTCTGGTAAAGGGAAACAGACAAGTACACACATAATCATAATAAACTAGTGCTGATGCCTTGGGAAAAGTCTGTTTAGAGTAGGGGCCTAACAACAAGAGGAACAAATTCTATTTCTATGTCAGAAAAAGCTTCTCTGATGGGGTTACACTTAAGCTGAATGTTGAAAGATTATAAGGAAACCATGATGAGTAAGTATCCCCCCAAAGAGAAAGCAACATAGACAGTAGCTTGGAGAGATAAAACAGCACACCACATTATAGGAACTATAAGTATTTTGGTAATTTCTAGAGCAAGTGAGAGTGAAGTGAAGGGTGTGAGTTGGTGAGAGATGAGCTTGAAGTCAGCAGGAGAGAGATTAGCAAGAGGACCCTAAATGCTATACTACCCAATTTGAACTTTTTTCCATTCACAATAACAGCTACCATTTGTTGACTACTTCCAGTCACAATAATAGCTACTACTGATTGACTACTAACTTTGAGCTGAGTACTTTACACATTTTTTTTAAAAACCCTTTGTTATGAAAATTTTCACACATATATGAAATAGCATGATATAATGAACTTCCATGTACCCATTATCCAGCTTCAACAATTATCAGCTCATGCCAGTCTCTCTGGTTATCTGTTACTGAATAAAAAACTACCCTCCACACCTAGTGCCATAAAATAACACCCATTTGATTATATCCCATGATTTGGGGGGCCAGGAATTTGGGCAGGGCGATTCTGCCCTTTATAGCACTGACTGAGGCCCCTCAGTAGTACTCACCGGTGGATTTGCTGATCTGGAGGGTCCAAGACAGCTTCACTCCTATGTTTGGTGGCTTGATGGGAATGGCTGGAAGGCTGAGATGAGCTAGAATGTGGACTGGAGTATGTAAATGTAGCCTCTCTTGTATGGTGATTTCAGGGTAGTCAGACTTCTTGCTGGTTTCTCCCTGAGCAAGTATCTCAAAAGAACTAGGTGAGGGCTTCCCTGGTGGCGCAGTGGTTGAGAGTCCGCCTGCCGATGCCGGGGGGCGTGGGTTCGTGCCCTGGTCCGGGAAGATCCCACATGGCGGAGCGGCTGGGCCCGTGAGCCATGGCCGCTGAGCCTGTGCGTCTGGAGCCTGTGCTCCGCAACGGGAGAGGCCGCAATAGTGAGAGGCCCGCGTACCGCAAAAAAAAAAAAAAAAAAAAAAAAAAATGGGCAGAGGGCTTCCCTGGTGGCGCAGTGGTTGAGAGTCCGCCTGCCGATGCAGAGGACACGAGTTTGTGCCCCGATCCGGGAGTATCCGATGTGCCGCGGAGCGGCTGGGCCCGTGAGCCATGGCCGCTGAGCCTGCGCGTCCGGAGCCTGTGCTCCGCAGCGGGAGAGGCCCCAACAGTGAGAGGCCCGTGTACCGCAAAAAAAAAAGAACTAGGTGAAAGCTTCAAGACCTCTTCTGACTTTACCTTAGAAGTCACACAGCATCACTTCTGTCATGTTGGTTATCAGTGAGTTATAAGGTTATAAGCGCTGAGATTCAAGGGAAGTAGAATTAGATTCAATCTCTTAAAGGTTGCCTCTGGCAACCACCAATCTGCTTTCTGTTTCTACATTTTTACCCAATCTGGATAGTTCATATAAAGGAATCATGCGACCTTTTGTGTCTGGCTTCTTTCACTTAGCATAATGTTTTCAAGATTCCATGAGTGTTTGTTTAGGCTCTCATTTTAAAGTGGGGAGGTATCAAGGACACATGTAGAAGAGCATGTGGGATGGGAGATACTGTTGCAGCCACATTTTGAAAACACAATCTGCCACTCCAGTCTTGTTTCATTTGCATCCCCGCCACACCCTCCCCACTGTCATGGACTATTCAGAACTAAATCCCAGACATCACATTTTCATCTGCAAAAATTTCTGCATATATGGACTAAGTTAATCCTCACCCGGCCCCTATGAGATTAGACATTTTTATTGCCATTTTATGAATGGAGAAACTGAGACCAAGAGAAGTTTGAATCACTTGTCAAAAATCACAAAACTTGTAGGTGGTTCAAGCAAGACATGCCTATTTCATAATAGGGAGGAATTTAATATAGGGAAGTAATATAATCAGCTTGGCCTATTGAAAAGATCTTCCTAGTTGCAATGTGGAGGTGGATTGGAAAGGGCCACCCACAGCTGAGACAGAGAAACCAGCTAAAAAGCTCTAATTAGCTTAGGTCACTGCTTCTCATATTTTAATGTACATGTGAGTACCTAAAGATCTTGTTAAAATGCAGGTTCTGTTTTGGTAGATTTGGAGTGTAGCCCAAGATTCTGCATTTCTAGCAAGCTGCTGCTTGGCTGCAGACCATATTTTGAGTAGCAAGGGCATCATAGGCTAAGGATGATAAAAGCGTTGAACTAGGGAAGTGATACTGGATCACTTCAGTAGCAGAGGTAGCAGAGAAAAGAAAATAGAATCTACAGAGATTGTTTATCAACAGGTATACCATCCTTATTTTCCAACTGATTCATAGGGAGGGTTAAGGTAGCTCACAAATCGTATACCTAGTTAGCAACTAAAATTATGACCAGAACCCAAGCCTGCTGACTTCTCATCACATTGATTTGGCCCCAAGGGAAGCCACACAATACAGGTACAAAGCATTAGTGTTCCAAGTAAAATCAAACAATGAAGGTCTTTTACTAATGCATTACACACAAAATGTAGTTCACATTTGCTCCATTTAAAACTTATCTCCCTTGTGGGATAGGGAGGGTGGGAGGGAGGGAGACACAAGAGGGAAGAGATATGGGAACATATGTATATGTATAACTGATTCACGTTGTTATAAAGCAGAAACTAACACATCATTGTAAAGCAATTATACCCCAATAAAGATATTTTAAAAAACCAAAAAACAAAAAGAAAAAACTTATCTCCCTTAAAATGATGTATTTAACTATATTAATTGAAAATATAGCAGCATTTATGGTGTTTAGTTAAGAGTACTATGATATCCAGGAGTTATGTTACTGGGTCACTGGGCACTTCTATCCTGAATTTGATTGAGGGAAGACTTTATAGAGGGGTGAGATTTAACCTGGATCTCACAGGATGGGAAGGATCTAGACAGATGAAAAGAATGAAAATAATTTGGTATATATATATATATATATATATATATATATTTTTTTTTTTTTTTTTTTTCCCTGCGGTACGCGGGCCTCTCACTGCTGTGGCCTCTCCCGTTGCGGAGCACAGGCTCCGGACGCACAGGCTCAGCGGCCATGGCTCACAGGCCCAGCCACTCCGTGGCATGTGGGATCTTCCTGGACCGGGGCACGAGCCCGTGTCCCCTGCCTCGGCAGGTGGACTCTCAACCACTGCACCACCAGGGAAGCCCTGGTATATACATTCTTAAAGAGAAGTAGTATGATACAGCAAAACACAAACAAACAAGCATAAAATCTACACTGGGCTGAAGGTTGGGGCCTAGGCCTAGTTTCACTCAGCTCTGCCACTGGTCACGGGGAAGTTGTTTAAGCCCTTAGTCTCAGATTTCTTTCTCCAAGAAAGAAAAAACAAGATTTTATGACTTTATAACATTGAAATTCTGTGACTATTCAAATTCCTCTGGGGATGACCAAGTTTTAAAAGGGGACAAGTGTTTAATGTACCTCAGTTACCTGACAAAGGGAAGTAGTTTTGAGGAGCATTAGTTAGAGCTGCAGGGATGGGAGAGTAATGGTTCAGAGGTCTTAAAATTACTCTTTGAAAGCAGCTGCCACAGAAGGCTGGTCTTGACTACAGTTACCAAGTGTGACTCCGGGAAATGTAAAATTATGCCATCATTCCTCTTCAGGATAGCTGTTTAAATAGCCTGAAGATCATCTTTCTGAATTAAATTGGGAAACTGTGCTGTAAGGATAAAATGTTTTCCAGCTTCAAACAAATGTTCATTTTCTGAAGTATCCAAACACTACAGAACTTCTTTAACCGTAAAGGTGCCTCCCTCCCCCCATTTCCTTTCTCTCTCTCTGTCTCTCTTTTTCTCTGGGGTTTGCAAGTTAGTGAAAGGCTATTTTTTGACTACAAGTTGAATGCTGCCATCTGCTGGTTGAGAGGGCAACACTCAGCTGGAGCAAGGAAATTTTTCTGCCAGATTTACAACCAAAAAAACACACACACAACTACAGGTACCAGATATACAAACCGAAAACAACTTAAACATTTTTATGACTTATTATTTTACCCACGAATGTATTTTTTATGATATAGGTAAAATGTGATTATTTTAGAAAATTTGTAAAATCTGGAAAAGTGGATGTAGGAAAACACCAATTTCCTGTAGTTCCCAAATTCTAACACATGATAACGCATTTTTGCCAACTTTGTTTAATGCATTTTTTACACTATTCTGATTTTCATTCAAAATGCATTTTTTTCCATGACGCTGACTTTCATTCAACAAATATTTATTAGCACCTTCTATATACCAAGTACTCTGTTAGGCACTGGAGTGAGGGGAAAAAAGAAAGTCCTTGCCCTGTCCCTTGTGCTTACATTTAAAGGTAAGGGTGACAATAAACAAATGACGATATAATTAAGTGTTAGATAACGATAAATTGTGTGAAGAAAAAGCAAATATGATAAGGGGACAGAGTGATTGCAATGTTATTTTAGATAGGGTAGTCATGGAAGGTCCCTCTGAGATGGTGGAAGAAGTGACTTTTGAACTGAAACCTGAATGACCAGAGGGAGGAAGCCATGCAAATGTCTAGGGGGAAGAGTCTTCTAGGCGGAAAAGTGTTCTAGGCTGATGGAAAGGAAGTGCAAATGCTCTGAGGGGGAGCATACCTACACTGTTAGAGGCATAACAAGGAAGCGAGTGTGGCTGGAACGGTGTGTGGGAGAAGAAAACTGAAAGGAAGGAAGATAAGAGCATAGCCAGGGATCAAATCACAAAGAGGTGAAATCATGTATAGACAGCTTTGTAGTGTTTTCCCTCATTTAAGCCCATTTAACGTAACAGAGCTGCAGTTTGAAGAATGGGCAGAATCCACAGTCAGCAAAGGAGCAAAAGAACATCCCAAAAGAGACAATAATATTGAAGCAAAGACCTGAACGATAAGGAGGTTAAGAGTATGGGCCCTGCAACTTGAGAGATCTGGGTTCAAATGCAGCTCTGCCACTTCTAGTTCTACCATAATTCCCCCTTCCTCAACCAATAGACTGTAATCAGTTGGTACATCCCAGGCTCCATCTCTCAGAAACCTGAGATCAGATGAAGGTGGCTGCATTAATAGAGCGCTGTAGATGCAGCCCAGCAGAGGGTCCTCCAACATCTACTATTATATGCTGGATAGAGTATTAGAGTGGACATGTAGAGGGGAGAGAGAGAGGGTGTTTGACATATGTAGAAAGTAAAAAGCAGAAAGACTGAAACAGAGGGAGAGAGGGAGATGGAGGTAGGCTCTATAATTTCACCTGTTCTTCAGTAGGAACTTTAGTTACCACTAAGGAGTGGTATACTGTACAACCTGAAACTTTAGCATGCATCACAGATTGCTGGGGCCCACACCCAGAGTTTCTGATTTAATAGGTCTGGGGTGAGGCATGAAAATTTGCAAGTTCCTCCTTTTTGCAAGTTAATACTATGGTTGGTGCCAAATGGGGCAAAAATGGAAAATTCAGTCAGCCTCTTTCTTTGTTCATGCACTGACAAATAGCTAGAGTGTTATTCTCTTAGCATTGATCAAACTGGTTGTTTATGCTCCTGTACTTCAATGTTACTCAAGGTAGAGAAGGAGAGAGTTGTGAGTTATACAGCTGCTGTGTAATATAGAAAAGAGACCATTTGGTTCTTAGAAAACATTGCTAGGTTCATTGGCTTATGCTGTTTCTCTTTACCCATTATTATTCATCATTAAGCAAGACACTGAAAACAGTATATATCTAGCCCATATTCTCTGTTGATAAGGGTATGAGAAGACAAGACTTTTCCTATTCTGTACATATTCTGTACAGCAATTTATCAATATGTATAACATTCTAAATAAGTACTATTTTGTTTAGCAATTCCACTTCTAGAAAATGATCATATGGAACGAATTGGGATGTATTGCAAAGATATAGGTACATGGATGCTCATCACAAGTTTAATTTATAAAAATTCAAACTAGAAACAGCCTAAATGTCTAGCAATTGGGAACTGGACCGACACTGTGGAAAGCTTTACTGTGGAAGAAATCTTAGTGTCAAGAAAAGAAACATGGAGGTAGATATTACAGCTGTTACATGTATTTTGGGTATTTTGTGTTTTCTAAAATTTCTTCAATGAACATGTATTGGTTTTGTGATCAGAAGAAACATTCTTTCTCCAAATCACTTAATACAAATTACATTACAAAGGTTGTACATTGTCATTCTCTATATTCAAAATTAGGAATTTGCAGCAAAACTACAGCAAAGTATACCCACTTTAAATCAAACTGATGATTGTTTTGTTTCCCAACATAATGTCATTAGTAAGAGAATCTTTACCATCTGCTAATTTGGTTCAGAAAGCAATGCTATAAATGAGCCAGATTAGAACCCAACTTCTTCTATATTTCTATACTGTATTTCATTTTCCTTGCACAAACAACTATTAAATACGAAGACAGACTTTATGAAATTAAGCTAAAACCCACCAACATAATTATAAATACCAAATAATTATAAACCAATTTTTCAGTGTACTATAGCAATAGGCTTAACTGGACACAGATGGGGTTCAAATTACACTTTGATAATCTGTACCAAGATCATTATTACTTTGGACCCAAGCATCAGTGAACAGGAAAAAGGTCACATTTTAATTTAAACTTTATTAACTTTAATGTGTTCACAAAAAATGACAGTAGGACAGTTTAAAATTCTTACAAATGTTTGTCAAATGTAAAAGCATAAATTCCTAGAAAAATGTATAAGCTCAGGTACAAATTTATCATTTTAAAAATCATTTTTAAATGATTATTTTAAATCATTATCATTTTAAAATTTAAAAAGAGTAGAATTTAATCTTACTGACTGACTTTTGAGGCACAGAATATTTAATTATAAAAGATATCAATTACCTTGCTCTACTGTCAAAATAGTCTACTTAGGTGTCATATGTGGGTTCTAGAGCTCAAAGAATAAATCAAACCAAAGCAAGAAATTCTCTAATGTCAAAAAGACATGTAATTCTGAAAAAATAGCTGTTTTCCTAAAATCTCTCACTGTAAATCACCTTCCTTCTTGCTCACCTTTCTGTTCTTTTATGCAAACAAAGCTAAACATTTTTTCTTTTATGTAGACACTTAGTTTTGACAGATTACTCACATCAAAGCTTACCTAAGGAAAAATACATCAACAAAAGCAATAAAAAGTTAAATGTTGAAAAAATATGTATGCTCTTGCATAAAATTCACTACAATATCTGTTAACAGCAAATCTTTAAAAGGAAACAATACTTTGGTCTTCAAAACTGACAACTGTTCCTGGTGTTTTGTTCCTTTTCAGCAAAGAGAATCTCTCATCGAGTGAAAGCCTAGTCTGTGAAGGAGAGAAAAGCTGTATGACCTCAGGACGTTAACAATGTTACAAAATACTCATGAAACATGGTTACTAAAAGTAGACAGGTGATGGTTGGAGAAGACTGTGAGTGACAGAAGGAATGAATTTGAAGAAACTGCACAGAGCTCTTTTCTGTGATCCCGGAAGCAGGAAGTAGTTTGATCTATGGTATATCACTGAGGCCACCTCTTGGTCCTTACAGGCTAAACAGTGGCATCAAAGAGCTTTAATTGAAGAGGTATGGAAGAAAGCATACCCACAGAATAAGTGGGTAAGCTTCCACAGAGGAATGAGGGTCAGGTTTACTTCTATGGAGTGGAGATTAAATGCCTCAACTATGCCCAGGAATTTGGTAATCTGCCTTGTGAAGGTACCCCTATGCCCAAGTGATTTCCAATTGGTGTTATTTAGTCTATAACCAGATAAAATATCTCAAAGATCTCCCAAGACTTAACTTCTAGTTTCATCCTTTTATAGACTGCCACTGAGCCTAAGTTTCTTTCTCCATCTTCAAGAAATATCCTTTTCAATGCCACCCCAAAACCTAAATCAGAAACCAGATTGATACTGCTCTGAGGCCCAAGTGGGCTATATCCATTACTCTATACTGCCTATTTTCCATTTATAGGTCATATACTTTTATGCAAAACACAATCTGAATGTGTATGGAATAGGATGCTCTGGTTAATTTAACCTGTTGCTAACTGAAGGCTGGCAGATAACTCTTTTGGTTTCAACCCCCACTGTGAAAATCACTAAAAATACATTAGTATATTATTTTGCTTTAGTACGTAGTCTGGTAAACATGGTTGTCTTCTTGGCAAGCGAGAACCATGTTGAGCCTGAAGGCCACCACAGACGTAAACATATAGTACATTGAGCTAAATCCATGTGTAACTTGAAGTTCATTTAAAAAATAAGTAATTGAGGTTGGCTTATTTCATTGACCTCTGTGTCTTTTACGAAGATGGAATACAGGGAAGAAATTTCTTGTGTATTGGGGGCTCCAAATAGGCTCTGGTTAAACACATTTTTTCCTATACATAAAAGATACCCTTGGATATACCTAAAAGAGACATGAATTCTTTACCATCTCATGAACAACATTATCGTGCAACTCTATTATATTTACCTGATGACAGATTTTGTTGAAGTTATATTTCAGGTGTATTTCTTTGGTCCAGTAATGAGGACTCTTGGTTGTAGCATAGTTAGTCTTTAGGAATGAAGCTTTAATCTCATGTCTCATGAGTCTGTCAATTAAGCATAATGTTTCAATTAAAATATATTTGACAGTCATTAATTAGCTGAGTAATGTTAAGCCATTCAATTTAACGTCTCTAGGTGTCATTTTCACCAGCTATAAAATTAAGAAAGTATATCCAAGAAACTTCAAGGTTCCTTTTAATAGTATTAAGATTACAAGTACTGAATCTGGACTATAGCATTCAAGAGGATCACATGTAGGCATTAATCTAGCCTTTTTCATATTGTCACTTCAAAACCACTAGATGAGGTTTTCTGCTGTTTAAATGCCAAAGCAGTTTTGCTATTATTTAAGTACGGTCATGCCTATAGGCATTTTGGAACAAAAGTAGCCATTGCCTCCATATACAGAGAAAATGGATTAGTAGTTACCTTGCGCAGGGGGGCAGAAAGGGAAGGGAGTGAAGGGGGAGTAACTATTAATGGGTACAAAGAGTTTCTTTTGGGGATAATGAAAATGTTCTAAAATTAGATTATGGTGATGGTGCTACAATTCTGTTAATATACTAAAAGCCACTGAATTGTATACTTTGAATGGCTGCTAGTGGGTGTGGTTTCTGCTTTGTATTATTATAACAGCTGTTCATGTAAATAAACAGTACAGAAGTTTTTGGTTTTGGTTTTTAATGGATGGCTAAATAGTTCAAGGGGAAATGTTTACCACATGTAATGTCTTAGTTTTTTGGGGCTGATATCACAAAATACATAGACTGGTGGTGGTGGTGGGTTATAAACAACAGAAATTTATTCCTCACGGTTCTGGAGGCTGGGAAGTCCAAGATCAGGGTGCCAGCACGGTCAGGTTCTGATGAATGCCCTCTTCCAGATCGCAGACTGCCAGCTTCTAGCTGTCTCCTCACAGGGTGGAGTGGGCAAGGGAGCTCTGTGGGGGTCTCTTTTATAAAAGCACTCATCCCATTGGCTCCACTCTTATGACCTATTCACCTCCCAAAGGCCCTACCTTCTAACACCATCACATATGAATTTTGGAGGGACACAAACATTCAAACCATGGCATGTAGTCACATTCTATCAGAGGTAGAGAACAAAAGCCCAAATGCTATGTGGTTATCTCGATAGTGCCAGCTAAGTTGCTGTGATCAGTGGCCTTAAATAAGTCAAGTATTTTTTCACTGTTGCTTTTTTTTCTGATTATAAATACTGCTCCTACTAGGACCCAACTGGACCAAAAATAGTGTTTGATTTGGAAAAAAGAGAGTGCTCTGAGTGATTAAATAAACATTGGTTTCCTAATTAACTTTTAATTATAATTTCTCTTTCCTTTTCTTTACTTTTTGGATAGCATATCATAGAATGTGTGCATGTTTTTTGACTTATTGAACAAAATAGATTGCATTCTTAATTTTAAAACCAGGTAAGTGTAACATTCTGGATGTGGTAGGCAGAATTCTAAAAATGGCCCCCAAAGAGTTCTCTCAGGACTGTGAATATGATAGCACATGCATGAATATAATACCTTATCTGGCAAAAGAGATCTTATAATTTGTAAAATTACTAATAAATTGACTTTAGGTAGATTATGCTAGGTTATCTGGGTTGGCCTAATCTAATCACATAACAAAAACAGAAGAGGGGGCAAAAGAGGAAGTCCGAATAATTCAAAGAGTGAACCAAACATGACATGCTGTTGGTGGTTTGAAGATGGAGGAGGCCCCACGTGAAAGGGAATTCAGGCTGCCTCTAGAAGCAGAGGGGCTGCTGCCTGACAGCAGCAAGGAGGTAGAAACCTCATTCCCACAACCTCAAGGAAATGAATTTCCCCAATAACTAGAATAAGCAGATTCTTTCCCAGAGCCTCCACATAAGAGAGCAAGCCAGGGCCACAACTTTGTTTTCACCTCCGTAAGACCTTAGGTAGAAAACCAGCCAAGCATACCTGGATATCTGAACTAGAGACCTGTGAGATAATAAATGGGTGCTGCTTTAATCTGCTGTTTGTGGTAATTTATTTAAGCAGTAGTAAAAAACTAATACTCTAGGCTTTTAAAGAATTTAACCTCATCTTGTACTTGTAGAGAGACAGTATCGTAGAATAGAAAGCCCACAGGTTTTGTAGCCACACAAGCCAAATTTGAACGTATTATTCAAAATTTGAATTATATTATTAGTTGTATGACTTCAAGAAAATCAGTACACTCTATTGAGCTTATTTTATTCATCTGTAATATGGAAATGTTCATACCTGCTTCACAGGATTGTTGGGGATTAAATTAAATCACAAATGTAAAAGTGCTTAGCACAGTGCCTAGCACATAACAGGCACTCAGTAAATGCTAGCTATTATTATTAATCTGCTTCTATGTCCACAGCTCTTTCAACCCTTCCACAGATGCCTTTGGTTGGACCCATTTTAAAGGGAGTGTAATAGCATTCTTCCCTTCCCTGTTGTAGTTCTGAAAGGATACAGAAATGCTCCTAATAATCAATCACTGGCCAAAGTCCTCCATGATTAAAGGTAAGATCATTTGGAATATTGAAATTTACTTAAAATATATTATTATTAAAGAGCAGAAGGATTTTAATCTTAAGATTGAAAATGAGGAATGGCAACAAATTCTTCCAGGTGACAATTCTTGCATGCCTTAAGTAGAAAGGGCACAACATCAAGACATTTATACTCACTATAGGAAAATGATGCAGGGGAATCTCAAACGTAAAGGCAAAATCGAGCCAGAATTTTCTGGTTCTACATTAGGATTGTTTACAGAAATTTTATGGATTGTTCAGAATCAGATTCTAGAGGCCCCTACTAGAAGTTATATTTATTCATTTTTGTTTCATTTTTCTCCTAAAACGAATTAAAGTTAGTAGTACAGATGTCTGTCTGCAATTACCTTTCAAGTCTTCGAAAACTTTCAAAGGTGATGTACTCATTTTCCAGTGATATCTAAATGGGAAAGGTTGAAACCGATCATGCCAAAGCTTTCTTTACTCAGCATAGGTGCTTATTTTCTATACTTTAAATTGACTAACATTTCAGTGACAGTAGTCTTTTTGCTTGATCCTCAATCTAACATTCAATTTCAGATTTTTCTCCCCTATTCACAGATGCAAGAATGTCAAAGACAGTGGACCCTTAGAGATCAAGCAGTCCAACCCCCTTACATAACAAATAAGGAAACAGAGATTCAGAAAGATCAAATGACATCTAGTAGTGACCCAGAAGAAAACTCTCAAGATCTAGATATAGCCTGGATACACATACTACTTGTCTGCATCAAGGAGAAACATAATGACTGTAGATAAAATCCACAAGGTGTCCTTATAATCTTTACATAATAGACTTGTGACCTTGAGTGTACTCAAGATAGCTAAGTGAGATGGAGAACTGTATTATCCTAACAACTTAATTTTAGAAAGTCTCACTTCTACCCCAACAGACTTCTCAAGTGAAAGTTAGGATTTTTTTTTCAATAATTAACTTAAATCCCTTATTCCTGTAATTACTTTGTGACAACATAGTTTACACCTACGTGTGGTCAATGAGAAAAACCAAAGCATAATCAAAACATTCCATTCAAATGTTAATTGGCCCAGTTCACTCCATAACTAAACTGGTTTCAGTGCATCCAGTTATATATATCTGGTATTTGGTGGTCCAGCTGTTTTTATATGAAGTCCTAACCACAGTTACAGTTTGGACGTGGGTTTGGTATTAAGAGCCTTACAAATAATACAGCAGCCAAGAAATCTGTAGAGCCAGTAGATTATAAAAGCAGAATAACACATGGAGGTATTCTTAAAAGTTAATGTTTACAGAGCAAATATTTTCTTGTTATTTTCTTGTTAGAAAGTTCATGTTTATGTTGGAAGCAGATATGTTTACTTGTAAACATGCTACTGAAGGCAGCCTTGAATTCAAGACGCATGTGTGTCTAATGACAATGACTCCATGAGTTAAACAGAGCCTCACATACCCTTACCCCATACTCTACTGGCAACACTAGTTAACAGGGTCCTTGCCAAGAACTTAAGAAAGATAAGAATGCCACTAGAATGGATGTATAATGTATATGGAAACCAGTAGTAATCATGGCAGATTATCCAAGAGCTTAAACTAGGTGGTAGAGAGGCCAAGGTTGGAGAAGTGAGAATAGGAGCCATGGAAATACAGAAAAAAAGGGTAGGAATTAGAATTGGAAACTACTGGGAGAGATATTAGCTAATGTGATTATTTCTAAAATAAGTTGGTCAATGCCATTTCCTTCCTTAAAGTCCCTCAGTAGTTCTGCATTGCGCTCTGTATAGAATCCCTACTCTAGCATGGCCCATGCTCCATGATCTGGCTCCTGACTCTACCTCTCCACTCTCACCCCTCAACAGTTCTGCCCACACACTCTACACTTGAGCTCAATGAGTTTCAAACTAATTTTTAAAGTGAAAGAATCCCTAGTTCCAACAAAATCTTACTTGGTATCCCAATATGTAAAATACTGAAAAGCAAAACTGACTTCTTTGGCTCCTGAGGCACCTCTTCACAACCCCTAGAACCCTGAAGTACAAAGTTTAAAAACCACTGCAGTCTGGCCAAACTAAACTAATTGCAGTTTACAAAATATGCCATGCTTTCTTTCACTCCTATACCTTTACATATGATGTTTCCTCTGACTGGAATGCCTTTTCCACCTTTGCTGCTTTGCTTACTCCTACTCAGCCTCTAGGACTCAACTCAAACACTATCTCCTCTACGATGTTCCTTGACTTCCCTAGCTGGTTTGGGATTCTCTCCCCCATGCTGCCATAGTACCTTGGGCATACCTCTAAGTATTTATACTATGCTGCTCTCTCTCTCTCTCTCTCTCTCTCTCTCTCTCCCCCTTCCTTCCTTTCTTTCTTACTTTCTTATAAAGATTCTTTCTCAAGTATATAGCATATACCTGGCAAATAATAAGAGCTCAATAAATGCCGAATGAAGAAATGAAATACTACAAAGAACTAGAGGAAGAAGGGGACTGAGAAAAGGCCATTGAATTTGACAAGAAAGTAATAAATTTTTTTTAATTCTTTTTTTTAACATCTTTATTGGGGTATAATTGCTTTACAATGGTGTGTTAGTTTCTGCTTTATAACAAAGTGAATCAGTTATACCTATACATATGTTCCCATATCTCTTCCCTCTTGCGTTTCCCTCCCTCCCACCCTCCCTATACCACCCCTCCAGGCGGTCACAAAGCACCGAGCTGATCTCCCTGTGCTATGCGGCTGCTTCCCACTAGCTATCTACCTTACGTTTGGTAGTGTATATATGTCCATGCCCCTCTCTCACTTTGTCACAGCTTACCCTTCCCCCTCCCCATATCCTCAAGTCCATTCTCTAGTAGGTCTGTGTCTTTATTCCTGTCTTGCCCCTAGGTTCTTCATGACATTTTTTTCCTTAAATTCCATACATATGTGTTAGCATACGGTATTTGCCTTTCTCATTCTGACTTACTTCACTCTGTATGACAGATTCTAGGTCTATCCACCTCATTACAAATAGCTCAATTTCGTTTCTTTTTATGGCTGAGTAATATTCCATTGTATATATGTGCCACATCTTCTTTAGACATTCATCCGAAGATGGGCACTTAGGTTGTTTCCATCTCCGGGCTATTGTAAATAGAGCTGCAATGAACATTTTGGTACATGACTCTTTTTGAATTATGGTTTTCTCAGGGTATATGCCCAGTAGTGGGATTGCTGGGTCATATGGTAGTTCTATTTGTAGTTTTTTGAGGAACCTCCATACTGTTCTCCATAGTGGCTGTACCAATTCACATTCCCACCAGCAGTGCAAGAGTGTTCCTTTTTCTCCACACCCTCTCCAGCATTTATTGTTTGTAGATTTTTTGATGATGGCCATTCTGACTGCTGTGAGATGATATCTCATTGTAGTTTTGATTTGCATTTCTCTAATGATTAATGATGTTGAGCATTCTTTCATGTGTTTGTTGGTAGTCTGTATATCTTCTTTGGAGAAATGTCTATTTAGGTCTTCTGCCCATTTTTGGATTGGGTTGTTTGTTTTTTTGTTATTGAGCTGCATGAGCTGCTTGTAAATTTTGGAGATTAATCCTTTGTCAGTTGCTTCATTTGCAAATATTTTCTCCCATTCTGAGGGTTGTCTTCTGGTCTTGTTTATGGTTTCCTTTGCTGTGCAAAAGCTTTGAAGTTTCATTAGGTCCCATTTGTTTATTTTTGTTTTTATTTCCATTTCTCTAGGAGGTGGGTAAAAAAGGATCTTGCTGTGATTTATGACATAGAGTGTTCTGCCTACGTTTTCCTCTAAGAGTTTGATAGTTTCTGGCCTTACATTTAGGTCTTTAATCCATTTTGAGCTTATTTTTGTGTATGGTGTTAGGGAGTGATCTAATCTCATACTTTGACATGTACCTGTCCAGTTTTCCCAGCACCACTTATTGAAGAGGCTGTCCTTTCTCCACTGTACATTCCTGCCACCTTTATCAAAGATAAGGTGACCATATGTGCGTGGGTTTATCTCTGGGCTTTCCATCCTGTTCCATTGATCTATATTTCTGTTTTTGTGCCAATACCATACTGTCTTGATTACTGTAGCTTTGTAGTATAGTCTGAAGTCAGGGAGCCTGATTCCTCCAGCTCCGTTTTTCGTTCTCAAGATTTCTTCGGCTATTAGGGGTCTTTTGTGTTTCCATACAAATTGTGAAAGTTTTTGTTTTAGTTCTGTGAAAAATGCCATTGGTAGTTTGACAGGGATTGCATTGAATCTATAGATTGCTTTGGGTAGTAGAGTCATTTTCACAATGTTGATTCTTCCAATCCAAGAACATGGTATATCTCTCCATCTATTTGTATCATCTTTAATTTATTTCATCAGTGTCTTATAATTTTCTGCATACAGGTCTTTTGTCTCCTTAGGTAGGTTTATTCCTAGATATTTTATTCTTTTTGTTGCAATTGTAAATGGGAGTGTTTTCTTGATTTCACTTTCAGATTTTTCATCATTAGTGTATAGGAATGCCAAAGATTTCTGTGCATTAATTTTGTATCCTGCTACTTTACCAAATTCATTGATTAGCTCTAGGAGTTTTCTGGTAGCACCTTTAGGATTCTCTATGTATAGTATCGTGTCATCTGCAAACAGTGACAGCTTTACTTCTTCTTTTCTGCTTTGGATTCCTTTTATTTCCTTTTCTTCTCTGATTGCTGTGGCTAAAACTTCCAAAACTATGTTGAATAAGAGCGGTGAGAGTGGGCAACCTTGTCTTGTTCCTGATCTTAGTGGAAATGCTTTCAGTTTTTCACAACTGAGGATGATGTTGACTGTGGCTTTGTCATATATGGCCTTTATTATGTTGAGGAAAATTCCCTCTATGCCTACTTTCTGCAGGGTTTTTATCATAAATGGGTGTTGAATTTTGTCAAAAGGTTTCTCTGCATCTATTGAGATGCTCATATGTTTTTTCTTCTTCAGTTTGTTAATATGGTGTATCACGTTGACTGATTTGTGTATACTGAAGAATCCTTGCATTCCTGGAATAAACCCCACTTGATCATGGTGTATGATCCGTTTAATGTGCTGTTGGATTCTGTTTGCTAGTATTTTGTTGAGGATTTTTGCATCTATGTTCATCAGTGATATTGGCCTGTAGTTTTCTTTCTTTGTGACATCCTTTCCTGGTTTTGGTCTCAGGGTGATGGTGGCCTCGTAGAATGAGTTTGGGAGTGTTCCTCCCTCTGCTATATTTTGGAAGAGTTTGAGAAGGATAGGTGTTAGCTCTTCTCTAAATGTTTGATAGAATTCGCCTGTGAAGCCATCTGGTCCTGGGCTTTTGTTTGTTGGAAGATTTTTAATCACAGTTTCAATTTCAGTGCTTGTGATTGGTCTGTTCATATTTTCTATTTCTTCCTGATTCAGTATTAGCAGGTTGTGCATTTCTAAGAATTTGTCCATTTCTTCCAGGTTGTCCATTTTACTGGCATAGAGGTGCTTGTAGTAATCTCTCATGATCTTTTGTATTTCTGCAGTGTCAGTTGTTACTTCTCCTTTTTCATTTCTAATTCTATTGAGTTGAGTCTTCTCCCTTTTTTTCTTGATGAGTCTGGCTAATGGTTTATCAATTTTGTTTACCTTCTCAAAGAACCAGCTTTTAGTTTTATTGATCTTTGCTATCGCTTCCTTCATTTCTTTTTAATTTATTTCTGATCTGATTTTTATGATTTCTTTCCTTCTGCTAACTTTGGGGTTTTTTTGTTCTTCTTTCTCTAATTGCTTTAGGTGCAAGGTTAGGTTGTTTATTCGAGGTGTTTCCTGTTTCTTAAGGTGGGCTTGTATTGCTATAGACTTCCCTCTTAGAACTGCTTTTGTTGCATCCCATTGATTTTGGGTCGTCGTGTCTCCATTGTCATTTGTCTCTAGGTATTTTTTTATTTCCTCTTTGATTTCTTCAGTGATCACTTCGTTATTAAGTAGTGCATTGTTTAGCCTCCATGTGTTTTTATTTTTTACAGATCTTTTCCTGTAATTGATATCTAATCTCATAGCATTGTGCTCAGAAAAGATACTTACACATTTTCAATTTTCCTAAATTTACCAAGACTTGATTTGTGACCCAAGATATTATCTATCCTGGAGAATGTTCCATGAGCACTTGAGAAAAATGTGTATTCTGTTGTTTTTGGATGGAGTGTCCTATAAATATCAATTAAGTCCATCTTGTTTAATGTATCATTTAAAGCTTGTGTTTCCTTATTTATTTTCATTTTGGATGATCTGTCCATTGGTGAAAGTGGGGTGTTAAAGTCCCCTACTATTAATGTGTTACTGTCGATTTCCCCTTTTATGGCTGTTAGCATTTGCCTTATGTATTGAGGTGCTCCTATGTTGGGTGCATAAATATTTACAATTGTTATATCTTCTTCTTGGATCGGTCCCTTGATCATTATGTAGTGTCCTTCTTTGTCTCTTCTAATAGTCTTTATTTTAAAGTCTATTTTGTCTGATATGAGAATTGCTACTCCAGCTTTCTTTTGGTTTCCATTTGCATGGAATATCTTTTTCCATCCCCTTACTTTCAGTCTGTATGTGTCTCTAGGTCTGAAGTTGGTCTCTTGTAGACAGCATATATATGGGTCTTGTTTTTGTATCCATTCAGCCAATCTGTGTCTTTTGGTGGGAGCATTTAGTCCATTTACATTTAAGGTAATTATCGATATGTATGTTCCTATTCCCATTTTCTAAATTGTTTTGGGTTCATTATTGTAGGTGTTTTCCTTCTCTTGTGTTTCTTGCCTAGAGAAGTTCCTTTAGCATTTGTTGTAAAGCTGGTTTGGTCGTGCTGAACTCTCTCAACTTTTGCTTGTCTGCAAAGGTTTTAATTTCTCCATCAAATCTGAATGAGATCCTTGCTGGGTAGAGTAATCTTGGTTGCAGGTTTTTCTCCTTCATCACTTTAACTATGTCCTGTCACTCCCTTCTGGCTTGCAGAGTTTCTGCTGAAAGATCAGCTGTTAACCTTATGGGGATTCCCTTGTGTGTTATTTGTTGTTTTTCCCTTGCTGCTTTTAATATGCTTTCTCTGTATTTCATTTTTGACAGTTTGATTAATATGTTTCTTGGTGTATTTCTCCTTGGATTTATCCTGTATGGGACTCTCTGTGCTTCCTGGACTTGATTAACTATTTCCTTTCCCATATTAGGGAAGTTTTCAGTATAATCTCTTCAAGTATTTTCTCAGTCCCTTTCTTTTTCTCTTCTTCTTCTGGGACCCGTATAATTCGAATGTTGGTGCATTTAATGTTGTCCCAGAGGTCTCTGAGGCTGTCCTCAGTTCTTTTCTTTTTTTTTTTTGCTTTATTCTGCTCTGCAGTAGTTATTTCCACTATTTTATCTTCCAGGTCACTTATCCATTCTTCTGCCTCAGTTATTCTGCTATTGATCCCTTCTAGAGTATTTTTAATTTCATTTATTGTGTTGTTCATCATTGCTTGTTTCCTCTTTAGTTCTTCTAGGTCCCTGTTAAATGTTTCTTGCATTTGGTCTATTCTATTTCCAAGATTTTGGATCATCTTTACTATCATTATTCTGAATTTTTTTTCAGGTAGACTGCCTATTTCCTCTTCATTTGTTAGGTCTGGTGGGTTTTTATCTTGCTCCTTCATCTGCGGTGTGTTTTTCTGTCTTCTCATTTTGCTTATCTTACTGTGTTTGGGGTCTCCTTTTTGCAGGCTGCAGGTTCGTAGTTCCCATTGTTTTTGGTGTCTGTCCCCAGTGGCTAAGGTTGGTTCAGTGGGTTGTGTAGGCTTCCTGGTGGAGGGGACTAGTGCCTGTGTTCTGGTGGATGAGGCTGGATCTTGTCTCTCTGGTGGGTAGGTCCACGTCTGGTGGTGTGTTTTGGGGTGTCTGTGGACTTATTATGATTTTAGACAGCCTCTCTGCTAATGGGTGGGGTTGTGTTCCTGTTTTGCTAGTTGTTTGGCATAGGGTGTCCAGCACTGTAACTTGATGGTCATTGAGTGAAGCTGGGTGCTGGTGTTGAGATGGAGATCTCTGGGAGATATTATGTGGAGCTGGGAGGTCTCTTGTGGACCAGTGTCCTGAAGTTGGCTCTCCCACTTCAGAGGCAGAGCCCTGACTCCTGGCTGGAGCACCAAGAGCCTTTCCTCCACACAGCTCAGAATAAAAGGGAGAAAAAGTAGAGAGAAAGAATTAGTAGAAGTAGGAAGAAGGAAAGAAAGAAAGAAAGGAAGAAGGAAAGAAAGGAAGGAAGGAAGGAAGAAAGAAAGAAGAAAAGAAGGAAAGAAGGAAAGAAAGAAAGAAAGGAAGGAGGGAGGGAGGGTGGGAGGAAGGAAGGAAGGAAGGAAGGAGGGAAGGAAAAAAGAAAGAAAGAAGGAAGATAAAGTAAAATGAAATAGAGTAAAATATAATAAAGTTATTAAATTAAAAAATAATTAGTAAGAAAACAAAAATATCAAAAAAAAGAAAAAAACACAAAAAACGGATGGATAGAACCTTAGGACAAATGGTGGAAGCAAAGCTATACAGACAAAATCTCACACAGAAGCATACACATACACACTCACAAAAAGAGGAAAAGGGGAAAAAATCATAACTCTTGCTCTCAAAGTCCAGCACCTTAATGTGGGATGGTTCGTTGTCTATTCATGTATTCCACAGATGCAGGTACATCAAGTTGATTGTGGAGCTTTAATCTGCTGCTTCTGAGGCTGCTGGGAGAGATTTCCCTTTCTCTTCTTTGTTCTCACAGCTCCCAGGGGCTCAGCTTTGGATTTGGCCCTGCCTCTGCGTGTAGGTCGCCAGAGGGCGTCTGTTTTTCGCTCAGACAGGACGGGGTTAAACGAGCCGCTGATTCGGAGGCTCTGGCTCACTCAGGCCGTGGGGGAGGGAGGAGCACGGAGTGCGGGTCGAGCCTGCGGAGGCAGAGGCCGGCGTGACGTTGCACCAGCCTGAGGCGCCCCGTTGCACCAGCGTGAGGCGCGCCGTGCGTTCTCCCGGGGAAGTTGTCCCTGGATCCCGGGAACCCGGCGGTGACGGGCTGCACAGGCTCCCCGGAAGGGAGGTGTGGATAGTGACCTGTGCTCGCCCACAGGCTTCTTGGCAGTGGCGGCAGCAGCCTTAGCGTCTCCTGCCTGTCTCTGGGGTCCGCGCTCTTAGCCGCGGCTCGTGCCCGTCTCTGGAGCTCCTTTAAGCAGCGCGCTTAATCCCCTCTCCTCGCGCCCCAGGAATCAAAGAGGGAAGAAAAAGTCTCTTGCCTCTTCGGCAGCTCCAGACCTTTTCCCGGACTCCCTCCCGGCTAGCCGTGGTGCACTAACCCCTTCAGGCTGTGTTCACGACGCCAACCCCAGTCCTCTCCCTGCGCTCCGACCAAAGCCCGAGCCTCAGCTCGCAGACCCGCCCGCCCCGGCGGGTGAGCAGACACGCCTCTTGGGCTGCTGAGTGCCAGTCGGCACCGATCCTCTGTGCGGGAATCTCCCCACTTTGCCCTCTGCACCCCTGTTGCTGCGCTCTCCTCCGCAGCTCCGAAGGTGCCCCGAAAGTAATAAATTTTTGATAGTAAAATTTAATGGAAAGGTAGGAACTGAAGTCAGATTCAAGAAATGAATGGACAAATAGAAACACCTGTGAGGTTTTAACTGTATCTGGAAGCCTGTTAGAGGTTTTGTTCCTATTTAAAGCATATTCCTATTTGCCCCTATATTCCAGTGGGGATTTCTCACTTCACATTGAAAATCCCTTCAATAATGAATGAGTGTGTATACATACATATATATGTATGTGTGTATATATACGTGTGTATATATATTTATATATATATAAATTGAATCACATAAAATTAATTAGAATGTAAGAACTTTTATGGTTATCATGTTAATATTGCCACAATGAACACTGAAGGAATGATTATAATAAGTTTATATAATCATCATCATAGTAATGATAAAATAATAGGAATTCCAATGTATAGAATGCTTACCACAATCCTGTTTCTAGCCTAAAATGTTTACATATATTTCAGTTAATCATCACAACAACCTAAGAGGCCAATATTGTTCCCATTTTGTAGCTGAGAAAATAGGCTCAAAGGAACTTGACCAAGGTTCCTCAGCCACCATGTTTCATCAAATCTAAGATACCATGATTGTAACATGTACTGTTATTTTATGTACCACTAAAAAGATTTTAAGTTTTCAATTTAACTATACCATTAAATGCAAGACATTTCCTGATTTCAGAGATATTGAAAACTGAAAAAAAAGCATGTCTTAGAATTGATTAAATATGAAATTAAGTGGTAGAAACATGATTCTATCCAAGTGTGAATCCAAAGCCCCTGTCATTAGCTACTAGATCATAATACTTAGATTTCTTTAACCATCTCATAGATATCTTTCATTCTAATCTCATTCACAGGGGAACAAAACTAAGATTTACAGCAGGGGAGGTGACTTGCTCATGGTCATACACACAGCTACTAAGGGGATTAGCCAGGCAGGGAAGCCAACTCTCTGAGACCCAGACTAGACCGCTTTACAGTATATCACATTACTATTTAAGCTAGCCTGTCTTTTCCTGCAGGTAGAAGTACTGGAAGAAATACCAGAGTGTCATGTGTAGGGATAAATATTAGGTGTTTCAGGTAGGAGCTACATCTACTCAATTTCATCTAAACACTTATGTCAAACACACATGTTCTGTATTAAAGATGAAAGTTTCCAGCAAAATGGACTTAATTGGCTTGCTCAATATACTATTTACTTCATTTCTTGTAATTGCTGTTCACAGATCTTCAGTAATAAATAGTAAAATAAAGACAATGTCCTGAGGATTCAACGGTTGTAAAAGATTGTTTAAAATATTAAGTACGTGCTACAAATAAGTTTTATTTGTATCATTCTTTCTCACTTTTGTCTAGTGCCCACTTAGAAGCTAAATAATATAAGGTAGAAT
Organism: Orcinus orca; assembly: GCF_937001465.1. Taxonomy (NCBI): domain Eukaryota; kingdom Metazoa; phylum Chordata; class Mammalia; order Artiodactyla; family Delphinidae; genus Orcinus; species Orcinus orca. The sequence continues at coordinate 100,325,101 of NC_064580.1, read as the reverse complement.
GGGGGGTAATGGAAGAGGAGCAGGAAACTTTTTTGTGCAAGCAATTATCCAAAAGGCTGGAAACACTTGACTCATGAAGACATGTATGACATATGTGGCTTCTTCCTACATTTGATGTTGGTAAACAGGTTTTAAAATATATTAATCATCAATATAAGTAGATGCCAACAAAGACACAGGAAGAAAGCCTATTCAAATGAAAATCTGTAAAATCACAGTTTCTCTGCTATAAATTTGAAAGTGCTGATACTTACACTTGGACTCATGTTCATTGTATCATTTCTTTGCTGCATCTGTTTCTGTAAGTATTCACTCCAATTTTTCTTTGCAAAAGTCCTGATATGAATCATAAATGGTGATATTTTAAAAAGCAATCATTTATTTTGAAAGATCCAAAGATCTGATTTGTTGATTATAATCAGATTTGAATTTACTTCAAGAATTACTTTGAATGATGTAATGGTAATGAGATATATCAGTTATCACTCTATAATTGGAGTTTAAACGGCAAGCACTCCAAAACTAAGCACCTCATTTCCTCTGAAGCTATTTTCTGTGTTTAGAAAAGCTTTCATCAGGTAGACAGCCCAGCTAATGCAAAGATATACAGATTTTGCCACTCATTTCTTGTAAGCTACTTAGCGGAGGTTACGAAGAAGTTTTTCTTTTGTTAAGCTTTCCTATTTACATATTACTCTAGCCAAGGAAAACATCTGACTGTGGATATAATTACCAAATCAGGAAAAAGGAGCAAAAGCTGAAATTGTTATCAGGTATCTTGGGGGCGTTAAAAATACAAATTCACACCTTGTTTACAATAATAAATCCTCTTTAGAATTTTAAAGAATCATACTGGTTTTTCAAAATTGAAAAAAGTCATTGTAAGTCCCCATAAATAAATAATATTCCGAATATGCTACCATATTTTATTCCAGATGCTTGCCTAGTTACCTGTCTTTTGTTCAGACCACATTGGGCTTCTACATTGGTGACTTATTTTTTTTTTTTAAGGTAGAAATGCCTTAAAAATTAAGGCAGAAGTTTAGCATTTCTGGTTTGTCTTTTGGTGAAGCTAGCCTGAGTGGTGCATAAGCCAACTCCAGGTCTTAAGGATATTATTAAACCTAACTGGTCAACCTATATATATATATATATATATATATATATATATATATATATATATTAGAATGGAAAGTTATGGAGTAGAAGAATTAATCTCCAAGGGATCAATTATCAAAGTATATTAATTTTCTGTACTTTATGTGTTCTTTAGTAAGAGTTCTACATTTGATAACTTTAACCAAGCAAGAATTACTTACTTGTGCTAAGGATACAAAAAAAATTATAATAATAGAAGATAAAGGAGAAAAAACTGAGCAGAATTGTTCATTATATTTTAAAATGCACTTGTAAAATGACAGAATATGGGCTTCCCTGGTGGCGCAGTGGTTGAGGGTCTGCCTGCCAATGCGGGGGGCGCGGGTTCGTGCCCCGGTCCAGGAGGATCCCACGTGCCGCGGAGCGGCTGGGCCCGTGAGCCATGGCCGCTGGGCCTGCGCGTCCGGAGCCTGTGCTCCGTGGTGGGAGAGGCCACAGCAGTGAGGGGCCCGCGTACCGCAAAAAAAAAAAAAAAAAAAAAAGACAGAATATGTCATTGGAAAACAGTAAGTGGAATTTCAGTGCCTTAGTGGAAGTGTTATACCACTTGACAAACAAAAATGGATGTGTAAAATGAAGCAAAACATGAAAATCCCTGATAAATGTAGAAATAATTGCTTCATCAGTGTTAAACATATGTTAACTTTTTATAGGAAACTGTTTGTATACTGCTAATATAAGTAGGGTGGGGCCTTTAGCATTAAAACGGTGCCTACATCAGACATTGTCTATATACACAATAACCCACATATACATTGTGGAAATAATTTTTTTAGCTGAAAACTGCAACTCTATGCAGTTAATATGAGCTAAAGTATTTGACTAGACATTTATAGGCAATGCAAAATGAAGACAATCACTGAGAAATTTAAATTAAAAATAATGTTTTTACTCAATTACCTAGCCAATTACAATAAAAATGTCTTGAGGTTTTTAAAACTCAAACAATCTGCAATACTATTAAATTTCTCTGGTCCTTTTGTTAGGGCGGACAGACCTAGCCTAACAGTTTTATAAGGCAATAGTGAATATACACAATATTCAAAATATATTTAGGTTAGGGTTGCAACTATGCATAAGCTAGACCTCTCCTATGTTCTGATTTGTGGAAAGCAGAAAAGTTCAGCTGCCCGAAGATACACCTATTATTTGTCTGCTGAGGGCTCCCTGAAGACTCTTTAGAAAGGAGGTAGAGGAGGGAAACAGAGGAATTCATTATCAGAGATTATATATTATCAATCTAGCATAGTTCATTGTTAGATTAGCTAGCCTAGCAGGTTGGAAGGTTCAAAGAGAATGGGACACTGAGTCAATATACTTTGATTGTGGGAAAGGCTCAGTAGGAAAGATTGAGTACATTGGAGCTCTTCCAGGGAAGCTGACCTAGATGGAACAACTTAATTAGGGTAATTAGGAAACTGGATGATAGCTAGAGGGCATCAGTAAGTTGAAAGAATATTGATGCCATGAATACATCACCTCTATTCTATTAATATCTTTGTCCCAGTTCAATTCTGTTTCAACAAATACATATTTAGCCATTAAAATATAGATATATAAAGCATGCCTTTACATTTCCATATCACTCAACACATTAATAGTTAAGTACTCATTGTTTTTACCTGTTAAATTCAATTTCTACTGATGAGTATCTTTTATATCTCCATGATTGGTCATGAGATCTCTCTGATTGACCATGAAATCTCCCTGTTTGGCCATAAGATCTCCCTGATAGGACATTAGATATCTTTGAATCGTCATGAGATCTCTCTGAGTGACTGTGGAATCTCTCAGAGCGGTCATGCGATCTCTCCGACTGGTCATGAGATCTTTCTGTATAGCTACGAGATCTCTTTAATTGGCCATGAGATCTCTTTGATTGACCATGAAATCTCTCTGATCGGCCATGAGATCTTGCTGATCGACCACGAGATCTTTCTGATCGACCACGAGATCTCTCTGATTGGCCACGAGCTCTTTCTGATTGACCACGAGATCTTTCTGATTGACCACGAGATCTTTCTGATTGACCATGAGATCTCTCTGATTGGCTACAAGATCTTTCTGATTGACAATGAGATCTCTCTGCTTGGCCATGAGATCTTTCTGATTGACGATGAGATCTCTCTAATTGGCCATGAGATCTTTCTGATTGACGATGAGATCTCTCTTTTTGACCACGAGATCTTTCTGATTGACGATGAGATCTCTCTGATTGGCTACGAGATCTTTCTGATTGACGATGAGAACTCTCTGCTTGGCCATGAGATCTTTCTGATTGATGATGAGATCTCTCTTTTCGGCCATGAGATCTTTCTGATTGACGATGAGATCTCTCTGCTTGGCCATGAGATCTCTTTGAGTGGCCTCGAGATCTCTCTGAATAGTGTTGATTTTCTTCTGATTGGCCTTGAGATCCTTCTGATTGATGTTGGTTCCTCTCTGATTGGCCTTGATTCATCACTGCTTGGGCTTTAGAATTTTCATTGCACTTCTCCTGCAAAGAACCGCAATTTTGAAAAACAAATGAAACATATACCCTATTGATTTCATTAACTCATAATGATATTTTGTTAAGCCCATTTCTATGGGAAACTCTTTTTTTAGAATTCCACTGCCTCTACTTTTTTTTTCTTTTTTGCGGTATGCGGGCCTCTCACTGTGGTGGCCTCTCCCGTTGCAGAGCACAGGCTCCGGACACGCAGGCTCAGCAGCCATGGCTCATGGGCCCAGCTGCTCCGTGGCATGTGGGATCTTCCCGGACTGGGGCACGAACCCGTGTCCCCTGCATCGGCAGGCAGACTCTTAACCACTGCAACACCAGGGAAGCCCCACTGCCCCTACTTTTAAAGACTAAACAGTTTTCAGGACTAATATGTAGAAAGCTCTGATCTCTCATGGCATTGGCACAAAGAATATTATGCATATAAAACTTTAATAAAATGTTTTAAATATGGAAAATTAACTGCTTTGTGAATTTGAATATATTCCAAGGTCATACTCTACCTACCATTTTCTGGATCTGTGTTTTACCTAAAGAAACAACCAATTCTTTGACTTTATAGTTGAGAGACAGAGTATTTAATATTTTGTAGCACAAATCCTTAGAACCACAAGAAAGTGTTCAAAATCATACTATTTATTCTTCACCTGTTCAGAATCAGGTGAAAAAGAAACTATCAACTAACACAATATTGTAAATCAACTATACTTCAATTTAAAAAAACTTACAATAAATTATCTATCTCTTCTATATAAATTAATACTTAATTCTAGAGGGAAAGACAAATAAGTGAGGGGATAGGTAGCTATAAAGAAAGCAGAAGGTAGGCTTAATACTGTTAAAGTAAACTGGCCTGACAACAACTCAGTCTTTCTACCTTTTCACTTTTTAAATCAAAAGGGCAGTGGAGTGAATCAGTCAAATGGAAGTAATGAAACCCTTGACAAATCTCTATGATGCTACATAAATGTAAGTGGACAAAGTCATATGGACCATGCTAAGAAATCAAGCTTTCCACTAGCAAATAGTGCCTGGCAAACAAAATATGCCCTAGCTCTGACATTGTGACTTTGTAGTATAACACTACCAGAAGCTGAATGCAACTATTAAAAGGAAGGGGAGGTATTGGTATAAAGAATATTATTCACATAAAACTTTAGTAAAATAAAAAATATGACAAATCTGCTGCTTTGCTAAAGCATAAAGCCATAGTCACACTCCAGATTTTCTACTGTAAAACATAAATAAGGAGATTGGGTGGAATGCACATGTACATTTTCTTTTCTAAGTGACTAGTGTTGGGAACACAGTGGGTCAGCAGGAAGGATTGAGACCTATCTCTTAAAGACCCATATGCATCCAAGTACCTTTCCAAAGGAACTTGTGGTCTTTTTGCAAATGTTTATATAAAAACTAATTTCGTCAAATTGGATACCACAGATTTCTACCTTTAGAAAACAACAGAAATTATCAAAAACAGAAACTTTCCTTATAAACAACAGAAACTATCAAAAAGAGTTGTGTTGAATAAATACAATCGTGTTTTACTGATATTAGGATTAAATCTTGTGAAATACAAAGCTAGCTTATTAGAATTTCAAAGCATGATTGAAAGCTGTAATTGTTATTCAATTTATTAGTAGAATAATTATGTTTACATTTTATCACATTTCTATATTGCAGAGTACTTTTTTCCAGTGAGTTCTGCTATAATGACAGTCTCAAATGTCTGAAAAGTATGAGAAATAGAAAGATGCTTTCAGGGCTTCCCTGGTGGCGCAGTGGTTGAGAGTCCGCCTGCCGATGCAGGGGACATGGGTTCGTGCCCCGGTCCAGGAAGATCCCACATGCCGCAGAGCGGCTAAGCCCGTGAGCCATGGCCGCTGAGCCTGTGTGTCCAGAGCCTGTGCTCCACAACGGTAGAGGCCACAACAGTGAGAGGTCCGCATACCATAAAAAACAAACAAACAAACAAAAAAACCTCTAAAAGAAAGATGCTTTCAATTTGAAAATACTATTTTACGATATTCTTAGTTCATTTATGCGTTTCATACTGTAACGTAAGCTCATGTCCTTCTTTCCAAACTTTATCAAAAACTTTCTCACCTTACAGATTAAATACCATCTCCTCCGTCAAACTTTCACAAATCCCCTTAATCAAAATGAATTGCTGCATCCCCACAATATATAACTTATAACCGTGTTAGAACATGTATTGTAAACTGCCTGGCATTAAATTTCTTTCTTATCTTTCTTTCCCACCACCACATATAATATTTGAAGCAGGGCTGTTCTGGTACCTTGCATAGTGCCTAGAATAGACATTTAATTAACATTTGCTAAATCAATCCTCTAAATATTTGAATATGCAACATGTTCTCCTTCCCCCAAAATTTGCATTTATATAATTTGGCAAAAATGGTTTAAGCTCCCAGAATCAACATTTTTTACTAAATGACCACATAACGCTTTAAGAAGAATCACTTTATAGGGCAAGCTGAAACCGTAGTATCAATGTTAACTTATGAATCTGGATATGAGCGCCTCTAAAATTTCTGTCCAGTGACTGGCTCATCTATACAAGTTTAGAGGTGATGGATTTACCACCATAAAATGTACAACTATAGTAAGTCCCATCTGTTGGTTCCAGAGTTTATGTCATACACTAATGTCATCTGACTTTTAGTTTTTACAATTCTTTCACAAGTCTACTAAAACTGTTTTTATACTAAAACTTAAGATCAACAACTCTTATTATATAAGGACAAAAATGAGAATGATTATACAAGACAAATCATGAAAACAGTCATCTCTTTTGGCATTTTATAAATTCAAAATTTCTAGCAGTGATTGAAAATAGCAAAAATAAATGTTTATTAAAACAGTTACAGGGGCTTCCCTGGTGGCGCAATGGTTAAGAATCTGCCTGCCAATGCAGGGGACACGGGTTTGAGCCCTGGTCTGGGAAGATCCCACATGCTGCAGAGCAACTAAGCCCGTGTGCCACAACTACTGAGCCTGTGCTCTAGAGCCCGCGAGCCACAACTACTGAGCCCATGTGCCACAACTGCTGAAGCCCGCGTGCCTACAGCCTGTGTTCTGCAACGAGAGAATCCACTGCAATGAGAAGCCCACTCACTGCAACGAAGAGTAGCCCCTGCTCACCACAACTAGAGAAAGCCCGCACACAGCAACAAAGACCCCACACAGCCAAAAATAAATAAATAACTTAATAAAAAAAAAAACAGTTACAGAGGAAAAATCAATTAACAAATATTGAAGTTAAATTATGCTTCAGGCAGCATGGGGGAGTACTAAGAAACAATCCCCGCTCTTAATAGAATTTTAAATAATCCTTAATATTAAGAAATATATTAAATTTAGGACCTTTATATTGGTTAATTCTTGGTATTTATTTACCTGCTTCTTTAAAGGCTGCCTGTTTAAAGAGCTTTGTCCAGACTTGAATCCAAAAGTTTCTCCGTTTGGCTTTTCATCATTTCTTTTCTCAACGTTGTTTATGAATCTTGAGTATCCTTTAAAAAATAATTATTTTCTGTATTTTCAGTCAGTAAATTCAACATATCTTTCAGAAGTAATACCTGTGATATCATTGTTTTCAAGCTATGCACTGGTATTTGCAAAACTTTTGATATTTCATTAATCTGATATCACCTGAGAGTCTCGGTGAACTCTAGAACAGTCTTTGCCATACTATTTCTATTTGTATACCTTAATATAGTAGTCTTCTCTGTATACAGCACCTCAAATTTGGTTTCATATGCCACCAAAGTTGGACATATTATCTGAAATTCATTGAAAGAATACTCTAATAGAATAAAGAGAGATGCAGAGAAACTGTTTTGTATTAATCATGTGAATATTTGCCTCAAGCATCTGCTTTGATCTGGGTGTAAAGACAGCTTAAGGAATGATCAGAGAATATAGTTCTCCAAAGGCTCACGAAGATCAATTTTATGTTTAGTCAGAAACATGAGATTGGCCCCCTTACCATTCTTAGCAGTTTTGCCCCTATAATAACCACCATCCCTCCTTTTCTCAGAAACTGCTAAGCCACTGAAGGATTCAAACAAATACTGTAAGGAACATGGGTAGACAGCTGGAAGGGGCTCAGAGTACACACAATGTCAAGACGGTTCCAACCTGTTCACTAGACCATGGAGATCATTAATTGTTGAAAAGAATTCTCTACTATGGCAATACACAGCACGTTCACATTAAAATATGCACACTGCATTGACCAATGTGATTAGGGATACAAAAGGCTTTCTTCATGTTCTTCTGCACTCTCTTTGTCCTACAGCATTTATTTTTTCAAAATGTGGATGCCATGGTGCTCAGGCTATTAACCATACTCTTAACCCTTCTGTATTGCCTCCTTAAAGTGGAACTGGACCATCTAGACACGCTTGGGAACAAGTACAAAACATTTCTCATTCTTAACCTGCTCTCTCTTAAGGAAGTAACTCATATCAATTAAAAATTTTGTTTTCATTTGTCATGGCATAAATTTTTACCAATCCTGTATGCATACATTTCCAGGAAAGATAAAACTAGCAACACAGTGCAACTTTAGAACACATTCCAAATTTGTGAGTTTGCTTTCCCAGTTACTCACAAATATTTCAGACTCTTTTTACCACGTGTGATTTTTTGTATACTTTACCTCTCTGCTGGTGATGCTTATCAGCATTTGATTGCTGTCTTGAAACTGAGGTATTTTTTTTATCGTTCTGTGTCTCATTCTTTACTTCTTCAGTGTCCATACCTATCTTTCTAAGTATTATAATGTCATCTGTATTAGAAAACACAGAAAAAAATAAAGACAATGAAAAAAGCTGAATTACAACAATGTGTCTCAAGAGAATAATCTATATTCTTACCTCATCGTATTTTAGAATATTTAAAAAATTGGTAGCCCTGAAAAATAACACTATAATAATAATGAACTTGTGAAACCATAACAAAGATCAAACAATGCAGACATTTTAGGGTTAGTTTCCTGGAACAATAAAGAGAAAAATTCCTGTTAAACAGATTTATAGTAACTTCATTTATGCAAAAATAAAATACTCTCAGAATATAGTAGCTTAAGGGGGAAATCATTTAAATAAATGATTTTACTAAACGTTATTTTAGTTTCAGAGAAATGTAGAGCAGTAGTGTCATCCCTATATGTAAGATGACACTTTTGCAAGACTATATGTAAGAGCTAGATAATTAGTTGCATTTATTTTCTTGAAAAGTAAGAAAGAAAACAAGGGCAATGGACATTCACATGAGATACCAAAGAGGTGAGGAATCAAGATTAGTGTAATAGTAGGAAGCAATCAGATTTTACTTTGCAGTCAGGCATGTTCTTATGCACTCACGTGAAGAGCACTTACATGGCATGATTTGAAGGATGAGAGACAGGTACCACCTGCTCTAAAGTATCTCTCCTAAACTCTGGGATGGAAAGGTCTAAAGGTTGGATGTTTTATCGGTGGATCAAAGCTTACTTAGGTCAAGGTATCTTTAGAAATAAGCACAGGTTAGGCATTTGGAAGGACCCAGTGAAACTAGAAGAAAGAGGGGGAGCTGAGAAGGGTGCAAAGAGGAAACAGATACCAAAGATTAACCACTCCTTTATTATTTTGCTTAATACTAGTCCTACCTCAGGTCTCCAAAAACCTGATTCTGATTTTCTTTGAAATAGTTGATACCTCCAAAGGTAAAAATCAGGGTAAAGCCCAATAATCAACTGAGTATCATTTCTTGACTATCCTATTTTAAGCCTTTGTTCTGTCTGTCTCTCAGCAGCCATTGGCTGTAATATTTCCTGCAGACATAGTCTTTAATTTTCTGTTCCTTGTATTCTTTTTTTAAAATTTATTTATTTTTTATTTATTTGTTTTTGGCCAAGTTGGGTCTTCGTTGATGCGCATGGGCTTTCTCTAGTTGCAGCGAGTGGGGTCTACTCTTCATTGTGGTGCTCAGGCTTTTTTCATTGTGGTGGCTTCTCTTGTTGCAGAGCAAGGGCTCTAGGCACACGGGCTTCAGTAGTTGTGGCACGCGGGCTCAACAGTTATGGCCCAAGGGCTCTAGAGAGAAGGCTCAGTAGTTGTGGCGCACGGGCTTAGTTGCTCCATGGCATGTGGGATCTTCCCAGAGCAGGGATCGAACCCTTGTCCCCTGTATTGGCAGGCAGATTCTTAACCCCTGTGCCACCAGGGAAGTCCCTGTTCCTTGTATTTTTTATGCATTCTCTTTTCTTTTTAATTTTTCTTCTGTTGTTTCTCCTGTATTCTACATTTAAAATCTGTACAAACCTCTGTATAGACTTTTTTCTCATTACCTTACAGTCGACCCTTTAACAACATGAGGGTTAGGGGTGCTGACTCTCCCTGCAGTTGAAAATCTGCATATAACTTATAGCCGTCCCTCCCTATACATGGTTCTTCTGTATCCATGGTTCCTTCATATCTGTGGCTCCGCCTCTGTGGATTCAATCAACCAGAGATGGTGTAGACTATAGTATTTACCATAAAACAAATCCAAGTATAAGTTGTGAACAAAGAATGTTGCCTGCCATATCAGTAAACAAAGGATGTTGCTGCCAACTAGCCATCAGCTACTGCAGCCTCCCTGTGCACCCTGAGGGGATCCAGGATAGAAAACAACCCCAGATACTGGCCCTAGATAGTTAAGGTGCATATCAAAGGAATCACTTCAATGAGCTCAAGATTCTTGCATCTTCCCATATATAGAAAAGTGCTAAATTCATTAACAGCAGATGGCTGGTTTTCTTTAATTAACTTTATTATCTTTTGATTAATTTAATTATCTTAATTAGATAATTTAATTAATTATCTTTTGAGTTTCCGACTGCCTGTTTTTTCCATATATCCAGGCTCCTCCCTTACCTCTTTGTTACCGAGTCCAAGCTCGCTCTGCTTCCCGCACAACAGGCCAATAAATCGGGAGACAAGGTGCTGAGGCAAGGAATAGCGACTTTATTTGGAAAGCCGGCAGACCAAGAAGATGGTGGACTAGGGTCTCCAAAAAGCCATCTTATCTGGATCTGAATGCCAGTTTCTTTTATAGAACAGAGAGGGAGAGGAGGTGAGGAAGTAAAGTAAAAAAGCCATTTATCTTGCAAAATAGGAGGGGATGTGTTAATTTCTTCTTTTCTGCAGCCATTCACAGGTGGGCAGGGTCACAATGTCTCTCTGTTGAACAAAGGGCTTTTAGTCTAACAGTCAGGCAGAGGGGCAGGGTTCCCTATGGCAGGTCATTATGTATGCTTACAGCTATAGAGAGTGATTATAATAACAAAAGCAACAAAAAGCAAAGGTTAAAGTATAAGAAACAGATTCAACATGGAGTCAGAATTGGCTCTTCCCTGTTACATCTTCAGAGCAGTCCCTCAGAGCTATCTGAGAGGCTGTCTTCTGGGCTTAAGTCCTCAGAAAGTCTGCCAAATTAAACCTAATTCTCAACTTTTAGGTTGTGCGTTTTTTTTTCAGTCAACAAAGTAGACTCGCATAGTTCAAACCTGTGTTGTTCAAGGGTCAACTGTATAAGGGAGTGCACTATCAGAACATTTTACAGGACACCACAGGAAGATTTTTGAATCTCCAACCCTTCTCCCTCATCAGCCCTGAAACAATCACTACCCAGCCTACAGAGACCCAATGAGATAGGTGACTTCCCATATAGGAAAGCAAAACTTCCAGAGAGGAGAAAATGAAGCACTGGTATCTTTCACAATGAAGTAAGTGCTTTCACATGAGGGAGTGCTCTGCCTTGTGGCACTCAAACACAATTTGCAGTGCCTTTAAACTTTTCCTGTCCTCAGAGTGACCAAAATTAACATCAAGCTCTGTCTTAGAATTGCATAAGGATTAAACAAAATAGAAAATTTCTCAAGGCTCATGCCGACCTACAGCTACAGTTGAGAAATATTTATCCAATGCTTTATGACAGGGATGGCTCAATGGGTAAACCATGTGGATTAATAATAACACTTTTAAGGGAGTTCACTGGTGGCCTATTGGTTAGGATTCCGGGCTTTCACTGCCTTGGCCCATGTTCATCCCTGGTTGGGGAACTAAGATCCCACAAGCTGCACAGTATCACCAAAAAATTTTTTTAAATAAAATAACACCTTTAAATTGAATAACACTTTAAAGTTTACAGAGCATTTCCACATAAAAGCTCTTGGCACAGTACCTGGCATATATGAGACACTCAATAAATAAGAAAATAAATGAACAAACAATTATTAAGTGTCTGATATATACTGTGCCCCCACACTTAAAGGTCAGCAGAGATTAGCCTCACTTTTAACGAAGAAAACAGGAATTTCCTGGTTGTCCAGTGGTTAGGACTGTGCACTCTCACTGCCGAGGGCTCGGGTTCAGTCCCTGGTAGGGGAACCAAAATCCCACAAACCATGTGGCATGGCCAAAAAGAAGAAGAAAACAGACTCAGGAAGATTGCATGACTTACTTGAGGGCAGAAAATTATTCTGTTAACAAGCTAGGACAGATTCTAGTCCAAGACCCTTGCCACTACATTACACTTCCTCCTTTGAAAGCTCAGCTATTCCCCAGAATTAAAACAGCAGCACCGAGGCTAGTGACCATTCATTTGAATGTGGTATTCCTACTAAAATAGCATTTTCCTTTCAATTCTATTTGAAATTAATTGCACAAAGTCAAGTTTAGCATTCAATTAGTGTAATAGCAACCTCTAATCCAGTATTCAAGCACCCATTTTGCCCTGTCCCCCTGATTCCTTCAGCCTAAGATTTGGTATGCAACCATTTGGTATGCTTGTTTTGAACCACAGAGTGCTATACAGGAAAACTATGGCATGGCTTTAAATCCTGTCTGTGGTCTTATTTGCCCAAAAGGACTTCAGCCATTTGAGCTTTGAATCAAACCACCCTGCAACTCACATAATTCTTATAAACTCATGAGCGAAGTACATAAAATGGCTCTGGAAATACCTAGAGTCCTCTTCCCCTAAATTCAAATCCTTCTCCATTAGTTTAGCTTACACATAACATTATAAAGACTTCAGTTTTAAGGTCATCCTGAGAGTGCTACATTAATCCCACAGGATTTTTTGAATCCTTTCCTTTTGAATATATTACTGTATGGAAGCATTTTCCCGTCTCAGTTTGACTCAATCCAAATGTCATATAACTCCTTAGTAATATGAATGAACAAACGTCAGAGAAAGAGTAGCGAATAGCAGTAGTAATACAGAAAGCAAAAAGTTGTACATTTCATACAAGACGGGATTTTTATAAAAATGTCATTCGCAAATAGGCTTTACAGAGATTGTCAAAGTTCAACAAATGTGTATAAGTTTCATATCTGCTACCTGGCCAACAGCATCAAGATATTTTGACTCATGGTAACTGTTTTAGAAGAGAGAAGGTAGAAATATGCTCTGGTATCCATCCAAATCTACAATAAGGAGACTCTTTGAGTCAATAATACATTATTTTCCCACTTATTTAGCCATACCTTAAGGCCATTCATTGCCCTAGACTACAAAGGATTTTGTTATGGTGTTGACATTTAAATTTTCTTAAAAATGGTCACTGCTTTCATCTAATTTAGACTCATAAGTGATAGTACTAGCTTCTCTTTAAAATATAAGCAGCCCTGTAATATGGGTTCGGGTTTAATGACTACACCCACAGCTGCTATATAAAATTCATTTAACTAATAAGAAATTCAATTTTCTCTTTGTTATTTTTGTTGTACTTATCCCACAATTGAATTTCACATCAATTGTGCAAAAGGGTCACTTGTACAAGGGAAGATAAGCACACCAAAGTAGAGTACAGGAAAACAAGCTACACAATAGACAGTAGAAATTTGTCCTGACAGTCTGTAACACAGGTAAATGAAACTCTGTTTAAAAGATGAAATGGGGGGGCTTCCCTGGTGGCGCAGTGGTTGAGAGTCCGCCTGCCGATGCAGGGGACACGAGTTCGTGCCCCAGTCTGGGAAGATCCCACATGCCGCGGAGCGGCTGGGCCCGCGAGCCATGGCCACTGAGCCTGCGCGTCCGGAGCCTGTGCTCCGCAACGGGAGAGGCCAAAACAGTGAGAGGTCCACATACCGCAAAAAAAAAAAAAAAAAAAAAAAGATGAAAAGGGGACTTCCCTGGTGGCGTAGTGGTTGAGAGTCCGCCTGCCGATGCAGGGGACGCAGGATCGAGCCCCGGTCCGGGAAGATCCCACATGTCGCGGAGCGGCTGGGCCCGTGAGCCATGGCCACTGAGTCTGCATGCCCGGAGCCTGTGCTCCTCAATGGGAGAGGCCACAGCAGTGGGAGGCCCGTGTGCCACAAAAAAAAAAAAAAAAAAAAAAGTTTTGCCTGTTCCCACTGAAAAGATCAAAACCCGGACTCATTTGTTGGAGAACCAATCTTTAAGAGCATGAACCAGTGATGTCTTAAATATTTTTTTACAACCCTAAAATTATGAAATTTTACTATCATATGCAGCCTCCAACTAACTTACCATATTCAATTCGACATCTTTCCTCGGCCTTCCAACCATGATTTGAGCCTATCTTTTCCAAATTACATTCTCCAGTATCCCCCTAGCTCTAATCATCTACTGAAATGACAGTGCCTCCTAAATCCGTTGAATCTGCTATTGTCCAAGTTAAACCAAACAAACACCTCCCTCAGTCTCCCAAAGCTTGACATTATCTACCGTTTAAACCCCATCCCTCAACCAAATGATTTTTAATCCCTCTCAAGTTGGCTACATCTCTAAAGTTTGATATCCAAATCCAGAGAGAGAGAGTAGGTAACTACTCCAGCTTCCCAAATTGCTAGCTACCCAAAAGTGAGGCTGTAGGTCCACTTTCTGAAGGACATATAGCCAACATTTACTCAACTTTTTCCACAGGTTTGTGCACATTACCTGTAGTATCTCATTTAATCCTCAACAACTCTATGATGCAGATACTACTCAACTGAGGAAACTCAGGCTCCAAGAGATAAAGAAACTTGCACAAGGTCAAACAACCACTAAATTTGGGGGACCAGGCTGCTCTGCAACTGTGACCCCTAATTCTCTGAATTTTGAGAGAAACTCATTGCTTTGGCTATTTACCAGTTTATATTTTTACCTCTATAAGCATCTGTTAAACACCAATCAATGAAATCAACACAAAGAAAAGTGCAGAAAGCATTTGGATTTACCTAAGTGCTATAAATTGCCCTCAGTTCTGGGATTTTCCCCCCACTCAGAGTCCCTGTGACAGGGCGGGGCCTAGAATAAGGCAAGTGAAGCACTTACCTCAGGCATAAAATTTAAGGAGGCTCCAAAAAACTCAGTATGCAAGGTAAAAGTAATATTTAGCACAATATTTTCAAAAATGAAAATCAGTGCAAGAACAATCCCTGATGAACAAAATATCAACAACAAAAAAAGACCATATCAGACCCTGTACTTGAACAACTTTGCCTTACTTGCCTCACTCCAATTCCTTTATTTACAAAAGGAAAATACTGTTTACCAAAATGGGTGACCTACCAGAGGGTTGTACCTTGGTTTTTAAAAATATTTCACTAAAATATTATTTATCTTGGGGGGTAGGGTAAATTGGGAGATTGGGATTGACATATACACACTACTATACATGAATTAGATAACTAATAAGAACCTACTGTATAGCACAGGGAACTCTACTCAGTATTCTGTAATGACCTATATGGGAATAGAACCTAAAAAAGAGTGAATATATGTATATGTATAACTGATTCACTTTGCTGTTCAACAGAAACTAACACAACATTGTAAATCAACTATACTCCAATAAACATTAACTTTAAAAATGTTATTTATCTTGATCACTGAAATTTTGGTGCCTCTTTAAATTCTGCACCCTTGGCAAGTGCCTCACTTGCCTGACCATAGTCCCAGCCCTCCCCAGTGACCAAATACTATTTTTTAAAAGTCATTTTAATGCCACAAAATGTTTAGGAACTCATGTTGGAGCTGGGGGTGGGGAGCAAGCAGTAGTGTGGAATCCACAAGGTCTATGTCTTAGAAGAGTAAAGCCTGTTGATACCGATCATGAAATAGATTGTTAGAAACATGTGAAAGCAGAAAAAAAGAAAAACAAGAAAATTTCTTAGGTACTATTCATGGCCATTCCCCCTCAGAAGCAAAGGGGGAGGTAGGAAACTTCCTCAACCTCATAAAAGGCATCTATGAAAAACCCACAGCTAAAATGATGATTAATGGTAAAAGACTGAAAGCTTTGCCTCTGAGATCAGAAACAAGTTAAGGACATTTGCTCTCACCACATCTATTTAACATTTCATTGGAAATTGTAGCCAGGACAATTAGTCAAGAAAAAGAAATAAAAGGCAACCAGATTTGAAATAAAGAAGTAAAACTATCCCTATTCTCAGATGCCATGATCACGTATAGAGAAAATCCTAAGGATACACACATACACACACACATATTAGAGCTAATAAACAAGTTCAGCAAGGTTGCAGAATACAAGATCCATACACAAAAATAAATTCTATTTCTATACCCTAGCAATGAACTACCCAAAAATGGTTAAGAAAACAATCCCACCAAGAAGACCATTTAATAGGAGAAAGAATAGTCTTTTTAACAAATGAACTGGATATTCACATGCAGGTAGTTAGATCCTACCTCATTCTATCTGCAAAAATTTAACTCAAAATGAATCAAAGATGTGAATGTAAAAGTGCAAACTAGAAAACTCTTAGATGGAAACACAGGAGTAAATCTTCATCATTTCTTAGATATTATACCAAAGCATGAAAAACGGAAGAAAAAAATAGATTGTACTTCATCAAAATTAAAAACTTTTGTGCTTCAAAGGGCACTGTCAAGAAAGTGAAAAAACAACCACAAAATAGAAAATACTTGTAAATCATGTATCTGAGAAGGTTCTAGTATCCACAACATATAAAGAACTCAACAATAAAAAGGCAATCCACTTTCATTTCAAAAGTCCACCCTCCCTGTTGCTCTCTCACCCTCTTTATTTCTATGGTTCATTCTGCTTGCTCCCTACCACTTCCGAGGTTTTCCTGGCTGCAATGCTCTGCTCATTTCTGAGGTCTGCCCTCCCCGTTTCCTCTTCCACTCTCTTTCCTAAAGTCCACTGTCCCTACTCCTTGTTCTCCCCACTTTTTTTCTCCCCACTTCTAATGATTGCCCTTACTGCTGCTCCCTGTCTCATATTTTAGGTCTGAACCTCTGTCCTTGCTCCTCATTTCTGAAGTCTGTCCTTCATCTCTTTCCTCATTTGTAAGATCAGCCCTCCCTGCTCCGTGCCCTTCCATTTCTAAGTTCCGCCGTCCCTGCTCTGCTCTCCCACCCTCATCTCTAAGGTGAAACCTCTTCTTACTGCTCTTCCCATTTTCAAGTTCGGCCCTCCTTTGCTCCTCCCCTCCATATCAAGTCGGCCCTCACTGCTCTGCTCCTCCCCCTCTCATTTCTAAAGTCCCTGATGCTGTGCTGCTCCTTCCCCCCCCCCCCCATAGCTAAGGTTTTCTCCTCCTCTGCTCTGTGCTGCCCTACCCCCACCCACCGCCAACCCCGCCTCATTTAAGCAGTCTGTCCTCCCTCCCTCCCGCTGCCCATGTTTAAGTGGATGAGAGCGAGTAGAGCTCTGAGGTGAGACACTAGACAGCACCAACAGAAGGGAAAGGCGGTCTATGCTGAATCGGCACCAGTCAAGCAACCAAATAAACCATCCCTTTGCCCAGTCTGGCTGCTCGACCACCACTCCTCACAAATTAGCCTTAGCCTTAGCCTTGCTCCTCCAACCCCTGGAATCCAGTCCTTTGTGACACCCTGCGAAGAGTGAGGGACTGTGAAAGGGCGGGTAACTTGCTATCATTCCTTAAGAGGGTAAAATATACGGACACAGCCGGCTTTACATTTCCCACACCAGGCCCTTTCCCGCAATCCCTACTCCGTGATTTCTGTCAGCTTTGGCCAGTTTCCCACCTAAGAGGTAAGGGCTAGCCTGAGGCGGTCTGGTCAGGGCTAGCCTGAGGCGGTCTGGTCAGGGCTAGCCTGAGGCGGGAAAATGGGAACAGAGAGGAGAGGCAGGGGCCAGCAGGCTGGCCAGGTGCTTTATCTACATGGGGGCGGGTGCTGGCACAGAGGGGAAGCCTCCCCGCCCAGGGGGTGTGCCTCACAGCACCGCTTCCAGCCTGCCTTTCTCCAGTCAGCCCTGACTAGCGGGGGCTGGGGTCCGGGATCTACATACCTAGAGACAAGTCTAGAATATTCATTTTTTCTCTGTTGTTAGTGCCTGTAAGCACCCTTACAGGAGCCAGTTTGGAAACCGAAGCCATCTCCTCAGCGAGACAGCGCTGCACTGTGATCTACTGTGGCGCCCCCTCACGGCTTCCTAAGGCAGGCGAAACTTGTCAGCCAATCACAGTCCTTTGCTTCTCTGTTGCTAACGCCCAGGGGGTAGAGCTTGGAATCTACCAATCAGGAACCTGGCTCACCAGAAAAAAAAAAAAAAGACCTGTCCATTTCTTTCCCGCGCTTTCTAAAAATTGTCTCTTCTCAGGTGCATCGACCGCTCAGTCAGACACTTTTTTTTTTTTCTGTGACGGCTTGATCCTTGCTTTTCATAGCTCTTAGAAGAACCCCGTTTCTCCTCTTTGAGGTTGGTATTCCTTGCGAATAAAACCTTATGTTTTTGACGTGATGGACTTGTTCCCTGTTTCTCTCAAATTTGAAGAGCTACCACAAATCTAGCAGTTAAGACTCATCCACAGACATACAGTGCCACATACTTTTTCATGACTTCCCTATAGGTGCATCCATGACATTCTTTAAGAAAAATGTAATTGTTGCTCTTATTGCCTAATACTGCTCAGTATACACTACTTTTAAATGTTAGAGGAATCCTGTGTCACTGGTTCTTCAGGGGAAATAAAAATCAAATTAATAATTTTCGAGAGCTGAAAACTTGTTCAAGTTGTTACAGAAACCACAACACAAATGCAGAAGAGATTTAAAATTGTAAATTATTTAATTATTTGTTGTATTTAAGTCATTGCTTAGCACCAGGGTCCTAAAGATTAATAGGTCAGTCTTTTTCTCAAGGCATATACAGTTGCCTGAAAACAATAAATATATGCAAAATATTAATTTAGGTGCTATAATTCAGTCCATACAACAAATACTGAGCTCCTTACTGTGTTAGTTAGGGATACTGGTAGCTACAAAATATATGTATGAGACAAAGGAGAAAATCCACCTTGTGTATCAGGAAAGAATCATTTAAGACTTGAAAAATTAGGGAGTAATTTTAGGGGTGGGAAGGGTATTTCCTGGCAGAGGAAGCATCACTACCAGCACACTTCAGAAAGTGCAAGCCATTCCGTGTGGTGAGGTACTGAAAGATGAATCTGAAGAGATCAGCAGAGATTAGATTATGGAGGACTTTTATATTATGTGAAAGATTTGGAACAATTTTTTCCTATCAGATTTATTGAGTTATAGAGTGATAAGGGAAGAGGATCAAAGACAGAGCCCCAAGGAAATTACAAAGGAAATTGAATAGAAAATATCAGAGTTATGGGAAAAAACAGGAAAGTGGTATCCAGGAAATAAAGGGAGAATTCCAAGAGGAACTTAATGGTCCACTGGGTCAAGTGTTGCTGGAAGGTCAAATTAGCTAAGAACTGAATTCATTAAATTTAGCAATTAAGAGGTTTTTTTTTTTTAACCTTCAGCAGAGTTCTAACAGACTATAAGTTGAGGATTGATCAATTAATTAATTAATTTTTATTTAACAAATACATATAGCATTTACTATCTGCCAGGCACTGTTCTAAGAGCTTTATTAGTCACTCATTTAATCTTCATGATAACCCTGTATCCTAGCAGGACCCCATGAGGACCTTCCCAGGACAGGCCTTCCCCCATATCCTCTGCTTTAGCTCCTCTCTGAAGTACCTAGATAACAGTATTTGATGCACATTTCCTGAGTTGTTTTGCAGATGTAAACCCCCACCACCACCCCCCACCGTCTCCCACCCCCCACCCCCACCCCCCAACCCCAACCCCCCACCCCAACCCCCCCCACCCCCACAACAAATGGAAGATGTTAAGTACTTGATGACCATGAGCACATAGCCCCAGGCCTCCTGGAGCCTAAGGACTGATGATGTTAACCCCTGTGACACCACCCTGCTGCCTCACCATCAGCCAATCAGAGAATTGTGCACAAGCTGATCACATACCTGGCAACACCACCCTCACTCACCTGGCTTTTAAAAGTGCTTTGCTGAAGCCCCTTCAGGGATCTCGGGGCTTTTTAGGGCATGAGCCACTGCTTCTCCTTGCAGGGCCTTGCAATAAAACTTTCTCTGCTCTAAATTCCGAAGTTTCAGTTTGTTTGGCCTCACTGTGCATTGGGCACATGAACTTTCATTAACAATCCTGGAGAGTCAGTCAGGAGATCTTGCCCATGGCAGGCCGACCCCAGCCTGGGGCAGCCCATTCCGAGACCTCAGCAACTCCCGGAGCCCATTTCGCTCTGGGGATCTCAGAGGGATGGTCCCCGACAGGTGCCGGCCACCCATGGCATGAGGCTGTTTGGAGCCAAGAAACGACTGGAGCTGCAGTCCACATTCAGTGTTGTTGGGTAAGTCACTAAAGTTTGTGCAGGCTTGGAATTCTCTCCCCTCCATATGGGTTGTTTCCCTTGTGGGAAGTGAGCTACTTTGCTGGAGGGTAAGTAGCTCTTGTGTGTACAACTGGGAACAGTTTCCCCCCTCAGTTTGGGCTTTCCCTCTATGGGATGAGCCAACTTGTTTTGCATTTGATTGGGGTACCCTGTTGGAGAGGGGAATTGTCAGACTCTACCTGATTTGGGAACTGGTTCATTTCAAGAGCTGGGCCAATTTGTTAGGAGGCCTCCATTTGGGAGTGGAAGTGGAATTCTAGACTACACCTCCACTGATTTTCTGTCTGTGTGACTGTAGCTTAGTTGCTGTTTGTGTTTTTGTGTGTATCATTTTGGGGTGAGCCACTCACGGTCCATTCTTTTTTGGGAGCCAGGCTGCTCTGGAGCCTCAATCTGGGAATGGAGGTGGAATATCTGGGCTATGCCTCATCTGATTCTTTGTTTGTGAGACCATATGTTTGTTGTTTGTATGTGTGTTAATACTTGCATTGACCAGTTGAGATGCCTTTGGTGAATAATGGGACTCGTGTGTAATGACACCAGGGTATCCTTCCCTATTGTGTTTGTTTCACCTGCAGCAGAGCATTGGTTGGGATTTTCTTCCTTTTTGGGGCTAGGGAACTGTGACCCTAAAAGACTGATTTAAATTGCTGTTTGCTTGATATTTGATAACACCGGCTATGAATAATTAAGTATGGATGATCCATCTCTGTTCCATCTTACAGTCCCCTGGGGTACTTTTGCAAAACTAAGAGATCTTTAGCTATGCTCCCTAAATGAAAGAAAATGCCTTAATACTCCCTGAGGTCTGGAGGGCAAAGGTCCTAATGCCTCGGCTATTATATCAAAGTAGGTCTTTTGCAATTGCTTTTATCTTACAGGTGTATGTGTGTATATGTGAATGAGTGTCTCAGTACTTGAGTCCAAATCCCTTTTTCTCTGCCTGGTTTTGCTGAAAGAGGGGCATATAAATGTGAGCGGGTGATACGTATTATTTATTGTATTTATATATTACTGTTATTTATTTGTTTAAACTGAAGTGGATATTTGGGAACTGGAAAAAAGAAAGTTCCCTGAAAATAGCCCAAGATGGATGGGTTTTGTATAAGTAGTTAGAAGAGGAATTCGCATTTCTCTTCCGGTGCCTTTGAGATGTAAATGATCTACCTTGGCTCTCTGGAGCTTATCTAATCAATCTGTGTTGCTTGGAACTGAAGAAAAAAGGGATTCAGAAATAACATTAAAAAAAACAACCCTCAAAACTTCTGGGAATGCTCCCTCAGCCAAACTGTAATTCATAAGCTTCATAAGGGATCATCAAGAACAAATAGTAAAGCCTTAGTCATCTGAGCAAGCAATTTTAATGTATTCCAACTGTTCTTTGTAAGCTAGTAAGTTTATATTGTAATACCTGATTCATAACTGAGTTTTTTTTAAGTGCAGCTATGAAATCTCTAGTATTGATCTCGGGTGGCCTCAGCCTGAAGCGGCTTGAAGCAAGGTTTCGGTTCCCAGACAGAGACTGAAGTCGGGTCGCAGCGGTGAGAGCACCAAATCCTAGACATTAGATCACAGGTCAGTGACAAGGCCCTGGTTCTTCCACTCTGCAGAAAAAGAATTCCCACAAAGACAGAAAGTAGGGAAACAAGTAAGGTGTTTATTAGGAGGAAAAAGAGTACAGTACGTGTGGATAGGCACATGGGCAGGCTCAGAGAAAGAGTTGTGCCCTCATGGTAGTTTGAATCACTTTTATGGGGCATTTCTTCTGGGTTTCCCTTGAGTCATCTTGCTTTGCCTGGTTTTGAGTCTGTATTTGGTATATCTCAGGGTCTTCCCCTGTGTGCATGTGCATCTTTTAGCCAAAATGGATTCTAGCAAAGAAGGCTATGGGTAGTTGATGTCACTTACTATGGGGTGGTGCCCCCTCCCTTTTTGACCTCCAAGGAGACTTTCTGCACATGTAGTCGGGGAAGTCTCCTTGACTTTGAGAATGAGGACTATGTGGTCCTTTATCTCTTATCTGGGCAGGGCCCAGCCTCCTCCATCATCCTGCTTTTATGGAATTTCTGCTATTATGGAGTTTCTGTTCACAGGGGAGAAACTGTTCAGCCTGGGGCTCATCTATCTCCTGCCTCACTATTGTTTGTTTATATATCTGTGTACACATTATACATATGAGATATCTCTATTTCTGGAAAGTATTACCAAAATTGAATTTATAAACAGCTCTATTTAATTGACTTTAAGTGCTTGCAAATTAAACATTAAAAAAGCTAGACAAAATAAGCTTCAAGTTCACGTGAATGGGGAAATACTCTATTAAGTTAATACCTGGTATTAAGGTTAGTTTTTTTGTTGATCTGATCAATATAGCCCTGTCTTTAGAGTCATCAACATTATGTATAATACTTTCACTGCACCTAGGTTTAATAGAAGTTAAGCGAAATCTTGTTATATCTGTTTCAAATTTGTCAGCAAGAAAAATAACTTGGTTTGATGAAATTTTTATGAGTGAACTAAATGCAAATGGGATAAGAGCTTTTAGGTAAACTCTATAGGAATAATTACTTTCTGAAAATTATCTAAAATAGTCTCTCCAGATTTTGGTAACTATTACTTGCCTCTTGGTTTTCACCAGGTTTTTCTAGGTTTTTAAGAGTTGGGGATTCTAATTTAAATGTGTAATTAAAGCTACTAAAAATTATAAAGCATTTCACTATACAGCAGGAAAGTGGGATATATATTTTGAGTAAAAAAGGGGTTTTATTCATGGTCAGGCTGAGATTAGCTTAAACTTAATTGGGTAGATGGATTTGTTATTAAAAGTAGACTGGTGCCTGGGCTTCCCTGGTGGCGCAGTGGTTGAGAGTCTGCCTGCCGATGCAGGGGACACGGGTTCGTGCCCCGGTCTGGGAAGATCCCACATGCCGCGGAGCGGCTGGGCCCGTGAGCCATGGCCGCTGAGCCTGCGCATACCGGAGCCTGTGCTCCGCAACGGGAGAGGCCACAGCAGAGACAGGCCCGCGTACCGCGAAAAAAAAAAAAAAAAGTAGACTAGTGCAGGACTAGACTTGGTTCCTCTCTGCTAAGAGAACAAGTTTTCTTAGAATGCTGCTTTTGATGACAGATTGTGTGAACTTCCTTGCCTTTCAGTGATCTGTATTTGTTTTTAAATATTCACAGTGACCTATGATTCTATCTGACCAAATGTTTTTTAAAAAAACTTTTTGATATTTTTGATGAACTTCCTATCAAATTCTAATTAAAATTCTTTTGATTTCAGCTAGCTTTGGGATGCTCCAGAGGACCCCTGAGGCACTTCAGAAAAAATATATATACATATTAAACTGACTAGAATTGGTAGGTATGCTAAATTACATGGAAAGCATTGTCAAATGAGTGATAAGCCTCCTCAGATTATACAGTATGAATAAATGTTATTAATTTATAATGTTTATAAATGTTTATAAATGTTATTAATATATAAAGTTTCTGAAATTTGTATATATCCTGATATAATGTTATAATTTTAGTTGTTATCTTAAAATGTTGCATGTCACAACAACTTGGATAAGCTTCTTTGCTAAGAAGAATTGTAATCAGATCTTTAACCTTGCCTTTTTAAGAACTTTGTCATTCATAGGCAGCTAAGCTGATGCTTTGCAGAACTGCCACATCTTCAAGAAGAGTCATAGAAAGGACGTTTTGACAAAAATAGGTTTCTGATAACTTTTAAATTATATTGCTAAACTAGGTAAGATATTTTAAAAGTCTAATGGAAACCTGATTTCATAAAACTGTTAGTAAAAAAGATTAATTATACAAGACTGAGTAAACTGACGAATATGGTTGTAATTTTTTGATTTTGCCTGAAATATTACTGGCTTTTAATCTGTGTTTATCCAGATGTAAGGAAAGCTTTCCCCCTAAGTATAGTTATGACACAGTCAGAAAGTTAAAATTAATAGATAGGTCCAACTACAAATTAGATAACAACATCGCTAAGGGGTTTAATATTCCCTGCCCAAGGTTGATCAATTCCATTCCACAATCCCTTGTGGAAACCCTTCATCACCCCCATACAGCAGGCAGTAGCCAAGAGTGGTCATCACCCCTTTCCCCACAAGATTGTGGAATGGACATTGATGGGAATAGTAATAGGGAAGAACAAATCTGACTCCATATTAGACCTGTTTCTTTTACTTTAACCTTTATATTCTATTGTTTTTGCTATAAGTTCATCACTAAAGGGATGTTGCTTATAGCTTAAAGTATACATAAGGCCCATCTCAGGGAACCCTGCCCCCCTGCTTGAACGTTAAACTAAAATACCTTGCTTCAGCTCACAGGGAACATCCTGACCTGGCCCACCTGTGAATGGATGCAGGAAAGAAGAAATTAACACATCCCCTCCCAAGTCTTGCTGAAGTCAGGAGATATTTGCAACAACTTATAACCTATATTGTCTTTTTTGCTGTTTCTTGCTTTAACAAATGTGTGACTGAGCCTCTGATAACATGATAATATATAGTTCCATATGAGATCAACGATTGTAATCATGCAATACTAGATATGGGAAGAAGCAGCAAGAGGGAATATTTTCCTGGATCATAAGAGACTAATAAGATAGATGATCCAGAGATTTTTGCACTGTTAATAAGGTTTAGTCCAGTGATAGTACATTGAGTGGCCTATCAATGAAATCTTCACCAGACCTGGGAATGAGCATTACTAGCACCGTGGGATGAAATGGTCATGAAATGCCCCCAAAACCATGGTCAAATTTATGACCATGAAGGGGCCCTGCTGGCTGAAAATTGGCACTGGCCATCTACCTCTCCTGCAGCTGCTGACCTTCAACACCCCCTGAAAGGAGTTCAGGGTGGAGATCAGGAATGAGGCACTCTGTGCTCTGGGAAAAACTGGCAGAACAAGGCTTCAGATAGTTAGATATTTTCAGAAGATTTTATGAGCCCAAATTCTTGCACCTTCTAGCATTAAAATCACTAATAGTGACATCTGCTTTGGCCATTGAGGAGAGAAATGCATTTGGAAGTAAAAATGGAGTAGCTGTGTGAGACTCAGATGCCACCAGCCATTCTCAAAGCAGTGTCTGCTGGAATGTGGGTACCTCTGTCAAGTTTATGATTAACCTCCTTATCTGAACCTTTTTTCCTTTTCTTGTCCAAAACTTGTTCTCCTCAAGATTGAGGAGTACCAAAGAAAAGGGGGGAATTGTAACCCAGCAGGACCCCATGGGCGCCTTCCCAGGACAGTTCTTCCCCCATATCCTCTGCTTTAGCTCCTCTCTGAAGTACCTAGATAATAGTATTTGATGCACATTTCCTGAGTTGTTTTGCAGATATAACCACCCCCCCCAACAAATGGAAGATGTTAACTACTTGATGACCACGAACACATAGCCGCAGGCCTCCTGGAGCCTAAGGACTGATAATGTTAACCCCTGTGACACCACCCTGCTGCCTCAACATCAGCCAATCAGAGAACTGTGAACAAGCTGATCACATACCTGGCAACCCCACCCTCCCTCACCTGGCTTTTAAAAGTGCTTTGCTGAAACCCCTTTGGGGAGCTCCGGGCTTTTTAGGGCATGAGCCACCGTTTCAGTTTGTTTGGCCTCGCTGTGTATCGGGCACACGAACTTGCGTTAACAATCCCATAAAGTAAGAGCTAGTATTATATTTTTTTACAGGTAAGGAAATGAAGGCACAGAGGCATTAAAAAATTTGCCCAAGGACACATAGCTAGTAAATACTGGAGCTACACTCAAACTCATGATTTTTTTTTTTTTTTTTTTTTTTTGCGGTACGCGGGCCTCTCACTGTTGTGACCTCTCCCGTTGCGGAGCACAGGCTCCGGACGCGCAGGCTCAGCGGCCATGGCTCACGGGCCCAGCCGCTCCGCGGCATGTGGGATCCTCCCGGACCGGGGCACGAATCCGTGTCCTCTGCATCGGCAGGCGGACTCTCAACCACTGCGCCACCAGGGAAGCCCAAACTCATGATTTTAACAGCTACTTCCACAAGGTGAAATAGAGTGTTTCTTGTTGATGGAAAAGATTTAGTTCAACATGTTTTAGGTTATGGGAAAGGAGGTAGGGAAAAGAGAGGCATTAAAAATAAAGGAAAAAGAATAGGAAATAATCAATGGACACATTTCCTATGCTAGAGGAGACAGAAAGAATGGAATTAAGAGTGCAATTGGAAAAATGAGTCTTGAATAAGAGAAGAAGTAAATGTATAATAAAGGTAAAATCTTAACGAATGAAAAACTTTCTGTGTATTACACAAGCTTTCTTAGACCTCACCTTCAGCCTGTGGGTATTAATAAGACTTACATTAATAGCAATAACTCAAATTTCAATGGTTTCTATTTCCGTATATTCTTGAAATATATCCACCTCCCTGAAGAATGTTTCCCTTAATATTTCCTGGAGGGGGGGCGTCTTTCATAATGTAACCACAAACAATCCAGTTAGGTGCCATACATAATCTGCTATTTCTTTCTCTTTCTCTTCCTCTGGACTCCTTTTCTTGATGTCTTTCAGTCTCCACCATCTCCTGCTACAAATGAGGAATTTGGAAACCTTAAGAAGTCAAAAACCACATGCTAAAGTGTAGAACTTCTGTCTTTTCTTCTGGGTCACATTTATTAGAGGGATACCAAAGTGATACTTCTAGAACCCCAATGTATTAAAGACTTTTACTGGAACATTTTTTTCCAGTTTTTTTGGTTGTTGTTGGCAGTGCTGGTGGTGTTTTGTTTTGTTTTTGTTTTTAAATTTGCCCTCCCCACTCTCTCTCTGTTTCAGAATTGAGCCTAGTAGAAATTGGGCCAGGTGACAACGTGAGAGAGACCTCTCATAAAATTACTTTGCATAAAAATTGCTTCTGTCCTCTGACAAGAATGTCATTTAAAAAGCAGAAACTAACACAACATTGTAAAGCAATTATACTCCAATAAAGATGTTAAAAATAATTAATTAATTAAAAAATAAGAATGTCATTTAATAAGTCTGGCCTTGTGTAACTTTTTCTCTGCTTTCAGTCAAATAGGCTTAGGTTCAAACTAGGTCCCCTGCTACATAAGGATAAATGTACAGTTCTGAATGTTGTTTCTCCAAATCAATTATAGGACAATTGGGTATTTTTAGTCAAGGATCTTTTGGTTGGAAATAATAGAAGCCTATTTCAGCTAGGTTAAACAAAAAGGAAGATTTATTAGAAGAATCCAGTGGAGGTCAGCAGTATGCAGTATAGTTTATCCTCCAAAAAGATTGGAACTGGTTAATTTATTTGATATACCAGAAGTATTTGATGCATCTGATCACTTTTTACTCCTTGAAACACTTTCTTCACTTGACTGCTAAGACACCACACTTTCTTGGGTTTCCTCCTACCTTACTGACTGCTCCATTTCAGTTTTCTTTTCTGGTCCCTCCTCATCTCCCTGACCTGTAAACCACTGGTGTTCAAACTTTAGCATATATCAGAGTCACTTGGAAGACTTATTAAAATACAGCTTGCTGGGCTTCACCCCCAGAGTTTCTGATTCAGTAGGTCAGGAATAGGGTAGGAAAATGTGCATTTCTAACAAGTTCCCATGTGTTGCTGATGTTGCTGGTCTAGGGACCATACTGTGAGAACAACTGCTTCGAATGGTGGAGCCAGAGCCCAGTCCTTAGACAATTTCTCTATTTACATACACTGCCTCAGTGATTTCATCCAATTTCATGGTTTTCAAAAGTAGCTATACAACGAATGTCTTCCAAATTTGAATCTCTAGCTCAGACCTCTCCACTGAAAGTTTGTAAAACTGACTATCTACTTGACATCTCTACTCAAATATACAATGGTCATCAGAAATTTAATTTTTCAAGACCAAATTCTTTTTTAAAAATTTTTTATTGAAGTATAGTTGGTTTAAATGTTGTATTTATTACTGCTGTACAGCAAAGTGACTCAGTTATACATATATATACATTTTTTTCTTTTTAATATTTCATTCTTTTTTTATGGCTGTCTATTTATTTATTTATATTTATTTATCTATTTATTTATGGCTGTGTTGGGTCTTCATTGCTGCTCACAGGCTTTCTCTAGTTGCGGCGAGTGGGGGCTACTCTTCATTGCGGTGCGGGGGCTTCTCATTTCGGTGGCTTCTCTTGTTGCAGAGCACGGGCTCTAGGCGCATGGGCTTCAGGAGTTGTGGCACATGGGCTCAGTAGTTGTGGCACATGGGCTTAGTTGCTCCGCAGCATGTGGGACCTTCCTGGACTAGGGCTTGAACCCATGTCCCCTGAATTGGCAGGTGGATTCTCAACCACTGCACCACCAGGGAAGCCCTACATTCTTGTTCACATTCTTTTCCATTATGGTTTATTTCAGGATATTGAATATAGTTCCCTGTGCTATAGAG
This sequence comes from Orcinus orca, assembly GCF_937001465.1. Lineage (NCBI taxonomy): Eukaryota > Metazoa > Chordata > Mammalia > Artiodactyla > Delphinidae > Orcinus > Orcinus orca. The sequence goes on along the minus strand of NC_064580.1, from coordinate 100,296,251 downwards.
TAGGATGTTGTTTTTTATCCATTCTATATATAATAGTTTTCATCTGCTAATCCCAAACTCCCAGTCCATCCCTCTCCCACCCCTTTCCCCAAGACCAAATTCTTATCTTACTGAAACCAAGCAGGACCCTGTGGGGCCCTCCTGGGCACAAAAGCTTTTCTCTGTCCCTGTTTATTGCAGGAAAAAGGCTTCAGTCTCCTAGACCTTCTTGAATATCAAAGGACAGATTCAAACAGTTGCTAATCAGAGAAGTAAGGGAATGCAGGAACAAAGGAGGAATAATAAAAAAACAATAGTGCAGCAGTTAAAGAAGGGTCCTGGTTCCTCCTCAAGGGATATCCATAACAATATCTTTGCCTGCTGCAGGAACTAAGGCTCCCATCCGGGTGGAGGATGGTAACTTCAGGCTGAGCACAAGATTCCTGGAACACTGCCTTATCTCTTCTTCATCAACCAATCAGAAGAAAGTCACACATACTGCAGCCCTCACCCTAAAATTTGCCTATAAAAACTTTTCCCTGAAAACCACCTGGGAGTTCATGGTTTTTGAGCATAAGCCACCATGCTCCTTGCTTGACCCTGGAATAAGCCTTTCTCTGCTCCAAACTCTGATGTTTTGGTTTGTTTCTCCAGAACACAAACTTAAGTTTGGTAACGTTACCTTACAAAACCTGCTCCTCCCATGTTCTGCCCCATTTCAATAAATGGCATCTCCATTCGTCTATTTGCTCAGCACAAAAGTTTTGGAGTCATTTTTGACTATTTTCCTTCTATCACACCCTATATCCAGTCCATCTGCAAATCCTGTGAGCTCTACCTTCAAAATATATCCAGAATTTCATCACCATTTCTCACCACCTCTACTACTACCATCTTGATTCAAGCCATCATCATTCCTTGCCTGGATTATTGAAATAGCTTCCTAACCTATTTTCTTACTCTGACCTGGTTTATTGTGTCTAATCTCCACACAGAAGCTAAAATGAGGCTTTTAAAACATAAGTCACCTGTCCAGCAAATGAAGCTCCTTCCTGTTTTGGGGGAAATCCTACTTTCAGATTCTTATTGGGAGGCAGATCCTGTCTCCCATTACAGCCGAAGAAAATTCTCAAGAAACTAGAGCAAAAAAATATGACGTAGACTTGGCCTACATGGAATCTGGCATTAGTAGAACAAAGAGAGTGTAGAATTCATTATGGCCACAATAGTCAGTTTCTAGGGGCAGCAACGGCAGTGGTGCAAATTTCAGTATCAGTGTATGGCAATGGTGGCCTCATCAGATTAGTTTTGAGGTGTGATTTTAGTTGCAATTCTGATTTTCTAGCCTCTCGTGTTGACTGAAAAAAAAAACGCACAACCTAAATGTTGAGAATTATGTTTTATTCAGGGAAGGCAGCCTCTCATATAGTTCTGAGGGACTGTTCAAAAGAGGTAAGGGAGGAGCCAGGATATATAGGAGTTTTTGCTGAAAAACACACATGTAGTTGGACATCAAAAGATTACTGCTGGAAAAAAAAAATTACTGCTGGGAATTCCCTGGCATTCCAGTGGTTAGGATTCTGTGCTTTCACTGCTGAGGGTGCGGGTTCAAACCTTGGTCGGGGAACTAAGACCCTGCAAGCTGTGCGGCACAAACAAAAAAAAGACAATATCTGAGGTTTAAGCATTTTGGACATACATCTATACTTAAAAAAAAAGATTACTGCTAATCACAAAAAACAGACATCTCAAGTTAATGATTATATATGGGAAGACGCAAGAGTCTGAGCTCATTGAAATTATTCTTTTGATATACATCTCAACTATCTAGGGCTAGTACCCTGTTTTTCTCCATCCTGAATTCCCCTCAGGGTGTGCCACTGGGGGGCGGCTGCAGCTGCTGATGGCTTTATGGCTTCAACATCCTTTGTTTACTGAAATGGCAGGAGACATTCTTTGTCCACCGTTGATTCCTGCCCTTTTTCTTGAGCCTGGTTCTTTAGAGTCCCTGGCTAGTCCTTTAACTACCCAACTGATGTTCAATAAACTCCTTCCATGCTTAAGACAACTAGAGTTTGTCACATTGAATTAAGAACCCTGTTCCTACTGACATCAATAGAAATATCCAGTATAAGTGTTGTCAAACTCAGGTTCATGTGCCCAATGCACAGTGAGGCCAAACAAAAAGGTTGGAGTTTGGAGCAGAGAAAGGTTTATTGCAAGGGCCAAGCAATGAGTACAGGCAGCACATGCTCTAAAGATGCAAACTCCCAGGGAAGAGTTTTAAAGGCAAATCTGGGGGGAGGGCTGCAGAGTGTGTGACTTTCTTCTGATTGGTTGGTGGTGAGGTAACATGGTGGTGTTCCAGAAATCTCAGTCATCATCTTTCAGGTTCCAACCAGTCTGGGGTCCACATGCTTGTGCTCAGCCTGAAGTTACCATTTTCCACCTGGCCAGGGGCCTTAGTTCCTGTAGAAGAACTCAGAGATATTTACCAGATTGTTAAGTATAGCCCTTGAGGAGGAACCAGGACTTGCTCTTTTGCTGTACTATTGTTTCTTGACTGCTTTTCTTCACTCTGTCACTTCCCTAGTTAGTAACTGAATCTGCCATTGGAACTCAGGGAAGGTCTAAGAGGCTGAAACTTTTTCCCTGCAAACAAGAATGGTGGGGGAATTCCCTGGCCCGGGTTCAATCCCCAGCTGGGGAACTAAAATCCCACAAACCACACAGTGCAGCCAAAAGAAAAAAAAAAAAGAAAGAAAGAAAGAAAGGGGGGATACAGAAAGGATTTTGTACCTGGGAGGGCTCCGTAAGGTCCTGCTCAGTTTCAATCTCCCTTTTCTTTGATACTTCTCAATCTTGAGGGGAACAGGTGTGGGACAAGAAAGGGAATATAGCTTTGGATAGAGAGGTTAATCATAGACTTGACAGGGGAACTCAGTTTCATAAGGGAAATAAACTTCCATTATAAGGGAACTGATGAACTAGATTGAAACCAGGGAAAATCAACTAGATTTGTGAGGAGATTTAAATCATGTCATGTGAAGCAATATTGAAGAAATTGCAGATGTTTAGCCTATAGAGCAGAAATCTCAGAGGAGCATAATTGTTTTGAAATAATCCTATGGAAGAGGGAGGAATTTATTATTCTGTCTAGTACTAGAGGGCAGCACTAACCCAAGTGGATGAAATTTACAGGAAAATTGATTTCTGCACTATACAGAGATATTCTAATAATTAAACCACAATAATGGGACAAGACTACAACAACAGGATAAATTGCTTTGAATTGAGGTATTGACACTGGAAATATTGAAGCAGAAGCTAGATTATTGACTACTTCAGTGGGTTAGAGTCAGTGACCTCTGAGGTTCATTCTAAATCTGAGGTTAGAGTATAAGGAAAACAAACGGTGGTGACTCCTCTGCCCAATTATTTCAGTCATACAATCTAGAGACCAATATCAGTCTCTCGGGTTTTTAAAGTAGTAAGTAGGCATGATAAGAAAGGAACAAATAGGTAATCATTCCCATCTAGAGAGGTGATAGTAGCATAGAAGATTTTATGTACCTGGAGATTAAGCACTATATTTCAGTAAGAAATTAGGTATTAATTTACATACACTTAGCTATCCATTCTTAGTCAGATTTTCCTGGCAGAGTACCATAACAAATTACCTTGATTTAAAGGTTAAATTCTTTAGGGAAAGAACTCTGTTATACTGTTCGTAGCAGGTACTTTTAGGAATACAGTCATTCTAATTCTAGGTTATATCTTTTTTAACATGAGCATAATTTATTGTTTGGTTGGTAATTAGTTGATCCTTGAGTAACCAAATATATGTCCCAGCAATATTTAAAGCAAGCTCCTATTTCTTCCTTTTTCCTTTTTTTAAAAAAAGTTATTTATTTATTTAATTTCTTTGGCTGCTCCAGGTTTTAGTTGCTGCACACAGGATCTTCGTTGTAGCATGCAGGATCTTTAGTTGCGGCGTGTGGGATCTTTTTTTTTTTTTCAGTTGGGGCATGCAGGCTCTTAGTTGTGGCATGCAGGATCTAGTTCTCTGATCAGGGATCAAACCTGGGCCCCCTGCATTGGGAGCGTGGAGCCTTTTATTTTTTAATATATTATTTTTTTTAATTAATTTATTTTATTTTATTTATTTTTGACTGCGTTGGGTCTTTGTTGCAGCATGCAGGCTTTCTCTAGTTGCTGCGAGCGGAGGTTACTCTTTTTTGCGGTGCGTAGGCTTCTCCTTGTGGCTTCTCTTGTTGTGGAGCACGGGCGCTAGGTGCACAGGCTCTAGGTGTGCAGGTTTCAGTAGTTGTGGCACACAGGCTCAGTAGTTGTGGCACATGGGCTTAGTTGCTCCACGGCACGTGGGATCTTCCCGGACCAGGGCTCAAACCCATGTCCCCTGAACTGGCAGGCAGATTCTTAACCACTGCGCCACCAGGGAAGCCCGAACATGGAGTCTTAACCACTGGACCACCAGGGAAGTCCCTCCTATTTCTTCCTTTAAAAAAAAAACAACAACAACAACTTTTAAAATTGTACATTTAAATTATTGATTTCATTCATATGTGTGTAGGTAATTTGGAAAACAGAAAAAGTAAGTTGAAAAGAAAAGAAAAATAACTAAATATTCAAAGATAACTCTAAACATTTTGTATATTTCCTTCTAGCTATACTTTCACATAAAAGATTTTTGTGTAGGTAAAACTTACATAGTAAAAGACCGTATATATATACATGGCAGAGAGCAGTTCAGGGTAAGGGAGCCCAGGAGAACTGCTCTGCCACGTGGCTTGAATTCTCAGGTTTTATGGTAATGGAGTTAATTTCCGGATTGTCTCTGGCCAGTTATCTTGCTTGGTCCATATTTGGTCTAACTCAGGGTGCTTCCTGGTGGCACATGCATCTCTAAGCCAAGATGGATTCCATCATGAGGGGTTCTGGGAGGTTGGCAGGACATATCATGTCCCTCCTCCTTTTGGTCCCTCCTGAATTCTCTGGGTAGTTTTTGGTTAGTTTTCGGCAGCAGCACCACATTCTTTATCGGAACCTCCTGTTGTGAGACAACTCAGTCAAGCAGTTGTCATCGTTCCTGGCCAAGGCAGGTGGTCAGCAGTTCCCTAACACACACACACACACACACACATAATGTTATTCCTTGCTTTCCCCCAAGGTTGATAAGGGTTTGCTTATGTAACTAAAAAAAATCTTTACATGCATAGTTTTAAATGCCTGCCTAATGTTGTTGCTACTTAACCTCAGGGACACATCCTTAATTTTGTGATTATCACTACAGCCGTAGTAGTTAATATTCTTTTGGGGTAATTTTACCCATATTTTTAAAAACCATTTTATGAGAGGTTTTTGCTTATCATCTACTGATATGATCATGTGACTTTTCTTCTGTAGCCTGCTTGTTTGATGTGGTGGATTACATTAATTGGTTTTTATTTTATTTATTTATTTTTGGCCACGCCACGCAACACGTGGGATCTTAGTTTCCCGACCAGGGATTGAACCCGCACCCCCTGTAGTGGAAGCGCAGAGTCTTAACCACTGGACTGCCAGGGAAGTCCTACATTAATTGATTTTTAAATCATGTGCTTTAATAGAACACAATTCAAATGTTACCGAACATAAGTTTGTGTGCCTGAGGTACAGTGAGGACAAACAAACTGAAACGACATTGTTTGGAGCAGAGAAAGGTTTATTGCAGGGCCACGCAAGGAGAACGTGTGGATCGTGCTCAAAAAATCCGAACTCCCTGATGGTTTCTGGGGAGTTTTTATAGGCAAAATTTGGAGTGAGGGCTTCAGGGTGTGTGACTTTTATCTCATTGGTTGGTGGTGAGGTAATAGGGTGGGGCTCCAGGAGTCTTATCCTCATCCTGCAGTTGCCATCCTCCACCTGTATGGGGGCCTTAGTTCCTGCAGAAGAACTCAAAGATATTGTTATGCACACTCCTTAGGAGGAACCAGGACTGTACCCTAAGGCTGCACTATTGTTTCTTGATTTCTCCTCCTTTGTTTCTGCATCCCCCTTCCATCCCTGATTAGCAACTGTTTGAATCTGCCCTTCGGAACTCAGGGAAGGTCAAGGAGGCTGAATGAAGCCTATTCCTACAAATAGGAAATGGGGGACATGGAAAGGATTTGTACCAGGGAGGGCTCCACAGTGTCCTGCTCGGTTTCACAAACATCCTGCTTTGTTGGAATGATTTCTTTGAACTTAGTTGCTGAATTTTCTGCAAGAAAAAGTACAGGTTATAATCTTATACAAATTATGTTTTGTACATGTTGCTAAAATCTTGGCTCTCTGTGTCCCAATGCCAAACAGAAATACAGAGACAGAGTTATAGAGGAGAAAGAAAGAGTGGCTTTATTTCTTTGCTAGGCAAAGGGGGGACACAGTAGGCTAGTGCCTCAAGAACTGTGCCCTGCTCCCTGGAGAATAGGGAGAGGTGTTATAGTCAGGGCTATAAGGGGTATGCTATAAGGATCAAAGCAGTAACAGTCTTGCATTCTTCTTTCTTCTGCAAGAGTTTCACAACGGTAGGGTAGCTGACAAGATTAGGGTGTGTGCAGGGTCTCAGGTAGTCTCTTAATCTTGATGAGCTTCTCTGGTCCCTTTAATCTTGCCTCAGGTGGTTTCGTGGCTGCTCCTCCCTTGATTAGCAACTGTTCAAATCTGCCCTTTGGAACTCAGGGAAGGTCATGGAGCTTGGAGCCTTGCCTACAAGAAATGGGGGACAAAAATGCCTCTGTGCCCAGGAGCCCTACAGGGCCTTGCTCGGCATCATAGATAGGTTTCAAACAAAAGGTTTCTGAGGAGACTTTCATTTAAAGGCTAATATTTCTAACAATTACTAATTATACAGTTAGATTTTTAAAAATACGTTTTCTCATAACTACTCTTTTTTGATACGTATTAGGTAGCCTAGCAGGTTTTCAAATATTTAGGTATATGAGTATACAATCGTAGAAGGAGAGGATTACTTAACTTTTTTGTTTTTTGCGGTACGCGGGCCTCTCACTATTGTGGCCTCTCCCGTTATGGAGCACAGGCTCTGGACGCACAGGCTCAGCGGCCATGGCCCACGGGCCCAGCCGCTCCACGGCATGTGGGATCTTCCCGGACCAGGGCACAAACCCGTGTCCCCTGCATCGGCAGGAAGACTCTCAACCACTGCGCCACCAGGGAAGCCCAATTACTTAACTTTTAAAGAAAATAATACAATTTTTATAGTAAACTCTTTGAACTTTTATCAAAGTTCATGTTCACAGTTTTCAAAATTGCACAATGAGTGTTTTCCTAGAAAGTAAATCATTTGTTATTTCCTGCTATGTTGCAATTCTAGGTTACAAGACTGGCTAACGATAGATAGCAAATAGAATAGAAATAAATGGGGCAAACATTTATCACTCTTCTAGGTTTTTTTTCTGTTCCAGTTTCTAACTTCTGACATTTTACTGGGGGCATTAGTGGTGGGGGAATTTAAACTCTGAAAAACAAGAGAAATGAAATAATTTATGTAAATATATACAAGTAGAAGTTACAAAAGAATAGAACTCAACATTTACAGATACTTTTTCCCACACAATTGAATTGCATATAACATATACTGAAATGTATAAAGAAATTTGAGGGGGGGAATTTTAGCCAAATTCAATTTGACATTTTCAAGTGTCAGTTGCACTTTTTGGAGCTGCATTTGAGAATGTTGAGTATCACTACCTTTAACTCAAAATGCGAAGCACAGCAAGAATATCTTTGAGGCTAAATACAAAACAAGGGGATTAGTTCATTCATTTATTCATTTAACATTTATTGACTACTTATTATCTCTCTTGTACTTTATTAAATTCTACCATGCAGATAGTGGAGACACAGTAGGGAGAGAGACAAGTATAAAAATCATAAAAATGGGGCTTCCTTGGTGGCGCAGTGGTTGAGAGTCTGCCTGCCAATGCAGGGGACACGGGTTCGTGTCCCCGTCCGGGAGGATCCCACATGCCGTGGAGCGGCTGGGCCCGTGAGCCATGGCCGCTGAGCCTGGGTGTCTGGAGCCTGTGCTCCGCAACGGGAGAGGCCACAGCAGTGAGAGGTCCGCGTACCGCAAAAAAAAAAAAATCATAAAAATGACAGTGAATTGTGAAAAGTGATATAACTTACCAATGAACAATGTGCTGCAGAATCACAGAGGATGGAATAACAACTCTCTCTTAGGGTATGAAGGTGTAGAGAAACAGTTACAAACACATATGCACCTAGCAACAGAGCCCCCAAATACATGAAACAAAAACGGACAGAACTGAAGTGAGAAATAGACAATTTGACAATGATAGTTGGAAAATTCAATACCACACTTTCAATAATCAATATAACATATACTTTAAGTGGGTGAATTTTATGGTATGTGAATTATGTCTCAACATATTCTTTTTTTAAGGTGTAGAAAGGCTTTGGTAGGGAAGACTTCATAGGGCAAATGTGCATCTAAAAATAACTCAGTTTTTCTGATTTTGTAAAGGAACATTATCACATACATTTTATTTTTAAGTTTTTTTAAATTTATTTTTTATTGACGTATAGTTGAATTACCATGTTGTGTTAGTTGTACAGCAAAGTGATTCAGATGTGTATATATATATATAGATTTCTTTTTCAGATTCTTTTCCCAATAGGTTATTACAAAATATTCAATACAGTTCCCTGTGCTACACAGCTGGTCCTTGTTTTTTATCTACTTTATATATAGAAGTGTGTATGTGTTACTCCCAAATTCCTACTTTGTTCCCCCCATCACGTACATTTAAAAAATGATAAAAGTAAAAAAAAATGATAAAAGTAATAAATAATATATATTTATATGAGAAAAGTGTATTCACATAATTTTAAAAACCATCCCTTCTACCACTTAGTGGATCTACTTTTTTAGACACTTGTTGACATTTAATATTCTTGTGTTTTTCGATGCATATATTTTTGTTTTAAAATAGGTAGTATTTTAGGGACTTCCCTGGTGGCACAGTCATTGGGAATTTGCCTGCCAATGCAGGGGACATGGGTTCGAGCCCTGGTCCGGGAAGATCCCACATGCCACGAGCAACTAAGCTCATGCGCCACAACTACTGAACCTGTGCTCTAGAGGCCACAAGCCACAACTACTGAGCCCACATACCACAACTACTGAAGCCTGCGTGCCTAGAGTCTGTGCTCTGCGACAAGAGAAGCCACTGCAATGAGAAGCCTGCGTGCAGCAACGAAAACCCAATGCAGCCATAAATAAATAAATAAAAATTTATTAAAAAATAAAATAAAATAGGTAGTAAAGTAGCATAAAATATAATACAGTTTATCTCGTTTCTAAATCTAAACTCCTTGATAATTTCTTAAGCCATTAAATATTCTTTTAAAGCTGTATAGTATTTCATTGCATATGTGTATCAGAATTTATTTAACCATTCCCCTTTGGTTGGTCACTTAGCTTCATTCCAATGTTATGCTGCACAAGGCATAATGCTTTGATAAACAGAGGCATACAAAATTTTTGTGCATGTCTCTATTTATTTCATTAAAATAAATCTCCCCAACTAGGACAACTAGGTTGAAGGATATCCAATATTGTTAATGTCCTTCAGAATATTTTCACCAAAATATACTTAAAAGTATGAATTTTACAGGACTTCCCTGGTGGTCCAGTGGTTAAGACTTTGCCTTCCAATGCAGGGGGTGCAGGTTTGATCTTTGATCGGGGAGCTGGGATCCCACATGCCTTGAAGCCAAAAAACCAAGACATAAAACAGAAGCAACATTGTAACAAATTCAATAAAGACTTTAAAAATGATCCACATCAAAAAAAATCTTTAAAAAAAAGTATGAATTTTACAACAAATTTCTGTCAACATGACAAAGCTAAGACCATATTTGCATAAAAATTCTTTTTTTTATTGCTCTTGAGGCTGATTTTTTTTTTTATTTTTTTTATTTTTAATGACTTATTGGAACAAATACCTATAGATATCATTATATATATGATATATAAATTAATTATACAATATATCATGTATTAATTATTAAAACATACTCTGGTAAATATTATATATTCAATATGAAACAGGAGGAAAGGGGGCAGGGCACAACCTTTAAAAGAATTACATAGCCCGAGGACACAACATAAACTGATTAGAACAAAATAGGTCCAAGATGGCGGACGAGTCTACTTCCACTAGACCTTGAGCCTCAGTATACACTCATTGTAACACATCAGCAAGCTAAGCGACACACCCACAGGTGCCACGACAGTTCCAAGGATGACCATAAAGGTCAAAAAGTGGGCGGTGGCTCAATTCCTAGAAATCCCCACCCCTTCCCCAAAATAGCTGGAATACTCCTCCCACTCATCAGCGTATGAAATTACTCACCCCTATAAAACTAACAACCCCATACCCTGGTGCTGCCCTCGCCTTCTTTTTTTTATTTTTTTTTATAGGTATACCTGGATTTAATTCTCACTTCTACCGCTTGGTAGCTGGATAGCCTTAGGCAAGTTTCATACCTCCCTGAAATTTACTTAATTCAGTCTGTAAAATGGCATAATAACTTATTATAGCATCCTTTTAGGAATTTTAAATCAGTTCTTGAAATAAAAGTACACAATATATAGACAAGTATGGATTCCTCAATAGATGTTTGACCTTTCATTTCTCCAGTATCCCACCCGCATCAAATAAAGAAAAATACTTTTTAAAATTCACGAATATTTCATTGTTGTAAAGTTAAAGCCATAAAAATAATCAAATGGCCTACTATCATACCGTTAGAAGAAAAAAAAAAAAAAAAAAGGTGTTCATGAGAGTTCCATATTAGAATACAAGTTTTCCTTAGGCACCTGTTTATGTATGCTATTCTGCTCTTTACAATAAATAATTAAATTTAAAAGACTTAATTCCTCACTTTTAAGACCTTATTAGTTTACAAATTACATATTGACCTATGCTAAATTTTATACCGACCCATGCTAATGAATTCAGTACAGAAAACAAAAAACACTGCACTCAAGCAAACTACATATATATATATATATATATATATATATATAACTTATATGAGAATTGCTACTCCAGCTTTCTTTTGGTTTCCATTTGCATGAAATACCTTTTTCCATCCCCTTACTTTCAGTCTGTATGTGTCTCTAGGTCTGAAGTGGGTCTCTTGTAGACAGCATATATATGGGTCTTGTTTTTGTATCCATTCAGCCAATCTGTGTCTTTTGGTGGGAGCATTTAGTCCATTTACATTTAAGGTAATTATCGATATGTGTGTTCCCATTCCCATTTTCTTAATTGTTTGGGGTTTGTTATTGTAGGTCTTTTCCTTCTTTTGTGTTTCTTGCCTAGAGAAGTTCCTTTAGCAGTTGTTGTAGAGCTGGTTTGGTGGTGCTGAACTCTCTCAGCTTTTGCTTGTCTGTAAAGGTTTTAATTTCTCCATCAAATCTGAATGAGATCCTTGCTGGGTAGAGTAATCTTGGTTGCAGGTTTTTCTCCTTCAACACTTTCAATATGTCCTGCCACTCCCTTCTGGCTTGCAGAGTTTCTGCTGAAAGATCAGCTGTTAACCTTATGGGGATTCCCTTGTGTGTTATTTGTTGTTTTTCCCTTGCTGCTTTTAATATGCTTTCTTTGTATTTAATTTTTGACAGTTTGATTAATATGTGTCTTGGCGTATTTCTCCTTGGATTTATCCTGTATGGGACTCTCTGTGCTTCCTGGACTTGATTAACTATTTCCTTTCCCATATTAGGGAAGTTTTCAACTATAATCTCTTCAAATATTTTCTCAGTCCCTTTCTTTTTCTCTTCTTCTTCTGGAACCCCTATAATTCGAACGTTGGTGCGTTTAATGTTGTCCCAGAGGTCTCTGAGACTGTCCTCAGTTCTTTTCATTCTTTTTTCTTTATTCTGCTCTGCAGTAGTTATTTCCACTATTTTATCTTCCAGGTCACTTATCCGTTCTTCTGCCTCAGTTATTCTGCTATTGATCCCATCTAGAGTACTTTTAATTTCATTTATTGTGTTGTTCATCGTTGCTTGTTTCATCTTTAGTTCTTCTAGGTCCTTGTTAACTGATTCTTGCATTTTGTCCATTCTATTGTCCATTCTATCTCCAAGATTTCGGATCAACCTTACTATCATTATTCTGAATTCTTTTTCAGGTAGACTGCCTATTTCCTCTTCATTTGTTAGGTCTGGTGGGTTTTTATCTTGCTCCTTCATCTGCGGTGTGTTTTTCTGTCTTTTCATTTTGCTTATCTTACTGTGTTTGTGGTCTCCTTTTTTGCAGGCTGAAGGTTCGTAGTTCCTGTTGTTTTTTGTGTCTGTCCCCAGTGGCTAAGGTTGGTTCAGTGGGTTGTGTCGGCTTCCTGGTGGAGGGTACTAGTGCCTGTGTTCTGGTGGATGAGGCTGGATCTTGTCTTTCTGGTGGGCAGGTCCACGTCTGGTGGCGTGTTTTGGGGTGTCTGTAGACTTATTATGATTTTGGGCAGCCTCTCTGCTAATGGGTGGGGTTGTGTTCCTGTCTTGCTAGTTGTTTGGCATAGGATGTCCAGCACTGTAGTTTGCTGGTCGTTGAGTGAAGCTGGGTGCTGGCGTTGAGATGGAGATCTCTCGGAGATTTTTGCTGTTTGATATTATGTGCAGCTGGGAGGCCTCTTGTGGACCAGTGTCCTGAAGTTGGCTCTCCCACCTCAGAGGCACAGCACTGACTCCTGGCTGCAGCACCAAGAGCCTTTCATCCACAGGGCTCCTTAATTTGGGATGATTCGTTGACTATTCAGGTATTCCACAGATGCAGGGTATATCAAGTTGATTGTGGAGCTTTAATCCGCTGCTTCTGAGGCTGCTGGGAGAGATTTCCCTTTCTCTTCTTTGTTCTCACAGCTCCCAGGGGCTCAGCTTTGGATTTGGCCCCGCCTGTGCGTGTAGGTCGCCGGAGGGCGTCTGTTCTTTGCTCAGACAGGACGGGGTTAAAGGAGCCGCTGATTCGGAGGCTCTGGCTCACTCAGGCCGGGGGGTAGGGAGGGTCACGGAGTGTGGGGCGGGCGTGCAGCGGCAGAGGCCGGCGTGACGTTGCAGCCTGAGGCGCGCCGTGCGATCTCCCGGGCGAGTTGTCCCTGGATCCCGGGACCCTGGCAGTGGCGGGCTGCACAGGTTCCCCGGAAGGGCGTGTGGCTAGTGACCTGTGTTCGCACACAGGCCTCCTGGTGGCGGCAGCAGCGGCCTTAGCGTCTCATGTCTGTCTCTGGGCTCCGCACTTTTAGCCGCGGCTCGCGCCCGTCCCTGGAGCTCTCTCAAGCAGCGTTCTTAATCCCCTCTCCTCGTGCACCAGGAAACAAAGAGGGACGTAAAAGTCTCTTGCCTCTTCGGCAGGTCCAGACTTTTCCCCGGACTCTCTCCCGGCTAGCCGCGGTGCACTAACGCCCTGCAGGCTGTGTTCACGCCGCCAACCTCAGTCCTCTCCCGGCGCTCCGACAAAAGCCGGAGCCTCAGCTCCCAGTCCCGCCCGCCCCGGCGGGCGAGCAGACAAGCCTCTCGGCTGGTGAGTTCCGGTCGGCCCGATCCTCTGCGCTGGAATCTGTCCGCTTTGCCCTCCGCACCCCTGTTGCTGTGCTCTCCTCCGCGGCTCCCAAGCTCCCCCACTCCGCCTCCCGAAGTCTCCACCCGCGAAGGGGCTTCCTAGTGTGTGGACACTTTTCCTCCTTCACAGCTCTCTCCCGCTGGTGCAGGACCCGTCCCTATCCTTTTGTCTCTGTTTAGTTTTTTCTTTTGCCCTAACCAGGTACGTGGGGGGTTCCTTGCCTTTTGGGAGGTCTGAGGTCTTCTGCCAGCGTTCAGTAGGTGCTCCGTAGGAGTTGTTCCACGCGTAGATGTATTTCTGGTGTATCTGTGGGGAGGAAGGTGATCTCCGCGTCTTACTCTTCCGCCATCTTCCCGGAAGTCGAGGCTGATTTTTATTTCATGTCTATTGGCTATTTGCTACTTATCCTTTTGCAAAGTATGTTTATGTACCATACCTGTTTTTCGACTGGGATATTTATATTTTTTGACTTTAGGAGTTCTCTAAAGGTTATGGATATTAACATTTGATCTATCACGTTACTGGGAGTCCTTTTATGTTCATTTAATTGTCTACAGAATGATGGAGACTAATACAGTATGTTACATGAACACTACTTACCTGAGAAGTGGTGAGAAGATTATGATGGGTAGTCCGTGATCTTTCTGATACACATTAGAAACTATTTGGATTTGAATTAATCTTCACCTTTATTACATAGACTTTATACAATATCCAAATTGAAAATCACAACTATCTTCCTATCAGATCACCAGAACTTTATCACTTTCAACTAGTTTGCTTCCTAAAAGGACATTAGTTTGTTTCCATGTTTTTAGGAGGATATATATTCATCAATTTAAATATGCAATGCTTTTTTATCTTAGCTAGGATAATTGTTTAAAGATTGACATATGGCATATCCTTTTTTTTTTTTTTTTTTTTGCGGCACGCGGGCCTCTCACTGCTGTGGCCTCTCCCATTGCGGAGCACAGGCTCAGCGGCCATAGCTCACGGGCCCAGCCGCTCCACGGCATGTGGGATCTTCCCGGACCAGGGCACGAACCCGTGTCCCCTGCATCAGCAGGCAGACTCCCAACCACTGCGCCACCAGGGAAGCCCCTCCTTTTTTTTTTCTTAATTGAAGTACAGTTGATTTACTGGCATATACTTTACATGGAAGAGCAAAAATAAGATTTTAGAGATTATTCTATATTTCATTCTGTTTAATAAAACAGATTATAAAAACATTGATTTAGAAATGTAAGCTGTTTAATTAATTATTATTATAGTAAAAATATTTAACATAAAATTTACCATCTTAAGCGTTTTTCAGTACATAGCTCAATAGTGTTAAATGTATTCACATTGTTATTTTTTTCATCCTGCAAATCCGAAACACTATGCCCATCAAACAACTCCCCTTTTCCCTTTCTCCCCAGTCCCTGGTTATCACCTTTCTACTTTCTGTCTCTATGAATTTGACTGCTCTAGGTACCTCACATAAGTGGAATCATACAGTACTTGTCTTTGTGTGACTGGTTTATTTCCCTTAGATAATGTCCTCAAGGGTCATCCACGTTGCAGCATGTGACAGGATTTCCTTCCTTTTTAAGACAGAATGATAAGCCATTTTATGTATATACCATGGATGTATTTTGTTTATCCATTTATCTGTTGATGGACATTTGGGTTGCTTCCACCTCTTAGCTCTTATGAAAAGTGCTGCGATGGATGGGTGTGCAAATATTTCTTTGAAACTCTGCTTTTAATTCTTTTAGATATATACCTAAAAGTAGGATTGCTGGATCAAATTGTAGTTTTATTTTTAATTTTTTTGGGAAACTCTGTATAGTTTTCTATAGCAGATGCACCATTTTACAATCCTGCCAACAGTGCATAAGGGTTCCAATTTCTCCACAACCTCACCAACACTTGTTATTTTTTGCTCGTTTTTGATAGCAGCATCCTACTGAGTGTGAGGTGATATCTCACTGTAGTTTTTTTTTTTTTTTTTTTTTTTTTTTTTTTTTTGCGGTACGCGGGCCTCTCACTGTTGTGGCCTCTCCCGTTGCGGAGTACAGGCTCTGGACGCGCAGGCTCAGCGGCCGTGGCTCACGGGCCCAGCCGCTCCGCGGCATGTGGGATCTTCCCGGACCGGGGCACAAACCCGCATGCCCTGCATCGGCAGGCGGACTCTCAACCACTGCGCCACCAGGGAAGCCCCTCACTGTAGTTTTGATTTGCATTCCCCTCATGATGAGTGATGCTGAGCATCTCCTGTGCCTTTTGGCCGTTTGTAAATAAGCTCCTTTATTTTTTAACTCACCATTTTCCAACTCAATATAATTATTTTAAATTAATGTCTTTGATAATACATTAATTAATGTCTTTGATGCCATTGTTTTTCTCCTGGTATGCAGTAAAACCACAAAGTTTTTTCTACTAGTATGCAGTAATGCAGATTTCTGTAGTTAATTTGCAGATGGAATGTTTTTTGCATACCTAGTTTTAAAATTTATTTTGTTTAAAATTTTTATTGTACATGATATAACCCCTTTGCAAGTAAACCATCTTTCACATTAGAAAATATATGTAAAATATATGGTAGAGTACCTAGCATATAAAGAAATATAATAAATATTATTTTCCTATTAATTAGTACTTAATAATTTTATTTATTCTTGAGGATTTTTACAAAATATACCTAATTTTCCACATGAATATTTCCTATGCTTGAATGTTCAAAATAGGGTTAGAAAAAGAAAGACTCTTGTCACAAATAAATATATAGAAATTATATATTGAAGAAAATAAAGTTACGTAGGGCAGAAAAAAGTTTTCTGTGGCCTTCTTAGGATCCCTGGCTGGGTCTGAAAATTAAACTGACAAAGACAAATAAACAGAAGTAAAGCATACCAATTTATTTAATATAAGTTTTACATGACACGGGAGCTTTCATAAGGAAATAAAGACCTAAATACACAGTTAGATCTCAGTAGTTTATGCTAGGTTTAATGAAGAGTGGACAGTCATGGAGGAATATGATAGGTTAGGGAGTATGAGGTGTTAAAAGATAAACTGAGGTATATTAAACATTTTAAGAGTTTTCTGAGCATTTATCCATTCAAATCTGGCAACGCTGAACCTGAAGTGGTTAGGGGAACACCAACAGGAGATAGGGAAAAGATTTATAGAGGGAATCAAAAAAAGGAAATGATTTCATTTGCTATAGCTTAAAACCTGGTTGGCTATTTGTGATTGGTTGTTCTTAGCATTTTGATTTTGTAACCTTGAGGCATTTACAGGCTTAGATTTTGGTTTGCTTATGTAGGATGCCATGGCATTAGAGCCACCTCAATATAATGGCCTGTTTTTTTAATCAATTTAACAGTAGATAATTGTAGTAAAATGAGGGAAATTTAGCAATATCTGCTTGTTAAGATTCTTGTTGGCATCCCTTTGTCTTTGGAGAAAAGGATTGTTAGGGGAACCACTGACTGAAACTGCCCGCCCTGGCCAGGCACCACAGTAACCACTTGCATGAGTTATCTTACAACAGGAGGTCCTGGTAAGGAATGCGGAACTAACAAGCTACCACCAACTGGAAGAATTCGGGAAAGGTCAAGAGGAGAGAGGAGACTCCAGTCCATATGTCCTACCAACCTCCCAGAATCCTTCTTGCTGGAATCCATCTTGGCTGAGCAGTGTGCGTGCCACCAGGAAGGACCCTGAATCAGAGTGATTGGCCAGAGACAACCTGGAAACTCACCCAATTACCATAAGGCCTGAGATGGCGAGCCACGTGGCAGGGGAGTTCTCCTGTGTTCCCTTACCGTGCTCCTCTCTTGCCCCTTCCCAATAAAGTCTCTTGCTTTGTCAGCACGTGTGTCTCCTCAGACAATTCATTTCTGAGTGTTAGACAAGAGCCCACTCTTGGGCCCTTGAAGGGGTCTCACTTCCTATAACAGTATGGGTCCTTTCCTCTGGGTATAGGGAGGACACAGCCTCATATGAAGGTTTTATGACCTGTTTCAGGGGAGGGGCTGTGGCAGGGAGGGGTAGGGGTGGAGTTCAGAGTGACCTTCGTGTTTCTGCTGTTTTCTCAAACTCCTTCAGTTTAAAATATTCAATATGCGAAAAACCTAGAAACAATAAATGCTGGAGAAGGTGTGGAGAAAAGGGAACCCTCTTGCACTGGTTGTGGGAATGTAATTTGATACAGCCGCTATGGAGAACTGCATGTAGCTCCTTAAAAAACTAAAAATAGAACTACCATATGACCCAGCAATCCCACTACTGGGCATATACCCTAAGAAAACCATAATTCAAAAATCATATGTACCCCAATGTTCATTGCAGCACTATTTACAATAGCCAGGATATGGAAACAACCTAAATGTCCATCAACTGATGAATGGATAAAGAAAATGTGGTACATATATATATAATGGAATATTACTCAGCCATAAAAAGGAACGAAATTGGGTCATTTGTAGAGATGTGGATGGACCTAGAGTCTGTCATACAGAGTGAAGTAAGTCAGAGAGAGAAAAACAAATATTGCATATTAACACATGTATGTGGAATCTAGAAAAATGGTCCTATTTGCAGGGCAGGAATAGAGATGCAAACATAGAGAATGGATGTGCTGACACAGGGGGGGGAAGGGGAGGGTGGGACGAATTGGGAGATTAGGTTTGACATAAATACACTACCATTTTTAAAACAGATAGCTAGTGGGAACCTGCTGTATAGCATAGGGAACTCAGCTCAGTCCTCTGTGAGGACCTAGATGGGTGGGATGGGGTGGGGAGCGAGGTCCAAGAAGGAAGGGATGTATGTATACATGTAGCTGATTCACTTCTTTGTACAGCAGAAACTAACACAAGATTGTAAAGCAATTATACTCCAAAAAAAAAAAATTCAATATGCCAAGGTGCCATATTTAGGGTAGTGTGTCCTGAATCCCACTGGTTACAAATATTCATTTACAAATACAAACTTACAAAATGGCCTCTTTGTAAATTAGTTCTAACATTGAGGTGTAACACATTTAAGACCTGTTTCTTGGCATTACCCATTTTCATGATGGCAAAGAAGCATTTTTTTAAACCCTGAAATTCAAGTCACAAAAAGCATCAACTTTTCTTTAGATGTCATAATGCTTTTTATACCAAAATACCAGAAAAATATATCCCATGGTGATAACTAAATATCACAAGTGAAGAGTATGGAGGTTTCATCTCATGTGTGACTTTGAAAATGCCCTTTTGCTAGGAACATGGGAAAGCAATTCTGCCTCAAATGGTGCTACTGATAAATATCATATTGGCCATTTAACTGTTTTTAGCAATGTTTTGTACTTGTCAAAGAAGTGACAATTTAGTAAAAGATTTAAAATTAATCTTCTTCAAAATGGAGGCATTTTGAATATTATTAATTGCATTACAAAATAATGTAATTATACGCTATGAAGTAAACAGAAGTTCAAGAAATTATATATCTCTTATGGGCATTTATGTGTATTTGGATAATTCAAGCCTACAATTTTTTTTCCTTGCCTAAATTGATTTTGGTTATCTAACTCATTTTCTTCCAGTCTCTCTTTTGTTCTGTACCAAGTAGGCGCAGCTTAAAAATAGGAATAATAATTTTTAAAAGGTACAGAGTTTTAAAATGGAAAAAGAGGGAATTCCCTGGCAGTCTAGTGGTTAGGACTTGGCACTTTCACTGCCGAAGGCCTGGGTTCAATCCCTGGTTAGGGAACTAAGATCCCACAAGCTGCATGATGTGGCCAACAACAGCAACAAAAAAAACAAAAAAAAAAAAAAAGGAAAAAGAGCCCTGCAGATGGTCCAGTCCAACTCTGTCATTTTAAAGACAAAGAAATCTAGCTCCAGAGAGGTTAGCTCTTTGTCTCACAACACACAGCTAGGAAGGAACTGGCAGAATAAGACTAGAGAACTAGTTTCCTGAATCACATTATACTGCCTATCAAGGTAACCTTTTGAGAGTGTTACTGAGTCCAAGCTCTCTCTGCTCGTGGCACAACAGGCCAATAAATTGGAGACAAGGTGTTGAGGCAAGGAATAACGACTTTATTCGGAAAGCTGGGTGTCTGAGAAGATGGCGGACTAGGGTCCTAAAATATCATCTTATCGGGGTCTGGATGCTAGTTGCTTTTATAGAACAGAGAGGGGGAGGAGGTGAGGAAGTAAAGTAAAAAGGCTATAAGTCTTGCAAAATATCTCCTGGTTTTGGCCAGCTTTGGGGAGGGGATGTGTTAATTTCTTCTTTTCTGCAGCCATTCAAAGGTGGGCAAGGTCGTGGGCAAGGCCCTGTAAGCTGAACAAAGGCACTTAAGTTTAACATTCAGGCAGAGGGGCAGGGTTACCCGAGGCAGGTCCTTATGTATGTCTATAGCTATAGACAGAACAAAAGTAATGGAAAGCAAAGGTCAAAGTAAAAGAAACAGATCCAACATGAAGTCAGGTTTTCTTCCCTGTTACAAGAGGAAGGTGGTGGGATATTTTATTTTTATTTTTCAATTGTCAAAACATACCTAGAGCATCTTAAAACTTAGAAAAGTTAGCCAAGTTGTTTAAATTTAGTTTGATAATTTTGCTAACATTTTGAAATACCTACCCTCAAATAAATGGGAGGTGAAAATAAATGCATCCAAAAAATGAAATTGGGTAAATAATCAGTTAAGCTTGTTCCTTTTCTTATCCCTTGTATTTTATTCTGTGGCATTAAAAATATCCATTTCAGGGCTTCCCTGGTGGTGCAGTGGTTAAGAATCCGCCTGCCAATTCAGGGGACATGGGTTTGAGCCCTGGTTCGGGAAGATCCCAGATGCCGTGGAGCAACTAAGCCTGTGTGCCACAACTACTGAGCCTGCACTCTAGAGCCCATGAGCCACAACTACTGAGTGCGAGTGCCACAACTACTGAAGTCTGCGGGCCTAGAGCCCATGCTCTGCAACCAGAGAAGCCACCGCAATGAGAAGCCCACGCATCACAATGAAGAGTAGCCCCCGCTCGCTGCAACTAGAGGAAGCCCACGTGCAGCAATGAAGACCCAACCCAGCCATAAATAAATAAATAAATAAATAAAATTAAAAACAAAACCGAAAAAATATCCGTTTCATAATTATATTTGCTAGATTAACTCACAAATCTTCACAAAGTAGTGGTAAGGTTTTTCATGAGCAACATGCTTCACATGTTCTCATCTGTTTAAAGCTATTGTCTTCACTTCTTTTCTCTTTCCACTACATTGGACATGGTATCTCCTCCCTCACCCCTAGCCTTTTTTTCTCATTAAGATTGCAGGTTCATGAGTTCCATTATTTAAGCTCAGACAAAGAAAAGATGTAATTGAGATCCTTCCTAAAGAGTAGAGCTCAGACAAATATGCATTTCTTTTCTTTCTTTCTTTCTTTTTTTTTTTTTTTTTGGTCTCTCATCTTTTCCATGTGATGAATAGGAATAGTTTGTGGCAGATCCCCCTGTGCTCACACTCTGATACACAGCTGGTGAATTGTTTAGCACTCGGCATGTGGCCTGACCTGCACCAACACCCAGAGCTGGGGCCAGGGCACATAGCTTCTGTCATAGCTGCATGCAGAAAACACACAAAGCTTAATTTGGAAAGTGAGAGAAAGGATAAAAATATCTAAGTATCAAATATTCAAATTTCTTTCTATCAACCTGCTTTCTTTATATATGGGAAATCTTACATTCCCATTATCTACCTAACTACAATTTCCAATTGATTAAGTAGGTTATTTTGCATTTTCATAAAAAAATGAAACATCACAATAACTCTCCTGTCTGAGGGTTTTTTTATTTTCCTATTTTTTGAAAATAGGAAAACACAAGTAAACACACAAATTCACCTTCTCTATCTAGACTACTGGAGAGTGATTATTTTTCAAAATGATAATCTGAAAATGTACCACATGTTCAAGCATAAAAAAATAGCTTGTTTTGGTATTCATTAATCTAATACAATTGAATTTGGTTTCATTAATATTCTTTAGAATATTCTTATTCAACAAAAATTTGAACAAAAATGAATTTAGCTACATTTCATAAGAAAATCAATTTGGTGAAGACATCCTTATTCCCTGAGCATTTGGTTCAGTTTTCATAATTTACTATCTATCCCTGAAGCTATCTTTCAGACATGGCATTTTAAAAGTTTCATTCCTATAAAATTCAAAGAAACATATTTTTTACATAGGAAAACTATTTTTCAGTTCTGCCATATTTTCAACTGTGATATCAAATAGCTTATGTTTTGGGGGTAAAAGAATGCATTCAGTGAGAGATCTACACCCCTCATTAATGTGACTGTTTCATTTTCTGGACTGTATCCTGTCTGTTACTCTTCTGCATTCAGATATTCAGATAAATTATCTATTTTCACAAGCTCAGTGAAGAATTATTAGTTGTATATTTAGGCATATTCAGCAACTCTGAAATATCCTTAGGCACATATGAGCTCTTTGTTAAGAACCTTCTGCAGATGAATAGGAGGGAACAGTTTTTGGTTTGTCTACTATCGTACAAAATACCACATAATAATAATCACAATTATCAATTATCTCCTTTTTTCATTAAACATTTCACTGAAAATATATTCATGATCAAGTACTTTTGTTGAGTAGCATTGACCATTTGTTCTGATTTTTAATTCAAAAAGGGTTTGCCATAATTGCTGCCTTATATACCAAACTGATGTTTTAAAATAGATGTAGCATCTTCCGTTTTTCGTTTTTCAGAACACAGAAACAAGTAAGAAATAAAGGAACTGCAACACCTTCAAAGGATATCAAATTAGCACATTCACATTTAGCTTTTGAATTTAGCTATAAGGGCCCTTGGGCTTATTCTTTGGTTTCGATAAGAGCCAATGCTTGCTTTCCAGATGTTGCTATTGCTTTACTTTCATGACTCATAATTCTGCAGTAGCATGTGTAATGCTATTTGTGCACATACTTTGGTGATAGTACTACCTAACTAGTAAATGGGGATACTGTCACTAGGACACAGCAAACTACTACTAACTCCTCTCACCTGCAAAGATTTCCTACAGGCTTCCCTTTCCCTTAAAAACTGGTGGATTGCTTACAGCTACTGTAGGGGAGGAAAAAATAATTTTCCCTCTACCCTTCCGAGTTCTTGGATGAGACCTTCCCCCACGTAATAAAAGACAGATTAACAAAAGAAGAACAAACAGAACTTTATTAACATGTATATTTCATGTATACACGGGAGATACCCGGGAAAACTGAGTAACTCCCCAAGACGGCCAAGTCATCACCTTCAATAGATACCATCTTCAGTTAAAGACAAAAGAAAGATGTTGGGTGTGGGGTGAACCAGTTATGGGAGGTGACCGGGAAAAGCACAGTAAACAAGGGTAAGGTTTGTTATGCAGATTTAAGTAGGCACCTTTTCCATTGATAAGATCCTGTTGTGATTTAGTCTTTCTTCCTTTCTTGGTACAGAAAGGGAGACACTTACAAGTGGAGATTTACTCTATAAATGTAAATTTCCCTTACAAAAGAGCAGCTTCTCTGTTTTCAGAGCATCTCCTGTGTCTGCTGTTTGTCAAAATAATTAGCTCAAAATAATTTATATGCCAAAGAGGCATATTTTGGGGTGGCATGTTCTGCTACACTTCACTACCTTAGTTCCTGTGGGAGAATTCGGAGTCTATTTAACTCTACACGTAGAATTTGACTAGTCTCTGAAATGAATACTCAATTTAAAATATGTTACAAAATGTTCAAATGAAAAGCCTGTATACACGTACACAATCACTATATGTATACCAGGTTTTTCAGTGATAAAAGAAAAAAATTAGTGATAGAACTGCACCCCATGAACGGAAATTCAGCTCTCAGACCGCTCCATTTCTCCTTATCGGGAAGTAACAGAGAGCAGGTTCTCTGGGTGTGTACACTTAGGAATAAGAAGGAATCATTGGCACAGATTCCTCTCTATGGCACACTTGTAAAGCTACTGTTGACTTAAAAAAAATGTACAGTGTGAGAGCTGTGAGTTAAGTTTTATTTGGGGCAAAGTGAGGACTTCAGCCCAGGACACAGCATCCCAGATAGCTCTGAGAAACTGATCCAAAGAAGCAGTGGAGAAGGTCAGTATATATGTGATTTTGGTGAAGGGGGAGTACATGCAATTGAACAGATATTTTTTTGCAGAAGATTTCTGCTAGTCACCAAGAGCAGTCATCACCATGAATGATTTTAGTGTTTTTCTGGATATGAGGAGATACAAGAATTGGGCTCATAAAATCGGCTCCTAAAAACATCTAACTATCTGAAAACCTGTTCTGCCAGTTTTTCCCAGAGCGCAGAGTGCCTCATTTCTGCTCTCCCCCTGAACTCCTTTCAGGGGGTGTTGAAAATCAGCATCTGCTGTAGCACCTGATTTAATCCTTGTAGAGGTAGATGGCGAGTGCCAATGGCGAGTGCCAAATTGTAGTTGACAGGGTTCCCTCATGGTCATAAATTTGACAATGCTTTGGGAGGTATTTCATGACCATTTCATCCCACGGTGCTAGGAAGGCTCATTCCTAGGTCTGGCGAAGATAGGCCACTCAGTGTGCTATTACTGGACTAGGTCTTATAAACAATTGCTAAAGGTAGCTCTGGACCACCTGCTTTACTAATCTGTTATAGTCCAAGAAAAATTCCCTCTTGTTGTATCTTTCCATACCCAGAGTTACACTATTACAATCATTGATCTCATATAAAACTATGTATTTTTGTTGGAGGCTCAGTCACACATTTGGTAATGCCAGAAACAACAATCTTGTAAAACAGGCAAAATACAAATAACATAGCTAGCAGTATTATTAAAGTCATAAGTAAGAATTAAGCCAAGAACTTCCATTAGGTGCAGCCCAGTATATTCTCAGGTCGTCTGACTTAGTCTGTTCTGTACCAGTCCTTATCTTTCAGGAAAATTATATTTTGACACGGTCCATAATGCTCCCAGCCCAATTTCCTAGTGTTGCTAGGCTGGTTATCCTTAGTATAATTTGATTGTTCCCAAGATAAAGGGGGGCGTTAAAACTTAAATGACCGCAGCCTGTTGTTAACACATAAATCCATCCCATAATTTTGGGAGGTTTTATTCCTTGGCTGAAATATTGCTTGTTGCTCTGATTGAGCTTGACTAACTTTAGAGGAAAATTCATTTTTTATGGCCAGGGTCAGAGCAAGTATTATTAATTGGCTAGGTGAGGGAATCCGCTGAACAGGACTATAATTTCTTTCCTCTAGAATAAATTTCCTAAGGGTCATCCAATTAGAGCCCTGGAGGGGAGAAATCCACCAAGATAACCCAAAAGTACTAGACACAGGTAATTGGCTGCAAACCCAACAGTTGGATTGATTTTTTTTTAACATCTTTATTGGAGTATAATTGCTTTACAATGGTGTGTTAATTTCTGGTTTATAACAAAGTGAATCAGCTATACATATACATATATCCCCATATCTCCTCCCTCTTGCGTCTCCCTCCCACCCTCCCTATCCCACCCCTCTAGGTGGTCAAAAAGCACCAAGCTGATCTCTCTGAGCTATGTGGCTGCTTCCTACTAGCTATCTATTTTACATTTGGTAGTGTATATGTCCATGCCACTCTCTCACTTCGTCCCAGCTTACCCTTCCCCCTCCCCAAATCCTCAAGTCCATTCTCTACGTCTGAGTCTTTATTCCTGTCCTGCCTCTAGGTTCTTCAGAACCATTTTTTTTTTTTAGATTCCATATATATGTGTTAGCATACGGTATTTGTCCCTCTCTTTCTGACCCACTTCACTCTGTATGACAAACTCTAGGTCTATCCACCTCACTACAAATAACTCAGTTTCGTTTCTTTTTATGACTGAGTAACACTCCATTGTATATATGTGCCACAACTTCTTTATCCATTCATCTGTCAATGGACACTTAGGTTGCTTCCATGTCCTGGCTATTATAAATAGAGCTGTAATGAACATTGTGGTACATGACTCTTTTTGAATTATGGTTTTCTCAGTGTATATACCTAGTAGTGCAGATTGATTTTTAAAATTAGCATAGGATCGTGCCCATGATAGGAAAACATTTGATTCATATGCAAAGCTCTAAGAAGTCAAGAAAATATTGTAAATGATCCTACAAGTCAGGTCTAGGATCTTGGGCAACCTGTCTACTTCTGATGTCATCTTCTTCTTGTCCTAGTGTGAGTGTAATTTCCCCTCTGGTAAGTGTCCTTTCATCTAGGTTGGAGATAGTCCTTTAGATTATGTCTCTTCCAGTATGCATAATCCCCTGGTTGCAAGTCATGGGATTCTGATTTTCGTCCAAAGGTAGATTACTGAGATAAGCTTCAGAAACAAACTTAGAGTGTCCTTTTAATAATTCAATTTAACTTTACATCAATATAACATAACAGCAAGGAACTGTCTGGGAAGTTAGTAAATACAGACCTCCATTAACAAAACTGGGATTTAACATTCATTGAAACATCTTTTTCTCTCTAAAATTACCCTCATTTCTACCATATATAACCAAATTAAGACTAATTTGTTTGCAAAATAAATCTGGTCTAATAAACTTGGCCTGATGATTTATATAACTATAATTGATCATATAGGCTTTTTGCTTGCTGAAACTGTTATAAGGAGTCTCAAACTGGACTTTTAAAAGACCTCTCAGGGCTAGGAAAGTCACACCAAGGGCTTATCACAGATTTCACCTAACAAATCTAGGTGAATTCTTCCCTTTTCAAGGTCCCCAAAATACCTTGAGATTTCTATACCTACTAGTGAGGTAGCCTTCCTAATTTATCTGATAAAGCTGATGGGAACCTAAGAGTTTCCAGTGTCTGGAGGGAACAGATAAAAAAGATAAATGTTTCAATTCTGCTTACAAAGGTATAATTTACCAATTACTGTAAGTCATAATTAGTTTGAGGGGAAGGTTTACCTTACACCTGGAAAACACAGATTTAAACCAGTAATTTTTCAGATAGAAACCATAAAATTTATAACCATATTCACCAGTTTACCCAGTCCTATGTAACTAATACTTTTTGTTAACAGCTTTATGAAGCCATCAGGTTTTTCATTAGAATTCTTTAGTTTCCTACCCAGTTCAGCATTATGGTCTGAAAGTCAGAAACTTGTATTTATTCAAAAGCCCTTTCTATAAATCTTCTTGAAGAGGAAGCATTTTTGCCAAGGCATCAGAGTGAAACCGTGTCTATAATGACAAAAGACTTAAGGCATGTTTAAAATCTGCTTACAATGCAATGCAACTGACAAAGCAACTTGGTTAATGCTGTGACGTACAACACTTTAAGATAATAACTAGAATTATGACTGATAACATTTTACCAGGACATGTCAGAATTTTAGGAACTGCATATAATTTCTAGAATATCTATAATAATAACATTTACCTTACACTAAAACCTAAGAAGATTTATTACTCATTTGACAATACTTCCCATGTAACAATGTACCAAATGAACCTATTTTATAATCTCTCTTTGGGATGTTTCAGGGGCACTTTGAAGCATCCTAAAGTTAGCTAGAGGTCAAAAGGACTTCATTAGAATTTGATTTAGGAAGTTTTGTCAAAAAATATCAAAAAGGATTTAGAACACTCAGTCAGGCAGGATCACAGGTCACTGTGAAACAATAGTTATTCACTTAGCCAAAGTAACAATAAAAGATTTCAAAGGCAAATACAGAACAGATCACTTAAAAGGTAAAAAAACTTGAAATCTGTTATCAAAGGCAGTTCAACATTTTAAGAAATCTTGTCCTCTTAAGAGAGAGAGAAGCCACATTCAAGTTTTGCACCATCTTACTTTTAAAATTAATTTACTCAATTAAATTTATTTTAAACTTAGTTAATCCTGACCATGCACAAAACTCTTTTCTCAGGGTCCTCTTTCCACAAACCCTTTGTCACTTTCTATATCCAGCATTTTATTTTCCCATTCAGAAACAGCCACCTGTAAGTCAGACCTACTTCCTTTTCCCTTAATAAAATGTAATTCCATTCTTCATGCCTTCTTTACTGAAAACACACATCTTACTTTCCTTAAGCAATTATGAACTGTCTTTTATGTTAGCTTTCTGTAGATTGGTGAACATAAATACCAGTGATATTTTCTAAAAACACTTGCTTTCTTTAGATAAAGTGGCACCAAACATATTCATTAATAGTCCTAAATACCTTTTGTTTCTCTGTAAAAGTAAGCCAATGTTCAGTAATTAATGTTTCAGTATCTTATTTTACTTGGGAATGACCTAGCTATTCAATAAGCTTCCATCACTTAATTTAGCACAACTCTAGAACTGCAAGTTACCAGAATCTGGAGACACTATTGTAGATAGACATTCCTAAAGCAAAATTATTCTTAATAGAGTTTATCTGAAAGCTCTTATCTCATTTACGTTTTCTTTCCTTAACAAGTTTCTTCACATCAAGTTACTCTCCTTGCTGACAAATTTGTAACAGATATAACAAGATTTTATTTAGTTTATATTACACCTAGGCATAATAAAAGTATTATACTTAATGCTGATGACTCTAGAAACATGTCTATATTAATTAGATCAACAAACTTAGACATTAATACCAAATATTAATACTGAATATTTCCCAGTTCATGTGAACCTGAAATTTATTTAGCTTAATTTCTCTTGTGTTTAGAATTGTTTGATTTGTAAGCGCTTACTTTTCTTTAAGCCAATTAAATAGAGCTCATTTACAAATTAACCACAGCAATATTATCCAAAGACACAGACACATACTGAGACATACATATATCCAGACAGACACAAGAGATCTAGCTGCATTTTCTATACTTAGTCATGAATCAGGTATCATAATATAAAACTCACTGGTTTATAAATAACAGTTGGAATAAGAAACAATTTTAAAAGGCTTCTTCCAGTTTTTTTTTCTTCTCAATCTCAGGAATTAGAGATGGTCTAGATAAGACAAGTGTTCCTGAGACCTCTGGTCTCAAGGCACAGGGAGAGAAAATCAGGTTCTCCTATTAGGACTTATTCCCTTAGGGTCAGAATTCTGAAGAGAATTTTTCTTTTCCTTCAAGCTAGCTTTCTCTACTGGTTGGGAATTAAATGGGGGTCGGTTAAACTTCGACTGGCATTGTGTACTTAATTGGTGCAATTGAAGGTTCATAATTTTCGTAGATACCTCCTTTTCTTTCTTTTTAATGGTTTTGAAAAGTTGGTCTGATATAGTTTCAAGTAATTAATTATTGGTATCCTGCAAAGAAGTTACTCTATCATTTCCTCTTTTAGAAGCTTCTAGATACCAGTCAAAGTAAGCATTCCATTCAGTCTCTTTGATCTTACATCCGGCTTTATTTTTTTCCTGTGTGTGCAAAAATATTAATTTTGGAATATCAAAAGAACCCCAATTTGGTTTTTTTAGGTTGAGATCTCCTTTAGTATAAGTTCCCCAATTAAGTAGGTACTTGCAAGTATGAGTTTTTGTACATACATAAACCTGGCTGGAGTGTTAGTCAGAGGCTGGCTTCCTGACGCCCCTTGTTTCTGTGTTTGAGAGGCTCTATTTCCTAGCTTAAAGTTGAATTTGTCAGGGATAAAATTTACTAATAAAGTTGTGTGGTGGGCCAGGGTGCTGCTTGTGAGCTTAACTCCTCTAGGCATCACCCCAGAGTCGTTTCAGCCCTCTTACTTGTCTCAGTTTCTCCCTTTGGCGGTCTAAGACCACCGCGGGTGCTCGGATCGCTGAGTGGCTAATTCTTATCTGCAACCTCTGGACGAGCAAGTGTTTAATTAATGAATGGGTTTCCCTATGGGACCACTGCACGGTATGAGGACTCTGCCTCCACCATTCCTGTAAATTTCTCAGTCACCTGAGAAAGCTGTAACCGGCCGGGAGGAGTCTTGTCCCTTTTCTTTGCAGCAAAGCTCTCATGTAATATCTTCATTTCTATCCCGACAAATTCTATTAAGGCAGCTGAATTGAGGAAAAGCATCAGATCAGCCTCTTACCTAACCACTCAGCACAGACCACTCAAGTCTCCTACAACTGAGCAAACCCTGATGTCTTTCAACCCTCCCCCATTATCTTTCACCTGGGTGCATATTCCCTGGTATCTTTCAACCAAGCCCTACCCAGTATTTTTCCACTGGGTATTTCCCTGGTATCTTTCAACCAGGGGCCCCCCAATATCTTTCAACTGGGAGGAGGCAGGTACCTGCTACACCACCAAATAAAACTCAGGGTCATCAACCAATACGGGAGATCTGAGAACCAGGAGAGACTTACCCAAATTTGTCTGGACTCTCCAAGGAGGCAGATGGGCACAAGTAGCCTCTGCTGGTACCAAGGCTCCAGTTCCTCGTAGAGTTCAGGTGAAGGAGAGATGTCCACTCTGGGTCCCTTCGTGGTCGCCATAATAACTGTCAACATAAAAAAAATGCACAACGTGAGAGTTGCAAGTTAAGGTTTATTTGGGGCAAAATGAGGACTGCAGCCTGGGAGATGGCATCCCAGATAGCTCTGAGAAACTGTTCCAAAGAGGCAGTGGGGAAGGTCAGTATATATGTGATTTTGGTGAGGGGGGAGTACCTGCAATCGAGTGCATATTTTTTTGCAGAAGATTTCTGCTAGTCACCAAGAGCAGTCATCACCATGAATGATTTTAGTGTTTTTCTGGATATGAGAAGATACAAGAATTGGGCTCATCAAATTGGCTCCTAAAAATATCTAACTATCTGAAAACCTGTTCTGCCAGTTTTTCCCAGAGCACAGAGTACCTCATTTCTGCTCTCCCCCTTGAACTTTCAGGGGTTGTTGAAAATCAGCATCTGCTGCAGCACCTGATTTAATCCTTGTAGAGGTAGATGGCAAGTGCCAATGGCGAGTGCCAATTTGTAGTTGACACTACAATTGCACATTTATTTAATTTGTTATTATTAATATAGGAAGGCAAAATATAGGACCAGGTAGTTCTGTAAAGACAGAAGTCAGCACTTTGGGTTGCCATCAGAAGCAAGTATGTGAACTGAGTTCATTATAGTTCACAGTTGTTAGATGCTCCCATGGTCAATGCCTAAAAGCAATCAAGCTGCTGTGTCTGGTGTTATTGGAAACTTTTAGACACTTTTCAGGAATATGCTTAAGAATAATGCCTAGTGGTAGAGGGAAAGAACAACCCAGAGAATATTTCCATATTAACATATGTGGAAAGGAGTGCTCCTAGTCAGAAGCATCATCTCACGTGCTTCATTCATTCATTAACTTATTCAATAAACACATACTGAGCCAGATACTGTTCTAGGTTGTGTGAATACAGCAGTGAATAAAGAACACAAAAATCCCTGCCCTCATGGAGCTTACATTCTAGTGAGGGAAGATGGACCATAAACAAAATAAGTAAGTAAAATAAATAGTATAAGTGATAAGTGCTATGGAGAAAAAAAATATGAAGGGGGATAAGAAGTTGTGTTTATGGAGGTTGTAATATTAAATAGGATGGTCAGGAAATGCCTTTATGAGAAGTGACATTTGAGCAAAGGCATGAAGGGGATGAGGGCATCAGCTATGGAGAAAGCTGGTGGAAAAGTGTCATAGGGAGAGAAAACCAAATACAAAGGCTTTGAGGTTGGGAGAGTGGCTGGTGCCTTAGTGAACAGGAGGCCAGAGTATTAAAGGTTGGGGGCGGGGAGGTGGGAAAATTGTGCATGGCTAGGAAGGAGCTATCATTAAAATTTTGGCTTTTTATGTGACTAAGATGGGAAGCCACTTGCAGGGTTATGAACAGAGGAGTGAAGTGGTGATTTGACTTATTTTTTATTTTTTTGGCTGCGTCGGGTCTTAGTTGCGGCACGCAGGATCTTTCATTGAGGCATGAGGGATCTTTTATTCATTGCAGTGTGTGGGCTTTTCGTTGCAGCACTCGGGCTTCTTTCTAGTTGTGGTGTGCAGGTCTTCTCTCTCTAGTTGTGGCGCGTGGGCTCCAGGGTGCCGGGCTCTGTAGTTTGTGGCTCGCAGGCTCTCTTGTTGAGGTGAGTGATCTCAGTAGTTGTGGTGCGCGGGCTTAGTTGCCCTGCAGCATGTGGGATCTTACTTCCTGGACCAGGGATTTAACCCACGTCCCCTGCATTGGAAGGCAGATTCTTAACCATTGAACCACTGGGTAAGACCCTGGCTTATGTTTTAAATATGAATCACTCTGGTTGCTGTTTTGAGAAAAGACAGTAGAGGGCAAGAGTGGAAGCAGGAAATAGGGAGACCCGTTATGCTGGTGATAGATGATGGTTGCTTGGAACAGTATAGTGTAAAGGTGTAAAGTGGTTGGATTTGGAGTATATATTGAATGAGCAAAATTGGAGGTGGAGTGTGAGAGAAATGGAAATATCAAAATCGTCAAATATTCTACATAGTTCTTAAGTTATTCCTCACTTTAAGTGTTAGAAACATTTCTAAAAAGTTGCATATATAACTGATTCACATTTGAAATCTATCAGAGCAATTTATTGTTTACAATAAACGCATAATGAATCTATAAGAAAAAGACTTTTAAAATAATTTATGGATTCCCTAATTTCTGTTTTTGGTGTCATTGTTTATATATATTATTGATTTTTCATACATAAAATGTAAGATCCATTTATTTATTTAATTTTTCTAGCTTTATTGAAGTATGATTGACAAATAAAAATTGTATATATTTATGTTGTACAATGTGGTTTTTTAAAAGATGTACAACATGGTGATTTAATATACATATACATTGTGAAACAATTACCAAAATGACATTAATTAACACATCCATCACCTTACTTAAGATCTACTGTCTTAGCAAATTTCTGGTAATACAGTATAGTACTATTAACTATAATCATCATACTGTACATTAAATCTCCAGAAATTATTCATCTTATAACTGGAAGTTTGTACCCTTTGACCAACATCTACCCATATCCCGCACTCCCTAGCCTTTGGCAACCACTGTTCTACTCTCTTGTTCTATGAGTTCAACTTTTTTAGATTATACATATAAGTGTCATCATACAGTATTTGTCTTTCTGTGTCTGGCTTATTCACTTAGCACAACGTCCTCCAGGTCCATCCATGTTGTCATAAGTGGCAGAATTTCCTTCTTTTTTATGAATAATATTCCATTGTATATATATATATCATATTTTTTTTATCCATTCATCTGTTGACAGACACTTAGGTTGTTTCCATATCTTGGCTATTGTGAATAATACTTCAGTGAACATGGGTGTGTAGATATCTTTTGGAGATAGTGATTTCATTTCCTTTGGATATATACCCAGAAGTGGGGGTGTTGCTGGATCATATGGTGGTTCTATTTTATTTTTTTGCAGTGCATGGGCCTCTCACTGCTGTGGCCTCTCCCGCTGCGGAGCACAGGCTCCGGACACGTAGGCTCAGCGGCCATGGCTCACGGGCCCAGCCGCTCCGCGGCATGTGGGATCTTCCCGGACCGGGGCACGAACCCACGTCCCCTGAATCGGCAGGCGGACTCTCAACCACTGTGCCACGAGGGAAGCCCTGTAAGATACTTTTAATTTCTTTAATACCTTTTGAAAATAAGGACTACCTTTCTCGAGTGGAGTTATAGAAGTCTATTCTCAATGACAGAGCAACAATTCAAATATATCTATGTTTTATATAAGATGGCACAGAAAGAGGTTAGCTGGCTGCTAAGGCTATATCTTACAGGATGTCTATACATGGTAGGGGGGTGGAGAGTCTTAGTGCTTATAGAGTCTTCTTATCAGGGACTTGAGAGGCAATGTTCACAATGAAAAATATGCTAGACAAAAGTCTCCTTTGGGGGACTTCCCTGGTGGCACAGTGGTTAAGAATCCGCCTGCCAATGCAGGGGACACGGGTTCGAGCCCTGATCCAGGAAGATCTCACATGCCAAGGAGCAACTAAGCCCGTGTGCCGCAACTACTGAAGCCCACGTGCCTAGAACTGGTGCTCCACAACAAAAGAAGCCCGCGCACCGCAACGAAGAGTAGCCCCTGCTCGCCGCAACTAGAGAAACACGGTGTGCAGCAGCCAAATAAGTAAGTAAATAAATTTATACATATTAAAAAAAAGTCTCCTTTCTTATAAAGGAAGCATGAAGGACTGAATTATCTTAATGGGCTAGTGTAATCCAATTATAATAATTAGACACATCCATTGCTTCTATAGGGATGGAGCTGTCAAGAAGAATGGAATCCTCCTTCAATCCTCTCAATTGCATGGCACTGGGGAAATGGACAAATTGCTATACTCCAAGTACCTTACTTTAATATATCTCCTTATCAGTCACCAAGACTTTTCTTCCATTTCAAATTTCCTCATGAAAGAAAAGTTTAAATGGCCTTGATTATAGTTCATTGTTATATTTTAAATTGACACCTTGTTTTATTTATTTATTTATTTAAATTTTTGGCTGCGTTGGGTCTTCGTTGCAGTGTGCAGGCCTCTCATTGCAGTGGCTTCTCTTGTTGCAGAGCAGGGACTCTAGGCACGCGGGCCTCAGCAGTTGTGGCACGTGGGCTCAGTAGTTGTGGCTCGCGGGCTCTAGAGCACAGGCTCAGTAGCATGTGGGATCTTCCCAGACCAGGGCTTGAACCCATGTCCCCTGCCTTGGCAGGTGATTCTTAACCACTGAGCCACCAGGGAAGTCCCGACACCTTCTTTTGAAGGGGTTGCTTCTGACTTAGGGAACTTCTAGTCCAATGTCAACATGCTCAGAAGTCATTTCTTACACGGGCATTTTCCTGAGACTATTTTCCCAGGTGATTAATCTTATCCATTTGGTTTCAATTATTTTAATTTTCTCATCAGACCACAACATTCCTGACCTCATCTAAAAATGTTGGGGGTATATTGTATTTGGAGCCTATAGTTCTTTTGACTGAGTACAGTTCCCATGGAGACATTTATTTATTTTTAATGTATATAATGCATTTCAAACCACTAAAGGATTAAGACTTTCACATTCTTAATTTTAGCTAAATACATCCTGAGTTACTGCCAGGTCTTACCCACACTAAGGTATATTCAAAAGCTGTTCCTCTGGGATTAGTCACGTCTCACTGACTTCACTTACTGATTAACAGGCTGAGTAAAGGTCAGTTGCTTTTGAGCAGGCCAATGAAGTGTTTCCATGCATTTAAGCAATTTCTCAAATTGTAATATGAAACCTGCCGAAGAAAGATTATACGTGGGAACCAAGACAGATTTCTTTAGTTTCAATTCGCTACATTAAATCCTGTCTTGTCTCAATTTAGTTAGATTTTTAGTGCTGAAAGGATAACCAAAATGTTAGAAGTTTTGAAGTTAAAAATACAACCACTTTAGATTCCTCTAAAATAAAGAACACAAAACAAAATGGCCATTTGAGGACATCAATAGAAGTACTTTCCCATATTTCTTTATTAACATTTCTAAGATTACAGCTTATATATACCACTTATATTTTGTGAGACTATTTTAGATTTCCAAATGCTCTCATATTTTTATCTTTTCTGTACTATAACCACCAGCTATACTTTGTAGTACTTGAAAAATTATACTATTGTTGTGGATTTTAAAAATTGGGTAGTTTTTATATATAGATTCCTCTGATAATATGTTCCTAAAGGTGTAGAATGATTTAAACTTGTTTTGGAGTTCAGAAACTGAACATTACCTGAGTACTATGGCTGATCCATTATATTTTAATGTGCAAGCCTTTTAATGATGAATTTCCAAACCACTCTATGGGAGTTACCATGGACACTAAGAGGCACTCCACTGCCAAATCAGATAGATAGAAAAACGGTTCTTTTAATATATTTCAGGTATCTGCAGCCTCCCAGAACGGGTTCTGTCACAAATAAATCGGACTTAGCCTTAATTTATCAGAGATTTTCTGACAGCATTTCAGCTACACATATTTGTTTCATTCTCTTCTGCATTCTGCCTCAGTTCGTATTTTATCTTTGTGAGAGGCATTACAGTAAAGACGCATGATAATTTCCTAAATGTTAGTTAGCTGAGACAGTAAGACCTGTTTTCAGCATTGGACTGGCAGATAAGGAAAGGAGAGATTTGTTTAGTGTGTCTCCTCCACAGGGAGATCTATTGAATCTTGGAGAGAAAGACTTATTTCTGCCTATACCCTTTCATTTGGTAAGTGTAATCCTGCATGCATTCTTCTTGTTGTAATTTTGTGGTTGTTGCTATATATACTCCAAAATCATGAATTTAAAATCTATTCATGTTCTTCACAGGATCTTCTTTGATAGGGATTCATTATGTAATCCAGTTGATAGACTTATGAAGCCTATTCTTCCCTGAAGAAGTTTGATATATTGAGGGAATATCATTGTTATTATTTTTACCATAACACGTATTTTGCTTTCTAAAAATCTCTTTTAATTAAATGTAATGTAATAAATGAGGACAAAATAGGGTTGGCTCTCTACTTGTTATACAATAGTGAGATATTTTCATATATTATCAAATACTTCTCAAATATTTTAATAAATTTATATTCATGTATTACAATTTTGCTTCTATAGTAGTGTTCTAAAGCTGATCTATGATGTTGAGTTAATCAAGGCACTGACAAAAATTTATGTCTTTTCCTCAGTCTAGTCATTTAATTATTTTTATCTTTAGACAAACTAAAATTTTTATTACTATTAGGCCTACACAAATTTAAATCCCATCTCTATGAACCACTCTATGTCTCTTTTAGAGATTATGACCTTAAACATACCTAATTCAGCAAAGTGTTATGTAGCATTATTCTTTGCCTTACCATATCAAGTATCTTTATTTAGGCCACTTGTTCAGAATTTCACCTATATTGGCAAGACTATTGCTTGTTTTCATTTCTTCGGCATTACTGTACCAACGGATACGTTAGGAAGATAGGCAGACAGCTGGCGAACAGACTCATTCCCTGCCTCGGGGCTTACAAAGCAATTCACCAAATTTATCTTTCCCTAGTTCGTTTCACATCATCACTGTTTCCAAATTGCCTGCTTTTGCCCTCTAAGGATTTGAGGATGTCTAATATATAAAAGCAGTTGAAAGTAAACTTGTACTTCATCAGTTTTGATATGAGTTGACAGGGTTTTCTTTTACGAAATTCTGTACTATGCTTCCTTGTTTTTGATTGACTCATCTTCCTTTTAGTTTTAATTATATCATACAACTCTAATTTCAAAGATTATTATTATGAAGGTTGTAAACAACATATTTCCTAATACTCTGAATTATATATTTTCAGCATTAATCTCAATACAACATTAGAATTTTTTAAATGGCCTTTTAATTAATCTTTTTGGTTTGTGTGAAATCAGAATCACAGTTACAGAAATAGAGAGAATGTTGAAATCATTACCAAGT
Organism: Orcinus orca; assembly: GCF_937001465.1. Taxonomy (NCBI): domain Eukaryota; kingdom Metazoa; phylum Chordata; class Mammalia; order Artiodactyla; family Delphinidae; genus Orcinus; species Orcinus orca. The sequence continues at coordinate 100,259,168 of NC_064580.1, read as the reverse complement.
GTTGAGGCAACTGGCGATCTCATGCAAAGGAGGAGAAAAGCCAGGGTCAGTGGTATCGAGCCACAACTGTAAATTACATTAGAGTAGGGAGATAAGGTGATGCTTTAGAGCCAAGAGCAACAAAGCCTCATGATAATAATGACAGCCACTATTTGTGGACCCTCACTATGTCCCAGGTATTATACTCATTATATAGTTATCCCTTTTAGCACTAACAGTGGGATAGGTATGTGCCAAAGTCCCCATTTTGTGGATTTATTGTTCAGTCAACAAATATTAACTGAGTAATAAAGATGTGCCAGGTTCTAGTGAACAAGACTTTTGTCCTCATGGAGCTTATGATCTAGTGGTGATGAACCACTTACTGAGTCTTAGGCTGTATAACTAGCTTAAGATCAGTCTGTGTGGATCCACATCCACATATTGTATTTACCTTCTATCAATAGTTTATATTATGGTGGCTATGAGGTAGTAATCAGAAACCAGGTGGTAGTAACAGGAAACTTTGTGCCAGAGATCAAAGCCAGTTGGACACTGGATAAGCAGGTAAGTTTGCAGAACATTGCTGTTGAAAGTCAGAGCAAAAGACTGTTCTGTGTACTAAGGAATGGTTTTTTGTATACTGAATATTTGATCATATTATTTCCTGTATTAGAACCCTTCAATGGTTCCACGTTGCCTTTGGGGTAAAAGCCAAACTTTTAATAATAATCTATGTGGCTCAGAGAGGTTGGACACTGTATACCATTTCAGTCCATTTTGTATCTCCTGCTCTAGCCATTCTGAACTACCTTCATTTCCTTGAATGGGCGTGCTGTCTCTTGCCCCCTGCAATTTGCACAAGCTCTTCCCTCCCTTGCCTTGCTAACTCCTGCTAATCATTGAGTTCTCAGCTTAGATAGTATCTCTTCCAGAAAGCTTTCCCTGACTCCCAAGTCCAATTAGGTACCCTTTCTCTATGTCCCCTTAGCACCTTATATTCCTCCACCACAGCACTTACCACTCTATAACTGTTGCAGGAAGGGGGACCCCTTCCAGCGCCCGAGAGTGGGCTCTTGTCTAACACTCGGAAATGAATTGCCTGAGGAGACACATGAGCTGACAAAGCAAGAGACTTTATTCAGAAGGGGCACCCAGGTGGAGAGCAGGAGGGTAAGGGAACCCAGGAGGATTGCTCTGCCACATGGCTCACAGTCTTGGGTTTTATGGTGATGGGATTAGTTTCTGGGTTGTCTCTGGCCAATCACTCTGACTCAGGGTCCTTCCTGGTGGTATGTGCATCACTCAGCAAAGATGGTTTCCAGCAAGAAGGATTCTAGGATGTTGGTAGGACATATGGACTCGTGCCTTCTCTGTCCTTTTTACCTTTCCCGAATTCTTCCAGTTGTTGGTGGTTGTTAGTTCCACATTCCTTACCAGGACCTCCTGTTGCAAGGTAACTCATGCAAATGGTTACTGTGGTGCCTGGCCAGGGTAGGTGGTTTCAGTCAGTGGTTCCCCTAACAAATCCCCCCTGAGAGACTTCATACTCAAGATACTTCTTGGGAATTGGGGTGGAGGTCTCTTTCTTCTGTAACTATTTCCTGCTGAGAGTGGGCGTAGTCCTGCCTAGTAGAGTAGAAGTCTCTTTCCACCTGATCTAAATTGAGGTATTCTGTTCCCGAAACTGACTTTCACCCTCATAGTAACAACAATTTAGCCTGAAAATATTGGACTCTGTCAGAGATGAACCTGGTAAGCAGTTGAAACAGACAAAGGCCAAACAGGAGGCTAACAGGATGGTCATCACTGGGCCCAGAAAAGGAAGGCAAAATTTGGGGTGAGGGCTGCAGGGTGTGTGACTTTTTTCTGATTGGTTGGTAGTGAGGTAATAGGGTGGTGCTCCAGGAATCTTGCCCTCAACCTGAAGTTACAATCCTCCACCTGGGTGGGGGCCTTAGTTCCTGCAAAAGAACTCAAAGATACTGTTATGCATACTCCTTGAGGAGGAACCAGCACCCTGCCTCAAGGCTGTACCCCCACTTAACTGCTCCTCCCCCGTTTCTGTATCCCCTCCCTTCGCTGATTAGCAACTATTTGAATCTGACCTTTGGAACTCAAGGAAGGTCAAGGAGGCTGAATGAAGTCTATATGCTACAAACAAGAAACAGGGGACACAGAAAGTATTTGAACTCCAGAGCCCCACAGAGTCCTGTTCAGTTTCAATTCAGGGAACTGGGCAATGATGGCTCTGGCCACTTCCTGTTAAAATGGGGCACGGTCCTGCCTCAAATTGGAAAATTGACACTGAATTGGAAATATTTCCGAGTTCCAAGTCCTGGATCTGAGTCTTGTATGATTAAAATCTCAATCCCTTGGTCTGCTATTTTGGTGTAACAGACCCAATTAGAAGTAGTTGGAGGAGTGACAACCGGAATTTTAAGAGGCAAAATAAACCTCATTTCTTTTCAGGAGAATAAGCCTGAAACCCAGTCTGGACCTGGCACTGTGGGGAGACTTTTACTCAGTTGTCTAGTTTTATCTAAGTAGGTTTTAACTTTTAATGTGGTATTAACACATAGATAACAGGTGCTATTGGTTATCATACATGTCTCTTCTTTTTGTTAATGTACGATCTAAACCAATTTCGTCGTCTAAAAATGTAATAGTTACAAGAGGAGACACTTAAAAAGTAAGGTTGCAGTTACCAGCTGCCAGCAGGCATTGTTTTGAGAATGGCTGGTGGCATCCAAGTCTGACAGAGCTCAGAAAACTCAGGTTGTTAGCAATACAAAGACTTGTCCAAAATCTCACCCATAGTGTCACCTAGTTATTTCCTTGGATGTCTGAACCATAGCTACTCCATTTTGACTTTCAATTGCATTTCTCTCCTTGATGGCCAAAGCAGATATCACCAATAATGATTTTAGTGCTTTTCTGGATATAAGAAGATGCAAGAATTTGGGCACATAAAATCTTCTGAAAATATTTAACTATCTAAAGGCCTGTTCTGCCAGTTTTTCTCAGAGCACAGAGTACCTCATTCCTGATCTCCACCCTGAATTCCTTTCAGGGGGTGTTGAAGGTCAGTGGCCACAATGGCCATTGACTTAATCTTTGCAGAGGCAGATGGCAAGTGCCAATTTTCAGTTGTCAGGGCCCCTTCAGCGTCTTAAATTCAACCATGGTTTGGGAGGCTTTTCATGACCATTTCATCCCATGGTGCTAGGAATGTTCATTCCCAGGTCTGGAAAGGATTCTGCTGATAGGTCACTCAATGTGCTATTACTGGACTAGGCCTTATTAACAGTAGCCAAAAGTCTCTGGACCACCTGTCTTACTAGTCTCTTATGGTCCAGGAAAATTGTCCCTCTTGTTGCTTCTTCCCAAATCTAGAGTTACACTATTACAATCATTGATCTCCTATGGAACTATATATCATCATTTTATCAGAGGTTCAGTCACACATTTGGTAATGCAAGAAACATCAATTTTGTAAAACAGGCAATATAAAAATGTAATATAGCTAGCAGTATTAGTAAGGTCATGAGTAAGAATTTAAGTCAAGAACTTCCAGTAGGGGACTTCCCCGGTGGTGCAGTGGTTAAGAATCTGCCTGCCAATGCAGGAGGCATGGGTTTGAGTCCTAGTCCAGGAAGATCCCACATGCTGCGGAGCAACTAAGCCCATGCACCACAACTACTGAGCCTGCGCTCTGGAGCCTGTGAACCACAACTACTGAGCCCATGTGCCACAACTACTGAAGCCCATGCGCCTACAGCCCGTGCTCCACAACAACAGAAGCCAGCACAATGAGAAGCCTGCACACCACATCAAAGAGTAGCCTCCACTCGCCACAACTAGAGAAAGCCTGTGCACAGCAACGAAGACCCAACACAGCAAAAATAAATAAATTAAATAAATAAATATTTTTTTAAAAAGGGAAGAAAGAAAACCAAAGCTTAGAAGCATAACATTTGAGAACAAAAAAACTTCCATTAGGTGCAGCCCGGTATATCCCAGGTCATCTCACTCCATCTATTCTGTACCAATCCTTATCTTTAAGGGGAATTATATATTGGCACTGTCCATAAGGCACCCAACCTGGTTTCCTAGTGTTACTAGACTGATTATCTTTAGTATGATTTAATTTTTCCCAACATAGAGGAGCCTTTAAACTTAAATTACCATAGCCTGTTGTTATCTACATAAATCCATCCCATAATTGTGGGAGATTTTATTCCTTGGCTGAAACTTTGCTTGTTGCTCTGATTGGGCTTGAGTAATAGAAGAAAACTCATATTTATGGCCAGGGTCAGAGCAGGCATTATTAATTGGCCAGGTGAGGAGATTCCATCTAGTAATATCAATAGTGACCTAAACATGACTATAATTTTTCTTTCAAAGTAAATTTCACAGGGCCAACCAATTAGAGCCTTGGCGTGGAGAAATTCCCCAAGGTAACCAAGAAGTACTGGTAATTGGCCGCAAACCCAACAAGTGGATTGATTTTTAAAACTAGCATAGAATCATGCCTATGATAGAAAAACATTTGATTCATAGGCAAAGGTCCAAGAAGTCAAGGAAACATTATAAATGATCATACGAGTCAGGACGAGGATATTGGACAAGTTGTCTATTTCTTATGTTGTCTTCTTCTTGTCCTAGTGTGAGTGTAGTTTCTCCCCTGTTTGAGCATTGTTTTAAGGTAATTTTGAGGTCAGCCGTCCTCTCTATAGGCCAGTTCAGTGCAGGGGCTCTTTGTGAGTGGAAATTAATCCAAGAGTCAATTCCCTTCAGTTTCAGTGTGCATAAACTACTTAAGAGTACCTAATAAGGGTTCTTCCCTCCAGGTTGGAGATAGTCCTTTAAATTATGTCTTTTCCAGTATGCATAATCCCCTGGTTGCAAGTCGTGGGGCATCTGATCTTCATCCAAAGATATATTACTGAGATAAGCTTCAGCAACAAACTTAGAGTGTCCTTTTAATAATTCAATTAAACTTTACAACAATATAACATAACAGCAAGGAACTATCTGAGAAGTGAGTCTTAATGAATACAGACCTCAGTAAACAGAATTAGATTTTGACGTCCATTGAAACATCTTTCTCTCTAAAATTACCCTCATTTTTATCAAATATAGTCAAATCAAGATTAATTTGTCCACAAATTAAGTCTGATTAATTGATAAAAGGCCTCCCTGGGCCAGAAAAGCCACGCCACAGGCTTCTCACAGATTTCACCTTACAAATTTAGGTGAATTACTCCTTTTTCAAGGTCCTGAAAATACCTTGAGATTTCTGTACCTGTTAGTGAGGTAGCCCTCCTAATTTATCTGATAAATCTGCTGGGAACCTAAGAGTTTCCAATCTCTGGAGGGAGCAGATAGAAAGAAAAGATAAATGTTTCAATTCCGCTTACAACGGTATAATTTATCAAATTACTGTAAGTCATAATTAGTTTGAGGGGAAGGTTTTCCTTGCACCTGGAAAACACAGATTTAAATCAGTAATATTTTAGATAGAAACCATAAAAATTATAACCATATTCACCAGTTCACTCAGTCCTATGTAACTAATACTTTTTGTTAACAGCTTTATGAAGCCATCAGTTTCTCCATTAGAATTCTTCAATTTCTTACCTAGTTCAGCACTATGGTCTGAAAGTCAGAAACCTGTATTCAAAAGTCTTTTCTTTAAATCTTACAAAAGACTTAAGAAGGCATGTTTAAAATTGATTACAATGCAATTGACAAAGAAACTTGGTTACTGCTGTGACATACAACACTTGAAGATAATAACTAGAATTATGACTGATAACATTTCAAAAAGGGTTTAGAACACTCAGTCAGATAGGATCATAGGTCACTGTGAAACAATAGCTATTCATTTACCCAAAGTAACAATAAAAGATTTCAAAGACAAATGCAGAACAGATCACTTAAAATGTAAAGAAACTTAAAATCTCTTATCAAAGGCAGTTCAACATTTTAAGAAAACTTGTACTCTTAACAGAGAGAAAAGCCAAATTCAAGTTTTGTACCAGCTTACTTTTAAAATTCATTTACTCAATTAAACTTATTTTAAACTTAGTCCTGACCATGCACAAAACTCTTTTCTCGGGGTCTACTTTCCACAAGCCTTCTACCACTTAACTTATTTTTCTAATTTTCAAGTTGTCAAATATCTGGAGAGATTATTTTTAGGTAGACATTCCTAAGATATAATTATTTTGAAAAGTTCAACAAAAGCTGTTATCTCATTTACATTTCTTTCCTTAAAAGTTTCTTCACTTCGCGTTACTTTCCTTGCTGACAAATTTGTAACAGATATAACAAGGTTTTATTTAGCTTATATTAAACCTAGGCACAATATAGCTATTACACTTAATGTTGATGACTCTAAAGACATGTCTATATTAATTAGATTAACAAACTTAAATTAAATTTAATACCAGATATTAATTTAATACTGAATATTTCCCAGTTCACATGAACCTGAAATTAATTCTGGCCAGTTATATTCTGTATTTTTCAGAATTTATATAAGCACTTAACTTCCTCTAAGCCAATTAAGTAGAGCTCATTGACAAATTTTGATAATACCATCCAAATGTAAGGACATATATATAATGCACACAGACATATAGACAAACACAACCAGAGATCTCATAGCTTAATGGAACCAGAATTTCCCATTTCACAAGGCAGAATGGCCATCACAAATCACAACACAGAACACAAAGTATAAAACACAGGCCTGGCTGTCCTAATCAGACACTCCCTTAAATACAAGATTGCAGTCTCTCAGAAAGCCTTCTACAGAGACAAAGAACTTCAGATCCAAGTACTAACAGAGTAACTGGAAATATCTTGGGTCTTCAAAGATTTCAAAGGGAGGAAAGGAGGCCAGGTTGAAGGAAGAGGGGAAGGAGGGGGGACAAAAGGGGTGGCCTTATGGACGTCTCCTGCCACCTGCAGATGCCCAGGTGTTATGGGACTTTTCCCTGGGCTTCCAGGAAGGGAGGACGGGAACTCGGCCCTACCAGAAACCAGAGACCAGATAACAGACCAGAACCAGAATTCAAGTTCTCTGCCCACTGGAGGTGATCAGGCTCCGACCCTCAGATCAGGCTGAGGCCCTTCAACCAGACTCCTGCATCCAGGACCAGGACAGAAGAAAAAAGATTAGGATAAGAGGGGCTGAAAAGAGGAAAGAGAGAGGGAAGGTGAAAGAGGTCAATAAAGTTCCCTACCCAGTTGGGGAACCCTGGCCAGTCGTCCACGTCAGGAGGAGACCAGGGATAAAAGGGTCCCAGTTGTGGCCACTGGGTCTGGTCTGTAGGTGGGAGAGCTTGTCCCCGAGTACACCGAGTGGTGAGAATGTCAGTCATAGTGAAGAAGAGGCCCCACCAGAGTTGCCATTTGTTGCAAGAAGGGGGACCCCTTTCACAGCCCCAGAGTGGGCTCTTGTCTAACACTCGGAGATGAATTGTCCAAGGAGACACACGTGCTGACAAAGCAAGAGACTTTATTGGGAAGGGGCACCTGAGTGGAGAGCAGGAGGGTAAGGGAACCCAGGAGAACTGCTCTGCCACGTGGCTCACAGTCTCAGGTTTTATGGTAGTGGGGTTAGTTTCCAGGTTCTCTCTGGCCAATCACTCTGACTCAGGGTCCTTCCTGGTGGCATGCACATCACTCAGCCAAGATGGGTTCCAGCGAGAAGGATTCTGGGAGGTCAGTAGGACATATGGACTGGTGTCTCCTTTGTCCTTTTTACCTTTCCCGAATTCTTCTGGTTGGTGGTGGCTTGCTGGTTCCACGTTCCTTACCAGGACCTCCTGTCGCAAGATAACTCATGCAAATGGTTACTGTGGTACCTCGCCAGGGTGGGCGGTTTCAGTCAGTGGTTCCCCTAACGTAACTGTACTTTTTCCATTTACTCATGACACTATAAATTCCATGAAGACAGGGACACTGCTGCCTGTTGACCATTGTATCTCTACAACCTAGCACAGTGTTCAGCACATAGTGTTGCTTATAAATGAATGCTAAATGAAGGAAATATCAAAGAGACCAGGAATATCAACTTTGGAGGCCATGACATAATTTTAATGATTTGAAGTGTTTTGTATAAATTCATCAAACGTATGAGCTAGAAGAGACTCAAGAAGTCACTTTGCTCAACTTCCTACTCAATGTGAGAATTCCTACTACATCATCCCTTAAAGAGAACTCTCTATCCTCTATATATGAACACTTCCAGGGGTAAAAATTCACTATTTTGCAAGACAGTTACTACTTCTATTGATGGCTATATCTAATTGCTTTAAAAATAACTTCCTTATATTTGGACTTTCCTACTATAGCTTTCATCCATAGTTTAAGTTCTTCCTTCTTGAACATCACAAAACTAATCTTTTACTTTCTTGAGAAACTCAAATTTAATCTTTTCCTTTTCCTAGAAGAACCCTTACAAATAGTTGAAAGCCATTATTATGTACTTTGTAAATCACTAGTTCTCAAGCTTTAATACGCAAAATAATTGTCTAGGGAGCATGTTAAAAATCTATATCACCTAGTCCTATCCCCAGGGACTCTGATTCAATAGGTCTGGGATAGATCTTAGGAATCTGAAAATTTAACAAGCATCCCATATAATTTTGATGCAGATAGTCTACAGACTACTCATCAAGAAACACTGTCCAGGAAAATATATTTAAAACTTTTCCCAATGAATGGTGTTTGTAACACTTGATTTTCAAACTCACTGGACATTTCTGTTTATTCTCTTCAAGTGTAGCTCTCATGCTGGAACCAAATATTCAGTTGTATTTTGATTAACAAGAAGTAAAGTGAAGATAATATCTCCTTTAACCTGATTCATATACTTCTATTGAAATAGTACACAATTGTGTCACCAATTTTCAGTAGATGTGTCATATTATTGACTGTGACTCTGTTGTTAACTAAAACCTGCTAGGGCAGGAATGAATTACACGGAAAGGATGACCCAAAGTCACAGAAAAGAAAGAAAGAGGGAATGGGATAAGATGACAGTAGACGAAGGCATATCTTTAAGAGGGGTAGCAATATATAGTATTTCCACCAAAGGTGGCACACTGACTCCTCAAAAACTCCAGTTTCCCTCTCCGACAGCACATGAGATTTCCTACTGCCAGTCATGTATAAGAGCTGTTGCTCACTGTCACCTACTGATACTCTCTCTGAAGTCAACAGATAAGCAGTCTGTTTTGCTCCTTATTAGAAAGCTGGTAGACCTGTTTAGCCTACAATAAGAATCAGCATTCTGTAATCAGAAGGAGTTGGACCTTGGCACACTTCTTTGGAAACATTTTTGATCTCTAACAGACTACTGAGGGTACCTTGGCATATTTGTTGAAGATTATCTAAAATTCTAAAAATAGCTATGAGCACAAGTCTCCCACATGCATACAATTTGAATAGGTCTGGCAAGATGCTTTTAACCTCATAAAAGTGTCATATAATGTTATGAATTGGATTTACATGCTTCGATACACCCGGTGTACAGATTAGCACTTTCTGTTATGACACCCAGGCTCTGTGCCCTCTACTCCAAACAGCAGGAAAAATTTATGAGCCAGAAAACCTTTCTTGGAATCGGCCTTAGGGCAGTAAGCAGTGGAATTTAGTTGCTCACAAGGCTGGAGTCTGAGAATGTACCCAGGACTGAAAATAACAAATTGTTGAAACATGGCAACTTTGTGTTAAATGCAAGGATAGAGAGCCGATCCCAACTATGATGTGGAAAGAGGCGAGTTTAGAACATGATTCTGAGAAAAAAAGGATCATTCTATTACAGATGTTAAGATTAAATGATTTCAATTCTCATACACATATGTGTGTGCCTCAAAAGGTGTTGGGATCACACTCTTTTATGTGGTACCCAGGAGTCAAATATAAGGTGTTTATCCTAAGACTTATATGGTAGTCATCTTTGCATTTCTCTATTCTGGAATAAATATTTTTGAGTATCTACTATGTGCCAGAACACACATATGAATTTGACACAGTTCCTGCCTTTTAGGAGTTCACATCTGAGTGAAAGGAAACAAGACAAAAAGGTGATAATGTGTAATAACTGATATGATAGAGAGAAGCACAGAGTGCTTTGAGAACACAGTGAACTGGAGGGAAGGCAACAGATGAGAAGTTGAAGAAAAGCTTTTTGGAAAAGTGATGCCTAAACTGAATCCTGAAGGATGAGAAGAGTTACTCAGAGGAAAGAGTTTGGGGAGGTCATTTATGTCAAGAGGAACAGCATGGTGTATGGCAGGAAATGTAAATGATTTAGAATGGCTAGACTAGAGCATAAAGTAGAAAGCAAGTGAGTGGTGAGAGATGAGACTGGAGAAATAGGCAGGAACCAAATCATGAAAGGCCCTATATGCCATACTAAGGGAGCTGGACTTTCTTCTGTAGGCAGTAGGGAAGCTGGTAAGTGACCTTTTTTTTTAAATAAATTTATTTTATTTTTGGCTGCGTTGGGTCTTCGTTGCTGCGCGTGGCCTTTCTCTAGTTGCGGCAATCAGGGGCTACTCATTGTGGTGGCTTCTTCTGTTGCAGAGCTCAGGCTCTGGGTGCGTGGGCTTCAGTAGTTGTGGCACGTGGGCTCAGTAGTTGTGGCTCGCAGGCTCTAGAGCACAGGCTCAGTAGTTGTGGCGCATGGGCTTAGTTGCTCCGCAGCATGTGGGATCTTCCTGGACCAGGGCTTGAACCCGTGTCTCCTGCATTGGCAGGTGGATTCTTAACCACTGCGCCACCAGGGAAGCCCGTAAGTGACCATTTTTGATAAGTCACTCTGGCAGCAGTGTGGAGAATAGAAAGGACCAGAGGCAAGGCCAGAAGCAGGGAGACTAGTTAGGTAGCTGTTGTAACAGTCCAAGAGAGAGATGACTAGGGTCTGAACAAAGGGGATGCATCGGGGATTGCAGGAAAGAGATGGGCTTGGGTTTGAGACTGTCGAAGAAGAGTTTTGTTGTTGTTCTTGTTTTGTTTTGATCCAAGACTGAGTTTGACCTTGAGGTCAAAGTGGTTGATGTGGTGGTAGTAGAAAGAGGGCAATGGGATGGTGTGATGCAGCATCATTAAAGTTTATTTCAGATCAGATATTTGTTGAAAATTTCTTCTGAAAGTGTTATTTTCAAAAAATACTCCTTTCTGCTCAACTTTCAAGGTAACCATTTGCTGGAGATTGGATGCTTAGCCTGTTGGGGGTTAATAACTCATGTGGTTTATCCTGCTCTAGGCTAAATTGTGCAGTGGGAATAAAGAAAGTTAGGGTCAGAATGAGGGAGAGAGGCTCTGCCAGCTGTCTCTTTTTCCTCTCTCCCAAAGCACAAATACCCTCTAAGCAATCTCACAAAAAAAGAAGCTTTCTGTGCCAGAAATGTTTATTTTGCAAAGGAAGAGTCCAGAAGACCATATGGAATGCAACTGATGATAATATTCAGTTCAGAAGTGTACAAGAACAGTAAGAAGAAATAACTAGAATAAATAGTAAATTATTAGTGCATAATGCTGAATCACAGAGAATTAAGTTTAAAATACTAAACAAACTTTATAAAGATAAGGATTGATATATCCATTTAAAAATGAATCTTGTGTACAAAGAAAATCAGAATAAACTGTGTATCAGATTATGAAATAAGGTTATGATAGAACACAATTATACATTAATGAAAGTGAACTCAGAATTATTAATACTGAATAAATTAGTCCGGAAGAATTAGATGATATATTATGCTTGAATAAGAAGAGAAAAGATCCCAGGCTTAGATTACATAAATGTGACTATGTAATTATTCTTGAATATAGTTGTGAAAGGAGATGTAAACGTTAAATTAACTCTAGATATCAATCAAATGTCAAGGAATAGAACTAGTGATGTGAGGGAATAAAGGTCTAATATGTCTCCAAGTCCTGTTGAGTCCTCCTATAAAATCTCTCTTAAATTTGTCTCCTAAACATTTCTAATACCTCTACTTTAGTCTAACGTAACAGTTAATCTCCCCCACTCCAGTTGCCCTCTGCTTAAACTCATGGAATATATGATGATGCCAGATCCTCTCTGAGAAATTTATCTAATGAATCCAATCTAATCATTTCTTTCTGACTTCAAGACCAACCATAACCCAGTTCCATCTTACCTATGCAAGCTTATTTTCTATTCTCCCCAACATGCCCCCTTTGCTCTGGTCAGGCCACGCTGAATACTGTTCCTAAAACACCATGTGCTCATTTCTGTGTTTGTCCCTTCCTGAGATGTCTTATCCCTCTGCTCTGTCTAGGTCATCATTCTTCAAGGCTCAGATCAAGTTCCAACCCCTCCATAAAGATTTCCTTAACTCTATTCTCTGATTTCCCCGTACAAGTATAAATGGGATCACATATTCTCTAATTTAATTTTTATTTAACTATTTATTATATGCAAGTCTTTCTTCTACAACTACATTGCAAACTCATCGAGGGGATATAATTCACAATTACCTCAATTATCATTGGGGCTAGGCCATTTTTATTCTAACATTTTGGGCCATTTTGATACAGTAGATATTTGGACTCTAAGGACATGTTGATTTCCTAATTATGTACAAATATATATATATATATTTTTATAAACTAGTTCTTCCACAAGATGGACTATAATGCAGCCTTTAATTAATTAATTAATTTTTGCTGTGTTGGGTCTTCGCTTCTGTGCGAGGGCTCTCCCCAGTTGTGGCAAGCGGGGGCCACTCTTCATCGCGATGCGCGGGCCTCTCACTATCGCGGCCTCTCTTGTTGCGGAGCACAGGCTCCAGATGCGCAGGCTCAGCAGCTGTGGCTCACGGGCCTAGTTGCTCCGCGGCATGTGGGATCCTCCCAGACTAGGGCCCAAACCCGTGTCCCCTGCATTAGCAGGCAGATTCTCAACCACTGCGCCACCAGGGAAGCCCTGTACAAATATTTGATTCAGAATTACATTCCACTATTTTTGTCAAGAAAGCATATTAAGAGTAAACTCAGCTCATCTAATTTACTTCTTTGATCAATTTATATTAACTGCTATCAAAGCCTTTAAATATTTTTTGCATTAATTTTTATTTTACTGAAATTTTAATCTTAAAAAATCTTTTCCATGTTCATTTTACAATGAATAATTTGTCAATTTCAACATTTTTATAGAGGTTTAATTGACATACAAAAAACTGCACATATGGAAAGTGTCAATATGATAAATTTTGGCATATATATATACCCATGCAACCATCACCACGATTAAGATAGTGAATACACCTATCACCTCCAAGAGTTTTCTTGTGCCCCTTTGTGATTTCTCTTCCCATGCTCCCAACCTCTACACGCCCCCAGGAAACCAGTAATCCGGTTTCTGTCCATATAGATTAGTTTGCACTTTTTGAGTTTTATGTAAATGGAATCATACATTATGTACTCTTTTTTTCTGGCTTTTTTCATTCAGCATATTTATTCTGAGATTCATCCACATTGTTATGTTGTATCAATAGTTCATTCTGTTTATAACTAAAAGGTATTCCATTGTATGGACATAATCCAATTTGTTTGTCCATTCTCCTATTGATGTACATTTGGGTTGTTTTCAGTTTTTGGCTACTCCAAATAAATATTCTATTAACATTCATGTGTAAGTCTTTGTACGTATATGAGCTTTCTTTCCTCTTGAGTAAATACCTAGGAGTGGAATAGCTGAATCATATGGTAGGTGTATGTTGAACACTTTAAGAAATTGCCATACTGTTTCCAAAGTGGTTTTACCATTTTTACATTTCCAACAGCAGAGTATGAGGGTTCCAGTTTTTCCACATCCTTGTCAACACTTGGTATGGTTAATTTTTTTTTAATATTAACAATTCTAATAGATGTGTAGTAGTGTCTCATAGTTTTATTTTTCATTCAGTAATGACTAATGATGTTGAACATCTTTTCATGTGCTTGTCGGCCAACCAGATATTTTCTTTGGTGAAGTGTTCAAATCTTTTGCTCATTTTTTTTTGGATGTTTGCTTTCTTTTTATTACTTATGACTCTTATTACCCTGGAGAGTTATATACATGGTGTAAATGCAAGTCTTTATCTTACATATGGTTTGAAAATATTTTCTCTCATTCTGTGGTTTGTCTTTTCATTCCATTAACAGTGTCTTTCAAATAGCAGAGGTTTATAATTTTGATGAAGTCCAATTTATCATTTTTTTCTTTTATGGATTGTGCTATTGGTGTCATATTTGAGATATCTTTGTCTAAATCAAAGCCAGAAATATTTCCTCCTATGTTTTAAGTTTTAGGTTTTGCATAAGTCTATGACATACTACTGGTGAATTTTTCTATGTGATGTGAGGTATGGATCCAACTTTGTATTTTTGCATATGGATATTCAATTGTGCTAGCAGTATTTGTTGAAATTGTCTTTTTTCCACTGACTTGTCTTTACACCTTTGTCAAAAGTCATTTGTCCATAAGTAGGAGTTTATTTCTGGACTTTCTATTCTGTGCTATTGATCTATTTCTCTATCTTCACACCAGTACCACACTGTCTTGATTAGTGTAGCTTTGTAGTAAGTCTTGAGTTTTCATAGTCTTAGTCTTCCAACTTTGTTTTCTTTTTCCAACTTTTTCCACTATTCTAGATGTTTTGCATTTTCACATGCAAAAAAAAAAATTAGCTTGTCAATTTCTCCAAAAAAGACCTGCTGAGGCTTTGGGGAAAACTGGCATCATAACGATATTGTCTTCCAGCCCATGAAGATGATATATCTCTCCATTTATTTATGTCTTATTTAATTTCTTTTAGTAATGGTCTGTAGTTTTCAGTGTACAGGTCTTCACATCTTTATCAGATTTTCTATCCTGCAACTTTGCCAAACTCACTTATTTGTTCTTGTAGCGTTATTATAGATTCCATTTATTTTCTACACAGATGATCATATCTGTGAATAAAGACTCCTTTCCAATCTGGATCCTTGCCTGCCTGCCTGCTTCCCTTCCTTCCTTCCTTCCCCACTTCCCTCCCACCCTCCTACCTCCCCCTTCCCTCTTTTCTCTCCTTTCTCTCTCTTTCGTTCTTTCTTCCTCTCTTGCCTTCTCATTTTGTCTGGAAACTTTAGTAAAATGTTCAATGAATTAGTGAGAGTGGACACCCTTGTCTTGTTCCTGATCTTAGAGAGAAAGCATTCAGTCCTCCACCATCAGGATTATTGTTAGCTGTAGGTGTTTCATAGATACTTTTTCCAGCTGAAGAAGTTTCTGGAAACTCTCTCAAAGCACTAAGATTGGGCATTTGCAGGTCTTACTTCTTTTGTGTCTCATACCCCAGTTATTACTGTTTTTGTTGACTGATATTCAGTGTTTTGAAAGCCATAGTTCTATATACATTGTCCAAATTTTTGGTTGTTTCAGGTGGGAGGGTAAGTCTGGTTCCTTCAGGCCACGTTGGCCTAAAGTAGAAGAACCAACATTCTCTTTTGTGTCATATATAATATAGTAATGATATTTAAAAACTGAACGTCCTTAATACTGGCAAAAATATTCTTACTTAAGTAATTCCCTGGTGATCCCGTGATTAGGACTCTGTGCTTTCACTGTTGAGGGTGCGGGTTCAATCGCTGGTCTGGGAACTAAGATTCCACAAGCTTTGTGGTGCAGCCAAAAAAAAAATTCTTACTTATATTATTACTGACAATGTAAATTAGTACAAACCTTTTGGGAAGCAATTGGCAATGTTTATTAAGAGAATTAAGATATTTCTACCCTATGATTGAATACATGAATTTTTTGGAATTTAATATAAGGAAATAATAAATAAGAAAAATGTTTTATTAATAATAATATTAATAGAAAGCTTATGTATAATAAAGGAATATTGGTAAGAATCTAATTATCCCATAACAGATGTACATATCAAGTAGTATGTGGTTATATAATATAGAGTACTATATAATATATAGTATACAGTTATAATATCTGTAAAGAGTATGTAATGATAAAAATGCTTATATGATTTTATAAAATAAATAAACGTTATAAATATTTATAAATGAAATAAATAATGAATAAAATAAAAATTTGTGCTAGTAGGAAAGCCTGGAAACAAATACGTAAAAATCTTATCACTAAATACATCCCTTTGGCTGTCTTTGTGAATTGGGACTATGGGTAAATTTTCATAATGAGAAAAAAACCTTTAAAAATGCCATTGTAATAATTTGGGTTTATGGTATTTTGAAAAAGAAGCCAGTAAATATAAGTCCATATAAGAAAATAGGCCATCATCAAAAAGTCTACAAATAATAAATGCTGGAGCGGGTGTGGAGAAAAGGGAACCCTCCTACGCTGTTGGTAGGAATGTAAATTGGTGCAGTCACTATAGAAAACAGTATGGATGTTCCTTAAGAAACCAAAAATAGAGTTCATATGATCCAGCAATCCCACTCCTGGGCATATATCTGGACAAAACTATAATTGGAAAACATACATACACCCCAATGTTCATAGAAGCACTATTTACAATAGCCAAAACATGGAAGAAATGTAAATGTCCATCGACAGATGAATAAAGAAGATGTGGTATATATATATATATATGATGGAATATTACTCCGCCATAAAAAAGAATGAAATAATGACATTTGCAGCAACATGGGTGAACTTAGAAATTATCATACTAAGTGAAGTAAGTCAGAGAAAGACAAATGATATGATATCACTTGTATGCGGAATCTAAAAAAATGATACAAATGAAGTTATTTACAAAACAGAAATAGACTCACAGGCATAGAAAACAACTTTATGGTTACCAAAGGGGAAAGGGAAGGGGGATGGATAAATTAGGAGTTTGGTATTAACAGATACACATTAGTATATACAAAATAGTTAAACAGTAAGGACCTACTGTATAGCACAGGGAACTATATTCAATATCTTGTATAATGGAAAAGAGTCTGAAAAAGAATATATATATATACATATGTATGTATATGTATAAAACTCAATCACTTTGCTGTACACCTGAAACATTGTAAATCAACTATACTCCAATTAAAAAAAAAAGTAGGTTGATTTGAAAGTCGATGAAAGGTGTTAATGAATAAATTTAATGATTTTATGTAAGCTAAACAGGCAGCACTTAGCAACTGGTAATCACTGTTTTATGGAGATAGTTTAGAGGGAGTTAGCAGCTAAGAATTTTTGGACTGAGAAAAGATACTAAGTCAGATAGATTACTGCCAGAAGTTACAGTGATTAAGAGCCTTGGTTTAGCACTCAGGCATACTTCTATTCAAATTTTTACTGTGCCACTTCTCAACTGAGACCTTGAACAAGTTACTTAATTTCTCTGGGCCATAGTTTCCTCACATATAAAATGGGGATAATAATAATGTCCGCTGCACAGGACTCTCGTGCAATTAAGAGAGATAATTTACCTTTCACTGCTAGATATTATTAGCCAGTGGAGTATGTTAATGATAACGATAATGACAATGATACCAGCTAAAGTTCTTTAAGTTCTTACTAAGTTCTTACTATGTACTAGACATGTATTAAGTAATTCTAATCCTCACAATATCCCTATAAGGGATATCCCTATTTTTCAGATGAGAAAATGGAGGCACAAAGAAGCTAAGGTACTTGCCCAAGGCCACATAATTATTAAGTGGTAGAGGGGTGGAAGCAGAAAATCCAGTTAGGAGGCTACTGTAGTAGTCCAGAGAAAATAGTGACTTGAGTTAAGGTTATGGCAGTGGAGATGATGCTAGTAGTCAAACAGTACGGTGTGTTTATATCTTTGGTTTTGGCAACTTATCAAAAGTCTACTGCCTATGACCAGTAGGAGAAGTCATAGCCAGCTAAGGAAATTTTAAAGTTCTCTGGAGCTTTATGTATGTGTCCTGGAAAAAAAGGATTTATTCTAAGTAGAGGTACGTATTTAAGATGATTTTATTAAGGAGTATTTAAGAAATACAAAATGGAAGAACTGGATGAAGTTATCAAGGATAACCTAATTGTTTACTAATTAGTACCTTAGAATTATCTACTCCATTATTTAATGACTATGGTTAGCTGTTTTTTTTTTTTTTTTTTTTTTTTGCGGTACGCAGGCCTCTCACTGTTGTGGCCTCTCCTGTTGCGGAGCACAGGCTCCGGACGCACAGGCTCAGCGGCCATGGCTCACAGGCCCAGCCGCTCTGCGGCATGTGGGATCTTCCCAGACCGGGGCACGAACCCGTGTGCCCTGCATCGGCAGGCGGACCCTCAACCACTGCGCCACCAGGGAAGCCCTGGTTAGCTGTTTTAATAAAGAGACTTTTAAAACCACAAAAGAGTGGCAAAGTATGTTAGTTTCCTACATTAATATGCCTGTTAATGCCTGGAAGTGTGAAACATGAGGTCATCTCAACCAATATATTTTCTCCTACTTTGTGGAATCATACCATAATTGTAGACAAAGTACTTAAGCAGATGTAAATATCTTCTTGAGGGTCAGCATTGCCAACCTAAACTTATAATGTAAGTGGATGTTGAAATTTCTGACTGCCTCACCAAAGCAAAACACATCTAAAATATCCTGCAATATTTGATCACACTCTCTTGTTTAGGGAACAGAGCTTTGACCCTTCCTTCTGACAACTCACAAATAGGCTAACTGGGGTCATGTTCATGACCATGGTTAAAAAGAAATAGTCTTGTTGCCACACAGAGAGAAGCATTGGATTTTAGGGTCACATGTGATCCAGTTATCACTTGAGAGCTTCAGGTTTACAGATTCAGTCTTTAAAAGAAATTTCATCATCAATCAAAAAAAAACCTTATAATCTGGGTACACTGCCACCAGGCTCAGAGTCATTTCAATCACAGTCCCACAGAGATTTACATCATACATTTATTTGATTGAGAGAAACAAAAACCCATAAACCTGTAACAACCACACTTTGCCATATATAGTGATGAAGATTTGAAGCAAAATTTAAGCAAAAATTAAGGAAAACAAATATAGACTTTGGTAGATGCCCAACTTGATTCTTTATCATTTCATTCCAACCTCCGTTTTAGACACAGATTTTGGTCCAAATGTTTCTATTTCATTCCGTTTAAGGAAATACAGAATCTAAACCGTTTTGGGATTTATCTTTTCTCCTGGGGTTTTAATCTATCTTGATACGGTAATTCCTTTAACAGGCTTTACTGAAATGCCATTAACATTGGATTTTTTTTTTCTCTCACAGGTATAGCCTGCTTAGAGGTAACACGATAGTTGCCTAGGTTTTCCTTTTAGGAATTTGGATTTTGCTTGAAAAGGCCCTATTTGATCATTTTCTCTCACATACTGCAAGAAGAGGAAAATAATTATTGTAAGACAAGCTTGCCCAAAAGGCATATGGCATGTTTCCATGTTTACCTATAAAGAGGAGACTTTCCAATGTAATACTAAAGAAGACTAAAAACTCTTCCTCAACCTTATATTTTCTAACTGGACGTAACAGGTTTAATAATTTTATGTCATGCTTTATTTACTTTCCTTTGGCCAAGGTAAACCAAGCAAAATTCAGCAATCTGTATCTTTTACATACTACTGTAATAAAAACTCTTCAGGACTTTTAACAGACCTGTGTTGCTTACACAAAGCAAAACATCTAAGATATATATATATTTTTTTTTTTTTTTTTTTTTTTTTTTGCGGTATGCGGGCCTCTTACTGCTGTGGCCTCTCCCGTTGCGGAGCACAGGCTCCGGACGCGCAGGCTCAGCGGCCATGGCTCACGGGCCCAGCCGCTCTGCGGCATGTGGGATCTTCCCGGACCGGGGCACGAACCCGTGTCCCCTGCATCGGCAGGCGGACTCTCAACCACTGCGCCACCAGGGAAGCCCTAAGATATATTTTTAAGAAGGATTTGGAACAGATATTTAAATGGATTTCATGATATCAGGTAAACATACTCGAAACACAGAGGTCAAAAGCTGGGATTGCATTAGAGACAGTAAGCAAGAATTGGAATCAAGTTACTGGATCATATAGTGAAAACACAAGAGTTAGGAGAGGCAGAAACATGAGTCAATAAGGATGTAAGTTCAAGAGCAGCACAGAGGAAAATGTCTATTAGTGCTGGTAGCACAATAGTACAGAGGAATTTAAGAACTGCTATGCTGATAATTCATGGTTCACTCAGCTCAGTGTTCTATTGGTAAAGTGAACCTAGAAAAAACAAACTGTTATAATATACTATGTGTTTTATGTAAATATCTCATGTAATCCTCACTACAATCTTATGAGATAGCTAATAATGTTATGATCCCTTGTTTATAGATGAGAAATCTGAGAGTTTGAGAGCTTTAACGACCTATCTTGCATCTTGTAAGTATCATAGCAGGGATTCTAACCAAGAGAGAACATAATAGTGCTTATTGTCATCAACATTGAAGATTAGGCATGTAATAGCTTCTTTTAAGTAATAGTTATCATTCATACATTTGTCCAAATCCCTCTTGAGTTAATAAATATTAACTTTGGGATTAATGAGTTTGTTAGGATTGGTTAAAGCAATGCAAAGGGGGAATTCCCTGGTGGTCCAATAGTTAGGACTCCATGCTTCCACTGCCGGGGCCTGGGTTTGATCACTGGGTGTGGCCTAAAAAAAGAAAAAAGAAAAAAAAGACAGGGGAAGGAGGATCAGGGATGTCATATATAGTGTGCTATAAATTATGCTAAAATAAGTTAATATATACTACTCTGAAGGTTCCATGCCAGAACAGGGATTTTGGAAGGGACTGAAGATCAAGTTACCAGAGAGATGAAGGCCAAGTAAATTTCTCCTTCCATCATTTCTCTAATCATTTTAGGTGTACTTCTTAGGGCTTTCTCTAATTCAGGACTTGTGCTGAGAGTGGAGTGAGCAGAACTTCACATCACATTCCAGCAGCAGCTGTGGAATAGTTCAGTAAGATGTAAATTAATATTTTTCAGGGTTTCTGGTATATGTCTTGATGATACTCAACATTTCATTGTCCCCCCACTCCACACCCCCGAGGTTAGTATTTAACTGATGTGAAATACTGATGTTTTCAGGAAACGAACTGCAGAGACTCCCATGGATTTTTTCCTGGATCCTGCTCAGGATTTAAAAAAAATTCATATTATAGTTTGATCTAGTTAATCCCCAAGTTCGTTGCCTTGTTCTAGATTCTGAGATAAAACATATCTCACTTTTGATTTATTTATAGGCTGGCAAGAACATCCTGTAGTCTATCCCAATAATCTTGATCTCTAATAGAAGAATTTGGAGCTTTGGACTGTGACTTTACTTCTCTATATTATTTAAAAATGTTGAGTAGGGGCTTCCCTGGTGGCGCAGTGGTTGAGAGTCCGCCTGCCGATGCAGGGGACGTGGGTTTGTGCCCCGGTCCGGGAAGATTCCACATGTCGCGGGGCGGCTAGGCCCGTGAGCCATGGCCGCTGAGCCTGTGCGTCCAGAGCCTGTGCTCCGCAACGGGAGAAGCCACAACAGTGAGAGGCCCGCGTACCGCAAAAAAAAAAAAAAAAAAATGTTGAGTAACTACCAATTTGCTTGGGATAGCGCTGACTATAAACTGACCTGGAATTTCAGAAGTCCCCTCTAGAGTTCTCTTGAATACAAATCACGTTTGTAGTTGGCCAATGCTTTATTTAATAGAGGCTGAATATTTTGTTCAAAACCCCTTGTTTTCCTTCTATAATCTTTGATACATGTCATCTAGTCCTGGTGATTTGTCAACATTCAATTTTTAAGTTTGGCTTGGATAATTCTGAGTATTGTCTGTAATTTAACCAATTACCAATGTGTTCACATCGAGAATAACATCAAAGTGGTAATCACTGTAAAAATATCCTCTCGTATAGACTGAAACAAAAAATTTATGTAATATGTCAAATATCTTTCTGCCCACAATTACCAAGGAATTAACTGATTTCTTCCTTGGCTTTCTCCATTTTGTATATTTTTTATTATTTTATTTTCTTTCATGAGGGATTCACGGGTGTAGTAGAGAAATTAACATTTATTGAGCACCTAATTCTATACTGTTACTTGCACAGAGAATAGTTCCTTGCACAGAGTAATCACTCAATAAATGTTTACTAAATGAATGAATGCCAGGTATTGCAGTGTCACTTTACGTATGTGATCGTATTTATTCTTACAACAATCCTATGTGAGGTATATGCTATTTTTCTTCATCCATAAAATGGAAGAATAATAGTACCTATTTTACAGGATTGTTATGAAGATTGAATGACTTTATATAAAGCAATTAGAACAGTTCCTGGTAAATAGTAAGCACTATTTATATATTATTATTATTATTATTATTATAAGTATGATTGTTATTTTCCAGTGTTCCCTATGAGGAAACTGAAGTACAGAGATTTTAGGTCACTTTTCTGAGTATTACACTGGCAGTTAAAGGGTTGGAACAAATTTCTAAATTTCATGCTCTTTCTTCTAAACCTTTACCTCCTGCTAAATTAATTAAACAAGAAGACCATTAGACTGAGATGGCTCTAATGCCATGGTGGCCTACATAAGCAAACCAAAATCTAAGCCTATAAAAGCCTCAAGGTTAGGAAATCAAAATTCTAAGGACAACCAATCACAAACAGCCAACTAGGCTTTAAGCTACAGCCAATCAAATAATTTCTTTTTTTTGCTTCCTCACTTTCTTTATATAAGTCTTTCCCTTGGCTCCTGTTGGTGAGTACTCTTAACCACTTCCTGTTTGGTACTGCCCAATTCCAATAGATAAATGCTCAAACTCTTAAAATTTTAATATGCCTCAGTTTATCTTTTAACAGTCCTTATGGCCTTGGTGTTCTTGTCAAAGAGCTCTAGAATGTGTTATTTTGTCAGATTTTCATGTACATCTAGCCTATTTTGTAGGCTTCCTATTT
This sequence comes from Orcinus orca, assembly GCF_937001465.1. Taxonomy (NCBI): domain Eukaryota; kingdom Metazoa; phylum Chordata; class Mammalia; order Artiodactyla; family Delphinidae; genus Orcinus; species Orcinus orca. The sequence continues at coordinate 100,236,213 of NC_064580.1, read as the reverse complement.
TTCCTACTTAGATTATCTTTTAAATTATTTGAAAGATTACTTTCCTTCTTAAATTTGGTTGTACATGGCCTTTTTCACTTGACAGGTGTCCTGATCCAGAGGACATACTTTTCCTGGAGTCCAATACGTTGTTTTAAATAATTACTAAATTTTTTACTGGCTAGTTGTTAAACATTCTTTTCCTAATCTTTCCTCTACCTAATAAATTTAGTTTCCCTTTCCACCCCTCTTGAATTGAGAACTTCTGGAAGTTCTCAATTAATACCTGATTTGATTTGCGATGTAAGAAAGATGAGATATAAGGTACAACTTTCTCTTCTGACACCAGTGGGTTTAAATAATTTGATTTCACTTGCTAATTCATTGTGGAGGTCTGATTCTCAGTTCTGTTCCTTCTGTGGGTCATGCATCTGGCAAATGTAATTTCTTGCAACATAATTATCTTAGTTAACCTATACGGCTACAAAGCATTTTAGACAAGTTGTAATTCTTTCCCGTACTTTTTTTCGAAAGCAGAAATTTTTGTGGAGCTTTCTCCAAGAAAATGAGACTGTTGACAGATTGCTTAAACTGAAATGGATGTAAAAGAGATGCGCAGGATATTCAAATTAATGATAACTGAATATGACCAAGCATTCTGATAGTTTTCTTGTGTAACTTTTCTATTAGTGAAAAACATTTGAATAACTCTGAGTGGGAGTGGAGGGATGGCAGTGGCCTGTGTGGTTGCGTTCATGTTCTAAGAATGAACTCCTAAAATGCAAGATTGATTAGCTTCATATCCACAGTGTTAAATCTTCAGAATTCTACCTAAAACCAAAACCTGTATTTCAAAAATAAACTTTAAGGTTGTTTGATGATCAAAGAGTTTTACATCAGCCATGCTGACATGATGAGAAGAAACTCGAGATATTTTGGAGATCTTGGCACAACTTCAAAGACTTAAGAGGACAGAATGCCGAGAACTTTTCCAAGTTTTGGAAGGCAGCAGTTTGGCTGAGACCCACACGCACTGAAACGAGAGGCTTCCTTGAAAACACTTTAAAAGTCTTTTCCTATTTTGGAATTCTGAATTATGGCAAAATTCATATAGGCTTAAAACTCAATTCTGCACCCATTTTCCTCCCCAAAGTTTCTCTCCGTGTTAACACTGCTAAAGGATTCCTGAGGCATTTGCTGTAAGCATTTCAGTCAGCTCCCTGATAGTCCTTCTAAACGCTGTTTCAAAATATTCTGAAATGAATCCCTTTCATCTCTATCTAATATATTTACCTTTGTTTTGCAGACGCAAAAGGTGAAGCAACACGGAGATTTGGGGGCATATCGCCAAATGACTTACAGTCAAGCTGGTGTCGCTTCGCAAGATTTTGGTACCCAAAGCAGCGGAACCGGGATTCAGCATCCTTCCTTTGATCACACGTTTCTTAAAGCAAGCATTCTGCGCGTTTGAACAGCGCCTCTTCATCCCCAACACCTCCTCCCAGCCCGCCCCCTAGTTCCTTCCCACCCTCTACCTCGCCCCCCCACCCCGCCCCCAGCCTGCGCATGCGTCCTAAGAACCCCCTACACTCGCGGCACAAGCTGAGAGTATTGTCGGGGGCTATTCTCTCTCCCAGGAACATGGCGGCGAGTCAGGGAGGTGGTGGTAACAGTGGGGGCGGCGGTTGTGGTGGAGGTGGAAGTAGCGGTGGCTGTGGCGCGGCCGGAGGGGGAGGTGGCGGAGCCGGAGTGGGAGGCGGCGGCGGCGGCGGCGGCGGGACCCTGGTGGTGCCCATCCCGGTACCGACTCTTCTCGGTCAGCCGTTCCCCAACGGGCCGCAGTGGAACCCGGGGAGCCTACAGCCTCAACACACCGTGAGGAGCCTGGACCGGGCCCTGGAGGAGGCGGGCAACTCCGGCATCCTGAGCCTCAGTGGTAGGAAACTCCGAGACTTCCCGGGCAGCGGCTACGACCTGACGGACACCACCCAAGCAGGTGACAGGACGGGGAGGGGGAGGGGAAGCTGGGCTGAGAAGGAGGAGGTGGGGGGAGTGGGTGGCTGCGTGGCTGCGTTGTTGGACTCTGCTGGTCTGGGCGGGTGCGCGGGGGCGGCGAGACTGACAAAGTCAGAGCAGCCAGTTCTGAATGTGAGGGGAAGAGCAGGGAAAGGTGGGGGCGGGGGCGGGAATGCTGACTGAAGGGTGTATGGAAATCGGGTGGGATGTGAGGGGTGAAAGAGCATTATTGTTAAAGCGAGTTTCCCCGGTAAGGGAGGTATTGACACCTTCCTGAATGCACTGCTAACTCTCGTGGATGTTCCCATCTTTCCCGGAGGAAAAAAAGGCAATACATAACATCATAATCTATACATATTCTTTAAAGCCATACGTGCCTGCAAGAATGGTATATCCCTTTTCCTAGTACAGCAGCAGTATTGCCACGGTTTTTCTGTGTTTTTATTTTGTGTGTGTTTTAATCATCCTAGAATATTCTTGCCTTCTTGTCACATATGCCTTTAAAGACTGAGATTTGTCATTTTCCTGGTGTTGAGATAGTGGTGGTTAAATTAGTATTTGCTGCAGTGGAAAATTAAATCATCAATCACTTATGTGTCTGGTTTACTAGGGGAAAGAGTCCTTGTTCTGAGTTATGTTGGAGTCTTAATTTTTATTGCAGATATAACCAGAAATTTTAAGGGCATTTTTGAGAAACAAAATTAACTCCATTCTTCTTGGAGTTGTGGGTTAATGGTTTATCATTTTGGACAAGAAGTTGGCTATTGTAATGTTCTTCATATACTCTCTGGTACTCTTTGTTGTGGATGGCATTTTTTGTTATGAACACACTCTCTTTCCCCTCTGCCTTATAAGCCAATGCCGATTATTTTAGATGTGTTTTGGTTTGATGAAGGATTTTTTACTTTTTTAATCTTTAAATTTGTTATTTATGTGTCTGTTTTTATTTGCTTTGCTGAAAGAAATCATGGACAGATTGATTTTAATAGATTTAGTGATTTTGAAGCAATATAGTAAGTAAATTCACTCATAATGAGAAGCAATAAAAGACCTCTTATTTTCAGAATAACACTGTTTCATTGTATTACGTTTCTAGATATTAAATCAAGGTGTGTGTTTGGGTGAGGGTGGGGAGAGGAGGAAAACCTAAAATTGAAGCCTTCTACCCAATTATTCTCTTAGGAATTATCCTAAGAACTAGAAATGTGTAGTTGATCAGTGATTTTGTATTTTGGAAAGCATGTTTGAGTATTTACTCCTTCACTCTGAACAAACAATATGTTCACATATTCATGATACATTGGCAAGATATTATACTACTTAGTATGTTCTTCAAAGGCATGAAGAAAAATGGTTTCAGACTGCATCATTATAGAGATATGTTGTTTTACTTGTTACCTATAAAAGATTTCTTTATCTATAGGACAAAGTTGAAGCATCCTCTCTTGGCATTCAGGGCTTTCACTGCCTGGCTCCAATTTATTATTGCAACTGTAACTCTTCAAATGCTCCTACATAGAACCCTCTGTTCCAACTAGGTCAGCTCTCTGTCCCTCAAATATAGTTTATGAATATTTGCCTTATCTTTGTAGAAGGTCATCCACATGCACGAGATTTCCTTCTTTTCTCCACCTATTTAATTTTGTTCAAGCTCCAGCTTTTCCAAGATGCTGTCTCCAACTCCCTTAGTCCACAGTAGTCTCCTGTTTCTTTGAATTCCTGTGGTACTTATAGTCTTTACCACTTACCTGCTAGTGCTGGCTTTATTTTCTTTTTATGTTTTGCTTTCCCTGAGAAGATGGAGAGCTCCTTAAAGGCAGGGAAAGAGTCACATACTTGTTCAATTTTCTCATTATATATTGCTTATATTGTACTTAATAATATTTTTCATAAATATGAATATCATCTTATGTGGTTATAACCACTGGCTTTTAAGGCTTCAGTTTGTTTTCTGAGGCAAGTTTTAACACAAACCAGAACCATATTTGTTCTTGGTAAAATTCATTCATCATAAACTTTATCAGTGCCTACAGTAACAGAGGACTTTTTGAGATAATTCCACCGCATTTTACTTTTTTAAAAATTGAATATATGTTCCTTGTGGGAACACTTCAAAATTTAAATGAGAAATCTGTGAGTGACTCATTTGCCATTCATTTTTGACCAAATTCAGCCATGAACTAGTTAGGGACAATAATCTTATATGTAAAGAGACTAGTATCCATTATATATAAATGGAACTGAAGACAAACAGAGCATGTTTGAGATTATACATACATGCCGTACATACATACACATATACATACAGACATACAAATATGTATATACAGTATATTCTCTGCTTGATGAAAACAGTTCTGTTTGTTGATATTGTTATACTTAAAATGACTCTCAGTGGGATATTGTTTCAGTACCAAATTGATTAGACAGCAGTGGTTTATTGGGTTGGGAAGAGATTGAAAGAAGAGAAAATAGGTAGAAAGCTATTTGTTAATCTAGGTGTGAGGTGGTGAGAACCTAGGTTGAAACAAAATTGGATTAGAAGGGGAAATTGATAAATTTCAAAGGAAGGGAAAGGGCTTTTCACATTATTTTGCTGTTCCTTACATATACATAAGATGAAATAGACCTGTGGTTTACCACCTTGCCTGCATGTTAAAATCACAAGGGAGTGTGTTTTATTTTTTAAACCTATGCCTGGGCCCCACCCTAGACCAATTTAATCAGTCTCAGGGGCAAAGAGAGGGTTTTTTTGTTTGTTGGTTTGTTTTGTTTTTTAAGAATTCCCAGGTGATTCTAATGTGCAGTCAGGGTTGGGAAACTCTAAAATAGCTCAGTTTTTAGGCACTCAAGATATATTTATTGTTTGAGTGAATGAGAACATTGATAAAAGTTTGGTGACTAACCTAAAGCTACTTGTCAAGAGGGTCAAAACCAAAGCTAGGAACCAAGTGTTCATGTTCTAGTTCAGTATTCTTTTTGATAGACTTGAGTAAAGCAGACCCATTTTTTTCATCATATTATGTCTGTAGTGACTAGAAACTTACCAGGAAACTATAATTTCTCCAGTTCCCTACTGTTGGATAAATTTGCGTTAAGAAAAGAATGCCCCTAGAATATGTAGCAGCAAAATCTTGTTTTGTCTATTAATAGTCTTCCTGTGAGGGAAAGTGGATAATAGGTTGCTGATGGCAAAGTTTATCTTTGGTACCTTTTTATTTCTCTTTGTATTTCTGGTGTCTGTTCTTCTTCACCTGTCCCCTCTCTCCTGCCGCCCTCCTTATTTCTTTTTCCGTCTTCAACCTCACTCCTCTTCCTTTGCTGGGATGGAGCTCAACGCTAAATAATTATGGCAGCCTTTCCAGGCAATTAACATTTAAAAGGGAGAGTTTGCCAATTTACTTGAATCTCCATTTGGTGGTTTGTGCTTGTGACCTTTTTTGAATTGATATGCCTTGCAGATACTTTTTTTTTTTTTTTGGCCACGCGGCATGTGGGATCTTAGTTCCCATGGAGTCTTAACCACTGGACGGCCAGGGAAGTCCCTCCAGATACTTCTTGATTAAAATCCTCACCCATATAAAAACATAAAAATAGGGATCAGAAAGTTGGTTACCCATTTCAGGAAAGTAGCTAACTCTGGTTGTAATGTCTTATCTTTGCTGGTCTGTGGGTAGATTTGGCAAGACAAAGGGAAATTGCCTAGAACTTTAAAAAGTCTGTCTGGATACTGTGATAATTTGTTGACTTTAAGAGAGCTTGGAAGTGATTTTAATGGCTACCCAAACAAATCCTGAAACTTTTCATATTTGACTTTGTCACCAGTGCTACAAATAAGTCTCAGTCTACTTGCAGCTGCTCCCTCTGCTTCTTCATACTTCTTTATGTCCATAAACAATAGGTCTGTGAAACAGATTTAGGAATTCTTTACATACATCAGATTGTGCTGTGTCCTGGTTAATCACGTGTTTTCCTGTAAACCTGGAGTCAACTCTAGTATTTCCTACATGTGCTGGTTCACCTCTTCAACTGTGGGGCATGGTGCATTGTATCGGCTTGTAAAATGGAGCCAGTTAAACTGTGCAGCATCTGATTTTGTAACATAGGTGAAGGCCATCTTAGTGCATTCAGTGGAATAACCTTGTGATTTTGTGGCCTGATTCAAATATCTGCCTTGCTTTATGTAATAAATATCTTACTGAAAAATTGAATGTGAAGGACACTTTTGACGGTTGACTCATATTTTAATTGCTTCAGATTGAATTTGAATTGCTGAACCTTGCAGTGATTTATTTTATTCAGTGATGAATTCTTCTATAGCATAAATAGTTGCCCCTTAATTTCTTTCTTTTGCAAGTTCACACTTTAAAATAAAATGTTATCTTAAATTGGAGGGTACGTTTATCATTAAAATAATACGATTTATACAGCTCTTTATAAATTCTGAGCACTTTGATATATATTACCCTATTGTATCCTAATAATAACCCTTTGAGCTTTGTAGAGTGCATAGTAATTACTCTTTGTTGTTGAGAGAGGTTAAGTGATTTGCCGGAAGTTAAATGGCTAGTGTATGGCAGAGTGTGGGTCAGAGGCTAGGTTTTCCAACTCTAGCACTATTCCAGTGTTATTTCCATTGCAACACTTTCTCTTCTTATAACAAAGCTACTATTAAAATAAACACTGTGCTAATAAATAGGTTATTTAATCTGAAAGATGAATGCTTATTTAGTTTCATAGATTATATAGTTTTTGTTTGTGGTGCAGTGTGTTTTGTTTTGTGCATGGTATTTGCATAGCTTGTCTTCATGCCCCTCTGTTGGTTTTAGAATAGATTCATTAAGCAAGCTTTTTATTGAACTCTAACTTTGGAAACATGATCCTCGAAGGGTTTACAAACTAGGTGAATGTGTACAGTAATATATGTAACAATTAGAAAAGAGTTATAATATATAATGTTCAAAATTGTATGTTTTAATAAACTGTACAATTAAGTGATATGGAACTGGGGCATGAGGCTTAATTTTATTGGGGGTTAAGTTAGTTTGAGAAACTTTCCTATAGAGTTAGATATAGCTGAATCTTGAGGTAAATGATCAGTATGGGATCAAGTTATGATTAAGCAGGAGGGACAGTTGCAGACTGTCAGGGGAGAAATTGCACTGATACGGAGTTGAGAATGACATTGCATGTTAAGGGCAGATGTTAACTGCAGGTTCACTCTATATTTTCTCAAACATACTTGGAGGCTGAAAGGAGGGAACTAGTAGAGAGTTCAGTGTTAAAATGCAAGAGGGGGAGGGGGGATCTTCATGGAGTGGGTGGAAATTTGTTAGCAATGGAAGGGAGGAGTTACCTGACTTTTGCTAAGGTGAAGGGGAAGGTAGATGTCTGGGGAAATTATTGTCTTAAATTTTAATCTTAAGTGAGGCAGTGTTATCTGGGAGAACAAAGTTACAAGCATAGGAATAAGTACTCAATAGAGCAAAATGCTTTAAGGAGTCATTATGGAGAGTAAGCCATAGTTTAGAATTAGGACTGTGTTAAGCAGCTAAATTAGTTGCTTTTGAACAATATGAGCTTACGATGTTTTATGAAAAAAATTATATATACTGCATGACAGGTAAAAGAACAGAAATGGTTGATTGGGATATTTTTGAATTGGGGTTATAGTGACACTTGATTAAGTTTAAAATTTAATATTTTGATTTAGATTATTTGTAACATAAACTCTGAAGCATTTATTTATCATCAAAAGCATAAAGATGTACAAGATCCAGAACCTCATTGACAGCATGAGAGATGATGTTAAGGACACTTCACAAATAAAAATAATTGAATACTTAGAGCATATTGATTTCCTGGGAGGTGATATTTAAGTTCCAAGGCATACAGTGAAACTTTGCAAAAGGGCATATCACTCTCCTAGTCTATCCCAGCAGTACACTCTAAGGGATACTTAAACTGTATGATGCCCACCCCCATCGTACAGAGGCTGTTCATCATCATGATGTAGAAGGGGAAACCTTTTTCTTTTCTCTACACTTTGTGTGTATTTAGGTAGTTCTTGAAGCATTGTAACACTCTTATAATCAGTTTTCTGAAAAGTTTCAGGAAGTTTTCTCTGCTTCCCTTTTATAGGAAAAAATACCTTATACTCCAGGGAACCATTTAATGTAATAAAAGAAAACTGTACAAGTGAGTTTTATAACAATAATTTAAATTTGTGTTTAGTCTCACTTTAAACTAGTGTATTCAGTCTGCTAAAGGTCTAACTTTTAATCTTTACATTTCTCCTGTTTCAAATAAATTATAAATTGATAGCATTCCACTTACAGAATACTAGTCAATGGACTGTAATGGATAATTAAACAATGGATATTGTCTCATATATTTTTTGACCGCAAAATTTTTTTAAAGTTTTTTTTCCAAATAAGAAAGTAAGTTCTTCCCTATTTGTGGACGTTGTTAATCTGTGTACTCTTATAATTTGTGATAGAGATTGTTGTCACTTTTAAATTAATTGTTTAAGTTCCTTTCAGTGGAATTTTATGTATAATATTAGGGATTCAAGGTGACAAGAAACAGAAATAAAATAACTGTGCCATAAAATTTTATTTGAACTCTATTGAGACTAACCAATTCTAGAGCATTTGTGTATCTGGATTTCATTCAGAAATGACTTCTCTACGTTATTATGTCCCTGAGAGACTCTAGAATGTGCAGCATAGAAATTTTCCCCTCTTAAAAAAGTAATTACAATATATAAATCCTTAATACTTTGAGCTAATTGGTTGGGGATGTCTGTGTCAATGAGAAATCAATTACTTTTAAAGATATTTATACATTAAAAATAGTAAATTGAACATAGCTATCTCCTTAATTTACCTTGATTAGTATGTAAGAATGGATTTGTCATATCTATTTTATGTAAATGGACAGGGTGATAAAGTTGCTGCCTTTAAGGAACTTATGATTTCCTAGTGGTATAAAATAAGTACTCATGTATCTATTATATAGGCTAGATCAAGGTTTCAAGGAGTGGGGGAACTTGCCCCCAGGAGATATTTGGTAATGTCCGGGGACATTTTTGACTGTCACAACTTGGGGATACTACTGATATCTAGTGGGTAGAAGCCAGGGATGCTGCTAAGCTTCCTACAATGAACAAGACTGCCCACACAACAGAGAGTTACCTGGTCCAAAATGTCAGTGGTGATTGAGATTGAGCAGTGCTGGGCTAGAGTAAGATAAATGTCTTAAGTGAAAACAGAGTGATGTGCAAGTTTGAAGAGGGAGCGGTGACATGATTGTGTTGGTAGAACATCAGAGGGGGCTTTATAATGGAGATGGAGGATGGGCTTTGAAGGGGGAAGGATCAGATTTTATACTTAATCATAAAAAGAGGATACTATATGAATATTGACTTCCTAGAGTCTCTTCAAACTCAAAATGTCAGAAAAAGATCAACTTTTGTTATTGACCCTAGGCCCCCTGATCTCCCAGACCAGAAAGTTGGGAATTATTCTTGACTCTTCACTGTCCCTCACCCTCTATATCTGGTTAGGACCTAAGGCCTCTTGATCATAACTGTTTGAATAGCTTTCAGATCTGTTTCCTTCCTGTCTGTTCTCACTGCCATTATTGTTGTTCAGGTCCTTCTCTCCTCACCTTTAACTGGACCTATCAACAGTTTTCCCAAATGATCTCTCTGCCTCATGTTCAGTTTGCTTCAAGTCCAATTAGTCTTTCACACTGTAGCTGGAGCACTCTAATATGCAAATCTGATTGTCACTTGTTGCTACTAAAACACCTTCTATCCAGTAAGCCAGCTCCTTAATAATACGTTGCTTATTCCTTGTTTTGAACTTTACAAAAATGTGAAAAAGCTAATACACAACTCTGCTTTATATAACTGGTAATTTTTATGTTATATTACTTAATATTAAGTTGCTCAGATTCATCCAAATTGTTATATGAAGCTGTAGTTCATTCTGTTTTTTTAAAAATTATATATTTATTTATTTTATTTATGGCTGCGTTGGGTCTTCGTTGCCACACACAGGCTTTTCTCTGGTTGTGGCAAGTGGGGGCTACTCTTCATTGCGGTGTGCGGGCTTCTCATTGCGGTGGCTTCTCTTGTTGTGGAGCACGGTCTCTAGGTGAGCAGGCTTCAGTAGTTGTGGCGCACGGGCTTAAGTTGCTCCACGGCATGTGGCATCTTCCCGGACCAGGGCTTGAACCTGTGTCCCCTGCATTGGCAGGCAGATTCTTAACCACTGCGCCTCCAGGGAAGTCCCTGTAGTTCATTCTTTTTGGTGGCTCCATTATCTTTCATTGTGTGACAATAGTATAGTTTATCCACTGTCTCACTCCTGGCCATTTGGGTTGTTAACATATTTTTGCTCTTGTGAGCAGTGCTGCTATAAGCGTTATTATACATGTCTTCTGTTGTGCATGTGCAAGAATTTCTCTTGTGTTTATTCTTGGGAGTGGAATAGCTGGATTGTATGGTATGTTAATGTTCAAATTAAGGAGATAATGCCAACTGGTTTACAGTTTACCTTTCCATCAACCTCTGTAAGAGATCCTATGAATTCGTATCTCCTCCAACACATAGTATTGTCAGATTTAAACATTTTGGCCAAACGAGTTTATTATTTTTAATTTTTTTGGCTGCACTGAGGCATGCGAGATCTTAGTTGACCGACCAGGAATTGAACCCGCACCCCCTGCAGTGGAAGCACGGAATCCTAACCACTGGACTGCTAGGGAATTCCCCCAAACGAGTTTAAAATGGTAGTTCAATGACGTCTTTTTTTTTTGTAGTATGAAACTATTTTTTTTAATTGAAGTGTAGTTGATTTACAATGCTGTGTTAGTTTCAGGTGTACAGCAAAGTGACTCAGTTATTTATATATATGTGCGTATGTGTGTGTATATATATATATATTTTTTTCAGATTCTTTTCCATTATAGGTTATTACAAGATATTGAATATAGTTCCCAGTGCTATATAGTAAGTCCTTGTTGTTTATCTATTTTATATATAGTATCCGTTAATCCCAAACTCCTAATTTATCCCTCCCCCCTCCTTTCTCCTTTGGTAACCATAAGTTTGTCTTCTATATCTGTGAGTCTGTTTCTGTTTTGTAAATAAGGTCATTTGTGTCGTTTTTTAAAGATTCCACATATAAGTGATATCATATAACATTTGTCTTTCTCTGTCTAATTTACTTCATTTAGTATGATAATCTAGATCCATCCATGTGGCTGCAAATGGCATTATTTCATTCTTTTTTAAGACTGAGTAATATTCCATTGTATATACATCTTTATCCATTCATCTGTTGATGGACACTTAGGTTGCTTCCATGTCCTGGCTACTGTAAACAGAGCTGCAGTGAACATTGTGGTACATGACTCTTTTTGAATTATGGTTTTCTTAGGGTATATGCCCAGTAGCGGGATTGCTGGGTCATATGGTAGTTCTGTTTTTAGTTTCTTAAGGAACCTCCATACTGTTCTCCATAGTGGCTGTATCAATTTACATTCCCACCAACAGTGCAAGAGGGCTCCATTTTCTCCACACCCTCTCCAGCATTTATTGCTTGTAGACTTTTTGATGGTGGCCATTCTGACTGGTTCGAGGTGATACCTTTCTTGGTTTATATTTCCCTGATCACCAGTTTCATTAACATATCTTCAAATGTCTTACCTACTTGGCCATATATGTTTCCTGTACTGTGAAATAATTTATTTTGCCCCAAATACTAATACTATACTAATCATTTGTCAGTTTTGTATATTGTATTTTCTCCTAGTTTGTAACTTGTCTTTTTTGCTTTTTAAGGAGTCATTTGCTGAACAAATGTTCTACATTTTAATACAGTCAAATTTATCAGTCTTTTATAGTCACTATTTTTTGTGTCTTGTTTAAGAATGTGTAAAATATATTCATGTTTGTTTTTTACTAAAGGTTTTAAAGGTTTGTTTTGGGTGTTTCAGTTCCTCATCAATGTGGAGTTGATTTTTATGTATAGTGTGAGGTAGAGGTCCTATTTTGTGTTTTAGTACATGGACCATCTTTTTCCAGATATATCCCTGCCTACTTCTTTTCTTTTTAACATTTTACTGAGATATAATTCACATGCCAAAAATTCACTCATTTAAAGTATATAGTTTATTGGTTGTTAGTTGTACACTCATCACTGCAGTCTAATTTTGGGATATTTTTATCACTTCAAAAAGAAACCCCATACCCATTAGCATATCCCCCCACCCCGCCACCAATCTAGACCTAGGCAACCTCTAACATACTTTTTGTATTTATAGATTTGTTGATTCTGAACATTTTATATAAATAGATTCTTACAGTATGTGGCCCTTTGTGATAGTCTTCTTTCGTTTATCATGTTTAAAGTTCATTTATGTTGTAGCATATATCAGTACTTCATTCCGTTTTATATCTGAATAATATTCTATTGTACATTTTGTTTGTCCATTCATCAGTTGATGGACAGTTGGGTTGTTTCCATTCTTTGGCTATTATAAATAATACTGCTATGAATATTATGTAAAAGTTGGGTAGATGTATGTTTTCATTTCTCTTATACATGTAGGAGTAGAATTGCTGGATCATATGGTTTTTTTTTTTAACATCTTCATTGGGGTATAATTGCTTTACAATGGTGTGTTAGTTTCTGCTTTATAACAAAGTGAATCAGTTATACATATACATATGTTCCCATATCTCTTCCCTCTTGCGTCTTGGATCATATGTTAATTCTATGTTTGACATTTTGAGGAAATGCTGAATTGTTTTCCAAAGTGGCTGCACCATATTACATTTCCAGTAGCAGTGTATGAGGATTCCAGTTTCTTCATATCTTCAACAACACTTGTTGCTATCTGTATTTTTGTTTACAGTCATCCTAGTAAGTGTGAAGTATAATCTCATTATGGTTTTGATTTGCATTTTGTGAATGACTAATGATGTTGACCTCCTTTCATGTGTTTATTGTCCATTTGTATATCTTCCTAAGGGAATGTCTGTTTAGATTCTGTCCACTTTCTAATTGGGTTGTCTTTTCCTTATTACTGAGTTATAAGAATTTTTTTTTCTTTTTCTTCTATACATAAAACCCTTACCCAAGTATATAGCTTGCAAATGTTTCTTTCCTAGTCTGTGGGTCGTCTGCTTTGAAACACAAAATTTGAAAATTTTGATGAAGCCCATTTTATCTTTTTTTTTCTTATGTTGCTTGTGCTTTCTGTGTCATATCTAAGGAGCCATTGCCTAACCCAGGGTTATGAAGATTTACTCTTTTGTTTTCTTTTGGTTTTATAGTTTTAGCACTTACATTAGACATATTATCCATCTTGAGTTCTTTTGTTTGTTTGTTTTTCAATTATAACTTTTTTCTTACCAGTAAATACTGTATTTTACCCCTCAGGTGTATTGGTACTTTTTTGTTTTTCGGTACGCGGGCCTCTCACTGTTGTGGCCTCTCCCGTTGCGGAGCACAGGCTCTGGACGTGCAGGCTCAGCGGCCATGGCTCACGGGCCCAACCGCTCCGCGTCATGTGAGATCTTCCTGGACCGGGGCACGAACCCACGTCCCCTGCATCGGCAGGCCAACTCTCAACCACTGCACCACCAGGGAAGCCCGGTACTTTTTTTTTAAATTAATTTTTTTTATTGGAGTATAGTTGATTTACAACGTTGTGTTAGTTTCTGCTGTACAGCAAACTGAATCAGCCGTGCATATACATATATCCACTCTCTTCTAGACTCCATTCCCATATAGGTCATTACAGAGCACCTAATAGAGTTCCCTGTGCTATACAGTAGGTTCTTATTCGTTATCTTTTATATGTAGTAGTGTGTATATGTCAATCCCAATCCCGCAGTTTATCTCCCCCCTTTCCCCTTGGTAACCATAAGTTGGTTTTCTACATCTGTGACTCTTTCTGTTTTGTAAATAGTTTCATTTGTATCATTTTTTTAGATTCCACATATAAGCGATATCATATGATATTTGTCTTTCTCTGTCTGACTTTCTCTGTCTTTCTCTGTCTGACTCAGTATAACAATCTCTAGGTCCCTCTATGTTGCTACAGATGGCATTATTTCATTCTTTTTTATGGCTGAATAATATTCCATGGTATATATATACCACATCTTCTTTATCCATTCCTCCATTGATGGACATTTAGGTTGCTTCCATGTCCTGGCTATTGCAAGTAGTGCTGCAATGAACATTGGGATGCATGTATCCTTTTGAATTACGGTTTTCTCTGGATATATGCACAGGAGTGGGATTACTGGGTCGTATGGTAGTTCTATTTTTAGTTTTTTAAGGAACCTCCATACTGTTATCCATAATGGCTTTGCCAATTTACATTCCCACCAACAGTGCAAGAGGGTTCCCTTTTCTCCACACCCTCTCCAGCATTTGTTGTTTATAGATTTTTTGATGATGGCCATTCTGACTGGTGTGAGGTGATACCTCATTATAGTTTTGATTTGCATTTCTCTAATAATTAGTGATGTTGAACATCTTTTCATGTGCCTCTTGGCTATCTGTCCATCTTGAGTCCTTTATGTATGGTGTGAGATCAGGGTCCAACTTTGTTCTTTTGCATATGTATATCTAGTTGTCCCAGCACCATTTCCGGAAAATACCTTTCTTTCCTCATCCAGTTTTCTTGTTACCCTTGTTGAAAATCAACTGACCATAAATGTGAACATTTATTTCTGGACTCTCAATTCTATTCCATTGATTTGTATATCTGTTCTTTTTTTTTTTTTTTTTTTTGCGGTATGCGGGCCTCTCACTGTTGTGGCCTTTCCTTCCTGTTGTGGAGCACAGGCTCCAGACGCGCAGGCTCAGCGGCCATGGCTCACGGGCCTAGCTGCTCTGCGGCATGTGGGATCTTCCCGGACCGGGGCACAAAGCCGTGTCCCCTGCATCGGCAGGCAGACTCTCAACCACTGCGCTACCAGGAAAGCCCTGTATATCTGTTCTTATCCTGGTACCACTCTATCTTGATTTCTGTAGCTCTGTATTAAGTTTTGTAATCAGGAGGTGTGAGTCTTCTTCCAACATTGTTCTTTTTCAAGATTGCTTTGGCTGTTTCGAGACCAATATGAATTTTAGGATCAGCTTGTCAATTTCTTCAGAAAATTCAGTTTGGGATTTTGATAGGGGTCGTGTTGAATCTGTAGGTCAATTTGGGGAAATTTTACCATCTTAACAATATTAAGTTTTCCAGTCCATGAATATGGGATGTCTTTTGATTTATTTGTATCTTTAGTTTCTTTCAATAATATTTTGTTGTTTTCCTCAGTCTTTATTTTCTGACATACTATCATATAGAAAAAATAGAATTTTTTCTTAATTTCATTTTTGGGATATTCATTGCTAGTTTATTGAAATACGTTTTTTTTTGTTTTTTTTTTTTTGTGGCTGCACCACGTGGCTTGTGGAATCTTAGTTCCCTGACCAGGGATTGAACCTGGGCCCTAGGCAGTGAAAGTACGGAGTCCTAACCACTGGACCCAAATATAATTGACTTTTTTTTTAGTAGACTTTATTTATTATTATTATTTTTAGTATTTATTTATTTATTTATCTTTATTTAGTTGGCTGTGTCAGGTGTTCGTTGTGGCATGTGGGATCTTCATTGTGGCACGTGGGATCTTTCATTGCAGTGCTCGTTGCGGTGCACGGGCTCTTTGTTGCAGCACACAGGCTTCTCTCTAGTTGTGGCATGTGGGTTTCCTCTTCTCTAGTTGTGTCGTGGGCTCCAGAATGCATGGGCTCTGTACTTTGCGGCATGCAGGCTCTCTAGTTGAGGCACACAAGCTCAGTAGTTGTGGCACACAGGCTTAGTTGCCCCACAGCATGTGGGATCTTAGTTCCCCGACCAGGGATTGAACCTGTGTCCCCTGCATTGGAAGGCGGATTCTTTACCACTGGACCACCAGGGAAGTCCCTATAATTGACTTTTACATAGTGGTCTTTTATCTTGCAACCTTGCTGAACTTGTTTCTTCATTCTAATAGTCTTTTAATGGATTCATTAGCATTTTCTGTATGTACGATCATGTCATCTGCAAATAGAGATAGTTATACTTCCTTTCGAATCTGGATGCCTTTTATTTCAGTTTCTTGCCTAATCATCCTGGCTAGAACTTCTAGTACAGTGTTGAGTGGATATGGTGAGAGTGGACATTCTTGTCTTATTCCTGAATTTAGGAGGAATGCATTCAGTCTTTCACCATTAAATATGATATTAGCTCTGGTGTTTTTCATAGATGCCCTTTTTCAGGTTGAAGAAATTCCTTTTTATATCTAGTTTTTTGTCTTTTATTGCATTAATATGGTATATTACATTGATAGGCTTTTAGCTGTTATATCCTTCTTGCATTCCTGGCCTACCTGCTTTTCAGTTTAGTCTCATAGTGTCCCAAAACTCTACATTCCAGCCTGCCAAATTCCATGCTGTTCCTTGAAAGTATCATGCTATTCCATGTTTTCATGTTATTTTTGCCCTTACTGTTGATGTCCTTCTTCTCCCTCTTTTCTGCCTTGTGAACTCCTGTTGATCTTTTGTATCCAAGATCAGGCCTTTCTTTATTACCTTTTCCCTTTCCTGCATCCTCTACATATAGGGATTACTCTATCCCTCTAATGTAGCTGCTGTGATCCTTTATTGCAATTAATATATTTCCCCTATTGTAACATTCATTATCAATTTAATAACTTTTCCAGAAAAAGAGAAATACTACCACAATAAGCACATACATGGATTTTAGAAATGTTAACATTAGACGAAAATGTGCATTGTAAGATCAAAGAAATATGGTATTTGTTTACATTTCTCTTTTTATTGATTTTGGAGGTTTTTGAGTATAGTTGCTTTGTTGCCATTCCAACATTTAGTATAGTGTGTGGTACACAGTAGATGTTTAGCACATTTGTTCAATTTAGCCTGCTTCTTACCCTGGGTGCCTTTTCAGGTCCCTCCACAGTTTGTCTCTTTCCTTTTCCACTATGTTTTCCAAATACTTCTCATGTATGTACCTGTTCTTCAGTCAGATTGGACTTCTTACTGTCTCTCTGATTTTTGTTTTTATTGTTTTGTTATATTATTTAAAAAAAGAAAAGCTATCAGAAAGCAAAAAGAAATAACAGCTTATTAATTGCTTCATAAGCAGAGATATGATTATTAAAATTTAACAGTTGCAAATTAGCTATAGTTTTTATATATTGTTATATTGTATCACTGAATATGTTTTTATTTTAGAATAGTTGACTGCTTTTAAATATTTAGGTTAACTAATAAAATTGATTTGTAAGTAATGTTTATGACATTAAATAATGTTTGGCATTATGGATATAGCCTCATCCACCAGAGGGCAGACAGCAGAAGCAAGAAAACTACAATCCTGAAGCCTGTGGAACAAAGACCACATTCACAGAAAGATAGACAAGATGAAAAGGCAGAGGGCTATGTACCAGATGAAGGAACAAGGTAAAACACCAGAAAAAGAACTAAATGAATTGGAGATAGGCAACCTTCCAGAAAAAGAATTCAGATTAATGATAGTGAAGATGATCCAGAACCTCGGAAAAAGAATGGAGGCAAAGATGGAGAAGATGCAAGAAATGTTTAACATAGACCTAGAAGAATTAAAGGACAAACAAACAGAGATGAACAATACAATAACTGAACTGAAAACTACACTAGAAGGAAGCAATAGCAGAATAACTGAGGCAGAAGAACGGAGAAGTGACCTGAAAGACAGAATGGTGGAATTCACTGCTGCGGAAAAGAATATAGAAAAAAGAATGAAAAGAAATGAAGACAGCCTAGGAGACCTCTGGGACAACATTAAACGCAACAACATTTGCAGTATAGGGGTCCCAGGAGGAGAGGAGAGAGAGAAAGGACCAGAGAAAATATTTGAAGAGATTATAGTCGAAAACTTCCCTAACATGGGAAAGGAAATAGCCACCCAAGTCCAGGAAGCACAGAGCTTCCCAGGCAGGATAAACCCAAGGAGAAACATGCCGAGACACATAGTAATCAAACTGACAAAAATTAAAGACAAAGAAAAATTATTGAAAGCAGCTAGGGAAAAATGACAAATAACATACAGGGGAACTCCCATAAGGTTAACAGCTGAATTCTCAGCAGAAACTCTACAGGCCAGAAGGGAGTGGCATGATATACTTAAAGTGATGAAAGAGAAGAACCAACAACCAAGATTACCCGGCAAGGATCTCATTCAGATTCGATGGAGAAATCTAAAGCTTTACAGACAAGCAGAAGCTAAGAGAATTCAGCACCACCAAACTAGCTCTACAACAAATGCTAAAGGAACTTCTCTAAGTGGGAAACACGAGAGAAGAAAAGGACCTACAAAAACAAACCCAAAACAATTAAGAAAATGGTCATAGGAACATAGAAATCGATAATTACCTTAAACGTGAATGGATTAAATGCTCCAACCAAAAGACACAGGCTCGCTGAATGGATACAAAAACAAGACCCATCTATATGCTGTCTACAAGAGACCCACTTCAGACCTAGGAACACATACAGACTGAAAGTGAGGGGATGGAAAAAGATATTCCATGCAAATGGAAATCAAAAGGAAGCTGGGGTAACAATGCTCATATCAGATAAACTAGACTTTTAAATAAGGAATGTTACAAGAGACAAGGAAGGACACTACATAATGATCAAGGGATCAATCCAAGAAGAAGA
The DNA here is from genome assembly GCF_937001465.1 of Orcinus orca. Taxonomy (NCBI): domain Eukaryota; kingdom Metazoa; phylum Chordata; class Mammalia; order Artiodactyla; family Delphinidae; genus Orcinus; species Orcinus orca. The sequence goes on along the minus strand of NC_064580.1, from coordinate 100,217,437 downwards.
TATAACAATTATAAATATATGTGCACCCAACATAGGAGCACCTCAATACATAAGGCAAATGCTAACAGCTATAAAATAGGGAATCGACAGTGACACAATAATAGTGGGGGACTTTAACACCTCACTTACACCAATGGACAGATCATCCAAAATGAAAATAAATAAGGAAACAGAAGCTTTAAATGACACAATAGACCAGATAGATTTGTTATTCATAGGACATTCCATCCAGAGACAGCAGATTACACTTTGTTCTCAAGTCCACGTGGAACATTCTCCAGGATAGATCACATCTTGGGTCACAAATCAAGCCACAGTAAATTTAAGAAAATTGAAATCATATCAAAAAAAAAAAAAAAAATTATTATAAAATGTTTTGAGCATTAATCTGTTGTTTTAACTAATCCCATCTTGAAAATTATATTTGTAGATGAAGTCCAGGAAAAATTGTGAGATGAATGCCTATTTTGGCTTGGGTTTAGCAGATTTTCCAGTAGTATAGCTCTAAATTGTTTAAAATTATTTTCATGTGTCTTGGTCTAGTTTTCTCTTCTTACATTGGTCTACTGTCCTCCATTTGCCATAAGCTCTCAGAAATAATTGCTGTATATATTTTCACTGCTTCTCTTGTAAAAAACCTCATCAACTCATGACTGAATGTTTTCTCAACATTGATTTATGTAATGTTGTTGCCTTAAAATCTTTCCATTATAGTCTGTTGTATACTTTTCTTCCAAATTGTTCTTTCTGAGAGTTTTGTTTATGCCACTGTTCCACTGAAGAAAAATGCTTTATAACATGATTTTTAACGACTGCCTAATAGTCTATTGTATGTATGCACCATATTTGATTTAATCATTCCTCTATTGTTAGTTGTTTAAGTTACTATTTAATATCAGTACGTAGCCAGGTGCAGTTGTGCTCTTAGCTTTACATTGCTTCCCTCAAGAGGAGTTTAAACTCTTTGAGGGCAGATAACACTTTCTATACAAAAATACCCTATAGTGTTTGGTTGACTGCAGTGTCTCTCTGCAACAGTTGATAGTAAATGCTTGTCAAATTTCTAAACTTAAAATTATGGGACAAGCATGATAATTTTATGTACTGACTTCTTATTCTATTTGTATGACTATAAACTAGAGGAATGGCTTTGCCATGGTATCTTGGTGATCTTGCACATTTCCACATAGGCAAGGCTGAACCACAGTCTGACTCAAATCTTGGGGAAAGACTCTCTGATCCTCCCTGGTACATGGCAAGATAGATGACATAAGGTCATTTTGTGTCCACCTCCCTATCTTGTGGGAGGCTGCCTCAAGGCAGTTTATTATCTCTTTCCCTCATTCTGGTGAGACATGGGACATTCTTTCAGATACAGTCGTGAGTATAAAATTGCAAAGCTGCAGTCTAGAGTTGGCTTCTCCATGACAGAGCAACCCTCTGTGCATGTTGTCTGTTATTTGGTCCTTCCCTCCAGTTTGGTTTTGTCCTGTGGGACTAGGGACATGGGGAAGTGACACCATACAGATCATGCTTTCTCTGTCTGTGTTAGTAATAAACTGTCTGAATCCATTTGGTCGTATTGGTAGCTGCCAGTGTGCTGCTGTGTAGGAGCCACTTGAACATTTAAGGTATACTAATGGGGTTTTCTTTGGCCTGGTTTGTGGAATTTGTCATTTCTTTGTAATTAGTTTACTGTAACTTGCTTTTAATTTCAGCATCCAATATTTAGTGCCTTGTTAAATAGCTCAAGTAAGGATGATCCTTGCTCCGTAAATACAGTTGTTTTTTTTTTTTTTCGGTACGCGGGCCTCTCACTGCTGTGGCCTCTACCGTTGCGGAGCGCAGGCTCAGCGGCCATGGCTCATGGGCCCAGCCGCTCCGCGGCATGTGGGATCCTCCCGGACCAGGGCACGAACCCGTGTCCCCTGCATCGGCAGGAGGACTCTCAACCACTGCGCCACCAGGGAAGCCCAATACAGTATTTTTTTAAGGGGCACAGTACACCGGCTGTAAAATTTGTCTTAATCTGGATACATCAAAGATGAAGCAGTTTTGTTTAGCATAGTAGCTTGCACTTGGGTTTTTTTGTTTTGTTTTGTTTTGTTGTTCTTTTTTACCCTCCTCCAGGACTGCTTTTGTTTTGGAATCCAAAGCCTACTAGAGTTATATTGGGAAGTCAGTTTGACATAGACTTTTTTTATGTTACATTAGACTTTCCTTTCTCATGCAGTAGAAATGTACTAAGGTATCATAATTAATGCAAATAAAAAGTATACTGTGTGCTTGTCCCTCAGTATCCATGGGGGATTGGTTCTAGGACCCCAGCGAATACCAAAATCCACAGATGCTCAAGTCCCTTATGTAAAATGGCCTAGTACAATTGGCCCTCCATATCTGTGGGTTCCCCATCTGTAGATAAGGAGGGCCTACTGTATAAACAGATCCATTTGATTTTCAGTGACTAGTTGACATTGACCTAGGCAGAAAGTACATCAACATTAGATTAATCATGCATCAGTTCAGATATCTTAGAGATGGTCAAGGTGACATGTTTTTGTTATCGCTTACTTCATTATCAGACTAATTATAACAATTCAAATTGTATAGTTTTGGGGGTTTCCTTTATGAAAATAATTTACATGAAAGCATGATTTTCGACATTAAAACTTGCATACTTTCATAGTAATTTGCATTTTAAAAATTATATGACATATAATATTGGATTAGCAATAAAACATGACAGCACAGTGATGATGTTTGGTAGCAGGCCAAGTTGTGCCCCATAAAAACAAAATAATTGTATATAATACCAACTTATAATTAACCTATAGCTGTCTGGATACATCATTCTTATGAATAAAATATATATGGTTAGAATACAGTTTACATTCTGAAATATAATACTTTTAAAGTAGTATAATATTAATAGTGTTTCCTTATAACAGAAGCATGCTTGCTTATTGTAGAAAATTTAGAATAGTAAAAGCATAAAGAAGAAAATACAAAACGCTCCTTATTCTACCAACCTTGAGTAAGCATTAACATTTTGGTGTATTTCCTTCATACCCCCACACTCATCACCTTGTACATACATACCTGTCGGTCTTTGTATGTGTATATACTGAGTGTATAAAATGTACATTTTAAAAGGAAACAATTGGCTCATACTGTGTATATAGTTTAATATTTTGAGTGTTCTAGTTTTTACCCTCTGAGCATTCTTATTTCCATATTAAGGAATCAAGTCTATAATATTATTTTTAAAGGTTGCAGGATATTTCACTTTGAGGGTATACTGTATTTTATTTAGCCTTTACCTATTGTTGGACATTGAAGTTGTTTCTAATTTCCTACTCTATTAAATAACTGAAATGTACATCGTTTTTTATGCATCTTTATTTGGTTTTAAAAATTGCTAGAGATTGAATTCTTGGATCAATGGGTATGAACATTTTTAAGGCTCTTGATTCATATTGGCAAATTTCCTTCTAGACAGGTTACCTCATTTTGAATTTCCATCAGCGGTATATGGGGAAGTGCCCAATTCAAACTAGCCTTGCCAACATTGGGTAATATCTTTGAAAACTTTTAAATTTGATGGGTGAATTATAGTGTCTTATTCTTTACATTTCTTTTGATTAACAGTGAGGTTGAATATATTTTCATATACATCTTGGTCATTGATAATTTTCATTTTTGAATCTGTTTATGTCCTTGGGCCAGGCTTTATCTATGAGTTGTTGTTATCATTTTGCTTTTTGATAGACTGCAGTTTTCCTTTTTATGTAGCTAAATCTAGAAATCTTTTCATTTGTGAATTATTTCTTTATTTGATGCTTTGAAAGTCCATCCCTCATTCTAGAATTGAGTGACTATTCACTAGAATGTTTTGCTAGTTTTTTATGATTCATTTTTCATGTTTATCTTTTTCTTCCATCTGGAATTTATTTTAGTGAAAGTTATGTGATGAGGCTCTAACATTTGTCTTTTGAAAATAAAAGTTTTTCAAGAACCACTTAATAAATAATACTACATGAATTCAAAATGCCAAATTTATAGTCTAATAAATTTTATAGGGGTTGAAGTATAGTGTCATTCTCAAATATCACTTTGATGTTTGAATGTCATTATACTGCATTATTTCTTGGTGAAATTGAAACACTTTGTAGAATTTCCTACAGACAACTGTGCATAGAGCTGCCCCTCCCCCCTTAAAAAAAATAAAGTCTCGTCCTTCCACGTGGCTTAATAGTTGTATGACTCACAGTCCTTTTCTCACTGAGCATGCATATAATCTACCCTCTGGTTAGCAGCTGTGGTTTCTCCTTGCAGCATCTGTTTTTGTTTGCCCCCTTGCTTCTCAAAGTGCCTGTGCTCAAAAGGAGCCTTCCATTATTGGTTGCTGCAGGTCACTAAGGTCTGCTTGTTATTGTTTCTCATAACTGTTGGCTTTAAAGCATTTTTTTCTTCACTTTTTCTAATATCTACTTCATACTTTTTTTCCCTCTCCACTGTACTTATGGTTAATATTTTAACATCATGGAGTAGCTTAGAAATTCTTGAGCTGTACATCTTATTCAACAAGGCTTTAATGTTATAGACTGACTTTTCATTATCTTTTCCTGAATGACAGCACAATACCCTTCTAGGGAATACTGAATCAAGAAATCACCTGTCTTTGCTGAGGGCATCTGTTGAAAGCAGATGCCAGAGCCATGGGGTTGTCATTTCCCATCAGGTTCCAACATCAGAGTCTAATACTTCAAAGACACTCTCCATTCTTGCATTGACAGACAGCTGTGGTGCCTCCTGTTTTCTTGTTGCTTTTGTTTCTAGTCCTAACACTTCTTTTAGATGGAAAAGTAGGTAAGGAAGCATTAGTATTTGAGAGCGTATTAATCAGATTTTACGTGCTGTAACTGCTCACATTTGAGTAATATCAGTTACTGAAGAGCACAGAAAATTTTTTTCATTTTCATGTTAGGAAATAAGTATTTTAGTTAGTTGATTTTATGCACTCTCCTAAAGACATAATTCTAGCATATATTTTCCGTGTAATAAGAACTGAATATAATTGTCAATTTCCATCATTTTATTTTAGATCTTTATGAACATTATATATCATTAGGTACAAATTGATAACTTTCCTGTCGTTTCTTTTACTTACTTCCTCTAAGGATTTTAGGTTGTTACAGAATGTTTACTCATTTTCAGTAGCTCTGAGATAATGAGTAGTAGTAATTAAGTGATTTTGGCGATCTTTTATAGGTAATCATCAGTAGAATTAGAATGTAATTCAGATACAGTCTAGTGCTCATCTACTAAATAACAGTTATACCTCATTTTTCAGTCTGTAGGACTTCTGTAAACTGTGAGATACACCCCAAGGATTATGAAGTATTGGTCCCATCACAACAGCTTTGTAAAAAATCATACTTTTAGTTGAACTAAGTGGGGGTGATTTTTTTTTTATAGTTCCTTTCACTGAAGTGTTATTATCTGAGCCGATAATATTTGGTGCTAGGGTGGAACAATAATTGGGATTGCTTAGACTTGGTGTCTGACTGGCTTTTAAGCTACCCTAACACGTAGTACCTAATTCATGGTGCTTAATGGAATTTTGAATGAGTGGCACAGCCTATGAGTCAAGTCAGAATGCTGCCTGGGAAATAAGAATGAGACTTGGAAGGTGAGAATCAGGATTTGCCTGCCTCTGTCCCAGACTCTAAGGGCAGAACCACAGAGAATTTGATGCTTATGATATTTAATTATTTTACCTTGTGTATTTTCTGTGGTGAGGCTGCAACTTCTGATCCTTGGTCAATAAGGAATGTACACCTTGGGAGATAATTTTCCGTGGGTCTCATGTTTCGGCATATCTTGGGAGTGAGGCACTAACTGCCCTTTGTTCAGGACTATCTTTTGGAAGAAAGGACAATCATGCTTATTATCCAGTAAAATAATGTCTCCCTTCGAACAAAGTACAGGCATGTGTACTGTCTATTATAAAAGATTTGGGTTCCCTCAGCTTAGACTTTCTCTCCTTTAATGTGATGTATTGTATGTGCAGGTATCCATCTATACCCATATATGTTGCCCCTGTGAGATTTGGGGGGCAAGAGGAACTGATACAGACTTGCTGCTCATGCCACTTGCCGTGCTGTGAGTAATAAAGTCCTCTGACACGCAGGAGTCTCATGCCTTCTGCCAGCCTCCATTCAACTGTGGTAGGCTAGCTTGTTGGCTGACAAGTAGGCTAAAGTCTCAGATCCTTTAGAGTTCTTGACAGGTACTCAGCCTATAAAATGTTACGAATCTTTTGAAGAAACTCCTTTACTTTTTCATTTTCTTTTTAATCTTTGTTTATTGAGTTGGTTAAAATATTGAAAAATTAATAAGGGTCCATTCTTTAAGGAGCCAAGAAAGCTATGTTTTGGCTCAGACTAAACAGTCCTGAAATGGTAAATTGGGAACAGCTGAGAGCTTTATAATGGTGTTCATTATTTTCTTAACTAAAAATTGGGACTTGAAGTAAGATATATGTTCTGCTTCTTATTGCAAGAAGAAATCTAGGATATGAATGTAGTTAGGAGATTTAGAATTTCTCTGACCCTGCTTTGTGGTTCCAGTGGAACAGAATATTTGAAATCTGGGACAGGAAGTCACAATAGTGTGTTGGAGGAGTGGAAAAGCACACATAGAACATGGACTTAGAAGTCATATCTGAGTTTGGAACCCCTCTGCTGTCAGTTATTACTAGTTTTTTAACATTATAGTCATGCCATTCAATATGTCTTTGATTCATATGTATAATGAGGAATAGTGGCTACCTCGTAAGGTTGTTATGAGGATTAGAAATGATTATGCAAAGCCTATAGCCTTCTGACCTAGCATATGTGGAGGGTGCGTGTGCGCGCACACACGCGCACACATGAGACAGTTGCTTCAGTTCCACTTAGGTTATTGTTGATGTGAATTTAAAGTTCTGACTTCAAATTATTTCTCTCCTTAACTGTCATGTTTCTTTAAGCAGAAAATTCTCTATCTCTGTTACTGATGAGTGTTTTCTAAAACACACATCATTGTTAGAAGTTTTTCCATAGGTGAAAATGTGACAGATTTTCAAACATAATCTGGCATTTTTTTAAAGTAAGAGGGACTATAGCAATCTATATTATTATCACCCAGAGAAGACTCATGTATCTTAGTTCGTTTTAACAATGTGTGACAAAAGTCATACAGCCTTTTGAACACTGAGTAAAATAAAACTATAATTAGTACAGTATAATAGTATACTTTCTGAAAGTCATTTTCTATATTTTGGCAGAAATGCTAGCTGGTGGGCCAAGAAATGCACTGGGTGACAGATGGACCCGTCTGTGGCTCTTGTGGCTGCAACCTGGGAGGCAGCAAACAGATTTCCATTCCATCTGACTCCTCTCTTCCCTTCTCTAGCTTCTTTGACCTCTGAAGCTCAAGAGTGATACAGAACATAATTTAGATCAGATTATTTAAAATGATCTATTAACGTCTAACAGGCTCCCAGCCGTTTTACAAGGAGCGATTTGAAGGAGGCAGGAAACAGTACACAGCAGTCTGTCTACTGTTGAGTTATTGCCAATACTGCTTGATATGATTTTATAATAAAAACCAAGACAAAAGAAAACTAGTTCAGTGGTTATAAAGGCACTTATCCTCAAGGATACTGAGATATCACCTTACTGTTTAAGAAAAAAATGTACAACTATTTAATTAAAAAATTTTTTGCAGGCATTCTTTCATTAATTCTGATTTTTGAGAAATCTGTTTATTTTCTGTGGCTGCTGTAACTAGTGACTACAAACTTGGTGGTTTGAAACAACAGAAATTTATTCTCTTATAGTTCTTGAGACCAGAAGTCCAAAATAAGTCTTTTGAAGCTAAAATCAAGGTTTCAGCAGGACCGTAAATCCTCTGGAGGCTCTAGCAGAGAATCCATTCCTTGCCTCTTCCAGCTTCTGGTGACTGCTGGCATTCCTAAGCCACATCACTCCAATGCCTGCCTCCATCTTCACATGGCCTTTTCCTCAATGTGTCTGTCTCATTTCCCTCTGTCTTCCTCCTATAAAGATACATGTGATGGCATTTAGGGCCCAGCTGGGTGATGCAGGATAATATCCATTGCAGGATACTTAATTATATCTGCAAAAATTTTTACCCTATAAGCAAACATTCACAGGTTCCAGGAATTAGGACCTGATATCTTTGAGGGGCACCATTCAGCTTACTGCAGGAAGATAAGGAGCAAATTTTAATTTCCTTTTTTGTGTGTGTGGGAAAGGTGAAACATCTTTATAATTGTCTTTTCCCAAGTCCTACTTGTCCCCTAAGAAGGCAGACTTTAAAGCTGTTGTGAAATGAATCTCCCCATAAGGAGTAAATTAACAGTTTGTTTTCCATCTTTAGATGGAACCATATTAAATAAAATACCAATTTTGCATGTACTTCTTGAGTATGAATATGTTCTTTTTTAGTCATGTTATTCTAGTTGCCCCAGTGCACGTGTTCATTAAATGATTTTTAATGTTATAAAAACTTCCTTATGGTTTAATTGTACATCACAAGATAAAAATTTAAATCAGAGTTAAATTTTATCCATTATATCTATGTAAACGTTAATTTTCACTTTTTTGAAGGAAAATATGAGATGCTGTTAATGTGAGATCAAGAAATTAAAATACAGTTTTGTGTTATTGCTTATCTTTGCCTCTATGGTTGTATTTTTCTTTTGCCACTCTTTTTCTGTTTACCCAATTCTTAGAAAAGATGTTTATACATTTTTAAAATCTGAAAAAGCCTAGAACAAGATTTCCTTAATTAGAGGCTTTGTAATGGCTTCAGTTTTAATTTTAACTTCATTATGCTTTACTCAATTAAATTAGAATAATAATTAATTGTAATTTTAAGTGGTATTTACTAAATAAATATACTACCTCATTCAGAAAATAGTTTATGAATTTAATTAAATTCCCTAAGGGAACTCATAATATTATTATTATTTTTTATTTTTTTATACAGTAGGTTCTTATTAGTTATCTATTTTATACACATCACTGTATACATGTCAATCCCAATCTCCCAATTCATCACCCCACCCCACCCCACCCCCCGCCACTTTCCTCCCTTGGTGTCCATACATTTGTTCTCTACATCTGTGTCTCTATTTCTGGCTTGCAAACCGGTTCATCTGTACCATTTTCTAGGTTCCACATATATGCATTAATATACGATACTTGTTTTTCTCTTTCTGACTTACTTCACTCTGTATGACAGTCTCCAGATTCATCCACATCTCTACAAATGACCCAATTCCGTTCCTTTTTATGGCTGAGTAATATTCCATTGTATATATGTACCACATCTTCTTCATCCATTCATCTGTCGATGGGCATTTAGATTGCTTCCATGTCCTGGCTATTGTAAATAGTGCTTCAATGAATATTGGGGTGCATGTGTCTTTTTGAATTATGGTTTTCCCTGGGTATATGCCCAGTAGTGGGATTGCTGGGTCATATGATAATTCTATTTTTAGCTTTTTAAGGAACCTCCATACTGTTCTCCATAGTGGCTGTATCAATTTACATTCCCACCAACAGTGCAAGAGGGTTCCCTTTTCTCCACACCCTCTCCAGCATTTGTTGTTTGTAGATTTTCTGAGGATACCCATTCTAACTGGTGTGAGGTGATATCTCATTGTAGTTTTGATTTGCATTTCTCTAATGATTAGTTATGTTGAGCAGCTTTTCATGTGCTTCTTGGCCATCTGTATGTCTTCTTTGGAGAAATGTCTATTTAGGTCTTCTGCCCATTTTTGGATTGGGTTGTTTGTTTTTTTAATACTGAGCTGCATGAGCTGTTTATATACTTTGGAGATTAATCCTTTGTCCATTGATTCGTTTGCAAATATTTTCTCCCATTCGGAGGGTTGTCTTTTCGTCTGGTTTGTAGTTTCCTTTGCTCTGCAAAAGCTTTGAAGTTTCATTAGGTCCCATTTGTTTATTTTTGTTTTTATTTCCATTACTCTAGGAGGTGGATCAAAAAAGATCTTGCTGTGATTTATGTCAGAGTGTTCTTCCTATGTTTTCCTCTAAGAGTTTTATAGTGTCCGGTCTTACATTTAGGTCTCTAATCAATTTTGAGTTCATTTTTGTGTATGGTGCTAGGGAATGTTCTAATTTCATTCTTTTACATGTAGCTGTCCAGTTTTCCCAGCACCACTTATTGAAGAGACTGTCTTTTCTCCTTTGTATATCCTTGCCTCCTTTGTCATAGATTAGTTGACCATAGGTGCGTGGGTTTATCTCTGGGCTTTCTATCCTGTTCCATTGATCTATGTTTCTGTTTTTGTGCCAGTACCATATTATCTTGATTACTATAGCTTTGTAGTGTAGTGTGAAGTCAGGGAGTCTGATTCCTCCAGCTCCGTTTCTTTCCCTCAAGACTGCTTTGGCTATTCGGGGTCTTTTGTGTCTCCATACAGATTTTAAGATTTTTTGTTCTAGTTCTGTAAAAAATGCTATTGGTAATTTGATAGGAATTGCATTGAATCTGTAGATTGCTTTGGGTAGTATAGTCATTTTCACAATATTGATTCTTCCAATCCAAGAACATGGTATATCTCTCCATTTGTTTGTATCATCTTTAATTTCTTTCATCAGTGTCTTATAGTTTTCTGCATACAGATCTTTTGTCTCCCTAGGTAGGTTTATTCCTAGGTATTTTATTCTTTTTGTTGCAGTGGTAAATGGGAGTGTTTCCTTAATTTCTGTTTCAGATTTTTCATCATTAGTGTATAGGAATGCAAGAGATTTCTGTGCATTAATTTTGTATCCTGCAACTTTACCAAATTCATTGATTAGCTCTAGTAGTGTTCTGGGGACATCGTTAGGATTCCCTATGTATAGTATCATGTCATCTGCAAACAGTGACAGTTTTACTACTTCTTTTCCAATTTGTATTCCTTTTATTTCATTTTCTTCTCTGATTGCCTTGGCTAGGACTTCCAAAACTATGTTGAATAATAGTGGTGAGAGCGGACATCCTTGCCTTGTTCCTGATCTTAGAGGAAATGCTTTCAGTTTTTCACCATTGAGAATAATGTTTGCTGTGGGTTTGTCGTATATGGCCTTTATTATGTTGAGGTAGCTTCCCTCTATGCCTACTTTCTGAAGAGTTTTTATCATAAATGGGTGTTGAATTTTGTGAAAAGCTTTTTCTGCATCTATTGAGATGATCATATGGTTTTGCTTCTTCAATTTGTTAATATGGTGTGTCACATTGATTGATTTGCGTATATTGAAGAATCCTTGCATCCCTGGGATAAATCCCATTTGATCATGGTGTATGATCCTTTCAGTGTGTTGTTGGATTCTGTTTGCTAGTATTTTGTTGGGTATTTTTGCATCTATATTCATGAGTGATATTGGTCTGTAATTTTCTTTTTTTGTAGTATCTTTGTCTGGTTTTGGTATCAGGGTGATGGTGGCTTCGTAAAATGAGTTTGGGAGTGTTCCTTCCTCTGCAGTTTTTTGGAAGAGTTTGAGAAGGACGGGTGTTAACTCTCCTCTAAATGTTTGATAGAATTCACCTGTGATGCCATCTGGTCTTGGACTTTTGTTTGTTGGAAGATTTGTAACCACAGTTTCAATTTCATTACTTGTGATTGGTCCATTCATATTTTCTATTTCTTCCTGGTTCAGTCATGGAAGGCTATACCTTTCTAAGAATTTGTCCATTTCTTCCAGGTTGTCCATTTTATTGGCATAGAGTTGCTTGTAGTAGTCTCTTAGGATGCTTTGTATTTCTGCATTATCTGTTGTAACTTCTCCTTTTTCAGCTCTAATTTTATTGATTTGCGTCCTCTCCTTCTTTTTCTTGATGAGTCTGGCTAATGGTTTATCAATTTTTTTAATCTTCTCAATGGACCAGCTTTTAGTTTTATTGATCTTTGCTATTGTTTTCTTTGTTTCTATTTCATTTATTTCTGCTCTGATCTTTATGATTTCTTTCCTTCTACTAACTTTGGGTTTTTTTGTTTTTCTTTCTCTAGGTCCTTTAGGTGTAAGGTTAGATTGTTTATTTGAGATTTTTCTTGTTTCTTGAGGTAGGATTGTATTGCTATAAACTTCCCTCTTAGAACTGCTTTTGCTGCATCCCATAGGTTTTGGACTGTCGTGTTTTCATTGTCATTTGTCTCTAGATATTCTTTGATTTCCTCTTTGATTTCTTCAGTGATCTCTTGGGTATTTAGTAACGTATTGTTTAGCTTCCATGTGTTTGTGTTTTTTACATTTTTTTCCCATGTAATTGATTTCTAATCTCATAACATTGTGGTCAGAAAAGATGCTTGATATGATTTCAATTTTCTTAAATTTACTGAGGCTTGATTTGTGACCCAAGATGTGATCTATCCTGGAGAATGTTCTGTGTGCACTTCAGAAGAAAGTGTAATCTGCTGTTTTTGGATGGAATGTCCTATAAATATTAATTAAATCTATCTGGTCTATTGTGTCATTTAAAGCTTGTGTTTCCTTATTAATTTTCTGTTTGGATGATCTGTCCTTTGGTGTAAGTGAGGTGTTAAAGTCCCCCACTATTGTTGTGTTACTGTCGATTTCCTCTTTTATAGCTGTTAGCATTTGCCTTACGTATTGAGATGCTCCTTTTTTTTTTTTTTTTTTTTTTTTGTGGTACACGGACCTCTCACTGTTGTGGCCTCTACCGTTGTGGAGCACAGGCCCCGGACGCGCAGACTCTGGATGCGCAGGTTCAGCGGCCATGGCTCACGGGCCCAGCTGCTCCGCGGCATGTGGGATCTTCATGGACTTGGGCACGAACCCATGTCCCCTGCATCGCCAGGCAGACTCTCAACCACTGCGCCACCAGGGAAGCCCTGAGATGCTCCTTTGTTGGGTGCATATATATTTATAATTGTATATATCTTCTTCTTGGATTGATCCTTTGGTTGTTATATAGTGTCCTTCCTTGTCTCTTGTAACATTCTTTATTTGTAAGTCTCTTTTATCTGATATGAGTATTGCTACTCCAGCGTTCTTTTGATTTCCATTTGCATGGAATATCTTTTTCCATTCCCCTCACTTTCACTCTGTATGTGTCCTTATGTCTGAAGTGGGTCTCTTGTAGACAGCATATATATGGGTCTTGTTTTTGTATCCATTCAGCAAGCCTGTGTCTTTTGGTTGGAGCATTTAATCCATTCACGTTTAAGGTAATTATTGATATGTATGTTCCTATTACCATTTTCTTAATTGTTTTGGGTTTGTTTTTGTAGGTCCCTTTCTCCTCTTGTGTTTCCCACTTAGAGAAGTTCCTTTAGCATTTGTTGTAGAGCTGGTTTGGTGGTGTTGAATTCTCTTAGCTTTTGCTTATCTGGAAAGCTTTTGATTTCTCTATCGAATGTGAATGAGATCCTTGCTAGGTAGAGTAATCTTGGTTGTAGGTTCTTCCCTTTCATCACTTTAAGTATATCATGCCACTCCCTTCCGGCTTGTAGAGTTTCTGCTGAGAAATCAGCTGTTAACCTTATGGGAGTTCCCTTGTATGTTATTTGTCGTTTTTCCCTTGCTGCTTTCAATAATTTTTCTTTGTCTTTAATTTTTGCCAATTTGATTACTATGTGTCTCAGTGTGTTTCCCCTTGGGTTTATCCTGTACGGGTCTCTCTGCACTTCCTGGAATTAGGTGGCTATTTCCTTTCCCATGTTAGGGAAGTTGTCGAGTATAATCTCTTCAAATATTTTCTTGGGTCCTTTCTCTCTCTCTTCTCCTTTGGGACCCCTGTAGTGCAAATGTTGCTGCATTTAATGTTGTCCCAGAGGTCTCTTAGGCTGTCTTCAGTTCTTTTCATTGTTTTTTCTTTATTCTGTTCCACAGCAGTGAATTCTACCATTGTGTCTTCTAGGTCACTTATCTGTTCTTCTGCCTCAGTTATTCTGCTGTTGATTCCTTCTAGTGTAGTTTTCATTTCAGTTATTTTATTGTTCATCTGTGTTTGTTTGTTCTTTAATTCTTGTAGGTCTTTGTTAAACATTTCTTGCATCTTCTCGATCTTTGCCTTCATTCTTTTTCCGAGGTCCTGGGTCATCTTCACTATCATTATTCTGAATTCTTTTTCTGGAAGGTTGCCTATCTCCACTTCATTTAGTTGTTTTTCTGGGATTTTATCTTGTTCCTTCATCTGGTACATAGCCCTCTGCCTTTTCATCTTGTCTGTCTTTCTGTGAATGTGGTTTTTGTTCCACAGGCTTCAGCATTGTAGCTATGTTGTAATTTAACTAAATAATCTTGCTTTTGGAGGGGAAAGAACATGAAGCATCATACAATAATATATAAATTATTAAAATAATATCCTGATATTATTTAAATTATTAATACTGATATTTTGTCTTTTTCTCTGGTTACTTCTTTGAACACTCTCTCTATTGTGATCTTTGTGTTTTCTCTTGACTATTATTTTCAGTCTTCTCTGCTTGTTGTGTTTTTACTGCTCAACTTATAAGTCTTGGTCTTCTGGATGGCCCAGTCTTGAACTTCCTTTCTGACTCAGTACTCTGATTTTAGGTGATGTCTTCCATTTCTATGATTTTAGAGTACTAACCATATTCCCACAACTTTCAGTTTAATATATCCATCCCAGACCTCATGTCTGAGATCCAGAATGATCTGATTAACTGTCCATTTCACAGTCCCCTGTGGGATATCTTTCAGTTATCTCAGTTTGTACAAATATAAAATTGAACCCTTGATTCTAACCTCTGTTTCAAAAAACAAAACAAAACCCTACCAAGCAAAAACAAGAACAAAAATCCTGTTCCACTTCTCACTCATCTATTAAGTAGCATCATTTAGTTGCCTAGGCCAGAATTCTGGGTGCCATCCTCGATTACTACCTCTTATTTATCCCACATAAACAATCACTTGCCCAATTCTTGGAAGTACTAATATCAAATATATTTCAAATTCTATCTACTTTTTTTAATCCCTATTCTTGGAGTCTCAATGCAAGCTACCATCATCTGTTTCTAGGGCCAGTGTATTATTTATGAGTACTTACTAGATATACAGAATAACAAACTGGGCATAATTTTGTTTTTAGTATTTCAAATTAACTGTAATCAGTAATTTTCAACTCCCAACTCCCAGGATTCTTTTGGTGTTTTTTTTTTTTTTTTTTTGGCTGTGTTTGGTCTTCATTGCTGCACATGGGCTTTCTCTCATTGCAGTGAGTGGGTGCTACTCTTTGTTGCAGTGCACGGGCTTATTGCGTTGGCTTCTCTTATTGTGGAGCACGGGCTCTAGGTGCGCGGGCTTCAGTAGTTGTGGTGCGTGGGCTTAGTAGTCGTGGCTTGTGGGCTCTAGAGCACAGGCTCAATAGTTGTGGCACACGGGCTTAGTTGCTCCACAGCATGTGGGATCTTCCCGGACCAGGGCTCGAACCTGTGCCCCCTGCATTGGCAGGCGGATTCTTAACCACTGCACCACCAGGGAAGCCCAACTCCCAGGATTCTGAAGTTACAAGAATAAGAGGTAAAAGTCAACTGTAAAAGAAACATTCTAAACTAAAAAAAAAAAAAAAAAGACTTAATTTTTCCCCCTAAATAGAACTGCACGATGCTTGGGTGCTCAGAGGAGGTGAGCCAGGAAAATGAAAGTTCAGAATTTGGTTTCTAATAATTCTGTCTATCCTTTTATTTAGTTATTCAGAATCTTATGGTGGGAGGAAGAAGAATCCAAATTAATCTTTATATTATATAATCATAACTAAAGTTTTCTTTCGCCAATTATGAAATTTTGCATTAGGTGAGTGTGTGTGTATACACACATACATAAAAACATATTAATACATGTATATTAATATTCTGAATAGGGAATTTATTATACTGCTAAATATGTAGGTCTCATCCCTCAGAGTGAGGAAGTTGAGTGTTGGTAGGAAGCTGTTCTTATGAGGGCATACCATATGCTAAGTGAGGTACAGTGGGCTAAAATACACTATAGATGTTCTTCTTGACAGAGGTGAATGATAGTCTTATGTTTTTAACCAAATAAGTATAATGAAGTTGTGTAAGCAAAGTATATTCCTACTGTAAGATAGCTAATTTGATAGTTGTTCAGGCAGTGGTCCTCAACAGGGGTAGGAGGGTTTGTACTCCAGGGGACATTTTTTGGCTTTCATGACTAGAGGGTGTTACTAGCACCTAGTAGGTAGTTGTCAGGGATGCTGCTAAATATCCTACCATGCCCAGGATAGCCTCATACAACAAATAGTTATACAGCCCAAAAGGTCAATCGTACTTTGGTTGAGAAACGCTTTTAGGGTATTTTTTTTCAACCTGCCACATGATATCCTAAATATTTTTCAAATTTTCATTTAACAAATAAACTCTCAATAGAGGTATAATAGTTATAATAATTCCATGATTTTATTTTTATGAAAACTTAAATGCATAGAAGTATATTTGTGTGTACCTGGAATAATTTAGGAGAGGAAGGAATCAAGGGCGAACAAGTTTGTGGTTTGAGCAGCTCGTGAGCAGGATATTGGTGACATTATCTAAGATGAGAGAAAGAGATATGTGGAAGAAGATCTTCAGTTCCGATTTTACACTTGGAGAGTTTGAGGTGCCTGAGAGATATCCAGAGGAAGTCCTAAAGATTAGAACATAGGTGTTCAAACATATATTTAATTTGAAATTTGTCAATATATGAATACTAACCCCGGTTTTGGATAAAATCACCTAATAGAGTATATATCTTAAGGAAAGAGTACCTTATGTCACAGCCCTTAGGAACACTAATATTCACAGTATGGGTAGAGAAGAATCTAGCAAGAGACTAAGAAGTAGCCAGGGAGATAATAGGAAATGATCCAGAAATGTAGTCTTCCAAGCCAAGGGAAGAGAAATATTTCCAGATGGCTGACTGGTGGTTGATAATGGAGGCTGTTGGTGACCTTGGTGGGCATGAGAATGAATAGAAAGCAAATTACAGTGGGTTGAGAAGTCCATGGTAAATTAGACAGTTATGTTGTAGATTTATGTAAATTTGGCTATAAAGGAGGCAGAGGTGGATGGAGGCTGATGTGGGATCAGGGGAGGTTTTTTTCGTGTTTTTAAATATCAGAGAGAATTCCTCACTGATACTTTAAAAGATAATGTTTAAAGATAGTGAAGTATATAAAGTACGGTTTGTTAATGAACAGACTTTCCATGAGGTCAATATTTGAAATAGTTGCTTGGATTCTAAGTGATTCAGCAAGTGTGAAAATAGTTCTGTTAATTCCATAAATACAGGTGTATGTTTGACACTCAAACATTACTTTTATTTTTCAGATCTTTCAAGAAATCGTTTTACAGAAATTCCTTCTGATGTCTGGTTATTTGCACCTCTTGAAACGTTAAATTTATATCATAATTGCATCAAAACCATTCCTGAAGCCATTAAAAACCTACAGATGTTAACATACCTTAATATTAGGTAAGGAAACAATTTTGGGGGGGTAGATTTTGTTTTTTATTACAGTTCTGATTCTTTTTAGTTGAAAAGGAATGTATTTGGTTTGGCTATGTAGCCTGTATCTCAGGAGTATCTTATTTATATTTTTTATATATCCACATTATAGGCTTTTCGTCTTGTTCTTGACAGCAGTGCTTCTCAAACTTTACTGTGCACAGGAATCAGATGCAGATTCTGATTCCATAGGTCTGCATTGGGGCCAGCATTTCTAACAGCTCCCTGGTAATGCCCATGCCTGCTGGTCCTTAGATCACTTTGAGTACCAAGGCTTTAGATCAGAAATATTTTACTGAAATCATAGCACCACAACACAGATTTATTTATATGCATCCTCAGTTAAAGTGGAACATTATAAAGAAACAGTTCTTGATTTATATTTTTCACTCTCGTGACTTCTTGTTGCTACTTCAAGGATGGATAGATTGGCATGGGAGTGTTGGAAGGTTAGGAAGCGGGTAATTGATGTTAATAATAAGTGCTTACTGTGTGCCAAGCAGTGTTACAAATACTTTACCCATATTACCTCATCACATCTTCACAACAGCATTTTGAGATACGTGGTTAATTATCCCTGCACTGCAGATGAGGAAACTGAAGCACAGAGAGAGGTTAACTATTTGCCCAAAATTATATATATCGCAAGTGGTAGAGCCAAGATTCAAATCAAAGCAGCAGTATGGCTATAGAACTCTCATTCTTAACTATTACCCTATATTTATAATAGAGTGAACATTGAATAAGTATAAGAAAAAATTGCCCTATCAAATGAGTGACATTGAATGGAAACTGGTATATTGTGACTTAACTTTAGAATCTTTTTCTTATTTTTCTTTTATGTTTCTAGTTATAAGGAATAATTTCTTCCCCCTTCCTTAACAAAGTTACTTGTCTAAATTCTCATATAGGGAAATAGTAAATATAATTAATACACATAAATAATAGCATTTCTTTCTCTCTGTGATATATTATTTATGTCTCCCCCAGTGGTGTAACCTGTCAGTACATACTATAACTGAATATAATACTTTAACTGAAACCATTTTACACCTTAAAATGTGTGAGAGGAATTTCCTTTCATAGAGGTTGGTCATTTGGGTTGTTCCTTTCTCTAATTGGGTACATAATCTCCTTGGCCTCGCTTGGGAAAGGTTTGAGGAAAGTGAGGTATTTTTAAGTTTTTTGTCTTTTTTTTATTTTGTTCTTTTATGGAAAAAGTGATTTGTCAAAATTGAATTGCATTTCTATATTAACATGTATGGTAGATCTTAGAATAGTTCTGCTAAAACTTTCTGTGATTCTTTCCTGTTTTGATCTCTAAAAGTTGACTCCTGGTTTTTGTTTACAGTCGGAGAAATTTTTGAATACACTGTATTAAAATAACATTTGTTCTAGTGACTGACTTCCTTTGACTATCTCTAAAACGTGTGGCAAAAAAGTGAAGATTGATGACTTATTAGCTGTGTATAAAGAAATGGAAAGCTGACTGCTAACTCGATAAACCTGCTTCTTAAGGGAAGAAAAGAAGCCAATTTTTAAACTTTCTTGGTGTGAGGGAGATTAGAATGAGTTTGTATGTGCCATTCTTTTTCCTGTTTAGTTTTTATTTTGGTGAGAAGATCTTGAGAAACTTGTAAGATAATTTTTTAGCTCTTTCTTTCTTCCTGGATTCTACTCTCCTTTTCAGTGGAATCCTCAGGAAGATTCCTGTGTGCTCTAGACAGACCACTTTCCCAAGCATCCTACTTGATCCTTAAAGTGCAAGGGTTGTGACAAGCACCTGGCATATTTGACATTCCACCAGTCCGGCTAGGATTGCTGGTCTTGGGGCATTATCCTTTTTTATTAAAGTCTGTGCCATGTGATTGAAGCTAGTCTAGTGTTTCTGGACATCCTCTGCGGGCATAAAATGAGGTGAAAGTTCTTGAAGTCCCCCCAATGGGGTAACATTGGGCTTTTGTTGCCTCCATGTTACACAAAATGCTAGGTACAAGTCTATAAATATCACTTTGAAAAGCAGGAAAAATAATAGCAAATTGCTAATGAATGCTTGGTAGTATGTAAATATAATGATGCATTTTATATATTTTGGTAGTAGGATTGTCTTAGTCTGTTCTCGTGGTGCTGTAACAGAATACCATAGACTGGGTGGCTTATAAACAACAGAAATTTATTTTTCACAGTTCTGGGGGCTGGGAAGTTCAAGTTCAAAGTGCCAGCAGATTCGTGTCTGGAGAAGACTTGCTTCCTGGTTCATATAGATGGCTGGCTTCTAGCTGAGTCCTCACATGGCGTAAAGAGCAAGGGAGCTCTCTGGGATCTCTTTTTAAGGCCACTGATCCACCTCCCTAAGGTCCCACCTCCAAATACCATCACATTGGGTATTAGGTTTCAACATTATAGTTTTGAATGGGGAGGACAGAAACAGTCTACAGCAGGGATTGTTTGGGTCAGTCTGCATTGGCATGTAAATTTGACCAAAATTAGTTTGAGGGTAAGGGACCCAGAGCCAAATTGCCTGGATTTGAATCCTGACTCTTCCACTTACCAGCTCTGTGACTTTGAGCAGTTTACTTAATCTCTTTTAGACTTTTTCTTCATCTGTAAAATGGGCATCATGATAGTGTCTGTCTTCCTAAAGTAGGTTGTTTTGAGGGTTAGTCAAGTTAATTCATCTGAGGTGCTCTGAACATGGCCTGCCGCATAGTAAGCACTCAATAAATGTTAGTTGTCCTTATATTTAAATGTATGCACAGAGACAGGAATGTTGTATCAACTTTGAGCTGAGATAAAGGTGCTAGTAGACTGTTCTACCATAAACCCATAACAAAAGCGAATGGGTTAGGGTTACTACATGTTTTTAAAGATATAATTCTATTCATTCTTTCATAAATTTGAACACAGCACATGCAAATTTATCCTTGGAGCCTTTCCCTAGGGGTGTAGAGGTATTGAATATAGTGAAATTATGCCAGAGAGCAAGGTTTTAGCAATTTCTAGCTCAGAAGAATAATTCTAGGTTTTGAAGGCTGGTGGTGTGTAGGACAATATCATAGGTAACAGCACAGGCTTTGCAGTCTGTTGTGCCTGGGCAAGTCACTTAAGCAATTTTAACCTTTATTTTTACTTGTATAATGGAGATAATAGTCTTGTGGGGTTACTATGAGGATTAAGTGAGATAGTGCATGTAAAGATTTTAGCCTGTTACAAAGTAAGCACTCATTAAATGATAGTTACTATTTAGTGAAAATTTACTTTTGAGGTGATCTGTTCTTTTTCAACATAACATGTCAAGTTTCAGACATATTTCTCATAATGAGACTTTCTTATTCTTTTCAGTCGAAATCTTTTATCAACATTGCCAAAATACCTATTTGATCTTCCCCTTAAAGTTTTGGTCCTCAGTAATAATAAACTGGTATCCATTCCAGAAGAAATCGGGAAGTTAAAAGATTTAATGGAATTGGTGAGTAAAATAGTTGCATCGATTGTATATAATATGCATAATACATACCTTTATATTTCTGAAGATTAATTCCTTTATGGAATTTCACTGTAATTAAAAAAAATAACTTGATATATGCCTAAGTTCACTTTAGTGAAATTTTGAGATACCATTGCTTATGTCTGATTTTAGCTCACAGCTACAATAAAAGCCTGGTTGTTCCTCAGTCCTAGTGAGGTTAGAAGGCTTGATTACAAGTCTTAAATGCTTTCAAACAAATAAGCATTTGTCTATCCATCTTGTGGACAGTAAAGGTCTTAGACCAGGAAGAGATAAGGTGGATTTTTTTTTAAGGTTTTACAGGGCTTCTGTGAAAGCGTCAGAGAGAGGAGAGTACAGTGCCTACAAACAGTAGAATTAATAAAATGACCTTCCTCTCCTATATCCTTGTGTGGTTTTATGACACCAAGATAAATGGAACCAAGATAAATGGAAAGAGGACATTTATATAATTGATTATAGAAATTGATATAATTGATTATAGAAACATAGGAATAATTTAAAGTAATTACTTTGAACGTACCATTGTAGGTATTAAAGGACATTGAACTCTGAGAGAAACATAATCAAATCTTCAAAGCACTGAGCTGTTTTCACATTTTTCTGTTACTTCTACCTCATACAATATACCATGCTGTTTATTTTTATTTTCTGCTTTATCTTGAGTAATGCTTTCCCAATACATAGATTCTTTTAAAAAGTGTTCATAAATATAACTTTTTAATGTGTGGAGGGCCAAAAGTTTTCTTGACGAATTTATATACAGTTTTATAATGGGAAATTAATGTGCAAATAGAATGTAAGGAAGAGAAATTTCAGGAATGTCTTTTCTTTTTTATTCATTAGAGAATACCTACATGTGCAATTGTAATGCAAAGAAACTTCCTTGAACTTATTATGTTGTAGAACCACAGAATTTTAATATTGTAAGAGATCTTATAAGTGATCAGATATAACCACTTCCTAACACAGGAATCCCTGACACATCTAGTTGTATATTTTCAATGGTGGACAAATCTTCGCGTGTGTGTATCTGAGGCAGCCTTAATTCTCTTTTGCAGAACTTTGTTATCTTTCTTATTTTGAACTAAGATACATGCCCCTATCACTTTTATCCATTGGTCCTGGGACTACCATGTGAAGAAGTATATAGATAATGACAACTTTTCTTCCCTTCGGATATTTGTAATCTGTTGTATGTCTGCTCTCCATTTTACCAAACTCTAAGACCTGTTTTTCTGTAGCTTAAACATCTTTATTTTATTCCTTTTCATATTTTCTATATTTCTATTCTTTATTACTTTTTATCTTTAGCTATGTCTATACTGATAATGCTCCCTTTTATTAGGGTCTCTTTTAATGTTACACTCACAAATGAACAGAAGATGTGATCTAACTTGTGGTCTAACAAATTCATATTACAAGGGACCCATTACTTTCTTTGCCCTGCACACTGTTAACGTTTTTAAAGATTTTATATATATATTCTACTTTAAGATTTTGTGGCTCTGTAATTTCTTTTTCATTCAGTTTTTGACCCTATGTTCTAAATTGTATTACATGAGATAGTTTGTGGATAAATGAAATTTCAAAAATATTTAGGATTTTTAGATTTAGTGTAGTATTTTTATTTAAATAGAATGTGAAAAAATATTAACCATTATTTTAGTAGGCACTATAAAATTATTGTGCTTTAAACTCTCAAAATTAGTAATGGTGGGTAGGTTGCATTAGGCTGGCTAATTGACAGTTTTAAATCACACAGTGAATTTGTGGGTATTACCTGTCATTGGAATGTTTTCCCAGGACACTATTCCATAAGAGTGTGGTAGCCAGCTATAGTGAAGTTCTGTCATTAGATCTAGGAAATACTCTCAGGCCTTCAATCCCCAGCAGAGTATTTTGTAGAGTACCCATTGGTGAGTGGGTCAGTATCCTGTCCCTGGGTTTATTTCTTCTGGGAAGTGGCAGCTACCTATCAAATTCTTATGGATTTTTTTGTATGGAAATCTTCAGTATTAGGCACCTTCGGGAGGAAGCCATAGTATTTGCTTTAATGGGCATTTTCCCAAAATTTTATTATCCATCATTTGGACAATAGCCTATCTTCAACACAACAGCTAAGGTGATCCTGTCAAAACATAAGTGAGATCATGTCATACCTCTGTTTAAAAGTTTCTGGTACCTGCCCATGTCTCTGAGTAAAAGCCGAAGTCTTACCCCTCCCTCCATCCTAGCCTTCCCCTTGCCCACTTCCCGCTAGCTACATGGGATTCCTTGCTGTTCTTAGTACATGTCACACATGCTTTGCCTAAGAGCCTTTACATTTATTGTTCCTTCTGTCTGGAATATTCCTTTCTTATGTATTGGCATGGCTCATACTCTCACCTCTGATAATATTGCTCAAATATCAGCTTCTTTATGAAACAGTCTAAATTGCTAATATCCCTCCCCACTATTACTAGTACTGCCATTTTCCTTTACCCTGCTCTGTTTTTTTCTTCCATAGCACTTATCACCTTCTAGCATATTGTATAATCTACTCCCCTTGTTAGAATGCAAGTTCCATAAGGAGCTGCGAAGGCAGGAATTTTTGTTTGTTTTATTCATTGATGTGTCCCCAGCACCTACAACAGTGCCTAACAAATAGTTTGTATTTGATAAATATTTGTTGTTGAATGAAGATGCCTTAGATATAGTTGGAAAGAATTATGTAGGATACATTTTTTAAATCATCTGTGGGTTAGATGATTAGATATTATTTAATATTCTTTATCTTCTTTTGAATTTACCCTCCTGCCTTTTTTACTTTTGATAAAACAATATATGTATGTGCCACTCCTCTCCCTCCAAGCTAATGTCAGTTCCAGAAAGTTGGAAATTGGGGGCAGTTGCAGTACAACATGAATTTCATTTGCAGTGTGTCTGGAATGACTGCTGCCTGAGATCTTGTTGCAGATTTTTCTTCCCTTTTTTTTTGATGTGATAGTAAGAAAGGGGAGGGAGAGGGACCACAGGTAAATAATTTAAGCTGTGCCTTTATCCTCATATTATGGAAAGGTGGTATTGTTTACCTTTAAATTGGGGTTTGCATTTTAACCTAACCCTGAGACATTCCTGATTAGATCTCCTAGAATGCCTTTTGGTTATGACGTGAGCCACAAAATTTTGAGCTTGTAATCCCTCATGTTTTGTATCCCTTTGAGAAATAGGTTTAGTTAAATCGATTCTGACCATGGTCTTTGGTTCTTCAGCTCACATCTGTAAATCCTTGACTTTCTCAGCTTCTGCCCAACCAAGTATCTCAAAACAACTACTATAATTGACAAATTATCACAATGATTGATAGTTGTCTTTCATTTTTACCTATGAATGAAGAGCACCTGGATCATCCTTACTTCTGTTTTTAGTTGGTAAGAGTGGTCTTTAGTTGAGATTTTCAAAAGACTGACTTATGTAGTACTAAGTTGTAACCTTACATTTTTGCACAGAAAAATGTATGTTAACTGTGCTGAGTTGATTTCTCGATGTAATATAAATGGAAATCTGCCTGATAATCAATGTTTAGAGAAATGACATTAGAGGTGACTTTTACTAGCTATTAGCCATGTACTTTAATTTAAAAGTTGAAATACATCTCTATTTCTCTGTTAGTTTGTTATAATTTTATTTTCTTGTTTTCCTTAGGATATTAGCTGCAATGAGATTCAGGTTCTTCCCCAACAAATGGGAAAATTACAATCACTTAGAGAGCTAAATATAAGAAGAAATAATCTTCATGTATTGCCAGATGGTAAGATGCTCACTGTTCTTACTCACGTGAATAAGAGAGTACCTATGTAGAATTTAATTTAATTATTTTTTATTCCTGAACAGAATTAGGAGATCTTCCCTTAGTCAAGCTGGATTTCTCTTGTAATAAAGTGACCGAAATTCCAGTTTGTTACAGGAAGCTGCATCATTTACAAGTAATAATTTTGGATAACAATCCATTGCAAGTACCACCAGCGCAGGTTTGTAATTTTAAAAAATGATACTTGTTTCTTCTATTTTTATTAAGAATTATATCTGTTACTGGTAAATCAAAAAGCATAAGAATTAAGAGTCAATTTGTTTTTGAGGTATTGTCTCAAAGAGTTTTTCTGAGAAGTGACTTTTTCACTTTGGCAGGAGGTTTAGCGTACTTTCTAGAGATTAGGATTTGGATCACCCAGATATCAACTTTCTGCTTGTGAACTGATAATTCTGGTTGTCTATGTTATTTTAAAAGGATAGACTATGGAGTCTCTACCTCTGTCCTACTCAGGTATATATCTACTTGAGATTTGTTGTGTGATTGATTGGAATACATTTTTAGCACTGATAGGTGGAATCATAACAGAAAGAAAAATATACAAGTGGAAAAGTTTTAATTCATACTTTTAGTTTGAGAATTAAATCCACATGGAATCCACTAAAATGATAGCATAGGAATCCACTAAGCTGTAAACCCACGAGGACAAAGAACGAGACAGAAGAGGACAGCAGGGGAGAGATGGCAACAGAATGTTGGAAAATGGAAAATAAGTGAAATAGTGGTAACTAGGATCTCTACTTACACGGCACAAGAGTATCTGGCTGAGGAGGCACATGGTAGTGAAATGCCAGCCTGCACTCTATTTCTAAGCTACATGCCCTGGCACTGGGTTTGTATACATCCAGAAGACAGGTTGCCTTTTTCTTCCTACAAAGGTGCATTCCACTCATTGCAAAGGAGGTGCCTTTTTAGGCTGGCTGGGGTCCTGGTAGTAGCTGTCCTAGCAGGATGGGGAAAGCTGAAACTGTGTCTGCTGTGGGAGAAGGCAACAAGAAGCAAGTTGATTTTACTGTGTTAAACCTGGGAATGGCTTGACTGTTTCTTTTGTGATTATTGAAGGAATCATGTAACTACAAATATAGGTATGAAAGACTGAAAACATGAAGGGCTGTAGAATATCTAAGGCTTTGATATCCAGTAAACTTTCTGAATGATTGGAGTGTTCTATAACATGTGATGTCTAATACCATAGCCACCTGCTATTGAGTACTTGAAATATGGCTAGTGCGACTAAGGAACCAAATTTTCAATTTAATTTCATTTTGATTAATTGAAAGTTAAATAGGTTTACATGACTAGTGGTTAACATATTTGATACTACAGGTCTAGGTTGACACTCTGATTCTTGTCCTTAGCTCCACAGCTACATGACTTCCCCTCCCTTGCCTTAGCAGAAGCTAAGCTAGCAGAAGCTACTCTGAGGAGTAGGTGGATTCTCTCAGATTCTCCTCCTCAGCTCAGCAGCCAAATGAGTATAGTTCCTTGCCTCAATATAAGCCTGGAGTTTACTCTTTAGAGCAGCACTGTCTATTAGAACTTTCTGTGATGATGGAAATGTTCTAAACCTGCAGTGTGGTAGCCACAAGTGGCTAATGAGCACTTGAGAGTACATAGTGTGACTGAAGAATTACATTTTTAGTTTTATTTAGATTAAATTTAAATTTAAATAGCCACATGTGGCTAGTGACTACTGTATTGGACAGCACAGCTATAGAGAGACTCAACCAGAGTCAGGGGCTCCAGGTACAGCTGTGGGTAGGGGTGAGACCCCATACTGGAAACAGTGAATGCTTACATACTGAATGCTGGGACTCTCCAGTAGATGTCTCTTGCTTGGCTCCCAGAATACTTGCAGCCTCTCTTATATATATCAGGCAGAGTTGGTGGATTTCTCTCTTGGTAAACTGACTGAACTAGGAGAAAAGACCTATAGATATACTGATCGTTGGCAGGCCCTTGAAGAAGTGTGCAGTCACTGTCTGAAATCTAGACAGTGAAGCTCACCGTTGATAAACTTCTCCCTCATACATAGAGCTTCCATTTGGCTTCTTATTGTTTCACTTTGAAAATGAACAGACAGCAATGGATCACTAGATATTGCAGAAATAATTTCTAACATGAAAGACCAAAAACACTGAAAGGCTTCCATTGAAACAAAATGGGTCACGTTCATAGCGGTGGTAATCAGAATGACTTCTCAGCAGCAGCATGGGAAGCTAGAAGATGTTAGAATGATGCCTTCAAAGACTGAGGAAATATCTCCAACTTTATAAAGTCAAACTATCAGTTAAATGTAAGATAGAAAAAAGTTTCAAACATGAAAGATCTCAGAAATTTTAGCTCTCCTGCACCCTTTACTAGGAAGCTAGCAGAGGATATACTATATCAAAATGAGGGAGTAAATTAAGAAAGAATTCATGTCCAAGATAAACAGGTATGCATAGACCTAGAGAGCAACAAGTCAGTTTGGAATAGGGGGGTTGTCTCCAAAAAGAAAATAGAAAAAGAAGAAAGAAATTGATACCTGACTTGATGTGTTTGTCAATATGGAGCGATGTTTTACAGTTCTGTCAGAGTCAGGAATGAATTAGTAATAGGCATACAGAAAATTACGCAGAGGAAAAAAATGGGACAAGTAGTCATTTTAGGGAAAAAAAAACTTACAGGAGAAAGGAAGTGTAATCTAACTAACCTGTGTAGCTCATCTGTGAATATTTTCTTGGTCATAATATTGTACATACTGGATTTTGATTTAATGAAAAATTGTGACATAGTTATAATAATAGCAGAGATTTATATGGCACTTACCATGCTCCAGGCACTGTTGAAAATGCTTTACATGCATTAATTCATTTCTTATAGCAACCCTATAAAACAGGTACTGTCATTATACCTCATTTTATATAGGAGGAAACAGAGGCATAGATGTTTAGTGACTTGTCCAAGGTCACACGGCTAGCATATGGTGGAGCCTGGTTTCAGACCAAGGTAGTCTGACTCCAGAATCCATGCTCTAACCACTATGTTATGCTTCTGAAGAGGGAGGAAGTATGTTTATATGAGTTGGTAGGGATTGGGGATGGGAGGAAGGTGGTTTGATGATATGTGATAGTGGTGGTGATCTTGTGGAGACAGCAGTGAGCGATGGCTTGAAGTGAGATCTTAATTCCCTGCCCAGGAATTGAACCTGGGTAGACTGGGTGAAAACCAGGAATCCTAGCCACTAGACCACCAGGGGCTAGAGGCTAGAAACAAAGTTTCCCTGGCTCTTGCCACGTTTGAAAGCAAGAATGTTTCAAGGAGGCAAAAACTGTAAAAACAGGTACAAAGTTTAGAGACACAGCACAAGTGGGAGAGCACACAGAGAAACTGTTAAGACAGAAGCAAAGCTGAGATACACACCTGGAGAGAAAGGGTGTGGGCGTCCTCCTTAATGAGCAGGAGGGCACCAGAGAGGTGATTCAAATCACTTATATAGGGCAGTTCTTCCGGGTTTCCTCTGGCCAATCATCTCACTTTGCCTGGCTCTGAGTCCATATTTGGTTTAACTCAGGGTCCTCTCTTGTGTGCGCATGCCTCTTTCAGCCAGATGGATTCCAGTGCAAGGATTTCTGGGAAGTTAACCAAACATATTATGGTCTGGCGCCCCCTCCCTTCTCTGACCTCTGAGGAACCTTTCTGCGCATGTGTAGTTGGGGAGGTCTCCTTGACCTCAAGAATGAGAAATACATGGTCTCTTTATCTTTCATCCAAGCAGGACTCAGCTCCTCCTTGCTCCTGCCATTATCTTTATCTTGGGATATCTGTCCACAGGGGACAGGCTCCAGCTGCTCAGCCAGGAGCCCATCTATCTCATGCCTCAGTGGTAGTGGTAACATAAGGAATCTAAGTCCTCATCTTCCTTAGTAAGACCTCAATAAATAAAATATATAATTGAAAAATAAAAAAATAGCATTAGACCCATGTTATTTATAAATATGAAGGTAAAAAGCAGAAACCAACTGAAAGAGTTGAATGTGAGGACTGGGTCTTAGAGATTGAAAGGGGTGGAATGGGGGATTAAGTTTTTGTTATCAGTTTTGTAATTCACTTTGATTTTTAAAACTATGTACATGAATTATTATGATATAAATTAAATTTACAAAAGAAAGTAATTTGCCATCATTTAATTTGGAAATAGATAATTTTAAAAAATAATTTGGACAGATAATAGGATACATTTTAATTGGTAGTGTATTTATATTCTAATAGCTCAGATGTTTTAAATTTTCCTCTTAAATGAAGTTTTTCAGTGGTCAGGTCAGATCTGGTATCTATTAGGTTTATCCTTTCTACGTGGAATGATAATTACATTTTAATGTACTTTTCTTACTGTTTTCTTTGTTCATTGTTTTGTGTGTTGCTAGGTTATGTGTGCCCATAAAACAAAACATTTTTTATTCTAATTTTTGAGAAATATTTATTCGATAACACTTATGGTGACTGTAGTTAACCTTTGTAAAGCTGACTTACTGTTTCCCTACTGTGCATTGTCTATCTTTTTTATATAGAATATTTTCTTTCACATAGTATTTTTCCCTTCATTATTCCTTTTCTTTATCACCAATGAAAATAACTTTTCAGGATATTGTCTTAGTTGAATTGACCATTTAAAGCTTTATTTTATTCTAACTGGCCTACCGTCACACCTTTCAACAAATTCATTTTTCCTATATTTACATTCTTTTGATTAGCTTTCTTCCAGTGTTTAGCCCAAATGACTTAGTGATTCTGATGAGATTACTTTAAAGAATTACATGGATTATTATTTTCTGTTCTCACCACTACAATGAATATATTTCTTTTCATTTTTTTCGAATAAAGGCAACTTTCATGAATTATAAATTTTATATTGTTTAGTGGTTTGTACATTGTGCTTTTAACAAAAAACCCAGTGAAATACAGAAAAATTAACTTATTTTTTCTAATAAGAACAGAGACCGCAATAGAATTTTAGTTGGTATCAGTGTTGTCAGATTTTTTTCACCTAGTGTCAGAAGTACAAATTATTTAAATATGCAAAGTATCTCTCATGATTGTTATGTCTCTGAATAATTTGAGATTATTAAAATTTATCAATAAATTGGTAGATGACATTTATATTTGGACCTATATAATTAAATCTTTATTATTTACTGACAGATATGTTTAAAAGGTAAAGTACACATATTTAAATACTTAAATATCCAAGCATGTTGCAGAATGGATAAGAAACCAGATTCTCTGGATCTTCCATCATTGAGTAAAAGAATGCCCTCCCAACCTCTCACAGACAGGTAATGTAATATTCTGACAGTCTCATTTCATGATGATTGTGTCTTCTTTCTATATAAAAGATATTTATTAATCTCAGGTATACTGAATATACTTAGACTGATTGGCCCAGTGTTAAATAATTGGCTGAAGTGAAATATCACCATCATAGAATGAACTTTTGGTATACTAGAATACATTTGGAATTTTCTCAAAAATTTATTATTAAAGCTTTTAGTAGTAAAATGTAAAGATTTGACATTATAGTACAGAAACACTAATTTCTCAGCACTTGACAACTGTTAATTTACTCCTGTGATCACTCTGTTGTACGTTTCAAATAACAAGTAGAATTTGACTTTGAACTGAGGTTAGTGGAAGAGCAAGACATTTCGGGATACCTTTCACCTTCATATTCTTTATGTCTGGATCAAAGTTGAGTTACCATTGATGTTCTCTATGATATTGGTGTTTTTCTACTCATGAGATTTTGAAATGTTAGATTTGATATTTTGTTTTTAATTCATCCTTTCGAGATGTAGATTGGTCTGAACAATTTTATGAAAACATAATTCCGTCTAGTAGCATGGAAAATAATTTGGAGTTGGATGAGAGTATACTGTTGTTAACAGTGCAAGTTCTTGAATTCACAAATAGGACTTTTTCTTGAATATTTTTGTTGCCTCAGTAGAATTAAATATCAGAACATTAAATTTAGTTCCCAAAGATTATTTTGTTTAATATTATAAAAGATAATAGACCAAACAATTCTATAAAAATTAGAATTAATTCATATACTAATCTCTATTAGTATGCTTTATATTTATTTAAAAATTACTTTAGTAACAGCATTCATTGTATTAGTCATTTATTTATTTTAAAAATATCAGTTGGGGCTTCCCTGGTGGTGCAGTGGTTGAGAGTCCGCCTGCCGATGCAGGGGACACGGGTTCGTGCCCCGGTCCGGGAAGATCCCACATGCCGCGGAGCGGCTGGGCCCGTGAGCCATAGCCGCTTGAGCCTGCGTGTCCGGAGCCTGTGCTCTGCAACGGGAGAGGCCATAACAGTGAGAAGCCCGCGTACCGCAAAAATAAATAAATAAATAAATAAATAAATAAATAAAAATATCAGTTGAATGCCTACCGGCAGGTTCAGGGTATGTTTTATTTAATTATATACACATTGGCCTTGGCTCTCATGAAGCTCACATTCTAGTGGAGGATGTCAGTCAGTAAATAAAGCAAGAACACACACACACACATATAATTTCAAATTGTGGTGACTGCTTTGAAAGAAAGGAACAGGTTTCAGGAGTGTGGTCAGGGAATGTCTCTGAGAAGGTGAGGTTTTAAGTCAAGACGTGGAAGGAGAAAAGCAAGCTAGCTGTGGCAAGAGTGGGGGGAAGAGCATTTCAGGCAGAAATAATGCCATGTGCAAAGGCGTTAAGTTAGGAAGAAACTTGCTGTGTTAAAAAGCTGAAAGGAGGCAAGCATTGTGGTACAAGTTGATTTTGGAGAGGTAGTCAGGGCTGAAGTCATGTGGGGGCTTTGGAGGCTGTGGTAAGGAGTTTGAATTTTATTTAAAGTACAGTGGGAAGTCATTGGACAGTTATAAACAGGAGAATAACATGATCTGAATTATGTTAAAAAAAAACTATTTTGGCTCTTACAGAGAGAATACATTGGAAGTATACAAGAGTAGAAGTACAGGGACTAGTTAGGTTGTTGTGGTACTGCCAAGAGATCAAGGGGTCTTGAATAGGGTTATTGCAGTAGAGATTAAAAGGAGTGGACAGAATTGAGATATATTTTGGAGATGTTCTCTAGCAGTGCCGTCCAATAGAAAGGCAATGTGAGCCACGTAAGTAATTTTAAATTTTCTTGTAGCTCACTTAAAAGTAATAAGCAGGTGAAATTAATTTTAATAATGTATGTTACTTAACCCAATATATCATGTCATTTCAACTTATAATTAAATGTAAAAAATTAGTAAGTTATTTCACATTCTTTTTCTTCCTTTTGAATCTTTGAAATCTAGTATGTATTTTACATTTATAGCATGTCTCAATTTGGACTAGTCACATTTCAGATGCTCAATAGCCATATATGACTGGTGGCTACTGTATTGGACAGTGCAGGTCAATAGAGTTTATTTATGAGTTGGCTTTTGAGTGTGCTTATCTCTCACTCACAGTTCTCGTACTTTGAGTTTCACACTCATGTTCTTGGCTATATGGTTCTTACTACTTTCTGTGCCTTGACTATTTTGTAAACTCTTTATTTTACATAGGCATTACAGTAGCTATACTTATCATCAGCTTTTGGAGTCAGACATAATATGCCTGTGAAGCTCTTCTCCGACCCTTAATAACTGTATGTCCTTGTGTCATGATATCTCTGGTTCTCAGCTTTATTATATATGAAAAGGGAAATAACCATATGGATGCTGTCAGGATTAAATGAAATAATGTATATAGAGTACTTAACACAATGTCTTATCCATAATAATTCCTCAACAAATAGCTTATTATTATCATTATCATCTATTACGAATACACCAATGTATTTTAGTATAGTACATGGATGTATTATTGTGCAGTGGAGTCAGATGGATTTCAGTTCTAATCATGGTTTAACCTCTCTCTTAATTCCTCTGTGGGCTGTGTAAATTATTTAATCTCTCTGAGCCTGTTTCTTTATTTAAAATGTTAGCAATACACACTTCATAAGCTTGTTGTGAGAATTAAATGTGTGCTTGGCAACTAGTTCAATGGATAATATTCAGTAAATGTCATAATTTTTCCCCTTGGGAAGTTAACTTTTATAAGCTGTATTATCTTCATTTGTAAAAAGAAATAATGCGTAAATTGTATAATGTAAGGATTATAAATAAAATATGTGTACCTGGCATAGTATCTAACACAATGTAGACACTTAACAAATGCTAGCAATTGTTGCCTCTTTTCATCCTTCAAGATTCATCTCAAATGCCACTTTCTTGGATGAGGCCTTTCCTAACCTTACCAAGGAGAATTAGTTAATCTCTCTTTTCTCACAGCACTTTATATTTACCTTTGTCATATTCTTCAAAACATATAAACATACTCCCTTCCCCTCTGGGCTGAGAGCCCTTTGAAGCCAAACATTTTAAAATTCATCTCATCTCAGGTGTTCAGCATAGTGCCTTGACACTTGGTAATTGCTTCCCTAAGTTTGTTGATATACTTTTGAAAAGTATAAAATCAGTATTTGGGGAGGGAGTATAGCATAATGATTAAGATTAGGGACTTTAGTGTTAGATAATCTTGGGAACAAATTTAGACTGCCATTTGCAAGTTGCGTGTCATTGGGCAATTTTTTCAACCCCTCCTGGCCTCACTTTCCTCTTCCATAAAATGAAAAAGCACCACTAACCTGCTAGAGTTTTCACAAGGAATGTATAAGGTATTACCTTTAAAGCACCTAGCCCAATTCTTGGCACATAATCAGTGGTCAGTGTAGAGTGTATAGTAAATTTGCAAATTAAAGTGAAAAATATTTTGCAACCTGGGTGGCATACTGTAATTCAGAAATTTGCAAGGACAGCTCTATCCTCACACCAAAACAATTGCTTATTCAATGAGTCACAGACTTTTTTTTGCCTTTTTTCTCTTTTGTTAATTACTAAATGGGCCTTATTTACAAATCTAAAATATATTTTTAAAGATAATGAAGAAAAAACTCTATGAATTAAAGTTAAAAAACATTTCAGCATTCTGTGGTGAAATTTGTCAAACTGATAAAAATAGGTCTTTATCAAGATGATTTTCTAGCAGGGCTGTCTGCTTTTCTGAATCTCTCAGGAGAAATAATAAGCTATTGTTAAGTTTTTACAACAGAGCACATGAAAGAAAAATATTACATGAGGGACATGAATAAAGTGTTTTGTATGATCTGATATTTTTCTCCTCATGTCTTTAAGGATCCTACATATCAAAAATGTGTAAGACTGTATTATCTAGGGAAATTTTAGGTCAATTATGTATTATCTATTTAAGAAGAAAACCCTAACTGCCCTTAGAATTTGTATTTCCATAGTATGGAAGATTTTTATCCAAATAAAAATCATGGCCCTGACTCTGGAATTGGAAGTGATAACGGAGAGAAACGATTGTCTACAACGGAAGTGAGTCTTCTCTATTGCTGAACTGTTTTATTTTAAAATTTTATTAGAGCTTTGAAATAGACACTTGCACACACTTGATTTCTTTTGCTTAAAAATATGATCATCATGCATTTTATGACTTCAAATGAAAAAAAGACATGCACGTTTTAAAAAGCAGAACAGTAAACCTCATTAATTTTTGGTTTGAAAACTGGAGATTTAAATCAGATGTTCTATACTTAAGATGTGATATTAAAGCAACTTAATCCTTATCATTTGTTTAAAACGCCTCATTTTTACTTTTTGCTTATTCTGTTCAGCCATCAGATGACGACACAATCAGCCTTCATTCTCAAGTCTCAGAATCAAATAGAGAGCAGACATCAAGAAATGACAGTCACTCAGTAGGAAGTAAACTTGATTCTCAGAAAGGTAATTCATATGGTGTCTGCTATTTTTATATCATGTACATAGCTCTTATTAAAAATGAATATTTTATTTAAAATGGCCTTTAAAAAATTATAGTATCTTTGACCAACTCTTTTATTGGGAAAATGTACTTTTTTCTAAGCACTGCAGTGTCAGAGAATACTGTTTACTATTCATATTTTCTAATAAATATTAATCTATACTTAGACCAGGAGGTGTATGATTTTACTGACCCCAACACAGATGATGTAGAAGTTCCTGAACAGGGAGATGCACCTATTGGATCATTTGTCACTTTCCTTAAGGTAAAGAAAACTTTGAACAAGTATTAATAACATGTTCTCTTTAATCTCACAAAAGTGAACAATACATTTTAAAATGATAACTTTCTTTTATATAAGGGAAAAGAAAAAGGCCCTGAAAAATCTCAGAAAAATGAAGAATTGGGAGATGAAAAAACGTAAGCACACACTAATTCTCAAATTGAAATGTTACTTACTAATACTTGAAATATTCTTTAGATATTTCTACTTGAACGAATATTTTTTTTTGTTCATTTACCTGTTAAGTTCAGATAGTTAATTTGTGAATATTTCATCTGTCTGCATTCCTCAATTAAACTGAGAATTATACTGAACATATAAGTTGAGTGTAGTATATACTCTGTTTTCCCCTATAAGTGTAATTATAATATCACCCATTATTATTACTGAAGAATACTGTACCTTCCCATACATTGCCTCATTTGAGCTATCTAACAACTCTTTAAAACAGATGGTATTGGCATAATTTAACCAATAAGGATACTGAGGCTTGGAGTTTCAAATGTCTGGAACTCAGGTGTTCTGACTCTTGGTCTAATACACTTTCTGTTTTATCAGACTGGTTATGGTAATTTTAAGGGTATTTACTTCTCTATTTTATTAAAATAATTGTACTTTGGATCTTTTCTGTATCATTTATCTTATGAAATGATGGAATATGACCTACCACATTTTTCAGTCACTCCTTCAAGTTACTTCATAGCTGCAGGAAGGAAGGAGCATTTGTTGAATACCTACCATATACCAGGATCTGTGCTATGTGCTTTGCCATGTTTCTTAATCTTCACTAAATCCTGTGGGGTCGATATTGTCCACATTTTTACAGATGAGGAAGGTGAAGCTCGGAGACTGAAGTTTCTTGTCTAGAACTACTTAGCTAGTGTCCACTAGAACTTCGGGTGTGAACCTAGCTCTCTCTCTCTGATCCCCAAGTTTTTCTCTTTTCTCTGCATTGTGCTTCCCCCAAATGACCTCATTGGTAACTTTTTAACAGTCATTAATTAATCATCTCTGGTACCCCATAGGGAGATACAGTGCTTTGTCTTGTACTCTATATTTCATTCATCTCTTACTTTCTCACCTTATCTCATGAGGACAGTTGCCTATACTTGAGTCTCCAGTGGCATGCAAGATATGGTAAAGATACAGAGTCTTAGGCTTGGTACCATTTTTTAAATGAAATACCTTTGGGGTAAAATTACTAGACTTTGGAGGACAATTTTAAAATTTCTTTGTTCTGTTTGAATGATAAAACTATATATTTTAATGAGTGTTTTTTGGCAAATTGCCAGTCTGTCAATCTATTTTGCATTTCTACTACTTAAACATCTTACATAGAGATTTTGAAAATCAAAATGAATAAACTGATAAGAGTAGAGTGGCTTGATAAAATGAGAGATTTTCATAACATTTTCTATCTCTGAAGATAGGCCAAATAGAGCTCTGTGGTCCTTATTACACTCAAGATGGAGAATATGCATTGTTAAATTACTATGGCCATTACACATTTCAGAAATTACAAAATGGTGGTGCAGTTTACCTTTTAGCCATTAATTATATTAATATCACCAGTATGCCACGTTGCCTATTGAGAGGATAGATATGTTTTTATATTCCTTAAATATTCTTTATTTCTTATTTTAACATTTTAAATACAAGGACGTTATAGGGCTTTAGCTTTCACATGCTATTAAAAATAAAAAATGGTTTCTACATTTGGAAGCTGGCATAAAATATCATCTGCCTTACTTTTTGGATAACCATGTTTGTGTCACCTTTCAGACTTGGGAAAGAGCAATTACTTGCCGAGGAAGAAGATGATGGTTTGAAAGAAGTAACGGATTTGAGGAAAATAGCTGCTCAGTTATTGCAGCAAGAGCAGAAGAACAGGTATCTTTTTCAATAATGAGATTTAAGTGGGCAACTTTTATAATCATTAAATCTGAGTATTTAAAGATTATCAAATAAACAGTAAATAATAGGACCATCTTAAGATCTATTTCAAGGGACTAACTACTAAAAGACAATAGGAAATTCTTAGGAGAGAAATAGAAAGTTACATATACAATTAACAGAATACTTTATACTCATCTAGTCATTATATTTAATTATTGCTTTGATATCTCTTTTTTATTCCTGGTGCTAAATAATAATAATTGTTGATATTCACCTTAGCTCACAGTAGCATTAAATATGTTATGAGTATTTTTTTCCAAGTACGTGTCACAAGTATATAGTGTGCTTTTTATCAGATTTTGAGTTACTTGGGATATGTGTAAACTCCTTAAAATTGAACTGAATTATATAATCGTTGATTAAATCAGTGTGACGATTTGAGAGTCACAGGTTCACTTTAGTCTGTTTCTTGGTCAAGGAGCATTTCTCCCTCTGGCTGGGCTTTCTCCAAATGCGTGTTATTGGCAATGAGGAGGACATTGTGTTAATGAGTGTAAAATCAGTGCAGGTCCATTTTTAATACAGAAAAAGTTCTATGTGCTGCTGAGGGTCAGCTTTATTGCCATCTTCATGTACTGAGAGTACTGAATTTATAGTTTTGAAATAATAAAGCAGATCTGAGATTTTTTTGTTTTGAGAAAATTAAAAGAATAATTTTGGTGCACTTAACATGGATAACTACTAAGCATTTTACTTATTCAAAGCAATAAATGTTTATGGATCACATGACCATGTTTTGGGAAGCTTAAAAAAGTATACTGGCATTTCAAAGATGCTTTGAAAAATAATTACTATTAAAACTTATTCAATGACAGATGTGTGGTTTTAGGGGCCACTATTTTTAAAAAATAATCACTCAGTATCTTTTTTTTGCACTGCTACTGCATTTATAGAATTGAAAACCATACTAGAAAATATCACTCATCTTTATCCCTTCTATATCTATATCTAATGTATCCTCACTCTCAATTGACATTTTTCTTCTGCCATAACTTTCTGTCACCCTTTTCTGTGAATCTTATCTTCTAATCTTTTCCTATGATTCATTTTTAACTGGGCTTTTTAAAAATTGGCTACTTATGAGGTTGTGTGTGTTTTCCCCCTTCAGTATAATTAAAGTATTGATCTCCCCATTGGTTTAAGAGGTTTGATGAAGCAAGCCACCACCTGCTCTGTGTAGCTTAAAAAATAGTTGAGTTTCTACCTCCTCTACCTGGCAGGTGAAAAAATTGCATTTATCATTATGGACAGAGAATACTGATTTTATAAGAACCCACAACAATATCCATTTCTCTCATTGTGTTAAGAATAGCATTTGAGTGCATAATTTTAGATTTTAACATTGCCACATATAACATTTCTATATTTTCAATTTTCTCCTATTGTTGTATTAGTTTTTCATCTATCCCTCTGACAAATTATTCTTTCTAGCCTAGATACAACATCAAATGATGTTTCATAGGTCTTGTTTTTGTGATAGTTTTGTAATCAGAACAAAACAGCGCCTAGCACTGTACATAGTAGGTACTCAGTAATACTGTTACTGGTTAAATAATTGCTTGAAAATGAGATCAACAAATTTAAAGCTAATAGGAACCATTAATTTAGTTAATTTGTTCTCTCTACATAATTTCTGTTATTTTTTGAGATTTATACAAAATTAATTCCTCTCTC
The DNA here is from genome assembly GCF_937001465.1 of Orcinus orca. Lineage (NCBI taxonomy): Eukaryota > Metazoa > Chordata > Mammalia > Artiodactyla > Delphinidae > Orcinus > Orcinus orca. The sequence goes on along the minus strand of NC_064580.1, from coordinate 100,178,686 downwards.
TCTGAACTGTTTCTCTACTTCATCCTCCTTTTCAGATGTTAGTGCATACAAATATAAGAGCTTTTTGGATTAAATATTAATATGCAGTGACATTAATGTTATAACTATGTCTAATTTTTGAAGGCATTAAAATTTTATAATATCTGTTCATAAAGTAAGGAGTACATTTTACTTTTAAAATTTGTAATCTGTAGACAATTTAAATTAGATCCCAGAATTTTTTTATGCTGAATCTAGTGTTTTCTCCATTAAATGATCTCATCCTTCCTTCTAAAATATGTTGCTATTGCTTATATGTCTTAGATGTAGATAATTAAAATTTTTTGTTTACTGTTACAATACTAAAATTTGAGTGAGTCCAAAAAGTCAAAAGTAATCTTGTATAAGAATATATGCCTTAGAGGATGTGAGTTTGTATACCTTCTCTGGTTGTAGTTTTTCCCTTTCACACTGTATTGTTTTAGATTCCAACTTTATTAATGAAGAATCTGAAATGCTATTTAAAATTGCAAGTCAACCAGGAGTTGTAAAATTTCTTTTTAAGTTTTAACATAATCATTGTAATGTTTTTGTTTGTTTATTGTTAGTCTTGATTTAAAATAGTTTATCTGGGGTAAGATTATCTTTGTATATCAGGAAGTACCACTTAAGACTCCTACTTTGACTGTATGCTTACTATTTAACTGCTCTTTAGCTAGCTACTAGTCAAAGGTAAATGCAGTGTTAACTCTCAGCTAAAAGAAGCCATGCATGTACTCCAAAATTAGAGGCAATTTAAAAATTGCTTATGTTGAGTTTAGTGATGATTTTCTTAGAGCAGCTTTGCCACTTGTTTAGTTTGCACTGTTTTTTAAAATATCTGTGATTCTTAAAGAAGGTTTATACTAGTACTCGGTGGATGAAACTGTCCTAGGAAAGTAACAAGAAGATATCACACAGAATTAATAATCAAAAAGGGTGGGGAAAAGGATCACCAAATAAACCATCAAGTAGATAACTCATAAGTGTTCAAAGTCTGAAGCCTAGTTATTTAGAAGACTGCCCCTTCTTTGTCTGAGATGCATAGATTAAACTACTTTGTATTGACAGTTTATTGTTAAATTTTTAAAAGCTAATCTTTATCCCCTTTGTCAAACTATTGGATTATTTCTACTGGTATTTGAGTGTATTGAAGTCCCCCTGAATCAATGACTTTGTCTATATTAAAATAGCTGTTCCACAAATCATAATTTTATCTCCACAAATCATAATTTTATCTTCACTATAATTTGGGAAGCTAAATAAAAAACTATTGTCTTAAAAAATCATTATTTTAAAATAATGTTGCTCTGTAAATTACTTAGCCAATTCTTCAAATTTCCACCAACTCTACTTATGTATGTTAACATTAGAGAAGTGGCTACTGCTCTTCTTATACTGATTTTCTTATTACATGGCTGATTAAGTAGATGTTTAACTGGCTTCTTAAAATTTGTTTGATTATCATCCTAAAGAAAGGATTATAATACATGCAAGCAATGAATAGCTTCAGTTGACTGGTTCCCATTGCATGTTCATTCCTTCTAACTTATTCTATAGTATTTTCTATTACGTCTTTACTTTTAATAATTATTTTATTAGCTTTTAGGTGTGTCCTGAGAATTTTTACTTACTGTACAAACATGTGCTTCTGAGTGCTATGTGATATAGCTAAATTTAAAAAAGTAATTATGAAAAGCTATATTGAAGTATAATTAATTAAGGATCATGGAAAGCAAAATCAGATTTTGAGCAGTTTATTATTTTGGTTTAGAATTATAGAAATTATGTACATTACCTTTTCATGTGATTTTTTTTTTCTGATCACGTGAACTCTAATTTGAGGAGCATCATGTTAATCTCTAGCTTGTTATAACTAATCAGGTAGTTCTCTCAACCCTTAAAATCTATCCATTCTTTCTTTTCTGCTTGCTTTACTAATGACTTCCCTATCCTCTCCCAAAACATCTTACTTCTTCCATCTTTTGGTTTGGTTGATGTACGTGAAATGTGAATACAGACGGAGACCTTTATGTTATAGAGCATCATTCAGTGAAAAACTCTTCCAGAGGACCAGAGCAGCAGGACGTGCATCAAGGTATCTAGAGTTTGTGGACGCCTTAAGTATTAAGGGGCCAGATTGATGCAGCTGAATTATATAGAATTATATAGTCTTTTACTTAAAACTCAGTACTGGTACCTGGATTGGGGAAGTGTCTTAATAATCTAGAAGAGGTATTTAGATAAAACAGACACTTATTTTAACTTTGAGTATCACAGAGTAAAATATTAAATATCAATTATACACAAAATTTTTCATAGGAGAATTTTCAAGTACATAAAATATATTTTATAGGTAAGTAGATCTCAACTTTTTTTCTTTCTGCTCCAATATGACTTATACACATAAATAATCACAACACTAGTGAGTATGGTATGGGGAGAATTCAGAATTTACTGCAGTGAAGGGCACTGTAGTTTGACCTCCCCTTCCCAGGGAATAATTCTGACATTGCCCCCCCGGATATTTCACACGCTATATCTCCTTTTTAAATTAAGATTTTTTTCTCTTTCAGTTTTATTGAGATACAGTTGACATACAGCATTGTATAAATTTAAGGTGTTTGGTATAATGATTTGACTTACATACATCATGAAGTGATTATCACAAGCAGTTTAGTGAACATCCATCATCTCATATAGATACAGAACTAAAGAAATAGAAAAAAATTTTTTCCTTGTGAAGAGAACTCTTAGGATTTACTTCCTTTTTTAAAAATCACTCTTTAATGATGTAATTTTTCCTCATAGTCTTAGATAATTTATTATCTAAATTCTTCTGCATTTGGGGATTCAGTACAATTTTAGTGCCTGCCCACACAAAGGTGTCAGTAATCTCGAAACTGTTTGGTGCAAAGCTACACTGCTTTGCTTGTGATAGTTGACCTTTGCCCCTCACTGGGACTTCTTCCTGGTGAGGCTCTACTAGATCTAAGCTAGTGAGGAAACTGGGGTAATGGAAATTGGTTTCTTTATGTTAACCATCTTTCTGGAATTACCCACTTATATTTATTTCATTATGTGTTTTAATAGTTAATATGTAGCTTTAATTTGGAATTTCTTTTCTCCTGTGTATTCTTTTGATAGTTGACATCTGATGATATTATTTTGAATAAAAGGCAGATATTCTACTCCTTATAAAACTAAACTTAAAATTGAAAATTAAGATAACATTTATATCTATAGTAAATGGGTAAATATTAAGAACTCTTAAATATGTTACTTATATTAAAGAAAGATAGTTAATAATTCATTACTTTTGACTTTGAGATTAACACTTAGACTTACATAAAATTATGGACAAATAGTTCTCTCATACAGTGGTTTATCATTCTTTATTTTTCTTTTTTTTTTTTGGTTTTCTTCGAATACTGTTTCATTTGGTTATTAAAAGTTTAATAAACTTGTGGAGTTTTTTTTTAAAGAATTGAACTTTAGCACTGGCTTTGCATTTTGAATTAAGTTTTATTGACATTAGGCAAAATGATATTACATCAGCATGATCCTGTCATTTGCTATCCTGGGAAAACTAAATCAGTTGTGATGGTACCTAAACAATCTGCATCTCTTTATCTTCTGTCTCAGCCAAAAGTTAGATATGCACAGGGAAATAGCATGGCTTGAAGATATCCAAGCCTTGAGAAAGGGTTTATAAGAGAAGATGCATGGAAGAGTTGGTGAACTTCATTTCTTCATAATAGCCAGTGCGCTTATGAGCATCTGATCTAAATAACATTTAAATATTGTTTTCTAGCAAAGATCTTCATGGACCAGATGCAGTTATTTATGGACATCTTTTATATCATGTATATACACTATTCTCTTTAATATACTATGGAATTAATGTGTTGATTTACTTCTAGGATTCTTAATCATTCAACTTCCGTCACAAGAAACAAGCCAAAACAAACTGTGGAATGTGAAAAGAGGTATAAAAATATCTTAGTACTTATAGTTAATATTTTATAATGAAAGTTGATCCTTTAACAATAATGTTCCTATATGTGGGCTTTAATTGAATAATTGATATCAATTTAATATAACTAGATAATTTAGAGAAGAAATGTGCTTTTTTTTTTTAAAGAAATGTGTTATACAGCACAGGTTTAATTGACTTTTGATTTAAACAAATCCAAAGATGCGGATTTGATCTTTTTGTACTCATACCTGCATTTTGTCTTGATGACAGATTCATTTATCCATTTAGCAAACATATATCGTATTACTGTTACTGTCAAGAATAATGTGTTTCTTCATCACTGATTGCGTTTATTCTCTATGTATTGTTCACTTTTTTCTTTTTTTTAATTAATTTTTATTGGAGTATGGTTGCTTTACACTGTTGTTTTAGCCTCCAAGGCACAACAAAATGAATCAGCCATACACATACAGATATCCCCTCCCTTTTGGACTTCCCTTCCATTTAGGTTACCTCAGTGCATTAGGTAGAGTTCCCTGTGCTATACAGTATGTTCCCATCAGTTGTCTATTTTATACATAGTATCAATAATGTATATTTGTCAATCCCAGTCTCCCAATTCCTCCCACCCCACCCCTTTCCCCCTGGGTATCCATACGTTTGTTCTCTACGTCTGTGTCTCTATTTCTGCTTTGCAAATAAGATCATCTATACCATATTTCTAGACTCCACATATATGCGTTGCTATACTGTCTTTGCTTTTCTCTTTCTAGCTTCACTCTGTATGACACTCTCTAGGTCCATCCATGTCTCTACAAATGACCCAGTTTTATTCCTTTTTATGGCTGAGTAATATTCCATTGTGTATATGTACGACATCTTTATTTGTTAATCTGTCGATGGGCATTTAAGTTGCATCCATGACGTGGCTATTGTAAATAGTGTTTCAATGAACATTGGGGTGCATGCGTCTTTTTGAATTATGGTTTTCTCTGGGTATGCCCAGGAGTGGGATTGCTGGATCATATGGTAGTTCTATTTTTAGTCTTTTAAAGAACATCCATACTGTTCACCATAGTGGCTGGCTGTAACAATTCACATTCCCACCAACAGTGCAAGAGGATTCCCTTTTCTCCACACCCTCTCCAGCATTTACTGTAGATTTTTTGATCATGGCCATTCTGACTGGTATGAGGTGATACCTCATTGTAGTTTTGATTTGCATTTCTCTAATGATTAGTGATGTTGAGCATCCTTTCATGTGTTGGTTGGCAATCTGTATATCTTCCTTGGAGAAATGTCTATTTAGGTCTTCTGTCCATTTTGGGATTGGGTTGTTTGTTTTTTTGATATTGAGCTGCATGAGCTGCTTGTATATTTTGGAGATTAATCCTTTGTCAGTTGCTTCATTTGCTAATATTTTCTCCCATTCTGAGGGTTGTCTTTTCATCTTGTTTATGGTTTCCTTTGCTATGCAAAAGATTTTAAGTTTCATTAGGTCCCATTTGTTTATTTTTGTTCTTATTTCCATTTGTCTAGGAGGTGGGTCAAAAAGGATCTTGCTGTGCTGTGATTTATGTCATAGAGTGTTCTGCCTAGGTTTTCCTCTAGGAGTTTTATAGTGTCTGGCCTTACATTTAGGACTTTAATCCATTTTGAATTTATTTTTGTGTATGGTGTTAGAGAGTGTTCTAACTTCATTCTTTTACATGTACCTGTCCAGTTTTCCCAGCACCACTTATTGAAGAGGGTGTCTTTTCTCCATTGTATATTCTTGCCTCCTTTATCAAAAATAAGGTGACCTTATGTGCATGGGTTTATCTGTGGGCTTTCTATCCTGTTCCATTGATCTGTATTTCCATTTTTGTGCCAGTACCATACTATCTTAATTACTGTAGCTTTGTAGGATAGTCTGAAGTCTAGGAGCCTGATTCCTGCAGCTCCGTTTTTCTTTCTCGATATTACTTTGGCTGTTCGGGGTCTTTTGTGGCTCCAATACAAATTGTAAAATTTTTTGTTCCAGTCCTGTGAAAAATGCCATTGGTAATTTGATACGGATTGCATTGAATCTGTAGACTGATTTGGGCAGTATAGTCATTTTCACAATGTTGATTCTTCCAATCCAAGAACATGGTATATCTCTCCACCTGTTTGTGTCGTCTTTGATTTCTTTCAGTCTTATAGTTTTCTGCATACACATCTTTTGTCTCCTTATGTAGGTTTATTCCTAGGTATTTTATTCTTTTTGTTGCAGTGGTAAATGGGATTGTTTCCTTAATTTCTCTTTCTGTCCTTTGTTGTTAGTGTATAGGAATGCAAGAGATTTCTGTTTATTAATTTTGTATCCTGCAACTTTACCAAATTCATTGATTAACTCTAGTTTTCTTGTGGCATCTTTAGGATTTTCTATGTATGGTATTATGTCATCTGCAGTGACAGTTTTACTTCTTCTTTTCCAATTTGGATTCCTTTTATTTCTTTTTCTCCGATTGCCGTGGCTAGGACTTCCAAAACTATGTTGAATAATAGTGGGAAGAGTTGACATCCTTGCCTTGTTCCTGATCTTAGAGGAAATGCTTTCAGTTTTTCACCATTGAGAATAATGTTTGCTGTGGGTTTGTCATATATGGCCTTTATTATGTTGAGGTAGGTTCCCTCTATGCCCACTTTCTGGAGAGTTTTTATCATAAATGGGTGTTGAATTTTGTCGAAAGCTTTTTCTGCATCTATTGAGATGGTCATATGGTTTTATTCTTTAATTTTTTAATATGGTGTATCATATTGATTGATTTTCATATATTGAAGAATCCTTCCATCCCTGGAATAAATCCCACTTGATCATGGTGTATGATCCTTTTAATGTGTTGTTGGATTCTGTTTGCAAGTGTTTTGTGGAGGATTTTTGCGCCTGTGTTCATCAGTGATATTGGCCTGTAGTTTTCTTTTTTGTGTGATATATTTGTCTGGTTTTGGTATCAGGGTGATGGTAGCCTTGTAGAATGAGTTTGGGAGTGTTCCACCCTCTGCAGTTTTTTGGAAGAGTTTGAGAAGGATAGGTGTTCACTGTTCTCTAGATGTTTGATAGAATTCACCTGTGAAACCATGGTCCTGGACTTTTGTTTGTTGGAAGATTTTTAACCACAGTTTCAATTTCATTACTTGTGATTGGCTGTTCATATTTTCTATTTCTTCTTGGTTCAGTCTTGGAAAGTTGTACTTTTCTAAGAATTTTTCCATTTCCTTCAGGTTGTCCATTTTGTTGGCATATAGTTGCTTGTAGTACTCTCTTACGATCATTTGTATTTCTGTGGTGTCAGTTGTAACTTCTCCGTTTTCATTTCCACTTTTACTGATTTGAGTCCTCTCCCTTTTTTTCTTAATGAATCTGGCTAAAGATTTATCAATTTTGTTTAAAGAAGAACCAGCTCAAAGAACCAGCTTTTAGTTTTATTGATCTTTGCTATTATTTTCTTCATTTCTGTTTCATTTTTTTCTCCTCTGATGTTTATGATTTCTCTCCTTCTACTAACTTTGGATTTTGTTTGTTCTTTCTATAGTTGCTTTTGGTGTAAGGTTACATTGTTTATTTGAGATTTTTCTCGTTTCTTGAGGTAGGATTGTATTGCTCTAAACTACCCTCTTAGAACTGCTTTTGTTGTATCCCATTGGTTTTGGGTCATTTTTATTTCCTTTCAATCGGGTTTTATTAAATTCTTCTATATGAATATGTAGTCTAATCCACTTATATGAATTCCAGAGAACTAGAAGACATCAAAAGTTTCTATTTATTCTTTTTGGTGGTTTGAAAATTTGCATCAGACTCAACTCCTGAGTCATTCCTCTGGAAGTAAAAAAGTCCAAGGCTAGGGCGTAGGTACAGAAGAACACACAGAGAGAATTAACATTTGTTGAATGCTTGTTAATATGTATACCGTTTTTAGTGCTTTAGATGTATGATGTAATTTAATCCGCATAATAACTCTATGAAAAAATAACTCTATGAGTTATTGTTACTATTGTCATCCCCATTTTATAGGTGAGAAACTGAGGCTCAGAAATTACCTTAGCTTGTTCAAGGTCACACAGCTGGTAAATGGTACAGTGAGGATTTAAAACCAGGTTGTCTGGCTCCAGAACCCCAAGTCTTAATATATGGCAACAAGAGCACTTTGCTTGCTCCAGATGCATACATTTCACTGATATGTTTTCCTAACTACCTCACAGTCTAAACTGAACTTACTTTTCCCAAATCTGTTTATTCTCTTGTATAGTTTGCCTGAGTGAATGTGCCACTATTTATATAGTCAACTTTGGAATAATTGGAAATTCCTTTCTCTTATGCACCCTTCCCAATCCATTCAGTCACAGAAAACTATAGCGTCTTAACATTATTTGCGTCTGTCCCAATCTCTCCATTCCTATTACGGTTGTGTTGGTTCAGCCCCCGTCTTTTCCACCTGGATCACTGCAACAGGCCCCAGACATATCTCCTTTCTTGAATTTGGCCTACCTTTAAATCTGTTTTCTGTACTGGTGGTATAAGAGTGATGGTTCTAAAACACAAGCCTGACTATGTGACTCCCATTTATTATCTTCTAATAGTTCTTTCTAACTTTTAGGATAAAGCTTAAAACATTTGGCTTAACCCACAAGATTGAAGTGAATTTCTGCCTAGCTTGAGAGCCTCATCCAATGTACTGTTCCACTGGCACCTTTTCTGGCTAGGAATAGTAGTACTCCTTTCTTTATTACAAAATAGTTTCACATCTCTGTGTTCTATATCCTGGTATCTCTGCTGGGATTACCCTTTCTTCTTCCATTTTTCACTTAGGCTTTTAGAATTCAGTTCAGGCATAAGATAACTTTTCATACCCAAGTCTAGAAGCATTCATCTCTGTCAAATTTCATTTAACTGGATTTAACCCACTCTCTCCCTTTTTGAATACTGATTCTTTATCTTACATATTTTGTTGTCCTTGAACTTTCTGTTATTACCTTCTTTCTCAGTTCCTTTCATTTCTGTCTTAAGCTTTCTCACCAGGTTTATAACATTCTCTTGAGAAAGCCCCAGCTACCCAAACTTCAAAACTGTGATATTCAATCCTGGCCTTTTTTTTTTTTTTTTTTTACAGAATTATTACTTCCACTTTTCTCATTTTCAGAACAATCACCAATTTCTTCTTTAAAAAAATGAAAATTCTTTTAGTTTTTTCCTGATTATAAGAATAATGTAGCTTTATTGTTAAAAACAATAGGAAAATTTTATCACAAAGAAAAAATAAATATCATCTTTTATCCTACTCCCCAGAGATGAGAAGTCTTAATATTTTGGTATTTTTCCCCTTTAAACCAATTTTCTATATATGTGCATGAACATTTGCATGTACATGTGTGTATGTATGTACATACACGTACACACTGCAGAGTTGTATTACCTGTTACCTACTCAGCACCTCCACTTGGATGTATAATAGGCATATGAAACTTAACTTTCCAAAATAACTCTTAATCTTTCTCTTTGTACCTCTAAACTTGCTCTTCCTGCCTTTTTCCCCATTTCAGAAAATGTCAACTCCATCTTTCTAGTTGCTCAGCTCAAAAACCTCAGATTCATCCTTAACTTGTAATTTTCTTTCACACCCCATAACTAATCCTTTAGCAAATCTTGTTGACTCTGCCTTCAAAATATGCCGAGAATCTAATCATGTCTTACCACCTCCATGCCTACCACCCTAGCCCTAGCAATCTCTTACTTCAGTTATAACAGCCTGGTAACAGGTCTCCTTTCTGCCCTTGCTTTCCTTTAGTCTGTTTTCAAAAAAATATATCAGATTGGTATTTTAAAAATGTAAATCAGATCATGTCATTCTTCAGAATTCTCTAATGACCTCCCATTTCATTCAGAGTAAAAACTAGAGTCCTTTAAGGACTTGTGAACCTCTACATCATTTGGCTCCCTACTGTATTCCTCTTCCTACGCTCTTCCTGCTGTTTAGCTCTTCTCTAGTTATACTGGCCTCCTTGCTGACTCCCAATACTCCAAGCATTTCCCACCCCTTCAAAGCTTTTGCCTCTGCCTGGAATGATTTCCTCGCAGATAACCATATGGCTTATTCCCCTGTCTTCACATTTCTGCTCAGATTTCACTTCATCAGCAAGGGATTACCTGAACAACTTATATAAAAGAGCATGTCTCCTCCACTCCTTTGTCCCTTTTCCCAGATCCTGCTTTATTTTTCTCCACAGAACTTAATTCCGTCTGACATTGTAAATATATACTTTTTTACCATCTGACATTCTCAATATATACTTCTTTATTTGTTCATTTCTTGTCTTTACCACCCCAGCACCACCTGGGCGCACTACAATGTTGGTTTTATCAGTTATTAAGAGAAGACTATTTGAAATCTCCAACACTAATTGTGGATTTGTCTTTCTCTTTAAAGTTCTTTCATTTTTCCTTCATATATTCTGAAGCTGTTATTAGATGCATAAATGTTTAGGATTGTAATGTCCTTTTGGTGAATTTACACCTTTGTCATTATAAAATGACTTTTTAAATATTCTTGGTTATATTCTTTGCTCTGAAGTGTACTTTTTTGATATTATATAGTCACCTCAGCTTTCTTTTTTTTTTTGTGGTACGCGGGCCTCTCAGTGCTGTGGCCTCTCCTGTTGTGGAGCACAGGCTCCGAACGCGCAGGCTCAGCAGCCATGGCTCACGGGCCCAGCCGCTCCACGGCATGTGGGATCTTCCCAGACCGGGGCACGAACCTGCGTCCCCTGCATCGGCAGGCGGACTCTCAACCACTGCGCCACCAGGGAAGCCCCTCAGCTTTCTTTTGATTAGTGTCAACATGATATATCTTTCTTCTTCTTTTTATTTTTAACCTATTTGTGTCTTTATGGAGAAAGTGGGTTTCTTGTTAGCATATGGTAGTATCTTCCTTTTCTATCAAATCTGACAATCTGACTTTTAATTGTGGTGTTAAGATTGTTAATATTTAATTGAAACTATTGGTATTCATGGATTTAAATCTACTGTATTATTGTGTGTTTAATTTTTATCTTATCCATTCTTTGTAGCCATCTTTCCTCTTTTTCTCCTGTCTTTAGAATTAAATTTTAAAATTCCTATTTATCTCCTTTGTGGGCTTATTTAGCTACAACTTTTTGTTATGTTAGTGATTGTTTTAGGGTTTAAAGTATAATATTTAGCTTATCACAGTCTACCTTCAAGTGCTATTATGTCATTTTATATGTCCTATAAGAACCTTACAAGAGTATACTTCTGTTTCTTCCCTCCTGGCCTTTGTGGTATTGTTGCCATACATTTTACTTCTGTGTTACATATTACATTGTTATTATTCTGGCTCTAAATAGTCAATTGTTTCTTTAAAGAGATTTAAATAATCCGAATAATGTCTTTTATCTTTACCCCTTTAGTTACCATCTCCAGTGCCCTTTGTTCCTTTGTATAGCTCTGTATTTCCATGTATATCATTTTCCTTCTACCTGAAAGAGATATTTTAACATTACTTTTACTGCTGGTCTGATGTTGAATCCTTTCAGTTTCTGTAATGTTTAAAAAAGTCTTTGGGGTTCCCTGGTGATCCAGTGGTTAGGACTTGGCGCTTTCACTGCTGTGGCCCTGGGTTCAATCCCTGGTCAGAGAACTCAGATCCCACAAGCTGTGCAGCACAGCCAAAATTAAAAAGTCTTTATTTCACCTTCATATTTGAAAGATATCTTTGCTAGTATAAAATTCTAGGTTGATACTTTTGTTTTCTTTTGGTACCTTAAAGAGGTTTTTCTACTGTCTTCTGGATTGCGTTGTTTCCTGTGAGAACTCTGTTGTCAGTATTCGTTTCACTGGACCTATTGTGTCTTTTTTCTCTGGCTGCTTTTTACATTTTCTCTTTATCATTTGCTTTTAATTTGATTATGATGTATATTGTTGTAGTTTTCCTCATATTTCTTTTGCTTGGAGTTCATTGAGCTTCTCAAGTTTGTGGGTTTATTGTTTTCATGAAATTTGAAAATTTGTGGTCTTTATTTATCTTTAAATATCTTTTCTGTCACCTGAGTTATTTTATTCTGGAACGCCAGTTATATGTATATTAGGCCACTTGAAGTTTCATACAGATCATCTAAAGAAATTATTATTTTTTTTTAGTTTTTGGTAATTATTTTAATATAATAAATATCCTGTGTTTTGACTATGTCTTAAGATATACATATTAAGGCATCTTTAATTTTTTAGTGTCTCAGCAGATGAAGTTAATTCACCATTATCACCCCTCACATGGCAGGTAAGAAGAAATTAAATTACTGTTATATCTAATATTTTGTTCTCATTTATTTAGTTAAAAGAAATTATTTTATTACAGCCCTTAGAAAGTCAAAAGGATCAAATAGATGAACAACAGTGGCCAGAATCTCAGCCTATAATCTGGCAGAGTGAAGAAAGGAGGCGGAGCAAACAGATTAGAAAAGAATATTTCAAGGTACTTTATTAAGTTTTAAAATTTACTCTGTAATTATTAGTTTTGACTTTATCCATTTTGTTTCACATTAATATGACAGAATATAACTCTCTAGTTAGGTATAGTAGATGTGTTATTTTATCTTGATTTCCTACATGTATGTGGTATACATATATGAGCCAGTTATTTCCATAAAATTTCAGTAATTCAAAATAATTAAGAGTAGATCAGTGTGAATTGTGATTTTCCAGATACTTTACAAGAAACATGAATGTTTGCTACACTGCTAGTTGTAGCAATATGTAATAGTATTTTAAAAGAATTGCCCAAAAAAGGTCTTTCATTGGATCTGTTTCAGTAAAGAGTTGACACATTTTTACAATTAGCATTTAACTGTTTCTATGTAAATAAATGCTATTTACATGATTCTAAAAATACCTGAAAGCATTTTCCCCCATTTTCTTTTCTTATTACCTTAATATATTTCTTAGGATGGCATTTTATCTTAGATAAATTAAAAGCTCAGACCATCTGAATTATCTCAAATTTCTAGTTAGAAGGGTTTTAATGAAATTTCATTGTGTACACCTTTGTAAATATTGTAATATTGTCTAATTTGTGATTAAGGTCTGCTGTATTTATAGTGGCCAGTCATTAGAACTGGAGTAATCTTCAATACTAGTTAGAATTTGTTATTGGAATTTCTGACTCAGTGCAACCAAGCTCCTGCTCTATGCATAGCAAATTTTATTGTTTTTGTGGACCTTTTCTGTTTCCCAAAACCTAATTTTTATCTAATAATAAATACATAAATACATAGTTCTAGGTTAAATTATAGGTAATTTGAAGTTTATATCACTAATAAATAGGATTATATTTCATGCTTTTCTCAGTTTGGTAAAAGTGTGTCTCTATGCACATTGATCAGTTTCCTTATTACGGGAGTGTAACATACATTTGGAAGTAGTATCATATGACCAAAGCAAAATGTTATATGTCTTAGTCTGTGATAAGTTTACTCCTTCAACAAATAATTACTGAATCCTTTTAATGAGCCTTATGTTACCTGGTCAATATGAGAGATAATGAAGAAATAAAAGACATAGGGAAAAAAGGAAAGACATTCTTAGCAGAATCCTGGTCAGTACCCTTTACAAATCTTCAGTTATATTTGCATTCTGGCATTTATTAATTTGTAAGTCCCCTCTTTTAGTTTATGGCACTTGAACAAACTCACTAAAGAAAATTTGTTACCAGATAAAACTTGATGAATAACTGATGATGTGGTAGAAATTTTAGTATTTCTAACTAATAAAAGAGATTTGAAATTTATTTGATCTATTAGTATAGTAAAAGCATACAAATTCTGACTGTTTTTCAAAATACTTGCATGGCACTTAGTAAGAAGTAAGTGCATTTATTGTCATGCCTATTTTATAGATGGGGAAATTAAGGCACAAAGAGGCTAAGTAAAATGCTCCAAGCCACTTAGCTAATAAGCAGCTGAGTCAAGACTTGAACCGAGAACCTATGCTATGCTGCCTGTTGATCTGCTGTGGATAGCCTAATATCAAATGAACACACTTTCAGATAAATACAGTTTTATTGTCTTTTAAATATTTTATTGTAACTCAAGTAAACTTCTCAGTAAAGTCTTAATAGAAGCCTCAGTGAACCTTTAAAAAATAGTTATTTGATTTAATAGTATCATTTGTTGATAAATATTTTATTTTTTATGGCTTAAGTATACCTTCCATAATATTGCTATTTTTTAAGTTGCTAAGAGATCAAAGGAGATAATATTTGAAGAGTCCATAATCATCATTCAACAAATGTTAATTTCTACTATAGTTAATAAAGTAGGTGCAAAGATAAGCTTCAGTAACTGGGAAATATTTTAAGGAGACATGTAGTTCTCCTCAATAGTCAGAAGATGTCAGTGTTAGGACACTGTAAAAAAATAAAGTCAACAGTTTTTTCCAAAGGTGTTAAAAAAAAATTATAGAACTGAGATACTACTCTCTAAGTGAAGTCAAAATGGTTATTCAGATTTGCCAGTATTTTCATGATTAAAATATTATCTATGAAGTGTCTTTCTTTCAAAAAGAAAATTTCTCTTAATCACTTATCTCAAGAATAAAAAGGCTTATTCATAAGATAATAGTATTGAACTTAATTTGGATTTATAGTTGAAGTATACTACTCTAGAGATATATATCAGATTATCACTAAGCTCACTCAGTGATGGCTCCTTTAGCTTTGCTTTGTTATGAAACATACAGACCTTTTGTGCAACTTTATCCTAACATATATAAATGACTGAACCACAGGATTTCTTTGTTTGTGTCCCATGGTAAATTATTCATGATGCTGTTATTTAGAAGATTTATTGAAAGTGTGTGTGTGTGTGTGTGTGTGTGTGTGTGTGTGTGTGTGTGTGAAATCTAGCTCTCCAGTTTCATAGTTGCTAGGACTGATTTTGGGAGGTATGTTTTTCAGGTAAGCCCCTGAAACTAAATTTTAAAAAGTTTCAACATAATTGGCCAGAGTATGTGAGTAAGAAGATAATTTAGGTCAGATTATATAAGTAAATCATTGTAGGAGAGTTATATTAACTCTTTTAGACTCCCAGCCGCTCTTGTGTAGATTACTATTCTAGTAAATAAAATTTAATGTCATTGTTGCTGAAGTAAAATCACTGCATTTCTCAGAGTGAAAGTATTCCAGAAAATACATTACTTTATTAAAAATTGTAAGGCCAGCAGGTCCGGGGAAGGGCCCAGGGAGCCAGACGGAACCCCCGCCGAAGTGGCTGATGCAACCGACACCTGACATTGCCACACCACTCGGCCCCGGTCTTCCCGCTCCCCGAGGGGCGGAACCAACGGCTCTGAGGCTGATGCAACCAACACCTGACATTGCCACAACACCCGAGAGATTACCAAAAAAGGGCTGCTTCACACAGCAAGCACCTCCCCTGCGTCCGCCCCTATAAATTTTGTTCGTGCCCGCACCTGGGCGCGACTTCTCTGGCCCCTTTCTCTCGGACCAGTGAACCTCGCCCGGGAGCGTTCCCAAATAAAGCTTGTTTAAGCTCTCCTCTGTTTTTGATGCCGTTCCTTACAAAAATCTTTTACAGAAATTTATTAATATCATTTGAATAAGATATACAACAAAGTATGAAAATCTAACCTTTTTTCGACAATGTTCAATGTAAATTAGTAGCTTTAATTTCTTGTAAGAATGACAACACAAATTTCTAAATGCATTTGATGATTCATTTCTAAATAAAGTTAAAAAAATCAGAATAACTATACCAAATTAGTTTTAAGGCTTATTTGATTTATTTAAATGCCATATATATTTGTCATCAAATGTATTTCACTACTTTTGTGATAAAACATTATAATGACTCTTAAAATACATATCTGATTTCATAAATATAGTACAATATTTTAACTTAATGGCTAACCCCAAGGAAAATATTTTTGTATATTTTCTCTGACCATGGTTAATTTTATACCGGAATAGGGAAGCCAACTGGGCTTCTGAAATAACCTGATTTGTTCTGAGTCAGAGTTTGTGCACAAGTACTGTCCCTTCTGTGAAATTAATATAAGCTTCAGAGATGAACTGATCTTTGTGTTTCTGAACAGGCCTTTATTGTAGTATTTGAATTTAGATATAATAAAACTTCAGTTATTCCAAATAATGTTAACTGACAGCTGAGTTGAATTAGTAAGAAGTTGGACTTATAGAATATTTAAAAATCTATGTATATATTCTGATTTGGATTTTAGGACCTTTAAATATGTGCAGTAATGCAAAACTAAGTATCTTCCTAAGTTTTCATGTATAATGGATATTTTAAATTAGAATAGCAGTTGAGTAATAATAATACAAGTCTCATTATCTAAGTTCTCGACTGTATCATCCTCTGTTTCTTTCCTTTATCAATTATCCGTTCACTCTTCTATGTCCTTTCTCTTTACCTTCCATCTTATAAATGTGCTCAGACCTCTACCATTATCCCTGATTCCCCTTTCAGCTGTTGCCTTATCTCTTTGTTTTCTTCTAGGGCCAAACTTGCCATTTCTAGATCTGCGGTTTCCGATCACTCCTTAACCCACTGCAGTCTGTCTTTTACCTCCATTTCTCCATGGAAATAGCCCCTCACTAGAGCCTAACATGTACCTACTAATGGCAAAATCTAGGGTAGCATTTGACAGTGATGACCACATCTTTCTTCTCAAAACTCCTTGCTTGGTTTCTGCCTCATTTTCCTTCCTTTATTCTTCTTTTTTCTTTTTGATGCTCTTGGCTAACTTTTCTTCTGATTTTTCTTCTGCTTGTTTTTAGGGGTCTCATCTTTTGTTACTCTCTCTGAAGCTTTTATGATTCCAGATGTCTCATATTCTCCTGGGTCTAAAGTTACATCTCATAACTTTTTTTTCCTGTTCTCTGTACCTGTGTTTCTAATTGTCTGGATGCCATGTATTTCAAATCAATATGTCTCCCCCTCCTGCCGCACCACCATGGAACTTGCTCCTCCTCTCTGTTCTTTATTTTAGTTAGTAGTAGTATTACCCACCCAGTTCTCTAAGCTCTATACCTCAGTCCTCCTTGATTTTGCTTTCTTTCTTTCTTCTTACCTTATTGGTCATCAGGATGCTAATTATGCTTCTTTCTCCAATTCATTACCTCTTCTCCATATCTACTGCCCTTGCTTTTGTTGGAACCCTCATTCTTTCTTGTCTGGGCAATTGTAATAACTTCTTAATGGTCCCCCTTTCTCTAGTTTAACAGTCCTTAGAGAAATCCCTGGCTTAAAATTCTTTATTGGCTCCCCATTATAAATTACATAAAATTTGGACTTTTAAAAAACTTCATGGCCATCCTTACCTACTTCTTTAAGTTTTATTACCTGCCACAATTCACTCGTTACTAGCTACTCTTTTTTACATAGGCTGAGCTTTTTTTTCCTTTGTGCTTTCCTTCTTCTGAGCATGCCCATTCTTTTATTCCTGAAAAATCCCTACTAATCATTTAAGATTTAGGGATGAGAGTATAGCATAGTGGTTAAGAGCTTTGACCTCAGAAATCAAACCACTTTGGTTCCAGTCCTTACTTAGATATCTACTAACTGAGTGACTTTGGCAAATTATCTAATCTTGCTGAGCTTATTATTATTTTTTTTATCTTCAGATGACTCTAATAGTATCTTCCTTCATAGGATTATTATAACTACTGAATTATTTAATAATATAAAGTGCTTAGAACAGCACTTGCCACAGAGTATACACTAATAAATATTAGCTTATTATTCACTAAAATGTCATTCTTTTGTTTTTCTACCAGTCGTCTTTTTTTTAAATAAATTTATTTATTTTATTTATTTATTTTTGGCTGTGTTGGGTCTTCGTTGCTATGCATGGGCTTTCTCTAGTTGTGACGAGTGGGGGCTACTCACTGAGGTGGCTTCTCATTGCAGAACATGAGCTATTGGTGCCTGGGCTTCAGTAGTTGTGGCACATGGGCTCAGTAGTTGTGGCTCGTGGGCTCTAGAGTGTAGACTCAGTGGTTGTGGCACACGGGCTTAGTTGCTCCGTGGCATGTGGGATCTTCCCAGACCAGGGCTCGAACCCATGTCCCCTGCACTGGCAGGCGAATTCTTAACCACTGCACCACCAGGGAAGTCCCTACCAGTCATCTTTTTTCAGATGTTAATTCGCAATTAGGATATGAAAGGACTCAGCAAAGATCAGGGCTGCTGGGCAAAGAAGGTCATGGTCAGGAATGCAGACTGCGTCCTCCTTTTCAGTGGTACTTGCATAACTGCTCATGTTTGAATTCCTTGTAAGAAAGGCAGTAGTTGAAAAGCACATAAGCATGGAAAGTCCAGTGAAATACTTGTAATACTCATAGTAACCTCTTTGAAGCTCTCCAGCAGTGCCTTTAGGGGTGAAATCCTGCATCAGTATCAAGTATCAAGCTTGGGCAGCTCCCCTGTTTTGACATCCATGAGTTTCTTCTCCTTCACTAGTATGCCTGATGCCATCTTGGGGTCCTGGTGTCCAACTGTCTAAATGTCACTTTTTTGTTGAAGTAGAACAAGAACAAGTGTCGTCAGTGACATTGTGCCTAAGGATGGCAAATAGGTTTATTCACACATGTCAACTCTATTCAGTGGCTATCTGGAACATTGGATTGAAAGTATATTGAGGCTATGTCTGGAATCAGCTGTAAAGAGCACCTTGGTAGATTAGGGATAGTTGTCATAAGTCATAGGAGAGACAGTGGAGGAATTTAGGTCTTGTATTTGTCATCCCTAATGCTGCTCATCCTCCAGTTTGTGGTTGAGCTATCAGGTAGGTTATCTATTTTTCCAAGAGTTATGGAAGATAATGCTGCGTAAGTAAAGGGGGCTATTAACTAGAACCTTGAATGCCAGGCAGAGAAATTTGGACATAATCTGAAAGTTAGGTTTTTTCAACAGAAGAGTCATGAGTTGCACGTAGTATTTTGAAAAGGTCAATCTGCCACTGATTTGCAGGATAATTACTGGCGAGGAGGAATCAGAAGAACTTTAGTGGTTGTCATAACTGTATTTCCTTGATTCCTGCTCCTAAAAACAAGCACTGTTTTACATTCTAGAATTTGTGATATTAAGCATATTACCTCTGTGCCTTAGTATAAAATGGAGATAATACTGGGTTGGCCAAAAAGTGCCTTTGGTTTTTAATTAAAAAAAAAAGACACAGTTTTCATTTTCACCAAGAACTTTATTGAACAACATATTCACTCTTTTGTTCCACTACTTCTTCCCATTTTTCAGGCAACTTCATAATTCCATCGTCCCAAAACTTTTTGTCTTTTTGAGCAAAGAACTGTTCCAGGTGCCTTTTACAGTTTTCCAGGGAATTGAAATTTTTTTCGTTAAGAGAATTTTGTAAAGACCTAAATAAATGGAAACCCAAAGGTGCAATGTCTGAATATGGCGGATGAATCAGAACTTCCCAGCCAAGCTGTAACAGTTTTCGCCTGGTCATCAAAGAACCATGGGGTCTTGCGTTATCCTGATGGAAGATTATGCGTTTTCTGTTGACTAATTCTGGACGCTTTTCATTGAGTGCTGCTTTCAGTTGGTCTAAGTGGGAGCAGTACTTGTTGGAATTAATCGTTTGGTTTTCCGGAAGGAGCTCATAATAGAGGACTCCCTTCCAATCCCACCATATACACAACATCACCTTCTTTGGTTGAAGACCAGCCTTTGGCATGGTTGGTGGTGTTTCATTTTGCTTGCCCCACGATCTCTTCCATTCCACATTATTATATAGTATCCACTTTTTATCTCCTGTCACAATTTGTTTTAAAAACAAAACGTTTTCGTTACGTTTAAGTAGAGAATCGCATGCAGAAATACGGTCAAGAAGGTTTTTTTCATTTAACTTACATGGAACCCAAACATCAAAGCGATTAACATAACCAAGTTGGTGCAAATGATTTTCAACACTTGATTTGGATATTTTGAGTATGTCAGCTATCTCCTGCGTGGTATAACGTTGAGTGTTCTCGGTTAATGTCTCAATTTGATCGCTATCAACTCCAATTGGCCTACCCGACTGTGGAGCATCGTCCAGCAAGAAATCTCCAGCACAAAACTTCGCAAACCACTTTTGACACGTTCGATCAGTCACAGCACCTTGTCCATACACTGCACAAACCTTTTTATGCATTTTGGTTGCGTTTTTACCCTTCTTGAAATAACAAAGCATAATATGCTGAAAATGTTGCTCTTTTGTTCCATCTTTTTTTTTTTTTTTTTTTTTTGCGGTATACGGGCCTTTCACTGTTGTGGCCTCTCCCGTTGCGGAGCACAGGCTCCGGACGCACAGGCTCAGCGGCCATGGCTCACGGGCCCAGCCGCTCCATGGCATGTGGGATCTTCCCGGACCGGGGCACGAACCCGTGTCCCCTGCATCGGCAGGCAGACTCTCAACCACTGTGCCACCAGGGAAGCCCTGTTCCATCTTTAATATTAAAATGGCTATACAAAAATTTACCCATTTTGATAAGTCTTTTTTAAAATGCAAGCTGATATGACAGCTGTCACATACAATCTAACAAAATTGTTTTGAATGAAGTTAAAGACAACTAAGTGCTGCTAGAGCCATCTTACAGAAAAAACTGAATGAACCTTTTGGCCAACCCAATACTATTTACCTCAGGGTTAAGAATATTAAATGGATTGATACATGTAACACACTTCAATCAGTGCGCGGTATATAGTAAGCACTGGTATAAGTGTTATTATCACTG
Source organism: Orcinus orca (assembly GCF_937001465.1). Classification (NCBI taxonomy): domain Eukaryota; kingdom Metazoa; phylum Chordata; class Mammalia; order Artiodactyla; family Delphinidae; genus Orcinus; species Orcinus orca. The sequence continues at coordinate 100,157,884 of NC_064580.1, read as the reverse complement.
TTACTGTTATTGTATAGTCAATATATACACTTAATATAGTATTTTTTTAACCTTAAATCAGTAGGTTTCTTAAAAATGGATGACATTTTTGACTGGTGAGATTACAGGCTAGGCGTGAGATAGTGGGGCCTAGAATAGAATAATATTTGAGAGAATTCAGAAGAAGTAAGTCTGAGAGAGATTACAGAAAGAATTGACTTCTTGATGTTTTGTAAATAGTGGATTAAGAAAAAGGAGGATTTAAGACAGCACTCAGATAGCAAACCTGAATGAATGGGAAATGGATTGGTTTAGGAAGGAAATGTTACTTGATGTATGTACTTAGAACAATGCCTTGCACATAGAAAGTACTGTTTTGTGTTAGCTATTAGTAAGTAGTAGGACTGTTTATACTGGTTATATAATTAAACAGTTTATTTATCTTTATATATAATTTACATTTTATATATAATTTAGATAATTTAATAAAAGCACCAAAATGTGAATAAACCTCATATATAATTTACTAGTTAGAGAATTTATTTGTTCAAGGAAAAATAAAATAATGTGATTTAAATATTTTTCAGTATAAATCATCAAGGAAGAGTTCAAGTGGCAATGAAAACGATGAGGTGAGAAAACAGGGTAATATTAGCAATTGTTTAAAATATTTACTTTCACATGTAGTTGGCTCAATCAGAGTAAAATACAATTCATCTTTCTGTTTGTTATTGATTTAATGCACAAGTTTTTTCCAATAATAAAAACTGAGCATCGTTAGACAATTATTAATTTAATCATGTAATTTCCATCTGTCCTTTGTAGTTCAGCTTTAGAATTTTATTAACATTCATCTTGAAACTAATTAATTTAAAATTTTTACATATTCCTATATTTTATCTTCTTAAATCAACCTGGTGGTCAATTGAGGTTTTTCCTTTGGAATTTGTTAATCTCTTTTCACAGCTCTGTATACTATTTCAACACTTAAAATTAGATTTCTACCGTTTGTGCATTACTATAAATTTTTCTACCTCATCATTTTAAGCTGTACAGCAGCCTGGCATTTTTGAAATGATACAGTCTCATCACCATGAATACTTAAGCTTTGTGTATTTTTGTTTGGAAGGATTGGTAATTCATTTGATGTTGGATACTTGGCAGGGTTTCTGAAAACTCCTTTAATTTTAGGAAATGGAATCACCAAAAAAACTTTTGTTGTACCTGAGCTAGAAGTTCAGCTTGGATATTTTCCCTGTCCCTTTATATATTATATCCACTTTGATCCTGCCTGCTTCAATATCTAATCAGTTACCAAAACCTTTTTTTTTTGATACAGAAATATTCTGAATACATTCCCCACCTGCATTTCTGCTCTGGCACAGGCCCTCCTCATTTCTTGCCTGTATTTACTGCAATAGCATCCTTGATCTTCTCCCTCTCTCCAGTCCATTCACCTCTCTGCTGCAAATGACTGTTTCAAAGAACACAAATATGATCAGGCCATTCCCTTGCTTAGAAACCTTCACTGTCTCCTCATCACTTAGAAGGTAAATTCAAGGTCCTTCTTCATTAAGCTCCTGCTTACCACATCAGCCTCAACTCACGATTTGCCTTCCTTTCACCATACTGTCCAAAAATGTGGAATTACAAGGTTTTCTGCACTCATCCTTACATTTATTGCTTCTTTTTTTAAAACATTTTTATTGGAGTATAATTGCTTTACAATGTTGTGTTAATTTCTGCTGTACAACAAAGTGAATCAGCTATACATATACATATATCCCCATATCCCCTCCCTCTTGAGCCTCCCTCCCACCCTGCCTATCCCACCCCTCTAGGTGGGCACAAAGCACCAAGCTGATCTCCCTGTGCTGTACAGCAGCTTCTCACTAGCTATCCATTTTACATTTGGTAGTGTATATATGTCAGTGCTACTCTCTCACTTCATCCCAGCCTCCCCTTCCCCTTCCCTATGTCCTCAAGTCCATTCTCTACGTCTGCGTCTTTATTCCTGTCCTGCCTCTAGGTTCTAAAGAAACATTTTTTTTTTATTCCATATATATGTGTTAGCATATGGTATTTGTCTTTCTCTTTCTGACTTACTTCACTCTGTATGACAGATTCTAGGTCCATCCACCTCACTACAAATATCTCAATTTCGTTTCTTTTTATGGCTGAGTAATATTCCATTGTATATATGTGCCACATCTTCTTCATCCATTCATCCGATGATGGACACTTAGGTTGTTGCCATCTCTGGGCTATTGTAAATAGTGCTGCAATGAACATTGGGGTACATATGATTTTTGAATTATGGTTTTCTCAGGGTATATGCCCAGTAGTGGGATTGCTGGGTCATATGGTAGTTCTATGTGTAGTTTTTAAGGAACCTCCATACTGTTCTCCACAGTGGCTGTATCAATTTACATTCCCACCAACAGTGCAAGAGTGTTCCTCATGACATTTTTTTCTTATATTCCATATATATGTGTTAGCATACAGTATTTGTCTTTCTCTTTCTGACTTACTTCACTCTGTATGACAGACTCTAGGTCCATCCACCTCAGTACAGATAACTCAATTTCATTTCTTTTTATGGCTGAGTAATATTCCATTGTATATATGTGCCACATCTTCTTTATCCATTCATCTGTCAATGGACATTTAGGTTGCTTCCATGTCCTGGCTGTTATTACTTCTGTGCCTTTGTCCTTGTTGTCCTCTCATCTTGGAATATTGTTAAACATCTACTCAGTTTTTTAGTTTCTCAGGAAACTTGATTTTATCCACCACCCCCACTGTTTCCCCAAGTGCCCCTTATCTGTGCCTCATAATATATCATGCATAGCTCTATCCTTATACTGAGAAGGTTGTACTACCCATGTAAATGAATCTGTTTTCCCCCTAGACTGAGAGATCCTTGAGTGGATGATATTTTACCAAATTTCAGTGTTCCCAGTGTCTAGCACCAGTGTCTGACATATAGTAGATAGTAATCATTTGTTGATGATGAATACATGTCGTCTATGGTATGCATATTCAAGATTAAATGTTAAGAATTTTGTATTTGTTTAGTAGTAATCATTGAAAAAACATGGACCATTTAGTAGTATTTTATGCAATTCAATTAATTCTTTGTCATTATTTCTAAGCCTATGTTAGATACACATAATTTTCCAGGTAAATGTTATTATTTGGCGTGATGGAATTTTTGCATGCTTCCATGTACCTGTCTCAGATTGTAACATATTGTTGCCATTTCCCATCAGGAATTAATCTTAACACATGGCTATTTTCTAAGAAATATAGAAAGGTTTTTCATTTGTGATATTTAAAGGAAATATATTTATAAGAAAATATTTGATGTAAGTAGATACTACTTCTAAAACTTTAAAGGGCTTATGAATCACCTGAAATACAGATTCTGATTCATTAGGTCTTGGGTGGGGCCTGAGATTCTGCATTTCTAACAAGCTCCCAGAGGATGCTGATGCTACTGGTCCACAGACCACACTTTGGCAAGGTGGTAGATGGCATTTTCCAGATTCTTCCTTTAGTAGTTAATCAAAAAATTTTCAGTTTTCCTTTTATATGTCTAAATCATCATTCATATTTTAATTTCATCTTTCATCTTCTTGTTTTTATATTTTAGCAAGACAGTGATAATGCTAATATGTCACCACAATCTCCAGTATCATCTGAGGTACAAGTTCTGTTTTTAAATGTGTTTACATAGGTTTCTTTGTCTCTTCTCTCTAACCTCATCTTTCTTTTTTTTAAGTGTAATTTATTCACCCATATTTAAAAATCCATAGTAGGTTAATTTATACAAACCTAGCCTATAAAAAATTCTAAGAACACTATATTTTTGGACAAATATTCATAATCAATATCACTTAAATTAGTTATTGAAAAATGCCTATAGATCACAGAAAATAATTCACTTTATACATTTTTTTATGTTTTATAATTCATCCATATTTTGAAATCAATGATAAGAACAGCTTTCAGATTTTAAATTTGAACAAAGTACTTCAGCATTGTGCAATGGCCTTTGGTTTTTCTCATAACCAGTTAGGTCTGAAAGCAATGCAAGAAAAACTTCCTTTTTCCACGAGAAACATCCCTGTAGTGGGTTGTTCCTATCGACAGGAGGGTACACCTTTCCTAGCATCTTAGACCTAAGGAGGAGCATGGGGAGAAGGGGTAGATGAAAGTTAGAGTTTCTGAGATCTCAATCAAATACTTTGGTGGTTTGAATGATTAACTCTTCTAATTTAGTTAAACCTATTGCTTCACAATAAGAGATAAATTTAAAAAGTTCTAAACAGTATCTCTTCTACTTCAGATTACTTTAGTATTCTAAAAGTGTATTGGCATTAGTAAATAGATGATTATGTGTTCATTTGGTGAATTCAGAACTTTGTCTAAACGTTTGGATGATCCAAATTCACCATATAACTTTGGTTAATTAGCCAGTATTTCATCTTATATAGGTGATGTTAATTTTTTAAAAAGCCAGGATTCTTTGTCTATTGTTTTGAGTGAGTTGCATTATAAAACTGTTAAATGGACGTGGACATTAATTTTATAAATATGTTTCTAAATTATTTATATGGCAGGAAAATGGTTTGCATTCTTTTAGAAAATAATTTAAATTAGGATATCCTAAAATTAGTCTTTGTCACATGCTTTTGTAAATCCTTTTTTTACTTTCAGTTATAACAAATGTAAGTGCTGCCTTATTTAACTAGGTACTTTATGATTTTATGATCTGTGCTCATGGGGAGAGTATCAGTGCCAGTTTTCTCAAATAAATTATATTGCTTTTATAATACATTTTTCCTTACATTTGGATAAGTGAAAATTTTGTCTGGAAATTCATAACACTTTAACCGAAGTAATCAAGACAAACTGAGGCTTGTAGAGGGATAGGGCGGTGAGCATGTATTTTAGTAGCTCAACTGACTTTCAACTTGAATTGCTTATCATATGTTAATCAGAAAATTAAGAGAGTCAACAGAATTCTGATTGTTTTAGTTTCATCTGTGAAAGGAAAATGATAAAAACAATTAGTATAGTGCTTTACTATTAACAAAGTGCTTGCCTATATATTTAAACCTAAGAGCAGTCCCATGAGCTGGGTAGTATCCTCATCATTTTACAGCTGCAGAGACTGATAACTTTTCTTAAAGACTCCAGTCGATAAATGGTAGAGAAGTGACTGAAGCCCAAACTCTGGCTACTTCAGTTGTTGTACAGATTAAATAAGATGCTGCTAAAATTACATTATCTTTCCATCTTATAATTTACAAAGTGTTTTCTTTTAGTTATCTCACTTAATCTTTACAACATCCCATTTTAAAGATGAAGGAACAGTTACAGAGAAATTAAATGTTTTGCTCAAGGCTTAGCCTAAACTTTCTGACTCTAAGTTCAGATTTTTAAAATATACCACAGTTCTTTCCAAAGCACACTACTGTGTGAAAGCACTTTGAAACAATGTGCATTCAGATAGAAGAAATAATGCTTTATTATCTATCACTCTGCAGCCCCTATTAGTATGAATGTGTATATTTGCCTCAGATTATCCACTAAGGGTCAAATCCATAGTAGGTACTGAGTAAGTTTTACTAATTTCACTTATCTTTTCATTGAAGCTTTTTTTCAATTTGGGGGAGACTTTAATCTGGTTCTTCATTCAAAAAATATCTATTTTATATGCTTCAATAATTTTCATTTTCCTTATACTATGAGGGAGAAGTCAATTAGCAAATATTTATAGACCTTTTAAAAGTGAAATATATCAATTTGAATTGAAATGCAGTTTACCTTTCTCTACTACACTAATCATGGAAAAAAATACTTCTCAAAATTGGAATGGATATGAATAACTACCTTGATTATTTTGAAAGAAAAGAGGTTTTATTTGTTTTTTGTTTTTAGGATTATGATAGAACTGATGCTTTTTCACATGGTCCCTTTGGCTTGAAGCCTAGATCAGGTAAATATATATTCTGCAAGTAAAATTTATTGGCTATATATGAAACGAGTTTCTCAGCTTAAATGGGATTGATTCCATAGTTTTAAGTACACATAGATTCTTTCCCCTCTCCTAAAAGTAATTTTCTCTTAACCTTATTTGTCTTTCCAATTCCCATTCCCCATTTCTTTCTTCCTCTTTACTTTCAAGCTCCTGAAACCTCAGCTTTTTGCCTTAGATATACTGCAGTCTTATTTCTACTCTACTGTGACTGCTATTAGAATGACCACTCTGCCAGCAGACCAAACACTGTTTGAAATTATAGCACTCCATTATATTGTGGTTTTAAAAAGGGATCTTTTCGCATTTGGCAAGCCCAAAAGAAAATGGATCCATGTTACTTGGCAAGGTATTGAATTATAGTTTTTATTCGTGAATAACTGTATTGACCTTCAAGAATAATTTCCTTTTTCTTTAAAGATAATAAAGGCTGATTTGTGTTCAGTAATAATTCTTAACCTGGATCATAAGTTTCTAATAATATATGTTTAAGTAAGAACATGTATAGGTGGTAGAAATTGTTACACTTGTCTTCCCTGTTACTTTCAATTATGCAAATAAGCAGATTTCAGTTATATTCTGTAAAAAATATTTAGAATTTATTAATAATAATAGTGTTTTATGTCATTTTGTTCTGGTTCTTTTTATCATGTCTCTTTCCCCACCGATGGTTGATCCTTCCTGTTAGCTTTGTAATAAGCTAGGAAATTTCTGTTTTATAGCTTTTAGCCGCTCATCTCGTCAGGAATATGGGGCAGCAGATCCAGGTTTTACAATGAGAAGAAAGATGGAACATCTACGGGAAGAACGAGAGCAAATACGACAACTTCGCAATGTAAGTCATATTGACCTTTCAGGTCTCCTTTATAGAAATGGGTTTAATGTGGAAAATTAACAAGGTATATTTTATTTTCAGTACTCTTTAAAATTTTAGATTACATAATGGTTGTATAAATATATAACATATATGTTTAGATAGAATATCTGTGATTTATACCCGTTTCTTTTGTAGAATCTCGAATCCAGGTTAAAAGTAATTTTGCCTGATGACATTGGAGCTGCACTGATGGATGGGGTTGTTCTTTGCCATTTAGCCAATCACATAAGGCCACGCTCTGTAGCTAGTATTCATGTGCCATCACCAGCAGTGGTAAGTTTTGTCTGCAATTTGTTAGTTCTCTAAAGGAAGATAGAGCTTCTTGAAACAATCTTTAAATAATATACTTCAATAAATTTAATTTTCAGTTTTTATTAATTTTGTATAAATATACCTGAAAATATACCTTTTTATCTTACTTTACAGCCTAAACTTAGCATGGCAAAATGTCGAAGAAATGTAGAAAATTTTCTTGATGCTTGTAAAAAGCTGGGTGTCTCACAGGTAATTATTTTTCTAACAAAATGATCATTTAATTATTAATTTATTGCATGCAAACTGGATTCTTCTTCACAGTAGGAATGAGTAATGCTTTCTGAACATGAAAATGAATACCTTCCCTTGGTACCTTCTACTGAGTCCCAGCTTCAACTGTAACAGCTATCTAATGAATGATTTTAAGCTGCTTTTAAAGTAATTGTAGAAATAGTTTCAGTTTTTCACCATTGAGGGTGATGTTGGCTGTGGGTTTGTCATATATGACCTTTATTATGTTGAGGAAAGTTCCCTCTATGCCTACTTTCTGCAGGGTTTTTATCATAAATGGGTGTTGAATTTTGTCGAAAGCTTTCTCTCCATCTATTGAGATGATCACATAGTTTTTCTCCTTCAATTTGTTAATATGGTGTATCACATTGATTGATTTGCGTATATTGAAGAATCTTTGCATTCCAGGAATAAACCCCACTTGATCATGGTGTATGATCCTTTTAATGTGCTGTTGCATTCAGTTTGCTAGTATTTTGTGGAGGATTTTTGCATCTATGTTCATCAGTGATATTGGCCTGTAGTTTTCTTCCTTTGTGACATCTTTGTCTGGTTTTGGTATCAGGGTGATGGTGGCCTCGTAGAATGAGTTTGGGAGTGTTCCTCCCTCTGCTATATTTTGGAAGAGTTTGAGAAGGATAGGTGTTAGCTCTTCTCTAAATGTTTGATAGAATTCGCCTGTGAAGCCATCTGGTCCTGGGCTTTTGTTTGTTGGAAGATTTTTTTTTTTTTTTGCGGTATACGGGCCTCTCACTGTTGTGGCCTCTCCCGTTGCGGAGCACAGGCTCCGGGCGCGCAGGCTCAGCGGCCATGGCTCACGGGCCTAGCCGCCCTGCGGCACGTGGGATCTTCCTGGACCGGGGCACGAACCCGTGTCCCCTGCATTGGCAGGCAGACTCTCAACCACTGCGCCACCAGGGAAGCCCTGTTGGAAGATTTTTAATCACAGTTTCAATTTCAGTGCTTGTGATTGGTCTGTTCATATTTTCTATTTCTTCCTGGTTCAGTCTTGGCAGGTTGTGCATTTCTAAGAATTTGTCCATTTCTTCCAGGTTGTCCATTTTATTGGCATATAGTTGCTTATAGTAATCTCTCATGATCCTTTGTATTTCTGCAGTGTCAGTTTTTACTTCCCCTTTTTCATTTCTAATTCTATTGATTTGAGTCTTCTTCCTTTTTTTCTTGATGAGTCTGGCTAATGGTTTATCAATTTTGTTTGTCTTCTCAAAGAACCAGCTTTTAGTTTTATTGATCTTTGGTATTGTTTCCTTCATTTCTTTTTCATTTATTTCTGATCTGATTTTTATTTCTTTCCTTCTGCTAACTTTGGGGTTTTTTGTTCTTATTTCTCTAATTGCTTTAGGTGTAAGGTTAGGTTGTTTATTTGAGATATTTCTTGTTTCTTAAGGTAGGATTGTATTACCCTAAACTTCCCTCTTACAACTGCTTTTGCTGTATCCCATAGGTGTTGGGTGGTTGTGTTTCCATTGTCATTTGTTTCTAGGTGTTTTTTGAGTTCCTCTTTGATTTCTTCAGTGATCTCTTGGTTATTAAGTAGTGTATTGTTTAGCCTCCAAGTGTTTGTATTTTTTACAGATTTTTTCCTGTAATTGATATCTAGTCTCATAGCATTGTGGTCAGAAAAGATACTTGACACGATTTCAATTTTCTTAAATTTACCAAGGCTTGATATGTGACCCAAGATATGATCTGTCCTGGAGAATGTTCTATGAGCACTTGAAAAGAGTGTGTATTTTGTTGTTTTTGGATGGAATGTCCTATAAATATCAATTAAGTCCATCTTGTTTAATGTACCAAATAAAGCTTGTGTTTCCTTATTTATTTTCATTTTGGATGATCTGTCCATTGGTGAAAGTGGGGTGTTAAAGTCCCCTACTATGAATGTGTTAGTGTCGATTTCCCCTTTTATGTCTGTTAGCATTTGCCTTATGTATTGAGGTGCTCCTATGTTGGGTGTATAAATATTTACAATTGTTATATCTTCTTCTTGGATCGATCCCTTGATCATTATGTAGTGTCCTTCTTTGTCTCTTGTAATAGTCTTTGTTTTAAAGTCTATTTTGTCTGATATGAGAATTGCTACTCCAGCTTTCTTCTGATTTCCATTTGCATGGAATATCTTTTCCATACCCTCACTGTCCGTCTGTATGTGTCCCTAGGTCTGAAGTGGGTCTCTTGTAGACAATATATATACGGGTCTTGTTTTTGTATCCATTCAGCCAGTCTGTGTCTTTTGGTGGGAGCATTTAGTCCATTGACATTTAAGGTAATTATTGATATGTATGTTCCTATTCCCATTTTCTTAATTGTTTTGGGTTTGTTATTGTAGGTCTTTTCTTTCTCTTGTGTTTCCTGCCTAGAGAAGTTCCTCTAGCATTTGTTGTAAAGCTGGTTTGGTGGTGCTGAATTCTCTTAGCTTTTGCTTGTCTGTAAAGCTTTTAATTTCTCCATCAAATCTGAATGAGATCCTTGCTGTGTAGAGTAATCTTGGTTCTAGATTTTCCTCCTTCATCACTTTAAATATGTCCTGCCACTCCTTTCTGGCTTGCAGAGTTTCTTCTGAAAGATCAGCTGTTAACGTTATGGGGATTCCCTTGTGTGTTATTTGTTGCTTTTCTGTTGCTGCTTTTAATATTTTTTCTTTGTATTTAATTTTTGATAGTTTGATTAATATGTGTCTTGGTGTGTTTCTCCTTGGATTTATCCTGAATGGGACTCTCTGTGCTTCCTCGACTTGATTAACTATTTCCTTTCCCATATTAAGGAAGTTTTCAACTATCATCTCTTCAAAGATTTTCTCAGTTCCTTTCTTTTTCTCCTCTTCTTCTGGGACCTCTTTCTTTTTCTCCTCTTCTTCTGGGCCTGTAATTCGAATGTTGGTGCCTATAATGTTGTCCCAGAGGTCTCTGAGACTGTCCTCAATTCCTTTCATTCTTTTTTCTTTATTTTGCTCTGTAGTAGTTATTTCCACTGTTTTATCTTCCAGGTCACTTATACATTCTTCTGCCTCAGTTATTCTGCTGTTGATCCCTTCTAGAGAATTTTTCATTTCATTTATTGTGTTTTTCATCCCTGCTGTTTGCTCTTTAGTTCTTCTAGGTCCTTGTTAAACGTTTCTTGTATTTTCTCCATTCTATTTCCAAGATTTTGGACCATCTTTACTATCATTATTCTGAATTCTTTTTCAGGTGGACTGCCTATTTCCTCTTCATTTGTTTGGTCTGGTGGGTTTTTATCTTGCTCCTTCATCTGCTGTGTGTTCTTCTGTCTTCTCGTTTTTCTTATCTTACTGTGTTTGGGGTCTCCTTTTTGCAGGCTGCAGGTTCATAGTTCCCATTTTTTTTGGTGTCTGTCCCCAGTGGCTAAGGTTGGTTCAGTGGGTTGTGTAGGCTTCCTGGTGGACGGGACTAGTGCCTCTGTTCTGGTGGATGAGACTGGATCTTGTCTTTCTAGTGGGCAGGTCCATGTCTGGTGGTGTGTTTTGGGGTGTCTGTGGCCTTATTATGATTTTAGGCAGCCTCTCTGCTAATGGGTGGGGTTGTGTTCCTGTCTTGCTAGTTGTTTGGCATAGGGTGTCCAGCACTGTAGCTTGCTGGTCGTTGAGTGGAGCTGGGTCTTGGTGTTGAGATGGAGATCTCTGGGAGATTTTCGCTGTTTGATATTATGTGGAGCTGGGAGGTCTCTTGTAGACCAGTGTCCTGAACTTGGCTCTCCCACCTCAGAGGCACAGCCCTGAGGCCTGGCTGGGGCACTAAGAGCCTGTCATCAACATGGTACGAAACTCCAGAACTCCACACTCCTGAGGCCCCTGTCTGGATGTGCCACCTCTCCCCTTCTGTGCAGGTCCAGTTAATTTTTATATGTGTTGAAAAGTATGGATTGAAGTTATCTTTTTTTAGGCCTGGGATTGGTTACACACATTTTTTTTAAAACATTATTATTGAGATATAATTAACATACCATAAAATTCACCCATTTAAAGTGTATAATTCAATGATTTTTAGTATATTCACAGAGTTGGGCAGCGGTCTAAGTGTAGAATATTTTTTTATTTTTTGCATTTTTGAGTGTTTTATTTATATGAAACTGGATAAAATGTGTTTATTTCTCAGAAAAGACATGTGGAGGTAGAAATGTACCTTTCAACTATTCATGGGTACACTGGTACACTGGGGAGATTGTAAAAGTGCAGATTGTGATTCAGTAGGTCTGGTGGGCCTGAGTTCTAGTTTTTTCACAAGCTCATTTTTTTGTTTAACATCTTTATTGGAGTATAATTGCTTTACAATGGTGTGTTAGTTTCTGCTTTATAACAAAACGAATCAGTTATACATGTACATATGTTCCCATATATCTTGCCTCTTGCGTCTCCCTCCCTCCCACCCTTCCTATCCCACCCCTCTAGGTGGTCACAAAGCACCGAGCTGATCTCCCTGTGCTATGCGGCTGCTTCCCACTAGCGATCTATTTTACATTTGGTAGTGTATATATGTCCATGCCACTCTCTCACTTTGTCACAGCTTACCCTTCCCCCTCCCCATATCCTCAAGTCCATTCTCTAGTAGGTCTGTGTCTTTATTCCTGTCTTTCCCCTAGGTTCTTCATGACATTTTTTTTCTTAAATTCCATATATATGTGTTAGCATATGGTATTTGTCTTTCTCTTTCTGACTTACTTCACTCTGTATGACAGACTCTAGGTCCATCCACCTCACTACAAATAACTCAATTTCGTTTCTTTTTATGGCTGAGTGATATTCCATTGTATATATGTGCCACATCTTCTTTATCCATTCATCCGATGATGGACACTTAGGTTGCTTCCATCTCCTGGCTATTGTAAACAGAGCTGCAATGAACATTTTGGTACATGACTCTTTTTGAATTATGGCTTTCTCAAGGTATATGCCTAGTAGTAGGATTGCTGGGTCATATGGTAGTTCTATTTTTAGTTTTTTAAGGAACCTCCATACTGTTCTCCATAGTGGCTATACCAATTCACATTCCCTAAGTGTAGAATATTTTTATCACCCCAGAAAGAAACCTCTTACCTGTTAACAGTCCCTCTCCTGTTCTATCTCTATGAATTTTCCTATTCTGGACATCACATATTAATGACATCATGTGTTATGGGGTCTTTTGTGTCTGGCTTCTTCCATTTAGCATAATACTCTCAAGGTTCATCTATGTTGTAGCATAAAGCAGTACAGACATACCCAGTTTTATTGCACTTCACTTTATTGTGCTTCACAGATACTGCATTTTTTATGAATTGAAGTTTTGTGGCAACCCTGCATTGTCAGATGATGATTAGAATTTTTTAGCAAGAAAGTATTTTATAATTAAGGTTTGTTTTAAGACAGTGTTATTGCACACTAATAGAGTGCAGTATAATGTAAACATAACTTTTGTATTCACTAGGAAACAAAAGTTCATGTGACTTACTTTACTGTAATATTTGCTTTATTTTGGTGATCTAGAACTGGAGTCTCTATCTCTGAAATATGGCTCTACCTCATTTTTTAGGGCTCTATGTATATACCACAGTTTGTTTACCGTTCATCAGTTGATGGATATTAGGGCTGTTTCCACTCATTGTTTATTGTGAATAATGCTGCTATGCACATTCATGAACACGTTTTTGTTTGAAAATGTTTTAATTCTCTTAGTTAACTAGGTTATATGGTAGTTTATATGGTTGCTCTATGCTGGATTACATGGTAGCTCTATGTTTACCTTTCTGAGGAACTGCTAAGCTATTTTCTGATTTACATTACCACCAGCAATGTATGAGGGTTCTAATTTCTCTGAATCCTCACCAGCAATTATTATTGTCTACCTTTTTTTTTTTTTTTTTTGCAGTACACGGGCCTCTCACTGTTGTGGTCTCTCCCGTTGCGGAGCACAGGCTCTGGACGCACAGGTTCAGCGGCCATGGCTCATGGCCCCAGCCGCTCCGCGGCATGTGGGATTTTCCCGGACCAGGGCACAAACCTGTGTCCCCTGCATTGGCAGGCGGACTCGCAACCACTGTGCCACCAGGGAAGCCCTTGTCTACCTTTTTGATTCTAGTCATACTAGTGGGTCTGAAGTGGTCTCATTGTGGGTTTTTTTAAAAAAAATATTTATTTATTTATTTGGCTGCACCGGGTCTTAGTTGCAGCATGCAGGATCTAGTTCCCTGACCGGGGATCGAACCCCGGGCCCCCTGCATTGGGAGCACGGAGTATTAACCGCTGGACTACCAGGGAAGCCCCATTGTGGTTTTGATTATTAGCATTTCTTTAGTGATTAATGATGTTGGGCATCTTTTTGTGTGCCTATTGACTATTTGTATATATTCTTTGGAGAAATGTCTTTTCAAATCCTGTGCTCATTTGTTAATTGAATTAGTCTCCTTTTTATTATTAACTTCTGTATATATTCCAGATACAGGTTCCTTATGAGAAATATGATTCTAGTTTTCTGAGAGTTCTTACCACAAATGGATGTTGTTGTGTCAAGTGCTTTTTCTACATCTGCTGAGTTAACATATTTTTTCTTTCACAGCATTGTGAATTACATTGGTTGATTTTCAGATATTAACTCAAACCTGGACTGCTGGGATAAACCCTACTTGGTCATGATGGATTTTGTTGTTGTTATTTTTATATTGTTGGATTCAATTTGCTAAAATTTTGTTTAGCCCTTTTGCATCTATGTTAGTGGGGTTATTAGTCTTCTGTTTTCTTTCAATGGTTTTGCCTGGTTTTGGTGTCCAGTAATGCTGACCTCATGGAACATGTTAGGAAGTATTCCCTGCTGTTCACTTTTCTTGAAGATTTTGGGTAGAATTGCTATTATTTCTTTATTAAATATTTAGTCAAATTCATTATTGAACCTTGAAGCCATCTAGGCAAGGGGTTTTCTTTGTGGGAAAGTATTTAACTACAATTCAATTTCTTTATTAGATATAGGGCTATTCTATTTTTCTGTTTGTTCTTGTATGAGCTTTGGTATACTGTATCTTTCAAAGAATTTGTCCATTTCATGTAGTTTGTCAAACTTATTGTTATAATGTTGTTTATAATGTCCCCCTTATTATCATTTTAGTATTTGTAGATTCTCTTGTGGTGTCACTTCTTTTATTCCTGATATTGGTAATTCTTGTATTTTCTCTCTTTTTTGTGATTAATCTAGCTAGGGATTTATGAATTTAAAAAAATTTTCTCAATGACCTAATGTTTGGTTTCATTGATTTTTTTTGCTATTATTTTCTGTTTTTTAATTTTATTGTTTTCCTCTCTCATCTTCTTTATTTCCTTCTTTATGCTTACCATTGGTTTACTTTGCTTTTCTTTTTCTAGTTTCTAAGATGAGAGTTGAGGTCATTGATGTGACACCTGTTTTTCTTTTCTAATATATATTTTAGTGGTTTTTTGAATAAATAAGCAAAATATTAGGAGGGCAACAAATGTTGCAGTGAAAATGGAGTGAGAAGATAGTTTTTGAGAACTCTTGATAAATGAGATATTATCAGTAGTATTTGGTGATTGACTTATGGGAGTAAGGAGGAAAGAGACTACTATGATTCCCAGGTTTATGTTGAGAGAGATTGAATAGTGTATTACTCACTGAGGTATAGAATACAGAGGAGAAGTTAATTTAGTAAGAAGTAGTTCTGTTGTGGACATATTGATTTTGATATGTCTGTTGGGTATCCATTTGGCTGTATCAAGTTGACATTTGTATCTGGAGCTCAATAGAGAGATCTTGGCAGGAAATAAAGATTTGAAAGTTATCAGGATGGAAAATATAGTTGTTACTATTTGGGAATAAGGGCCCTGTCTTGCCAAGGCTTCCAATGTTTCTAGAAACACTGAATTAAAAAAAAAAAAAGTGGGCTTCCCTGGTGACGCAGTGGTTGAGAGTCCGCCTGCCGATGCAGGGGACACAGATTCGTGCCCCGGTCCGGGAAGATCCCACATGCCGCGGAGTGGCTAGGCCCGTGAGCTATGGCCGCTGAGCCTGCGCGTCCGGAGCCTGTGCTCCGCAACGGGAGAGGCCACAACAGTGAGAGGCCCATGTACTGCAAAAAAAAAAAAAAAAAAAAGTAATGTTTCTAGATTTTTAAAATACTGTGGTAGCTAATAAAACAAATTATGGACCAGATGGGACCTGTAGATGGTCTGTTTGCCACCCAATGTATCCATTCTTATTTTCCTGAGATAAGCGAGTGTCCCACCTGAAGCAGTAGAATGCATTGTTTCTTCAAAAATGCAACCAAATTTATTTGTTGTGCACATGCATGCAGACCTTCAGTTAAAACCCTTGTAGTTTTGATGAGGCTTTGAGAATACCAAGGAGAGGATATAGTTTGAAAAGAGAAGAGGTGAAGACAGAACCGTTGGAAACATTAAGATTGTTAGAAGAGGATCAGTGAAGGCTAATGAAACCTAATGCAAAGTTGTCTCTGAACCCTCTTTCTCATAGAGTTGTGAATATCAAATGACACACGTGATGACTTAGAAGAGAAGGCAGTTGTTATTTATTAAATTCTAGACTATTGGAACTAAGAAGCAACACATCACTAGAAGCTGGAGGGAAGTAACCTTAAGACAAAAAAAAAGTACTGAAGTGCTGTATACATCACAGACCATGGAACCTCAGAACTGATAGAAAGAACCAGAGTGGCTAGTTTTGTATAGGACTGAACAGTTTACAAAGTGGTTCCGTATATAGACTGCTCTGTTTGTTTCTCACACAGTTCCATTTTCAGGTTGAAAAAACAGAGTCTCAGGGAATTTTAGTACCTTTAGTACTTCATATGGCCCTTAGATCCCTTGGCTGGAAATGTAGTGCTCTTTCTGCTGTAGCATGAAAGCTTAGGGAACATTTAGCACCACTGTCTCACTTTAAAATATTTGCTTATTGTGTGTATCAGATCAACTTCAGGTCAAAATACAACCTGTAAAATAGAATTCCATACCATAAAAATGTATTGAAACAGACATTTTAAAATTAGATTTTAATCTAATTAGAATTGTGTACTTTTAACTTGAAGTTTCATAAAAAGCATGTTTTAAAAACCCAGTTCTGACTTTTTCAGGTTTTGCTACACTATTAAGAAGCAAATGTTTAGATATCATTTGTTTTTTTTTTTCAGGAAAGACTCTGTTTGCCTCATCATATTTTGGAAGAAAGAGGTCTTGTGAAAGTTGGTGTCACAGTTCAGGCTCTTCTTGAATTACCTACAACCAAGGCATCTCAGCTTTCTACGGCTTGATTATAACATTTAAAAATCATAAGTGTCTAGTTTCATTTGAAGTGATTTCAAATATCTCAAATTTATGAATAAGGATGTCTAATCAAAAATAATTTTATTACATCAAGCCTTAGGTTTAAGAAATATTATGTTAAAACATTAAAATTCAATTTTGCATTGCCCAAACTTCTTTTGGGGGAAAACTGGATCAACTTAAGAGTTTTTGATAAATTCAAATTCTCTTTTTACTAAGTCAGCTGATAACCTTGATTATTTTTCAATAATCAGATTAATACTAAATTTAAAATGTGGTTTCAATTCAATAATCACATTAGGTTTAATTTTTTTTATCATAGCATACTGGTGAACATGTGGATAAGGTAATCATTTTTTACCAATTTAAAACAATTCTATATTTGAGTTATTTAATATGCTTGTAATTCTAGTTTATACATAATTTCTTCAATCTTTGGTCTTAGTTTTCTAGAAAAAAGTGAGTAGAAATTATAGAACTCTGGCTTTATATTAAATTCTTTTAGTATTATAGGTTGGTGCCAAAATATTTTCAGTTGTACTGTAGATTGTTTACATGTGAAGTGCCTGTGTAATTGATGACTCTTATATAGTCTTAAGCATTTTTGCAATTTCTTTTTATGTATTAATGGAATCAATGGAATTTTAAAATATTTTAGTAGATTTTGTAAGTTCAGTAATATGTGAGGATAAATGTGCCTCACATTGTGACATTTGTGTTTTTTATTTAGTCCATTGCAGTTTTCGTAAATTGGTTATTTCATGTTGTCAGAAAAACAATGTTAATATGCTTAATTTATGCTATTTAATTTTGCAAAACTTAATCATCTTTTAAAATGTATTATTTGAAGAGTATTTTATTTCTGTATTGAAAATGTTACACAAAGCAGTAGGGTTTTTGCAAATTAGCAGAGTAATTAATTGTCAAGGACATTTTGATAAAACTGCCAAAGTTTGGATTTATATCTTGACTTTCAGGAACGTTATTACATCAGTGTGCTGCCTTTGGTTACATTCAGATTCAGAGAGCAGCAATTGAGGAATAGGTTTTTATTAGAAAATATGTCCATTTGTGGAACCTGTAAATCTTAATTGATCCTCAACATGATGTTGAAATAAACACAAACCATTCTATAAATCTTTTCATAAGTATACTGTTACATAAAGTCCTTGTTTAATTTAGAGATGGATAAATTTGCGTTGGTAGTAGTGCAGGAATTTTTCAAAACCATTACTGTGATGAATAACTCAGTTTGCTGTAGAAAAACCTTAGTATAATTATAATTACTTTCGTAGTAGTCAAGCAAGTATCATATGTTAAATATGTGATTATTTGCACTTGTTACCTCTTAATATGGATGCAACTTACTAAAAATGTTGGCCTGGGTATTTCAAAGGTATATATAAAAGGTAAAAACCATTGTGCCAAATGGTATAGTAAGGGTTGGTTTAGGAACAACTCTACTTTTTTGATCAATCGGCATGAAGCCATATAATTAAGTTTTGGCTTTAGGATACAGATGTGTTCTTTACATTCCCCAAGGGTCAAATTGAAGCTTTTAAAGAATTAAAGCTTCTTATGACTAAAAGGTTTAAAAATTAAATTATTAGTAATTTATTACTTTAAATATTTGAGCTAATTAGTTATTATTTTTCAGTTGGATCTTAAAAAACGGCATTGACATAATCAATCTCTCTAGTGAAAACTTGGGTAATAAAGGTAAGAAATGACAAATACCTTAGTTGTTAGTTTTTAATGTAAAAATTTGACAGTGTTACAAATAAAGCGATCATTAAAAGCTACAGCAATCATTCATACTGCTTTCATAGTTATCATGCTGTAGAATTCCTCTTGTTAATCAATCTAGATGTTAATTATTTTACAAGTATCTTCATGTTTCATATCATTGAAATATTAGTGAAATTATAGGCCATTTCCTTATTGCATTTCACTTACTTGTCAATTAGTTATTACTTTAAAGAGAAAATACACCAGAACCTTTGTAGCATTCTTTACTGCAAAGCAGAATTCCATTTAAGATGGGTCTATCTGAGGTCCATACCATGGCAGTTTATTTACTGTAGTGGCAAAAGGCAACATCACCTCTATGGCAGTTTCACAGCATAGTCCCCAAGCACACATTATACCAAGGCTCTGATGTATTTCTTTTAGTATTTTTGAGTAAGTGTAAAGTTATTCTAAATGGTCTTTATGGTTATTATATATTTACTTCATCAGTTATTGAATTAAGAATAATTATCATTATTTGAATTGGATTTGTGATTTGAAGAAGGTTAAATAATCAAACTAAAATATTTTATTAGGACCTAAAACATGCAGTAGATAGCTGCTTCTGCTAAATTTTATTCCTGTATCACACAAGAAAGAGGTGATGTCAGATATGTTAGAATTGAAATAAGGAGTAAAAATACATTACCATTTGTTTCATAATTATCTTTACAGAATGCTAGTTTATTGACTTTTCTAACTGAATTTTTTGAAGAATTCAGAAATGTTTGTATTGGTCACAGATCTATTATGATTGATTTTCTGATGCATTTAAAAATAAATGGAACACTAAATGTATATTACTGATGCAAACTGTGGATAAAGTTGAACGAAAAAATTAAAGTCTGAGATTTCTTTTCTCCCTTTGTACCTCTTCTCTTAACATCACAGCATTCATTTTTTGTAGGTATTTGATAGCTTGTGTCTATGTTCTCTAGTATGGAAAAATAGACTTCAAGAGGATATTCAAAGTAAGTTGAGTCTAGATTTTCTTTACATCATGATATTTTTAGTAGACAATGTTTTCTTTAAAAAAACAATGATTTCCTCATATATCTTCACAAAATGATGTCACCTTAAGATAGATTGGATATAACATAAATGTCAGATAAACCTTTACATAAAATAAAAGATAGGACACTCCCTTCTGGCCTGCAGAGTTTCTGCTGAAAAATCAGCTGATAACCTTATGGGGATTCCCTTGTATGTTATTTGTTGCTTTTCCCTTGTTACTTTTCAGGTTTTTTCTTTATCTTTAATTTTTGTCAATTTGATTACTTTGTGTCTCGGTGTGTTCCTCCTTGGGTTAATCCTGTATGGAGTCTCTGCATTGCCTGTCATTTAAAGTTAGGAATAGATTGATTTTTACTGTGCTCCATTAATATGCATCAAATAGCTACCTAAGTAGATGAGAAATGCATTAGGTATGTACATAAAGAGAAATAGATTTTTCAGTTAGCAAATTGAATTTTCTAGAACTTTGTTGTTCAGATATCTCAGTCACTTCTATTGCAAAGATATACAAAGTAATGCTGTATAATTTATAAAGTAGTAATTAAAATTATACCTTAGGGCAGTGATTCTTTTCTTTTATTATATAAGTTTCAGGTATACAGCATTATAATTCGACATCTATATATATACACTACAAAGTGGTCACCACCACAAGCCTAGTTACCATCCATCACCATACAGTTTACCCTCTTCACCTGTTTTGCCCTTCCCCAACCCCCTTCCCCTCTGGTAACCACTAGTCTGATCTCTGTATCTATCAGTTTGTTTTTGTTTTATTTTCTTTGTTTGTTTGTTTGTTTTTTAGATTTCACTTAGCATAATACCTTCAAGGTCCATCCATGTTGTTGCAAATGGCAGAATTTCATTCTCTTTTATGCCTGAGTAGTATTTCATTGTGTATATAAACCATATCTTCTTTATCCATTCATCCATCATGGGTGCTTAGCTTATTTCCTTATATTGGCTATTGTAAATAATGTTGCAATGAACATACGGGTGCATATATATTTTCAAGTTAGTGGTTTTGTGTTCTTTAGATAAATACCCAGAAGTGGAATAGCTGGGTCATATGCTGGTTCTTTTCTTAATTTTTTGAGGAATCTCCATACTGTTTCCATAGTGGCTGCATCAATGTACTATCCCACCAACAGTGTACAAGGATTCCCTTTTCTCTACATCCTCACCAATACTTGTTATTTCTTGTCTTTTCAATAATAGCCATTCTAACAGGCAGGTGATATCTCATTGTGGTTTTGATATGCATTTCCCTAATAATTAGTGATGTTGAACATTTTTTCATGTACTTGTTGGCCATTTGTATGTCTCCTTTGGAAAAATGTCTATTTAGATCCTCTGCACATTTTTAATTCAGTTTTTTTTGTTATTGTTGTTGAGTTATATGAGATCTTCATATATTTTGGATATTAACCCCTTATCAGATTTGTGATTTGCAAATATCTTCTCCCATTCAGCAGGTTGCCATTTTGTTTTGATTATGGTTTCCTTTGCTGTGTGGAAGCTTTTTAGTTTGATGTAGTCTCATTTGTTTATTTTTGCTTTTGTTTCCCTTACCTGGAGTCACATCCACAAAAACATCGCTAAGGCTGATGTCAGTGAGGTTACCACCTATTAAAATTTATCATTTTTCCTGCTCATATTTTGCAAGCTAATTTTTAAAATTTACCTCTCAGTACTACATTTGTCATTGAATATTCATTTCTGCTAGTTGGTCCCAACAATCATGTTTCTTTGAAAAGCAATTCTGTTTATTTTGAATGATTGTACATCACATTTGCATGGAGGAAGTTAATATATCCATTCCACAGATTTGTAAAATAGTCTATGTAGAAAATGGTGTATTTCCTAAAATTTTATATTTTTCTGGAATAATTTATTTCTAAAGCAATTAGCTTTGAAATCTTTCTCTGTGTTAAGTTTTAGAATAATTCATGTTAGTTTAAATGTAATGTTTTTATGTTTATGGTTCTATTGTAGATATAACATAAATATAACTCAAGTTCTAATAATTTTGGCCTATGGAAATGTTAAAAGTATTTTTTAAACAAATTATAAAGTACTAGGAAATTTTTCACTGTTTTCTATACTCATTTCTAGGTGCTTTTGATATTATTTGAAAATCTTATTGGTAATATTTATATCAGTAGGGATCTAATTCTTTAACTGATCTTTTATTTATTTGACTTGTCAGTTATTTCCAAATTGTTTTCTCTTTCTTTCTATGGCAAAGTTGCAAGTGATAAATGCAAATGGAAATGGTTTTCTTTCTGCTAGATCTTTTCTTAAACCAAGGTGTCTCTTTAAAAGTGCTTCTGTACTTTCACCCTGGTTAATCTACAGGAATGAAAGAAGAGACTACCACAAATGATCCTGTTTTGCCCTTAGGCCTAGACCCACGTGTTTTCTAGCCAGACTTGATAAAATAAGATTTTGTTGATAAAGGGATAAGGTAGGACTCTAAATAGTAAGATCTAATATTTAGTGAGTTCTTAACTATGTGCATAGCATTGTACTGAATGTTTTCAAGCATTATGTAATGTAATTCTCAGAATAACCCTATGAGATGGGTACTGTAATTATCCTAGTTTTACAGATGAGGAAAATTAGACCAGAGGTTAAGTGATTTACCCAAGTTTACCCATTTCATAGGTGGAAAATCTAGGATTCTAATTCTATCCAACATCAAAGAAACTTTATTTTACCACATCACCTGCAGGAAATAAAGTTCTTTAGTCCTCCTAAGGAATTAATTGTTATGAATCCTTCACTTGCTTATTTTTGTAGTTTAGACTATATTTTTTCTGTGGTATATGTATATATCTATTTTCTGTGTAGGCCTACACAAAATATTAGTCCATATACATGTTTGAATTTTAATTATTTTTCTTGTATTGGAGAAATTTAATGAGAAATTTGAAATAATAACAGGCACCGTGGCATGTCTCAACACTTGAGTTTTAAATCACTCAGGAAATACTCAGTATCTATTACTTGCCAAGCATTGTGTCCTGGGTGCCAGGTATGCACTGATGAATAAGACAGATACCTATACCTTGAAGGGGCTCACAATCGCAGTATTCTATATAGAGTGCCTTAAGAGTTCTGTTTTCTAAGCCTTCTGTGACTCTTAGAAATATAAAGACAGAGTTTATCACTTACTATTTGATTTATACCTCAGCCTACTCTTAAAAATAATATGACGGTTTGCAATAAAAGTAATCAATAAAAACTGTCATGTATCCAGTTAATAGAGAATAAGAGCCAAGTAATGAATAGGATGGTAGAACAATTATAGATAGAAAATCCAGACTCAAGTCAGTTACTACAGTTTTATTCAAAACTTAGCTCTGAGCCTCCTGCCAGATAAGAAAATACATGAATATATCAAGAATGTTGTTTCCTTAGGCTTTGGAGATCAGTCAACACTGCATTCACTGAACCTTAAGTGTAGTAATCTCTGTTATGTATTGAGCACAGGCTTTGCAGGACAGACCGTTTAATTCCCAATTCCTTTAGTAGCTGTGGAACTTTGTATGTGCTAACTTCACTTGTCTGTGTGGCTACTGCATAGAGTTGAGTAGATGAAATGAGAATTGTGTAGATTGCCTACCACAGCACCTCATGCGAAGTAGGTTTCCTCCATTTGGATATTAAACATGTAGATAAAGATTTTGTTGTGAAAATTATTATATCCTAATTCAGATGGAAACCTTATATTGGTTGGCCACAGGATTACCTGTAGGTAGGTACCAAAATTCCTTTATGAATGAGTATCATCTATTTGAAAGTCTAACAATTGCTCAGTTGAAATTCCAGATACCCGTCATAAAGCAGAAGAGATGGCTTTAAGCCAGGAGTTACTAATTATCTTCCATAGCAACAAATTGAGTTTAATACAGTTCCTACAGATCACTTGAGTTTTGAGCTGGAATGCTATCTCAGTGAGCCAACCAGAAGTAATTTATATCCTTTCTTCAAATTTATTCCCACAAGTCTCTCAGTTGATTAATCTGTTTTAATACTTCATTGAGAAAATAGAAACCATCAACTGGGGACTCTATAATCTTTCCACTTGTAATCTTAGCTGCCCTTACACCTATTAGATTATTCAATACTGTTACAGTGGAAGATGTGTCTTTCTACTTATCAAAGGCCACATATTCTCTGGGATAAAAAACCCTCTTTTGTACTTCACTTTTTTGGTTGATAATTCTTCGTGCATTTTTGATTTCTGCCTCTCTACCTTGATTGTTACCATCGACATAAAAGCATATGCTAGTTTCATTTGAAAACAACCATAAAACTCCCACAGTACTCCCAGCAACTGACCTTTTTTCTGCTTGGCTAAAAACCCAGATCTCTTAGAAGAGTACTCTATGCTGTCTCCACTTGCTCACCTTTCACTCATTCTTCAATCCACCCTATTCTAGCTTCTTACCTGATCTCTTCACTGACGTTGATTGCTCTTATCAAAATTACCATGATTTCCATATTGCAAGATAACGTCAGTTCTTTGTTCCCATCTCTTTTGATCTTTCACCTGCTTTCATCATAGTTGGCCCCTCCCTCCTTGAAACATTGTCCTCTCTCACCTCTTTGTAACATTATATTCTTCCAGTTTGCCTTCTATCCTCCTGGCTACTCCAGCCCTACTTCCAAACGAATGGTTCTCAAACTTTAGTGTACTTTAAAATAGCTTTGAAAGCTTGTTAAAATGCAGATTCTTGGACTTCATTCTCCCAAGTTCTTTTTTAACACCTCTGAATTAAGCCTAAGAATCTATAGGTTTTTTTTTTTTTTTTTTTTTGCGGTACGCGGGCCTCTCACTGTTGTGGCCTCTCCCGTTGCAGAGCACAGGCGCCGGATGCACAGGCTCAGCGGCCATGGCTCACGGGCCCAGCCGCTCCGCGGCATGTGGGATCTTCCTGGACCGGGGCATAAACCTGTGTCCCCTGCATCGGCAGGTGGACTCTCAACCACTGCGCCACCAGGGAAGGCCCAGAATCTATAGCTTTAACCAGTATCCCAAAAGGTTATGATGTAGATGGCTCATGAATCTCAATTTTGAAAACCTTTGCTCCTTAGGTCTCATTCCTGTGCCTCCCTTCTGTCTACACTTTCTCCTTTGGAGAGCTAATCCATTCCTATCTATATGTCAATGCTTCTCAGCCCTAACTGCATAAAGAATCACCTAGGGAGCTTTTGAAAAATGTTAATGCCCATTCCAGACCAATTAAATCAGAAATTCTGGAGATGGAACCTGGGCTTTAGTATTTTTAAAAGCTTCCCACGTTATTCCCATTTGTAGCCAGGGTTGAGAACCACTGTTCTACAGATGTATAACTTTTATCTTTAGCTCAACCCTTTCCACAGAGTTTCATATGTATATATTCAATTGCCTACTTAACTGTATCTCAGATGTCTCAATCCTAGAATGACCAATAAAGAACTATTTATTCTGCACCCTGGCCTCAAACACATTCATACCCATAGAAGTATAAATGTTAATATCATTGATTCAGTTGCTTATGACAAGAAAGAGGGAGTCATTGTCAATTTTTTTAACTTTATTTTTCATGTTCAAGTCATTAATAAGACTTGTCACTTTTACTTTTCAGAATACATATCAACTTTGTCTCATGCTTTCTATCTACACTGCCAGGACTGTAGCCCAAGCCACCATCATCCCTTGTCTGGACTGCTGCAATAGACTCCTAATTGGCTTCCACACTTGCTTCTCCAGTTCATACTCCATATTGCAAACTCAAGTGACCCATTAAAGCCATAAATTATCATGTCATCCCCGTACTTAAAACATCTCACTTATAATAAACCCTGGGTTACCTCTCCAACATCAACTCCACTACCTCTCTTCTTACAACTCCCCATGCTCCAGCCACATGGGTCTCCTTTCTGTTTATTGATCTCACCAGTGTATCAAGGCCTTTGTATGCTGCCTGAAATGCAATTTCCCCATGGCTGCTGCTTCTTATTCAGCTTGAAAGTCTCCTCCTCAGAAAGTTCTCCCTTATTATTTTATAACATAACACGCTAATTTCTTTCATAGTACTTCTCAATGTGACATTTTATTTTATGTGTTAATAATACTTCCCTATAAGACTGTAAGATTCATTAAGGCAGGGATCTATTTGATATGTCTTGTTCATTACTGTATCTTTAGCTGGTAACACAGTGCCTGGCACGTAGTAGGAACTCAGTATAAACTTGAGTTATGAATAAATCAATTAATATCCCCAGATAACTAAATGAAATGACTCCGTGAACCTCTCCTCCCTACTCACTGAACTTGACAAATCCCAAGTCATCATTTAGGTGCAGGATTTCTTAAGGCTCCCTTTGTCAACTGCCCCCCACCATTAGTTTAAGCTCCTTTTTTACACATTCTCATACATGATGTTAAAAATTATTTCCCTAGTATTTGTTCAGTCAATGAATTATATATCAAAATAATCTAAGACTACATAAAATTACTTAGAGATGGGGTCATTCTTACCTATTCCAATTTCAAGATAGTTTTAGAATAAAGGCTGTGAAGAAATATTAAATCCTGGGAACTATATCTAGATCATATAGCATAGTTCATAGATGGTTCCAATCTATATATTCACAGGTCAAAAGTTTTTCATTAAATTATGTAAAATTCTTATGTAGTTAAGTCCTCAATTGTGTGAAAATAGGGAGTTAAGTAATAGTTAAAAGGAGGCCATTTGTGTTTTTTAAAGAGCATTTTTGAGAGATGGGGAGAGAAAGGAGGGAGGAGGAGAGGACAATTTTGAGATATTTAGAAAATTGATGAATTGTAATCTTGGAGAGAGAAGGCTTTAAGAAATGGGATAAATGGTACTTTGATCCCATCCTGCCTAAATTATGTCTGAGAATTTAGAGTAAAATGTTTTCCGAAGATTGGAATTTCCAATGATTCAAATAATTCTTATGACAGATCTTCCTAGGGTTTTTAAACTTTAGCACAAAGTTTTAAAGGATTTCAACTTTAAACTTAAAGTAGTTAATAAAATGAACTGTAACTGGTAGAATGATTAGTTTTCTCATAGAGATAATTCTGGAATCTAAAACATAGGGCTTATAAACCTAGGAGAAATAGCTCCCAGTCTCCATTAGGCACTGGTGTCTCTCACTGAATGAGATCAAGGGAAATGTAATCACAGTAATGATAAATAGAAAAGGAATAATTACTAATAATTTTTGTCATTTGATTAAAAATGTGAGTGAGCTCCTATCTTGACCTATCCGACAGATTATCCATCATATGACAAGATTAAGTTGTGATTAGATATATATGATCGAGCATGCATCTACATGTTTGTTTTTTTTTTAATTTGGAAGCTTGGTAAGGCATCAAAGAAGTATTTTGTTCACTTCTCTTCGTTAAAATAATATACTCTACAAGCAATTGACAATAGATACTCTATTCAAAAATATTAACGGATGGTAGTACATAGAGCTTGCAGGTGCTGTAATAAAAGTTGTGAGATTGTAAGGGGGCTGATTTGCTTATTGCATGTAGTGGTGCCAAAGCAGAAATATTACTTGGCCTTGTACTGTAGTTATGTTTAAAAAGCCTTATATTTAACATGCTTTTTAAATGTGTTGTGATTGGGGACATATTATTATTATTATTATTATGTTTTTATAAAGACAATTTCTGTAGAAAAGGAAAGATTATTGGTCAGAGTAGATCTGTTTTGACTACAGGGACATACTTGAGAGGCAGAGACTTTAAGATTGCAACACAATG
This sequence comes from Orcinus orca, assembly GCF_937001465.1. Classification (NCBI taxonomy): domain Eukaryota; kingdom Metazoa; phylum Chordata; class Mammalia; order Artiodactyla; family Delphinidae; genus Orcinus; species Orcinus orca. Next base: position 100,130,541 of record NC_064580.1, on the reverse strand, counting down.
GCAATAGTCATTTTTTTTTCTTCATATTGAGCATATGTTTTCTCAACACCACCTTCTAAATAATCCATAATTTTTCCTTTGATTTGTGGTACCACTTTTATCATATTTCAAATTCTCATATATATGTGTATCTATCTCTGGGCTCTCTATTTTGTTCTATAGGTCTATTTGTTGAAACAATATTAGTTTTTTAAAAGTAAAAATAGGTACTTAAAAATCATTTATGCCCCCTGGATTCAGCACTCAAGCAGGCCATGCTAACAGAGCAATGCAATTAACCTTTCCTATAAATTAAATGTGCAAATGTTCTGTGGAGCACTTGCTTAGAATAATTTTCTATCATTTGCAGAATGTGGTAGAAAAATTTTCTACCAATGGCTAGGTGGTTTGAAGATTAATTACAGGAGGACCTTCAAGATGGTGGAGGAATAAGATGTGGAGATCACCTTCCTCCCCACACATACATCAAAAACACATCTACATTTGGAACAACTCCTACAGAACACCTACTGAACGCTGGCAGAAGACCTCAGACCTCCCAAAAGGCAAGAAACTCCCCATGTACCTGGGTAGGGCAAAAGAAAAAAGAAAAAACAGAGACAAAAGAATAGGGATGGGACCTGCACATCTGGGAGGGAGCTGTGAAAGAGGAAAAGTTTCCACACACTAGGAAGCCCCTTCACTGGCAGAGACGGGGTGGGCAGGGGGAAGCTTCAGAGCCATGGAGGAGAACACAGGAACAGGGGTGCAGAGGGCAAAGTGGAGAGATTCCCACACAGAGGATTGGTGCCAACTGGCACTCACCAGCCTGAGAGCCTTGTCTGCTCACCTGTTGGTCTGGGTGGGGGCTGGGAGCTGACAATCGGACATCAGAGGTCAGATCCCAGGGAGAGGACTGGGGTTGGCTGCATGATCACAGCCTGAAGGGGGCTAGTGCACCACAGCTAACCGGGAGGGAATCCGGGAAAAAGTCTGGAACTGCCTAGGAGTCAAGAGACCATTGTTTTGGGGGTGCACGAGGAGAGGGGATTCAGAGTACCACCTAAACGGGCTGCAGAGAAGGGCGTGAGCCGTAGCTATCAGTGTGGACATCAGAGACAGGCATAAAATGCTAATGCTGCTGCTGCAGCCACCAAGAATCCTGTGTGCAAGCACAGGTTACTATCCACACCTCCCCTCCCGGGAGCCTGTGCAACCCACCACTGCCAGGGTCCCGTGATCCAGGGACAACTTCCCTGGGAGAACACATGGAATGCCTCAGGCTGTTGCAGTGTCATGCCAGCCTTTGCAACTGCAGGCTTGCCCCACATTCCATACCCCTTCCTCCTCACCAGCCTGAGTGATCCAGAGTCCCCTAATCAGCTGCTCCTTTAACCCCCTCCTGTCTGGGTGAAGAAAAGATGCCAGAGGGTGACCTACATGCAGAGGCGGGGCCAAAACCAAAGTGAACCCCAGGAGCTGTGCAAACAAAGAAGAGAAAGGGAAATTTCTCCATGCAGCCTCAGAAGCAGTGGATTAAAACTCCACAATCAACTTGATGTACCCTGCATCTGAATAGACAATGAATCATCCCAAAGTTGAGGTGGTGGACGTTGTCAGCAACTGTAGACTTGGGGTTTGCTGTATGTGACTGACTAGTTTCTGATTTATATGATGATCTTAGTTTAGATTTTAGTGCTTGTTATCATTGGTGGATTTGTTTAATGGTTTGGTTGCTCGTTTTTTTATTACTTTTTTATTTTAATAACTATTTTATTGTACTATTTTTTCTTTCTTTCTTTTTTTCCTCCCGTTTCTTCTGAGCTGTGTGCCTGACAGGGTCTTGGTGCTCTGGCCGTGTGTCAGGCCTGGGCCTTTGAGTGGGAGAGCCGAGTTCAGGACATTGGACCACCAGAGACCTCCTGGCCCCATGTAATATCAATCGGTGAGAGCTTTCCCAGAGGTCTCTGTCTCAACGCTAAGACCCAGCTCCACTCAATGACCCAAAAGCTCCAGAGCTGGACAACTCATGACAAACAACTAGCAAGACAGGAACACAACCCCACCCATTAGCAGAGAGGCTGCCTAAAATCATAATAAGGACACAGACACCCCAAAACACGCCACCAGACATGGTCCTGCCCACCAGAAAGACAAGATCCAGCCTCATCCACCAGAACACAGGCACCAGTTGCCTCCACCAAGAAGCTTACACAACCGACTGAACCAACCTTACCCACTAGGGGCAGACAACAAAAACAATGGGAACTACGAACCTGCAGCCTGTGAAAAGGAGAACCCAAACACAGTAAGTGAAGCAAAATGAGAAGATAGAGAAACACACAGCAGATGAGGGAGCAAGGTAAAAACCAACCAGACCAAACAAGTGAAGAGGAAATAGGCAGTCTTCCTGAAAAAGAATTCAGAGTAATGATAGTAAAGATGATCTCAAATCTTGGAAATAGAATGGAGAAAATACAAGAAACGTTTAACAAGGACCTAGAAGAACTAAAGAGCAAAAAGAAATGATGAACAACACAGTAGACGAGATTAAAAATTCTCTAGAAGGAATCAATAGCAGAATAACTGAGGCAGAAGAATGGATAAGTGACCTGGAAGGTAAAAGAGTGGAAATAACTACTGCAGAGCAGAATAAAGAAAAAAGAATGAAAAGAATTGAGGACAGTCTCAGAGACATCTGGGACAACATTAAAGGCACCAACATTCGAATTATAGGGGTTCCAGAAGAAGAAGAGAAAAAGAAAGGGACTGAGAAAATCTTTGAAGAGATTATAGTTGAAAACTTCCCTAATATGGGAAAGGAAATAGTTAATCAAGTCCAGGAAGCGTAGAGAATCCCATTCATGATAGATCCAAGGAGAAACACACCAAGACACATACTAATCAAACTATCAAAGAAAAAAATTTCAAAGCAGCAAGGAGAAAGCAACAAATAACATACAGGGGAATCCCCATAAGGTTAACACCTGATCTTTCAGCAGAAACTCTGCAAGCCAGAAGGGATTGGCAGGACATGGTTAAAGTGATGAAAGGGAAAAGCCTACAACCAAGATTACTCTACCCAGCAAGATTTCATTCAGATTTCACGGAGAAATTAAAACCTTTATGGACAAGCAAAAGCTAAGAGAATTCAGCACCACAAAACCAGCTTTACGACAAATGCTAAAGACACTTTTCTAGGCAGGAAACATAAGGAAAAGACCTACAATAACAAACCCAAATCAATTAAGAAAATGGTAATAGGAACATACATATTGATAATTACCTTAAATGTAAATGTATTAAATGCTCCCGCCAAAAGACAAAGACTGGCTGAATAGATACAAAAACGAGACCCATATATATGCTGTCTACAAGAGACCCACTTCAGACCTAGGGACACATACAGACTGAAAGTGAGGGGATGGAAAAAGATATTCCATGCAAATGGAAATCAGAAGAAAGCTGGAGTAGCAATTCTCATATCAGACAAAATAGACTTAAAGACTATTACAAGAGACAAAGAAGGACACTACATAATGATCAAGGGATCGATCCAAGAAGAAGATATAACAATTGTAAATATTTATGCATCCAACATGGGAGCACCTCAATACATAAGGCAAATGCTAACAGACATAAAAGGGGAAATCAACAGTAACACAATCATAGTAGGGGACTTTAACAGCCCTCTTTCACCAATGGACAGATCATCCAAAATGAAAATAAATAAGGAAACTCAAGCTTTAAATGATACATTAAACAAGATGGACTTAATTGATATTTATAGGACATTCCATCCAAAAACAACAGAATACACTTTCTTCTCAAGTGCTGATGGAACATTCTCTAGGATAGATCATATCTTGAGTCACAAATCAAGCCTTGGTAACTTTCAGAAAATTGAAATCATATCAGGTATCTTTTCTGACCACAATGCTATGAGACTAAATGTCAATTACAGGAAAAAAAATGTAAAAAATACAAACACATGGAGGCTAAACAATACGCTACTAAATAACCAAGAGATCACTGAGGAAATCAAAGAGGAACTCAAAAAATACCTAGAAACAAATGACAATGAAAACATGACAGTCCAAAACCTATGGGATGCAGCAAAAGCAGTGCTAAGAGGGAAGTTTATAGCAATACAATCCTACCTCAAGAAACAAGAAACATCACAAATTAAACAACCTAACCCTACACCTAAATCAATTAGAGAAAGAACAAAAAAACCCCAAAGTTAGCAGAAGGAAAGAAATCATAAAGATCAGATCAGAAATAAATGCAAAAGAGATGAAGGAAACAATAGCAAAGATCAATAAAACTAAAAGCTGGTTCTTTTAGATGATAAACAAAATTGATAAACCATCAGCCAGCCTGCAAGAAAAAAAAGGGAGAAGACTCAAATTAATAGTATTAGAAATGAAAAAGGAGAAGTAACAACTGACACTGCAGAAATACAAAGGATCATGAGAGATTACTACATGCAACTATATGCCAATAAAATGGATGACCTGGAAGAAATGGGCAAATTCATAGAATAGCACAACCTTCCGAGATTGAACCAGGAAGAAATAGAAAATATAAATAGACCAATCATAAGCACTGAAATTGAAACTGTGATTAAAAATCTTCCAACAAACAAAAGCCCAGGACCAGGTGGCTACACAGGCAAAACCTATCAAACATTTAGAGAAGAGCTAACACCTATCCTTCTCAAACGCTTCCAAAATATAGCAGAGGGAGGAACACTCCCAAACTCATTCTATGAGGCCTCCATCCCCCTGATGCCAAAACCAGACAAAGATGTCACAAGAAAAGAAAACCACAGGCCAATATCACTGATGAACATAGACGCAGCACATCCAAAGGATCATGCACCATGATCAAGTGGGGTTTATCCCAGGAATGCAAGGATTCTTCAATATAAGTAAATCAATCAGTGTGATACACCATATTAACAAATTGAGGGATAAAAGCATACGATAATCTCAACAGATTCAGAAAGAGATTTTGACAAAATTCAACAGACATTGATGGTAAAAACCCACCAGAAAGTAGGTATAGAGAGAACTTACCTCAACATAATAAAGGCCATATATGACAAACCCACAGCCAACATTCTCAATGGTGAAAAACTGAAACCATTTCTACTAAGATCAGGAATAAAACAAGGTTGCCCACTCTCAGCACTATTATTCAACATAGTTTTGGAAGTTATAGCCACAGCAATCAGAGAGGAAAAAGAAATAAAAGGAATCCAAATCATAGAAGAAGAAGTAAAACTGTTACTGTTTGCAGATGACAGGATACTGTACATGGAGAATCCTAAAGATGCTACCAGAAAACTACTAGAGCTAATCAATGAATTTGGTAAAGTGGCAGGATACAAAATGAATGCACAGAAATCGCTTGCATTCCTATACACTAACAATGAAAGATCAGAAAGAGAAATTAAGGAAACAATCCCATTCACCATTGCAACAAAAAGAATAAAATACCTAGAAATAAACCTACATATGGAGGTAAAAGACCTGTACTCAGAAAACAGTAAGACAGTGATGAAAGAAATCAAAGATGACACAAACAGATGCAGAGATATACCATGTTCTTGGGTTGGAAGAATCAACATTGTGAAAATGCCTGTACTACCCAAAGCAATCTATGGGTTCAGTGCAATCCCTATCAAACTACCAATGGCACTTTTCACAAAACTAGAACGAAAAATTTCACAATTTATATGGAAACACAAAAAAACCCTCATAGCCAAAGCAATCTTGAGGAAGAAAAGCAGAGCTGAAGTAATCAGGCTCCCTGACTTCAGACTATATTACAAAGCTACAATAGTCAAGACAGTATGGTACTGGCACAAAAAAAGAAATATAGATAAATGGAACAGGATAGAAAGCCCTGAGATATACCCACACACATATGGTCACCTTATTTTTGATAAAGGAGGCAAGAATATACAATGGAGAAAAGGCAGCCTCTTCAATAAGTGGTGCTGGGAAAACTGGACAGCTACATGTAAAAGAATGAAACTGGAACACTCCCTAACACCATACAGAAAAATAAACTTAAAATGGATTAAAGTCCTAAATATAAGGCCAAACACTATAAAACTCTTAGAGGAAAGCCTGGGCAGAACACTCTATGACATAAATCACAGCAAGATCCTTTTTGGCCCACCTCCTGGAGAAATGGAAATAAAAACAAAAATAAACAAATGGGACCTAATGAAACTTAAAAGCTTTTTCACAGCAAAAGAAACCATAAACAAGACCAAAAGACAACCCTCAGAATGGGAGAAAATATTTGCAAATGAAGCAACTGACAAAGGATTAATCTCCAAAATTTACAAGCAGCTCAATATCAGAAAAACCAACAACGCAATCCAAAAATGGGCAGAAGACCTAAATGGACATTTCTCCAAAGAAGACAGATTGGCTACAAACACATGAAAGGATGCTCAACGTCACTAATCATTAGAGAAATGCAAATCAAAGCTACAATGAGGTATCACCTCACACCAGTCAGAATGGCCATCATCAAAAAAATCTACAAACAATAAATGCTGGAGAGGGTGTGGAGAAAAGGGAACCCTCTTGCACTGTTGGTGGGAATATAAATCGATACCACCACTATGGAGAACAGTATGGAGGTTCCTTACAACCTAAAAATAGAACTACCGTAGGAACCAGCAATCCCACTGCTGGCCATACACCCTGAGAAAACCATAATTCAAAAAGAGTCATGTACCACAATGTTCATTGCAGCTCTATTTAGAATAGCCAGGATATGGAAGCAACCTAAGTGTCCATCAACAGATGAATGGATAAAGAAGATGTGGCATATATATATATATATATATATATAAAAAAATAATATTACTGAGCCATAAAAAGAAACAATTGAGTTATTTGTAGTGAGGTGGATGGACCTAGAGTCTGACATATAGAGTGAAGTAAGTCAGAAAGAAAAAAACAAATGCCATATGCTAACACATATATATGGAATCTTAAAAAAAAAAAAAGTTTCTGAAGAACATAGGGGCAGGACAGGAATAAAGACGCAGACATAGAGAATGGAGTTGAGGACACAGGGAGGGGGAAGTGTAAGCTGGGACGATGTGAGAGAGTGGCATGGACATGTATACACTACCAAATGTAAAATCGATAGCTAGTGGGAAGCAGCTGCATAGCACAGGGAGATCACCTCGGTGCTTTGTGCCCACCTAGAGAGGTGGGATAGGGAGGATGGGAGGGAGACACAAGAGGGAGGAGATATGGGGATATATGTATATATATAGCTGAATCACTTTGTTATAAAGCAGAAACTGACACACCATTGTATAGCAATTATATTACAATAAACATGTTAATAAAAAAGCTCATAAAGAAAAAGAAGGAAATGATAGCAAAGATCTGTAATACTAAAAATAGATGTCTCTTCTTTTCCTTACTGTTCCCCTCACTGCTGCCTCCAACTAACTTTTGTACCAGACTTCGGTCCCTTTCACATATTCACAGGGCATTTTCAAGGATTTTCAAAATTAGTTTTGAGGGCTCTGTGTTTACCTGTATAGCTTCTCTAAAATTAATTTTGGGAAGAAAAGTAGTAATTGTGCTCATTTTCCGTCATTGACATGATCTTTGGAAGTCTTGCTTATGTATTTTATATATGAACTAGTATTAAACCAGAGTCCCCTCTTCTGTATTTGTCCAATTTTTTGAACCTTTACATTTCTTCTCAATATATTTTATATTTTATTTGTTAGTTGTCAGACCTTTCCAAAATATTTTTGAGTCTTGATTCTGCCATCTACACGTTAACAATTATCACCTCCAAATTTTATAAGCACACCATTTATGTCTTCATCTAAGTGTTTATACATTGTGGTGTTCAGCGTTTTATCAATGTGGTGTTCTGCTTGAGACCTTATTCACTATTGATAGCAATCAACACTATGAGTATTGTTTGTCAACCAGCTATGAACCTACCAGAATCATCTAGGCCACTGCTTCTCAAACTTTAATTACCTGGGAATCTTGTTAAAATGAAGATTCTGATTTAGTTGGTTTGTGGAAAAGCCTGAGATTTTGCATTTATAACAAGCTTTTATGTGAGGTTGTTGCTGATGGTCCATGGAACAGACTTTGAGTAGCGAGGATCTAGGCACATTTCTTAATCACAAATAAAATAATCATGAGCAGTTTTATAAATAACTTTTTCAGGAATAAGATACATTAAGAATAAGGGGGCTTCCCTGGTGGCGCAGTGGTTGAGAGTCCGCCTGCCGATGCAGGGGACACGGGATCGTGCCCCAGTCCGGGAAGATCCCAGATGCTGCGGAGCAGCTGGGCCCATGAGCCATGGCCGCTGAGCCTGCGCGTCCGGAGCCTGTGCTCCACAACGGGAGAGGCCACAGTAGTGAGAGGCCCACATACTGAAAAAAAAAAAAAAAAAGAATAAGGTTTTCCCTGACTTGCCTACCTGGTAAGACCAATAAAAAGACATTAAATTTGCTCTATAAACTGCCACAAGAAGCTGCCTGCTAGTCTCTCTGTACATTGCCCAGCATCCTGAAAACACTGAAGGTACAATTTTTGGTAACAATGATATTAATAATGAGTACTATTTTGGACGAGCTTGGTTTCTGCCAAGTCTTCAGCATAGTCAGACAGACTGACAAATTAGACCAAAATACTTTGTAATTCTCATTCACTTCTTTCCATCTATTTACCTGCATGTTTCTAGGCTCCTGGTTATGATGAAAATGTGGAGGAATGCTTGATATACAGATATGATTGATTTAAAATCATCTAGATAATGGTAAGTAGGTGTTTTCTAAAGTGTTTTAGGGTGCTTGTAAATACTTTCTATGTATTTTAGGTATGCCATGAAAGGCTCCTTTTGCTTAGCTTAATTCATTTCAATTATGTATGAAAAAAAATTGTTAAGCAAAAATAGAACAATCAGAATTTTGTCTGGAATATTGGTATCAGTGCAATTCAAAATTTTTAATGATATTTAGATGTTTAGAACAGTACTTCAAGATATCTGTTTCCTATGTTATTATAAGAGAAATAACATTAGAACCATCCACCTCCTTAAAAGTGCTGGATTAAATATATATATATATAACAAAAAGTGGTAAAGTAGCCATCCTCCAAAATAAAGTTATAAAGGGATCATACTACAAAAAATAAAATAAAATATATATTGCTGAAAACTTTGCTGAGCTGATAATAAGGCATCCGTAAGTGCAGATCAGCCTGATAGTTTCTGACAAAATTTCTGTTTTGACAGTTGCATGGGACTTAAGGATAGGAGATAAAATTTGACATTTTTCAAAGTTGGCATTCCAAAAGCCAACAAAAGGAGAATGTGGCATGAGGCTTCAAAGGGTTGTCTGATGTACAAAAAAGGAAGAGGAAACTTTCCTGGCTTGACTTTGACATTGAGTGGAAAAGAAAAAAAAAAAAACTCTCATAAGTATTAATAACCTCAAATTAACCATCTCCAGCATGGGCTTGTGACTTATTGCACATTTTTTTGTGTATATTCCCAAAACCTCAAGCATAGATTTAATTAAATTATACTCTGATTGTTGGTGTTTCCAGGTAACTGAACAAAGCAAAAGAGTATCTTTTCTAGAGGAGTGTATCTTCAATCTCAAATTCCCACAGATAGGGATCTATAGAACATGAGCTCACAATCAGATTTCAAAAACAACCCGCAAGAAAACAAGGGTTCAGCAGAGATAATAGAAAACAGACTAAGACATGAAAATACTTTAGATATTGGAATTATTGGACATGGAATATAAAATAAGATTTTCAAAAATGTTTGAAGAAATTAAAAATGGAAATTGACAGTATGAGTAAAGTACCAAAGACTATAAAATGGGCCAAGCAGATTTTTCAAAAAGTATCAAAATGATCTAGAAATAAAGTTATCACTGAATTTAAAAACCCAGTGAACAGATTTTGAGCATATTGGAAGTAGCTGAAGAGAGAATGAAGAAGAAATTACCTGGAATTCATCATAGTGAGAAAAAGAGAAATTTAGACATGGAAGATAAAAGGGGAAAGATCTAAGCTCTATGTAATGGGGTTTCCAAAAGGAGTGGTGAAAGAAAATGGGTGAGAGGGAACATTTGAGTAGATGAAACCTGAAATTTTCCAAAATGGATAAAAGACAACAATTCTTAGATTAAAGAGCCCAGCAAATCTCAAGCAAAGTAAATAGAGATCCACTCATACAAATCTTGTGATAAAATACAGAATACCAGAGGGAAAGCAAAAGATGAAGCACCTAGAGTGAAAAGAGCTACAAAGCATCAGTGACTATGCTGATTGCTTATTTCTCTAAAATAACAATGAAAGCTAGAAGACAATAGAATAATATCCTGAGTATCTGATAGAAAATCATTATCAACCTAGATTTGTATAGTCAGTGAGACCATTTTTTAAAAACTAGAACAAAATAATATTTATAGATGTGTAACAACTAATATTGTTTACCACCCATAGAATCACATTAATGAAAACTTTAAAGGAAGCACTTTGGGCAGAAGGAAAATGACCCAAGATCATCTGAGATTCAAGAACAAATGATAAATAAGAGTAAAGGTGAATATATGGGTAAATCAAAACTAACATTGACTCTATTAAATGATAACAACAATGGCTAATTTAAAGACTATATAGGATAAAATTAAAATACCAGACCATGCTTAACGTACCTTGAGAGGGAGGTGTGATTGGAGCTAATGTTCTGTGATGCTTGTCTTTTCAGGAAAAGGTAAGTTTTTTTTTTTAACTTTAGACTTTAAGCATGCATGAGAAAATGCCTAGAGTAAAAGCTAAAAGATTAAAGAAAAATATTCTAAAATAAGAGGAGGAAGTTGTATGAGAAAGAAAGTCAGTCAAAATGGAAGGATGATGAGAGAAGCACTTCCACATTGGTGGAGTGAGGACCTCTGAAAATCCATTCCTTCACAGAGGAAATAAGAATACAGCAGAAAGTGTCAAAATTAGCTTTTTCACAGCTCTGAAAGTTTACCAAAGGCTTGTAAAAATCCAAGGAGCATTTATTTTTTAAAAAACAGCTGAATCTCAGTAAAACAACACTCTGAAGTTTTGACTTTCCCTATTCCCATCCTCCTTTCCTGAGTTCTGGGGTAGCCTTAAAAACCAGCAGTCTCAGGACCATGTGTAGCTGTGAATAACTGTAGCCTAGCAGACACAGAAGGGGGAAGATTGGATTTCGAGCTCCCCAAAGAGCCTCATACCCAGAGAAATGTCAGCATTTGACCTTTTTGGCAGTTCCCTGGGAAATCCTCATTATCAGGACTGGCTTTTGTTTGACCCAACTGTTGGCTTGCTCGATGAGGAAAACCTTATCCTTAGGACATTTTTCATTAAAAAAAAAAATTAGAGGCAATTGTCTAATATCACAGTCTCCTGAGGGGACCATTAATAGTTGGGGCAAACAGACAGCAGGCCAAAAACCTTAAAAATCTGGGGAATGAAATGTCCATAGGGATCTTTGAAAAGTTCTGACATATCCCTGAGGATCTAGGTGGCCATGAACATGTGCACATCTGAGCAAATACCCAAGAAAGAACTGAGAAGACCCTAATCTCTTATCTGACTGACCTTGAAGCTCTGTAAAAAACAGGAAATAAAGGCTAAGGCAGGGTTGTAAACTGCCAGTATTGAAGGCATTTTTCAACAAACAGCACCTCAGCAAAGGGTGGGAAGCTTACTAGTTTGAGGTGATGGAGGTAATCTCTGTTCAATCATTAGCTAACCATTCAGCTATCTGAACAGAGACTTCAATGGCCACAAAAGCCAAAGAATATAGACTCTAAAGAATTAGTTAGAGTTAGTTAGGGAAGTCACTAAACAATAATCAACAAGAAACCCTGGGGAAGGAAGATCTGATTTCCAGAGTTGCCACATTATATTATTTAAAACATCCAATTTTCAATAACAAAAAATTAGAAGACACACAAACAGGAAAGTATGATGCATATACATAAAAATTGTAGTCAATAGAAATTATCCCCGAGGAAGCCCTGAATTTTGATATACTACTCAATGAATATAAATAAGCAATTATAAATATGTTCAAAGAATTAAAGGAAACCATGTCTCAAGAGTTGAAGTATGAGAATGATGTTCACCAAATAGAGAATATCAATAAAGAGATAGAATTTATAAGACAGAACCAAATAGAAATTTCACAGTTGGAAAGTGCATTTCATTAGGGTCAGGCTCAAAAACAGATTTGAGCTAGCAGAAAAAATAATCAGAATTCTTGAAGATTGGACAATTGGGATTATCCAGTGTGAGGAACAGGAAAAAAAAAAGATGAAAAAAATGAATAGAAACCCGTGGGACACCATCAAACACACTTACTTACACATAAAACTCCCAAATTTGACAAAAACATTGGTCTACACACCCAAGAAGCTTAACAAACTTAAGTAGGATAAACTCAAAGAGATCTACTCCAAGACAAATCATGGTCAAACTGTCAAAAGACAATGAGGGAAACTTGAAAATAGCAAGAGGGGCACTAGGAGGCTGATCTCTGCTTGTGAGAACAAGGGCTGCTTCTTGCTCCCTCCATGCCTGTTTGCATTCTTGAGGAGCCCCTAACAAGATGGAGCAGATCTCAGAGGTGACTTCAGGAGAACAGGAGGGTGAAAAGGTCAAGCTGAAGGCTAAGGGAAGGGATAGAAACAGAGATAACCTGTCCACCATCTTCTTAAGTCCCAGGGCCCTTTGAAAACTCTGCAAGAAAAGGGAGTTCTGTTATTCTGCCTTGATCTCCAGTACCTCACTCAGTACCTAACACAGTGGGAGACACATAGACCTTTCTCTTTAGACACAGGGAGTAGCCAATTTCCTAGGCGAGGTGGGGAGAAAGTCCTACTCCTTTCAGAATGGATCAAAGGAAACATTCAGGGGTTAGTATGCAACAAAATTTGAATACCTACTATGTGCCAGATGTAATCTCCCACTCCTGCTACTACCCTTCTGTTACTTCAAGGGCCTCTCTCAGGAAACTGTCCATTTCTGGTAAATTGATCTGGAAATCTCATCCAGGGAAACACATCCAACCCAGCCCCTTTCCAACTCTGCATACCTCTTCTACTTTTACCATCTTTAACCCACAGACATGTCTACAAACTTGCTTATTGTAGTCTTAGGAGACTGAGCAGGCTCTACTTTTTGTTTAGTTCAGTCACCAAGGTTTCAGTAGTCATAGCAACATTTACACCTCCAACAATGAGCCTAGGCCTAGGAGTTGATTGGTCACCTGGACTGTTGCCCTGGAGACCTGAAGGGAATCCTGGTTCTCCAGACTTCTATTAATGACACAGGCAATTCTATGAGCAAGGACCACAGTCGCATTTTAGGATTTCTTCTTTTGTGGTCCCAAGGAGTATCTGTATGGTTCTAGGTCCAGGGAGCATATCACATGCCTGTTTTACTAAAGAACAACTATAAAGGAATGAATCATATGCTTCATTTTTTAATTGTTCATTTTATTAAATAGGTTATTATATAAAGTCAGACCAATTGGTCTGACCATAAAAAAGAAAAAAGAACACAGCAAGAAAAAAGTGACTGATTATGTACAAGGGATGCTTAATAAGATTCACAGCTGATTTCTCATCAGAAAGAGTGGAAGCCAGAAGGCAGTGAGATGACGAAGTGCTAAAAGAAAGATTCAATTAAAAATTCTATAACTAGCAAAATTATTCTTCCAAAGTGAAGGAGAAATTAAGATACTCTGAGATTAAAAATATAGAATTTGTCACTAGCTGACCTGCCCTACAAGAAATAGTAAAACCTGAAGTGAAAGGACACTAGATAGGAGCTTGAATCCACATGAGATAAAGAGCACCCTAAAGGTAAGTACATAGATAAATATAGAAGTCAGTGTAAATGCAATTTTGTTTGTAACTCTTCTATCTGACATAAAAGACTTCTGTGTAAAACAGTAATTAGAAAACTGCACTCATGTGCTTATAATGTATAAAGATGTAATTTGTATGACAATGATAGAAAAAAAGATGGGGGAGGGGCAGAGAAATATTGGAGCAAAGTGTTTGAATACTACTGAAATTAAGTTGGTACTAATCTGAACTATATTGGTTTAATGTTAGATATTAATTGTAACTCTCATGACCATCACTAAGAAAATAACTAAAAAGAGATTAAAAGAAACAAGGGAATGAAATGGTATACTACAAAATATCTATTTAAGAGAAAAGACAGTAATTGAGGAATAGAGGAACCAAAAAGACATAAGATATATAGAAAACATTGCATTTACATTTACATTTATAAATACAAAACCATAATAAGGTACCACTTCACACCCACTAGGGTAGCTATAATCAAAAGGACAGATAATAACACGTGTTGGTGCAGGTGTGGAGAAATTGGAACCATCGTATATTGCTGACGGGAGCATAAAATATTGCAGATACTTTGGAAAATAGTCTGACAGTTTCTCAAATGGCTAAACATAGAATTACTATATTATCCAGCAATTCTATTTCTAAGTATATGCCCAAGAGAAATGAAAACGTGTCCACAACAAAACCTTGTACATGGATGTTTATAGTAGCATTATTTATAATAACCAAAAAGCAGAAACAACTCAGATGCCTATTAAATGATGAATGAATAAGCAAAAAGTTGTATATTCATACAATGTAATGTTATTAGGCAGTGAAAAGGAATGATGAACTGATTCAGGCCACAGCATGGATAAACCTTGAAAAAATGCCAGGAAGGCAGTCACTAAAGACCATACGTTATATGATTCCAATTACATGAAATGTCCAGGATAGACAAACCTATGGAACATAGGTTAGTGGTTTCGTAGGACTGACAGGGTGAAAAAGGGGGTTGGGTGTACATACTACTGCATGTGGGGGTTTCTTTTTGTGGTGATGAATATATTCTAAAATTCATGGTATTAATGGCTGCACAACTCTGTATCTATATTAAAATCTATTAAACTGTACACTTTAAAAGGGTGGATTTTATCATGTGTGATTATATCTCAATAATGCTGTTATTTTAAAAGACAAAATATGGAGAAAAGCAAGACAAAAAGTAGAAAATAATTTTAGACAATAAATGTAAACGAAGCTATATTTCCAGTTAAAGGCACAGATTGTCAGATTGAATCAATATATAAAAGAAAAAAGATAGACAATTATATGCTGTCTGTAAGATACACTGAGAGGGAATTCCCCAGTGGTCCAGTGGTTAGGACTCTGAGCTTTCACTGCTGAGGGCCCGGGTTCATCGGGGAACTGAGATCCCACAGGCTGCACGGCATGCCACCCCCCCCCAAAAAAAAGATACACTGATGTTGAACACTGAGGTCATAAAATCATGGTAAAGTTAGCAGGCAACTTTTAACAATAAAGAGCTTATGTATTATACTGAGGCAAAATAGACAATAAGTATGACACAGTCCTAGCAACAGTTAACACATTATAAAATTCTCAACTTGGGGCTTCCCTGGTGGCGCAGTGGTTGAGAGTTTGCCTGCTAATGCAGGGGACACGGGTTCGTGCCCCAGTCCGGGAGGATCCCACGTGCCGCGGAGCGGCTAGGCCCGTGAGCCATGGCCGCTGAGCCTGCGCTCCGCAACGGGAAAGGCCACAACAGTGAGAGGCCCGCATATGGAAAAAAAAAAAAAAAAAAGTCTCAACTGATCATGAAGGTATAGTAAGTCCAATTTTGTGTGTACCCAGTATCTTAGCCTTAATATATATAAAGCAAAATCTCTAGATAGAAAATTTAAAAATTAACAAATCTACCATCGTATTTTAATATATCTTTCTTAGTGTTTGATTCATTAAGAAGACCCCTCAAAAATGACTAAAGAATAGAGAAAATTTTGACAGCACAATTAACATATCTGATTAAAATCACTTTTATATAGAATGGTGCACCAAGCAAGTGTAAGGCCACAAAACATGGGAGTTGAGGATACTGACAACAGAAGGTTGAAGTGATAGATAGAACATGAAATCTAAATTTGATAGGGAAGAAAAGCAAAGATATTGGTAGGGTGAGAATCCTGAAAATATTCTCAAATGGTATGGTGACCAAATTTATTTCAGAAGTAATTAGTTCTGGGTGACTACAAGGTCCAGAGTGTTGCCATGGAAGTATATGGCTGAAATGGGGTAGAAGTCATGGGAGGTAGAGATTAAGGTACTGAAAGTTCAGAATGATGGATATGTCATTAACATAGATTTGAAATACCCTAAAATGTCAGGACTTGAAGCGGAAAAGTGTTCTGAACTAACCATAAGTCAAATCTTCACTGAATGGAGGAATATTAGCAGGAATTGGTAGTTCCACAACCAAAAAAGGTGTGGTTAGAGCTAGATGGCATAAACCAGGGTTTTCACAGGCAACTAGATGTGTGAGGCTCTAAAAGTAATATGAAATGAAGAGAACACTGGTCCCATCACTTACCCAGAGCTAAACTGACTGTAGGAGAAATAGCAGCCTCTACCTGGCTGTATAGCAAGAGAAGTATTATCCAGAGATAAACCTGTTTAAATTAAGGTTAGAGAAGGAAATTGCAGTCAGTGAAGGAGCTTAAATTGTATCACAGTTTGTTAAAATATTTTGGAGGTTTAAAAGGAGAGGTAAGAGATTAAAGAGACCAGTGGTAGATTCAGTCAGGCGAAAATAATTGTTAGAAGGAGAATGGACAGCTGAATGAACTTATATTCATACAAAGATGACAGATGTGTGGATTAAGCTGGTTGATAGTTATAAGTAATCCTGGCTTTCCCTTAGTGGATGGTGACAAGCAGGTGTAGGTCCATTGCACTTCTGAGAGGATTTGAGTCTTTGATGGATTCAAGGGAGGGAGTTATTATCTGGCTTGGATTCTAAGGGGTCTGGCTCATAGCTCTAAAGATTCAGAGTAGATGTGAGGCTCCCATTACCTCTTTTTCATTTCATTAAGTCTTTTGAAGAGTCCAGGCTAGATGTTCTGCAGAATGTCACACATTCTGGATTTATTTGAAGTTTTCCTTATGATGAGTTTCAGGTGAAACATATCTAGCAAGAAGATAACATGAGAGTGTGTATAATTCCCACAGCATCACATTAGGTTACATATCATGTCAAGCCATTCCATTATTGTTGAGGTCAAGCTTGACCACTAGGTTAATGTGGTGACCACCAGATCTGTCCATTGTAAAGCACTATTTCCTCTTTGGTCTAATCAGCCATAGCTTGAGGGTGAACAGGGTCATTTGGTATAGACCATGGTGACATATACCTAGCAGGGTTGTGAGAAACAGGCAATAAGCCATGACTGGTATACACAAATAATCCACATATGATATAAATTGGTAAGAACTGTAAGAAAATTGCTTATAGAAACATACACGAGGGAGCAGTCTTTTCTGTGTGCCTAGAGTGGGGATGGTGGTTGTGGAGGAAATAAAGGAAAGCTGTGGAGCAAAGGTGATATTTGAGAGTTGGATCTTTCAAGACGAGTTAGGGCTTATTAGTGGTTGAAAGTGGTGAGGACATCCCAGGCTGAGAGAAAAATCATGAGGGGAAAAAACAAAAACAAAAATAGAGGCCTGAAATTATATGGTTCAACTAACCATATAAGAGAAAAAAATCCTGAGTGCTAGCATATATGATGCATAGAAACAAGTGACTGGGAGATAAGGTTGGAAAGGTAGACTAGGATAGGTTATGAAAAACCCTGAACTCCATGTTAAGGAATTTAGCCATGATTCTGTAAGTAATGATGCTAAGGAAGGTTTCAAAGAAAAGGAATATTCATATTGGGCTTTTAGAGAGACGTGTGGATGGCAGTGTGGCAGAATAAGAGGGAAGATTGGCAAGAAGTCTGACAGACAGGTTTTTGTGAGAAATGATGAGGGCACAGACTAGGTCAGTGGCAGTGGGTAGGAGAGGAAGGAATTGATATGAGAGATATTTTAGGGGCAAAATCAATTGAAGTTGATGAGTGGCTACATGTTGGCATTGGAGGGGAAGTCAAGAATATTCTAGGCTTTCTGCCTTGAATCATATTAATGGTGATGCCATTACCAATATAAGGAAGGTAGTAGGAGAAGCAGATTTGGAATAGGGCAGTTAAGTTCTAGATATATTGAATTTGAGTTACCTAAAGTGTACAATTTTCTGTTGTAATTTCAGTTGATTTCTTCTTCTTTTTTATAAAGCTTTTTTCCTCTATTTTATTCCATATTCCTATTTGGATCACAGGGAGTAAACTGGAGTGATGTATACAAGTTCCAAGTAGGCATGCAGAAAGCAAAATATGTCCTTTGACCTAAAGATAACTAGGAAGGAATCAATCAATCGTTTCCTGGGCTATACATTGGCAGTCATTATATCTGAACAAACTTGGATTAAAACTCTAGGGAAGACCTGTTCTCAAAGGATTTGTGTACCTACTCATTGATATGCTTTATGAAGTGACTTGAGCCATTTAATTTCTCAGTCGAATGAGAAAATCAACCCACAGATTGACCCTTCACTTTGAAAGATTTGCAAGGGTTAATTAGATAAAATGTTCCTTTTTCCTTAGAAGCCAAGGGTTTGTTATATTAGTCCCAACCAAGATAAATCAAGTGTTTTTTTTTCTCGAATTTCTTTGTTTTTCTGACAAAGCTGTTTTTATTTATTATTTAATTCCACTAAACTCTCTAATTTCAATAGATGCTAAGAATAAATCCCCTAGAGGAGAAAAAAATAATGAACAAAGAGAGAAAATAAGCCAACATTATGACATGGAGCTGCATACACAGCTGACTGCACACTAATAAACAATGTCCAAGAAGACTGGGTTCTGAAGAACATTTCCTTAATTATGGTCATGATCTGTGCCTTCCAAGAATAATATAGTATGTGCAGTATTTTAACAAGGGTAGAAAAGACATTAGTAACAAGATCTCTATTTTTACTGGAATTTTTCAGGTCATGACATGTATATAAAAATGTTTATCATATATTCCTAGGAAGGTAGGATAAGAAATCTTTAAGCTGTAAAAGGTTGATAATTTTGAAAACATTTAAAAATGGAAATGATAAATTTATGAAACTTTAAATAAAACCTCAAGATTTCTAGGATGCTCAGGAGTTTCAAGGCGTGGGTGTTTTCCCCCCTCTAATTCAAAGCAAGTTCCTTCTTTTGGAAGTTCCACTGCCAATTTCCTTTTTGTTTAATTTAGGTTATGTTGGGTAATGTGCAGGGTTTATAACTCAGTCTTCCCAGATGTATTTTAATTTAATGTTCTTTCTCTGGACTGTCTCCCAGTTTTTTCTAGTCTAAAGATTGTCTAATATAATTTTGATTGTGAATGTTACTTGGGGTGAGAAAACAAACTGAGATTGAAGCACTCTAATGGGGAAAAAAGCCATAATACATGTTTGCCTGTACTTCATACTTTCCTGTTTATAACTTGGCTTTCTTCTTGTATACCTCCTCTATTTGTGCCCAGAAGTTTCACACTGATTTTTTATCTTCCAATCTGCTAGATCGACCCTTTCTGGATTAGGAATTAAAGAACAGTGATTAGGAAATGAAGTATAGAATGAGGAATCTGCAGAAAAAGAAAAATAAAGGGGGAACCAGAAGATCTGGAGATGGACCTAATCAAATTTATGAAGCAGACAAGCACATATCTTTGGTACCTTCTGTTCTCCTTGTTCAGCCTCTCTCCCCACTTCCACCATCCTACTTTTGCTCTTTCATCCCCTTCCCGCCTAGCTTGATTTTCCTTCCTATACCGCCTTGCCCTTTGCTAGCTTGTCAGCTGTTTCCTCTAAGATAATAATGGACCCATCTAAAAGTATCCTTCGCACAAGTATTTGCATTTTACTAAAAGTCTATTACAGAGTAGAATTCTCTCTAGGCCCAATAATGAGTTCCTAATGACTTAATGGAATTTGCTTCACCATTGTATATGGGTGTACTTTGTGCTCCTAACTTTCATACTTCTCACTTTCATGTCTGCTTCCCTCCTGAACTTCATTCTTCCAGCAACCCCAGTCTCACTAGGTTTTGTACATGTTCAATTCCCAGAAGATATTGCTACTTTCACCAGGAGAGTCAAAGTGAAGTGTGGTGGTTGTGTGTATGAGGAGAGTGGACAATACCTAAATGTACACACACACACACACACACACACACACACACACACACACAGGAGGGACAGGTTTGCAAGCTTTACTGAAAGCTATAATTACAGTCTGCGGAATGAAGACTCTTCCAATCAACATAAGAACCTCTTTCACAAGGGACATCTGCTTGACAACTGCATTCAGGGAAAGAGGATTTTATCTATTTCAGGAAACTCTTCTTGTATCTATTATTATTTTTGGATTATTTTCCAGTGAACTATGACTATCAGATCTGTGATACAGACTTGAAAATAAGCTTTTTTTAGTTACTCTGAAATTATTTAGCAAGTGTCTCTCTCTCTCCTTTTCTCTCTCGCTTTCTGTATTCCCTTTGCATTAGCTTTTCTCTCCTTTTCCATGGGAACAGTATGTATTTGCAGGGATAGAAACTACTCCCTGTTGCTCTAGGGAACATAGGACGTAGCCAAGATGGCCTTGGGGAATGTGGGAGGGAAAAGAGAATATGTAGAGGCTTAATTCTTTTGGAGGCCACTTTGATCATAAAGATGGAATAGGGAAGAAAAGAAAAATTGTAAACCTTGCCAGGCCATGAGAAAATTATCTGTTTTAGTATGATGTTCTTCTACGATCCCTGTGGAAAAGAGGAAGAGACAGTTTGAATGAATAAAGGTACAGATGGGACTACAGACATACTCGTTTTACTGTATTTTGCTGATACTGTGTTTTTCATACATTTCTTTCTTGGTGGCAACTCTGCTTCAAGCAAGTCTATCAGCACCATTTTTCAAGCAGCATTTGCTCGCTTTGTGTCTCCGTGTCACATTTTGGTAATCCTTACAATATTTCAAACTTTTTTTATTATTATTACATTTGTTATGGTGGTTTGTGATCAGTAATCTTTAATGTTACTATTGCAGTTGTTTGGGGACACCATGAACCTCACCCATATAAGATGGTGAACTTATTTGATAATCATTGTGTGTGTTCTGACTGCTCCACTGGCCAGCCATTCCCCCCATTACTCTGCCTCTCCTCAGGCCTCCCTATTCCTCTCTATAACAATATTGAAATTAGGCTAATTGAAAACCCTACAGTGGCCTCTAAGTGTTCAAGTGAAAGGAAGTCACATTTCTCTCACTTGATTGATTGATTGATTGATTGCTGGCTGCGTGGGTTGTGGGATCTTAGTTCCCTGACCAGGGATCGAACTTGGGCCCTCGGCAATGAAAGTGCAGAGTCCTAGCCACTGGACCACCACATTTCTCTTACTTTAAATCAAAAGCTAGAAATGATTAAGCTTAGTGAGGAAGGTGTGTGTTGAAAGCCAAGATAGGCCAAATGCTAGGCCTCCTGCACCAGTCAAGTTGTGAATGCAAATGAAAAGGTCTTGAAGGAAATTGAAAGTGCTACTCCAGTGAGCACATGAGTGATAAGAAAGCAAAACAGCTTTATTGCTGATATGGAGAAAGTTTTAGTGGCTGGATAGATGATCAAACCAGTCACAACATTCTGTTAAGCCAAAACCTAATCCAGAGTAAGGGTCTAACTCTCTTCAATTCTATGAAGGCTGAGAGAGATGAGGAAGCTCCAGAAGAAAAGTTTGAAGTTAGCAGAGATTGGTTCATGAGGCTTAAGGAAAGAAGCCATCTCTATAACATTAAAGTGCAAGGTGAAGCAGCAAATACTGATGTAGAAGGTGAAGCAAGTTATCCTGACCATCTAGCTAAAATAATTAATGAAGGTGGCTCAACTAAACAATAGATTTTCAATGTAGAGGAAGCAGCCTTCTATTGGAAGATGATGCCATCTTGGACTTTCATAGCCAGAGAGAAGTCAATGCTTGCCTTCAAAGGACAGGCTGACTGTCTTGTTAGGAGCCAGTGCAGCTGGTGACTTTAAATTGAAGCTAGTGTTCATTTACCATTCTGAAAATCCTAGGGCCCTTAAGAATTATGCTAAATCTAGTCTGCCTGTGCTCTATAAATGGAATGGCAAAGCCTGCATGACAGCACATCATGTTTACAACATGGTTTACTGAATATTTTAAGCCCACTGTTGAGACCTACTGCTCAGAAAAAAAATTGCTTTCAAAATATTCCAGCTCATTGAAAATACACCTGGTCACCCGGAAGCTCTGATGGAGATGTACAGTAAGATTAATGTTGTTTTCATGCCTGTTAACATAACAACCATTCTGCAACCCATGGAACAAGGAGTCATTTTCACTTTCAAGTCTTCTGATTTAAGAAATACATTTTGTAAAGCTATAGTTACCATAATGATCCCTCTGTTGGATATGGGCAAAGTGAACTGAAAGCCTTCTGGACAAGATTCACCATTCTAGATGCCATTAAGAACATTCCTGGGCTTCCCTGGTGGCGCAGTGGTTGAGAGTCTGCCTGCTGATGCAGGGGACGTGGGTTTGTGCCCCAGTCCGGGAGGATCCCACCTGCCGCGGAGTGGCTGGGCCCGTGAGCCATGGCTGCTGGGCCTGTGCTTCGCAACGGGAGAGACCACAACAGTGAGAGGCCCACATACTGCAAAAAAAAAAAAAAAAAGGAACATTCATGTCATGGGAAGAGGTCAAAATATCAACATAAACAGGAGTTTGGGTAAAGTTGATTCCAACCCTCATGGATGACTTTTAGAGGTTCAGACTTCAGTGGGGGAAGTAACTGCAGATATGGTGAAAATAGCAAGAGACTTAGCATTAGACGTGCCAGGTGAGTGAATTGCAGCAATTTCATGATAAAACTTTAATAGATGAGGAGTTCCTTCTTATGGATGAGCAAGAAAGTTGTTTCTTGAGATGGAGTCTACTCCTGGTGAAGATGCTGTGAAGATTGTTGAAATGACAGCAAAGGATTTAGAATATTACATGAACTTAGTTGATAAAGCAGTGTCAGGGTTTGAGAGGATTGACTCCAATTTTGAAAGCAGTTCTACTGTGGCAAGATGCTATCAAACAGCATTGCATGCTACAGAGAAATTGTTCGTGAAAGGAAGAGTTAGTCAACGCGGCAAACTTCATTGTTGTCTTATTTTAAGAAGCTGCCACAGCCACCCCAGCCTTCAGCAGTCGCCACCCTGATCAGTCAGCAGCCGTCAACGTCAAGGCAAGACCCTCCACCAGCAAAAAGATTGTGACTTGCTGAAGGCTGAGTTGATGGCTAGCATTTTAGCAAATAAAGTATTTTTAAAATTAAGGTATGTATATTGTTTTTTTAGACATAATGCTATCGCACACTTGATAAACTACAGTGTAAATGTAACTTCTATATGCACTGGGAAATTTTAAAGATTTGTGTGACTTGCTTTAAAGCAATATTTGCTTTACTGTGGTGGTCTGGAACCAAACCTGCAATATCTCCAAGGTATGCTTGTATAATAAATTGGAAGGTATGTAAACACAGTGATTTGGTTGTGAACCTTTTCTCCAACAGCAGTGGTGTGTTTCCCCATCCTTTCTATAAACTCTGATTTCCTATACATACAGACATTGTTGTCTTTCTTATGTCTGTTCAAAAATCAACTACAGACTGATAACTGTCTACCAAAGTCTGTTCTGTCCTACTTCCTGTGCACCCAGCTAGTCTACATTTCCCAGCTTCCCTTGCAGTTAGGTTAGGCCATCTGACTAAGTTCTCTCCAATGGAATGGGAGCAGAGGTTACATATGTCAATTCCAGGACGTGCCCATAGAACCTCCATATGTGCACTTCCAAGTTTTATTTGCCTTTCCATGGAAAAGAATGATGGCAACCAAAGCAACATTGGAAACCATATGTTGAAAGTAGAAAGATTACCTGGTGACCTGAATACCCACTCTGAATTGTTAAGTGAACAAGAATTAAGCCTTTGTTGCATTTGTGCAATTGCATATTTATGTTTATTTGTTAACAGGAGTCTAACCTACCCTACTATGTTGTAGTAGGAGAGCACTGTATTCCCCACAAAGTGTGGCACAGTGCTGAGCATAGAGTTGGTACTCAATAAATATTAGTTGAATGAATGAGCCACTACACTAGCCCATTCATGAAAACTTTCCCAGAAGGTATAATTACCATGCAACACTAAGCTGAAAATTTTGCACCGTTTGCACATAATTTCATTTATTTTAAGTGATAATTGATATTCAGTTATTGAGCACTTAACTGAATGACATGTTTTACTCACAAAAAATCCTGATGAGGGAGATGATACTACTTCCATTCGACACCTGAGGAAACAGGTTCAGAGAATTAAGCTACTTTCCCAAGGCCACATAACTCCTAAATGGCTGAGCTGGAATTTAAATTCAAGCCTCTCTGACTTCAAAACTCTTTCCATTACATCATGCTGCCTTAAATACGTTTGGCTTAATACACCATGTTTGTTGTTTAGATTTATAATCTTGAGAATATAATATGATTCAAAGCAAAGTACAGTCACTTGGAACTTAGTCTCTAAATAAAGTAATAACACATGAGATAATCTTAGCCTATTAATAGAACCATTTAATTAGTCTGGTAACCAGTTTACGGCCATCTCTTACACTCTTTCTTCCTAAGTGTTCTTTAAAATTATAGAGTAAATATAGTAAAAGCTCAGCTAGAAGGCATGAGGATTGAATTTGAGACACCATGGCTAGACAATTTTCTGGTTAGGGATCAGAAAGCAACAGAAAACATTTTTAGTCCTTGTTGGAAAATACTTCAAAATTTATAAATTCATTTTCTCACCATCGCATGGACTGGTGCAGTGGTATGTCAAGCTAGAGAAATATACTCTAGGGGTTGTTTTAGGTGGACATTGTTGTTGAGTATACATACAAGAATGTCAATTTACATTTATTTTAATAAAAAATAATGAATCTTTTATTATATATAATAAAATATTATATATAATTGCATATATATATATAAATAATGTTGTCATCACTTAGTCTGTTTGATAACAGAGGGTCACATGTGATGTCATATAATATCTCTGAGGTATCCCAGAGCAAAAGTGTAGAGGAATGGACCAAAACACTCATTTATTAAATTTCAGCATCGTGTAAGATATTGCAGTTTACATGTTCCCAGTTAGATTTCTCAATCACATCATCAAATTTTAAACTAGCCCTCACAAAATGACTCTAAAAGATTCCTGCAAAGAATATTGATGATATTACTAATAATGTAAGAATGACTGAATAAGAAATTGACAGCATTCTTTGCAAACTACATTATTAGTTTAAATACAAAACAAAAGAAATCCAAAAAACATGATGATCTAATAAGACCTGCTAAAATGTTGGCCTACAGTGTTCAAAGTTAACAAGACTTTGATATATGAATTTATATCCTGTATAGTAAAAGTGAACTACACCTTGAAAATGCTTTTTGCCTTAAGATATTAGCTAATTATGACACTGTAGGTGTATAATTTATAAATGAACATACATCTACTGAGAGGATGTGTTCAAAATAAAACAGTGAATTTTATTATCTACAAAGTTTGGAGACCTCTTACTGTATTAGCAATATTTATTTACATGTCTGTTTTCTATACTAAATACTAATTTCCTTGAGGGGAGAGGGACTGTGTCTTATGTTTGTATCTAGAGTATGTAGCTCTTGGTTTTTTAGTGCTAGGTGCTAGGTGCTCAATTAATATCTTCTAAATGGAAATAGAAGAATATAGGAATACAGACAACATTAAAAGACAGCCTGATCTCTGCTAACAGATAGACAATTTTTTGTTATGTGGTCTTGGAAAATGCACTATTTTCCTCATCTAGAAAATGGGGTGAATACTTCCTGTTCTTCCTATCTCAATGGTTTCCTATGAAACTCACATGTAAAAATAAATATAAAATTTAAAGTCATGTACAGCTCTGATGTGTCTATACTATTTTTCAAATATAAACTACTTTGGAAGCTTAGTATCATGAAAAACTAAAAAAAGAAGATGACAGAGGAGAAAAATATTAACTATGTGCTGAAAATTAAAATAAATGCTGACAGTTTCCTCCAGTTGTTCAAAGAAATTATTTCAATGAACGTACTATAAATGTTACAGGGTTTTTTGTTTTTTTTCTTACATCTTTATTGGAGTATAATTGCTTTACAATGGTGTGTTAGTTTCTGCTTTAATAACAAAGTGAATCAGTTATACATATACATATGTTCCCATATCTCTTCCCTCTTGCACCTCCCTCCCTCCCACCCTCCCTATCCCACCCTCCAGGCGGTCACAAAGAATGTAGCTGATCTCCCTGTGCTATGCGACTGCTTCCCACTAGCTATCTACCTTACGTTTGGTAGTGTATATATGTCCATGCCTCTCTCTCGCTTTGTCACACGTTACCCTTCCCCCTCCCCATATCCTCAAGTCCATTCTCTAGTAGGACTGTGTCTTTATTCCTGTCTCACCCCTAGGTTCTTCATGACATTTTTTTTCTTAAATTCCATATATATGTGTTAGCATACGGTATTTGTCTTTCTCTTTCTGACTTACTTCACTCTGTATGACAGACTCTAGGTCTATCCACCTCATTACAAATAGCTCAATTTCGTTTCTTTTTATGGCTGAGTAATATTCCATTGTATATATGTGCCACATCTTTATCCATTCATCCCAAGATGGGCACTTAGGTTGTTTCCATCTCCTGGCTATTGTAAATAGAGCTGCAATGAACATTTTGGTACATAACTCTTTTTGAATTATGGTTTTCTCAGGGTATATGCCCAGTAGTGGGATTGCTGGGTCATATGGCAGTTCTATTTGGAGTTTTTTAAGGAACTTCCATACTGTTCTCCACAGTGGCTGTACCAATTCACATTCCCACCAGCAGTGCAAGAGGGTTCCCTTTTCTCCACACCCTCTCCAGCATTTATTGTTTCTAGATTTTTTGATGATGGCCATTCTGACTGGTGTGAGATGACATCTCATTGTAGTTTTGATTTGCATTTCTCGAATGATTAATGATGTTGAGCATTCTTTCATGTGTTTGTTGGCAGTCTGTATATCTTCTTTGGAGAAATGTCTATTTAGGTCTTCTGCCCATTTTTGGATTGGGTTGTTTGTTTTTTTGTTATTCAGCTGCATGAGCTGCTTGTAAATTTTGGAGATTAATCCTTTGTCAGTTGCTTCATTTGCAAATATTTTCTCCCATTCTGAGGGTTGTCTTTTGGTTTTGTGTATGGTTTCCTTTACTGTACAAAAGCTTTGAAGTTTCATTAGGTCCCATTTGTTTATTTTTGCTTTTATTTCCATTTCTCTAGGAGGTGGGTCAAATAGGATCTTGCTGTGATTTATGTCATAGAGTGTTCTGCCTAGGTTTTCCTCTAAGAGTTTGATAGTTTCTGACCTTACATTTAGGTCTTTAATCCATTTTGAGCTTATTTTTGTGTATGGTGTTAGGGAGTGATCTAATCTCATACTTTTACATGTACCTGTCCAGTTTTCCCAGCACCACTTATTGAAGAGGCTGTCCTTTCTCCACTTTACATTCCTGCCTCCTTTATCAAAGATAAGGTGACCATACGTGCATGGGTTTATCTCTGGGCTTTCTATCCTGTTCCATTGATCTATCTTTCTGTTTTTGTGCTAGTACCATACTGTCTTGGATTACTGTAGCTTTGTAGTATAGTCTGAAGTCAGGGAGCCTGATTCCTCCAGCTCCGTTTTTCGTTCTCAAGATTTCTTCGGCTATTCGGGGTCTTTTGTGTTTCCATACAAATTGTGAAATTTTTTGTTCTAGTTCTGTGAAAAATGCCAGTGGTAGTTTGATAGGGATTGCATTGAATCTGTAGATTGCTTTGGGTAGTAGAGTCATTTTCACAATGTTGATTCTTCCAATCCAAGAACATGGTATATCTCTCCATCTATTTGTATCATCTTTAATTTCTTTCATCAGTGTCTTATAATTTTCTGCATACAGGTCTTTTTTCTCCTTAGGTAGGTTTATTCCTAGATATTTATTCTTTTTGTTGCAATGGTAAATGGGAGTGTTTTCTTGATTTCACTTTTAGATTTTTCATCATTAGTGTATAGAAATACCAGAGATTTCTGTGCATTAATTTTGTGTCCTGCTACTTTACCAAATTCATTGATTAGCTCTAGGAGTTTTCTGGTAGCATCTTTAGGATTCTCTATGTATAGTATCATGTCATCTGCAAACAGTGACAGCTTTACTTCTTCTTTTCCGATTTGGATTCCTTTTATTTCCTTTTCTTCTCTGATTGCTGTGGCTAAAACTTCCAAAACTATGTTGAATAAGAGTGGTGAGAGTGGGCAACCTTGTCTTGTTCCTGATCTTAGTGGAAATGCTTTCAGTTTTTCACCATTGAGGACGATGTTAGCTGTGGGTTTGTCATATATGGCCTTTATTATGTTGAGGAAAGTTCCCTCTATGCCTACTTTCTGCAGGGTTTTTATCATAAATGGGTGTTGAATTTTGTCAAAAGCTTTCTCTGCATCTATTGAGATGCCCATATCTTTTTTCTTCTTCAGTTTGTTAATATGGTGTATCATGTTGACTGATTTGTGTATACTGAAGAATCCTTGCATTCCTGGAATAAACCCCACTTGATCATGGTGTATGATCAGTTTAATGTGCTGTTGGATTCTGTTTGCTAGTATTTTGTTGAGGATTTTTGCATCTATGTTCATCAGTGATATTGGCCTGTAGTTTTCTTTCTTTGTGACATCCTTGCCTGGTTTTGGTCTCAGGGTGATGGTGGCCTAGTAGAATGAGTTTGGGAGTGTTCCTCCCTCTGCTATATTTTGGAAGAGTTTGAGAAGGATAGGTGTTAGCTCTTCTCTAAATGTTTGATAGAATTCGCCTGTGAAGCCATCTGGACCTGGGCTTTTGTTTGTTGGAAGATTTTTAATCACAGTTTCAATTTCAGTGCTTGTGATTGGTCTGTTCATATTTTCTATTTCTTCCCTATTCAGTCTTGGCAGGTTGTGCCTTTCTAAGAATTTGTCCATTTCTTCCATGTTGTCCATTTTATTGGCATAGAGTTGCTTGTAGTAATCGCTCATGATGCTTTGTATTTCTGCAGTGTCAGTTGTTACTTCTCCTTTTTCATTTCTAATTCTATTGATTTGAGTCTTCTCCCTTGTTTTCTTGATGAGTCTGGCTAATGGTTTATCAATTTTGCTTATCTTCTCAAAGAACCAGCTTTTAGTTTTATTGATCTTTGCTATCGTTTCCTTCATTTCTTTTTAATTTATTTCTGATCTGATTTTTATGATTTCTTTCCTTATGCTAACTTTGGGGTTTTTTTGTTCTTCTTTCTCTAATTGCTTTAGGTGCAAGGTTAGGTTGTTTATTCGAGATGTTTCCTGTTTCATAAGGTAGGATTTTATTGCTATAAACTTCCCTCTTAGAACTGGTTTTGCTGCATCCCATAGGTTTTGGGTCGTCTGGTCTCCATTGTCATTTGTTTCTAGGTATTTTTTAATTTCCTCTTTGATTTCTTCAGTGATCACTTCGTTATTAAGTAGTGTATTGCTTAGCCTCCATGTGTTTGTATTTTTTACAGATCTTTTCCTGTAATTGATATCTAGTCTCATAGCGTTGTTGTCGGAAAAGATACGTGATAACAATTTCAATTTTCTTAAATTTACCAAGGCTTGATTTGTGACACAAGATATGATCTGTCCTGGAGAATGTTCCATGAGCACTTGAGAAAAATGTGTATTCTGTTGTTTTTGGATGGAATGTCCTATAAATATCAATTAAGTCCATCTTGTTTAATGTATCATGTAAAGCTTTTATCTCCTTATTTATTTTCATTTTGGATGATCTGTCCATTGGTCAAAGTGGGGTGTTAAAGTCCCCTACTATTAATGTGTTACTGTTGACTTCCCCTTTTATGGATGTTAGTATTTGCCTTATGTGTTGAGGTGCTCCTATGTTGGGTGAATAAATATTTACAATTGTTATATCTTCTTCTTGGATCGGTCCCTTGATCATTATGTAGTGTCCTTCTTTGTCTCCTCTAATAGTCTTTATCTTAAAGTCTATTTTGTCTGGTATGAGAATTGCTACTCCAGCTTTCTTTTGGTTTCCATTTGCATAAAATATCTTTTTCCATCCCTTTACTTTCAGTCTGTATGTGTCTCTAGGTCTGAAGTGGGTCTTTTTTAGAGAGCAAATATATGGGTCTTGTTTTTGTATCCATTCAGCCAATCTGTGTCTTTCGGTGGGAGCATTTAGTCCATTTACATTTAAGGTAATTATCGATATGTATGTTCCTATTACCATTTTCTTAATTGTTTTGGGTTCGTTATTGTAGGTCTTTTCCTTCTCTTGTGTTTCTTGCCTAGAGAAGTTCCTTTAGCAGTTGTTGTAAAGCTGGTTTGGTCGTGCTGAACTCTCTCAGCTTTTGCTTGTCTGTAAAGGTTTTAATTTCTCAAACAAATCTGAATGAGATCCTTGCTGGGTAGAGTAATCTTGGTTGCAGGTTTTTCTCCTTCATCACTTTAAATATGTCCTGCCAGTCCCTTCTGGCTTGCAGAGTTTCTGCTGAAAGATCAGCTGTTAACCTTATGGGGATTCCCTTGTGTGTTATTTGTTGTTTTTCCCTTGCTGCTTTTAATATGCTTTCTCTGTATTTCATTTTTGACAGTTTGATTAATATGTGTCTTGGTGTATTTCTCCTTGGATTTATCCTGTATGGGACTCTATGTGCTTCCTGGGCTTGATTAAGTATTTCCTTTCCCATATTAGGGAAGTTTTCAACTATAATCTCTTCAAATATTTTCTCAGTCCCTTTCTTTTTCTCTTCTTCTTCTGGAACCCCTATAATTCAAATGTTGGTGCATTTAATGTTGTCCCAGAGGTCTCTGTGACTTTCGTCAGTTCTTTTCATTCTTTTTTCTTTATTCTGCTCTTCAGTGGTTATTTCCACTATTTTATCTTGCAGGTCACTTATCCGTTCTTCTGCCTCAGTTATTCTGCTATTGATCCCATCTATAGTATTTTTAATTTCATTTATTGTGTTGTTCATCGTTGTTTGTTTCCTCTTTAGTTCTTCTAGGTCCTTGTTAAATGTTTCTTGCATTTTGTCTATTCTATTTCCAAGAGTTTGGGTCATCTTTACTATCTTTATTCTGAATTCTTTTTCAGGTAGACTGCTTATTTCCTCTTCATTTGTTAGGTCTGGTGGGTTTTTATCTTGCTCCTTCATCTGCGGTGTGTTTTTCTGTCTTCTCATTTTGCTTATCTTACTGTGTTTGGGGTCTCCTCTTTGCAGGCTGCAGGTTCGTAGTTCCCTTTATTCTAGGTGTCTGTCCCCAGTGGCTAAGGTTGGTTCAGTGGGTTGTGTAGGCTTCCTGGTAGAGGGGACTAGTGCCTGTGTTTTGGTGGATGAGGCTGGATCTTGTCTTTCTGGTGGGCAGGTCCACGTCTGGTGGTGTGTTTTGGAGTGTCTTTGGACTTATTATGATTTTAGGCAGCCTCTCTGGTAATGGGTGGGGTTGTGTTCCTGTCTTGCTAGTTGTTTGGCATAGGGCATCCAGCACTGTAGCTTGCTGGTCATTGAGTGAAGCTGGGTGCTGGTGTTGAGATGGAGATCTCTGGGAGATTTTCGCCATTCAATATTATGTGGAGCTGGGAGGTCTCTTGTGGGCCAGTGTCCTGAAGTTGGCTCTCCCTCCTCAGAGGCACAGCACTGACTCCTGGCTGCTGCACCAAGAGCCTTTCATCCACACGGCTCAGAATAAAAGGGAGAAAAAGTAGAAAGAAAGAATTAGTAGAAGCAGAAAGAGAGAAAGAAAGAAAGGAGGGAGGGAGCGAGGGAGGAAGGAAGGAACGAAGGAGGGAAGGAAGGAAAAAAAAAAGGAGATAAAGTAAAATAAAATAAAGTAAGATAAAATATAATAAAGTTATTAAAATAAAAAAATTATTAAGAGAAAAAAAAAGAAAAAAAATTAAAAAAAGCAGACGGATAGATCCCTAGTACAAATGGTGGAAGCCAAGCTATACAGACAAAATCTCACACAGAAGCATACACATACACACTCACAAAAAGAGGAAAAGGGAAAAATATCATAAATCTTGCTCTCAAAGTCCACCTCCTTAATTGGGGATGATTCGTTGTCTGTTCATGTATTCCACAGATGCAGGGTACATCAAGTTGGTTGTGGAGGTTTAATCCGCTGCTTCTGAGGCTGCTGGGAGAGATTTCCCTTTCTCTTCTTTGTTCTCACAGCTCCCAGGGGCTCAACTTTGGATTTGGCCCCGCCTCTGTGTGTAGGCCCCCAGAGGGCGTCTGTTCTTCGCTCGGACAGGACGGGGTTAAAGGAGCCACTGATTCGCGGGCTCTGGCTCACTCAGGCCGCCCATTGGGGCAGCTTCCCCATTTGGTTTCAGACTCATTTCCAGAGAATGTGCATGCTTATAGTCACATGAAAAGGCAAGTCTAATACATCATTCCTATTTTGTTAACTAAGGTAAACAAATAAGTTTGGGTTTTTTTTTTCTTTTTTTTGAGTGTGAGGAAATGAACTACAGTAGTTTAATGAAACCAGGGGTATGTAGCACCTTGGGAGAAGGGAAATTGATTTTTAATAGGTAGGGATCCCAAGAGCAGGAAAAAATGAATGAGGTTTATATGGAGTGAGGCTGACCTATCCTACCTGATCTAAGTTAAGTTTCATGAGAGATCCAGGTGAGATATTTCCTGATTATGTTCTAATATCACCTCTAGATTTTTCCCTGACCATTTTAATACTCTCTTCAACTACTCCAAAACCACTTACTATCCTCTCAGTTCTCAAATCAGCCCATGGTTGTCTCCATTTTATTTTCACTTTCTTTCTTCTATTCTCCTTTACTCCTTTTGCTTCTTCCATGTGTGCCCTTGTCTAAGTGTTTATAGAAAATACATATGTAGTTGTGTATATGAATATATATATCTATATAAATGATGAAGTGCAACTTGTAAGCACTGAATAAATGTTTTGAAATAAATAAACGAAAGTAACATTCAATAATATTTTGCAATTGGTTGAATAATACTTGCTATTTCTGTTTTCAACTTAATGATTTAACTGATCATTGATGTGTTCAATAGTATATCAAAGTAGAGCATGTCATAATGCCAGTCTGTATACTAGCTATCCCTCAGGGATTAGTCAACTCCTTCATTCATTTAGAGCATATTTATTGAGCACTTAATGTGTGTCAGGTACTAGTTTTAGGTACTTGGGCATCATCAGTGAACAAAACAGACAAAAATACCTGCTGCATATAGCCTACAGTCTAGAGGAGAGAGACAGGCAATAAATGACAAATTAATTAATTCACTAACTAGATGATATTGTATATTAGAAGGAAATGCATGCTTTGAAATATAGAAATAGTAGATGTTCTGTGCATGTGTGTGCGTGTGCGTGTGTGTGATTGGAACAGGTTGCAGTTCTAAATAGAGAGGACCTAGTGTTGGTCTTATTGAGAAGGAGATGTTTGAGAACCAAAGAGAGCAAGTCAGGTACTGAACCAGACTGATCTTTTAGGGCCCCTCAAATCTCACTAGAAAGGTGATACTTATTCTGCCTATGTGTAGAGTTGGTCCGATTTGTATACCACGTCAGGGTTAAATCCAAAGGGCACCATTACTTTCTCTTGTTGAGAGTCTGATTCATCAATAGAAAACAGAAGCCTTAGAGAGGCATTAGTTCTTGTGCTATTGTGTAATATTTGGGAAGACAGCTTTTACATTGGCAATACCTTCATACATTCCAAAAGCTCAAATTTCAGATATATAGCATATGGCTATTAGAACATAAAAATGCACCTTGGCCTGCACTATGTAGTTCTCCAGAGAATCTAACTTCACAAAATGAAGTGGTCTGGAAATGAGGACAAGTATCGAGTGCTCAGCCAAAATATTTCTCTGGTGACATAAGAATTAGGGAGCCAAGAACTGCATCACCCACTCCAGATTTCTGGCTTTCTCCCAAGAGTTTAAACATTTGTTTCCTGAGAAATACCACAAATAATTTCTTGGCTTCTGGACAGGATACCACAAAGCTAAAACCGCACTGCTCTTATTTTGTGAGCTTGAATTAGGACTTTTACATTTTTTTAATTTAAATTTTTTTGCACTGTGGTTATACAGCTATATTTTGGATAATCTGGGTGATTGCTTAATATTATTCTGGCAGATAAAATCTTAGGTAATGAGCAGATACTATAGACCCCATGTAAATTCTAAATACATTCTAAAGGGTTTTAGAGTGTAAAACATAAAATGAGAAGCTCAAATCTAGGCAGGCCTTACCAGAATTCTGAAGCAAAGCATTTACCTAGAAAAACAGAAAATAGGTCACGGGACATAAGAGATGTGTGCTCTCAGGGGAATGTTGAAAGAACAGTATTCATCAACCCAAAGAAGAAAAGCCTGAGGGATAATTTAATAATTGTCTTAAAATATCAATGACTCAGATGCAGAGGGTAGTCAATAGTCTCTTTATTCTTAGATGATTAAGTAAACTTAAGAAAGGGCAAGGGAGATTTTTGTTAGACCCTTAAGGAGGAATCTTGATTGTGAAACACTGGAAATGGATTCTGAGGAAAGTAGTGGAATCTTCTCTCTAAAGAGGTTTATAAATAGGAGAAAGTCTCACTTGTCTATGATGGTTTGAATGTAGCAGCAAGACCTAGCGACCCTAAGGATTCTTCTGTAGTACTACATTTGGTACACTAGCTCTTTTGGAATCATGTTGTCTTTATATAATGTTGGAGTGTGCTGGCATGATTTGCATTTAAAGTATTGGTTAAGTGATATTTAAAAAAAAAATCTTCTGTAAACAAGTTATAATCTTTAGTAGTTTCCTCTCATTTCAAAACATAATGATAGTGTGAGTAATATCTCAGTATGTTTCTTTACGGTATCAGTAATAATTATTTCACTGGTGATGATTAGTATAAATATTACCCATTCTTCTTGGAAGGAGGGAAAATAATGTGAACTGTGCCAGTCCACACAAGTTCTGTTACCTTAAACATTTTGTAAAAGCAAACAGTATTTATTTGAATAATTTCCTTTCCACAGATATCATCGAGGTTACCACATTTAATATGTTTTTTCATATAAGTTCATTTGCTTTTAACCCATATTACTCTTCTTACACAGGCCTTGTAGAGACAGTTCACAAGAAGTGGCTGGGTCTCACACATTTGGAAAGGTAAGTCTTAATTTTCTTAAAATTTATAATAAACTTGTGTAAAATAAATGTATTTTTAATAAAGCAAATTTTATTTTAAAGTATTTTTGGAGACTAATTAGAGCTGGATATGACTTTGTAGGTCATCAAGCTTATTTTACTGTTGAAGAAATTGAGGTCCTGAGAAAATGAAATTTGCATCCAATGTAGCAGTGGTAGAATTATGGCCAAAACTCAGGTCCCCTAATTCACAGTCTAGTGCTCTTAATACACATCACTAAATCTGTCTCTATTTTGATAGTTATTTGTCTGGTGAGGTGCCATGGGTATGTGTATGTCTGTGAGGGATAAGAATCTGTTGGTCCATAGAAGTGTGACAGGCATATGAGAGAGAGATGACTCAGAAGAGCATGTTCTTTAAGATCGAGGGACACAGGAAGGGTACCATGGCAGAGGGAGATTCATACAGAAGATATTTCTTACGACTTTAGAGATGACCTTTGTCTTTTGGGACTCTTCTAGAATAAGGGGTGAGGAGGAGAAGGGAGAGATACTAATTTACCATGCTTGGAAATTTTAAAAAAAGGTTGATATCAGTTGATATCATGGGAATTTGACTCATATTAAATATCATAGATGATAGTTAAGAAATTAAATGTGGCATATATTGGCCACAACAAATCCTACCAAACCTTATGAAAAAGAATGTTCACAGCTGTTTAATTTTTTTCTAAGGAGTCCATAGTAAGTAGCATCTATGTAGCTTGGAATTAGAGTCTGTCTGTGTCATTAAGTATTTGGATGACATAGCAAATGACAATTGTCAAACAGTGTGGCATTCTAAAAGACTCATGGTAATGTGGAAGGCTAATGTTACTGATACATTAAATGAAGGAAAAAGAAGATAGTCCAAATTTACACACAGTCAAGCTACCTTGTCCTAAATAAAAACTATGTTTGCTGGACCCATCTCAAGTTCTCCCTCCCTGGACAACTCAAGTCCTCCTTCATATTTTTCTTGTGTGGCCAGAGAGGGTGGGCCAGAGGGAAGATAGGAAATACTTTCAATACTCCAAAGAGAAGATAGTGAGACCTGTTTATCATTTAAAACTCCACTTAGACATCATCCCCTCGCTGAAACCCATAGCCTGGATTTCCATAGACCCACATGGAAAAAATGCTTCTCTCTATCATAGTATTTAGTAGACTGCATCATATTTGTCTTTGCCCCTGTCTACCTGCCTAGACTAGACTGTGAGCTTCTTGAGGGAAGAAAATATATTTTTATGCCTTTCCCCTAATTTAGGTTTTCCAAGCTTTAGGAAGAAGTGGAAGTGATAACTGCTTTTCTACACTGGCTTCCTTACAATCCTTTATTCTATCTTCTGGGTCTCTGAGATTCTGCAGCCCACTCTGGCATATGGAACTGATAAACTAGGGAAGGAATCTGGTCATTGCTATTTAATGTTTGAGAACTTATAATTATCTGTGGATATTATATCCTGAGACACTCTGCTGCATTTTCTCCAAAGGAGGGGCCTCTTTTGTACCAATAATGGAACTTTAAGGATTTCTGTTAAGCATTTACAGAAAATTGTTCCTCTTACTTGAAAAAAAATGCAGGAGGCTGAGGCATAGTTGCCAAGTATGGGAATGAGGTCTTTGATGGCTTAGCAATTCTTGCTTTCCCATCTCCTTCCCTTTTGATATTTTCTCATTATGTTTATCCTCCCTCTTCTAGGATTTTTTGTTTCGTTCATACATGCATCCATGTATTCATACCTTCATTCCTTACAGATCACTAAAATGTAGCAGTCCTAGTCTTTGTACTTTGCAAAATACTCAAGATAAGAATTAGTCATACTGTGCAAATGTGAAAGATTAACACTTACCTGCTTCTTTCCCATACAGACCTCTTGAGTACTTTATGTGAATATCAATGCGTGCTTTAGAGGAAATAATTCCTGCTTTGAGAGTTTATCACAGAGGCGTTATGCCAAATTGGGACTTGTAACCCCAGTAGGTGGCAAGGGGGTAAATCTTGACAAGTAAATGGACAGATGGTGCTCTATTTTATTCAACCCCTGCCCAATCTTCTGATTAAAATCTTCTATCACCTAATTCACACATAGGCTTACTGTGCACCAGGCACATAGTAGATGCTTTACACATATTCATTTAATTCTCACTGCAATCCTGTGAAGTAAGCCCTTTTAAAGATGAGGAAAGTGAGGCATGAAGATGTTTAGTACATTCTCTAGGGTCACACAACTAGTAAATAATGGTGCTGAGATTCAAACCCAGGCAATATGACTCCAGATTTAATGTTCTTAGACACTATACTAAGATCTGAAACTTTTATGATTAATTTAGTATGTATATCTGCATTTCTCTTAGCTATTCTGTGTCTTCTTCTAAATGTGTGTCACATATATATGCTAGAGAGCAGCTCAGAACCAAGGAAAATGGTATGTAACTTTGCTCTCAACATTTAAACACAGCACACAAGGATTAATGGGGAATCTACCAGAAAGATCAATTGAAACTAGTAGTAACAGAAAATCAGTGCAACAATTTGGTGACACAGAATGAAGGAAGATTTTTTTTAAAATTATTTTTAACAGCTTAGTGAGGTATAATTGATATGCAAAGAACTGTACATATTTAATGTGTACAATTTGATGAGTTTGGAGGATTTTTTTTTAAAGGTGTCTTTTGGGTCCTGAAATTATGAGTCTTTGAACAACTTTCTCTTCAGGGAAATTTTCATTTATTGTCCCTTAGTTGTCACATGAGCACAAAAATTTTTAATTGGTCTTCAAACTTGAATAGAAAAGAAAGGAAATGAGGGGTTTAAAAGTAAAGAAGTTTCATATTTTAATGCAGTAATGCCACCAGCCAGGCAAGGAAAAGTTCTAGAAAAGAGCTTTGTAAGAACGAGTCTTATAAAGTGAATAAAAGACTGTGTGGCTTTTAGAAACTTAGTGATTAGCACTGTAGAGTTAATATTGCTGAAACTTTGACTATTTAAAATAGAAGTTAAAAGAAAGATGACTGAATTAGTTCTGACATGTTACCATGTGAGATAATATACTTTTGTAGTTGAGAATAAAGGACAGAAAGATTAAAACCAATGAACACCATTTAGTTTATCTAGTGATGTTTGATAATTGTTCCAATCAGCAAATGTTCATCTTTTTTTTAACGGTGTGGTAATTCTCTAGAGTTCCTAATTTTCTAGTTTTAGAATGACCCATGCCTCAACCTGCTACACAATCCAAATGGTCACCGGACAATCTCATTCTCAGTCTCAGAGCTTTAAGGACCATGTATATATCATGAACTCTCAAATTTTATCTCTAGTACTGAGCTCTCTGCTACGCTCCAGATTTGTGTATCCAACTGTCTACTCTGTATCTTCACTTGTAAGTTTAATGAGCATCTCACACTTATCATGTCCAAAATTGAATTCTTTATTCCCACACCAAGCCTGCTCCTCCCCCACTGTGCCTCCTTTCAATAAACGGCATCACCATTTACCTAGTTGCTTAGATTAGAATCCTTGTTGTCATTTTAGATTACCCTCTCTCTCACATACCCTACGTCTAATCCTTTAGAAAATCACATCAGCCCTACCTTCAAAATATATTCAGAATACGGCACTCCCCACCATCATAATGCAGGCTGCCATCATCTCTTGGCTAGAAAATTACAAAACTTTCTTGGATAGAAAACTGTTTCCTTTTCCAGTTTATTGTCTACTCAGCAGCTGGAGTTATCTCTAAGCTATAACTAATTTCATATACTCCCCAATCAAAACCTTCCAATGGCTCCCCATCTCACTCAGAACAAAAGCCAAAGTCTAAAATGGCCTGGAAGGCACCACACAAACTGCCCCCTCTGTCTACCTCTCTGACCTTTCCTCTTCTTACTTTCTTCCTTGCTTACTTTGCTCCGGCAACACAGGCTTCCTTGTCACAACCTACACAGTCCCTCATCAGGGCCATTGCACTTGCTATTCCATTTGCCTGAAACACTCTCTACTCAGTAATCTTCATGACTCCCTCCATCCTTTTATTCAGATCCTTCCTCAGAGAGGCCTTCCTGATCATCCTTTCTAAAATAGCCTTGTTTCCTCACTCCACCCATTACTATTTAGCCTCTTACCCTGCCTCTTTTTTTTATGGCATTTATCATTACCTAACATATTTTTTTGTTTGCTTGTTCGTTTATGATCTATCTCCACCACTGGAATGTAAGTTCAGTGAGGGCAGGAATTTGTTCATTCATTGCTGTATCCCGCTTACCTAGCACAGAACTCAATGTTTGTCAAATAAATGACTGACTGAATGAATGAATGAATGACGGTAACCTAGGGAGAAAGTAGGTCATAGTCTTAGGAAAAAAATAAAACATTTCTTTAAAGATATGCTGCCAATCTAAAATATAGTTCACAAATATTAGTGTAAAGTATCCAGCTGTTCTCTTTTCAGGTGATACAG
This sequence comes from Orcinus orca, assembly GCF_937001465.1. NCBI lineage: Eukaryota > Metazoa > Chordata > Mammalia > Artiodactyla > Delphinidae > Orcinus > Orcinus orca. The sequence continues at coordinate 100,090,710 of NC_064580.1, read as the reverse complement.
CCACTTTGAAGTCAAATGTTAATATGCAATAAATATGATCCATAAAATCTGTGGTTTTCTTCTAAATTAAATGCAAAGATTAATAGATGAGATGGTTTTGAAACCCAGTTTAGGAACTGTTTAAGCATTTTAAAACCCGTATGCCACTATTAGAATGACAACTTGAGAAAATTAATGTGTATTGTTGATCTTTATTTTTCCTAAAATTATGCTGGGCCCTGGCTGTTAGGAATTTTCTGCTGGCTGTCTGGCCTCCAGCTGGGACTTAACTTCCTAATTTTATTAAGGCTCCATACAAGGACACACATGTGTATACTCTGGTTTCCTGTTAGTAGTTAATTAACAAGTTCATTATATGTTTGTTCCTGTCTCAGCATTATCAAGACAAATAGGGAAAGATCATGATGTTATGGTAAAATTCTATATGATTGTTTCTCTGAACTCTTTTGATTGAAAACTTTATTTTATAATACATTTAGATGTTAAAGGGGATAAGTAGGAGAGTTGTAACTTGTATTCTCAGAAAAATTCGGCAGAACAGACTCATCTGGAGAATAGCCTAGTCTGTTTTAATGAATTTATGGAAAAAAAGGCTTTTACCACGTTTCATCAATTATTTTCAAAGGATTCAAATAAACTAAGGAGTATTTAGTACTAAATAGCAGTGTGATATAGTGGAAACTGATTCTTATATAGGCTGTTACTAACTAAATGGCCTTGATTAGGTCATCGCTGCATTCAGGGCTTTGGTTTACTTGGCTGTAAAAAGAGGGTGTTAGACTAGGATTTTTAGATTTGTTTCAGCATTTAAGCAGTATCTGTGAACATGATGCTTTCTTACCTTTGAAAGTAGGAATATCAGTTTTCATGATATGATTAATAAAAATTTTGTTGAATCTAGATAATGGGTACATGCAGTTTCATTATACTATTTCTACTTTTATATATCTTTGAATATTCTTAAACAATAGCAAACTTAGAAATATAATTGATGAATAAAATGCTTGATAGCAGATAATATGTTCAAACTGATCTTGTGAAGTCTATTTCATGTCTATGCTGTTTTCTTCCAGTGTCGTCTGAAACATTTATATAAAATAGCAGTTCCTCTTATGATCATTCCAGGGCAATTTTCTTCAGTTTTTAGGGAACTGTGCCAAGGTTCACGACCAGATTAAAAATATCCCCATGTACAGATTTTCAAGGTGAAAGTATTCCTTGATCAGAAAACTAACAAAAGTTTCTTACAAGCATCATATAATTTATATTGATTTGGCAACTCACAACATGAACTTTAGATTGGCTTAATTATCTGTACCTCATTCTTAAACCCAGGCTAATTTTTCCCCTCACCACCCTACACATTGCCAGGTCATTTCTGGAAGATAATATGGCAGACTACATTGCAGCTGAGCAATCCTGGGTTTAAATCCCTATTTCAACCATTTCCTTAATGTGAGACCTTGGGAAAGCTTTTAAACTTCTCTGAGCCTTAGTTATCTTTTCTATAGAATGGGAATGTCAATAGTAGTATCTACATCATGGAGTTATTGTGAGGACTAAAGAACATGGGTAATCATTAAACACACTGCCTGACAAGCAGTTTAAACCAACATCATCAGCCTATTCTGTCATTATTATTTTTGTCACTTAGTTGTTTGCATTATTAGAATAAAGCTATGTGTGGAGAAATTTTTTTCAAAAGGGAGAAAATATGGCTGTTTTGGTTACCTTCACTAGAAGCATTCAATCCATATTTATTGAACATCTGCTATACTCTAGGAACTGGATTTATAGAGGCAAGTAAGGCACACTTCCTGCTCTTAAGGAAATCACATACTAAGGGGAAAAACTGACATGTGAAAGCTTAGAGTCAGGGCTGAACTTAAAAGAGTGACAGAGTAGGCAATTGTTGGCATGCTGAGATTTAAAGGGAGCTAAAAACAAAATATAACCAAAGCCAGAAACCTCTGGCCTATCACTACATCTGAATTACCATTAGCATATTTTTCTTTGGAGTTTATACATTCTTTGATTTTTGGATTCCATGTGCAAATGCCTTTGGGAAGAGTAACACATTAAGTAATATCAATTGCATCTTTAAAAATATTGAAGTATAGTTGATTTACAGTATGGTGTTAGTTTCAGGTGTACCACATAGTGATTCTTTTTAAATTTTTTTTTTTGCAAATTATATCTCATTATAGGTTATTACAAGATAATGGCTATAATTCCCTGTGCTATACAGTAAATCCTTGTTGCTTATCTATTTTATGTATAGTAGTTTGTATCTGTTAATCCCATACCCCGAATTTGTCCCTCCCTCCCTCCCTCTCCCCTTTGGTAACCATAAATTTATTTTCTACGTCTGTGAGCCTGTTTCTGTTTTGTACATGGATTCATTTGTATTATTTTCTAGATTCCACGTATAGTGATTTCATATAATATTTGTCTTTTCTCTGTCTGACTTATTTCACTAAGCATAATATTCTCTAGGTCCATCCATATTTCTGCAAATGGCAATATTTCATTCTTTTTTATGGCTGAGTAATATTCTATATATACCACACCTTCTTAAGCTAAGCATTTGTTGATGGGTACTTGGCTTGCTTCCATGTCTTGGCTATTGTAAATAGTGCTGCTATGAGCTCAATTGCACTTTTTTTTTTTTTTTTTTTTTTTTTTTTGCGGTACGCGGGCCTCTCACTGCTGTGGCCTCTCCCGTCGCGGAGCACAGGCTCCGGATGCGGAGGCTCAGCGGCCATGGCTCACGGGCCCAGCCGCTCCGTAGCATGTGGGATCTTCCCGGACCGGGGCACGAACCTGCGTCCCCTGCATCGGCAGGCGGACTCTCAACCACTGCGCCACGAGGGAAGCCCTCAATTGCACTTTTATGAAGATTTATTTCTATGTTATTTAGAGTACAGAGAAAATTGCTATAATCAAGACACCTCAAAATATTATGGCTCAAGCAACAGACCAAAGGTGGGCAGGCAGCACTGCTGCAGGAGGTCATCCAAGGCCCAGGGTCCTTCTGCCTGTTGCTTTGCTATCTCCTAGTATGGTGACTTTGTCTATGTGGTCAAAGTTTGGCTCCCATTATCATGTGTGTGCTATAGCCTACTGGTTGAGTGAGGAGAGAGACAGAAGAGGACAAGAGTTTTTTTTTTTTGTCAAAACATGATCCAAAGGTTGCACACATTGCTGCTGCTTGCATCATTGTCTAAATTTCTATCATATCTTCATACCTAACTGCAAAGGAGTCTGGAAAATATAGTCTCTGGCTGGGAGGCCACGTACACAGCTAAAGGTTCTGTTACTAACAGGAAGAATAGGAGAATGGTTACTGGGAAACAATTAGGTCTCTGCCACAGTTTATCAGACAACTTTATCTTGATAAGCTTCCTGAAAGACCTAGGCTTTTCCTAATAGGGGGGTTGTATGAGTCATAAAGAAATGGTTAAAAAGACGGTTGACTCGTCTGTGGTGTTTTCTGACATCAACCAATTATTCAGTCTCAGATTTTCTAATACCAACTGGGTATCCTACCATTCAATTCAATTCTGACACTATCTGTAGTTAGCAAAGACCCCACAGGTTAAGAGGTCAGTCCATCAAGCCTGTCCCCACTTCAGATGCCAGTCGAAAGTCCCAGCACTTCTGACCAACTAGCTATAAATTTAGGAAGTCCTAACGACTCATTTCAGGTTTGATAGTTCACTAGAATGACTCAAGGAACTTGGGGAAACACTTTACTTGCTATTAATGGTTTATTATAAGAGTAGCCAAATGGGAGAAATGTATAGGGCAAGGTATTGGTGGGGATGAGGGTACCACAGCTCATGGAGTTTTTTTCTCTCTCCAGGCATGTCAACTTCCTAGTACCTTAATGTGCTCACCAACCTGGAAGCTCTCCACACCCAGTTGTTTAGGGGTTTTTATGGAAGTCTCATTAGTAAGGCATAATTGATTAAATCTTTAGTGATTGAAACTCAACTTTCAGCCCCTCTCACCTTCCAGGAGCTCAGGGGGTGGGGATGATAGTTCCAACCTCTAATCTCAAGGTTGGTTTCTCTGGCAACCAGCCCTCATCCTGAGCTAAGTGGAGGCTCACCAATCATCACCTCATTAGCATAAACTCAAGTTTGCTGAAAGGAGCCCATTAGACACTCCATTAACTCAGGAAATTCCAAGGGTTTTAGGAGCTTTGTGCCAGGAACTGGGGACAAAGGACCAAATATATCAGGAGCAGCAGTTCCCCCCACCCAAGCCATCTCGTCCTAAAGATGCTCACCTTTTTTACCACAATGCAGATAGAATGAGTTGTTCTTTCCTCTGAGCTCCCTTAGGTGCCAATGATTCTATCTTAGTATACTGTTCTTATCACACAGTACTATAATTATCAATAGTTTCTAGTTTCTATCCCTCTAACTAGAATGTGAGCTACATGAGATACTATCTAGCTCACATTTGTACCCCCAGCATCTAGCAAGGTGCTTGACACATCATTGCTCTGTGAACCGTTAAATGAATGTGAGAGGATAGAAAGCAGAGACTGGCACTGCTGACTTTTGGCAGTCTGTGTGTCTGTGTTTAAATGTGTTTGGTGTTAATCTGGGGACTAGGTCATGATGTTGCTGACTGTGTTTCCCAGCTCATTTGGATTTCCTGAGAATCTCAGCTCTGGTATCCTGCTGTTGAATCTGTGGTAATCTGTAGGGGAACTCAGAGTTCATAAATTAGCTGGTTTCAGAGTATTAAAAACTAGATTTGGGGGAACACAGGCAGTCTAGATGCCCTTTGTCTTACAGACCATGTTCTTTATAGGACACTGCTTTTCTGTATACATGTCAACTATACCAAATAACTTTTCAAGTCAGTTTTCCGGGGTGTTATTATTTTAAAAAAATCCCCACAGAACCTAAGAAGTTTAACATTTGCCTGAAAGTTTAAAAACTGTTCTCAGATTCAGAGAATTTTTTTTAAGAATGGGGTGTCTGTGTGTGTGTGTGTGTGTGAGCATATATAAACTAGAATGGTTATTTTATTTACTTTTTAAATCTTTATTTTTCAAATCTTTAATTTTCTTGTTCATGCTAATTTGATGTCTTTTTAGCATTACAAAGGAAATAACACTTTGGGGCATTAAATAATGCCTTTGTTGATTGCCTCACTTGAACAGCAGTTCAGGAATACCCATTTCTTGTTTTGATGGTCCACAGAGTGGGAGTTACTGAGCTTTACACAATGAAAGAGATATCGTGATCCCTGCCAGTAAGCTATTTTAGCGGCTGAGGTATCAGGAAGAATCCCAGCAGTAGCTCTGTAGGAAGAGCACTGGACTATGTGTCAGGTCTACCTAGGTTTTATTTCTCTTGAATTTTTGACTTCTGGAAGTTATTTAACCTACTGAAACTTATATATGTTCCTGCTAAAGAGCTCAGAGATAGTACTTGTCTACCCTAGGCCCATCTAGCTTCACTTCATGGTGTCAGCCTAAGAAATCTCAGTTCTGATATACCCCTGGCCCAATGAGAACCATTTTCTTTTAGCAGGTAGAAGTCTGGAAATAACCTAGTGTATGCTATGCCTCTGGAATTGATTTGGGCCCCTGGGAAACTTTGTAAGCATCAGGCTTTAGCATTTATCTCTTACCCCACCATCTGCTACTGGCTGTTTAATTGGACTTTGGTTCCAATCTGGAAGCTCAATTCTTTTTCCGTGTCTCTGTTGAAATTGGGATCCAGACCTAAATCTTTTGCCTAATTTCTGCTGGCCCCTTTCCAGGGACTGACAGTTGACTGCTTACAGAATCATTTGTATCATCTTGCCTTATTCTCTCAGAAGAATGACTTGACCCCAATTGTCCTTAGGAACTTCCCCACTCTGAGGCTTTGATGTACCTCTTCATTTCATGTCCCTTGGGTGAAATGAAGGGACATGACCCTGGCCTGCATCAAACGTGGGTTTATACACTTTTTTTGGTGTAGACCAGCTTCCAGCTATGGGGGCACCGTTCCAACTAGTCTTATCCCACCTCCTTTCTCTACACCAATCAGGCTTACTCCCAAATTCTCTCTTAGGAGTTGCAACATGCCTTGTATCTGTGTCAGAGTAATGAGTGCTAAGGTATAAGCATACAGGTTTCACTGGCAACTTCTAATGATGTCACTAGAAAGCCATCAAATAGGACTTTTAGTATATTAAAATGAGTTGTCTTTTTAGTTTCTTTCTCTTCACACCAAGGAGCAAAGCTAAGCCTATGCTTTCACTGATTAAGCTATCAAATCAATGTAGAAGTTCAAATCTAATCAACTTTAACATCTGAGGCATGGTGCATTATTGTTTCCAACAGCATTTTATTAACTTTACACTCAGCCCCCCATATCTGTGTGTTCTGCATCCACAGATAAGGAGGACCAACTATACTACACCATTTTATATAAGGGACTTGAGCATCCATGGATTTTGGTATCCGTGTGGGGATCCTGGAACTAATCTCCTGTGGGTACCACAGGATGACTGTATTTAATTTATGGTTCACATGTCTACAAATAAATGTGCTGTATTATTCCAAGGTATTATTATACTTTTATTTCTTTGAATTGTACCTCTCCATTATACTACTATAAAGTATAGTATAATAAAATATTTGCAAGGGCCAGAAAATTTGGGGGAAATAGGAAGCTTGAAGAAAACTTCCTGGAGAGTTGTTTTTTCTTTTTTCTTTTTTTAAATAGAAGAAAGTAAATGAGTTAATTGGAATTGTAGTCACAGGGAAAGGAAAGAAGATTTTGAATCTAGGTCTCCTATTTCTTACCATCATGTCAGCAAATTCTGATTATAAAATTCCTCACGTAGGCCTGATAAGTAATTTCTGACAAAAATGACTGTGAAAGAGGCAAACTAGCTGACATCTGAAAAGCAGATACCAAACTCCCTAAACAATTCTCAGTTTCTTTCCACTTTCCAACTTCAATTTAGGGGGAAGCATTAACTATGCGAAAGAACACAGAAAGAAAAAAATATCTTAGGTAAAACATAAAGTTAGTAATGGAGTGAAGACTGTAATCCATGATCCCCTCTTCATTCAGACTCTTTGCTTTTTCTTTATTTATTCATATATTTAGTGTAAAATATATCTTTGGTATTTGAGAGAAGCTATCAACTCTGAACCTGTGTTCCAAAGCAAGGACGATACTTTTTATCCATTGGAATATTAGATGGTATATAGACTGAGATCCAGTCTCAATTCATCCCTATTTCAGAATAAATCAATGATGTCACTTCATCTACTTTAGAAAAGCATCAAAAGTATCCTGGCTTCTTATAGTTTTGCATTGTTCCTGGTCATGGAGATAAAATCAGGGGTGGATTAAAAACTCTGTGGAGACTTGAAAGATGAGGGATGATTTGGTGTTGATCTGAGTTTCTTAATTTAATTTTATCTGGGCTGAAATAAAATCTTGTTTGGTTATGTAAAGAACTATTTGATAAACTTTCAATGGGAGAAAATATACATGACACTTAATGAATTTTAATTATAACACTGAGGATTTTAGAAATCAGGGAAACCTTAGCCATCATCTAGTTCTAATGCTAATTTTACATATGAGAAACTGACCTTTTCTTAGGGAAAATACAGAGGCAATTTTTGCTTGGAATTGAAAGTTAGACTAGATGACTTCTGAGGTTACATTCAATAAATTTTTTGAAACTGAGGCCCAAAGAAGTTGAGGAAATCGCCCAAGGTCACCTAGTTGATTGTGGGAAGGAGAGCCTAGAGTTGAACCCAGGTTTCTGGATTCCTTGTCTACTTATGACTCTCTTCCTCCTTAAAGATATTTGAAACTCAACACAGTGAGTTTATAGTCCTGGCATAGTCCTAGCATACACATACTTACCTTTGGATTATCTTTTAATTCCCAATGTGGTGAGTCACATAGTAAAATAACATTAGCATACTGAAATGCTGTATCAGGAACTAATTAAAAGGGAAAGAAAATCACTCAGATGAACTTCATGATTTCCTCTGAGTCTTTTGACAAACGTAACCTTGAATGCTGAACTGCTTTGAATGCACATTTTCTCATGACAGTACATTTGGTGGATAAAGCAGAGCTCCTCCTACATAAAGACTGCAGTTCTAAGGTCATATAAAATCCATTAAGTTAAGAAGCTGTTCAATGAGCAGATTTCAGTGATATTGCAGAAGAATTTGATTATAACTGGACACATTATTTACTTATAGTAAGTCTGGAACTTAAATTTGGGGGAGGGAGAGAGGGGATTAGAGGTAAATTGTTTTGAATAATTATTTGTTTCACTTTCTTCACCTCTTTTAAAATGGGTTCATAAATCTCTTTTGTGGCAAAAATTGTTTGACTTGACATAATATTAATTTGGGGAAATAATGTAATTTTTTGCATGAAGCTAATTAATAGGTGCTGGTTAATCAGTATAAATAACACTAGTGATTTTAATTTTTATTGTTGTTTTCTTATTAGCCTTTATTTTCTATACAAATCATACCTCTTATAAGCAAACCTGGTCCTTTAGAAATGGTAAGAATAGTTGCATTTTAGAGTTAAGAGGTTTTCTGAGATTGTTTTCTATGTGATTTTTTTTCTATAAGTGAGAATCTTACACTTTGCCATAACTTTTCTCTCTTAAGCTCAGAAATAACCATAGAGCTCCTCTAAAATGAATGATTTAATTTACCTTTATATGATATTTTGATTTAATTTATGGAACATGCATACCTGTATATATGGTGTTTTCATTTATTTGAATATTATGGTTACATATATAGTAGATTATTAAAATAAAAATGACAATTTTCACTGCTTTTGCTCTGAAATGAACTAACATTTTATACATTTGATGCTTGTTTTCCTTTGAAAGAATCCATAGTTAAGATTTAAATCTGACCATCACTTTTATACATTGCACTCATTTTGGATGCTTCCAGGTTAGCTTTCTTTCTTCAATATGTAAAAAGATATATAAAACCAGAACATGAATATGGGGCATTTATCAGCTGTTTTTGGTTAAAATTTTATTAATGTATAGAATTTTTAGAGCGTTCAAGACTTAACTGCATAGATTTATTATTATTAAGTAATAAACTAAGGACTAAGAGATCTGGGTTTTAGTTCTAGATCTTTTCCATATGGTCTTGTGACCTTAGGATGGACATCCTACCCGCTCTCCGTCTTTATTTCTTCATCTGTAAAGTAAGCCAGATGTCCTGACTCTGCCTAATGTTGTGAAAGGCAGTAGAAATGTTAAAAATGATTATTTAAACAATAGGATTAAACAAAGGAGAGACAGAACAACTATTGGATTCTTCTTATTTTTTTTTAATGCTAAGATCTTACCTGTAAGTGAAAAGCTGCTTTCAGGATATTTTTTTGAAAATCGGAGAAATATCACCTGTATTTTTCTGCAACTTGGAGGAGTGGGGGTGGGGTAGGTTGCTGGTTCCTTTTGATGTATTTTTCAGAGTGTCTTCAAAGAATTAATAGGAGGTGACTCCTGGATATGGGAGAAGCTGAAGGCAGCTAATAACAATTGGGTTATTATGGCCACTATGCTGCAGACATTTTATGTGAACTATCGCAGGGCTCCCCAACCTCTGGGCCATGGACCAGTACCGGTCTGCGGCCTGTTAGGAACCGGGCCGCACAGCAGGAGGTGAGCAGTGGGTGAGTGAGCAAAGCTTCATCTGTATTTACAGCTGCTCCCCATAGCTTGCGTTACGGCCTGAGCTCCGCCTCCTATCAGCATTATGGTGAGTTGTATAATTATTTCATTATATATTACAATGTAATAATAATAGAAATAAAGTGCACAATAAATGTAATGCACTTGAATCATCCCCAAACCATCCCCCCCCACCGCCCCCCCACCCCAGTCCATGGAAAAATTGTCTTCCAGGAAACCGGTCCCTGGTGCCAAAAAGGTTAGGGACCACTGCACTATCCCATTTAATTATTTCCTAAGCCCCAAGTATTACTGCCTTCATTTTATAGATAAGAAAATTTAAGTGCAGAGAGCTGAAGTGTCTTCTTTAGATCTGTGTGGCTGCAGTGTCTGGGCTCTTTCCATTATTCCATGCTGCTCCAAGAGTCTCATGGGGCAATACTAAGAAGATTTGGAATTATGTCTTCCATTCTCTCTGTGGGATCAAGACTTATACTGGGGAGATGGATAACGTGGAGTCACAGAGTAGGTAGGCAGGTGCCTACATGATATGATTTGGGAAGCAGTTGACAGGCCTGCCCACAAGTATCATCTTCATTGGCTTGTCACATTCACTTTTCCTGAGATTTTACCACTAAAATGATTACTTTGCTTGTTTTGTTTTTCTTTGCCAGTGGGGAGGTTGTGAGGATTTTCAAATGCACATACTCCTAGGAGAGTTCATGTATTTAGCAGACAGTGTGAAATTGGAGAGAGAGCTCAGATTTGGGAGCCAGGAAGACCTGGAACTGAATTCTGATGCCACCAAGTCCTAGCTTTTTAACTTGCATGTGATAACTAATCTCTCAGAGCTTCACTTTCTTCTTGAATAAAACAGAGATAATAATGTATATGCATAGGCCCTTATTATAATAATTATATTAAATATCTGGTATGGGTAGTTGTGGTAGAGTGGGAAGAGCACTGGAATGGAAGTCAGGAGACTTGGTGTCCTGCCATATGCTTTCATTCATTTGCACAACATCAGTCACTAATACTATTTTTAAGCTGTGTAAATAACAAACCTGTACTTATCAAAGAAAAGCATGGAGAAGAAAGTATATCTTCCCTAGAACAGTGATAAATTCCATTTATGCAGATTTTCTTAAAATAGCCAGATGATCCTTCAATACATGATTTCAAAACACGGATGTTGTAATTCAGTTTTCTCTGTTTCAAAGAACATGAATACACAGGGATTATAAATATTCAAAATATTAACGCAATTTATCATCATTTTCCTTTCCTCTATTTCCAGTACCAAATGGTAGCATAAATTCCCAAGCAGTGTCCTAAACCAGAAACAGGAATCATCCTAGATTCCTTTCTGTCATTTATCTTCAACCATCATTTCATACCCACACACATCACAGATCTCCTTCTCTAAATACCCATTTTCAGATGGAAGATCATGATTTTGGTGTTTGATATTTTGCATTTGAGGTGTGTTTGAGACTTCTAAGTGAAAAATTTGAGAGAACAATTAGATATACAGGTCTGGAGCTCAGAACAGTAGCTTGAGTGAGAGATATATGTTTGAAAGTCATTGGCATATAGATAGTAATGGAAGCTGTGGGAGTGGATAAAATTACGTAGGGAGAACATAGAGTCAAAAGAGATGAGGGCTTCAAAGAACTTCATTTAATATTAGGATAAGTAAAGGGTGAACCTAAAAATGAAATGAAAAGTGTGGCCAGAGAGGTAGAAGGAAAACTGGGAAGCTGGTGTGAGAAAAACCAAGGGAACAGTGTTTCAAGAAGGATGGTGGTAAACAGGTGAATGCCACTTTAAGATTGGGATAAAAAATATTGATTGGATTCAGTAACATGGAGGCCATTAGTTATTTTAGTGGGACATGTTTCAGGAGAGTCATGGATTGGTGGTGGGATGAAGGAAGAAGCTAGAAGGGAATGGAGTGGTGAAGAGTGAGTGGGAGGTGTGAAAATAGCAAGTATAGACAACTCTTCCTAGAAATTTGGATGTGAAGAATATGGGAGTATTGGGGCAGTAGCTGGAGACAAATATATGGACAAGATAGTTTTTTTTTAAGTTTGGGGAGAAATGAGCATATTTAAATGCTAATAGATATATCCACCTGATATGTATACATACATCTCATGTATGTTGAAAATATATGAGAAGAAAAAATTAAATGGTAAGATTTCTGATAATTGATCAGGGTTGGAATCCAAAACACACATGAGGAGTTTTACCTTAATAGGAAATATACTCCTTTATTATAGCAGTAGGGAAGGAAGAGAGGGTGTGGGGAAAATGTGGAATCAAGAAGATGAGGGAATTTCCATCTGATAGCTTCAATTTTGTTTTTATTTATTTTTTAATTTTTAGTATAGTTGATTTACAATGTTGTGTTAGTTTCTGCTGTACAGCAAAGTGAATAAGTTATACATATATCCACTCTTTTTTAGATTCTTTTCCCATATAGGTCATTACAGAGTATTGAGAAGAGTTCCCTGTGCTATACAGTAGGTCCTTATTCAATTTTGTTTTTAAAGAGACAAAGTCATGTGCTGAGATTGGGGAGAGGAGATGAGAGGATTGGAGATACTGGAAGAAGTTTGTAATTATTGTCAAGAATGGAATAAAGCTGAACAGAGACATGTAATGTTTCTGAGTAGTACTGTGGGTTCATGTGAATTTGAATATTATAACTTTATCATGGAACTAATCTATTGTGGGACTTATTCCTTCAGCACCCACCTTCTCCGGTATAGGCACAGAGAAAACCTGAAAGTTGGATTCATTCAAGCTTGGGATTTTGTTAGGAAGTTATGATAAACAGGCAGAGGGACAGCTTTAGTTTGGGGGTATGGAAACTAATCTAGATTGAATAAAAAAGGGAAGAAAGCAAAGTCTGCCAGATGGATTTGGAAAAAACAGTCAAGTCTTTGCAAAGCTGAAAAATGATCACAGTGGCAGTACTTAAAACGTAAGCTAGAATGAAAGAAGATTATGGGAAAATCACTTAACTTCTCTGGCTTGTTTTCTCATCTGTATATAAGCCATGGTGATAGACAGTGGAAGCCAAGTATGTTTTGTGTCTGTATAAATTTATGCATGTATCTCATTGTCTTTTGATAGTAAGTATCAAGAGAATCAGGAGGACCTAGGAATTTCTGAAGAGCATCCTGCCCACTTCTAAGGAATGAAGTAGGGTTGGAGGATAGGAAGTAGAATGAAACAGGGTTAGAGGGTAGGAGGTATGAGTCATTCTAACTTTCCCACTGATGCTCAGTCAAAGGAAGACAAAGCCATGCTTCTATAGGTGTGATTCTACTACAAGTAGTTCTCTTTTCTCTAGGTATGTTTGACTTTGCTCATCCAGCAGTGATTACTCTCTAACTATGGAATCAGCCATCTCCTTTATCTAGCACTTTTGCAGGAAGAACAGTGTACATTATTGGTGGAATTAGTACTGATTCATTGAGAGGAAACTTGAACTCCAGGGCATTTTGATAATAACCAAAGCATGTAGATGAACTATCAACATCTGGAAAAGGTGAAGCAGCATAGGATTAAAATTATGTGAGTGCACCATCAGAACATCATTCAGAAAACTGTGGCAGCAGCTTATGGTGGTGGGAAAAGTGCTGTGGTACCTGAGAGCAGCTCATATTAGCAGAATCTCCAGGTGTCCAGAGAGAGTTCTCTAGCACTTATTTAGCACAGTAAGGACTTTGAAGGCCTCAAAGGGGATGTTGGAGTTTTATCACATTGTGTTTTGTCACTGTGAAAAGTTTCTACTTCAGCATTTGTGGTTATAATATTTGCAAGTGGGGTGGTTCAGTATGATTTTTTCCCCCCAGGTATCTGGTTGGAGATTTTAGCCAAGGAAGTGCTACACAGCTTAAATGTAGCTGACTCAAAGCCTATGTAGAAAATGAGGGGTTGGACTGTATAAGCGCATACTTTGATTACCTGGAAATTTGGGCTTAAAAGATTATGAACTTTTAAAGGATTTTTAGGGAATTCCCTGGGGGTCCAGTGGTTAGGACGCAGCACTTCCATTGCCGTGGGCCTGGGTTCAATCCCTGGTCGGGGAACTAAGATCCTGCAAGCCACGTGGCGCAGCCAAAGAAAAGGACTTTTATACACAGTGCTAAATATGCCTCTATTTAGGTTGCAGGCTCTTCTTAAATAAGAAAGTGGTTTATTTTGCTCTCACATAATTATCTGGAGGTAGCTAATCCAGGGCTGCATGAAGCTTTACTTCATGAGGTCAAGGCCCTGGGCTATTCCAAACTTGTTCTGCCATGCCTAGGGTGTTTTCCTCATCTGCTTAATCAAAGATGGCTCACTACCAGGACCACATTCTAAGAAGCAGAGTGGAGAAAGGGGGAAAGGGAAAGGGGAGAAATGGTCTATTCTCTTTAAAGGCATGACAGAGATTGGAGATAACACTTCTGTTTATACCTCTTAGGCAAGAACTTAATGTTGTCATGGTAGCCTTCATTTTGTATGCCCATGTGCCCAGCTAAAACATGGGGGTTTCATTACACTGAAGGAGAGGAGAATGAATATTAGGGGACAAGTAGTAATCTCAGCCACACTGCCTCCAAAAAAGATTCTATCAATTCACATTTCTGCCAGTAGCCCAAGGAAAGCTCACACACTATAGTAACCATTTTGTTTATTAATTTTGCTTATATTATAAATTATTTAACTGTAAGTTTATATAATTTAATTTTTAAAGACTTAATTTTTTTAGAGCATTTTTAGGTTCACAGCAAAACTAAGAGGAAGGTACAGAGATTTTCCATATACCTCCTGCCCCCACACATGTATAGCCTCTCCCATTATCAGCATCCCGCACCAGAGTGGTACGTTTGTTACAAGTGATGAGCCTACATTGACACATCATAATCACCCAAAGTCCACAGTTTACATTAGGGTTCATTCTTAGTGTTGTATAGTCTATGGGTTTGGGCAAATGTATAATGACATGTATCCATGATTATAATATCATACAGAGTATTTTCACTGCCCTAAAATTCCTCTGTGTTCTGCCTAGTCATCCCTCCCCCTCACTTCAACCCCTGGAAACCACTGAAGTTTTTGCTGTCTCCATAGTTTTGCCTTTTCCAGAATGTCATGTAGTTGGAATCATCACTTATATTGCCTTTTCAGATTGGCTTCTTTTACTTAGTAATAAGAACTCAAGGCTCCTCCAAGCCTTTTCATGGCTTGATTTCTTTTTAGTAGAGTAATATACCATTGTCTGGATGTACCACAGTTTATTTATCCATTCACCTACTGAGGGACATCTTGATTGCTTCCAAGTTTTTGCAATTATGAATAAAGCTGCGATAAATATTTGTGTGCAGGTTTTTGTGTGCACATAAATTTTAAACTCCTTTGGGTAAATAACCAAGGAGCATGATTGCTGGATCATATGGTAAGAGTATGTTTAGTTTTGTAAGAAATCACCAAACTATCTTCCAAAGTGGCTGTACCATTTTGCATTCCTACCAGCAAAGAATGAGAGTGCCTGTTGCTCAGCATCCTTGCCATCATTTGTTGTTGTTGTCAGTGTCCTGGATTTTGGCCATTCTGACAAGTGTGTAGTGAGTTACTGTGGGGTTTTGTTGTTGTTGTTTTTTGGTTTCTGGTTTCTTTGGCTCTCCTTCCATAAACTTGATGGCAGGGAACTCTGTGTCTTGCTTGCTTTCATATCTGCAGCCTTGAGTGCAAAATGGATGCTCAGGAAGTGTCTGTGAAATGAAGATCTGGATAGATGCCTATGATCGTATCAGCACCAATACAGCAATCAAAGGCACAGGCCATAAAAATAGAAAATAGGGGCTTGATGAGAAGCCCCTAAAGTCATTTAACAAACATTGTCTAACCCAACCTGAAAAGCAGCTATCAAAAAAAGTGAGAAAGTAGGTGAGTAGGCAGACCTACCACTTAAAATTATTAGTGGATTCAGAGCTTTTAAGCAGATGATTATAAAGAACCAGTTCTCTTAAAGCAGGAAATTCATTTTTATGAAGGGCAATCAGTCCAGTGAAAAACAATAAAGCTCTGCTGACATACAAGTAAAAAATAGCCTTTTTATCATAAGTACTTTAAAAAAGTAAACTCACAAAGTTACAAAACTGGTCTAATCTTCAAGTAATGCATGGAAAATATTCTGAAGCCAAACAACTAATGAAAATGTATTGAGGGACTTCCACTGGTGGTACAGTGGTTAAGAATCCCCCTGCCAATGCAGGGGACATGGGTTCAAGCCCTGGTCCGGGAAAATCCCACATGCTGCGGAGCAACTAAGCCCATGCGCCACAACTACTAAGGCTGCGCTGTAGAGCCTGCGAGCCACAACTACTGAAGCCCACACACCTAGAGCCTGTGCTCCGCAACAAGAGAAGCCACCACAATGAGAAGCCCGCGCACTGCAACAAAGAGTAGCCCCTGCTTGCCGCAACTAGAGAAAGCCTGCGTGCAGCAACGAAGGCCCAATGCAGGCAAAAATAAATAAAATAAATAAATAAATAAATAGATTTATTAAAAAAGAAAAGAAAAGAAAAGAAAATGTATTGAGAAGAGAGAATGCTCCAGTATATTTAAAATAAGGACAGCCAGGAATCCAAAAATATATTTATTTCCACTTAATGGAAAAGAGAAAACATCAGTAAGAAAGAGGAAAAGAGGGAGAAAATGGAAAAAGAAAAATATAAGGAAAGAAGATGAGGGGCGTGTGGGAGAAGAAGCAAACAGCAAGAGCCTGAATGATGAAATAGGATCATCCATGCTCTGAATCTCAAATAGGCTGCCAATCTAAGCCAGAATACAAATCCTCTTGCCTAGAGATATGCACTTATTGGAGCCCTTTGGGAGTATGGACAGTTATATTATTTGATCCCTCAGTTTCAGAGTTTTCAAAATACAATAAAGGCTTTATGTTCCCTAGAACAAGAATTTCTGATATCCCTTGATTCTGATTTTCAATCATGTTTCTAGACCAATAGCCAAGTTTTTAAAGTGCCCTATAAAAATATAGTTAAAGTTGTTTCTGATTACTTTTGTTGCAGGAGACAAATTTAGAAGAAAAACAATGAAATCTCAGATTGCACATAGATGGAAAGTAAAGATGTTCTACAGTCTGGAGAAATTGCAGGCTTTTAAAAATAATATTTCATTGGAAATGTGACAAGATGGAGATACCTTTGTAAAACAATTTGAGCAGATGGAAAGTATTTGTTAATCACTGGTGAAACTAAACTTTGATAGTTTCTAATTGTCTCAGAAAAATGTTCTACCTTGGTATGGTACCCTTTGATAAGTACAATCCTAAAATACTCTGGCCTGCATCCCTCAAATAAGAACACTCACTGTTACTAAACAGGTACGACAAAAATCTAAGTAACAACAGGATCAAACCTTTATGTGAGATGTTCTCCATTCCTGTTTTCAAGAGGGAAGAAATGAGTGACTTCCTTCTAGCAAGAGAACCTTATGTCCCTTCATTGCAAACTACTCAAGAGAGTTATCCATACTCATTGTCTCCCTCCCATTCTTTCCTGAACCCACTTTAATCTGAGTTTTGCTCCAGACATTCCACTTATTTCCTTATCAATGTCACCAACTATCTTCAGTTTGCCAAATTTGTTAGACCATTCTCAGGCCTTATCTTACTTGGCCTATTGGTAGCTTTTGACATTGTCTATCACTTTATCCTTGAAACATTTTCCATACTTGGTTTCTGGGACACCACAAACTCTGGGTTTTCTTCTCACCTCCTTGGCCTCTCCTTAGTGTCCTTTGTTGATACCTCCTCATTTCTTTGGCCTCTATATATTGGAGGGTCCCAGATCTCAGTCCTTGGTCCTCTTCTCTTTATCTTATCTGCACTATATCCTAGGTGACTTTAATTAATCCTATGGCTTTAAATACTACCTATATACTGATGACTCTCAAAAATATATCCATAGCTCTGGTCTTTCCCCTAATCTCCAGAGTCCACTATCCAACTGCCTACTCATCTTCTCCTCTTGGATGTTAGTTAGGCAGCACAAACTGAAACATATAAAACTGAACTCTTGTCTATCATCCCCAAGCCCCATAAACAATTATTCAGTTGCCCATGACAAAAATACAGGCATCATCCTCTGGTACTCCACACTCAATCCATCAGTAAAATCCTATCAGCATCTCCACTGCTGTCAAGTTGGTCCAACTTACCATCAACTCTAGCCTGGATTATTGCTTCTATCCTTCCCTTCCATACAGAGTAGCCTTTTCAAATGTAAGTTACATCATGTTATTCTACTCACAACTGTCCAATTCCTTCTCATTTTACTAAAAATAAATAGGAAATCCAGTACCATTGCCCACAGTCGGCCTATCTTTGTGAGATCATCTAACCTTTTCTGTTTCTTATCCTACCATTGTTGCTATTCCTAGAACTATTAAGCTGATTCCCTCCCCAGGGCTTTTGAATGTGCTATGCCTTCTACCTGCAAGTTTCTTTCCCTGTATCTTCATCTGGTTCATTCCCTCACTTCATTGAGGTCCTTAATGTTACTTTTTCAGAGAGGCATTCCCTGACCACCCTATCTAAAATGAACTCTCATTACTCTCTTTCATATTATCCTGCTTTATTTCTTTTTGTGAAACTTATAATTATCTGATATTGTCCGTCTGTCTGTCTGTCTGTTTATTGTCTGTCTCCCACTCCAGAAAGTTAGTTCCAAGAAAGCAGGTTCTTTGTTTTGTCCACTGCTGTACCTCCAGTGGCTGGAACAGTGCCTGGCATGTAGTAGGCTTCCAGAAATAATCGTTGAATAATGAATACATGATAGAAATATTTATGTGTTTTTGTTAACATTCTTTTCCATAACTGATGGCAGTATATGTTACACAATACCATATTTTCATGTATTTACAGTTTATATCTTATGTACATGCAAGAGCATACTGGTAGAATAACATTGAAACAATGTAAAATCTGCTATTGTACATTTTCTATTCTGTTTTTACTTAGTATGGAGAGGGTGGGTCACACTCTATTACTGACTTCTAAAGTTGTTATTCTAAAGTCATTACTTGAAGTGAATGTTTTGGGTACACAGTGTTTGCTTGCTAATAATTATTTGGGAGCATCTGGGAGTGAGGAGAAGTGTGTTGAACAAACAAAAGAGATTGTTTTGCTAGTTCCAGAGCAGTGGTGCCTTTCAAGAAACTGCATTGCTCTTCAGCTGTGACTTCATTTGAATAGAACTTAAGGTGTATTTAATAATAAGAATCTGACCTATTTTAAGAAAGCGATGACCTGGTAGATTTTTTAAAAACGGTTGTAAAAGCCTGTTGTTGGTTTATTTGGATGGAATTATAAGCTAAAAAGCTCTGATCTGCCCAGTTTAGGGACAGATTCTGAAATGTGTAAACTGCTTCATGAAGGAACACTATAAACCTGTCAGTTGCTGTGGTAGCTCAAAACGGAATTCTGTAGCTTTGACAGTGCTTCAGGAAACTTGTCAGCTGGATGAACTCAGGATGTCATACAGGAAACCATCTACAAAAAGGATTTGGGAATAAAATGACTACTTACGTTTTACAGGATTTATTGAACATATTTCATAAATATCAAGAAACAATATTAGTATGTAATGTTGGCAGGGACACAAATATAATCATGTTATATATAACTGGATGTTAAAGTGGTATTTGTTAAAAAGAGATCCTACCTGTACTTCATTCGTCTGCAGTGATTTTCATCATTCAGCACGTGCCTAACTTCTTTGTGTATTTTTGTGGGAAATGACAGTTGACTAGGGGCAAGCATGATGAATCTGTCTGATTCAAAGTCCTTTTATGTTTGAAAGTACACAAAGTCATCTTCAGCATTCTTTATAAACTACTCCACTGCGTGAAATATTACGTGCTAGTTATTATCTAAATTAGATTTGACTCACCAACAGTTCATAGACTGATTGTACTATTATTGAGCTATGTATTGATCTTAAAATGTTGTCAGGCCTCAGGATCTGTCCCGTTCCAGAGGTGCTGATTTTGATGCCGAGTCATGGCTGTACTCTAGGAACTATGAATAGACATTTGTACATGTTGGGTGGTCTCCTTGAAATGAGACAAGTTATTCAGGAAGCCGGTGCTTTTGAGTCACATCCTGAAACCATGGATGGATACACACCAGATTAACTGATAAAACAGAAAGATATCCCAGGGATAACTCATAGGAGAGGAAATTGAGTTTCACTAAAGTGAGATATGTTAATAGGAGCATAGTCTTTAGAATTAGATATACACATATTTTTTGCTTAAGTTGTATGACCTTGCGTAATTTACTTAACCTTTCTGAGCCTCAAACAACTCATTTATAATACAGTATTGCGATAATAATAATTGTAACTATCAACGACTTAAATGAGCTAATCCATATCAAACATCTGGCACAGAGCTTGACACCTGGTAAGATAAACTATAGTCCCTATTATTATCATTTTCTAAATCCCCTGCCAAAGTTGGTGCTAGAGCCCAGATCTCCTAGTCAATGCCTTCTCATGTAAGATCATATAAATTTGTCATTTCACCCCCAGACAACATTTAAGCCTTGGCAATCACCCTAAGGCAGGGAAGACAGGGTGGGGCCCAAGGACATCCTCCTTATGTATATGCATTAGGCACAAGGCAAAGCCACCTCCTTGTTTTGCATTTAATGAGGCCATGACGCAGGTCAGAATGGCATCTAAAACAGAAACTTTGTAGCATCTGAGCAAGAAACTCTGAACATGAAAACAGTGGAGCATGCGCAAATAAAAATGCACAGGTTGCTGATGAGCCTGTACAACCTTCCAGGTGTGGTGCTCAACTAGTAAGGGAAAATATAAGGGCAAACAGCTCTTAGAACGCATGTACAGTGGCTTCAGGAGGCAAGTGTGCCGGAAGCTGATGCAACCTGGTGCAATCCAGGCCACACCTAAACCTTCCCCTCAAGTATTCTGCTCCTAATCAAAAAAACCCCCACCCATTCAAAGGACTAAAAATAAGATGAAAAGGGGGATCAACAAGCCTGTGGGCACTCCTCACTTGTGAGGACGCTGGCACTCTTAGCTTCTGCCCTAAATAAACTGCTTCTTTGTTCTCCTTGCTCCTCAGCCTCAGTGTGTGTGTGTGTGTGTGTGTTTATTTTTCCTTGGTGTCTTGTGTTCCTTGCCCAAACTCTTTTGGACAAGTTGAACAAGAGCCTGGACTTTTGATAAAGCTTTTCCAGTATCAACCCTACTTTTCCATTTCTCTCTCCTCAAGCATTACTTCTCTTCTATTTTCCCATTTTCTTTTTCTCTTATCCCTATTCTAATTGCTTTGGATGATATTTTTAGATATTTTAAATAATACAGAAAGTATCAAATTTCATAACTTTTTTTTTTTTCTAAACAACGGCAACAGAAATGACATGGCCATACTTCCTTTAGGAGGTTTTCTTAGAAGCCACTTTAGTGACATTGCAAAACCCCATTCATCATTTTATAATAGATAATTATTTGTCTTTGTAACTTGGTCACTGCCTTTACAAACAAAACAAGAACCTGTGGCTATTTCAGATACTTTGGAAGGATCTTTTTTTTTCTTTGTCAGGCAGAGAAGGAAATTTTCTACAAAACCGTATTATGTAAGGGACTGCATTATTAGCTTTACAACATATTTCTGTTCCTTATTTCTGTTACCTTTCCTTTCAGTGTGGATTGTACCAGCAGTGGAGTCTTGTTCAAGTCACATCACCCTCTAAGCCCCAATTTTACTGATTGTAAATATGTGATACCAACATTTCATGTCTGCAGATTTGTTAAAATAATTCAATAAATTCTTGGTAAACTATAAAAAGCTAAACAAATGCAATAGATTATTATTACTAAGACAAAGACCAGTAAAGGCAGCTACTGGATCAACAAGGGTGGTAGAAGTTAGAGGTTAATAATAAGTACCTACTTATCAACTGTGCACAAGTCAAGTTTGCTGAATTAGTAGGAGCAGGTGTGTAGTTTGGAGCAAGTTGTTTTCAAGTTTTTTCATAGTAACAAGGTGCTCAGAAACAAACCCCTTGCAAGTATATAGAGCAATTTACTATTCTCTTTCACTTTTACATACATTATCTCATTTAATCTTAAAACTGCCAGGCTGGTGTCATTACCTCCATTTTATAGAAGAAAACTGAGTTATAATTTGCTTCCAAACACATTAGTGGTTGAGGCAGGGCTGAAATCCAGGTTGATATTTATACTATTGTGCCTGTATACAAGCTCCTCATCTATATATCTATTGGCTTATTCAAAGATTACTTAGTCCTGTCAACTTTTGCAACACTGTGCTGTGAGTCTAAGTTTGCTTTGGATGGCTTTTAGCCCTACCCGTAACCTCCCCTATCTTGTGACTTACAGAATCTGTATCCTGGCCCACTGGCTGTTTCAGGAATACCAATCTATTTTTTTTCAGTGTGCTTGATTATCAGACAGGAAGGGAAGTGTTAGAGTTTCAGTAACTGTCTCTCAGTTGGAGAGGGGAAGAAAAGAGGGGCTGTGATAATTGCCTGTGATAATCCATTTCTTGAGAAACTGTATTATTGGTAAGTACCTGTAGTTTCTGCAATAATGCAAGGATTATCTCAGCCAACTCTTAGAATGAAGGGATTATGTAGCATGGCTTTGAAGAGGTGGGGAAGTGAGGCTGAAACCAGGAAATAACTTTAGGCCTGCCATTCCAAAGGAGATTCTTAGTGGGAAACTGTCTAAGTAACAGTGTTGTGGGAAACTGAGTGGGTAGAAACAGGAAGCTGTCCTCCACAAGGGTTACACTTGTGTAGTGGTTATCAAGGGTTCTGATACTAGGCTGTCTGGGTTCAGATCTAAGCTTCACCATTTATAGCCTGTGGTAACTTGCAGGGAGTTGTTTAATTTCTCCTTGTCTCAGTTTCTGGTCTTTAAAATGGGAATAAAAATAGTACATACATCCAAGGCTGACCAAGTATTATATGAGATTATGCACGTAAAGGGTTTAGCACAGGCTAGTGCCTGGGATGCTGGGAAGGGTAAATAAATAGTAGGAGGTATTATTTTCATTATTACAGATGTTATGATTCATCACTTGTACCTTGTGTCTTAGACAAGATTCAGCTGGGATAGTATTTGGTAAAAAAAAAAAAAAAGTGCACAATGAAAGATTATTGAATTATTACTCTGCTAAAAATGTGATGATGATAAAACTATGTGGTGGGGTTGATGGTATGGGTGGTGACAATAGGTTGAGGAAGGTTCGCAGGGAGCCTTCTGGTAACATAGGTTCAGGACAGACTCCTTATAACAAGAAAGTTCATTTGCTAGTCAGTGGAAAGCACTTAAGAGAGCTGGTTTTCAGTCCTAGCTCTGCCCCCAATAAGTTGTGTGAGCTAGGATAACTCACTTTCCTCTCTGGGTATTTCCTCATTTTTTAAAATAAAATGACCAGATGAGTGGTTGTTAACTGTGGACTGGGGGTGGGGAGTATATCAGAAAATGTTTCAAATTTTGTATCTCTGCATTTCCATCCCCCATCTTCCCTTTGTCTTCAGATCCCTTCCCCTCTTGTGAAAAACTCTGTCCTCTGGTAACCATATAGTATACAAAATACCTCATTGCACTAGTGACAGTCCTGTAACCCACAAGCCAAAGAAAGAATTGTCTTCATGTTCATTTGGGTAAGAAAGTCTAGGTGGGACACTAAGGTTGATTCAGGAATTCCTTTTGTGGATTTCTAGGTAAGTGATTCAGGAAGCCAGCTATCCCATTTCCTACCTTTGCTTAATGTATTTGGCTAATCCAGGAAGTGCTATTTGATAGCCTGAATCAAATTTCAGTAGCCTATAAATAGAATAGAAGCAAGGTATTTTTAACTCTTAGCATTTATGCTGTACATGACACAGGGCTATGAAATATTTAAGGAAAGAACTTTAAGATCTCTCTGAGAGGGACTTCCCTGGTGGTCCAGTGGTTAAGAATCCTCCTTCCAATGCAGGGGACGTGGGTTCCATCCCTGGTCGGGGAACTAAGATCCCACATGCCCACTAAGCCCACGTGCTGCAACTACTGAGTTCGCAGCCCACAACTAGAGAGAAGCCACGTGCTGCAACAAGGAGCCCGCGTGCTGCAACTAAGACCCGATGCAGCCAAAATTAAAATAAAATAGTTATTAAAAAAAAAAAATCTCTCTGAGAGCATTTTAAGGGAAGCCTGATTGTCTTAGTCTTTATAGGTAATATGAAAGGATTTCTCTTTGTCAGACCTATTGCCTTGGATCCAAAAGTAACCCGTCTGTTCACCTCAATCTGTAAAAGCAGCTCTATGGCAGAAATATGGCTTTCTGTTGACGAAACCTACTTACTATTTACAGATGCCTTAGAAGGCAGCAGTGGGCTGGTGGTGGGGAGGGAGGAATTGAGGAGAGAGATTCACTGGACCTCAGTAAGAGAAATGGCATCCCCTTATGAGTTTATGAGACATAGAAAAAGAAACAGCATCGTGTTGATTCAGCCTGGCTAGCTAATTGAAGGAAGACTTAAATGCTGGAGTCTCAGAGGAAAAGCTTTCATAATCCTGAGTCAAACGTGTGGGATCCAGCATAGTAAGGTGGAAGTGCACTAGACTGGGAATCTCATCTCTGTTCTACTTCCAGCTCTGTTACTAACTTGCTGTGTAATCTTGGGTAAGTCTGAGTTTTACTTCCCAATATATGAAGGAGGATTGGACTAGCATTGCCTCCAATATACTTGCTGGCTCTAACAGTTTGTTCCCAAGGTTCCATTATGTAATAATCGAAGCCTACCAACATGAGAACACTACAAATGGAACAGGTAAGATGAAGAGGGTGGAGCAGGGAGAGAGGGTCTGTCCTGCTTAATTAATTTATGTAGGAGAAAAGAAAGGTAATCCCTGACTGTTGGGGTAAGTGACCTTTAATGCTTAACTTCCTGTGAAATTGTTGGTTTTAGGAATATAGACTCAAAGAGAAGTGTAGAACTGCAAGTAGTGATGTTTCATTGAAGGGAGAGTATTTTTTGATTGAATGGATATGTGGAGACATGAATCCTTTTAGTTTCAATCATAAACTATTAGTTTAGTTTCAATCATAAACTATTATTCTTCAATAATAAAAAGATGAATAAATTGTATTCTGTGACAGTGAAGTGCTCTTTTAAGAAAGAGGTGGTAAATTCAGATTTGTCCTTACTGTATGTGGTGTGAAAATGGTTTGGAGACAGGAAAAACTGGATAAGGAGACCCCTGATGATGAGATCCTCAATTTAGGAAGGGGAGATTGGATGGGAGAGGCAGGAGTTGAGGCAAACTCTCAGGTTTCTGCTTTGGGCAACTGGGAAGATGATGGTGCCATTTACTGATATAGGAAATAACAGGGAAGAGTAGAACGGATAGGAGAGTAGAAGATGATGATGATTTTAATATTTGAGAAGAAATGAAGCAAAGTTCTGAGTTATCTGAGGTTTTGGTGTAGATTCTGAGCTTTGTCATTATTCAGATAACTTTCAAATCCTGGTCATAGCATATGATGTGTAGAAAAGTGTGTGTGTGTGTGTGCGCGTGTGTGTGTGTGTGTGTGTGTGGCGGGGGTGGGGGTTGAAGGGATATGTTTGTTTGTTTTGCTTTTTTTTTTGCTCTCATAAGAAGAATGAGACTAAAATCCTCCTTTCCAATTATTTTGGTTCCAAACTTGATTTTTTTTCTGTTTAAATGGTTCAAAGGGGCACAGTTTTCACAAGTCTTGATAGAAAGCACACAGAGAGTTCCCAAATGTATTTTTAGTCACATTTAGTCCTTTTTGAGGTATGATAAATTTAAACTGCTATATTTTTCCTTCTTAGAGTAGAAATTTGAAGGTATTAAATCTTGGAGAAATGGCTTTCATTCATTTGGATATCAGATGCCTGTATACCCTTCTTCTTTGCACAGCATTCGGCTCTACTTTGTCTTCAAATGCTGAGATAAAAGGTAAACCAAGAATGGAGTAGTTTTAAAATTAGGGATATTAACTGCCTTTTCAACCTACCCTATGAAAAGTGCATAACAAGTAGATGGCTTGTTATTGGAAATATTTCAGGGAGTCCATACACAAAAGATATGTTCTTACTAGTCAGCCTCATGTATAAGGTAACTGATGATAATAAACATTTTGTGGGATAAAAGCCAAACTAAAAGACACTTTCCATACCTTTCTGTGTAGTCTTTTCTAACAAAGAAGTTAATTATCCGAAACCTCATTGCCTGGTACCCAACTAACTGAAAACTTTCCTTTATTACTATCCTTAACTTTTAAGACAATTAGATAAATTTTCAAAATACAGAGATTTAAAATAAAATTTTAAAATAATTACAGAATTATTAAATCATGTCTAATGAACTTTTCATTGCAGAAGGTAATTAGAACAATGCATTTAACAAAGATTTCTAATCATAAAAGTTGAAACAATAGTATTGTCATTTCATCCTCAATAGAAACCTTCTTTATTGGTTCATGCAGGTCCCATTTCAAATCATTATTTGTGCCACCGTTTCTTTCTGTTGATTCTTTTCCTCACCTCAACAAGTAATATGAAGTGAAGTATTAAAATGAACAACAGGGCAGAAATGAGAGGAAATTGTTAGCAGAAAGGCAACATGAGGACAGTACTATAGTACTAGATTTGCTAGTAGGTTTAGTAAGTTTATAGAATAATTTGTTTGTTTTTATTGCTTTTTAAATCACCAGATGAGGGAGCCATTGCCTCCCACTGCCCCCACCCCCTCAAAATAAAACAGGCTGTTTCCTGTCACTCTACTCAGCTGCCTGCCACTTTTTCTTGAGCCCTTCCAAAGAGTGGCTCTGGTTTGCCATGTTCTACAAATACCTCTGAACTTCAGTTGACTAGAGGATTCAATTATCCTGAATGGACCAACAAGATCTGCCTGTTCTCCTAATTCTTAAGGCGCTTAGCCATAGTAGTCATATTTTATATTTTCTATCCCTTTTTTCGTGTGGGCCATGATGTTATTTACATATGGTAAACACAGGATTAATACTGACTGATTCTTGCTATGAGAGAGATTTAGGTAATAAAGTGTTCCCATCCTAGACTAAATTCTTGTCTATATGACCACAGAGATAACTCCATGTTGAATTTCTTATTTCCATGAAAACTTATTACCTAGCTTGGCTAAGTCACATTTTACATATGCAATTCCTTAAAGAAGGGACAACTATGTAGCAGTAACCTAGATTTTTAAAAACAGCTTTATTGAGATACAATTTAAAGGATATAAAACTTACCCTTTTAAAGTATACTGGGCAGTGGTTTTTAGTATATTCACAAAGTTGTGTAACAGCCACAACTATCAAATTCCAGAATAGTTACATTACCACCAAAAGAAACCCCAAATCCATTCAGTAGTGACATCTCATTCTCCCCTCCCTCCAGCCCCTGGCAACCACTAATCGATTTTCTGTCCCTATGGATTTGTCTATTCTGATATTTCACATAAATGGAATCATACAATATGTGGTCTTTTGTGGCTGGCTTCTTTCACTTAGCTTAATGTTTTCAAGGTTCATTCATGTAGCATGTATCAGTATTTCATTCTTTCTTATGGCTGGATAATATTCCATTGTATGGATATATCACAGTTTATCCATTCATCAGTTGATGGACATATGGAAGTAATCTAGATTTGGCAATCTTTGTCATAAGATACAGGATAAAAATTAAAATATCTTATTGATTTTTTTCAGTTAATCCTCCTCAGGATTTTGAAATAGTGGATCCTGGATATTTAGGCTATCTCTATTTGCAATGGCAACCTCCACTGTCTCTGGATAACTTTAAGGAATGCACAGTAGAATATGAATTAAAGTATCGAAACATTGGTAGTGCAAGCTGGAAGGTAAGTAAAGCATGCACTTAAGATATTGGAATGATTATTAGTTTTCTTGTGATTCCTGATGTCAGTGTCTACTTTTATTCCTGTATCTCAATAGCTATTATTAAGATATAAGCTGCATGCTAATGAGAACCTACTGTATAGCACAGGGAACTCTAACTCGCTGCTCTGTGGTGACCTAAATGGGAAGGAAATCCAGAAAAGAGGGGGTATACGTATACAGCTGAATCACTTTGCTGTACAGCAGAAACTGACACAGCAGTGTAAAGCAACTATACTCCAATAAAAAAAAAAAAAAAAAGAATATTCTTCACAGTTTTACCACATTTTCCTCCTGAGTTATCTAGGCATAAAATGGCAATTCTTTTATTTGTATTGGAAAAGAGTGGACATTTCAGTTATTTCTGAAATAGTAATTACAATGTCCATTGCATTAAATCAGCTTTTGATTGATTTATGACTCATTAAAGTATTGTATCATGGAATAAAAGTTCTTAAGAAAAAAAAAATAATAAGCTGCATGCCTGCTGCTATCTCCTGTGCATCCTGCAACATCTGTTTTCACCCCACCCAGTATTAAGTCTACCATTGGAAATACAGGAAAAAAGAAAACTTGGTCCCATAGAATACGGACTTGAAGAGTACTTACACATTTTACCATATTTCAGAGTTACTTATATACCTGTATATGGGTCTTATATATGCTACTGGGCTATGTGAGCTTTTGCTCTGTAGGAATCAAGCCTTATTTATCTTTGTACTCTCCCTACAGAACACAGCATGGTTCTGTGCATATATTGTATTAAGTGCTCAGTGAAGGTTTACTGAATTAACTATTTACATAGTCAACAAGCATGTTTATTCAAAGATTTTGGTTGTACAAGGCATTCTGTTACCTTCCTAATTCAGCTAGGTAGTTTCAAGGGACAATTCAAATCAAACATTCATTGTGCAACTTTTTTCTCCAAACACTCCACTAGCTAGGTATCGGTAATAGAAGGATAAATGATACATGATTTTAGTCCTTCAGGAGGTCGCACTTTGTCTGGCTTTCTTCAGTTACCTCCAAGATTTTATATGATTCCTGAAGAGTTCATATGATATTTGAAATGTGATAAATTGTCATGTAATAGGCATATGGTACATGAAAATTCTCTCTCAATTTCAACTTGACGGTTATAGCTCAAAAGTTCCTCCCATAGAGCCTTTTTTTTTTCCCAGAATTTTTTTTAATGAGATGCTAAGATTCAAATGATCTCATCAAATGATATAATATGCAGAAGTGAACTCTGCCAGAAATATATCTGGGACATTTTATCAGATAATCATCAGGAATTTCTTAGATATTGGGAACTCTCCAGGGTGTTAATGACTTTTTAGCCTTATTAATGTGGCTCATGATACCATTATTGTTTTAAGCTTAACTTTGTCTCATCTTTTTATCAAACAGACCATCATTACTAAGAATCTACATTACAAAGATGGGTTTGATCTTAACAAAGGTGTTGAAGCAAAGATACACACACTTCTGCTAGGGCAATGCACAAATGGATCAGAAGTTCAAAGTTCATGGTCAGAAGCTACTTATTGGATATCACCACAAGGTTAAAACAAAGCTCTCTTTTCATATTTAATACTTTCAGAACAATCTATATGGGAAGTAAGTCCCTTAACCTTTATACATCAGATGACATGTACAATTGAGAATGTGGCACAAAAGAGAATCCTTCTTAGGAGTGGGTGACTGGCCTTTTTGAATTCTTTATATCAGCAAACACATGTGGCAAAACCTACATCTTATTAGGTTAATATAGTTCCCAGTTTGGGGCTCATATTAGTAAATATGCATGTGACTATTTATGCAACTGCTCAGAGCATCCTAGAATTATTAATTTAGTACTTTTGCATATGCTTACACTAGTACCAGTAAATAAGCCCTCAAAAGTTTTTGATTTTTCATGTCCCACTTACAGTGAAGTGATTTGCAACAACTTCCTTTTGGAATATTCCTGATTATGTTGATTGCTAAATCAAGTGGAGAGGTCAAAGGAAATGAAATAAAATTGCATAGTTATTTCCCATATGATTCATCGTCATGTCTTTCAAGCATTCACAGTTTTTTCATTTCTTAGGAAATCTGGAAACTAAAATTCAGGATATGGATTGTGTATATTACAACCGGCAACATTTACTTTGCTCTTGGAAACCTGGCATGTGTGTCCATTCTGATACCAATTACAACTTGTTTTATTGGTAAGTATTTTTATAATAAGAATTCCATATTAGGAAGATATCTATCAAAATTAATTCACAGTATGAGTAACTGTATTTTCATTAAATTAAATTCATTATATCTTTTCAGAGTTGTATTTATGATGAAGTTTATTTACAATTATTTGGGATTATCAATGGGAGTAAGTAGGTTTAGGCTGTAGCTACTAGAAGGCACTCTATGGGCGATAATAAGGAATGCAGTCATTGTTTCTGTACTGGATTAAATATTTTGTATCTTTTAGATAGATGGAGTTATAACCTAAAAAGTTTTGGCATATTTCATATTCTTGCCTTTTGATCCTTTTTCTGACTTCCCTACGTTTGTTAACTGTCACTAAGGCTTTTAAACTTACAACCATCTTGAATCTTCTATCTCCTTCATTCCTTAATTTTTTCATGGTAACATTAATCACCATAATCAACAATGACACTGCTTTGCAAGGTCTCACATCTGTTCTTTACTTCCCATTTCTACTGTAAGAACTCTTCTTCAGGCTTACCTCGTTCCACACCTGGATGATTGCCATAGCCTCCCAAATGATGGTCTCTCTGCTTCTAGTCTCTCCCCTTCCTATTCATTCTGCACACTGTAGCCAGATTTATCTTCCTATTCTTCTATTTTCATATGCCATTCTTTTGCTCAAAAACTTGCCGTGGCTACTCATTGCCTCCAGGATAAAGTCTAGGCCATTCAAGTCTCTGCCTCACTGCATCACTGCCTTTCCAACATTACCTTCTACTACCACCAATGTGAATGTTCTGCTCCATTTAGACCCATCTCTACATATTTTTCTATCCATGTTATGATTGATCTTTTATGCCTTTGTGTGCATTGGTACCTAGAATATCATCTGACTGTCTCTTTCACTAACCCTTATCCATCCTTCAAGACCCACTTGGTATTCAATTTCATTAACCCTTTACTGCTCACATTAGCTTCCGTTCAGTTTTTCTCTGAACTATTACTTATTATAGTTCTTAACTACTTATTGTCTAGATGACCTTTAAATTTTTGTCTCCTTCCTCTCTTAAATTTTTAAGAGATTGGTGGGCACAAACTATTTCTGATACTTCTCTTGACCGTCTCTGCTGTGCTATGCCCATAGTAGATTATCGCTAAATAGTCATTAAATGAATGAACCAAATGATGATAATAACATCGGTAAGTTGATAGACAAGTATCAGAACTTATGCATTTTTAAATAACAGAAAAAACAAGAGAGGACAAAGCATTACTCTTTGTTGAGTCTCAGGCACAAATTATCATGGTGTTTTTCTTTAGAAAATTACAATGTATAAGCAATAAGGTATAAGCTATTAACAATCTCCTGAGTACTGGGTTCTAATCCATATTATGGCATCACTTAACTTAGTGGTCTCGGGCAAACAATTTCTTGTTTTGGGGTCTCAGTTTCCTCATCTGGAATTGGATGGGTCAATTTCTAAGTTCTAATTTATTTTTTAATTAAATAAATTCAATAAATATTAAGCAATTATTAAATGCCAGGCATTGTTCTAGATAAAAGGAAGTATGAATAAGGCAAAGTCCCTGCCCTCTTGTTCATTGTAGCTCATGTTTAACATAACTTTATCCTCACCTTAGTAAAGTAGAGAGGAATAAATATTGACATTTTAGAGACTGGAAAATAAGGGTACCGTGAGGCTTTCCACTGGCATAAAGTAAATTATGTAAAGTCCAGCCTAGAAGGCAAATATCCCAAACTCTAACCAGGTGAACTAAACCAGAGAGTACAATTTTGCAGACTTGGCCTAAAATAAATACTTGGCATAAAGTGAATTCAGTAGAGTCCTGATATTTGTACCAGCACCTTATCAGCTGCTAGATTAGCCTCATTGCAAACGGGATTTTGGCTGCTTTTAAGATAATGTCAATTTGTATTACAAGTTATTCTTTAGGAAAATAAACCAGGCATTTGTTCCTTTGGAAATCAGTAGGGAAATTCTCCCCTAATTCCCATTAGCTTTATTACCGAAAAGAGGTTAACTTTCAATGATATGGCAACATTTCTTGTCTAGGAGAATGGGAAGTTAGATATTTACTTGCCAAACAACTCCTCTTTTTCTTTTTGAGCCCCTGTTGGCTTTTCTGAGGTTTATCTCTTGATGTGTATTATATCCTCAGAGGATTTTAATTCATTTTATTAAACATAATGATATTTTGTAAGTCTGCTTTTATTTTTTGTCAAAAAATTTTCTCTTAAATTTTAAAAATTTTATATATCTTTTATATTTAATTTTTGTTTTATATTGGAGTATAGTTGATTTACAATGTTGTGTTAGTTTCAAGTGTACAGCAAAGTGATTCAGTTATACATATACATATATCCGTTCCTTTTCAGACTCTTTTTCCATATAAGTTATTACAGAATATTGAGTAGAGTTCCCTGTGCTATATAGTAGGTAATTGTTGATTTTCTATTTTATATATAGTAGTGTGCATATGTTAATCCCAAACTCCTAATTTATCCCTTCCCCCTTTGGTAACCATAAGTTTGTTTTTGAAGTCTGTGAGTCTGTTTCTGTTTTGTAAATAAGTTCATTTGTATCATTTTTTTAGATTCCACATATAAGTGATATCATATGATATTTGTCTTTCTCTGTCTGGCTTACTTCACTTAGTATGATAATCTCCAGGTCCATCCATGTTGCTGCAAATGGCATTATTTCATTCTTTTTTTTTATGACTGAGTAATATTCCATTGTATATATGTACCACATCTTCTTTATCCATTCCTCTGTTGATGGACATTTAGGTTGCTTCCATGTCTTGGCTACTGTAAATAGTGCTGCTGTGAACATTGGAGTGCATGTATCTTTTTGAATTAGTTTTCTCCAGCTGTATGCCTGGAGTGGGATTGCTGGATCATATGGTAGTTCTATTTTTAGTTTTTTAAAGAACCTCCATACTGTTTTCCATAGTGGTTGTACCAATTTACATTCCTACCAACAGTGTGGGAGGGTTCCCTTTACTCCACACCCTCTCCAGCATTTATTGTTTGTAGACATTTTGATGATGGCCATTCTGAGTAGTGTGGGGTGATACCTCATTGTAGTTTTGATTTGCATTTCTCTAATAATTAGCGATGTTGAGCATCTTTGCATGTGCTTTTTGGCCATCTTGTAAGTCTGCTTTTAAATCTGTTTTCTTATTAAAAAATCTGTTTTCTTCTAATAAGTTCTCCAGTACAATAGAAAAAAAGCAGTATCATTTAGGATTATCAATATAAACCCCATATTTTCTTAATAGGAATCTTATTCTTCGATTCTCAAATCCTGTTCATTAGTCAACATAACCCAAGTATATGAGTAAGAATTCTTGCCTTATATCTGAGATTTTATAAAGACTCCCACCAGATTGTAAGCTCTGTAAAATCATGGCCTATCTCTACTTTCCTTACTATTGTAGCCCTAGCACTTATCATAGGATCTGGCACATAGTTGGTGCTCAATGAGTATTGTATGTTATTAAATGATTTTTTTATTTACCTAGTATCTTACAATAATTGAAAATTGAATACCATGCTACTAGAAGATATTGGTAAACACAGTTCTTACAACACTTCTTTTCACAGGTATGAGGGCTTGGACCATGTGTTACAGTGTGCTGATTACATCAAGGCTAACGGAAAAAATATTGGATGCATATTTCCCTACTTGGAGTCATCAGACTGTAAAGATTTCTACATCTGTGTTAATGGATCATCAGAATCCCAAGTTATCAGACCCAGCTATTTCATTTTTCACCTTCAAAATATAGGTGAGGTAAACAAACAACTTCAGAATGTTTCCAGTTTAGGCCATTTACAATTG
Source organism: Orcinus orca (assembly GCF_937001465.1). Taxonomy (NCBI): domain Eukaryota; kingdom Metazoa; phylum Chordata; class Mammalia; order Artiodactyla; family Delphinidae; genus Orcinus; species Orcinus orca. The sequence goes on along the minus strand of NC_064580.1, from coordinate 100,056,925 downwards.
ACCATGTGGAAGAGAAGAGATAGAGATAGAGATAAAGGAGATACCTACAGAAATGCAAAGCCAGAAAACTGGGGGCCAACAGAGTATGAGGAAGCACTGATTAAATATGAAAGTATGGAAGATAAGGAATTGAATGAGTATAAAGTATCATTTTCATTTAGAACTCACAATTTGTTTCCCAGCTTGAGTCTCTCTGCTATAAAGTATTTTTTTTTTTTTTTTTTTTTTTTTTTTTTTTTTTGTGGTACGTGGACCTCTCACTGTTGTGGCCTCTCCCGTTGTGGAGCACAGGCTCCCGACGCGCAGGCTCAGCGGCCATGGCTCACGGGCCCAGCTGCTCCGCGGCATGTGGGATCTTCCCAGACCGGGGCACGAACCCGTGTCCCCTGCATCGGCAGGCGGACTCTCAACCACTGCGCCACCAGGGAAGCCCCTGCTATAAAGTATTTTTGTCCAGTGTTGGTGATGGAGTAATTATGGAATCACTTATTCCAGGCCTCAATAGGCAAATGGGTGGATATTTTCTGAGTTTGTGTTCTCAGTCCTAACAGTTATGAGAATGACAGGTTCTAGGGTCAGCCATACCTGGGTCTGAATCTTGAATTTACCACTTTCTAGCTGTATGACTTTGGGCGAGTTACTTTTAACGTGTTTCAATTCCCTTATCAGTAAAATGAGGATAATAGAGGACCACCTCATAGATTTATTGTGAGACATGAATAAGTTTATGATGTAACATTCCTGGTTCACTGCCTGACACATCATAAGCTCTAAATAAGAATTAGCTATTAATAAAAATAGTAGTAGTAATATGTTGTGGTAGTTGTTTCTAGTGTTATAAAATGGAAAAATGACTGTAATGATTTGGATCATCTAACTTTTCTCTTGGACTTAAATGTTTGTCAATATGTGACTTATCAAAAAATGAGTTCCCCAAATAACCAGGTTTCTTAATAAACTAATCTTGGTTGGCAAGCAGCTTTGATTTTAATTCTCATTATAGTGAATAGTCTTGAGCCACCTAATTTATCCTGGAGGCTTCTGTTAGTAAGTGTCCCTAGCTTTTGATAAGGGCCACTGCTAAACTTTAATAACCTCCATGTTGAAATTATTTCCTTCTGCTTTTCAGTTAAACCTTTGCCACCAGACGACCTTAGTCTTACTGTGAAGAATTCAGAGGAAATTAACCTGAAGTGGAGCATTCCCAAAGGACCTATTCCAGCAAAGTGTTTCATTTATGAAATTGAATTCATAGAAGATGATACTGCCTGGGTGGTATGGATATTGCGTTTATTTGAGAAAATCATGAACATAGCCTTTTAAATAAAATGGCAAACATAAGAACCAAAATCAGTTGCTATCCACATGAAGAATAGAACATGACATGTACCTTAGTTTAACTTCCAGAAAACCAAATAATCAAATAATCTAGTGGACAAAAGAAAGATGCTTGCAGTCTGAAAGTATTATCAATCAATTATACCAATTTTAAAGCTACATAGGTCCTTAGAGATAATCTAGTCACTTGTTTCCAATATTATGTCAAAAAATTAAAGTTGTCAAGCACATGCATAAGACGGATTGCGAAGAGGCCTCATGTAAAAAGAACACAAAGCAAGAAGCACAAACAAACATAAAAACCACTTCTTGAGGAGCAACTATCAGGTCAAAATCAGAATAGAGCCTGGCAGGGCTACCAGAGAATTGCTTGTAGCAGGGAAGAGAGGATAACTGGGGAAGTAAGCCATGGTTCCAAGACTGATTACCCCCCAGCGCCAGCAATGTGATGATGCCTTTAGCCCCACTGCGTTATATGTTAATTTTATTCATTGGTTTCCAACTTAGGGAGTGGTGGAGACAAGTAGGTGAGCCATTATTTCTAATCAATTCATTTCACTTACAGATGAGAAAACTGGGAGTTGAATATATTTACAAGTCCCAAGGAAGTGAGTTGACTTACAATCAAATTACACAGCTAGAACTAGAATCCAGATCTTATTCCCAGTCCACTTTAACCTACATTACATTGTGCTGTCTCCCAAGAAAAGTTACAACAAAAGAAAAGCTGGTATTTTGGATGAGAAACACTCTTCAGCTCTTTGAGATGCAAAATTTAAGTAATCACTTCAGTGATTTTTTTTCTTTTGGTTGTTTTGAGATCATCCAGCCTTGTGTATTCTCATATTGGAAGGGGTAGTTTCATGCCAAGCCCTGAGCACTATTACACTGGTCTTATGATGATTAACCAAAATAAGAATAAGGGAAAAAAGAAGCTTTGTGTATATGAACTCTACAGTTTCCATAGAAACAACATTCACATGATGACTCTTTTTGCTAACTCAGTATATATAGCATTTTCCAATTTATGGAATCTGGGAAATTTGACACTAATCCAAAATGGGTGTCATAAGCACCAAAACTACCTAGGAACTTTGCCCTGTCACACATGCCCTTTACTACTAGTAATCCATTATCACTATAGAAAAAAATTTAAATATAAATAAAGAAGAAAAATGAAAAATAAAACACCATACAGAGAGATAACCACTGTTAGGATTTTGGTATATACCTTTCTAGTCATTTGATGCATTTCTTTCATGTAACAAAACCCACTTAGAAAATGACAAATCAAATGGGGTGTGGCTAGCTGCAGTTAGATCAAATAATGATATCTCATTTTTACCTTGGCTTTCAGACTACCACAGTTGAAAATGAAATAAACATCACAAGAACATCAAATGAAAGCCACGAATTATGCTTTTTAGTAAGGAGCAAAGTAAATATTTATTGCTCAGATGATGGAATATGGAGTGAGTGGAGTGATGAACAATGCTGGAAAGGTATAAGATAAAATAACAGTAACTAGAGTATTTCTAGCACTGTTTGAGGAAGAAGATGCCTTACTGGATGTCATAGGTCACTACAGTTCAGTGACACTGGTTATGAAGGTCATAGGGTCAAATCTTCATTATTTTTTTATTGAAGTATGAGTTATAGGTGTACAATATAGTGATTCACAATTTTTAAAGGTTATATATACTCCATTTATAGTTATTATAAAATATTGGCTATATTCCATATTTTTATAGATGTCTATAACATTAATTGAGCTGTATCTTTTCCACATTCCAAGAGTTAATAGATTCTGTTTGATTCTTCCTACTTTCATTTGACAAACTAATCTTACCTGTTTTGCCTTGATTTTACTAGTGGATTACTTTCCAGTGGTAGTCTTAGCTCCAAAGTATGGTGGCACTATTCTTGAGCTTCTTATATACTAACTAGATGTTAACCAAATCTGCGTGTATTAGTACCAATTGTAGTCGTACATTTACTCTGAAGTTTTACTTACAAGTATATATGTACTTTATCAGAATCTTGACATTATTGTGTGCCTTCTTTATATGGTTTGAAAAACTATGTGCTCATTATTCAAATTTTTTATAGTCTGTGCCTTTTCCCTATTGAGAGTTAAAGGAATCCATTTATACAATTTTAGAAAGAAGGAACAATCATAAAATATGTTGACATGGTTATTGAAGAAAATATATTTAAAAAAGAACAGTAACTAAACTATTGGCTAGCAAAATAATTTTCTCTCAGTGTATTTTGTAATTATGGAAGTCAAAATACTCTTGCATATAGTCTATAAACAGAGAAGATAAATTAGCAATCACCACAATCGAACATAGATTTATGGAAAATCTAATGTTCAGTTTTAACTAGTTTAAGAGTCTTGTTATAGTTCAGTCATCAACATCTTGTTTTTCTGACTGTCAGTAAAGAGAATATGCTAGTTCTTTGCGGGGAAGCCTATTTTAATCAATATTTTCCTATGCTTTCAATTTTCAAGAGAACAAATCTTAAAGCAAGGATAGGTAGCATACACTTGTTTTTGAGTGTCTGGTACTGTGCCTAATGAATATTTTTCTAATTAATATGTCATCATTAGTAAAATGAACATTCCGTTCACTTCCAACACTGATTTAAAGTGACTTATGATAAAAGACATGTTTAAATTAAATATATTTGGGATTGACGTGTACACACTGCTATATTTAAAATAGATAACCAACGAGGACCTACTGTATAGCACAGGGAACTCTGCTCAGTACTCTGTAATAACCTAAATGGGAAAAGAATTTGAAAAAGAATAGATACATGTATATGTATAACTGAATCACTTTGCTGTACACCTGAAACTAATACAACATTGTTAATCAACTAGACTCCAATATAAAATTAAAAATTAAAAAAAGAAAATAAACTTTCATAGAAGACAAAAAATAGCAATATAAACTAAAAAATCTTGAGAATGAGGCAAAATATTATTGTACTTCACAGTATACTGGCTTTATCAATAGAAAATATTAATAGTTGTTTGAAATTGAAGGAGATTAACTCAGCATTGTTCTTTCACATAAAGGTATATAAATACATATACAGATATAGATGCAAACATAATGGCATTTCTATCAATCATCTCCTTTTATGTTGTTCCATTATAATAGAATTTGTGTTTGACTGTAATCTCCCTATTAATATAGTGGTATCATTGTTCTCTTTCATACACGAAATATTTATTAAGCACTTACTATGTGTCAGACTCTTTCAGGCACTGGAGATATAGCAGTAAAAAAAAAATCCTTGTCCTCATGGAATTTATATTTTATTCCCAAGTTGAGTAGAGATAGACAATAAATAAAGAAGCCAAATATATCATATAATCAGGGCCATGGAGAAAAAATAGGAAGAGAGAGGAAGAACTCAATTAACTAAAGATATATGGAATCAGAAAGAATACTTACTTGTACTGTTTTTCATTTTTGTCACTAATATAAAAAATCTGGAGACTCTGTGGAACTGACATTGAGAAAGTCATGCCCTGAATTATATCTTGTTATTATTCAGTGCATGGTTTAAAGTAGATATGGTGAGTTTTTAGGCATATCCTCAAAATATACATCCTTTTATGTATTTTATATGCAATCTTTTTTTTTAAATTGAAGAATAGTTGATTTACAATGTTGTTTTTTTGTTTTTTGTTTTTGTTTTTTTAATTTTTTTAAATATACACTTAACCATGTTATTTATGACAGATTTCTTTTGCCCAGATGGGTATCTCTTGGTAGAATCTTAATAAATTTCAGATTAGGAACAACGACTTTCCTGAGATGCATGTGGTCTTTAGTTCTTTTGGACATTTCTTATTGGATGTTTTAAGTTATAGAAAAATAGCACAATAATTTTTTTTGGAAATGACTATAAGATTAACTCTACTGAAACTTCACAAAAGAAGCCTGTTTTCCCACTGTTAATTTTGCATGCCAAAAAACTTACGTTATTAGTCATTTCTCTGGATCATATCGTTGCAATTCTTAACTGAACTGAGCCTATGAATTTGGTAATTTTCTAGTAGAAAATAAGATCCCAAGGGACTAGGACAAAGAAAAATGTGGGGTTGGAGGTAGGTTTGAGTATAGATATAGGCCTAGGATTCAAAGTGTTCCATAGTATTTCAAAACATGTGGGAGATACTAGTTTTAGAAGGACAAGCTTTGTGTACTTTTTAAGTTTATCTAGTGATTGCTCATTTCTTGCTATGCAGACGAACCATTAAAACTTCATCCCTAAAAAAAGAAAAGAAAAAAAAGAAGAGAAAAACCTCATCTCTTTAGGATCCAGAATGTGAGGCAACTTTAAAAACATGACCTTTAAAGACTAGCTCCATTATTTGCACTGAGACTTTTATTGAAGACCTGCTTTCACTCACTACATCATTGTATGATATAATGTAAACATTTGAGTTATTGAGAGTTAAGAGATACATACACAAGACATGTTTATCTAATCACTTGGCTAATGTTTTATCGTTTTGTTATTATGAAAAATTCGCAAGGTCAAATTTTAAACAAAATCATATAAGAAAATAAGAATGGGGCTTTAGGTAGTTATTTTTCTAAGCAAAATAAAGAGCTGTCACAGTTCAGTAAAGTAGTACAGCAAAAAAGTGCACAAATGAAAGGAATGCTGTTCTCAAGCATCACTATGGTATCTAGCTACTGGCAAATATGGCAGAAGTTGCCAAGTTTGACTCAGTTCTTCACCATTTACTAGTTTACTTATAGAATAATTCAGTTTTTAAAATAATTGTACACATCTAACCCTTCCCCCCTTTTTGGTGATTTTAATCCTAGGTAACACATGGAAGGAAACCTTAATATTTTTCATGATACCATTGGCTTTTGTCTCATTACTTGTTTTGTTAATAACTTGCCTTATTTTGTATAAGCAAAAAAGTTTGCTGAAAACGGTAAGTTGTGTGACATTACAATGTTTAGTCTGAGATAGTAGATAAAAAATATTTTGCATTTAGAACTGATGGGCCTACATTTTATAATTTTGCCTGTACACTGTGAGTGTTCATTGATGTTGTGTAGACTATGATAAAGTCTTCAGGGAAAGTACAGTCATTTAAAAAATCAACCCTAAAAAGCTACGTTTTGGGGTGGATTTACTTTTGAATGGAATATAAGAATAATGTTGTAGAACATGAAACACTATTTACCTCTAGATAAAGGAAAAATATGAGAATTACAGGAGAAAAGCAGGATTGGGGAAAGGAAAGAGTGACTTAAAATGGACATAGACTGAGATATACTACTAGTGTGCCACAGGCAAAAGATCACAAAGATTAAAAAAACTTGGTGCGTACCCTCCAAGAGCTCACACTCTAGTTGGAGGAGCTAGAATCTATACAAAAAAATATAACCTTCATTATGAGCTGATTTTATCTGATTGCTTTTTGAGTTATACAGATAATGCCATAGAATTTCAGAAGATGGAGGGACCACTATGGGTTGGTGAGCTTTAAGGAGGAAGTGTGACTTGGAGAAAAAAAATATCTTAATGCCAGGTCTTTTAAAGATAAAGAGAACTGTGAATGTGTGTGAAATGTTTTGCTTTATTTCTCTGCTGAATGCTTTTTTGTCTATTTCTCTGAGTTATTAATCTAAGTGAAATAGTTTGTGTTATTAATGACTGTTAATAATGGAGCTCTTTCTTAATTTCAGATTTTTCATACCAAAAAAGAAGCTTCTTCTAATCAGGTGATACAGTGCTGACTCAGTAAATTCCAGGGTTATGGCCAAATGTTAAACAAGAGTCTTATCAAACTGAATTTTTTCCCCAAATGTTGAATAAATCTTATCTTGAAAGCATTGTTGTATTTAAATAAGCATTAGATTATTAAAATCCTCAACTAGTAGCAAATTATCTGAATCCTATTAACAGATTTTTTTCTTGTTAAAAAACAAAGTTCAACCAATTAAATTGACAATCTAATTGGCTTTATTAGATGATTGTGAATCAGGCAGTATCCCATCTAGCAAGTAGAAGGGTGCTCTGAGGGGTTGTACAAAATAAAAGGTTTTTATAGGAAGAAGGATGGGACAAGGTCCTATTAGCAAAAGAAAAAAGAAAAGATTATTTTTAGACCAAGACATCTTTTCTGAGGGGGAAGGGAAAGGAAAGGGTTTTATCATGCAGATTGCCTCTTCTTCCTCTTAGGGGATGTAGAGGGCCCATGTGGCAGATGACCTCATTGGTGCTGACCAGAAAATTCCAGGCTGGTTGATTAAGATTACATTTCTGGGGAAGGTCAAAACTGCAGTTAGGTTAGTTGTTAAATCTAGGTTTGGTATCATGGGCTTTAGCACAAGTTATGCCTTTTTGGGCCTGTGGTTTTTCTCTTTAACATTCCTCAATCCAAGATGAGAGTGCTGCATGTAGAAAATTCAAGGGAGGGGTCAGAATCTAATCTGTGATGTATTCATAAAACAATGTGATTTTGTGACTTTCACTGAGCCATAGAGATATTGTCAAATCTTGGAAGATGAGATTCTAGTTTTTTTTAACATTGCACTTGGGATGAAATTATTCACCATGAATAAGGTTGTTTGGCTTTAAAAATAACCTGTGGAGAGGATTAATAAGAAGCAAGAAGTTTTAAATACATTCATAGTCTAAATGTGTGCTTCACGTTTCATCAAAAGGTGGGAAGAATGCAGTGCTTAAAAGGCTGAAAATAATGAAATGACTAGAGATCATATTCGAAATATTCAGATGTCACAAACTACACAATACAAGCCTGAGAGTTTCCTATACTAGTTGGCAGGCAGTATTTCCTACCTTCTGATGGTGTGATTTTTTTTTTTTTTTTTTAGTTCAGAGACCAAAAGGCACAAGCCTCTGAAATCAGTAAGAAGCCTTTCAAATTATATGCAAACTTCAGACTAATTGACAGTTGACTTCTAGGAGAAGACGTGGCAACCTAGTTATAGACAGTTACTTTAAAATTTAGAGAATAATGACCTACAGATTACAATCAAGTTTTAATTTGGATCAATATCTAATATTATTCATAATGGTTCTACTCTGTGGTCCACAGACCAATAGAGTGGGCATTACCTGGGAGCTTATTAGAAGAAATGCAGAATTCGGACCCCAACCCAGACACACTCAATTAGCAATCTGCATTTTAACAACATCCCCAGGTGATTCATTTGCACGTTCAATTTGAAAAACACTAATATATTGCAGTATTCTAGAATGAAAAAGACTAAAATAATATAATGGAGAGGTAAGCCCATGGGCAGAGTAACTATAGCTTTGACTATCATTGGCACTGATCATCTATCTCTAAAAGGGGAAAAAAGAGCTAAAACTGAGATGTAAACCAGAATACCATCCTCTACTATCACTTGTAATCAGTGATAGGATGCACCACCATTTCCTTAAGTAGACCTATCCTTGTTAAACATTAAAACCCCCAAGGTAATATGAATTAAGACATAACATGTTTGGCAAATTACTCTCAATTCAGGGCTTGCTAAAGTTGTTCTTAGTGTGTTAAGGGATTGTGGGGAGGAAGAAGGAGTGTGGAAGGGAGAGGTCATGGCTAGGCAGGGAAGATCGCAGGCAATCCCATCCTTGGAGGCTGAGTGGGTCTTTGGGACCTAGTATTTCAATTCCCCTGTTCAGAACGTGCATAGCAAGCTCTTCTAATCAAAGATTTCTGGAATCCCTGCCATAAACTTAGCAGTCCCTACCAGAATTGCCCCAATAAACTGGCTGTAACAACCATGTGGCACCAAATCTGGACAGAGCTGGACCTTGCAAAAGGACCCCTGGAACTCCTGGCCTGCTAGCTGTATAGGTTTATTAACCTTTAAGTAATGTGACCCCAAATTTTCTGAAATTGAATTTTTTGAAATTGAATTTTTTGAAATCGCTCTCTCATTTTTGTTTTGCATTATGATAGAGTTTTAAGGTACTGAATATTTCCCAAATGCTTGGTATATACAGAGTGCCTTAAGCCATGGTCCCCCTCTTGGCCATCTGTCTTCTGCCACCTAGGGCTGCCCTAGCCCCTTACTTTGAACCCCCCTCCCCTGGGCTATCCCAGCAACTAAGGAATAATACCTTTTATATCAGGAGTTCCTTAGGATCCTACTCTTGGGCAAAAGTGAGCGAGGATGGCTGCATGGGTATGTGTTCTGTGCAGTTACACAGGGCCCTATTCTTGGATGCTTGGAAGGGCCTCAGTCATGGTTTAATGATCTGCTGTCACCATCTTGAAATTTTTAATCATTTTTGAAGAAGGGGCCCCATATTTTACTCTTTACTGTGTTCTGTTAATTATGTAGCCACTCCTGAGAGCCAGCATCAGTTCTGATTTAGTTTTCTCAGGATGCACCATTAAAACATTTTGGACATCACCCCTGGTTTTTTATATCGGTAAATCAATAATTAGAACCTTAGAAATCACTCACCACCCACCCATCATCCATTCATTTGTCCATCCTTCAATCCAGTTCAACATTTATTGCACAATACCATATTCCAGACACTGTGATAGTCACTAAAATAGCCATCCAGCCTGAGACAGTCATTTGCTTGAAGGGGAGAGAAGTGACATTTATTGAGTGTCTACTATGAGTCAACTTCTATGCTAGGTGCTTTATATAACACTATTTCAATAGTCTTTCAATCCTCATCACAATCTGAGAGGTATATAAAGTGCCCATGTTATAAATAAGGAAAAACTTAGGCTAAATAATACACTTAAAGTGTTAAAGCTAGAATGGGAATTCATTATTATTTCCATGCTCTGAACAGCCCTAGGTTTCATTCACTCTAAAAATAAGTTATTTGAAAAAGCACTCCTAGATTGGTGGCATGAGGAGCTCGATGGAGCCTATCAGCAAAACAACCATAACTGGTAAAAATTATTTTAAAAAAACAGATATTTAAAGTATCTAGAAATTGCTCTAAAAGCCTACAGCAAATGGAGAAACATTTATTCAAGAAAATCTGGTAAATCTTGGTAAGATCAGCTATGGCGTTTGAACCATGAACTATTCCCTACCTCCCACCTTTCCCAGCTCAGTGCAATGGGAATTCTATTCCAGGTAGGTGTAGCTAATAACACGGGACTTGCTCTTTTTCCAGATTTCAGTTTAAGACAATGATTTCTCCCCAGAAGGGGTTGGCCACCAGCGTTCTTTATCCTTCCCAGCTCTGTTGCAGAAGCTCTTTTCCAGGCAAGAGAGATCTGAGGCTCCCTTCCTCCACACAGCTCACATGCATAGGACAGAAACTCTACCCCAGGCATAGTAAGCTGAGAATACTAGGCTTCAATAATCTTCACACCAGTTTCCCTGTAGGGCAGAGGTTCCATTCTGTGAGAGACAAACCAAGAAGACCAGCGATGCCCCATCCCCTCCTGCCTCCCAGCCTAGAGTCTTGCTTGTAACGGGTGGCACTGCAAGAGTAAAAGTTCCTGCCCACATCTCTGGAGCAGTAGCACAGAGGTTCTGCAAAGGGTGAGAGTCAGGCCATAAGAACAGAGAGCTGTGTAGCTCTCCCTGACTTTATTTGGAATAGAGACTGAGGAAGTTCAAGTCTAAGGGTGCTGTAAAGAAATGCAGATTTTGCTGGTGAGGAAACATAACACAAAAAGGCAGAAAGGAGATAGAGCTCTATAACATTTCTGTATGTCACTGTCTTTAAGTTAGTATAAATCTGGAGTAGATCTAATAAGCTGTATACTGAAAGTCCACTTAACCACTAAGAAAATAAATATAAATGTAGAGAACAATCTTTAAAGTAATTCAAATGCTACACTGAAAACATTTACAAATGAAGGCAATAAAGCAGAAAAAGAAAGAAAAAACATGAGTCAGAAAAAAACAAAAAGTAAAATGACAGTCATAAATTCAATCATATTAATAATGACATAAAAGAAGGCTATATGAGGGCTATACGTACTCATTATTTCCCAGTTCCTCTCATTGGACAAGAGTTTGGGAAATGTACATGTGAGCGTGTATGCATGCATGTGTGTATCCTCCTTATATACCTCAGGCTGTGCTATCACAAAATTCTGGATTGTCTCCAACCCATGTGAATACCTTTCTCAACCTGCTCAGACTCTGACACCCCACTCCAGACCACCCTTTCACAGACATGCCCCCCTTACCCTGCTTGGGCTTTGATATTTTGTGCTGGGACTCCCCCATGTGCAGATACTCTCCTTGTTCCACTCAGCCTCTAACTGCCCACACAGGGATGCCCCACCTCCATGCATGGATGCCCTCCTCACCTTGCTTGGCCGCTAACTTTCTACACTAGCCTGCCTCCCCCTTGTGGATTTCCTCTTCTCTGGACTTAGGCTTTTACTCTGCATGCCAGGCAAGCCTCCTATTTAATATCCTCCTGACTAAACTGACTTCTTGCGTCAAGCTGCTCGGCTCTGTGAATGCTTCTTAATCACACTTGGCCACTGACTGCCCATAACAAGTCCTAGCATGGTCATCCTGTTTACCCTGCTCACGTTCTGACATCTCATACTACACACCTCCCTTCCCTGCTTTTGTGGATCTTATCATCTCACCCTTTTTGAGTTCTGACTCTCCATACTGGGCTACTCTGACTGCATGGGTATTCTCTTCACCCGCACTTCACCTCTAACATATCGCTCTGGGTCACTATGATTCCACTCCTCCCTGTCATGGATGCCTATCTTGATCTATCTCACCTAATTGCTTTATGATGAGTTGCTCAGCAAGAGGAAGAAGGGGAAGGAAGGGGGGTCTTGAATTGAATTTGGAAGGACAAGTGGGCATGGCCAATCAAAGATAGATAAAGGGCATTTTGGGTAGGGAACTTATATGTGAATTATGGGGTATAGAAAAATAATTTTTCAAGCTTATATTTTTTCCAGAAGGTTACTAAATAATTGCATCACAATTTGTTGAACAAACTCTCTTCTCCCGATGCAAAATGACACCTTCTACCTTTATCATATACTTAATTTGTATGCGTATGTGTGTGTGTGTGTGTATCTTAGTCCGCTTGGGATGCTATAACAGAATACCACACACTAGGTTACTTATGAATAACAGAAATTTATTTCTCACAGTTCTGGAGGCTAGAGGTATAAAATTAGGGTACCAGCATGGCCAAGTGAGGGCCCTTTTCTGAATTGCCGACTTCTTTTGTATTCTCACATGGTGAAATGGGGCTAGGGAGCTCTGTGGATTCTCTTTTGTAAGAGCATTAATCCCCATTCTTGAGGGCTCCACCCTCATGACCTAAGCATCTCCCAAAGGCCCCACCTCCTAATATTATCACACTGGACATTAGGTTTTCAACATGAATTTTGTGGGGACACAAACATTCAGACAAGAGCTGTGTGCGTGTGTGTGTGTGTGTGTAGTTGAGTTTATTTCTGGGCTCTCTTCTTGCCTAGTGAGCTGTAAGTCTAATCATGTACCACTACTAGTCATGTACCAGTACTTCTCTATTTAACTATGTAGTCTAATAGTATGCTTTAATATCTAGTAAGGATAGGCCTCCATGCTCATAAGTCTTCTTTTCCAGAAATTTCCTGCCTCTTCTTAAATGTTTATTTTTCCACATATATTTTAGAATTAGCTTGTTTTATTCCCCACACCAATCATATTGGTATTTTTGTTGAGATCTCATCATAATTATAAAATAATTTGTGGGAGAATTGATATCTGTACAAAATTTTTCCAATCCAAAAAAATAGGTATCTTTCCATTTTGTCAGGTATTATATTGTGTTTTTCAGTAGCATTTCAGAGTTGTCTTCAAATAGCTATTGCACGTTTCTTGTTTAATATATTCCTAAGTAATTATCTGTTTGTAGCTTTTGTAAATGATGTCTTCCATTATAAATGTAATTTGTTGTTACTATATAGGAACACTTTGTTTTATATATTGTTATTTTTACCCAGCCATCTTGCTCAATTCCTTTAAAGTACAGTTGTCCCTCGTTATCTGTGGGAGATTAGTTCCAGGACATCCTGCCCCCACCACAGCAGATACCAAAATCCACAGATGCTCAGGTCCCTTATATAAAGTATCATAGTATTTTAGTTTTTGCATATAACCTACACACATCCTCCCATATACTTTAAATCATCTCTAGATTATTTATAATACCTAATACAATGTAAATGATATGTAAATAGTTGTAAATACAATGTAAATTCTATGTAAATAGTTGCCAGCACATCATGAATTCAAGTTTTGCTTTTCGGAACTTTCTGGAGGTTTTTTTTTTTTTTTAATCCACACTTAGTTGAATCCTCAAATGTGAAACCCATGGATAGGAAAGGCCAACTGTATATAATAATTTTCTCTTGGGGTCTCCAGATATACAATTATGTCATCAGTAAGTAATGCTAATGTTACCTCCATCACTCTAGTTTTTAAAAATGAACTTAAAAAAATCTTAGAACAATTTTAGATTTACAAAAGAAAGCAAAGATAGTACAGAGAGTTCCCATATATCACACATATTATTATTAACTAGAGTCCCCACTTTATTTCTAAGATTTTTCCTACTAAGATTTCCTTAGTTTTTACCTAATGTCCTTTTCCTGTTCCAGGAACCCATCCCAGATCCCACATTACATTTAGTAGCCATGTCTCCTTAGACTCCTCTTGGCTGTGACAATTTCTCAGGCTTTCCTTATTTTTTATGACCTTGATAGTTTTGAGGAGTACTAGTCAGGTATTTTATAAAATGTCCCTCAACTTGGATTTGTCTGATGTTTTTCCTATTAGCCTGGGACTATGGATTTTGGGGGAGGAAGACCACAGAGGAGGAGTGTCCTTTTCATCGAATGATACCAAGGTTACATACTATCAACATGACTTGTCCCTGTTAATGTTGACCTTGACCACTTGGCTGAAGTAGAGTTTGTCAGGTTATTCCACTGTAAAGTTACTTTTTCTCCCTCTCCATATTGTTGTATTTTGGGGGAAGGAAGTCACTCTGTGTAGCTCACTCTTAAGGAATACTCCACCTCCCTGAGAGCAGAATTACCTACATAAATTATCTGGAATTCTTCTGCATGGGAAATTGGTCCACTCTCTCACGTTTGTTTATTCAATTGTTTATTTCTATCAGTGTGAACTCATAGATATTTATTTTATACTTTGGGGTCTAATCCAATATTACTTTATTTATTGTGTTGCTCATATTGTTACAGCTTTGGCCATTGGGAGGTCTTTCCTGTCTTCTTTGACATAACCCCATCACTGTGGGTCTTTTTTATTTTTTAGCACTTCTTTACTTTTTGACACAATAAGATCCTCCAGGCTCATCTTCTATATTTCCTCTCTGAGCCCTAGAATCAGTAATTTCTCCAAGAAGCCTGGTTACTTTTATTGGAAAATAGTATTAGGAACCAAGATCTGTGCTTATTTCTATGTTGTTGTTTCTTTCAGATTTTAGGAGTATCATTTCTTTTAGACCGTTTCAGCTAACAGAACAAAGAAATATATGTGTGAATACTCATATCTCATAATCATATAATATACTCAAATCATATTAGTTACATATACAGATATCTATAAATATTTCTATATATAAATATTTCTGTTTAAAAGTTATACTGATATATCCAACAGTAATACATTACCACGTGAATCACTTTGCTATCTATAACCTCCCACTCTAACAGTGAGAAACCTGTCTCCCAGCATCTGCCATCTATTTAATTAGTTGTTAAGTTCAAGTATACATGTATAACAATATCAGGATTGTTAACCTGTACCCCCATGAGAAAGAACGTTATCAACTAGAGTACAGTGCTTTTTTCTTTCGCTTTTAGTCTTACAAACTCTTATCATTTCCCAAGTTACTTGTCAGCACCGTTTTCCTCCACCCCCTTAGTGAGGTTGTTTCATACATTTGTAATATAGTTAGATTGTTTAGTCAAATTCTGCATTCCATTCTCGATGTCAAAATATATTTTTTTCATATGCATACATTAAGATTCGCTTTTTGTGCTGTAAAGTTCTATGGGTTTTCACAAATGTGTAATGTCATGTATTTACCATAACATCATACAGAATAGTTTCACTGCCCTGAAAATCCTCTATGCTACACCTGAACCCCTGGCAACCACTGATATTTTTATTTATAGTTTTACCTTTTCCAGGATGTCATATAATTGATAACATACAGTTTATAGCCTTTTTCAGACTAGCTTATTTTACTTAGCAACATGCATTCAAGTTTCATCCATCTCTTCTCATGATTTGATAGCTCATTTCTTTTTATTCCTGAATAATAATCTGTTATATTGATGTACCATAGTTTGTTTATCCATTCAGCTATTAAAGGACATCTTGGTTGCTTCCAGTTTGTGTGTGTATGTGTGTGTGTGTGTGTGTGTGTGTGTGTGAGAGAGAGAGAGAGAGATTATGAATAAAGCTGGTATAAAGTTTGTGTGCATGTTCTTGTGTGGGCATTAGCTTTCAAATCAGTTGGTTAAATATCTAGGAGCATAATTGCTAGACATTTTGGTAAGACAATGTTTAGCTATGTAAGAAATTGCTTCCAGAGTGACTGTACCATTTTGCATTCCCACTAACAATGAATAAGAGTTCCTGTTGCTCCTCATCTTTGCCAGTAATTGGTATTGTCAGATTTTTGGATTTGACCATTCCAATAAGTGTGTAGTGGTATCTCGTTTTAATTCACAAGTATACTTTAAAAAGTTATTTCCATATTTCCACTGTAGCATTTACATTGTGTTTTAGTACCATAATTTCCACAGGTGTTTAATCTTATGTTTAAATAGATCCACTGCTCAACAAAACTTCTGCTGCTGTTTATACCATCAGTTCTTACTTTGCTAAATTTGTCCTCTAAAACTTTTTTCATTTATATTGGAAAATATGTATTTCTAATTGAACAACACTGTCCATATTTTCTTTTCCTGAGTACTGTTTTGTCCACTAATGTTTAATGCTTCTACACAAAAGTTTAAGTTCTGCATGAACTTCTCCCACTTTTTATTTATTTATCCTGTATGGGACTCTCTGTGCTTCCTGGACTTGATTAACTATTTCCTTTCCCATATTAGGGAATTTTTCAACTATAATCTCTTCAAATATTTTCTCAGTCCCTTTCTTTTTCTCTTCTTCTTCTGGAACCTGTATAATTCGAATGTTGGGGCATTTGATGTTGTCCCAGAGGTTTCTGAGACTGTCCTCAGTTCTTTTCATTCTTTTTTCTTTATTCTGCTCTGCAGTAGTTATTTCCACTATTTTATCTTCCAGGTCACTTATCCGTTCTTCTGCCTCACTTATTCTGCTATTGATCCCATCTAGAGGATTTTTAATTTCATTTATTGTGTTGTTCATTGTTGTTTGTTTCATCTTTAGTTCTTCTAGGTCCTTGTTAAATGTTTCTTGCATTTTCTCTATTCTATTTCCAAGATTCTGGATCATCTTTACTATCATTATTCTGAATTCTTTTTAAGGTAGACTGCTTATTTCCTCTTCATTTGTTAGGTCTGGTGGGTTTTTATCTTGCTCCTTCATCTACATCTACTGTGTGTTTTGCTGTCTTCTCATTTTGCTTACCTTACTGTGTTTGGGGTCTCCTTTTTGCAGGCTGCAGGTTCGTAGTTCCCATTGTTTTTGGTGTCTGTCCCCAGTGGCTAAGGTTGGTTCAGTGGGTTGTGTAGGCTTCCTGGTAGAGGGGACTAGTGCCTGTGTTCTGGTGGATGAGGCTGGATCTTGTCTTTCTGGTGGGCAGGTCCACGTCTGGTGGTGTGTTTTGGAGTGTCTTTGGACTTATTATGATTTTAGGCAGCCTCTCTGCTAATGGGTGGGGTTCTGTTCCTGTCTTGCTAGTTGTTTGGCATAGGATGTCCAGCACTGTAGCTTGCTGGTCATTGAGTGAAGCTGGGTGCTGGTGTTGAGATGGAGATCTGTGGGAGATTTTCACCGTTTGATATTATGTGGAGCTGGGAGGTCTCTTGTGGACCAGTGTCCTGAAGTTGGCTCTCCCTCCTCAGAGGCACAGCACTGACTCCTGGCTGGAGCACCAAGAGCCTTTCATCCACACGGCTCAGAATAAAAGGGAGAAAAAGTAGAAAGAAAGAATTAGTAGAAGTAGAAAGAGAGGAAGAAAGAAAGAAAGGAGGGAGGGAGGAAGGAAGAAAGGAGGGAAGGAAGGAAAAAATGAAAGGAGATAAAGTAAAATAAAATAAGATAAAATATAATAAAGTTATTAAAATAAAGAAATAATTATTAAGAGAAAAAAAATTTTTAAAACACCAAAAAAAAAAAAAAAAAGGACGGATAAAACCCTAGGACAAATGGTGGAAGCAAAGCTATACAGACAAAATCTCACACAGAAGCATACACACTCACAAAAAGAGGAAAAGGGGAAAAAATCATAAATCTTGCTCTCAAAGTCCACCTCCTCAATTTGGGATGACTCGTTGTCTATTCATGTATTCCACAGATGCAGGGTACATCAAGTTGATTGTGGAGCTTTAATCTGCTGCTTCTGAGGCTGCTGGGAGAGATTTCCCTTTCTCTTCTTTGTTCTCACAGCTCCCAGGGGCTCAGCTTTGGATTTGGCCCCGCCTCTGCGTGTAGGTCGCGGGAGGGCGTCTATTCTTCGCTCAGACAGGACGGGGTTAAAGGAGCCGCTGATTCGCGGGCTCTGGCTCACTCAGGCCTGGGGGAGGGGGGGGAGGGAGGGGCACGGAGTGCGGGGCGGGCCTGCGGCGGCAGACGCAGGCGTGACGTTGCACCAGCCTGAGGCGTGCCGTGCGTTCTCCCGGGGGAGTTGTCGCTGGATCCTGGGACCCTGGCAGTGGCGGGCTGCACAGGCTCCCTGGAAGGGGGTGTGGATAGTGACCTGTGCTCGCACACAGGCTTCTTGGTGGCGGCAGCAGCAGCCTTAGCGTCTCATGCCCGTCTCTGGGGTCTGCGCTTTTAGCCGCGGCTCGCGCCCGTCTCTGGAGCTCCTTTAAGCAGCGCTCTTAATCCCCTCTCTTCGAGCACCAGGAAACAAAGAGGTAAGAAAAAATCTCTTGCCTCTTCGGCAGGTCCAGACTTTTCCCCGGACTCCCTCCTGGCTAGCCATGGTGCACTAACCCCCTGCAGGCTGTGTTCACGCCGCCAACCCCAGTTCTCTCCCTGTGCTCCGACCGAAGCCCGAGGCTCAACTCCCAGCCCCGCCCGCCCCGGCGGGTGAGCAGACAAGCCTCTCAGGCTGGTGAGTGCCAGTCGGCCCTGATCCTCTGTGCGGGAATCTCCCCGCTTTGCCCTCCGCACCCCTGTGCCTGCGCTCTCCTCCGCAGCTCCGAAGCTCCCCCCTCCGCCTCCCGCAGTCTCCGCCCGCAAAGGGGCTTCCTAGTGTGTGGAAAACTTTCCTCTTTCACGGCTCCCTCCCACTGGTGCAGGTCCCGTCCCTATCCTTTTGTCTCTGTTTATTCTTTTTTCTGTTGCCCTACCCAGGTACGTGGGGGGTTTCTTGCCTTTTGGGAGGTCTGAGGTCTTCTGACAGTGTCCAGTAGGTGTTCTGTAGTTGTTCCACGTGTAGATGGATTTCTGGTGTATCTGTGGGGAGGAAGATGATCTCCGCGTCTTACTCTTCCGCCATCTTCCCGGAAGCCTCCAGATACTAAATTAGTAAGCAGGAATCTGGATTTCAGGACTCTCAGTTCGAGTCCCCTTTCCGCCATTCCAATTCAGGCTGATGATGTTTCTTCCCAAACATGGCGAGGAAAAACAAAACAAAACAAAATCAAACAAAACACCGCTTTTTGTTGGTTTCTTGGAGCCAAACAGCCTATTTGTGTCTCTTTGAACCACAAACCAGCCAAATTGGGACGCTGGGCCCTGCAGTGCTGTGAGGCGTGGGCAGGACGGAACCAACAGCCTCCTAAAGTACCCTCTTTTAAATTCCCATACTTGAAAAAAACTTTTTAATAACAGACCTACGTCAGACCTTCACAATGTTTTTTGAAAATTTACTGGTCTTTGAGATAAAATAATTTAAGAACCCCTATACTAAGGCCTGTGATCACTATGAGATACACTTAAAGATAAAACATCAAAGCATAAGTTCTCACTTCCTTTGGCTATCTACTAGTGCAAATAACCTATTTCTTCCAGCTGTCTTTGAAAGTGGTTTTGGTTTTCACTTGACAGTTTTCCAGAGCAGCTGCCATCTTGATATTAAACACAGCAACAGACTTTGCTCACACACTGGATAAAAGGCAAGATTCGTAAAGATGGTGGCAGTGATCTCTAGTTGTCATTTTAGGATTATTTATGTACTTCACAATCACCGAAAAGCCTTACTATGCTTATCAGTTAAATAATTAAGACATGAGACTATTAGAAGGGATTATTGATTCTGTTATTTAATGTTTCCACATTAATTCTATCAAAAAAGGAGATAAATTCTTATGATACACTGAGGTATCTACCATACAAGGCATTTAAAATGCTTTGCAAAGATTAAAGCACTAGAGAAATGCAAAATACTATTAGCTGGTACCCACCTGAAAACTATTTCTTCTACTTTTTTATTTGCCTCCCTCATAGATTTATGACTTTTCATGTGCTAGAGAAAAGACCTAGGCTATGTGTTTGGATACTCCTTCTAAAACACTATTGTTAGGACCTCAGTTATAATTAAAATTTCATTAAAAGCATTAGAGTTGTTGTTTCTTGATAATATGCTAATAAACAATAGTCTTTGAAATTTCTGTACTTTCCAAAAATTAAAAAAATATTGTGAATATAAAAATAAAGTAAAATACAAATATAAAATAAAGAATAAAATCATTCAGTGTAGCAGCTGGAAATGAAAATCATTAAATAAACCAAGCTTGCTTTATATCTGGTAACCACTGGGTGTCAGCAATGTATGATTTTCAACCTAGAATCTTTAAATGAAGTTTTATGATAATCTGAGTCTATTTTGTGTTTGTATTTCACTTAATATTTTTTCTCATTTGAGATTTATATTTTTGCACCAATTTTATATATTTATGATAATTTTATTCCCTGGCTGATAATGCTTTATAATCACCACAATATTATAGAACACATAATAAAGGACACCTCCTTGTAATTCGATAACATAATAAACTGAAGACCTCTAGAAAGCAAACAAAATGTAACCAAGCTGTTAGATTACAGTTTTTTTAAATTTTATTGAAGTATAGTTGATTTACAATGTTGTGTTAATTACTCCTGTACAGCAAAGTGACCCAGTTTTACATATGTATATTCTTTTTTATATTCTTTTCCATTATGGTTTATCACAGGATATTGAATATCGTTCCCTGTGCTATACAGTAGGACCTTGTTGTTTATCCATTCTATATATAATAGTTTGCATCTGCTAACTCCAAACTCCCACTTCATTCCTCCTCCATCTCCCCTCCTCCTTGGTAACCATAAGTCTGTTCTCTATGTCTGTGAGTCTGTTTCTGTTTTGTAGATATGTTAATTTGTGTTATATTTTAGATTCCACATATAAGTGATATCATATAGTATTTGTCTTTCTCTTTCTGACTTGCTTTGCTTAGTATGATAATCTCTAGGTCCATCCATGTTGCTGCAAATGACATTATTTCATTCTTTTAATGGCTGAGTAATATTCCATTGTATATCTATATACCACATCTTCTTTATCCATTCATCTGTCAATAGACATTTAGGTTGTTTCCATGTCTTGGCCATTCTAAATAGTGCTGCTATGAGCATAAGGGTGCATATATCTTTTTGAAATATTTTCTCTGGATATATGCCCAGGAGTGCAATTGCAGGATCATAGGGTAGCTCTATTTTTATTTTTTTTTAAGAAACCTCCATACTGTTTTCCATAGTGGCTGCACCAGTTTACATTCTCATCAACAGTGTAGGAGGGTTCCCTTTTCTCCGTACCCTCTCTAGCATTTATTATCTGTAGACTTTTTAATGATGGCTATTCTGACCAGTGTGAGGAGGTACCTTATTGTAGTTTTGATTTTCATTTCTCTAATAGCCATAATGAGAATCTTTTCATGTGCCTATTGCTCATCTGTAGGTCTTCTTTGGAGAATTGTTTATTTAGGTCTTCTGCCCATTTTTTGATTGGGTTGTTTCTTTTTTGTTATTGAATTGTCTGAGTTGTTTGTACATTTTGGAAATTAAGTCCTTGTCAGTCACATCATTTGCAAATATTCTCTCCCATTCTGAGTGCTGTCTTTTCGTCTTGTCATGGTTTCCTTTGCTGTGCAAAAGTGTTTACGTTTAGTTAGGTCCCATTTGTTTATTTTGGTTTATTTTTGTTTTTATTTTCAATACTCTAGGAGGTGGATCAAAAAAGATATTGCTACAGCCACTATGGAGAACAGTATGGAGGTTCCTTAAAAAACTAAAAATAGAACTACCATATGACCCAGAAATCCCACTACTGGGCATATACCTTGAGAAAACCATAATTCAAAAAGAGTCATGTACCACAATGTTCATTGCAGCTCTATTTACAATAGCCAGGACATGGAAGCAACCTAAGTGTCCATCGACACATGAATGGATAAAGAAGATGTGGCACATATATACAGTGGAATATTACTCAGCCATAAAAAGAAATGAAATTGAGTTATTTGTAGTGAGGTCGATGGACCTAGAGTCTGTCATACAGAGTGAAGTAAGTCAGAAAGAGAAAAACAAATACCGTATGCTAACGCATGTATGTGGAATCTAAAAAAAAAAAAATTCTGATGAACCTAGGGGCAGGACAGGAATAAAGATGCAGATGTAGAGAATGGACTTGAGGATATGGGGAGGGGGAAGGGTAAGCTGAGACAAAGTGAGAGAGTAGCACTGACATATATACACTACGAGATGTAAAATAGATAGCTAGTGGGAAGCAGCTGCATAGCACAGGGAGGTCAGCTCAGTGCTTTGTGACCATCTAGAGGGGTGGGATAGGGAGGGTGGGAGGGAGACACAAGAGGGAGGGGATATGGGGATATATATATACGTATAGCTGATTCACTTTGTTATACAGCAGAAACTAGCACAACATTGGAAAGCAATTATACTCCAATAAAGATGTTAAAAAAAGAAAAGATATTGCTGCAATTTATGTCAGAGTGTGTTCTGCCTATGTTTTCCTCTAAGAGTTTTATAGTATCTGGCCTTACATTTAAGTCTTTAATCCATTTTGAGTTTATTTTTTGTGTATGGTGTTAGGGAGTGTTCTAATTTTATTCTTTTACATGTAGCTGTCCAACTTCCCCAACACCACTTGTTGAAAAGACTGTCTTTTCCCCATTGTATACTCTTGCCTCCTTTGTTGAAGATTAATTGTCCATAAGCATGTGGGTTTATTTCTGGGCTCTCTATTCTGTTCCATTGATCTGTATGTCTGTTTTTGTGCCAATACCATGCTGTTTTGATTACTGTAGCTTTGTAGTATTGTCTGGAGTCTGGGGGGGTTATGCCTCCTGCTTTGTTCTTTTACCTCTGGATTGCTTTTACCATTCTGGGTCTTTTATGGTTCCATATAAATTTTTGGATTATTTGTTCTAGTTCTGTGAAAAATGTCATGGGTAATTTGATAGGGATCTCATTAAATCTGTAGATTGCTTTGGGTAGTATGGCTATTTTAACAATATTGATTCTTCCAATCCAAGAGCATGGGATATCTTTCCATTTTTTGGAATCATCTTCAATTTCCTTTATTAATGTTTTGTAGTTCTCAGCATATAGGTCTTTCACCTCCTTGGTGAGGTTTATTCCTATTTTTTAATGCAATTTAAAAGGGTTTTTTTTGTTTGTTTTGTTTTTTGCGGTATGCGGGCCTCCCACTGTTGTGGCCTCTCCCGTTGTGGAGCACAGGCTCCGGATGCGCAGGCTCAGCGGCCATGGCTCACGGGCCTAGCCCCTCCGCAGCATGTGGGATCTTCCCGGACCAGGGCACGAACCCATGTCCCCTGCATCGGCAGGCGGACTCTCAACCACTGTGCCATCAGGGAAGCCCTAAAAGGGATTTTTTGCTTGCATTCCCTTTCTGATATTTCATTGTTAGTATAAAGAAACACAACTGATTTCTGTATGTTAATCTGGTATTCTGCTACCTTGCTGAATTAATTTATCAGTTCTAGTAGTTTTTGTGTGGAGTCTTTAGGGTTTTCTATATATAGTATCATGTCATCTGTATATAATGACAATTTTACCTCTTCCCTACCAATTTGAATAACTTTTATCTCTTTTTCTTTTCTGATTGCTGTGACTAGGACTTCCAATACTATGTTGAAGAGAAGTGGTGAGAGTGGATATTCTTGTCTTATTCCAGATTTTAGCAGGAAGGCTTTCAACTTTTCACCATTGAGTATTATATTGAGTGTGGGTTTGTCATAAATAGCTTTTATTATGTTGAGATATGTTCCCTCTATACCCACTTTTGTAAGGGTTTCTATCATGAATGGATGTTGAATTTTATCAAATTCTTTTCCTGAGTCTATTGAGATGATCAAGTGCTTTTTGTGTTTTCTTTTGTTAATGTCGTTTATCACATCGATTGATTTGCGTATGTTGATCCATCCTTGTGACCCTGGGATGAATCCAACTTGGTCGTGGTTTATGATCTTTTTTATGTGTTGTTGGATTCAGTTTGCTAGCTTACAGTTTTTTGTATACGTGTATGTGTGTGTGTGTGTGGGGGGTGTTTATAGATTCAAATCATTTAAGTACTAGATAGAGTGGGATTGCCCAGAAAACACATTAAAGAAGCCATTCTTTGATTCAACTCTACAGTCACACACTTAACACACATTTACTGAGTGCTCACTGTGTGTTAGGAATTGTTCATGGTACAGAGGATAAAGTGGTGAATAAGATAGACATCATCCCTTCTCTCAAACTGTTCAGAGTCTAGTTGGGAAGGCAAAAAAGTAAAATTACAATTATAGGGAATATAATATGTGCTGTATAATACGTGAAGGGACGACAGCATAGTAGTGGGGTTAAGTGCTCCAACTCTGGAGTCTGGCTGTCGTTGTATTCCCATCCCTGGTTTTACCAGCCATCTGACCTGAGCACAAATACCTAATGTCTCTCAGCCTTGC
Organism: Orcinus orca; assembly: GCF_937001465.1. NCBI lineage: Eukaryota > Metazoa > Chordata > Mammalia > Artiodactyla > Delphinidae > Orcinus > Orcinus orca. The sequence goes on along the minus strand of NC_064580.1, from coordinate 100,032,441 downwards.
TTTCCTCATATGTACAGTGATGATAATTATAGTACCCATCTCATGGGATTGTTTGGAAAATTAAGTGAGATGATCCATTTAAGGTACTGGACACAAAGCACTCAGTGTATCTCATAGTATTAGTTTGTTATTAATGAACCCACAGGTTGCTATGGGGGGGCAGTAAGGAAAGGACATAGGGATGAGAGTGAATAGTTATAGGGTTGGAACTTCCTTCCAAAGTTGACAGCATCTGCAAAAGCATGAATACACATTTTGGGAACTTAAAATTGTTTAGTATGGTTGGCAAAGAACATGTGTATAGAGCCACTGAAGTAATGACATTGGAAAAAAAATCAGTGGTTAATTTTGGACAGGTATATGAAGATGTTGGTGGACTTCTCATAGATAGTTGGATATAGGTTTGGACTACAGTGGAAAGATTTGGGTTGAAGATTTGGGGGTCATCAGCATATAAGTGATAGTTGAAGCCATGAATGTGGATGATGGATAGGGAAGTAATTCAAAGAGTTTCAGCTCTGGAATTATGTGATTAGTGTTATAGAAATATCACTCTGATCACAGCGCGGAGGATAGATTTAGGATGGGTGGTGGGGATGCTTCTCTAATTCTAATGGCAGAAAGACAATAGAACTTGTCAAGAATATAAGATTTTCATTTGAACAGCATACTAACATGATTTATTTCAATAATAATGCACTATGACATAAAAAAGTAGTAAGAAAATTTTGTAAGAAATCATGCAAAGTGTACACAAAAACTTTAATGATATTTGCTTCAAAGTCATCACCTTAGGAAATCATACACTGTTATAGTAAGAAGATAATTTTTTTTTGGTCCCGCTCTGTGGCTTGTGGGATTTTAGTTCCACAACCAGGGATTGAACCTGGGTCCTGGGGCAGTGAGAGCACAGAGTCTTAACCACTGGACTGCCAGGGAATTCCCAAGAAGAGAATTTTTTGATTATGTATTAACATGATTTATTTTTCTTGTACTGATTTCCCTTTTATTCTAGAAGAGTCACACATGTCTGGTGAGGTTTAGGATAATTACAGCAGAAATTGAAAGACATAATTAGTTAATATGTTTCTAATCTTCAAAATAGATTAGATTGAGCCTCTACTGTGGGAAATTTTAGGAGTAAGTTGAAGAAGCAATTTTCATCTTAAAAGCCAGGCTTTATTAGAGGGAGGATTTTCTACCCCCTTATCTCTTTGTTGCACATATTTACACGGGAGATTTTGTTTTTAAATAGAGTGAGCAGAAGAGTTTTGGATTGGAGTAGGGATTTGTGGGAGGATTGAAGAAATAATGACAGAAGATGTCATGATAACTGGAGATTGAACTGTTAAGATGAAAAATGTTGAGACTGAAGTTGAAGGTGCTATTTTCATGAGACATGGTAAAACTTTCTGTCTTGGCTGATCTTTTCACAAAGAGATGGTGAAACATAATGTATTGGAGGGCAAACATAAAAAAATGACAGAGACTTGAGAAGATTTTGTTTACCAAGAAAGACATGCTTTACCTTATTATCTTTGATCAATGGACTGTGGATAACAAAATTTTTAACTGTACCACATTTGTACAAATATGGACTTCACGTTATGTAGACCAGGCCTGACAAGTTCTTTCAGTAAGCTAGTTGGCCAAGCTAGCAAGATGATATATGAAGTGGAATATTACCTAGTAGTTTAACAAATATAAGTATTGTACCCCAGTTTTCAAACATCTTCCAGTATAACCATGCTGATATTGATCTTCTTTATTATATCAATCACAGAGAAAAATATTGCAGTATTCAAGTATAATTTTGTAATAGCTTATTTTTCAGTTCTCTCCATTTTTGCTTTTCAATTTTTAAATTTAATTTAATTTAATTTTTTTATACAGTAGGTTCTTATTAATCATCAGCTTTACACACATCAGTGTATACATGTCAATCCCAATCATCCAATTCATCCCACCACCACCCCCACCACCCCGCCACTTTCCCCGCTTGGTGTCCATACATTTGTTCTCTACATCTGTGTCTCAGTTTCTGCCCTGCAAACCAGTTCAGTTGTACCATTTTTCTAGGTTTGACATATATGCATTAATATATGATATTTGTTTTTCTCATTCTGACTTACTTCACTCTGTATGACAGTCTCTAGATCCATCCACTTCTCAACAAACCACCCAATTTTGTTCCTTTTTATGGCTGAGTAATATTCCATTGTATAGATGTACCACATCTTCTTCATCCATTCGTCTGTCGATGGGCGGTTAGGTTGCTTCCATGACCTGGCTATTGTAAATAGGGCTGCAATGAACATTGGGATGCATGTGTCTTTTTGAATTATGGTTTTCTCAAGGTATATGCCCAGTAGTGGGATTGCTGGATCATATGGTGATTCTATTTTTAGTTTTTTAAGGAACCTCCATACTGTTCTCCATAGTGGCTGTATCAAGTTACATTCCCACCAACAGTGCAAGAGGGTTCCCTTTTCTCCACACCCTCTCCAGCATTTGTTTGTAGATTTTCTGATGATGCCCATTCTAACTGGTGTGAGGTGATACCTCATTGTAGTTTTGATTTGCATTTCTCTAATAATTAGTGATGTTGAGCATCTTTTCATGGGCCTCTTGGCCATGTGTATGTCTTCTAAGGAGAAATCTCTATTTAGGTCTGCTGCCCATTTTTGGATTGGGTTGTTTGTTTTTTTAATATTGAGCTGCATGAGCTATTTATATATTTTGGAGATGAATCCTTTGTCAGTTGATTTGCTTGCAACTATTTTCTCCCATTCTGAGGGTTGTCTTCTCGTCTTGTTTATGGTTTCCTTTGCTGTGCAAAAGCTTTGAAGTTTCATTAGGTTCCATTTGTTTATTTTTGTTTTTATTTCCATTACTCTAGGAGGTGGATCAAAAAAGATCTTGCTGTGATTTATGTCAAAGAGTGTTCTTCCTATGTTTTCCTCTAAGAGGTTTATAGTGTCTGGTCTTACATTTAGGTCTCTAATCCATTTTGAGTTTATTTTTGTGTATGGTGTTAGAGAGTGTTATTTTGTTATTTTTAAATGGTGTTAATTTCATTCTTTTACATATAACTGTCCAGTTTTCCCAGCACCACTTATTGAAGAGACTGTCTTTTCTCCATTGTATATTCTTTCCTCCTTTGTCATCGATTAGTTGACCCTAGGTGTGTGGTTTTATCTCTGGGCTTTCTATCTTGTTCCATTGATCTATGTTTCTGCTTTTGTGCCAGTACCATATTGTCTTGATTACTGTAGCTTTATAGTATAGTCTGAAGTCAGGGAGTCTGATTCCTCCAACTCCATTTTTTTCCCTCAAGACTGCTTTGGCTATTCGGGGTCTTTTGTGTCTCCATACAGATTTTAAGATTTTTTGTTCGAGTTCTGTAAAAAATTCCATTGGTAATTTGATAGGGATTGCATTGAATCTGTAGATTGCTTTGGGTAGTATAGTCATTTTCACAGTGTTGATTCTTCCAATCCAAGAACATGGTATATCTCTCCATCTGTCGGTATCATCTTTAATTTCTTTCATCAGTGTCTTTAGTTTTCTGCATACAGGTCTTTTGTCTCCCTAGGTAGGTTTATTCCTAGGTAATTTATTCTTTTTGTTGCAATGGTAAATGGGAGTGTTTCCTTAATTTCCCTTTCAGGCTTTTCACCATTAGTGTGTAAGAATGCAAGAGATTTCTGTGCATTAGTTTTGTATCCTGCAGCTCTACCAAACTCATTGATTAGCTCTAGTAGTTTTCTGGTGGCATCTTTAGGATTTTCTGTGTATAAGTATCATGTCATCTGCAAACAGTGACAGTTTTACTTCTTCTTTTCCAATCGGTATTCCTTTTATTTCTTTTTCTTCTTGGATGGCCATGGCTAGGACTTCCAAAACTACATTGAATAATAGTGGTGAGAGCGGACATCCTTGTCTTGTTCCTGATCTTAGAGGAAATGCTTTCAGTTTTTCACCATTGAGAATGATGTTTGCTGTGGGTTTGTCATATATGGCCTTTACTATGTTGAGGTAGGTTCCCTCTATGCCCACTTTCTGGAGAGTTTTTATCATAAATCGGTGTTGAATCTTGTCAAAAGCTTTTTCTGCATCTATTGAGATGATCATATGATTTTTATCCTTCAGTTTTTTAATATGGTGTATCACATTGATTGATTTGCGTATATTGAAGAATCCTTGCATCCCTGGGATAAATCCCACTTAGTCATGGTGTATGATCCTTTTAATGTGTTGTTGGGTTCTGTTTGCTAGTATTTTGTTGAGGATTTTTGCATCTATATTCATGAGTGATATTGATCTGTAATTTTCCTTTTTTGTGGTATCTTTGTCTGGTTTTGGTATCAGGGTGATGGTGGCCTCATAGAATGAGTTCGGGAGTGTTCCTTCCTCTGCAATTTTTTGGAAGAGTTTGAGAAGGACGGGTGTTAGTGCTTCTCTAAATGTTTGATAGAATTCACCTGTGAAGCCATCTGGTCCTGGACTTTTGTTTGTTGGAAGATTTATAATCACAGTTTCAATTTCATTACCTGTGATTGGTCTGTTCATGTTTTCTATTTCTTCCTGGTTCAGTCTTGGAAGGTTATACCTTTCTAAGAATTTCTCCATTTCTTCTAGGTTGTCCATTTTATTGGCATAGAGTTGCTTGTAGTAGTCTCTTAGGATGCTTTGTATTTCTTTGGTGTCTGTCTTTTTTCATTTCTAATTTTATTGATTTGAGTCCTCTCCCTCTTTTTCTTGATGAGTCTGGCTGATGGTTTATCACTTTTGTTTATCTTCTCAAAGAACCAGCTTTTAGTTTTATTGATCTTTGCTATTGTTTTCTTTGTTTCTATTTCATTGATTTCTGCTCTGATCTTTATGATTTCTTTCCTTCTGCTAACTTTGGGTTTTGTTTATTCTTCTTTCTCTAGTTCCTTTAGGTGTAAGGTTAGATTGTTTATTTGAGATTTTTCTTGTTTCTTGAGGTAGGATTGTATTGCTATAAACTTCCCTCTTAGAACTGCTTTTGCGGCATCCCATAGGTTTTGGATCATCGTGTTTTCATTGTCATTTATCTCTAGGTATTTTTTGATTTACTCAGTGATCTCTTGGTTATTTAGTAACGTATTGTTTAGCCTCCATGTGTTTGTGTTTTTTACCTTTTTTCCCCTGTAATTCATTTCTAATCTCATAGCATTGTGGTCAGAAAAGAGATGCTTGATATGATTTCGATTTTCTTAAATTTACTGAGGCTTGATTTGTGACCCAAGTTGTGATCTATCCTGTAGATTGTTCCGTGCGCACTTGAGAAGAAAGTGTAATCTGCTGTTTTTGGATGGAATATCCTATAAATATCATTAAATCTATCTGGTCTATTGCGTCATTTAAAGCTTCTGTTTCCTTATTTATTTTCATTTTGGATGATCTGTCCATTGGTGTAAGTGAGGCGTTAAAGTCCACCACTATTATTGAGTTACTGTCGATTTCCTCTTTTATAGCTGTTAGCAGTTGCCTTATGTATTGGGGTGCTCCTATGTTGGGTGCATATATATTTATAATTGTTATATCTTCTTCTTGAATTGATCCCCTGAGCAGTCTGTAGTGTCCTTCCTTGTCTCTTGTAACATTCTTTATTTTAAAGTCTATTTTATCTGATATGAGTATTGCTACTCCAGCTTTCTTTTGATTTCCATTTGCATGGAACATCATTTTCCATCCCCTCACTTTCAGTCTGAATGTGTCCCTAGGTCTGAAGTGGGTCTCTTGTAGACAGCATACGTATGGGTCTTGTTTTTGTATCCATTCAGCAAGCCTGTGTCTTTTGGTTGGAGCATTTAATCCATTCACGTTTAGAGTAATTATCGATATGTATGTTCCTGTGACCATATTCTTAATTGTTTCAGGTTTGTTTTTGTAGGTCCTTTTCTTCTCTCATGTTTCCCACTTAGATAAGTTCCATTAGCATTTGTTGTAGGGCTGGTTTGGTAGTGCTGAATTCTCTTAGCTTTTGCTTGTCTGTAAAGCTTTTGACTTCTCCATGGAATCTGAATGAGATCCTTGTGGGTAGAGTAATCTTGGTTGTAGGTTCTTCCCTTTCATCACTTTAAGTATATCATGCCACTCCCTTCTGGCTTGTAGAGTTTCTGCTGAGAAATCAGCTGTTAACCTTATAGGAGTTCCCTGGTATGTTATTTGTCATTTTTCCCTCGTTGCTTTTAATATTTTTTCTTTGTCTTTAATTTTTGGCAATTTGATTACTATCTGTCTGGGAGTGTTTCTCCTTGGGTTTATCCTGTATGGGACTCTGCACTTCCTGGACTTGGGTGGCTATTTCGTTTCCCATGTTAGGGAAGTTTTCGACTATAATCTCTTCAAATATTTTCTTGTGTCCTTTCTCTCTCTCTTCTCCTTCTGGGACCCCTATAATGTGAATGTTGTTGCATGTTGTCCCAGAGGTCTCTTAGGTTGTCTTCATTTCTTTTCATTCTTTTTTCTTAATTCTGTTCCGCAGCAGTGAATTCCACCATTCTGTCTTCCACGTCACTTATCCGTTCTTTTGCCTCAGTTATTCTGCTATTGATTCCTTCTAGTGTAGTTTTCATTTCAGTTATTGTATTGTTCATCTCTGTTTGTTCTTTAATTCCTGTAGGTCTTTGTTAAACATTTCTTGCATCTTCTTGATCTTTGTCTCCATTCTTTTTCCAAGGCCCTGGATCATCTTCACTATCATTATTCTGAATTCTTTTTCTGGAAGGTTGCCTATGTCCACTTCATTTAGTTGTTTTCCTGGGGTTTTATCTTGTTCCTTCATCTGGTACATAGTCCTCTGCCTTCTCATTTTGTCTATCTTTCTGTGAATGTGGTTTTCATTCCACAGGCTTCAGGATTGTAGTTCTTCTTGCTTCTACTGTCTACCCTCTGGTGGATGAGGCTATCTATGAGGTTTGTGCAAGCTTCCTGATGAGAGAGACTGGTGGTGGTAAAGCTGGGTGTTGCTCTGGTGGGCAGAACTGAGTAAAATTTTAATCGGCTTGTCTGCTGATGGGTGGGGCTGAGTTCCCTCCATTGGTTTTTTGTCCTGAGGAGACCCAGCACTGGAGGCTACAGGCTCTTTGGTGGGGCAAATGGTGGACTTTGGGAGGGCTCATGCCAAGGAGTACTTCCCTGAGTTTCTTCTGCCAGTGTCATTGTCCCTGCCGTGAGCCACAGCCACCCCCTGTCTCTGCAGGAGACCCTTCAACACTAGCTGGTAAATGTGGTTCAGTCTCCTTCGGTGTCACTGCTCCTTCCCCCTGCGTCCTGATGCACACACTACTTTTGTGTGTGGCCTCCATGCGTGCAGTCTCTGTTTCCCCAAGTTCTGTCAAAGTCCTGCAATCAAATCCTACTAGCCTTCAACGTCTGATTTTCTGGGAATTCCTCCTCCCATTGCTGGACCCCCAGGTTGGGAAGCCCGATGGGGAGCTCAGAACCTTCTCTTCAGTGGGTGGGCTTCTGTGGTAAAATTATTCTCCAGTTTGTGAGTCACACACCTAGCTGTTATGGGATTTGATTTTATTGTGATTGCACCCCTCCTACCATCTCACTGTGGCTTCTCCTTTGTCTCTGGATGTGGGGTATCTTTTTTGGTGAGTTCCAGTGTCTTCCTTTTGATGATTGTTCGACAGTTAATTATGGTTCTGGTGCTCTTGCAAGAGGGAGTGAGGGCATGTCCTTCTACTCTGCGATCTTGAACCAATCTCCTCACAAATATATTAATTTTTTATTTTATGTGCATGGGGGTATCACAGAAAGAAATTAATGCCCAAATCAGCAGTGAGATTTGAGAGTTTATAGGGGAAAAGCAGGGGAGGGGATGAAAGGCCACTTATGGGAGAGCAAACGATTTTTAGGAAAGATAAATGAGCCCTTAGGAGAATGGATGGGAGATAATTTTTTTTTTTTTTTTTTTTGCGGTACGTGGGCCTCTCACTGCTGTGGCCCCTCCCACCGCGGAGCACAGGCTCCGTAGGCGCAGGCCCAGCGGCCATGGCTCACGGGCCCAGCCGCTCCACGGCATGTGGGATCCTCCCAGACCAGGGCACGAACCCGTGTCCCCTGCATTGGCAGGCAGACTCTCAACCACTGCGCCACCAGGGAAGCCCGGAGATAATTTTTGACAGTGTCTGTTTGAGCATGGTACTGACTTCTCTCCTCTTTTGTGATAAGAGTCAGTCTTCCCTGGTTGATTAATCTCTGAAGGAGAAGATTTATGACAATTGCTTCTTTCTTTTATTTTTTGGAGGATCTGTTTTTAAGCAGAGAAGGTAATTTCAGAGAAAGCCTCTTCTTAAATTCATTGATTCTCAAATGTCTTCAGCTCAAAATTATCCTTATTTAAGAGTGGCATATTTGGGGGTGGCATATTTTGATCACCTGCAAGTTCTATATATGACCACTGAATCAAGATTGTTAACTGTGTTGTTTAAATCTACTCTATTCTTACTAAATATTTTTTACTTGACTGATCAGCAATTTAGAAAATCTTTTTTTTTTTTTTTTTTTCTCGGTACGTGGGCCTCTCACTGTTGTGGCCTCTCCCATTGTGGAGCACAGGCTCTGGATGCGCAGGCTCAGCAGCCATGGCTCACGGGCCTAGCCGCTCTGCGGCATGTGGGATCTTCCCGGACCAGGGCACGAACCCGTGTCCCCTGCATCGGCAGGCAGACTCCCAACCACTGCGCAACCAGGGAAGCCCTAGAAAATCTTTTTTTTTGGTGGTACGCGGGCCTCTCACTGCTGTTGCCTCTCCCGTTGCAGAGCACAGGCTCCGGATACACAGGCTCAGCAGCCATGGCTCACAGGCCCAGCCACTCTGCGGCATGTGGGATCTTCCTGGACCGGGGCACGAACCCATGTCACCTGCATCGGCAGGCAGACTCTCAACCACTGCGCCACCAGGGAAGCCCTAGAAAATCATTTTGAAGTCTCCCACCAAGAGTGTAAATTTAATAAATTTTCTCCATAGCTCTGTCAATTTTGCTTATATTTTGAGTCAACATCTTTTGATTTATACTACTTAGGATCCTTATATTATATTTTCTGAGTCACCTGAACATTTTATCATTATGTAGTAGCCCTCTGTATCTCTTATAATGCATCATATTTTAAGGTATATGTTGATATATACTAATATAACTACCCAAGGTGGATTTGTGTGTGTGCATGTGCGTGTGTGTGTGTTGACCAAAATTCTGTCCTTGAGCAAACTCTACTCAAGCTCCTCTGAACTTTTTTCAACTAGGCCTTGACTTTTGTACTTCTGTATTCCTCTCTGTATTGCCCAATTTTAGCAAGAATCCTACTTAATCTGCTTAGGTAGAATCCCCTGTAGTCCATATCTGGTCCTTGATATCTGTTGGGTTACTCATCCTCTCCTGTCCCCCAGGTGATGTCTGATTACCCTGGCCTGTCTTAAGCAAGAATCCTATTAGGTTGGCTTAGCCAGAATCCTCCCTTACCTCTGATGTTTCCTCTTAGTAATGTTCCATTCAGTGACCCCCATCCTGCTCCTTGGCTTTAAATTCCCATTTTCCTATGCTGTATTCAGAGTTGTGCCCAGTTTCTCTCCCCTACAGCAAGACTCCATTTCACTGGTCTTCTACTTATCACAATAGTCCCACCTTAAATAAAGTCTTACTGTCTTTATACAAATGTCATTGAATAATTGTTTTAAACAGTATGTGTATGTGTATGTGTGTGTGTGTGTGTTTGTATGGGTGTGTGTGTGTGTGTGTCTGTCTGTGTGTTTTGGTTAGTAAATGCTTGGTGAATCTTTTTATTTTTACATTCAAATTTTTCTTGTCTCCCTAACTTGTGTTACACAAAGGCATCATCTCCTATCCTTGGGCCGCTGGTCATTTAACATTCAGGTCTCATCATTACAGTAATGAGAGAATGATTCCAGGGCAGCCATAGATTCCACTGTAACTTAACTCTCTGGTTTCCTGCTGCTTCTTTGTTTTTCGCCCTTGGGGATATCCTATCGTTTGTTTTGAGTACTATTATGAATTTGAAACAGCTGTTTTTAACCCAGATAGCATGTTTTGCATCATGTGGTGAGCTTTTAAAAGTACCGATGAACCTCCAACACAAAATAATTAAATCCAAATCTCTGGGGCTGATATCCTGGCATTGGTATTTTATAAGCTCCCCAAGTTGTTATAATGGCAGCTAGGTTTGAGAACTGCTAAGTTTGAGAACCTAGCTGCCATTATAACTGTAACAGGGAAGAGCTAAATCGGACTCCATGTTCAATCTCTTTCTTTGACTTTAACGTTTGATTTTCGTTGCTTTTGTTATTAGAATCATACATAATGGCCGACCTCAGGGAACCCTGCCCTTCTGCCTGAATGTTAAACTAAAGTGCCTCTGTTCAGCTCACAAGGAGACAATCTGACCTCACCTTCCTGTGAATGGCTGCAGAAAAGAAGAAATTAACACATCCCCTCACCGAGGCTAGCCATTCCAGGGGTTGTTTTGCAAGACTGATGGCCCTTTTACCTTACTTCCTCACCGCCTCTCCCTCTCTGATTCTATAAAAGAAACTGGCATCCAGACCCCGATAAGATAAGATGTTTTTTGGGGACCCTAGTCTGCCGTATTCTTGGTCTGCTGGCTTTCCATAAAGTCATATTCCTTGCCTCAACACATCATCTCCGATTCATTGGCCTGTCACGTGGCGAGCAGAGTGAGCTTGGACTGGTAACATAACCACTTGGGGAGCTTTAAAAACTGCATATTTAAAAAACACTTATTATCTTTAATCCAAGATATTTATATGCTGCATAAAGGTGGTTTTTTGTTTTAAATTACTGTGCCATTTTGCAAGAAATATTAGTTAAATCTAAGTTTCATGTTTTAAAAACTGTAACCTTAAAATCTGACTAGAAGTTCTGGGCAATGTATATATTCAAAGAATTTTAGAGTGTAGATAGCTTTTGCTGAAACACTGAAATCTTAAAAGCTATTGAGTAATGGAAGAATATCTTTTTTTAAATAGTCAATTGAGAAGGCCTTGCTTTTCATTACTTTGAGCTTCTGCAGCACCCAACAACCCACAGCAGTTCTGTCTTTCTTTTTTTTTTTTGTTTTTGGCAGTGCTGCTAAGCTTGCGGGATCTTAGTTTCCCCGACCAGGAATTGAACCTGGGCCCCTGGCAGTGAGAGCACCGAGTCCTGACCACTGGACTACCGGGGAATTCTGGGAAAAATATCTTTTGTCATGTTGGGGAGGAAAAAAATTTTCCTCTACCCTCCTAAGTTCTTATGGTTGGTCTAAGAATTAAAATGATGTGAGATAGAGTAATAGGTGAAAAACCAATTTAATTTTGTATATACAGAAAGATCATGAAAATCATGTTCAGAGAGTTACCAAAAGTAGGCAGCTTTGATATCTTTTTACATAAAGAAATGTTAAGTCTGTGAGGATTAGACAGCACAAAGAAGCTTAGGTTTGTGTGCCTAATTAGTGAGGAATTTAAGCAAAGTTTGGGCTTGGGGTAGTATATTATTAAAGAAGAAACATGGTTTGTTTATACAGGCTTCTCAGCCTGAATTCCCTATCTCTAGTGATAACGGTGTCTCTTGTTAGCTTCCTAGTGTAAGAAGGGTACCCTTCACACATGGGAGATTTATTTCCTTCATTCAGGGAGACAAAGGAGGGTCAAAGTGTTCTTTCTGAACCAGCTGCTTTTCAAGTAACTTTAATTCAAAAAAATCAATATGCCATTAAAGCATATTTTGGGGCAGCCAGCCCTGGGTCCCAACAATCAGAAAAGTTAAAAATTTCTGTGGATTAAAAATTCCATAAACAAATTACAATTTAAATGTAAAATTGAGAAAAGTATTTGGAGCACACAATAGAAATGGAGTGACTCTCTTACAAATAATTATAGACTAATATCTTGATACAAAAAAATGAAATGTTCAAGTGACAAAAAAAGTCTTATCTCCAAATAAGAATAATTCAAATAAAACAGAAAGGAAGTAAATATTCCTTTATCACATTAGTAATGGTGAAAAGATTGACTTCACACTGTCACTGTCACAATGTTGGCATGTGTAGGGTAGGAAAAATTGTCCTTGACCCTCTTATGGTTCCTAGCTGGGTCTGAAAATAAAACTGACAAAGATTAACAGGAGAAAAACATACAAATTTGTTTATGGGATACAAGAGCATTCATAGGGAAATGAAGACCCCAGGAAACAGTTAGACCTAAGTATTTTTATGCTAGGTTTGATAGAGTGTGCAGCTGTGCAGCAATATGGTAAGTTAAGGACTATGAGGAAACTGTAGTAAACTGGGGAAAACTTAGCAAGGCCTGTTTGTTAGGATTCTTATAGGTGTCCCCTGTCTTCAGAGATAAGGATGCTCCTTTCCTCCAAGTATAGGGAGAGCACCTCTCACATGAGGGTTTTATGACCTGTTTCTGGAGAGAAGAGCTAGAAGGGCTGGGTTGGAGTTGCGGGGAGAGGTGAGGAAGGTCAGCGTGACCTTCCTGATTTTACTGTGTTGGCTTAAAAAAAATGCACAACATGAGAGTTGAGAGTTAAGTTTTATTTGGGGCAAAATGAGGATGATAGCCCAGGAGACAGCATTTCAGATAGCTCTAAGAAACTGCTCCTGAGAGGCAGGGGGGAAGGTCAGTATATATGTGATTTTGGTGAAGGGGGAGTACATGCAATCGAGCACATATTTTTTGCAGAAGGTTTCTGCTAGTCTCGTGAAAGTTACTGCTAGTCAAGAGGAGCAGACATCACCATGAAGGATTTTAGTGTTTTTCTGGATATGAGGAGATAAAAGAATTGGGCTCATAAAGTCGGCTTCTGAAAATATCTAACTATCTGAAGACCTATTCTGCCAGTTTTTCCCAGGGCACAGAGTGCCTCATTTCTGCTCTCCCCCCCTGAACTCCTTTCAGGGGGTGTTGAAAGTCAGCAGCTGCAGCAGCACATGATTTAATCCTTGTAGAGGTAGATGGCAAGTGCCAGTGGCGAGGGCCAATTTGTAGTTGACACCTGTTTTCTCAAACTCCTTCAGCTTAAAATATTCAATATCCCAAGGTGCTATAATTTGTGGTAGCATCTCCTGAATCCCATCACAATGTAGGAGTGGAAACATTTCCCCTTCTTCCCTTTTAGGTTCTTTAGCTGGTACAATAATGAAATTGATATGACAGATTAACAGGAGAAAAACAAACAAAATTACATACATACAGAAGCCGCATAAAGATATGAACACACAAATGGCAACCAGGTAACTGAAGCTTATATAACATCCTGAGTTAAGGAAAGGAGTAGGGGTCTGGGGATGCAAAGAGGAGAAAAGCCACCTCAGAGGAGATGTTTAGAAAACAAAGTTGCCCTGTTATGCAGATAAGTTTCATAGGTAAAAAGGTATCTCTGGTGTTAAAAAAAGAAACAACAGGCCCAAGGTGGAGTCATTTGCTCCGAGAAGAGCAAACCAAGACTTAATTGTAGTTTCAGCCCCTTTCAGGAGTGGAATTTTAAACTAATCAGTCTGGAATTTCCTGGCCATCACTAGTGAGCTAATCTGCTTGAGACCCCCTGCCTTCCCCTAATGGAAGGTAACTTTGCCTGAAATAATCCACTCTTTTAACTTCCCTACACCACCTCCTTTCTGCCTATAAAAACCTTCCATTTTGTACAGCTCCTCAGAGGGCCTTTCTACTTTCCTAGGTGAGATGCTGCCTGATTTATGAATCACTTAGTAAAGCCAATTAGATCTTCAAATTAACTTGTTTGAATTTTGTTTTTTAACACTGGTAATAGCTCTCTTCCTGGTACAGGCCCCTTTCCAATGTAAATTTAGGCAGTTGAGGGGGAGGTGAAGAGCTTTTCCTGAATCTGCTGGGTTTTAATCTGTCTTTTCTTCATCTCAAAATAATCCTCATGCCAAAGTGGCATATTTTGGGATGACAAATCCTAGTCCCCTTCAAGAAGAAACTGGAGGAAAAAGAAAAATTGGTAAAATCTCTATAGAGGACAAATAATACCTGTCAACACATAAAATGCATACACTGTGATTCAGAGATTTCATTTTTGTCTAATGAGTCCTCCATCTCTACTACCTCATATATTCACAGCATATATAAAAGACCGCCTACTGCAGAACTGTATTATCAAGACACTGAAGAAACTCTAAATTTACATCAGAAAGAGTCTATTTAAATACATTTTAGCATTTTTCTGCAACTGAATGAAGTAGTTTTGCATCTCCTGATTTTGAGTGCAAAACATTTCATAGTTGAGTTAAAAACCTTTTGGAATATAAAGTTGAGTGAGAAACTCTCAAATGCAGAATAATGCCTTTTATAAATAAGAGACACACAGTACTGATATACATATGTATGTATATGTCTGGAAGATTTTTGAAAGGACAAACAAGACAACTGTGATAATGTTTACCTCTAAAATACAGGATTATGGAGTATGGAACTAGTTAGAGGGAGCCTTTTCCTTTACTGAATATATGTACAATAAGAATTTTTACCCAGAGCAAGTTTTATTCTCATAATCACTCTTTGAAAAGCAACAAAGGTCCTTTTACTTCTAGGTATTACATAATAAATATGGCAGGTTAAAGCTTCCACTGACCATGACTAAAAAAAACTGGATATTTTACAAAATCATATTTTAAAGGCATCAGAAAACTATGGAAGCAACAATCACTAAATTGACTAAAATTCGGAGATTGAAGAACTGAGCAGATTATTGGTCACTATTTTTCCACTGTGGGCATTTGCTGTTTCTGGGCATAAAGGAAGGGCCACGTCTGGAGAAAGAGAAACCAGCAGAGCTTTTATTTATTACATGGTTCTGGTGTGACAAAACTGGAAATTAGGCCTCAAATACAGAGGCTTTATTATGATCCTATGTAGGAAGGTAAATAGCCAAGCTAAAAGCTTCAGAAGGGCAAAGTAAAATGTCCCGTGGGCTCAGAGTATTTAGGAAAAAGAGACTAGCGAGGAGGAAGGGCCTGCAAAATCAAAACAGAAAAGAAATGAAAGCTCTAAAAGGAGTGATGAGTTAACACTGAGGCTGTATGGTCCCTTTTAACCTGGGGGCATTTATTAATGCTGGATTCATCTAGAGTTTACAAATGTAGGTTGGACCTCGTTTAGAAGGCCACTGTTGGGGGCAAAGATCTGCAGAGATTTTGGCATTCATGTGAGGCTACAATGACAAAACTGGAAATTTGAAAGGCCTCCAAAAAACATTGCTATTTCCTGCTCAAGACGTTTACCAAATTTTGAAGCTGAAAATTTCTAAAGGGCAGAATTGAATCTTTAACAATCTTCCAGGCCAAGGAGACAAAGCTCTACCAAGGTTTCAGCTGAAAACAATGGAGGGACAATGCCATAAAATCACTGACGATGTAGAGGTAAACAACCTTATGAAAATTTAAATCCAGTAAAAATTAACTCAATCCCTGATTAGATTGTCATGACCATCCCTTCCCCCCCACATCATATACTATTAGCTTAATAGACAAAAGGTAGGCCACCTGTGGTAGAAGGTGGCCTCATTTGGAGTTTCTGTGGTTCTTTAATTAATAATGTTGGGTAAACAATAAAAATTATGACACATATAAAGACGCAAGATGATGTGACAGATGTCAAGAAAGAAAATAAAAGATGTCAAGCACCCTCACAGGTGATCAAGATACTGAAGTTAATAGAAAATACTTGAAAATAACTATGACTAGGGCTTCCCTGGTGGTGCAGTGGTTGAGAGTCCGCCTGCCGATGCAGGGGATGCGGGTTCGTGCCCCGGTCCAGGAAGATCCCACATGCCGTGGGGCGGCTGGGCCTGTGAGCCGTGGATGCTGAGCCTGCGCGTCCGGAGCCTGTGCTCCGCAACGGGAGAGGCCACAACAGTGAGAGGCCCTCGTACAGCAAAAATAAATAAATAAATAACTATGACTAGAACGTTGAGTTTAATAGAGAAAATGAACAAACAAATAAATGACTGGATTATTTCATCTTAGAATTGGAATCTATAAAAATAATTAAATAGGCATTCTGAAACTGATAAATACAATACCTGAAATTAATAACTCAATGGATGAGTTTAACAGCAGATTGGACATCAATTCCAGAAATGGTTAAATAGGAGCTAGGTTAATAGAAAATACATAAACTGAAGTAAAAAGAGGAAAATAAAATGGATAAAAACAGATGACAGATTAAGAGACATGTTAGACATATTCAGAAGGTTGAACATATGGGTTGATGACTAGCATTTTTAGCAATAAAGTATTTTAAATTAAATATGTACATTTAAAAATTTTTATTTATTTATTTTGGCCATGCCACGTGGCATGTGGGATCTTTGTTCCCCGACCAGAGATCGAACCGAACCGGCACCCCCTGCAGTGGAAGCGCAGAGTCTTAACAAATGGACTGCCAGGGAGTCCTTTACATTTTTTTAGACACAATGCTGTTGCACACTTAATTGACTACAGTATAGTGTAAACATAACTTTTATGCGCACTAGGAAACCAAAACATTTGTGTGACTTGCTTTATTATGATATTTGCTTTCTTACAGTGATCCGGAACTGAACCTGCAGCATTTCTGAGGTATGTCTGTAGTTCATTTATGTATGTTTAGAATTCTTAGAAATCATAACAGGAGAATAGTTTTATGGAGGAGCAGGCAGCTTTCTAGAGAAGACTTCTTTAGCACAAATGTAATATGTCAAGGTAACATATTTTGGGGTAGCATATCCTGAACACCATAAACTTTTTCAGTGTGTATTTTGGGCTGCATATATTTGATAACCTCTTCATATGTCAATAATTTTGTAGTATATTTTGCAGTAGAATGTTTTGAATGATAAGATAGCCTGTTTTTTTTAAAATTTAACATCTACATTGGAGTATAATTGCTTTACAATGTTGTGTTAGTTTCTGCTGTATAACAAAGTGAATCAGCTATATGTATACATATACCCCCATATCCCCTCCCTCTTGCATCTCCCTCCCACCCTCCCTATCCCACCCCTCTAGGTAGTCACAAAGCACTGAGCTGATCTCCCTGTGCTATGCAGCTGCTTCCCACTAGCTATCTATTTTATGTTTGGTAGTGTACATATGTCCATGCCACTCTCTCACTTCATCCCAGCTTACCCTTCCCCCTCCCCACGTCCTCAAGTCCATTCTCTATGTCTGTGTCTTTATTCCTGTCCTGCCCCTAGGTTCTTCAGAACCATTTTTCTTTTTAGATTCCATATATATGTGTTAGCATACAGTTTTTGTTTTTCTCTTTCTGACTTACTTCACTCTGTATGATAGACTCTAGGTTTTTTCATACTGCTCACACTTTACATCATATAACCTACTTATAACTTAGCTAAAAATATGTCTCCCCTGAATGGAATGTAAACTGTATGAGTACAGAGATTTTTGGGGGCTGTTTTGTTCACACTTCATCCCCAGTACCTAAAGAAATGCCTGGTAAGTAGTAGCTGTTCGACAAATATTAGTTGAATAAAATAATAAATAAATGAATGATTATTGATTGTAAGCCAAATGTGAAGTTTTTTTTTAAAGTTGATTGCATTCAGATGTGTCATGGTAAGTAGAAAATAACCACTTTGCCTCAAATACCAGGAATAGTTCATAAGAGGAAATTGGTAGGCAGAGATAGAGAGGTTGTAAGGCAGCTCACACCTGAAGAGACCCCTAGAAGCCCCAGAGGCCCCTCAGGGCACTTAGGCTTCTCAACAGCAGGTCTGTCTATCTTAGTGGAACCAAGGGTGATCAGGCAAGCTGTGCCAAAAGCACTTTAAATGCAGTCTCACTGTTGTATATGAAGTCAGGTAAATTATGTAAACTCTTGTCAAGTATGAAGCTGTATTACTTCATAGAACGTGAAACTGCAATATTTGTGAGAACTTAATTGTCAGCATACAAATCCCATACACTGCTTTAGGACTGTTACAAGGTGGATTTGATTATGTTAAAAAAAAGTGCTTATAATATTAAATTTGAATTGTTACTTGTCTCTATCAATTTTCCTATGGCCTCATATGGAAGATGTTGGGACAATTACAGAGTTTATTGTAATCAACTCCTACTTACCAATGAAAGCCTTAAAGTAGTCTGAAGATAATTCAGACAAACTCTATCAGGAATTCCAACAGTTCAGTCAATAAAGGGAATAGAAGCCTATGCTGTTTCTCATGTCAAGTATATTTTAGTAACACTATTTTGAATTGGCAACTTTGCATAATAAGATTGATAAAAATTTGAGCAACATAAAAAAATGAATACAAAGTTATCATTTGGGTTCAAAATTTATGACTGTACAGTCTTGTGCTTATCTCTTTTGTTTATTTCATTTTTATAACATTACTCCAAATGGGTTATATTTATTGTGCTTATCTAAGAAGATATAATTATATTTCCTGTAACTGCTCTAATTGTTTATTTATTATAATACAAAATATGACAAAATATATAATGTTTTGTGGTGAGTTTTTTCCCAGTGGTATTGATTGGCATGAATATATTTGGGATATAATTCATTTGCAAACTCTGGTATTTAATAATTTATAATTTTAATAATTTAATGATTTTTATTTCTGTAGTTTATTTCTTGCTGACTTTACAGTTTTAATAAAAACTACTTTGGACTTCTTGTTCAAGATGGCAATTATATCCCACATATTTATCACTCCTTCTGCCCTAGTTCTTGTAATTAAAGGAATATAATAATTTCAGTAAACCCTGGATCAGTACTAGAAGTAGGGAAGGTTGCCAGCAACAAGCTCAAATTTCTAAAAGATAATAAAAGACATGATCAAAATATAGGAGTATTGCCATTACTTTGATATCCAGAGTATGCAAAGAAAAAAATCTCCAAAGGAGGTTATTCCAGGGAAAAGAAAAATAGGAGCTAATGGGTTGGAAGAGTAGATAGCAAACCTACTAGCATCAGCACAATGAGGAGTTGGCCATGTCCTTCACTTTAAGACTTAATCTTTCAGAAGACCCTTAGATAATCCTGCTTGCAGGCTAACGGGTTTTGGGAAATTGGCCATGTAAGTCATTCCTCTTGGAAAGAGAAGGGATTGATGCACTGTCACTAGTGTTCCTAGAGCATAATACTAGAAGCCTCTGTCCATTCCATCCCAAGAGATGATTTACACAGGTTGTAAACAAGGGCTGGAAATGGACATATATATTAATCTACAAAATTCTTATGTATCTCATTGTCCAGAAAGCATATATGCATACAACATTTTAATGATTCTATTATAGAATAGGAAAAAGAAATCTGTCTTTCAGTGCCTTGGAGATGAAATGTAAAATGTAAAAGTTGAATTTCATTATTGTGAATTAATACTACTCAGGAAAGTTTATAAATAAAAGCTGAGATCCAGACACTTTTCCCTTTCTAAGCAGTTACAGAATATGACTATGAAGCTTGACTTTGGGCTTGGCTTTCTCTTTGTCCATTCCTTCAATTTGGAGCACATAAAACACTACTGTGACTTCTGAAGAAAGAAACAAAGAAAGAAAGAAAGAAAGAAAGGAAAGAAGGAAGGAAGGAAGGAAAGGAAGGAAAGAAGAAAACTCACTAACAGAGATCTGAAAAGCATTGAAAATAATATCTGACCATTAATATTATATTAGGCTAAAAGATAAGGGAGTTGTATAAAAAGTTTGCTATTTCTCTGTTTCTTGGTGTCTTGAGATTTTTATCTTATTCATTTTATAAATAGTCAATGAATTAGATGGAGGGGAACATAGAGAAGGAGGCAGTCCAGATTTTGACAAGATACTCAACTAAGGGAATGTGTAATAACTAAAATGAGATCCTTAGTTACAGTGGATTCCTAATGAGAACAAGCATGACAATTAAAGAAGTGTAGTGCCATGGCCATCATATATGGCTGGGCAGATTTTGCGAGGTGCTATACACTTACACTGCCAGAGTCACGCAACTCCGTGGCCCGGGGTGATGTCCCAGGTAATTTAGGGCTAACCCAGTTAAAATCAATTACAGAATATACATTTTGTTATAATATGTTACATGCATTCTAGAAAAATAAATCTCATATCATGCAATCTTTCACTAAAAATAACAAGGTTTATTGGAAAATAAGTTTGAAGCAGGTGATTCAAAACATATGCAACTTTGTAACTAGTGCACTAACAAAAACAATAACAATTTTTTATTTTTTTTGGCCACACAGCATGCAGGATCTTAGTTCCCTGACCAGGGATTGAACCCATGCCCCCTGCAGTAGAAGTGCAGAGTCCTAACCATTGGACTGCCAGGGAATTCCCTAAAAACAATAACAATTCTAACCAAGATAGTACCACAGTTAAAGTGCTCAAGAGAATATTGCATCCATAAAAAGGAAAGAATTTGAGATCAGAAATAATAATATTCAGATTAAAAAATTAAAATATATGCTCAGTTAATAAAATGTTGGGTATTTCAGAACATGAAATCAGTAAATCAAAGTTCAGTTTAAGGGACTTCCTTGGTGGCACAGTGGTTAAGAATCCGCCTGCCAATGCAGGAGACATGGGTTTGATTCCTGGTCTGGGAAGATCCCACATGCCATAGAGCAACTAAGCCCGTGTGCCACAACTACTGAGCCTGGGCTCGAGAGCCCGCGAGCTGCAACTACTGAGGCCTGCGTGCTCTAGGGCCCGCATTCTGCAACTACTGAAGCCCACATGCCTAGAGCCCGTGCTCCACAACAAGAGAACCCACCGCGATGAGAAGCCCATGCATTGCAACGAAAAGTAGACCCCGCTCACCACAACTAGAGAAAGCCCACACGCAGCAATGAAGACCCAACAAAGCCAAAAGAAAAAAAAATTCAGTTTAAGAAATTATGCTAGCACTTGGAAAAAAGGGATGTGTAAATGACTATCATGAATAAAAGGATGAGACATGAAAAAAATGATAAAAAACATCTAAAATGTATATCATAGGATCCTAGAAGCATAAAACAGAGTACATGGCTCAGAACAAACAATAAGAAATTATAGAAAAAATTTCCCTATAGCTATATAAAGTCTTTTCAAACTCAAAAAACCTACCAAGTACTATAAAAAATTAAGGAAAAGAGATCTACATGTATACAGTATTGAATTTTAAGAATGAAGTAAAATTCTACAAGCATTAAAAAAATAACCTGTCAGGAAATTTGGGTAGCAGATATGTAGGTTTGAGGGGAGAATATTTTTACCTACGAATTCTATGCCCAACTAAGCTATCATTTATGTGCAAGGGTAATAAAGAGATAGTCTCAGATTTGCAAAAACTCAGAAAATATACTAATAATTACTCTTCCTGGAAAAATATTGTTTAAATAGTTTTAGAAAACTGAAAATGGAAATAAATCAAGAGTTTAAGAAATAGGGACAAGTTATCAGAGCCATCACTGAAACCAGTAAGCTTTGAAATTAATGGATGATGTATAAAGGTTATAAAATCAATATTAATGGCAAAAACTCTTCAATATAGAATCTAAGTAATGTACAAAATAAATCAATAATGTGAATATCAGTTGCTGAGATTATTAACAAAAACTAGGTACAAGGAAAATACAAATGAGGGTCTAAAACCATTATCCATATCTCATGTTACATATGAGAAGGGAATAAATATTTTTACATTCGTGTTGGAAATTAAACCAATTCATGTAAATACTGAAAAAGAGCTGGTGAAATGTAATATATCAAAGAAATACAATTCGTCAAGTATGGAAGTAACAAGTTGCCTAAAATAATCAAGAAAGTTATTTAGAAAGCATAAATGCACTTAATTAGAACTAAGAATGTGGACATAATCACTGATAAAAACCTAAAAGAATTAGATAGTACTTTATCATATCTCCGAAAATATATTTGAAAGTAAGATAAAATTAGTGATTTGAAATCAAAATTCCTTGGAGAAGAGATAGAGAATAAGAAGAGATAAATTAGTATGGAAGAAATTGAGAAAGTTGTCAATGAGATTTCCCTCTAACCCCAAAGAAAATCCCCAGGGCAAGATTTTGTAGCCCCAGAACCCAGGTTTTACAGGTGGAGTCTTTCTAAGCTTCAAGAAAAGATCAAACTTTTTTACTCAAATTCAAACTATTTTAGAGGTGTGGATCAGGAGGAAAGCTTCCAAACTCATTTTATGAAATACTGTTAATCAACATTGAGAAAGATTATAATAATGTAAGTAACTATATTATTTCTTTGTCTCTGATTTCTTTGACATGGCTGAATCACAACTTCTATAGGCTCACAACAACACACACACACGTGTATATATGTATATGTATGTATGTATATATGTAACATAAATATATATATAAATAGTTCTTTTGAATTTTCATTATATACCATAAAATTCATCATTCACCTGTTTTTTTTTTTTTCTTTTGTTTTTCTTTTTTGGCCGTGCTGTGTGGCTTGCAGGATATTAGCTCCCCGAGCAGGGATCAAACTGGGGCTCTGGCAGTAAAAGAGCTGAGTCCTAACCACTGGACCTCCAGGGAATTTCTTCATTCACCTGTTTTAAGTGTACAACTTAATTTTAGAATGTTTCATTTGACCCAATAAGATCTCTGCTGCCCATTTACAGTTAATCCATGTTCCTATCCTTAGCCCTAGACAATCATTAATACACATTCTGTAGGTGAATTGTCAATATTCTGGACATTTCATATAAACATAATCATATTTATGAAATATGTGAAGTGAAAATACTGACTTCTTTCACTCCACATAATGTTTGCAAGCTTTATTCATTTGTAGCAGCTATCAGAACTACATTTTTTAAATTGCCAAATAATATTCCATTTCCTGAATCTACCACAATTTATTCATTCATCAGTTGATGGACATCTGGGTTGTTTCCACCTTTTGGCTATTATGAATAATGTTGCTATGTACAAGTTTTTATGTAGACATATTTTTTCCATTCTCTTGAGTATGTACCTGTGGGTAGAATTGTTGGATCACATGGTAACTCTTTGTTTAATCTTTTGAGGACCTGCCAAACTGCCCTTAGCAAAGGTTCATTTCAATTATTGTACTTTTTAGAGCTATAGGATTTCTATTTGGTTCTTATTGATAATTTCTACCTCTTGATTGATATTCTCTCTTTAGTGAGATGTTGTCATTCTTTCTTATTTATGGTTTAATAGCAGCTTTGAAGTCTTTTTCTGCTGAGTTTAACTGCTGGACGCCATCAGAATCAAATTCTATTGCCTTCTTTTTTTCCTGAACATGGTTCACACTATTTTGTCTCTTTGCTTGTCTAATTTTTTAAATGGATAACTAGATATTTTAGATCATATACTGTAGCAAGTCTGGATTCTGATTACCCACTAGGGCTTGGTTTTTTATTTTTGTTTGTTTCTCAATGACTTGTATAGACTAATTCTGCAAAATCTATTTCCCACACAGTGTGCAGGCCTCTGATGGTGCAACTCTATTTTTTCTCCTTGAGTTTATTTTATTTATATATATAAAAATGTATTATTTATTTTTGGCTGCGTTGGGCCTTTGTCGCTCGTCGCTGTGTGCAGGCTTTCTCTAGATGTGGCGAGCTGGGGCTACTCTTCGTTGCGGTGTGTGGGCTTCTCATTGCGGTGGCTTCTCTTGTTATGGAGCACGGGCTCTAGGTGTGCAGGCTTCAGTAGTTGTGGTGCGCGGGCTCAGTAGTTGTGGCTCATGGGCTCTAGAACCCAAGCTCAGTAGTTGTGGTGCATGGGCTCAGTTGCTCCGTGGCATGTGGGATTTTCCTGGACGAGGGCTTGAACCCGTGTCTCCTGCATTGTCAGGCGGATTCTTAACCACTGTGCCACCAGGGGAAGCCCCTCCTTGTGTTTATTTTTAAAGTCTGGCTTCCTAGAAGTCATCCTTAAAGTTAGCACTGCTTAGTGTTCTGCTAGTGATTTGGCATAATTGGTTCTTGATTCTCGTGAGGCAGTAAAACTTCCATCCTTTGCAGATAAATCTGTGTGTGGCTTGGGGAAGGCTTTCAGATCTGTCCCATGTCTAAAATGTCCACTCTAGTCCCTCCTGAGTGAGTGCAGCCTAGCATGTGTGCACAGCTTTCTAGACCTCCAGCAGTGAGTATACTGTTAACAAGGCCCTTTTCTTTTGCTGGTTCTCTCTGTTAAACTTCTCTCTGGTTTTGTTGCTACTAGTTTCATTGCGTTATTAGCTTTCTCTGAACTGCTGACCACTAACAAAGTAAAGGATTATGTGTTTACTTACTGGCTTTACAGTGACTTGAAGTAGTAAGTAATATGTAATATGCTATTTTCTATTCTTCTTTAATCACCTAAGGGAAAATAGTGTACATTTGGAGGGCAGACGATCTATTGATTGAATCGTAACAGAGAAATGAACCAAGAGTTTCCAAAATTGAACCGAAGGGTGGTTCCTACAATAAAATGAAGGACCAGTATCTTTCCCTTAAGACACTATCTCTTTGAAACAGCCTCTGGTCTGTTATCATGGTATCATTTCAGAAGACCAGGAGGAGTGACTGAGAAGGTGTATAGGTTAATGTATGTGCTTCTCAGTTGCTTTTAGTGAAGGTACTTTCAGGGCACTTGGCTCCCACTCTAATTGTTTTTTTAATTTGGCCACATCACGGGGCATGTGGGATCTTAGTTCCCAAACCAGGGATGGAACCCACACCCCCTGCATTGGAAGCGCAGAGTCTTAACCACTGGACCACTAGGGAACTCCCACACTCTAATTTTTAAAGATGACATATTCCTGAGGTACCATCTGAATTGGGGCATCAGGATCAGGAGGCATCTGGGTGGTTTAGATTATTCTCAAGGCCCAGTAAGCTATATAGCACAGCAATGGCAGTGTAAAAGGTCAAAGTGTTCTGAAGAAACCAATAGAATCACCAAAGTCCTTAGTTTCCACCTAGGTAAGAGATCCAGGCTGTCATGAAGCTCCAGTGGCAACGTAGGCTATGGTTTGTCCAGAGGTTGCCAAACTAACTGTGATGGTATCTTTGAATTCATTACCTGCTTGAATGCATTTTTCACAGAGCATCCATTCAAAAGAATACAGACACTTAGTGTATAATTCAATAATTTTTAGTAGATTGATAGAATTGTGCTACCATCCCCACAATCTAGTTTTAGGATATTTTCATCACCCACAAAACTTCCTTCATGCCTATTTGCAGTAAATCTCTACTCCTACTACCAGTCCCAGACTTGTAGATTGTACCTCAATAGAACTGTGTTAAAAAATAATGCAAATAAAATCTTATCATGTATTGCTTCTTGTAATATTAATTGTATTTATTGTTAAAAAATAAAATATTTGTAAAACTGAAAAAAATTATACAGATATGAAAGAGGAAAGGAGTGAACAGTAGAGGAAAAGTACTTAATGATGGGGTCCGGAGACACTTGAAACTAGAGCAGCTCCACACTTCAGTGATTTACTGAGAACCCATACCCTTGATGCTCAAAGGCCTGCAAAATTCTCCTTAGAATCATGCAGTGGGGATATTAAATTATATTACCATCCAGGAGCAGCTTTCATGTAAGTTATTGCCAGTTCTGTTAAAAACATACCCTAGTAGGTTTTGGAATTGAATGTCTCTCCTGTTTTTTTTTCCCTTTGAGCCTTTTTGTTGACTGTCTCTGTTAGACCGTCTTACACAGAAAGATTACTTCAGCTGGGAAGAGCTAAGCTAGGTTTTTCCATAAAAAGCATATGGGTAATTTCTGAATTAAACATTGAAATAAAATTTTAGCCTTTTTGCCTAGTAAAATTAAACTACTTGCTATGGCCTGAATATTTGTGTCCCCCCTCCCCATTCATATATTGAAGTTCTAATGCTCAACATGATGGTATTTGGAGGTGGGTCTTTGGAAGATGCTTAGGCATGAGGCTGGAGCCCTCATGAATGGGATTAATGCCCTTATAAAAGAGGCTTCAGAAAGCTCCCTCACCCCTTCCACCATGTGAAGACATGGCAGGACACAGGCAGTCTGCAACCTAGGAGAGGGCCTTCACCAGAATAGAACCGTGCTGACACCATGATCTTGGACTTCCCAGTGTCCAGAACTGTGAGAAATAAATTTCTATTGTTTACAGACCACCAAGTGTGTGGTATTTTGTTATAGCAGCCTGAATGGGCTAAGACACTAGTCTTAGAATGAATCCCCTGTTGAAATAGTAATCGTATTTTCTTTGATGTTAGAATGTCATCGGCAACATTATCTTCATCATCAAAATTATTTTATTGTGTTTCAAGCACCCCTTTCATCTTAAGCATAAACAAGTCACTTCTGAGAGAGTTGTCTTTGTCACTATGAATCTCATGTTAGTCGTTGTTTGTTCAATCCTTGTCCCCTTTTCCAACCTATTCAGGGTAAAACTCTCTCATAATAGGGATTCACAGTGGACTATACATGGCCATCCTTATTAATTTTAACGGCAGGAGTGAATGAATTTTAAAAAGGCTATTCCTAACTTGCACTCATCTACTTCTTTACCCCATTTTGAAGTGGTAACACTTGGAAAGATGCACTTTAATATGGGTTGTGCTTCCTGCCCTGGGGAAGCCAGTTTTGCCTATGGGACAGTGAAGAGGAGTCATATGGTATATTGGGAACAGCACAGCCTTAGAAACCAGATAGTTCAGTCTCTGCTCTTTCCAGCAGTGTGATTTAGGGGAAGACCCTTTACCTCACTGACCTTGGTTTCCATTATAGCAAAGTGGAGATTTTTAAATGTATGAACCACCTGTTTACATAAAACAAAGCACGTCTGTGTTTGGCCCCTTGTGAGGTTTTAAGACAGAGAAGTACAAAAGGATCAAGCATAGTTTCCTTCTGTGTCTTCCAGTCCAGCTTCTCAGACTCTTAACAAAATGAAATTTTTTTTAGAATAAAATAGAAATAATTAGAGCTAGACCTGGAGCTTAGATGTAAGGTTAGAAGAAAGTTTATAGTTAGCCCTAAGGGAGGGGTAAAGACAAAGGAAGCATTGGAGTTAATAGTAAGTGTGAGGTTAGAGTTTTGAGTAAGGTTAGAGTTCGCAGAAGGCAGGATCATGGTTAGAGTTAATTTAGAAACAAGAGTCAGGGTTAGAATTAATTATAAAGTTAAGAGCAGGACAGGATACACATAGAGATAGCTTTAAGGATAAAGTTAAGAACAGAAATAATGAGATAGCTTTAAGGATAAAGTTAAGAACAGAAATAATGTTATAGGTAAGACATGAGGGTATGGATAGAGTTAGGATTAAATGGAAAGTAAACGGTAGGGTTAGTTTTGGTTTAAGAAATAGGTTCACTAAATTTCTGTCCCTCTGCTACATGGAAGCAAGTGTGAAGGATGAAGCCTTTATCACCATTTTTTCCCAGAGTAACTATGATGAGAAGAGGTTTCCTGGCAACCCACGTTAGACACGGAGTGTGAGAGCAAAATGAGTGTTTTGTTAAGCCATTGAGACTTTGGGATTGTTTTTTACTGCAGCTTAGCCTGAGCTATCCAGATGGGTTCAGAAATCTGTTGATTGAGAACACCTTTAGCATGAAAAGAAATCTCATATAAAAACATATATTTATTTTCACCTCCATTTGCCTTGATTTTGGCTTAAGTAACAGGCAGCCAGGTTCTTTCATGTTATTTGTATAGGTGCTGAACTAGGTGGTGAATCTTTTTGAATTAGGTGGTGAATCTTTTCTACTCAATAAATGTACTATTTGTTATAGATGCTATGCTACACTGACCAGATCCTACCTTCAGGGCTGAAGGGTTTATTCCCCAGGTGATGGGAGATTGTGGACTTGACAACTTTCAGGTATAAGCCCTCTTGGGGAGTTGCCTCTGTTGGAGAGAGTGACCTGGCATAAAGTCATATATCTCTCTTGGGGACAGTGGTGCTATAGAGGATTGGACCCTTGCTTCAACTTGGGACAACTCTGAAGCTTCCCATGAGAGTCATCTAAGTGTGATATTGTTTTTGTTGTTCACACCTCTCAATTGTCTTTCCGCTGGTGTTATAGTCTTTGAATACATGCAGAATTAGTCAGGAAAGGTGATACTTTTTGGTTAAGTATGTCTTTTTGAACTTATTTTATAGAATTCAATTTAACTTTCAAAGAAAATGAGGTGAAGTGGTATATTTTCCCTACCAAAGATGCAGGGGGAGCAAGTCCTTATTGTAACTACATCACAGCCCAACTTTTCCCTCTGCCCAGTCATCCTTTTTTCCCTTTCCCCGTGCAGATGGGTCCCAAGATCACTTCCTAATAAACATCCTGCACACTTATTTCCATCTCAGAATTTATATCCCAGAGGACCCATCTTAGAGCTATTTATGTTTAAAAGTGTGTGCTATATGGGCTTCCCTGGTGGCGCAGTGGTTGAGAGTCCGCCTGCCGATGCAGGGGACATGGGTTCGTGCCCCGGTCCGGGAGGATCCCACATGCCGCGGAGCGGCTGGGCCCGTGAGCCATGGCCGCTGAGACTGCGCGTCCGGAGCCTGTGCTCCGCAACAGGAGAGGCCACAGCAGTGAGAGGCCCGCGTACCGCAAAAAAAAAAAAAAAAAAAAGTGTGTGCTATGGGTCACATAATATTTGAGAGCCACTATGCTGTCACCTACTCCTGTTGGCATTGCCTATAAAAATACCTCTTTCTAATATATTCACCTTTCTGTGTGATATGTTAATATATGTCTAGGGGAATATACAAGGAGAAATGGGCCTCAACCATGGAGATTGCATTGACTTAAGGGGGAGCTGATTAACTGTGTGGAAACTGTGTGTTTCTGCTGTAAGCAGAAATGTACTGCTGCCTGATGGCAAGGAGCATCTTTCTTTCCTCAGACCATGAAGACCTTCCTGTACAATGGGATGTGGCACTCCAGTCTTCCTCTGCCCCTCCTTCCCTTTCATTGGTAGTAACAACTCCAGGTCTGTGCCATCAGAAATTTCAACCTTTCTCCATTGCCTTGCTGTTGGGGAAGAGTAGTCCCTAGCTTCAGTGGTACAAGATATTTCTAGCCATGGGCAGCAGTGACGCTGTTGTTTCAAAGTGGCCGTTCAACCTTTATCCTTTGACCCATTCCTAGGACTCAACCTAGTCATGGTTGCAAAGGAATGAGGTATTCCTGCTTTCTTCTCAGGGAACTGAACTCATGCCAGTGGGCTCACTCAGCGTCAGGAAGGTACAAATGTTGAAAGAAAAGGCCAGTGTATTTTGTCACCCATGGCTTCAGGTATGGAGGAACAGAGCAGCTTAGTATGGTGACCCTGATGATTGCACAGGTATCCAAAGCCATTTGGGATAGGGGTCAGTTAAGGTGATCAAGTCACACCACATGACTGAATAGTGGGGAGTTGTAAGACTCCTTCTGGCAACAGGAACAGATAATACAATGCCCACAAATACTGACGCTCAATACGTGTCTGTTGAACATAGAGTGGCCGCTATCAACTGGGGATAAAACCATCAATAAGGTAAACATGGTCCTCTCTAGGGGAGCTTAGAGTTTGATGGGAATAAGATAGCAATGATACCTATAGCAAAGAGAGCATATGAGCCACCCCAGGCCCCTGCTCAGGTTAAGGAAAGTAGGATAATTTGAGACTGCAGTTATTCTGCTTACCAGGCATCAGTGATGTTATTAATATTGCGTTTGTTGTTTACACCTCTTGTCTTTCCTCAAGTGTCACAGTCTTTGAGTACATAGAGAAGAGTAATATTTTCTGGTTGTATTTGTCTTTATGAACTTATTTAACAGGTTACAATTTAATTTTCCAAGAAATGAAGTGGTGTATTTTTCCCTCAAAAGATGCAGGGGGAAAAAAGACAGGTGACATATTAGGCAACATTTAATAAATTTAATAAATTAATAGGAAGTATCACAAAAACCTGGAATGGATAACATACAGGAACCAGGAATAAGACAACACTTTGCAACCACTCACAAAAAGTACCACTTGATGAAAGAAGACTTACAGGAAATAATATAAGGCAGTCTGTTGCACGTGTCTTAAACAGATATACATACATAATAGGACATCAAAATGATCTGTTTGACAGTAAATTCACCACGTTTACACTTATCACATGGACTTTAAAACATTTATAAAAGGTGTAGGTTTAACATTGAACTGTAAGGTTTATATCCAAATGAGTATACTTGTTTCATACCAAACTGCACAGAACTTATGAATAGCACACAATTTGAGAATAATTACTGTGTTGGGTACTATTAAGTACTACTACTTGATGGCATAAGAATTATTAACAAATGTGCTGTAAGCTATTATCGTTCAACTTATTGCTAGTGCTTTTGAAAATCTGTGGTTTATATTTTATTTCTTTGTAAAACATGTGCTATGAGCTTGCCCCGATAGTTCAGGAAAGAAATCAGATGTTTCCAATTTTCTCTAATACTCACCATACTTCAGATCTGATTGCGTGGTCTTTTTAAAGACTGCTGAAGGATTTGCTTCAGTCCTTCTTATATCACCTACTCTGCCTTACATTAATACAAATCGATGGATTTATGCATCATACACGGCATACATGCAGGACACCATCTGTATGTGCAGAACTCATGCTCAGTGCATGGTGTGTTTCTTCAGACATTTTCATTTCAGTAAGAATTAGATCTCACTCAATTTCATATAACTGTTTTAACATGCAGTTCAACAGAGCCAACAGGCAGGTAGACTTTACTTTCATGTCATAATTGGGCATGCTCAAGCAATTGACCGGCATTTGGCAGTGTTGCAAATCACGTAGGGACTGTATGAGTGTCCTCAAATACGTCCGTTGGCTCTCCCACCGCCCTTGTGGCAGACTGTTGGATTTATCTATGCTGTGTGTTGAGGACACACACCAGGGATTTTAGAAATTCAGATTCTGCCTTCACCAATTTCAAGATACTCTAAGGTGTGTAAGTAACTGTCAGGCATAAGAAATAGCATCATGAACTCTTCAGAAATTGATCCACAGTTGTGTGACATGGACACACATGGAAATACAGTTACTGGAAACCCTTGTACACTCTGCACACAGCATAGACTTAATGGTCTGACTTTAGCAATGTTTGAAAACCTTTCACGGTTAACAAACTAGTAAAATGGTACTGAACTCTTAGAGAGCAGCAGGCCCAAGAATGAAACAATGGCCAACACTTACTGTAACGCAACACTATATTTTAACAAAGATTTAAACTTCTGGTACATAATTGCAGTACAATGAAGAGCTTGCCACTTTTACAAATTAGCTGCAGCCTTGCCTGCACTAGAGAGTTTGGAAGGATCTGTAAATGAGATACATTTTGTTTAAAATCCAAATGGAAACTCTGTATTTCTGTTTTTCCCAAAGTTCAGTAAAAGCTTCTTTTTAATTACTTTTTTTTCACATTCTAAGGGCCCAGTTCTGTAGTCCTTAATCAAGCAAAACTTCCAAGCTTTTGATCATCTATGCTTCCAATGCAAGTTTTACTCAAAAATGGACTGCTAAATTAGGTCCTATAGATAGAGGTACCATAATTAATATACTATTTTAATAAGGCTCAAAATGCTAATTTCATTTTGTGTGTAGCACACAAACTTCCAGGATCCTGAGATCAAAACCCAATTGATGATGAATCCTGGATTGGGAAATAACTCTGGGATTTTGTTTCCCAGTTTAATCATGGAATTAGGTATTTACTAAGGACCAGAATGAAAACACTAATTCCAGTTTGCTTGTCATTATAATCGGAATTTGAACATTGTCTGTAAGAAGTGAAAAGCTGTTATTGGTGTATATATCTTGTATCATCCTTCCACTTCTGTAGTCCTGGTTAACCAGCTGCTATGTTAAAATACCACTATGTCTGGTGACAGACATTGCAGTAAAATATCAACAGAACATTCTGACAATGTCAAAATTTCCCCTATGTGTGACAACAAGGCTAAGTTCTGCCTTTGACTCACTAATAGTTATGATAGATTATCAGAAGGCAGAACCTATCTTACTGTGTTTATGTGTGTAGATGAGCTGAGCAAGAATTTAAAGTGTATATTTACTGTTAACCCAGAAAATAGATTTCACTGAATTTGTTCAATTTTGGCGTGGTTGAAGTGTAACCACTGTCCTGTGCATCATTCTGGTCTCCTGCAAATGTCACCTGAGATGAAGATCAACACTTCCGTATGTGAAAAAGAAAAAGAGAGAGAGAGAGAAGAGGGAAAGAAAGAAAGCAAGAAAGAGAGGGAGGGAAGGAGGAAGGAAGGAAGGAAGGGGGAAAAAATCAACATGTTTGCATCAAACAACCAAAGTAAATTATTCTCAATCTATTATAAACAGTAAATACAGAACCCTAAATCTCACTACTGTAAGCATGATTGTAAAGTACAGGATTGCAAAGCTATATATAAAAACAACTTTTTCAGACAGCAATATTTACATTAGGTTATGACCGACAGAAGAATTATAGAACAGTTTCCTACATTTGTAGCTTTACTGTAGGAAAAGACTGCACCGCTCTTTCTTACACACTACTAATCCTTTCACTAACCACATTGGAGGGATTAACTGGTAGCTCCAAATTCTCCATTTGCATCTCTATACCGGCCTCCTGGTCATCAGCTTTCTTAATCACTGGTTCATTGGTGTGCCGGTAAATGTTAACATTAAGCTCCCTCCCAGACAAAGCAGTGGCAGCAACTCTCGGTATTTGTCTGATCGGAGGCTTTTTATCTGCCTTATAATTGCAGCGCAAATAGTTGGAGAAAGCCCTTCGGTAAACTTTGTTGAAAAGAGTGTACACCAGAGGATTAATTCCTGAACAAACATAGCCAATCCAAACAAACACATTCAGAAGTTTTTCCATTAGCTTTTGATTACAAGCCTTCCCACAAAGAACCGACAGGATATTAGTAATAAAAAACGGGCACCACATGATCAGAAACACAAAGAAAACAATGCCAAGGACTTTCGAGGCTTTTCGTTCATTGTTGATAGCTTGCATGGTGCCCCTTGGCCGTCTTTCCTTCTTCTTCCTTCGGTGTGGGTTCAAATCTTGGTTAGGGTTTGCAGAGTTCTCTTCATCAGTATTCCTCTTGCAGCACTTCAGGAAATCCAGGCTAATTCCGGGCGGTTCCTCCGTGTGGCCGTGCAGTAACATCAGAGCTTGTCGGCGAAGGACGTGGATCGTTAGACAGTATGTAATCACCATGATCGTCAGCGGTATGAAGAAAGCTACGAAGGACCCAATAAGAACGAAATTTGGGTCATTCAGCACGCAGGTGGTGTTGTTGATGAACACCTTGTCTTCATCCCTCAGTCCAATCACTGGGATAGGAACTGATACACCTACAGGAACAGAAAAGAAGGTAGGACATTGTTACAACATATTGAAGGGTCGCACAGATTTGTACAGTGGGATGCATTTAATTGCATTTCACTGAAGAAAATTTAGATCTATCTGTTGAAGGCTATTCACAGCATAAATGGGTAGTCACATGAAAGAGTAGCAGTATGATA
Source organism: Orcinus orca (assembly GCF_937001465.1). Taxonomy (NCBI): domain Eukaryota; kingdom Metazoa; phylum Chordata; class Mammalia; order Artiodactyla; family Delphinidae; genus Orcinus; species Orcinus orca. The sequence continues at coordinate 99,998,862 of NC_064580.1, read as the reverse complement.
TCAGAAAATGACAGCTTTTTTCAAGTTAGGAATGCCTTCTCACCAAATTTCCTGTAGAAGATGTGGAATTATCATTATTGAGATAATTATAGGTATGGTTGTGCATAAGAGTGGTTCGTGTCTTTTTTGTTTTATCTCCAATTCCTAGAACTGTCCTGGCTCATAGAAAGCACTCAATAAATATTTGTTGAATGAGTGAATAACTTCACATCTATACTCAATGACGTCAATAAATTCAACTGTTCATTTTTTTTTTTTTAACATCTTTATTGGGGTATAATTGCTTTACAATGGTGTGTTAGTTTCTGCTTTATAACAAAGTGAATCAGTTATACATATACATATGTTCCCATATGTCTTCCCTCTTGCGTCTCCCTCCCTCCCACCCTCCCTATCCCACCCCTCCAGGCTGTCACAAAGCACCGAGCCAATATCCCTGTGCCATGCGGCTGCTTCCCACTAGCTATCTACCTTACTACGTTTGTTATCAACTGTTCATTTTTAAGCAGCTTCCAAATGCAATAAAAATGATGTGTATGCCACCTACAAGAGTAATTATAGCATATCAGGGTTGGCTGAGCTTTTAGCCAAGGACATCTTTTCCTGAGGAAAGTGGTCAAGAAGAGGAACTTCTGTGTGTGTGTCCTTTGGAGACAGGGCCTAGGAGCTCTGGAGTTACTGGAGATGGAGAGGATAGTATGTCCCCCAAACAGGAATTAGATCTGACCACAGTGTGGACATAATCTATGCAGAAACTGAAAGGATTGTCTTTTTAGTAAGCATTTTCCTGAGACTCTGTGCTTAAGCAAGGTCAAGAGACAGATAGAAATGCTGAGTTGGGAAAGATACAGTCCTCCCATTTCTGTGTGGAGTTTTGAACTCTTTTGTTTTTTAAGAATACTGAGAGGTAGTAATTTGGTAAGCACTTCCATTAATAAAGAAGCTCACAGGCAGAAGATATCAACAAGGAGGTGGGAGCAGAAGGTGCTCTTATGCCTGAGCATAAGTAAGAAACCTAGAAATTTTTAGAAATCATTATGGTAGATCTCGAAGAGGTCCTACATTAATAAGTAGGGATAACTTGCAAGTGAAATTCAAATTTTAATGTTAATTTATTCTCTCTTGTGTCCACAGGAACTTGAAGCCTGGGAAAATTCAGACTGCATTTTTAGGATTCCATCAGAGATTATTATGAGGAATCCTGAGCTGGTGGATATCTGCACTATGAACTGTGAGAGGGGATAGAAGCGCACTCTCAAAGATCATTGTTGGCTTTAGGGAACAGTGACAAATCTGAAACTGAAAGTCCCTATAGATTGTCTTTTTTTAATTTTTTTTGCCACACAGCGTGGGTGGTGGGATCTCAGTTTCCTGACCAGGGATTGAACCCAGAATCCCAACCGCTAGGCCACCAGGGAACTCCCCTACAGGTTGTCTTAACACACTTTGTCAGGTATAGAGTGTTTGGCTGGATGATCAAAAAGGAAATAAATGGTAAATGTTTCTTTGCTAAGAGCTTGCTGAGGATATTGATTGGTAATTAATTTCTAGGAAGACATGAGGAAGAAAGAGTCTTTGGAAAGTGATCTTTAAGCCTTCTAACTCAGACCCTGAATTTCTTAAATGACCGTTTTTTTTTGTTTGTTGTTTTTTCTAGAGAAAGAGGCCAAGTGATGGTATGAGAACCAGTGATAGATATGACAAGACTTCTTGGGGTATTGGTATATGCCTGCAACCCTGAACCTGGGCATGCCATTCAAGAAAGTAAAAACGGCTGTGAAAACTAGGAGACACTGCAAACAGAAAGTGTCCTCAGGTAATACAGTGCAGGATCCGGTGAAAAGACCTTTGAACTCTGGATGGGAAGAGTGGCAAGTATCAGAAGGTAATATTCACCCAGTTTGATGAACCACGCAGATTACATTTCTTAAGAGTTATAAAATGACAGGTAAGAATGTGGTCAGTTTGTACTGTTAGGATCTTTATTCCAAAAGTTATAAATATGAGGGAATATCTAGAAAGAGTGTAGATCCAGCTTGCCTGAAAAAAGTCAGTATTGGCTTTATCCTTCATGAAATGTTTTAGTGAGGATTAGGCTGCAGGAAGTTTTCTGGAGTTAAGGAAGCTAATATGAGATTAAGAAAAGAGGGACGGGTTACTTAAACACAAATCATTTACAAGAGAAAAAATTAGAGAGAGAACCTAAGATTAAGAGAGACTTAAAAGACCTATCAAGCATTATAATATGTGGACCTTCTTGGGATCTTGATGCAAATAAATTTTAAAAAATATTCATGACACAGGTGGAAATTTTGAACAATGTTTGGCCTTTTGATGATATTAAATAATTTTCATTAATTTTTAAAAGTGATGTTGATATTGTGGTTCTGTAGAAAAAATCTTATATTTTTAGATATAGAGACTGAAGTATTTAAGGATAAAGTATTATGATTCTGAGGTTTATTTCAAAATAATATGGGAGGGAGAAGTGGATGGAAGTCTGGATGAAAGAAGGCAGTCCATAAACTGATAAATCTTGGAGCTGGGTAATGAGTACATGGATCTTTACTATATAATTCTATCTAACTTTACAATCTTTGAAAGTGTCTATAACAAAAGTTTAATATTTTAAAAATTGAAGAAATTAAAAGAAGACATAGAAGTCTTTTCTGAAACAGAGAAAGAAATGGCTGTTAGACCTCAGATCATAAAAGTCTGTAAGATTTACTACCACTGCTAACTTTGGAAGTGATTATTTCTAGAGCAAAAGTCTTGGCCTCCTGAGTGGAAACGCTCAACATTTTCATATAAATATAGAGAAGAAGGCGGTTTTCTGACAAAATGTTGGTAGAAAACTATGTTATACTTTCTCAGGATCCTATAGCAAGACCAGAGGAGGGGTATAGTGGAATGGCTCCCTTCCAAACTGCCCCCCTCCCTTGCCCTCTAGCAATGTGAGAACCAGAGCCTGAGGCTAGAAACTTGATCTGGGGAGTTTGCATTCATTCTGGAGGAATCCTGACAAGGGTAGACATATCTACACTCAGGAAACAAGTGCTGGAGTGGAGATTCAATTCCCAAGGAAATGCTGCACAATATTTTAGGTATTTCTAGATATCTGAAGTTTCTAGGGAAGGCCTCACACTCTGATCAGAAGGTCAGTGGAAGTCAGCATTACTCAGATCCCAGCTCTGAACTGGTATTAGCTTGTTTCTGTTAAAAGATTTATTCACTTTCCTAAAGGATTCTTGGGCCTAAAAGTAAGCCTGTTGAGAGACAACAAGAGAGGGTAGCAGAGTGATCCCAGATGAGCTAAAGGAGTTATTGGGTATGTGACGCCAATTTTATCCCTGGCATCTATTTGTATAATTTTATGTACATTGAACAAAGAGTGATTCTAAGGCTGCCTTTTATTGAGTCTATCTTGTATGCCAGGCATTGAGCCATGCATATTACTGACATTAAAGATATAAAATGTATTATCTCAATTTGGTTAAAACTCCTAAAATACAGATATTATTTGGTGAAGGAGCTTAACCGTTTTACCAAATCTATATCATCACTAGTTTTATTTGTTTTTGGTTTTTTAGAAACTGTGAATGCAGTCAACAAAACAAGAAACTTAAGTTCTTTTGTCAGTATCTGGAAATGAAATGTAAATAATAGCAACTAAAGCAGCATTAATAGCAGTACCTATTGTACAGATTATCTTAATCAATACTTAAAAAAAAATTAAAAGTATATGTCAGCAGTTTTCAAAGTGTGGTTCAAGGACCCTGGGGGGCCTCTGATACTCTTTTAGAGAGTTTGCTATGTTTCCCTTTTCCAGCTATTTATCTTTAAAACTGCATTTTCTTTATAAACTTCAACCCAAATAACATAAAACAGGTTGAATGCAGATACATAAATGAGAATCCAACTATATTTCCCTAAAACTAAATATTAAAGAGATTTTAAAACTGTAAAACAATGTCGGCCTTCTCTCAATTATTTTTGGGAAATATAGTTTATTTTTATAAAAAATATTTACATTGACATTAAATGGATTCATTACTGTTATTTAAAATGAAATGATTCATAAATATGTTAAATATTTCTCAGTTTTAAGTTATATTATAATAAATATCAATAGATACAATCCACACAAACAAAAGCTCTTTGAGGTCTTCAATTATTTTGAAAAGTATAAATAGGTCCTGACACCAAAGAGTTTGAGAGCTGCTGTTCTATATTAATGGATGAAGTTACTTAAGCCCTGGAGAGTTAAATTCAGCAAATTTATGAAGTCTTTCTCAGTATTTTAAATTTGTCAGCTAGTAGAAATTCAGGTGATGTTATGTCAGGGTAAACATAAACAACATCAATAATAGCAACTAAATATTTTACATGCATCATCTCACTCATTGTCGTAAAAATTATGAAAGGCGCATGTTATTTGGTGAAGTTAACTTCAGAAAAGTTAAATTAATTTAGCAAGTATAATGAAGCAGTCTTTGATATTTTTAAACCTTTGATATGTCCAAGGAGAAAAAGTGAAAATGAACTCCAAAGAAGATATACAGATTGCCAACAAACACAGGAAAGAATGCTCAACATCATTAATCATTAGAGAAATGCAAATCAAAACTACAATGCGATATCATCTCACACCGGTCAGAATGGCCATCATCAAAAAATCTACAAACAGGGGCTTCCCTGGTGGCGCAGTGGTTGAGAATCTGCCTGCTAATGCAGGGGACACGGGTTCACACCCTGGTCTATGAAGATCCCACATGCCGCGGAGCAACTAAGCCTGTGTGCCACAACTACTGAGCCTGCGCGTCTGGAGCCTGTGCTCCGCAACAAGAGAGGCTGCGATAGTGAGAGGCCTGTGCATCGCAATGAAGAGTGGCCCCCACTTGCCACAACTAGAGAAAGCCCTCGCACAGAAACGAAGACCCAACACAGCCCAAAATAAATTCATTAATTTTAAAAAATCTACAAACAATAAATGTTGGAGAGGATGTGGAGAAAAGGGAACCCTCCGACACTGTTGGTGGGAATGTAAACTGATACAGCCACTATGGAGAACAGTATGGAGGTTCCTTAAAAAAGTAAAAATAAAACTACCATACGACCCAGCAACCCCACTACTGGGCATATACCCTGAGAAAACCATAATTCAAAAGGAGTCATGTACCACAACGTTCATTGCAGCTCTATTTACAATAGCCAGGACATGGAAGCAACCTAAGTGTCCATTGACAGATGAATGGATAAAGAAGATGTGGCACATATATAAATGGAATATTACTCAGCTATAAAAAGAAATGAAATTGAGTTATTTGTAGTGAGGTGGATGGACCTAGAGTCTGTCATACAGAGTGAACTAAGGCAGAAAGAGAAAAACAAATACCGTATATTAACACATATATATGGAATCTTAAAAGAAAAAAAAAAAAAAGGTCATGAAGAACCTAGGGGCAAGATGGGAATAAAGACGCAGACCTACTAGAGAATGGACTTGAGGACACCAGGAGGGGGAAGGATAAGCTGGGACAAAGTGAGAGAGTGGTAGTGTATATATGGATATATATACACTACCAAAAATAAAATAGGTAACTAGTGGGAAGCAGTTGCATAGCATAGGGAGATCAGCTCAGTGTTTTGTGACCAGCTAGAAGGGTGGGATAGGGAGGGTGGGAGGGAGGGAGATGCAAGAGGGAAGAGATATGGGGATATATGTATAACTGATTCACTTTGTTATAAAGCAGAAACTAACACACCATTGTAAAGCAATTATACTCCAATAAAAACGTTAAAAAAAAAAAAAAAGAAAGAAAATGCCAGGTATAAATAACAACAATTGCAATAATAATAACTACTTTTTACTGAGTGCTTTTTATTTGTCACACACTGAGTCATGTGTTTTATAATTATTACATACTTTCATATATTATTTAATCCAGACAAAAAACGTAAAAAGAAGGAATTATTAACTAGAATTACTAAGTCTTTCTGAAATTAACTTCAATTAATCTACATCATCTTTAGAATTTTAGAAAGAACAAAGATAAGTTATAATTCACATTCGGCTGAAAATATCAGGTACTACTTCAACCAATAAACAGTCAAATATTTTGCATGCATTATCTCATTTAGTTCTCAGAAAATCCTGTGAAAGTGATTATTATTCATTAAGGTTACTTAAACTCAGAGAGAAAAAAATACTTTCAATAAACATGTGGAGTCTTAGCATTTTAGGAACACTGAATTCAGTAATAGTTATAGTTCAAGTTTTTATTGAAAATGTGTGTTACTATGACTACCACGACTATTATCATTTATTGAGTGCTTAGTAACTTTGGTACTGTATCTGCAGTATATACTTTATATGCATTATTTTATTCTAGCCTCATAAAAGCCATAAAATAACTTGGTGCAGTTATTTTACTTCAGATAAGGCAAGTAAGTTCAGAGAATGTATAAAGATGTTCGCCTTGAAGCCTTGAATTCAAGCAACACAGATCAATTCTCTTCAATCAGATAATAATACCATATGCCAATCATTCTTAGATGTACATTTCTTTTAGATTTTAACATCTTCTAATGTGTGATGCATCTTACAATTGATAGTATCTTACAATCAGTGTTGGCCAGACAGTAGTCATTACATAGCGTTACGCTGTCAGCGTATGTGTGAGCCTGGTCTGATAAACTTCTTTTGACATCTTCTGGTAAGATCAAAATTACCAGTAGCAAAATTTGCAAAGTGGCTATCAGCAGCATGGTAATAGTTCACTGTGAACGAAAAATTATGTCATAACAGGCAAAAAGAGGGAGTGTTCTGAACAAGGCATCCTCAACAGCATCAAATGTCACAGAAGGGTCTAGAATTTGAAACATTTCCTCTGTCTTTGAAAATGAGGTCACTGGTGATTATAGAGAGAACAATTATAGTGGAGTAGTGAAGACAGGAAACAGATTGCCAAGAGATGAATAATAAATGGTAATTAGATAGAGGAAAGAGAGATTATAAAATACATTTCCTGGAGCAGATTGACCAACATCAAAATGAAAACATAGATTAAGGGAATTTTTTTACTGAACTGCAGGTCTATCTCCTAGGTATCTATTTTCATGAGTTTTTCATGGAGAGGAATTTTTTCAAGGACACCTAGGAGGATGACACAATGTCAGACTGATGGGAATGGTCCCTTGCCTCACGGAGTAATAAGTGAGTCCCTTGACAATGGGAATTGACAGCAGAAGATGAAGGAACTATTTTCAGAGAAGAACATAGAAGACAAAACAAACACAAGCAGTGCTGCCTTAGTTCTCAGGTGACAAAGTGTGACTGAGAGTTGGAGAAATATTTTGCATACTTTGGCAGATAAATCAGTATTGTGATGATGCAGTGGGAATTTTAAGGAACTCAGAATCAGGTTGAGAGTCAACTTTGAACTTAAGGAGTTTTTAGCTTTGAGAAGAGTAGGAACCTAGGCATGCATGAATGAAGGATATCGAGTAAGGAAAAGACCTTAAATGACTTTGAGGGAAGTGGAACTAAAAGAAGAAGATTCTTCGTAAGCAGGAAAGCATGAGAAGACAGTTCATGAGGTGACAAAAGGAATGCCCAGGGTTTGTAAGATAAACCTGGGTAAGAGTTTCTGGACAGCTGGGTGTTAAAAAGAAATAGCAAGCACCAAATGGAGTCATCTGCCTCCATGACAGCAAACCAAGGCTTAATAGCAGTCTCAACTTCTCCCAATAATGTGACTTTTAAGCAATCTGAAATTTCCTGGTCAGCACTAATGAGGTAATCTGCATAATGACCCCTTCCATTACCTTTTCCCTCAAAAGAAGATGACCTAACCTGAAATAATTATTTTCTTTTGCTAATAACTTCCTTGCCCCACTCTCCTTCTGCTTGTAAAAACCTTCCATTTTGTCCAGTCCCTTGAAGTGCTTATTTATTCACTAGAAGGGATGCTACCCAATTCATGAATCATTGAATAAAGCCAATTAGATCTTACAATTTACTCAGTTGAATTTTATTTTTTTAACAGTGAGGGAGGTCCTAGGGAGGTCCAACTATAATATGGCTGAGTGCATGAGGAAGTGAAATTTGAGATAACATCGAAATATGGCAACATTACTTCTGATGGGTAGCAGAATATGCCACCCCAAAATATGCGTCTTTGGCGTAAGGATTATTTTGAGTTATTTTGAGAAATGACAGACACAAGAGAAGCTCTGAAAACAGCCTAAGAGAAATTTGCATTTACAAAGGAAATCTCCATTCGTAAACATTTTCCTCTCTGTACCTGGAAGAGAAGGATGACTAAATCATAAGAGAATCTTATCAATGGAGAAGAAGCCCACTTAATTCTGCATAACAAACCTAACCCTTGTTTACCTAGCTTTTCCTGGTCACCTCTTATAACTGGTTTCCCCCACCCCACATCTTTATTTGTCTTTAGCTGAAGATGGTATTTAAGGTGATGGCTTACACCATTTGGGGTAGTTACTTAGTTTTTCTGGGTATCTCCCATGTATACATAACATATACATGTTAATAAACTTGTTTGTTTTCTCTTTTTAAACTGTGTTTTATTATAGTAGTCTAAGCCCAAAACTCAGAAGGGTAGAGGGAAAATTATTTTTCCTCCCCTACATTGCTCACAAGCTAATGAAGATTGAGGAAACTAAGATTATATTTAAGGTGTAATAATATGCTTACACATTAAAGGTGAAGGCCAATAGAATGGAAGAGCTTAAAGATACAGAAAAGAAAGGTTAAGATGTTAGATAAAGGTCCCTGAGGAGGCAAAGTTGGAAACAGTTGGAAAAATTACACTAGGACTAAAGACTGGTTGTTCCTTTCTATTAGAAGACATAGTAGTATGAATGGGTGGCAGAAATTATTGGGCCTTATACAAAAAGGTAGAAGAGAGATGAGAAGAAAGTGTTAAATGGCAAAAGAACAGAGTTGTTAACTGGATGCACAAAGTGATTTAAATGTATATCTGTTGATTCCACAAAGCAGTGAGAAATAAGGAGAGTAAATGCAGATAGATGAGTGTGGATAGTCAGCTTTCTTAAAGATAAAATCAGACAGTTGAACACCCTTACATGCTATTGGAAAAATATTCAGGAGAGGGAGTTTGAAGATGTGGAGAAAAAGACATTGAGTAATGGAGCCAGACCCTGAGAACTTGAGAAAAAATAGACTCATGGGTTCCAGGAAGAAAGTCAAGACTTGGGTAGAGGGTGGCCTCAATTCTCTTGTAACAGGTTAAAAAAAAAAAGATTATTATACAAGGGAAAGAATTAAGGGAAGAGTAGAGGGGATTGGGAGAATAGACAGATTTTTTGAGCCATTTAGAAGTTCCATTGATAGGATATGGTGATTGATAGGATGTGGCATGTGAGGGAGAGGCAAGAGTTAATAAGTAAATGAAAATTTCTGTTTTGTGTCCTTAGGTAGATGGGGATGCCATTAAGCACAAGAACATAGATGAAGGAGCAGGATTTTGGCAGTGAAAGTAATGGACTCACTTTGGATTGTGTAAAGTTAGAGATGTTTGTGAGTATCAATATGGAATTCTCTGTGAATATAGCGTAAAACTCAGGAGACAGGTGCGGTTGGGAACAGGATCTTTCTTATAAAGGGAAACTTCAAGGTCATGATCTTTTAGGGAGAACTTTGGTGAAACGAAGTCATACAAAAATCTAGGGAAAGGGTTCCAAACCTTTTTGTACCTAAGGATCTCTTCTTAGAATAATTTTTTTTTTTTTAGAATAATGTTTTTAATGTATAAAATAACATACAGGAGATTGCAAAGGAAATAAATTATTTTGACATTCTGCTATCAAAATATTAAAGATAAAATTTAGAAACAGTAATATATGCAGGTTTTAATTAGCACATTAAATAACAAAATCTAGTAATGGGCCTAACAGCTCCTGAAATTTGAAATAGTGATGAGCATCTATCATATGGCAAGATATCTGCCACAACCGAATATGATTTTCAAGTATTTGTAATGCCTATTGGTGATACTGTTACAGATATTGCAAATTACTATTTTGGTTTATTGCTTACATTTGTAATTGAAGTAAATCCCAAATTTCAGTTATAAGTTAGTTAAAATAAAGATGCAGGGAGGGAGTGGCCAAGATGGTAAAGTAGAAAGACCCTGAGTTTACCTCCTCTCATAGGAACATCAAAATTACAACTATTTACAGAACAACCATCAATGAGGACAACCTGACGACTGGTAGTAAAGATCTTTTACAACTAAAAATATAAAGAAGGAACCAAAATGAGACAGGTTGGAGGGGTAGAGACACAATATAGTCAAGACCCATCCCCCTGGGTAGGTAACCCACAAATGAGAGGATATTACAATTGCAAGGGTTCTTCCCAAGGAATGAGTGGTCCAAGCCCCACATTGGGCTCCTCGCCCAGGGGGCTTGCACCAGGAAGACAAGTCCCCAGAATGTTTGGCTTTGAAGGCCAGTGGGGCTTACTTTTGGGGAGGGCTGTAGGAAAAAGAGACTCTACTCTTAGCACGCACAAAGCCTCACAAGCTCTGAGACCCAGGGCAGAGGCAGTAATATGAAAGGAGCCTGGGTCATAACCACTTGCTATCTTAGCCTCCTGGAGAGGCAGGAGAAAACTTGGATCCACCCTGGGGACATACATGCTAGCAGTAGCCATTTTGGGGAGCTCATTCTACCATGAGGACAATGGTGCTGGCAAGTGCCAATTCTAGCACCAGAGATCACAGGATCCTACCCTGCCCACCAGCAGGCCAGCATTAGCCTCAGGAACCCCTGGACTGTGCCACCAGACATGATGGGACACAGCCCTGCCCACCAGCAACCAGCAATCTTCACAATAGGCAGGGCCCAGCAGCCAACCAGACTGGGGGCCAGCCTTACCTACAAGCATGCCTATAGTAGTCAGCCCACCACAAAAGAAGGGCCCATGCAGCTCACATAGATGACACCACTAGAGCATGTAGCTCTGGTGACCAGAGGGGAGTGCACTGCTGAAAGGCATAGGAAGTCTCCTACATAAGGCCACTTCTCCAAGGTCAGGAAATGTAACCCACCTACCAGAAACATAGAAATAAAAACAGCAAATTAGGCAAAATGAGGCAGCAGAGAAATATGTGCTTAAAGGAGGAACAGGATAAAGCCCCAGAAGAACTAAATGGAGATAAACAGTCTATCTGATAAAGAGTTCAAGGTAATGATCATGAAGGTGCTCAAATAACTCAGCAGAAGGATGGATAAACACAGTTAGACGTTAGAAGTTTTTAAACAAAGAGAAAATATAAGAACCAAGCAAAGCTGAAGAATACAATAACAAATAAAAAATAAACCAGAAGGAATCAACAGTAGATTAGATGATACAAAGGAAGAGATCAGGGAACTGGAAAGCAGAGCAGTGGAAATCACTCAGGCAGAACAGAAAAAATTTTTTTTTAAAATATCAGGACAGTTTAAGAGACCTCTGGGACAACATCAAGCCTATTAACACTTGCATTGTAGGGATCCCAGAAAGAGAAGAGAGAGAAAAATGTGCAGGGACCTTATTTGAAGTCATAATAGCTGAAAACTTTTCTAACCTGGGAAAGAAAACAGCCATCCAGGTCCAGGAATCACAGAGAGTCTCAAACAGGATAAACTCAAAGAGGAACAGGCCAAGACACATTGTAATTAAAATGGCAAAAATTAAAGATAAAAAGAGAATATTAAAAGCACCAAAGGAAAAGCAGCAAGTTATGTATGAGGGAACTCCCATGAGGCTATCAGTTGACTTTTCAGCAGAAACTCTGCAGGTCAGAAAGAGTGGCATGATATATTAAAAGTGATGAAAGGAAAAAACCTACTACCAAGAATACTCTACCTAACAGGGCTGTCACTCAGAATTAAAGGAGAGATCAAGAATTTTGCAGACGAGCAAAAGCTAAAAGAATTCAGAACCATGAAATCAGTTTCAGAAGAAATATTAAAGGTACTACTCTAATTGGAAAAGAAAGACCACAACTCCACAACCAGAAAAATGAAAATTACAAAAGGAGAAAATCTCATTGCTAAAGACAAATATATAGTGAAGGTAGTAGATCAATCACTTATGAAATTAGTAAGAAGCTTAAAAGACAAAAGTAGTAAAATCATCTATATCCACAGTAAGTAGTTAAGGGATACACAAAACGAAAAGGTTGTAAACTATGATGTCCAAAACATTAAAAGTGGGGAAGGACATAAAAATTCAGGTTTGTTAAAATGCATTTGAACTTAAGAGATAGCAACTTAAAATAATCATATATTTATATAGATATATATAAAGTTCATTGTAACCACAAACAAAATCTATAATAGAAATACACACAAAAAGAGAAAGAAGTCCAAACATAACACTAAAGATAGTTATCAAATCACAAGGGAAGAGAACAAAAGAAGTATAAATGAAAAAATAGAACTACAAAACAGCCCCAAAACAATGACCAAAATGGCAATAAGTACATACCTATCAATAATTACTTAAATGTAAATGAATTAATGTTCCAATCAAAAGACATAGAGTGGCTGAACAGATACAAAAACAAGCCCCATCACTATGCTGCCTACAAGAGACTTACTTGAGATCTAAAGACAAGAGAATGAAACTGAGGGAATGGAAGAAGTTATTCCATGCAAATAGAAATGAAAAGAAAGCCAGCACAGAAATACTTATACCACAAAAAAATAAACTTTAAAATAAAAACTGTTACAAGAGACAAAGAAGGACATTACATAAGGATCAAGGGATCAATCCAAAAGAAGATATAACAATTGTAAATATATATGCACCCGACATAGGAGCACCTAAATGTGGAAAGTGAATATTAACAGATAAAGGGAGGAATTGACAGGAACACAACAATAGTAGGGGATTTTAACACTCCACTTACATCAATGGACAGATCATCCAGACCAAAAATCAATAAGGAAACACTGGCCTTAAATGATACATTATACTGGATGGACCTAATAGATTTATATAGAACATTCCATCCAAAGCAGCAGAATACACATTCTTTTCAAGTGCACATGGAACATTCTCCAGAGTAGATCCCATGCTAAGCTACAAAACAAATCTTAGTAAATTGAAGAAGATTGAAATCATATTAAACATCACATTGCAACACTATGAGATCAGAAATCAACTGCAAGATAAAAACTTCAAAAATCATAAACACATGGAGGCTAAACAATATGCTGCTAAATAACCAATAGGTCTCTGAATAAATCAAAGAGGAGATCAAAAAATACATGGAGACAAATGAAAATGAAAGCACAATGATCCAAAATCTATGTGATGCAGCAAAAACAGTTCTAGAAGGGAAGTTTATAGTGATACAAGCCTGCCTCAGGAAACCAGAAAATCTCAAATATACAACCAAACCTTACACTAAATGAACTAGAAATAGAACAAAACCCCAAGTTAGTAGAAGGAAAGAAATCATAAATATCAGAGTAGAAATAAATAAAATAGAGACTAAAAAAATAGAAAAGATCAATAAAACTAAGAGCTTGTTCTTTAAAAAGATAAACAAAATTGATGAACCTTTAACCAGACTCATAAAGAAAAAAATGAGAGAGGGTTCAAAACTGTAAATTCAGAAATGAAAAATGGGGAGTTAAGTCAACATCACAGAACTACAAAGGATCATAAAATACTACTATGAACAAATCTATACCAATAAAATGGACAACTTAGAAGAAATGGACAAATTCCTAGAAATGTACCTCCCAAGACTGAATCAGGAAGAAATAGAAAATATGAACAGACCAATTTTGAGTAATAAAATTGAATCAGTAATAAAAAAAAATTCCAGGAACAGATGGTGACAAAGGGGAATTCCACCAAATATTTAGAAAAGAGTTAATGTCTATCCTTCTCAGACTATTCCAGAAACTTGAAGAGGAAGGAATGTTTTCAAGTTCATTCCAAAAGGCCAGCATCGTCCTGCTGCCAAAACCAGAAAAGATATCACAAAAAAGAAAATTACAGACCAATAGTACTGATGAACATAGATACAAAAACATCCTTAACAAAATATTAGCAAGCTGAATTCAACAATACATTAAAAGAATAATAGACTGTGCTGAAATAGGGTTTATCCCAGGGATGCAAGGATGGTTCAGTATTCAAACATCAATCATGTCATACACCATATTAACAAATTGAAGAATAAAAATCATATGATCCTCTCAATAGATACAGAAAAAGCTTTTGACAAAATTCAACATTGATTTATGATAAAAACTCTCCAGAAAGTGAGTATAGAGGGAACATAAGTCAACATAAAAGGCCATATATGACAAGCCCACAGTTAACAACATACTCAGTGGTTAAAAGCTGAAAGCATTTCCTCTAAGATCAGAAACAGAATGATGCCCCACTCTCACCACTTTTATTCAGCATAGTATTGGAATTCCTAGCCACAGCAATCAGACAAGAAAAATAAATAAAAGGAATCCAAATCGGAATGGAAAAGGTAAAACTGTCACTGTTTGCAGATGACATGATATTATATATAGATGCATAAAGATTTCTACAAAAACTACTAGAACTCATCAACGAATTTGGTAAAGTTGTGGGATACAAAATTAATATGCAGAAATCTGTTGCATTTCTATACACTAACAGCAAACTATCAGAAAGAGAAATTAAGGAAACAATTACATTTATAATAGCATCAAAAAGAATAAAATACCTAACATTAAGTCTAACTAAGGAGGTAAAAGACCTGTATTGGAAAACTATAAGACACTGATGAAAGAAATTGAAGATGAAACAAACAGATGGAAAGATATACTGTGTTCATGAACTGGAAGAATTAATATTGTTAAAATGACCATACTACCCAAGGCAATCTACATATTCAATGTAATCCCTATAAAAATACCAAAAGGCATTTCCCACAGAACTAGAACAAAAAATTTCCCAATTTGTCTGGAAACACAAAAGACCCTGAAGAGCCAAAACTATCTTGAGAAAAAAGAACAAAGCTGGTGGTATCATGCTCCCTGATTTCTAACTACACTACAAATCTACAGTAATCAAAACAGTATGATACTGGCTCAAAAAACATACACTTAGGTCAAAGGAAGAGAATAGAGAACCTAGGAATGAATTCACAGTTATATGGTCAATTTATCTATGATAGAGGAGGCAAGAATATACAATGGAGAAAAGACAGCCTCTTCAATAAATGGTGTCAGTAAAACTGGACAGCTACATGTAGAAGAATCAAACTGGACTACTTTCATACCTCGTATGAAAATAAACTCAAAATGGATTGAAGACTTAAATGTAAGACCTGAAACCATAAAACTCCTAGAAGGAAATGTATGCAGTGTGCTCCTTAACATTGGTCTTAGCAATATTTTTTTTGAATAAGTCTCCTCAGGCAAGGCCAACAAGGCAAAAATAAACAAATGGAACTACATCAAACTAAAAAGCTTTTGCAGAACAAAGGAAATTATCAACAAAGTGAAAAGGCTTCCTACTGAATGGGAGAAGATAAATGATGTAACTAATAAGGGGTTATCTGCAAAATATACAAAGAACTCACACAACTCACATAAAAAGTAAATATCCCATTAAAATAATTGGCAGAGGACCTGAGTAGACATTTTTCCGAAGAAGATATACAGATGGCCAACAGGCACATGAAAAGATCCTCAATATCACTAATCACTAGGGAAATGCAAGCCAAAACCACAATGAGCTATCACCTCACACCTGTCAGAATGGCTGTTACCAAAATGACAACAAATAATTGTTGGTGAGGATGTGAGGAAAAGGGAACAATTGTGTACTGTTGGTGGGAATGTAAATTGGTGCAGCCACTATGGAAAACAGTATGGAGATTTCTCAAGAAATTTAAAAATAGAACTGTATAATCCAGCAATTCTACCCCTGGGTATTTATTCAAAGAAAACAAAAACACTAATTTGAAAAGATATATGCCCTCCCGGTTCATGGCAGTGTTATTTATAATAGCCAAGATATGGAAGCAACCCAACTGCCCATCAATAAATGAAAGGATAAAGAAGATGTGGTATACACACACACACACACACACACACACACACACACACACACACACAAAAGAACATTACTCAGCCATAAAAAAGAATGAAATCTTGTCATTTATGACAACATGGATGGACATAGAGGGTATTTTGCTAAGTGAAATGTCAGAGAAAGACAAAATACTGTATGATTTCACTTACATGTGGAATCTAAAAAACAAAATGAACAAACATAGCAAAACAGAAACAGAGTCATAGATACAGAGACCAAACAGGTTGTATCCAGAGGGGAGGGGGGTAGGGAAGGAGAGATTGGTGAGGGAGATTAAGAGGTACAAACTTCCAGTTACAAAATAAATGAGTCATGAGTATAAAATGTACAGTGTGGTATATATAGTCAACAATTAAGTAATATCTTTGTATGGTCACATACTGTAACTAGACTTCTCATGGTGACCAATTTGAAATGTATAATGTATAAATAAACAAACTCATAGAAAAATAGATCAGATTTGTGGTTACCAGAGGTGGGAGGTGGGAGGAGGGGGAATTGGATGAAGACAGTCAAAAGGTACAAACTTCCACTTATAAGACAAATAAGTACTAGGGGCACAATGTACAGCATGATAAATATAATTAACTCTGCTGTATGTTATATATGAAAGTTATTAAGAGGGAAGGGGTTCTCATCTCAAGGAAAAAAACTTTTATTTTTTAAATTTTGTATCTATATGAGTAATGGATATCCACTAAACTTATTTTGGTAATCTTTTCATGGTGCATGTAAGTCAAACCATTATGCTGTATACCTTAAATTTATACAGTGCTGTATGTCAATTATATCTCAATAAAACTAGAAGAAAAATGCAAATTTTTTTCACCATCAAAATGTACAGGGCTTCCCTGGTGGCACAGCGGTTGAGAGTCCGCCTGCCGATGCAGGGGACACGGGTTCGTGCCCCAGTCCGGGAAGATCCCACATGCTGCTGAGCGGCTGGGCCTGTGAGCCATGGCCACTGAGCCTGGGCGTCCGGAGCCTGTGCTCTGCAACGGGAAAGGCCACAACAGTGAGAGGCCTGCGTACCGGGAAAAAAAAAAAAAAATTAAAAAAAAAAATGTACAAACTCCCAGCTATAGTCATGATTCAATAGTTGGTATCAGAGTCAGATTTAACTTCCTGTCACAAAAATCTATAAGAACTTGTAAGTAAATACTATCATTTTCTAATAATGGTGGAATAGTTTATAGAAGACTAGGTCTCCTGCTGACAACAATCAAAAGCTTGAACAAAATTTAAAACACCCAACATGCGAAGATACTTGAGAGTGAACAAAAAGCAGGTAGAAACTACAGGGGACTGTGCAATCAGAAAGAGGACAAGCTATAGGCAGGAGGGGGTTTAAAATTTCTGTACAAACTTCCCTCACATTCTTGTTTGACACCTGAGTCCTTTATTTGTGACTCTCCAAGGAACTCATGGAGCAAGCAACATTTGAGAGGTTGAAAATATTTAATAGAGATCTCAACAGTTTTCTACTGAAAAGGAAACAGAGTTGGGAGTTTGCATCACACCAAGTCAGGAAAGCTTAGTAAACACCCTGGCCTTTTCATCTATACTCAGAAGGAGCATGCCTTAGGAAAAAAGCCAATTTCTTGAGAATAAAGGATTTGACCTAGGAATAAAAGCAAAGCTGGAACCCACCATAACGAAGCAAAAACAAGGCCTCCATAAGAGTATGTGTATAAAATTACTAAATATACAAAGAAACAGAAAAATGTGACCCATAATAAAGAAAAGAAAATAGCATGCCACCCCCAAATTGAACACTCTTTGAAAGAAACAACACATTCCAGACTCTTTTCAATGTATCATTTACAGTGCCCTGCATAAAATTACAAAAATATAGATAGGCTAAGAAATAAGAAATTAAGATATTAATTACACAAAAAAGCAGTCAATGAGAAAAGATTCCCTGTACCACTTAATATTGGAATGATCAGATAAGGAATTTATAGCAACTGTTATTAAGATGTTCAAGGACTTAAAGGCAAATGTGGTCCTAATGGGTTAAGGGATGCTAACTCTCAGCAGAGAACTGTAAATTGTAAAATGAACAGGATGGAAGTTTTGGAATTACAAGGTTAAATATTTGAATGAAAAATAAACTGCATAAGTTTAACAGACAAGTGGAGATGGCAGAAGAAAGGAACCATGAACTTGAAGATATTTATACAAATTAATCAGAAGAACAAAAAGAAAAAAAAATTTAAAAATAGAGCTTCAGTGACCTGTGGGACAATATAAAGCACTCTGACACACTCGTAAACTGGAGTCTAAGAAGAGGATAAATAATGGGGCAGGCAAACATTTGAAGAAATAGTGGTAAAAACTTCTCAAATTTGGTGAAAAGCATTAACCTATAGATCTATGAAGCTCAACAAATCTCTAGTAGAATAAACCCAAAGGAAACAAAACATAAGAATATTATAATCAAAGTACTTATAACCAATATAAATAAGAAATCTAAAAGGTAGCAGAGAAAAATGACACATTTCATAGAGAAGATTAATATAGAAATATCCAAGGACTTTCACCTCAGATTCCATAGAGAATGGAAGATAATAAAACTTTCTTTTAAGAGAATAAATATAAATGATACAAACTCACAGCCGTCAAACCAGAATTTTATGTTCAGTGAACAGATCCTTCAAAAATAAGAGTAAAATTAAGGTGTTTTTCAGCTAAACTAAAGCTGGAAGAATTTGTTGCTAATAGATCTTCATTAAAAGAAATGCTATAGGAAGGTCTTTAGAGGTTGATGGAAATGATACCAGGTGGAAGTTCAGATCTACAAAAGGAAAGAGGAGCATGTGAAATGGTAAATACATAAGTAAATGTGAAAGACTAACTTTTGTTTTATCCTAATTTCTTAGAATGTATAAATGAGGTTTTGAAGCAAAAATAATTTAAATTTAAGGTTATGTCAGTAATATATGTAGAAGTAGCATACATGAAAACAAGAACAAAAAGAAAAGGCTTGGTAAATGAAATTATACTATTTTAAATTTCTTACATTTCTGAAGTCTGAAGTGGGAAAGTGGTATATTATTGAATTTAAGGATGGTTATGAGCTAAGAAAGCATGTGGTAATTCCTAGATTAACCTAGATCAACTAAATATAATTTAAAAGATGTGTGGTTAAAAAAACAATATAGGAACTGAAATGTAATGTTAATAATATTTGGTAAACAGAAGAGAAAGCAAGAAAAGAAGAACAGAGGAACAAAAATCAAATGAAACAAATAGAAGGCAAAGAACAAGATGTCAGACTTAAATCCAGTCATATCAATAATTATATAAAATGTAATTGGACCAAATACTCCAGTTAGAAGACAGCACTTTTTATAGTAGGATAAAAAAGCAAGACTATCACTGTCTAAAAGAGATGAACTTTAAATATGAAGACACATACAGTCATATCTTGCTAAATTTATTTATTTATATTAGTAGTTTTCTTTTTAGTATAATAGATTCCTTAAGAGTTTCCACATAGACAATTGTTATCTTCAAGTTAAAAAGTTTTAACTTTTCCCCCAATCTTTTTCTTTTTTTTATAAATTTATTTATTTATTAACCTAAATGACTATGTTGCTCTTTAATGTATGGTCTGTGGCCGGTGGCATTGGCATCACCTGGGAACATTTTATTTAATTTTATTTATTTTTGGCTGCGTTGGGTCTTTGTTGCTGCACGTGGGCTTTCTCTAGTTGTGGTGAGTGGGGGCTACTCTTCGTTGCGGTGTGTGGGCTTCTCACTGCAGTGGCTTCTCTTGTTGTGGAGCACAGGCTCTAGGAGTGCAGGCTTCAGCAGTTGTGGCACATGGGCTCGGTAGTTGTGGCTCACGGGCCCTAGAGCACAGGCTCACTAGTTGTGGTGCACCGTCTTTGTTACTCCACAGCATGTGGGATCTTCCCAGACCAGGCTCAGACCTATGTCCCCTGCATTGGCAGGCGGATTTTTAACCACTGCACCACCATTCTCCCAATCTTTGTTATCTCTATTATTTATATTTGCCTTATTCACTGGCTATGAACTAAAGTGAGTCAAAATGGAAAGAAACAGAAAATTGAAAATTCTCTTCATCTATTAAAGTAATTGAACTAATATTTAAAAACTTCTCCAAATCCAAATGGCTTCATTGATTAATTCTTTCAAACATTTAAGAGAGAAACATCAAATTTACACAAATGGAAAAGTAAGAAATACCCCTCCCTAATGTTATGAGGCCAGCATAACCCTGATCTGAAAACCTGATGACTTTATCTGATAGGACTTTTATAGAACAATATCATTTATATACATAGATGCAGAATTCCTCAATAACACCTGTAAATCTGTATATAAACTCTACCTCAATTATTGACTGATCTTTAAACTACGCAGGCACAGAAGAAATATAGGAGGAATACACTAAAAACGTAGAAGCTGGAAGCCAAGAAAACTGAGCAGAGGCATTAGATGCTGCATAATGTGAAGGACACAAGTTTTATAGTTTGAGTACAGAAGGGTAACTGCCTACTATAAGGCAAAAACAATAATCTTCACAAGAGAAAACAAACTCCAGAATATCACAAAGTATAAAAATGTCCAGTTTTAAATCAAAAGTTATTAGCTATCCAAAGGAACAGAAAGGTGGGAACCACAATCAGTGAAAAGAGAAGTCAATATAAGTAAACTATATTTATTGGTCACAGATATTGGATTTAAAAGGGGAGGGTGGGATGAACTGGGGGATTAGGATTGACACATATACACTACTATGTATAAACTAGATAACTAATGAGAACCTCCTGTATAGCACAGGGAACTCTACTCAGTGCTCTGTGGTGACCTACATGGGAAGGAAATCCAAAAAAGAGCGGGAAAAAAAGAAATCAATTGCATTTCTATACACAAACAACAAAACATCTGAAAAAGAAATAAAGAAAACTATCCCATTCACAATAGCTTCAAAAACAATAAAATACTTAGGAATAAGTTTAATCAAGTAAGTGAAAGATGTGTTCAATATAAACTATAAGACCTTGATGAAAGAAATTTAAAAGGACACAAACAAATGGAAAGTTACCCCATGTTCATGGATTGGAAGAATTAATATTGCTAAAATGCCCATACTACCAAACCCATTTATAGATTCAATGTAATCCCTATAAAATTCCATTGGCATTTCTCACATAAATAGAAAAAGCAATCCTAAAATTTGTATGGATCCACAAAAGGCCCTAAATAGCCAAAGAATCATGAGAAAGAAGAACAGAACTGGAGACATCACACTTCAAGATATACTGCAAAGTAATTTAAATGGTATGGTACTGGCATAAAAATAGACACATAGACCAATGGAACAGGATAGAAAGCCCCCAAATTAACTCCTACATATATGGTCAACTAATATTTGATGTGGAGCCAAGAACACTCAATGGGGAAAGGATAGTCTCTTCAACAAATAGTGTTGGAAAAATTGCATAACCACATGCAGAAAAATAAAATTGCACCCCTATCTTACATCAATCAAAAAGTTAACTAGAAGTGAATTAAAGACTTAAACATAAGACTTGATACCATAAAACTCCTAGAAGAAAAGGAGGAAGAAGCTCCTTGACATTGGATTGGGCAATAATTTTTTGATATGATACCAAAAACACAAACAACAAAAGCTAAAATCAACAACTAGGATTACATCAAACTAAAAAAAGATTCTGCACAGCAAAAAATAAATTATAAAATGAAAAGGCAACCTGTGAAATGGGAGAGAATATTTGCAAGCAATATATCAGATAAGGGGTTAATATTCAAAATATATAAAGAACTCATACAACTGAATTTTATAAAAACAACGCAATAAAAAATAGGCTCAGGAACCAAGTAGAATTTTTTTTCAAAAAAAGGCATATAAATAGCCATTAGGTACATAAAAAGATGTTCAGCATTACTAATCATCAGGAAAATGTAAATCAAAACCACAATAAGAGGGACTTCCCTGGTGGTGCAGTGGATAACACTCCGTGCTCCTAATGCAGGGTTCCCGGGTTCAATCCCTGGTCAGGGAACTAGATCCCACATGCATGCTGCAACTAAGAGTTCTCATGCCACAACCAGGGAGCTGGTGAGCCACAACTAAGGAGCCCTGGAGACACAACTAAGGAGTCCACCTGCCACAACTAAGACCAGGTGCAACCTAATAAATAAATGTATATTAAAAAAAACACAAAATAAGATATTACCTCACACTTGTTAGAATGGCTATCATCAAGAAGGCAATAGATAATAAGTGTTGGAGAGGATGTGGTGAAAAGAGAACTCTTGCACATTGTTGGAGGAAATTTAAATTGTTGCAGCCACTATGGAAAACAATATGGAAGTTGTTCAAATAATTCAAAATAGAACTGTCATGTGATCCAGCAATTCCCCTTCTGGGTATATATATCCAAAGGAAATGAAAACAGGATTTTAAAGAGATATATTCACTACAGTGTTTATTTTTGTATTATTCACAATAGCCAAAAAATGAGAACAACTTGTGTGTCCATCAATGGATGATATATATGATATAATGGAGTATTATTAAGCCATGAGAAAGAAGGAAATCCTGCCATTTGCAACAACATGGATGGACCTTGAAGGCTTTAAGCTAAGTGAGGTAAGTAAGACAGAGAAAGACAAATATTATATCATGTCACTTATATGTGGGATCTAAAAAAGCCAAACCTGTAAAAACAGAGAGCAGAATGGTGATTACCAGAGGCTGGTGGGTGAGGGAATTGGGGATATGTTTTTTAAAGGTACAGACTTGGAGCTAGTAGCTATATATGTCCTGGAGAGCTAACATACAGCATTGTGATTATAGTCAACAATACTCTATTATAAACTTCAAAGTAGCTAAGAGACTAGATCTTAATTGTTCTTAAAATGAAAAAAGTAATGACTGTTATATGATGTGATAGAGGTGTTAGCTAACACTATAGTGGCAATCATACTGCAATATATAAATGTATCAAACCAACATGCTGTGCATCTTAAACAATTTTATACATCAATAATATTTCAATTTTAAAAAATGGACATTTCTTTTTCAAATGCTATTTATGCATATATTGAGATGATCATGTGTTTTTTGTTTTTATTCTACTGAGGTTAAATCAATCTTTCATATCTGGGATAAATTCCACTTGATCATGGTATGTAATTTTTTAAAATGTTGCCACATTCAGTGTGCTATTATTTTGGTATTCAACTATATTTCTATACACTAGCAATGAACAATCCAATAAATGAAATTAAGTAAACAATGCAACCAAGGGGAGAAAGCGGGTGGGGGGCAGTTGGTGGGATGAACTGGGAGACAGGGCTTGACGTATATACACTAATATGTATAAAATAGATAACTAATAAGAACCTGTTGTATAAAAAAAATAAAATAAAATTCAAAGAAAAAACCCAATGCAATTTATAATAGCACTGAAAAGAATAAAGTACTTAGGAATAAATTTAACAAAAGAAATCTAAAACTTTTAAATTGAAGAGTACAAAACTGTTGAATGAAAGTAAAGAATTTAAATGAATGGAAAAAAGCATATGTCTATGGATTAGAAGATTTAAAATTATTGAGATGGCAGTACTCTCCAAAGTGATCAAAAGAGTCAACGCAATTCCTTTCAGCATCCCAGCTGACTTCTTTGTATGTAGAAATTGACAAGCAAATTCTAAAATTCACATGGAATTGCAAAGGACCCAGAATAGCCAAAATAATTTTGAAATAGAACATAGTATGAGAACTCACACTTTCTGATTTTAAAACTTACTACAAAATAATGATAATCAAGACCATGAGGTACAGACGTAAAAACAGACATACAGATCACTGGAATAGAATTGAGAGTGCTCAAGTAGACCTATGTATCCATAATCAGCTAATTTTCAACAAAGGTGCCAGGACCATTGCTATGGTCTGAATGATTGTGTCCCTCTCAAACTTCATATGTTGACATCCTAACCCCCAAGGTGCTATTAGGAGGTGGGGCTTTTGGGAAATGATTAAGTCACGAAAACAGAGTGCTCATGAATGATATTAGTTCCCTATAAAAGAGGCTAGATAAAGCTCCCTTGCCTTTCTGAGATGTGAGGTCATAGTGAAAAGATGGCCATCTAGGAAGTGGGACTTCACCAGACACCCAATCTGTCAGTGCCATGATCTTGGACTTCCCAGCCTCCAGAACTGTGAGAAATAAATATTTTTTCATTTATAAGCCACTTAGTTTATGGTATTTTGTTACAATAGCCTGTAAAAACTAAGACAACCATTCGAGGGGGAAAGAATAGTCTTTTTAAATGGTGCTGGGATAACTGGATGTCAACATACAGAAGGAGGAAATTGGATCCTTACCTTTCACCATTTACAAAAATTAACTCAAAATGAATCAAAGACCTAAATGTAAGAGGTAAAAATTATACAACTTTTAGAAGAAAACATAGGGATACACCCTTATAATTCTAGTGTTAAGAATGTTTTACTAAATGTGACACTAAGAGCACAAGCAACAAGAGAAAAATAGATAAATTGAACTTCATCAAAATTAAAAACTTTTGTACTGCAAATGATGCCATCAAGAAAGTGAAAGGACAACTCACACAGTGGTAGAAAATACTTAGAAGTCATATGTCTTCTGTGTGTCTTTCATCCAGAATATATGAAAATGCTTGCAATTCAATAGTAACAGATAGATAACTCAATTAAAATTGGGCAAATGATATGAATATGTATCTTTCCAAAGAAGATATACAAATGACCAATATGTACATGAAAATATGTTCATCATCATTAGCTATTAAGGAAGTGCAAATCAAAATCACAATGAGATACCACTTTATACATACTAGGACAGGTATAATCATATATATAAACAGCAAAAAATGTAGGTAACAATGTGAAGAAATTGGAGTCCTCCTATAAGGGTGATGGGAATTTAAAATGGTACATCAGCTTTGGAAATAATTTGGCAGTTACAATGTGATCAAGGAATTCCTTAGTTATATACGCAAGAGATTTAAAAACAGGTGTTCAAAGAAAAATTGCTCCATGAATGTTCACAGCAGCATTATTCATGATTTAAAAAGACTGGAAATAACCCAAATGCCCATCAGCGGAAGAGTGAAAAAATAAGTGGTGGTATATACATACAACAGAATCTTATTCACACTTAAAAGATTACTGAGTGAAAAAGCCAGTCACATAAGACCACATATTATATGATCATAACTACATGATATCCCATCTATTGCCAGAGTAGGCACACCTATAGAGACAGGTAATTGATTAGTTCTTGCCTAGGCATGGGGGATGGGTAGGTAGGGGTGGTGATACTTATAAGGTTTTTTTTTTTTGTGGTGACAAAAGTGTTTTAAAACTAATAAAGGTGATGGTTGCACACATCTATGAAATATTAAAAAACATTGAATTGTATACTTTAACTAGGTGAATTATATCTGAATTATTTCTCAATCAACTGCTAAAATCTAACAAAGAAAGGAAAAAGGTAAACGAAGTACTAATGTATGCTACAACAAGGAAGAATTGAAAAACATTATGATATTTGAAAGAAGGCAGATAGAGAAGGTCACATATTGTATGACTCTATAGAAAATGTCCAGAGTAGGCCAATCCATAGAAATAAAAAGTAAATTAGTGATTTCTAAGGTCTGGGGTGAGAGGGATTGGGAAATGACTCTTTTAAATACTTTTTTTTTGGTGTCATGAAGATGCTCTATAATTAAATAATGGTGATGGTTGTACAACCTTGTGAATACACTAAAAACTATTGAGTTGTACACTTAAAATGGTAAATTTTAGGCATATTAACTATATCATGATAAGAAAAAAGTAAACAGAAAGGTGGAATGGAGCAACAATAAAGATAAAAGATGAATAGAAAACAAATGCCAAAAGCAATATCAATAATCACATTAAATGTAAATTGACTAAACCCTCTAATCAAAAGTTAAAGGTAATCAGATTGAATAAAAAGTTTTAAAAATAAAAGAGAGATTAAATTTTTTGCTGCTAACATGAGATATATTTTGATTATGAACATACATATAAGTTGAAAGTAAAGAATTGAAATATATACTACATGAAATGATATGCATAAAACACTATAGTACATATTAATTTCAGATAACATATACTTAATAATATGATTAGTATTAGAGGCAAAGAGGGAGGTTGCATAACTAAAAATGGGTTAATATAGCAGGATGATATAATAATTTAAAAAAATATATGCACCTAATAACACAGTTCCAAAATACATGAAGCAAAATCAACAGAATTGAAAGGAGAAGTAGATAAATTAAGACTTTTAGTTGGAGTTTCAATATCAAACTCTCAAAAATTAATAGGATGAATAGAAAAGTAGAAGGATATAGTAGACCTGAAAAGCACTATGAACCAATTCAACGTAATTAAGTTTTATACAACTTTCACACAACAGCAAGATACAAATTCTATTCAAGTGCCTATAGACTATAAACCAGGACACACTGGAACATATCCAGGAGCATAAAGGAAGGTGCAAAAATTTCACGGTCTAAAGGTATGGAAATCATACAGGGTCTGTTCTCTTATTACTGTGGAATTTTGTTAGAAATCACTATCAAAAGGTATTTGGAAATAACCCACATATTTTCAAGTGCAATGTGACATTTACCAAGAGAGATCTTTGACTTAGCTATTGAAAGTGTCAATAAAGTTAAAAGACTGAAAAAAACACAGAGGGTGATTGCAGAGAAGAAAGCATTTAAATGAGAAATTAATATCAAAAGATACTTAACCCCCCCCCCATATATTTGGAAATTAAATGTCCACTTTTATATGATGGGTGTATCTAAGAAGCCATAACAAGGAAAATTAGAAAATATTTGGAACCGAATAAAAATGAAAAGAGAATTTATCAGAATTTGTTGGATGCAGCTGAAGCTGCTCAATGCAACTAAATACAATGTGGAATCCTGAATAAGGTATGAAAACAAATAATGGACACTAGCAGAAAATGTTGTGAAATTTGAACAAAATCTGTACTTTAGTTAATAATACTGTACGACATGATGATTTCCTGTTTTTGATCATTGTACTATGGGTATACAAAATGTTAATATTCAGTGAAATAGGATGAGGGATGTAAGGGGACTCTCTGTGCTATTCTGCAGCTTTTCTGTAAGTCTACAATTAGCTAAAAAAATAATAAAAACTGGCATTACCAAGTGGCAATGAAATCATGGATCAACTAGAACTCACATATGTTGCTGGTGGGAATACAGAATAGTACTGTCACTTTGAAAACTGGTTTGGTAGTTTGTTTGTTTGTTTCTTCTAAATAAAGATAAACCTACAACTTTGTTTTGACCCAGCAATTCCATTCCTAAGTATTTACCCAAGAGAAATAAAAACAGAGAACCTAAAATAGACTTTGAAAAATAATTCTCATACCAATTTTATTCCTAATAGCCCCAAACTGAAAATAATGTAAATATCCATCTGGAGATAATTGAATAAACAACTGGTAGTATATTCATGCAATGATAGTTACTTAGCAATAAAAAAGAGCAAGTTAATGATAAGTGCAACAAAATGGATGTATCTCAAAATCACTATATTGAAAAAAGATGATAGACACATAAAAGAATGCAATGTTTATTTTCATTTATTTGAATATCTGGGAAAGTTAAAACTAAATATTAGTAATAAAGAACAATGGTTGTCCCATTACAGGTGTATTGCCTGGAAAGTGAATGGGGACAATTATTGAGTGGTAGAATTACTTTAAATCTTGTTTTATTTCTGATGGTTACATAGAAATTATCATTTTTTCTTAATCATCAATCACTATGCATAAAAATCTGTACATTTTATTGTATGTAAATTATACCTTGGCAACAAAAAACAAGGCTGCACCAAATACATTATACAATTGTTTCTATTTACTGGATAAGCTAAAGTGCAAAGCTACAATCTTTAAGAGACAGGAAGCCCATGTTTGAGCTCCCATTTACACAAGCTTCCTCCTGATGAGCAATTTTGAAACTATGTTTTAAGGAAATAGAGCCCAGTCAAAGTGTAGCACTTTTGCTGGGAAGTTGAGACATAAATAACATTTCAGAGCTGAATGGAGACTTAAATTTGGGTGTTATGCCAGGAGAGAAGGGACAGACACACAGGGGATTCTCTGAAACTTGCATAAAATTTCTTCTCATGATTTTGGCCAACTCCTGAGATGCAAATGACCTAGGTAAGCCTCTTGGGGTCCTAGCATATAACAGACACTGGAAGGCTGGAAAGCAAAGCTGAGATTTTAGAGATCGTATACGCATAGTGGACCGTCTTTGGAAAATACTCAGGGCCTTTAGTTGAGACTGAAGTAAGTCTATGCACTAGGAATCTAATACAGTATCCAGGTGATATGCTGATAATTTAACTTTCAGTTAGAATAAAATTTAACACTTACGAGAGAAAGATGACAAAATCAAGGGCTTTTATAATATAATACCCACAATGCTGGGCATACAATTAAAAGTACTAGATATGCAAAGAACATTGAAGCAGTAACTGCTGATCAGAAGATGAAAGAGTTAATAAAAGAGACCCTGAGGTGATTGAGTATTGAAAAAAGAATAAGAAAAAAAAAAAAGACAGAAAACAACAATAAAAAAGGGACAAATAATAAACAGCAAAAGATTAGTTTTAAACCCAACTATACCAATAATCACATTAAATATAAAAGATATAAATATGAGCAGTGGAGATTGCAAGATTAGATAAATAAACAAGACAACTATATTTTATCTATAAGAAACCTAGCTTAATTATGAAAACAAAAGGAGGTTAAAGTAAAGAATGATGATACAACTGAAGGTGACATTAGTGGAAATGGTGATAAAGACATAAAAATGCTCTTATCTATAAAAACAATGAGAACGCTGGAAAATATTGTCAAAATCAACCTATCAGAACTCCAGAAATATGCCAAAGTCTTTCAGTAATTCGGGGAGTATTTATTCAAGAAGAAAGCTCTACTTCCGTAAGAACAGTGTTTTGTGGAATTTGAACTTGCCTTATTCGCATTCTTTCATTCAAAATTTGTACCATTTCTTTTAGAATCCACATATAAGTGATATCATATGATATTTGTCTTTGTCTGACTTACTTCACTCAGTAAGATAATCTCTAGGTCCAGCCATGTTGCTGCAAATGGAATTATTTCATTCTTTTTTATGGCTGAGTAATTTTCCATTGTATATATGTACCACATCTTCTTTATCCACTCCTCTGCCAATGGACATTTAGCTTGCTTCCATGTCTTGGCTATTGTAAATAGTGCTGTGATGAACGTTGGGGTGGATGTATCCTTTTGAATTATTGTTTTCTCCAGATATATGCCCAAGAGTGGGATTGCTGGATCATATGGTAGCTCTATTTTTTGTATTTTAGGGAACCTCTATACTGTTCTCCATAATGGTTGTACCAATTTACATTCCCACCAACAGTGTAGGAAGGTTCCCTTTTCTCAACATTCTCTCCAGCATTTATTGTTTTTAGATTTTTTTATGATGGCCAGTCTGACTGGTGTAACATGATACCTCATTGTAGTTTTGATTTGCATTTCTCTAATAATTAGTGATGTTGAGCATCTTTTCATATACTTTTTGGCCACCTGTATGTCTTTATTGGAGAAATGTCTATTTAGATCTTCCACCCATTTTTGGACTGGGTTGTTTGTTTTTTTGATATTGAGCTGCATGAGCTATTTGTATATTTTGGAGATTAATCCCTTGTCAGTCGCTTCATTTGCCAATATCCTCTCCCATTCTATGGGTTGTCTTTTTGTTTTGTTTATGGTTTCCTTTTCTGTGCAAAAGCTTTTAAGTTTAATTAGGTCCCATTTATTTACTTTTGATTTTATTTTCTTTAGGAGATGGATCAAAAAAGATATTGCTGCAATTTATGTCAGAGAGTGTTCTGCCTATGCTAAGAGTTTTATAGTATCTGGCCTTACAGTTAGGCTTTTAATCCATTTTGAGTTTATTTTTGTGTATGGTGTTAGGGAATGTTCTAATTTCATTCTTTTACATGTAGCTCTCCAGTTTTCCCAGCACCACTTACTGAAGAGACTGTCTTTTCTACATTGTATATTCTTACCTCCTTTGTCATAGATTAGTTGACCATAGGTGTGTGGGTTTATTTCTGGACTCTCTATTCTGTTCCATTGATCTGTATGTCTGTTTTTCTGCCAATACCATGCTGTTTTGATTACTGTAGCTTTGTAGTATAGTCTGAAGTCAGGGAGCCTGATTCCTCCAGTTCCATTTTTCTTTCTCAAGATTGCTTTGGCTATTTGGGGTCGATGCAGAGATATACCATGTTCTTGGATTGGAAGAATCAAAATTGTCAAAATGACTATACTACCCAAAGCAATCTACAGATTCAATGCAATACCTATCAAATTACCAAGGCATTTTTCACAGAATTAGAATAAAAACTTTACAATTTGTATGGAAATACATGAATTAAAAAAAAATACACATGCTATGAAGACTAATTCACAAAGAAAAAGAAAATATGAATAGACCTGTTACAGTAAAGAGATTCCATTTGACATTAAAAAAACTCCACTAAGTACTGCTCAGGCCCAAATGGCTTCACTGGTGAATTCTATCAAATATCTAAAGAATTAACACCAATCATTCAAAAACTCTTCCAAAAAATAGAAAAAGAAAGAATATTTCTCATCTCATTTTATGGGGCTAGTATTACTCCTGATACCAAAAAAAAGACAAAGATGTCATATAAAAAGAAAAACCACAGACCAGTACTTTTTCTTAATATAAGTACAAAAATCCTCAACAACATACTAGCCAACCAAATCCAGCAACATATAAAAATGAGTATACATCAAGACCCAGGGGAATTTATCCAAAGAATGCAAGGTTGTATCAGCATGTGAAAATCGATCAATGTAACGTGATATTAATAGAATAAAGGACAAAATGCAATGTGTTTTTATGATAAAATAGTGACCATACAAAAAATAGAAGGGAACTTCCTCAACCTCATAGAGGACATCTGTAAAACACCTACAGCTAACATCTTCTGCAGCATGTGGGATCTTCCCGGACCGGGGCACGAACCCATGTCCCTTGCATCAACAGGCAGACTCTCAACCACTGCGCCACCAGGGAAGCCCTACAGCTAATATCTTACTTCATTATGAAAGACTGAAAGAGAAATTTTTGGTGAAATTAAACTTTCAAAAATATGAAATACACACACACAGAGTGAGAGAATGATTATTTCTGGTGGAATTATTGGTAATTACAAAATATTAGAAACAAATGCTCATACTACACAGGAGACTGGTTAAATAAATTACAATATATCTATAAAATGCAGTACTAATGAGCATTTAAAAAAGGAATTTGGCTTTTAAACAGAGTGTTTAGGTCATTTACATGATATTTGGGTTTACATCTACCATCTTACTATGAATGGATAGAGAGGGATTCCCAGCACATATTACAAAGTAAAGAACAGCAAAGTGTTAACATGTATGTAGTATTTTATCTTTTATCTAAGAAAGGAGAAACAAGAATATATATAGTTTTTTAAAAAAATAAACTTCGAAGTGTAGTCTAGAAATTATTGAATGGGTTAACCAAGGGAGAGAAGAAAGAGTGACACTTCTCTGAGTATACTATTTGCATACTTTGGAACATAATATTAAGGTCTTACATATTAAAAAATAAAGGCAGCAAGGTAGGGTAAATCAATACTGAATGCATACAGAAACCAAAAAAATCCCTAACTTTAAAGAATTGGTAACAGAACCACACCGAAGAAAATATCCATATTAATTGTAATATTTTGAACAGAATGCTTTGACAATAACCTCAGTGGGAAACATTCTAAAGGCAAAAAAAAAAAAAAAAAAACCCAAAAACCAAAAAAACAATTGCAATACAATTTTAAACATAGCATTTTATTTATTTAGTGGTATGAGGATAGCAATTCTGAAATGAATTTTCATATTGTAGGATTTAGAAAATATAAATATTAAATAAATATCTTGATGCTTTTGAGGATCAGGTTACTCATTGTGAGAAAGGTGAGGAATAACAAGGAATTGGGAAGGTAGCAGAAGAATCCTGTGTTACTGGATTGGAATTAAAGGCATAGATATAGCAATGAGTGTACCTAGATACCATATCTGTCTGTAAAACCTCTGACCACTAAAAAAACCCGAGGGTTCCTTGTATGAAATAACTGATTTCAGAACTGGGACATGGAAAATAAAGGGTAAATCTGGCAAAATCGACAGAAAGTAAGAAAGTGCTTAATGTGCTGATGGGACATAACAAAAGGAGTTATTGGACAAATCTGGGACAATTTGAGCGTCAAAATAATTAAGGACAGTAATGAATTAAGTTATATTGATTACAAAAGAATTCAAGAGTATTTACTAATATGAATAAATGAATAACAAAGTGGGAGGGAAAACCTTCCTTACAGTACAATGCCAACTAATAAAGGAAGAAAGAATAATAAAGTGAGAAAAAATCATTAGTTTACAATCACATAATAATAAATGGTTCAGAGAAGAGTCATCAGTGGATTCTAAATCCATTGGGTCATAGTTTATTGGAAAATAATTTCTTAATTTCCAAATATATGTAGATTTTTCTAGTTACCTTTTGGTAAACATTTCTATTTCATTTGAATTTGAATTACTTTATGATTCCAACACTTGAAAGTTATTGAGAATTTATGGCCAAATATATGGTCAATTATGATAAATATTTCTTATGCAAATGATAGGAATATGTATTTTCACTTGTCCATTAGTTCAGCTTTTTTCATTGTCCTCATACAATCACTGAAAAGGATGTGTTAAAATTTTACACCATTATTGTAGACTTGCCTATTTGTCCTTACAATTCTGTCCATGTTTAATTTAGTAATGTTGAGGCCATAATATTATATACATACATTCATTATTCTGTGTCTTCCAAATGAATTAACTCCTTCATAATCATGAAGTAACCTTCTTTCTTTAAAATAATTGATTTTGCTGAAAAATCTATTCTGATAGATTACTACTATAGCTATACAATCTTTCTGTTGGTTAGTGTTTGTGTGGAGTACCTTTTTAATCCCTTACTTTCCTTATGATATATATGTGTCTTATAAACACATAGTTGGATTATTTTTTCAAATCTTATCTGACAGTCTTAGAATATTTAGTCCCATTTACAATTAATATAATTATGGATATATTTGGTTTTAATTTTGCCATCTTAGTATGTGTTTCTATATTTTCCCACCTGATCTGTGTTACTATTTTTTATCTTTTATTGCCTCCTTTTGGATTTGTTATATTATTCTCTAATATTCTTCTAAAAATTTGGAAGGTAAACGTTTCCTTTCTATTAGTGATTACCGTTGAATGGACAGTTATACTTTATTCATCAAAGCTTAATACTAAATATCATTTTTATTTTTCTCCTAGACAATGATAAAAGTTTACTTTCAACCCTCTGTTCTTATATGCTATTGTGTTGTGCATTTTAGTTCCATTAATATACTGAATGCCATAAGACATTATCATTATTGTTTTATAGTCAATGTTTATTTATATTTAACTACACATTTACCATTTTCATTGCACTTAATTGCTTCCTGCAACTCCAACCTTCCTTTTGTGGCCATTTTCCTTTGTTTGAAGAACACCCTTTAGTATTTTGTTAAGCAGGAGACTGCTTTTGTCACGTTCTCTTAGTTTTTGCTTGATAATGTCTTTATTTCACTTTGATTCTTGAGGTATAATTTTGCTGAATATACGATTCTAATTTAGCATTCACTTAAAAAAAAAATTTTTTTTTTCACCACTCCCTGTGCCATGCGGGATCCTAGTTCCCAGACCAGGGATCGAACATGCGCCCTCTGCAGTGCAAGTGTGAGTCTTAACCACTGGACTGCCCAGGAAGTCCCAGCATTCACTTTTCATCAGCACACTGACACTATCATTTTAATATCTTCTAGTTTTCACTGTTGCTGTTGAGAAGGCATTCATCCATCTTATCATTGCTCTACTGAACTAACTTGATCTTTTTTTTTTAAGGTTGATATATGTTTTCTCTTTTTCTGCAGTGTCACAATGATGGGTCTAAATGTTGATTGTTTTTTATTCATTCTGCTTGAGACTTGTTGAGCTCTTTAAATGAGAGAATTGGTGTTTTTCATCAATTTGAAAAGCCATTATTTCTTCAAATATTGCTTTTCTGCCATTCTTTTCTCACCTTATGGAATTCTTCTCACTTTGTACTGTATGTCCATTATCTTCTTATTTTCTCTTTTATATCCTTCTGATTTTCCTTGCTTCATTCATCACAGTTTCTTCTGACTGACCTCCAGTAATGCTCTCTTTAGCCATGTCTAATCTGTCTTTGAGTTCTAAGGTTTTCATATGTTTGAGCTCCAGGTTTTCTCGTTGTTTCTTATATCTTAAATGTCACCCTTTACAGCTTGCAGTTTCTTGCTGAAATATGTAAGTTCAGCTTGTAATTTCCATGTTCACACTACAAATAGTTGTTTAAAGTCTATGTCAGGTAATTCAACTATCTTGAGTGCCTGTGGGTTCATTTGTATTATCTTTTATTGTGTTATATCTAGTTCATTTGTCTTGTTTCTTCATGTGTCTGTTTATCATTGTATTTCAGTTACAGGAATTGAAAATTATTGAAAGAAGTCATTTGAAGCCTAGGATGATAAGGATTTTTTTGTTTATACCAAGAAAATTGGAAAGGT
Source organism: Orcinus orca (assembly GCF_937001465.1). Taxonomy (NCBI): domain Eukaryota; kingdom Metazoa; phylum Chordata; class Mammalia; order Artiodactyla; family Delphinidae; genus Orcinus; species Orcinus orca. The sequence goes on along the minus strand of NC_064580.1, from coordinate 99,963,868 downwards.
GAAGACTATGAAATCACCTTAATCCAATTTCCAGGCTCAAGATTATTTTGCTTAGATGGGTGGCTTGAACCAGGCCTGAACTCCATGCCAAGGGTGGTTTAACCCTGGTTCATCCTTACTTCTAGTGTACAGTCCTTTGGGATCCCAAACTAAGCCCAAGTTCGTTGACCCTTGCCAGGCTCGTGAGACTTGAATGAGCTTCTCAACCTGTCATCACATCTTCAGGTTTGCAAATGCCTCATTAGCAGACGTGACCCAAAAGTCATAATCATTTTTCCTGGATTTCTGTCTTTTTATGGATGTCTCACTATCTTTTTTTTTTAACATCTTTATTGGAGTATAATTCCTTTACAATGGTGTGTTAGTTTCTGCTTTATAACAAAGTGAATCAACTATACATATGCATATATCCCCATATCTTCTCCCTCTTGTGTCTTCCTCCCACTCTCCCTATCCCACCCCTCTAGGTGGTCACAAAGCACAGAGCTGATCTCCCTGTGCTATGTGGCTGTTTCTCACTAGCTATCTATTTTACATTTGGTAGTGTTATATGTCCATGCCACTCTCTCACTTTGTCCCAACTTACCCTTCCCCCTCCCCATGTCCTCAAGTCCATTCTCTACGTCTGCGTCTTTATTCCTGCCCTGCCCCTAAGTTCTTCAGAACCATTTTTTTTTCAGATTCTATATATATGTGTTAGCATACGATATTTGTTTTTCTCTTTCTGACTTACTTCACTCTATATGACAGACTCTAGGTCCATCCACCTCACTACAAATAATTCATTTTCATTTCTTTTCATGGCTGAGTAGTATTCCATTGTATATATGTGCCACATCTTCTTTATCCATTCATCTGTCGATGGACACTTAGGTTGTTTCCATGTCCTGGCTATTGTAAATAGAGCTGCAATGAACATTGTTGTACATGACTCTTTTTGAATTATGGTTTTCTTAGGGTGTATGCCCAGTAGTGGGATTGCTGGGTCGTATGGTAGTTTTATTTTTATTTTTTTAAGGAACCTCCATACTGTTCTCCATAGTGGCTGTATCAATTTACATTCCCACCAACAGTGCAAGAGGGTTCCCTTTTCTGCACACCCTCTCCAGCATTTATTGTTTGTAGATTTTCTTATTAGCTTCTCAATGCTTATAGTATTTTCCTCATATTTTTGTTGTATTTAGCACAAGAGTCAGTCCAAATTACCCAGTCTGCAATTGTTAGAAGGTGATGCTTTTAATATTCTGATTTAATTTAGCTGTGTATTTCCTTTGTAAGCACCGTAAGAACTGGCATCTTTCTAGAGAAGGTCTTCATGATGGAGAGGGTAAAATGTATAAGTCCTTGAATATGTAGGTCAAATTGTGTATATAGATTCACTTTTTTTTCTTGGAGAAATTTCATTGTTTTTTATCTGAAGGGGTGTGTGTGTGTGTGTGTGTGTGTGTGTGTGTGTGTGTGTGTGCATTCACCTATAATAGAACAATCTTAAAACTTAAATTTATTTCCTCAATGAACCCAGAGTCAAGATCTTTAGATGATATCAGTAAAGACATCTTGATATTGTAAAATTTATCAGAATCTTTTACAGAAACATAACTTTGAAGAGGAATTATTTAATGAGACACTAAATGTACGTTCCAACTGGAGGAGAAAAAAAAGGAAAATATGGATTGTAAAATCCCTTATATTCCAATTGGTTAAATTTTGTGACTTGAATATTAGTATTGTTGAGCATGAATATTTTAAATAAAAGCAGTAAGATGATCATTTCTCTCCCTTTAACCTCCCCAAAATCTTTAAAGAAACCAATAGATGTTTTTGTTTCTGTATAACCAGAATTCAAGGAGATATTTAAAAGTGAAGGGGAAATAGTATATTTTAGGTTGATTAACAGCATAAATTTTGACATGTTTACTTTGTGAAGATTCATCTTGCACTATAAAGTTTTCCACTGAAGATATAGAATTAGAATTAAAATATTAAGATTAATATTCTGGGATAGATTGATCTCTTCTAAGATTTAAAAGCTGCATTTTAAAAATTTAGATTTTACCATGTATCTTTGTCATCTTCAAATCATTTTAATTATCTCAAAGGTTATGTGTCTGTGTTGCAGAATTCATTGGCATTTTTGACACGTAAAATAATTTAGCAGGATAAATGGAAACTTTACATTTGCATATTTATATACTTTACATTTCTTACATTATTGTTAACCTAAATATCAGATAAATAGGTTAAGAATAATTATTAAATAGAAGAATCCCGATTAAACGCAAATGTTACCAGTCGACGTCTGTACGTTGTTCACAGTACATAATCCGAAAGTATTGAGCATAGCCGCTGCAATTCTACTGGCCAAGAAAGTTAATTACCTAAAGAAATTGCCCAAACAATAGCAATCTTCATGATGGCCTTAGTCCGTGAATTGAAACGGCTATGCTCAATAGGATTACGTATTGCTACATACCGATCCAGCGAAATAGCGCAGAGGTGCATGATGGACGCTGTAGAAAATAAAACATCTAAAGAAATCCAGACGGGGCACAAATATCTAGGTAATGGCCAGACATAATCTGAAAGAGAACAGAGAGAAGACAAGAACATGTTATGTAAATTATACCAACTGTAGTTTTAAATTTAGTCTACGTATTTTTTCTTCTCATAATCTAAGTTTATAAAAGAAAGTAAAATTTGGTAAACATTGTTTTCCATAGTAATGATATGACGATGATGATGATAATGCATTCAGTGTTACATACATTATTTTTTATTGAGGTAAAATTTACATATTATAAAATTAATCACTTTAAAGTGTACAATCTAGAGGCATTTAGCCCATTCACAACATTATGCAACCATCACCTTTTTCTGGTTCCAAAACATTTCATCATTGCAAAAGGAAACCACTACCCATTAGGCAGTCACTCTCCATTTTCGCCACCGCCCCCAGCCCCTGACAATTTCTTATCTGCCTTTTGTCTCTTGAATTTAGCTAATCTGGTTATTTTATGTAAGTGGAATCATACAATAGGTGACCTTTTGTGTCTGGTTTCTTTCTTTTTGAGGTTCATCCATTTTGTAGCTTCTATCAGTACTTCATTCTTTTCTATGGCTGATGCTTTTATCAGTTGAAATTTTTTTGCATGCTCTCATAAATGAAATTTTCTTAATTTCCTTTATGGATTGCTCATTGCTCTTGTTTAGAACTATACCTAATTTTCATGTATTAATCTTGAAACCTTCAACTCTGCTGAATTCATTTATTAGATCTATATTTTTGTGTGTGGGTTCTTTAGGATATTCCATATGTAAGATCACATCATCTGCAAAGAGAGGTAATTTTATTTTTTCTTTTCCAATTTTCCTCTGCCTTTAATTTTCTTTCACTTGATTTCTCTAGATAGAATTTCCAGTACAATGTTGAATATAAGTAGTGAAAGCAGATATCTTGTCTTTCTCCTTATCTTAAAGAATAATCTTTCATTTTTTCATTATTGAATAGGATATGTTAGCTGTGGGTTTTTCATACATGCCTTTTATCATGTTGAGGAAGTTTCCTTTTATTCCTAGTATGTTCTGTGTTTTTAATGATGAAAGAGAGATTTTGTTAAATGCTTTTTCTACATCATTTGAGATGATCACGTGGTTTTCTTACCTTCATTCTATTAATGTGATGCATTACATTAATTGATTTTTTATGTGCTGAACCACCTTTCATTCTTGGGATAAGTCACACTTGGTCACGGTGTATAATATGATGCCGAATTTAGTTTGCTAGCATTTTGTTGAGGATTTTTGCATCTATATTCATAAGTGATATTGGTCTATAATTGTCTTTTCCTGTGATGTCATTATCTGGCTTTGGTATCTGGATAATGCTGGTCTCATAGAATGAGTTACAAATGTTCCCTAATCTTTTATTTTGTAGGAGTTTGAAAAGTATTGGTATTAGTTCTTCTTTAAATAATTGATAACATTTGACCAGTGAAGCCATCTGGTCCAGGACTTGTCTTGTTGGAAGGTTTTTTGATTACTGATGCAATGTCTTTACTTGTTATAAAGTCTAATCAGAGTCTTTATTTCTTCTTGAGTCACTTTAAAAAAAAATTGATTTATTTAATTTATTTATTTTGGCTGTGTTGGGTCTTCATTGCTGCGCACAGGCTTTCTCTAGTTGCAGCGAGTGGGGGCTACTCTTTGTTGTGGAGCATGGGCTCTAGGCACACGAACTTCAGTAGTTGTGGCACGCAGGCTCAGTAATTGTGGCTCGTGGGCTCTAGAGCACAGGCTCAGTAGTTGTGGCGCATGGATTTAGCTGCTCTGCAGCATGTGGGATCTTCCCAGATCAGGGCTCGAACCCGAGTCCCCTGTATTGGCAGGTGGATTCTTAACCACTGTGCCACCAGGGAAGTCCCTTGAGTCACTTTTAGTAGCTTGCATGCTTTTAGGAATTTGTCATTTGTCCATTTTATTTAGGTTATGTGGTTTGTTGGAGTACAATTGTTCATTTATTCTTTTATAATCCTTTTAATTTCTGTAAGGTCAGTAATAATGCCCTTCCCCACTTTCATTTATAATTTTAGAAATTTGTGTCTTCTCTCTCTTTTTTTCTTAGTATTTCTAGCTAAAGGTTTATCAACTTTGTTGACTTTATTGTGCCTTAAATCTCAATTTCTCCATTTTTTGAAGGATAGTTTAGAGTTTTGCCATATGCAGAATTCTTGGTTGACAGAATTGTTGTTGTTGCTGTTGCTGTTGAGCACTTTATTTATTTATTTTTTGTTTATTTATTTATTTTTTCCAATTTATTTATTTTTGGCTGCGCTGGGTCTTCTTTGCTGCATGCGGGCTTTCTCTAGTTGTGGTGTGTGGGCTTCTCATTGTGGTGGCTTCTCTTGTTGCAGAGCATGGGCTCTAGGCATGCAGGCTCAGTAGTTGTGGCTCTTGGGCTCTAGAGCACAGGCTCAGTAGTTGGGGTGCACGGACTTAGTTGCTCTGTGGCATGTGGGATATTCCCAGGCCAGTGCTCGAACCCATGTCCCCTGCATTGGCAGGCAGATTCTTAACCACTGTGCCACCAGGAAAGCCCCTGTTGAGCACTTTAAATATGTCATCCCACTGCCTTCTGACCTCCATGGTTTCTAAAGAAAATTCATTATTAATTTTTTAAAGATCCTTTGTAATTTTGACCATAATGTCTTGGTGTGGATCTCTTGGAGTAATATATGCTTAGCATTCATTGAGCTTAGTAAACTTGATAGTATCTTGTTTCTCTCAGGTGCTGTTCATTTTTCTTCATTTTTTTCTCTTTCTTCTCCTCAAACTGGATAATCTAAATTGACCTATCTCCAAGTTCCTTAATTCTTCCTTCTTTCTGCTCAATTCTGCAGTTGAATTGGTCTAGTAAATTTTTAATTGAACTTTTGTACATTTCATCCCCCAAATTTCTATTTGATTTCTTTTTATAATTTATATCCCTTTATTGCTATTCTTGATTTGTTGAGACAAATTCTGGTTTCCTTTAGTTCTTTGTCCATGGTTTCCTTTGGCTATCTGAGCATTTTTGAGAGAGTTGATTTAAAGTCTTTGTCTAGTAAATCTAATGCCTAGGCTTCCTCAGGATCATTTTCTATTAATTTTTTTTTCCTGTGAATGGGCCATACTTTCTAGTTTATTTGCATTCCTCTTACCTTTGATGAAACTTGAATATTTTGAATTTTATAATTTGGCAACTCAGGAAATTTGATTTTGCCCCAGACATGTATGGTTCAGAGGTTAGCTAGAGATTTAAGCCAAGTTTATGGTTCCCCAGAGAAGAATCTATGGTTCCCTCTATCTCTACCCTTTCCTATATGCTCCCTCAACTTTCAGCTTTGAGATTTCCTCAAACTCTGTCCTCAGTTTCTTAGGGCTACAATAACTGCAGATTTTTTGGAGGTTTAGGCACTTGACCTGACATAGACTGCATCTTCCTCTTCAACTGTAAGTCATGAAATTTGGAAACTCAACCAGTGCTGTTCTCTTCTTCCAAGTCTTGAGACCCTCCAGAATCTTTCTGTTTTAGGTTTTTCTCCAGTACCTTTAGATAGTTGTTTTTGTATTATGTTTAGAGTTAATAGAGTTAATAGTTTTTATCTGCAGAGGTGTAACTAACAACCATTGGAATTCAAGGAGCACAACAAAGAAATCAAAGATGTTATTAAAAATTCTTCTAAACAAAAATGTTTATGAAAGTCCATTTCTGTTCATCATTATCTTGTAAACTCCTCAGATTGTATCCACCTAGAAGTTGATTGTGTTGAGGGTTTGGGTATTCTCGAACTGTTTGACGTTCAAAAATTATTTTTCAAATTGTGTTTCAAATACACAAGTATTACCTCACTGCCATTATGTGGAAAATTTTGTTGCCATAACCACTGGAATATAAGATGCATTGGGTCAATATTGTTATCTGTTTTATTTTTCTACTGTTTTATTCATAATGCTTAGGTCAATGCATGGCACAAAGTAGGCACTAAATAAATATTTGTTAAATGTATAAAAGAATACATCCCTCTCAACAGATCATAACCTCACTCTAAACCCAACTTCACCATATGCCAATATATAGCCTCATGAGGATACATGTCCACTCTGCAAAGTCAATACACTATCTGGTCATTTCTCAGCAGTTGCATATTTAATAATGGCAAAAATGGCAATAGCTATTGTACAGTACCTGTCATATACCAAGCACAGTGTTAGTTAGGTACTTCATTTTTCGTTATATTCCATACAACACAAAAAATTCTGTAGTGTCAGTTCTGTTATCCTACAGTGTGAGGAAAATGTGTCTCAAAGTTTCAGACTTGTTCAAGTCTACAGTGTGAGTAAAGAATTTTGCTCCAAATCTGACACTTTTTCCTGAACACTAAGGTACCTCCTATCACCATACACTATTTCTTATTGAATAATAAATTCAATTGCTTTTATAATAGAGGACAATATTCCTTGTACAGGGTTTTCAAGAAGTCTACTTCGAAACATACAAGATGTACAATTATGGCTGATCACAATTATCCTCTAAGATTCTTATTAAATATATTCCTTCCTGGATTTCACTACAGACCTGTTAATTCAAAATATTTAGAATTTAGTTTTCATATTTGTCTTGTTAAGAAGACAAATGGATTTTTCTAGTTGTCTCAATGGAATTAAAGTGTATTTTCTTTAGATAAATTTATGTGATCAGGCACATTCCAGACAAGAAATATGTGAAAAGTTTTGTGGAAGTTGCATAGCAAAAAGGCCATATAGCATAATTTCCATGGGGGAGGTCAATTAGTTGAATGAGATTAAATTTTGTTTTCAGAGGTAAAAATTGTTAGTGTTTCATAAGACATTTTCCTACATTCAGTCATTCATTTATTCATTCACAGATTACGTCAGCCTTAGTAACTCCAAAAATCACAGGCATCCCCACCAATATTGACAATAATGGCAAAGACTGAATAATAGACACTGTAAAATTTCAGTTCATTTGTGCAAATGAAAAAATACAAGGGCTTTATTTCTATGAAATAATGGAGACAAGTTTTGCCTTGCACAAAGTAGGCACTCAAAAAATATTTGTTAAGTGTATAAAGGAATAACCCCACCCTGAAAATTATAATCCCATCACAGAAGAAAAAATTTTCCAATATTCTGATAATATAATTAAGGAATGTGGAAATGTTGGACTGTAAAGCCATCCCAAAGCTAGAATGGAAACAAAGAAGTTATAATTGATGTCTTTAAGTTAACATATATGAAAAGATGAATAACCACGAAAAAGTTTTAAAAATTCTCTAATTCATTTCATAAAATAATACAGTGTCAATATCAAAACTTACAAAATACTGAAAGAATAATACTAGAGACAAATAGCATTCATTGATATAGATTCAAAATTACAAACAAAATACTCACAAATAGAATCCAGCAAAGAGTAAAATGAAAAATATATTACATTAAAACAAAACTTATTCCAGGAATGCAATGGTAATTTAATATTATAAAAATCTACCAATATAATCCCTTATATTATCATCTGTAAAGAACTTTTATGATCTTTTAATAGATTTTTAAGAATAACTTGATAAAATACAGGAGCCATTCCTAACTAAAACTTTAATTATATAGAGATAAAGGGAATCCCCTTAAATTTGATAACTTACAAAAACCAACAGCAATTATTGTAATCAGTAATGCATTAAATACATTTCAATTACATTAAATTTTAAAATTGGACAGTACAGTCTTTACAAAGCCTTTGAAGCAGCTCCCATAACCATATTCAGTGAAGAAACGGTGGATGTTGTTGAAATTAACAGAAAGAGGACTTCTCGAATAAGACATAGAACTTATGAAAAGAACCAAATGAGGAGTTTAGAGCTGCAGAAAATATCTGAAGGAAAAAACTCACCAGGTGGGCTCAATAGAAGAATGGATATGGTAGATGAAGAGTCATTAAAACCAAATGCAGATCAATAGAAATTATCCAAACTGAACAAGAATGAGAAAAAATTAAAAATAAATGAACATAGTAGGGACCTATGGGACATATGTATGCATCTAACATTTGTGCCATTGGAATCTGAGGAGAGGAGAGTGATACAGAAACAAACTATTTGAAGAAATAACTAAAATATTCCATATTTGATGAAAAATAAATTTACAGATTTAAGAAATTCTGCAGAACCATAATGGTCAAACTCAAATAAGATCATGCCTAGACACATAATAATCTGGTGAAAACAAAAGATAAAGAAAAAACTTCTTAAGCAGCTGAGAAAAATAACTCTTTCATCAGAGGCCAGAAGGCAGTATAATCACAATTCAGAATTTTATATCCAGTGAAAATACCTTCAGAGAATGAATGTGAGAGAAATGGATTTTCATAGGAGGGGAAACTAAGAGATTGGTTGCTAGGAGACTTACTTTAAAAATTTTTAAGGAAGTTCTTCAGAAAGAAAGAAAACTTGTAAAAAAAATATACAAACAGCACATGCAGCTCAATATCAATAAAACAAACAACCCAATCAAAAAATGGGCACAAGACCTAAATAGACATTTCTCCAGGGAGACATACAGATGGCCAAGAAACTCATGAAAAGATGCTCAACATCACTAATTATTAGAGAAATGCAAATCAAAACTACACACAGGTCAGAATGGCCATCAGCAAAATGTCTACACATAATAAATGCTGGAGAGGATGTGGAGAAAAGGGAACCCTCCCTCACTGCTGGTGGGAATGTAAATTGGTACAACCACTATGGAGAACAATATGGAGGTTCCTCAAAAAACTAAAAATGGAACTACCATATGTTCCAGCAATCCCAATCTGGGGCATATACCTGGAGAAAACGATAAATCAAAAAGATATGTGCACCCCTGAAGGCAGACAGCAGAAGCAAGAAGAACTACAATCCTGCAGCCTGTGGAATGAAAACCACATTCATAGAAAGATAGACAAAATGAAAAGGTCGAAGACTATGTACCCGATGAAAGAACAAGATAAAACCCCAGAAAAACAACTAAATGAAATGGAGATAGGCAACCTTCCAAAGAAAGAATTCAGAATAATGATAGTGAAGATGATCCAGGACCTTGGAAAAAAGAATGGAGGCAAAGATCGAGAAATGCAAGAAATGTTTAACAAAGACCTAGAAGAATTAAAGAACAAACACCTAGAAGAATTAAAGAACAAACAACTAGAAGAATTAAAGAACAAACAAACAGAGGTGAACAATAAAATAACTGAAATGAAAAATACACTAGAAGGAATCAATAGCAGAATAAATAAGGCAGAAGAACGGTTAAGTGACCTGGAAAACAGAATGCTGGTATTCACTTCCACAGAACAGAATAAAGAAAAAAGAAGAGAAATGAAGATAGCTTAAGAGACCTCTGCGACAATAAACCTACCAACATTCACATCATAGGGGTCCCAGAAGGAGAAGAGAGAGAGAAAGGACCTGAGAAAATATTTGAAGAGTTTACAGTTGAAAATTTCCCTAACATGGGAAAGGAAATAACCACCCAAGTCGAGGAAGCACAGAGAGTCCCAGGCAGGATAAACCCAAAGAGAAATATGCCAAGACACAAAGTAATCAAATTGACAAAAATAAAGACAAAGAAAAATTATTAAAAACAACAAGGGAAAAATGACAAATAACATATAAGGGAACTCCCATAAGGTTAATGCTGATTTCTCAGCAGAAGTGCTGCAAGCCAGAAGGGAGTGGCACGATATATGTAAAATTATGAAAGGGAAGAAACTACAAGCAAGATTACTCTACCCAGCAAGGATCTCATTCAGATTCAACAGAGAAATCAAAAGCTTTACAGACAAGCAAAAGCTAAGAGAACTCAGCACCACCAAACCAGCTGTCCAACAAATGCTAAAGGAACTTCTCTAAGTGGGAAACACAAGAGAAGAAAAGGACTTACAAAAACAAACACAAAATAATTAAGAAAATGGTAATAGGAATATACATATTAATAATTACCTTAAATGTGAATGGATTAAATGCTCCAATCAAAAGACTCAGGTTTGCTGAATGGATACAAAAACAAGGCCCTTATATATGCTGTCTACAAGAGGCCCACTTCAGACCTACGGACACATACAGACTGAAAGTGAGGGGATGGAAAAAGATATTCCATGAAAATGGAAATCAAAAGAAAGCTGGAGTAGCAATACTCATATCAGACAAAACAGATTTTAAAATAAGGAATGTTACAAGAGACAAGGAAGGACACTACATAATGATCAAGGGATCAATCCAAGAAGAAGATATAGCAATTATAAATATATATGCACCCAGCATAGGAGCACCACAGTACATAAGGCAAATGCTAACAGCTATAAAAGAAGAAATCGACAGTAACACAATAATAGTGGGCAACTTTAACACCTCAATTACACCAATGGACAGATAATCCAGACAGAAAATTAATAAGGAAACACAAGCTTTATGACACAATAGACCAGATAGATTTAATTGATATTTATAGGACATTCCATCCAAAAACAGCAGATTACACTTTCTTCTCAAGTGCACACAGAACATTCTCCAGGATAAATCACATCTTGGGTCACAAATCAAGCCTCAGTAAATTTAATAAAATTGAAATCATATCAAGCATCTTTTCTGATCACAACGCTATGAGATTAGAAATAAATTACAGGGAAAAAAGTAAAAAAAAAACACACATGGAAGCTAAATAATACATTACTAAATACACAAGAGATCACTGAAAAAATCAAAGATGAAATCAGAAAATACCTAGAGACAAATGACAATGAAAACATGACGATCCAAAACCTTTGGGATGCAGCAAAAACAGTTCTAAAAGGGAAGTTTATGGCAATAAAATCCTACCTCAAGAAACAAGAAAAATCTCAAATAAACAATCTAACCTTACACCAAAAGGAACTAGAGAAAGGAGAACAAACAAAACCCAAAATTAGTAGAAGGAAAGAAATCATAAAGATCAGAGTAGAAATAAATGAAATAGAAACAAAGAAAACAATAGCAAAGATCAATAAAACTCAAAGCTGGTTCTTTGAGAAGATAAACAAAATTGATAAACCTTTAGCCAGACTCATCAAGAAAAAGAGGGTGAGGACTCAAACCAGTAAAATTGGAAATGAAAAAGGAGAACTTACAATGAACACCACAGAAATACAAAGCATCATAAGAGTCTACTACAAGCAACTCTATGCCAAAAAAATGGACAACCTGGAAGAAATGGACAAATTCTTAGAAAGGTATAACCTCCAAGACTGAAACATGAAGAAATAGAAAATATGAACAGACCAATTACAAGTAATGAAACAGAAACTGTGATTAAAATCTCCCAACAAACAAAAGTCCAGGACTAGATGGCTTCACAAGTGAATTCTATCAAACATTTAGAGAAGAGCTTACACCCATCGTTCTCAAACTCTTCCAAAAAATTGCAGATGAAGAAACATCCCCAAACTCATTCTGCAAGGCCACCATCACCTTGACACCAAAACCAGACAAAGATACTACAAAAAAAGAAAATTACACACCAATATCACTGATGAATATAGATGCAAAAATCCTCAACATAATACTAGCAAACAGAATTCAAAAACACATTAAGGGCTTCACTGGTGGCGCAGTGGTTGAGAGTCCGCCTGCCGATGCAGGGGACACGGGTTCATGCCCCGGTCCAGGAGGATCCCATGTGCCACGGAGCGGCTGGGCCCGTGAGCCATGGCTGCTGAGCCTGCGAGTCTGGCGCCTGTGCTCCACAACAGGAGAGACCACAACAGTGAGAGGCCCGCATACCACAAAAAAAAAAAATTAAAAAAAAATAAATAAATAAAACACATTAAAAGGATCATACACCATGATCAAGTGGGATTTATCCCAGGGATGCAAGGATTCTTCAATATACACAAATCAATCAATGTGATACACCATATTAACAAATTGAAGAATAAAAACAATATGATCATCTCAATAGATGCAGAAAAAGCTTTTGACAAAATTCAACACCCATTAATGAAAAACTCTCCAGAAAGTGGGCATAGAGGGAAGCTTCATCAACATAATAAAGGCTATATATGACAAACCCACAACAAACATCATTCTCAATGGTGAAAAACTGAAAGCATTTCTTCTAAGATCAGGAGCAAGACAAGGATGTCCACTCTGGCCACTATTATTCAACATAGTTCTGGAAGTCCTAGCCACGGCAATCAGAAAAGAAAAAGAAATAAAAGGAATACAAATTGGAAAAGAAGAAGTTAAACTGTCACTGTTTACAGGTGGTATCATACTATACATAGATAATCCGAAAGATGCCACCAGAAAACTACTAGAGCTAATCAATGAATTTGGTAACGTTGCAGGATACAAAATTAATGCACAGAAATCTCTTGCATCACTATACACTAGCAACGAAAGATAAGAAAGAGAAATTAAGGAAACAATCCCATTTACCAGTGCAACAAAAAGAATAAGATACCTAGGAATAAACCTACCTAAGGAGGTAAAAGACCTGTACTCAGAAAACTATAAGACACTGATGAAGGAAATCAAATATGACACGAAGAGATGGAGAGATATACCATGTTCTTGGATTGGAAGAATCAATATTGTGAAAATGACTGTACTACCCAAAGCGATCTACAGATTCAATGCAATCCCTATCAAAAAACCAATGGCATTTTTTACAGAACTAGAACAAAAAATCTTAAAATTTGTATGGAGACACAAAAGACCCCGAATAGCCAAAGCAATCTTGAGGCAAAAAAACAGAGCTGGCAGAATCAGACTTCCTGACTTTACAGTATACTACAAGTCTACAGTAATTAAGACAATATGGTACTGGCAAAAAAACAGAAATATAGATCAATGGAACAGGATAGAAAGCCCAGAGATAAACCCACACATCTATGGTCAACTAATGTATGACAAAGGAGGCAAGGATATGCAATGGAGAAAAGACAGTCTCTTCAGTAACTGGTGCTGGGAAAATTGGACAGGTACATGTAAAGAATGAAATTAGCACACTCCCTAACACCATACACAAAAATAAACTCAAAATGGATTAGAGACCTAAATGTAAGACTGGACACTATAAAACTCTTAGAGGAAAACATAGGAAGAACACTCTTTGACGTAAATCACAGCAAGATCTTTTTTGGACCACCTCCTAGAGTAATGGAAATAAAAACAAAAATAAACAAATGGGACCTCATGAAACTTAAAAGCTTTTGCACAGCAAAGGAAACTATAAACAAGACGAAAAGACAACCCTCAGCTGCTGATGAGGGTGTGGAGAAAAGGGAACCCTCTTACACTGTTGGTGGGAATGTAAATTGATACAGCCACTATGGAGAACAGTATGGAGGTTCCTTAAAAAACTAAAATAGAATTACCATATGACCCCACAATCCCACTACTGGGCATATACCCAGAGAAAACCATATATCAAAAAGACACCTGCACCCCAATGTTCACTGCAGCACTATTTACAGTAGCTAGGTCATGGAAGTAACCTAAATGCCCATCGATGGATGGATAAAGGTGATGTGGTACATATATACAATGGAATATTACTTAGCCATAAAAAGGAATGGAATTGGGTCATTTGTAGAGACGTATGTGGACCTAGAGACTGTCATACAGAGTGAAGTAAGTCAGAAAGGCAAAAACAAATATTGTGTATTAACGCATGTATGTGGAATATAGAAAAATGGTACAGATGAACTGGTTTGCAAGGCAGAAATAGAAACACAGATGTAGAGAAGAAACTTATGGATACCAAGGGGGGAAGGGGGGATGGGATGAATTGGGAGATTGGGACTGACATATATACACTACTATGAATAAAATAGATTACTGATGAGAACCTACTGTATAGCACAGGGAACTCTACTCAGTGGTCTGGGGTGACCTTAATGGGAAGGAAATCTAAAAAAGAGGGGATATGTGTATACGTATAACTGATTCACTTTGCTATACAGTAGAAACTAACACAACATTGTAAAGCAATTATACTCCAATAAAAATTAATAAAAAATGAAGGTTCCTGATTTCAAAAAAAAGAATAAGTGAGGAACAACAGAAATGGTAAACAATCTGGGAAAATATAATAATTATTTTTCTTAAATCTTTAAAATATATGTGACTGTCAAAAAGAAAAATTATAAAATCATCTGAAGGTTCTCAATGTATATAGATGTACTCCATATTGCAATTAAAACAAAAAGGGGGAGCGCCAAGGGGACGATATGGTTGTAAGTTTTTTATATTCACTTGAAGTGAATAAAGTACTAATTATAAGGAAATTTTGACAGATTAGGTATGTATATTTCAATCTAAGAGGCAATCACTAAAAAATTGTACAGAGAAATATAGTAAAACTTCAACAGATCAATAAAAATGGAATACTAAAATGAAATGTAGAACCCACCAAATAATTCAGAAATAGAAAAAAAGGAATGAAAAAGTGAAGGGATAAATAGAAAATAATAAAATAGCAGACATAATTACAAACAAATTAATAATTGCATTAAATGTAAATGGTATAAGGTGTAATTTGTATCAATTTAAAGAGATAGCCATGTTGGATTAAAAAGAAGAACAATAATACTATATGCTGTCTATAAGAAACCTACAAGTTTAAATACAATATGGATAGATATATAGTAAGAGAATGGAAAAAGGTAAACTATGCAAACACTAATCAAAGAATGCTGGAGTTGCTATATTAATATTAGACAAAATAAATTTCAGATCAAAGAATATTACTAGGGATAACAGAAACCATTTTATAGTGATAAAAGTGTCAATTCCTCAAGGGAATATAACTGTAGTGAACATTTATGCACCTAATAACAGAGATTCAAATTTCATGAAGCAAAAAAAAAAAGAAAACAAAAGTACAATCACTATATATATATGTGTATATATATATATATACACACACACACACACACACACACACACACACACATATATATGTACAATGGACCATTGCTTCATCTTTAAAATAATGAAATTAAGATACATGCTACAACATGGAGGAACCTTGAAGACATTATTCTTAGTGAAATAAGCCAGACACAGAATGATGACTCCACTTATATAAGGTTTGTAAAATAGTCAAATTCACAGAGACAGAAAGCAGAATGGTAGTTACCAGGGGCTGGGGGAAGGGAGCAAGAGGAGTTATTGTTTAATGGGTACAGAGTTTCAGTTTGGAATGATAAATTCTGGAAATGGATAGTGGTAATGGCTTCACAGCAGTGTGAATATACTTAATGTTACTGAACTGTATGCTTAAAAATGGTTAAAATGATGAATTTTATGATATGTATCTTTTACCAAAAAAAGGAAATAGCACTTTTCCAGCCACCTTAGAAGCCCTTCCATGTGCTCTGACCCAATTGTAAACCCTTCTCCCCCCCAAATTAACCACAGTCCTGGCATTTACAGTAACCAGTAACTTAACATTTCTTTATAGCTCTATCAATAAAGTGTGCATTCCCTAGGGGAAAAGAAGCACAATCACAATTATACTTTGAGATTTCAACATCTTTTCCTCAGTAATTAACATAACAAGTAGACAGAAAATCACCAAAGATATGAAAGAACTGAACAGCACTAACAACAAACTACAACAAATTGGCATTTACAAAACACTCTAACCAACAATAGGAGTATACACATTCTTTTCAAGAGCTCATGGAAATTGATTGGGAAACAACACATCCTGAGCCATAAATTAAATCTTAAGGAATTAAAATAATTGATATCATATAATGTATATTCTCTGACCATAACAGAATTAACCTAAAAATCAGTAACAAAAAGATATCTTGAAAAAGTCAAAGCATCTGGCAATTAACACAGGTCTACACAATCCATGTTTCAAAAAGGAAGATAAATTAACTTAGAAAATAATTTGAACTAAATGAAAATTAAAACATCAAAATTTGTGTGACAGTGTTAAAGCAGTACTCAGAGGGAAATTACTAACATTAATGGTTTATTTTAGAAAAGAAAAAATATCTCAGATCCATGATCTAAGCTTCCATATTAAATGGACAAAGAAGGGTAAAAATTAAATCCAAAGTATCAGAAGAAAGGAGGTAATAAATACAAAAGCAGAAATCAATGAAATTGAGGAAAGACAATAACAGACAAAATTCAATGAAATGAAATATTGGTTATTTGAAAAGATTGATAAAATTGATAAACTTCCAAACAGACTGAGGGAGAAAAATAAAACTAGAAGACACAAATTATCATTATCAGTGATGAAAGAAGAAATATCTCTGTAGACTCCATAGACAGGTATAAGGGAATTATAATTATAAACAATGGTTTGCCCATAAATTTTGTGGGATTTTGGGGTCCTTAGACATGAAATCACAAATTTCCTGAACCATGAACCGAGGCCAGAATTTCAGTGGAGAGTGTGCTGCTGAGAATAAAATAAAATAAAATAAAATTAAATTAAAAGGATACAAGAGCTCTGAATCCCCAAACCTGAGTCAGCCTTTTCCTTAGCCTAACATTGGCCCACTTGCACTCTTTGAAGACTGCCAAAGCCAGGGCAGTTTACTGGAAACTTAACCCAGATTTGAATGCATAGTGAATAAAGCCTTTTTAGAACTCCAAAGTCTTTTGAGATGGCCAGGTTAATGTGGACCTTAATTAAAGTCTGGAAAACTCAATGGCATCCTAGGCTGTCACTCAGGTTGATGCTATTGACAGAATTGATTATCAGCAGCGTCTCCTATACATCAGTAATTTTCATATACAGGTCCATAGTGAAATTTTCAGTCTATGGAGAAAATTGAGAAGGTAAGTATGACAGTGTATTTTTAATAAAGCTATATTTATTCCATTTAAATATATTTTAGTTAAATAAATTAGTCCAATAAATATATGGACTTATTTTTATTCTGAGATTATCTTCTCTAGAGAATCCAGAAGTAGAAGAGTCTAGCCCATAAAATTCAGTAAAGCTGGATTTTGCTTTACTATTTTATTCCTTATCCCATGTTTTTGAAGGGCTCAGCCCTGTTCTTGATGTTTCCTATCACCTTGCCTTTGATGGAGTCTCCTGGATATCATTGGATACTGCATCTTACATCAATTATTTCTTCTAAATGCTTTCGGGGAATGCCACTAACTTTCTCCCTTGGAATCACACCCACTCCCTTGCAACTTGATTCTTCCCCGATACTAGAGTGTGTTTGCACCCACTTGAACTTGATTTAGAATTACTGGATCTTCTCTGGGCCACTGCACCCAAATCTCCTGCTTCTGAAGTTGAGACATTTAAAAAAGTATTACCTTGACACTCAGACCTGAAATTCTGGGATGCTTTTTAGGCTATAACCTTTGCTTCTCTCTGCAGTAGGAATTAAATTCTCTCTCCCTCTATCTACTCTGTCTCTGAGCACCCTAAGTAAATATGTCCAACTACTATACTCACCTACCTTGGTGTAGTGCTGAAAGGAGGAGGTGCAATTCTGGAGGCATTACCTGTATGGCTAGTGGAGTTGCTGGGAACTCTGCAGGTTCTTCATCTGGCTACTATTGTTCAATAATTTCCTACTGGCCCTGAGCTTACAGATCCACTCATACACCCACTGTGTCTCATGAGCCAAGGTCATAGAAAACAGTACTCTATCCTCTAATGAAGATCTGTCAGAATGCCTTTCTAGTGATGTAGCTTAGCATCTGTACTTCCTTGACACGTAGATTTTATGGTTCTTCAGTGAGGCAGAGTGGTGTTTCTGGTATATGTCCTGATGATGTGGGCGGTCTGGTATGTCTCGACGATGTGGGCGGGGAGATGGGACATCCTACATATGCAACCAGCCAGCCCCCTCTTAGTATAAAATAGGGATTTCCTGGCAGCACTATGCAGGATGTTCAACCTCCCCACCCATGTGACTGTTAACTGCTGCATCATGAAGTTCCTTCCAGTTTCTGTCAAAGGGCTTGTCGCTTGATGTGTCTTTGTGTGAACCATTTCAGGGAGACCTCTTCCAAGCTGGTCTTCTGTTCCTGATGAACTGGCTGTGATTACTAATGGCCTACATGATCTAGAAGCCTGGTAACTAATAACCCACCTCTTACTCAAACTTAAACCCTGTATCTCTAACAATATACTTTTCCATCAACTTAAATAAAAAGAGAAAATTCTCTTGACATAGATGCCAAGATATATCATGGATTACAAACACTCTCCAGTTCCACTTCCAATTTTGTCGACCCTTACTAAATAAATACATAAACCTCTAAATTATATAAGCCACTCTAAATAATATAAACACAGACTTCTTATATTACAGTAGAGGCAATTCTATTGCTAGAAGAACCTAGATGGGCTGCATACATTTATCCCAGTTATCCCAGTTGAAATTAACCATCTTATATGTATCACAAGTTATTTGCCAAAAACATAGGTCTGGAAGCATCATCCTGAGACTCGCTGCTCTGTGGCTATGCAGTCTGACTACCACATCCTGAAATAAATAACTTAGCTAAAGACAGATTCTGTCGGCCTCGTTCTTCCAGCTGAATAAATTTTGCATTATGTACTTTCCTATCTCAAGCCTCTCAGCTCTGAGAACTTTTCTACCTGTAAAAATTCGTGAACCTGAAGTTCCACCAGGACCAGACACCTGAAAGGCTCAATATGATGTATAATATCTTTTTGAATAACACCCTGGATTTGTTTCCCTGAAATAGTCCCACAACCCATCCACCCTGGAGCTTTCCTTATGATTTGCAATTGAGCTAGTTCCTTTCAAGTTGGCTTCAAGTCTTTCCCTATGGGAATATGGCAATGATTTCCATGTCTCTGTTTATATTTTCTCCAGAGAATGGAAGACTCAGCAATTTTATGGATCTTGGGTGGGAAAGGGAGAAGGACAAAGAAGAAATGATGAGTGTTTTCCTGGTGCTTTCTACCTAACCAAGTATACATTAATGAAAAATTCTGCTATTTGTACTATGTGGCTCTACCCTAGCACAGTAGTGCGGGAAAAAGGAAAGATAGAGGTAAGAGAATAAGATATTATTGTGGCTTTAAATTTATGCATCTAGATTTTTTGGTTTTGGTTTTGGTCTCATTTTAATACATTAAGCACACCCATAATCTGGTACTTTATATTCAAAAGAAAAAAAAAGCCTATTTGACTGTGTCATTTATGTAAGGTGATTGCTAACTCAACAGGAGAAAATATATTTTTTAAAAAGTATCTGGTATTCATAATTTATCAAGTCTTGATGATACTAGCAGGATTAAATTTTGGTAATTCTCCTAGGTACTTGAATGATAAATATGATGACCACCCCATCATTCTAATGTTCACTAAAGACCAAAGTAAACCTAAAATGTTCTTTTGAATAATGCTTTTTTATATTAATCCTTTAAATCTCTAATAACGTATTCGTAAATACTAAAATGCACATTTTATTAAAGATTAGTATTCAAGTAATGAATAACTTATCCCTGACTGAACAATTTATCATTTGAAATTTTTGGATCAATGTTTCTAAATTTTTGGTGGCTACTAGTTAATTTACTATTTGGGAGGATACATTTTCTACAATATATTTAAACTAAAGATATAGGACAAAACCTGTAAAATCAATTTACTTTTTTTTTTTTTTAAAGAAGATGTTGGGGGTAGGAGTTTATTAATTTATATATTTATTTTTGCTGTGTTGGGTCTTCGTTTCTGTGCGAGGGCTTTCTCTAGTTGTGGCATGTGGGGGCCACTCTTCGTCGCCGTGCACGGGCTTCTCACTATCACGGCCTCTCTTGTTGCGGAGCACAGTCTCCAGACGCTCAGGCTCAGTAGTTGTGGCTCACGGGCCCAGTTGCTCCGCGGCATGTGGGATCCTCCCAGAGCAGGCCTCGAACCCGTGTCCCTTGCACTGGCAGGTGGATTCTCAACCACTGCGCCACCAGGGAAGCCCCTCAATTTACTTTTATCTTAAATTTATATACTAATATTTACTAAAAATCTAGTCAAGTCTAAATTAATAGCTACTGATACTAGTGTCAACAACATGCTGCCAGGTATCAGGCAGATTTCTTAAAGCATGGAGTAGCAATCATGATTTTAGAACACTCAAAGTAGCTACGTCAAAGAGACACCATCTACAGCCTTAATTAGAGCACGCTGGTAACTGCTGTTTGTGAATTTGTAACCCATACCCATATCTGCTTTCTCTAGTTAGTGATCCTTTTGATTACTTGCAGTAAATACCCAAGGCTTAAAAATATTCAGTACATCTCCAAGTGAACTCCAGGTATTAACCTTGAATGCCCCCATGACTTCCCTTCTGTTACATCATAGGTTGAAACCAATACTTATTCACTGCCTTTCATATGTCCAATTTCAAACATCCCCACATCCTAAGTTTTAGTAAAGCTTTTTGGTTTTTATTTATTCCCTGTTCAAACAGTTTACTCTGCAGAATGAGAATAGATTAAAAGTTACTGTGGGGCTTCCCTGGTGGCGCAGTGGTTGAGAGTCCGCCTGCTGATGCAGGGGACACGGGTTCGTGCCCCGGTCCGGGAAGATCCCACATGCCGCGGAACGGCTGGGCCCGTGAGCCATGGCCGCTGAGCCTGCGCGTCCGGAGCCTGTGCTCCGCAATGGGAGAGGCCACAACAGTGAGAGGCCCGCGTACCGAAAAAAAAAAAAAAGTTACTGTGAAATTTTAATTAACAGAAAACGGAAACTCCTTCTAAAGCTTCTTAAAGGGGAAAGGAAAGCAATATTGACATAGAATTCCGTAGCTAAAAACAAACTATATTTTACATATATATGACTTATAAAGTTGTGGTTTACAATTAAAATATTGCCATTTAAAAAATTTCCCTAAAACTTTCACAAATTTGCTTTAAAATAACACAAAACCGTGCCTCGGAGACGCCACCGCCAGCACAGCCGGAGACCTGAGCCGACACTGGGGGCTGTCCGTGGGCCCCGCACTCCCTCGATGAATCGTAGAAGTCCCGTTGTATCAGAGTAAGATGGACGGTAGGTTTGATTGTGATTGTGGTGAGCTGGAGCCACCTGGTCACTAACGAAAGACATTTTGTTAACCAACCGCCCCCAGAGCTTCCTGTTGAAATATACAGCAACAAAGGAAGAAAAGAAGCAAAACGGAAATAGTGCTTGCCAGCACCTTAGAATGATGCTGCTCAGGACCAGTCCAACACTGAATGTATCTGCACTGCGAGGAGAATGTTCATAGAAGCCCGTTGTGTGCATATTTATTCACATTTTTGTTAAATGTTAAATCCTTCAGCACAGTAAATCTGAGTGTCACTTCATTCCGTTTGAGTTTCTTGAGTGTTTTCTTTAAATGTCTGCAGAGTTGCTGCCCCTTTCTTCACCTATGAGTACTGCAATCTTTTTAATTCTCAGTATGAGTAGAGCTTTTTGAGCTTTAAATCTAAGGGGAACTCAACAGGCCTGGTTGGCATATGCAATGAAACCACCTTGCTGTGGAAGCAAAATTATTATTTTTTCTACCTTTTTGAAAGATCTTTCCTTCTGATGCCAATTTTCTTCCTTATTTACACAAGTTCAACAATTTGAAAGGAAGAGGCAATAGTAAGGGTTTCAAAATGGCAGAGAAATTTAAAAGTCTCATGAAATCTGGGCTCTAGTTATATGGACTTAAAACCATTGGGTTGTGGAGGCAATGGCTTGGTTTTTTCTGCTGTAGACAATGACTGTGACAAAAGAGTAACCATCAAGAAAATTGTCCTTACTGATCCCCAGAGTGTCAAACATGCTCTACGTGAAATCAAAATTCTTAGACTTGACCATGATAACATTGTGAAGGTGTTTGAAATTCTTGGTCCTAGTGGTAGCCTGTTAACAGACGATGTGGGCTCTCTTACCAAATTGAACAGTGTTTACATTGTTCAGGAGTACATGGAGGCAGACTTGGCTAATGTGCTGGAGCAGGGCCCGTTACTGGAAGAGCATGCCAGGCTTTTCATGTATCAGCTGCTACGTGGGCTCAAATATATTCACTCAGCAAACGTACTGCACAGAGATCTGAAACCAGCTAATCTTTTCATTAATACTGAAGACTTGGTGCTGAAGATAGGTGACTTTGGTCTTGCATGGATCATGGATCCCCATTATTCCCATTAAGGTCATCTTTCTGAAGGATTGGTTCCTAAATGGTACAGATCCCCACCTCTTTTACTTTCTCCTAATACTTATACTAAAGCCATTGACATGTGGGCTGCAGGCTGCATCTTTGCTGAAATGCTGCCTGGTAAAACCCTCTTTGCAGGTGCACATGAACTTGAACAGATGCAGCTGATTTTAGAGTCTATTCCTATTGTACATGAGGAAGATTGACAGGAGCTTCTCAGCATAATTCCAGTTTACATTAGAAATGACATGACTGAGCCACACAAACCCTTAACTCAGCTGCTCCCCGGAATCAGTCGAGAAGCACTGGATTTCCTGGAACAAATTTTGACATTTAGCCCCATGGATTGGTTGACAGCAGAAGAAGTGCTTTCTCATCCTTACATGAGCATTTATTCTTTTCCAATGGATGAGCCAATTTCAGGTCATCCTTTTCATATTAAAGATGAAGTTGATGATATTTTGCTTATGGATGAAACTCATAGTCAGATTTATAACTGGGAAAGGTACCATGATTGTCAATTTTCAGAGCATGATTGGCCTATACATAACAACTTTGATACTGATGAAGTTCAGCTTGACCCAAGAGCTCTGTCTGATGTCACTGATGAAGAAGAAGTACAAGTTGATCTCGAAAATATTTGGATGGAGATAGTGAAAAGTATTTGGAGGATCCTGCTTTTGAGACCAATTACTCTACTGAGCCTTGTTGGCAATACCCAGATCATCATGAAAACAAATATTGTGATCTGGAGTGTAGCCATACTGGTAACTACAAAACGAGGTCATCATCATACTTAGATAACTTGGTTTGGAGAGAGAGTGAAGTTAATCATTACTATGAACCCACACTTATTGGAAAGAACAAAGCAAAGAAAAATCTGATAAGAAAGGCAAGTCAAAATGTGAAAGGAATGGATTGGTTAAAGTCCAATAGCATCACAGCAACTTGCTGAAAAAGAAAGGGAAAAGAATCAGGGATTTGATTTTGATTCCTTTATTGCAGGAACTATTCAACTTAATTCACAACATGAGCCTACTGCTGTTGATGACAAATTGAATGACTTGAATAGCTCAGTGTCCCAACTAGAATTGAAAAGTTTGATATCAAAGTCAGTAAGCCGAGAAAAACAGGAAAAAAGAATGGCCAATTTGGCTCAGTTAGAAGGCTTGTACCAGTCTTCTTGGGATAGCCAGTTTGTGGGTGATGGGGAGGACTGTTTTCTCATAAGTCAGTTTTGTTGTGAGGTAAGGAAGGATGAGCAAATTGAAAAGGAAAACACTTACCCCAGTTACCTGGACAAGTTCTTTAGCAAGGAAGAAGATATTGAAATGCTAGAAACTGAGCCGGTAGAGGATGGGAAGCTTGAGGAGACAGGAAGTGAGGAAGGATTTCTGAACAACAGTGGGGAGTTCCTCTTTAACAAGCAGCTTGAATCCATAGGCATCCCACAGTTTCACAGTCCAGCTGGATCACCACTTAAGTCAATGCAGGCCACATTAACACCTCCTGCTATGAAATCTTCCCCTCAGATTTCTCATAAAACATACAGCAGCATTCTGAAACATCTGAACTAAAACACTCAGCAGGCATTTCTTTTTGTATTCTTCATGAAATGTGTTTTGTCTTTGTTATTACTAGTGTTTAAGTCAGTTTTTTACTTGAATCAGATGGTGTCATTTAGAAAGCATTTTTTTCTTGGTTTTTAAAATCCAGACTTTTTTTCTACATGTGAGATGGTTTTCATTTTAACTGGCATGTCATTTGCACACAAAAATAAAGAATAGAGCAAAATAATGCAATGCGGGAGGAGACAAAAGAAATGCACTAAGACAAGTAAAAAACATTCTCTCATAGAACAATGATCTGTTTTACAGGAAACAAAAATCTTGCCTTGAAATTTACACAGTGAGACTACATAATTGCATGAAAATATATATTTTTTTCTTAAAATATTTTTCATTCTTGAGTATTTCCAAGTTTTTCCTACTGTACACATTTCTTTAAAACACATGATACCAGCAGCAACTGAAAATGAATGACGAATTTGGTACACATGTGTTATCTACCTCAAGGTAACAGAAGTATGTGGCAAAACATATACTACCCATAGTGCTTCACAATATGCACTTCTATTTAGCCAGCGTTTATTGCAGTATTCTTAATAAGATTCACTCACCGTTTATAAATGTTCTGGTATGCATTCTTTATAGTGAAGTGTTACTACATCACATCTTATTTATTTTAGCAAATCAATATATTTTCTGTATTTAATTCTAAAAAGTTAACTTAGTTTTTGAAATTTATTTGCAAATACACTTTTTCCATTTGGCACTATGGTTTGTTGTCTACTTAGCTGAATATATGTCAGCTTATCCTAAGGCTGTCCATGTACTTAATTTACTTAAGTATTCATTTTAAGTAAAGCGCTCACTGTGTATAGGAATTTGCATTTTGGAGGTACTTGATCTATCTATAAAGAAAAATTAGGAATTACTTTATTATAAAATGCTCCTAGAAGTCTTAATTGTGTTTATTTAAAAAGAAAACTGTAATGTTCGACATGTGTGCATAGAAGTAATTAAGGTACATAATTATTGTAGTTTAAAAGTTGTACATGATAAGACATATTTTGTTTCTATTGTATGTTTTTACTGAATGACCTATTCCCCATCCCAAGGCAAGCATGAATAAAATTAGGTTAAATGTAAAAATAAACAAAACAAAAAACCCCACAAAACCAGTGACAATATGTTTCAGGAGCCAAGTATTGAAGTAACTACTACATTGTATAATAGGCATGTTCTTTTCAGAGTAATACATTACTCAAATTATTAGTATGAATTGTTAATATGATAGAAATATATTGAAATGAATTTTAGGAGAATTGGTATATTTTATTAATTTATGGATTTATTCTCTTCCTTGTTCCAAAATAAGTTTAAGGTGTTTTACTGATGTGGCATTGATTTATGTATTTAATAAATATTAAGTTCTTAATATATAGTAGGTAGATGGAGATAATGATACAGAAGGCAAACATTATACTTGTTCTCATGATTTTATAGTATAGTGAGAAATATTATAAGATAAAAAACTAATTAAATAAATTAACTGGACAAAAGAAAAGCACACATGGAGTAGAAGGGCATTTTATTTTTTTTCACATGCAGCAATTAAGAAAGAAGAAAGCCGATGGAAAAACAAAACAAAACCAAAAAACAAACAAGGAAAAACTTGGGATTTTCAAACGGCATCTTAAACCAGAGAATGGCAAACATTTTCTGTAAAGGGCTAAGTAATATATATTTTAGTCTTCGCAGCTACTCAACTCTACTTTTGTAGGTTGAAAGCAGCCATAGGCGATCCTTGAAAGAATGGGTGTGACTGTATTCCGAGAAAACTTTATTTATCAATATCAGTAGTCACCAGGATTTGGCACATGGATGTAGTTAGCCAACACCTGACCTCAAGGGCTAGGAAGGGGGAACTGAGGTGTGGTTGAGGGTTGATGGAGATGATTCAGTATTTTTTTTTTTTTAGTAATACAACTTTATTCTTAAAATATCATATTTTTGTTTCAGAGCTAAATACTTTTTTGAATTTTATTTTTTTATACAGCAGGTTCTTATTAGTTATGTATTTTATACGTGTTAGTGTATATATGTCAATCCCAATCTCCCAATTCATCCCATCAACTCTCCCCGCCCGTCCAGCTTTCCCCCCTTGGTGTCCATACATTTGTTCTCTACATCTGTGTCTCTATTTCTGCCTTGCAAACCGGTTCATCTGTACCATCATTCTAGATTCCACATATCTGTTTTTATCATAAAAGGAGTTGGATTTTGTCAAATGCTTTTTTGAGTCTATTAAGGTAATCAGGTAGTGTTTTTCCCTTTATTCTGTTAATAAGGGGCATTATATTGATTGATTTTCACAGGTTGAACCAACTTTGCTTTTTTTTTTTTTTGCTGCCAAAAGCTTTATTGTTTCCATTTGGTCCAAGGCTTGGGAGAGGGCCCCAGGGTGGTTACAAAGCCCTAGTGGCTGCAGAGACGGGCTTCAGGCAGAAGCCCTGACACCAGGGGGGCTCCTCAAAGGCCTCTGGGCTCTGGAGGCTCCTAGTTGTGCTTGAGGGTGAGCCTTTCAAAGAGATACTGGCCGAGCCCAGCCTGGGACCAGCCAGCCTGTGGAGGTTAGTCGGGTGGTCGCCATCTGCTTGATGAGTTTCAGCTGCTCCTGCAGGAAGCGGCTCTCCAGGAAGTCACAGGGGTGCGTGTCTGCAGGCAGAACTCAGGGCTTGCGGGCCCGCAAGGGCCTGGCTCAGGCTCTTCTCCATGAGAATGGCGGCTTCCATAGCGTCCTGGGTTTTACCCCACTCATCTTGGGACGGCTTCTGCGCTCCCGGAGGAGGGTGCGGCTGCTGCACTGGTTTTGCATCTTCAAGAGACGTTGGGCGCCCTCGTGCTTCTCCTTGGCCAATTCACAGAAAAAGTGGCCCACGTTCTCCAGAGCCACATCCTCGCGGTGGAAATAGAAGCCCAGAGAGAGGTAGGTGTAGGAGGACCCAGATGCATGTCAACTGGGCGGTTGATGGCAGCCTCTACCTCAGTGGAATAATTCTGAGGAATCTGGGAGCTCATGGTTGATCAGTAATACGGAGTTAAGCTCAAAAAATGGCGTTGGCTGGTCCCGAAAGCTGAGGGTGGCTGAGTGGCTGATTCCGAAAGTTGCGACTGGAAAAAAGGTTGGAGGGTGGTTGGAGGCTGGAGCAAGGGGCGTCCCTCGGTCTGTTTTGCCCCAACACTGTTGAAGCAAAAGACAGATCCGCGGGACCGCCTGAGCGGCTTGCCCCAACTTCGCATTTCTGGGATAATACCCATTATATTGGTGTCCAACCTTTTTCATATATTTGCTAGTATTTCGTTAAGGATGTTTGCATCTATATTCATACAGGATATTGATTTATATATTTTTTTCCCTTATGCTATTTTTGTTTGGTTTTGGTATCAGGATATTATCAGTCTCATACAAAGAGTAGGGAAGAATTCCTCTTTTTAAAAAAAATTTTTGAAAAAGTCTTTGAAGAATTGGTGTTAATTCTTCCAGGGGACCACCAGACATGTCAAATAATGACAATTCTCTGGAAATGAGGCTCTGAAGGAGTGTGCTAACTCTGTTCCCTCTGGTAGGTATTGGGCTGCTAGTTTGCACTGAGATTGCAGGCTCTTGGTTTTCAAGGCTATGCCGGAGCCTGAGACGGGTAATGAAATAGGGCAAGTTAAAATGCTACAGAGACTGCTGCTCTTAGCAAAATTCAGTCATTTTTTTTGAATAAACACTCCCTGGATTGCTTTGAGCTTTTAAGTAACTTCCAGAGTCCTGAATTAGTTGATTCTGACAATTTTTGTAAAATTTCTTGTTGCTTTTAAGGAAGAGAGAATTTTGGAAGGACTAAAGACTTATATCCACATATAATTTTTGTGTTGTAAACACATCTTAAAATTTTATAATCTCACACAGTTTAGAAATTGTAGAAAATTTTGCACACTGAGATCGTATTACTAATATACAGAATGGAAATGGTAATTTTGAACAGAAGTATGAATGAGAATATGGAAACATCATGTTCATATTCATTTCCCAGTATCTAGGGGATGCATTATACACTGTTCTTCTAAATAAACCTATAGGTATATTTTATAATATAGTATTTTAACACAATTGTTAAATATTCGAGACAAATATTTTATGTCAGTCATTGCTTTATCTTGTAATTTTGCTTATGTTTGTTTCTTGCTGCAATTATTTTATCCCAGTCTACATTTTTAAAAAAATTTTATTGGAGTATAGTTGATTTACAATGTGTTAGTTTCAAATGTACAGCAAAGTGATTCAGTTATACATATATCCATTCTTTTTCATATTCTTTTCTCATATAGGTTATCACAGAATATTGTGTATAGTTCCCTGTGCTATACAGTAGCTCCTTGTTGCTTATCTGTCTTATATAGTGGTGTGTGTATGTTAATCCCAAGCTCCTGATTTATCCCCCCCCCACGATGTTTCCCTTTTGGTAACCATAAGTTTGTTTTTGATATCTGTAAGTCTGTTTCTCTTTTGTAAATAAGTTCATTTGTATCATTTTAAAAATTAGATTCCACATATGATTGATATATATTTGTCATTCTTTGACTTCACTTAATATGATAATCTCTAGGTCTATCTATGTTGCTGCAAATGGCATTATTCTGTTCTTTTTTTATGGCTGAGGAATATTCAATTGTGTATATATATATATATATATATATATATATATATATATATATATACCACATCTTTATCCATTCCTCTGGCAAAGGACATTTAGTTTGCTACCATGTCTTGGCTATTGTAAATAGTGCTGCAGTGAACATTGGGGTGCATGTATCTTTTCGATTTATGGTTTCTCCGGATATCTGCCCAGGATTGGGATTGCTGGGTCATATGGTAGTTCTATTTTTAGTTTTTAAAGGAACCTCCATACTGTTCTCCCTAGTGGTTGTACCAATTTACATTCCCAGCAACAGTGCAAGAGGGTTCCCTTTTCTCCACACCCTCTCCAGCATTTATTGTTTGTAGTCTTTTTGATGATAGCCATTCTGACCAGTGTGAGGTGATACCTGATTGTAGTTTTGATTTGCATTTCTCTGATAATTAGTTATGTTCTACTTTACCTTTAAAAAAAATGTTTCTGTAGTCAGAAATGTTATATTTTTATGTAGCCAAATCTCTCAGTCTTCTCATTTGTGTAATCACCTATGGTTTCTTCGTCTTAGATGTTAGGTAAATATCCAATAGTTGGCTAAATATCCTTTTCAATTTCTTCTTGTGTTTACTTGGATAGGTTTTAAATAGTCAACTTTTTAATCTTCCTAGAATTTATTTTCGTGTGTGAAATGAGACAAGAGTCTAAATTTATCTAACATGTTTTCTTTTATCATTGATTTTGATGTCTCATCTATCATAAATAGTATGACCTATTGCTGTACTTTTAACTTTTTAAAAAATGTTTTTATATGTTTAATCCTACATCCACACATTGTTATTATACTGGCTGTTGACTTAGAATATATTAAGAAATGACTTTTCTATTTCTGTCTTTGAAAAATGTTTATTAGAAATATGCATTGAAGTTTATTAAATGATTTTCAGGCTCTACGAGGATTAATTATAGTTTATTGTGTTTAACCTATCACAATGCCATATTTATATATTTCATAATATGTTTAAAAATCCTTAAATTCATTAGATAAAAAGAAACTAGCATTAGGTATATTTTTTTTTCCAGGAAACTTTACAGATTATGTCATTTATGCATCACAATAACCTCATAAATTAGTTACAGATCAAAGCCCAAAACCCCTGAAGTTTGGTGATATTAACACTGAAAGTGATGCAGTTGATAATTTGGATTTGAATATACATATTAAAAGCCATGACTTCACCCTGTTAATTCAGTTTGTATTGTGTTTCATTGAAAATTTTTCTATGTTAATAACTAGGGATTCACTGTATAATGGAGAGACAAACATGCAAACAAAAATTTCACTACAATGAGTTAAGTGCCATGACAGAGGTAGTGCACATGATGTTCTAGAAATACTGAGTATGATAAACTTAACTCTCCCCAGGTTTATAAGATAAGTCTTCTCAGAGAAAGCTGGAAAGGGAAGAAAGTGAAGTTTGGAGGAAGCAAGAGAGTTGGACAAAAGTCAAGGAGATCTGCAATGATGTCATAGAACACAATATTTGTGAATGAAGGAGTTAAAGAGCTGGAAGGAAGAACTTTAGATTGAGATGTAGGAAGTTGATTACAGTAGACCCGCTCTTAATTTTTGTCAAATTATAAGAGTAGCTATAAAAATCATGTGGCTCTGTGAATTTACAGTAACGTGCTTTAAAAATGTTTATTCCCACATTTGGCGTATATACTTCAACTATATAGTATTGTATACTTTCTCTACTGCCAGTTTTTTAGATTAATGCAGATTTTTTAGTCTTCCAGCTTCCCTTGTTATATCAGGAAGTTGGAAAGCAAGACTGAGAGTGAGTCTTGCCTTTTACCACTTTTCCATCCTAACCGAGGAGATAGAACTTAGGTTGAACATGTGAAAGGAGCAAGGTCAGGAATGACTGAGATGTGCCCTGAGGACCTCCATGTTCACTGCTTGTGCTGAACTTTTGCTGAACAGTCTAAATAAAACTGCTGAATAGTTGCTGAGTTGGCAAAAGGAAAAAAAAAATGCTGAGAACTGTACTTTTTCTGAACTAGAGAAAACATACCTTTCCGTAGTAATAGATGAGATATGCTCAATAACCCAATTGTATTTATAGAACAAATTTATCCTCCAATCCAAATTCTTGGGAAACAACTTGTGTAAGCCTGCATGAGCTTCCCGCTTTTTCCCGTAAAAACCCCTATCCATTTCCTCTGATGGGACAGTATTCTGTGTTCCTCTGGAATCTGTGTTCCCAGAATAGCAATTCTAAGACCCCAAATAAACTGCCTTTTGGACTCTTTATAGTTTGTGGTCCTTTGGGTTGACAAACTTTAGTATTGTTTCTCATTCTAGTCACATCATTGTAGTTTTTATAAACATTTAGAAGTTCTACCATGCATCCAATACTCTTTTTTAATTTCTGCTGGGGTTTTAGATTCTTTTTGTTTGATTTTATAGGACTTGTGTGAAATGCTAAGACCAGTTTCCAGCAGTTTTACATATTCTGATACTTTAAGGTACTTTAAGGTAAAAGCTATTCTTTTAGTTTTAGCTTAGGGTTGAGGAAAAGTATCAAGGAGAAAGGTGAGCCTGATTGTCTGATGTAGAATATCTTTTTCAAGTCATCATCCGAATATCTCTTTAGCCCTCCTAAACATTACATATTGATTTTGAAAGGAGACAGAATGGAAATTTATGGTCAAATAGCCCAAAATAGGGCAGTGCTATTAAGTAGAAGCAGATAAAAATGAAAGACTTATAGAAAAACACTCTGCTAGTTAACACAGTCATCCCTCAGTATTGGGGGTGGGGTTCAGATTGGTTCCAGGACTCTGGGCAGATGCTCAAGTCCTTTACATAAAATGGTGTAGTGTTTGCATATAATCCTCCCGAATGCATAAATCATATCTAGTTTACTTATAATACCTAGTACAATGTAATTGCTATGTAAATAGTTATAAGTACAATGTAATTGCTATGTAACTAGTTGCAGCTGTGTGGCAAATTCAAGTTTTGCTTTTTGGAATTTTCTGGAATTTTTTTTTTTTTTTTAAATTTTTGACCTGTGGTTGGTTGAATCTGTAGATGAAGAACCTGCAGATACAAAGGGCTGACCGTATTCTCTGGAAAACCTGGCAAGGATAAGTAAAACTTTATTTTAGTTAGGGAAAGGACTGTTTACAAAACAGAATACTATTTATTATATAATTTTCTGTGTGGAACTGTATATATACTGTATATACTGTATAATAATATATATTATATATATATATATTTATAAAATTATATATATATATATATATATATATATGTATAATAATCCCAGGAATAACCTAGCTAGCATTTCCCACAAAACTGGAAGAGGCATTTTTTAAGTTATAGAACTTCTACTTCCTAGCAGTTTTCTTTTTACCTCCTAGTTTCAAGTGACTATTTTCCATACTTCCCCTAGGTTTATGCTATTGTGTGCTGCTCTAAAGTGTCAGCCCTGGGAGAGAGTGGTAAGAAAGGAACAAAGCAATAGCTCACGACTATCAGGAATCCTATATTTGAAAATACTCAGGGGATGAGTTAGAGTGAACGATGATGATGAGTTAGGGTAATGGGCTTCCTGTAGGGGGGAAATTAATACACAACAAACCTCTCTTGTTCCTTTTAAAGTGCCACTGACACAAACCAGGCCCTAGCATCTTCTTTTGGTACCCTGAGTTCCCTGGTCGGGGGGGACATGAAATGGGGGAGGGTGTTGAGGATGACCGTTTCATGCTGAAGTCACAGAGCTCAGGTTCAAGGTAAAGCCTGCAAGACTGAATGGTTGCAGAACTGAAGGCTGCATCTTAGAAAGTGGAAGTACGGAACTGAATATGGACATGTGCACACATGTATCTCTTCCTTGTATAAAGTAATCAGTCTCTTGAACGATCACTTTCACCATGATAAGTTTGTCACAGAGGAAGGCAGTGGCCATAGCTGCCTGGTATTCTGGGCTGGTTCGAGGGGATAGATGCTGTGGTGAATGCAGGTATGTTCCAAAAATAAAAGGAAAACAGAGAAAGAGAATGAGCAAAATGAAAAAATAGGAGAAAGAGGAGAAGGAGAAACCAAAAATGAACAACAAAGAAAGAGTATGAGGTGGCCCTGCAGGTTTTCAGATGAAATATTCCCGCTTACACTCGCTCACTGTGTTTTGAAAATCAGTGTCACTTCTAAAGGAACTGTCCAAATTTTCCGGATATTCCTTCTCCTTCATCTGGTTGGTATGATGTGACTGCTTATGCTGGTAAAGGAAGCGGCTCATGGTGCCGATGATGGAGAAGATGATGAATATCACCACTGCTATTACTCCTCCGATGAGAGCCGAGTCACTTTGCACTGCATTGGTGGTTCATCTGTCTTCTCAAAAAGATCTGATGAAGAATGCACCATGGTCACTGCATTCACATCCGAATCCATCATTGAGCCACAGCTGGATTCTGTCAAGATCCCTTGGATGGTTACAGGTGCGGTGGTGGCATGGCACAGGGCTGCCTTCAGTGGTGCTATGTGGTTGTATTGGACTGAAGCCAGACAGCTAACAAAACCCAGGGTGTTTGCTTTAGCAACTTCAGAATCCAATCGAAGATTCTCTGTGACTTTGCCCAAGGTGAGGGACCTGATAGCCCTGAACTCAACTTCTGAGGAGAAGTTATAACTGAGTCAGAGTTGCTGATCCATCTGAATGGTAAGCCCTCTGCCCTCTCAGTTAATCTTCAGGTGGTGCAGTCTTCTCTTGGCAAAGTTCTCTGTATAAATGGTGAATACATGGGTTTCTTCCTTGCTTAGCTGGTAGTGAACTTGTAAGCTTCCTGCTAGTGTTGGAGGGTCTGCAGAGGCGGGGGGGTGGCTGTGTCCCACCGCGAGGACAAGGACACTAGCAGCAGAAGCTCTGGGAAGCACCCCCTGGCGCGAGCCCTCTCGAAATCCTTATTTCTTGAGTCTGTTTCTGACATTATTTAATCATTGAGGTTGTAGTTTTAATGTTTGCATGCATTAATAAAGGAGATCGTGAAATATATTTTGGATGTGTATGATGGATTTTGGGTAGATTTTCATCTACGGGGTGGCGTGACTTTTTATGAGTGCAAAGAATTTAATTAGATGAAACTATAAAGACCTTTTTGACTACCTAAGTCTGCAGTATGTTTAAAAAAGTTAATCATAAACTTAAATATCAAAGGACATTTTGTCTGGTAAAAATATTCAAATACTTATTATACTGTTCGTTGTTTTTTACTTTTATTTAACAAAATATCCACTCTTTAGCATAATAATTCAATTTATAAGCCAGCGTTACTTGGGAAGTTTGGAAATTAGTATCAGCTACTTCAATTCACTAACAGTTTATTTGAGTTTAAGATGGCATTTTCATCATTCTCTTTAAACATTCTGGATCCATCTTAGCTACTAGACAATGTCTTCATAGAATATGGCCCAGTTTTCATAATGTAGGTTTGTTAAGTGTATAACCCATATAAGGGATGGAGAACAAAATTGGGGTAACCAAGGAAGGAGTCATAGAGTTTCGGGGTGGCTACCACTCTAGATAATGATTTCTACAGAAAAGCAGTTTAGGTGAGTAAATAACCATTCACAGAATACTAAGGGACATAAGAGAAGGTAGTGGGACTAAAAATATCTCCAAAATTGTGGCTGCATAGAGACAGTAGGAAAAAAAGTGACCCTAGGAAGAAATGGTTGTTTTGCCATGAGGAACCTTGAATGTTTGGAGCATGAACCGGTGGTTGTTAATAAATAGATTCCATGTAAATGACTAATGAAGGCTCATGCTGGGAGCAAGTAGTAGCTTTCCAGAAAGCAAAAATGTTCCCATGAAGAAGCTTCCTGCAATAACTCCTCTCCTATCTTCTATTCAGACTATGCATTTAGAAATATAGTGACATAAAACATTTAGCCTTGAGAGACAAACTGTAGATTTAATATGCTAATATATTTCTCAGTGAATTAAGTCTTCGTAATGAATGCCTGCAATGGGAATATTATCATGACTTTTTTTTCCATAAGGCAGATATTGTCATGATTAAAGTGACGAGAAATGTCATGTAAAGGTAAAGAGGAAATATGTAAGGTTTTCCCCAGTATGAGTATTCCATATTTATATGTGACATCTGTATGTTCTTTGGATATTTTGCTATATTTCTATTGTCATTGTACTACTTAAATATATGTCATTATCCAAAGACTTTAAAGGATTCTATAAACATTAGCATATTAATCCTCTAAAAAATATGTAGTGGGGGGGTCTGGGGAAAATTATGAAAAGATGAAATTGGTCCTTGGACACTTTCATTACTTTCAAACCTCTTTTTCCCATTTATAGTACCTATATTTTAATTAAGCAATTTGAATATAAATTAGATTTCTATGATTGGAATTGTAGGGAAGGCAAAGTGACAGGGAACAATTTTGGCTGGTGTGGGAGGACAAAGCAACTTTCGCAGTGTCCCTCAAATTACACCTGATAAGAGGCTTACTCTGAAGTTCTAAGAATTCCAAGAACACACTTAGCCATTCTATCTATGATATAAGCAGTTTGTTAGTCTAACTATGTCACATTTTATCTGTTATTGATTAATATTCAATATAATATATAAAATATTTTTATAAATTGGTTTTTAAAAACAGAAACTATACATTTTAGCTGAACCATCACTATCATATAATCACTTTGGGGTGAAGTATAAGAATTTTTCTTTTTTTGTGTGTGTGATGAAAGTCTTGGTTCAAAATTGAAATTGAAGACATGAAATGGCAAAAGAAAAGGTGTTGAGACAGTTACAGGGATGAAAATAGTGGATGGATGGTGAAACCATATGACAAGAGAAGGCCCTGAGCCCTGGTTAAGGAGGCAACAAAGGTTAATCAGGAAATGAAGCTGTTATGTCTACACCTTGAGGAATAGATGAATCTTTTAAAGTATGAAAATCAGATAGGCAGGGGGAAAAAAAGGGAAAAAAGGCAAGAAGAAATGGCTGGAAAGTAAAATGGAGCAATTGCGGCACCCCATGGGACTCAGCAGGATAAACAGGGAAAAGTCTCCTTTAACCCATTGGTGAATCCCAGTTCTTGTCCTGCCTGTTTCCCTCAGATTAAATGTACTATCTGGCTACATTCCTAACTTTCAACCTTTATGTTTTATTCCCTGGATTCTGATCAGCTTCCTTTTGCTTTGGCATGGCTTTTTCACAAACAGATAAGCTTTCCTCTTGGCATAAAAATATTCATAAGATCTGAAGATAAAAAGCTCAAAGTGGTGAAAAAGCTTGCGGCCTGGATTTTAGATTTGGGTGTCATCGGCAGATGGTAGCTGAGAATATGAAAGTAGATGTGTTGTCCAGGGAAAGACTGTAGGGGAAGTAGACACCGGACCAAAGACTTTGATAGCTTTTTGAATTACTTTTTACCTGAAATTATGGTACTGCAACAAGTCCCTAGAAATACCAGTTGCAGGCTGATTTTCTCCTTCTAAAATGTAGATTACAAAAGCTTACTCCAGAATCCATATACTAAAGCTGAAGGCTTCTAAATTTTTATTTTATTCCTTTTGATCACTTTAATGTCTTTTGGATATTGCAAAGTTTTACAAAATCAGAAAGTTATTATATACAATTTTAACATTACATCATTTTGGCAGCAATTATTTCTTAATGATTTTTATTCTTCTTATCTCAACAACCTTATATAAAATAAAAGCATGCTATTCTTAGATTCAGCAACATTTAATTGCTAGTTCAGCATTGTACAACCTCTGCTCTTACACTATCGTGAAATGAACACAGACTTTGAAACTAGACAAACCTGAGTGTGAGACACAATTTCACTAGCTTAGGTGTCACCACCTCCATGAAGCCATTAGCTAGTTTCTTTTTGTCTTCTCAAGAAACTGACATAGATCTAACTTGACATTTATACCACCGTGTATTAAAATTATCAGCTGCTGTGTCAGTTTCCTTCATTACGACTCCTAACAGGCAAAGGAATATGTTTATTCAACATAGAGCTCAGCACGTGTAGGTGCTCCTTTTAATGTTTGAAAAGACAGATGAATAGACAATACTCAAGTGGCTTGATTTATCTTTTTCTTACAGGAAGAATGAAAAGAGAAGGATGGTAACCTTTTTTCAGCTATGTAGATAAAAAGAACCTAAGCACACTGTGTCAGTAAAATAAGACCAGAAAATGTAAAGCTAAAAGGCATTATCCTGAGCAAAACTCGATGAAGTAAGTAGAGACCCTTATCAACAAAATCTCTGATTGTCATCATGGGCTACATAATAATTGTCATCTGGTTAGGGAGACAGAGGAGTTTCTAGAAATTAATTTGGCTCTTTGGAAATAATGGAGCATATTTCTGAGAAGAAGGTAAATTGTGAAACTCTATGGCACATTCTAAGATGACTGCCCCCCTTTTGTATTTAATTAGCTCATATTCCTAATGGAAGTGTCAGGAAATAGCACAGAAACTCCGTGCAAAAGCTCCTGACCTCACTCTATGATTTCCCATCTCTGTGTTTAATAGTATCATTAGACCAGACTTTGAAGTTGGCTTCCATAGAGACTCCTATTTGCTCAAGTAAAAGGGATAGATGAGAAAGCTCATTATCTTGTATTTGGAACTTTATGCAGCTCCATAAAATTGTATATGAATACCTCATAGCTGGTGCTAAATATTCACTAGATAGCTCCCATAATTCTATTGCAGAATCCCTGATTGCTGATTCCAAAATTACAATGCCTCAATTTAAAATAAGTTATTAGGCTCTCAGGAATATGGTAAAAGTTTCATAAATGGACCTTTTTGGAATAGGGGAAATTCTTTATTGTCTCTATACCTCATTGCACTACTACTTTCATCAAAGATGCTTTGTGACTTAGAAAATGCATCCAAATTTAGGGAAACTGCAGTAGTCTTCTAAAATTAAAATCATTCATTTGAATAAATAAATAAATAAATATATATATATATATATATATATATGTATACAACCAGGTTTTCCTGATGATAAAGTTCTTTGCACAGTTAGAACTTGTCAAAGGGGTTATAGTTGTCCATAAATGCTCAGATTCTATCAGAGAGTGGATGTTTAACTTGGTAGGAACTAACTCATAAAATTAGGCGAATCTAATTAAAGTATGCCTTGCTAGCATGGAGGCAAATATGTCACCATGATGGTAAAGAACAGGGCAGAAAAGCTAATCTTGATTGGAGCTCATCTTACTGCATCTAGGCATCACATCTATCCATAGCAACAAATGATCTTGCATTCCTTTCTATCCTAGATTCCATGTAAATTGCTTTTTCTTGGATGCATTGATGATGAACTTTGGGGAGAGCCTGTATGATTCTGAGTGGAATCTCTACTGTGATCTAGGCAGATGTCTTCAAATGTTTATTGGTTAATGTTGTATGTCTGGGCAACATAGGAAAGCCAGAGGAAAAAATTAACACTGGAAATGACACTTGAGGGAAAAAAATCATAAATTAGGGCTTGGTATCTGTGTTAATGTGTAGGTCTGCTCTTCTCTTCTCCACTGCCTAATAAAGACAGCTGAACATTCTCAACTACCTAATAGGGGCTCCCTGTGTTCTTTACTGTTGCATTATGTTCCCCACTGCTTGAAAGGCTGCCTTGAGTCCCTCTGTGACTAGCATGAGCTGACACACACACGGAAAGGCTTATTGAGCCATATCTTATAATGAAGTGAGAGTTGCCTCAGTCATAGGAGGGCTAAATAAACTGCCACAAAAACTTGTTCCTATGGAATGGGTGCTTTTCTAGCTTACTCTAATGTTGACACACCCAGTATTCTTACCACACAGGGTTAATTTCCCTGATCACATCATGTATTCTTATTTACCACTCATTTTTATGTCATTCCCACTACTTACAATGTCAAGCCCTACTCCTTCTCTGCCTGTCAAAATCCCATATTTTAAGAACTCTCTTGGCCAGCATATGGAATAGTGCTTCATACACAGTAGATCCTAAGTGAATACTAGTCATTGAATAAATGAATGAATTAATGAATGAATTAGTGAATGAAACTTCTGAGCTGATATATTCCTATCGGAAGTTTGTATATACTTCTAATTTAGCATCTATCAAATATTATCATAGTGGAATGTATATAAACATATGGATATATTTATAAATATATAAATATATACTTTTCCTAGTACTTGTGTATTTCAACATGGCTCTTCAATGACTAAAAACTTCATTGCATATTATAATTTTATTAAATGGGAATGTGAACAGAAGGATGCATAACTTAAGGGATTTGACTGATGTGTCAGAACAGTAGTATGTTGCCTACACACAAAAAACTTTCACGTAGTGCATATATAAATATGTCCAGGTGTGTGTGTGTGTGTGTGTGTGTGTGTGTGTATATATATATATATATATAAATAAAAAATACACAGTAAGTGTCATACTTGGTATTAACTTGTTTAATGACTGATAAATTCAAGTCTATAATACTTGTTATATCTTTTCATTTAATGAATTTTTTGTAGTCTATTTTTAGATATTGAAGAGTTCATTTTTCTGCCCATTGTGGGAAAGAATATGTACTAAAATTTCCAAATATCCCTCAAAAAAAGAAGAAAGAATCTTTGTAATTAAAATAAATCTTTTTATTCTTAAGGGAGGAGGGATTTTGAGTGACTCTTGACCTTATGGCTCCTGCCAACCATTTGTAACTCACGAGTGGTGATATAAATCATGCTAATAAATGCCAAAGAATGCATAATATTTCAATTTGCCTTATTGTCACTTTATTATTCTGAGTGGCATTCCTTACTAGAGAGCTGTGCGGAGACTGTTTACCTGAAAAATATCATCTTTTTTTTTATTGAAGTATAGTTGATTTACAATGTTGTGTTAGTTTCTGGTGTACAGCAAAGTGACTGATATATATATATATATATATATATATATAAATAACTGAATAATATATATATTCTTTTTCAGATTCTTTTGCATTATAGGTTATTGCAAGATATTGAGTATAGTTCTCTGTGCTATACACTAGGACCTTGTTGTTTATTTTATATATAGTATTTTGTATCTGATAATCCCAAACTCCTACTTTATCCCTCTCCCCCTCTCCTCCCCGATTCCCCTTTGGTAACCATAAGTTTGTTTTCTATATCTGTTTTGTAAGTAAGTTTCTGTTTTGTAAATAAGTTCATTTGTATCATTTTTTAGATTCCACATATAAGTGATACCATATGATATTTGTCTTTCTCTGTCTGACTTACTTCACTTGATATAATAATCTCTAGATTCATCCATGTTGCTGCAAATGGCATTATTTCATTCTTCTTTATAGCTGAGTAACATTCCATTGTATATATATATATACCATATCTTCTTTATCCAAGAATATCGTCTTGGAGAAATTAACACATTGAAACTAAAGTTTTCTAGCCCTTGAAATTCACTAATAGTAACTTTGAGGTTCAAGAAAATATCATTTGAGTTTGATATTGTCTCAATGAGTCCCTCTCTGACTGTTAATCCTTAGTCATCCCTCCCTTTTCTCACCTCACATGACACATTGTGTATGTGTCACTTGGTCTAAACTGCTTTGCATTGTTTTTTATCTCTTTCTATAAACATCAAGGGTAGAGATCATGTCTTGTATCTCTTTGTCACTTGAGCCTAGGTACATAAACATTTGAAGGGGAGGAGAATGAAAATAATTGGGGGGGCTCTCTCTCTGTCTCTCTGTTGTGTTTTTAATAGCAAGGAAATAGTCATAAACTGGTATGGTCAAAGTTTAAGTAAAATTTAGACTATATAGACAATATTGAAATTTAGAATGGAGAGATAATTTTAAATATAATTAATTCAATGCTATATAGTGCTGAAGACTTGAGCAATGTTCTCCTTTTGTGGGGAGAAATACATATATACTGTATATAATATATATATTTACACACTACTATGGGCTATTTAATTTTATGTAAATAACTCTCAAAATAGTTTGTTCAATAATTAACCATGGAACTCACAGGAGATGTTTCTTAATGTTTTCAGAGTCAAGGATTTAGAAATAAAAGGTAAATATGTACAGTGAGAAAGTTGTTTTTAGTGCTATGATAATGCACTGTCTTTACTATGACCAACAACAGCATATTACGGTTAAGCAGTGTTTTTATGTGATAACTAATGCCGCAACATATTTAACTTTGTATAGAAAATATGGTGGGTTTTAATTGTAATCTGAAGAATATAAGCATTACTTGAAAGTTCTTTGTGTGTCGGCAACATACTACTGTTCTGACACATCAGTCAAATTCCTTAAGTTATGCATCCTTCTGTTCACATTCCCATTTAATAAAATTATAATATGCAGTGAAGTTTTTAGTCATTGAAGGGCCATGTTGAAATACACAAATACTAGGAAAAGTAAAGAATTAGGTCATTTCCTGACATTAAAACGCCAAGCACTGTGACTGGGTCAGATTGATCAGTTCCTGGTGTAATCAAGGCCAGGTATGCTTGGGAAGCTCTAAGTGCCTAGGGCTCTCTTGCTTTTAAAGGACTGCAGTCTGGTTCAATAGACTCTACTACTGCCTCTGAAACTACTTACCTTTGTGTCTAGAGTAATCAGTTAACCACACTGAACCTTAGTTTCCAAGTCAGTAAAAGGAGGGAAGCTGAGATGTTTGAATTTTAAGGTCTCTTTTAGTCCTCAGACTCTGGGTATAAACTAGTAGGTTGTCTTCCTAATTATCTGGGGAATATAGAGATGGCCAAGCCATTCTTTCAGGCTTATTGAAATCATATTAACAGGACAATGTTAATACTAATATAATTAATTTACAGCAAGATTAACAGAGCTGTGTGAAATCACATGAAGGAAGCAAATATTCTTACTGAAATTTGGCTATTTCATATATGTGATTTCCAAAGACCCCTATCTTAGCACATGCATACCATAACATCTCGTATAGGTGACAAGTACAAGGTTAATCTTACTACTGTGTCTCAATGGGACATTGCTTGTTCCCTTCTCTAACTGATGATGATTCAGTCCCCGTATCCCAGAAATAAATCCCTTTTCATATATGCTGTTCTGGGCTACAGCCAGATGCTCCATTTATGAGAACAGACCTCATCCAGTCTGACTAGGGGTATTTCAGCTACACAGTGTCCGCCTTGGAAAAATTTTCTTTAGTTTGATTAAGCCTTATTGCCAACTTCCCAAGTGAGAACACTTATGGAACAATGGGATCTTTTATAGCCACTAACACTACTTAATCCTGGTAGCACAACAACTAATTGCTTCTTTAATTAATTTAAGGGTAAGAAGTAAAATCTGTAGGCACTTTTATGCCCATGGATGGTTAACTTATATATACTATAGCTTAGGTTAAAAACTCAAAACACAGTGTTGCCTAATCAGTGAAACTGAACTCTTAATAATTAGAAAACCTTACATTAAATGGCCTTCACCAGAATTTACCTTAGGGCGACTACAGGTGGATTGGAGTTAAGAGGGCCACAATTTGGCAGAAAGAATGGTATAGTGGAAAGAAAACAGGGTCAAGGGTGACACATGATTTGTGGTTCCAGTGTTAACAATTACTGTCATAAGCATATCACCTTCTCTGGTTGTCAATAGAATGAAAAAAAAAAAACACTTGGTTGCAGACGTGGCACTCAATTCTCCACCATATCTTGATACATGAGAATAATGATAGTGCTTCAACCATCTACCTCTTTGTGTCACTGTGCTTATGAAATGGCGTAAAGAGTTCAAGCTTTGGAGTCAGACAGAGCTGAGCTCTGTAGTACAGCCAGACCTGAAACCTAAATCTCCTGACTTTCAACCCTGTACTCTCTTTATTACACCATGCTTGAGGCTGATCAATGGAAGAGAAAGATAACTATGAAAATCCATAATGTCCCCTTACAGAAAGGTGGACATGGGTAGTACAGGTAATGTGTGTAATGAAAAGATTATTCTTTGAAGATTATTTGAAGACTATTGATTTATAAAGTAACTTTTCCTATCAAACGTTAATTGTCCTAAGTCCAAGGGACAATGAGAAGCCAGTGATACCTAGCTTCAATATTTGGAAGTGTAAAGATTATGTCAGTTAAACATCACTATCTTCCGGGGCTTCCCTGGTGGCGTGGTGGTTGAGAGTCCACCTGCCGATGCAGGGGACACGGGTTCATGCCCGGGTCCGGGATGATCCCACATGCCGCGGAGCGGCTGGGCCCGTGAGCCACGGCCGCTGAGCCTGCGCGTCCGGAGCCTGTGCTCCGCAACGGGAGAGGCCACAGCAGTGAGAGGCCCGCGTACCACAAAAAAAAAAAAAAAAAAAAAAAAAACAAAAAAACAAAAAACAAAAAATCACTATCTTCCTAAGAGACTCACTGTTAAATAATAAGTTTTTTTAAAGATTGTGCAAATACTCTCTCTCCTTCTGCATTGGCTGAGGTCAATATATTATTGTATGGGACTTTGGTCAAGAAGATAAAAAGGCAGAATGACCCTTAGAAAATTATTGTGCTGCTGCTCTAATATGTCTGGACGGACCACAGGGCTTAGTAGCAGAAACTGTCTTTCTGAAAGAAAGATCTTGATAGAGAACAGTGAGAGAGATCTTTTTTTTTCGTTGAGTTGGGTGTTTGTTGCTGTGCGCAGGCTTTCTCTAGTTGCAGCGAGTGGGGGCTACTCTTTGTTGCGGTGTGTGGGCTTCTCATTGCGGTGGCTTCTCGTTGCAAAGCATGGGCTCTAGGTGCGCGGGCTTCAGTAGTTGTGGTGCGTGGGCTCAGTAGTTGTGGCTTGCGGGCTCTAGAGCACAGGCTCAGTAGTTGTGGTGCACGGGCTTAGTTGCTCTGTGGCATGTGGGATCTCCCCAGACCAGAGCTTGAACCCGTGTCCCCTGCATTGGCAGGTGGATTCTTAACTACTGCACTGCTGGGGAAGTCCTGAGAACAGTGAGCTCTTGATAGAGAACAATATATTTATGGGAAGGTGAGCAGTGCTATATTCTAAGTTGGAGAAAGGAAAGGGTTATCATTTTCTACTCTATATCTCTAATAAAAATGTATATTGGTTTGAGTGCTTATTTTTCAACTTAGCTTCTAAAATGAAATTTTATAAGTACAGTGGAATATCTATCTATCTTTTATATATCTTATCACAATGAATTCCCATAAAATAGAAAATTATTTTTTCTATAAAGAACTGATATTGCCTAACCTAAGTGGTTCATTGGCTGGGATTCAGAAATCATTTTGTTTTTGTAAAACATTTCAACATAATGGTACTTTTGGACTTTATTTGCCTCAAACATTTAATTCAGTACTTATGGAGATTCATGCTACTAAACATATCCATTTGATAGGAAAGCAATTGCATCTCAAATAGATTATTAAGACAATAGAACCAGTGGAAAAAATAAGGGCTTGGAAAGACATACAAGTAAATATTCACATTTACACCTCTTGTGGAATTTTTTTTTTGAATATCATGAGGGCTTTGATTATCCTGAAAAAGAATAGTAGGATCTTTGTTCCTAGATATCTTGAAGAATGGGACAGACATCTAACTACATGTACTATATAGATATTTTTAGATATTTTTTTAAACATGACTAAAGAACAAAAAAAAATGCAGTAA
Organism: Orcinus orca; assembly: GCF_937001465.1. Classification (NCBI taxonomy): domain Eukaryota; kingdom Metazoa; phylum Chordata; class Mammalia; order Artiodactyla; family Delphinidae; genus Orcinus; species Orcinus orca. Next base: position 99,919,161 of record NC_064580.1, on the reverse strand, counting down.
TGTCCTTCACAGACCAACCAATCTGTTATTGTCTATTTAGAATAGGCAAAGCAATTTATTTTATGCAAAATGTAGCCAAAATATAAGTACTTAGATGCACAAACATAACTCAGCATTGTTCAAAAGATACTCTAAGGGCCTATAGATAATATAAAGACTTGGTAGGAAGCAAAATCCTTAGAATACTAAACATATTATTTATAGCAATAGTAAGTAATATATGTTGCTTACTATGCACCAGGCACTATTCTAGGAGTTTTATTTATTACCTTACTTAGTCCTCAAATCATGTAAAGTACTTACTATTATCATCCCCATTTTACGGATAAGGAATTTGGAGTATATCTGCGCCATTTTCTCATCCTCCAAACTCTTGTCTAAACATAAGAGAAGACTTTCTTACTTTCTCCCCTTCTTATCAATATTGTCCTTGGTTGTGCGTGTGTTAGCAGTATTTCCCATTTGTGGCCTCCATGCTTTTGCTAAGCTCAAAGCTCACTTTTCGAGTTATTAGAGGTCCTTGGCAATTTTCTTTTTACCTTAATATTTAGGATAACTTCTAATTAAGATCACTAGTAATTATAATTACTGGTAATTATTTTCTTTCTGAGAAAGGCCTGTAAAAGGTTAGCTTACTTTCAGGAATCAACTGAGAAAGAATTAAATGACTTTTTTTTTTTTTTTTTTTTTTTTTTTTTGCGGTACGCGGGCCTCTCACTGTTGTGGCCTCTCCCATTGCGGAGCACGGGCTCCGGACGCGCAGGCTCAGCGGTCATGGCTCACGGGCCCAGCCTCTCCGCGGCATGTGGGATCTTCCCGGACCAGGGCTCGAACCCGTGTCCCCTGCATCGGCAGGCGGACTCTCAACCACTGCGCCACCACGGAAGCCTTAAGTGACATTTTTAAAGGCTTTAATTTCCAATGAGAAGCTGCAGCACTGGGAGGATTTGACTCAACATTGTATAGCGTGTATGCCTGAAATTAATGAGAAATGCTGGGGTATTTGGTTCCTTGTAAGTGTAAAGTAAGATAAAGCATGAATCATAATTCTCTTGTACAGTAACAAAATAATGACTACACCAAAATACTTGGCATTCTGCGACACAATTAGAATCTCAAACAGTTTTCCATTCTGATTACCACAAAAGGGTAATTAAACTGTTTCAAAATCTTTCCTTCAAAACTCTCCCTGGGCCAAAAGTTTGAAGCAAATTATTTTCTTCTTGAGCTGGTATCACTAAGTGGGGGGGAGGTCTCAGCTTTCTTGAGAACTGCAGTTTTTCTAATGCTTCTTCTAAGAATAGACCAGAGCAAGTGTACTTTGAGGAGACTGACATTAATAAAGTCATTTCCTCCCCAGACATAAGTTAAAGTAGGAAGACAAAAACTTGAATTTGAGGTATAACAACAAATTTCCCAAAATGTCCCTGACACTGTCCTAATTTCTGAACCTGATTTCATCTGAATTGGGAAGGTTATATTGATGAAGCATAAAACCTCATTAGAATCTGAAATTTATCTAGTTAATAAAGACTTACAGCTAGTCTGGAGGTAGGGGCAAGGGGGTGGAAGGGCAGAGACAGGGAATTCCTTAGTTTTTCCTAGTTTTATTAATACTATTGGATGAATAATGCAGGACTAATCCCTGAACTTCAACAGAGTGTTCTCATCCTCCTAAACACAAAATATATATAAAAATGAATTTCCTCATTATTGTAGGGAATATTTGGGGATTTTAAAATTTAGCTTTGGTGTGTTTATTTCTGCATGAAAAGAAAACCCCAGCTTTGAATCATTAGAAAAAGGTCTACCTTTTAGGCCAAAGTTACATTGTCATTTTATAGCTTTCTTTTTCCAGATTATTTAATTTAATTCAATCTCTTATACTTAAGACAAGTTGTCTCAAGCATTTGTGAATTTTAATTCATTTTTTCCATAACCAACAAATAGATATTTCTGGTCTGTGAAATCATAAAGACTTTCTTGTGACCAAATTTTTCATGATTTGCTTGTCATCTTCCTTTATCTTCTGCTGTCTTCTTAAAACCTTGAACTATAATTCTGAGAGAAATTTCTCTGTGTGTATAAATTGATGCATTATGTTTTCTTATTTGCTTCTATGAAATTTTGGAAGGATATTTCAAACTTGGTGGGTTTGTGTTGTATAGACTCCTCTGGGGGACGAGGTGCAGGGACAGATGGTTTACCCTCATTCTGTGTATAGGGTGACCCAGAAAAAGATTCTTATGAGTTTTTAAGTTAGGAAAGACTCTGTTGCCCAGAAGTGGATGACTAGTACAAATGTATGCCAAAGACTGTTTTTCTCGGCAGATGTTGACAGTTGTTATTGCTTTCATCATTTCCATCCCCCATGGTTAATCAGATTGTTTTGCCCCACAGTCACTTAACAAAATGAGAACTGGAAGAAAGAATCAACCACAGCCCTTTAGCAATGAAGGCTTTTAGAGGAAAAGAACAAAGGAAACTTTTTTCACGGATAAACGACAGCTTAGAAAGTCATTTTGAGTGACAGAGCTAAGGAGAAGTAGGCTGATACATCGAGCAAGGTGATTTCAGGCCAACTGGGCTTAGAATTTAGGAGAGCTATTAGGCTGAACCATATGAATTTGCTAATACTCAACTCTTGACTTGCAAAAATGCCAGTTTCATATAGTTCAACCTAATAGTATTCATTTCCTGCAAAACAAATTTAACAGAGGCAGCATAGTGTAATAGCTGAAGACTTTAGGGTTAGATTGCGTGGAGGCAAACCCCAACTCTGTCACTTAAAATTTGTGTGATTTGGGGTAAATAGCTGCACCTCTCTGTGCCTAAGCTTCCTCATCTGTATAGTATTTGGTTATATTACCAAAGTCAGCAACTTAAGTATCCATTTTATTATTGCTTATACAATTTAGTTCCTTTTAGTTTGGGGTAATTACAAGCAATGCTGCTACAAATAATTCTTTTACACATATCTTGATGCTCAGGAGTAAGCCTCTCTCTATACTATATACCCAGCAATGGACCTTCTGGATCATAGCGTACACACTTTTCTAGTATTGCTATATAATGCTATATTGTTTTTAATTATAGTTGTGTCAATTTACATTCCCATCACAAGTGTATGACTTCATGTTATTCCATATGCTTGCCAGTACAAGTATAGTCACACTTTAATTTTTGCCGATCTGGTGAGTATTTACCAGTACTTAATTGTAGTTTTAATTTCCCTGATTACTGATAAGTCTGAGCATCTTTACATATGTTTATTGGCCATTTGGACTTCTTTTGTGAAGTACCTCCTCAATTTTGTCTTTTTGTCAATTGCATTGTTTGCTATTTCCTTATTGATGCACAGGGGCACTATATTCCAAGAATATTATCAGCTAAATTTATAGCTTGAATTTTTTGGACCACTGAAAATGTGAGTTCTGGCTTATGGTTAAAAATTATCAGGGACAGGTTCCCTCTGCCCCTCAATTCCAAGTCACTTTTCCTGGCAGACCGTAGGGGTGAGGGTGTGGTTCTGGTTTACCTCTGGATCACCCTTATATTAAGGTATAGTCATTTAGGGTGCCAGCTTAAAATGGGAATGATCTTCTGCTTGAGTTCTTGTCTGCATACTCTCAAGCTTCCTTTTTAAGCAGATTTCTGCAGAGTAAACATCCTGAGCCGATGTCTGGGTTCTACTCTTGACTAAAATTTTGCCTTGATAATTCCTTACTTATATTTGCTTGGTAGTGTTGTTCAAACAAACTTAGACTGCCATATTTCAGAAAACAGAACTCATTGCTAAATAATCTTATAAAGTCTCATCTTGTACCTAATGCCTTCACTTCCCCTACAAATAAGTTGAGGTCCCACAAAGGGAAACTAAGCTCTGAACTAGAGAGATTTTTATTGAAATGTAGAGTTATCATTTGAGATAGCAGCTAATCTTTGAGTATGACACCCCCGCCTCTCCAGTGGCTTTCCAGAGTAGTGCATTGTGAGTCTGAAAGAGCTCAGGGCCCCACTGTCCATGTGAAGCAGTGATCCTGCTTGAGTTTAAAGGATTTTTGCCTAAAATAAGAAGCTGCATTGGAGATATTGTGCATTACTGTTAATAGGTGCTTAACTCTCCTTCCAACCTGCAGGGCACAGGAGAAAACATTCTATGGTTCTAATGAGGAAGGGAGGAAGAAGATTTGCTTTGTCACATACTATCTATAAGTGTGTATCCACTTTGGGATTTAGTTGGATTTTTTTCCCTTCTGAAAACTCAAGAAAATTACCTGTTTTATCTACTTTGTAAGTTGTTTGAGAATAAATAAAAATGTGTATGAATGGGTTAAATATTTAAGATAGCAACTATAGTCTTCCACCCAAGATAACATACCTCTGCTGCTTATGCTTCAATTGTCCTCATAAGTTACCCAAAGCACTGAGCCAGTGTTGGGCCTGTGCACTCTTCGAGTCTACCTCAAAGGCCTATGTAGACAACTGGAAATTAATGTTGCAACAGGAGGCAATTTTATCTTCTATCAAATGTCTTTGGAAATGGAATGCTGGGGAGGTTAGTCAGTCTGTGATTAAGGATATAGGATTTATAAACAAAACTTTTAATATTCTCTTTGATTATTTAGCCCTGTATATTTTTTATTCTCCATTTTTCTTTTTTTTGTTTATGTGGAGTTTGAAGAGATAGTAAAGAGAATCTGAATGGGAACTGGATGACCAGCCTGGAAGGTAAAGTTTTCCATGCCTGACGTGGGAGAGCAAAGATTCCTTATTATACAGCCAACCCTCCATCTATGTCCCAGACGGTCCGTCACTGTCTCTTATATAGGAAGCTTCTTCTAGGTGGCTCTGTTTTCATAATGACAGATACAAACTTTTTTTTTTAAACATGGAAATGGCAACAAAGATATATATATGAATGGGAAAACAAAGTATGTATGATCATTTCCCACTCCACCAAGACATATATGCTGCACACAAAAGCGCTAATCAAATCCTACTCACAAAGCTGTAGGGCACTTCCACTTGTAAGCTGACTTGTGAGATATTGTATTCTTAAACAAAGGCACAGAACTAACCTAAAAGACATTCATTCAAAAACAACCTACTTACATTTGGTAAGAACAGTGGCATCTGTGTTTCCCTTGAGGTTGCTCCTATTCTTCTCCCAGCTCAACAGTGGAGCACAGTAGCCATGAAGAGCAGCTGCCAGTGGAATGGGGCCTGACTTGTTTTGGAGTTCCTTGTAAATTTCCATCCCCATAGCACTATACATATTTTTATAATATTTACAGTAGTTTCCTTGAAACACTCTATTCCCAGGGCATGTGGCTATTTGATATGACTCTGAATTCAGTCCCTCAGAAAAAGTCCTATACCTTGGGTATTATTGAAACAATAGCAATAAGTTGGATTCAATAACACTGTAGTTGTGTAAGGCTGTGAATTCAGTTGGAACAAATAAGAACCTGGCTAAAAGTTTAGAAGGAATGCCTTTGTAATAGGAATATGACAAATATAAAGGACTTTAAAAAGCTCCAACATATTCTAGGAGACCTAAAGAGGCTGCATACATGCATGGCTATGCATATGTCCAAGAAAGCCTGGAGAGGACCCCTGCTAGTTCATCTCTTGCTTTCCTTGATTCTCTTCTCAAGTAAGAAGTAAAAGTAAAAGTCTTAACGGACTTGTAACCCCCCAGAAATTTGAAGGTATGACTTCACACACAAAAAATCCCCATGGAAAAGGGTGGAAGTATAACTGGCTTAAAACATTTAATGAAATATTCTGACCAATCATTGACTGATCAGACACTATGCAGATTCAGGGGTGACTCCTAAGAAGCCAGGCTTAAAAATAACAACAAGAATTAAAAAAAAAAACCCACCAGAAAAAATAGCAACCATACATTGCAAGGAATATAGAATCTATAAGATTAATCTAGGAAAGTCACTAAAGCAAGCAGGAATGAGAAAAAAAACAGCAACAACAGAAAACACCAGAAGGCAAGGGGTCTAATTCCAAAGTTGTTACAATATATTATTTAAAATGTCCAGTTTTCAACAAGAAAATACAAGATAGCAAAGAAACAGGAAGGTATGGCCCATAGGCAGGAATAAAAGCAGTCATTTTCTAGTATCCAGGAGGGGGTTCAGTTGTTGGACTTATTGGACAAAGTGTTTAAATCAACTATAAAAATATATTTAAAGAAGTAAAGGAGACTATACTTAAAGAATTAAAGGAAACTATGATGATAATGTCTCACCAAATAGAGAAAATCAATAGAGGGATACAAATTAGTCTAATATTTAAAACAAAACCAAAAACAAATAGAAATTCTGGAGTTGAAAGGTATAATAACTGAAATTATAAATTCATTAGATGGATTTAACAGTGAATTTTAGCAGGCAGAAGAAAAGATCAGTGGACTTGAAGATAAGTCAAAAGAGATTATCCAGTCTGAAGAACAGAAAGAAAAAAGAATAAGAAAAATGAACAGAGCCTGTGAGACACCATCAAATGTATGCATAATGGGAATATGTATGCAGAAGGAGAGGATGGAGAGAAAGGCAGAAAAAAATTTTGAAGAAATAATGGCTGAAAATTTGATGGAAAACATTAATTTACACATCTAAGAAGCTCAAGGAACACCAGTTAGGATGAACTTAGAGAAAGACATCTAGACACTTCATAGTCGAAGTCAAAAGACAAAGACAAGGAGCAAATTCTAAATACAGCAAGAAGTAAATGACTCAACATATGTAAAATGACCCAAAAAAGATAAACAGCTGACTTCTCATTGGAAACCAACAAGTCCAGAAGGCATTGGGATGACATATTCAAAGTGTTGACAGAAAAAGACTGTCAACCAAGAATTCTATATCCAGTAAAACTATCCTTCAAATATGAAGGAAAAATAAAGACATTTCTAGATAAACAGAAATTGAATTTGTCATCAGCATATTTGACTTACAATACCTATTAAAGTGAATCCTCCAGGTGAATTGAAAGGCTAGATGGTAACTTGAATTCATATGAATTAAAACACTTTTCTCCTAAATGTGAAAGACATGAAAAATTATGTAAAAGACAACTACATAAAACAATAACTACAAAACTATTTTGATGTGTTATAATGTATAAGATGCAATATGTATGACAATAATAGCACAAAGAAGGGGGAAGGAATGGAAGTATATTGGCACAAAGTTTCTATATACTATTGAAATTCAATATTAATCTTAACAAGATTGCTTTGAGCTAAAATGCATATTATAGAGAGTGACTGCTAATTTGTATGGGGCATCTTTTTGAGGTGATGAAAATATTCTGGAATTAGATAATGATGAATGCCCAATTTTGTGAATATACTAAAAACCACTGAATTGTATACTTTCAAAAGGTGAATTTTATGGCATATGAATTATATCTCAATTTTTTAAGAGGAATGAAAATAAAGAGATGCATATTATAAGACTTGGAGCAACTTCTAAGAAAATTCAAAAAACATAGTAGAAAAATTCAACAAAGTAAGTTAAATGATACAATACAAAATATCTCTATCATTTCCATTTAGTTGACAAGGGTAAAAGATAATTAAGAATCTTTTGTGACTAGCAGTAGTTGGTGTTTCAAAATCCAGAAAAATATTGTCATAGTGGTAAGAAATTGAGCAGAAAAATAATGACCTGGACATTTTTCCATATGTGTCATTCCTTATGTGGTATATGTGAGGGGGTTGGCTGCTTCTTTAAGGGAAAAAATGATTAAACCACTTGTATAATTTTTACTTATTAGCACACTAATAAGTAAATTTTTTGAAATCACTACAAACTCATTTTTTTCCTCCCCAGCTTTAAGTATAGATAATGATACCTGTAACAAAAGACTGTTTTGATGTTTTAGTGAATAATATAAGTAGAAATATTAAATCTGAGAAACTACTATTATTTGTGTGACACAGCAAAGCAGACTGAAAAGAGCATAAACTTTGAGGTTGAATCAGTTGTTCAACCTGAACCTAGATTTCCTCATCTGTAAAAGATGAATTGTAACACCTACATTATGTAATATTTTTAGGTTAAATCATAAGATTTGAGTAAAGTGCTTGGCATATAGCTGGGCCCCAATATAGACATAGCTATCACTATTATTGGTCTTACTTGTGTTATTGTTTTGTTAGCATATAATAATTTCCTTAGGCCATAGCTCTGCCCTACTAGGCATGAATTAAAAAAAAGCAATAGGTAAGAAAGCAACGTGAGTCTACCTACCACTTTTACTTTCTGTATTCTTTTATTTTTTCTACTATCACCTTTGTGTACTGTTTAAATTGTCTCTTTTTTTTCAAGTAATCCTAACACGTCTGAAAAACAAATTCTAAGAGAATATCAGGTAGGCTACAAGTGTAATATTTTTACTCATTTTTTGTTTGTTTCACAGTAAAAATAGGGTAGTTCTTAATTACAGTGTTACAGTATTTTACATCAGAATTAAATACAGTCAGATTCTCTCACTATATTTCCCCTCTTTTGTTCAGTCATTTATATAACTAATTTAATTAGAGTTCACTAATCGTGTAAAATAATATTGTGACTAACCTAAAATTAAACTTTTAGGTGAGTAAGCCATGGTAAAAGTTAATTGAGTAATTTGTCATAGTATTGCATGCTAAAAAAATTATTTATGAAATATTGGTCTTCAAAATTTGCCTTGTATTTTTTTTTTTTTTTTGCGATACACGGACCTCTCACCGCTGTGGCCTCTCCTGTTGCAGAGCACAGGCTCCAGACGCACAGGCTCAGCAGCCATGGCTCACGGGCCCAGCCGCCCCGTGGCACGCGGGATCCTCCTGGACCGGGGCACGAACCCACGTCCCCTACATCGGCAGGCGGACCCCCAACCACTGTGCCACCAGGGAAGCCCTGCCTTGTATTTTTTAATGAAGTAAGTTTTGGCTAACTGATCCTTTAATTTTCCTACTCTAATTAAACTACAAGAAGCTTACTTACTTCATTATAATTAAACAGAAAATTTATATTTTATATTATATTATAGTTAAACCAAGAAAATACTTCCAGAACATTTGTTTTGGTAGATGTGGAAATACATAGTTTATATTTTCATATGCACATTATATTTAAATTTAGATAGAGACTTGGTTTAATGTAATACTAAAAATAATAATATCTTAAAATCGTGTAGAGGCTTACAGTTCACTAAATAATTTCACTTTCGGTCTTTAATAGTCATAAGTACCTGTAAAGTATATGCTAAGTGACGTAATGTAGGTTAAAATACTTAGCATGATAGGTACACAATAAAAACTAATCATTCATAAAGGAGAATCTAATTCTTAGAGATATCCACTGATTTGCTCATAGTCACAATATTAATATGGCATTATTGGAGTCATTTGATCAAAAAGATATAGTTAAAACAATATTTCTTAGGCAGAATTGGAGCTAAGGATATAAAACTATCAAAATTCAAATACGTATATGATTAACTTATATTCATGTTCGGCTTTTGTATAATTTTTCTATTAAACCGTTTCCTTTTTATTGGTAACTAAGCAAAATATAATTCAAATCTTTGAAATAATTATCTTTATTTTTTACTCCAATTTCCCTCCTAGAGAACACCCTGGTTGATTACAATGGTTTATATGCCACCCACTGGTGAAATTCATGTATATACAGAGATTATAATCCTAGGTTTTTGAGGAATTGAAAATTAGAGACTTCATTCTCTCCCATCATGAGAAATACTTCAAAGAACATAAGGATTTTACTTTTCATTATTTATCTGTGCTCTGTTTTGAGTATATTTTCCATTTGAAATGAAATACATGTAAGTTAGCTTCATCTATATTAGTCCAATAGCACACATCTAACTTCCTCTTCTGTACTTGTTCCTAAAATAGGAAACTGAGAAAAGTCCTTTCTGCCTACAAATATGGAAATTTTAAGCTGAGAGTATATAAGATGGGGTTAAAATAAAATAGAAAAATGAATAAGTGCCTAATAAATATTAAATGCCTTTCTTTTAGTTCCCCTTCAAGGTTTTTGCTACATAATTTTGAGGAGAAACTTTTTTTTTTATTAGCTAGTGAATTCTTTTGGGCTCTAGAATAAGGAATACTTTTGCTCTACAGAAGGTGTCCTGATGTAGTTATCTCATGTGTACCTACTAATTCAGAATACTTCCTTTCCTGCTTCATTCTGAATAGAGTTAAAAATCCACAGTAGCTTTGATCTTATAATTACATAGTAAACAGTGATTAATAATCTACAATGGTTTGGGCTCATTTGAAATTGTATACTTCCATAAAGACCCTCAAATATCTCTTGCCATGTAATTAAAGAATAAAAATAAAGATACATAGGCTGGTAATTAAAATTCTGCTTTTACTACCTATTTTATGAAATATTTCTCAGTGAGAAGATCCATACTAGAAAAAAATCTCATTTAACCTTGACTGTCTTGGTGATATTCTTATTAAAAAGAAACAGTGGCATCAAGTCATGGAAAAACAATTTATGAAGTATATTTTTGGAACTTAGTGTTATGTGAATAATGGGTGAGTAGCTTGCATTTGCTATATTTTGAATGCAGAAAAATTAGAGTGCAGGGCTTCCCTGGTGGCACAGTGGTTGAGGGTCTGCCTGCCGATGCAGGGACAAGGGTTCGTGCCCCGGTCCGGGAGGATCCCACATGCCGCGGAGCGGCTGGGCCCGTGAGCCATGGCCACTGAGCCTGCGCATCCGGAGCCTGTGCTCCGCAACGGGAGAGGCCACAGCAGTGAGAGGCCCACGTACCGCAAAAAAAAAAAAAAAAAGAAAATTAGAGTGCAAAGATTTTATATTTCTGATATCTTTTACTTGGAACATGAAACAAATTTTAGCACTTGCAGAATATAGAAATTTAGTTTGACTAAGGAGGAAAAGAAAGAAATCAACTTTTAACAATTAGTCCAAGAACCCGGATACTACACAGTTCAAGCACTGTGTTAGGAATACATAGATATAAATGAGAACAATTCAGATTCATCGTTGTAAGCGATTCTATTTAACATATGAAAGACAGCTTTCAAGATTGAATTACTGCCCTTTGAGATAAGGTTAAGTAGGCTATTCTTATTCATCTCATAATGTTTAAAAGTGAGGGTTTTGGATATACAGTCCATTCATTCTTAGCAAATTTTCTTTTATGTTCACTTAGATGGCAACAAGAGATAAAATGTCTTCTGAGTTGTTAAAATAATATATAATTAATGAGTAGGTTTTTCATCCAGGGTCTCTTAAAAGCACATGTGAAATGTAACCCTGTTGTATGAAATAGTAATTCTTCTTTTCATCTCCCTGTCATTCCTTCTACTTCCGTAATGATAATTTCAGACTCCAAGTAACTCATTCAAAGTGACATCAGTAGGAAACTTAATGATACAATCTGAAAACATAGGAGGAAACACAGAAAGTATCTAGTGTAACTTCCTATTCAAAGCAGAAGTTCCTTATATAACCTCGGTAATGGAGTGGTTCCTTTCTTTGAAAGATAGAACTTTTCATTGATAAAGAACATTTTAATGAACTCTAATCTGCTTCTTTCTGTATCTTTTACCATTTATTTTGGTTTTACCTTTTGGAGCCATGAAGAGCCTTCAACTATTTGAAGATATATTATGCCCCTCCCCCACACCCCCTTAATTCTATTTTCTAATCACATGGCAACAAAGGCATTGAAACCTGGGCCTTCAAACTCTGCGTCTGAAGGGGATGTTAATAGAGTCTAAAATGTACTGAACAGAAATTACTTTGAGCAAAGCTATGTTTCTAAAAGAGTGTCTATCAGCTAAAATGGTGTATAGCACTGATATGTGTAAAAGAACGGTGAACTATTGTTATCATTGTAGGGCTTGGAGAAATTACTCCTGGATATACAAGAGATTATTTTCTTAGTTATGGTACTCTGTGTGTCTAAAGCTGTATCAAGACAGAAGCAAGAATCAGCATTTGGTTTTTCAGGAAGATATAGCAAGTTCCACATTTCCATGGATGAGTGGCAAAAATATCAGTCTGAGTAGCAGGGGGAATGGGGCCCTTAATGTCATTGATCTAAGTGAGAATGGATATTAGCCTTTCGTGGCCCTAAAATCAGGTAAATTGTGTGCTTTAGTTTTCCTCATCTGTAAAGAGGCGAAAATGTAAAGTTCTACCTATACCATCCCCCAAATATGCTGCTTTGGCATAAGGATTCTTTTGAGCTGAAGGCAAATGAGAAACAGCCAATATAGGAAAAGCTCCTGACCCTCCCCGTTTCTGCCTAAAGTCAGGTTATAAATTTCCCTTTGTGAAGGTGTCCGCATCCCCACCTCTTCCAGGAAGAGGAGAATGACTCAATCACTGGAGACACACTTATCACCCCATACTACACAAGATTGAGGCTTCATAACAAACCTTACAAACGTAACCCTTATCTTCCATTAGTTTTCCACATATATTTACCTTCCCACAATTTACCACCCCTAGAAGCCCAAACTGCTTTTCGTTTGTCTTGTCACTTCTCCACAATTTATTGCTCTTTGTTAAAATGATACATACACCCTTGGGGTCTAACTGCTTCTTTGGGTTTTCACTTCTTTTCTATGAAGAACTCAGTATGCATAAGTAATAAACCCTTTCTCCTGTTAAACTGTCTTTTGTCAATTTAATTTGCAGGACCCCAGACAAGTTTTCCTTCCCATACAGTGCTCAATTAAAGTTAGCTATAATAATTATTGTTATCATCATCTTCTTTAACATCATCATGGAACCAAGTTAAAAGGCTCTTGGATCACACATACCGGATTAGGGGAAAGAGTCTTTGGAAATAAGAGCTGAGAATTTAGCTTTCTAAGAATTGGCACATCATAACATGATATAAAGCCAGTGAACGTTTCCATGAAAAACAATGAGATTTTCCAAACTCAAAAAATACCTATATCAGGAATTGTGTTTGGGATTAGCCAAATAGAAGTAAAGGATAAAATGAAGTGAATCTTCAGAACATCAGCAATGGGTACTCTACCAGGAAACCCAAACCCAACTTGAGAAGATAGAAGAGAGTTTCCTGTTAATGTAGAAAATATAGGGGGATTTTTCCCAACTTGGCAATAGATCATTGGTAGTACTTAAATTCTTGGTGCTTTGATTTCCCTACCTGTTAAATGGGGATAGTAAATGTATAGCACTTAGAATAGGGGCCAAAACTGAGCCAGCACTCAGGTGTTACTTATTAGTGAGCTTAGTGCTGCCTATCTGTAAGTGAAGTGATTTTTGCAAGTAGAACTGGAATGTTAACTAAAACTACATTATGAATTTGTTGGAGAATAAAAGAAGTAATCTACAAAAGTTGTTCTAAGGAGGAAAGAAGAAAGTACAAAGAATTACTAGAGATAGCAGACTCTAGAGGTAAGAACAACAATCAGGACCTCTGGACTGTGTTCTTTAATATATGTCACTGTAATTTTCTGTAAATATACTGAATGCCATTCTTCCCGTTTACACTTGGAATTAAAATTTACTTGGTAAAGAAAATTTTCGCCCCAGGATAAAGAGCCTGTAGTGAAATGACTATGTAGATTGGGACAGGGGATATTGGGAGTAGACATTTAAACCAAAAAGTAAAGATTCACAGTTCTAGATGTGTGGGGCTGGGCTATCCCAAGTATCTAACCTCATGAATTAATTTGCAAGAGGGAAAGAAGCCTTCATTTATTCATTAAAAAATACCAGATACAGGGATAAATGCTGGGTTACAAGACTGAGAAGATCACTGCTTAGCCTTTCAGGGAGAAGTTTTTATGTGGATGCTTGAGGACAGAAATTAAGGCATCAGCAAATATACTCTAGATCAGTCCTATAGAATGTAAGCCCTGAGGAAACTACAGTAAGTAAAAAAGAAAAAAAAAAAGAGTTGTTTTACAGAGGGATTTTGTGAAGAGGGCAAGGACAAGCATTGCTTTTTCCATGTTTAGATAACAAAGTGTGCTACATATTCCTAATTTTTGCAGGGAACACTAAATATAATACTGAAGCAAATGCAGCACCATGTGGTATCTTGAGGGTTTGTAGGTTTGGCTATACCAGGTGACAGTACCCAAGACAGGTAAAGCAGCATTCTCATGGAAGTCACGGGTGGTGAAATGGCAGAGCATCAGCAGAGACCACAATGCCTGGTGGGAGATTGTGGATTCCCAACAGACAGGGCGGTACTCAGCAGATGCCCAGCAAATGATGATGGATGCCCAGTGGGCGATGATGGATGATCAGTGAGAGATGTTGGATTATCAGCAGATACAGTGAATGGTGGCAGGTGACGGTGGATACATACGTGCTCGATGAAAGCCCAGAACGGTTGCAACAGTGAGTGATGCAAATTGATTTATTCATGATCACATGTGAGATAACTCTTGGGGACTTCTAGAAGTATTTGGAGGGAAGGTGTGTATCTTTCTAGGGGATTGGAGTAACTTTGTTAGCACATGGGGATAACAAGCCAGTGAATTTAGGGTATTGATATCAAGGTTGTTTCTTTTGTGCCCACAAGCTATGAGTCCTGTCACAAACTTAAATGCTTTTAGGGACCAGGTAGGTTTATAATCAGTGAGTAAGGCAGCGAGGTGTAAGAAAATGGGGAGTAGTAGAAACACAGCAAAGTTGGAACACATACACAATTGAATAAAAGATATTCAATTTACAAAGTTCAAAAATCATTGGTTAGGGGCTTCCCTAGTGGCGCAGTGGTTGAGAGTCCACCTGCCGATGCAGGGGACACGGGTTCGTGCCCCGGTCCGGGAAGATCCCACATGCCGCGGAGCGGCTGGGCCCGTGAGCCATGGCCGCTGAGCCTGCGCGTCCGGAGCCTGTGCTCCGCAACGGGAAAGGCCACAGCAGTGAGAGGCCCGCGTACCGCAAAAAAAAAAAAAAAAAAAAAAAAATCATTGGTTAGGGTAAAACAAAACTCACCTGCAGGCAGAAGTCACATAAAGAGCTACAAGATAGTGGCATCTGGTTTCGGTGAACACTAAGTACCAATGTCCTAGAGCCTAGTACATCATTTATCTAGGAATGTGGTACCACCTTTACACAAATAAGAAAATTGTTTCATTTTGAGAATGAACTCCAGGTATGCAAATTTTGGATATATGTTAGGTACATGAGAAGATTATCTTCTACTATTTGTTAACCAATTCAAAGAAATCAGAAAGATTCTATTTATCACATGTTTATTTCCATTAACTCTAGCTTTTCTAGAATGTTTTAGGATAAAGGCTTTTTCACTCAACGTCTTTAGAGCTAAATCACATACTTTAAAAATTATATTTTAATGTTAATGTTATAAATATAATGCTGTGCTAATATTATAATTGTATCAATATTGATAATATTTTTACCTTTAACTATTAATAAATATTAATTAGTAATAATGTTGATATTATATATTAATATGTTTTATTAAGTGATTCCCTAATATAGGGCCAACATAGTGTTACTGGAATTAATCCCAGTTCATCGTATAATATTTTTTAATGTGACATTGGATTCTGTTTGCCAATTGTTTATAAAGAATTTTTGTCATAAGTGATGTTAGTCTATAATATTCCTTCTTTGTGCTTTGTCTTTATTTGGTTTATGTGTTAAACCTATGCTTGCTTTGTATAAGAATTAGGAAGGTTTTTAAAAAATTATTCAATGGTCTTAAACAATTTATGGAATATTACAACTATCTGGTCTTCAAACGTTTTAAAGAATTCCCCAGTGAAACTATCTGTATCTGATGGTTTTTTTGTGTGGTAGGTCCTTGATAACTTTATTTCTTCTACTGAAATTGTTCTCTTTCTTTCTATATCTAATGAGGTTAATTTTGCTAACCTGATTTTCCCTGGGAAACTACCTGTTTTTTTTTAATGTTCTCAATTGATTTGCATATAAACCTACAAAGTAATCTAATTTTTAAAATTTACTTTGCTTCAATGGTTATTTTCCTTGTTATTTCTTATTTTGAATATTTTTGTTTCTTCCTTTTTCCTTGTTTCAGTTAGCTAGTGCTTTTATTTTGTTTAAAAGTTGCTTTTTAAAAATGCAGGATTTTGATTTATTAATTAGTTATATTGTTTTTCTATTCTCTACCTAATTAATTTCTGCTTTTATCTTTAGTTTGTTTCTTTGTGCTTTCTTTTGAGTTACTTTGCACTTCTTTTTCAAGGTTGCTTTCTAGGAATTTAATTCATTTGTATACCTTCATTTTTACTTATAAAGGTGATGAGGGCTATGAATTTTCCTTTGATCATTGCTTAAGTATCTTCTATAGATTTTGATATGTAGTGTGTATTCTATCATATTTCTAAAGTAGTCTGTAATTTCAGTTTGCATTTGTCCTTTTGACCAACAGTTGTTTAAAATTTGTTATAACTTCAAGATCAGATGGTCTTTAAACTTTTGTTGTTAATACTTTCAAGCATTATTGTGTTCTTATCAGAAAGTATTTTTCATAATAGTTTTACTTTTCTAACATTTTCTTTGTGGCCTAATGGATAATTAATTTTTGTGAGTGTTCCATGAACTCGTGAAGAAAATATACTTTCTATGATAAGGGTATAAAGTTTAATATACATCCATAAAACCTACATGTCCAATTTTTTTGTACTGAGTATGATATTTAAAGTCTCCCATTAGTAGAATGTATCCATAAATGTATCCTTCCATGTTCTTTAGTTTTTGCTTTTAAAAGAGCATTGCTGTGTTATTGGGGGCATAGATATTCTTAACTGCTATATACTTGTTAATTACAGCTTTTAATCATAAATAAACATCCTTTTTGGGGAAAGAAAGCATCATTTTTTTTTTACTCTTACTGTTTTTTTAATTTTTTATTTAAAATTTACTTTGTCAGATATCAACATCACAATTTCTGTTTTCTTAGTGTTTCTATTTGCTTACTATACCTTGGCCCATCCCTTTATTTTAACCATTGTGATTCACTGGGTTATGAGTTCCACTAAATATAGAGAGTATAGTTGGGTAATTTGTTGTAAGCCAACTTGAAAATCTTTTATTTTTAATGGTAAGTTAGGTTCATACAAGTGTATTGCTATTACTGGTATGTTTGTTTTCAACTCTGTTATTGTATCACGGTATAATGTTGAGAGTATTGTTTTATTTTCTTGTGTTTCTTCCTCTACTTGACTTTTTTTTTTTTTTTACTCTTCTATTAATTGCATTTCTTTTGGTTTTAGATAGATTTGTCTTTTTGTTCTAGTGGTTAACTTTATATCATGTTTATATCATGTTTTCTTTACTTCCTGTTTAATACTCTTAGACCTCTGTTTTCTTATGAAATCTAGTTTTTCTGGCTTGCCATTTTTTGGAGTCATATAAATTAACACCCATCTTTTGTTTATAGAAAAATCAATGAAATTATTCTACTTTCTTCTTTCTCTTTCCCTTTCTCTTTTCTTCCCAATTTTTAGTTGCATTGCTTCTAAGTTGTTAGACTATATAACAAATAATATATATCATATAAGATATGACAGTATTCTTATGCCCTTATACCACCTTTATTTCTGTCTTAGCTCTAAAATTAAATATATTAAACACTCATGATCCATCTTTTTGAGGAAAAGTTCCCAATCATCCCTTTGTTAGATGAATCTTATCCATTATTCAATTTCTTAAGAAGGGCTATGGGTTCAGAATTCTCTGGGTTTAAAAAATATTAAACTTTTTACAGCTTGATGGCCAACTTGTCTGGATACAAAATCTTGGTTTGAAACTTTATTTGAGTATTTTTCTTTTTTAAATTTCAGGTATAACTTACATACAGTAAAATTCACCCTTTTAAAACTGCATACTAGAATATATAGTTTTTAAAATTTTGAGAAATATATATACAACCACTACCACCATCAAGATATAGAACAGTGCCATACTACCAAAGTAAATGCTCCTTTGGAGTCAGCATTGCTTGTTCAGACCCTGGAAACTAATGATCTGTTTTCTGTCTTTATAGATTTACTTTTGAAAGAATATCATATAAGAGGTTGACTTTTATAAAAATATTGCTTCAGTGTTGCTTTGTTTTGTTATTTTTTAAAATTATGAAGCCAGTCTAATTCTCTTGCTTTTGTAAATTATTTCTTATTTTTGCCTGAAGATTTTTGTTTCTATTTAACACCTAATGTCTCAGATATATCTCAGAGTTGACTGTTCCAGGTCAATTTTTGGTACTGGGTTGGCCCTATCAATATGTACATTGAGACCCTCTTTTATTTCTGGAAAACTTTCCAGGATTATAGTTCTAAATATTAATTCTGTTCCATTATATTTTTTTCTTTTCAAGGATTCTCATTATACACACATTGGCTCTTTTATTTGATGGTCTTCCATCTCAAACACTTTCTTTTTGACCTCTTTTACTTCTTTCTCCATCTCATTTTCATTCTTTCTGTTGTTTCTGTGTTTTTCTTTAGTGCCCCTTATTAAGTTTTCATATTAATCTATTCTTCTTTAGGCACTTTTAATTTAATGTTCATTCCAATATGATTTTATCTTTTTCTACTATTTTATTCTCCTGGGTTCAATCAACTTTTGCTTTATGTTGACCAATTTTTTTATCCATTTCTTTTCTTAGTTTTTAGATTTCTACTTCAAGGTGTTTTTTTTTTATAGATATATCTTTAAATGTTTGAGAAAATTTAGTTTATCTTGAAGTATTTTGTTACAGCTTTTTTGTTTTTTGATCATTCTTTATTTGTGGGAACTTTCATCAAATGGCTTTTTTTATTCTCATGTTCTGCTTTCTTTTTATAGTAGCTTGGTATAGATGAAAGTTGGTTGCATCTTTGAATTTGTATGAACATGGCTAGCAGTTTGTGGGTGGTTTCCATGGCTAGTGGTTTGTGGGTAGTTTCCAAGATTCCAAGCTCTGGAGCACCCTTTTCTCTTCATGTAACAAAGTATGATTTCTTTATTGGAGAACTTTTGAGGTACAGTGGAGGGCAGTGGGGGGAGGGTTGATGGGTTCTTACATGTTGACATTTTTTTGTCTTGTAAGTTGATGAAATTTCCCCTCTTGTTTCTTTTTCCCTTCACTGTGCATTTTTTTTCAAAAGTCACCTCTCCCTTTTAACCCTTTTCTACCTCCAAAGAGTTCCTCTCCAACACTGCTTTCTTGAGTCCTATGTACACTTCTAAGTCAATTCTCTAAAGGATGAGCTTCCAGAGAAGTTTCTCAGAATTTTCATACTTGGGGTAGACTTTCTTTCTTATGATGATTTTAGATCAATCTTAGGCTTCCTACTAGCTTTCCTCCTCTCTCTTTCATCTAGTATTTACTGGACTGCCCTTCCTCTTCACAACAGCACATGGTGGGAGCCTAATAGAAAGCTCATTGTGATCTCTTATTTATTTTCTGCTTACAGATTATTTGGAATTTGAATGTTCTCCAAATTAGGTGGTGGTATCGTGTAGTTTTATTTGTTTTGTTTTGTTGTTCTTTATTGCTTGGGGGTGTGGTGATGGATGTGTTAGGACATTTGGATTTAGGCTGATGCCATTTTTTGACCACTCATATATTTTTAAGGGAGAAACTGGCAAAATGAAATAGACACCACAAGACGAAGTATACCTTCTAAAGCATATTCATTCCAGTGACCTTTTCTTACATAATTTGGAGCTATAGTGTGGTAAAATGCTCACAGAGAAGGTAAAATACTTATACTTTGAAATTAATGCATCATTCAAACTCAGTAAATATAAGGAAAGCATATTTCCTGAGAACACTATTTATAAAATGCCTATTGAGACAATCTATTACCACTGTGTATTTAGAACAGGATAATTAATTTGTAAGTTCCATGAGAGATTATTTTCTAGATGCAGTAATCTTCTTTTAGGACTTGAGAACTAGATACACTTTCAGTATTAGTCCTTCCAGTCTAATTCCATTATACACTCCAGGGAGAAGGGAGTCTATTTCACTGCCTTGTGAGATGAGCATATCGGCAATGAAATTCAAACTGGGTTCTCCAACTCCCTAGGAAAGAAACTTTGCAGTGTAGTATAAGTGGTTTTGATTGTTCTTAATAAATATTAGCTAGAAACAAAAGTTAGGTTAAAACGAATATGGCAAAGATATGGCAGAAAATCAAAAGAAAAAATTTTTATCACTGTCTCCTTTTAAAAACATGAATTATAGACTCTAGGAAGAAGAATAGCTGTTATTGAGTGCTTATTATGTGCCAAGCACTTAGTTTGTCAATATTTAGGAAGATTACTTAAAATATGTTTTTAAAGATGATGAGCCTTGGGGACCTTCAAGATGGCAGAGGAGTAAGATGAGAAGATCACCTTCCTCCCCACAAATACATCAAAAATACAGCTACATGTGGAACACCTCCTACGGAACACCTACTGAATGCTGGCAGAAGACCTCAGACTTCCCAAAAGGCAAGAAACTCCCCGTGTACCTGCGTAGGGCAAAAGAAAAAACAGAGACAAAAGAATAGGGATGGGACCTGCACCTCTGGGAGGGAGCTGTGAAGGAGGAAAAGCTTCCACACACTAGGAAGCCCCTTCACTGGGAGACACAGGGGGTGGGCAGGGGGAAGCTTTGGAGCCATGGAGGAGAGCACAGCAACAGGGGTGCAGAGGGCAAAGTGGAGAGATTCCTGCACAGAGGATCGGTGCTGACCAACATACACCAGACTGAGAGGCTTGTCTGCTCACCTGCTGGGGCGGGTGGGGGCTGGGAGCTGAGGCTCAGGTTTAGGAGGTCAGATCCCAGGGAGAGGACAGGGGTTTGCTGCATGAAGACAGCCTGAAGGGGGCTAGTGCACCACAGCTAGCCGGGAGGGAGTCCGGGAAAAAGTCTGGACCTGCCTAAGAGGCAAGAGACCATTGTTTCAGGATGTGTGAGGAGAGGGGATTCTTTCCCTTTCTGCCCACAGAAGGCAGAGCACCACCTAAACGAGCTCCAGAGACAGGTGCAAGCCATGGGTATCAGCTTGGACCCCAGAGACCAGCATGAAACGTTAATGCTGCTGCTGCAGTGAACAAGAATCCTGTGTACAAACACAGGTCACTATCCATAGCCCCCTGGGAGCCTGTGCAGCCCACCACTGCCAGGGTCCTCTGATCCAAGGAGAACTTCCCTGGGAGAACACACGGTATGCCTCAGGCTGTTGCAACGTCATGTCAGCCTCTGCTGCCACAGGCTTGCCCCACATTCCAATTATAACTACTGTACCCCTCCCACCCCCCGGCATGAGTGAGCCAGAGCCCCCTAATAGGCTGCTGCTTTAACCCCGTCCTGTCTGGGCCAGAACAGATGCTGAGGGCAACCTACATGCAGAGGTGGAGCCAAAACCAAAGCTAAACCCCAGGAGCTGTGCGAACAAAGAAGAGAAAGGGAAATTTCTCTGTATAACCTCAGGAGCAGTGGATTAAATCTCCACAATCAACTTGATGTACCCTGCATCTGTGGAATAACTGAATGGACAATGAATCATCCCAAAATTGAGGCGGTGGACTTTGGGAGCAATTGTAGACTTCGGGTTTGCTGGCTGTGACTGATTTGTTTCTGATTTCTTATGTTTATCGTAGTATAGTTCTGAGTGCTTGTTATCATTGGTGGATTTGTTTAGTGGTTAGGTTGCTCTCTTTTTTTAAATTATTATTTTATTTTAATAATTATTTATTTATTTATTTTTTCTTTTTTTCTCCCTTTTCTTCTGAGCTGTGTGTCTGACAGGGTCTTGGTGGTCTGGCCTGGTGTCAGGCCTGAGCCTCTGAGGGGGGACAGCCGAGTTCAGGGCATTGGACCACCAGAGATGTCCCAGCCCCACATAATATCAGTTGGCGAGAGTTCTCCCAGAGGTCTCCATCTCAACACTAAGACCCAGCTCACCCCAAGGGCCAGCAAGCTCCAGTGCTTTATGCGCCATGCCAAAAAACTAGCAAGACAGGAACACAACCACACCCATTAGCAAAGAGGCTGCCTAAAATCATACTAAGTTCACAGACACCCCAAAACACACTGCCAGATGCAGCCCTGACCACCAGAAAGACAAGATCCAGCCCCACCCACCAGAACACAGGCACCAGTCCCCTCCACCAGGAAGCCTACACAAGCCACTGAAACAACCTCACCCACTGGGCGCAGACAACAAAAACAGTGGGAACTATGAACCTGGAGCCTGCAAAAAAGAGACCCCAAACACAGTATTTTAAAAAAAAATGAGAAGACAGAGAAATATGCAGCATGAAGGAGCAAGCTAAAAACCCAATAGACCAAACAAATGAAGAGGAAATAGGCAGTCTACCTGAAAAAGAATTCAGAGTAATGATAGTAAAGATGATCCAAAGTCTTGGAAATAGAATGGAGAAAATACAAGCAACGTTTAACAAGGACCTACAAGAACTAAAGATGAAACAATGATGAACAACATAGTAAATGAAATTAAAAATTCTCTAGAAGGAATCAATAGCAGAATAACTGAGGCAGAAGAACGGATAAGTGACCTGGAAGATAAAAAAGTGGAAATAACTACTGCAGAGCAGAATAAAGAAAAAAGAATGAAAAGAATTGAGGATAGTCTCAGAGACTTCTGGGACAATATTAAAGGCAACAACATTCAAATCATAAGGGTTCCAGAAGAAAAGAGAAAAAAAGGGACTGAGAAAATATTTGAAGAGATTATAGTTGAAAACTTCCCTGACATGGGAAAGGAAACAGTCAATCACATCCAGGAAGCACAGAGAATCCCATACAGGATAAATCCAAGGAGAAACATGCCAAGACACATATTAATCAAACTATCAAAAATTAAGTACAAAGAAAAAATTTTCAAAGCAGCAAGGGAAAAGCAACAAATAATATACAGGAGAATTCCCATAAGGTTAACAGCTGAACTTTCAGCAGAAACTCTGCAAGCCAGAAAGGAGTGGCAGGCCATAGTTAAAGTGACGAAAGGGAAAAACTTACAACCAAGATTACTCTACCCACCAAGGATCTCATTCAGAATTGATGGAGAAATTAAAATCATTAAAGACAAGCAAAAGTTAAGAGAATTCAGCACCACCAAATTGGCTTTACAACAAATGCTAAAGGAATTTCTCTAGGCAGGTAACACAAGAGAAGGAAAAGACCTACAAAAACAAACCCAAAACAATTAAGAAAATGGTAATAGGAACATACATATCAATAATTACCTTAAATGTAAATGGTTTAAATGCTCCAACCAAACGATATAGACTGGCTGAATGGATACAAAACAAGACTCGTATATAAGCTGTCTACAAGGGACTCACTTCAGACTTGGGTACACATACAGACTGAAAGTGAGGGGGTGGAAAAAGATATTCCATACAAATGGAAATCAAAAGAAGGCTGGAGTAGCAATTCTTATATCAGACAAAATAGACTTTAAAATAAAGACTATTACAAGAGACAAAGAAGGACACTACATAATGATCAAGGGATCAATCCAAGAAGATACAGAATTGTAAATATTTATGCACCCAACATAGGAGTACCTCAATTCATAAGGCAATGCTAAAAGCCATAAAATGGGAAATCAACAGTAACACAATAATAGTAGGGGACTTTAACACCCCACTTTCATCAATGGACAGATTATCCAAAATGAAAATAAATAAGGAAGCACAAGCTTTAAATGACACATTAAACAAGATAGACTTAATTGATATTTATAGGACATTCCATCCAAAAACAACAGAATATACTTTCTTCTCAAGTGCTTATGGAACATTCTCCAGGAAAGAGTATATCTTGGGTCACAAATCAAGCCTTGTTAAATTTAAGAAAACTGAGATCATATCAAGCATCTTTTCCAACCACAACGCTATGAGACTAGATATAAATTACAGGGAAAAAACTGTAAAAAATACAAACACGTGGAGTCTAAACAGTATGCTACTAAATAACCAAGAGATCACTGAAGAAATCAAAGAAGAAATCAAAAAATACCTAGAAACAAATGACAATGAAAACACAGTGACCCAAAACCTATGAGATGCAGCAAAAGCAGTTCTAAGAGGGATGTTTATAGCAATACAGTCCTACCTCAAGAAACAAGAAACATCTCAAATAAACAACCTAACCTTACACCTAAAGCAATTAGAGAAAGAAGAACAAAAAACTCCAAAGTTAGCAGAAGGAAGGAAATCATAAAGATCAAATCAGAAATAAATGTAAAAGAAATGAAGGAAACAATAGCAAAGATCAATAAAACCAAAAGCTTGTTCTTTGAGAAGATAAACAAAACTGAAACAATTAACGAGACTCGTCAAGAAAAAATGGGAGAAGACTCAAATCAACAGAATTAGAAATGAAAAAGGAGAAGTAAAAACTGACACTGCAGAAATATAAAGGATCATGAGAGATTGCTACAAGCAATTATATGCCAAAAAATGCACAACCTGGAAGAAATGGAAAAATTCTTAGAAAAACACAACATTCTGAGACTGAACCAGGAAGAAACAGAAAATATAAACAGACCAATCACAAGCACTGAAATTGAGACTGATTAAAAATCTTCCAACAGGGCTTCCCTGGTGGCGCAGTGGTTGAGAGTCTGCCTGCCGATGCAGGGGACAGGGGTTCGTGCCCCGGTCCGGGAAGATCCCACATGCCGCGGAGCGGCTGCGCCCGTGAGCCATGGCCGCTGAGCCTGCGCGTCCGGAGCCATTGCTCCGCAATGGGAGAGGCCACAACAGTGAGAGGCCCGCATAACGCAAAAAAAAAAAAAAAAATCTTACAACAAACAAAAGCCCAGGACCAGATGGCTTCACAGGAGAATTCTATCAAGCATTTAGATAAGAGCGAACACCTACTTCTCAGACTCTTCCAAAAAGTTGCGGAGGAAGGAACACTCCCAAACTCATTCTATGAGGCCACCATCACCCTGATACCAAAACCAGACAAAGATGCCATAAAAAATGAAAGCTACAGGTCAACATCACTGATGAATATAGATGCAAAAATCCTCAACAAAATACTAGCAAAAAGAATCCAACAGCACGTTAAAAGGATCATACACCACGATCAAGTGGAGTTTATCCCAGGAATGCAAGGATTCTTCATTATACACAATTCAATCAATGTGATATACCGTATTAACAAATTGAAGGATAAAAACCATATGATAATCTCGGTAGATGCAGAAAAAGCTTTTGACAAAATTCAACACCCATTTATGATAAAAACTCTCCAGAAAGTAGACATAGAGGGAACTTACCTTAACAGAATAAAGCCCATATATGACAAACCCACAGCCAACATTGTTCTCAAAGGTGAAAAACTGAAACCATTTCCTCTAAGATCAGGAACAAGACAAGGTTGCCTGCTCTCACTGCTATTATTCATCATAGTTTTGGAAGTTTTAGCCACAACACTCAGAGAAGAAAAAGAAATAAAAGGAATCCAAGTTGGAAAAGAAGTAAAACTGTCACTGTTTGCAGTTTACATGATACTATACATAAAGAATCCTAAGATGCTACCAGAAAACTACTAGAGCTAATCAATGAATTTGGTAAAGTAGCAGGATACAAAATTAAGGCACAGAAATCTGTTGCCTTCCTATACACTAATGATGAAAAATCTGAAAGAGAAAAAGAGGGAAACACTCACATTTACTCTTGCAACAAAAAGAATAAAATACCTGGGAATAAACCTACCTAAGGAGGCAAAAGACCTGTATGCAGAAAAGTATAAGACACTGATGAAAAAATCAAAGATGATACAAACAAATGGAGAAATATACCATGTTCTTGGATTGGAAGAATCAACATTGTGAAAATGACCATACTACCCAAAGCAATCTACAGATTCAGTGCAATCCCTATCAAATTACCAATGGCATTTTTCACAGAACTGGAACAAAAATTTTACAATTTGTATGGAAACACAAAAGACCCCTAATAGCCAAAGCAATCTTGGGAAAGAAAAACAGAGCTGGAGGAATCAGTCTCCCGCACTTCAGACTATACTACAAAGCTACAGTAATCAAGACAGTATGGTACTGGCACAAAAACAGAAATATAGATCAATGGAACAGGATAGACCTCCCAGAGATAAACCCACGCACATATGGCCACCTTATCTTTGTTAAAGGAGGCAAGAATATACAATGGAGAAAAGACAGTGTCTTCAATAAGTGGCACTGGGAAAACTGGACAGCTACATGTTAAAGAATGATATTAGAACACTTACTAAGACCGTATACAAAAATAAACTCAAAATGGATTAAAGACCTAAATGTAAGGACAGACACTATAAAACTCTTAGAGGAAAACATTAGGCAGAACACTCTATGACATAAATCACAGCAAGATCCATTGAGAAATGGAAATATAAACAAAAATATACTAATGGGACCTAAGGAAACCTAAAAGCTTTTGCACAGCAAAGGAAACCATAAACAAGATGAAAAGGCAACTGTCAGAATGGGAGAAAATATTTGCAGGTGAAGCAACTGACAAAGGATTAATCTCCAAAATATACAGTCAGCTCATGCAGCTCAATATCAAAAAACAACCCAATCCAAAAATGGGCAGAAGACCTAAATAGACATTTCTCCAAAGAAGGTATACAGATTACCAACAAACACATGCAAGGATGCTCAGCATTACTAATCATTAGAGAAATGTAAGTCAAAACTACAATGAGGTATCACCTCATACCAGTCAGAATGGCCATCATCAAAAAATCTAGAAACAATAAATGCTGGAGAGGGTGTGGATAAAAGGGAACCCTCTTGCACTGTTGGTGGGAATGTAAATTGATACAGCCACTATGGAGAACAGTATGGGGGTTCCTTAAAAATCTAAAAATAGAACTAGCATATGACCCAGCAATCCCACTACTGGGCGTATACCCTGAGAAAACCATAATTCAAAAAAGTGTCATGTACCACAATGTTCATGCAGTTCTATTTACAATAGCCAGGACATGGAAGTAACCTAAGTATCCATCAACAGATGAATGGATAAAGATGTGACACATATATACAATGGAATATTACGCAGCCATAAAAGGAACAAAATTGAGTTATTTGTAGTGAGTTGAATGGACCTAGAGTCTGTCATACAGAGTGAAGTAAGTCAGAAAGAGAAAAACAAATACTGTATCCTAACACATATATATGGAATCTAAAAAAACAAAAAGTTCTGATGAACCTAGGGGCAGGATAGGAATAAAGACACAGATGTAGTGAATGGACTTGAGGACACAGTGAGGGAGAAGGGTAAGCTGGGGCGAAGTGAGAGTAGCATTGACATATATACATGTAAAATAGATAACTATCTATTTTACATGTATATATCTACCACATGTAAAATAGAAAGCTAGTGGGAAGCAGCTGCATAGCACAGGGAGATCAGCTCGGTGCTTTTTGACCGAGGGGTGGGATAGGGAGAGTGGGAGGGAGACACAAGAGGGAGGGGATATGGGGATATATTATACATATATCTGATTCACTTTGTTATACAGCAGAAACTAACACACCATTGTAAATCAATTATACTCCAATAAAGATGTTAAAAAAAAATGAAGATGATGAACTTCTTTCATCTTCTTTGTATAAAAGCTGGTACTAGGTATGTGTACTGCCCAGAACATAGGGGTAGGCACATGTTTCTTTCACTGTCACAATCTGTATATTGGAAGGCAATTGTCATTGTTTACAAATGACACTGAGCAATAGAGTATCTATATATGATTTTAATATATTATAAAACATTTGTTTTGCTTTTTCAAGAGTCTGCTACTGATTTATTTAATAAATATACACACATCCAATTTCTTCTGTCACACAATTTTCTTTTCTGTTTATTTTCCAAATGATACAAGTAGAATAATTAACTTTCTGATTTTTTACGATACCTGCCACAGATTTATGACATGATCTGAGATCAAAATACTAATAAATTTGTACTTACCATAAAGGATTGCAAGCAGAGACAGTGGCATGACAAGTAGTCCCACTAGCATATCAGCAATGGCTAGGGACATTAAGAAATAATTGGTGGCATTGTGCAGTTTCTTTTCCAAGCTTACTGCCATGATAACGAGAATGTTGCCACCTATTGTCAAGATTATTATTATGACGATTGAAAGTGCTGGCCAGTTTTGTACCCCGTCTGGGAATTTGAAGCGTCCACCATCGGAGGTATTGAAAATGTCAGTTACTATGGCTGCTACTGGGCTCACAGAAATATCACATTGCCAAACCAATAGGCCAATCAGGTGCACACTGAAAATTAAGAAAAAAATAATCAGGTATATATTATATTGCTTGTACCTAATAAATTACTTACATAAATCAACTGCTTTTCCTTTAACAATCATTATCATCATCATCATCATTTCTACTCTCAATTAAACTTCAGTATCTCTTCTTTCTCTCCCCCAAATACTTTTATTGAATGCTTAATATGAGTCAGGCACTTAGTTTACTGAAATATATATGTGTAATCTCATTTGATCTCATATAACATCCTCATGAAGTCAGTACTGATTTATATCTATTATGTATAAGGAGAGACTGAGGTTCAGAGAAGTTAAGTAACTTTCTCAAGGAAATATAGGCAGTAAGTAGCAGGGGCAGGGTCCGTACTCAAGTCCCGTTGAATTCAAAGCCTGTGTTTTAGACTTTTACTCTCTATACTCAATCTGAAACCACAGTATTGTTTGACTTGCTGAGTGACTTTATGCTGGCCCATAATTTCTTAATATCTGTCCTGTAAATTTTCCTTCTACCTGACACTCTCCCCATTTCTGTCCTATGTTTTCTGGTGTTGTTCTAGGTTAGAAAATGATTTGTGGTGATAATTAACTCCTGTGGGTTTGCTACTTTCCTATGCTGGAAAAGAAATCTCTTAAGTCATTTAAAATGTACACCTCTCATGATGGTACTTATGTAGATTTTTACTGGTAGGAATTTCAGGCCAAGTGGCAGACTAATGCAAAAGAGACAGACGTGGTTATGTTTTGTACATTCCAAATTAATTTCCCCTGATGGTGATATGAGATTTATTCAGGTTTCATACATTAATGTAAGTCTGTAAATTGTCTCATGAAACTAATATTTATTTTCCTTAATAAGATAAACAAGAATAAGTATATTCAATATTTCCTGCTTAAAAGCAAGAATTATTATCTGTGAATGACTGTCTTATGTGTATTCTATGTTCAGTAATAGTTATTTAATGAATACTAAGCAACAACTATACTATATGTACTAGTTGTTAAACCCTGATATTATTTATAGAGAAGAAAATTTCCTCTACTGGTACAATATGTGCTAACCAATTCTCTATGCAAGAAAATTGCATGGGGGATGGAACACATGACATTACAAAATCCAGAGTCTATGAGTTCTCCATGTAAAAGTTTTGATTTCATTATCTCATTCACTTGTTCTTTGAGCTAAAAATATTATTTCTACAGGGAAAATATATGTGTGATTAAATTGACTATCACTTATTATCAATCATCAGAGAAACTTGCAGTAGTAACACTAGATGATTATGATTATCATAATTGTATCTATAATATTATACACACACACACACACACACACACACACACACACACACACACACCATACTTTCTGAACCAGAACTGGAACACTGAACCTGAAAAATTATTGGCCTTATTTAAACTTAAGTAAAATATCATAATAATTTTCTACCACGTTTAAAAATTATTTCTCTTAATATCTTGTTAATATACTTTATGTATTTTAACGTAATGAAGAAATCATGAAAATATTTTGACTTTCTCATTCTACAAGGGGTGAAAACTAGTACTTCGGACATTTAGCTTAAAACTACTTCCTCATTAGTCAAAGCTGCCTGATATCCTAAGCATCATGTCGGTGGGAGACATACATAATAATTTTCTTCAAATCATGAGAAGTAATCATTAAATTCTTTCCAATGCTGGATGTATTCTTTTTTCCTGAGACATAAAAAATAAGCTAAAATAATATGTGATTCAAAAAATGTGTATCATAATTAATTTGTGATTAAAGTGAATAGAAATTATTGAAATAAAGGACCAAATAAATAGAAGCAAGGTATTTGCTTTCAGCTTTGATTACTCTGTCACTGTATTTGTTGTATTTGGCATGTGGCTAATGTCCTGGCTACCTGACCTAAATGATTTTTTTTGACCAGTCACTTAACCTCTCAGGAGATCAATTTCCTCATCTTTACAATGAGGATGATCACATTATTGTTGTGAAAATTAAATGATACATGTAAAGTCTCAAAATAATACCTTTGTCGTAATAGGCCCTCAGTAAATGTTGGAGCTTACCTTCTTTCTGCCTTCAAAGTTAAACAAAAGTATTTTGTGGTAGCTATACCCTAAATGTACTTCAAAATTTGTCAAGAATTTAAGTCCTGGTTTTATTTTAAGAAGGTACTTATTTATGCAGAACTGGCTCAGATAGTAATTTTAAATCCAAGGTCTTTTCTGGCCTAGCTGTTGAAAAACATGTTCTGAAATTTAAAAATATTCTGGTTTAAATTAGTTGATGATCATTTCAAGTAGTCCCACAAGACTTTATGCTCACAGTGATATGCTGCATCTTCAATTTTCAGTTGCAGAATCACAAATATATTTATTCTTAAGCCTAGATAATATGGTCCTAACAGGATATGCAATGCAACTTCAAATTTTCTCAGTAAATTGTGAAAACATCTAAATCCTTTCACATTTCTGTAAAAATAGTAGAAGAATACAAAATAAAATTGTATATAACAAAAGTACACGAAAAACTATGTCCAATTATGAATTTTATGATTTGAGTATCTTAGAACTTTGGGGTACAAAACCACTTAAAACATTCATCTTGCCTACCTCTGCTGGTCAAATATATTTTTACTTTTTATTAAAGAGTCCATGAAACAAATACTGAATTATTGAGGAAGCTTGTAGAATCTAACTATATCTTTTGTGAATTATTAAATAAAATAATGGTGTTGGGAAAAATCCTGACAGAGTTTTTACTTCAGTTTCCTGGTTTCAATTCAATTCAATTTAATAAATTCTTATTGAGCACTACTTATGAGCAAATTATTATGATTTTTACTGCAGTCAGTCCTATTTTCTACAGTATTATAATCAAGAATTGGCTGTATTCTAATTAAACCTAATTTGTAACATTTACTTGTTCAGTGAAAAACATACAGTCCTTTTACAGAAGAGGAGTAATCTAGGTCTTGTTTCTAAAGCTTATGCTGATTGCTATTAAGCCCACAGAAGTCTCATAAAATACGTGCACAAAAATCACAACTTCTATCTGAACAATTGAAATAACTTATTAATTGCTACTAAGTTTTGAATGAAAATATCTGACATTTTTAGTCGATAAACAAAATTATAATTTGATTTAAAAGTCTGAGTACATTTTAAATCTACTGAGTTTTTGCATGGCATATGACAATGGGCATTATTAGAAGAGATGAATGATCCCTTGTTTCTCTTAACGTAATGGAAAAACTTCTATGTGAATTCTTTAATTCCATAGCAGAATAATTTGGTACTCTTTAAGGTAGCCCTGCATTTGGTATATGGATCAAGGCCTATATACTAAGTTGTCCTTTCATTTTCCCAGACCTGGCTCTTTTTTTCCCTTCTTTATCACTGTCCTTCACCCTTTCCTTTTCCTCTCTGCTCTAGTTTTCTTGGAACCACGTATCCTTGAGACTATCATCACTACAATATACAATGACATCCAAGATGAACTATAATGGTGCATATTGCAGAGGATCCAGTGCTGATGTACTTTATATCTACACTGCTCTGTAAACTGTTTCCTCAGTGAGCACTTTTATAGAAATCACAGAGGAGATTGTGCAGGAGCAAGGTGATTCAAGGCTTCTCAGTTGTACTGATCAGAGTTTACAGAGCCCTGGATCTTGTTTTCCATGCCCCCATTCCTCAAAGAGTAGGTTTAGAAGAAAGCAACCCAACCTTTTACTAAGTTAAAAAGAAGATATACCTGGATTAGATCATGTTTTGAATTGCTTAGTGCTTGAATTCAACGCTTTCCTTATCACTTTTATGTTATATTCTATTGACTTTAACTACTGGTTCATTGTTTCAAGGCTACATCCTGTCCAGCTACATCCTCCAGCCCCTATTCCCTGACCTCTCGCTCATTCTTTTGCAACCTTAACTATTTTTCATAGAACCAGAGACTTGTAAAGACATTTATTCTCTTGGCTGTTTAGTTCATGCAGGAAGGAAGAGGAAAGAACCTTTCTTATTTCTACATTTTAACCATACAGAAAGGAACCACAAGTATCAGAATTATTTTTGAATGATATTACTTGTTTGAACATATGAGTGGTTGTGTTTAATTGGAGTTCAAGTTATTGGTTTTTTTCCCATTTATTGTTTTTGAATAGAAAACACCAGTAATATTAGTCTATTGGAATGCAAGTCATTTATACAGATTGAGGCAAATATAGCTGAATAATCATATAAAAACCTTTTTAACATTTTTGAGCAAACTACTATGAAAAGTTATTTTAAAAAAATAATAGGTAATAACATCCTTACAGGAACGAGTGCACTGCCTTCCTCAGGTTCACCATAATTGCTTCAGTCTTAAGCAACCAAAGTTTAAAATTGAGAAGAGGAAATTTAACAGACTGGATTCATTATGCCATCCTTTCTGGGGAGAAAAAAGAAAAAGAGAATTAGTTAAAAGTTTAAATAACTTTAATAACCTTTGATTAAATAAAAATAAATATATTTATTAAGTGATAAGAAATAATCAATACTAAATTTAGCAAACAAGCAAGCATATTATATAAGTGATTAAAAATGGCAAGGAGAATAGATTTTTCATTTATTTACCAATATACAACCATCATAATTTTTCTAAAATTTCTTGTATATACTTTCTTTATATGGGGCTTCTACTAAATCTCCCCCTGCTGGAGTACAAAGCAGTGTTTTGAAAAAGAAATTAAGAATATATGCTTCTTAATTTGCAAACTATTGGGGGAAAGTTTGTGATCTAATAATTAAGTAGCATGTATAAAGTAAAAAGGTTTCATCTTATAGAGCAATGAAAAACTAAAACAAGTTTTAAGCATTTTTATAAAGTGAACATATTTTGTACAACATTTCTAACTTTTTTTTCCAGTGAAGCAATCTGCTTTTTCATAGATAGCTTTCTTTATACTTTTGCATGAACCAACAATATTATCCAGAGGGTAGCCACAGGTTTATACCAAAATAAATGAGTTGATTAAGTTTACCTAATTAAATATAGCAACAACCCTATGAACCAACTAGTTAGTATCCAACAGATAATATGCTGCAGTCAGAGCACATGGGATAGTGTTGAAAATTGCAAACAAAAGGTCAGTTGCACTCGATGATTGAAAAACAAAATTTAGTTTCATTTATTGATTAAGAACTGACAGTGCATCTTCAGAGGAATTAGGAAGGAAACATGAACACTCTACAAACATCAAAGAATTTCAGAGTGAGTACCTTTGATTTCTGTAGGCTATTTTTGAAGGAGTTATTGGTTGCAATGCAAAACCCCACCAAATATTTACATAAGAGATTATTCACCACTTAGCCCTCACTATATTCAGTGTGCTAAAATGTTGGCCAAGAGTAGACTGGATGCAAATTTGCTGAGGATCTCTGCTGTGCTCCTTGTGGAAATAATATCTTTACACGGAGTAAAACGTGTCACTGTGAATTTTTACATTGATATTGAAGAAATACCCAGAGTGAATTCTAATGATTAACATAGAGACCCCTTGGTTTTTCTGCATAGCAATTCTTAACTGGGAATAGAGTAGGTACACCTCTCTGTTTTTCATGTTGCCTTCTCTATATCTTCTTTTTTTGGATTTTGATTTTACTCTCTTCTCATACCAAACATGTAACTGTATTCTTTTTGGGGATCACAAGCTATTATGAGAGTCAAGATTGTGATGTTAAGTTTGCAAGTAGTGGGCTGTCAATGAGAAAAATTTAGTTGTGTATGTTTGTGGGTGGGGAGAGAGAGAAAGGGAGAGAGAAAGGGAGAGAGAAAGGGAGAAAGAGAGAGTTGAATAGCTTGAGAACATGGAATATTGAAAGGTCATCGCTTTTGTTTAATTTGTAAGTATTTTCAAGGAATATGATAAAAATTTGTCAGTAATCTTTTTTAATGTTTTCTAGTTCCTTTTAGAAATTTGGAAATAAAATTTTACCAAAAAAACTTGCACCTCCCTATGTTTCCCATCTTATTCAACAGCACTCTTCTAGTCAGTCAAGCTACAAATTTAATTTTTTCTCACTTCTTATCCCTCAACTCTCACTTGTGAGTTCTCTTAGTGCTACCTACACAAAAATTTATCCCCAAATCATCCCCTTAACTACAGTATGAGAAATGTTCTGTGAGTAATTCTACAAAAAGGGGAGGGGATGCAAAATCTCTTAAAGCCTTGGATAAGAAATTAAGAAGAGAAACAAACAAACAAAAACAACTCTAATTGAGCACTGATCTGCATACCTCTCAGATTCCACCAATCTTTCATAACGGAATTCTCATGATTGTGTGAACACAAACACAAAAATATATGTGAGTTCAAGTATTCAAATTTGGGAGGACTTGTGTTTTATAAAATAAATTTAAAAATCACATGGGATAACTGACAGAGTAATTGATTAATTTTTAATGAGAATTTGTGATTCTTATAGAAACTATGATCATGTAGCAACATAATAAGAATATATATACACATTTATATGTGTGTACGTATGTATATATGTATTTGTGTTTGTGTATATATATAAATATATATATAAAATTTTGTGTAGAGAAAAGTATTGATTAACCTGAAATTGTCTCAAGCATGCAGAGAAAATTACAGATTAAGTCACAGAAATAAGTAAAGGATCAGTAAATACACATTCAGACCAATCTCTCATTTCTTTCT
Source organism: Orcinus orca (assembly GCF_937001465.1). NCBI lineage: Eukaryota > Metazoa > Chordata > Mammalia > Artiodactyla > Delphinidae > Orcinus > Orcinus orca. The sequence goes on along the minus strand of NC_064580.1, from coordinate 99,884,131 downwards.
GCAACATAAATCACAAATCTTTTCATGCTCTCTCTAAAGTTCTGTAAGATCTTCAGGCATCACTAACAGTAACTACGTTTGCTAAGGCAAAAAAGGGGACAAATATTAGTTTTCATATAGTTCTTTTTTTTCATATAGTTCTTAATAGTACACAAGATATTGCAGAATAACTTCAGTTAATGTGGAATTTCAACTAAGCAAAACTCATATCCTGAGCATTATATTTAATTGATGCCTATGAAATCTGTGCCCATATGTCAACATATGTCACCTGTCATATAGCATACATCATCAAAAATAGTGTGAGCACTTGAAAATAATTGGCCCCAAATAGGATCTCCACTCTATATTCAGAACTAAATTTCAAACTATCAGAATCAGTATCACTCATAGAAATACTTAAAAGCCATTATTAATAATCATCTTGGAAGTGAAATTTTTTTAAAAAAAGCAAAAAAACACTGTGGGGAAGAAAGGCTGGCATGAATTAAAAAGAACAAAAGCTATTTTTGACTCTTCCAACATGGTTGCAGGCTAGACTTGGGAATTTGTTAGTTTAATAGCTAATTGGTGTGATTCTCATTTAGCTCTAAATTTAAGAATGACTATGATGGGACCTGGCTAAGATTTCTTCAGCACACAGCTTTGATTTTGACTTCTTCTTAGTGACCTTATAAGGGTTTTTCATGGTCATGAGTTTAGTCCTGCTATGCCTCTTGCCTTCATTGGGCAATAATGTGATGATTCACTTGGAAGACCAGTACCATGCTCTCTCTAAGAGATACCTAGTTTTCCATGCCAATTTGCCATCCAAGTGGTGGGAGATATATGACCATCCTTGTGGTCCATAGAATACTTATTAAATTCATTTGTGAAAACTACAAAGATGAGGAAGGGAAATCAGTTTTGCACATTATCTCAGTTTTACACACATTTAGCTGATAAAAGAGCATCTACATTGCTCTCTTTTCGAAGTAATAACAAGAACAACAAGGGGAAAAAAACCCATGATTTTGGTCTCCAGTAAAGTCATAATTGAGGATTAGGTTTAAGAGTCAACTGTTAAACCAGTAGAGAGTAGACATTAGAGAAAAAAAATAAAGGGAGAGGGCAGCAAATAAAATGGAAAGAATAGGCAAAAGGGAAAATGTCAAGGGAATGTATTTTGAGAAGGAACAGAGTGCATACGGTGTGATTTGTCTAAAAGGAGATTGATTGCTGGTGAGCTTAGCACCATTTCAATAAAGTAGTGTAGAAAGGATCTAGAATGTAGTTGGATGAAGGGAAGAGAAGAGGACTAGCCAGATGAGAGGAGGTGGTTGGTGAGGAAATGGAAAATGTTCAAAGGGTTTTGTCCGATGCAGCAGAGGCAGATGTGTACTAAATGTGTACTAAAGACAACTTTTTGAGAGGAAGAACCATCTAAGTGTACTTTCCAGGTAACTCCCACATTCCTTAGTGAAGTGCTGGGTACAAAGTAATTGGCTGATTGAAGGAAAGAGAAAGGGAGAGAATTGAAATGATTTAAGGTGTGACATCAAAATATCCTAAGAATAAAGGGAGAGCTGTGGTTTTGTCCAAATTGTGTTTGGAGATGATAAAAGTCTACAACTTTATTGAAAACCGTGGACATTTCCTTGCACCTTCTAAGCTAACCATTTATAGTTCATTTTTACTATTACTTTTTCTACCTTTGACACTGAAGAAAGATTGTTCATGTTTCAATCGCATTTTCTGTCCTCAAACTGTTTCTTATTCTTTCTTTCCCAGACAAGGTCAAACATAATATTGATGAGGCTAAAAAGAAAATGCCAGTGTTTCTACTTGACGTTTTAACAAAATTTGGGGGGTATACAGTAACCCATAAAAAGATGTAGTTTACATTAGATTTCTGGAAATTCCACGAGCTCATCATGGTGATGCAGCAGATTGGTTTCTCTCATACCGAAGAGCCTACATCTGACACTAAATGTTGTTAAAAATTATTGAGTAGACAGTTAACTGAGATCATTCTTCTCTGATTTTTTATAATAAAGCATTTAAGAATTGAATAATAATATACGAAGAGGTTTAATTTTTGTCAGTTTTCTCTGTTCAGAAATTATGGACTCATAATCTTAAAATATAAATCTTCCTTCTGGTTACTATAGCCTCTGAGCTTTCAGCAGATGGCTAGATCAAAAGTGAATTAGTCAGGGCTTCCCTGGTGGCGCAGTGGTTGAGAGTCCACCTGCCGATGCAGGGGACACGGGTTCGTGCCCCGGTCCGGGAGGATCCCACATGCCGCGGAGCGGCTGGGCCCGTGAGCCGTGGCTGCTGGGACTGTGCGTCCGGAGCCTGTGCTCCGCAACGGGAGAGGCCACAGCAGTGAGAGGCCCGCGTGCAGAATTAAAAAAAAAAAAAAAAGTGAATTAGTCACAAATGTTTAAATTAGTCCTGGGAAGACTATATTAATGTGGCACAGATTTACAACATTTTGAGGGGAAATCTTTTAATTCAAAAATTGTTCTTAGGACTAATGAATGTTGTAGGAATTTTCTTTCAACTTCAAATGTGCTGTAGAGATTTTCTAATAAAATATACAGTTGTCATACGAAAAATTCACCTTTGCTAACTACAGTCAAATCAGATAATAACTATTTATGGTTTTAATAAAAATTGCTAAGTTATCCAGTTATAATCAGTGTGATTAAAAACTCTTCTACAATAAAAGAAACCCTGCCGTTCCATCAGTCAATCCAGGATTTTCAAGCATGTTAGGCTCACTTAGAAATTTATTCTAGGAAGTTAAATAAATTCAAAACTTCTGTATTCAAGTAAGGTCTTAATTTCTTCTACAATTATGAATTCACAGAACTCCTAGGGCTGAAAAAATTATGAGTGATCACATAATCCAGTCGTCTGCCTTCAGACAGGCCTATATTTAATCTACTTTAAGAAATTTGATAATTGATGTTCTTTAGAACAACCTTTGGGAAAGGCAATTTCATGACCTTCGAATGTTTAGCAATCTGCTTTGCCAGAAAATGTTACTTTATATTAGGCAAAAAGCCTCAAGCTAACAGTCTTCAATGGGAGTGATTAGTTCCTTACTAAATTGAGTATCTATATCACAGGATAATATGATACTAGCAACTTGCTTACTGCATCTTTCTTTGGTTTGCCTGAGAATGCAGCCGTTCAGACACAGAAATGGACATTTCCTCATAAAGTGCCATTGAGAACTCTAACTTTTCTGAATATGCAATTATATATGTTGGGTGATTTTATAATCTCTTCTCCAAACTGAGATACTTTTGTAAGTGAAGGTTGGGGGCCGGGAGCATTAACTGGATGAGACTCTGGGTCTCTCTTGGGTATTTCATTAGATCTGGTAACAAGGTGATTATTCTATCTGAATGCAGATCTAGTGTCATTACTGTCATTTCCTTCCCCCACCCCCTCAAGATAATGTTAAGTGGTTGTTTAAGCAAATTCAACTGTTCCTCTTGTACTTGAAATTAAAATGAAACATGAAAGAGTTTCTCCTTATTTGTATTTACTGAATGCTTCTGCTTGCATTTTACATATTTCATGAGAATGATTACTGTTTAATTTAGTAAGACATTACAAGATAGTTAACTCCTAAAATCTACAGTATATAAAATCCTGTTTTTCACAGCTAGACCTATTCCATTTACCTAAAATAATACTTCAAAAACAAAATAGCCTCCAAATTGATAGAGTTAAAATAGCTATCAAACTCACTTCGTGATAGTAGTGTTGGGTCCCAGGTCAGGCTGCCCCCAAATATGCTTCAATGGCATATTGATTATTTTCAATTAAAATTAAGAAACAGCCAATGCAAGAGGGACACTCTGACCCTCCTTTCTGTCTCCCTGAAAGCAGGAAATAAATATCATATGCACTCCTTGCATTTGGAAGTAGGACATCCTTATTGCCAGAGATAGGGAATTTGGGACCAAGAAGTCTGTATAAACAAACCTTGTTACTTCTTTAATTTACTATCTTAAGCTCAAACTCTGTTTAGATTCCTCACTAGTTAAGCACCCAAAGCCTAAGTTTCTTTGTCCTGTCAACTCCTCACGAATTTATTGTCTCCTTGTCTAAAAATTATACAAGCTGCCTGCTTTAGCCACTTCTTAGGTCCTATTTCTATGAGTGCTTCATATGCATGAATTAAAATTTGTTTCTTTTTCTCCTGTTAGTCTGTCTTGTGACAATTTTATTAGTCCAGCCACAAGAACTCAAGAAGGGTAGAAGGGTAAATGGAAGTAAACTACTTCCTGGAAGTAGTAACAGACATTGAGAGAATCTGGCTTTGTGGGCAGTGTGCTCAGCGATTGGAAGCTGCTTTCTCCACAGGTGGCAGCAGAACTCTCCCTGAATTATCTCAACATAAGTATCCACATAGCAGAGTAAATTGAAGGCTTTTAAACAGGGGAGCTCGCGGAGCAAACCACATGCTAAATCTCTGTGTTGGAGACCAATTCCGACTGATTTGCAGGACTGAAAACTCTGTATAACAGCACTTTCATGAATTCAGATATTTATTGATTGCCTATTATATGGTAGGCACTCTGCCAGGTGCTGTAGCAAACAAAGTAGAACAGGTCCCTGCTCTCCAGGAGCTTATATTCTAGTAGGAGATACAGACAATAAACATCTAAACAAATAAGTAGGATAATTTCAGATGGTAAGAATTGATATGAGTAAAATGGAGTGGCATAATGGGATAAAGAGTGACTGGGGGAAATACTTTAGATGGACTTGGGTATGTAGCCATAGCTTGAGGTTAGATATTTTAAAAATATTATAGTATACTAATAATATGAGCCAGCATTTGCTGGGCCTTCTCAATCACAATAAAAAATCCAGTCCTTTTACACTGGTGAGTTAAGCACACAAGTGTCATTGGTGGGAACAGTTCAACATTTTCTGTTAGTTTGATTTTAATTTTGCAAACTAGGGTGGGAAACTCTTCTTCATCTTTTGCTAAGATACTTAAAATTCAATTGAGCTGCAAACTAAAATGTTTTCCCACTTATATTTACATTGTTGTCTCCTCCCCAATAAGCCACTCCCACATCCCATATCATTAGGTTAAGAGATCACAAACTTTTTGCTATATAGCAGGCCCTTCTGGCTGTAGAGGATTCCAGTCGAGTCGTGAAAAGCGAAAAATTCAATCAGTTGCCCAGATGTATTTATTGCCAAGTATCGGGGTACTTGGATACATCTGGACAGCTGAATGAACTCTTAACTTCTCCTCTTTCCAATAGCTATTCATTTCACAGCTTCAGAATCACCTATATAAAGGGAAGAGAAACAAACAAAAAGCCACTTTGGAGTGGAAGGATCCATCTAGTGCTGGTTCTGCTGCCCCAGCTACAAAAAGCAACTCCTACTATTGTTTTATAAGTTATTATTATACAATGCATATAAATCCCTAAAATTGGGCAATACTATTAAATAACAAATTAATAATGTGAAAATAAAATATATCACAAATTCAAAAAATTGAGCCAAAATTGAAATTAATTGTATAACTGATAAGCTATATAATGTATACATCATTCTAATACTATTCAGTCACCTAGGTGTTAAATATGTGAGGTATAGCAAAAAGGACATGAGGCTGAGAGGTAGGAGACCTCGGTTCTAGTCTTGATTTTATCACTTAGTTGATGTGTGTTTAGGATAAGTCACTGGACCAATTTGGGCCTCAGCTTTTTCAACCATGACATGAAAGGGTTGTGATAAAGGATCTCTATCCCTTGTGACTCCAAAAGGCTGTGATTCCGGTTTTCTTCATAAATGTTGAACATTATTCTATGCTATTTTACAAGTAAGATGCTTCTAAATAGCTAAGTTTGGTTACAATTAGATTCTACTTCTATTTATTGCCAATGAAACGTAGGACATGACATTCATCTGAGAAAGCCTCTTGATTTGAAAGGAAGGTGAAAGTGGTTTTTACCTTGATTTTTCTTGTGATGCAGCCTGCAAATTAATGTGCATGTATTCTGTCCCATCTCTTCTTTATGCTTCCTTAAATGATTCTTAAATATGTATTTCATTCTCAAGGAATTAGGAGACTACCCAGATGCACACAAATTTTAAAACAAAATTATTTGTGATTTTCTGATTTTAAAACGTCTTTATGCCTAGGATACTTTACAGAAAAGTGAAGTATATGAAGTACTGGCCAGTTTCGTGGTTATCTAAAGTTTCACTTCTGCTGGTCTAATGCTCAACTAAAACCTGTTTACTGCTTTGTGTACTCTTCTTCCTTTTTATTTATTTATGGAGAAAAATGGTACTGCAATTCGACAACTTTGAAAATACTGTTTCTTGCACCAATTCTGTGAACTTTATATCAGATGGTGTTAATATTTAGAGAAACAGAGCTGCCTATTTTATAACTCCTCTCAGTGACATTAAAGCTAAAGTATCAGACCACAAATGATATGTGATATGTTTTCACTTTTTTCCTAACTAGACGCATGAAGAATTCTTCTAATTGCCCTCCCAGAGTACATCCTGTACAACTTAGTTTACAAAAATACAATCTGTCAAGAAGTTCAAACCAACATAAATCCTCAAACCCTTTTGCTCATGATTTCGAAGTGTGTACGTGTGTGTGTGTGTGTGTGTGTGTGTGTGTGTGTATTTTGGAGCTGGGGAATGAAAAGAAAGGTGCTATGAATATACAAATTTTATCATCCTCCATAACACCATAATCTCATAAGTTGAAATCATTTCATGATGATTCAAAGCCCCTTTGAGTGGTTGAATATTTTCATTCACGTTTTTCAAGCAGGAAAATTAACTTACCTAATTTTAAAAGTCTATGAAATATTGATTACTGCACATTTGGCAGAAATAAGCAATTTGTGAAATAACAGATGCTTCATAACAGCAACACCGGTTTTTACATCTCATTGAAAGATTATTCTATATATAGGCAGTCACGACTGTTCCACCCACTCATGTACAGTAGAGACAGTTTTCTATCACATAGATTCATAGTGTAATATAGACCAACTGTAGGCAACTTTGGTAAAATATCACCATGTTATTCTACAGTTTCATCCAAAGTTAAAGTAAATTTAAGAAGAAAAATATAAAAAGGTATTTCTGAGACAATTGAGAAAATGTGAATATGGACTGAAATAGTAGATGGTACCAATGGATTATTCTTAAAATTGTTAGGTATGATAATTACATCATGGTTATGTAAGAATATACCCACAATTTTAGAAATGCATGCTGAAGTAAAGCAAAATCATTTAAAATAATTCAACAAAGAGAGTGGGAGAGAAAGAAAAAGGGATAGATGAATCAAGCATTGAAAAACCTTATTAATTATTAAATCTGGGTGATGGGTACATGAAGGATCATTATACTATTGTCTCTACTACTGTGTATGTTTGAAAGTTTTTCAAAGGAAATTGTAACTACAAATGAGATATGCTTTCAGGTTATATAGCATGAAAAATATTTAGTTTTCTCAAAGATGACAGAATTCATTGTTTTATGCCCAACCCAGTTTTTATTTTTAGCACCGTAATATGCCACCAGTCCAGTTGTTAAAAAGAAAAACAAAACACAAAACATTATTTTAGCCATCTCTAATATGATGAAGACAATGTATTTTCTCTAGAAAAAAATTGATCTTTCTAGATACTGTAAACTTATCTAGGCCTCTTTCTTCTTTGATAGCTTTCTTCCCAGTAGATATTATGACAGTGTATTTTGAGAAAAGTAGCCTCCTTGAGTGAACCACATTTCAAATACCAATTCATTAATGTCTTTTCATCAGTACACCCTCTCCACTTCAACAACAGCTTACAACAACTTGAACTCTCTCATTTAAGCTATCGAGGGAGACGCAATCATGGCGATTCATTAAATACAGGGCATGGCTCTAATTTGGTAAAGGTCTTAAAATTCTTGCAGGACAGAAATGTGATCATTTAGAGGAGGGTGACTGACTGTAAATAAGGTTTTCTGACAGCTTCACATGCAATATGCATATTACAATATTTAAATTTGCTATGAATTTCTCTAGTAGCTGTAAATTCAAAAGTGGTTCCATTGTGCATGACTGGGCATAATTTTTAACAGTGACTAAATATATTGAAAATTTGCATCGATTAAATGTATTAATTTCTCATTGGAAACCTCTGTTCACTCAGCAAATTTATAAAGGAAAATGTATTTTGTGCTAATCCTCACTGAGGTACGGTGTGACCCCTTTGCGTCATATGTGATTTTATAGACCTTTGAAATTATGCTGGAAAATAGGTTAATGAGAGTACTTTATTCTTTTTTCTCATTTCAGGGGCTCAGTATTTCATGATATCACAGAAATGGCATTTAAATAATGCTTTATTTTTCCAAACGGCATATGATGCTGACTAAATTATGCATTTGTTTGACAAAAATATACGCATCAACATGGACATTTGTTCTTCTTAAGTAGTAAATCATAGGCAGTGTTGTTACTTCTATTGTTACATTCAAAAACTGTCACAGGAGTCCTATTTTCTTATTTTACAAATAGCAATTTCTAGGTTAAAGTTCTAGGGGCCTATTTTTTTTCAAAATGCAGGTACAGTGCTAATAAAACAAAATCCACAAACATTTAATGACCACCTATTGTGTGCCAGGCACTATGACAATTAGTTTCACCTAATTTGAAGTTCCACAACTCATTTTACAGAAAAAGAAATTGCTAGATTCAAAGAGGTTAAGCAGTTTTTCCTAGTAAATAACAAGTCAAGATTCTAAAACATTATTTTACGGATTAAAAAACCAACACATTTAGAAAGACAGTATAAGCAGAGAGCTTAAGTGCTCATCAGGGCATTGTTCAGTTATTCAACACATTTATTTAATGCCTAGTATATGCTCGACAATATTCTAGACACTTGGAATACAACAGTAAATAAAGCAAAGACCCCTGCCCATGTACAGATTACATTCTTGTTCTTTCCACTGATTATCAATTATTTCTTAATGGAGAATATATGATAAAATAAATTGGTATAATTTCTAAATGTTTTCAAGATTTTACTCATCTCTTCTACAAATAAAAGAATAAAAGTTCTGCAAGCTACTTTTGCCAAATTACCTCAATCCTTAAGGTTACTGAATAACATATTTGTGATTTTATATTCACTGCTGTTCTCTATTGAAACAATTTTTCCCACCATCTGCTGGTATTGGAGTTCTGAAATAAAACCAGTTGTCACCACATTACTTGTTATTGAAAGAAAGATTCCTTGAGTTTTACAATCTTATTTTAAATTACTAAAATATTTTGGTCCAAATTAAATCCATCTGTATAGAAAAGCAGCTTAAAAAAATAAAAGCCAAAGATAGAAGAGTTGGCAATATAGTGCCTCCATAGCCGATCATATTACATCACACATATATATATATAGGTTTGAAAAATTCTACAGATTCCAGAGAACACCTGCTACTCAGAGAAAGCCAGAAATTATCTAAATGGTCATTGCAATTAACTTGCCAAACACTGAGAATTTACATTCATAAAACAAGTACTCAGCTCTTGCCAATATTTGTGTAAATTTATTCATCAGCTTCCCACGTACCTTTTGGCTTGATATTTTGCATCTGGCAGTAGAGAAAATCTCAGTACAGGACTTTATAAAGTTCATGCCACTGAATCTGTCATTGTGATATACCCTGGGAAATGTTAGTATCTAAGTCACCATTTGTCACCCTAAGATATGTAGAGAGAATAAAGGATCTTCCTGATGGAGTAATCCCTGCAGAAATTTCTCAACGTGAAAAGAATATGAGGGACTTCCCTGGTGGCGCAGTGGTTAAGAATCTGCCTGACAATGCAGGGGACATGGGTTAGATCCTTGGGCCGAGAGGATCCCACATGCCGCGGAGCAACTAAGCCCATGTGCCACAACTACTGAGCCCACGTGCCACAACTACTGAAGGCCGCGTGCCTAGAGCCCATGCTCTGCAACAAGAGAATCCACCGCAATGAGAAGCACGTGCACCACAATGAAAAGTAGCCCTTGCTCCCAGCAACTAGAGAAAGCCCACGTGCAACAACAGGCCCAAAGCAGCCAAAAATAAGTAAATAAAATATAAATACATTTATAAAAAAAGAATATGAAAAGGGGATGCATAATAATTGTTTCCATTTACTAATTTTTTATTGTATGCCAAATGCTGTGAGAAATACTTCATATAGTTTTTCTCACTTAATCTTGGCCATGATAACAATGCAATACCAAATTAAAAAATAAATTGAGATGTTAAAATATCACATATAGGTAGTAAGTGGTAGAGATGGATTCAATTTCAAAATTGTTCATTCCAATGTCTATACTCTTTCACTTTGTACAACCAACACTTACAGTGGTTCTTTGATTCCTATAAGAAACTATAACATTCTTCAAGTTGAACATCATACCTGTCAATTTCTATGTCTAATAAGTACGCTCTCAGGAAAGGTATTGAAGGAAACACTCAAAGACCATCCAACTTCCTGTTTTGACGATTGAAGTAACTGATCCAGAAGAGATAAATGACTTATCCAATGTCCTTATGTTAATTTTTGTTGGTGCCAAGATTAGAAGCAAGTCTATTCTCTTTCCAGTCCTTTGATGCTGAGCCTTACCAAGAGCAAAGGGCCTCTAAAAGTCACAGATGTTTAAAGTCTCACTAGTTTATGCATAATGTTTAGTGCCAATGTCTCATATCCTCCCTTTAAATAAAAGAAGTGAAGGAAATGTCATAGACTACACAATTAAACGCAGTAGAAAGCTACTTTGGAATGCATTCCTGAACACCTCACTCTTTAAATATTCAAAAAAAGGAAGTCAGGCAGAAAGGCAGAAAGAAAAAAGGAAGAAAGGAAGGAGAGGAAGAAAAAGAGAAGGGAGAAAGGGGAGGAGGGAGGGAGGAAGAGAGAGAGGAAGGGAACAGAAGGAAGAAGGGGAAAGAAAATTGTTTTCAAATCTGTATTAATTCCTGGATGTCTGGAAGCCCCACATGGTTGTGTTATGCATACTGTTCCAGGGACTAACTCTTCAGGAATAGCTGGCAGGGCTATTCTCAAACATAAGTTAGTGTTTATGCAAAACTTTGTTAAATCTCACAGTTGCTTTCTTGATCATTTAATTTACTGATAACAATAGCAAGGGGACAAAGTGATTTTTAGATACAATTAACACGTCCATGACTAGAGTAAAAATGTAAAGAAGGCAATTTTGTTCTGTTGGAAAACACACTAGTTTATGTATTCAAACAAGTAGTATGGAGATAATCCCACCAACCAACAGTCCTAGATTATTAGTTTAATACAGTTTGTGAATTTAGCATAATTGACACAATTATAGGCAAAATAAAACTCCACTAGGAAGGTTTTAAATAGCAAGAAAGATAGCTTTTAGCTTTGGTACACTAGGATTAACCCAAGTGATTCACATGATGACACTGCCTTTCATCTTATAAAACTAATTGCACTAGTAGTTTTGAAAGCAGAGACTCCTTTCAAGCAATAAAGTGTTCTATTATAGTTTAAGAGATGCCAAATAATGCCTTCTCCCTCTGGGTCACATAGTTAAGTACGCATAGAAAGTTTTTTGTCCATTTCACGTGAAACTGAATAATACTAAAATTTTTGAGTCAGGTAACCAACTTTTGGAAGACATTATGTCTCTAAACCTTTAAGATAAGGTGCATAAAATACTGGGATAAGCTGACTTTAACTGTATTAAAGGAAGACAGAAGTATGCTGCATTTGAATGAGCATTGAGTTTTGCGGTCCAAAGATAGAAAGTTGAGTACAACTTTTACATCTGAACTTTATAACTTTGGGCAACTCATTTAATCCTTCTGTGCCTTTTTAAATCTAGTGTGTAGCCAAAAAGCTGGTAAATGTGAAATTGCTCTGTAAAAAGCTAAATGATTGGCAGATATTAAAGAGGTATGTGGATTTAGTGAGTAAGTGCATTTTCTGAAATTAGTCAATAGAATCATCTAATTATTTTAAAATCGTGGTCAGAATAACATGATTAGGTACCAAACTATTTTAGTTAACGTTGATTGATTTCCTAATATGCAACTCTAATACAATAGATTCGTAATGAAACAACTCACAATAAACATTTATTTCATCTAGAGTTTTTTCTTTGTCTTCAAAGATTGGGAGGCATGCCACTTAGAAATGGTTATAATACATTTATGTATAAGTAGTCTTACTTTCAAAAAAAGGGCAAAGTTGACAGAAAGACTGAATTAACTGTATTCAAGCCTGAATAGAACTGAAATCAACAGGGTTTCCATGATACTCAAATGAGGAGATACACAAACACTCTGAGAATTTACACGGGTAGGGAAAGAAAGTCACTCACATAAGCCATGAATTGAAATATGGGAATAAGTGGACCGTCAGAAGGAGAAATTATTTCTGATAGTGAAAAAAATCACTCTTTAGTAGCAGATTCAGCATAAATACGCTCTTCAGTCAGCTTCATCTTCTTTATAATCCTCTGGATTATAGTACCATCCTGAGCTGAAATCGTTAGCTTTCGGCAATCCATTCAAGGGAAAGTGGTAACTGAACAATCATGATGGTTTACTATAAAAGCACATGCTTTCAAACTGATGGGCCTTTTCTGCAGGTTTTTAAAGTGATGTTTAGATCTTTAGGTTTATAGTCCCATTGAAACAATGCACTATTAATACATCTTTATAAAATATGATAGATATATGTTTTTAATCTAAATGTCTGTAATAATATTTTGAGTAAAAATTCCTTTAAGAAGTTTCTATCACTTCATCTTTTTTTTTTTTTTTTTTTTTTTTTGCGGTATGCGGGCCTCTCTCTGTTATGGCCTCTACCGTTGCGGAGCACAGGCTCCAGACGCGCAGGCTCAGCGGCCATGGCTCACGGGCCCAGCCGCTCCGCGGCATGTGGGATCTTCCCGGACCGTGGCACGACCCCGTGTTCCCTGCATCGGCAGGCGGACTCTCAACCACTGCGCTACCAGGGAAGCCCACTTCATCATTTTTTAAGCATACATATAGTAAGCACTCAAAAATAGTCTTGAGCTTTTTGAGTTGAAGTTTTAAGGATAACAAGTTCTTGGAGATTTTTTTCTGATTTAAGTTAGGGTGGCTGGCTGGTATTCATTGACAGTTTGTATCTTCTCTATATATACAACAGCAGTTGAAATCTTTTTTGTTTTGTTTGGTTGTTTTTAATAAATTCTAGAAAAAAACAGCCTGGACAAATCTTAAAATCTTATTTTTTTAAAGCACTCATTGATTACATTTCAATTTATTACCATATAATAATTTTTAAAATAAATTATACGTGATCATTTGGTTACTACTTTTCTTTTGACTGGATTACCAAAAACTATAGATTTCAGCATGAGATGGTACTATAATCCAGCCTATTTTATTTTATTTATTTATTTTTGCGGTATGCGGGCCTCTCACTGTTGTGGCCTCTCCCGTTGAGGAGCACAGGCTCCGGACGCGCGGGCTCAGCGTCCATGGCTCACGGGCCCAGTCGCTCCGTGGCATGTGGGATTCTCCCGGACCGGGGCACGAACCTGCGCCTCCTGCATTGGCAGGCGGACTCTCAACCACTGCGCCACGAGGGAAGCCCCAGCCTATTTTAAAGAGGATTAAGCCAACTGGAGAGTGTATTTATGCAAACCGGTTTTAACAGATCACAATTCTTTTTTGCTCTTAAATCTTGTAATGAGCATAAAAGAGTCAAATAACTGGGTTATTTTTACTTTCAAGTTCAAAAAAATCAGGGCAAGCAGGTGTAGAAAAAATGAGCATGTCCAATCTATTTGAAGTCTTTATATGGATTCAAAGCTCATCAGCAAAACATTCTTGAGGCCTCTATTTCAGCAGGGCATTTGTTATTCTAATAAAACAACAATAATAAAATGAAGAGCCAGTGAATTAGGGAAGGTGTATTATGTCCATCAAACTTTAAAATATGACAGAATGCATTTTTTTATTGACAAAGGCAGGTACAATCACATGCCTTCACATCTATTCATAATGATTTAGAGTAGCATGTCAGTCCTATTTACACTCAGCATAATTCATATTCCACTTCAAGGAATAATTTAATGCTTCATTATATTACTTATGTTATTAGAAAAGAAGAAGAATTATGAATGAGTACAAAATCACCTGCCAGTATAAACTGCTAGAGTGAAATGAAGAGAAACATTTATTATGCTAATATTATATATACTTTCAAATCTGTAGACTCATGCTTTCCTTGCCAAGAAATTCATATTGAATCATAAGAAATGCAACAGACTAATACCTGTGGCAGTAACCTTTGATGTTAATGAGGGAACTGGCAGTCATATAAAATCAGATGGATCACAGAAAATACAGTTTCAAGAAAGTACACATTGGCTAGCAGTTTGATATTTCTTCTCTTCCTCCATGAAAATTATATGCATGAAAGGATTTTTTAAAAAATCAACATTTTAATTAAAAAGTTGCACAGGCAGACTTTTGAAACTATACCTTAAAGTAGTTGCCTTCTTTTTGCAATGACAGTAAAAGTGATTCACTTTAGCCTTGGTACTCCCTGAGAAAAAGCAAGGTCTCTAACAAAAAAGCACTTCATGAGGAAAAAAGAAAAGAATCCACACTCATATCCATCATTAATTTATTGCATAAGCCTTAACTGAGGGCCTTTTATGTGTCAGGCACTATGCTAGGTGCTGGTGACATGGTGACAGGCAGAATAGACATCCTTTTTTTGTATGGAGAAGAAAGTCTATTGCATATAACAGAGTTTGTATGAAAAATCACACCAATTCCATATCACTGGATGTTGTGATTGGTGCTAAGAAAGGAAAGGATAGGGTGCTAGGAGAGAGTTTAATTTATATTGGTTGGTCAAATATGCCTTTTAAAGAAGTAACAATTAACTGGGATCTGAAGGATTCATGCCATGCCAGTTTTTCATTTGGTTACAAGGTTATTGGAAAAAAATTGTATGTCAGTCTCAAGTTTAGCAGATCCAAATCCATTTATAGTGCTGGGGTTGTAAGATGAGTATATTAAAAAGCTATAGCTTAAAATAAAAGAAAAAGCTATTATAAATATTTCTCAAAGAAAACTAGACGACATTAAATTATACCATGTTAGGGCTTGCTTTATTGTTGAACAATCTCAAGATTCCATAGAATGTCTGAGGTAGAATTCTAATACTTAATAAATAGACTCCCTTCTGTGGGCACCATTTATTTTTATTTTTTTATTTTTTTAAACATCTTTATTGGAATATAATTGCTTTACAATGGTGTGTTAGTTTCTGCTTTACAACAAAATGAATCAGTTATATATATACATATGTTCCCATATCTCTTCCCTCTTGCATCTCTCTCCCTCCCACCCTCCCTATCCCACCCCTCCAGGTGGTCACAAAGCACCGAGCTGATCTCCCTGTGCTATGTGGCTGCTTCCCACTAGCTATCTACCTTACATTTGGTAGTGTATATATGTCCATGCCTCTCTCTCGCTTTGTCACAGCTTACCATTCCCCCTCCCCATATCCTCAAGTCCATTCTCTAGTAGATCTGTGTTTTTATTCCTGTTTTACCCCTAGGTTCTTCATGACATTTTTTTTCTTAAATTCCATATATATGTGTTAGCATACGGTATTTGTCTCTCTCTTTCTGACTTACTTCACTCTGTATGACAGACTCTAGGTCTATCCACCTCATTAGAAATAGCTCAATTTCGTTTCTTTTTATGGCTGAGTAATATTCCATTGTATATATGTGCCACATCTTCTTTATCCATTCATCCGATGATGGACACTTAGGTTGTTTCCATCTCCGGGCTATTGTAAATAGTGCTGCAATGAGCATTTTGGTACATGACACTTCTGAATTATGGTTTTCTCAGGGTATATGCCCAGTAGTGGAATTGCTGGGTCATATGGTAGTTCTATTTGTAGTTTTTTAAGGAAACTCCATACTGTTCTCCACAGTGGCTGTATCAATTTACATTCCCACCAACAGTGCAAGAGGGTTCCCTTTTCTCCACACCCTCTCCAGCATTTATTGTTTCTAGATTTTTTGATGATGGCCATTCTGACTGGTGTGAGATGATATCTCATTGTAGTTTTGATTTGCATTTCTCTAATGATTAGTGATGTTGAGCATTCTTTCATGTGTTTGTTGGCAGTCTGTATATCTTCTTTGGAGAAAGTCTATTTAGGTCTTCTGCCCATTTTTGGATTGGGTTGTTTGTTTTCTTGTTATTAAGCTGCATGAGCTGCTTATAAATTTTGGAGATTAATCCTTTGTCAGTTGCTTCATTTGCAAATATTTTCTCCCATTCTGAGGGTTGTCTTTTCGTCTTGTTTATGGTTTCCTTTGCTGTGCAAAAGCTTTGAAGTTTCATTAGGTCCCATTTGTTTATTTTTGTTTTTATTTCCATATCTCTAGGATGTGGGTCAAAAAGGATCTTGCTGTGATTTATGTCATAGAGTGTCCTGCCTATGTTTTCCTTTAAGAGTTTGATAGTTTCTGGCCTTACATTTAGGTCTTTAATCCATTTTGAGCTTATTTTTGTGTATGGTGTTAGGGAGTGATCTAATCTCATACTTTTACATGTACCTGTCCAGTTTTCCCAGCACCACTTATTGAAGGGGCTGTCCTTTCTCCACTGTACATTCCTGCATCCTTTATCAAAGATAAGGTGACCATATGTGTGTGGGTTTATCTCTGGGCTTTCTATCCTGTTCCATTGATCTATCTTTCTGTTTTTGTGTCAGTACCATACTGTCTTGATTAGTGTAGCTTTGTAGTATAGTCTGAAGTCAGGGAGCCTGATTCCTTCAGCTCCGTTTTTTGTTCTCAAGATTGCTTTGGCTATTCGGGGCCTTTTGTGTTTCCATACAAATTGTGAAATTTTTTGTTCTAGTTCTGTGAAAAATGCCAGTCATAGTTTGATAGGGATTGCATTGAATTTGTAGATTGCTTTGGATAGTAGAGTCATTTTCACAATGTTGATTCTTCCAATCCAAGAACATGGTACATCTCTCCATCTACTTGTATCATCTTTAATTTCTTTCATCAGTGTCTTATAATTTTCTGCACACAGGTCTTTTGTCTCCTTAGGTAGATTTATTTCTAGATTTTTTTATTCTTTTTGTTGCAATGGTAAATGGGGGTGTTTTCTTGATTTCACTTTCTGATTTTTCATCATTAGTGTATAGGAATACCAGCGATTTCTGTGCATTAATTTTGTATCCTGCTACTTTTCCAAATTCATTGATTAGCTCTAGGAGTTTTCTGGTAGCATCTTTAGGATTCTCTATGTATAGTATCATGTCGTCTGCAAATAGTGACAGCTTTACTTCTTCTTTTCCGATTTGGATTCCTTTTATTTCCTTTTCTTCTCTGATTGCTGTGGCTAAAACTTCCAAATCTATGTTGAATAAGAGTGGTGAGAGTGGGCAACCTTGTCTTATTCCTGATCTTGGTGGAAATGCTATCAGTTTTTCACCATTGAGGACGATGTTGGCTGTGGGTTTGTCATATATGGCCTTTATTATGTTGAGGAAAGTTCCCTCTATGCCTACTTTCTGCAGGGTTTTTATCATAAATGGGTGTTGAATTTTTTCAAAAGCTTTTTCTGCATCTATTGAGATGATCATATGGTTTTTCTCCTTAAATTTGTTAATATGGTTTATCATATTGATTGATTTGCATATATTGAAGAATCCTTGCATTCCTGGGATAAACCCCACTTGATCATGGTGTATGATCCATTTAATGTTCTGTTGGATTCTGTTTGCTAGTATTTTCTTGAGGATTTTTGAATCTATGTTCATCAGTGATATTGGCCTGTAGTTTTCTTTCTTTGTGACATCCTTGTCTGGTTTTGGTATCAGGGTGACGGTGGCCTCGTAGAATGAGTTTGGGAATATTCCTCCCTCTGCTATATTTTGGAAGAGTTTGAGAAGGATAGGTGTTAGCTCTTTTCTAAATGTTTGATAGAATTTGCCTGTGAAGCCATCTGGTCCTGGGCTTTTGTTTGTTGGAAGATTTTTAATCACAGTTTCAATTTCAGTGCTTGTGATTGGTCTGTTCATATTTTCTATTTCTTCCTGATTCAGTCTTGGCAGTTGTGCCTTTCTAAGAATTTGTCCATTTCTTCCATGTTGTCCATTTTATTGGCATAGAGGTGCTTGTAGTAATCTCTCATGATCTTTTGTATTTCTGCAGTGTCTGTTGTTACTTCTCCTTTTTCATTTCTAATTCTACTGTTTTGAGTCTTCTCCCTTTTTTTCTTGATGAGTCTGGCTAATGGTTTATCAATTTTGTTTATCTTCTCAAAGAACCAGCTTTTAGTTTTATTGATCTTTACTATCGTTTCCTTCATTTCTTTTTCATTTATTTCTGATCTGATTTTTATGATTTCTTTCCTTCTGCTAACTTTGGGGTTTTTTTGTTCTTCTTTCTCTAATTGCTTTAGGTGCAAGGTTAGGTTGTTTATTCGAGATGTTTCCTGTTTCTTAAGGTGAGCTTGTATTGCTCTAAACTTCCCTCTTAGAACTGCTTTTGCTGCCTCCCATAGGTTTTGGGTCATCGTGTCTCCGTTGTCATTTGTTTCTAGGTATTTTTTATTTCCTCTTTGATTTCTTCAGTGATCACTTCGTTATTAAGTAGTGTGTTGTTTAGCCTCCATGTGTTTGTATTTCTCACAGGTCTTTTTCTGTAATTGATATCTAGTCTCATAGCGTTGTGGTTGGAAAAGGTACTTGATACAGTTACAATTTTCTTAAATTTACCAAGGCTTGATTTGTGACCCAAGACATATCTATCCTGGAGAATGTTCCATGAGCACTAGAGAAAAATGTGTATTCTGTTGTTTTTGGATGGAATGTCCTATAAATATCAATTAAGTCCATCTTGTTTAATGTATCATTTAAAGCTTGTGTTTCCTTATTTAGTTTAATTTTGGGTGATCTGTCCATTGCTGAAAGTGAGGTGTTAAATTCCCCTACTATGAATGTGTTACTGTCGATTTCCCCTTTTATGGCTGTTAGTATTTGCCTTATGTATTGTGGTGCTTCTATGTTGGGTGCATAAATATTTACAATTGTTATATCTTCTTCTTGGATCGATCCCTTGATCATTATGTAGTGTCCTTCTTTGTCTCTTATAATAGTCTTTGTTTTAAAGTCTATTTTGTCTGATATGAGAATTGCTACTCCAGCTTTCTTTTGGTTTCCGTTTGCATGAAATATCTTTTTCCATCCCCTTACTTTCAGTCTGTATGTGTCTCTAGGTCTGAAGTGGGTGTCTTGTAGACAGCAAATATATGGGTCCTTTTTTTGTATGCATTCAGCCAATCTGTGTCTTTTGGTAGGAGCATTTAGTCCATTTACATTTAAGGTAAATATCGATATGTATGTTCCTATTCCCATTTTCTTAATTGTTTTGGGTTCGTTATTGTAGATCTTTTCCTTCTCTTGTGTTTCTTGCCTAGAAAAGTTCCTTTAGCAGTTGTTGTAAAGCTGGTTTGGTGGTGCTGAACTCTCTCAGCTTTTGCTTGTCTGTAAAGCTTTTAATTTCTCCATCAAATCTGAATGAGATCCTTGCTGGCTTGTGGGCACCTTTTATTTTGGGCAATACACATCTGCCATCTAGTGACTACCACAATAACTACTAAAAACGTCATTTATATTGGTAGGCCGTATGGTGGTTTTTACACAGAATAAAATGCTCCCACCTAAATACAACAATCTACGTATTGAATTCCTAATCCTCTTTCTTTACATGAAAAGTAATTCCATGTGCACATGGCAAAAATACTAATATAAAAGGAGAATAGGATAAGTTACTATTAAAAATAAAAGAGCTCACTTCAAATGTTATCTCATCCCAATTTTCATAGATCAATTTTGCAGATCACCAAAATTACAAATGGGTTTCCAAAAATGGAAACAGAAGTGACTGGTTTTCCCAATTTGGCTAAAAAAAGTTTTGCCCTAAATTTAGTAGGTTAAAGCAATCTTTTCTTTTTATGAAATAGAAAATAACATCATTTATTGCACATAGTAAGAATTCTCTTTTGTGAAACTGTGTATGTGTGTGTTCCGAGTTTCACACTACAATGTATTTCAATACTATGGATATCAATCAAAAATTTTTGAAAGGCACTAGAAGGCTTTCCATGATAATGGGTTTGCATGGTAGGCAAATCTTTTAGAATGACCTCAGTGACACCCACCCTTGCATAATCCCCTCCTTTTTAGTGTGACCTGAACATGTAAATATGAGATATTACTTCCATGAGTTTGTTGCTTTATACGGCAAGAGATATTATCCAGGTGGACCTAATCTCATCCTATTAGTGCTTTATAAGTTGATAATTTTCTCTAGTTTGTAAGTGAAGAGAATTGAAGCATGAAAAGGATTCTATATGCAGTTGCTGGCTTTGAAGATAGAGAGGGCCATGTGAAAATGAATGTGGGTTTCCTCGAGGAGCAGAGAGTGGCTTACAGTTGGCAGCCAGCAAGAAAATAGGGATTACAGTCGTACAGCCCTAAGGAACTGGATTCTGCCAACAACCTGAATGAGTCTGGAAGCAGATTCTTCTCCAGAGCTTCCCGATAAGAGCTCATCCCAGCAGACACATGGACTTCAGCCTTTTGAGAACTTAAGCAGAGAATACAGGGGAGGTCCCTGGACTTCTGCCCTACAAAGCTGTGAACTAATAAATGGGTATGGTTTTAAACCACTAGGTTTTTGGTAATTTGTTACACAGCAATAGAAAACATACAATTAATCAATACAGTTAATATAAGAGGCATGGGGAAAATGTTCAGTTATTATAGGGGCAGAGACATGAGCAAATAGAATCAAAGTGTGAGGAGTAGGAATGATTGTGATATATCAGGAAAGGTAGAAGAGTGAGGGCGATGGCATGGGCAAAAAGTAGAGTCTCAGAAAACTGACTAGAAGAGAATAGAGGCAAGGAACAGAATAATCACAAGATGTAGCAGGCGAAGTCTTGTTCTCCTTGTTAGGTAAATGGGTTTAAAACCTTTACATTTTAATTTATTTAACTCATTTTTTCTGGCATTCTCCTTGATAGAAATGGGAAAATCAGGCTCAAAATGGGAAAAAATTAGAAGTTGTACATTGTCACAATCCATCTTAATAGAGAAGCTTTATTAGATTTGAACAAGCATGAATAAGAATTGAATTAAATTTATGCCAAAAAAAGCAGAAGGCACTTTATTTGGATTGATGTGGACTAAGAAATCAAGTGATCAAGTCAGTACATTGTTAGATTAGTGGCACAAAAGGAAACGGAAACATTGAAAAGCTTTGCTTGCTTAATATACAGAATCAGGTAAAAGACTGATGGCTCCAAAGCAAGTAAATGGGAAATTGATCGCATATTGCATAGAGTGATATTCCTCTGAGACTTTGGATAACAAATATAACCTACTTCAGGAAAGATTCCCAGAATTTAAAACTCAGAGCTGTCAGATCATGAAAAGAAAAATTCCGAATAGGCTGTAATTGTTATTGAAACACTGAGGCAATTAAAATCTTAAATGTGAGGAAAGGCAAAGAGATGATGGCTTCCCAGGAGAATGCCATAAAACTTTAACTATCTCCTGTGCTCTAAACTGCTCAGAGAACTAGCAGGATTATTAAGTTTTTAATTCCTTTCCCCACAGTGAAACCTCATAGAAATCCATTAATAAGCAACTACTATGAACAAGACATTATTTTCTTCTCCTTAGGGTTTATATAATAAGAGGGCAAATGCTAAGCCCACAGAGAATTCATGCTCTAAGGAAACAGAAGAACGATGAACAAGAAGAATGATCAACACTGTATAGTTTTATCAGTAATCATCAAATCCTTTTCCTCTTGTGTCACAAATCTTTAAGAGTCCAAAACAATGAAAATAAAACCACTCTCAACTTGAACTTAAGATAAATGAAAAAAAAAACCTGTTATGGATGTACTTTCATTCAGTTTTGCACCTGTAACTGCTATTACAGTCCATCTTTATGGATTCTTGGCATTGTATCAGTGTTTCTAAACTTATTTTCCACCCGCAAATGGTATAGGTAAATGCTACACTTAATTTCATGATTTTCAGTAGCATATGTAAGATTTCTTTTTTCTTCTGCAAATACTTACTGGTTTCTCAGTAAATTAGAAACGTCATCTTAGTAGGTGCTATTGATTAGATACAGATTTTATTTCCAAGTACAGGTGAAAAGAAGAAGGGTAAAGCAGATACAGGTATACCCTAGAAGTCACTATACTGCAAATGATGATGGGTGACCTGACTGTTGTAGTTAACAAGAGGTACCAGTGAATCATATTTTATCTCAGCTTTTAGAAAATGGACGTATTTCAGTTTTTTCTAGTGAGCTTAGGGTGTGGTCTTACTTGAAGTCAGGGAGAAGGACTAATGCTTATATAATCTTGTTCAACACTGTATGAAGTATGCTCCATTATATGCCTTTGAAGAATTGACTTGAAAGCATGCTACTTGAACAAAATTGTTTCGTTAGTGACATTCGTTTGTTTCCTAGTGTGAATATATGATTTCTGATGTTAATGAAAAGAGGAAAGTTTGCTAAATCAACTCTTAAGATATAATTAAATGACACTAAGCTTCACTGCAGCTCATCATTATTATTATCATGGTGCATTTATCTGGCACTTCTTATTTGCAATGTGCAAAACAAATGCACTCATATTAACTCTCCTACTGGGTTTGGGGAGTCAGGGTGAACACATAACTCTATTGTTCAATTAACCAAGTTGAAAAGTTTACAAACCCTCGGAGGAATTATTTGTTCACTATAGCACTGGTGGTTCCCAACTAGTGTTTACTATTGACTGGGACAAAACTTAATTTTTGTAATTCTGCTATTAAAAATTCATAGCTCTTCAATATTTGTCAGTGAATAAAGATCATGGTGCTAGGAATTATATAATACAATATTTTAAAATGACTTCCTTGTGTTTATTACAATGAACTTGTGGAGGTAAAGGGAGAGAAACATGATGAGGTTGAAGATAATTGATTTTGAGATAGAGCAGTAGGACAGTGAGCTGATTATTTAGGAAACATAGATATTCAGCATTAGGAAAGTTAAAGAGCTTTCTTTCTCTGTTGTCTCTTGTCCCCACTCACACACAAACAAACATATTTTAAATCTTACCTAAGGAATCTGAGTCTATAGTATCAAAAACAAAACAAAACCCAGAACTAGGCCTATGTTCCCATCACACAATTATTGGCATATTTTCTTTTTCGTGGTTCACTTTAGGAGTTCTAATGCAACTAAAAGATAGTTTCTATTTAAAATTTCCCCATCAAATAATCGTTTTCATTGTTAAAAACATATGAAATTTCTAAGGGCATTAATAACTCAAATAATTGCTTTGTATGACAAACTTCCCTTAGGGGATGATATTGCAGACAGGAAACTCTTAGTTTTAACAGGCCAAAAGATACAATCTTCTAGATAACAAGCCTAAAGAGAGGCAAGGTATCAATAATCCTTGCCTTTAAACTTTAAAGCTTTAGTGGGAAGCTGTGAAATTAACTGAAAATATTAAAATAAGAAATACTTCAAGCTTTTCTATCCCTCTGCAACCCCTCATTCCCAGGATCCAGCAGTAATTTCTAAATTATTGGTTAGAAATACAGAGGACGTTGTGCTACTAGTGAGGTTTGAAAGAGAATCTATAAAGCAAAGGAGAACAAAAACACTTCTTTGAACACAGTATAATCCTAGCAGTCCTAGAAAGCATAAACATAACAGATATTACAGAATATATTTGAGAAAAATCAAATTAATAGATAGTTCTAGCTAGAATAAGTATTCCTTGTTTTAGTGTGCTAGGGATAATTAAAAGAAACCCTCCCAGCAGCCATAAGGTCTCAGGTAAAGGAATATTTTGTCTCTGCACTGAGTTTATGCAATATTTAATCAATCATTAAAAATATGCTTAAATTATGTTGCCTTATTAGTTTAAATTTTTTATTTTGCCTTCCTGGTGCTCTAAGTGTTATCTGGGAAGGCACCATAATCTTTTCAGTGCTTAGAGTCTTTAAAATCTTACTTTGGCTTGACCTGGATGTAACTGGAGTTGTGGAGGACACTGATGTCTACTGTTGGTACCAGGAATTCGGAGATTCTTGAAAGTAATTTAACAATGATTTTCTCACTGAAACTTTGTGGTTGCACCCACAGGGTCACTTTCCATATTGGGTTTTATGGTTATTGTCTCAAAAAATAAAAGGAGAGTAAAAAAAGAAGCGGGTCATGGTCTAAGAATTGCTGATGACTTGGGGCAGTATTTAAAAAAATCAACTCTCATTGAATACCCTTAGATTTCTTTGGGAAATTCTGTCTCCAGTTTTGATGAATTTTCTTTGTTTTGTTTTATTTTTTAACCTTCCATTTTAGCCAACTTTTATTACAAAGATGGGAGAGCATAATCTAAGAAGATAGGCAATGTTGGTTTTAAACCGACCATGGGAATGAATGCAGAATAATATGACTACTACTACTATTACTACTAAGATGTTCTTGAATACTAGGAATATAATATATTTTCAGACAAATTTATAACTGCCCCATATTTTTCCTCCATACTGAATATGAATTTTTAACGAAAAATCATGACTTGGAAGAGAAAGTCTGATTTCCAAAGTTCTCATGAAATATATGAGCAGTCTTCTGTGAAGTCACTGTATTGATAACTTATTTTTATTTTTTATATTTATTTATTTATTTATGTATTTTTGGCTGCATTGGGTCTTCATTGCTGTGCACGGGCTTTTTCTAGTTGTGGCGATTGGGGGCTACTTTTTGTTGTGGTACCTGTGCTTCTCATTGCGTGGCTTCTCTTGTTGTGGAGCATGGGGTCTAGGCACGCGGGCTTCAGTAGTTGTAGCACGTGGGCTCAGTAGTTGTGGTTCACGGGCTCTAGAGCACAGGCTCAGTAGTTGTGGCACATGGGCTTAGTTGCTCCGGGGCATGTGGGATCTTCCTGGACCAGGGCTCGAACCCACGTCCCCTGCATTGGCAGGCGGATTCTTAACCACTGTGCCACCAGGGAAGTCCTTGATTACTTATTTTTAATCTACCATATCGATTTAAGAATGAGGAGTCCAAATATGAATAAAAGATTAGTTTGGGAAGCTTCGTTTTTCTTATCCGGAATTATCTTACTAGTACAAATCACCCTGATAAATCATCTTAAATTAACTGGTGACATTAAGTAATCTGAAGCACATGTGCAAGTATTTTGACTGCATCCTTATTCAAATACACAATTTAACAAAAAATATGTTTGGTGAAGAATACTGACATTGAACTGTAATGCCAACTTTAGGTAGACTAGAGAAACTATTTAAGCTTGTTCTAACATTACCTTATTAGATATATAAAATAATACTCTCAAAAGCACACAGATAACAATGTCTGATACTTTCTGCTCATCTTTTCCAGGAACGCTTTTCAAAGGCTTGTTTTCAAAGATCATAATGTTATTAGAGGAAGTTTAAAAGGCTACTTAGAGAATACCATGTTAACATTCAACACAATGAAGCACTGACTGACAACAAATGATCTTATCATTCCTCATTGTGTCCTCTGTCAAGTGCCTTGATTTGCCCAATATATGAAACATAGATAATACCTATTTTGTCCAAAGATTAAAAGCTGGAAAAACAATTTCAAGAAGCCATTTTTAACATTACAAATACCAATTCTTAATATTGCAGAAAATAATTAATATAATTTTGTAAAGGAAACAAATTATTCACAAAAATGTTCATACCAACAAGCTCACTCAATTCATTGTTTGCTATGTGCCAGGCACATCATGGCAGACATCTGGGGACCAACAAATAAATAAAACACAGTCCTTATCAACAAAGGGTTCATAATCTTGTACGAAAAATTCACAGCAAAGATCGCTTATCTTTGCTGATACTTGCTCAGCTGAATTATTTTCTCCACAAATTTAAGACTTTTTGAGTGTCCTCAGAAAACACAGAGCTTAGAAAAGTGAATGTTGAATATACTCAGGGCAAATAACGTGAGGGGAGGAAGTCACTGGATTGCTGCCTAGAAGATGCACTGAGTTCAGAATATGTTATTCATCATGGCTAAGCAAGTTAGAATGGGGATGAGAAAGTAAATAAATGAAGTAATAGACAAAGCACCTGGCAGAGTCCATAGTAAAGATATGATTCTCAAAATATTCAATGTAAAGTGACAATTGTAGAAGACTACATTGTTAGTTAAACCAGGGGGTCAAGAACAACCTAAGATTATTCCTCAACTAGAATTTTGAGACTCATTAAGGCTTTGCAAATAATCTAAGGACTCAACATTCAGAGATATAAAACTATTTCTTACAAACGAAACAGTTAAAATGATAGCTGTATTTTTTTTCATTTGTTCCTACAAAAAGTCATCCATAAAGAAAATTCTCTTAATAGCTTAAAATGAAGCCTGCAGTCAACTGAATGCACCAATTTTCAGAAAATATGTAATGATGTACATAAATCACAGATGCTATCATTTTGAATGCGTTACTTCCCAGGAAGCTGCTCAAGGAAGAGTAATAAATGTGACTATTACTGAATATTAGTCTCATAAAAACACATAAAATTATAAAAATAATTTTTTGTATTAAGAAAGAAATGTTCTGCTCTGATAATGTTCATTTATTTGTATGCTTACAAAAAAAATCTCCCATTAGTTAATGCTGACATCAGAGCTTATATGATACATGTGCTTGAATTATTCTGCAAACCACACACATTTTTCTCCTTCAAATGAGATTCTACTATCTTTGTTTTGGAAACATGTTAGAGGTCAGCACTATCTTAATAGGGGGAGAGTTCCTTAATTACATCCTGGAGGAAAATCCAAAATCTAGATCCTGAGTTGAAACATTGACCATTTTATTAGTATCAAATATGCTCCTGATTTCATCATAAAACTGCACAACATTCCTTCCAGGATCAATCAGAAGTCCACTTATACAAGGAAAGACATTATCATTTGTACAAGGGACATTTTAGAAATGATTACAGTTTCATAAATATTGAGATAATACAAAAATCTGAGCATATACATTAGATACATATATCTAAAGGTATATTTGGATAATTGAAATAAATTTTGTTTATTCAATGTGCCAAATAAATACTCCACCTGTATAGAAAGCAACTCATAATAATAAGAAAAATCTCCCAAAGTAGCATGAATAATCCAAATAATTGTGATTTTATTTCATGATGGAAAAATTTAGATCCTTGGTAAACATAGCAAGAGAGATATGTTGAATTGGATCAAAAGTGACGGAGAAAGAAAACTACATTTGCTGAGAAAATGAATTATTTCAACAAGTAGCAAATTATTACATCCAGAAATTAATCACCTTGCTGACTACATGATTCCCTATCTGTGTATTTCTCATAAATCATCTTGAGTTGACTATGATTTCTAAAGTGACTAATTTGGGAGATGGCCTAAAAAGAATGAAAAAGGGATGGAAGTAAATTAAAAATGACTGGGCTAGACTAGGTTTATGAAAAAACAGAATAGATGGGGTAGTTAAGCATGCAAAATTGTGTTCAGTAGGCAATAATATTTTCCTCTGATCTTTCTGTATACTTTTTGTTGGACATTTCTACCCTAAAACTGTCCAATGAATATTTAGTCATGGAATGAAATAAACTGAGCTTGGAACACATGTAATCCATGGTTTTATAAAGCCCAAGCAGATGGAATTTATTTTGGGTGTCTATAATAATAAAGAAATTCTATGTAAAACACCTGGATTTCACCATGTGGAAATTGCTAATAAATGGAAGCCAAGAAAAAATTATAGAATAAAATAAATTATTCCTCAAGCTTTCAAGAGTGAAGGAAAATAAATAATTTCATGAATTATCTTATGATTTTTTTCTTTAGATGAGAAACGTGAGGTTGCCAAGGAAAAGGTAGGTGGAGTAATTTCAAAATCTGAGACAGAGAGAACCAAAGATATTCCTTGTTAAAACTTTCAGAAAAAAATGCAGTACATTTTGATTGCTAATTACAACCATGTTTTGACACAAAATAACATTTTCTTTTTTTCTAGCATTTTGCTTGGTCATACTATTATTTGCCTACTTTTTCATAGGTAGAAAAAAATGACTAAGCTTCAGACATAAGGCATTTCAAACTGTACCAAAGAATAATATGTTCTCATTATGATTCTCTTTTCTCCCTGTTTTTATTTTTAATAAAGGGTAACACTATCTACCCTTATTGCCAACCTCAAACATTCATCTTAGTATCTCATGGTGGGGGAAAAATGGCTAATTGATAACAGTGAATAACTAAGGCATGAAAAATGTTTACATTTGTCAAATTATAACTAAATATTTTGATGAATTCATCCCAATTTCTTCTGGCACTTTCATCCGCATTAGTCAGGATGGCACTAACAAAAGACTTCACTTGGGGCTAGAATGAATGGAAAGTTGCTGGCCTTGATAGCTTCTGTTTTTATTACTCATAGACACCAAAAACAGCATTTTTCTTCAAAAAGAAGGAGGCCCAAGCAAGTCCATCAGAGATACTTTTAAATAATCCATGGATGTCATTTTAAATAAGGGAGAGTTGCACATCTCTAGATTAGGTAATAATTTCTGTTCTTCCATAGCATTTATTTTGTGGATATCTTTGGGGTAGTGGTTATTCTTCCTTTTCTAAACGTCTCCTTCACTCCAGTGGAAATATTTAGGGTCTAAGTCAGTAGTTTTTGACTGAGAGTGATTTTGCACCTCAGGAGACTTCTGGCAATGTCGAGTCATTTTTGATTGTCATAATTGGAAGAATGTTGCTACTGGCATCTAGTGGAGAAAGGCTGGGGATGCTGCAAAACTACCTGCAATGCATAGGACAGCTCCCACAACAAAGAATTATTTGGCCCAAAATGTCAATAATGCCGAGGTTGGGAAACTCTGGTCTAGCTGTACCTTGCCAGGGATTTAGTCCTTTTTTATTTATAGTAATTCTTTAGCAAGAGACTTTAGGCTTCTGTATTCAGTGGTATATATTTCACATATATCAGCTCTTTATAATCTATTTGCCATTATCATCTTTTAAAAAGCAGGAAGTCCTGGGACATTTTACATAGAAGTCTCATACTAGTCATCTAAAGCTAATTTATATTTCTCAGTATGGATGTGCTTCTCTTTCATGACTCATTATATATGCCTCTAATTATTCTTCAAATGATGCCGTTTTATTCCTAACATTCATCATGAACACTAGATTAAATACAACGTTCTGTTAGCCCACTAGCATTTCAAAATATGGTGGCCAATGCACTAATCTCTTGATTATGTTTAACAACATAGAGCAATCTAGCAGACAATCATCTACTGAAGCCTCCTCACCCAAGCAGTCATTTATTTTTTAAAAAATCCATTATCACATTTTTAATTCAATTTTTATTCTTCATTTTATTTAAGACATAGAACAAAATATAGCCTTTAGAGCACGTTGTTTCTTCAGATTAATTTTTCTAATTATAGCGTCAGTGCTGCATTAAACAATTCAAAAGCAAATTACAGTGGATAGTAACTAAAGTTTCAATTAAGGTACCATTCTCCAAATTAAACACTATTAGGTATATTTTAATCTGAATTTTAATATGCTAAGTCGACCAATTATGACAGTGATATGAGTGAGGTAGGACCCCATCCATTGTTAATCTTGTCTTGGATAGCAGCGCCTTAGCTGCTATTAGGACAGACTCTGTCTTTAATACAGATGCAAAAGCTGAAAGGGGTTGATACTTTGCTATCGTGATAGTACATTCAGTAAATCTAACTTTCTTTACCATTTAGTCTGTTTTTTTTTTTTACATCTTTATTGGAGTATAATTGCTTTACAATGGTGTGTTAGTTTCTGCTTTATAACAAAGTGAATCAGTTATACATATACATATGTTCCCGTATCTCTTCCCCCTTGCATACCATTTAGTCTTCAGTGGAGAGAATAAAGTCCCCTTAGGTATAATGGGCTCCAGGGATCTTAAACCACAGTTTAGCTTTAGCAATTGTGATTCATGATTCAACCATATTTTAAAAATGACTATTTTCTTCATGTGTTTTTTTCTTGTAGTCAGGTTAATTCACTGATCTTAAGTGAACATTAAGTGGATTATATCAAATTAGGTTTTTCACAGCCAGTAGCATTGGAAAATTTCAATTTCAATATTCTGTGTAGAATTACAGAAACTGAGAATTTTGAAACGTAAGAGAGTTCTTTGGATATAGAGGCAGTCTCAAGAAATATTTGTTGAATAAGTTTTCTGTAAACCACTGGCTTTCAAGAAAAGCAAGTTATGTATTTTAAGATTGAAATGGACTAACATTGTTTGGTGTGCTAATTAAGCTTTCAAGTTTATCTTCTAGGCAGCATTTCTGCTGATGATCTTTTGTTGCAACACTTATAATACCTATATTATTTAGCACTTAGAAAGCTATTTTAAATTTGAAAGAAAAGTTTCACTGAAGGTTTATAGCATATACAAAACATGCCATATAGTATTTGGGTGACAAAAGAGGAGGCAGAAAGTTTAAAGAATATACCAACTCAGTTTATGATGCCCAAGCCACACACCTCTGGTTAATAAATGTATACAGACAAAAGATCTTACACTAAATTCTTAAATCTTTTAACCATATGTGATAACAAAAACTACTTAATTTTTGAAAAGAAAAAGTTAAGCATGCTTATCCCCTCTGGAAAAGTCCATAAGAACTGACATTTTCTATCTAGCTGGCTATAAGAACTCACTAATTGTTTTATAATGGACAGTGACTTACTTGAAGTCTTGCTGTGAAATAAGTACATAGAAATAAATACTTCTAAAATGTTCTACTTTCTTTTTGGCTGAAAAATGATAGTCTTCAGGAATGGTGCCTGATGAATATTAACATGATATTCTTGAAATAAAATGTATAACCTATAATTTACCAAACTTTTAGATCTGAGTGAAATGCTTTTTCTGGGACTACCTAATATTGGAAGCAAAAACTATATTATTGGAAACAATTATTGCCAATCAATTCTTCCTCCAAGAACAAATGTCTCAGTATAGTAATATGGAAATATAGGTCAATATTTTCTTTGGCTTTATGCTGTAATAAAGGAGATGCTAAAGTGAGGCAAAACACCTAGCCAAACTATAAATTAAAAAAAAAATCACAGTTCAGTTACCTGAGTTCATTCTTCTGTTTTAAAATGAGAATCATTTAATTCTTTAACACTTTCTGGTTAACCTAAACATCCTGAACTCAAAGAACTTTTTTCACCAAAAGAGACCTAAACATTTTAAACTCATTGTTGCATTCATTCCCATGAGATAATTAAACAGACAGGCTTGGGAATTCAATGAAGAGATTGGGAAAATGACAGTACAAAGATCCTCCATACATTAGTGGATCATTCCTGTACCATATCCCCAAACTCCTAACACCCCTAGAGTCACATTAGTGTACACCTGAAGTCCTCCAGTTCCTTCTCTCTAGCTAATTCCTTCCTACTTCATCTATGTACCTGCGGCACTAGGGATCCCTACTCTAAGCAGGAAAAGGGATCAGAAAGCAAACTATCAGGCTCAGAATCCTGTTTTCTTTTCTAAACTGACATTCTGGGATTTTGGACTCTTCCGCTGAATACTGTGGTCAGGTTTCTCCCATCCAATTCTACGTCTATTATCAAATGGCCCCAAACCTGATTTGCTCCTGACAATGGATGCCTCCGATTGTTTAACTCCACCTGCATTTCCCAGTTTTAAGACTTTTGTACAGATTGGGACTACAGATGCATTAGCTCCCTAGGCACAACTTTGATTTCTTGGCTCTCAAGTGCTTGATAGGCTTTTGATCTCTGGCATTATATGGGAAAGAAAGTTCTTATTTGCCGCTTGTGTCCAACTCTTTCCCTTCCTACTTGTCTAACTAGAACATATTACTGCCTGTAGAGCCAGCAGTAGGAACCCCAATTTCTTAATTCCTGTTTCATTTCTTCTTACATGAAAGGCACAAATACTGAAAAATTGATAGTCACTTCTCCTGAACGAGTTCGTTCTGTAAAAGATAGTAATTTACGAAAACGTAGTACTTCTCTTTTAGTGAAGAACATTTTTCTGTTGTTGCATTTCTTTTCCTCCTAATGTTTCAAGAATTCCAAGCTAGCAATGATGATATCAACAAGATATATAGATGCTATTTTTTGCTAACAAGTAGTAGCCATCTGGGACAAACACATTTTATGAAACAACCTATTTATTTGTACCAATACATTTGGAACTAATTTGTTTTTAACACGCAAAGATGCCAAAGTGAATCCAAACCATGTCTCAGATTATCAATGTAGGTATTTGACATTTGACATTAAATTCCTTAAGACAGAACCTGGCATAGAGTAGGAGTTTAGTAAATATCTGTTCAATGAAGAAACTATTGAAATTTCTCAAACTAGTTGAGATTTTCTCAAGAATTTATACAGAATTAAGGAGGCATGCAAGACAGAGAAAATACTTTAAAAAGAAAGAAATTTCAAATAATTGCTCAAAAATATGCCTTGTCAAAGATAAAGAGCTAACAAAAAAGCAAAGGGTTATATGATAAATGTGTAAGTTTTGGTTTTATACAGAAATGCTTTCTAACTCACATTTCTCATCAGTCTGTGCTAAAGCAAAATAAACTTAGTTTCAATGTTAAGTAGGCTATGTCACCACTATTGTTTTGTCACTTCTAACGTTCAGCGTGGGGCATTTGCTGGTGTGATTTCTATGTTACCTCAGTCCTGTGTATAAGACTGAAGAGCATATGCCTATTTCTAGTTCGCACACACTGGTTTGCCATTGATTTCCATGTAATTATAATTGATTTTCATATAATAATTTCCAAGGAGACCAAAGAAGGAAGTGTTCTAATATTTCCTTTAAAGAAAATTCCTTTCTTTCTCACTGTGTGGCCTTGTTCTACAAGGTACTTAGTCACTTTTAGCCTCAATTTCCTCTTCTATAATATGGAGGTAATAATAGCATCAATCTCGCTGGGTTGTTATGAGGATTGAGAATGATAGAAATTAAGATTATTATTGTTGTTAATATGATTGTGATGATAAAACATAAATAGTGATACCCATTCAAGGGATACCTGTTTAATGAGACAACTCGTGTCTATAAATAGGATGCAGTGTAGTGTCAAAAGGGGTCTCAGTCTAGGGTTCAGGCTATATGTTTTTCATAACACGGTAAACTTGCTAAATAATTTTAGACATTTTTTTTCCAGTATTGTATTAAAGTATTAATGTTTTCATCACAGAGAATAAGTAAAATATTGCATGCTTATTGTTTTTAATCTCTATTAACTGAGTTTTATTTTTATAATGCTCATCTCAAGCTAACCATCAAATGATATACAAAAGAGTACTTGCTCTATTATCCCAGAATCAATGACTGCCTTTTTAGTTACTAATTTACTCAGTATGGCATAAAGGAATCCTCTATGGTTCATCTATTTTTGTTTGTGAGTTGTTTCCCATAATGTAGTCTTTTAATTAAAGTTCTTTCTTTGTATTCCATTTTTTATATAGAACTCTTTTGTTAGGTCAGAAGAAGATGATACAGAAAAAAAGAAAAACATCTTACAGATATTGCAGCAGATGGAAAACAGTCAAGCAATCAAAATCAGGTAGTGCTAGTTTTCGTTTCTTTTAGGTATATTCTGGAGGAGAAAAGAAAAATGGAAAGGAAAACTGTCATGTACTACTGAATACCAGGCACTATGCTAGGAATGCCCACATGTCTAGATATTTAATTCTTGCCTTCAATTTGTAGAGGAAGAAATGGCTGAGTTGCAAATTGGAAATTCTTAACCAGATCTACATCTGTATCTCATAGAGTCAAGAAGTGTCATGATCATCTTTAGTGCTCTGAGGAAAAAAGGCTGCCTTTCTAGGGTGCTGCTAAGATATGCTGACCAAAATAATTCCTCACCCAGGAAACAGACTTTTCAAAATAGTGATAGACACAACAGATGCTTTAGTTGGAAATTACACAGAGTTGCAGCATTGCTGTTCTTATTATTTGAATAAAAAAATATGAAGTGCTGTCAAATTGATAACTTTTATAAATAGCGATTTTTTTTAAAAAAATGAGAGCTATCTTACAAGTGACAGGAAATGTTCCCAGTAATAACTGTAAACTTAATTTCACTTTAAAAAGTTACTGCATCACAAACCAAACCATATTGTACTTCACTTGAACTATTAAGTTACTAGTATCAGGACTAGTGTTGTATTGAAATTCCAGTGAAATCTAGTTTATAGTCTAATGTCTTTGTGTTGTTTTGGTTATAATGAATCATCTGATGTGTTACAACTCCTGAGGTCTCTTCCATTTTGGAGAAAATGTCTTTGCAGTCACACAGATATGGTAGTTGGGAACACCACAGTTACACAAGTGTTCCCAGTTTTCCATTTATTAATAAGCCTCTGGCCAGCCAAATTGTACTGACAAATGCAACTGAGTCAGAATTGTCCAACAAAAAGCCTATTTTACTAAATTAAAGTAAGGAAATATACTCATATCTCCTTATTTCAAGGAACTGAGTCATTTTGGAAGCCAAATTGATGTGACATTAACGAAAATAGAACCAGAATGACACTGTGTTAGCCTCAAAATGAACTTTCTATCCAGATTAAGTAGACCTTTCTTGGATCACACTCACACCCTAGAGGATAAATTTGTATGGCAAGGTACTATTGGGGAATATGAGACATTTGCCACCAAAAATCTTGCTTTTTAAAAATTGAACTCTCTCTCTTTCTCAGTGGCCAGACGTTTTTAAAAGTGCAGTTGTCTGAATTTTCCAAGCTTTTTAGAAAGGAAGCATTTGTAGAGATTTTCTCCTTTTAAAACCATTATTAAAAAATAATTGTCAGAAGTACCATTTGCCTCTGGTCTAGACTGAACCATTCTAATGCAAAGTAGACCTGGTTCAAACAAAATGCTACTAGGTTTGCTCTGATTCTACAAGGCTGTGGTCCTTTCCCTCTTCAGTATCTGGTTTTCTTGTGAATTTTTATCAGGACAGAAAACAAAGGTATCATTTTTTTTCTATTTTCAATCACTTGAATAAAAAAATCCATTGCTTCAGAAGAAGAGCTGATTAAAGCTCTAATGACTGATGTAATCTTTATCCAAGTTGTAGTTTCCTCAAAGACTCCACATTACCTTATGAAGAAGTACCATCCCCTTAAGACACTAATAGAAACTGGGCAAGTTCAGCAAACGTGGTTTGTGAGGACAGTATGGTGCCCACAACACATTAATAAAGGCTATTATTTAAGCCCTTTATGGTTGTTTCATAGATTTTGTACAATAAAATTTGGTTATTGGAAATTAATAGTTATGTACCATTTTTTATAAGTGCTTACTTTAACTTCTGAAGATACAAGATTAAATCATCCCGTTTGAGAGAAATGTCTAGTAGGAGAAACAGAAAAATAAGTGGGCCATTGCAGGTCAGTGACTTACATACTATGATGGAGGTACCTACAAGGTGTTATGAGAGCTAAGAAGAAACACATCTCATCAAGACAGGAATTTTTAAAACTTCCTTATAGCAAGTGAGTTTTGAAACATAAATAAGAGTTGGCTAGAAAAAGGGACTTAGGATATGGGTGAGGAGTGTTATCTGAAAATTGGATTCTTCCCTTTTTCTCTTCTGCTCTTTCAGTATTGTATCTTCCCACATAATAAGTACTTAGATCTGAAGATAAAATTCTCATCTGCGCTTCTATGACCAGGAATAAAAATCTGCTCAAATTAGAATTCTCCTCATCTGTCTATTATTCAATTTCCTTATTTCAGTGAGGCTTTCATCAAAGAATGAACGATAAAATAGCTTTCTCTTCCCAGGTAGCAACAGCTAAATTAAGTGTACTACCTATTAAACTTGACTGTTATAAGACAGCTTTTTTTTACTATGTCACAGTACATTATGTATATCATTAATTGGTAATCATAATTCATTTTCTAGCCAGCTGTGTGCCTGTAGGCCAATTACTATGGTGTTGATATAGCACTTTCCCCAAATGCTAATGTGAATTTCATTTCCAGATTTTTTAAACAGATCTGTGCTTCATAAAACAATTGGAACTGAGTTTAGTATTTATGACTAGTTTAACATTTATTACAATCTAACAGATGACTTTAATGAAGATCAGAAGCATAGTACAAAAGGAAGGGCCTGAGACATTAAAAATTGACAAAGAATGGAATTGTAATTTATAAAGGAAATCTAATAAAATAAAGTTTGCATTAAAAGACCATAAGGTTAAGAATCTCCAATGCACTTTACATTTATAAATATGAATCATCTATACCAGTATTTTGTTGACTAAGAAATAATACTTTTCAAAACTTAAAATAAATTACTCTGAAATTGTGCTACTAAACTTCATAGATCATACCAGATTGGTCTTGAGGTTAGATAAACCTAATCTTAATTGTTAGCTATATAAAATTCATAATAAAGTAAAAACAGATTTTAAGCATTTGTTTACTCTCTGCTAAAGGAATTATAAATGCTTTTATAGAAAATATACAACAAACATGACATTTTATAAGCAATGCACTGCTAATTGCTAGGGTTTAGGATACCTTGAGGTGATGTTGAAAGACACTCAAATTCCCAAATCAGTGCAAGTACACAAAACATATAAAACATGGATACATTATTAAATGATGAAAAGTGCACAAAATAATGTATTGTGAAAGTACAAATATAATTGTGTCTATCAGCCAGCAGAAACCTAATTGCTTTCTGAACAATGTAAGTTTTCAGAATATTGTTTTTCATATGTATTTTCCACTTTATCTCATAATATATACCAAGTAACTGTTCTGCATACCACTTTCCAAAACAAGTTTTAAATGCTTACCGGAAGAAAATATAACTGGTGTAAATGATAGGAATAATCTTTTTAATTCACAAAATCTCTTCTGAACCTCAGCATAATTAAGTCAATGCCATGAATTCCACTATGGCTGTATTTTCAAAATGATATTTCAGGCACTGACTTTACATACAAATTTTACTTCTCCTAAGAAAAACTTCAGCTATATAAGATATATCAAATATTAAAATAAAGTAATTTTAAAAATTTCTCACTCTTCTTTCAAAAAGAAAATAAAATGCAATTCGTAAGGTTTTAAATCTATTTTGTTCTTATCTGAAATATTATATTATGAAGGTATTGTTATTTTTATTTATGGTAAGTTTGTATCTATAATGTATTCGCACAATGGCTATTTAGTATATTTATTTTAGTTATGTTCCTTTATATGTATCATAAATCTGCTTTTATAATCTTCTTTAAATGTTATTTTAATTGTTTTAATAAAAATATAATTATTCTGGATAGAAGTAATACAGGTAAATTTTTCCTTCCTTTCTACCTTTGCCTACTTTCCAAATTAGACATTTTAAATTGTGAACACTTTAACAAACTTATATTTTAAAATAATTCACAAGATGTTAAATTAGAAATAACAACCTTGCTCTTCCCCCAATAGACCTATTGCCCTCTCAGAAATAAGTTCCTAACACATTCTCACATTGAAACTTTAGCCTCAACTGAAGATGAATATTCTAGCAATAAATCATCAAGCGTTACCACTGGAAATGCCTTTTCAAAGTAAGTACTTTTCAAAGTTAGTACTTTCTTTCTTTTTTTTTTTTCTTTTTTGCGATACGCGGGCCTCTCACTGTTGTGGCCTCTCCCGTTGCAGAGCACAGGCTCCGGACACGCAGGCCCAGCGGCCATGGCTCATGGACCTAGCCGCTCCGCGGCATGTGGGATTTTCCCGGACCGGGGCACGAACCCGTGTCCCCTGCATCGGCAGGCGGACTCTCAACAACTGCGCCACCAGGGAAGCCCAAAGTTACTACTTTCTGACTGGAGAAAAATAGTTCCAAAATTTGTACGTGCTCAGTAGCATCAAAGTGCTGACATTCCTTGTTTCTCTTTTCATTTGCCCATGGAGGAAGGGCTCTGAGGAATGTGGAACCAATGGAGAATTGTTTCTGAAACATGCTGTAAAGTAGAGTAGCTAAAAAGTCTTCCTTCTGCTAGAGGATTCTCATATCCTAATCTGGTCAAAAGTTTTAGATAACAAAGTTAATTTTTTAAATGAAAGATGCATTTTAATCATGTCGGAGGACAATAAAATATTTAGAGTAAATGGTAAATACTAACAGGGAAAGGCTGTCAGAGAATTACCAAAATGACCTTAATTTATATTGTTTATTTTAAAAGGATTTGCTTTATATCAACTGTCCTTTATTGAAGGCTAAATATTGTTACACTTCATTGACTTGCATAGCAACATTTTTAATGAGGAAAAGGTAGGGGCTAGGTAGAAACACTTAACTGAATCCTCATTTGTAAAATAAAACAATTGGGCTACATTCCTTCTTGTTATAAAGTCCTAGGAATCTATGCTAACCTACTGTTATAACCTGTCTCAGATAAATGTGTGGCTCTGACAGACCATCCAGGGACTGACAATTCCCTGGTAATGGGTTCCTCTAATTTCAGTTTTGTTTTAGGCAAAGATATCAACTCCTGAAAGCTGTATCAGCACATATCATCACACATAGTACTAATAAAAATTACATCAGTTCCAGTAATAGATTACTACTTCATTGATGAATTCAGAATTCATGAGATTGGTTCAATGAAGTGGCACCAATGCAAAGTGATAGTTTTATTGACAGGGTCTCCATGATTAAAAGATATAAAGAACTATGCTTCATTCATCTTATGGCTTTTGAAGGTACTAAAATGCCAAAGTACCACTGAATATGTGAAACAAGAATACTCTATTAATATCTTGCTTATAAGCTGTATAGTCAGGATAATTAAACATTGTTCTGGTGGGATGAGAAGATTTAATTAGTCCAGGGCATTTAGAAACCATTAATAAAAGTTTAAGTATTCATCAATCTTACAGCTATTGTTAACTGGTTCACTAATACATTATCATGCTATTTATTAATGACGCAAATTAATGGCATTTATAATATAGATGGTAGAATTAATAAAACAATAATTTAAAAAAACATGAATATCGCCTTTAGAAAAAAAATACCCACCAAATTTTAGTTTACTAAAGTGTTTTGACTGCGGTACACAGATTCTATTATTGCTCTTCTAGTTTTCTTTCCAGTGCATCAAATTACACCTCATTATTGTTGAAAGATTTTACTCTTTTGACCTATTGTATCTAAAATATTTGTATAAACCTATCACCTGCCTGGACTTAGAGATAAAAGTTTTACAGTAGAGGTTTTTGATTTTAGAAGGAGCTATTTTTGATTAAACTTTTAAAATAGCAAATTCATTTATATCATGGTGATTTTTTAAAAGGTATCTTGTGTTAGTCCTTTTCTATAAAAGTATATTTTTAAAGTATGTGAGGAGAAATAAAATCCTCCGACTTTCATTCCCATTTTCATAAATTTGATATTTTTCAAAACAACTGCAATACTTTATATGCCAAAAAAGCTTTTGTACTTATTCTTAGTGTGTTTTTAAATAGTATCAAGAAAGTGGAAATTGTCTGTCTTTCTTTAGAAAAATATCTCCCCCTTCCACGAAATAAGCAAGAGAACCAGGGTAACTACTAAACAAAACTAGATTTTACAAATTTCAAGACTGCAAAATAAGAGAGGTATTTTCTGTTATTAAACACCTGGCTTGGAAGAAGAAAATGAAAACACTTTCCAAAGCATAATTTTTCTTGATAAAGAATATTTAATTTTAGTATAATCAGTGCTTCTTTCTAAATAAGTGTAATCTTTGGATTCTTGTCCAGCTACATTTATGCTTGGCCACAAGTTCTTAGAGCAATATCTTTACTTAAGGTCAGTGAATAATGTCCTCTTATTGCATTCTTCAGTCTTGGTAAGCAAATCATTTTACAAAATGTGAGAAACAGTCATGATACAAAGTATGTTAGAATACTTCAGTGGAATTCTAAGGTAAAACTGATACAAAAATATAAAAATACTAAATTGGTAAGTAGTTGATAATAACCAAGTGGGTTATCAATATAACCTGGTATCTCAAAGGGTTCTCAATATAAAGCTGCTTTCTTATGTCATAAAAATATATTTATATTAATTAAATATATTCACTGCTGCCAAGGGTTATTATTTTTTTCAGGGAAAGGGATGTACCTTAGCAGTTGGATGAACTTGTAAAGAGAATATTGTTATTTTAAAAGGTAATTCTCATAACAAAATTTTTTTTTTTTTTTTTTTTTTTTTTTTTAATCTGCGGTACACGGGCCTCTCACTGCTGTGGCCTCTCCCGTTGCGGGGTACAGGCTCCGAACGCGCAGGTTCAGCGGCCATGACTCATGGGCCCAGCTGCTCTGTGGCATGTGGGATCTTCCTGGACCGGGGCACGAACCCGTGTCCCCTGCATCGGCAAGCAGACTCTCAACCACTGCGCCACCAGGGAAGCCCCATAACAAAATTTTTGAGTGCAAAAAATACAGTTCTCAGAAGTCAAGCATTTTGAATATAGAGTATCTGGGATTCCTAAAGGCTTATTCTTCTTTGCCAGTGTACAAATTTTATGAATGATGAATGCCCCCTCCCCCCCGCAACCCATACTTCAGTGAAACTTCAGCTTACATTTACTAGGAATGCAAAATTTGGAAGTGCAAATATGGCATTCAGGGACATTTTGTGTATGAAAGTGTTTTGTATGGCTAAATGATATACTAGCATAGATGAACAGCAGTATAAAGATAAGTTGTCTCTTTCTTCAGCTCGATGCTTTGTGACGACCTAGGGGGTGGAATAAGGAGGGTGGGAGGGAGGCTCAAGAGGGAGGGGATATGGATATATATGTATACATATAGCTGATTCACTTTGATGTACAGCAGAAACTAACAACATTGTAAAGCAATTATACTCCAATAAAGATGTAAAAAAAAATAAGTTATCTCTTTCTATCCTCAATCTATTATATTCATTATTTGTATTTCAACGTGTGTTACAAAGAAAATCACCAAGAGAACATTCATCTTTGTATATGTAGCAACCGCTGATGAGTTAAAAATAGGTAAAAAGTCAACCTGTGTTTCAGATACTGAAGTGTTTCATCAAACTTCCAATAGTGACACAAAGTTGTGACATCTCTGGCACGTTTGTTCTATTTATCTTATGGCCATAATTACAGCCTCATATTATGCTTCCATCAGTAAGACAGGGAACCAGCTCTGCTTACCTGGTGTCATCAGTATGAGTACGTGTATTTTCCAATTTGGCAGAAAGAGGAGCTTCTATTTATATACGAATAATGTTAAATTAATGGAAACATTTGATGAAGTGACTAAGGGCATACTGCTCCTTTTCAAATAGTTATATGCAATAGACTGTTACGCTTCTTAAAAAAAAAACAAAAAAGCTTAAGGACAAGTCTGGCTGAAGCCTATTATACACGGGTTGGGTTTCAGAGCCACAAGGAAAAGGTATTGGGTGGGTACGAAGGAGGTGGGAGGGAGACAGGGAAACAGATCTGATCTCTAAATGAATTGTAGATTTCTTTTTTTTTTCCTGGGTAGGCAAAAAAAGAAAAGGTTTATTTCAATGAAGGTGTTAGTCTAAAACTTAAGCAGCAGAAAGCTAATGAAGTATTCTTTTAAGAGAATGACAAATCTCATTTCTAAGGCAACCTCATTCCCTGAACTTTGAAATTCTGAAAAGAGCAGCATATTAAATGATATAAAAAGCACATTTACATATGAAAATGTCATCTAGAAATTTCAGTATGTGTTACCACCCACTAATTATAGATACTAAGTAGTCCAGTTTTATAAAAGATTCAGTTTCTATTTAAAATAGTACTACTCACTTAAAAAATATATCTAAAAGGTTATTGTTGAGAGAAAAATGGCAAACTTTATTCTACACCAATTAAATCTCAATATAGCATTTTAAAGGTATTCATTTTATCATTCTTCCATTAATGCTTTTAACATATGCTTCTTTATGGTTCTAGGTATTCATTACTTGTTTTATTGAAAAAATAAGTGTGACCTTGTGGAATGAGTTTCCTAATCTTTAAATTCTTTCTCTGAATGCAAGGTAATTATATATCAATGGCATGTATACATTGTAAACAATTGATTTTTGTTGTTGAAGTATAGTTGATTTACAATGTTGTGTTAGTTTCTGGTGTACAGCAAAGTGATTCAGTTCTACATATATATGTATATGTATATATTCTTTTTCAGATTTTTTCTATTATAGTTTATTACAATATATGGAATATAGTTCCCTGTGTTATACAGTAAGACCTTATTGTTTATCTATTTTATATACAGTGGTTTGTATCTGCTAAACCCAAACTTTTAATTTATCCCTCCCCCCGCCCTTTGGTAACCATAAGTTTGTTTTCTATGTCTGTGGATCTATTTCTGTTTTATAAAATAATTTCATTTGTGTCTTTTTTTTTTTACGTTCCCAATATGTGATATCATATGATATTTGTCTTTCTCTGTCTGACTTACTTCACTTAAAATGATAATCTCTCAGTCTATCCACGTTGCTGCAAATGGCATTATTTCATTCTCTTTTACAGCTGAGTAATATTCCATTGTGTGTGTATATATATATATATATATATATATATATATCACATCTTTTTTTATCCATTCCTCTATTGATGGACACTTAGGTTGCTTCTATGTCTTGGCTATTGTGAATAGTGCTGCTATGAACAGTGGGGTGTATGTATCTTTTCAAATTATAGTTTTTTCTGGATATATGCCCAGGAGTGGGATTTGCTGGATCATATATCATATGGTAACTCTAACAATTGAATTTCTAGAGGTGGCAAAACTTGACTGAAAATAAGTCTTAATTTAAATTGTTCAGATAGTAAAGATAGAAAAATTCCTTCTAAAAATTAAAATAAGGAATCCATGTGTCCCATATCCCACTTTATTGATTGCATTTTCCTCATTTCTTTTGTGACATTGCTAGCCATAAATATGTGTGTTTGAAGGAAGGGGAATGTGGTTAATAGAAAGCAGACTGGCAGAGAGGAACTTTTTTTTTCTTTGCGGTACGCGGGCCTCTCACTGTTGTGGCCTCTCCCGTTGCGGAGCACAGGATCCGGACGCGCAGGCTCAGCGGCCATGGCTCACGGGCCTAGCCGCTCCACGGCATGTGGGATCTTCCCGGACCGGGGAACGAACCCGTGTCCCCTGCATCGGCAGGCGGACTCTCAACCACTGCGCCACCAGGGAAGCCCCTGAGGAGCATGTTTTGACAGTAGAGAGCTCTAGTATATTCTAACTGTTTACAGAAACATTAGGGATAGTCCCTTCAGCACAGGTTTCCACTATAGAAAGAAGAGAGCTGACAATCATGATTATCTCCTGGGATTAGATCACTAAAATACCTGAGACTTTTCATTAATTTGAGAGGTAAAAGACAAACAAGGAAAAGTATGATCAAAGGTGATAACTTCATTCAAAAGTTTGAATGAAACTTACTGATGACACCATTGCCTCTTTTTTTTAAAAC
Source organism: Orcinus orca (assembly GCF_937001465.1). Taxonomy (NCBI): domain Eukaryota; kingdom Metazoa; phylum Chordata; class Mammalia; order Artiodactyla; family Delphinidae; genus Orcinus; species Orcinus orca. The sequence goes on along the minus strand of NC_064580.1, from coordinate 99,840,361 downwards.
TAATTTTTATTGGAGTAGAGTTGCTTTACAATGTTGTGCCAGCTTCTGCTGTACAGCAAAGTGAATCAGCCATATGTACACACATATCCCCTCTTCTTTTCGGATTTCCTTCCCATTTAGGTCACCATGGAGCACTGCGTAGAGTTCCCTGAGCTATACAGCAGGCCCTCATCAGTCATCTATTTTATACATAGTATCAATAGTGTATATATGTCAATCCCAATCTCCCAATTCATCCCCCTGCCCCAACACCATCGCCTCTTCTTATTTCCTTTTCCTCACTTTGGAGGTAGAGGTTAGAAAACCCAACTGCGAATCATAACTTGAGCCCCCTTTATCCTTTTGTTTCTTGCATTGTTACCCAATGTTAAGGCTTGATCGACCACTCGTTGATTTAGGACAAGTCATTTTCTCAAAACATCAGTTTCCTCCATTTTAAAATAGGATAATATCTACTTCAAAGAGTTGTGGGAACCATGGAATCCTGCAAGTACATAGCACCTAGAAAGCATTCAATGGATGTATATTATAATAATTATTAAGGCTGGCAATGACCAAGGGAGTGGTTTCATAATGATATCTAAATATAAATAGTAATCTCACTTAGAATAAGTTGACCAACTGTCCTCAATCTCCTCAGGGGATAGAAAGTGAAAGAGGATAACTTTTTGGAACAACATATTTAACTATAATATAAGAAAGAAGGATACTGAAAAAATTCAGTATTGACATAGGTTTCTGGATGGAGTGCAAAACGGATAGTCAGATGAAATGAGGTTTCCATATGGCTGTCACCAATGTTAACCAGTATAGTACAGTACTTTCTCTTCTAAGGTCTAAATTAATTAAACATAGAATATGGGCACCATGATCTGCGTGGCAATATTTTTATCAGTAGAAGGCAATGGCAGGCTTTTTCTGTGAAACGTGTAAAGCTTGAAATTGCAAAACTTTGGGACATATAGGATACAGGGAGATAACAATACTTTTGTTACCACCAAAGGTTGCTTTAAACAAAGAGTCTCTGTACGAGTCTTTTGGTATATATTATTCACTTAAACACTTTTAATCTTCACAGAATATAACCTATCAACTAATCTTATGCATAATTTTCTTCTGGAGATTTTTTTTTTAGCTTTCATTCTTGGCAAGATAATTAATAAACTTCTTGGATATTAGAAGTGGTTTCAGATCTAGTAATTAATTACTGCTTGTTTAAAGGGGACAACAATTTAATTTTGGTCACTTAATTCTGTTGTCTTTTCCATGGTTCCAAATTTAAGTCGAGAAATTGTAATCAAATATTGTCCAATTATAAACCAAATGAAGTAGGTATCGTTTGTAATTTACCAAGTATATATCAACATAATCAGATTCAAGAGTTACTAATTTAGTGTGAGTTATACATTAATAACCAAGAAAATATTATTCTCCTACCTAAATTTTACTCATTTGAAGATGATATCGGATCCTTAAAGAAACTCCGTGGCATGTCAGGCAAAGCATTAAGCTAGGAGTGAAGATCTAGATTCTAGTTTTGTGAACTCGGACAAGTTACAATCTTTTTAGAACTGAATTTCCTCTTCCATAAATATCAGGTATGCATTATATATAAGCTATTAGGTTTAGGAATACAGCTATACTGTAAATATAATATGGCCTCTACTTTGACAGAGCTTACCTTCCAGATGGGTGTGATTTTCTTACTGGATAATCTCTAAATTCACATTCATTTAGAAAATTCTGTGATAGTAATGTTCTTTCAGATTGCCAAGGATTGGCCAGCATTATATGTAGGAAAAGAAAGGACACAGGACACATAACAATTGTACATTAAGTATGGAATGAGAAAAAGAGAGAAATAAACAAGCCCATGCCCATAGAAGGCGCTCAATTCAGAATTGTTTACATAATCATTTTACTAAGAAGTCTAACAATGTGCTTCCAATTTGTGGTTTAGCAGATTTGTTTATCCAATATTTTATATTTCTGCCTGTTTTATTTATATTTTAATTTTTTTTTCTTTAGGAAACTCTTGTGGAAGTCTAAGAGGACATCTTTTAGTGGGTGAAAATACTCCTTCTAATTGACAGATTACTTAGGCAGCAAGAACACTTTACTAGCTAAATTCATAGCTCTTCTTAGTAGTGACATAATAAAAATGCAATGGCTTAAGGCTAACATTTTAAAAGTGACATGTGGGTAACTGAGAAACTAAATCTGAGTAGGAGAGATGAAAATTACTACATCGTTTGAAATGTTACCTAAACCCAAATGTGTAATGTTCCTAAAATCTATGGTATTTTACAGTTTGCAAAGCACTTTCACATTCATCATCTCATTTGAACCTCACAAGGTCAAGATCACCAGAATTGGAAACAAGAGGAAAAAAGCAAAGTAAATGCTATCTTTCTTTTTAAATAGTATTGAGGCTCTATTCATTCCCCAGTATGGTCTGGCTGCTAATCTTCAACACCACTGCAACACTAGAACTTTATTTTCTCTCTCTTGTTCCCATCCTCACTACTAAATCAACAACAGCATTTTCTGGTTATGCCTATCACTTTTTTTCCAGTTTGAGTTAGGAACATGGAAGTAAGAATACAGGTGGGAAGGTTGACAGAATTTGAGGGGGTGGTTAGTTTGATCCTTTAAATTTGGTTCTGTTTTGCATCAGTCTTTATAAATGTGTGAGTGTGTGTGTGCACTCGTGTGTGGTTTGTGCATGGAACCCAAATATGCAGTTTTAAAATATCTTGTCAAGTACATACTGTCTGATCAACCTTTACTATTTACTACATGTTCAGAAGAAGAATCATTCTGCCCATACTCTATTCACAGGGTCTATTTACCTTGATGTATGCTGGGGTCCAAAAATAATTCAAAGAACAGGAAAAAGGAGAGGAGGATGGCCAGACTTTCTGGTTCAGAAGTAATTTAATAAATTTTTAATTGTAAAATGGCATTGTTTCATAGCAGTACTTAATGTCCTTATATGTCATAAGAACTCAGGAAAACAAAAAAATAGAGTGCTTTAGGATACCTATTTTTTTAGCTATGGCCTAGAGGATCATTTTGATAATTTGGCAAATCATAAAAGGGAAAAAATGGTAATATTAGAAATAGGTATAGTAATATTTTCATTTTTTCCTAATCTCAGATACATAGAATTGAGCTTGATTATGTTCTGTTTAAGAAGGCAGATAATAATTGCAAAAAGTTTAGCCTGCTTGTAATTATCATTCTTTTCTCCTTTATTGACAAGTACTCTAGATTATTTACAGTCCATTGTGATTTCTTATTAGCAAAGGATTATCATCTGAGCTCTTTAGTTTTTAAAATCTCCAAGTCTTTTGGTGTTTTAAAATATAAGGCCTTATTTGTCATTAAGAAGCTGCTGGCTGAAAAACAGAATTTTTAACTCCGTCCAATATACTGTTTCATTGTGTCATGGTTAAAGTACCAGTAAGTACTTCATTATTCTCTAGGGCTGAACGTTTTCTTGTAGTTAAATGAGGTTTGCCCTCCAAGGAGAAGACGAAAGCAATCAGTACTTCATTGAGATATTATACACTGGTAGTTTTCCCAGATGACTTAAGTTTAAGGCATCAGCTTATCAAAATATCAATATTTTCAGATCTGTTCCCTCCTTTCCTGTTGGCCCTCATCAACTTTTGTCTAGACTATTCCAATAGTCTCCACATAGTTCTCCTTGCCTCTAGACTCTTACTTGCTCCAATTCTTCTCAATATTGCCATTATAGCTTAATTCCTGTGTGAGATGTGATCATGTTATCCATCAGCTCCAGAAATCTATATTGACCACAGAATAAAGTCCAAACAAAATTTTTAGCCCTTCACAAAATTCCCAAAGCCTATTTCTCATTTCCACCGTCAATAGTGGCCCTGCAAACACACAACAAATGCACACATGCACACACATCTAACACAAATCATAATATATTTCTTGAATGTGTCAGGCACTTTCACTAGTCTATACCTTTATTATTACGGAGAGGAAATCAAATACAATTGCTTGGTATTTTAATTAAATTAAGGAGTTCAAACACTGAACTAGAGGAAGATTTTAAGCAAGCAAATCTCCCTCTTCTTCTAGCCCTTGAATTTCACACTCACCCACTCAGGCCACCTGTTATCTGACTAGTTTTTAGCTCAAAAGTAGATAATTCCAGAGCAGTCTTTTGATGGTTTTCTAAAGATTAAAAAAACTTCATATAGAGCATATTCATTCTGTTCTAAAAGTAAAAAAGCAAGCAAGCAAGCAAATGACTGAAAAACAGAGTATCATAGGGCAATAATAACAAATTACTTAAGCCCTTTTTTGGGGAGAAGTAATTTTCTACATTTCTATTTTAAAACTCTCATGAGTAATTCTTTCAGCAATTAATAAATCCCCATGAAAGAAAAAAATCTGTATTGCAATTTAACAGTTGTCACACCTGTAGCTCACAATGAATTCTTTCTTTTCAAATGATTTCTTAGCAATGATTTTTCCAAGGTGCATAAAAATGGAAATATTTTTGCATTTTGCAGCCCAAGTGATCTTTTAATTTCCTTTTCAAAAGTGGGTCTTTTCTTCCCTCAGAAAGCAGAAGTGGAACACATTTCTATTTTCAGCATGGAACAATGGCTATGGGCAATCGAAGGTGATTATATCACAAGATTAAGGAGAATTCTGAATGTTAGAGAGCAAGCCTTTTTGCTTAGTCATTTTGGTAGATTAATCAATTTCATTTATATATGTATTTTCATGTATGTGTTAGACACCCACAGACAAAACTTACGATTACAGGCAAATGATTTTCAGAGTTAATATTTACCTACTCACTATTAGATATGGTTATCAAAACAACCCTTAAAAACTGTAAAAATCTCTCAACATTGCAATAATTGTTCATATTTTTTCGCAACTTTTATTCCTTTGAATTTTTGTCCAATGAAATGATCAAGATGTCAGGGTTTAAACTATTTCTATGTCTGGCCTCTTGGGAAGCTAAAGCAACTATTTCAGGTCATCACATGTTATTTGATGACTCATTTTTTCACTGTACTACAACAAACTCCAGGGAATAAAAGGAATAATGTAAATACCAAAGGTCCTTAAACTGGAACTGTCAAGGAGAAAACATGAAATAACCTTTCAACAAGCATGTGTTAAACTAAGTATAACACATTAAGAGAAAATTAGACTGTACCATTCCACGGGTCCCTTTCTACTCTTGAGCCTATATATATAGATTGATTACCTCTTTGGTATTCCTTGGAATTCTCCCATTAATGTAAACAACAGATTAGATATTTGAATAAAAACCAGAACAGAAGACTTATGCATTTTAGAAAGATATACAACTATAAGCATTGAAGTTAAAAAAACAAAAAGAATTTAACCAGAAATTATGTCACCAGACTAGTCCAACTTAACAAAGTCAACTTGTTTTGAGATTAATTTGTCTAATATTTATAAGAAGGAATATTTTTGTACCTATATCACATATATACAACCTTTTAAACTGGCTAACCACAGATGTATTAAATAATACAGAATATTTGCTACTGAATATATAAGCTTTTCTCATAATTATGCCACTAGATTATTTATAATACATCTATGTTGAAGAAAATGTTAATGTAATATTTAGAAAGCCACTAGTTTGCTTGTTTTGTAGGCACAATGTAGGAGCAAAAGGCAGCAACTGGCACAGTGCCTCCTATGTTTAGCTGTAATCAGACGAAGTGTAGTTCCATATTTTTCTAAAGTTTAGATAAGTATGATTTTGCGCTCAGGGTCCATTGTGAACAGAGTATGAAACTGTAAAATAGGATCTAAGATCTACCACCTTCTTAGACCTCAGTAATGAATAGAGTATCAAGAAGATTATCTGGTAGACAGCAGAGTTTAAAGTCAGAAAACATGGGTTCTAGAACCACCCCTGCTTTTAAGTCACTGCTTTTGACTTTAGGCAAAACACTCCCTCATAACTTAATCACACATCTGTTAAGTGGGTATAATAACTGTCCCACTACTGGGGGGCTCAAATGAAATAATAGACGTAATTTTTTAAGGATAAGACACTATGTAATATAAAGTATCTCTTATTGTGCTGTACATTTTGACTTAAGAACATTGATCAGCCTTGAGTACTTACCACAAATATATTATTTCAAATTCTTTGATTTAGGATTTGGAAAAATATGGACAGAAACACAATGAGAAACTTGTTTGAAGTGAGAAAGCAGATAAGAAAAAGGGGTGTTAGAAGATACATTTTTCCTTTTTTTTCCTGCCTACTGCAGACTTAGAGAAAAAAAAATCTTGAAAACGTCTCACTGTAAAAACAAAAAAAAAGTCACTACGAGCTCAGCAGTTTCCCTGAAAAGTTTGTTGTTTAACAGGAGAAATGGTGGCTCTTGGAGTGTTTCAAATTCTAAATGTTGCCATAGAAACACAGCTTCAGACACTGGATAGAATGAACCGTACGCCACTCTTTCGTTTTTTTTTTCTGGTAAGGATTTTCTTAGGAGTATATCTTGGAAAAACTAGACTATGAAATAGGTGGAAAGACACGTTATGAAGCTCTTTGTTGGGTCATGACTGCAGAGCCTGGATCTTGTTTAACCCACAAACACATTTGTTCATGTGTTAAAAGGTGTCTGTGCACTGCCCTGAGGAGCTACTGTCGGGAAAAACACAACTACTGAGAACAGAGCTATTCTCCCTACTGCCCATAACAAGCTGGGAGTTCAAAAACTTATCAAATATAGCCTCGAAGCAGCCAGAGGCTAATGTGTTTTCTTATTAGAATATATTATAGGGCTTCCCTGGTGGTGCAGTGGTTAAGCCCCCAATGCAGGGGACACAGGTTCGAACCCTGGTCCAGGAGGATCCCACATGCCACAGAGCTGCTGGGCCCGTGCACCACAACTACTGAGCCTGCGTGCCACAAGTACTGAAGCCTGTGCACCTGGAGCCTGTTCTCCCCACGTACTGCAACGAAGAGTGGCCTCCGCTCGCTGCAGCTAGAGAAAACCCGCGCACAACAACGAAGACCCAACACAGCCAAAAATAAATAAGTAAATAAAATAAATTTATTAAAAAAAGAATATATTATAATATAATGTATTATTAATGTAAGTATTTTGAGAGATCTGGAGACAGAAAATTTTAGTTATAGAAGTAAAAGGTTTGAGACTCCTTTTGGTCTTTGTGGCAAAAAAATTTCCAATGTTTTAAGATATCACATTATTTCCATTGCTTATAAACAATATACATATATAGCATATAAAATTTGAGAAACAGAAGAGAAAGAATATAAAGATCCCAAGTGATTTTAACGCTCATATATAACGACTTTTAAACTTCTGTATATTTTCACATAGATGAAATAGAAAATGTATCATTTCATAGCCATATTTTTCTACTTAATATTGAGATTTTTCACTGAAAATAAAACCTCACATTGCCATATGATGCCAGATAGTCTATAATAAGAATAGTAGAATTCAAGAATATCGAATGCCAAATGATGAATGTGTTTCTCCTTTTCTGAATTTATTTGCATGTCCTCCATTAAGGATGGAGATCCTGAGAAGAGGCAGTGGCCAAAAGGCTTTTTTGAGTTTATATGAAGGAAAAGGTGAGTTGTAACAAACTCAGATTTCTTAATGTTGCTTTCAAAATCTTGGTTTCTTTAGCTTAATATCACATACGTCATTTTTTTTTTTTTTTGCAGTCCAAAGGTATTGAAAACACGGATTGCTTCATGAATTTGTGTGTCATTCTTGCGCAGGGGCCATGCTAAGTGTCTCTGTATCATTCCAACTTTAGTATATGTGCTGCTGAAGCGAATGCTCATATTTGTCAAATTTATCAATCATATATTTTCCATCAAATCCATTAAAATAGTCATAGGAATATAAAGATACAAATAAAGTTTAAAATAAAAATTTGAATAATTTAGTGAAATAATTTATCTCTTAGTGTTTTTGTTTTCTTGGAATTTACTATTTAATATAAGGTTTACCCCAAACTGAAGTTAATTTCTAATTAATTCAGGTCAGTAAAGTGAGATTCAGTGAGTTATTACCTTAGGCCAATTATAGTTCTTTGGCAACCTAAAGAGTTAATATAGCTTTCAAGTTTGTCTACTTGACAACTGGGAAAGAGCTTTTGCCCTGAGAATATCTGGCTCACTAATGGAGAATCATAGAATTTTTAAAGCCCAATTATGCATGGGGAAGCAGCACTTTAAATCCTGGTGATCTTAAGGGTGCAATCAGATAAGTCTCCTGATCCATATTAATCTTGTTATAGTTAAATGAAGATAACCTGCCTTCATAGCTATGCTGTTCATGTTTCATTTAATAATGAAAATTTAAGGCAGGAAACACTGACCAAACGATGTAGTCAAGAACAGAAAATTGTAACACAGTCTAATAATCTCAATTTCTGCCTATTAACTTTAATACATATGTGTACATATGGCTGCCATTTTTCCAAAGTCATATTTGAAAATCCACAGAATACGTGTATGCGCCTCAATTTGAGGCTGTTTGTATATGTTGTGAATATTGTTAATGTAGATATTAGCTGTAGCTATTTAAAACTATGTATGTAATTATATTATTTCATTTAATCTTTGCATCAAAGCTTAAAATGGGTTATCCCCATTTTAAAGGTGAGAAATACTTATTTTACAGGAAAGCTAAGTAAATTGCCCAAGGTCATATAGCTAGCATATTCCTTTAAAAATTATTTTGTATAAATAAATGCTTATGCGTGAAGTTACTTAATCCAAAATATAAAATGGAATTGAAATTTTTAAGTGATTTTATCCAAGTGATGTGAAATATTATTTTACAGTGTATTTCAGATAAATTTAATTCTGTAGTCCAAGTTACTCTACTTCTAAGATTTAACACTTCTCTCTTATAAAGGTAAATGCTCCCAAAGAGTGTTTTTTTTCTTGTTTTTTTTTTGCCTATGTCTAACAGAACCCTGACATTTTCATTTCTGTACTTTAGAAAGGAAAAGGTAAATGTTTGGGTACTGTCATTGCTCATTTTCTATGAACAGGCTCTATAACAAGTGCATATTAGACTCATTCTCAAGTATGTTACAAGTGAATACAACTATCTATACAGATCTTCCTTAACTTACAATGGTGTTATGTGCCCAAACCCATAGTAAGTTGACAATATCGTAAGTCAAAAATGCATTTAATACACCTAACCTAATACATCTAACCATAACTTAGCCTAGCCCAGTTTAAACATGCTCAGAACACTTACATTAGCCTACAGATGGGCAAAATCATCTAACACAAAGCCTATTTTATAATAAGGTGTTGAATATCTCATGTAATTTATTGACTACTGTACTGAAAGTGAAAAACAGACTGGTTGTAAGTGTATCGGTTCTTTACCTTTGTGATCACATGCCTGACTGGGAGCTGCAGCTTGCCCAGCATCACGGGAGAGTATCATACTATATTCTGCTAGCCCAGGAAAAGATTACAATTCAAAATTTGAAGTATGGTTTCTACTGAATTTGTACCACTTTTGCACCATCAGTAAAGTTGAAAAAAATCAATAAGTTGAACCACTGTAAGTTGAGGACTGTCTGTACTTTTAGAGAAGAGACGGTAATAGTATCTGAATATTTTTTTACTTTCCAATGAACCGTCAACTATGAATAATGGTAATGCCTGAGCCCAATACTGTGCATGCCAAATTCTTAAAAATATGGTCCCTGTCAATAATGTCAATGACTAGCATTGAATAATTCTAATGATCAAAGAAATATTCTAAAAGTTTTATGGTATTTCAAAAGATCTGCACATTATGGAATGTGACAATGTCTAAGCCATCATAGATCAGCTTAACAACTGCAGAAATAAATACAATATTGTTGTACGACATCAATCACGATGGAAATGTCAAAATAGCTGAATTAACAGTTAAAGTCAAATCCAAAGCAGTCTAAATGCTGCAAACCCGAATCTTCTGAATTTTTAGTCTATTGATTAAAAAGTGCAAGATACCAGTAATGCAGCAAAATGCTCATTTTAATATTTGTTACTGAGATTAACAATAATTTTTATGTAATTTGGGGATTGGGCATCTGGGATCTGAAAACAAGGCATATAATTATATTTACATATAATTGCTTTTGTCATTTTAATTAGATTTTCACTTAATTTTTTTTTTTTTTTTTTTTTGCGGTACGTGGGCCCTTCACTGTTGTGGCCTCTCCCGTTGCGGAGCACAGGCTCCGGACACGCAGGCTCAGCGGCCATGGCTCACGGGCCTAGCTGCTCCACGGCATGTGGGATCTTCCCGGAGCGGGGCACGAACCCGCGTCCCCTGCATCGGCAGGCGGACTCTCAACCACTGCACCACCGGGAAAGCCCAGATTTTCACTTAAATTTATCTGAAATTGATGAAATTTATTTGTCAAGAACCATTCATAAATTTCAGTAAAGAAAGCACTCTAGAATTTTTTCCATCAGTGAATACCAGTGGGCATACATGAATATTTAAATGTAAATCTTCAGCTTGATTTCCCCCATGGTGTGTTAAGAACTGTATAGAAACAGTTTCACAAAGTGGAAGATATTGGATATGTCCTAATTAAAATCATTGACCAAAAAATATCAAATAAAGGCCATAAGTCCGATGATGAGGCTAGTCCATGGTTTACATGGCATGCCACCATGCATATATATAGATAACCAAGAATAGATGATTCACTGAATGCATCCAGTAATTTTATTTATTTTTTTTACATCTTTATTGAAGTATAATTGCTTTACAATATTGTGTTACTTTCTGCTGTATAACAAAGTGAATCAGCTATATGTATACATATATCCCCATATCCCCTCCCTCTTGTGCCTCCCTCCCACCCTCCCTATCCCACCCCTCTAGGTGGTCACAAAGCACCGAGCTGATCTCCCTGTGCTACGCAGCTGCTTCCCACTAACTATCTATTTCACGTTTGGTAGTGTATATATGTCAATGCTACTCTCTCACTTCGTCCCAGCTTACCCTTCTCCATCCCCATGTCTTCAAGTCCATTCTCTACTTCTGCGTCTTTATTCCTGTCCTGCCCCTAGGTTTATCAGAACCATATTTTTTTTAGATTCCATATATGTGTGTTAGCATACGGTATTTATTTTTCTCTTTCTGACTGCTTCCAATAACTTTAAATAGAAATACATTTTAAGTCCATTCTTTATTCAGGTCTGTTCTCCAGTTAAACTCATACATTAATTATAAAAAACAGACTACTTTTGTGTAAGAGAAGAATATTTTGGTCCTGAATACATTTTATTCAGGCAAAGTGCCTAAAAGCAAACACATGGCCAACTCATAATAACAGTCTGTGGGTTTGCTTGCAAGGGTATTAATCATCGACCTGCCACAAATGTATATATTTAATGATAAATTTAATATACTGCATAAATTTCAGTTTTGGTCAATACAGAGTCATTATACACAGTGAATCCACATTGTTAGATTAGTAAACACCATAAGATGTGTTATTGCATGCTAGGCTGAGAAGAAAAATATCAATTATCTTTTAACTGTACAACTGTTTAACTGCTTATTTCAGGGTAAGTATGCACTGCTTTGGGGCAAAGGTCAGTATGATATTTACATAGTTAATAAAGACCAAACACAAAAGAATGATTTCTGAGCATAAAAATGGAAAACTTTATGCCATAAATTGCTAAAGGAGGTATCTCAGCTTTGCTGTGTACAAGCTGTATATCTTGGGCCAGTTATTTAACTTCTATGTGATTATTTCCTTATCTTTTAAAAGAGTAGCAAAACTTATCATAAAAGGTTGTTGGAAGAGATAGTGAAAAATGCATGTAATACTCTTAGAATGATTCTGAGCTTACAGTAAATGTTCAATGAATGTGAGCTGTTATCAGTGCACAACACTCCTAGTTTATTGCACAAAAGTATTCTTTCAACTCATTGCTTAAAGGGTAGAAATGTATGTATTCATCAATAAAATAGTTAACTATATCCTTTCAAAAGTACTACTCAAAAGTAAATTCTAACTAAAAGTCTCTTTAAAAAACTGTTTGACTTGGTTCCCAGTACGCAGAGAAGAAATGAAAGTTGCATGGAAAATTTTGTAGCTCAGAGGTTCAACTAATTCATCTGTAGGTTAGGAGAGTCTGGAAATAACCAATTATTGTTATGCCAAGGTCACCATTTATTTTTTCTCTGCAAAGAAAACTTTAAAGAGAAAAGATATAATCTTGTTTGGCAAGTACTGAACGGGAAGAGTTGAAACCAGCGGTTTTTTAAAATTGAAGTATAGTTGACTTGCAATATTATATTAGTTTGAAATCGGTATTCTTAGTAAGCTTAATTTGTTCAATGGCATGGCTCATACTGGCTTACCTGATGATGATTATACTCAATTAAATGACTCATAATTCATCTGATCACCAAAATTCTAATTAATAGACAAAGTGGGCTTAGTAATGGCTTGGGCACTATTACATAAATCACCAGGGAATTAGGCTTTATGTTTTTCTACTCCAATAAAAGAGCTCTAATATACCAACCTGATCATCAAATTAAAGTAATATTTCACATGCTGAGAGAACTCTAATTTATTACCAGAAAATTATTTATGTGTGAATATAATTCTTAGCTTAATTTGAAAGATTTAAAACCATCGTATGATTGCTATCCTTTTTATCAGTTTTTACGGTGACATCTTACCTATTAAAATGCACTTTATAAAATAAAAGACCTGTTGAAAGGAAATGGAGTGCAAAAAGGCTCTTCTATATATCAAAAATTGACACAAATATAGAAAATATACTATAACGCAAGCATAACACAAGCATCTTTACTTTTGACCTCTCTAAGTCATTTGAAAGAAAATATCTCTTCATGCCCTTTACATCAGCAGTACCACTACCCTTCAAAAATTACTTGGTTTAGAAAATAGCCTGAACTATACCATATATATGTATATGTTTTATTGAAGTAGAAGTTAATTTTTGGTCTTAAATATGTAACTTTACTTGAAATAGCTAAATGATTCCAAAGAACTATTGTGACTGTATAATCTCCCTTCCATTTTGAATTTTAGATCCTCCCAAGCAGAAGGGTTATAAGAGCATCTTTATGAAATATTATAGGCAAAGAAAAATCATTCCTGGTACTCATTTTTATGATTATATTATTGTTTCAATGGTTATGAGATATGCACCTTGCACCTACACAGTAGAATGACACTGGATTTAGAGTATTTGCAAGAAGGAAGTGTATGGAGTGGAATTTACTTATTGGGGCACATGCTATAAAACCTACTTTTACTCCTATCTATGCCTTTTCAGGTTCTGCACCCACCTATCTTAAATTTAAATCTAGCTATAAATACACATCTTTTAAATAATTATAGAACTTTGGTCCTTCAGGGGATGGATTCCCTCACAGAATTTCTGAGAGCTAAATACAAATTTTTAAAAATTTTTAAAAATGTGTGGGTGAGGTGTAAAAGTAAATCAGAGTACCTGTCATTTTGAATTAGATGATTAGTAATTAACTTCAGGTATTCTCAAAACGTGTTCACAAAGTACCTTCAAACCTATTGTGTAAGGCTCTTGCTAAGAGAATTTATTTTACTCTAAAAGGAGCATAGATCAGGCATCTATTTTAGGAGGATAAACCCATTATCAGTCTCATTCTAGAAACATAAGGCAATATCTTGTACAAAGGAAAAAGTACTGAGAAGGAAAAAAATCATAGGACTTGTCATTGAGAGTCTATTATGTTGATATTAAAACCCTTTCATTATTTACTATGTTTAGTAAATCTAATGTATGTTTGTATTGTGGATATATGCATATATTGCTCTTCAGTATCAGTGAAGCAGAAGTTTTAGTATGTCCTCTCTTCCAAGACATGGGCAGATATAGGTGATATGTTTTACTAGAGGAAAGTAAATTTTTCCATACATAAGAAGAAAGTATGTAAATGAATTTAGCTAAAATTATTGGAATGCAAACATTTAAAAAGTTTGTGTATGTCTAGAAATGTTTAAACACTCCATAATATGTCATTGCCTATCAGTAAAGGTCATGTGTCTGGCTCATAATCAGGACACACAGTCTGACTCCTTCCATAGCTGCCTTGGGTCTGTGACACACATTTGGAAGAGAGCCTGTGTGCAATCTGTGGTCACAACACTGAGAAAAGCTAATTGGGTCCAATTTGGTTACTTGGCTTCCTAGAAATTAATGCTGCATTTGACTTCAATGCCATCTAGTTCCACAGCTCCAGTTTCACCTTCAGTTGCCTCAACATATAATAAATAACATAAATATTCTCATAAAGTTTCCAAAGTCCAAATTACTCCTATTTTCATTTAGTTTAGACTCCTCAAAATACAAGTCAGTATATATTTTATAGTATCAATATATCTTTTATAGGACACTGGAAGGAAAGAGTAAGCTTTGAGTGTTGGATTGAGGAATAAACAAATAAGTTAGCTTCCTAACATAGATGCCTGATCTTTGCTCCTTTTAGATTAATTCAATAATTCAATTGTTTATGCCAGATTACAAATAGGTTCAGTAACTAATACTAAAAAAAAAAATGAGACACAACTAAAGAAATCCTCTTCTCCAAAATTTACTTGTCTTATTCTCAAGGTCTCAGGAAAACAGACAGAAACCAAGTATCCTTTCACAGAGAGCAGAATTAAAGTCATGTGTAAATAATTGGGGGTTTTTTGCTGCAAAAAGCTTTATTGTTTCCATTTGGTCCAAGGCTTGGGAGAGGGCCCCAGGGTGGTTACAAAGCCCTAGTGGCTGCAGAGACTGGCTTCAGGCAGAAGCCCTGACACCAGGGCGGCTCCTCAAAGGCCTCTGGGCTCTGGAGGCTCCTAGTTGTGCTTGAGGGTGAGCCTTTCAAAGAGATACTGGCCGAGCCCAGCCTGGGACCAGCCAGCCTGTGGAGGTTAGTCGGGTGGTCGCCATCTGCTTGATGAGTTTCAGCTGCTCCTGCAGGAAGCGGCTCTCCAGGAAGTCACAGGGGTACGTGTCTGCGGGCAGAACTCAGGGCTTGCAGGCCCGCAAGGGCCTGGCTCAGGCTCTTCTCCATGAGAATGGCGGCTTCCATAGCGTCCTGGGTTTTACCCCACTCATCTTGGGACGGCTTCTGCACGTCCTGAAAGAAGGTAGTGTCGTGGCACTGGTTTTGCATCTTCAAGAGACTGTCAGTATCCTCATGCCTCTCCTTGGACAATTCGCAGAAAAAGTGGCCCATGCCGTCCCGAGCCACATCCTCGCGGTGGAAATAGAAGCCCAGAGAGAAGTAGGTGTAGGAGGACCCAGATGCAGGTTGACCAGGAGGTTGGCGGCGGCCTCCACCTCAGCGGAATAATTCTGAGGAATCTGGGAGCTCGTGGCTGATCAGTAATAAGGAGTTAAGCTCAAAAAATGGTGTTGGCTGGTCCCAAAAGCTGAGGATGGCTGAGTGGCTGTTTCCAAAAGCTGCGACTGGAAAAAAGGGTTGGAGGATGGTTGAGGCTGGAGCAAGGGGCGTCCCTGGGTCTGTTCTGTCCAAACACCATTGAAGCAAAAGACAGATCCGGGGGACGGCTGAATGCACTGTTGTAAGCAATACTTTATTGTTGTTCTCTAGGGATCTTTTATTGTTAAAAAGCAACAGATTCTATAAATGATAGTATTATTTTCAGATTAGCTCATAATCTACTATTTAGAATTGTTGCTTACAACTACAAATCAAAAACATACAATAGATTCACAAAACCAAAAAGAACATAAGTGTCATAGAACTGTTGCTTACAGGTTTGAATATATTAAGCTCCCCACAATGTGACATTGTTTTCCTCTATTTAGTAGAGCCCAGAGTTCACTTAAAACTCAAGAAACAAATGATTAATAGTTCAATGATACCATGAATTATAAAAATGTAAAACTATTAAATTATTTTCATAATTATATAGTGATAACAAGTAATGATTGAAGTAACTAGCAAAGGTCTTGCTGTAACCTATTTTAATAACAGATATCATTGAATACTATAGAATGTTTGAAATCATTGCTCAAGATCAAATTAACAGTGCCCCATCATCTCACTTGTCTGTTCTGATATAATGTGACAGTCACATTGCTAAGAAATCTTGCATGATGCAAAAAAAAATGTTTTCAAGGGAAAAAAAAACCTGGAGTTTCTAGTGAACAACATTATTGTTTCTGAAGGAATTTAGAGTATTTCCTAAACCCCATACTTTTCTTTTGTTTTTTACTTAGTCATCCTCAATTTATGTCCATTCTGAATTAATGAAGTGTGACTAAAAATAGAGTTCAATGATTCTGATAATCCACAGACTATAGAGAATACTATAAATCCGAGCAGAAAATGAACATATAATGCAAGGATGTTGTAAGGGAGCTCTATTGTTTGCATTACTGCTTCAGTTACTAAGTAACATTTTAAGTAAAAAACAAACCAAAAACAACAACCAAAAAACCAGAATACAGTAAAAGGTTATTCAGGAAAAGTGTAGGGAAGTAATTTAGTTACTGTGCATTTTCTGAAATATAAACTGTACTTTAAAAATAAAGCTCTATGACAAATAATTTACCCAATGCATTTGGTATCCAATAGTATCCAATATTGCTATTCATTGAACTTAAGGTACTATCAAACTCCTTCAGAACATTTTAAAATTTGGCTGTACAATGGATTATACTTAAAAAATAATAATAGTTATGTGTATGTGTTAGGAAAAATAAAGCTCTAATGTAAATGACCTTAAAAATCACATCTACTAGAAGGAAAAAGAAACACAGTGTGTTCAATATTGATGTAAATAACCAAACACAAATCTCATATCTTGAATTGCTTCATGTTATTACAAAACCTAAAATGTAATTTTTGCTCAGAATTCAAGTTTTCGACTCATCCTACATAATATGGCACCTTGGTAACACTAATATGGTAAAACTAGATAATCGTAAAGAGAAATAAGATGATTGTTAGAAAGGTTGTTCTCTGAATAAACTTTAGAAAAACTATTTCTTAGATACTCAGTTTGCTTTTCATTTCAATTTCTCTAGAAAATTATGTTAGTGACTATTACATTTTATTATTTTTAGCAACATTCCTCACAACTATCTTTGAAGGTTGGTTAGCATGACTTACTCCATTTCTGCAGAGAGAGCTGAAGCAAAGAGAGCAAGCTCAGAACAGAATTGAGCTCAATACTCACAACTGTAGCTTGTGTTTTCAATCTGCTGCTTAGCCTCTAGGTCATTAGATCTTATATTTAATGTTTCCCCTGCCTTAGTATATTTAATTGATAACTGAACATGTTGCTTTGCCTACTATCACTATGAATCTTTTGTCAGCAGCATGAAACAGGCAAACATATCTCCTTATAAACAGGTTTTAGTCCAAGAAATAATTAGGTTGTAAATGATAGGGATGGAAAAATGACAACTGTTACATCAAATAGATAAAGAATACATTTTAAGTAGAAAAATCTCTCTTAAGGAAAGGAGAAAATAATGTGTCATGGATACTAAAAAAAGAAAGAGACCTCTAGTTTCTTACAGGGTATATGTGCCAAGAAGAAAGGCATATCAAAAACTAAGCAAATATTTAAATTATATCTCAATAAGTCTGTTTAAAAATGAAACCACAAATTTACATGAAAATCAGCAAGAGGAAACAGAACACTTTTCAGCACTGTGGAAAACTTCACCTTAAGCTACAAATCAGCTTGAAGTACTTGGGTAAATTGAGATAACTTTCACAGCCAGTGGCAGCCATACAGGTGTATGTCAGAGGGGAAGAGATATACCTGTCTAGTCTCCACCGATCTCATGATTTGCCTAATTTCTGGGATGTCTACCTGATGCATAGGTTTGGTCTTTTGACATAAACTTCCTGTATGCCTGGACCTTAACTGCTGTCAGTATTCATAATGTGCCTAATCAGAGATTTTCCTGGTTGGTTACTAATTAGGACCTTAGTAAATTGCCTTCCTTGTCCCCTCCTGATCTCATGTGATGCTTCTTCCTAGAGAGTCCTACCTGCTGAGACAAAGATTCAACCTATCCTTCTGGCTCAACTGATAAAAATACATTCAAGGTAAGTTGACTTATTGTCTTCCTGTTTATCTTCTGAAGAAAGGCCAACCTAGTAAATAAATAATTAAAAGCAAACACAGGTTTGTTAGAAACACTTTTCCCTCACTCGATGGTGGTTAAATTTGGAAGATAGCCTTGCTGTTTCAGAGATCTTAGCATCATATAAAACCAATTCACCAAAAGCACAAGCAAAACAAAAACTACAAGGAGATGGAAATGATTTTTTTTAAATGTGTGTTTGGTTTTTGTTGACTCGTCTGAGAGATTTGGATGAAAATTGCAAGCATAGATTTCAGTTGTTTTTGATCCTCTTGTCATATTTTCACTCAAAGCTTCACACGGAATGCAACTACGTATCTGCTATGGTCTGAATGTGTCGTGTGAAAATTCATAGTACTTTTTCATGTGAGTAGCCCCTCTTATACTTCGGACATTTACATTAGGCATCATGATGTTCCTGTTACTTATGCAAGTACTTTACAATAAAAGGCAATACTATTGTACACATTTTATTTTAGGTTGATTTTTCTCCCTAAATCCATGTGATTCCTCACTTATTCCCAAAACAAAATATAGTGTCTGATTTGTTGACAATTTTTGTTGGCAATTTCAAAAAGAATAAGAGGTGATATCCTACTGGCAAGATTTTCACCTAGTCTATTATTTAATAGACTAGGTGAGTTACTACTACTCACAGTTGGTCCACTCAATGACCAGCAAGCTACCGTGCAGGACACCCTATGCCAAACAGCTAGCAAGACAAGAACACAACCCCACCCATTAGCAGAGAGGCTGCCTAAAATCATAATAAGGTCACAGACACCCCAAAACACACCCCCAGACGTGGACCTGCCCACCAGAGAGACAAGATCCAGTCTCATCCACCAGAACACAGGCACTAGTCCCCTCCACCAGGAAGCCTACACAACCCACTGAAACAACCTTAGCCATTGGGGGCAGACACCAAAAACAACGGGAACACGAACCTGCAGCCTGCAAAAAGGAGACCCCAAACCCAATAAGTTAAGCAAAATGAGAAGACAAAGAAACACACAGCAGATGAAGGAGCAAGGTAAAAACCCACCAGACCAAACAAATGAAGAGGAAATAGGCAGTTTACCTGAAAAACAGAGTAATGATGGTAAAGATGATCCAAATTCTTGGAAATAGAATGGAGAAAATACAAGAAATGTTTAACAAGGACCTAGAAGAACTAAAGACCAAACAAACAATGATGAACAGCAAAATAAATGAAATAAAAAATTCTCTAGAAGGAATCAATAGCAGAATAAATGAGGCAGAAGAACGGATAAGTGACCTGGAATATAAAGTTGTGGAAATAACTACTGCCAAGCAGAATAAAGGAAAAAAAATGAAACGAATTGAGGACAGTCTTAGAGACCTCTGGGACAACATGAAATGCACCAACATTCGAATTATAGGGGTCGAAGAAGAAGAAGAGAAAAAGAAAGGGTCTGAGAAAATACTTGAAGAGATTATAGTTGAAAAGTTCCCTAATATGGGAAAGGAAATAGTTAATCAAGTCCAGGAAGTGCAGAGTCCCATTCAGGATAAATCCAAGGAGAAACATGCCAAGACATATATTAATCAAACTATCAAAAATTAAATACAAGAAAAAATATTAAAAGCAGCAAGGGAAAAACAACAAATAACATAAAAGGGATTCCCCATAAGGTTAAGAGTTGATCTTTCAGCAGAAACTCTGCAAGCCAGAAGGGAGTGGCAGGACATATTTAAAGAGATGAAAGGATGAAACCTACAACCAAGATTATGCAATCCAGCAAGGATCTCATTAAGATTCGATGGAGAAATTAAACCTTTACAGACAAGCAAAAGCTAAGAGAATTCAGCACCACCAAACCAGCTTTACAACAAATGCCAAAGGACCTTCTCTAGGCAGGAAACACAAGAGGAGGAAAAGACCTACAATAACAAACCCAAAACAATTAAGAAAATGATAATAGGAACATACATATTAATAATTACCTTAAATGTAAATGGATTAAATGCTCCAACCAAAAGACATAGACTGGCTGAATGGATACAAAAACAAGACCCATATATATGCTGTCTACAAGAGACCCACTTCACACCGAGGGACACATACAGACTGAAAGTGAAGGGATGGAAAAAGATATTCCATGCAAATGGAAATCAAAAGAAAGCTGGAGTAGCAATTCTCACATCAGACAAAATAGACTTTAAAATAAAGACTATTACAAGAGACAAAGAAGGACACTACATAATGATCAAGGGATCAATCCAAGAAGAAGATATAATAATTGTAAATATTTATGCACCCAACATAGGAGCACCTCAATACATAAGGCAAATGCTAACAGCCATAAATGAGGAAATTGAGAGTAACACAATCATAGTAGGGGACTTTAACACCCCACTTTTACCAATGGACAGATCATCCAAATTGAAAATAAATAAGGAAACACAAGCTTTAAATGATACAGTAAACAAGATGGACTTAATTGATATTTATAGTACATGCCATCCAAAACAACAGAATACACTTTCATCTCAAGTGCTCATGGAACATTCTGCAAGATAGATCATATCATGGGTCACAAGTCAAGCCTTGGTAAATTTAAGAAAATTGAAATCGTATCAAGCATCTTTTCTGACCACAATGCTATGAGACTATATATCAATTACAGGAAAGAAAACTGTAAAAAATACAAGCACATGGAGACTAAACAATATGCTACTAAATAACCAAGAGATCACTGAAGAAATCAAAGAGGAAATCAAAAATACCTAGAAACAAATGACAATGAAAACACGATGACCCAAAACCTAGGCAATGCAGCAAAAGCAGTTCTAAGAGAGAAGTTTATAGCAATACAATCCTACCTTAAGAAACAAACATCTCAAATGAACAACCTAATCTTGCACCTAAAGCAATTAGAGAAAGAACAAAAAACCTCTAACATTAGCGAAAGGAAAGAAATCATAAATATCAGACCAGAAATTAATGAAAGAGAAATGAAGGAAAGAGTAGCAAAGAGCAATAAAACTAAAAGCTGGTTCTTTGAGAAGATAAACAAAATTGATAAACCATTAGCCAGATTTATCAAGAAAAAAAGGGGAAAAACTCAAATCAATAGAATTAGATATGAAAAATGAGAAGTAACAACTGACACTGCAGAAATACAAAGGATCATGAGAGATTACTACAAGCAACTCTATGCCAATAAAATGGACAACCTGGAAGAAATGGACAAATTCTTAGAAAAGCACAACCTTCCAAGACTGAACCAGGAAGAAATAGAAAATATAAACAGACCAATCACAAGCACTGATTTTGAGACTCTGATTAAAAATCTTCCAGCAAACAAAAGCCCAGGACCAGATGGCTTCACAGGCGAATTCTATCAAACATTTAGAGAAGAGCTAACATGTATCCTTCTCAAACTCTTCCAAAATATAGCAGAGGGAAGAACACTCCAAGCTCATTCTATGAGGCCACCATCACCCTGATACCAAAACCAGACAAAGATGTCAGAAGGAAAGAAAACTACATGCCAATATCACTGATGAACATAGATGCAAAAATCCTCAACAAAATACTAGCAAATTGAATCCAACAGCACATTAAAAGGATCATACACTGGCCTTTCTCACCTTCTGAGATGGCCCACACTCTGTCTGTGGAGTGTGTTTCTCTCTAAATAAATCTACTTCTTATCTATCACTTTGTCTCTCACTGAATTCTTTCTGCGATGTGACATCAAGAACCTGAGCTTCATTAAGTTCTGAAACCAGGTGTGTGATCTCAGTTGGAAGACTGTGGGTTTTGGCCAGGTTTAAGTCCCAGCCTCATGGGTTCAAGTCGCAATCCAGGTTTTGGCCAGGTTCAAGTCCTGGCCATGTGGGTTCAAGTCCCAATCTGAGTTTTGGCTATGTTTGAGTCCCAGTCCAAGGTGCATGGTTTCAACTGGGTTATCTCCACCTTGTCCTTTTTTTTTTCTTTTTCTGGGGGGCCGAGCTGCACAGCATGTGAAATCTTAGTTCCCCCAACCAGGGATGGAACCCATGCCTGCTGTGGTGGAAGCAAGAAGTCTTTAGCCACTGGACCACCAGGGAAGTCCCTCCACCTTTGTCCTTGGCAAGACTATCTCACAATTCTTTAGAGGTAGAAGTTGCAGAAAACTGATAGTAATGCAAACAATTTCTGTCCATAGAAATACAAATTGTATCTAGTAAAATGCAAGTAATTGTAAACCTATGACTATTGCCCAGTTTTGCATACATTAGCAAATTTATTTCAGCATCCCTATCTGACTGTGAAGGTGGTATGTTGAGTTCTTGTCTGAACTAGTTGTAATATCTTACTGGGTCCATGAAAAAAAAAAGGATCATACACCATAATCAAGTGGGGTTTACCCCAGGCATGCAAGGATTCTTTAATATACACCAATCAATCAATGTGATACACCATATTAACAAATTGAAGGAGAAAAACCATATGATCATCTCAATAGATGCAGAAAAAGCTTTCAGCAAATTCAACACCCATTTATGATAACAACCCTCCAGAAAGTAGGCATAGAGGGCACTTACCACAACATAATAAAGGCCATATATGACAAACCCACAGCCAACATCGTTCTCAATGGTGAGAAACTGAAACCATTTCCACTAAGATCAGGAACAAGACAAGGTTGTCCACGCTCACCACTATTATTCAACATAGTTTTGGACGTTTTAGGCACAGCAATCAGAGAAGAAAAAGAAATTAAAGGAATTCAAATTGGAAAAGAAAAAGTAAAGCTGTCACTGTTTGCAGATGACATGCTAGTATACATAGAGAATCCTAAAGATGCTACCAGAAAACTACTAGAGCTAATCAATGAATTTGGTAAAGTAGCAGGGTACAAAATGAATGAACAGAAATCTCTTGCATTCCTCTACACTAACGATGAAAAATCTGAAAGAGAAATTCTGGAAACACTCCCATTTACCATTGCAACAAAAAGAATAAAATACCTAGGAATAAACCTACCCGAGGAGACAAAAGACCTGTATGCAGAAAACTGTAAGACACTGATGAAAGAAATTAAAGACGATACAAACAGATGGATAGATATACCATGTTCCTGGATTGGAAGAATCAACATTGTGAAAATGACTCTACTACCCAAAGCAATCTACAGATTTAATGCAATCCCTATCAAACTACCACTGGCATTTTTCACAGAACTAGAAAAATAAATTTCACTGCTTTTATGGAAACATAAAAGGCCCCGAATAGCCAAAGCAATCTTGAGAAAGAAAAGCGGAGCTGGAGGAATCAGGCTCCCTGACTTCAGACTATACTACAAAGCTACAGTAATCAAGACAGTATGATACTGGCACAAAAACAGAAATATAGATCAATGGAATAGATAGAAAGCCCAGAGACAAACTCACGCACATATGGTCACCTTATTTTTGTTAAAGGAGGCAAGAATATACAATGGAGAAAAGACAGCCTCTTTAATAAGTGGTGCTGGGAAAACTGGACAGCTACATGTAAAAGAATGAAATTAGAACACTCCCTAACACCATACACAAAAATAAACTCAAAATGGATTAAAGCCCAAAATGTAAGGCCAGACACTGTAAAACTCTTAGAAGAAAACCTAGGCAGAACACTCTATGACATAAATCACAGCAAGATCCTTTTTGACTCACCTCCCAGAGAAATGGAAATAAAAACAAGGATAAACAAATTCGACCTAATGAAACTTAAAAGCTTTTGCACAGCAAAGGAAACCATAAACAAGATGAAAAGACAACCCTCAGAATGAGAGAAAATATTTGCAAATGAAGCAACTGACAAAGCATTAATCTCCACAATTTACAAGCAGCTCATGCAGCTCAATATCAAAAAAACAAACAACCCAATCCAAAAATGGGCAGAAGACTTAAATAGACATTTCTCCAAAGAAGATACACAGATTGCCAACAAACACATGAAAGAATGCTCAACATCACTAATCATTAGAGAAATGCAAATCAAAACCACAATGAGGTATTACCTCACACCAATCAGAATGGCCATCATCAAAAACTCTACAAACAATAAATGCTGGAGCGGGTGTGGAGAAAAGGGAACTCTCTTGCACTGTTGGTGGGAATGTAATTTGATACGGCCACTACCGAGGACAGCAGGGAGGTTCCTTAAAAAGCTAAAAATAGAACTACCATATGACCCAGCAATCCCACTACTGGGCATATACTCTGAGAAAACCGTAATTCAATAAGAGTCATGTACTACAGTGTTCATTGCAGCTCTATTTACAATAGCCAGGACATGGAAGCAACCTAAGTGTCTATCGACAGATGAATGGATAAAGAAGATGTGGCACGTATATACAATGGAATATTACTCAGCCATAAAAAGAA
This sequence comes from Orcinus orca, assembly GCF_937001465.1. NCBI lineage: Eukaryota > Metazoa > Chordata > Mammalia > Artiodactyla > Delphinidae > Orcinus > Orcinus orca. The sequence continues at coordinate 99,815,760 of NC_064580.1, read as the reverse complement.
ACGAAATTGAGTTATTTGTAGTGAGGTGGATGGACCTAGAGAGTCTGTCATACAGAGTGAAGTAAGTCAGAAAGAGAAAAACAAATGCCGTATGGTAACACATATATATGGAATCTAAAAAAAAAAAAAAAGGTTCTGAAGCACCTAGGTGCACGACCGGAATAAAGACGGAGCGGTAGAGAATGGACTTGATGACACGGGGAGGGGGAAGGGTAAGCTGGGACAAAGTGAGAGAGTGGCGTGGACTTATATATACTACCAAATGTAAAGTAGTTAGCTAGTGGGAAGCAGCCGCATAGCACAGGGAGATCAGCTCTCTACTTTGTGATCACCTAGAGGGGTGGGATAGGGAGTGTAGGATGGAGACACAAGAGGGAGGAGATATGGGGATATATGTATGTATAACTAATTCACTGTGTTATAAAACAGAAACTAATACACCATTGTAAAGCAATTATACTCCAATAAAGATGTTAAAAAAAAGAAAGATGTAACTTTATAATATCCACACCTATGTAAACAAAATTAAGCAAAATATTCAATAATTCTATGTACTTGTCAACATTCTGTATCATGAGTGTGATAAATATGAAATTAAGAAGTACTAAGTGAGGTATTAAAATGCCTTGTTATTTCAAAAAGCCAATCTCTTCATCTCGTATTCCCAGATAATATTGAAAAATTCTGCCACTCTTTTATTTCAGCATTTATTTTAGCCCCAAAGAGGAAGATAATTGCTGATAAAGAAAAATCAATATAGAATGAAGCAACATATTGGCTGTACAATACATAAAAATTCATTACATATGTTTAAACACTTTGAAATGGCTAGTTTGCAGTAAGATTCTATCTGAAAGGGCTGACAAGCTGACTACTATAGCATTGTAGATTAACTGGCAAATTGAACGTTAAAAAAGAATGAGACCTAGGGAAAGTAAGACTTGATCGATGTGTGTGTTTGCTTGGGAGATTTAAGTAAAAGTCAAGAAAAACCCACAGTTGGGCATTACAATAGTGGTCCCTAAACAGCTTAGGGATTTGAGAGTACTGGAAGCCAAAAGGACGGCAGAATATGGATAGATATGTGAGATATAGTTTTTTATAGATAGATTCCTTGGTAAGTGTTGAATACTGATTGATTTGAGAAGAATGAAAAAATTAAGTATATCTTATCTGCTGCTGTTACTGAGTCTCATGCTAGGTATCCTAGGAGATTATAGATGCTGTGAAGTCATACTCATAAACCTACTAGGTTTAAATGTACAAAACCTATTCTTTGAATCTCTAGTCTTGGCATTGGGTAATTAAGATATGCACAGAAAAACTCTGTATACTGAATACATTATTTTCATATTATTTAAACCTCTTTGGTAAACAAAGGAAACATTAGATCATAAAAATAAAACAATGAAGTACACACATATTGCAGTCTAGTCTTAATATTAGTTGGAAAGTAAATAGGCACAGAAGACCAAGATATTATCCATGAAATAAGAAATTAGGCAATAAATATAATTGATAACTCAATTTCAAATAAAAACCTAACTCAAAATTTAAGAAATGAGTATATTCTGCAAGATAAAAAATAGAAGACTTCCCCCAGCACTGATTTGTTCTTCTAAACAAATTATTTTATGCAAGTTTGTTTTTCAGCATTCCTAGCTGACATTCTGGAGTAAAAATTATTTTTACTTTATAACACATATATACTCTCATTTCCCTTAAAATACATGTTACTTTGTGGAATAGTTTGTTGAGTGGTATAAGGGAATATGGCAGCATTTTTTTCATGTTCTCTCATACTGTTCAAATTAACCAGCAAAATATTTATTGTGTATTTACGTGCTGGCTTTATGAAAGAGTCAAATGAAATGAGTGACCTGATTCCTACCTACAAGGAACATGTAATTTAATTCTGTTGATAAACTACATATGAATAAAATAAAGTCCTAAACTATCTAGGGAAACAATCATAAGACAGGGTATGTATTAAAATAGTACTGATAAAACAGTACAAACAAGAAGTATAGTAGGAGTTTGGAGACAGAAGGCAGAATAACAGGTGCCCTATAAATGCCTGCTGAAAGGAACTAATTAATTTAGTCAGTAACATTTAATGAGAAACTATTGTATACTGATCTACATACTAGAAATTCAAAGATGAATAAATCCAGGGCTTTGCCAGTAGTAACCAAGAGATTTTAAGCCGAGGTACCTTGGTTTTTAGCCTAGATGCATTAGATGTTCAGAGCATGATTGACTGCTTCCCAAATCATCAATTAATTGGCAAGGGTCAATAGTTTTAAAGAAGGCATCAAAAGAAAAGAACAAGCTTTTAGCTTATTCTTCAGGAGTTCTAAGCTATAGTTATCAATAATCAGTTTTTTTTCATGGAAATTATGAACTCTAAAAATATGAAAATGAAATAAAATAATTACCTCCCCTGAAGAATTTGATTAGGTGGATCATGATGTATAAAAACATATTCATGCCTGCTCTAGACAAACTGTATCCTAAGGGAAGTAGACTTATCACATTAAAACAGATTTCTTCTATTCATTAAAATTGGTTACTTGTTAATATCACTTAATACTTTCCATATTACATGTAGTTTATAAAAATGCATTTTCAGGCTGCATTGCTGAATTTGCATGAATTATTTATAAAGCAGAAAAGTTTTGCCCATATTCTTATTATCACAGGTTTTGTGCATGTAACCTGCTATTGATTGCCAGCAAATAAGGATTTAAACAATTAAAAATGAAGGGTAATTTAGGTAAATACCCTAAAACATCAATGGTCTTTAAAAACATAAAATATCACATGAATGAATTTTTTTTTTTTTTTTTTTTTTTTTCCGTATGTGGGCCTCTCACTGTTGTGGCCTCTCCCGTTGCGGAGCACAGGCTCCGGACGCGCAGGCTCAGCAGCCATGGCTCACGGGCCCAGCCGCTCCGCGGCATGTGGGATCTTCCCGGACCAGGGCACGAACCCGTGTCTCCTGCATCAGCAGGCGGACTCTCAACCACTGCGCCACCAGGGAAGCCCTGAATGAATATTTTTTAGATGATTTTTTTTTCTGGTTCCATTCCATCCTTATTTTGAAATGAAAGAGCAATCAAGTTATGGGAAATGTATGAAAATATTTCTATTTTAAACTAATTTATTAAAAATAAGGAAGTGTGACAAAAGACATAGCAACTAATTGAATTATGCTGAAGATACATGCCTCTCAATTTCATTGAGCTGCAGCTATTTATTTATAAGATTGTTTCATAATCACAACTTGAAAATTCATTTCTGGAGTTAAGACTATCTCACTGTAAACATTATTTATTTATTATTTTATTATTATGTAATATTCATTTCTTGAGATAACTTAGGCCTTTTCCTTACCAAGTTAAACATGATATAAGTATATTTAATTTTTTGTTTCTTTTTCCCAGATGCCCTTTTCAAGGCAAGATGTCTTTTGACCAAATTGAAATTAAATGAAATTGTCAGTGTGTTAACTTTTCAAACTATATGACCTGATACAATTTGACTATATCTAAAAATGACTTCAGAAAAAATATTCATTTCCATGAGAAGGTTTTGTATAAGGTCTATGATAATGGATGGCTATTTCAAACAGACTATTTTCATATTAGATAATTTTTGCTCAATTTCAAATCTATTCCAGAAAAAAAAATTACCTGATATTACCTGACACTTGACTCAACTTTAGCAAATGCTTTCTAAGCAATGCTTGAGATATATGTGTATATATATATATATATATATTCTCTCTCTCTCTCTCTGTCTCTCTCTCTGTCTCTCTTCTTTTTTAGACTACAGGGAGTTAAAGGTAAAGCAAAAGAGAACTTGACTCAGTGGAAATAGGAATTTACTGCATTAAGAAGTTAATGGATATATCCATTCCTTTGTAACCAACTGTGTTAATGATAGTTACAAAATAAATGAATAAATGGATCAATGGGTGATTAAATGAGAATTCTTTTTTCTTCATGTTGAAGCAATACCTTAGGAAAAACACTGTGTAAAAGCAGAGAGGACAGGAATAAATTTGGAGATTAAATTAAACTAATTATTTTTCTCTCCATCTTTAATTTCTCCAGTTAAACAATAAGCAGGGAGACAAAGCATCCAAGAGTAACAAATTTAGCATATAAAACAATGATAGGTGATTCTGAGATAAAAAGTTCAGAAAAGATAATAGAGAAGCTCAGAAAATATCTGGGACAGTTCAAAAGTATATACAGTAGCAGAAATCAATCAAATGGATGAAACAATGAGATAATTCATTTTCTTGTACAAAGTGAGCTAAATGAAGGTAAGTTGGCTGAAATTACCATGCAAACAAAAAGTAAATGCATATTTGAAATAATAATGAAAATATGAAGAAAGCCAGGATGGAAATAATCAAAATAAGTGTGCTATGATTCAGCAAGTTATTTCTGTAACCTTAATTAGCAGGTCAATTCAAATGAGCAGGTCAATTCAAACCACTGGTGGCGCAGTGGTTGAGAGTCTGCCTGCCGATGCAGGGGACACGGGTTCGTGCCCTGGTCCGGGAGGATCCCACATGCCGCGCGGCGGCTGGGCCCGTGAGCCATGGCCGCTGAGCCTGCGCTTCCGGAGCCTGTGCTCCGCAAAAAAAACTTGGGAAGGTACAGTATTTTCCAAAAGAATCCAGTCAAACCAGTGAAAGGAATTTAAGAGGCAGAAAAGATTTCTACAATGTGTAGCCTCATCAGTCTCCTAAAATGGCAGATCTAGATATAGCTCCTCTAGCATTTTTAGTAAACCAATTCATTTACTAACATTTTTTGGCTTGGTACATGAGGTAGTTGTAAAATTATTTGTAAAAATATAGTAAAGGAACACTTAGTCTATGATATGTGCCGAAATTACGTAAGAAGTTGAGGAACAATGAAAAAAGTAACTAATAACCATGAAATGAGCATATACAGCAAAAGAATATTAACATAATTCATTAGCAATACACTAATATGGGTTGAGAACACATTGAAGGAGTGTAATTAAGAATAGATATTAAAGTAGCCATTATAACACATTAACACATTTTGGCTAACAGATTGGACACGTGGTTTGCCAGACCATTTAACACATCTAAAGAAGTAGTGTAATGGCAAATTGCCCTCATAGCAATGTTTAGTTCTACAACCTAATGCACACAACTTAAAATGTGTGTCTTGTTTGGTACTTAAAAAATCTAAGTACATTACCCTCTAAGAAAAATCCTTAGCATTGTCACCTATCAGATTGCATTCAACCTCATAATTCGCAATTTCCAGGAATTGTACCCGTGACCATCTGATTCCTCATCATACCTTATTTACTTACTAGGTTCATGAAAACTGCCTCTTTGTTTCTTAGTTTTTCTTTTCTTTTCTTTTCATCTCCACCGCTAGTCCCAGAAACGTGTTTTGTAGTTCCTTGTAGTACAAAACTCAAAGTAATCAAACAATAAATTCTTGCTACATCTCTCAGTTAGACATTAAATATTTAAATAATTTGCATTTCAACCTCTGTGGGAAGGACATGAATAGGCAGGAGACATGCAACACTGATACCATCTTCTCTAGGAGCACTGCTTTCATGTGCTCTCAAAGCATCCTGGGCTACTCCTGCTGTAGCACTTCCAACACAGTATTTTAATTGTAGGCTTACTTGCCCACTTCTCCCAATAAAATTTGATCTCTTTGAGGAGAGGGATTGAGTCTTATTTATCGTTGCATCTGCAGCTCCTAGCACAATACCAGACATTAGATACAACTTAATTAAATGAATAAAAGAACAATATGGATAAAATTTCAGTGCAAGTTAAAAAAAAAAGGAGCTCACCAATAAAAAGTATTCTACAATTACTTCAATTGAAGGGCCATTATCAATGGTTCTTTAACTTTTAATCCTTCAAAATATAGGATTATTAAACATCTAGGGATACAATCGTGTATGACAAAGCTTTTGATCTTAAAAATTTGTGTTTAGAAATGTCACGGATTACATACTTAGAAATGATAATATTAATCAGCATTACTAAGTAGGTGTCATGAGTTCTGTTATTAAAAGATATATATATTTATGTATTATTTTTAATTTAGGGGGTTTTAGAATCCCATGTGGAATTAGTTACAGTAACTAATTAGTTTTAATTAATAAGCAAAGAGCAAAATACTCCACATGCATTTTTCCACATAAATTTTAAAAAATTATATTCACATTTTCATCCATAATAAGTTGGAGCAATAGATTTTCTCATTCAATCCACTGCCTTCAGATTGACAAGATATTATTAGTCAGATTTTATATTGAGAAAACCTGAAGTTCAGGAATATGAATTCACTGACTTCAGGTTACACAGCTAAAAAGTGTTGAAGGGGTGTGAGGCAGACAGGCCCTAAGTCTTCTGTGCTCTTAGGCAGAGTTGGGTAGAGAAGCAGTAGTAGAAATATTTTAAGAGTTTATAAAATAAAAAGCATTTGCATTTTATTTTAGTATGCACTGTGTATACTCAGGAGTCAGATTGATCTTCCTATATTGTGTTTCTTGATTAGATTGCTATATTTAATTGGGTTTTCTTTTCCAGACCAAGTGGTTATTAATTTATTCAACAAATATTTATATGGATGCTCATTCAAGCCCATGGGCTGTGTTAGTAGTTGGTAAAGAATGGTGAACAAAACCTGCATGATCTCTGTACACTTAATAAATAATAAGAAGAAACAGGAGATAGAGAAGGAAAAAGAGGAAAAAGAAAATGGGCGTAGCTAAATTCTATCTGATAAATAGGAAAGTGGGTTAGGAGCAATATGCATGAAAGGGGTGAGAAAACTAGCTTAGAATCCAAGTGATTTTCATATCATTCATATGATAGGCATAAATGTCTTGGGTGGGGCAATCAGCTTGCTTTACTCCTAACACCGCTCCCTACCCTGATGAAATCAACATTTCCTAATACTGGGTACTTCTCACAAAGGTGACCAAAGAGGAAATAAAGAGAAAAAAAATTAAACTCTTTGATCTTCCCAGGAAGGAAAACAGTTACAAGTTTTTATACTAGAAACAACTAATGTTGTTTTCATGATTTACATTAATTTCTAATAACTTAGGCTACAAGTTTAACATGAAGAATAAAATGATTGACAGAGTAATTACTGAAATGTTTTGCATATGCTCTACTAGAATTGATATATGTGACATATTAAGGAAAAACAAAGCCAAGAGACAAAGAGGCTTCCAGGAACCTAGACTATTTCATATTATAAGAAGGTAAAAGGCAAATGGAATTTTAAAGAATCGATGATTATAAAAAGATTTCTTGATGATCTGATATTTGTTTTTGATTCATTAAGTGTCTTATAGTAATATTGATTAGTAATCTTTATATATTTGCTTAAATTTCTACAATAAATAATTTTGCTCACTTAATTTTTACTAATTCTGAGGCTCAAGTCACCTTTTCTCTCTAAAACCTTCCCAGATGGGAAATGATCTGGCTTTCCTCGACCTTTCAAGATACATTTATTCTTATCACACACTTTCTTATGTAGTGTTTATTTGTGCATCAGCCTTATATTTCTTCTCTCCCATATTAGATCATAAGCTCTGTTTGGCTCGTAGGTTTTTATCCTCCACATAACAGGTGCTCAAATAAGACTTGTTGGTTCTCTTATTCTTGCAACAAATACTTATTGAGGACCTGCTATATGCCAGGCATGAAGAAACACAATGTGTTGAACATATTCTGACATTTTCTTTAAAACTATTACATCCTAATTTTGTTTGATAATATTATAGAAAATATCCCAATATTTCAAATGAGCATTTATTAAAATTCCTCTTTCCCTATAAGCCCATTTTCTATCTCTATTCTGTTTTATAGGTTCACTCAAATGTACTTTTGTTATTTTTCTTTTCTATAATATCTTTTTATTCATCTTTTGAACCAAGTCCAGGTCTCTTAATAAGAACTTCTAAATATATATTTTGCTATTAGATGTCTAAAAGTCCAGCTTTTGGTTCTTAATATAAGCAAGGAGATACCAAAATAAGAATAACAAAACAATTTTCTAATTATGAGGACTATAGTCATGATTGGAGCAAGTATATTTTATATTTGGAATTTTATGCAAAGATCACACAGCTGTCAAATCAAACTAATTCATTCTAATACTCTAGGAAATTTTTTTTCTGTTTCAACTTAAGGATATAAAATCAATTTATAATTATTGAAGTAATAGATTCTCATTGTAAAAATATTGGAAATTATAGAAAATTTTTAACAAGGTGGTTAAAGAAACATCCATTTAGCTGATCACAAGATGATATGTTCACCAATATTATCATGGGGTAAAATCATACTATGGAGATTTTAATTATCAACTGTAAATAGCATCTGTTGTGTCAGCAAAGAAATATCAATAAAATGATAAAAAATCATAATAATTATGTTCTTCCAAATGTGCTTTTTATAGTTCTATTAAAAGAATTCTTCCGTTACTGAAAGCTAACTTTGACTACCCATGTGAAATTTTAACAAATTTTTAATCTAAATAAAAGAGGAATAAAAAAATCCATTATAAAAATAGAAGTACGCAGATTCCAGTTATGAGTTTGGAATCTAGATTGTGGAATTGAAAGTTCGGAGGCAGGTTTAGTACAAAGCTTAAAATGAAGAGTTAATAAATCTACATAAAGCACAAAATTACTTTTTAATAATTTGTGTTTTACCCTCTGGCTGTCTTTCAATCTCTATTATGTTCACACTGCACGCTCTGGGTATTGAATAAAAATATACACAGCCCATGCAATGAGCACATCCTAGAGCCAAGTCCAGCTGTGATATAAAGCTCAAAAGGTAGTATCATTTGGTCAAATTTTAACTGTTAAATAAATTTGAAATGATTTATTCTGAAAGTCGAAAATTTGGCCAAAAGACTATACTAAAATCTTAGCACTTGAAGAGACCATATTGAAGTAATCTCTTACCCTCTAGCCATATCCTTTACCCTTTCCCAAACCATACCAGACAGATGAATATCTATTCCAAGTGCATTTCAAAGATATTTGGGAACAACCTGGGATAACTCTTACCAGAATTTACAAACTGTAATAAGAAATGTCTTTGTTTATTACATCCAAATTAAATTCCTTGTTCTGCAGACTAAACCAAAAGTGGTGTCATGGAAAAAAATATTGGACATGAGACTAAGAAAACATGAATTATACCTTATAACTATGTGACAAGTCAGTTAAATTCTCTGTGCCGCAGTTTCTATGCCTGTAAAACAGGGATAATAATAACAAATTTACATATTTATTATGTGAAAGGTTAAGGGACTTTACACATGCAAAAGTAGTCTGTAAACTATAAAAAACAAGCAATTATAATGGATTCTTTCTCTGGAGTAGTAATACTCCAATTCATATCACCATTTTCTCCTCTTCATAGGTCTTATTTTCTAATCCTTTCATCATCTCTGTATCTCTTCTCTGAAATCTTTTCAATCTTTTCTCTTACATCATTATGCAATTCCACCACCCTGAACTAGACCTAAGATTTAATCAATTAGTTGGCTGAGGTCTATTTTTATTACTTATCATTCTTACTTCAATAAACATGCAAACTGCTTGCTTGAGATATAGCTGTGAACAAGACAGATAAGGTCCTGTCTACCATGGAATTTACAATATAGGGACAGGGAGAGAGTCAATAAGGAAGTGAACAAATAAGATAATTTTATATAGTATTAGTGCTGTGAAAAATAAAACAGATAAACATGAGAGGTGAGGGTGAGTAGTTTAGATGGGGTCATCAGGGTAGAATTTTTGAGACAGTGATGTATGACCTGAAACTTGAAGAAAGAGGGGGATTAGTCAGTTGAGGATCTGGGAGAATAGTGTTCCAGAAAGAGCATCAAATGCAAATGGCTTAAGGTGGGTGTGAGCCACTGAGGCTGGGGAATAGTGAATGAGTTGTTTAAGAAAAAGCTAGAGAGAAAAGCCTGGGACCCTATCATTATGGTGTTTGAAGTCATGGTATGATGATAAGAAGGCATTGAATGGTTTTAAAGATGGAATGATGTGTTACAACGAACTAAAAAACCTACCTTCAGAGTTACCCAGTGATTTCTGAATCCTCTCAATACATTCAACTGAGTATCAGATGGGTTTCTTTTACTTTGTAAATGATATGAAAATTGGACTTTAGGATTTTCCTTTCATCTGTGTTTAGTAAGCATTAATTAGTTGTTTATGTGATACTTTGCAATAGAGTAACGACTGACATTAAATTTAGTCAACTTAGAGATCTATGCCATCCGTTTTGTCCTCATTCTCCAGATATGCCAAAAAAGACTGACAAATCAGTCTTGTGCTATTTCCATTTCATAGGAAGTCATGCAAAATGACAGAACCACTCTGTATGTGGATAAAACCATGTTTTATCCTACTTCTCACCTGTCATTCAATGACGAAATGATTGAATGATGTTATATGGATATTTAAAAAAACTAAAGAGGAAAGCCTAAAAGACTACCTTGTTTTTCTCAGGCTGATACAGCTACAGCTAAAAGCCCTGCTGACATCCTCTCCCTTCCCTGACCTGTGCCCCACCTATGAAAAAACAAAGCATTCTTTCAGAGAAAAATGCAATTTACAGTGCAATAAACACTGTGTTTCTCTATTCTAAAAGAAAGACTGCTGTATCATATTGTATTGGGAATAATCAAAATAAATTAATCATCAAGAAAAAACCCCACAAGAATAAAAATTACTATTTGCATTGTTCGCCGGCAGACAAAAATGACAAAATGTGCTCCCAACTGTTAATAGTTTCTGCATAATATTTAGATAGTATTGAAAGAAAACCTGAATTTGATAAGTGAAAATAGAATATCCTCCCAAATGCTTGAAAAGTATACTAGGCACTATGGATTTAGTACTATAATTGTCATGATCATATGTGGAAAACACTTACATGAAATAATTGGGGAAAAATGGAGAATATAATGCCTGCATCTGAACTGATGTACTACTAGTCCCTTGGAGCCAAGGACTGTGGATATTTTAGGGGAACAAAACTTGCCACCCCAAAATGTCTCTTTGGCATGCAGATTATTTCAAGCTGAAAACAATCAAGGCCCAAAAGACTCAGGAAGAAACTTTGACCTTCCCCCTAACTGCCTAAAAGAATTTAGATAGAGGGCCTGTTCCCAGAATAGAGCTATGACCAGAGATAGCTGCAAAGAATATGGGCTCAGTGTGATGGTGGTGGGGGGCAAAGAGGGCCTAGAGATCAGAGTCCATGCTGTGTCTCATTGTTTCTGCCTGGCCCAGTAAATATTTATTTACCAAACATTTTGCTTTTCCATCTCCATGTGAATTGCCTTCCTCCCCTTTGAAGTCCCAAACCACTACCCTCAACATCCTCTTTTGTCTTTAGCTGAAGACAGCATTTAAGGTGGTCTCTTGGGCCATCTCAGGGAGTTAGTTTCCTGAGTATCTCTCATGTACTCAGGAGGTACACATGTTAATAAACTTCTTAACCTGTCTTTTATTATAGGGGGTCTCAGCCAAGAACTCAGAATGGTAGAGGGAAAATTATTTTTCCTTCCTTACACAGACTACACTGTTTTAAGACATCCCTGTCTTGGCACATGCTATTTCTTCTGTCTGGAATGACCTTTGACCCTTTCCATGCTTGGCCATCTCAGAGTCATGACATAGAACACTGCTAGATATCATGTCCTCTGTGAAGCCTGCTCTGACAGTGCCAACCATTCCCTTCTCTACAGTACTTGTGGATCTCATACTTATTCCATCACTGCCTTCGTGCCATTTTATTTTCATTATTTGTCTGCATATCTCTCTCCTCTGTGAGACTGGAAGCAATTAATTAACAACAAATATAACTGAATCTTTTTTGGGTTCCCAACACCTGGCATAGTGCCTGCATACAGTAGGCATTTAGTAAACTATTACTGAACTGAGCAGTGTTAAGCAAACTACCTGCAGATACCTGAAGTTGAGGAAAATAGACATGCTGATTTTAAAACCTTTGTTCATACTGGAAAATGGAAAATAAAAACCTTTGTTCACACTGGAAAATGAGAATCAAAGCATGTTGCCAAAATACTGTTTCTCATCCACAATCACATTTTTAATGACTCTTCTATGTTTGTTTTGTAAAAAAAAAAATCTAGTGACTGATATAGTTCATTCAGAAATAATCGATATTCACCCCTTTTCATAAAAGTGGTTTTTTCATTATTAAATCTGATTTATTGACCTGAAATTGCATAAACCACCACAGCCTTCTGCATTTTTATAATCCTGCCTTTTGCATTCTTATACTACACATTGCATGCACATGCTTTCAACTGTGTTACACTTGGTTGTCTGATTTTAAATAATTCTTCAAGTTTCCCTTTAAACTTTCTTAAGTTCTCCTCACTTTGCCCTTTATACTTTCAAAGTCAGCTTCCAACTAGGGCAGCTTGTTTCCCTAATTCTTTGTCATTCATTCGTGGTTTTGTTTTTTTTCTCTCTCCTTCCTTCTTCTATCTCTCTTGATCCCCTGGTGGCTCCCCTGGGAAGCTGCTGACTGTTTTTCAGGCTTTCCATTGTATTTTCTCATATTCATTATTTTCTCCTCTATGGAGCTATCACCTTCATGCTGTTTTCTTAAGGCACTTTTTTCTTTACATGAGCCCTAATGTATCTATTTTCTTCCATAGTTTGCATTCCTGTCACCACCTGATATTTATATATATTTTTTCCTCTGTTACTTCCTGAGCTTCCTCATACTTCCTTCCTCTCTTTTGTAACTGTTAAGTGGCTTTTTGGCATTCAATAAAACAGGGACTATTGTCACCAGCTCAGAAATTCTTTTGTCTCCCAAAACAATAGAGGTATTAAGTGCTGCCTTTTCTTCCGCTTTTTTTTTTTTTTTTTTTTTGAGGTACGCGGGCCTCTCACTGTTATGGCCTCTCCCGTTGCGGAGCACAGGCTCCGGATGCCCAGGCTCCGGACGCACAGGCTCAGCAGCCATGGCTCACAGGCCCAGCTGCTCTGCGGCATGTGGGATCTTCCCGGACCGGGGCACGAACCCGTGTCCCCTGCATAGGCAGGCAGACTCTCAACCACTGCACCACCAGGGAAGCCCTCTTCCGCTTTTCTATGGGCTGTTTTCATATGTCTTTCGTCTCCAATTACTCACAGTCCCTTCCTGAAAAATGCTGTATTCGAGAATCTACTTTGGGATTATTTGAGCTACCATTCTCTGTTGACTCACCTTCTTCTCAATGTCTGGCCCATACCCGAGCCCCTCAGCCACTCACATCACGACTATGGACTAAGCACAATTAAGAAACTCAGTATTGAGGACTAAAACTTTATTTAGTATGCTCTCACTTTTCATTTATTTCTATAATTATGTTGCCACCAATTTTTAATACTTTCAGTTCTGAGAAAAGAATTACTTCAGAGCCTCTAGCAGTACTTATTTTATTAGCAGGGGCGTGTAACTCTTATCTACAAAGGCTCAAATACCAAAACCTTCAGATCCTATAAGCAGGTGATATGCCAAATTAATAAACCATTAAATAGGAACGACATATCTAATTTTCAAGGATACGATGCTAATCTGATTAAAGTGTGAGGGGGAAGAAAATTAAACGGGAACAATTCAGTGTGTTTAAAAAGAAACAATAGGCCCCAAATGGAGTTACTTGTGCTAAGCTCTATGTCAGCAAACGAAGACTTAATACCTGATCTAACCACAGTTACAACCACCCCCAGGAATGTAGTCTTAATTGGTCAGTTTGGAATTTTCTAGTCAGAACCAATAAAATAATCTGCCACATAGTCTCCTTCCATCCCCATAGGTAGGTTACCTAAGACTGAAATAATCCACTCTTTCCCCCCTTCTGCCTATAAAGGGCTTCCATTTTGTACAACTCCTTGGAGCTCCTTTCTATCTGCTAGATGGGATGTGCTGCCCTACTCATGGATCATTCAATAAAGCCAATTAGATCTTTAAAATGTACTCAGTTGAATTTTGTTTTTTAGCAGGTAGTTCTAGTCATCCTCCTATGTGAATTCAGGAGACTCGTGAGGTGCTATAGATAGTATCCATGCACTTAAAATATGACTTAATGAAAGTTCAGTTACATATAACTTCTCAGAAATGTATCTATTGCCTAAAACAAGGCAAACTCACACTTATCTCCCACTAGCTACATCGATTTTTGAACAATTTCAGCTATTCACTTAGGTAAGCACACGAGCTCCCAAAATGTTTCACTATTGATATAATTAGAATTGTGATATATAGCAAAGAGAATAAGCCACCAAAAACACTGGCTCAAAAATTTAAATCTAAAATCTGCTTTCTTTGCACCTTATAGAGCAGTTATTTCTTGGTTGGTGCCTTGAAGGGTTTTTTTTCTCTGAAAGACTGAAAACTAACAGAAATTTTTTTGTTTCGTTTAGCAGCAAATTGCCTGAAATTGAGCCAGCCCAAGAACATGTAGTTAATAATTGTCAGTCCTTGCAAGTAGCTCTGTATTCTAATTAACTTGCACTTTCATAATTTCTTAGCAAAGTTCCTTTACACTGTGAGGTTTTTCCTGTTAAAACTGATTCATTTTGGTTCTGCAAAGAGGACAGAAACTCAAAGGCTCTCCCCTACCCTGATCCTACCCTGTACTATCTAGGTTAAATCATTCAATTTATCTGTGGTTCATATTTTCATCTTTAAAAACCAAGATGTTAATAAATAATATGTGAAGGCTGACAAAGCATTATGGCAGTGAGAAGTCTGCATTAAAAAACACCAGCACATACATTAAAGAAGACAAAATAGAGAGTCAAAGTAATCAATATTGCTTCATCTTTTTCTAAGACACAAATAAGTAACCTAGCTTCTAGGGCTCTTGTGAACACTAAAAGAGATTTGTTTTTCAGTTGCTCTGTAAACGGCAACAACTGATTTATCCAGAAACATCATTTATATAGAACAAAATTGCACACAGAAAGGAAGCAAAAGTAATATGTTATCACAAAGGTCACATCCACTTCATTAATAATAGCATTGTTTCTCCTTTTAAAAAAATCATGTCTCCTAGTTTCTAAATATTTTCTTAGAAAATGGGTTCTGTTTTGCAAAATTCATTGTTAAATTTCTTTTTCCTGATTTACTCATTAGTAACACCAGTATGCAAAAGTTGGGAGTTAATTATCAAATCATTGTGGTGAGCTAAAATTTATTGTTAACAAGAAAACAAATGTGTGTCAGTGGAAAACTGAAAATTCATGAACAATCCAAGAAATCTTTCTACAAAAAACTAATCTGTTAAAAAATAATTTGCAATTATACCACAATAAAAAAAGAATAAATCAGAAATAATATTAATAGATAGTATATAGGATCTATATAAACATGACTATAAAAATCTACTTATGATCTAAAAGGAGATATACATATGTATATACATGTATGTGTAGATATACATATATTTGTATATATGTATGTAATATTGTTATTGGATTATGTAGTGGACATCAGTTGCTTTTGTCTTTCCAGTATTTTCTCCTCCCTTTTTTTGTTACCAGTGTCTTCCTTCTTTTGAGGAACTCTACTTTCGCTAATCTGTATGGTTCTGTGGAAGCTCCCTCCCCCAACCGGAGGAGGCTACTCTCTCAGGCTGGGTCTGTAATAGTACCTTAGCCTCTTGGTCACTCTAATGATCCTAGGGACCATGATTTGATCCACATAAGTCAATTATAGTCCTTCTCAATTATTCCAAGGTGGAAATTAAGGGAAAGCATTCTCAGTTCTCCTGGATGATCATCTGTAAGGATGGCTCTTTAAAGATGATAATAGTCACATTTCCTGACACATAGAACAGTCTAAGAGAATGAGGATAGCACATGCACAAGAGCTGAAATAAGAAGTAAAACAATGGGGTAAGGAGGTGGTTGTGACACTTTTCAAATTCCAGGATGCCATCAATTCCAAGTCCTGTACTACTCCTTACCTTATTTTAGTTTGGATATATGAGCCACTGAATTTGCCATATTTAGTTAAGGTGGTTGGAATTGTGTTTCTAAAAAAAGAAAATACTAATTTGCATAAAACTAATATGGTTCAATACCCTAAATTACAACATACACTTTTCTAAGTAAACTTGGAACCTAGAAAAAAATGTTATCATTTTGGTATAGTAATCCCACAAACAAAGCAAAACCCAAGAAACAACCATTAAAACGTAAGTAAATACATACAAAAAAATGCAAAAAAAATGCAAAAAAAATGTCCTATTTATTACTCTGAATGGCATCTACCACGTTATATATAAAATACTAACTTGTATATTCCCATGGTAGTTTCAAAGTAAGACATTTGCTCAGGTTTTTAAAAAGTTTTGATATAGATATCACATAGTATTAATGAAAAAAATCAGTTAAAATTCTTCACTTGAATTGTATCTTTTTTTCATGTAAGGTACAGTAATAAGATCTAAGCTATGAAAATGTAGACTTGATATTTCCAAAATTGTATAAATATTAATGCAGTTTATTTTATCACTTCCTGAATGAAGTCTACATCCTGATGGAATGGGATAATATTCTTTTTTAATGACCTGTTTAAATTATCATCTACTGGGAAATAGTTATACTTTGTTCTTGAGAGCAATTTGAACTTTATTGAAAGTTGAAAGTAATTATTGAAAGAAAATTAAGTTTTCCCTTGTTGATCTTATATGGATAACCACTTGCATCTAACCAAGTTTGGAATAACAAGAATTTTTTGTTAATTTCAAAAGCTAATCAATTAGGAAAAAAAACCCTTCAATATAAGAGCTAGTCAGAAAATCACTCTCAATATTTCACTCTCAAATATTCACCAATTCTCAATATTTCAGAATTGGTTCTTCACCTTTATTTATTTATTTAAAAATCTTTATGTGAAACCAGGTTTAATTATTTGGCCACACCTCGAGGGATCTCAGTTCCCTGACCAGGAATTGAACCTGGGCCACGGCAGTGAAAGCGCAGAATCCTAACCACTAGGCAAACCAGGAACTCCCCCATTCTTCATCTTTAAATGAGACTATACTAACCAAAGTCTCCATATCAGAAGAGGTTCCAACAGAGTATAAGGGCCCTGATTTCATGTTCTTAAATATAAGGACTCAGCAAAAGCAGAAAACAGTTTTATGTTAGGAAAAATTATCTGAGTCTATTTGTGAATTTTATATGCCAATGTAGTTAGGTAGCACTTAAGCAGAAAATCTACTACCAATGAACACTTAATCCTTTGAGTTTAAGAAATAAGGAGAAACAGAAAGCACAATATAATAATAGGTGGTGTAACTCAAATGCATAAGGTAGAAGCGTTCTACTTTTGTTTTTCTTTCTTTGAAGAGTCCTACTTTTGAAAGGGGTTGAGAGCTCTCTACTGCCAGGCTGTAAACTACTTGAATGCACAGAATATGCTTTTGTTTTCATTGTATTTAGTATAGGGTCTGGTATCTATTAAGTCTTCAAAAGATGTTTGTTTGACTGCACTGAATATCAAATTCAAATAAGTTTCAATAATTTTTAAAATGTGCATAATTTGTTACCAAAACTGCAGCTGTTAAACATTTGCTCTCAAACTTCACTGTGACATGGCATAGCCTGGGAACACTCTGTGACACTCACCTTCTGTGAAGAATGAGATTGGAGTCTCATAAGATCAATATGTGGATACAATTCTACCTGTGGTCTTGCAAAAGATAAGATGTTATTGACAAAGTCTTTAATGTTCCACTTGCTAATGGACCATCTATGTACTTCCCTCTAGCCAGAGGTCCATGCCATGTAGGAAGCGTCCCTTGATTGTTCCTACTCAGTAATCACTCCTAATGATATTTATGTTTCACCTTTTCATTCAAAGTGAGAGTAAAATATATTTAAGCAGAAACGTAGAGAGTGATGACATCCAATGCTACATTCCATGGTTCAGGGATGTATTATCAACAATCAATTGAAGATAATACTACCTGCATTACTAGGTTGCTAAGATTGTTACCATTAAGAATAGAGGGGCTTCCCTGGTGGCGCAGTGGTTGGGAGTCCGCCTGCCGATGCAGGGGATGCGGGTTTGTGCCCCGGTCCGGGAGGATCCCACGTGCCGCGGAGCGGCTGGGCCCGGGGGCCGTGGCCGCTGAGCCTGCGCGTCCAGAGCCTGTGCTCTGCAGCGGGAGGGGCCGCAGCAGTGAGAGGCCCGCGTACCACAAAAAAAAAAAAAAAAAAAAGAATAGAATATGCATGGAAAATACCTTGCGCATATTAAGGGTTATATAAGTATTTGTTGAATAAAAAATGAATGATAAATTTATATTTTAATTGCACTATTATGATATACCACGTTCACTTCAAATTTCAGTTTTGAGAATCATGGAGTTCTATAAAACAACCTTACTTCCTGGCTTGAGCTTAACCTGTAATACACTTCAAACTTAAGGGCAGGAAGATTGTAAAATATTTGATCATATATGAATCTTCTTACATTTACTAATAATTCTACAAAAATTTTTCCAAGTAGCATTATACAAAGCTCAATATAAAATTAAAATAATCTCAGTCATTTATCACTATTTTTGTCATTGGGTGTACATTTTACCATTACAACATTATAATCTGTGAACAATACATGGCTTAAACATTGTGTTGTTTAGAAGAGTAGATGATATGAGAAAAGTATCTTGCATTTCAAAATACTTAAATTTTGAAACATTACTGCTTTGTTCTACCTTGAGGAGTTTTAACGGTTTCACTGTTCTGAGAGAATTCTCAATCCATTGATTACAATCAGCTGGCCAATCTTCTATCCCAACGAAATCAATCATGGTGACAGTTGCCACTCTGGCCTCCTCCCTGTATTTTCGAAGCATGGAGGAGGACAAGTGAGCACCTGCCTCCAAGATTTTAGATTGGAAATATTTCTTGAACAAATCAGGATTCTTTATACTATGGCAGAATACAACCTTCTGAAAAAGGCTGGGTGGGACTGCCCTAACAGATATGTCCATGCTCTGATCATGTTTTCCTTAAAAAACAAATTCCTCACATAATTTGTAAATGGAATTTAACAATATGTACAATTTAATCATCAGGAAATGGCTTTTAGATGTTTATGTCACATTGTTTATCACAATAGAAATTAATAAAAGTTTGATCAGAATATTCATAGAGCTATTTTTTGTAACAAGAAAAGCCATTTATTTTTCTTTTCACAATAGAAATAATGTACAAAATGAATATTCATTTATGGAGCTGCTCAAGCAAAAGCAAAACCCAAAATATTAAAGATCAGTAAGGATATTAATTCTTCTCTTAGAATATTATTGAAACAGTTGACACATTATTATATAATGTAATGACATAGTATTACATAATGGCCCAAAACATATCACAAATGATCACTTTTAAAGTTGTACAAGAATTCCATTTACAACATATTTGATCTATGTATTTCCTAACCTACAGGCCCAGGGAATATAACATCTCATGCCTCTGCATTTCAATAATGGATAGTGACAGATGCCATTAAATCCCTATTTGAAGATATTAAAACTGATAGACTTTGTCCTTAAATTATGAATTTGTTTATTGTATTGAACTGTCAGGCTATTTTGCTGCTGCCTCTCAACTTGTTCTCAGTACATGGTCAGGAAATGAGTAGGTTCACGTGAGCCCATCTGAGAAGGCACTCCCCATTTCTGAAATTCTGTAAGTAGGCTTGTTTGGAAAAATCAGTGAAACATTCCATTTAATCAGTTATTTCCTTCTACATTAAAAAGACAAAATAATCTATGACTTTGTTATAGAGCCCAGTCAGTTGCTCTAAAACACCATGGGTGCAGATCGATCTTCTTATGATGCTTTCTATCCTAGAAATGTTTCGTATGGCATGAGGAAGAAAGTACCCATCATCCTGTTGGTCTCAAGTCAAATTCCTTTCTTTTTGTTCTTACACTTGCTCTGCCTTAGCCAGTCCTGGCTTTCTTCAATTGCAATTACAATGTCTTTTTAAAAACAAGTTGTCTTGCTCAGGTTCTCAGCTTTTTGGGTTGTCTACGGCTGGTTACCCCTCCAGATCTCAGTGTGAGTTAACATCTTCATTTTCCTTCTCTTGTCTTACACCTTCCAACAGCTCTGTAAGGTGTCACCAATCTCCAGAAGTTTGGGAATGAGGCATAAAATTTGGATCATGCTCTTATTTTGCCAGAACAATGATTAAACACACACACACACACACACACACACACACACACAGAAAATGAGTAGAGGTTTAAATTGTTTTTACTTCTACACCCTGAAATAATTGAGGCCATTTTCAAAAGAAATAATCTACTTTTGAATTTGGCCTTAATTTTAAAATACACTTAGTTAGAGATGCCTGTGGATTAATATTTCAGCACATTGTCAAGTGATTCCATATGTCTTTTATTTTTCCTCTTTCCACTTCCCCCCTTTTAGTCAAAAGTATTTGAAGTTTAAGTGTTTTGTAAATCAAGGGGTAGAATAGTCTACTATGAGTGGCAGAATAAAACAGATTGATTTAAAATTCACGAGCAGTATATTTGAAAAGACAGATTCTCAGTGATTTACTTACAACTCTATTTTCAGCTCCTATCAGTTTTCAGCTGTTCATATCTCTGATTTAATGCTTTATGTAGTTGCTTTAGTACATTTACAGATTTAAATGTACAGGAGTATGTATTTCTGAAAAAAATGCACTGAAAGTTTAAAATTTCAATGGGACTACCTGTAAGGTTAGTAGAGATTTCTTAGTACTTGGAATTCACTTGGAATATTTTCCTAAAAGGACTTCAATTTTCCGTTTCATGCCTAACCGTGCAAAAATTACGGGGAAACCCCTTATAGCAATGTTTACACCATCCTAAGCAAAGTTATAATACGGAGAAAATTAATACCCTCAGTTCTAAATTTCATAATTTGCTTTCATTGCAGCAATCATTTATGATAAAACATCTATTATAGCTCCTATTTCTTCTGTTTTTCATTCAACTATTCTTTATAAAATCTTGACTTCTCTCCCTCTCATCCCCTCCCACTATGACCATGACCACCACTAACAACACTGACAGCAGACAGGTGAACTTGCAGCTGGTTTTAAATACATCCTGGCATTTCTACCAAAAAAAAAAATCTGTCTCTGTTTAATGATGCACCAAATGTAAATGAACTAAGTAGCAACTTAAAAGTTGTTAATATTTGATCTTGTATTTCATATCTACTATATTAAGAAGGCTCAGAATTATTTGTGGATATTACACCACAATTTTAAAGGACAGAATAAATATTAGACCACTAAATTTTTTCTCTTGTTCCTCAGATTCTTTTTAGACTAGATCTACCTCCAACTTCTCCAGTTAATGGAGTGGAGGATCCATGTGCATTATCAAAAGTGATGTATAATCCATTCTGATGGTTTGGGCCGCTTTCTCCACTCTCTGCGATAGGAAAAACTGCCAAGGCAAGTGGGCCTACAGCCTTGAACCAGCTAGATTCACAGAAGACATCTCAGCTTCTTTGAGGTGGTACAGTTCCTTGTGCAGGTGCTACAACTTTACTCCAGAGAGCATGATCTCTCCTTTTAGGTGATTAGAACTGGGAACAAGAGCAAGCTTTATGATATCAGAATGGGTAACAGGCCTCAGTTGTGAGAAGTGACAAAGGAGACCAGTGCATAGTATCCAGGCTTCCCAGCTGAGCTGTCTGAAGCCTTGGTTACCTGTAGCATAATGGTAGTTTTCACACTCTGAAAATACGTAATGCCAGCTTCTCCTGAAAGAGTCCCCCACCATTCTAGGGTTGCATCATTATCAGAAGGAATGAAAATATGGTCTTAATCCAGTTAGGAATAAAGGACACTTGCTAGGAAAAGTTTCAAGTCAACACAACAAATATTTGCTGGTTTGGGTTAACTTACCTGCAAGAAATGTTCTTTTTTTGTGACAGAGAAGCACATGATCCCAAACCAGTTACAACTATGTCCCTGGAAACATTGGTGATGGAAGTGACATTTCTGTAGAAGTTAGAGCAGGGAACGAACTTTAGAGATCCTTTACATAGTCCTTAGTAGAGTACCTTGCACAAAGTAATCTCACAATAAATAACCGATGAATGGATGCATCCAGTTCATGCCCTCTTTTTACAGATGAAGGAAATAAAGCCAAAGGGAAGAAGTAATTTACTCAATGACATAAAGTTGACCAGTGGCAGAGCCAGGATGAGAGACCAGAATTTCCAAATCCTTAGTGATTATTCTCTCTACCATACTCTTCTTTGTATTCAGTCATTTCCACTGTTGATTGATCAGCAGTGAACTATAATCATATCCATCCCTAGAAATTTGTCCATGTGACCTCATGCCTGCAAGGCCCTTTAGCAGAGCAGTAGCTTAAACTAGGCTTAACAGCTCTAGTCCACATCCATTTATCTCTCTGAATTCCAACACTGCTTATTGCCTGTACCACATATTTAGAATTTTAATACAAAGAATTATGGATTATTTTGCAATGATTTCACATGTATTTCTTTTGTCATTAATAAGTTTGCATGCTCCTCTGGGTAATGGACATTTGCTTATACTTCTTTCACATATGTCAGCATGTAACTCTTAGGTTTGTATGGGTACAGAAGAGATCGAATAAACATGTAACTTAGAATCCAAATTGGTACACTCTTGAGAGTCAAAGAAAGTATTCATATTTGCTTGATAAGTGTAAACTGTGACTATTCTGGACAAACGAATGTATGACCTCCCTAACAGCAGTTGACTTGCTCAACATATGTTCAATTAGACTCATTCACCAATGATTGTATAATCATCCAACTATGGGATACTGTTTATAGTTTACCTTATTACACTGAGTGGAATTATTTCTAAAGTAGTAATCACTGAAAAATCATGAATATTGTGGAATTCTATTTGCTGAATACGTATATGTATGTGTTATTTGTTTACAAGTTATTATGACTATTTCCACAAAATATTCATTTGTTGCCTTAAAGTTGTAAGGATAAAGTTAAGTGCAAAACTTCTGCTGGTCCAGTTTTAATCATTCCAATATTGAAAATGTGGCTAAGAGTGGGAAAAATGGCATTCTCTTTATTTTCCTGATGGTAAAATATGAAATCTCATGATTTCATGTGGGGTAGGTCAGGCAGGGTGCTGTGAGGAGCTATGGACAAAAAGGCCTAAATTTGAAGTTTAAAAATAGATTTAAATTTAAACACTCTATTCAACTATATCAAGACACATCATGATCTAAAATTTCTTTTGGGATAAAACATGGAGACATTAATAAAGGAAACGAGTGAAGTCCACAATAAATTTATATACCAAAAATGACTAAAATTTTATAGCATTTACCCATCATACTATATACTAACTTAATGAAAAAAATCTTTACATTCATTTGTTAAGAAATAAACAAGTTTTTTGATACAATTTTCATTTTCATACATATAAATATGTATTTTTCTCTTCAGATATGTAACAAAGGTTCAGACATCCCAGACAGAACAGTCCATAGATTCAATTTATTAATATTGCCAAATTAGAGGTTTAATGATAAAAATTCCCTGCAGCAGAATGAATTTTAAGCACTTGAACAATGGCAGTTACACCATCTGCTCCGGATAGAAATTTGTTGTCTTGACAGTAATAAAGGACAAATAGGCAAAACAGATACATCAAGCCAACAAGAGAGTAAATGCAACAAGGGAAGAAGCATTTCCTAGATAAATTGCTTTTTCTTTTGAATACTACATTCTATACTAAATAATACTTCACTCAACTATAAGTAGATGTTTATCAAAGAGAATTCATATTCATAATCTTTATCACAAAAATCATTCTATATTATGAGAGAATCTAAACAATCATACTTTGCCATTCCTCATTCCATTAATTTCCTAAATGAAATTAAAGTACACAAACAGGAAAATAAAACACAAAAATAATCACATGGGAAACAAAACAGCATGTTGCCCTTAGGAAAAATACTGAGAACAGACATTATGTTGACAGATTCTCACCCACCCACACGGACTTCCAAGACAAGCCCCTAGACTACATTATTTTAAGAAATTGTTTTAAAAATCTATTTAAAAGACTGTCTTCCCACATCCTGTAATCAGTGTAATATGTGTGTATATGGCTGAGGAGGAATAGGGGAGTGTTCAAATAGCATTTGTTCTACATTAAAATAATAAGGGGAAAAATAAAATTCTGTATCATTATAACACATTAATTCACAAAGTTAGATCATATAAATATCTTGCCATATGTCTAAGAAAGAAGATATTTACTTTCATTTTTAAAAAAGAGGCCAATTTTTGGAACCTCAAGACAAGGAAATTTACATAGAGGCACATGGCCCATTTTCTACTTTCATTTCATATCACTCACATACTTGATGTTCAAACTTCTTTTATCTTTGGTTCAATGGTGGCAATAAAGATGATAGTTTGAAAGATAGTTGAAAGAAAGAAATTAAAAAATATATACTGTATAAAAAGTCTATTCCTTATCAATTGTCAGAAAAAATGTGTCATAGTTTTTATTTCATTTTGTATTTCAATCAACAAGGATTTATTTAGTGCGATATATATTTTTCACTGATATATTTCATCTCAATTGTCTGAAAATAATAATAAGCTGCAAGTTGTGTATACTATATTACAATGTTGGCCTAATTGTCAGAACATAGCTATGACCTGAGGTTAGACCTATGAGCCCAACGTCCTTTCTGGCTGAAGGCCCTAAAGACATTTCCTGGGAAGGCAAGTTTACCATCCACAATGTTAACACAAAAAAAGTGTGAGGTCTTACTTCAAAATAATTATTTTCACTTAAATAACTTATCATGAATTCATCTCTCACAAACTAATCTTTTCTTGATTTTAAATGAGTTTTCAGTCTATGTTTTATTTGCCACATAAAACAGTGCCATGTTTTGTATGGTACTAAAACTAGGGTATTCAACTTTCTAGATCTTGTCTTCAAGTCCTGGTTATAAGAATTAATGAATGACTTCATAGGTAACTTACATGAATTTTTCCATCAGTAATTATTTATTGAGCTTCTACTTTATGCAAGGTAAGGGGCTAGGTGCTGCAGTAAGTACTAAGATGTATGAGAAGATAGGGTCTTTGCTTTCAAAGAGTTTACAACTTAGCCAATAATTTACCGACATAAATGAGTACAAAAAATGGGAAACTAGTTATTGCCAAACTGTGTGATAGAGGGAGAGGTTCAAGGGGGACTTGAGTATTCAAAGGTATTATGAAGGAAAGAAGGGGCTAGGAATGGGTCTTGAGCGTAGATCTAAATTACAAGAAATAATTGGGAAAGAAATTCTGTCAGCACTAGATTTAAATAGACTGTTAAACTATCTACAGGGAATGAAGAGGCAGGGGAAGGTTAGTTTGTCAGAAAGCTGGTAAGAATGTGGGGCAAATAAAATACACAAGAGCCAAAATCTGTAAGACAATTATAATCTATTTTTGTCACATCAAAAGGAGAAAACAACTTATCTCTCCTATCCTAACACTTAATGAGCAATTTGCCAGTGAATATAAATGAATTTATCTTGTAATATAATCACCATGACAATCTTAGATCATTCCAGTAGTGTCAAGCTTATTTTATGGACTAGGACACTGAGTCTAAGAGGGTTAATGTGAATTGCTAAGAGCTACACAGCTAGCAATTATGATGATAATAAGCAATAACGGTGATAACATTTATTGAGTACCTGCTATTAAGCTGATTCAAACATAGTCACTTATCTAGTAGTAGCAGATACTGAGCTGCTTGATTTGTTTCTCCACCTCCTCACTTTTCTTAGGCAGGGTCCCAGGACTCAGGAGATATGTACCCACCTGCATGCAGGAGTAGCCCACAGCATGACTCTCCCAGCTTTGTGGAGGGATTTGCTTTGGCACTGCTCGATGCCCAGTTGGTCAAGGAGGAGCCCAGTGGGTCACTTGCCAGTGCTGTTGACAGTGGAGCTAGGGTTGGGATGCTGTGTTTTGTGCCGAAGAACCAGCTTGAAGGAGGGTGTGGATGGGAGACCTGAAACATCTCAGGATCCATTGCTTCATTCCCTCGGCATGGCTACCGCATACATGGGTCAGCTTCAGGTGAAGGAATTGTGAGTTTAGAATCAGGCAGGTCTGGGTTCAGAATCCAGGCTCTGACACTCACTAGCTATGGAACCTTGGAAACTCATTAAAGCCCTCTTGGCCTATGTTTCCTCATATGTGACAGTTGCGAGAGTTAGAAGAAATAACTTGTAGAGTCCAGTCCAGTAGGTGACATTAGTAGATGTTCAATCAATAATAGCTATTGTCACAACTAAACGCCTCCTATGTAACCAATGGCAATTCTCTTTTTCTTTTTCAAATTACATTTGTGAGGAAGTTAGTTAAACATTTTTAGATTTTTTTTTGTTAATAATTCCATATTTTTCTACTTGTCTTATAATTTTCCCTTACAAAAGCCAAGTTGCTTTATACCTAATTGTTTATGTTGGCTTAAATGCTGAATATGACTATTTAAAATTGCCTAAAGTTTCTTGATGAGAATTTGTAGATCACTACTCTGAAATTATGTAAAAGACAAAGACACATGTTTCCTGTGTATCTGGAAGGAACTCACATGCTCCCAAATGTACAAAACAGAAAACTATCCATTTGATGTGCCTCCCATTTTTTCTCCTGGTTATGGCTAAAAATTTGTCACCTCAAGCAGCCATTGGCAAATAATCATTATTACTTCTTTTTCATTATTTGCTTCATGAAGTCATTGATAAAATTCTATGAACCAAGCACTACTCTAAATGTAGAGTGTTCCTATTTAAAAAAAGCCTTTTTCTATACCCCTTCTAGTTTTGCCCTAGCCTATTATGCTGCCTTACCAAATGATGCCCCCTTGGGTGCTCAGCCATCCTGGAATTTGAAAAATGGTCTGGCCTTAAGTGCACAGGACTGGATTAACTCTAACCATTGCTATGTGAATCACCATTATCATCTCATCAACATGGCTCCATTGACAAAATCGATTAATCAATGAAAAAATAAAACAGTACATTGTATACACATTGTGAATATTCACTTTTAGGAGATAATGCCAACTTTTTTCCCCTAGTAGTTGTACAGTGTATACTTCTGCCAGTAATGCATAAGAAATCTATTTGATTCACATTCCCTCAAATGCTTGGTTCTTTTAAACTTTAAAGATTTTATCAATACAGGAGATATAAAATGTTCCATTTCCTTCTTGCCTGCCCTCCCTGAATAAGGAAGGTTCATTACCAAAGTTGAGGTTTAGAACTTTTCTTACACACCTGAAAGAGAATGGAATCAAATACGAGAACTTTCTCAGCAAAATGAGAACTACTGGTGATATTCTAGGCCTTTGTTGGTGAAATGTTTTTAAAAATGAAGAGGAAGAAAACAATTTAAAAGTAAGCAATACCTAATTTAAGAGTAGAGAAAAAGTGCACTCCCAAATTTAAAGTGTACAATGACGCTTATCTATGAATGATAAAGAACGTATTTTCCTGCCTAAAATTCTAGAATAATGGCAAATTGAAGAGAAAAATATGAATTCACACTTGTTTCTATTTTTCCAACAAAGGAGACTTATTTCCAAACTGTTGGTTAACCTGTTAGAATATAGATACTGTTTTCAATGTGCAGACTATTTGATGGATATAAATACAAAAAGGTGGAAAATAACATGTGACAAACTGTTTATTAATTATGTGTTCTAATAGTTCACATTTTCTTTAGAAGACTATTCATTTATGAAGTTGTCATCCCATTTAGTTCATCATGTAGAAAAATATGTGTTCATTATTCCACAATTTTGAAAAGCACTTGCAGTTTCCTAGAGTAATTATTTTATATGTAAGTATGATTGCAACAGCCTTAATGCTAAATTATAATATTACTTCCAGTATGTATACTCATCAAAATGCAATGCTGTAGTAGAGATAATTCACCTAAAAGAAATTTAGTCAAGGTTTTTATTAATATTTCATCAGTGGTAGCCATTCTATCCCTATCTATGATGATGTGTCATTATTGTCTAACCATGTCCCAGTAAAATTATGTATGTGCCTAGCATTAATTGCAACAATATCATTCAATGCCTCTTGTTTTTGTGGAAGAGGAGCATGTCTAAACAAACAAAAGTTCCTTAATATAAAGATATGAAGATTAAAAAAAAGAAATCCTGCTTTTCTTAAGCATAAGATAGATACTACTTAAATACTGCTCCTAAAAGGAGACCAAACTCACACTATTTAAATATTTGCTTCAATTTTTGGATATATGAAGCATTAGAGAAACATTTCTGCTGAAAAGTTAACTACTGGCATTATTAAAATCTTGATATTCTAAGTCATGACTAATTGATGCAGACCAGTGAACCAAATTGTTTTCAGAATCCAACAAGCATTCACATTTTTACCTTCATTCTTCAGTGTCGTGAGGGTGAGCTACTGGGTACTGCACTCTTTAAGAAGCAGATCTATAAACTTTACTTTCAGACTGGCACTATGATCTAATGATAAGGTACTTTATCCATGGTCAATACAGATTTTTCTCAAGGTAACTATATATTGGACAGAAAAGCAAAATGTCTCTCTTTTGCTTGCTTTTACTAATATCCTTCTCAAAAATTTAATCGATCAACCAGCAAATATTTATGCATATAAGATACTTATGTAGAAGATACTTACGTGAATGCCCCGGTAAGGTGTAAAAAAGACAAATAGACTGCTTAATGAAATGGAAGAGATAATTATGGCAAATTTGTGTACAATTCATCCCAGTTTGTAAGCTCACTTCCTGAAGATTCTGAAAGGCTGAAATGCAGGCTTCATTGATTCCTCCCCTTTGTACCTGTATAATCTTTATTGCTCAGAGCACATGATTTGGCTTTTTGTAACATTCTTCCTTTTTTGTTTGTTTTTCCATAATTAGTCTTATCTCACCAATAGGATTATAAGCAACCTGAGATGTCATAGATCCTAGCTAAGAGTTATCTGCAACGCCCACAGTTCCTGGCATAGTGCTCATCACATAGTAATTCTCCATAATTATTTTGGTTAATTAATCTAATATTTAAGGGTATATTATCCAGATAACTTAGTCCACTCATTCTTTATTCTAACTGCTGGGGACTCAAGTGGGAGGAAAAAAGATAAAATTCACTGTTATCACCATCAACTACTAGTTCTGGACTCTTCTATTAGTTAAATGTTTACAGCAAATTGTGTGAAAACTGAATAATTTAGAGCAATAAATGTCATCCTTTTCTTGTGACGGGATACTTTGGTATGTAAGTTGTAGTGTTTTGCTTTTTAAAAACTAGGTTAAATCATTTTAGTTCTAATGCAAACTTAAGGCACTACTTATTAATATGAAGAGTCAAAAATAATGATCTTGGATTTACATATTTTTCCCAAAAAATAAACTGAGAACTTTATGTTCTCCGGGGAGTGATATCATAAAGTATAATGAAGGCAGAACTACTGGATCTGTATTCTGCCAACTCGTACTATCCAAATTGCCACTGACCTTCTCCTGAAGGCTTTAGAGAGCCTAGCTATACTTTTCTTTTCCTCTAATTCAGTTGATATCCCTTCTCACAGCTATAACTCTGCCATAGGAAATCTCAATTAGTCAATTGTTGGAGAGGAGTAAAAAAATTATTTTTAACTGGCAGAATTCAATGTTGGATAGCAAACATAAAGAAAGTTGTCTGGGAACAAGTCATATGTTATAGTGTAAGGTACACAGAAACTAAATACAAATCATATTTACTCCTTCTATTTCATTTGTTTTGGTGCCTCCCTTGGGAATTTAACACATAAATCAATTCCCTAAGCTTGGGAATATTGAGAAGTGATGATCTTAATTCAACTTTTCCTAAAAGGTTGTCTAGATAGATAGTAGATGGGACGTTAAGTAGATGATCAGATTTTAAAAGTTGTGGCTTGGAAGGACTTTCGTCCCCCTAGAGTCCCAACCACCGGAAAGCTACCTAGCATGACACAACTCTATAGCCACCTGGTGGTAGGGGATGTTTGTTACAGGTGTAATCATTGGAGGGCACAATACCAAAGCATCAGAACTGAATGATGAGAGATCCAGTCCCATATTTCTAAATACTTATAGGAGTTTCTCTTTGGAAGAGCTGCTATAAATATTATCAAAACCCCTTAGTCAGCATCTTCCTCTATCATTTCCATGTTGCTCTCACTTGGTCTACCCCACCTTATTTCGTTACTAAGTATAACCCAATAAGGTCACAGGCCCCATCAACTCTGCCTCATTCAATGCTCGTTCGTTTCCAATCTTTTCATGCAGCCCTGCCCCACCCCCACCCCCGACACACACATTTGAAATGCTCTTCCTCCTGCCCTCTCCACACTCTAAATTCAACTGCATCTTCAGTGCTGAGTTCAGAGACACTTCCTATACCTTATTACAACACAAGCAAATCTTACCCATTCTTCATTTCTTTTCCCTCATTGACTTTACAGCTTTCTTCCCCTAAGCTATCTTTTCAATGATCAGCTCTCAAGTAAAAAATTTTTCCCCATAGAATCACTCTCTTTAAAAATGTACTTTTTAGTATTATGTGTCAATTATATCTCAATTAAAAAAGAGCATCAGAAAGGGAAGTGAACTAGAGACAAATTTCTAGAAGAAGGAAAGTGATGTGTTTGTACTGACAGGTAAATCAGCGATGGGGAAGTGGCTGTCTACAATGGGAGACAGCTGAGATGGAAGTGGAAGCCATAGAAAAACTTGCTACCCACCTGCCTACTAGATATCACCCAATGGGCATCTTAGAGGCAACTCAAATCCAACATGTCTAAACTAAATTTATCTCTGTCCCTCTCCCCAAACAAAACTGCTTCCCCTCCTCTTGTATACCCCATCTCAGCAAAAAGTATCTCATATCACTAACTGCGCAAGCCAGAGAGCTGAGAATCATCCTTGGCTCTTCCTTCTCTCTTACTTGTTCACAACCAATCACCAAGTCCTGACCCTCAAATAGGACAACTACTGTCAATTCCCACCACCCCATTCCACCATGTTGTCTGGACACACTGTCTTCACTTCCTTACAACTAAACCCTCTCCAATCTGGCTTGTCTCCACTGCTACACAAAACTCTTATCAAAATCGCCAATGACTTGCATGGTACCAAAACTAACAAACATTTTTCTGATCTCATAAATTAAAGTTCTGGCAAGAAACAGAATTTACTTTATAAATTTCATATACACCTGAAAAATTCAATCCCACAGAAAAGTCTAAATCTTCTTTAACCCATGAGTTATAATCCCCTCCACCAAATTCTTTTCTAGAGCTGCAACAAACTATAGAAGTGGTGGATTTGACTCTCCTGTCCTTACCAGAAAACAGAAGTACCTTCTAGCTCAGCCTTTATTGGACAAATTTGGAGAAGACACTGAAATTTTAGGTTTCTTTAGGATGTTAGAGATACTTGGTCATTTTTTCCCTTTTAGAATCAGAGGTTTCTGTTAGCCAATAACATAAAGATCTGTTTGTAAACTGAAAATTTGGCTTACACTTTAAAGGCATGAGGAGTGCCAACTCATCAAAATGAATATTAAATAAAGAAAAGCACCAAGGAGCAAACAATGTAAGGAAGGTATGCTGCACTTAACTGTTAGCACATCAAGTACCAAAGTCAATTTTAACTATAATTAAAAAAATAAAGTGTAATAAAGACTAATTCAAGGGCTTCCCTGGTGATGCAGTGGTTAAGAATCTGCCTGCCAATGCAGGGGACACGAATTCGATCCCTGGTCCGGGAAGATCCTACATGCCGCGGAGCAACTAAGCCCATGTGCCACAACTACCGAAGCCTGCACACCGCAACTACTGAAGCCTGTGTGCCTAGAGCCCATGCTCTGCAACAGAAACCACTGCAAAGAGAAGCCGGCGCACCGCAACGAAGAGTAGCCCCCGCTCGCCGCAACTAGAGAAAGGCTGCACACAGCAACAAAGACCCAACGCAGCCAAAAAAAAAAAAAAAAAAAAGACTAATTCATTTATGCTTTTATATCCAGGGGAACATTATGTGTTTTGTTAAAATGAATTTGCAGAGATAAGTATATATGCAATTTAAAGGAAGCTTTCTGTGCAGAAATCTAAAGATATAAAAATAATAAATAATAATGTACAAGTCATTCATTCACACTTTCATACAACGTTTATTGAACACATTTATTGAGTACTCCCACATTATCGATAAGCATTGCTTGAACTATTAAAAGACAGTGTTTAAACTGGGGCACAAATGAATGAATTATACTATTTTAATAACATTATGAATAATACTATTTTGTTAAATACACAAATACTTTGGAAATATCTGTACAAGTCTTTAGAGATACAAACTATAGGAAGTAGTAGATGGAGCAGGAAAAAAGCTCAGAAACTTTGAAGTATGTGCTGAGTATTTTAGCCATAAACTCTCTTAACCTCCTGACGCCAGGTACTTAAACCAAATTCATTTTCTAGTCAAACATTGTTTTCTGAAGACAAACTGTCCAGTTCATTATCCAGGGGTATGCCACTAAATAACTGGAAATATCAATATCTACTGCCTTGTTTGGCCTCATTTAAAAATATAAAGTATCCTTCAAGAGAAAAGTTCATACAGTTTTGACATTTACTAAGTGGCTTTTATATGCTAGAAACTTTAAGTGGGTTGTTGCATGTAATCCATCTGACAAATTTCTATCATACTAACTTCCATGTTATTGTTGAGCTAAACAAGGCTTAGAGGAGGTGAGTAAATGGCAATAATACTAATAACAATAGTAACAATAAAAACAACAATAGCTAACTTTTGTCTAGCATCTGGTATGTGCTAGGCACTTAATATTACTGGATTGACATAATAGCAGTTTTTCTTTGGCAAGTCCATAGGACTCGGGAGATTTTGGATAACTCACTTAAGCCCTCGAGGCCTCATATATTAAGTACAGGTAATAATAAGCACTTTCATTGGAATGTTGTGAAAATTAAATGGAATAATTTGTATAATTTTCAGCATATTGCCTGACATTGAGTAGTATTCAGTAAATGATAACTTATAACTATGTATAACATCGCTCCTCATTTGATGGGGAACTTGATCACAGGTCCTTTGAATGTTAAAAAAACTTACAATTCCCTATGTCTACATTTGCTATTCTAACTCTGATTAATAAAACTCTGTTACCTTTCCTCTCATGGTCAGTCAGTATTTAAAAAATTACCTAAAATTTTCTGACCAAAATTTGTGCGTTCCCTCTAGTGTGGAAAAGTGAAAACTCTCCCTTTGCTCTGCCTTCCGTTTTTATCCCTGGGTTATGACTAAGCCACAGCTACTAGTAGATGCACTCCCTGTTTTCAGGGAGATATAGGTAAATAAGTGGGAGCAAAAATTCCCCATTTATTAGCTTGTTGGGAGAAATTTTTTTTAATTCTGAAGTCTCTTGTGTATAATAATTTCTCATTAAATCTTATTTCACGTCTAGCATTCCAATGAAACAAAACTCAGAAAAACTGGACAAAGTCCTTTTGGGAGGGATGAGATGGAAAATGGAAAGAGAATTAGAGGAAGAGTAAGAATTCCTAAAAGTATTTGGATTGAGTTAATTTTGTACTTGATATTCCATCTTTCATAATTCCTAACTCTGGTGTTTTTTGTAATATTTCATCATCTCACTCCACTTCCACTTCCACAGAAGTAATAGAAACATCTTCTATAAAATCTATATGCTTGTTGTGCCTGTCATTGTGTATGCCTACACTGTAGCTCATCAGCAAAGTCTGTCAGATGCTGAGACATTGGTAGAGACCATATTTTTTCTTTTTTAAAATAGATCTTTATTGGAGTATAATTGCTAAACAATACTGTGTTAGTTTCTGTTGCACAACAAGGTGAATCAGACATATACATACACATGTCCCCATATACCCTCCCTCTTGAGCCTCCCCCCCATCCTCCCTATCCCACCCTTCTAGGTGGTCACAAAGCACTGAGCTGATCTCCCTGTGCTATGCTGTTGCTTCCCACCAGTCATCTATTGTAGTGTATATATGTCGATGCTATTCTCACTTCGCCCCAGCTTCGCCCTCCCGCCCCAGTTCCTCAAGTCCATTTTCTATGTCTACCTCTTTATTCCTGCCCTGCAACTAGGTTCATCAGTATCTTTTTTTTTTTTTTTTTTTTTTTGCGGTACACGGGCCTCTCACTGTTGTGGCCTCTCCCATCGCGGAGCACAGGCTCCGGACGCGCAGGCTCAGTGGCCATGGCTCACGGGCCCAGCCTCTTCGCGGCATGTGGGATCTTCCCGGACCGGGGCACGAACCCGTGTCCCCTGCATCGGCAGGTGGACTCTCAACCACTGCACCACCAGGGAAGCCCCATTTTATTTTATTTTATTTTATTTTTTAGATTCCATATATATGCGTTAGCATACGGTATTAACTTTTTCTCTTTCTGACTTACTTCACTCTGTATGACAGTCTCTAGGTCCATCCACCTCACTACAAGCAGTTCAATTTCGTTTCTTTTTATGGCTGAGCAATATTCCATTGTATATATGTGCCACATCTTCTTTATCCATTCATCTGTCGATGGACATTTAGGTTGGTTCCATGTCCTGGCTATTGTAAATAGTGCTGCAATGAACATTATGGTACATATATCTTTATGAATTATGGTTTTCTCAGGATATATGCCCAGTAGTGGGATTGCTGCATCATATGGTATTTCTATTTTTAGTTTTTTAGGGAGCCTCCATACTGTTTTCCATAGTGGCTGTATCAATTTACATTCCCACCAACAGTGCAAGAGAGTTCCCTTTTCACCACACCCTTTCCACCATTTATTGTTTCTAGATTTTTTGATAATGGCCATTCTGACCGGCACAAGGTGATACCTCATTGTAGTTTTGATTTGCATTTCTCTAATAATTAGTGATGTTGAACATCTTTTCATGTGCCGCTTGGTCATCTGTATGTCTTCCTTGGTGAAATGTCTATTTAGGTCTTCCACCCATTTTTTAACTGGACTTTTTGTTTTTTTGATATTGAGCTACATGAGCTGTTTGTATATTTTGCAGATTAATCCTTTCTCTGTTGTTTCATTTGCAAATATTTTCTCCCATTTTGAGGGTTGTCTTTTTGTCTTGTTTATGGTTTCCTTTGCTGTGCAAAATATTTTAAGTTTAATTAAGTCCCAATTGTTTATTTTTGTTTTTATTTCCGTTACTCTAGGAGGTGGGTCAAAAAAGATCTTGCTGTGGTTTATGTCAAAGAGTGTTTTTTCCTATATTTTCCTCTAAGAGTTTTAGAGTGTCTGGTATTACATTTAAGTCTTTAATCCATTTGGAGTTTATATTTATGTATGGTGTTAGGTAGTGTTCTAATTTCATTCTTTTACATGTAGCTGTCCAGTTTTCCCACACCACTTATTGAAGAGACTGTCTTTTCTCCATTGTATATTCTTGCCTCCTTTGTCATAGATTAGTTGACCATAGGTGTGTGGGTTTATCTCTGGGTCTTCTATCCTGTTCCATTGATCTATATTTCTGTTTAAGTGCCAGTACCATACTGTCTTGATCACTGTAGCTTTGTGGTATAGTTTGAAGTCAGGGAGCCTGATTCCCCCAACTCCGTTTTTCTTTCTCAAGATTGCTTTGGCTATTTGGGGTCTTTTGTGTTTCCATCGAATTGTAAAATATTTTGTTCCAATTTTGTGAAGAGTGCCATTGGTAGTTTGATGGGGATTGCACTGAATCTGTAGATTGCTTTGGGTAGTATAGTCATTTTCACAGTATTGATTCTTCCAATCCAAGAACATGGTATATTTCTCCATCTGTTTATGTCATCTTTGATTTCTTTCATCAGTGTTTTATAGTTTTCTGAGTACAGGTCTTTCACCTCCTTAGGCAGATTTATTCCTAGGTATTTTATTCTTTTTGTTGCAATGGTAAATGGGAGTGTTTCCTTAATTTCTCTTTCTGATTTTTTGTTGTTGGTGTATAGGAATGCCAGAGATTTCTGTGCGTTAATTTTGTATCTGCAGCCTTACCAAATTAACTGATTAATTCTAGTAGTTTTCTGGTGGCATCTTTAGGATTCTCTATGTATAGTATCATGTCATCAGCAAACAGTGAGAGTTTTACTTCTTCTTATCCAATTTGTATTCTTTTATTTCTTTTTCTTCTCTGATTTCCATGGCTAGGACATCCAACACTATGTTGAATGAGAGTGGCGAGAGTGGACATCCTTGTCTTGTTCCTGATCTTAGTGGAAATGCTTTCAGTTTTTCACCATCGAGTATGATGCTTGCTGTGGATTTGTCATATATGACCTTTATTACGTTGAGGTAGGTTCCCTCTATGCCCATATTCTGGACAGTTTTTATCATAAAACGGTGTTGAATTTTGTCAAAAGCTTTTTCTGCATCTATTGAGATGCATGGTGCATATTGATCATATGGTTTTTATTCCTTAATTTGTTAATGTGGTGTATCACATTGATTGATTTGCATATATTGAAGAATCCTTGCATCCCTGGGATAAATCCCACTTGATCATGGTGTATGATCCTTTTAATGTGCTGTTGGATTCTGTTTGCTACTATTTTGTTGAGGATTTTCACATCTATGTTCATCAGGGATATTGGTCTATAATTTTCTTTTTTGTGGTATCTTTTTCTGGTTTTGGTATCAGGGTGATGGTGGCTTCATAGAATGAATTTGGGAGTGTTTCTCCCTCTGCAGTTTTTTGGAAGAGTTTGAGAAGTATCGATGTTAGCTCTTCTCTAAATGTTTGATAGAATTCGCCTGTGAAGCCATCTGGTCCCGGACTTTTGTTTGTTAGAAGATTTTTAATTATGGTTTCAATTTCATTATGTGTGATATGTCTGTTTATATTTCCTAATTCTTCCTGGTTCAGTCTTGGAAAATTGTACCTTTCCAAGAATTTATCCATTTCTTTGTGGTTGTCCGTTTTATTGGCATATAGTTGTTTTTAGTAGTCTCTTATAATCCTTTGTATTTCTGCAGTGTCAGTTGTGATTTCTTCTTTTTCATTTCTAATTTTATTGTTTTGTGTCCTCCCCCTTTTTTCCTTGATGAGTCTGGCTAATGTTTTATCAATTTTGTTTATCTTCTCAAAGATCCAGCTTTTAGTTTTATTTATCTTTGCTATTGTTTTCTTCATTTCTATTTCATTTATTTCTGCTCTAATTTTTATGATTTCTTTCCTTTTACTGACTTTGCAATTTCTTTGTTCTTCTTTCTCTGGTTGTTTTGAGTATG
Organism: Orcinus orca; assembly: GCF_937001465.1. Classification (NCBI taxonomy): domain Eukaryota; kingdom Metazoa; phylum Chordata; class Mammalia; order Artiodactyla; family Delphinidae; genus Orcinus; species Orcinus orca. The sequence goes on along the minus strand of NC_064580.1, from coordinate 99,778,269 downwards.
TAGGGTTAGATTTACTATTTGAGATTGAGATTTTTCTTGTCTCTTGAGGTGAGATTTTATTGCTATAAACTTTCCTCTTAGAACTGCTTTTGCTGCATCCCATAGGTTTTGGATCATCGTGTTTCATGGTCATTTGTTTCTATGTATTTTTTAATTTCTTCTTTGATTTCTGCAATGATCTCTTGGTTATTTAGTAGTGCACTGTTTAGCCTCCATGTATTTGTGTTTTTTTACAGTTTTTTTTTCCTGTAATTGATTTCCAATCTCACAGTGTTTTGGTCAGAAGTGATGCTTGATACGATTTCAATTTTCTTAAATTTTCCAAGGCTTGATTTGTTACCCAAGATGTGATCTATCCTGGATAATGTTCCGTGTGAACTTGAGAAGAAAGTGCATTCTGCCACTTTTGGGTGGAATGTTCTATAAATATCAGTTAGATCTGTCTGGTCTCTTGTGTCATTTAAAGCTTGTGTTTCCTTATTTATTTTCTGTTTTTATGATCTGTCCATTGGTCTAAGTGGTGTGTTAAAGTCCCCTACTATTATTGTGTTACTGTTGATTTCTCCTTTCATGGTTGTTAACATTTGCATTATGTATTGAGGTGCTCCTATGTTGGATGCATAAACATTTATAACTGTTATATCTTCTTCTTGGATTGATCCTTTGATCATTATGTACTGTCTCCCCTTATCTCTTGTAACAGTCTTTATTTTAAAGTCTATTTCAACTGATATGAGTATTGCTACTCCAGCTTTCTTTTGACTTCCATTTGCATGGAATATCTTTTTCCATCCCTTCACTTTCAGTCTGTATGTTTCCCTAGGTCTGAAGTAGCTCTCTTGTAGACAGCATAAATATGAGTCTTGGTTTTGTATCCATTCAGCCAGTCTGTGTCTTTTGGTTGGGGCATTTTATCCATTTACATTCAAGGTTATTATTGATATGTATGTTCCTATTACCATTTTCTTAATTGTTTTGAGTTTGTTTTTATGGGTCTTTTTCTTCTCTTGTGTTTCCCGCTTAGAGAAGTTTCTTTAGCATTTGTTGTAAAGCTGGTTTGGTGGTGCTGAATTCTCTTAGCTTTTACTTCTCTGAAAAGCTGTTGACTTCTCCATTGAATCTGAATGAGATCCTTGCTGGGTAGAGTAATCTTGGTTGTAGGTTTTTCTCTTTCATCACTTTATGTATATTCTGCCACTCCCTTCTGGCCTGCAGATTTTCTGCTGAAAAATCAGCTGATAACCTTATGAGATTCCTTTGTATGTTATTTTTTGTTTTCCCCTTGCTGCTTTTAATATTTTTCTTTGAATTTAATTTTTGTTAGTTTGATTAATATGTGTCTTGATGTGTTTTTTCTAGGGTTTATCCTGTATGGGACTCTCTGTGCTTCCTGGACTTGGGTGACTATTTCCTTTCCCATGTTAGGGAAGTTTTCAACTATAATCTCTTCAAATATTTTCTCAGACCCTTTCTTTTTCTCTTCTTCTTCTGGGACCCCTATAATTCGAATGTTGGTGCATTTAGTACTGTCCCAGAGGTCTCTGAGATTGTCTTTAATTCTTTTCATCCTTTTTTCTTAATTCTGCTCCCCGGCAGTTATTGCCACCATTTTACCTTCCAGCTTACTTATTCGTTCTTCTGCCTCAGTTATTCTGTTATTGATTCCTTCTAGTGTATTTTTCATTTTAGTTATTGTGTTGTTCGTCTCTGTTTGTTCTTTATTTCTTCTAGATCTTTGTTAAACATTTCTTGTATTTTCTCAATCTGTGCTTCCATTTATTTCCAAGATTCTGGATCATCTTTACTATCATTACTCTGAATTCTTTTTCAGGTAGATTACCTATTTTGTCTTCATTTATTTGGTCTTGTAGGCTTTTACCTTGCTCCTTCATCTGTGACATATTTTTTGCCATCTCTCTCTTTTTTTTTTTTATGAGTAGGATTGTGTTCCTGTCTTACTGGTTGTTTGGCCTGAGGCTTCAAATACTGGAGTTTGTAGGCTATTGAGTAGAGCTGGGTCTTGGTGCTGAGATGAGGACCTCCATGAGACCTCACTCCAATGAATATTTCCTGAGGTCTGAGGTTCTCTGTTAGTCCAGTGGTTAAGACTTGGAGCTCCCACTGCAGGAATTTTGGCCTGACCCCAGGCTCATGAACCAAGATCCCAAAAGCCACCAGTTCACTTGGGGTTCCTCCTGTCTCCTTGGGCATCAGAGTTCCCCACTAGCAGCTGGCAGGCACCCTAGTTGTGGGGAGACATTAACTTTGCATCTTCCCACACTGCCATCTTGATTCCGCCTCCTGAGACCATTTTTTAATTTTCAGTTGTCAGTTCTTAGGTGCCCTTTTGACTTTGCTGTGTGCTTTGTAACAGTGGGCAAATGGCTTGCCTGCCTTGCTCTGCCTGTCTTTGTGATACTCATTTCACTATTCATCAATGAATTTGTGAACCCTGATCATTTACATCAATGCTTCTCCAAAGCTTTCAACTGAGAACAGTCTGTAGTCACTTGCAGAGAGTCCTGACCTTTCAAATGCATTTTGTCCTGGTTTACTTAATCATTTCTATTCTCTTTTTCCCTCCCAGTGTACCAGTACTCTCTGGAAATTCTAAAATGTGGAACTTAATAGCATCCCCCACTTCTCATTCTGCTCACTTGACACCACTACTCATTAAAACTGGAAATTATTTAGATATGCATATAAGTAATTCCCATTTCCTTTGAGCCTTCTCCACCTAGGCAGGCTTGTTGTTCTTATGTCACACTCCTATGCTTTCAGTTTAGAAACCACTAATGCTGTTGCTTGCCTATAGCTCTCTCTTTCACTTCCTACTTCTTCTCTGTCCAGAAAACCATTACTTCTTCAAGGCAGCTGTAATGTTTTCTACAGAACCTGTCTTACCACACACCTCCAGCCTCAGGCAAAGTCACCCATTGGTACTTTATGGACTAGCAGTGTGGTCGATAGACTACAGGTTGTTTTTGTATGGCCTATGAGCTAAGAATGGCATTTACATTTGTATATGGTTGGGAAAAAAAGATGAATAATATATCATACTAAGTGAAAACAGTATGAAATTCAAATTTCAGTATTCATAAAGTTTTCTTCGAACCTAGCCCCACCCATACTCATTTATGTATATGTTGTCTATAGCTGACTTCATGCTACAACAGCAGAGCTGAAAAGTTTCAAGAGACCATATGGTCCACAACATCAAAAATATTTACTATCTGACCCTTTTCATAAAAAGTTTGTTGACTCCTGCTGTTACCTTACTACTCCAAATATAGGCTGAGCACCAGCAGCATCAACATCACCTGGGAGCTTGTTAGAAACGCAGACTCTCTGGCTCCTTCTCAGACCTAATGAATCAGAATCTGCAGGTTTAAAGGATCCCTAGATGATTCTATCCACAGTAAGTTTTGTGAAACATTGCTCTAACACTCATTGTGCTGTCTTAAAATTGTTTGTTGATATTTTAACAGATGAAAAAATGGAAACATGACTAGGATATTAAACTGTATGAGTTATGGCAGATATATGTAATTTAAGACAAACTTGGGCCACTGCAAGATAGCAAGTGAAATTCAGTGGAATAAAAATAAAGTACAGTATGAGACTAAAGTAGAAATGAGAAAGCTTCATTAGCCAGGAGGAAATATGAACTAAGAATTAGACCACTTAGCAATGTATTCATTTAGTAACATCACATTTCAATTATATTAATATATATATTCATTAAATATATTCCATATATTCATATAATCAATTATTATTCATAATTAAATGCAATATATATATTGAATATATATATTTTTAAATTAATTTTTTATTGAAGTATAGTTGATTTACAATATTGCATTAATTTCTGCTGTACAGCAAAGTGACTCAGTTATACACATATACACATTATTTTTTATATTCTTTTCCATTATGGTTTATCCCAGGATATTGAATATGTTTCCCTGTGCTATACAGTAGGACATTGTTGTTTATCCATTCTATATGTAATATTTTGTATCTACTAACCCCAAACTCCCAGTCCATCCCTCCCCCACCCCCATTCTTTTTTAGTGTGAAACGTAAGCTCCATTAGCAGTAATCCTTAATACTTTACAACTTATGCTTAATTCATTTGCCACAAATTTGAATTTACTTATTTAATAATGCATAGCAGTGATATAATTTGGTTATGTGAATATGAAGCTCTTAGTGCATGGAACAGGGCAAGAGAGACTTATTCAATATCTCTGTTGGACTATTCAACAATTCATATGTGGTATTAGGCATTTATAAAAGTGTCAGCTGCTTGTGTAGCTAATGTTACATTTAAAGTCATGGCAATACTTTTACTGCTGTCAAACTTAGTAGGTAGCTGACATTTGCAACCCTATGTTAAGGCCTTAGTAACTGAGGGGTCTAATTTTTCACCAGGTTGCAATATTTATAACTACCACTGGGGGGGAGTAGAAAAAATCTTCTGCAATTGAACAACCACAGATTAACCATCACAAAAAGTTACACAAATGACTTTTAATAGATAATACCTAAATTTGTTCATTCAGTTAGTCAGTCAATGAATAGTTACTGAATCATATGTTGGGCACTCTGCTAGTCACTAAGAATATAATACTGAGCAAAAGCAAATACAGTCCCTGATCTCATGGAGTTCACATCTAGTGGAGGCCATAGCAATCCTCACCTAATCACAAACATAAATGTATAATTATGGACTGTGATAAGTGCTATGGTGGGAAGTTACACAGTGTTACCTATGAGGGTATATAACAGAGGAAACTGACTTAGTCTTGGGAGGTAGGTAGGCAAGAGGGCTTCCCTGTTCCCAGAAGAAATATCTTTTAGGTTATGTTTTGAAGGTTTAAAAGAAGTTAACTGGCGATGTGTTAGGAGAGGTGGGAAATGCAAGGAAGTTTTCACATCAGAAGAGAGAGAATGGTGAGTTCAAGGAACTGGAAGTAGACCATGCCGCTGAAGCATTCATGAGGAGGGTGAGGGGAAAGTGTAAAATATGATGCTGAAGAGGTTGACAGGGGCCAGATCAGGTGGTCCCTTGTAAACCATGATAAATATATGGGTATTTATTCTAAGAGAAATAAGATTTGGAGGAATGAATTTGGGAGTGCAAATGTATAATTGGGTGCATATTAGTTAGGAGCCTATTCCAGTACTCAGACAAAAGATAATGGAAAGCCAAACTGGTATAATGATGGTAGAAATGGAGTGAAGACATTTAGGAGCTAAAACTGACAGGAGTTAGTGATGAATTTGGTTATGGGACATAAGGGATAGGAAGATGTTCAAGGATGGCTGACCGTTTCTTGCCTAATCTAGCTATCTAAGTGATAGTGCCATTAGCAATGATGCTAAGAAACTTGCAACACATTGAAAGTTTGTTCTCTCGTAATCAAAACCCTATGAAGTCAATGAGAATACTCAGTGGAATGGCAGTTAATTATATACAGATTTTAATGAACATACCATAAATATTTGATTTTCATGTTTTCTTATTCTCTTTTTATTAGTTTAGTAGTAGCTTATTAGTATCTCTAAAAATACAAATAAAGATATTTAATTTTGAGAAATTTAAATGAATGACCGTACCTAGATTTATAAAAAGGGAATATTTCAGAAAGCAATTGTTGGCAAGCTAACCTATGCAATGTATTACTTGTCAGGATCACATGTATAATTTTGGTGGAGGTAAAGTTATTTTAAAATTTGAGTTAAAGAAAAAACAATTAGAGTAAAATGCAATAGAAACATGACTCAATACACAAATATTCATTTCACACAACATATAAAAATTCCACTCCACTAAAGTATCTGTATTTTATTTTTAAAATATGTGGTATTATTTAAATTAGAGCAATATGTACTAAACTTAAGACTAATAAATATTTAAAAGAGTGAAGTAAAAAAATCAACGTTTATGTCATAAACTCTTTGATCATGATATCCTTTTATATGACATATATTAATTTGCTTACTGCAGTTACTTAAGTTATACCCATATTTTATATTTAAGGAGATATAAATGTTTTGAAAATGTATACTTTAAAAGTGGAAGCATATTTTGAAAGGCATATATCCAAAAACAGAAAACATACATGTGAAATTATTTTACTGTTATTATCTAGTATGGATGGAAATGTAACTCTCCTTTGAAAATGCTGGGCTACTTACCTTTCCAAAATAAAGTAACTTTCACTTCTTTTGAACAGTTGAAATAGCTTAGGATGTGTACACTCTAAACTATTGTCAGCCTTGGTGGATTTTGGTGCAGGCTACTCAGAGTGAAAAATGTGTATGGTACGTGGTTTTTCAAGTTATCAATTGGCTCAATTAGATTATTAAAATCAATAAATATTTCTTTAAGTACTTAGTTAATGCCATGTTTTTCAGTTTAATTGATTACTATAAAGGACCACTTAAATTTTTGGAATATTAATAAAGGTAAAAAATGTGAGGCATGTGGAATTGTCTTACAAAGGCTGAGGTTTTCCTATGCTTTAAATGTGTATATATATTCATTTGCTAAAAATCATGCCTGATTGAGTACCTCTCTTCTAGAAGTGCCATTATTTTACCATTATTAGTTTGTTATTATTGAATGAATTATTGAATATATTATTAAATACATATTATGTGTGAGATATTGTACCATGTTAGTTCCTATAGGTGACATAAAAGACATATACTCTGCACAGGACATACTATATTCTGTTACTTAACACTCAATTCTGTATATATTTCATGAGTTTTAATTATGTATTATTTACTTTAACCAAATGAAGAGTTGAAGAGTGATAAAATACACTTATTTTATCAAATCCAAGAAATTAAACTATTTGTGAATAAAGCAACTAAGTACAATACACTGCAAAGTGAAAATAATGGAATTGTCTATCAATGTAGGTAATACTTGATTTTTGTTATAGTCTACTTAGGTTTTAACTAATTTAATTATCTAGAGAAAAAACTCTGCAATAATAGACACTCAGTTATATATCAAAGAACTCATACTGAAAAAAATTCTAAGTGAATTTGTATTTATTCTTAGCAATAGAAGGCCACATAAATAAAAGGTTAAAAGATAGAAGATAAAATTCTTAAATTGTTAATATATGTGTCAAGAGAGCGACAAGTATAAATCCTACCATGACAGTGTAGAATCAATGTATGTACACCATTTCTTCATTACATTAGCGTTTTCTGAGAAGAAACTTTAAATGCTAATATGGCTTTACAGAAAAAAGATAATGTTTACTTTTGATACTTACTGATATTACAAACCTTATCCAGCTCAGGAGAAGCACAGTTGTCCAACTGATCATTTTTCATAGGAGACTTTGAATACATTACCTAAATTATTACCTTGACTGTGATATACATATTTCACAGTAGCATAGGTAGCATAAGTAGGGCTTTAGGGAAGGTCTTACTAAATTCGAATGACAGCTGGAGACAAGTCAGGTCAACTGACTTATTTTTTAAGATCAATTGAATCTTATATAGCTAAAATAGCCACAGAAATCACCAGGTACCCAACATTTTAAAGACTTGGAAAATATCATTTTAAAGACTTGGAATGTACACATATACATTATACATTATAACATAACTCTTGGTACTCTTCTATATACAGTGAGAATTAACACATTTAACATTAACAAAATTATTTACCATAAATAACCAGTCTCTAACCTTTATATTAAGCAGGTTGTACATATATTTTTCATGTCACTAACATGCCCTGACAAGGCCAGCCTTTCAGAGAAGTGAAGTAGGCAACAACCTTACATACCCACGTGATGAGATTTGGGGCACATTTTCTCTTTCAGCCCATCAAGAAATTCAGTTGTTGGAGCCACATTTTCAATGTTAAAACGTGCCTCTCTGGATGGGATAGGACTTATTAAGTATTGCCACCCTAGGATGAATTTGTGTATCAGATCTTCTCCAATTAAAAGCTGGATAAGAGCAAGATGTCAGCGGGTGTGTGTACAAAGAGGGGTGCACAGGCCTGGGAGAAGAGCAAGGAGCAATCATAATGGAGACAATATGGTAAGGATGGAATAGTGCTGAAAGGGAGATACTAAAAATAAAATTGACTTACGTCACATTCTACTAAGGCTGACGTTGGTCTTTACTACCTTGGTCTTTACTTGGTCTTAAGGCAAGGCTTATGAGGCCATTGATTTATGTGAGATGGCCTTGTGTGAGCACAGTTTGAAGCTTGAGAATGTAAACTTACCTGCATGTGCACCTTAACCTATTTCTCCAACACAGTGAAAATATTTGCAGGCAAGCTAGGATCTTCACAAACTTATAATGAGTGACTTCCTGTGCACTCTGAGGAGAGCTGCTGGGGCTCTTTCAATTTTTACATTTTACACTTTTTAAATTTCATTTTTTTCTCTTTGGAAAGCTGGCTTTCAATAACTTTTTCAATACATACTTAACAAAGGAAGTAAAACCTTTGTCATCATCGTAAATGGTGATTCATTAAATAACAAAGCAAGACAGTTTAATGGTCGCCATTCTAACTACTGGTACATTTTAATACAGTCATTTTAATGCAACTGTCTTGATGTAAAATCACCATTCTCTTCTTCTAGTTTTTGATTATCAATAATGCATATAACAGACATTCCCAACCCTATTCCCTCCCTAATCTCTTTCCAATTTTGATAGAGTTCCACTCTCTATTTTTGTGTTACTTAATTTCATTTATATATTGAGTATATATTAATTTTATACTAAATGAGTCTGTTAAAATTTTACTGTCAAAGTGAGTTAACCTCCACGATCATATCAGTTCTTCCCCCAAAACTATCATTCTAAAAACATTTTGTGGTATTAAATATATGTATATGACTCTGAGAACACTCAAATTTAATTGAGAATCCCCTCTGCAGTTTGGAGTTTAAAATAAGAGACCATATGTTGACCCACCTTACCTAACTTGTAATATATTTTACCCAGTCAAATAATCATGCTCAGGAAGCCTATAGAATGCTGAGTTGTCCATTCTCTAGAGCAGTGTTTTTCAGCATTTATAACTTGATATCCCCTTTTGAGAAACGAAGTTCAGTTTTTCCCTCTTATTCTTCCTGAGATTTTCAGGTCGATCCACCAGGAATATTTTCAAGAGGTTTGTTTTGTAAAATTTATAATAGGAAAATAATAACTGGATTTCCTATGCCCCAATCTTGGATATAAGAGTTTGTTTCTTAAGGAGAAAATGGAGCATTTATATTTTGTAACTTAATTGTTCTTAGGCTATCTTTTTAAAATATATTTAATATAAAGTCAGGTGATGGTTAACACTTTGGCAAGGGTGTCTGTTGATCACATTATTTGGTAATAAGATAGACTGAGATCTTTTCTAAGGTGGCATTAAAATGTCGTTTACCAGTTAAATAATATTCTTCTTCAGATATGGTAAGTCACTAATGGCAAATGTTTTACTAGGTCAGAGGTAGGTCTAAATTAGCTAAATAATAGGAATCACCTAAATATAATGGTTGAATATTATTGCAAATAAGAGTCCTCGGGCATGTTTATGGGTATACTTACAATTATTTTTGAAGGACGGTGATCATTGGCCTACAGATGCTCATGGATATTGGCTGATAACCCTAAAAGCAAACATTTAGAAAAATGCAATAAGAACTCTATAAGTAAGGTAACTATTTACACTATTCACGTATAAGGCATAACTGAAAAGTAATGAGGCTGATATCCATTAGCACCAGAATAAAGACAGTCTCATTTATACAAAATGAATTAAAAAACAAACAAACATTAGTATAGGATGTATATCAGTGTCAGTCCTTCAGTTCAAGAAGAAATTAAATATCAGCTAAGTATTATAAATGAATCAGCAAAATTCTAAGTCAAATATTAAGTTAAAACATAATTTCACATAAAATAATTACAGACCAGGAGTAGTTAAATGCTATTTTACCCATAGGTATTAAAATGATACTGGAAGCTGGAAGGGGAAATAGCATTTGAAAAATCACCATTTCAGTATCAATTATTTTAAAAGTATCTATTGACAGTATTTGTTTTGGGATGTGGAAACAAAATTAAAACAAATATTAGCTAGCTACATTTTTGCAGTAGGACAAATTAATTTGGTATAACAACATTAATATTTAACATGTTTTAAGCATAAGAAGTTTCCCAAAGCACATAAAACATGACCCAAACTTTTAAATACAAAGATTTTCTTAAAATATAAAGCTGTGGGAACCCACTTAGAGCCCCCACAGAGTTGGTATACAGATTATTTTAAGTTGAAGACATTTTGAGATTCAATAGATGCAGAAAAAAAGCCACTTCGGAGCTTCCCTTATCTGACTAAAAACAGCAACTTCTGGGAAATGAGGCTACCATAAACCCCTTCTCCAGGGGAGTTTTATGGCTCTAAAGATGTAAAGACCACTCATACCTGTATAGACAAACATTACCACAATCTTATCGCCTGTCTGTTCTCCTAAAAACCCATCTGTCTTTCCAAATGAAACTTACTTGTTTTTCCCATAGAAGCCATTCCTTACCCTTCCCTTCTCCCTGCTAAATTAGGTATATATGCCTTTAACTTGAACCATTAAACAAGCCAGCTGTTTTCTTTTGTTGCTCCCATATACATGTGAAATAAACCTTTTACTGCTTTTAATCTCTCATTTGTCAGTTTAATTTGCAGTCCTCAAGAATAGAACCCAACAGGGTAGAGGAAAAGATTTTTCTCCCCTACAAAGCTAGTTCTTTCCTTCAGCCAAGTAAGTAGAATGGTGTGCTTTAAAGACCAGTTCTCATGTGATAAGAAATACATATGAAATGTTAATTATCATATTATTTGAAGACATTAAAATATTTTATTAGCTCATAATCATCAATATAAGTTAACATGTTTGAAGCATAGTATACAATATTTATGTGATAAAATTTAAGGCCACAATTTAAATAATTTAATGTAATTACCCCTTTAATCATCCAAGATGCAATGGACTATAAGAACAAATTGTTATATTTTTCATTCCTTATGACAGTAAATAAAAAAAAATAGTTCTGAATTCAAATTAGTAATAAACAAGTTGGATAAGAGCTTTGCTATTTTAATCTAAATTTCAGAAAATACATTTAATGTTATAAAAAAAAAGTTGAACCAGGATTTTCTTATCTCTTTTACAGCTCCAAATAATACAAAGATTTATTGAAATATATATGTGAGAACACATGATCACATTAAACCTCTATTTTAATGAAATGGTAGGGGACTTATAGTATATAAAAACAATTTCTTCATGAAAAGGGATGTAAAACTGGTTCTACCTAGTATGTTTCAAGAAGCTGAGGTACAAAATTAATAGCCAACTTGGAGCAATGATGAGACTCCATGCTTGATGAAGTTGGTGGCCAAGTTATTAGTCTATACAATAACAATTATACATAGCAATGCAGTAAAGCATAAAACCTTTTAATACACAGTAATGACCTGTTCTGCCTGCTGTAGCGCCCACTTAATTTCACCAACCAGTACAAGTACCCTTGCAGGGATTGAAACGTTCGTAGTCGGAGAACTGCTGCCAATGGAATTACAGCCCCCTAGTGGTTAACTGTGACTATTGCAGTCAGAACAATGTGAGCTGTGATTGTGGTTATGCCATTTATTCATGAAGGATTTATTTATTGCAGGTTCCCACCCCCACCCCTTGGGGAAGGATTGAGATATCTTATAATGGAGCATTTCTGTTCCTTCATTAAAAAAACCCAATATGACAGTTAAAACAATTTCTTCAAAATCATCAACTGAAAATATATTTTCTGATGCTTCTAACATTTCAGTGTACATTTAAAAATTTTAATTAATTTTGAAGAAGTCTGGAATACCCTAGGGGAAATTAAATTTTTTCTCAATTTCTGTCTCTCTTTAGCCTTACTTGATTTGCCCCAACCATGACATTCTTTATATTAATGTTTTGCCTCTATCATACACTCTCCTTTCCCGTCTTTTTCTCTCATTTATACATAAGCCTAAGATATATATTATTATCAACGTTCTGTCATTTCAAGTTTCTATCCATCTTATTGAGTAGCTATTTTTGTAAATTCCCCCATGACTTTTATAGATTTTTCTCCTTTGCAGGCTAGTGACTCTACATAGAAAAAAACAACCTCATTCTACATAGCAATCCAAACACCATACAATTCCCTCCTACAAAAATAGCGCATAGGATATTTTTGAATCTCATATGTGCAATCCCATGACCTCTGAAGCTATTTATAATTGATTTATAAAGTGACAATAAAGGCAATTTTGTGATTGTGCAAGACAGATTTTATCCTGCTTTTCCTGCAAAAGTATTGTTCTTTTGCTTTTAGCCTACCCTGAAAAAGGATATTATAAAACAGTACTTTCAATTCAAAATTGTACTTTAAAAGTCCTAAGAACTCTGTGAATATTTAATGGATGAGTTCGTTGCTTTTTTTCCCCTCAGTTTAAATAATGGGGAAAAAGCAGGCATTTAGAGTAGAATGTCTATCAAAGAAATGCCTATCTTAATGTGCCTAAAAGCTATTAAAGTGCCAGCTCAATCCAGGGTTGATGAGTAAATGCTAACATTACAAAAGAGCTGAATGTACTTTGGAAAGACATGGAGAAGGGTCATCTTTCATTCAGGATCAAAACACGACCACATTCAAACCAAAAGTTACCCTTTACTGCCCACTTTGACATTTTAAAAATCTTTTATACTTTTTATTATATGTAAATAATACTTTATTATATGTAAATTAAATATGTATACCTTTAATGAAGTATAATTTACATATAATAAAGTGTACATATTTAAAATATAGTTTGATCAGTTTTGATGAAGGTATACACACCTGTGTAATTGCCAGTGAACATAGAATGTTTCTGTCCTCCTGCTCCTTTGTAGTCACCCTCACCCTCACCCCCTAACTCCAGGCAACCACTTTCTTACTTCTATCATTATAGATGATTTTTGCCAGTGCTAGAAGTTCATAAATTGAACCATACAGTACACTCTTCTCCTTTTCTATTTCTTCTACCTTTTTTTCAAAACATTTTTTTCTCTCACCGAGTCCTATGTAAAGACTATTTAAAGCAAACATATCCCCTTGCCTTATCCTGTTGATTTATTAATTTAATTTTCCTTACCTTTCTCTTCAAGTTACCATGGATTTTTTAATATCTCAATCTTTGTCTAACACTATCCTGCCTTTTTTTTTTTTTTTTTTTTTGCGGTACGCGGGCCTCTCACCGCTGTGGCCTCTCCCGTTGTGGAGCACAGGCTCCAGACACGCAGGCCCAGTGGCCATGGCTCACGGGCCCAGCCACTCCGCGGCATGTGGGATCCTCCCAGACCGGGGCACGAACCCGTGTCCCCTGCATCAGCAGGCAGACTCTCAACCACTGCGCCACCAGGGAAGCCCTATCCTGCCTTTTAAACTTACTGTGTCATGTCAAAGAGAGCAATGGAATAGACTATTGGTGACACTTGGAGCAATGAATCTGAAGTCCAACAGAGCATGGCAAACCAAAGGAGCAATTACAAATGACAAAACCACTGGAGAAAGCTTTCAAATACAAAATGATGCATTTTCTATCACATCCTCGTATTTAGCACAATGCAGATAAAAACAGTTATTTTCTAGTGTGTATAGAGCATATTTACTAAAAAAAAAGATTAAAAGAAGTATTTGGGGATGTAAATAGGATTTTAAATGTAAATTTAAATAAAATTTATATATTTTATTAGACATTATGAGATTGTTTTAATGAGGAGTCTACTAAATAGTAGATATCAATATGGTATCTTGGGTAGAAGGTTCTAGTTTTTATATTCAGGTTCTATGTACTTTAAAAAAAATTTTGATGTTGGCAGCTAAAATGTATACCAATTGAAAGTTCCTACTAATGTGTTACGCTACACCACTATTGTAAAAGAATAAAGCAAAGCCAATCAGAAGAGAGGCAGTTTTGTTTCATAAAACTCTTCTGAATAGGTGTAATGTTAAGGAAGTATGTTTCATATTAGAGATTTAGAAAAAACAGATGGCAAGCTTGAATCAACTGCTTCTTATGGCATTCAACTGCAAATAGCATATACACAAAAGTTTTCTGTTGTAAATGCCTCATTTCTGGAAAGGATAGTCATGTTTGGCAAGTGCTGATGGGATAGAATGGAAAAAGTGAAAGAAATGGACTAGAAATTTAAGTTTACTGAATTTGAAATTTAGGTTTTCCTAATTAATTGCTTTTGAACGGTAGTACTTTGAGGATGTCTCCTTTTTATTGATTGTGCAGGGCTAAAGTAAAATTGAGTAACAAAAATAAGGATAATAGAAGTTCAGATGCAAAATTTTATTGCATTCAGAAATGTGAAACAATTAAGGATTTAGCCAGATAAGTCAAGACCTTATTGCCTGGCACTAACCACAAAGTTTCTTTTGTTTTATTTGCCAACTCCTCAATATAAAAAACCTCTCTGGGTTTCCCTGGTGGCGCAGTGGTTGAGAGTCCGCCTGCCGATGCAGGGGACACGGGTTCGTGCCCCGGTCTGGGAGGATCCCACATGCTGTGGAGCGGCTGGGCCCATGAGCCATGGCCGCTGAGCCTGCGCGTCCGGAGTCTGTGCTCTGCAATGGGAGAGGCCACAACAGTGAGAGGCCCGCGTGCCGCAAAAAAACAAAAACCAAAAAAAACCCTCTCTGACATTCCCAGCAAGTACATCTGTTAAAAGTTTCCAAGTTTTCAGAATAAGCAAATCTATAGTGACAGAAAGGATTTCTGGTTGCCTAGAGCTGTCAGAGGGAGGGGGGGGCTATGGGAGTGGGGAGTGACAGCTAATGTGTATAGGGTTGCTTTTGGGGATAAAAATGTTCTACATTGTGGTGATGGTTGTACAACTCTGAGTATACTAAAAACCATCGAGTTGTATACTTTAGAATGGGTGAATTGTATAGAATGTGAATTATATCTCAATAAACTTAAAAAAGAGATCTTGGGTTAAATCCATTTCAAATGAAAAATCAGATCTTAAAATAACTTTGAAAGATAGACTGATTGTATTATTTAAAAATCTATTGGGGAATACATTAATTTCACATAACCATAGTGTAAACATTTATATCAATACATCTAAAAATCATGAAAGGCCAGGTTTTAATTAAAAAATAATAATTCTAATATCTGAAGCTCTGCATGTGTAAACAAAAAGTATCATTTTGTAGTAATGTGGAAGCTGGATCAGGACATTAAAAAGAAAAACTAAAACAATGACAAATATGTCAAGATGACTAAAACATTACAAAGTCTTTTTTTTCAATTGAATAAGATACATTCAAAGGTCAATTTTTTTTTTTTTTTTTTTTTTTTTTTTTTGTGGTACGCGGGCCTCTCACTGTTGTGGCCTCTCCCGTTGCGGAGCACAGGCTCCGGACGCTCAGGCTCAGCGGCCATGGCTCACGGGCCCAGCCGCTCCGCGGCATGTGGGATCTTCCCGGACCGGGGCACGAACCCGTGTCCCCTGCAACGGCAGGCGGACTCTCAACCACTGCGCCACCAGGGAAGCCCCCAAAGGTCAATTTTTATCCAGCCTTTTTCTTGCATCAGCAAATATTTAGTGTTTATATTTATATAATGACAATGATATGAACTTTTCTCTTTGAGATGACTCTTTGATCTTAATACCAAACTATACATACCAGTAACTTCTCTGGTGAGGAAAGTGTCAAGTCTAAGCATTCAATAAATGGCCAAGTAGAAGAAACTCTAGATTCTTTATTATGGGCAAAAATTGTGTTTGATTCTTCATTTTAACTTCTCTAGTCACGGTGATATTCATTAAAGGTTATTTTGGGGGGCTCTGTACCTTGTTATGCAAGCTTGTATCTTCCTCTCAGGTTTCTTTTTGTTTAAACTGTACCAGCATATATACAACTGGTGATTTTAATTAAAAAATATTTTTAAGCTATTGAGTTCAGAATTGAGTTAGAAATTAGTGATAGATTCTGAATACTCTATAGGGTTTAGCTCTGCATAGTATTTGGAAACTGATTCTTAAAATATTTTTATATAGCAGGTGGATTTATTTGGTATGCTTTATTTTTATTAAAAAACATCTAGTCATAATATTTACTCAACTTGAAGTGACAAGCTTCATTGTAAAAATTATAGAAAATATGCAATACAAAATATTTTATCAAACTGAAGTTATATACCAGAAGAAAACATTTTAAAGTTATAGAAAGACATAAAGTGGAGCTTTACAATTTGACATTAATATGATTTGCACTTAAAATGCAGATGTCATGTTTAGATTTGAGTTTGTTAATTATGAAAATATATGACTATATGAAATTAAATTGACTATTAATATGAAATTAGATTCAAATAGAATCAACTAGTACTACGCTATTAAGATACAAAGGCAGAATGGAATTTCATGATATATGTAGTCAAAATGTTTCTTATGTTATTATGACTGCCTTTTTTCCTAGTAAATATGATTTTGGGGAACTTAAGGTGAAACTGTCTGGTCTTTTTTCTTCTACTGTTTACTGAAAGTTTATTATGTGCTAGGTTCTTCATATACATTATACATTATATATCCTAGGGTCAATCCCTCAAGGAACAAATTATTATCCTCATTTTTAAGATGAAAAAGCTTAGATCCTAAAACCTATTTAAAGTGCTCTTTAAAACTATTCCCCAAACTACCCTTAGAACACTTGCTTATTCTATGTTAAAGAGTATATAGATAACAATATTAATCACTCCAAATATAACAATAATCTTCATTAATAAACACCATCTTCCAAAGCTTTCAGTTAATTTTTTTTTAACCTTTACCTACTCTAAATGCTCTTAATCACAAAAATCTCTGATTAAATAATTTGTGTCTGTCTTTTTAAAAAAACATTATGATTAATTTCTTCCATTTTCCTATTTCATTGCCAATTACTATTATTAGATAACATTTTGCACACTTTTTCCATCTTTATTTCTATTAGTAAATGATTATTCTCTCACCTTTAAAAATGAACTGAGATCTTTGAAAATACACACATTCTTGATTTGTAGAAGTTGTTATATGACTAATGTCTCTTAATTTGTCTTCCATTTAGTTCTTTGAGAACATTCTCAGTGACTAAGTAATTGTTATCCCAAGAGCATATTTTTTTCCATGAGTATTTGGGATATTTTTAAAATGTAAGGCTGTTAAGGTGCCATGGTAAAATTATACACAACCTTTGTGGTCAGACAGACTTAGGTTTGGCTCCAGGCTCTGCCCCAGATTAGCGATGTGTTTGGGTATGTGACTTAACCTCCCTATGTCTGCATTTCCTATTTATTATGGTGGCTGTGAAAATTACTTAAGGTAATATATGTACTTTGCCAAATGCACTGACTAGGATATGATGGGGGCTCAATACTTGTTAATTCCTTTCCCTTCCTCTCCTGTTTTTACCAGAGGTTCCCATGATTTCTTGCCTGAACTACTTCTTACCTCAAAGATTCTGTTCTATATTTACTATATGGAATGGTAAATATAAATAATTTCAGTAATACTATAGTTTAAAAGTTCTGATAAAAAGTTGGATGAGGGCTTCCCTGGTGGAGCGGTGGTTGAGAGTCCGCCTGCCGACGCAGGGTATGCGGGTTCGTGCCCTGGTCCGGGAAGATCCCACATGCCGCGGAGCAGCTGGGCCCGTGAGCCATGGCCCTGAGCCTGCGCGTCCGGAGCCTGTGCTCCGCAACGGGAAAGGCCACAACAGTGAGAGGCCCGCGTACCAAAAAAAAAAAAAAAAAAGTTGGATGAATAGAAAATTGATACCACTGATCAAAACACACATTGAGGATTTTTTGAGCTATCCACTTTCCTTCTGGTTACCATTTCCTCTAGTGCACATCTAAATGAAAGTTAACTATTTAAAATTTGCTTACAAGATATGTGAATGTTTCAATTCGGTTTCAAATCAATCCAACATATGCAAAGCATACATGCAAGTGAATAATGGAAGAAGAATCACAGAAGCAAACAGACTTCATTCTCTAAAATGTACTTCATTTTTTTACCTTTTACATTATGCCATTGAACTCATGATTGTTTATATTATGATTTCATCTTTCACCTACTCTGTTGTTCACAGATTCATTGTCTTTAAAACCACATGAAGGTCACTGGTTTGTTTTCTTATAAAAATGACATAATGGATTAAAGCTGGAATTCTGTAGCTAGTGACTCATGCTTGCATTTGTACATTTTAAAAGATGTAATTTATAGAATGGAAGCATCCAGCCTTGAGCTGTTTCAGACTTCAGTTTCGCCAACAAATTAAGAAATAAAGCCTAAGATAAATAAGTGCACGTGGCCTGTCAACTGCTCAGTCATCTAATTTAAATCTCAAAAAATACTCTTATTTGTATTTTACATGTTTCTTTCTCTCATTGTGACTATATACATGTAATGTATATCATATCTCACACACATATCTTTTACCTATATGTTGGTAAGAATAGAAGTCATAATCTTGAAAGTATTCGCATACTTGTACTAACTTTCTAATTACTGAAGCCAAGAATGTAAATGTACTTTCTGTTCATTCTGAATTTATTAAGCATGACATGCTTCTCAAGGACAGTATGCTGTAGTCAAATTTTTAAAGGCTTTCATTTAATATCCCACATAACCTTCAAGAAGCAGTGGGCCATGGTAAAGAAGAACCTGATTTCAGATTTAGGAAATTTGGGTTCTCTTTGTAAGCTTTGCCAGTAATTAGTTGTGTGACCTGGAACAAGTCAGGAACCCTCTCTAAAGCCTTAGTTTATTCATCTTTAAAACACAAGCAATATTAAGTCTGTTACAAATTCTTTCAGTACACTTTTGTTCTATTGCTTTATTAAAATGCTTAGTACTTAACGTGCTGTTGCTTTTATAATTTCATCCATGCATTTAGGAATTATAAAGTACTTTGCTAATATTCTTAAAATTATCCAACTCCATAAATAATCTAATAAAAACTCTTTTGGTATCGAGAACTAACAGTCACTTGATATTCAGACAGTTGATTTTATCTGAGATTTTAAACTACAGCTCATTATTTACTTACTTGCAGTATAAGCCAACGTGTAATTCAGATATCTATGGGCTTGCTAATAACAAATAATCCACATTACTCCTCTGTGTAAGAATCTTACATTGTTCAACTAACCTAACCCATTTCTGGACACATAAGAGGTGCTGAACTCATGTTTGCTGATTCATTAAGTAAGTTAAGAGTAAAAAGACTGGGCATGAATGACTCCAGACTCATGGAGAGTTTTTTTTTTAATCCATCTGAAAATTTGAGTCAGTAAAAAAGAGATTTGGTCATTATATGTTTAGGTTATAGTGAAAAAGTCACCTGAGAAAGTTTATCCAAATTCATATTCCTTCTTTAGGCTTTGGGGCAAAGAAGTTTTCAGATCAGAATTTTAATCCCATACAATCTCTTTTTATCTACTCTACTCCTTGAAATTTGTCTAAGTTTAACAGTGGCCTTTTTCTGCCAAATCCTTTATGTAGAGTTTATATACTAGAGCTCTAACTAGACTCCAAACTACTGGAGATAAGAACTAAGTATTCTTTCCTCTTCTGGGAGGCCCTGGAGTACTGTCAAATGTCTTGCACAGAGCAGAACCTTAACAATCACTGAATGTAGTAATGAATAAAGTTGGGAAAAAAGCTGGGAGTTTCATTTTGAAGATTCTGTGATAAATATGATCCTTAGATATTCCCCAAAGCTTTGAATAATCAATGCTTAAAGTTTGGATCTTTGTTCTTCTTTCTTTACAACCTTCTCTCCCTTGGAAAGTTTTGAAATTCAGCTAAACTAGACAAGTATGAATTGCTCTAAATTCTTTTACCTCCAGGCTTGACCTGTCTCCAGAGATCAAATATTATATTTTCAGCTATCCAAAGAACATCGGATGGTGCATGTCTCACCACTATCTTAAATATACTTAAATCAGTAACTAGTCCCTAATTTACTTTTTCTCACACTGTGAAACATGAACGTCCCACCGCCCTTGGAAGGTTTCCCTTCCTCTGTGTCAGTTCAAACCCTGGTTATCCTTGGGCTCCAGTTCAGTTCCTATCTCTTACAATAAAATTCCCTTAATTGTTTCTCTCTCTTCATTTGTATATGGCACATAATTTAGTATTTCATTTAGTATTATATAATGTCCCAATTTTTGTTGCATGTCTATATATTTTATCAAATAAGATGTAAGTCCTTCCATGGTAGTAACCATACCACAGAAGAAATGTTCATTAAATACTGGCTTGACAATTCTGTGCCTCTAAAAATAAATGTTATATTCTCTGCCACATTTTTACAATGTCAGGCATAATTAAGCTTCAAAAAATATTTCTTTAGTGATGATGATAAAAATCTACATGGCTACTCAGCTAGATCTAGAGTAGGCTTCAGTGCCACAGGTTGAAACCTGGCTGAGGACAAAAGTGAATAAATCTTTTGAAATTATTGGGTACCAAAACAAATGATATAACTTTAGATTCATTAAAGATGGTAGCACAGGAATTAGGTATTTTTCAGGGGGATGTAATTAGAGATCAAAATAGAACACAAGGAGAAGTCATGAACAAGCCATAAATGACCCTGCCTTTTCTCCTTCCTACCATCTGGGGTCACCTTCAAAGACTCAAGAGTTCTAAATACAAGTAGAGTAAACCGAATACTCCTCATAAAGGATAGGTTTTGATACAGGGGAAAAGGATTATATAAAATGCAATTAAAGGCCTCCAGATGAATATCTGTCCACCAATTTCTTTTTCTTTTAAAGCCCTTTATAAAGTAATAGATTATGTATTCAATTAAATCTAAGATATTAAAAGAATAAGATAATGTCTAATTAGGAAGCTCAATCATAAACTGGAACATTGACAACACTGATATTCAGCAAGATATTAATGAACTCCCATGAAAAATTCTCCACTGAAAGCTGACTTTGGGGTAAAACAATTCAATATTCTATCAATTTTTTAATGAGAACTAATAGGACCACTTTATACTAATCAGAATTTTCTTCTGAAAAAAAGTCTTTTCCAATACTTGTATTTAATTCTATTTTGAACATACAAAGTATTCTCTGTTATTAGGGCTCTGGATATCACAGGAAATTTGAACAGGGGTAGGGCTAGTGGTTCTAAAAGTAAGGAAAAAGACATAAGTTGAAACACTGTATTGAAATATTGGAAGGGGAAATCAAAGAGGGCTTGATTGACTTTCAAGAAACATTCCTTGCCTAAAGTACAACTGGACAGCTAGCCTTACAATTTATTCTGCAGAAAGTGATTTGTTTTTTCAGGTTTTCATCAAAGTCATGTTACTCATCAATCAGCCTATATTTATTTAAACCTTGGCCATATACAAATGAACGTCTGCTCCTCTGTAGAAAAGTAAACATTTGTCAGATGTTCTTTAATCATCCCAGAGTAATATGACTTCTCTCTCTCTCTTTCATATTTACGCCACTTATTTGTGAACACCTAAAGTCCTCTGGAACTAAATGTCCATGGCATGAGGGAAAGGGGGTGTACTGGAAATAGACTAAAATTTTGAATGAGAAAGCATGGATTTATTTGAATCCTGGCTATACAACTAACTCTGTGACCTTGGATTAGTAATTTAACCTTTCTTACCCCTAGTTTTCTCATTTGTGTAATCGATGTAATAAAACTGGCCCTAACTAACTCCCAGTTATGTTTAAAATCAAATGAGAAAATACATGAGAAAGATATGTGAAAACTCTGCATGTCTACAAATGTAAATTTCATTATGGTATGAGAAGTAGATATATTAATAATAAGAATGTTCAGTGACTGTATTATTAAACACTTCTGCTGTATATATTGCCTGTGTTAGAAAATAAGAGAAATAATGAGAGAGAAAAAAGAGGGAAAGGAGAATAAAAGAGTAGCTCTTAGGCTGAAAAAGTCTACAATAGCAAATACAGAAAATTAAAAAGACAGAGAAAATATAAAAAGTGATAAAAGAGAATATAACATAGATATTAAGTTGAATCTTTAAAAATGTACCTATATTAGCAAATATGTAGTGTTATCAAGAAATTTTGAGTTTTCTGCATATGATGTGTATTTATTCTTCCTGACACTTTTATAGCTATAAGAGTTAAGATAATGGAAAGTTTTAAACTAGGGAACATAAATATCTCTAATTTTCTTCTTTACTATGGGTAAAACAGTTATTGATGTTCAAAGGTTGACAATATGAATCACTGGAATTGTTTGTATTTCTGCATTGCTTTCACGTTGAAAAGACTTTTTCTGAAGCATTTTGATCCACTTGACCTTTACTTCTTTTTAAACTTTGTATACCTATTAAACATTTTAAAATTTAAAAATTTTCCTTAACTCCCTCAAAAAGTAAAATATCTGTCATGTTATGATTCACCATTCAAGGTGATATAGAAATCTTGTTAGAGATCCTATTGAGAAAGGTAAATCAATGACAATTATTCTTTAGTGACATTTCTATAGCCTAAAGAAGTTAGTTTGTGATCTATTAGAATAACTATAATATATAACTTAATGGTTTCTGCAAAGACAGCAGGGTATTATCCATCCTATCAAGTCATTAAATAACTTCACTTGTGGAGGGTTTGTAGCTGCACACAGTTTATTTTAAACCACCAAAAAATGGTTATGTTTAATTTGTTATTGATAGCCAATGGTCTCTTAAATTTATTTTAAGTAATAAAAGACAAAAATAAGAGATATTTCCCCTCATTCAGTAATCTTTAAATAACATAAATCATTTCAAATGTAGGACACTGGAATGAATGAATGGAAAATAACAAGGTCAAGACCTGAAATGAGGAATGGCTTTAGCTTTTTTAAGGGTTTTTTATGTAGTTAGTCATGAGCATTATTTTCTGGGCTATAAAAATCAGCTACCTGAGCATTATTATTTGTGGTGGATTTTCAGAACTAGAAAACCGTTAGTATTTTCATAAGATTGTACCATTTGAAGTGACCTTAGTAACCATCGAGTCTGATTTACTTTCTTAACAGGTGAGAACATAGAGGCTCACAAAAGACTATAACCCAGGTTATTTAATTCTAAATTTGCACCATAAAAATCTTTTCCCACAGTGCTCATGTGCTTTTATATATTAATTATTCAGCAAATATATATTGAACGAACCCTCAATGTGTAATGATGTATGCAGAGGGTAGTTGGGGTGGGTGATGAATAATATATAACCTTTGTCCTATGTGAATTCATAATCCAATAGGAAAGATAAGACTCAAATTAAAAAGTGAGATGATGCATATAAAACTTTAAACACCATGCTTGGCACATAGGAGACCGTGAAATCTAAAAACCAAATAACAACAACAAAGTGCAGTCCAGTGTGTTTAGTGGTGCAAACAATAGTTTCTATTTTCTTTCAAATTCAAAATTCAAATTCTAGTAGTCTTATGTACGTGGGGGTCAACCTAGATGCTTTTTTATATGGCCAGTAGTCTTTTTACACTACATATACAAAATCGTAACTCATTTGAATTTTAACCATTGCTTCTTGGCGTATAGTCTGCATAATACCTTCACCTCCCCCTCTAACCCCTCACCTTCATAATAAGACAGTGCATCTTTCTCTGAATGAACCATGAGACTGTTTGCAGTCATTTCCCAATGTCACCCATTCCCTGGAGATCATTATTTCATGACCCACCTTGTAGTCTGTTTTACCTTGGCAGTTGACAGCTACTTTGGCATCTGGAGTTGGGCAGCATTATTCTGTGCCATTGTGGTGGGAGTGGGGGGTGTGCAGAGTTCAAACATGGAATTGGGAAGTTGTATGAAGTGAGATTTAAAGCACTAAGCATGAAATGCTGTAATCACAATGGGAATAAAAAGAGGGACATATCTGAGCAGCATTTTCCAAAAATTATTCAGAAGCTATAACGATGGATTTAATTGAGAATAAGATGAAGAGAGGTGATCCAAGAATGACTCCAAGGCAGAAAGAATGAGCATTATTTCACTTATCATGTGAAAGTAAAATAATTTGGGAGGAGGGGGTCTTTTAAAAAATGTCTAACAATATGTGTTGCCATAAATGTATTCTATATTATGTTGCAGAAATACGTGTACTTTTATTTGATCCTATTGCTTCACTCTGAATCAAGACACTCAGAATATCAACTATGGACATGCAAATTTGTCTGCTCTTCTGAAAATGGTACTAATCTAAGGTAAAAAATAATACCAAATTACTTTATAGCAATATATTATCTTCTAAGGTTTTCAATGTTTTTGAATTTTAAACTCTGACTATTTTCATCACAGTGGTAAAATCTGTGGGAGTTTTCTCTATATTCTTTTCCCTGTTTTATATATTCATATAATTTGTGTCTTTAGATTTATAACCTTAAGGATGTCAGTTATTTAACCTCAGTGTTTTCCGTATTCTTGTTTGTAACAAAGAGGTTAGTTTGAAGGACGCTGACAGAAAGACCACCTACTTCAACTCTCTCATTTTATAGTTGTAAAAACTGAGGCTCAAGTAGAGCAAGTGACTGACCCATTTTTTCCTCATTCATCCTAAATGGGAGGGTAGGAAAGAGAGAAATCAATGAAGCCTGTACCATAAATTGAAGAACTTTATTATTACATGGAATTGCCTTTTCGGTATAATAGGACTATTAGCTTCTTTAGGGATGTATTGGGTAATATGTATATCACTTCTCTAACATCCAACAAAGTGTTGGGCATATAGTAGGCCCTCAACAAAGACTTACTGAAATCCACAATTCTTACAGGCTTTTAGACTCACCTTCATCTTATAGTTGACTAATTTGGCAGATAAACATGGATAGTGAATTTTGTAAATTTACTCACAAACTTTAGATAATTGGCTGATGTTTGGCAGTAGAAACAGGAAAAGTTGAGGTAGACCACTACCCAATGAGAGGAGGGTAATGAAATTTCAAACTAAAGAATATGTACTTGCTAACTCAAGACTTTGGAGAACAAGTGTCATTGTATCAGAGAGAAAGCATAATGGTGGTTTCCAGAGGCTGCCGGCAGGGGAGAATGGAAAGTTATTGTTTAATGGGTATAGAGTTTGTTTTACAAGATGAAAAGAGTTATGGGAATAGACGATGGTCATGGCTGCACAATAATGTGAATGTGTTTCATACTTTTGAACTTTACACTGAAAAATGGTTAAGATGGTAAATTTTATCTTATGTGTATTTCACCCCAATAAAAATTTTTAAAAAAGAAGTAACCATCTTAAAAAAAGATATCTTCCAAAGGGGGGAAAAGAGTCATTGTACCAATGAGTAGTTTGGAGGCTTATACTTCTACCATACATCATAAGTTCTTTTCCATTTGCATAGTGAGTTTTTAAAATAGGTATGGAAGCATGATGAAAGGACTAGAGAAACCAGTTCATTTCTGCTTTCTTAAAATTTGGTTTTTAAAAAAATTTGTTGGAGAGGTACCAGATCCTTCTTGCTTTACTTCCACCAAAAATAACATCATCAACTTCTCTCTGAATCTCTTTCAGATTGACATTATATAATATAAGATATGGGTCTATTATTGTTTGGGAATCAGTGATTAACCGAAAAATTGCTAGAACAAGCCACAAAGCATTAAATTAATTTTAACTGTTTTTCTAATCTATGATGAAAAAAACTAACAGATTAATGATTTTATCAAAGCAATTCATTAATAGTAAACCTATGAACTCCTGTCACATTACAAAAGTGAGGCAATAAAGCTCTTGTTTGCAAATTTATTTGCTGCAAAGGCATTTGGGGATTATTTTAAAAAGAAAAAGTTCTGCTTCACTCTGAGTCATCAACCCATACCATGAAATGAATCTAGACCTTTGAGATTACTAATTAAAGGCTAAATAACGAGGGGATTCTATGGCCAGAATGTGAAAATGTTCCTAAACATTGAGCACATCTTCACCAGATGGGTACGTAGCCAATAGAATGTGGTGCCTCTCTGTTATACAGATATGACACACTTATATATGTAAAACATGGTATGTTTCCCTGTGAAATGAAAAATGAAGCTGTACATAATAGGGCTAAGCTTTAGCTAATTAGTTTAAAAATACTTACAATTTATTAATTGCTCTAAAATTTGTTCAGGGAGATTACCTGTAATCATTTCAGAG
The DNA here is from genome assembly GCF_937001465.1 of Orcinus orca. Lineage (NCBI taxonomy): Eukaryota > Metazoa > Chordata > Mammalia > Artiodactyla > Delphinidae > Orcinus > Orcinus orca. The sequence goes on along the minus strand of NC_064580.1, from coordinate 99,751,976 downwards.
AAATCTGTTATTCTTTTAGATGCCTTGAATTCTTAAATGCTATTGTGCAGGTGTACTAAAAATTCTACTTTAGTTCTTCCTTTATCTTCTTTCACTTTTACTTGAACCATTGAAATATACATTCCTAGGAGATCACATAGCTAGATACAGATATGGATATCATACATGGCAACGTATCAATCAAGATACATTAACTGATTACTTATTATGGGCAAGGGGTTTGCCATATAAGTGGGCTAGTCAACAAAAGCTTCATGCAAGAGGAAAGGGCTTGAGCTAAATCTTGAAGACCAGGTAGAATTTAAATACATTTAGGAGGGGGAGCTCATACCACAGTACTGGACTTCTCCAATCTGACTCCACTATTTCTAGTAATAAATTATGGTTGGATCACGAATCACAGTTTTTGTGTCATTAAAATTGAAGTAATAAATGTAAGTTGTTAATTTAAAAGGAGAAACTTAAAAAAAATCCTTTAAACGTACAGAATTTTTGTAAGTATGCTCTTTCTACCATGCATTAACTTTAGTTTAAATATTGTACTCTGGTACAGTCTTTCTACCTGGACTCAGACTGTTAAACTAAAAAGCTATTACTTTTTTATAATACCTGTTTTTTAAGTCATAGTTATCAAATTATTTCTCCTGATGCCAGTGTGAAAAGGTAATACATGGCAAATGGGATCATAAAACCCTTCAAATATCTCTGAAATATGATAAATGATTTTTAATGAGCCTTTTATCACTCCAGTCTCTGACCTCCAGGAGTTCAATTTTCCTGTTTCAATTCCAAGTAGGCAACTTTATATAAATGACCAAATTCGAATGACCTTTGCTGTGATGTTGCGTAAAGGACAAACCACATACACCTATATGTCCAACTCACTATAGTGATACCTAACCCTTTGTAGTCATCCTCTGTATATAATAGCATTATGTCCCTGATTTCATTTCACTCTTTAAATGATCTCTGCAACTCCACTGAGCTTCACTCAGGCTACCTGTCCTTGTGTCCCTTGGCATTAACAGTACTTTCTCATTTGCTCTACTTTTGTATCAGTAGCTGAATCTCCAGACAAAATGTTACATGCCTTTCTTTACCTTGCCAAGCAGCACATTAATGATTAATGGACACTGTCAAGAATATCCTCATGTTCACATGCAAATCTGTTCTACCAAAGACTAGTGACTATAGTATGAAAGAAAAACTAGTCAATTCCTAAACACAGGCAGTAGAGTTTACTGCTTAATACCATAGTCTCTGGAATCAAAACTGCCTGGTTTCAAGCTTGATTTTCGTCAATTAATTTGACCAGATTATTTAACCTCTGTGGTGCCTTAGTTTCCCCACCTGCAAAGTGTGGATATTAGTAGTACCTTCTCATGGGGAAGTTGTGAGGCTTATATGAGTAATACATGCAAATCTCTTAGAAATGTGTAGTACATAGTAACTTTCAATAATTAACAGCTAATATTATCATATTTTATACCTCTTTTTTGAAGACTAATTACTTGCTAACTTGGGCAAGTCTTCCTACCCTGATTACATGAAGCCATACCTGAAAGTATTCAATCTTGATTACTGAGATAAAATGAGAGATCTGAGTTTAAAATACACGTATAAAAAGATTTGAACACTGTGACATTTACTCATAGACATTTACTAATGATTTTAAAGACAACAGTCACTTTACACACACACACACACACACACACGCATATGATAAAGAGAGCCCTGGTCAGTTTGTTCATTGCTATTCTTTTCTAGAGGTTAGTTGACATTGTCTTTGGTTTCAATGGTGTTTAATTTTAATTTTTAATAATTTTATATTGAGTCTACCTTCATATCCTGCCAATAATGCTGGTAACTCTGAATGTTCATCCTTCCTTCCTCACTCCCAATCTCAAGCTGCTTCATTTTCTTTGGATAGTCACACTCACTACTCACCTTCATTCCTCCTACACTTGACTGATCACCTTGTACAGCAGTTCAGGCTGTCTCCAAGGCACCTTGGACTAACTCTATATGCTCTGCTTTCTCTATTGGTCACCCCTTTTATCAGAAATCTATCCCCTTTGCTGTCCACCAGAGGATACCTTGCTCTTAAAGTCACTTAGACTCGAATAATAAGAAACATGTTTAAAAATTTAGGACAGATGAAATGGTCATTGCTGACTACCTCAACATTTTCCCCTGTGCCAAAAGAAACTCTGATAGAGGAGTATGGTTGGAGATACGATGGGGAACAGGCTCATAGGAACATTTAATAGAAAAATGAGTCAGAGGAAAGCTTGGTTATTTTTTATTATTATTATTATTTTTTGCGGTACGCGGGCCTCTCACTGTTGTGGCCTCTCCCGTTGCGGAGCACAGGCTCCGGACGCGCAGGCTCAGCGGCCATGGCTCACGGGCCCAGCCGCTCCGCAGCATGTAGGATCTTCCCGGACCGGGGCACAAACCTGTGTCCCCTGCATTGGCAGGCGGACTCTCAACCACTGTGCAACCAGGGAAGCCCAGCTTGCTTATTTTAATAACTGTAAATGTGTAGTTTTCTTAGTTTTTTCCATTAATGCTCACAATCAGAGTAGAAAATAGGCAAGATTAACTCAAAATAGTGGAGGTAAAAGGTAGAAACACTAAAAGGGCAATGAGGGGTAAGTATTGGGTGATGATAAGAAACACAGACATGACTGACATAAGGGTCAGACTAGGAAGAAAATGAAGTGAAGCCAAGAGAGAGCATTATAACTAAGAACTTTTAGAAGGGCCCAGGAAGACTTGATGAGGTTGAAGAGCAGGTACAAGGGAAGAAAAAGTGGGCATGGAGTGGGGACTGAATGTCATCATCCGAGGGTAGTATTTCTGAACTTAAAATTTTAGAAATTGATGCATTTAAGGTGTGGCCATGGGCCTGAAGCTGAGGACAATGGAAAATGTGAGGTCAAGGAATTATGAGACTAGACTGTTATCTGGCAATATTCATAGATACTGAAGTCTCCAGAGAACGGAAAGATTAAAAATGAACAGTAGGAAAGAGCCAGGTGCCAAAAATTTCCATGAAGGTGTAGACAGCAGAGACAAGAAAGAAATGTTGGAATGGTGTATGTTTCAATAAAGGATTGTTTAAAATAAGAGTAGAAGAGACATGTCCTAGTGTTTTGGAAGTTAAAAAAAATGGAACTAGGAGAGTTTCAACCATAATTTTAAGCCCTTACATGTGGAGGAGTAATAAGATTAATGAAGTGGGGAGAGGTAGAGGTTAAGGATTAATTCATCTTCATTTGTCAGGAAGTTGGAAAACTCCTGTAGGAGAAATCCAAGTAGGAAAAATCCAGGTTTTGCTTAAAGCAAGGAGGTAGAGGAAGTGTTCTGTGAAAAATGTGAGGGTCCCTACTTTCTAGTACATTGCTGACAAAAAAAAATTTTCTGCAGTGATGGATATGGTCTATATCTGACTGTCCAATAGGTAGTCACTAGCCACATGTGGCTGAAATGTGGTCTGTGAGACTAAGGGACTGAATTTACAATTTTATTTAATTTCAATTAATTTAAATTTAAATAGCCACATGTGGCTGGTGGCTGTTGTATGGGACAGTGCAGTTCTAAAGTCTTTCTGATAGCCGTCAATAAATTTATGCTTAGTTATTAATAGGTAATGATAACAGGTTACCCCTCTAAGTGGATATTTGTATTTAAAGGAGACAATGACTAAGATTAAAGAAGGAAATTTCTGAATGTAGAATTTTAAGTGCTGTGGAACAGCATGAAGGCTACTAGTTTGGGAGTCAAAAGACTTTTCTAGTGCTTTTCAAATTAGACTATGTAAGTGGTCATCTACGAATAAGGTTAGCCATATTAACAAGATTAACTTTATCAAATGCCAACTACATGTACAGTGTTGTAATAAGCAAGTATCTTAGTAAACAGCAGGTGGCACAGTCTTAACCACAGCTGAAGGGAGGAAGGGATAAATAGGGTGAAGTAGAGATGTTGGGTACAGGGAGACAAAACATAATTAAGACTCCAGCTCATGTGTATCTTATTTGAAATCCTGCTTTCACTATATCATTTGTGCAGTAAAATTTCAGAAGTGACTGCCAAAGAGTTGCTGCATGTGAGCAAGAGTATAAAATGCGCTGGCAACTGGCTAAATGATGGTGCAGCTTAACTTCTTGGTTGGTTTCAATGTTATTTGTCTAAAATGGTGATTACTAGGCTGTTTTGCAGCAATGTTCTCAGTATATGAGGAAGCTGTAAAATGGTTTGAAGAAAGGCAGAGATAGAGTGATCCACTGATGGAACACTCATTAATCTGGTGATTGGTGGTTTCTAAGATTAAATAGTATACAAGTTTTAGATTAAATAACATAGGTATCTTGGAACAGTGACAAATTAATAATAATAAAAACATCGCTTTGTGCAATAATTTAAAATTTTTTAAATGCTTAATATCCATGTGTTTCACATCACATGGGGTTAATATACTATTATATTATTATATAACATTAATATATGTTATATTTAAATAATATGTTATTAACCCCAACTATGGTCACGTTTTCTTAGTTTGCTCATGGCTATCCATCCATTAGTGGGACATAATTTATTATTTCTTATGTTAAATCACGAAGCTTTACCAGATGCTCTACTAAAATAATCTCAATACAAGTACGATACATTCTCATTTTGTGAGGTATTCCACTGCTCTAAAGGGAAGGTGCTGAAAGATTCTTTAGTGATACCAGCCAAATAGTCTGGAGCTTCTGGAGCCATTATAACTTAGCAACAGTCACCTTCTTCAATCTCAGGCCTTGAACAATTTAATAAGAGTAGCTGAGGATACTTAATATTGGTTACTGGTAATCTTTTCCTCAAATTTTGTTTTAATTTGTGTGTTTCCTTTAGCTGGAGAGTAATAAGGTTTACCTGAAGGATGTAAGTGGAACAGTAAAATAATTGGGGTTTGATGCAGACTTCAGGTTATTATTTAGGTTTATTTATTTACCAGTAAGTGCAGAAATATTCCTACATAATTAAGTACTGAACGGTAGTGATAATCCTACAAATCTAATATGATTTTAAAATTCATTTTCCAGAGAAGAAATCTACCATCTGTAAACCTCTGTGGGTGAGATGCCCATGTTGCCTAAGCCCTTAATGGATTTGCCCAACATTATATCAGAGATGTTAATTTTTTTAGATTTTACTTTTATTGCTAAAGAAATAAACATATACTTCTCATGTAGCTTTGAAAGCACAAAGAAAGATTTCTTACACCATTGCCTTAAATTAATCTACAAGAATACCTTGAGAAATAAAAGGGAAAAATCCAATGGAACCAATAATATAGGAATAGCTTCCTCTTCAGAGGCTGGCTGTGAAGACCATGTGAAATAATGTATATATGTAATGCTCTTGGCTCCATGCCTAGCATCCAGTAGGGTTGCAAAAATGTCAGTTCTCACCTCTCTTCCCATGAATTCATACTGCACCAAAGCCTGTCATGTTATTATCTGAAAAAGTCATCACCGTCATCCATGACAACTCTAGATATAGACCTCTCAAGAAAGCACAGAAAAGGTTAATAACCTTCTCTAGATTATGCAGATAGAAAAGCACTGTCAGTGTTGGCTTAAGCACCCCAGATCCTACCTTGACATTGCAATCACAAGCCTTATCCACCTTCCGAATCTCAGGACTTGCGTTGGGCTTGTTGCTGTAGATGATAAAAGCTATTAGGAAAAAAAATAGTGCGGACGAAACAAATAAATATTGTATTTCCTTCCAGGAAGACCAGAAGAACATATTTAGGGAATGAGAAGTATAGTTAAATATTCTATAACCTACCTCCCCCAAATATAGAAAGATTATGTAATTCCCCCCACCCATGGGGGTGAGGTAGATGGCTCTTAAAGATCAAAGTATCATGGTGCAAAGAAATTATACTTTTCTGGAAAGATGGTATTCAGTGTGACTTAAATACTGCAAAAGAAATGGCAATGGTCATGGTAGAAATCATTTTTTCTGTGGGGCATGTCAATTGGCCTTTTTCATTATGTCTACACATACATAGTCAACTACAGACACACTCGGTTTCTACTGTGTTCATATTTTGATTGTCAGAATGGCTGCTATGTAGATAAACTTCTTAACTCCAGAACGGAGATGTCCTTTGCACCACTGTGTGTGTGAGGTCACAAATATCTGCAAACCGGGGAACTCAGAGGTTTCTTACTGCGCAGCATCTCCCCCAACCCCAATCATTTTAGCTCAATGCTATTTCCCTCTAGAGCGAGGTTCCCTCAGTTAGCCTGCCGAAAAGGTATGTGGTGAGGGGTATGTGCACTTAGCGGCTCAGCAATCAGAGGCTTCCTTGGATGGGACTTGTGATGGTAAATATTAATGAAGAAGCAGTGTTACTGGCAGTGATTCTTGACCAAATCAGATATTCTCTAAGTACCAAATGTCTCCCACTGAATTTGAGTGGAGGAGCGCTGTCGCTTAAAAGGTGTCTCAGACACAATACAAAACGTTCGTCACCTCAGGTCGCATATTACCCAACAGGAAGCAAAAAGCAAAGGGCACGGCGCACTAAAGAAACAGACACACAGACACGTTTTGCAGTGACGAACTTTATGTGGCATCAGGAATCGCAACCTGTTCTCATGTTTAGCAATTCCAAGGTACGCTGTTAAGATTGCTTGTCAGGTTAAATTGAGTAAAGGAACAGGAATACGAGGGAGCGCTGGAGACTTCTCGGCAATCCTTTTCAAAATATAAAACTGTCACCAAGTGACTTAGGTAAGCTAATAAAAAAGGCTCGCTGTATGCCCTTATACTCTCCTCTTAAACTTACGTGATCATCAGCAGCGCTGTTCAAATTCAGCCAACAGCTGTTAGACCAAGACACAGATCCGCAGTGTTTTATCTCCCCTGAGTTACCGGTGTTCACTGAGACTCTCCGAAAATTAGGGTCGGTTTTCAATGTGAACTTAATAGCGGATCCTTCGCCTCCCCTCTGCTCCCACTGTCCCAAGCCTTGAGCCCCCTCCCACTTGCCCGATATCAGATTTCTTAAAGACGTAGTCGTCTATACCCCCAATTCAGTTGCACCTTCTGCAGCCCAAGCCTTTACCCAGAGACACCCACATTCTGTCTCCCTCTCTTCTCCCTCTCACCTCACTTCTTGAGACCCCACGCCCGCCTTCCGTTACTCCCTCGGCTTCCCGGGCGCCGCGTTCAGGAGGCCTGCGCCTCTGCCCGGCGCCTTCCCATTTCGAGTCCCCCCTTCCCAACCTCCTTCGAGACTCAGGTGCCCCTCCCGTGGAACGCAAGCTCCTCTTTCCTCCCCAAGACCCCAGTTCCTCGGCGATCTGCGCGTTCAGAGTCCCTTCCACTCTCCCGCCCGGGTCAGTGCGGTCTTGCAAACTGCAGCCATCCGGGATCTGTCCCCGCTCCCCACCCCACCCCCCTGCCTAAACCGTTAGGGTCCTGGCTAGCAATGCCGCCCGGGGCTCCAACTTACCACAAGCGTCCGGGAGGAAGGCAAGGCAGCGGTCGCCGCGGCGGCAGCTAGACGAGAAACGGACTCGGCTGCAATCGCCCAGCGGAGCCCGCGGCAGTCGGTGCGCTGCGCTGCGCTGCGCGCCGCAATCTCGCGCCGCGGCGGAGGGAGGGACGGAGGGAGCTCGGCGCGATGGCAAGCGCCGGCGAGTCGACCTCCTCTGGGCGACCGTGCGACCCCGGATAGGTTTGGCTTCTCTTGCTCCACTATCTTACTCTAGCATAGTAACTGACCACCTCCAGCATCTCTGCACTATTCGCGTCTTCTTTCTTCTTCGGTGGCCCCTAACTAGCTACACTATTCTAAACGGACGAAGGCCATCACGCGAGCACCACGACGATCTCGACGACAACGGTGTGCAAGAAGAGGTAAGAAAAGTTCATATGCAATCGCAGGTAAGGGGCAGGCAGGCCGATGGAGCAGCCAGGGCTGGCAATCTAGCTGCTCCAATGGCAGGATCAGAAAGATCGGTGCACCCGAGGCAAGCACCAGAGCGCCTACCCCGAGCCGGTGAAGCTGCACCCCGCTCTTGGGCTGAACAAGGGATGAGGGGTGGAGCCAAGAGTGGCCAATCAGCGCTCAGCGTTCCACTGCCCCTGGCCTGTTTGGACCAGTCTCTTAGTGCAGCTGGAGCCTGCTGGCAGGGGGCGCGAGACGCGGTGGTGGTGGTCGTGGTGGTGATGATGATGATGATTAAGTTGATTCATGAGGCCTGGAGACTAAGGGGAACCGGGGTCAGTCGGCGGGGGGGCGGGTGGTCCTCAAGAATGTACCCTTAAAGGTTCAAAGAACACCCCTCCCCGAACACCCCCACACACACCCCACACACCCTTGAACATTTCAGTTCAACAAACACTTCTCAAGTCTTGGAAGTTCCAAAGAGCTTTGAAACTCCCTCCCCGACTCCTGCCCCTTCCCCCAGCCGAGCAACTGAGGCATTCACAGGGTCAAATACGTTTAGTGCGCAAAAGCCTTGGCCCTGTTAAAAGTCTCAATTCCCCACCCTTGTCCCCAGCCTCAAACGCAGAGAAGGGAGAAAGGAAAGTACTTGGCCTTTGTGCCCCAAGAGGGCACAGCTTAGTTCCCGTCTTGAACCCATAGGCCCCCTGGGAAGTGCTTAGAATGACACACTGAAGGCAGCTCCTTCGGGTTTCCAAGGCGGGGCTGCGCCTATTTCTCCCGCACACAGTTTGGGGGCCACAGCCAGTTGGTCGCCCGACCGCTGCGAGGGCTGCCATGGCGTGGTCAAGGCAGCAGGGCAAGGGGTCAACCACGAACCTCCCTTTTGGCAACTAACGGGAAGCCAAGCTGCAACCCGGCAAAGAGAGCTCTTGTTCACCGACTTCCGGGGCGCCGGGCAGGTGCCTGCGGCGTCCTGGCTGCAGCACAGAGAAGGGCGGTCAGGGGCACCTTGGCCGAAACGCTTTGGGGGCACCAAGACCAAGCTTAGTAGTGGAGATGCTGTTTGCTGTTACCGAGAAGAGGGACAGAGAAGATTTCTCCTAAGAGGGAATGGGAGTGAGAGGTGTCAGATCTCTGCCGAGGCTGCATGGCACTGTACCGTGGGCCACGGGTGAGAGAAGTGGTAACTGGCTCCCAGCCGGTCCGAGGTAGCTGGACCTAAGAAAAATATCGAAACTCTGGTTCTGCTGCTTGGGATCGGTCGGTGGAGCAGCGATTATATGGTAGAGGCTACAGGGAGGCCGTGCAGCAGATTGGAGGCTCGAACTCCACAGAGCGCAGAAGGGAAGGGAGTCGCTGGCTGCTGAGGGACTGTTTGCCTCAGTAGCTCCGGAAGTTAGGGATGGGGAAGGATATGAGAGCAGTGATAAGAATCGGGCTCCTTCCTGATTCTGGGTCACTTCTCTCTGTGCCTTGGTTTTCCGATTTGTAAACGGAACTTTTTGTTCTACTCCAATAGGGGGCATTTGGGAATTCTCCGATTCCCTCCATCCCCACTGAATTGAGCCACTTTGCAGGGCTCTGAAATTTAATTTGTTACTGAACATACAGTCACACTCAAGTTCTGTTTCGCAAAGCAAAACCCTTCGCAGTTTTCTTGAAGCATCTGTTGAATGCTACTGTACGATGCCTCACAGGTGGCGGCGACAGCGCTGCCAAGTCCAAGGATTGTACAACGCTCGCGTCGTTAGAAATGCTTTGTTAGCGAATAGTAATTTATAAATATCGAAAAGAAAAAGTGTCTTCTTTTTAAATAATTAAGCACTCATCTTAAAAAGTTACCCGTGTTCTCTTTTTCTATCCCCATGAGCAAGCAATGCTTCATCCTGGCTTGTCTGGCGGGACTTATATTTATTTTGTCGGAGGCTCAGACATTGGTTTTACTAAAATAAAAAAACGTAAATATTAATCCCTGTAATATGTTCGCCAAGGCACAGTAGACTCTGCCGAGCCGAGAGCCAGAGATAGCATCTGCCGAAGCCAGGGACCTTTTCACTCTCACCAGCTCCCGGGTGAACCGACTTAGAGCCGCTGACCGAAATAACAACAATGATGAGGATAAAGGTGATGATGATAATAATAACAATTATTATTACCATTATCATTACTACTAGTACTACACAACTGGCTCTTTAGGCTCTTCTCTCTTCCTCCTCTAGAAGGGCGAAAGTGCTGAAGGGACCCAGGGTGGAGGCTACTCAGGGAATGGGAAGGTTCCTGGTGCAGCAGCGAAAAAGTTTAGCTAGCCTGGCGGCGGGCAGAAGCGCGCCTGGGCTTCCGAATTCGGGGTGACAAGCAGGCAGGCAAGTTCGCCTTGGAGCGGCGCTCGCCGCGGGGCCGGTAACCGAGAAGGCTGAACCCGAGCCGGGGACGGAGCCGGGCTCGGGGCGCCCTGTTCAGCCCGGAGTGCTGACTCCGCTCTCTCGGCCCTGGCGGCGCGTACCGCCTCTTCGGGTTCCCTGGGCGGCCGCCTAGCCTAGCGCTGGCGGATGCGACGGGCTGTAGAGGTTTTGGCAACACTAGCCTGGAAAATATAGTGCACGGAGAAATTTAGCGCGCACTTTAAGATCAGGCAAGCAAACTCAGAGCAAGTACGTGACGGCGCGCTCTGTCATCGCCTAAGAAGTTTTCTGGAACCCCCGGCTAAAGTGTCCTGGGGAATCAGGCCAAAGTTTTCATGGCTTTCCCTTCCCTTCCTTAGGTCTATGGAAGTTGTCCTTGGAACGAAGAGTCATTTACTGTGAAGTCCTCGAGTTTGATGCAAATCCCCAGCGCCCCCCAATACAGTTTCCAAAAACTGGCCCGTTTTCTAAAAATATAGACATGCTTTTGCAACTTTCGCACCAGGGGGATTTCCCCCACCTCAATACATACCTTTCCAAAACTACTGACTTAAAAATTCAGGGATACATTAAAGAAGATTGTTACTAAGTAGGAAACAGTTCCTCATCTTTTAAGATTTGGGGAACTTCTTTATAAATAATAGTAACCTACTGGAAAAGTTTAATTCTCAGGGAGCCCTATTTTAACAAACCTAAAAAGTTATAGACTGTGATCGATTTAAAAATGAGTGACCTGGCTCTAGAAAAATACTCCAGGGCAGGTATTTTTGCAGACCAAAAGAAACAAAAATTCCACAAGGAGATTCCGCCCCCACCCCCACCCCCGCCCCCTTGTTTACCACAAGACATAAATGCAAGGCATTTTGATAACTCTGCCACCTTTTTTTTTTCAGTTTTAAAGCAGATCCTGAGAGCCAGAGGTTTTTTTGTAATTATACAATTGTATAAAATAATATTTTCAGCATTTCGTATTTTTGCTTAGCTGGAAGAACTCAGGATCATATCCATAATGTGCATCATTGTGGTATGACATACCCTCGATAAACTTTTATAATATTTTACGCAGCAAATTTCTTTTTTACTGTTTCTCAAGCGGGGTCACTGAATGGGAAAAAAGTCTTAGACACAGATGGATCATTAAACACGAAGTCTTTTCTAAGTTGATAGGATTATTTTTAATGAAAACAAAGCAGTTGAACTCTATGTGTTGTGTAGGAAGGCAGGGGGCAGTCTCTGACCACGTCAGTCTTTCTCTGAGTGTACCTTCATTTTGGAAAGATCCCGTTTTAGTGAAAAACAACAATCAACTCTGGTTCTCTGATACCCTCACGGGTGGGAGGAGAAAGAAACTGAAAACCCTTTGGTAGGATTTGGAAGGTCCCATCTACATATTTTCACCACTTCTCAGAGTAAAAAGGTATATCAAGATTAAAAATCTATGTTTAATTTTTTTGAAATAAGTGTTATTGAATTAATTTAATTGTATCTGACATTCCTGTGGTTGTGGCTTCTAGTAATCAAATATATATTTTAAAAACATTATATACATGTAAGTTTGAGTAGGGAACAGCACGGAATCTAGCAGCCTCACCAAGGAGGAGAAAGAACTGGAAGCTACCTAGATGTCATTTCTTTAGAGAAACATGTGTTGTCATGGAGCACATTCATGCTATGATGAATGCATCTTATATTATGGCATGCATTTCACTCTTCCAGCATAGGATGAGAAAGATGGCAGTTAGGACCTTTTGTTTAAATTAAACTAAGATTGAAAGGCCAGGGCAACAGTGATCTTTCCTTTATTCCTAGCTCAAGACTACTAGGTCCCCCAACTAGCTTTCTTGCTACCTCCATATCTTATTCTGACTCTTTCAGACAACTTTGATCTCTACTCAACATTTCTGTAGTAATTAGGCCTTTTACCATGCAACAAAACATTTGCTTGAGAGTCATTTCTAAAGTAATGGGCTTGGTTTTCTTGGTCTGTAAAACAATCTTATTATATTATTTCAAATGAGGTACACCAATTGCATTGCTATCCAATTTCTTCTTTTCTTTTTGTAAGAACTGTCTCCTCAACCAAGTTATAAGTATCTCAGGGGCAAGGATTTAGTCATATACTTTTCTTCGCCTCCGTTGTTCTCATCTATCCTAATACTGGGCACAATGGTAACTACTAATTGTTGACACAAAAGAGGTTAGGATGAAAGGTCAAGAAGGACGGGACTGCTAAAACCTGAATTTCTCAATGACCTGAATATAAATATAGAAGGTATTTTACCAAATTGGCCCATCATGCAAAGAGATCATGAAGGTTTGAACTGACCAAGATGAAACTTAATAGGGATAAATTTGATATGCTGAACTTTGGGTACCAAACATCTCTGCACAAATTTTGGTCACAGAAGAAAACACTTGGTGGATTTTAGTTGGCATCAGGATGAACAGGTCCTCAGTATGATATGATATGTTAGCAAGAAAACGTAACTTTATCTTGGACTTTTTCAACTTTCATAGAAAGAGTCAGACTATAACTAGGCTCTATTTGGTGCTTCCAGATACATATTTTAAGAATGAAATTAGTAGATTGGAGTTCATCCACAAGAATGTTCAGATCAGTAGGGAACCTGAAGCATGTTATATGATGAACAAGGCCTTTGTATCCTCTGGAAGACAAGACTCTTCGGATACATGCTAGCTGACTTGAAATATTTGAGGGATTTTTTTTAATGGAAAAAGGATTTGATTCATTTCCTAAGGTCAGTATTTATATTTTATTTGTATTTGTCCCCTCAATGCCTGGCACAGTGTCTGACACAAACTAGGCATTCAATAACTATTTGTGAACTGAAGGAAACTACAGGCACAAGAGGATAAAACTGGAATTAGTGGTGGAGCCTACAGAATCTGGCTCTATAGGAGGATTTTATAGCATTCAGAACTGGTCAAAAGGAATGAGCTGTTTCTGGAGGTAGTGAGTTCTCCTATATTGGGGTGTTCAACCCTGTACAGGTTAATCACTTTGTGGGGATGTTAGAAAGCAGAAGTCATGGATGAGGAAAGAGGAAAACATGAATGACATTTAAAGCTCTTTCCAATCCTAAATCTTGCAGAATCCATAAATGCTGTCTCAATCTAGTTCTCTGGGACAGAAAAGAATATTGATTTTTTCTGAAAAACAAACACTGAGGAAATTATGCACTGAAGGCCTGCCACAGATTCAGCTTTGCTGCAGGAAAGAAGCAGCTTCTTACCAAGTCCACAAGACACTTTTGTTGAGCTCTCTGCGGTAAGGACAGAGGAGCTAGGGAGCCTCGAGGAAGGTGTTGGTTCGGAAGATGGAGGAGACGATCTTGTCGGTGGTGTTGATGGTGCGTTCGCTGTCTGAGCTGGACTCAGAGTGGCTGCTCCCAGAGTAGGCGCCCAAACGTGGGAGGATGCCGATACAGACGGCAGCAGAGGGGCAGTGAATGGAAGGACCGCTCAGGGATGTCCTTCCAAGAGTCACGCAGGACAGGACCGGGCTTCTTGATTCTTGTCATCTGGGTCAGGGTCCGATTTCAGTCTCTTCACACTTTTGCCACTCTCTGAGCTCTTATGCTTCACAGCTCCTGCCAACAGCTTTGCCTGGGAGAACTTCTTTCGCTAACTACTAGCTTCCATGGAAAATAGGCTCTGGGAAGCTTATTATCATGAAAACAACAGTATTATGCTGGAATACTAGCATTCTTTATAAGTTTAGAATACTGTACAAAACTGATCAAACTACTCTATATAAAATAGATAAGCAACAAGGATATATTGTATAGCACAGGGAATTATAGCCATTATCTTATAATAACTGTTAATGAAATATAATCTGTAGAAATACTGAATCACTGTGCTGTAATCTAAAACTAATATAATATTGTAAATCAACTATACTTCAATGAAAAAATATCTGGTATGATTAAAAGAGGTAAATTAAATTGAGTGTTACTATGGGAATCTGATGAACACAAATTGAATGGTAGCTTTAAACAAAAGGAGAATTCGTTTTTTATTATCCTGTATAATATGTGTGCATGGACTTTAGTATTCTCCAGTAACATCTTTGCCTAAGACTCTTAAGATTTGTACAGAGAAAATTTTCCCTAAGAACTGGCATAGAGAACAAATTGAAGCACACCTGAAAATAATGTTTTGGGCAGCTTCTTTTGTTTCCCTATTAATTATTTTAGGTAACTGAAAAAATTGGCAAGAATTTCAGGTGAACTATCATACTAAAGAAGCCTTAGAACTAAGTTCTGATTATAGTATTGTTTTATGTCAGAAGTGATATAGTTCACCAAGGTATGATAAATTGGAATAAAGGATAAGTTATAGACCAAGCTCAGATTAAACGTAGAACCTACAGTTAAGGAGTTTGGAAAATATGTACCTTATCATGCTGTCTTTGTATAACTGAGTGACCTGCTTTTGTTTATTTGACTCTATTCTTTTTTTTTTTTTTTTTTTTTTTTTTTGCGTTACGCGGGCCTCTCACTGTTTTGGCCTCTCCCGTTGCGGAGCACAGGCTCCGGATGCGCAGGCTCAGCGGCCATGGCTCACGGGCCCAGCCACTCCGCGGCATGTGGGATCTTCCCGGACCGGGGCACGAACCCGTGTCCCCTGCATCGGCAGGCGGACTCTCAACCACTGCGCCACCAGGGAAGCCGAACTCTATTCTTTTATTCTTGTCCCAAGAGTTATTATTTGTTGTTAGTTCAGAGCTGCCAGATTTTTTTAAAGATAGAATTTAAATTAATGTTCAAAAATATTTTATGGAACTCAATAAATAATTTTATCATCACATAAAGCTGCATTACAAGTGAGGCCACTTGTTCAGTATGATGTAAAGCTAAACTTAGTACAGAGAGCTGTTGTTTCTTGATTTCCCTGAGGCTGCAATGAACACATTACACATTAAGTAGACATATACCATAACTCAAATACACGTGGGAGCCAAGCACACATCTCAAAGGTGGGAAAGAGCTCTTTAAACTACAATTTGTAATTCAGAAGGGGGAAAAAATCTTGAGTTTATACATCCCCTTTGAATGTCATTAACAGTGGCCTTACAGATGGGATAACAAAGATAAAAAGGAATTTACTTATCATTAATATTTGAAATATGGCTCTTTGTTTCTCTAAAAATCCTTCACTGAAAACTTTCAGTCTTTTTGAAAAAGATAAAAATTTCCTTTTTATGTATATTTATTAGACAAGAATATGAATAACAAAGTCTACGTTTTACTGTAAGATGCTACCTAACAGAAAAATCTTGAACATAAAACTTTAGACAATAATCAATTTCACTACAGAACTCACACAGCTATGTAATTTCTTTTTTTGCTTGCTATCCATACCTTCCCCAGTAAACAACATAATCAACTGAGTTTAATCCATTTGGATAACGTGGCTTATAAACTCCGTATCCTATGTTCTAACTCATTTATGGTATCAAATTTGCCATAGGGGGTTTGGCAAACCCTTAACATCTTCCATCTCCTAAAGATAATGTATATTGGGAGACACCAGATTTAGCATGGCAGAACCAAACCAGCTATTAAAAACACACTACCACTACCACCACTACTGCCACCACCACTAATCTCATCATCATTATTGGGAAGCTGACTAACAAGAATTACTTAGTTGATTAATAAGCACCAATCATTTGCTTTGTTGATGGGAACTGCTTTTTGTCAGACTTTGCTTCTCTCTCTTCTCATCATGACATACTTACATAAATTAAGACCTGCATTATTTCCCTATCTAAGTGGCCTCCCTTCTCTGAAAAAGCTTCACTTGTAATGGAAGCAGAGCGAACTGGAAGATATTTTCTTACCCATCCTACTATGAATAACCTAATAACTATGCTTATTTAATAAAATGTCTCAATCAGGCTGCATTGGTAAACATAAAGCAGTCTTTTGGTTTAATGTTACAGATTGTAACATTAAACCAAAGAAATAAGGACTTTCTTTTCTTCTCAACAACAAATTTGAAGGACTAAGTCTCCACACATTTCAATGTCTTAGAGCAATAAAAGTCCACTCAAGATTATGCTTTGAAGGCAAGGGATAGCAAATATCCCCTTTTAAGACTAAATGAAAAAAATCTTAAATAAAATTTTTTTTATCACCAAAATTTTATATATTTTTTATTTATGGCCAAGTGCACAAATCCCTCATTCTCTCAAAGTAGAGTTTAATTTGAAGCAAAATCCAATACAGCAATGACTATATGCCTATTATTATGTAATGAGAGCCCTGGAGTAGAACTGCCTGAGTAGAAATTTATTTTCTGGACTTTTGATTTTGTCACCTGGGGCAAGACACTATTTGGGTGTCTTCTAGTCATTAGCAGGAAAATGATAGTAAAAATCTTTTACTAGGTGATCTTGTAATGGAGAGTAACGAATCCTTACACTGCTGGTAGAACAATGCTGGGGGGCAAGATTTGCCAGAGAATTCAACTTTGTTGTCCTTCCATTTGGCCAGAAATCTTCATCTACTAAGATATGATACAAAAACAAACCTTTATCTTTTAGAGTATTATATACAATGACCAAAAAAAAAAAAAAAGCTGCTTAATCGAGAACTAGATGGCTTAATCTGTCATTGTCAACTCTGTGCATTTCTGGCTTTATGATGACTTCAATCTTTTTGTCGATATAACTGAGCTGAAGTTCAGAAGATATAAGGAAGGAAGTTAAAGGTGAACAGAAATATTGATCATTATATTATTTCCAGCCAGGTGACACAGTGGGAAGCAGCATTTCCACTGTCTGGTTTGATTACAAAGTATTATGGCTGGATTTTGTCAGTAGTCCTGGCTTGTTGAGAGGTTTTTTTGTTTGTTTGTTTTTATCAATTAATATGGCATTAAAAATTTTTAACAGAGTTATCTGCAATTCCATCCCTCACAGAAAAAAAGTCCCAACAGAATATATACATCTAAAAATGTTGTCTGCCTTTCAAAGACTAGACACTCATTTCAATGATTCAGCAAAATATTTCCTAACATCGCTTTTGAAATTAACATCTCTTTTGAAATTGCCTTAAGAATCAATGCCACATTATTTTCAATTTTTGGAAATATTACAAAGGTATTAACAGTTATGTCTGGTGATTAAAGTTTTATGATCCTAAATTGTATCAAGTCAAGCAAAAGCACATGACCTTAAAACCCACTGGAGGAGCCAAAAAAAAAGTGCCTTGCTTGTATAATTTATTTAGAGTGACAATTTATCCCAGAGTAGGCAAGAATTTTCTTCTATTTGTTCTACCTCCTTATATGTCTGCTCTAGTAGAAACGCAAGATGTAAAATTTCCTGGAATCGGGCTTCCCTGGTGGCGCAGCGGTTGAGAGTCCACCTGCCGATGCAGGGGACACGGGTTTGTGTCCCGGTCCGGGAGGATCCACATGCCGCGGAGCGGCTGGGCCCGTGATCCATGGCCGCTGAGCCTGTGCGTCCGGAGCCTGTGCTCTGTAACGGGAGAGGCCACAACAGTGAGAGGCCCGCATACCGCAAAAAAAAAAAAAAATTTCCTGGAATCTTGCAGTCCACAAAGATGACACTTAGGTCAATATTTCAAAAATTAAAGCAAGAAGCACTTATCACTGATCTGGCTATTAACTGTATTAGTATAGTAAAACTGGAATAAATACATCTCCTCTCACTCCCCTTCCAGAAGAATGGATGAATTAATAATATAAATTAGAACTGCTGAGCCCTACTCAGCATTCAATTACATGCTGTGTAATCTGAAATATTTATAACTTCACAGTGTAACCATGGCTAGAAGTCCTTTAAATTTGAGGGTTTTAAAAGAATTATGTTGATGCATATGGTTTGGAAATGTGTAGAAGAACCAGTAGTATGTATATGATCTCTCATGAAGCTAATTAATAAAGTTAATTAAGAAAGCTTTTACTTGAGGACAAAATGAGTACTAGGTAAGATTTAGTGACCAAATCCAAAATTAATACACAAACTGACTTACAGTTTTGATCTTGACTATGCTGGTTGTCTATTGGTTGCATTTAGAATGGAAAGGAGGCTTAAAGTACGATATTGGATTTATTAAAGAGGCATTTTCTCTGAAAAAGTCACCTCTGTGTTATTGCAGACAGTGTACCACAATTCAATCATCTCTACTCTTAAAAAACTATAAGTGCTTCACTTCTTACTTTGTTGCAAAATCTGAGTTCTGACTGCTTATCTAAGGAAGCTGAAATACCACGTGATACAAAAAATTATGATTACAGAGAAACAGTTTGATCACATACCAGACTAAAATGCAAATCAAAGTAGACCTAGCCTTATTATAGATGAAATGCAATCTATTACTTAAAAAAAAAGAACCATGAACTTCAAAAGTTGCTAAAATGAAGAATGCTAAATTATCGAAAACCTTTTCCTTTTCTTATTCTGACAGTTATACTAATGACTGCTGGTGTAGATGTTGGCTTTACTGGCTTCATAATGTTTCTTACTACACTGGGAATTGGATTGTGAAATATTTCATAAATGCAGTAATTCTTAGTATAGTAGAAGACCTTGCTAGAGTCTCCTCATCACTCAAAAAGCGGAAGTTTTATGATTTTATTTTTTTGAAGATAATTTAATTTCCAAGTTAGGGCTGTTAGACTTGACAACATTCTCCTGAGCAGAATCCATTAATTGATATAAGTGATTTGTTTGCTCTTTATTTACAGCTAGTTATAAAGTTATATGTCCCTTTCTCTTTTGAAGTCAACACTACACAAGGAACAGAAGCAACATTTCATTTATGTTCTATTCACTAGTGCATAAAATGTATAATTAATTTTCCAAATTTAGTATTGGAGGTTATTGGAAAAAAAGTATTTTTAGGGCATTGCAATCAACCCATATGACAACCTAACCTTCCATTAACATTATATTTCCATACAAAGAGGCTATAAATTCTGATACATTGAAAGGTTTGTATTTATGTAAAGCCTTTCTCAGAAGAATTGGACATTAATTTTCTTATTTTCCTTAATATGGATTAGACTTATAAGATTTAATAAAAATTCTCAGCTATAGAATAGTCACCAGAAAATAATTATAGAAAAAAATATAGCAGTTTTCCCAACCAAAAGTTCTAAAAACTTGATATTCCTAATACCCCCAGGATAAACTCTATAATAACCAGGACAGAAGTCAAATCTGACCAAATTGGATGGTAAGCCAGTTGGATGTTAAACATCAGAAACTTCAGATGAATCACTCTGGTAATTTAAGGGAAGATAAGTTAAAATTTCTATGTCTACATACAGTACCAATCACATTTAAACACCTATAAGGAAGGGTAGCAAAACTTCAATACCTTGGCTATATTTTCAAGACAGAAAGTGTGTTACACACACTGTGTTCACACAGCCTTAATTTGAGATTGATTTCACGAAGCAGAAACTCCAATTTGAATTTGAAATGGTTTCTGTTGAAGTAGTCTTCCATTTATCATTCCATTCACTGTTCCCTTTCTTAAACTTTATGGCCTCTTTGCTTCTACATTGTCCTTTGAGGGTGATTTCTGCAGTGTTTTCTGTCTTTTTTTCTCCTAGCTTCAGATTTAAACATTGAAAGAAGAAGGTAAGTAATTGGAGCTCTAGAGATCACCTGGGGCAATGTTAATTCATTCTTAGTTAATAAAAGTTTGACTCACTATTTCCTCCTATTTCTGCTCTCCTCTGTTCTCACCCCCCTGCCTTCCAAATGAGGACTGGGATGGAAGATGAAGGAGTTGGCCTTTTTATTTTACATAATTTTACAGATACTAACAAGCCTAGATCATTTGTAATTCACTTAGATTTTACTTAGAAAAAATGCCCACATGTAAAATATCTTACTGTGCTTGAAAAGTTTGCTGAAATCATCTTTGTCTTTAAATTTATAAAATATAGCTGACAATTTTAATTTCTTTGGAACTAGAGCTCCTCCGCTCTCCCCCCCTCTGGGGGTGGGGATTCAAATGAATTTTTTTCTGTTGTTCTAAAACATAGTTTTTAACTTTTTAATAACAACTTTATTGAGATACAATTCACAAATAATAAAGTTCACCCATTTAAAGTATATAATTCAGTGAGCTTTTGTTTATATATTCACAAAGTTTTGAAATCATTACCACTATCCAATTCTGGTTTCTAATTTTCAAATGCAACTTATAAGTGAGATGAATTTTAGAAGCATTCATAAAGATAGCAGCTTATTTTAGTAATTTTTTCTTCTTTGTTATACTGATGGTCACCTTAAAACATTGAGCTATAATTTGCAACATCGTATTTCCTAAATTATAGACTAGTCTATCAAATCTGGAGAGACAGTCTGGACTTCTAGGATATTAAATTTTAATGTTCTTAAGAATATTCGATTATTGCAGGACTTGTCCTTTGGTGCATAGAAATATAATGTGTATTGGTTGATGAATAAGAATTTGGAGCACTCAGTAGTCTTAATGCTTTGTTAAATAGAGTATGTGATGATCTGTTGCTTTAATCAATAGTTTGCTTCCAGTCCCACTTATGATTTGTCATCTCTGTTTCCTCTGGAATGACACTGAGCTGGTTTCATCAGTACTAGCTTGATAGCTTGAATAGAAGCAGTAGACATAAGCTGTCAATCTTTAACAAGTATCACAGATTCGTAGGGCAGTTTGGAAATGGGCTCAAAGATGCAGTTAGTCATTACTCTTTTCATAACAGTAGGTACTGTGAGTTGTGGTAGTTTGGTCACTTCTAAGTGTGATAGAGAATTCATAAGTCTTTTCTTAGCTCACTACCAGAAACATTCCTTAAAGGGAAGAAAATTGGCAGATACATTTGGGTGTGCTACTAACACATTGTATTAGCAGCTAGGTATTTGATGGGTTGATGTGGGAGTACCTCAGATGTGTTACCAGTGTACTCAAGAAAAACGCAGTAATGAAAGAATAGTGGAAAATATAGTACTAAATAAGCAACAACATTAAACTAATTAGGGGATGGTATGTTGATCAAATAGCAATGAAGCCATAATAATAATTATAATAATTTAGCATTGTGTGCCAGGCATTTTGCATGCATTATAACATTTAGACATCACATGGCCCTACAAGGTTGGTATACGTATCCTCCTTTTATGGATGAGGAAACGAAAGATTAGAGTTTGTGACTTGACTGTGATCACCCAGGAAGTATACTGTAGAACCAGGATTATAAACTTAGGTCTATTGTACTCCAGGATCTGGGTTCTTAGGCACTTTTAAAACAATGGACGTGGTAGAGGTTGGTTGGTGAGTCCTAGAAATGTGGAGTTATTCAAAGGTTTAGAAATACTTGCCGTAATCATGTGTTTCTTTGGTGGGGTTTTCTGGCTTTGTTTATGACTCCTCTCTTCTCCCCACACACTTAGGAGATAATAAGTTCATATAGCAAATAAATTCACCCTACATATTTTTTATATTGGTGGTGTATGCATTTGACTTCCACGTGGGCTTTTGGTTCATGGGGCATTTCCAAGAAAAATATTTTTCCTTTATTCACCACTTGCACTAGAGTTCAGCCTATTCACAACACTGTAAAATGACTTAAATTTGAAAGTAAACAAAACTACTACTTTTGAAATAGGTCATTTATGTATAACATTTATGTTCTGCTGCACATCCCCCCTTTGGAGGTGAAGTAGGTAAGAGGTTGGAAGTGGCCAACTTTAGTGAACAATGACCAACTGTGTTTTCTTAGGAAAAAAAACTGCTAGATAGGTTCAAATGATGGGGAAAGTATTTCAATTCAGACTTAATTAATCAGGGCTAGCAATAGGCAATGAATTATATTTAAGTCAAGAAATCATTTTTCTCTTTACTTCTATCTCCCTTTAATACCCATCCCTGAAATCAGTGGGTGTGAGGATGAGCAAGCACAAACAAATACAGCTTTTAGGACTGCAAACAACTATTATGTTTACCCTTTGGAATTGCATTAAAGTGATTATAATTTATTAATATTTCATTAAAACCTACGTAAACCTCCAGTACAAATAATTTTTGTAGCTGGATACAATATTGGAGTTTCTGAAGATTATGGGTGGCTGATATTGCAACTCAGAATGCAAATAGTGATTTATTTTTTTAGGCCTACTCATTTCATTTGAAATCTGTATGGATAAAAAATACTTTCATATACTTTATTCAAAAATATTTAAACACTTCAGGATTCTAGAACATCACTTCTAGGACAGTACTTTGAAACTTTAATGTTGAGAACACTGTTTTATCACACTGCCATGCAGTTTGAAAAATATCGTGATGAATCTAGTTTATTTTTCATGCTATAAATTCATAAATATTGCCAGGTTCATAATTCAAAGTCTGAAGTGTGTATTCAACAATTTTAAATGTGCTGATTTTGCCATTAGCATTAAACAACTGTTCTCTACTTCCACTAAGAATAAGACCAGAAAGAAGGAACTACACTTGCAGCATGAAGAGTATAGGCTAGCATTAGCAAAATCCTCCTGTCATTTTGGTGAGATGCTAGCCCATGTTATCAAGGGAGTTATTTCATTATCTATGCCAGAGATTTTTAAGAAGTCAATGGTGTTTCTGGGAATGCATTAGGTACAGTTTTCAGTTCAAATAAAAAAGAAGAGTATAATAATTTCTGAAACTCCTTTAAACTCTATAATTCTATGCACATTTTATTATAATAAATAACTTACTTAATAACAGTATGTCATCATCAGAAGTGGGAAATGTTGTGTTATAGAACAGCAAATGCATTAACCTATATAGCTATTTGAATATGCCAACACTGGGTAATTAAGAAGCCACTTTGAGGAAGGAATGCTCAACTCCAGATCTATAATCTTAACTTCCTACTGGACAGTTTTACCAAAATACATGCATGTCTTACAAGCACCTCAAAGCCTAAAGAGGCCTTTCAAAACCAAAATTGTTTATAATATTCTCAAATCAATTGTTCATCTTGAGTTGATATTTTTCCCACTGACGCAATAAGCCTAGGAGAGAAAGATGATTCATACATGACATCATCCTTTCTCTTAGCCTCACCCCAATTTTTCACTTGTTTTATAAACCCTACCTCAGAAATATACCAGGTCAGTCACTTCCTCTTCATCTCCAGTGCCACTGCTTTTCTTCAGCAGCATGTTGTATTTAACCTAGAATATTACTGCATTAGTTTCCAAGCATTTCTTCCTGCTTCCAGGCTCACCTCTTCAAGTGAATTCTCCACGTTGTTTCTAAAAAATGACCTTTCAAAAGTATGAATTTCTTTATGTTTTTCTGCTGCTTAAAATCTGGCAGCGGCTCCCACGTGGATATATGTGTAGGATAAAGTTAAAAGTCCTAATTATGAATTAAGAAAAAAAACACCCTCTCTTCTTGTTCTAGCCCTTAGATGTATCTCTTGCCTTATCTCCCATCACTTTTCTGTGTAAAATTCACTCGCCCTGCCCCGTAAGAACAACTCACGTTCTTTCAATTGGTTCTTTCAGGATATGTTTGTGTCATATTCCTTCTGTCTGGAATGTTCTTCTTAGCCAGTCCACTTAATTATTGTAACAAACTTTCCTTTTTTTTTTAATGCTTACATGGCCTCTATTGTAGTGTGTACTGCATCATATTGCCCTTATTACTTGCCTGTCTTTCTCACTAGTCTGAACTGCATAGGACTTAGTGACAGCCAGTATATTGGTCATTCTTTATTTTATCTCTGGTGCTTCAATAGATCTAGCACATAGTTGAGGTTTAACATATCTATTAATATTATTATAGATCAAGCAGAATTTGTCCAGAAGTTGAAAGGGGTTAAACTTCACATACTCTAGGATTCATATGGTTTCTTTAAGTTTCATGTTAATATTTACCCTTGTGCAAATCGTCAACTTGAAGAACAAACTGGCCCAATTGTATCAAGAATTCCAGAACTAAAGTCATACATCAGGTGAGTTTCTCCCATGCAGTGCTTGGCTCTGGTTTTAGACATGATTCACTCAAGAGTTGTCTATCTCCAGCAAGCTGAGCAGTGAGCTTTCCTGGAAGAACTTGTCAAAAATTTTAACTTGAAAACATTTTAGAATGTTTGACGACAAAGAGAGAATTAAAGTTTCTTAATATTGCACAGTTGAGTAAATTCTACAGGACTCAATTTTCAAGTATTTCTAATTTTACTTTATTTTATATCAGTATTTTGCAGCTTTACTGAGGTGTATTTGACAAATAAAACTGTAATATATTTAAAGTGTACAACATGATGATTTGATATGCATATACATTTAATCCAACCATTGAACTAATTAACACACCCATCATCTCACATAGTTACCATACTTTTGTGGTGAGAAAACTTAAGTTTTACTCTCTTAGCAAATTCCAATTATACAATACAGTATTATCAACTATAGTCACCATGTTAGATTCTCAGACCTATTCATCTTAAAATTAAGTTTGTAATTTATGCCAAAGAGTGTTCTGCCTATATTTTCCTCTAAGAGTTTTATAGTGTCTGGCCGTACATTTAGAGCTGTAATCCATTTTGAATTTATTTTTGTGTATGGTGTTAGGAAGTGTTCTAATTTCATTCTTTTACATGTAGCTGTCCAGTTTCCCCAGCTCCACTTATTGAAGAGGCTGTCTTTTCTCCATTGTATATTCTTGCCTCCTTTGTCAAAGATAAGGTGACCATATGTGCGTGGGTTTATCTCTGGGTTTTCTATCCTGTTGCATTGATCAATATTTCTGTTTTTGTGCCAGTACCATACTGTCTTGATTACTGTAGCTTTGTAGTATAGTCTGAAGTCAGGGAGCCTGATTCCTCCAGCTCCATTTTTCTTTCTCAAGATTGCTTTGGCTATTCGGGGTCTTTTGTCTTTCCATACAAATTGTAAAATTTTTTGTTCTAGTTCTGTGAAAAATGCCATTGGTAATTTGATAGGGATTGCATCGAATCTATAGATTGCTTTGGGTAGTACAGTCATTTTCACAATGTTGATTCTTCCAATCCAAGAATACGGTATATCTTTCCATCTGTTTGTATCATCTTTGATTTCTTCCATCAGTGTCTTATAGTTTTCTGCATACAGGTCCTTTGTCTCCTTAGGTAGGTTTATTCCTAGGTATTTTGACCCACCTCCTAGAGTAATGGAAATAAAAAAAAGAAAAAGGGACCTAATGAAACTTAAAAGCTTTTGCACAGCAAAGGAAACCATAAACAAGATGAAAAGACAACCCTCAGAATGGGAGAAAATATTTGCAAACGAAGCAAATGACAAAAGATTAATCTCCAAAATATACAAGCAGCTCATGGAGTTCAATATCAAAAAAACAAACAACCCTATCCAAAAATAGGCAGAAGACCTAAATAGACATTTCTCCAAAGAAGATATACCTATCGCCAACAAACACATGAAAGAATGCTCAACATCACTAATCATTAGAGAAATGCAAATCAAAACTGCAATGAGGTATCACCTCACACCAGTCAGAATGGCCATCATCAAAAAATGTAGAAACAATAAATGCTGGAGAGGGTGTGGAGAAAAGGCAACCCTCTTGCACTGTTGGTGGAAATGTACAACCACTATGGAGAACAGTATGGAGGTTCTTTAAAAAACTAAAAATAGAACTACCATATGATCCATTAATCCCACTACTGGGCATATACCCTGAGAAAACCATAATTCAAAAAGTGTCATGCACCACAATGTTCATTGCAGCACTATTTACAATAGCCAGGACATGCAAGCAACCTAAGTGTTCATTGACAGATGAATGGATAAAGAAGATGTGGCACATATATACAATGGAATATTACTCAGCCATAAAAAGAAACGAAATTGAGTTATTTGTAGTGAGGTGGATGGACCTAGAGTCTGTCATACAGAGTGAAGTAAGTCAGAAAGAGAGAAACAAATACTGTATGCTAACACATATATATCGAATCTAAAAAAAAGAAAATGTTTCTGATGAATCTAATGGTGGGGCAGGAATAAAGACGCAGACGTAGAGCATGGACTTGAGGACACAGTGTGTGGGGAGAGAAAGCTGGGACGAAGTGAGAGAGTAGCATTGATACATATACCCTACCAAATGTAAAATGGATGGCTAGTGGGAAGCTGCTGCATAGCACAGAGAGGTCAGGTCAATGCTTTGTGATGACCTAGAGGGGTGGGATAGGGAGGATGGGAGGGAGGGATGCTCAAGAGGGAGGGGATATGGGTATATATGTATACTTACAGCTGATTCACTTTTTTGTACAACAGAAACTAATAGAACGTTGTAAAGCAATTATACTCCAGTAAAGATATAAACAAAGAAACAAAAAAAAAAAAAGAGAAAAACTGGGTTTGTATCCTGTTACCAACCTCTCCTTATTTCTCCCAGCCTGCAGCCCCTGGCAACTTGCTGAGTCTATGAGTTTGAAATTTTTTTTTTTTGAGATTCCACATATAACTGATACCATGCAGTGTTTGTCTTTCTTTGTCTGGTTTATGTCACTTAGCATAATGCCCTTCAGGTTCATCCATGTTTTTGCAAATGACAGGATTTCCTTCTTTTTAAAGACTGAATAATATTCTATTGTGTGTGTATACCATATATATATATATATATATAATCACATTTTTTTAGATCCATTCAGCCACTGATGAACACTTAGGCTTTTTCCCTATCTTGGCTATTGTGAATAATGCTGTGATGAACATGGGAGTGCAGATATCTCTTTGAGATGGTGGTTTTGTTTCCTTTGGATACATACCCAGAAGTGAGATTGCTGGATGATATGGCAGTTCTATTTTTAACTTTTTGAGGACCTTCATAGTGTTTTCTATAGCAACTGTACCAGTTTATAGTCCCACCAATAGTGTATAAGGCTTCCCTTTCTCCACATCCTGGCCAGCATCTGTTATCTCTTGGGTTTTTTGATGCTAATAGACACCTTAAAAGGTGTGAGGTGATATTGTGGTTTTGATTTGCATTTCCCTGATGATTAGTGATATTGAGCACCTTTTCATTTACCTGTTGGTTATTTCTATGTCTTCTTTGGAAAACTGTCTGTGCAAGTCCTTTGTCCACTTTAAAATTGGGTTCTTTGTTTTTTTGTTTTGTTTTGGTTTTTGCTATTGAGCTGTGTGAGTTCCTTGGATATTTTGGATATGTGGTTTACAAATACTTTCTCCCATTCCATAGGTTGCCTTTTTGTTTTGTTGATGATTTCTTTTGCTGTGCAAAAGCTTTTTCATTTGATCTAGTCTCACTTGTTTGCTTTTGCTTTTGTTGCCTTTGTTTTTGGTGTCAAATCCAAAAAATCGTTGCCAGACTGAGATGAAGGAGCTTACGCCCTATGTTTTCTTTTTATTTATTTATTTATTTATTTAACATCTTTATTGGAGTATAATTGCTTTACAATGGTGTGTTAGTTTCTGCTTTATAACAAAGTGAATCAGTTATACATATACATATGTTCCCACATCTCTTCCCTCTTGCGTCTCCCTCCCTCCCATAATTCAAAAAGAGTCATGTACCAAAATATTCGTTGCAACTCTATTTGCAATAGCCAGGAGATGGAAACAACACCCTATGTTTTCTTCTAAGAGTTTTATGCTTTCAGATCATATATTCAAGTCTATAATCCATTTTGAGTTGGGTTTTGTGTGTAGTGTAAGATAGGAGTCCAATTTCAATCTTTTGCATGTGGCTATCCATGTTTCCCAGCACCATTCATTGAAGAGACTATCCTTTCCCCGTTATATATTCTTAATAATTAATAAATTTTTAATATAAATTAATATTATTAAATTATATAGTTAATTCGTGGCCCAATGGCCCATGGCCTAAAAAAGGAGTTAAATGTAAAAAGTCAGATTTCACCAAAATAAGAATTATAAGCAAATTTGGGAAAAAAAGATTCATAGAGTAATTATGGAAATTACTTATGCTCATTTTCATCAACTGCAGTTTTTACTCTGTTAGTGGAAGAGCATTTTGAAATTTTGATAGGTTAATAAACCGTATGAGATCATTTTGAACTTTTTGTAGCAATTCTGTAGTTGTCTTATGAATTTTCCTTATTTAAAACAACAAATAAGGGTAATTAATCTTACTGAAACATTGCATCTCTCATGGATTATCTTTTAGTTTCTGCTAGATCATGGTCAGTGGTGAGTTGCTGGCTACCTTAGGAAGCAGCCTATTCCTTTTGACTTTCATAAGATGTTTCCTTACACTGATACGTCTTTTCTCTCTGATTCATCCTCCAGAGCTTCATAGAGTAAATGATTCCTTCTCTTATATGGAAGTCAAGTTGTTTGAAAATGGAGATCAATTGTCCCCTAAGGTTCTCCACTATAAACATTGTGGGGTTTCAAGCTTTCTCACAATATTGGTTGCCTGCTTCTGGAAATACTTGTTTTTAAAACATGGTGCCAAGAATTTCACATACCACTGCAAGTGTGATCCGACTATCATGTGGTGGGACTCTTGCAATTCATGATTTGGATACTTTATATATGTGACTGAAGCCTAATTTTTGAATTAATAGCTGGTACTTGTATGACTATTTCAGAATAAATATTTGAATGCAACTTGATTTATGTATGGAAATGTAGGTCACTTTCACTCATTTAGTTCCTATTTGAAGTTCTTTCACACTTTCTTACAGAACTTTTCCTTAAATCTGAAACTAATTAATTTCCACTGTTGCAAGTTCTGACTGTTTTAATCTGCTTCATAAGCTCACTTTAAAACTCCATACACTGTTTTGATGAACCTCCCCTCCCCACTTTACCAGTGTTCAAGATATTTTAAAACAGTTTTTGAAGTTTTCCTGCTGATTCAGCACCTTGTGAAAACTTTCCCATTATTGTATCAACAACCTGTAAAGGAATAAATAAGTAGAGAAGCTTAAGGTAAGCAAAGAAGAATTTAAATGTCCAACAACAGCAAGCAAATAGCTGCCACATAAAGAAGCATAACTAGGAGAAGAGAATTTTGCTTTCTTAATTAAGGATAGAGTGAGAAGTAACCTTATAGGTTGAGGCAGTTTAATTCTTAAGCAGAACCTTGTACCTGATTTAATAATTAAATTAAAAATATAATGCCTATGTTTGCATCTACCACAGAAAATATTCTATGAATCGCTTTACTTCCTATGTTATTTCAACTTTGACAATAAAGTTTGACAATAAAATTTCTATCCATGAAACACCTCCTACTTGTTAAAGGATATAGTTTTATATGAAAATCTCACCTGACTAGAAAGAAAAGTAGCCCAATGTTTGATTATTTGATTTACAAAATAATATGCTACATACTTTCTCCTGATTTTTTTAAAGTCAGAAATAAAAAAAATTCTATGTTCTTAGTTTCACATTTATGACACAAAGCAAGGAATACCTACATGAGATTTCTATTCATCCTAGAAAAGCCTGTTCATACTGACTACTGTTAGCTCTATTTGGACTCTTGGTAAATTTTTCTAAATTCTAAGAATATAGTGGACAGAGAAGGTAGATTTGCTGTTAATTGAAAAATATCTGTAAACATTTCAGTAATGAAAATATTAAAAGAGTAATGTCTACTTTTACTGAAGTATGTTATTAAAAATATCTTTCCCTACTTGTAACTTGCCTTGTGCCTTTTTTTTTTTTTTTTTTGCGGTACGTGGGCCTCTCACTGTTGTGGCCTCTCCCGTTGTGGAGCACAGGCTCCGGATGCGCAGGCTCAGAGGCCATGGCTCACGGGCCCAGCCGCTCTGCGGCATGTGGGATCCTCCTGGACCGGGGCATGAACCCGTGTCCCCTGCATCGGCAGGCGGACTCTCAACCACTGCACCAGCAGGGAAGCCCACCTGGTGCCTTTTATATTATACTTTGATATTTTTTCAAGTTCATTAACACATCAGTGGGAAATTGAATTTAAAGACCATGTTTTTCACACAGTATTTTTCATTATTTTCCTGGCAGTTCTGAAATGAAATGTGAACTTTAGTTATGTTAAAATATCAAAACATGTTACTTTTTTCCCCCAGCACATTATTGGAGAACTTTTATCTTCATTTTTTTAATTGACATGTGACATATCTGTTTATCACATTAGAAAATTGTTAACCTGTGGGACTGACAGATGATTTTGAGAATGTAACTTTAATCATTACTTCTTTTGTCACGAGGTATGAAGACCGCATTAGATAATAGTGGTGCCTTTCGTGACATTTCAATGTTCTGTCAACGTTTCTATGATAACCTCTTATATCAAATAATTCAAACTTATTAACTGCATATGTTTACTGTAAGTTAAAGCTTCCCGTAAAAGAGAGCTTTTGCAATTACATTTCAACTTTTCATTGAAAGTGGGGTTTCATTGTATTGATCTCTCTCTCAAATGTTTATAAGATTTACTTCACCTATTCCCAGGATCAAAACCTTTTCTGGTAAATTATTTTTGAGACAGTAAATACTGCCCTGATTTCTATATTATTAATCTTCACAAGCCAATCTTATAAGTTTGTGGATACCTTGCTTATAACTGGATGAAACGTGGTAAATTATTATGGCATATGCAAGTAAAAAAACAATTCTTCTATGTGCACAGGATGGAAATGAATTTTGGCTATATTTTGGATTTTTAGTCAGTCCATTTATCATCACTTCTCTCAATTACCTATCCCTCCCTCAAACACACACATTGAAATATCCATGATTATGGTCATTCTCAAATCTGAAATTTTGTACACTTCTAGATTCCACTCTCTCTAGGAATGAGTATTTTTCATAGCACAGAGTGAATTTACTGCTGGTAATTTTAAAATGTTTAAATGTCTGGTCAAACTTTTAAAGGAGACTTTTAAACACAAATAATTCCTAGCACTAAATAATTTTTATGCAATAGAGAAATGGGCTCTGGATGGGTAAACCAGTAATCCTTCTACTTAACAAGACTCAAAATAACATAAATGTAAATTAACCTGAATTTTCTGTTCTCTTTCAGAAGAAGAAATTTGGGTAATGGGAAAAATTTTGCTGAGTATTTTGGGGTCAGTTAATATTCAGTTCAACATTACCTAAACCTTTTACAATCCCAGAACTCTACCATCAATTATAAAATGAGCTTTTACCTACAAAGTGAAAGCGGTGAGTGATCTTATGCTGAATGGCTGCCAAATGTTTGGGGTATGTAATGAGATACTAACTGTAGGCTGAGGCTCGTTATGGAGCTCAGAGAAGCCGTTAAATGTGAACTGAAATATGAGTATTGGTTTCCTATAGGTAGAAAGGGAAGAGGAAGGCATTCCAATTGAGTGTAGTGATACAAATGGGTTGACTGTCAAAGATGCAAGGGTAGGGCTTCCCTGGTGGCGCAGTGGTTGAGAGTCTGCCTGCCGATGGAGGGGACACAGGTTCGTGCCCCGGTCCGGGAAGATCCCACGTGCCACGCAGCGGCTAGGCCCGTGAGCCATGGCCGCTGGGCCTGCGCGTCCGGAGCGTGTGCTCCACAACGGGAGAAGCCACAACAGTGAGAGGCCCGCGTAACGCAAAAAAAAAAAAAAAAAGGGAATGATAAAACCTACCTCAGAGGCTGAGAGAAATCTATGAAATAATCAAATTGTTTTATAA
This sequence comes from Orcinus orca, assembly GCF_937001465.1. Taxonomy (NCBI): domain Eukaryota; kingdom Metazoa; phylum Chordata; class Mammalia; order Artiodactyla; family Delphinidae; genus Orcinus; species Orcinus orca. The sequence continues at coordinate 99,719,947 of NC_064580.1, read as the reverse complement.
ACTTTAATCGTCTATCCAAATTCTATCTTGTGTAATTACCAATGACACTATGGGTAGATTACAATAATGGCAATGCTTCGTATTGTCATTATTCTAAATATTCTAAGGCAATGCATATTGAGGTAATGTCCTTATGATACTGATATGTCTATACTGTACTTGCTGTTTAGACAAGGACACATCAAAAATGAAGACTAAACAATATTGTGTGTTAGATAAAATAAAATAGCCTGATTGAGGTAATATGCAGACAAGACATAAGCTGCCTATTAGATGAGCTGTGGATGTCAAGAAGGGTTTTATATGGGATTCACCTCTGTTCCTTGGCCACCTTTTTAAGGGTACTTTTTAATATCCTTGAAATAATAATGTAAGCAATGTCCAGAGAGGAATCTGATAGAGACCTACTGCCTTTGTTTTATAAATGAGTGTTAGAAAGAAATTATTTGTAGAGATAAAAAAGAATAAGCTCTAGTTAAGTAATATTTGTGTTAATAGGGTCGATGCTCAGTAAAAATGATAAGCCTCTCTGATAAGCCCACTAGGAGCTTGGAATATTAAACTTATTACTCCAGATGTCAGTAGAAACAAAACTGAGACATTTATTTTTTGAGTATTAAGTAGTGGTGTTTTTTGCTTGGTTAAAAGAGGAAAAGGCAATGTGTATTAGTATTTTGTAAAAAAAAGCCAATCCATATGTAATTAGTCCAAAAAACTATAAAATTTGGTCCTGGTAGGATCTTCATTTAGTTAGAAAAGTAAAAAGGGAAAACCAAAGCCTAGAAAAGTGAGATACTTGCTCAAGGTCACACAGCTACTTGGTGCCAGATCTGGGAGTAGGATCCAGGAATTTTCCTTCTGGTCCACTGCCCTTTTCATTATATGATGGTGCCTTATTTATCTGGATGAAGTAAAAGAAAAAAGTATAATATATCAGTTATTGTGTCTGCAATGTATACAAGCTCTTTTAGATATTTTATTAGAAAACTGAGTTCCTTTATTCATTTGTTCCTGAAATAATGAATCTCATATACTTTAGAGCTGTGTTGTCCTATATAGTTGCTACTACCTACATGTGGCTATTAAAATTAAAATAGAAATTACTAAAATTTTTAAATTCCTTAGTGGCACTGGCTACATTTCAAGTGTTTAATAGCCACATGTGGCTAATGGTTACTGTATTGGACTGCACAGATATAGAACATTTCAATCATTGCAGAAAGTTCTATTGGACAGTGCTGCTTCTAGATTCTTTGACAGGGAAGAGAGAAGGGACCAAAAGGCCTAGCCCTTATGCAATTGACTACTGCTACTGCTACTACTACTTTTATTGTCTCTCAGTTCTTAAAAACCACTGGATGTCTTTTTTTCCAATTCTTCCAAAAACGCTGCAATGCTGGTGTTGCTAAATATATTTTAAAGTTGAGGAAAGCTTAAATGACTGTTAGCATCAGACCACTATAATGAAGCTGAAATCCAAATGCAGGTCTCTATCTGGCCAGATGTTTCAAAACCTTGATTTCCTCATGTTTAAATGGCAATAATAATAGTATAACTTCATGCACTTGTGGTGATGATTACATAGATTAAATGTAATAATGTATGTATTGAGCCTGGTATCAAGATGAATAAGTTAATAATAGTAGTAATTATTAATGACCAGTAATAGTAAACTGTGACCCTTTTGCCAGGATTTAAAACTCTGGGAATTGAAATATCTTAACCCAAAAGAATAATGGTAACACAGACATACATTTTTGTTACATTTTACACTTTGCAAAAAATGATTACATATAATATCCTCCCTTGATTCTCATAGCAGATAAGGCAATTTCATGTTTAGAGTGATTAAATAGCTTGCATGTAATTCACAAGTTGTAAATAGGAACCTAAGCCAATTTTTCTGAAGCCTCACTTCCACAATACTGAACTGATAATAATCGTAGAATTTTAGACAATTGTTAAGGTGTTCTAGAGCCATTTGCATACAATTTAATGTAATTTCATTCCATTCTATTGTTTACACAATTATTGAAAGATGACTACAAAGGTGAAAGGAAAATAAAAGTGTATTATTGCACAAAGGAAAAAAAAACAAATAAATTGACTATTTTTGACCAGAATATCTAAAGACAAACCTGAATCAACCACTGTTCACTCACTTATGTGGTTTGGGTTATGCATAGAAAAATGGAAACTGTCTAGTTAAGAACTTGTGATTTTTACTTTTAGTGAGAAATGAAGATTCAAATTATTTTCTAATATATATTCAATTTTCATTTTTTTTCTCTAACAAAACAAAATTCATTCCATAAATACCTTTTATCTAAAGGAGAAATTGTTTATTCACCATTATTCAAAGGTCATTTTATATATGCAGATTCTCAAATTATTCTTTACCACGTGACACATCTTGAATCTCCCTAAATTCACCCCTGTCATCATTTGCTAAATTCAAAATGTTATCAGAGGAAATTGACATGCTTGTTTGTAGCAACCAATACAGTCCTATTAACTAAAAGGGTGATATCTGATCAAGGACCTAAAAGGGGTTAACATCACATTTCAAACCATCAATCAAAAACCAAGATATATGGCCTTTTTAAAAGCCTTTGTTAAGGCCTATTCCCTCCTAAACTGTTGAGAAGTACAAATGAAACTCCTTTCATAAATGTTAACAGAACCCCCCCCCCCCCACTGCAGTTGGCACCAGCACTGAGCCTGGTATTTGACTTCTTCCTGTTGTGAGTCACAAGTAGACACTATCAGCTTCTAAACATACATTAGGAAACACTGAGAGTTACTCCCAGTATTGCTATCACATACAAAGGAATTCTGGTAATTTTAAAACATATTGAACTTCTTTTGAATTTTTGTATTAATGAATAGCATGAAGTAATTGCAGATTGATGATTTTGAAAATTATGTAAAGGTTTTGAAGGTTTTGGTCAGCTAGAACATAAGTTAAGACTGACTGGAAACAGTTTGGTTGGCAGCATTTCATTGTGGCTGCCAACTCATACTGAGTGATTATGGAGACAAAACAAAAAACACACACACATACACACAAATAGACCACAGACAAGACATTTCATCAGAAACAGTGTCAACCGTGTTATCCTTACTAGTCCAGAAACTGTTTTTTTTTTTTAAGGAATTTTGCCTTTTTTTACAAAAATTATTTATTTACTTATGGCTCTATTGGGTCTTCGTTTCTGTGTGAGGGCTTTCTCTAGTTGTGGCAAGCAGGGGCCACTCTTCATCGCAGTGCACCGACCTCTCACTATTGCGGCCTCTCTTGTTGCAGAGCACTGGCTCCAGACGCACAGGCTCGGTAATTGTGTCTCACGGGGCTAGTTGCTCCGCGGCATGTGGGATCCTCCCAGACCAGGGCTCGAACCCATGTCCCCTGAATTAGCAGGCAGATCCTCAACCACTGCGCCACCAGGGAAGCCCCAGAAACTGTTTTAAACAGGTGGAGGAGAGACCTTCAAGATGGCGGAGGAATAAGACGTGGTGATCACCTTCCTCCCGACAAATACATCAGAAATACATCTACATGTGGATCAACTCCTACAGAACACCTACTGAACGCTGGCAGAAGCCCTCAGACCTCCCAAAAGGCAAGAAACTCCCACGTACCTGGGTAGGGCAAAACAATAAAGAAAAAACAGAGGCAAAAGAATAGGGACAGGACCTGAATCTCTGGGAGGGAGCTGTGGAGGAGGAAAAGTTTCAACACACTAGGAAGCCCCTTCACTGGTGGAGACGGGGGATGGCAGGGGTGAAGCTTCAGAGCCACGGAGGAGAGCGCAGCAACAAGCGTGCAGAGGGCAAAGCAGAGAAATTCCCACACAGAGGATCGTTGCTGACCAGCACTCACCAGCCCGAGAGGCTTGTCTGCTCACCTGCCAGGGAGGACGGGGGCTGGGAACTGAGGCTCGGGCTTCGGAGGTCAGACCCCAGGGAGAGGACTGAGGTTGGTTGCGTGAACACAGACTGAAGGGGGCTAGTGTGCCACAGCTAGCCTGGAGGGAGTCCGGGATAAAGTCTGGAACTGCCTAAGAGGCAAGACACCATTGTTTCGGGGTGCATAATGAGAGGGGATTCAGAGCACCACCTAAATGAGCTCCAGAGACAGGCGCGAGCCATGGCTATCAGTGTGGGCACCAGAGACGGGCATGAAAAGCTAAGGCTGCTGCTGCAGCCACCAAGAAGCCTGTGTGCAAGCACAGGTCACTATCCACACCTCCCCTCCCGGGAGCCAGTGCAGCCTGCCACTGCCAGGGTCCTGTGATCCAGGGACAACTTCCCCAGGAGAACACACACAGGGCACCTCAAGCTGTTGCAATGTCACACTGGCCTCTGCCACTGCAGGCTCACCCTGCATTCTGTACCCCTCCCTCTCCCTGGCCTGAGTGAGCCAGAGCCCCCTAATAAGCTGCTACTTTAACCCAGTCCTGTCTGAGTGAAGAAGAGATGCCCTCAGGCGACCTACATGCAGAGGCGGGGCCAAATCCAAAGCTGAATCCCAGGAGCTGTGCGAACAAAGAAGAGAAAGGGAAATATCTCCCAGCAGCCTCAGAAGCAGCGGATTAAACCTCCACAATCAACTTGATGTACCCTGCATCTGTGGAATACCTGAAGAGACAACGAATCATCCCAAATTGAGGAGGTGGACTTTGGGAGCAACTGTAGACTTGAAGTTTGCATTCTGCATCTAATTTGTGTCTGGTCTTATGTTTATCTTAGTTTAGTATTTAGAGCTTATTATCATTGGTACCTTTGTTTATTGATTTGGTTGCTCTCTTCCTTTCTTTATATATATATATTTTTTTCCTTTTTCTCCTTATTATATATATATATATTTTTTCCTTTTTCTCTTTTTGTGACTGTGTATGTGTATGCTACTTTGTGTGATTTTGTCTGTATAGCTTTGCTTTTACTACTTGTCCTAGGGTTCTGTCTATCCGTTTTTTGTTTGTATTTTTTAGTATAGTTTTAGCATTTGTTATCATTGGTGGATTTGTTTTTTTGTTGTGGTTGCTCTCTTCTTTCCTTCTTTCTTTTCTTTTGTTTTTTTAAATTACTTTAAAATTTTTTATTTTTAATAATTTTTAAAACTTTTATATTTTAATAACTTTATTTTATTTTATTTTATTTATTTCTGTCTTTTTTCTCCCTTTTCTTCTGAGCTGTGTGGGTGACAGGGTCTTGGTGCTCTGGCCGGGTGTCAGGCCTGTGCCTCTGAGGTGGGAGAGCTGAATTCAGGACACTGGTCCACCAGAGACCACCTGGCTCCACACAATATCAAATGGTGAAAGCTCTCCCAGAGATCTCCATCTCAACGCTAAGACCCAGCTCCACTCTAAGACCAGCAAACTACAGTGCTGGACACCCTATGCCAAACAACTAGCAAAACAGGGACACAAACCCACCCATTAGCAGAGAGGCCGCCTAAAATAATAATAAGGCCACAGGCACCCCAAAACACACCACCAGACACGATCCTGCCAACCAGAAAGACAAGATCCAGCCTTATCCACTAGAACACAGCCACAATTACTCTCCACCAGGAAGCCTACACAACCTACTGAACCAACCTCACCCACTGGGGGCAGACACCAAAAACAACAGGAAATACAGACCTACAGCCTGTGAAAAGGAGACCCCAAACCCAGTAGGTTAAGTAAAATGAGAAGACAGAGAAACACACAGCAGATGAAGGAGCAAGGTAAAATCCCACCAGACCAAACACATGAAGAGGAAATAGGCAGTCTACCTGAAAAGGAATTCAAAGTAATGATAGTAAAGATGATCCAAAATCGTGGAAATAGAATGCAGAAAATACAAGAAACATTTTACAAGGATCTAGAAGAACTAAAGAGCAAACAAACACTGATGAACAACACAATAAATGCAATTAAAAATTCTCTATAAGGAATCAATAGCAGAATAACTGAGGCAGAAGAACGGTTAAATGACCTAGAAGATAAAATAGTGGAGAAAACTACAGAGCAGAATAAAGAAAAAAGAATGGAAAGAACTGAGGACAGTTTTGGAGACATCTGGGAAAGCATTAAATGCACAACATTCGAATTATAGGGGTCTAAGAAGAAGAAGAGAAAAGTAAAGGGACGGAGAAAATTTTTGAAGAGATTATAGTTGAAAACTTCCTTAATATGGGAAAGGAAATACTCAAGTCCAGGAAGGCCAGAGAGCCCCATACTGGATAAATCCAAGGAGAAACACGCCAAGCACATATAACTCAAACTATCAAAAATTAAATACAAAGAAAAAATAAAAACAGCAAGGGAAAAACAACAAATAACGTATGAGGGAATCCCCATAAGGTTAGCAGCTGATCTTTCAGCAGAAACTCTGCAAGCCAGAAGGGAGTAGCAGGACATATTTAAAGTGATGAAAGGGAAAAACCTACAACCAAGGTTGCTCTACCCAGCAAGGATCTCATTCAGATTCGATGGAGAAATTAAAACCTTTACAGACAAACAAAAGCTAAGAGAATTTAGCACCAACAAACCAGCTTTACAACAACTTCTAAAGGAACTTCTCTAGGCAGGAAACACAACAGGAGGAAAAGACCTACAATAACAAAACCAAAACAATTAAGAAAATGGTAATAGGAACATACGTATTGATAACTACCTTAAATGTAAATGGATTAAATGCTCCAACCAAAAGACATAGACAGGCTGAATGGATACAAAAAGAAGCCCGTAACATATGCTGTCTACAAGAGACCCACTTCAGACCTAGGGACACATGCAGACTGAAAGTAAGGTGGTGGGAAAAGGTACTCCATGCAAATGGAACTCAAAAGAAAGCTAGAGCAGCAATTCTCATATCAGACAAAATAGACTTTAAAATAAAGACTATTACAAAAGACAAAAGAGGACACTACATAATGATCAAGGAATGAATCCAAGAAGAAGATATAACAATTGTAACTACTTGTGCACCCAACATCGGAGCACTTCAATACATAAGTCAAATGCTAACAGCCATAAAAGGGGAAATTGACAGTAACACAATAATAGTAAGGGACTTTAACACCCCATTTTCACCAATGGACAGATCATCGAAAATGAAAATAAATAAGGAACCACAAGCTTTAAATGATACACTAAACAAGATGGACTTTATTGATATTTATAAGACATTCTATCCAAAAACCACAGAATACACTTTCTTCTCAAGTGCTCATGGAACATTATCCGGGATAGATCATATCTTGGGTGACAAATCAAACCTTGGTAAATTTAAGAAAATTGAAATCATATCAAGTATCTTTCCTTACCACAGTGCTATGAGACTAGATATCAATTACAGGAAAAAATATGTAAAAAATACAAACACATGGAGGCTAAACAATACAATACTAAATAAGCAAGAGATCACTGAAGAAATCAAAGAGGAAATCAAAAAATACCTAGAAACAATGAAAACACAGAGACCCAAAACCTATGGAATGCAGCAAAAGCAGTTCTTAGAGGGAAGTTTATAGTAATACAATTCTACCTCAAGAAACAAGAAACATCTCAAATAAACAACCTAACCTTATACCCAAAGCAATTAGAGAAAGAAGAACAAAAAAACCCAAAGTTAGCAGAAGGAAAGAAATCATAAAGATCAGATCAGAAATAAGTGAAAAAGAAATGAGGGAAATAAGAGCAAACATCAATAAAACTAAAAGCTGGTTCCTTGAGAAGGCAAAAATAATTGATAAACCATTATCCAGACTCATCAAGAAAAAAAGGGAGAAGACTCAAATCAATAGAATTAGAAATGAAAAAGGAGAAGTAACAACTGACACTGTAGAAATACAAAGGATCATGAGAGATTACTACAAGCAACTCTATGCCAATAAAATGGACAACCTGGAAGAAATGGACAAATTTTTAGAAAAGCACAACCTTCCGAGACTGAACCAGGAAGAAATAGAAAATATAAACAGACCACTCACAAGCACTGAAATTGAGACTGTGATTAAAAAATCTTCCAACAAACAAAAGCCCAAGACCAGATTGCTTCACAGGCGAATTCTATCAAACATTTGGAGAAGAGCTAACACCTGTCCTTCTCAAAACCTTCCAAAATATAGCAGAGGGAGGAACACTCCCAAACTCATTCTACAAGGCCACCATCACCCTGATACGAAAACCAAAGATGTCACAAAGAAAGAAAACTACAGGCCAATAACACTGATGAACATAGATGCATAATTCATCAACAGAATACTAGCAAACAGAATCCAACAGCACATTAAAAGGATCATATTCCATGATCAAGTGGGGTTTATCCCAGGAATGCAAGGATTCTTCAATGTATGCAAATCAATCAATGTGATAAACCATGTTAACAAATTGAAGGAGAAAATCCATATGACTATCTTAAAAGGTGCAGAAAAAGCTTTTGACAGAATTCAACACCGGTTTATGATAAAAACCCTCCAGAAAGTGGGCATAGAAGGAACTTACCTCAACATAATTAAGGCCATATATGAAAAACCCACAGACAACAACGTTCTCAATGGTGAAAAACTGAAACCATTTCTTCTAAGATCAGGAGCAAGACAAGGTTGTCCACTCTCACCACTATTGTTCAACATAATTTTGGACGTTTTAGACACAGCCATCAAAGAAAAAAAGAAATAAAAGGAATGAAAATCAGAAAAGAAGAAGTAAAGCTGTCACTGTTTACAGATGACATGATATACACAGAGAATCGTAAAGACACTACCAGAAAACTACTAGAGCTAATCAATGAATTTGGTAAAGTAGCAAGATACAAAATTAGTGCACAGAAATCTCTTGCATTCCTATACATTAATGATGAAAAATCTGAAAGAGAATTTAAGGAAACACTCCCATTTACCACTGCAAAAAAAAGAATAAAATACTGAAGAATAAACCTACCTAAGGGGACAAAAGACCTGTATGCAGAAAAGTAAAGACACTGATAAAAGAAATCAAAGATAATACCAACAGATGGAGAGATATATCATGTTCTTGGATTGGAATAATCAACGTTGTGAAAATGGCTATACTACTCAAAGCAATCTACAGATTCAATGCAATCCTTATCAAACTACCAATGGCATTTTTCACAGGACTAGAACAAAACATTTTGCAACTGTTGTTGTAACAACAGAGACCCCAAGAAGCCAAAGCAATCTTCAGAAAGAAAAACGGAGCTGGAGGAATCAGGCTCCCTTACTTCAGACTATACTACAAAGCTACAGCAATCAAGACAGTATGGTACTTGCACAGAAACAGAAATATAGATCAATGGAACAGGATGGAAACCCCAGAGATAAATCCACACACATATGGTGACCTTATCTTTGATAAAGGAGGCAAGAATATACAATGGAGAAAAGATAGCCTCTTCAATTAGTGGTGCTGGGAAAACTGGTGAGCTACCTGTAAAAGAATGAAATTAGAACACTTCCTAACACCATACACAAAAATAAACTCAAAATGGATTAAAGCCCAAAATGTAAGGCCAGATACTATAAAACTCTTTGAGGAAAACCTAGGCAGAACACTCTCTGATGTAAATCACAGCAAGATCCTTTTTGACCCACATACTTGAGAAATTGTAATAAAAACAAAAGTAAACAAATGGGACCCAATGAAACTTAAAAGCCTTTGCACAGCAAAGGAAACCATAAACAAGACCAAAAGACAACCCTCAGAATGGGAGAAAATATTTGCAAGCAAAGCAACTGACAAAGGATTAATCTCCAAAATATACGAACAGCTCATGGTGCTCAATATCAACAAAACAAAAAACCCAATTCAAAAATGGGCAGAAGACCTAAGTAGACATTTCTCCAAAGAAGATATACAGATTTCCAACAAACACATGAAAGGATGCTCAACATCACTAATCATTAGAGAAATGCAAATCAAAACTACAATGGGGTATCACCTCACACCCATCAGAATGGCCATCATCAAAAAATCTAGAAACAATAAATGCTGGAGAGGGTGTGGAGAAAAGGGAACAGTCTTGCACTGTTGGTGGGAATGTAAATTGATACAGCCACTATGGAGAACATCACGGATGTTCCTTAAAAATCTAAAAAAGTAACTACCTTATGACCCAGCAATCCCATTACTGGGCATATACCCTGAGAAAACCAAATTGTCATGTACCACAATGTTCATTGCAGCTCTATTTACAATTGCCAGGACATGGAAGCAATCTAAGTGTTTATCAACAGATGAATGGATAAAGAAGACGTGACCCATTTATACAGTGGAATATTACTCAACCATAAAAACAAACGAAATTGAGTTATTTATAGTGAGGTGGATGGACCTAGAGTCTGTCATACTGAATGAAGTGAGTCAGACAGAGAAAATCAATTACCGTATGCTAACACATATATATGGAGTCTAAAAAAAAATCGTTCTAAAGAACCTAGGGGCAGGACAGGAATAAAGACACAGACATAGAGAATGGACATGAGGACATGGGGAGGGGAAGGGTAAGGTGGGATGAAGTGAGAGAGTGGCATGGACATATATACACTACCAAATATAAAATAGGTAGCTAGTGGGAAACAGCTGCATAGCACAGGGAGATGATCTTGGTGCTTTGTGACCATCTAGAGGGGTGGGATAGGGAGGGTGGGAGGGAGTTGCAAGAAGTGGGGGTGGAGATATGGGATATATGTATATGTATAGCTGGTTCACTTTGCTATAAAGCAGAAACTACCATACAATTGTAAAGCAATTATACTCCAATAAAGATTTATTTTAAAAAAAAGAACAAGGTTGTTTTTTGGCTTATAAAAAGTGCTAAATATGTTTTTGATAAAATCTGTGAGTGCTCTTATTGTAGTAAAATACAGCCTTCACAATCCACAGAGTAAAAGACTATCGATACTAGATTTAAATGGTCCCAGATAAAGCTGTCAAGATTTTTATCTGATTTTTATAGTTTCATGTGTTTCCCCTAGAGCATTCAGCTATTACTTCTTGATACCTTGGTGTGTTTACTTATAGCATGTCTTTTGCTCTTTATGGTTGTTTATTTCTTTTCCACAATGGCCTTGGAAGAAAGTAAACAAGTTTGTAGCCTTGTATATATACTAAGAATAAATATACTCTGATTCTCCTGGGGAAAAATAAATAAATAAATAAACAGATGGAAATAACGCTTGGGAAAAATGGAATCTCTGGTTAGAAAACTAGAAGTTTTTGTTTTTAATGTATCAAAATATTGTACCTCTATTAGCTAATTTTTAAGATCATCCTGAATTCTTAGATCCATATTGATTTTGTGGCTGTCTACATTAATTATTCATAAGATAGCTAAACAGTAAAACCTGATGTTTTATTTCTGTTTTGCATTCCTCCCCCCTGCCTATAGCTCTGGCTTGAGTCCCTATGACATCTTCTTGGGGTGATCATTTGGCCTTTTCCCACATAGCCAGTATTTTTCTGTCTGAACCAAGCTAGGCATTTCAAAAAATTAATCACAAGTTCAGAGAGAAAAAACCCCAGGAGATTTCCTCTCCTCAAAACATATCTTTCACCTGAATAAGCCTCTAGTTTAATAATTGCAAATAGGATTTTAAAAATCAAGATCTTCCAAGTCCAGCTGGTAATATTTGCAACAAGAGAATCTATAGATTAAGTACTGGGATCTGAGTTTATATGATTTAGCTTTTTGATAGGAAGTAAACATATTCTAACAAAATTGCTTTATCTGACTAATCTAATTTTCTCTCTCATTATTGTTTCTTTACCTGGAGTAAAACCAAAATATTTCAGAATGTGAACATTACTTTGCTTACTAACAACCATGTCAGTTAAAATTTTTGAGACATTCCTCTTAATATCACATAACTGTTGTGAAACAAATTCCACATTTTAATTTTTATTATCAGAATCTGTTTAAAATTGTTAATATATCCCTTAAATATTTCTTTGCCATCATGTAGTACTGATGATTTTGAAATTTTAGATAGAGCACCATATAAAATAACTATGACATACTTAATTTAGAAACAGATCAATTTGGGTTTTCTTCGCAGTGGGAGCAGAATCAGATTATGTACTACATCTAGATAAAGTAAAGCATTAGGTAATAGATTTAGGAGCATATAGTTATTCTGAGTTATTAGAGGGAAAACTGTGACCTACTATAAGTATTCATTCATTCATTCAGTTATCTGAGCCACCAAAAGTAAGCAATCCCATAGAAATCCCAAGACATTTGGACAGTATATTTTGAAAGTGTGACAGTAGGATACCAAAGTCCTTATAGAATGAGATTTATCTTGGTGATAAAGATAAATCAAGGTTAATTTTCCTATTTTAGTGTATTGATATAACAGTATTTACTATGTAATGTGAACTAATTTTCTAAACTGATTTTTAAAAACCAACAATTTTGGCTTAGTTTTGCAGTACCAGAGAAAATAGCACAGTGCCATATTAATCTCCTGTAAATATCAGAATCATAGAATTTGTTCTTTTAAATTATTGTTCCATGAGTGTGATCATGGTGATGAATGTGTGTGTGTTTGTGTGCATGTGTTGGGGTGAGGGGTGTGAGAGAGAGAAAGACAGTTAGAGATAGAGAAAATAGACACAGAGACTAGTGCCATTCTTTTCTTTAACAGCACATTTGTGAACTCTGGCTATTTTATGTAGCCAACTTTTCCGCATATGTGAAACAAAGAAAAATAAAATCTGTTCAGGTCTTGAGACCAGTTGTCACCAGACCTTTGATTTTTCCTTCTGGCTTTTTGTATGTATGATAAGCATTCTGTTGGTAACCACCTATAAACTGGAAACAACGAGGTGTAAGGCTTTGCAATTTAAAAAAAATCTTAAGAAATTATACATTTGGTGCAAGTAATTTTTTAAAAATAATAAATGATGACTTTGGCAGTATCCATACCTTTCTGTTGCGTATTCCAAAATGAGGTCCTGGGTAACTCAGATTCCTTATTCTACAAAGTATACTTTAGACCACACAACATATACACATTTTTTTTCTTCTTTAAATTAATTTGCCTTATAGCATGTTTCCATTTTGTGTGCCAGGCTAGGAATGAATAGAGACAGAATTCGTTGTTCCACCACACAATCTTGGACAGAGTTACGTAAAAATCAATCTAATCATGTGATCTACTACATGTTGAGGGCTAGTTTATTTAGCTTATTATGTGGAAGAATTAGATAAATGCCTTACTAATAATTTCCTAAAATCAATAATCTGATTTCAAAGCACTATTTTACAGGAAAGCTCTCTTTGATATTAAATTGTAGTTTACTTGTAACGAATGAACAGGTCCTCATTATCCAACTGATATGTCCAATTGCAAGGTTGCATCTAATCAATTACACTAAGTAAGAATCTTCTGAGAACTACTGGTCCATATAGCAATCCCGCATACATATCGGTTAGGCTTTTCTCCTTGCCCAGTTAGAGTGTTCTGTTAATGAGATTATTATCAACAGTATGCACAACACTGGTGACTATGGGAACATATGCCTCCAGTAAGGAGGTCCAGGAGAAAGCTACTTCAATGTTCACTACTAATGATAGCCTGTAACTATCAGTCCAAGCAAAATAATGTCCAAATTTAAAAGGCTGCAATTGAAAACACCATGGGAAATGTTGAATTCTCTATACCATTTGCCTAGTGCTACATGGTAGTACTCTCTGCCAATTCATATACTTATTTTTTTTAAATTGGCATTACCTTTTTCTTCCTTAGCCAACCCTGTTAAATACATTCCATTTTAATAATTTTGGCCCTCTCACAGTTCATCAGCCTTGCTGACTGCATTTTCTGTGAGTGGTAATTTTAGTTGACTTTCTTAGCTTTCTATTTACTCAAAATGAAATGGACAGACCTGTTAACATTTCAAAACTCAGCATGAGTGGTACACAGGCTTTCTCAGGGAAGCATTTGTGGTCTGCCGATGAATCAACACAAAACTCATAATTCAGTTTCCAAAAACAGTCAAGGCAGAGACAAAATGGGGTTCAATGGATTTGCACAAACTCTCCACCACTAATTTCTGTGGATTACTTTTTAATGCTTTCTAATTAGTCATAATTCAAGTTTATCCAATTCGATGTATATGCCTTGAATTTTTGTATTGAATGATATACACATCTTTTTTTAAAAATTTATTTTTGGCTGCGTTGGGTCTTTGTTGCTGTGTGCGGGCTTTCTCTAGTTGCGGTGAGCGGGCTACGCTTTGTTGCAGTGTGCGGGCTTCTTGTTGCAGTGGCTTCCCTTGTTGCAGAGCATGGGCTCTAGGTGCCCGGGCTTCAGAAGTTGTGGCTCGCGGGCTCTGGAACACAGGCTCAGTAGTTGTGGCGCACGGGCTTATTTGCTCCATGGCATGTGGGATCTTCCCGGACCAGGGCTCGAACCCGTGTCCCTTGCATTGGCAGGCGTATTCTTAACCACTGTGCCACCAGGGAAGCCCTATGCATCTTTTTGAAAGAAGTAATTATACTCCTGGAAAATAGTTTTCTATTATTCTACCATTGCCAGGCATTATACATCTATCATTAATAGCAAGTGCTCAAATGAATAGGCCATATTTGAAAGTCTCTTACAGCAATGCAAAAACAAAATATTTGTAGGTAGAATAACAGAAAAAAATAGGAAACTGGGAATTAGAAGGCCTAACTCATGAGCCACATGATTTTGACATGTGAATTGATGTCAGTGGGCTATGGTTTACACAATTGTCTAACTCAGAGGGTGATCATTAACAAATTTTATATGTTTACTTTAAAAAAGAATTCACCAAGGATATACAAAGGGTTACATCAGAGACTACCATTTCAGAATGACTATGATTTCAGGTTTCTCTATGGGAACTACTATATCGTATCATATCATATCATATCATATCATATCATCTATAGAAATATAAATGAAGAAAGCCAAACACTACCACCTGGTACTACCACCATCAATTGGGTGTGGTACTGCCTTGTGATCTGACCTTGTTTGTTCTCTTGCTTTTGCCTAATCTCTTCTTGTATTTTAACTTGCCTCATTGGAACCTGACTGGAATAATTCTTGAGTGGATGGCACATCAAGTTGTAATAGATTCATATGAGTTACTATTGTAATTTGTTCAGGACTAGGAAAATCATGAGCTGCAGAAGGCTTGTAAATCCAAAAATTTTGAGAATCATCCAAAGATGAATTATGCCCAATGGACCCAAAGTAATTACCTCAATCAGAATTCAACTCCAATTTCTTATTTACCACTGTGATGCAGGCTCATCTTGTTTAGATGTTTAGAGCATTTCCAGATAATCATTTTCAACTGGGCAGGACAGTATGATATATTGTCAAGAGCTAAGGGTATTAGAGATTGGACTAAATGAACAACCTGGTCAATGAAATGCCTATTCTTTCAAACCATTATAGCCAAAATCAAAAGAATTGAGATTTGAGTAGAAAAGAGGGAGAACATTCTTTAATCTTATATTCTCAGGAAATGAATTTACCAGGGCTAACCATGTTTGGGTTTTAGCGTTTTAAAACCATTCTAATAAACTGGAGTTTTCAATTAAGAGTGATGGAGATTCCAAATATAAATTCCACTTAGTGTATCCAAAAATATTTTAAGCATCTCTTGGAAAGTAATAATCCTCTTTTGCATGTTGCAATAACAAGATGCTTTTGCAGATTATCTGCTAAAATCTTGAAGGCATAAATTCAGAGTGGCTCAGGTGAATTTCTTTTAAATGTTTATGCTTAGGAAAGTGATTCCTTTTTGTCGCATTTTCTGTGGATGCGTCTGTCCCAGTTTTCTTGTTCTCTCTTGTGGGGAGATTGTGTCCCTTCTCTCAATCCCACAAAATGAGGCTAGCTGCTGAGAGCTTCCCATTTCTTTTTTTTTCCAAGGTAGTGCCCTGAAGTGTTCAAGGTTGTGTGCCTTCTTACAATCTTGCAGCGTTGAACTGACTGTTGATATCAATGTGCTTTCTGTGTGGGTTTGTGCTCGCCCTCTGCAGAGCTGGTACTCACCATCTGTGGAGGCTTGTGCACAATGAATGCGGAGGCTTGCTTGTGCTGTTTCAGGGCACACACAGAGTGCTGGGGGCACATGTCAGCCAATTATGGAGAGCTGCAGGTGAGGTGTCCCATGAGGTTCATGGGAGGGCCTTTTCTTGGTGGAATCTGTGAACCAGTTAGTAGGATTTGTGGTTTGTTTTTCAGATCCATGTTGTGGTTGCTGTGAGACCCTGTCCCTGCTACTTGCTCCTAGCTCTTCTCAGGCTATTCAGCCTTGCCAATCCCCACAGCGATCTGGGTGGGGCAAGGCAAAAGTGGCTTCTTAGGCAATGTTCCATGAAGCTGGTGAAGCCCCGTGTTTATACTGGTCTCACTTTTCCTGTATAAGAAATTGCAGGCCAAATTTATCTCTCTTGGCACTGAGCTATGGCTGCCTTGGGGGAGAGGTGACATGGGTAAAGTGAGTCTGTTCTTCATTTTTTCATGTTCCTTGAAGTCTTATATGTATTCTCAGAGTTTTTGCTCAAACAGAATGCTGGAATCTTTCTACTGGACTCCTGGGTTCCCACAGAGATGTTCTTGCCCAGGGATGGTTGTTAAAACCAACATTTCTGTGGGGGTATGGTGACTGAAATCTCCTATTCTGCCATCTTGCTGATGTCACCACTGAACAATTCCTTATTCATTCATTTGCTATATGCCTTTAGGATAATTTTCAGATTGTTTTTTTAAAAAATTTTCATGAGTTATGGTCTTTACACTGATGAGAAGGCCCATGATGCTCTATGATAACTATTACAGAAGTCTTTCCCTTTTGCTTTCTTTTGATTAATATTTTCATGATATATGTTTTTTAATCCATTTACTTTCATTCTGCCTCTGTGGTTATATTTGAAGTGAGTTTAGTGTAGACAGCATAAACTTGGGTCATCTTTTACCATACTCATTTAATTGCTATCTTTTTATTGGTATATTTTGACCATTTATTTTTAACACATTTATTGATAAGTTAGGAATTGAGGTTTCCACTTTATTTTTTTTCCTTTTTGTTGTTATTGTTCCTTTCTTTTGGTTACTTGAACAATTTTTAGAATGTCATTTTGATTTATCTGTAGTGTTTCAAGTTTATATATTTTTATAGCTCGTTTTAGTAGTTGCTGTAGTTATTCACTTTATATATACAACTTATCATAGTCTACTGGTGTCATTTGACAAATTCATCCTTCCCTGTTTATATTTGTCTTAAATATTTCCTGTATCTAAATTTAGAATGACATCAGATAGTGTTATAATTTTTGCTTCAACACTGAAACATACCTTAGAAAACTCAAGTGGGTGGGGAAAGTTTATTCTTTTTAACACATATTTTGCTTACCATGTTTTTTTAATCTTTGTTTTAACTTCCAAGTTTTTGCCTTTTTTACTTTCTTTTCTTTGTAGAGTTTCCTTTAGACATTCTTTTAATATAGGCCTGCTGGTGACAAATTCCCTTAAGTTCTCCTTCATCTGAGAATATCTTGATTTTCCATCATTCATGAAGGATATTTTCACTTGATATAGGACTCTGGCTTGACAGTTCCTTTCTTTCAGCATTTAAAAGCTGTTGTGCCATTTCCTCTGGTCTCTATTGTTTTCAATGAGAAATCCATTGTCTCTCAGATTGTTTTATTTCCCCTATAGTAAGGTGTTGTTTCTCCCTTATTGCATTTTAAAGTGTTTATTTGTCTTTAGTTTTCAGTAAATTTACTATGATGTGTTTTGGTGTGTCTTTCTTTGGATTTTTCCTGTTTGAAATTTGCTCAGCATCTGGAATCTGTAGGTTTATGTCTTTTGTTGAATTTGAGAAGTGTTATGTTATTATTTCTTGACAATAATAATTTCTTGACAATTTGTTCAGTCTCTATCCTTTATGTTATCTTATATGACACTGATGACATAATCTCAAATATCAGTAAGATTGCTATATAATCTAGGACTTTTTCTTTGGCCTCTATCTACCACACACTTAAGTGGAAAATAATTTGAGGAAAAAATATACTGAACATTCAGTGATCACCTTAATGTGTTGTACTTCTCTCTGGGATGTGACCCCTCAAGTTCTAACTTTATTTTCTCTGACACCTTCAAATAGCCAGTTATATTTCTATTCTACCTTCATAGTGTTTCTTGGCAAGAAAGATACTAGCTACTCTAACATAGAAGAAAGGCAAGCACATCAACTAGGATTTTATAAGCTCCCAGAACGTTAATTTTTTCAATCCACTTTAAAATATGGTGGGAAAATTGAATGAAACAACCATTTCATTTACTATCAAAGATATGTAGGATAGGGGAGTATGCCTTGCTCATTCCTGTATCAGAAGCTTTGTCTATCTCATAGATTGTAGTTTAATAAATATTTGTGGCATAATGCATGCTTAAATGAGAAAACTGGCAAGTACTTCCATTTAATAAGTAGCCTGAGGGAAGTTAGGCTGAAAGTTGTGAATGGAATATGTTTCCTGAAAATATCATGAATTCTAAATTAGTTAACTGCTAAATATTTTGTAATGCAAAATAATGTAATTAAATGTGTTGTAGACTGGGGGCCAAAAACACTCAGTTTTTCTCTCCGTAACCCTTAGGAAGATCACTTGGCCTTTTTTAAAGGAAATTATTTGACAGCAAGCTCTCAAAACTAACTTTCTATGATATTATGTTTCATCATAAGTTACCATGAATTAGCTGTCATGGTGATGGCAGGTATATAAATACAAGGATAAGGACCTTTTTCTCTCTTCTTGTTCATTCTCAGGGATGAGAAGAGTAGTGATATAATGCAAACCTATGTATATACATCAGACATTGTATACATGCTATTTTTTTTTTTTTTTTGCGGTACGCGGGCCTCTCACTGTTGTGACCTCTCCCGTTGTGGAGCACAGGCAATGGACGCGCAGGCTCAGCGGCCATGGCTCACGGGCTCAGCCGCTGCACGGCATGTGGGATCCTCCCGGACCGGGGCACGAACCCATGTCCCCTGCATCAGCAGGTGGACTCTCAACCACCGCACCACCAGGGAAGCCCTATACATGCAATTTTAACACAATAACCACGCTTCATATCCACAGTGTATTCTAGCTTTCAGAAAAGATACAGTATCTGCAGTTAAGGATTTATCAATTAGTTCTAAAGGGAAAAAAATGAAGCAAAAATGAACATTGTATTTTAAAAATCTTTCCTTTATCTTTGGGCTTTTTCCTGTACCTAAGTACTGAAAGAAAGAGTTAAAGTTATGTTACTTCTAAGTTTTAGCAATAGCTGACCTTTTAGTGAAGCATGTATTTGGAGATAACTGAGCTAAACTTTTTCTTTTTTTGAAGAATTACAACAGCAGCACTAGATACACTAAAAAAATCTTGTTCAAGTCTGAAATTTAAATAAATAAAAGTGTCTTTAAACTGAGTGGGACACGTTCTTTCAACAAGGAGGGCCTTTTCTTAACACTTCTACATTCCCAGTAATGTGTTGCTTCTGAGACAAATAAGGCATGTCTCCATGACTTTCTCCAAAAGTATGTCATCAATTTGAAACATAATTGAATTTTTGTCGCACTGTTCTGTCTGTGAGGATTAGCTAGTTCAAAACATAAAAATTAATATGTCCTTACTTGGGTCAGGAAAACGTGACACCATCAACAGGTGGTAAGACAAAAATAGAATTCAGTAAATACCTGCCTATCCCCGACTTCTCCCAAAAATGACTGGGCTGAAACTTTGCCAGGTATACTAGAAGTTTTAATGGGATCACCTTTGATGAAGTCACATTTTGCCAAGCAGATAGAATCTGAACTTGGGCTATGGTGCTGGCCATGTACTAGAGGATAATCTCAAGCTGGTGAGAGAACTGAATTCTTGACTGCCTAAGAGATTTCATTCAAAAAGTTAACTCAACTTAGTCAAAGAGCCTTCTTTAAAATTTTACTCTTATCTTGGGGCTAGTTGTTTAATTCCTTTAAGAGACAGCACTGAAGAAAATGTGAAGCATTTCATTTACCTGTTCATTTGTCGGTGCTAGCAAAAAATAATCATCAATGTGAAACAATGTGGTTTATCAATATTTTTTCAGATAAAAGTAAGAAAATCCAGTTTTTCCATAATGAACAAAAATAAACTGCTCAAAAACAAGCTGCTCAAAAATAGTAAAGCTTTTCTATGCCTTGTAATCATCCTTTACTCTGGGCCTCAGTATTTGCAAACTTGATGTTTTTACTTATCTAAGTGCTTACAAAATTGGAAACTACCTTTTTAAGTTCATTACTTTTGCATGGCTTGAATTGCCAATCCATTTTCTTAAATCATCCTTAGGACAAAGAGATTTAGTTCTACTTTATGTTTTTCTCTTACCTGGACTGACCCAGCCAAAACAGCAAACAAGTAAAAACAAACAAACTAAATACTGGTATACTGAAAGTGACAAGCCTAGTCATGGAAATTATTTTTCTCTTCTTTATTTTAAACCTCTGAACCTTAGTTTAAACCATTGCAAACCCAGTCCTATATTAGTTATCTACTCCTGTGTAACAAATTATTCCAAAATTTAGAGCTTAAAACAACAAATGTTAATTATCTAAGTTTCTTTGTGTCAAGAATCTGGGTGTGGCTTAGCTGAGTGCCTCTGGCTCAAGGTCTCTCACGAGGCTGTAGTCAAGATGTTGGCCAGGCAATATTTTAAGGCTCAACTGGGGGAGGATATACTCCCAAGTTCACTTATGTGGCTGTTGGCAGGTCTTAGTTACTCATTAACTGTTGGCTGGAGATATTTGTTCTTGCCTTGTAGATGCAGGTCTTCTCACAACAAGAAAGGTAACTTCCACAGAGCAAGTGTGGGTGTCAAAGATGAAAGACATAGTCTTATTTTAACCTAATCTTGGAAGTGACATGCCATCACATCTGCCATATTATATTAATTATAAATGAGTCAATAAGTCCAGCACACACTCAAGGGGAAAGTATTACATAACAGTGTGAAAACTAGAAGATGAGGATCATTAGGTGTCTATCACAATTCCCCTACCACCAAGGATCACTCATCCTTTTATATGGCCTTGACAAATGCTTCAAGGCTCATCTTAGACTTCTCTTTCTCTTTGAAGCCTTGCCCATCTTTATCGAATATTATTTTTTGCCTCCTCAGAGCTCCAACAGAACTTATAGTAAGTACTTATCTGGATACTTAGCATGTAGTACCCAAAATTATAGAAATCCTTTCAGATATGCTTGCCTTATTATCTTACTCAGAATGTAAGAGCATAGCGCATCTCAAGTTCATCTTGTACCACTCTACCTCAGTGTTCAGATCAATGCTGTTCACTTAGCTGACATTCAGTAGGTACCTGTTTCTGTGGCTAAACCTTTAAAAACTGCCATAGGGACCTGAGAAGTACACTGAATTGGAATTCAATAATTTCTAAATTGTCACTAATGTAGCACTCTGAACTCTTCCAATAAATCCATAGAGCAGTAAGCATTCATCTCAATACAACAATGAATACAATCTAAGTTAGAAGAGACAGTGATTTTAAAGAAGATACATGAGCTCCTCAGAAGCTGCTTCTGTAACATCTGCCACATTAAACTCTAAGTATTTTAACAGTTTTTAGTTCTGACAAAACTGTATGAAGGAGACACACCAAATGTATCCTTGCTCAAAAAGAGGCCCTGGCCTAAATTCAAACCATTCTGGCTACAGCATGTAGGCTATCAAACGCTTAGAGACATTTAAGTTTAGATCACTCATTCTTGAAAGCCTGGATTTTCATACAAGTCAAAAATGAAAGCCACTATAAGGCAGTTTCTTCTGGAAGACTCTGCTCTCCAAATCTCTGTTGTTTATAGCATCAAATGATTTAGAGCTCATGTTTGGGCCACAAAAGTAATATCCGTTCTGTATAGATACCAGCGCCCTTTAGCCCCTCTTGTTCCTTTTTGTGCTGAATGTTCCACGGTTTCATCCAAATAAACCTGTTCAGAATTTTGAAGTTGTACTGTTTGAAAACCAGACTTTAGGTTCTGGAGTTAAATGAAAGGAAGGAGGTGATCAAAGAGGGCCATGTACCTTACACACACACACACACACACACACACAGAGAGAGAGAGAGAGAGAGAAAATGGCATTTATCATATTCTTTGACCTAGCAACCAGAATAAAGTAAGAAATATTAATTCACTTTTTTTTAAGAAGATGTTGGAGGTAGGAGTTTATTAATTAATTAATTTATTTTTGCTGCGTTGGGTCTTCATTTCTGTGCGAGGGCTTTTTCTAGTTGTGGCAAGTGGGGGCCACTCTTCATCATGGTGCGCGGGCCTCTCACTATCGCGGCCTCTCTTGTTGCGGAGCACAGGTTCCAGATGTGCAGGCTCAGCAGTTGTGGCTCACGGGCCCAGTTGCTCCACGGCATGTGGGATCTTCCCAGACCAGGGCTCAAACCCATGTCCCCTGCATTAGCAGGCAGATTCTCAACCACTGTGCCACCAGGGAAGCCCCCTAATTCACTTTTAAAGAGAGTGGGACAAAAGTGTATGTGCTTTAGAATAGGCTAATTCCTAGTTAATATATTTGTAGAATGACAGTTCTCCAAAAGCACTCTGGAGAATAGGGATAATGGGAAGTGACATCTTCCTGGATTCTAGGCCCAATGGAAACCAAGGCAAAACATAATTAATCATGTGTAGGATGTTGTTTAAACTTCAGTTAGATGATTGCTTTTCTCTAATATTTGGGGTGGCCTGCTTCACTTAAGTGAATAAAACACTTTTGTGTACTAGGGGACAGAATGACTAGGTCTCCTAGGTTGCAAACTGCTTCAGAAAATCTATGCCACTGTTAACCTAAGAGGGCTAACAAATTTTAAAATAGAAAAAACAGCAAATTATATTTTTAACCATATACTTCACTAAATAAAACTCCACATGACAACATAGAGAGACAACTTTTGTCATGGAAAATAGATCATTATACTTTTTCTATATAAAGCATTTCTGGTATTCAAATTGCCTTCACATACTTATTTTATCCATACACTTTGTTGTTGAGGGACTAAATGAAAAAATGTCTATTCAAAAATTCATATTTATTTTTATAATAATAGATATATGAATGTCAAGTAGAGTTTGTTTTAAACAGCATAGTGAAATATATACAAATAAAGAAAAGACTAACATAGGAGTGCTCAGAATAATTGAGTATGCTCTGTAGGGAATCTCTGAGTCAGAATCCACAAAGCAAAAACTGTGGCTTCCAATAAAAGAATAACTACTCTCCCTGCCTCCAATTTCTCACTGTTATAACAATTTCAACACACTAAACTAAAATCTTCACAGCATCCCATGAAATCCTCAGTTTTTTAACCCTCTTAACTGTTTACCCAGTTCCCTCTTTCTTCTCCATTTTTCCATATATACAATCTTTCAGGACCCAGCTCAAATACCACCGTTTTCATAAAGCCCTTAATGACAGTAGGTGAAAGGAACTTCTTCATTTTATCTATTTCCATAGCATTTTATTTCTAATTGTCTCATGATGCTTATCCTCTTTTATTCTGTTATTAGAAATGTATTATAAATATATAATGTAAATATATTATAAATATAAATATATTCCTCTATTATATTCTACCAAGTAAGCTTCCCTAAAGGAAGGCTCTCTGTCTCATGCATGTTTTTATTTTCTCTATGATATCTATCACATAGGCAAGCAAACAGTAGATTTTTAATAACTATTTTCAGATGAAAGTATTCAAGCACATGGATGATACAACAAGTGATAGTGCCTTGTGGCTTTTAAAAAACGGCATATTTTCTATCTTAGAATTACCAGATCAGATACTGCCAACATATAATATTTCTAAACTTAGAGAATTTTAGAGTTTGGAGATTCAGCTCTGTTATTTTCCAAATGCAGAACCTCAGATCCTGAAAGGAGATGTCACTGGCTTAGGTTCAAAAAACTAGTTAGTAAATATCCATGCATAGAATGCTGAGATGCTGACACTGATGCTGGGTGCCCTAACGTCAGCCTGCACTGCCCCTCTCAGGATTTTTTCCTTTTCTTCCACACAAAACTATCCTTTAACTAATTCACATTTTGTGTATATTATTCCTTTTTATTCAGTTTTTTGACAAAATCACAGTTGATGCAAGAAAAAACTCAGAAAAATTTATAGTATTAACATTCGCTGTTACTAAAAGTTGCACACTGGAATGTCTATTACTGAGAAATTAATCAAAAATAAATGGATAATGTGCTGAAAAGAGATTTGCACCTTAATCCATGGATTAACATTTGTCATGTTTATGTAGGTGATTTGAAAGAAGTCTAAAAGCCACAAGAGCTATTATTTTTTTAACTATTTCACACTGGAGGTAAGAAGGGATGACTTAGGCTCTGAAGTACAATAAACAGATATACAGATTGGAAATTTTTCTGCTTTGATAATGTTGCATGGAATGAATTGAACGTCACAAAATTTGTTGCCCTATATAGAGGAGGAGTTTTAATCTAATTATGTGATTTTGACTGTAGGAAGTGGGTTGGTATGGGATACAAGGGCCCAAAGATATATAAATTCACTGCAGAATAGCCTAATGTGCTCAGGCACCGAGAACCCATTGAATGAATATGTAACTACTCAGACTGGAACCAATATAAATTGTTGCTAAATATTTTTTCAAACATTTATTTTTAAAATTTGATAAATCTTTTACACCACATTACACAGTTGGGGGATTGTGGGAGTGCATCAAATAGAGATGGCAAAGTGCATTGAAAGAATATAAATAATTAGAGATGTGGTTAATTAACTGAGTTATCAAAACTCACTTCTTGAGAGTCCTCACAGTGTGACATGTGCATAACTCTACATAATCCCTTGGGAGAAACAGGTACATGTACTTTACTCCTTATCATCTTTGCTGATCTTTTGTGATTACTTTTCACAAACTCAGTGTCTCTTCTTTGTCTTTCCTATAAGGAATCAGCTAATTTTTGTAATTAGTAGTGTCTGTTTTAGCTAGCACTTTCCAGGTTTCATCAATGGATTTCTTTACCATAGTAGAGATGGCTGACTATTGCTAGGTCCATTTTGGGGGGAAATATTGAAGCCTTTTACCCCTTATATTCTTTGCTTACCCTTTTTTGGGATTTTCTTACTTAATAGAATCTGTTTCCAAGATTTTTACTTCCCTTGGCACTCCTTCCTAAAACTCTGGCTAGGTTAGTGTTTTTCAGAATGTAAAACATTTGGAGAACTTCATTCATCATTGTTGCACAATGAAGAGAATTGCTAGAAATTAAATTCTCTGTGGAAATATGACTAGAGTGACTCAACATCTTCAAAATCTCCAATCATTTTGGAGGAATCACTAACCCTGAATGCAGAGACCATGCTGTCTTATTCTTTAATATCCATATTAAAATTCTTATTATCTCAAATAAGACAATAAAGAATGGATCAAATATTGATAAATGTTCCTATCCAAATATACGCATTTGATTAAAATAAAATTCTGCATTTCTCTCCATAGGATTTGAAATATGATTCAGGTGAATTTGGCTCTCAGTGTGATAGGCAGGCATATTTTTCCAGAGTCTGAAAAGAATATGATTGGTGATTCAGAATGTCTTGGGTCTAGGTACTTCCATAGCCCTAGCAACATGGAGACTGTTTTCAAGCTGTTGTGTTCTTTCTGTTTATTTCTCATTATTATTATTTTTTAACATTTTTATTGGAGTATAATTGCTTTACAATGTTGTATTAGTTTCTGTGGTATAACAAAGTGAATCAGCTATATGGAAAAATATATCCCTATATCCCCTCCCTCTTGCACCTTCCTCCATTCTCCCTATCCCACCCCTCTAGATGGTCACAAAGCATGGAGCTGATCACCCTGTGCTATGCAGCTGCTTCCCACTAGCTATCTATTTTACATTTGGTAGTGTATATATGTCCATGCCACTCTCTCACTTCATCCCAGCTTACCCTTCCCCCTCCCCATGTCCTCAAGTCCATTCTCTATGTCTGCGTCTTTATTCCTGTCCTGCCCCTAGGTTCATCAGAACCTTTTTTTTTCTAGATTCTATATATATGTGTTAGCATACAGTATTTGTTTTTCTCTTTCTGACTTACTTCACTCTGTATGACAGACTCTAGGTCCATCCATCTCACTACAAATAACTCAATTTCGTTTCTTTTTATGGCTGAGTAATATTCCATCATATATATGTGCCACATCTTCTTTAACCATTCATCTGTCGATGAACACGTAGGTTGCTTCCATATCCTGGTTATTGTAAATAGTGCTGCAATGAACATTGTGGTATATGGTTCTTTTTGAATTGTGTATTTTCAGGGTATATGCCCAGTAGTGGGATTGCTGGGTCATAAGGTAGTTCGATTTTTAAGGAACCTCCATAATGTTCTCCATAGTGGCTCTATCAATTTACATTCCCACCAACAGTGCAAGAGGGTTCGCTTTTCTCCACACAATCTCCAGCATTTATTGTTTGTAGAGATTTGATGATGGCCATTTTGACTGGTGTGAGGTGATACCTCATTGTAGATTTGATTTGCATTTCTCTAATGATTAGTAAGGATGAGCATCCTTTCATGTGTTTGTTGGCAATCAGTATATCTTCTTTGGAGAAATGTCTATTTAGGTCTTCTGCCCATTTTTGGATTGGGTTGTTTGTATTTTTTGATATTGAGCTGCATGAGCTGCTTGTATATTTTGGAGATTAATTCTTTGTCAGTTGCTTCACTTGAAAATATTTTCTCCCATTCTGAGGGTTGTCTTTTCGTCTTGTTTATGGTTTCCTTTGCTGTGCAAAAGCTTTGAAGTTTCATTAGGTCCCATTAGTTTTTTTTTTATTTCCATTTCTTTAGGCAGTGGGTCAAAAAGGATCTTGCTGTGATTTATGTCAAAGAGTGTTGTGCCTATGTTTTCCTCTAAGAGTTTTACAGTGTCTGGCCTTACATTTAGGTCTTTAATCCATTTTGAGATTATTTTTTTGTATGGTGTTAGGGAGTGTTCTAATTTCATTCTTTTACATGTAGCTGTCCAGTTTTCCAAGCATGACTTATTGAAGCTGCTGTCTTTTCTACATTGTATGTTCTTGCCTTCTTTATCAAACATAAGGCGACCATATGTGCGTGGGTTTATCTCTGGGCTTTCTATATTGTTCCATTGATCTATGTTTCTGTTTTTGTGCCAGTACCATATTGTCTTGATGACTGTAGCTTTGTAGTATAGTCTGAAGTCAGGGAGCCTGATTCCTCCAGCTCTGTTTTTTGTTCTCAAGATTACTTTGGCTATTCAGGGTCTTTTGTGTTTCCATACAAATTGTAGAATTTATTGTCCTAATTCTGTGAAAAATGCCATTGAGAATTTGATAGGGATTGCATTGAATCTGTAGAATCCTTTGGGTAGTATAGTCACTTTCACAATGTTGATTCTTCCATTCCAAGAACATGGTATATCTCTCCATCTGTTTGTATCATCTCTAATTTCTTTCATCAGTATCTTATAGCTTTCTGCATACAGGTCTTTTGTCTCCTTGGGTAGTTTTATTCCCAGGTATATTATTCTTTTTGTTGCAGTGGTAAATCAGAGTGTTTCCTTAATTTCGCTTTCAGATTTTTCATCATTAGTGTTTAGAAATGCAAGAGATTTCTGTGCATTAATTTTGTATCCTGCTACTTTACCAAATTCATTGATTAGCTGTAGTAGTTTTCTGGTAGTGTCTTTACGATTCTCTATGTATAATATCATGTCATCTGTAAACAATGACACTTTTACTTCCTCTTTCCTGATATAGATTCCTTTTATTTCTTTTTCTTCTCTGAGTGCCGTGACTAAAACCTCCAAATTATGTTGAATAATAGTGGTTAGATTGGGCAACCTTATTTTGTTTCTGATCTTAGAGGCAATGGTTTCAGTTTTTCACCATTGAGAACAATGTTGGCTGTGGGTTTGTCATATATGGCCTTTATTATGTTGAGGTAGGTTCCCTCTATGCCCACTTTCTGGAGAGTTTTTATTATTAATGGGTGCTGAAATTTGTTGATAGCTTTTTCTGCATCTATTGAGATGATCACATGGTTTTTCTCCTTTAATTTGTTTATATGGTTTATCACATTGATTGGTTTGCATATATTTAAGAATCCTTACATTCCTGGGCTGGGATAAACCCCATTTGATCATGGTGCATCATCCTTTTAATGTGCTGTTGGATTCTGTTTGCTAGTATTTTGTTGAGGATTTTTGCATCTATGGTCATCAGTGATATAGTCCTGTAATTTTCTTTTTTAGTGACATCTTTTTCTGGTTTTGGTATCAGGGTGATGGTGGCCTCATAGAATGAGTTTGGGAGGGTTCTTCTCTCTGCTATATTTTGGAAGAGTTTGAGAAGGATAGGTGTTAGTTCTTCTCTCAGTGTTTGACAGAATTTGCCTGTGGAGCCATCTGGTCCTGGGCTTTTGTTTGTTGGAAGATTTTAAATCACTGTTTCAATTTCAGTGCTTGTGATTGATCTATTCATATTTTCTATTTCTTCCTGGTTCGGTCTTGGAAGGTTGTGCTTTTCTAAGAATTTGTCCATTTCTTCCAGGTTGTCCATTTTATTGGCATAGAGTTGCTTGTAGTAATTTCTCATGATCCTTTGTATTTCTACAGTGTCAGTTGTAACTTCTCTTTTTTCATTTCTAATTCTGTTGACATGAGTCTTCTCCCTTTTTTTCTTGAAGAGTCTGGCTAATGGTTTATCAATTTTCTTTATCTTCTCAAAGTACCAGCTTTTAGTTTTATTGCTCTTTGTTATTGTTTCCTTCGTTTCCTTTTCATTTATTTCTGATCTAATCTTTATGATTTCTTTCCTTCTGCTAACTTTGGTTTTTTTTTGTTCTTCTTTCTCTAATTGCTTTGGGTAGAAGGTTAGGTTGTTTATTTTAGATGTTTCTTGTTTCTTGAGGTAGGATTGTATTGCTATAAACTTCCCTCTTAGAACTGCTTTTGCTGCATCCCATAGGCTTTGGGTTGTCGTGTTTTCATTGTCATTTGTTATTAGGTATTTTTTGATTTCCACTTTGATTTCTTCAGTGATCTCTTGGTTATTTAGTATTGTATTGTTTAGCCCCCATGTGGTTGTATTTTTTACAGATTTTTTCCTGTAATTGATATCTAGTCTCATAACGTTGTGGGCAGAAAATATGTTTGATATGATTTCAATTTTCTTAAATTTACCAAGGCTTCACTTGTGACCCAAGATATGATCTATCCTGGCAAATATTCCATGAGCACTTCAGAAAAATGTGTATTCTGTTGTTTCTGGATGGAATTACCTGTAAATATCAATCAAGTTCATCTTGTCTAATGTGTCATTAAAGCTTGTGTTTCCTTATTTATTATCATTTTGGATGATCTGTCCATTGGTGAAAGTGGGGTGTTAAAATCCCCTGCTATTATTGTGTTACTGTTGATTTACCCTTTTATGGCTGTTAGCATTTGCCTTATATATTGAGAGGTGCTCCTATGCTGGGTGCATAAATATTTACAATTGTTACATCTTCTTGGATTGATCCCTTGATGATTATGTAGTGTCCTTGTCTCTTGTAAGAGTCTTTATTTTAAAGTCTATTTTGTCTCATATGAGAATTGCTACTCCAGCTTTCTTTTGATTTCCATTTGCATGGAGTATCTTTTTCCATCCCCCGCTTTCAGTCTGTGTGTGTTCCTAGGTCTGAAGTTGGTCTTTTGTAAAGAGCATATATATGTGTCTTGTTTCTGTAATCATTCAGCCAGTCTATTTCTTTTGGTTGGAACATTTAACCCATTTACATTTAAGTTAATTATCGATATGTATGTTCCTATTACCATTTTCTTAATTGTTTTGAGTTTGTAGGTCTTTTCCTTGTCATGTGTTTCCTGCCTAGAGAAGTTTCTTTAGCATTTGTTGTAAAGCTGGTTGGGTGGTGCTGAATTCTCTTACCTTTTGCTTGTCTGTAAAGGTTTTAATTTCTCTGTTGAATCTGAATGAACTCCTTGCTGGGTAGAATAATCTTGGTTGTAGGTGTTTCCCTTTCATCACTTTTGTTTATTTGTTTGTTTTTGATTTCTTAAATTATATTTTATTTATTTTTTTATGCAGCATGTTCTTATTAGTCATCAGTTTTATACACATCAGTGTATACATGTAATTCTCAATCACGAAATTTATCACACCACCACCACCACCCCGCTTCCACTTTCCCACCTTTGTGTCCATACGTTTGTTCTCTGCATCTGTGTCTCAATTTCTGCCCTGCAAACCAGTTCATCTGTACCATTTTTCTAGGTTCCACATATATGTGTTAATATACAATATTTGTTTGTCTGTTTCTGACTTACTTCACTCTGTATGACAGTCTCTAGATCCATCCATGTATCAACAAGTGACTCTATTTCGTTCCTTTTTATGGCTGAGTAATATTCCATTATATATATGTACCATATCTTCTTTATCCATTCGTCTGTTGATGGGCATTTAGGCTGCTTCCATGACCTGGCTATTGTAAACAGTGCTGCAATGAACATTGGGGTGCATGTGTCTTTTTGAATTATGGTTTTCCCTGGGTATATGCCCAATAGTGTGATTGCTGGGTCGTATGGTAGTTCTCTTTGTAGTTTTTTAAGGAATCTCCATACTGTTCTCCATAGTGGCTGTATCAATTTATATTCCCAGTAACAGTGCAAGAGGGTTCCCTTTTCTCCACACCCTCTTCAGCATTTGTTGTTTGTAGATTTTCTGATGATGCCCATTCTAACTGGTGTGATGTGATACCTCATTGTAGTTTTGATTTGCATTTCTCTAATAATTAGTGATGCTGAGCAGCTTTTCATGTGCTTCTTGGCCATCTGTATGTCTTCTTTGGAGAAATGTCTGTTTAGGTCTTCTGCCCATTTCTGGATTGGGTTTTATATATTTTTAATATTGAGCTGCATGAGATGTTTATATATTTTGGAGATTAATCTTTTGTCCATTGATTGGTTTGCAAATATTTTCTCCCATTCTGAGGGTTGTCTTTTGGTCTTGTTTATGGTTTCCTTTGCTGTGCAAAAGGTTTGAAGTTTCATTAGGTCCCATTTGTTTATTTTTGTTTTTATTTCCATTACTCTAGGAGGTGGATCAAAAAGATCTTTTAATTTATTAAAAATTGTGTTGTTCATCATTGCTTGTTTCCTCTTTATTTCTTCTAGTTCCTTGTTAAACGTTTCTTGTATTTTCTCCATTCTATTTCCAAAATTTTGGATCATCTTTACTGTCATTACTCTGAATTCTTTTTCCGGTAGACTGCCTATTTCCTCTTCATTTGTTTGGTCTGGTGGTTTTTTACCTTGCTCCTTCATCTGCTGTGTATTTCTCTGCCTTCTCATTTTGCTTAACTTAGTCTGCTTGGGGTCTCCTTTTCACAGGCCGCAGGTTCGTAGTTCCCGTTGTATTTGGTGTCTGCCCCCAGTGGGTAAGGTTGGTACAGTGGCTTGTGTAATCTTCCTGGTGGAGGGCACTGGTGCCTGTGTTCTGGTGGATGAGGCTGGATCTTGTCTTTCTGGTTGGTAGGACCACATCCGGTGGTGTATTTTGGAGTGTTTGTGAACTTAGTGTGATTTTTAGCAGCCTCTCTGCTAATGGTTGGGATTGTGTTCCTTTCTTGCTAGTTGTTTGCCATAGGGTGTCCAGCATTGTAGCTTTCTGGTCCAGCACTGTAGCTCATTGAGTGGAGCTGGGTCTTAGCATTGAGATGGAGATCTCTTGGAGAGCTTTTGCCCTTTGAGATTATGTGGGACTAGGAGGTCTCTGGTGGACCAATATCCTGAACTTGGCTCTCCCACCTCAGAGGCTCAGGCCTGGCACCTGGCAGGAGAACCAAGACTCTGTCAGCCACGTGGCTCAGAAGAAAAGGGAGAAAAAGAAAGAAAGAAAGAAAGAAAGAAAGAAAGAAAGAAAGAAAGAAAGAAAGAAAGAAAGAAAGGAAAGTTATTAAATTAAAAATATTATTAAAAATAAAAGTTAAAATGTAATAAAAAAAAGAAGAGAGTAAGCAAGCCAAAAGACAAATCTAACAATGATAACAAGCACTAAAAACTATACAAAAAACGGACCAACAGAAACCTAGGACAAATGTTAAAAGCAAAGTTATACAGACAAAATCACACAAAGAATACACATACACACTCACAAAAAGAGAAAATGGAAAAAAATATATATATAAATGAAGAGAGCAACCAAATTAATAAACAAATTTACCTATGACAATAATCTCTAAATACTAAACTAAGATAAACATAAAACCAGAAACAAATTAGATGCAGAAAGCCAACCCCAAGTTTACAGTTGCTTCCAAAGTCCACCACCTCAATTTTGGGATCATTCCTTGTCTATTCAGGTAGTCCACAGATTCAGGGTACATCAAGTTGACTGTGGCGATTTAATCCACTGCTCCTGAGGCTGATGGGAGAGATTTCCCTTTCTCTTCTTTGTTTGCACAGCTCCTGGGGTTCAGCTTTTGTTTTGGCCTCGCCTCTGTGTGTAGGTTGTCTGAGGGCATGTGTTCCCTGCCCAGACAGGAAGGGGTTAAAGTAGCAGCTGATTAGGCAGCTCTGTCTCTCTCAGGCCAGGGGGAGGGTGCAGTATAGAATGCAAGGCAACCCTGCGGCAGCAGAGGCCAGCATGACGTTGCAACAGCCTGAGGTGCATCGTGTGTTCTTCCAGGGAAGTTGTCCCTGGATCACCGGACCCTGGCAGTGGTGGGCTGCACAGGCTTCTGGGTGGGGAATTGTGGATAGTGACCTGTGCTTGCACACAGGCTTCTTGGTGGCTGCAGCAGTGGCCTTAGCATTTCATGCCCATCTCTGGAGTTCGCTCTGAAAGCTGCAGCTCGTGCCCATGTCTGGAGCTCATTTAGGCGGTGTTCTGAATACCCTCTCCTCAGCACACCACAGAACAATGATCTCTTGCCTCCTGGCAGTTCCAGACTTTTCCCCAGATTCTTTCCCAGCTAGCTGTGATGCACTAGCCCCCTCAGGCTGTGTTCACATAGCCAACACCTGTCCTGTCCCTGGGATGTGACCTCGAAGCCCGAGCCTCAGCTCCCAGCCCCCACCCACCCTGGCAGGTGAGCAGACAAGCGTCTCAGGCTGGTGAGTGCTGGTTGGCACCAATCCTCTTTGTGGGAATCTCCCCGCTTTGCCCCCTGCACCCCTGCTGCTGCATTCTCCTCCATGACTCTGAAGCTTCCCTCCCGCCCCCGTCTCCACCAGTGAAGGGGCTTCCTAGTGTGTGGAAACTTTTCCTCCTTCACAGCTCCTTCCCCGAGGTGCAGGACCCATCCATATTCTTCTGTCTCTGTTTTTTCTTTTTTCTTTTGCCCTACCCAGGTACGTGGGGATTTTCTTGCCTTTTAGGAAGTCTGAGGTCTTCTGCCAGTGTTCAGTAGCTGTTCTGTAGTAGCTGTTCCACATGTAGATGTATTTTTGATGTATTTGTGGGGAGGAAGGTGATCTCCATGTCTTACTCCTCTGCTATCTTGAATGTCCCCTCATTGATCTTTTCTATTGTTTGTCTCCATTTCATTTATTTCTGTGCTGATCTTTATTATTTCCTTCCTTCTTCTAACTTTGGGTTTTGTTTATTCTTTTTCTAGTTCTTTTAGGTTGTTTGTTTCCTTGTTTCCTGACGTAAGCTTGTATTGCGATCAGTTTCACTCTTCAAACTGCTTTTGCTGTGTCCCCATAGACTTTGGATTATTGTGTTTCAGTTTCATTTGTCTCCTATTTTTTGATTTCTCCTTTGATTTCCTCAATGATACATTGGTTGTTTTGTAGCATACTGTTTAAGCTCCACGTGTTTGTGTTTTTTGCAGTTTTGTTTTCTTGTAGTTGATTTCTAGTCTTGTAACATTGTGGTTGGAAAAGATGCTTAATATGATTTCAGTCTTCTTAAATTTACTGAGGCTTGTTTTGTGGCTTAGCATGTGATCTGTCCCAGAGAATGTTCCATGTGCTCTTGCAAAGAATGTATATTATGCTGCTTTTGAATGGAATGTTCTCTATATAGCTCTTTAATTCATATGGGTTAATGTGTCACTTATGACCAGTATATTTTTAATTGATTTTCTGTATTGATAATCTGTCCATTGATGTATGAGGAGTGTTAAAGTCCCCTGCTATTAATTTGTTACTGTCAATTTATCCCTTTATTTCTTTTAATGTATGCTTTATGTGTTTAGGTGCTCCTACATTGGTTGTATATATATTTACAACTGTTATATATTTTCTTGGATTGACCCCTTTATCATTGTGTAATGTCCTTCTTTGTCTCTTGTTACAGACTTTGTTTTAAAGTATATTTTCTCTAAGTATGGCTACCCCAGCTTTCTTTTGTTTTCCATTTTCATGGAATACCTTTTTCCATCCCCTCACTTTCAGTCTGTGTGTATCTTTAGATTTGAAGTAAGTCTCTTGTAGGCAGCATATAGATGGGTCTTGTTTTTGTATCCATTCAGCCACTTTGTCATTTGATTGGGGTATTTACTCTATTTACTTCTAAAGTAATTATTGATTGGTATGTACTTATTGCAATTTTGTTAACTGTTTTCTGTTTGGTTTTATAGTTCTTTTTTGATCCTCTGCCTTTACTTTCTTTCTTGTGATTTGATGGCTATCTTTAGTGTTATATTTGGATTCCTTTTTCTTATTTGTGTGTCTGTTATAGGTTTTTGGATTTTGGTTTTAGGTTTTTGGTGTATGTATATAAAACTATGACTATAATTATATAACTGTATATATACACATATATATGATTATTTTAAATTGATGATCTCTTATTTCAAACACATTCTAACAGGCTTGCATGTTTACTACCCTCCTCATTTTAATATTTTTACATCTCTCTGTGTATCCCGTAACTACTTATTGTGGATCTCTCTCTCTCTCTCTCATATATATATATAAAACTTTACTACTTTTACCTTTTACCTTTCTACTAGCTTCATAAGTGGTCAATCTACTATGTTTACTGAATGTTTTCCTTTACCAATGTGATTTTTTCTTTTGTAATATTCATATTCCTAGTCGTGTTCTTTTCTACTTAGAGAAGTCTCTTTAACAGTTCTTGTAAAGCCAGTTTAGTGGTGAAGAACTCATTTAGCTATTGCTTGTCTGTAAAATTATTTATTTCTCCTTCAAATCTGAACAACAACCTTGCCAGGTAGCATACTCTTTGTTGTAGAGTTTTTTCCTTTCATGACTTTGCATATGTTGTGCCACTCCCTTCTGGCCTGCAAAGTATCTACTGAAAAGTCAGCTTATAATGTCATGGGAGTTTTTTTGCATGTAACTAGTTGCTTTTCTCTTACTGTTTTTAAGATTCTCTCTTTATCTTTAGTTTTTGCCATTTTAATTATAATGTGTCTTGGTGTGGACCTCTTTGGGTTCATCTTATTTGGGACTCTCTGTGCTTCCTCAACCTGGTTGTCTGTTTCTTTTTCCAGGTTAGGAAAGTTTTCAGCTATTATTTCTTCAGATAAGTTCTCTGCCCCCTTCTCTTTCTGGGCCCCGTATGTTGCAAATGGTAGTACACTCAATGTTGTCCCAGAATTTTCTTAAACTATCCTCATTTTTTTTTGTGTGTGTGTGGTATGCGGGCCTCTCACTGTTGTGGTCTCTCCCATTGCAGAGCACAGGCTCCGGGCACGCAGGCTTAGCGGCCATGGTTCATGGGCCCAGCTGCTCCGCGGCATGTGGGATCTTGCCGGACCGGGGCATGAACCCGTGTCCCCTGCATCGGCAGGCGGACTCTCTACCACTGCGCCACCTGGGAAGCCCCCTCATTTTTTTAAAGTTCTTTCTTCTATTCAGCTTGAGTGATTTCCATTTCTCTGTTTTCCAGATCACTGATCTGTTTCTCTATATTATCTAATCTACTATTGATTGCTTCTAGTTTATTTTTGCTTCAGTTATTGTATTCTTCAGTTCTGTTTGGTTCTTTATATTTTGTCTTGTTGAAATTCTCCTTGTGCTCATCCATTTTTCTTCTAAGTTTGGTGGGCATCTTTATGATCATTATCTTGAACACTTATCAAGTAGATTGCTTATCTCTACTTCAATTTTTTTTCTGTGTTTTAATGTTGTTCCTTCATTTGGAAAATACAGTAAGTCCCCTACATACGAACCTTGAAGTTGCAAACTTTCAAAGATGCAAATGTGCATTCCATCAATGTCAGGCATGAGTGAAATTGCAGCTTGCACTCCATCTCCCATTGCTGATGATCCTTCAGCTCTACAGTCTCCCACATCCTCTCCCTCTTCCAGTCAGTAGCTCTTCTTGCCTATTACCTTGATGCCAGCCCCTGTATGCCAGCTGTTGTACTGTACTACTATACATTTCAAGGTACTGTACTGTAAAATTAAAAATGTTTTTTTTTTAATTTTTGTGTTTGTTTGCTTTTTATATATTATTTGTGTGAAAAGTATTATAAACCTACTACATTACAGTACTACATAGCCGATTGTGTTAGTTGGGTACCTAGGCTAACTTTGTTGGGCTTATGAACAAATTGGACTTATGAACATGCTCTCTCAGGATGGAACTCATTTGTATGTAGGGGGCGTACTGTAATCCTCTGCCACCTCATTTTGCCTAAGTCTCTGTTGTTATTTCTATGTATTATGTAGATGTTTTATATTTCTTGATCTTGGAGAAGTGACCTTATGTAGGAGATGTTCTGTGGGGCCCAGCAGCACACTCCTCTCTGGTCACCAGAGCTATATCTCTAGGGATGCCCCCTACATGGGCTGCATACAGATTCCTGTTGTGGCGGGGCTGACTACTTTGGGTATGTTGGTAGGTAAGGCTGTCCCTTGACCCTGTTGGTTGTGAGGCCTGCTTTGTGCAGTGGCTACAGGCCCACTGGTGGGTGAGTCAGGGTCCCTGCTTGGATCTCTGTGCAGCTTTGGGCACAGGGCTGCTGCTGGCCCATTGGTGGGTATGGCAGTTTCTCAGAACTAATAGGATAGAGGGAGGATTTCAAAATGGCACTTGCAAGTGCTGGTACCATCGTGGTAGAATGAGCTCCCTCAAATGGCTGCTGCCAGTGTCTTCAGCCCCAGGTGGAGTACCAGTTGCTTCATGGTGCTCCCTCTAAAAACATAGGTCCAACTGTCTATTTTTAAAGGAAAGTTTTGTTGAATTATAATTTATAATATCTGTGATGTCCCATTATTTTAGTATTTTTTATAAAGAAAAACTGTTATATAGATGCTGGATTATCTTAGCCTTTATTCTATATCCAATGGGTCCATTATCCTATGACACAGAGGAGTAATTATCTAGTAATATCAACTAGGAGAGATCAAGCCAAAAATAAATCCATGCTCTAACACAAATGTTTTGGGTTGACTGCTCAGAATCCTTCAAATAGTTCAAGTCTTTGTTTCACTTGGCTAAGTTTCCTTGTTTTCTAGCAATAATCATCTTTAAGTCTTTTTTTAAGTTTTTAAATCATAGAATAATTTCAGATGGAAAGGCCACCTCCACTTACTTTCTCTGAAGCTTTTTTTCCTTATCCTTATTGTCTCTGTCCTTGTCACTTTGGATTCTACGCTCAGCAAATTATTCTCAATGTTAAGTTTTGTCCTTGAGGGTAGCTTTAGCTGGTTGTTTTCTAGAGTTCATAAGGTCTAGACTATTACAGCAACTTCAGATCTCACCAAGGACCCTTTGCTTTATATGGGAATTGCAGTGTACAGAAATCCTTCCCAGTTTCAATGCCTGTTCACAAATTTGCCCATCACTCTTTCCAGTGATGATGAGAACCTGTTAGTGATTGGGAGTTCTCCTCTTCTTGTGTCTGTCATATGCTCTATTGCTTATCTCCACTTTTTTACTGTATTGATACTAGGTAGGTCTTGTATCTATAGGTATACTGTCCTTAACCACTCATTTTTGGGTTTTTGTTGAATAGTTTTAAACCTAGTTTTATGGTAGATGGTATTCATGGGTTAAAGGTTTCCTATCCTATTTGCTCTGGTACCATCACTATCTTCCATACTTTACCAGGGACTAAAGTTTAGTGCTTCTACCTCTGCTTGGGAAATTGCCATACTAGATTATGCTTTTTCTTCTTCTCATGCAGATTTTTTCCTTGATTGACTATTGTAAAAAACTATTTTATAATTCAATAGAAAAACTATGATTCCTTGTTTAAATCTGTTTTTAAATATTCTATGTTCTAGTATAATGAATTTCAAAATATTTTGATTTTTACTGAATTACGCATGTGTATATGTATATATACATATGTGTGTGTATATGTGTGTGTATATATATATATATATATATATATGGGGGGAGAGAGAGAGAGAGAGAGAGAGAGAGAGAGGGAGAGGAGGTTCTACTCTGGCCATGATACAACAAAATATAATGCCACAAGAGTCATAATTTGAAAACTTTTTAAGAAAATATGCTAAAGAGAAATTTGGAAATGAGTTTAAATTTAAATCTTGCTAAATATGTTGGTGGATAAACTGCTTTTTCTATGTGGATTAAATAATAATTAAATAGTAAACATCTAGTAGCAATATCTTGTTGGAAAAGAATAAACCCAATCCCTTTGGTGGGTAAAATTTTTCCTAATTGGGAAGAAAATGGTCATCATATGCACAGCGAGCCCACACCTCTCTCGTCACTGCATTTTGGTAAGTTATATGGAGCAAAAAGTCAATTTCTACATTAGCCAAATAAACAGAAGATAGTTACCTAATTTATAAGGTAAGAGTCAAGCACCAGTTAGCAGAAAAAGAAAGCCTATGGTAGTCAAAAGACTTGTGTCAATAACAGAAGAAATGTTGTAATGCTTTCAAGACCTCAGTGAGATGCAATCAGTTGTCCAGGAATAGAGTTATTCCTGGAGAAGTCAATATAAAATCAGGGTGATTTCTTCTCTTGTTTATAAATAGAGCCAGTGTTACATTTAAGCAGCAGTTGCCAGCCATTAAAGTTACTAACTTCGACATATATATTTGCTTTTTAAAAAAAATACTCTAAATCTTCATCATTTGGACAAATTAAGAAACATAAGTAACCAACAGAAGAACAATTAAAATGGTTCCTTCTAGGGAGTAAGGAACTGTTGTTTTTTATTATAAGCCTTTTATATGTGAGGAAACATATTAAATACTTTGAGAAAACATTTTAAAAATAAATAAATAAGTAAATCTTAAAACTGTATGCTACTCTCTAACATATAGTTATTAGGGTTTAATTTATTTTTAGTTTTGACTTAGTATAACTCTAGTTCAATAGAGAAAATATGAGTCTCCGGGAAAACATGATATAATCTCTTTGATTTAGTTCCTAAAATTTATATGAAATTTTCTATTTAAGCCATATGATCACTGCCACCCACATGCCATCTGGTGGCACATCTCCAGATGGCACATAGGAAGTAATAAGCCTCTAAAATTTTGCCATATAAATCCAAACCAAGAACGGGCTTATAAAAAGCTTCATACTGCTGAAAGATGAGGCAGAATTTTCTTACTTTTAGGAAGTATTTTAACTTTAGCTAATTAAACAACAACAACAGTAACAACAAAAATCTTCACTTCTACTGTATTATTTGATGAAATTCTGGGTATTCTAGCAAAACAACTGATTCCATGTGGATAAAATTCACCCTCCCAGCTATAATTCCTGTTTTCAGTGGATACCCCAAATATAAGAGCTAGTAGGACAATATCATTATATCATATCTTATATCATATCTTGTTAGTCATGAAAGTTGCTGCAGATAATTGCCTCTGTTTTATGTAAATTCTTAGAGCAGTGGTTTTGAGCCTTGGTTGTACATTAGAATTCCCTGAGGTGCTATGAAAGATATGGATGCCAAACCACACACTACATAGATTATACAAAACTCTGAGAGTGTGGATGAGGCACCTGAATTTTTAAAACTTTCCAGATGTTGACAATGTGCAGCCAAGTTTGAGAAGCACTGTCCTAGCATATTATGTCTGTTTAACTTAAAACTGTATAACCATGAGGATAAGTACTTTGCAGAATTTTAAGAGTATAAAAAATATATTGGAAATAACTAGGTCATAATTTTGGGGATTGGTACAAAGAAAAAAAATTGAGACATATACTTTGGTGCTATACTGAGATATAAAACAAGGTAAAAACCAAACTTGTTATGTGGGTAAGATCTAATGTTATTTTCCAAGAAGTGTTAGGCATCCAGTCCTTAAAAAAACAATATATAGCCAAAAGGATATGAATGATATAAGCTATTTAATAAAAATGGGGAAACTGAACCTCTTTCATAGGAAGCATAAGTTTCCTAAGGACCTAATAGAAGTTCTTAAATTGAGTACAACAACCTTTTGTAAACATACAATAAAAGAAAATAAACATCATAGGAAAAACAGATCATTCATGTGTTGTGTTTTCCCTAAGCACTACTATAGTGTTGATTTATTCTTTTCTTTTCATAATGCATTGTCCATATATTTCTTTGTGTGTAACATTAGGCTTAAAATTGACATAATTTCAAATAATTCTATTTGATATTTTTCTTTATTATTATTATTTTAAATTCTTATTTAATTTTTTAATATACCATTTTCCAGTCAGATCTACAGTTTGGTGTAAAGAACACAGTTGTTGATTAGTACAACAACAACTAAAAAAAAAACACAAGATATTTTTCTTTTAAACTTACCTCTGCACATTCTCATTATACCTTTTTGGACCTTACAGTCTAAGCAGAAAATAACAGCACTTATGTTTCAATTTATGCTGCAAGTTTTGCATCTGTTATATATTTACATCATTTATATATAATTTCATTTGAAATTAAAATGTTATTCACTCAGTAAAGATTAGAAGATGGCTCATGTGATACCATCACCTAGGAAAACCTTTCCTTAAGACCAAGTTTAATAGCATTTAGAAAATCAAAACTTAATTTCCAAATATCAAAATAAGAGTCATGTCTGTGTGAAACATTCTGATGGATTCATATATTTATATAGTGAGATTATAGTTTTCTATTTTTAAATCATATATATATATCCTATATATGTAAATCATACATATCATATATATATTTACATATAAAAAAGAAAAGGAAATTAGAAGATGGTATGTTAACTAAATGCTTTAAATTTCTAATCTAACATAATATTCCAATTGTATTTTTGTCACACCTTGAAAAGAACCATAAATATTAACATCATTTCTCCTGAATTTGACCTGTATTTTTCTATTTAAGTGTTTTGAAAGATTATTTCCCTTTCATTTGAAGCTCAAAACGTCACACAGACTAATTTGGAAAACCAAACACAAAAGAACAGTGTTGGGCTTCCCTGGTGGTGCAGTGGTTGAGAGTCCGACTGCCGATGCAGGGGACACGGGTTTGTGCCCCGGTCCGGGAAGATCCCACATGCCGCAGAGCGGCTGGTCCCGTGAGCCATGGCTGCTGAGCCTGCGCATCCAGAGCCTGTGCTCCGCAACAGGAGAGGCCACAACAGTGAGAGGCCTGCGTACCGCAAAAAAAAAAAAACAGTGTTGACTTATATTAAACAAAAATGTGATATAATCTATACAATGGAATATTATTTGGCAATGAAAAATAATGAAGTACTGATACATGCTCCAACATGTATGGACCTTGAAAACACCATGCTAAGTGAATGAAATCAATCACAGAATATAACATATTATTATATGAACTGTCCAGAAGAGGCAAATCTATATATAGAGAAAGTAGGTTAGTGGTTACCTAGAGCTGAGGACTTGTTGAGGGAGATGTGGTGTGACTGCTAGTGAGTACAGATGGAGTTTCTTTTTGGGGTGCGGCAAATGTTTTAAATTAGGTTGTAGTGATGGTTGCATAACACTGTAAATAAACTAAAAAAACATTGAATTGTACATTTTAAATGAATGGATTTTATGGTATGTAAATTAAATTATAAAGCTTTCTTAAAAAGGATAAATTCTGGATGATGTGAAAAGGCTGGTTTGTGGTTAATTCTTTTTATGAAAAAGCCTACTTACATAGACTATAAGACAGACCCACCTTATATTAATAGTGCTGAAGTGAATAACGTGGGAAAGCAAAATACATTATATGTCCTACCGAAAATTCTGACAAATTCAGACAAAAGTCTGGCAGAGCTACTTTTGTGATGTGAGACGCAGCAGCCAAATACATGAGATACCAGATGTAAAGCAGTTTGCACAGTGCCTGGTACATTAACAATATGCTTAATGAATGAGTTATTTTTACCATCATTATTATAAACAACACCATCATCACTAAATTTGTAATAGAAAGCATATGGACACACAGACTTTGTCTCACCTCTTGGAGTTATACTCAGTAGAGTGTAAATGTAATATTGGTGCCATGTATCATCTGGTGTCAGTTACCACAGTTATAGATAGTGACTCTGGGAAAATTAGTAATCTATACTGGGCTTACGTTTAAAATTCAGTCCAATTAAGTGAGGGCAAAACTCACTCTACTTGCACTTTTTTGAGAAAATTTACATTTCTTTTAAAAGATAGAAATTATATTCTTAATTATAGAAATCAACATCAGTACAGCTTTCTCTTTCACAGTCAGTATTCTGATAAAGCTTCAAGAGGAATAACTCCATAGAAAGAAATTTTAAATCATAGAAGTTAACATTTTATTTTGGGGAACAGTAGTCTGGAACTTTGTGACATTATTTTAATAAATACTCCAAACTCTATGTGTTGCATTTAGTAAGTGGAAAACACTCACTGAGTGTATATATAAATTGTATAAAGATAATACCATCCTTAGTTATCTTAGGAAATAAAAATGAATGAACCATACTATTATGGAGAATGAAAATAAATGGCAAGATTTTTAAAAAGTAAAGTAACTTACTTTATATGCAGTCACAATCTGATGTAATTCAAAAGCTCAACATTTCCCCACCAAAAGTCATACAATTTTGAAAGCATTTCAATGGTACTTTTAATGGACTACTTGCCTACTCTGGGGTTTGGGAGCAGAAAGCTCTGTAAGAAGCATTAATTATGATACAGAAAAAGTAATAGAAAGGTCACTTAATTTTTATGTGTCCTCTGTGAATATTGAATATTCATATGAGTATTGGATATTCAGTATTTTCTGTTAATATTGAATACCTTGTATGAGAACTTATTCTATGGGACAATGTTTTCCTATGGAGAGTTCTTTATCCTCTTTCAACAACCTTTTCCAGGATCTGCCGGCCATCAACATCACATCAAATTCTCTTCTAAACCTGCTGCACTATTTCAGATAATTGGTCCCACCATCTTTTCAGTCACCAGTCTTGATATTTCAGTTACTTTTAACTCTTCTCATTATCTGTCAAGTTTAGCTGAGTGAGAAAGGACATAGCTTGACAGGGTAATAGGGAAAAGCCAGAAGAATTATTTTCTCTTTTGCTTGGGGAGATTTGCATAACCAGTAATTATTTCATATTTTTTACTTTTCAGAAGACAGAAACACCTTCTTGATGATAAACGGAAGGGTATTAGTATCTATTTGTTTAAAATATGTTGGCTATTATTCTGTAAATGAGTTATATGCAGAAGTACATATCAACCAGTGACTTAGTGGCTGAGGGAATAGTGTCCCCAGTCAAATATTGTCTGACGATGCCCTTTCTTGTAAGAAAGCGAAGCAGTAAGACAGGCTAAAAGAGGCTTGCTCCACAACTATAACAGTTGAAACAATTTCCTAGCAGCCAATGAAACATAGTTTTTTCTCAGAAAGCAGAAAGCCAAAAAATAATAATGTTTTCTTGAAAGTTAATGTAAGGTTAATTTTAGAAGTGGAGTTTCAACTATTTACTAAATTAGACCAAACACATCAAAAAGGAAGCCACCTTCAGAAAAGAAATGTTTAGATACGTGCCTGATCGGCTCATATTCCCTACCCAACTTGCGTGGCTTAACATTGGCTGGCAGCCAGTAGATAGAGGCTGCAACAC
This sequence comes from Orcinus orca, assembly GCF_937001465.1. Classification (NCBI taxonomy): domain Eukaryota; kingdom Metazoa; phylum Chordata; class Mammalia; order Artiodactyla; family Delphinidae; genus Orcinus; species Orcinus orca. The sequence goes on along the minus strand of NC_064580.1, from coordinate 99,675,820 downwards.
TTGAGGTCTTGCTCAAATTGAGAGCCATTAAAGTTTCAGTGTGACTTCAAAATGAGTCATCATTTTAAGTTTCAAGTAGACACAACTTTTTCAGAAACAGTAAATCTGAAAGCATGTTTAGTGAGGTAGAAAGTACATCAATACTGAACAGATTATTCTTTTTAACTCTTTGCTCCTTTTGTTATTTTTATTTTCAGTCATATCCTAGACTTTGTCACTTAATAATTAGTTACTTAAGTCATAGTAATATTTATTGTAATACAGATAAACAATCTACAATCTCATGAAAAATCCATTGATGCAAAGTGGTTATCAGAGACCTTATTAAAATCCTTGCTCCTCAGAATCACCATCTAGTGGCAAGAATCTCAAAAAGACTACAGAGGCTTCCAGACACCCTAAACCTAATAGAATGCAGGTAGCTAATTCAACGATGTTGCATGGTGATAAAAAGTATCACGATTTACTTAAACACTAATGTATATTTTTGTCCAAATCAAGTTATCTAACAAAGAAATACTTTTTATGCTGTGTTAGAGGGAAAAGATTTACATTCCCGTTATAGGTTGTTTGTGTTACATGAGTATCTTTATCATTTAGAGAAATGAGTAAACCCGTGATATAACCTGTTTGTATATATTTGTATGTATACAATAGTCATATTTTCAATGGTATGATCAATGTTATTAATTTACTGCTTGGAAGATTGATCCCTTCATTCCCCAGAGGTTTTTTATATGAAATGTTTGACAACCACAATCTCTGGATATTTACCTTCCCTCCTCTTTACTGTTAGTAGTTTCAGAGAAGAATCTCTGCTCCTTGGCAAGGCAAATCTGCCTCCATATGGAATTGATTCACCATCTGGTCTCAGCAAATATCACTGCTAGGATTTGAACTTGTATGCAAAAGTTAAAATTTTTTTCTCCTCAGCCTAAGACATACAATCCTGTTTTAAAAATCCCTGCCTTGCTTTTGCTAACTCTAGAGAAACTTCTAGAAAAACTAAAATGTATTCAATGCCTTTACTTTCTTACCTTAAAGTCATTCCTTCACTCTTCACAATCTGGCATCTTGTCCTATCGTTCTGTGGAAATTTCATCCTGAAAGATCACCAATGACCTGGCTAAATTCGACAGCTTACCCTTAATCCTATCCCTTTTTGTTATGTCTCACAATTCTCACAATTTATACTTCCTTAAACCAGTATATTCTGTAATATTTCCTACATACAAAAATATACAAAGAATAATGTAGTGAATGTCTGAGTTCCAACTAAGTGCTTTAATACCTAATACGTTACAAAACTCATGTTCTCTGGTCACATTTCCTTTTCCCCCGAGTTATTGTTCCTCCTTCTTCCAGGAAACCACTTATCCTGAATTTTGTATTTATCTTTAATATTCATTTTTATATTTTTACCATATATATGTACTTCAAAATAATATTATAATATTGACCTAAATGTTTTAAAATTTTATTTAAATGGAATTATATTATATACATCATTATGCAATTTACTTTTTATTTGATATTCATCTGTATTGATGACTTTAGTTGAGTAATATTCACTTATATTGTGCATAGTATTCCATTGCATGAATATAGTCACAATTTATCTCTTCTCCTATTGAAGGACATTTAGGTTTCTTTAGGTTTTTTCTCCCAGTTTTATTGAGATATAATTGAGATAGAGCACTGTATAAATATAAGATGTACACTGCTATATTTTAAATGGATAACCAACAAGGACCTACTGTATAACCAACAAGGACCTACTGTATAGCACAGGGAACTCTGCTCAATATTATGTAACAACCTAAATGGGAAAAGAATTTGAAAAGGAACTGATACATGTATATGTGTAACTGAATCACTTTGCTGTACATCTGAAACTAACACATTGTTAATCAACTATACTCCAATATAAAATAAAAAGTTAAAAAAAATCCCAATACGAAAAAATTAAGGTGTACAGCATAATGGCTTGACATACATATATTGTGAAATGATTACCACAATAAGTTTAGTTAATATCCATCACTTTGTATAGTTACAGTTTTTTTCCTTGTGAAAATAACTTTTAGGATATACTCTCTTAGCAACTTTCAAATATACCATATAGTGGTGTTAAGTATAGTCATCATGTTGTACATTACTTTCCCAGGACTTATTTATCTTAAACCTGGAAGTTTGTACCCTTTGACCACCTTCATCCAATTCCCATACACCCACCCCCTCCCTCTGGTAACCACAAATCTGATCTCTTTCTACGAGTTTTTTTTTTAATGATTCCATATATAAGTGAAATCATACAATATTTGTCTTTCTCTGTCCAACTTATTTCACTTAACATAATGCCTTCAAATTCCATCCATGCTGTCCTGAATGGCAGGATTTCCTTCTTTTTTATGGCTGAATAACACACACACACACACACCCCCCACAACTTCTTTATCCATTAATCTGTCCATGGACATTTACGTTGTTTCCATGTCTTGGCTATTGTAAATAGTGCTGATATGAACGTGAGGGTTCTGATAGCTCTTTGACGTAGAGATTTCTTTTCCTTCAGATATATACCCAGAAGTGGGATTGCTGGATGTATGGTCAGGCCACTCAAAATGGCTGTTCATCCCCTGCTCAACCAGTGCCTGCTTCACCCACACCCTACTCACATGAATGTGCTTGCCCCCTGCCCCAACTAGTGATTATTCTAATCCTTAGGCCAGAATGACTCCACCTGCTAGTTTATTAAAGGCAAATACCTGCCCTCCTGATGGTTGTTAACCTGAGAGGCTGTGAGTGATGGGTCCCAGCTACTGGTTTCCCTGGTAACTGATGAGCCAATCTGACGTAAATTCACCCTATAAATTGTAGCCTCCTTCTCCCTGTCCCCTAGTAGCAAAGATGTCTGCCGTCTGCCGTCTGCCGTCTGCTGTCTGCCGTCCATCATGGGATGTTGCTCCAGGACCTTTTGCTTCAAACATGTAAGATCCCCTGTCCAATAAACTGTTAATGTCTCTGTCACTGCCTCTGGGCTATTTTTTCAGTCTTGAGTCTGGGCAATTAACAAGGCTTGCAGGCCTGCAGGGTGCAGCCCAACAATTGGTGAGGCAGCCAAGAGGCCCGAGGAGACTCCTATGAGCACCGAGATGTTGGAAAATAAGGACGAGAAATGAAAAGTTACTGGGGTAATCCTGAGGTGGCCATCCACTAGCATGTGGGGCCCTGTGGCAGCTGACTACCATGAGCGATGTCTTTCCCTTCCATTATATTGATGATATCCTATAAACCTCAGAGTCTCTTTCCCATTTAAAAGTAGCAGCCCTGCTCCAGGCTCGCTCTTTAATCTTGAGGCTGGGCAATTACAAGGTTTGCAGGCCTGCGAAGTACAGCCCACTCTAGCTCATATGGTAGCTCAATTTTTAATTTTGGGGGGGAAACTCCATACTTTATATCATAGTGGCTGTACCAGTTTACATTCTCACTGACAGTGCACAAAGGTTCCCTTTTCTCCACATCCTTGTTATTTGTTGTAAATGGCCAACACTTGTTATTTGTTGTCTTTTTCATAGCACTCATTCTAACAGGTGTGAAGTGATAGTTCATCATGGTTTTGATTTACACTTCCCTGATTAGTGATGTAAAGCACCTTTTCATGTACTTGTTGGCCATTTATTTGTCTTTGGAGAAATGTCTATTCAAATTCGCTGCCAATTAAGTTTTTTAATTGAATTACTTATTTTTGGCTATTAAGTTATGAGTTCCTTATAAATTTTGGATATGAATCCCTTATCAGGTATATGGTTTGCAATATTTTCCACCTTTTCATTTTGTTTGTTTCTTTTGCTGTGCAGAAGCTTTCACTTACTGATTTTTTTGATCTTGTTGCTTATACTTTTGATGTCATATAAAAAAAAATCATTGCCAAGACTGATGTCAAGGAGCTTTATCCTTGCCTTCTTCTAGGAGTTTCATGGTTTCAGGTCTTAAGTGTATGTCCCTAATCCATTTTGAGTTAATGTTTGTGAGTGGTGTAAGATAAAGGTCCAGTTTCATTCTTTTGCATGTTAATATCCAGTTTTCCCAACATCATTTATTGAAGAGACTATGTTTCACCATTAAGTATTCTTGGCTCACGTCAAATATTAATTGACCATGTGTGTGAGGGTTTATTTCTGGGCCCTCAATTCTGTTCTAATGGTCCTTGTGTCTGTTTTTATGCCAGTGCATACTATTTTAATTACTGTAGATTTGTACTATAGTTTGAAATCCAGAAGTGGGAGTCCTCCAGCTTTGATCTTTCTCAAGATTGCTGTGGTTTTTTGGAGTCTTCTTTAGTTCAATACAAATTTCAAGTTTTTTTTCTATCTATGAAAAAGGCTATTGGAATGTTGATAGGGATTGCATTTAATCTATAGATCGCTTTGGATAGTATGGACATTTAACAATTAACTCCTCTGATATATGAATACAGGATGTCATTCCATTTATTTGTGTCTTCATCAACTTCTTTCACCAATGTCTTATAGTTTTTAGTAAATAGATCTTTTACTCTTGGTTTATATATGAAGTTTATTGTGTTCTATATCTTAATTTTATATATTGCTACTTTACTAAATTCTTTTATTATTTATAATTTTCCATTGATTCTTTTGGTTTTTCAGTTATATAATCATACCTGCAAACACATTGTTTTATCTGTTCTAGATTTATATTTTCAATTGCTTTCTCTTATCCAAGTGTTCTAATACATATAATGCAATGTAAGTAGTAGTAGAGACAGTGAGCATACTTTAGTAGGGAAATCTGTGAAATTTACTAATCGAGAAATATGCTGGTTTCAGGGCTGATGATTGTATAAAAATATCCATAGATTCCTATTTGATTTAATGTTTTTTAAAAAATTAATGGTTGCTGAATTTCATGGAATGCCTTTTAGGCATCTAATAAAGATGATTTTTTTCTTTTTAGTTTTATTAATATGATCATTGTATTCATTTATTCTTTCTGTTGAATCACCATTGCATTCTCAAATAAAACCCAATTAGTTATATAATCCCAAATAATATGTTATCCTTAATGTGCTGCTGGATTCTGTTTGCTAATGTTTTATGTACACTTTTTGCATTAAATATTTATAAGTGATACCAGACTGTAGATTTCATTTGGATGTCAATGTTATACTTGCCATACAAAAATAATATGGAGATTTTCTTTTACATGGTTTGTAATTGTTTTAGAAACACTGGAGTTAACAGATCTTTAAAGGTTTTATAGAATTCCCTTGGGAAGATATATATATATATATATATATATATATATATATATATAGGTCTAGTGCTTTTTTTGCAAGTGAATACTTTATGACTGTCTCTATTTTTTTCTATGGGAAATAGTCTCTTTAGTATTTTTAGTTTGACTGCAGTCAAATTTTGTAAACTATAATTCCTATGGAATTATTTATGTTTTTAGATTTTAAAATTGAATTGCATTTATTTGTGCAAAATAGTCTCATTTAAAACAATTGATGGTTATTTTCCACTTTTCATTTCTGATTATGTGCATTTGTGGTACCTTTCCCCTTTCCATTAGGTTATTTAATAATGCAGTATTAAAATTTTTTTTGCAATGAACCAGCTTTATTGTTTATTTATGATTGCTGTAGTTTTCTATTTTCTATCTCATTAATATCTGATTTCATTATTTCCTTAATTGTTTTTCTTTATTTTTAATTATGGATTTCTTTTAACTGAGTGGTTCATTTATTTTGATTTTTCAATTTTGTTGATAGAGGTATTTAATTGCATAATTTTCCTCTGACAACCGCTTTTGCTGTATTCCATTGTTATGTATAAGAAATTCTCCAATTTTTGTTTTATATTTCTATTTTGACCTAAGCGTTGCTCACTAGCATGCTTTTTAAAAAATTTTCAGGTGGAAATATCTTGTAAAAAAATGTGTTTAATTTCTAATTTTATCACACTGGAGTTAGAGAATTATGTCTGTAATATTTCCCATTTTTGGAATTGAGATTTTTCAAAACAACCAAATATTCAGTTTTCATAAATTTAGTATACACTTAAAAAAAGATATATTCTTTATAATCCAGGGCACCAGAGATAATATTTACCTGTACAATATTGATTACATCATTATGAATTATAGACTGAGCATTATAAAATCTGTCTTTGTGTTAATGCTTTTTAATATGAATTCAACCTTGTTAGATATTAAAAGCTTGACTCTTGCTCTCTTTTTATTTGCTTGTTTGGTATGAAAATATGTATCCTTTTATTTTTAACCTTTTGAATCTCTGTATGTTAGATGTGTCTTTGTATAAAGTATAGGTTTGTATTCTGCTTCTTCAGTTAATCTAAAATATTTTTCTTTTAATCTGTGAGTCATGACTATATTATGTGTAATATATTTAGTGTCAGTTCTGTTCTCTATCAAACTCTGTAGCTAAAGGTTTTTCTATGAGATCTTTCTCATACTAACGTTGATCTTTAGGAAGATTTTATTTTTTGTTCTGATAATTGCCATTATATTCTTACTATCCTTAAGCTTTTTTTTTAAGGTACTTTCTGTTAGTTTGTTACTATAAGCATTACTGAAAATAGCTACAAATCTTTTTTTTCATTTTCCTTTCTCCAATCATCTAAATTAAAGCTATATCCCTATATTCCCAATAAAAATATATATAAGACAATGAAGCAGCTTATTCTACTTACCATTGATTTTTCCTTCTTCTCACCATGATTTTTGATAGTTGTAATATATCATCATTAGAACCCATATCATTTACATATATTCATTCATCCTTATTCCCATCATTTATTCTTAGTGATGTAGTTAAATATATTTAATGCTCACAAGCACGTCAATATTTCTTTGATAGTCTGAAGCTCATTCCTCAGTTTAGGCAGAGTGAAAAATCATAATGCCACTACTGCCTCTACTGCTACTACTATCTATGAGATGTCCTGCCTGGTCATAATATATATGATTTTGGATTGTGAATTTATGCTTAATGTAACTTTACCCGTGGAAATCCTGGAAAGCCTGGTTTGAGGGTCCATTTCTCCGTTAATGTGTACTAGGTTCTGAAAGATGCCTTAGTTGACTACCAACCAAGGATTAAGTTAATTTCTCATTTTATATTTTCTTGGATCACATAGCTATTATACCTTAAAACCAGAAGACTAGATATAGACATAATCAGGCCTGTTGATAGGATACTACTCTCAGGAAGCTTTTATCTACTCAGAGCCATATGTATTCTCCCAGTTGTTTTCTACCCATTCACTGAGTATTTAGTTATATCAGGTTTTTCGAGGGTGAGAAAGTTCTTTTGCAACTCTCTACCTTGTATTGGCCCAAGGCTATGTCACCTATGCCTACGTGGCAGATTATTGAAATACAAGCCTCTTATTTAAGGAGATTGACAAATATTTCTAGGGCTCTAGTAGGCTTAGCTTCAGTGTACCATTTTGTTTTACAGCTGTCTTCAGTTTTAATCCATGGGAATTTCCCTTGCTTTCCTATGAGCTCAGCTATGTATTGATTTGGAAAGATATTTATTAGGTTTGATCCATCATTTCTGCATTTTTGAGATTGTTGGGGCTGTATGTCAAAATATGTAGTTAATCATATTGCTGGAGATAGAAGTCTTGATTCATAGTCCTACCAAACTAATTTATACCCTCATTACTCTCACCTAGGCAATTATGAGATCCTTATTTCCCCCATTTCAGTCTCTAGTCTTTTTCACACTGCATTTCAACCCTACAAATTAGTGCATGATTTTTTTTTATAAATCACTGCAGTAATCATTTCTTTCTAAAAATTTAATTAGATGTCTATTGCTTTAGTCTGATATTCAGACTTACCTACTGTCTGGTCCTAATTCATCTTTGCTCTCTAGTCTCTCTATTTTCTTTATATTCTTTGCAATCCAGCCAAATGCAATTGCTTGCAGTTTCTAAAGTATAACAGCTTTTATTCCAGTGTTATTTTGTTCATTCTTCTTTCTCTATATAGGAATTTCTATGTGTCTAAATCCCTCTGAGAGTGCCAGTGTGATATGGTTGATCAGCAGGATTGGAGTGAAACATGCATGAGTTCATTTTCTATCTCTGCTGCTTCCTAGCTATGTGGTCTCAACCTCAATTAAAAAAAAACTGTGGAATATGGAAAACATTTCTCTAGTTATAAATTGCTGGGAAAGTAAAATGAAAAAATATATGTAAACATATTTTTTAAACTGAAAATTGCTGTAAAATTACAAGTATTTGCTTTTGCTTGCCCTCACTCATTCTGTAAGGCCAAGTTTAACTGCCACATCCTTCCTAAAACCTTTCCTGAGTCTTCTCTAGTACAGTCAGCACTTTATCAGTATTTAACACTTGTTATTTTGTATTGTCAATTGTCCCCAGCTCTTCTATTCCAAGTTAGAATGTAGATTTCTCAAGTACAGGGACCATGTCTGACTCCCCTTGCCCAACTTCTTAAGTGTTACAGGTGCTCAATAAGTATTATTTGAAATATCAAGTTCTCAAATACATCAATTTAGGGTGGGTATAAATATACCAGAAATACACTTTAATTATATCATTTTTATACTAAAATGATTTATAGGTATTGACTCCCTTCTTAAAAATAATCTATTTTTTAAAACTAGTACTTGTGATAAGGTTTCCTCCAGGCCCTTTGGTACAGCGGATGTGGTACATTGATTCAATATCTGTTTCAGCTCTTAGGCTATCCTTCTGAATGGCAGACGCTAGCAAGCTAAAAGTTACATTTCCAAAATCCCTTTGTAGCTAAGGTTTCAGGTTTCCACCAGAGGCATTCACCCAACACTTGCATTCATAACTGCATTAAATGTTAGGAGAGACACATATATAAAACATCTATTTTGCTGGTATAGATCTGGGGAGCCCTGTGTGGTTCTGCATCCAGCAGTTCTGTTAGTAGCTCTCTGATTTCCAGGTCATAACTCGGGTGATATGGTACTTTTCCGCAGCACTTTTTACAATGGTGTCTTAATTTTCCTGATTGTTGATTGTGGTGTAGATATCAGCTCCTGCGGAGGGACAATTCTGTGTTGTTCTGGGAGTTGTTCTTGGTTCCCAGTCTAAATCTTGCTCACTTATACCTTCTAATGATTTCATAAGCACAAAATTCCCTGTAATAAAAATCTTTCTGTTCAAAATAGCTAGAGTGGTTTGTTTTATAGATGGATACTTCTTATAACTTCATTTCTGAAGTTCTACATTATTAATTATGTCCTGTAGGTAAAAATGTGCAAGCATCCTAATTTTGGTATACTAAGAATTGAGTTTTCTTCCTATTTTAAATTGCATGAACCAGTTTTCCAAAAACTGGTTGTATCAGCTATCTAGAATGGTCTCAGCTAGGCAGTGTGAGAACTCATATATAAAAATCTTTATTTTACTTAAGCTTTTATTGCCTTGCATAATCTTGACTATTATAATATTGCTAATGTAAGAAAAGCATCCAGGAGAGTTCCAGGAAAAAAATAGAAAAAAGTTACAAAAATATTAAAAATAACCGCTATCTAATGGAGATAGAAACAGGAAGACAAAAATAAAGAATTTGACCATGATCATTTGGTTATGGCTAGCCTATCATGTGACCTTCCATTTTTTTCACAAAGCATTTCCTATAAATGTTGAAGAGTTTGCCACAACAGAAAGCGTACTTAAAGCTATTGGTCTACTGTTTGGTTCATTTATGTCAAAGATAAAAGGGGTGGTGATCAGAATGTCAGTCTGGACACAAAATCTTTTTTGAACATCTGATGCTTTGCACATGCAACTTCATGCTCAGTTAGTCTTGCAACAGTGTGTACAAAATCCTGTTGCAAATTGCACTCAACTGCTTAAATAGCTCTTTTGAAAACTATTTCTACTTATTTTCATGTAACACTTCACTTTCTTCCATACCAAGAGGCATTCTTAGAAATTTTCTCTTGGCAAAATTGCCAGTAGTTTTTCAGGACAAGGGGAGTATGCATCAATTTTCTCTGAGGGGAGGACCAAACAATGCAAATGTGCAGGTTAGGCAGAACAGAACTTAATGAGTTAAATTCTTTTTCAAGAGAGCTTACTTTTTATGCTTCTATGAGAGCCTTAATAATCACAGGCAAATAAACTCACTCAAAATCCTTGACAAAAAGAATGCCACAATAGCTCAAAATGGATTGATGAAATATTTGAAAGCCTTTTATTATAATTCTGCAAATTCGGAACACTTCTGTGAACAAACCTTCCAAAGCTGGAATTTTTCATTTGAATGCCAGAATAAGCACAACAGCCTTAGCCTCATTCTGTGTATAGTCATGAAGAGATGCCTTTTGATAATCTTTAAGCCTTATAGTAGCTTTGCTTATTTTATCTATGATCCTTGCATTTAGCCTTGATTGGGCCTTGCTCTGATCTAGTCAAGCTGGCTCACTAAATAAGAAAGCTATTACTACACTGTCCAGTTTTCCTACCTCCTAGATAGATCCAGTACTGTTATCTTCCATGCTCCCCCCATGTTGCTTTCTACACAGGAGTCTGACAGACCTGCCTAAAAGAATCCAGCTTTTGTCACCTAACTAGATGATTTTAGGCAGGTTACTTATGTACTCTGAGCCTCAGTTTCCCCTACTATAAACTGGGAATAATAAAAGCACCAATTCCACTGTATTGCTTTGTAGATTAAATGAGGATAAATGTCTATAAAGCACCTAGCACATTAAATGGCATTGTAGTAAAAGTTAATATTAGTTTTCTTTTTCTTTTCCTCTTTTCCACAGGCATGACCTTTAGTCTATGATATGTGATTAGCTACAAGTGTTTGGGGGTGTTAGTTGCTGATATTTGTTATATGATGTAAATTTGTAAGATGAAGTATCTTTAATCATAATCAGGTGATTGATTTGAGCCCTTGAGCAAAGGAAGCTAATTACCAAAAAGATGTGTCATATACAAACTTCAATACATGAGGTGGAATTTTCTAAGAATGTCATTACTTTCACCTATTTTCAAATGAAGATGAAGAATCTCTGAATGTGAATCTATCAACTTTTGTGGCACCAAATAATTCTCAATTCATTTAATGACCATAAAATTTTAATAAGGAGTGTGTTCAAGGAGCATTTTCCCTTAAACCACTTTTTTGTTCACTTTCTTTTCCAATATTTCTAGCTCAGGTGCTAAGAAATATTTATTAAAGACAGTCCAAAGTTTAAAATCAACTCAGTAGGCATTGCAAATTATACCTTCAATTGTAATAAAGAAGAGATTTGATCATAAATTACTTCTCTGAAACACATTTTTATCGATTCTAAACTAATTAAGTTGGAAAGTCTCATCATCTCCAGAAATCCATAGAGGAGGGAAACACTTCTTCAAAGAGAAAGCAGTTCTTAGAAATCTTAAAACCTAACATGTAACCATATCAGAGTGACTTGACCAGATGAAGTAGTCAAGTGGAAAAAACCCAGGACTGGGAAATTAAAAGGACTGTGTTCTAAGTCCATGGTAGTAAACTTATATGCCCACAGGGGTCAGTAAAATAATGTAAATGAGTGAGCTGGGCCAAATGCAGTGTCTCAAAAAATGGTGGAACTGACAGTATATCTAATGAGATGGCAGTTACTTGACTCCTACCAATTGTTGCATTGTAGGAATTTGAGTCCAGTATTTCCACGGGATCCAATTTTTAAGAAAACCCGGACATCCAGATTTTTATATAAATTCTCCCAATTTTTACATGTTGACAGACAAGTCAAATCTTGTAACTTTATGTGGAACCAAACAAAACATATCTTCTGGGTTGGCCACTGTATGACTATAGCTCTCGTCTTGTTTAATCATCACTTAGTTGTGTGATCCTGAAAAAGTTATCTAAATACTTTGTGTCTCAGTTTTCTTATTTTCTATATGTGGTAGATTAGGAACAGGCAAACTGTGGCCTGTTTTGTGAATAAAGTTTTATTGGAACACAGCCAAACTCATTTGTTTACATATTGTCTACGGCCACTTTACGTGACAACAACAGATTTGTAGTTGTGAAGGAGATCGTGTCCAACAAAGCCAAAAATATTTAATATCTAGCCCCTTATGGAAAAAGTTTGCTGACCCTTGGGGTAGATCATTGGTTCTTTATGTATTGAAAGAATTGCTGGAAGAGAAAGTAGCAAGTTCTAAACAAGTACACACATGTGACTATTCTTCAAAAAGAAAGATTATGAAAATGAATTGTAGATTGCATTATTGGCCTCAGTCATTTTATCCTTCCCGCTTCCACACTCTTTACCACTCTACTCTTTGCCCCTTGCCCCTGGACTCAAGCATGTGACTTGCTTTGGCTAATTGAATATTAGCACATGTGACACGGAGGCTCAAAATAGGCACATGAGTTGGTGCCCATGCTTTTCTATCATTGTCATCACCAGGAGAACTGCCAGGGCTGGCCTTTTAGAACAAGGGTAGGCAAACTTTTTCTGTAAAGTCACAGATAATAAATATTTTAGGTTTTGCAGGCCATATAGTTCTGTTGCAACTACACACTGCTTTTGTTGTGCAAAAGCAGCCATACACAGTATGTAAACAAATGGGCAGGTCTGTGATCCAATAAAACTTTAGTTATAAAAACAGGTGGTAGGCTGAATTTAGCCCACCAACCCATAAATTAGAGGAAAAGAGACATGTGGAGCAGAGCTGAGTCACCGTATATACCCAAGCTGAGACAGCAGACCAGCCAGCTAACCCACAGACATGTGAGCAAACCCAGACAAGATAAGCAGAATGGCCTAGCGCAATCTCAGATACACCAACAATAAGTACTTGTTTGCAAATGGGATCTTGAGGTTGCTTGCTAGACAGTAAAAACGAACTGATTTAGTGATTATGAAACCAAGTCCTTCTAATAATGAGTTTCCCTGAAGAGTTTATGATTTACCTCTCTATTCAAAACTTTATTCCTTTTCTTGTCTCACCCCTGTTCCCCTCACAACTGGGGAGTATCAAAAGGGGGGATTGAGACTGAGCAGGAATCTGTAGGGCCTTCCTAGGTACAAAAGCCCTTCTGTGTTCCCCATTTCTTGCTTTAAAAAAAGGCATTAGTCTTCTAGGCCTTTCTCAACTTCCAAAGAGCACACTCAAGTGTTACTAATTAGAGAAGTGAGTAATGCAGAAACAAAGGAAAAGCAGTCAAGCAAGAAAAGTAATGGTAGTTTAAAGAATAGTTCAGTGACAAAAGAGAATTACAGGACCCCTAGTTCCTACTGAAGGGATATACACAACAATCTAATGCATATATTTGAGTTGTTTTGTAGGAAATAAGACCCCCACCTAGGTGGAGCATGGTGACTACATGATGACCACAAGCATGTAGATCCCCGACTGACTGGAACCAAAAAGTTGATGAAAAGTTGTTTTTTTTTTTAACATCTTTATTGGAATATAATCGCTTCACAATGTTGTGTTAGTTTCTACTGTATAACAAAGTGAATCAGCTATATGTATACATATATCCCCACATCCCCTCCCTCTTGTGTCTCCCTCCCACCCTCCCTATCCCACCCCTCTAGGTGGACACAAAGCACCAAGCTGGTCTCCCTGTGCTATGCACTGCTTCCCACTAGCTAGCTATTTTACATTTGTAGTGTATATAACTCCATGCCACTCTCTAACTTCGTCCCAGCTTATCTTTCCCCTCCCTGTGTCCTCAAGTCCATTCTCTATGTCTTAGTCTTTATTCCTGTCCTGCCCCTAGGTTCTTCAGAACCTTTTTTTTTTCTAGATTCCATATATGTGTGTTAGCATATGTGATTTGTTTTTCTCTTTCTGACTTACTTCACTGTATATGACAGACTCTAGGTCTATCCACCTCAATACAAATAGCTCAATTTCGTTTCTTTTTATGACTGAGTAATATTCCATTATATATATGTGCCACATCTTCTTTATCCATTCACCTGTCATTGGACACTTAGATTGCTTCAATGTCCTGGCTATTGTAAATAGAGCTGCAATGAACATTGTGGTACATGACTCTTTTTGAATTATGGTTTTCTCAGGGTATGTGCCCAGTAGTGGGATTGCTGGGTCATATGTTACTTCTATTTTTAGTTTTCTAAAGAACCTCCATAGTGTTCTCCATAGTGGCTGTATCAATTTACATTCCCACCAACAGTGGAAGAGGGTTCCCTTTTCTCCACACCCTCTCCACCATTTATTCTTTGTAGAAATTTTGAGAGTGGCCATTCTGAATGGTGTGAGGCGATACCTCACTGTCCTTTTTTTTTTCTTTTTTTTTTTGCGGTACGTGGGCCTCTCACTGTTGTGGCCTCTCCCATTGCGGAGCACAGGGTCCGGATGCGCAGGCTCAGCGGCCATGGCTCATGGGCCTAGCCACTCCGTGGCATGTGGGATCTTCCCGGACCGGGCCATAAACCCGTGTCCCCTGCATCGGCAGGCAGCCTCTCAACCACTGCGCCACCAGGGAGGCCCCTCACTGTACTTTTGATTTGCATTTCTCTAACGATTAGTGATGTTGAGCATCCTTTCATGTGTTTGTTGGCAATCTGTATATCTTCTTTGGAGAAATGTCTATTTAGGTCTTCTAACCAATTTTGGACTGGGTTGATTTTGTGATATTGAACTGCATGTGCTCTTTGTATATTTCAGAGGTTAATTCTTTGTCAGTTGCTTCGTTTGTGAATACTTTCACCCATTCTGAGGGTTGTCTTTTCGTCTTGTTTATGGCTTGCTGTGCTGTGAAAAAGCTTTTAATTTGGTCCAATTGGTTTATTTCTGTTTTAATTCTCATTACTCTAGGAGGGGGTCAAAAAGGATCTTTCTGTGATTTATGTCATAGACTGTTCTGCCTATGTTTTCCTCTAAGAGTTTGATGGTGTCTGGCCTTACATTTAGGTCTTTAATCCCTTTTGAGTATATTTTTGTGTATGGTGTTAGGGAGTGTTCTAATTTCATTCTTTTCCATGTAACTTTCCAGTTTTCCCAGCACCATTTATTGAAGAGGCTGTCTTTTCTCCACTGTATATTCTTGCCTCCTTTATCAAAGATAAGGTGAACATATGTGCGTGGGTTTATCTCTGGGCTTTCTATCCTGTTCCATTGATCTATATTTCTGTTTTTGTGCCAGTACCATACTGTCTTGATTATTGTAGCTTTGTAGTATAGTCTGAAGTCAGGGAGCCTGATTCCTCCAGCTCCATTTTTCTTTCTCAAGATTGCTTTGGCTATTCGGGGTCTTTTGTGTTTCCATACAGATTGTAGAATTTATTGTTCTAGTTTTGTGAAAAATGCCATTGGTATTTTGATAGGGATTGCATTGAATCTGTAGAATCCTTTGGGTAGTAGAGTCATTTTCACAGTGTTGATTCTTCCCATCCAAGAACATGGTATATCTCTCCATCTGTTTGTATCATCTTTAATTTCTTTCATCAGTATCATAGTTTTCTGCATACAGGGCTTTTGTCTCCTTGGGTAGGTTTATTCCTAGGTATTTTATTCTTTTTGTTGCAATGGTAAATGGGAGCGTTTCCTTAATTTCTCTTTCATATTTTTCGTCGTTAGTGTTTAGGAATGCAAGAGATTTCTGTGCATTAATTGTGTATCCTGCTACTTTACCAAATTCATTGATTAGCTCTAGTAGTTTTCTGGTAGCATCTTAGGGTTCTCAATGTATAGTATCATGTTATCTGCAAACAGTGACAGTTTTACTTCTTCTTTTCTGATTTAGATTCCTTTTATTTCTTTTTCTTTGAGTGCCATGACTAAAACCTCCATAACTATGTTGAATACTAGTGGTAAGAGTGGGCAACCTTGTTTTGTTCCTGATCTTAGAGGCAATGGTTTCAGTTTTTCACCATTGAGAACAATGTTGGCTGTCTGTTGGTCATATATGGCCTTGATTATGTGAGGTGAGTTCCCTCTATGCCTACTTTAGAGAGTTTTTATCATAAATGGGTCTTGAATTTTGTCAAAAGCTTTTTCTGCATCTATTGATATTATCATATGGTTTTTATCCTTCAATTTGTTAATATGGTGTATCACTTTGATTGATTTGTGTATATTAAAGAATCCTTGCATTTCTGGGATAAACCCCACTTGATCATGGAGTATGATCCTTTTAATGTGCTGTTGGATTCTGTTTGCTAGTATTTTGTCGAGGATTTTTGCATCTATGTTCATCAGTGACATTGGCCTGTAGTTTTCTTTTTTTGTGACATCTTTGTCTGGTTTTGGTACCAGGGTGATGGTGGCCTCATAGAATGAATTCCTCCCTCTGCTATATTTTGGAAGAGTTTGAGAAGGATAGGTGTTAGCTCTTCTCTAAACATTTGATAGAATTCACCTGTGAAGCCATCTGATCCTGGCCTTTTGTTTGCTGGAAGATTTTTAATTACAGTTTCAATTTCAGTGCTTGTCATTGGTCTGTTTATATTTTCTATTTCTTCCTGGTTCAGTCTCGAAAGGTTTTGCTTTTCTATGAATTTGCCCATTTCTTCCAGGTTGTCCATTTTATTGACATATAATTTCTTACAGTAATCTCTCATGATCCTTTGTATTTCCACAACGTCAATTGTTACTTCTCCTTTTTCATTTCTAATTCAGTTGATTTGAGTCTTCTCGCTTTTTTTCCTGATGAGTCTGGCTAATGGTTTATCAATTTTGTGTATCTTTTTAAAGAACCACCTTTTAGTTTTATTGATCTTTGCTATTGTTTTCTTCATTCCTTTTTCATTTATTTCTGATCTGATCTTTGTGATTTCTTTCCTTCTGCTAACTTTGGGGATTTTTTTTGTTCTTCTTTTTGTAATTGCTTTAGGTGTGAGGTTAGTTTGTTTATTTGAGATGTTTCTTGTTTCTTGAGGTAGGATTGTATTGCTATAAACTTCCCTCTTAGAACTGGTTTTCCTGCATCCCACAGGTTTTGGGTCATCGTGTTTTCATTGTCACTTGTTTCTAGGTATTTTTTGATTTCCTCTTTGATTTCTTCAGTAATCTCTTGGTTATTTAGTAGTGCATTGTTTAGCCTCCACGTGTTTGTATTTTTTACATATTTTTCCTGTAATTGATATCTAGTCTCATAGCGTTGTGGTCAGAAAACATACTTGGTATGATTTCAGTTTTCTTAAATTTACTTTGCTTGATTTGTCACCCAAGATATGATCTATCCTGGAGAATGTTCCATGAGCACTTGAGAAGAAAGTGTATTCTGTTGTTTTTGGATAGAATGTCCTATAAATATCAATTAAGTCCATCTTGTGTAATATTTCATTTAAAGCTTGTATTTACTTATTCATTTTCATTTTGGATGATCTGTCCCTTGGTGAAAGTGGGGTGCTAAAGTCCCCTACTATGATTGTGTTACTTTCGATTTCCCCTTTTATGGTTGTGATCATTTGCCTTATGTATTGAGGTGCTCCTATGTTGGGTGCATAAATATTTACAATTGTTATATCTTCTTCTTGGAAATATCCCTTGATCATTATGTAGTGTCCTTTTTTGTCTTTTGTAATAGTCTTCATTTTAAAGTCTATTTTGTGATATGAGAATTGCTACTCCAGCTTTCTTTTGATTTCCATTTTCATGGATTATCTTTTTCCATCCCTTCACTTTCAGTCTGTAAGTGTCCCTCGGTCTGAAGTGGGTCTCTTGTAGACAGCATATATATGGGTCTTGTTCTTGTATCCTTTCAGCCAGTCTATGTCTTTTGGTTGCAGCATTTGATCCATTTATATTTAAGTAAATTATCAATATGTATATTCCTATTACGATTTACTTAACTGTTTTGAGTTTGTTATTGTAGGTCTTTTCCATGTGTTTCCTGCCTAGGTTAGTTTGTTTAGCATTTGTTTTAATGCTGGTTTGGTGGTGCTGAATTCTCTTAAATTTTGCTTGTTTGTAAAGGTTTTAGTTTCTCCATCGCATCTAATGAGATCTTTGCTGGGTAGAATAATCTTTCTTTTAGGTTTTTCCCTTTCATCACTTTAAATATGTCCTGCTACTCCCTTCTGGCTTACAGAGTTTCTGATGAAAGATCAGCTGTTAACCTTATGGGGATTCCCTTGTATGTTATTTGTTTGTTTTCCCTTACTGCTTTTAATATTTTTTCTTTGTATTTAATTTTTGATAGTTTGATTAATATGTGTCTTGGCATGTTTCTCCTTGGATTTATACTGTATGGGACTCTGCGCTTCCTGGATTTGATTGACTTTCCTTTCCCATTTTAGGGAAGTTTTCAACTATAATCTCTGCAAATATTTTCTCAGACCCTTTCTTTTTCTCTTCTTCTTCTGGGACCCCTATAATTTGACTCTTGGTGCGTTTAATATTGTCCCAGAAGTCTCTGAGATTTTCCTCCATTCTTTTCATTCTTTATTCTTTTTCTGCTCTGCAGTAGATATTTCCACTATTTTATCTTCCAGGTCACTTATCCGTTCTTCTGCCTCAGTTATTCTGCTATTGGTTCCTTCTAGAGAATTTTTAATTTCATGTACTGTGTTGTTCATCGTTGTTTGCTTGCTCTTTAGTTCTTCTAGTTCCTTGTTAAACATTTCTTGTATTTTCTCCATTCTGTTTCCATGCTTTTGGATCATCTTTACCATCATTACTCTGAATTCTTTTTCAGGTAGGTTGCCTATTTCCTCTTCATTTATTTGGTCTGGTGGGTTTTTACCTTGCTCCTTCATCTACTGCATAGTGCTCTGTCTTTTCATCTTGTTATCTTACTGTGGTAGGTTTCTCCTTTTTGCAGGCTGCAGGTTGGTAGCTCCCATTGTTTTTGTTGTCTGCTCCCAGTGGGTGAGCTTGGTTCAGTGGCTTGTGTAGGCTTCATGGTGGAGGGAACTGGTGCCTGTGTTCTGGTGGGTGGGCCTGGATCTTCTCTTTCTGGTGGGCAGGGCCACATCTGGTGGTGTGTTTTGGGGTGCCTGTGTACTTGATCTGATTTTAGGCATCCTCTCTGCTACTGGGTGGGGTTGTGTTCCTGTCGTGCTAGCTGTTTAACATGGGGTGTCCAGCACTGGAACTTGTTGGCCATTGGGTGGAGCTGCATCTTAGAGCTGTGACGGATATCTCTGGGAGAGCTCTTACCAACTGATATTACTTGGGGCTGGGAGGTCTCTGGTCGTCCAGTGTCCTGAACTTGGCTCTCCCACCTTGGAGGGTCAGGCCTGATACCAGGCCAGAGCACCAGGACCCTGTCAGCCACATGGCTCCAAAGAAAAGGGAGAATAAAAGAAAGAATATTAAATAAATAAATAAATTATTAAAATTTGAAAAAATAATAAAAAATGAAGAGAGCAACCAAACCAGTAAACAAATCCACTGGTGATAACAAGTGCTAAAAACTAAACTAATATAAACATAACAATCAGAAACAAATCAGTCACAGACAGCAAAGCCTCAGTCTACAGTTGCTCTCAAAGTCCACCGCCTCAATTTTGGGATGTTTCGTTGTCTATTCAGGTATTCCACAGATGGTGGGTACATCAAGTTGATAGTGGGGATTTAATCTGCTGCTCCTGAGGCTGCTGGGAGAGACTGCCCTTTCTCTTCTTTGTTCACACAGCTCCTGGGGTTCAGCTTTGGTTTTGGCCCCACCTCTGCGTGTAGGTTGTCCTCAGGTGTCTGTTCCCCGCCCAGACAGGAAGGGGTTAAAGCAGTGGCTGATTAGGGTGCTCTTGCTCACTGAGGCCATGGGAAGGGAGAGGTACAGTAGTCATAACTGCAATGCGGGGCGAGCAGTGGCCGAGGCCAGTGTGACGTTTCAACAGCCTGAGGCATGCCGTGTGTTCTCCTGGGGAACTTGTCACTGGATCATGGGACCCTGGCAGTGGCAGCTGCACAGGCTCCCGGGTGGGGGGGTGGTGCTGTGGGTAATGACCTGTGGTTGCATACTTGATTCTTGGTGGCAGCAGCAGCAGCATTACCATTTCATGTCTGTCTCTGGGGTCTGAGCTGATAGCTGTGGCTCACGCCTGTCTCTGGAGCTCGCTTAGGCGGTGCTCTGCCTTCTTTGGGCACATGGGGAAGGAATCCCTTCTCCTCACGCACACTGAAACAGTGGTGTCTTGCCTTTTCAGCAGGTCCAGACTTTTTCCCGGACTCCCTACTGGCTAGCTGTGGTGCACTAGCCCCCCTCAGGCTGTCTTCACGCAGCCAACCCCAGTCCTCTCCCTGAAATCTGACCTGTGAAGCCTGAGCCTCAGCTCTCAGGCCCCACCTGCCCCAACAGGTGAACAGACAAGCCTCTCAGGCTGGTGAGTGCTGGTTGGCACCAATCCTCTGTGCAGT
This sequence comes from Orcinus orca, assembly GCF_937001465.1. Classification (NCBI taxonomy): domain Eukaryota; kingdom Metazoa; phylum Chordata; class Mammalia; order Artiodactyla; family Delphinidae; genus Orcinus; species Orcinus orca. The sequence goes on along the minus strand of NC_064580.1, from coordinate 99,655,469 downwards.
AATCTTTCTGCTTTGCCCTCTGCACCCCTGTTGCTGTGCTCTCCTCCATGGCTCTGAAGCTTCCCCCTCCCCCGCCTAACCCCCATCTCCATCAGTGAAGGGGCTTCCTAGTGTGTGGAAACTTTTCCTCCTTCACAGCTCCCTCCCAGACATGCAGGTCCCATTCCTATTCTTTTATCTCTGTTTTTTCTTTTGCCCTACCCAGGTACATGGGGATTTTCTTGCCTTTTGGGAAGTCTAAGGTCTTCTGCCAGCATTCAGTAGGTGTTATGTAGGAGTTATTCCACATGTAGATGTATTTTTGATGTATTGGTGGGGAGGAAGGTGATCTCTACGTCTTCTCCTCTGCCATCTTGAAAGTCCCTAGATTAAGATTCTTGAAACATCACTTTGACCTCCAACCAATCAGAAGAAGGTCCACAAGCTGATCATGTACACTGCAACCCTCATCCCTTATATTGCCTTTAAAAACCCTTCCTTGGAAGCCATCAAGGAGTTTGGGTTTTTAGAGTATTTGCTGCCCATTCACCTTGCTTGGTGCCCTGCAATAACTGCTGTACTTTCCTTCACCACAACTCAGTGTCAGTAGACAGGCTTTGCTGAGTGTTAGGCGAGTGAACCTGAGTTCAGTTTGGTAACAATTATATTATTAAATGGTCATCTAAAGGAGAAGAAACTCCTGTGTAAGGAGTTTGACGAAACTGAGACATACGTGTACACACACACACACACACACAGTGGAACAAAATGGATTTACAGATATCTTGTGTCTACACTAATGAGAGTAATTAAAATTTAGATTGCTTACTATTGTGGGTGAAGCACTATGCTAAGCTCCATACATAATCACTAACTCTCCAAACTGCCTTTTAATACAGATTTTAAAAATTATCTATTTTTTTTTCACATGAGGAGACTGAGACTTATCAAGTAGAACTTGGCCAAGGTTGTAGATATATTAAGTATCAGAGCAAAATCCACCTCCAGATTTCTTAAAGTCCAAATGACTGGACACACTATAGGTGTCTGAAAAATCAAGTAATATAATATTTCTCAATTCAATGTTAATCACTTTATTTCCTTCCAGTGTAAGTTTTTTTGGTTGGATAATTTTTTAATAAAATGAGGTGCACACCACTGCTATTAAGAATAGCATATGCGCAAAAGAAAACCACCCTTTTCGCTAAGGGCTGGAGAAGGAAGAAAAAGCATGAGAAATGGGAAACGTGGGGTGCGGGTGGGAGAGAGTACAGTCTTAGTTGTAAACAAGTGAAAAAGATCTAAAAGTTGTGGGCGGACTCAGTGCCTGTGGCAGGATCACAAAGCACCCAGCCAACCCCACTGTCAATGACCCTCAAGATTGAGGGCCCATAAATGACGTGTGTACAGATTTCTTTAATCCTAGGCTTAACATTCTCCAATCCAGTGGTGCACTGACACACACCTTCCCCAAACATGCTGGCACATGGGCCCAGCTGACCCGGGTCCAGCAGCCCAGCCAGGCAGGGGCACACAGAGGGCAGCATCTTCGGGAGGAAGGTCAGTTGTGCTGGGGAACCTGCGCAGGAGGGGCCCTGAGTCTCAGACCCTTTGGAGGCACCGCCCAAGACACCTCAGGGCGTGCATGATCTCCAGGTAGACCATACCTGACCTTCAGCTCTGAAGACACATACATAAATGGGCATAAATAAAACCCTCCAAAATCTACACTGAAGTCTAACGGAGACGTGGCTCGCACAGCAGTTCTGATAAAGGCACCGCCATGCAAGGCCTTCAACTCTGACCTCACTCTGACCGCAGCGGTGCATATGGGCAAGGCTCACACCCGAATCTAAAGTGGAAATCACCATGCGTGGACACTGCAGACTCAGGGCAGTGACGCTTGTTGGAAAAAGAACAGTGTTTGTTAAACCTTAAAATAAATGAAATACACCAACTGCGACTGTTTAGGTTATAAAAGTTTCTAATGTAGCAGCAGAGGATATTTATAGACAAAATATATTATTTTTAAGAAAATAGCTAAAAAATCTAAAGTGATAAAATTATAAAATTTTAAAAATATATCTTAAGACAAAATATTGCCCAAAACGTATAAAACTTAATTTTAGAAAATTCACCTATCTAAAGTTTGATGAGGCTGGATGAGGAAGGGGGCTGGCATCCTCTGGTGGGGCTGTAGCAGGACACAGACAAGGGCCCAGGGCGGGCGCGATGACTGGCCTGCGGAAAAGCCTCCCAGCCAGGAGGGAGGGAGAGAGGGGAGCGGGCCAGATGCTGTTCTGGGTCATTCTCCTAATGGCAGACAAACCAGAGGCCAGCCCCGGCTGCAGGGTAGTGGGCACCCACACCCCCAGTGTGCCGGCTGTTTTCATCGGCCTCACAAACACATCTGCTATGTGCCCCAGTCACAGCTCAGGTCTCCACCAGGATATCCACCACATGGTCCAGCCCGTCCTGGCTCAACTTGGCACCGCCCAGCATGCCAGTCAGCACAGCGTCCAGGTCGTAGTAGGAGCCATCCACGTCGGAATACAGTTCCTCTAACGCACCGGGGCTTTGACTCTCCAGTGTTTCAAATATCTGATCGAGCGACTTATGAAAGCTTCCTCTGTTTTCTCGAGGACCATCCCTGCCCCATTCTAGTATATAGAAATGCCACCTGGAGAGCCTCTGGGAGCCTGTACCGCTGGGACCACTTGGAACTCAGAGACCAGGTCTCCGGGGTCAGGGGCCGGGTGAACCCCCTCTCACACGCAGCAGCACAGGATCTCCGTGGATACTAGGAGGTCGCGCGACGCCCACCCTGCGGTCTGGGGCACCGGCATGCACCATCTCCCATCCTGGGTCATCTCCTCTTGAATCTGCTGGTCCGTGTTGGTGATGAGAAGTGAATGGCACAGGTTGGGCTCCACCAGCATGTGGCACAACTGGAGCTTGACCAGTGACATGTCCAGGAGCGACTGGCGCTGCAGGCTGTAGGCAGGCGCGGCCTCCTTGTCCACCGCACACTTCCTCTTCAGCCCTCGAGCAAACATTGTGCCATCTATGGAAGGGAGCAGCCCATGGGCAGTGCCTGGTCACCCAGAGGCTGTGTCGGTGGGCGGGGTCATGATGATCTCAGAAGGTGACCTGTGAGGGTTCCCCCTCCTCAGACATCTGGCAGCCAGCATCCACTCTGCTTGTGGCACCACTGCCGAGGGAGGGCCTGCTGGGCGGGGCCACCGGGAGGGGCAGGGCCACTGGGGAGGGGCCGGGCCACTGGGGAGGGGCCTCCAGCATAATTTTTTTTTAACATCTTTATTGGGGTATAATTGCTTTACAATGGTGTGTTAGTTTCTGCTTTATAACAAAGTGAATCAGTTATACATATACATATGTTCCCATATCTCTTCCCTCTTGCGTCTCCCTCCCTCCCACCCTCCCTATCCCACCCCTCCAGGCGGTCACAAAGCACCGAGCCGATATCCCTGTGCCATGCGGCTGCTTCCCACTAGCTATCTACCTTACGTTTGTTAGTGTATATATGTCCATGACTCTCTCTCGCCCTGTCACAGCTCACCCTTTCCCCTCCCCATATCCTCAAGTCCGTTCTCCAGTAGGTCTGTGTCTTTATTCCTGTGTTACCACTAGGTTCTTCATGACATTTTTTTTCTTAAATTCCATATATATGTGTTAGCATACGGTATTTGTCTTTTTCTTTCTGACTTACTTCACTCTGTATGACAAACTCTAGGTATATCCACCTCATTACAAATAGCTCAATTTCGTTTCTTTTTATGGCTGAGTAATAGTCCATTGTATATATGTGCCACATCTTCTTTATCCATTCGTCCAATGATGGGCACTTAGGTTGTTTCCATCTCTGGGCTATTGTAAATAGAGCTGCAATGAACATTTTGGTACATGATTCTTTTTGAATTTTGGTTTTCTCAGGGTATAGGCCCAGTAGTGGAATTGCTGGTTCATATGGTAGTTCTATTTGTAGTTTTTTAAGGAACCTCCATACTGTTCTCCATAATGGCTGAACCAATTCACATTCCCACCAGCAGTGCAAGAGTGTTCCCTTTTCTCCACACCCTCTCCAGCATTTATTGTTTCTAGATTTTTTGATGATGGCCATTCTGACTGGTGTGAGATGATATCTCATTGTAGTTTTGATTTGCATTTCTCTAATGATTAATGATGTTGAGAATTCTTTCATGTGTTTGTTGGCAGTCTGTATATCTTCTTTGGAGAAATGTCTATTTAGGTCTTCTGCCCATGTTTGGATTGGGTTGTTTGTTTTTTTGTTATTGAGCTGCATGAGCTGCTTGTAAATTTTGGAGATTAATCCTTTGTCAGTTGCTTAATTTGCAAATATTTTCTCCCATTCTGAGTGTTGTCTTTTGGTCTTGTTTATGGTTTCCTTTGCTGTGCAAAAGCTTTGAAGTTTCATTAGGTCACATTTGTTTGTTTTTATTTCCATTTCTCTAGGAGGTGGGTCAGAAAGGATCTTGCTGTGATTTATGTCATAGAGTGTTCTGCCTGTGTTTTCCTCTAAGAGTTTTACAGTGTCTGGCCTTACATTTAGATCTTTAATCCATTTTGAGTTTATTTTTGTGTATGGTGTTAGGGAGTGATCTAATCTCATACTTTTACATGTACCTGTCCAGTTTTCCCAGCACCACTTATTGAAGAGGCTGTCCTTTCTCCACTGTACATTCCTGCCACCTTTATCAAAGATAAGGTGTCCATATGTGTGTGGTTTTATCTCTGGACTTTCTATCCTGTTCCATTGATCTATCTTTCTGTTTTTGTGCCAGTACCATACTGTCTTGATTACTGTAGCTTTGTAGTATAGTCTGAAGTCAGGGAGCCTGATTCCTCCAGCTCCGTTTTTCGTTCTCAAGATTGTTTTGGCTGTTCGGGGTCTTTTGTGTTTCCATACAAATTGTGAAATTTTTTGTTCTAGTTCTGTGAAAAATGCCAGTGGTAGTTTGATAGGGATTGCATTGAATATGTAGATTGCTTTGGGTAGTAGAGTCATTTTCACAATGTTGATTCTTCCAATCCAAGAACATGGTATATCTCTCCATCTATTTGTATCATCTTTAATTCTTTCATCAGTGTCTTATAATTTTCTGCGTATAGGTCTTTTGTCTCCTTAGGTAGGTTTATTCCTAGATATTTTATTCTTTTTGTTGCAGTGGTAAATGGGAGTGTTTTCTTGATTTCACTTTCAGATTTTTCATCATTAGTATATAGAAATGCCAGAGATTTTTGTGCATTAATTTTGTATCCTGCTACTTTACCAAATTCATTGATTAGCTCTAGTAGTTCAGTATAATTTTTAAAAGTATCTTTTAAGTGTAAACATCTTGATAGGGGAAAAAATCCTATTAAGACAAAACCAATTAAAACATTTCCTACCTTACAGGATGAATCTCAGGCATAAGTGAAAATTGAATAGATTTTCACTAAGAGTCCAGAATCCTGTCATCAATAGAAAAGCTTTTGATGAATCTGTGCCAAAATCTGATCTTGACTTCTATTGTAAAATGATAGGTCATTTTCAATTAATACTGTTCAGTATATTTTCTCTGTTATACTTTAAAAATGTATGGTAATGATGCTATTTGTATATCCAGAACTTGTATACTTGTATTCTTCCAGCTAAGTATAAAAAAAGTCAGCTATCTCCCAGATAGTCTGGTCACCCTGGCCTTATGAAACAAAACAAATAAACAGAAACACTGCTGCAATTATCAAGAAGAAATAAATTAAAGGATAATTAACTAAAGCCCTTGATTAGAGCAAAATTTAAATAGTAAAAATAACTGAATCTAAAAATGAGCAAATAATATTAAGGTATTGAAGCCAGCTTTATAATCTTTATCTGGCCTCTGAAACGGAACTCAGTTTCTGATGTGAGTGTGGCTGTTTTTAAATATACATATATTTTCATATGTCCACAAAGGATTTTACTAAATTCTAGTTTGATGCAACAATTTAGTTGTTTAACCTTGAGCAAATCACTTAACCTTTCTGAGTCTAAATCTCCTAATCTGTAAAATTAGAGATAATAATAATAACTGCTTCTTTAGATTTTGCTATGAAGATTAAAATGCAGAGGGATGCAAAGTGCCAAGTAGAGTCAGTGCCTGGCACATATATAAACATTGCTCATTAGTTGTTTGTTTTGAGCAACAGAATCAGATTCAACAATGGTAGTCAGTGTAGCTGTTTAACCTTTACTTACATAGCATTAACAAGTACTTTAAGTGAAAAAAGATATGATTTAGTGAATGATATATGTAGACTAATTGTGCATTTGATTATATTCCCTTGTGCAGAGGATGTGTGGAGTCAAAGTAGCCATCTTCCTTTTTGTAAAAACACTTTTATTGACATCAAAATAAGTTTATGAATATATGATTGGAGTCAGTGCTCTGACTCCAATCATATATTCATAAACTTATTTTGATGTCAATAAAAGTGTTTTTAGAGACAAATGAAAGCTTATAATTGACTCATTTGACTTGTCTCCTGAACAGTAAATTATAATATATTATATGCTATCTGGTTAAAATGTCTAAGGAATAATTATAATGAAGTAGTAATGATATGTAAAACAAATCTGATAATTTTAAGATATATAAAATACTTTAAATGAAATGGATTTTATATATTGAATAAGACAATAAACAAGCTATTATTTGTTACCTAATGACTACATAATAGGGAGGCAGTGTATAGTGAAGTGTTCTGGAAAAAAATCCAGAACATTTTGAGTGTCAAATATGAATCTAGTTCACCACTTACTAGCTGAGTGATCTTGGGCAAGTTTTTAAATCCATAGGTCCCTGACTTTTATGAAATGAAAATCACTTTTCATTCATACATTTAACAAATACTGAGAACCACCATATGACATACACTGCAGAGAAAAGGTGGGTAAAATGGACAAAGCATATATAGATACAGAGATATATAAATATCTACCTATCATATATCTATCTAATCTATCTCATACCTTCCTCGAAAAGTTTTTAGCACAATGTTTGGCACTTGTTTTGTTTAAGAAATGGTTTTATATTAAACTATCTGCTACGAATTAAAAGTTTTGCAAATCTCCAGGGCCAGTTCTGTGTAAAGAGGTTGAAATGGTCTGTTCGCATTAAGTACATAACAATAAAGCATGCCCCAATCAGTGGTGGGGAACTCTGAATCATTTATTTTCAGCACATAAAAGTGAAAAAAGTTGCACTGCATATATTCTGCTGCTGCTTATTCCAAGGTGGCAACCCCCAAAGCATTTGAATCAGTCACATCATTACCATGTACTTTGTAGAGGAGCTTGAATATGGAACTATACCTACTAACCACCAACCTCTCAATTGCTGCAGTCCTTTTTTTTTTAATGGAATGACAAGAACATTTGACGAAAATTCCAGGAAGAGCAGAATGATAGTTATTTTAAGTATATTTTCTTCCTAACTATACTGTGGTATCATTCTATTAGATTGATTAAGGTGCTGTTTCTTCAAAAACAAGTTTTCTATTTGAGAAAATGGGGTATTTGTTAATTTATCCCTGATATCTGATTAATATATCTATGCATATTATATGTAAGTAATATGTATGTTATCTACCTATCCTGATGGTATAATGGGAAGCAAATCAAATCCAGCCTGTGGTTAACTGAGATCTGAAGAATAAGTGTTCAGCATTTGAGTTGGAGGAGGGAGAGAGGCAAAAGGAGACAGCAACTTGTGCAAAGGTACTGTTGTTCACCATGGCTAGAGTATTGAGAGGGCGGAGGAAGACTAGCAAGACATGAAATATAGAGAGGTAGGCAGGGCCAAATCATGCACAGCCCTGTATGGGGAGCCACTGAAGGGTTTTAGGTGGGGCATGGCATGATGTAAATTTCACGTCCTCTCTCTCCTCTTCTATCAGAATGGTTTTACTTTCAAATATGTTAAGCCTTTTTGTGGAACCATTTTTTTCACTGTTATCAGTATTATCTCTGTCAACCACAAAATGGACATTTTCTCCTTTGTCCTCTAGTGTTCCTTTGCACACTTGATTCTGAAGCCTATGTGACATAACTTACTTTTGATAAGCATCAGTAGTTATTAAATCCTATGGTTACTGATAAACAGTAATTTTCTTAGCTATGAAAACATATTGACCTTTTTATTCCTTTCCTCACCATGTACCAGGGTGTTAAAGGATGTACCCAAGGTGCAAAAGGCTTTTTAGGAAAAGCACCCTCATGCAGAATTAAGAAACGAACACCTTAATAAACAATTTTCTTTAATGCTGCCAATTCCTTTTCATCTGTTGCTTTTTAAACTAAATTGACCATTTTATGTATATCTCTTTCTATTTCAGCAAAAAAAAATTATATAGTGATTTCTAGAGTTTCTGCCTCTATCCTACCCTTCTAGTTCTTTTTCCTTCTTGAAGCTGTGAAGAATACTCTCTTGTTCTCTACAACCGAGTGATCACTTGTTTTGTGTGACTCTTCTCTGTGTTGATCAAGCTACATCCTTCCTCTGTACCACTCTAAAGCCGTCTCCTCTTCCCTTCCAATGGCAGGAATCTTCCCCACTAGGATCAACTCAAAATTTTTCTATCCATTCTTTGCTGAGAGTGAAAGCTTTTATCCAATACTTAAAGTTGAGTCAACAGGAGACATAGATATACATACCGCACTTGCTATATTTTCCTCTGATAACATTTTCTTATCCTGTATTATCTTCATTTTTAAGATCATTTTTTAGATGGTTTTGATTTGCTCAAATTTAATTTGCTGTTTTCTTTATATAGTTTTGTTAGCTTATAGTAAATGAAGGTATGTGGTAGCTTGATGGGGAATAAAAGTAGGAAAAGAGGTTGGTATCAATACACATGCAGGAGGAAGGAGATATCCACTGACAGTAGTATATTCAATGTTTTAAAAGTTGTAATGTCAGGAAGAGTACCACCTTAATTCTGAAGTAATAGGATTGGATTGGCAGAGAAAGGAATTTTCATAAATCCCCTTTTTGCACTATCCTTCTGGAGCCTTTCCCTTCAATGAGCCTCATTCACTTTCCCTTTATCTTATTCCCTTAAATCTCTACTGGGTTACTAAAATAGGATACTCTTGGAACTGACGTAGTAATGCCTGATAATGTGTAATAGATTGAACAACTCCCTGATAACGTGTCCATTTTGAGCAATTTCATCAACGTGTTACCTTACAAGGGATGAATAAAGGGAAAAATGTAGGTTAGTGGCAAAAGTATTTATAGTCAAAACAGCCTTTCAGGTGCCTTACAATTTCTAGCATGTATCACGACATGCATGAGTAGCAGGCTGGATTTTATGTATTCTTTGTCCATAGGAAAAAGGAAAAGAAAAAGTTGGACTTATTTGCATAAATCAAATAGGATGGTAAAGATGAAAATCATCTTTAAGGAAGGAAGAACATAAAAAGCTTTCAAAATAAGAGGTAGAAAATAATAGATAGTTAATAGGAAATAGGTAAATCTTCAGCTAGCAGTAGTTAGTTTCTAGTGTTTAGCCAAGAGGCAGAACATTAAAATTTACAGTGGAAAACCATCGATTCTTTTCAGTGAAAAACTAATCCACACAATAATAATTTTCTGTGTATGTTTAAATTTAAATCTTCCCAATGTTTACATTAAATGCATATTTTAAAACTACATAATTAACACATATTTTAATTTCGTTTTATCTGGGAAATGTACTAAAGCTCTAGAAAATGAAATGAGAAGTAGATCAACATCACAAAAGAACTAGTTCTCAAAGTATGGTTTGGAAGTTTGACTTTATACATAGGGGAACATACTATTTTGTACTCAAAAGTTATATTAAGCAAAACGTATGAAAATGCATACAAGAAAGCAATTCAGGGAATTCTCATTTATAACCCCATCTTCCTCAAGTTAATTCCCAAATAAAGAGTTCAAAATTAAGGTTTTTCTTAAGTGTTAATAATCTGGTAGGTGAACCTCAGGATAACTTGGCAAACTTGCATTGTAGGTCTGTTCTAAATGCAATGAGGCATTGTGTGTCAAATGTGATCTAGTTCTGTCTCTTCTGCTTCTCCATAAGGTCTGATAGGAAAAAGGTCCCTGGGGGAGTAAAGCAAAATTGCTTCAGGAAGGTGCTGCTAGTGTTATTTTAACTTAAAGCTATGGCCAAGCTGTAGAAAAAGATAAGTGAGGGTATCAAATAGAAAGCAAGATGAGGGTAGCAAGAGAAACAGAGAAGAGGAGTGAGACTTGGAGGGAGATGATCTACCTATCTATGGATCTATCTACCAATCAAGATATTCCCTGTCATCATCAAGCCGACTTCCCAGAACTTCAGAACCTACATATGCTGGGGACTCTGCCCTTTCTCCTACTGAGCCAAACAGCTTCTTTACCTCTACATTTTTTCTGAAGCCTACCCACCTAGACATCTGGTTGTCCCAGTTCCCACATTCACTTTATGGTAACCTTACTGTGAAGCTTTGCACCTGCCCTTCCAGACCCATAATGTCCTCTGCTCCTGCTACTTTGAAAGGTCCAGTATGTTATTTGAAGAAGGGACTCAGCATTTTGGTTTTTCAAAGGGCAAAGATTTTTAAAAAATTGACAAGGCCCTGCACCTTTTAAGGTGATCAGCATATAAACTAAAATTTGTTCTCATTACTTTACACACTTGCCAAGCTTTCAACGTTTTAAAAGAAAAAAATTAAAATTAACTTTGAAGGTTTTTGGAAATATCTGCTCCTGAGCTAATGCTGAAAAAGAATGAAATAACTACAAGTATCTAAAAATTAATATTGAGAAAGTTTGGCAATATTTTAAAGAAGTATTAAAATAAGTCTCCTACAGTGTAGATCTATAGAAATATGTGACAGGATTTGAAGCAGCTTAGCAGGGACTAATATACTCATATTAAACTCTTTAGTTAGAACTTTTTTGCTTTTGCAAATCAGCTTAATTGCCATAGGAAAGAAGCAAAAAAAATCACAACTTATGTATCAAAAGTACTTAATTTACATGGTCAAACAAGGACACCATTTGTGTAATAGCTCCACTCTCTAAGAAACTAGAGGATTTCCTCTAAATTTACTATGAATTCAACAAGGCAATGTGGCCAGGTTTTGTTGCATAGATAATCCATTTTCTTAAAAGATGGATGGAAAAAAGAAACTAACAACCTTTGGGGAAATCTTGTGCTGAGTAAATATCTCTCCCATACTTCTCCCATAAATAAGTTCTCACTGATAGTGGATAAAATCTGTTGTATTTGGGAAGGAGATAAGCACTACTTTTTATTACATGTAAGTATTTTAGCAGTACAAATGAGAGTACAGTGATTCAACTATTTATATACTTGGGGTAGGTTTAAGGTTGTTGGACTTGTCAAATAGAAATATAGGAGGACCAATTAAATTTCAGTTTCAGAATAAGCAACAATTTTTAGTGTATATCCCAAACACTGCATGGGATATACTTATACTGATATTTTTTTTCATTTTTTATCTGAAATCCAAATTACTGGGCAGCCTGTATTTTATCTGGCAAACCTACATAGGTTTCTCCAAAGGCTAAAATATTTATTACCTACATGTACATTTCTTCAAATAAATCTAGTTGATTTATTCATGAGCTCCTTAGCTTTTTATTCCTCTGCATGTGATTTTCTTCCTGCTGGATGGGCTGAGATTTCTTTACCTAAAATCGGAATTCTCTGGGCCCAATGATAGAAATTAGGTCTATGCTAGAATATGCATGGTTTGGGGTTACCTGCCATATATATATATATAAATTTCAAAGCATTCATTAACTGGGAAAAAGGATCAAAATATTTATGACTTTTTTGTGTGTGTGTGTGATACACGGGCCTCTCACTGTTGTGGCCTCTCCCATTGCGGAGCACAGGCTCCGGACGCACAAGCTCAGCGGCCATAGCTCATGGGCCCAGCCGCTCCGCGGCATGTGGGATCCTCCCGGACTGGGGCACGAACCCGTGTCCCCTGCAACGGCAGGTGGACTCTCAATCACTGTGCCACCAGGGAAGCCCTATGACTTTTATTTGGATGCAAATTGTATTCAGTTTTCCATGTGTGTGTATTGTTTACTATATAGTTCATATATACATTGGGTAGTAGTTTCTACTACAGTGTTTGCTTAGGAAATAAGATGATCCAAAGTGATTCATTTATTTGCTTATTTTATGAGATTAGATGTTTTTGTTTCTTTACTCTGGATTAATTTTCTTTCTGATTATTATGCAATAAACTTAAAAAAAATTCACATTAATATTACAGGGATTGCTAAAATAGTTTTAAAGTTAGATACCAAATATGTTTGTACACTGATTCTTAAATATGAGTCAGCTGAAATATTTGGGAAAAGTAGCAGCCTCATTTTCTCTGTTTGACTATCCAGTCGTGACTTGGATTCCATCCTGAAATAATAAAAGGTAGGAGAGAAAGGTAGGAAATAACATAAGGAGAGATTAGTTTTTGTGGTACCTATGTTTTGCATTGCCAAAATTGCCTGAATGACTTTCTGTTCTAGAAACAAAAAAGATATTTATTACACCACAGAAATTGAGTATATTTGCAGACTTTTTGTCTGTACAGCCTTATTAATGTCTCAATATTAGTTTAGGAAGAAAACATTAAATGCCTATGAGTTTGTTGTATGTAACAAAGTTTTTTTTTTAAAACATCTTTATTGGGGTATAATTGCTTTACAATGGTGTGTTAATTTCTGCTTTATAACAAAGTGAATCAGTTATACATATACATATGTTCCCATATCTCTTCCCTCTTGCATCTCCCTCCCTCCCACCCTCCCTATCCCACCCCTCCAGGTGGTCACAAAGCACCGAGCTGATATCCCTGTGCTATGCGGCTGCTTCCCACCAGCTATCCACCTTACGTTTGGTAGTGTATATATGTCCATGCCTCTCTCTCGTTCTGTCACAGCTCACCGTTCCCCCTCCCCATATCCTCAAGTCCATTCTCCAGTAGGTCTGTGTCTTTATTTCTGCTTACCCCTAGGTTCTTCATGACATTTTTTTCTTAAATTCCATATATATGTGTTAGCATACGGCATTTGTCTTTTTCTTTCTGACTTACTTCACTCTGTATGACAGACTCTAGGTCTATCCACCTCATTACAAATAGCTCAATTTCGTTTCTTTTTAGGGCTGAGTAATATTCCATTGTATATATGTGCCACATCTTCTTTATCCATTCATCCGAAGATGGGCACTTTAGGTTGTTTCCATCTCCGGGCTATTGTAAAAAGAGCTGCAATGAACATTTTGGTACATGACTCTTTTTGAATTTTGGTTTTCTCAGGGTATATGCCCAGTAGTGGGATTGCTGGGTCATATGGTAGTTTATTTGTAGTTTTTTAAGGAACCTCCATACTGTTCTCCATAGTGGCTCTACCAATTCACATTCCCACCAGCAGTGCAGGAGTGTTTCCTTTTCTCCACACTCTCTCCAGCATTTATTGTTTCTAGATTTTTTTGATGATGGCCATTCTGACTGGTGTGAGATGATATCTCATTGTAGTTTTGATTTGCATTTCCCTAATGATTAATGATGTTGAGCATTCTTTCATGTGTTTGTTGGCAGTCTGTATATCTTCTCTGGAGAAATGTCTATTTGGGTCTTCTGCCCATGTTTGGATTGGGTTGTTTGTTTTTTTGTTATTGAGCTGCATGAGCTGCTGGTAAATTTTGGAAATTAATCCTTTGTCTAGTGCTTCATTTGCAAATATTTTCTCCCATTCTGAGGGTTGTCTTTTGGTCTTGTTTATGGTTTCCTTTGCTGTGCAAAAGCTTTGAAGTTTTATTAGGTCCCATTTGTTTATTTTTGTTTTTATTTCCATTTCTCTAGGAGGTGGGTCAAAAAGGGTCTTGCTGTGATTTATGTCATAGAGTGTCCTGCTTATGTTTTCCTCTAAGAGTTTGATAGTTTCTGGCCTTACATTTAGGTCTTTAATCCATTTTGAGCTTATTTTTGTGTATGGTGTTAGGGAGTGATCTAATCTCATACTTTTACATGTACCTGTCCAGTTTTCCCAGCACCGCTTATTGTAGAGGCTATCCTTTCTCCACTGTATATTCCTGCCACCTTTATCAAAGATAAGGTGATGATATGTGTGTGGGTTTATCTCTGGGCTTTCTATACTGTTCCATTGATCTATCTTTCTGTTTTGGTGCCAGTACCATACAGTCTTGATTAGTGTAGCTTTGTAGTTTAGTCTGAAGTCAGGGAGCCTGATTCCTCCAGCTCCGTTTTTCGTTCTCAAGATTGCTTTGGCTATTCGGGGTCTCTTGTGTTTCCATACAAATTGTGAAATTTTTGGTTCTATTTCTGTGAAAAATGCCAGTGGTAGTTTGAGAAGGATTGCATTGAATATGTAGATTGCTTTGGGTAGTAGAGTCATTTTCACAGTGTTGATTCTTCCAATCCAAGAACATGGTATATCTCTCCATCTATTTGTATCATCTTTAATTTCTTTCATCAGTGTCTTATAATTTTCTGCATACAGGTTTTTTGTCTCCTTAGGTAAGTTTATTCCTCGATATTTTATTCTTTTTGTTGCAGTGGTAAATGGGAGTGTTTTCTTGATTTCACTTTCAGATTTTTCATCATTAGTGTATAGGAATGCAAAAGATTTCTGTGCATTAATTTTGTATTCTGCCACTTTACCAAATTCATTGATTAGCTCTAGTTTTCTGGTAGCATCTTTAGGATTCTCTATGTATCGTATCATGTCATCTGCAAACAGTGACAGCTTTACTTCTTCTTTTCCGATTTGGATTCCTTTTATTTCCTTTTCTTCTCTGATTGCTGTGGCTAAAATTTGAAAACTATATTGAATAAGAGTGGTGAGAGTGGGCAACCTTGTCTTGTTACTGATCTTAGTGGAAATGCTTTCAGTTTTTCACCATTGAGGATGATGTTGGCTGTGGGTTTGTCATATATGGCCTTTATTATGTTGAGGAAAGTTCCCTCTATGCCTACTTTCTGGATGTTTTTTTATCATAAATGGGTGTTGAATTTTGTCAAAAGCTTTCTCTGCATCTATTGAGATGGTCATATGGTTTTTCTCCTTCAATTTGTTAATATGGTTTATCACATTGATAGATTTGCCTATATTGAAGAATCCTTGCATTCCTGGAATAAACCCCACTTGATCATGGTGTATGATCCTTTTTATGTGCTGTTGGATTCTGTTTGCTAGTATTTTGTGGAGGATTTTTGCATCTATGTTCATCAGTGATATTGGCCTGTAGTTTTCTTTCTTTGTGACATCCTTGTCTGGTTTTGGTATCAAGGTGATGGTGGCCTCGTAGAAGGAATTTGGGAGCGTTCCTCCCTCTGCTATATTTTGGAAGAGTTTGAGAAGGATAGGTGTTAGCTCTTCTCTAAATGTTTGATAGAATTCGCCTGTGAAGCCGTCTGATCCTGGGCTTTTGTTTGTTGGAAGGTTTTTAATCACAGTCTCAATTTCAGTGCTTGTGATTGGTCTGTTCATATTTTCTATTTCTTCCTGATTCAGTCTGGGCAGGTTGTGCATTTCTAAGAATTTGTCCATTTCTTCCAGGTTGTCCATTTTATTGGCATAGAGTTGCTTGTAGTAATCTCTCATGATCTTTTGTATTTCTGCATTGACAGTTGTTACTTCTCCTTTTTCATTTCTAATTCTGTTGATTTGAGTCTTCTTCCTCTTTTTCTTGATGAGTCTGGGTAATGGTTTATCTATTTTGTTTATCTTCTCAAGGAACGAGCTTTTAGTTTTATTGACCTTTGCTATCCTTTCCTTCATTTCTTTTTCATTTATTTCTGAGCTGATTTTTATGATTTCTTTCCTTCTGCTAACTTTGGGGTTTTTTTGTTCTTCTTTCTCTAATTGCTTTAGGTGCAAGGTTAGGTTGTTTATTCGAGATGTTTCCTGTTTCTTAAGGTGGGCTTGTATTGCTATAAACTTCCCCATTTGAACTGCTTTTGCTGCCTCCCATAGGTTTTGGGTCGTTGTGTCTCCATTTTCATTTTTTTGTAGGTATTTTTTTATTTCCTCTTTGATTTCTTCAGTGATCACTTCGTTATTAAGCAGTGTATTGTTTAGCCTCCATGTGTTTGTATTTTTTACAGATCTTTTCCTGTAATTGATATCTGGTCTCATGGCGTTGTAGTCAGAAAAGATACTTGATACAATTTCAGTTTTCTTAAATTTACCAAGGCTTGATTTGTGACCCAAGTTATGATCTATCCTGGAGAATGTGCCATGAGCACTTGAGAAAAATGTGTATTCTGTTCTTTTTGGATGGAGTGTCCTATAAATATCAATTAAGTCCATCTTGTTTAATGTATCATTTAAAGCTTGTGTTTCCTTATTGATTTTCATTTTGGATGATCTTTCCATTGGTGAAAGTGGGTTGTTAAAGTCCCCTACTATGAATGTTACTGTTGATTTCCCCTTTTATGGCTTTTAGTATTTGCCTTATGTATTGAGGTGCTCCTATGTTGGGTGCATAAATATTTACAATTGTTATATCTTCTTCTTGGAAATATCCCTTGATCATTATGTAGTGTCCTTCTTTGTCTCTTCTAATAGTCTTTATTTTAAAGTCTATTTTGTCTGATATGACAATTGCTACTCCATCTTTCTTTTGGTTTCCATTTGCATGGAATATCTTTTTCCATCTCCTTACTTTCAGTCTGTATGTGTCTCTAAGTCTGAAGTGGGTCTCTTGTAGACAGCATATATATCGGTCTTGTTTTTGTATCTATTCAGCCAATCTGTGTCTTTTGGTGGGAGCATTTAGTCCATTTACATTTAAGGTAATTATCGATATGTATGTTCCTATTACCATTTTCTAAATTGTTTTGGGATCGTTATTGTAGGTCTTTTCCTTCTCTTGTGTTTCTTGCCTAGAAAAGTTCCTTTAGCAGTTGTTGTAAAGCTTGTTTGGTGGTGCTGAACTCTCTCAGCTTTTGCTTGTCTGTAAAGGTTTTAATTTCTCCATCAAATCTGAATGAGATCCTTGCTGGGTAGAGTAATCTCGGTTGCAGGTTTTTCTCCTTCATCACTTTCAGTATGTACTGCCACTACCTTCTGGTATGCAGTGTTTCTGCTGAGAGATCAGCTGTTAACCTTATGGGGATTCCCTTGTGCGTTATTTGTTGTTTTTCCCTTGCTGCTTTTAATATGCTTTCTTTGTATTAAATTTTTGACAGTTTGATTAATATGTGTTTTGGCGTGTTTCTCCTTGGATTTATACTGTATGGGACTCTCTGTGCTTCCTGGACTTGATTAACTGTTTACTTTCCCATATTAGGGAAGTTTTCAACTATAATCTTTTCAAGTTTTTTCTCAGACCCTTTCTTTTCTCTTCTTCTTCTGGAACCCCTATAATTCGAATATTGGTGCATTTAATGTTGTCCCAGAGGTCTTTGAGACTGTCCTCAGTTCTTTTCATTCTTTTTTCTTTATTCTGCTCTGTAGTAGTTATTTCCACTATTTTGTATTCCAGGTCACTTATCCATTCTTCTGCCTCAGTTATTCTGCTATTGATCCCATCTGAAGTATTTTTCATTTCATTTATTTTGTTGTTCTTCATTGTTTGTTTCATCTTTAGTTCTTCTAGGTCCTTGTTAAATGTGTTTTGCATTTTGTCTATTCTATTTCCAAGATTTTGGATCATCTTTACTATCATTATTCTGAATTCTTTTTCAGGTAGACTGCCTATTTCCTCTTCATTTGTTAGGTCTGGTGCGTTTTTGTCTTGCTGCTTCTTCTGCTGTGGTTTTTTTTTTTGTCTTCTTATTTTGCTTATCTTTCTGTGTTTGGGGTCTCCTTTTGGCAGGCTGCAGCTTCGTAGTTCCCGTTGTTTTTGATATCTGTCCCCAGTGGCTAAGGTTGGTTCAGTGTGTTTGTAGGCTACCTGGTGGACAGGACTGATGCCTGTGTTCTGGTGGATGAAGCTGGATCTTGTCTCTCTGGTGGGCAGGTCCACGTCTGGTGGTGTGTTTTGGGGTGTCTGTGGCCTTATTATGATTTTAGGCAGCTGCTCTGCTAATGGGTGGGGCTGTGTTCCTGTCTTGCTAGTTGTTTGGCATAGGGTGTCCAGCACTGTAGCTTGCTGGTCGTTGAGTGAAGCTGGGTGCTGGTGTTGAGATGCAGATCTCTGGGAGATTTTCGCCATTTGATATTATGTGGAGCTTGGAGGTCTCTTGTTGACCAGTGTCCTGAAGTTGGCTCTCCCACCTCAGAGGCACAGCACTGACTGAGGCTGCAGCACCAAGAGCCTTTCATCCGCATGGCTCAGAATAAAAGGGAGAAAAAGTGGAGAGAAAGAATTAGTAGAAGTAGGAAGAAAGAAAGAAAGAAAGAAGTGAAGTAAGGAAGGAAGGAAGGAGGGAAGGAAGGAAAAAAGAAAAAGATAAAGTAAAATAACAAAGTAAAATATAATATAGTTATTAAATTAAAAAGTTATTAAGAAGAAAAAAAACGGATGGATAGAACCTTAGGACAAGTGGTGGAAGCAAAGCTATACAGGCAAAATCTCACACAGAAGCATACACATACACACTCACAAAAAGAGGAAAAGGGGAAAAAATCATAAATCTTGCTCTCAAAGTCCACCTCCTCAATTTGGGATGATTCATTGTCTAAAGGAGGGAAGGAAGGAAGGAGGGAGGGAGGGAGGGAAAGAAAGAAAGAAAGAAAGACAGAAAGACAGAAAGAAAGAAAGAAAGAAAGAAAGAAAGAAAGAAAGAAAGAAGATAAAGTAAAATAAAGTTATTAAAATTAATTATTAAGAAAAAAAATTTAAAAAAAACAAAACAAAAACGGATGGATAGAACCCTAGGACAAATGGTGGAAGCAAAGCTATACAGACAAAATCTCACACAGAAGCATACACATACACATTCACAAAAAGAGGCAAAGGGAAAAAATCATAAATCTTGCTCTCAAAGTCCACCTCCACAATTTAGGATGATTTGTTGTCTATTCATGTATTCCACAGATGCAGGGTACATCAAGTTGATTGTGGAGCTTTAATCCACTGCTTCTGAGGCTGCTGGGAGAGATTTCCCTTTCTCTTCTTTGTTCTCACAGCTCCCAGGGGCTCAGCTTTGGATTTGGCCCCGCCTCTGCATGTAGGTTGCTGGAGGGCGTCTCTTTTTTGCTCAGACAGGACGAGCTTAAAGGAGCCGCTGATTCGGGGGTCTGGCTCACTCAGGCCAGAGGAAGGGAGGGGCGCAGAGTGTGGGGCGAGCCTGCAGCAGCAGAGACCAGCATGATGTTGCCGTAGCCTGAGGCCCACCTTACGTTCTCCTGGGGATGTTGTCCCTGGATACCAGGAACCTGGCAGTGGCAGGCTGCACAGGCTCCCCGGTAGAGGTGTGTGGATAGTGACCTGTGCTCGCACACAGGCCCCTTGGTGGCAGCAGCAGCAGCCTTAGCATCTCCCGCCCGTCTCTGGGGTCCGCGCTGTTAGCCGCGGCTCGTGTCCGTCTCTGCGTTCCGCGCTTTTAGCCATTGCTCGCGCCCGTCTTGGGGGTCCGCGCTTTTAGCCGCGGCTCACGCCCGTCTCTGGAGTTCCTTTAAGCAGCGCTCTCAATCCCCTCTTCTCGCGCACCAGGAAACAAAGAGGGAAGAAAAAGTCTCTTGCCTCTTCGGCAGCTCCAGACCTTTTCCCGGACTCCCTCCTGACTAGCCGTGGTGCACTAACCCCTTCAGGCTTTGTTCACAGCGCCAACCCCAGTCCTCTCCCTGCGCTCCAACCAAAGCCCGAGCCTCAGCTCGCAGCCCCGCCCGCCCTGGCGGGTGAGCAGACAAGCCTCTCCAGTTGGTGAGGGCTGGTCAGCACCGATCCTCTGTGCGGGAATCTCCCCGCTTTGCCCTCCGCACCCCTGTTGCTGTGCTCTCCTCCACGGCTCCGAAGCTCCCCCCTCCACCAACCACAGTCTCCGCCCGCGAAGGGGCTTCCTAGTGTGTGGAAACCCTTCCTCCTTCACAGCTCCCTCCCAGTGGTGCAGGTCCCATCCCTATTCTTTTGTCTCTGTTTTTTCTTTTTTTCTTTTGCCCTACCCAGGTACGTGGGGAGTTTCTTGCCTTTTGGGAGGTCTGAGGTCTTCTGCCAGCATTCAGTAGGTGTTCTGTAGGAGTTGCTCCGGGTGTAGATGTATTTCTGGTGTATCTGTGGGGAGGAAGGTGATCTCCGCGTCTTACTCTTCCGCCATCTTCCCCTCTGCCCCTGTAACAAAGTTTTGAATGAATTCCTTCCTTTTGAGATGAAAATGTATATAGAGAGTTAAGTAAAATAATTAGGAATTTTAAATTATGGAAACTATTTTAATAATTCAATATTTTTAGCTGTGACTTTCTGCTTGTGAATTAGAAAATTAGCTTAAAATGGATGAACAAAGTGGCTGCCTATATTGTGACATTAATGGTACATATAGACACCAATTACCTTTCTGGAAGGCCATAAGTACTGTAATACTTTCTCTTAGAAATAGAATCATTGGTTATAGAACGTCTCTATTAGAGACTGTATGGTCCTGTGAAAAAACTTTATTTTTTGGAGTTGGAAAATGGGGCCCTGGCAATGAGAATTTTGTGTCCTTAATAAAAAAATTTAAATTATATTTTTGCCTAGTTCACTCTTCTTACTGAGATTAAGCTGTTTTTCTTAAGTAAATGCTCCCTGGATTGCTTCAGGGCTTTAATTTCCAGAGTTCTGAAAAGGTTGTTTTTACCATTTTGTTTTGTTTGTGAAGAAATTTTCAGTGGTCCATATGCTGCCATTTTCACTGATGTCACTCCTAACTTCTTAAGAGTTTTAAGCTACTAGGCAAGGGGCAAGCAAACTTCTCTACTGTGGCTAGGGGAAGTGTAGGAGAAATAAAATTGTCTTCCTAGAGCATGAAACAATTCTAAGCCCAGGATCCTGTATCAGTACCATTAGATGGCATCCGCTGTGGCCTCTACCATGAATTTAGCACCTAACAACAAGCTACAGAGGTCTGTTGGTAGGGAGGGGAAAGAGAAGAGTGAACCACTCTGCACCAGGTGTACAGACATGGTTGGAACCTTAGGGTTGAGAACTAACAGAAAAACACCAACTGTCAAATCTGCCTCCAGCCTAAGCACAAATCAGTGGCAACCTGTGTGTATTGCAGAAAACAATAGCAGCAGCAAAGCCCAAACACAGACAAATTTCTGACTAGATTCTTTTAATCTCCTACACTTACAACCTAAACAAAGAGACATGCCCACTTGCAGGCAAAAATAACATTTACCTTAGTCCTTAATGTTCTACACATGAGGTCAGGCATTAAATTTATAAAAACTGAAACACAAAAAGGCAAGAAAAATAATTCTATTTATAAAAGACAAGTTAGTCAATATCAGCAGATACAGAGAAGACATAGGAACTTTGAAACAGGATCATTAAATTAACTTTGATTAACATATTTAAAGGATTTAGAGGAAAAGGTGAACAATTGCATGAACAGATGAGGAATTTTAGCAGAGAGATAAAACTATAAAAAAATGTCAAATGGAAATTTTACAAATAAAAAGCACATCAGAGGTGAATGTCTTCAATGGGCTCATCAGTAGGCTGAACACAGCCAAGGAAAGAATCTTTAAATTTGAAGATAATTCAATGGAAATTACCCAAACTGAAAGGAAAAGAAGAAAAGGAATGAAAAAAAATAGAACAGAGCATCTACGAGCCATGGGACAATATCACAAATGTTTTAACATAGAAGGAAGAGAGAAGAAACATTGCAGAAAAATATTTAAAGAGGTAATGTTGAATAACTGCCTCCAAATAATGAATGAAGTCAAGCCACAGATCCATGAAGCTCAGAAAACCCCACAAACGGTAAATAACAACCAAATCCCACATCTAAATATACTGGCCAGACAGATGGTTGCACCCAAGGACACAGGGTTTTCTCCATCTCTCCCAGCTGAAAGTTGGAGAACTGTAGCATCTCCCTAGAAGGGGCAGGACTTCAGACTTTCTCATTCTGTCCCAGCTGCAATTTGCAGAGGCTAAGTGTTGCCAAGAAGTAGGGGCTCCCTTTTTTATATCCAACCCCTAATCATAGGGCCTAGGCTCTCCTTGGGTGCAGTGCCATGAGAATATTGGGTCTGTGATTGATCACTCTCACCCTGGCTCCATCATAAAGACAACAAAGTTCCCCACTGGGAGGGGCCATTGAAGATATCAGTGACTACAGCTGTCCTACACCCCTAGTTGAGTTCTCATCAACTAAAGCAGGAGTTTCACTCAGAAGTCTGCCACCATCCCCACCCCTAGATTCAGAGCCATATCTCTGAAATTTTGCCTGTGGATGGAGGCAGGCTGAAGATTTCCTAAAAGGAACTTATTTCATATGCTACAGAGCGTAGGGGAACTCATAGCTTAAGGATTCTCTCAAAAACGAGGTTGGGCTGAAAAACAACTGAAGAGGAGATAGGTAGATCCATTAGAGATATAAACTCAACCATAAGTCAGCTAGTTTCCCGGAGAGAACCAGGAAATGACACAGCTAAGAAGAGCCTTCCTGGGTTCAGGACAAATCTGAAACAGATCTGAGACTTCAAAAACTATACTTTTAAAGGAGACTGAATTTAATTGGGTCCATCTCAGGAGCAATTTATGCCCTAGATATTGTTCAAAACAATAAGGCAATCAGCCAGCAATTACTGGAGCTTAAGAGCTGGATGTGATAAAAGAAATAGTGAAAGACTCCAGTCAAAGCCCTGTCATTTCATAATGACTGTGCACATGCCAAGGCTGTACCCTCCAGTGAACAAAATCAAAGGCTTCACACAGGGTGGGAAGGGGTGCAGATAGGCTTTCCTAAAATAATCCTGCCAGACAATACACAGATAAATAAACAAATGACAACAAGAAGTCCTAGAAGTGGGAAGACCGGTACCCAGAGTTGCTATGGAGTGTCCTGTCCCTCACCAAAAAACCGCTCAAAAAATGAGACATGCAAAAAAACAAGATCTGGCCTATACCCAGGGGAAAAAAAGAAGACATAAGCTGTCTGAAAGTGAAAAGGTTTGGATTTAACAAAAAAAAAACCCATTAAAGTAACGAGAATAACTATCAAAGAATGAAAGGAAACCATATTTAAAAGAGTAAAAGAAGGTATTAAATTCTCATCAAATAGAGAATACCAACATGAGAGAAATTATAAAAAAGAAGCAAATAAAAATTCTGGAGCTTAAAGGTACAATAACCAAAATGAAAATTCACTAGATGGGCTCAACAGTAGATTTGAACTGGATTTGAATCAAGGTAATTGTAGATTAATTTAGATTATTCATTCTGAAAAAGAAAAATGAAAAAGAAAAATGAACAAAATTTTAGAGAAATGTGGAACCATAAGTGTAGCAAGATATGTGTGATGGGTGTGTCAGAAGAGGAAAAAGAGAAAGAAAAATATTCAAGTCAATGGCTAACTTTTTCCAAATTGAAAGTAAAATTTTAATCCACACATGCAAAAAGCCCAGTGAACTTCATGTAGAATAAATACAAACAGATTAAAAAACAGATGCCTCATTATAAAAATGATGAATACAAAAGGTGATTAAAATCTTGAATGCAGCAAGAGAATTTACTTAGATTTCATTAAAATGTCAAGTCCTTTAAAAAAGTCACTTCAAATGTATAGCTGACAATGCTTATAAATCAGAATAAAATGGACATTTGAAAAATTTTAGAAAAAATCATCACAAACAAGGGAACATCATTAACAGTTGACTTCTCATTAGAAACAGTGGAATCCAGAAGGCAGTGGGACAACATAGTCAATGTAGTCAAAGTAAAAAACTGTCAACCAAGAATCCTGTATCAAGCAAAGCTATACTTCAAAACTGAAGATGAAATAAAGGCATTCTCAGATAAACAAAAACAGAGATTTCATTGCTAGCTGACCTGCTTTATAAAAAATACTGAAGGAAGTTCTTCAGGCTGAAAGCAAGTATTCCCAGGCACTAATTCAATTTCACATGAAAAAAAGAAAACTGTTAAGGGAAATTATGTAATTACAAAAGGCACTATAAATAGATTGAGATATCAGCAGGATGGCAGATGAGGAGGTTCTAGGCCCTTGCTTCCCCACAGAAACACTAACTAAGCAAAAAGAAATGGACTAAAATAACTTTATAGTAGCTCTAGCAATCAGTCAAACAGCTATAGCAGCCAAGTGAAAGCCCAATCAAGGAAAAAGCCTAAACCTGGTATGAATATTTTTCTTTTAGTTCTTTTATTTGCTGTATTTGAAGTCCCAACCATCAGAATTCTTAAGAATGGATTACAAATTCAGAAAGTTTGAAATTTCTCAAATTATTTGGCTACATATTCTGAATCCATGCACTACCAATAACAACTTGAAATGATTTTTCTTGTAAAAGTCAGTTTGATATAGACAAACTCAACCTTTAAATTATGTACAGGTGGCTTATCAGAGCTCCCTACCTATATTTTCTGTACAGTCCTCAGCAAAACTAGAGAAATGATTCTACTTGAATTTTAGACTTCTGGTATCCTCATTCTTTGTTTCATCCTCTTTTTGCTTCCCCATTAAATCCTAGAAAACTATTAAACTAAAACTTCAGGTATCCTGGTATTATGAGAAACATTATTTTGGGTCAGATTGATTATTTCTTAGAAATGAAGACCTACCATTGCAAATAAAGAACTAATGAGAGGGAGGGGGGAAGGAGGGGAGGAGGGAGCAAGGGAAGTAGGGAGGAGAGAAGAAAGGAAAAAAGAGAAGGTAAGGAAAATAATCGTGAATATGTGGGGATTAGCCAACATGCTTGCTTATTTATTTATTTATTTATTTATTTATTTTAATATCCTTATTGGAGTATAATTGCTTTACAATGGTGTGTTAGATTCTGCTTTATAACAAAGTGAATCAGTTATACATATACATATGTTCCCATATCTCTTCCCTCTTGCGTCTCCCTCCCACCCTCCCTATCCCACCCCTCTAGGTGGTCACAAAGCACTGAGCTGATCTCCCTGTGCAATGCGGCTACTTCCCACTAGCTATCTATTTTACATTTGGTAGTGTATATATGTCCATGCCACTCTCTCACTTTGTCACAGCTTACCCTTCCCCCTCCCCATATCCTCAAGTCCATGCTCTAGTAGGTCTGTGTCTTTATTCCTGTCTTACCCCTAGGTTCTTCATGACATTTTTTTTTCTTAAATTCCATGTATATGTGTTAGCATACGGTATTTGTTATTCTCTTTCTGACTTACTTCACTCTGTGTGACAGACTCTAGGTTCATCCATCTCACTACAAATAACTCAATTTCGTTTCTTTTTATGGCTGAGTAATATTCCATTGTATATATGTGCCACATCTTCTTTATCCATTCATCCGATGATGGGCACTTAGGTTGTTTCCATCTCTGGGCTATTGTAAATAGAGCTGCAATGAACATTTTGGTACATGACTCTTTTTGAATTATGGTTTTCTCAGGGTATATGCCCAGTAGTGGGAGTGCTGGGTCATATGGGAGTTCTATTTGTAATTTTTTAAGGAACATCCATACTGTTCTCCATAGTGGCTGTACCAATTCACATTCCCAACAGCAGTGCAAGAGTGTCCCCTTTTCTCCACACCCTCTCCAGCATTTATTGTTTCTAGATTTTTTGATGATGGCCATTCTGACCGGGATGAGATGATATCTCATTGTAGTTTTTCTTTTATGTTTGTTTTGTTTTCTTTTTTTAAACATCTTTATCGCAGTATAATTGCTTTACAATGGTGTGTTAGTTTCTGCTTTATGACAAAGTGAATCAGTTATACATATACATATGTTCCCATATCTCTTCCTTCTTGCATCTCCCTCCTTCCCACCCTCCCTATCCCACCCCTCTAGGTGGTCACAAAGCACCTAGCTGATCTCTCTGTGCCATGCAGCTGCTTCCCACTAGCTATCTATTTTACGATTGGTAGTGTATATAGGTCCATGCCACTCTCTCACTTTGTCAGAGCTTATCCTTCCCCCTCCCCATATCCTCCAGTCCATTCTCTAGTAGGTCTGTGTCTTTATTCACCTCTTACCCCTAGGTACTTCATGCCTGTTTTTTTTTTCCTTCGATTCCATATATATGTGTTAGCATATGGTATTTGAAATTCTTTTTCTGACTTACTTCACTCTGTATGACAGACTCTAGGTCCATCCACCTTACTACAAATAACTCAATATTTCTTTTTATGGCTGAGTAGTATTCCATTGTATATATGTGCCACAACTTCTCTATTCATCCAATGATGGACACTTAGGTTGCTTCCATATCCTGGTTTTTGTAAATAGAGCTGCAGTGAACATTTGGGGCATGACTTCTTTCAGTTATGGTTTTCTCAGGGTATATGCCCAGTAGTGGGATTGCTTGGTCGTATGGTAGTTCTAGTTTTTTAAGGAACCTCCATACTGTTCTCCATAGTGGCTGTATCCATTTATATTCCCACCAGCAGTGCAAGAGTGTTCCCTTTTCTCCACATGCTCTCCAGCATTTATTGTTTCTAGATTTTTGAATGATGGCCATTCTGACTGGTGTGAGATGATATTTCACTGTAGTTGTGATTTGCATTTCTCTAATGATTACTGATGTTGAGCATTCTTTCATGTGTTTGTTGGCCATCTGTATATCTTCTTTGGAGAAATGTCTATTTAGGTCTTCTGCCCATTTTTGGATGGGGTTTTTTGTTTGTTGGTTATTGAGCTGGATGAGCTGCTTGTAAATTTTGTAGATTAATCCTTTGTCAGTTGTCAGTTGCTTCATTTGCAAATATTTTCTCCCATTCTGAGTGTTGTCTTTTGGTCTTGTTTATGGTTTCATTTGCTGTGCAAAAGCTTTGAAGTTTCATTAGGTCCCATTTGTTTATTTTTGTTTTTATTTCCATTTCTCTAGGAGGTGGGTCAGAAAGGATCTTGCTGTGATTTATGTCATAGAGTGTTCTGCCTATGTTTTCCTCTAAGAGTTTGATGGTGTCTAGCCTTACATTTAAGTCTTTAATCCATTTTGAGTTTATTTTTGTGTATGGTGTTAGGGAGTGTTCTAATCTCATACTTTTACATGTACCTGTCCAGTTTTCCCAGCACCACTTACTGAAGAGGTTGTCTTTTCTCCACTGTATATTCTTGCCTCCTTTATCAAAGATAAGGTGACCATATGTGCATTGGTTTATCTCTGGGCTTTCTATCCTGTTCCATTGATGTATATTTCTGTTTTAGTGCCCGTACCATACTGTCTTGCTTACTGTAGCTTTGTGGTATAGTCCTAAGTCAGGGAGCCTGATTCCTCCAGCTACACTTTTTATTCTCAAGATTGTTTTGGCTATTCAGGGTCTTTTGTGTTTCCAAACAAATTGTGAAATTTTTTATTCTAGTTCTGTGAAAAATGCCAGCGGTAGTTTGATAAGGATTGCATTGAATCTGTAGATTGCTCTGGGTAGCAGAATCATTTTCACAATGTTGTTTCTTCCAATCCAAGAACATGGTATATCTCTCCATCTATTGATATCATCTTTAATTTCTTTCATCAGTGTCGTATAATTTTCTGCATGCAGGTATTTTGTCTCCTTAGGTAGGTTTATTCCTAGATATTTTATTCTTTTTGTTGTACTGGTAAATAGGAGTGTTTCCTTAATATCATTTTCAGATTTTTCATTATTAGTGTATAGGAATGCCAGAGATTTCTGTGCATTAATTTTGTATCCTGCTACTTTACCAAATTCATTGTTTAGCTCCAGTAGTTTTCTGGTAGCACCTTTAGGATTCTCTATGTATAGTATCATGTCATCTGCAAACAGTGACAGCTTTACTTCTTCTTTTCTGACTTGGATTCCTTTTATTTCCTTTTCTTCTCTGATTGCTGTGGCTAAAAATTCAAAATCTATGTTGAATAATAGTGGTGAGCATTGGCATCTTTTCTTGTTCCTGATCTTAGTGGAAAGGCTTTTAGTTTTTCACCATTGAGGATGATGTTGGCTGTGAGTTTGTCATATATGTCCTTTATTATGTTGAGGAAAGTTCCCTCTATGCCTACTTTCTGGATGTTTTTTTATCATAAATGGGTGTTGAGTTTTGTCAAAAGGTTTGTCTGCATCTATTGAGATGATCCTATGGTTTTTCTCCTTTAATTTGTTAATATGGTGTATCACGTTGATTCATTTGCGTGTACTGAAGAATCCTTGCATTCCTGGAATAAACCCCACTTGATCATGGTGTACGATCCTTTTCATGTGATGTTGGATTCTGTTTGCTAGTGTTTTGTTGAGGATTTTTGCATCTATGTTCATCAGTGATATTAGCCTGTAATTTTCTTTCTTTGTGACATCTTTGTCTGGTTTTGCTATCAGGGTGATGGTGGCCTTGTAGAATGAGTTTGGGAGTGTTCCTCCCTCTGCTATATTTTGGAAGAGTTTGAGAAGGATAGGTGTTAGCTCTTCTCTAAATGTTTGATAGAATTCGCCTGTGAAGCCATCTGGTCCTGGGCTTTTGTTTGTTGGAAGGTTTTTAATCACAGTCTCAATTTCAGGGTTTGTGATTGGTTTGTTCATATTTTCTATTTCTTCCTGGATCAGGCTTGAAAGGTTGTGTATTTCTAAGAATTTGTCCATTTCTTCCAGGTTGTCCATTTTATTGGCATAGAGTTGCTTGTAGCAATCTCTCATGATCTTTTTTATTTCTGAAGTGTCAGTTGTTACTTCTCCTTTTTCATTTCTAATTCTATTGATTTGAGTCTTCTCCCTTTTTTTCCTGATGAGTCTGGCTAATGGTTTATCTATTTTGTTTATCTTCTCAAGAAACCAGCTTTTAGTTTTATTGATCTTTGCTATCGTTTCCTTCATTTCTTTTTCATTTATTTCTGTTCTGATCTTTATGATTTCTTTCCTTCTGCTAACTTTGGGTTTTTTTATTCTTCTTTTTCTAATTGCTTTAAGTGCAAGGTTAGGTTGTTTATTCGAGATGTTTCCTGTTTTTTAAGGTAGGATTGTATTGCTATAAACTTCCCTCTTAAAACTGCTTTTCCTGCATCCCATAGGTTTTTGGGTCGTCGTGTCTCCATTGTCATTTGTTTGTAGGTATTTTTTCATTTCCTCTTTGATTTGTTCAGTGATTACTTCATTATTAAGTAGTGCATTGTTTAGACTCCATGTGTTTGTATTTTTTACAGATCTTTTCCTGTAATTGATATCTAGTCTCATAGTATTGTAGTCGGAAAAGATACTTCATACAATTTCAATTTTCTTAAATTTACCAAGGCTTGATTTGTGACCCAAGATATGATCTATCCTGGAGAATGTTCCATGAGCACTTGAGAAAAGTGTGTATTCTGATGTTTTTGAATGGAATGTCCTATAAATATCAATTAAGTCCTTATTGTTTAATGTATCATTTAAATCTTGTGTTTCCTTATTTATTTTCATTTTGGATGATCTGTCCATTGGTCAAAGTGGGGTGTTAAAGTCCCCTACTCTGAATGTGTTACTGTTGATTTCTCCTTTTATGGCTGTTAGTATTTGCCTTATGTAATGAGGTGCTCCTATGTTGGGTGCATAAATATTTACAATTGTTATATCTTCTTCTTGGATCAATCCCGTGATCATTATGTAGTGTTCTTCTTTGTCTCTTGTAATAGTCTTTATTTTAAAGTCTATAATGTCTGATATGAGAATTGCTACTCCAGCTTTCTCTTGATTTCCATTTGCATGGAATATCTTTTTCCATCCCCTCACTTTCAGTCTTTGTGTGTCTCTAGGTCTGAAGTGGGTCTCTTGTAGACAGCATATATATGGGTCTTGTTTTTGTATCCATTCAGCCAGTCTATGTCTTTTGGTGGGAGCATTTAATCCATTTACTTTAAGGTAATTATCGATATGTATGTTCCTTTTCCAATTTTCTTAATTGTTTTGGGTTTGTTATTGTAGGTCTTTTCTTTCTCTTGTGTTTCTTGCCTGGAGAAGTTCCTTTAACATTTGTTGTAAAGCTGGTTTGGTGGTACTGAACTTTCTCAGCTTTTGCTGGTCTGTGAAGCTTTTACTTTCTCCATCAAATCTGAATGAGATCCTTGCTGGGTAGAGTAATCTTGGTTGTAGGTTTTTCTCCTTCATCACTTTAAATATGTCCTGCCACTCCCTTCTGGCTTGCAGAGTTTCTGCTGAAAGATCAGTTGTTAGTCTTATGGGGATTCCCTTGTGTGTTATTGTTTTTTCCTTGCTGCTTTTAATATGTTTTCTTTGTATTTAATTTTTGACAGTTTGATTAATATGTGTCTTGGGATGTTTCTCCTTGGATTTATCCTCTATGGGACTCTGTGCTTCCTGGATTTGATCAGCTCTTTCCTTTTCCGTATTGGGGAACTTTTCAACTATAGTCTCTTCAAATATTTTCTCAGTCCCTTTCTTTTTCTCTTTTTCTTCTGGGACCCATATAATTGGAATGTTGGTGTGTTTAATGTTGTCCCAGAGGTCTCTGAGAGTGTCCTCGGTTCTTTTCATTCTTTTTTCTTTATTCTGCTCTGCAGTAGTTATTTCCGCTATTTTATATTCCAGGTCACTTATCCGTTTTTCTGCCTCAGTTATTCTGCCATTGATCCCTTCTGGAGTTTTTTTAATTTCATTTATTTTGTTGTTCATCATTGCTTGTTTCCTCTTTAGTTCTTCTAGGTCCTTGTTAAGTGTTTCTTGCATTTTGTCTATTCTGTTTCCAAGATTTTGGATCATCTTTACTATCATTATTCTGAATTCTTTTTCAAGTAGATTGCCTATTTCCTCTTCATTTTTTAGGTCTGGTGGGTTTTTATCTTGCTCCTTCATCTGCTGTGTGTTTTTCTGTCTTCTCGTTTTGCTTATCTTACTATGTTTGGAGTCTACCTTTTTGCAGGCTACAGGTTCGTAGTTCCCGTTGTTTTTCGTATCTGTTCCCAGTGGCTAAGGTCATTTCAGTGGGTTTTGTAGGCTTCCTGGTGGAGGGGACTAGTGCCTGTGTTCTGGTGGATGAGGCTGGATCTTGTCTTTCTGGTGGGCAGGCCCACGTCTGGTGGTGTGTTTTGTGGTGTGTGTGGCCTTATTATGATTTTAGGTAGCCTCTCTGCTAATGGGTGGGTTTGTGTTCCTGTCTTGCTAGTTGTTTGACATAGGGTGTCCAGCACTGTAGCTTGCTGGTCGTTGAGTGAGGATGGGTGCTTGTGTTGAGATATAGATCTCTGGGAGATTTTTGCCGTTTGATATTACATGGAGCTGGGAGGTCTCTTGTGGACCAGTGTCCTGAAGTTGGCTCTCCCACCTCAGAGGCACAGCACTGACTCCTGGCTGCATCACCAAGAGCCTTTCATCCACACGGCTCAGAATAAAAGGGAGAAAAAGTAGAAAGAAAGAGGGTAAAATAAAATAAAGTAAGATAAAATAAAATAAAGTTATTAAAATAAAACATAAGAAATCATTATTAAGAATAAAAATTTTTTTAAATTAAAAAACAAACAAAAAACAGATGGATGGAACCCTAGGACAAATGGTGAAAGCAAAGCTATACAGTCAAAATCTCACTCAGAAGCATACACATACACACTTACAAAAAGAGGGAAAGGGGAAAAAATAATATATCTTGCTCTCAAAGTCCACCTCCTCAATTTGGGATGATTCGTTGTCTATTCATGTATTCCACAGATGCAGGGTATATCAAGTTGATTGTGGAGCTTTAATCCGCTGCTTCTGAGGCTGCTGGCAGAGATTTCCCTTTCTCTTCTTTGTTCTCACAGCTCCCAGTGGCTCAGCTTTGGATTTGGCCCTGCCTCTGCTTGTAGGTCACCGGTGGGCATCTGTTGTTCGGTCAGACAGGATGGGGTTAAAGGAGCCGCTGATTCAGGGGCTCTGGCTCACTCAGGCCGGGGGGAGGGGGGGCATGGAGTGCAGGGCGGGCCTGTGACGGCAGAGGCTGGCGTGACGTTGCACCAGCCTGAGGTGCACCTTGTGTTCTCCTGGGGAAGTTGTCCCTGGATCACGGCACCCTTGCAGTGGTAGGCTGCACAGGCTCCGGGGAGGGGAGATGAGGATAGTGACCTGTGCTTGCACACAGGCTTCTTGGTGGTGGTAGCAGCGGCCTTAGTGTCTAATGCCTCTCTCTCAGGTCCACGCTGATAGGTGCGGCTCGCGCCCATCTCTGGAGCTCCTTTTAGCAGCACTCTTAATCCCCTCTCCTTGCACACCAGGAAACAAAGAGGGAAGAAAAAGTCTCTTGCCTCTTCGGCAGCTCCAGACTTTTCCTGGACACCCTCCCGGCTACCCATGGCACACTATCCCCTTCAGGCTGTGTTCACGCTGCCAACCCCTGTCCTCTCCCTGGGATCTAAGCTCTGAAGTCCGAGCCTCACCTCCCAGCCCCCGCCCGTCCCATCAGGTGAGCAGACAAGCCTCTCGGGCTGGTGAGTGCCAGTCGGTACCAATCCTCTGTGCGGTAATCTCTCCGCTTTGCCCTCCGCACCCCTGTTGGTGCACTCTCCTCCGTGGCTCTGAAGCTTCCCCCCTCTACCACCTGCAGTCTCCACCCACGAAGGGACTTCTAGTGTGTGGAAACCTTTCCTCCTTCACAGCTCCCTCCCACTGGTACAGGTACCGGCCCTATCCTTTTGTCTCTGTTTTTTCTTTTTTCTTTTGCCCTACCCAGGTATGTGGGGAGTTTCTTGCCTTTTGGGAGGTCTGAGGTCTTTTGCCACGTTAAGTAGGTGTTCTGTAGGAGTTGTTCCACGTGCAGATGTATTTCTGGTGTATCTGTGGGGAGGAAGGTGATCTCCGCGTCCTACTCTTTGCCATCTTCTCCTGTCTCCTTATATTTAATATAGTTACATACGGCAAGAAAGGGGACAGGGCTCTCACTGCTATAAAATCTCAGAAGGGAAGCCTGCCTTCAGCATGGGACAGAGACACCAATGACTGTGAATCATATTTATTCATTCATATACCATCTATTCATATGTTTTCTCAGTACCTATTATGGATAAAACATTGCAATAGGTCCTAGGAATATATAAATGAAGATACAATTATTGCCTTCATGAATTCCGATGTTTTTTTTAAAAAATAGAAAATATGAATAATAGGAGAGGAATGTAAGGGACTCAAGAAGCCTGTGAAGTATTTAAGGCTATGGGCATGCTTTCCTGAAATCTGTAAGGAAAGATTTAACTTTTCTAGTGACTTTCTAGTGAAAGTTCATACTACTCAATTTTAAATAAAGCTTACCAAAGTTTATTTTATGTTGAAAGAATGCCTGAACTCTGACTTTATAGATTTACTTTTTTGTGGTCAACCCCAAATGTCATACAACAGTAAAAACCATAGATGATACTGAAATTTAAGGGGGGGGGCACAATTTTATTAACTTGATCATTTTGCTCAGATTATTAGGTACCATATTCAGCTGCCCTTTTCATTTATGTTTCTTTCAAGGAGGCTGTATCTACTTCACTTATTGGATCAAATAGATTGTTTAGAAAGCCATGGTTAGAATGACTTTCAAAAATTTAGAAAAACAACTGTATTTTAAATGTGACAACTTTGTCTTCTGATAGCTTTGTTCAAACTTTGCATATGAAGAGAATTGTTAAGAAACTTTATCCAATACTTAGAATTAAGGCAAAAGGAAAGAAGAATCTTCTTTCAGTATCATGGAGGCAATATTTTTCAGTCTCACCCAAGAATTATTTAAGTTAATATACTTTGACTCACTGCTTACTATTGGTTCAAGAAACCAGAATTAGTGAAATTACGTGTTAATGTACAAATTTTTTTCTGATGGAGATGTAAATAATTTACCTTCAATCAAAAATAAACCCCCAGAGTTTATTAATTTTGAAGGATATTGACAACTTTTGGTTTTAACTTAACAATTGTATCCTAGGCTTCTTTTATTAACACTATAGGGGAGGAAAAAGTTTTCCATGGTTCTTCTTAGAGTCATTAGCTGGTTCTGAAAATTAAACTGATGAAGACTAATTAATAGGAGAAAAGCATACAAAGTTATTTAATATAAGTTTTACATGACATGGGATGCTTCATAAGGAAATGATGACCCAAAGAAACAGATTTGAGTATTTTCATACTAGGCTTGATGAAGAGTGGACAGTTGTGGAGGAATATGATAGGAGTATGGGGTGAGTGTAATAAACTGGGGGAAACTTAGCAAGGTCTTTTTGTTAGAATTCTTCTTAGTGTCCCTTTGTCTTTGGAGGTAAGGATGTTCCTTTCCCCCAGGTAGAGGGAGAGCACCTCTCACGTGAGAACTTAAGGACTTGTTTCTGTGGAGATGGGCAGGGTTGAGGTGGGGTCAGGGGAAGGTCAGAGTGGACTTCCTGCTTCTGCTGTTTTCTCAAACTCTTTCAGCTTAAAATATTCAATATGTCAAGAGGCCATATTTTGGGAGTTGTGGGTTCTGAACCCCATCCACTTGCTTATAGATATCTAGCTCTCCAGATTCTTTTGGAACCAGTTTGCTAACTTACTGGTTCTCACATCAATGACTAATTTGAATAACTATTTGATGTGTTAATTTTATATTTGCATGAATTATGTTTTTAACTTTTAGAAAGTTCTACTTTGTTAAAAAATAAGGGAGAAAAAGCTACATTGTTTCAAAGAGCTGCCATGTAAAATTATTTTGTTAAAGAGCTTTACTTGCTCTAGAATGTGGCCACTGTCACATTTGTATATTCATGTCTGAAGAAGGAATGAAATTTAACTTATTTCCTGCCCTGTATGAGCTGCAAGTAAATAGATGTATTGCACAGAAACCGATCAGAGAAAAATTGCTCTTTGCCATGCTGATGTTAAGAAAGGTGAATTATGTTTTCCTCAGAGGTGAATGATATAATACCAAATTTTCTATTTTGTAGGTGTTATGTTTAGAGAGAGTAGAATAATCAAATCTAAGTTCCCATGAGTGATATTACAAAACATATTCTATAGGAGTTGAATGCTTCAATTTTAATGAAAACATAAGCAATCAAGTGCAAAGGTAAATATATTTTATATTATCATAA
Source organism: Orcinus orca (assembly GCF_937001465.1). Lineage (NCBI taxonomy): Eukaryota > Metazoa > Chordata > Mammalia > Artiodactyla > Delphinidae > Orcinus > Orcinus orca. The sequence continues at coordinate 99,620,344 of NC_064580.1, read as the reverse complement.
AATGAAACTCACAATGATAAGGAAAACATAAGAGATGTCTGAAAATGCTGATATTTTATGAATGTTCTCAGACTGTTTTCATGCCAGAATTAGTGGGACACCATCTTTGTTTATATTGCTAAAAAAAAAAAAAGAAAAAAATGCTATTGCCTTAAAAACATATAATAAGATAATCCTAAAGATGCTACTAGGAAACTACTAGAGCTAATCAATGAATTTGATAAAGTAGCAGGATACAAAATTAATGCACAGAAATCTCTTGCATTCCTATACACTAATGATGAAAAATCTGAAAGTGAAATTAAGAAAACACTCCCATTTACCATTGCAACAAAAAGAATAAAATACCTAGGAATAAACCTACCTAAGGAGACAAAAGACCTGTATGCAGAAAATTATGACACTGATGAAACAAATTAAAGATGATACCAATAGATGGAGAGATATACCATGTTCTTGGATGGGAAGAATCAACATTGTGAAAATGACTGTACTACCCAAAGCAATCTACAGATTCAATGCAATCCCTATCAAACTACCACTGGCATTTTCCACAAAACTAGAACAAAAATTTTCACAATTTGTGTGGAAACACAAAAGACCCTGAATAGCCAAAGCAATCTAGAGAAAGAAAAACGGAGCTGGAGGAATCAGGCTCCCTGACTTCAGGCTATACTACAAAGCTACAGTAATCAAGACAGTATGGTACTGGCACAAAGCCAGAAATATGGATCAATGGAACAGGATAGAAAACCCAGAGATAAAGCCACGAACATATGGTCACCTTACCTTTGATAAAGGGGGCAAGAATATACAGTGGAGAAAAGACAGCCTCTTCAATAAGTGGTGCTGGGTATTCTGGACAGCTACATGTAAAAGAATGAAATTAGAACACTCCCTAACACCATACACAAAAATAAACTCAAAATGGATTAAAGACTTAAATGTAAGGCCAGACACCATCAAACTCTTAGAGGAAAACATAGGCAGAACACTCTATGACATAAATCACAGCAAGATCCTTTTTGACCCACCTCCTAGAGAAATGGAAATGAAAACAAAAATAAACAAATGGGACCTAATGAAACTTCAAAGCTTTTGCACAGCAAAGGAAACCATAAACAAGATGAAAAGAGAACCCTCAGAATGGGAGAGAATATTTGCAAATGAAGCAACTGACAAAGGATCAATCTCCCAAGCATACAAGCAACTCTTGCAGCCCAATATCAAAAAAACAAACAACCCAATCCAAAATTGGGCAGAAGACCTAAATAGAAATTTCTCCAAAGAAGGTATACAAATTGCCAACAAACACATCAAAGAATGCTCAACATCATTAATCATTAGAGAAATGCAAATCAAAACTATAATGAGATATCATCTCACACCGGTCAGAATGGCCATCACCAAAAAATCTAGAAACAATAAATGCTGGAGAGGGTGTGGAGAAAAGGGAACCCTCTTGCACTGTTGGTGGGAATGTAATTTGATACAGTCACTATGGAGAACAGTGTGGAGGTTCCTTAAAAAACTAAAAAGAACTACCATACGACCCAGCAATCCCACTACTGGGCCTATACCCTGAGAAAAGCATAATTCAAAAAGAGTCATGTACCAAAATGTTCATTGCAGCTCTATGTACAATAGCCCAGAGATGGAAGCAACCTAAGTGTCCATCGACAGATGAATGGATAAAGAAGATGTGGCACATATATACAATGGAATATTACTCAGCCATAAAAAGAAACGATACTGAGTTAGTGAGGTAGATGGACCTGGAGACTGTCATACAGAGTGAAGTAAGTCTGAAAGAGAAAAACAAATACCATATGCTAACACATGTATATGGAATCTAAAAACAAGAAAAAAGAAAAGAAATGATCAGAAGAATCTAGGGGCAAGACAGGAATAAAGATGCAGAACTACTAGAGAATGGACTTGAGGATACGGGGAGGGGAAAGGGTAAGCTGTGACAAAGTGAGATAGTGGCATGGACATATATACACTACCACACGTAAAATAGATAGCTAGTGGGAAGCAGCCGCATAGCACAGGGAGATCAGCTCGGTGCTTTGTGACCGCCTAGAGGGGTGTGATAGGGAGGGTGGGAGGGAGGGAGATGCAAGAGGGAAGAGAAATGGGGACATATGTATATGTATAACTGATTCACTTTGTTATAAAGCAGAAACTAACATACCGTTGTAAAGTAATTATGGTCCAATAAAGATGTTAAAAAAAAAAGACATATAGTAAAGTAGTCTTAGAAAATACAGGTTAACTAGCAAATGTTGTAACTGCCATGTTTTTGTTCAACGTAATAGGGTGATATCTTTTATACTGGAAGCTAGCAAGTTGATATTTAATATGCCTCTTGAGGTACCATTTTTTGAGTTAAACTACTTTTATAATTTAAAAAGTTAAGTGCCTGACTGAGGGAAGAAAGCCTGACAGCAATACAAATAACTCCTTACTGTTAACTTTTACCTATCTGGCAAGAGAAGATACTTCTAGTTATAAAACAGGAAAGAAATCCAAACTGAAAAGGAAAATCACTGCCATTTACTCAGTATTTGTGAAATTGAGGGGGAAAATGGTATCTCAACATATAAATATGAGACCATGTCTTTTCCAACTATATTATGCAAAAGTATAGCGTTTACAATTTGTATAATCAAAACTAAGTATGCCATCAAAGCAAGAAATCCTATAAGTAATTGATCATGATATCCACTTATATACCCTGCAGTGTCTGTCAGTAGAATGGGACTTGATAATAGATTGTAGCCTTTAATTAAAACTACCAGTAAAATGTAGGAGACAGGAAAAGAGCAGCATTTCCCATATAACTCAAATTGTTGCAGTCATTTTAAAAATTTCATTCTCTCATTTAAAAATAATCCATGGTAGCTTAAGAAATAGACCCTTTGTTTAAAAAGATGACATTACTCATATGACTCCTTAAGGTAAGTACCCCTAGATAATACTTCCTTGCTTCAAAATATTTAGATTTTGCCCCGAGCTCTTTAGATTTTGCCAACAGCATACAGTTGTACCCATATACTCCATGCTCACAGGAAGGGAATGTAGAAGTGGAAAAAATTTCCCTTCTCCCTTCTAGGTTGTTTTGGCTGGTCTAATAAGTAAACTGATTTGTCAGGTTAACAGAAGAAGAATCAAACAGGAGTTTAATAAGATGTATACCTCTTGTATACATGGGAGAGACCAAGGAAAGCTGAGTAACTCCCTGAAATAGCTGAACCCATCACCTTAAGTGCCATCCTCAGCTAAAGAGAAAAGATGTTGGGGGTGGGAAGTCAGATATGGGAGGTGACCATGTAAATCACAGTAAACAAGGGTAAGGTTGTTATGCAGATTTAAGTTGTGCCTTCTCCATTGATAAGAGTTTCTAGAGATTCAGCGTCATCCTTCTCTTCCTAGTACACAGAGGGAGACACTGACAAATGGAGATTTCCCTTCTAAATGTTTCTTATAAAAGGTAACTTATGCCCAGTTTTCACAGATTCTCTCATGTCTGCTGTTTTTCTTTTAATAACCAGCTTAAAATAATTGATATACCAAAGAGGCACATTTTGAGATGGTAAAATCTGCTCCCCTCAAGGAATTTTCCTGTGTTTCCTAATTGATTAAATTCTACCACTTCATTTTGAATTTATTGTTTGTTAGACTGGCAAGAAACCTACACTAATTGAGTAGCAAGATAATACTGAAATCTCTTCCCTCGTATTTACACTTATTTGTTGTAGTTTGACACATGTTTTTGCCTTTTAATTTTAATTTTTACTTTTTTTCAATTTTATTGAATTATAATTGACATACAGCTCTGTATAAGTTTAAGATGTACGACATGATGACTTGACATACATATATTGTGAAATGATTGCTGCAATAAGTTTATATTCCCAGTACTTATCTATTTTAGAACTAGAAATTTGTACCTTTCAACCATTCACTCTCCCCTGTGCCATCCCCATCCCCTGCCTCTGGTAACCACAAATCTAGTCTGTTTTTCTGTGAGTTTTTTTTCCTTTAAGGTTGCAAGATGTGGTTTTAAATCAGTCCTTCTTTTAAAAAAATTGAAGTATAGTTGACATACAATATTATGTTAGTTTCAGGTGCACAACATAGTGATCGAACAATCAAATACATTATGAAATGATCAGCACTACTGGTTCAATAACCATCTGTCACCATAGAAAATTATAAGAATGTTATTGACTATATTCTTTATGCTGTATATTATATCCCCATGACATTTATTTTGTAACTGGAAGTTTGTATCTCTTAATCCTCTTCAAGACCTATTATACCCACCCCCTCACCCCTCTTCCCCTATGGCAACCATCAATTTGCTTTCTGTATCTACAAGTCTGTTTCTGTATTGCTTTGTTTGTTTTGTTTTTTAGATTCCACGTGTAAGTGAGATCATATGGTATTTGTCTTTCTCTGTCTGACTTATTTCACTTAACGTAATACTGTATAGGTCCATCCATGTTGTCTCAAATGACAAGATTTCATTATTTTTTTTTGTGACTGAGTAATATTCTTTTTTGAGTGTGTGTATAATCTTCTTTATGCATTCGTCTATCAATGGACATTTAGCTTGCTTCTATATCTTGGTTTTCTTAAATAATGCTGCAGTGAACATAGAAGCGCGTATGTCTTTTCAAATTAGTGTTTTTGATTTCTCCAGGTAAATACCCAGAAGTAGAATTGCTGGATGATGCAGTAGTTCTATTTTCAATTTTGTTTTGAGGAATCTCCATAGTGTTTTGCATACTGGGGGAAACAATTTACATTCCCACCAACAGTACATGAGGGTTGCATTTTTCTCCACATCCTTACCAACATGTGTTATTTATTGTGTTTTTGATGGTAGCCATTCTGACAGGTGTGAGGTGATATTTCATTGTGGCTTTTATTTACATTTACATTAGTTTATTTACATAACTTGTGATATTGAGCATCTTTTCATGTGTTTAGTGCCATCTGTATGTCTTCTTTGTAGAAATGTATATTGAGGTCCTCTGACCATTATTTAAATGGATTTTTAAAAATATTAATTTTGTGATTTCTTTATGTAATTTGGATATTAACCCCCTATCAGATATATCATTTACACATATTTTCTCCTATTCAATAGGTTGCCTTCTCATTGTGTTGATGGTTTCCTTTGCTGTTCAAGTGATGTAGTTCTCTTTGTTTATTGTTGCCCTTGACTGAGGAGACAGATCCAAAAGTATTGCTAAGACTGATGTCAAAGAGTGTACTGCCTATTTTTTTTCCTAGGAGTTTTATGGTTTCAGGTCTTACATTTAAGTCTTTATTTGATTGCATTTATTTTTGTATATGGTGTAAGGAAATGGTCCAGTTTCATTCTTTTACATGTAGCTGTCCAGCTTTCCCACTACCATTTATTAAAGAAGCTGTTTTTTCCCCATTTTGTATTCTTGCCTCCTTTGTCAAAAACTAATTGACCATACAAGTGTACTTTTATTTCTGGGCTTTTTATTCTGTTCCATTGGTGTATGTGTCTGTTTTTAATGCTAGTACTATACTGCTTTGATTAGTGTAGCTTTGTATTATAGTTTAAAATCAAGGAGTGTGATACATCCAACTTTGTTCTTTCTCAAGATTTCCTTGGCTATTCTGGGTCTTTTGTGTTTCCATACAAATTTTATAATTATTTTTTCCACTTCTCTGAAAAATGCTATTGATACTTTGTTAGGGATTGCATTGAATCTGTATATTACTTTGGCTAGTATGGTCATTTTAACAACATTAATTCTTCCAGTCCATGAGCATAGTACATCTTTCCATTGATCTTTGTCATCTTCAATTTCTTTCATTAATTACAGTTCTTAAAGTACAGGTCTTTCACCTTCTTGGTTAAATTTATTCTTAAGTATTTTATTCTTTTTGATGCCATTGTAAATAGGATTGTTTTCTTTATTTCTCTTTCTGATAGATCATTATTTTTGTATAGAAATTTTATAGATTTCTGTATATTAATTTTGTATCTTGCAGATTTTCTAAATTCATTTATTCTAATAGATTTTTTTGGTAGAGTCTATAGTGTTTTCTATGTATAGTATCAAGTCATCTGCAAACAGTGACATTTTTACTTCTTCCTTTCCAATTTCAATGCCTTTTCTTTTTCTTGTCTAATTGCTGTGGCTAGGACTTCCAATACTATGTTGAAAAAATGTGGCAAGGGTGGGCATCCTTATCTTGTTTCCTGATCTTAGAGGAAAGGCTTTCAGCTTTTCACCATTGAGTATGATGTTAGCTGTGGGTTTGTCATGTATGGCCTTTATTATGTTGAGGAATATTCTCTCTATGCCTGCTTAGTTGAGAGTTTTTATCGTAAGTGGATGTTGAATTTTGTCAAAAGCTTTTCCTATATCTATTGAGATGATCATATGATTTTTATCCTTCATTTTGTTAATGTGGTGTATCATGTTGATTGATTTGCAGATATTGAAAAATCCTTGCATCCCTGGGATAAATCCCACTTGATCATGGTGTATGATCCTTTTCATGTGTTGTTGGATTCCATTTGCTAGTATCTTGTTGAGGACTTTTGCATCTATGTTCACCAGGGATATTGGCCTGTAATTTTGTGTGTGTGATGTCTTTGGTTTTGTTCTCACACTGAGGCTGGCCTTGTAGAGTGTGTTTTAAAAGCACTACTGTGTATTTTCTGGCCTCATCCCCCATGTTTTATGTTTTTGACATAATCTTTTATATCTTTTATTTTGTGTATATCTTACTAATTATTGTAGATATATATAATTTTAGTATTTTTGTTTTTTAACCTTCATACTAGTTATATAGTTGATCTATTTTTAGTATCTTTTTGCCTTTACCAGTGAGATTTTTTTTCTTTCATAATTTTTATATTTCTAGTTATGTTTAAAGACATCTTCTCCTGTTTAAAGAAGTCTCTTTAATGTTTCCTGTGAGGTCAGTTTAGCAGTGATGAACTCCTTTAGCTTTTGCTTGTCTCAGAAACTCTTTATCTCTCCTTCAATTCTGAATGATAACTTTGCCAGATAGAATATTCTTGGTTGTAAGTTTTTTTTCTTTTCTGTACTTTGAACATGTTGTGCTAATCCCTTCTGACCTGTAAAGTTTCTGCTGAAAAGTCAGCTGATAGTGTTATTGGGGCTCCCCTATATATGAGTAGTAGTTTTTGTCTTGCTCCTTTTAAGATCCTCTCTTTAACTTTTGACATTTTAATTATATTTTATCTTAGTGTGTTTCTGTTTGGGTTCATCTCGTTTGGGATGCTCTATGCTTCCTTGACTTAGATGTCTGTTTCTTTCACTAGCTTAGGAAAGTTTTCAGCCATTATGTCTTCAAATAGGTTTTCTGTCCCTCTCTTTCTCTCTTTTCCTTCTAGGACCCCTATAATGTGAGTGTTAGTACACTTGATGTTGTCCAAGAGGTCCCTTTAAACTATCCTCTTTTTTTGGATTCTTTTTTCTTCTCACTGTTCAAATTGGGGAAATCCACTAGCCTGTCTTCCAGATTGCTGATCCTTTCTTCTGCATCATCTAATCTATTCATTCTCTCTAGTATAGTTTTCTTTTCTGTTACTGTATTCTTCAGCTCTGATTGGTTCATTTTTATATTTTCTCTTTGTTGAAGTTCTCAATGTGTTCCTCCATTCTTCTCTTAAGTTCAGTGAATATATTTATGACCATTATTTTGAACTTCTTACCTCTAAAGTTGTTTACCTCTGTTTCATGTAGTTCTTTTCCTGAGGTTTTTTTTGTTGTTCTTTCACATGGAACATATTCCTTTGCCTCCTCATTTTGCCTAACTCTTTGTATCATGTAGATCAGCTACATCTCCTAGTCTTGTAGGCGTGATTTTGTGTAGAATGTGTCATGGGGGATCCAGTAATTTGTTCCCCCCAGTCACCAGAGCCAGGTGCTCTAGAAGTGTCCCCTGTGGGGACTGTGTTTGTGCTCCTGCTGTGGCTGGTCTACACTTGTTGCAGGGCCATTATTATGTGGGGCTGTCCCTGGAGCAGCTGGCTATAAGGACTGTTCACAATTCTTGCCGGTTCTCTGGTGTGTAAGGCTGGCTCTTCGGGGGACACTGTTGCTGCCTAAGGCATCTGTTGGTTCTGATAGGGCAGGGGGCCCCTTTAGAGGTGCTTGCCAGGATTGTTGCAGCATGGAGCTACATTGAAGGGGCTCCATTGCTGACCTAGGGTGCCAGCTAGGACTGGAGGGATGGGGGATTGCTTTGGAGGGGCTCTGCTTTTGGTCAAGAGCAGCCACTGGTCCTGGTGGAGTAGGTGGTGCCACTTTGGAGGAGCCCCTGCTGTCAGGTCCACAGGTGAATACAGATCAGGTTGAGTGGTACTAATTGGTTCGATGGGGAGAGTCAGAAGTAATGCCTGACAGTGCTGGGCCAGCTAGGTAGAAGGTGAGCCACAAATAAACAAACAAACAAAATGGCACCCATCAGCTCTTCTGTACCCAGAGAAAGTTCCAACAGGTCCCTGCCTCTCGGGCACACATTCTAAAATTAGTCAATGAATCTCCACATATGACTCAGATGCTTTTCAGACTGCTGTCTCTGAACTAGGACATGGTTGACTGAAGTTTTGTACCTGCTCTTTAAGAGCAGAGTCTTGGTTTCCTGCAGCCCTTCAGCTCTCTTGGATGTAAGCCCTGTGGGTTTACAAAGCCAGATATTATGGAGGCTTGTCTCCCTGGTGCAGTTCACCTGGGCTGGGGACCCCAATGTGAGGCTCGGAGCCCTCAGTTCAGGGGAACCTCTGAAGCTATGGCATCCCTTCTGCCTTATGGGTTTCAGTGCCAGGAATGTGGGGCCTGGCCAGACTGCATCTCTGTCCCTCCTACCTATCTCAATGTGGCTTTTACCTTTCATCTTTTAGTTGTGGAAAATCTTTTCTGCTAGTCTTCAGGTCATTCTCAGAAATAGTCTCTCTACATGTAGTCGTAATTTTGGTGTGTTCATAGGAGGAGGCGAGCCCAGGATCTTCATACTCTACCAACTTGTCTCTACTTCTTGAGTATGACACTTTGAATTTACCTTTAAAGTTAAAGTTTTCACTCTTTCCCAATTCTCTCTTTTTAAACAGTTTGATATCTCAGATTGCTTTTATAACCAATAAGGAAAATTAATTTTGCACACTCAAATAAAAATTGGAATTTCCCAGCAAGGCTGTCTTACTCTACAGTGTCACTTTTCATAACTGGCACAACATTGGAGGAATTCAGGTTATAATTTTTTCCTCAAACCCCACACCAAAATTTTTTGCATGCTTGAATAAAACTATTCCATGACCATTTACTCAGCTCTAGTTGTCATTGTGGATATGGTACCTATGAATAGAAAAACATTATTCATTCGTTAAATCATTCCTCTTACTTCATTATCATCCCATACATATGCCATCATACTGATAGGATTTTTAAAGACATTCAAAATGCTAATGGTAGCTTTTTCTAACAGCACTTTGACTATGTTAAATAGCTTGCAGTTTGCATCCCATCAAAAACGTGAAGCAACAAAAAGTACCACATTTAAAAAAATCTTTTTTCAGTTCCATTATTAAAAGTACCAGTTAGTTCTAAGGTATACAAGTGTCACAAAAGCTAGGAAGTGAAAACTGGCCTGGCCCTAGGAAAAAATATCATTCACTATAAAGTTTAACTCTCTAAAAGTAATATTTAGAAGATTTCCAAGATACACTTGGAAATTCCAAGATTTCCAAGTATATTCCCTCTCTTGAATTTGCCAGTTCAGAATAACAAAACTGTTCTAATGTAATCTCAGAGCATCAGAGTACAGCTGATATTTCTTGATACATAAATACATTAAATATTAACATATCTTTTTTACCTGGAATTCCAGACCCTAACTCTAAATAAGTCTGTCTATAATTCTTTGTAGCCCCTTCCCACCAAAAACATATTAGATGTAAAAAAGATAAAATGATAATTGTCTTTAGGGATAATATTATTGTTAGAGTATTTTCTTGCTTTTTCTTTGAGGTGTGTATTTGAAAACTCACTATTAACATTTTGTTTTTATTTCAGCTCATTAAGGGAATTATTTAAGACAATAAAAATGTTTTTGTAGAGCCTACAATCACATATGCAACTTTTCATAGACTCATATAATGTAAAAAATAAAATGAAGAAAAAATTTTCTTTAGTGTTGTCCAATATATTTATTTATATTTTCTGTTCATCCTTTTGGCTTTTCTCTCCTTTAGGACAGTTATTCAAAATTTGTTTTTGATAATTAGAAATTTTTCTTTAAGCTTCAAAAGTTGTTATTTAATGTTTTATATTATATTTTAAATTCTTGTCAAATTTGGAAAACATGTATAGTTTCTTTCTTATATGAGTTTTAAGATAAAGGTTAATTTTCTACATACTGCTTTTGTTGTGCCTCCATCATCTATATACTTATGCAGCTGGGTGAAATAATCTCTGTCCCTACACTCTTATGTCATGATGGTTGGGTGGCAGGATGAGCAGGAGAATTCATCGAAGCCTTCCTACACTGGGACAGCTAGCAATAACTTAACTCTCCACCACAATGATTGGCAAACACAAACATATCCCACTGAAACCAAAATAAATGTGTTACTTTATGTGTTACCTCTCCTGAGCTGGATCCTAAAATTATCTGGAGCCATTTCAGTATGAGGGAAAGTGACAATAATGTCAGATGACAAAAATAATACAATTTAGTAACAAGTTTGATACCTTTTATTTAAGGAAAACAATCCATGGATTGGGAGAGTACAGTGTCTCACAAGCAGTAGAGCACCCTTCTTGAGGGATTTTGGGCAAAAGCGAGTTTTACAGAGCATTAGAAGCAGCAATGTGGAAACAGGGCATGATTGGCTAGGAGGTCAGGGATTTCCTGATAAGCATAGTGAGTCCTGTTTTATAGGGTAAGGTGAGCTAGCTAAAGCTGAGTTGGAGGATTGTGATTGGAATACGTTAAATTTTCTTGACAGGGCCTTCCCATAAATGCAGGCTGACTTAGGTTTAGGTTTGTGACCACTGGGGCAGCCTCCATTTTGTGGGTTCTGATGTACGAATTAACTCTATCAAACAGAAATTCAAAGTAACAGAGGTCTTAAAACAATATATGTGGAACCTAGAAAAATGGTACAGATGAACCAGTTTGCAGGACAGAAATTGAGACACAGATGTAGAGAACAAATGTATGGACACCAAGGGGGGAAAGCGGTGGTGGTGGGGGGAGTGGTGGTGGGATGAATTGAGATATTGAGATTGACATATATACACTAATACGTATAAAATGGATAACAAGAACCTGCTGTATAAAAAATAAATAAAATAAAATTCAGAAAAACCCCAATTTGGGTTAAAGTATCATCTTTTTGATGCTTTCATTTACTAACTTTGAGTTTTAAAAGCTAATTGTTCCCAACACCTTCTCTTGATTCTAAGTTAAGTTTTCCTTGACAAAGATATAATTTTTTATAGGCCACTGCTCTGTGTTTGGATTTATTTTGGCTGGATGGAGGATTTGTCAGAGACTGGTTTCCATTTAATGCTCTTCTGCTCATCTCCATCTTACATTTTCAATACTAATGGGTGATTACTAGAATAATATTCCCTACTTAGGCTTTACCTGGGTGTTGCTGCTCAAATTATACATTTCTTACTACATATGAAGCTGTGGTACTTCACTTTGTACAAAAATTACCTTTTAACTTTTAACTGCCCAATCAGATGGGGCCTCTGAGAGCAGCCTTTTCTAGGTAAAAAGAAGCAAAATACCATCAATAGTGAAAAGATATGAGCTTTGGGCAATTGTATGATTGGATAACTTAGATGTCATAGGGCTTAACAAACTTATAATTTAAAGTTTTATTTTGCTTTATAATTGATTACCAATGGTATCTAAGAGAGAGTGGCAACAATGATTTTTATTGACCATAAAGTATAAAGGTCTCTTCTTATTTTCCCCATAGGAGTACCATAGCTCCCAATCAAATTTAAAACTAAGTGCAATGACAAACTCTACACAGGCTCCTCTGAGTACTTATTCAACTAGACCTCAACTTTTGGAGTTCTGTGTTCATGTGTGTGTTGTCAAATTTTAGCAAGAATCCTAAGTCAGTTTAATCAGAATCCTCTTCCTCCATATTTAATCACTCTTGATATCTAGTTGGGTTTGTTATCTTCTACCCTCTCCTAAGTGACGTCTAATCACCCTGGCCTGCATTCAGCAAGAATCCTATTAAGTCAGACACACTCCTATGTGTGTCTGACTTAATCCTTAATCCTATTAAGGACAGACACACTCTGCCCTTACCCATGATGTTTTCTCTCAGTAATTTTTCATCCACTGACCACACGTTGTTCCTGGACTGTAATTTCCCATTTTTCCTTGTATTCGGGGTTGAAACCAATCTCTCTCCCCCACTGTAAGATCCCTACACCTCACGATAGTCCCCCTTTGAATAAAGTCTTCTTTACTGTCTTTAGCAAGTATCGTGAATAATTTTGTCCTTAACACAAGAACAATAGAAAAACAATGAGATTTTGTGGACATTTGGAATAAAAAAGAAAAAAAAAGAACACACATGTAATAAGGGATCTAAAAATTTTTTCCCAACCAAAGAAAATACTACCTATCTAAGGCTTTTTGTTTCTATAATAAATTTTTCATTCTCTGTTCCAGACTTTTCTACACACACTGAAAGGATTCCCCAAGTCACTGTTCTCTTTAATGGAATTGAAGACTAGGCTTTAGCCTCTAAATTTCTGCCAGGTTTGAAATAGCTTGAATCAAACTCTGATTCAGGGGATTTAATGTAAAGAGGTTGAATCAGAGTTTCAGAATTGAAATCTCAATTCAAGTTCATAGAACTAGGAATATGTTTAATTGCATTTTCTAGCATATATGTGCCAGGGTATATTGTAAGCATGGATATTCTCCTCAGGATTATTAACTTTAAGAATAAACTAGGTCATAACAAATTGCTGGCAGAAATGTTTCCCATAAGATCTTTATGATATCTATTTTTGTGTATTTCAAAAACTACATTTGTTTCAAAATGCATCATTAGGATTCCTGGTCCTGAATTTTTCTAAGACAATCTGATTAGATTAGCATAAAAACACAGCAAACATTCAATGAATCATAATACTTATATAGAGCTATAGAAATGTTGCTGGAGATCTAGTAACTTCCAGTGCATTACCTTACATTCAGCTATTATACCAAAATGAAATATTTTCTGAAAAATTCTAGAGAAGACATCGCAGTTTAAAACATTTTAAATGATCTTTTCTGTCTACTTTTTCTGATTACAAAAGTGATATATGCTGATTATGAAAATTTAACTTAAAACAGTGGAGTAATATATAAGGCAAAAAATGAAAGTGATCTGTAATTTTCACCCCAAATAACCTCTTAAAATAGTATTTCAAACTTTGGACAACAGAGGTAAGAAGACAGAGCTTAGGCAGGGAATTTTTTTTAATTATAACTTTCTTGGTGAGACTATCTTTGAAACAGCTGTAGCATGGAGAAACAAAAGCTTCTTGAAGAAATCAAAATCAATATGTGTTATTTAGCTAGCACATTAAAATACATTTGGTTATTTGAGGAATTTCTACCTTTGGAAATGCTCCTTGTGTTCTGAATATATCAATATTGAGAAATCGTTTACCATAGCATTCTCTCTAAGCATTAAAATTTTGCATAAGGCAATGCCTAGAATACACTTTCATTGTAGTATGATTTTTAACATAATGTAGTGATTTTCTAAGGGAAATTTCAATTATAATGAAAGGAAGAATTAGCGAAATGTCATCTTGAGAATCATGGGGCTCTATTTGTAGTTGTTTTGCAACTACCTTCACCTTTCTCTGGCTCCATTTCTTCATTTTCTAAATGATAAAATTATCTGCCATGGCCAATTTATAAGAGCACTAGAAGTAGCAAATGAGTTAAAGATAAAATATTTTGAAATGATTTTAAGGAAAAAAACGAACAGCCATAAGTCCTTCTTTTTGTTTTAATTGCAATATTGGTGATGTTAGTTACCTGGAGCAAACATTCTAATTGCTAATCTCGTTATGCAAATCTAAAAAGTTACAGCAAATGTCCTTAGAGTACAGTTACCCAGTAGACAAGAACTAGTACTTTTCCTCAACATGCAAACTGCTATAAGATATAGAATAAACACAAGGTCTCAAGGACCAGCCAGCAGACTTTGAGTTGAGATTATGCTCTACCACTTAATAATTATTATGACCTTGGGCAATTCACATTACCAATAGGGATCTTGATTGCCTCATCTCAAAAATTGGGGATAATTGCCCCCTTCCAAACTACCTCAAAGAAGTCTCAGAAGGTGTAAATGAAATAATTTATGTAAAAGCACACTGTGATCTCTAAAGTGCAATCCTAATATAAGGTATTATAATCACTGCACCTGACTAGAATGTGAAGCAGTACTGAAGTCAGAGAAGGAGAGAAGAGGCATTCTGAATAAAGGCAGGAAATAAATTCACTCAGGTGAGAAAATCTCAATGGAAGAAACCCTTGCTTTGGCAGTTTAGTGGGAAAAGCAGAGACTTGCCTGAAAGAACAGATTACTGCTGGCAACTCCCAAACCCACCAATAGTTATTGGAGAGGCGTGGGCGATAAGAAACCATCTGATTTTTTTTTCCAGGTTTAAAGTGAGGAATGGATTAAGAATTCTTTTCTGAATCAATGATGTTATGGTTCCTATGTTTCTGTTTATGTAGCAAATACATAAATAGCAACTGCCTAGTGACATTTCTACTGGCTGTCTCGTAGACTCCTCAGAATGTAAGGTCTGAAACAGAATTCTTCATTTCCTTTTTTTTCTTCAGTGCAAGTTCACTGTTCATTAATACCCATACGGATAGCTTATAGACAACCCAGAAAATTCAGTTCAAGTTTTCAAGCTACATAACATCCAAAATCACTGCCTGAATATGGATTAGAAGATGCAGGCTTGCTGCACAGAGGGCTTAAAGAGTGCTGTAAACCATAAGCTTCGATTCTGAAAGTGGAGATTTACTGATGTATGACTTATCCCACTTCACCCCTAGCCCCCACTGCCAGTATATGATTCCTCTCTTTATAGCTTATTTTTGAAAGCTTCCATTTCCCTTTTAAACACACTCCTTTCACTGTATCTCCGTCCCTTAAATCGCTCTACCTTCATCTATTTGTTCAGGCAAAGTCTTAGGATTTCTTTCTTTTCTTCTTTCTTTCAACTGAATCTCTTGTTTCTACTTCTAAAAGGAATCCTGAATATTACCACTTCTCTTTACACCTACACATTGTCAAAACTCTAGCCCAAGCCACAACATCTTTCACCTTGAGTATTGTAACATCTTCCTTTAGAAGACTGCCTATTTCTACTATGGATCTCATTTGTTCTGTTCTTCATAAAGCTGGCAGAATTATATACATTTTAAAATTGCTTTTAGTAAATACTGAGCAGATAAAAGAATAAGAAATATGTGTAAGTTATAAAGAATCATGCATGATTATAACCTATGTAACTACTACCTAAGTTAAGAAAAAAGAAAACAGTGTCTCTCTAGTTTCTTTTCTGATTTCATACATTTTCCTCCTAACTCTGAGGTTACTTACTACCTTGATTTTTGAGTTTGTCATTTTCTCTCATTTACTTATAGCTTCACTACATGTTTGTATCCTTAAACAATACATTGTTTGGTTTACATGTTTTTCCACTCTCTACACAAAGAATCATACATTATACATTCTTCTACAACTTCCATTTTTTACTCACCTAAGATTTACCCATGTTTTTGTGTATAAATCATTCACTTCACTGCAGCAAAATATTAATTCATGTTGTGAATATACCGTAATATATTTATTCATCTTAACATTGGTGAATATTTCGTTTCTCAACATTTTTTTTCTATCTTATATAGCCCTGCTTTGTGCATTCTTCTATGTATGTATGAGATTTTTTTTTTAAGAGCAGAGTTTTTAAACTGTGCCATGAATCTTTTTGGAAGTCTGGTTAAGCCTACTGGACTCTTTCTCAGAATACATTTTTAAGTGCACAAAATTATAGGACTACAAAAGAAACCAATTGAAACGCAGTTATAAAAATGCTAATACATTTGTAATATAGAAGTTGAACTGCAGTGGTGCACTTATACGAGGATATTTTTCAATAGCAAATACTACAATACTACATGCTCTGTGATTGGTTGAATCTGCAGATGGTGAGGAACTGCAGATATGGAGGGCCAGCTATAAGTTAAATGATTAACACCACCACCCCTGCATTGTTCAAGGGTCAGCTGTGGTGTTGGATTTCTTTATTAATGCATTAAATAACAAGATCTAGGGGTAGGTCCAATTACCTCCCTGATTTTGAAGTAATGATGAGTACAAAAGATATTTCTCTTTTTACCCAGTGATCTGCAATAATTGTAATGTGATATAAAAGAAGAAATTGACTTTTCTTAGCCTCTGCCATGAGAACAAGTGCAAGCTAGTCTGCTGAAGAATGAGAGACCTCATGGAGCAGAGACAAGTAGTCCCAGCTGAGATCATCACTCTGTTTCTTTTCCTTTAGTGGTCACACTACAAATTTTAACATATATACATAACTTATCAAGCTCTAGGTTTAATTGATATATTTAGTCCTCTTCTGAAAAAAGAAATTTTAGAATATTTTTCTGCCAATTATACTTTTACCTGACATATATGATTTTGTTATAGTTCTATCTTACTTTTTAACCTCATAAGACATAATTTTTATTGTTTATTAAAGATTGTGATCTTGCTACTCTACCATCAAGAAGTGGAGTTTATTTACCCTCCCTTAGATTATGGGCTAGTGTTAGTGACTTACTTAACCATCATGTGGTAGCAGTAACATTCTGTGACAGATCAGCTTAGCTTTGAAAACGTCTTGAGTTTTCTTTTTTTTTTTTTGGCCTCTTGACATATTCCCTTTCTTGCTGTTCCCTCTTGGGACGCTTCCTCTCAGCATCCAATTGCTGTGCTGTGAAAAGTTCATGACACGTGGAGAAGTTATATGCATTCTCCTTGAAAGAACCCTTTGAGTTGAACCAGTTCTGACAATAGATATATGAATGAAAAAGACTCCAGATGATTTCAGTCCCCAATTGTTCAAGTTATCCTAGCCATTCAAGTCTTTCCAGTTGAGGCTCCAGCTATCTCAGCCATACCTACTGTGCCTTGTCTGAATTCTTGTCCCACAGAATCCAAGAGTATAATAAAGTGGTAGTGATACTTTCTGTCTCCATGTTGGGATTTTTATGTATAATTTACAGCATGAACATCTTTTTATTCAATAATTTCTCTGGTATTCTACTACTTTACTTTTCTCATCTGTCATCCTTTTACTGAAGTATATTTGGCAGAATTTTCTTTAGTTAGGTTTACTCAATAGCAGATTTCTCTGTTTTGATTTTTTGAAAAAATCATTATTTTACTTTTCTTTATCAAAATATATCTTTACCACTTATAGAATCCTAAGTTACCATGTGTTTTTCTTTAGCACATTGGATTTACTACTCCACTGTAATCTATCTTCCTTTCCACTCTTGAGAAGTAAAAATTATAGCTTCCAACATATCTCTTATTCCCTATTGTCTTTTGGTGCTCCAAATCTGGAAATTCTCTTGGGATGTGTCTTCTACTTTATGGATTCTTTCCTCAGCTGAGTCAAATCTGATATCCTGTCCATGAGTTATTATTTTATATTATTATAGTTAACTATACAGATTATATTTTCCAACGTGCTTGATTAATTTTTATAGTTTTTACTCAATAACCACATTTTCAAAGCTTTAAAAAATTCTTTAAAATATCAAATATACAAAACATATTTTGAACCTGAGAATTCTAATATCGGAAGACATTGCAGGTTTGATTTGCTGTCTGTTGTTTCTGCTGACTCTTGGTCATAGTGTCTTTTTTTAAAAATTTTTTTTAACATCTATATTGGAATATAATTGCTTCACAATGTTGAGTTAGTTTCTGCTGTATAACAAAGTGAATCAGCTATATGTATACATATATCCCCATAACCCCTCCCTCTTGCGTCTCCCTCCATCCCTCCCTATCCCAACCCTCTAGGTGGTCACAAAGCACCGAGCTGATCTCCCTATGCTATGGAACTGCTTTCCACTAGCTATCTATTTCAAATTTGGTAGTGTATATATGTCAATGCCACTGTCTCACTTCGGCCCAGCTTACCCTTCCTACCCCCCCATGTCCTAAAGTCCATTCTCTACATCTGCGTCTTTATTCCTGTCCTGACCCTAGGCTCAACAGGACCATTTGTTTTTCAGATTCCATATATATGTGTTAGTATACGGTATTTCATTATCTCTTTCTGACTTACTTTACTCTGTATGACTCTAGGTCCCTCCACCTCACTACAAATAGTTCAATTTCATTTCTTTATATGGCTGAGTAATATTCCATTGTATATATGTGCCACAACTTCTTTATCCATTCATCTGTTGATGGACACTTAGGTTGTTTCCAAGTCCTGTCTATTGTAAATAGTGCTGCAATGAATATTGTGGTACATGTCCCTTTTTGAATTATGGATTTCTAAGGGTATATGCCTAGTAGTGGGATTGCTGGATCATATGGTACTTCTATTGTTATTTTCTTAAGGAAACTCCATACCATTCTCCATAGTGGCTGTATCAATTTACATTCCCTCCAACAGTGCAAGAGGGTTCCCTTTTCTACACACCCTCTCCAGCAATTATTGTTTCTAGATATTTTGATGAGGGCCATTCTGACTGGTGTGAGGTGATACCTCATTATAGTTTTGATTTGCATCTCTCTACTGATTAGTGATGTTGAGCATTCTTTCATGTGTTTGTTGGCAATCTATATATCTTCTTTGGAGAAATATCTATTTAGGTCTTCTGCCCATTTTTGGATTGGGTTGCTTGCTTTTTGATATTGAGCTGCATGAGCTGCTTGTATATTTTGGAGATGAATCCTTTGTCAGTTGCTTTATTTAAAAATATTTTCTCCTATTCTGAGGGTTGTCTTTTCAACTTCTTTTCCAATTTGGATTCCTTTTATTTCTTTTTCTTCTCTGATTGCTGTGGCTAAAACTTCCAAAACTATGTTGAATAATACTAGAGACAGTGGGAACCCTTGTGTTGTTCCTGATCTTAGAGGAAATGGTTTCAGTTTTTCACCATTGAGAACGATGTTGGCTGTGCGTTTGTCATATATGGCCTTTATTATGTTGAGGTAAATTCCCTCTATGCCTACTTTCTAGAGAGTTTTTATCATAGAGTGTTGAATTTTGTTGAAAGATTTTGCTGCATCTATTGAGATTATCATATGGCTTTTATCCTTCAATTTGTTAGTATGGTGTATCACATTGATTGATTTGCATATATTGAAGACTCCTTACATTCCTGGTATAAACCCTACTTGATCATGGTGTATGATCCTTTTAATGTGCTGTTGGATTCTGTTTGCTAGTATTTTGCTGAGGATTTTTGCATATATGTTCATCAGTGATATTGGCCTGTAATTTTCTTTTTTTGTGACACCTTTGTCTGGTTTTGGTATCAGGGGGATGGTGGCCTTATAGAATGAATTTGGGAGTGTTCCTCCCTCTGTTATATTTTGGAAGAGTTTGAGAAAGATAGGTGTTAGCTCTTCTCTGAATTTTTGATAGAATTCGCCTGTGAAGCCATCTGGTCCTGGGCTTTTATTTGTTGGAAGAATTTTAATCACAGTTTCAATTTCAGTGCTTGTGTTTGGTCTGTTTATATTTTCTATTTCTTCCTGGTTCAGTCTCAGAAGGTTGTGCTTTTGTAAGAATTTGTCCATTTCTTCCAGGTTGTCCATTTTTTTAGCATATAGCTGCTTGTAATATGATCTTCTGATCCTTTGTATTTCTGCGGTGTCGGTTGTCACTTATCCTTTTTCATTTCTAATTCAGTTGATTTGAGTCTTCTCCCTTTTTTTCCTGATGAGCCTGGCTAATGGTTTATCAATTTTGTTTCTTTTCTCAAGGAACCAGCTTTTAGTTTTATTGATCTTTGCTATTGTTTCCTTCATTTCATTTTTATTTATTTCTGATCTGATCTTCATGATTTCTTTCCTTCTGCTAACTTTGGGTTTTCTTGTTCTTCTTTCTCTAATTGCTTTAGGTGTAAGGTTAGGTTGTTTGAGATTTTTATTGTTTCTTGAGGTAGGATTGTATTGCTATAAATTTCCCTCTCAGAACTGCTTTTGCTGTATCCATAGGTTTTTGGTCATCGTGTCTTCATTGTCATTTGTTTATAGGTATTTTTTGATTTCCTCTTTGATTTCTTCAGTAATCTCTTGGTTATTTAGTAGTGTATTGTTTAGCCTCCATGTGTTTGTATGTTTTACAGACTTTTTCCTGTAATTGATATCTAGTCTTGTAGCATTGTGGTCAGAAAAGATACTTGATGTGATTTCAATTTCCTAAATTTACCAAGGCTTGATTTGTAACCCAAGATAGGATCTATCCTGGAGAATGTTCCATGAGCACTTGAGAAGAAAATATATCCTGTTGTTTTTGGATGGAATGTCCTATAAATATCAATGAAGTCCATTTTGTTTAATGTGTCATTTAAAGCTTGTGTTTCCTTATTTATTTTCATTTTGGATGATCTGTCCATTGGTCAAAGTGGGGTGTTAAAGTCCCCTGCTATTATTGTGTTCCCTGTCGATTTCCCCTTTTATGGCTGTTAGCATTTGCCTTATATATTGTGGTGCTCCTATTTTGGGTGCATAGATATTTACCATTGTTATATCTTCTTCTTGGATTCATCCCTTGATCATTATATAGTGTCCTTCTTTGTCTCTTGTAATAGTCTTTATTTTAAAATCTTTTTTGTCTGATGTGAGAATTGCTACTCCAACTTTCCTTTGATTTCCATTTGCATGGAATATCTTTTTCCATCCCCTCACTTTCAGCCTGTATGTGTCCCTCGGTGTGAAGTGGGTCTCTTGTAGACAGCATATATATGGGTCTTGTTTTGTGTCCATTCACCAGTCTATTTCTTTTGGTTGGAGCATGTAATCCATTTATATTTAAGGTAGTTTCTATATGTATGTTCCTATTCCCATTTTCTTAATTGTTTTGAGTTTGTTATTGTAGGTCTTTTCCTTCTCTTGTGTTTCTGCCTAGAGAAGGTCCTTTAGCATTTGTTGTAAAGCTGGTTTGGTGGTGCTGAATTGTCTTACCTTTTGTTTGTCTGTAAAGATTTTAATTTCTTTGTCAAATATGAATGAGATCCTTTGCTGGGAGTAATCTTGGTTGTAGGTTTTTCCCTTTCATCACTTTAAATATGTCCTGCCACTCCCTTCTGGCTTGCAGAGTTTCTGCTGAAAGATCAGCTGTTAACCTTATGGGGATTCCCTTGTATATTATTTGTTGCTTTTCCCTTGCTGCTTTTAGTATTTTTTCTTTGTATTTAATTTTTGATATTTTGATTATTATGTCTTGGCATGTTTCTCCTTGGATTTATGCCACATGGGACTCTCTGTGCTTCTTGGAATTGATTGACTATTTCCTTTCCCACATTAAGGAAGTTTTCGACTATAATCTCTTCAAATATTTTGTCAGACCCTTTCTTTTTCTCTTCTTCTTCTGGGACCCATATAATTCAAATGTTGGTGCATTTAATATTGTCCCAGAGGTCTCTGGGGCTGTCCTCTATTCTTTTCATTCTTTTTTCTTTATTCTGCTCTGCAGTAGTTATTTCCACTATTTTATCTTCCAGGTCATTTATCCATGCTTCTGCTTCAGTTATCGTCCATTGATTCCTTCTAGAAAATTTTTAGTTTCATTTATTGTGTTGTTCATCATTTTTTGTTTGTTCTTTAGTTCTTCTAGGTCCTTGTTAAACGTTTCTTTTATTTTCTGCATTCTATTTCCAAGATTTTGGATCATCATTACTATCATTACTCTGAATTCTTTTTCAGGTAGGTTGCCTATTTCCTCTTCAGTTGTTTGTTCTGGTTGCTTTTTACCTTGCTCCTTCATCTGCTGCATAGTTCTCTGTTTTCTCATTTTGTTTAACTTACTGTGTTTGGGTCTCCTTTACTCAGGCTGCAGGTTCATATTTCCTGTTGTTTTTGGTCTCTGCCCCCAGTGGGTGAGTTTCTTTCAGTGGCTTATGTAGGCTTCCTTGTGGAGGGGACTGGTGCCTGTGTTCTGGTGGGTGGGGCTAGATCTTGTCTTTCTGGTGGTCAGGGCCACGTCTGCTGGTATGTTTTGGGGTGTCTGTGAACTCAGTATAATTTTAGGCATCCTCTCTGCTAATGGTGTGGTTGTGTGCCTGTCTTGCTAGTTGATTGGCATGGGGCATCCAGCACTGGAGCTTGCTGGCCGTTTGGTAGAGCTGGGTCTTAGCATTGAGACAGAGATCACTGGGAGAGCTCTCACCAATTGATATTACATGGGGCTGGGAGTTCTCTGGTAGTCCAATGTCCTGAACTCGGCTCTTCCACCTCAGAGGTTCAGGCCTGACACCAGGCCGGAACAGCAAGACCCTGTCAGCCACATGGCTCAGAAGAAAAGGGAGAAAGAAAGAAAGAAAAAATATATATTATTAAAATAAAAAGAAGTAATAATAAAAAAGAAGAGAGAAATCAAACCAATAACCAAATCCACCAATGATAACAAGCCCTAAAAACTATACTATGGTAAACATAAAAATCAGAAGCAAATCAGTCACAGACAGCAAACCCTAAAAGTCTACAGTTGCTCCCAATATCCACCGCTTCAATTTTGGGATGATTCATTGTTCAGGTATTCCACAGATGCAGGGTACATGAAGTTGATTGTGGGGATTTAATCTGCTGCTCCTGAGGCTGCTGGGAGTAATTTCCCTTTCTCTTCTTTTTTCGCACATCTCCTGGGGTTCAACTTTTGTTTTGGCCCCACCTCTGCATGTAGGTCTCCCTCAGGCATCTGTTCCCACCCTGGCAGGACCGGGTTAAAGGAGTGGCTGATTAGGGGGCTCTGGTTCACTCATGCTGGGGAGAGGGAGGGGTAAGGTAGTTATAATTGGAATGCAGGGATTGCCTGTGGCAGCAGAGGCCAGCATGACATTGCAACAGCCTGAGCCGCACCATGTGTTCTCCCGGGGAACTTGTCCCTGGATCACAGGGCCCTGGCAGCAGCCTGTTGCACAGACTCCTGTGGGGTGTGTAGATAGTGACCTGTGCTTGCACACAGGATTCTTGGTGGCTGCAGCAGCAGCGTTAGTGTTTCATGCCCATCTCTGGAGCTCATTTAGGCAGTTATCTGCCTTCTGTGGGCAGACAGGGAAAGATTCCCCTCTCCTTGTGCACCCTGAAACAATGATCTCTTGCCTCTTCGGCAGGTCCAGACTTTTTCCCAGACTCCTGGCTAGCTGTGGCACAGTAGCCCCCTTCAGGCTGTGTTCACGCAGCCTACCCCAGTCCTGTCCCTGGGATCTGATCTCCGAAGCCCGAGCCTTCGCTCCCAGCCCCTACCTGCCCCAGCAGGTGAGCAGACAAGCTTCTCAGGCTGGTGAGTGCTGCTCAGCACCTATCCTCTATGTGGGAATCTCTCCGCTTTGCCCTCTGCACCCCTGTTGCTGCGCTCTCCTCTGTGTCTCCGAAGATTCCCCCTGCCACCTGCTGTCTCCACCAGTGAAGGGGCTTCCTAGTGTGTGGAAACTTTTCCTCCTTCATAGCTCCCTCCCAGAGGTACAGGTCGCATCCCTATTCTTTTGTCTCTGGTTCTTTTTTCCTTTGCCCTAGCCAGGTACATGGGGAGTTTCTTGCCTTTTGGGAGGTCTGAGGTCTTCTGCCAGCGTTCAGTAGGTGTTCTGTAAGAGTTGCTCTGCATGTACATGTATTTTTGATGTATTGGTCGGGAGGAAGGTGATCTCTACATCTTATTCCTCTGCCATCTTGAATGTCCCCCCAGTCATAGTGTCTTGTTCTCATTTTTAGATTTTTGTGTTGCTTTATTTTGCATGTTTTGTGATATTAGTGATTTTTCCTTAGAAATGTATCCATTGTCATTTCTTGGGGCATGAATGAACATGGATTCCACCAGTTCATTTTTATGGATGCTTCTGATGGAATCATGCTTTGGTGAGCACTACCAGTTGTAGAGAACTTTAATTCTAGGAATGAATTGTTTTGGGACCAGCCAAGTAATGCAAATTCTGGATAAAAATCTACACATGGCCAGCTCATGGTTATAAATTCTAAGAGAAGTAATTTCCTCCTTCTACAGTATACTTCTCCTTGAAGATCACTGAGTTAAACAAGTTTATTTTTTCAATCTTCTCTCTCTCTCTTCTCTAGACTAGATTATTTTTAGTGATCTATCAAATTTACTGACTCCTCAAATATCTTTGACCTGTTGTTAAGCCTTTGTAGTGAAATTTTATTTCAGGTATTGGATTTTCAGGTTTTAGATTTTCCATTTGATTATTTTTAACAGTTTCTATTCTTGGTTAAGATTGCTTGTATTTTATACATTAATAGCATATTTTTATTTATGTACTTGAATATAGTTTTAATAGCTGTTTTAAAATCTTTCTCTGATAATTAAAATTTCTGGTTTTCTTGGTGTTAGTATTCTTTGATTACCTTTTCTTTTGAATGAGGGTCTTATTTTCCTATTTCTTCCTATGTCTAGTAATGTTTTGTTATATCCTGTACTCTATGGTTGAAATATTTTAGAGATTCTTGATTTTATTTTCTTTCCACTGAAGGGTACTAATTTTTGTTTTTTATTGGGGGGGTAAAAATTTGATTTGTCTGAACTCAAAACCTAAATTCAGAAACATTATTTCAATTCTCCTAGCTTTAGCTTGGCTGCTTGAACTCGGTCCTGTGTATACATTGTTCAAAAGTCAGCCAGAGATTTAGGTTGACCATGTACACAGAATTAGAGCTCCCTATCTATGGTTTTCTACTTTACGGAATTTCCTCCCTCACTTTTCAGCTGCTGTGATTGTCCCAGACTTTGTTTTCTGGTTAATCCAGTAAAACTGTCAGGTTTCTATCTGCATTTTCGTCTTCTAGTACTAGGGACTTCTCTTCAGGCTAAAAGCAATACGAAATGTTATACTCATTGCTATTCCCTCCATCCAGCTGTCAACTCCCTCTATTATCTTTCTTCTTTGCTCACTTGCCAATGTCTTCAAGTCGTTTTTTTAAAATTTTTTTTTCTGGATTTTATAGTTTTTTTTTTTTTCAGGATGATTAATATATTCTATTCAGCCATTCCCAGAAGTACAATCTAGAGGTTAAATTTTAATATTCTTGGCTAGTTTATTTCTAATCCTCTGAGAATGGCTTTATTCCTTTGGGATTAATGCTTTATGTGGGGGTCTTATAACAGTCTTAATAATTTGAGTGGGCCCTGAGATTTGTGACATGTCCCTTAACTCCCATGAGGCCATGAAAACTGAAGTTCAAGTTCATCATATTTGGAAGATCCTCCTCATGTATAAGTTCATTTCCGTGCTTTGCTCATCTGTTTCAGTTTACTACTTTCCTTAATTAAAAAAAATATTGGAGTATAGTTGATTTACAATGTTGTGTTAGTTTTAGGTGTACAGCAAAATGAATCAGTTTTATACATACATATATCCACTCTTTTTTTAGATTATTTTCCCATATAGGCCATTACAGAGTATTGAGTAGAGTTTCCTGTGCTATACAGTAAGCCATTGTTGGTTATCTATTTTATATGTGGTAGTGTGTATATGTCAGTCCCAATCTCCCAGTTTATCCCTCCCCCACCTTTCACTCTTGGTAACCATAAGTTTGTTTTTTAAGTCTGTGAGTCTATTTCTGTTTTGAAAATAAGTTCATTTGTACCATCTTTTTTTTTTACATTCCACGTATAAGCGATATCATATGATATTTGTCTTTCTCTGTCTGACTTACTTCGCTCAGTATCACAATCTCTAGGTCCATCCATGTTCCTGTAAATGGCATGCATGGAGCCCTAACCTCTGGACTGCCAGGGAATTCCCCTTAATTTTTTGACTTACTTTTTTACTGTGTATTCCTTAATTCCTCACCAGTACATGTGGAAAAAATTAATTCAGCATTTTTAATTGGTATGATGAGCAAGTAAACTTACACAGTCCACCAGTCTATTGGAAGAGTATGTCTGAGAAGAGTTTTAAAAAATAGTAAATCACATGAACTGATCACTGAACTATTAAAATCCTCCAATAATTTCTGATAACATTTAGAATAAAAATGTTTTAATGTGTTTTAGGATCTTGTGAGATCTAGCTTTAGCTTTTCTCTCTGATATCATCTCGTGTCATTTTCCCTCTCTGTTCCAGTAATAAAGATCTTTCCGTTCTTTGAACATGGTACTAGCTCTCCCATCTCAAGTCCTTTTGACATGTTACTTTTTTTCTACTTGGAGCCCTTCTCTTTTCACCCTTCATTCTAGTCATCTTTTAGTTCTCTGCTTATTTGTAACCTTATCCAGGAATTTTTCCTTGGCCTTTTAGCCCAGTAAGGGATCCCAATTTCTATTATTTTCTCCACCACTTATTTCACTTTTGTAAGACACAGCACTTTATTCAGGTTATGTCTAACCTACTGTACTCCATGGAGATAACAATCATGTCTTTACTTCGCCACCATTCTCCAATGTCTAATACAATGCCTGATAGAGAGGAGGTGCTAAAAAGTATTTGCTGATTATTTTGTTTGAATCAGCCACACAAGAATCTTATAAACTTTGGGGCCCAGAGATTTTCTAAACATTTAGGTACAAGTGGTGAATCTTGGATGTTAGTGAGATTACCAAAGTAATATTCGCCTAAAAACCCCAGCAGGTTGGCAGTTCTCTGCACTCTTGTTGATTGTGCACTTTCCCTTACATCAATCTTCCCAAAAGTTATTTTATCATGTTACTCACTTACTCAAAAGTCTACTGTGTTCATGTCCTTCTTGTTTAGTCTAAACTCTACACTTTGGCATTCAGTTCTATCTATAATCTTATAATTTATCTAGCCAAGTCTGTCTGCCACTACTTCCCAATCAAAACTTTCAAAACAATATCAAATACATCATTCTCTTAATTGTCTTGTTTTTGTACATTATGTTATGTTCTTCAGCTCATGTCATGCCTCATAGTAAGGACTATGGGAGAATACTTTTCTGCCTTGATTCTTTTTCACAGAACCAGCATAGATCCTAAGTACAGAGATAATATGGTGCAGTACTTAATAACAATTTTCTGTAACTTGCCAGATATGTATAACCTTGGACAAATTAGTTAGATTTCTGTGCCTCCATTTCTTTATTTTCAAAATTGAGATAATAATAGTAACATATAATGTCTTTGAGATGATCTCTTGAGTTAATATATAAGTTCATAGGATAGGGTCTGGTATATAGTAAGACATCAATATTTTAAAGCTACATTTAACTCCTCTATGAAACCTTCCAAGCCCATTCATTTACTCCATCTCTCAATATTTATGTGAGCTTATTTTGTGCCAAACCCTTCACTAAACATTGCCTGTAAAGCAGTGAATAAGGCACTGTCTCTTACCTCAAGGAACTCATAGAAGACTTCATTAACCAAAACCAGGAGAAAATCAACCATTAGAAACAAACTGAACAATGTCAGAGATGATAGAATTAGTAGGCAAGGACTTTAAAGCAGCTATTATACCTCAAAGTTTTAAAGGAAAAAATAACTTAGAAAAGATATAAAAGGAAGTTTTGGAAGTTTTAGACTGAAAAAATATAACATCTCAAATAAAATAAAAAATTACCAGGTGACTTAATAGTAGGTTATATATTACAGAATAAAAGGTCAGTAACCATGAAGATATAGCAATAGAAACTATCAATATATGGAAGCACACAGAGAAAAATACTGAGAAAAAAAGAACAGCAATCTTAATGGCCTGTCGGACAATATTAAGCCACTTAACATACATGTAATTGGAGTAAGAAAAGGAGAGAAATGTGGACAGAAAACAATTTTTGAAAAAATTTCACCAATTTTCCATATTTGAGGAAAATTGTAGACCTACATATCCAAGAACATCAGCAAAACCCCCAAAACCCAAGCAGGATAACAAAAAAAGAAAACTGCATATCAAAATCCAATTGCTGAACACCAGTGAGAAAGAAAATTCTGAAAGGAAGCCAGCATAAAGAGACATAAATAGAAAAAATCCAGAAATTAAAGAGACATGAAAGTGGAACACCATTAAAGTACAAAAGAACAAATATTAAGGTAAAACTAAAATGCTATATCATGCAAAAATACCTTTCAAAATTGAAGTGAAGTAAAGATGGTTTCAGAAGAAAACAAATGTTTAGAGAATTCATCAAAGGTAGATGTTCAATTACAATAATTTAAAGGAAGTTTTTCAGATTATAAGAAAATGATAGAACTTTAGTTTTACCAGTTTGGTTACTGATATGTAAACAACTTGGAAGTTGTCATACCCATCCTTCAAGAAGAAAAAGATGAGGAAACTGAACATCAACATTACTTGTATTCATCAAAGAACTGGGCTTGCAATAGCAAATCACTCTGAAATATGAAGAGACAGGTAAATACAAAGAATCACAACTGAGATCAGTTTACCTGAAGCAGAAGTCTCTAGAGCCATAGCTGATAGGAACAGTAAATGGCAATTTTGATGAATTACTGGAAGTTAAGTATGGAAGAGTATGAGAGTAAGAAAATCCTGGGGACCTCAGTCTTATGGAATTTCTCAGCTTTCATTGGTTTTACCTCCAAATACCCCACCAGGCTATCACAGTGAAAATCTGAGAAAGAACTCCTCATGGCTATGGCAGGGGAGGTAAGTATTAATCTTTGTGAAATACTCCCAGAGTACTCTCCATAAAAAGTCCTACAGTCCAAGGGAAAAGATTTTAACAAAGCCTTTTCCACATGGAGGAGGAAGAAAATTCCAGACACCCTAGCCTCTTTAACCTTATTGTTTCACCTAAAGGGTAAAATTTTTAAAAAGCTGTACCACTGGAGAATCACCTGTGAAGGTCACAGTCAAGAAACAGGCCCATCAAAAGACTGAGATTTAATCATAATTGTATAGAATGCTTCCCCTCTCTCACATTTCACCACCATACCAACAGGATCCCAGTATAAAAATAGTAGATTACAACCAAAGGGTATTCTTTAAAGTGTCCCTCAATTGAGATTTAGTTGAGGTTTTTCTAATGATTAAAAAGAGGTTATGTGTTTTTAGAAAGACAACCAAAGATATAAAGGGCCGTTTTCATTATAATTGGCCCTCTGTATCCGCAGGTTCTGCATATGTGGATTCAACCAACCACGGATTGAAAATATTTGGAAAAAGAAATTCCAGAAAATTCCAAAAAGCTTGAACGTGACACAAAATAGCAACTAGTTACATAACATTTACATTGTATTTACAACTATTTACATAGCATTTACATTGCTTTAGGTATTATAAGTAATCTAGAGATGATTTAAAGTATACTGGAGCATGTGCATAGGTTATAT
This sequence comes from Orcinus orca, assembly GCF_937001465.1. Classification (NCBI taxonomy): domain Eukaryota; kingdom Metazoa; phylum Chordata; class Mammalia; order Artiodactyla; family Delphinidae; genus Orcinus; species Orcinus orca. Next base: position 99,590,729 of record NC_064580.1, on the reverse strand, counting down.
GTAAATACTACACTATTTTATTAAGGGACTTGAGCATCCTCAGATTGTGATATCCTCAGGTGTTCCTGGAACCAATCCCCTGTGGATACCAAGGGACAACTGTACATCATATCAAGGGTTATCAGCATGATTTATCACTGTTGATATAAACCTTGATCGTCTGGCCGAGGCTGTGTTTTTCAGGTCTCGCCACTGTAAATCCACTCTTTCTTCATCCTGTTCACATGGGACTATCTGGAAAGAAGTCACTATGCTTACCCCACATTTAAGGACTGGTACAATATGCTTCACCATCTTGAGGGCAGAATATCTACATAAATTATTTGGTTTTCTTCTACATGGGAAATTTGTATCCTTCCCACTATATATTTATTCAAAAATTTACATATATTACTGTGGACTCATGGGTATTTATTTTATACATTGAGTTATAATACACTAACATCATTTGTTTTGTTTCTCAAATTGTTCTACCTTTACCCAATTTGTTTCAGTAGGCTCTGTGTCACTTTGACATGTTCCCCTTATTGTATATGTGTGTTTTGTTCTTTTTCGTTCTTTTTTCTTTTTTTAAAAGAATTGATTAAGAGATAAGCACAGGATCCTCTGGACCATGGAGTACGGGCCCCAAAGTCAACTCAGAGGAATAGTCAGAAAGTGAATTGTTAAGAAAAAATTTGTTTAAAAGAATTGCTAAAGAAAAAACTACAAGTAGTTCTTTGTGACTATGGCATATAGTGGGAAGAAAAGAGAGGTAAGAGATAAGCTTGAAGAGATTGGAAGGTACATAAATGATCTCATAAACTTGTCATGACAGGATCCTTAACCCATTAGTCTTACTTGTCAGTTGGAGCATTTTGAGAGAAAACTATAAGCAACGTATTGCTATCAAGTTGTTGAGATGGAAGATATGCCCTTTGCACTGACACAGTATTCATCTTTTTTCTCTTTTCCTCAAATAATAATAAAATTCCTAGTATATGCTAAGCCACATAGTAGGTAAGAGATACAGCAATAAATAAGGCCTGGTCCCTGCTTTCAAGGAACTCACATTTTACTGGGGTGCACAGACAAGCAAACAGGCAATTATAATAAAGAGTGAGAAGAACTGAGGCACAGGCAAGTGCCAGGAGCTGAGGAAGCACAGAATGGGTACAGAACTCAGTTGTATAAGTGCATTGTTGTAGAGGCTGGAGAGGAATAGTTCAGAAACAGCTTTACAGAGATTCTAACAATGCAAAGACCTGACATAAGCCAGGTGAAGAGAGCAGGGAAAGTAAGGGAAATCCAAGCTCTGAGAAAAATATATGTAGGCCGGCCCATCTTCATCTCTCTCTTCTCTAGATACTGATCTTGTTTATTGTCTGAGCTATTCATTTTGGGATTGAATCATAATTTATTTTATATAGCCTTATTTTGTTTAGGATGACTATATTAATTTTGTCTTTCTAGTGAAAGTATAAACATCTTGTAATCAGAGATAATGTCCTGCAGTTTTCCCGATTATGATAGCAAGCAGCATTGGATAGGAAAAAAAAAATTACTCCATTAATTTACTGAATTAGTTGGTCAATATTCTCCCTCTTTAGTCAGCCATAGGTTATTTTCTAAAGCAAGTACACAATTCCCCTCTCCCTCCCCCTTGCCCGCTCCCTCTCTCTCTCCTCTCTCCTCCCTTTCTCTCCTTCTCTCTCACTCACTCACACACACCAAAGAAAAAAGGTGCTTTAAACTTTTCAGTCTTTTATATTTCTTTAAGCTTTTTTATTTGCACTCTTCTAAAACAACTGTATAACACCTACATTCTTTTCCAAATACAGAATCCTAAACTAAATGTTGTTCCATGTTCCATAGTAAGGTTTTAATCAAGGCCAAGTACAAACAGAATATTACTTACTGGGTTTTACATATTGCTTGTTTCTATAATTATTTACCATTTTTATATTCTTAAATTCTGTAAGTTATACATTCCATACTCTTTTTTGGGGAATTTATTGAAGTATAGTTGATGTACAATATTACATAAGTTATAGGTGTACAACATAGCAATTCACAATTTTAAAAGCTTATACTCCATTTATAGTTATTATAAATTGGCTATATTCCCTATATTGTACAATATATCTTTGTAGCTTATTTATTTTATACAAGGTGGTTTATATCTCTTAATCCCATACCTCTATCTTGTTCCTACCCCTTTCCCTCCCCCACTCGTAACCACTAGTTTGTTCTCTGTATCTGTCTGTTTTTTATATTCACTAGTTTTATTTTTTATATGATAGCATATAAGTGCTATCATACAGTATTTGTATTTCTCTGACTTATTTCACTTAGCATAATATCCTCCAAGTCCATCCGTGTTGTTGCAAATGGCAAAATTTAGTTCTTTTTCATGAGTGAGTACTATTCCTGTGTGTGTGTGTGTGTGTGTGTGTGCGTGCATGCGTGCACGCGCGTGTGCACCACATTTTCTTTATCCATTAATCTGTTGATGGACACTTAGGTTGCTTCCTTATCACAGCAATTGTAAATAAGGCTGCCGTGAACATTGGGGTATGTGTATCTTTTTGAATTAGTGTTTTTACTTTTTTCAGGTATATACCCAGAAGTGAAATTGCTGGGTCATATGGTAGTTCTATTTTTAGTTTTTAGAGAAACCTCCATACTGCTTTCCACAGTGGCTGCATCAATTTACATTCCCACCAACAGTGTATGAGGGTTCCCTTTTCTCCACATCCTCACCAACATTTGTTATTTGTGTTCTTTTTGATGATAGTCATTCTGACAGGTGTGAGGCGATATCTCATGTGGTTTTAATTTGCATTTCTCTGATGATTAATGATGTTGAGCATCTTTTCATGTGCCCATTGGCCATTTGAATGTCCTCTTTGGAAAAATTTCTACTCAGGTCTTATGCCCATTTCTTAATTGGGTTGTTTGTTTTTTGATGTTGAGCTGTTTATATATTTTGGATATTAACCCCTTATCAGTCATATTATTTGCAAATATTTTTTCACATTCAGTAGGTTGTTTTTTGATTTGTCAGTGGTTTCCTTTGCTGTGTGAAAGCATTTAAGTTTAATTAAGTCCCATTTGTTTATTTTACCTTTTATTTTCTTTGCTTTGGAGACAGATCCAAAAAAGTATTGCTGTGATTTATGTCAGAGTGTTCTGCTTATGTTTTCCTCTAGGAGTTTTATTGTTTCTCATCTTACATTTAGATCCTCAATCCATTTTGAGTTTACTTTTGTATATGGTGTTAGAGAATGTTCTAATGTCATTCTTTTACAGGCAGCTGTCCAGTTTTCCCAGCACCACTTATTGAAGAGACTGTCTTTTCTCCGTTGTATATTCTTGCCTACTTTGTCTTGTATTAATTGGCCATAAGTTTGTGGATTTATTTCTGGACATTCTATTCTGTTCCATTGATCTATGTGTCTGTTTTTTGCCAGTACCATACTGTTTTGATTACTGTAGCTTTGTAATACAGTCTGAAGTCAGGGAGTGTGATTCCTCCAACTCTGTATTTCTTTCTCAAGGATGTTTTGGTTATTTGGGGTCTTTTGTGTTTCCATGCAAATTAAAATTTTTGTTATAGTTCTGTGAAAAATGCCATGGGTATTTTGATAAAGATTACATTGAATCCGTAGATTGCCTTGGGTAGTGTGGTCATTTTAACAGTATTAATTATTCCAGTCCACGAACACAGTCTATCTTGCTATCTATTTGTGTCATCTTCAATTTCTTTCATCAGTGTCTTTCCAAGTATAGGCCTTTTCCTCCTTAGGTAAGTTTACTCCAAGTATTTTATTCTTTTTGATGCAGTGGTAAATGGGATTGTTTCCTTGATTTCTCTTTCTGATAGTTCCTTGTTAGTGTACAGAAATGCAACAGATTTCTGTATAATAATTTTGTATTATACAACTTTACTGAATTCATTGATGAGATCTAGTAGTTTTCTGCTGGTGTCTTTAGGATTTTCTACGTATAGTATCATATCATCTGCAAACAGTAACAGTTTTACTTCCTTTCCAATTTGGATTCCTTTTATTTCTTTTTCCTGTCTGATTGCTATGGCTAGGACTTCCAAAACTAAGTTGAATAAAAGTGGCAAGAGTGGACATCCTTGTCTTGTTCCTGACATTAGAGGAAATGCTTTCAGCTTTTCATCATTGACTATGATGTTAGCTGTGGGTTTGTCATACATGGCCTCTATTATGTTGAGGTATGTTCCCTCTGTGCCCACTTTGCTGAGAGTTTTCAACATAAATCAATGTCGAATTTTGTCAAAAGCTTTTTCTGCATCTATTGAGATGCTCATATGATTTTTATTCTTCAATTTGTTAACATGGTGTATCATATTGATTGCAGATATTGAAAAATTGTTGCATCCATGAGTAAATCCCACTTGATCATGGCGTATGATCCTTTTAATATGTTGTTGGATTTGGTTTGCTAGTATTTTGTTGAGGATTTTTGCATGTATGTTCACCAGTGATATTGGCCTGTAATTTTCACTTTTTGTGATATCTTTGTCTGGTTTAGGCATCTAGGAGATCCTGGCCTTGTAGAATAAGATTGGAAGCATTCCTTCTTCTGCAATTTTTTGGAATAGTTTGAGAGGGTATGTATTAACTCTTCTCTAAATGCTTGGTAGAATTCACCTGTAAAGCTATATGGTCCAGGACTTTTGTTTGTTCAGAGTTTTTGTTTTTTTAAACTGATTAAATTTTATTGCTGGTAATTGGTGTGTTCTTTTTTTTTTTTTTGCGTTACATGGGCCTCTCACTGTTGTGGCCTCTCCCATTGCGGAGCACAGGCTCCGGACGCACAGGTTCAGTGGCCATGGCTCACGGGCCCAGCCGCTCCGGGCATGTGGGATCTTCCCGGACTGGGGCACGAACCCGTGTCCCCTGCATCAGCAGGCAGACTCTCAACCACTGCGCCACCAGGGAAGCCCGGTGTGTTCTTATTTTCTATTTATTCCTGGTTCAGCTTTGGGAGTTTGTACGTTTCTAAGAATTTTTCCATTTCTTCTAGGTTGTCCATTTTATTTGTGTACAGTTGCTCATAGTAGTCTCTTATGGTCCTTTGTATTTCTGTGGTGTTGGTTGTAACTTCTCCTTTTTCATTTCTGATTTCATTGATTTGGGACCTCTCTCTTTTTTTCTTGAATAATCTTGCTAAAGGTTTACCTTTACAAAGAGCCAGCTTTTGTTTTCATTGATGTTTCCTATTGTTTTTTAGGCTCTATTTCATTTATTTCTCCTCTGATATTTATGATTTCTTTCCTTCTTCTAACGTTGGGTTTTGTTTTCTTCTTCTTTTTCTAGTTCCTTTAGATGTAAAGTTAGGTCATTTTTTTTTGAGATTTTTCTTGTTTCCTGAGGTAAACTTTTTATCACTGTAAACTTAACTCCTAGAACTGCTTTTGCTGTGTCCCATAGTTTTACATCATCTTGTTTTTGTTTTCATTTGTCTCCAAGTATTTTTTGATTTCCTTTTAATTTCTTCAGTGACCTATTGGTTGTTTAGTAGCATATTGTTTAGCCTTCATGTGTTTGTTTTTTGCATTTTTTTCTTGTAGTTGATTTCTAGTCTCATAGCATTGTGGTTGGTAAAGATGCGTGATATGATTTCAATTTTCTTAAACTTACTGAGACTTGTTTTGTGGCCAGCATGTGACCTGTAGTAGATGATGTTCCATGTGCAGTTGAAGAGAATGTATATTTTGCCTTGGACTGGAATGTAGTGTACACACACACACACACACACACACACACACACACACACATATAGCTATCGATATAGATATATAGATATCTATTAAGTTCATCTCGTCTAATGTGTCCTTTAAGGCCAGTGTCTCCTTGTTGAATTTCTGTCTGGATTATCTGTCCATTAGTGTAAGTGGAGTGTTAAAATCCCCTACTATTATTGTGTTACTGTCTATTTCTCCCTTTATGTTCATAATATGTGATTTATGTCTTTAGGTGCTCCTATGCTGTGTGCATATACATTTACAATTGTTATACCTTCTTCTTGGATTGATCCTTTGATCATTATGTAGTGTCCTTATTTGTCTCTTGTAACAGTCTTTATTTTAAAGTCTCTTTTTTTCTGATATAAGTATTGCTACCATGGCTTTCTTTTGATTTCCATTTGCATGGAATACCTTTTTACATCCTCTAACTTTCAGTCTGTGTGTGTCTTTAAATCTGATGTTTAAGTCTCTTGTTTGCAGCATATATACAGGTTTTGTTTTTGTATCCATTTAGTCTCTCAGTGTCTTTTGATAGGAGCATTTAATCCATTTACATTTAATGTAATTATTGATGTATATGTTCTTATTGCCACTTTTGTTAATTGTTTGGCAGTTGTTTATGTAGATGTTTTTTGTTCCTTTTTCTTCCTCTGTTCTCTTTTCTTGTGATTTGGTGATTATCTTTAGTGTTATGTTTGGATTCCTTGTGTGTGTGTGTGTGTGTGTGTGTGTGTATCTAGTACAGGGTTTTGCTTTGTTGTTACCATGAGGTTTACATATATATGTGTGTGTGTGTATATATATATATATATATACACATACGTACATATATATATATATATGTGATTGTTTTAAGTTGCTGATCTTTCAAATCCGTTTTTTTAAAAATTTTTATTGGAGTGTAGTTGATTTAAAATGTTGTCTTACATATATATGGAATTAAAAAAAATGGTTCTGATGAAGCTAGGGGCAGGACAGGAATAAAGATGCAGATGTAGAGAATGGACTTGAGGACATGGGGATGGGGAAGGGTAAGCTGGGACGAAGTGAGAGAGTAGCATTGACATATATATATACACTACCAAATGTAAAACAGATAGCTAGTGGGAAGCAGCTACATAGCACAGGGAGATCAGCTTGGTGCTTTGTGACCACCTAGAAGGGTGAGATAGAGAGGGTGGGAGGGAGACACAAGAGGGAGGGGATATGGGGATATATGTATACATATAGCTGATTCACTTTGTTATACAGCAGAAGCTAACACAGTATCGTAAAGCAATTATGCTCCAATAAAGTTGTTAAAAAAAGAACAAAGAAAAAAAATGCTCTGTTAGTTTCAGGTGTACAGAAAAATGAATCAGTTATACATATACATATATCCACTGCTTTTTAGATTATTTTTCCATATAGGTCATTACAGAGTATTGAGTAGAGTTCCCTGTGCTATACATTAGGTCCTTCCTTATTAGTTTTCTACCTTATATATAATAGTGTGTATATGTCAATCCCAATCTCCCAATTTATCCCTCCCCCCTCCCCCCAGAAACCATAGGTTAGTTTTCTACATCTGTGATTCTATTTCTGTTTTGTAAATAAGTTCATTTATAGCATTTTTTAGATTCTACATATAAGTCAAATACATTTTAACAACCCTGTATTTGTACTCTCCTCCCCTCACAACTACTTTTTTTATATCATATTTTACACCTAATTGTTTTGTATATCCCTTAACTGCTTATTGTGGATATAGATGATTTTACTACTTTTGTCTTTTAATCCTCCTTCTAGCTTGTGTGAGATGATTTCCTACCTTTACAGTATGTTTGCCTTTACCAATGAGCTTTTTCCTTTCATAATTTATGTGTCTAGCTTTGGCCTTTTCTTTTTCACTTAGAGAAGTTCCTTTAACCTTTCTTGTAAAGCTGGTTTGCTGGTGCTGCATTCATTTAGCTTTTGCTTGTCTGTGAAGCTTTTGATCTCTCCGTCAAATCTGAATGAGAGCCATTCTGGGTAGAGTATTCTTGGCTATAGGTTTTTCCCTTTCATCATTTTAAATATATTGTGCCACTCCCTTCTGGCCTGCTGAGTTTTTGTTGAAAAGTCAGCTGATAGCCTTATGGGAGTTTCCTTGTATGTTATTTGTTGCTTTTCCCTTTCTGCTTTTAATGTTCTCTCTTTATCTTTAATTTTTGCCATTTTAGTTACAGTGTGTCTTGGCATTTTCCTCTTTAAGTTAATCCTTTATGGGACTCTCTGTGCTTCCTGGACTTGGATGTCTGTTTCCTTTCCCAGGTTAGGGAAGTTTTCAGGTATTATGTCTTTAAGTATGTTCTCTGCCACTTTCCCTCTCTTCTCCTTCTGGGAGTGCTATAATGTGAATATTATTGTTTTTGATATTGTCCCAGTGGTCTCTTAAACTGTCTTCATTTCTTTTCATTCTTTTTTCTTTTTTCTGTTCAGCATCAGTGATTTCCACTACTCTTCCAGCCTGTTCATTCATTTCTCTGTATCATTTCATGCACTGTTGATTCCTTCTAGTGTATTTTTCATTTCATTTACTGTATTCATCTCTGTTTGGGTGTTGTTTATATTATCTAACTCTGTTAAAAACTTCTAACTTCTTGCTTTGTGCATCCATTCTTTTCCTGATTTCTTTGATCATCTTTATGATCACTACCCTGAACCCTTTCTCAGGTAGACTGCCTATCTCCACCTCAGGTTTTATCTTGTTCCTTCATCCAGAACATGTTCCTCTGTTATATCATTTTGCCTGCGTCGCTGTTTGTATGTATCTGGTGTGTTAGTTACACTTCCCAGCCTTGGAAAAGCAGAGATATCCTATATATCCCAGCAATGCACTCCCCTCTCATTACTTAATCTCTGTGCTCTAGGGTTTCCCCCTATAAGGACTACATGGGTCCTTCTGTTATTGTGGTCTGACCATGTGGGCATTCTGGTAAACTTGGTTGGCCCCCAGTCTGGTTGGTTTCCCAGCCCTGCTGTGTGTGGAGGCTGCCAGCTGCTGGGTGGTGTGGTCAGGTCACAAGGCAACTGAATACAGAACCCCAGGGGGCCCCAGGGCTAGTGCTGGCTCACTGGTGGGTGGAATCAGGTTCCAGAAGTCTCTGGGGCTGTTACTCACCCACTGGTGGGTGATGCCAGGTCCTGCGTTAGTGCCAGCCTACTGTCAGACAGAGCTGGGTCCCAGAATCTGGTTTCAGCATTCAGGCTTCCCAGAGCTGGTGTCAGATTGCTGGTGGGGGTGTGGTTTCTAACACATTTGGGCCTAGGGTGTTCTAAGGCTTGTGTTGACCTGCTAGTAGGCAGGTCCAGGGCCCAGTTGGTCCCAGAGTGGGGTCTGGCCTAACGGTGGGCAGGCTGGGTCCACAGGCTGTGGGATTATGGCTTTCTTGCATCTGGTATCTGCCCCTTGGTGGTTGGAACTGCTCCAGAGGCTACAGAAGACTTCCTGGAGGGCATGGTCAGGGCCCAGGTGATTCTGGGGCTGGTGTATGCAGCTGTATCCTGGGCCCTCTGGTGGGCAGGGCCATGTCCAGAGGTGGCAGCTGGGGGCTCCAGAAGGTCTTAAGGCAGTCTTTCTGCAGATGGGTGGTGCTGTGTCCCTTCCCAGCTAGTTGCTTGGCCTGAGCCATCCCAGCACTGGTGCCTACAGGTTTTTGGGCCAGGGCAGGGCTGGGGCCTTGGGCTAATAAGCTAGAGGGAGGATTCCACAATAGTACTTGCCAGTGCCAGTGTCCATGTGGTAGAAGGAGATTCCAAGAATGGCTGCCACCTGTATCTGTGTCCCCACGGTGAGTTGCAGTTGCCTCCTGCCTGTCTGGGCAACTCTCCAAGATTAACAGGTAGGTTTGACCCAGGTTCCTATCAAGTTCCTGCTTCTGCCCTGGGTCCCAGAGTATGTGAGATATTGAGTATGCCCTTTAAGAGTGAAGTCTCTATTTCCCCCAGCCCCCAGGACCCTCGAAAGTAAGCCCTGCTGGCCTTCAAATCCAAATGTTCTGGGGGCTCGTCTTCTTGATACAGGACCCCTGTGCTGGGGAGTCTGATGTAGGACTCAGATCTCTCATTCCTATGTTTCTCCTATAGGAGAACCTCTGCAATGTAATTATTCTCCAGTTTGTTAGTTGCCCACCTGGGGATATGTGACTTGACTATATTGCAAGTCTGCCCTTCCTACTCATCTCACTTTGGTTCCTTCTTTATGTCTTTAGTTGTAGAAGATCTTTTCTGGTAGATTCTTGTCTTTCCCATGGATGGTTGTTTTGCAGATAGTTGTTATTTTGGTTTGTTTGTGAGAGGGGGCAAGCTTATGGTCTTTCTACTCCACCATCTTGGCTGATCTCCCCCTACATTCCATACTCTTGAGTAATTTTCTTTTTAATATTTTTTTGTCTCTTTTTAATTCTAATATGGAAAAATTCTGATTAATGTCTAGTGACTACTATATCATGTTAGCCATTATTATTCATCTCATCATCATCTTCCCCTCAAGCCATTTTCTAATATAATTTTTACTTCCATTTATTTGTGTTTGTGTCACAGTGTTTGTATGACCTTACACTTTAAGAAATTTCTTGTGTTTAATGAATCAGTTTGAAATGTTATCTCGAATCTGTACCTCATTTCAGTAATAGATCCAGAGGGCTGGAAGAGAGCTTCAACTTTTACAGATAGGGAAACAAACTCAGAAAGTTTATTAACTTTCTCAAAGTCACACAGCTTTTTAGTAGTGTCAAAGAGCCTTAAGCCAAAGAAATGAAGTACTAAATATTGGTAGCTTGTTTTGGAGGGCAGCAAAATCTTCCCAGAATCTGAAATAATACCATAACTACCTACTCTAATGACTAGCCAGAGATAAAAATATGGGAAAGATTAAGACTTGGTAATATGGAAACATTAAAATGGTATTTGCAGCCATATAATGATCCCTTTTCCCCTTTCTATAAATAATATCAATTTGGTATAGAGGGAAATAAAATGTACCTGATGTTATTTGTTCTTTGTGAACCCATGTTGCTCATTATTCAGCATTTTGTGCCCCTGCAGGCATTTTCAAACTGATAGCATAATAACGTTTCCCACTATCATCCGAGGTACTGAATTTAAGCTAACAGGTCTACAATTTTCCAAGATCATCCTTTTTGTAAAATTGGGCATTGAACTCTATTTCAGTCTTCTGGCATTTCTGAGCAACTTCCTCAAAATAGCAGCAAAGAGCTTTTAAATACATGCACCATTGCCTTTAGAATTCTTTGTCGCTGATCATTAGGACCTGCTGATTTAAATACCATCTAGAGTTTTCAAGTTATCTCCAACTATTTCCATCCTCAACTTATATTGTCTCAGTGCAGTGTCTTATAGGCAGTTATCCAACTACCTTAGACATAGGAGAAAGAAAGAAATGAAGAATAAACTTAAAAGCATTCCTAAGCAACTGATTAAAATTTAATTTTTTGAAACCCATAGTAATTTCAGATTTCTTCATTTTCTTGGCTTCTAAAAATATTCTTCATTTCTATAGGGAGTTCTTTTTAATTAATTGTTGAGATTTTTGCTCCAGATCCCCAAAAGCAAGGGATACATATTCTCTTAAGTCAGTGACCTTCAGATAAGGTATTAATTCTATGTTCTTCTGGTTGACGTAAGTAGATTGTTATATGACTCATCTAATAGGATGAATGTGGATTTGGGTAAAAGAATATTGGTTGAAACAAAAACAAAACAAAGTACTGCTTTCCAATTATGCAGCAAATCACTTTGGCTCCAAGGATATGAAATGTTTCCTTAGCAGTTGGAGGAATTTCTTGATGTTATATTAACAATAAGTGGGCTTTCCTAGTGTTCTTTGAATCCAATTATATCTTAAGTGATAAATTTTAATTATATCTTTTCCAATTTTCAAAATGTTTCCATTATGATCATAAAGGAAGTAAAAGCACTCTGCATTTTATAATCAGATCAGACTATCTATGAAACTTCAAGGCATCTAAACAACACTTATTATCCTCATCACCAGAAGAGAGAATTTCAATTGTAGTTCCAACCAGGGAATATTTGGATGAGATAATTAAATGTTGTAAAGTTAGTGATGAAATTGGAAGTGAGGAATAAAATGGATTTTTAATAATTTCTAGCAAAAGGATTTAGTAAGTACCACATGATAAACTAATACATAACTCTGCAGGATTACTTAAGCCTTTTTTTTCTAGCTGCACAAAAGCCTTGGAGATAAAAAGATAAATAAAAATTAGAAATATTTGGACTAAATCTTTGCATAGTAATCAGTAATATGGTAATAAAGTTTCTCTAAAAGATGGCATACCAAATTAAATCAGGAAAAATTCACAGTAAACAAAAAATTTTATCTTAATAATCTGACCTCTGAATCATTGAATTGAGGTATAACTGTAAGGGAAAGCTCTCTGCAAATTCAGGTTGATAGACTAAGCAAACTCTTCCTTGGAGTGGCCAATGAGAAGGAAGAAATGATTTAACAATTTGAGGATGGTGTAATTTGGCCTTCTAATATGGTGAGTCACAGTCCATGGCTTAGTCAGTTCAGGATGCTATAATAAAGTACAACAGAATAGGTGGCTTATAAACAACAGAAATGTATTTCTCACAGTTCTGGAGACTGGGATCAGGAGGCCAGCTTGGTTGGGTTCTGGTGAGAACATGCTTCTGGGTTGCAGACTGACTTCTTGTATCCTCACATGGTGAAAATAGAGCTGACTGGATCTCTGGTATCTTACAATGGCACTAATCCCATTCATCAGGGCTCCACTCTCATGAGTTAATTACTCCCTGAAGCTATCCAAATACTATCACTTTGAGATTAACGTTTCAACATATGAATTTTGGGGAGACACAACTTTCAGTCCATTGAAATCTACATTTGGGCTTTAATTTTATAATCACAAAGCCTATTGTAATTATTTCTGGTCACTTTGACCAGGGTAATTTACATGATGATCAAGAGGTGAAGTAGCTCTTACTTGTTTTTATTTTCATAATATGATCCTTATTTTATTCTACTATCTGAAATAAAATTTATTCTTATTAATAATCTTTATCTGAGTATAAACTATTAAAAGATAAATGAATGGTAATTCAATTATTTTCGTATAAAGAGCTTCAGGCTTTAATGTATGTTTTAATATTTCATTCAAAAACTAAAATGTCATAACATGAATATTTTAATTGAAATCTATACACCTTCCCTATTACTCATGATTTCCTGATGAAAAACACTGTACTACCACTCCCACTCAACTATTAACCAATTATAAATTTAAAACTATATTTGAATTATTATGAACTGCCTTAAAATATAAATTATTAAATTATATCCCTAGAATTATTAATAATATCTTCTAGATAAACAAATGAAGGGAGTTGCCTCGCTTTGATATTTTTTTAGATTTCTCTTGGGATTTATAGGGTGGTGGTCCTAATAGTAGCTTCTGAAATAGTGAAGAAGTAAAAAACTCAAAATATTTCATGGGTAATCGGAAGAACAGAATGTAATAGTATTTTATATATATATAACTGATATATATTTTATAAAACTGATATATATATATATAACTGATATATATATCAGTTCTATGAATGTGCAGAGAACTATAATTAAACTGATTTGTAAAAGGGGATAATAGCATACATTTGCGGTCATCTTACAAAAAATGATTACTGTGAAATATCTTAACTTCCAGGTAAGTTTCCTATGGATTAAATTTGCATTTAGTTCCTTTTCCTAAGAACTTTTCCTTAGGAAGTATATTCCAAAAAATGTCGAGGGTTACATAATTAAGTAAATTTGAGAAATGCTGCAAACTAGAGTCGCATGTAAGCCAGTTTGAGAAAAGCTGTTGTAAGGAAATGATAGACTTGATATTATAGTTGAAAGAGACCTCTGAAATCTTTTAGAACAATACATATATTTTACAGATAAGGAGACAAAGTCCCACGAGAGATAACATATCTCTTCAGCACATAGGCTCATAGTGGCTACTTAAATATTGTCAGATAAATGAATGGGCGAATAAACGATACGGCTAGGGTTAGAACTCAAGGCTCATGTTGCTCTGTCTATTGAACTTTTCAAAGGACTTACATTATTTTTTCTTAAGGACAATGTACTCTTATCACTAGGATCTTTCATAAATGGAGTTATTAACTGTGTAGCCTTGGGAACATATTCTCTTTGAGAATCAGGATAATACCTCTCTCACAAGGTTATTTATCAGTATTATTTGAGATGTCACAAGTGAAGAAGTGCTAACTACACAATGCACATTAGGATTCAGTAAATGTTAGTTTATCTTCATTTCCTTGATAATATTCTCTACAAAAATGATAGTTTATGATAGTATTATCCCATTTGCTAAAAATATTTTATGTATTATTAAGATTATAACATAAAGAGCATAAATCATAAGTGTAGAGCGTACTGAATTTTAACAAGGTGAACAAACCTGGGTAACCAGTACCTAGGTTAATAAATGGAACCCCAGAAGACATCTCCATGCCCCCTTCTATTCATTAATCCTCAGGGTTATTTTTTATAAATCAGTACATACTCTTCTCTGTTTGACTTTTTATTGCCTTAACATTAGGTTTGTGAGATACATCTATGTGTCTTTGTGTAGTTGTAGAGCATTCTTTGTTTTCCAATGTTTGTAACAATTTATACTCCCACCAGCAGTGCGTGAAAGTGTCACCTTTATATTGAAAGTAAAATTACAGCCATGGATTTAAAATAGAGTAACAACATACAAAGCACATTAATGGGCTTCCCTGGTAGCGCAGTGGTTGAGAGTCCACCTGCCGATGCAGGGGACACGGGTTTGTGCCCTGATCCAGGAGGATCCTGCGTGCCATGGAGCGGCTGGGCCCATGAACCATGGCCGCTGAGCCTGCACGTCCCGAGTCTGTGCTCCGCAACGGGATAGGCTGCAGCAGTGAGAGGCCCGCGTACCACAAAAAAAAAAAAAAAAAACAACCAAAGCACATTAATTAGAGGCAGCAGGTATTAATGAAAGAACACTGGAATGACCGGTTTCTTGGGGTCTAGTGTAGGCTCTTCCAGCAACTCTCTATGTGTTCTTGAAAAAAAAAAACTATTAGAGCACAGATTTAACATTTTTGATTCAGGCATTTGAAGGGCTATGGCTCCTCTCTTTAGAAAAATAAATAACTCATATATAAGCACAATGATATAATTTTGGGGTTAGAAGTCATAGAGCCCATAATGGGAGTGGTGATTGGATCTCATCATGAATTATGGTTAATATTATCTGAACTAAGGGACAAAATGGCTGAGTAGAAAGATCCTGGGCTTGTCTCCTCCCATGGACATGCCAAAATTACAACTACATGCAGAGAAACTAACTCTGAGAATGACCTGAAGACTAGAAGAAAAGATTTTCCACAACTAAAGATAAAAAGGAAAAGCCATGAGATGTGGTCTGGCCAGGACCTACACCATCACCCACCACTGTGACCCATAGGTGGAAGATATATCATAGCCTTGGAGGTCCCCCATGAAAGCCTAAGGCTCCAACCTCACCTTGGGCTCCCCAGCCCAGGGAACATGCACTAGGAAGATGAGCCCCCATAACATTTGGCTTTGAAAACCAGTGGGGCTTATGTCTGGGAGAGCTGGAGGGCTGTAGGAAGCTGAGACTCCACTCTTAATGAGTGCATGCAAAAACTCATTTTCTCCAAGTCCCAGCATAGAAGAAGCTGTTTGTAAAGCATCTGGATCATATGTGGTGATTCACTGACTAATTTTAGAGTGTGTGCGTGAGGGGCAGGGATCTGTTGGAACTTTCTATGGGTAAAGTGGTGGGGGGCAGCAGGTTTTTTTTGTTGTTTGTTTGTGGCTCACCCTCTACCTAGCTGGCCCAGTACTGGCAGGCATCATTGCTGACTCTCACCATCTAACCTATAGCACTGCTTGACCTGCCCCGAACTCAACTGCAGATCTGACACAGCTAGCGCTCCTCCAAAGCGGCCCACTTACCCTGCCAGACTGAGTAGCCATATTTGGCCAGCAGTGGAGGCCCCCAAAACATCCCTGTGCCCCACCAGTCACAGTGGTCACCCTTTGCTAGCAGTGGATCCCTTCTAAAACTGCTACTCACCCTGCTAGACCTGGTATACACCCTTGGCCCCACCAGCATCCCCGTGCCCCACCAGTCATAATGGTCACCCTTTGCTAGCAGTGGAGCCCTTCTAAAACAGCCACTCACCCTGCTAGACCTGGTATACACCCTTGGCCCCACCAGCATCCCCACAAAGTCGCTCCCAACCTGGGAGCTGACCCTGTACACAAGAGCATCAGAGATAGTTGTGACCAGACCCAGAGCAAGGGCCAGACCTGCATGCTAGTGCACCAGCATCAAGGCAGCTCAGCCACAATAGGAGGACACATGCAGCCCACATAGGGGAAATCCTGGAGCACCTGGTTCTCATGACTAGATGAGACCATGCTACTGGGCCCCACATGACACCTGCTACACAAACAACTCTTTCAAGACTGGGAGACATAGCTGATCTACTAATATGTAGGAACAAACACAGAGAGTTAGGCAAAATAAGAAGACAAGAGTATATATTCCAAATGAATGAACAAGATAAAACCTCAGAAAAAGAACATGGAGAAAACCAACCTTCTAGATAAGGAGTTGAAAGTAAAGGTCGTAAAGATACTCACCAAACTCAGGAAAAGAGTGGAGAAAGAGAATTTCAACAAAGAGATAGAAAATATAAAAATAACCTATCAGGGCTTCCCTGGTGGTGCAGTCGTTGAGAATCTGCCTGCTAATGCATGGGACATGGGTTCGAGCCCTGGTCTGGGAGGATGCCACATGCCACGGAGCAACTAGGCCCGTGAGCCACAACTACTGAGCATGCGCATCTGGAGCCTGTGCTCCACAACAAGAGAGGCAGCGATAGTGAGAGGCCCATGCACCGCGATGAAGAGTGGCCCCCGCTTGCCACAACTAGAGAAAGCCCTCAAACAGAAATGAAGATGCAACACAGCAAAAATAAATAATTAATAAACTCCTACCCCCAACATCTTCTTTAAAAAAAAAAAATCTATCAGAGCTGAAGAATACAATAACAGAAGTGAAAAATACACTAGAGGGAACCAACAGCAGATTAGATGATGCAGGAGAAAGGATCAGCAGTAGGAAGACAGGCTAGTGAAATCATGCATTGGAACAGCAAAAAGTAAAAAAAATGAGGATAGTTTAAGGCACCTCTTGGACAATATCAAGAGTATTAATATTCATATTACAGCAGTCCCAGAAAGAAAAGAGAGAAAGGGACAGAAAACCTATTTGAGGAAATAATGCCTGAAAACTTTCCTAACCTGATGAAGGAAACATACATCTATGTCCAGAAAGCACAGAGAGTCCCAAACAAGATGAACCTAAAGAGACCAACATGTAGACACATTATAATTAACATGTCAAAAATTAAAGATAAAGAGATAATCTTAAAAGCAGCAAGAAAAAAAGGAACTAGTTACATATAGAGGAGCCCCTATAAGACCATCAGCTGACTTTTCAGCACAGACTTTACAGGCCAGATGGGAGTGGCATGGCATATTCAGAGTACTGAAAGGAAAAAAAAAAAACACAAAAACTTACAACCAAGAATATTCTATCTGGCAAGGTTATCCTTCATAATCGAAGGAGAGAGAAAGAGTTTCCCAGGGACTTCCCTGGTGGTGCAGTGGTTAAGTGTCCATCTGCCAATTCAGGGGACACGGGTTCGAGCCCTGGTCTGGGAAGATCCCACATGCCATGGAGCAACTAAGCCGGTGTGCCACAACTGCTGGAGCCTGCATGCCTAGAGCCCATGCTCCGCAACAAGAGAAGCCACCGCAATGAGAAGCCCATGCACTGCAACAGAAAGCAGCCCCTGCTCACCGCAACTAGAGAAAGTCTGCACACAGCAATGAAGACCCAACACAGCCAAAAATAAATAATAAAATAAATAAATTAATTAATTAATTTTAAAAAGTTTCCCAGATAAGCAAAAGCTAAAGGAGCTTATCACTATTAAACTGCCCTCACAAGAAATGTTAAAAGGACATCTTCAAGCAGAAAAGACTGTAAGTAGAAATATTAAAAATTATGAAAAAAAATCTCACCAGTAAAAGCAAAAATATAGGTAGTGGATCAACCAACTATAGTGCTAGTATGAACATTAACAGGCAAAATTAGTAAATGTATACATCTGTAATAATTAAGGGATACGCAAAATAAAAAGATATAAAAAATAACATCAAAAGCATAAAATGTTGTGTTGGGAGTAAAAATGTAGTGCTTTTAGAATGCACTCAAACATAAATAACCATGTAAGCATCAACCTAAAATAGACTGCTATATACACATGTTGTTATATAAGAACCTCATGGTAACCACAAAACAAAACCCGAGAATAGATACACATAAAGAGACAGGAGTATAAACATGATACTAAAGAAAGTCATCACAAGAGATTATTACAAAAAGTTATACACCATCAAATTGGACAGCCTAAACAAAATGGATAAATTCCTAAAAATATACAATCTTTCAAGACTGAATCAGGAAAAAATAGAAAATCTGATCAGACTAATTACTAGTAATGAAATTGAATCAGTAATCAAAAAATTCCCAACAAACAGAAGTCCAGGACCAGATGGCTTCATGGGTAAGTTCTACCAAACATTTAAAGAAGACTTAATACCTATCCTTCTCAAACTATTCCAAACAACTGAAGAGGAAGGAGCACTTTCAAACTCATTCTACAAGGGTCATGTTACCTGATTACAAAACCAAAGACACTACAAAAAAAAGAAAATTACAGGCCAATATCCCTGATGAACATAGATGAAAAAATCCTCAATGAAATATTGGCAAACTGAATTCAACAATATTAAAAGGATCATATACCATGATCATGTAGGATTTATTCCAGGGATGTATGGATGTTTCCATATTTGCAAATCAATGTGATAAATCACATTAACAAAACAAAGGATAAAAATCATGATTATTTCAACAGATGCAGAAAAAGATTTTGAAAAAATTCAACATCCATTTATGATAAAAACTTTCAGCAAAGTGGGCACAGAGGGAACATACCTCAATATAATAAAGGCCATATATCACACATCTGCAGCTAACATTATCATTATGCTCAAAGATGCAAATTTGAAAAGTATTTCCTCCAAGATCAGGATCAAGACAAGGATGCCCACTCTTGCCACTTTTATTTGACATAGTATTGGAAATCCTAGCCACAACAGTCAGATGATAAAAAGAAATAAAAGCCATCCAAGTTGGAAAAGAAGAAGTAAAACTGTCACTGCAGATGATGGGATACTATATACAGAAAATCCTATAGACCAGAAAAAAAAATTAGAACTAATAAATGAATTCAGAAAAGTTGCAGGGTACAAAATTAATATACAGAAATCTATAGCCTTTCTATACCCTAATAACCATCTATAAAAAAGAGAAATTAAGAAACAGTGCCACTTACAATTGTGTCAAAAAGAATAAATAGGAATAAATTTAAACAAGGAGGTGAAAGACTGTACTCTGAAAACTATGACACTGATGAAAGAAGTTGAAGATGACACAAATCAATGGAAAGACATGCCATGCTCATGGCTTGGAAGAATTAATATTGTTAAAATGACCATAGTACCTAAAGCGATCTACAGATTTAGTGCAATTCTCATTGAAATACAATTTTTAACAACTAGAACAGGTAATCCTAAAATTTGAATGGAATCATAAAAGATCCCAAATAGCCAAAGCAATCTTGAGAAAGAAGAACAAAGCTGGAGATATCATGTGCCCTGATTTCAAACTATACTACAAACCTATACTAATCAAAACAGTATAGCTCTTACTACACAAAAACAGACACATAGATCAATGGGATAGAATTGAGAGCCCAGAAATCTTTAGTAAATGATGTTGGGAAAATTGGACAGCTACATGCAAAAGAATGAAACTCAACCTTTTTCTTACACCATATAGAATAATAAACTCAAAATAGACTAAAGGCTTAAATGTTAAACTTAAAACCATAAAATTCCCAGAAGAAAAAATAGGCAATATACTCCTTGATGTTGATCTTAGCAATATTTTTCTGGATCTGTCTTCTCAGGCCAGGACAACAAAACCAAAAATAAACAAATAGGACTACACAAAAGTGAAAAGATTTTGCATGGTGAAGGAAACCATCAATATAACTAAAGGCAACCTACTGAATGATAGAAAATATTTGCAAATGATGTATCTGATAATGGGTTAATACACAAATTGTATAAAGGATTCACACCACTCAATATCAACAAAACAAACAACCTGATTATAAAATAAGCAGAGGATTTGTATAGACATTTCTCAAAAGATGACATACAGATGGTTAACAGACACATTAAAAGATGTTCAACATCACTATCAGAGAAATTCAAATAAAAATGATGACAAGGAGGGTACTACCTGACAAGGAGTGTACTACCTATGTTTTCTTCTAGGAATTTTATGATTTCAGGTCTTACATTTAAGTCTTTAATCCATTTTCACTTTGTTTTTGTATATGGTATAAGAAAGTAATCCAGTTTGATTCTTTTGCCTGTAGCTATCCAGTTTTCTCACCATCATTTATTGAAGAGGCTGTCTTTTCCCCATTGTATATTCTTACCTCCTTTGTTGTAGATTAGTTGACCATATAAATATGGGGTTTTTTCTGGGCTTGTTTTTCTGTTCCATTGATATCTACATGTCTGTTTTTGTGCCAGTACTATACTGTTTTGATTACTGTAGCTTTGTAGTATAGTAGAAATCAGGGAGCATAATACCTCCAGGTTTGTTGTTCTTTATCAAGATTGCTTTGGTTATTTGGGATCTTTTGTGTTTTCACACATGTTTTAGAATCATTTGTTCTAGTTCTGTGAAAAATGGTATTGTTTTTTTTGATAGGAATTGCATTGAATTTGTAGATTTCCTTGGTTAGTATGGTCATTTTAACAATATTAATTTATCCAAATCCATAAACAGGGTATATCTTTCCATTTGTCTGTGTCATCTTCAAATTCTTCCATCAGAGTCTTCTTTTACTTCCTTAGTTATATTTATTCCTAGGTATTTTATTTTATTTTTTGATGCAATTGTAATTAGAATTGTTTCCTTAATTTCTTTTTTGATAGCTTGATGTTAGAGTATAGAAATGCAATAGACTTCTGTATATTAATTTTGTATCCTGCAACTTTTCTGAATTCATTTATTAGTTCTATGGGTTTTTCGTGACATCTTTAGGATTTTCTATATATAGTATCATATCATCTGCAAACAGTGGCAGTTTTCCTTTTTCCTTTCCAATTTGGATTCCTTCTATTTCTTTTTCTTGTCTGATTGCTGTGGCTAGGACTTTCAGTACTTTGTTGAATAAAAGTGGTGAGAATGGGCATCCTTGTCTTAATCCTGATCTTAGAGGAAATACTTTCAGCTTTTCACTATTGAGTATGATGTTAGCTGTGAGCTGTTTATATATGGCCTTTATTATATTGAGGTATGTTCCCTCTATATCCATTTTGTTGAGTTTTTATCATAAATAGATATTGAATTTTTGTAAAAGCTTTTTCTGTATCTGTTGAGATGATCATAAGATGTTTATTCTTTTGTTTGTTAATGTGGTGAATCTATCAGTCTTTTTCTTAATGGTCTCTGCCTTTAATGCCATACTTAGAATGGCAATTGTCTTCTTCTTTATATTTAAATATTCACCAATATTTTCTGGTTCTTTAATTTTTTTCATTTTAGACCTTCATCTTTTTATTATATCTGGAATTTATTTGTATACACTATATGAAAAAAGGATTTAAGTTTTTGTCAAATTATTAACTAGTTTTTCCACCTACTAAATGATTCATGTTTTCCCCACTGATTTTAAGCTACATTTAGCATATACTAAAAACTTGCATGTAATTGCATCTGTTCCTGGCCATTCTATGCTATTCTAGAATTTTGTTCTTGCAGCAATGAGATTTTGTTTAAAGTTTTTTCTTTTGTAATATGTTTTGGAAGTCTGTCACTAATTTTTGTTATTCTTAAAAATATTTCCACACACTTGTCATTTTTCATTTCAAATAAACTTAATCATTTAAAATATTTATGACCTTCAGTAAAATTGTTAGATCTTTATCATGAGTCTTGTACATTGTTTATTTAGTTTTATATCTAGGTACTTTCCTTTGTGTATGTTTAATGTGAAGGAGATTTCTTTTTTTTTTTCACACACAAACATTGTATTTTATTTTTACAAGAGATAAATAAACTGACACCAAGCATTGTAAAAGGATGACCACAACAAAAGCGACAATGATTGCAATTACCAAACACGAAACACACTCATACTATGTCATAATATTGACATTAAGTCCAGTAATCCTCCACTGTAACAGCTCCTTTATTTGCAGTGATAATTGATTTGTATATTTTTTGCCTCTGAGTCCTTGTAGGATTTTTTTTATTCAAACACAAAGTCACAAAAATTATAATTATCCTCATCAGTTCACTCAGTCTCATGTAATTAATTTTTTTTATCTTGATCTTTTGTTAGCACTTGTATGAATTCATCAGTTTTCCATTAGAGTTCTGAAAATGCTTATTCATTCAGTTCAGCAGTATAGTCAGTTACCAGAAACCTGTACTTGTCAGAGTCTTTTCCATGAATTCCTTGAAGATGAAACCCTTTTATAGGAACATTTTTGCAAAAGCATCAGAGTACACCCAGAACTGTCTGTAAATGACAAAAGACTTAAAAATAACCACGGTTAAAGATTTGATGAAAGTTCATAATCAATTGACAAGGAAATTTAGTTATTTCTGAGATATACATTTTAAAGTAATAACTAGAATTATGACTTATAACATCATACCAGAGCATATAAGATTTTCAGAAATTTCATGTAACGTCTGAAACATTTATGTTAACATATTTCCATACAAATAACCCAAAGAAAGTTTAGTATTAGTTGTTTTGTTTGTTTGTTTATACTGCAAGTTCTTATTAGTCATCAATTTTATACACATCAGTGTATACATGTCAATCCCAATCGCCCAATTCAGCACACCACCATCCCCACCCCACCGCGGTTTTCCCCCCTTGGTGTCCATTCGTTTGTTCTCTACATCTGTGTCTCAACTTCTGCCCTGCAAACTGGTTCATCTGTACCATTTTTCTAGGTTCCACATACATGCGTTAATATACGATATTTGTTTTTCTCTTTCTGACTTACTTCACTCTGTATGACAGTCTCTAGATCCATCCACGTCTCAACAAATGACTCCGTTTTGTTCCTTTTTATGGCTGAGTAATATTCCATTGCATATATGTACCATATCTTCTTTATACATTTGCCTGTCGATGGGCATTTAGGTTGCTTCCATGACCTGGCTATTGTAAATAGTGCTGCAATGAATATTGGGGTGCATGTGTCTTTTTGAATTATGGTTTTCTCTGGGTATATGCCCAGTAGTGGGATTGCTGGATCATATGGTAATTCTATGTTTAGTTTTTTAAGGAACCTCCGTACTGTTCTCCATAGTGGCTGTATCAATTTACATTCCCACCAGCAGTGCAAGAGAGTTCCCTTTTCTCCACACCCTCTCTAGCATTTGTTTGTAGATTTTCTGATGATGCCCATTCTAACTGGTGTGAGGTGATACCTCATTGTAGTTTTGATTTGCATTTCTCTAATAATTAGTGGTGTTGAGCAGCTTTTCATTTGCTTCTTGGCCATCTGTATGTCTTCTTTGGAGAAATGTCTATTTGGGTCTTCTGCCCATTTTTGGATTGGGTTGTTTGTTTCTTTAATATTGAGCTGCATGAGCTGTTTATATATTTTGGAGATTAATCCTTTCTCCATTGATTCTTTTGCAAATATTTTCTCCCATTCTGAGGGTTGTCTTTTCATCTTGTTCATAGTTTGTTTTATTGTTTTACTTTATAATTATTTCAGATGAAAAGTTTTTGATTTTTCATATTTTTTTCATATAAAGTACTTGAATTAATTTTAAAAGTTCTTTTATTTGAATTTTTTGTGTTTTCCTTTTAGGTAGTCTTATTATCTGCAATTAATATTAACTGATAGTTATACCTTTTATTTATGTATTTATGTATTTATTTAACTTTACTTCATTGATAAAAATCTCCAATGTATATTTTTAATCAAGGTGCTATTATATCTCATTATCTTTTTTTCTTTGACTTAATGAAAGTGACTGTAGTATTTTATAAACAACATATTGTTCATTTTATGTTTAGAATATATATTTTTGTAATGTGAAGAATTATTCCTTCCATTCCTAATTTGTCAAAAATTTAATTTTTTTCAACTAAGAATGCATTTGGAATTTATCAGATAGGTTTTTAGTATATTTCAGTATCATCATATGGTTTTTCTTCTGTGATATGCTAATGTAATTAATCATAGTAAATCCAGCTTCCTAATATTTTTCCATTCATGCTATTATTTTCTAAGGAGTCTTAAAGAGTTTTTTCCTTGTCTTTTAAATTAGTCATACATTTTAAAGGATTCAAAGGGATAACCTTGACTTAAAAACATATTGTGGAACAACAGATATGCAAATATGATTGCATTTATATTTTATGGAAATGCATAATCAGGGTATTTGCTGGGTGAGGTTGATCTGTAAAAGACAAGAGGAAAGCTGGAATATATTGCCATTTTTACCCCTACTTGTCTTCACTTCTTTACCTCTAAAGAAGTGCTCTGTTAAAGTACTTAACTCATTTAGATGTTGTTGTATAAGTGGTCTTAGGAATTTGTATGCATTTTTGTCTGTCTATGCCTATCTATGTGCATACTATGTATACCGTATTTTTTGTCTTAGAACATAAATGTTCTCTCCTCCTCCAACCTATCAACATTGCTGTACAACTTATTCCTAGTGCCACTGAAACTTTTTAGGGTTTCCTAAGTTACATGTCTCTATTTATCTTGTTGAATGGCTGTTTGTACTTCTTTTTCTTAGTCTTAGAAAATAAGAGAATCTAAAAACCAATAGAAGCTACTGTATTGAACACAATGGTTGTTTCTGTGGGAACATAAGACTGTCATTTACCATTGACTCAATTCCTTTTCAGCTCTGTCTCACTCTGATCTGTCAGTCAGATCTCCAGTCGTTAGCTCATTTATTCTTTTGTAATAAGTTAATTGAGATAAAGTAATTAAATATTGAGTTAGCTTTTTAAGTCTTGTTCAAGCACCATGATTATCTACATTTTAGTTTGCTCAGTGAATTTCTTAGGTGTTCTTAAGTAAGTTTGCTTATAATTTGTTTAATTTTATAAGGAAAATGCCTAAGCATCGTGACTTGTAGCATATTACAACACACGTTGCTGTTTCTTACCCTAGATGTTTTTCCTAAATGTCCACTTTAATGATGTTTTATGTACCCCACCTAGCACAGTAAATGGTTATTAGTGTGGCAAATCATTCAAAAAGAAGAAGTTTCAATGTGATATGTATAAATATCTATGCATATTCTTAATTCAAAGTAGTGCTTTCTGTTCTTTTTAAGAGTTCCAATTATAAATTATTAGTCACAAAATATAATTTAGAAGTAAACCCAAAAGTGTTAATATAGATCAATTTCACATATGTAAAGCAAAAGAAAAAAAACTTCATAAAGGAAAAAAAGGAAAAATGCATTAAAAATATATATCTTTCATGAGCTTTTAATTCTACCTGCAGTGTATGCTATAATACCCTAATCCAATCAGGTAATTATTTAGACTTAAAATAAATTTTAGGACAGGTTTTTGTTCTTGCTATTTTTCTATGGTATGCATTTAGAACTTCAAGTACAACACCAGTAATAAATTACTGTGTAGATAACAATTAATGTTCCTTGTTTCTCATGTTTTCCAAGAGATAGTAAACTAAATTGAATCAGTAATATTTTTGATACCTTCTTATATTGTAGTTGATTTTGTTAATAAAGTATTAGTAACATAATGTTTGTTTGGTTAATGGCAATGTGCATCAAAGTTGAAAAACATTCTTGTAAGTTGGCCTTGTTTAAATTTGACTTCAGTTTGAAAAAATTCAGTGCTACCTAGAAGCAGATTTATATGGTATTTTTATCAGTAGAGCGGAAGATTGTTTTGTTGCTGTTGTTAACATTTGCAGTGTAAAAAAAGAATAATTTAAATTCAAACAGACTCATCTACAGCTTATTTGTCATGACAGAGATTACTTCTGAATGTAATTACCTTGTATCAAAGAATGATCATAGGAATTAAGTCTGCAACATCAATATCAATTACCTTTTCTTTTTAAGGGTTAGCTAGAATACTAAATGGAAGTCATTAATAATAGCATTTCCATTGTTTTTCCAAAGAATGGACATAGAGCAATATGAATATAAATAAGCAAAGTATTTCTCACTCATTGTTCCTAATAATTCCTTATTTCTTTGACAAGTTTAGCCTTTTATTTAGTGTTTCTCAAATTGTTTTGTGATTCACTTGCATTAGAATCACATAAGGTAACAGTTAAAATGAAGACTTCTGGGTTCTGTCTCAGGTGGGCCAAGTCAGAATCTCTAGGTGTGGGCCTGGGAATATGAATTTTCCATTTCCCAGGGTGATTCTGAGACTCAGTAAACGTTGTGAACACCCATTTGCATGCTAATGGCTGCAAAAGCTGTATCTGTAGCAAAAATCTCTTCTGAGAGCCAAACCTATATTTACCCCTAGTTATCTCATATAACTGAGACACAGGGTCACAAAGGGATCTCTTTATCTCTCCACCTGACTCACAACATACACACACACACACACACACACACACACACACAAACACACAGACATACACACTCCTTCCCCCTTGATATGTTCTCCTTCTTTTGAAGTCTAATGCCAACCAACCACCACAGCATTATGTCAACCACAATGACTTAATCACCAAGTCCTTCAATTCTATCTTTTCATATCCACTTCTCTCTTGTTGGATAACACATCTTTTTCACTGATTTCCCTAGTTCTTTTTGGTCCCTCTCCGAAATTTTCTCCAAGCAACAGCAATAGTAATCCTTATAGAGTACAAATATGATCATGTAACTTCCCTGCTTAAAACCCACCTCACTGGTCCCCTATAAGCATCAAGATAAAAGTCCACAT
Source organism: Orcinus orca (assembly GCF_937001465.1). Lineage (NCBI taxonomy): Eukaryota > Metazoa > Chordata > Mammalia > Artiodactyla > Delphinidae > Orcinus > Orcinus orca. The sequence continues at coordinate 99,563,713 of NC_064580.1, read as the reverse complement.
TTACCAAATTCTCATAATTACATATCGTCTTCATGATAGGATTACTCTTTATCTTTCCATTTATTTTACCATTCCTCCTTCTCCCCATTGGCACATTTTGTTCCAGTTTTACAGAACTAACAATTTTCAGTTTTAGGAATAAGTTATACTGTTTCTTTCCTCCATAGCATGTATCAAGTCATTATGAAAATTTCCATTTATTTATTTGTTTCCTCCTCTAGATGTAAATTGTTCACCTCTCTATCCCCAGTGCCAAGCACAGTTCCTAGTACATAGTGTCAGTTCAAAAATTCTTCTTGATTGAATATATAAATAATGAATAACAGTATCTATTTATATCTACTAATAATATATAATATAGCATTTAAAGACATGGGCTCTGAAAACATTCTCTCAATTAAACTCTGGCTTTGCTACTTATGTGGACTCAAAAAATTTACTTAAATTTCTCTGTGTGTTAGGTCACTAATCTTTAAAGTAGTTATAATAATAGGATCTATCCACTAAGATTTTCATGAAGACTCAATGAGAAAATACATATAAAGTTGTTAGAAAGTGCCAAGCACACAGAAGGTACTCAATAAATGTTAGCTACAATTTTTACTTCTTTCATGCTTCAAGGTTTATTCCCCACCTCTAAGATAAGTCATCATTTTATCCATTTCGATTTTTTCTTCTGCTCTCAGTTATCGTCTTGGAAGAGTCATATTTGTTTTAGTCTATCTATAATGGATGTCCCTCCATACCCTCTATCATTTTAGAGGTTCTTCTCTGGATCTTCCCTAGCTGAGATTGTTAGGTGTGATGAGCAGAATTTTAAACAATATCCTTGATGAGTTGATATATTCAAAGGAAAAATATGTTTAGTTTCTATAGAATTTCCTGATAATATGAAATACTTGTTTTGTCTAGGTAACCATGTCAATACTTTGGAGTAATATCTTCAGGGAACAGTATATCAGAACATCAAGATCATAATAATTTCCTGGAGGCATAATTGATAGCTCTAAACCCACATCTCAAATCCTGTGCTTGAATAAGAGTTTTGCTGACAACAGAAGGATTTTTTGTTATTTATTTTAATGATAATTAATAAATGGTTCAGCCTTGGGGCAGACTTATACAAATACAGTATTATTTCTCACTTGGTCAGTTCTTAAAAAGATTTATTAAGGGCAAGAAGTCAGTTTTACAAGATGAGGGAAATGGAAATTTTATATAAATTTGTATATAAAAATTTATATTATAAGATTTGAATCCTCATTTTACTTTGGCTATTTCAGAATGTAGATTATCATTTCAGAGAATTCCAAAATAATAGTTTCCTAAATAATATACTTTTTAAAAAGTTTTGCAGCAATACTATAAATAAAAGGTTTTAAGGGACAATTTAACTTTTTCCAAAGCAAATCAAAGAATCAGCATTTTAGACATGGAAAAGATTTCAGAAATTATCTATCCCAATTCATAAACATATGGAAGCAGGACCAGAAGTTATATGTGACTTACCTGATGTCACACAGCTGGACAAGTGTCAAGATCAAACTTGTGTGCTGACTCTCAATTTATTGTTTTTATCAAACAACATTACTAATCAAATTGGTTTATTATAATAAGAAAATATTTATAAGTAGAAAACAACAATGACAGAATTGACATGGAGGGAAGAATGCTACAACACAACTTAAAATGACCAGGAGGGATAATTATAACAAAAAAGTTTTATAATGAGGTAGAGAAGTTTATATCTTGTTAAGAACTTCAATGGACACAAAACAATACTCATATACCTTAAAGAATTGTACTGAAATTGATCTTTTATTGGGGAGAACAAGCATTTATATGTAGGGGCAATAAATACAATTTATTTTGAAATTTTAGAAGGAGGTTTGTTCTTTAAATAAATCTCATAAAATACTGTAAATAACAATTATCTTATAAAAATGAGCACCCACATTCTATATATGTATCTATTAAAGTGTGGTTTGCTGACCATTTGCATTAGAATCAATAAGGATTCTTTTTTAGACAACTAGTTTCCTAGATCCTCATCTTGGGCCCCATCTCAGAACTGCAAAATCAGAATCTATGGGGATAGGGCCTGGGATTGCATTTTATGGTCACCACACACACCCCTCACCACCTTGATTCTCTTGCAGTATATTATTTGAAAGTTGCTAAATTAGTTTAAGAAACATTCACATTCATATTAAAAAGTGAATGAGGTGACGTCAGCATTATTGTGACGTAAGATGTTCCTTTTTTAATCCCCCTTTCTAAACAACTAAATAGACAACCATCCATGAAGAAAACCACCTTTGTGGGTGTTGTAGGATCTAGCACCATATGCCAAGGGACACTGGAGGAGTCTTGCTCATCTGTGCATTCAGGAGTAGGCAGACCTCAGTATAGGTAGCAGAGCTAATGAATCTACCCAGACACCTCTCATCACGGATGGGAAAAAATCTGGAGAGTGCTCCAGATCATGGAGCAGATACCCACACAAGAGAAATAAGTTGCAGAAGTCCTGCCTTCCCAACGAGAGGTTCCAGCATGTGACTGGAACATATATATATATGAATATGGTCACAATGGAGACAACAATAACAGAAACTTTCCCAGCATCTGTCCCCAAGGAAACTGCATGGGGCCAATCTATCCAGAAGCAGTGACCTCTCCCACAGGGAAAATGATAACAGTGAGTAAGGGCCTGGCTACTCCAGTTGTGTAGGTCATGGCTGGAGAAACCCTTTCTCTCCAACAGTACCCAGAGTACTGAGGTGGGACCTCTATGACTGGGGAGAGAGAGGAGTTGAGAAAAAAACAGGTAAGAATTTCAAAGGGCATTAAAGGGATTTCATTCAGCAGAATGTCCACCCAGGAGCCTCTGGGAGTACCACACCCAGGGATTTCCCTACTAGGGCTCCTCTGAAGCTCTGAGTGTTAAACCCACACCTCCCCCAACTTTGTGGATGGCTCCTTGTACATACTCTGTATGCCATGGTGAAAGAGAACTCCAACTCCAGAACAGGTAGCATACTCTTAAATCAGGCATGGTCTGTGGGCAAGGGAGAAACCACAAACTTTAGCTATTGGGCAAGCTTCTGGAAAAAGAGAAGTTTTCAGTAGACAGCCTGGTGAATTGTAAGAATCAGAGAGGACATAAAAGCTTAAGAATTCTGCCACAAAAGGGAGCAAGAAAAGTGGAGCAAGTGTATCCATACAAAGTTGGAGAAAACCCTGGATAGTAACAACACGGTTGAACAGAATACCTCATCTGAAGGCAATAGGAAAGACTTAAGGAGGTGTCTGCTACTTCAAATGTGAAGGCAGTAAGGCAAATCTAAAAGGGACATGAACAAATCAAGGGAACATACCATCACAAGAAGAAATAATTATTCTCCAATAATTGAATTTAAAGGCATGGAATTTTGTGATTCAGCTGATAAAGAATTAAAAATAGCTGTTTTGAAGACACTCAATGACCTACAAGGAAACTCAAAAAAATAATTCAATGAAATCTCAAAAAAAGGATCAAAATGAGATTTTAACAAAGAAAGAGAAATCATAAAAAAGAACCAAACAGAAATTCTGGAGCTGAACATGTCAATGAATATAATAAAATATGCAATAGAGAGCATCTGCAGTAGAGTAGAACAAATGGAAGATAGAATAAGTGAGTTAGAGGATAGAAATTTTGAAATAGCCTAGTTAGAGGATATTAATGCATATATTAAAAAAAACAAGATTTCAAATAAACAACCAAACTTTATACTAAAGAAACTAGAAAAAGAAGAACTAAGGCCAAAGTTAGAAGAAGGAAGGAAATAACAAAGCTCAGAGTAAATGAAATAGAGACCAGATAAACAATTGAACAAACCAATGAAATTGGTTTTTCAAAGATCTGGTTTTTCCAAAATACAAATAAAATTGACAACTTTTAAGCTAGACTAAGAAAAAGAGAGAAGACTCAAATAAAATCAGAAATGAAGGAGACATTACAACTGATACTACAGAAATACATAGAATCATAAGAGACTACCATGAATAATTATATGCCAACAAATTGGATAACCTAGAAGAAATGAATAAATTCCTAGAAACATACAACCTACCAAGACTGAATCAGGAAGAAATAGAAAATCTGAAAGACCAATAATGAGTAAGGAAGTCGGATCAGTGATCAGAAAGTTCCCAATGCAGAAAAGTTCAGGACCAGATGGTTTCACTGGTGAATTATACCAAACATTCAAATAACAATTAATGTCAATCCTTCTCAAACCCTTCCAAAAAATTGAAAGGAGGGAACACTTTCAAACCTATTTTATGAGGGCCAGCATTACCCTGATACCAAAGCCAGATAAGGATAATACAAGAGAAGAAAACTACAGGTGAATATCCCTGATGAATATCAATGCAAAAATCCTCAACAGAATACTAGAAAAATAACTTCAACATGTTAAAAGGATTATACATCATGTCTAAGTGAGATTTATCCCTAGGATGCAAGATTTGTGTATGTTCACACAAATCAATAAATGTGAAACATCATATTCATAGAATGAAAGATAAAAATCGCATGATCATCTCAATAGAAGCAGAAAATTATTTGATGCAACATCCTTTCATGATTAAAGCCATCAACAAATTGGATATAGAAGGAACACACCTCAATATAATAAAGGCAATATAAGACAAACCTACAGCTAACATTATACTGAGTGGAGAAAAATTAAAAGCTTTTCCACCAAGATTAGGTACACAGCAATGGTGTTCACTCTCAACACTCCTATTTAACATAATACTGGAAGTTCCAGCTAGAACAATTAGGCAAGGCAAAGAAATAAAAAGCATGGAAATCAGAAAAGGAGAAGTAAAATTGTCATTATTTCCCAATGATGCAGTCTTACATATAGAAAATCCTAGACTCAGCCAAAAAACTGTTGGAAAAAAATCAACAAATTCAGTAAAGTTGCAGAATATAAAACTGACATACAGGAATCAGTTGTTTCTATACTACAACAACAAAACATCTAAAATAGAAAGCAAACTATGCCATAAACAATGGAATCAAAAACAATGAAACACTTAGAAATAAATTTAACCAAGGAAGTGGAAAATCTGTACAATGAAATCTACAAGTCCTTGGAAGTCCTAGCCACAGCAATCAGACAAGAAGAAGAAATAAAATGTATCCAAGTTGGAAGGGAAGAGGTAAAACTATTTGCAGATGACATGATACTCTACATAGAGAACCCTAAAGTCTCCATAAAAAAGCTATTAGAACTAATAAATGAATTCAGCATGGTAGCAGGATACAAGATTAATATACAGAAATCTGTTGCATTTCTTTACACTGTTAATGAAATATCAGAAAGAGAAAGTAAAAAAAAAATCACATCAAAAAATAACTGGGAATAAAATTAACCAAGGAGGTGAAAGACCTAGTCACTGAAAACTATAAAACATTGATAAAGGAAATTGAAGATGATGCACAGAAATGGAGAGATATTCCATGGTCTTGGATTGGAAGAATTAATATTTTTAAAATGGCCATACTACCCAAAGCAATCTGCAGATTTAATGCAATCCCTATCAAAATACCCATGACATTTTTCACAGAACTAGAACAAATAAACCTAAAATTTACATGGAGCCACAAAAGGCCCAGAGTTGGCAAAGCACCTGAGGAAAAAGAGCAAAGCTGGAAGCATGACCCTTCCAGACTTCAGACTATACTACAAAGGTACAGCAATCAAAACAGTGTGGTACTGAGACAAAAACAGACATAGAGATCAATGGAACAAAATAGAGAGCCCAAAAATAAACCCATGCACCTACAGTCAATCTCTGACAAAGGAGGCAAGTATATACAGTGGAGAAAAGACAGTTTCTTCAACAAGTTGTGTTGGGAAAGCTGGACAGCTACATGTAAATCAATGAAATTAGAACACTCCCTCACACCATATACAAAAATAAACTCAAAATGGATTAAAGGCCTAAATATAAACATAACACCATAAAACTCCTAGAAGAGAACCTAGACAAAACATCCTCTGACATAAATCATGGCAATATTTTCTTAAATCATTCTCCTAAGGCAAAAGAAATAAAAGCAAAAAAAAAAAAAGAATGGGGCCTAATCAAAATTAAAAGCTTTTTCACAGCAAAGGAAACCATCAACAAAATGAAAAGACAACTTATGTAATGGGAGAAAATATCTGCCATTGATGTGACTAACAAGGGATTAATATCCAAAATATACAAACAGCTCATACAACTCAATATAAAAAAAAAAGTCAAAAAATGGGCAGAAGACCTAAATACACATTTTTTCCCAAAGAAGACATACAGATGGCTAAGAGACACATAAAAAGATGTTCAACATTGCTAATTGTTAGAGGAATGCAAATCAAAACCACAAGGAGGTATCACATCACACTGGTCAGAATGGTTATCATCAAAAAGTCTATAAACAGTAAATGCTAGAAAGGGTGTGGAAAAAAGGGAACCCTAGTACACTGTTGTTGGGAATGTAAATGGTATATGTAATACACACACACACACACACACACACACACAATGGAATACTACTCATCCATAAAAACGAATGAAATTTTGTCATTTTCAACAACATAAATGGACTTGGAAGGTATTATGCTAAGTGAAATAAGTCAGACAGAGAAAGACAAATACTGTATGATATCACTATATGTGGAATCTAAAAACTACAACGAACTAGTGAATATAACAAAAAAGAAACAGACTCACAGATATAGAGGAAAAACTTGTGATTACCAAAGGGGAGAGAGAGGGAAGGAGGGACAAATTAGGAGTACTGGATTAACAGACACAAACTACTGTATATAAAATAGATAAGCAACAAGGATTTACTGTACAGCACAGGGAGTTATATTCAGTATCTTGTAATAACCTATAATAGAATATAATCTGAAGACAAATAACTGAATCACTTTGATGTACACCTGAAACTAACACAGTATTGTAAATCAACTATACTTCAATTAAAGAAAGAAAAGAAAAAGAGAAATCTAAAAGTCCTTGATGAAAGAAACTGAAGAAGACACAACAAATGGAAAGATATCCAGGATTTATGGATTGGACATATTAGTATCGTTAAGATGCTCATACTGCCTAAAGCCATCTATAGATCCAATGAATGCAATCCCTTTCAAAATTCTAAAAATATTTTCCCCCACAGAAATAGAAAAAACAACCCTAATATTTGTATGGATCTTCAAAGGCCCTAAATAGCCAAAGAATCATAAGAAAGAAGAAGAAAGCTGGAGGCATCACGCTTCCTGATTTTAAACTATACTGCAAAGCAATAGTAATTAAAACAACACTGTACTGGCATAAAAATAGATACACAGACCAAGGGAACAGAATAGAGCCCAGAAATAAACCCAGCTGCCATTTGATGAGGGAACCAAGAACAGCCAATGGAGAAATGATAGTCTCTTCAACAAATGTTGTTGGGAATATGGGATAACTACATGCAGAGAAATGAAACTGGACCCCTATCTTACATTACTCACAAAAATTAACTCAAAATGGATTAAAGACATAAATGTAAGACCTGATATGAGCAAACTGCTTGAAGTAAATATAGGGAGTAAACTCCTTGACATGGGATTGGACAATGATCTTTTAGACTTGATACCAAAAGTACAAAAGCAAAAATCAACAAGTGGGACTACATCAGACTAAAAAGTTTATGTGCAGCAAAAGAACAACCAACAAAATGAAAGTCAACCTATGGAATAGGAGAACATATCTGCAAACCATATGTCATATAAGGGATTGATATCCAAAAAAACCCCAAAACTCATACAACTCAATAACAACAACAACAAACAAACTGATTTAAAAATTGGAAAAATAACTGAATAGACATTTTTCCAAAGTATGTATTCAAATGGTGATCATGTACATGAAAAGGTGCTCAACATCACTAATCAGCAGGGAAATGCAAATCTAAGCTACAATGTGACATCATTTCATACCTGTTAGAAATGGCTATTATCAAAAAAGACGGGAGGAGAACAGTATGGAGGGTACTTAAGAAACTAAAAATAGAGCTATCATATGATCCAGTAATTCTATTCTGGGTGTATATCCAAAGTAATAAAGACAGGATATTAAAGAGATATATGCATCCCCATGTTTATTGCAGCATTATTCACAATAGCCAAGCTATGAAAACAGCCTGCGTCTCCCAACGGATGAATGGATAAAGAAGTTGTGGTATATATACAATGGAATATTATTCAGTCACAAGTAAGAAGGAAATTGTATCATCTGTGACAACATGAATGGACCTTGAGGACATTAGCTAAGTGAGATGAGTCAGACAGAGAAAGACAAATACTGTATGATCTCACCCATGTGTGGTATCTAAATAAGCTGAACTCCTGAAAACAGAGTAGAATGGTGGTTACCAGAGGCTGGGGTGTGGTGTGGTAGAGGAATTGGGAATATGTTGTTTAAGGGAACAAACTTGGAACTAGAAGACAAATTTCTGGAAAGCCAATGCACAGCATAGTGGTTAGAGTCAACAATACTGTATTCTAAACTTCAAAGTTTCTAAGAGGTTAGATCTTAATTTTTCCCACCACAAAATAAGAAATAATAATTATATGATGTGATGGAAGTGTTAGCTTATGCTACAGTGGTACATATATATGATATATAAATGTATCAAATCAACACATTATATACCTTAAACTTATACAGTGTTGTTGCAGTTTGTGTTTGTTTGTTTACTTATTTATAGTTTGGGTGACTTTCCTAGACTAATTCTGTAAATTAGTATTTTTGTCATGTGTGGCTACTGAAATCTCTGCTTAGCTTCATGGTTATCTAATAATTGGACAGACATGTCCTTGAAAGGTTTGAAACAACAACTGTCTCACCATTTGCTATGTGGCTCTCTGTGTGCATGTGTTGGGGCATGTTTTCAATTCCCATGCATGCATTTTACTCCTCTCTCTTAGTCATCACTTAATTGCTTGTGAAGAACTTCAACAGAGCCAGAGTTGTGAGGTTAGGGCCTTTTGAGGTTTTCCTTGGGCATGTGCACAGCCCCGCATATGTGCCTGGCCTTCTAGAGTCCCAAGAATATTTTGGACTTTTTCAAAGCCCCCAATGGTCATCTCACTCCCCCATGTTTTCTTTTAATTCTTTTTTACCTGCTCTTATTTGACATAATTTTGTCACCATTTCAGGCAGCTATGATGTTAAACAATTGTCTTTGATATTTTTTAACACACGCGCTCAGGGAAAGGGCTGTTTGCACTGAGAAATCTTTGAGTCAGGTAAGATAAATATGACTCCTGTGAATGGGAGTCTCAGCAAGCTGACACACAGGTCAAATAGTGACAGTTCTTTAGGAATGGGGCCTATTGGGGAGCTCCAAACCTGATATTCTCCCTCCGGTGATTTCTAGGTTGCTAATTTTCACAAATACCATGATTTCAAGTTTTTGGTTTTCAAAGCTACCACAGAACAGGGAAGGTTGAAAAGGGGCATTTTAAAATACCACAAAATTCACTGTTTTTAGTCAAGATCCAGCCATTTTTCATGTATAAACACACCTTGGATTGATGGAAAACTTTAGTTTTCAGGGTTCTGAAAATGTTGATTTTTGACAATTTTTGCCAGTATCTTCATTGCTTTTATGGAGGAGCAGTTTCTCAGAAGATATTTCTCAGAAATAGAGATTTCTCCATTCTTGGGAGCCATGGGTAGTTATTTTTGGTGATTCTGTTTGGTGAAATTTCAATTTCTCTTATAATTTCCAGTTCTAAAAGTCACATTTGATTTGTAAATATTTTTCTTATATTTCTCTTCTAAGACTTTCTATCTTTCTATCCCTTTCAACACTACTTCCCCTTACTTCACAAGGCAGGGTTATAATAGCTACTATAAGGTGTTTCTTTTTTCCCTTGGATAATTACAACATTTGGGTCATCTCAGGGTTAATGTCTGTTGATTGTGTTTGCCCTTGAGAATTTGTCAGAATTTCCTGGTCTTTGTATATTGAACATATTTTAATTGTCTTTTGGACATTTTTAATATTATAAGATTCTGGGTCTTTAAAAAATCCTATTGAGATTTTTTTTAATTGTCAATTGAGCCAATTAGATTTAGGCCACATGTTTCAACTTGCCTTCATTTGGCTGTTGTTCTAATGTAAGTTACGTTTCCAAAGCTTTAGCAGTATTATTTGGATCTGCCCACTGTGTGCACCACCCAGGGGCTAGTCTGAGACCTTTGGTATGCTCTATAGGGTCATATTTGATGCATAAACAATTTGGATATGAGTCCAGAATTCATTGGCAACTTTATGGAATCCCATTTTCAAGTTCCTTCTTCTCCCTGATCTCCCTCATATTGTCCATCTCACAAAGGTCGTGTCTCTTGGTTATCTCACTAGAAAGCCAGGGTGTTTTTTCTTTCTGCTTAGTCACAAACTTCTGTATCTGGCTGTGTTTCTAGGGTCAAGTGGCAGGAGCGTAGAGAGAGAGAGAGAGAATAAGCAACAGACTTTCCCCACAAAATCTTTGGACCACAGTTCTTCCAATAATACAAAAGGATTTTATGTCCTCAGAGTTTTAGGTGCCTATTTGCCTATTGCTGCACCACGATCACAAGGTTGTACCACCAGGAATGGGACTTGTCTGCAGGCCAGGCCAGGCCAGGCCAGGCCAGGCCAGAGGGGAAAAATACAGAGGCTGTTTGCCCCTGTTTCTGCCCATTAGGCATCCTCCTTCCCCTGACTCAGACCAGAAAGAGAAGACTTCTCTTGAACTTCTACCTGTACTTGTTGCAATTCCAGGAAAAGGCCATATTTGAGTCTAAGTCAGGACCTACAGAAGTGAAAAGAAAATTGGCAACTCAGAGCCAGATTGTTCATTCTTCTAGTTCTGATTTTTTCTCCCAGCTCCTTCTTGCTAACATTTACTTTTCAGATGCCCCAGATAGCTAGCTGCTCCATTCAATCTGTACAGGGATTTTAGTTGCTTTCAGTAGGCGGAGCCAGAGTGGAGTGTGTTTACTCCATCTTAACAGGAACTGACACTCCGTTATTTATTGAAACATTGGAAATCATATTATATTCCCATTTCTATTGGATATAAATATTTTTTAAGTTCATTCAAGCCTATCATATAAAAAATTGTGATGAACTTATAATATGATAATGGTATAAATAGCATCCTTGATTTTAAAAAAAGCTGATTAAAAAAATAAAAATTTCCCAAAAAGAAAACCATTTCCATAAAGGAGGATTGAAAACTTATTTTCAGGGACAAATTTTTATTCATATGTTAAAATATGGAATGAAATAAGTTCTTCTATTCTCTCTTTGAAGTTATGAGTTAGCCTACCCACAACAGACCTCTTCTTAGAAATTCAGAGTAATTACTACGTTAGAACAGTGAGTTTGTTGTGACTTGAGGAATGGGTCAAATAAGGCTTATCATTAAATATTCTCCCAAGTAAGCTCAGACATTCAAGGCACATACAGAGAAATCCTTAGTGAAATTCTACTGGTAGCTGTAATACTAATAATGTGAGTTTTATACACAAGATCATTATTCAAAACCTAAATTACTCATTTGTGTATTATAAATAGGAATTACATTCTTGGAGAAAATTCAAGGGAGCTCTCACACCCCCTAAATGAAGACAAAATAACCCAAATGCAAACAATGCTCAAAGACACTGACTTTATGCAAACTTACTTTGAACTACTACCTAGATCAGTTTTTATCTGTTTGGGGGTCAGGGACATTTTTAAAAGTCAGATGAAACTTAGGTCCATCTCCCCCCAAAAAGTATATAGGTATGTATATATATATATATATATATATATATATATATATATATATATATATATATACATACAATTTCAGAGGTTTCATATACTGCTAAAGCCTGGATTAAAAACCCTTGCCCTAGAAATGAATGATGAGTAAATTCGTATTTTCAGCCCCTCTCTCCTGAGCCCCAGACTTTTATTTTCAATTATCTATGGGAAAACTCTGCCTATTCTGTTTATGTATACTAGTGTCACCTCAAATTGAACTGTCATACCAAACTTGCCACTTTACCCCATTTTTCTTTTCTCAGTTAATGTATTCACCATCCACTTAGTCACCAAAACTAAAACCTAGGAGTCATCTCAGAATCTCCTTGCTCACACCTCACTTACAATCAAAACTAGCTCTGTGCATTGTACCTTCTAAGTACAGCCTGAATATATTCCGTTCATATTCATCCCCACTGCTGAGACCTGACTGAAGCCCTCATTACATTCTACCTGATCTATTGTAGAGGGCTCTTAAGTTGGCTTTCTGCCTCAGTCCTTCCAGATTCATAACATCCTTCACACCATTGCCAATTATATTTCTAAAACATGAATTCAAATATCGTGTTCCCCTTCTGCTGCCTAAAGCAGTGATTTTCAGAAATAAAATATAAATCAGCAGACTCCTGTTTGTTTATCAAATGAGATATCTTGTGGAAGCTCAATATATCAAACAGAAAAAAAAAATGGGATAAAATTGGTTCAACATATTATTTACCAAACTTGCCATATTATGAATCTCTCCGTGTGTGGGGAGCCTGTTAAAAGTAACACTTATCAAACACTCACTCCAGTCTTACTCAGGCATAATTTCCATGGTCAGGACATAGGAATCCGTGTTGTTTGCAAGTGCCAGGTGATTTTTACAAACAAGCAAGTTTGCAAAGTACTGGTTGAGTTAGAAATCAAATCTAAATGATTTAAAATGACAGAAAATGGGACATCACAATTTGACCTTGATTTATTTTTCTAAAAAGCCTACTTTCTTTTATGCAGCATTTGTTCCAATCACATCCTACTATTCACAATTCTGTGAATTTTCCACAACACTTTTTGGTTGATATACCTTTGCATATCCAATTTCCTATTCCCAATGCTTTTCTTCACCTTATCCACCTGTTGCCTGTCTTCCTGTCCTTGAAAAACCAGAACAAAGGTCAACTTCTCTGTGAAACATTCCCTAACTCTTTCTTTGTAGAACTTAGCTCATTATACATCTCAGTTTCTACCATCAGCTTGATAACAAGTACTATGTCTGATCTCTATTTGTGTCTTTAACACATAGCACAATATCTAATGTATTAAAGCCATATGTATATCTAATATCTAACACATAGCACAATATCTAATACATAAAAACCTATATCTAATACATAAAAACCAAATACAAAAAAAACAATTTTTTGTGTTAAATATTGAATTCATGAATTCATAAGTTCATAAATAAATCAACAAATCAATTCATGAATAAATGAACAACTAAGGGTAACAAGTATCATACTTAAAAAAAGAGAATATAATTATTTGCACAAAGTAAAGCATTGGGCTTACATTATTTTGCCCATAATTTAAAACACTTTGATGTAAATTATGTAATAAAAATATGGGTGTGGGTCAACATTAATGTATAACCCAGACGGAGTTAGTTAACATTTGGAGTACTCTTTTTCAGGGATCCACATTCTTGTGGTAGACAGTTATCATTCGAAGGATATGCTCCAAGTTTTGCAAGTATTTCTATCTAAAGGTACAACATAGGGTTTTTTAATTAGCACAAGAAATAATCTTTATTGATGATATTAGAATAGTTCAAAATTTTAGTTGGCTAGAAAGTTGTGCAGGAAGCTCCATCCCTTGTGAACAAGGATCTGGCCAGCTCAGCCAGCTAACAATTTCAATGAAACTCACTAGATCCAAGACACTGGACCAATAACAATCCTCCACCTACAGGCTCCATACTTAATACGGGGATCTTTTGTCTGATGCAGTTAGAAGACTTGCTGATCTTGCCATCAGAACATTGGTGCATCCATTTCTAAAGTAAAACTTACATCTTTCGTGCAAAGTATTGTCTAAGTTTTTAAGGAGATAAACGATGAGGACTTCAAAGAGCATAGAAGAACAGATTGTATGACTCTTTTTTGTCTGATTATTAATGTGTGGCAGAATTCAGCCTGATACTTGCTTTCATTGTAATATACCACTTGATAGTGAGATCATCAGCTGAATACATATAACTCCTACCTACATTTTCCCCACTTTTTATCTTGAAAAATATTGAACCTACACAAAAGTTGCAAGAATAATATACTGAACTACTGCTTACCTCTCACCTAGATTTACCAGTTATTAACATAAAATGATTTCACATTTGTGCAATTTCTCTCTTTTTCCCTCTTTCTTTATACGTGTGTGTCTCCCCAAACCCATATGTATTTGGTGCTTACTTTGAGAGTATGGTGTCTGTTTCATAACATTTCACTCCTAAATTCTTCACCATGTATCTTCTAAAAACAAGGACATACATAACCAGAGTATAATAATAATGCTCAAAAACTTTAATATAATACTATTGTCTAATATACAATCCATACCTATGTCTCCTCAGTTGTCCTTTATAGATGTTTATTTCTGGATTCAGAGTCTAATCAAAGAAGTTTTGACATGCCTCTTTAGCTTCTTCAATCTAGAATAGTTAAACCTAGCCATTTTCTTTTATTATTTGGCTTTCATGAGACTGACATTTTTGAGGAGTCCAGGCCAGTTGTTTTGCATATTGTCTATCAATTTGGACTAGTCTGATTGTTTCTTCATGATTGGATTTAGTATGAACATTTTTTGACAGAAATACCACATAGACGATGTTTCATCCTCCTTATTACATCACATCAGGAAGTAATTTTGTCCCATTATTGGAAATGTCAAGTTTGATCACTTGGTTAACATGACGTCCAACAGATTTCTCTTGTAGAGGTAGCTTTTTCCTTTGTAATTATTAAGTGATCTCTTAGGCAATACTTTTAGACTATGTGAATGTCTTGTTCCTCAAGCATTTGTCCATTGATGATGTAATATTCTTGACTGAAGCAATTATTACTATGGTGTTTGTAAAATGTTGGTTTTCAAATTCTATCTTTTTATATTAGAATTTTCTATAAAGAAGAAATTTTCTCCCAACTCATCCTTTTTAATGTCACTATATATTAATGAGTTGTTTTTATTCAATGTGTTTCAACCCATTGCTATTATTATTATTTTTAATGGACAAATTGTTTCAAAAATGATCTGGTGCATTCCTCTTCAAATTGGTCCTCATATCCTTTTGATATCTCTCCTTTTGTAGCTTAAAAAGATACTACTAGCTCACCTCATACTTTCCTTCCCCAGACCTTAAATCAGCTATTTCTCTAAGGAGTCGTGGTTCTTTTTAGTGGACAGTAACATTTAGAAACCAAGATCTGGGCAATAGGTGTTCTTATTGTTCCTAGGATATCATTGCTTCTAGGACTTTTCATTGGGCAAGACTTTTAATTCATGAGTTCATACTCTAATTCCAATCCCATACCAGAGGATCTTTCTTATTCATAACATATTCCATATTTGCATTTTCCTTTTCCACCTTTAGAACACTGTTTCCACCTAAATATCAACATATTTACTCATTTGCTCAATTCTATAGTTTGCACAAAATAGTTTTATAATTATTATTGCATACAACTGCCAACAAAAAACCTACTAAGTAAAGTTCGTGATGTCTTTTCAGTTCTTTGTGTCTTTAGAATATATCCCAATGAGGATATATAGTCAGAGTAATATATTCAAATGTTACTTGGTTTTAATTCTATGTGTGGTTTTGTAATTAATTTGATTAATAATTACATCCGTGTATTTATCTTAGTATTCAATTTTAACTTTTTTCTACTCTTGCTAATTAAATTTTATTTTTTGAATGTGTAAAATATTCATATAACTTGGAAAACAATACTACCTATTAATAGGATACTTGAAGAAGTCTCATTCTTTTCTCTATTGCTCTTACATTATCACTACCCACAGGCTGTAGGTGCCAATTTAATTAGTTTCTGGTTTATCTTTCCTGTGTCTCTTTTTATAAAAATAAGGACAGGCAGACACACACTTCATATTATCCCTTCTTTCTTACACAAAATGTAATACACACTATATGGTCTTTTGCAACTTGTTTTATTCACTTAATGACATTCTGGAAAGTACTCAGTATTAGTTAATTGATAGTTTCTTTATTTTATAGCTTAGATGTACCAGATTTTATTCAAATAATCTCCCAAATGTGGACATTTAAGTTGTTTCCAATATGTTGAGATAATAAATAATGCCACAGTGAATAAACTTGTGCATATGTCTTTTCCCCCTAATCAGTGGAGAAATGCCTAGGAGTAGGATTGTTGATTCAAAGGACAAATACATATTCAGTTTTGTTAGATATTGCTGAATTTTCCACCATAGGATTAATACAATTTTGCATTCCCCGTGGCAATATATGAGAGTGAATATTTCCCTATAACCCTGTCAACATTTCGAATTTTTGCCAAACTAAGAAGTGAGAATTGTTATTCACTAGAGCTTTGATTTGCACTTCTCTTATTATGAGTGGAGTTTACCATGTTTTTGTATGTTTAAGGCTAATTGGTACATCTTTTTAATGAACTGTCTGTCCATGCCTTTTGTCCATTCCATCTTTTAATTGAGTTTTTGGTGGTTTCCTCAATTTTATGTTGTGAGACTGGCCCTTTATCTCACATCTCACCTTCCCATTATTGTCCAATGCAATAAAATATCAAAAGCATTATGAATCGCCTAATTTAGTTAGGCTGATACACAGTGAGTTAATTTACAGATCCTAGCACACAGTGACTTGTGTCTTCTAACTCAAATAAGAGGTAGAGAGTTCAAGTGGACTTATTAATATAACCTTAATTTAAGTCCTCAGTTGCTTATCTCTTGGGGACAAATGCTTCTCATAGTTTAGAATTTTATGAATTTTAGAAAGTTAATAGGTGCATATAATGTATCCTATATAGCATCACCCATCGGCTATGAGACAGCACCACATAATCAAATACATAAATATTTATGAAACAAAACTTATGAATATTTATACTAGATGGTGTACATAAAAAGCATAGTTAGACACACATCAGCTCAAGTCAGGTTTTGTGGTCAGATGAGTTTATGTAATATCAGGATTTGCCACCAAATGATTTATGAGTAAAATTTTAAGTTTTCAGAGGTTTTTTTAAATTTTGGAATTGTGGATAACAGATTGCAGACCTGCAATTCATTGAGCCAGTCATTTCTGTGTATTGTTTGAGAAAGTTGTGCATTATTAAATAAACCTTTAAGAGAACCATTAAAAATTCAGGTAAAATGTCTTTTTAAAAAATTATAGGGGCTTCCCTGGTGGCACAGTGGTTGAGAGTCCGCCTGCTGATGCAGGGGACACAGGTTCGTGCCCCGGTCCAGGAAGATCCCACATGCCGCAGAGTGGCTAGGCCCATGAGCCACGGCTGCTGAGCCTGCGCGTCCGGAGCCCGTGCTCTGCAACAGGAGAGGCCACAACAGTGAGAGGCCCACGTACTGCAAAAATAAAAAATAAAAATAAATTATAAAGGCAAATTATTTATACTTCCTAGAAATATACAATCTTTCAGGACTGAATCAGGAAAAAATAGGATATCTGATCACACTAATTACTAGTAATGAAATTGAATCAGTAATCAAAAAACTCCCAGCAAACAGAAGCCCAGGACGAGATGGCTTCATGGGCGAATTCTATGAAACATTTAGAGAAGAGCTAACACCTATCCTTCTCAAACTCTTCCAAAATATAGCAGAGGGAGGGACACTCCAAAACTCATTCTACGAGGCCACCATCACTCTGATACCAAAACCAGACAAAGATGTCACAAAGAAAGAAAACTACAGGCCAGTATCACTGATGAACATAGATGCAGAAGTCTGAAACAAAATACTAGCAAACAGCATTAAAAGGATCATACACCATGATCAAGTGGGGTTTATTCCAGGAATGCAAGGATTCTTCAATATACACAAATCAATCAATGTGATACACCATATTAACAATTTGAAGGAGAAAAACCATATGATCATCTCAATAGATGCAGAGAATGCTTTTGACAAAATTCAACGTCCATTTATGATAAAAACCCTCCAGAAAGTAAGTATAGAGGGAACTTACCTCAACATAATTAAGGCCATATATGACAAACCCACAGCCAACATCGTTTTCAGTGGTGAAAAACTGAAACCATTTCCACTAAGATCAGGAACAAGACAAGGTTACCCACTCTCACCACTATTATTCAACGTAGTTTTGGAAGTTTTAGCCACAGAAATCAGAGAAGAAAAAGAAATTAAAGGAATCCAAATCAGAGAGGAAGTAGTAAAGCTGTCACTGTTTGCAGATGACATGATACTATACATAGAGAATCCTAAAGATGCTACCAGAAAACTACTAGAGCTAATCAATGAATTTGGTAAAGTAGCAGGATACAAAATTAATGCACAGAAATCTCTGGCATCCCTATACACTAATGATGAAAAATCTTAAATTGAAATTAAGAAAATACTCCCATTTACCATTGCAACAAAAAGAATAAAATATCTAGGAATAAACCTACCTAAGGAGACAAAGGATCTGTATGCAGAAAATTATAAGACACTGATGAAAGAAATTAAAGATGATACCAATAGATGGAGAGATATACCATGTTCTCATATTGGAAGAATCAACATTGTGAAAATGACTATACTACGCAAAGCAATCTACAGATTCAATGCAATCCCTATCAAACTACCACTGGCATTTTCCACAGAACTAGAGAAAAAATTTTCACAATTTGTATGGAAACACAAAAGACCCCGAATAGCCAAAGCAATCTTGAGAAAGAAAAATGGAGCTGGAGGAATCGGGCTCCCTGACTTCAGACTATACTATAAAGCTGCAGTAATCAAGACAGTATGGTACTGGCACAAAAACAGAAATATAGATCAATGGAACAGGATAGAAAGCCCAGAGATAAACCCACGCACATATGGTCACCTTATCTTTGATAAAGGAGGCAAGAATATACAATGGAGAAAAGACAGCCTCTTCAATAAGTGGTGCTGGGAAAACTGGATAGCTACATGTAAAAGAATGAAATTAGAACACTCCCTAACACCATACACAAAAATAAACTCAAAATGGATTAAAGACCTAAATGTAAGGCCAGATACTATCAAACTCTTAGAGGAAAACATAGGCACAACACTGTTTGACATAAATCAGAGCAAGATCCTTTTTGACCCACTGCCTAGAGAAATAGAAATAAAAACAAAAATAAACAAATGGGACCTAATGAAACTTAAAAGCTTTTGCACAGCAAAGGAAACCATAAACAAAACCAAAAGATAACCCTCAGAATGGGAGAAAATATTTGCAAATGAAGCAACTGACAAAGGATTAATCTCCCAAATTTATAAGCAGCTCATGTAGCTCAATATCAAGAAAACAAACAACCCAATCCAAAAATGCACAGAAGACCTAAATAGACATTTCTCCAAAGAAGATATACAGATTTCCATCAAACACATGAAAGGATGCTCAACATCACTAATCATTAGAGAAATGCAAATCAAAACTACAATGAGGTATCACCTCCCACCAGTCAGAATGGCTATCATCAAAAAATCTACAAACAATAAATGCTGGAGAGAGTGTGGAGAAAAGGGAACCCTTTTGCACTGTTGGTGGGAATGTAAATTGACACAGCCACTACGGAGAGCAGTATGGTGGTTCCTTAAAAAAGTAGAAGTAGGACTTCCATATGACCCAGCAATCCCACTACTAGACATATACCCTGAGAAAACCATAATTCAAAAAGACACATGCACCCCAATGTTCATTGCAGCTCTATTTACAATAGCCAGGACATGGAAGCAACCTAAGTGTCCATCGACAGATTAATGGATAAAGAAGATGTGGCACATATATACAACGGAATATTACTCAGCCATAAAAAGAAACGAAATTGAGTCATTTGAAATGAGGTGGATGGACCTAGAGTCTGTCATACAGAGTGAAGTAAGTCAGAAAGAGAAAAACAAATACCGTATGCTAACACATTTATATGGAATCTAAAAAAAAACCAAATAAATGGTCATGAGGAACCGAGGGGCAAGACGGAAATAAAGATGCAGACCTACTAGAGAATGGACCTAAGGATACCTGGAGGGGGAAGGGTAAGCTGGGACAAAGTGAGAGAGTGGCATGGACAAATATATCGCACCGAATGTAAAACCGATAGCTCATGGGAAGCAGCCACATAGCACAGGGAGATCAGCTCGGTGCTTTGTGACCACCTAGAGGGGTGGGAACGGGAGGGTGGGAGGGAGGGAGACACAAGAGGGAAGAGTTATGGGTTATATGTATATGTATAACTGAGTCATTTTGTTATAAAGCAGAAATTAACACACCATTGTAAAGCAATTATACTCCAATAAAGATGTTAAAAAACATTATGAAGGCAAATTATTTATACCAGGCTGACAATTTTAAATAACTTCCTTAAACTTCACAACCCTACCTAATCAATATGAATATGGAATTACGTTCAGTGTTTGCTTAGAAGTCTGAAATTTCATAAAATATTTTTTTCTTATTTGGGACACATTTAACGTGAGTTTTTGTAAAGATACATAACAACTTTCTTTCCTTTCATCCCAAATTATATATTTATTTGGTTATTTGTTTATTATTGTTGTCCCTTAAGTGTTATTTAATTCACGACTCTATCTGCAGTACCTAGAACAATGTCTGACTGACTGTAAGTGCTTGACAATTATTTTTGCATGAATTCATGAATGAAAAGATATCATAAGGAGAAGACAATGCAGGGAAAGAAATATTAACTTACATCTTTATCTGCAATAAAAGTACAGGTTGAAAACACTAATACAAAGGGTAGTATTAATTTACTTCTTACTCTATCCCAATTCAGATTTTTCTAGAAATATACTCATGTATCTAGAGAGAGTGACTACATACTTCCCTTGCAAAGAGGAAGAAGTTAGCTTTGCTTGAATAGGTGGAAGTTATTTATCTCAAGATGCCCTTATCTTATGTCCTTTTTTCCCCACTCATCACTCCTAAAAGTAGATCATTAGAGAAAAACTAAAACCTCAACTTCTGTCATATTTTGGTTCTGTCCTCAATTTGTTGAACTGCCTTAGTCTACTAATATACTTTTTCCCTTTTTAAATATTTGCTTTATTTTTCAGATTATAAAAAAACACGTGTTCATGACAGGTTATTCATAAAAATTATAGACCATTTGGAAAATAAGGAAAAATAGGAAGAAGGAAAAATAATCCAGTTTCACTCCTCAACAATTCATAATATTTTGGTATATTTTCCTCTAGTCATTCTTCTAAGCATAGTATTTTTAAATATACCATATAGACATTTAAAATCTTGTCTTCTAACCCTTACACTATAAATATGTTGTGTATTATTACAAAATTTTAATAAACATAATTTTAAATAAAAACATAATATATCATCACATGGAAATATCAAAAATTTCTTAATTTTCCCCTATTATCAGATATTTTAGTTGTTTCTGTTGTTCATATATTATAATGCTTTAAAGAACATTTTGTAAATATTTTTTCTATTCTTGGCATTGTTTGCTTAGTCTCCCAGGTGTGAAATTTCTGGGTCAAATGGAATGAAGATAAATCTTTCCATAAAGCTAGGGAACTGATAGATATCTAGCCCTACAAGATCATTTTAAATCCCAACAAGTATTTCATAACATGAACCTGGAAACATATCCAAGAGGAACTCCATTACCCACTTACAATATATGGCATTCTTCTGAACTACTAATTATACCCTTTGACTTTGAAATTGTGGTAGTTTTTGTTAAGCAGTGGAGGAATCTGAACCATTGTCTTTAAGAATGTGCTAGCAAATTGCCAGAGAGATGTCTTTATCAAGTTTGCATTTAGTAGTTTCAATTTACTGCTTATTTCACTGATGCAGTTATTACATTATGTCTTAAAACAGCTGTATTTCACTTTTGAAATACAAAGGATCATAAGAGACTAGTACGAATTCTCAATCTATTTGAATTCCCCCTGGGGGGTTCTGAAAACTGTCATTTTGGCTTACTGTTACACATTTGCCATCTAGTGGCTAAAGTGGGAAATTGCAGACTTACACCCTCTTCAGTTGGGGGAAGAAGATAATTTGAGCCTGTTTTTCCACAAGAAATCCATAGTGGTAAAAAGCACAAGCTGTCAATCAGTAATACTCAATAGGGATGGGTATGATTGCTTTATAGGGTATACCTATATTCAGTTAAGAGAAGAGCCTACCCTAAAAAGAAGTAAGGCTCAGAGAATATCATATAGAGCTTTTCCCCAGCAAATGCTATCTCATCATCCCCATTCCCAAGCTCACACTCTTTTCAGTGAAATCAGGTTCAAAGGGTTATTAAAGGTGGCTTTGAAGTGTAAAACAAATCATCAAGGGCATTATGGTGTTACGTATGGGTGGAAGGAAGGGTACCTCACTAACTTTGCTTTGGCTACGGAGTATTTACTAGCTGATTGTTTTAAGATGAGCCCAGATCTTTTATTTACCCTCTTAAAAAGTTTCTTCCTTTCTCCCTCTTTGTAGTCTGAGTTAATTTCTAGTCAAGTAGAACATGTGGCTAAAAAAATAACGTTTTTCTGGACTTACTGTTCCTTAGAATTAGATGTATCTGGTAACTTTCTCTCTGCTCTTTAACTTTTTTCAAATTATCCCAACCTAGTAGAATGACATAATTCTGAGAACGTGGGCCATGCAAATTATATGAGAATCTCTCTAAATATATATTCAATACAGTGAAATGCTTAGATTTGGGAGGATAAATAAAGGTAAGGAGGTAGGTGAAGTAAAATAAATAAAGGGTTGGAGTGAGTGGGTAGAGGGGCATTCTTTCAAAGATAAATTGTGAAAAATGCTAAGAGCTGAACTGATATTCAAATTTGTCTGGAATTTTCTTTTGCCTTCAGACATGCAGAACTCAGGAAGGATGAAGGACATATTAACACATTTTTGACCGGAGATGTATTACTGCCACAGGTGTTAGTTTCTGCAAAAATCCCCCAGTCGGCAATGTGTTAAAATGTGGGTTAAGTTAGAGGTAGTGAAATATTTCAATAACAGCAGATTTATCAAGCGATACTGAGCTTGAACCATTTCTGGGTGTAGCCAGTTACACATGCCATTTACATAAAATTACAAACTATGAAAATAAACACCTAAAGTGGGCAGAAGTCCTCACATCCTCACCACAAAGTCTTTTGTTATATGTATTTCAAAATCATTCATCCATACGTTTATTCATTTGGCAAGGAACTACTAAGTATACTTCAAAATGAAAACAAAAAACATATACCTTTTGATTCAACAAATCTATTGCTTAGAATTTACTCCTTGATTATACTCACAAAAGTATGACAAGGTATGGTTGTCAGTATTTTCAGTGGACATTGTTTGAAATAGCAAAAGACTGTAAATTATTCATCAATGATGGTTTTGTTAAACTAATTAGAAGTAAAATAAAATTCATCAGTACAATAGAATAGTATGCCACCATTAAAAACAGCAAAGCAGGGTTCTATATGCTTGCATAGAAAGCTCTTTAAATTGTAAAAATAAAAGGAAGGCAATTAATATAATAATATTTTATTACATGTACATACATGAATATATAACCATATGGTTTCAGACATTCATTATGATAATTTCCTACTGCTGGAGGTTACTTAAAAGTGCAAGAAGTAAAACCAAAACAAAGCCCTATTAAGTAAGATTATAAAATTCTTCGAGGCTGTTAAAGCCTAGTTCACAAAAGCATGATCTGTGGTGTGTTTACTCCATCTGTACCATCTTTGAAAATAGAGCAATAAAGAGAAATATCAAGTATTCATTATTATTTTTTTGAATGAACTATATTTTAAGTTAATCATGTCTGGAAGCATTTTGACGAGATGAACTAGGGCCCCAGGATCTATTTTTAGCACTTAAAATGGAGCCCAAATTTAGGTGCTGGAGTTTGTAGCCAATATCCTCTTATCATACTCTTGAACTTCTTTTCTTGAGTGCCTGATTCCATTACACTGCTTATGCTTACTACAATTTTTTAAAATAGTAAGTGGCTGAGCTCACATTTATTTTTTTTAAGTTTTTTTGGATTATATTTGATTTACAGTGTTGTGTTAGTTTCTGCTGTGCAGCAAAGTGAATCAGTTATACATATATCCACTCTTTTTTAGATTCTTTTCCCATGTAGGTCATTACAGAGTATTGAGTAGAGTTCCCTGTGCTATACAGTAGGTCCTTATTATCTATTTTATATAAAGTAGTGTGTATATGTCAATCCCAATCTCCCAATTTATCCCTACCCTGCTTTCCCCCTGGTAACCATAAGTTTGTTTTCTACACCTGTGTATGCTCACTACAATTAATATTCATTGAAGGAAATCAACTGAATAACACTTACTGATTGCTGATTTAGTTACATGCACTATGCTAAGTACTTAATCTTCACAACTATCCTATGAGATAGTTACTAGTGTGATTCTCACTTTACAAATGAGAAAACACATTTTGATGCCCTACCTAGTGGTGACTTCTCCAAGCATTATAACCATGACCTGGACTTACTTGCCTCTTCTTTTATTAAAATATCTCTGTCCTATGCATTATTCTTTCAAAGCATGTAGATTTTTCAAAGGTGATAAATTAATCTGTATGAAATTATTTATGCTTGATTAGAGGCTAACATGTCACCATTCTTTGAGAATATTTACTTATTTAACAGAAGGTTTTGCAGACACATCATATATTCAGTCACACATTAATTGATCAATTTACATGCTAGGCACTAGAGATCTCTATTCTCTTGGAGCACAATTTTGTGGAGCCTATAGACATTAATCAAATAATTCACAAAAGCATATAACTTTAAGTTTTGTTTGTTTGTTTTTTTATTTTGACATCTTTATTGGGGTATAATTGCTTTACAATGGTGCATTAGTTTCTGCTTTATAACAAAGTGAATCAGTCATACATAAACATATGTTCCCATATGTCTTCCCTCTTGCGTCTCCCTCCCTCCCACCCTCCCTATCCCACCCCTCCAGGCTGTCACAAAGCACCGAGCCAATATCCCTGTGCCATGCGGCTGCTTCCCACTAGCTATCTACCTTACTACGTTTGTTACTGTGTATATGTCCATGACTCTCTCTCGCCCTGTCACAGCTCACCCTTCCCCCTCCCCATAACCTCAAGTCCGTTCTCTAGGAGGTCTGCGTCTTTATTCCTGCCTTACCCCTAGGTTCTTCATGACATTTTTTTTCCTTAAATTCCATATATATGTGTTAGCATACGGTATTTGTCTTTTTCTTTCTGACTTACTTCACTCTGTATGACAGACTCTAGGTCTATCCACCTCATTACAAATAGCTCAATTTCGTTTCTTTTTATGGCTGAGTAATATTCCGTTGTATATATGTGCCACATCTTCTTTATCCATTCATCCGGTGATGGGAACTTAGGTTGTTTCCATCTCCAGGCTATTGTAAATAGAGCTGCAATGAACATTTTGGTACATGACTCTTTTTGAATTTTGGTTTTCTCGGGGTATAGGCCCAGTAGTGGGATTGCTGGGTCATATGGTAGTTCTATTTGTAGTTTTTTAAGGAACCTCCATACTGTTCTCCATAGTGGCTGAACCAATTCACATTCCCACCAGCAGTGCAAGAGTGTTCCCTTTTCTCCACATCCTCTCCAGCATTTATTGTTTCTAGATTTTTTGATGATGGCCATTCTGACTGGTGTGAGATGATATCTCATTGTAGTTTTGATTTGCATTTCTCTAATGATGAATGATGTTGAGCATTCTTTCATGTGTTTGTTGGCAGTCTGTATGTCTTCTTTGGAGAAATGTCTATTTAGGTCTTCTGCCCATTTTTGGATTGGGTTGTTTGTTTTTTTGTTATTGAGCTGCATGAGCTGTGACAAAAGCATATAACTTTAAACTGATAAGTGCTATGAAAATAAAATGGGTCAATCAGTGCCAGTCTGGCAGGTTAGATAGGGCTTTCCTGGAGAAGTGAAGTTTATCTCAATATATCAATGACAAGTAGGAGTTAACTAAGCAAGTTGGGGGTGGGGACATTCCCCTCCTGAGAACAGCAAGGGCAAAGGCTTGGGAATGGTTGGGAGCCCAGTGATCCAAAAAGAAACAAGACCTGAGTGGTTAGCAAGTAGAGAGAATGGTGAGTGAAGAGACTGAGAATGGTGAGTGAAGAGACTGGAAAAGTAGACAGAGATTAAAAACCATATGCAACCTGGGAGAAATAAAAAGAAAATCAAGCAATTAAACAGATAATTTAAAATCCTTGTAAATGCCATAAATGAGATAAATACTACCATAATATGTAAGGGAAAACTCTAAAACATGCTTTGAGATTCAGGAAAGACTTCCCAGAAATGGGAGCTATGAAGGATGACCAGACATTAGTTAAAATGAGAAGAAGCGGAGGTGGTGGTTAATAGTGTTTCAGGCCAGAGGAACAACAAAGGCCTGGATATAGGAGATGGCATGATAAGCCTAAGAAACTGAGAGTAGCTTTTTTATAATGAATGCTGAGTTTGGCTGACAGTGGGGGAAGATGGTTGGGATAACAGTGAATGTAGGAAAAAGGCTATGGGGTCATTCTGGCTGAAACAAGATGAACAAAGGCAGTGCACAGCAGGGGAAGAAAAGAAGGGAGAAATTATTTAGATAATAAATGGAAAATGACTGCTTGGTGAATTATTGTGGAGGAAGGGTGTGAAGACAAAAAAGCCAGATTTCTAACTGGGGTTACTGGGTGCCTTAAAATGCCATTCACAGTGTTACAATGAATGCAGAACAAAATAGGAAGTAAGAGTTGAAGGAATTTAATTTGGGGTATGTTAAATGTTATGCACCTATGGAACACTCATGAACACATCTGATTGAGGAATGCATATCTGTCTCTACTACTGAAAATAGATATGAAGGCTGGAGTTAAAGATTAGGGTATCATCAGTATATTGAAGGTGTGTAAATGAGAGTATGCAGGAAAAAGAGTGTTTAGAATAAACGTTTGAAAACAATAACATTTAAGGGGTGGGAAGGAAATGAGGAGCCCCTGAGAAAAAGTGATTAAGCAACTAGAAGAGAAAAACTAGGAGAATGTCATGTCATATAATCTAAAGAAGGCATTGTAAGAAGGAGGGAATGATCAACATTGACAGATACAACAGAGAAGTCAAATAAGGTAAATACAGAGAAGTATCCATTAGGTACACAAAAGAGAATTTCTAGGTGACCTTTGTGTAAGCAATTTCATAGAAGTAGCTGACGCTGGAGGTAGTGGGATTAGGAATAAGTAGGAAATAAGATAATTGAAACAGTGAGAATAGATAACCCATTCTTAACGTTTGGTTGTAAAAATTATGAAACATATGAAGTGAGTGGAATTTTCCTCTCTTCCTTCCTTCCCTCCCTTGCCTTTCTCTTTCCTTCTTTCTTTCTCTCTCTTTCTTCCTTTTTCTTGCCTTCATCGTTCCTTTCCTCCTTCCTCCTTCCCTCCCTCCCTCCCTCCCTCCCTCCCTCCCTCCCTCCCTCCCTTCCTTCCTTCCTTCTTCCCTCCCTCCCTCCCTCCCTCCCTCTCTCCCTCCCTTCCTCCCTTCCTTCCATTTTTCTTTAACATGGAAAGACCCTTCAGAATATATAAATGCTAATGGGAAGGAGCCACTATAGAAGACAGTGAAGGTCAAGAAGAGAGAATAATAAATTGATTGCTGAGATTGGTTGCTGAGAATGAGGGAGTGAATTGGAGGCAGATTATAGGTGAGAAGATTGTTACAAAAGATGCAGGATACTGCTTTGATTCTAAAAAGTGAGGGGGAGGAAAATATACTGATAATATTTTAGAATTCACGGTAAGGAATATCTTTCTTATATTTTCTCAGTAAGGAAGAATTCATGCTTATCTGTTCAAAGGGAGGGTAATAGGTGGTAAAGCAGACATTCAAGGAGAATGGACTATAGCCTCTGTGGAGAATGGGAGAGAGAGAATGAGGTAAAGAGAAGTGTTTGGTATCATTTATGACAGGGTTTAAGTTGGAGACTTTAAATTTGTATTGGAAGAAGTTGGTATGGTAGTGTGAGTTTAATCTCATGTTCAGCAATCAGAAGATAGTACAGAGAATAGGAAGTTAGACCCAGGTGTCCATTCTTTTTCAGATTCTTTTCCTATATAGGTTATTACAGAGTACTGAGTAGAGTTCCCTGTGCTATACAGTAGGTCCTTGTTGGTTATCTATTTTATATATAGTAGTGTGCATATGTTAATCCCAAACCCCTAATTTATCCCTCACCACCCTACCTTTCCCCTTTGGTAACCATAAGTTTGTTTTCTAAGTCTGTGAGTCTGTTTCTGTTTTGTAAATAAGTTCATTTGTATCATTTTTTTTAGATTCCACATATAAGCGATATTATATGATAGTTGTCTTTCTCTGACTTACTTAGTATGATAATCTCTAGGTCCATCCATGTTGCTGCAAATGGCATTATTTCATGCTTTTTTATGGCTGAGTAATATTCTCTCTCTATGCTGAGAGAGAAATGTCTTCATTTCTTATCTTCTTCTAAGGAGTTAGTTTGGTTATTCTCTACATTGATAAATTAATGTATCAAATTGTTTTGAGCTTTTCATATGGAAAACTGGGCTGAATTAAACCATGTTTATGTATATCCAAGTCAGTTTGAAAACAGAATATAGCCATAGACTTCAGTCAAGCTACTTGTTATTGAAGAACAAATGGTTAGTAACTGGGAATGCACTAGTTACTTGATTTAATCTATTTTTCTACCCCCTACCCTAAACCAGCTCTTTAATATAGATGATTAAATTAGCTGTAACATATCTCATACCTTCTAAGATTATCTTCTTGGAGTAAAATGTCATGTGTACATATTTGTATGAATTAAAGGGGTTACTTAATTCTCAACAATTGTGACTTCTTAATGACTGTAAAAAATTATACTTATTAAGAAATCTTAGAGCATTCATACCTGGACACCATTCCCTATTTTGGCCAGTGTGGGAGCTGTTTCTCCTGTCTCTTTGAAGAATCTTCTTTTAAAATGTTCCTCATCTCCAAGCTAAAGACAAAACTGGCACAGCATTGTTTATAATAAAATATATAATACCATATATAATATAATATACCTGTATGTATAATCATACAAATACAATTTTTATTACATAATCCATATATTTAACCTCTTCTCTGTGCTAAACACTATTATGTCAAAAATAACAGTTAATAATTAAGTGATCATGAATTTACACATATATAAAATGCTTAATATTTATTTTCTTTTTTAAGCATTTTATTTTATATTGGAGTATAGCTGATTAACAATGTTGTGTTAGTTTCAGGTGTACAACAAAGTGATTAAGTTATACATATACATGTGTCTATTCTTTTTTTTTTAACATCTTTATTGGGGTATAATTGCTTTACAATGGTGTGTTAGTTTCTGCTTTATAGCAAAGTGAATCAGTTATACATATACATATGTTCCTATATCTCTTCCCTCTTGCGTCTCCCTCCCTCCCACCCTCCCTATCCCACACCTTCAGGCCGTCACAAAGCACCGAGCCGATATCCCTGTGCCATGCGGCTGCTTCCCACTAGCTATCTACCTTATGTTTTTTAGTGTATATATGTCCATGACTCTCTCTCCCCCGTCACAGCTTACCCTTCCCCCTCCCCATATCCTCAAGTCCGTTCTCCAGTAAGTCTGTGTCTTTATTCCTGTCTTACCCCTAGGTTCTTCATGACATTTTTTTTCTTAAATTCCATATATATGTGTTAGCATACAGTATTAGTCTTTCTCTTTCTGACTTACTTCACTCTGTATGACAGACTCTAGGTCTATCCACCTCATTACAAATAGCTCAATTTCGTTTCTTTTTATGGCTGAGTAATATTCCACTGTATATATGTGCCACATCTTCTTTATCCATTCATCCGATGATGGGAACTTTCCCATCTCCGGGCTATTGTAAAAAGAGCTGCAATGAGCATTTTGGTACATGACTCTTTTTGAATTTTGGTTTTCTCAGGGTATAGGCCCAGTAGTGGGATTGCTGGGTCATATGGTAGTTCTATTTGTAGTTTTTTAAGGAACCTCCATACTATTCTCCATAGTAGCTGAACCAATTCATATTCCCACCAGCAGTGCAAGAGTGTTTCCTTTTCTCCACACCCTCTCCAGCATTTATTGTTTCTAGATTTTTTGATGATGGCCATTCTGACTGGTGTGAGATGATATCTCATTGTAGTTTTGATTTACATTTCTCTAATGATGAATGATGTTGAGCATTCTTTCATGTGTTTGTTGGCAGTCTGTATATCTTCTTTGGAGAAATGTCTATTTAGGTCTTCTGCCCATTTTTGGATTGGGTTGTTTGTTTTTTTGTTATTGAGCTGCATGAGCTGCTTCTAAATTCTGGAGATTAATCCTTTGTCAGTTGCTTCATTGGCAAATATTTTCTCCCATTCTGAGGGTTGTCTTTTGGTCTTGTTTATGGTTTCCTTTGCTGTGCAAAAGCTTTGAAGTTTCATTAGGTCCCATTTGTTTATTTTTGTTTTTATTTCCATTACTCTAGGAGGTGGGTCAGAAAGCATCTTGCTGTGATTTATGTCATTGAGTGTTCTGCCTATGTTTTCCTCTAAGAGTTTGATAGTTTGTGGCCTTACATTTAGGTCTTTACTCCATTTTGAGCTTAATTTTGTGTATTGTGTTAGGGAGTGATCTAATCTCATACTTTTACATGTATCTGTCCAGTTTTCCCAGCACCACTTATTGAAGAGGCTGTCCTTTCTCCACTGTACATTCCTGCCACCTTTATCAAAGATAAGGTGACCATATGTGCATGGGTTTATCTCTGGGCTTTCTATCCTGTTCCATTGATCTATCTTTCTGTTTTTTCGTTCTCAAGATTGCTTTGGCTATTCGGGGTCTTTTGTGTGTCCATACAAATTGCAAAATTTTTTGTTCTAGTTCTGTGAAAAATGCCACTGGTAGTTTGATAGGGATTGCATTGAATCTATAGATTGCTTTGGGTAGTAGAGTCATTTTCACAATGTTGATTCTTCCAATCCAAGAACATGGTATAACTCTCCATCTATTTGTATCATCTTTAATTTCTTTCATCAGTGTCTTATAATTTTCTGCATACAGGTCTTTTGTCTCCTTAGGTAGGTTTATTCCTAGATATTTTATTCTTTTCATTGCAATGGTAAATGGGAGTGTTTTCTTGATTTCCATTTCAGATTTTTCATCATTAGTATATAGGAATGCCAGAGATTTCTGTGCATTAATTTTGTATCCTGCTACTTTACCAAATTCATTGATTAGCTCTAGTAGTTTTCTGGTAGCATCTTTAGGATTCTCTATGTATAGTATCATGTCATCTGCAAACAGTGACAGCTTTACTTCTTCTTTTCCGATTTGGATTCCTTTTATTTCCTTTTCTTCTCTGATTGCTGTGGCTATAAATTCCAAAACCATGTTGAATAATAGTGGTGAGAGTGGGCAACCTTGTCTTGTTCCTGATCTTAGTGGAAATGCTTTCAGTTTTTGACCATTGAGGATGATGTTGGCTGTGGGCTTGTCATATATGGCCTTTATTATGTTGAGGAAAGTTCCCTCTATGCCTACTTTATGCAGGGTTTTTATCGTAAATGGGTGTTGAATTTTGTCAAAAGCTTTCTCTGTATCTATTGAGATGATCATATCGTTTTTCTCCTTCAATATGTTAATATGGTTTATCACATTGATAGATTTGCGTATATTGAAGAATCCTTGCATTCCTGGAATAAACCCCACTTGATCATGGTGTATGATCCTTTTTATGTGCTGTTGGATTCTGTTTGCTAGTATTTTGTTGAGGATTTTTGCATCTATGTTCATCAGTGATATTGGCCTGTAGTTTTCTTTCTTTGTGACATCCTTGTCTGGTTTTGGTATCAAGGTGATGGTGGCCTCGTAGAACGAATTTGGGAGTTTTCCTCCCTCTGCTATATTTTGGAAGAGTTTGAGAAGGATAGGTGTTAGCTCTTCTCTAAATGTTTGATAGAATTCGCCTGTGAAGCCATCTGGCCCTGGGCTTTTGTTTTTTGGAAGATTTTTAATCACTGTTTCAATTTCAGTGCTTGTGATTGGTCTGTTCATATTTTCTATTTCTTCCTGATTCAGTCTTGGCAGGTTGTGCATTTCTAAGAATTTGTCCATTTCTTCCAGATTGTCCATTTTATTGGCATAGAGTTGCTTGTAGTAATCTCTCATGATCTTTTTTATTTCTGCAGTGTCTGTTGTTACTTCTCCTTTTTCGTTTCTAATTCTATTGATTTGAGTCTTCTCCCTTTTTTTCTTGATGAGTCTGGCTAGTGGTTTATCAATTTTGTTTATCTTCTCAAAGAACCAGCTTTTAGTTTTATTGATCTTTGCTATCATTTCCTTCATTTCTTTTTCCTTTATTTCTGATCTGATTTTTATGATTTCTTTCCTTCTGCTAGCTTTGGGGTTTTTTTGTTCTTCTTTCTCTAATTGCTAGAGGTGCAAGGTTAGGTTGTTTATTGGAGATGTTTCCTGCTTCTTAAGGTGGGCTTGTATTGCTATAAACTTCCCCATTAGAACTGCTTTTGCTCCATCCCATAGGTTTTGGGTTGTTGTGTATCCATTGTCATTTGTTTCTAGATATTTTTTAATTTCCTCTTTGATTTCTTCAGTGATCACTTCATTATTAAGTAGTGTATTGTTTAGCCTCCATGCGTTTGTATTTTTTACAGATCTTTTCCTGTAATTGATATCTAGTCTCATGGCGTTGTGGTCGGAAAAGATACTTGATACAATTTCAATTTTCTTAAATTTACCAAGGCTTGATTTGTGACCCAAGATATGATCTATCCTGGAGAGTGTTCCATGAGCACTTGAGAAAAATGTGTATTCTGTTGTTTTTGGATGGAATGTCCTATAAATATCAATTAAGTCCATCTTGTTTAATGTATCATTTAAAGCTTGTGTTTCCTTATTGATTTTCATTTTGGATGATCTGTCCATGGGTGAAAGTGGGGTGTTAAAGTCCCCTACTATGAATGTGTTACTGTCAATTTCCCCTTTTATGGCTATTAGTGTTTGCCTTGTGTATTGAGGTGCTCCTATGTTGGGTGCATAAATATTTACAATCGTTATATCTTCTTCTTGGCTCGATCCGTTGATCATTATGTAGTGTCCTTCTTTGTCTCTTCTAATAGTCCTTATTTTAAAGTCTATTTTGTCTAATATGAGAATTGCTACTCCCTCTTTCTTTTGGTTTCCATTTGCATGAAATATCTTTTTCCATCCCCTTAATTTCAGTTTGTATGTGTCTCTAGGTCTGAAGTGGGTCTCTTGTAGACAGCATATATATGGGTCTTGTTTTTGTATCCATTCAGCCAATCTGTGTCTTTTGGTGGGAGCATTTAGTCCATTTACATTTAAGGTAATTATCGATATGTATGTTCCTATTCCCATTTTCTAAATTGTTTTGGGTTCGTTATTAGAGGTCTGTTCTTTCTCTTGTGTTTCTTGTCTAGAGAAGATCCTTTAGCATTTGTTGTAAAGCTGGTTTGGTGGTGCTGAACTCTCTCAGCTTTTGCTTGTCTGTAAAGGTTTTAATTTCTCCATCAAATCTGAAGGAGATCCTTGCTGGGTAGAGTAGTCTTGGCTGCAGGTTTTTCTCCTTCATCACTTTCAGTATGTCCTGCCACTCCCTTCTGGCTTGTAGGGTTTCTGCTGAGAGATCAGCTGTTAACCTTATGGGGATTCCCTTATGTGTTATTTTTCCCTTGCTGCTTTTAATATGCTTTCTTTGTATTTAATGTTTGACAGTTTGATTAATATGTGTCTTGGCGTGTTTCTCCTTGGATTTATCCTGTATGGGACTCTCTGTGCTTCCTGCACTTGATTAACTATTTCCTTTCCCATATTAGGGAAGTTTTCAACTATAATCTCTTCAAATATTTTTTCCGTCCCTTTCTTTTTCTCTTCTTCTTCTGGAACCCCTATAATTCGAATGTTGGTGTGTTTAATGTTGTCCCAGAGGTCTCTGAGACTGTCCTCAGTTCTTTTCATTCTTTTTTCTTTATTCTGCTCTGCAGTAGTTATTTCCACTATTTTATCTTCCAGGTCAATTATCCGTTCTTCTGCCTCAGTTATTCTGCTATTGATCCCATCCAGAGTACTTTTTATTTCATTTATTTTGTTCATCGTTGCTTGTTTCATCTTTATTTCTTCTAGGTCCTTGTTAACTGTTTCTTGCATTTTGCCCATTCTACTTCCAAGATTTCGGATCATCCTTACTATCATTATTCTGAATTCTTTTTTAGGTAGACTGACTATTTCCTCTTCATTTGTTAGGTCTGGTGCATTTTTATCTCACTCCTTTACCTGCTGTGTGTTTTTCTGTCTTCTCATTTTGCTTATCTTCCTGTGTTTGGGGTCTCCTTTTTGCAGGCTGCAGGTTCATAGTTCCTGCTGTTTTTGATGTCTGTCTCTAGTGGCTAAGGTTGGTTCAGTGGGTTGTGTAGGCTTCCTGGTGGAGGGGACTAGTGCCTGTGTTCTGGTGGATGAGGCTGGATCTTGTCTCTCTAGTGGGCAGGTTCACGTCTGGTGGTATGTTTTGGGGTGTCTGTGGACTTATTATGATTGTAGGCAGCCTCTCTGCTAATGGCTGGGGTTGTGTTCCTGTCTTGCTAGTTGTTTGGCATAGGATGTCCAGCACTGTAGCTTGCTGGTCGTTGAGTGAAGCTGGGTGCTGGTGTTAAGATGGAGATCTCTGGGAGATTTTTGCCATTTGATATTATGTGGAGCTGAGAGGTCTCTTGTTGACCAGTGTCCTGAAGTTGGCTCTCCTACCTCAGAGGCAGAGCCCTGACTCTTGGCTGGAGCACCAAGAGCCCTTCATCCACATGGCTGAGAATAAAAGGGAGAAAAAGTAGAGAGAATTAGTAGAAGTATGAGGAAAGAAAGAAAGAAAGGAGGGAAGGAAGGAAGGAAGGAAGAAAGAAAGAAGCAAAGAAGGAAAGAAGGCAAGAAGGAAAGAAAGGAGGGAGAGAGGGAGGGTTAAAGGAAGGAAGGAGGGAAAGAAGGAAAAAAGACAGAAAGAAAGAAGATACAGTAAAATAAAATAAAGCATAGTAAAGTTATTGAATTAAAAAATACTTATTTAGAAAAAGAAAAAAAGGGACGGATAGAACCTTAGGACAAATGTTGGAAGCAAAGCTATACAGACAGAATCTTAC
This sequence comes from Orcinus orca, assembly GCF_937001465.1. Lineage (NCBI taxonomy): Eukaryota > Metazoa > Chordata > Mammalia > Artiodactyla > Delphinidae > Orcinus > Orcinus orca. Next base: position 99,528,326 of record NC_064580.1, on the reverse strand, counting down.
ACAGAAGCATACACATACACCCTCACAAAAAGAGATAAAGGGGAAAAAATCATAAATCTTGCTCTCAGAGACCACCTCCTCAATTTGGGATGATTCGTTGTCTTTTGGGAGGTCTGAGGTCTTCTGCCAGCCTTCAGTAGGTGTTCTGTAGGAGTTGTTCCACGTGTAGATGTATTTCTGGTGTATCTGTGGGGAGGAAGGTGATCTCCGTGTCTTACTCTTCTGCCATCTTCAAGGTCCCACCACATCTCATTATTTTTGTTGACAAAACTGTGGTCAGCATAATTGTAGACCTTTTATAGGAAATTTGTCTTTACTACATGGTTGTTTTTATGAATTTCTTTTTGTATGTAATATTCTTCAGTTTAATAATGAAACATGAAAACACTTTACAGTTTGGATTGAGAAAATGTTTCCACAAAGCCATTTTTACTTGTTTCACCAAGTAATTCAGTAATATTATAGGCTCAGGATACATTTTAATGTCAATTTCTTACCTTGGGAGTTTCTGTCTCATATAGATACTGTAGCATTAAATGCTAAACTTACATGTTAAGGTCCAGGTTTCAAATAATCAGAGTTTTCTGTTCTTTCATCCACACCTCAGGCCAAGAAAGACAAATTGCATTGTCTCTCTGTGCTGACAGACAGACATATTTTTATTTGCTCTCAGCTTTTACAGAGAATACAGTTTGTGTGCCAACATTTTTTTTTTATAAATCTCAGTTCTAACTTTCTACTTCTCTAAGACTTCATCTCAGAGCAGAGAGAGGGAAGAGTTAACCCAATCCCCAAGTTTTCTGAAACTGGCATTCCTTCCACACACACAATAAAGGCAACTGTAACATTATCTCACTCACTTAATGCTCAAGTTTTTTAAAAAATTTAATTTAATTTATTTTTTATATAGCAGATTCTTATTCGTTATCTATTTTATACATGTTAGTGTATATATGTCAATCCCAATCTCCCAGTTCATCCCACCACCCCACCCCCACTTCCCCCCTTGGTGTGCATACGTTTGTTCTCTTCATCTGTGTCTCTATTTCTGCCTTAATGCTCAAGTTTTAATTGTCACTTTTTTCAAGGATTATTTTGTCTTAAAAACACACAAATAGATGGAAAAATATACCATGCTCATGGATTGGAAGAATTAATACTGTTAAAATGACCATACTACCCAAGTCAATCTACAGATTCACAGCAATCCCTAACAAAATACCCATGGCATTTTTCACAGAACTAGAACAAATAATCTTAAAATTTGTGTAGAAACACAAGAGACTCCAAACAGATAAGACATATTGAGAAAGAAGAACTAAGCTGTAGGTATCATGATCCCTGATTTCAAACTATAGTACAAAGCTACAGTAATCAAACAGTATGGTAGTGGCACACAAAAAAAGACACATATACAATGGTCAGAATAGAGAGCCCAGAAATAAGCCCACACACCTATGGTCAATTAATACAAGACAAAGAAGCCAAGAATATACAATAGGGAAAAGACAGCCTCTTCAATAAATGGTGTTGGGAAAACTGGACAGCTCCATGCAAAAGAATCAAACTGAAGTTCTTTCTCACATCAGACATAAAAATAACTTCAAAATGGCTTGAAAACTTAAACGTGAGACCTGAAACAATAAAAGTCCTTGAAGAAAACATAGACAGTACATTCTTTAAAATTGGTCTTAGTAATTTTTTTGGGGGGGTGGAGTTATGTCTCCTCAGTGAAGGGAAACAAAAGCAAAAATAAACAAATGGGACTATATCAAACTAAAAAGCTTTTTCACAGTGAAGGAAATTATCAACAAAACAAAAAGGCCACCTACTGAATGGGAGAAAATATATTTGCAAATGATATATCTGATAAGACGTTAATATCCAAAATATACAAAGAACACATACAACTCAACATCAAAAAAACAAACAACCTGATTAAAAAATGGGCAGAGGACCTGAATAGGTATTTTTCCAAAGAAGACATACAGATGGCCAAGAGACACATGAAAAGATGCTCAACATCACTAATTATTAGAGAAATGCCAATCAAAACTACAATGAGATATCACCTCACACTTGTCAGCAAGACAAGAAATAACAGGTGTTGGCAATGACATGGAGAAAAGGGGCCCCTTGTACACTGTTATTGGGAATGTAAACTGGTGTAGCCACTAGGGAAAACAGTATAGATATTCCTCAAAAAATTAAAAATAGAACTACCATCGGATCCAGCAATTTCACTCCTCAGTATTTATTGGAAGAAAATAAAAACACTGATTAGAAAAGATATTAATATATGCACTCAATATGTTCATTGCAACATCATTTACAATAGCCAATATATGGAAGCAACCCAAGTACCCGTCAATAGGTGAATAGACAAAGAAGATGTGGTATATAGATGCAATAGTATATTACTCAGCTATAAAAAAGATTGAAATCTTGCCATTTGCAAAAACATGGAAGGACCTAGAGAGTATTATTCCAAGTGAGATAAGTTAAAGAAAGACAAATGCTGTATAATTTCACTTATATGTGGAATCTAAAAATCAAAACAAATAAAAATACATAAGAAAATAGAAACAGAGTCATAGATACAGAGAACAAACATGTGGTTTCAATAGAGGAGGTGGGTGGCAGGTAGGAGAGAAATAAGTGAGGGAGATTAAGAATTAAAATCTTCCAGCTGCAAATAAATGAGTTACAGGTATGGGGAATATAGTCAATAATTATGTAATATCTTTGTATGGTGACAGATGGTAACTAGCTTTGTTGTGATCATTTTGAAATGTATATAAATACTGAATCACCATGTTGTCTAACAGGAACTAACAGTGCTTTACGTCAGTTATACTTAGAACAAATAAACCAAAAAACAAACTATCTCATAGAAAAAGAGATCAGATTTGTGGCTACCAGAGGTGGGGGTGGGTGGGTGGTGGGGTGGGGTAGGGAGAATTTGATGAAGGCAATCAAATGGTACAAACTTCCAGTTATAAGATAAATATGTACTAGGGATGTAATGTACAACATTGTAAATATAATTAACTCTGCTATATGTTATATGTGGAAGTTAAGAGTAAACCCTAAGTGTTCTCATCACAAGGAAAAAAGTGTACTTTTTCTATTTTCTTAATTTTGTATCTACATGAAATGATGGATGTTCACTAAATTTATTGTGGTAGTCATTTCATGAGGTATGTAAGTTAAATCATTATGCTGTAAACCTTAAACTTATACAGTGTTATATGTCAATTATATCTCAATAAAACTGTAAGAAAAATAAATTATAAAAGAGAAAATCTTAAGAAAAACCACAGTGACTGAAATAATTTTGTTTGAGAGAATTTTAAAGCTATCTTAGATTTACCTATTACCTGAACTAGAAATCCAAAGACTTTAACATCACATTTTCCATGTGATTACATATCTGTTTATTGAAACTTAATCCCCCCTCATTGTTTACATGATTTCCTTTTTGAATGTAGCCAAATATACTAAATAATCATCTCTAGCCAAACCCACTCATACACACATCCTCTCACTTTGATTTAAAATGGTTAGAATATTTTTTTTCTGAAGCTTGAATCACTTTAAAAGGGGGAAGAGCTCTATATTTTGGGTGAAGTAGGTATAGGAACATAAGTAGCACTCTTAATTTGGTGAGATTGATTGACCAAACTTTAAAATATTCCAGCAAAATTTAGAAATGCTCATTCAGACAGAGTAGTGATAAGGGAAAATTTGAACTAGAGCAATCTTTGTGGTTTATGAGTATATTGTATTTTTAAGAAACCTATTGTTTATAGTATTTTTTCATTTAATTAATTTAAAAAATATGACACTTTCAGTTTGAAGATGACAATGTTTTGTCAGTATACTCCATTCTCTTCTTGGAAGTCACCCTAAAACAACAAGAAACATGAGAATGATAGATACAACTATGAATTTGTTTGAACTATATTCAGAGAAAACCTTGAAATAAGGACTGAAATGTGTTCCAAGCAATGAAATCAAGCATGGCTGTAGAAAGAACCTGAAAGGAGAAACCACAAATCTTGTAAAGTCAGAAATTTCTATTCCCTAATATAAGGTGGGCACTTTGGAGCGTGAAATGAGAACTCCTCAATTTCAACAGCAAGAAAATTATGCATACACCAGTAGTGTGAGTTTCTCTGGATCTGGTTTGCTTCTACAAAATGGAAGAGGTAATAGTAGAACAAGGAAGCACACAGACAACTCATATTTCCAGGAAGCAACTTGTATTTGTGGCATTGTGATTCGTACTGTGAACTGCTTACATCTGTCTATTTCCTTTGGCTAGAAAAAACAATAAAAGTTAACAGAACACTCACACAAAATCCTCAGGCACAAATCAATCTACTCATAGCTTAGAATAGAGTCCTATCCCCTTTAAGACAACAGCTTCCTGCAAATAGCTTGTCTAGAAAAAAATAACCTCATTCAAAGATTAAAAAATCACAACAAAAACAGAAGAAATATGAGAGACAGGGACAGGGAAGGTGCTTGGCAAGTTAAAAAAAAAAAAAAACTTACCAGAAAAATACTGTAGCAAAACAGATGAAGACTGTGGCAAAATATTTCACCATGAAATTTAAAAAATCATCAAAGCCATATCCTTTCTAGAAGAGCATAAAGAAGAGATTCAAAAGCTATTGTAACATATAGAGAGATAATGGAAGGAGATATGATGTTTTTCTGTAACACTTCAGAAAAAATCAGAGAAAACACACCACAGAAATGAAGGCAAAATTAGAACTAGCACAAGATTAAAAAATAGGTACTACAATCAACCCAATGAGTTACAAATATAGTAGGAAAAAAAGCAGAATTTGGAAAGTGCTATTATAATTAAAGAGAAAATGACACAGAAGAAAGAAAAATCTAACATATACACAATTGGCGTCTCTGAATAAGAAAATATAAGTAATAAAATAAATATGTTATAGTTATAAATCAAGAAATGAAGATAAGGCTAGAATCCACATATTGAAAGTATAATTGTGAGCAGTTATGAACAGATAACAGATGGAAGTCCTGTAGTGGCTTCAGGTAATCTCCTGAAACTATGAGCAGCTAAAATTGGTGATGGTGGCTTTCTTGAGATTACTCAAGTTTATTTTGGCTTCTGGATAAATTCCTATGAATCACATTCTTTAATGTTGCAGGCAGCTGAGATAGACATGGGCTTTCCTACAATCCTGACATTTCTTGATTTTATGAACTCCAGCAGAAGCTTCCCTGACCTTCACATCCCTAGCTCTAACAAAAGCTTTGTGAACCGCTAAGTCTTTATATTAAAATATTTCCTACAAAATTCCTAGACTAGCTTTTTTTTTTCTGACCAACACTGATTGATATGCTCATGGAAATAATTTTTTTAAATAGAGAATTATAGTTATTAAATAAAACATTAATGAAATAATGTATTTTATATATACTTTATAAACAAATAACATATTATTACATACAAATATATGAAAGCAAACCTTCCTAAATATCAGAGGAAACACACACAGAACATAAATAATTCATGTAATGAATGATTTCAAGAAAGTATATAAACAGAAATGTAACAAAATTTCAATAAAAGTAAATGAACTAAACTAACTAATTAAAAGGACTATCAAGAGGCACTACAGAAAATGGTGCTGTAAAGAATAGATAACTACAACAAAGTGATTTAGAAAGATTGAAAATAAAAAGAATATGTAAAAGGTGTGGAAAAAGGATAGCAGAATCTATAATGAGACCTTAATATGAGACAATTTTGAATCTGAGTTTTAAATTAAACAAAAATGTAGCATTGTATAATACTAAAAGTTATAATCACAATGAAGTTATAACAATTATATCTATGTATCAAATAACATGGCAGCAACATTTATCTATTCAAAACTATAGGATAGCAAAGAAAAAGTAAAAAGAAATGCATTATTGGCAGCAGATTTATTCACTCAGTTGATGTCATGCCAAGTGGACAAAGAATAAATATAGAAGACCTAAATAGCACAACTAGTAAGGTGAAGTTATTTGTATGTATCATATTCTATACCATAAAATACAGAATATATTTTGTATTAAAGGACCCCTGAAATATTCTCCAAAATATGACTATATATTTTGCTAAAAGAAATACATCATTTTTCAAGGTATAAGAAAAGTAAAACAATGTGAATATTCATTAATCACAATTCAATAAAAGTAGAAGATAACAACAAAAATAGGAAACAAAAAATCCTGCTTTAGATAACATTCTCTTAAACAATTCAAAGAGAAAATGAAACCTTACATTAGAATATGAACAAATGATGATAACAGAAATATTGATACTATATATCAGAACTTTTGTGATGCTTCTAGAGCAGTGCCCAAATTAAATTCCACAGTCTTAAACACTTAACAAAAAATTAAAAATTAAAAATATATGAATCATCAAGCCAAAAACAAGTTAAGAAAAAAAGACTAATAGAAGGTAAATCAAAAGAGATTAGAAGAATTAAAAGACTTTAAAAATTAATGGAGTCTTAAAAATTTGTTGATTCTTTGAATAACAACAATAAAACTGAGAAGCAGTTAGCTAACCTGATCAAAATAAAACATTGGGGGGATTTTTTTAAATAAAGTATGATGAAATAAGCTCAGATGGAGACACCTTGAAGAATAATGTCACAACTCTGTTCAACTGTGCAAATAAATTCGAAGACCAAAATGAAATGGATAATACTTTAGAAAAATATACCAAAACTCACTCAAAATACATAGAAAAATCTATCATAAAACAAGAATTAGGGCTTAATAATTTCACAACATTCCTACTTCTTGGAATTTATCTTCAGAAAAAAATTGCATATAGGAGAAATAATGTATGTACAAGTTTGTTTACTAAAGAATTGTTTGTAATAGCAAACAATTTGAACAACCTAAATGCCATCCGTAGAGAACAGATTAAAATGAATTATGATACAGCAATATAACGGAATACTATGCAGCTGAAAGAACAGACAAACCATAGCAAACACATGGAAAGCATTTTGTATTATAATGGAACAATCTCCAAGACACATTGTAAAGTGAAAAAAATTAGGTGCATAAATGCCTAAAAAAAGATAATTGTATTTGCTTGTGTGTGTGTATTTGTATATGCATTTATACACATATACATGCATAACAGTTTTCTAGAAGCATAACTAATAACATAGATTTTATGCAATAAAACCGGGTGCTTAGGGCAAAGGAGTTTTCATTTTACAACCTTTTGTGTATTTTGAATTTTGAAGCATGAGAAAGTATTACCTATTTAAAAATAAGTATAGGACTTCCCTGGTGGCGTAGTGATTAAGAATCTGCCTGCCAATGCAAGGGACACAGGTTTAAGCCCTAGTCTTAGAAGATCCCGCATGCTGTGGAGCAACTAAGCCCGTGCGCCACAACTACTGAGCCTGCGCTCTAGAGCCCGCAAGCCACAACTGCTGAGCCCACGCGCCACAACTACTGAAACCCGTGGGCCTAGAGCCCATGCTCTGCAACAAGAGAAGCCACCACAATGAGAAGCCCACGCACTGCAACGAAGAGTAGCCCCCACTCGCTGCAACTAGAGAAAGCCCGTGTGCAGCAATGAAGACCCAACACAGCCAAAAATAAATAAATAATAAATAAATAAATTTTTTAAAAAATTGTTTTTAAAAATAAATAAATAAATAAAATAAGTATAATTTACTTTTTAACGATAATAAAGGAAAATCAGCAACAACAAAAACTTCTTTATCAAGAGAGAACAAAAACTTCTTTATCAAGAATCAGCAACAACAAAAACTTCTTTATCAAGAGAAGAAGACTTCTTTATCAAGAGAGAAGAGAGAAGAATTTACTTTTTAACGATAATAAAGGAAAATCAGCAACAACAAAAACTTCTTTATCAAGAGAGAAAATTAAGGGTTGAGGCACTTAGGCTCTAAATCCTAGTCTTTACCTCCTGCAGTCTACCCAAAACAAAACTGGAAGATCCTGGTATTTTTCTATTATACTTAGTCACCTTGTCATTCAGTTTCAAAGTGAAAAGAGAAGGTTAATATGGTGGAGAAAAAATGGAATATATTTTTTAAATTCAAATTAAACATTTTTAAATGATTGAAAGTTATTAGGGATAAAACCAAATTTCAAAATTTAACTCACAAAATACACGTAGATTTAGGATACAAAGAAAAAAGGCTTTGCTACGGACACACCAATTTGCAGCACATACCAAGGAGTAATTGAATCTTAATTCAGGTTTAATAACTCTTTCCAGTTTGGAAACTTTCAGCTACAGTTCCTGTGTGCTACGGAAATGAAAGAATTCTAACAGACCTTTTCCACGTTAATTATAGTCAGCTTTTAGGAAGTAGGAGAAAACTTGTACAAAGTAGAACAAGATTTGGTAAATCCCAACCTTCCTTGATATTTCATGAACATATCATTGAGAAAAGTCAGTTCTTTGAATCTAATTTTTTTTTTTCACAGAAAGGTAGTGCAATTTGTACTCTAAGTTGCTCTGTTTGGTGGTATGTAATTTGGGTCTCATTGAACCATTGAGAAGATAATTCTTTTAATGTTTACAAGGTCTGGTTTTTGGAGGAGATTTTGTATGTTTTTTTAATTTCCAGGATTGTAAACAGCTAGCTCTGTAACACTGGGTGACTCATAATATTTTTATGTACAAGTCTGAATCTTTCCAAATTGGGTTGATAAAATCAATGGCTTAAAGCCATCTCTTTGTAATGTTCTTAACAGAATAATGTTTAAGTAATGGATAGTCTTAGATTCTGAAACAGTCCCTTAGGCTCCAACAAGTTAAATACAAGTTAAAGTGACTTAACCTGCTGAAGAGAAAGTAAAAGTGCAATAACAGTTCTAGCCTGTCAGGAATCATTTGAGTTACATCCAAGCACAGTAGCTACTTTAATTGTATTGTATACATTGATTGGTATGTTATGATGGTCATGTCTATCACATGACCCATTAATAATTTAGTGGTAATTGCCTAATGAGTGATTAAGGACCAATTATTTTAGATTGGTCAAAATGTTTGCTATGTATTACCTTTGAATCTTTTTTCCTCTTGCGTTTCCTTTATCTTTAATAATTATTCTGTTTAGGGAGCAGAAACCAAAATTTTTACCCAGGACAAGCACTTTCTGAAAAGCTCCTTGTACTCTTCAGTGTCTTTCATGTACACTAGAAGCTATCTCACCTCATAGTCTTTGGGAAAATTTTTCATCTTTAATCTGCATGGATTTAATCTTTAAATCCTGCTATGCTGTTTTTTGTTTTGTTTTGTTTTAACAGCTTTAATGAAGTGTAATTGATATATAGTAAGCTGTACATATTTAAGGTGTACAATTTGATAAATTTTGACATATCTGTATACCCGTGAAACAATCACCACAATCAATATAATGAATTTACCATCCACAATCCCAAAAGTTTCCTTGTGCCCCTTTGCCTCTCCTTGCACCCTCCCTCCCCAAGTAACCATTGATTTGTTTTTTTGTCAATACAGATTAATTTGCATTTACTAGAACTTCATATAAATGGAATCCTAAGTATGTACTTTTTTGTCTGCCTTCTTTCACTAAGCATAACTATTTGAGATACATCTATGTTGTTGGGTTATCAGCAGTTAATTCCTTTTTAGAATATTACATTGCAAGTAGCATTCCATTGTATGAATATACCACAATTTGTTTATTCATTCACCTGTGGGCAGATATTGGGTTGCTTCTAGATTTTTGGTTATTACATGTAAAGCTGCTGTAAACAGTCATGTACAAGTGTTCATATGGGCAAAGCTCTCATTTCTCTTGTGTAACTGCCTAGGAATGGAATGCTGAATCATAGAGTGGGTAGGTATGTTTAACTTATTTTTAATTGAGATATAATTGACATGTAACATTACATTAGTTTCGGGTGTACAACATGATTCAATATTTGTATATATTGTAAAATGATCATCATAAGTCTAGTTAATATTCATCACCATACAGTTACACATTTTTTTCCTTCTGATGAGAACTTTTAGGATCTACTCTCAGCAACTTTCAAGTATGCAATAGAGTATTAGTACCTATAGTTGCCATGCTGTACATTACATCCCCATGACTTATTCATTTTATAATTGGAAGTTTGTGCCTTTTGAATTGCTTCACCCATTTTGTCCCCCACCCCAACCTCCTGCCTCTGACAACCACTGTATATGTTCTCTGTATCTATTTTTTAAAACATATTTTTATTGAAGTAAAATATACATAACATTTATCATTTTAATATTTTTAAGTGTACAGTTTTGTGGCATTAAATACATTCACGTTGTTGTGCAATCATAACCACCATGCATCTTCAGAACTTTTTCATCTTACAAAACTGAAACTCTGTACTCTTTAAACACTAACTCCCCATTCCCATCTCCTCCAGACCCTGGCAACCACCATTCTACTTTCTGTCTCTTTGAATTTGACTACTCTAGGTATGTCATGTAAGTGGAACCACACAATATTTGGGCTTTTGAGACTGGCTTATCTCACTAGGCAGAATATCTTCAAGGTTCATCTATGTTACAGCATGTTTTAGAATTTCCTTTTTAAAATGATAATAATATTCCATTGTATGTATTTACCACTTTATTTTTATCCATTCATCATCCATTGATGGGCATTTGGGTAGCTTCCACCTTTTGGCTATTGTGAATAATGGTGCTATGAACATGGGTGTACAAGTATTTGTTCAAGTCCCTGATTTCACTTCTTTTGGGTACATGCCCAGAAGTGAAATTGCTCCATCATATGGTAATTCAATGTTTAATTATTTTAGGAATTGCCACCATATTTTCCACAGTGGCTGCACCGTTTTACATTCCCACCTGAAGTGCACAATGTTTCCAATTTCTCCATATCCTCACACTTTTAAAAATAATAGCCACCCTAATAGGTGTGAATATATAACCTTAGTGACTACTGATTAAATGAAATGAGTGAAAACTTAATTAAATGATGTTCAGTGTTGTTTAAGAGTCTTTAACCCCTTTTTCAAACAGACTACTATGTAAAAGCTTACTCTGTAAAAGAGATAACAACATGGCCATTCTGTTTGAAATGAGGGTGGGAGCAGCAGAGCTCTGCCTATTTTCCAGGCTCCCAGCCCTGTTCCTCTCCCTGTGGTACCCTAAAGGAACACTTAAAAGCAGTCCACAGTGTCAAATACCTCGAAATATCACCACTTCATGCTTGTAACTGTTCAGACTTGTAACTTCTACTTTGGCAACTAGTGTAGCCACCATTTCATTCAGTAAAGTTAGTTTCAAAAGTTAAGGCAAAGAATTAAAAACTCAGAGAGAGACTTAAAGCTGATAAATATCCTGTGTAATCCTACAAGTGCCCTCATGGTTCCTTGGTATCTCAAAGTACTTGGCAAATCCATATTATCCCTTAATCCTTTCAAATTGACTTGAAATGCCCTGACATCAATTAAAAACTAATTTCAACCTTTTACTGTCCTTGTATTTTAAATCTGAATATGCTGGAATCTAAATTGCTTGAACATCCAATCATCCTTATATGCATCATTTTCCAACAAATATACTCTATAGGATCCACTATTTAGTGGGTCCCCAATACCCCATTACTCTCTTAGCGAAATCCAAATTCATGAATGCTTTTTTACTATGTATGCATAAAATAGTTTCTGAGTTAATCTAACAGTTAAAGATGCAGCATAGTGTAATGGTTGACAGCATGGGCTATGGAACCAGACTGCCTGAGTTAGATCCTGTTTCTATTACTTTGCCACCTTGTGTGAATCAGGTAACTTCTCTGGGCCTCAACTTTCTGATCTGTTAAATAGGGATAATGATATTAGAACCTATTTCATAGAATTGCTATGAGGATTAACTGTACTAATATTTATAAAGTGATTAGAACAATGCTTGGCATATGCAAACACCATTAATAGAATTAGATGAAATTTCCTCTTTGGCAAAGGTTATGTTAGATCTATATTTCCCTCGAGATGTGTTGAATTCTAATATATATTGTCGATATGCTACCTCACTTTATAAAGCCAAGAAGCTGTATATGGACTTGATGAGTGCCTTTCTACAAAGTGTTTTAGATGCCAACAAAACAAGAGTGGGTTACTGAGAGCACTTGCTTCCTTCCATAATCTGGTGCCTGCTACTTTCTTGCAATCTCTCATCAATCTCTTACATACTTCGATTCAAGCCATAACAAAATACTTAAAATTATTCAAAGGTATAATGCTTTCTCAACCTCTACACTGCCTCACATCCTGTTCCTTCTTCCTGAATCATTCTTGTAACATTTCTTCTAGCTAACTCATGTGAAATTTCAGTACTGATTGAGCAATTGTAATTAAGTGTTGAATTTTATTTGAATTCTGGGCTTGATGACAGAGTATCAAAACAACTCCTAAATCAGGAAATACATGGGGAAGCAAAATAGAAGATATTCAATGTTAGCCTTCTCAGCATGTATTATAGCATAAAATTCATTCAACCTAATATACAATTTATATCTCTATAGAGAAAGAAACCAGGTCACCGTGCTACATGTAAACAGAGCCTTGGTCCCTCCTCTGTCTTTACCCCATTCTCGATTTCCTCTCTCTGGAGTTTCTCCCTTGGCATTTGCCTCCTGTTTCAACTATAGGCCATTATTCACCACTTGTCACCCCTTAGAAATTCTGGACAGAGTTGCCTCATAAATTGCCATTCTCTTTCTGTGCATGCCAGTGGCAATTCCTGACTACAATGGTATAACAACTAGCCAGAAAATGACAGAAACATAACCCAATTTCGCATACTAATTCTCAGTCAATAGTCCCCTGAGGTAACCACTATTCTGAATTCTACCATCATATATAAGTATTGGCTCTTTTTAAACTTCATGTAAATAGAATATAGTATGTGCTCTTTCTTTCAACATGAATGTAAATAGGATGCATTCATATTCTTCCATGCAGCAGTATTTTGTTCTTTTCATTGCTGTTCCCTCTTATAAACTTACAAGAATTAATGTAAATATTGTATTGTTGGACATTTGTGTTACTTTCAGTTTTGACTATTATAACAAAATTTTTTATATGAACTCACACTTTTGGTGTACACCTTAAAGTGGAATTCCTGAGCTGTAGAAATGTACATACACACACACACACACACACACACACACACACACACACACACACACACACACACCTCCCAAAGGACAGATATTCTCAGAAACATGACTCTAAACCCACAAAGAGTAAGAGAATCAACAATCATTTAGTAGATGCCTCCTGTTTTCCCTGACCTATACTGGGCATGACTGCCTCATAATTTGTAAGACAGGTTGTTTTTCAGTATAGTTCATATTTAACATGATAATGAAGATAGTCTTGGTTCCTTTCTTTCATTACTTACCACTCAACTATGCCTCTCAAATTTTGCCCCTCCTGACATGCTTTTGGATAACAGAGGGCCATAATATGGCCATGAATGCCTCTTAGTATATACTTTTCTACCTAGGAAAATTCAGCTAGGAAAACTTAGGATGCCAGTAATTCTTAACAAGGGCCTATCCTTTGTCTCTGAATAGGAGAGGGGGAGGTGTGTGGTATCATGCTAAGAGATGATTTAATTCTTCTGGTTACATAAGGGTCATATAAGCATGTATAGTAAAAGGCATAAGGCATTTTTCTAGCCATGTTCCAAAAGCATAAGATATTGGTAAGTATTATGAGAAAAGACACAATCTATATTTGTGGAAGATAAGGCCTAAAAAAATTAAGCAAGTTTTTTTACTATAAGAATTATTGGGGCTTTTAATATTCTGTAAAGTCCTAAATTAGCAAGGCAGACTTTACAATTTCCCAAGTTTCTTGAACATGAAACATTTTATCAGACTACCTAGTAATATGTTTTGGAATCAATGATTATTAGAACCCAGTTAGAGAAATACGTTCATAGGGATATAAGGGATACCATGTGGCCAAATGAATTGAGCCCACTGCTTCCCTCCAGAGGGACTGGAGAAGAATCTGTGGAGTTTCTCTCTATTCAACAGTTATTTACTGTGTGGCTAATGTGTTTCAGGCCCTACACTAGGTACAGGGTAGATTAACATGATAAGACTGAGGCTCTTCTCTATAGTTGCTCACAGGCATAAGTAGTGCCTACTTATGCAAAAATCATCTATTTGGGGCTAGAGTCCTAGAATAGCTTTCTTACCTGGAAGCATACCTAGGAGTAATATCTCATTGGGTCTGACTTGTTCTTGTTTCTTTAAGAATAAAAGTAGATATCTCCCTTAATTCTGACCAGCATGTATAGCAGTCCTGGTGTTTAGAATTATAAGATACTATATTTCAATAGTACTTTATATTTTTTCGAGTCGGCATGTTTTGTGTCTCATTTGAACCACAAAATTCCTGTGATTATTAGACGAGAGAGATGGTTATTTCTATCAGATATATAGAGAAATTGAGATAGAGGGGTAAGATAAAAGTCAGCATGGTGGAGTGGGAAAAATAACTGAATGAGGAAAAAGAAAACACATGACCTGGTTCCCTAGCAGCCATTAACTGGTTGCATGACATTTTTTAGATATTTACCTGTTTATTTCCCTTTTGAAATGATGATAAAATCTGTGCTATATACCTACTGGGGCTGTTGTGAGGTAAAATAAAATGCAGATAAAATACTTTGCAAAAGTATAAGCACTAAGCAAATGCAAGGTATTCTTATTTATTTGTTCACAGCTATGCACTTCACCAGGGATGCTGTTAGCATGAGAAACCACCCCACATGGATAAATCTAGTGCTTTTTCACAACATTAAGATGTGGGAAAATAACACAAATATAGATTCTCAAATGTCTTCCTAAATGTTTTTCTTGATTTCATGCTTGACCTACAGTAGCCTGAGAAAACTTTTTAAAACATGAAAATATTCATCCTGTCATTCCCCTGCCTAAAACTGTTTGATGGTTTCCCATTACACTAAAAATAAAATCCACATTCCTTTCCATGATCTAAAAGACCAGGTCTGATCTGGCTGCTGTCTATATTGCCAACCTTTATTTACTGTTTCTGTCATTCACTCCCTACAGACACATTTATTTTACTTCCTTGAATTCTCCAAGCTCTTTCCTATCTCAGAGCTTTTGTACATGTTAGTGCCTTTCTTTGAAATGACTCCTCTGCCTTCACGTGGTAATGGCTCCTCATATTTTGGAATTAGATTAAATGTTATTTCTTCAGAGAGGCCATTTGTATATAGTATGTATATCACATCACTTTCTCTCATAGCACCCATTTTTTTAATGTCATAGTCTTTATAGTCTTTATTTAAAAAAATATTCGTTTTTTTAAAATGTTGGCTTTCCCTAATGTACTAGAAGCTTCATGAATGCAGAGATCTTGTGTGTTTTGTTTATCAGGCTGTGCACAATGCTTATCACAGTAACTGACACGTAGTAGCCATTCAATAAACATCTGATGAATACTGCTTTTTATCAAAAATATCAATGCTCTCTTTTGATAAAAGAAAGGAGAATACTACTTTCTGAGGGAAAACAGTGACTAAAGCTTTATTTTGAAAGAATAATCATTAATAGTATCAAATATTTTTAGATTATATTATGAACTTTGTAACCTGTGGTCCCCATCTGAAGCAGACTAGTAATTCCTTCATCCCTCACATGGCCCTGGCAGCCACCACTCATTTGTCTTTACTGCCAGTACCCACTTCTCTGATTTCACACAAACTTTGGGAGAAAATGATCCTCCTGACAAATATGAATCTGTTGGTCAAGAGAACAGTGTCATCACTAATGGGAAGGATATATTGACTGTAGCAGTTATACAGTATGCTATCTTAAAAGGAATTCTTGAGCATTAAGCAAATATTTCCTTAATCACATGCCATTTTGATCATTATACAAAAGGCTTATAAAAAATAAAATTTTATTTGTATGATATTCACTTTGTTAGAAGTGGCACCAGAAGATAAAAATCAGATACTGAATCATCAGGTAGAATTTCACTATACTCCTTTCTTTCTCCTCATGTCCTGATGGAACCACTCCTGCTTTCTAGATATTTCAGCTTGAAATAAACAAATGACTCATAGATCATTCTGCTGCTGGGAATGTCCTGCAAAGTCCTGTATGTTTTGTTCATCTTTGAGCCCATCTGTGGTCTTCCTGTGCCAACCCTAGAAATGATCTGTAAAATATTTAACATCTGCAATGCTTCTGGATTCCCAGTGGTACCAAGCTTTGACTATAAAATAATATCTTCTACATGAGGGAAAACAATATAAAATAAAACATATTTTCAATTTTCATTTCCTTTTTTCTTTGTTATTAACATGTTGTCATTAATCAACCATTCAGTACAGCTGCAGACTCCTGTTTATTTTAATTAATTGCTGGGTCATCTGGTAGGTGTATGTTTAACCTTATAAAAACTGCCAACATATTTTCCAGAGTGACTGTGTCATTTTACATTCCCACTACCGGTGTATGAATGATCCACTCTTTACATATCCTTGCCCAAATTTTCTGTTGTTACTATTTTCTATTTTAGCCATTCTTTTAGGTGTGTAGTACTATCTCACTGTGGCTTTGATTTGAATTTCCTTAATGGCTAATGAAGTTAAACATTCTTTCATGTGCTTATTTGTCATCTGTATATGCTCTTTGGTGAAATGTCTGTTCCTGTCTTTGGCCCATTTTTGAATTGGATTTCTTGCTTTTTTTACTGTTGATTTTACAGAGGTTTTTAAAAGTTCAGGATATAAGTCCTTTGTTGGATAGGTGATTTGCAATTTTTTTCTCTCAGTCTGTGGCTTGTCTTTGCATTCCCTTAGCAGATTTTTCACATTGCAATAGTTGTAAATTTTAATGAAATCTAATTTCCAATTTTTCTTTTTAGAGATCACACCTTTGGTGTTGAATCTAAGGATTCTTTGCTTAATGCTAAGTCATGAAGGTTTCTCCTATTTTTTTTTCTAAGTTTTATAGTTTTACACTTCACGTTTAGAAGTAGGATCTGTTTTTAGTTAATTTTTTGTAACATCTTTATTAGAGTATAATTGCTTTATAATATTGTGTTAGTTTCTGCTGTATAACAAAGTGAATCAGCTATATGTATACATATATCCCCATATCACCTCCCTCTTGCATCTCCCTCCCACCCTCCCTATCCCACCACTCTATGTGGTCATAAAGCACTGAGCTGATCTCCCTGTGCTATGCATCTGCTTCCCACTAGCTATCTATTTTACATTTGGTGGTGAATATGTGTCAATGCTACTCTCTCACTTCGTCCCACCTTTCCCTTCGCCTTTCCCGCATCCTCAAGTCCATTCTCTATGTCTGCGTCTTTATTCCTGTCCTGCCCCCTGGTTCATTAGAACAATTTTTTATTTTATTTTATTTTTTTAGTTTCCATATATATGTGTTAGCATAAAGTATTTGTTTTTCTCTTTTGGACTTACTTCACTCTGTGTGACAGGCTCTAGGTCCATCCACCTCACTACAAATAACTCAATTTCGTTTCTTTTTATGGCTAAGTAATATTCGATTGTATATATGCACCACATCTTCTTTATACAGTCATCTGTTGATGGACACTTAGATTGTTTCCATGTCCTGGCTATTGTAAATAGTGCTACAATGAATATTGTGGTACATGACTCTTTTTGAATTATGGTTTTCTCAGGGTATATGCCCAGTAGTGGGATTGCTGGGTCATATGGTAGTTCTATTTGTAGTTTTTTAAGGAACCTCCATACTGTTCCCCATCGTGGCTGCATCAATTTACATTCCCACCAACAGTGCAAGGGGTTCCCTTTTCTCCACACCCTCTCCAGCATTTACTGTTTGTAGATTTTTTGTTGATGACCATTCTGACCAGTGTGAGGTGATACCTCATTGTAGTTTTGATTTGCATTTCTCTAATGATTACTGATGTTGAGCATCCTTTCATGTGTTTGTTGGCAGTCTGTATATCTTTTTTGGAGAAATGTCTATTTAGGTCTTCTGCTCATTTTTGGATTGAGTTTTTTTGTTATTGAGCTGCATGAGCTGCTTGTATATTTTGGAGATTAATCCATAGTCCATTGTTTCATTAGCAAATATTTTCTCCCATTCTGAGGGTTGTCTTTTGGTCTTGTTTATGGTTTCCTTTGCTGTGCAAAAGCTTTGAAGTTTCATTAGGTCCCATTTCTTTATTTTTGTTTTTATTTCCATTTCTCTAGGAGGTGGGTCAAAAAGGATCTTGCTGTGATTTATGTCATAGAGTGTTCTGCCTATGTTTTCCTCTAAGAGTTTTATAGTGTCTGGTCTTACTTTTAGGTCTTTAATCCATTTTGAGTTTATGCTGTCTACAGGAGACCCACTTCAGACTTAGGGACACATACAGACTGAAAGTGAGGGGATGGAAAAAGATATTCTACGCAAATGGAAATCAAAAGGAAGCTGGAGTAGCAATTCTCATATCAGACAAAATAGACTTTAAAATAAAGACTATTACAAGAGACAAAGAAGGACACTACATAATGATCAAGGGATCAATTCAAGAAGAAGATATAACAATTGCAAATATTTATACACCCAACATAGGAGCACCTCAATACGTAAGGCAAATGCTAACAGCCATAAAAGGGAAAATCAACAGTAATACAATAATAGTAGGGGACTTTAACACCCCACTTTCACCAATGGACAGATCATCCAAAATGAAAATAAAGAAGGAAACACAAGCTTTAAATGAGACATTAAACAAGATGGACTTAATTGATATTTATAGGACATTCCAACCAAAAACAACAGAATACACTTTCTTCTCAAGTGCACATGGAACATTCTCCAAGATAGACCATATCTTGGGTCACAAATGAAGCCCTGGTAAATTTTAGAAAATTGAAATCATATTAAGTATCATTTCCGAACACAATGCTATGAGACTAGATATCAATTACAGGAAAAAAAATGTAAAACATACAAACACATGGAGGCTAAACAATACCCTACTAAATAACCAAGAGATCACTGAAGAAATGAGAAGAAATAAAAAATTACCTAGAAACAAATGACAATGAAAACACGACGACCCAAAACCTATAGGATTCATCAAAAGCAGTTCTAAGAGGGAAGTTTATAGCAATACAATCGTACCTCAAGAAACAAGAAACATCTCAAATAAACAACCTAACCTTACACCTAAAGCAATTAGAGAAAGAAGAACAAAATAACCCCAAAGTTAGCAGAAGAAAAGAAATCATAAAGATCGTATCAGAAATAAATGAAAAAGAAATGAAGGAAACAATAGCAAAGATAAATAAAACTAAAAGGTGGTTCTTTAAGAAGATACAGAAAATTGATAAACCATTAGCCAAACTGATCAAGAAAAAAAGTGAGAAGACTCAAATCAACAGAATTAGAAATGAAGAAGTAACAACTGACACTGCAGAAATACAAAAGATCGTGAGGGATTACTATAAGCAACTATATGCCAGTAAAATGGACAACCGGGAAGAAATGGACAAATTCTTAGAAATGTACAACCTGCCAAGACTGAATCAGGAAGAAATAGAAAATATGAACAGACCAATCACAAGCACTGAAATTGAAACTGTGATTAAAAATCTTCCAACAAACAAAAGCCCAGGACCAGATGGCTTTAGTTAATTTTTATATAAGGTATGAAGTTTAGGTTGAGTTTTTCTTTTTCTTCTTAACTTATGAATATCCAGTTGTTGAAATGACTGTCTATCCTTCCTTCTTTGAATTGTTTTTTTCACCTTTATCAAAACTCAGCCATATTAGTGTGGGTCTATTCTGGAGTCTATTATGTTCCATTGGTCTATGTGTCTGTCTGCTAATACCATACTATCTTGATTACTGTGGCTATGTGGTGTCTTAAAATCAGGTAGTGTGATTCCTCCAACCTTATTCTTCTTTTTCAAAATTGTTTTATATATTCTACGTCCTCTGTTTTTCCATATAAAATTTAAAACAAGCTTGTTTATATCTAGAAACACTCATGTTGATATTTACATGAGGATTGCATTAAACCTGTAGATCAATTGGGGAAGAAGTGACATTTTTGCTACTTTGAGTTTTCTAATCCATGAACACATTATGCCTCTCCATTTATTTCAGTCTTTTATTACTTTCTTCATTTTGTAGTTTTCAGCATATAGATCATGTACATGATTTGTTAAACATATGCCTAAATATTTCAGTTTGGTGATACTGTAAATGGCGTTTTATTTTAAGTTTTGATTTCCATTGCTAAATTTTGATTTGTTCATTGCTAATATTTAAAAACATGATTTATTTTTATTTGATGATCATGTATCTGTGATAACGTTAAATTCCTTTGTTAATTCTAGAAGGTTTAAAAAATATATTGATTCTTTGGGGTTTTCTACATAGATAATCATGCAACATGACTCTATTTCTGGTACTAGTTTTGCACTATAACTTTGTGAATAAGGGTCCCACCATAATGTTTTTCTCTTTTTTACAGGCTGTTCAAAGCTTTTTAAATGTTTCTTTCTTCTTTAATTCTATGGCCCCAAATCAAGTAATAACATCAGATAAGGCTTTGCATCTCTAACACTCTATTCCTAAATTGGAAATTCTATCTCTTTTTCCTCCTTCATTCTGCTGATTGTAACATCAAAGGTTATACTGATGCCATCTGCACATCTCTGCAGAAAAGGATTTTTGAAGCATTAAAGTTTGGAGATAAGAACCTCATAATAAAAATAGCCACAGAAGCAAATCTTTCTCTCTCGTGAAAAATATAACAAATAACTACAAGTTTCTTTCCAAATATAAAAATGTGCTTTTTAATTTAACCATTAGATTTTATTATATCCATGAATATAGAAGACTTTCTTCAGGTTCACACTTCTCCAAAATGTTCTACATCCAACAGCAGAAATCATATTTATTCTCAGACATTCTCATTAGATGTCTTCTTTGAAGAGGAAATTCATGCAAATAGTTGTCTCTTCCATACATCTAAAACTGCCACCATTTACCCACCCAAACTTCCTTATCATAAGTCAGCTGTACTTGCTAGACAATTAAGTATTGTACATGGGGAGTTGCATTCAAATTTATTGCATTTGTTTACATTTGATTTCTTTGTTGGGAGGCATTATCCCCTTGGAGGGCATCAGAATTCTAGAAGGTGAATTTGGGTATACTGGCCCAAAAAGCTGCCCATTGATAACCACCATTCCTTAGCTGAGAATTACTAGATAACATTTTCTATGTTTGTTAGCAAGAGTATTTTAACCTAATGAGTATGGTTGTTGAAGGCCTTTCTTTCCCAACTGGATTAGTGCCATATTTAAAAATCCCACAGGGAGATCTACTATTAGTTGTCTCTTCTGTGTCTTTGCTGAGCTACTCTTATGAACTTCCTGATGCCAAGATGTGATAAGCATTAGTCTTGAAAATCCCTGTACAGAAGAGCAAGTAAGCACTCTTTCTCAATCTATGATGTGTACCTAAGTCAAACGAACTGAAAAAGTACTGAAAAACTATGTTTATTATTTTAAAAATAACTAAATTCTATGCAGTGCTAATTTTAAGAAACTTTCGCTGACAAAAATCTTATTGTCTCAATTCAATTAGCTCCATTAACTCAGGTGACTCTGAGATAAAGTCAATGTCAACAACAAACTCAAGTAGATAGAACTGATATTAAATAAGACGATTTTGAAATAAAAACTGGTCTTTAGACAAGTAAAGTTGATATATGTTTGATGTCAAAATAGGACTTTTTTGGGGGAGACAGATATTTTGTTCAGAAGTTAAACCTTACTAAAGACAATGCAATAAAACTGAGTTAATTGAATTTTTAAAAATTCATGATATAGCTCACAGAAGTAACAGCCTAATTTCTGGCTGATTCCTATTTACACTGGGTGCTACACTTTTAAAATGAGCATTATTATTGTTATTTGCCTCCCTTCAATCTTGATGACCTGGGACAAAGTTCTAAGTTCCCTGACCAAGTTCCAGCTTTACTTACAAATCATAATATACATATGTTAAATAAAACTCAACTAACCAATATCCTCAAGTTACCAAATGTCTTATCTGCACTTCACCAGAAAAGAACAGATCAGAGTTTTAATTTTTAAAATGGAAAAAAAGAAAATTAATCCAGGGTAGTCAACCTAGGGTCAGCATACATTCACCCCAATTTCATAAATCTACTGCCTCTACATATAATATTCTGAATAATGAGTATGGATCTTCAATCAAGATGATAGCCTTTATACCTTCCTAAATTGTAAAATCAGGTAATTTGGCACAGTCCTTGGGTCATGGGGAAGAGGGCAAGACTGTGCTACTCAAATATTAAAATAAAATGGGTGGGGGAGCAGTCTCTACATGAGAAATCTCTATATCTTTTGCTTAATTTTGCTATGCACCTAAAACTCCTCTAAAAAAATCGTCTATTTAATAAATAAATAAATGTCACCCTCTGCTAATCTTCAGCTACCCTGAAATTCAAATAACTAGAATCCAACAACCCCAAGTATGCATCAGTTAAATATGGCTTTTCTTTTTTCTATGTATTTCAAGTCAAAATGATAGATTACCAGCCCTCTGTACTTTAGGTATGAGCCCTACATCAACTGAGGCTGAGAGAGAATTCTATTGAATGCTCATGAAGCTGTATATCATTTGGCAGTGATAAATACATTTGGCTGACAGTAATAGAGACTCATCAACACTTGGCTATTGAGTGAGTTTCATTCATCCGACACTCATATGAGGAACAGTTTCTAAAATACTTTTTCATGTGTTTATGTTTCTCTGCCAGTAAAGAAAAAGTATTCTGAGTATTTTGGGCTACCTTATCAGTAGGTACAGAAAACTCTCCTGTTTTCCAAATTTAGGAGTGAGTTTTGATGTCTCACTTCTGATATTCCCTTCCTGCCCCCAATAGATAATTATGCCTTCTATTTCTTTGCCTTGCTTCTGCAGTAGGCTGGGAAGACCCTCCTTAATAAAAAGTGTATTAGTTAATGTCAATACAGGCTTTCAGACTTGTAACATTTGAAAAATTGAAAAATCAAAAGACATGAAAAAGGAGAGAGCTTTAGTAAAAACAAGGAGAATGGTAAGAAACTATATATCTATTGGAGAAACATATATCCTAGCCTGTAGGTATAAGTAGGGTAGTCTATATTTCTATAGTTGGGAAAGCTTAAGATATAAAATGATCTATATTTTCCTTCCATGAAATATTATAATGAACAAAATATTTGCCATATAATAAGTTTTAAGGATGGTAGTCAGGAGGCTGATTTTTGTTAAAATGTTGTTCCAATCCTAGAGCCAGGCTAATTTCCATGGCAGCAATGCTATAAAGAGAGTTAAGACTGTTTCAAAGCAATATATTAGGCTAAAAGAATATGCTAGATTAAAAGAACCAAACAGATAACCGTGAAGAAAATTAGAAATAATTTAAAAGTCTTTTTTATCAGAAAGCTTATGAATGTGTAGTGAAATAAAAAGAAAAGCATCTATATCTTTTTCAGGGAGTCTAAAGGAATATAGCCCAACAGAGGTTACTGGCAGATGTTTGTCTCCACTCATTAATCTGGACAAAAACAGGTTTTAGCAATTGAATTCTATCTGTGCTTTCCATAATCCTGCAAACACATTTCAAAGTACTGTACTTATATTGCGGTTCCAGGGTTGTTGAAGAGAAAATATGCCTGGCATCCTTTGGAATTGGCATATGCAATGTTTTTCAAAACAGACTAAATCCCTGGCATCTTTCCTAAGCTTATTAAAATGTTGTATTTGCCTTCCAAGTGTCACTTTTTAACCAGAACACTCTCATAAATTTACCCTAAGTCTATGACAGCTCCCATGTTTTAAGAGAGCCAGAATTTTGTTTTGTACATATAACAAGGGAATAAATGGCCCCTCGATGAATAATTTTCATTTTTGCAGGATGAAGTTATCAAGCAGAAAGCTTCATTAGACTTGCTGCCATTGTTTTAGAGATGAAAAAAAGAAATAATTTTCAAGGTGATATGCCTAACTAACACTGAACTACCACAGTAGTACCCATTAACTTCAGATGAGGGGCCATAGAGTTTAAAATCCATTCCAAAAAATTAGAAAAAAATAGTCTGTTCTAAGTGAATTGTTTTAATGAAGCTTAGTTATGTTACAAACATATGATAAGAATACAAAATGAACTGATAGAATACTTCTCAGCTAAATAAATGAAATATGAAGTCAAGCCTGTTAAAATGCCTGCATCTGCAGAAAAGGATTGCAGTTACACTAAAGATATTCCATATGGTGGAGAGAGATGGGGGTGGGGGAGAGAGAGAAAGAGGGAGGGAGGGAGAGAACACAACTAGATAACTAGATGTGCAGTTGTGGACTGCATTTGATCTACAGGGTAATGATGCATGGAATACTGGGTTCTTTATAATGGAAGTTTTCTGTATACCTATGATATTAGCAATAGCAGTGAGGTTGAATTTCTCCTTTACATTAGCAAAAAAGATAACATCAGATGCTCTCAGAATTGCCCTTTATACTCCTTTTCAAAGAACCCCTGAAGGTTTCCTGGCTGCAAGAAAGTATCATTTTTAGGGGAAAAAAATACATCCCCTGCATAAGAAAGAAGAAACACATCCCTTTACCACTCCTTACGACTGTGAAATAAAGTTTTCTTGGAGTGAGACTAGAGGTGGTGCCTTTTGTTACTCTTTTCCATTACCATTTTTCACTATCCTCATGCTGTCAAATAAATGTATATGAGATACTTTTCCTTCATTTCTTTTTCATTTATTTCTGATCTGATTTTTATGATTTCTTTCCTTCTGCTACCTTTGGGGTTTTTTTGTTCTTCTTTCTCTAATTGCTTTAGGTGCAAGGTTAGGTTGTTTATTCGAGATGTTTCCTATTTCTTAAGGTAGGATTGTATTGCTATAAACATCCCTCTTAGACCTGCTTTTGCTGCATCCCATAGGTTTTGGTTTGTCGTGTCTCCATTGTCATTTGTTTCTAGGTATTTTTTGATTTCCTTTTCAATAAATGGTGCTGGGAAAACTGGACAGGTACATGTAAAAGTTTGAGATTAGATCACTCTCTAATACCGTACAAAAAGTAAGCTCAAAATGGATTAAAGACCTAAATGTAAGGCCAGAAACTATCAAACTCTTAGAGGAAAACATAGGCAGAACACTCCTTGACATAAATCACAGCAAGATCCTTTTTGACCCACCTCCTAGAGAAATGGAAATAAAAACAAAAATAAATGGGACCTAATGAAACTTCAAAGCTTTTGCACAGCAAAGGTAATCATAAACAAAACCAAAAGACAACCCCCAGAATGGGAGAAAATATTTGCAAATGAAGCAACTGACAAAGGATTAATCTCCAAAATTTATAAGCAGCTCAATAACAAAAAAAACAAACAACCCAATCAAAAAATGGGCAGAAGACCTAAATAGACATTTCTTCAAAGAAGATATACAGACTACCAACAAACACATGAAAGAATGCTCAACATCATTAATCATTAGAGAAATGCAAATCAAAACTACAATAAGATATCATCTCACACCAGTCAGAATGGCCATCATCAAAAAATCTAGAAACAATAAATGCTGGAGAGGGTGTGGAAAAAAGGGAACACTCTTGCACTGCTGGTGGGAATGTGAATTGGTACAGCCACTATGGAGAACAGTGTGGAGGTTCCTTAAAAGACTACAAATAGAACTACCATATGACCCAGAAATCCCACTACTGGGCATACACCCTGAGAAAACCATAATTCAAAAAGAGTCATGTACCTAAATGTTCACTGCAGCTCTATTTACCATAGCCAGGACATGGAAGCAACCTAAGTGTCCATCAACAGATGAATGGATAAAGAAGATATGGCACATATATACAATAGAATATTACTCAGCCATAAAAAGAAATGAAATTGAGATATTTGTAGTGAGGTGGATGGACCTAGAGTCTGTCATACAGAGTGAAGTAAGTCAGAAAGAGAAAAACAAATACCATATGCTAACACATATATATGGAACCTAAGAAAAAAAATGTCATGAAGAACCTAGGGGTAAGATGGAAATAAAGATGCAGACCTACTAGAGAATGGACTTGAGGAAATGGGGAGGGGGAAGGGTAAGCTGTGACAAAGTGAGAGAATGGCATGGACGTATATACACTACCAAATGTAAAATAGATTGCTAGTGGGAAGCAGCCGCATAGCACAGGGAGATCAGCTCGGTGCTTTGTGACCACCTAGAGGGGTGGAATAGGGAGGGTAGGAGGGAGGGAGATGCAAGAGGGAAGAGATATGGGAACATATGTATATGTATAATTGATTCACTTTGTTATGAAGCAGAAACTAACACACCATTGTAAAGCAATTATACTCCAATAAAGATGTTAAAAAAGAAAAGAAAAAACTCAATTTGCCTCCGTTTCAAAGAGGGGATCTGCCTTGAGAGTCCCCAGGCATCCAGAGATAGGTAGGCTATCTCAGTATGAAAATGCTTTCAATAAGAACTTTACTTCCTCTACAATTTGGCCTCTAGTCAACCTTGTAAAAATGTATTATGTAGAAAATATTATTTAATTAAAACTCATCAAGTAATGCTCTGTGTGAAGCCAGATAGTTTTCAATTCAATAGCCACCTACTAATGGCTGTGATAAAATTGTAAGATATACAGGGTAAAAAACCATAGGGTTCTTAATCTCCAGGAACTCACATATCTTATAATCCTCTCTTAGTATTGCTCATTTATAGGCACTTATATCTTCATCCTGCAGGATCTGGAATCAACCCTGACCAAGGCAAACTGTACATAAGGAGAAATATCTCTATCACTGAGTGAGATTTTGAATTAGTCCTGCTGCTTTAAGTCAAATATCTAATATCCCTAAACTTTCCTTTTAAACCATATGTGTCCAATTTGTGCTACTGAACAAGTCTTGGTTTCTGATTATTCATTTGTTCATTGGAAGCGAAGCCTTGTTTGGACCCTAAATACTAGATACTAGAGCATGTTTGGGGCCTTGAAAAACTTTCTACATGTTGCTAATTACCTTTCTCTATATTTCCTCCATCTTCAAGGTTCTTACTCAAAATTGAATATACCACCTACAGACATATCTTACTACAATAAATCTGAAATTGTCAATCACCACTTTCTGAAGCCTCTTGTTTCTATAACCTTACACACCAGATCTGATTCCCTAGGACTCCACTGACAGCCAAGTTCAAGAACAGCTTAACCACATTTGATTGAATGTTCTAATTTAAACTATTGATTGTCCCTCTCAGGAATTAGTCTTATGGTTTTGTCAGCAAATCATCCCCATTTTACTTGATTACCTATGCTTCCACCATTAGCTTTGAAGTCGAACCTAACTGGGTTATCACAGTCACCTTAATAGTTATCTTCCTATTCTTTTTTTTTTTTTTTCGGTACGCGGGCCTTTCACTGTTGTGGCCTCTCCCGTTGCGGAGCACAGGCTCCGGACGCGCAGGCTCAGTGGCCATGGCTCACGGGCCCAGCCACTCCACGGCATGTGGGATCTTCCCAGACCGGGGCACGAACCCGTGTCCCCTGCATCGGCAGGCAGACTCTCAACCACTGCACCACCAGGGAAGCCCTATCTTCCTATTCTTAATCACAATATGTACACAAATTTTCTACTATGCCCTATCACTCTTGCAATCCAAAAGTGTACATAAGTTTTTTTTCTTCACATCTTCTAAACAGAAGATTAATTTATAAACCACCTGATATTTTTAAGAAATATCTACAATGAATGTACTGATATCTTAAAGAAAGTAACAAGAAAGGAAGGAAGGGAAATAGGAAGGGAGGGAGGGAGGGAGAGATAGAGAAGGAGGGAGGAAAGGAGGAAGAAAGAAAGGAAGAAAAGTTGAAAGTAACCACAGTGAGAAACTCAGTATTTTGGCTTGTTGGCTTGGCCCTCCAAGTATAATTCAAACAAAACATAAAATCCTACAATATGTGACACTAACGTGAAAATTTCTCCCTTGATGCAAACCCTCTTTGGTATTTTTCAGCTGGAAATAAAAAGCACACTACTCTCTAACTATGTAAGGAACATACTTATGATGCTATGTAAGACACCATTAATGCAGAAATAAAAATTTTTAATGTTAAAAATTTATATTTGTGATTTACATTAATATCCATAGCATAGTACATGGCATTGTTTGTTCTCATGATTAAAGAACTTATCTTAAAAACACTGCCCTAGATGGCACAGGAGAAAATGCTAGCACAAGTAGGAACACAAAACATAAAGGTGTAAATTGCATTCAAAAATCAAGTCTAGAAAAAGAGGTTAGAAAACAAATCTCATATTACTCTTTAAGATCTGAATTGAAGTGTAATTATAAGATAATGAAAGTTATTTTCTTGTGTGATACATCAACTGGCTCTGACAGCAGCTCCCAAAATTAAAATCCACCCAGATTTGCAGCAATGTCAATAATGCTAGAGTATGTGTATGGTCTTACAAGGTAACTGTGTGGAAACATATTTTTTAGTTATGTTTCAATTATATTGGTTTACTAAACATCACCCCATAAACCATTAAATGGTGTAAACAAAGACACAATGTATACATGGACAAGAATATAAGCTCCTACTCTCATGTGAAATTGTAAAAATATCAATTTCAAAATCATGTAAAAATTAGGAAAGTTTCACAAGAAAAATATATTGAGACTAAATAATTCATATTCTGTTATATTTTACACCTTTAGTTCTCCTTCTTAGAACTACTTAGTGTAAACTAAAGTAAAGATGGTTTATAAAAGTAAGATTCAAAGATTCTAAGGTGGTAGCCAAGAAAACTTCACTTTGTTTATGGACAAAAGACTAATTATGACTGTGAAATAACCAAAGTAGAGAGTAGGGTACATTTCAAGGAAGAAATTGATTTTAAGTTCAGGTTCATAATATCTCTCCTTCCCAAAGGGAGCTTAAAAAGGGTAAGAAAGATTAAAGTATCATTGAAATTAAGACAATATCTCAATCGCATAACACAACTCTGAGGAATATCATCCAGATATAAAACATTTTGAATGAAATTAAAAGAATATACTAAGAATCAACTACAGAGAGGCCAATATAATTTGTTAGGATATAAGCAGAAGAAAGTATGAAAAAAACTCCATTTTTCAAACTGAATGGACAACTGAGAGTATTATGTTGGCCAGGGAAACAAATTGAGGAAATATAATAGTAATGTTAAAATGCAATTAAAGTAGAAAATTGCCTATTTTTTTTTACTAGTAAAAACTAAGCTACTAGAATGGAAGACAGGAGCAAATACATAACAGATAATGCATTATGGGACAAAGAAGAAAACCCATTAAGAAAAAAAAGGATATTCATAAAATGGGGATTCAAGACTCTAGATAATTGATATGACTGATGAAAGAAAACATATATAGCAATAACAACAAAAATATTCACAAGTCTAAAAGAAGAAAATCTTCCAAAAATGACAGAAGTCCTGAGTCTGCAAAGCAAAAGGCTTCACTGTCAAAAAAAATTTATAATGGCAAAAAAATCCAGATATTCCTCATTATATAACTTTTGAGATGGAGAAGGAATATTATACCTACCCAGATATAAGGTTACTTGCTGTAGGATTAAGATATTTTTGGCTACAAGTAAAGGAATATATAGTTTAAAGTGGTTTAAAAATAGGTGTTTCAATTCTTGTTGGTTTTTCATTTGTTTTTGTTTTTATTTTACTTACATTACAAGAAATCTGAAAGAGGCTGTTTCCCAGTTGGTACAGTGGCTTAATGATATCCACAAGGATATGGGCCCTTTGTATCCTTTCACATGACCATCCGCAGCAGTAAGACTTTTGTCTTCAGTTTTGTTCTCTCATGGTCACTTAGCTATTGCATCATCCCTCATCGTGTCCTCATACAACCACACCCAAAAGCAGGAATAGAGAGTAGATACTGTCTCCTCATTTGTCTTATTTATTTGACTAGAGATTTTATTTTAGAAATACAGAGGATAGTGGTGCAATAATATTTGACATTTTAAATTAAGGTTTGCTTCATTTAAGTTTAATATTAATTCCATGCTGTGTTTCAGTAAGAACAATACAGATTTTTTGTATCTGTGGATCCAGTCAGACATCCAGTAGTATAAATTAACTTCAAGGCATACAAACTGAACAAAAGAAGTTAAGCGATTGAATGGCTGAGGAACTTATTTCCCCAGGGGAAGAGGGAAGAAGAAGAAACAAAGAATATAACAGGCATGCAGCCTTTTCCATACCACCTTCGATGCTAACCTGCTTCAGAGGGAGAGTAAAAGCAGGCAATGAGCAGCCACAGATCGTTGGACTGTCACCAGCATCATGCTTTTCAGCAACATTTCAGCAGAGTTTGAAGCACTTTTTTACAGTAAGAGCATTACAACAAACTCTCCAAAGACCTTTAACCACCTCAAGCTAACACCCAATTAGTTTTAAACATCAGTATAAAATTCAATTTAAACAACCAGAAAAAGGAAAAATGATACCACTTATGCCTCTAGAGTGTGATTAACCTCTCTCTTAGATGTTTGCATCACCTAGAAGTCTAATTGCTTTTGAATGTAATTTCCATTTCTAATGGTGATCCTGCCACATCTGGCAGGAGATGATACAGTAGTGCTGAAAAAGCCTGTATGTAGTCCTATTAGTGTCTTAAAGAACCGAAAAACTGGAACAAGTAAAATGCACAGAAATTCATTCTTGCCTTTAAGAACATTTGAAAACTGTTTTTTAAAAAAAAAAAAAAAAAAAACAACAGGGCAGAACCTAAATTCTGAAACCAAATGTAGAAGTCAGATTTGGTGGTTCTCACTGACCATGAGGAATTTCCTACGTGGTGGGATGGGAAAGAATAGGGTGGCTAGGGATGGTTTTTCTTGTTGGCTTTTAGGTCTCACTGATTTTCATCTTCCACATCCTGCAAAAATTCTTTATTCTTCTCTTCACCCTCACCCTGCATGTCTGAATTCAATAGTGTCAGATTATCACATAACAACTGCATGATGTGTAGAGTCCTTATAGCTCTCTTCGCTCAGCATATCCAGCTCTGCAGTTGCATCGAGAGTTGATTTTGCCAACCTGCAGGCATGCTCAGGGAAATTAAGAATTTCATAGTAGGAAAAAAGAAGCATATTCACAGATATAGAGAACAAACCAGTGGTTACCAGTGGAGCGGGTTGGGGGAGTGGGAGATACAAACTATTGAGTGTAATATAGGCAAAGGATGTATTATACAACACGGTGAATAGAGCCAACATTTTGTAATGACTGTAAATGGAAAGTAATCTTTAAAATCTGTATAAAAATAAAATAATTTCATAGTAAAATACAGTAAAATTGAGAGCAAGCCCTAAGTAAATGGGATGCGTTGGTGGAAGTTCTGTCATTGCAATATCATTAGCAGCTTTAAAGCTACTAGGCTGTTCTTTGCAGCCTCCTTCCTGTGGCAAATTCAGCCAGATACCTGTGATAGTTCCTTTTCATTTTATAATAGAAAACCTTGGACTCGCCAGTGTTAGCTGCTAGAATGAGGTGTTTGTCTGGTATATCCAAACTGTAACAACAGATTAACCTTAGCTCAATCTAGACCATTTGCCAATATTCCTAGATGATTTTTAGTTTGTTTACTCCTTCTTAGTTTCTTCTTTCTGTTTAATGCTGCTGATTATTCTCCAGGAGGCTCTTCTAGCTTCAATCACAATTTTATATACAACAGATAGAAAATGTATTTCTTCAACTGTCAGCTCCATATCTATCCCTGCTACTTTCTTCATTAATTCCATCCTATCATTCAGCCTCCTTGGCCAGATTCCTGGTGTATACCAGATTCTCCTGATCATGCATAGTGCAACAGCTAGCTACAGTGGGGCCTGTGCAACAGATGGAAGTGGATAGGATCTCTCTCTCAGCCTCCTGCTCTGCATCCAGGCAGCCCAATTATCTCTTTTATTAGTGAGGAAACTCTTTCTTAGAACACTCCAGCAAAATTCTCCTTACATCTCTTCACTTCAACAAGGCCATATTACTACACTCTAGCTATAAGGGAGACTGGGGAAGTGATTTTCTACATTTCCATGCTCTATAATCAAAGATGGGACTCTGACAAGAAGTAAGCAGTAAAAGGGGATTGGCTAATGGGTAGGTGACTCAAAGTGTCTACTATAGTCATTTACCAAGGGAAAAAAGTGATTGAGCTATTCTTAGATTTTCAACATCACCAGATGCCAAATATAGAAATAATGTCAGATAAATTTTTATAAATGATATATATACATATGTATACATATATATACATATACATGTAAAATATACATATACATACACAATATACATATATGTACATAAAACTACACAAATCATAAATGTATGTAATTTAATGAATTTTCACACAATGAATATACTTAATGAAATCTGCATCCAGATCTTAGTTGTGACCAATCTACTGAAAAGCCTCTTGAAGGGGGGCTTCCGGGAAGATGGCGGAAGAGTAAGACACGGAGATCACCTTCCTCCTCACAGATACACCAGAAATACATCTACACGTGGAACAACTCCTACAGAACACCTACTGAACGCTGGCAGAAGACCTCAGACCTCCCAAAAGGCAAGAAACTCCCCACGTACCTGGGTAGGGCAAAAGAAAAAAGAATAAACAGAGACAAAAGGATAGGGACGGCACCTGCACCAGTGGGAGGGAGCTGTGAAGGAGGAAAGGTTTCCACACACTAGGAAGCCCCTTCGCGGGCGGAGACTGCGGGTGGCGGAGGGGGAAGCTTCAGAGCCGCGGAGGAGAGCACAGCAACAGGAGTGCGGAGGGCACAGTGGAGAGATTCCCACACAGAGGATCAGGGCCGACTGGCACTCATCAGCCCAAGAGGCTTGTCTGCTCACCCGCTGGGGCGGGCACAGCTGGGAGTTGAGGCTCGGGCTTCAGTCGGAGCGCAGGGAGAGGATTGGTGTTGGCGGCATGAACACAGCCTGCAGGGGGTTAGTGTGCCACGGCTAGCTGGGAGGGAGTCCGGGAAAACGTCTGGAGCTGCCGAAGAGGCAAGAGATTTTTTCTTACCTCTTTGATTCCTGGGGCGCGAGGAGAGGGGATTAAGAGCGCTGCTTAAAGGAGCTCCAGAGACGGGCGCAAGCCGCGGCTAAAAGCGCCGACCCCAGAGATGGGCATGAGACACTAAGGCTGCTGTTGCCGCCATCAAGAAGCCTGTGTGCGAGCACAGGTCACTATCCACACCCCCCTTCCGGGGAACCTGTGCAGCCCGCCACTGCCAGGGTCCCGGGATGCAGGGACAACTCCCCCCGGGAGAACGCACGGCACGCCTCAGGCTGGTGCAACGTCACGCCAGCCTCTGCCACTGCAGGCTTGCCCCGCACTCCGTGCCCCTCCCTCCCCACGTCCTGAGTGAGCCAGAGCCTCCGAATGAGCGGCTCCTTTAACCCCGTCCTGTCTGAGTGAAGAACAGACGCCCTCCGGCGACCTACACGCAGAGGCGGGGCCAAGTCCAAAGCTGAGCCCCTGGGAGCTGTGAGAACAAAGAAGAGAAAGGGAAATCTCTCCCAGCAGCCTCAGAAGCAGCGGATTAAAGCTCCACAATCAACTTGATGTACCCTGCATCTGTGTAATACATGAATAGACAATGAATCATCCCAAATTAAGAAGGTGGACTTTGAGAGCAAGACTTATGATTTTTTCCCCTTTTCCTCTTTTGGTGAGTGTGTATGTGTATGCTTCTGTGTGAGATTTTGGCTGTATAGCTTTGCTTCCACCATTTGTCCTAGGGTTCGATCCGTCCGGTGTTTTTCTGTTGTTTAATTTTTTTCTTAATAATTATTCTTTATTTTAATAACTTTATTTTCTTTTACTTTATCTTCTTTCTTTCTTTCCTTCCTTCCTTCCCTCCTTTACACAATGAATCATCCCAAATTGAGGAGGTGGACTTTGAGAGCAAGATTTATGATTTTTTCCCCTTTTCCTCTTTTTGTGAGTGTGTATGTGTATGCTTCTGTGTGAGATTTTGTCTGTATAGCTTTTCTTCCACCATTTGTCCTAGGGTTCTATCCATCTGTTTTTTTTTTATTTTTTTTTATTTTTTTCTCTTAATAATTACTTTTTATTTTAATAACTTTATTATATTTTATCGTACTTTATTTTATTTTACCTTATCTTCTTTCTTTCTTTTTTCCTTCCTTCCCTCCTTCCTACCTCCCTCCCTCCCTCCCTTCACCTTTCTTTTTTTTTCTTTCTTTCTTTCTACTTCTACTAATTCTTTCTTTCTACTTTTTCTCCCTTTTATTCTGAGCTGTGTGGATGAAAGGCTCTTGGTGTTGCAGCCAGGAGTCAGTGCTGTGCCTCTGAGGTGGGAGAGCCAACTTCAGGACAGTGGTCCACAAGAGACCTCCCAGCTCCACATAATATCAAACGGTGAAAATCTCCCAGAGATCTCCATCTTAACACCAGCACCCAGCTTCACTCAACGACCAGCAAGCTACAGTGCTGGACATCCTATGCCAAACAACTAGCAAGACAGGAACACAACCCCACCCATTAGCAGAGAGGCTGCCTAAAACCATAATAAGTCCACAGACACCCCAAAACACACCTCCAGACGTGGACCTGCCCACCAAAAAGACAAGATCCAGCCTCATCCACCAGAACACAGGCACTAGTCCCCTCCACCAGGAAGCCTACACAACCCACTGAACCATCGTTAGCCACTGGGTACAGACACCAAAAACAATGGGAACTACAAACCTGCTGCCTGCAAAAAGGAGACCCCAAACACAGTAAGATAAGCAAAATGAAAAGACAGAAAACCACACAGCAGATGAAGGAGCAAGATAAAAACCCACCAGATGTAACAAATGAAGAGGAAATAGGCAGTCTACCTGAAAAAGAATTCAGAATAATGATAGTAAAGATGATCCAAAATCTTGGAAATAGAATAGACAAAATGCAAGAAACATTTAACAAGGACCTAGAAGAACTAAAGATGAAACAAACAATGATGAACAACACAATAAATGAAATTAAAACTACTCTAGATGGGATCAATAGCAGAATAACTGAGGCAGAAGAATGGATAAGTGACCTGGAAGATAAAATAATGCAAATAACTACTGCAGAGCAGAATAAAGAAAAAAGAATGAAAAGAACTGAGGACAGTCTCAGAGACCTCTGGGACAACATTAAATGCACCAACATTCGAATTATAGGGGTCCCAGAAGAAGAAGAGAAAAAGAAAGGGACTGAGAAAATATTTGAAGAGATTATAGTTGAAAACTTCACTAATAAGGGAAAGGAAATAGTTAAGTCCAGGAAGCACAGAAAGTCCCATACAGGATGAATCCAAGGAGAAATACGCCAAGACACATATTAATCAAACTGTCAAACATTAAATACAAAGAAAACATATTAAAAGCAGCAAGGGAAAAACAACAAATAACACACAAGGGAATCCCCATAAGGTTAACAGATGATCTTTCAGCAGAAACTCTGCAAGCCAGAGGTGACTGGCAGGACATATTTAAAGTGATGAAGGAGAAAAACCTGCAACCCAAATTACTCTACCCAGCAAGGATCTCATTCAGATTTGATGGAGAAATTAAAACCTTTACAGACAAGCAAAAGCTGAGAGAGTTCAGCATCACCAAACCAGCTTTACAACAAATGCTAAAGGAACTTCTCTAGGCAAGAAACACAAGAGAAGGAAAAGACCTACAATAACGAACCCAAAACAATTAAGAAAATGGGAATAGGAACATACATATCGATAATTACCTTAAATGTAAATGGACTAAATGCTCCCACCAAAAGACACAGATTGGCTGAATGGATACAAAAACAAGACCCATATATTTGCTGGCTACACGAGACCCACTTCAGAACTAGAGACACATACAGACTGAAAGTAAGGGGATGGAAAAAGATATTTCATGCAAATGGAAACCAAAAGAAAGGTGGAGTAGCAATTCTCATATCAGACAAAATAGACTTCAAAATAAAGACTATTAGAAGAGACAAAGAAGGACACTACATAATGATCAAGGGATCGATCCAAGAAGATATAACAATTGTAAATATTTATGCACCCAACATAGGAGCAGATCAATACATAAGGCAAATACTAACAGGCATATAAGGGGAAATCGACAGTAACACATTCATAGTAGGGGACTTTAACACCCCACTTTCACCAATGGACAGATCATCCAAAATGAAAATCAATAAGGAAACACAAGCTTTAAATGATACATTAAACAAGATGGACTTAATTGATATTTATAGGACATTCCATCCAAAACCAACAGAATACACATTTTTCTCAAGTGCTCATGGAACATTCTCCAGGAAAGATCATATCGTGGGTCACAAATGAAGCCTTGGAAAATTTAAGAAAATTGAAATTGTTTCAAGTATCTTTTCCGACCACAATGCTATGAGACTAGATATCAATTACAGGAAAAGATCTGTAAAAAATACAAACACATGGAGGCTAAACCATACACTACTTAATAACGAAGTGATCACTGAAGAAATCAAAGAGGAAATAAAAAAAAATACCTAGAAACAAATGGCAATGGAGACACGACGACCGAAAACCTATAGGATTCATCAAAAGCAGTTCTAAGAGGGAAGTTTATAGCAATACAATCCTATCTTAACAAACAGGAAACATCTAGAATAAACAACCTAACCTTGCATCTAAAGCAATTAGAGAAAGAAGAACAAAAAAATCCCAAAGTTAGCAGAAGGAAAGAAATCATAAAAATCAGATCATAAATAAATGAAAAAGAAATGAAGGAAACGATAGCAAAGATCAATAAAACTAAAAGCTGGTTCTTCGAGAAGATAAACAAAATTGATAAACCATTAGCCAGACTCATCAAGAAAAAAAGGAAGAAGACTCAAATCAATAGAATTAGAAATGAAAAAGGAGAAGTAACAACTGACACTGCAGAAATACAAAAGATCACGAGAGATTACTACAAGCAACACTATGCCAATAAAATGGACAACCTGGAAGAAATGGACAAATTCTTAGAAATGCACAACCAGCTAAGACTGAATCAGGAAGAAATAGAAAATAAGAACAGAACAATCAGAAGCACTGAAATTGAGACGGTGATTAAAAACCTTCCAACAAACAAAAGCCCAGGACCAGACGGCTTCACAGGCGAATTCTATCAAACATTTAGAGAAGAGCTAACACCTATCCTTCTCAAACTCTTCCAAAATAGAGCAGAGGGAGGAACACTCCCAAACTCATTCTACGAGGCCACCATCACCCTGATACCAAAACCAGACAAGGATGTCACAAAGAAAGAAAACTACAGGCCAATATCACTGATGAACATAGATGCAAAAATCCTCAACAAAATACTAGCAACAGAATCCAACAGCACATTAAATGGATCATACACCATGGTCAAGTGGGGTTTATTCCAGGAATGCAAGGATTCTTCAATATACGCAAATCAATCAACGTGATACACCATATTAACAAACTGAAGGAGAAAAACCTTCCTGTATGCAGAAAACTATAAGACACTGATGAAAGAAATTAAAGATGATACCAACAGATGGAGAGATATACCATGTTCTCGGATTGGAAGAATCAATATTGTGAAAATGACTATACTACCCAAAGCAATCTACCGATTCAATGCAATCCCTATCAAATTACCAATGGCATTTTTTACAGAATTAGAACAAATTATCTTAAAATTTGCATGGAGACACAAAACACCACGAATAGCCAAAGCAGTCTTGAGGGAAAAAATCAGAGCTGGAGGAAGCAGACTCCCTGACTTCAAACTATACTACAAAGCTACAGTAATCAAGACAATGTGGTACTGGCACAAAAACAGAAACATAGATCAATGGAACAAGATAGAAAGCCCAGAGATAAACCCATGCACCTATGGTCAACTAATCTATGACAAAGGAGGCAAGGATATACAATGGAGAAAAGACAGTCTCTTCAATAAGTGGTGCTGGGAAAACTGGAGAGCTATATGTAAAAGAATGAAATTAGGACACTCCTTAACACCATACACAAAAATAAACTCAAAGTGGATTCGAGACCTATATGTAAGACCAGACACTATAAAACTCTTAGAGGAAAACATAGGAAGAACACTCTTTGACATAAATCACAGCAAGATATTTTTTGATCTACCTCCTAGAGTAATGGAAATAAAAACAAAAATAAACAAATGGGACCTAATGAAACTTCAAAACTTTTGCACAGCAAAGGAAACCATAAACAAGACCAAAAGACAACCCTCAGAATGGGAGAAAATATTTGAAAATGAATCAATGGAGAAAGGATTAATCTCCAAAATATATAAACAGCTCCTGCAGCTCAATATTAAAGATACAAACAACCCAATCCAAAAATGGGAAGAAGACCTAAATACACATTTCTCCAAAGAAGACATACAGATGTCCAAGAAGCACATGAAAATCTGCTCAACATCACTAATTATTAGAGAAATGCAAGTCAAAACTACAATGAGGTATCACCTCACACCAGTTAGAGTGGGCATCATCAGAAAATCTACAAACAACAAATGCTGGAGCGGGTGCACTGTTGGTGGGAATGTAAATTGATACAGCCACTATGGAGAACAGTATGGAGGTTCCTTAAAAAACTAAAAATAGAATTAGCATATGATCCAGCAATCCCATTACTGGGCATATACCCAGAGAAAACCATAATCCAAAAAGACATATGCATCCCAATGTTCATTGCAGCACTATGTACAATAGCCAGGTCATGGAAGCAACCTAAATGCTCATCAACACACAAATGGATAAAGATGCAGTGGTACATATAAACAATGGAATATTACTCAGCCATATAAAGGAACAAAATTGAGTCATTTGTTGAGATGTGGACAGATCTAGAGACTGTCATACAGAGTGAAGTAAGTCAGAAAGAGAAAAACAAATATCGTATATTAACGCATGTATGTGGAACCTAGAAAAATGGTACAGATGAACCAGTTTGCAGGGCAGAAGTTGAGACACAGATGAAGAGAACAGACGTGTGGACACCAAGGGGGGAAAACTGCGGTGGGGTGGGGATGGTGGTGTGCTGAATTGGGCGATTGGGATTGACATGTATACACTGATGTTTATAAAATTGATGACTAATAAGAACCTGCTGTATAAACAAACAAACAAACAAAACAACTAATACTAAACTTTTTTTGGTTATTTGTATGGAAATATGTTAATATAAATATTTCAGACATTACATGAAATTTCTAAAAATCTTATATGTTCTGGTATAACGCTACAAGTCATAATTCTAGTTATTACTTTAAAATGTATATCTCAGAAATAACTAAATTTCCTTGTCAATTGCATTATTATGAACTTTCATCAATCTTTAACTGGGATCATTTTTAAGTCTTTTGTCATTTACAGACAGTTCTGGGTGTTCTCTGATGCTTTTGCAAATGTGTTCCTATAAAAGGGTTTCATCTTCAAGGAATTCATGGAAAAGACTCTGACAAGTACAGGTTTCTGATAACTGACTATACTGCTGAACTGAATGAATAAGCATTTTCAGAACGCTAATGGAAAACTGATGAACTCATAAAAGTGCTAACAAAAGATCAAGATGAAAAAAAAATTAATTACACGGGACTGAGTGAACTGATGAGGATGATTACAATTTTTGTGACTTTCTGTTTGAATAATAATAAAAAAAATCCCACAAGGACTCAGAGGCAAAAAATATACAAATCAATTTTCACTGCAAAGTAAAGGAGCTGTTACAGTGGAGGATTACTGGACTGAATGTCAACATTATGACATAATATGAGTGTGTTTCGTGTTTGGTAATTGCAATCATTGTTGCTTTCGTTGTGATCATCCATTAAAAAAAAAGTCTAAAAATAATAAATGCTGGAGAAGGTATGGAGGAAAAGGACCCCTCCTACACTTTTGGTGGGAATGTAAATTATTACAGCCAATATTGAGAACAGTATGGAGGTTCCTTAAAAAACTAAAAATAGAGTTACCATATGATCCAGCAATCCCACTCCTGGGCATATATCTGGAGAAAACCATAATTCGAAAAGATACATACACTCCAATGTGCTTTGCAGTACTATTTACAATAGCCAAGACATGGAAGCAACCTAAAATATCCATCAACAGATGAATGGATAAAGAAGATGTGGTATATGTATACAATGAAATATTACTCAGCCATTAAAAAAAGAATGAAATAATGCCATTTGCAGCAACATGGATGGCCTAGAAATTATCATACTAATTGAAGTAAGCCAGACAGAGAAATACAAGTATCATATGATATTGCTTATATGTGGAATCTAAAAATTAAAAAAAAAGATGCTAATGAACTCATTTACAAAACAGAAATAGACCCACAGACGTAGAAAACAAACTTATGGTTACCAAAGGGGAAAGGGGGGAGGGATAAATTAGGAATTTGGGATCAACATATACACACTACTGTATATAAAATAGATAACCAACAAGGACATACTTTATAGCACAGGGAACTATGTCCAATATTTTATAATAACCTATAAGGGAATAGAATCTGAAAAAGAATATATATATGCATATGTCTATATATATAATTGAATCACTGTGCTGTACACCTGAAACTAACACAACACTGTAAATCAATTATACTTCAATTAAAAAAAAAAGAAATACTATATGATCCAGCAATTGCACTTCTGGGTATATACTCCAAAAAATTGAAAACAGGCACTCAAACATATTGTACGCTCATGTTTATAGCAGCATTATTTGTAACAGCCAAAAGGTGGAAGCACCCCAAGTACCCATTGGTGAATGAATGAATAAATAAAAGGTGGTATATACATAAAATGGAATAACATTAGCTTTGTAAAGGATCAAAATTCTGACACATGCTATGATATGACTGAACCTTGAAGACATTATGCTAAGTAAAATAAGCCAGACACAAAAGGACAAATATGACTCTAGTAATAAAGGTAACTAGAGTAGTCTAATTTATAGAGAAAGAAAATAGAATAGAGGGTATCAGGTACTGAGAGGAGGAAGAAATGATGAATTATTGCTTTATAGGTACAGAGTTTCAGTTTGGGATGATGAAAATGTTCTAGATATGGGTAGTGGTGAGGGTTGCCAACAATGTGAATGTACCTACTGCACTGAACTATATACTTAAACTTAGCTATGTATGGTTTACCACAATGATTAATAGTGAGAAAGATTCTCTCCTTGGCTAAACTCTAGTCAGGCTCC
Source organism: Orcinus orca (assembly GCF_937001465.1). NCBI lineage: Eukaryota > Metazoa > Chordata > Mammalia > Artiodactyla > Delphinidae > Orcinus > Orcinus orca. Next base: position 99,486,844 of record NC_064580.1, on the reverse strand, counting down.
TCTGAGCCTTCTTATTAACTTGGCCTCAACCTAGTGTACACAAACTGCACAAGTGATGTTTTTCACAGCTTCCACCCATTAAAAGAGTTCAAAAAACACTACCATAGTTGCTAACAGCTCAAGGCTGCATCTCTAGGATGATGACTCCAGCCCCCTTAAGTTCCTGCTTGGGAAAGCTCAAGGCTGCCAAAAGAATTTATTGTTTGTTCCAGCCAACCCCTGAAGATAGGGCTCCTATCTCCTGATCTATGTGAGAGTGTAGGAGCCTAACTTTGATAAGTGCCAATTAACAAACCAAGATGACATAATTACATTAACCAATCCACTTTCCCACTTTCTGTAAATTTCCACTTCCTTGACTCTACTCAAGCTCCCACTATACTTCCTTCCCATTCCCTCATTATCCCTTTAAAATGCCCAGTCACTTTTGCATAAATCAAAGTTGAATTCAGTTCATGCTGAAGTTTTTTTCCCTACTGTAATAGTGTTACTGAATAAAACCTGTTCTTACCTCTTTAACTAGTGTCTGGCTTTATTTATCTTTAACAGTGATTAAGAGCATGGAGTGTAGGGCTTCCCTGGTGGCGCAGGGGTTGAGAGTCCGCCTGCCGATGCAGGGGACGCGGGTTCGTGCCCTGGTCCGGGAAGATCCCACATGCCGCGGAGCGGCTGGGGCCCTGAGCCATGGCCGCTGAGCCTGCGCGTCCGGAGCCTGTGCTCCGCAACGGGAGAGGCCACAACAGTGAGAGGCCCGCATACCGCTAAAAAAAAAAAAAGAGCATGGAGTGTAGCCAGACTACCCTGTCTCAAATATGAGCAGAACCAGTGGTTGTGGAAACTTGGTCAAGTCATATACCTCCTTTGTATTTCATTTTACTCAAGGGAAAATAGGAATAAAAATAGTAAGCTTATAGATAGGATTACATGAGACAATCCAGGTAATTAACTTAAAACAGTTCTTGGCGCATAGTGAAGGCTACATGATGGTTTTACTTATCACAGCACTGTTGCTCAGCAGCTTGTTTAGAAACTGGCAGGCAATTTACAAAGGCAGAATATTTGGATAAATATTTGCAATATTTATGTAAAACAGTGGGTTATATAAAAAGTTCTTATAAATACAGAAAATGAATATTCTGATAGAAATACTTGCAAAAAGCAGGAACAGACAATTCATAACAAAAACAAAAATTTGTCAATAAATATATGAAAATATCTTTGACCAAACAATTAGGGAAATGCAGAAGACAAATAAAAATATATGTATAATAAAACAAACAAAAAACCAGCAAGGAGATATCATTTGTCCTTTATGAGCCTTGCAAAGATGAAAGAATAAAACAAAAAATTGAAATATCCAGCACTGGTGAGAGCATATTGAAATGAATACTCATTCTTGAGTATGCTGTTTTATTTGTGAGTAAAATTCATTGACTAGAAAAAATGTCCACAACACAATGATGCACGAATAAAGCAGATTGTGAAACAGCATGTAAAATGTGGTAGTTATATCTGGTTGGCAGTATTTCACTGGTTTAAAAAAATGTTTTAGTTTCTTGTATTATTTGAAATTTTATAAGCATTTTTTTAACTGAAAAAAAATGAAAACAAGAAAATTGTCTTAATCTTAAGTAGTAGATGAAGAGCAAGTATAGAGTTTTCAGGACAAAATCAGTGAGATTAAAGTGGTGCCTGCAAAAAGCTCAATTCCCCATCATTATGTAGTAGGAACACTGACAAATAACATCCTACTGGAGTTCGGTTAGAAATTTACCTGTGTCTTTAGCAGAATTTGGAGAAACATGATAGTGGTCAAAAACATGACTTGGTTATTGACTAGGGCTAGGGATTAAAATAAAAGGGCATAAAGAGAAGACTTCCTTCTTTAGAAACACCACTGTTGGTGAGCAATGACATTACTGGTTAGAGATTAACTAAAGGCAAATATAGACTTTGAGTGATTTTAGAAGAAGGATGGGAAGTGAATGAAGAAAACAATGCATTAATATATTTAATCCTTAAAACAATCCTATGAAGTAAGGACAATGATTTTTTCCTACTTTCCACATGAAAATTAAAGTGCAGAGAGGAGAGGTACTCACCCAAGGTCATAGAATTACTTAATAAAACACTAGTCTGAAGTGTTTAGGCTGTATATATACCAGTGCTTCTCAATTTTAATTTGGAGCATGTGAAAGAATGGGAATATTGGCAGAAGTCATAAACAGGTGGCCCAGAGGCAGAGCCAGCTTGCAGATTGTTTTGTTTGGCCAGCACCATATTTTATGTTTGCTAGTTTATTTCTTTTTGTTTTAAAAATATGGTAGATTTTAAATTCGCAAAAGTACACATAATATTTAATCACCAGTTGTTTTTATTTTGATTTTTTTTATGAAAAAAAATCTGAAGATCTGGAAATATTCTTGACTGCACCATAGCCATCTGTTAGGTCTGAGTTGAGGCAGTCCTCTTTAGAAGAGGCATGCACCCTCCACTCAGTCTGCCTCACTCCTTATATCACAGGTTTGGCCATATTGGAATTGATGGCATCTGCTATAGAACATACAAAGACCTTTAAAAAGCACCCTTAATTGTCTGTAAAGGTTAAAAGATGGTTATTTATTCTTTTGTAACCCAGATATTACTAGTGCCAGGTGAGGATAGAAAAAATTCCAACTAACCCTAGAATACATTTTTTCGTTTTCTATATCCTGACAAAATCTTCCTATTAGCAGTATTAAGAAATTGCTATTTTGCTGATAATTTGTTAGGGGGGCAGAGGTTAGAGTTACATCACACCTCAAAAGCAAAATTATAAGAAAGTATCAATGAGGTATCTCTGTCGTTCCTCCAAAGTTCCCCTTCAACACTGGCACCCTTATCCCTCAGACCCATAGTTCAGCTCATCTGCCCGCCTGGCTTTGGCCTCCAAAATCAAGCACAACTAACTCCCAACAGTTCTCCCTTTTCCTTCTTTTTTTTTTAATTAAAATATGGTTAACGTACATGGCCTTTATTATGTTGAGGTGTGTTCCCTCTATGCTCACTTTCTGGAGAGTTTTTATCATGGATGTGGAATTTTATCAAAAGTTTTTTCTGCATCTATTGAGATGATCATATGGTTTTTATTGTTCAGTTTGTTAATGTGGTATTATCACACTGATTGATTTGTGGATATTGAAAAATTCTTGCATCCCTGGATAAATCTCACTTTATCATGGTGTATGACCCTTTTAATGTATTGTTGCATTCGGTTTGCTAGTACTGTGTTGAGGATTTTTGCATTCAAGTTCATCAGTGATATTGGCCTATAATTTTCTTTCTTTGTGAGATCTTTGTCTGGTTTTGGTATCAGGGTGATGCTGATGCTCATAGAATGAGTTCGGAAGTATCCCTTCCTCTGCAATTTTTTGGAATAGATTGAGAAGGATAGGTTTTAACTCTTCTCTAAATGTTTGGTAGTATTCACCTGTGAAGCCACATGGTCCTTGATGTTTGTTAGTTGGGAGTTTAATTACCAATTCAACTTTATTACTGGTAATTTGTCTCTTCAAATTTTCTATTTCTTCCTAGTTCAGTGTTGGGAGATTGTACCTTTGTAAGAATTTGTCCACTCTTCCAGTTTATCCATTTTATTGGTGTATAGTTGCCCAGCAATTCTACCCTAGGTATATATCAAAAAACCCCAAAAAACACTAATTTGAAAAGATATATGCACCCCAATGTTCATAGTAGAATTATTTACAATTGCCAAGATATGGAAGCAACCTAAGTGTACATCAACAGATTTTGATGTGGACACAGAAGATGTGGTATATATATATACAATGGAATACTACTCAGCCATAAGAAAGAACAAAATTTTGCCACTTTCAGCAACACAGATGAACTTGGATGGCATTATGCAAAGGGCATTATTCTCTGTCAAAGTCAGACAGAGAAAGACAAATACTGTATGGTATCACTCATATGTGCAATCTAACATAAAACAAATAGTGAATATGACAAAAATGAAGCAGACTCACAGATATAGAGAACAAACTAGTGGTTAACAGTGGGGAGGTGGGGTAGGAGCATTATAGGGGTGGAGACATGGGAGATACAAACTACTGGGTATAAGATAGGCTCAAGGATATATTGTGCAACATGGAGACTATAGCCAAAATTTTATAATAACCGTAAGTGGAAAGTAACCTTTAAAAATTGTATAAAAAGTAAAAGAAAAAAGAAAAACAAACAAAAAAGGAATATAGTTGACCTAGAATAATATATTAGTTTCAGGTGTACTACATAGTGATTTGACATTTGACTACATTATGAAGTGATCACCATGATAAGTCTAGAAACCATCTGTCCCCATACAAAGTTGCTGCAATATTATTGGCCATATGCTTTATGCTATACATTACACCCCCATGGATTATTTACTTTGTAACTAGAGATTTGTACCTCTTAATCCCTTTCACCTTTTCCCCCACCCCAGTTCCCTTCCCTCTGGCAACCACTCATTTGTTCTCTATCTACGAGTTTGTTTTCATTTTGTTTTGTTTTTTAGATTCCACATATATGTGAGATCATATGGTATTTGTATTTCTCTGACTTATTTCACTTAGCATAACATCCTCCAGATCCATCCATGTTGTTGCAAATGGCATGATTTCATTTTTTAATGGCTAAGTAATATTCTACATATACACATACATGCCACATCTTCATCCATTCATTTATCAATGGACACTTAGGTTGCTTCCATATCTTTCCAATTATAAATAATGATGCAATGAACACTGGTGTGCATATCTTTTCAAATTAGTGTTTTTGTTTTCTTTGGGTAAATACCCAGAAGTGGAACTGCTGGATCATATGGTAGTTCTATTTTTAATTTTTTGAGGAACCTCCATACTGTTTTCCTTTGTGGCTGCACTGATTTACAATCCCACTAACAGTGTGTGAGGGTCCCATTTTCTCCACATTCTCATCAACACTTGTTTTTTTCTTGTTTTTTTGATACCAGCCATTCTGATGGCTGTGAGGTGGTATCTCAATGTGGTTTTAATTTGCATTTCCCTGATGATTAGAGATTTTGACCATCTCTTCATGTGTCTGTTGGCCATCTGTATGTCTTCTTTGAAAAAATGTCTATTCAGGTCCCATGCCCATTTTTTAATCTGGTCGTTTGTTGATGTTGAATTGTCTGAAGTTTTGCATATTTTGGACATTAACCCCTTATCAGATTTATTGTTCGAAAACACCTTCTCCCATTCAGTAGGCTGCCTTTTCATTTTGTTGGTAGTTTCCTTCATGGTGCAAAAACTGTTTAATTTTTGGAGACCTACTTGTTTATTTCTGCTTTTGTCCCTTGTGATTTGGGTGTCATATCCATAAAATCATTGCAAAGACCAATGTCAAGGAGTTTTTTCCCCTATATTTTATTCTAGGCATTTTATGGTTTTAGGTCTTGCATTTAAGTCTTTAATCCATTTTTAATTTATTTTTGTATATAGTGTGAGAAAGAAGTCTAGTTTGATTCTTTTGCATGTAGCTGTCCAGTTTTCCCAACAAATTTTCCCTTTTCTTAGGCAGAGCAATTGAGCTCTTTCTTATTCTTTTAGCTTCACAATTATAGCATAACTCTGTTAACAAAGGGCTGACCTTAGGATCAACTCTCCTTAGAAGTTGCAGGGGATCATAAATAAAAAATTATTTATAGCAAGTAACATATTTTCCCTTTTACATTTGTATTTAAATTCCTCCAAACTCATGGCTATTCTATACCATTGAGGCAGCAGTAAACTGGGAATAAAGAACCACATTTTAGCTCTGACTCTGCCACTTACTAACTGAATTACTTAGAGTAAGTTTCATATATATTAGGTTCTCAGATTTTTCATTTGTAAAATGAGAATACAATAATTACACTTCCTATCCAACGGGTTATTATTACTATCAAACATAGTTTATAACCTGAAAACACGTAGACAATAAGAATTGTCATTTTTTAAAGTGCCTTTTTAAATGTTCTGGAAATTAGATTTTAAATGTTCAAGAATACCTTTTCTTGAACACCTAGTGTATGCCAAGCATTGTGCTGGATATTTTGTAAAAACTTTCTACTTTAATCATCTCTGCAACTCTTTGAAATAGTAGTGATACATATTTTTCACCGAAAGAAACTAAAACTCAGAGAAGTTAAATAGCTTGCCAAAGGCCATCTGTCTGAGTCAAAAGCCCATGTTCTTTCGATGACACCACATTGTCATCCATCCATTAACTTGGAACACTCTGGATGTATCTAGAGAAGGCTACGAAATTATTTGACCTTGCAAAACATTTTTGGATTCTCATGTACACAGCCTCAGGATTAAAAACATTAAGTAACCTGAAAATATTTTATATCAAATACTTAGTACTATTTGAGTACATTATTTAGTAGAATTATGGTATTTATATAGCAATCAATTCTACTTATAAATAGTCTTTTTCTATTCAGTCTTACACCTATCAGTTAGTCCTGTCTTCTTGCAAACAAGGAAGCAACCACAGGAAATTAGGCTCCAGGGAGGTGGGAACAAACTATCACTTACATTGGATTATTTTTATGCTGGAACAATACATTTTGAACAAAAAAATGATGGAGGTAGTGGATTTTGTGAAGGTATAAACTGAGCATTTGTAGCCACCTAATGACTACTGACACACTAATCCTATCTTGATTTTTTGTTTAGTTTTCATTTTCAAATGATTCTGAGCTAACATGGCAACACAGTCTCAAGTATGCTCACTTCTGCTCTCCTCTTCTTTGAAGAGGTTCTTTGCAATGCTCTTTGAGGGGCAGCATTAGAATAGGACAGAATGATTTAGCAAAAAGAACTGAAAAGAGTCCCTCTTGGATTTTTTCCAGTGTTAGAGAAGAGAGATTTGCAAGAAAAAATTAACGTTCATTTCTACTCACTAGGTGAGAACTGGGTTTAAATTTGATTGGTAATGTTGTGATATCAGAATAAAATTGTTTGCCTGCTAATAAGATATATTTCCTATTTCATTCTTCTAATAATACTTCTAGGGCCCTCAATTCTATTTTGACTGAAAGTAATAACAAAGAATCAAATAATGATTTGATTTGCTCACTCCCCTACCCACAGCCATCTATTTTCTAAGACGTTCATCATTTGGATATAAACTAAATCTCTTTAATGTTAAGAAGACTGGAGAGGATAACATCTTTCATCAGCCTGCTGGTGCTGCGAATTTGTTTGTGAAAAGTTGCCCCTTATTCAAGTTGAATCTGGGGAAACTCCCAAACATTGGCTAATTCAATGGCTGGAAAGTCCTGAGGGGCCTATGAATTTGGCAAGCATAAAGATGTAGAAGCAGGCCCAGATGGTTTCTTCTGGCCTGTGAATCGTCAGCCATCTCTGCTCTACCTTCCTCAGGCTTGAGGTTGGTAAATAGTCAAAGAAAGAAACAAGCATGATCAGCAGCAGTGACTTCAACTTGTTGAAAATAAGAAATCTAGTATTTCACTTGGGGACCACAGGGCATATGGAAAAGTTAGAACACTTTAGAGGAAAAAAATATCTAATATGCTGAAGATAAAAAGAGAAAAGCTGAATTGTGACTTCTAAATAAGGAAGTTAAAAGGACTATGGATGTTTTATTTTCTTTAAAGATAGTGGTAGTTAAAAAAGAGGTATTGTCACAGGGATAATGGTCTTCTATAGCTATGTAAATGTCAAAGGGAAATCAGGATATCTATATTTCCTGAAAAAAAATTGAATTGATCTTTTGTGAAAGTTCAGTGACAAAGATCACTATTATGCCAGATGATAGATGTACACCAAGCCATTTTGTCTGATGTATAGAGGTGTGGTTGAATAACAGCTATACTGTAGTCTATTAATAACTACCTTTTCCTAACACAGAGGAACAATGAATTATTACCTGCTGTGACAATCAATTAACTGTAGGAAAGAAAAACAATATATTCAGTCATTTTGTTTTACTTTTCTTTTAGGGCTTCTTACGCAAATACAAGGCATGACTATAAAACAGCAAGATTAGTGTTTATATAAACATACAAGCATTGTTAGATTTCAGCGAATTTTGTCCTCTTCAAAGTAATCATCTTGACTGTACACATGATAACAATTGGTTCCAAATTGTCCAGGACAAACAATCTAGATGTCCTGTAATTTTATTATTCTCAATAAAGGTAATTCATGAATGATAGAATGTAATATTAATCTGAATAATTTTGCATGACTTTTCACAGATATTTATAAATCAGGAAAAGTCCTTGATCAAATCATGTATTGTGATTTGGCATTCAGTAAATATGGTTACAGAAGCTATGTAGTTATTCTAGCAATGTGTAGAACACTTTCGGGCAACTGTCACCAGTATCAGCTTATGAGTCACACGAGGAAATCACTGTTATTACTTTATCTCACTGTGAGATATGTTCCTACAGCTGAGCATAAAAGCATCTCAGCATCCCATTTTCTTTGCACAGGTTTCCTAAGATGACTTCTGAGTAGAGTACTTCCATATTAAACTGACATACTAAAATGTTGAAAAGAACATGACTGCCATTCTCAGAGGTTTCATTACTAAAATGCTGAAAATCTTGAATTCTAAGGACAGTACTATGATGTATGGTATATCACATTAAATGCAATGGAAGCTTTTATCCTAGGGATTTAAAATGCCCTCATCATTTCCATGTATGACTTCCTTATAGATCAGTCCATTAATCTACAGGTATTAATGGGTGATGTATTTGTGCCTAGTGCTGTGGTAGCTGCAGCCAACTAGTTTGCAGAAGGCATTGCCAGTTACAATTTTAATAATGAGAAATAGATGAACTAAGAAATTAAATCATTAGCCTGAGTTCACATAATGACACACTGGTAATCCCAGCAGAGAAAGCCACTTTCTTAATCTTGGCTCAGTGATCTTTCATGAATAGCTCTCTTTTTCTCTCTCTCTTTCACTCTGCGCATACACACACACACACACACACACACACACACACACACACACACACACACACACACACACACACACACACACACTACTCTATAGCCTTATTTTCTAAAGTATTTAAAACCATGGCTGTTGATGTTTTTCTCTGACCGTGTATATACTTAAGGATGTTCAGAGTGGGATATGGGGATGTGAGATGTGGGGAGGGAGGGTGACATCATAGCATGATTTATACTAGGTCTGTTAAAGAAAGTTTTAAAAGACTGCAAATCCATAAATAATCCTATTGGGTTCATCCACTTGAAAGCATAAGGAGAAGAGGTCTCTCATAACTGGGTTGGGACAGGAAGGTAGAGAGTTATCCACAGAGAGAAGCTACTGACTGATCATGAGAGAAAATGGAAAAGGCCAGACGCTTAAAAATGAAAGTTCATAGTTTGTTTCCTGTGGCTAACAGGCACTCTGGCGTATCTCACACTTTGAATCCCTGGCTGAATGAGGTATGGGTTATGGATTACTGAGGAAAGGTAGGGAGAAGGGTTGTGGTAAGAGCTTCAGTCCCATAGTTTCAGCCTAATGAAAAAATTCAAATAAGCCTGAGAACAGAGGTGGTAGAATTACAGAATTTTCTGATATGATGCCACAGGCAATTTTTCATACCATTTCCAATCTACAGCTTCCTTATTGTTGTGATCTTTGGGTCCCAGAGAAGATGTTTGTTTGGGGGAAATGACTGTAATGAACTATTATCAGCTGAATTTATTGCTTCTATGTAAAGGCACCATGTTGCATATTTTAAATGCATTCTATCAATTTATGCCCACAATGGTTTTCAGACATAGGTGCTATTATTATCCCTGTTCTATAGATAAGGAAGTTCAAGCTCAGAGAATTTAAGCAACGTGTCCTTGATCACACTACAAAATACTGATGGAACTAAAGCTACCAATTAGGTTGGTCTGACTGCATTTGGTCCTTATAATGGCCCTGCAAGAAAAGTGAATGGAGAAATGGAGTCTCCTGCTAGATTCTTCATTCATTCTTTCATTGAACAATTATTTGACTTATATTCTGGACCACTCACTGTGTATGCACTGAGAATACAGTCATAAACAAAACAAACCTGGTCCCTGTTCTCATGGAGCTCACCATTTTGGGGAAAATATAATTATAAACAAAATCTCCTCCCAATTCAGAAAACCTCCTCACAAAGGTAGCAAAGAAACAACTGTATTATTGAACAAGCAATAAGTCAGAATTCAATGCACATCATAGGCAATCCGCTAAAGAGATTGCAACAGCAGAAAGAAACATTACTTGTTTATACAGCTAAATGGATACAACACATTAAATTCATGTTCTCAATATAAAATTGCTAATTTTCTGCTGTCTTTATGACTGAAGGTAGGTTTTGCCCTTTGGAGTCACTTGCCAGCTGAATTTAGGCCTATATCCTCCTAGGAAACTGGGAGATAGGACATTATATTCTTTGATGATTACATTTCAAAGAGATGACTCTCAGGTCCTTGAGGAAATATTCCTGAGTTGTGAGACTCACAAGAGGCTTATATAGTCATTAAAAAGACTTACACACATTTGAAGAAGACAGGGAAAGAATTTTTGAAAAAGGGGGAGGGGAGTCTCTTCCCTTATTTTCAATAGGGTGAATTTAAGTCACTTAATTTGTATTTGATACTACACCATTAAGTGGGGAAAATAGATAATAAACAAAATGTGCATAAATATATAATTATACATCTTGATATTCTATGCAACCAGCATGCTATAGGAGAAAAAAATTAAAGGAAGGATCTTAATCTAGTCTAGGAATTGCTCCTCAAAGAAGTTATTTTTAAGATGTATCCTTAGCAATGAGCAGGAATTAGTTTCTTAATGAATAGGAAGAAGAGCTTTCCAGGAAGAGGCAACAACATGTATGAAAGCTGAGATGGGAGAGAGCTCAATGTCTTCAAGTAAAAGAAGGCCATTGCTAGAGCTAAATGAACTAGAGAACAAGTGACATGAGAATTTCATACATGGCTAGAGTTATACTGAGTTATCTCTCAACCAAGGGAAATATGGAAACAAGGGAAACATGAATGCCTTCTGAGACTTACGTTTTAAACATACAAACCATGAGAGTAGAAAATTGTTCATGCAACTGAAAGAAAGAAAATAATTCCCAGACTGGCAAGCCTTGACAGGGACTTGGCTGCAATTAGCAGCACATCCAAAAAAATAGTTAACAGTACCATATTGTGCACTTAAAAATTTGTTAAGAGGGTATGTTAAGTGTTCTTACCATAGTAGAAAAATAAATTAATAAAAAGAAATAGGGGAGACAACACCAAGTCATAGCAAATCAAATTGTACAGAGCAGCAGAGAATAGGATTACAGCCAATTTCTCATTGGAAACAATGCAAGCAAGTACTAAAAGAAAAAAACAATCAGCCTGTACTTCTATAGCTCAATGGACATATCTTTTAATAAAAAAGGTAAAATAAAGATGTTTTGAGGAACAAAATGATTAAATAGTTCATCATCAACAGACAATACAAGAAATATTAAAGAAAGTTCTTAGGGCAGAAGGAAACAGATATCAGATAGAAAATACAACTGCACAAAACAAAGAGCACTGGAAATGGTAACTAGATAGGGCAAATAGATAAGATTGCTTTCTTGTTACTTAAATCTCTTTAAAATATAATTGACTTTAAGTGAACAATAAAAAACGAATTAGAAGATTTGACCAGTAAAATATAAACAAAAACATCACTAAGACAAGCAAAGGTAATCCCAAACAAGCAGTATTCAGAGTACCCTAGCCCAAAGAAAAATTATTTTGTCCCTGTGGCAAATACATCCATACTACAGGAGTGCAATTAAATAGAAGTCTAATAAATTCTCCTTATCCTAAGTTCAGATTCAACAATTAAAATTTGGATAAGATTTTATGTATTCCACATAGCATGCCTATGAGGAGAGAATGAAATGGTGAGAGAAGCAGAGCCCTGTCCCACTTGGCAGTTCTTTTTCTTAATGTCAAATTGCTATAAAATATTAAGTTGAGCTTAATTAATGTGTGTTTGCTTTGTTAAAAATTCTGATTTTCATGTCAGCAAAGGCTAAAAGTCCTCTGTAACTGCTTCTCTGGGCAGATTTATGGCCTTCCTCTTCATTGCTATTCAGTTTCCTATGGAAACTTCTATAGGCCAGTTATTCATCATGGACCTGTTCACCTATTTTTCTTCACTCATAGGGTTTGACCCATCTTTCTCTATTTTGTTTGTGATTTATTTTGTCATCTAGATCTTTCTCCCCTAGGCTACCTATAAAACATAATGCATTGTTATATCCAAACATTGCTGAAAATATATATGATATAAAAGAATTGTTACTATGTACTAAAAAGATTTAGAGAGCAATTCTTAAATAGGTTTGTTTTCTATCTACTTGCTGTCACCTGGCCTCACTCTTTACTGAAATGCAGAGGGATAAGGTTTGCTCTTTCCTCGTGCCCTTATGGACTCTAACCTGTTTATGATTTCAGAAAATGACATCTTCCCTGACTCCCTTTTTAAACATAATTTTTGCCTCCATCACATTATTATAGCTAAGTGTTGCCACACAGTATGTAGCAGAGTGTGGTGGGCAAGTATATATGTATTGTGATTAGGCTTTCTAGATTCAAATTCAGACTCTAATCTTGGATTTTGGGCAAGTTATTTAGCATTTTGTGCCTGTTTCCTCACCTGTAAAACAGGACTAGTAATACTCTCTAGCTCATAGAGGATGAAATAAGATAAAACTCAAAAAGTACTTGAAGGATCTGGCACTTATAAAGTGTTCAAATGATAGCTAATACCATATTTTTCTACTTCTATTCTTCTATGCCAACTCTTCCCATATTAGACAGACAGCATCCATGTGTGAGATACACCCCAAGAGGTAATCAGATTTTGATAACACCTTCTTCTTTCCAAATGATAAGGAAGTAAAACACTCCTATCATTTGTAATTCCCCAGTGATTAACACTGGTAATGGTAGTTCATACAGGCTGTGGCATAGAAAAAAACAACCTTGGGGATCTGGGTAATTATTCATTGAACTTTAGGGGAGGAAAATCTTTTCTTCTACTCTCTTAGGTTCACAGCTAGGACTTGAAAATTTAAATTACAAAAGATAGATTAACAGGGAAAAAAGGCATACAAATTTTATTTTATACGCAAAGGGGCTTCCCAGAAAAAAAGGGAAAAAAATCCATAGAAACCATTGGACTTAGGAGCCTATATACCATTTTAACAAAGGGCAATAAATGTGGAGAGGTGACTAGACATAGAAAAGGGAGTTTGGGCTTCTAGGTACGGTAAAATGTGGGAAGGTAAATATATGGTGGAGAGTAATGGTAGATAAGTGTTATTTAGTAAGGTTTCTTTATGCAGATTCATCCCAGTGCCATCTCCACCTATGGTATTAAGAATTGTTATCCTCTTCCTTGTGTGGGAGAGTGGGACATTTTTTCAAAGGCAATGTATGCCCTTATTTTTGTTAGATGCGGGGAGGGCAGAGAGTTCTTCATGTGTCTGCTGCTTCTCAATTGCCTTCAGCTCAAAATAATCCTTTTGCCATATTTTAGAGTGTCACATTCTAATCCCTTTCACAATCAACAAATAGTTTTTGAATGGCAACTACATGTCAGGTGTTGCTCCAGGCACTGGAGTTCATGGAGCTGACTTTTTTTGGTTGGAGAGACAGAATACAAATAAACAGAAAGTAAATATAATATTGGAAAAATAACAGAGAGTAAGGGGACTGAGAGTAATAACATGAAAATACTACTTTAGATATATGTACTTTCCAGTGAGTTACCTTTGACTCCATCTTTTGTTTTTTCCCATTTACAAGAACACATCATACTGCAAGCTTGAGTGACATACCATTGGGATAATCCTCTGTATGTTTTACCTTACCTCTAAATGTAAGCCTTTTGGAAGGTTTAGACTAAGCATAAGTGGTAACAAATGTGAACAAGGACACAACTGATTATCAACATCATGCAATATTCTAGGTCCCAAGTATCTGATCCTAAGTCCCCAGAGACCATCAGTGCTTCATAGCTATAACTCATCCTTACCCAAAGTATCACCTATTATTTCTTCCATTGCATTTTGGTTTCTAAAGGGTTCTTCTTCATTCTTGGCAAAGTTACAAAGAAGAAATGATTAACACAAATTCAAGGAATGATCAATTCTTTTCTGGCTCAGATTACAAACTATTCCTACTTCTTCTTATTCTCATAGAAGGAGCTATTCCTTGTATGCTCAGGGGAATGATATTCTTAAAATTATTGTTAATATTTTACCATCACAAAAACCAAGAATCATAATCATCATCATTTTCAACAGCAATAGCAAACTATTAAAGTATCCTTAAGGGAAAAGAAAGGAAAACAAAAGAAATTTTTCTCTGAAAATTTCCAGCACTTAATAGATTGCTCTCAGTATGTGGAAATAAACAATCAGTATTGGACAACAGAATTAGATACGACTAAAAAATTCTGCTAGTCCAGACATCACTTCACAAGTGAAAAAGACTGCTATTTTCAGCCTGACAGAATATGCTTCAAATCCTCAAATCTTCAGTCATATCTGATCCAACTAAAGATCCAGTCAAGGTCTTTGTTTTACCAAAATAAGTGTATCACCATGGAAGCTTTCCATAAAACTCTATAGAATCCAAATGTCCAGTTTCCTTATGAAAGGAGAAAAGAGCAATACTGACACAGGAAGATGAAATTAATTGGATCTATATTTCATTTCAGATCTCTAAGTCACTGCTGATAAAGGAGTCTTTAATCTCCAGTGTAGGGGAACTCTGTATCCCAAGCACAATTGAAATCTATCCGCCAAAACTAGCTCTTTGAAAAATGTAGCCTTCATAACCTTACCAGCATTCAGGGGAATAATTTCTTACCACCTGCATTATCAGTTCTATCCCTTTTATGAAAGAGTCTGTCAAAAATGCAGTCCTGTAAGATGGTTATGATTTTAATCTCTCTAGATTGGAAAGGGAGCACAAGTGCTTTTGATTGCAAATGTTTGCTAAAAGTCAATACAGCTTTTTTTTTCTCATATTCTTAAACAAATTAATAACATTTGGGGAAAAAAACACCCGAAAGTCTCAATATTATTTGTGAAACACCAAGGTAGTCTCAAATAATGAACATGTTCTGAAACAATTATTTTTTCTAATTGGAGGAAAATGCATACATGTCAAATAACTTTGTACTGTAAAAAACATAATAATTCCCAGTCAACATTTAAATATATTAGGTGTATATACGTAAAGTGTATACTATACATACCACAGGATATGTGTATATGTGCACATATTATGGATTTCCATAGTTGAGCATGTTTCTGAATTATCCCTCGTAACAACAAACAGGAGAAGAAAACACCTGGGGTGCCCAAGGGCATCACAACAGATATGAAAACTGTATTGGTACAAAGCACATAATAGTACATGAAAAAGTGCTATGCCTGCATGAGCTGAATATTATTCACAGAGACAGATTTTCTCTTATGAATTTTGTTTTCTTATTGCTTCTAAAATAGAAAACGTAAGATGATGAGAGAATGAGACACATGCACCACAAATATTTCGGTCCCTAGATGTGTTCAGTTACACACACACACACACACAAATAGCTTGGTGAAATTGTGACGGCTGTAGCATATGGGCAGGTATTGTTTTCTTACCTCTCTTGAACCCACAACCTGTGTTCTGCAGTAGGTCCATTCAGGCCAGAGGAAAGCGTCTCTCCAAATCCCTCTACAAGTTACTTCCTGGGATTAGTTTAGTATGCAAAAGAGAAAAGAGAAAGGATTAGTTTAATGTGGAGAATCAGGAAAGTAGAAAGGAATGAAGAGGAGTGTGGGGAGGGAACTGCTATTTGGAGCCAGTTGGACCCCATTGCTCTCTTAGTCACACCAGCATCAGCAATACTTTGTCTGGGTATACCAGACCCTCCTTGATGCTGAGAAACTGGGAATATTTAATAAGGTTCATTAACATACTCAGCATGCATTTCTAGACACATGGAGTATCTAGATTTTTTTACATCAGCACTAGATTCTTATGCTTAAAGGCTTTAAAAATGAACTACTTCCACACATTTTCTATTCTACTTCATTGGTTTGTTAAAGGTTTCTCTTTCATCCAAGTTTCACTTTGGTTGATTTTCAATTCTTAATTCTACTTTCCATGAACTCTTCTCCCAGGCTTCATCTATCTCCTGAAAGGCTGATGCACTTAATACTTTCTCTTCTCATCCTGGAGTTTTAAGAAGAGGTATAAATCTTATCTGCTGATTTGAATAACGCCACCTTGTATGTCATCTCTGGAAGTTTTCTTACTATTTTTCATGCTAATTTTGATGGCTAAAATTGCAATCTTAGAATGTCTTGTGGCCCCCCCCAGAGAACTGTACATGCAGGAAATATAAGAAATACATAAGCCCTTCTGGGATTCTATTTACTCCAAATAATGCTGTTTTGTTGCTGATTTTAAGAATTAGATGCAATAACTATACTCCACATCATTCTTACTAATAACTAGACCTATTTTATTTAGTGTATTGGATTGTGTTTATCAGTTGTAGAAACATAATCTGGAAAATCAGTTTTACTCATTCTGAATAGCCTAAGAAATGATATTCAGGGAAACAGTTGTGAGAAACTGCATCAGAGTATCTTCAATACATGATCATCATCAGCTTTCCTATTTTCTCTAACCAGAAAATATGTACCCTAACTAAGCCACTATGAAATGGCCTTTACCTCCTCTGTAATCTTTGAAACTGCCACTCCTGTGCTCCTACCCCAACTATCTTTGCTGAACAAAACATACCTTCTTACCTATATCTACAGACACAAATCATAGGAAGCATCCCTGACATGTTAAATTGACTTCAAATTGCTTAAGTTTGTTTTTTATTTTGGAGGGTGAGGTAGAGGGCCAGAGGGCTAGGAGGGTTATTCTATATGGATTACAACCTTTTAAAACAAGCTTTGTATAAGAAATAAAATAAAGAAGAGGAGTGAAGATAGACTGAAGAACATTAGAGGAGGTAGACATAGAGAGTGATTATATTTTTAAGCAATACTATTCTCGTTATCACATGGATTCTGTAGAATAATCATCTATAATCTACTGTGTATATTTGTGTTCAAATTTGATATTCAGAAACATAAAGATCTGATCTCTAGCATTTTGAACTCCAACAATATAAAAACCAACACAAGATAATGTACCATAATGAAAGCAGTTTTGCCTATGTCATTCAATTATAATATTGGCAAGAAAAGAGGCAGTTTGAGAGGAAAGATAGATAGCTAAAATGTTGAGTTTGGGAACAGAGGTTATTTGAGGTGGTGGCAGCATTTCCAAAGAGAGAGATTCTTGCAATAGTAGAAAGCTAGCAATTGGAGTGCTGGTGGGAATATGTGACTGGTGAGTAAATTGGAGGATCATCAGCAGAGACTGGACAGTCAAAACACAGGGAATTCATGTAGATAAAAACATATCCTGGGGGAATTCTGGTAAGTATGGACCTGGAGGAGAAAGTGGAGCCATTAAAGAGGGAGAAAGAGTAATCAAAGACATTTTGAACACACGCTCTGTGCCTGGTACTGTGCTAAATGCTAGAGACATAAAGATAAATAAACTATGGTTTCTGCCCTCAAGTTCACAGTATGGTCCAAGGAAACAGATATTCTGGTAACTACTTGCAATAAAGATTATAACAGACATTTATGACAAGGACAGTGTAGACACATAGAAAGAATCAATGAACTATGGGGAAAGAATAAGAAAAGCACGCACTCACAGAACACTTTAGTAGATGCTTAGTAATGTTTAAAGTCTTTGCATAATTATTTTAAAATCTGTGCAGGTATATTATGAAGTAGATTCTAATATCATGCTCTTTTTACAGATCATGAGACTGAGGCTTGCCAGGATCTCACAGCTTTGAAGTAACAGAGCCGGCAGGCAGACTAGTTCCAGAAGCTTTAAGAATACTCACCACACTTTAAAGGGAAAAAAATAGAGCATGAGGTGTTTGGCTTGGTAATGAGGAATGTGTTGGTAATGTTAGGTATTCAAGGTTGGAGAAAGGTATTCTAGACAAAGAAAAAAACATAAGCACAGAGCCATGCCATTGCAAGACATATTCTACAAGTAAGTCAGTATAACCTAGCTATTTAACACAGCATCCTGACTTGGAACCTAGCCTTGACAATAAGAAAATGCTGCTTTCAGCTGCTGTGTGGTTTATAGTATATTAAATTATCAAAACGATTTTCTATTTAGCTGGTGCCTCTATTGGTCTCACTTTTAACTAAATGCTATATAAAACTATCTTCTCAATCACTGGTATTTTACAAAACTATATCAAAATAAAATAAAAATAGAGAAGCAATGTCCTTCATCATCATCATGATCATCATCAATCTAAACAATCCAAAGTAGCTCAGTTTACTTTGATTTATAAAAGCACCATGCAGGCTCTGCCAAAACACAGACAAGAAATTTCTTCTTCTCTTCAACATGTAGCTGGTGTTTCTGCATTCCATCATAACCTTTATATACCAATTATCACACCCAACTTTCCCTCTTGAACCATCATTTTCTATACTCCCCAGCTAGCCCTGTCATCTCTCCCCCTTTCCTCTTCATAGTTCCCAATTTCCTTTTGTCAAATAGTTCTTCCAAATTTCTCAACTCATTCTCAATAACAGCCAACAGCACCAGCATCTTAAGGCAGAGAACACAAAACTGGGAGGTTGCTTTCTATGCTGCTGTGTGACAGAGCAATTATTACATTTCACTTAGCTGACCAGTCCAGAGATTAGATTGGAGATTGGCTGTCATACTGAAGTCTGGGTTCTGAAATATTTTCTCTTCTTGTAGGAGTGTTTTACCTGAATTTCTCTTTGATCCTTTTTTTTTTTTTTTTTTAGAGAAGCCTATGGAATGAAACAGCCCTGCTGCATCTTTAAAATGTTTCCTCGTTTTCAGCTTCTGCAGTCCTGTCTCAACAAATTGAATTAGAGATGAATTTGTTGTGTTTGTCTATGGAAAAACACTCCTTTATAGTAGTGATAACTGTCAGGAGAGGAGAGAGAAAGGACTTTGTGAATATTTATTATACTTCAAAATGACTCATATGCTAATAAACCTAATGCCTTAGGGCCAGTTGGGAACCTTATGCATAGATTAGAAAAGGATTAAGAGCAGCAATTAATTTAGTAACAAGGATAAGTGAAATGGGAGTTTTTCTTGAGGGAACTCTTTTTAGAACGTGTGTTCAATTTGTTCCCAGTTTCAGGTTTCCTTTGTTTCTTTTACCTGTTGACTTTAAACAATTCAGAATAGAACACTTCTGCCTTTGCATTCAGTTTACCTTATCCCTACGCTATATATGATTGACTTTAAGAGATACAATGTTCCTATTCTCAAGAACGTTGCAGTCTCAATGGAGGGACATTACATCATATTGTAACTGCTTGTTTATTTGTTGTTAAAGAGCAACAGGATACAGGATGTTACTGTAGTGCATAGGAAGACCATGTGATGTTTCTTCTGTAAGCCAAGTTTCTTCTAGGCATCCTGGAGGAAGTGATTTCTAAGAGAAAACTTGAAGAATGACTCTGAGTTAGCTCAGTAAAGAGAACTACAGGGCAGTGGTTAAAAGTGCATGCTTAGGGGAAAGGCAGAGAGGACTGTAGTTAATACATCCTTCCATAAAAGTAACAAAAACACTGGAAATGGTCAAAATAAACTCTGGAAACTAACCAAATGCTTGCAACAATTCAAAGAGCATTTATGATAGAAAAGTTGCTATATCCTGGTAAGAACATCAGACTTTGTGGTATTATAATTTAACCAACATCCACCTCCTTCTTTCTAGTTCTACAATAGCCTTGAAAACTAGTAACCTTGCAAACATGCTAGCTATGAGAACCAACAGGCTTGCAACCACCAGAGAAGGTAGACTGCATTCGGAGCTTCTCAAAGTCTCTTCTCTAAACCATTTTCACTATTTGACCTGACTGGCAGTTCTTTGGAAAAACCCCATTCACAGGGTGTTATAATTATACTTGACCTCCCAGCTTCAGCTCACTCCACAGGAAAAATTTTATCCCTAGGCAACTGTTTAACATTCCAGCTGCCTAAGGTACAAATACAAGTTGGGGCAAACAAGACGCTGACCAAAAACTTAAAAAGAAGACCTGGGAATGAGATATCCATAGGAGGCTTTGAGCTCTGGCACCTTATTGGGGATTTAGAAGGCTATGTGCATGTTCAGGGCTGTGGCCACGCCCATGAAAGAATTAAAAATGCCTCACTCTTATCTTGGGCTGACTTTGAGACCTTGCACAATTAGGAAGTAAAGGCTAAACCAAAACTGTGTAAATATTGAAAGCATTCCCCAATACACAAACACAGAGCCCCTCAGAAGGTGAAATAATTATTGTTTCAAGACATTTAAGGACTTCTGTTCAATCATTAGCTGATCATTAACCTAACCAAGCATAATTCAGTGGCTGGAAAAGACATAGAATACAGACATTACCAAATTTGTCCAGAAAAGTTACAACAAACAGCAACAGGAACAACAGCAACAATGAATAGCAACCACAATAAACTCTAGGGAGGAATAAGTCTGATTTCTAGAGCAGTCACATAATTTTACCTGAAATATCTAGTTTTCAACAACAAAAAATATTTCAAGATATAGAAAAAAACAAGAGAGTATGGTCCATACACAGGTGAGAAAAAACTCAATAGAAACTGTTCCTGAGGCAGTCAAGATATTTGACTTACTAGAAAAAGACTTTAAATCAGCTATTATAAATATGCTGAGCTAAAAGAAACCATGTAAAAAAAACTAAGGAAAGTATGACCACAATGCCTCACCAAAACAATTAAAATATAGAAAGTACAAAACAGAATCAAATTGAAATTCTGGAACTGATATTGCAGTAACTGAAACGAAAAAAATCTAGCAGAGGAGCTCAACAACAGATGTGAGCAGCCAGGAGAAAGAATCAGTACACTTGAAGATAGTTCAATTGAGATTATCCAGTCTAAGGAACATAAAGAAAAAAGACTAAAAAAAATGAAAAAACCTCAGGGACCTGTGGGATATCTTCAAGCATACTTACACATGCATAAGAAAAAGAGAAGGGGCAGATAGAATATTTGAAGAAATCACGGCTGAAATGTTCCCAAATTTGATGGAAAACATTAATCTACACATCCAAACAACTCAATAAAGTAGGATAAACTCTTTGAGTTCCACATGTACACACATCATAGTCTGACTGTTGAAATCCAAACATAAAAAGAGAATTATGAAAAGAAAGAAAAAGAAAAATGACTATAAAGTCATTAAATAGGAAAATTAAATAAAATTATTTGGATGATTAAACCCATTTTTAAAAAACATAAATTGCAGATGAACCGGTTTGCAGGGCAGAAACTGAGACACAGATGTAGAGAACAAACGTATGGACACCAGCGGGGAAAGCAGTGGGTGTGTGTGTGTGATGAATTGGGCAATTGGGATTGACATGTATACACTGATGTGTATAAAATTGATGACTAATAAAAAATAAAATAAAATAGAATAAAATAAAATAAAATAAAAAAAGAAAAACATAAATTGAAAATTTCAGAAACTTCAGTTGAATGTAGCACAGATAAAATCATAGCAGATTGTGGATTTACTTTATCCTCCACTACCATGATAACAAAATATTTTTTAACTATAAAATAAAAATACCTCTGAACAATTACTAACCAAATGTACAAATGTGCCAATTTAGGTACCTAGGGATATCATTTGAATATTAAACAATTAAACAAGACACTTGTTAAAAATCAGCATTGTTCAAAGTTCTATGAAACTTATTCTACACACATTCTTTCTAATGACAAAATCACTTGATTCTGGTTACTTTATTCTACTTGAAATAATTCCATAATTTTTTCAATGCTCCAATTTCTTAATATAGAAAAAATCAACTGAAAAAAGGGGCACAAATTTTGGCAGTGTGGGTCAAATTCTTATTAAACCTGAAGAAAGTAAAAAGAATATTAACAATAGTCTTAGGTATTCAAAATTTAAATCCAATTTGAAAAACAAATAATTGTTCTGTTATAGAAAATTAAAAATATGAAAATGAGAAAAATATTATCATGCTCTTGTTGAATGCATAATATGTAGGTTTCTACATTTGGCGGAACAATACATAGCACTGATACTAAGATTATCCAAGAAACTTTATGAAGATGATAATGCAACTTGTTTCATCTGGCAGAAATAAACACAATGTTTGATAACATTTATAGCTAAACATTTATGCAAAATACAATGGTGCAACATACTGTTAAAGATTTTAGGGTATGAAATCTAAAGCCAAATAATTAAAATTATAACAGATGTGGTGAATTAAATAATGTGAACAAGATTAAAAATTCTAAATATAATTTGGTTATTTTAGTATAACAAAAGAACAGTGGATAGGAAAGTGACACAAAATGAAATACAAATGGAAATAAATTAACCTAACTGTATTTCAAATAAATAATGTGATCACATTGAAGTGATACTAACTCAAGGTACTTTTGAAAAGAGTATTTTGATCATATGCCCTCAGAATAAATATAATTAGAACTATAAACAAATAGTGCATACTCTAGTTGGTTGATTTGTTTTCCCAGTGGATTGAGTTAGCAATTTTGAAACTATGTATATTGTGGAATTGATCAAATAAATAAATATATTGTAGACAATTAGAGCCAGGTTTTTCACTGTTGGAGAAGAGAGTTTAAAATATGGAAACAGGAAAGCAAGAATAAACCCTCTTTTGTTTATTGGATTTTAAAGTATCAGTATTAATATATATTAGTCAATATAAATACATATAAATAACCCTGAATATATATATACACATATATAACCTTAAAAAGGATGCATATATGTATAATACACATACATATATATGTATAATACATATAAATATATATTTTAATATAGTATGTTATTTAAATTATATGTAACTATTTTAATATATTATTATATTTTAATATATTATTTATATATATTTTAAATAATAGTGTATATATGGGACCTAGAAGCAATGATACACCATTAGCAATCAACAGCACATCTAGCACCCAGATCTTGGTTTCTAAATACCATTTTCCACTAATAGAAACCACATTCCTTGGGAAGGTTTGGAGCAGCGAAAGTACAATATAAGCCTGAAAGAACTTCTGCCAGAAAATGAGGAAATGCTCAAACAATGATTGACATGTTAAAAGGACACAGAAGTCAGTTTGAAGGGGCTAACATTGGCCAAATCAGGAATAATTTAAGAATCGCAATAAATGATGCAGGAACAGATAATCCAAATAATAAAATAAGAAATCACAAATTCATATTACTATATATGTACATAAATAAAAATAAATAATTAGGGGAGAAGAGAAAACTCATCCTTGCAATAGCATCCCAACTAGTGAAATAGGAATGAAAAAATTAGAAAATCACCATTTGACAACTAACATAACAATAATTGCTTTAGACAAGGGTCATCAGTGGACAGCAAAGCTAGTGAAAGATGAGAAATAAGATACCTAATCAGTCTCAAAATATCTCTCCAACAGATACTTATTAATTACAAAGGGAAAACTAGTAACTTCGTAGTGGAGAAACCTGGCAGACAACCCTTTAACCCAATGATCAAAGTTAACATCACCAGTAATGTGATGAATTGCCATCATGGACCTCATGATATATGATGGGAAGAACCACTATTGATTCTGTGATAACCCAGTCAAAAATGTGTAAATTGAATCTAATCAAAAGGAAAGATAAGGTAAACCTAAACTGAGGGATATATGACAAAGTAACTGGCCTGTACTGTCCAAAATGTCAAGAAAAAAAAAGATTTTAGAAAAGTTTCAGATTAAAGGAAACTAAAATGATGTGATACTGAAATGCAATGTGTGAATCCATAAAGGATCCTGGACCAAATATTTCTTTTTCTTTACCTATGAAGGACATTAGTATGAAAAATGATGAAATTAAATAGGGCTGAAAATTACATAATATTATTTTATCATTTTTAAGTTCCTCATTTTGATGTTTACTGCTTTTATGTAATGTAATATGTGTTTTAAGGAAATACATCTTGGGATATTTAGAGATAGAGGGAATTATATCTCCAACCTTTTCTCAAATAGCTCTGAAAAAATCATATATACATACCTGAGAGAGGAGAGACAGAGACAGAAAGAGACAGAGACAGCAAATGTGCTAGGATAAAATTTTAACATTTGGGAGAACTTTGTGAAGAGTATATAGAAATTATTTAAGATTTTCATAGTATTTCTATAATTCTGACATTATTTCAAAATAAAAAGTAAAAGAAAACAAAAAAGATAATTTAAACTACCACTCAGTTTTTAAGATACAACTGCTGATGTGTGAATCAGTTAAAGCAAATAAAAATTAATAGATTTTTGAATTTCTGAAATGCAAATGTCTTTACATAGAACATTTGTGGATATATTCTCTAGCAGATGTCACAAACAGAGAATTGTACATGTTTTTATTAGTCTACTTTCAAAACTGAATCTTAAGAAAATTAACTTGAGAGGCCAGGGATGCTATAATGTTATAAGTATTCATCAAAAGCATATAAATTTCAATAGGTCTTAAACAAAATCTCAGGTATCCTACTTTTCTTTTTCTGTATATTCTTTTTCTTTTTCAGGTGTCATTTGTGATTTTTTTTCACATCTTTATTAGAGTATAAATGCTTCACAATGTTGTGTTAGTTTCTGCTGTACAACAAAGTGAATCAGCTATATGTATACATATATCCCCATATTCCCTCCCTCTTGAACCTCCCTCCCACCCTCCCTATCCCATTCCTCAAGCTCATCACAAAGCACCAAGCTGATCTCCCTGTGCTATGCAGCAGCTTCCCACTAGCTATCCATTTTACATTTAGTAGTGTATATATGTCAATGCTACTCTCTCACTTCATCCCAGCTTCCCCTTCCCCCACCATCTCTGCGGGGCCCTCAAATCTGTTCTCTACGTCTGCACCTTGATTCCTGCTCTGCCACTAGGTTCATCAGTACCGCTTTTTAAAATTACATATATATGGGTGAGCATACAGTATTTCTTTTGCTCTTTCTGACATACTTCACTCTGTATGACAGACTCTAGGTCAATCCACCTCACTACAAATAACTCAATTTCGTTCCTTTTTATGGCTGAGTAATATTCCATTGTATATATGTGCCACATCTTCTTTATCCAGTCATCTGTCGATGGACATATAGGTTGCTTCCATGTCCTGGCTATGGTAAATAGTGCAGCAATGAACATTGTGGTATATGTCTCTTATTGAATTATGGTTTTCTCAGGGTATATGCCCAGTAGTGGGATTGCTGGATCATACGGTAGTTCTATTTTTAGTTTTCAAGGAACATCCATACTGTTCTCCAGAGTGGCTGTATCAATTTACATTCCTACCAACAGTGCAAGAGGGTTCCCTTTCCTCCACACCCTCTCCAGCATTTACTGTTTGTAGATTTTCTGATGATGCCCATTCTGACTGGTGTGAGGTGATACCTTATGGTGGTTTTGATTTGCATTTCTCTAACGATTAGTGATGTTGAGCATCTTTTCATGCATTTGTTGGCCATCTGTATGTCTTCAATGGAGAAATGTCTATCTAGGTCTTCTGCCCACTTTTGCACTGGGTTGTTTGTCTTTTTGATATTGAGCTGCATGAGCTCCTTGTATATACTGCAGATTAATACTTTGTCAGTTGCTTCATTTGTAAATATTTTCACCCATTCTGAGGGTTGTCTTTTTGTCTTGTTTATGGTTTCCTTTGCTGTGCAAAAGCTTTTAAGTTTCATTAGATCCCATTTGTTTATTTTTGTTTTTATTTCCATTTCTCTAGGAGATGGGTCAAAAAGGACCTTGCTGTGATTTATGTCATAGACTGTTCTGCCTATGTTTTCCTCGAAGAGCTTAATAGTGTCTGGCCTTACATTTAGGTCTTTAATCCACTTTATTTTTGTGTATGGTGTTAGGGTCTGTTCTAATTTCATTCTTTTACATGTAGCTGTCCATTTTTCCCAGCACCACTTATTGAAGAGGCTGTCTTTTCTCCATTTTATATTCTGGCCTCCTTTATCAAAGATAAGATGACCATATGTGCATGGGTTTATCTCTGGGCCTTCTATCTTGTTCCATTGATCTATATATTTTTTGTGCTGGTACCATACTATATTGGTGACTGTAGCTTTGTAGTATAGTCTGAAGTCAGGGAGCCTGATTCCTCCAGCTCCATTTTTCTTTCTCAAGATTGCTTTGTCTCTTTGGGGTCTTTTGTGTTTCCATACAAATTGTAAAATTTCTTGTTCTAGTTCTGTGAAAAATATCATTGGTAATTTGATATGGATTGCATTGAACTTGTAGATTGCTTTGGGTAGTATAGTCACTTTCACAATATTGATTCTTCCATTCCAGGAGCATGGTATATCTCTCCATTTGTCTGTTACCTTTGATTTCTTTCATTAGTGGTTTATAATTTTCTGAGTGCAGGTTTTTGCCTCCTTAGGTAAGTTTATTCCTAGGTATTTTATTCTTTTTGTTGCAATGGTAAATGAGAGTGTATCCTTAATTTCTCTTTCTGATCTTTTGTTGTTAGTGTATAGGAATGCAAGAGATTTCTGTGCATTAATTTTTTATCCTGTAACTTACCAAATACATTGATTAGTTCTACTAGTTTCCTGGTAGCATCTTTAGGATTCTCTATGTGTAGTATCATGTTATAAGCAAACGGTGACAATTTTACTTCTTCTTTTCCAATTTGGATTCCTTTTATTTCTTTTTCTTCTCTGATTTCTGTGGCTAGGACTTACAGTACTATGTTGAATAATAGTGGTGAGAGTGGACAACTTTGTCCTGTTCCGGATCTTAGAGGAAATGCTTTCAGTTGTTCACCACTGAGAATGATGTTTGCTGTCGGTTTGTCATATATGGCTTTTATTATGTTGAGGTAGGTTCCCTCTAAGCCCACTTTCTGGAGAATTTTTTATAATAAATGGGTGTTGAAATTTGTCAAAAGCCTTGTCTGCATCTATTGAGATTATCATATGTTTTTTATTCTTTAATTTGTTAATATGTGTATCAAATTGATTGTTTTGTGTGTATTGAACAATCCTTGCATCCCTGGGATAAATCCCACTTGATCATGGTGTATGATCCTTTTAAAGTGTTGTTGGATTCTGTTTGCTAGTATTTTGTTGAGGATTTTTGCATCTATATTCATCAGTGATATTGGTCTATAATTTTCTTTTTTTGTGATATCTTTGTTGGTTTTAGTATCAGGGTGATGGTGGCCTCATAGAATGAGTTTGGGAGTATTCCTCCCTCTGCAACTTTTTGGAAGAGTTTGAGAAGGATGGGTGTTAGCTCTTCTCTAAATGTTTGATAGAATTCACCTGTGAAGCCATCTGGTCCTGGACTTTTCTTCGTTGGAAGATTTTTAATTGCAGTTTCAATTTCATTACCTGTGATTGGTCTGTTTATATTTTCTAATTCTTCCTGATTCAGTCTTGGAAGTTTGTACTTTTCCAGGAATTTGTCCATTTCTTTCAGGTTGTCCATTTTATTGGCATATAGTTGCTTGCAGTAGTCTCTTATGATCTTTTGTATTTCTGCAGTGTCAGTTGTAATCTCTCCTTTTTCATTTCTAATTTTATTGACTTGCATCCTCTCCCTTTTTTTCTTGATGAGTCTGGCTAAAGGTTTATCAATTTTGTTTATCTTCTCAAAGAACTGGCTTTTAGTTTTATTGATCTTTGCTATTGTTTTCTTTGTTTCTATTTCATTTATTTCTGCTCTGATCTTTATGATTTCTTTCCTTCTATTAAGTTTTCTTTGTTCTTCTTTATCTAATTGCTTAAGGTGTAAGGTTAGATTGCTTATTTGAGATTTTTCTTGTTTCTTGAGGTGAGCTCAAAGTGCTATAAACTTCCCTCTTAGAACTGCTTTTGCTGCATCCCATAGCTTTTGGATCATCGTGTTTTCATTGTCATTTGTTTCTAGGTATTGTTTGATTTCTTCAGTGATCTTTTGGTTATTTAGCAGTGCACTGTTTAGCCTACATGTATGTGTGTTTTCTACTGTTTTTTCCTGTAATTGATTTTTAATCTCATAGCATTGTGGTCAGAAAAGATGCTTGATATGATTTCAATTTTCTCAAATTTTCCAAGGTTTGATTTGTGGCTGAAAATATGATCTATTCTGGAGGATGTTCCATGGGCACTTGAGAAGAAAGTGTATTCTTTTGCTTTTGGCTGAAATGTCCTAAAAATATCAATTATGTCTATCTGGTCTGTTGTGTCATTTGAAGCTTGTGTTTCCTTATTTATTTTCTGTCTGGATGATATGTCTATTGGTAGAAGTGAGGTGTTAATGTCCCCCACACTTATTGTGTTACTGTTGATTTCTCCTTTTATGGCTGTTAGCCTTTGCCTTATATATTGAGGTGCTCCTATGCTGGGTGCAGTAATATTTATAATTGTTATGTTTTCTTCTTGGATTGATCCCTTGATCATTATGTAGTGTCCTTCTTTGTCTCTTGTAATAGTCTTTGTTTTAAAGTCTATTTTGTCTGGTATGAGAATTGCTACTCCAGCTTTCTTTTGATTTCCATCTGCATGGAATATCTTTTTCCGTCCCCTCACTTTCAGTCTGTATGTGTCCCTCGGTCTGAAGTGGGTCTCTTGTAGACAGCATAAATACAGGTCTTCTTTTTGTATCCTGCTGCCCCCGCCAACCTATTGCCCCCTCCTAACAGCCTCCACCACCACCATACATACAAAGCAAAAGCTTCAAATCTCCCTGAAGCTACAAAATTTTCCTTCTTTAAGAATGTCAGGGCTTCCCTGGTGGCACAGTGGTTGAGAGTCCACCTGCCGATGCAGGGGACACAGGTTCATGCCCCGGTCCGGGAAGATCCCACATGCCGCGGAGCGGCTGGGCCCGTGAGCCATGGCCGCTGAGCCTGCGCATCCGGAGCCTGTGCTCCACAATGGGAGAGGCCACAACAGTGAGAGGCCCGTGTACCGCAAAAAAAAAAGAAAGAAAAAATAAAGATCAGCAGCTATGGACTCCCCAGTCTTTGCTAGATTGCCAATTATCGTAAAAATGTACCAATCTCTTTACCGTTGGTGGTGCAGCATGGCATGCAGGATCTTAGTTCCCCGACCAGGGATCAAATCCATGCCTCCTGCAGTGGAAGCCCAGAGTCCTAACCACTGGACTGCCAGGGAATTCCCACCATTGACTGTTAAGATAATTGCCTGGTAGAATCACTGGTCATAGAACATCTTGCAATCATGAGGCATGGTATTAGTTTGCTAGGGCTGCTATAACAGAGTACCACAAACCGGGTGACTTAAACAGCAGAAGTCTATTGACTCATATTTATGGGACTAAAATTCTAAGATCAAGGTGTTGGTAGGGTTGGTTCATTCCAAGGACTATGAGAAAGAATCTGTTCTATACCTCTCCATTAGCTTCTGGTGGTTTGCTGGAAATTTTTGGCATTTCTTGGCTTTTAGAAGTATCACCCTTATCTTTACATATTATTCTTCCTATGTGTGTTTCTCTGTGTCCAAATTTATCCTTTTTATGAGGACACCAGTCAGATTGGATTTGGGCCCACCCTAATGACCTCATCTTAAGTAATTACATCTAATACAACCATATTTCCAAAAAGTCACATTCTGAGGTACTTAGGGTTAGGATTTCAACATATGAATTTTAGGGGGACACAACCCAACCCATACTTGCATGAATTACTTTCTACTCAAAATAGTATCATTTCCAGCATGATTGATGAAGATACTCTTTTTCTCATTGCTTATTATTAATGACCAGAAATCTGGAAGAACTATAACAAATGCTGATATTCTCAGTTCAGGTTATGCTATGCCTTCTGCATTGAATGTTTTGATAAGATGCTCTCTATGACATAACTTTACAAGTTGAACAAATTATATAATTGACCTGATTTTAAATAAATTACCTAGTGGCTGCCACATAGTAAATGCTCAAAAATGATAACAGTTCATATTAAATATAGCAATTTTAAACCATTTTCTGATAACTTATTCATAGTAGTACCTCAGTGCACATTTATTACATATTACACAGTAAAGGAAGTACTTGATTCAGACAGGAAAACAGATGTAGCAAAACAATTTGATATAACTCCCACTGCATTATCCATAAATTAAAAATGTCTGTCATCTGCAAATTGGACTAATTTGATAATATTTAAAATGAGCTAGTGGATGTTCTGGTGGGTGTAATTGGTAGGAGATTTGAGCATATGATAAGCATACTTATCACAATGAAATTAAATAGAAGAATTTGGATATTCCCTTTTAAATTCACTGTAACATGATGTGAAGTATTAGTTAAAAGAGCAAGTATTTTTTGAACTTGAACATATTCCAAATACAGAGGTGATTAGAACAGACATGCTTACTTTCACACTTGTTCATAAGTCTTTTATTAATCATATTTCACTTTAATGGATCACAGTAGAAAATGGAAACTGTTAATGTAATAAAATCATTAATTTTTATAGTAAGCCTCTTTACATGTTTTTTAAAAACACTCTATTAACTATTATATAATAACTGAGAAACCTTTTCCCAGCTTAGGAGAATATGATGCAATACTTTTTAAAAACTAGCATCTTCAAAGGTAACATTTGGCTCACAAATACTGAAAATTGAATTTAATAATTTAAAACCATAATTTGACTGAAATACAATATTATAAATAACATTTGATTATTAAGAAATAATTTTCGCTTAAAGACTGAATGGAAATTATTATGTTTCAAAGGCATTTTTAAAGCATTCATACCCAGGAAGTATGCCTTCAAAAAATATTAAACCTTACAGAACAAAATATCAGCATGGAATTTAGTACCAATTGCATCTACATTGCCAGCTCCACTCTTTGCCTGGTTCACTACCTTCCACAGATTTGCACCTAACTAAGCTTTAAATACAGGGTTCCTTTATAGTCTAAGGGAGAAAAAGTAGTCTTCAGCTTTGCAACTAACTTTCCATCTGTACGTGTTCCAACTAAACTACCATGTATATGATCCACAATGGCAGGCAGAATTTGAAAAGTTGATTTGAAAAGTTTCAATTTGAAAAGTTGATTTGAAAAATCAAAATTAAAGATTATACACTATTGGGGATTCCCTGGCTGGCCAGTGGTTAGGACTCCATGCTTTCACTGCCAAGGGCCTGAGTTCAATCCCTGGTCAGGGAACTAAGATCCCACAAGCCACACAGTACAGCCAAAAATATATCTATATCTATATCTATCTATCTATCTATATACTATTATTTTCACTTCCTGAAATTATTGTCATATGTGAGCAAGGAAATATGTACAAGGATACTGTTTGTGTAATTTTTTATATTAACTGAAGATTGGAAACAAGTTAAATGCCTATCAATAGAAGACTGGTGAAATAAATTATGGTATATCCACCTAATGAAGAATTTTGCAGCAATTCCAAAAAAAGAAGCCTACTCTATAATGTACATGTAGGGAAGTATCTTCAACATACATATTAAATGAAGAAAAGTAGTAAGACAGTATGTACAATATTCTTTGTATAATCAAAATTATGCTTGTATGGTCATAGATATTTCAAGGAGGATATGTAAGAGACTGTTAACATTAGTTATTTTGGGGGATAAGAAAGAAAGGCAGGAATAATTATGGTTCTTAAGTTCAAGCAGGATTCCAGTTAGGCAAGTTGCCTGTTTGATTGTAGGAATTAGGCACATGCCTATACATAGTTAACTGACAGCCACTTGTCAACCACGTGATAGTCAAGAGGTACAGCATGAGCATTAACCAGTCAGCAGAGATACCAGCAGTAAAAAAATCAGCAGCACAGGTGAGTATCTGTTGAATACCAATCCTGCTTCTCAATCGACTTACTATGTGAGTTGGATTGGTAGTATCCTTTGCTAATGAAATTGCTGAAATACTGAACTGATTAACCAAAACCCTCTCTTGACATTTAAGGCATTTGTCATTATTCACAAGTCCACCCCCCATTCAGATCCCTGCCACAGGTTAACAAATTATAAATCATAACATCCAAACAGTCCAATGGAGAAAACATCAACAAGTGATTCCCAAGATAAAAGAAACCATGTTTGCCCCCTTTGTTTGACAGCAAGAGAGACAGAATATAATTCTGGAAAACCAATAATTTACTTCAAAGCCAAACAGGAAAAAATAATGCATTGGCCACTAGATGGCCCTCATATATTTTTCCCACTATTATAATAGAAAGAAACAAAACAAGTGAAAGAGAAATATTTAATAAAATAATGTATGATTCTTTATCTTTTGCCTGAATACTCACAAGTAGAAATTATGACTCCTTACTTATCACTTACTTAGCGTATCTTCATAATGCAGAACTAGTGAAACTCTCCTACATTTTATCAGTAACCTTTTCAATGGTTCCTATTAAAATATTTTAAGAATTAAAAGTTGCTATGTTTAACTTCTGGGCCACATCAAAATTCTTCATCTGATTTTGTCCCTGATGGCTAGCAATAGCATTATTTTCTTTCTTAGTTTTGAGTCCCTGCTATGATTCCCATAGAATCTAGTTCGCTCTCTACTTTAAGTAAATCTTTCCTCTTCTTAAAACTTTCTGAGTTTAAATTTAGAACATAAGCAAGTCATTTACTTACAGGTACACATAGCTTTCTCTCATTTACCATATTGTATATATTAAAACCCAATAATTTTTTCATGTAAAAATGACAGTTAAAATGTCAGCTGATTTGTATTTCATTTAGCTCATAATCTATTTAACAATCAGCTGCTTCTAAAGAGGTGCTTTCGTTATTGTGCATTTATAATGGAAATATCTGAGATTCCCCAAAATAGTAAAGAATAAGTGATTGCCTTAATGAATAATCATCTGTAGTTTGGCTGGTTACAGAATACCGATGTGTATCACATTTCACTAATGATCATTACCTTGATTTTCTCGTTTTCTGCTTTCCAGAAGGAAAGGGCTTATCAGTTCCACGTCCTGTAAAACTTTAAATAGAAAACAAATGTAAGTTTTCCTTGCAAATTATATTTTCTCCGTATGCTACCCAGTTCAAGAACTCAAGTCTGGTTACTTACAGCCCCAAATCATGCCCCACAAAATCATCTGTTTAGAAAATCTTCAATTGTGACTTCACATTTTTATGTACAATTTCCTGTTAGATTCTGTTCCCTAAGGGCTTTGGGCACTATTGAAAAGATGTGAGATGCTGCATGTTACTTTTACTACCTCTTTGCCACTTGTTGGTCAGGCTTGCTTCCTTTGTTCAGCTCTTTTATTTATTTATTTTTTTCTGAGCCCTTGGAATCTGCTTAATTCTGAGGTTTTAGAGTATGAGAATTAAAAACCATTGTATCGCATAAATACAACTCTATGACAGACTGCCTACCCTAAAATTTGGCCTTTGGAAAAGGAGAGGCTGGAAAAGTGACTGAAACATTTCTTTGAGTCTATAAAAGGTTTTCTCCCTGCTATACTACCAAAATGGCAAGGAGATTTCAAAACTGCACTGCAGCAACTAAATCAGCAGGTTTTCAATGCACTTAGATCTTTCTCATTCCTCAGGAGTAAGTTATCACATGAAGGCTAAAATAAGCCCAATTTTGTTTGTTTCCTTGTTTTACATGTTAAGAAGTCATTACATGCAACAAAATATGACCATGAAAAAATATCGTCTATGTACAGGTAAATGTGCTTTGTTGACATTCTCCAGCTAGTTATAAAAAAACAAAAAATCAAAAAAAATTTCCTTAAATCCAGTGGGGCACTGAGACACATTGCCCTCATGTCAGTTCCCAGGGTGATTTCCAGGTTTTTGCATATAATAGCCTGTTTTTCTGTTCTTTTAATTCTTTCGTGCTTTTTATTTTTCTTCATTCCAGAGTCCTTCACTGAAAGGTTAAGACTAATATCAGCAAACAGACATTTCATCAGGGGGAAACTTTGTATAGAGAGTCATTTGAAGGACTCTTTCTCTTTTCTTTGAATGGCTTATCGGAAACCATTCAGCAAACAGATTCCCTCAGGCAATTTCAATCTATTCAAATTCCCAGAGAACTTTAAAGGTGTTAGTTTCCTCTGCATAGGCTGTATCTACCTGAGAATTTGAATTATAGAATCAGAAACTCACAGGGTAAGGAAGAACTATAAAATCATTCAGTGCTGATTCTTTTTTATAATACCAAATATTTCCCTGGCCTCTCTGCATAATCTCGTTCAATCACTGGGAACCAACCACCTTGGAGGCAGAGCTTTCAAAAATTATCAGGACTTCAAAAATAAGACTAGAACTCCATCTATGCCCTATCTTCCATTCCATTTAAGTCC
The DNA here is from genome assembly GCF_937001465.1 of Orcinus orca. NCBI lineage: Eukaryota > Metazoa > Chordata > Mammalia > Artiodactyla > Delphinidae > Orcinus > Orcinus orca. Next base: position 99,452,238 of record NC_064580.1, on the reverse strand, counting down.
TTTTTGCAGAGATAATAACTATTTTTCTTTTTTCTTGGCCTTTTCTATGCTTATTATCATCATAAAACATACAATATCATAAGTAATCATAAAACATACAATATTTTAAGTAATTTATTTAAGTAATCATAAAACATACAATATTAATTTTTTTCTTTGCTATTTTTACTAAACAATATGGCTTGTAAGTTTTTCCATGTCATACAGACATGTTTTATTCTTTTTAGCTGCTGCATAGTAATCCATAACATGAAACACAGTTTATTTAACCATTTTCCTTTTGGGGTTTTCCCATTTTCACTACTATAAACAGTGTTAGAAACATACTTTCCCATGCCTCCTTCTGTGTACATTCAAGTGTTTCTCTGAAGAGATATAGAGATTCGATTTTTGGCAGGGAATGGGGAAGGTAACTGACATTTACTTGAGCATTTTCATTCAACAAATCCACTCAAGAAATATTTACTGAATGCCTTCTAAGTTCAAGACACTGTTCTAGGTGACTAGGGTTATAACAAGGAATAAGACAGACAAGGACTCTCTTAATATAATTAACATTTAATATAACTCATTTAATTGACAATTACCTTCAGTGTTTGCCCATTTTACAGTGATGAAATCAAAGTTCAAAGAAGCAACTTGCAAAGGAAAGAGTTGTAATTTGAACTCAACATCTATCTGAATGAAGAGTACAGGTTCTTTACCTTCCCCTCACATTCTGGGGAAGAATTATTTTGCCTGTTGAGATGCATATTTCTGCTATTTTCCTAGAACACTTTTTTGAAGGTCAAGTCTAATTACACTTTGACATTACAGTCCTCAAAAAAAATAATACCAGCTATCATATTTTACTATCATACTTACTATCCACCAGGCTTAACAAGTACCTTATATATACCAAGTCATTTAATCCTGAAAAAAGCCTCTTTGTAGTTTATTTTACAAACACTTATATCACAGTCGATTTCTATCAGGCCTTGTTTTGAGTGCTTTACAGATAATTCAGTACATCCGCATAACAGTTCTAAAGAATAGGTGCTATTATTATCTAAATTTTACAGACCAGGAAACTGAGACTTTAAAGAAAGGTTAAGTAATTTGTTCAAAGTCACAAATCTGTGTAGTGGTAGAGTTGAGATGTAAACTTAAATGTGTGTCTCTACAACCTACTTTCTTACTATACAATGCTACCATTCTTTAAAATGTCTTTAAAATATTTGAGGATGAGTGTCATGTAGTCCCCTGCCTTTGCCCTTATGACAGTATTTCTTATGACAAGGATGATGTCTTCAGCCTGGTCTCACCAACTGATATTAGAAATCAGCTTCATCATTCTATTTTCTTTCCTCCCAGTGCAATGAAGTTTGTTTATTTTCCTTTAGAATGTGGTTCCCAGAACAGATACAGTATTCTAGGTGATTATGAAACCATCTAGAATTCTAGAAACTATATTACTATTATTATTGCCTAGGATCTCATTAAATTGTTTCTCCAGTTTTATTGAGAAATAATTGGCATGTATTACTGTATAAGTTTAAGGTGTACAGCATAATGGTTTGATTTACATATACTGAGAAATGATTACCACAATACTCTTAGTTAACATCCATCATCTCATATAGATACAATAAAAAGAAAAAAAATTTTCCTTGTGATGAGAACTCTTAGGATCTACTCTCTTGACAACTTACCTATGTATCATACAGCAGTGCTAACTATAGTAATGATGCACATTATACTCCCAGTACTTATTTATCTTGTAACTGGAAGTTTGTTGTCATTAAATTTTTGGTAGCCACGTCTACCTTTTGATTCATATTGAATTTACTGTTGCCACCCCACACCTTATCCTTGTTATATATCACCATGATAGATTCAGTGTGTTATTGTAGCTGGCAAGACATTTGAGGATCCTGACTCTGCTATTCAATGTAGTGGCTCTTACTCCCAGTTATGTATTATCTGCATATTTCTATGAGCATGTTCTCACTTTATTCAAATAAGTCACTAATAAAAATACTTAAATGTAATTATCAAGAACAGAGCCTTTCAGCACACAACTATAGACTTCATTCCAGATTGGCATTGATTATAAAAACAAGGTAGCTTCAGATATAGTCATTGAATTAGTAATGAATCTACTTAAATGTCTTTGCATTCAGCTCATTTTTATCTACAGGAAAATAATTTTTAAGCATGTCAAATGCCTTGCTTTGTTCAGCTATACTATGTCTTCTGAAATTTCCTTATCTATAAACCAACAAATTCATTAAAGTAATGATTGAGTTACCATGTTTTGTTTTTATAGAGGAGCTGGTCAGAAGTTACTTAGATTATCTTCTTTAAAATCTATGTATTCTCCATTGCTTAGTAGCCATTCATTCACTTATCCCAGAAGTATTTATTGAGTGCCTACTGTGTGTCAGACACTATTCTAGGTTCTGATGCTACAACAGTGAATGAAACATAAAATTCTTAACATCATAGATGTCACATTCTATTATAAACAACCAGTGCCTTATAAAGGATAAAGAAGACCTGTAGCTATTTACATTGGAGAGCTGACTACAGTTCACTGCTGGTTCTCCAATGTCATGATCTCCCATTTTGCAACTTCCAAAGTTGCAGACTGTGGGATACTCTGGGGCCAGGTGATTACTGTTAATCAAAAATTAGATAGGCCTTAGAGGTCACCACTTCCAACCTCCTAGACAGTACGGAAATCCCTTTAACAGCATCCCCCAATCTATCTGCTCAACAACTTTATGATTACAAATCCTCATACTTGATGGTGTTGTAGGGATACTAGTTAGAATACAAGACAGGATTCAGGCATGCTTGGTTTTGCCAGACCAAACTAGGTAGTGAGGTATCAGACTTTTTGCATGGTGGACTAAGGTACCTATGCTATATAATCTTTATAATGAATAATTTCCTTGCCCATTTCAGCTTCTAGAGGCCACCTATATCACATGGCTTGTGGCCTCTTCCTCTCTCTTCAACACCAGCAACAATGGGTCAAGTCTTTCTCATATCACATCACTCTAACCACTTCTGCATCCTGATTGCACTATTAAGGACCCTGTAATTACACTGAACACAATTGGACAATGCATGATATTCTCCCTCTTTCAAGGCCCTTAATTTAATCACATCTGCAAAGTCTTTGGCAGCTAAACCAACAAATTCACAGGTTCCAGAGATTAGGACATGGACACTTGGGGGGAGTCATTATACTGCCTACCAGGCTATCCTTCTGGTCTGAGTTGTATTTTCTTTCTTTTTGAGTTATTCAACATCTTTGGTATTTATTTGACAAAAATAATTCCTTTCCCCTTTTTTCTATTATTCCTGCCTTGTTGTGGACTCAGCATCACTCACTCTCCCTATTTTTACCTTTATATTTGCTCCACTGAAGCTTTTCAAAGTTTTTCTTGAATCAGAAGGTCTATATCACTAATGGACAGGTAACTGACACTATGAACAGCCTTACTCCATCCCTCTTGATATTTTTGTTTCCAAATTGTTCCCCACCATCATTAGTCTTGCCCTGCTTGGCAAGTGTGAGCATGAGGAATATGAGAATTCTGGTCACATTGTGTCTAGTGACCTCACATATCTTAGATAATCTGACTCTATCAGTATTCATGGTACTTAGAAGATATTCATGATTTTTTCAAAGGTGGTGTGTGAGTGTGAGAGAGAGAGACAGAGAGACAAAGACAGATAGACAGACAGGCAGACAGACTTAGCAACTTTGCTTGCAACTTTACTACAAGGTATATCCATTGTCTGTGGGAACAGTCATCTATTTTTCTCCCCTTTATGCGCCTTTTTGTCACTCTACTGACTCCCTTCACACTGTCTTTCTGCTAGGTCCTGAGTCGTCATGACTGCCAATCTTTTCCTTAAACTTGCTCAGACCTATTCAGATGTTTCTATGATGCATTGTTATTTCTTGTATACCATTCCAGTATTAGCTACATAGTGGCTTCATTATGGACATATCATTTGTTCTTTGAAACTTTTTTTTATCCCTTCTTTTTATTGTTTTTTAAAAATATTTTGACTCAGCAGAGCATGAGCCTGACTGGCACTGGGGAAGGTAGCCAAATTCCTTCCCTGACCCTTGATGGTCTTTGTGCCATGTTTTAATGTCATTGTGCTCAAAGCTAAGTTTGTTTCCTTCCCATATTCCTCTAGCACATACGCTACCTTTTGAGAAACTGATTTCTACCATTAAGATTGTGTGATTTAAAAAGAGGAAAAGAATCAAAGCTCAATTTCCATTTTGTATTTGCATATAATTCTAGTAAGTTCTATAAGTGGACTTTCTTTCTTTGCATGCAAGATCCTGTATAGACAGGGGAAGGGAATTCATTTTTATCGTCATTTCTTATATACTAGGCACCGGGATAAGTGCTTTACATCTATTGTTAGTAGATTCTTAACATACTAATTTGCCTCAAGTACATTTGCATAGCCTCCATGAGGGACAATTGACAATTATAAGTCTTACAAAATGTGAGAATGCTTTACAAAAGTCTCTTCAAAGCTGAAGATGTGCTCTTTCAAAAATATCCTTTCATATATGTGTCTTAGTCAGCCTGGACTGCTATAACAAAATAGCATAGCTGGGTGGCTTAAACAACAGATGTTTATTTCTCACAGTTCTAGAGGCTGGGAAGTCTAAAATCAAGGTGCCAGAATATTCAGTTCTAGGTGAGGGCCTGCTTCCCAGCTTGCAGACTGCTGCCATCTCATTGTGTGCTCACAAGACCTCTTTAGCGTGGTCATCTGGGGAGAGAGGGAGAGAGGGAGAGAGAGACTGAGAGATTGAGAGATAGATAGAGAGAGATCTCATATCTCTTCCTCTTCTTATAAGGACACTAATCCCATCATGAGGGCGGTATCCTCATGACTTCATCTAAACCTAACTGTCTCTCAAAGGCTCCATCTCCAAATATTGATACTATCACATCAGTAGTTAGGGCTTCAACATATAAATTTGGGGAGGGTGGCAGGGGGAATACAAATGTTTAGCCCATAACGATGTGGAAATAACTTAATAATAATATTTGGATGCTTGGTATATATTAAATATCTGAGTATTTCAAATACAATATCCTATTTCTCTACATTTTTAGCCTCGGGCTAATACTCAAAATGATGAAGAGTAATAAATTTTAAATCCCACAAAACATTGCAATTATCTAGTGGGTCTAGTTGTCCCAAGGAGAGAGATTTAATGTCAAGGTGTAACTGAGCAGAACCCTATGGCACCTTCCCAGGACAGTCACCTCCCCCATATCCTCTGTTTTAGCTCCTCTCTGAAGTACCTAGATAATAACATCTGATGCACATTTCCTGAGTTGTTTTACAGATCTAAAACCTCCAGCAAATGTGTTTTGAGAGCTAGCTACCCTGGACTCCTTTGTTCGGTGACCTGGACTCCAATAAATGCTGCACTTTCCTTCACCACAAGCCAGTGTCAGTAGATTGACTTTACTGTGAGTGGGTGAGTGGACCCAAGTTTGGTCTCGTAACACAGAATCCATCCCCTTCATACATTTTTAAAAGGAACTAATATTTATTGAGAGCTTAATATATATTAAGCATACTGCTAGGTAATTTACTTATATAATTTTATTAGTATGGGTACCCAAATAAGCTACTTAGGGAAGAAAAATTTCTCCTTTACCCTCTTAGAGTCTCTAGCTGAGTCTAAAAATTAATCTGATATAAGACAGATTAACAAAATAAAATCATACAAGTTTTATTAGAATTTTAAATTTAAATGGGAGTTTTCACAAGTGACCAGAGCAGAACGTATATATATATATATATATATTTTTTTTTTAGACAAAGAAATTATAAATTTGTGAAGAAATGATAAGTCAAAGAGGTTTGGGCTAAGGACAGCAAATTGTGGAGAAGTGACTAGGAGATATATAGGGGGAAAACTAGTGGAAGATAAGGATTATTTTGGTAAGTTTGTTTGTACAGGTTCATTTCAGAGTTGATTCCCAGTCTTTGGTGATAAGGATGTTCTTCTCTTCTTGGTACAGGGAAGGTACCTTACTCATGGGAAATTTTATGCCCTGTTTTTAGGTTTTAAAAAAGGAAGTCAGCATATTTTGGGTGGCATATCCTGAACTTCTTCACTAGAATGGGGCTGGGAAAGGAGGATCATTCAAGGCAGAAAAAACAGAAAGTTCAAAGATAAGGCTTGAATGAGATTGACTTTTTCAATAAAGTGATCTTGGGAAGAGGTGACAGTGTTATTGCTACATTCCTCTCTCCCCACGTTTTCCCTTTAAGTTCTTTATTACCTGTCAGTAGCACTCAGTACCCCTCAGTCCCTTACTGCTTCCCTAACGTCTGGGGTACATTATAGCAACATAAAAGACAAATGCCTCTTTATGATATAAAATGCAAATCTCACTTTACAACAGTCATCTCCAATCCCATTACTACTCCCAGGATACACAAGAGCTTTCCTGATAACTGAGAAAAAAAATCTTTTCTGAGTGGGTTCCAAAGCTGCCTCTTTGTTTTCCTGCAAAACTAGTTTCTTCATGGGAAAACAACAACAACAACAAAAAAACCAAAAAACCAAAAAAACCCCCCAAAATGTTGTCTTGGTGGGTCTCTGGATCTGAACATAAAGTCCACACAAGAATGTAAGTTTATGAGGACAGATATTTTAGCTAATTCATAGTGCCAGTTACATACACATGAAACTGAGCTGGACCATGTGGGGCTCCTGGGCACGGAAGCCTTTCTGTCCCCTGTTTCTTGTAGGAAACAGACTTTGGCCTCCATGACCTTCCCTGGGTTCCTAGGGGCAGATTTGCTAATCCGGGAAAGAGGGGATGCCAGGACGGGGGAGGGGCAGCCAGGAAACAATAGTGCAGCCTTGGGGAGGGTCCTGGTTCCACCTCAAGTGATACACAAAACAATGTCTTTAAGCTCTTTAAGAAGTCAGCATTCTTCATACCAGAGAAACATCACCTGAGGCTACATTAGAGGAACCAGAGAAGCACATCAGAAAGATTACCTAAAACCAGATTAGAGGAGTGCAGGTCCTGCACACACCCTAGTCTTATCAGCAACCCTGCCCTTGAACATTTGCTATAAAACTCCTCATTAAATCCTCCTGGGTTGGGACACAATTTTGAAAGGCCTGAGCCTGCTGTGGCCCCCTTTGCCTGGCAAAGCAATAAAGTTATTCTTTTCTACTTCACCCAAAACTCTGTCTCCGAGATGCAACTCAGCACCAGTGCACAGAGGCTGAGCTTTTGGCATCTCTTACACACACACACACACCTTCCTTTACTTCAGTGTACTCTAGTTCCTTTACCTCCCTCATATCACAGAAGCAACCCTATCTCCCTTAATATAGCCCTACTGTATACTTTTCTCACTATTTTCCTCATAAGCTCCAAGTTAGTAAGGGAAAGGAACATTGAAGTCAACCAAGTAATTTTTTTGTTATGCAAGCCTGCAAGAACATAAGCTTTCATACGTAGCTTTCAGCTGGCATCTAAGCAAGTCATTATACCTTTCTTGTGCACTGTATGTTGTGACAGATGATATTAGTGTTCACCAAGATTTTGGGTTCTTCTCTACTTTCAAGCACATTCCCCTTCAAAGTTAGATATACAGATGTAATTTGTTTTGGTCAATGAACCATCATCAGAAGTGTCACTTCTGGGAAGAAGCATTTAAGAGTTAGTACACAATTCTCCATGCTCTTTCTTCCCAGATTCTAGAAATCATGAAAGCATGTGTTGATGAGGTCTGATGAGACTGAAGCAATCTAGCATACAGTGCCACTATATGGAGCACAGCTTCGTTTAGGAACTCACCTGAACCTGAAGCACTTTGAATGAGTGAGGAATATACTTTTGTTGTTAAACTGATAAAATTTTGGTGGTATTGTTACTCAGAATCTGGGTTCTCCCCTTGGTGGGTGTCAAACTAAAAGACACAACCAAACCAAAGATAGGGAGAAGGAAGGATTACTTGCAGCAAGTAAGGGGAATACCAGGGATATTTCCCAAATTAGTGTCTCCCCGAACAGTAAAATTGCAGAAGTTTTAAGCTAAGGATACATGCATATTCATGAAGGCACTTGGGTAGTAGATAGAGGCCAAGCTATAGTTGATTGAAGTCAGGAGGGTCAGAAAAGATCAGCATCATCCCTTAGGTTCTAGTTGATCTGGTGGTTGAGCACTTCAGGCTAATCTTTACCAATGAAACAGAGACAGGGAATCTTTATAACAGATATGTTATCTTTGCTATTATTACTTCTCTTGCCTGATAACAGTGTTTTGTTCCTGCATTCTTTTGTCCCCTTAAGATCATTAATTACTGAGATCTGTTCAAGGAGAAGCCTTGTGGCCAGGCTTAGATCACAAAATGGCTTAGGCCAAAAATGGCTTCTCTTATGTCAAGAAAGCCATGCCTGGTTCTTTTTCTCCAGGCACCCCCTACCCTATCTGGTTACAGTATTACTTCAGCATAACCCAGCTTATCCTGATTGATAAAGAAATTAGATACATAGAAAAAATAATGAAATCCTGCCATTTGCAATGATATGGATGAACTTATGCTAAGTGAAATAAGCCAGACACAGAATGACAAATACTGTGTGATCTCATTTATATGTGGAATCTATGGCCAAAATCATAGACTCTAAGAGGATAATGTTGGTTGCCAGAGGCTAGTGGGGAGGGTGAAATAGGGAGATATTGGTCAAAAGGTACAAAGTTTCAGTTGTACAAGATGAATAAGTTTTGGAGATCTAATGTACAGCATGGTAGCCATAGTTAATAATAATGTATAGTTGAAATATTCTAAGAGGGTATATCTTAAGTGCTCCCACCACAAAAATAAGAAGAAAGAAAGAAAATGTTAACTATGTGGGGTGAGAGATATGTTAATTACCTTGATTGTGGTGATTATTTCACAACATATACACCTATCAAAATCAAGCTGTATGCATTAAATATATACAAATTTTACTTGTCAGTTATACTTCAAGGAAACTGAAAAAAAAATTGGATACTTAGAAGTAGGATGTTATAAAAGCATAAACTAGGTGGCATTGACTCAATGGTTCAAAGGGATACAACCGGGAAACTACTATTACAGGCTGTAAAAATTGTTATCTAGATTATGGGAGTAGAACTCTTATGCTGTGATAATTGGCAAAGCAGATCATGTACCTAACTCACTTGCACCTCTAGAGAAGGATGTTGGAAAACTGGAAGAAGTTACAAGAAAGAGTTGAGCTCAGGAAAATTTGGTCATTTTTAAACCTGATATGAAAAGGATTAGAGAGTTCAGAAATTCAGATCGTTTTACAGTCAAATAAATAAAAGACAACTACTTCTCTATTTAAAATTCAAATTTAAAAAGATAAGATTGAGAAAACCTTTGAAGAATAACCATTCAGTAAATTCCTTCTGTAAAGTAAACTTCCTCAAGTCAAATCGATTATCAGTATGGGTACCCATTAAATCTCTTCAGTTGTATGAAACGACTCAGAATAAGGGTATGCTTTTTTTCACTAAAGCACTAGGCTCAAGGTTCCAGCCTTTAGGTCAAGATAGAGAATTAAGGGAAAAGAAAGCAAAGAAATATATGAGTTCTGTGAATTACATCTTGAAAATAACTGTGGCTTCTTAGAACATGTTGTTGACTGCAATCAAATGGTTGAGAATCACTGATATAAAGTGACAAATTCTATTTTTAAAAAATTTTTTATTGAGGTATAGTTGATTTATAATATTGTATTCATTTCAGGGGTACAACATGGTGATTCAGTATTTTTATAGATTATACTCCATTTAAAGTTATAAAATATTGGCTATATTCCCTGAGCTCTACAATACATACTTGTAGCTTATTTCGTTTATACATTGTAGCTTGTATCTCTTAATCCCCTACCCTTTTTTACACTCCCCCCTTCCTTTCCCCCACTGGTAACCACTAGTTTGTTCTCTATATCTGTGACTTTGTTTCTGTTTTGTTATATGCATTCATTTGTTTTAATTTTTAGATTCTATGTATATGTGCTTTCATACAATATTTGTCTTTCTCTGTCTGATTTATTTCACTAAGCATAATACCCTCCAGGTCCATCCATATTGTTCCAACTGGCAGAATTTCATTCCTTTTTATGGCTGAGTAATAATTCATTGTATATATATACCACATCTTTATCCATTCATCTGTTGATGGACATTTAGGTTGCTTACATTACCTTGGCTACTATATTGTAAATACAGTGCTGCTATGAACATTGGGGTGTGTGTATCTTTTCAAGTTAGTGTTTTTGTCTTCTTCAGATATATACCCAGGAGTGGAATTTCCATTTTAAGTTTTTTGAAGAACCTCCATATTGTTTTCCATACTGGCTACACCAATTTACATTCCCACCAACAGTTGTACCAGGGCTCCCTTTTCTCCACATTCTTACCAATATTTGAGATTTGTAGACTTTTTGATAACAGCCATTCTGACAGATGTGAGGTAATATCTCATTGTGGTTTTGATTTGCATTTTTCTGATGGTTAGCGATGCTGAGCATATTTCCATGTGCCTATTGACCATCTGTATATATTCTTCGGAACAATGTCTATTCAGGTCTTCTGCCCATTTTTTAATTGGGTTGTTTGTTTTTTTGATGTTGTGTTGTATGAGCTGTTTATATATTTTGTATATTAACCCCTTATCAGTCACATCATTTGTAAATATTTTCTACCATTCAGTAGGCTGTCTTTTCATTTTGTCAATGGTTTCCTTTGCTGTGCAAAAGCTTTTAAGTTTAATTAGGTCCCATTTGTTTATTTTTGTTTTTGTTTCCTTTGCCTTAAGAGACAGATCAAAAAAAATATTGTTACAGTTTATGTCAAAGAATGTTCTGCCTATGTTTTCTTCTAGGAGTTTTATGGTTTCTGGTCTCACATTTAGGTCTTTAATTCATTTTGAGTTTATTTTTGTATATGGTGTGAGAAAATATTCTAATTTCATTCTTTTACATGTAGCTGTAAAGTGACTAATTTTAGAGTTTTGTGGTCTTTTTCCTATTTGTTTTGTTGTATTGTGGTGCTACTATATATATATATATATATATATATATATTTTTTTTTTTTTTTTTTTTTTTTGCGGTATGCAGGCCTCTCACTGTTGTGGCCTCTCCTGTTGTGGAGCACAGGCTCCGGACGCGCAGGCTCAGCAGCCGTGGCTCATGGGCCCAGCCGCTCTGCGGCATGTGGGATCTTCCCGGACTGGGATACGAACCTGTGTCCCTTGCATTGGCAGGCGGACTCTCAACTGCTGCGCCACCAGGGAAGCCCCACAATATATTTTTTTAATACTTAAAATATTCTTAGTATTGGACTTCTAAGTTTGCTTCCTTTTTTCTTAGTATTTTAGACTTATTTTTGGTTTGATATTTTAACTTTTGTGTTTTGAAATAGCCATCATTTAAAAAGTGCTTACTGCTGTTTTCAGTTCTTAATGCTTTAGTGCTTTAGTATTTTTAAAGTTCTCTGAATTCTTTTTTTTTTTTTTTGCAGTACGCAGGCCTCTCACTGTTGTGGCCTCTCTCGTTGTGGAGAACGGGCTCCAGATGTGCAGGCTCAGTGGCCATGGCCCATGGGCCCAGCCGCTCTGTGACATGCGGGATCTTCCCGGACTGGGGCACGAACCCATGTCCCCTGCATCGGCAGGCGGACTCTCAACTACTGCACCACCAGGGAAGCTCTCTGAATTCTTTTAAGTTTTCATTAGTTGCTATATTCTAGATGTTGGAATTTTTTCAGGTTGATTTTATTGCATAAACTGGTATTATTTCCTGACCAAACCTCTGATAATATTGTTTTGAATCATTTAATAACTGTTTACAATGTTAAGCATTTTAAAACATAAGGTTTAGATCTTTTTAAACTACATGTTGCCATTAACTTCCATTGAGTATAGATACAGCTGAGTCAGAAAAAAAACAACTGAATATCTATCAAAACAATTATCATCTAACCACAAACAACCCAACTGTAATAAATGTATTAGTTCTATCATTCTTCATGAAACAGTAAAGAATTTCCTGCATTATTTTTTTTTAAAAATTGGATGGTTTAAATATGGTAAAATTTAATTCCCAGAAGAAGAAAGAAAACCAACAAACAAGACTACATTTCAACTAACAAACTTTACCCACCATGCTTACATATTTAGTTCTAAATATTGAGGGGATTTTGACAAAACTCTTTCATTTGAAAGCTAAAACTTTTCAAACAAAATGAAATGCTAAATTTAATTAACTAATAGATAATTTTCTCTCAACAGTGCAGAATATTCCTTTATCTGACTAACATTGATAAAAACAACATGATTCATATTAACGATATCAGTGGTACTAAAGGTTCAGATACTTTTATCTCTCTTGACACCCAGCCCCAGTCCCCCAGTAAAATATTTCAAGGAATTTTAAATGCAGAAAACTTATTTCTCCTGAGTGGACTAATAAGATGTATTTATAGTCTCAGGCTATCTGTCTTTCTATCTATCTATCATCAAAAAATATAGCAAAAAATCCTGTTCTAATAATCAGCCCAAGATCTATTTAGAAACTCAAGTGATAGGCCCAGAGGTTCAGAAAAACAAAACAAAAAAACACAATTAATCCTTATTTAGTGCTTATTGTGGCAGTTTAAAAATAAATGCCAATTTTTAAACACTCCTCCCATTTAGATTTAGGGCATAATTCCCCTTCCCTTGAATACTGAGGTGGCTTGACTAATAGAACTTGGCAGAGGTAAAATTCTGGGACTTTTGAGATTAGGCCATAAGATGTCTTGCAGCTTCCACCTAGGTCTCTGGGGGCATTTACTCTTGAAGTCTTGTGCTACCATGTAAGAGATCTGTTTATCTGTGGCTGCTTTACTGGAGAGATCATGTGAAAAAACCCTGGTACTAGAGGAGAGGCAGTCCCAGAAGAACTCAATCTTCTAAACATTATTGCCAAGGCACCAGGCAAGTGCATGAATCTTAGACCCTCTAGGCCTTCCCAGCCATCAGCTGAATGCCACAGAGTGACCCAAGTTGACATCATGTGGAGCAGATGAATCACTCAGCCAAGTATTGCTGGAATTCCTAATACACACAAAAGAAATGAGCTATAACAAAGGATTATTCTTTTTAGCCACCAAGTTTTGAGGTAGTTTGCATCAGAAACTGTGCAGAGCCTGATTTATAGCACTTGCAAGCTAACTAGCTGACTTGGGTCAGAGACAAAGGGCCTTATTACTTATTCACAGCAAAAGGAGTCATGAGAGCTTCATGTTGGTTTGTATGGTACCCTTATGCTATCCATGTCCCACTGGGGCAACCCAAAGGGCCCATGATGGATGCCTATACATGCAGTGGGTTATGTTACAGGAGAGTAACATTAAGCTTAGATAATGCAACACTTTTATAGAAAGCAGAAGCAAACCTGCTCTTTGTCTGGAAGGAGATATTACCACACCCTTCAGAGGTTGTTTCTGCAAATACAACCTTGAGAAACTGTCCAGGTAAAAAGTGATCAGGACCTTGCATTTTCAGCATATACCCAATGAGAATGTGCAGAGATGCTTAGGAGCCATGGTGGATTTTTTCTCCCAGCACAGTGTTACACAACAACATACTTCATTTCCTATAGGACATTTATCACTATATAACGAGAGCATACCCTGGTCCCTGGGTACTGAGAAATAAAAATTACAGTTGTTTTTGTGGAATCTCATGGGTAAAAGAAATACAGTATGATAGAGATTTGCAATCTCTTTGCAAAATTTCTGCTCTCGAGTTTACAAACAAAACACCTCTCTTTCAGAGTGGTCTTCATTTTCAATTCCCCTTTCCTCCCATTAACACTTAATTCTAAAAAGCAGGACTTTTTAATATTGTGTCTTAGTTTCATGATGGGATTAATGGAGTATGTGAATATCCTCAAATTGTGTAAAAAGTGTTATATATGTCCATTTATACACATCATTCTCTAGAGAGATGAGACATAGCTATTGTCAGATTTTCAAAGAAATACGTGACTTAAGCAAGGTTAAGAATAGTGAAGATATGGGGGAAATTCACTATATTTACATTAACCAACTTAGAGGTTTACCTTTTAAGCCCTAAAAATGCTTCACCAGCCATCATTGGCAAGCTAATCTTTAACCACTGACTATTTGTAAATTGCTTGGTGTTGTACTGTGTGAGACAGTAACTTTGGTGACTCTGGAAAATTACTTTCCCATGGTTCAGGGTGTGTTATGTGGAAATTTTATTGGCAGAATTGGAGTAGGTACATTAGGACTGTGAAGAATCTAACCTGCACAAATGACATTAATCCTTTTTCTGATGAGACTAAGCCAGCACAAGCACACAGATTACCTGGTTTAGATTTCTCAAATTATTGTTCCTCCATTAACTATAGAGTCTCCACAGAACTGGATAAAATAGGCTTTGGAACATAAACCTTATTCACAAGAAGTCAAAAATCCCAGAGTACATCTTGTTCCTTCTGACATTATACCTAATTAATAGCACTGAAGTTCACGACAGGAATAAAAACTCAGATGTCAGTATAAATCCCATGTTATCCTCCTCCCCTATGTAACGGGTATATCTATACAGCATAAATCTCCTGTCAACATTTGTAGGTTTTATTGCCTCCTTAGTAAATGAAAGAGTATACTATATATTTAAAAGCCATTATATTTTGATTATGCTAATTCCAGATAGATTAAAACTAATTACATTTTTAAAAACTTAGTTGAGATATTCAGGGGCTGTTTTGGGGACAAAATTCATTTCTTAGTTTTCAAAGTCTTCTGTTAAACTGAACTCATTTATTTTATTTCAAATTTAAAGCAAGTCATTTTGGTTACAGCAGAAATTCAAAGCAGCTTAATTCATTAAATTAAAATATAGCACTAGTTAAATGACTCCAAACAATTATTTTTTTAAAGATACAATTAATTTTGATGATAGCCATTCTGCCAGGTATGAGGTTGTATCTCATTGTGGTTTTGATTTGCATTTTTCTGATGATTAACCATGTTGAGCATCTTTTCATGTGCCTGTTGGTTATCTGTATTTCCTCTTTGGAAAAATGTCTACACAGGTCTTCTGCCCTTTGTTAAAATCTGGTTGTTTGTTTTTTTTGATGTTGAGTTGTATGAGCTATTTATATGTGTTGGATATTAACCCCTTATCAGTCATAACATTTGCAAATATTTTCTCCCATTCAGTAAGTTGACTTTTCCTTTTGTCAATGGTTTCCTTTGCTGTGCAAAAGCTTTTAAGTTTAATTAGGTCTCATTTGTTTATTTTTGCTTTTATTTCATATGCTTTAGAAGACGGATCCAAAAAAATAATACTACGATTTATGTCAGAGTGTTCTGCCTAGGTTTTCCTCTGGGAGTTTTATAGTATATGGTCTTACATTTAGGTCTTTAATCCATTTTGAGTTTATTTTTGTATATGGTGTTAGAGAATGTTCTAATTTCATTCTTTTACATGTAGCTGTCCAGTTTTCCCAGTACCACCTACTGAAAAGACGCTTTTCTCTGTTGAATATTCTTGCCTCCTTTGTCAGAGATTAACTGACCATAAGTGCATGGATTTATTTCTGGGCACTCTATTCTGTTCCATTGATCCATATATCATTATCAAAAAAGTAAAAAGATATCCACACAGTAGGAAAAAATTTTGTTGTTTTGTTAAGGGACTAGTATCCTGAATTTATAAAGAACTCATAACTTATACCAAAATGATAAACAACCCAATAAATAAATGTACAAAGGACTTGAATAGATATTTTTCCAAGAAGACATACAGATTACCAGTAAGCACATGAAAAAAATGCTCAAGATCATTAGTCACCAAGAAAATGCAAATCAAACCCAAAAAAGGTACTACTTTATACCCAGTTGAATGACTATAATAATCATAAAAAAAGAAAAATAACAAGTGTTGGCACAGATGTGGAGAAATTGGTACCCTTGTAAATTCCTAGTAAGAATGCAAAACGGTTCACCTGATACAAAAACATGTTTGGTGGTTCCTCAAAAAGTTAAACATAAAATTACCATCTGACCTTGAAATTCCAATTCTAGGTATATATCCAAAAGAACTGAAAACAGGTATTCAATCAAATATGTGTACATGAATGTTCATAGTAGCATTATTCACAATAGCCAAATGTTGTAATTGCTCAAGGGTCCATCAAGGAATGAATGGATACACCAATTGTATATAGATACTATGGAATATTATTCAGCCATAAAATATGAATGAAGTACTGATACACAGTACAACATAGATGAACCACCAAACCGTTATGCTAAGAGTAAGAAGCCAGATACACTATGTCACATATTGTATGATCCCATTTATATAGATATCCAGATTAGACAAATCCATATATATCCAGATTTGTGGTTGCCAGAGACCGCAAGGAAGGGGAATGGGGAGAAAGTATTTAATGGCTAAGGAATTTTACTTAGAAGTGATAAAATAGATGTGGTGGTTGTATAAAATGCCACTGAATTTTTCACTTTAAAATGGTTATTTTTATGTTATGTGAATTTTACTTCAATAAATTATTTAAAAAATAATGGTCCAAAATATTTTTTTCAAATTTGATACAAAACATGCAGAAACCTTAGGGAACCCTTACAAGAATAAATAGAATGAAAACTACCATATGTAAACCAAAGTGAAACTGTTAAAATCCAAAGGTAAATATAAAACCTTGAAAGCAGTCAGAGGAAAAAATTCATTTTGTGTACAGTGGAAAAACAATAAAAAGCACAGCTGACATCACCAGAAGTAATGGAAGTCAAGAAAAAAAAGAGAAAACATCTTTGGATTGATGAAACATCAACAAAACTTTAAGCATTCCATAAGCAGTAAAAATATTCTTCAGAAATATAGGTGAAAGAAAGAACATTTCAGATAAATTGAGAGAATTTTCTACCAGCATCTGACACTGTAATACTAAATGATAGTCATAAGATTAAAGGGAATGATGCCTGATGGAAACTGAAATTCAACCAGGAAAAAATAGCAATGTGTAATGAAAGACTACTTGTTTTTTATTTTTTGTAATGTAATCTCCTTAAAATACATTTGACTTAAAAAAAATCAATGACGTAGAAAGACATTTGTAACACAGAAGTAAACAATAGCATGAAATATGGATGGTGAATCAGTTATTATTTTCCTGAAGTGGGAAATGGAGCATCAGAAGTTGACATGAGAAGTAGGAAGTATAAAGTGCAAAGTACAAAGTATGAAGTAGGACATATGAACAGTCCTGAGAGAAGTTTGAAGTGTTAAGTGGTATAATATTGAATTGGTGTTTTTACTATTATTCTTAGAGCTGTATAGGTACATTTTATAAATGTTTGTATGTATGATTCATAATTGAAAAAATGTCTAGCCTAGCTTAAAACTTCAGTCTCATTACAAGCTCCAGTAAAGTCTCTGCATATAGCTTCAAGGCCAGGAATTGAGAAGAGAGCAAACTTTGCTAATAACCTACATCCTCTTTCTTAGTTCTTGATTCTCCTATGCTATCGGTTACAAGGAGAAAAGGTGCGGAAAAATAGAAAGTATCTCTTTAATTAACTGATAGCATTTTGAAGACTTCTTGGTTACTGTTGCTGATTTTCTGGCTGACAAACAGTTTCTCTGCCCTCTGTGTGACAGGCACCCAAATGCTGACTTTTCCATTGTGTGCACATATGAGTATTTTTGAGGACACCTAGGACTTTCCCACAGCACAATTCCCATCCTTTTCATCCCCTTCCAAATTCTTCAGCCAGTAGTCCACTCAGAGAACACATAACCAGCTACTTCCCTCAGTAACCACTTAAATTGTAGATACTCAGGTGTTGTTCCTTTGTTGAGCTGTAGAAGTATAGGCAGCTCCACTGGCATCTCTTCTTTAAGTCCTTCCTTCTTTCCACAAGTCTCTCTCTCTCTTTTTATTTTTGTTTGTTTATTTGTTTTCTGATCAAGTTGGTATAAGGGACATAAGAGCAAGCCTGCTGTCAAAGCAAGTATCTAGCCAGGGGATAAAATGCCTCTCTATTCTTCTGGCATGCACCCCAAATTTTATGAATGATTTTCCTAGGAATGCCACAGAATTTAATTTCAAGAAGAAAATAGCATCCCTTCCCCACTATCATAAGGAGGCAGAGGAATAACTTGGATAGCATCTACGTTCCCTGGTACTCGCCTTATATACTGGGGTGTAGTAAGGTGGTGGTTGATTATAGCATGGGTAAGTTAGAATACCTGCAATGTGACATCTGGACCCAATTTTGGGCAGCTTGATGGAGGCTCTTTTTAGAAAAAGATAGTATCTTATTTTTTTAAGCATTTTTAGTGACTTCTAGTGGACAACCCCAGGGCAATAAGAAAAGTCCTGTTATATTAGACTCCCACATTTATTGTGTGTCCTCTGGCAAGTCTCCTATATCCGCCCAACCTTACTTTTTGTACCATTACATTGAAAAGAATAATGTACCTACCCTTTCAGAGTTTTTTTTTAATTAAATAAGTATGGATGTAAAGGGCTTATATAGACTAAATGCTCAAGAAAATTTAAGAGAGTACTTTTAAATGTTTATTTGGGGAAAACCCCTAATTTCAGTAGAAATTAAACAAATACGATGATTGTAACATTTCACGACTTTTGGGAAAAAGATCCTTTACAGAATGTAAACTTTATTACATATGCTAAAGTCAAAATAAATTATATCATTAGTAAGAATAATATATGAATCAATGCATTGGTCATAGAACTATAATTATCTTTCAGTGAAACACAGTTCCTTAATTTTAACTTTGGTTTTAAATTTGGTTATTCTGTGCATTTGATTAAAAAAGAGATTATTCTTTGTTCAATTTTTAAACCTAAGTACTTCCATTCCTTTGCATTTTTGTCTTCTTCAAATCAGCAAGCTACTTATACTGGACTTTTCACTTTGGAATTAGGCACTGAGATGATTCATTATGATATATATTTGATACAAAAGTAGGCATCATAGGCTATTTTTGATGATAGTATGTTTCATAATTGGGAATTAGTTAGAGACTTGTGAAAATTAAAGGAGCTTATTCCTATAAAGCACTTAGCAAGGTGCCTGTCATACAGTGAAGTCTCCATAAATGCCGGCTACTATTATAATGATTATGAAGCTTTCTACACAGGCTTTTAACTATTATCATCATGCCAAATTAACCTATAATAATAGAATGCTAAAAGGAGAAAAGTAGAGTTGCACAATGATAATTGAAAACTATATTTATTCACATGACTTCTCATTTTTAAAAGCACATTTTTCATGTTATTAAAATAATGTTGAATAGGGGAGATGGAAAATACAGTAATTCTTATCCAGATGACTGTCTGGAAACATTAGTTTCATAGCTTATCAGATATCAAAGGGCATTGATAAACCTTTATTTTATGGCATGGTGATAATTTATTTTAAAGTTTGCTAAATTGAGGAAATATGAAAATGATGGACATGTGCCATAAAAGTTTAAAATAAAAAATGTATATTTGCCTTTTTTTACATAGAGCCTTTGCTTAGAGTATACAAAATCAATAGTTTGAGTTCAGCATTATCTTTCTGATATAAACTATATCAGATAGTTCATTTTTTATAATTTGTTTGTGTTTCCTTAAAGTGGATAGGAAACTTGAAGAAAATGGGCAAGAAATCTGAGTTTAGAAATCTGAAAATATTAATTTTCCCTATATTTGCAGTCTCATCCACACCAAATTCATGAGCAATGTTTAGAGAAACACTTTTAATAATATTTTCCAAAGCAGTGAAGTTACTTTTCATAGAAAAAACAACCTTCTTTTTACATTTATATTTCATCACTTTACATAGTATTTCCTTAAATTACTTAATATATTAACATGTACAAGTGGCATAAATAAGTTTTGGAACAAACTCAGCAGATTCTTGGTAAGCATAGAATTTGAATAGTGGAAGGACAAGCATGTGAAGGTACTAAAAATGCAGTCAACTAGCAGTGAGCATTTAACCTGCCCTGGGCATCAATTAGAATGCTTTATAGAGGAAAGCAAGTCATTTTGACAAGTCAATTAGTTAACTGGTAGTCTGGCAAGGGTGCTTCTTTGTTTTGTATTCTAATAAGATGACATTTTAAACTGCTATAACTGAGACAACTGATCCATTTAATCACCATTTCTAGGTAGTATAGATTTTTATCAGTGAGTTTAGAATTATACAATTTATTTTCATTTTGGGGGGAATTAAAAAAATAACTAAATCCCTTCGAATTAAATAAATGTGAGTTCCAAAGAACCACTCAGATATTATTTTCCTTAACCTTTTGTTAAAGATTCCCCCCAAAAGATAAGTAATTTAAAATGTCCTTAGGACATAATTTCAAACTATTAAAATCATAGATTTGTTCCTCAGAATGTGTTACGTATTTGGGAGATGGGCATGGTCAGGAGCATTGTCCCTTGGTGTCTTCCAGCAGCATTATCTAACCCTAAATGTATATGAAGCCCTTCCTCATATACTGTGATTCAGAACTCCAGATGTCCGAGTTCCATCAAAGAAGAAATATGCATTTATTTTTCTCATTCTCCTTTTGTTTTGGGGTGATTTTCAAGATGGTTAAACTAGAAAATTCCATTTTTACTCCACCATTTTTTAAAACCAGATTTCTCAATCAAATCTTTGCAAGAAGAGTTAAATTTAGAGAAATTTCCTTCTCACACACGAAGCTTTCATACTTTTTTTGGAAATTAAATTTTCATACTTGATGCACATTATTTCAAAGGTCACTGGCATAATGATTTATTTAAGTATCCCAAGCCTCCAGTAAATAGCAAGGTATGAGAATAACTACTTCTTGGTTAAAATACAAATGATAGAGACTACCTTAGTATTTTGTTTTGTTTTGGAATAACATGATTTATAACTCTGTTTTTATTACAAATTTCCACATTTTCTTTTGGTGTTATTTTTCTTAATTCTGAAAACTTCTTTCATAATTTCTATAGCAATGCAAGTCTGTTAGTGACAAATTCTTTAACTTTTCTTTGATCTAAAAATGTGTTTTGCCTTTATTAATGAAGGCTGGATATCAGATTTTTTTTCAGCACTTAAAAATGTTTTTCTAATACCTACTGACCTCCATTGTTGCCTTTATAACATTGCTGTTCATTAAATAATTTTCTCCTGATTTAATGCATTATTTTTTCATGTTTTTGTATTTTCTCTTTTTCTTTGGTCTTAAGCAGCTCAACTATGATATGTCTAGCTGTGGCTTTTCTTGTATTTATCTTGTTTGGGCTTCAGTGAATTACATGAATCTGTAAATTTATATATTTGGCCACATCCGTGATTTTGTTTGCCATTATTTATTCAAATATTTTTTTCTCCTCTATTCTCTTTTGTCTTTTTTTGGAACTCAAATTATGCAATGTTAGATATCTGCTAATTAAAAAAAGTTTTTTTCTTTTTTCAGATAGGATTTCTATTGATCTATCTTCAAATTTCCTGACTTTTCCCCCCCATTCTGCTGTTAAGCTTATTCAGTCATTTATTTTATTTTAAAATATTGCATTTTTAACACTAGAAATTCCCTTTTATTAATTTTTATAAATTTTATTTTCCTGTGAGATTTCTTTTCATTCAAAACAGACATATTTTCTTTACATCCCTGATCATAGTTACAAAACCTGTGTTATAAAATCTTGGTATTTAAAGTAATAAAACAGTTATAAAATCTTGAGGTTGTTTTCAATTGATTTTCTTTTCTTTTAAAACCTGTCATTTTCTCAATTTTTCATATTTTGGAATGTACATTGAAGCTGTAAATCTTATCTTGTGGAGACTCTGTATTTCATTTCAAAAATTGTTTTCTAACGAGTATTATTATTTTTTAAAAACAGATAGTTAATGTGTTTGAACTCATAGCGCGAACAATGTCTCCACTGTGGTGGATGAGAGCTCAGATAGCAATTCAGCTCTTTTCCCTTAGCTTGCCTCTTCACAGTCTGTCTCACTTATGTTTAGTTTAGGGGTCAGCCAGAAACTTGGTCAGAGACTATTCATAGTATCTGGGCATCTCCTTCCCCAGCTCTGTTCTTTCTGCCAGTTTTCTCCTGACTTTTCAGTGGCAGTGGTTGCCCAGAACTCTTTCCTCTGGTTTTTCAAGCCAGTTAGACTATAGACTTTCTGTCAGAGTATTATCCACAAAGCTGGCACAGTCTAAGGCATGCCCTCAGGTTAAAAGTCATTAAAAGAAAATGGACTCTTACCTGGACCTTAACTTTCTTTCAACTGTGAAATCTATTGTGGATGCTACTTGTGTTTGGTCAGAATCCAATGCCTTAAATATTAAAAAAATATATTTTGTCCAGAGTAGTGATAACTATACAATGGTTGCTCTGATAAGGGATATTTGACCATTACTGCAAGCTGAACCCATCCTCCCTTATATGTATCCATATGTCTGCACATGAGAAGACAAAATAGTCCCATAAATAGTCAAGAATACCAAGTTGAGTTGCTCTGTAGGTTTGGCTTCTGAAGAAAAATAGAGGAGGTAGTTTGATTAAAATAGTTGCTTGCGATTTATCTCCAGGTAGAAAATTAAGGAAAGAGAGAATCATATGATGTCTTCAAAATAAATGAGAGAAAGCAAACTATATTTGTAGAAAAAGAGGTGTGAAAACAGATATGATAATTTTCTAGATTAGTAACAACATATTGCCAAATATGTTTTTTTAACATCTTTATTGGAGTATAATTGCTTTACAATGTTGTGTTAATTTCTGCTGTATAACAAAGTGAATCAGCTATATGTATACATATATCCCCATGTACCCTCCCTCTTGCATCACCTTCCCACCCTCCTTATCTCACCCTTCTAGGTGGTCATAAAGCACT
This sequence comes from Orcinus orca, assembly GCF_937001465.1. Classification (NCBI taxonomy): domain Eukaryota; kingdom Metazoa; phylum Chordata; class Mammalia; order Artiodactyla; family Delphinidae; genus Orcinus; species Orcinus orca. Next base: position 99,429,223 of record NC_064580.1, on the reverse strand, counting down.
GAGTTGATCTTCCTGTGCTATGCAGCTTCTTCCCACTAGCTAGCTATTTTACATTTGGTAGTGTATATATGTCAATGCCACTCTGTCACTTCGTCTCAGCTTATCCTTCCCATTCCCCATGTCCACAAGTCCATTTTCTACATCTGAGTCTTTATTCCTGTCCTGCCCCTAGGTTCATCAGAACCATTTTTTTAAGGTTCCATATATATGTGTTAGCATACAGTATTTGTTTTTCTCTTTCTGACTTACTTCACTTTGTATGACACCATCCACCTCACTACAAATAACTCAATTTCATTTCTTTTTATGGCTGAGTAATATTCCATTGTATATATGTGTCACATCTTCTTTATCCATTCATCTGTCAATGGACACTTAGGTTGCTTCCATGTCTTGGCTATTGTAAATAGTGCTACAATGAAAATTGTGGTACATGTCTCTCTTTGAATTATGGTTTTCTCAAGGTATATGCATAGTAGTAGGATTACTGGGTCATATGGTAGTTCTAGTTTTAGTTTTTTAAGGAATCTCCATACTGTTCTCCATAGTGGCTGAATCAACTTCAAGAGGGTTCCCTTTTCTCCAAACCCTCTCCAGCATTTATTGTTTGTAGATTTTTTTGATGATGGCCATTCTGACCAGTGTGAGGTGATAGATACCTCATTGTAGTTTTGACTTGCATTTCTATAACGATTAGCGATGTTGAGCATCCTTTCATGTGTTTGTTGGCAATCTGTATATCTTCTTTGGAGAAATGTCTATTTAGGTCTTCTGCCCATTTTTGGATTGGGTTGTTTGTTATTTTGATATTGAGATGCATGAGCTGCTTGTATATTTTGGAGATTAATCCCTTGTCCGTTGCTTCATTTGCAAGTGCTTTCTTCCATTCTGAGAGTTGTCTTTTTGTCTTGTTTATGGTTTCCTTTGCTGTGCAAAGCTTTATTTCATTAGGTCCCATTTGTTTATTTTTGTTTTTATTTCCATTTCTCTAGGAGATGGGTGAAAAACAGATCTTGTTGTGATTTATGTCATAGAGTGTTCTGCCTATGTTTTCCCCTAAGAGTTTTATGGTGTCTGGGCTTACATTTAGATCTTTAATCCATTTTGAGTTTATTTTTGTGTATGGTGCTAGGGAGTGCTCTAATTTCATTCTTTTCCATGTAGCTGTTCAGTTTTTCCACCACCACTTCTTGAAGAGGTTGTCTTTTCTCTATTGTATATTCTTGCCTCCTTTATCAAAGATAAGGTGACCATATGTACATGGGTTTATCTCTGGGCTTTCTATCCTGTTCCATTGATCTATATTTCTGTTTTTGTGCCAGTACCATACTGTCTTGATTACCGTAGCTTTGTAATATAGTCTGAAGACTGGGAGCCTGATTCCTCCAGCTATGTTTTTCTTTCTCAAGATTGCTTTGGCTATTCCAGGTGGTTTGTGTTTCCATACAAATTGTGGAATTTTTTGTTCTCATTCTGTGAAAAATGCCATTGGTAATTTGATAGGGATTGCATTGAATCTGTAGATTGCTTTGGGTAGTATAGTTATTTTCACAATGTTGATTCTTCCAGTCCAGGAGCATGGTATATCTCTCCATCTGTTTGTGTTGTCTTTAATTTCTTTCATCAGTGTCTTATAGTTTTCTACATACAGGTCTTTTGTCTCCTTAGGTAGGTTTATTCCTAGGTATTTTATTCTTTTTGTTGCAATGACATATGGGAGTTTCCTTAATTTCTCTTTCAGATTTTTCATCATTAGTGTTTAGGAATGCAAGAGATTTCTGTGCATTAATTTTGTATCCTGCTACTTTACCAAATTCATTGATTAGCTCTAGTAGTTTCCTGGTAGCATCTTTAGGATTCTCTCTATATAGTATCATGTCATTGGCAAACAGTGACAGTTTTTTATCTTCTTTTCCAATTTGGATCCCTTTTATTTCTTTTTTTTCTCTGATTGCCATGGCTAAAACTTCCAAAACTATGTTGAATAATAGTCGTGAGAGTGGACAACCTTGTCGTGTTCTTCATGTTAGAGGAAATAGTTTCAGTTGTTCATCATTGAGAACAATGTTGGCTGTGAGTTTGTCATATATGGTTTTTATTATGTTGAGGTAGGTTCCCTCTATGCCTACTTTCTAGAGAGTTTTTATCATAAATGTGTGTTGATTTCTGTCAAAAACTTTTTCTGCATCTATTAAGGTTATCATATGGTTTTATCCTTCAGTTTGTTAATATGGTATATCACATTGATTGATTGGCATATATTGAAGAATCCTTGCATTCCTGGGATAAACCCCAGTTGATCACAGTGTATGATCCTTTTAATGTGCTGTTGGATTCTGTTTGCCAGTATACTGTTGAGGATTTTTGCATATGTGTTCATCAGTGATATTGGCCTGTACTTTTCTTTTTTTGTGACCTCTTTGTCTGGTTTTGGTACCAGGGTGATGGTGGCCTTGTAGAATGAGTTTAGGAGTGTTCCTCCCTCTGCTATATTTTGGAAGAGTTTGAGAAGGATAGGTGTTAGCTCTTCTCTAAATGTTTGACAGAATTCACCTGTGAAGCCATTTGTTTCTGGGCTTTTGTTTGTTGGAAGATTTTTAATCACAGTTTCAATTTCAGGGCTTATGATTGGTCTGTTTATGTTTTCTATTTCTTCCTGGTTCATTCTTAGAAAGTTGTGGTTTTCTAAGAATTTGCCCATTTCTTCCAGGTTGACCATTTTATTGGCATAGCGTTGCTTGTAGTAATCTCTCATGACCCTTTGTATTTCTGTAGTATCAGTTGTTACTTCTCCTTTTTCATTTCTAATTCTGTTGATTTGAGTCTTCTCCCTTTTTTTCTTGATGAGTCTGGCTAATGGTTTATCAATTTTCTTTATCTTCTCAAAGAACCAGCTTTTAGTTTTATTGATTTTTGCTATTGTTTTCTTCATTTCTTTTTCATTTATTTCTGATCTGATCTTTATGATTTATTTCCTTCTGCTAACTTTGGGGTTTTTTTTTGTTCTTCTTTCTCTAATTGCTTTAGGTGTAAGGTTAGGTTGTTTACTGGAAACACAAGCTTTAAATGACACATTAGACAAGATGGACTTAAATTGATATTTATAGGACATTCCATCCAAAAACAACAGAATACACTTTCTTCTCAAGTGCTTATGGAACATTCTCCAAAATAGATCATATCTTGGGTCACAAATCAAGCCTTGGTAAATTTAAGAAAATTGAAATCTTATCAAGTATCTTTTCCGACTACTACGCTATGAAGCTAAATATCAGTTACAGGGGAAAAAACTTAAAAAATACAAACTCATGGAGGCTAAACTATACGTTACTAAATAACGAAGATATCACTGAAGAAATCAAAGAGGAAAACAAAAAAATCTAGAAACATATTTCAAAGAAAACACGACCTCCAAAAACCTATGGGATGCAGCAAAAGCAGTCCTAAGAGGGAAGTTTATAGCAATACAATCCTACCTCAAGAAACAAGAAAAATCTCAAATAAACAGCCAGATATGTTTTGATATCCATGGACAATTCCAAAGGCATATAATTTAGTGAACAACTGTTAAATTATACATATATATGTACATATCTGTATGTATGTATGGGGGGAAGGGAAGGAGGGAGGGAGGGAGGGAGGGAGGGAGAGAGAGAGAGAGATGATAAGGCACATATTCTTCACAACCCCAATTTAATTTAAAATGCATAGAAAACTCTAATCACAAGTTACCTGCTTCTAATCTTTGAGAATATCCTACCACATCTTGATTTAGAGAAACATATACTTCAGCCTTAAAAAGTAAAAATTTTTAAAATGAACTTTGCTCTATATGGATCACTAGGTAAGTAAAAGACATAATTTAGCAAATGATAGAAATTATTACTTAATGTATTATTATGGTTAAGTTATGTGCTATAAATGAAGAACCACACATGAAATAGTATAAATTTTCTTCAAAATGCTAGTGGTAATGACAATCATAAAGGTATAAATAGATACTACTTCCTCCTCTACCAATAAATCACTAATGGTTGCTGTAAAGGACTAGCTTTAGTTTTCTTTAATATTAAAAGTTTTTCTTAAACATTGATTCCTAAATGCAAGGGGTTATTTCATGTGGTTAATGTGAGCAGAGGTACAAGAGTAGGCTCTAAATGTGTTTCTTTGATTACTGGAAAATTTAGAAAAATTACAGGAACAAGTAATAGCTTTTTCTCCTACACTTTAATGTAATTATTTATGAGTATTGTCCCTATCAAGCTAGCTAATGGTGCTCCATAATAATCAGCAAACCCATTTTTGCCAATTATCCAGGTTCAAAATTGGAGTCATTTGTGACTCTTCATTCATTTTCACAATCAATTCTGTCACAGAGTCCCATTTTTACTTACCTTGTAATTACCTCCATATCTGTTCTTCCCTTTTGATTATTATTGAAATTGACCTATCTCTGATGGTTAATGTAATGAAATTGACCTAGCTCTGATGGTTAATAGTACCACAGATTTATCACACCTTCCCTTGTTATCACTATCCTCACATCCAGTCTATCTTGTACACTGCTATGACTAATATTAACCCTACATATTGCTAATAATATAAATATTGCTAATAGTCCAAAAATATTGTTTTTTAATGTTAATAGCTTAGTAATTAATACTTGATAGTTCATCATTCTACAAAGAGTTTAAACTCCTTAACTAGGGATAAAACATCTTTCCAGTTTGAACCATCTGTTTCACCAGTTTAGTCTGCTTATTACTCCCTCCAAGCATGGCAGGAGTTACATGTTGCTGTAGGATAGGGGCAGTATAGTTCTTTTCTAAATTTGAATGTTTTAAGACTCTATCTTGGGGTTTCTCATAATTCAGTGTAGTAAAGTATCACCTGTTATATTCCTAACTTTCATCAACAGAGATTCTGATTCAGTAGGTCTATAGTTGGGACCTGAGAATTTGCAGTTTTAGCAGCTACCTTAGTGGGTTCTGATAAAGATGTCCCATAGGCCATAAGGAACAATATTGTTCTGTCCATTTATTAACCGTGCTTATCCTCCAAAGATATATATTCTATTTTTTAACATAAAGCCTTCAGGATTACTCTTGTCAAGTGAACATCTCTCTGTAACATTCATTCATTCAGCTCTCAGAGAAGACTACTATCAAATAGCCATTCCACTCCTTTCTATTCAGTTACCCTCCATAGCACTTAACACTGCTTGTTATTACAGTATATCTATTTATATAGTTTCTTATTGTTTTCCCCACTTGAAAATCAGCTTCATGAAGGTAGAGACATTGTGTTCACTCCTATAGTATCATCAGAGGCTAGAACAGCATAGTAGGTTCTCATTGTACCTAAATATTGCTGAACAAATAAATTTGACAGCATATAGGCCTTTTATTGTTAATTGTGTTTTCATGAATGTTCCTGATGATCCAACAATATAGTATGCTGTTTAGGGGAGGGCCTCTTTCATATGTCTTTATATTTTACTTTATAGCACCCACTACAGTGGTTTTCACAATAAACACATAGTACAGATTTGTGATATTTTTTGTTCTATTGACATGAGTCAGAAAATGACATTAACTGATAACTCATTTAAATTGTATTTTTTAAGTAACAATGTAGAAAGTGGAATAATATACAACCACCAAGATATCAATGTCCTAATCCCCAGAACCTGTTATTATGTTACTTTCCATGACAAAAATCACTTTATAGATGTGATTAAGGATAAGGACCTTGAGATGGAGAGATTAGTCTGTATTATATAGGTAGGTCCAATCTAATTGCATGAATCCTTAAAAGTAGAGAATAATTCCCAGTTGCAGAGAACTACAGACATGGTAGTGTGAGAAGGACTAAGCTTGCTGCTGCTGGCTTTGGAGATGGAGGAGGAGGGCCATGAGTCAAGGAATGTGGGTGGCTTCTAGAGGCTAAATAAAGCAAATAAATGGATCATTCCCTAGAGCATTCAGAAAGAAATGCAGCTCTGCTGATGTCTTGATTTTAGCCCAGGGAGATACAGGTTAGACTTAAGACATCAGTTGTTATCATCACTAAAGTTTCTTCTTGAGTGACCTAACACAGTTTTCCAGAGCACAACATATTCACTTCTATCTAAATTATTTTAGAAAAAAATACTTTTTGAATCTACATGTGATGCTGACATTAGAAGTATATTCTAAGTCATAAGTATGTATATTATTTATTTCTGTGATATAACCACTTATATATTTGCTTTTAAAGTAGTCTTTAAAAGGCTTGCTTAAAATGGCATCTAAGGGACATCCCTGGTGGTGCAGTGGTTAAGAATCTGCATGCCAATGCAGGGGACATGGGTTCGAGCCCTGGTCTGAGAAGATCCCACATGCTGTGGAGCAACTAAGCTCATGCACCACAACTACTGAGCCTGTGCTCTAGAGCCTGCAAGCCACAACTACTGAAGCCCACATGCTTAGAGCCTGTGCTCCACAATAAGAGAAGCCACCACAATGAGAAGCCCGTGCACCACAATGAAGAGTAACCCCTGCTTGCCACAACTAGAGAAAGCCCGTGCACAGTAATGAAGACCTGACACAGCCAAAAATAAATAAATACATTAAAAAATCAATAAATGAAATGGCATTTAAAATCTTCAATTGTGAGGTCATCTCCCCTCTTCATAGACAATCATCTAAAATTTAATATTATTTTTTTGTCTGCCTCTGATTCTCCCTCCCTCCCTGATTCTGACTGGTAATTTCTATTAACATCTAAAACTAGCATTAATTGTTATTATTAATAACTGATGTACCATACTCAAGTAGTTGTTCAAAATAAAGTGAGAAAGATCCTGTAATATGAGAGATAATTTATAAGGATCACTTCTATGAAAGAAAATTTTGGAGCTAAAGATTCAGATTATATTCAGGAAGATAAATAATTTCATTCCCTTTTTGCTTGGTTTTCTTCCCCGGGATTCCTTTTTATGTTAATACAGATATTTCAACAATATCCTTTTTAATATCATATTTATTGGTATATGATATTTTTCCAGTCCCCTATTAATGAACCTTTAAACTGATTCTAATTTCTAACAATGAAAAATGATGACACAATAAACATTACTTTGCATATATCGTTACATATTTGTATGAGTATTTCTACAGAAGAAATTCCTGATATAGAATTGCTATGTGAAAGGGAACAAGCATTACAAATTTGAAAATTATTGCCAAATTTACCTACAAATATATCAAGAAATTTATGTTGCCATGCATAATGGCATGAAAATGTGCTTCTTACTTCTCTGACAGTAGGGAGTGTAATTGACTTGTGGCCCAGGTGTAGCACTTTGAAATCCATCACTGTGCTTGTTATGATAAGAGGCCATTCTTTTTACCAGTTGCTCCCAGCCAGTAAATAATTGAGCACAACAGAGATACTAAGACAGGTCCATATCTGAGACATGCAGGACTGCTGTGATGGGGGACTTTGTCTCAAGGACTCCCCAGTGACCTTGCAGAAGTCTCTGACAACCACAGTGCAGTCTAGAATGATTTCACTCAACTTTTATTACTTCCTTCTTTACCATTCTCTTTTATTCAGAACACCACATGCATGCGTAAGACTGTGCCCATATCTAGGACTGTGCACATACTTAGGAAACATCTGAGAAGGCCCCAAGCTCTCACCTCCTATCAACCTTGAGGCTTTAAGCAAGCAGGAAGTGAAAGCTAAGATGGAGTTGTAAGTTGCCTGGCTAAATGTTTTAGACATGCTCTAACACACACAGAGCCCGTCTGAAAAGACTAGATTTATTGGTCTCAGGTAGCTAAGGAAATCTTTGTATCATCATTAGCTGCTCAATAGGCAACCTAAGCAGAGATGTCAGTGGTCACACACATGACAAAGAATACAGAATTTACTGAATTAGTTTAGAAATTCCAATTAAACAACAACAAGAAAAAATGACAAACCACTACACACTTACTAGAATGTCCAAACTCCAGAACACTGACAAAACCAAATGATGGCAAGGATATGGAGAAGAATCTGATTTGACAATTTCCCACATAATATTATCTAAAATGTCCAAGTTTCAATAAAAATTGCAACATTTGCAAAGAAATAAAAAAGTATGGCTGATACACAGGAAAAGAAGCAGTCAATAGGAATTGTCCCTGAGGAAGCTCCAACATTGGAATTACTAACCAAAACTTTGAAACTGCTACAGTAAGTCCCCTACATATGAATGAGTTCCATTCCCAGAGCACGTTCGTAAGTCTAATTTGTATGTAAGTCTAACAAAGTTAGCCTAGGTACCCAACTATCTCAATTGGCTATATAGTATGATACTGTAATAGGTTTATAATGATTTTCACACAAATAATACATAAAAAAACAAACACAAAAAATGAAGAAAACATTTTTAATCTTACAGTACAGTACCTTGAAAAGTACAGTAGTACAGTACAACAGCTGGCACACAGGGCTGGCATCGAGTGAACAGGCAAGAAGAGTTACTGACTGGAGGAGGGAGAAGAGGTGGGAGGTGGTAGAACTGAAAGATCATCAGCAATAGGAGACGCAGCACAAGCTGCAATGTCACTCACACCTGATGTGGATGGCACAGGTTCTGGTTCCTTTCTGGATTCAATTCTATCTACCCTCTTGAAAAAATGATCCAGTGACGTCTGGGTAATAGCTCTTTTTTTCTCATCATTGATGACATGGTAGCACTGGATTGCATTCTGAACACCTGCTGCAACCTTTGTGTACTGTTTTATGTTTGGGTCCTGTGCCTCAAAACCTAACCAGTACCTCCTCAAATAAAGAAAATCCCCTTGCCATTTCCTGTGTCATGAATCTCTTCAGTTCTTCAATTACTTCTTCTTCCTCTTGTCTCTCTTCATCCTTTCTCTGGGACTCCACTTCCATCAGGTCTTCATTAGTAAGCTCCTCATGTTGCACAGCAAGGAGTTCAATGTACGCCAGACACATGAACTAACTTAGGTGACTGAACATGCATTAATATACGATACTTGCTTTTCTCTTTCTGACTTACTTCACTCTGTATGACAGACTCCAGGTCCATCTACCTCACTACAAATAACTCAATTTCATTTCTTTTTATGGCTGAATAATATTCCACTGTATATATGTGCCACATCTTCTTTATCCATTCGTCTGTTGATGGACATTTAGATTGCTTCCATGTCTTGGCTATTGTAAATGATGCTGCTATGAACATTGGGGTGCATGTATTTACTTGAATTAAGTTTTCTCTGGATATATGCCTGGGAGTGGGATTGCAGTATCATATAGAGTTACTATATGATCTTTTACCTTTACTATACCAGATAAAGAAAGAAGAGCAAACTAAATCCAAAGCAAGATGAAGAAATAAATAATAATGATGAGAGTGGAAATAAATAAAATAAAGAATAGAAAAATGATAAAGAAACTCAACAAAAACAAAGTTGCTTTTCTTTAGAAGAAAATCAACAAAATTTACAAATATTTAGCTGGACAGACCAAGAGAAAAAGAGAGAAGACTCAAATTACTAAAATCAAGAATTAAAGAGGAGATACTACTACTGATTTTAGAGAAATAAAAAGGATTATAAGGGAATATTAAGAACAATTGTTTGCAAATGAAATAGATAACATAGACAAAATGGACAAATTCTGATAGTGACATAGACTATCAAAACTAACTCAAGAAGAAATAGAAAATCTGAATGTATCTATAACAAAGGACCTATAACAAAGTCCTATATAGGACCAGAGGGCTTTCTTGGTGAATTATACCAATCAGTCCTTTACTAACTTTCCACATAACAGAAGAGGAAAGAAAAATTTCAATTCATTCTAGGAGGTCAGTATTATCCTGATACAAAAATAAAGACAACAAAATAAGAGAAAATACAAATCAATTATCGCTTATGAATATAGAACTAAAATCTTCCACAAAATATTAGCAAATCAAATCCAACAGCATATGCAAAGGATCATATGGGAGTGAGGCCAGAAAACTGATAGAGTAGCAATTTCAAAACATCTATTCCTCCACAGAAAAATTGAAAAACAAGTTGGAACTCTCAGAACCATATGTTAGAATTCTGGAAAATGGTCAAAGGTTTATAGCAAACAAGTGAACGCTAAATCAAGAAAAAAGCAACTTAAAAATTGTAGGAAAGTTTTGAGGCATTTTTACTTGCCCCAGCCCCACCTTTCTCTGGGTTAGCAGTTTCAGGCCCTTATACCTGGTGTTGGAGGGAGCAGAGCTGAACTTACTTAAAAATTATAGTGTTTATCTGCCTGCGGCTACCTGAAAGACTGACACAAGGTACCATCTCTTTTGCGCCTAACTAAAAACTCACTCAGGGCAGAAAAATTGACAGACATTGCTCAAAAACATGGTGAACCTAAAGAAAAATCCACAGCTGAAGGAGGCCATAGATTATGGTTGAGTATACAGCATACACTAGATCACCTACAGCCTGGTTGGGAAAATCTGGGGAGAGAGTTGCTTTGGGAAATAAGGACATTCAAAAGCACCTGTGTACACTGGGGAATTTAGAAAGCCACACATGTCCCAAGACAAGATGTGTGCTCAGAAAAGAGGATGACATGATTTAGCTAAGTTTTCTGGCAGTATATATTAAAAAATCATGACATGTTTCTAATTTCCTTCTGCGCTTGCACCTGAAGTGACTTTAATGTTCATATATCTATGAACATTCTGTTTATAAAGACAGGCAACACATGTATTTCCTTAGAAGATACAAGCTTTCTCTACCTTTAACATCCTTATTTCTATCAATAGTCTATTCAAGGCAATCTAAGCTTTTTCTACCATATTTCTCAAATTTCTTCCAGCCTCTGCACATGACTTGATCCCAAAGCCACTTACATTTGTAGTATTTATTACAGCAGCATCCTATTTCCTGGTTCAAAAATCTGTATTAGTTTCCTATGGCTTATACAAAATATTACCACAAACTGGGTGAATTATTTAAGAATAAATACAAATTTATCCTTTCACAGTTCTGGGGGCCATAAATCCAAAATCAAGTTGTCAGCAGTGTCACGCTCTCTCTGGAGCATCTAGGGTAGAATCTCTCCCTTGCCTCTTCTGGCTTCCGGTGGCTGACAGTATTCCTTTGCTTGTGGCTGTATCACTCCAGTGGAATCTCAATCTACCTCTCTTTTATAAGGAAAGTGGTGATGGTATTCAGAGCCCATCTGGACAATGCAGGATAATTTCCTCATCTCAAGATTCCTAACTTAATCACATCTGCAAAGACTCTTTTTCTAAATAAGGTAATATTTATATTTTTCCAGGAATTAAAATCTGATATCTTTTGGGCCACCATTCAACCTACAGTAGTCTTTAAAAGAGGAATCAGCTTTAATTAAGGAGAAATTATAGGGCAAACCCTTGGCCCTATAATCACTTGACTTGTTCAGTTACTCTGCTGTAAATAGCTGTCTCTGAGTGGATAAGATGAAAGGTACAAATTATTTATAATACAGGGATATAAACAAAAAACCCATTTACTGACTATTGAAATTGAGCAAGAAATATAAAATAAGATTAATCTGGCCTCTTCTGTATTCTTAATTTATGTAACAAATTTCTCTTTACTGAATTGAATTGTTTACTAATTGAATGTTTTTGGCATTCAAAAAAGTTCTCTTACTGTCAAATTGTTTACTACAGTTCAAGTCTTTACCCATTTGAAATGTAAATATCTAAATTTTAATAAAACCAAGGCTAGTAAAAGATGTTTTAGATAATTTTGAAAAGCCAAAAAATATGGCCAATGTAAAAGACAGTGATAGTTCGTATATTGTCCCTATTGTTCATCATTTCAGATATATATAAACTTGGTCTGATTTTTCTCCTTTTCTTCTTTTCAACCTTAAACTGATTTTTTACTGTTTCATATACTGTAAAAGTTCAATATAACTTGTGACTGTTGAGTTATTTGTTAAAATTACTATATTACTGCTATGTATAACTGTTGGATATTATGCTTGGGTTACATTTTAAAAAGAGCTTATGACAGATTTTAAACCTAAAATAAGAAAGGGAGCTTTGTTAAATTTTGACAGATATAACCCAGAATTCAGGGATTTTCTGCTAGTACTAGGATGCTGGCGGTGTCTCAGGTCATTGCCATCATCTTACTGCTGAATAACAGGCACCAGAGCTTTACTCAGGGTCTATTTGATAGAAAGATATCACCACCCAGGAACCAGGAGAGCAAAAAGCATTGAAGAAAAGAGCAGGAAAGTATTGTGCAGGACTGGAAAAGGCTATGCAGGGCAGGGTAGTACACATTGGAAAATGTAAGGTGGGTTCAAGCCAAACAGAGTAAGGAAGGTTTGGGAAAGGCCAGGAGGGGTTGACCAAGTAAAGGTAAAATTTTGGTAAAGGTAAAATTCAGAAAAAGAAGGAAAATGTAGGGTACGGCAGAGATGCCTAGGACAAGGAAGAGCTGAGCAAGTTGGAACAATGCAGGGCAAAACAGGGCATGCCACTGTATGTCAGGGTGAGCAAGCATAATCTGTCAGGGTGAACTAGCATGACAGGTGGGGCACAGCAGAGAATTGATCAGGATATGACTGAAAAAGAAAAGCTGGGAGGAACAGAGTAGAAAACAGCACACTCTAAAGGTAAGTGTAAAGTGAGTTACAGTAGGGCACAATGACACCTGACAGAGACTGGAAAGTCTAAATAGGTACAGCAAGATGAGGCAGAGAAGGCTTGGGTAAGGTGAGATGGAGCAGGAAAGGGTAATAAATAAAAGTTAAGTCTGTAAAGAAATGTTGAGCCCATGATTAAACTAAGAGATGGTTCCCATTAATTCATTAATAAGAATTATGTGGAATATAGTTGTGATTGATGTGAGTTTTCAATATTGGTAGCATATATTAAGCAGGTCTCAATATTGACTATCCCAAATTCTAAGGGTCCTACATCAAGGTGCTCAGCAACACACGTTACCAATCACAGAATTTTGTTCTGCCATTGATCCTTAAGCCTATAGAGTTTTCTTTAAGAGTATGCTATAAATAAATCAATGCCTATTTTCATATCTAATTTCCACATATTCATAATTTAATAGTGTTTCTCAACTTGAGTGTTAAAAATCACATGTGGAATTTGTGGAAATGTATATTTTAAGGTCTCTCCTATAATAACAGAAGTGATAAGTTTGGTGCTATATTATTTTCACCAGATTGTTACAATCAGAAAAAATGAAAATCATATTGTTGTGCTGTTAATACCACATCTGTCATGAGCTTAATCTGTTCCATAGGGAAGAATGTTCAGAGTCTTCTCTGAGATAGAAGGAGATAGGTGGGAGAAGGGGATGTATTTAGTGGTTTCCACTCCCTCTTTCCAATTAGCAGATACAGTTTCCGCTTTTTTAATGTGCCTAGCATTTGAGTGTACAACTTAGTATAAACCATAAATGTAGACTACTGCCTTGGTTAAGGACTAGATCATCTCATCCTTGTATTATTGCAAAGGTATTCTAAGTGGTCTTCCAGAGTATTCTCTCTGTCCAATCTGTTCTTAATAACAGTACTCTGTTTAAAATCTTCCAGTAGCTCCTAGGGCCTATTGGATGATCAATGCACCTTAGAATGGCATGGAAGAGCACTCTATTCTAGACTACTAGTTATGCCCCCCCAAATCTGTTCTCCCCTTCTTCTTGGTCAAATGGCCACATGCTCAGCTAGAATTTACATTCCTCACCCTCCTTTTCAGCTAGCTGTAACCATAATACTAAGTTCAAGTCAATGGAATGTGAATGTACATAATGTATGTAAGATCTGAGTCACTTCTACCTGGAAGACAAGTTTATTTCTCTGGATTTTGATTTTTTTATCTTTCTCAAAGGCTGGTTTGAACCTATGGAGGAGATCAATACCCTAGGAGAGCGTGGAGCAGTAAGATGGAAGGAAAAATTGTTTTTCTTTTATCTGTCCACCCACCCTGGAATTGAAAGAGAAAATAAACCTGTATTTGGCATTGTGGATATCACTGTGGAATCTACTGTAATTGTGGATGTCTTTGTTAGAGTAGTGTAACTTAAAACTAATGAATATTTTCTGATGTTCTTCCTTATTTATCTGTGTCTGTCTCACAATATGTTTTTTGAAAGAACGAATGGTGATGCACTGATACTAACCCATCATGTGGGGGTAGGTATGTGCTACTGAATATATAAAAACACATATTATGTTCTATATTTTGTTATATTCGATTCTTATTTCTAGTTTACACTTTAATTGGTCTAGATATTTTTGTATGATTGCCAATTTTCACAAGATATTTGTTGGGGGTGCAGCTTCCATAAAAATACATTTGGTGGTATGATCAAGAGTATCAGGCTTCCCTAGTGGCGCAGTGGTTGAGAGTCCGCCTGCAGATGCAGAGGACACGGGTTCGTGCCCCGGTCCGGGAAGATCCCATGCCATGGAGTGGCTAGGCCCGTGAGCCATGGCCGCTGAGCCTGCGCGTCTGGAGCCTATGCTCCGCAACGGGAGAGGCCACAACCGTGAGAGGCCCGTGTACCACAAAAACAAAAAATAAAACAAAACAAAACGAGTATCAATCTATCCTCATTCTCTTGCCACAATCTGTCTAATGGTACCATTGAAATCATATCCTCTGTATCAGTTAGGGTCTCTAGGAGGTCCTAGTTAAGATGTAAGTTAACACATTAAACTACTCTTACCCATTTACACCCTGAAATGAATTAGTCTTGATGTTACCTTCGAATACAATGGTTGGGGTTCATAGGCCCCAACCAATAAAGAATATGACAAGATTTGATTAGATGGAAAGTCACAAAAATCAATCCAGGCTGTGAAGTGCTGCTGGGAGAGCATAGATCTAGCAAGATTCCAACTCCTGTCTTTGTCATCAAGTAATGAATGTCTAAATTATATACATAAGTATTCACTGATTCTTATCACTCATGTGTGCTCAGATTGAAAGTTACTAGTTTTTGGTTGGTTGAAATTTTTATTTATTTAAGAATAATATTCAGTATTGTGGTAGATAATTTAAAAGCCTCACAGACTTTATCCATATTATAGGTGAGCCAAGAGAGAAATTTAAAATGTTAAAGTATGATGGCAATTAAATATAGAAAAAAAAGAAATGTTTGCTAGACACTGCTTGGTGATATCTTGTGCTTAAAAGGAAAGATATTTTAGTCAAATTTAAGAGATTTTTAAAAAGATGAACTAGAATAACAATGTGAGATGATCACCAGCAAATTACAATGATGATTCAGTAGCACCCCAAAAAAGTGAAAAAGATGAACATATTTTAAGAAACAAATGTTTCTGATTTTCTGAAATTGAAGAGTAAAAGGGTCATATTTGAGTTAGAATAAAAATGATCTAACCTTGTCCATGAATCAGTATATTAGATAGCAAAGGGATTGATCTCAAGCCATTTTTTCCCCATTGGCAAGTTACTAAATAAAAATAAAATAATTGCTCATAATACAATTGTTATTCTCTTTAAAGGATCTAGAACTTTTCATACTAAAAAGGATAGTCATGCTGGTGAATTTTCAAATATAATATCGGCCACTGATTTCATTCATCTAAAGTTAGCATTAGAAACCTCATTATGAGATAATAAATAATAGACAGTTGACAAGCTCACCATTTTTTACTGTCAATTCTAAGTGGAATAACAAGCCACAAATATCATCCTAGAGATGTCAGAGCCTGTTGGTCATTAACTTCAGCACTCAATCTAGTTCTCCCCCATGGGGTTGTTCATAGTTGAAATCCATCCTCTGGTCTCTGTTCTGCCACAAGGACTCTTGAGTGTTTGAACCAACTTACAGTTATCTGCTACCCAGATCTTACCCTTGAGATCTGCTAAAGAGGGTCAGTGAGTTTGGTAAGTATCACAATATCACTAGAAGGAGGGAAGAAGTTTTAACTTTCCTTCTTTCTTTGGTATCCTCAAGTCTATAGAGTCTTCAATTTAGACATACCCTATCACATCAATAAGAGAAACAAAGGGTGGCAACCCTCTTTCTTCACCTCAAACCCCTGAATGTTCAACATCATCCCAATGTGAACTAGTCCTGGCCTAACTATCCAGTAGCCTGCTGCTCATTAAAAAGAATCCTCAGATTTACTCAGTCCAATCTCTCCCCTCTACCACAAACATATTACCATTATTCCATCTGTGACTTTATTTCTTTTTCCAGGAATGCTATCCCTTCTCTACTTATGTATCTTCCATCAACTCTATTCCTACCTTTTACATTGAAGCCTTCCCTAAAAATAAATTATAAATATCCTTCTCCTTTCAAATTCTATAACATTCAAAATCTTCACCACTAATGTAGCATGGTTGCATACTTATGTTCTATTGATAAATTAATGTTTTATGTTAACTGATTCTGTGATTCAAGTATATTGTTTTTGGATACTCGCAAATCCTACATAGTGTCTAGTACAATGCTTAGCTAATCGACACTCTTGTCCCATGACAATCCATTATCACAGAGCACCCAGAATAATCTGTTTAAAAGCATAAAATCAAATTATTCCATTCTTCTGTTTTCAAACTCTCCAATGACTTTCCATCACAGATAAGATAAAATAAAATCTTAACATGGCCTACAATGCCCTGTGTGATCAAAGTGGAAAACCATATTAAAAATCACCCTCACCAAAAAACTACTAGAGCTCATCAATGAATTTGGTAAACTTGCAGCATACAAAATTAATATATAGAAATCTATTGTGTTTCTATACACTAACAATGAATCATCAGAAAGAGAAATTAAGGAAAGAATCCCATTTACCATCACATCAAAAAGAATAGAATACCTAGAAATGAACCTACATAAGGAGGTAAAAGAGCAGTACTCAGAAAACTATAAGAAACTGATTAAAGAAATTGAAGATAATACAAATAGATGGAAAGATACACTGTGTTCATGGACTGGAAGAACTAATATTGTTAAAATTATCATACTACCCAAGGTATCTACAGATACAATGTAATCCCTATCAAAATACCAATGGTATTTTCCACAGAACTAGAATAAATGATTTTAAAATTTGTATGGAAACACAAAAGACCCTGAATAACCAAAACAATCTTGAGAAAGAATAGAGCTGGAGGTATCACACTCCCTTACTTCAGACTATACTACAAAGCTATATAATCAAAACAGTTTGATACTGGCACAAAAACAGATATATAGATCAGTGGAGCAGAATAGAGAACCTAGAAAAAAACCACACACTTATGGTCAATTAATCTAGGACAAAGGAGGCAAGAATATACAATGGAGAAAGGAGAGTCTCTTCAATAAATGGTATTGGGAAAACTGGACAGCTACATGAAACATAATAAAATTAGAACATTTTCTAACACCATATACAAAAAATAAATTCAAAATGGATTAAAGACTAAAGGAAAGACCGGAAACCATAAAACTCCTAGAAGAAAACATAGGTGGAGCACTCTTTGACATAAAGTGTAGCAATTATTTTTTTATCCATCTGCCAAGGCAAAGGAAATAAGAGCAAAACTAAATAAATGGCACCTAATTAAACATAAAAGCTTTTTGCACAGCAAAGGAAGCCATCAACAAACAAAAAGACACCCTACTGAATAGGAGAAAATATTGTCAAATGATATAACTGATAAGAGGTAAATATTCAAAATATATAAATAATTCATACAACTCAACTTCAAAAAAACAAACAACCTGATTAAAACATGGGCAGAAGACTGAATAGACATTTTTCCTAAGAAGACATGCAGATGTCCAACAGGCACATGAAAAGATGCTCAACATTATTAATCATCAGAGAAATGCAAATCAAGACCACAATCAGATATCACCTCACCTGTCAGAATGGCTATCATTGAAAAGTCTACAAATAACAAATGTTGGTGAGGATGAGGAGAAAAGAGAATCCTACTGTTGGTGGGAATGTAAATTAGTACAGCCACTGTGGAAAACAATATGGATGGTCCTCACAAAACTGAAAGTATAACTACCATGTGATCTAGCAATTGTACTCCTGGGTATATATCCAAAGAAAAAGAAAACATTAATTTGAAAAGATATATGCATCCCAATGTCCCAATGTTCGTGGCAGCATTATTTACAATAACCAGGATATAGAAGCAACCTAAGTGTCCATCAACAGATGATTGGATAAAGAAATATGGTATATATATATATGTATATATATGTATATATATATACACACACACACACACACACACACACACACACACACACACACAATAGAATACTACTCAGCCATAAAAAAGAATGAAATTTTGTCATTTGAAACAACATGGATGGATTTGGAGGGCATTATGCTAAGAAAAATAAGTCAGACAGAGAAAGACAAACAGTAGTTTTAAAATCAAGGATGCTAAAGAATCTCCTTTTCAAAATATAGAATTTCAGGGCCTGTTCCCAAAGAATTAGATTCAGTATGTTAGCGTGCAATATTTTTATGAAGTACCCTAAGTATTTCTTATGTAGACAGTGTAAAGACCACACACTGAAAATAATGCTCAGAGCATGCCCTCAGAACATTTTCATCTAGTCCTATGGGTTTAAATTACCTCTTATATGATCATGACTCCCACATAGATATTTTTTTGGTCTAGATTCAGCATCATCTCACAGATATGTTTCTCAGGTAGCTCAAATCCATTTCTTCTACTCCTTACATTCCAAAGTTGCAAATCCCCTCTGAATTCCTAAAATTGATGACTAGAAATATCATTTTCCAATATCTCAAGTGAGAACTCTTTTGTTTTGCTAAAAACCCTCATATCAACAAATCACAAAGTCTGTTGATTCTATTTTCTTATTGTTTTCTACAGATCTTCTCCTTTTCCCTTGTCAATGCCTTAGTTCATGCACTTATCATTTCATCCTGGATTGTTGCCAATAACCTTTTACCCAGTACACCTGCTGCCAATCCTACCCTTTTTCAATCTGTTGTCCATATCACTGCCAGAACTTATTTTTTCTAGAATCCTGATTTGATCATCTTATTCCCTGATCAAAGTCCTTCAACGTTTTCCATTACCTTCTGGATAAAATACAAACCTTGTACTGTGATATGGGAGGCTCCTTTTTACCAAGCATCTGCCAACATCTCCAGTTTTGACATTCCACAAATTATCCAACAGCAATAACAGAAGTATGTGAAGTTACAGAATTTATTGCACTATCTCAAATCTCCCTGATCTTTTGAAATCTGTACATTCCTATTCATTCTGGAACTCAGCCCAGATATCCCCTCTTTCAGAAATGTTTACTATGCTCTTCCACACACAAAAATACCCTCACCTGAATCCCTTTCTTTGAATTTGTAGTTTCTTAATTGAGTCTCTATTAATTAAATAGTAAATGCTCCAAAAAAATCTTGATTATTGGGTGACTTATGAGTATAATGTGTGAAATATTATCAGGGAATGAAAGAGGAAATTTTAATTTAGGTTAATAATACATGTTCTTTGATTCTTCCTGTAAAATCATAGAACACTGAAATAGCAGAAATAAAAATTACCTCTAGTTAGATGAAAATAATATCTAGTTTTGGTCCCACTCTCACTCTGCACATAAGGAAACAGATTTGGAACAACTGGCCTGGTTCAAAACCCACAGCAAGTAAGTGAAAAGATGGGATTAGAATATGTTCAGACAGATAGCATATGTGTATGGAGCATGAGGCATAAAATTAACATCCAATATGGTGATATATGTATACATATAGTTGATTCACTTTGTTGTACAGCAGAAACTAACACAACATTGTAAAGCAATTGTTCTCCAATAAAGATGTAAAAAAAATAAAAATAAAATCTGAGTGAAGTCAAGAATAAAAAAATTAGATGAGACAAATAAACAACAAAAGAAAACAACACCCATATCCTTATGCATCCACAGTGGAAGATCTGCTTTCACTTAGCCTAGTATTTAGATATATCTGAGCATACCTGGTAATGATTGGCAAGCAAGTTTTAGGAGCCATAATTTGCACAAAGTTTTGAGGGGTTTTGTTTTTGAGTGACTGTGTATGTCTCTCTGTGTGTGTGTGTGTGTGTGTGTGTGTGTGTGTGTGTGTGTTTGAATGAAAGGAAAGGGAGATGGAGGTGATATATCATTTGGTCCCTTGACCTTGCCATATGAGTTAACATTTGAGACTTGTAGAAAAATGGGCTTTATACAACAGTTCAAGTAGCTGCTTACTAGGGAGACTCTGAAAATATGGGGAAATCAGTAATACTATTTCAGGGCCTGGATGATATTTTCCAAATTCTGCAAGGAGCATGACATAGCTTTGACTCATTCAGAATTTCAAAGGACAGTGTATCATCTTAGCACCTCACAGATTTGTAGCTGGGAAAGAATTAGGACATAGTTTCCTGTCATTCATACTATGGATTTGGGAAAAAGACACTATCAGTTCAGGCTACAATAAAAATTAACAGAGACTGAGTGGCTTAATAAACATTAACTTCTCACAGTTCTGGAGACTGGGAAGCTCAAGATCAAGGTGCTGAGAGGTTAGGCATCTGCTGAGAACTCCATTCCTGGTTTGCAGATGGCAGTCTTCTCATTGTATCTTAACATGGCAGAAGGTAGAAAGAGAAAGAAGCAACCTCTCCCATTTCTTTTCTTATGAGGGCACTAATCCCATCATGAGGGCTCTACGCTAATGACCTAATCACATCCCTAAGGTCTCATCTTCAAATGCCATCACATCGGGGATTACGATTTTAGCATATGAATTTTGGGAGGACATAAACATTTAGTCCATGGCAGACACCATGACCAGGTACTATCTTCAAATATTTTATTGGACATGGTTCAAAAACAAGGGTGGAAATATAGCACAAAAATATTTCTTGTGAACATGTGTGAGACACATCAGTTTGAGTAAGATTTTTAAGAGATTTGGATGTCCTGCATCAGCAATTGAAGTCATAAGCAAATACTATGGATTATAATTATTAATTCAACAATATTACTTGCTGGCAAGGTCTGGAGAAGTTTGAGCTACAGGCCATCTCTGTGCAATCTGGTGAACCCTGGAGTAGCAGCTTTGGTGTCTTTAACAGCAGTGACATGATTGTGACTCAGAAAAATTTATATACAGTCTTAGATTCACCTAAGATGTACTTGTTACCACTTTTTAATAAGTCAAAGATGTGTTATTTGACTTAATAGTCTGCTGTGTGACCAGTACTCAAGACTCAGCAAGGGTTCATTATCATAAAGCCATTCTTAGCTAAAACAGCCTGAAGGTATATCCCTATCTCTAAGTTCCTCAAGCACATAGTCCTAGCAACACTACACTGAATAATTTATTAGACCAATGCATGTTTTATTATCATATTATTATTATTATCATTTTTTTGGTTTACTCTTGGCTTTCCAACCCAACCTGAATCCTCTTTAAGGGCAACTGGACTATACTATACCTATTCAATGAGAACTACTGCATAGCTGATTGTTCTTTATATATTGTGTGTATATTATCTGTCAAATTCTCCAGATCCCTTGTACCTATGATCAGTCTCTATTTTTCCCTCTCACCAACCTGGATGTAGAACTCAGCTCACCATCACAATCACTGAAAAGAATCTAGTCCCATCTCAAACTCTACTCTTAATCTGATAGTAGAGAATCCATTTTTGGGCAACGTAGTAAATTTCTACAAAGGCCATCAATAGTTTATAAGGTACAGCTACAAAGCAGATACTTACATGATACAATTGTTATTTATTAAGAATTTATCATTCATTCAGCTCTGAAGTCCTAACTTTCTTAAACATGGAGTGATCCATAACACAGCATTCACAATGAATTCTGACATGTTGCAATGGATTTTGGTGGGCATACAAGTGTGAAAAAAGTATATCATCATTGTAGTACATTGTCTATTATAACTAGAGTGCAATTCCATTTCTCACTGTATCTTAAAGGGGGCCACGTTGGAATTTTGGGTGGGACAAGTGTTTGTTATGCGGGACACTGTGACACCTCTGGCCAACACTCACTAAATGTTAGTATGGTACTCTAGTCATTGGACAATGAAAAACAGCACCAGACACTTGAAACTCATCTAAAATGAGGATGATACTACTCTCCTTTGAGAATTACCACAAAGTTAATAATTTCTGCTAGTTAACAAAGTCTATCTATACTCAATTACTCTGTTAAGGCAACAACCAAGAGCAATGGCATTTAAATAGCATTGTTATAGTGGTAGCTACTAAAAATCATAGAAAAATATACACAGTTTCAAACAGTGTACAATTAGTCTGTCAACTCCCCAGAAGCATAGTGAAGCCCTTCATAAATAACCAAGAACTTGAGATTTCCGTATCATTATGCATTTGATGCAGCTGAGAAGGTCATTAGGCAGTTAAGTAACTCTCCAGAGATCCTAAAATGGTGTTTTGCAGTGTATCTTTGACACTTTTGATTTTTACACTTTACATTTGAATATCACTTTTAGAGTAATTTAAATGTAATTTGAAGGACTAAAATGGCTCTGTTAATCATCATTCTCAGATCAGGTTTCCTTGGATTAAGTAAGCTATAATGAATGCTATTTCATTGTTCCTCACTTAACTGATAATAAACTTGGAACAGCTCAGTGAAGTACCTAAAGAGTATGAGATGCATAATCTAAGCTCAAAAATCTATTTACTATAGGCAAGATAGTGTTTTTCTCCTGTTTTATAGATGCCAAGGTATCCAGACCCTGTGGAATAGACAGAAATTTTTTTTTGCAGATTTGTAGGCATTATTTCAAAATGTAATGGCCATTCCCACTGGTCATTGTATAAGAAATTAGCATTACAAAATGTGGGGTTGGAACACATAAAACCTTGGAGACCAAACCTGAGAGTTACTCCTGGTTACCTTCAAAGATGATAAATTAAAATTTCCCTGGAAAAGATCCAAAATGAAATGAATCTGAAAGTGGTGGTCTTTCTAATCTTCTAGGACCTTCCATATCAGACCCATCTGGTATGAAGAATGCTGAATGAGTATACATAGTATTTGCAATATGTGTCATCCAGACTTCAGGAGACCATGATAAATATTCTGTATCTGTCTATATAATTTGAAACAAATAGCATGCCTCAGGACCTTGCAATGAAATTATTTCCATTGACTGATGTCCAGAGGGGATGAATAATTGTGTATGTGTATAGGGTGATAGGGATGCTGTAAAATAAAAATTATCATTGCCAAAATTCTCATGGAATTATATTTTCCTGCCTCAGTAATGAAATATGCTATCTATGGAAGCAGCAAAACTTTTCTTAAAAAAAGAAAATTAAATGAGGTTATATTTTAAATAGAACAGATGGCTTTATTTGTATCCCATAATTTAACTGTCAAAATACTTTTTCTCCACATTGTGCAAGGAAGATTTATTAGAATTTATTACTATGTGAGAAGACAATGTCCTGAAGATCTGAGCAAAAGTCAAAGACAGCTGTCAAAGGACTTATAAAGATCTCCAAAAGTCCTCTCCTCCATAAAAGCAATGAGAACACTTGAAAAAATAGTCAAAATCAACCTTTCTTAAAACTCTGAATGTTAACTAAAGGCTTACAATAATCCAAGCAGTATTTCTTAAAGAAGAACAGTTGAATCTTGGTAAAAACAGCAAGGTTTGTGGGGTTTTAGATTGCCCTACTTCTATCCTCCACTCCCAGATCTGTGAGAATGTTGAAAACTAACAGCCTCACAACTATAGTTGCCACAAAAATATGAAAACCAGCACTCCAGCAACCACTGGAGGGAAGAGAAACAGGTTTGGATTTCTGCAAAATCCATCTTCTGATAATTGTCACTATTTGACATGTCTGGGGGCTCCCTGCATAGCTGCATTCTCAGGATTGTCTTTAATTGACCTGAGTCAGAGCTCCCTCTGTGCAAACAACACGATACCTAGGGAATTTGTTGAAAAAAAAAATAGTGGTAATTATTTAATACTGCAGCTACCTAGACAGTGATACTTGTTGGAATTAATAAGAGGCTGACTAAAAAACTTAAAAGGAAAAACTGGTAAATGAGACGTTTGTAGCAGGCTTTGAAAAGCTCAACATATTCTGGGGACTCTAGAAGGTCACATGGTGTTCAGGGCTGTAGGTATGCCCATGAAAGACCTCTGAAAGCTCTAATCTCTCACCTCTGACTGACCGTAAGGCTCTGAATAAGCAAGAAGTATGGCTAAGGCAGAGCTGTAAACTGCAGAAGCACTGAAGGCATGTGTCAGGAACATACAAAATCTTTTGGTGAAGGCCAGGAGAATTACTGGTTCATGGAATTTAACTAAATCTCTGTCCAAATATTAGCTGACCCCTGAACTAACCAAGCAGACATTTTACTGGCTGCATATGACAAGAAAACAGACTTTACAGAATTAGTCCAAGAAAGTCACTAAAAACTGAAGAAGAAGAATGACAACAAAAACAACTAACAGCAATGACAAAAAACCCTGGGGAGAATGAAATTCTTACTCCCAGAGTCACCACATTATATTATTTAAAATGTCAGGTCAAGAAAATTAGAAGACATGCAAAGAAACAGGAATAGATGGCCCATATGAAAGAAAAAAGGCAATCAACAGAAAATGTCCCTATGGAAGATGTTGGACTTACTTGATGAAGACTTTAAATTAGCTATTATAAAAATGTTCAAAAAACCAAATAGAGTTCTATACCAGATTTGAACTGGTAGAATAATGAGTCAGGAAACTTGAAGACAGGTGAACTGTGATTATACTAAGGAACAGAAAGGAGAAAGAAGGAAGAATAATTATCTCAGAGGTCTGTAGGACATCACCAAATATACCAACATATATATAATGAGAGTTCCAGAAGGAAAAGAGAGAAAAGCCAGAAAGAATATTTGAAAAAATATGACGAAAACATGAATATGCACAACTAAGTAGTTCAATGACCAAACGGTAGGATTAACTAAGAAGTATCTACACCTACACACATCATAGACAAACTGCCAAAGCCAAAGCCAAAGCCAAAGCAAGAATCTCAAAAACAATGAGTGAAATATAACTCTTATATACAAAGGATTCTCAATAAAAATAACAGTTGAACTCTCATCATAAATCATGGAGGCCAGAAGGCAGTGGGATGATATGTTTAACATGCTGAAAGGAAAAACCCATCAATCAATAATTTTATAGCTAGCAAACTATGCTTCAGAAACAGATTTTAAGACATTAAAATTAAGTAGTAATGACTATCTTGATGAGAAAAAAAACAAAGTTGGAAGATTCACAATTCCCAATTTCAAAAGTTGCTGGAGGCCTACACTAATCAGTACACTGTGATACTGGCATAAGCCTTGACATATATGGAATAATATTGAGAGTCCAAACATAAACCCATGTATTTATGGTTAATTGAGTTTTGACAAGGGTGTCAATATATTTCAATAGAGAAAGAATAGCCTTTTCAACAAATGGTGATGGTACAACAGGATATTCACACACACAAGAAAAGGAAGTTAAACACCTAATTCACACTACATTAAAAAATAACTAAAAATGAATCATATATCTAAATGTAAGAGTTCAAGCTATAAAACTCTTAGAAGAAAACTTAAATTGAGATTTTGCTGTGATTTGGCAACGGATTCTTAGAAATGACACCAAAAGCAAAAGTAACCAAAGAAAAACATTGATAAAATAGCGTTCATCTGAATTACAAACTTGTGCTTCAAAGGATCCCATTAAGAAGTGCAAAGACAACCCACAGAATGGGAGAAAATACTTGCCAGTCATATATCTTATAAAAGACCTGTATCCAGAATATATAGTAAACTCTCATAAATCAACAACAAAAAGATTGATAATCTAATTTAAAAGTAGGCAAATGATTTGAATAGATATTTCTTCAAAGAAGATACACACATGACCAATAAGCACATGAAATGTTGTTCAAAATCATTAGCCATCTGCATAATGCAAATCAAAATGGTATTAAGATACCAGTTTACACCCACCACAAGGATGACTATATTCAAAAGGAAGAACAAAAACAATTGCTTGTGAGGATGTAGAGAAATTAGAACTGAAGGTGATCAGAATATGCCATCACAAAACATTCCACTGTGACATAAAGAATATTTTGAGTTTAAGGCAATTAAGAAACAGCAGATACAGGAAGAACTCTCTACCCTTCCCATTTCTACCTAAAAGTAGGGCATAAATTTACCTTTTGAAGTTATCCCCCCCTCCTCTACCAGGAAGAGGAGATGACTCATCACTGTAGATGGCATTGACTTGAGTCTACAAAACTAACCTTACTAAACAGCCATTATCAAAACACAAAAGACCCCGAATAGCCAAAACAATCTTGAGAACGAAAAACGGAGCTGGAGGAATCAGGCTCCCTGACTTCAGACTATACTACAAAGCTACAGTAATCAAGACAGTATGGTACTGGCACAAAAACAGAAAGATAGATCAATGGAACAGGATAGAAAGCCCAGAGATAAACCCACACACATATGGTCACCTTATCTTTGATAAAGGAGGCAGGAATGTACAGTGGAGAAAGGACAGCCTCTTCAATAAGTGATGCTGGGAAAACTCGACAGGTACAGGCAAAAGTATGATATTAGATCACTCCCTAACACCATACACAAAAATAAGCTCAAAATGGATTAAAGACCTAAATGTAAGGCCAGAAACTATCAAACTCTTAGAGGAAAACATACGCAGAACATTCTATGACATAAATCACAGCAAGATACTTTTTGACCCACCTCCTAGAGAAATGGAAATAAAAATAAAGAAATGGGACCTAATGAAACTTCAAAGCTTTTGCACAACAAAGGAAACCATAAACAAGACCAAAAGACAACCCTCAGAATGGGAGAAAATATTTGCAAATGAAGCAACTGACAAAGGATTAATTTCCAAAATTTACAAGCAGCTCATGCAGCTCAATAACAAAAAAACAAACAACCCAATCTGAAAATGGGCAGAAGACCTAAACAGACATTTCTCCAAAGAAGATATACAGACTGCCAACAAACACATGAAAGAATGCTCAACATCATTAATCATTAGAGAAATGCAAATCAAAACTACAATGAGATATCATCTCACACCAGTCAGAATGGCCATCATCAAAAAATCTAAAAACAATAAATTCTGGAGAGGGTGTGGAGAAAAGGGAACACTCTTGCACTGCTGGTGGGAATGTGAATTGGTACAGCCACTATGGAGAACAGTATGGAGGTTCCTTAAAAAACTACAACTAGAACTAACATACGACCCAGCAATCCCACTACTGGGCATATACCCTGAGAAAACCAAAATTCAAAAAGAGTCATGTACCAAAATTTTCATTGCAGCTCTATTTACAATATCACAGAGATGGAAACAACCTAAGTGCCCATCATCGGATGAATGGGTAAAGAAGATGTGGCACATATATACAATGGAATATTACTCAGCAATAAAAAGAAATGAAATTGAGCTATTTGTAATGAGGTGGATAGACCTAGAGTCTGTCATACAGAGTGAAGTAAGTCAGAAAGAGAAAGACAAATACCATATGCTAACACATATATATGGAATTTAAGAAAAAAAATGTCATGAAGAACCTAGGGGTAAGACAGGAATAAAGACACAGATGTACTAGAGAACGGACTTGAGGATATGGGGAGGGGGAAGGGTGAGCTGTGACAAAGCAAGCGAGAGGCATGGACATACATACACTACCAAACGTAAGGTAGATAGCTAGTGGGAAGCTGCTGCATAGCACAGGGAGATCAGCTTGGTTCTTTGTGACCGCCTGGAGGGGTGGGATAGGGAGGGTGGGAGGGAGGGAGACGCAAGAGGGAAGAGATATGGGAACATATGTGTATGTATAACTGATTCACTTTGTTATAAAGCAGAAACTAACCACCATTGTAAAGCAATTATACTCCAATAAAGATGTTAAAAATATAGCCATTATCTTTTATTAATTTTTCTTATATATTTATCTTCCCACAATTTATTGCTCTTAGAAGCCCAAGCCACTTCTTTTTCTTGTCGGTTCTCCCCAATTTACTGCCCTTTGTTAAAGTGGCATATGAGTTCCTGGGCCTAACTTCTTCCTTGGGGTTTTTATTTCTTTCCTGTGAAGCTCATTTGTGAATGTGAAATAATCCTTTTTTCCCATTAATCTATCTTTTTTTTTGGTTTAATCCCCGAAAACTGAACCTAAGAAGGTAAAGGATAAGCTTTTTCCCTCCCCTACAGAACACTTATCCATTGCTGGTGGGAATAGGAAAAATGGTACAGCTGCTTTGGAAAACAGTTTGGCAGTTCCTCTGAAAATTAAATATAGAGTTACCATATTACCCAGAAATTTTACCCCTAGGTATATACCCAAAAGAAATCCAAATAACAAGTATACACAGAAACTTGTGCAGGAATGTTCACAGCAGCATTATTCATAATAGCCATAGGGGGTAGAGAAATGGTGAGTGACTGCTAATGTGTACAAGGTTTCTTTTTGAGGTGATGGAAATTTCTAAAATTTAACAATGGTACTCTTTGTGTAACTCCGTGAATATGTAATAAACTGTTGCTGTATGTATTTTTAAAGAGTAAATTTTATCTCAATAAAGTTGTTACAAAATTGATAATAAATCTGATTTAAAAGAATATCCACAATTTTTCAAAGATGTTAGTCTGTCATAGGAGGACATGTTCTATCAGACCCCTTCTGTTGCTGAAAGAACAGAGTAATATTTGTCAAGTGACAGCCTTTTGTATGCTAATTATCAATAATTTGAGTGTTTTTTTCTTTCACATGCTAATCAGCTATAGTATTCCAGTTAAATATTAGAATCCCTATCTAAGAAACATGGCTTTCATTGAGTTCTAATGAATATCAGGAACATGAGAAGTTTGAAATCACAAGGAAATACATGAGTACTAATGATACTTGTGAGTGTCAAAAGAAGCCAAGCCTATATAAGCCAGCCAACTATCAGGTCTGGCTTCTTTTATTCAAATTTTGCTATAATAATAATAATTGCTAACATTTATTGAATGCTTATTACATAATGAAATAAGGAACTATTAAAATGATTTTTACATATATAGAAACTGAAAAGTAAAGTGGTTTCAGTTAACAAATGGCAGACCTAAGATTATTAGAGGTTGTCATATATTGACACATCTAATCCTTTTAAACTTGGTTTTCAGTGACCAGTTTATAAAGCAAGTATTTCTTTTAATAAAGTGGAAAAATAGAATATAGTAAAGTAGCATATTTTTACTTACTCTTGAAGTGAACAAAGATAGGTATCGCATGAAATTAGATTTTTATTCTCTTTTTAAACAGAAATTTAGCAACTGGGATCTTCTTCAAGTTTCAATTTTTTTAGAGGGTCAGATTTAAAGAGAAAAGTATTTTATAGTAGTGAATATAATCTTTTCAGTTATTTTCAAATCTCCAAACAAAATACAGTGTATAAATATATCTTTCAAATATGAATAAAATATTTAGTTTGGTGAACTGGGTGAATAGACCAATGGTCTACTGTGGTCCCAAGTTAAAATCTAGTTTTGACACAATAGTATTTCTGTGACAGTTTCTAATTTATAAGTACACATGAATATTTATAAATTCCAGATAAATCAGACATGTGTTCATTTTTCACAATGAAATGATCAGACAATATGAGAAAAAATTGTGAGTTACTGACTGTAATGAGTATTTCTTAACTTATTAGTAACATTCATATTCCCT
This sequence comes from Orcinus orca, assembly GCF_937001465.1. NCBI lineage: Eukaryota > Metazoa > Chordata > Mammalia > Artiodactyla > Delphinidae > Orcinus > Orcinus orca. Next base: position 99,399,372 of record NC_064580.1, on the reverse strand, counting down.
ATATTTATGATTTATAACATTTGGCTGAACAAACAACATAAAACATCTTATAGTGCTTTTTAAATAATGTGTTTTTTATATTATCACAATATGTATAAAGGAAGAGTCTTTTCCTTGCATAGATATAAACATTTCAGAGTCAAAAGTAGTGGGGAAAATAGAAGTACTCATGTTCAGAAACTCATCAAATAGTTAACATATATACTTGATAAACAGACAAATCTTATGCTTTCAGATAGTGTCCCCAGGATTTTAAATAGTACCTCGAGTCATGGAAATTGCCACAGTAATTACCTACAGTAGAAGAAAAGGAATTATAAGGCATACATCTTACAGTTGCTGTGTCACTAGGCTTTTGATCTACCATAACATGCTTTGAAGGTATTGTAGTATCATGCGAGGTACTAAACTGAGTTATATCAGCAGTCAATGAGCATCAATTAACAGTGACCTTTTAGGAAAAAAAATGTGTGAACAAATTTTAAAGGTTATACCTTAGAAATTTTGAGTCTTATACTGAACGTCTTAAAGAATTTTTAGGAAAAAAAATCATAGAAAATGATAGACATTTAACTTCACAAAAATATGAACTGCCTTTCTAATAGCCCTCTTAATAAAATGAGATTAGATCATCTCCAAAGTAGGGATTTTACCCTGCTTTGGTTCTATTATACAAATCACATACATGTAACCTGGTATCCTCTCTGGGCAGGGAGATAGTGCATTTAAGTATGTGACTACCTACTGTGATATTAACTCTCTTGCTCCTTCATGTCTGATGTGATGTGGAACATCTTTCAATATTAGGAAAAGCTTAATTGATTTATCAAGTGTCCTGTATTTTCTTGCATTATTTCTATCTGGTGACCTGCATGTTTGTGGTTCTTATGACTGGACAACTAGGATTGTCTTTGAAAATACCATTCTAATGTTATTTTCTAGTGCTATTGTAATGTCAACTTAAAGAAAAACGCATGAGAGTTCTGAGTTTAAGTTTTATTCAGGGTTTTATTGAGGACTATAGCTTGAGAGACAGCCACTCAGTACCTCTGAGTAAACTGCCCAGAAGAGGTAGGGGAGAACATATATATATATATATATATATATATATATATATATATATATATATATATATATATATATATGGATTTTTTGGCTAGGAAATACTTGTAGTCAAGCAAACATCTTGGTAAAAATTACTGCAAATCACAAAGAACAGATATCTCAAGTTAATGATTTTAGTGCTTTTCTATGTATGGAAAATTGCAAGGATTTGGGGTCACAGAAATTCTTTCCAAGATATGTACTTTACCATGTAAGGGCTTGCTTATCCAAAGCACAGAGCTCCTCATCCTTGTTTTTCATCCTGAATTCCCTGCAGGGCACAGCTGATGGCTGACTGAAGTGCGTAATGACGTAACCCTTGTATAACTGGATAGTGAGCTACACTCTTTATTTTTTGTTCACAATCTCAAAATTAATTACACACACACACAAACACAGTAAAGCTGTAAAGTAATGAAATCCGTTCCTCAAATGAACAAGATGAAAAAGAATATGAATGATAACTAAGTACCAGTTACTTTCTTTTCTTATTCGATGGATGCATTACTTTTATTAACGTTCCATTTTCCTCTCTATTCACAGTTTTGTAACAAAACTGAATTTTTACACAGCTTTGTCTACAATTACTTTGTGAAAATCCACAATATAGAGAACTACCTTGTTTTAACATTAAAAGAACTTCCTCTTTTCAGAAGGATCTGCAGCAATTTTTCTCTTTAAACAAAACCTCTGCTCTATGGTTCATGTTCAGATATGGGCTTCATTCAAATCTGCTTCCTTTCTTCTGAGTTGCTAATGGAAGCATATGGTAACATTTCTGCCTGGGCTAATTTAAATTATCTCCCTTAAAGTGAGGCTGAGTAAATAGCTTAGCAAATATTCTCTTTTATACAAAGAGAACTATTTTGACACAGTGCATAACTGTATATATACAATTGTATAAATACACCTTTAAAATAATGGATTTTCTTCTTATACACAATGAATTAAGTTCATTATAAGGTGGAAATGACTGACATGTGGTCCTTTTCTGACAGCAGCATTAGCCAGAAAAAGTGGGTACAGATAAACAGACCCCTGGGTTGTATGTTGGGAAAGGGAAAAACACTATTGGGGCAGAATTTACCTTCATCTTATTTTGACTATAGTTTTGCCTCAGGAGATGGGCCATATAGGGAAATGTGTATTCCACTCCTCTTGTAGAATATGAGTTCTTTTATCTATGAGTAGGGATAGATGTACAGCATATATTAACAAACAACCCCTTTGCAAAATTTTAAATGTCAAAAAAGGCATGTCTATATCCAATGAGATTTTTGTTAAGATTTAAATCTATTTATACTGCAATAAATTAGGTTACTCAAGCAATTCAGGGCCGTCCATCTAGTCTCATGCTTTTGAAATATAAAGCATTCAGTCCTGTTGCTTATAATATCATATAGTGCTTTCATTCCAATTTATGTTGATTTAGTTCAAATAATGGAAATTTTAAATCACCTCATAGCTATTTTGACAGGTGTACAGACCATGGTAAAATGAATTTGGACATGTGTTCAGAATTCTGTAAGCAGGGGGAAAAAATAAGAAATATAAAGGGTTCCTAATTTGCAATGTTTGCTATTTGCTAGAAATTCATTTGTAAGCAATTGTTTTATAAGATTTTTTACAATATAAACTAAAATAAACATAATATTATAAATATGTTGAGCCTTCTATTTAGTTTTATATCAGAACTGTCATAAAAAGATGCTGCATTTTATTTATATAGAAAATAAAAGGCAATGAAATTGTCAAGTTAGGAGACTGTGAGTTCTAATCTACAAAAATTCAGTTTTGAGTTCCTAGAGCTGTATATTCCAAAAGATTATAGATATATGAACTGAAAGTAATTCCCTTGATCCAGACAAGCTTTGCATCTCTTAACCACACTGAGAGTTTTCTACACAGTTCTCAAATTGATTGACAGGTGTGTAGATAAAAGTTGTTTTTCTTTTAACCTTACATTATTTATCATCCAAGGTTTTTTCAACCCCAGAGGCTCACTGACACTTCAGGAATGGTAGTTATAATCATTTAATTTTGAACAGTTTAGTTTTCTGACCGTTACCACTTGATAACAGCTCAAGTTAGGGTTGGCTTTATACTCCAATATAATAGGCAGTTGGGATATGAAGATTAGAATCTCCTAATCTCTGTATGTACTCTGTACTTCTTTCTTTGAGACACATTATTGTGCAATTCTCACCAGTAAGGATTTCCCCTTTATGAGCAGTCTCTTGCAAAACTTCTCTTAGAGGGGAGTTGAGGAAGATGGCGGAAGAGTAAGACAAGGAGATCACCTTCCACCCCACAGATGACCTCAAGCGACCTACATGAAGGGGCGGGGTCAAATAGAAAGCTGAACCCCGGGAGCTGTGCGAACAAAGAAGAGAAAGGGAAATTTCTCCCTGCAGCCTCAGGAGCAGTGGATTAAATCTTGATAATCAACTTGATGTACCCTGCATCTGTGGAATACCTGAATAGACAATGAATCATCCCAAATTGAGGAGGTGGACTTTGGGAGCAAGATATATTATTTTTCCCCCTTTTCCTCTTTTTGTGAGTGTGTATGTGTATGCTTCTGTGTGAGATTTTGTCTGTATAGCTTTGCTTCCACCATTTGTCCTACGGTTCTGTCTGTCTGCTTTTTTTTTTTACTTAAAAAACTTATTTTTCTTAATAGTTATTTTTTATTTTAATAATTTGATTTTATCTTACTTTATTTTATTTTATCTTCTTTCTTTCTTTCTTTCTTTCTACTTTTTCTCGCTTTTATTCTGAGGCGTGTGGATGAAAGGCTCTCGGTGGTCCAGCCAGGAGTCAGTGCTGTGCCTCTCAGGTGGGAGAGCCAACTTCAGGACACTGGTACACAAGAGACCACCCAGCTCCATGTAATATCAAATGGCGAAAACCTCCGAGAGATCTCCACCTCAGCACCAAAACCCAGCTTCACTCAATGACTAGCAAGCTACGGTGCTGGACACCCTATGCCAAACAACTAGCAAGACAGGAACACAGCCCCACCCATTAGCAGAGCGGCTGCCTAAAATCATAATAAGGCCACAGACACCCCAAAACACACCACCAGATGTGGACCTGCCTACCAGAAAGACAAGATCCAGCCTCATCCACCAGAACACAGGCACTAGTCCCCTACACCAGGAAGCCTACACAACCCACTGAACCAACTATAGCCACTGGGGACAGACAACAAAAACAATGGGAACTACGAACCTGCAGCCTGCAAAAAGGAGATCACAAACACAGTAAGATAAGCAAAATGAGAAGACAAAAAAACAAAGCATAAGAAGGAGCAAGGTAAAAACTCACCAGACCTAACAAATGAAGATGAAATAGGCAGTCTCCCTGAAAAATAATTCAGAATAATGATAGTAAAGATGATCCAAAATCTTGGAAACAGAATAGACCAAATGCAAGAAACATTTAACAAGGACTTAGAAAAACTAAAGAGGAAAAAAGCAATGATGAACAACACAATAAATGAAACTAAAAATACTCTAGAAGGGATCAATAGCAGAATAACTGAGGCAGAAGAATGGATAAGTGACCTGGAAGATAAAATAGTGGAAATAACTACTGCAGAGCACAATAAAAAAAAAAAAATGAAAAGAACTCAGGACAGTCTCAGAGACTTCTGGGACAACATTAAATGCACCAACATTCGAATTATAGGGGTCCCAGAAGAAGAAGAGAAAAGAAAGGGACTGAGAAAATATATGAAGAGATTATAGTTGAAAACTTCCCTAATATGGGAATGGAAATAGCTAATCAAGTGCAGGAAGCACAGAGAGTCCCATACAGGATAAATCTAAGGAGAAACACAGCAAGACACATATAAATCAAACTATCAAAAATTAAATACAAAGAAAACATATTAAAAGCAGCAAGGGAAAAATAACAAATAACACACAAGGGAATCCCCATAAGGTTAACAACTTCTCCTTCAGCAGAAACTCTGTAAGCCAGAAGGGAGTGGCAGGACATAGTTAAAGTGATGAATGAGAAAAACCTACAACCAACATTACTCTGCCCAGTAAGGATCTCATTCAGATTTGATGAAGAAATTAAAACCTTTACAGACAAGCAAAAGCTGAGAGAGTTCAGCACCACCAAACCAGCTTTACAACAAATGCTAAAGGAACTTCTCTAGGCAAGAAACACAAGAGAAGGAAAAGACCTATAATAACGAACCCAAAACAACTAGGGAAATGGGAATAGGAACATACATATCGATAATTACCTTAAATGTAAATGGATTAAATACTCCCACCAAAAGACACAGACTGGGCGAATGGATACAAGAACAAGACCCATATATATGCAGCCTACAAGAGACCCACTTCAGAAATAGGGACACATACAGACTGAAAGTGAGAGGATGGAAAAAGATATTCTATGAAAATGGAAATCAAAAGAAAGCTGGAGTAGCAATTCTCATATCAGACAAAATAGACTTTAAAATAAAGACTATTAGAAGAGACAAAAAGGACACTACATAATAATCAAGGGATCGAACCAAGAAGAAGATATAACAATTGTAAATGTTTATGCACCCAACATAGGAGCACCTCAATACATAAGGCAAATACTAACAGACATAAAAGGGGAAATTGACAGTAACACATTCATAGTAGGGGACTTTAACATCCCACTTTCACCCAAGGACAGATCATCCAAAATGAAAATAAATAAGGAAACACAAGCTTTAAATGATACATTAAACAAGATGGACTTAATTGATATTTATAGGACATTCGATCCAAAAACAACAAAATACACATTCTTCTCAAATGCTCATGGAATATTCTCCAAGATAGAGCATATCTTGGGTCACAAATCAAGCCTTGGTAAATTTAAGAAAACTGAAATCATATCAAGTAACTTTTCCAACCACAGCGCTATGAGACTAGATATCAATTACAGGAAAATGTCTGTAAAAAATACAAACACATGGAGGATAAACAATACACTATTTAATAATCAAGTGATCACTGAAGAAATCAAAGAGGAAATCAAAATATACCTAGAAACAAATGACACTGGAGACACGACGACCCAAAACCTATGGAATGCAGCAAAAGCAGTTCTAAGAGGGAAGTTTATAGCAATACAATCCTACCTTAAGAAACAGGAAACATCTCAAATAAACAACCTAAACTTGCACCTAAAGCAATTAGAGAAAGAAGAACAAAAAAACCTCAAAGTTAGCAGAAGGAAAGAAATCATATATATCATATCAGAAATAAATGAAAAAGAAATGAAGGAAATGATAGCAAAGATCAATAAAATTAAAAGTTGGTTCTTTGAGAAAATAAACAAAATTGATAAACCATTAGCCAGACTCATCAAGAAGAAAAGGGAGAAGACTCAAATCAATAGAATTAGAAATGAAAAAGGAGAAGTAACAACTGACACTGAAGAAATACAAAAGATCATGAGAGATTACTACAAGCAACTCTATGCCAATAAAACAGACAATGAGGAAGAAATGGACAAATTCTTAGAAATGCACAAACTGCCGACAATGAATCAGGAAGAAATAGAAAATATGAACAGACCAATCACAAGCACTGAAATTGAAACTGTGATTAAAAATCTTCCAACAAACAAAATCCCAGGACAAGATACTTCACAGGTGAATTCCATCACACATTTAGAGAAGAGCTAACACCTATCCTCTTCAAACTCTTCCAAAATATAGCAGAGGGCAGAACACTCCAAAACTCATTCTACGAGGCCACCATCACCCTGATACAAAAACCAGACAAAGAGGTCACAAAGAAAGAAAACTACAGGCCAATATCACTGATGAACATAGATGTAAAAATCCTCCACAAAACACTAGCAAACAGAATCCAACAGCACATTGAAAGAATCATACACATGATCAAGAGGGTTTTTTTCCAGGAATGCAAGGATTCTTCAATATATGCAAATCAATCAACATGATACACCATATTAAATAATTGAAGGAGAAAAACCATATGATCATCTCAGTAGATGCAGAGAAAGCTTTTGACAAAATTCAACACCCATTTATGATAAAAACACTGCAAAAAGTCAGCATAGAGGAAACTTTTCTCAAAATAATAAAGGTCATATATGAAAAACCCACAGTCAACATCGTCCTCAATGGTGAGAAACTGAAACCATTTCCACTAAGATCAGGAAAAAGACAAGGTTGCCCACTCTCACCACTCTTATTCAACATAGTTTTGGAAGTTTTAGCCACAGCAATCAGAGAAGAAAAAGAAATAAAAGGAATCCAAATCGGAAAAGAAGAAGTAAAGTTGTCCCTGTTTGCAGATGACATGATACTCTACATAGAGAATCTGAAAGATGCTACCAGAAAAATGCTAGAGTTAATCAATGAATTTGGTAAAGTAGCAGGATACAAAATTAATGCACAGAAATCTCTGGCATTCCTATACACTAATGATTAAAAAACTGAAAGTGAAATTAAGAAAACACTCCCATTTACCATTGCAACAAAAAGAATAAAATATCTAGGAATAAACCTACCTAAGGAGACAAAAGACCTGTATGCAGAAAATTATAAGACACTGACGAAAGAAACTAAAGATGGTACAAATAGATGGAGAGATATACCATGTTCTTGGATGGGAAGAATCAACACTGTGAAAATGACTCTACTACCCAAAGCAATCTACAGATTCAGTGCAATTCCTATCAAACTACCATTGGCATTTTTCACAGAACTAGAACAAAAAAATTCACAATTTGTATGGAAACAAAAAAGACCCTGAATAGCCAAAGCAATCTTGAGAACAAAAAAATGGAGCTGGAGGAATTAGGCTCCCTGACTTCAGACTATACTACAAAGCTACAGTAATCAAGACAGTATGGTACTGGCACAAAAACAAAAAGATAGATCAATGGAACAGGATAGAAAGCCCAGAGATAAACCCACGCACATATGTTCACCTTATCTTTGATAAAGGAGGCAAGAATGTACAGTGGAGAAAAGACAGCCTCTTCAAAAGTGGTGCTGGGAAAACTGTACAGGTACATGTAAAAGTATGAGATTAGAACACTCCCTTACACCATACACAAAAATAAGCTCAAAATGGATTAAAGACCTAAATGTAAGGCCAGACACTCTCAAACTCTTAGAGGAACACATAGGCAGAACACTCTATGAAATAAATCACAGCAAGATTCTTTTTGACCCACCTCCTAGAGAAATGGAAATAAAAACAAAAATAAACAAATGAGACTGAATGAAACTTAATAGTTTCTGCACAGCAAAGGAAACCATAAACAAGACCAAAAGACAACCCTCAGAATGGGAGAAAATATTTGCAAATGAAGCAACTGAGAAAGGATTCATTTCCAAAATTTACAAGCAGCTCATGCAGCTCAATAACAAAAAAACAAACAACCCAATCCAAAAATGGGCAGAAGACCTAAATAGACATTTCTCCAAAGAAGATATACAGATTGCCAACAAACACATGAAAGAATGCTCAACATCATTAATCATTAGAGAAATGCAAATCAAAACTACAGTGTGATATCATCTCACACCAGTCAGAATGGCCATCCTCAAAAAATCTAGAAACAATAAATGCTGGAGAGAGTGTGGAGAAAGGGGAATACTCTTGCACTGTTGGTGGGAATGTAAATTGATACAGCCACTATGGAGAACAGTATGGAGGTTCCTTAAAAACTACAAATAGAAGTCCCCTATGATCCAGCAATCCCACTACTGGGCATATACCCTGAGAAAACCATAATTCAAAAAGAGTCATGTACCAATATGTTCATTGCAGCTCTATTTACAATAGCCAGCATATGGAAGCAACCTAAGTGTCCATCAACAGATGAATGGATAAAGAAGATGTGGCACATATATACGATGGAATATTAGTTAGCCATAAATGGAAACGAAATTGAGTTATTTATAGTGAGGTGGATGGACCTAGAGTCTGTCATACAGAGTGAAGTAAGTCAGAAAGAGAAAAACAAATACCGTATGCTAACACATATATATGGAATCTAAGAAAAAAAGAAAAAGGTCATGAGGAACCTAGGGGTAAGATGGGAATAAAGAGACAGACCTACTAGAGAATGGACTTGAGGATATGGGGAGGTGGAAGGGTAAGCTGTGACAAAGTGAGAGAGTGGCATGGACATATATACACTACCAAACATAAAATAGATAGCTAGTGGGAAGCAGCCGCATAGCACAGGGAGATCAGCTAGGTGCTTTGTGACCACCTAGAGGGGTGGGATAGGGAGGGTGGGAGGGAGGGAAACGCAAGAGGGAAGAGATATGGGGACATATGTATATGTATAACTGATTCACTTTGTTATAAAGCAGAAACTAACACACCATTGTAAAGCAATTATACTCCAATAAAGATGTTAAAAAAAAAAGACATGAAATAACAAAAAAAAATTTCTCTTAGAGAGGTAATAGGTTAGGTATCTGACACTCTATTGACAATTAATTTACAGGATCTCTTTCCTTCATGCCTGGGAAGATCCAGGCCATCAGGAAGGCACTGGACACCTTGGGTTGATGCATTCATTACAACAGGGGCCAAAGAGAACTCAAAAGGGTGTCAGAACAACTCTAAGGATCAACATTGCCTCCTTCACTGTTTGGCTAAGGGCTGACCCCTGAACAAAAAAATAACGTAATGAGCAGGTGTGTCCATAGGGTACACTTGTGAAAGACATTTGTTTTGGGCTGGAATATATGAAACTAAATAGCTTATTTTCCCCCTCTTGTTCCATTTACGTTATGAAATCTTAAATCCAAATTACAAGACAAAGGTCGTTAAGAGGAAATTCCTCTGACATTGAGTAGGGAAGATTAGAGGTAGCTATTATTCCTTTTTATAATCATGTAGCTACTTAAAACAAAATGAAAGAAGACCCCCTGCCTTGCTTACATTGTACACACATGGAAAAGAATGATATCACATGTCCAAGCAGACTTGCATGTGCCTGAAGGACATTTCAAGGTCCTGCAACCCCACTTGTTAACTGGCTTGGTGTTCATACCATTTAAGTCACTGTGGATCTGTTTTAACAAATGGCAGAAAAGAATTTGGGGACCCATAAGTCCCCAGGGTCATCCCCTCCCCAGTTCCAAGGTAGTTCTGTGACATCATTAGATGCTTTACTACAAGGAATAACAAAAATATAACATTTATTGAATACTCATTATATTCCTGGCACTTTATGTTTATTGGAGTTAACTGTGGCAACAATTCTGTTAGGTATGCTTATCTTCATTTTGCAGCTACAGAAATGGGCAAGGAAAGATTATTTAATTCCCTTAAAGTGACACAGCAAGCATGCAGCTGAAAAAGGATTTGGACCCTAGCAGTATACCCACATTGTCCACACTTTTTACCATTATACTATGTTGTCACCAGAGGAACAGGACCCAGTGAAGTGGAGGTGGCTAATGATGTAACTGAGCAGTTTGCTGAGGAGTCAAGCTTCTAACTGGACATGATATTTGCATTACTAGTGCCAAAACATTGTAAAGGCACAAGAAAAATGTCATCAATAGTTCAGCACTTTGCAAGCAGTTGTACATTTGGCATCATAGAGACAAAATATCCAGATGGAGGACTGAATATTTTACTTTGCACATAGGTGTCCTGGCATTATAGGAAGAAAGAAAAGTGACTTCTATTCAGTTATTTACCATTTGTGGTGATATCAGCACTCTATAAACAGGAGAGAAAACAAATGCTAGTGTTCATACTATATCTATGTTGTGCTGAAATGGCTTGCAACTTCAATCCCTTCCTTTAAGTTATTTCAGTGGGATGTCACCGGGGGCAGCCTCAGCAAAACTGCAAAAGTTAGACTCATCTTGGGTGCCCTTTTGTATCTTCGGGGATGCACCATCCCTTTGTCCTCACCAAATGAAGCATGACTTGATGGTTTATAAATCCCCCATTCACAGCATGCTCTTAAAAACAAGTCATTCATAGCAAGAGCAATTTGAAAAGGGTCAAAGTTTTAAGTAACTGTGGTGCAAACTCATAGTAGAATTTCAAGCACCTGTATGGGTGGCCAATTTGTGAAAACAGTGGACTTCTGAGGCCCTTACAAGCCCTCTAAAAAGCCACTGAATTATATGATTCCCAGGCTTACAAGTCTTGAAACTCCTGTACAGGAAAAACACAGTGATAAAGTCAATGACTGATTAGTTGCTAATTATGTAACTTAAAAGAATGGGGGACACAAAGACTACACATGCTACTGGTGTAGACTAGAAGTATTTCTTTGAAAATATTAGCAAGCAAAATACTTTCACTATGCTACTGCCTTCCAACAGCAGTCACTGAAGACCCTCTGTAAAGGCTACACAGGTGCCAGTTACTATAAAACATAATCTATTGATCTCTGTGCATGTATGTCAATCTCTCTGTGTCAGCTCCTCTCTCTCTCTCTCTCTCTCTCTCTAAATTGCCTCAGAAATACAGCTACTCAACTTTGCTGTTCTAGCATGGAAGCATGTACAGACAATATGCAATCACATGAGTGGACTTCTTTTCCCTTAAAACTTTATTTACAAAAATAGGTCATAGATTGCTGACTCCTTTACGAGAGGTAAAATTTTAGGTTTTACATTTAGGTTTATGATCTATTTTGAGTTAATTTTTGTATATGATGCAAGATACTGATCAAATTCATTTTCTTGAATATAAATATCTAATTGGCTAATAACACTTGTTGAAAAGACTATCTTCTTTCCATTGGCTTTCCTTTGCACCTTGGTCAAAATCAGTTTTCCATGTACTTGTGGGTCTCTTTGTTAGCTCTTTACTCTGTTCCATTGATTTATTTGTCTATCTTGAAGGCTAAAATCACACTGCTTTATATGTTTTATAACTATATAATGCATCTTGGAATCAGATAGTGTTAGCCCTTAAAGTTTGTTCATTATTCTCTGGGTGTTTTTAAGATTAACTCTTCACTGCTGGTTTTAAGTAATTTGATACTGACATGCCTTGTACTTTTTCTTGAGTTCTTGCGTTTGGGGTTTCTTGAACTTTTTGGATCACTGGGTTTACAGTTTGTATCAATTTTGGAAAAATTTTGGCCATTATTTCTTGAAATATCTTTTCTGCCCTCCCCTCTCTCTCCTCTCCTCTAAGGAGATGAATTATACATATATGTCTCCTTGAAGTTATCCCAAAGCTCAGAAATGGTCTGTTCCTGTTCCCTTTAGCTGGGTTATTTTTTTTTTTCCTTCTTTGTTTCACTTTGGAAAGTCTCTATTGTGAAGTCTTTGAGTTCATTAATCTCTTTATCTCCAATGCCTAGTCTGCCGTTAATCCCAACCAGTGAATTTTTCATCACACACATTATAGTTTTCATCCTAGATGTTTTATTTGAATCTGTTTAAATATCTTTCACGTCTCTGCTTACCTTTATGTACATATTATAACAACCAGTTTAATGTCCTTATCTGTTACCATCTAATATCTAGGTAAATTTCAATTGTTTAATTCTTCTCTACATAATGAGTTGTATTTTCCTAATTCTTTCCACACCTGGTAATTTTTTATTGGATGTTAGAATCTGTGAGTTTGTCCTTGTTGAGATCATATATATGTGTGTGTGTGTGTGTGTGTGTATGTGTGTGTATATATATATATATATATATATATATATATACGTATATAGATTTTCTTGAGCTTTGTTCTGGTATATATAAAATTACTTGGAAATGGTTTCATCTTTTTGAGTCTTGCTTTTAAGAATTGTTAGGTAGGACCAGAGCTATGATTAGCTTAGCACTATTAATTCCCCACTAATGAGTCAAGACCCTTTTGAGTAACCTGCCCAATGCCCCATGAACAATGAGGTTTTGCAGTCTGACTTGTGGGAAAAGACACTATTCTTGGTCCCGTGTGTATGCTAGGTACTGTTCTCTAATCTTCTCTGAGGACTTTTCCCCCCTGACTCAGGTAGTTTCCTCATACACACGATCCAATAATCCACTCAGTAAAGTAGTGGCTTTCTGTGGTTTCAGTAACCTGCGTTCAACCAAGGTCTGAAAATATTAAATGGAAAATTCCAGAAATAAACAATTTATAAGTTTTGAATTGTGCTCTTTCTGTTCTGAGTAGCATGATGAAAACTCACACCATCCCGCTCTATCCTGCCGGAGATCTCCAACCATCAACATCATCTGCTCCTAATATCCAACCATTGACATCATCATGGCTAGATGATCCAGGATCACCCAAAGCAGATGATCCTATTGACCTTCTGATGATTAGTCAGAAAGTCAATAGTAGCCTAATGCTGCGTCACAATACCTACTCATCTACCTCACTTCATCTCATCATGCAGGGATTGTATTATCTCATATCATCATAACAAGAAGGGTGAGTACAGTATAATAAGATATTTTGAGAGGGAAAGACCACATTCACATAACTTTTATTACAGTATATTGTTACAATTATTCTATTCTAATTTATTATTAATTATTATTAATCACTTACTTTGCCTAGTTCATAAATTAAACTTTATCATAGGTATGTATGTATAGGAAAAACAGTATATATAGAGTTTGGTACTATGCGTGGTTTCAGGCATCCACTGGGGGTCTTGGAAAATATCCTGTGGATAAGGCGGGACTACTGTATTCTTTTCAATACTCTAAGTTCTCTCTTTATGAGAAGAAAATAAGCCAGGTCTGAGGGTTGGCTTATACAGGCTTGGCTTCTTTTGGTACTCATAAATATTTTTAGTACTCATGTGTTTCCTTGTCACTTCAAACGTTTCATGTTCCTGTCGTTCATTAGAAGTTTATGAACACTCTCTCCTCTCCAATACACTGTCCTATGTATTCTAGTTAGCTTGGTTTCTCCAGACTCTAACCTCTTCAACATAGGGACTCCACAGGATTCTGCCTGGCTTCACCTACCTGCACTATAGCCTAGAAACTCTCTCAAGGCAGGAAACTGGGGAAATCATATGGCTCACTTCATTTAACTACATTTCAACGTTCCTGTCCGTGATTGCCTGATGTCCAGTGTCTTGATACCAGAAATTCTTTCATATACTTTGTTAATTTTTGTTCATGTGTTTATTTTAGTAAGGAGATTGAAGCTGGTCCCTATGACTCCTCTTTTTTGCTGGAAGTGGCATTCTCCACTGGTTTAACCTTATATTTAACTGTAAGAAAATATCCTTCTTTTTGAGGTGTCTATCAGTGACTCAGAAATTCTAGCTCTATTTTGTGTGAAGTCATTCAGATGATATCTAATACACTAATAGAATATTTTAGTCTTTATTTGGCGTGCTATAGCTACTAAAATCCTCATTTTGCTCATTTCATAGCTTAAGTTACTGAAAGCCAGTACTTAATATTATCATCACTAATTTATATGAATATCCACCAGAGCATTGTTTATAATTGCATAAATAACAAAATACACTGCAAATATCTAATAATGGGAATGTTAAGATAAATACATAAGGCGGAATATTATACAGCCATTACATAAAATGTTTTTCTAAAAATATTTAATTACATTGGAAAATGTTACTATATAATGTTAAATAAGATTGTACATATAGTTGAATGTCAATTTCATTAAAAATACATAAATATACCTTTTAAAATTGGATGAAAATGCATTAGCTTCTTAATTATAATGGTGGTTATCTCAGTGTTAAATGCTGTAGTCATTAATTGTTGTTTGTTAAAATTTCAGCCTTCCCAACATGATATGATTGTATTTCCTGGCGTCCTTCTGGTTGGATAGAACCATATAACTACTTCTTGCCAGTGGGTTGTGAACAGAAATTATAATATGTCACTTCTGGGATGCAGGATTTAGTTGGCATTGTTAGATTTTCCAAAATCCCTCTGCGGCTGACATGACTAACAGTAATTAATGTTCAGCACAGTTGCTGCTTCACCAACCTCGGTCCTTGAGTAACCATTATAAATTGAGACTCTTCTTGCCAAATCACAACTGACAGTTAGAATGAGCAAGCAATTCATCTTTGTTTCTTTAGCAACTGATATTTGGGGGTTGTCTGTTATAACATGAAGTGGGCTATCCTGACCGATACCAGGGGATTATGGAAAATTTCATTTTTCTTTATTATACATTTCTGTATTTTCCAATATATACACAATGAACTTGGATTAATTTTGATATAAAAATTCTTTGCTATTATACTTATTTCATTGAATGAAAGGTGACATCACTTGGAAGAAATACCATTATTTTATTATGTACCCCTAAGAAAGAATAAATGTTGCAAGTTAAACTGTGACTTAATGCTTCAATGAGAGTTCTATATATTATTTGAATTGGTTACATCAGTCTCTTGTTGCTTTTCAATTTCTTTTATCAGCTCCAAAGTATTTGGCCATTTCTTCTGTCATCTGCCTTCAGTTGTGTCACTAGATATGTGGTGTAATATATGTAGGCACCTTTATTTCTTAAGTTTCATAAAACTTTTTGTTTGTTCTTTGAAATAAAAATATGAATGTATCATTTCTCCACTGATCACTAATGTAACTAGCTTCCTATTGCAGCTGTAACAAATTGCTACCAAATCAGTGGTTAAAAGCAACACAAGGGTTTCCCTGGTGGCGCAGTGGTTGAGAGTCCGCCTGCTGATGCAGGGGACACGGGTTCGTGCCCCGGTCCGGGAGGATCCCACATGTCGCGCAGCGGCTGGGCGTGTGAGCCATGGCCACTGAGCCTGCACGTCCGGAGCCTGTGCTCCGCAACGGGAGAGGCCACAACAGTGAGAGGTCCACGTACCGCAAAAAAAAAAAAAAAAAAAAATCAACACAAAATTTTTATCTTACAATTGTGGAAATCAGAAGTCTTAAATGGGTCTCAATGGGCTAAAATCAAGCTGCCAGCAGGGCTGCATTCCTTTTACATCCACAAGGAATATGTCTCTTGATAATCTGTTTCTTTGCTTTTTACAGCTTCTAGAAGCTGCCCACATTCCTTGGCTCATGATTCCGTTCAAAGCTGGCAATGTTGGGCTAATTCTCACACTGCCATCTCTCTGAATCTCTCTTTTGTAGTCACATCTGCTGACTGATTCATCTCTTGCCTCTCTCCCATTTTTAAGTATCCTTGTGATTACACTGGGTTTACCTTGATAATCCAGGACAATCTTCCTATTTTAAGGTCTTCTTATCAGTAACTTTAATTACCCTTGGCTATATAACATATTCATAGGTTTCTGGGATTAGGATGTGGACATCTTTGTGGGGGGAGGCATTATTCTGCTTACCACAATCACTAATATGAAATGCAGGCTCCCTGGTCTTTTTCTATCCCTTCCTGCATACCCAGTAACTTTTGCCTCAGTGAGAAATCACATTTTAGTTTTTTTGGAGACATTTTAAAAACAATGCATATAGTACCAAGAAAGTACACAACACATTGCAGTGATGACCATATGTTTATTATATTTTTTTAGTGTAGATATTCTCTACAAAATCACTGATTTTCAGAAAGCTATCTCTAATTTGGGCAACACAATGTATAGGGAAATCATGGTATCCTCCTACTTTTTTTTTTTTTTTTGGCCACACCACGCAGCATGTGGAAGTTCCCCGACCAGGGATCGAAACTATGCCCCCTGCAGTGGAAGCACGGGGTCTTAACCACTGGACCACCAGGGAAGTCCTGATGACCATATGAACAACTATGATCGAATTTCACAATGACAACAACTTACCCCTTGTTGACGGTAAGATGCCATAGATTTTTAGAATGCATCACTATATCAAAGATGTTGAATGTAGAAAAACAGTGTGTGTCTTAGAATCAATGACATAAAGCATATGCAAAGGAATAATCAACAGATCTGCCAGTTACTCATCTGACAGGTCTCTAAAGAATGGAACAAATACAAGATAAGCTTTGACAGGAAAAGTAGAACCAGAACATGGGCTTAGTCCATGCTGAATAGTGAAAAAGAGGCATGAGGACACTACACGCATGTATCATGAGACACTGAAATGAGGGCTGAGATGACTAGCATAGCTATTGATTGAAATGTAAATAATCCCACACTCATTCAAAAAAAACACCTTCAGTAAATATTCAAGGAAGTTTTCCATTTTTATTAACATAAACTAGGCTTGCTTCCTCCATGTGCTTATCTATTTTGACGTTTTGAATTGCACAGGAATGAATGTGCTTTGAAGAGTGATTAATTTAAAAATTCGAATCACGCACCATGAATCAGATAATGGGTATAAAATGATTTCACAATCTAAAGTAAAAAGTCAAGTGTACTTTTCTCAAAATCATTTTTCATAGATAATTTCCTTTCCCTTTATAACCATGGTAGGGACACTGATTTATTATCTATCTTGAGGTGGTAAAAATACAAGGACAGCAAATATAAACAAAACTTTACTACTGTTTATTAAATTCCTACTTTGAAAAATAGCAAAGCTTCAAGATGCAACTACAGACAAAACTTCAGTTATTAAGGATAATTGGGAAGAAGGCAATTCTGATTTAGTGAAAAGTCTAAATCACATTAAGTTTGAAAAGAAATATAGTTGAGTTACATTGAAGCAATGTAATAAGATAAATTTTTTAAAGCTAACTAATTTTTGGCAGTTGATGATACTTGTTTTAGTAAAAATATGATTGTGATTAGGCTTTAAATGGATAGCATGGAAAAGAGTGGAAATACTCAAAGGACTGGAGTCAAGACATATGTACCCAGCTCCTAGATCTGCCGTTAAGAACACTCTGTTTCCTTATCTATAAAATGAAGGGATTATAATAGATAATATCTGAGACTTTTGAAGCTCTACAATGCTTTAAGTATATATTTACTTACCAGTAAACAGAAGTTGCCAAAGTGGTTTTAGAACTAAGAACTTGAATCAGTGATTTAGGCATTCCTCCTATAATCCTCTTGAAAATATTAATTTGTTTAGCAATCCCCTTTTCTAGACATAGTTAAAAAGTAAGCCAGTCTCTGGCAAGGCTTTTTGTTTTTGTTTTTAATTTGGAATTATTTTTATTACGGTATTCTGACAGTTTACCGTAGTTTATATTCACAGATAAATGTCAGTTGAAGCAATTTAAAAAGTTAACACTCTAATAGGGAACACAAAAGAAGGCCAGTATTTCAACCTGCTTTCTTTCTGGCAAAGCATTAAAATTGTTCTTTATATAAAAACGATGCAATGCACTCATTTTGCTGTCAGTCAAAATCTGCTCTGTGCTTTAAACTGAATGACAACAAGGATTAGAGGGATTTATCAAGTCTGAAATATGTGTGTGGAAAGGACACGGGATGGGGGAAGGAGGAGAAGTAAACTCATAAGAATGAGGCCCAAGGTTTTTCTGTTGTTGTTTATTTGTTGTTTTTGTTTTTTTGGTATGTGTGTGAGTTACAGCCTACTCTTCCACATTTGTGCAGTTGCAAACTTTTCCAGACTTCCTTCCTTGTCTTCCCCTCCCAAGTTCTTTTCTTTATCCTTTATTTCCTTCTTTTCCCCAACTCTCCCTCTGAAACCCTGAAGTTGTCTTACCCCATAACTTCATTTCCTGCATCCATCACTCTTGAAAAAAAGACAAGTCAAGATGAGATTAAATAGTTCCTGTTTTGCCTAAAACTTGTTAAAATTCCAGTGAGAAGGTGAAAATGAGATTAATCTGCCAGTAGCTGTCTCCTTCAATTTTTCAGGACCACTTTTAATAAAAGGAGCACACAAATTTTCTTTTATGGTTTTACATTTAGCTCTTTGCTTGTAATGGAGAATTCTACTTAAACTGAGGGAAAAACTAAGTCATTTGCATGCAAATACAGCAATAAGGAGAGACTGCACAAATAATGAATATGGCGTATTAGCCAATCTTCTTGCAATCAGTGACCAGGAATATATTCATTCTGAATGATTCACTGATTCATTCTAGTTACTACCATAAAAAGTATCCTAAGGTGTGTGTATCACTTAAATTAAATGGCAATGATTAACAGTATATTTTCCACACAATATCATAAATTATAAGGACTGTATCTGCACTGGATATGCTTAACAGTCATACCATTAAATTAAAAATTGCCTAAGTGGGCCTTGATCAGAAAGTATTTGGAAAGCTAACATTGCTGTTCATGAATGGTCTGGGTCTGCTTTTCTTCATAGAGTTGTCCTTCCTAAAACCCAAATAATACTTAACAGCTATGACAAAAAATATTATATTTTTTTGACTTTGAGAACAATGAAATACATACAGATGCTTTTAGCTAAAGATGAATGAGCTACTAACATCAAGATGGCAAGTTTGTTACCACCCACAATAGTCTCTTTTATGGATCAGACTTTTATCAAATAGAAAGTGCTTTCATATCTAGTGTTTCATTTGATTCCCAGTACATCCTGGCGAGGGGATAAAACCTGTCTATTTATTCCTGTTTTAAAGCAGGTGACTGAGGTTCTCAGAGACTAGATTACTTGTCTAAGGACACCCAGCACATATTGTCATATTGTTTTCAAATGTTGTAAGAATAGACGAAAAGTGTGTTTTGGAGATAAGGCTGCCCTTTGTTGCATTAACTTTAATCTGTTTTCAATCTTTATATTTAGTTTACCTTGAAATTATAAATAATGTTAAGGATCATTTAAAAGTTTTAAATTAATTTATTAATTTTATTAATTTAATTTAAATTTTAAATTCTGTACCAGAGGGACATGGTTTGTAAAAGGTAGGGAAATAATATGTTACATATTCTAAGTTCTGATATTAAAAATGCTCAGGGGGAAATTACTATTATATGAAATTGGCAAGGAAATCCTAGTTTTACTTTTTGTCCCATTCATTTGTAAACTCATATGGACGAGGACTTTTTTTAAATGAGTTACTCTGTTTGGGATATAAACAGCTTCTCATTACTGACAACTATCAACTGGATGATATAATAAAAATGATAACAATAGTGATCATTTACTCAGTACTTTCCTTGTAACAAGCATTATTCTAAAGGCTTTACAAATGTTACTGATTTTAATGCACTAATTCTTCTTAACAACCCTGTGAAGTAGGCACTATTATTATTCCACTTTAGAGGTATGAAAACTGAGGTACAGAGAATTAACATACTTCCTCATGGTTACATAACTAGTAATTGAAACAATTGAAATTAAGGAATTCAAACCCAGGTAGTCTGGCTCCAGAGCCACAACTCTTAACCATTAATGGATACTGCCTTAAAAAAAGAGAAGTTTCTAGAGTCTGACTATCTGGACTCCAATCTTGGATCTTCGCCATACTAGTCATAGAAGAGTTGTTTAATATCTTTAGGTCTCAGCTTTCACATCTGTAATATTATGATAGTAATATCAACCTCATAGGGTTAATACAAAGAGGAAATAAAATAACAAATTTAATAAAACACAGCAAGATGACTGAAAACTAGTTGTTAATGTTAATTTTCCCTCTGAATGACAATGAAAGTACTGCCTTGTGATAATCCTATTTCTAAATTTGGAGATTATCATAGGCTTGTATTTGTAACACTGTCTCATCTGTCGCCTATCTCCTGAAGAGTTGCATTCATACCATCTCAAAGTATCTGGGTGACATAGCAAAAATAAAATCAGTCAACCAAATGATTAATTGATTTACTTGAATGAGCTATTAATTAACCAACTTTTTTTCATTTTGACTAATTTGATTTTAGACTAAAATTTCTTAAGAGGCTGCTAGATTTGGTCTTGTGTATAGGCTAAACTATCACTGTTAAAAGGCACTATATTATTAGCATCCACATCTGAGAAATGAATGTGTACATCAATTAAGGTTTGCTTAGGAGATTAAAAACAAATTCTTAGAATGGCTAAATTATTAAATTCTAAACCTCTATTACATTGACCACTTTGGCTGAACATGTTTTCTTGGCATTCAACTGGAGACCAACAAACATTACATTCTTAAGAGTTAAAAATAAAGTTAAATGGAGATAATTATTCAGCTGCTATTATAAGTGAGAAACTGCAGGAGTTCCCAAAAGATTTCAAGAGTTTTTACAACTGTTGAGTCAGTTTTCCGAAATTTGTCTGTGGTGCAATCTAATAAGCCTAACTGGAAGAGTGACTGGGGAGGATGTTTCTTATTGATAACAGAAATCTTATCCAAGATCCAGTACTGAGTTAGCCAAAATTCAGACAAAGTTCATGTTTAGAGCACCAGCAAAGTTCAGCTTTGATTAACGATTAATCTATTTAGATTTTGTAATAAAAATATCTAGAAAGAAGAAAAATATCTAGAAAAAAAATCTAAAATATTTAATTTTAGTTTGTATTCAAGTTTTGTGTCACTTTGAAAAGTAAAAATTTAGTTTTAATTACATATCAATGTCTGGGTCACCATAATCTTTTAAGTTTTAGGATCATAATTCAATTCCACCAAAAATTCTTTTATTCCTGACACCACTGTGACCTGTGTGGCTAACTGAATGGAGTGTGTTTTGGAAGAGGGTCTTGGAGCAAAGTTAGCATAAATGGGAACGGGCCATTTCTAAGTAATGTTGCCAAAGCTGAACTTTGAGTTAGAATAAAAACTATCCAATTTCTAACTTCCAAATTTTTCCTCACATTTTAACTATTAGAGCTTGACACAGAACAGCAGCTTGGGAAAGGCTAGTTGGTCGATTGCTGATTGATTGCTTCAGGGGGCTGTTTTGCGGAGCCTTTAGAAGTTGCCTGCCTCCTAACCCTGTGCTGTTACTGCAACACAAGCACCTGACAGATTTCCTTGCCAAGGCTGACTGGTCATCATTCAGGGAACGAAGCCCCTTCAAGCATCCTTGAAAGGCCTTTTCTCTTTGGAGAGAGCACCTTGTAAACCCTCACAATTTTGTTTCCTTGGATGCTAATTGGTTTTTAAGCCTGATGGGTTTACAAAAGTTAGCTAAAATTTCAAGTTGTCTTTGACATATTCAAGTATGCAAATGGAAAGACATCTCAAGCTGATTCTCTCTTTCAGGTGACTTAGGCTTTGTGTATATAATCTCAGTTTCATATTGTAGAGTTGAGGTTGAATATAGCCATTTTTAACATGGGCATTAATTACATGTTATCAGATTTCAGTCACTGGGGAGGCGGGGTGGGAAGGCTGTTGTGTTTAACAGTTTCTCTTTAGGAGGCAGAAAACAGTACAAGCTTACAAAAGACAAAAACAGGGTTTTTACTCCATCATTACATTGATTAGTACTCCTGTGTACCCATATGGGCATAGGGATCTCTGGGATTATGTAAACAAGCAATTGCTCAAAATAGTGTCCCTGCCTAAGATGATCCCAGGCTTAACTGGAATTAGAGCTCAGAAACTGGAAATATTTCCCAGAAACTTTCCACTACACAACAGAGGCATATGTATACAGAAGCTTACAACACCCGGCCCCCCCACAAACTGTGAAAACTTTATTACTTCAAAATATAGCCTTGATATTTACTTAAATTTTGGTTGACCCAACTTATTTTATTTATTTTGTTACTCTCTACTCCTGAATAGCTTCCCTTCAAGCTTGCTCATTCTTTCCCAAGATGCTGATGGCTCAGTGATTTAGGTTGGCATGCTTGGACACAGGCAGGGTTGGCTAGGTGTATGAATGTATAGGAAGAAAAGTTAACAGAATCATCTGTATTCTCCTTCTTTTATCTCAATCTAGAAAAAATAAAGTTTTGGGGGGAAGTACAATTCCTAGAATTGTTCAGGAGTGTGGAGAAATGTTTAAAATTGCTTTAATTTTATAAGCACTAGTTAAAGCACCATCCGTGAGTTGTCACAGATGACAACATTATTAAAATGCTCAAGTCGGGCTTTCCTGGTGGCGCAGTGGTTGGGAGTCCGCCTGCCGATGCAGGGGACACGGGTTCGTGTCCCGGTCCGGGAAGATCCCACATGCCGCGGAGCGGCTGGGCCCGTGAGCCATGGCCGCTAAGCCTGCGTGTCCGGAGCCTGTGCTCCGCAACGGGAGAGGCCACAACAGTGAGAGGCCCACATACCGCAAAAAAAAAAAAAAAAAAAAAAATGCTCAAGTCATTACATGCTCTTCCAAAAAATCAGATTCCAAAAACATTAACATTAATGTCTTTCCCCTTTTTAGCTCATTCTATAAAAATAATGAAAATTAAAAAGTAAAAATAAAAACCTAAATTTTAAAAAAGGAAATAAAAGAATAATAAGCTTAAAACCAAAGAAAAGCTTCTCTTGAGGTAAGCAGTTTTCTAATAATGTGAATATCTACTTAAGTTTGGAGAAATATTTTCTATTAGTAGTGCTATATATGTGGTTTTATTTAATAGTTATGTTCATTCACTTGAGCAAATTCATTCATAACTAAAGTAAACATCACAGAAACCTTATAAACCTTTGAAGCCGTGAATCTTCTTTACTAAATCTTCTTTATGTATAGCATAAAACACATCAAAATGGTCACGTGAATTTATCAAATGGAAATGTTGTGAAGATTAAGGTAATAGCCCATCCTCTGTTCATGTTACACTTGATGGGAAAAGCTTTGAATAACAAGAACAATGGCAATATCTTGATCCCTTGTCAGGAAATCACAATTCAAATCCTTACGAATATATTCATAATGTAGCTTAGAAAAAATTCTAGCTTTAATATTGAAGAACTGTCACAGAGCTTTGGTCATGTTGTTGAACTAGGGAATATTTTGATTTTGACCCTTTATAATGGTTCAGTTATGTATTGTTAAAAACACTGTGTATGCACAATAGGGATTTTGAGTGAATAGTGGGGTTGGAAGGAGGGTTCACTACATAATTAATATAATTAATGAATTAGCCTAGCTAATGACTAGAGAAGAACTGACAAAAAAGTAGGAAAATGGGAGTTATTCATTAGTTAATGAAATCAAGTTGTTAGAGTTTTAAGATTAGCCTTAATAGGATATCTACATTTGGAGCCTTATTGAGAAACTCTCTTAAAATCCATGTTTGCTAACATCAGTAATTTATGAAATATTTGTTTATTATAAACCACAAAAAATGTCTATTATAAAAATGTGATTTTCAAATTACTTTTCATGAATGAGAATTCTTTTCTTTACTTGTTTTTACATAGTAAGCTATGTATGCCTGAACATCTGCAAATAAAGCATCTGACTCTTATTTCAGAAGTAGATTGTGATATTTTTAGTCACATTTTAGGAGGGAGATTCCAAGATCAGCAATTAAGTTTCTCCTGAGTACTTTGACTGCAATTAAAAGTAAGCTGCCACCAGGTGGAAAGTGGTATTTTCATGACAGCTAGGATGACCATATGTCCCAGGTTGCTTAGGAGAGGTCTAACTTATGACTTTTGTCCCATATTAAATACTAATAGCACAACCTTTTCACTCTCAGAAGTTTCCAAATTTGGACAATTAATTTTATGGTCACCCTATGATAATTTCATGGTCACCCTATGATAATTTCATGGTCAAAGAGCACTGCCAACTCTCAATTTAGGTGAATGGCTTCAGGGTCTGAGACAAAGAACATAGCACTCCTGATAACATTTCCTTTCACATACAGCATATTCTCCCTTAGATTTAATAATTGTCTACATTTTTTATTTGTTAAACTTTCTTTGAATTACATTTAAGTTTTTCCTATGGCCTCACATGTGCTTAAACCAGTCTAGTAATCTGTTAGGTCTCATGTTTTTCTGGAGCTTTCCATTCTTCTAGTCTAGTCTGGACTTGTTGCACTTTAGCTCTGCTGAATAACGGCTATCCTGGGACTTCCACTGGCCATCATTAGTGGAATTCTCTTCATTTCTCTGTCACTCTCTCATGCATGAAAACACTTGCTTCTTGGATCCCACTTTTTAGGCTTACTTTCTCTTTTGGTAGAATACTTCCTCCAGTACTTTAAAATTTTTGAATTTTCATGTGTAAAAAAATATGTGAAAATATGCCCTGATAGTTTGACAGCACACAGAATTTTAGATTAAAATCATTTTATCTGAGGATCTTGAACATTGCCTTCTAGCTTCTGGTATTAATATTAAGAAGTTTGAAGCTATTCTGCTTCTTGATCCCTTGAATGTAACCTATTTATTTTTCTCTTTGGAAGCTAATCTTTGTCCCCAGAATCCTAAATTTTATGATGGTTTGCCTTAATGTGGGTTATTTATTATATATTTATTTTTGTTCTAGACAATTAATAGGTCCTGTCAATTAAGGGGCTGCTAGCCTTCCATTCCAGGAAATATTTTTCAACTGTTCTTCTTTGATGATTTCCTAATCTCTATTTCACCTGTTCTCTTTGTTAATTGAATTGAGCCTTTACAGTGGAAAAACACACCTCCCAAACACAAATATCTTTCAAGGGCCCATTCCAAGAGCTTAGCACAGTGCCTGGCACAAATTTCAAAAGTAAATAAAAGTATGTTGAATAAATGACCACTATGATCACCTAATGGAAAGTATCAAAGTGCAATCTTTGCTTATGTCTAGTCTTTCTTCATAATGATTTTTTCTTCTTTCCTTGGAACCATTGGTCTCAAAGGAGATGTGACAGGCATATTCTGATAATGTGATTTGATCTTTCCCTCACAATGTGTCATTTCACCCTATGTCTACTGGAAAATTTTTTCTAATATTTAGATCTTCAGGTGCCACTTTTCACTCCTTTGGCTTTTAGGTACTACTATATTCAACAATGATCCCTAGTGGGCCACAGTATTTTTAAAGGCATCCAATTGGTTCCTCTGAAAACATTTTTAAAGGCTGAGTTTGAATAGCACTATCCTTGAATACCCTGTCAGCCAGAGTTAGTGGCCCAAAGGAGGTGATCCATACCTAAGGAGGGCATGAAGGTGAGACCAAATACAATCTCCAAAAGTTTAGCTTAGTTTCCAAGTTTTTTCTGCTTTAACATTAAAAAAAGCTTAGTACCACCAAGTAACATTTAAGAAATTCAGAAATTGGGTGAACGGTAGCAATGCTTGAATACAAGTTTCTGAGAGGATTTAAAAGCTATTTACCGCTCAAATCAAGCTACATGGTGAGATCTTAACCGAAGTAGAATAGGCAGCCTCCTATCAAGAATTTTATGAGTTGTGGAGCCACTCCCGTTCACAAACAAGCAAACAAGTAACAAATTTCCCTACCATATGCCCATCTTCTACAGCATACCAGTTCTCATCATTAGGGTGTTTTTGGCATCAACATGGGAATCCCCAACTGATTAATTCTGGTGTGGCATGAACTGCCTATGCCCTTCCCTGTGGTAAGTTATTTATTGAGAAATGTGCCTTTGTGAGAAGCCATACCACATAATCTGTTTAGCCTTCAGAGGACCACTTCTCTCCCACCATTAGCAACTCTCTCCACTGCTCCACAACCCAACCTCACACTCAATACACACACAACCATATTATTAGGTGCTCTCTAAGTATATGAAAAATAAAGAATGTCTCTTCCATGGTGGTGTACTTTCCAGAAGTGATAAAAAAATACCAATCTACCGATTCATGAATTCAATGAAATCTAAGTGGTATATATAAAATATATTTATAAATAAATCTACACTAAGACACATCACAGTGAAACTGTAGATCAAAGGTAAGGAGAAGATTTTTAAAAAACAGTTGCAGTTAGAATAAGAGCTGACATCTCAAGAGCTATAATGAAAATCAGAAGACAGTGGGATAATATTTTTAAACTGCTGCAAAAACAACTGCAGACCTAGAATTCCATACCCACTGAAATATACTCATCTGCCAATGATTAGTGTGAAATAATAACATTTTCAGACAAATAGACCTTAACTAAAGGAAGTTCTAAAGAATGAATTTTAGGCAGTGTAAAAGTGATCCAGGTGTAAAAATAAGAGAGTCATGGGCATATACACACTAACAAACGTAGTAAGGTAGATAGCTAGTGGGAAGCAGCCGCAAGGCACAGGGATATTGGCTCGGTGCTTTGTGACAGCCTGGAGGGGTGGGATAGGGAGGGTGGGAGGGAGGGAGACGCAAGAGGGAAGACATATGGGAACATATGTTTATGTATGACTGATTCACTTTGTTATAAAGCAGAAACTAACACACCATTGTAAAGCAATTATACCCCAATAAAGATGTTAAAAAAAAATGCTATAGCAAAGGAATAGCAAAGAAAGGAGAATAACAAAGAACTCTTCTCTGTGAAAATATGGCAATCTCTGAGTTAAAAATTCTCTATAAAATCTCTGCTAGATGTAAACGTGCTATGAAAAAAAAATGACATATGTCATTTACATTTTCTAGTACAGAGTGTGTTCTAATACAGAAAGTGTGTTCTCTGGAAGATTAGTGCCCTGAAAGACATTAATAAGTGTTACTTGAAAATAAGGTCACATGTTCAAATATGTGTGGGAAACATGGTGTTAAATAAAGTGAAACCAGATTTTTGACCTTCAAGTATACTAATGTACATTTTAAATTACCAAGAGTGTGATATAGTATATAGCATTTCCCAATTTTATTTAACCACAGACTTTTTTTTTTCACAGTAACTCAGTGAATTGGCTCTCCATATATCACACTCAAGGAAGCTCTGTCCCTAGCACATTCCCTGTGATTCTTTATGAAATTCGATATATGTTAACTTGTAAAGCAGCAAACGTTCCTGACACAGTAGAGCAAGAGATGGGTAAATTCTTACAGAGAGAAGAGAAAAGGGTACGATTTAGAGTATGAAGTGGTTCCTGGGATGGGGGATCCATATAGGGGGAGCTACATTTGTGAGAAGGAGAATTGCAAAATCACTAAGGGCCAAATGGCAAAGAATAACATCATGGGCTTAAAACTTGTTTGAGGGCCTCTGTTGCTCAACTACGTGGGTCATCCATGAGTATTCACAATCTTTTGGCAATATAAAAGAAAATGGTTGAGACGTGAAATAAGCAAAATTTGCAGTTGGTTCTCCTTCTGGTGCATCTGATTAGGAAGCAGTGTCCACTGGCCATTTATGCAAACCCATGTAGAATCCACAGTGATAATTTTTGCCTCATTACAAGATACAAAATAACAAGATCAAGTGGTTTTCCATTATACGAGATTAATATGATTTTATATGCAATGACTAAATATTTTTTATGTAAAACAATTCTCACAAGAGACCCATAAGACTATCAATAGGTTTCTCATTCACCAGCAAAATTCATGTCTATCCTAATCCTAAAAGTAACAATATATTCCCTAATATTAATAAGTATTTATCCTGATAAGTTTAGAATTTAAATTTTTAAAATTATTAAATTTAGTATTCATATTAAATTACTATTAAATTAGTATTTCATTGATTATACAATTATGTTAAAGACATTTTATTATTTTTTTTTATAAAAGGGAAGGAACATTTTAGCAATTTGTGTAGTAGTTTTCTGCATCTCTGCAAAGGTAACAACTCTGAGAAATAGGCAGAGCATAGTATTTTCCCTGATTGGCAGATTATGTGACTTGCCTAAAATCATGCAGCTACAAAATCCATCCCAGGTGGACCAAATGAGAGTTACTGTTTCATAAGTGATGGCAAAAGCTCAGAGAAAATTCAGGTTGCATTGACAGTAGAAGCATGTGGAAACAGAAAAATAATTCAGATTTTGGGGAAGGACTCATTAGAAACAGGCTGAATTCACAAGGTCAAGCAGAGATATTGTTCTAGGTTGTGATTGGATTATTCTAAATTTACCAGCAGATATTAATTGACATACATTATAATTCTCTCCAGATCACATAATTTAAGGACAGATAAATGTTTAGGTTTTGGCTCTTAACCCCATCCAGTTTTGTCACTGGCACTCTAAGTTTCCATATTCTTCCTTTTTCATGGTGTCCTTGTGATTTTTAAGTCTTCTCCAATAGTCATGAGAGATTTTAGATTGTAGTCTAGTTTGTAAATTATAGAATTTGCTCTCCTATGATTACTCTTTCTCACCTTTGAAATAATTGGGTCATTGCCTTTCTCTTCTTTCCTGCTTACAATGCTAGAGCAGGGTCTTCAAGTAATTATACCTATTTCAATTAACTTTGAATTGTCTAGTCTTTATGTGGCTACAGCTAAGAAATTCATTCTAAAAGTAGCCTCTTTGAGCTTATATATTCCTTTTGTCTCTACCAGGAATGACACATTCATGACATGTGTAGTCACCTCTCTCCTAGAACCACAGCAAAAACATTGCTAATTAATTACATGATTTCTGCCACTGGACTCAGACAATGATGAAAATGTAGCACTTACTGTGTGCAACGTACTACTATAAGCACTTTAAAAGTATTAACAAATTTCATCTCCAGATCAACCTTATGAGACAGCTATTTTCATTATCTCTGTTTTATAGATGGAGCAACTGAGGCACAACAAGTTTAAGTAACTTGACCAAGATTACACAGACATTACATGTAGAGCTGGAATTTGAATCGAGGCATTCTAGCTCCAGATTTTACGTACTTTACCATTAATGCTGTATTACCTCATATTCCCCATTGGAAAAAGCTTACATGTTCAACCACAAATGACCACAGGCCTAATTCTTATTAATTCTTATAGATTTCACATTTCTCTCACTGATACAGAAGAGGGAAAAGATGACCAGCACAATAGGCATACACAGTTCTAGTTCACACTGGATTTTTCTCCTGCTTGGAGGTACTGAGTGAGGAGTTAATTGTACAGAATCACACAATAGGCAAACTCAACTATGATATACAAACTTGATTCCTTAAACCTTGGACCTAGAATGAGATTGTGATATTGCTTTGTTAGCTTCCTGATATAAAAGCCACTGTAAACTTATTTCTCAGAATTTGGTAGCTACACCTCATATTGGAGGATCTGAAGCCCTATTGGCAGGGAATTAATAAAGTTAGAGACAATACTTGTACTGAGCAGCAGAAAACAGGGAAACATAGATTAAGAGAGTCTTCTAACAATTACCACTGACACAGAATTAGTTTGAAATCATGACTTGAGAAAATAGAGATCTGGGTTCCTAGAACAAGTTAAGTTTTGATATCTGAGGTTTTAGGGAAAGGAAAAACAAAAGGTCAAGTCAAGATGCATGTCTGGAGATGTTAAAATGCTAAAAGATTCTAGGGGGACATAAGCAATCAGATAATATCAGAGAACACTATGTAGCTGGGAGCCAGAGGATGTCAAAGGTAAAATCAGTCAAGAAAGTTGAAGTGGTAAAACACCAGAGACCAGGGTAGTAGTTGAGATCTGGATATTATTCCTGGCTCTTCTGCAAGCATCGTTACTCTGCGTACTTTATCCAGAATTCTTATTTATTAAATGACAAGTACTGGACTAAACAACCTCTAAAGACTCTTCCAGCTCTATCCTTCCATGATTATGTAATTCATAAACTTACATAACCTTGAAATTCTAACTTCTCTGAAAGTCATAAAATAGCCAATATAAAAGCATTGTTTTTGGCAGGCTGCTTCGTTGAAATAATTGAATTATTACCAGACAGACCATGTTACTGGGATTTTTTTCTTAACATATTATTACAGGAACTCAAGTACTCATAGGACCCTTGCTTTTGATTTTTCCCAAGGGGTTTCCAAATCTGCCATTCAGTCAACCAACATTTACTGAATTCTAACAATATGTTTGGACACTGGGTTAAGCCTTAGGAAGAGAAAGATGAATAAAGAAGAGTCATGGTTTTAAAGGCAATCGCAGTATACTGGGGGAAGTAGAAATGTATGCCATGAGGACAATATCATGATAGAGATATGTGTAGGATATTATAGGCACAGAGGAAAGAAGTACATAACTCAGTTTAAGAGAGGTGATAATGGAAAGTTTCTAAGTAGAGATCTTACCTTATGCCATTCTTTAAACTGAGGTGTTTATTTGTGGGAGAATGTTGGGCAGAGCATGACAACAAAAGAAAACAATATGAACACACAAGCAAAGGTGAGAAATAACATTTATGAAAAAGGTTGGCTTCTATTGTTTTCTTCGGTTCTGTACTCCTTTCCCCTTTCTTGTTTTAGCCATGTTTCTCACTCCAACTCTACGATGAGACTGTTAAGCATATTACACTGCCCCCATTGCTACAAGGGTAGGCATATGACCCAGACACAGGGTCATATGTCATCACAGGGTCATGATATACCATTCCCCTCGGTAAAGCAGTTCATACAAGGGATGGCATATTACCAAGCCAGATCAGACAATTTCCCTAGGGTTTTAACATACCAAAGTATCAAATGAAAAACAGTGTGTCACGAAAACTAGGACCATATACTTTAGCATGAGGCTGCCTGGGTTGAAATATAAATTTCACCACTTATTAGCTTTGTGAACTTAGATAAACTGCTCGATCTGTATCTTAGTTTCCTCCTTTGTAAAATGGGGACCACAATAGTACCCACACCATAGTGCTGTAAGGATTAATATGTTAATACATGTAAAGCACTTAGAATATTTCTTGGCACACAGTAAGTACTCATTAAATATTGTTGATATTATTGTTGTTGTATTGTATATGCTATTGCTATATTTGTTTTTTGTGTATATATATACATATATATGTATATATATATATATGTGTGTGTGTGTGTGTGTGTGTGTATTTTTTCTGTGTCCCCACTGAAATATAAGTGCTATGAGAACAGGGACTTTGTCTGCCATGTTCACTATTATATATTCAGGGTCTAGAAATTGGCACATAGGAGATACTACATAAACATCTGTGAATGAATCAGTGAAGAAACTATAAGCATTTGCATGTCACTAGAGATAAAAGTATATGAAAGTGGGCATGTTGTATTATAAGAGTAGTTAAATAGTGTTAGAAGTGCCCTAATTGAAATAATCACTGTAGGGGTTGTCAAATAACACATGAAATACAACCTT
The DNA here is from genome assembly GCF_937001465.1 of Orcinus orca. Classification (NCBI taxonomy): domain Eukaryota; kingdom Metazoa; phylum Chordata; class Mammalia; order Artiodactyla; family Delphinidae; genus Orcinus; species Orcinus orca. Next base: position 99,367,356 of record NC_064580.1, on the reverse strand, counting down.
CAGGACAAGTTACTGATCATCTTTAACAAGAGCTGTATGATAGGGTCTACTCGTCATCTTCAGGGGTATAAAAATACATTTCAATTGATGAAATTAATAGTGTTTAAGATAGGTTATTGTTAGAAGTGATATATCAGACCTGCTTAATCTTGCATGAGGAGGTTTTAAAAGGCAACAAAGATCTGGAGGTCCAGAGCTCATTTGGTCTCATGTACCTACATTTCTCAGTCTTCTGCTCCCTAATCCACTGCCAAGCTCTCTAGTCCTACCATTCGTACTTCATTGCATCTTCCTCAGAATGTGATTTTCATGCAAAGTGCCAGTCTTTGGCCTTAGATCAGAGAGTGGGGTCTCCCAGAGCTATAGAACTGGTTATACAGGTTTTTTGTTTGTTTGTTTCCTTCCTAATGAATGTTTGTACATTGGATGGAACTTAACTTGAGACTTTCTTTCACTGTAGCATACCATCTAATAGCCAGGATGTGGGAGAGAGAACATATAGCCCCCAGCTACCTCTCACCACCAGAGGCTGCCAATATTTACAGAACAACAACACAAAAAATAACTTGGCATTTGTTGCACTGTCAAAATTGGTTTCACAGTTTGCAACACATAGACATGGACTTAAAAAGAAAGGTAGGATAGGTTTACCCTGAGTTGGAGACAGGTCACTAAAGAGTTTAAAAGAGGTAAGTGAACTGATAAGATTTGAAATTTTGATGTCACTCTTATAACTGTGGACAAAGAACCTAAGAGGAAGAATATGAATGCAGGCAGATTAATTTGAAAGGTTTTGATCCAGGTGAGAAATAAAACAGAAAGTGATTTCAGGAGAGGAGAGGAGAGGACAGATTATAAAAATATATGTAGTAATCAGAATAGTCATGTTATTAAGTAGGATAAGGGAGGTAAAAAAGAAGGGAGAGCCATAAATGTGTCCTAAGTTTCTAGCTTGTATAACTAGCTTGTATAACTAACTTGTATAACTTGTATAACTTCCTTCTTCTGTCAGCTTTCTTTGATTGCCAAATTCCATTTTAACATCCTGACCCCTCTACTGGCTTCCCTGTAGCTAAGACAAACATTTATTTTTCAGCCTTCTTTGAGCTATGTGTGCTCATAAATCATTTTGACAATGAACAAAATAAAACAATAGTTGAATCCAGCCAAAAATGGCTATTAAAAAGAACAACATTGAAATAAAACAGCATTAAACTGCAACTACCTGTTGGTGATTTGTTAGCATCATCAATACTAGAGTCAACAAATATTTGAGTGTCAAATCAGTGCTAAGCACTGTCCTGGGTCCTAGGGATACAAAGGCCCGGAGAAGCAGCCTAGTAGAATGGATAAAGCGTGATTTTTGAGTTAGAACCAGAGTGTATCTCTTGTTCCACCACCTACTAGGTTTGTGACCTTGGGCTAATTGTTAACCCCTCAGAGCCTCATTATTTTCCATATGTAAGATGGGGATAATTGCATAGCACATACATCATTCAGCTGTCAAGTTATGTAAGATAGCAAATCAAACCTAGAAGAGCAGCTGATATAAGTACTTGATAAATGGTAGCTGCTATGAACATAAAAATCATAATTATTCTCTCAAGAAGCTTACAGTCTATTACAGATTTTTTGTCTATATGAGCCTCCCATATATTTTTATTATAAATTCAAAGAAAAGAACAGCATTGAATCATATTTTTATCACAGGGATTGTATAATGACTCAGAATGGTAGTACTTCGTAGTCCTAGAATAGCATTTCTTCAAGACTCTGAGTATAACCAAGTATAATATCTAAAGCCTTGGAGACTTACTTCAATGATCTGATGAAGAAAATGAAGAAAAAGCAAACTCTCTTAGAATAGTAATTTAAAAATGATGTATTGCAAATAGGCAGTTAAAGTGTGTTAATTGGCTGTACTGTAGCACCAAGGGTGTGATGCGGTTTGGAGGAGGGGGAAAAAACTGAATCATATGAAGTAATACAAACTCAGTGCAATGAAAGTTTCTGCCAGATTGGGTTATAATGAACTCACTGTGTTTTAATGAAGCTAATAACTGAGTATCTTATTAAATTTCACTAGAATACATTGAAGGCTGTTTTATTGTAGCCTTTTAAGATCTTTTATGAATCCAGATTTGTGCCAGATATTATGAAAAAGAAAACGTTAACCGCATTACGTTACTTTCACCATCATATAACTTGCTTAAGATGTTTGTCAGTAGTGCATAAACTATATTCTTCCTCATCTCAATAATTTTATGTTATAATAAATGCAGAAAATATTTAAAAATGAAAATACACATCTAAAATATTCATCGCTGTCACAAAATCAGAGGGACTAAATTTTGGGTGAAGTTTATGTATTAATAAAGTTTTAAGTTAAAGCAGTCAAAAGCCTTTTGGCCTGGATTTTCAAAATTCAATGGGTGGGGAGACCTTCAAGATGGTGGATGAATAAGACTTGGAGATCACCTTCCTCCCCACAAATACATAAGAAATACATCTACATGTGGAACAACTCCTACAGAACACCTACTGATCGCTGGCAGAAGATCTCAGACCTTCCAAAAGGCAAGAAAATCCCCACGTACCTGGTTAGGGCAAAAGAAAAAGAAAAAACAGAGACAAAAGCATAGGGACGGGACCTGCACCTCAGGGAGGGAGCTGTGAAGGAGGAAAGGTTTCCACACACTAGGAAGCCCCTTCACTGGTGGAGACGGGGGTGGGGGGAAGCTTCAGAGCCATGGAGGAGAGCGCAGCAACAGGGGTGCGGAGGGCAAAGCGGAGGGATTCCCGCACAGAGGATCAGTGCCGACCAGCACTCACCAGCCCGAAGAGGCTTGTCTGCTCACCTGCCAGGGTGGGCGGGGGCTGGGAGCTGAGACTCCAGCTTCAGAAGTCAGATCACAGGGAGAGGAAAGGGGTTGGTGGTGTGAACACAGCCTGAAGGGGCCTAGTGCGCCACAGCTAGCCAGGAGGGAGTCCGGGATAAAGTCTGGACCTGCCGAAGGGGCAAGAGACCATTGTTTCTCAGGGAATTCAGAGCACCACCTAAACGAGTTCCAGAGAAGGGCGCGAGCTGCGGCTCAGTGTGGACACTAGAGACGGGCATGAAACGCTAAGGCTGCTACTGCAGCCACCAAGAAGCCTGTGCGCAAACACAGGTCACTTCCCACACCTCCGCTCCCGGGAGCCTGTGCAGCCTGCCATGGCCAGGGTCCCGTGATCCAGAGACAACTTCCCTGGGAGAACACAAGGCGTGCCTCAGGCCTTTGCAACGTCACGCTGGCCTCTTCTGCCACAGGCTCACCCCACATTCCCTACCACTCCCTCTTCCCAGCCTGAGTGAGCCAGAGTCCCCTAATCAGCTGCTACTTTAACCCCATCCTGTCTGGGCAGGGAACAGACGCTCTCAGGTGACCTACACGCAGAGGCAGGGCCAAATCCAAAGCTGAACCCCAGGAGTTGTGCAAACAAAGAAGAGAAAGGGAAATTTCTCTTAGCAGTTTCAGGAGCAGCAGATTAAATCTCCACAATCAACTTGATGTACCCTGCATCTGTGGAATACCTGAATAGAAAACGAATCATCCCAAAATTGAGGTGGTGGACTTTGGGAGCAACTATAGACTTGGGGTTTGCTTTCTGAATCTAATTTGTTTCCGGTTTTATGTTTACTTTAGTTTAGTATTTAGAGTTTATTATCATTCGTAGATTTGTTTATTGATTTGGTTGCTCTCTTCCTCTTTTTTTTTTTTTTTTTTTGGCTGCATCAGGACTTTGTTGCTGCACACGGGCTTTCTCTAGTTGCGGTGACCAGCGGCTACTCTTCATTGTGCTGCACAGGCTTCTCATTGTGGTGGCTTCTTTTGTTGTGGAGCAAGGGCTCTAGGAGCGCAGGCTTCAGTAGTTGTGGTGCATGGGCTTAGTTGCTCCACGGCATGTGGGATCTTCCCAAAGCAGGCTCGAACCCGTGTCCCCTGCATTAGCAGGTGGATTCTTAACCACTGCACCAATGGGGAAGCCCCTTTTTTATATATATATATTTTTTTTCTCTCTTTTTTGAGTGTGTATGTGTATGCTTCATTGTGTGATTTTGTCTGTATAGCTTTGCTTTTACCATTTGTCCTAGGGTTCTGTCTGTCTGATATTTTTTTTTAGTATAGTTTTTAATGCTTGCTATCATTGGTCCATTTGTTTTTTGGTTTGGTTGCTCTCTTCTTTCTTTGTATTTTTTTTTCTTTTTTTAAAATTACTTTTAAATTTTTCTTATTTTTAATTTTAATAACTTTATTTTACCTTATTGTTTTCTTTTTTCCTACCTTTTTTCTCTCTTTTCTTCTGAGCCGTGTGGCTGACAGGGTCTTGGTGCTCAGGCCGGGTGTCAGGTCTGTGCCTAGGTGGTGAGAGAGCTGAGTTCAGGACATTGGTCGACCAGAGACCTCCCAGCTCCACATAATATCAAATGGCAAAAGCTCTCCCAGAGATCTCCATCTCAACACTAACACTCAGCTCCACTCAATGACCAGCAACCTACAGTGTTGGACACCCTATGCCAAACAACTAGCAAGGCAGGAACACAACTGCACCCCTTAGCAGAGTGCCTGCCTAAAATCATAATAAGTTCACAGACACCCCAAAACACACTGCATGATGCAGTCCGGCCCACTAGAAAGACAAGATACAGCCTCATCCATCAGAACACAGGCACTAGTCTCCTCCACCAGGAAGCCTACACAACCCACTGAACCAACCTTAGCCACTGGGGGCAGATGCCAAAAACAATGGGAACTACATACCAGCAGCCTGCGAAAAGGAGACCCCAAACACAGTAAGTTAAGCAAAATGAGAAGACAGAGAAACACACAGCAGATGAAGGAGCAAGGTAAACACCCATTAGACCAAACAAATGAAGAGGAAATAGGCAGTCTACCTGAAAAAGAATTCAGAGTAATGATAGTAAAGATGATCCAAAATCTTGCAAATAGAATGGAGAAAATACGAGAAAAGTTTAACAAAGACCTAGAACTAAAGATCCAATGAACAATGATGAACAACACAATAAATGAAATTAAAATTCTCTAGAAGGAAACAATAGCAGAATAAATGAGGCAGAAAAACCGATAAGTGACCTGGAATATAAAATAGTGGAAATAACTACAACAGAGCCGAAAAAAGAAGAAAGAATGAAAAGAATTGAGGACAGTCAGAGAGCTCTAGGACAACAATAAATGCACCAACATTTGAATTATAGGGGTTCCAGAAGAAGAAGAGAAAAAGAAAGGGACTGAGAAAATATTTGAAGAGATTATAGATGAAAACTTCCCTAAAATGGGAATGGAAATTGTTAATCAAGTTCAGGAAGCGCAGAGAGTCCCACACAGGATAAATCTAAGGAGAAACATGCTAAGTCACATATTAATCAAATTATCAAAAATTAAATACAAAGACAAAATATTAAAAGCAGCAAGGGAAAAATAACAAATAACATACAAGGGAATCCCCATAAGGTTAACAGCTGATCTTTCAGCAGAAACTCTGCAACCCAGAAGGGAGTGGCAGGACATATTTAAAGTGATGAAAGGGAAAAACCTACAACCAAGATTACGCAAACCAGCAAGGATCTCATTCAGATTCAATGGAGAAATTAAAACCTTTACAGACAAGCAAAAGCTAAGAGAATTCAGCACCACCAAACTAGCTTTACAACAAATGCTAAAGGAACTTCTCTAAGCAGGAAACACAAGAGAAGGAAAAGACCAACAATAACAAACCCAAAACAATTAAGAAAATGGTAATAGGAACATATATATCAATAATTACTTAAAGTTAAATGTATTAAATGCTCCAACCAAAAGACATAGACTGGCTGAATGGATACAAAAAGAAGATCCATACATATGCTATGTACAAGAGACCTACTTCAGACCTAGGGAAACCTAAAGACTGAATGTGAAAGGATGGAAATGTATTCCGTGCAAATGGAAATCAAAATAAAGCTGGAGTAGCAATTCTCATATCAACAAAATAGACTTTAAAATAAAGGCTATTACAAGAGACAAAAAAGGACACTACATAATGATCAAGGGATCAGTCCAGGAAGATATAACAACGGTAAATATTTATGCACCCAACATAGGAGCACCTCAATACATAAGGCAAATGCTAACAGCAATAAAAGTGGAAACTGACAGAAATACAATCATAGTAGGGGACTTTAACACCTCACTTTCACCAATGGACAGATCATCCAAAATAAAAATAAATAAGGAATCACAGATGGACTTAACTTATATTTAAATGACATTCCATCCCAAAACAACAGAATACACTTTCTTCTAATTGGCTCATGGAACATTCTTAAGGATAGATGATATCTTAGGTCACAAATCAAGCCTTGGTAAATTTAAGAACATTGAAATTGTATCAAGTATCTTTTCTGACAACAATGCTATGAGACTAGATGTCAATTACAGGAAAAAATCTGCAAAAAACACAAACACATGAAGGCTAAAAAATACACTACTAAATAACCAAGAGATCACTGAAGAAATGAAAGAAGAAATACAAAAATACCTAGAAACAAATGAGAGTGAAAACATGACGACCAAAAACCTATGGGATGCAGCAAAAGCAGTTCTAAGAGGGAAGTTTATACTACCTCACAAAACAAGCAACATCTCAAATAAACAATTTAACCTTACACCTAAAGCAATTAGAGAAAAAAGAACCAAAAAAAACCCCAAAGTTAGGAGAAGGAAAGAAATCATAAAGATCAGATCAGAAATAAATGAAAAAGATGAAGGAAACAATAGCAAAGCTCAATAAAACTAAAAGCTGGTTCTTTGAGAGGATAAAAATAATTGATAAGCCATTAGCCAGACTCATCAAGAAAAACAGGGAAAACACTCAAATCAATAGAATTTGAAATGAAAAAGGAGAAGTAACAAATGACACTGGAGAAACACAAAGGATTATGAGAGATTACTACACACAACTATATGCCAATAAAATGGAAAACCAGGAATAAAGGGGCAAATTCTGAGAAAAACACAACCTTCTGGGACTGAATCAGAGGAAATAGAAAATATAAACAGACCAAACACAAGCACTGAAACTGAGACTGTGATTAAAAATCTTCCAACAAACAAAAGTCCAGGACTAGATGACTAGATGTTTTCACAGGCGAATTCTCTCAATCATTTAGAGAAGAGCTATCACCTATTCTTCTCAAACTCTTCCAAAATATAGCAGAGGGAGGTACACTTCCAAACTCATTCTATGAGGCCACCATCACCCTGACACAAAACCAGACAAAGAGGTCACAAAGAAAGAAAATTACAGGCCAATATCACTGAGGAACTAGATGCAAAAATCCTCAACAAAATACTAGCAAACAGAATCCAACAGCACATTGAAAGGATCATACACCATGATCAAGTAGGGTTTATCCCAGGAATGCAAAGATTCTTCAATATACACAAATCAATCAATGTGATAAACCATAGTAACAAATTGAAGGAGAAAAATGATATGATCATCTCAATAGATGCAGAAAAAGCTTTTGACAAAGTTCAACACCGATTTATGATAAAAACCCTCCAGAAAGTAGGCATAGAGGAACTAACCTCAACATAATAAAGGCCATATATGACAAACCCACACCCAACATCGTTCTCAGTGGTGAAAAACTGAAACCATTTCCACTAAGATCAGGAACAAGACAAGGTTGTCCACTCTCACCACTATTATTCAACATAGTTTTGGAAGTTTTAGTCACAGCAATCAGAGAAGAAAAAGAAATAAAAGGAATCCAAATTGGAAAAGAAGAAGTAAAGTTGTCCCTGTTTGCAGATGACATCATACTATACATAAAGAAACCTAAAGATGCTACCAGAAAACTGCTAGAGCTAATCAATGAATTTGGTAAAGTAGCAGGATACAAAAATAATGCACAGAAATCTCTTGCATTCCTATACACTAATCATGAAAAATCTGAAAGAGAAATTAAGGAAATACTGCCATTTACCACTGCAACAAAAAGAATAACATACCTAGGAATAATCCTAACTAAGGAGACAAAAGACCTGTATGCAGAAAACTATAAGGCACTGATGAAATAAATTAAAAATGATACAAACAGATGGAGAGATATATCATGTTCTTGGATTGGAAGAATCAACATTCTGAAGACGACTATACTACCCAAAATAATCTACAGATTCAATGCAACCCCTATCAAATTACCAATGGCATTTTTCACAGAACTAGAACAAGAAATCTCACAATTTGTATGGAAACACAAAAGACCCCGAATAGCCAAAGCAATATTGAGAAAGACAAATGGAGCTGCCAGGATCAGGCTCCCTGACTTCAGACTATACTCCAAAGCTACAGTAATCAAGACAGTATGGTACTGGCACAAAAACAGAAATACAGATCAATGGAACAGGATAGAAAGCCCAGAGATAAACCCACACACATATGGTCACCTTATCTTTGATAAAGGAGGCAAGAATACACAATGGAGAAAAGACAGCCTCTCCAATAAGTGGTGCTGGGAAAACTGGACAGCAACATGGAAAAGAATGAAAATAGAAAACTCCCTTACAACATACACAAAAATAAACTCAAAATGGATTATAGACCGATATGTAAGGCCAGACACTATAAAACTCTTAGAGGAAAACATAGGCAGAACACTCTATGACATAAATCACAGCAAGATCCTTTTTGACCCACCTCCTAGAGAAATGGAAATAAAAACAAAAATAAAGAAATGGGACTTTATGAAACTTCAAAGTTTTTGCACAGCAAAGGAAACCATAAACAAGACCAAAAGACAACCCTCAGAATGGGAGAAAATAGTTGCCAATGAAGCAACTGACAAAGGATTAATCTCCAATATTTACAAGCAGATCATGCAGCTCAATATCAAAAAAACCAAAAAACCCAATCCAAAAATGAGCAGAAGACTTAAATAGACATTTCTTCAAAGCAGATATACAGATTGCCAAGAAACACATGAAAGGATGGTCAACATCTCTAATCATTAGAGAAATGCAAATCAAATCTACAATGAGTTATCATCTCACACCAGTCAGAATGGCCATATCATCAAAGTATTTACAAACAATAAATGCTGGAGAGGATGTGAAGAAAAGGGAGCCCTCTTTCACTGTTGGTGGGAATGTAACGTGATACAGTCATTATGGAGAACAGTATGGAGATTCCTTAAAATGTAAAAATAGACCTACCATATCACCCAGGAATCCCACTACTGGGCATATACTCTGAGAAACCATAATTCGAAAAGTATCATGTACCACAATGTTCATTGCAGCTCTATTTACAATAGGCAGGACATGGAAGCAACCTAAGTGCCCATTGACAGATGAATGGACAAAGAAGATATGGCACATATATACAATGGAATTTTACTCAGCCATAAAAAGAAAGGAAATTGAGTTATTTGTAGTGCGATGGATGGACCTAGAGACTGTCATACAGTGTGAAGTAAGTCAGAAAGAGAAAAACAAATAGCGTATACTAACACATATATATGGAATCTCTAAGAAAAAAAAAGGTTCTTAAGAACCTAGGAGCAGGACAGGAATAAAGACGCAGATGTAGAAAATGGACTTGAGGACACAGGTAGGGGGAAGGGTAAGCTGGGACGAATTGAGAGAGTAGCATATACTTATATATACTACCAAATGTAAAATAGATAGCTAGTGGGAAGCAGCCTCATAGCAGAGGGAGATAAGCTCGGTGCTTTGTGACCACCATGAGGTGTGGGATAAGGAGGGTGGGAGGGAGACGCAAGAGGGAGGAGATATGGGGATATATGTATATGTATAGCTGATTTAAAAATTAACATTTCATAATGTTAATTAACATTAACATAAATTAATTCAAAAATTAATTAATTCAAAAATTAACATTTCATAATGTTAATTAACATTAACATAAATTAATTAATTCAAAAATTAACACACCATTGTAAAGAAATTTACTCCAATAAAGATGTTAAAAAACAAAACAAAACAAAACAAAAAAATCTCAATGAGTAGAATTTTATTAAGTCCAAACTTATACATTCTGTGCAAACCTGGGTAAAATCTGTGGAATAACAAATGCCAGTAAAACAGATGGCAATGACCCCATGTGTGGATTTGTCCAAGAGGCGCTTTTCAACATTCAGCAATAGTTTCTTTGAACAGCCACGTTAAAGGCCAGTGCTTGGCAGTGCTATCCAATTGGCAAATTCATTCTTTGTTGTCTCTATTCCTGGTTTTCTACCCTTTTTCAGACTTTCAGCTGTCTCTCCATTTACTGGCATTCAGCAGTACTGGTTATGCTACTGTCCTCAAATCTTCTCATGTGAGAATAGCTCACATAGCACAACATGTCATTTTCCAAAGGATATTTTTAATTCATAGGTAAATGACTCAAGAGCCTCTTACTGAACACAGGACATAAATGTATACTTGGTTTGAGTTTGGGGCTATTTTAATGGAACACTTGGTATCTGTATATCTCCTAATCTGATATTTTATACTCAGTAGGCAATTCAATGTTTTAACCTTGTCCAGAATTAATGCTTTTCCTCCTCACATTCCTTTCAAATCACCATCCAAGGCAGAGCTACAGTCACTTCTCTTTCACTCAAGAATGCTTTCTCCAGTGGCCCTTAACTTGGACATTCCTTGCTTGGGGTAGAAATGGAAGGGAAAGAGAGCTAGTATTTGTAAGACAGTTGAGCCAAGTAAACCCCAAACAGACAATTCCATGTTTTATAGAGCCATGCCCAAATTTGTAAGCCAAGATGAAGAAGAAAACTTATCAATATTATTGATACTGCCAAATAGTAAAGCTAGTGGAGCTAAGAATTAAGAGCTTGGAAATAAACTCTTGTATATATGGTCAAATGATTTTGAAAATGGGTACCAAGACCATTTAATGGAGAAAGGATATCCTTATGAACAAATGATGCTGAGAAAATTATATATCTACAAGTAAAATAATGAATTTGTACCCTTAATTTTCATCATATACAAAAATTAACTCAAAATGGATCAAAGACCTAAATGTAAGAGCTAAAACTATAAAACTCTTAGAAGAAAACATATGGGCAAACAAGCAACAAAAGCCTGTCAATAAGTGGGACGGCCTCAAACTAAAAAGCTTCTGGACAGCAAAAGAAATAAAATTAAAAAATGAAAAAGCAACCTACAGAATGGGAGAAAATACTTGCAAACCATTTGTTGGATAAGGGGTTAATACAAAAATATATACAGAACTTATATAATAAACAATCTGATTTAAAAAATGGGCAAGGGAACTGAATAGATATTTTCCAAATAATACATCCAAATGACCAACAGGTACATGAAGAGATGCTCACCATCACTGATCATCAAGGCAACTCAAATGAAAACCATGATGAGATATCACCTTACAATTGTTAGAATGGTTGTCATCAAAAAGACAAGAGATAACAAGTGTTGGTGAGGATGTGGAGAAAAAGAAACCCTTGTGCACTGTTGGTGGGAATATAAATTGGTGCAGCCACTATGGAAAACAGTATGGATGTTCCTCAAAAAATTAAACCTAGGACTACTGTACCATCCAGCAATTCCACTTCTCGGTATATATCCAAAGGAAATGAAAACGGGACACTGAAAAGATATCTGCACTCCCATGTGTATTGCAGCATTATTCAAAATAGCCAAGGTATGGAAATGACTTGTGTCCAATAATGGGTGAATGGTTAAGGAAGATGTGAAATATATATATATATATATATATTCAGCCATGAGAAAGAAGGAAATCCTGCTATTTGGAATAACATGGATGGGCCTTGAGGGTATTATATTACATGAGATAAGCCACACAGAGAAAGACGAATACTGTATGATTTCATTTACATATGAAATCTAAAATAGCCAAACTGGAAACAGAGTAGAATGGTGGTTACCAGGGGCTGTAGGGTGGCAGAATTGGAGAGATTTTCATCAAATCAATAAGTTCTGAAGCTCTAATGCACAGCACTATGATTACAGTCATTAATACCATATTATATACTTCAAAGTTGCTAGGAAGCCAGATCTTAAATGTTCCCGCCATAAAAAATTATAATCATATGACGTGATAGAGGTGTTAGCTAATTGTATGATGGTAATCATATTGCAATATATAAATGTATCAAATCATCACCTTGTACACCTTAAACTTCCACAATGTTGTATGTCAATTACACCTCCAGTTTAAAAAAAAGAAAGAAAGAAAGAAAGAAAGAAATATATATGGGAAAAGCTTCCTGACATTGGATTTGGCAATGATTTCCTATACATAACACCAAAGGCACAGGAAAAAAAAATAGATACATTAAATTTCAACCAAATTAAAAACTGTGCATTAAAGGACATTATCAACAGAGTGAAAGGGTAACCTATGGAATGGTAGAAAATATTTACAAACCATATAACTGATAAGGGATTAATATCCAGAATATAAAAAGAACTCCTACAACCCAACAATGACAAAAACCACCCAATAAAAACATGGGCCAAGAACTTGAATAGACATTTCTCCAAAGAAGATATATAGATGGCTAATAAGCACATGCGACAGTGTTCAACATCACTAATTGTTAGGGAAATGCAAATCAAAACCACAATAAGATATGACTTCACACCCATTAGGATGGCTACTACATTTTTAAAAAAGAAAAAAGAAAAGCAGAAAATAACAAGTGTTGGCAAGCATATGGAGAAATTGGCACTCTTGTGATGGAGAGAAAGAGTGAGAGGGATATTGATTTCCTAAGTTTCTTTTACTCACGATTAACAACAAGAGGCAAAGGCACTTGGTCTAGAGTTTTACACAAAGGAAGTAGTCATGTTCACATAAAAAGGGAAATTCTGATCCTACCAGGCCCAGTGAATTATGGGGATTAGAAAGGAGAAGTTGAGAAAATAGGCAGGCAGATGTATACCTATCTGTTTCACTTCTTCTTTGGGATTCTGGAAGTTTCTGAAAGGAGAAGTCCTCAGAGGTTACTCCTTCACCAGAGTCTCCTGAGAGCTTCCATGTGTTGTGAAAGATAAAAGAAGTTGCTGTTTCCTGTGAAGAGTTGTAGAATATAGCTGAGAGCTCTGGATGGGGAGCTTATCCATGAAAATTGCGGCAGGGATAAAGTAGCCCTGGATCACATGGCCACATGATACTATTCTTGAGCCCTTATTGTGCCAGACATTACCCTTAGCACTTACATTCATATCCACTCAGGCATTACAACATTCCTCTGAGTTAGTACCATTATTAATATTTCAAAGCCCCAGATCTTATACAACTCAGTCTTAAACATCATGTCTACACAAAAGATTCAAAATACATCAGCAGGAGAACAACGTATTTTGGAAAGTATGACGTTGGCACATTACAGAGGTCATGGATATAAAGCTTTACTGCATTCATCTTATATTTCAGGTCACTAATGTAGTTCAGTAACTTTGATTTCATTTCCCACTTCACTGGATAATTGCAGGAGCCTTGGCTCTTATATCCCAGTTTCAAGTGGTAATCATATCCTTCAAGTAGGCTTAAATCCTTCAGTTGACTGATGGTTATTATCTTCTTTCAGACTAATTTCCTACTGAGGGAATGTCCATTATTTTTGCAGACTCATCTATGTATTGTCAGGTGCCAGTGCACTCAATCTTTTGTAATGCTGTAATTGTGTCTCTTCTATCTTTGTCAGAAAGCACACCAGCAAATGGGCCTACTTCTTAGTGTAAACAAAAAAAGGGTTTCAGGAGCACAAATCCCTTTCTTCAACTGTCAGAGTATTGTAGACATTCCTTAAATAACATTCCCCACAACAGATTTTGCTTAATATCAATTACTTGAATATCTGGAGGCTGGCCAGAGATATTACTCATCCCCATGTTCGTTATCAAAGATTGAAACCATGAAGTGTAAAATCTCTCCCTATGTCAAAGAAGACTCTGCTTCCCCACACCCAGATGGTTCTGAATAGTTACTCTTTGATTGTGCACTCATATTTGTTCTCTCACTGATTGCTTGTTACAAAGATATTACCTTTGCTCCTCAATTTCAGTGCTATAATTGGGCTCCAGTCCATTCTTTGCCCTTGTTTTCAGAAAAGAAATAAAGTTTACTCAATTGGACATCTCTCAGACTAAGATCCAAAATCACTCCAGACAACAAATCATGTCCCTTTTCCAAATCTGACCTGAACATATACACCTTCTTGATCTTTATTTCTTCTGTAAACTAAATCAATTTAAACATGTTGATGCTTTTATATTACTTCTGTCTTGACTTAGCTTGTGTGAAATTATTGTCCTTAATTAAATTATTACTTGTTAGTTAATCCCAATTCCTTGAAACTAGATTTGTATTTTTCCCAGTGCCATTGTGGAAACAAACAAATTGCTTTTATCTCATTCTTTAATGCTCCTAGACATCTTTATCTGCACCTCTGTTTTAGCACTAACCACAGTCTGCTTTTGCATTATTTTCATCTATAACTGTCTAGCTAAGTGAATGTCCATATCTCTGTGATTTGCTAGAGGGTAGGGGCCACATCCTAGTCATTTCTCAGTATATAGCACAGTGTTGTGAATACAGAAAGTATTTTATAAAGTGGTAATGATTTACATTGAGTGATGCGATTTGGCTGACACTGAGACATAGAAGTACCTGTTTCTTGAAATAGCTATTATTTTGCTCTCCTTCATCATTGCTTTCTGTTAACATATTTGGTCAAATACCAGTACTTGCTCTGTCTCATGTTTGCTTTGTTGGCAAGGCTCAGCACAAGAGGCTAAGCTCTTTATTGGTCAGAGTGGAGGAAGTTTGTGGTCTACTGTGAGATAATCCTGTGTGTTTTATTATGACTGTGGTTAATAATCATTGTAATAACTAATCCTTTTTAGCCCTTTACAGTCCTGCTCATTGAATGCCAATTATGTGCTAGGAACTTTATACATTATAACAGTAATCTTCATAGCAGATATAAGGAAGCTATTATTATGTCAATAACAATAAAAACAACAATATATATTGATATACCAGGCATTGTAATAAGTGCTTTACTTTTTTTTTTTATATATATTTTTTTTACTGACCTTTCAGAACAACACTATGAAGTTAGTATTACCATTATATCCACTTTATAGATAAGTAAACTGAAGTTCAGATGGGTTAAGTAACTTGCCCAATATCACATAGCTGGTAAAAATAGACCAGAACAAATGGAAAATAATAATTGACAAAGCACAATAGAATTAAAGATTAATAAGTTGAATGGAGAACTAGACAAATTGAAAGGATTTATCAGAGAATAGAAAAATGAAGAAAATAGATTAAAATCTAAACTAATCATTTTGAAAGTTTTAAATTTTAGGAAAAAAGAAAGCATTCTAAATGGATCCAGCACCCCTGCTCCCAAACAGATTACCTTAAAGGAAAAAAAGTCAGGCAGGCCTCAGAGTTAGTCATTAAATGCCAGAAGACAATGAAACCACCTAATACTTATCAGTGCTTATTATGTACTAGGCACTGTATTACATACTTAATATTGCCTGTCTCATTTAATCTTCACAACAATCTTGTGAAATTGGTATTATTTTTTATGTTCATTTGAGGCTGAAGAAACTTGAGGCACAACATTAAGTAATTTTCCAAGTTCTCATAGCCAGTAAGTTGCAGAATCAGAACTTATACCTATCTGTTTGAATCCAAAAACCTATCCTCCTACCACTTCAGTGCTCTACCTAACATGCTTTTACATCTCTGTTCTAAAGAGCTTAACGTTCTGTCTTATACTAGTTCTTGCTTAGTTTAACCCAACACATGGAATATGTCCTCATATCAGAATTTGTATGATTGCTTTAACACATATTCTTCTACCATATTCCACACCCCACAACCAAAATGACCTTAGGTTTAGACTTTAAACCTATTCTTGATGTTTCTATTTCATAAGTGGAATGGTCTGAATGTTTGTGTTGCCCCAAAGTTCATATGTTGAAAATCTAATGCCTAAGGTGATGGTATTAGGAGGTGGGACATTTGAGAGGTGATTAGGTCATGAGGGTGGAGACCTCACAAACAGAATTAGTGCCATTATAAGAGAGGCTCCAAAGACATCTCTCTCCCCCTTCTACCATGTGAGGACTCAGAAGTCGGCAATCTGGGAGAAGACCTTCACCAGAACACAACCATGCTGTTGCCATGATCTTGGACTTCCCAGTCTCTAGACTTGTGAGAAATAAATTTCTGTTGTTTATAAGGTACTCAGTCTGTGATATTTTGTTATAGCAGCCTGAATGGGCTAAGAAAATAAGACAGTGTTTCTAATATCTGCCCCTGACAGTGATTTGAAATTCATCATTTATTATAGCTCATTTATGTCTTCTGTTTTTCTCACATCAACCTTTACTCCCTCCACACTGTTCTTCAGCACATGGCTCATGAGGCTCTACTTTCTGCTTAAAGCACTCTCTGTAACATCGGGTTTATGGGCAGGTATATCTGGTGACCAAAGAGTGTCTGAATGCTAAATTCAGCTAGGTCACTCTGTGTATTAGTTTATTAAATGAATGTTTTTTCCCCAAATATTTAAGTCATATGAAAAGTCTCTCTTTTTGACATAAAAGCAATATTTAAAAAACAGGACTCTGAGAATGGAACTGTATGTTCTTCTAACACATTTTTCCTCAGGCTCTTAGGAAACAGAGTGGGCTTATAAAGAAAACACAGCTGTGAACAGAAATGATTTGTATCTATACATGCTATCTATATTTGCATACATGTCAATTTATAAAACAAATACTTCAAATTCATGTCTACAAAATTTAGTAACTGCCTACTCCAGTCAAACTATATCTATGCCCTTTGAGATGTGCCAACAAGTTACTTCCTAAAGAGACCTTAGTTGCTCCTTACAAAGCAGCACAGTTCTAGAAGAAGATAGAATAAGCTCTGAAAGAAGTCAGACTTAGTTGGAAATGTGAGTTTCATTCTTAACACCAAAATGACCTCGGGCAAAAAGACATTAAAGCCTATGAGTTTCAGCTTCCAATCAAACAAGACCAGGGGATCTTACTATTTAACTCACAGTGTGATTGTGAAGATTAAATGAGATGGTATATACTAAAACATCCAAGAAAGTTCCTGGTATATGCTAAGCACACATACAATGTTACTTACACAGTCTGCCTCCTTACTTGGTATTTTGAACCTGTAGGACAACAATGGTGGCAGGCTGGTATCATGAAACAACTAGTGAGAACTTCAGAAAGTGGTTGATTCAGTACCCAAAATAATATATAAATAATATACATAAGAAGATGATTTAGCATACACATAATACTTTTATACAACTCAAAATGCCTTTTCTTAGATTGCCTTTTCTACATTTTATAAAAATTCTGAGGCAAATTGATTAATTATGAGGAAATTTAGGCATAGAGAGGTTAAGTGACTCACCGAAATCATGGGGGCTAATCAGCTAAAACTGAGTTGGTTGTTGCAATTCAAAGAGAGAGCTTTGAATATTCCAAAACTAATTCAAGGTTTTGAACTTAGGAGGTTTAAGGACCCTAATGCCAGTTGTGCACCAAGCATGTATAACCTGGCTGAATCCCAGGTCATTCCATGCCAGATGGATCATGTTAAAATGCAATCCAGAAGTAGGAATGAGGGTATTATGGTTGACTCTCTTAGGTAAGGCTTATAAATAACAATGAGACTTCCCATAGTGAAGACCTAACTTAGTTTCTTAGTTTCTTATACTAGAACAGTTAGGGGTAGGGGAACAAGATCATCTGAAAATAGCATTGTACGTTTTCCTGGTTTTGCTATTATATCACAGCTATGTGAATTGTTACCATTGAAGAAAAACTAGGTGAATGATGCATGGGATGTCCCTGTACATTTTTTGGAAACTTCATGTAAATAATTATTATCTCAAGACAAAAAGTTAAAAAGATAGCATCACACACCACAATCCTATGCTATTTGGTACCTAATTCATTTTTCTTTATTTAAAAGCAGTTGTATTAGGTTTTATTCAACTGAGATTGGAATTTAATATTTAAAGAGATTAACATGACAAAAAAAGCAAAAATAAACAAATGGGACCTGATCAAACTTATAAACTTTTGCACAGCAAAGGAAACCATAAACAAAATGAAAAGACAACCTACAGACTGGGAGAAAATATTTGCAAATGATATGACCAACAAGGGATTAATTTCCAAACAGGTCATACAACTCAATAACAAAAATCCAAACAATCCAATCAAAAATGGTTAGAAGACCTAAACAGACATTTCTCCAAAGAAGGTATACAGATGGCCAACAGGCACATGAAAAGATGCTCAGCATCGCTAATTATTAGAGAAATGTAAATCAAAACTACAATGAAGCACCACCTCTCACCAGTCAGAATGGCTATCATTAAATAGTCTACAAATAACAAATGCTGTTGAGCGTGTGGAAAAAAGGGAACCCTCCTACACTGTTGGTAGGAATGTAAATTGGTGCACCCACTGTGGAGAACAGTATGGAAGTTCCTTAAAAAGCTAAAAATAGAGTTACCATATGATCCAGCAATCCCACTCCTGGGGATAAATCTGGAGAAAAGTCAAAAAGATACATGCACCCCAATGTTCATTGCAGCACTATTTACAATATAATAGCCAAGACATGGAAGCAACCTAAGTGTCCATCAACAGATGAATGGATAAAGATGTGGTGTGTATAAATATATATACATATATACAATGGAATATTACTCAGCCATTAAAAAAAGAATGAAATAATGCCATTTGCAGCAACATGGATGGACTTAGAGATCATCATACTAAGTGAAGTAAGTCAGACAAAGACAAATATTATATAACATCACTAATATGTGGAATCTGAAAAAACAGTACAAACTAACTTATTTACAAAACAGAAACAGACTCACAGACATAGAAAACAAACTTATGGTTACCAAAGAGGAAGGAGGTGGGGAGGAATAAATTGGGAGTATGGGATTAACAGATACACACTACCATATATAAAATAGATAAACAACAAGGATTTACTGTGTAGCACAGGGAAGTTTATTCAATATCTTGTAACAAACTATAATGGAAAATAATCAAAAAATAATAAAGCTATATACATACATATATATATATATATATACAGCTGAATCACTTTGCTGTACACCTGAAACTAACACAACATTGTAAATCAACTATACTCCAATTAAAAAAAATAGATACCTAAGGAGGACAGTGTTGCCCAAGCTATAACAGTGCTGGACATTGAATAGGCTGGATCCTTGTGAGAACTCAAATATAAAGGTGGGGTGCTCTGTTTACCTGTGGTTGACCCTGCTGTTTTCTTCTCCTTCTTTCATTTATCTCTGTTCCTTTATGATCCTCTGCATCTAAACTGCTTCCTTCAGAAGATGTCCTTATCAGTATCTCCTCTATAACCCATCTCCTGATTGTCATTCTCCATTTAGGAGGGATAGTCCAAAGTGTCTTCATAGGCCCTAGGTATCCAAGACTCCATACTGTGGTTTTCCACTCTGATTATCCTGATCTGGACCTTAATCTGATGGTTAGGTCCTTTCTCTCCATTCTTCACCCATCAAAATTTAAGCATCCTGTGTCTCATCCAAACGAAAACAAAATATGGCATGTCACACTAAAAGAATCTCATTGACTAATATATTAAATTCTAAATTAGTTTTTTGCACTAATAGTTATTGAGGACTTATCTTGCATATGGCATATTCCAGGCAATGTGGTTATAGCAATGAACAAAATAGATAAGTTCCATGCTTTCAAGGATCATACATGTTAATAGGGGAGGCAGAAGATAAACAAACATGCAATATAATATCAAGTAGTAAAATCCTTATGAAGAAAAATAAAACAGGATAAAGGAATAAAAAATAATTGCCACTTAGATGAGGAGCTCAGGGAGGCATCTCTCTGAGTTGATATTTGAGCAGAGACCTAAATGGTGTGGGAAGGAAGTCATGTGAGGGAAGAGAGTTCCAGGTAGAAGGAACAAACTGATTGAATATCAGTAAATGACTGCATTAGATCCTTGGCATCCTCTAAAGACCATAACAAGACCGTTGTAAACTTCAGTTTTTATGAATATCCCTTGTAACCTTAAAACCCTACAGGCCCCACAAGATGGTAGTTTGTAAAGATCATAGTAGGAGCAACATTTAATTTCTTTTGAAAGCTTTCCTCCTTGCACCTGCTGGATCTAATCCCTACTGTTCTTCAAACAGCTAGACTCTTCAATGAAACATGTTTTTTCTCCCCAAAGGGCCTGAGGGATTTTAAATTGACTGGTCAAAGCTATTTTTTTTATGCTCCATTGTATAAAGACACATTGTCTTGACTGCCAGTGACAGTCACTTTTAATCCATAAAGATTATGAAGAGTGACAGAGTGAGTCTTGCCACATCTGATCTCCTTTCATACTAATTGCTTAAGCTCTTAGTACTTGAGCTCAAAAGTTTATCTTCTGCTAAAAAAAGTAAACCTATGCACACGTTACCCTTCTTTTCAACTTCTTTTCCCTGAACTTCTTTTCCAATGTTTCTTTTCTTCCTCCTCTCCATTGATCCTGATGCCAGGACCACCACCTCTATTTTGTGTGAAACACACCATTCTTTCTGTTGCTAAAATATCTCATTTGGTCATTCTGTGTCAAAACACCTCCTGTTGATTATGAATTCTCCATGGCTCTGCCCCTGGTTACTTGCAATTATGGCTGAACAGAATCCTGGGCAATTACTCCAGATTCAATTATCACATAGCACATGCACATAGCACACTTGGTTCAGTCAGGTGTAATACCCAAAGCATTTGCATTGAAGATTTAGGGTTCTATAAGGGAACTGTAGTTGTAGTAATTAATTTGAATGATCTCTTTAAGTTGTCATAAAATTTTATTTTTTAAAGAACTGACAACTACAAAAATACATATGGATTTTAAATTCTGAAGTCGATCTAATCTTTAGAAGTAAAGAACCAAGGATTTATAATGCTTTTATTATACATTGCTATTTAATCAAACAGCAGTTTATAAAGACAGATTCTTCCTAAATGAGTTCAAACAGTAATTTCAGAATGGGTATTACACATTTTACTCCATCTGTTATTCCTGACCCAGTGGAAGTGTGGTTCTCTCATAGAATATAATTGTGTATGTAGGTGAGAAATTAAAAGTTAAATTAAGCTGCATTGTTTTGAACTCAATTTAAATTAATTCATGTCTTTAATTTTGTATAGGGCAAATTTCTACTCTTTCCAATAGTTGTAAAATCTGAATACACCTGAGATATTAAAACTAACATTATTATGAGTCAGTCTTCATGTTGGTTTAACATAATTTTATTTTGTTAGAGTGTAGGGACTGAGGTCCTCAAAGTGTTTGTGATATTAAGCAATTCAGTTACACTTAACATTTCAATTTTTAGAGCACACTCTTAACATGACTGATGAAATGACTTTCACGTAATGGCGGTAATAAAAACAAAGGATTTCTATGCTCTGTATAGATCCCAAAGAATACTCTAATTCTACTTCAACTTTGTTGATGCCTGGTTCCTAGAATTATCTCTACTTTGATACAAGTTCCTTTTTGCTCCTGCCTCTGAGTTTCTATAGCAGTTTTTCATCTCTAGTAAAGTTCTTAAGATATCTCATCATTTTTATATATTGTAGGTTCTTCTTATCCACTAAACATGAGATCAGGCTCTGTGTTCTATTCAGCTGTATATCTCCATACCCATTTCAGTGCTTGGTACCAAGTAGGAACTCAGCACATGTTGACAGAATGAATAAATGAACAAATGGATACATAAAGACAGAATATATGTCACTGCAACTTTTCCTGTCATTGTAAGTCACTTTCAAGGGGTAATATTTCTGGCAATTAGAATACTGAGTACCGTGGAAAACCTGAGGAATTCTTAGTCTCTGCACATGAAAGACATCTAGATAAACAAATCATAAAATCTATACTAATTTTCTGTCATAAATTATTTAAACTGACTTTGAGCACATGCCTACTGATAGGTTTAGAATTGCTATTTCATGCTAATTTTTTATTGACCCACATAATTATGAACACCAACAAAAAAGCAGAATACGATATCAAGTTGTAATGTGATACCTCTGAAAACGTAATAGATTGTAATACATTCTTTCTTTTGAGGTTCTGAAACTAGAAATTTCATTCCTCTGAGAGACTGTTGATTTATACAAAATAGCTAACCCATTTTGGTAACTTGGATTGATAAAATCATAATTGGAAAAGTGCCATGGTGCCTTCTGTTTAGAGAATTCAGCTGAAATTAGAAATTATATTTAAACTACCAACAGGAGAAATACTGGCTGTCTAACTATTTAGAACAGTGCAAATACCCTTTTTCTTGCCAAAGCAAAGAAAAAACTACCTCAAAGTGGTATAGCAGAGTTGACAAAATCCTTTAAGATGAGTATGTATACCACTGTTCCAGTCTGGTGCTTTAAGACAACATTCAAACTATTTACATTATTCACACTGTGCAATGCTCAAACATTATTTAACTATTGTGAATAAATTGTAATGACTCAATTAACTTGGAAATCAAGTTACCCATAATAACCATGTCATATTTAAGAAAAATATCAGAGAGTTAAAATTGACCAATAATTTGGTTTAGGAATTCTGGATTAGCACAAATATGATTCATGAGTTTTGAATTAGAACTTTTGAACTAGAACTACCTCTTGCTTTGTTAATACTGGTAATATACAGTAGATAGATGAAAGAGGTCTAGACCAGAATTTTGATAATAGAATGAGTTACAGTAAGCTTACTTTTAAATGTAAATATTCCTTAAAAAGTTGAAAAACAGAATTACTCCATAAAAATATTGTCTCATAAACAACAGACAGTCCATGCCCTTCCCCAGCAATCCTCTAAGAAGGATGCAGGTGTAAGTTAAGATTTTCCCTAGGTATGATGCCAGGTAAGAAAGAAACCACATCTGTTTGTTTTACCTCCTTTTTTCCCCAATGGAGTAGATTGGCATTTCCAACCTGTTTTATTGGAATACATATCCTATAAATGTTAATAAAAACGTGTGTGTGTGTGTGTGTGTGTGTGTGTGTGTGTGAGAGAGAGAGAGAGAGAGAGAGAGAGATATGAAGGAAGGAAAATATCTGTTGTCAAGTAAGTTTGGGTTTCTCTGGGTTACAGAAAGTTAAACAAGCTCCTCCCCATCCAATAAATCTAAAACCTTTCAATACTTTAAAATATATTAATTATACTGGGAATATTCATGATTTCAAAGATCTAATGTCTCAATGGATATTAAAATTTCAAGAAACACATTTTAGGTAATGCTAGAGTAGACAGTCAGCTTCTTTGAAGGTAAGAAGGATTTCTAATACATTCCTGCATCTTTATTTCCTAGCACAATGCATGAATTTATTCTGGTTCATATATTCTTAAGTATATAACATAACTTTTAAGTTCAGAGGGACAAATCTGTACCTTTCTGTATACCCAATGACTACAAGCAGAATTGAAAGGGAGAAATAGGCACTCTCACAAAAGCAGCCCAACAAGAAAATTTTAAACATAGGCCCATAAAAGAACACTGGCATATTCAAACAGAATAGTAAGAAATTCGGAATGTTTTTCTTCAAAACACCTATTCGCATTGCTATTTTGTAAACAAGCTTGATCTTTCAGCTAAATGGCTAAAATTCATTTTGATATCATGAGTGCTAATGTTTACTGTTGTTGATGTTAAAATGGGAAACCCTGTTATTTTTTGAAATGGACACTGATCAGATTTTTAAAATGGTTGCAAACTAAGAAGCATGTTACTGACAACCTAGGCACGTTTCTGAGCTAAATATCATCAAGGGAGCAGAATGTGTCACTCAAAACTACATTAAGAAAACAAAATGGAGCAACTGTAAAATGAGCTTTAGTTAATTGTAACATGTCACAAGTCATGTTTGCAAAATAGAAGGAGGTGTGAACATGGAGCTCAAGTAAAGGAGTGTCAAAGAAAAGTATACACTCGTATGTCAGCAACAGAGTTCTTAAGCAAAGCTGGAGACCAAACCCCTGGAATTATCAGAGCCACAATAAAGTACAGATACTCTATATAGTATTTAAGAACATAAACCTTGGAGTGAGGCAAATCCTTTAGATAGGTTCTGACACACATAGACTGTATGACATTGGAACATTTCATTAACTTTATAAGCCTCAGTTTCCTCAATTTATAAATGAGGTTAAAAGTACTAACTGCATAGAATTATGTGAGAAATAAATATAAAAATACATGTAAATTCTTTGTGCAGGGCCTGGTTTATAGTATGCTTGACTTAAATGGTAATAGCATCATTACTTTTACTATGACGATAACTACTAGACTGCCTAGCTTTCTCCCAACTTTTAACTACAACACAAGCCATCACTCCACTTTGTTTACATGGCAACCTAAGTTGCATTATTTCTTGATTAGTTTCTGTGACTCTAAACATCCTTACCATTCTGGTCAAGCTAAAGATATCTCTGGGTATAAGTTGTCTTCTCACCTCCAAGTTTTTTTTTCTGCAGTGCTTTATTCCTGGAATACCCTTGGCCCCAACCCACTAAATGAACTTTCTGGGGTGAGAGATTCGATGTCTCTGCTTCGTGTCCTTAAAAATCCTGTTAAGTTTTGTTTAAATGGGCTTTTAAGTATGCTGTTTCATTTTCATGTCATTTATTTATTATTTATATGTCACTCTCTTCCAGAAAAGGTTAGAAGTGGCTAAGTAATTTTCCAGTAAGCTTGATTTTAGAAATCTAATCTCTGTATTAAAAGTAATTTATTATCTCAACAACAAAAGGAGTTTCCTGGGTGGTGGTGGGGGAGTGATGTTTATAGGGAGGCAATTCAAAGTAAATGAGGAACCATACAGTTTCTGCTTTTAAAGTACAAAGATATAAAGGTTGAGCTTGGCAAATGTAAGGCCAGAAACTATCAAACTCTTAGAGGAAAACATAGGTAGAATCATATTAGAGACCAGGGCAGGACTTCAGGCAACAGCTTTCAAGAACCTCAGTTTTCACAATGAGGAAACTAAAGCCCCCAAAGTTAAGTGATCACACTTAACTAGTTAGTGACATTATCGTTCTGCTTTAAATAGTAATGGTTAAGCAAAAATAAATTGATTACATTTTCTCAGTTACCCATGATTATAGAAAGGCTAGCTACCTCCTTCTTGTAATGTTATCTGTCATCTGTTATCAGCATACCTTATTTGAGGCAAAGTACCTAGAAAGAAAATATTTCTTGAGTACTAGACTCATACACCTAAAATTATGGATAATTCTAAGGCTCCAATACCACCACTATAAAGAGGGGTGGTGGCACAAAAAATCAATGACCAATGTCATACTCTCATCTTTTCACAGTTCTTAGGACTCTACTTCTTCAGGAAGAACTCATATGTTAATCAAATTGTCAGAAAGAGCTTTTGGCTCCCTCCTTTATTTTTAGAATTTGTTCCTAGTATGAATTAATTCTTGCCCCATTCTTAGAATTTATTTACTCCCGACCAGCAGATGAAATATATGCTTATATTGTATTTTGACATAAAATCATAGAATTGTAGAAAGAGAGGTATTGATATTATTATTCTACTATCTATGCCCTATTCTACACCTTTGTCTTCATATTAATGATGAATGATATCTTAGACTGTAAACTATTAGATGAGAAGGAACTTTTCTTTCACTCATTTACTCAACCAATATTTATTTAGCAACTATTGTGTACCAGATCTTGAACATCTAGAATCAGGTCAAGGTGAGCTCCCTGAGACAAAACTAACAACCAAACAAACAACAATTTAAAAAATATATATTTATATAAAAATTTATGTATGTGTGTGTGTATATATATATATATATATATATATATATATATATATATATATATATAATATACACAGTATGCTTGGCACATAGCAGAGGCTTATATATTTGATTAACAAGTGAATGATATGATGGGTATGATCTCAAAAAGGTCTGTAAAAAATCTGGATTACCAAACGCTGCTTCCCAATTTGACATATGGATAACACATTGCAGTCATGCAGTTTGATGTACTAAATAATTGGTTAACCTTGATGACACTGATGTTGGTGATGGCGATGGTAAATTTCATTGTCTATGATTGAAAAACAAAAGAACTGCCTTTTTCTAAGCGTATTGAACCCTTCCACCAAATGAATTTAAGGAGAGGTACCCTTCTTGAGTTTAAAAAAACCATGAGTTGACTCAAAAATTTCCTTCAAAATAAGCCTTTTTAATGTTAGTTTTAATCAGTTGGATAAAGCTTTAGAATTAACAAGACTGGCCTTATTGCAATATGCATTTTCTGAATTTGCTAATGTTTCTCTCAACTGTTGGGGGTGGAGTGATGAGGGTGGGAAGCTTTCAAAATTTAAATACTTTATTATTATTTTTAATAAATAAGTTCTAATCTGGGAGGCTAACTGCTATACTATTTTGTCATGTATTAAACCTGATTCTATAGTGCAAGGCTACATTCTTCTCTCAAATATATATGCTTAATTTCCCCTGAAAATAAGAGTTTTGCTTGAGTGATCACAGAATATGGAACAGTGATTACTTCTTACCTGAATACACAGTTCTTGCTGTGGTTCATAAGATTCTGACTATAATCATATCTTGTGGTTTGTACTTCTTTCTGTAAGCTTAGTGGTTTACAGAGACTATTAGTTAAACTTCTAGCTAATTTACAGTATCTACTTTAACCTCAGAGTCCCTTGAACTTCACCATTTACCTTGATGTGGAGCTCAGTATTAGTCAACAGGAGAAGCAAAATTCTCTATGACTCCAAGTATCTCCAGATTGCTACTTTTGTCACACAGGCCTTACCAGTGCTCTTTGGAGCTTTTGTAAATTAAAGGAAGAAATGTGACAAACAAGGACAATTTTTCATCCATGACTTTCTTAACCCTAAGATTTCACTTTAATTTCTTTGCTAGTTCTGCAACCTCTTCTTTGGTACTTTAGCTGGATTGTACAATATTTCAAGGGGCCCTTTCAGTGCCCTGGCTAATCTGCCCTTGACAACTCTTTTTTTTTTTTTTTTTTTTTTGCTTAAGTCAGCAGAGAGAGGTCCAGAGATACAGATTGATTTATTTGGCACTGCTTAGCAAGAATAGAGGCTGCTAATTTTTTTTTTTTGCTAGTCTGATTAAATTACGATGAAACACATTTTCCTATAATGAATCCTAGCACCTTCATCTAGGTTAACATCTGGCAGCTGCGTGGCCTTGATAGAGAGGGTTGAGTTAAATAAGCTGCTTATGTGCCTGTACTCAAGCATTTATTCAACAAAGCTAAACCACAATCCTTAATATCCTTTGCCTTTTTTTTTTTTTTTACTCTATTCTAGGCATATCAAGTTTGTTTGCACTCCAAGGCATTTACACTAGCTGTTCCTTTTCTCTGAAAGGATCTTTCGCCAGATCTTCCCATGACTTGCTTTCTTATTTTGTTCAGGTGTTTGAGGAGATCACCTCCTCAGATAGGCCTCAGAAACCCCTATCTAAAATGACCTACGACTCCATAATATTCTATTTACGTACTCTGCTCCCTCTCTCTTTTTTTTCATAGAACTTATCTGCTATTTAAAAATATGCTACTTACTAATTATTTATTACTATTGATATACCTACTAAAATGTAAGTTTAATGTGGGCAGGGATACTGCCTACCTTGTTTTTAACTGTTCCTCTATCACTTTACCTCAGTGCCTGGCACATGGTAGGTGCTAAACAAATACTTCAAAATGAATGGATGAGATGGTAATTGAAAGCATGGTATGTGTTTGGCACTATTCCAAGTTCTAAGGGTTCAGCAGTGAGCAGTACTTACAATATCCTTGCTTTTGTGAAACCTATGCTCATGGAGGATTGTTGCAAATATCCAGGTAAGAGATCATGAGAAATTTTGCTAGATTTGCAGTGGTGGGGATAAGGAAGGGCTAGATTGGAAAGATGTTTAATTGGTAGACTAAATAGCCTTTGCTAATTTTCAACAATATTAGGGTGATAGTTCATTGTCATCAGAGTCTGGACAAAGTTTAAATTGAATTGAAGACAATCTAACCGTTTTTATGCTTCTTATCTTATTTCCTGAACTCTCACTACTTTTTCACCAAGCACTCAGAGCTGTCTTTCTTCTCTTTAGATAACCAAGTCTCCTCACTAGTGCATCCAGATCTACTCTCCTTATAAGTGTCTAATACCCCAAATTTCCACCCCCTTGCCTTGTTTGAAATCTCTAATTCCTGGGACTCTTAGGATTCAGGTAGTCATATTAACATGAAACTTCTCTACATTTGGGATGCTCATATTTTATGCAACAAATAGGTTTTTGCACTGCTATGTGCTAAGTACTAAAGATAATAATAATATATAATTACTACATAATACTAAAGATAATAATAATTAATACGTAATTAAATAAGACAGAAAATGTCTGCACCTTCAAGAAGCTCTCCATCACAGTCAAGTCATCTCCCCAATGAGTTCTGTGTTTTCCTTTTTATAAAGTCCATACCTTTAGTCAAACTACTTCCTACAGTTTTCTTTCTTATGTAAAGAATGTCGCTATTTTTCAGGTGATGAATATACCCAGAGCACATTAATGTTCAAGCCTCTCCCAACTCAGGTTACCAACTTCACATACTTCCCAGACACCTTCATTCTACCCTGTGTATGCTTCCATCACCACCACACTCACATCAAACTAGGGGGAGGAAACAGCAACAGAAAAAATAATTTAAACAACATTAATAAAGCACCTAACCATCAGAAGAGTCGGTTTCCCCCCTCCAACAGCTCAGCTTTACAGCCCTTCTCCCATTTATTATTGAAGGGTTACAATGTTAAGCTAGACATTGATATTCCAATGTAACTCTCTCATTTATTTCTAGGTCAAGCTTCAATGAATCTATAGATTGTTTTTTCCCCCTGCTGTTGACTGATATGTTCAGTTTTTAAAAGCTTAGGATGCAGTGACTCATATTGCTGTCCTAATTCTCAAAAGAATTAATCAATGCCCACATCTATAGTTATAGTTATTATAATTATAATGGACATATATACTTTTACTGTAGAAAAGGTGAAGTTATGGTTCATACATTATATATGATATGTATTTGAATATTTTATGACTAGGTGAGTATAAACATAGGAATAACTGAGAACCATTTGATGAAGACCTGGTCAATTTTAACCAATCTGTAAAATACAGACAGCTGTACTACTCAGATATCAGAGCTGTAGTCATTAGTTAGGTAATTGTGTGAATCCTAAGATTATAGTTTTAATATAATTAATTAAACTTACTATTAAAATCACCAGTAAAAACTAAAATGAGACTTTAAAAACTTGAGCTTCAAAAATTACTTTTCTAGGGCTTCCCTGGTGGCGCAGTGGTTGAGAGTCCGCCTGCCAATGCAGGGGACGCGGGTTCATGCCCCGGTCCGGGAAGATCCCACATGCTGCGGAGTGGCTGGGCCCGTGAGCCATGGCCGCTGAGCCTGCATGCTGGGAGCCTGTGCTCCGCAACGGGAGAGGCCACAACAGTGAGAGTCCCGCGTACCGCAAAAAAAAAAAAAAATTATTTTTCTAGTTTTTTCTTGAGGTCATATACATTTCTGGTAGCATATGATATTCATGTAAAGCACACAAAATTTTTTCCAAAATGTCAGAAAATCTAGCACATATAAGAGGCTTAAAAATTGATAGAGTTAAAGAAAAATGTAGCTTAAAAAAAAGTAAATGTCAAGCATAAAAATATCCAGGATGAAGAACTTTATAGTACCATAAGTAAACTTCTGTTTCCCCAAAGCAATGAATCTGTAATAACAAATTAACTAGGTATTATTGTATTTTTGGTAATTAAAAAAGCTGTATTTTTCCTGAGTCTATGAATTTGATATTTTAAAGCTTCCAGATAAATTATATCAAAACACCATTAGTTTTAAATACCATGTGTTAGCAGTAAATTATGGGAAGTAATATATTTTCTCCTTCTTGGTAGTATTTATAAAATCTTTCCAGTTTAAAAGACCGTGGTCAGTACATGGATAACAGCACAGAAGTTATCCTTATCAAATTTTTATATTGTACAAAGTGAAATAAGATACATAATTCTATTACTACAATAATAGCTAAACTTTATTGAACACTTATGTCTTAGACAATGCTTTAAGCTCTCTACATCCATTATTTAATTCCATCTTTATAATCTTATGAAGAATGTCCATTTTTCAGGTGAAGAAAGTGACCAAGAAATTAAAAACCTTACTCAAGTTCACACTGTAAACCAAAAAGACAAGACTTCAATCCACAGAATCTGACTCTAGAACCTGTGCTCCTTACCATGTGTGAGAAAACAGAACTCAGATTCCAAAGGCTCTTGTTTTCCAGTTTTAAGATGCTGAATTGAGTTCACATATGTAAAAGTAATGTGTCACAAGTTTCAATAAAATACATTGTGCTTAATTAAATGTTTTTGAGTGTTTGGCATTCTACTGGGCACTAGAGGTAAAATGGTGAATAAAAATTTATGTTACCTGCCATTGAAAAGACTAATATGATTCCATAAAAAGTATGGTAACAATGAGGATGGAGTAAAATGAATGGAACTGAGATATTTGGGAGGTAGAGTAGTCAGGACTTGATGAAGAACTGGATGACTGTGTTAAAGGAAAAGGAAAATTTAAACTCAGAACAAAGAATACATTCATTGATGGAGTTGGCGAGAAATCAATAGATCTAGTTTTGAAGTGGATGTGGGGCATCAAAATGGATAACTAGTAGAGGACTGGAAATTCAAGTCTAGATCTTAGGAGAAAGCCCTGGACCAAAGATATTAGAAAGAGGAGGCATAAGCATAAAAATGGTAAATGAAACCATAGGAGTTTATGAGGCCACTTAAGGACAGGGAGATGAGAAGAGATTGAGGAATAAACAAATATTTAAAAGGCAGGCAGAGGAAATGTTCCAGATCCTTATATGTAATTGTCCTCAAGATATATCCTTTTTAGATATTTTACAGACATCTCAAATAAAATGTGTAGTTTCCCCTCATGGTATAGTATACTACTTTGTTTTGCACCAAACCTCCTGCTGAGAACATGAGGAAAAGCTAGACAAACCTACTTGAAGACACTGGCAAGCTACAGACACAGGATGGACTTCTGGGACTAATATCCCAGAGAAAAGGTAACAAGAGAAGGTCTGAAATTTGGTACAACTTTTCCCTGAGAGATCCACATGGAGAATTTTCAGCATTCTCATGTGGCTGAGGAAATTGATTGAAGTATGCCATATATAGATTATATATAGATTATATATGTAATAACCATCTTTTGGAAAAATTCTGCTGTTTATATTTTCTTGCTCTAAAATACTACTGTTCATCAGTTGACAAATTCAGCATTATTCTTTCAGTTTCTGTCTCAGGACTACAAGCACACACCTCTTTCCAAGTACTGATCAAGTATAAATCCATCATAGGATTGGACACAGTTTCAAAACTGCTTTGTAATTCGATAGGTCCAGAATGTGACTCTAAGAGGCTATTCAAATCAGCAAATTGTAGCAATACTGGAGGTTTAAAGCAGTGCTAGGCTGTATATTTGAAGTTTTACACATTTAAAAAATTGCTTTGTTTTGGGAATCTGAATTATAGCACACACAAAAATAAACCTAGACCAACTAAAAAGAATTCAAAATTATTAGCAAGAGGTGTCTTTTCTCTACTTGCCACATCCATCCTTCCCTTTAGCCAGGTGTGATTCTTCCTACCCGTCTGTAGATGTTTACCCACCTGAAATGGGGCATCAGTGCTGGCACTGAGTAGAATGCAAGCTAGAAATAAAATCTTTGTTGCTGTTGTGCCTTACTAGTATCTGAGTTTCAGGATATTTTCTATATAAATTGTCTGCATATATTTCCTTTATACACCATTATGAGTACCTGAAATTTGAATCATAGAGTACCTATCCATTCCTCCCGGCCTTAATTGACTTACTTGTAATCTTATCTCTTTGTCTGATTCCTACTTTAGCATCCCCCTACTTTCAGTCAAAGTCATAGTCTTATTCACTTTATGGACTTTTCCTCTTTTCCTGCCACTTAACTCCTAGTTCAATGCTTTCTATGAATTTTGTTGTTAGATGTCCAAGATGCCTTTACATAACTTTCTTTTTAATATTCTTTTCCTCCTTCTTAGCATTCTTCACACACGAGGTGTCTAAATTGCTTAGATCTACTTCCCAGCATCCTCTACTCAATCTCAGCATCATGTGCAAGGCCCTCCTCTTCAGACATCTCCTACCATCTGCTTCCATCAAAATTTACCTATACCCTGATCCATTTTTTCAGGGCCCAGATCTTTAGTAAGGTTAACCCAATAGATAAAATCTGGTTTAGGTATTAATCATTGATTCTAAGTTAAGGTACAATTCCTACCGAGAAATAAAATCTTAATTTTCCTTGGCTTTTCATGTTTTAACTCCAAATAAATATGGCTGGTAAGGGAGCTATTAATATATTGTGAGTTGGGATTATCCTTGAAACACCCTTCAAAACATATCATGCAGTTGATATTGCAGCCACCAAATTTCTGTATTGTTTTTGAAGAATTATCTCCTGAGAATGTGTATTTATACACAAAGACTCCAGCACACATTTACTCTTTATCTTGAAATGTGTTTGACATTGAATGTATATTGGATATAATTTTCTCTGTACAGTTCAGTTATAGTTCCCAAATGCAATTATCATGTTTGAAGGGAGTCTATTCACCAAAAATAAAAACTGTTCATATTGTGAAAGGAAATCAATGCAATATAAAATTAACCAAAAAGATAAAGGGGATTGAGGACCCTATTACAGATAGAGAATGAAAAAAAAGAGTCTTCATCAAGGCTAATGTAGACCCTAATGTAACCTTGCAAATTAGAACAAAACTATCTTGGAACCATTAAGTTTCAACAGCTTAAAAATATGCAAAATCAAAAAAAATATGCAAAAATATCGCCATCTCCTCTACCCATACTCTCTGCTTCCACCTCAGAATCCAAGCCCTCTCAACATTCCCCATAAATATTATAGAACCAGGGTACTATTTGCAGCAAATACACCTTAGTAACACATTTCCATAAAAATCCAAATACATAAATTATAATAGAATACTTTTAAATGAGCTCATTTGTTACATTCTCTTCACCAGACAGCCTGTCTTAGTCCATTTGGGCTGTTATAACAAAATAACATGGACTGGGTACCTTTTAGACAACGGAAATTTATTTCTTATAATTCTGGAGGCTGGGAAGTCCAAGATCAAGGCACTGACATATTTGATATCTGGTGAGGGCCCGCTTTCTGATTCATAGCACCTTTTAGCTATAATCTCACATAGTGGGACAGGCAAGGGATATTTCTAGGACCTCTTTTATAAGGAACTAATACCATTCAAGAGGGCATTGCCCTCATGACCTAATCACCACTCAAGGGCTCTACCACTTGGGATTCAGAGTTTCAACATATGAACTTTGGGGGAAAACAAACATTCATACAATAGCAGAGCCCAGCTAGAAATGAGTTCTTCCTTCCTTAAACATTTTTTCTACTACCCTTCTGGTACCTGTATCATAGTCTACTATGTATTATGGCAGTTGGTGTACACGTTTTGTCCTTTGACTAAAGTGAATGTTTCTTGAAGGAAGATGCTATATTCTATCTTTGAATCCCTAATGCCTACTAGA
This sequence comes from Orcinus orca, assembly GCF_937001465.1. Lineage (NCBI taxonomy): Eukaryota > Metazoa > Chordata > Mammalia > Artiodactyla > Delphinidae > Orcinus > Orcinus orca. The sequence goes on along the minus strand of NC_064580.1, from coordinate 99,333,413 downwards.
GTCCCTCTCCACTCAAAAAGTATTATCAGGTTTAAAATAAATAATTCCATTCTTATTCCTTATTTCACTATTGATTTGTTTGTTCAACAAATATTTATTAAGCACATGTAATGTGCAAAGAAATCTCCTAGTCAGAAGACATACAGTGATTAACATGACAGATGGTTCTTGCCCTCACAGAGCTTATAGTCACATGGTAGAGACAGCAGCAACAATCAATTAGCTAAAAAATTATCTCATTAAAATGTAATAAGTGGAAGGAAAACAAATCAACAGTTGTCACAGGTTGGAGGAATAATCGACCACAAAGAGGATGCACAGGAGAACTTTGGGGGTGAAAGAACTGTTCTTTAATTTTAGAATGAAGAACCTATACTGTATTGGGGCAGTAGAAGAATGTTTACATACATTTGGCAAAACCTATAGAACCGTATACTACACAGAGTGAATTTTAATATATGCAAACTAAAATATAAAATTGATCAGGATGTTGAGGTATCTCAAGATCGAATGCAGACTGTGACAAACAAATCTATCTCTATTACAAATATACAATATGATGACACTGAAGGAGGTGGGGAAAATGACCTCACCTAAGTAACTTTGGAAAATAATGTTTTGAGTGGAACCTGTAAACTAAAGACAAACGGAACTGTTTGTAAACACTACTCTAGTTGGTAAATTTGTTTTACATGAGGACACAAGTTAACAATTCTGAAACTGTTTTGCATGTATATTGCTACTGAGCAAATAAGTAAATGTACGGTAAATAGTGACAGTCAGGTATCTTAATGCTGGAGTTACTGATAAGCAAAAGAGGAAGACAAGAATGAAACATGTGATACTGGATTAGAGTTGGAGAAATCTCCATGAACTCATAATTTGCTTAATATAGATAAAATGGGTACATAAAGAAATATGATATTTATGTATATTAATGGTATTAATGATGTTTATATACATAGTTTAGTATACATGTGTGTATTTTCTTGCTCTGTCCACTGAAAGGACCTAGAAAACAATGACACTCCAGTAACAAGCATAGCCAGGAACCAGGGCTCCTTAGATTAATGGCTGATACTAGGGCTGGAATAAGGAATATATAAAATAAGCATGGAGATTCTCATAGGGCCAGAAATTACAAAAGTGCTTCCCTTCCCCAAGAAAAATTCACAATGATAGGGATATGTCAAAAGGATACGGGGACCAGCTGAAAAATCTCCCAATGGCCAAATCTGGAACAATTTGAGCAACAAAGTAAGTATGATTGGATTATAACTCAAAGTATGAAATAAATACACATGAGTACATAGTGATATTAATATATTATTGAATAAATAAATAAATAAATAAATGGGGAGTGGAGAAAAATCTTTCTTTCAAAGAAATTCCAAATAACATATGTAGATGCTTTCCCCTCAAGGGGGTAGACCTTAATCCTCCCCTAACCCCCTTAGGATAGGCTGGAATTAATGGCTTACATCCAAAGAATAAAGTAGGGAAAGGAAAAATGGTAATTTTACAAATAAACCTGGCAAACATTACATTAAGAAAGTGATGCAGGTTAACATCAGAGATGTCATATGGATATCTTGTAAACTTTGATAGATGTGATGAGAAGGGAAACTTCATCTCTGTGGTACTCTTCCTGGAAACCTATAACTCCAGTCTAATCATGAGAAAAACATCAGACAAACTCAGATCAGGGACATTCTACATGATACTTGATCAATACCCCTACAGATGTTCAAGGTCATGAAAAACACATAAAGACTAAAAAAGTCACAAACCAGAGGAAACTGGGAAGACATGATATCTAAATGCAAGGTGATACTCTGGATTGGACCTTAGAATAGAAAGAGGACCTTGATGGAAAAACTAATGAAATACAAATTAAGTATGAAATTTTGTTAGTAGCAATGTATCAATGTTTGTTTCTTAGTCTTGACAAATACATTATGAAAATAAAATATTCATAATGGGGGGAAATTGGGTGAGATGTATACAGGAACTCCCTGTACTCTCTTTGCGATTTTTCTGTAAACCCAAAATTATTTCTAAATAAAAAGTTTAGGAAATGTAAAAAGTGATTCAAAGGATATATATAACCTCCATTAAACTGCATGGGGGTTTTGCTATGACCTATCTTACTGTTGTGTCTTTAGCTCCTTAGAGAGCATCTCCATCCTGTCCATTTGTATAACATCCAGAATCATCTCCCTACAAAAATGCTTTCATTATTCTACTTCTCTGCTCAAGATCCTACCGTGGCTCCCTGTTTCTGTAGGAGAAATCCCAAACTCCTCAGGTAGATACGCAAGTTTCCTTCATCAACTGATTCTTACCTTACCTTTCTAAACTTATGTATATATAAACTGAATGGATGAACAAATGTCAATTGGAATGGAATAACAACGGTTTATTAAGTACAAACTATGGGTCAAATATTCTACTGGGTGTTTGGTGCTATAGAGAGTATTAAGATATTATAACTGCCCTTGACTTATAAACATAAATGTAAATAATTCTAAGTATTATAAGTACTAAAGTAGAATGGAGAAAATAACATAACATATATAGATAACTTATAGAGAAGCAAAATGGAAGAGATGAGTCTTGAGTGGAAGTAGAACTTTACCAATCAGAGAAGTGTATTTCATTTAAAGAGAAATAACGACAAACTCAAAAAGCCATAAAATTCTTTTATAGGGAATTGTGACTGGAGAGTGCAGGGTATGTAGTAGAGAGAGGTAGATAAGACTAGAAGAGTAAGTTAAAGTCAGACTGTGAAGGGTCTTGGATTCTTGGTAAAGAAATTTTATTTTCCTTTTGGAAGCCAAAAGTAATCTCTTTGCTAAAATGCTAAGTCATCAAGCACAGCATTATATATCATCATGTTTTTTTATATGAAGTACTCTAACAAATCTTGCCTTTCTAGCCGAATTGCCAGCTAAGTCTTTCATTCCTGGATCCCAATATTGCACAACAGAGTACTGGGTCCATTACATAGCAGTTCCTGAAAATTTTTGCTTAATGTATCCTTGTTTATTTATACCAGGCATCTTTGTTCCTTTATAAAACAAAGTTAATGGAAAACAAATTTCTTGTTTTTTAAGAACCATATCAGTGAACATTCTTATTCTGGTATTTGCATTTCTAAGAAGTTCACTAGATACACAGTTGCATTTCTTTCCTTAAATTTCACTATTAGTCAGTATTATACTATGCACAAAATACTATTTGATCATTTGCCTAGTGGCCTTGAGTTGACATATTATGCATGTATACTTTTTGAATCCATAAGGAAGAAGCTAGTTGTCCCTGGGAACTTTGCCCAGTACCTGGAATCATGGGGATTTCCCAGCTTGCTTTATGGTTATAGTCAGCTATGAAAGAAATTGGATTATGGGCTCTGTTCTTGTTCCTTTTGCAATCCCTAATGTTTGCTGATGACCAGTGTATTATCACTGTGATCTTGAGAGACAAGGGGAGAGTTTGCCGAACATGGTACAAGTCAGTCAAGTTTTGCCCTCATTCTCTCTCTTGCAGGGAAATAGATTGCAAGAAACACTTTTGCACTGCCAGGGAAAATAAATTACAGTTTTAAGGCCAATGCATGTGGGAGATATTTTCACCTCTATGATCCAGATGAGGAAAAAAAACACAGAGAGGCTAAGTGAATACTTTAAAATCACAGAGCCAACTGGTTCCAGGACCAGTCCAGGTCTCTTGAAGCAGTACTTTATAAAAACTATGAAGTTCACCAACAGCCCAGATAAACACAAATACATTTTAGCAGAATACTAGAAAATAATCAAACTTCCTGATGCAGAATACCCTGGCCAAATTTCCATCATGGAAAGATGCTCTTCTGTGAACTGTAATTTTTTTTTTTTTGTGGTACGCGGGCCTCTCACTGTTGTGGCCTCTCCCGTTGTGGAGCACAGGCTCCAGACGTGCAGGCTCAGCGGCCATGGCTCACGGGCCCAGCCGCTCCGCGGTATGTGGGATCTTCCCGGACCGGGGCACGAACCCGTGTCCCCTGCATCGGCAGGCAGACTCTCAACCACCGCGCCACCAGGGAAGCCCTGTGAACTGTTACTTTGAAGGCAGATGTTGCTGAAAGCAACCAGGGCAATTACAAAAATAACAAAATCAAATTTGTCATGAAATTCATTCACATACCAGAAAAACAATATTCTTCTTGTACAGTATCAATCACTGCACACAAGAATATTTTATGCAGCTGACAGAATCGTAACAATACAAAAAGTGAGCACATTTAATTGGTTGAAAACCAAATAGACCAGACTGTATGTGCAAATCCAAATGTTTATAATGGTCACTGAAGGTGATCCAAGTAAGCACAACTCCAAAATGAAGCTCCTGATTATTTTGAGCTGGGAATTAGGCTATGTGATCTGTGTGACAGCTGTGATAGGTAATAAAAGAGAAGTTCCAATAAAGAGACACGAAGCTGCATAATAATGTTACAAGAAGCAACAGATATAGTAAGATTCATCAGAATTTGAACTTATGGTGAGTGAAGATAGTTTTATTCTATAGAGATTTAGGAATAGGGGAAATTCTTTTTTCCCTTAAATTAACAGGAGATATAGGCAGCTCCAAGGTATGATATCTGTGTTTTCTGATTTACCTAAACTGGCTGAAAGCAGTCTTCATGTTTTCTCACTGTTATTGTTCTGTGAAGCTTATTTTGTTATTCCAATTCCCAGGAAGTGAAAGTTTCAATCATTTTTCTTTCTACTTCTCAATTTCCTTCTACTATACTCCATCTTTGGGGACCTTCTTTCACCAGTGCAATGACCAACCAATTAATTTATACCACAATTGAAAGGAAATTAATATAAGACATTCAAAACATATGCTATATCCTACTCACAGATGTGAAAATAGATTTTCATTTAATTTAATGAGAATAATAAGTTTTCAGCCTTAGGAATAATTGGACAACTGTTATGACATAATTTATTTTCCAAATTCTAGGTTCAGTAGAAAAGTCTCTCTCCTACAAAATAGTTCTCATCATATTTTTCTTAAGCGTCAATAAGAGGAGCATCAAATTGAAGGTTAGGGAGGGAAAGGATGGTATATGTGAGATATTTATTTTCTTGTTAAATGGAAAATGTTCTGATTATATTTCACAGTTCTTTTCTTCTCCTATTACACCACAGGACTCTGTTTTAAGGAAAATTCCACCTGTATCATAACTGTTAAATAAATCTGGAAGGTAAGGCATTTTAATCAAAGAGATAGCCAAGGCAGGAAAGATGCAAATAACTGTATCAGTTTTCTATTGCTGTGTAACAAATTACCAAAAATGAAGTGGCTTAAAACAACATAAATTTATTATCTCACAGTTCTGTAAGTTAACGTCTGGCTGGGCTTGGATGGTTTCTCATCTCCAGGTTTCACAGGCTGGAATCAAGGTTTCAAATGGTCTGTGCTCTTAGCTGAAGGCCACATATGACAAACCCACAGCAAACATCATTCTCAATGGTGAAAAACTGAAACCCTTTTTCTTGTAAGATCAGGAACAAGACAAGGTTGCCCACTCTTGCCACTATTATTCAACATACTTTTGGAAGATTTAGCCATTGCAGTCAGAGAAGAAAAAGAAATAAAATAAAAGGAATCCAAATTGGAAAAGAAGAAGTAAAACTGGAGCTAATCAATGAATTTGGAAAAGTAGCAGGATACAAAATTAATGCACAGAAATCTCTTGCATTCTTATACAATAACGACAAAAAATCTGAAATGGAAATTAAGGAAACACTTCCATTTACCATTATAACAAAAAAATTACCTAGGGATAAACCTACCTAAGGAAACAAAAGACCTGCATGCAGAAATTTATGACACTGATGAAAGAAATTAAAGATGATACAAACAGATGGAGAGATATACCATGTTCTTGTATTGGAAGAATCAACATTGTGAAAATCACTATAGTACCCAAAGCAATCTACAGATTCAATGCAATCCCTATCAAACTACCAATGGCATTTTTCACAGAACTAGAACAAAAAATTTCACAATTTGTATGGAAATACAAACGACCCCATATAGCCAAAGCAATCTTCAGAAAGAAAAATGGAGCTGGAGGATTCATGCTCTCTGACTTCAGACTATACTACAAAGCTACAGTAATCAAGACAGTATGGTACTGGCACAAAAACAGAAAGATAGATCAATGGAACAGGATAGAAAGCCCAGGGATAAACCCACACACATATGGTCACCTTATCTTTGATAAAGGAGGCAAGAATACACAATGGAGAAAAGATAGCCTCTCCAATAAGTGGTGCTGGGAAAACTGGACAGCAACATGGAAAAGAATGAAATTAGAAAACTCCCTTACACCATACACAAAAATAAACTCAAAATGGATTATAGACCGATATGTGAGGCCAGACACTATAAAACTTTTAGAGGAAAACATAGGCAGAACACTCTATGACATAAATCATAGCAAGATCCTTTTTGGCCCACCTCTTAGAGAAATCAAATAAAAACAAAAATAAAGAAATGGGACCTAATGAAACTTAAACATTTTGCACAGCAATGGAAACCATAAACAAGACAAAAAGACAACCCTCAGAGTGGAAGAAAATATTTTCAAATGAAGCAACTGACAAAGGATTAGTCTCCAAAATATACAAGCAGCTCATACATCTCAATATCAAAAAACAACCCCATCCAAAAATGGGCAAAATACCTAAACAGACATTTCTCCAAAGAAGATATACAGGTTGCCAACAAACACATGAAATGATGCTCAATATCACTCATCATTAGAGAAATGCAAATCCAAACTACAATGTGGTATCACCTCACACTGGTCAGAATGGCCATCATCAAAAAATCTACAAACAATAAATGCTGGAGAGGGTGTGGAGAAAGGGTGCTCTCTTGAACTGTTGGTGGGAATGTAAATTGATACAGCCACTATGGAGAACAGTATGGAGTCTCCTTTAGAAACTAAAACTAGAACTACCATATGACCCAGCAATCCCACTACTGGGCATATACCCTGAGAATACCATAATTCAAAAAGAGTCATGTACCACAGTGTTCATTGCAGCACTATTTACAATAGCCAGGACATGGAACCAACCTTAGTGTTCGTTGACAGATGAATGGTTAAAGAAGATGTGGCACATATATACAATGGAATATTACTCAGCCATAAAAAGAAATGGAATTGAGTTATTTGTAGTGAGGTCGGTGGACCTAGAGTCTGTCATACAGAGTGAAGTAAGTCAGAAAGAGAAAAACAAATACCATATTCTAACACATATATATGGAATCTAAAAAAAATGGTTCCAATGAACCTAAGGGCAGGACAGGAATAAAGATGCAGATGGAGAGAATTGACTTCAGGACATGGGGATTGGGAAGGGTAAGCTGGGACAAAATGAGAGAGTATCATGGACATATATACACTACCAAATGTAAAATAGATAGCTAGTGGGTAGCAGCCCCATAGCACAGGTAGATCAGCTGAGTGCTTTGAGACACCCTAGAGGGGTGGGATAGGGAGGGTGGGAGGGAGACGCAAGAGGGAGGGTTTATGGGGATATATGTATACAAATAGCTGATTCTCTTTGTTATATAACAGAAACTAGCACAGCATTTTAAAGCAATTTTACTCCAATAAAGATGTTAAAAAAAAAGAATCTATGCAATACAGGTAAAATAGAGATTGGAGAAGATTCAGAGATTTAAATATTATATAACAATGAAGAAGAAAGCATGAAAATATAGTTCCAAAGTTAAAAATACAAAGAACAAAGTAAATGAGGAAAATCTCTTAATGTAGTTCATCACATCAGTAATTTTAAAGATAGAAAAGATTAGATATCACTTTCATAGAAAGGTGAAAAAGCACTTGGCAAAATTCAATACCATGCTTGAAATTAAAAAAAAAATACACCCAATAAAGTATGAATTGATGGTTACTTTCTTACCATAATTTTATATGGCCACAGTTGAAAAGGCAAGCTTCATCCTTAATTAAGATACACTAAAGTCATTTGTTGATCACCATCCTTATAAACCTTGTACTGAACTCTTTATCCAACACAACTAAATCGGACGACAAAAGAAAATCCCACCTTGAGACTAGAGAGTTGATTCTAAAATTCATATGAAAAATTAAACCAGTAAGCATAGCTGGACCATAGCAGATGTGTCAAGATAGGGCCTGGGATCCAGCCACCAAGTCACGCACACTGTCCACTCTTTAAGTCAGTGCGAGGTGCTCTGTGGCTGCCCACAGCAATTCAACCAGCTGTTTATGAACTGCTACCGTGGCTTCTCCCAGAACCACTTCAAGCTGGTGGCGCCAATGTTGCAGGAGATACTCGCCATCTGGGGACGAATGGTGGAGCTGATAAACTTTACAGGGGTGCTGTGCAGCGATCCTCAGCCGGGAACCAACAGGTACCTGAAGCAGGGCTACAGGCTGCAGCCAAAGAAGTGAGAAACCAATGCTGGGAAAAATGCCAGTGCCTGGTGGCCTTTCTGGGTGCTTGGCTGGAGGTGTGCATGGTGGTTAGGATGACTTTTGTCTCTTGATATCGTCCTGCCATCTTTTTTGGAAAGAATACTGGTCCAAGCTTTTCTGTCATGCAGTAACCTTTTTTTTTGAAGCATAGCTGATTATTATATTAGTTGCAGGTATACCGCATAGTAATTCAGTATTTTTACAGATTATACTCCATTAAAAGCTATTACAAGATAGTGGCTAGAATTCCCTGCTTTATAAAACATATCTTTGTTCCTTATCTGTTTTATACATAATTGTTTGTACCTCTTAATCCCATACCCCTGATTTGCCCCACTCCCTTCCCTCTTGCCTTTGGTAACCAACCACTAGTTTGCTTTCTGTATCTGTGAGTCTGTGTCTGTTTTGCTATACACATTTATTTGTTTTATTTTTTAGATTCCATATAAAAGTTATATCATACAATATTTATCTTTCTCTGTCTGACTTATTTCACTAAGCATAATATTCTCCAGGTCTATCCATGTTGCTGCAAATGGCAGAATTTCATTCTTTTTAATAGCTAAGTAATATTCCATTGTGTGTGTGTGTGTGTGTGTGTGTGTGTGTGTGTGTATATGCATATATATATATATGCACATGCGCCACTTCTTCTTTATCCGTCTGTTGATGGGTACTTTGGTTGCTTCTATAGTTCCATAGCTTGGCTATTGTAAATAATGCTGCTATGAATATTGGGGTACATGTATCTTTTCAAATTAGTGTTTTCATATTTTCTGGATATATACCCAGGAGTGGAATTGCTGGATCATATGGTAGTTCTATTTTTAGTTTTTTGAGGAACCTCCATACTGTTTTCCATAGTGGCTGCACCAATTTACATTCTCACCAACAGTGTACAACGATTCCCTTTTCACCACATCCTCATCAATATTTGTTATTTGTAAAATTTTTTTTTTGTAGTTAGTCAAGGGTGGCTTTATTTTATTTTTTATTTTTTTGGACCCACCACACAGCATGTGGGATCTTTGTTCCACAAGCAGGGATCAAAACCCTGCCCCCTGCAGTGGAAGTGTGGAGTCTTAACCACTGGACCACCACGGAAGTGCCAAGCGTGGCTTTATTTTTAATCCATTCTGTTTGAAACAGTTTCTATAATGGTTGTGAAGTAATATATTTGTTATGTAATAATTATACAAAAATTTAGTATGAGATAAATGTAAATGTGCTAATATTGGGAGAATTCTCTCTCTCTACATACATACATATATACATAAATACAAATATATATATATCTCACACAGTGCATTCTCATTTTTTATGTATATACATATATATGTATATACATGTATGTATACATATGTACATACACACACATTGCACTATAAATGGTTTTAATTTTCCAGCTTTTCCTCTCACTGTTTCCCTTTTGAGAATAATCTCTCACAATACCCTTAGATAAAGTTCCCTCCAGCCTGTGACATTTCATTTTTCTCATTCTCAGGTAAATCTTCTCATTCTTATGTAAAAACAAAATTGAAGTGCAAATCAAGCCTCCTTGCAGAGTCTGGACTGTCTGGTATACAATTCTAAAAAGAACTCTGTCTTTGTAAATGTCAACAAAACCCAAGGACCATCACCACTCAAATTTTAGCAGTTTTCTGGCCATTTACTCCAGGTTGGCTGTAAGGACAGAAGGCAACGAAAGAAATGTGTCCTCTTTGGTACCACAGTAATCCAGCTCCATGCTCTTTTGATGTGAGAAAGCTTTAAAAAGGACTTTGCTGTAAGGGGCTGTTTTGAAAAAGTTCACAGCTGGGATCCTCTCCTCTGTGCTGGTGTATGTATTCTCTTTCAGGTGGTTGTATCTCTAGTTTCTTCCTTTGTCACTGATGCTTAACTTGGAGCTTTTCATTGTTGTCATTCTTCTACTTCTCTAGGAGCCATATTTGATAGGGTCTGTGAGTACTCCATGCAATTTGCTTGTACACTTTCTGTGTCTCTGGCTTTGATCTCTTTCTCATGGCACATCTCTGCTCCCCTAGGGAGACTCCTGCATCTTTAGTCCAACAGAAATCCTTGGAATACAACCAGATTTTAATTCTGGGATCTCTCCTGGCTCCATCACTAAAGCTGAGGGCACTCAGTGGGTCTCTCACTTTCTATATTTCTCTGGGGAAGAGTCAGGTCCAGGCTATGATGTCACAAAAAGTTCTGGTGACCAGACGTCCAAAATCAAGCAACAGCAAGCCAACTCCTTCTGGAGGTTCTAGAGGAGAAATTGCCCAATGTCTTGCTCCTAGTTTCTGTTTGTTGCTGGCAATCTTTGGTGTTCCTTGGCTTCTAGACGAATCACTCACTGCAGTCTCAGCCTCCATGGTCACATCACTTTTTTCTCTGTATTCTATTTGTATACTTTTTTTTTTTTCCGGTACGCAGGCCTCTCACTGTTGTGGACTCTCCCTTTGCGGAGCACAGGCTCCGGACGCGCAGGCTCAGCGGCCATGGCTCACGGGCACAGCCGCTCCGCGGCATGTGGGATCTTCCCGGACCGAGGCACGAACCCGTGTTCCCTGCATCGGCAGGCGGACTCTCAACCACTGCGCCACCAGGGAAGCCCTTGTAGACTTTTTGATGATAGCCATTCTGACAGATGTGAAGTGACATCTCTTTGCTGTTTTCATTTGCAGAAAAATTTACCATTTTAATCAACGACCTTGTGTACATAGCCATGTGCACATCTGATATTTTCTCTTGTGTAGAGTTACTTGGTTAAAAGTAAAATTATCATTTTGACCAGTAGAGCTGAACGTCCATTTTGTCATCTATAAAAATGTGGAAAATGATTTTATTTGCCTATTGTTTGGGTGGTTTCCAAGACACCGTGTGAAGAGTTGTCTACCAGGGAAACTCATTACAGACTCAGCACCCAAGGTTTTAATTGGAGGCTGGTCACATAGGTACACTAGCCTTGCTTCAGTTATGCCCTCCACTGTCCTAGATTTAGGCAGTTAAAATAAATCCCATTAGCCATAAGGGTCTATCTTTGAAAGCTGGTAGCTTCCTCAAGTTTCTATATTAACCTTTTTTACTTGGTCTGAGGTATCCACTCAGGCACAGTACAAACGTAGTTAGTCTGTGTCAGAAATATAGAGCCTATGAGCTGCTCGATTTCAGATGACCCCATCAGAAAACTAGCTCTATCTCATGGGCATCTGCGAGTGACCCAGACAGTCCTGCCAGCATCAGTAATGTTGTCATCAAGTATGGGCTCATGGAAGGGTATCTTAAATCTGTAAAGGTCCAAGGGCCTGGGCTCTATTCATTATGCACATGCCTGCTTTTTTTTTTTTTTTTCACATGCCTGCTTTCATTTCAGCACAGATCTTACTGAGATGAAAACAGCTCATAGCAGACAGTAAAAGGTTTCAGTTTAGAGTCAGATCCAAAAAATCAAGGTCTGAGAATTCAGGATTCCAAAAAGCTAGTGTCTTTGCTTTGGGAACCCCAAAGTCTAGATACAGTAGGGCCAGCCTCTGTGTTCCAAATCCAAGAGCTGAAGCAAGGTTTCCCAAAGCCCATTTTATCTTGTAAGTCTTAGAGTCCAAATTGACCCCCTTTATAACATGTACCTCAGGCAGGAAAATCATCAGTCTCTAGGGGTCAGACATCTAATTTTTATAAGAGTTTATTATTAATAAACCAAAAAAATACTTCTCCATGTGACAATTGCCTCTCTTTTTATCTTATCTTCCTTTTTTCCAGGGGCTCCAATAGGCAAAAAAAACAACAACAACAAAAATAAAAACAAAGAAAAAAATCATCACTTATAGAGAACTGTTTTGTTTCCAAAACTCAAAACGTTTAAATTTCAGTGCACCCACCAGCAAGGAAGTTGTATTCCACTAAATTGTGTAGGTGTGTGAACACCTTTCCCTTAAAATTTATGAAATTGCAAACATATCACATTTTACATGCATTTTGATCATGCACTGAGATGCTATAGCCACAAAATACAAAGCCATTTGTTAAAATCACCCTCTCCCTTTGATCTCATTGCAAGTCTATATGCAAACACCTAGCAGTAAATTTAGCAAATAAAGAATTAAGATGGGGGTGGAGTTGCTGCTGCAGCAGTGACAGCAGCAAGGCTGGAGTGGTTTCATTTTTTTCTCCTCTGGTTTATCTAAAGCTTTGCTCCAGCCCTGTGAACTCATTTAACCTTTTTTTCATCCTACTTGGAGGACAGAGCAATGCGGATCTTTAACATTTTTGCTCCACTCAAAGCTCTAATTTAGGACTTTTGGGATTATGTTTCCTGGCACTTGGAGAAGAGAACAATTACAAACTGCTTTTTATTGACTTTTCCCCATCCAAAGCCCATTTTGGGGAATGTTTGGGTCTTTTCTCCCCCCACCTGGCAGAAACCAAAAACCAAAGGCATCACCTGGGCTAACTTTTCTCCCCACTTTAGCTAGCAAAGCCAAAAGCATCTGGGGGATCCAGGTAGACAACTCTTCTGGAATTGGATCTATCATTTTGAATTTCATAGGTAACTCTCATCTCTCACCAAAGACAGCCCCTCAGCTGCTGTTTCATGCCATGTATGACTCCATAATCACCCAGAGACCAGGGTCTTGCCATCCTTCACCCCTCTCACTTGCTTTTCCCCGAAGAGCATTATAGTCATATTTCAATGAGTCAGGGTCATTCTAGTGAATTCTACCTCAGTCAATGGTGTGTCAGGGGTCCCCAAAACCACTCCCACATTCCCAGATTCACTAAAAGGACTCATGGGACACAGTATATAGATTTCCTCACAGCTAAAACACACTGAAGGGATGTAGTAAGGTTACACAGCCAGATCATAAGGAAAAAAAAGGCAAAAGAGGAGTCTGGGGGAAGCCAAGTATATGCTTCCTTATTCTTTGTCCCTCCTGAGTGGCCACACATAGTGCTACCCCCAGCAATGAAAATGCAGCAATACGTGTGTGATGTTTCTGCCCAGAGAAACAAACCCAGTGCTCAGATTTTTACTGAGCGCTGATCACTTAGGTACCCCCTGCCTAGCACATATTAAAATTCCAGACTCCCAGAAGAAAATCTTATCACTTGCACAAACGGTCTAGGTATAGCAAACCATACTTATTTAGGGCATTATTTTTGTCAGTATAAGGGACAGTTTACCAGTCAAATCTCAGAAACCAACCAAGGGTCAACCTTATGTTAACTACTTCTTTTCCTTCCTTCCTTCCTGCCTTCTGCCCTTCCTTCCTTCCTCCCTTCCTTTCTTGAGTTATAATTCACATACCATATAATTCACCCATTTAAAGTGTACAATACATTGGTTTTTAGTATATTCACAGAGTACTACAACCATCACCAAAATCAATTTTAGAATATTTTCATAGCCCCTCAAAAGAAACCCTGTACCCATTAAGCAGTCATTCTCCACTACTCCCAACCTCTAACCCTAGGCAAGCACTAATCTAGTTTCTATATTTACAGATTTGCCTATTCTTGACATTTCATATAAACTCAGCCATACAATATGTGGCCTTCTGTGTCTGGCTTCTTTAAATTAGCACAATGTTTTCAAGGTTGATCATGTTCTAGCATGTTATCAGAACCTCATTATTTTTTGTGGCTGAATAATATTCCACTGTATGCATATACCACATTTCAAAAATAGGTTCATTAGTTGATGAACATTTGGGTTGTTTCCAATTTTTTGCTATAGTGTTACTAAGAACATCCCTGTAAAACGCCTTTGTTTGAACACCTGTTTTTAGTTCTTTTGGGTGTATATCTAAGAATGGAATCGCTGGGCCATATCTGGATTTAAGATTTTGAGAAACCACCAAACTGCTTTTCACAGCAACGTAACCATTTTATCTCACCAGCAATGCATGAAGGTTCAAATTTCTCCACCTCCTTGCCAACACTTGCTGTTTCCCCCAACTTTTTTTTTTTAACAGCCACTCTAATGGGTATTAAGGGGTATCTCTTTGTGGTTTTGATTTGCCTTTCACTAATGACTACTCATGCTGAGCATCTTTTCATGTGGTTATTGGCCATTTTTATATCTTCTTTGGAGAACTGTCTATTCAGATCTCTTGACCTTTTAAAAGTTTGGGTTGTCTTCTTAATATTGAGTTATAAGTGTTTTTTTATATTTTAGATACAAGTCTCTTATCAGATATATGATTTATAAATATTTTCCCATTCAGTTAATGGCTTTTTCATTTCATGCTATCCTTTGCATCACAAAGAAGTTTTTAACTTTGATGAAGTTCAATCTATCTAATTTTTTAGATAAACTATGCTTTTAGTGTCATGTCTAAGATGTCATTTATGTTTTGCCTAACCCAAAGTCACAAAAATTTACTCCCATATTTTCTTCTAAGAATTAAAAAAAGGTCAGCTCCTACATTTAGGTCGATGATTCATTTTGAGTTAATTTTTGTGTATGATCTGAGGAAGGGGTTCAACTTCACTCTTTTGCATGTGAATATTCAGTTATCCCAACACCAGTTGTTGAAAAGCCTATTCTTTCCACATTGAATTTTTGTGTCACTCTTGTCAAACATCTATTGTTCATAAATGCAAGTGTTTATTTCTGGACTCTCAATTCTATGCCATTGATCCATATGTCTACACTTGTGTCAATATTGCATTCTCTTTGTTACTGAGTTTTATGTCAAATTTTGAAATTGGGAAGGGCGAGTCCTCCAACTTTGTTCTTCTTTTCCAATATCGGCTTGGCTGTTCTAGATCCCTTAATTTCCATATGAATTTTAGGATCAGCTTGTCAATTTCTGTAAAAATAAGCCAGCAAGGGTTTTTATGGGGATTGTGGTGAATCTGTGGATTGATTTGGGGAGTACTGCAATCCTAACAATATTAAGTATACCAATCAATTAAAAAGGAATGTCTTTCCACTTAAATTTCTTTCAGAAATATTCTGTAGTTTTCACAGTATTAATTTTGCACTTTGTTAAATTTATCCTTAAGTATTTTGTACTTTTTGATGCTATTGTAAATGGAATTATTTTCTTAACTTTTTTTGTATTGTTCACGTATATAGAAATACAGTTGTTTTGCATATTGATCTTGTATCTTACCGTCTTACTGAACCTGTTTATTAGCTCTAACAGTATTTTAGTGGATTCCTTAGGATCTTCTATATATAAAATAGTGTCATCTGCAAATGGAGATAGTTTTATTTCTTCTTTTCCAATTTAGATGCCTATTATTTTATTTTCTTGCTTAAATGACTGGCTAGATTAGCTTTTTTCTGTACACTTGTGCTCACAGGTTTTGTTGTTGAGCACCAGAGGAAATGAGGAATGTGAAACTTCTTTATAAAATATAAACCCTATCCAGGCAGATGCGCTTATTTTATTATTACTTATAAATTTGAGTCATGATTGGGTATTTGGATGAACAATAGAGGTCATGGCAAATCAAGATCAAGTGTCTTGGTATTGACTGTTAATGACCATGTTGGTTCCTGACCTCTCTTTGTTTAGGAAAAGATCCATTTTTCCCATTTGTTCAGTGGCTGCTTTCTTCACCTCCATGTATCAGGGAAACAACCTGGCTTCTATTTAAATCTGTGAAACCTCAGCAGGATTGGTAGAGTGATTGGGTACAAGCCAAATGCAGGGACAGTTCCTAGCATGTACAATCTCTTAAAAAGAATGATAGCCCTGGGCTTCCCTGGTGGTGCAGTGGTTGAGAGTCCGCCTGCCGATACAAGGGACACGGGTTTGTGCCCCAGTCTGGGAAGATCCCACATGCCGCGGAGCGGCTGGGCCTGTAAGCCATGGCTGCTGAGCCTGTGCGTCCGGAGCCTGTGCTCCACAACAGGAGAGGCCACAGCAGTGAGAGGCCTGCGTACCGCAAAAAAAAAAAAAAAAAAAAAAAAAAAAAGAATGATAACCCCTACTTTTTGTTATGTTATAATAAGGATTAAATGAGTTTAATATATATAAAGTGCTTAAAATAGTGCTGGCACATAGTAAGTTCTATATAAATACTTTGTAAACTTAAAAAAAAAACATGATGACTAAAAGTTCATTTAGTAATTAGCTGTAATCAGACAAGGTAGGGAGATGTGGGTTTGTTTGCTATGAACCAGGCAGTGTTTACCACGGATATGTCAGAACCTTGACAGCCATTGTTAGGACATTGCCTTACCCTTCATAAGGGGGCAACTAAGCTGTGTTACTCTGGCAAGAAGGCTAGAAAGCTCAATACACCTTCCTATTACTCTACCCATCTTATGTCTTTCACCCAAAAAGAACCAACTTCTAATCAGATACATGATTAGCCACCTCAAGGTAAGCAAAATATATCATTACCTCCATTCTACAGATAAGAAATCTGAAAATGGTAGGTTTAATTTAGGTGATTTCATTCCAGAATACCCAGGAGAGGTGCTAGAAATGAAAGGACCCAGCAATTTCTAGTCCAGTTATTTTCCTTCTCGGTTATCCTATTTATCCTTCTTTTCTTCTTTTTAACATCTTTATTGGAGTATAATTGCTTTACAATGTTTTGTTAGTTTCTGCTGTATAACAAAGTGAATCAATATATGTATATATATACCCCCATATCCTCTTCCTCTTGCATCTCCCTCCCCCACCCCCCATCCCAGCCCTCTAGGTGGTCACAAAGCACCAAGCTGATCTCCCTGTGCTATGTGGCTGCTTCCCACTAGCTATCTATTTTACATTTGGTAGTGTATATATGTCAATGCTACTCTTTCACTTTGTCCCAGCTGACCCTTTCCCCTTCCCATGTCCTCAAGTCCATTCTCTACATCTGCATCTTTTTTCCTGTCCTGCCCCTAGGTTCTTCAGAACCATTTTTTTTTCTTTAGATGGCACAAATGAACCTATCTACAAAATGGAAACAGACTTACAGACATAGAGATCACACTTGAGGTTGCCACAAGGTGGGGGCGGGGAGAGGGATGAACTGGGAATTTGGGGTTGGTAGATGCAAACTATTACATTTAGAATGGATAAACAAGGTCCTCCTGTATAGCAACAGGGAACTATATCCAGTCTCTGGGATAAACCATAATGGAAAAGAATATTTAAAAAAGAATGTCTCTATGTGCAAAACTGAGTCACTTTGCTGTACAGCAGAGATTGCCACAACATTGTAAATCAACTATACTTCAATTAAAAAATAAAATATATAAAAAATATTAAAAAATAAATTAAAACAATTAAAAAAACAAACTAAAAAAAAATTGAAAGTTTCTTGTTTCCACATCAATGAATTCTAACCTGGTTTACTCCCGCAACAATCTACTGAGATTCCCACATCTCTTCACTGCAATTTCTAACACCATGGCTATCAAGGTTCTTATACTTTTGCATTATACAATAACACCTTTTATTCTTGTTTGCCCTCGCTTCCATTTTTAACACTGATGATAATGTTTAATGCACCATTTTTTCTGGTTTAATTCCTACTTCTCTAGCAACTTCTTTTTATCTTCTCTGTGTGAGCTTCTTCCTTTGCTCACTCTTTTAAGTTAGAAATTCTGTGTTTGGCCCTCTTCCCACATCACACACTCCTCTTGGGTAATTTCACACAATTCTCTGACTCCAAATATCATTGATATATTGATGACTTTGACATCTCTACCTCCAGGCCAGATCTCTCTACTGAAATCTAGATCAAAACCAAATATCATTTATTATTCTGGCAATTTGCTTCTCAGAGGACAAGGACTAACACAGAAAAAGAAACCCGAGTTTCATCCTTGGTTACCAATATTCAATCCATTGTCAAATTGTGTCATTTTATCTCCTTAATATTTCATAAACTGTCTACTTTTTTCCCACTCCTACTGAAACTTAGCTTAGGCCAATATCATCTTTCACTAGAACCCAGTCCTGACCATTGTCCTGGTCTCCATTCTTGTGATACTCAATGCAGTATTTACACTGTGTCCAGAATGATACTTTTAGCACAAATCTGATCATGAATTATCAATTACTCAATCATAAAACAAATAAGTACGTTGTTCAATCTGAAGAACAGAGAGAAAATAAAGATTGAAAAAAAATAAACAGAGCCTCAGTGACCTCTGAGATACTATTAAGTATTGTAAGAAATTTAAAAATTATGAACTAATACACACAACATCACAGATAAATTCTAACAACATTATTTTGAGCAGAAAAAAAGCCAGACACAAAAGAGTCGATGCTGTATGATTCCACTTTTTTGAAGTTTCACAATAAGTAAAACACATGTATTGTGGAAAAAATAAGAAAAATGCATGAATTAATTTTATGTTGAGAAAACTTAAGCCTAGAAATGTATATTCATTCATAAATACTGAATCATACTAGATAGCAATGAAAATGATGCAACACCTGCACATACAACAAACATAATATTGAGTTAAAGAGGTCAAACACAAAATCATAAATCCTGAATGATTCAATTTGTATAAATTTCAAAACTAGGTAAAAATTAACCATAACATTTAGCAATACAAAACTGGGTGATCAAAGTTTAAAGAAAGGCAAGATGGTGATTTATTCTATAAAAGTCAACTTTATGGCTATTTTGGAGGATAGAGATAGAAGGGGTTGTGATTGAGGAGGGGTTGAGAGTTTTGGTGATACTTTGTTTGATTTGGGTAGTGGTGACATGGGTGTTCACTTTATAACAATGAAGCTGAAAATACTGGTTCAATCAATGTGTGTATTTGCTCAATGTAAGTTCCATGGAAATATGGACTGAACAAAAATATTTCTCTTCTTCAGTGCTTTATCTCTAGCATCTAGCACATAATGAGTACTCAATAAATATTTTGGGATTAAAAACATGAATGAATGAATGAATGAACTGAGCATCCATTCTGTGTTCAGCATCCAGCTAGTGGATGTTGCTATGATACTCAAGTTACTGATAATCTTGTTCCTGAGAAAGAGGAATATCTGCAACACGCATAGAACAACTAGTAAATTCCCAAATAAACTTTTGATTTACTTTTCATTTTCCAAGGTCATTATCTCATTGTTCTACTTTATTAATCTCCACCATAAAAACATATTTAGAAATTTCCTATTTTATTAGTGGTGACAGATTTGGCACTCCATTTTTGCAAACATGAGTTTCCTATGATTATGTTATCTTCTTATAAAATAAAAGAGGCATGAAATAGTACCACATTTGTGAAAATGCACTGATTTTTAAATTAGTATTTATCAATGACTCTTCTTAACAATGCTAATAAAGGTATAACGTGATAGTTAAATAATCAACTTGTTTATTTGAATTATAAATAGATTATAATTCATGTTTCTACTAGTTATTACCTTCTATTTTGCCAAAATTCTTTCCTTAGCTATAACCCAGCCCTCTGTTTGTTTTCAAATATCCAGATGTTTGCTCTCCTAGGAGAAACTATATCAAAAGACAAATAAGTAGGTTATTGTCAATAGAATAGTACCTATAAATTACATTATATTTTCTATTCCATTTTCCTGTCCCTTTGTTTATAATGGAGTTTCAAAAGTAAATAGACTCAATACCATCAAACCCAACAATGCTAAATGTCAATTCAGTGAATAGAAAATAAACAAATGTCATTTTAGTTCATAAACATATTCACCTAATGACATTTTAATGGATTTTAAAAATAGCTCTTGCACATATAGCTTTTTTTTTTTCCCAAAAGAAGGAATAAGCTACAAGGGGCTGTTCCCATTTATTATAAATTGTGAAACTGCAAATCAGAAAGAGGAGACCCAAGCATTTAGAAAAGGTAAATGTATCTTAATGCATACTATCTCTGACATTAACAAGTATTAAAGAGAAAGTAAACATTATCAACAGCAAATGTATTAATAGTGCTTGGTTATAGAATTTCGAGCAATGTTATTTGTATTGCATTCCATAGACAGTAAAAAAAAATTGTTCTTCATTAATGGTGACTATGATATTATTAAACATGAAAACATAGTTGATAAAAATAAGTTTCGGGCTTCCCTGGTGGCGCAGTGGTTGAGAGTCCGCCTGCTGATGCAGGGGACACGGGTTTGTGCCCCGGTCCGGGAAGATCCCACATACCGCAGAGCGGCTAGGCCCGTGAGCCATGGCCGCTGAGCGTGCGCGTCCGGAGCCTGTGCTCTGCAACGGGAGAGGCCACAGCAGTGAGAGGCCCACGTACCGCAAAAAAAAATATTAAAAAAAATAAGCTTCAATTACCCTTATCTTATTAGGTAAATGAAGTACACGACAAAACCTACATTCATTATTTCCCTAACCCTCATATTTACACTGCCCCTTTGCTATAACCTTAAAGTAGGATTTTTTCTACATCCTATTCATAGATGGGAAAAGATGGGTAAAGGAAAAGTGGGTTGCTAAGAGTAGATAAAAGGGTAGATAGATACAAGGTCAGCATTAGAAGAGGTAGAGACAAGCTACAGACCTTGTCCAATTTCAATTTAGTAAACAACTGAATACTCATGATATTTCTAGTATGTGCTTAATAAGTGTTTGTTGAATGTTTTGTGGTGGAGGTCCTAAAGTTGGGTATTGAGTGAGTTGTCTACATCTTTAAGGCCAGCAGAGAGATCACAGTTGAAATTGTGAAGTCTGATTTTAATCCCCTTTGTGTAATGGTATTAGATGAACTGACATTCTATTAAGCTGCACACATCTCAACCACTGTATTTTTGCTTTACTCTGCCTTCTTTCTCAAAGAAAATAAAATTTTTACTTAAATCAGGTTTGTAAAATTCAACATTTTTAGGTGCACAGCTTCGTGAACTGTGAAAAATTGATAAAGTCAAATAAACCACAACCACAATCAAGATGTAGGATATATATTTCTTTTCTATGTTTGTAGTCAAATATACGTCCCATCCTAAGCCCCTAGTAACAATTGATCTGTTCTCCATCCCATAGTTTTGCTTTTATTCAGATCATCATAAAAATGGAATCATAGAATATATAGCCTTTTTGAGTCTGGTCTCTTTCACTTAGCATAATGCTTTTGGGATTGATCCATGTTACTGCTTATTTCAGTAGGTTATTCCTTTTTATCGCTGAGTAGTATTCCTTTTATAGATGTATCACACATTGCTCATCTAGTCACTAGTTAATGCATATTTTGGGTTAATTCTAGTTTTTTGTGATTATGAATTAATCTGCTATATATATTTATGTACAAGTTTATGTGAGGACATGGGTTTTCATTTTCTGTTGGGCAATATTTAAGAGTGGGATTGCTGAGTCATATGATAAGTGTATGTTTAACTTTATCAGAAACTACCAAACTGTTTTCCAAAGTGGCTTTATCATTTTGCATTCAGTTTTAGCTGCTCAACATTCTTGCCACCATGTTCTCCCCCATTCTAATAGGTGTCAGTTTGTGTTTTAAATTTGCATTTCTCTAATCACTAAGGATGTTGATAATCTTTTCATGTGCTTATTTGCTATTTGTATCTCTGCTATGATGAAGTGCCTTATCAAGGAAAATACTCTTTAAATGAAAAGGGAAAAATGAATTTGGTACATGTTGGGATTCCTGTGTAGCCTAATCTCCTCTTCTCTGAGAACTACTCTCCTCCTGGGATGGCTCCTGGCAGCCATGTTTGTATTATGTGACAGATATTTGGAAGGGCGCTCACTCACTCTTCTCTTATGACAGATATTTGTAAGGGTGCTAACTACCTTATTTTGACCCTATACTGTTATAGGGTCCGTGTATAAATGGAGACACTCTGAAGAGCGAGAGAGAGAGAGAAAAAAAAAAAAAAACAGCTGCAGAGAGAAAATCATATCTGAAACTATGTGACTCCAGAGAGAGAGAGAGAGAGAGAGATGGTTTCTGGTAGCTTTACAGTTTTGGAAAGTATCTCATGAGGCCTAGAATCACTGATTCCTGTGAGATAAACTTATACCCTTCCCATAAATTTCCCCTTTCTGTTAAGCAAGCTTAGATTAGCTTTGTTCTATAATATTTCTTCCCCTTGCCACCAAATAGTCCTTGGCTAAAATAACAAAAATATATTTATGAATGAATAAAAAAGGAGAATACTTAAAATTGAAAGGATTTCAAGTTTTACATGTGATGAATTGTTTATTAGACAAAAATGCATCAAAGTATTGAAGGCTGCCAGGCCCACAGCTCCTTTCTGAGCATTCCTCGGTACAATATGTTGTCCCATGGGCTTGCAACACAGAGCCACAGCTGGTTTGATCTGATACTGATCTCTGAAACAATGACAACAATCTGAAAACTGGACAGCAATCTATGGGGTAGCTTGGATTACAATATGAAGCAATAAAGATTCTCTATATTGTATGATAATTGGCTAAACCAATAATACCTTATTGTGGAAGAGTCTAAACATGAGAACAGAGGAAAAGCTAGTCAGGAGCTGCAGGATCAGCAGAAGCAGAGAGAGAGAATAGTTAAGTCACCATTATATTGAAACACTAGTATGGAGAGCAGCTTACTTTAGAGAGCATCTCACATCTGAGGAGATGCCCACTGGCCTTCAGGTACTAATGACACTGCAACAACTGGACAGTTTTCTTTTCCCTTACTGACTCATGGAAACTCACAAAACACCACCAGTAATGAAGGTAACCTATATAGGTCTTTATTACTTCAGTTTGACTATATTCTTGCATCTGTATAAAGAGTATAACTAACACTTTCTGAAATCAAGACAACGAAATACAAGATCTAAATATGAAGTCCTGCATTTAGGTTTGAATAATGAAATGTATAAGGCATGTTATTTTACCAATCTATGTGGGTAAAAGATCGGATACTGAAACGACTCTAAGCTCATATAAAATAGCAGTAGGCAGTGGCTTGCAAAAAATAATTATGTAAGCCTGAATCAATAGAAAGATAATATCCAGAACCATGGCAGTAATGAGTTTCCTTTAACTGGTCAGAATGGGTCAGAAGCATGGTTTTAAGTTCTGAGTTATATATTTTAAAAATCCTCTTGATATACTAGAGGTATATTCAGAGAAGAATAAATAGAATGGTGAATGATAAATCATGCCACTGGAGAAGAACTGAGGGAGATTAGCTTCGGAACGAGAAGCTTAGAAGAGTATATGGCTGGTGTCTTCATATGTATGAATAAATAAAGATAGAAGATGTGTTTTGTGTACATCTAGAGGAAAGAAGTCAGGAATAGATTAAAATTATAAATAGATTTCACATGAATAGAATGAGCACTTAATAACTAGAATGGCTCAAAAATAGAAACAGGATCGCTTGTAATGTAATAATATTCCCAAATCAGACAGGAATCAGTCTGAGATATTTGGAAAAGAAATTCCCTTCTAGGCCTGAAATCCTTATTTAAGTAAATATTATTCTTGGAACCAATTTTCTCTTCTCCTAGATGCTTAGCTCTTTGAGGGCAATAACTTGGCTTCTACTGTGTTTTATATCCAGGTTCTGAATGTAATCCTTGCAAAAATATTCATTAATGTTTTTAAATGACCTTTCATATTGTGTCCTCTCTCTCATCTCTCCTCTGCCAAACAAACATATCATATAAAAATACCAATGAACAGAAAATACTGATGCCTGTTCTTTTGAAAGAATAGATTATTTCTGTCATACTTTCCTTCAAGGCTTCTTAACATTTGTGCTTCTCTGCAAAGAGGTCCAATGAGAGTCTGCTGCTCAATGAATGGACTGTCATTCCCATAATACATCATAAGACATTCTGCTGGCAGGAGCAGGGGGTCAGGAACTGCCCTTTTCAAAAACTTTAATGAAAAATAATATACCGATCAACTTTATGTTAAAGAGGCTCAGATGCAAAGCAAGGCAACAAGCTCAGATGAAAAGCTAGGTCCCTGCCTATGAATGAAAGATAGATTTCCTTTTTTTTTTTTTGCGGTACATGGGCCTCTCACTGGTGTGGCCTCTCCCGCTGCGGAGCACAGGCTCTGGACGCGCAGGCTCAGCAGCCATGGCTCACCGGCCCAGCCGCTCAGCGGCATCTGGGATCTTCCCGGACCGGGGCACGAACCCGTGTCCCCTGCATTGGCAGGCGGACTCTCAACCACTGCGCCACCAGGGAAGCCCAGATTTCTTTTTAATATCTCTACAAATCAGTGGAGGGGAGGGAAGAAGTCATGTCCTGAAACAATCACAGGACTGGGAGAAAAGAAACTCTGGATTTAATATCCCCAATGAATCTCATCTCAGGCAAATTGCTTCATTTCTCTGTGCCTCAGTTTCTTTATCACCTAGTGACTCCCTAACACCTGATCTCAGGCACTGGTAGATTGCTCAGTGTCACAGCCTCCTAAGTGTAAGAAGAGAAGACGGTTTCCCAATAAAAAGAGATCTGGTTCCACTTATATAGACACCCACTAACGCTTTTATCTCCTTCAGCAGTATCCATTTCTCTCTCCTTGTCTACTATAATGCACTATACTACACTACACTATAATATACACAGATTGGGAAAATAATAAGGCTTAATTAAAAGCTAAAGGAACATCAGCAACCAAACTATGTATCATAGAGAGCTAAAGGCTTATGCTAACCACATGATGTTTAGCAATTAATACATTATATTCAGCAATAATATATTTAGCAATAAGAATAACCATTATTAAATATTTTTGCTCAGAACTAATTGTTATAACATTCCTAGTGTCCCAGGGATTTCTATCAGCTTATTATAAGGCCCTCTTAATTTCGTACAGATCTGAGTCTGAGTCTTGGATCAATGAATGACATGTAAGCTGTGCAAGCTTTGGTAAGTTATTTCACCTCTCTGGCTCTGTTTCCTATCTGTAAAATGGGTATACTAAGACCCAATTCACGGGTATGTAAAATACCTAGCACAGGCCTTGGTACTTGATAGGCCCTGCTTGAGTGATATTTCCATTTCTCTTGTTTCAGGTGCTTGGATCTTGTTTCAGGATACCCTATTTAAAGCTATTACTATTTGACTCCTCCAAGCCCTTCTCTTCTATCTCAAGCTTCTCTTTAAAACATTCCTGGCTCGCATAGCACAGGGAGATCAGCTCGGTGCTTTGTGACCACCTAGAGGGGTGGGATAGGGAGGGTGGGAGGGAGGGAGACGCAAGAGGGACGAGATATGGGAACATATGTATATGTATAACTGATTCACTTTGTTATAAAGCAGAAACTAACACACCATTGTAAAGCAATTATACTCCAATAAAGATGTAAAAAAAAAAAAACATTCCTGGCTTAACCATGACTCCTATAGACCACTTTAACCTATACCTGTACTGTCCATCACTTTAATACACACTGGTATTTTTAAAAGCAGTCCTGTGGATTTCTATTTTCCTTTTAAAATCCTTGAGGGCCATTTTAAAATTGTGAAATAAAAGAAACATTCCAGAACCTCTCTACGAAAATTGAACATCATTCCTTTTAGAAATAGAAACATGTTTTCACAAGGAATAATGCTACCTGTTCTCCCTACCTTATAAGACAGCTGTGAGGATAAAAAAGGTAATAGAAGTGAAACTTTTAATAACTTTCAGGAGTAGATAAAAACTACTATTTAAATGGAAGGATCTGCTCTTCAATCAACTGGGAAACTTTATTTTTCTGACAATAAGTGTGAAGCCCCATAGCAATTAAAATTATCTTTCTAGCTTGCCACATTAAATGTCCCTTTCATTGTGTTTCTATATAGCCCATTTTGGTTGTATTCACTATCAGCAGCTAGTGATTACTGAAGCAGTCATTGAAGTAAGAAACCCTTCGGCAGCTTTGCAGGAACTTAATAGCAAGCTCCTCATTACACAGAGCAAATTCTGATTCTGGATAAAATGAAACCACAGTGAAAATATCTTTAATGGGGAAGAAAACAACAGTGTTTGCTTTGTCCTCTGTTTCTCTGCATATATTGTCATGCCAGGACTATAGCAAGAGGACAGTGGATGTTTGGTTCCCATTCCAATGAGGTATTCAAATAGGAACAATTCTCATATCCATGATAAACAGCTTTATTGCTAAGAACTGCCATGGAAAGTGCCAGAGGATCTCTTCACCCCATTTTTAATATGAGGTCCATATATGGAGATGCTCTAACTCAGTAACACTAGGATATGCAGTTTGAGCTCTATTTTTAGTTGTGACATGGGGTTATTAAGTCACCTACCTGCTCTGTCTCCAACTTTATTCCTTACTTTAAAATTTGTCAGATCCCAGAATTAGGGGTGATGGCAATGGCAGAGAACAAAGTGACAACCTCTGAGAAGTACAGTGACTTTGATTCTATTCATTCATTCACTCATTAAACTTGTATTAAGTATTTATTATGTCTTACGCATTATATTAGGTATTAGGATACAAAGATGACTTGGAACCCCAAGAGATCATTTCTTAAGGAGGTTATAGCCATTTAATCAGTTTCTTATGCAGTCTACTAGGTCTAAACACAACATCAATATACTTAAATATATGGAAAGTGCAATGGAAGTGCAGAAGGAACAGAACCTAAGTTGGTCTGAAATAATCAGATGGGGCTTAAAAGAATAGAGAATTGTCAGGTGAATAGCTGGGAGAGGTTGGAGGAATAGATAATTTTCACAGAGGTAAAACAGAATGTGCAGAGGCAGGGTGGCCCAAGAAAACAGTGTATTTATGAAATTTCATCTAGTTTTCTATTCCCATAGTATCACATAGTCCGTGCTCTCACCAGATAAGTCAAATTAAATACACACACACACACACACACACACACACACACACACACACACACACACATACTGCCAGCCATGTGGAGTGACTCTGGCATGGTTCTTTTATAAAATTAGGTTTGGTTCAAATGAAATCCAGCTGCAGATGAAGAGGAATTTTAATGACTTTCAGAACTAAGACAACTCAGACTACTGATGTTTACTTTCCACAGGTGCACTGGCACTGCCATATCTGTCAAAATGGAAATAAGTGGGTAAAACTGCACAAACAAAGATGGATAGTATATAAATAAAACTTAAGTCTTCTTTTAGCCCTGAGATTCTGTATGTTATGAAATGGAATTTTATGAACTTAAAAAAGAATAATGGTTAAGAGATATGAGAATTAAATTGCAAAACTTAAATTACAATTGAAAATGGCATTTCTCCTTCTCCAATGGTATAAGGCTACCCTTTAGAAGCAAAGACAATGACTACTGAACTACTGTTATATAAATTAGGTATTTTGAGTTGTTTTTTCCTATGGTGAGATATATTTGATGAATCTATTATCTCTACCATTAGTAGCCAATGACAAGTATTTGCAGGGGAAGGTACATTGAATTAAATTAAGTTCATTATGTGCTAGGGTATGTATGATATGGTATGTATGTATGTATCATTTAATCCTCACAATAGCTCTAAGTGATAGGTGCTATTATTTACTTGTTGTTGTCAGTTAGTATGTGTGTGTGTGTGTTTTGTTTTAGAAAATAGAGGCAGACAAATGTTGGGTCACTCATCTAGTAATTGAAGAACCAGACCTTAAGTTTAATGCTTGTGCTCTTACCTGACACATCATGCTATCAAGCTGTAATGAGGCAGAAAGTTGATCAGGATAAGGGGCATAGACAATAGCCTAGTACTATAGAAGCTAACATATTTTCAACTCCTCTCCCACAATTTTTTTATGTTAATCCTTCTCTTGAGGCATATTTGTTCAAAACATGCCTCTCATCGTCCTTGTTCTCTCTATTGCTCTGATCTGTTATACCTCCTACTTATAATCAACTTCTCTAAGTAACATATGTTCCTTAAATATGCCCTACCTCTTCCCAGAAATATTGGACCCACCCAATAATCTGACTTCAGAATTCTGGTAGCATTTATTGTCTGTACTGCTAATTTAGCACTCATTATACATACAGATATTTATCAGATTATTTGTAATGATTGTACGTACACATCTTGTAATACTCTGTATTCCCTATGTCTAGTCCAGTGATTTACAGAGGTAACTATTCAGTTATCTTTGCTGATGACTATGGCAATCAAAGAATAGTTAATTGGACCTTGGCTTCCTTAGCACTTTAGGTACTAACTCATCTAGGAACACAATTCTTCTACCTCACTATTTATTTCTTTATAGATATCGTTCTGGAAAATGATACTTCATACATCTTTAATATATAACAATAATTAAGTACAAGAAAACAACTTGAGGTATCAATGCTAAAAAGTAAATAAAACTAGCCCAAAGGAAATAGTTGCCATTATTTCAGAATTGCATTGAATTGTTATCTTACCAGAGGATATATTGCCTTTTCCAGTTTCCTTTTGCATTTTCTTTGTTACCCTTTTTGACAATGTCACAAAAGGGTTGAGGTCCAAATATGACAGATGTTATGTGTCTGATTAGTTCATTAGATGAGGAAAGGTATTCAGGCTGTGTCTATAGATAGTGCATGAACCAGACTGTGACATTACTGGTATGTTCATTTAGAGTGTTGATATGATGGGTGCTGATGACCATGGTTAAATCCATTGGGAAAACTGCCAAACTGAAGTAATCATCAGAATTTGGGCCATTTGGAGGTCATGGATGTTTACTTTTTTCAGTAGTTTTAGAGAATTTAGCTCTTCTTTTGGCTCTAACATTCTAATTTGTCCAATTTGAGACTTCTCTAGATTACAAAACTCCATGCAAATAGCCGTAGAATAACTGATGTAAAGGGTAATAGGCAAATACATATAATTTTATATGTAGGAGTTGTTTTTCCTGAAAGCTTTTACCAAAAGTGATAATGACTACCAGATAATTAAGTCTAGGTCTATAGGAAAAGTTTCTCAAATATATGGTTTAACCAAAACTGGTTTTCTCCTACTACCTCCCTTCTTGTTTTATGTTGAAAAATGTTCTTAAAGGAAAGGCCAGGTGATAATTTGGTTTGCTGATAGCCAATCAATAGATTTTTCTTCTCCTAGAAAACTGTCTTATATAACAGGAGGAAAAATGAAAAGCATTCCAAGTATAACATTTCTTTCTCCAAGTTCTATGATTCAGTTAAGTCCTTACTCACAAGTAGAAACAACAGTAAGTCTTCATATGAAATAGAAGATTGCAACTTTTACTTCCAAGGATATCCCAGTCAGTTGGGGAGTGACAAGAATAATCAAACTTTGCGCTTGACATAACTTTAGGCAGTTTTGACAAGGACATCTAGGCCCTAAACTTATGTGAACTTCTCACACTTTAACTTGTTTATTCCCTCTTAGACCTCCACCTCATGTGCAAGCATTTTCTGCTTCAGTTTTCCTGTTATTGCAATATTTGATGTAATTTGTTAAGCTTCAAGATTCCTCTAGCAGGTTTTAGCAACTCCCCTTCCTCTTTCCCAGCCATCTATCCAACAGTCTCTGCTTATATGCTTTCCTTGGCTTGGTCTTTGAGTGACCTCCTATTGCAATAGCCCCCCTTAATAAAGCCTTTCCTTACAAAAGTCTGAACTTGCATGTATTGGGGGTGGTGAGGGGCTTTTAGGGGGTGGGACTTAGATGAGATAAACTATCATATTCTATAGTTTCCCCACAAATAAACCAGGCCTCAGTTTCTCATCTCTAAAATGGGAATAATGATTTCTTCCTATTTCTACCAGACAGATGTATTCAGGGTGACACATGAGAAGACATACTTGGCCATGAGCCATTTGAAAGTCTGGTGCTGTATTAGATAATTACAAGTTATCATTACTATACCCATTAATATCAATGATGTTTTCTTTTAATCCAGTGATTTTCCAAGTGTGGTCGTTGGAGGTCCTTGGTCCAGCAGCCACAGAATCATTTGGGAACTTATTAGAAATGTAAATACTTGGTTCCCACTTTAGACCCATTAAATCAAAAACTCTGAAGCTGAGGCCCCGTTATCTGTGTCAAGCCCTCCAGCTAATTTTGATGCCTACTCAAGTTTGAGAACTTAATAATCAAAGTATACCAGTAGTTTGCAAAAAAAAATTTTTTTTTGCCAATGGTTTTGAAAACGTTTGTTTAAGACACCAGTTGCATTTACGCACACCTAAAAATAATGCCTAAATGCCTGGAAAGTCATTCATTTTAAAGCATTCAAATATAGATATTCTTTCTGGTAGATGATGTAGATGTTTAACTCATTTCTTATTCTTTACTTATTTCCTTGCTTCTTGAAGAGATGTGAATGAACACAAAAGGCACAATTTCTAAAACAGAGCCCTGGAATTCTCACATCCTACCCTCATCAGGATAAAAAATTCACTATTGATGAATGACTTCTGTACTCTGTGAGACATCAAGCCCTATTAGTCACTCATTTATGCAATTTAAATGCTGGATTTGGTTTTTCAGTGCTGCAGACCCATTACCGAAGAGGGCCCAGCTGTTACCTTTTTGCTTCAGGGACATTCTCTGCAAATTCAATGGGTTTTGCTTCAATTCAGAAAATGGAAAGCATTAGGTTTGTAACAATAATTATATCTCTCTCCACAGCTCTTATACTATCAAGCAAGAGAGGAGAGTAGTAGTAATTGGTTAGATTCATCAAAAGAGCACATTTATTCTTAAAACATCTTTTTGCAGTGGGCAAGTGTCCACTGAACAGATGGGCCAACAGGCACAATGTCAGAATTATATGAATACCTAACATTTGGGTGGCACTGTTGAAAATACATTCAATAACTATCTTTTCCACATTTATGTTCACAAAATCTCTTAGGTTAGGTTAAGACTGGTGACCCAGAGTTTGGGCAAATAATATCCCTTTCTTTTGACTCAATATTTTCTTCCTAAAGTGGAGGCAGTGGGAAGACTTATGTAACTGATAATGGGGAACAAATTCTCACAGAGAAAAAAGGTTCCTTCATACATTTAACTCCTTCTAACACATCTCTAAGCATTCTTTCATTTTTAGCAAATGATATTTTTCACTCCTCTTCAGCTGCTCCAAGTGTATGGGATGGCTAGACACCCACTCCTATCAACAACCAAAAGTAGCCTGGCATAGGTTAAAATGAGAAAGAATGTGGAGGAAATGCTCA
Source organism: Orcinus orca (assembly GCF_937001465.1). NCBI lineage: Eukaryota > Metazoa > Chordata > Mammalia > Artiodactyla > Delphinidae > Orcinus > Orcinus orca. The sequence goes on along the minus strand of NC_064580.1, from coordinate 99,301,832 downwards.
CATATTGGAGTGGATGGGGGGTACCTAGGGGATAAAAATACACAAGTCAAAATACTGAAAGGAAAGAAAAGAGCTCAAGGCTCCTGGCCCTTTTTATGTTTTCTATGTGCTAAGATTTCTCAGTTTTGAAGCATAAAACCCTTTTACTTTTTGGAAGTCATGCCTAACATTAAAGGGTAGTGTTCCCCTACTTTTTGGGGGGCTGTGGTAGGAGTTGCTTTACCTGAAAGCTTTAAGATCAGCAAGGGATTTGTTGTGCATGTATGGTCAGGACAGGGTAGAGGGGGAGGAGGGGACACACAACACCAACACCTAGGGCTAAAAATAAAATCACTGACATGGGATGTGGATGCTGTTGCTGACATGTTCCTTTTGGAAGCTGGTAAAATGGAGTAAGGGTTGGAAGGAACTTAAAGATATAGAAAAGATCTATTACATTACTTATCTCAGATTTATCAGCAATTTCAACAGGAAGGTAGAGCCTATTGTTAAAAGGCAGCATACTTCTCTAAAGAATTTAAACATTCCAATAATGGATTCCATTAAGATATGGACTTCATAGCTCAATTGCCTGGACAAATTCATTGGACATGCCTTAGGAGACCCATGATATTTGAGCAAGTGTGAAACAACCAACAATCTACCTGCCTTTCTCTAGGTAGCAACTGGGATTTTGTTTTCAACCTACAACAGTGCCTGACATTTCCAAAGGTCAAACTGTCACTTAAAAAGAAAAAGCATTAATTGTATTAAAATGACTGAAGTTCGATGCCAATTTCTCAAAGTGGTAGCAAGCATTTAGCAATGAATAATGTGTACATAAAGACAAAACTTCATCTAGTAAGTTTTACCTTATTCTGACCTATTACTTTTGAGGATATGGGGAGGGGGAAGGGTAAGCTGTGACAAAGTGAGGGAGTGGCATGGACATATATACACTACCAAATGTAAAACAGATAGCTAGTGGGAAGCAGCCGCATAGCACAGGGAGATCAGCTCGGTGGTTTGTGACCGCCTAGAGGGGTGGGATAGGGAGGGTGGGAGGGAGGGAGACGCAAGAGGGAAGAGATATGGCAACATATGTATATGTATAACTGATTCACTTTGTTATAAAGCAGAAACTAACATACCATTGTAAAGCAATTATACTCCAATAAAGATGCTAAAAAAATGGCACTTTTTCAACCTTCAAAAAAAAAAAAAGAAAGAATGAAGCACAATTCTTACAAGGATGAGAACCTGGCTTTACCATTACCATTTGATTCCTTCACAGATTCTTTATCCACACTAGTCTCTCTGTGACACTCTGATCATCATTTTATATTAGTTGTGAAAAGAGTTGAAAGCTTATTAGTCATGATCAAGTTACTTAAACGCTTGAGCCTCAGTTTTTTCCTTTGAAAAAAATGAATAATAAAGAAGGTTTTGGAGTCAGATCGACCTGAATTCAAATTTTAACTCTGCCTTTTTAGGTGAATCACATAACTTCTATGAACATCAGTTCCTAATAATATCTACTACATGTGGAGGTTTTTTAAGATTAAATGAGATAATGTATGTGATACATGTAGCACTTAGCATATAATAGATGTCCACTTAATGTTAGCTGCTTCTATGATGATGATAAAAGAGGATGAAAAGATGATTATGAGGATGATGATACTACCTGTCCTGCTTTCTCCACTAGAAAGTGGAAAGCATTCTACAAAAAATAAAGGAGGGTCAGTAATAATTTGTCAAGCAGCATATAAGATCTTCCAAGGGAAGAGGTACATCCTTTACTTGGGTAAAGATATTCTCACAGCTTCTATCACTGGACTAGACACAAGTTATATGCTCAATGTGTAGCCAACTATATAATGATTATATAGAATGCTTGTATGCTGATGAGGGTAACCCATTAGAGAAAGAAACATTGATGGTGAAGGTGAGAAGTGTTGAAATCATGTCTCTAAACAGGGAAGAGGGAATGAGATTTAGTGTGCAAATGGAGGAGCTGAGCTATCTAGAAGCACTTACAATTTATCTATACTAAAATAAGAGAAAATGGAGTATTGTATATAAGCACAAATGCAAGCAGATATGTCGATGTGAAAGAAGGAGCATATAAAGGTTTTCTTCTGGTGGCTTCATAGGAAGATCTGAAGATGATGGAGGAGGTGTTAGAGATTCAAATAGAGAGATCAACATGTGAAATAATCACCAGTTAGGACAGAATCAACAACTAGTACTGAATATTAAGTTCTGGGAAAATCCTGTTTTAAGATTACAAAGAGGCATACCTCATTTGTTGACCATTCAGTTAGAACTAAAGAATGAATATTCATTGAGAACCAAATAAATTGTCTGTATTGTACCCAATTGTATACTGAGTGAGAATCCTATCTCATGTTCCTCATTAAAGTGAGAAAACATAAGGCCAAAATGAGACATTTTTAAAAGTACTAATTTTATATAAAGTATTTTTTTCTAATATTTTCTCAGTGACATGGCTTTTGAAAAGATGTTGGTTTCACCTTATTCATTTCATCTATTCTTTTTCTTAGTAGAGGTGAGAAGAAAGGATACAGTATGTCTAAGTTTAAAAGCAGCTAAAACAAACTTATTCCATGAAACTTAAGCTGTTGAGGTGATATGAGGGCTGCTGTCTATTTGCAATGGTGTGCCTCTGTGTTGGAAATTGGAGTTTTGTTTCTGAAATGAAAATTGTGTTCTGCTTTCACACTACCTAAAGAGGAACATGGCCACTTGGGGTTGGGATATCAGATTGACTGATGATAGGAATGAAAAAAAATGTATGTTCTAAGTGAAACAGTACATGTACTCTGAAATAAAGAATTTATAAATGTCATGGCTTGAAACCATTATATCCATTATAAATTTTGGTTACACTGAACTGGGAAACATAGTTTTACTAAGTGAATATTTCCTTATGCCATCATATTCACTCTTCATATAAGCATAACTTTGGCATTATTTACTTATATGACTGTTTTTCACCATTTAATATTATTGTATACTTGACTTCAGATTTTATATTCCTCTTAATTTCTTTTAGTTCATTTTATTATTCTTTAACTAGTTTTTTTAACATCTTTATTGAATTATAATTGCTTTATAATGGTGTGTTAGTTTCTGCTTTATAACAAAATGAATCAGCTATACATATACATGTACCCCATATCTCCTCCCTCTTGCATCTCTCTCCCTCCCACCCTCCCTATCCCACCCCTCTAGGTGGTCACAAAGCAATGAGCTGATCCCCCTGTGCTATGAGGCTGCTTCCCACTAGCCATCTATTTTACATTTGGTAGTATATATAAGTCCATGCCACTCTCTCACTTCGTCCCAGCTTACCCTTCCCCCTCCCTGTGTCTGAAGTTCAATACTTACTTCATAGTGCTCAATCTTTGTTTTAAATAATTAAAGGGGTAAGAAAATACTTTTCTCTGATTTCAATGGACTATGTATGCAACAGATTGATATAAAGTATCCCTATTTTTATCATTTTGTAAATAATTTATCATTTACATTTTCTTTTTTACCTTGATTTGGGGCTTATTTAACAAAGTGGCTTTGTTTTTTTAATTGTTTATTTTTTGAATTGGGGTATAGTTGCTTTACAGTGTTTTGATAGTTTCTGCTGTACAAAGAAGTGAATCATCTATATATATATACATATATCCCCTCCCTCTTGGACCTCCCTCCTCCTCCCTGCCATCCCACCCATCTAGGTCACCACAGAACACCGAGCTGAGCTCCCTGTGGTATATAGCAAGTTCCCACTAGCTATCTATTTTACACGTGGGAGTGTAAATATGTCAACCCCAGTCTCCCAATTCATCCCACTCCCCCTCTCCCATTGTGTCCACATGTCCATTTTCTACATCTGTGTCTCTATTCCTGCCCTGCAAATATATTCATTTGTACCATTTTTCTAGATTCCACATACATGCATTAATATATGGTATTTGTTTTTCTCTTTCTGACTCACTTAACTCTGTATGACAGACTCTAGGTCCATCCACATCTCTACAAGTGACCCAATTTCGTTCCTTTTTATGACTGAGTAATATTCCATTGTATATATGTACCACATCTTGATCCATTCATCTGTCGACAGACATTTAGTTTGCTTCCATGTCCTGGCTATTGTAAATAGTGCTGCAATGAACATTGGGGTGCATGTGTCTTTTTGAATTATTCTTTTCTCTGGGTATATGCTCAGTAGTAGGATTGCTGGATCATATGGTAATTCTATTTTTAGTTTCGTAAGGAACCTCCATACTGTTCTCCATAGTGGCTGTATCAATTTACATTCCTACCAACAGTGCAAGAGGGTTCCCTTTTCTCCACACCCTCTCCAGCATTTATTGTTTATAGATTTTTTGATGAGGGCCATTCTGACCAGCACGAGGTGATACCTCGTTGTAGTTTTGATCTGCATTTCTCTAATAATTAGTGATGTTGAGCATCTTTTCCTGTGTCTCTTGGCCAGCTGTATGTCTTCTTTGGAGAAATGTCTATTTAGGTCTTCCACCCATTTTCAAGGGGACGGGAGGAATCCCTGCATGACCAGGTAGGACGTGGGAGGGAAACGGGGGGGAGAAAAGTGGAGGTGGGATAGGACTGGCACCCCTGAGGTGGGGATGGGGGAGGAGAGAGGTTCCCATGCTCAGAGGGACCCACTCACAGCGAGGGGATCAGTGGGAACAGAGAGGGACCTTCAGGGGATCAGGGGATCAGAGGGGAAGGTGGCCAACGTCTTCCCTGGCTGCTCGGGTCCCAGAAAGCCTGCTGGGGTCCTGGGCCTGAATTCCCAACCCCCAGAGCCCCCTCCGGCTGCACAGGTCTTGGCTTCGAGCCCTGCCTCCACCAAAGCCTCCTCTGACCACGAGGGTCGTGGCAGCCCAAGTGCTGCCCCTGACAGGGCCTCCTCTGGCTGCGCAGGTCCAGGCAGGATGAGCACCATCCCCCTCCAAGGCCTCCTCTGGCTGTATCGGCCCCTGAGAGCATCCCTGTGGAGGCCTGTGCCCCAGCTGGCCTGTGTGGGCATGTGTGCTCTGGGCCAGCTTCAGGAACAGACGCTGGTGAGAGGAAAACATGCAAAGGTGAGGCCGATGCAGCAGGTCCAGAGACCTACCTAGAGGTCTTGGAGGCCTACCAGGGAGTCAGGGGTAGCTGTGGCTCACTGTGAGGGCAAGGACACTGATAGAGGAGGCACCAGGGAATTAAAAAAAATTATTTATTTTAATTTATTTAAAATCTTTTAAAAATTTTTTTATCTTTTATTTTTATTCCTTTTTATTATTATTCTTTTTTCTTTATTTTATTTTTTATTTTATCTTTTTGCTCTTGTGGTTCTGTTTTGTTTTGTTGCTTCATTTTTATTATTTTTTCTAATATATTTTTTATTTTTCTAATTTTATTTTATTTTTTTATTCTTTGTTATTGTTCTGTTCTTTTCTGTTTGTTGCTTTTTTTTTTTTTTTTTTGCCGTGCTGTACAGCTTTCAAGGTCTTAGTTTCCAGGCCAGGGGTCGGGAGTGAGCTCCTGTGGTTGGATCACCAAGTCTAAGCCACTGGACTAACAGAAAACTTCAGGTCATAGGGAATATTAATCAGTGTGAGGTCTCCCAGAGGTCCTCATCTTGGCACCAAGACCTGGCTCCACCCAACTGCCAGCAAACTCCAGTGCTGGACGCCTTAGGCCAAACAACCAGAAAAACAGGAACACAGCCCTACCCATCAAAAAAAAAAATGAGATGACAAAAAAATATGTTACAAATGAGCAAGGTAAAAATCTATAAGACCAAATAAATGAAGAGGAAATAGGCAGCTTACCTGAAAAATAATTCAGAGGAGTAATGATAGTAAAGATGATCCCAAATCTCAGAAATAGAATGGAGGCATGGATCGAGAAAATACAAGAAATGTTTAACAAGGACCTAGAAGAACTAAATAACAAACAAACAGTAATGAACAACACAATAAGTGAAATGAAAAATACACTAGAAGGAATCAATAGCAGAATAACTGAGAAGAACGAATAAGTGAGCTGGAAGATATAATGGTGGAAATAACTGCCGAGGAGCAGAATAAAGAAAAAAGAATGAAAAAAAAAAAAAAAAAGAAAAAAGAATGAAAAGAAATGAGGCCAGCCTCAGAGACCTCTGGGACAACATAAAATGCACCAACATTTGAATTATAGGGGTCCCAGAAGAAGCAGAGAAAGAGAAAGGGTCTGAGAAAATATTGGAAGAGATTATTTCCCTAACATAAGAAAACTTCCCTAACATGGGAAAGGAAATAGCCACCCAAGTCCAGGAGGCCATTATTTAAAAAGAAAACACTTTATTGAGATATGATTGACATGCACAAAGTTTATGTATTTAACATATATAACGTAATGAGTTTGGAGATAAGTTCACACCCTTGAAATCATCACCACAATAATGCCATAAACATATCCATCACCTCCAAAATGGTTTGTGACCATTATTGTTGTGGGAGGAGGTGGTGTCAGAAATATTCTATATTTCATTACTGTAGCTAGGAAAGCTAGTAATGCATTCTCAGCTCTTCTCCAAAATTCTAGTTTTGCCAAGTATCACCAAAACATTTTTAAATGCCTAAATTACCATCCTCCGAGGATTTCTACATAACACATAACAGTTAAAGTACCAAATACATAATTAGTTAATACTGGATGAGCTCATTAGTGGACCTGTTTTAGGCAATATCCCATGATATTGAGCAATATTCAACACTAATCACATTTCCTTCTATACTGAAAACAACAGGTACTAGGAAAAATGGACAAGGAAACACCTGAACTGACAAAGGGTTAAGCCCTCTAAGAACAAGTGGGGAAAATGACAATGGTAATGCACAGCAGATTCAAACATGTAAAACACAGGATACAATAATATCAGAATGGTTAAATAATGTCGTAGTATATTCTATATCCTCTGGACAGGACTCCTGGGCAAGGTAATCATTTTTGTTGGAGTACCTTGAGGTCCTTATAGTAAGTTTACAATTTAGATAGTAAATTTTGAGTAAACAGTTTTTGGTAAATGGCTATAGCAAATATTTAGATGGTGGGTTTTCAAATACTGAGTGTTATCTATATTGTAAATATTATTAAACTGATCTGCTTTCCCCACCTGACAGTGAACCCCTCAAGGTAAGGGCATCAGTTTTACTCATCTTTATGTTCCCAGAAACTAGCATAGTTCTTGGCACAGTTAATTTGTAATCAATGCATGATGAAGAGATTAATGCAGGAAGAATGAAGTGATTTGTCTGAGGTTTTGCAGTTAGTTTTGCAAATGGCATGGCTTCTGTATCTTTTGTCAAACTATTATGCTCACTTATTTGAACGTGTTTTCTGATAGTTTTCAGTGTCAGAAGAGACAAGGCTGTTCTCAGTTAAAATATTTAATTGATCAATTATTAATTGATTACTTACAAAACATGTTTCTCTATTACTAACACTTAATACAGTATAACAAGGTATAGTATAATAATTTATTGTCTGGTATACAAAGCCAGTATTATTTACAATCTCTATATCTCCAAGAAACTAATCTAATTCATGATTTGTAGAGTTTTATCTAATACTGTTAGAATGATTATTTACTACAGTGAAGATCTTGGCAACTCTTGACTCTGTGGTACTTTGGAGACACAGATGTAAAATAAATTGATTGAGATTGGTTTAGAAGTGAAAATATTACTATTAGCAATCTGGAAGCTAACTGGATATATGACTCACAGATGTTGCCTTATAAAGAAATATTTCCATTGGAAATACTTAAAAATTATTTGTGGAATGTTTTTAAATATTATATATATATTTATTTATATATATTATATATATTTATATTATATATATATTTATAAGTAACATCAAATACACATTTAGCTACCATAATTTTCTAAACATTAATTATTTTGAGATTTGTTGATGATTATGGATTTTAGAGGTTTGATTTAAAGAGAAAATTTATATGATAATATGAACATCTAAAAAGATAGTTATTTAGTTATTCCTAAAGATAATTACCCGTAATAGTCAAGTTTTCCAGAAATCTAGATTACAGCTATTAGTAATTTGACTTAGAGGTCCTTTTGGGAAACCACCATTAACCAATAAACAATATTTAGCAGTTTTGTACTTAATCAGCAACATAAATTTGATACTATATGGTAGCAAATATGAACTTTCTAGAATAAACTTGGTAATAATTAACGGTGCCATTTTCTAATACTCTGAAAGAAATCCTTTTCTTTTGGGTAACAAATTTATCCTGATGGAAATGGCAGCAGCTTTTATTTTGATATACCAAGTATATTTACAGATATTTCTAAGGGTAGGCTTGCATTACTTCAATAAAGTCAATTTTGAATGAATCATTTTCCAATCTTATACCGTGAAACTACTCAAGTATTTCCAATTTGGCTGCCAAGACTCTAGTTTAAAGAAGAGAGAGACATGACTTTGTCCATGTAACATTATTTTTGCTATCTGCTATGTTGGTCTGATGTTGAGGCCAATGTTCTGATATGAAGCAGTGTGGAAAGAAAGAAATACCGTGATTAAAATTCATTTATTACTGTAAATTAATAACTAAATTCAGTAAAAACCCTAAAATAATCAAAGTGGGAAAATGCCTACACAAAACCATATTAAGATTAACATTATTCATTCTAGAAAATAAAGGTGTGTGTGCTAAGAAGGTTGGAGTGAATGAGTATGATTGGGCAAATGAGTATGGCTGCAATTTACCAAATCATGAAGTGTGAAACAGTCCCAACTCTAGCTAAAGGATTCAACTAAGAGAAGGATGTAACTTGATCAGCAGTTATATATCAGTTCCTGCCTACCTATCCCATATGCTCAGCAGCTGATTCTCTATGTGCTTAAATGTAATTATTTTAAAACTTTTTAGTAATGTATGTTAATAGAATATAAGTTTTATGAGGGTAGGGTCTGTTTATATTTTGCTTTTTCTCCAGTGGCTAGCACAATACCTGGGGCATAGTAGTCATATTTATTGACCCAGTGAAAGAGATTTTTCCAAATAATTAAGTACTGAAGACAGATTATCTTTGCCTCTGTTCTCTTCTTTCCAAGAGTTTGTATTATGAAATAAAAACTAAGTTCCATTCCGAGGAACCCAACATCATGATGTTTTCACACATTCTCCAATCCCCCTCCGTTCCTTCTTCTCTCTCTCCTCCCTCCCCTCCACACACACACACACACACACACACACACACACACACACACACACACAGAGTCCAGCTTTTGTCTTTACTAATTAATCATATAATCACTATTTTATCTTGATAGGACAATAACAATCGAAGAAGTTCAAAATCTCTTTCAGGGGATTACAGTTCTCACTCTCTGTCGAAGTTTAATAAGCACTCTGATGGTAGCTTAATATGACCAGAAGTCTCCTCAGTTGCTCAGTGACTTTTGCTTCCTTGAGCTTGATAGCTGCCTAGTGCATAACCAGTTGCTTATCATCAGTTGGATCATTTATCTCACCTCCTATTTTACTTACCCAGTGGTTTAACCAGTTGATGACTTGGTTTCTTGATTGTTTCACTAAAACCAAAGCTTTACTGTTCACCCTAGCATCCTTAACTCTAATCCAAGCAGTGAGCTCAAGTCCTCCTTCATGCACACCACTTAGCATGTTTAATATTCTTGCTTTATCACAACATCTAGTAAAACCAGTGGCTTTCAATCCTGGCTGTACATAAGAATCTCCATGGTGAGGTGGGGGTGCTTTGGATACCCTAACTCCACCCCAGACCAACTGAATGAAAATCTCTGGATATGGGGTTTAGCATCATCTTTCAAAACTCCGCAGATGATATTCATGTGCAGCCAAGGATTGAGGAACACTGGGCTGAATACTCGTGCTGCTTCATTCTTAACCATATCGGAACACTTGCATGGTGAGGCCAGCCAGGATGGTACTAGAGCTCACCACCTTCCTCTGGCAATGTATTTTGGAATGACTCACCCCTTCAGCCACATCAGTGTCCCTAGCTCCATCACTGCCTGCCCGTAGCTTCCTCAAGGCCACATAATTTATGCCAAAATACACTGTTTTACTAATTAAATATTTTTATTGTTTCCCTTTAGTAACAAGCTTGCTTATTTTCTCAAATTATTTCAAATGGACGTTTTTTTTTTTACCACATAGCTTAAAAATAAGTTATAAACAGAAAATTAAGCTGAGAATAACCTGGATTAATGGTGAGAGCATAATGTATAGCTATGGAAGGTACAGTTTGGAAAGAGAAAAAGGGCCATGGTAAAATATGTTGCCAAAGAAATGTCTATAACTGGAATATTTATCAAATATAGTTCCCCAAACTATTCATAACAAGAATTGAAGACAAAACGAAAATCTTCATTTGGAACCTTCCCAAATTTAACTGCAGTATTTATTTGACTTAAAATATAGAGGTGAGATAGCTTATGCTGAAAACAGCTGGCTGATAGACATGTTTTATATGAAAATAAACTGAGATAGTAATATATTAAGGTTTGTTTACTCTGTTTTTATTCCTCTGGACAAAAATTTTCAGGAGGAATAATGTGATTATACCAAGTTTACTGCCAAACATTCTCAGTTCCAGCATCTTAGCAATAAGGTACCTTGGCAATTTAAAACAACAATAACAAACTAAGACAACAATAACAACAAGACCCTGCTCTTTGGAAAACTTTTGACAATGAGTTTCTGCAAAATGAAAACAAAACATAACAAAACCAGAGACACACACAGACCAATGGAAAAGAATAGAGAGCCCAGAAATAAACCCACACCCATACAAACCAATATTTGACAAGTGTGCTGAGAACACAAAATGGGAAAAGGATAGGATCTTCAATAAATGATGCTGGGAAAACTGGATATAGACATATAAAAGAATGAAATTGGACCCTTACCTCACAGCATACACAAAAATTAACTTAAAGCTGATGGAAGACTCAAATAAATGTAAAACCTGAAACTGTATAACCCTGGAAAAAAACATAGGGAAATGCTTTTTGACACTGCTCTCAGCAATGGTTTTTTTGGGTATGATACCAAAAGCACAGGTAACAATAGCAAAAAATAGATAAGTGAGATTATATGAAACTAAAATTCTTCTGCACAGTGAAGGAAACAATCAACAGAGTGAACATACGACATACAGAATGGGAGAAAATATTTGCAAACCATCTATCTGATAAGGAATCAAAATCCAAAATATTTAAGGATCTCTTACAACTCAATAGCAATGAAACAAATGACCTGGTTAAAAAATGGGCAAAGGGCATGGATAGACATTTCTCAAAAGAATACAAACAAATGGCATACAGATACATGAAAAGGGACTCAACATCATGAATCATCAGGGAAATTCAAATCGAAACCACAAGGAGCTATCACTTCATACTTGTTAGAATGGCTATCATCAGAAGATAAGAGATAAAAAGTGTTGGCAAGTATGTGGAGAAAAGAGAACTTTTGTACACTGTTGGTGGGAATGTAAATTGGTTCAGCCACTTTGGAAAGCAGAATAGAGGTTCTTCAACAAATTAAAAATAGAACTACCATATGATCCAGCAATTCCACTACTGGGTATATATCTTAAGGAAATGAAATCGTTATTTAAAAGGGATATATGCACCCCATGTTCATTGCAGCATTATTCACAATAGCCAAGACATGGAAACAAACTAAGTGTCCATCAACAGAAGAATGGATGAAGAAAATGGATAATACACATGCACACATACGTATACACACACACACACACACACACACACACACACACACACACACACACTAGAATATTATTCAGCCATGAAAAAGAAGGAAATCCTGACATTCTGACAACATGGATGGACCTGAAGGATATGCTAAGTGAAAAAAAGTCAGGCAGAGAAAGACAAATATTGTATGATCTCACTCACGTTAAATCTAAAGATGTTGAACTCATAGAAGCAGAGAGTAGAATGGTGGTTGTCAGAGGCTGGAGGTGGATGAACTAAGATATTTGTCAAACAGTACAAATTTTCAATTATAAGATAAATACCTTCTAGAGTTCTAACGTACAGCATGGTGACTATAGTTAATAATACCATATCACATAGCTGAAATTTGCTAAGAGAGTAGATCTTAAGTGTTCTTACCACACACACACACACACACACAAAGGAAACTATGTGAAGTGATGGATGTGTTAGCTTAACTGAGGTAATCATTTCACAATGAATATCAAATCATCACATTGTACACTTTAAATTTTTCTTTGTAGATTATACCTCAACAAAGCTAGAAAAATCCAATTATTTATGTTAAATCTTAAAAAAAGAACAAAAAAACTTCTTGACATGGGGAAAGAGCACTGTACAATTCACTCGAGACTATACACATCACTCACATTCCTAAGCAAAGGAGAACATTTTGATGTGAATGTCTTAGATATTAAGCAGGGTGCAAAGAAGGAGACAGAATCAATGATTTCTTAAGGTCTCTTCGAATTCCAGCATTCTAAATTTCTGTTATATAACCATGTACTAGTTTGTTAGGACTGCCATAATAGAGTACCACTGACTGAGTCACTTAAACAACAGAAATGTATTGTCTCACAGTTCTGAAGTTTAGAAGTTTGAAATCCAGGTATCATCCCCAAGGTTGCTTCCTTTGGAGAGCTGTGAGGAAAGATCTGTTTCAGTCTTCCCTTCTTGGCTTGTATGTATCCATCTTCTCCCTTATTTCTTTACATTGTTGTCCCTCTACACACGTTTGCTTCTGTGTCAGAGTTTCCATTTTTATAAGGATACCAGTCAAATTGGATTAGGGCCCACCCTAGTGACTTCATTTTAACTCGATTTTACCTCTGTAAAATCCTATCTCCAAGTAAGGTCAAATTCTGAGGTATTGTGGGTGAGGACTATAACATATCTTTTTTGGAGGGGCATAATTCAACCCATAACAAACAGTCTCACATATACACAATCATGCTGCCACTAAATAGTATCATGTAATGAAATAGATTGTTACGCACAGAATTATAGCAGATTTTCTTATTGCTCTGAGGTAAGTCAGACTCATCTTTAGTCTTATTTCACCTGTCACCTAGGTTTCCAAGATAGAATGATGGATTCTTTAGCAATTATAAATGCTGCACCTTTATATAAAAGTGGGAGGAAAGTTTCCTTTTCTCTCAATTTTGGTATTTGCTGAAGTCTCAGATTTGTTTAGCAGTCTTAAAATTAGAAGCTTCCATTGCTCTCCTCATTCATAATGTGAATAACTGGGGACAGGGAGAATATACCTTAAGCAGTTGCCAATATGCTCTAGACAATCAGGTCAGCACTTTTCCTACATGCCATACATTTTCATAAAGCAAAGATCACCTATATGACAGCAAGAGGGTAAACTCTGCCAAAAATACAGTGGGGCTTGGTGTTGTTAGTCTCCCAGAATGTATAGCTCTCTTTAATTTGACAGAATATTAATGTCTTGTGAAACTAAGTTTTTGGTTCAGGATTACATGAAGTTAAAAGAAGGACTTTCCCTAACAGCTTCTTGAATTTGACAAGTTTAATTCATTCAGCAATCATGTATCAGGCACCTATTTTATGTTCCATGCTACTCTAGGTATTATGACGATATTCACTAAGGAATGTAGTTTCTATTTTTAAGGAACTTACATTAACAGAGAAGATAAACATGTATCCAGCTGACCTGCATGCAAAGCAACATGAATGAATGCTTTAATAGAGACAGAAACAAAGTGCTGTGGGGCCCAATTGAGAGAGATTAAACGTATCTGGTTTTCTTCTCAGCAATGTACATTGACACCAGTTTTTGTGCTTTTACTTTTACTTAAAAATCTACAAGGTGAACTTGGGAAAACTTTGCAGCCATATTCTGAAAACTGATATTGAAACCAGAAGGTTAAAGCTGGGTACAGCAGCTGATAAACAGAGAGAGCTATATGTCTGCATCAAATGAAAATGCTGCTGCATTAGTTCAGCAGTTCAATCAAATGTACCTAATCCTACATCAATCTAAATAGAATATAGCCATGCTTTCTCCAGTCCAACCATACAAAAAAAAATTCCAAGAGAAATGAAGCTGAAATTACTGCTGTTTCATGAAATTTATGATGCCAAAAATGCCATTTAACTTAAGCTTCTGCTAGGAAAAAAACAAAACAAAACATACTTAATTAAATGCTTGGCAGACTATTCCTAGTTTCCTTTGTAAGGTGGAGAGGGGTTTGCTCTACACTACCCATTATGGTTGGCAACATTTCCTCTTAGTGAATGAACCATTTAAAAATAAATATATAAATAAGACCACGATGCTTTTCCTCACTGAAAAAGAGAGGAAATGATTCAAAAGTTAAGAGGACTCTGAAAGAAACTTCAATGTGTTTTTATGGTAATCAAGATCAGCAGCAAGTACCTCTTATAATATATATTCCAAAGCTCAAATAAACTTATATCTCCCACTGAAATTCTATAGCTGCTAAAGAGGATTACAGTAATTTTTATCCAAATCATGTGAAGCATTTTCTGTGTAAATACATAATAAATTCTGAATAACCTTCAAAATAATTAATTCCCATGATGTTTCATTGAACCAGAATTGAAAAGGATCTCAAAATTATTTAGCTCAAACCCACCTGTTGACAGATTGGGAAAATAAGATCCGGAGAGCAGAAAATTATCCAAGTTTCCTACAGCTAATAGAACTCACACTAGAACCCAGCTCTCCTGCTTCCCAGTCTGTTTATCTTTCCAATAACATGAATTATTTTTCCCTCAAGAATACAGAATTAAAGATGTTAATTCATGTTTGGGGTCTAAAAAGAAGGCTGACACTTATCCCAAGTTTAAATACATGGATTCTGGGACCAGAGTGCTTAGGTATAAATCCTGGCATCTCCACTCATTAGCTGTGTGTTTAGTCAAGTACCAAATTGCCCTGTGCCTTGTTTCCTCATCTGTAAAATGAATATGATAGCATATCCTATCTCTTAGAGTTTTGTGAGCAATAAATGAATTAACAAGTATAAAATGATTAGATATTTGCCTGAAAGCTAATGTGTTTTATTATTATTATTTCAATAATCTAAATCAATGATTTGAACCCTTTTTCATGTTGGGAGCATTTCCTTTTACCCATGCCTAATCTTAGCAAAATTTAGAAGCAACTGAGTTTATCTTTTGTGTACTCATTCTTCTTTCCTGAGCCCTCCTTCCTCTATCTTTGGGTATCCATTGCCCTGACTACATTGCCTATATCCCATAATTGCAGTGTCCTGCTTGGTTCTGTCTACCTCTGGAAGTAATTTCTGTGCTCAAACTTGCCAACCATTTCTTTTCCATCAAAACTGTCTGGTTCCACTCCCTCGGGGGACCATGAAGTAATATCTGAAATGTTAAAACATACTTGTTTAATATGTTGTTCTTTCTAAGAATACTGTGCTTTTAAGAGAGATTGTCACCACAACAATAAGATGAATATCTAATCAGGGAATTTTAGATATTGTGGTAGAACAGTAGGAAGGAGAAAGGAAACCAATGACTTTCAAGTATTTGTTGTTATCTCAGTTAATTCACAAGCACAAAATATATTATTGTCTTTCATTTCAGAGATAAACAGACTAAAGCTCAGAGAGAGAAGATGACTTGCCTCAAACCATAAAACTAATAAATCCAAATAATAGGTTGCAAACTCTTGTCTATCGGCTTCAAAATCTGTTCTCAGTATTTTTCATAAAGAGTTCTGTACTCAGTGCTCCTCAAATCACACCGTGTGTGCAAATGGTTCTTGTGAATTTCTTAAGACAGGCTGTTTTTCTCTAGGAGCTGCTTACTTGCCCTCAGAATGGCATCAAAATTCAAAATATATCAAGAATATTTACTATACTATATTATAATATACATAAAATTAAGGTATCAACTAAAAGGCATAATGTACATCACATGGCAATTTTTGAATATACTATATATCAAATGCACGTCTGTTACACATATGAGATCTCTGTTGGTTAACCATAAAACAAAAAGATAAAGCAGAAATAAAATAGGTACAATGAGCATGTTTTCAATAAGTCAGTGGATCCTCTTGAATAGTTAGTCCATAGTAGAAGGAAGTGGAAGATGGTACTTGCATTAAACCAACAAAGTACATTTTGCAATAACAACTGCTGACAGGAAAGGAAAAAACATTACATAAAACCATAAATACACAATGATTTTGCATTAAATCTGGGAGATACTGGCTGCTAACGTATAAGAGCACTGCACATGTAAACTAATCTGAAAGCACATGAATTAGCATAAATACGTCATGAGGTTGTCAAACTCTATTCCGAAAACTTAAGGTTTTATATCTGGAAAAAAGTATTTTTATCTGACTCAATCTTTGCTGAATCATCTCATGTTATAGTTCTAAGAGAAGAAAAGCCAGCTAGAGGGTTTACATTAATTTATTAACTTCTCCCTTGATAAATGTATCTTCTTAGAGGTCCTCAGAATAACTTCCAAAAGGGAAACGCCAAAACTTTCCTTTTCTTTCCATGGTTCATTGCATATTATCAGTCAATAAACTGAGCACATATCATACACAAAGCAGTAGGCTAAATGTCAGAAATACAAAATAGTATGGAGCTTAGTTGGTGTACGGAAATAAAAGTCATCCATGTAAAGAAATAATAGCAAAATCAAAACCCCATAAGCTAAGTGGTATAGACAATGAGTAATCTAGATCCCGTAAATGTTTCTTCCAGCTAGGGTATCAGAATTGAAACAGGAGGGAAGGGGGCAGGGCACAACCTTTAAAAGAATGACGCCTTTGAGGATAGACATAAATTGGCTAGAACCAACTAGGTCCAAGATGGTGGAAGATTCGACTTCCAGTAGACCTTGAGCCTCATTATATGCTCATTGTAATACATTAGTATATGCTAAATGACACACCCACTGGTGTCATGACTGTTCGGAGGCCGACCCTAAAACTCCAAAAAGTGGGCAGTGGGCAAATTCCTGGAAATCTCCACCTTCCACAAAATAGTTGGAATAATCCTCCCACTCATTAGACTATGAAATTACCCAGCCCATAAAAACTAACCACCCCATATTTTGGGGCCTCTCACCTTCTGAGATGGCCTACACTCTTGTCTGTGGAGTGTGTTTCTCCCATGGCCACTCTCACTTTCCTTTCTGAGATGACCCCATGCCCTGGGGCTGTTCTCACCTTTTGAGACAGACCGCATTCTGTCTATGGAATGTGTATCTCTCTAAATAAATCCACGTCTTACCTATGGCTTTGTCTGTCACTGAATTCTTTCTGTGCTGAGACATAAAGAACCTGAACTTCAGGAGGTCCTGAGACCAGGTGTATGGTTTTAATTAAAAGACAGTGGGTTCAAGTCCCAAACTGAGGTGTGTGATTTCAGGATGAAAATGGCTTTGGAGTTGAGTTTATTGCACATAGTTTAAGTCTTACCCAACTTATCTTCTGTCTGTCCTCACAAATGCATAATAAGGAAAGCTAAATGTATTTCTTCAAAAAACAGGTAACAAAGGCTAAGTAAAAAATTGCTCTATGTACTCCAAATGATAAAATCTGTGAAAGTCCTCTAATAACTTGTAGTTTTAAAGCTGACATTATAAAATATTTTATTGGATGTTAAGATATAATGGACACAAACCAATACCATCCAAAGCAGCAGAAAGCCAACTAAAAATGATAACCATTAACACAGACTTTCCTCCACCTTGCTACAGAAGGATGCAGTATAGTATGGTACCAAGATACCCCATTCTTCAGATATACTGCAAGGTCATAGGTAACAATGAATAAGAGATAAGGCCTATGAGTCAGCACCAGAAATGTCAAGACAAAGTATAGGAGAAAAGGGGAAGAATAAAAAAAATAGTCCAGCCATAGATTATGTCTAAAAGTCAGAAGACAAGAAAGGGATGTAAGAAAATTTGAACAAGTAGCTGAGGGGTAGGGATCAGATAGAAACAAGGTATTAAGACAGAGCAATGAATCTAAACCAACAAAGCAATAAGAACAGAGGTTAAATACAATGTTCAGAAAAGAAGGCCATATTACTGAATGAAAGCCTAGTTGGCGGGCTTTGTAAGGCTTGGGTAGCCCTAGGCATGAATCCTGAAAAGCTGTTGCAGTCTTAAAACTTTACACACCTGGAAGATCCTGTCCCTCCTTCTTCCAAGGGGGAATTTCGGGTAAAAATGACACATAATTTGGGACTTTAGAATTCTCATTTTATTGTTTAAAAAGTTAGGACTGAATCGTTAAGCTAAAATAATGGAAAAATAGTCTTTAAGGTCAGACCTTTGCTCCAGTTTAGATGTAAATGTTAGAAAGAACATTTTATTTTTCTTTAATATTCTTGAGAAGATCCATTGGTAAGGTATATAAGCCCTGGAGACAACTACAAGGATTTTAAATGCCTGCTATATTTGTAAAGCAGAATAAGAATGGGTAGTTAAAATGGCTTCAAACTCTGAGTTTGGGCAAAGAACCCTGCCTTGTGGTTTAGGCAAATACTTTTAGAAATTATCTCTCTCTCTCTCTTTTTCTGAATTCAACTCAAGCATGGTTTATCACCTAATTGACTGCCATGCTGCTATTATCATATTTAGAAATATTCCCACAGAAATACAGCCCCCAAATGTTCATAACACATCAGATAGTTTTGTTGCTGTAGTAACTTTGTTCCTTTATGAAGAGAGCATTATTAGGAATAACTTCAAAACAGAGCAGCTGAATTGGATTTGTAGGAAGAAAATGAGTTTTTCTTAAGGAGAGTGCTAGCACTTGGGAACCTTCATTTATCTTTAGTATAATCTTCACTTTTGTCAGGCATGGAGAAACAAAACAAAAAAACACACAAAACACTCATAAGAGGATGGTATAAAAAAAGAATATTACCCCATCCCTACCTTCTAGGAGATTACAACACTAGAAATATTTACTTTGCTTTCCCAAACCAAATTAAAATCTTTTGAATGTAAGTTAAAAGAGTAACAAGGTATTGTTTCATTCGCATTGCTACCGTTTTAACAAGCACTAAATTTAAATAACTATGACTAATTTAAATAAACTTCTGCTCTAGCCACATATTCTCTTCATTTCACCTCAGCATGAGGTTCAGATTTAATCAAGGGATTTCCTGCCACTCCAAGGAGGTAGCATAAGATTCCGTCAAGTCCTTGGCTCCTTCGTGGGACTAGAAAGAAGTATTACTTGATATACACCTTCTGTGATCTCACTGAGAAAGAGGAGGTACATCTACTTAAGGATCAATTTGTTCTCACTACTGCCTCAGAAACCGGTGGGCCTGATCCTGCCTTAAGGTAAAGAAAATAAAATATAATTCCTCCTGAAATGGTATTTCTTTTCCAGGGAACCAACTTACTTCAGTCAGATAAGCTCTTGTTCTGATAAGAAAGCATATTTCACTCTTTTACCACTGAATAAAACTGGGCTCATAAGTTATAAGTTGGGAAAAACACAGGTATAATTTAATTTTGCAAAAGAAAATTACATAAGTGGTTTCTCTATATATATAGTATGGAGTTTGTAACAGGAAAAAAAAAACGGGCACCTACAACTTCCTAATATATAATTTAGTCTAGTAGCGTCCTCAACTGAGTTACCCAGGTGATATGCTATATTTTGTCTTATACTTTAGAAAATCAAGTCTCCCCTACCTGCCATATTCTGAGTGAATTACAATCTTAGGAACAACACTCCTATTTTTACGACTATTCCTTTGTGCCTCCAGAGCATTCCTATTTGGAAATGAATAAGCTGCCTCAAAGGAATAACATATTCATCCCAGTAGATTGCAGTACTTATTATCAAAATCCAGTTTGTTGGGGTGGTGCTCTAAAACAATATTTTTCAAGCTATTTGTCATAAAGAACCAGTTTTGCCTCCCCCCACACATTGCTATAAAGTTTTCTAAATGCTTACTCTCAATTTCTGTACTTATCTGGTCCAGTCATGGACCAATACTAGTCTGCAGACTGTATTTTGAGTAGCACTGCTCTAAAGCTAAACAGAAGGTACGCATTTTGGTAAGACAAGGGGAAAGCAAAAGTTCACACTAGAGCATTAATTTCTTTCTGAGGGGAGGAGGCAGATCAAAGGAGGATGCCACAGTGGAACTGGATCCTGGGGAGGACATTAGAAATACATTGTTTGCCTCACAGTCTGGTAGAAAGGCAGCCCCTAAAATGAGATAGCGTGGCATGGAAGATTAGTAACTGAGAAACAAAGTGAATCTCAGAAAGAAAATTCTCTCAGTATTTTTAGAATGCTACAAGTCTAAGATGGAAAAATTTAGGAACCTTTGATGTAGTCATAAATACCCATTGTAACTGTTCCAAAGTAATTAGTGAGAAGCAGAAATACTAGTTATCCAATTTTACAACTTCTTTTTTAAACTCTTGAGCAGCTGTTATAAAATTTTAAATTTTCCTAACACCTTTGGGCTATAATCTTGCTAAGGTTTCAGAAACTGAGCAGAGTTGAGCTTAGGCAGAAACTAAAGGAAAACAACAGAAAGAAATCCTCACTTGCTGGTGTATAAGAAGTATTTTGGGGAGATTCAGTTACTGAGTTTCTTGTTTCTGAGCTAAAACAACCAGCTCTAGGGAGACAATGTTCTCTGATAAGAAAGAAATGCTTTGCTTTGAAAGAAAGGATGGTTTCAAATTTTAATGACCATGCAATATCTTCAGAGGAGTAGCATGTTAGCTTGATGATTCTAGAAAATCATCCAGTGGGCAAATTTGATTTAGCTTTCTATTGAGATTCCAAAAATAGCGTGATTCTACTGCAGGTATTAGATAACCCATCCAAATCCAAAACATGATGAGAAGTAAGAAAGAGAACAAAATGAAAATTGGATTGTCCCTTAGAGTGGTCAACCCCAGATGGGGTATTTCCATAGGGAGATTCCTGAAGCCAGGGCTAGAGAGGTCAAAAGGCAGAGAGGACCTCAGACAGAAGTAGGGGCTACCAAGGACCAACATGTATTCCTTCCTCTGACTACTGTCATAATTTATTTCAACTTACTCTGAATGATATTATGTTTGTTTTTCACTGAGATGTAATTGACATATAACATGTTAGTTTCATATTTATAACATCATTTGATATTTGTATATATTGTATATATTGCAGAATGATCACCACAATAAGTCTAGTTAATATCCATTGCCACATATAGTTACAAATTTACGTGTGTGTGTGTATGATGAGAACTTTTAAGATCTACTCTCCTAGCAACTTTCAAAAATACGATACAGTATTAGTGACAATGTCAATAATGATTACTCTTAGCATGCATACTGGGCACATTTACTTCCATGCTTACTTTTAATTTTTGACACAACTTTTTTGTTTGAGAAGTTAATTTTGTGTGGAGCGTGTATACTGTGTTATGTGTGAAGTGAATCCATTTATATTTACAACTGCTCATTTCTCAGGCAAGAGAAAGATAGTCTCAAGCATGGAGGGTAAGTTACATATACTATGTGGACATTCTAGATTATATTTATTTTCATTTATGACTTATTTTGCCATATATGTAGTCCACAAAAACGAAATGTATACTAAATGCATTCTTTCCACCATGATTTAGAATGAGGCTACAATGCAGTAAAAGAATTCCAGATGGTTGATTTAACATATCTGATGGTCATAGGAGGTGTTTTTTTTTAGCTGAAATATAAACCAGAATTTTTTCATGGGGAGTTGGAACAGGGAAGATACACAAAGCAGCACCCAGCACCCATTCATTTTTCACCAGGAAATCAGGTAAGATTTTTGTATTAATTGTGATTTCTACTCAGAATTTTACTTCAGAAATTCCAATTTTCATATAGGTTTACAATGTCTTCCCTATTTAATTAAATCCTACCCTTTAAATTAAATATGCATGTTTTCTTTATAATTGTCAAAGGAAGAGGCCATACATAAGCTAATCCACTACAGTCTTGTTTTCACTTCTATCAGCAACTGAAATCATGTGTTTGAAGTAAGGTCTGCTTAGTTCAAGAAAGCCATTAGTGTCTTTTAGTGAAAGAAAATGTGCAAAACATTAGAAAATAAGGTGAATTTTACAAGTCATATATTTTCCAGCAGAAACCTAAAGTCTTTCTTTTCACAGTTTAACAGTTGGATTGAAGGCCTTGAGTTTTACTTAAGTTCCCACAGGAAAATGTTATACAATAAGGGTACATATTGGACCCTAATATATATGCATTTCAAATCTTTTTCTCTTCATAGACATTAGCTATCTTAGATAGTACCAGGCAGAATAAATGCCTTTATAGGGTTTCAGGAGACACCCACTATACGTTATTAGAGTGAAAAAAAATACTACCATGGAATTAGGGTCAACTAAAACGGCAGGTAGACTAAGGTTTGTGTCATTCTCACTTAGCCCCCTGATGCTGCTCTGACTGGCAATAGCAATGTAAGGAACTCCCTCCCCCTCATCCCCCACTAAACACACACACCAAACTCTACCCTTTGAAATGCTCCAAACAAATCAAATGTACTTGGGGAAAATGGATGCAGATTGAGATATGAAATTATTTCTCACATTTAGACCTTAATTATTATCAAAGTCAACCTTGTTGTTTAACCTCATCTCAACCTTGACCTACATGGTTCTCTTGATATCACTTAAAGGTGAATTACCCCCCAAAATGCTTATACTGTCTCATTCACTAATTCCTTCCATTCTGTCCTGTTTAAAATTCAACAAACAATAGGGATAAATTGCCCAGATTCATAACCACAGTTCTCAAATATTGCTACTTCTATAAAGAGGTATGTCTAATAATATCTTACATTCAGGTATGACTACACAATTTGTGGGACCATGTGCAAAACAAAAATTCAGGGCCCCTTGTTCAAAAATTTTTAATTTAATGGCTGTGACAACATAGCATTAAACCAAGTGTGGGACCTTGCACAACTGCACAGATTGCATAACTATGAAGCAGGTCTTGCTTACATTTATACACTGTTTTCATAATTAATACACATAAGTCATTAGATTCCATAACCAGTTGTGAGGTTAGGCAGAGCAGCTAATATTGGTCTCAGTTTTCTCCTGTGACATTTACAGAACTTGATGTTCAAAGAAATTGTGTGACCATTCAACCGGTAAGTGTCAAAGTTGGAACCATAATTCTGGTCTTCTGACTTTTAGCTAAGTACTCTTTCCACTCTACTGTATTGCTTCTTTATGAAAATAGCATCACGAAATGTACCTGCCTGATAATTAGCTATGCCTTGATGTGCCTCAATAATATGCAATACCAGAAATAATAAAAAGCATCATAAATCATCACAAATTCCTATCCATTTGAAAATCTGTCATTAACTCAACTGTTCTTCAATCATTATTAAACTAACACTTGGATGTTCTTTCTCCAACAAACAAACAAAGCAAAACAAAGTAATAAAAATAACATAACTTTTTCTCACCAAAGTGGTTCTAGGCAATGAAAATCTTTGTGCCCTATTGCCTGTCCAGAGCCTTCAGCAAGCCCCTCACAACCTCAGCACTAAACGTCATTATAGTACTACTACATTCTCCTTCCACCTGCGATTATTGAGGGTTATTAAAGGCAGAACTCAGCCAAGACAACAGCTTTTTATTAAAACAGCTGATCCCTCTCCTGGGTGAGAACTCTCTTCAAAACCACAATTGCCTTTTCTATCTATCTATTAATTCATTTTGAAAACAGGAAATGAATGAGGAAAAGATCATGGTGCTTCTCTCCCCTCTCCCCAACCCCAGTTTGTGTTAAAATCTGCTCTTGACCCTATGACTTCTTTCCAATGAGGAAAGAGGTTGCCATAGCAACCAATTTACCAACTCAGTCAATTGACTTTGCTCAGCTTTTTCTGAATGCTTAATTAATATAGATTGCTTCATTTATCCAGAAAATTGTTTTTGAGCTCCTACTACATGCAAGGAACCTGATCCAATGTCTTGTCAGAAATCAAGGTTTGCAGGACCTAAAGAGAGAACTTCTAGGCTGACATTAAAAAATGGTGTGAAATCACACACACATTTATATTCTATATAATTTACAAAATCTGTATATTATATATACTTATAAAATGCCCTCATTTTATACATTATATACAGTTATTTAAAGTTCTGAGATCCCTTTGATTTTGGGTATTGTGCACTGGCAGTTTGAATCTAGCTACTTAGGGTGGGATTTTGTTTTCTTCTTTGGAAAGTCAGGGATAGGAAAGGAGGCTGGTTCACAGAATTCAAAAGTAATTGCTTCTTGAATACATAAAAAAGAATTGTTAATAATTTAGTTTAACTCAGTTTCCTTTCAGTGAGCAATATGGTCTAGCGCATTCATTATAGAGAGCAATTGTTACAGGGACAGAAATCAGAGAAAGCCCTTGTGCGGGCATATTCATTGTGCAGGATATATTATACTCAGACCAAGAAACCTATGTTTGAAAAAACAGTAATTATTATTTTGTAATACCTTGCATTTGCATGACACTTCATACTTTGTGAAGTGCCGTCAAGGATCTTGTAATCTCATACAGCTCTTCCAAATCTTATAGGTCATAGTAATGAGCTCCTGCAAGACGACATAACTGAGGAGCTTATTTTGGGTTCTAAGGGAAGACTTATTTTCCTCCCCTGAGAGTAGGCTGTACTTATTTCATCGCTAAAGGATAGAACACTCAAGTCTCAATCCTTTTTTTGGGTGGGGGGGTGGGGAAGAGAGAGAGACAGAGACAGAGAGAGAGATGTTAGGGATGAGTATATCAACATCACTGCTCTGAAAGATAGCAGTATGGATTGTAGCACTCCTCTCTTGAGATAGAGTGCGAGATTGGAGTGGGATACTACTTTTATCTCCCAAGCATCTGGTTCACATTCTATTGTCAGATTTTTATATTTGTGCATTTGATTTCTCTATAAATTTCTATATGCTTTCAATAATTTTCAAGATTCTTGAGGGCAAGGACTATATTCATCATATTTTTGTGTACTCTGCAGAGTGTATTACATGAGGGGTGGGGGTACACAATAAATGTTTGTTGCTTTTTTTCATTAAATGCCACAGAAGTATACACACATATGCATTTATTTATTGGTTTGTTTATATAAAATTTCCCTGGCTTTGGGGATCTATAGCCTAGATCTTTCTTATCAATTTCTACTATCCTATAAGAGTGTCAGGATCCTTTAGAGCAGGCTTAATCTCCTGGGTCCCAAGCAAAATTTTATACCCTTCATTCCCTCTACTAGCCAAGATCATCTTTGCCATATTCTGCTACCCTAAATAGCAGAAAGAACCCGATTTCCAGTTCCAAACCCATTCCAAATTAATTTTGCAACCTTGGGAAAATCACTTAGCCTACTTAGGCCTCAGTATCCTCAACTGTCAAATGAGGTTAACTAGGCCTGCCTTACTTACTTTATTGGTTTGTAGCAGCTATCAAATTAATGAAGAACATCAAAGGATGTCACTGCTGAAAGAGACCTTAGAAATCATCTAAAGTATCTGTACATTTTGGAGGATCACTGTTATTAATGCTTGCCCAAACTCATGCAATGGGAGAGCTCAGCCTATATTTCAGGTTTATATTCCAGTACTATTTGCACTACTTTCTGTTAAGATTCTGAAAGAACTTGGAGAGGAATAAATGCAAAACGTTATGACTAGTATTCATTATATAACTCCTTAAAGCCCCTCAAGGACTGCTTAGGATGGTGAAGTGCAAGATAGCAGTGCCTTTATCAGTGGTTGTGATAAGAAACAGATTCCTCAGCTGCTAAGGATGATGAGAAATCAGCCAATGTCCGTAATAAAATAAAATCTAGGTCTCCAAGATGATAATGAGAGTCTGCATATAGAAAAGGTGGGTAGACCTATCGACCTGGCTTTTGTTTCCCTAGACTCATCTTCCTCTTGGAGGTGTTACTAATCCAGCTTGCCATCTCCGTGCAGGCCACAAGGTTGTGATGGTTAGTGGGGGAGAGATTGTTTCCCCTTCTATCTACATGGACAAATTATAGATAACAAAATATTCATCTTTTCTATTACACAGCTGAAACCAGACTTTTAGTTTTATACAAGATAAACATCTGGGGACAGTAGGAGGGAAACAAGCTTGAAGAGCAAATTATAACTAGAGAGTTTTTGTTTCTAAAACCCAAGATACCCATCCTCAGCTTCTCATCTCCCAAAGAGTATGCTGAGACCAAGCTCCCAGAATGCCTTTATGTGGCCATTGCAATCACTGTTAACTGGAAAAGTCCTCAATTATTTAGGAGTTCCTTTAAGTATAGATCAAGAGAAAAAGACGGTGCCTAAGAGGACTATATTTTCCTATTGCTGTTGCTTAAGACTCACCTTATACATTTTACTTTCCTACCTGAAAATTTGTTTCTTCCCCCAAATGATTGACTCTGGAAAAAACTTTTCCTTTAAGAGAGACCTATTTTCTACTCAGTTCCACCTTTCTCAGTGGGATCAGCAAAAGGCTTGGCTGAAACTGCTTCATACATCACCTCCTCCTCTATATGATTCTACTATCTTCACTTCCCACAGGTGTTGATCCCAAGATCACTCCCCAATAAACTTCCAGAATGCAAATCTCCACCTCAGGGTCTGTTTCCTAGGTAACTCTATCAAAGAGGGGTGGATCCAGAAATAGTCAAAGGATGTAGGATCTAAAATGGGATTTCGCGGTTGGATATCGTGCTGACCAGCTAGCTTCTGGGGTCCTCACACTCGGTGTAAGTGAAGCACTGATAATCCCTGGCATATGTGTAATTATTAAAACTTTAACAGGTGGTAAAGTAAGGTGGGATATGGATAGGAGGGAATAGAAGGTGCAGTATCTCAGGTTTTTCAAAGGTTTGGGTAAAGTAGTAGTAATAAGGACAATGTAGTCAAATGGTTTTCACTGAGTGCCACTGACAAATGGAAGAAAAACAAGGAAAGACTAAGGGTAAGTCATCACCAACTGAAAGTGAAGTGTGAAAAGTCATAGTGACTCTTTGGGAGCAGTAAACCGAAGGTTATCTCCTGAGGTTAGAAGCCATAAAAAGCTGTGTATTATACCAGGAGTTAATTACAAGAGGAACAGAGGTCCTGAAAACATGGAATGTTCGTCCCTGGAATGTCTGCTTCCGAAGGTCAGGGTCTTGGTTAGGAAGGGATAGGACCCTGATATGAGGGGATGGGGGCATTTGTATTGAACCACCAAAAACCTTGAAATCCTGGATTCCCCTGAAGTGGGCCATTCCTTCATGTTAGAGGCTATCATTCCTCTTTGTTTAAAGACTATGCACAAGCCTCTGACTTGAAAGTCAATTTGTACCTGTATCAGGATCTATTCCCATCTCCCCTCCTGGCCATTAAGCTAAAACCTAGGGTCAATTTACAAAACATTGGCCAGGGAAGTTACCTGCCTATTAAGGAAGGAAAGGTACTACAATCCAAAAGGAGCTGAAGGACCAAGCCAACATGTACGAGGAGAAGCTGTGAGAATATATATGGTACTGAATCATTAAGGTACTAGATCAAGGAAAGGCAAAAAATAACGCTGGATAAGGGTGAGTTTATTGATATTAGAGCACTCTCCCATGATATAGGATGTAACTCCCAGACATGAACTACTGTTTCATTCATCTTTCACTCATACCTCATAATCAATAATAGTCGGGCATTTCTTTTAGCTCTCTGTACACTCCATTTTTTAAATTTTAATTAATTACTTTTTTAACATCTTTATTGGAACATAATTCTTTTACAATGGTGTGTTAGTTTCTGTTTTAGTTTCTGCTTTATAACAAAGTGAATCAGCTATACGTATACATATATCCCCATATCTCCTCCCTCTTGTGTCTCCATCCCACCCTCCTTATACCACCCCTCTAGGTAGTCACAAAGCACCGAACTGATCTCCCTGTGCTATGTGGCTGCTTCCCACTAGCTATCTATTTTATATTTGGTAGTATATATAAGTCCATGCCACTCTCTAACTTCGCCCTAGCTTACCCTTCCCCCAACCCGTGTCCTCAAGTCCATTCTCTATGTCTGCATCTTTATTCCTGTCCTTCCCCTACGTTCTTCAGAACCTTTTTTTTTTTTTAGATTCCATATATATGTGTTAGCATACGGTATTTATTTTTCTTTCTGACTTACTTCACTCTGTATGACAGACTCTAGGTCCATCCATCTCATTACAAATAACTCAGTTTCCTTTCTTTTTATGACTGAGTAATATTCCATTGTATATATGTGCTACATCTTCTTTATCCATTCATCTGTTGATGGACACTTAGGTTGCTTCCATGTCCTGGCTATTGTAAATAGAGCTGCAATGAAAACCGTGGTATATGACTCTTTATGATTTACGGTTTTCTCAGGGTATATGCCCAGTAGTGGGATTGCTGGGTCATATGGTAGTTCTATTTTTAGGTTTTTAAGGAACCTCCATACTGTTCTCCACAGTGACTGTATCAATTAACATTCCCACCAACAGTGCAAGAGGGTTCCTTTTTCTCCACACCCTCTCCAGCACTTATTGTTTGTAGATTTTTTGATGATGGCCATTCTGACCAGTGTGAGGTGATACCTCATTGTAGTAGTTTTGATTTGCATTTCTCTAATGATTATTGATGTTGAGCATCCTTTCATGTGTTTGTTGGCAATCTGTATATCTTCTTTGAAGAAATGTGTAGGTCTTCTGCCCTTTTTTGGATTGGGTTGTTTTTTTGATATTGAGCTGCATGAGCTGCTTGTATATTTTGGAGATGAATCCTTTGTCAGTTGCTTCATTTACAAATATTTTCTCCCAATCTGAGGGTTGTCTTTTTGTCTTGTTTATGGTTTCCTTTCCTGTGTAAAGGCTTTTAAGTTTCATTAGGTCCCATTTGTTTATTTTTGTTTTTATTTCCATTTCTCTAGGAGGTGGGTCAAAAAGGATCTTGCTGTGATTTATGTCACAGAGTGTTCTGCCTATGTTTTCCTCTAAGAGTTTCATACTGTCTGGCTTTACACTTATATCTTTAATCCATTTTGAGTTTATTTTCGTGTATGGTGTTAGGGAGTGTTCTAATTTCATTCTTTTACATATAGCTGTCCAGTTTTCCCAGCACCACTTATTGAAGAGGCTGTCTTTTCTCCATTGTATATTCTTGCCTCCTTTAGCAAAGACAAGGTGACCAAATGTGCATGGGTTTATCTCTGGGCCTTCTATTCTGTTCCATTGATCATATATTTCTGTTATTGTTCCAGTACCACACTGTCTTTATGACTGTAGCTTTGTAGTATAGTCTGAAGTCAGGGAGCCTGAATCCTCCAGCTCCGTTTTTCTTTCTCAAGATTGCTTTGGCTATTCAGGGTCTTCTGTGTTTCCACACAAATTGTGAAATTTTTTGTTTTAGTTCTGTGAAAAATGCCATTGGTAGTTTGATAGGATTGCATTGAATCTGTAGATTGCTTTGGGTAGTATAGTCATTTTCACAATATTGATTCTTCCAATCCAAGAACATGGTATATCTCTCCATCTGTTTGTATCATCTTTAATTTCTTTCATCAGTGTCTTATAGTTTTCTGAATACAGGTCTGTTTTCTCCTTATGCAAGGTTATTCCTAGGTATTTTATTCTTTTTTTTTTTTTGCAATGGTAAATGGGAGTGTTTCCTTAATTTCTCTTTCAGATTTTTCATCATTAGTGTATAGGAATGCAAGAGATTTCTGTGCATTAATTTTGTATCCTGCTACTTTTCCTAATTCATTGATTAGCTCTAATAGTTTTCTGGTAGCATCTTTAGGATTCTCTATGTATAGTATCATGTCATCTGCAAACAGTGACAGTTTTACTTCTTTTCTGATTTGGATTCCTTTTATTTCTTTTTCATCTCTGATTGCTGTAGTGAATGAGTTTTAAAGTTTTTCTTTAAATATAATTTGATATGTGGTATATAGTCTGTGAGAATAACTCATTTCTGATCAGTATATGGAAGGCTTATTTCTAGACAGAGAAACAGGGCACAGTAAAAAAATTGGGTAAATTAGCTTCCCAATTTTGCTGTATCTAGTTTACTAACTCCCCTTCTTTCATACAAATCATTGAAAGTGATCCAATTCTATCTTCCCTGAATATTCTAGTAAAGAGAGATCAATTGCCTTTCAATTAATAAGGGTCTTGGTGACATCAAGAAAAACTGATTCAAAACTTATTATTTCAAAGGATGAAGCCAAAACGTCTATATACCTCACTAATTATTAGAGAAATGCAAATCAAAACTACAGTGAGCTATCACTTCATATCAGTCAGAATGGCCATCATTAAAAAATCTACAAACAATGCTGGAGAAGGTGTGTAGAAAAGGGAACCCTCTTGCACTGTTGATGGGAATGTAAATTGATACAGCCACTCTGGAGAACAATACGGAGGGTTCTTAACAAACTAAAAATAGAGCTACCATATGACCCAGCAATCCCACTGCTAGCCATATACCCTGAGAAAACCATAATTCAAAAAGACACATGCACCCCAATATTCATTGCAGCACTATTTACACTAGCCAGGACATGAGAGCAACCTAAATGTCCATCAATAGAGGAATGGATAAAGAAGATGTGGTACATATATACAATGGAATATTACTCAGACATAAAGAGGAATGAAATTGGGTCATTTGTAGAGACGTGGATGGACCTAGAGACTGTCATACAGAGTGAAGTTTTTTCTTTTCTCAGAAAGAGAAAAACAAGTATTGTATATTAATGCATATATGTGGAATCTAGAAAAATGGTATAGATGATCTTATTTGCAAAATAGAAATAGAGACACAGACATACAGAACAAATGTATGGACACCAAGGGGGGAGTGGGATGAATTGGCAGACTGTGATTTACATATATACACTATTGATATTATGTATAAAATAACTAATAAGAACCTACTGTATAGCTCAGGGAACTCTACTGAATGCTCTGTGGTGACCTATATGGGAAGGAAATCCAAAAAGAGGGGATGTATGTAGACATATAGCTGATTCACTTTGCTGTACAGTAGAAATTAACACAACATTGTAAAGCAACTATACTCCAATAAAAATTAATTAAAAAATAATCAAAAATAAAAATAAATAGAGAAGTATTTTGGCATTTTTCTCCTCCTAATATTGATAAAAGCAAACATCAAGATTTATAATACTATGTTCTATTTAAATTTTTTTAATTAAAGCTAAATTGGCTCATTTGAAATTGTATATTTTTCAGCTTGATAGAAGAGGATCTGGGAATAAGGATCACACATAAATGCAGAGGGTGTTTCCCCACTTACTATGAATTTATTGTGCCAAGAAGGCCACCCACACCAAAACATTGCCACTCATTGAAGCTTAAAATTCTAATTCCAGTAGGCATAGCATAGTTATCTGTCTGCAGATTCTATTTATGCATGTGATGAGCATATATGTGCCAGGCACAATCTCCTATGAGATGTGACACTTTTTCATGAATGAGTTTATCATGTCAACTGAAAGGAGAGAGGAAGTGGCACTTGTGGAGAAGAGAGTGGCAGCAAAAAGAGGAAAGTACAGAAAGTGAAGGTTGATGCTGCAGAGATTAACTTGGTTACCTCATAATTTAGCTGAAATCTTTTCCTGAGAAAGATAGTCTTACACACACACACTAGATTAAAAAAAACATGATGGAGGCTTGTCATTGTTAGGTTCTTGCAGTGTTCATTGTCCATGAACTCTAGGGAACTGGAGAAAGGTCCTGTAGAAATATCCTTAGAAGCACATCATTCATATTATTAGGAGGAGTATCAGAAGATCTAATGTTATGATAGTCAAGGGACTTTCAAACAGCAGTTAGTGAACCTAATCATACAGTAGTTGGTAACCTCTCAGAAAGCAAAAATAGATATATGATTAAGCAAGCTATGTGTAGAAACAGCACAAAACTTATTAGAGTTAGAATGTACAATTTCTATTTGGGAGATTGGAATCAGACTGGAGAGATAAAGAGTTTATCATTCAGCTAACGATTTTTGAGCAGAGATATGAAACCGTATCATATTTGATAAAAAATAATTTTCAAATGGTATATAGAAAAGGATGGAGACAGAAGAACGTGAAAATCCAGGCAAGAAGAGCTGTGATCCAAGGATCATCTACATCAGAATTACCTGGGGGAAGGGGGAAAATGCTTGTTAAAATTCCAAATATCAGGTTCTATCCCAGATCTACAGAATTAGAATCCCTAAGAGCAAGGCCCTCAAAACCAACTTTTTCAAAGATATCCACAGGAAAATGTTAGAACCACTAAATTCTGTTCTAAAGAGCTAGGTTCTCACACTTTAATACTAATCAATATTACTTGTGTAACAATGTAGATTCCAGGCTCCCACCCACAGAGATTCTGATTTTATACATCTGGAACCCAGGAATCTTTACTTTGAAAAAAGCTCCTCTAGTGATTCTATAATTTATCATTTGATAACTACAGATGTAATGAATTGATATTTAGTTTGGAAAAAAAGAATTTTTTCAGAAGATATTTTCATGATATAGTAGATAAAACATTATGCCAGATTTCATGTTGAAAGTGAGGAAAGCATCAGAGACAGAATGATATAATGAAAAGAACACTGTACTAGGATTCTGGAGACCTTACTTCACATCTTGACTCTGTTCTTATTAGCCATGTGACCTTGGACACATTATTTCCTCTCCTCTAAATTCTGTAAAATGTAAAATAAATGAGTTAAACTTGATATGGCTTCTCAAATATGTTCCACAAGTGTTATATATGTGTGATACACATGTACAATAATGGTTTGACAGCCAAATATGTTTGGAAAAGAATGACTTAACAAATGAAAGTTGTTTACAGGGTAACATTTCAAAACACTTAGTGTGTTTATGTGTACTATGAACCTATAAAAAGAGAATTGAAAATGTAGTGTTCACAAACTTATTTTACCATGAAACACCTTTTTAGGAGTATTTTACTGACTTAGTGTTTTGCAGAACACACTTTAAGTAATACCAAACTAAATCACAATACCATTTACATTAGCACTCCACAAAATGAAATACTTAGGCATATATCTAACAAAATATGTACAAGATATATGTGAGGAAAGCTGTAAAATTCTGATGAGCAAAATTTAAAAAATAACTACATAAATGGAGAGATATTCCATGTTAACAGATCAGAAGACTCAATATCATCAAGGTGTCAGTTCTTCCCAACCTGATCTATAGATTCAAAGCAATCCCAATCAAAATCCCAGCAAGTTATTTTGTGGATATTGACAAAATGATTTTAAAGTTTATATGGAGAGGCAAAAAACCCAGAATAACTAACACAATAGTGAAAGAAAAGAACAAAATTAGAAGACTGACACTATTAAATTTCAAAATTTACTATAAAGGCACAGCAAGCAAGATAGTGTGGTATTGGTGAAAGAAGAGACAAATAGAACAATGGAACAGAATAGAGTGCTCCCTAAATACACTCACATAAACATAGTCAAATGATATCTGACAGAGGAGCAAGGGCATACAATAGAGTACAGATAGTCTTTTCAACAAATGATGCTGGAACAACTGGACATTCACATGCAAAAAATTGAATCTAGGCACAGACCTTATGCTCTTTACAAAAATGAACTTAAAAATGAATCATCAACTTAAATATAAAACACAAAATTATAAAACTCCTAGAAGACAACATAGGAGAAAATCTAGATGACTCTGGGTGAGGTGTTAGCTTTTTAGATACACACCAAATGCATGCTCGATGAAAAAATTAAGCTAGGCTGTATGAAAATTAAAAACTTTTGCTCTGCAAAAGATAATGCCAAGAAAATGAGGAGACAGGCCACACACTGAGAGAAAATATTTGTAAAACACACATCTGACAAAAGACTCTTACCCAAAATATACAAAGACCTCAATAAAGCTCAACAATAAGCAAACAGCTCAATTTAAAATGGGTCAGAGAGGCTTCCGGGAAGACGGCGGAAGAGTAAGACACGGAGATCACCTTCCTCCCCACAGATACACCAGAAATACATCTACACGTGGAACTACTCCTACAAAACACCTACTGAATGCTGGCAGAAGACCTCAGACCTCCCAAAAGGCAAGAAACTCCCCACGTACCTGGGTAGGGCAAAAGAAAAAAGAATAAACAGAGACAAAAGGATAGGGACGGGACCTGCACCAGTGGGAGTAGAGCCGTGAAGGAGGAAAGGTTTCCACACACTAGGAAGCCCCTTTGCAGGCGGAGACTGCGGGTGGTGGGGGGGAAAGCTTTGGAGCTGCGGAGAAGAGCAGAGCAACAGGAGTGTGGAGAGAAAAGTGGAGAGACTCCCGCACAGAGGATCGATGCCGACCAGCACTCACCAGCCTGAGAGGCTTGTCTGCTCCCCCGCTGGGGCGGAGGAGGCTGGGAGCTGAGGCTCCAGCTTCGGTTGGAGCACAGGGAGAGGACTGGGGTTGGCAGCATGAACACAGCCTGCAGGGGGTCAGTGCGCCACGGCTGGCTGGGAGGGAGTCCGGGGAAAAGTCTGGACCTGCCGAAGAGGCAAGAGACTTTTTCTTCCCTCTTTGTTTCCTGGTGCGCGAGGAGAGGGGATTAAGAACACTGCTTAAAGGAGCTCCAGAGACAGGCGCGAGCCGCGGCTAAAAGCGCAGACCCCAGAGACAGGCATGAAACGCTAAGGCTGCTGCTGCTGCCACCAAGAAGCCTGTATGCGAGCACAGGTCACTATCCACACCCCACTTCCGGGGAGCCTGTGCAGCCCGCCACTGCCAGGGTCCCGGGATCCAGGGACAACTCCCCAGGGAGAACGCACGGCGTGCCTCAGGCTGGTGCAACATCACGCCGGCCTCTGCCGCCACAGGCTCGCCCCGCCCTCTGTGCCCCTCCCTCCCCCCGGCCTGAGTGAGCCAGAGCCCCCGAATCACTGGCTCCTTTAACCCCGTCCTGTCTGAGCGAAGAACAGACGCCCTCCGGCGACCTACAAGCAGAGGCGGGGCCAAATTGAAAGCTGAGCCCCTGGGAACTGTGAGAACAAAGAAGAGAAAGAGAAATCTCTCCCAGCAGCCTCAGGAGCAGCGGATTAAAGCTCCACAGTCAACTTGATGTACCCTGCATCTGTGGAATACATGAATAGACAACGAATCATCCCAAATTGAGAAGGTGGACATTGAGAGCAAGATTTATGATTTTTTCCCCTTTTCCTCTTTTTGTGAGTGTGTATGTGTATGCTTCTGTGTGAGATTTTGTCTGTACAGCTTTGCTTACACCATCTGTCTGAGGGTTCTATCCGTCCTTTTTGTTTGTTTGTTTTTTCTCTTAATAATTATATTTTTATTTTAATAACTTTATTATATTTTATCTTACTTTATTTTTACTTTATCTTCTTTCTTTTTTTCCTTCCTTCCTCCCTCCCTCCCTCCCTCCCTCCTTTCTTTCTTTCTTTCTACTTCTAATAATTCTTTCTTTCTACTTTTTCTCCCTTTTATTCTGAGCCGTGTGGATGAAAGCCTCTTGGTGCTGCAGCCAGGAGTCAGTGCTGTGCCTCTGAGGTGGGAGAGAAAACTTCAAGACACTGGTCCACAAGAGACCTCCCAGCTCCTCATAATATAAAACAGCGAAAATCTCCCAGAGATCTCCATCTCAACACCAGCACCCAGCTTCACTCAATGACCAGCAAGCTATAGTGTTGGACATCCTATGCCAAACAACTAGCAAGACAGGAACACAACCCCACCCATTAACAGAGAGGCTGCCTAAAATCAAAAGTCCACAGATACCCCAAAACACACCTACAGACGTGGACCTGCCCACCACAAAGACAAGATCCAGCCTCATCCACCAGAATACAGGCACTAGTCCCCTCCACCAGGAAGCCTACACAACCCACTGAACCAAACTTAGCCACTGGAGACAGACACCGAAAACAACGGGAACTATGAACCTGCAGCCTGCAAAAAGGGGACCCCAAACACAGTAAGATAAGCAAAATGAGAAGACAGAAAAACACACAGTAGATGAAGGAGCAAGATAAAAGCCCACCTGATGTAACAAATGAAGAGGAAATAGGCAGTCTACCTGAAAAAGAATTCAGAATAATGATAGTAAAGATGATCCAAAATCTTGGAAATACAATAGACAAAATGCAAGAAACATTTAACAAGGACCTAGAAGAACTAAAGATGAAATAAACAATGATGAACAACACAATAAATGAAAGGAAAAATACTCTACATGGGATCAATAGCAGAATAACTGAGGCAGAAGAACGGATAAGTGACCTAGAAGATAAAGTAGTGAAAATAACTTCTGCAGAGCAGAATAAAGAAAAAAGAATGAAAAGAACTGAGGACAGTCTCAGAGACCTCTGGGACAACATTAAACGCACCAACATTCTAATTATAGGGGTTCCAGAAGAAGAAGAGAAAAAGGAAGGGACTGAGAAAATATTTGAAGAGATTAGAGTTGAAAACTTCCCTAATATGGGAAAGAAAATAGTTAATCAAGTCCAGGAAGCACAGAAAGTCCCATACAGGATAAATCCAAGGAGAAATATGCCAAGACACATATTAATCAAACTGTCAAAAATTAAATACAAAGAAAATATATTAAAAGCAGCAAGGGAAAAACAACAAATAACACACAAGGGAATCCCCATAAGGATAACAGCTGATCTTTCAGCAGAAACTCTGCAAGCCAGAAGGGACTGGCAGGACATATTTAAAGTGATGAAGGAGAAAAACGTGCAACCAAGATTACTCTACCCAGCAAGGATCTCATTCAGGTTTCATGGCGAAATTAAAACCTTGACAGACAAGCAAAAGCTGAGAGAGTTCAGCACTACCAAACCAGCTCTACAACAACTGCTAAAGGAACTTCTCTAGGCAAGAAACACAAGAGAAGGAAGAGACCTACAATAATGAACCCAAAACAATTAAGAAAATGGGAATAGGAACATACATATTAATAATTACCTTAAATGTAAATGGACTAAATGCTCCCACCAAAAGACACAGATTGGCTGAATGGATACAAAAACAAGACCCATATATTTGCTGTCTACAAGAGACCCGCTTCTGACCTAGAGACACATACAGACTAAAAGTAAGGGGATGAAAGAAAGATATTTCATGCAAATGGAAACCAAAAGAAAGAGGGAGTAGCAATTCTCATATCAGACAAAATAGACTTTAAAATAAAGACTATTAGAAGAGACAAAGAAAGACACTACATAATGATCAAGGGATCAATCCAAGAAGAAGATATAACAATTGTAAATATTTATGCACCCAACATAGCAGCACCTCAATACATAAGGCAAATACTAACAGCCATAAAAGGGGAAATCAACAGTAACACATTCATAGTAGGGGACTTTAACACCCCACTTTCACCAATGGACAGATCATCCAAAATGAAAATCAGTAAGGAAACACAAGCTTTAAATGATACATTAAACAAGATGGACTTAATTGATATTTATAGGACATTCCATCCAAAAACAACAGAATACACATTTTTCTCAAGTGCTCATGGAATATTCTCCAGGATAGATCAAAACTTGGGTCACAAATCAAGCCTTGGTAAATTTAAGAAAATTGAAATTGTATCAAGTATCTTTTCCGACAACAATGCTATGAGACTAGATATCAATTACAGGAAAAGATCTGTAAAAAATACAAACACATGGAGGCTAAACAATACACTACTTAATAATGAAGGGATCACTGAAGAAATCAAAGAGGAAATAAAAAATACCTAGAAACAAATGACAATGGAGACACGATGACCCAAAATCTATGGGATGCAGCAAAAGCAGTTCTAAGAGGGAAGTTTATATCAATACAATCCTACCATAAGAAACAGGAAACATCTCGAATAAACAACCTAACCTTGCACCTAAAGCAATTAGAGAAAGAAGTACAAAAAAAACCCCAAAGTTAGCAGAAGGAAAGAAAGCATAAAAATCAGATCAGCAATAAATGAAAAAGAAATGAAGGAAATGATAGCAAAGATCAATAAAACTAAAAGCTGGTTCTTTGAGAAGGCAAAAATAATTGATAAACCATTAGCCAGACTCATCAAGAAAAAAAGGGAGAAGACTCAAATCAATAGAATTAGAAATGAAAAAGGAGAGGTAACAACTGACACTGCAGAAATACAAAAGATCATGAGAGATTATTACAAGCAACTCTATGCCAATAAAATGGACAATCTGGAAGAAATGGACAAATTCTTAGAAATGCACACCTGCCAAGACTGAATCAGGAAGAAATAGAAAATATGAACAGACCAATCACAAGCACTGAAATTGAAACTGTGATTAAAAATCTTCCAACAAAAAAAAGCCCAGGACCAGATGGCTTCACAGCCGAATTCTATCAAACATTTAGAGAAGAGCTAACACCTATCCTTCTCAAACTCTTCCAAAATATAGCAGAGGGAGGAACACTCTCAAACTCATTCTACTAGGCCACCAACACCTTGACACCAAAACCAGACAAGGATGTCACAAAGAAAGAAAACTACAGGCCAATATCAGTGATGAACATAGATGCAAAAATCCTCAACAAAATACTAGCAAACAGAATCCAACAGCACATTAAAAGGATCATACACCATGATCAAGTGGGGTTTATTCCAGGTATGCAAGGATTCTTCAATATACGCAAATCTATCAATGTGATAAACCATATTAACAAATTGAAGGAGAAAAACCATATGATCATCTCAATAGATGAAGAGAAAACTTTTGACAAAATTCAACACCCATTTATGATAAAAACCCTGCAGAAGGTAGGCCTAGAGGGAACTGTCCTCAACATAATAAAGGCCATATATGACAAGCCCACAGCCAACATCATACTCAATGGTGAAAAACTGAAAGCATTTCCACTAAGATCAGGAACAAGAAAAGGTTGCCCACTCTCACCACTCTTACTCAACATAGTTTTGGAAATTTTAGCCACAGCAATCAGAGAAGAAAAGGAAATAAAAGGAATCCAAATTGGAAAAGAAGAAGTAAAGCTGTCACTGTTTGCAGATGACATGATAATATACATAGAGAATACTAAAGATGCTACCAGAAAACTACTAGAGCTAATCAATGAATTTGGTAAAGTAGCAGGTTACAAAATTAATGCACAGAAATCTCTGGCATTCCTATATACTAATGATGAAAAATCTGAAATGGAAATCAAGAAAACACTCCCATTTACCACTGCAACAAAAAGAATAAAATATCTAGGAATAAACCTACCTAAGGAGACAAAGGACCTGTATGCAGAAAATTATAAGACACTGATGAAAGAAATTAAAGATGATACAAATAGATGGAGAGATATACCATGTCCTTGGATTGGAAGAATCAACATTGTGAAAATGACTCTACTACCCAAAGCAATCTATAGATTCAATGCAATCCCTATCAAACTACCACTGGCATTTTTCACAGAACTAGAACAGAAAATTTCACAGTTTGTATGGAAACACAAAAGACCCCGAATAGCCAAAGCAATCTTGAGAACAGAAAAAGGAGCTGGAGGATTCAGGCTCCCTGACTTCAGACTATACTACAAAGCGACAGTAATCAAGACAGTATGGTACTGGCACAGAAACAGAAAGATAGATCAATGGAACAGGATAGAAAGCCCAGAGATAAATCCACACACATATGGTCACCTTATCTTTGATAAAGGAGGCAGCAACGTACAGTGGAGAAAGGACAGCCTCTTCAATAAGTGGTGCTGGGAAAACTGGACAGGTACATGTAAAAGTATGAGATTAGATCACTCTGTAACACCATACACAAAAATAAGCTCAAAATGGATTGAAGACCTAAATGTAAGGCCAGAAACTATCAAACTCTTAGAGGAAAACATAGGCAGAACACTCTATGACATAAATCACAGCAAGATCCTTTCTGACCCACCTCCTAGAGTAATGGAAATAAAAACAAAAATGGGACCTAATTAAACTTAAAAGCTTTTGCACAGCATAGGAAACCATAAACAAGACCAAAAGACAACCCTCAGAATGGGAGAAAATATTTGCAAATGAAGCAACTGACAAGGGATTAATCTCCAGAATTTATAAGCAGCTCATGAGCTCAATAACAAAAAAACAAACAACCCAATCCAAAAATGGGCAGAAGACCTAAATAGACATTTGTCCAAAGAAGATATACAG
The DNA here is from genome assembly GCF_937001465.1 of Orcinus orca. Classification (NCBI taxonomy): domain Eukaryota; kingdom Metazoa; phylum Chordata; class Mammalia; order Artiodactyla; family Delphinidae; genus Orcinus; species Orcinus orca. Next base: position 99,261,469 of record NC_064580.1, on the reverse strand, counting down.
ACTGCCAACAAACACATGAAAGAATGCTCAATACCATTAATCATTAGAGAAATGCAAATCAAAACTACAATGAGATATCATCTCACACCAGTTAGAATGGCCATCATCAAAAAATCTAGAAACAATAAATGCTGGAGAGGGTGTGGAGAAAAGGGAGCCCTCTTGCACTGCTGGTGGGAATATGAATTTGTTCAGCTACTGTGGAGAACAGTATGGAGGTTCCTTAAAAAACTACAAATAGAACTACCATATGACCCAGAAATCCCACTACTGTGCATATACCCTGAGAAAACCAAAATCCAAAAAGAGTCATGTACCAAAATGTTCATTGCAGCTCTATTTACAACAGCCCAGAGATGGAAACAACATAAGTGCCCATCATCAGATGAATGGATAAAGAAGATGTAGCACATATATACAATGGAATATTACTCAGCCATAAAAAGAAACGAAATTGAGCTATTTGTAATGAGGTGGATAGACCTAGAGTCTGTCATACAGAGTGAAGTAAGTCAGAAAGAAAAAGACAAATACCGTATGCTAACACATATATATGGAATTTAAGAAGAAAAAAAATGTCATGAAGAACCCAGGGGTAAGACAGGAATAAAGACACAGACCTACTGGAGAACAGACTTGAGGATATGGGGAGGGGGAAGCGTGAGCTGTGACAGGGCGAGAGAGAGTCATGGACATATACACACTAACAAACATAAGGTAGATAGCTAGTGGGAAGCAGCCGCATGGCACTGGGTATCGGCTTGGTGCTTTGTGACCACCTGGAGGGGTGGGATAGGGAGGGTGGGAGGGAGGAAGACTCAAGAGGGAAGAGATATGGGAACATATGGATATGTATAACTGATTCACTTTGTTATAAAGCAGTAACTAACACACCATTGTAAAGCAATTATACCCCAATAAAGATGTTAAAAAAAATCTTCCAACAAACAAAAGCCCAGGACCAGATGGCTTCACAGCCGAATTCTATCAAACATTTAGAGAAGAGCTAACACCTATCCTTCTCAAACTCTTCCAAAATATAGCAGAGGGAGGAACACTCCCAAACTCATTCTACTAGGCCACCATCACCCTGATACCACAACCAGACAAGGATGTCACAAAGAAAGAAGACTACAGGCCAATATCACTGATGAACATAGATGCAGAAATCCTCAACAAAATACTAGCAAACAGAATCCAACAGCACATTGAAAGGATCATACACCATGATCAAGTAGGGTTTATCCCAGGAATGCAAAGATTCTTCAATATACACAAATCAATCAATGTGATAAACCATATTAACAAATTGAAAGAGAAAAACCATATGATTATCTCAATAGATGCAGAGAAAGCTTTCGACAAAATTCAACACCCATTTATGATAAAAACCCTGCAGAAAGTAGGCCTAGAGGGAACTTTCCTCCACATAATAAAGGCCATATATGACAAACCCACAGCCAATATCGTCCTCACTGTTGAAAAACTGAAAGCTTTTCCACTAAGATCAGGAACAAGACAAGGTTGCCCACTCTCACCACTCTTATTCAACATACTGTTGGAAGTTTTAGCCACAGCAATCAGAGAAGAAAAGGAAATAAAAGGAATCCAAATTGGAAAAGAAAAAGTAAAGCGGTCACTGTTTGCAGATGACATGATAATATACATAGAGAATCCTAAAGATGCTACCAGAAAACTACTAGAGCTAATCAATGAATTTGCTAAAGTAGCAGGATACAAAATTAATGCATAGAAATCTCTGGCATTCCTATACACTAATGATGAAAAATCTGAAAGAGAAATTAAGGAAACACTCCCATTTACCACTGCAAGCAAAAGAATAAGATATCTAGGAATAAACCTGCCTAAGGAGACAAAAGACCTGTATGCAGAAAATTATAAGACACTGATGAAAGAAATTAAAAATGATGCAAATAGATGGAGAGATATACCATGTTCTTGGATGGGAAGAATCAACATTGTGAAAATGACTCTACTACCCAAAGCAATCTACTGATTCAATGCAATTCCTATCAAACTACCACTGGCATTTTTCACAGAACTAGAACAGAAAATTTCACAATTTGTATGGAAACACAAAAGACCCCGAATAGCCAAAGCAATCTTGAGAACAAAAAACGGAGCTGGAGGATTCAGGCTCCCTGACTTCAGACTATACTACAAAGCGACAGTAATCAAGACAGTATGGTACTGGCACAGAAACAGAAAGATAGATCAATGGAACAGGATAGAAAGCCCAGAGATAAACCCACGCACATATGATCACCTTATCTTTGATAAAGGAGGCAGCAACGTACAGTGGAGAAAGGACAGCCTCTTCAATAAGTGGTGCTGGGAAAACTGGACAGGTACATATAAAACTATGAGATTAGATCACTCCCTAACACCATACACAAAAATAAGCTCAAAATGGATTAAAGACCTAAATGTAAGGCCAGAAACTATCTAACTCTTAAAGGAAAATATAGGCAGGACACACTATGACATAAATCACAGCAAGAGCCTTTTTGACCCACCTCCTAGAAAAATGGAAATAAAAACAAAAATAAACAAATGGGACCTAATGACACTTCAAAGCTTTTGCACAGCATAGGAAACCATAAACAAGACCAAAAGACAACCCTCAGAATGGGAGAAAATATTTGCAAATGAAGCAACTGACAAGGGATTAGTCTCCAGAATTTATAAGCAGCTCATGAGCTCAATAACAAAAAAACAAACAACCCAATCCAAAAATGGGCAGAAGACCTAAATAGACATTTGTCCAAAGAAGATATACAGACTGCCAACAAACACATGAAAGAATGCTCAATACCATTAATCATTAGAGAAATGCAAATCAAAACTACAATGAGATATCATCTCACACCAGTTAGAATGGCCATCATCAAAAAATCTAGAAACAATAAATGCTGGAGAGGGTGTGGAGAAAAGGGAGCCCTCTTGTGCTGTTGGTGGGAATGTAAATTGACACAGCCACTGTGGAGAACAGTATGGAGGTTCCTTAAAAAACTACAAATAGAACTACCATATGACCCAGCAATCCCACTACTGGGCATATACCCTGAGAAAACCATAATTCAAAAAGAGTCATGTACCAAAATGTTTATTGCAGCTCTATTTACAATAGCCCGGAGACGGAAACAACCTAAGTGTCCATCATCGGATGAATGGATAAAGAAGATGTGGCACATATATACAATGGAGTATTACTCAGCCATAAAAAGAAATGAAATTGAGCTATTTGTAATGAGGTGGATAGACCTAGAGTCTGTCATACAGAGTGAAGTAAGTCAGAAATGGAGAGACAAATACCATATGCTAACACATATATATGGAATTTAAGGAAAAAATGTCATGAAGTACCTAGGGGTAATACAGGAATAAAGACACAGACCTACTAGAGAATGGTCTTGAGGATATGGGGAGGGGGAAGGGTAAGCTGTGACAAAGCGAGAGAGAGGCATGAACATATATACACTACCAAACATAAGATAGATAGCTAGTGGGAAGCAGCCACATAGCACAGGGAGTTCAGCTCGGTGCTTTGTGACTGCCTGGAGGGGTGGGATAGGGAGTGTGGGAGGGTGGGAGACACAAGAGGGAAGGGATATGGGAACATATGTATATATATAACTGATTCATTTTGTTGTAAAGCAGAAACTAACACACCATTGTGAAGCAATTATACTCCAATAAAGATGTTACAAAAAATAAAAATGTGCCAAAGACCTTAGCAGACATCTCACCAAAGACCATATACAGATGACAAATAAGCATATGAAAAGATGCTCCATATATGTCATCAGGGGAATGCAAATTTAGACAAAGAGATACTACTGCACACCTATTAGAATGGCCAAAATCCAAAACATTGACAACACCAAATGGTGGTGAGGATGTGCAGCAACTGGAACTCTCATTTATTGCTGGTGGGGAAGCAAAATGGTACAACCACTTTGGAAGACACTTGGGCAGTTTCTTATAAAACTAAACATACTCTTAACATACGATCTAGCAATCACGCTCCTTGGTATTTACCTAAAGGAGTTGAAAATTTAAGGCCACACAAAAGCCTGCACACAGATGTTTACAGTAGCTTTATTCCTAATTGCCAAACGTGGAAGCAACCAAGATGTCTTTCATTAGGTGAATGGATAATGTGTGGTGTATCTAGACAATGGAATATCATTCAGCCTAGAAAGAAACAAGATATCAAGCCATGAAAAGACATAAAGGAAGTTTAAATGCATATTATTAAGTCAAAGAAGCTAATTTGAAAAGTCTGCATACTGTGTGATTCTAACTATATGACGTTCTGGAAAAGGCAAAATTATGGAGACAGTAAAAAGATCAGTAGTTGCCAGGGGGTACAGGTGGGGGAGATGAATATGTGGAGCACAGAGTATTTTTAGGGCAGTCAAAATACTCTGTATGATAATATAATGATGCACACGTCATTATACATTTGTCCAAACCCATAGAATGTACAACACCAACAGTGAACCTTAATGTAAACGATGGATTTGGGGTGATTATGATGTGTCAATGTAGATTCATCAACAGTGACAAATGTACCACTCTGGCGGGGAATGGTGATAATGAGGGAGGGTATGTATGTCTGGAGGAAGGGGGTATATGGGAAGTCTCTGCACGTTCTACACAATTTTGCTATGAACCTAAAACTGCTCTAAAAATAAATTCTTATTTTAAAAAAGAAACACTGGACTAAGTAATTTTAAGCTATTTTTTCTAACTCCAAAGTGCTTTGAGTCCTGTGTTGTCTACCTAAGGTGACTAGGGCAATAGTGAAGCCATTAAGTAGGGTAAGGAATGCAAGAAAAAGCACCTAGAAACATGCATTTTGGGGCCTATGGGTCTGAAGTATCTTGGTTCATCTATGACAGCATGTTGTCTACATGATAACAGAATTGTAAATCACTTTAGAATATTTAGCATTTTTTCAGGAGACATCAAAGATGAAGCATTAGGAATCTGTATTTGCAGTTTAGTGTTGTCCAGGTAGCTTACTTTGCTTTCATGTCTATTGTGGTTAGAAATTGCTGTCTTTAGTTTTGAAAATTCATAATCTTGAGATCATGCTCCTTACTCTGCTTCTCGATCAATTATTACATTTTTCTCTTTCTGTGCTTTGGATGACATTTAGAACACCAATTGAGTATAATGGGTTGACTAGCATACCAGGTCCTCTACCTTCCTTTTTGTTTCCCATCCATGTTTTTTTCTGTCACACCAGGTTTCTTTGCCTCACTCCACTTCTGACTCATTGTCTGATTGTGAGCAAAACACTTAATCTTTTGGCAGATCAATTTCTCTGTTTATGAACAAGGATGATATTCTTACTTCCTGCTGAACTTGAATGAATGATGTGAGGATTAATGGAGTGAACCACTGAAAAACTGTTGAATCCTTAAGGCAGAGGAATCCTAGAAGTATAATCCATTGTCCTCATTGTTATGTTTTTGTTTGATTGTAAAGTAAGCCAGCATTCACGCTTTACAACCAGATAGCCCAGCACACAGGTGGGAACTGTAATCATTTTAAAAGAGCATGTGCTTGAAATGTAGTTTATTTTTTCCAAAGTCACAAAATTATAGTTCCAAAAATATGTCTTTATAAGTATTTGCTTCTTTTGTAGAGTTCCTAAATGTGTTTTTGAAGCTATTTCTCTATACTTTGTTGAAATGATGGAGAGGCTATTTTACAATTATGTTAGGTTTTCAGGTCTTAGTGTTAAGCAAATCAATACCATCCAACATTGATCTTTCTTCTCTAAGATGGGAAGAGATGTTACATGCAACTAAAGTTTTCTGAAGAAATTCTGAGTCTAGGCTGTTGGTATTATTTTGGCATAATAAATAAATTAAATAAAATATTTGACATATCTGTAAGGATTTAATCCAGTATTCTTTGCACCTCATTATATTGGGTTGGCCAAAAATTTCGTTTGGGTTGTTCTGTAACATCTTATGGAAAAACCAGAACGAACTTTTTGGCCAATCCAATATATATTTGAGTGCAGTCTGGATCCACAGCCTGGGCACTTAACTACCACATAATACTCTGTAAACATAGATTTTGTAATAGTTATAGAGCTTGGAGTTACTGCTATAGCCCAGAATACTCAAGGTTAATTTACTTGAAGTTTGGAGTTGCTCTATCTGGTCCACTTGTGATGAACCTCGTTTCACTATGACTAAGTCATCTGCCTTAATGTTTTATTTGTCCTCCTCATTATAAACCTCTTCCTGGTAGAGAGCCAAGGCTCTGTGCTCATATAAAAAACAAAATATAGGTGTTCATTATTTTTATTCTGAGGAAGAGTGGAGTAAAAGCCCAATGAAACATTTCTGATAACTAACAATATGACTGGTTATTGCCCTGAGTTGCTTAATTGTCTACTTTGAAGAGACAGATATAGATTTTTATGGATATTAAAAACAAGTGTCAGTGCAGTGCACTGACTCCAAGGAGCCTGAACATTTTTGAATGAGTATTTAATGGCTAACAAATAGAAGTGTTGAACTGGGGAACGCATCACTGTTTACCAAGCTCTTCTGCTAAGGAAGGGCAAGATGTCACAATTCTTATCATTCCTTCATTAGAAACAGATATATTGGTGGACAAGGAGGTTAATGGCTTTGGCAAAGGCCACAAATAGAATGAAAATTAGAAACCAAGAAAGATATCACATAGCTGTCAGAAGACTTTAGCACAAATTCTAACTATATGGTACCTCAGGCACTTAGTTGATTTAGACTAATCTACATTCAGAGGGAATTTAAAAATTGTTGAGATAAAATCTATGAAGATCTCAGAGCACCACAAGATCATGTCTAACAATAGCTTGACATAAAATCCACTTCAAAGCAATTTAAGAAACCTATCCAATTTGACTGGGTTCAAAGAGTAGCCAAGAGATCCTATTAAGACATGGGCTACACCATGACTTCTAAGTTCCAGATCTATTTTCCCAAGACATTTTCACTTAGTAGCTGTATAGGCACTTCACACCAAAAATATCAAAAACCAAAGTCAATAGCTTTTATCACCCATTGTTCCCAAATATGTTCCTCACCCTCTGTTTCCTACACTAGGATACAGAAAAAATATCCAGTTTAAAACTTGAGATGTCTTTGTCTCCATACTGAAGATGTATCATAACCATTACATTAAGTGAATGCTTGAGTCCTACTTCTCTCACTCTAATAGTCAATCAACAAGCACAGCTAATTCTACTTCCTTAATATCTCTGTATTCCTTCCACTTATCTCCATCCCATTACCATTACAATAGCAACTTAACAATTCTGCTTATTCTCAATATCTTTACCATACTGCAGCCAGAGAAATCATTTTAAAATGCGAATATGATCCAGTCATTCTTCTGCTTAAAGCCCATCAGAACTTCCCACTGCATACATGGTAAAGTCTAAATTAAGAGGTTGGGATTAACAAATACACACTACTATATATAAAATAGATAACCAACAAGGACCTGTTGTACAGCACAGGGAATTATACTCAATATTCTGTAATAACCGATAGGGGAAGTCAATCTGAAGAATATATATATATATATATATATATATATATATATATATATATATATGATTTGCTGTGCTGTACACCTGAAACGAACACAGGATTATAAATCAACTATACTTCAATAAAAATAAAAAATAAATTTCTTGATATGTATTACAAGGACCTCTGTGATTTTTCCCCTTTGTGATTTTTCAATATCATCCATATGAAAATTCTCTCAGTTCTTTGAATTCATCATATGCTATCTTTTCTCATGGCTGTTCCCTCTTTTTAAGAACACTGTTACTCCCATAACATGGCTTCACACACTGACTAACTCCTGCTCATTTTCCATATCTAATTTTAGAATAATAACTCATATGAAACCTTCCCTGATTCCCTTGAGAGATGGCTAGTTACCTCAGTGATCACACAATATGACAACTGCATCCACTACTTCAAAACAGTTTTTAACTCTGTACTTTCAACTCCTACTGAAGGGCTTGACATAAAATAAAATTAAAAACCATAGTAATAATAAGTAACATTGATAATTTTTTTAGCAACTTTATTAGAGTATAATAGCTTTACAACATTGTGTTAGTTTCAGCTGTATAACAAAGTGAATCAACTATATGCATACATATATTCACTATATACACTCCCTCTTCCATCTCCCTTCCACACTCTGTATCCCACCCCTCTAGGTGGTCACAAAGCACTGAGCTGATCTCCCTGTGTTATACAGCTGCTTCCCATGAGCTACCTATTTTACATTTGGTACTGTGTATATGTCAATGCTACTCTCTCACTGCATCCCAGCTTACCCTGCCCTCTCCCTATGCCCTCAAGTTCATACTCTACATCTGCGTTTTTATTCCTGTCCTGGCCCTAGGTTCATCAGAATATTTTTTTTAAGATTCCATATATATGTGTTAGCATACGGTATTGGTTATTCTCTTTCTGACTTACTTCACTCTGTATGACAGACTCTAGGTCCATCCACCTCACTACAAATAACTCAATTTTGTTTCTTTTTATGGCTGAGCAATATTCCATTGTATATATGTGCCACATCTTCTTTATCCATTCATCTGTTGATGGACACTTAGGTTGCCTCCAAATCCTGGATAATGTAAATAGTGCTGCAATTAATATTGTGGTACATGACTCTTTCTGAATTATGGTTTTCTCGGGGTATATGCCCAGTAGTGGGATTGTTGGGTCATATGGTAGTTCTATTTTTAGTTTTTTAAGGAACTTCCATACTGTTCTCCATAGTGGCTGTACCAATTTACATTCCCACCAACAGTGCAAGAGGGTTCCCTCTTCTCCACACCCTCTCCAGCATTTATTGTTTGTAGATTTTTTGATGATGGCCATTCTGCCTGGTGTGAAGTGATACCTCATTGTAGTTTTGATTTGCATTTCTCTAATGATTAGTGATGTTGAGCATCCTTTCATGTGTTTGTTGGCAATCTGTATATCTTCTTTGGAGAAATGTCTATTTAGGTCTTCTGCCCATTTTTGGATTGGGTTTTTTGTTTTTTTTTGATATTGAGCTACATGAGCTGCTTGTAAATTTTGGAGATTAATCCTTTGTCAGTAGCTTCGTTTGCAAATATTTTCTCCCATTCTGAGGGTTCTCTTTTCATCTTGTTTATGTTTTCCTTTGCTGTGTAAAAGCTTTTAAGTTTCATTAGGTCCCATTTGTTTATTTTTGATTTTATTTCCATTTCTCTAGGAGGTGGGTCAAAAAGGATCTTGTTGTGATTTATGTGAGTGTTCCGTCTATGTTTTCCTCTAAGTTTGATAGTGTCTGTCCTTACATTTAGGTCTTTAATCTATTTTGAGTTTATTTTTGTGTATGGTGTTGGGGAGTGTTCTAATTTCATTCTTTTACATGTAGCTGTCCAATTTTCCCAGCATCAGTTATTGAAGAGGCTGTCTTTTCTCCACTGTATATTCTTGCCTCCTTTATCAAAAATAGAGGAGGTGTGGATGGTGACCTGTGCTTGCACACAGGCTTCTTGGTGGTGCAGCAGCAGCCTTAGCATCTCATGCCCGTCTCTGGGGTCTGCGCTGATAGCCGCGGCTCGCTCCCGTCTCTGGAGCTCCTTTAAGTGGCACTCTTAATCCCCTCTCCTCGAGCACCAGAAAACAAAGAGGCAAGAAAAAGTCTCTTGTCTCTTCGGCAGGTCCAGACTTTTTCCCGGACTCCCTCCCGGCTAGCTGTGGTGCACTAGCCCCCTTCAGGCTGTGTTCACACAGCCAACCCCAGTCCTCTCCCTGGGATCTGACCTCCGAAGCCCGAGCCTCAGCTCCCATCCCCCGCCCGCCCCGGCGGGTGAGCAGACAAGCCTCTCGGGCTGGTGAGTGCTGGGAGGCACCGATCCTCTGTGCGGGAATCTCTCCGCTTTGCCCTCCGCACCCTGTGGCTGCGCTCTCCTCCGCGGCTCCGAAGCTTCCCCCCTCCGCCACCCGCAGTCTCCACCCGAGAAGGGGCTTCTAGTGTTTGGAAACCTTTCCTCCTTCACGGCTCTCCTCCCGCTGGTGCAGGTCCCGTCCCTATTCTTTTGTCTCTGTTTTTTCTTTTTTCTTTTGTCCTACCCAGGTACATGGGGATTTTCTTGTCTTTTGGGAGGTCTGAGTTCTTCTGCCAGCATTTAGTAGGTGTTCTGTAGGAGTAGTTCCACATGTAGATGTATTTTTGATGTATTTGTGGGGAGGAAGGTGATCTCCACATCTTACTCCTCTGCCATCTTGAAGGTCCCCCCAACATCGATAATTTTTGTGTTCTAAGTATGCTACATGTGTTGTTTAACCCTCACAAAAATCACATGCAGTAGGTACCATTACTATCTCAGTTTTCCAAATAAGGAAACTAAGACATGGAGTTGTTAAATTGCATGTCATGGTTAAACTGCAAGAAACGGAGCAAATATCTGAAGCCAGGCAGTCTGGCTCCACAGTCTGGGCACTGAACTACCACACTGTACTCTTTAAATTATAAAATAGATTTTACAACAGTCCTTACCTGAGTGAGAGATCCTGAGGTCCTCTCAAGTTAGAAACAACAGGACTTCCAAATAAGGAAACCCCTGTTGGTATGTATAGATAATTTGTATTAAATGATATGTTAGATTTCCATAGTTCCCAACAAATGTTTATTGAACAAGTGGAATGATTGGGTTTAGCCAACAGCATGGAGCCAAAAAATATCACAAGAGAAAGGAGGCATTGATTTTACATTACAAGTTCACAACAGACCCTTGAACCACTTCAATATAGGACACATTCTCATGGGAAAGGTGAAACATGTATAGAGAAGAAAGGAAAAAACATAAGATATCATTGACTTTAGGTCAATTTGAGTTTTGGAAGCTGTCAATTCAAAGAGCTGTCCAGTGTGTAGCCAGAATTTAGCATGATTTGTAGTAAGGTTAGATTTGAAATCCTCAGGGTACTTGTATTATGGGAGAATGGTATAATAGACTTTCAATGGGTTGAAACTTTCTCTCCTTGTTGCACCATTAGTTTCTCAATGATGTGCAACTACTTGCCTCGCAGAATAATAAACCAGGAGAATTGGTCCTAGTTAAGAACTCTGAATATTAGATCTTTCATTTTCTTCATTTCTGAGCTTGAGCAGACTTTGGTACCTTTATAAGCAGAAACTACAGTGCATGTTTGAACAGAGAGAGAATCTATCTTTGAAGATTGGAGCTATTGTATGTAGGAAATCACTTTAGTTGAGAAGTTTTAAAGTTCTTTGTCCTTAAAATTCAAGAAACTTCTATCACTTACCTGCAAGTACCAAACACTGTGATAGAGCTGGCACACCATGGAACCTAGAACAAACCCCTCCATATAGAAAACACCCAATAAATGCCAGATATCCTCTGCTTACATCACTGCTCTCTTTCCATCCAGAACTTTTTATAAAACCATAGCTGGCTCTTAGCAAAATGTAAAGAGTTTTCAGTGCATTTTTGTCACTTTCACATATGACATTTGCATCCAAAATTATGCAACCCTATAGCTGCCTAATTGCTACCCAGAGTTCCCTAATGCAGTGCCTGGTATTACCGTTATAAATAGTGACTCCTGCTCTACACATTGTTTCATTTCTCCATAAAACTTTACCTTGCTGGTTATCCATGCCTATGGGGCCTGATATCATCTAACTGGACCACTGGGAAGCAATTTGACAAATTAAGACTTTGAAAAAAATGAATACTTTTTTAAACTGAGAATTTCTGATTATACCCCAATAAAGATGTTAAAAAAATAAAATAAAATAAAATAAAATAAAATGTAACAGTCTTAAGAAAAACAAAAAAAAAAACTGAGGACTTCTGGAGACACAAAGGAATAATTTTTTCTGATAGTGGAACTTAAGATATAATGGGAGAAATTGGGGTGGAATGATAATCAGCAAGATAGCGAAAATAGTTTTCTATTGTCATTCCCCACAGAAAATCAATTTTGACAATAACCCATGGATGAGAGGGTCTTAGTGGGAGTCCCATTGTCCAGTGGAGAGGTTTCAGCACACTGCTAAAGAAAAAACACCTGAGACTGGATGCATTGAAGAGGGTAAGAGGAACAGTTTCATTTTTCTTGTGTCAACCTTACCCCAAGGTGGGGGATAAAGAACATATAATGGAATATTATTCAGCCATAAAAAAGAAGGATATCCTGCCATTTAGGACAACATGGATGAACCTGAAGGACATTATGTTAAGTTAAATAAGCCAGACAGAGAATGACAAATACTGTATGATCTCACTTATATGTGGAATCTAAAAAGTTTTTTAAGTTGAACTCGTAGAACCAGAGAATAGAATGGTGGTTGCCAGGGGCTGGGGGGTGGGAGAAATGGGAAGATGTTTGTTAAAGGGTACAAACTTTCATTTATAAGATGAATAAGGTCTGAGTATCCAATATACATCATGGTTATTATAGTTCATAATAGTGTAATATATACTTGAAATTGGCTAAGAGAGTTGATCTTAAGTGTTCTGACCACACACACAGAAAAGGTAAATATGTTAGGTGATGGATGTGATAATTAACTTGATTGTGGTAATCATTTTGCAATATATACATATTTCAGATCATCGTGTCATATACTTTAAGTATACAGAATTTTATTTTTCAATTATTTCTCAATGATGCTGGGGGAAAATGGGAAACATTGATGAATGAGATATTACAAGGCAAATTTTACCCCATCTGTGTATGATGCCTAACCTTTCGCCTTGAACACTGTTTTTTAGCATAAGTGACTTTTCAATGTGTGTTAACAGTAAGGCATTTACCTTCTTTCAACTTGCATAATAAGTTGTATATCTTGTCTGAGTACTCCTGCCTATTCTGTGCTTTTAGAACTCTAGAAGACCAGGTTTATTTAAGAGCATATGGCTTATGTTATCAAGAGAAAGGAACGTGTATACTTTCCTGTCATATTAGCAAGTTTGTACCAACATTTTTCTCTATAGCAAAATTACAAGATCAGTTTGGTATAGAGAAAGAAACATTGAGCTGGGACACAAGTTACTCCCTCTTGCTAGTTCTTCCTCTATAATGTGAAGGATTTGCATTAGGGAATCTCTAAAGCTTCTTCCTGCTCCAATATTTTAGTAAGTGGCTAAGGATTATACCAATATTTCATTGAACAGATATACTCAAATATATGGTTACATGAAGCTTTGAAAAAGAAGTAGAAATGGGAGATGTTGGGGTTTAAGTTCCTCTACCCAGATGCATTTGTATTTAAATAAGAGAACTTAGAAGACAAGAATGTGTTTAAACTCCAAAGGAATCTATATCTAAGGGTGTAATGTTAAACATTATAACAAATGTGTGTGTGTGTGTGTGTGTGTACATTCTGGAGAAGCTGAGCCCCTCAAATTTGACCACAAAGTAGCTTTTGTCCATTTGCAAAGACAGCTTAATACAAGTCAAGTTCTACAAAATAGACAATGTGCAATTTGGGGTAATTTTTCTACAGAAAATACTGCACATGTAGTCTTTGTTATTTAAATGGTATATATGTGCCTTTGGAGAATAAAATATTTCGGGTAAAAGTTTTATTTTTGCTTTTGAAGATCTCTATATTATTAGCAAACAAAGAGACATGAGAGTATCCACAGATGGACTGTAGGGATAAGGTTCAGAGAACACCTTTTCTTTTGGATTAATTTTTGTTTTAATCTTTGTAATGTGTACCTAGAGACTCATTGGATACATTATAAATTAATAAGCAGAACTGATGGAAAATCATGGTTCTTTCTATAAGGAAAAATGGGGTTTGAGCAAGGAAGAGAATAAATGAACACAAAAGGGGACATTTCTATGAAAGGCTTTTAAAAAAAATCAATAGCAAATATTTTCTTTTTATGTGGTCCTTTTCAAAGCGTTGTTTGCAAAGTGGGAAGAAAATGAAAAACCTCTATAGCCACCTCAGATCAAAGTATCCAAGTACACTATTATCTAAAATGTTACACACAAATATGTTAGCTAGTAGAGAGAAGGACTGTTGAAAACTCTTTCCTTGGTCTCACCTACAAAATCCTTAAAATGGAATTGGTATACTTAAGAAAAGATAATGAGCAGACATGAATTTCCTAGTAATCCCTGTTGTCTATTGTATAACCTTATTTTGGCATCAAGTACACAAGTCAATGGGAGGTCCTTTAATGAGTGAAGGAGTTGAAGAATCCTCTGTGGATAGTTAATTCATGTTGTGGAAAACCCAGAGAATTTTCCCTGTTTCCCTATAAAAAACACTTTCTGTAGATTTGTGAACAGAAAAATCACATCTGCTAAATACAGCCTCTCATTATCCTGGATAAATACTAATTCAATCTCACTTTGGAATTTCTTTTCCTAAGCTCTGCAGATAGCTCCACCACCAAAGTTTCATAACACTATGTGTCATAGCTTGATGGACATTTATATTTTACTCCTCTTAATGAAATGGGGTGCCAGTGTCTAAGATCAAATCCTGGGAGAAACCCTAGTCAAAATAACATTTACAATGCATCTCTTATGGTAGAGGACTTCTGCATATGTCCAATCTAATCTATTTCACATTGATCTCAATCAGTGAAAGGTTTGAAGGATAATGTTTTTCTGACCTTCTCTCATAATTTTAGAGTTACACCCTAATTAGAGTCTGTAACTCTCATCTACAATAATTAATCAGCAAGTCAACACTTGAGCAGGTGCTTTGAACTATATATTCAATGATGAAGATTGATTTTTATTCAGAATCTGCTATAGGCTTTAACCAAATTCCTCCAAACAGTTAGCTTTGGTTTCAGTGGAATTAGTGGCCCTATAGGAGAGTACAGCTAGCCTTCTGTTATGGCAGGTTACTAAAAATCATTAATTACCAGAAAACTTAATCAGACTACAACTAAATTGATGGCTTAGGCTTCACAAATGATTAGACCTTAAATTTGTAATGTCTGACTATTGAGTGAACATCTGTACAACTAGCAGGACAATGTTATTCATCCCTTGTATCTGCTCTTCCCCATATTGACTTAAGGTAGAAGTAGAAACAGAACAGATTATCCATTTATTAGGAAATTCGTATCAGCTAAGTTCTATAACCACTGTTGATAGAGGTTAGACATATAAATTCTTTAGAAGCATCCTACCTAATACCATTACTAAAAGCTAATTAAATTTATTCATTCGTTAAGCATAGATTTAAAAATATAACATCTGCTATGTACTAGGAATGATGTTAGGTATTAGAGCTATGGGATGAACAAGGGAAACAAAAGATGCCTACTGTGTAGTTGTATACAATGCAGCTGGACAAACAGCAAACGTTAGAACAATTACAAATGCTGGGAAATAATAAAAGGTAAGTTAGAGTATAGAGCATGATGCGTAATGATGGAGGACGACTACCTAACCCAGTTTTGGAGGATAAGATATGACTTCCAGGGAATAAGGGTCTAAACAGATCTGAAGAATGTCAAATTTTGATGGAGGAAAATTCATTTATTTGAAGAAATTGACTGGCTACTTCAGTCGATCTAATGATGAGATCTGTAGCCCCACATAGATGTAGTCACAGAAATTATTCAGTCCCCTTGGAGTAGATATTCTAGAGAAACAGTGTGGTTGAATGAAAGAGGATGGAATATGAGACAAACAACTTGGGTTCAAATGCTAGATTCTTTACATGTATTATCTCTAAAGCTCATAAATAGTTTGTAGCATATATATATTTCTATTGCTGTTTTACTATGAGTTTGGGTAAGGTACAAATCATTCTGACCCACTGTCTCTTCTATAAACTGAGAATAATATTAATATTGTTAGTAATGACTTTTAAAAATTTAACTTGCTGCTCAAGTTCTAGGTATTATTATTATTTATGAAGTTTGGGTAATACTAACTAAAGAACCAAGTGATTGTTTTTGTTTGCCTTGAGGTTATAATATATCTTTTAAAAATCCTATGTATTAGAATTATCTCGAGAGGGAAACAAAAATGTCCACTTCTAGGAGAGTAAAAACATTAAATTTAGGGACAGACTAAGGTGATTTAGGTTTAGTTCAAAGGCTAGTGAATGAATATAAACTATCTTTCAAAATCCTTTCCAACATAATGATATTATAATGTTCAATTATCCTTTGAAACTTTCCAACATAATTTATCACCATCATCAAGGAACATATTCCAAATAGTTATTTGCTGATACAGTAATATTGACACTTTCCAGACAATGAGAGTGACAAAATGGCTACAATCTGTTTTTCACAACATGAAACTATGTTGAATGCCAAAACATTAAAATAAAACAAATGGCAGCTTTGGAAAATTGCATTCTAATGTGTCCTTTGAAAAATTATTTGTATCAGGATTGTATACCACCTGGTGGACTAATGCCCCAAATGATGATTGAGTGGTTATCTATCAAAAGATGTGAAAATAACCTGTTACTGGAGAGTATCTGGTGGGAATAAATTGGCAATTTAAATTTGACAATCATAAGTTGGTTCACTGGTTGATAGCATCTACCAGCCAATATACTTGAAATTATATTTTCTGGTCTTTAAAATTACTTCCAGAGTTTTCATGGTGAAGAATGAGTATGAAAAATGACAGTAATTTCTTTGCTCTTGCAACTGAATATCATTTGCTTTTTCATATTTCAGAAAATTGTCAATACTCATGAGCATAAACACATTTGAAAAGTTAAAGTCTATATTCATCTAAGTGTAACCTTCTTTTAATTTTACAATACAGTAATAATGAATTTTCCACATGTAAAGTATAATTTACTGCCATTTACTTTGCATCCTGATAAATGCAACTCTGTTAGTGCAATCATATAAAAATTGTTTGTTTTAAAGGTGAAATCAGTGGTAAGTAGGCTGTGAGAAGATTAAATTTCTACTGAATTTTAGATGGATGTCTTGATTGTTTGATTAGTTCAATAGCTATCTGAAATACACACATCATAATGGGGGTTAGCAGTGTGTGTCCTAAAAATTCCAACTGACGTCTTTGAAGTATAGAGTAATATATGAAGGGGAGGGGAACTAATGTAGCTGCAATAGCCACAGGCTGAGCATGAGGAAGACTGATGTCCAGTTCAGATTACTGTTAATACATGCTTGACCTGACTTTATTCATCAGTTAAACTAGAAATTTAGATTAGATTTCTAATCTTAATTTCTAATAAAAATTCAGTAATTATATTGCTAGAAACTTTTTTTTTGTGATCACCCATGTTTTCCAATGGTGAGGCCTAGAAAATCAAACACATAGTATTTTAAGTCTCTATGAACTGACAGAGCTACCTAAGGGGGAAAACGATAATGTCTTAGATAGGAAAATGACCAATATATGCAGATCTTAAGAGAAACCAAAATTTACAAAGTAGAAAAAACTACAGAACTCAAAATAGAGGGGCACACATGATTTTGTACTTGAAAGATACTATTGGGGGGTGGGTGGAAACAGAGAGAAAGAGGGAGGGGGGGAGGGAGGGAGGGATGGAGAGAGAGAAGGAGAGAAAGAGAGACTTTTGTTATTTTTTAATACATATTTTTAACATCTTTATTGGAGTATAATTGCTTTACAATGTTGTGTTACTTTCTGCTTTATAGCAAAGTGAATCAGGTATACATATACATATATCGCAATATCTCCTCCCTCTAGCGTCTCCCTCTCACCGTCCCTATCCCATCCCTCTAGGTGGTCACAAAGCACCGAGCTGATCTCCCTGTGCTATATGGCTGCTTCCCACTAGCTATCTATTTTACATTTGGTAGGGTATATATGTCCATGCCACTCGGTCACTTCGTCCAAGCTTACACTTCCCCGTCCCCATGTCCTCAAGTCCATTCACTAGGTCTGCGACTTTATTCCTGTCCTGCCCCTAGGTTCTTCAGAACCATTTTTTGTTTTTTCAGATTCCATATATGTGTGGTAGCATACAGTATTTATTTTTCTCTTTCTGACTTACTTCACTCTGTATGACAGACTCTAGGTCCATCCACCACACTACAAATAACTCAATCTCATTTCTTTTTATGGCTCAGTAATATTCCATTGTATATCTCTGACACATCTTCTTTATCTATTCATCTGTCGCTGGACACTTAGGTTGATTCCGTGTCCTGGCTATTGTAAATAGAGCTGCAATGAACATTGTGGTACATAACTCTTTTGATTTACGGTTTTCTCAGGGTATTCCCAGTAGTGGGATTGCTGGGTCATATGGTAGTTCTATTTTTAGATTTTTAAGAAACCTCCATTCTTCAGAGTGGCTGTATCAATTTACATTCCCACCAACAGTGCAAGACTGTTACCTTTTTTCCACACCCTCTCCAGCATTTATTGTTTGTAGATTTTTTGATGATGGCCATTCGGATTGGTGTGATGTGATATCTCACTTTAGTTTTTTTTTTTTGTTTTTTTTTTGTTTTTTTGTTTTTTTTTTTTCAGTACACGGGCCTCTCACTGTTGTGGACTCTCCCGTTGCAGAGCACAGGCTTCGAACATGCAGGCTCAGCGGCCATGGCTGCTCCGTGGCACGTGGGA
This sequence comes from Orcinus orca, assembly GCF_937001465.1. Lineage (NCBI taxonomy): Eukaryota > Metazoa > Chordata > Mammalia > Artiodactyla > Delphinidae > Orcinus > Orcinus orca. Next base: position 99,242,819 of record NC_064580.1, on the reverse strand, counting down.
TCTTCCCGGACTGGGGCATGAACCCGTGTCCCCTGCATCGGCAGGCAGACTCTCAACCACTGCACCACCAGGGAAGCCCCTCTCACTTTAGTTTTGATTTGCATTTCTCTAATGATTAGTGATGTTGAGCATCCTTACATGTGTTGGTTGGCAATCTGTATATCTTCCTTGGAGAAATGTCTATTTAGGTCTTCTGCCCATTTCTGGATTGGGTTGTTTCTTTTTCTGATATTGAGCTGCATGAGCTCCTTGTAAATTTTGGATATTAATCCTTTGTCGGTTGCTTCATTTGCAAATATTTTCTCCTATTCTGAGGGTTGTCTTTTTGTCTTGTTTATGTTTTCTTTTGCTATGCAAAAACTTTTAAGTTTCATTAGGTCCCATTTGTTTATTTTTATTTCCATTTCTCTAGGAAGTGGGTCAAAAAGGATCTTGCTGTGATTTATGTCATAGACTGTTCTGTCTATGTTTCCCTCTAAGAGTTTTATAGTGTCTGTCCTTACATTTAGGTCTTTAATCCATTTGGAGTTTATTTTTGTGTATGGTGTTAGGGAGTGTTCTAATTTCATTCTTTTACATATAGCTGCCCAGTTTTCCCAGCACCACTTATTTAAGAGTCTGTCTTTCCTCAATTGTATATTCTTGCCTCCTTTATCAAAAATAAGGTGACCATATGTACTTGGGTTTATCTCTGGGCTTTCCATACCGTTTCATTGATCTATATTTCTGTTTTTGTGCCAGTACCATACTGTCTTGATTACTGTAGCTTTGTAGGAGAGTCTGAAGTCCAGAAGCCTTATTCCTCCAGTTCCATTTTTCTTTCACAAGATTGTATTGGCTATTCGGGGTCTTTCAGGTTTCCATTACAAGTTGTGAAACTTTTGTTCTATTTGTGTGCAAAATGCCATTGGTAGTTTGACAGGGATTGCATTGAATCTGCAGACTCCTTTGGGTAGTAGACTCATTTTCACAGAGTTGATTCTTCCAATCCAAGAACATGGTATATCTCTCCATCTGTTTGTATCATCTTTAATTTCTTTCACCAGTATCTTATAGTTTTCTGCATACAGGTTTTTTTTGTCTCCTTAGGTAGGTTTATTCCTAGATATTTTATTCTTTTAGTTTCAGTGGTAAATGGGAGTGTTTCCTTAATTTCCTTTCAGATTTTTCATCATTAGTGTATAGGAATGCAAGAGATTTCTGTGCATTAATTTTGTATCCTGCTACTTTACCAAATTCATTGATTAGCTCTAGTAGTTTTCTGGTGGCATCTTTGGCATTATCTATGTAGAGTATCAGGTGATCTGCAAACAGTTACAGCTTTACTTCTTTTCCAATTTGTATTCCTTTTATTTCTTTTTCTTCTCAGATTGCTGTGGCTAAAACTTCCAAAACTATGTAGAATAATAGTGGTGAAAGTGGACAATCTTAGAGGAAATCATTTCAGTTTTTCACCATTGAGAATGATGTTGGCTGTGGGTTTGTCATATATGACCTTTAGTATGTTGAGGTAAGTTCCCTCTATGCCTACTTTCTGGAGGGTTTCTATCATACATCGGTGTTGAATTCTGTCAAAAGCTTTTTCTGCATCTATTGAGATGTTCATGTGGTGTTTCTACTTCAACTTGTTAATATGGTGTATCACATTGATTGATTTGCATATATTGAAGAATCCTTGCATTCCTGGGATAAACCCCACATGATCATGGTGCATGATCCTTGTAATGTGCTGATGGATTCTGCTTGCTGGTAATTTGCTGAGGATTTTTGCATCTATGTGCATCAGTGATATTGGCCTGTAGTTTTCTTTCTTTTTGACATCTTTGTCTGGTTTTGGTATCAGGGTGATGGTGTCCTCATAGAATGAGTTTTGGAGTGTTCCTCCCTCTGCTATATTTTGGAAGAGTTTGAGAAGGATAGGTGTTAGCTCTTCTCTAAATGTTTGATAGAAATTGCCTGTGAAGGGACTTCCCAGGTGGTGCAGTGGTTGAGAGTCCACCTGCCGATGCAGGGGACACTGGTTCGTGCCCCTGTCTGGGAAAATCCCACATGTCGCGGAGCAGCTGGGCCCGTGAGCCATGGCCACTAGGCTTGTGTGTCAGAGCCTGTGCTCCACAATGGGAGAGGCCACAACAGTGAGAGGCCCGCATACCACAAAAAAAAAAAAAAAAAAAAAAAAAGAAATCGCCTGTGAAGCCTTCTGGTCCTGGGCTTCTGTTTGTTGAAAGATTTTTAATCACAGTCTCAATTTCAGTACTTTTGATTGGTCTGTTTATATTTTCTCTTTCTTCCTGGTTCAGTCTCAGAAGGTTGTCCTTTCCTAAGAATTTGTTCATTTCTTCCAGACTGTCCATTATATTGGCATATAGTTGCTTATAGTAATCTCTCATGATCCTTTGTATTTCTGAAGTGTCAGTTGTTACTTCTCCTTTGCATTTCTAGTTCTGTTAATTTGAGTCTTCTCCCTTTTTTTCTTGATGAGTCTGGCTAATGGTTTATCAATTTTGTTTACCTTCTCAAAGAACCAGCTTTTCATTTTATTGATATTTGCTATCGTTTCCTTCATTTATTTTTGATCTGATCTTTATGATTTCTTTCCTTCTGCTAACTTTGGGTGTTTTTTGTTCTTCTTTCTCTAATTGCTTTAGATGTAAGGTTACACTGTTTATTTGAGATGCTTCTTATTTCTTGAGGTAGGATTGTACTGCTATATACTTCCCTCTTAGAACTGCTTTTGCTGCATCCCATAGGTTTTGGGTTGCCGTGTTTTCTTTGTCATTTGTTTTTAGGTATGTTTTGATTTCCTCTTTTATATCTTCAGTGATCACTTTTTTATTTACCAGCGTATTTTTTAGTCTCCATGTGTTTGTATTTTTTACAGATTTTCCTGTAATTGATATCTAGTCTCATAGCATTGTGGTCAGAAAAGATACTTGATACGATTTCAATTTTCTTAAATTTCCCAAGGCTTGATTTGTGACCCAAGATATGATCTATCCTGGAGAATGTTCCATGAGCACTTGAGCAGAAAGTGTATTCTGGTTTTTTTGGATGGACTGTTCTATAAATATCAATTAAGACCATCTTGCTTAATGCGCCATTTAAAGCTTGTGTTTCCTATTTTATTTTCATTGTGGATGATCTGTCCATTGGTGAAAGTGAGGTGTTAAAATCCCCTACTATGATTGTGTTACCGTCAATTTCCCCTTTAATGGCTGTTAGCATTTGCCTTACGTATTGAGGTGCTCGTATGTTGGGTGCATAACGATTTACAGTTGTTATATCGTCTTTTTGGATTGATCCCTTGATCATTATGTAGTGTCCTTCTTTGTCTCTTGTAATAGTCTTTGTTTTCAAGTCTATTTTGTCTGATGTGAGAATTGCTACTCCAGCTTTCTCTTGATTTCCATTTGCATGGAATATCTTTTTCCATCTCCTCCCTTTCAGTCTGTATGTGTCCCTAGGTCTGAAGTGGGTCTCTTGTAGACAGCATATATATGGGTCTTGTTTTTGTATCCATTCAGCCAGTCTATGTCTTTTGGTTGGAGCATTTAATCCATTTACCTTTAAGGTAATTATCGATATGTATGTTCCTATTCCCATTTTGTGAATTGTTTTGGGTTTGTTATTATAGGTCTTTTCCTTCTCTTATATTTCCTGCCTAGAGAAGTTGCTGGTGGTCCTGAATTCTCTTAGCTTTTGCTTTTCTGTAAAGGTTTTAATTTCTCCTTTAAATCTGAATGAGATCTTTGCTTGGTAGAGGAATCTTGGTTGTAGGTTTTTCCCTTTCATCACTTTAAATATGTCCTGCTACTCCCTTCTGGGTTGCAGAGTTTCTGCTGAAAGATCAGCTGTTAACCTTAAGGGGATTCTCTTGTATGTTATTTGTTGTTTTTCCCTTGCTGCTTTTAATATTTTTCCTTTGTATTTAAGTTTTGATAGTCTGAGTAATATGTGTCTTGGCATGTTTCTTTTTGGGTTTATCCTGTATGGGACTCTCTGTGCTTTCTGGACTTGATTGACTATTTCCTTTCCCATGTTAGGGAAGTTTTCAACTATAATGTCTTCAAATATTTTCTCAGTCCCTTTCTTTTTCTCTTCTTCTTCTGGGACCCCTACAATTCGAATGTTGGTGCATTTAATATTGTCCCAGAGGTCTCTGAGACTGTCCTCAATTCTTTTCATTCAGTTTTCTTTATTGTGCTCTGTGGTAGTTATTGCCACTATTTTATCTTCCAAGTCACTTATGCGTTCTTCCACTTCTATTATTCTGCTATTGATTCCTTCTAGAGAATTTTTAATTTCATTTATTGTGTTGTTCATCATTGTTTGTTTGCATTTTTTGCTTCTAGGTCCTTGTTAAATGTTTCTTTTATTTTCTCCATTCTATTTCCAAGATTTTGGATCACCTTTCCTATCATTTCTCTGAACTCTTTTTCAGGTAGAATGCCTGTTTCCTTTTCATTTGTTTGGTCTGGTGGGTTTTTGCCTTGCTCCTTCATCTGCTGTGTGTTTCTCTATTTTCACATTTTGCTTAACTTACTGTGTTTGGGGTCTGCTTTTTGCAGGCTGCAGGTTCATAGTTCCCTTTGTTTTTGGTGTCTGCCCCCAGTGGGTAAGGTTGGTTCAGTGGGTTGTGTAGGCTTCCTGGTGGAGGGGACTGGTACCTGTGTTCTGGTCGATGAGGCTGGATCTTGTCTTTCTGGTGGGAAGGCCACGTCAGGTGGTGAATTTTGTGGTGCCTGTGACCTTACTATGATTTTAGGCAGCCTCTCTGCTAGTGGGTGGGGTTGTGTTCCTGTCTTGCTAGTTGTTCGGCATAGGGTGTCCAGCACTCCTGCTTGCTGGTTGTTGAGAGGAGCTGGGTCTTAGCATTGAGATGGAGATCTCTGGGAGAGCTTTCACTGTTTGATATTGCATGGAGCTGGGAGGTCTCTGGTGGACCAATATCCTGTACTCAGCTCTCTCACCTCAGAGGCACAAGCCTGACACCCGGCCAGAGAACCAAGACCCTGTCAGCCACATGGCTCAGAAGAAAAGGGAGAATGAAAGAAAGAAAAATAAAACAAAATAAAGTGATTAAAATTAAAAAAAAAAAGTATTAAAATTTAAAAAATGAAAAATAAAAAAATGAGAGCAAGAAGAGATCAATCAAACCAAAAAAGAAATCCAACAGTGATAACAAGCACTAAAAACTATAGTAAAAAACCAACCAAACAAAAAATGGATAGACAGAACCATAGGACAAATGGTAAAACACAGCTATACAGACAAAATCACATGAAGAAGCATACACATACACCCTCACAAAAAGAGAAAAAGAAAAAAATATATATTTCTATATATAAAAAAAGGAAGAGAGCAACCAAATCTACCAATGATAATAAGCTCTAAATATTAAACTACAATAAACATAAAACTAGAAAAAAATTAGGTGCAGAAAGCAAACCCCAAGTCTACAGTTGTTCCAAAATCCACTGCCTCAATTTTCAGATGATTCATTGTCTATTCAGGTATTCCACAGATGCAGGGTACATCATGTTGATTGTGGAAATTTATCTGCTGCTCCTGAGGCTTTTGGGAAGTCTGAGGTCTTCTGCCAGGTTTCAGTAGGTGTTCTTTAGGAGTTGTTCCACATGTGATGTATTTCTGATATATTTGTGGGGGAGGTGATTTCCATGTCTTACTCCTCTGCCATCTTGAAATTCTCTATTTCTATTTGCCAAACTTTGCAAGCACTATTTCATTCAAAAGTCACAGCAATTTGAGAAATCCTAACAAGTCAATTGCATTCTTCCCAACAGTTGCTGATGCAGGTGTCTTGAATGTGACCAACTCTTGATCCCAAGGGCAAGAAGCATGCCTTTGGGTCGAACACAGAACACAAACACATGCAGAAATCATGCAAACCCAATGTAGCAAGTGAAAATGACAAAAACGTCCAGCTGATTGGAAGGCAGTCTGATGACATAAAATCCTCCTGGCCTTCAACCAAGTCTGTCGAGAGAGAGATTTTGAGTGTAGTTGTGTTTTCCTGTTTCATATGATGGCAATCACTTCCAGTTTGGAAAGTAATCTAGATCTTACTCCTAGTTAAATTAGACATCAGGCAAGTAAATGGTTCTTCATCTTTTTTTTTTTTTGTAGTATAAAAGGTGAACCTCAAACTCTACAGGTTGTATAAATATTGCACATTCCAACAGATAAGATTCATACTCAAAAACTTATTTTACATTATATTTTAACCTCTGTTTCAGTCCTCCTTGCATAAGTACATAATAAAGGTCTGATGGTGAAGGATACTCTCTTGTCCTATGAACTCAAAATAAACCAACCAAATCTCAGTTTTACTCACTTGGAGGAGAATCTACTGGGAGTATAATCTAATATGAACAGGTCATTGAAACTCAGGGAAAAGTAAATTGAAGTCAAGATCCATATGGGGGAAAGGAGCAGATAAGGCATAATCTTAGTGTGTGAGTCCATTCAGGCCACTATTAAAAAATAAGACAACAACAAAAAAAAACCACCACAGACTGGGTAGCTTATAAACAACAGAAATCAATTCCTCACAGTTCTGGATGCTAGAAGTCCCAGATCAGAGTACCAGCATAGTTGGGTGAGGGCTCTCTTCCTGGTTGCAGATTTCTCCTTATATCCTCACATGGCAGAAGGGGCTAGGGAGCTTAATTGGATCTTTTATAATATTACTAATTCCATTCATGAGGGTTCTGCTCTCATAATCACCACACAAAGGACCCACCTACTAATGCCATCACCTTTGAGGGTTAGGATTTCAAACATATGAATTTGGGGGGGGACACAAATATTCAGACAATAGCACTGAAAAAAAGCCACATTATTATAACACTTCATGAAAACAACAAAGAAGGAATCTTAGAGTTGAGAAACTAGGAAAGTGTCTATCTTCCCCTTCTAAGAGTACAGGAAAAACATCTCACTTAAACAGGAGAAATATACGATGGCAGCAGACTTCTCTTTGGGAAAAGGCAAGGTAGAAGGTTATAGAGCATCATGCTTAAAGTACTAAAATATTTTTTAAAAGCACTAACAAACTGGAATTTATAACCAGTGAAAATATTTCAAAAATTATAATGAAAAATTTTTGTCATACATACAAAAGTTGAAAGATTTCATCACCAGCAGACCTAAATCATAGGAAACAATAAAAAAGGTCTTTCAGGCAAAAGGAAACTAAAACCAGATAGAAATCTGACTCTGTATATAGAAGTAATGAAAAACATGGAAATGATGAATATGTGAGTATATATATAAAGTGTTTTGCTTTAAATATCTAATTGATTATTTTAAGCAAAATAATAACAATGTATTATGGGAGTTACAAGAAATGAAGATGTAAAATGTTTGACAACAATTGCTCAGAAGCCACAAGGAGAAAATGGAATCTACTATTGTACGGTTCTTATACTATATATGAAGTAATAATATACAACTGGAAGATCAGAATAAGTTAAAGAAGTACACTGTAAACTCAAAAACAACCACAAAATACCAATAAAACATATAATTGGAAACCCTTATGGTCTACCACTTTTGCCTCACACCATAAACAAAAATTTATTCAAATTGCATCATAGATCTAAATGTAAGACATCTTAAAATATAAAAACAAAAACTCTCACAGAATTTAAAAGATCCACAAACTGAACATTTTCAAAATTAGAAAAAAAACCTTTACTCGTCAAAAGAAACAGAAAAAAATTTAGAGTAGGAGAAATATTTGCAAAACTTATATCTGACAAAGGACATGTATCTGCAATATTGATATATAAAGAACTTCTTCAACTCAGTTATAAAAAGACAAACAATTTAATTAAAAAGAGAAGAAAGATTTTAACAGATACTTAATCAGAGAAGATATACAGATGGCAAATAAACTCATGAAAAGGTATTTAATGTTTTTAGTCATTTAGGAAATACAAATTAAAACCATAAGGAGGGAACATTATACTCAAACTTGAGGGGCTTATCTTTAAAAGCTTCACTATAATAAGAGTCAGCAAGAATATGGGGCAACTAGAAAACTCTTACAATGCTGATAGGAATGTAAAATGCTAGAAACGCTAGAAAATAATTTGGTAGTTTCTTAAAATTTTGAATATACAACTACCATAAATCTTAGCTATTTCACTCCTAGATATTTACCCAAGATAGATGAAATGCTGGACAAAGACAGAATTTTACTTTGATATGAATGACTGGAAAAACAAGTATAAAAAAAGTAATAATCAACTTAAAATAGTTTGTATTTCTGAGTTTATGACATGTGTAAAAGTGAAATTAGCAGAATAATAGCACAATGATTTGGAGAGTATTAAATGTTGTTATAATCTACATTTCTTGCATTATAAGCAAAATGGCATAATAAGCATTTAATGGATACTGAAGTAAGTTGAAGATGCATACTTTAATCAATAAAGCCATCATAAAAAAAAGCACTTGTAGCTAAAACAAACAATGAAAGAGTGAAAGTTGAATTTAAGAAGGCCTAAATAAATGAAAAGATATATTTTCATGGATAGGAGAAATTAATATTTTAAAGATATTATCCTCCATATTTTTAACAGTAGAATCAACATACTCCCCTCAAAATTCCTGTAGGCTTCTTCTTTGTAAAAATTCACAACTTGATTCTAAAGTTTATTTAGAAATGAAAATGATTTGAAATAGTCAGAAAAAAATATTGTATAAGAAGTACACATTTTGATGACTAAGCACTATCTGATTTCAAGATATCTATAAAGCTACAATAATTAGGACATTGTGGGATTGGAGCAAATGAACAGAAAAGAATGTCAGAAATAAATTCATACATATCATCTGATTTTCAATTAAGTTGCCAATTCAATGAAATGGAGAAAGAAAATGTTTTGCAACAAATTGTACTGCAATAGGATATCCACATGGAAGAGAAAGGAACTCTACCTTCTACTAAATACCAAAATTATTTTATGTCTAATATTAAACATCTAAATGTAAAGATCTAATATTTTAATCCTTCTAGCATAGAACATAAGAAAAGAAACTTTCCAATAGAAGATATGAGAATGGAAGTTAAAAGGTTCTCAAGCACCTTTATTAATTAAGGAAATGTAAATTAAAATACAGTGAGATACCACTACTTACTAGAATTTCAAAAGTCAAAAAGACTAAACAAGGAAAGGATGTTCACTCTCACTACTTTTATTTAACATAGTATTGAAAGTCCTTGCCATAGCAATAAGGTAATAAAAGACATACAGTGAGAAAGGGCAAAATAAATCCATCCTTATTTACAGATGACACAATTATCTATGAAAAAAATCCCATGGAAATTACAAAAAATTCCTAGAACTAATGAGTTCAGTAAAGTTGCAGGATACAAGATCAATACATAGACATTTACCTTATTTCTATATTCTAGCAATGAACATGTAAAAACTGAAATTGAAAGCACAATACCATTTACAATTGAGCCAAAAAATTAAATACTTTGGTGTAAAGTTAGCACAATTATGAGAACTGTATGCTATAAATAACAAAATACTGATAAAATGAAATTAAAGAAGATTTAAATAAATGGAGATAACATAGTACATTTCTGGATTGGAACACTCAACATAGTAAAGATGCCAATTTTCCCCAAATTGATATATAGATTTAATGCAAATTTTATCCAAATTCTATCAAGATTTCAAGGTAGATATGGACAAGCTTAACCTAAAATTTATATGGAATCGGATGAATGGATAAAGAAGATGTGGCACATATATACAATGGAATATTACTCAGCCATAAAAAGAAACAAAATTGAGCTATTTGTAATGAGGTGGATAGACCTAGAGTCTGTCATACACAGTGAAGTAAGTCAGAAAGAAAAAGACAAATACCATATGCTAACACATATATATGGAATTTAAGAAAAAAAAATGTCATGAAGAACCTAGGGGTAAGGCAGGAATAAAGACGCAGACCTCCTAGAGAACGGACTTGAAGTTATGGGGAGGGGGAAGGGTGAGCTGTGACAGGGCGAGAGAGAGTCATGGACATATACACACTAACAAACGTAGTAAGGTAGATAGCTAGTGGGAAGCAGCCGCATGGCACAGGGATATTGGCTCGGTGCTTTGTGACAGCCTGGAGGGGTGGGATAGGGAGGGTGGGAGGGAGGGAGACGCAAGAGGGAAGACATATGGGAATGTATGTTTATGTATGACTGATTCACTTTGTTATAAAGCAGAAACTAACACACCATTGTAAAGCAATTATACCCCAATAAAGATGTTAAAAAAATAAATAAATAAATAAAATTTATATGGAGCATTTATAAGAAAAATACAGTGGGATGAATCACTCTACCTGATGTCAAAACTTACCATATAGATATAGAAACAGGGGAGTGTGTTATTGGCTGAGGGATGGATACACAGATCAATGCAACAGGAAAGAGAGCCCAGAAATAGATGCACACAAATACCCCCAGCTGATTTTTTACAAAGTTGCAAAAACTATTCATTGGAGGATAGTCTTCTTAACAAATGCTGCTAGAGCAATTTAGAAATCCACAGACAAAAAATGACCTTAACATGAAGCTCTCACACTATACACAAATTATTTCAAAATTGATTATGAATTTAAATGTAAAGTGTGAAACTCTAAAACATTTGGAAGAATTTTTAGAAAAAGATCTTTGGAAGCTAAAGCTGGATGATGAGTTCTTAGACATGACACAAAAAGGGTAGTCTAAAAAAGGGACACAAGATAAACTGGACTTTATCAAAATTAAAAACTTTTGCTCTGAAAAAGATTTTGTTAAGAGGATAAAAAGACAAGCTACAGATTTGGGGAAAATATTTGCAAACCTATATATTTGCAAATCTATATATGTGGTTACATATGTTAAATCTAACATATGTAAAGGACTCTCAAAACTCAGCAATAAAACAACCAGAAAGATCCAATAAGATAATGTGCAAATGATGTGGAAACACATTTAACTGAAGAGTACGTATGGATGGCAAATAAGCATATGAAAAGATGTTCGACATCGCCTATTAGAATAGATAAAGTTAAAAAAAAAAGATAATACCGAATGCTGGCAAGGATGTAGAGAAACAATTGTGCATAAATTTCTGGTGGGAATGTAAAACGGTAAAGCCAATCAGAAAAATAGTTTGGTAGTTTCTTATAAAAGTAAATACACAGTCACTATACAAATTAGTAATTGCACTCTTGGGCATTTATTCCTGGGAAATGAAAGTTAAACTCACATTCACTCAGACATCTATATATGAAATTTCATAACATGTCTATTTATGACACAAAAACTGGAACCAGCCCAGATGTCCTTCAACAGTTGAATGGTACAGGGGAGGTATATGGTTTCTAGGCTAGGCCTGAGAATTAAATTGATATAAAACAGATTAATAGGAGAAAAACATACAAATTAATGTAAGTTTATGTGACACAGGAGCCTTCAAAAGGAATGAAGACCCAAATAAATGGTGAAAACTATGTGCTTTTATATTGAGTTGAACAAAGAAAGGCAATTGTGGAAAAGTAACTAAACTATGTGGAGAGGGTAAAGGTAGATAAGAATTATTTTAACAAGGTCTGGTTGTACAGAATTTTCTTGGCTTTATCACCTGTCAAAGAGTGCTTCATTTTTCTTGGTATAGGGAGGGCATCTTTCACACAGGATTTTTTTTTTTATCTCCTTTTTTCAGGAAGAAAAGGGGAGATTAGAGTGCTCTTCTTGCATCTGCTGTTTTTCAAGTGCTTTAACTCAAAATAATCCTTATGCCAAACTGGCATATTTCAGGGTAGAATATTCTGCTACCCTTCAATGGTTAAAAAAACTGCCATATCTATATTATGGAATACTACTCATCAATAAAACAAAATGAACTATTGACACGTGCAACAACTTAAATGCATCTCAAGGGCATTATGCTTCGTGAAAAAGCCAATCTCAAAAGGTTATTGTTTATATATTTTAAATGGCAAAGCTATAGAGATTGAAAGCAGATTAGTGGTTGCTAAAGCACAATGCTGGGGTAGGTAGAAGGGTGCTACTAATAAAGTGTAGCACAGGGAAGTTCCTCTGTGGTTATGGAACAGTTTTGCATCTTGATTGTGGTTGTCATTACACACGGGATATTAACTGCATAGAACTTTATCTACACATGCATGCACACACACAGTTCAAGTGAGTGCATGTAAAGCTGATGAAACTGAATAAGGTCCGTAGTCTACTTAACAGTATTGTTCCAATGTTAATTTACAATTTTGATATTATACTACATTATGTAAGATATCACCATTTGAGGAAGCTGGGTGAAAGGTTCATAGCATTAGATTTACTCTTTTTGCAACTTCTTGTGAGCTTATAATTATTTCAAAATGAAAAGTTAAAGAAAAATGACTAAGAAAAACAATTATCAGTAAGGATGTAGAATTTCCTTATCAGTACGGAACTCTCAAACCTTGCTAGTCATATTAAGAACATCACAAACACTTTGGGATAAAATATTGGCAATTTCTAAAAAAGTTAAATAATTAACTACCTTTGCCTCAATAATTCTATTTCAAGAGAAATGAAAACACACACACACACACACACACACACATATATATATATATATATAGAAGATTTCTACAATGACATTCAGAGTAGCCTTGTTCTTAATAGCCCCAAAATAGAAACAATCCAACTGTCTATCAACAGGAGAATGGGTAACCAAACTGTGAAGTATTCACACATCAGAATACTATTCAGCAATAAAAAGGAATTAACTACTGATACACACAACGACATGGATTAATCTTCAAAATATGTTAAGCGTAAAAATCCAGACACAATGGAACACAAACTGTATGATTCCATTTATATGAAATCTGAAGGCAAGCAAAACCAATCTTTGGTGAAAAAAATTCAGAGCAACGGTTGCCCATGGGTAGGGAATTTTAATTTTAAAGGGGCACAAGGGAACTTTCAAGGAAATGGAAATGTTCTTTATCTTGTTTTGGTTGATGGTTACATGAATGAATGTTATCAAAACTCAATGAATGGGCTTCCCTGGTGGTGCAGTGGTTGAGAGTCCGCCTGCCGATGCAGGGAACACGGGTTCGTGCCCCGGTCCAGGAAGATCCCACATGCCGCAGAGCGGCTGGGCCCGTGAGCCATGGCCGCTGAGCTTGCACGTCTGGAGCCTGTGCTCCGCAACGGGAGAGGCCACAACAGTGAGAGGCCCGCGTACCGCAAAAAAACAAAAAACAAAAAACCTCAATGAACTGTGTAATTAGGATCTATGCATGTTAATGTATCAAGCATAAGCCATAGTAAAGGAAAAGGAAAACGTGTTGGTTCAAAGTAATGGTAGTAACACTGCAAATGCTTTTTATTTTAAAATCAGGTGGAAAAAAGTCAGGAAAAACGTTTTGTCTAGTATGTTTATAGATACAGTAGAAACAAGTGAAGAAAACATACCTAAAATAACTGAAAGGACATATGTCAAAATATTAACAAAGGGTTGGACCATAGGTATCTTTTTCCTTTCCCTCTGCTTAGCCACCATTTGTCAGATCATGTGTTCTGATTTTTTCTTAACTAGTTTATTGAATGACCAAGACTCACTCAATAGGTTGTAATCAGAAATCAACTTTATCATATTTTCTATTGTCCTTTAAAACCTGATCTGGGATTATTTCTTTTTTTCCACTCCTGGTTGGACCCTCACACATGTCCCAGAGGTTTTTTGTTCCTCTTGGATCATAAGCAAATATTCCCTTTGTTTTAACATTAAGGGTATAATCCATATAATAGTTACATTATTTTAGTTCAGTCCAATGTAATAGTTAAAACTCTAAGTTCTAATTTAAAGTTTTTCCCTTCTCCCAGGTAGGGCCTGACCCAAACTAGAAACCTGGAACAGGGGTAGATGGGCATAGTACATGACTACTCTATTTTCTAATTCACCTCTTCCTTGCTCACTATCCAAGATTTCTGTTCCCTACAAAGTTTTTAGTGAGGAAGAAACATAAAGTGCAGAAAAATGTTAAACTAGCACTGTGGTCCTCTGAATATAGAGATGTAATATCATTGTTTTTTTCACTTGTGGGGTTCGTTTTGGAGTTCCATAAAAGAGACCTCTCAATGTAGATCTTCTAATGAGAAAATGCCTCTTTTTAAAATTGATTTCTTAAAATCTTCCTTTATCTGATGAGCTTTGGGTTTCATTGCAATATTGGAGTTAGATCATCCCACCATTGTCCCTTCTAAGATTCACCAGACTGATTTTCTTTAAATAGATCCATAGTTACTTCTTAAAAACATGTACCTTTGCCCCTTTTCAGAGGAAGTTCAGACTGCTGTAAATGGAGCCCTGTTTAATTTACAGCCTTGGACCAATGGTACTAGTTAGTCTCTCACCTTTAGCTTTTTCAGGCAAGTAACAGTCTCATGTCTCACAAACTTCATAAACACTTTCAAACTCTCCCAGTGGTACACTGAAGCCTCTCTCTAACTTGCTTAAGACTTAAGAGTCTTCCTCTGCCCCATGCTAGAGCATGCACAGGACAATGCAATTCTCTCCAAAGATAATTTCCCTATCCATTTCCGTATTAAGTCTTAAATATTCTCCAAGTAGATGAAAATATAATGTTGAATGATCCTGTTTCATAATCCCGTAGCATTTGTTGAATACGAGGTCTAGTTCTAGAACCACCACATCTAGTCAAGAAAGTTGTCCTGCACAAAAAGACACCTAGCAGAGGTGTTGTTCAGCTTACCAAGCCTTGTGCTAACCCCCCAGGATGGGTTCCTCTGTGCTCCCACAGCACAGTATGCACCCCTCTTATCATGACACTACAACAGTATCATTTCTGGTTTTACTTATTTCTCTTCCTCACTAGATAGTAAAGTCTGTCTTTCCTCTGTGTATTTATAGGTCCTGAAAATGCTTGGCACATTATTAGATGACCAATAAATACTTGCCAAATAAATGAATAAACATATTTTTGCCATGTAATCTAATGAGAAAGTAGACTATAGTGCCCTGTTGCAATATTTCACCTGTTTTTGTGTTACTGCTTTATTTTTTGACTTCTCTTGTGCACTGACAACATAGCAAGGACTTCCAAGATGGGAATCTAAAACATGGCCTCAGAGAAGGCATACAAATTAATTTAGCTCGTTTTGTTATAAAAAGCAGAACAAATATAAATTTCAATTTGGTCACAATCATTGCATTAAGGGAATCTTTAAAATGATTTCCACAGAGTCAATTAAAAATGTCTCTTGTTATCTAGGTTCTTAATTGGTTTACACTGTTTTCTCAGTTAGTGAGAAACTTCAAGAGAGACCCAGCAGACAAATACTGAATAAATTATCATATGTTAAGCAAAACTGTGTAAATGTCCTGAAGTGAATAAGCTGATGGTAAAGACAGTTAAAAAGGAACATGGACTTTTCAATGGAATCTTTTAAGAAGAGCTCAGAGACCCTTTCCAGTTTTTATGATTTGCTGAGCACAGATGGCTGCATAAAAGGCCTAGCACTAACAAAAACTAGATTATTTCCTTCTTAGTATGTAAGTTCCACATAATTAAAATTTAACAGATTTGTTGTGAAACATGTGGAGATTACAAAATGGTCTTGCTATATAATTTTTACATTCTAATTATCCTATAAAAAGAGCATAATAATAAATATAATGTTTAGGAATATTATTCTCTTCCACCTGGAAATGATAGATATTATTATTAGCACTTTAAATTTTCTTTCCATTTTGATAAGTACATTGCAATGAGAGTTTGATTACATCTGAGTAGTGTTAACAATTTTGCCTTAACAGAGGGCAGTAAAATATTCACACATCACCACACCATAATAATAAAATAATGTTACATATCATTTTAACAAACTGAAAAAAAGCCTGGATAAATATATTTTCACAGGCACACTACTGTCTTTTCACATATTATCAAAAAAGAGTAGTTGAGGAATTTCTGGGTTCCCACAGGGTAAATTCAGCTACCAAAATCTGAATCTTTATATTACCATCAGAAAATCATGTATGATTATCTGTATCAAGAGGAATAAACTAAGTTCTCAATACCCCCTGTCTACAGCTTAGTTAAGATTTAGAGACTAGTACAATTTTTAAAATACTTGTAAGTGTGAACTAAGCATTCCAAACCAGTCAAACATGTTCAGAGCCCAAACCCGAGTAGAATAGCAGATAGACCATATGGAAAACAGGAGAAAGGAGCCAGGAACAAAGAGAGCAGAGGTAGAACCAGAAAAGTATCACTTCTGGAAAAAGAAGATTCCTTTATGAGAGAGAAAATGATTAGAAAAATCTGAAAACTGGATAGTTGTGAATTTCAAGAAATGGTCATGGAAGTGTGCAGAGCCAGAAGTAGCAGTCTTGAGAAGACACCACGTCTGCAAGAAAAAAGATGGAACTTGGAAGAGGGATGCATACTTTGGATGCTTTGTAGAGAGAGGAAAAAATGAAACAGAGAGAGGAAGGGAGAAAATGGACAGATGAGGGTAATTTAAGGGTCCTAGAGAAACAAAAGTAAATGAAAAAATCAAGCTCTACTACCTGCATAAAAATATGCCATTGATTTTTTTAAAAGCACTTCATTTAAAATTAGAAACCTAATGTATAAACAAAATGCCTTAAATACATCAAATATTACTGGTCCTGAAGAAGTAAGATATTAAAAACAGAAAACACAAATATATTAGTAGGAAACTATTTTATAAAGAAGAAAGTGATAATCAAATTATTCCAGCTAATAAAAATTATCTGGAAACATAAACAAAAACAAGATAAAACATGAAGAACTAAAAAACTATAATGAGTACTCTAATGTGAATTTAACATTCAGAAAAAGTAAATTTCAGATATGAAATAAAACCTCTAGTCAGAAATTCAAAACCTCAGGTGCAAACAAACATACAAACAAACAGAAATGAGAGGTGATCCAACTCAGGAATGAAGAAAAAAGAATAAGAAATAAAGATCATCATACAAAGTGCCCAAGGGAGAATGGATTCAAATAAATATCCAATAAGAGAAAAAGAAGAAATAAAAATGACCAGGTACCTGATAATGATCAAGTAACAACTTCTCCAAGAAAAACTGTAAACTCTGTACACAAATCAGTCACAGGGGAGTGAACAAAAGCAGAAAGATTTTTCTAGAGGGTCCGTGAACTGAGAAAGGCAGATGTACAGTGTGAGTACCCTGTTTTTACTATTTGTAGCATGAGAGGTGGTATAGTTGGTGCTTTATAGGGAAAACTCAAGGCTTTCTGACCTTGGAAACAAGAAGATTGAGTCTGGAGCAACCATAACATTGGAAAGAGAGATCAGGGAACCAAGAAAGCAAACATCCAGAGAGTAGATCTTTATGTCTCCTAATAACTCTGGCTGATGCTCCAGCCACACATGTGCAGAGTATACTCAAACTAATAAGAACTAATATTAAGAACTATTATATGAACTAATATATAAACTCATTTGCTATATAAGAAACAGAGTTTTCAGCTTGGACCCAGTGATCTTAATTGCCTACTAAAACAAAACACTCATCAGAGAAAAATAAAAGAACACAGAGTCTTCAGAATTTAGCTTTCATAATATCTTGGATACAATTCAAAATAATATGAAATTAGGGGGACTAGGAAAATGTGATTCCTTTTCAAGAGAAGAAGATAATCAACTAGCATAACCCCCAAGATCTACCAATGATGAAATTAATAAACAAATATTTCAAAGCAGCCGTTATAATTATCCTCAACAGTGCAAAGCTGCACACTCACAAATAGCAAAAAGATAGTAAATCTTATCAAATCAATAGAAATGTTTTAAAAATGGAAATTGTAGAGTTAAAAATAATATTAGAGATTTAAAATCATATTCTCTGGATTGACTTAATAGCACAATGGCACTGACAAAAGAGTCTGTGAACTCGAAGATACATTGATAGAAATTATATAATCTGAAGAACAAGTGGAAAGGACTTTTTTTGGGGGGGGCATGCGGATTGTGGGATCTTAATTCTCTGACCAGCGATTGAACCTGGGACCTCTGCAGTGAGAGCACAGAGTCCTAACTACTGGACCACCAGGGAATTCCCAGAAAGGATTTTAAGAAATGAACACAAGAGAATGGAAAGACAAATCACACTGGGAAGAGATATTTGCAAAAGATGTATCTGATAAAGGACTATTATAAAAAATATACAAAGAAGTCTTACAACTCAACAATAAAAAATAAACAAGCCTATAAAGAAGACATACAGATGGCCAACAGGCACATGAAAAGATGCTCAACATCGCTAATTATTAGAGAAATGCAAATCAAAACTACAATGAGGTATCACCTCACACCAGTCAGAATGGCCCTCATCAAAAAGTCTAAAAATAATAAATGCTAGAGAGGGTGTGGAGAAAAGAGGGAACCCTCTTACATTGTTAGTGGGAATGTAAATTCGTACAGCCACTGTGGAAAACAATATGGAGGTTCCTTAAAATACTAAAAATAGAGTTACCATATGATCCAGCAATCACACTCCTGGGCATATATCTGGAGAAGGCTCTAATTCAAAAAGATACATGTACCCCGATGTTCATACCAACACTGTTTACAGTAGCCAAGACATGGGAGCTACCTAAATGTCCATTGACAGAGGAATGGATAAAGAAGATGTGGTGTATATATATATATATATATATACATACACATACATAAACACACACACAATGGAATACGAATCAGCCATAAAAAAGAATGAATAATGCCATTTGCAGCAACATGGATGGACTTAGAGATTATCATATTAAGTGAAGTAAGTTAGACAAAGAAAGACAAATATCATATGATATCACATGTGGAATCTAAGAAAATGATACAAATGAACTTATTTACAAATAAGCGTGTGTGTGTGTATATATATATACATATATATATATTCAGCTGTACACCTGAAACATTGTAAATCAACTAAACTTCCATTTAAAAAGTGAAAAAAAATAAAACAACCCAAATAAAAAATGGGTCAAAGACCTTAACAGACACCTCACCAAAGATATACAGATGGCAAGTGAGCATATGAAAAGATGCTCCACATCATATGTCATGAGGGAAATGCAAATTTATACACAATGAAATACCACTAATACACACCAATTAGAAAGGTCAAAACCTGCACAAAGATGTTTATAGCAGCTTTATTCATAATAGCCCAAACTTAGAAGCAATCACAATGTCCTTCAGTAGGTGAATGGCACATCCAGAGTATGGAATATTATTCAGCACTAAAAAGAAAAGAGCTATTAGGCCATGAAAAGATGTGGAATAAACTTACATGCATATTACTAAGTGAAACAAGCCATCTGAAAAGGTTGTATGCTGTATGATTACAACTATAAGACATTCTGGAAAAGGGAAAACCATAGAGAAAGTAAAAAAATCAGTGGTTGCCAGGGTTAGGGGGGAAGGAGGGATGAATAGGCAGAGCATAGGACTTTTAGGGCAGTGACACTATTCTGTATGATACTAAATTGGTGTATACATGTCATTTTCCAAACCCCCTTGGTGCTGGAATGTATAGCACCAAGAGTGAACCCTAATATAAACTGTTTTTATCTAGTTCCTTTTTAAAATTAAAATAAACTGTGTACATCTATTATTTTCCCTAATTCAGTTAACAATTTTATTACTAATGTTTTGAATTCTTTATCCGGTAATTGTTTATTTCTGTTTCATTATTATTTTTCAGGGATTTTCTCTTGCTATTTCAATTGAGACCAATTCCTCTGCCTTTTTATTTTTGCTTCATTGTCTCTGCCTCTATAAATTTAGGTAAAACAGTTACCTGTTGTGGTCCTGAAGGGGTGACCTTATGTGGAATCATCCCTATACAGACTGTGTGTTCTCAGTGCCTTTGGTAGGAGAGCTGGATTTGATATGGATGCAAGTCACATCTTTCCTCAGACTGTGCTGGCAGCTATCACCTTGGTAGTGGGTGGGGCTGGAGATGGAGGGACTAGAGCTGGAGGTGGGTGTGAGGCGGGTCTTCCCCTCTGCTCAGTGGCTGTCAGAACACTATCAGAGCTGGGGTCTGCTCCCAAGTTGCTGGAGTGTAAGCCTTAAGGGTCAGGCCCACGCTGGCTCTTTTCCCTTTAAGTGTGTTTTCCTCTCTCCCTGCACTGGGACCCTTGCTTCAGAGTGGGAAAGTCTGAAGCCACTGGGGCCCTTGTGGTCTCTCGGCTCATGTCAGCCACAGACAGAGGTCCAAACTATCTCTGATGTGCTGCCTACACAGGCACCCACAATTGTTTCCCTCACTCAGCTCAGGTGCAGCCTAGGGTGCAAGTCCCCTTTGTCCCTCACAGCTAATCACTGCCTCCAGCCTCCATTGCCCCAGCAGGGCAGGTGGGTCTTGCATGGAATCTCAGCATGTATTGGGAGGTGAGCTGTGGTGGAATGGCTGCTATCAGAGATCTGGGCTGCTTCTTTTTTTAATATAGTCCGCTACCTGCCTTCTAAGGAAGGCAGGTCAGATTAACCACAGCAGGTTTTTTGGGGTTTTATTGGCTGCATTGGGTCTTCATTGCTGCACGTGGTCTTTATCTAGTTGTGGCGAGTGGGGGCTACTCTTTGTTGCTGTGCGTGGGCTTCTCATTGCGGTGGCTTCTCTTGTTGTGGAGCACGGGCTCTAGGCACGTGGGCTTCAGTAGTTGTGGTTCGCGGGCTCTAGAGCGCAGACTCAGTAGTTGTGGCACATGGGCTTAGTTGCTCCGCGGCATGTGGGATCTTCCGGGACCAAGGATCAAACCTGTGTCCCTTGCACTGGCAGGCAGATTCTTAGCACTGCATCACCATGGAAGTCTCAGAGATCTGGGCTGCTTCTGATGCACTGCTTGAGTAAGTGCCAACAGTGGCTGCTGCCGCACCACCCTGACTCCGTCATGGAAGCAGGTCACCTCTGCATTCCAGATCCAGTGGGTTTTCTTAGTTGTAGCCACCCAAGATCAAGTGCACTCATGCTGTGACATGGAGTGAGCAGGGCCGGAGTCTTTGCTTGGCTTGGGCTGTGGTGCACTGCAAGGTGGTCACAGGAAACTCAGCAGCCAATAGAGCAGACCTCTTTCCACCCTGTTACAGGAGCAAGCCAGAGAGGTGTGCACTTCTCAGGAGTGGAGTCCAGCCTTCCCACTGCCCTCATTTTAGTCCCAGCAGTCCTCCAACCAGCCAAGGGGGCTTGTCTCCCTTGTGCCCATTTGGACTGGGGCACCCAATCTGTGGCTCTCACCACTCACTCCCCAGGATGAGTGTCCACCTATGTACTCTCCTTCTTCCTCTGTCCCCTCCCAGGGGCATAGGTCCTGACTCAATAGCTTTTCTTTGCTTCCTGCCTGATTACACATGTATCTTTCATACAGCTTTAGTTGTACAAGAGTCCTTCTGTCAGTTTCCAGTAAGAATTGTTCCACATGTAGATGTATTTTTGATATGTTCATGGGAGGAGGTGAACTCCACACCTTCTTACTCTGCCATCTTGATCAATCTCCCCTAATGTAAACCATGAATTTTGGGTGATAATAATGTGTCAGTGTAGAGTCACTGATTGTAACAAATGTAACATTCTGGTTTGGGATGTTGGTAGCTAGTATGTTGTTACATTTTTTATTTTCTGTGTATTATGATGTTTTGAAATCTTAAAAACCTTTCTCCCTGGGGAGAGAATGACACTCCCTGGGCTAACCAATTCTTAGAGATAGTAAAAAGCTCAACCAGGAGCATGTCTTTGGTATAGAAATTAATCCAGAGCCACACCTCTTCTATCTGGTCTATATACCCCAGTAAGCAATATTCCTCTGTCTTAATCATCACAGGGCCAGGTACCAGGCAACCAGGGACCATCTCTTTGGCTTAGAGCCCGCCAAAAGTTTAGCCAATCCTAAACTGTTTTCCTTGCCTGACTTGCTTTTCTTGTGGAAACTCCAGTAAACTCTGTGGTTTAGGCTGTCCTCTTACTCATGTGCTTTCGGCCTCCTGACTTATGCTAGTGCTCTCCCATGTGTCCCTGAGTTATGTGCCATGTCTGCTGTTTCCAGGACCTGTGAGTATAATAAACTTTGTTTTCCTGAGCCTCTCCTCTATTTCCTCTTGTGCCACAGATGACTGACTGTCCCCCAGAAGAACAAAGAAGAGTGAAGGAGACTCTGCTTGTGTAGGGGAAGGGGATATATGGTAACTCTCTGTGCTTTCCATTCAAATGTGCTATGAACCTAACACTACTCTAAAGAAAGTTTTTTTTTTTTGTTAATGAACAGATTCTCAGAGACTTGGTAGTTAATAACAATTGGACTAAAGTATATGTAATTGGGGTCCCAGAAAGAGAAGAAAGAGAAAGTAAGGCAGAAAATAAATTTGAACAAAAATGGCTATAATATTTCTAAATTAGATGAAACATGCAAATTTACAGAATCTGGATACTAATGGAACTCCAATCAGAATAAACATTTAAGTAGTCCTTGTCTGGGCATTTTATAATCTAATAGTTGAAAGTTGAAATAAAGAAAATCTTGAAAGTAGCAACAGGGAAATGGCATATTATGTACAGAAGAGCCATGATTCATTTAATAATTAGCTACTCATCAGGAAGTATGGAGGCTATAAGAGAATGAACATATTTAAATTAGTGAATAAAAAAATAAACCTGCCAAACATATTTTCTTTTTCCAATGAAAATATCCTTCAGTAATGAAGGAAAAATAAAGACATTTTCAAATAAAAGAAAAACAAAGGAATGTGTTGCCACTAGGCCTGTATTGCAGGAAGTAGTAAAGGAAGACATTCAGGCAGAAGGAAGTTGATACCAAGTGGAAACTTGGATCCTCAGAAAGGAATGAAGATCACTAGAAATGGTAAATACAAAGATAATTTTTCCTTTAAATTCCTCCAAAACAAGTATGACAGTTTAAAGCAAACTTTATAACATTTCTTATGGTATATAAGCTATGGTAATATAATATATTTAATAACTAAAACATAAAAGATGGGAAGCAGATATATTGACCTTTATGGTTTTAAGGTTTCTACATTTTATGGAAAGTCATGCAACATTAACTCTAAGTAGATTGTGAAATGTTAAGGATAGCTATAATCTTGTAATATACTTTTAAAAATGCTGTCTTAGCCCAGTTTTGAGGCCCTGGTTAGAGGCAGGTCAGTTCCTCTTCTTGAGCAGCCAATTAAGTTCATACTCCCTTACCAGTCTGACACTTAGGACCACTATATACCTGTACTAATTGCCCCAGGGCTAGACACCAGATAATCAGGGACAACCTCTCTGCCTCAAAGCCAAGTGAAATGATTTAAACCAGCCAATCTTAAACCTGATTGTCCTGCTTCACCCTTTTCTTCCCAAAGAAACAATAAAAGTGCTTTCCCACAGTTTCCCTTTCTCCCTCTGCCTCTAGTACTGCCCGAGTGGTCCTGTGTATGTTCTTCTCAGGGACCCGTAAGTATAACAAACTGTAAAATTCTTTCTGGTTTCACTCCTTGGTGTGCATCTGGCCTCACCATACCTCACCCAAAGTAATATGGTTACAATAAATCCCTAAAGGAGTCACTGAATAAAAGGAAGCAAGTAAGCATAGGAAAAAAAAAAAAAACGAGAGCAAGCCAATGAAAAAATTTAAATGGAATACTAAGATTTAGTCAAATAATATAAAAAAGACAGAAAAAAAGGAAAAGAGTTAAAAAGCAGAAAGGATAAATTGAACAGAAATGTTAAAATGGTAAACATGAACCTGTAGAACCAGTATTAATTATTAAACTTTAATGAACCAAACACTATAATAAAAAGATATATATTATAAGAATGCATGAAAAAACAAGACTCAACTACATGCTGTGTACAGAAGACACATCTTACATATAAAAACATAGATCGGATGAAAGTAAATGGATTAAAAATGTATACCATGCAAGCAGTATGCATGAAAAGGCTGAAACAACTGTTTAATATAAAACAGATCTAAGACAATAAGTATTATCAAAAATAATATGGGACATTTAATAAGGATTAAGGAGCTGATTCATCCCTATGACTTAACTCATAAATATGCATCTACCTAATAACAGAGCTATGGAGTTTATACTAAAGCAAAAATTCATAGAACTAGAGAGAGAGAAAGACAATGACACAATCATAGTAGGAGATATTGTCAAGAGTAAGAAGATCCACCTGACAATCCCAAGTAAGTATTCCCACCACATGGAGGACATCAAAGATCATAATAATGCCAGCACCCAGAAGTAGGAGTCCACAGACCCCAGACCACTGCATCTTCTGTGGGTTCGGATTCACTAAGGAAGACTCAATACCAAGGCACTGGTTGGAAAAACACTTTATTCACAAAAAGAAGAAGAGTCAAAGCAAGATCAGTGTCCGTAGTGTATGCTGGTCTCCCATGGCCAGCTGGTCCCTCCCAACACCCAACACAGGGCATGCCCAGCAAAGACCCCGTTCTCTTCTAATGGGAATGGGCTGGCCAGGTACCATATGACATACACGCTTAAGCACTGTAAGGAAGTTCACTTTGTATCCAGGAGAGAGGAAATGTTGTTCCTAATGAGGAAGA
Organism: Orcinus orca; assembly: GCF_937001465.1. Taxonomy (NCBI): domain Eukaryota; kingdom Metazoa; phylum Chordata; class Mammalia; order Artiodactyla; family Delphinidae; genus Orcinus; species Orcinus orca. The sequence goes on along the minus strand of NC_064580.1, from coordinate 99,218,126 downwards.
CTCTGGGGTCAAGTGACAATTCATCACCCATCTTCCTTACAGGGGAATGTTTCAGAGAGGGGTGGCAGGTCATGAAATGGCTGCTTCCCCAACACAAATTATCTATTCCAATAAGAACAAAAAGCTGCCCCTTCTATGATGGAAACAGTGTGCTGCGATCAACCTGCCACCAGGTGGCTGGCTGATCACCCAGAGGAATGGTGCCATATTGAAGACTCAGTATTGATCTCTGCTGCTGGCAGATTGGACACTCAGGTGGCCATAGCCATGGCAGATCACAGGATGGCTGCTTCCCCAACACATACTAACACTACTCTCTCAGAAATTGGTAGAACAACTAGATAAAATCAGCAAAGACATAGAAAATATGAAAAACACTATCAACTGCTTTGAACTATAGCCAACAACTGCAGAATACACATTCTTTTTATATGCACATGATGTAATTATCAATCTAAGGACATAAAGTCAATATCAACAAATTTAAAATGATTGATATAGTACAAAATGTGCTTTTTGACTAGAGTGGAATTAAAGTAGAAATCAGTAACAATAAGATATATATTATGAAAACTCCAAATTTTTGGAAATTAAAAAACATACTTCTACATAACCCTGGGTGAAAGAAGAAGTCAAAAGGAAAATTAGGAAATACTTTAAACTAAAAATAATAAAAATATGACATGGAAATTTGTGAGATGCTTCTAAAGAAGTAATTAGTCAAATACAGTTATAGCTTTAAATGCATATATTACAAGCAAAAAAGATCTAAAACCAATGACCTAAGGATCTATATAAAGAAATTGGACAAAGAAGAAAAAAATTAAACCAAAATAAATAGAAGGAAGGAAATAATAATGATAAGGGCAGATATCAATTAAACAGAAAATAAACAAAAATTAGAGAAAATTAATGAAACAAAGCTGGTTCTCAGAAAAGATCAATAAATTTGATCAAGACAAAAAGAGAGAATATACTAATTACTAGTATCAGAAATAAAAGTGGGAAAATAACTATAGACATTACAAACATTAAAAGAATAATAAGAGGGGCTTCCCTGGTGGCGTAGTGGTTAAGAATCCGCCTGCCAATGCAGGGGACACAGGTTCAAGCCCTGATCCAGGAAGATCCCACATGCCATGGAGCAACTAAGCCTGTAAGCCACAACTACTGAGCCTGTACTCTAGAGCCCACAAGCCACAACTACTGAACCCACATGCCACAGCTACTGAAGCCTGTGCGCCTAGAGCCTGTGCTCTGCAACAAGAGAAGCCACCACAATGAGAAGCCTGTGCACCTCAACAAAGAGTAGCCCCCGCTTGCCACAACTAGAGAAAGCCCACGCACAGCAACAAAGATCCAACACAGCCAAAAGTAAATAAATTAAATTAATTAATTAAAAATAAAGAATAAAAGGGGATATTACAAAAAGTTTTCCTGCCAAGAAATTTGACAATTTACATTAATTGTCAACTCCTTGAATAACACCAATTACCAAAACTGACACAAGAAAAAATAAAATATTGCATTGCCATATACAAATTAAAGACATTGAATTCATAATTAAAACCCTTCTCTCAAAGAAATTTCAGGCCCAGGTGGCTTCATTACTAAATGTCATTAAACATTTTAAGAGAAATAATAGCAATCCTATACAAACACTTTCAGAATATAAAAAAAATGAACATGTATCAGCTCAGTTGAGAAGATCATTATCTCATTAATATCAAAACCACACACAGACAGTACCAAAAAAGAAAACTACAGATCAGTATTCCAATGAATATAGATACAAAATTTTTTCAGAAAATATTATGAGACCATATCCAGCAACCCCAAAGGGTTTGAACCTAGGACTTCAAACTTATTACCCAAAAAATCAGTCAGTGCAAATAACCATATTGATAAAATAAAGACAATAAAACATATAATAATTTCAGTAGATGTAGGAAAAGCACTGTACATCCAACAGCCACTAAAGGTAAAAATTCTCAGAAAACTAGAAATAGAAACGTCCTCACATTGATAAAAGTTATATAAAAATTACCAACAGATTTTATACTCGATGATGAAATACTGACTGCTTTTACCTTAAGATGGGGAACAAGGCAGAGATGTCCGCTCTCAGCACTGGTATTCAGCATGACATTATGGGACTCAGTAACTGGAATAAAGTAAGAAAAATAAATAAAAGACATTAGCAGGGAATAATAAAATTATTTCTGTTCATAAAAGACATGAATGTTTACACAGAAGTCCCTGAGGAATATACATGACATGTTCATATGAATAAAATCTTAAGGAAATTATGACAGAGCTATTAGAATAATTTAATTTAGCAAGGTCAAAGTATACAAGGTCAGTATGCCTTTTTTGAAATTAAACATTTTTGTTCTTTGAAAGATACAATGGAAGAACATGAAAAGGCAAGCAACAGATTTGGAGAAAATATTTGCAAACATATCTGTCATATCTCTGAAAAAGACTTAAATAGAATATATAAAGAAAATATTAAGATGATAAACCAATTAATCAGCAAAATATTTTAATAGACACTTCATCCAAGAAGATATATTAATGGACAATGAGCAAATATAGATGCCACCACTAGGCACCAGGGAAATAGAAAATGAAAACACAATATTAAAATACTACACACCCACTATAATGGCTAAAACTTGAAAGACTGACAAAACTCAGTGTTGGCAAAAAGATAAAGGAACCAGTCGGTGGTGGGATTGCAAAATGGTAAAATCTCATTGGAAAATAGTTTGCCACTTCTTTATGAAATTAAATGCACATTTACTGTATAATTCAGCAATCCCATTCCTGGGTGTTTACCCAAGTGAAAGAAATACATACATTCACAAAAGACTTATATGTGAATTAAGACTTCATTATTCTCAGCTGCACTATTCATAATATTCAAACATTTGAAATAACCTCCATGTCCATCAGCTGGTAAATAGATTTTTAAAAATAGAGTAAATCTGTGCTATTGATATCTACTCAACAATAAGAAGGAATGAACCACTGATACATGGAACAATATGAGGTGAATCTTAAAAACAATCTGAGGGGGGAAAACATATAACTATTTGCATGGAATTCTATAGAAGGCAAAAATATAATGTCAGAAAGCGTATTAGTATATTAGTTGGCACCTGGGGTTGATTTTGGGGATGAAATTTAATACAAACAGGACTAAGGTAATCTCATGGTATGATGGTAATATTCTACATTTTGATTATGGTCATTAGTCATTATAAGACTGTATAAAACTGTATACCTAAAAATGGAGCATTTTATGTGTTTGTATAACTTCTACCTCAATAAAGATGGGCAAAAAAAGCAGCCAAGAAAGTGAAAACATAATAATGAAGAGATAAAAATTATGTGTGAATTGATAAAGCAAATAAGCAAAGAAAATATAGCATGCTTATAATTTGGGTTCTTAAGGAAGAAAACAGAAACAATGAAATATAAATGATATTCAAAACTATAATCAAAGAAAACATTTCCATGGATACGAGATATGAATCTAAATGCTTAAAGGACTTATTGTGATATCTGAGTTGTTTGTACCAGAATGTCCTAATAAAACTATTAGACCTCATATATAAAGAGTACATCTTCAGGTCTCCTGGGGATGGGGAGAAACTAGACCTTTACAAAGGAAAGAAATCAAGTTGGCATCAGTCTTCACAGCATCTAGATGTGAAGCAACAGAGTGGAGCATTATTTAAAACAAACAAAAAAATCTCAAAGAAATATACTGTAGCCAGACTTTACATCTAACCATACTGTCTGTCATTCAATTTTAAAAGCTATAGAAAAACAGTTTCAATCATTTAAGTACTTAGATAATACTACATTCATGCATCTTTTCAGATGAATCTAGTAGAAGACTAGCTTTATCCAATCAAGGTATGACTGGGGATACTCAGGCAAAAGAACTAATGGTGAATATTGAATATTTTCAATTATAGAACTGAGACTAAAAAGTGGAAACAAGCATGGACGATTAGCATGCCAGTGATATATGTTCAAAGTAGAAATAACACATCTAAAAAATGGGAGGAGAAGGGAGAGATAAACAAAAACAGATAAATCTCATTGACTGTTATATAAGTAATATGTGGGAGTCAAATGATCTTGTTTAAAGATGATTTAAAAATGGGAGAAGCCAAATTTTAAAAGGGGGTGTAGAGCATTATAGAAGATGCTAGATTAAAGATGCACCTTCCTAGATAGTAAAAGAAAGAACAAGGAAAACTGACCACATTGAGAAGAGATCTAGAAAATATAAAATAAGACATAGCATAAGTAGTATGAAATAATTGATACCAAAATAATTCATTTATATAAGGGTAAATGGGCTTAACTCCCTTATTAAAAGAAGAATTTGAGATTGGCTCGTAAGCAAAACCCACACTTAGCTGACTAAAAGACACACCTAAATCAAAGCAAAATATAAAATAATGAACAAATGTATACAAGCAAAATGCAAGGAATAAGTAGGTGTTATCATCCTGATATTAGAAAAAGTGAATTCAGTCCAAAATACACTAAATTAGAAAAAGGACACTTTATAATGCCAAAGGCCACAATTCACAGTGAAAATATAACAAGAATATATATGTATCAAATAACATAGGAAACACCTTCATAAAGCAGAAATACATGGAAAAACAAAAGCTACATGGTGATATAGAGTACTACTGGTAATAGAGTTCTTTAACTTGTAACCCAAAAAGAGATCAAGTGCAGACAAATAGCTAAGAATGTAAAAGACTTAATAGGGAGTAAATCTTTTTCTCAAATCTTTTTCTCAAATACCTAAAGTACATCTTCAAAATTGGCCATATATCAGGTCACAAAGAAAATCTCAACAAGTTTTCATAAAGATGGAAAACTAAAACCAGCACTATATGGCCATAATAAAACAAAATGTAAAGTTAGTCTCTTCAACCTGGACTTTGATTTTCCTCCTCATTTTGGGTCACATTTTCCTGCTTCTTTGTATGTCTTATAACCTTTGACTGGATGCCAGATATTATAGATTTTACCTTGTTGGATACTATATATTTTGTATTCCAATGGATATTCATGACCTATATTCTTAGAGGTAGTTCAGTTACTTGGAATCATTTTGATCCTTTTGAATATTATTTTTTAAGTTTGAAAAGTAGAGTGAGAGCAGCAATTAGTGTAGGGATAATTTGTTCCACTGCAGAGTCAAAACCCAACTGAGCACTCTACCCAAGGCTTTCTGAATTATGAAGTTGAAAACAGCTCTGGTTATTTCCAGCCCTGTGTGATCCCCAGAGGGTGTTGCTTCTAATCCTTTCTGGTATTTCTTCCACAGCCTTAGGTCATTTCCTTATACACCTGTGATTATCAGTACTCAACCTGAAAGGGACTTATGCAGATCTCTGGAATTCTCTCTCTTTATAGCTCTGTCTCCTCCAGGAATCTGTCCTGAGAATCCAACTGCCTTGTACTCCTTGGACTCTCAGTTCCATCTTATCAATACAAGGAGACTGCCAGGATCCACCTGAACTCCTCTTTGTGCTATGGCCTCAAAACTGTCTCTATACTATACTATACTGTCTATACTGTCTCTATATTAAAATGGAAAAATCATGAAGCTCACTGTGCTCATTCCCTATCACACAGTGTCACTGTCTCTCATTCCCTGAAGCTCAATATCTCAAAAACCATCATTTCATATATTTTAATGATTTTTAAAAATTATTTCAGTTGGGAGGGCAAATTCAATTACTGCTGTGAATACACTTTTAAAATAATTTTAATTTATAACCATGTGACTGTTTTACATATTCAAAAATTGAAATAAATCAAAAAGATTGGGAAAAGCCCAGACTAAAATTAAACGCACACAAAAATAAATGAACACAGCTATTTAAAATTGACAACCACAGAGAAAAAAATAAATTTGTTAACTTTTGAAAACAGTACTCTTTTCACTCATAGAAGGGTATAATCTAAGCACCAAAATAACTATCAAAAGATCTTGGACTTTTTAGTAGCTTTACATCCAACAGCCACTAAAGGTAAAAATTCTCAGAAAACTAGAAATAGAAACATCCTCACATTGATAAAAGTTATATAAAAATTACCAACAGCTTTTATACTTGATGATGAAATAGTGGTGGTACTGGAGAATAATTTTGCAAATGAGAAAATATATTTAAGTTGTTGGGAACCAGGGTTTTCACTGTATGACAAAGGAGATACAAAAACAAAGTATGGAAATCTTCTCTACTTATATAGAGAAAAATAAATAGCTATTTGAAAGACACATAGGTAACAAAACAGCCAAGCCCAGATTCTTTGTTACTTTTAGCCTTCTTTTTATTTATATTGATTTTTTATATTCTTCATATTAAATTTTTAGACTTTTACAGATCTAATATTTTCAAAGATTCCACATGATTCAATTATTTATAATTATTTTCTTTTTTGATCTACAAACCAGCCAGTTAAAGGCATTTTAATCTGAGCCTTTTGCCCTTTCAGCACTACCCTAGACACTTAAATCATTCTTGCTTTCTGAAATAAAAAAGACATTCAGGACCATATTTGTTTTTCCATTACTCAAGACATAGAATCAGCAACTTTCTTCATTCCTTTTACTGGAAAACTGAATTTGAGGTCAAAATTTGCTCAGTTACTTACAAATGAGATTGTTCTAGACATGCAGTGGTGGGGGATAAGGTGACAACATTGCAGGTTATTGTACTGGCAGAGATGGAAAATATCTTATTTTTAGTGTTATGAATATCCATTTATTTTTCATTTTAAATCTTATGTTACTTTGTCCCTTCAAATTTTCTTCCTATATAAAAAATAATTTCCTCTATAACTTGCTTATTTAGATTTTCAGCCCTTCAGCTAATCTATAATCATATCTCTTTCCTATTAAGTCCATGGTACAGACAATGTTTGTGTCCCTCCAAAATTCATATGAGATCTAATCCCCAATGTGATGGTGTTTGAGGTGGGAGTCTTTGGGAGTTGACTAGATCATGAGAGTGGAGCCCTCATGAGGGTTTAATGCCTTTATAAAAGAGGCCCCCCAAAACTCTTTACAGCTTTCCACCTCATAAAGACACAGCAAGTATTAGATGACTGTCTATGAACCAGGAAGCAGTCTCTCACCAGACAGCAAATATGCAAGTACCTTAATCTTGGACTTCCCAGCCTCCAGAACTATGACAAATAAACTTCTGTTGTTTATAAGCCACCTAGTAAGTGGTATTTTATTACAGCAGCCCAAATGGACTAAGTCAGTCCTTTGGCTCATTGATCACAATTTTGTAATCACTTATTGACTTATTTCAGGTATGTTATTATACTCCTATATTATATTGGCTTTCTAATAGATCTTCATTTCCCAACTTACTATGTACAGTTTTATAGTGACAACAACCCCTGCATTGCTAATTGTATCAGGCAGAGTTCCAACAGAGAATAGCCATAGTCAAACAGGAAACTAAGGAGAATTTAACAAAGAGACTATTTACACAGATGTGGGCAAGGGCTAAAGGGAACCAACTAGAGATGGTGCAGTATCCTGTGCTAGCAAAAGAAGAAAACTCTTACAATTCCTAGACCAGAAAGGAAAAGGGGGGACCACAATTAGCCAAATCCAGAGCATATAGTAGAGGCCACTGGAAGGAGAGGGAGGAATGGACTTTAACAGAGGACTAGAGCCAGGCCATGACCTTACAGGGAGGGATCCTGAAAATAAATACCCCCAAACACTTCTCCATCGGCCCTCTTGTCTCCTACTGATTCCTGTTATTGGCTAACTCCAAGGCTAAGATGGGGGTAAGAGAGTCTAATGATGCAGCCCATATAGCTTGGCCTCCTGGAGCAAGAGCTGGGCAGAGAACAAATATCAGGAATGAAGAAACAGAAAATGTCTATTTCCCTCTCCCTAAAAGCCTCCTCTTTCTAAGCTCCAAATCATTTCTTTAACTGCCAGTTTCACTATTTCATGCTATTTCTAATCTATTATCTTCAAAACAGAATACATTTGCAGAGCTCCACCCAAAACTTATTTTTCTCTCCTACTAGGTAAATGAAGTCATCATCCAAACATATGCTCACACCAGAATGTGCCTGTCATCTTTGACGTCTTTCTTCTAATACAGTCATCCTTCAGACAACATGATCTGTATATTATACCTTTAAATTATTTTTAAAATCTATCTCTTTTTAGTCCTGACTGTCATAGTCTTAATTCAGGCACTTAGTATCTTCTTTATGGACTATTATAATAGATTCCTAGCTGGACTTTCTACCACTAAATTTGCCCCCATCCATTTTGTCCTTTATATTTCTACTCTCAAATTCTTCTCCTTCTCTTCATCAAGCCATATTGTCTCTTACTAGGACTACTTGTAGATCCTACTCATTTGACTTTTTAGTCCCACTATTGTTCTGCTCAAGTCAGCCAACATTATACTGTAACCTGGTCATGTCTTTCATCTGATCATTAAATAAAGGTCAAACTCCTTAACCTGGTATTAGTGCTCTTTTGTGATCTACCACAAACCTATCTTTCTAGCCTCATTCTCAGCACTCCTTCACATTAATCTTATGCTCCAACAAAACCAAAGTATTTATAACTCCCCATACACAATATATATATAATTTTTATAACAAGCATTTATTGATTGCCTATAATATGTGAGACACTAAGCTAGGTGCTATGTATAAAAAGATGGATGAAACTAAGTTCATGCCCTCAATAGTTTCCTTTAATCATAGTATTTCTGCTATCTGCAGGACAATTCCCATTTTGTCAGCCTGGAAAACTATTAATCCATCTAGATTTAGTTTAAACATGGCTTCTTCTGTGAAGTCTTTCCTGATTAGACATAGTTACTCCTTCTTTAGTGTCCACTAATACCATATGTACATTTTTATTTTAACACTTAATACCCTACTGCTTTTATTTACTTCTATGTCTTGCTCTCTGACTAGATTCTGAGTAATATAAGCATATTTTGCAAATCTGTGTATCCCTAGCAACTAGAAGCAATCTCAATAAATGTTCCTCAATTAAAGAATGAATGAATGATGAAGTCAGTGAATTAGAGTACGAGAGCTGAGGTGAGAGAAGAGGAAAGCAGAGAAGAGAGAAGAGGAGGGGAAAAACAAGAAAAAGTCCTCTACAACCTCATTTTGAATCTGTTTTGGGGCCATAATATTTTCAGGGTTGAGACAAAAAGCAGGACACTAAGGCATTTGTTTTGTCATGTCCAAATATTTTCCACTGAGCAATTATCTTTATAGTAGGTTTAATTTCGATGGTTATATTTTGTGGCTACATTTTAATTAGTCAAAAGTGATTCCACTTGTCAAGAATTGGAAAGCCTACAAAGTGACCTCATGAAAGTCAATGAGAAAGGTCATGTACAGCAATGTTCACATGTGCAATCTTACCTAGAAGCAGCCCAAGCTATAAATCATACCTACCAACTTTGAATTATAGTAAATATTTCATTCAATGCTATTACATACAGTATCTGTCTGTGTAAAAGCACTGTTCAGAAAGAAATTTAACTCCTAGAATAAACTGGAATGTGCTTGATTTCCAGGTGAGTTATTTAGACTGTTCCCTTTTACATGAGTTATTCTGTAAATCTCAGTTCGGTTTTGCTATTTCTTTCAATGGAGTATGAGTTTCTTTCCTATTTATATGATTTTTGTTATAATTTTGAGGAACACAAATACAAATTTAAATATATTTGCATTTAACCTGAGGTTAAATGTGTTTCCAATATTATTTTATTTATATTTAGGGAATTACTATTATTCAAAATATAGTAACAAGGAAAGGAAGATCATTTGGAGTAGTGGAATAAGCAATGGGGCTTTAGGCGACCTAGGCTCCAGCCCTTAAACCGGTTGGTCTTACACTAAGTGACTTTCCTTCTGGACTCCAATTTTCTCTTCTGGAAAATCCTGTGCTCAACTAGATCTGAGATGGCAAACTAGAACATCACAGTTTGAATCCTTTAGGAGATGGGTTTTACAAAAAATGTTTTGGTCTGTGTAGCATTAAAAAATGAAAAACAGGGCTTCCCTGGTGGTGCAGTGGTTGAGAGTCCGCCTGCCAATGCAGGGGACACGGGTTCGTGTCCCGGTCTGGGAAGATCGCACATGCCGCGGAGCGGCTGAGCCTGCGCGTCCGGAGCCTGTGCTCCACAACGGGAGAGGCCACAACAGTGAGAGGCCCGCGTACCACAAAAAAAAAAAAAAAGAAAGAAAGAAAAACAATTTATAACTATATTTGGTGATGGATGTTAGCTAGACTTAATTGTGGTGATCATTTCACAGTATATACAAATATCAAATCATTATGTTGTATACCTGCAACTAATATAATGTTATATGTCAATTATATATCAATAAAAATTAATTAGAAAGATTCAGGTAGGCTTTCAATCTCAGATTTGCTAAAGTCCCTCTCCTTCCTTCACTTCTAAACTGATCATGCACAGAGCAGACCCAAAGAAGGACAGCAAAGGCTTTGAGAACTGAACTGCAATATAAACAATGCCCAAGGACCAGACCAAACCTTGCTCTGATCTTTCTAATGTCATATACCAGTCCCAGTTCACATCTGTTATATACTCGCACACATGTGAGAAATAAATTTGTAGGCTTTAGGATTAATGATCATTAAGATCCCCTTCATATTAAAATGTTGTAAATTTTTCAGAGAAATTTAGATATTGCTAGTAGGAAGGATATTTAGTCTGTCTCTGGGAAAGTCTATCACTACTTGTGTATTGTTTCATTGGCTTGTGAAGGTAGTTTTTGCTATGGCCATTGATTTGAGGCTTAGCTGTCTGACACCTTCTGGAATATTAGTCTTTTTTTTTCTGTTTCCTGAAAAGAGGACCCTGTAAATCTACATTTTATATAATTAAGTGTGGCTTTTATATTCTTGACTATACTCTCACATGACACACAGTACATGGTCAATATTATTTTGAATGAATAAATCTGCAACAAGATACAAAGTAGAACAAATGTTGCCAATAAGTAGAACTTAATTATGGCATAATTTTGAAGCACCTTAAATGCACAAACAAATATTTATCCAACTTCTGCAAGTTCAAAGATACAGGATATTTTAAAAGCTAAATTAAAGAAAATATTAAAAGCGTCAATCCAATTGGAAACCAAAGGAAAGAGAAAATTCTGATAAATCAATTTAGATCACTGTACAATTATGTATTTCCAAATTCCTTGAAGAAATAACTTCTCTGAATTTTAACAACACTATTCTTTCTGCTTCATTTTTAGAGTGGGGGTAAGTTAAATAAATTGTCTTAGGGGAGCATTAGTATCTTCTATAAGACAGAGATTGAAAGCTGACTTTTACTTTGTCTGACATCTTTCATATATTGGCCAATCAGTAATTATTTTTAGAGTTCAGTTTCAAGGATTTTTGTTAATCTGTGAATTTTCCATTTTCTTTTTAATTAAAATTTATAGAGTGCATCCTTTTTTTTTTGCAGAAGCTTGGAGTTGAATTTAAAACCAAATATAATAGGATTAATTAGCTATTCTTGTTTCCTTATATTTTTACTCTTTAAAATAAAGAATAAAAAATGTTTTGAACTTTAACTTAGAATCTTGAATGATCATGTTTGCAGGCAAAACAAATGGGACATAATATGGGTTTTATTGGAATAGTCACTTGAGTAATGGTATCTACTAAAATGGACATTATCTATTTCTATAAACCAGTGTATGATGAAAAAAAGTCCAGGCTTATTATATAGTTTTACTTTCACAGATACTAAAGAAAACTTTTATTAATCTCTGATGATCATCAAAAACCAGTAAGCACACAGGTTTGATGATGTGGTCATTTGCAGAACTTACCTGCTAAGAAAAATACACTTAGTTATATTTTGAAAGTCAGAATATGATTACCTGTTATTTTGATTATCTGAAATTTCACTATGCCTGCCGATGTGTGTCTTTTCCATTTTGAGATCTCCAGCTTAAAAGAAATTGCATCCTGCCTGTAGTCCCATCAGATCATTGAGGATACACTGTATAAACAATTGTTTAGAAAAATATTTTCCTTTTGTTAAAATTGATGATAACTTGATAGTTAAAACTGACTGCTAACTTTGGAAACAAATTATCAGAACTGTCTTCTTTCTCTGTCCAGGTTGCTAACTGTGATTTACCTTAAGATAAAAATTTTTATTTTGTTTGTATTCAGGTTGCAATAAAGTCAAGCCTGATCTCTCATTCAAAAGGGAGACTAGAAAGCAGAATGAGAAGTGGAGTTGATGCAAGTTTTCCCTTCTTCAACTTTAGGTACTGATGATTTTAACTAATGAATTGCTGATGGCAAAGATAATTAGATTTCATTCACAAAATACTAACTTGGGAAAAAATGGGCAGGCTTTGATGTTTGTGGTTGTTTCATGTTGCTGTTTGTGGAGTTAACCTACAAAATAACTTTAGCACTTAAAACTAAAATATATGACACTGGTTCTAGCCACAATGCCTGCTATATTACAGTGGTTACATCTAAAAACTAGACAAAAAAACAAAACAAAACAAACACCAAAACCCCTCCCAACTCTCTGAGAACTCTAAAAAGGCCAATATGGAGGAAGTGGGTTTTTTTTTCTTCCTTTATCTTCCAGCTTTAGCTTCAGAGCAGGCCAAATCAGTAACTGAATAGTAGGCAGGCTAGCAAATACTCCAAGAGAAAGCCTGTCTTTTAGAGCTAGAAGAATTATTTATTTTTTTCTCTCATTCATGCCTTAAACCAGTCCCATTTGAGTCACAGCGACTAATGCATGATCACCTAAGACCAGGAGAAAAAGGCCATCTCTCTGAATAGAGGAACTGGTCAAAATGTTCCCTGTTATGCAGACAGTAGGGGGAAAAACCTTATAAGTTGCTTATCTCTTTTCCCTTGTCACTTCACCCTAAGTGCAGCCCAAGTGGCATGGACCTGTACTGCATCGTGAGAGCTAAAATTTTGAGAGAATTCCATCTTTCTGGCCAGAAGAATGGGAAAATGTATCCCTTATAGCTGAAGGGTGTGGGGGGAAAGTCTCCGAGAGGAAAGAGAAGGGGAATCACTGTTTCTGAGTATGAACCAACTAAAGGTCAGGGCTGACCCCCAAGCTTTGCATGCATGCAATACACCCAAAAAAGATAACAGAGCATTTGAAAAATAAGCTACCATATAAAAGTTGTTCAAGGTCCAGACCAAACCCTGAGTGGCATATGCAAGGAGCACACTGGAACAATATTCAAAAGGTTTTGAAAAATGAATTAGCTTTGGAACCACTTTCCTGGTTTTGGAAGGCAAGGAAGAACTGGACTCTGAACATTACCAGGTTGATGCCTATGAAAACAAGAACAATGACAACAAATCAGCATTCTCCAAAAGATTTTAAAAGGAATAAGACCCTCATCATAATATTCAAAATGTCCAGGATACAATGCAAAATTACTCAACATACCAAGAAACATGAAAATCTGACAAAAATCTCAAAAGAAAAGGCAGTCAACAGATGCCAGCTCTGAGATAATATAGAAGTAAGAATTCTCAAACAAAGACCTTAAGGCATTTGTTATTAGTATGTGTAATTAACTAAGAGTGAATACTCTTAAAACAAATGGAAAGTGATTATATTCTCAGCAAAGAGGAAATAAACTATATAAACAAAAACAAATAGAAATTTTGACTTTCAAAATATAGTATTTGAAATAAAAAATGTCCTGAATATACTCAATAACAGAATGGAGATGAAAAAGGAAAGAGTCAGTGAACTTGAAATTAGATCAATAGAAATATTCCAAACTGAAGAACAGAGAGGAAAAAAACAATGAAAAATTGAACAGAATATCAGGGATTTTTAGAATGACATCAAAGCATCTATTACTCATGACACTGGAGTCCCTGAAAGAGAGGAGAATGAGATTAGTGCAGAAAACTATTCAAAATACCAATGATGAAAACTTCCAAGATTTAGTAAAATATGTAAATTGTATTTGTAAAGTTCTGTGAACTATAACTAGATAAACTTAGAGAAAATCATGTTCAGACACATCATAAACTGAATTCCAAAGGTAAATAAAAAAATTTATTTCCTACATATAAGGAAACAACAATTGGAATAATAGCAGATTTCTCATCAGAAACCATAGAGGCTATAAGACACTGGAATATCTTTGAAACACTAAAAGAAAAAGAACTGTAAATTCAAAATTGTATAACCAGTGATGATAAACTTCAGGAATGAAAGGCAAAATAAAGGCATTTTCAGATGAAGAAAAACTAAGAGAATTCAAGACTGGTAAACCTACTGTAAAAGGGTACAAAGGGTCTTTTTTCAGGTTGAAGGAAATAATTCCAGAAGTAAGCTCAGAGTGTGAGTATTAAAGGAAGAGTAAAAGGCATGGTAAATATCTGGGTAAGTAAAACAAATGATCTTTCTCCTCTTAAGGTTTTTACGATATGTATGACTTGAATGAAAAAATTGTAAATTTTCTGGGAAACATTTTAATGTACATAGATATACATGACAACTGTAACATAAAGGGGAGAGATTAAATGGGCCTATATGGTTACAAGACACTATACATACTCTAAGTAGACTGTGAGAATGCATATTAAAATGTATAGTGAAACTCCTAAAACAAATACAGAGATAACACATAAAAGCCAATAGATAAAATGAAATATTAACATATATCCAAATAATAAAAGAGAACACTAATTAATGATGAATTAATTAATCAAGACACTGTGGTTTTAGTGAAAGATTAGATACACAGATCAATGCCACAAAATATAAAGTCCAGAAATAGACATATATGTATATGGTCTGTTGATTTTTGCCAAAGCTGCAAAAGCAATTCAATGGAGAAAGGATAGTCTGTTCATCCAAATGCAAAAAGAAAAATCATGATGTATACTTTACCCTTCATACAAAAATTAACTCAAATTGGCTCACAGACCAAAACATAAATAATAAGATTATAAAACTTTTAGAAGAAAACAAGGGAGGAAATCTTTGTGACCTTGAGTTAGGCAAAATATCTTAAGTATGACATTAGAAGCATGGCCCATTAAAGAAAATATTGATGAATTGGACTTAAATTTAAAATATGATTGTGTGAAAGATGCTATAAAGACAATATAGAGACAAGCTAAGAATAGGAAGAAAATATTTTCAAATCACATATTGACAAAGGACTTTTACCCAAATATATGAAGGACACTGAAAATTTGGTTATAAGAAAACACACAACCCAATGAAAAAGAAAACAACAACAAATTACCTGAACTGACACTTCACATCAATATACAAACAAACAAATATAATGACAATAAGCACGCAAAAATATGCATGTATAGGGTATGTATAGTTTAATAAACCCTCAGTGTCCTGTAATTTTATGTAAAGTTTTCATTCCTTGAATATCACATATATTTTAAGACTACAATTTACCAATAAATATGATAAGACTTGAAAAAAATGGGTGATCTGGCAGTGGCAAGTTACAGCATGGAAAGTATGATCCAAGATGTAATGAAGAGTGGTAACTTTTTTTCTTTTCTGCCCAGCATACTTCATCAGTCCCTTCTTCTTGTAACAACTTTCATCTCCTCTTTCTTTTGGGAAATAGTAGCTGCCTCATTCAGGCCAATCACATAACATACTTGCTTGGGTTCATTGATTGTTCTGTGATTAGTTCTGCAAATTATATACAGATCCATGTGCAAAGTTCTCTTTTGCCACTGGGTTTACAATGCTGGGTTGATGTTCACCTGAAATCTATCAGTAAACAGCATTCCAAGCTACATGGCACAAGCCTATCTGCAGTAAGAGAGAATGAGACAAACTAAAAGAAAGAAAAGATCTGGATGTATGAGTGAGGGCAAGGAGGGAGGGAGCTGATGACACCATTTGACATAAACCAATAATTCCCCTCTTAAATGTTTTTCTTTTTTTTTTTTTGTGGTATGCGGGCCTCTCACTGTTGTGGCCTCTCCCATTGCGGAGCACAGGCTCCAGACGCGCAGGCTCAGCGGCCATGGCTCACAGGCGCAGTCGCTCTGTGGCATGTGGGATCTTCCCAGACTGGGGCACGAACCCGTGTCCCCTGCATCGGCAGGCGGACTCTCAACCACTGCGCCACCAGGGAAGCCCTCCCCTCTTAAACTTATGATTGATTGGGTCAGGTCCTTGTAACTTTGAAGGAAACAAATATGGCAAGAGCAGACTTAAAATTAACATTACAAGTCGCAAAATGGCAAAATTTATATCCCCCAAAACTGATCACATCATAGAGAGGAAGAAAACCTTGAGAAATTGTCAAAATATAGCCTATAGAGACAAAGGAAGCAATGAAAAGGTGATAAGTGTAGAAAAAAATATGAGTGAAATAACCCAAGACACAGAGGTATTTCTAAAGATGAAATAAGAATAACTGGAATTGGAGAAAAATAAATGTTACAATTTTTTTTAGAGTGAGTTTCATAAAAAGAAGGTAATTCTTCCAGTGCCCAAGGGAAGCCAGAAGTACTCTCAACCTGTAAGTGAGATAATTCTGAGGTGTGTTTTTTGAACTTTTCTGAGAATTTACCTGTGGAAACAAGCATCAGTTGCTCACTGTGATAGCTGGTTTACTAAACTAAAGCACTTCTACTGGCTGCCTTTCCTTTCCACAACCACTCCCCTACTGTTGTCTCTGGTACCTCCCAGATAATCTACTTACACTCAAATCCTTATATCAAGGTTTGCTTTAAGGGGAAGCTGCAAAGTAAAACAGCTAATGCTTTTGTTTCTTATTTTACTAATAAAATAGAATCAATCAGGAAGGTGTTCCACATACTCCCTCCTTCACATTTACCATCCTATCTGCAGAAGACCTCTGTATGGTTCTTTATGTGATACACTGAAAACTAAAAGTGGAGTGCCACTCACAGTGCAGTCAGTGATCAATTCTCAGACCTTATATTGTTTGACATATTAGAAGCTTTTAATATGTTTGGTAACTCTCTCCTTTAGCAAAAAACTTTCTTCATTTAGCTTCCCAGATATCACACTCCATGGGGTTTCTTTCAACCTCACTAGCTGCTACTTTACAGTTTCCTTTGCTGGTCCTTCTTGTTATACTTTAAACACTGGAACACTCCAGAACTCAGTTGTTTGTCATCTTATATTCTCTGTCTACACTCTGTCACTTGGTCATCTCAAACAGATTCATCACTTTAATCTTCATCTATATAATAGACATTCAGCCCACACCACTAACTAATTTTACACCAATTTATCCAATGATTTTCTGGACATCAACTTCTCAGTGTTAAATATAAAATGAACACCAAATCTACTCCTCCAATGAGTTCCTTATGCAGTTTCCACACCTTGGAAAATGATATCCCCATTATTCCAGTTACTCAGGCCATTCCTGGTGTGGTTCTTGACTTTTACTTTCTTTCACATTGTCCTTCAGCAAATTATGTTAATTCTGCCTTTAAAATATATCCAAATACAGTTGTTTGTAGATGTATTACCCATGGTTAAATTGTTTGCTAGTCTACAAAATGTATATTGTATTTGTGCTCATTTTTGAGGTGATCTACAAATAGTATTGACTACACTATTTGCATCATCAAATCTTCAATAAAACTCATCTATTTTTGGAAAGGTGCCTGTTTGAATATCATCAAAAAGGAAAGCGTAACAAAATTTCAAATCTTCAAAATGTCATTTAAACTCCTGGGGAGAGACTGTAAATATAAACTCCACTTTCTCACTTTGGACTTAAAATTATTACACTAGTGGAAAGCTAACTTTCTCATAGGTTGAGTGACAAAATCAAGAGACTGCTAACAATGCTTATCTGTAAATTGGGAGCTGAAGTTAAGAGGGGATCCTTTCTTTCTTCTTTATATATAATTTTGTTATGCTTAAATTGCTAATTATATACATGTGTTACTTTCATAATTAAAGACTGAATAAAGCTGTTTAAACAATCTTTGTAAAACAGTGCTATTTGGGAAGAGATTTGCACTAAAAGATATAAATAATTATTACAAAGAAATTTAATTAAATAGTGTTGTTCTAGTAGAATAATTGCTTGAAAGGCCAATGGAATAAAATAGAAATAACAAGACAAAGCCTTAGTAGTTAAAATAATTTAGAACATGACAAATGTATAGTATATTGATTAAGCACACAGATTCTAAAGTTCAAATACTTGGGTCCAAGTTCTGGATATGCTCCTTATTATCTGTGTGACCTTAGGCAAGTTACTAAACCTATCTATGTAACAGTTTCTTCATCAGTAAGGGAGGAATAATAATAGTACTTAACTCATAGGATAATTGGGGGGTGTAAATGAATTAATATATAGGTATAAGACTTAGAACAGTGACTATCAAATAACAAGCATTATATTGGGATGGCCAAAAAGTTCATTTGGG
Organism: Orcinus orca; assembly: GCF_937001465.1. Taxonomy (NCBI): domain Eukaryota; kingdom Metazoa; phylum Chordata; class Mammalia; order Artiodactyla; family Delphinidae; genus Orcinus; species Orcinus orca. The sequence continues at coordinate 99,199,597 of NC_064580.1, read as the reverse complement.
TTTTTGGTACGATGTTATGGGCAAACCAGAACGAACTTTTTGGCCAATCCAATATAAGCATTAGCTATTATTAACAGAAATCAGAGGCACATATATAAATTATATATATATATATATCACTACTTAGTAAAATTTGTTTCTCATGAATGTATGCGTGAGCAATTCTGAAATTATATCTAAAATAGGAGAGAGCAAGCAAGTAATATATATATAAAGCTATTTTACTATAGCTACAAAAGATTTTAATACTTGAAGAAGTAAGGGAAAGTGTTTACAGGAATTCTTTGTAAAGATTTTGCACGTGAAGTTGTAAATCAAATGAATGATATAGCAATAAATAATACTGTCATGTTAGCTTTTGAATAAAACATATTTATATCATGACCGCTTATTACAAAATGAAATATATTCCAGATGAATGAAGGAGGTTTTATGTATGTTTTTAAAACACTGGGAAAACATAGAGGAGAATAACTATATTAACTCTGTACTGAGAAATGTTCTATATGCATACAACCAGTACAAGAAATCGAAACTAAATATAGGGGAGACCTTCAGGATGGCGGAGGAGTAAGACATGGATATCACCTTCCTCCCCACAAATACATCAGAAATACACCTACATGTGGAACTACTCCTACAGAACACCTACGGAACGCTGGCAAAAGACCTCAGACTTCCCAAAAGGCAAGAAACTCCCCACGTACCTAGGTAGGGCAAAAGAAAAAAGAAAAAACAGAGACAAAAGAATATGGACGGGACCTGCACCTCTGGGAGGGAGCTGTGAAGGAGAAAAGGTTTCCACACACTAGGAAGCCCCTTCGTGGGCAGAGACGGTGTGCAGGGGGTGGCAGAGGGGGAAGCTTCGGAGCCGTGGAGGAGAGCGTAGCAACAGGGGTGCGGAGGGCAAAGCGGAGAGATTCCTGCACAGAGGACCGGTGCCGACGAACACTCACGAGCCTGAGAGACTTCTCTGCTCACCCACCTAGGTGGGCGGGGGCTGGGAGCTGAGGCTCAGGCTTCGGAGGTCGGATCCCAGGGGGAGGACTGGGGTTGGCTATGTGAACACAGCCTGAAGAGGGCTAGTGCGCCACAGCTAGCCAGGAGGGAGTCCGGGAAAGACTCTGGACCTGCCTAAGAGGCAAGAGACCACTGTTTCCAGATGCGCGAGGAGAGGGGATTCAGAATACCGCCTAAACGAGCTCCAGAGACAGGCACGAACCGCAGCTATCAGCTGCTACTTTAACCCTGTCCTGTCTGAGCAAAGAACAGAAGCCCTCAGGGGACCTACATGCAGAGTTAGAAGAAGGAAAGAAATCATAAAGATCAGATCAGAAATAAATGAAAAAGAAATGAAGGAAATGATAGCAAAGATCAATAAAACTAAAAGCTGGTTCTTTGAGAAGATAAACAAAATTGATAAACCATTAGCCAGACTCACAAAGAAAAACAGGGAGAAGACTCAAATTAACAGAATTAGAAATGAAAAAGGAAAAGTAAAAACTGACACTGCAGAAATACAAAGGACCATGAGAGATTACTAGAAGCAACTATATGCCAATAAAATGGACAACCTGGAAGAAATGGACAAATTCTTAGAAATGCACAACCTTCTGAGACTGAACCAGGAAGAAATAGAAAATATAAGCAGACCAGTCACAAGCACTGAAATTGAAACTGTGATTAAAAATCTTTCAACAAACAAAAGCCCAGGACCAGATGGCTTCAAAAGTGAATTCTATCAAACACTGAGAGAAGAACTAACACCTAGCCTTCTCAAACTCTTCCAAAATATAGCAGCACAGGGAGGAACACTCCCAAACTCATTCCACGAGGCCAACATCACCCTGATACGAAAACCAGACAAAGATGTCACAAAGAAAGAAAGCTACAGGCCAATATCACTGATGAACATAGATGCAAAAATCCTCAACCAAATACTAGCAAACAGAATCCAACAGCACATTAAAAGGTTATACACCATGATCAAGTGGGGTTTATCACAGAAATGCAAGGATTCTTCAGTATATGCAAATCAATCAATGTGATAAACCATATTAAGAAATTGAAGGAGAAAGACCATATGATCACCTCAATAGATGCAGAAAAAGCTTTCAACAAAATTCAACACCCATTTATGATAAAAACCCTCCAGAAAATAGGCATAGAGGGAACTTACCTCAACATAATGCAGGCCATATATGACAAACCCAAAGTGAACACCATTCTCAGAAGTGAAAAACTGAAACCATTTTGTCTAAGATTAGGAACAAGACAAGGCTGTCCACTTTACCACTATTATTCAACATAGTTTTGGAAGTTTTAGCCACAGCAGTCAGAGAAGAAAAAGGAATCCAAATCAGAAAAGAAGAATTAAAGCTGTCACTGTTTGTAGATGACATGATACTATACATAGAGAATGCCAAAGATGCTACCAGAAAACTACTAGAGCTAATCAATGAATTTGGTAAAGTAGCAGGATACAAAATTAAGGCACAGAAATCTCTTGCATTCCTATACACTAATGATGAAAAATCTAAAAGAGAAATTAAGGAAACACTCCCATTTACCACTGCAACCAAAAGAAAAAAATACATAGGAAAAAACCTACCTAAGAAGAAAAAAGACCTGTATGCAGAAAACTAAGACACTGATGAAAGAAATTAAAGATGATACAAACATTTTGTTTATGTTTTCCTTTACTGTGTAAAAGCTTTTAAGTTTCATTAAGAACTTTATTTATGTTTTTATTTCCATTTCTCTAGGAGGTGGGTCAAAAAGAATCTTGCTGTGATTTATGTCATGGAGTGTTCTGCCTATGTTTCCCTCTAAGAGTTTTATAGTATCTGGCTTTACATTTAGGTCTTTAATCCATTTTGAGTTTATTTTTGTGTATGGTGTAAGGGAGTGTTCTAATTTCATTCTTTTACATGTAGCTGTCCAGTTTTCCCAGCACCACTTATTGAAGAGGCTGTCTTTTCTCCACTGTATATTCTTGCCTCCTTTATCAAAGATAAGGTGACCATAAGTGCTTGGGTTTATATCTGGGCTTTCTATCCTGTTCCATTGATCTATATTTCTGTTTCTGTGCCAGTACCATACTGTCTTGATGACTGTAGCTTTGTAGTATAGTATGAAGTCAGGGAGCCTGATTCCTCCAGCTCAACTTTTCTTTCTTAATATTGCTTTGGCTATGCGGGGTCTTTTATGTTTCCATACAAATTGTGACATTTTTTGTTCTAGTTCTATGAAGAATGCCATTGGTAGTTTGATAGGGATTGCACTGAATCTGTAGATTGTTTTGGGTAGTAGAATCTTTTTCACAATGTTGATTCGTTCGATCCAAGAACATGGTATATCTCTCCATCTGTTTGTATCATCTTTAATTTCTTTCATCAGTGTCTTATAGTTTTATGCATAGAGGCCTTTTGTCTCCTTAGGTAGGTTTATTCCTAGGTATTTTATTCTTTTTGTTGCAGTGGTAAATGGGAATGTTTCCTTAACAAAAAGCCAACCCTCAGAATGGGAGAAAATATTTGCAAATGAAACAACTGACAGAGGATTAATCTCCAAAATTTACAAGCAGCTTATGCAGTTCAATATTAAAAAAACAAACAACCTGATCCAAAAATGGGCAGAAGAGGGGCTTCCCTGGTGGTACAGTGGTGAAGAATCTTTCTGCCAATGCAGGAGACATGGGTTCAAGCACTGGTCTGGGAAGATCCAACATGCTATGGAGCAACTAACCCCATGGGCCACAACTACTGAGCCTGTGCTCTAGAGCCCGTGAGCCACAACTACTGAGCCCACGTGCCACAGCTACTGAAGCCAGTGCACCTACAGCCCATACTCTGCAACAAGGGAAGCTACCCCAATGAGAAGCCTGTGCACAGCAACGAAGAGTAGCCCCCACTCACCACAACTAGAGAAAGGCTGAGGGCAGCAACAAAGACCCAATGAGGCCAAAAATAAATAAATTTATTTTTAAAAAACAAAAATGGACAGAATACCTAAATAGACATTTCTCCAAAGAAGATATACAGATTGCCAACAAACACATGAAAGGATGCTCAACATCGCTAATCATTAGAGAAATGCAAATCAAAACTACAATGAGGTATCACCTCACACTTGTCAGAACGGCCATCATTAAAAAATCTGCAAACAATAAATGCTGGACAAGGTCTGGAGAAAAGGGAACCCTCTTGCACTGTTGGTGAGAATGTAAATTGATACAGCCACTATGGAGAACAGTATGGAGGTTTCCTAAAAATCTAAAAATAGAGCTACCATATGACCAAGCAATCCCACTACTGGGCATATACCCTGAGAAAACCATAATTCAAAAAGGGTCATGCACCACAATGTTCATTGTAGCTCTATTTACAATAGCCAGGACATGGAAGCAACCTAAGTGTCCACTGACAGATGAATGGATAAAGAAGAGGTGGCACACATATACAATGGAATATTACTCAGCCATAAAAAGAAACAAAATTGAGTTATTTATAATAAGGTGGATGGACCTAGAATCTGTCATACGGAGTGAAGTAAGTCAGAAAGAAACAAACAAATACTGTATGCTAACACATATATATGAAATCTAAAAAAAAAAAAAAAACATGGTCATGAAGAACCTAGGGGCAGGACAGGAATAAAGATGCAGAGGTAGAGAATGGAGTTGAGGACACGGGGAGGGGGAAGGGTAATCTGGGATGAAGTGAGAGAGTGGCATGGACGTGTATACACTACCAATTGTAAAATAGATAGCTAATGGGAAGCAGCCACATAACACAGGGAGATCAGCTCTGTGCTTTGTGACCACCTAGAGGGGTGGGATTGGGTGGGTGTGAGGGAGGGAGATGCAAAAGGGAGGAGATATGGGGATATATGTATATGTATAGCTGATTCACTTTGTTATAAAGCAGAACCTAACACACTATTGTAAAGCAATTATACTTGAATACAGATGTTTAAAAAATATATTTAGGTATTACTTCATAAAAATATTGTATAAAGATATCATAATTATAAAATTGGGTACAAATTGGGTTAAACATTTTTTTTTTTTCTCGGTACGTGGGCCTCTCACTGTTGTGGCCGCTGCCGTTGCGCAGCACAGGCTCCGGACGTGCAGGCTCAGCGGCCATGGCTCACGGGCCCAGCCGCTGCGTGGCATGTGGGAGCTTCCCGGACCGGGGCATGAACATGTGTCCCCTGCATCGGCAGGCGGACTCTCAACCACTGCAACACCAGGGAAGCCCGGGTTAAACACTTTAATCAAAATATGTTAGAGGATGGCAGAAGAGTAAGACGCGGAGATCACCTTCCTCCCCACAGATACATCAGAAATACATCTACACGTGGAACAACTCCTACAGGACACCTACTGAACGCTGGCAGAAGACCTCAGACCTCCTAAAAGGCAAGAAACTCCCCACATACCTGGGAGGGCAAAAGAAAAAAAAAATAAACAGAGACAAAAGAATAGGGATGGGACCTGCACCAGTGGGAGGGAGCCATGAAGAAGGAAAGGTTTCCACAAACTAGAAACCCCTTCATGGGCAGAGACTGCGGGTGGTGGAGGTGGGGAGCTTCGGAGCCACAGAGGAGAGCACAGCAACAGGGGTGCGGAGGGCAAAGTGAAGAGATTTCCACACAGAGGATTGGGCCGACCAGCACTCACCAGCCCGAGAGGCTTGTCTGATCACCCGCTGGGGCAGGCGGGGGCTGCGAGCTGAGGCTGGGGCTTCAGTAGGAGTGCAGAGAGAGGACTGGCAGCGTGAACACAGCCTGAAGGGGTTAGTGCACCACAGCTAGCCGGGAGGGAGTCCAGGGAAAAGTCTGGACCTGCCAAAGAGGCAAGAGACTTTTTCTTCCCTCTTTGTTTCCTGGTGCGCAAGGAGAGGAGATTAAGAGCGCTGCTTAAAGGAGCTCCAGAGACTGGCGCAAGCTGCGGCTAAACCGCGTGGACCCCAGAGATGGGCATGAGATGCTAAGGCTGCTGCTGCCACCACCAAGAAACCTGTGAGCGAACACAGGTCACTCTCCACAATACCCTTCCAGGGAGCCTGTGCAGCCCGCCACTTCCAGGGTCCCAGGATCCAGCGACAACTTCCCCCGGAGAAAGCACCGCGCGCCTCAGCCTGGTGCAACGTCATGCTGGCCTCTGCCGCCACAGGCTTGCCCCACACTCTGTACCCCTCCCTACCCACGGCCTGAGTGAGCCAGAGCCCCCGAATCAGCAGCTCCTTTAACCCCGTCCTGTCTGAGCGAAGAAGAGACGTGCTCCAGCGACCTACACACAGAGGCGGGGCCAAATCCAAAGCTGAGCCCCCAGAGCTGTGCGAACAAAGAAGAGAAAGGGAAATCTTTCCCAGCAGCCTCAGGAGCAGTGGATTAAATCTCCACAATCAACTTGATGTACCCTGCATCTGTGGAATACCTGAATAGACAACGAATCATCCCAAATTGAGGAGGTGGACTTTGGGAGCAAGATAGATTATTTTTTCCCCTTTTCCTCTTTTTCTTAGTGTGTATGTGTATGCTTCTGTGTGAGATTTTCTCTGTATAGCTTTGCTTTCACCATTTGTCCTAGGGTTCAATCCATCTGTTTCTTTTTTATTTTACTTAAAATTTTTTATTATAATTATTCTTTTACTTTAATACCTTTTTTATTTTACCTTACTTTAATGTCTTTTATCCCCTTCCTTCCTTCCTTCCTTCCTTCCTTCCTTTCTTCCTTTCTTTCTACTTTTTCTCCATTTTATTCTGAGCCGTATGGATGAAAGGCTCTTGGTGCTGCAGCCAGGAGTCAGTGCTGTGCCTCTGAGATGGGAGAGCCAACTTCAGGACCCTGGTCAACAAGAGACCTTCCAGCTCCACATAATATCAAATGGCAAATATCTCCCAGAGATCTCCAACTCAACACCAAGACCCAGCTTCACTCAACGACCAGCAAGCTACAGTGCTGGACACCCTATGCCAAACAACTAGCAAGACAGGAACACAACCCCACCCATTAGCAGAGAGACTGCCTAAAATCATAATAAGTCCACAGACACCACAAAACACACCACCAGACGTGGACCTGCCCACCAGAAAGAAAAGATCCAGCCTCATCCACCAGAACACAGTCACTAGTCCCCTCCACCAGGAAGCCTACACAACACACCGAACCAACTTTAGCCACTGGGGACAGACACCAAAAGCAATGGGAACTACAAACCTGGAGTCCGTGAAAAGGAGACCCCAAACACAGTAAGATAAGCAAAATGAGAAGACAGAAAAACACATAGCAGATGAAGGAGCAAGATAAAAACTCACGAGACCTAGCAAATGAAGAGGAAATAGGCAGTCTACCTGAAAAAGAATTCAGAATAGTGATAGTAAAGATGATCCAGAATCCTGGAAACAGAATAGAGAAAATGCAAGAAACATTTAACAAGGACCTAGAAGAACTAAAGATGAAACAAACAACGATGAAAAACACAATAAATGAAATTAAAAATACTCTAAAGGGATCAATATCATAATAACTGAGACAGAAGAACGGATAAGTGACCTGAAAGATAAAGTAGTGGAAATAACTACTGCAGAGCAGAATAAAGAAAAAAGAATGAAAAGAACTGAGGACAGTCTCAGAGACCTCTGGGACAACATTAAATGCACCAACATTCGAATTATAGGGGTTCCAGAAGAAGAAGAGAAAAAGAAAGAGACTGAGAAAATATTTGAAGATATTATAGTTGAAAACTTCCCTAATATGGGAAAGGAAACAGTTAATCAAGTCCAGGAAGCACAGACAGTCCCATACAGGATAAATCCAAGGAGAAATATGCCAAGACACATATTAATCAAACAGTCAAAAATTAAATACAAAGAAAACATATTAAAAGCACCAAGGGAAAAACAACAAATAACACACAAGGGAATCCCCATAAGGTTAACAGCTGATCTTTCAGCAGAAATTCTGCAAGCCAGAAAGGACTGGCAGGACATATTTAAAGTGATGAAGGAGAAAAACGTGCAACCAAGATTACTCTAACCAGCAAGGATCTCATTCAGATTTGATGGAGAAATTAAAACATTTACAGGAAAGCAAAAGCTGAGAGAGTTCAGCACCACCAAACCAGCTTTACAACAAATGCTAAAGGATCTTCTCTAGGCAAGAAACACAAGAGAAGAAAAAGACCTATAAAAACAAACCCAAAACAATTAAGAAAATGGTAAGAGGAACATACATATCAATAATTACCTTAAATGTAAATGGATTAAATGCTCCCACCAAAAGACACAGACTGGCTGAATGGATACAAAAACAAAACCCATATATATGCTGTCTACAAGAGACCCACTTCAGACCTAGAGACACATACAGACTGAAAGTGAGGGGATGGAAAAAGATATTCCATGCAAATGGAAACCAAAAGAAAGCTGGAGTAGCAATTCTCATATCAGACAAAATAGACTTTAAAATAAATACTATTAGAAGAGACAAAGAAGGACACTACATAATGATCAAGGGATCGATCCAAGAAGAAGATATAACAATTGTAAATATTTATGCACCCAACATAGGAGCACCTCAATACATAAGGCAAATACTAACAGCCATAAAAGGGGAAATCGACAGTAACACATTCATAGTAGGGGACTTAAACACCCCACTTTCACCCATTGACAGATCATCCAAAATGAAAATAAATAAGGAAACACAAGCTTTAAATGATACATTAAACAAGATGGACTTGATTGATATTTATAGGACATTCCATCCAAAAACAACAGAATACACATTTTTCTCATGTGCTCATGGAACATTCTCCAGGATAGATCATATCTTGGGTCACAAATCAAGCCTTGGTAAATTTAAGAAAATTGAAATTGTATAAGTATCTTTTCTGACCACAACACTATGAGACTAGATAGCAATTACAGGAAAAGATCTGTAAAAAATACAAACACATGGAGGCTAAACAATACACTACTTAATAACGAAGTGATCACTGAAGACATCAAAGAGGAAATAAAAAAATACCTAGAAACAAATGACAACGGAGACACGATGACCCAAAACCTATGGGAGGCAGCAAAAGCAGTTCTAAGAGGGAAGTTTATAGCAATACAATCCTACCTTAAGAAACAGGAAACATGTTGAATAAACAAGCTAACCTTGCACCTAAAGCAAGTAGAGAAAAAAGAGCAAAAAACCCCAAAGTTAGCAAAAGGAAAGAAATCATAAAGATCAGATGAGAAATAAATGAAAAAAGAAATGAACGAAATGATAGCAAAGATCAATAAAACTAAAAGCTGGTTCTTTGAGAAGATAAACAAAATTGATAAACCATTAGCCAGACTCATCAAGAGAAAAAGGGAGAAGACTCAAATCAATAGAATTAGAAATGAAAAAGGAGAAGTAACAACTGACACTGCAGAAATACAAAAGATCATGAGAGATTACTACAAGCAACTCTATGCCAATAAAATGGACAACCTGGATGATATGGACAAATTCTTAGAAATGCACAACCTGCCAAGACTGAATCAGGAAGAAATAGAAAATATGAACAGACCAATCACAAGCACTGAAATTGAAACTGTGATTAAAAATCTTCCAACAAACAAAAGTCCAGGACCAGATGGCTTCACAGGCAAATTCTATCAAACATTTAGAGAAGAGCTAACATCTATCCTTCTGAAACTCTTCCAAAAATACAGCAGAGGGAGGAACATTCCAAAACTCATTCTACGAGGCCACCATCACCCTGAAACAAAAACCAGACAAGGATATCACAAAGAAAGAAAACTACAGGCCAATATCACTGATGCACATAGATGCAAAAATCCTCAACCAAATACTAGCAAACAGAATCCAACAGCACATTAAAAGGATCATACACCATGATCAAGTGCAGTTTTTTGCAGGAATGCAAGTATTCTTCAATAAATGCAAATCATCAATATGATACACCGTATTAACAAATTGAAGGAGAAAAACAATATGGTCATCTCAATAGATGCAGAGAAAGCTTTCAACAAAATTCAACACCCATTTATGATAAAAAACCCTCCAGAATGTAGGCATAGAGGGAACTTTCCTCAACATAATAAAGGCCATATATGACAAACCCAGAGCCAACATCATCCTCAGTGGTGAAAAACTGAAAGCATTTCCACTAAGAGCAGGAACAAGACAAGGTTGCCCACTCTCATCTCTCATATTCAACATAGTTTCGGAAGTTTTAGCCACAGCAATCGGAGAAGAAAAGGAAATAAAAGGAATCCAAATTGGAAAAGAAGAAGTAATGCTGTCACTGTTTGCAGATGACATGATACTAATCATAGAGAATCCTAAAGATGCTACCAGAAAACTACTAGAGCTAATCAATGAATTTGGTAAAGTAGCAGGATACAAAATTAATGCACAGAAATCTCTGACAGTCCTATACACTAATGATGAAAAATCTGAAAGTGAAATCAAGAAAACTCTCCCATTAACCACTGCAACAAAAAGAAAAAAATATCTAGGAATAAACCTACCTAAGGAGACAAAAGACCTGTATGCAGAAAACTAAGACACTGATGAAAGAAATTAAAGATGATACAAATAGATGGAGAGATATACCGTGTTCTTGGATTGGAAGAATCAACATTGTGAAAATGACTCTACTACCCAAAGCAATCTATAGATTCAATGCAATCCCTATCAAACTACCACTGGCACTTTTCACAGAACTAGAACAAAAAATTTAACAATTTGTATGGAAACACAAAAGACCCCGAATAGCCAAAGCAATCTGGAGAACGAAAAATGGAGCTGGAGGAATCAGGCTCCCTGACTTCAGACTATACAACAGAGCTACAGTAATCAAGACAGTATGGTACTGGCACAAAAACAGAAATATAGATCAATGGAACAGGATAGAAAACACAGAGATAAACCCACACACACATGGTCACCTTATCTTTGATAAAGGAGGCAGGAATGTACAGTGGAGAAAGGACAGCCTCTTCAATAAGTGGTGCTGGGAAAACTGGACAGGTACATATAAAAGTATGAGATTAGATCACTCCCTTAACACCATACACAAAAATAAGCTCAAAATGGATTAAAGACCTAAATGTAAGGCCAGAAACTATCAAATTCTTAGAGGAAAACATAGGCAGAACACTCTATGACATAAATCACAGCAAGATCCTTTTTGACCCACCTCCTAGAGAAATGGAAATAAAAACAAAAATAAACAAATTAGACTGAATGAAACTTAATAGCTTCTGCACAGCAAAGGAAACCATAAACAAGACCAAAAGACAACCCTCAGAATGGGAGAAAATATTTGCAAATGAAGCAACTGACAAAGGATTAATCTCCAAAATTTGCAAGCAGCTCATGCAGCTCAATAACAAAAAAAACAAACGACCCAATCCAAAAATGGGCAGAAGACCTAAATAGATATTTCTCTAAAGAAGATATACATATTGCCAACAAACACATGAAAGAATGCTCAACATCTTTAATCATTAGAGAAATGCAAATCAAAACTACAATGAGATATCATCTCACACCAGTCAGAATGGCCATCATCAAAAAATCTACAAACAATAAATGCTGGAGAGGGTGTGGAGAAAAGGGAACACTCTTGCACTGCTGGTGGGAATGTGAATTGGTTCAGCCACTATGGAGAACAGTATAGAGGTTCCTTAAAAAACTACAAATAGAACTAGCATATGACCCAGCAATCCCACTACTGTGCATATACCCTGAGAAAACCAAAATTCAAAAAGAGTCATGTACCAAAATATTCATTGCAGCTCTATTTACGATAGCCCGGAGATGGAAACAATCTAAGTGCCCATCATCAGATGAATGGATAAAGAAGATGTGGCACATATATACAATGGAATATTACTCAGCCATAAAAAGAAACGAAATTGAGCTATTTGTAATGAGGTGGATAGACCTAGAGTCTGTCATACAGAGTGAAGTAAGTCAGAAAGAGAAAGACAAATACCGTATGCTAACACATATATATGGAATCTAAGGGGAAAAAAAAAGTTCATGAAGAACCTAGGGGTAAGATGGGAATAAAGACACAGATCTACTAGAGCATGGACTTGAGGATATGGGGAGGGGAAGGGTAAGCTGTGACAAAGTGAGAGAGAGGCATGGACATATATACACTACCAAACGTAAGGTAGATAGCTAGTGGGAAGCAGCCGCATAGCACAGGAAGATCAGCTCGGTGCCTTGTGACCACCTAGAGGGGTGGGATAGGGAGGGTGGGAGAGAGGGAGACGCAAGAGGCAGACGCAAGAGGGAAGAGATATGGGAACCTATGTATATGTATAACTGATTCATTTTGTTATAAAGCAGAAACTAACACACCATTGTAAAGCAATTATACCCCAATAAAGATGTTAAAAAAATGTACTTCTTATTGTGGGATAGCATCAAAAGTTTGAAAACTACTGGTCTAGTGGCTGAGTTGGAAAGTGGCATGGGAAACTAAGTACCTAGACCAGCCTTTCTGCTGAAAACAAGCTAAAATGCTGGATAAAATGCATCGATGCTCTGGCACAAAAGTAAAGAATATTTAGACTGAACAGTAATTGGAAACCCAGTGAGTTCATTTTAAGAAGTTGTTTTTGGCAGGAATCAAGATGGCGGAGCAGAAGGACGTGGAGCTCATCTCCTCCCACAAACACATCAAAAATATATCTACGTGTAGAGCAATTCTCACAGACATCTGGAACCTGGCAGAAGAATTCTCATATTGTACAAACAAAGCTGCAAGAAAGGTCTCCATGTAAACGGGTAGAATAGAAAAAAAAAAGGTATTGGGTTGGGATCTGTAACCCTGGGTGGGATCTGTAAGGAAGAGGTCTGCATGGGTGGACCTTCGCCCTGGGGATAGAGCGGTTTGAGACACAATGTGGGCATTCTAGTCCTGGTGTCCTGTGCAGAGCAAACAAGCCCTCTTGCCTGCTGGGAAATCTGCTGAGACAGACAGCAAGGCTGGAGAAGCCTACACTATTTGTGAGGAGTGTGCACGTGCTGGCTTGCCAACAACCAGAGTGGAGAGAGCCATGCACTGGCGACTGCTACTTCACCACACCTTCCAACCAAAGAGGCAAACACCCCAGTCCTGCTCACTGCACAACACAGTCCAGCAGAAGATCTGGGCAAAGACTCCATCTAGCTATGCAGAAAAAGAACAGGGCACCTGAGGTGTGATCTGGGTGGAGCTGTGGAAGCCATTGTCAGTGCATGCATGGGGTGGTGCCACAAGAGGCTGCAGATGCTAAGGGCTGAATTTCAGGCAGACAGGCCCTAGGAGAGGATTCAATCTCGCTATGGAAAGACAGCCTGAAGTGCCTGGGGCGTGGTGCCTGTGGAGCAGCGATGGCCATTGTCAGCGTGCTCAGGAATATGCAGCAGTTCAGTTCACCCCAGCTCTGCCCACTCCACACTGTAGCTGAGCGCTAGATCTGGGGCAGACAGGTCCTGGGAGAAGACTGCCACAGAGGCAGCAAGCAGCACAGCCACCTCAATTCCTACAGCCATGACACCCCAACCCCAAGCCCCAGCTTACTTCACATCATAGCTGCGTACTAGATCTGGGACAAACACAGCAGAGAAAGGGATGCAACCTTGGGCTGCTATTGAATGGAACTGCAGATGCCTTCACAGGTGTTGCATAGGTCCTCTGTGACCACACAGGCCTCACTTTCTTCAGAAATCACCTATTTTGGGGCAGGGCAAGCACCCAAGGGCAATGGAGCCTGACTGAACCTGACCCTCAGGGCTTCTGCTCCAACAACTGGGGAACAGGCCCTACCCCTGACAAGGCAAGGATAGCCACAGAGCAAAGAGGAAGCCCCACCCAACTCTAGACACCACAACACCAATCACAGCCCTATCAAGGGGATAACGGCCAGCACACCCTGAGGAAAGGTGTGGCTGGCAGCCATACCAAAACCAGCCCTTGTACCAAAAACACTGTACACTCACAGTCTACACAGGGATGCGCCCACATAAAAACACCCCTTCAAGACCACAGTAGATAACTGTTTCTCCTAAAATGAAAAGACAGAGGATCTACTTCCAATTACAAGAACAAATAATGAAACAGACCTCACCAATCTACTAGAACCCGAGTTGAAAAACAAAATCAGCAAACTTCTAACCATGTTTATCAAGAACAATTTTCCAAATAAATAAAACTAAACGTTTAAAAATAAAGTTAGAAAAAGATCAATATATCTGAATTAAACAAAGGCAGTTAACAAAAATAAGAACAGAAGTTAATGATATAAGAAAATAAAGAGATCAACAAAGCCAAATTTTTAAATATAGCAATAACATTTAGAAACCTCTGGCAGTCTAATGGAGAAAAAAAAAGGGAGTACAGAGACACACACAAAAAAACTTAGTAATTACATTAGTAATTACATAATGGACTGAAGTATAGGTAGAGAGTTCACAATTACCAAGTGGTTATACAATTGCAATGAAAGGTAAATACAGTCCACCTAATGGGAGAAGATGATGCAGTATATGCATCTAAAAAGGATTCATTATCCATGACAGATAAAGTATCAATATTTCTACAAATCTATAAAATAAATATAAACAATCTAATAGAGATAAAAGGTCAAAAGACTTGAACAGGCATTTCAGGAATAGGGAAAAGAAATGGACAATAAAGTTCTATGAATAGATGCATACACTTATTAAATAACCTGGAAAGTGTATATTGAAATCATACCATTTCACACCCACCAGTTAGGCAAATATGAAAAATCTGACATTGCTATTGAGTTGTGAGGATGTAGAATTTCTACAACTCTAAGGCAGTGCTTGTTGGAGTATAAATTATTAGAACCATTTTGGAAAAAATGATATTTAACATTATCTAGTAAAGTTGATGATGCACATATCTTTTTATGTAACAATTCCACTTGTAGATATAGACGTTAGAGACGCCCTCACATATAAAGACAATGTGGCATGCAGAAGAACGTGCATAGCAGTGATGTTAGAAACAAAACACTGGAGACATCCAAATTTACATCAACACTGATAAATAAATTCAAATGTATTCATACAATGGAAAACAACATAGCAGTGAAATTGAAAGACCTACAGATGTATGTCTCAATGTGGGTGAATCTCATAAAGTTGAATGAACGAAGTGAGTTACAGAAGAATACATATAGTCTGATCCTATTTCTACAATTTACATACATGAAAAAGAGTATAATGTTTTGGAATACATATTCACATGGCAAAATTAAAATAAAAATCAAAGAAATTATGAATAATATTTAGAACAGCCATTACCTCTGAGAGGAAAGGAGAGAGAGGAGTATGATCAAAGGGTACACAAAGGGATTCAAAGTTACTCATAATTTGGTATATTGTATGCTGTGTGTTGGGTAAACAGTGCTCTTTTTAGAATTTTTTTCATAAATTATAAGTAATAAAATGTTTCACACTAAAATACAAATAAAGCATTATAAAATATATTATCTGAAATTGTCCAGAGTTCACTTCAAATTTCTTAATGTTTCGTAGATGTTGTTTGCTAGCAAGTCCATATTAAAGGAATACTGGAAAATTAAGAGATTATTGTATGAGGTGATTCTAAAGTGACCTTGATTCACCCTCCTTCAGCTAATATGTTCATCTGTTAGGCTTGTTCAATAAGATATGTCTGTAATTACCATGCATGAGTTGTTGCTTCCAAGTGGAAAAGGAAGATGACACTGGCAACACCGTGTTCTATACAAGTAGCCATCTACATGCTTTTTCCTTTTAATTCTGACCTAAAATGGAAATTTTGAGATAAATTTTCTTTTTGATTAAGGATAAAATGTTATTGTCACAAAGTCACTGAACCAGAACTAAGGATCCATCCATAGAGATGTTAAGTAAAAGCTATATTTATTTGATATGCTCATGTTTTCTCTGTATATTTCAAGGCATTTCTAAATAACTTCACTAATAATTACCACCCATTATTAAGAACCACTTACTTTTTCCCAGTGAGCTGAAATCAAGTTTAAAAAAGATATCATGCAAGAAAAAATTCCTCTAGAAGCTGTTCCTGAAAATTAACTTTGGTTATTCTGAGATCCTTTGGGATACTAAATTGCAACAATAAGCTCTAAAAGCATTGTTGCTTTTAGAGCAACAATTTAGCAACCTCTAAATTCCCCTTAATATACCTGAGATTAAATCAAATGAATCATGCTTTCCCTGATAGTTACATTATTTTAGTAAGGCTAATCTTTAAGTAGAAAAGAATTAGTGATTTTTGTTGCTTCTATCATTTCTGTGAAATAATAATTTTCAGAGCTCGAAAATGGGCCTTGCCATTTACAAAATCCTATCTGATTTAATAGAATATTTCTAATATTGCTATTTCTAACATTGATTTCTACACAGAGTAAAATAAAGTGGCTTTCTTCTGAAAAACTCCAAATATCAAATAAGTCCAATTTCCAATCTGTTATAAATTTGAAACTAATTTATCAGGAAACAAGAAGTCAGATTGTAATGTAGTGAGGTAAAGAAAAGAAATTACTAATATGAGCAAATTAGATAAAGAAGGTATTCATATACTTCAAGACTCTTGCCATCTTCTAATCAGGCTATGGAAGAATTTCATATATCTCTTGGGCAGTGCTTTCTCCCTGATATTGATAATTTTGTCTCCCGCCCCATCTGCATCTTATTAGTTCATTCAGCATGTGTAGGGACATAAACATCATGTATATCTTACAGCTTGTCAATGTATCATGTTGACATTAAAAATCAATCTTTGGTGATAGAGATTAGAATAGTTATTTGTCTGCATGGTGGTAGAGGGTAGCAGGGCAAAGGTACTGACTGGAAATATTTGTGAGGGACCTTTTTGGGTGTAATGGAAATGTTCTTTATTTGGTCTGAGACTAAGGCATATATATTTGTAAATATTAATTGATCTGTACACTTAAGATTTGTGTATTTCACTCTACATAAATTTACCCTCAGTAATGTATTAGCAAAAGAAAAAAATATAAATTAGAGTATCTTGATTCATGGTTTCCCTTCAGATTTAGAATATAATCCAAATATTTTATGGCTTGTGAAGTTCTACGTAATCTCGTTCTTATATGTCTGTCCATCTTCCTTTCCTGACTCTCTTGTTTTGCTTACTATTTTTTGGCCCTGTGGTTCTTGCTGTTCTTTAAAACTACACAAGCCAGCAGTGCCTCCTGATAGCGCCGGGTGGGGCGGAGCCCACGGCCACCACTCACCGCGGTCCCTCCAAAGGGGGACTCATACTCTGAGGAAGAGAAGGAAGGGATGGAGCTGGGGCAGGAGGAGGAGGAAGGTGGACCCCCGGATCCAGGGAGAACTAATGACATTCAATCAATCCACAGATGATATCAACAGACGCGAAAATGAACTTGAGGACATCTGTCACAAGTTCTGCTCTGTTCTGGTAGAAGCGACGGTGAAACCGGACAAGCTGGTGAAGAAAACTCGCAAACCATGGAAGATCCGAAGCCCTACTGGGAGGTGCGGAGGGCGGCGAGGCTGGCTCAGCTGGAAGCTCTGAGAACCACGCAGGACCTCCTGAGCCACCATGGAGACTATCCCCGTGGCCGAGCAGTGCCTGCTGGAGGATGGCAAGCGGCAGTTCGACTCGGCCTCGCAGGAGATGCTGAATCAGCCACGCAGAGGGTCATGGAGGCGGAGCTGACCAAGACTGCACAAGGAGCCTGCGACCAGGTACAACACGGCCATGGACCGCATGTGGCAGCTGGAGGACAAACTCGGGAAGATAGTGGACGACCTGTAGGCCAAGCTGTCATGGTGAAGGGCGAATACAAGATGGCCCTGAGAAACCTGGAGACGATCTCGGACACGATGCACGAGCAGCAGCACGCCAGTGCGACTAGAGCCTCGCAGCCGCGGCATCAGGGCCAAAGGTGGCAGCGCGACCACAGAGAACCTGTCGGAGCGCAAGCCCGAGCTGGGTGCCATTTCTGTGGCCTCCGAGGCTTCTCAAGATGACAAATGTAGCACCTCTGTGTCTGAAAATGACTCGGAAACCCAGTCTGTGTCCAGCTTCAGCTCAGGACCCAGTCTGAGATACCCGACCACTGACCAGATCCCCACGGCTGTGAGGTCCGGCAGCCTGGACCTGCCCGGCCCCGTGTCCGTCAGAGTTCGTGATGATGTTCCCGGTGCTGGGCGAATGCAGCAGGACCTCTTTCCCCAAGTGTGAGGTAGAGTGAGATGACAGGGCAAAAGGGGCAGGAAATAAAATGAGTGACAAAGCCAACAACCAGGACGTCAGCGAGCAGTGCCATGGCAAGATCCAAAGCAGCCCCTCCCCGCGAGGGCAGTGCCTTGGAGGATGAAATGCATGGGGCAACTGTCCCTCCAGTGCTCAAAGGGCAGAGACGGTATCATCCCTGACAAAAATAATGGTGCATATCGGCTGATCCATCACAGCTCTGGCCCAAGTGCATATCAATATTTATACATGAAACTGTATGGAAAACATTGTGCCTCTTATCACTTAATATGTATGTAAGTCCCCTACATACCAACCAGTTCCCTTCCAAGAGCACAGTTTGTAAGTCCAATTTGTTCATAAGTCCGATAAAGTTAGCCTAGGTACCCAACTAACACAATTGGCTATGTAGTACTGTACTGTGATAGATTTAGACTTTTCACACAAATAATACATAAAAAACAAACACAAAAAATAAAGAGAACATTTTTAATCTTTACACTACAGTATCTTGAAAAGTACAGTACAGTACCAGCTATATCACTGCTGCTTTTACGCTTGCTTCCAGACATCCTGGGCTTGAAATAAAGATACTGTACTACTGTACTCTATACAGTACTGTAAAGTACACAAAACCACAACCACTTGTAGAGGATGCATGCACATGACAATGTATGCCAGACACGTGAACTAACTTAGGTGACTGGACATGCGAACGCACATTCTCATCTTTGAAAGTTCGCAAATTGAAGGATCATATGTAGGGGACTTACTGTATGCCAAATCTTAAGCATTTCCTCTAAACTGCACTAATGAAGTTTCAGTGACATTGAGAGCTATGAGACACTGATGAAAGAAATAGAAGATGACACAAACAGATAGCAAGATATAACTCGTTCTTGGATTGGAAGAATCAATATTGTTAAAATGAGTATACTACCCAAGGCAATCTACAGATTCAATGCAATGCCTATCAAATTACCATCGGCATTTTCCACAGAACTAGGATATTGAATTCTTGTTTAGTAGTTTATTTCTTTCAACACTTTAAATATTTTATTGTATTCTCTCTTCTTGCTTTCTTGGTCTCTAATGAGAAGGCTTCTGTAATTCTTGTCTCTATAGAAATATCATGTCTCCTCCTCACCCTCACCCCAGCCAACCTCTTTCAAGTTGTTCTCTTTGCATTTGCTTTTCTGAGTTTTGAATAAGATATATCAATGTCTGGTACTTTTGGTATTTATTCTTCTTGGTGTTCTCTGAGACTTCTTGGTCTTCAGTTTGGTGTCTATCATTAATTTTAGTTACAATTATGTCAAATACTTCCTCTGCTATATTCTCTCTTCTCATTTTGGCATTCTAATTATGCATATGTCATATCTTTTAAAGTTGTTCCATATGTCTTGGATGTTCTGTTTCTCAATTATTTTTTTATTTGTATTTCAGTTTAGGAAATTTCTATTGACATATCTTAAAGCACACTGATTATTTCCTCAGCTATTTCCAGTCTCCTGATGAGCTCAACAAAGGCATTATTCATTTCTGTTACAGTGTTTTTGATTTATGGCATTTCCTATGGATTCTCTCTTAGATTTTATATGTCTCTGCTTACATTATCCATCTGTTCTTGCATGCTTTCTATTTTTTCCATTACAGCCATTAACATTTTAATCATAAGTATTTAAAATTCTCAGTATGATAATTTCAATGTCTCTGCCATATCTGAATCCACTTCTGATGTTGCTTTGCCTCTTCAGACCATGTTTTTTACTTGCCTCTCAATATGCTTTGTAATTTTTTGTTGAAGGCTGGGTATGATGTATTAAGTAATAGGAACTTAGGTAAATAAGCCTCTAGCGTGAAGATTGGTGATAATGTGACTAGAAATTGCACTTTAAAATTTATTGTTGCTATAGGTGACAAAGACACTTAAAGCACATGCAATCAGTAAAAGAAATAAACTAGACTTCATTAAAATTAAAAGCTTTTGTGCATCAAATGACATTATAATAGTGAAAAGACAATATTTGTAAATCATTTATCTGATATCATATGAAATCATATATCATATATCTGATCATCATTTATTTTTTAGGACTCCTATGAAGTTATTTTAGCCAGTACTTAGTTTTTTTTTTTTAAATAATTATTTCTGTGGGAGAACAAGAGCCTGGAGCTTCCTACTCTGCCATTTTCTGATGTCATCCCAAATTCCAAGGTTTTTAAAAACTGTTATGCCTTCTTTTTATGTTCTAGGCTAAATATCACTGCTTTAATCAATTATACTCTAAAAGTTGGCAACATCTATATATTTCCCCATGATTCCTGATAAAAAGTGAAGTTTCTTGATTTCACTGACAGATTTGTTCAGAGCAGGTAAATCCTTTCTCACCTTATACACACATTTCTTTCAATTACTTTTAGTGACATTTTAAAATCCTCTTCAATGATGATTAGTGTTGAAAGAGCAGAAGAGAGCTTTAACAATAAGATCTTCTTGTCACCCATCAACATTATATCCTTTTCCCCAAATTCAGTTCATTTTGGCCATCACCTGCCTAAAAACTCTTCTCAAAGTCTTCTTC
Source organism: Orcinus orca (assembly GCF_937001465.1). Classification (NCBI taxonomy): domain Eukaryota; kingdom Metazoa; phylum Chordata; class Mammalia; order Artiodactyla; family Delphinidae; genus Orcinus; species Orcinus orca. The sequence continues at coordinate 99,178,716 of NC_064580.1, read as the reverse complement.
GATACAATCATGGCACTTTACAAATCTAGGTTCAAGAGAAAGCTTCATTTACAGTTTCAGTGATTGCTTTGGGTGCTTTTTTCTTCCTTCATATTATTATTCATAATCAGTCATAACTCCATTTGTGATAACATTCACTCCTCTTTAATCATTATTTTAAATTTAAGAGTCTCACATAATGAGATCAGGTGTATCTTTTTGCTTAACTCTTTGATCTCTTACTTTATGAAATCCAGGGAAATACAGTAGTATCCAAAAGTTTTGATTGATGTGAATCTACAATTATCTTAAAGTGAAAACTTTACTTAAAAAAAAGTGAGTCAGGAAAAAAAGGAGCATACACCTCCTTGCAGCTAATTAGAAAACAACAATCATTCCTTTACTTGAACCAGACTATGTCTTAGAAGCACAGAGTTACTGACCACTATTAAGCACCTACCTCTTGGCCCCATCCAACCCTGTAAACTTGGAGTTACATGCCTGTATGCTCTTTATTCTCTTGAAGAAAATAATGTGCTTACGCTCTATATTAGTTTTGTGTGGCTATTTTAACAAAGTACACAAACCAGATGGCTTAAAGTAACAGAAATTTATCTTCTTACCCTTCTGGAAGCTGTAAGCCTGAAATTAAGCTGTCAACAGGGCCATGCTCCCTCTGGTACTCTGGGTAGAATCCTTCCTTGCCTTCTGCTCGTGGCCAGCAATCCACGGGTCCTGAAAACCCTTGTATTTCAGCTCTATCACTCCCATTACTGTCTCTATCTTCATATAGCATTCTCCCTGTATGTCTATGTCTGTGTCTCCCCTCTTCTTCTTATAAAGACACCAGTCATATTGATAGGGCCCACCCTAATGATTGAATATTTACTTGATTATATCTGCAAAGACCCTATTTCCAAATAAGGTCACATTCATAGGTACTGGAGGTTACAGCTTCAGCATATCTTGTTGTGTTACACAATTCAATTCATAGCATACTCCACAGTTGGAGCTTAAAAATGATTAAATTTAAAATAACCCCCTCCCATTTTTCAATTACTTCGATAAGCATCAGTGCAGTCATTCTGTCTAAACTGCATCTTCCGGCGGTACAGAGAATTGCTGAAGATGATGAGATATTTTAGTAGAACTAAATTCTAATTAACTTTGTGTATGATTAACTTTGTCAATGTTTTTCGGGAAACAGGGAAAGAATTTAAAGATTAATGCAGATTTTCACAGGTGGCAGCAGATGAGGACCCATATGCTCACAAATCCTTTCACTCCTCGCTGGAATATGCATTGTTTAGAGTAAAAATATAAGAAAAAATTGGAAAGGCATGCAATACAACCGACTTCTTAAAACTTTTCTCTTTTTCATCCATCTGGTAGTAGAATTAATAAGAATTAGGAATATGGCTAGAATTAAGGCAATAAAAGTTCATAAGAAAACCATACCTGGTTAATCAGTTCCTGAACAGAACAAGTTCTGTCTGCAATATGAAAGCTAATATTTCCACTAAGCATAATGTTTAGTATTATTAGTTTAGAATGTTATTAGTTTAGAAATAAAATACATTGTCGTATATAATGTAATATAGTAAAACTCTCTCTTGACAATATTATACACTAAAATTAAAGCAGTTCCCTTAAAATTGTGGAGGATTATTTTTTCAAGGCATTGCTTAGAAATGAAAAGCTATAATATAAATCTAGACCTTTTCTAGACTCAAAATCCCAAACTTAATAAAAAGTGTGTCTCTAGATATTCACACTATTGTCCTTGCTAACACTAAATGATATGTTTATTCAACCATTTGTATTTCCCCAGTGGGAAAATAGAATTATAAGATAATTAAGGAGGGGACTTTGTATAAATCCATTACTGTTTACCAGTGCATTTAAAATAAACACGAACACACAGTAGGTACTCAGCAAGTGTCACTCTAATAATTAAAAAAATTAAAGAATCCTGAAAATAATGGATATTAACTCCACATTAAGACCCATAATGTCACATTATTAACTACATTTTTACAACTGTTCTTCTTTTAATTAAAATTGGAAAATGAACGTGAAACCATTTAAAATTGTAAAGTCTCTTACAAATTTAAGTTATTAATATAATTAATGAGTTGATAAATGACATTATTAAAAAATGAAAGCTTTTTTCCCCCTTCTTTGGGTCATTTATTGTTTCTCTTTTGAGTACAATCTGATTCTTCCATCAAATTAATTTATTTCTATGGTTCATATTGTAAGATGACTTTGGAATATCCTCTATGTGAAATATATGTGTGACTGAGAGAGAGAAAAACTAATTGTATTCATATTGCAGGACTAAAAATATATTGATAAAATTAAGCCTCACCATAGTTGGAATATATTTGTGAGGCATCCACTTCATAAAATTCTTTATAAAATCTGTGTTGTTCAATGTGACTGAACATTATTTAAAGTTAGATAGTTAAAATATTTAAAATTTAGCAAAATATAAACAAGAATCTTATTTCAGTGAAGTTGGGTATTTGAAAAGAAGTAATGTGATAGGAATTACTTTGAGAGAGTGAAATAGAAATATGATTGCCAGTTAAATATTAAAAATAATAAAATAAATTATTGGAAAGGGAGTAGCCTCATGGATTATAGTTATGAATGAGAAAAGAAGAAGGAGTATGGATAGAAGCAGAGGTAATATGTAACACAGATAGCAGTGAGCTCATTATCTCCCCTCTCCATTCCTCCTCCCTGGCTCTCACCTAGATCACTGCAATAGTCTCCTGGCTTCCTGGCTTCCATGCCTCCAAGTCTTGTCCCTTTCCAAACCATTCTCTATGATGCAACCAGAATTCAGTTTAAAACATTTAAATGGCTATCCGTTTCCTACAAAATGAAGGCCAAACTTGCTACCATGGCCTTTAACACCCATCATACTCAAGTTTTTCTCTCTCGTCTTATTTCTCACCATTTTTCTGCTAACTGCCACCATCACTATCCAACCCTCAAGTACTAGTCGTGCAGAATTGAGTGGAATTCTTCAGTGTTAGTCTTTCTCCAGCTTTGGGCCCTTTTCACATGCTAAGCTGCTAATAATCATTTCAAGATCTCTCATGGAATGACTTAGTAACCACTTTATGTGAGCCCATAGGACTCATCAGACTTGAAAACTCCTAATGATTTTTCAAGGCTCAGTTCAAAGGCTAGCAATACTCTGTGAATCTTTTGTTGACTTGCTCAGGCAGAGTTAGTCTCTTTTTCTTTGCTCCTTTTACAATATGCACATTTCTCAATTATGGCTTTAACTTTATTGCATTTTAGTTCTTTGCCTGTTTCACTCTCGACTGTATACACAGCATCCTAGCAATGCACATAATGCAAAGTTGATGGTCAATAAACATTTGAATGATTAAATGTATCAGTAAATCAACCAGTAAATAAATAACCCCTAGGTATTTAAATAGTGATAGCCAAGGAAGATACCTTAATTTAAGGAAGCACAAACTACCAAAGCCATTTGAAATGATTTTCAGAGTGGCAGAAAAAAACAAAAATAGTATTACTTTTAGTGGCCATAATTTATGAATAAGATCTGTTATTCACAGTTTAGTAGCTAAAAGCAAATTAATGTTTCTGTCTACAGCACAGATTTCTGAGGATATCTGGGGTTGCATTACTCTACAACAGATAATTATGGCAATTAATTTTGAGTGGAACTTTATATGCCAAAGTGATTGCATAACTTTAAATATTAAAATAAATTGTTTTTTCTTAAATGTGTTACGCAAATATTTATAATTAGTACCAAGAATGTCTCAGTTCATTCAGGCTGCTATAACAGAGTACTATAGACTGTGTGGCTTACAAACAACAGAAATTTCTTTCTCACAGTCCTACAGGCTGGGAAGTCCAAGATCACGTCACCAGCAGATCTGGTGTCGGGTAAGGACCCACTTCTTGGTTCAAGGATGGCCATCTTTTTGTTTTGTTTTCACAGGGCAGAAAGGGCAAGGGAGCTCTCTGAGGTCTGTTTTAAAAGGGTACTAATCCCATTATTGAAGACTCCTTCTTCATGACCTAATTACCTCCCAAAGGCCCCACCTCATAATACGATCATGTTGGAGGTTAGGATTTCAACATTCAATTTAAAAAAATACAATGGAATATTACTAAGCCATAAAAAGAAAAGAAATTGAGTTATTTGTAGGGAGGTGGATGGACCTAGAGTCTGTCATACAGAGTGAAGTAAGTCAGAAAGAGAAAAACAAATACCGTATGCTAACACATATATATGGAATCTAAGGGAAAAAAAAAGGTCATGAAGAACCCAGGGGTAAGACAGCAATAAAGACACAGACCTACTAGAGAATGGACTTGAGGATATGCGGAGGGGGAAGGGTAAGCTGTGACAAAGTGAGACAGTAGCATGGACATATATACACTACCAAACGTAAAATAGATAGCTAGTGGGAAGCAGCCGCATAGCACAGGGAGATCAGCTTGGTGGTTTGTGACCACCTAGAGGGGTAGGATAGGGAGGGTGGGAGGGAGGGAGGTGCAAGATGGAAGAGATATGGGAACATATGTATATGTATAGCTGATTCAGTTTGTTATAAAGCAGAAAGTAACACACCATTGTAAAGCAATTATACTCCAATAAAGATGTTAAAAATAAATAAATAAATAAATAAAGCATGCAAAAAGTAACAAAATTGACTAAAAACTAAGAAAAATTGACTATATAAACAAATGTGTGAAATCTGGATATGGGGGGAGATACAAATATTCAGTCTATGGCAAAGGTAAGTTTTAATTATTGAATCAACTGGAATATTAGATATAGAAGTTTTATAGCAATTGCACCACTTCAAGCAATGGTGGGCTACTTGGTTTTAGACCAATAATACTCCTGAGAAAACTAGAAAATCTGGATAACATGTGAAATAACATTTGTTTGAATGCAATGAAACCTACCAAGATGATATGCACTTGTGAAGACAAGATCTCTAACAGAAGGGAAACCAAGAGGGTGAGACTGATTTGGCATCACTTTTCCTCTCAAAGCATTTGTCCATTCACATGCAGTGAATGAGAGACTGAAAATGTAAGAGAACTATTCGCAATATGTCAGATCTGGAGGAAAAGAAATTGGAATTTGAAACCTAAGAAGGAGGAGGAACTCCAGTAAACATCTAAGGCTTTAAGTTGGGATTCTGAAGGGTTATATACTGAGAGTAAGGGTGAACTTGAAATAGACCAGCCCTCACAAAACCTAAAGCCAACTTTAAATCAGATAAATTCCTGATTGGTATAAAATAATCTGCCCTTAGTTTAACTGCATGCCAGAAGCAAAATTAAATTGTCCCTAGAACATAACAATTTCCAAAGCTTCAAATAATCTCAACTATTTTGTCATACACGATAAACAGCACTCAATTTAAAATAATAAAGTATGCAAAAACTAACAAAATTGACTAAAAACTAAGAAAAATCAACTATATAAACAAACATGCAAAATCTGGATATTGTAGTTCTTCTTTAACAGTGTAAGAAATTTAGTAGCAAGGTGAAGAATTCAGCAGAGAACTAGAAACTGAAAAAAATAATCAAATAGAAATTCTAGAATGAGAAAATGATTAAAAATAAGAATCAATGGATGGGTTTAATAGCATATTAGAGATTAAGAGAGAAGAAACAAAATATATGTGAGGATTGAGGAGAAACTATACTGAAACACTGAGAGGCAAATAACAGAAAAGAGCACAAGAAACATACAAGACATGGGGAAGAATTCTGACATACATGTAACTGGCATCACAAGGAGAACAATCAGAAAATGAGGCAGAAGCCACACTTGTAGAGACAATGCCTAAGAATTTCCAAAATTGAGAGGTAATACCAACTTACAGATTCAGGATGTGCTACCTCAAGCAGGATAAATACAAAGAAAACTACATGTAGGTTCAGCATAGAAAACCTGCTGAAACCTAGAGATTTTTTTCTTAATTGTAAAAGCAGCCAGAGAGAGGAAAAACACATAGTACCTTTACATTTTTGAGTCACTTTGCCCCTACAGGTATTTTACAGGATGACCAAGCTGAGCTCCTTCTGTGGGATCCACAGTTACCTTATGGGAAACATGAGAAGCACACACCTAGTTATAGAAGCCAATCCCCAAAGGTGTGAGCTATTTCCAAATAGCCGTGTATTTTTGTTCTTCTACCCTACAAGTCACATCTAGTCTTTCTGCTTTGGATTTTTCAGACATGAATCAGGTATGAGCACCTTCATCTTCAAGATATCTCCTCCAGAGAATACATATTATTCTCCTCTAAAACCGCATCGTTCGACTTGGTGGAATGAGTATACCTCCCATTGGCATGGGATGGCTTTAGAAATGTAGATAAAGGCAAGATCATTTAATCCCTTGTAGGCTATAGTAAAGATTGTGTGTTTGTCTGTGTTTTCTCGTGCAGTTTGAAGCCTTGAAGTGTGTTAAGAAAGGAGTGAAAAAATAATATTTATATTTTAAAAATATCAGTATGTTTGCATTTTGGAAATAAGATTAGTTGGGGTAGTAAAAGAGATGGCAGGGCAACCAATCAGGAGACTACTGAAATAGTTCAAATGAGGGACTATGGTGACTTGGACTTGAATGGTGATAGTATGAAAATACGTAGACAGATTAGAGAAATATGTTGAATGATTCTCTTCAAGGTGGCCAGGGCTCCATTCCTGTCCATTAATTACTCTAACCCCTCTGTTGTTTTTCATGTCAGTATATTCTCACGTTTTATGTTCTACTCTTATTATATAGACTTCATGATTTCTTCTACTACATAAGAAGGGATAAAGTATTCTTTGAAATATCATAACTGGATTTGCTAGTAGTTTATATCTGAGTCTTCTCTTTAACTTGTCCTGTAGTATTGATTTTTCAAACTTTCTATATATGGTTCTTTTCTCTCCATTCATTCTTGAAAGAGACAATATTCCTCCAAATATGGTATTTAGTATACAGAAAACATTCATTAATTTTTTGGTTATACTCACATGTTTGCTTCCATGAAACCCTTTCATAGAGACACCAAATGCAGAGAAGTCAAGTCTCTGTCTATATTCTTGTATTGGCTTTCTGATATCTGGAAGCAAAACTGTTCCAAAAATGAAGATATTTGGACACTATGTTTGCTCCTAGTGCTGTTCACAAATCTAGTTTTCTCTGTAGCATCATGGTAGGATGGCACTCTCAGCTTCTGTTGAAGTTAGGCAATGTGTTTTTATTTGGCCAACAAAATGGAGTGTCGCTTATAGGGGAAGCTTTAAGACATATTGTGTGATTCACCATTTTCCCATTCTGGTGCTCTGATGATAATGGAAGCTCATGCCAAGATGACACCTCCAACAACCAGAGTCCTTAAGTAACAATGATGGGCAGGGCCAACTGCACACCCCCACTGACCTTCCTTGGACTTTAAGCATGTGAGAAACTTTTGATGTCCTAAGCCTATTTTAGGGTTGTCTGTTAATGCAGTAGAGCCTAGTCCATCCTTATACAGACATAAGTTTAGGTGAACCTCTTACTCCAAGCATGATCTCCCTCTAAAACAATTGTGTCCTGGACATTTAACACTGATAGTGATTGAGAACTCACTAACTTTGAGGTAGTATTCTCCATTTTTAAGCAGTTAAAATTATTAAACTATTCTCTTTGTTTTGAACCAAAATTTGCCTTTCTGTAACTTCTACTCAAAAGCTAATTTACATACTGGGCGTAATTAATGAACAGGTACTTGTCTAAATTTTTTCAATGATATTCTGCCACTTAGAATTCCTGCCTCAGGAAGTGTTCTGTTGAAACTATTTTCTGAAAGAGCCTAAATCCCAAACAACAGAACACATTGAATGTAAATTAAACAGCGCTCTTGAGCAGAAAATGAAATTTGTTCCATGATATGAATTTTAAGGAAGCCCACATAATGTAAATGGTGCTGAAAAAGACGATAAACCTGCAAACACAATTGATATCCTACCTTGGTGATAAATAGTGAGGAAAATTAGAGTAATATGCATGAACATATCTCATTCAAATACTTTGATTCTATTATCTAAGCAGAACCAGAAAATATTTTCAAGTAATTAATGACACTTTACTCCAGAAATATCAATATAGTAGACACTTTAAAAATGCACTCCTTTTAGTTTTTATAGAAAGAGGGCTCTACTCACCATAATCCTGTGTTTTAAACTAAAGTTTGATGGTTGAGAATTCTTTGTTTTAACATTGGATTTTACAACTGGTGGAGGGAAATAAGTAACAACCTACCCAGTACAATTTGAAAGGCACTAGAAAACTGCCATTGTCCCAAATCTGTTTATCAAGGGTCATTCACATTTGGGGGTTTAAACATCAACACAAATTAGATAAATGTACAACAGAATAATAGGAAAAGGAGAAGAATATGGTTTTCAAAATTTTTTAAATGAAAAGGACAAGAACTATATAAAAATATGTTTAATTCTATAGAAATCAAATAACAAAATTAAAGCAACAAGATCCTATTTTTCATCTATGATATAGGCAATTTTGTTTTTACTAACAATTTCTATTATTGATGAGTTTGGGAAATGTACCCTCTTATTCACTTTTGATAGTAGTGTACAGTGTGATTCACTTATTCATTTCTTTACATGGTGATTAATATAAAGGAAAAAAATTCATAATAGGTAATTACAGCAAACATGACCCAACAAAGATGAAGAAACTAATATCTCAGACACCTCAGGAATAAATGTCTTGGCTGCCACCATACTCCAGACAAGAAAATTAGACTTGTTGAAATGTTGGTCATGGATGAGAAAAATCTAGAATGTGTAAAGCAGGGGGGAGTAGATATTAACTATATCCTCAAAATCAGTAACAACAAGCAGAGTGTAGCTTCTTCCAATAATGTTCCTGTATCAAGTCTTGTATAGATATTGTGACTGGCCACCAACTTCAAGAATAATTGGACTTAGTGGAGAGCATAATAGTATTAGGCACTTCTTGTTTCACCTCACATAATCTTAGCATCAACTCGGAATCCAGCCATGCCTATCAAGAACAGTTTTGTGCAGGCTTTATCCTACTTCACACCAACTGCCTCAAAAAGCTCCCACATTTCTCTCATTTATGGCCCTAGGATTTCTCTGTTGTTGCAGCATGGGTCACCTATGAGAGCACCCTTAGCAATTGTATATGTGCTACCAAGAACTGGGAGGGAGTTAACACCACATGGAACAACCCTCAAACAAAAGAGGATGAGAGTCAATGAATAAGTGCTTTTGCCATTTATCCTGCCACAGAAACTTTAGAAATGCACTCTATATGATACCTCAGAAGTTCCCGTGAGCCTGAGCATTAGGCTACCAACTACTGCTTTTCCTTTATCCTAGGTGTCATTCTCCATGGGCCCTCAATCAATCCTTCAAACTCAGATTACTTTCCAAACAAAAACAAAACAAAACAAAACAAACCTCATGCAAGCCTTTGTTCTAGGTTCTATTTGGAAGAAACCCAGGCTAAGACAATATGAATAACTTCACAGAGAGACATTTATTTTCAAGAAATTCTTTCTGAGGAAAAATCTCAGATACAAGAAAATGTTTCCTTCTAATATATCAGGTATAACATCTTATGGAACAAAAATACTTAAAAGGTAAATGTTCAATAATAGGAGGCTGGCTAACCTTCTCGTGTCGCTACAACAAAATACCATAAACTGAGTGACTTAAACAATGGACACTTATTTCTCACAGCTCTGGAGGCTGGGAAGTCTAAAATCAAGGTGCTGGACAATTCAATTTTTGGTGAGAAACTTCTTCCTGGGTTTTCGACTCCCATCTCCTCACATAGAGGCGGGTGAGGAAGAAAGAGGGAGAGAGAATGAATATAAGAATGAATGCGTGTGGAAGCAAGTGAGCTCTCTGGTTTCTTATAAGACAACTAATCCCATCATGAGAACCACAGACTTATAACCTCATCTAAACATAATTACCTCCTAGAGGTCCCACCTCCTAATACCATCACACTGGGGAGTTGGAGCTTCGACATATGAATTTTGAGGGGACATAAGCATTCAGTCCATAATAGTCAGATAGCTAAAGGATCTCATAGTACTTGAATTGATTTTAGAATAACATATTTATTTTTTAAAAGCACTATGAATCTGAGAGGAGATGTGCTTTTGATTGGTAAAAAGACTGGTAAATAATTTTCTCTAACTCAATCATAAAATAATTACTTTTTGGAAATCTATAAATTCTGGGGAAAATATAAGGAGATAACTCCCTAAAATGTTTATTTTTGCCATTTTTTTCAATTTATTTTTCATGTGCATCCAATCTTATATGCTAAGTTCTGTTTGCTATTTATTAATTCAGAGTTTTGGAAGTTAGCACAATAGTTAAATATAAAGGGATATTGTTTGACTCTATTTTAGTCCTAGGTATATTTTAAAGGAGTAAACCATTTCCCCTCACAGTATAGGGGCTGAGAGATGCTTAAGACAGTAGGACAATATAATGAAAGAAATTAAAATATTAAGTTTGTTTTTTTAAACTTACTTTGATAATGATAGTAAGATACTCTGCATATTCTGAGCAAATTACTCCTTATAGCCTTTAGTCATCCTAATCAAGCAATAGAGAAATAGTACTTTGCTGAGATACCTTGGGTATCATCTAAGGGCCACTGTTAATGTATTAAGTGCTCATTCGCACCACAGCGAGCAAACTGCTTCTAAGTGATTTCTGAGAGTAAACTTGAGTACCCTGAGTACCTTTATTTGACCCAAATATATCTTCACTTGTCTAAATGGTTAATTGGATGATTCAGTTCATTTGCTCTTCTATTTAGCTGACAATTACCATATATACATTATATGGATTATGCCTTTTCAACAAAATGACATTTTCTGTAAGGCAACACTGAACACAGTTTATATTCTTTAATGAATGAGAAGGCACCTTATGATCTAGTTACAGGACCTCAGAGACATCACAGTAAATCTCAAACATCACAGTGATGTATAAGGAATTGATTGAGCTAATCTTTTGTAATTCCCAAAAAAATCATCAATTTCTTTGTTCATATATTATTTTGTTATATTCCTCTAATATGATACATAGAATAATTTATTTATTAATACTTTGCATATGTCAATGCCAGTACTTCATCCATTTCAATCTTTCTTTCTCAACCACAGGAGTTGCCATTATTTAACTCCTGACTATATTTAAAGAGGAATTTTCAACATTCTGGGAACTTTTCTCTCCTTTTTTTCTTAGTTTCAAAACGCTGCAGTGAAAATATGGAAACTAAAGAATTCCCTGTTAACTAGGCTGATATTGTTATAAACCTGATTACTTGTCTGAAACAAAATGCAGCATAAGTTTAAACCTTATAACTACACAGTTTTTTTTTAAAGTGGCATCACATAGAGAATTAGGAAAAAATTCAGATAATGAAACTAATAAGTTAATTATTCTTTAGGAATGTGTTATATAGTTAACCCTGAACAATCTGTAGAGGAATTGGCCATTTGGGGAATAATAAATCTTTATTAATGAAGCAGAGACCTCTGATGCATTCACCTCTCCAGTTGAATTTAATAATTAGATAATAACTGTCTAGTAGTGATTCCTGACCCCCTTTTGTTAAGAAAAACAAATTACTTTTATAGTTGCTGTAATTGAATCAAACGTGTAAAGTATAAAGTCCAAGAAGCAATGGCTTTCCTATTTCCTTCGTCTCTCCCAACCCAAACATCCCCCATTAGAAAGCCAGCAGCCTGACGTGGCCTTTCTTCTTTACCTACAAAATCCAACAATTATGCTGATTAGTTTTTGCCTAATAATCGAGCCATTGTGTGGAAATGAACCATCATAGAAACATATTTATTCCATCCCTAGAAATTCAAAGCAAGACCTGTTAGAAATTTTTTTAAACAGTTATTTGTTTTGACTCTGTTTTTATCCCACTAGTCAGTATAAACAAGGTCAATTGCAGTTGTTGAGGCTTTAAAAAGTTTTTTTATTTTAGCAACATAGTTCTAATTTAAGTCAAATTGATAGTAGCTTTCAAATACTATTGATTTTGCGTCTTATAGACAGGGTCTATTATTTATCCACTCAATGTATATTCTCCTTCCTTACTTAATAACTGTACCATTGTTTTAGTTGGGGTACCAATGTACCCAGCAAAAAAGACTTTATTTCCCAGGTTCCCTTACAGTTAGGTGTGGTCATAGACTTTTTGGCAATCTATAAATTCTGGGGAAAATGGAAAGGGATAACTACCTAAAATGTTTATTTTTTGTCAATTTTTTAAAAAAATTATTTTTCACATGCAACATAGAAGAGGATAAAACTATTCTGACAGTTTCTGAAAGAGGGGAAGACAACCTCATTTTCCCTGAACACCCTGTTTTCTTTCTACTTGTCAGTATGTTTAATAGGTGGAGAATCACCAGCCATTCTCAGCTGGATATTACATGTTAAGGCTATTATAGGAGAAAGAAAGAAATTGAATCTCTGTGTCCCCAGGGTATCTCTGCATCAGCTATGGGCTGCCTACCTCCAGAATTCTTTAACATGAGAGGGAAATGACTCCTATCATGTTTGAATTTCTGTTATTTTAGGTTTTTCTGTTATATGCAGCTAAAACATTTTACTTGATATGGTATGAGTGTTCATGAATTAGGACATTTTCTGATAAGAAGAGAGAGTAAGTGAACAATGTAAATTTCATTGGCTCTCACATGCCTCAAACAATGAAGGCTGAAGCCAAATTAAAGTGTAAACTCAAATACAAAGAGCAAAGGCTCACTTACAGTTTCAGCTCCTAAATGTAAAGAACTTGGAAGTGATCACAATTATCCTCACAACAAGAAAAAAGCTGAACAAAGTGAAAATCAATTTTTCTTGGACCCATAAGAGAACCAAGGTCACAGAGCAAGCCACCATCCTGAAATCTGGAGAGACAAGAAAATTCAGTGAGTCACAGCTGAGATCTCCTTAAATGGAGCAGAAACCACTGAAGCCATAAATTGGTAGCTGTATCTCAAAGGTAACTTTAACAAATTGCTGGAGGCTGAGTGTGGGCTAATGTGAAAGTAAGAAACTCCTAGGGGCCACAGTCTTAGGGAAGTCCCCACACTTTTGTGGGCTTTACCTACCTCCAGGAACCCTGCTAGGTTCTCAGTGTGAAAAGCTAAGGAAAATTTCATGGTTTAGCAGGAAGATAGGAAAAGTAACCATTTTGAAATATTCCCAGAATGTTCTTCATAAGAGAGGCCTACTTTTCAGGGGAAAGAACTTTACCAGAGCCTTGTCCCAGGTCCCTAGGAAAATGGCATTCTTTTCATTCTAGCCTCCTGTAATCTTCCCATCTCACCCAAGGGGGAACTGAGGAAAAACAAAAAAAGAGGAAGCGATACAAAAAAACCCCCCAAAAAACAAAACCCAACACTTGTGAAGATAACAGGCGAACACACAGGCCCAGGTAAAATAATGAGATTTAAATGGGAGGTTATATAGGCCTCCACATCTTGACACCACAGCACCAGTACAATAACAGTAGATTACAGCTGAAAAGACCTGTAAGACACATACTTTTATTTTAAAAGGACTACTTTTTATGGGATTCCACGTTAAGAAAGGAGAGAAAAGTAAGGACACTAGATGAATTTGGAGTTTCTGGCAACTACAACTATAGTAAATATTTTATAAAGACTGACTCCTAGCCAGATTAACATAAATTCTCACATTGATGGCCTACTTAACCTCAGTTCGTATTATCCAATACAACATGTCTAACCTTCAAAATAATATTCCATGGTATGTAAAAAGGCAGGAAAAAACAATCTGAAGAAGCAAGACAAGTGTCAGAACCAGACTCAGATATGGCAGGAATTTTGGAATTATCAGACTAGGCACTTAAAATAGCTATAATTAATATGTTAAGGGATCTACTGAAAAAAATACAATGTGTAAAAACAGATGAGTAATGCAGAAAGATGGGAACTCTGGCAGAATTTAAAAGAAATGCTAGAAATCAAAAACACTGTAACAGAAAAGAAGAATGCCCCTGATGGGCTCTTAAATAGATTGGACAAGGTGAGTAAAGAATCAGTGAGCTTAACGGTAAGTCAATAGAAACTTCCCAAACTGAAATGCAAAAAGAAAAAATAATGAAAAAATATAGCACAGAATATGTAAGAACTGCAGGACAATATCAAAAGGAAACTATCAAAATGACAATATCAAACATATGCATATATGGAATATTAGAAGGAGACAGGCTTAGAACTTTCCAGAATTAATAACAGAAACCAAGCCACAGATCCAGAAAATTCAGAGAACACTAAGCAGAAAAATTCCAAAAGTACTACACATAAGCGTATAATAATAAACTGAAAATAAAAGGAAAAAGTAAACTTAAAAGAAGCTAAATTAGTGGGGAGTGGAAGAACTTACTTTCTTATATAGGAAAAAAGGTAAGAATTACAGCAGGCTTCTCATCAGAGAGCATGAAATCGAGAAGACAGTAGAGTAGAATTTTTAAAGTGTCGAAAAAGAAAAACAAGATGGAATTCTATATCCAATGAAATTATCCTTCAAAAGTGAAGGAGGGGCTTCCCTGGTGGTGCAGTGGTTAAGAATCTGCCTGCCAATGCAGGGGACATGGGATCAAGCCCTGGTCCAGGAAGATTCCACATGCACAGAGCAACTAAGCCCATGCACCACAATTACTGAGCCTGAATTCTAGAGCCCATGAGCCACAACTACTGAGCCCATATGCTGCAACTACTGAATCCCATGTGCCTAGAGCCTGTGCTCTGCAACAAGAGAAGCCACCACAATGAGAAGCCCGTGCACTGCAGTGAAGAGTAGCCCCTGCTCGTCGCAACTAGAGAAAGCCTGCACGCAGCAACAAAGACCCGACACAGCCAAAAATAAATAAATAAATTTATTTTTTTTAAAAAGTGAAGGAGTACCACTACACATCTACTAGAATGGCAAAAATCCAAAACACTGACCACATCAAATGCTGGCAAGGATCTGGAGCAACAGGAGCTCTCATTCATTGCTAATAAGGATGCAAAGTGGTACAGTCACTTCAGAAGACAGTTTGGCAGTTTCTTACAGAACTAAACATATTCTTACCACACAATTCAGCAATTACATTCCTTGATATGTACCCAAGTGAGTTGAAAACTTATGTCCACACAAATATCTGCAAATGGGTATTTATAGCAGCTTTATGTATAACTGATAAAACTTGGAAGCAGTAAGATGTTCTTAAGCAGCTGAATGGATAAATAAGCTGTGGTACATTCAGACAATGGGTATTATTCAGCATTAAAAAATTGAGCTATCAAGCCACAAAAAGGCAGAGAGGAACCTTAAATTCATATAACTAAGCGAAAGAAGTCAAAATGAAATGGTTACATACTGTATGATTCCAATTATATGTCATTCTGGAAAAGGTAAAACAATGGAGACAGTAAAAAAAAGAAAAAAGAAAACAATCAGTGATTGCCAGGAGTTATAGGGGAGAGAAAGATGAACAGGCAAAGCACAGTGGTTTTTAGAGCAGTGAAACTATTATAATGGAGGATACATGTCCTTATATATTTGTCAAAACCCACAGAGTATACACCGTCAAGAGTGAATGCTAGTGTGCAGCCACTATGGAGAACAGTATGGAGGTTCCTTAAAAAACTAAAAATAGAGTTACCATATGATCCAGCAATTCCACTCCTGGGCATATATCCAGAAAAGACAAAAACTCTAATTCGAAAAGATACGTGTATCCCAACGTTCACAGTAACACTATTTACAATATCCAAGACATGGAAGCAAACTTCCATGCCCAAAAGATGCATGGATAAAGAAGATGTGGTACATATATACAATGGAATACTACTCAGCCATAAAAAGAATGAAATAATGCCATTTGCAGCTACAGGGATGGACCTAGAGATTATCATACTAAGTAAGTCAGAGAAAGACAAATATTATATGATATCACTTATATGTGGAATCTTAAAAAAATGATACAAATGAACTTATTTACAAAACAGAAAAAATTTCACAGACATAGAAAACAAATTTATGGTTAACAAAGGGGAAGAGGGGGAGGGAGGGATAAATTAGGAGTTTGAGATTAACAGATACACACTACTATATATAAAATAGGTAAACAACAAGGACCTACTGTATAGCACAGGGAACTATATTCAATACCCTGTGATAACCTATAATGGAAGAGAAACTGAATAAGGATATACAACTGACACTTTGCTGTACACCTGAAACTAATACAACATTGTAAATCAACTATAAACAAAGAGTGAATGCTAATGTAAACTATGGACTTTGTGTGATCATGTTGATAAATGTAGGTTTATCAATTGTAACAAATGTACCACTCTAGTACAGGATGTTGAAAATGGAGGAGGTTGTGTGTGTGTGTGTGTGTGTGTGTGTGTGTGTGTGTGTGTGTAGGGACAGGGATATGTGGGAACTTTCTCCTCAATTTTGCTGTGATCTTAACACTGTTCTAAAAATAAAGTCTATTCTAAAAAGTGAGAGAGAATTAACAACTCTTCACAGACAACAACAACAACTTCTGAGGAAATTCAACACTGGCAGATTTACCTTGCAAGAAATGTTAAAAGGTTTTCTTCAGGCAGGAAGAAAGTGATATATGTCAGAAACATGGAACTATATAAAGAAAGGAAGATCATTGGAGAAGTAATAAATAAAGGTAAAATAAAATATTTTATTTTCTCATTTAGGTGTTCTAACATATCACTATTTAAAGTAATTCAAGTAACAATGTATTGAGTGATTGTAGCATATGGATAAGTGAAATGAACAACAGCAAAGAAACATGGTATAGGAGGAAAGAATTGGTAAATCTCTATTACAAGGTATCTGGTCTACATTTGAAGTGAAACAGTGTTATTAAAGGATGACTTACTTAGTCTAATATGTATATTATAAACTCTAGAGTAATCACAGGAAAAATTTTTAAACTATAATTGATAATAAACTGGAATAAAAAAATACTAAAATCAGAGAATGTTGAAAAAGAAGGTGCAAAAGAAAATGTGTAACAAATAGATAACAATTACAGACGTGGTAGATACTAATTCTGCTATATCAATAATTGCATTAAATGCCAGTGATCTAAATACACTTATTAAAAGACAGATTATCAGAGTGGATTAAAAAACAAGATGGGTTAAAAGTAAAAAAATAGAGAAAAATATGGCATGATAACAACAATGAAAAGAAAGTTGAAGATGCTATGTTAATTTCAGACAAATCAGAACTTCAGAACAAGGGATATTATCAGAGACAAATAAGGGTATTACATAACTATAAAAGGATCAATTCTCTAAGAAGATATAATGATCTTTTATATATATGCACCTAACAACAAATCATCAAAATACAGCTCTCTCAGTATTGATAGATTAAGCAGGCAGAAAATCAGTAAGAATATAGTTTACCTGAACACAACTATATATCAATTTGATTTAATTGATATTTATAGAATATTCTATCCAATACCAGCAGAATACACATTCTTCTCAAGCTTGCTGGAACATTCACCAAGATAGACCACAGTCTGGGCCATAAAACATACTTCAGTGAATGCAAAGAAATATAAATCATACAAAATATGTTCTCTGTAAGGGAATTATACTAGAAATCAATAACAGAAACAGCTGGATAATATCCAAATATTTGGAGATTAAATGACACACATATATAACACATGGGTCAAAGAAAAATCTCAGGATAAAATTAATCATATCTTGAACTAAATAAAAAATTAAAATACAGTTATCAAAAGTTATCAAAGTAGAAAAAACAGAACTTGGAAATTTATAGCGCTAAATGCATATAAAAGAAAAAAATATCTAAAATCAACAATCTGAGTTTCCATATCATGAAACTAGAAAGAAAGAACAATTTAAGCTGAAAGCAATAAGAAGGAACAATAAAAATTAGAGCAGAAATCAACAAAAGTGAAAACAGGAAAGTAATAGAGAAAAACAAACAACAAAACCAAAAGTTGGTTCTTTGAGAAAAGCAATTAAAAAATTGATAAACCTCTAATCAGGCTACCCAAAGAATAAAGAAAAGACACACATTGCTGATGTTAAAACCAAAAGTGGGGCCATCACTACTGATCCCACAGACATTAAAAGGATAACAAAGGAATAGTATGAATCATTCTATGTCTACAAATTTGATAATTTAGATGAAATGTCTTTCCATTCTTTGAAAGTAACAAACTATCAAGACTCACACAGGAGATGTAGATAATATGAATAGACTTATATGTATTCATGAAATTGAATCAATAGTTCATAACCTTTCAAAAAAGAAAGCATTAGCCCCAGATAGTTTCACTGGTAAAATCTATCAGCATTTAAGGAAGAGATGATATTCATTCTCCACAATATTTTCCAGAAAATATAAGCAGAGAGAACATTTCCTAACTCATCCTATAAGGCCAGAATAACCCTAATAACCCTAATAATTTAGTTATTAAATCAGCTAGACATTGCAAGAAAGAAAAACTGCTCACCAATAGAGCTTATTAAAATACATATAAAAAACACACCAAAAAATAGCAAATCAAAAACAAAGTAGCAAATCAAATATAACAGTGAGGAAAATAATTATACACTATAACCAGGTAATATTTACTCCAGGTGTGCAAGGCTAGTTCAACACTTGAAAATCAATCAATGTAATCCATCTTATCAACAGACTAAAAAATAGAAAAAAATATGTATGTTAAAAAAACAAAAGCTCTAGAATAGGATCAGTACAATAAAACATATTGATTATAAATGTAATTTCAAGCCTTTCTGAATGAAGGATTCCTACTCCCTCAAACAATAACGGTTAAGTGACTAAAAAAAAAAAAAGAATGTTCTATACAAGCTAGTAAATTAATGTCTACTAAAGTGCCCTGTGACCCACCTTACAAAATGATGTACGGGTTCATACTTAGGGGAAGATCAATATCCTTCACCTAAATTGAATCCAGCACATCAAAAGATTCACACACCTTGTAGCTTCATGAATCATGCTATCCTCTCAAAATTTAGACATGGCCCTTCTACGTTTGAAGGCTTTGTTGACGAGATTTGTGGGTGGTGATGTTGCTCTATGCATAGTAGTTGAAGAGATTTTATAAAAAACATAATTCAGGTTATTATCATCAATAGTTGTCTCAGAAAGATAGTATAGTTAGACTGATGTTACATTGTAGAACCTGAATATTAAGCAAGCTTGGGAATTCAAACCTTATTCTAAAAGCACATTCAAAATCATAATTAGATTTATTCACCTTTTATAGTATTGTTCATAACTTATATAAATTCAGAAATCTAAGAGGAAATATAATATTTCATTTTAAAGCCTCTAATCTGTACAAAGTAATTGATGTTTGGGATTTATTTTATGAAAGAAACTATATAGAAAAATGTTTATTTATGTTTGTCATTCTGGATATTGGAGGGAGGTGATATGACAGAGGTATCAAGGTATCAAGGGAAGATGGTGTTGATCATTTAGGGAAGCAAAGTCAGTAGGATGCATTGGAAACCTATGTTTAGAATTTCCCATAACTGGTTAATAATTATGATTCATACCATTGGTTCTTAATTTTATTGTATATAAGCATTATCTAGTGTTTTTGTTAAAAATGTAGATTTCACCCCTTGAGTTGGGCCAAGAATCAACAATCATAAGAGGCATCACAGGTGACTGTAATAAATGGGTTTATCTTAGGTTGTAGTCTCCAAAATGAATCCTAAGAGAAGGATTCATTTATTAGCAAGGTGCTTCCTAGAGAAAACAATAAGAGAAGGGGGAAATCAGTACAGAGAAAGGGAAGAAATCAAGCAGGACTGGTATTCAGGCAGTTCCAGGCTAAGTCTGATCCCATGGAGAGCTCTGAAGCATAAATTACACCTCAGAATCTGTCCCAATGTGAGTCAAGAATAGAGCAGGGCAGTTTGAAACTGAGTGAAGGTCATTTTCTGAATCAGATCTTAAGATGTCTTTGGCAACTTGATAGTGAGAGATTAGAGACTAAAGCAGAACCTGGTCATCTACAGACCTGCTCATCTGTTAGTTCATCTGCAGAGCTAAATTAGTATCCGTCCTTCACCTATTCACTCATGAACACGAGTAATAAGGAGGTTGTTGGTGGGGGGGAGTCTATAGCTCTTATCTGCCTTCCTAGTGGGATTTCCCCATATTTCCCTCAGACAATTTCTATTGTTTATGTATTTTTTGTTTGTTTTTTATTTTGTTTTGGTTTTTTGGCCACCCTTTGGGATCTCAGTTCCCCAACCAGGGATTGAACCTGGGGCCACAGCAGTGGAAGTGCCAAGTCCTAAACACTGGACCACCAGGGAATTCCCTATCATTTATGTTTTATGTTTTAAACCAGGCCTAGACAAGGTTAAGGACTGAGAAAGGAAGTAAAGTCTACATGCAACCTTAGGTGTGCCACAGACATACTCTGTAACATCATCAATACATTTTTGTGCAGATTTTTCTTTCAGTTCCTTTAAATTTTCAACATTGTGTTTGCTAGTGTAAAGAGAAAAAAACATGTTTTCATTCTTTGCTAGAATAAAAGAGAGCTAGAGATGGTCTCAAAGCTTAAAGAAACTAAGAAAAGCCTGATAGACTACGGAATATGAGATGGAGTAAACTTAGCTGGGAAAACAGACTCTTCAAATGTAATCTGCTCCTCATTTGGTATATTTAGGAAGCTTAACATCTGCATGTACTTCATACCTGTTGGACACATGTTCAGGAAATCTGACATAAGAGAAAAAATATTGTAGGTAGAACTTGACTTCTGGTACACATTTAAAGAGAGAGTTTCAGAATAGAGGAAAATAGTAAGATATTCCAAATCAGAATAGAAAAATAGGTGTAAGACTTTCTTATAATTTTAAGCTTACTTGGTTATGTCCTAGCTAAGCCCTGACACTGCTGAATAGTTTCTAAAAGTCATGGAGAACAGCAATCTAGTGGTATTCAGATCAAAGATTCAGGACTTTTCTTCTATGGCTGTTCTGTGGGCATGAATGTATGTGGGTGTATATGTATATCAGTATAAATGTGTACTTATGTGTGAATACGTCTAATCAAATAGCACTATAGGAATTTAAGTTTGTCCAAATACCCTGGTATTTACTAAAGTGATAATCAATTATTCTCTTGGGAAAATCTTTTATCAAAGGATCTATTTTCTCAATTTCATATTCACTTTTACTTGGCACTGGAAATAAAGGCACTTTTCAGTTAATCAAATTTTAGTATAACCAATCTATTAATAGTGCTCTTAAACTCATCTACCTGAGTGTTTTCTCTCTTAATATTCCCGCGTCTTCTAGAGTTTTATCTCCACAGTGGGTAATTCTGACTTACACAGTCTCTTTTGAAATCACTGTACTGATCTCTTACCAAGCAACTCTCTAATATTGACTTGATTTTCCCACTGGACAGACAACACACGAGTTAGTCAACAGGAGTCTTCTATTCCACTTCGCAGTTTTATTACTTAGTGTTAACAAATATATCACTACTCTTTGCTTTTAAAAACTACTCCCTTAGGAGTTCAGTTAGCAATCCCTAAGAGTTGAGTTTCCTCTTGTAAATTGATCAAATTGAGTTTCTGACCCTGAAATTGTGAAAATCTTGAAAGTGTGTTCATTAAACCACAACTCTTCCACTTCTTAATTTCATAGATTTATTTTTTTTTCTAACTCCACAGTTCCCTAAACCTGTTTTGTTGAAGGTAATTAATGTTGTAAGTACAAAATCCAGTCAGTTTTTTTGGTACTTTATCTCAAATTTTCTGCGAAGCATTTGACACTGGTGACTGGTCTAAGGCTACCTTTGGAGTACTTTCAGTCTTTTGGTTTGAAAGGTATGTCATTATTTAGTTTCATCTTCTACTTCTCGGATTACTGGTTTCTTTACCTCTGTTGTTTTTATCTTTCCCCAAGCTTTCTCCAAATGTGAGCATGTATTAAAGGCTCAGTTCCTCACCATGGAATTACTGTTCTAAACTAATTACTCTGGTGAATTCTGTCTCAAACCTTCAGTTATCTTCTCTAGAGCTGTAGGATTGACTTATCCTATCCTCAGAGCTCAAATTCCCTGATGTATATTGCCTACTGAACATTTCTCTGAATGTCCTTAAATGACCTAATTACTTCCTCATTTTCCCTTGAAAATACTCATTCTCTCAGACAAGGATGGGAAACTCTTTCATCTTGCTCACCCCTTATATAATAATACAATTACCCAGACTTGTCAACCCTTCCTCTTCATTTCTCACACACATCTATTATTTTTAATTTATACATCTAATTCTCAGTACTTCAGACTACAAAGAAATTTTTCAGCTCACGCTGTGAACAAAAGTTTAAATAACCACATTTCCCTATCCCTATGTCATGCCAGACCTGCCCACCCATTCGTATGAGCCCAACGATATCCTATTACTCTCTCCTATAAACCATAGGACTTAGGGCACATACCAGCACCAGGTACATACTGCTATCTTGCCAGTTTGCATTTTGTTCACTCACAGCATGTATTTAAATCCTAGTGTTTCTTCTAAAAATGTATACACTACTTTGTAACATGGACTCCAGCTCTACTCACAACTTTATTAGGCAGCAGTGTTAAGATTTCTTAAAGCATGGTATCCTGAGTGAGTCTTCCATAATGCAGTATCATAGTTCAATTTTACATAATAAATATCACAAATAAAAATGAATAGTTGCTCATAAGCACTTTCAGATATAATAATAGTACTTTCATGAATATATTACTCTAGAATTTACAAGGCACTTCCCATCTATTACATAATTTGAACATCTCAACAAGCCCAGATGATGATACTGCTATAAAATTTTATACTTATTTTATAGATGAGGACATTGAAATTTTAAAAAGTTAAATGATTTGCTTATTTAAAAATGCATGCCCTTTGATATATGTATTCATCCTGTGAAATATTTCAAAATATATAAAGAGCTAGAAGGTGTTGACGACAATGTTTCTTACAATAGTGTCAAATAAAGGAATGGATAAATGTATTTCCAATCAGTGGATTATTTTTCAGCAAGTAATTAATTAAAATTAAATAATTTAAAAATATCTTCAATAGCTATAATATATCATATATTGAACAACACACACAAGACCTCTGCTCTCATGAAAATTATTCATATGGAGAGAGTCAGAGATTAAAATTAAACATGTAAATAAATAAGCAAGAACATATCAGAATATAATAAAGTCTCTGCAAAAAATGAAAGAAAGAAAAAAAGAAAATGGGGTTATGTGATGATTTTGAAATGATAGCTATAAAAATGTCAGACACAGAAACATTAATTGTGTTAGCTGTTGAGTGACATGTCAAAGTGATAATGCTAAATATGTAAGTGGAAATGCAGTATAGCATTAAATGCCAACTATAACAGCTAAGTAATATATAATGTACAGATAAAGAGACTGGAGAAACATACCAATATGTTTATACTATCCTCCTTAAGGCACTTTAGTTAGAGGGATTTTTCCTCTTTTATACAATGAGAATAATTTAATATAACGTAATTATAATCTTAAAATAATGTTAAAGTCAACAAGTTTGTATATGGAGGACCAAGTATTCAAACTCAGATCTTCTAGACCAGAATCTAGTATTATTTCTGCTACACAAAGTTTCTTATGGGGGAATGAAAAATGGTGGAAATTGTCCATTTCATATAAAAGTAGCAACAATATATCAATAAAACAGGTTGTCAGAGAATCAAAGCTGTGAACATCTGAATGAAATTAACGAACAGGCACCATTTTTTGCTTCAAATTTAGAAAGTTTTTGGTTTGTCTTAAATTTCTGACTCAACATTTGCCTTTTCTTTCTGTTTTATTTTTTTAAACATCTTTATTGGAGTATAATTGCTCTACAATGGTGTGTTACTTTCTGCTTTATAACAAAGTGAAGCAGCCATACATATCCATATATCCCCATATCTCCTCCCTCTTGCGTCTCCCTAAAATCGACACTATCCCACCCCTCTAGGTGGTCACAAAGCACCAAGCTGATCTCCCTGTGCTATGTGGCTGCTTCCCACTAGCTATCAATTTTACATTTGGTAGTATATATATGGCCATGCCACTCTCTCACTTCATCCCAGTTTAAACTTCCCCTTCCCTGTGTCCTCAAGTCCAATCTCTACATCTGCTTCTTTATTCCTGTCCTGCCCCTAGGTTCTTCAGAAACTTTTTTTTTTTTTTTAGATTCCATATATATGTGTTAGCATACGGTATTTGTTTTTCTCTTTCGGTCTTACTTCACTCTGTTATGACAGACTCTAGGTCCATCCGCCTCACTACAAATAACTCAATTTTGTTTCCTTTTACGGCTCAGTAATATTCCATTGTAGATATGTGCCACATGTTCTTTATCCATTCATCTGTTGATGGACGTTTAGGTTGGTTCCATATCCTGGCTATTGTAAACAGAGCAGCAATGGACATTGTGGTACACGACTCTTTTTGAATTATGGTTTTCTCAGGGTATATGCCAAGTAGTGGGATTACTGGGTCGTATGGTAGTTCTATTTGTAGTTTCTTAAGGAACCTCCATAATGTTCTCCATAGTGACTGTATCAATTTACATTCCTACCAACAGTGCAAGAGGGTTCCCTTTTCTCCACACACTCTCCAGCATCTATTTTTTGTAGATTTTTTGATGATGATCATTCTTACTTGTGTGAGATGATATCTCATTGTAGTTTTGATTTGCATTTCTCTAATGATAAATGATGCTGAGCATTCGTTCATGTGTTTGTTGGCAATCTGTATATCTTCTTTGGAGAAATGTCTATTTAGGTCTTTTGCCCTTTTTTGGATTGGGTTGTTTGTTTTTTTGATATTGAGCTACATGAGCTGCTTATAAATTTTGGAGATTAATCCTTTGTCAGTTGCTTCATTTGTAAATATTTACTCCCATTCTGAGGGTTGTCTTTTTGTCTTATTTATGGTTTCCTTTGCTGTGCAAAAGCTTTTAAGTTTCATTAGGTCCCATTTGTTTATTTTTGTTTTATTTCACTTTCTCTAGGAGGTGGGTCAAAAAGGATCTTGCTGTGATTTATGTCATCAAGTGTTCTGCCTATGTTTTCCTTTAACAGTTTTATAGTGTCTGCCCTTACACTTAGGTCTTTAATCCATTATGAGTTTATTTTTGTGAATGGCGTTAGGGGGTGTTCTAATTTCATTCTTTTATATGTAGCTGTCCAGTCTTTCCAGCACCACTTATTGAAGAGGCTGTCTTTTCTCTATTGTATATTCTTGCCTCCTTTATCAAATATAAGGTGACTATATGTGCGTGGGTTTATCTCTGGGCTTTCTATCCAGTTCCACTGATCTATATTTCTGTTTTTGTGGCAGTACCTTACTGTCTTGATGACTGTATCTTTGTAGTATAGTCTCAAGTCAGGGAGCCTGTTTCCTCCACCTCCATTTTTCTTTCTCAAGATGGCTTTGGCTATTCGGGGTCTTTTGTGTTTCCATACAAATTGTGAAATATTTTTTTCTAGTTTTGTGAAAAATGTCTTTGGTAGTTTGATAGAGATTGCCCTGAATCTGTAGATTGTCTTTGGTAGTATATTCATTTTCTCAATGTTGATTCTTCCAATCCAAGAACACGGTATATCTCTCCATCTGTTTGTATCATCTTTAGTTTCTTTCATCAGTGTCATAGTTTTCTGCATATAGGTTTTTGTCTCCTTAGATAGGTTTATTCATAGGTATTTTATTCTTTTTGTTGCAGTGGTAAATGGGAGTGTTTCCTTAGTTTCTCTTTCAGATTTTTCATCACTAGTGTATAGGAATGCAAGAGATTTCTGTGCATTAATTTTGTATCCTGCTACTTTACCAAATTCATTGATTAGCTCTAGTAGTTTTCTGGTAGCATCCTTAGGATTCTCTATGTATACTATCATGTCATCTGCAAACAGTGAGAGCTTTACTTCTTCTTTTCTGATTTGGATTCCTTTATTTCTTTTTCTTCTCTGATTGCTGTAGCAAAACTTCCAAAACTGTGTTGAATAATACAGGTGAGAGTGGATAACCTTGTCTTGCTCCTGATCTTAGTGGGAATAGTTTCAGTTTTTCACCATTGAGAACGATGATGGCTGTGGGTTTCACATATATGGCCTTAATTATGTTGAGGAAAGTTCCCTCTATATGTACTTTCTGAAGGGTTTTTATAACTGGATGTTGAGTTTTTTTGAAAGCTTTTTCTGAATCTGTTGAGATGATCATATGGTTTTTCTCCTTCAATTTGTTAATATGGTTTATCACATCGATTGATTTGCATATATTGAAGAATCCTTGTATTCCTGGGATAAACCCCACTTGATCATGGTGTATGATCCTTTTAATGTGCTTTTGGATTCTGTTTGCTTGTATTTTGTTTAGGATTTTTACATCTATATTCGTCAGTGATACTGGCCTGTAGTTTTCTTTCTTTGTGACATCTTTGTCTGGTTTTGGTATCAGGGTGATGGTGGCCTTGGAGAATGAATTTGGGAGTGTTCCTCCCTCTGCTATATTTTGTAAGAGTTTGAGAAGGACAGGTGTCATCTTTTCTCTGACTTTTCTTAAGTAGGGTTTTATTTCATAATATTTTTAAAAATTTGGAGTGAACTTATAAAGAAGAGAGTAAGTAAAGTACAGTAATATTATATATACATATATACTGCTGATGGTATAGAATACTAAACATACTCTATCAGGTTCTTTCATGTCCTTCCCATTCCAGACAACCCCCTTCCCATTATTTAACACCCTGCCAAGAAGAAGTCACCATTCTGACTTCTATTATAAATCATTAAATTTCCAATTTGTGAATTTTATAAAAAATGATATCATAGAGTATATATTACTTTTTGTGTGGCTCCTTTCACTCAAAACTATATTTGTAATATTAATTCACATATTTTAATGAAGCAGTATCATATTTATTTTCATTGCTGTTTAACATTATATTGTATATAGCACATTTAATTATACATTATCCTCTTGATGGGGAATTAGATTTCCAGTTTGGGTCTACAATGAATAAAGCTGTAATGAAGCTGTCCGTATTGTTTTTTTGGTGGACATGTGCCCTCTATTTTCTGGGATATGTATGTACCAAGGAATAGATAGCTGAGTCACAGAATAGGTAAACATGTAGCTTTAGTCAAAACAAACAGAAAAGCACACACTTTAAAATCGACACAATTCTTTAGGTTGGAAAGAACTGCTCAAGGTGGGAAACACAAGAGAAGAAAAAGATCTTCAAAAACAAACCCAAAACAATTAAGAAAATGGTAATAGGAACATACATATTGATAATTACCTTAAATGTAAATGGAATAAATTCTCCAACCAAAAGATACAGACTGGCTGAATGGATACAGAAACAAGACCCATATATATACTGTCTATAAGAAACCCATTACAGACCTAGGGACACATACACACTGAAAGTGAGGGGATGGAAAAAGATATTCCATACAAATGGAAATCAAAAGAAAGCTGAAGAATCAATACTCATATCAGAAAAATAGACTTTAAAATAAATACTGTCACAAGAGAGAAGGAAGGACACTACATAGTAAACAAGGGATCAATCCAAGAAGATATAACAATTGTAAATATTTATGCACCCAACATAGGAGCATGTAAATACACAGGCAAATGTTAACAGCCATAAAAGGGGAAATCAACAACAAGACAATAATAGTGGGGGACTTCAACACTCCACTTACACAAATGAATAGATCATCAAGACAGAAAATTAATAAGGAAACAGATGCCTTAAATGACACATTAGAACAGAGAGACTTAATTGATATTTATAGAACATTCCATCCAAAAGTAGCAGAATACACATTCCTCTCAAGGGCACATGGCACACTCTCCAAGATAGATAACATCTTGGGTGACAAATCAAGCCTTGGTGAATTTATGAAAACTGAAACCGTAACAAGCATCTTTGCCACCCACAATGCTATGAGATTAGAAATCAACTACAAGAAAAAAAAAAAACTAAAAAACACAAACACATTGTGGCTAAACAATATACTACTAAATAACCAAGAGATCACTGAAGAAATCAAAGAATACCTAGAAACAAATGAAAATGAAAACACTATGACCCTAAAGTTATGGGTTACAGGCAAAGCAGGCAAATGTTCATTGCAGCACTATTTACAATTGCCAGGACATGGAAGCAACCTAAATGTTCATTAACAGAGGAATGGATAAAGAAGGTGTGGTACATATATATACAATGGAATAGTACTCAGCCATAAAAAGGAATGAAATAATGCCATTTGCAGCAACACGGATGGACCTAGAGATTGTCATACTGAGCGAAGTAAGTCAGACTCAGAAAGACAAATATCATATGATATTGCGTATATGTGGAATCTAAAAAAAAGGGAACAAATGAACTTATTTACAAAACAGAAGTAGAGTCATGGGTGTAGAAAACAAACTTATGGTTACCAGGGGATAATGGGGGGGAGGGATAAATTGGGAGATTGGGACTGACATATATACACTATTATATATAAAATAGGTAACATAAAAACCTACTGTATAGCACAGGAAACTCTACTTAATAATCTGTAATGGCTTATATGGAAAAAGAATTTTTTAAAAAGTGTGGATATATGTATATGTATAACTGATTCATTTTGCTATACACCTGAAACTAACAAAACATTGTAAATCAACTATACTCCAATAAAAAAATTTTTTAAAAGAAGTAACAAATTAAATGTACACATAGATATTAAATGTATAATGCTTAAGGAAAAATGTTAAAAAAAAAGGAGATAAAATTCATTCAGGTAACCAAAAATAAGCACAAAACAGGACTATTTCTTCTGTGCAAACACATCCAAACAATCAAGGAAACAAATACATTAATGGCTTCCTGTCATGGGGAGAGTAGATGAAAATTAATGCATGATATAGTGATGCAAGTAGTCAAACAAATAACTCCAAAAGAAATAGAAAACATGAATGAGCAATTAATTATTGATAAAATTGAAATGCAACTCAAAGGTTGCTTACCTTACCTACCCCTTCCCCAATCAAAAAAGATAGGGTTTTATAGCAGCAGATCCTTGACAAAACTTTAAGAATTAATTTGTGTCTATGGCTTAAGTAACCATAAATGATGTATTCCAAAGACTCATCAATTCCATTCCTGAGTCTACACTCCTAAAAAAATTATCACATATGTTCTTAAGATGGGATACATTGTTTTTGATGGCAGAGAGTTGGAGAAATCAGGGAGTTCATTATTTCTAGAGTAAAATTATGGTAGAAATATCCCCTGGAGTACTGTGCATCATTTAGAAGCAATGCATCAGATGTACACATAAACATAATCCTGGGTAGTAATAGTAAGAAAGAAAAGGTAATATATAATGAAGTACCATTTACTTAAACTTTAAATGTGCACATTTAAAATACACATTTTGTAACAATACAAACAAAAATATACATTAAATAATAGGAATGGCTGACTACTGACATATTAAAAAAATTTCAAATTCCCTGAGCTACTTTTCTACACCAGGGAAGTAGAAACAATAATTGTAATTTTAAGTTTTTCGTAAAACAGAAAAAGAAATAATTTATGGTATTTAAAAAATTTTCCCTATTTCTCACCTGATTTGTTTTCAATTTAGCCCAAGATAATTAGAATACTTGGCTAAGACATACCTAACTTACTACAATGTGTACTGTTCTGTTACAAACATATCCCAGAAGAATAACTATATTCTTCACCACCCAGTGATATTTATGCAACACGACACAGTTCTTTTCTAGGCACTAGACAAAAGAAAAACAGGTACATCCTTGGGCATATAGGTTGAGGCGAGAACCCAAGCAAATGAAGTGATCAATAAATAATGTGTACAGGTTTTTGTTATTCCTGTTCTTTTTCCTGAGGCAGCTGTGAGTAATTCACTATATTTTGGTACTTGTAAAGGGAAAATATCACTTCTGCTGACCTTTGAAGATGCTAATCGACTAGCCCAGCAGCCAGGTAGTTGTACAGGAAATAATGATACAGTCAGGAGAAAATGCTTGCCTGCAACCAATCTCAAATACTGTCCCACCATCAACCAGGCTTTCCGCAATATCAGTTTCATGAAAGCACAGTCACTTTTTTTGTTGTTGTTACTAGAGACATTTTATAATGATAAAAGTGTTGATTATAAAGATGCATGAATAAAAAAACAAGGCTCCAAAGTACAAGAAACAAAAACTGACAGAATTGAAGAGATAAATAGATAATTAAACAATAATAGCTTAAGACTTCGGTATACAACATTTAACAATGGCTAAACAAACTAAATATAAAATAAAAGAAGAAATAGCATTGAGCAGACCAAGTAGACCTCACAGATATCTACAGAACATTCTACCTAATAGCAGCAGAATATATATTCTCCTTTTTTTTTAACATCTTTATTGGAGTATAATTGCTTTACATTGTTGTGTTAGTTGCTGTTGTATAACAAAGTGAATCAGCTAGATGCATACATATATCCCCGTATCCCCTCCCTCTTGCGTCTCCCTCCCACCTTCCCTATCCCACCCCTCTAGGTAGTCACAAAGCACCAAGCTGATCTCCTTGTGCTATGAGGCTACTTCCCACTAGCTATTTTACATTTGGTAGTGTATATATGTCCATGCCACTGTCTCCCTTCGTCCCAGCTTACCCTTCCCCCTCCTCTACGTCTGTGCCTTTATTTTTTTTTAACATCTTTATTGGAGTATAATTGCTTGACAATGGTGTGTTACTTTCTGCTGTGCAATGAAGTGAATCAGCTATACGTATACATATATCCTCATATCCCCCTCCCTCTTGTGTCTCCCTCCCACCCTCCCTATCCCACCCCTCTAGGAGGACACAAAGCACCAGGCTCATCTCCCTGTGCTATGTGGCTGCTTCCCACTAGCTATCTATTTTACATTTGGTAGTGTATATATGTCCATGCTATTCTCTCACTTTGTCCCAGCTTACCCTTCTCCCTCCCTGTGTCTCACAGTAACTCAAATCAATCACTCAAGTAAATATCGAAGGCAAGCATTGTATGAGGCAACATAGTTTGAAGAGGCTTATTTGTTGTTATGAAAGTGTTATATCATCAAAAAGTCTGGTTTTTGGCTTGCAAAATAAAGAAGACTGCATCCAGAGCAACAATGGAATTATGTCATCAAAACCATCCAAAAGTGCTGAGAAAAAAAGCTAGACTGAACAAAGGTAAACACTCCAATTTAATTATTTTGCTTCAAAACTTCAAAAGATAAATGATACTATTGTAGAATATAAGTAATTTGAACAGCAGTGTTGAAATGGAGTGGATAGAATGGGATTGGAGGTTGTGGGGCCTGTCATCAACATGAAATCAGCAATCCTTCTTATCAAAAAGGGAGATTCTAAGATTAGTCTGACAAAAGTGATAGAAGAAAAGCTAACCTCTAGTTTGAATACATCATAAACTGTGTAAGAACAAGAAGTTGGCAGAGTATCGAGCTAAGCACTGTACTCAAGCAAAATTCATTTCCCTAAACAACCAGATGTGGGTGAAAAGTGCAACTAAACTGAACGGAAGTGTAAAAATTCTATGCTACTCTATAATGCATGCATGTATCATGGAGTATCATCCTACCATTCACTATTATATGATAGCACAAATTATAGAGCATTGAATAACCACAAAGCAGTGTGTGGAAAGCCAAAGAAACAGCATGATACTAGGCTCCCTAAGAGGCTACTAGGCTTTGATCTCTTAGTTTACTCTTTGATCCCTGAACACAGAGTAGATCCAAGACAGTTTCATATTCACTTAAAGTGACCTATCTCAGCTTACACAATGAATAAGTAAAAAATAATTCAGAGGGGAAGGAAATATTGGTCAGATAAAATATAAATAAAATAATGAAAGGATTATATTAAATAATATCTGGGCCTCATCTTTTAGCACTAACTTGTCTACAATACTGATAGCTGGATGTCAGCTCTGTCTGAATCCTATGCTTTAACAGATCTTATGATACAAGCTTCCAGTTGAAACTTTTTGTAAATATTCCTCACATGAGAGGAGTGACATGAAGACAGAGAACAAAAGAATTGTGATGAGTGTGATCACATTTTATAGGTAAGTGACTCTAATTCTAAACCATTAACAGAAAATCCCTAAAAGACACCTACAGATTAATCCTCCCACATTTATCTGTGTCAATGGACAGCCAAAAACTTTGACACCCAATTTTATAATGTATGCTGATTTCTTCTCTAAGGGTTCTTACTAGCATTATAATTCCACAGGTTATTTTGAGAATGTATAATCAATAAAAATTTCACCAGTGATCCAGAAATAACAGCAGATGCATGCTGAGAAGGAATGCTATTTTGCCTTATTCCTCTTGATATTCTCCTACATAGATTATGTAATTCATCCAAGACTGAAAAATCGATTCTGATAAAGGCTCTAACATACCCTACCAAAAGTCTAGAAATATAAGCCAGACAGGGAGACCCACAGTTTTTGAACCTTGATTAATAATGTTCTTACCAGGGACAGCCTGCTGCTCAGAAGCACCTCTCATACAAAGGGTAACCATGAATTGCATCCTTTGGCAGCCAGATCCCATACTGTAAAATGCCTCAGACATGAGATAATGATCACACTTATTTTCTATCTAATCACATTTTTCTAATGGAAATAGAATATGAAGAGTATTCTTCTTCTGAATCAAATTCGCAAAGGTCCATTTTCTCTTCACACTGGAAATATCCTAAGTCTTCATAACAACATCATACCTCATGAAACTGCAAATATATATAAGTTAAAATATCCATTATTCCTGTGGAAGTCTGAACAAAATTCAGTAAATAAGACATATGGGAACATATGTTTATGTATGACTGATTCACTTTGTTATGGGGCAGAAACTAGCACACCTTGGTAAAGCAATTATACCCCAATAAAGATGTTAAAAAAAATATAATCATAAACAATGCTTACAACCTAGAATAACAAATATTAAACTTTGGAGACACAAAGCTATATGTACTCATAGATAATAAAGTATGAGTCAATGAAGTCATACTACAAGCTACAAATTAAAAAATGCTTATGCTAAGCTTGTCACTTGATAAAATGTTGAATTATGTATTTTTTATCATAACATTTTCTAAAATCTCAAGGGTATAAGCAATAGGGCAGGAGGGGATATGGAAATATATGTATATGTATAGCTGATTCACTTTGTTATACAGCAGAAACTAACACAACATTGTAAAGCAATTATACTCCAATAAAGATGTTGAAGAAAAAAAAAGAAATAGGCAAACTTAACACAATTAACTCCAGACTGGAGCCTATTTTAAGACATCAAATTACTTTTTTCTAGTGATATTCTAGTGAAAGGTGTGATGAAAATATACTTCTTTAAGAATTTTGAGAGGTGTTGCATTGAATTTATAGATCTATTTAGGAAGAATTGGAATCTCTTATCCAGGAACATGTTTGTGTGCGTCCATTATTCAGGCCCACTTACATGTGTTTAAGAAAAGCTGTTTTCTCTATATAGAACTTGCACAAACCTTACTAGGTTTATCTTAAATATACTGAGCTAAGACTCCAGTTGCAAACCAACTTAAACTAGATAAAGAAAACTGTGGAACTGATTAATTCATGTGAATAAACAATGGAAAATTCAGGAGTAGGGCTGGTTTCCTGGAAGAATTAATGCAGAGTGTCAAACATCCCATTTTCTCTAAATATTGACTGCCTTACTCTCGCTCCCTCTCTCCTCCTCTCTCACCTGAAACAGCTTTTCCATGCATTAGAGAACACATTTTCACCTTCTGTTCTATTTTTATTATTATTGATATTGCCAAACCTGATATCTATTTTTAGCATTTATATCATCTATCTTTACCAATCTCTTTATTTTATACTTTTTAAGTATATCAACTATAAACCACAAGTATATTATTGAAAGGGAATCTGAGAATAAGTCTTTAAATATTAAGGTAGAAAGGAGTTACATTAGCAAGATGGCCAACTAGGAAGCTATAGGATTTCAGTCTCTCATGGAAGCATTAAAAAAACATAGAAACTGGTTAAAATCAACTTATAGAAGCTTTTGAAAATAGTCAATGTTCTGTAACAAAAAACCAAATGCCCAATCAAGAAAAAAACATGTTTTACTGTATGTTTTCACTTATATGTAGAATCTTTATAACAAAACAAATGAACAAATATAACAAAACAGAAACAGACCCACAGATACAGAAAAGAAATGAGTAATTACCAGGGCAGAGGACAGAGGGGAAAAATAGATGAAGGGGACTAATAAGAACAAGCTACTAGATATAAAATAAGTTACAGGGTTGTAATGTAAAGCACAGGGAATATAGTTAATATTTTATAGTAACGTGGTATGGAGAGTAATCTAAATATATCAAATTAGTATGTTGTATACCTGAAACATAAAATATGGTAAGTCAACTATACTTCAACTTACAAAAGAAAAAATACAGAAAAAGAAAAAGAAAAAGCCATATTCAAGATGGTAGGAAATTTTCTGGCTTTTTACCGGCCCTTGCCCCATGCTATCCCCAGCACAGGGGAACACAGTCAGTAGAAAGCAGAAACCCAATTTCTTTCCTCTTATTTTTAAAAAAATTTTATTGGAGTACAGTTGCTTTACAGTGTTGTGTTACTTTCTACTGTAAAGCAAAGTGAATCAGCTATACGTATACATATAACCCCTCTTTTTTGGATTTCCTTCCCATTTAGATCACCACAGAGCATTAAGTAGAGTTCCCTGTGCTATACAGTAGTTTCTCATTAGTTATCTATTTTACACATAGTAACAAAAGTATATATGTCAATCCTAATTTCCCAATTCATTCCACTCCCCTTGGTACCTATAATTTTTTTCTCTACTTCTGTGTCTCTATTTCTGCATTGTAAATAAGTTCTTCTATACCAATTTTTTTCAGATTCCACATATATGCGTTAATATACGGTATTTGTTCTTCTACTTCTGAATTACTTCACTCTGTATGACAGTTTCTAGGTCCATCCACATCTCTACAAAAGACCCAATTTTGTTCCTTTTATTGCTGAGTAATATTTAATTGTATACATGTAACACATCTTCTTTATTCATTCATCTGCCAATGGACACGTAGGTTGCTTCCATGTCCTGGCTATTGTAAAGAGAGCTGCAGTGAACATTGTGGTACATGGCTCTTTTTGAATTATGCTTTTCTCAGGGTATATGTCCAGTAGCGGGATTGCTGGGTCGTATGGTACTTCTATTTTTAGTTTGAAAAGAACCTCCATACTGTTCTCCATAGTGGCTGTATCAATTTACATTCCCACCAACAGTGCAAGAGGGTTCCCTTTGCTCCACACCCTCTCCTGCACTTATTGTTTGTAGATTCTGTGATGATGGCCATTCTGACTGCTGTGAGGTGGTATCTGATTATAGTTTTGATTTGCAATTCTCTAATAATTAGTGATGTTGAACATTTTTTTCATGTGTTTGTTAGCCATCTGTATGTCTTCTTTGGAGAAATATCTATTTAGGTCTTCAGCCCATTTTTGGTTTGGGTTGTTTGTTTTTTTGAAATTGAGCTGCATGAGCTCTTTGTATATTTTGGAGATTAATTCTTTGTCAGTTGCTTCCTTTGCAAACACTTTTGCCAATTCTGAGGGTTGACTTTTCGTCTTGTTTATGGTTTGCCGTGCTGTGAAAAACCTTTTAAATTTAATTCGGTCCCATTTGTTTATTTCTGTTTTTATTCTCATTACTCTAAGAGGTGGGTCTAAAAGGATCTTGCTGTGATTTATGTCATAGAGTGTTCTGCCTATGTTTTCCTCTAAGAGTTTTATAGTGTCCGGCCTTACATTTAGGTCTTTAATCCATTTTGAGTTTATTTTTTCTGTACAGTGTTAGGGAAAGTTCTAATTTCATTCTTTACATGCAGCTGTCCAGTTTTTTCAGCACCACATATTGAAGAGGCTGCTTTTGCTCCATTGTATATTCTGGCCTCCTTTGTCATAGGTTAGGTGACCATACATGTGTGGGTTTATCTCTGGGCTTTCTATCCTGTTCCATTGATCTATATTTCTGTTTTTGTGCCAGTACCATACTGTCTTGATTAGTGTAGCTTTGTAGTATAGTCTGAAGTCTGGGGAGCCTCATTCCTTCAGCTCCATTTTTGTTTCTCAAATTGCTTTTGCTATTGGAGGTCTTTTGTGTTTCCATACAAAATATAAAATTTTTTGTTCTACTTCTGTGAAAAATGCCATTGGTAATTTGATAGGGATTGCATTGAGCCTATAGATTGCTTTAGGTAGTATAGTCATTTTCACAATGTTGATTCTTCCAATCCAAGAACATGGTATATCTATCCATCTGTTTGTGTCATCTTTGATTTCTTTCATCAGTATCTTATATTTTCTGTGTACAGGTCTTTTGCCTCCTTAGGTAGGTCTATTCTTAGGTATTTTATTCTTTTTGTTGTTCTGGTAAAGGGGATTGTTTCCTTAATTTCTCTCTCTGATCTTTTATTGTTACTGTATAGGAATGCAAGAGATTTTGGTGCATTAATTTTGTATCCTGTGACTTTACTAAATTCATTCATTAGCCTTAATCCTTTTCTAGTGGCATCTTTAGGATTTTCTACGTATAGTATCATGTCATCTACAAACAGTGACAGTTTTACTTCTGCTTTCGCAATTTGGATCCCTTTTATTTCTTTTTCTTCCCTGATTGTCATGGCTAGGACTTCCAAAACTGTGTTGAATAATAGTGGGGAAAGTGGGCACCCTTATCTTGTTCCTGCTTTTAGAGGAAATGTTTTAAATTTTACACCATCGAGAATAATGTTTGCTGTGGGTTTGTCATATATGGCCTTTATTATGTTGAGGTAGGTTCCCTCTATGTGCACTTTCTGGAGAGTTTTTATCATAAATGGGTTTTAAATTTTGTAAAAAGCTTTTTCTGCATCTATTGAGATGATCATATGGTTTTTATTCTTCAATTTGTTAATATGGTGTATCATATTGATTTGGGTATATTAAAGAATACTTGCAACTCTGGGATCAATCCCACTTGATCATGGCGTATGATC
The DNA here is from genome assembly GCF_937001465.1 of Orcinus orca. Lineage (NCBI taxonomy): Eukaryota > Metazoa > Chordata > Mammalia > Artiodactyla > Delphinidae > Orcinus > Orcinus orca. The sequence continues at coordinate 99,141,383 of NC_064580.1, read as the reverse complement.
CTTTTAATGTGTTGTTGAATTTAGTTTGCTAATATTTTGTTGAGGATTTTTGTGTCTGTGTTCATCAGTGATATAGGCCTGTAATTTGTGTGTGTGTGTGTGTATGATATCTTTGTCTGGTTTTGGTATCAGGGTGATGGTGGCCTCACAGAATTAGTCTGGGAGTGTTCCTCCCTCTGTAAATTTTTGGAAGAGTTTGAGAAGGATGGGTGTTAGCTCTTCTCTAAATGTTTGATAGAATTCACCTGTGAAGCCATCTGGTCCTGGACTCTTGTTTGTTGGAAGATTTTTAATCACAGTGTCTATTTCATTACTTGTGATTGGTCTGTTCATATTTTCTATTTCTACTTGGTTCCGTCTTGGAAGGTTGTATATTTATAAGAATGTGTCAATTTCCTGCAGGTTGTCCATTTTATTGGCACATAGTTGCTTGTAGTAGTCTCTTACGATGCTTTGCATTTCTGCAGTGTCAGTTGTAATTTTTCCTTTTTCCTTTATAATTTTATTGAATTGAGTCTTCTCCCTTTTTTTCTTGATGAGTCTGGCTAAAGGTTTATCAATTTTGTTTATCTTCTCAAAGAACCAGCTTTTCATTTTATTGATATTTGCTATTGATTTTTGCGTTTCTATTTCATATATTTCTGCTCTGCTTTTTATGATTTCTTTCCTTTTACTAAGTTTGGGTTTTGTTTGTTCTTCTTTCTCTAGCTGCTTTAGGTGTAAAGTTAGGTTGTTTATTTGAGATTTTTTCTTGTTTCTTGAGGTAGGATTGTATTGTTATAAACTTCCCTCTTAGACGTGCTTTTGCTTCAACCCATAAGTTTTGGGTCATCATGTTTTCATTGTCATTTGTTTCTAGGTATTTTTTGTTTTCCTCAGTGATCTCTGGGTTATTTTGTAGCATATTGCTTAGCCTCCATGTTTTTTACAGTTTTTTTCCTGTAGTTGATTTCTAGCCTCACAGTGTCATGATTAGAAAAGATATTTGATATGATTTCAATTTTCTTTACTTTACCAGGGCTTGATTTGTGACCCAAGATATGATCTATCCTGGAGAGTGTTCCATGAGCACTTGAGAAGAAAGTACATTCTGCTGCTTTTGGATGGAATGTCCTATAAATATCAATTAAGTCTATCTGGTCTAACATGTTATTTAAGTCTTGTGTTTCCTTATTAATTTTCTATCTGGATGATCTATCCATTGGTGTAAGTGGAGTGTTAAAATCCCCCACTATTATTGTGTTACTGTTGATTTCCCCTTTTATGGCTGTGAGCATTTGCCTTATGTATTGAGGTGCTCATATGTTGGGTGTATAAATATTTACAATTGTTATATCTTCTTCTTGGATTGATCCCTTGATCATTATGTAGTATACTTCCTTGTCTCTTGTAACAGTCTTTATTTTAAAGTCTAGTTTATCTGATATGAGTATTGTTACTCCAGCTTTCTTTTGATTTCCATTTGCATGGAATATCTTTTTCCATCCCCTCACTTTCAGTCTGTATATGTCCTTAGGTCTGAAGTGGGTCTTTTTAGACAACATATATACAGGTCTTGTTTTTGTATCCATTCAGCCAGTCTGTGTTTTTTGGTTGGAGCATTTAATCTATTTACATTTAAGGTAATTATCTATGTGTATGTTACTATTACCATTTTCTTAATTGTTTCGGGTATCTTTTTGTAGTTCTCTTCCTTGTCTTGTGTTTCCTGCTTAGAGAAGTTCTGTCAGCATTTGTTGCAAACCTGGTCTGATGGTGCTGAATTCTCTTATCTTTTGCTTGTCTGTAAAGCTTTTGATTTCTCCATAAAATCTGAATGAGAGCCTTGCTGGGTAGAGTAATCTTGGTTGTAGTTTTTTCCCTTTCATTGCTTTAAATATATCCTGCCAATCCCTTCTGGCCTGTAGAGATTCTGCTGAAAGATCAGCTGATAACCATATGGGGATTCCCTTGTATGTTATTTTTTGCTTTCCCTTTGCTGCTATTAATATTTGCTCTTTGTATTTAATTTTTGATAGTTTGATTAATATTTGTCTTGGTGTGTTTCTCCTTGGGTTTATCTTATATGGGACTCTCTGTGCTTCCTGGATTTGACTGACTATTTCCCTTCCCATGTTAGGGATGTGTTTGACTATAATTTATTCTAATATTTTCTCAGATCCTTTCTCTTTCTCTTCTTCTTCTGGGATGCCTATAATTCAAATGTTGGTGCTTTCCATGTTGTCCCAAATGTCTCTGTGACTGTCCTCTATTCTTTTCATTCTTTTATCTTTATTCTGCTCTGTGGCAGTTATTTCCTCCATTCTATCTTCCAGCTCACTTATCCTTTCTTCTGCCTCAATTATTCTGGTATTGATTCCTTCTAGCGTATTTTTAATTTCAGTTATTATGTTGTTCATCACTGTTTATTTGTTCTTTAGTTCTTCTAGGTCCTTGTTAAACATTTCTTTTATTTTCTACATTCTATTTCCAAGATTTCATATCATCTTTATTATCATTATCCTGAATTTTTTTTCATGTTGATTGCCTATTTCCTCTTCATTTATTTGGTCTTGTGGGTTTTCACCTTGCTTCTTCTTCTTCAGCATATTTGTCTATCTTCTCATTTTGTCTAACTTACTGTGTTTGAGGTCTCCTTTCTGCAGCCTGCAGAGTCATAGTTCCTCTTGCTTCTGATGTTTGCCCCCAGTGGGTGAAGTTGGTCCAGTGGCTTGTGTAGGCTTCCTCGTGGGAGCGACTGGTGCCTGTGTTCTTGTGGGTGGAACTGGATCTTTTCCCTCTGATGAGCAGGGCTGTGTCAGGTTGTGTGTTTGGGGGTGTCTGAGAGCTTAGTACAACCTTAGGCAGCCTGTCTGCTGATGGGTGGGTTTGTGTTCCTGTCTTGCTTGTTGTTTGGCATGGGGCATTCAGCACTGGAACCTGCAGGCAGTTGGGTGGAGCTGGGTCTCGGAATTGAGAAGGAGACCTTCAGAAGGGCTCTTGCCCTTAATATTCCCTGGGTTCAGGAATTCTCTGGCGTTCCAGCCTCCTAGACTCAACACTCCCACCCCAGAGGCTCAGGCCTGACCCCTGGCCTGGGAACAAAGACCCCACAAGCCACATGGCTGTGCAAAAAAGGAAAAAGAAAAGAAAAGAAAAAAAAAAGGATGGGAAGAAAGAAATGAAAACAGACAGACATAGAAACCCCAAGACAAATCACAAAGACAAAAACAAGCAAAGAGCAACAATTAAAAACAAAGAAACAAACAAATGAACAGACAACAAAACTCCAAATGATAAAAGCAAAACCAAGCAATAACAAAGACAAAAAAACACAAAGAAACACACACACATACAAAATAAGAAAAAAGAAGAAAAATAGGGAAAACAAAAAACAAGAGAACAACTAGACCAAAAAAGAATCCCAAATGAAATGGAAGAATTAAAAACAAAACAAAAACAAAAAATAAAAGCAGAATGCAAACTGAAGGAATAAGCAAAGAAAATAAAACACACACAAAAGTGATTTTTAAAAGATTTAAAAATATAAGAACAAATAGAACAAAGGAAAAAAAGATAAAAACAAAATAGAACAAAGGAAAGAAAAAGGAAAAACACAGAACAACAAAATAGTAATGTAGAAATAGAAATATAAAAAAATTTAAAAGACTAAATAAAAACAAATAATAATAAAAAAATAACAGAACAAAACAAAACATAAACAAAATCATAATAATTATATTTTCCTGGGGTCTCAGCTGTCAGTGTCCTTGCCCCCACCGTGAGTCACAGCCAACCTCTGCCTCCCCAGGAGGTCCTTCTAAACCTCTATGTAGGTCTCTGGTCCCTCTGTGGGCACTGTGGGAGCAGCCCACTTTCTAATTCCCTCCTTAAAGCAGAGTTAGCATAGGAGACCTTATTTGCAATTTTCTACCCTGTTTGGTGGCTGCATAAGGGAATGGTCTCTAGTTTGCCTGAATCAGAGGTCAGATGAGGAATAACAGCATAGTTTAGATCTCAGATCAGAAAAGCCGCAGAAAATTGCAGTCATGGTTTATGTAAGATGCAGGGGGACTACAGATCAGTGAAACCTGGGGCAAGAGATTACAGGTAGAGGAATACAGTAGAACATCGAAAGCACCAAGGAGAAGCTGGGGTGAGACTCTGCAAAACTAAGACATTCAAAGCAGTCATGGACACAAGGTAATCAAAAAAGCCACACGTAGGACCAGACAAGACGCATGACCAGAGAAGACTTGAGAAGACCTTAAGCCTTTATCCCAGACTGATCCCGTTTCAGAACATGTTCTGCTAATTAGTGAAGGTCTTTCCCCATACAGAGCCAGTCTGAGAAGTCTGAGGGAAGTGGATGATTTTTTAACATAGACAATTTGCAACAACAACAAAATCCACAAGGCATATAGATAAACAAGAAAACATAGCACATTCAAAGGAAGAAATTAACATGGCAGTAATTATCCCTGAAGAAACACAAGCATCAGACATACTAGACAAAAGTTATAAAATAATTGTCTTAAACATACTAAAAAATATAAAGAAAAAATGGACAAAGAACTAGAGGAAATCAGGCAAACTATATGTGAACAAAATAAAAATATTAACAAAGAGAAATTATAAAAAGGAACCAAATAGATATTCTGGTATAGAAATACACAATAACTGAATTGAAAAATTCACCAGTGGGGTTCAAGAGCAGACTAAAACAGGCAGAAGAAATAATAATGTACTTGAAGACAGGACATTTGAAATTACTGAGTCTGAGGAGCAAAAAGAAAAATAAAGATGGAAGAAAAGTCAAAAAGTTCTAAGGGACTCATTGGACACTATCAAGAAGACCAATATATACATTATGGTATTCCCAGGAGAAGAGAGGGAAAAAAAGCAAAGATTATTTGAAGAAATAAATATACAAATAATTACAAATCTATATTGATGGGTACATGATATATAAATATGTAAGTTGTGACATCAATAATGTAAAGTGGGCAAAGGCAGAGGAGTAGTGTTTGTATGTGATTTAAGTTAAGTTGGCATAAATTTAAAATAGATTGATATAACCTTAGAATGTTTTATGTAATCCCCCATAGTAGCCACAAAGAAAATATCTATACAATACTCACAAAAGGGAATCAAAATGTGTCATTACAAAAAAAAATCAACTAAACACAAGGAAAAGCAGTAAGGCGGGATATGAGGGACAAAGAGCTGTAAAACATACAGAAAATAAATAACAAAACAGCAATAGTTCTTCCCATCAGTAATTACTTTAAATGTCAATGAATTAAACTCCCTAATCAAAAGACACAGACTGACAGAAAGGATTTTTAAAAGCATTATTTAACAATATGCTGTATACAAGAGATGCACTTTAGACATAAAATCACTTCTAGATATAAAATGTAAGTTGAAAGTAACAGAATGGAAAAACATATTCTTTGCAAATAGTAACCAAAAGAGAGCAGGAATGGATGTATTCACATCAGACAAATAGACTTTATGTCAAAAACTGTTAAAAGAATCAAAGATGGACATTATATGGTGATAACAGGTTAACTTAACAAGCTATAACAGTTATAATAATATTGATATATGCACTGAACATCAGGGCTCCCAAATATATGAGAAATTTGAAGCGAGAAATAGAAACCTCTACAATAATAGTAGGAGGCTTTAGTACACCGCTTTCAATAATGAATACAACAGCCAGAGAGAAGATATATTAGGAAAGAGATAACATTAACAACACTATAGACCAATTAGCTTAACAGATATATATAGAACACTCCATCCCAAAGCAGCAGAATAGACATTTTTCTCAAGTATACATGGATCATTCTCCAGGAAAAGCTATGTCTTAGTCCACAAAACAGGTTTTCATAAATTTAAAAAGATTAAAGTAATACACAGTACCTTTTTCTGATCAAAATAGAATGAAACTAGAAATCAATAGGAGAAAGAAAACTAGAAAATGTACAAATATGTGGAAATTAAACAACACACTATTAAACAACCAATATGTCAAAGAAGAAATCACAATGGAGATTAGAAAATATCTTGACACAAATGAAAATGCAACATTCCAAAACTTATGGGGCGTAGGAAAAACAGTGCCATGAGAGAAATTTATACCATTAAAAGCTATATTAAATAAGAAGAATGATCCCAAATTAAGTAACTTTATGCTTTAAGGGAACAGGGAAATAACAAACCAAATCCAAGGTTAGCAGCAAGAAGGAAATAGTAAAATTAGAAAAGAGATAAACAAAATAGAGAATACAAAAGCAGTAGAGAAAATCAACAAGAGCAAGAGTTGGTTCTTCAACAAGTTTGACAAAATTGACAAAGCTTCAGCTGGATTGACTAAGCATATTAGAGAAGATGCAAATAACTAAAACCAGAAATGAAAAAGGGGATATTACTACCAATCGTATAGAATTAAAAATTATACAAAAGTACTATGAACAATTATATGCCAAAAATTTCATCACTTAGATGAAATGGACAAATTTCTAGAAACATGCAACTTACCAAAATTGAATAATAAAGAAATATAAAATCTGAGTAAACTTATAACTAGTAAGGAGAGTTAATTAGTAGCAAAAACCTCCCAACAAAGAACAGTCCATGACCAGATGGATTCATTGCTGAATTCTACTAAACATGTAAAGAAACATTAACACCAGTTATTCCTGAACTCTTCAAAATATTCAAAATATTTAATATTCAAAATATTGAAAAGAAGGGAACACTCCCTAACTCATTCTATAATGCTAGAATTACTCTGATACTGGATTCAAATAAACTGACACTATAAGAAAACTACAGAGCTATATCACTTATGAATAAGGATACAAAACTTTTTAACAAGGTACTACCAAACAGAATTCAACAGCATATTAAAAGGAGTGTTTCGTGATTAAGTTATTCAAAAAATAAGCATATAATTGCCATATGATCCAGAAATTCCACTTCTGCATATATATCCCCAAATACTGAAAACAGAGACGTGAACAGATATTTATATACTAATGCTTAAACATCATCATTCTTAATAGCCATAAGGTGGAAACAACCAAAATATTCATTGATGGATGAATGGATAAATAATAGGTGATATATACATACAATGGAGTATTATTCAGCCTTATAAAGGAACGTAATTCTGACACATGCTACAACATGGGTGAACCTTGAAAACATAAATTGAAATAAGCAAGACACAAAAGGACACATATTGTGTGATTGCAGTTATATAAGGTACCTAGAGTAGTGGTAGAATGGTCGTTATCAGGAAGTGGGGCAGGAGCATTAGAGAATGAGGAGTTATTTTTAATGGGTACAGAATTTACATCTGGGAAGATGAAAAAATTCTGGAGATGGATGGTGGTGATGTTTGCACACCAATATGAATGTACTTAATGTCACTGATCTGTACAGCTAAAAATGGTTAAATGGTAAATTTTATGTTATATATTTTACTAAATCAAGGTAAATTTTGTATACATTTAAATGCCAAGATTTTAAGATAGCAGTTTGATGAATTCTGCCAAATGTATTCACACATGTAAACAGCTATCCAATCAAAAGAAAAACAATTTTCTTTACTCCAGAAAATTACTTTTTTTCCCCATTCCAGGCAATCACCATCACCACATAAACAGCCACTTTCCTTATTTCTCCTATCTTATATTCATTTTGGTTGCTTTTGAGCTCCATATAAATAAAATAATACTATATTAATTTTTTATGACTGACTTCTTTTTCTTACCAAGTTATTATAAAATTAATCCATATTTTTGTGCTTGCCCATGTATCATTTTTGAAATTACACAGTAAATTTAATTGTGTGGATATAACACAATTTGTATATTGATTCTTTATTTATGTACATTTTGTGTTATTTCCAATTTTAGGCTATTATGAATAAAGTTATTACAAAAAGTCCTGTAAAATGTTTTTGGATGAATACTATCCTTCTTTTTGGATAAATTCCCAGGTGTGGAATTATTTGGTCATAGAGTAGGTTTGTTTCATGTGATAATAAACCACCCATTTTACAAAGTCATTATATCATTTTACACAACAATGTACATGAGTTCCAGTTGCCCCATATCTTGGCCAACATTTGAAGTTGTCAGTCTTTAATTTTAGCCTTTCTAGTGAGTGTGTAGTCCTATTTCATTGTGGTTTTAGTTGCATTTCTGTGATGAATAAATATGTAGAGTACCTCTCTGCTTAATGGGTATTCTTTGGTATACTGAGTGCTCAAAACTTTTGTCTATTTTAATCATATTGTTTACCTTCTTAACTGAATTTTAAGACTTTATTATATATTCTGTATGAAAGACTTTTACTCCAGTATATTATATTGAAAGCCCTCTACTCTTCTCTCTCATATATGTGTTACATGTAATATATGACATTAAATATATATTAAATGTATTTTTATATTAAATTCATACAGCTTGATTTTCCATTTTCATGAGAAGATTTTAATTTTGATGAAGTCTAATATATTTTTATAGTTTTTATGGTTAATGTGTCTCCTGGTAGGTCTCTGGTTGTGCATAACTGTTCATGGAATTAGTGCCCCTGGTGTAGTGGTTTCATGCAAGATTCCCATAACTGCTCATGGACTGTGCTGAGAAAGATTGGATCTGAGTCACAGAACTGCTTCAGACAAAGTTTATCTGGTCTGCCTCCAGGGGAACTAGTAGACATGTCTCCCAGTGGTCCTGGGTTTGGTGGCACTGCTTCCAGACCACTGTGGGGAGGGGCCGAAAATGAGTCACAGAGTTGTTTCAAGATCTACTGTCAGACTAACGTTGGCTAGCCTGTCTCTGTAGGCACTGACAGACATGTCTCCTGAGGCATTCTTCCTGGCAGAACAGCTTGCAGACTATGGCTGGGAGGGGTTAGAGCTGAATATAAGGCCATTACAAGATCTCCAGAGGGGTAAATGGGAATGCCTTCCACTGGGTCCCTGGGCTGGCAGGACTGCTCATGAATGACAGCTGAGAGGGGCTGGAGCCCAGTTACAGTACTGTTTCAAAATATACAGTCAGAATGAGTTTGGTGGGCTTGTCTCCAAGGCCTCCTGGACTGCAGCCAAGAGGGACTATTTCAGGACTAAGGGCTGAAGTCTATGGGTCTGTTACCTGAGACCCAGGTGTGGCTCTTTCTATGGCCCTTGGTGTATGGTGCTGGTGACAAGACCAAAGTCAAACAGTGAGGGAAGGGGTTGGCTATAGTTGAGTCTACAGGAGTATGGAGTTGTTTATGGGTCTGTAGTCAGGACCACCGTTGACAAGTCAGCCACCTGAATGTAGGCCTACCTTCTTAAAATGGCCTTTCTTGGTCTTGGTCTCCACTGAGGTTTCACAATGTCCTACCTGGACCCCAAACCTCCCACGAAAGCATTTTTTCCATAGACAGCTGATAAATTATTATTGCTGAGGGAGAATACAAGCAGGAGAGCTCCTATTCTGCCATCTGGCTCTCAAATTCCCTAAATTTTAGTGTCACTAGACATGTGTCCCTGTGCTATGATCTCCACAGGTGTTTCTTACTTCCCTTGCCTCCTCCTACTTTGGAGATACAGAAAGATTAGAGTAAGCTGGAGTTTGGGAAACACCTTTCCCCCAAGTTAGATAAGATTCTCAGGTTATAGTCTTTTTCTCTGGATTGTAGGCCTTTTTTATGGAGAATGCTCTGGTAGTATTTCACAAGAATTGCTCTTTCTCTCCCCCTACTGGAGACATGAAGGGACCTTTTTGGCCTCTTCTCTCTGAGAACATGATGATTTTGATGACTATAGCTAATAATACTGTATTGTATACCTGAAAGAGGTTAAGAAAGTAGACCTTAAAAGTTTTCATCACAAGAAAAAAATTATAACTATGTATATTGATTAATATTTACTGAACTTATTCTGGTAATCATTTCACAACATATACATATGTCAAATCATTATGTTGTACAGCTAAAAAAATACAATGTTATGTTCAATTATCTCTCACTTGAAAAAGGAAAAAGTGCAATTCCTATCAAAATATCAATGGCATTTTTCACAAAAGTAGAATAATTCTAAAATTTGTGTGGAAACACAAAAGATCCCAAATAGCAAAAGCAAGCGTGAGAAAGAAGAACAGAGCTAGAGGTATCATGCTCCCTGACTCCAGACTATACTACAAAGCTACATCCATCTAAACAGTATGGAACTGGCACCAAAGAAACATACACATAGATCAATGGAACAGAATAGAGATCCTAGAAATAAGCCCATGCACATATGATCAATTAATCTATGACAAAGGAGACAACAATATACAATGGGGAAAAGACAGTCTCTTCAATAAGTGGTGCTGGGAAAACTGGACAGCTACATGTAAAAGAATGAAATTAGAACATTCTCTAACACCATATAAAAAATAAACTCAAAATGGATTAAAGACCTAAATGTAAGGCCTAAAACAATAAGAAACCATAAGAAAACATATGTAAGAAACCATAAAACTCCTAGAAGATAACACAGGCAGAAAACTCTTTGACTTAAATTGTAGCAATATTGTTTTGGATCTGTCTCCTAAGGCAAAGGAGAGGGTTTAAAAAGAAAATGTGTGCTTTCTAAATATAAAGGATTATTTTAATGTCTCATAGATATAAATCTCACTGCAAAAGTAAAAGCACACGTGTTATAAATAGTAATGAACAAATGCCACACCCAACAACATCTAGCTACATATTAAAAGATGTTAAGACAAACCATCATGTAGGGGGTAAGAAGTCTGAATTCTAAACAAACAAATTGAGTAACAAACTTCAGATCTCATAAATTCTCTCTTTGTTTCTGCTACTCAATCTTTTCCAAATTTATTTCCAGGGGAAAAAAATGCATGTATACTACAACAGAGATATTAACTTAAATTTCCATTTTAATAACATAAAAAGTCAACATTAGTCTAAGTTTATGAAAAACAGCTTCATACTTGACTTGGTACATTTGTTCCAATGAGATCTGTCTAAAAGTGTTAAGTTTTAAAGTAAACAGATTTGTCCAAGATGGCAGAGCAGAAGGAGGTGTGCTCACTCCCTCTTGCAAGAATACCGGAATTGCAACTAACTGCTGAACAATCACTGACAGGAAAACACTGGAACTCACCAAAAAAGATACCCCACATCCAAAGACAAAGGAAAAGCCACAGTGAGATGGTAGGAGGGACACAATCACAATAAAATTAAATCCCATAACCAATGGGTGGGTGACTCACAAACTGGAGAACAATTATACCACAGAAGTCCACCCACTGGAGTGAAGGTTCTGAGCCCCACGTCAGGCTTCCCAACCATTCAGTCTGGCAAAGGGAGGAGAATTCCCAGAGAATCAGACTTTGAAGGCTAGCGGGATTTGACTGCAGGACTTTGACAGGACTGGGGGAAACAGAGACTCCACTCTTGAAGGGTACACACAAAGTAGTGTGCACATCAGGACCCAGGGGAAGGAGCAGTGACCCCATAGAACACTGAACCAGGCCTACCTGCTAGTGTTTGAGGGTCTCCTGCAACCCTGCGGTGGCTGTGGCTCACCACAGGGACAAGGACACTGGCAGCAGAAGGTCTGGGAAGTACTCCTTGGCATGATCCCTTCCAGAGACCACGATTAGCCCCACCAAAGACCCTGTAGCTTCCAGTGCTGGGTCACCTCAGGCCAAGCAACCAACAGGGAGGGAACTCAGCTGCACCCATCAGCAGACAAGCAGATTAAAGTTTTACTCAGCTCTGCTCACCAGAGCAACAGCCAGCTCTACCCACCACCAGTCTAACCCATCAGGAAGTTTGCACAAGCCTCTTAGATAGCCTCATCTACCAGAGGGCAGGCAGCAGAAGCAAGAAGAACTACAATCCTGCAGCCTGTGGAATGAATACCACATTCACAGAAAGATAAACAACATGAAAAGGCAGAGGACTATGAACCAGATGAAGGAACAAGATAAAACCCCAGAAAAACAACTAAACGAAGTGGAGATAGGCAACCTTCCAGAAAAAGAATTCAGAATAATGATAGTGAAGATGATCCAGGACCTCGGAAAAAGAATGGAGGCAAAGATTGAGAAGATGCAAGAAATGTTTAACAAAGACCTAGAAGAATTAAAGAACAAACACCTAGAAGAATTAAAAAACAAACAAACAGAGATGAACAATACAATAACTGCAATGAAAAATACACTAGAAGGAATCAATAGCAGAATAACTGAGGCAGAAGAATGGATAAGTGACCTGGAAGACAGAATGGTGGAATTCACTGCCATGGAACAGAATAAAGAAAAAAGAATGAAAAGAAATGAAGACAGCCTAAGAGACCTCTGGGACAACATTAAACACAACAACATTCACATTATAGGGGTCCCAGAAGGAGAAGAGAGAGAGAAAGAACCGGAGAAAATATTTGAAGAGATTATAGTTGAAAACTTCCCTAACATGGATAAGGAAATAGCCACCCATGTCCAGGAAGCACAGAGAGCCCCATACAGGATAAACCCAAGGAGAAACACGCCGAGACACATAGTAATCAAACTGACAAAAATTAAAGACAAAGAAAAATTATTGAAACCAGCAAGGGAAAAATGACAAATAAAGTAAAAGGGAACTCCCATAAGGTTAACAGCTGATTTCTCAGCAGAAACTCTACAGGCCAGAAGGGAGTGGCATGATATATTTAAAGTGAAGAAAGGGAAGAACCTACAACCAAGATTACTCTACCTGCCAAGGATCTCACTCAGATTTGACAGAGAAATCAAAAGCTTTACAGACAAGCAAAAGCTAAGAGAATTCAGCACTAGGAAACCAGCTCTACAACAAATGCTAAAGGAACTTCTGTAAGTGAGAAACACAAGAGAAGAAAAGGACCTACAAAAACAAACCCATAACAATTAAGAAAATGGTAATAGGAAAAGACATATCGATAATTACTTTAAACCCAATTTAAAAATGGGCAGAAGACCTAAAGAGACATTTCTCCAGAGAAGACATACAGATGGCCAACAAACATATGAAAAGCTGCTCAACATCACTAATTATTAGAAAAATGCAAATCAAAACTACAATGAGGTATCACCTCACACCAGTTAAAATGGACATCATCAGAACATCTACAAACAACAAATGCTGGAGAGGGTGTGGAGAAAAGGGAACCCTCTTGCACTGTCTGTGGGAATGTAAATTGATACAGCCACTATGGAGAACAGTATGGAGGTTCCATTAAAAACTAAAAATAGAATTATTGTACGACCCAGCAATCCCACTACTGGGCATATGCCAAGAGAAAACCATAATTCAGAAGACATATGCACCCCAATGTTCATCGCAGCACTATTTACAATTGCCATGTCATGTAAGCAACCTAAATGCCCATCAGCAGATGAATGGATAAAGAAGTTGTGGTACGTATATACAATGGAATATTACTCAGCCATAAAAAGGAATGAAATTGGGTCATTTGTAGAGACGTGGATGGACCTAGAGACTGTCATACAGAGTGAAGTAAGTCAGAAAGAGAAAAACAAATATCGTATATTAATCCATATATGTGGAATCTAGAAAAATGGTACAGATGAACTGTTTTGCAAGGCAGAAATAGAGACACAAATGTAGAGAACAAACGTATGGACACCAAAGGAGGAAAGTTGGGGTGGGGGAGGTGGTGATGGTGGTAGGATGAATTTGTAGACTTGGGATTGACATATGTCCACTAATATGTATAAAATAGATAACTAATAAGAACCTGCTGTATAAAGAAAAAGAACCTTCTGTATAGCACAGAGAACTCTACTCAACAGTCTCTAATGACTTATATAGGAATAGAATATAAAAAAGAGTGGATATATGTATATGTATAACTGATTCACTTTACTGTATAGCAGAAACTAACACAACACTGTAAATCAACTATAGTCCAATACAAAATAATTAAAAAATAAAGTAAACATAACAATAGTTATCCCTGTAAATTAACTGAAATACAAATGGTGGCTAAATCTGATTAAGAATCAGAAGACGAGGCCTCTGCATCTTTAGTTTAGACTTCAGTTCTACAGTTAAATTTATTTGATGACCTCCATAAGTCCTACTGTTGAAATTTTCCTAATTATCCCTATTTTTTTTTTTTGCCCAAAGACCATCCATTCCTAACTCCCTTAAGAATTCCTCATAAAAACATGATTCTTTGAGTTTCTGTATATTCAAAACTGCTTGTTTGTAGCTCTTATAACTGAAAGACAACTTGGTTGGATATAAAATCCTTGGCTTTGAAGTGCTTTCCTGGGTGGTCCTGAAGCTCTTATGTCACTGTCTTCTGGCATAAGTTCCTCTGTGAATAAGACTGACACCAATCTGATGTTTTTCTCTTTGTATCAATCTTTTTGTCTAAATGCCCAAAGCAAGTTTCTTTCTTTAAAGTGCAACAATTTTTTTTTGTTGTTGGTTTTTTTTTTTTTTTGGGGGGGGGGTGGTACGCGGGCCTCTCACTGTTGTGGCCTCTCCCATTGCGGAGCACAGGCTCCAGACGCGCAGTCTCAGCGGCCATGGCTCACGGGCCCAGCCGCTCCGCGGCATGTGGGATCCTCCCGGACGGGGACACAAACCCGTGTCCCCTGCATCGGCAGGCGGACTCCCAACCACTGCGCCACCAGGGAAGCCCAAAGTCCAACAATTTTTAAAGATATATGTTAGCACTGACCATCCTGATTCAATTCTCCATGTAAGAAAACATTCACACCTTCTTAGTTTCAGGAATTAAATTGTATATATTTATACACACATACACACATACACGCATACACACACACACACACAAACATCCTAAGTGACCAGCTCTTAAGAGTTGCCACAAAGTGAGCACTGCAGTATAATCACCATTCTAAATAAGATATAAAACTTTCTTCCTTTGTCCATTCCTAGGTGTTACTCCTACCCAGGGCAAAAACTCTCAGTCACTACTGCCCACTAAAGATAACTACTCTTATGGCTTCTATTCTTGTATGTTTGTTTTCTTTTATTCAGCATTTTATCTGTGGGATTCATCCAAAACATGAAGCAGTAGTTGATTCTTGCTCACTGTGTATTTCACTGTCTGAAATACTCCACAATTTATCCATTCCACCCCAGACAGTCATTTGTATTTTTCAACTTCATGGTTACTACAAATGTCATTGTAAACATTTGTCTATATTCAGCACACAAATGTATGCATTTCTTTTTGATATGTGCCTAGAAGTAGAATTGTTTGGGCACAGGATATGCATATGTTCAGTTTTATAGATAATGTCCAAGGGTTTTCAAAGTGGTTGTACTAATACCTAGTAATCCTTGTCATCATTTGATATTTTGAGGTTTTTGTTCTCTTCTTTGTTTTGCCATTCTAGTGGGTATATCTAGTAGTATATTCTCAAGGTATATTAATTTTCATTTCAATAATGACTCCGATCAAGTGTGATGTGTTGCTCTAGTTTCTTTTACACAGATACTTTTAAATTAAATTGAAGAATTTCTCTTCTATTCCTACTATTCTAATAGTTTTTACCCCACATGAATATTAATTTTTACTAAAATATTTTTCTGCATATATTAAAATCATCTTATTTTTCTCTCATTTATTTTGTTAACATGATTAATTAATTATGTTAGTTCCCTCATCAAAATCCTCCAGTGGTTTCCCATTGTCCACAGAAGTTTTATCAGGTTAGATCTCCCAAGTTTTCTGTGGGTTTTGCATGGACTCTTACTGTTTCATCTGGCAAATGCATTTCTTCCAACTTGGTATTAAGTCTTTATAATTATAAACATTCTAGTAGGTGATAATGCTAACCCACTGTGGTTTTAATTTTTATTTTCTTAATGACTTATGTGGACTACTTTTTCTGATGCTTATTGGTTATTTGTATATCTTTCTTTATGAATTGTCTGTTCCAAGTATTTTACCCTTTTTTGTTGGGTTCTTCTTTCCTTATCTATTACCTTGACAAGTTTATGCCCAATTAGCATTATTTATTACTTAAAAGCTTGAAAGAAGTCACCAATCAAGCCATTTGGACTTAGAATTTTATTTAGGGGTAGGTATTTTTAACAATGAATTCAACTACTTTAATAGATATAGCACTATTCAGTCTGAATATATATATATATATATATCTTCTTGTCTGTTTTGGTAAGTTACATTTTTCAGGATGATATGGACTTTAACTCATTTATCTTATTTATTTACCTAAAGTTGTTATCACTATTTTTAATATATTTATTGATGTAAAATTTACATATCATATGTTAGAATTTTAATGTCTGAGGATCAGTAAAACTGCCCTATTTTCGTTCTTAATATTTCACAACTTTTTTTAGTCACTATTATAAAAGTTATATCCGTTTGTTTCAATGAACTGCCTTTTCACTTTGTTAAATTACTTCACTGTAATATTTCATTTACTTTATATCTTATATAAATCTATAAAATATATTCATTATCTTCTAAATAAATTGAATTTGATTTGCTGTTCTATTATAAGCTTATTTAGATGGAAACTTGAATCACTGATATTTATTTTGCTTATTTCTTTTTTTTTTCTTTGCGGTACGCGGGCCTCTCACTGTTGTGGCCTCTCCTGTTGCAGAGCACAGGCTCCGCGGCCATGGCTCACGGGCCTAGCCGCTCCGTGGCATGTGGGATCTTCCCGGACCAGGGCATGAACCCGTGTCCCCTGCATCGGCAGGCGGACTCTCAACCACTGCACCACCAGGGAAGCCCCTTGCTTATTTCTTAATATGCATTTAAGGCCTTATTTATTTTAACTTGCATATAACTGTGTCATATACATTTTGATATTCAATAACTTCATAACCATTTAAAATAATTTAAATTTTCATTGCATTTATTGTGTCATCAGTTATTCTGAAGTATATTGTTTAATTTATGAATATTTGATGATTTTCTAATAATATTTTTCTTGTTAACTCTTGGCTTAATGCCAGTTTTCAGATAACATATGCTGTGTGATTTCAGTCCTTGCAAATTTGCCGAGACTTTCTTTATGGTCTAGCATATGATCTATTTTGGTAAATATTGCTTATGTACTGGAAAACAATGTATATTCTGAAGTTGGTGGGTGGAATATTCTAAATATGTCAATTAGGTTAATTGTGTTTTTCAAAATTTATGTATATTTAGTGATTTGTTTTGTCTGCCATTCTAAATTTACTGAGAGAGACATGTTAGCATCCCCAACTAAATTTTAGTTATACATTCTTATGTAATTCTTTAAGGGTTTACTCAAAGGATTAGAATAGACATACTTGACTTACTACATTCTACCTTAAGTCACTTTTACCACTTTCCAAGTAATACAAAAAAAACACAAATGTTTCACTTCATTTAGCTTCTCCCATTCTTTGCCCTATTGTCATATTTCTTCTACATTTTTGCTATAACCTGCACATTTATTAACACTTGCTGGCATTCCACATATCTGTCTGTAGTCCTGTGGGTCATACTGTTATAACCTGAAGAACTCAATTTTCTTATTGTATAGCAATGATTTCTCCCACACTTTGTTCATAAACATCTTGACTTCATTTTTGTAGAAAAATTTCACCAAATGTAGAATATACTTTCCTCCATTTTTTCTTTTTGTAGCTTCCCACACTCACTCCCTGCCTTCAAATTCCAGAAAATGTCTTGATGGGAAGAATAGGTATGTATCTGAAGCTGGTGCACTCCTTCTAGGTAAGCTTTGTCTCCTAAGTTTCACAAGAATACAGGTAATTTCAGTATGTCTTTCAGAGAACATTTTGACCTAGTTTCTCAACCACTCTCAGGCAGTCCCAGAGGTCAGCAAAATCCCATGGTGAAAACTCACCATATTAAAGTCTCCTTAGGTTTCAAAAATGTTGCCTTGCATAACTACCAAAAAATTATTTCATATTTTCTCCTCATATCATGCCTATAGTCAGCAAATGATCTCAGAAGAGAAAATGGCTGGTGATCATCACCTCCTTCAGAAAGACTCCCTTCTCTGGAACTTCAATTTATTTAGTAATAGTTGTTTCTACTCAATAGCTCTCTGATATCTTTAAAATATAATCAAATCAAAAAATATAAATGATATGAATATTTTAGGTTTGAGATTTTGGTATCTTCTGGAAAGGATTTTAATATGCTTCTGGGAGGTGACCTGGAACTGCCTTAATCCAGGATCAAGGCTTGAGGTTCCCCTGGGCCACCCAGGTCATGGAATCAAGCTGCAAATCCACAGGATATCTGGTTTATGGCTTGTACATTTTTGGTTCACTCTTACTGTGAGATTGCAGTCCTTTGAGTTCCTTGCTTTAAAATGGGATGTGGTTGTTCATCAGACTCCACCAACTCTTTACTAGGCCTTGGACTTTGACTTTTGCCCACCTCACTGTCAACCAAGTCACATCTAAGATGTGCAGCTCCTTTTTTCTATATTGGAAAATACCTAAAGCTATAGTAGTTCACTCACTGGGTTGACATCTTCTTTTGATTTCAGTTCATTAATTCTTTATAATATTATTACTCATTTGCCCTTAGGAAATGTTTTAAACATATTATTCAGGTTTTTGAAATTCATCAGTGGGAGGGTTGGTTACCTAGTCCACCACTACTGAAATTAGAGGCATCTCCTGTATTTATTATTATGTGAAAAATTGAACTGAATCACAGTGCATAGATCATGGTTCCAATTTTACAAAAAAATAAATAATTTAATGGATGAATTGGTGAATATGTAGATAGAGAGGTAAATAAACAGACATAAATTTAACAGTGGAAGAGTAGGAATATGAGTGGTAAAATGTTCAGAAGGGAACTTTTGATTTTTCACATTTTATCTTTCTAATAACGTTTTATTTTTTCTAAATAAAAAGCTAACACAATAAATGAATAAAGGTGTCTTAGTAACATTACCATTTTTTTCTTCCAAATGCATTCTATTCAAGACCTAAAAATAATCGAAATATACTCAAGTCCCCACGAAGGTAATTAAACAATATTTTATAATTTCTTTAGCATTTGCTCACAGGTTGCAACTAACTTTCAGATGCGATGAAGTCAGTATATCACTGAACCCACAATAGGAGGCACTAATAATGACAAATACATAAGTATTTATTACCTAGTGAAGTATATAACCATTGTGAGAACTAATAAGACAATCCTTACAGGTCTCTTAGCAAAATTAATTGCTCCATTCCCATTGAAAAAAATTTATTCAGTGGAACTACAATTAAAATTTGAGTGACATTATTAAGCAACTTATCTTTATATCTTGTATAATTTTAAGTAAACTTTGAGTTTGAGTATATTGCAATGATTTCTTACTTTTTACTCTGAAGAAAATGATAAAAGGACTAAAATACCTTCCATATGTTAAGCACTATTATAGGGACTGAGGAGAAACAGTGATTAAAATAAACAAAAAAGCCCTTCCTTCAAGGAGCTTATACTCTTACATTCCTCTCTCTCTCTACAACACACTCTGAGTAATATCCGGCTCCATGTTTTTAATCACCATCTATATACAGATAATTGTAATATATAAGTGTGTGTGTATATATATATATATATATTTCTAAAATATCATGGACATTTCTCATTGAGAAGGTATAATTCAAGTTGAGAACTGCAGGATGAAAAAAAGTCTCATGTAGAAAGTCGAAAGGAGAATATTCCAGACAGGGAAAGCAGAATTTATGAAGGCCTGAGGCAACAAATAAGCAATGTTCCTATAGAGCATAACAAGATGAGGTAGGATGGGAAGGAAAGGACTATATCATGCAGACCTTTTGAATCACAAGTTATATTTTTATTCTAGATTCAAAGAACTTTACTGATTTATTTTTCTATTCTAGTGACAATATCATATTTTTTCATTAGTTTTTCTTTATTAAATATGTTCAATTTGATTGGGCAAGCCCTTTTTCGAAATGTCTATCATAATATGTCCATTCTATCATTACAACTTAAGAATAATGTTGTCAATTAAAAAATCCATTGAAATTTTGATTGCAATTACAGCCAGTACATAGATTAATTTGGTGAGAATGGATATATTTTCCATACAGAATCATTTTACCTATAAACATGATATTGTACTCTCCATTTATTGAATTATTTAGTAAAGTTGTATATATTGAGAGATGTATGTCTACAGATATAGATAGATAGATAGATACTATAAAATGAATTTTTATTTCTAAATACTGCATAGTTATCATGGCAAGTGTGATTTTTACTTTTTTATGTTCTAATTGATTATTGAATTTTATAGATAAACTGATGATTTGTATATATTAAATTTTTATACAGGCACTGTACAATATCTATTTTTCAGTTATTTTGCCTTGAGTTTTTCAGTTAAACACATCTGCATATAATTATATCTTTGATTCCTCCATTCTAAAAATTATGATTTTACTTTCTTATTTGTGTTCTAATATATTGATTAATACTTGCAGAATGATGAAAAATAATAAGTATATTTGCAGGAAGACTTGCCTTATTCCTTATTTATGATTAGAATTTCAACAGTGTATATGATGCAGGCTGTTAGTTGGAGATACATATTAATATACTATGTAAGATTTGTATTTCTAGTTTTCTAGGATATTTTTTCTCTTTCAGGAATAAATGTTGATTTATATCAACTACCTTTTCTGCATGATAGAGATGAGGGTACATCTGTCATTTGACCTACCTCTGTTATGATTTTTTAGTAATAGATTTCTTTACCTAGAATCTTTATTGAATTCCTGGAATAAATCATATTGGATATGGTACATTAATCTTTTACATATAATGCTGGACTCCATTATCTAATATTTTATTTAGGATTTTTACATCTATATTCATACTTCATTTTGGTCAGTCACATTTTGTACCACTGCTAAGAATTTCTACATTAACGTGGATGTTGAATTTTATCGATCTTTTCAGCATCCATTGAGGTGACCGTATGTATAGCTCTCAAAACACAGTCACTTTGCTAAACAATTATTTAAAAATTAGGATTATAGAGAGCTATGAGATTTTCTTGGATGCTTGTAGGAGGTGTTCTTTACTTTGTGATTAAATTAATTTCTAAGAACGTGTATTGATGTAGTTTTCTTTCAATTTTGCAAAGAAAACTGTGAGACCTTCAATCTGTAAACACATCTTTTTCATATTTTCAAAAATTAAGTCATTGATTATTTCTTCTAACTCTACTGTTTCTATTTCTTCCTCAGGAATACTTATGCTTCTTAGATTACATCTCTATTCTCTTTCCCTTTCCTCTATAATAATCTTATAGTTTGTTTTATTTTTTGTCTTCATCATTTTCTTGTATTGTAAGAGACAGTGTTTTATTCTGGTCACTTATAGGACTGAAATGATTTTTGACTGTCTTAATTATTTTCTTTATTCAGTTCAATGTGGATGTTAATTCTATCATTACAGAATAGTTTTCTTGCAATCCTTCCTTTTTTCAGCCACTTTCATTTACATCTGAGCTTGTTTCTTCTCATAATTTTCTACACCCTTTTTCTAAAGAACATTCTTCCTTCAGTCTATTGAAGATGCTAAACATCTTTAGAAATATCTTCATAATTATTTAGTAGGCCATTTATTTTTAAAATATATATGCTTCCTTTGAAATTGTGGATTTGTGTTCCCATTCTCTTTGTCTATATATTTCCTATAAACCTGAAGTGCTTATGGTTGTGGTTGTTTATGTTTTTTCTCTACTTTTCCTTTAGTAAAGTTTTATCTAGATTCAGTTGATAGTCCATAAGACTGCCTTCTACTCATTTGATTTATAGATAAATTAATTTTTAAAATCAATTTTGGGGGTAGGTTGTTTCCATCTCAAACTCACTTTCAGCAGCTATCACTTAGTACAATCCTGATATTTGGAAGTGTAGTAATTTTCTACTACTTTGTCTGGTTTCTTGACACACACCAATTAATTATACTGCTGTCAGGAATCTTCCTCTCTCTGTCCTTTTCATCCCTCCCTGACTCTCTCCACAACGGAACTTTATTTCTAGGAAGCATATCCCTTTGTTCTTACCCTGTTATATTTTGGTTACTACTGTTTCTGAATGTTTATAATGTACAAGAAGAGCTGTCTCCAGCTTTCTGGTTTCCTCCTGTCCTTTTGAAGAAAAGTTGTTTCATCAAGTGAAATCCAGAGAATTCACCAGATAAGATCTGAAGGTTACTTCTTAATCTACTTCCATATACTTTTAGGTAATGAAAATTACTTCCAGAATTAGCATTAGGTCAGTTTTAGTTTTCAGTTGCAGTATGAGATTTAATACTAACCTATGCCTACATTTGGTATTTTAGCAGAAATCCTGGAAAGTCTGAAACAGGGGCTACAAATAAGGCACTGTTTTAAGCTAGAAATCCTTTTGGGCACTTCTGTTAATGTCTTCTTTTATTGTGTCTGGTTTAATCTACAATTCCTAATGGATAAGTGGTAGGCATGGTCTATTTTCTTTTCTTTCCCCTCCCCCAAGCTTTATTGAAGAATAACTGACCAATCTATTTGTATATATTTAAAGTGTACAATGTGATGACTTGATATACCTATACATTGTAGAATGATTATCAAGATCAAGGTAATTAACACATCTATCACTTCACATAGTTAATTCATTTGTGTGTGTGTGTTGAGAATTCTTAAGATCTAATCATCAAGGAAATACAAATCAAAACCACAATGAGATATTACCTTACATCTGTTAAGATGGCTATTATCAAAGAGACAAGAAATAACAAAGGCTGGCAAGGATGAGGAGAAAAAGGAACCCTAGTGCATGGTTGGTAGGATTGTAAATTAGTGCAGCCACTATGGAAAACAGTATGGAGGTTCCTCAAAAAATTAAGAATAGAACTTTCATATGATCCAGCAATCCCATTCCTTGGTATATAGCTAAAAGAAATGAAATCAGTATCTCTAAGAGATAGCTGCACACCCATGTTGTAGATATTCACAATAGCCAAGATATGGAAACAACCTAAATGTTATTCAGTGGATTACTGAATAAAGAAAACGTATACACAATAAAATATTATTTAGCCATAAAAAAGGAAATCCTGCCATTTGTTATAACATGGATGAGTCTGGAGGGTATGATGCTAAGAGAAATAAGCCAGACAGGAAATACAAATACAGTATGATCTCACTTATATGTGGAATCTCAAAAAAAACCCCAAAAACACTGATTTCATGGAAACAGAATAGAATGGAGGTTGCAAGGGACTGAGGGAAGGGGGAAATGGGGAGGTATAGGTCAAAGGGTATAAAGTTTAAGTTAGAAGATGAATTACAACATGTTGACTATGATTAATAATATGGTATTGTATACTTAAATTTTGCTGAGTAATGGTCTATTAAGGCTCAAGACTTCTTATATATCTACTCCTATTTTTATTTATCACTGTCCTCAGTGCCTCTAGTTCCTAACATCTCTAAGTTTTTCCAGTGTTTTTTTTTTACTGGATATTAGATTCTATAAAGGATCATTTCAACCAGAGTCCATTAAAATTATTCAAAAAACAAAGCACTCTTATTTTCTTATTATCTCATAGAGAAGCAAAGCATTGGTTCAAAAACATTTCTTTGCCTAAAGGCAATTTCTCATCTCCTATCTCAGGTTTGTATTGGAAAACTCATGATATATTATCTAAAGTTTCCAGCTTGGAACAATCTAAACTATTCTTTAACAGTCTCAGAAGGCATAGGGACAGACACCAGCAACAACATCAGGTTTTGTTTCAGAAAAATTGTTCAGAAAAAATTGAAAAATAACACAATATTTGGTAGCTATTTTGAATGAAAAATTAAAATTTATATTCTTCATAGGATTTATATTCAAGAGAGTAACTGAGTTCTGTTATTGCAGAGCCTTTATTAATTCTAAACAATATCAAGCAAATCTTGAAGATAATGAATATCACATGTGTGTTAAATAATGACTTGCAAGTTTTCTTCATTTTATTCCCAAAAATGAAATTGAAAGAATTTTTGCATTTAGAATTTGTTAAAATATGGGTAGCCATATTAAAGTATAAAAGTAATATTATTTTCTCTAGAAAATATAGTTTGTACATAAATTAAAATTAAAATCAATTACTTACTATATAGCTATTTAACAAAAACATTAAATTAAAAATGTCAATCCAAAACTAATGCATAGTGTCATTTCCAAATATTTTGAATGAGAGAGAATTTCTATTCTATATCCAAACTAACAATTTTAATATCCCCAAATATAAAGAGAAAGACTAAGATGATATACAGAAGAGGAAAGGCACTGTACACTTACTTTACTCCTCTAAAACAAAGACATATGAATTAATTGCAAAATAAAACTAATAAATGTATCACAACTATCCATTGATAGGCCTGAGGAAAATGAATCTAAAACTAATGGGATAGAAATTAAATTGTGCAATCTCAGGTCTTTTAAATCTTAAGTACTTGCACAATTTTACTTCATAGATGCCATTCTAGTCTTAAGACTAGATCTGTTACAAAAATACATAAGAAGGGCATGTTCTTTATAACAGACTCTGTTGTATGCCAATCCAGCTTCTCTAATATTAGGTTTCACATATGTGATTTCTTGCTTAAGTTGGAACAGCTTCCAATCAGTTTTACATCCTACTACCTCCTACTCTGCATTCCTAAACACCTATCAAGTGAGAATCCTCTTAGAAACAGAGGCCATTTTTCCATCAGTCAGGTGGTTGTCTCAATCTAAGATTTCGACAAAATGGTAAAAGCTTTAAGGAGGTCTCTCTTTGGGATTTCAGAGTGTATGAAATTTTATATGCAAAACATTAAAAAAATCCTTGTTGAACTCCTAGTCATGTCTGCATCACCTTGGTTAGCCCTGAAATCCATTCATTCAGGAAATATACCTCTAACTCAATGGTGTCATAAACCAAGGGGAGGTTATCTTTGGCAAAGATAAACCAAATAATTTTCTTTTAAATTGTTTTCCTGAAGCAGCAGTAATGCAGAAGTACCACAATTATGGTATTAAAAACCTAGGAGAGAGAACACAGTATAGTTGAAGAGGGTTGCCTTGGGAGACAGAGAAACCTGGGCTCAGGTCCTTACTCAGTTGCTCACTAATCATGTGACCTTGGGTGATTTTTATCCTCTATCTAGTCTTAAGTTCTTCATCTGTAAGATCAAGACACCAGTAACTGCCTCGAGGCTTCAATGAGACAGCACACTTGAAATGGTCTGTGTCATATTTGGCATTTAATAAACACTAGCTCCTTTGCTTAACAGCCGCAACATTGTGGGGGGTGGGAGACAATCTCCTGATAGCAATAGGAAGCCTGGAAATTGGACTAGTATGTATCAGGGTTTGTTTTGATGCTTTCCTTCTTCCCATGTTTCTTCTTTCAGCCTCCTCCAAGATCATGGAAACAATTTATTGATCATCATTTCTCCTCTAATGATTTTTATGCCATCCAAAAAGAACTGCTTTCAGCCTCTCAAATGTATTATGTTCTCGGGGTCTCAGCCCATGCTCTTTCCTCTTCTTGTAGCACATATCACCTAGCTCTTTACTCATCTTTTAGGCCTTCCTTTAGTAAGTCTTCCCTGAGTCCCTAAATTAGGGTCTGATATCCCTCTAGTGTTCCCATAGCATATATTTCCTCTACTGTAACATTAATCACTCTCTATTTTAATTGCCTGTTTATTTGTCTAACTCTTCCCCATAATATTGGGTTGGCCAAAAAGTTCGTTCAGGTTTTTCTGTAAGATGTTATGGAAAAACCCAAATGAACTTTTTGGCCAACCCAATAGAAATGCCATGAGTGCCAAGATCCTATCTACCTTATTCACTGTGGCTAGCACAATGAATCAGTGAATAGTAAGTGGCAGTTTCACACTTGGGAAACTTGTCAGAGGACTGTGAGAGACACCATGCTGTCTGCCCAAGCTCATCCAGCCAAACTTGCTAAATTGAAAGATGTTTTCTTCCTAATGTCCTCACTATTTTGTGAGCAATTCATATGATCCACTTTTTCCTGTTTTTCAGATATATCACATACAATGCAGTAGCATTATTAATAAGCACCCTCTTTCCCTTGGGTTTTGGGGAAATATTCATGTTGAACTAAGTGGACTGATTTTGACGGTTTGAGAAGAAACCACACAGAATAATGAAACACACACTGGATTGGGAGCTAGAAATTCTAAATATTGGTTCTCCCTCTGCAACCAATTAGCCACATAACCTTAGTTGTGCTACCTCTCTGAATCTCAGTTTCTTCATCTGTGATCAACCATATTGGTACTAATTATTTTGTAGGGTTGTTGAAAGGGTCAAATGACAAGAGATGTGCAAACAATTTGAAAATGCACAGTTTTATAACACAAAGAATCTTTGGTTAAAGGACTGTCTGATATAGACTTTAGAAATTTTGTGGACTCTCAACCACTGTGCCACCAGGGAAGCCCCGAATACTGTTTTTAAAATATGCTTTATCAATCTGTTGAAATCATAGTTTCTATGAGGATGACTTTTTCAGACACGCTTAAAAATCTGACTTTTACCCCTTAGTCAGAAAGTAACAAATTCTCATGAGATGCTTTCTCATCCCACAGACCCTCCACCTTCCTTTTTATAAGATTCCTTGAATCTAACCTCAGCCCCTTATATCATCTGTACATATTTGATGTGCAGAATTATGAAAAGACTCTCACCAGTGTCATTAACTTCCGTGGGAAAATGGCCATTTTTAATTCCTACCCAGCATCTAACTACCCTATGCAGGAAGAAATTCATATTTCTTAAAGTTGAGCTTTCCTAAATTTAATTTCATGCATCCTTGACACCAGCTCAAATAGTATCTGGATTCTAAATGAGGTTTGAAATATGTACAAAAAATTCCACTTTGCTATTTCCTTCAAGAGTACACTGTATCTCCAGCACCCAGATATTTTCAAGGAAGTCAAGCTCAAAAACATCCTCCAGGCTTTTCTGCCCTTAAAATATATAACAATAGCCCTTATGGATGAAGAAATCCACATTTCAAAGAAAGTGTTACTTAGTGAAAGGGTCTTCAAAAGTTAATTGGGAATAAATGAACTTTTGAATAGAGCTTTCTATTCTCATAGGTCCAAAAGATGTGATAATGAAAACTATGAATAAAAGATCCTTGACACTAAGTATCTCCAAAATTAGACATAACATTTCTTGAAATGTCCATATTACTCTCTGCTTTCAGTTAAAATTACATACTCTTCTCATGACACTTGTCACCTCACTGTCTATGCTCCAGTGATGGCAGCCTTCTCTGTTCTTTCTACTCTCTTTATGTATGTCATTTCCATTTCCTAGAATCTACTCTGCTACCTGGGTTGAGCAAATCCTACAAAATATTCAAGTATTCTCTTCCCTTGTGATGATCCACAGACAGGGCATGGAAAACCATCAGAAGTATAACTCAAAAGAGTTTAGCATAGTTTAGAAGACAGGACTTGCTGTAATACATAGACCTGACAAGTCTGTGCCAGAGGAAGATGAAGAATATAGCATGGCACTGATAGGGTTACTTTGGGATTAGAGGAGTCTCAGGTATTATGGGGCTGTATGTAAGTATATTGTATGGTACCTAGGGACACCATGGGGTAGGCGGCAGAGCACGGGAAAATGAGGCCTCTGACAAAGAGGAAAAACTTCCTCATATTCAGAGATTTTCCTCATGGATAAATCAGTAAGGTAAGGATGGTGCAAGTGCAAATGGAAAGAATTAAGAAAAAAAAAATTTCTAAGACAAAATTTTCTTCTTCATAATTTTCACTTGCCTTCCAGATCAAATTTCTTCCCCAAATGCTGATATAATTGTGTTATAATATCCAGAGTTTTAAGGAAATTCAGGTTGTGACAGTAAAGAAATTGCATCATAAAATCACAATTTACCTAAAATGTATTTTTTCTGTGCCTTTGGCCAGATTAAGCTGAGGAAAAGTGTTCAAACACAACAAATTATTTCCTTGGTGTTTTGCCAATACAACCAATTTATTTACTGAATGTTTTAGTTTTCAACTAGCTGTTTTGATGTTATGTCTGTGCATGTAGCCTGATGCTTTACCAGGCTAATGAATGTCATGAATTTGGACTCTCCAAAAGTTATTTTGCTTTTAAGGAATCTATTCCCTGGAAATAGTAACCAAGGCCAGAGAAGCCTAGATGCTGTGTGATTCTGAAATTAAATTGAGATTTTTAAAATTCTTAGAAATGTCAAATATCAAAGGTCATCTGACTGTACATTTTAAAAAGAAGTTGCAAAGTTTACCTTTTATGGATAAAAAGAATGTAGTTGATTACAAATTAGACATATAAGTTGATTTTCCTTCTAAGTAGTTTAATAATAGTGAACATGTTTAGTTGTACAAACTTGAAATTCAGGGCAGTAAAAATCCAAGGAGCCATATATAACATTAAAATCTTAATAAATATTAATAGACCAATATTAAGGAAATAAACAAGTAATTTACTTGTACCTAAGATTTGTCTTAAATTATACATAAAATTTTGGTTAATTTATTGCAAAGGAATCCTCTTCTTTATTGACTTTTCTACTTTCTGTAGGACTAGTTTTATTAACCTAAGGTGACCAACTCTGCTGGCTTGCTAGGGACAGATATGTTTCCTGGCACATCTGACTTTCAGTACTAAAACCAAGACCATCCCAGGTAAACCTCATGCCAAAGCTTGCCCAATTCCTATGGTTAGGCACCAGTTCATGATTTTGACATGAAATATATATGTAACCATTTGACCAATCTCAGAGGATAAAATTCTCATGACATTTGAACCAAAATCTGATTCTAGGTATAAATCCCCTATCACTTTCCAAGACTTCTGTATAAGGAACAAAGTGACTTAGTCATTGTTATAACTTATAGGGTTCGATTAGCGGGTCAAATTGAATAACATGATCTTTGAGAAAAAGCAGAGTTTGAAACCTGAATCCAGCATTCACTAGCTGAGTGGCAATGAGCAAAATAACATAACAACATAAAATTCAGTTTCTACATCTATAAAGTGGGATATTACCTTACCTCATAAAATGGTGCTTGTAAAAGCAAGGTGGTACATAGTAAAGTTTTAAAAATAATTTCATTATCATTCATTTTATTGGAGGTATCAAAATGGAAATAAAAATATATGGTTTCTTCCTTCTCAACAATTCAGCAATTATCTTAGAAGGCTTAATCCTCACTGGTGGAGATTTTATATATATATATATATATATATATATATATATATATATAGTCTGGGCACAGGCCTACCAGACTACCCCAAATTCAGATGCCAGTTGTGAGTCCCAGGTACTTCTGTCCTAACATCTATAAATCTGGGGGTTTCCACAACCCTCTCCTCAAGTTAAATAATTTGATAGAATGGCTCACAGAACTCAGGAAAAAACTTTACTTACTATTACCAGTTTATAATAAAGGATAGAAATGAACAGCCAGATGAAGAAGTCCAGAAGGGTCCTGAACTCAGTAAGTTCTGTCACCACAGAGTTGAGGTATGCCACCCTCCAAGTATTTGGATGTGTTTACTAACCTGGAAGCTCTCTGAATCCCATCATTTGGGGTTTTGGTGGAGGTTCTATTATATATAAGCAAGACTGATTAAATCATTGACCATTGGTAATTGAACTCAACCTTCAGTTCTTGTCCCCTCACTGAAGTCCATGGGTCAGGAGTGAGGTGGAAAGCTTTAACCTTCTAATCACGTGGTTGGTTTCTCTGGCAACTAGTCTCCATCCTAAAGCTATCTAGGGGCCCACCAAGAGTTACTTCATTAGCATAACCTCAGGCATGGTTGAAAGGGGCTTGCTATGAATAACAAAAGACATTCCTGTCACCTTTATCACTCAGGAGATTCCAAGCGTTTTAGAAGGTCTGTGTCAGAAACCAGGGGCAAAGAACAAAAATATACATATATATGTCTTGTATCACAAGTGGTAAGGAAGTCTGGGGTTAAGATGAAAGCTTACTGAAGCAATGACTTTTCAAAAAATACTATGCTTAATTAAGTCCTCTATCTTTTCATGTTAGTCAAACTGGTAGGCAAAATTTATTAGAAACATAGTGGGTTAAAAACCTCATTAGGCATTGATATAATTGTTCACTCTGTGTTAACTGACATATTTTTCTAGAATTTCCAAATTATTATCTGTTATCCTTTTGCATAATTTAATATTAAAATCTAGAATGCAAACATTATTGAGGTTTTCTATAAAAAAAAACTCAGAAAATCAAAAGAAATTCCCCATTATCTTACAGTAATGATAACTGATGTATAGCTCTTTGAAATGGAGCTAATATACCCAGTAAGTATGATTCCACATTGCTTATAATTGATACCTCATTAGTAAGAGACAAAAGTCAAACAAATCTCTAATCCTCTTCACAATTACACGGTTAAATTTGAAGGCAGAAAGGAGTGCAGAAATTTATTTTTAATATTTTGCTCCAACATGGTTACCAGTACGTTAGTTTTATATATCTTACAAAATACTTATGCTTTCATCCCCCTGTCATTAAACATCATAAAAAGGCATAGATCTTCCAGTTCCAGGAAAAGATGGCATAGACTCACTTTTCCCTGCTCTTTTCCTCTAAATATAACTAAATACTCTGGAAATAATTCAACAGACAATCATAAAAGGACCCTAAAAGATGAAAAGAAAAAAGGCAGACTGTCTAGAAATCTCAGGACTTGAAGAATCACATGATAGTGAGTTTCATGGGTTTTCCTTTTTATCTCCCACATATTCTCGACTGGGCTTTAGAGAGGGCTGCAATTTGGAACCTCCAATGCGCGTAGAAGAAAAACAAAAAACAACAGGAAAAGTCTGATTTCTGTTGCCAAAGGACCCAAAACAGGTAGCTCCGCAGAGACCTAGTAGAGAGATCCATCTATACCCCATACTTAGGGCAGTTCATAGCCCAATTTACCACAGCAGCAGCATCAGTGTTATCCTTGTAAAACACCGTGGACAGCATTGGCCAGATCCAAAAAACAACAGCCAGAGCAGAAGGGTCCAATATGGACACATAGACAACTTCACATATGGAGCAGCAGCAGGCTCAGACAACCACAGGAGTAGCAACAATAGCAATGTCTACCATACACCGAGACAGATGGCCTGTTCTGCCATAGTGGGAGTGTCAGGAGGGCAGCAATGGGCCAGATCTTCTGTAGCAGTAGCATCAGTGGGGCCCAATAAGGGACCAATCTAACACAGCACACCCAAATAAGTGAGAACTCAATCCACGGCAGACCAGCAAAGCAGGATCCCTTTCCCATACCCAGAGCAACAGCAGCCATATCTTCCACAGTAAGAGTATCAGCAGGGCCAGTCAGGGACCCATCCACCAATCTTCACCTGAATCAGTGGCAGCCCAATCTGCCACAGCAGTAAGAGCATAGCAGGGCTCCTGTCACACACCTGGGAGAGCAGTGAGACTGATCCTACAAAGTGGCAGCAGTCAAAGCCAAGAGTTTCTTGAACCTCACACTGAAGGACATCGGGCAGCACATGCAGGAACTGAGCAGGAGCTCCAGTGGAACCAGAAGTACAAAGCCAATAAGAATAAAATGTAGAGGCTCTGAAAATTAAATTATTGTTGGAACTACAACTCACAAAAGTAGGCAAGGTCCTACATGCAAAACCTAAGTAGAATGACTTCCTGCTGAAACAGAGATTTAAATGGGATCAAGAGCCTTCTAACATTATACATAAAATGTCTAAAATACAAATGTACATCACTAGTCATACAAAACAATGAAAAACACTACTAAAGATGATCAACTGACACCAACACTGAGATGAAACAGATGCTGAGATTGTCTGACAGGGATTTTAAACAGGCATTATAAATATGTTTCTATAAATAATTATAAATTCTCTTGAAACAAACAGAAAAAATAGGAAGTCCAAAGAAATAGAGGTTATAAAAAACAACCAATTGGAAATTATAGAACATAAAAATAAAATAGCCGAATTTCTTTTTAAAAAATTCACTGGACAAGCTCAATAGTAGAGTAGATATGATGGAAGACAGAATCAGTGAACTGGAGGACTGATAGGGTCACATTCTGAGCCACAGGAAGAAAATAGTCTTTTGAAAATGAACATAGCTTCAAGGATGTATGTGATAATAAGAAATATCTAAAATTTGTATCATTGGAGTCATAGGAGAGGAGAAAGTATGGAGTTGAAATACATTTGAAAAATAATGGGTGAAAATTATCAAACTTCAGTGAAATACTGGTACTTTAATTTACAGATTCCAGAAGCTGAGCAAAACACACATAGGATAAGCCCAAAGAAACACAAAGAGACATCATAATTAAACTTCTGAAAACTAAAAACAAGAAATCTCAAAACAG
This sequence comes from Orcinus orca, assembly GCF_937001465.1. Classification (NCBI taxonomy): domain Eukaryota; kingdom Metazoa; phylum Chordata; class Mammalia; order Artiodactyla; family Delphinidae; genus Orcinus; species Orcinus orca. The sequence goes on along the minus strand of NC_064580.1, from coordinate 99,108,890 downwards.
CCAGAAAAAATGACATGTTACCTATAAAGGAACACTGATTCAAATGACAGCAAATTTCACATCTGAAGCCACAAAGATCATGTGGAAGTGGCACAATACTTCCTAAAGGAAAAGAAATGTTAAACCAAATCATGTATTCAACTTTACTCGTAACAGTCAAAACCTGGAAACTATCCATATACTTTTCAGTGGGTGAATGGTTAAATAAATTTTGGTGCATCAACCTGTACCAAATGGTACATAATTCAAGAGAATTATGTTGAATGAAAAAAAAAAGTCTCGAATATATAGTAAGATTTTATTTTATAACATTTGTGAAATAACATAATTACAGAGATGAAGAACAGTAGTGGTGGCAATGAGTTAAGGATGTGGTGTGTAGCTATGAAAATGCAGAATGAGGGTGTTTTGTGGTGATAGTAAAATGTATATCTTGATTGTGGTGGTGATTACATGAAGCTATACATACGATAAAATTTCACAGATCTATGGGGTCACATGCACACACACACACACACACACACATTAGTGTATGCATAATTGACGAAATCTGAATAAACTGAGATTTGTACCAATGTCAATTTCCTGTTTTTGATATTGTACTGTGAACAAAGATGTTGCTGCCATTCCAGTTCTACAAAGATCAAGACATTAGTCACCACAGTCACCAACAGTACACCCTGAGGAGAATTCAGGATGAAAAAAACCAGGAAGCATTCTGTGCCTTGGATACTGGCCCTAGATAGTTAAGATGCATATCTAAGGAATAATTTCAATGAACCCAGATTCTTGCATCTTGTCATACATAGAAAGCACTAAAATTATTAACTTGAGATGTCTGTTCTTTGAGATTAGCAGTAATGTTTTGATGTTTGGCTTCATGTTTTTTTCCAGTAAAAAAACCTCTTATATATCCTGGGTCTTCCCTTCCCTCTCCAAACCAGTTCCTCAGCTGAGAGGTTGTTTCCCAGGCTATAGTCCTCAGTAAGTTCTCCAAATAAAATTCAACTCTCAAATTTTAGGTTGTGTGTTTTTCTTTCAGTTGACAGTACTATAGTTGTGTATAGATGTTAACATTGGGAGAGGTGAGGGAAAGATGGACAGCAATTTCCTATACAGTTCTTTGTTACTTACAGTGAATTTACAATTACTTTAAAATATCAATAAAAAGTTTTTATAAGGCATAGGTTGACACTGTATGTTAAATATGTTGAAAAAACAAAACTCCAAATTGTTCTGCATGAGTCTCCCTCTGAAAATGTCAGACTCCTCTTGATGCCAATGCATCTATAGAATTTTCATTCACATTTAAAACAAAAGAACATGATATCTTCATCAAGGATTCATAAATGAAGAAGTAGCCCAAAGGTTTGTTATAATTGGAGAGGTTTAATCAAAAGTATTGCATCCAACACTCCTTTGACAATGCTTGTTGGAATTTTTGCCCTTACTTCCACTCTTTGGAAGTCACCAATTTTAAAGTGACTATGCTTTAAGGTATTTTGTGGTAACCCATTAACAAGGGGAAATTTCTTAACAGTGTATACTGGGGAGAGCTAGTTCTGAGCAAACAAACTGGGTCCGAAGCCTAGAGCAACATGTAGACTGGAAGGAGGTAATAATGTTAAATTCTGAGAATCCTAAAGGCACTAAGCATACAGAAATGAGGAATACCTAAAAGAACTGATGAAATAGGGAGAGAAGGAATGTAGTGCAAACTTACCTACCTAATAATTTGGCTAAGAAGTAGTCTTTGTGTACTACACAAACTCCAGGTTTCAAGTCCCATGCAGTCTCTGACATATACAACACAAAAGTTAATTACATGTTTGAAGGGTAGGTGTTTGATCAGACAAAGCCAGTAGCAAATAATTTTCTTCAGAAAACACTCAGTATGCTCAGTGGTGTGCTAGATGGTCTTGGCTATAGAGATATACAGGGCATAACCTTGGTCTTGAAATTTACAGTGAAGTTGGGTACATAAGAAAAGTATACTGAAAAAAGGCATCTAATACTATATATTCTCAATATCTATACCTGGTAGATAGAGGACATTCTATGATAGTTCAGAAAAACGCTATGAATTGGAGAAGTCAAAGATATTTCAGAAAGATGACAGGATATGAGTAAACCCTTGACTCATGGGCAGAGCTCAGCTAATCAGGAAGGATAGGCATTAGGCATTTTAGGCAATAGGAATGTTGGGTGCTGAGATTTGGAGATAAGGCTGAGAAGTATCAACTGGTGGAAGCTATAAGGAGACAGATTTAAACTCAGTATAGAAAATAACTTTCTTAAACAATGCTTTCCAAAGATAAAATAGAGTACCTTGAAATAAGTACCTTGACATTGGACACTTTTATGTTTATGTTAATTGACCACCTTGTGTGGATGTTCCAAACAATGTTCAAGGTTCAGATGGTTGTTTAAATTTTTATGTCTGTCTTGAAACGGAGGCTTTATGGTGATACTATAATTATTGCTCCCAGATTCCCTATCACACTGTCCTACTTGCCTGATAAACTGGATCACACTGACATAGCTATCTGTCTATACTACCAACTGTTTAACACTCTCTATGTACTGTGCTCTACATTCCTATTTTAACATCATCCTATCACCTACACATATTCCTCGATTTCAAACTTATTTGGAACTGGTTTTCCAGGTGTGACCATCCTCATATAAGCTTGAATCCAAGTTCTTATTCTAATTCTTGATTACTTTCCAAATATATGAGAACAAATTTTAACCAACAACAAAGCCTTTATTTTTTTTTAGGCTGAATAACCTTATTACTTCCATTATGCCTTCAAAAATGCCTTCAAAATCCTTCATCTTTCATTCATTATTTCTCATCTTAATATGATACCAAGTTTCACATAGGTGATCTATCCAGAGCCAAATAGAGTTAAACTCTATTAGCCATGTTACTTAAGATTTTGTTTTAGTTCCAGTTGAAGTGGGTGAATTGAAATACATGCAGGAGACTACCTTTTATATCCTAGATAACTAAAATTACACAAATAGTCTAAAAAGTAAATTCTTAAATTTGTTACTGTGTTTCACACAAGAAGAGGAGACTTTAACCCATCATAAAATATGAATATGTCTTAAAAAATAGAAAGTTAGAAAAGATGACTTGGTGGGAATGTAAACTGGTACAACCATTGTGAAGCCCGTATGGAGGTTCATCACAAAATTTAAAATAGAATTACCATATGATCCAACAATCCTATTTCTGAGTATATATCCAAAAGAAATGAAATCATTATCTTGAAGAGATATCTGCACCCCCATGTTCATTGCAGCATTATTCATAAAAGACAAAACTTGGAAAAACCTAAGTGTCCATCAAGTGTCTATATATATATATATATATATATAATGGAATATTATTCCACCATAAAATAGAAGTAAATCTTTCCATTTGTGACAACATGGATGGACCTTGAGGGCATTACACTGAATGAAATAACTCAGAGGGAGGAAGACAAATACTTATATGCAAACTCTGAAAAAGCTGAACTCATAGAAAGAGAGAGTAGAATGGTAGATGCCAGGGTCTAAGAGGTGAGGGAAATAGAGAGGTGTTGGTCAAATGGTACAAACTTCCAGCTGTAAGATGAATAAGTTCTAGGGATCTTATATATAGCATGGTGACTATAATTAACAATAATATATAATATACTTGAAAGTTGTTAAGAGAGTAGATCTTAAATGTTGTTAACAGCAAAAAATATGTAATTATGTGAGGGGATAGAGGTAATAACTAACCTTATAGTGGTAATTATTTTGCAATATATACATATATCAAATCATATTGTACACCCAAACTTACATAAGTTATATGTCAATAATATCACAATGAAGTGGACAAAAAGTAGAAAAGATGAGACTGAAGATCCTAGTTAAATACATCTCTTCATTGGAATATTAGTCATTAGTAGGATTGAAGTATATCCATCTGAGCTAATATGGAAAAGTATACAAACTATATTAAGTGAAAAATGAAAGGTGCATTACTATGTATAGTATGATTATATTTGTAGAATGTAGAAAATATATTCATGGATATGTCTATATATCGATATATATAGATATAGATATATAGATATACACACACACATGCTGGAATATACTTTTTCTTAAAGAAATAACAAATGCTTAATAAGAGTTAAGTCTCAGGGGAAGAATTAGTGGGTAGGAGTTATAGCAATGAGAAGCTTTTGCTTCATTTTGTAATTTTTTTTGCATTTTATAAATTTAAACATATATGTCTTTTATGTCAAAAGGGGGCAGACTTATTGTCTTATTTGTACTTCCTTAAGAAAAAACCCTTCATATTATAAGCAGAGTTTTATTGCAATTGCCTTTTTATTGACCATGTCACATAGTTGAATCAGGGTGAGTCAGAATGTTCAGGCCTTTCTGCCCAGTTCTCCATATGTAGTTGCTGGCTGACAGTTAATTAAATGAGTACAAAGAATGAGAGAGGCAATATGCAAAGGCAACCACTGTGAAAGATTTTCACATACATTTTTCTTCCTTTCAGAACCCTATGTATTAATATCCTTATGTAAAAATTTCCAATAAAGCAAAGGAGACTTTGTGTCTAGTGGGACCAGAAGAACCAGCATAAATCAATACAGGTTAGGAAGCTACTGGAGTAGTGCAGGCAAGAGATAAAAGTGGTTTGGATTAGGCTAATAGCAGAAGAGGTGGGTAGACATTAACAGATTTGGGATACATTTTTGGAAATGAAACTAGCAGGTCTTGGTGATAAAAGGGTTAATAATAAAGCGGGAATAAAAACTGTGACTGGAATTGTTGATGCAGATGGGAGAAATTTTAGAAGACTTGGTCTACAATAATAAGAGGATCGTGAAGTGGGAAAAGGAGTTGAAAGGAAATAATACCATGCTTGGGCGTAAATAAAATGGATGACCACAATGATAATATAGGAATACTACCTGGTGGATAAAGAATGACCTTTGATATTAAAGACTTGGGCTTTCTACCATATAACCTCTGTGATTAATTGGTCTTTTTTTCTTTTTTTGTAATAGGGATAATATTACTATCTAACTCATAATTTTCTTGTGGGATGAAATCAGGTAATATACATGAGAAAAATTCCCTGTGAGCTCTAAAACACCATATGAATGTTTTTAATACTATTACTACTATTTTAAAACAATGAAAATTTACTCCCTCTCCTTAATTAAAAATCCTTACCAGCAGCATACTACACTGCATATAATCTCCAAACACTAACTTTGCTGTGTATCTTCTACATTCAACATTATTTTTCAGAGATTTATCCATATCAATAATTATAACTCTAGTTGATTCATTTTAATTGATACCTAGCATTCCATTGAGTGAATATACTACAATGTATTTATCCTTTCCTTTATTGAAGTACATTTAGAATGTTTTAATTTTTTCATTAATACAATGCTTCAAAGATATTCTCATATATGTTTTCCGGTGTAAATACAAGAATTTCTCTAAGATATAGGTCTAGAAACAGGTAAGACTGGTTGTAGGGAATAAACATCTTCAGCTTTATAAATATTGTCAAATGCCCTTTTATGGTGTTTGAAACAATTTGTATTCTTACCAGCAGTGTGTGAGTTCCTGCTTCCTCAAAATCTTAGAGACAATTAGTATCCTTAAACTTCTTAAATGTTTGCTGAATCTGATAATGAGGGATGGAGATGGGATGTCTTTGTTGTTTAACTTTACACTTTACTAGAGCTACCAGTCTTTCATATTTTTTTAGCCCTTATATTTCTTTCTTTGATTAATGACCTTTTATGACCCTGGCTGCTATGGACTGAATGCCTGTGTTCCCCCAAAATTTATATGCTGAAGCCTAACCCCCAATATGTTGGTATTTGGAAGTAGGGGAGCCTTTGGGAAGTGATTAGGTCTTTGGGAAGGAGCCTCATAAATGGTTATCAGTGCCCTTATAAAAGAGGCCCCAGAGAGTCCCTTAGCCTAGCCATCCCCAAGCTTTTTGGCAACAGGGACCGGTTTTGTGGAAGACAATTTTTCAAGGGACCAGGGCGGGGAGGGGGGATAGTTCTGGGATGATACAAATGCATTACATTTATTGTGCACTTTACTTCCATTATTATTACACTGTAATATATAATGAAATAATTATACAACTCACCATAATGCAGAATCAGTGGGACCCCTGAGCTTGTTTTCCTGCAACTAGATGGTCCCATCTGGGGGTGATGGGAGACAGTGACACCTGATGTGTGTTGCTTATGTTCAGTCTATTCCATAATCTCGTTTTGGTTGCTGTCACTGCAGAAAACCCTGCTTCACAAAGACAGGATGTTGGAAATGGAAGCAGGCTTTTCAGTGCTTTTGTGTCAATCTCAGGATATTCCACCTTGACTTTAATCCAGAATGTATGGAGATTTGAAGTTGTCGCAAACATACTTTTAAGGCCACCATCATTTGTGATCTCAAGTAGTTGATCCTCTTCTAGCACGGACAAAGTCGATTCACCTGGCTTATCCACGAATGGGTCGCGGATCCATTCCTTCCCAGTTCGGGGGTCTTTTGTGGTTGGAAAATAATGCTCAAGCTCTTTTGAAAGCTGAGATAGGTGATGATGCACCAGCTGGGAGAAAGAAGGCCCTGGCTCAGTCTCTTTCAAAATCTCTGCTAATGTTTGAAATATGTCAAAAATTCCAATGTTCACTCATCGCCCCCATAATTCCAGTTTGGCTTTGAATGCAGCCACTTTATCTGCAGACTTGAACACAGTTGTCATTCTCCCCTGAAGAGACAGATTGCGTCCGTTGAACAGGTTGAATATGTCACACAAGTTAGCAAGTTTTGCGACCCATTCTTTGTCATTGAAATGTGCTGCCAGTGGTGACTGTTTTTCTAAGAGAAATCTCTGGAGCAGCTCTTGTAACTCAAAAGCTCTGGCCAGTGATCTACCTTTAGAAAGCCATCTCATTTCCGTGTATAAGAGAAGACGTGTGTGCTCTGCATCCCTCTCCTCACAGAGCTGTGCAATCAGACGTGAGTTAAGGGCGTGTACTTTAATGTGGTTGATAATTTTAATCATATCCTGCAAAACGTTGTTGAGTTCAGGTGACGTTTTTCAGCTAACCAGCATTTCTGTATGGATGACACTGTGCATAGACTCACATTCAGAAGCGACCTCTTTGACCTGAGTAGTGAAACCAGAAAGCAGTCCAGTCATGGCAGCCTCTCCGCCCGTGCATATACCGACACAAAATGACCAATTCAGTTTTCCTGATATGTAATCAAAGACTTGAATAGTTCTGCAGCTGTGGTGTTGGTTGGCAACAAAAATGCACATAACATATCCTTATGCACACCCTCCTGAAAAACATATTGCACAAAAACAAAGCATTGTTGCCTTGTTCTCAACATCAGTAGACTTGTCAACCTGGATTGCATACCATGGTGACTCATTAATCCTCTCTAACAATTGTGCCTCAATATCCTCTGCTATTTCATCAATTCATCTAGTTATGGTGCTAGCTGAAAGAGGAACACGTGCCACCTTTTGAACTGCAGCCTTTCCTAAAAGTTCACGACAAATGTCCTTAGTGGCAGGCAGGATCAACTCCTCACCAATAGTAAAGGGCTTCTTAGCTTTAGCAATGCAGTTAGCCACTAAGAATGATGCTCTTAGTGCAGACACATTTGATGAAGTGGTGGCCTTCAATAATTGCTTCTGTTCTTTGTGTTCGTGGTTTTTTTTCTTTTGAAAAAATCCAGAGGCTTGTCTTTTAATGCAGGGTGCTTTGTCTCCATGTGGCAAAGGAGTTTTGAGGGTTTCATGGTTTCGTTGGATAGCCAGTCACCACATATTATACAAAGTGGGCTTGGAGAATGTGAATCACCTCTTGCAATGAACCCATGATTTAAGTAGGACTCTTGGTATTTTCTTTTAAATGCAACTTTCTTTTTGCTGGCAGTCTTAGAGTCTGCTGCTGTCTCATCATGGGGTCTTTCCCCCTTTCAAAGGAGCTCTCCAGCAACGTTTTGTTTTTTACTCCTTTTGGCTAGGGTAAGCTTGTGGGCTTACCAAAACTGTGACTGAGACAAGCGCGCAGCGCGGGAAAGAGGAGTGGATGGAAGTGGTAAATAAAATAATGGGCGGGCCAGGCATGGACTAAAATAAGTGTCGGATTCTGACTTAAAGCCTGCCACCAGATGCAGCTTAATTGTCACTTGCTACTCACTGGTACAGTTTTGATATGAGTCTGCAAGCAATTGATTTATTACGGACTCTATGCAAACCTCTCTGCTAATGATAATCTGTATTTGCAGCCACTCCCCAGCGTTAGCATCACTGCCTCAGCTCCACCTCAGATCATCAGGCATTAGATTCTCATAAGGAGCGTGCAACCTAGATCCCTCACATGCACGATTCACAGCAGGGTTTGCGCTCCTGTGAGAATCAAATGCCGCCACTGATCTGACAGGAGGTGGAGCTCAGGAGGTAATGTGAGCAAAGGGGAGCGGCTGTAAATATAGATGAAGCTTTGCTTGCTCACCCACCGCTCACATCCTGCTGCGTGGCCTGGTTCCTAATAGGCAATGGACCAGTACTGGTCTGTGGCCTGGAGGTTGGGGACCCCTGCCCTAGCCCCTTCTGCTATGTGAGGACACAGAGAGAAGACTACAAATCAGGAAGCTCTCATCAGACACTGAATCTGCTGGTGCCTTGTACTTCTACTTCCAGCCTCCAGAACCATGAAAAATACATTTCTATTGTTTATAAGCCACCCAGACTATAGTATTTTTGTTACAGAAGCCCAAACTGTCTAAGACATTTGCCTATTTTTTTAAATTGAGGTGTCTGTATGTGTGTTTTGAAGTAATTTCTTATATGTTCTAGATACAAATTTTTTTTTCATTATTAGCATTGAAAATGTTGCCTCTCAGTCTGTAGCTTGAATTTTAAATTGATTTATAGCTTCCCCTATTTTAAGTATTTTTCTAACTTAGTCCATTTTATATTTTTTCATTAGGATTTAGACATTTCACATTGTGTTTAAGAAACCATTTATAATTGTAAAACCATAATTGCATTCTCTTAATAACAGCTCTTCTAAAAGTGCCATACATTTAGGTCTCTAACAAGTCTGGACTTTTTTTCTGTAAGATGTAGGTTATGGATATAGTTGTTTTCTATATGGATAACCAGTTTATAGTATCATTATTCAACTAGTCCATTTTTTAAATCTCTGATTATTCATGCCCATAAAGTTTTCATACATGCATAGGTCTGTTTCTTTGGTCTCTGTTCTGTCCTATTAGTCCATATCTCTATTCCTAGGATAATATCTCACTTTGATAATTACCACAGATTTATAAGAAATCTTGACACCTGTTTCTTTATAAAAATTGTGTTACATATGGTCACCTTATCTTTGATAAAGGAGGCAAGAGTATAAAATGGAGAAAAGACAGTCTCTTCAATAAGTGGTACTGGGAAAACTGTACAGCTACATGTAAAAGAATGAAATTAGAACACTTCCTAACACCATACACAAAAAATAAACTCAAAATGGATTAAAGACCTAACTGTAAGGCCAGACACTATAAAACTCTTAGAGGAAAACATAGGCAGAACACTTTATGACATAAATCATAGCAAGATACTTTTTGACCCACCTCCTAGAGTAATGGAAATAAAAACAAAAATAAACAAATGGGACCCAATGAAACCTAAAAGCTTTTGCACAGCAAAGCAAACCATAAACAAGGTGAAAAGACAACCCTCAGAATGGGAGAAAATATTTGCAAATGAAGCAACTGACAAAGGATTAATCTCCAAAATATACAAGCAGCTCAATATCCAAAAAACAAACAACCCAATACAAAAATGGGTAGAAGACCTAGACATTTCTCTAAAGAAGATATACAGATGGCCAACAAACATATGAAAGGATGCTCAACATCACTAATCATTAGAGGAATGCAAATCAAAACTACAATGAGGTATCACCTCACACCAGTCAGAATGGCCATCGTCAAAAAATCTACAAACAATAAATTCTGGAGAGAGTGTGGAGAAAAGGAAACCCTTCTGCCCTGTTGATGGGAATGTAAATTGATACAGCTACTATGGAGAACAGTATGGAGGTTCCTTAAAAAACTAAAAATGGAACTACCATAGGACCCAGCAATCCCACTACTGGGCATATACCCTGAGAAAACCATAATTCAAAAAGAGTCATGTACCACAATATTCATTAGCACTATTTACAATAGCCAGGACATTGAAGCAACCTAAGTGTCCATCGATAGATGAATGGGTAAAGAAGATGTGGCACATATATACAATGGAATATTACTCAGCCATAAAAAGAAACGAAATTGAGTTATTTGTAGTGAGGTGGATGGACCTAGAGTCTGTCATACAGAGGGAAGTAAGTCAGAAAGAGAAAAACAAATACTGTATGCTAACACATATATATGGAATCTAAATTAAAAAAAAAGTGGTTCTGATGAACCTAGGAGCAGGACAGGAATAAAGACACAGACATAGAGAATGGATTTGAGGACACGGGGAGGGGGAAGGGTAAGCTGGGACAAAGTGAGAGAGTAATATTGACATATATACATTACCAAATGTAAAATAGATAGCTAGTGGGAAGTAGTTGCATAGCACAGGGAGATCAGCTTGGTGCTTTGCGACCACCTAGAGGGGTGGGATAAGGAGGGTGGGAGGGAGATGTGAGAGGGAGGGGATATGGGGATATACGTATGCATATAGCTGATTCACTTTGTTATACAGCAGAAACTAACACAATATTATAAAACAATTACACTCCAATAAAGATGTGAAAAAAAATGTGTGTTAGCTATTCTTAGCCTTGTAGTCTTCCGTATGAATTTTAGGATCAAGGTTTTTAAGTTCTATAGGAAAAAATTGTCATGGGATTTTAATGAATTTGCATGGGCTTGTAGTTTGTACTGGTGAAAATTAATGTCTTTATCATACCAAGTCTTCAATTTATAAGCATGGTAGACATCATCATTTAAGTTTTCTTATTGTCTTACAAATTAAAAAAAATGTGTTTGTACTTTTTTTTTTCAGATTTATTCCAAGGTGTCTTACTGTTTTTATTGCTATTTTAAATTACATTACATCTTTATTCCATTTTATAATTGTTATACCCAGTGTAGAGAAAACCAGTTCATTTGGTAGATTGATATTTTGTCCAGTAAAATTACTGAACTACATTAATAATGACAATGTGGTTTTTTTTAGGTCTTAATAAGTTTTACTTATTTTTCTTATTTATAGAACAGTGCTAAAAACAAAAGGTGACTGTACATATCTTTCTGTTATACTGATTGCTAAATAACACTTCTTTAGTATTACCACTAAGCATATTTGTTCTAGATTGAGCATGATGCTTACTCTAGGTTTTTGGTAAAAATCACTTATGAAGTGAAGGAAGTTTTTTTCCCCCTCTAATTTGCTAATAGCTTATATGATGGCAGAGTGATTATTTTTTATCTAATTATGTGTCTGGATCTACTAAAATGATTGTACTTTTTCTCCTATAATCTGTTATCAATTTTTGGTTGATTTTTTTTTTTTAAGCAGTCAACCCAGTCCCAATGTTGTTTGTTTGTTTCAGACTGCTGAACTTGTTTTAGAGATTATTTTCATTTGGTACTTTTTACATTTATCTTCATAAGTAGGATTTGTCTCTACTTTCATTTTCTTTTACTCTCCTTGTCTATTTGTTATCAAGATTAGCCATATGGGCAGATATCTCTTCTTTGTAGAAGTTTGCACAAAATAGGTATTATTTGAAATTATAATAAAACTGATCCATAAAACATTTTGGCCCTGATGCTTTGGGGTTTATGTCTGAAGAAGGATTTAATTGACTCATTGAATATTTTTAATATTTATTTTATTAAGATTTTTCTTTTCTGTTTAAGTCAATATGCACAAGTATTTTTTTATAATTTTGTTCATTTTATCTGATTTTTTGATTTAGTGGATATCTTACTATTTGTAAAATCCCTATCCTATCTTAATTTATAAAACTTTTCCTGATCCAAACATTATTTATTTTTGCCTTATTTTCTTAATCATCCCTGACAGAGGTTTATCTATTTTACTAGTCCTTTCAAATAACTGGTTCACTGTTTTATTCTTGTTTTCAATTTTATTAATTTATGTTCTCATCTCTAGTGTCTTATTAATTCTATATTTTTATAGATTTAACATGTTATTTCTTTCTTAGCTTCTTAAGTTGAATATTTAAGTCATTCTTTTCAATCTTTCTTGACTATAATAAGATATTTTGTGCTACAGTTTTATCTTAAATACTTATATAGAAACATTAAAAAATGGAATTTTATTCTTAAAAGGACACTGAATTATAAATTTTTTGTAACTTCCACTTTTATTTTCTTTTTATAGGTAGATTATTTCAACAGAGCATTTTTCAGTTTCTTTCTTTGAGGTACATTTTATTGTTAATTTCTAATATAGTTTCTGTGATCAAGAAAACAATCTATAGATTTTTCATTGTTTAAAATTCATTTTAAAGGCAAATTTTATATATTTCTATATCTTTGAAAATAATTTACTTATTTTAGGCATTTCCATACAAATCTACTGTCTTGTTAATTGTGCTGTTCAAAGTTTCTGTTACCTTATAAATTTGTCCTGTTTATCTTATCTGTCTCTGATATCATTGTGTCAAATCTCCTACTGAGTTTATAGTCTTATAAATTTCTTTTTATAATGTTTTAAATTTTTACTTCATGTATATAAAAATCTATGTATTTTTGGATACATACACCTTCATGATTTTTTTGTATTTTTACTTGACTATTGCTTGTTTGTCCATTTTGTATGTATTGTCCATGTATTACCATAATTTTTTTGGCCTTAAATGTGATTATGCGTGAAATTAAAAACACTATACAAGCTTTCTTCTTTCATCACTTTAAAACTATCCATATCAGTTTGTTTTAGGTGTGTTTCTTTCAAAAAGCCGTTTGTGGAAGTATTTATATGTGTGTGTATTTAATCTGAAACTCTGTTAATAGGTCAGTTTAACTATTCAATACTTACTTTTATTATGATTACTGATATTTGTAATTGTTCTTGCCATTTTATTTTGTGCAGTGTTTATTTCTTTGTTTATATTGCTTATACTCTGTCTTCTGTTGAATGGATAGTGTTTATTCTATTTATTATATCCTCTGTCCATGTTTGAAAGCTATAGTTAATTTATTATTATTTTAGATTTTACTCTTAAGTTTTAACATGCATCTTTACCTTAAAAATTTTTAATATATAAATACAATTTTTCTGCCAAAGACAAAAGTTTTAGAAAATCTTAACTCACTTCAATAGACATGCTCCATACATGTACACATATCCAATTTTAACACTGTCTAGACTCTAAAATTTTCCTTTCATTATTAAGTAAACAAATACTCATACAAACACAAAATTAGTTACCTTTAAATATGAACAGTTAATCAAATATATTTATATTTTTAAATCAATACTTGTTCTCTTATTTCCCTAACATTTTTTCTTTTTTCACTTCACTCTATACATTTTTGTTCTATTCCAGGCCAATAAAAATATTTATCTTATTTTTTATTGTTTTCTTTCATTTTTTCTTAGTATATTGTTTCATTACTATATTTTTAGAGCAGACAGAAAACTTCTTGATTAGAAGTGCTAGAATATCTTCTTAAGACACTTGTCATTTAACATCATTTAAAGATTTACATTTTTTGATACAGCAAAGATTAATTTATTATACCTAGCCTGTCACCAACCCATGTCATAGCTGTAGGAAAGTACATGAACCACAAAGATTTGCTTAGCATCTTGTTGTGTTTCTTCTGAGAGAAGTCATAGGGAACTGGGGAAAAGATGTAGGATCTCAGAGCTTGGGAAAAAGACAATCAAAGGGGAGTAATTAAGGTAATAAAGGAATTTCACAATTAGGCTAATGAGAAACAAGGATCTATATGCTTAAATCTGTATAAGGAAAAAAATCCTAAATGTTTTAGATGGCATAACAGGCCCTAATCTGAAGATTCTGCACTCTAATGATGAATTCTGAAATTGATTCTTTAGATATTTCTATTCAGTATTGCCTGCTGATGTGTTACCTTGGCTAAGACAGCTGTACTTTTTGTGCTTCATTTTCTATTCATGGAATACCAGGTTATTACTCATTATTCAGTTCACAGCATTACCTTGAGTAGTACCTAATAAAAGGGGTTATAAAATGTAATCATCCATGAATGTTGATTTAGATTACCAGTGGCAACACTGTAACACAGTACCAGAAATGCATGTTGAAGTGTTTGCCACTGCAAAGTAAATAGCCTTCCATTTTATGTATATATAATAACAAAATCAAATTTATTCTAATGAACATGATTTAAGAAGTCTATCCTTATAGATAAATACATCACTCAGAGTCATTTGGAAGCTTAATTTCAAACTCAAATCACCTCTAATCAACGTTGAGATGTGAAAATATTACATTAATAACATATAATAAATTCTCATAACTCATTTTTAAACTGAGTCATACAAAACCACTAGGAGGGGCAGAAAAACTTAAGTGACTCTTAATACTGTAAAACAATTTTCAGCCATCCATTCAGCAAAAAGTTACTGAGCACATGTTATATGGAAGGTATTGAAAACTAGCTTCCTTGGGATATAAGATTATTAATAAGGTGTCCTTTCAATCAATAGAATTGTTATACAGTAGTTTACATGAGGCATTGTGACAGGCACTCTTAATTTTCTCCAAATATAGATTATGCCCATTATATTTAGTAATAAATCCCAAGTTTTAGCTGGGCATCTCATCCTCTGGAATAAAAACTGCATTTCTGAGCCTCCTTTGAGGCAGGTGTTCCCATGTTAATTAGTTTTAGCCAATGACAGATACTAAGTATCTTAAGAGCCATCTAGAGAGCAAATAGAGGGAACATGTCCTCTCATTATTTCTTCTTCATTCCTGCTTTCTGGAATGTAGATATGGTAGCTAGAACTAAACCAACTATCTTAAACAATAGTGGGAGACACAGACTAAGGATGATTGGACAGTAATATATTGTAGAATGATGCCACTTTTCTGATGCTGTGGAATCACATAATAAACCTGGACTATCTTTCTTTAAACTACTTTCATATGGTGAGAAATAGGATCAAATGGTTTTTTTGTTTTGTTTTGTTTTTTTGCGGTACGTGGGCCTCTCACTGCTGTGGCCTCTCCCACTGCAGAGCACAGGCTCCGGACGCGCAGGCCCAGCAGCCATGGCCCACGGGCCCAGCCGCTCCGCGGCACGCGGGATCCTCCCGGCACCGGGGCACGAACCCGCGTCCCCTGCATCGGCAGGTGGACTCTCAACCACTGCGCCACCAGGGAAGCCCCAAATGTTTTTTAAGCCACTATAATTTTGAGTTTTCTGGCCTGTACAGGCAACCTCAATCCTAACTGAAACAGATTTAAAAAAAAAAACAAATATACAGTGAAACGCCATAAGTTCATTAAGAATAAACTTCCATAGGTGTTCAAAAAGGAAAAATGGTAGGTATGATGGACTACTCCCCTTCCCAGGCATCAACACCTTCCTACATGTTCTCACAATTTTGAGCTTACAATAAAAAATAATAAATCACACAAGAAAACAAGACACCATGAGTGACATTACAAAGTGTTGACAAGGATGTGAAGCAAGTGGAATTTTCATCCATTCTTGTGAAAAATGCAAAATATTACAGCCGCTTTGGGAGCTTGGCAATCCCTTATAAAGTCAGATATTTACTTACGATGTTAGTCAGCATCCCATTTTATAAGTATTTATACAAGAGAAATGAAAGTATAAGTCTAAACAAACCTCTATAAGAAATGTTTTTGCTGTACTTATAAGTCAAAGATCAGGACAGTAACCAAATGTCCATCACCTTCTTAATGAATAAACAAATTGTGGTATATCTATACAATTTAAACCAATCAGAAAGGTTCCATGAAACAGCAAGAATCTCAAATGCAATATGCTAAGTGAAATATGCCAGACTGAAAAGCTATATACTGTATGGTTACATTTATATATCATTCTGGAAAAGGTAAACTATCAAGAAAGTATAGAGATCAATGGTTGTCAGAGGTTGAGAGTGGGGTAAGGTGATTAACTGAAAAATACAGGAGGAAACTTTTTGGTGTGATGGTCGAGTTCTATATTTTTATTTTGGTAGTGATTACATGAATATGTGAATTTGTTAAAAATCAGAGGAACTGTGTCACTAAGAAGGGTGAATTTTATGTATGTAAATTTTAAAAATTTAAGGTTTTATTATACCAAGACCAGATTTAGTCCAGGCATGCCAGGAAATTTCAACATGAAGCTTCAATATGAGGTAATCTATTAGTATAATTCATCACATATGATTTTGATAGAAGCCTGAAAGGTAATTTGTAAAATTGGAAATTTAACCTCCACCCATAAAAGGATTTAAAGGAGAAATTGGAGATAATTTCTCAAAATCATTAACAGAATTAAAAATTGAAAGAAAATATATCTTTAGTACTAAACTTAACAGAACTTATGTGGAAGAAAACTACAAAACTTGGAGTTGCATAAAATGAGATAGAATTAATGGAAAGACATAATTTTCCTGAAGGAGATGGCATTATAATGTACCTATGGAAATTTTTCCAAAATTAGCATATTAATGTAAAGAAAACAGATAATTTTATTTTAACTTTTCAAAATAATTATAAATGTTTCAGTGGAGGAATATATTGGTAACACTTGGCAAAGATTTTAAAAATTACTGAGCGGCTACTTGCACTATGACATATTAACAGTATGTAAAAAACATAATAGATTAAATGGTCTATAGCAAAGTCTATGGCAAGTGACTAAAGGAAGAAAAATCCATAAACATAAATAAAAATGTATAAACTTATCAAAGTTCATTCAATAGTGTCATTTTAATCAGTAGAGAAGAAATTTTTAAATATTTGTAAAAATACTATTACGCTTTGTGTTTCATATCAATTCATAAGTATTAATTTCAGACAAAAATATGAATAAAAGAGACAAAATAAGTTCTTTTTTATTTTAAAGTAAAATATTAAAAGCTATGCTAACTTTAAAAATTGTATATTAAATACCATAAACTCAAATTAAAATACTTGGAGAGATATTTATTCTGCATGTGGTAGATTAAAAGTTACTATCTTTCATAGTAAATATATATTAAACATGTTAAAAATTGGAACATTCCTCATCTCATCCCACATCTAAGCTCCCTCAAAATAAACTATGGACATAAAACGCAATTTCAGGCAAAAAAGGAAAAAAGAGTTGAAAGGAAAGTAAGGTAAAATAGAAAAAACAAGTAGCCAATAAATATAAAATAAATTTTCAACCAAGGGAATGCAAAATGAATTTTTAATATCATTTTAACTATTGTTCATTCTTTAAATTTGGGAAATTAAAAAAATAATAATACATTTGCTCTGTAATAGGTATGTTCTTACATTTCTGACAAGAATGCAAATTTATCCAAACTTATAAGAGAACCTGGCAACATAAGTTATTAAACCATAAAAATGAGTATTTTTAACTTTATTCCAGTTATTCCATTACTAAGAATTTATATTAAGTATAATAAATGTATATATATTCACTGTAACATTATTTGTGACATGAAATATAATAATTTTAAATTACTGTGCTCAGTAATATTTGATAATATTGGAAATTCTCAATTTACATTATTGAGAAAATCAAGTTACAAAGAATATGTCAAGTTTGATGTTAAACTCATTTTGAAAATTTCCACTATCCATCTATTTTCTTACTACACACACATTAACAATATAACCCCTAAGGTAAACTGGTTACCTCTGTGTGGCAGGATTAAGGGTGTTTGAGCACTGTAGAAAGAGTAAGTAGAATGTAGTTGGAAGTCAATAAGATATAAATAAAAGGATTACAAAGCATTTAGAAGAGCTTCAGCTAAAGGTAGTAAGTGGTAGACTGCCACACAATTTTGTTAATTCCCTAATAGTTCTTAGCATCCTAAGAACTGTAGGTGAGAAGTCAGTGACTCAGGTTTGTGGATTGGCATGATGGTAATCGTGAAAAGTCAGAAGTCTGGCCAATTCTAGGAACCATGCAAAGATATGAATTAAAAGGTTGACTTGGGCTTCCCTGGTGGCGCAGTGGTTGAGAGTCTGCCTGCCGATGCAGGGGACACGGGTTCGTGCCCCGGTCCGGGAGGATCCCACATGCTGCGGAGCGGCTGGGCCCGTGAGCCATGGCCGCTGAGCCTGCACGTCCGGAGCCTGTGCTCCGCAACGGGAGAGGCCACAACCATGAGAGACCCGCGTACCGGAAAAAAAAAAAAAAAAAGGTTGACTTGTTTCTAAAGGCCAGGTAGGGAAGTAAATGATGTCAGAAAGTGTTCTGATAGACGTGGAAAATACCATGAGATTAAGGGATAAAAGATTATAATGAGTGTGTAAGCAGGAGTAAGAGTGGGGGATGAAATGAGTAATATAATATTAATATAATCTTAAGGTTGAAAGAGGTTTCTTTTCAATTTTTTGCTTTAAATGTTTAAAATATTATCTTGAAATAATTTGAGACTTTCACAAACATTGCAAAAATAATAAAAATAAGTCTTGTGTACCCTTATCCAGATTTTGTAAAAGCTAACATCTTAAGTAATCGAAGTATAATTATCAAAAGTCACAAAACTAGTACTGATACAATTCTATGATCTAATCTGAAGATACTACTCTGATATCACCAATTTTCCTCCTAATGTCTCCTTCCTTGACCAGGACCCATTCCAGGATCATGCATTGCGTTAAATGATAAAAACGTGCCAGTGGATGACTGAGGTGGAAAGGTGGTGAAATCACATTGGAGAGGATCACAGAAGTTCAGAATATTCATTTATTCATTATATTCATTATCAATATTATATTCATTATATTCATTCATTTATTCATTCCTTCATTTATGCATTCTGTAAGTTCTGTTTGAGCCCTTAAATATGTGTCAGGCATATAATTATGTACTGGGTGTTGGCAATAGTAGAGGAAATATGTCATAGTTTCTGCCTTCGAAAAGCTCTGAATCTCAGATACAAGTCCCTTTTATGATTCTGACTAAAACAGAAACAAACAAACAACTCAAAGACATTAACAGTTTTATAACTTACCATGGAATACGTCCAATTGTTATCAAACATGCCAAGGACTGTCTTGCCAAGTTCTATGTTTTACACTTCCTTGGCACATTGTTGGAATTTAATAAAAGTTAGTAAATGATAATGAGCAGCATCAATCCCTAAAGATGGAGATCACATATTCCCCACCATCCCCAAGTATAAAGAAAAAAGAAACATGAATCAATTTCATTCTTTGTATGAGGTTTCATATAGATAAATTTTAACGTTGTGTATCATCATGGGTTGTCATGCTAATAAACTACTATTGCACTTCCAAATAAATGTCTGCATTCCATATTAAATAATAGCAAACAGAATGCTGGAATGCTTTATTCCTAAAAGAAAGTGAATTACTGATGATATTCTCTGGCTCCTCACTGACTATAGGATAAAACACTTTGCTTAATTCAACATTCAAGCCTTCTTACAACCTAATTCTGACCTTCCAATTTCTATCCTTCATGAAAACCTTCCTCCGTTTCAAACACTGATGCACAAGATACCCTGTATAGTGTCTCTCCCATTTGTACTGTTCATTCCAAATTCAAAAACATCTTCCCTCCTAATTACTTAAAAGTGTACCCATCGTTTGTTTCCATCATGTAGGAAGAGCTCAACACATGTTTCATGACTAATTCTCTAGAATGTTCTCTTAAATTTTAAAGTAGAGTAAACAAAACCTCTAACATTGCTCTAAGAACACTGTCCTTTACCTATCAACAATAAGGAGGCAGTTATCAAACAATGCAAATGATGAAGACCTTGGGGATCTTTCCAAGTATTCATATTTATAAGCTATCCTGGTTTTTTCTACACAACAAGCACTTTCTTACAGAAACTATAAGAATAAATATGATATACAGTTGGCCCTTAGTATCTGTGATTTCTGCATCCATAGACTCAATCAACTGCAGATCAAGAATATTCAGAAAAAAGAATCTAAAAAAAGAGTTGATATATGTATAACTGATTCACTTTGCTGTACTGCTGAAACTAACACAACATTTTAAATCAACTAAACTCAAATAAAATTTAAATAATAATAATAATTTTTAAATATTCAGAAAAAATTCCAGAAAGTTCCAAAAAGCAAAACTTGGATTTGCTGCATGCCAGCAAATATTTACATAGCACTTACACTGTATTTACAACTACTTGCATAACATTTACAGTGCATTAGGTACTATAAGTAATCTAGAGTCGATTTAAAGTATATGGGAGGATGTACATAGGCTATATACTAATACTATGCCATTTAATATAACTTGAGCATCTGCAGATTTTGGTATCTGTCAGGGGTCCTGGAACCAATCTACTCACAGATACTGAGGAAAGACTGTAGATGTCCCTTATAATCCATATTGCATAATGTTCCCAAGAGTTCATTCTCCTGAGTACTATATATTATAAAATCAGAATACACATAGTTCTGGAATGTAAAACATTGATAACAAATCTAAAAATGTACTATATAAGTACCTTCAAAGAAATACGAAAAGAAATGACTGCTACATATAATTAGCTCTTCCAAGAGTAGAGAATGATGAGGCTCAATTATACAGAAAGACTGAATAAAGCATTATTAAGTGAAAAATAATCACTCAAGGTGACATCATTTTCTTAAATAAATAAGCAGGTTATGGTTTCAGTCCACTTTCAAGTATCAGCCAATCTGTATTGTCAAGTCACTTTGAATGGCTTAGGGTGGAGCCTTACACTACAATATTGGTGGTCAACTTACCAATGCAGGGAAAGTGGTGACACTCTCAAGGTCAGTGTAACATCATCCTAGCAGGTGGTGGCATGCTGTTATGACATACTTGAAAACCTGTTCCACCTTAAGCCAACCATAAAGCACATGAATACGCTATCTGACCCTCTCTACTTCTACTCCCAATTTTCAAAGATTCTGGCTACATTGTATGCTGAAAGAAATCATCTCTGTATTTTATATCTTTCTCCCTTCACAATCTTCCTTTCTGGTGTTTTCAACTGTTAGAGCTCAGACAGATAGACAGACTGGTACAAATAAAGCCCATGAGAACTTTTCTCCTTAATATTTTCTATCATTTCCTCATAAAAATCATTGAAATGGAGGCTACCTTGTGTCTTCTCTGTAAATGGCAAATATGGGAATGAATTCTCTGTGAAAAAACTTAGTAGTGGAGACTTGGTGTTTAAAAACAATATGAGTTGCTATTAAATTATGCATCAGTGTCTCTAAAATCTGCATGCAATTTCAGTGTTCTTATTCATAGACTTACCTGAAGGAGAGAGAAGCAAAAGGGACAGACTAGTTGAGAGTGTTCAATCATTGCGTTATATTTTTGTTAATTGTGCCTCTCCTCTGAACTATTTGGCATATACTTTTTCCAAAGTGATATTTCAAGAATTGACTAACATTCTGAACTTTCTCACACCATCCTCATTAAAAGAGAAAAGAGGTAGCATAGATAATCAAACAACAACTTTGACAGTAAAACCTGTTTTTTCCTTTTTTCTTTTCTTTTTTTTTTTTTTTTTTTTTGCCTCAACTTGAACATAATTGGATCTGCTTCTTTCTGGAAGTTTACATTCCTTAACTCAACATCATACCAATTTACATAGAGCTTCTCTATCCCACATGAAAAGCAAATTATTAGCAAAAGTAAGAGGTAGAGAAGGCTACTCAGTGGTTGCCACCTCCTCCTCCTCTCTTCCCATTTAGTGTGCATCTCTCTCCAACTACAACTCTTTCTCTCACTGTCCTATACTGATCACAATTCCAATTCTGGCTTTTGTTTCCTACCAGCCGCAACTAAGATGCTTGCTCGAATTGCCATATTCGGGGCTTCTTGATTACCCTTGGAGAATTTGAAAACCAACATATTTTAAAATCCAAAACAAAGGATCCAATAGTAGAATAATAGGCCAATGGAGGGAACATTTTAAAAGAAGGAATTCTACCCAGAAACTTCTTTGTATCTATTCTGCCTGTATCAAGTGTTGTGTAAAGAAAAAAAAAACATTATTACAATGCTAGATACACTAAGTACCCAATAAATACTTGATTTGCGCCGCATTACAATTACAATGCCAAGGACCTGAACGTACAGGTCACCTAGCTTTATGTAACCATGAGCATCCTAAGCACGTAATGATCTGGCTGAATAAAATATTTAAAATTTTCTTTTCTTCCACGATGAGCAGCTAGCAATGTGTACTGCATTGTAGGGTAATATCTCTAGGCTGAAGTCCAGCCTGTGGTCAGTGGAAATGTCAACCTTGGAGTTAATGAATCCAAAGCACAGCATTAGCCCACTAAAATAGAAAGGCATAGAACTTTAAGGCTTCATTTGAATTCATAAAGGGGAAGAAAATCACCACCTCTATGCTTTATACCATGAAATATCCAATGGAGTACTGAAACATCCATTTTCACCACTGACAAACCCTGATCTGGAGGTTGCATTACCTTCATAAGAAAGACACTAGAGCAAGGTTTGATTCACTTTCACAGATGTTCATTATTATATTTAATGTCTCCATGAAAAGAATTCCCAACAATGACTCCTCATACCATTTGTCTCTTTACTGTCCTCAGAGACAGAAAAAAGTTAATTTTCTTTGGAGAAGGAGACCCATAGGTGATAAAAGACTCTTAATATTGAGAGCTAGGACAATTTACCTGATAGCTAACTGATACTACACCTAATACTCTTTTAGCTTTTGCAATATGGGAAAAACTGCTCTCACGTTCATAAATGAATGTGTAAAACCATGTCAGTATGGGCAGGCAAGTTCTCATGGTGAGAGGAAGCCTAACAGTGAGACATAGAATTTTTGTACAAGTTATATACTGATAAGAAAAGCATTGTGAATTGTTGGAACAGTAATATGTATTCTTACTAGGGATGGTTGGCAAGCACCATATTTTTCAAAGTTTCATATACCAATTTAATATTTTACCACAAGTAAAAGGGGTCACTTCTGTTTTATTTAGGATTCCTAGTTATTACACCACTGTACCTCAATGAATGTGTTATCTTCTTATCTCTAGTTTTCCCCTAAGGTTATAGATTAAAAGTATACAGAGAGGTAACCTGCAGGAGTCATGTTTAGCACAACTAATATTTTACTACTCACCTAATTAGCATCTTATATTAATTCATTATAGTACCAGCAAGTGATTATGTTCTGTATCGGTACCCTATTCTGCCTTTCTTGAAGTACGTGTCTACTGTGTCTCTGGTCATCATCTTAATATTTATCTAGGCTTCACCTATACTTGTGATGAGCTGGAGCTGGGAGTTGGAAACCTAAAAGAGAGTATGGGGGACAATGACAAGTTGGTGGACCCTCTACTTGAGGAAAGTAAAATGAGAGGCTTTAGGTCAACCATGTGCTGCAGTGGAAGTGGTCTGAGTGAACCTGAGGGGTTCATTTGCTTGTGTAACTTCACCATACTACAGAAATTGCTGTTTACTTATTAGCTTATTGAGCTCCTAGAAAGGAAATGGACCCAAGTTAAAATTGTTCAACCACTGTAGGGAGATGACAGTGTACACATCTGCATTGCTTTCTAGCTAGGACTTCTCATATAGGCCATTTGATGCCTGAGGAAGGTAAAATGAAGACAGACCCTTTCATTCTCCTACCCTCCCTTTTCTCAACTCCTCTCCATTCAAGCAGGGAATATGTTCTTGCAGAGAAATAAGTAGGGTGTTTAAATTGTGTTTCCAGGCTAAACAGCAAAGAGAAAGAGTATAATTGAAGAAGGTGTAGTGCTAAGGGAAGGGGTGGGGAGGAAAGCTATTCAATCGCAGAATAGTACTCTATGTGGGGAAAGAAAAGGGAACAGAAATACCTTCAACATGGCAGCCAGTCCCCAAGTTAAAAGCAGACAACACTAAGAAATGAGAACACACAGTATAAAGAACTCTTCTCGGTCACTCTGAACTTGGTCAGCCCTTGAATATCTTGTCAGGACAGTTGGGATATTCAAGTTTCATCAAATATATACTTTTGTGCAGGAGCATGAGATGCATTGCAGAGGGAGGTAGATGAGACAGAAGAAGTACAGCTGAGCAAAGATTGTGAAAGTGGCCTTTGTACCCTTCTACTTAGCTGTCAAGTCTGGAAAAGTCCTCAGAGAAAACTGGAAATCTCCCATTGTGCTCAAAAGAGGAAATATGCTAGCTGTGGGAACATTCCTATTGAGGAAGAAAACTTGGAGCATCTTAACTAAACTCCTGATATATATATGTGCCTATAAATTCCAGCCCATCAGCACCCTGTCCCTTATCCTCCACCAATATAAAAATCTCTAATGTCATAAAACCATATATAAACATTAGAACAGTATAAGAGTTGTCTGGCATAGTTGATATAGCCTTACATAGAAAGGGTCCCATCATCTTATTTTGTCATCTACCAATATGTAAAACCTCAAAAGTCTGCAATCTTTGGAACGAGAAGAAACTATGTCTAAAGATACTATTTCTCTAGCAGTGCCAAGGTGGATCTAAGTAAGATTGCACTCAAATGAGCTGATTTTACCTAGGGTGGCACAGGCTTTAAACAACTCCATGTTTTCTCATAAGCTTTTTCATTAGAGTAGATAATGGGGCACAGATATTGAAAGGATTTGTTACTGAACACTGTGGGATGGGACTGATTTTCTTACTTATACATATCAGGCAATGGCAGCTGGACCCCACCTTATTAGCTCTCTAGGAGGCATAATGCTAAGGATTCTGCAATGTTTTGGTTCATTACACAGTCCTAGATGAGCTGGAAAGGCACAGTGGTATTTAGTATTTGGTATTAGATGGAAGAGATAGTACAATTTGTGTGGTGGGTGGTGCATGGGAAAAATATAATAATTTGGAGGACACATAATTTGAAAATGACTTTATAATAATTTCTGTAAATGACAACAAAATAAATTATAAATCATTAGCAGTAAGTAACATTAGCATTTACCATAAACCAGTCAGTCCTAGGGAAACTTGTAGATACCTCTTTCTGCATACTTTTTCTACCTCTGTGACATCCTCCTACCTCTGGAACCACCTACAGTGTTTACGGCTGAACCATGTAATTTAGAATTTATCTTTAGATAATGGAAAGTGCAGTGGACTGTGAAGGAGGAAATTCTGGTCCAGCCTCTGATACCAACTAACTGTGGGAAATTTGAGCAAGCACCTCCACTATTCTACCTCTGTTTCTTACCATGGAAAATGAGAAGTATAAATTAGATGAATCACTAATATCCCTTCTATCTCTCAAATCCTATCATTTCCAAATATTTTTCTCAGACTGCTTCGTGTGTATCAAATAATCTTAGGGTTGAAATAGGTCTTAATAATCTAGTCCACATATACACCCAATATCTGAACATTACAATATAACATTAATGTCAAATGGCTATTCAGCCTTTTCAGAAACATTTCAGTTCTCAGAAACTCACTATCTTTTGTGGTGGTTCCTTCCATCTATTTATGCTTCAGACTATTACAAAGTTGTTAAAATCCATCAAAATTAAGTATTTCTGTTCAATAAAAGACAGTATGGATAGTGTTAATGAACAGATAACTGATTGGAAATAAGTTAATTAAGGTGCCTAAAACTGAAAATTAATAATATCCAATATATAAGAAACTACTGAAAATTAGCAACAAAACTATAGAAATCACAATAGAAACTGAGCAAATTATTCAAATTGGAGGTTTACTGATGAGGAAATTCAAGTATTAACAAATAATTGAAGAGTTTATTTAACTGATTAATAATCAGAGAAGTGAACTTAAAATGGTGAGTTCTCAGTTTACATCCATTACAGTGACCAAAGTCAGAATAGTGAATAATCTGCCACATTTTCAAGGATGTGAGAGTAGATCAGGTCTCTGAATGACCCAAGGAACAAATGAAGTCCTTGCCCAATTCTGAATAGCCAACAAGAGGGGTTTTTACATTTCTAATGGGTGATTAAAAAAAAAATAAGAACAAGAAAAAGAACAAGAGTATATGCAACAGAAACTTTATGTCTTGGGGACATGCTGGGCCCTACCTCTATGCTCTAGCAGGCCAATACAAGCTTCAGGACAGCCTGGACCCTGCAGCCAGCTGTCAGGAACTGAGCCTACCCACCAGTGGTCCAACACCAGCTCTGGGACCCCTGGGCCCTGCATCCAGAACATAGGACCCAACTCTGCCCACTAGGGGACCAGCACTAGCTGCAGAACTTGGATTCATTGACCAGTGGGTGGGCACCAGCCCCAGGATCTCCTGGACCCTGACTCCACCCACCAGTGATCCAACACTAGCCCCAGGGTCCCCTGGGGTTGTGAAGCCAGCTGCATGGTGACCCAGCCCCATCAAACAGTGACCGGCAACCTCTGCACAAGGCAGGGCCTGGCTACCAACTGGACCAGGAGCCAAAGAAGCCTACCAGACTGTCCACAGTAGTCTGTCTGCCACAACAAAAGGACATAGAAGCCCATAAGGAGACAACCCTAGAACATAGAGCTTTGGTGATGAGAGGGGAGTGAGATGCTGGGACACATAGGATGTCTCCTACAAAAGCAACTTCTCCAATTTCAGGAAACCTAACCAACCTACCAGATACATAGAAATAAAAATAGCAAGTTAGGCAAAATGAGGTGACAGAGGAACATGTCCAAATGAAGGACAAAACCCCACAAGAGGAACTAAGTGAAGAAGAGATAGGCAATCTAGCCAAGAAATAGTTCAGGGAAATTATTGTAGAGATGATCAAAGAACTCAAGAGGAGAATGGATGCACAAAGAAGTTAGAAGTCAAAGAACTCAGGAGGAGAATGGATGCAAAGAAGAAGTTAGAAGTTTTTAACAAAGAGTTCTAAAATATAAAGAACAACCAAACAGAGATATATACAATAACATAAATGAAAAATACACTAGAAGGAATCAACAGTAGACTAAATGATACAGAGGAATAGATTAGCAAGCTAGAAGACAGAGTAGAGGAAATCAATGATGCTGAACACAGAAAAGAAAAAGAAAAGAATGAAAAGAAATGAGGATAGTTTAAGAGACTTCTGGGACAGCATCAAATGTGCTAATACTTCCATTTTGGGGGTACCAGAAGACGAAGAGAGAGACAAAGGGTCTGAGAACATATCTGAAGACATAGTGGCCAAAAACTTCCCTAAACTAGGAAAAGAAATGGCCATCCAAATCCAGGAGGTGCAGAGTCCCATAGAGGATTAACCCAAAGAGGAACACATTATAATTACAATGGCATAAATTAAAGATAAAGAAAGAATATTAAAGGCAGAAAGGGAAAAGAAACAAATAACATAAAAGGGAACTCCCATAAGGCTATCAGCTGACTTTTCAGCAGAAACTCTGCAGCCAGAAGGGAGTGACACAGTATATTAATATTTAAAGTGATGAAAGAGAAAAAACTACAGCCAAAAATATTCTACAAAGCAAGGCTTTTATTCAGATTTGATGGAGAAATCAAAAGTTTTTCAGACAAACAGAAGCTAAAAGAGTTTATCACCAACAAACCAGCTTTACAAGAAATGTTAAAGGGACTTTTCTAAGTGAAAAAGAAAGGCCACTACTAGAAACACGAGAATTATGAAAGGAAAAGGCTCATCAGTAAAAGCAAATATACCAGTAAAGTTAGTAAATTTTCCATGCACAAAGCTAGTAGGAATGTTAAAAGACAAAAGTAGTAAAATTATCTATACTCACAATAAGCTGTTAAGAAATACACAAAACAATTAAACATAAAATATGTCAAGAACAGTAATCATGAAAAGAGGAGAGTACAAAAGCAGGCTTGTTAAAATGCATTTGAAATTAAGAGATTAGCAACTTAAAAATCATATATATATATATACACACACACACTGCTATACAAAAACCTCATGGTAGCCACAAACCAAAAATCTGTAATAGATTACACACACAAAAGAAAAAGTAAACAAACATAACACTGAAGATAGTCATTAAATCATGAGAAGAGAACAAAAGAGAAGAAAGGAACAAAACGAACTACAAAAACAGCTCCAAAACAATTGACAAAATGGCAATAAGAACATATCAATAATTACTTTAAATGTAAATGGACTAAATGCTCCAAGCAAAAATATAGAGTGGTTGAATGGAAAAACAAACAAACAAACAAACAAACAAAAACCCTTATATATGTTGCCAAAAGAACTCACTTTAGATCTAGAGACAAATACAGACTGAATGTGAAGAGATGGAAGAAGCTATTCCAGGTTTGATCCCTGGTCAGGGAAGTTCTGCATGCCATGTGGTGCAGCCAAAAAAAAAAAAAAGAAAGAAAAAGAAAAAGCTATTCCATGTAAATGGAAATCAAAAGAAAGCTGGGGTAGCAATACTTATATCAGACAAACTAGATTTTAAAATAAAAAAATATTACAGGAGACAAAGAAGGACAGTACATAATGATCAAGGGATCAATCCAAGAAGAAGGTATAAAAATTGTAAATATATATGCATCCAACATAACATCACCTAAAAACATAAAGCAAATATTTACAGACATAAAGGGAGACATGGACAGTAACACAATAATAATAGGGGACTTTAACACCCCACTTACATCAATGGACAAATCATTGGACAAATCATCCAACATAAAATCCATAAGGAAGCACTGGCCTTAAAAGACACATTAGACCAGATGAACCTAACAGGTATACATAGAACATTCCATCCAAAATTAGCAGAATACACAATCTTTTCAAATGCACATAGAATATTCACCAGAAGAGATCACGTGCTACGTCACAAAACAAGCCTCAGAAAATTGAAGAAAACTGAAGTCATATGAAGCATCTTTTCTGACCACAACACCATGAGACCAGACATCAACCACAAGAAAAAATTGCAATAAACACAAATAAAAGGAGGCTAAACAATATGCTAGTAAACAACCAATGGGTCACAGAAGAAATCAAAGAGGAAATCAAAATATACTTGGAGACAAATGAAAAAAACACAATAATCCAAAATCTTTGGGACATAGCAAAAACAGTTCTAAGAGGGAAGTTTATAAGGATACAAGGAAACAAGAAAAGTTTATAAGGACTCAGGAAACAAGAAAAATCTCAAACATTCTAACCCTACACTTAAGGAGCTAGAAAAAGAGGAACAAAAAGACCCAAAGTTCATAGAAGGAAATAAATAAAAGTAATAAGGGCAGAAATAAATGAAATAGAGACTACAAAAACAATAGAAAAGATCAATAAAAATAAGAGCTAGTTCTTTGAAAATATAAACTAAATTTATTTTTGAATATACAATATATAATTTTAATCCAGCAATTCCTATAAGACACTGATGAAAGAAATTGAAGATGATACAAATAGATGGAAAGATATACTGTGTTTGTGGATTGGAAGAATATTGTTAAAATGACCATGCTACCCAAGGTAATCTACAGATTTGATTCAATCTTTATCAAAATACCAATGGCATTTTTCATAGGACTAGAACCAATAAGTTTAAAATTTGTATGGAAACACAGAAGACCCCGAAGAGTCAAAACAATACTGAGACAGAAGAACAGAGCTGGAGGTATCATGCTCACTGTCTTTAGACTACACTACAAAGCTACAGTAATCCAAACAGTATGTTACTGGAACAAAAATAGAAACATTGAACAATGGAACAGAATAGAGAGCTCAGAAATAAGCCCATGCTTATATGGTCAATGAATCTAAGATAAAAGAGGTATGAATATACAATGGAGAAAAGAGAGTGTCTTCAATATGTGGTGTTGGGAAACTGGACAGCTACATGTAAAAGAATGAAATTAGAATATTTTATCATACCATATACAAAAATATATTCAAAGTGGATTAGAGACCTAAATGTAAGACCTGACACCATAAAATTCCAAGAAGAAAACATAGGCAAAACACTTTGACATAAATAACAGATTTATGTCAAAAGCATATTGTTCTGGATCTGTTTCTTCAGGCAAAGGAAACAAAAGCAAAAATAAACAAATGGGCCCTAGTTCAAGGCTTTTACATAGAAAAGGAAACCATCAACAAAAGACAAAATACAACTTACTGAATGGGAGAAAATAGTTGCAAATTATATAACCAATAAGGGGTAAATATCCAAAATATATAAACAGTTCATACAACTCAACATCAAAAAAAAAAAAAAAAAACCCAAACAACCTGATTGAAAACTGGGCAGAAGACCTGAATAGACATTTTTCCAAAGAAGACATAAGCATGTGAAAAGATGCTGGACATTGCTAATCATCAGGGAAATGCAAATCAAAACCACGATGAGATATTGCCTCACACCTGTCAGAATGGCTATTAACAAAAGACCACAAACAGCAAATGTTGGAGAGGATGGGGAGAAAAGGGAACCCTTGCACATTGTTGATGGGAATGTAAATTGATGTAGCCACTGTGGAAAACAGTATGGAGGTTCCTCAAAATAGTAAAAATAGAACTACCACATGATCCAGCAATTCCACTCCTGGGTATATATCCAAGGAAACAGAGACACTAATTTGAAAAGATACACATACCCAAATGTTCATAGCAGCATTGTTTACAATAGCCAAGACATGGGCACAACCTAAGTGTCCATCAATAGATGAATGGATAAAGAAGATGTGGTATATATATACAATGGATTACCCCTCAGCCATGAAAAAAAATGAGATTTTACCATTTGAAACAACATGGGTGAATGTAGATAGTGTTAGGTTTAGTGAAGTCAGTCAGAGAAAGACAAATACTGTATGATATCATTTATATGTGGAATCTAAAAATACAACAAACTAGTAAGTGTAACAAAAGAGAAACATACTCACAGATACAGAGAACAAACTAGTGGTTACCAGTGGGGAGAGGGAAGAAGGGAAGCACAGGATAGGATTAGCATATTAAGAAGTACAAATTTCTATGCATAAAATAAACACACAACAGTACAGAAACAGGGAATATAGCCAATATTTCATTTTAAATATAGTGGAGTATAACCTTTAAAAATTGTGAATCACTCTGTTGTACACCTGATACTTACTAGTGGATATACATCTAATAAAACCAATCTATCATAATTTCAAGTGATAAATTTCAACAAATCGTAGAGAAATAAATTTTCTAAATTATTTGGAAAATTTCAAATATTATAAACCAACTATACCTCAATTTTTTAGAAAAATAATTTATGTGGCCTGAAAAGC
Organism: Orcinus orca; assembly: GCF_937001465.1. Taxonomy (NCBI): domain Eukaryota; kingdom Metazoa; phylum Chordata; class Mammalia; order Artiodactyla; family Delphinidae; genus Orcinus; species Orcinus orca. Next base: position 99,077,380 of record NC_064580.1, on the reverse strand, counting down.
CTAAGATATTTACTATCAAGTCCTTTACAGATAAAGTTTGCTAACCCCTGCACTCCAGGATCTGTCATGCACTGTTCTTTTTTTTTTTTTTTTTTTTTTGCGGTACGCGGGCCTCTCACTGTTGTGGCCTCTCCCGTTGCGGAGCACAGGCTCCGGACGCGCAGGCTCAGTGGCCATGGCTCACGGGCCCAGCCGCTCCGCGGCATGTAGGATCTTCCCGGACCGGGGCACGAACCCATGTCCCCTGCATCGGCAGGCAGACTCTCAACCACTGCGCCACCAGGGAAGCCCCATGCACTGTTCTTATAAGGAGCTATACTTGAGAGCAATATGGAACAATTCAGTCAAACTAAGTATATGGACACTGTGTAACCCAAGATATATGCTCTCACAAAAGTAAGTACAAAAGGGTAATGTCCAAAGCTATTATCTTCAATGTTAAGGTGATTGTGATATTCATCACTTGGTGTTTAATAGGTAAAATGTGTTGGATGTACATTATGGAGATTATGTATCACTTAGAAATGACAAAATAGATATACATGCAGAAAATTAGAGCTTAAAAAACATATCAAATGAAAAAGAAAACTAAATAGATCTCTATCTCAATACCATTTATGTAAACTAAAGATACACGAGGACAAAACAACAAAAACAGAAAACAAAAACAAACAAAAAAACACATTTGATAAGCAGACAAACATTAAAAGATTAGAACAATTACTTGGGGGGATGAGAAATGGAAATAGGTAAAAACAAACAAGTATGGCCCTTGCAAGCAGCAATGGTGTCAGTGTGCCATCAACTGAGGAGTATGATTAACTCAACCCTCCACAACAGATGCAGTTAGAAAAAAAAGTTCTTAAAATAAAAAGAATTATTTTTCTATGTAACATCTACCTACTCTTTGGTCCCAGTCATATTCTCTATCACACAAAACAAGTACAATCTTTCTTCCACACATGCCAATGACAACTCTCACCTTCTGAGGTCTTCTTTATTCTACATACACAGTTCTAGCATCTAGATGAATTTTCCTAGTGTGACAACCAGAAATGAACCCAGTTTTCGCATATAGGCTACTCATCCTGTAGTTGAAAGAAACTATTGATTACATTCCAGACACTGTACTTCTCTCAAAGAGGTCTAACCTGGAATTAGGAATAGGGATCATGTATTCTAACTCTTCTCTAACTTGCTTCACACTTAACACTTCACACTAACACAAAGTGCTTAGACATATAGCACTTTGCAAATGTGCTTTGGTTAATTGATTGTACACAAGCATACAGCTCTCCAGTGCATACAACTGAATAATAAATCAGCATAGGCTTAGTTTCTTATACTAATGTGTCCAGGACTGAACATACAGCTAATAAAACCAATCTATCGTAATCTCTAGTGATAAATTTCAACAAACAGTAGAGAACTAAAATTTCCTACAAGTATTAATAGTTAGATAAATTCAAAGTTCTAGTCAATGAAATTTAATGGGGTCATGTGTGTAGTGTTTATGAGATAAAATAATTAACTATCTTCTGATGGCTTGGGGGTTTGACACAGTGTCAGTGAATATCAAGTCTATATGAAGGAATGTATTTGGTTGATTCTCTTACTTTAGTTGTAGAAATGATTATTATGTCCTTCTGATGCCACAATTATCTATTATTTCTCTTACTTTTAACTCCAAATCCATCTAAAATGGCAGACTCAACTATGAGTGATAACCATAGAACCTAGTCTACATGTGGATTAACAAAATTTTCATTAAAAAACACTTTAATCTTTAACGCTGATAAAGTATCTGTGCCAAAGAATATCTTTGCAGATTATGTCTTTCTGATTATGTGCTTCTAGTGCTGAATTATATGAATATTTTTAGAAAACTTGAGTGAATAAAAAGTGGAAAACTCAAAGAAAGAATATTCAAGGTTTTATTGGACATTTTTAGAGGTACTATTTTTATTCTTATCAGTGCATTCCATAGTGGAAAAATGTTTCACCTCTTTCCAATCTGAAACACTCTGAAACATAGCATAAGCTTTCACTGTATCCCTCCAAAATTGAAAGTTTACTTATGAATTTTAGAATACATTTTTTCAGGCTCTGAAGGTGAATATACCATGACTTCTTGTTGTATATCTGCCTGGAGACTTTCCATCCCAGAAACTAAGCATGGTTGGATAAGGTTCATTTGCATATCTGCAAGTGAACAGGGACACAAAGAGCTTCCACAATGAAAGGAAAAATACCAAAGTATCGCAGAAACAGATGTGACTGAAAACTTCAAAAAGTCCTGTGAGCATCTGATAATCCATCTCGCTGCCTCTTCATTGCCAGTAGGCTTATCACAACTTACACAGTTTGATTTTTAAGCAGGCTTAATTGTAAAGTGTTGTTGCAATTAGCTCACTAAAGTGCATAAGGCAAACTGAAGAATTATAACTCATTTTCTAAGGACTCAGGAAGATAGGAAGTCAGGAAAGGGACTCATGTACTTTTACTCAGATACTCTTTGGGTGTAGGTAGAAGTCAAGAAACTGAACTGTCATTCACTTCTGATTGTAAAATATGGTTATATTTCTTTTACACAGCTTTCATTTCTCTCATACATAATGCCTAAAGAGGAAGGAAGTAGTTAATTTGGGGAAATTTATATATTTTTATTTGGGTCTGGATTATGAAACTGGCTGCATGCAAAACTATGATAAGCAAGTTTTAAGTTGCAATAGAAATTTGATTTGGATGACAATAAGCCTAGTATTAGACATTGCAGAAATACTTACTAGACAAGACTGGGGAAATCAACTTTTTCTTTCCTCATCAAAACTATATGTTTTTGCTCATCAAAGCAAACTATATGCTCATCAAAACTATAGATCTTAATTTTACTTGAAGTATACTCAACATTTGTGACTTTTCAGAACGGCCTAGAGAATAACTTTCTCTGCAGTAGTTGGTTATCTGCAAATATCCACTTCCCCCTCTTTTTTCTTGAAAAGACACAATTTATTTCATGTTTGCACTCCTTCCCCACATGACTTAAGGGCTAAGGATTCTATTCTTAGCCCCAGGCATAAATCTTGATCAATCTAGGCCAACTGTTGTGGTCCTATTCTCATTGCCAGTGTTTGGTTTAAGGGAATCAAAAATTGTGGCCAATGAGACATTAGTGAAGATTTGTTGGGAGCTTCTGAGACATATTTCCTTATTCCTCAGAAGACACCAATGGCATGGTCCCCTTTCTCCCTCTGGACATTGTCATATCTGCATGAGATATATGGAACTGCTGTAGCCATCTTGTGACTATAAGGGAAATCATTAGGATGAAGCTGATAAGTTCAGAAGAGTAGAAAATAACAGAATAACAGAGAATAACAGAATAACTCAATTGAATGCATGTGTTTAATCTCCGTTGTCACCTGAAATTCCTAAAAAATGATAATAATAATTTAATAGTGTTAATACTAATTCCAGTTGCTATTTATTGATCAGGTACTTTGTGCCAGACACTGTTCCAAGTACTTTACATGTACTAAATCCTACAATATAGGTGCTTTTATTATCCCTAGTTTTCAACAAGAAAATAAATGAGAAGAAACAGAGACCCAGACAAGGTAAGTAAATTGCCTATGACCTCTTAATGGTAATATGGCACTATAAGGATTCAAACCCAGAGTTCAGTTCTAGAACCTGTGCCCTTAAACACTATGAGTGATTTTTTAAAAAGGCATAAACCCATAAGGAAAAAGGAAACATGAAAGAAGATGAAACTTGATAAGAAATATTAACAGATTTTTGAAAGATAGAAAATGGAGAAATGTTGACTGAACAAAGCTGATAAAAGTAATGTTAAAGGCCAACAGAGGTGGTGCTAGTGAGAAGTAAATTAATGCAACACCTGGAACTTGGAAAAGGCTCAGGAGTACAAGACACCTCAAAAGATGATGGGGGAGGAAGTATTGAACCAAAAAAAGAATTATTTAAAGACTGTATAAGAAGAAGTTAGACTTCCAGGGCCTCTTCTTCACCTTAGTAGGTGACCAGGTATCTATTCTTTGGAGGAATTAAAGGCAGCCTCCAGTGATATCAAGTAAAGTGGCAGGTGGAAGAAAAAACCTTTTTTTTAAAACAATGGGATTAAATAAAAGTTTTCATACTGATCATTGAGATGCCCAGACTCTTTCTGGCTCTCCAAACACAAGCAACCAGGCAAGAGATGAAAGAATTCATCTCTGAAGAACCAGTGCCTCCCCAGAGGGACAAAACCTCACACATTAAAAACCTCATACATATACAAATCGGGAGTACCCTCCCCATACCCACGTCTCTGTACAATCACTCTGCAGTGAATGTTACCAGTTAACTAACAGAAGAACAAAGAGCTTTCAAATAGCTTGTTAGTATCACTCTTAAATATAAATTGACAGCTCTCTTTTCACTCTTAAACATGAGTGGAGAGCTAAGAATGACCAGACATTTGACCACAACCCCCAATGTGACACACAGGCCAAAATGAACAAACAGAAATAGGAAACAAAAAGAGACAGAGACTATTCAAGAAAGTATAAGAAAAAAAAGTTTTAAACCCTCTAATTAACACCTGAAACAGACAGAAGATTTAATGTCCATGAAAAAAAAAGACAGGGTGCAATATAAAAAGAGGAATGAGAGAACAAGAAAAATATCTTGGAAATTAAACAATATCCATAATTAAAAATTTCTAAAGAGGTGAAAGGAGAAGTTGAGCACATATACAGAAGGTAGAATCAAAAAAAAAATCCAAGCAATAAATTAATAATGATAATAGCAAATTCTATATAGCTCTTATAATTTGGCAGGCACTGTTTTGAACACTTTACATGTATTAATTCATTTTCTCTTCACAACAAACTGTAAGATAGACATTATTAATTTCCTATATAAGAAAAATGAGTTACAGAGAGTATAGGTAACTTGTCCAAAGTCAAAACCTAGTAAATACTGCAGATAGATTTAGAATGCAGGCAGTCTAGATTCAGAGTAAATGCTCATATATATAACTACTACACTGCCTCCTTAGAGAAAAGGAAATAAAAGGTAAAGCACTGTACAAAAATTATAGGATCAATCCAAGAAGTCTGACAAGTTCTAGCAAGAAAGAATGGAAAATCAGGAGGGAAGAAAGTATCAAAGAGCTACTCCAAAAATATTTCCCATAACTGAAGGACATGTTTGGTGATTAAATTAAAAGGGCTTATCATATGTCTCTCTTCTGCAACAAATGAATGAAAAGAGGCCCAGACCAGGACACTTTACTGAATTTCAGCACACTGTAAATAAATACAGAGTCGTAAAAACTTCTATAAATAAGACAAGTCATGTCAAAGGAGTGGAAAATCAGAATTGCTTCGGACCACAGAACTACCACAGTGTCAACTAAAAGATTTTGGAGCAATGCCAAATCAAGTGGAAAATGATTTTCCACTTAAAATTCTATACCCAGCAAAATCTATCAATCAAGTATGAATGTCAAATGATTATTGTTTCAAACATGCAAGGTCTCAAAAATTTACCTCCTCTTCATCTTACCTCAGGAAATCATCAAGAATGTATTTCATCCAACCAAAGGAAAACAATACAGAAAAGGGAAACAATACAGGAAACAGTATTAAATTATTCCAATTCTTTTGAAGAACCAAAGGACATGAGTTTACAGAATGAAAAACTCACCTTTCAAATAGTGATAGGCACGTATCGATACAACACAAAACTATGATATAACTTCTTTTGGAAATATAGAGCAAAAAAAGGACAGTTATATCAAAGATTGTGTTAGAAGAAATTAGACGTCCAGGGTCCCTAATACAACCCCAAGATTCATTGAACATGTTGCTGCTCAGTTCATAATCTTCTTTTGCATATCAAATCTTGCTATAATTCTGGATGATTTTTACATTCATTTTGGATGACACACCCAACTTCACAGCACCATAATTCACTGCCCACCCTTCAACCTCAGTACCTTTCCCCTATACTCTGTTTCAGATACTGAAGTCTGTGACCATCCCCTGGACTTTATCTTCACTCAAAATGACTATATTACCCAAAGCAATCTACAGATTCAATGCAATCCCTATCAAATAACGAATGGCATTTTTCACAGAATTAGAAGAAAAATTTTTACAATTTGTATGGAAACACAAAAGACCCCAAATAGCTAAAGCAATCTTGAGAAAGAAAAACAGAGCTGGAGAAATCAGGCTCCCTGGCTTCAGACTATACTACAAAGCTACAGTCATCAAAACAGTATAGTACTGGCACAAAAACAGAAATAAAGATCAATGAAACAGGATAGAAAGTCCAGAAATAAACCCACACACCTATGGTCACCTAATCTATGACAAAGGAAGCAAGAATATACAATGAAGAAAAGACAGCCTCTTCAATAAGTGGTGCTGGGAAAACTGGACAGCTACATGGAAAAGAATGAAATTAGAACACCCCCTAACACCCTATACCAAAATAAACTCAAAATGGATTAAAGACCTAAATGTAAGGCTGGATACTATGAAACTCTTAGAGGAAAACAAGCAGAACACTCTCTGACATAAATTGCAGCAAGATCTTTTTAGATCCACTGCCTATGAAAATTAAATGAAATTTAAATTTTCATTTATTTAATGAAAATAAAAACAAACAAATAGGATCTAATTAAACCTAAAAGTTTTGCACAGCAAAGGAAACCATAAACAAAATGAAAAGACAACCCACAGAATGGGAGAATATATCTGCAAACGAAGTGACTGACAAGAGATTAATCTCCAAAATATACAAACAGCTCATGTAGCTCAATATCAAAAAAAACAAACAAATCCATCAAAAATGGGCAGAAGACCTAAACAGACAGTTCTCCAAAGAAGACACACAGATGGCCAAAAAACACATGAAAAGCTGCTCAACATCACTAATTATTAGAGAAATGCAAATCAAAACTTCAATGAGGTATCACCTCACACTGGTCAGAATGGCCGTCATAAAAACTTCTACAAACTATAAGTGCTGGAGAGGGTGTAGAGAAAAGGGAACCCTCCTACACTGTTGGTGGGAATGCAAATTGGTATAGCCACTATGGAGAACAGTATGTATCAAAAAGATACATGCACCCCAATGTTCATTACAGCACTATTTACAATAGCCAGGACATGGAAGCAACGTAAATGTCCATCAACAGAGGAATGGATAAAGAAGATGTGAGAGATATATATATATATATATAATGGAATATTACTCAGCCATAAAAAAGAATGAAATAATGCCATTTGCAGCAACATGGATGGACGTAGATATTATAGACTGAGTGAAGTAGTCAGACACAGAATGTCAAATATTATATGATATTGCTTATAAGTGGAATCTTAGAAAATCATACAAATAAACTTATTTACAAAACAGAAATATAGTCACAGATGTAGAAAACAAACTTATGGTTACCAGGAGGAAAAGTGTAGGAGAGGGATAAATTGGGAGATTGGGATTGACATATACACAATATATGTAAAATAGATAACTAATAAGGACCTACTATATAGCACAGGGAAGTCTTCTCAATACTTTGTAATGACCCATATGGGAAAGGAATCTAAAAAAGAGTGGATATACGTATATGTATAACTGCTTCACTTTGCTGTACAGCAGAAACTAATACAACAATGTAAATCAACTATATTCCAATAAAAGTTCAGAAAAAAACAAAAAAAACTGCTACATCTTTGAAAATCGTAACTCTATTATCCTACTTTCTAACCACAATTTTTTATCCTTTCATCAATCTCACTCTCATAGCACTTACTCTTTGACCTTATTGATAACACAAGCATCTTAACTTCTTTACTTTATGCCAATATATTAACATTCTTTGCTTCACTCTCTTCCTTTTACAAACTAGATCATGCTGTCAATCTCATTAGGTTAATAAATTAATATTTCATCAGTTCCCTCAGTTCTATTGTCTTCTTATGCTTCTTTCCCACAAAACCACCAATCTTGCACAAATCCTAAAATTTGCCTTCTCCACCTTTACCATACATAACAGGCACACTGGAGAAAAAAATTCAAATATGTAGTTTCCAATATCAAGCAGGCCCTGTACGTTGTTCCTAACCCAAATTATTTATTTCTGACCAACTCCAATATTGGCCAAAGTCTCAAATTTCAACGGTCAGTTCTGAACTTCTGTTTCACTGAACCTATTAACATCATTTGACACTGTTTATTACTTCATCCTCCTCAAAACACTTCCCTCAGTATCCACCCCTGGGACCCCTCCATCTTTATTGTCCACATCATTTCATTCTCATTCCATGATATTTCTTCTCCTTCCAGATTTCTAAAGGCAAAGAGATAAGGCTCAGCCCTTCATATTCTTCTCTTTTCTATTCAAGCACACTACTTAACAGGACTCACTCAGTTCCACAACTATACATAACAGCTATAGGATGATTATCTTCAAATTTACATTTCCAGCCTGATCTCTTTAAAGATATACATATATCTCGACATGAATTCAAGATACATATATTCAATTGCCAATTCATTGCCTGACAATTTTTTTTTAATTTTTTATTCCTCTTTTCCAAGAGTATAAGTCCCAAGAGTCGAGGAACTTCATCTGTCTTGTTCATTGCTTTACTCCCAGAGCCCAGGACAGTGACTGTTAGTCATTTTTCAAATATTTACCATTATCAAAACCCTCTACCAACTTTAATCCCTAATCTTACAAATGTTCTTTCCTCAGATATGATGTGCATTTTCTCACCTGTTTGTAACTGCTCATACCATTACACTATGACATATGTCCCTATAATTCTACTTCGGGGTAACCAATTGACTAATCTAAATTGTCACAGCTTGAGTCATTATTTTGAGTTATTACTTGACTTCTCTATAGCCTTTGACCCTGTTGACACCTCCCTCCATTTTGAAATGCTTCCCTTGATATCCGTAGCATCACAATCTTCTTTCTCTTTATGCCTATCATGATTGTTCTTTCCTAATCTCTTTAGTACCTTTTCTCCTGTTCATCAATTAAATGTTACTTTCCAACAGGGTTTTCTTATAGACTCACTCTGCTTTCCCCCTTTGCTCTAGACATTCTCCATAGGCGGTCTCACTCATACCCATGGTTTTAACCATCATCCATATGCAAGTAACTCCTACAATCTGTATGTCCAGAGTTCAGCACACTGCTGGTTACTAATGCTAGCCAATTACTGGAGAGTCTGATATAGACCATTCCATCCTACACGTAAGAGTTTAGCCCTCATGGATTTTGTCTCCAATGATTAGCTAATGTCATCCTAGGATATATGCCAATAACTGAAAAACAATGAAAAATTACCATTAATTTTTCTCCTTGACAGAGAAAATTGCTCTTCTACTTAGAGAGTGCTTTCCTTCATAGTTCGCTGAAAGTTCGATTTTATCTACCTGACTTATGAATGTTGAGTACTTTCCTAAGGATAAGCTTGTTTCTAGAATTGAGCATGTGACTCAGATAGCTATCTTCATGAAGTCCTCCAGAAATCACATCCAGACTTATTCTTCGGGTAGCAACTTTATATATAGTCTACAGTAGGGTCAGACACTAGAGCCCATATCAACATCTCTATCAAATGACAATTCATCAGCTTTAAGATATGTTGTTTGGAAACTATGCTTATAGGATAATGTCTGAAGCTAAAGAAAAAGTAGGAATAGATCAGATCCTGAAAAGGCACAGTTTGAAAAACTTTTAGTCACTTAAAGTTGGATCACTACTCTCAAGATTTAAAGTTACAGGTAGAACAAGAAAACTGGTAGTTGCCTCACTTCTATACTGAAGTACAGTAAAGGACTTTCTAATTCTGCTTTGGAGTTGAGGTATATAGTTCTGGTCTTGATACCTTCTATTTTGCTTTGAAGCTCTATCCTAGTTGGTATTATAGAGGTTTATTTTAGAGTCCTGGGCTGTATGCCTTTAAAATAAGGAGGAACTATTATGTGGTAACCAGGGCTGCACACCCCAAAAATCAAGTATGTATTAGGATGTTGCCAGTCGTATATGGCATAGATTTCTCATAATCATCCTTTGGTTCCAAAGAAAGTCATGATACTTCTCTTTCACCTGATTTCTGATTGAAGCAATTATTGAAAATGTAAAAAATAAGGAGGGGAAGGAAATTTTAGAAATATTGAATTAACATAATAGTATAAGACTATAAGGAGGTAGTAAAACATAGTACTTAAAAAACAAATCTCAAGTTAGAAAAACCTAGATTCAAATCCTGTCATTACTATTTGCTGGCTGTATGATCTTGTCAAATGAAATTCTCTGAACCTCAGTTTTCTCATCTGTAAAAGCAAAGTTAAAAGCTTCTTATTTGGTTCTTATAAATATTAAATGAGACATAGGATGTAAAGCATCCCATTCAGTACCTGACACAGTAAATGGACAAAAAATATTATCTATTCACAGTATCATTACTAATATTAATGTAGTTATTAGTATGATTATTAGAAGTTACAGAAAAGAATACTTGGCTTTATACTGCCAAATTCTGAAAAATCAGATATGGATCTTCTATAGTAGTTTTCAATATTAAGTAATTTAATATAACATCAGTATCTGTTTCTTCCTCTCACATGGGAAAGTGTCAAATGTACTTTAAAGGGAATTACCTATTAAATGGTTCCTAAACTAGGACCTTGAAGAAAGCTATGAAGTAGCCTCCAAATGAATTTTAAAAGAGATATTCAGGAGCCTTACTTTAGGGGATTTTACTCCATCACTGCCTCAAATTGAGTATTTTTTTTAACATCTTTATTGGTGTATAATTGTTTTACAGTGGTGTGTTAGTTTCTGCTTTATAACAAACTGAATCAGCTATACATATACATATATCCCCATAACTCTTCTCTCTTGCATCTCCCTCCCTCCCACCCTCCCTATCCCACCCCTCTAGATGGTCACAAAGCACCGAGCTGATCTCCCTGTGCTATGCGGCTGCTTCCCACTAGCTATCTATTTTACATTTGGTAGTGTATATAGGTTCATGCCACTGTCTCACTTTGTCCCAGCTTACCCTTCCTTCTCCCTGTGTCCTCAAGTCTATTCTCTAGTAGGTCTGTGTCTTTATTCCCATCCTTCCCCTAGGTTCTTCATGACCATTTTTTGTTTCTCTTTTTGTTTTTAGATTCCATATATATGTGTTAGCATATGGTATTCGTTTTTCTCTTTCTGACTTACTTCACTCTGTATGACAGACTCCAGGTCCATCCACCTCACTACAAATAACTCAATTTTGTTGCTTTTTATGGCTGAGTAATATTCCATTGTATATACGTGCCACATCTTCTTTATCCATTCATCTGTTGATGGACACTTAGGTTGCTTCCATGTCCTGGCTATTGTAAATAAAGCTGCAATGAGCATTGTGGTACATGACTCTTTTTGAATTATGGTTTTCTCAGGGTATATGCCCAGTAGTGGGATTGCTGGGTCTGATGGTAGTTCTATTTTTAGTTTTTTAAGGAACCTCCGTACTGTTCTCCATAGTGGCTGTATCAATTTACATTCCCACCAACAGTGCAAGAGGGTTCCCTTTTCTCCACACCCTCTCCAGCATTTATTGTTTGTAGATTTTTTAATGATGGCCATTCTGACTGGTCTGAGGTGATATCTTATTGTGGTTTTGATTTGTATTTCTCTTATGATTAATGATGTTCAGCATTCTTTCATGTGTTTTTTGGCAATCTGTATATCTTCTTTGGAGAAATGTCCATTTAGGTCTTCTGCCCATTTTTGGATTGTGTTGTTTGTTTTTCAAATTGAGTGTTTTCTTTGTTGTTGCCCACAGTGACTCATGCAGAGGTAAAACAGAAATGTGTCTACTGAGAGGTTGGTTTACTTGTCCCAGTCTATTCTTCTTCAGTTTACTTATCATCTGCTCACCCCCAAAGTCCATTGCTGTCAAATAAGTCATCTTGTTTCCTAAGATGAGAAATTAAATAACTAGCATTTACCTCCAATTTTATATAGAAAAAGTACAACACTGGTCTGTCAAATAAAACATAAATCTCATTTTTCAGGAAAGAGACAAAGAGCTACAGCAAACTGTTAGTGTATGTGTAGCAGCACAAAAATCCAACGTTTTCCTTGGAAATGACTATAAGAGTGAGTAAAGTGCTTACGTCCTTTTTTTAACCTTTACTTTGTAAGGCAACAAGATTTCTCATGGTCACCTTCCATCTCTGAAAGTCTATGCTAATTCCTCTCCTACACCATAAAGAAAAGGTTTAAAATTCTTCTTTCCTCTTTCTGCAGGCACTCTGCAATTGAGTTCAAGCTTGAAACAAGGAGAAAACAGACTCTTTCCTGACATTAGCTGTAAATTCAGGCTTAGGTACAATAATCCCAACAATGGTAAAGTGGAAATGCCATTGAAGAGTACAGCAAGGATTGTGATTAGGCACCAGGTGATTTAAAAGCCCTAGCTCTAGTTTTCCTGATACAGTGCCGGTAACAGAGTAATATCTCAATAAATACGTATTTAATGAATGACTCTTTGGTATGATGTTAGAGATAACAAGAACGTTTTTTTCTAAATAACTTGTTTAAAAATATTTCCTTCTCTTACCTATCATAGACTTAGATATGCCCATGTTGCTCTGTGGGTGAGGCAACCACCTTTAATAGAGACTCTCTCAAGAAATTTCAAATGACAAATAGTCTCTAGATGATTCCTCAAGCACAAATGATGGCGTTATATAATTATATGATACGTGTTATAATCCAGACCCTTGAAAGAATGGGAACAGATTAATCATTTAATAGACGCTTTGCCAAATCCTATTGCTTTTTGTCTCTAGCCACGTAAAAGCAAATCAAGGTACAGCTCTCAATTTTAATATGATAGTAGTCTGAGGATGCCACAATTTACATGTCCACTTAACTTCTGGTTATGTTAAAATATATAAATCATAGACACACACTATATAGTTATTCTGTGACATTTAAACTACAACTTTCTATTCAAAAGTCAGTAATACTCTGCTCTGTTGAAAACTGATCTATCATCCATCCATCAATCTATTTATCTACCTATCTACCTACCTACCTACCTACTTACCAACCTATCTATTTTAGCTCGATGGAGCTAAGAGAGTAGTACTGACTTTCGAATAGGAGGTTGTAGTTTATGTTTCACAGAATAGTTTCAAGGAGAATTTAATGAGAAGAGAAAGTACTAGTTCAACAGAATGAATTGGGCTTTCTAAAGTTATAAGAACCTATGAAAACCATGCTATTCTAGCAACTGTAACACCATCCAAGGTCTTAACACAGACATTCTTAAATTCTTAGTCATATCTTATTTATTTATTTATTTATTTATTTTGGTGTACGCGGGCCTCTCACTGTTGTGGCCTCTCACTGTTGTGGCCTCTCCCGTTGTGGAGCACAGGCTCCGGGTGTGCAGGCTCAGTGGCCATGGCTCATGGGCCCAGCTGCTCCGCGGCATGTGGGATCTTCCCGGACCGGGGCATGAACCCACGTCCCCTGCATCAGCAGGCAGACTCTCAACCACTGCACCACCAGGGAAGCCCAGTCATATCTTATTAAGTAGGATGTCTAAACCTACTTAAAACATTGGTCTTCATTCTCTTATTGTTTTTGTGCTCTCATCTTGACAACGTGTATATAGCAGAAGGATCTCTTTTTATTTTCTCAACAACAAATGGTAGAAAAAATAATCTTTTAAGTAGAAATCTGGCTAGGATTCCACCAGAACAACAAGGTCCCAGAATGTTATCACTGTTCTTTGGACTATACTTTCAACCATTACCCACAGGATTTAATTGATTTCTTTGTTTGATGTTGCTATTTTGTGGTGTTGTGTGGTGATGAGGAGGTGGCAGTAGGATGGTGTATAGTGCTGGTCTTTCTTTCCTCCTTAATATAGCACAGAGGTTCTCATACTTGGTTTATGTGAGAATCTTCATTTCTAAAGCTTTCTAGGTAATTATGATGATTAATGAGGCTTTAGAAAGAATGGGATAGAATATTGGATAAGAGCATAAACTTTGAAGTCACATAGATTTACATTCACAACTTGACTATTCCTTACCAGTCTGTGATCTTAGGCAAGTTATCTAACCACTGTAAACCTCAGGAAGATAATGCTTACCTTGCAGTGTTATTTGAGGAGAAAATGAGTTAATGTATGCACATCTACATAGTCTATTGTCTAACAATAATGACCAATCTAGAAATGGAGGCTATTTGTGGGTTTAACCAACGAACCCCAGAAAGTACAGAAAAAAGAACATGTTAAATCTTTTGACATACACAACCCTAGATTATAGTAATACTTCGCCTCCCTCTCTTTATTCCTCCCACCAATACACACACCACCTCTCAATGACTGCAAAGATAACTTTTCAGCATGAGTGAAGCTCTATCAATGTTGATTTAGAACTTCATTGGTGCACTCCAGTATCTTACACCATAAGTCTTGGTACGAGTCACATGTTATTCTTTTCAAAGGGAAAGATTCATTTCTATTATTTCAGAGATATCACATATCACTAGAGTAACCCATAAAATAAATTGATCTTGGGAAATGCAATTTCAGCTAAAAATCTGGACCAAGGAGACTGTAGCAAGGTCCCAAAATGTGTCTGGCTCTCAGGGAAACATTATCATATACAGCAAGTGTTGATAAGTCACTTTCTTTTTAAAAGACTGACCAGGCTGGAATTGTCAAGCAAGTGACACCTGTTGCCTACCACCAGGAGCAGCAGTCCCAGGATGTCAACCCACTGCATGGTGTGCAGGTGTCAGGGTCATCAAGAAAGACATGAATGCCATGGGCACTGGATGGAACAATGCTACACTCACATAGAGAAGAGCCAGAGCAAGATCAACTTCTATAGTGAGTGTTGGTCTCCCCTGTCCAGTGGGTCTCACCCCTCAGACAAAGGGAGATGGTTTTCACAAACTCCTTTTGTCTTGAAAAGGAAGGACCCTGTCCCTCACCTTAAATAATAGATACAGCAGTGGGTTGGCCAGGTACCATATTACACAGGAGCTTAAGGAGAACAAATAAGTTCATATCAAGCCCAGAACAGGAAACAGGGAAAGATATTCCCAGACATAGAAATATGCCCAGCATAGGTTTGAGACCTCTTTATCTCTTTGCAATGAAATGTTCCAGGCCAAAGGCACAAATATTCTTATGTGACTGCACAGGTCAAAAGACTACACACAAGTAACTGTATTTCCCAACAAGAATGTATCTGTAAATTTCCTATATATACTTATCAAGTACTCCAACTCATATGCTTCCTCTTCTATGATAATAAACTGAATACTCTAAATCTTTGATTAGGCAGAAAGACTTTAAAATGTATTATACTTAACTAAGGATTGAGATACCTTGACTCTTCTGTGGTTGAAAATTTTTCCATATCTTCCTGATCCTAAACTCTTCTGCTCTTGTCTCAAAGAAGGAGAAAAAGGGAACTCTCTTTCTTGAAAATGCTAACCTCTTCTCCAGTGCTCATTTTCCCATCCTAAAACTGTATTCTCTGATAACTCGCATCATCAGCTGTCCATTTTTTCTCTCCTCTATCTTCAATTTTCACATTCCATGCAAGCTTACCCTCTACCTACAAGTACTTTCAAGCATCTCAAGTCTTTGCCACCCAAACAAAAAGCAACTTCCCTTAACTTTACTTCCCTTTATTTTTCCCCTTCCAGTTTTCCTTCTTTCAAAGAAGCTCTCTCTCACTAGCTACCTTTCAAAACTATTTACTGACATCTTGACGCCATGCCAATGAAACAACCCTCTCAAAGATCAGTAATAGCCATTATTAATTGTCTTTTGTAGTTTCTCCTTGTCTGTCTCCTTTTTAAGATTTGTGTGGCACTCTTATCTCCTCTTTCTCATTCTAATTTAAATTTTCCCTCAGTCTCTTTAACTGGGTCCTCTTTACCCTACTTCCATTCTTTAAATTTAAGCATCTCTCAAAATTCTATTATTGCTTGGTTCTGTGTTCTGCTTGGCCCATATTCTCTTTCTGATAACATGATCTACTTCTATAATTTTAATATCCTAGCATTGCTGACTCTCAAATCTGTATCTCCAGTCCCAATCTTGCCCCCAAATTCCACAGTTTAATTTCCAAGTGATTGCTTTGTAACTCCTCATGCTTTTTCTACTGGCTGAAAAACCATACCATGTCCAATCCAGCATCACTTTTCCTACTCTTTTACCTGCTCCTGAACTGTGTTTCCTAACTCAGATCATGACAATAACATCATCCTAGTTATTCTAGTAAAAGGGGCTCAAAATCAACTTCAACTTCTCCCTCAACCATGAAGTATTATTTACTCTACCTCCAAAATAACTGGTATCCATCTTGTACTTTTTCTTTCGAGTAATGGAGTAACATTAATAAAGGTTAAACATAAAACATTAATAGAGATATACAGGAAATCCAGAATTCCCCACACACCTTAGAGAAAGGTAGCAGAACTCTTGAAAAAGCCAAAGGTGTGGGGTCTGGACAAGGAGGATGCATAGGTTACAGATTCATGAATGGAAACGTTGGCAAGTAACACTTCAGCAGGCACCATCAAATGCTTACTAGTGACCAGATATGATAAGGAGAATTTTGGTAAGAGGTCAAAGAAGACTCAGAAGACAGCATGGGGAATTGAGGTTTTTCCCCATGCTATAAGGACACATACAGTTTCCTGTGCATCCAGACACTGCCCTAAGAAGGAAGAGAAGAGAAAGATACCCTTCTAAAGAGAAAATATATACTGACAGGCAGGCTTCACATTGAATTGGCTTGATATTTACATAAAATAGATTGTTCTGGAAATTAAGAGTTTAGATAGCCTTTGACTAAGTCCATATTCTTTTCTTCTATCAGAAGGTGTGAGGGCTTGAGATCAAGATGCATTCAGAAAAAGAAAATCAAGGCAATTTCAATCTTTGAAAATCTGTCATGTTGGGTAGATTTCTATTCTATTCCATGGGTATTCTCTGTGATCTGGCCCCAACTTTTCTTTGTATCTTTAAGATAATATTTTTCTTCACGTGTTTTTAGGCCCTAGCTAAGTTAAATTACTCACCATGAAATTTCACTCCCCCAGTGGCTTTACTCATGCTGTTCACTCAACCTCAAATGCTCTCTCTGCTTCCTTCACCCATGAAAATATGACTTATTCTGCAAAGCTCAACTTACTTATCACCTCTTCCACAGAGTCTTCCCAATTGCCCCAGCCCTGGCCCTAATTGTGAGTAATTGCTCCTTCTTCTACCATCCCAACCACATTTTTTCTCCCTCTCTGATTGAAAAAAACTCTACAGGTTTATGTTGAACTCACTGAATCTCCTTTGCATTAACATGCTTAGTAATATTTCATTAAATATTGAAGCTTATAAAAGGCTTATAAAAGGCTTCAACCATTCTTAATATCAGTGATCATAATACAAGGCTGTAGCTATTGAAAATGTGGAGGATTACTCAGCCATAAGAAAGAATAAAATAATGCCATTTGCAGCAACCGTATTAAGTGAAGTAAGTCAGACAAAGATAAATATCATATGATATCACTTATATATGGAATCTTAAAAATTGCTATAAATGAACTTATATACAAGACAGAAACAGACTCACAGACTTTGAAAACAAACTTATGTTTATGAAAGGGCAAATATCAGGGCAGGGGTAAGGGATAAATTAGGAGTTTGGGATTAACATATACACATTACTATATATAAAATAAGTAATCAGCAAGGACCTACTGTATAGCACAGGGAACTCTGCTCAATATTCTGTGATAACCTACATGGGAAAAGAATCTGAAAAAGAATGGACATATGTATATGTCTGACTGAATCACTTTGCTATACACCTGAAAATTACACAACATTGTAAATCAACCATACTCCAATATAAAATAAAAAGTAAAAAAAAAATGTGGAGGATCTTTCTGACTTATTATTGGAGGCATTTAAGTAAATGAATAGTGCTTTAATAAATAACTGATATTTTTCCAGCTTAACTGAGGTACAGTTGACAAATAAAATTATAAGATATTTAAAGTATACAACATGATGATTTGATATATGTATACGTTGTGAAAAGGATCCCCCCAATTGAATTAACACCTTTATTACCTCACCTATTTACTTTAAAAAACTGATGCTTTAAAGTCACTTGCTTCTATAAATGAGAGTCTTTTTTAGAGTTACCTAAGTCATTTGTTTTGAGGAGATATTTTGGAACCTGTTATCAAATCCACTAGATAATTTGAGAGAAGAAACAATGTACTTTACCCTGTCACACCACAGAAAAACTACATTTGAGAGTGTGAGAGTTCATTGGGAGACCAGGAAACATTCAATAGGCTTACATTCTGCTTTGGCTTAGATTTAATTGCCTGGGCTAAATCAAAGGGTACCGAGTTAATTTAAGTGAGCTAATCCCTGAAAAACCTGAATGTTTCTATAGTTGCCACTAGAGGGCTCAGTGGGAGCATTGGTACTGGCTATCCTGGAAAGGTGCTGGGAGACAGTCACAAGCAATATTTGGAAAGAGAGATTTTGGTGATGCTGACCAGCATCCTGTAGAAGCAGTTAATGGATATAGGATATTGGCCACCTGTACATGGAGGAAGGCAACCTCAGAAATGCCAAACATCATTCTAAGAAGACATATGATGAGCCTAACACCTTAGGAGTTATCTCAGAGAAGAAAGACCTTATGACATTGAGAACAGCCAATGGACAGGACATCTGGAGCTCCACATAGAAGAAAAATGCATTAGGGCACATCAATCAGAAGATAAGCATTGGTCTAAGGAAAGTCTACCAGGAGGCCACCAGACCTTCTAATCTCCCACAGTGAGTCACGGGGTAAAGGGATCGGTCATCCACCTTGTTTTGTGTACCTTGGGAAGGAGGGTATAAAATGATAGGATGGGCTTCCTGTCACTAAATTCTTTTAAACTTTACAGCTAAGAAATATTAACCACTTTCTTCTCTTGGTTTTGGAGCCAATGCACTTCCTGGTCAGGGTGAATAGAAAGGTGTTTTAGACCACAAATTCAGGAATTCACAATCAGGTCAATCTAGCTACTGATACCACTCTAAATTTGTACACTGATTCTGTTGCCTTATGCTCAAGTCCCTGTGTTTTCCTTCCTTCTATTTTTTGCCAATTACCCTAGGAATTTTTTTTACTAGAATCCAACCTTAAAAGCTTGTTCCCTGCCACCTCTTCCTGGATATTTCCAGCACTGGCTTTACCCTCTTCTTTACTGACTGTTGTTTGTACCTCTGGGATTGTGATCATAATTGCCTGTCACCCTCTAAAGTTTTAAGTGTCCTAGATCTACCCTCTTCCTTTCTCTGTAGTGTTCTCTTACCTTACAAATCCCTAGTTATCATTAATTATTACTAGTTATTTAGAAAAGCTTCATTAGGTAGACAGAATAATGATTATTTACTTTGTGGATCTATAACCTTATTTAATAAAATAGCCTGACCATCTAAATCCTCAAAATTGGGTATAATAGTGCTAAACAAAAAAATTATTCATGACACTTGTTAAAGATAGTAAGGCAGATTTATATTTGGGAGGGGGCTACTACAGTGGGTTTTTCTGTAATAGAGGAGAGAGATTGAGATCAACTCCTACAAGGACAAGAAGGAATTTATAGCCAAAAAGTAGGGTGGGAGTCAGTGGATGGAAAATTAGTAAGAGGAAACCTCTGAAGTAGGAGGACTTTGGTTAAACTGACATAACAAGATTTTAGCTGAAGGCAGGCCAGTATGAAAACATATTGAGGGTGAGGGGATGAGGAATTTAATCAGATATCAAGCTTGGGTGATTTTCATTAAACTGACCCAGGAGGATTCTTGCTAATACTGGAATAAATAGGCCAAGGACAGAGTTCAAGGGTGAGGCCTTGTCCAAAAGAGGACTCACAGGAGCCTGATTAAACTTTGTTCAAAGGATAGAGTCTTTGTCTGTAGCGAAGCCAGGGAGAGAGATTCTGAACGACAACCTGCATTAGACTGTGGATCCAGAGAGATTTTGGCCCAGGAGGAAAGTTACAATAGCTTCTGCATTTCTTTCTTAAAATCAACAATCTCTGGAATTTGCCAAGGCAGAATTAGGCAAGGATTAGAAAAATAGACCTATTCCATCAGCACAGTTGTGTGATATTCAACAAACCTAGTTCTAAAATGAATCCACAAAATTGTTCTTCATTCTTGTCTATTTGTGGTTAGCATAGTATTGATAGTTTTCTATAAACTGTATCTAGCTTTCCAAATCTGTCTCTAACTTTATGAAGTCAAAATCATTCTTCTGAAAACATGGACTTAATCTTAGTTGCTCCTTCACATATTTTCTTACTTAAGTGAACCTTGGGCCAAAGATGGAACTCAATTTTTTATCAGAGAACAATTCAGAAATATAATGCTGCTAAATTTCTGCAACAAAAAAGGGAGTTAACAGCTCTCTGAAGTCACACTTTAAAGCTTATAAAATGTACAACTTTTGTTCAGCTCCTCTACTCCCACCACCCTACCACCAACAGAATCTCAATAGAGTGGTTACAAATGTAAATTTTGCCAGTTGCTAACTCCCTTAGAGATTAATCCCCATCTGTAAAACTTGTTAAATGAATCTGTGAATTTAGCTGATTCCAAACATCCACTCTGGGGAAATAATAAACTGTGCACACATTTCTAGAATGTAAGTATTCATTCAGTAAACATTTATTGAGGGTTTATAGTGTGCTAGACACTGCTCTAAGCAACATGGATACATAGGCAAAAGGCACATTGCCTGCCCTAAAGGAACACACTGTTTGGTGTGGGGGAGACAGGAAAATGAACAGTTAAAATACAATGTAATTAGCTGTAAACTCAAACCATTCACCATGGAGGAATTCTTCTACTCCAATCTTGGGAATGAGGGTAACATTGTCTCCTATGGTGTTACTGCTCCTTCTTCTGGGTCCCAATGCACACACTACTTTGTGTATGCCCTCCAAGAGTGGAGTCTCTGTTTCCCTTAGTCCTGTCGAAGTCCTGCAATCAAATCCCGCTAGCCTTCAAAGTCTGATTCTCTATTAATTCCTCCTCCCGTTGCCGGACCTCCAGGTTCGGAAGCCTGACGTGGGGCTCAGAATCTTCACTCCAGTGGGTGCACTTCTGTGGTATAAGTGTTCTCCAGTTTGTGAGTCACCCACCCAGCAGTTATGGGATTTGATTTTATTGTGATTGGGCCCCTCCTACTGTCTCACTGTGGCTTCTCCTTTGTCTTTGGATGTGGGGTATTTTTTTTGGTGAGTTCCAGTGTCTTCGTGTCAATGATTGTTCAGCAGTTAGTTGTGATTCCGGTGCTCTTGCAAGATGGAGTGAGCGCATGTCCTTCTACTCCGCCATCTTGAACCAATCTCCTTTTTTTTTTTTTTTTTGGTTGTTATTGGTTTTACAAAACTTCTGGCATTAGTTTGCTTACCTTTCTCTGTCTAGCTTCTGTCATTCTCTCTTTTTCTTGAACTTTCAA
Source organism: Orcinus orca (assembly GCF_937001465.1). Taxonomy (NCBI): domain Eukaryota; kingdom Metazoa; phylum Chordata; class Mammalia; order Artiodactyla; family Delphinidae; genus Orcinus; species Orcinus orca. Next base: position 99,055,762 of record NC_064580.1, on the reverse strand, counting down.
AGTTTGTCAATTTGGAAGGCCCTCTAATGAATCATACAGGAGAGTAGTAGAAGAGACAACACAGCACTTTACTAAACTATATATACGTATTTTAATATTTTGCCAGAAAATATGACCTGGAAAGGAACCAGAGTGCCTTACAATGTGAATAAAAGGTAAAAGAAGAGTAGAGAACAAGGATTTGAAGTAATAAATCATGAGGGTTAAATAATGAATGAATTTCATACAGACTAGAATTATTAAATCCCCATCCTCTTAGAGGATGCTTTTTCAGTAGAGTTAAAGGGAGAATACACATTTGAAGAATGACCTGAGGAGAACCAATATCTTTAGAGTCCCTATCACCACCACCAAATTCCGTTTTGAACTTTTGGATATTTATGTGTAGCTGATATTTTAACTTTGGCATAAGGCTGATGAGTCCATATTTAAAAGGGTAATATGACAAATGAATGGGGCTATGGTGTATGAATCTAAAACATGACAAATGCCACCACATTCCAGAAAATAACCCTTCTATTATTTGTGTATTTATTTTTCCAAAATGCTATCCAAAGTGGCAAAAGACAGACCTCAAATGGGAGATGGAATGGATCCCTGAGGAGAATGTAATCAATAACTCCAAGAGATATCTGCTCCATTTAAAAACTTATCTCTGATAGGGCTTTATTTCAAGATGATTGTAATTCTATTTAGCTATAATGTTAAATGGAGTGTGAACAACTTTCAAATTCTGAAACTGCATCATCAAAGAAAGTCAAAACTGGAAGTCAGTCAGCACATGCTGAGTGGTCAATTCTTATAACTTTAGGACTATATTGATTCAGTATGAAATATTATTGCTGCTAAGTCATATGAAATATCAGAATACTTTTATACTCATAATGCTAGAATTGTATTTTGGTGAATGCCTTCAGAAAGCAGAACCATTGACTTTTTCAACTGACTCTTGGTGAAGGAAAAAACACTAAAAATAAAGCAAATCCTTATCAGATACCTCTAATATATTAGGCAATCAGAACAAACTCCAAGTGGTTTAGAGTTTAGGGCAGGATTTAGCATTTCTAGAGTAGAGTTAGATAAATGGCTGGGGTAGGTTTGAGGAACAATTCACAAACTAAATGATACCAATGGGAACATATAAAGATTGTTGCACTGGTGGGTTTCTTTTCATAAGAAAGTTTTTAAAAATTATATTAGCATTCATACTTTTATTATGGTTCATAGTAAATGAAAATTCTTATAGGTTGATAATAGATAACAATATGTCCAGATATCAACAGAAATTGTTAGATGACTGTTTGGCAAATGGCACCATTAGCGACTTTCTACTGCTTAAGATCTGACCCTCGTCAAACTAGCAGAGTCAAATTCACATGAAAAGTATGTTTATAAAGCAGACTGTCAATTAATTTATAACAGTAGACAATCCTTTTCAATTGCTGTAATACTTGTGCCTCTACTAGGGTACCCCTTCCTGGAATTTCAGAAACCCCAGGAAATTAAATGAATAATTAGAGGGTTACTTGGTGGACATGGAATCACAACCAAGGGAAGGACATATAATGGAGGACTATTTTACATAGGCCACAACAAAGCCCAGTATATCATCCCTGCTCCAATACAGAATGAATTTCTCTATTGACTAGAAACTATGTTCTGCAAATTTAATCTCTGGACAATGCTAACTTAGTGGCTCTTTAGGCTCTTCTGTTGACCAGCCCTCCTAGGTCTACATATCCAAAGGTTCATGCATTCTCACTTTTTGTGAAGAAAAGAACAAAAAAACCTCAGTAATAATGAGGAATTAGAAAGAAGGAAAATAACATTAAAACCATGACCAAAGAAGAAAATGAAAAACAGATGTAAAACTAATGATAACAGCAATTGAACCGCATTACCAAAATGAGAAAGCACTGATTGATGCAGAGAAATGAAGCATCCTTCTTAAAACTTTTAAGGACTCCCCTGAAGGCTTTGCACAATTGCCAAGTGTTTCATAATGGCTATGTAATATTATAATTTTTACGTTTTATTATATGTTTTATTATAAATTTTATGTTTATTATAATTTTTACTCTAAGAACTTATTAGTACAATACTGAATTAAAATACTCAGTAACTCTAGTACTATGCTAATTTGTCCAGATATTCTAAATCTTACTATTGATTTCTAAAAAAGCATACTTTTATATATAAAAATAAAGCTTATGAAATTGTATGATATTGATCTATAAGAACTGAAAAGAAAAAGATTTAATTATGTATCAGCTCTTGGCCCATCAGGAATCCCTGGAAGCCAGACAGGGGGTTGTCAACCACTTTTGAAAATAACTTTTCTAGGATAATTCTTGCCCTTTTATATACATAGTCTTTTTCCAAACAGTATATAATAAAGTTAGTTTTCTGTTGCCTAAATTATAATCACATTCAAGTTCTGGATTCTTGGAATTGTTCCCAGCTTATCTTGATTAGGAGTTTTGGGGGTTTCCTTATTGCTTCAACCATATATATATATATAACATTGTGATTTATCATCTACCAGATGGATAGTCACATTAATTTCATGTGAGTTCAACTAGGTTGGCTATTAAATATCATCATTATTTCTAAGTAATTAGCAAAGAAATAGTACCTTTTTATTATCATGATATACAACAATAAAAATGTTTGCATTTCATAGATATATTTTAATTTTTGCAAGTTGTTTTAAATTTTCTACCCAGGAGCCAGGTTAGCAAATATTTTTATGTGTTAATAGTTCAAGTCAAAGCAACAGATCTTTCTTAAGTAGCTACCACTGACAACATAAAACAAGCTCTATATAACGAATATGCTCATTGTTCCTCTCTGTTCTACTTATTAGGCTGCTAAAGATATACATCATGATTATACATACAATTACTTCACAGGAAGCAATCTCAAATGGTATAATTAAAAATAAAAGGGAAACAGTATGCTGTAAAACAAATTATAGCTGATTTTTTTTTATGAGCACGTCTATCCTGGAGAATCATGTGTTTCAAACTAAATTATGCATACTCTTAGAGTTCCCTGAATTATGCTAGGAGATACATGATGCCACAGGACAGATTTACAACATTTTTGTGAAGAATAATTATTTATTTTAACTAATTGGAAACATTTCATATATAAACAAATATAAATGAGGAGTAGAATGCAAAATGTGCTCACATTTTCTAAGATAAAACAGCAAGACTACTGTGCTTTCACAAGTGTTTTTTGGATATAACCTAGGTACCCTGAGTATATCTCAGTTTTTGAACTGGGAGGTGGGGAGGGATCCGGTAGATAGAGTAGCAGTGAATTCTACTACAAATTTTTTTAATAAATTTATTTTATTTTTATTTATTTTTGGTTGCATTGGGTCTTCGTTGCTGCACACGGGCTTCCTCTAGTTGTGGCGAGCAGGGGCTACTCTTTGTTGTGCTTGGGCTTCTCTTGTTGTGGAGCATGGGCTCTAGGTGCACAGGCTTCTGTAGTTGCAGCACGCAGGCTTAGTTGCTCCGTGGCATGTGGGATCTTCCCGGACCAGGGCTTGAACCTGTGTTCCCTGTATTGGCAGGCGGATCCTTAACCACTGCGCTACCAGGGAAGCCCTCTACTATAGTTTTTAAGTCCAGTACTAGATGCAATTAGATATCACTTTAACACCATAATCAGTTTCCAAAAAGGACATGCTGGTTTTGGTTCATTTTTATTTTACATTTTAAAATCAATATTAGATATTGTACTCTTTAGTACTCCTGTAGTATCTAGCTCATGTTTGCACTTCATAGATACTCAGAAAATATTTGTTGACTCTAAAGTATTCAGTTTACTAATAACCCTCAGCTCATTTTTTACAAATAAAAATCTGTTTGTAGGCAAAACTTCCCTGATACAGGCTAATTTCTGACCTCGGTGTCCTTCATGTTGACATTATTCCCATAGCACTTCACTGACTCTGCAAAATGCTCCACATAAATTTACACAATGCACTGTGCTCATCATCAAACTAAAAGACCGGATGTTCCAAGGAAGCTGAAAAGAGCTTTTAAATCTGGTCTAGGTCTTAGTACTTCTTTGCTTTATTCTCCATTTTAAGTTTTCCTATGTCTATTATATTATTGATCAGAGGTACAGAACCCTCAACTTCAATTTATTGTATAATTAATGGTTTTAAAGAATTTAATTGCAAACTCTCCACACAACTAAACAAAACACAACAGGTCACACATGCTGAGCACATAGGAGAGAAACAAATTCTTTACCTGTCTTTCCCTAGCGAAGAGAAAATAAGCTCTTGACAAATAAAATAATGTGTTTCTGACAATATGCAGAATTGTGATACAGTCCTTTAATGAAAATGTACCATCAAATTGCTCACATCACTTTAAGTAAACAAGATTTATGTCCTGGATTTTCAAAAAAGGATAAAGATCTTTCAAAGATAGAAAAGAGACTAGAAACAAGGGGAAAAGATAGGAAGTGCAATTTGCTCAAATTTTAAATTTATATCTGTACCCCACCAGTGTATTTAGCTGTCTCAAAGGCACTTTAATAATATATTCAAAACTGAACTGATGAACTTTCTCCCACCAAGTTTCTTTTTATCCCAGTGTGTCTTATCTCAGTGAATGGCATCATCGTGTGTCCAGTCCTACAAGAGGAAAATGCAGGAAGCAACCTTGACACTATATACTCCCTCTTCCTCCATATCTAATATATGACCAAGCTCCTTTGATTTTACCTCCTAAATATCTTTAAAATCTGTTCACTTTTCTCCATTACCACTTCTACCACAAAAACTTAAGTTATCTAAATTACCATTATCTCCTTTCAGGATTGCAGCAATAGCCACATAAATACTTTCCCTGTATCTATTCTCTGTACCCACTCCATCAATCTCTATACAGCAGTCAGATCAATCTTTTTTAAAATACAAATCTGATCATGTCACACATGAACATTTCTGACTCATAATCTTTCAATAATAACATTAGGATATTACACTAAAATTCTAAAAAATCCTCCATGGCCTGGTTTTTATCTACCTCTTCTTCATCTCAACCAGATTCCAGTCAGTTGTCTGTGCCCCATTCATGTTGACCTTTATTTCCCACCAGGCCTCAGCACGTGCTCTTCTTACAGTTGTGAACATTCTTCCCCTGCACCATCATCGTTCCGTTTTTACACAGTTAACCTCTGCTCATCATTCACATCTATCACAGATGTCTCTTCCTTAGGAAGTCTTCCCTAAACCCCCAGCATAAATCAGGTCCTCCTATTTTACAGTCTTTTGATGACACTTCCTAACAACAATATATATATCCCACCATGGTGTATGACATATGAAATCATCATTAGCCTCTATGGTTAAGTATCATATCTGGCTTTTGTATTTTCATTTTGTTTATAGCTTACTTTATCATAATGATTTCTCTCTTTTTATTTACTTTTATTATTAATTTTTATTGGAGTATAGTTGCTTTACATTGTTGTGCTGGCTTCTGCTGCACAGCAAAGTGAATCAGCTATACACATACATATATCCCCTCTTTTGGATTTCCTTCCCATTTAGGTCACCAAAGAGTATTGAGTAGAGTTCCCTGTGCTATACAGTAGGTTCTCATTAGTTATCTATTTTATACATAGTAGTGTATGTATATATCCCAATCTCCCAATTCATCCCACCCTCCTTTACCCCCTTCGTATCCATACATTTGTTCTCTATATCTGTGTTGCTTTCTCTCTTTTTAAACATTCTAAATAAAATTCACTGAGGTGTGATATACGCTCAAAATGCACCATTTTAAGTGTACAGTTCAAGAAGTTTCAACAAATAATAGCCCTGTAACCACTAACACAATCAAATATAGAACATTTCTTTCAGCTTAAAAGTATCCCTTGCACTCTTTCCAAACTCCAGCCAAAGATAAATAGGCATCTACCTTCTACAATTCTGGATTAGTTTTTCCTGCTTTATAATTTCTTATAAGTGAAATTATAAAGTAAGTAATGTCTTGTTTGAGGCTTCTTTTATTCAGCATAATGTTTTTATATACATACAGGTTGTCATGTATATCAGTAGCTTGTTCCTTTTTATTTGAAAGTAGTATACCATTTTATAGATATAAGACAATTTGTTCTACTGATGAACATTTGGATTAAGTCAAGTTTTGAGCTACTATGAATAAAGTTTTTATAAATATTTTTTTAAAAAGCTTGTGGGAATATATGTTTTTATTTCTCTGGGCAATTATCTAGGAGTGGAATGGTCAGGTAAAATGATAACTGTTTCTCTTTGTAAGAAACTGCCAGATCACTTTCCAAAATGATAGTACCATTTTACATATCCATCGCCAGTGTACGAAGGCTCCAGTTGATCCACACCTTCCCCAACACTTAGTATTATAAGTCTTTTAGTCATTCTACTGAATACATTCTTGTATCACATTGTGATTTTAACTTGCATTTGCCTGATAACTAATACTTCAGAGCATATTTTCATGTACTTCCTGAGCATTTGTATATCCTTGGTGAAGTATTTGTTCAAATCCTCTGCCCATTTAAAATTTTTTTCCTCTTCTTATTGAATTTTAAGGGTTCTATATAAATTCTAAATAAAAGTTCTTTGTTAGGGAATTCCCTCGTGGTCCAGCGGTTAAAATTCCACACTCCCAGTGCAGGGAGCCCAGGGCTCGATCCCTGGTCAGGGAACTAGATCCCACATGCCACAACCAAGAGCCTGTATGCTGCAACTTATCCTGCATGCCACAACTAAAAGATCCCCCACGCGACAATGAAGATCCTGTGTGCCACAACTAAGACCCAGCTCAGCCAAATAAATAAATTAATTAATTAAAAAAAGATCATTGTCAGATATATGTTTTTCACAAGTCTTTGGCCTTTTCATTTTCTTAATAAGTATGCTTCAAAGAGTAGAATTTTTAAAATTTGAAAAAGACCAATGTGTCGATCATTTTCTATGGTTTGTACTTTTTGCATCCTATATAAAAGTTATGAGAGCTTTTCTTACCCCAAAGTCACAACTATTTCTCCTATCTTTTCTTCTATAAAGTTTATAATCTCAAATTTGATCTAAGGTCTATGATCTAATTTAAGTTATTGAGTGAATACTGAAGAGTGAAATACATCCAGTTCTTCATGTACATTTTTATTTCTTCCAACAGCTTTCTTTAGCCATTTATTAGAGAATTACCTTAACACCTTTTCAGAAATCAATTAACCATGTATGTTTGGCATACTTATTGACTGTTCTGTTCCAATGAGCTATATCTATTCTTATGCCAATACCACATTGTCTTCTATACTGTAGCTTTATAAAAGTGTTTACTATCTCAATGAATGACAAGTAAGTCCAAAGTGCTTTCAAAATTGTTTTTGCTACTCTAGGTATTTTGCCTTTCCATATGAAGCAGCAAAGCAGCAATGGAAAAAAAAACTCAACTGATTTTTGACTGATCTGCTTAAATCTATAGATCAATTTGCAGAGCATTATCACCTAACTTTGCTGAGTTTTCTGATCTAATAAACATCTATTTCTCACTTTATTGATGTCTTCTTCCATTTATTTTATCAATGTCTTGTAATTTTCACTGTAAGTGGCCCTTGGCAGTGACAGCGCAGAGTCCTAACCACTGGACTGCCAGGGAATTCCCACTGTACATGTCTTTTTAATATTTTGTTGAATTCATCCCTATTCTGTTTTTGAGGCTGTTGAAAATGTATTCTTTGATTTATATGCTCTAATTCTTTGTTAGTTTAGATAAATACAATTCCACTTTTCTAGATTTCTAACCTCCATCTATGATGTTAAATTCACTTTTTTATTCCATTTTTATATATAAATATCATTTATTTATATATTTTAAACATCTTTATTGAAACATAATTGCTTTACAATGGTGTGTTAATTTCTGCTCTATAATAAAGTGAATCAGCTATACATATATTTATATCCCCATATCTCTTCCCTCTTGCATCTCCCTCCATCCCACCCTCCCTATCCCATCCCTTTAGGTGGTCACAAAGCACTGACCTGATCTCCCTGTGCTATGCGGCTGCTTCCCACTAGCTATATATTTTATATTTGGTAGTGTATATATGTCCATGTCACTCTCTCACTTTGTCCCAACTTACCCTTCCCCATCCCCATCCCCATGTCCTCAAGTGCATTCTCTAGTAGGTCTGCATCTTTATTCCCATCCTACCCCTAGGTTCTTAGGATTCTTCAATATATGCAAATCAATCAATATGATACACCATATAAACAAATTGAAGAATAAAAACCATATGATTATCTCAATAGATGCAGAAAAAGCTTTTGACACCCATTTATGATATAAACCCTCCAGAAAGTAGGCATAGAGGGAACTTATCTCAACATAATAAAGGCCATAAATGACAAACCCACAGCCAACATCATTCTCAATGGTGCAAAACTGAAACCATTTCCATTAAAATCAGGAACAAGACAAGGTTGCCCACTCTCACCACTATTATTCAACATTGTTTTGGAAGTTTTAGCCACAGCAATCAGAGAAGAAAAAGAAATAAAAGGGATCCAAATCGGAAATGAAGAAGTAAATCTGTCACTGTTTGCAGATGACATGATGCTATACATAGAGAATCCTAAAGATGCTACCAGAAAACTACTAGAGCTAATCAATGAATTTGGTAAAGTAGGAGGAGACAAAATTAATGCACAGAAATCTCTTGCATTCTTATACACTAATGATGAAAAATCTGAAAGAGAAATTAAGGAAACACTCCCATTTACCATTGCAACAAAAAGAATAAAATACCTAGGAATAAACCTACCTAAGGAGAAAGTATGCAGAAAGTTATAAGACACTGATGAAAGAAATTAAAGATGATACAAATGGAGAGATATACCATGTTCTTGAATTGGAAGAATCAACATTGTGCAAATGACTATACTACCCAGAGCAACCTACAGATTCAATGCAATCCCTATCGAACTACCAATGGCATTTTTCACAGAACTAGAAAAAATAATTTCACAATTTGTATGGAAAAACAAAAGACCCTGAATAGCCAAAGCAATCTTGAGAAAGAAAAATGGCGCTGGAGGAATCAGGCTCCCTGACTTCAGACTACACTACAAAGCTACAGTAATCAAGACAGTATGGTTCTGGCACAAAAACAGAAACATAGATCAAGGGAACAGGATAGAAAGCCCAGAGTTAAACCCACACACATATGGTCAACTTATCTCTGATAAAGGAGGCAAGAATATACAATGGAGATAAGACAACCTCTTCAATAAGTGATGCTGGGAAAACTGGACAGCTACATGTAAAAGAAAAACATTAGAACACTCCCTAACACCATACACACAAAAAAATTCAAAATGGATTAAAGATCTAAATATAAGGCCAGACAATATAAATTCACTTTTTAAAAAAAAATTATTAGAGTATAATTGATTTACAATGTTTTGTTAGCTTCTGCTGTACAGCAAAGTGAACCAGTTATACATATACATAAATCCACTCTTTTTTAGATTTAACATGAGTAATAAATTAGGATTTTCTATGTAAATGATTATGACATCTGTGAATAAATACAGACTTTTTCCATTCCTTTCCAAAGTCTATGCCTTATATTTCTTCTTCTTTGATTCACTGACTAGGACCTACAGTGAACTAGTGAATATAAGTGGTATGAACAAATATTATAATCTTATTTCTGAATCTTAGGTTAGGTTAATAGTTGATTATTAAGTGTGAGGTTTTAGCTGTAGCCATTTTTAATAGATCTCCTTTATCATTTGGAAGAAGTTCTCTTCCTAGTTCTCTGTTTCTAGTCTGATTGGGTGATGACTATTGTCAAATGCTTTTTCTCTTATATTCTACAAATATGGTGAATCTCACTGATTGATTTTTTCCTAGCTTTTTTGAGATGTTATTGACATGTAACATATGTAAGTTTAAAGTACACATGTGATGGTTTGGTATACATATATATTGCAAAATGATTACCACAATAAGGCTAGTAAACATCACTATCCCCTCATGTAGTTAGCATTTTCATGTTGATAACATTTAAGATATATTCTCAACAATTTTCAGTTTATAATGCAGTATTATTAATTATAGCCATAATGCTGCACTTTATATCCCCGGAACTTATCTTATAGTTGGAAGTTTATACTCTTTGACAAACACCTCCCCATTTACCCCACATCCCTCAGCTCCTGGTAACTATCATTCTACTTTCTGTTTCTGTGATTTTAGCATTTTTAGATTCTACATATAAGTAAGAACATACAGAATTTATCTTTCTCTGATTTGTTTCATTAGCATATTGCCCTTAAGGTCCATCCATTTTGTCACAGAAGGCAGGATTTCTTTCTTTTTTATGGTTGAATGATATTCCTATGTGTATGTATGTGTAAAATATGTATATATTTTCTTTAAGGTTGATTGATTTTTGAAGGTTAAAACCATCTTTCATTTCTGAGAAAAAAAATGCCCTTGATAACATACTATTTTCATATATTGCCAGATTCAATTTGCTAATCATTAAGAATTTTGTGTCAATAATCACGAGAGTTATTATAGTTTTCTGAACATTTAATTTTTTTCTCTTGTATCTCCAGTATCTGGGACTAGAGATATTTTTTCTGAGAAACTCTTTAATTTCAAACCCAACTTATTTTATGGCTAAAGAGACATTAAGATTTTATTGGTTGAGATTTGGTTTTTTTGTGGATTTCATAGAATTTGTCCATTTCTCCTAAGTTATTGAATTTATTAACCTAAAGTTATGTGTAGTATTCCATTATTTCCCTTTGACTGGCTGCAGAATATCCCATTTTGTTTCTGACATTATAAGCATTTAGGGCTATTATTTCCATCTCTGCACTATTTTGCCTCATCCTGTGTATTTTAAAATATTTTAATCACTTTTTTTGAGGTAGAGTTGATTTATAATATTAGTTTCAGTTGTACAACATAGTGACTCAAAATTTTTAAGGTTATACTCAATTTATAGTTATTATAAAATATTGGCTATATTCCCTGTGCTGTACAATATATCTTTGGAACTTATTTATTTTATACACAGTAGTTTGTATCTCTTAATCCCCTACCCCTATCTTCCCCCTCCTTCCCCCTCTCCACTGGTAACCAGTAGTTTGTTCTCTACACCTGTGAGTCTGTTTCTTTTTTCTTATATTCACTAGTTTGCTTTATATTTTCAATTCTACATATAAGTGATATTATGTAGTATTTAACTTTCTCTGACTTATTTCACCAAGCATAATACCCTCCAAGTCCATCCATGTTTTTGCAAATGGCAAAATTTTATTCTTCTTTATCATCCCACATATTTTGATATGTTGTATTTTCATTTTTATTCAGTTCTATGTACGCTTTTCAGACTTTATTTGAAACTTCTTTGATCCATGCATTATTTAGATACATATTGTTTAAGTGTTTAATGATTTACTGTCAGCTTTCTGCTGTTGACTTGTAGTTTGATTCCATTTTGGTCAGTTAATATACTTCATACGATTCTAATTCTTTTAAATTTGTTAGGGTTTGTTTTATGCCTTAGGGCATGGTCTATTTTGGTGAATGTTCTATGGGTACTTGGAAAAAATGTGTATTCTGCTGTTGTTGGGTAGAATGTTCTGTACATGCCAAGTAGATCTTTTTGGTTGACTGACTATATCTATAGATATAGATCTATATCCTTGCCGATTTTCTTTCTAGTCATTATATTAGTTTCTGAAACTGAGGTTTTAAAGTCCTTAACTGTAATTTTGGATCAGTTTATGTCTCCTTTCAGCTCTATCAGGTTTTTCTTCATGTGAATTGAAGCTGGGTTGTTTGGTTCATGTTTAGGATCAGTATGTCTTCCTGTCAGATTGATCCTTTTATCATGATGTAAAGTCCCTCTTTGTCTCAGATAAGTTCCTATGCTCTTTTAAAAATTTGATTGTTTCCATGAAATATCGTTTTTCATTCTTTTGCTTACAATCTATGTTTTTGAATTTAAAATGAGTTCCTTGTAAACAGCATAGAATTGAATCATGATGTTTTATCCACATTTCTAATATCTGCCTTTTGATCGGTATTTTAAGATTATTTGCATTTAAGGTAATTATTGATATGTTAGAGTTTAAGTCTGTCATTATCTTTTTCTATGTTTTCTCTGTTTCTCTCTCTTTGTTTTTGCCTTCCTGTGTTACTTGAACATTTTTCAGGGTTCCATTTCTTTGTATAGTGTTTTGGGTGTATATTGTTGTATAGTTTAGTTTGTAGCTCTGGGTATTACCATATAGTAATACATATCTGTTTTGCCATACAGTCTACTGGAATCAATATTTACCAGTTCTAATGTAAAAATCTTGCTACTGTTTAGGTCTCTTTGCCTTCCATAACTTTAAATATCATTGTTTTGAATATTAGATGGTTTTATAAATTTTGTTTAAATCAGTAACTATGATTCATATAACTTAGGATGAGAAGGACAATCTATTGTTTGTACCCATATTTCTGATCTTTTCATTTATCTTTCTCCCTTCCTGATGTTCCATGAGTCCTTCTTTATCATTTCCTTTCTTTTCAAGTATTCTTTAAGGGTAGGTATGCTAGTAACAAATTGTTTTCATTTTCCTTCATCTAAAAACATCTTGATTTCTCCTTCTTTTCTAAAGGATAGTTTCACTAGTTTCACAGAATTCATGACTGACAGTTATTTTTTCTGTACTTGAAAAATGTTAATTTATTTTGGCCACCCTGGTTTCAGATGAAAATACTCTTGTCATTAGATTTGGTATTCCCCTATAAGTAATGTATCCTTTCTCTCTGATTTATTTTAAGATTTTTGTTTTAGTTTTCAAAAGTTTTTTACGTGTCTTGGTGTGGATTGTTTTAGATTTCCCTATTCAGAATTAGTTCAACTTTCAAATTTGTAAGATTATGCCTTTTGCCAAATTTTGCAAGTTTTCAGCTATTGTTTCTTTGGGGCCCCCTTTTTTCTCCTCTCCTTCCTGGACTCTGATAATAGAATTGGTGGATATTTCACTACTGTCCACACATAGGTCCCTGAGGCTCTGTTAATTTGTTTGATTCTATTTTTTCTATGTTGCTCAAATTGGGTAAATTCTATTAAACTGTACTGATTCTATCCTCTGTCATCAATACTCTGTGACTGAGTCCATCCAGCAAATATTGTTTATTGTAATTTTCAGGTTTATACTATTTTATGATTTCTACTTATTTACTGAAATTTTTCAATTTCATTCATTTATTTCAAGAGAATTTATAATTGCTCATTGAAGCATTTTCATAAGGAAGCTTTAAAATCTTTGTCAGGTAGTTCCAACATCTAATATATTTTGATATTGATATCAGTTGATAGTCTCTTCTCATTCAAGTTGTGATTTTTCTGATTCTTGTTATGATTGATTTTTATTGTATCAGATATTTTGACTATTTTGTCTCTTTTTTTAGGGTACTCTGGGTCCTATTTAAATCTTTTAACATTCATTCACCTGCTTAAGTTTTGCATGGAGTTCCTGGCCTTTTTTAGTCTGTGATTTCAGTGGTAATTTTCAGAGGCATTATGGTGCCATTTTGATCTGCCCTGTTTATCTTACTCCTGGGGCTACCCCTAGGGTTGTTATTGCTTGAAGAGTACTGTCTAGGCTGTGCTGCCTGGTGCTGGTAAGTAGAAGGACATCTCCAGCCCAAAAGAATAAATTGGCTTCCTGTGTCATGCTCCTTGTTGAATTAGGATCTTCCTTACTTGTGTTGTTTACCTAATCAGTGTCCCTTGATAGAGAGGAGACTCAGTCCCACAAAGATGAAGAGGCTTCCTGGACCAGCCATTAGTTGTAATAGAACATTTTTGCCCATGTTCCTGTCTTTCAATAAGGGAAGAGTCTCAGCTGCAGACAGAAGAAGAGTATTTCCCAAGCTGAGTCCTTGTTCCAGAAGAATCTCTTTTGCTGGTGCCATCCAGCCGCTGATGCCTCTTGATGGGAGAGGGTACCTAGGCTAGACACTTCTTGTGGGATCCCCCTTCCTGGTGCTACTCAGGCATGTTGTATCTCTGGATTGGGGAAGGGAGTCTCAGGCCCTACATAGAAGGAGAGTGCTTTCCTTGGTCTCTTATTGTCAACCTGTCTCTCTGGTAATCCCCTTTGCTGTGCTTATCTGACCATGCTCACCTGACAGGATTCCCATTTAATCCAGGGGATGATGGAACCTATTTGAGCTGCCTTTTATTGCTAGATTGGAGTTTGGAAAATACTGGTCCTGGGTTGTCTTCTGCTATGTTGGCTGCAATAAGACAACTTGCTGGTAAGTTGTGCCTTCAGTTCTGAGGTCCCTAACAGGAAGGTAATTTGTTTGTGCCTTTCAGTGTTCTACTTGTTATTTTGCATTATTTCCAGGGTTTATAGTTGTACTATGCCAGGAGGAGCAGGGAGAAATAAATTTATGCCATCTGGTCTGAACTGGAAGTCTAGTTAACTTTTAGAACTCACAGAATATAGTCATAATAACTGTTTTAATGTCCTTGTTTACTAATTCTATCATCTTGTCAGTTTTGCTCAATTTCAGTTGGTTGATTTTTTTTCCTCATTATGGTCCATATTATTCTGCTGTTCTTTGTATGGCTGTTAATCTTTGATGGGATGCCAGACACTGTTAATTATCTTGAGTGCTGTATAGTTTTGTATTCAAAGTATCCTTGACCTTTATTTTGGGATAGAACAGATAAACTATTTGAAAAGAGATTAATCCATTTGGGTCTTTTCTAAAAGATTTTTTAGGTGGGACCAGAGGAATATTTGTTCTAAGTATAATTATCTTCCATTGATGAAGTAAGATCCTTCTGAGTGCTCTAACAAATAGCCAATTAATTATGTGGTTTTCTAGTCTGGCTGATTGGAACAGGCACTATTTCCAGCTGTGTGTGAGAGCTGGGCCTTATTTCTTATAATCCTGTCAGATGACTCTTCCCCAACCTCATGTAGTTTCTCACATGCATGTAGTGATTAGTGAATACTGAATACTCCAGGGGAGCTCTCCACATATCTCTAGAGTTTGCTCTCTGTGCAGCTCTACCTTCTCCAGAACTGTGTCCCACAAACTCTGGCCTCCTTTGTCTCGCAGTATTCTCAACATTGTGTCATCAATTCAGGGAGTCTGCTGTAGTTTTCCTAGGTACTCCTCCCTGCCCTGTAGTCTGGAATATTTCTCAAGTCAGTAAGGAAAGGCAGCCATATGGCTCTCTTTGTTTCCTGTCATTCATGGATCACTGTCTTTTGTTGCCTGATAACCAGTGTCTTAAAAACCACTGGTTCATATATTTTGTAAATTTTGATTATTTCAGTCAGGTGAGTTAATATGATCCCTCTTACTCCATCTTGTCTGGAAGTAGAAGTCTTTACATTCATTTTTGCAAGACATTTTCAAGTATTTTCCTTGGGTATAGATTTCTATTGATAAAATTGATAATTGTTTTTCTTTTAGAATGATGCCTCATTGTTTTCTAGGTTGCATAGTTTTGGTAAGAATTGTTCTGACATTCATATCTTTCTTTGTAGGTAATGTCTTCCCCTCCCTCCCCTAGCTGCTTTTAAGATTTTTCTTTTTATTCCTTATTTTTTAACAATTTGATTATAGAAGTCTTAGGTTCACACAGTAAAACTGAGAAGGTACAAAGATTTCCTACGTACCCCCTGCCTCTACAATGCATAGCTTTTCCCATTATGAACATCTTCCAGAGTGATATATTTGTTACAATTGATGAACCTGCATTGACACATCAGTCACCCAAAGTCCATAGCTTACATTACAGTCAACTCCTGGTGTTGTACATTCTGAGTTTGGACAAATGGATAATGATACGTATATATCACTGCAGTATTATACAGAGTATTTTCACTGCCCTAAAAATCCTCTGTGCCCTGCCTATTCATCCTTGTTCCCCTGACAACCTCTGGCAACTACTAATATTTTTACTGTCCCCATAGTTTTGCCTTTTCCAGAATGTCATATAGTTGGAATCATATAGTATGTAGCCTTTTTAGATTGTCTTCTTTCACTTAGTAACAAGCATTTAACCCTGGTGTCATTATCTTCATATTTATTCTGGTTGAGATTTTTTGAGTTATATGCTTTCACATTTTTCTAATCCCACATGTATTTCCTTCTGCTCACTTCAACTTATTTCCCATTCTCACAGAATTGACTTAACCTCTTCCTGCTCTTGGTGTCTATTTTGGAGATACCATCTCACCAAAATAATATTATATACAAAAGAGCTTCAAGTAAAATGTAAAACTTAACTTCCCTTGAAACATTTCATAAGGTAAAACTAGTGTTTGAAAAATGGGGAATGGGAAGGGGAATGTAACTAACATTAATTATATATTTATTTCATGCCAGATACTGTGTCACATGTATTACAGACATTATATCATTTAATTCTCATGAAAATCTTATGAAATGTAAATATAATAATATAATCGATGAGAAAACTGATGTTTGAAAACTTGTATAATAGTACCTAATTCATAAGTTTAAAGGCCAAGTTTTGAATCTAGAGCTGATTCCAAAGTCCATGTAATCCTTCTGAGTCATACTTACTAACAAATTCCTACCTTCTGAAAGGGCATAGGTCCTTGAGAAAAATTCTCCCAGACTGTATAATATCCTCTCATATCTAAGACTTTTAACATTTTCCTGTGATTGGTCTTGTCAAATCCAAAAATTTTATTTTTTCAAAGTCTTTATGGAATCAATACTTACTTTGATTCATATTTCAATGGTTTAGAAACATATGTAAACATTTTTAAAGAACTCTGTTAAATAGCATCTCTTTTTTCCCCAGACAATGTCAACCACAGTACAAAGTGTTTGAATAATCCATTCTAGGTATTTGCTTAAAAAATTGTTGGAAAGCCTAGAAAAAGAGGCTCTGGCTGCATCTACAGAAATAAATTCCAGAATATCTTAAAACTTACTACTTATGAATGTTGCTACCTCTGCTAACATCAGAAAGGGAAAGAATCAGAATGTAGCCTCTGGGATTATTGAGTTCAAGGACACACTATTACAACTCTGATACAGGAAATAGGGAGCCATTGACACTACTGTCACAGCTGCATCTCAACACCCTGGAGTTTGCAAATAGATGCTGGCTGGAATGCTTAACTTGGTTATAGCATGTATTGAAAGTCAGCATAGCCTAGGGGTTAAGAGCCTATCTTAGAGCCGTGTGACTGAAGACAAATCTGGCTTCTACCACCTACTATCTCTCTAATCCTTCTTCCCTGTGCCTCAGTTTCCTCATCTGAAAATTAAGGATCATAATACTAGCTCCTAGGATTAACGAGTATAGTATAAGTGCCTGACACTAAGCTTTTGATTGCCAAGAAATTCATTTCAAAAGACATCCATCTTGAATTAACACGTTGCCAGTTGTATGAGACGCCTACTACTAGCAAAACAACTGGCTAAAGAATTATGTCACCCCCACCTATTAAAGTTCCTCTTTCCGAAAGCCCTGGGTAATAACTGACCACTGTAATAATCCTGTTTCTCCTTTCTCCCACCCTAATTCCCACTCATATTATAAATTAGCCAAATAAAGCATGAATCCCTGAATCCCTAGAGAACCCACCCTCAGACCATAATAAAGGCAGAGCCCTAGGCTTTTCCTCTTCCTCACCTCTTTCTTCCTCTCTCCCTCTCTCCACAATCTCACAGTATGGCCCTCAGGTGTGCCATGTTTCCTCCAGGACCTGTGAGTAATAATCTTGTTATTCAAAGTTCCCTAATGGATTTTGCTGGAGTGTGTCCTAAAATTATAATATGACCATGGAACTTGTGTACTGAGGACGCCACTGTCACTAACCACCAAAGCTAGCATTGATGCTGGCACCACTCTTGCTACCGCCCCTGGAAACAGGTTGTTGCTATTGTTACTATCACCATTTATTTTCTCACTCTTTTTTGCTTTTTGTCACTAGTTCCTGACTCTAAATTCCGGGAATATGCATCAGGTTAGCTGAGCTTGTCTACCACCAAGATTCATAAGACGGACAATTCCTTAATATTGAAAGGAGATCCAGGTGCTAAGGAGCAAAAAATTGCCCACTACAACCAGGATCTTATTGTCATGATTTTACTAGGTATTACATCAATTTATTCATTAGATTCCAGTTAGTACTTAGGTTGTGGCCACAGAATCTAATATACACTGTCTACCCCCACCTCTTCTAGTAAATGAAAGAATCAATATTGTGCTTGAAAGTCTGTTGGAGTAAGCTATTAAAATACCAGGAAAAACTGGAGGGCAAGCAGGAATATAGAGGCAGAAAATCAATGTGTAACGATTTCACCGATACAGCAAAGGGTAGGGGTACCCAGTGATATGGTGGAGAGGTGATTGACTAGATCTTATTTTAAGTCAATATATTCTAGTGTAACATTTTAATTCCTTTAATGATATTTCCTTTTTAAAAAGAATTTTCGTAGTGGTTGCTCTCGTGCTTACTTAATATAAATCTTATTAAAATCTGCTTCAGATTTATACTAACTTAATTCCAGTCATACATAGAAATGTTACACCTGTATAACTCTATTCCTTCTTCCCTTTATATGTTATTATTTTACATATTACAATCTATATTTATTACAAACCCAATAATACACTGCTATAATTATTTATTTATAGTTTATATCTTTTAAAGAAGCTATATATTTATACAGCTTGTTATGTTAACTTTATTTACCATTTCTTAACCAATGCTTTTTGCAATGAAGCAACATGTAGAAATCCAAAGAAATATTTTTTGTTCTGTTTGTAGTTTCAGACTAATGATTGAAAATTTGTCCATTGCAGACAAAAAAATTGAGAAATGTCTCATAACGTGTTGCAAACTTAGTGCTTTGTTGAATAAAATTGTTTTCTCTTGCTTTGTTGTAAGTATTCAGATTTCTCACAATCCTATTTTGACCAAACTTAGTGCTAAAAAATTTCCCATCTTAAAATTCTGACCTCCTATTCTGTAATCCATATACATCTTTCTGAGGAAATGAAAACCAAGGGCACCCTTCCCTGCAATTATAGACTCTTGAAAATGTTTAAGACTGTATGCTTCTATTTTTTGTTCACGTTAGGCTAACATTTGTAGTGAGCTTACTGAGTTTTTTATGAGTAGTCCAATAATTAAAAGGTAATTGGAGTCTCCACTACTCATGATCTATAATGTCTTTCAGTTAGAATACTTCATCCAGAAATTACCCTCTAATTCAAAACTGTCAGAATGGATGATGCAAAAATGTGCTCTCTGCAGGGTTCTTTCTTTCAATTGGCTGTTATTATGCTTCACATTCCTAGCTACAGCACTTCAAAACAGACATGGGGGAAGTGGCATGCAAAGTTCACATAGATCATTGATTCTGCTTGCTAAAATATGTCCCCAGATTTATTTTCACAAACATTATATTGAACAAAAAAGGGTAGATGTCAAAGAACGCATAGTGTATGATTTAATTTACATGATATTTAAGAAAATGTGAAACTTATCCATGATGTTAAAAGTCAAAATAATGGTTACCCTTAGGATGGGCTAGTGAATGAAGGTGTCATGAAAAGGAATTCTGCAGTGTTGGTAATATCTTATTTCTTCTTCTGTATGCTAGTTATTTGGGTATGTTCAGATTATGGCAAGTCACTTGTGATTTGTGCACTTTATGACTCTGTCCTATAATTCAATAAAACATACAAAATAAATACTCTTTAATTTGAAAATATTTTCTTTTAGGTTGTGATATATAACATTAGGCTCTACCTATCAATTACTAAAGAGGAAAATTTCTTCTAAGTGAAGAAAAAAGTATGATGTGATAGAAATATGTACATTTAAAAGTCAGCCTAGTATCTGTTTCTTTCATCAAATTAAAGCAGACCTGACTATAAAATAATTAAATGTATTTAAAGCATACTGGCAAATAAAAAAGAATACAGAAAATAACTTTGATACTTTCAGGTCTTATGTTTAGGTCTTTAATTCATTTGTAGTTAATTTTTATATATGGTGTGAGATAAGGGTCCAATTTCATTCTTTGCATGTGAATATCCAGTTTTCCCAATACCATTTGTTGAAGAGACTATCCTTCCCTCATTGTGTAGTCTTTGTTGAAGATGAGTTAACCATACATGTGAGTTTATTTCTGGGCTCTCTATTCTGTTCTAGTGGTGTATATGTCTGTCTCAATGCAATATCACACCATTTTGATTATTGTAGGTCTATAATATGCTTTGAAATCAGCAAGTGTGAGGCCTCCACCTTTGTATTATTTCTCAAATTGTTTTGCTTATTCAGGATCCTTTGGAAAAAAATGCCAATGGCTGCCAGCATTTCTTGGTCTGTGGCCACACCATTCCTATCTCTGCCTCAGTGGTCACATTGTCTTTTCCTCTTGTGACAGTCATCAAATTTCTCTTTGCTTCCTTTTTATAAGGACATTTATTATTGCATTTAAATTCTTCCCAGATAATCCAGAATAATCTCCCCATATAAATGTCCAAAAGTTAATCATATTTGCAAAATGTTTGCCATATAATATAACATTCACAGATTCTAATGTTTATGTGAACATCATTAGGGACCATTATTCAGCCTACCATAATAATTTAACAGATTTTTCAATAAATCTGTTAAAAATAAATATGTCCATAGACATTCTAAAAAGGCAACCAATTTATTGTGATTAGAGATGAGTATTCTTTAAATTGTCTTGATTTCTGTTATATTATTTTCATAATAAATAATACCATTTAACTTTTTTGAAAAAATAGACTTTTTGAATAAGGTCTGTTCATTTCTTGAGCTTACACTGTATATTGATATGATGTGCTAAAGACGAATTAGAAATGCATGATTTACATTCCTTTCTGTATTGATAAAAATGTATACTTTGCTGAACTGAAAATATTGGAAAATTAATCAAGATGAATTTTGCATAATTCAAAAAACTGCTGAATTATCATTGCATGCATTACCATGAAAATGATTTTTTGCTTAAATTTCAAATCTATATGCTATTCAGAAGATGCATTATACAAGAACAGGTTCTTAAAAACAAAAATTATCCAAAGCAAATTTAAGTTATCACAAATACAAATAATACTACCAATAGCTCTCACTCAACTGCAAAAATGCATTTTTATTTACATAAAACAATGATTCAATTTGTTTGGACTCATCTGCATTGAAGAATTTTAATTAAAATCTTTTTCAACCCGTAATTTTTGGCTGGTCCAGGTAAAAATCATCGTCTCTCATTTGAATAGTTCTTTATATTTTTCAAATTGCTACTATATACATGAATCTAGTTTGGACTTTAAAACATTTCTATAAAGTATGCAAATAAAGTATTATTACTACCATTATGTAGAGGTTTTCAATGACTTTTCCAAACTAGCAAGCAATTTATAAAAAACTCTGTACATAACCCAAGTCTAGTGCTGTTTGTTTGTTTTTTTTAACCTTAACAAAACTTCTCTATGAAATCTGATTTAGACTGGTAAGTTTCAGGAAACAGAGACAGTTACAAAATTTAACATATGCTATTTAAATAATAAGGCCCCAAATATTTGAACTTTAAGGTATAGTTTACAGTTGGATATCTCATCACCAAAAAAAAAAAAAGTCATGTCTACTACAGAAATAATCCATACAGAGATAATTGTTGAAACCACGAGGGTAGGTAACGTCTCTAAGGAATATTGGAAAGAGATCAAAAGTCAGGACAGAAACTTAGAAAATGCCCACCTTGTTTAACTTTGTTGACTTAATCTTCTCAAACCTAGATGAAATACCTGGCAGATATTAGAGCTTCTCCAGTTATTCAGAGATATTAATGAATAATTTCATTTTTTTGGTATTTAAATCTGCCATTCATTTTATACTTCCTTTTCTCATTGAGCTCTATTCAGTCTTAGGCTGTTGGGTTTTGCAGAATTTTTAAGATATTCCTACAAGATTCTTCTCCTCTGGCTGTTCAATTAAACACAACTCAAAACAACTGATATGAAGGGACTACTGATAGAATTAAGGTTGGTAATCAATTGACCTTAAGTAGAGAGATTAACCTAGATTGTCCAGGTGGGCCCAATGGAATCACAGGGGCCCTTAAAAAACAGAAGAGGAAAGTAAGATACTGGTAAGAGAGATGCCTCAGAAGAGATGAGATAGAAGAGTCAAAGATATTTCAGCCCCGAGAAAGCTTCTCTCCTCTGTTGTTAGCACTGAAGGGGACAAAGAGCCAGGGGATGTCAAAGGCTTCAAGAAGCTGAGAACTGCCAGCCAACAACTAGAAAGGAAATGAGGCTCTTAGTCCCACAGCTGAATGGAAATGAACTCAGCCATCAACCTATATGAGCTTAGAGGATTCTCCCCTAGAGCCTCTAGAAAGGAATACAGCACGGCCAACACCCTTATTTCAGCCTTTCGAGCCCCTTAACAGAGAAACCACCTCAGCCATGTTGTACCTAGACTTCATATGTACAGAGTGTGAGATAATTTGTTTTAAGCCCTAAAGTTTGTGATACTATGGCAGGAATAGAAAACTAATAGAGCTGGGATTTCTGGAGATGTGGCTAGCACCCTCTATATTTTCCCATGTTCTCACCTTCTCATCTGCTAGCTCTGACCCCTCCAGGATTAGAAAGGTTCTTACTTGTTTCATGAAGTTATAATCTAGGATTCATGCCTGTATTAGTCAGGGTTCTCCTGAGAAACAGAACCAGTAAGATATATAAAGATATATGTGAGAGAAGATTTATTATAGGAATTCACTCACATGGTTATGGAGGCTGAGAAGTTCCATGATCTGCAATCTACAAGCTGGAAAATCAGGAAAGCTGGTGGCGTAGTTCAGTCTGAATCCAAAGTCCTGGGAACTGAGGGGCTGATGGCATAAGTCACAATCTGGGTCCAAAAGCGCAAGAGCCAGGAGTGCTGATATGCTAGCGCAGGAGAAATTGGACGTCTCAGCTCAGAGAAAGCAACTGTTCCCTTCCTCCATCTTTTTATTCTACTCAGGCCCTCAACAAATTGGATGACGCCCACACTCATTGGTGAGGGTGATTTTCTTTACTTGGTCTACTGCAAACACCTGAGATTTTTTAGCAAGCCTAAGTAGCATCCAGACCAATTCAATCAGAAACCCTGCCATCAGTATCTTTAAAGTACCCCCAGGTAATCCAATATGCTGCCAAATTTGAGAACTACTGGCTTAGCGTTGCTTCCCCATAGTTGTTAAAATCAAATTCAAATTCTTCCAGGCCCCCATCAAATACAACTTTTCCCATAAAGCCTGTCCTTCAAATTCTTACAAGAATATAGTATCTAACATGTCACAGTTTACACTTTCCTTTGGGACATATTTTACTACTTACCACTTAACACAAATTTATTATCACACAGTTTCCATAGGCCTCTAATATTATCACCTGGTCCAAACCACTCTCACCCACTGCCTAGTCTGTTACAATGGTTTCCAAAGTAATTTAACTTTTTTGATTCTCCATCCCTCACCCAACCCAATCCATACTCTAGCTAGCAAGCTGAATTACTATTTCACCATTTAAATTTGATTAGGTTACTCTCTTGCTTTAAAACACAAACTCTATTTTACCATGGTCTAAGGTCTCTGCATGATCCATTTTTCTCTCCTTGTCCACCATTCTGTAGCCATGCTGGCCTTCTTTTAGGCAAAGTTCTCTGCTCAAGACCTCACATGGCAAAAATCAAGGTGTCAGCTGGGGCTGCATTCTCATATGAGGCTCTGGGTTCGCTTCTAAGCTCATTCAGGTGGTTTTCATAATTCAATTCCTTGTGGGTGTAGGTCTAAGGTCCTGTTTTCTGGCTGGCTATAAATTAGGGATCACTGTCAGCAACTGGAAGTTGCTCTCAGGTCTTTCCCATGTGGATCCCTCCATCTTCAAGCAAGCAGCAGTGCTTTCAACTTCCATGTGCTTTAAATCTCTGATTTCTTCTTCTGCTATTATGCAGAGAAAACTCTTTGCTTTTAAGGGACTCATGTAATTAGGTTAGGCCCACATAGATAATATCCTATTTTATAATCAGCTGTACTGACTGACTGTAAAAGATGTAAACTTAATTACATCTTCAAAATCTCTTTTTGCCATGTAACATAATCATGGGAGTAACACCAGGGGGAGTAGCTCATGGGGGCCATTTTAGAACTCTTCCTACCACACTTGGTTTTACATATATTTATATATTTGTTTTGGGGTTGGAAGCTGTTTAGGAGCAAAACCAAATTATAGATTTCTATTTCTTTTCCCTACTCTTTCTTCCACAATCCACAACTCAGTACATTTCTAGAAACATAGAAGTTATTCAATAAATACTTGTTAACTAAACTAATGACAAATTATGGTCAACCTGCTAACTTGCAAAATTTACACATATGACTCACACTTGAAATAACCATTACCCCAATCATATATTGTGGCAGATAAGTTATGGCAGCACATCTAAAAGTTGTAATTCAAATAATTCTGTTGTGGAGTATGATGGGTGAGGTGAAAATGGTGGTATGACTCCATTAATGTTCTTATTTAGTAGGCATGTTCTCTGAGGAAAGCTATTTTTTAACTATTGTCTTATAAAAATAAATGACAAGAAAAATCCTAGGCTACCATTCATTCTGTCAAAGTACATGTGATAATTCAATGTATTTATAAGGTTATCAGCTATCCATTTTCCCACAATGCATGACTTTTGTAATACTTGCATTGCACACTTAAAAGACACATGCTTTCATGATCATGTAGCATAAATTTATTTTATGCTTTAAACTACTACACTGGCAACATAAGCTTGCAATTTTAAAATCCAGAAACATCAAACTTCTAAAAGTGTCAACATTTGGCAAGGTGAGTGCTTCAGAATAAGCTTACCTTTGTTGCTTTACTCTCTGCGGGGCAGTTTGTTCTTCTTGCTTTGAAATCATATATATTTGAGAATTTTTATGGCACAATATTGCATGTAATGCTATCAAGGGGTAACATCAACACCTATTTATTCACAGTGGGATTTTTTTAAACTTTAAATAGTAGTTTCTCATAAGTAGCCTGATCTTCCACAACTAGTAAATGAAATCAGCCAAGTGGAGGCATTTTCCCACAGTTGGTTTAATGCTACAAATTGAAATCATTGCTCCTGTCTACCCAAGACATTGCTTTGCCATTTGGGGTACCTTCAAATGTAAGGCCATGTAAATTTATGCACTTTTTATTTAAACATTTAATTTAAAAACAGAACTGCTATTTGTACAATATATATTATTTAACCTCAGTGCTTTCAGAACACACACATACATGGGAAAGAATTCTCTGCCAATTAGTATAAACCAGACATACTTATATCATGTATTAGAAAATGGTTTTGTTCAGTCATGGTAGTTTAAATAGAATTAATATTAACTTAGTTTGGCTATACTCACAAAACTTGCAATTCCCACAATCTAAATACTCTGGAGATCAGTTTTTAAGGGACTGTGAAAAAACTCAAAACCAGATTTTCCTCTTAGTGATTTTTTTAAAAAAATCCATATTATTATTCTCTTATAATTTGGCTTCATACTTTATCACCCTTCCTCACCTGCCCCCACTCTGAGTATTATTTCTCTGCCTCCCTTCACCTCTTTTGAATTCAGAGCTCAACTTTTTTGTTTGTTTGTTTGTTTGTTTGTTTGTTTTTAGAGCTCAACTTTTAATTCTGCCTGCTCCCACCCTGCAACCAAAAGAAGAATATATATTTCTAATTTTAAAAGGTTACAATGTCAAATCTTTTCATTCAAAAAGAGAATAAGGCTGCAGTAAAACATTGAATTTTCAATTAAAGTCACAGAAGTATTTATTTCATGTTTGATTATTTATAGCATCTGCCTAAATCATTTTGTCTTACTAGAATTTTCTTCATTAAATTATGCACCAATAAGCAGACCAGTGGTACTGGTTTGGAAAGCATTTTGTTCTATAAAGAATTTTAACAATGGGCTCAAGCCAATCGTAACAATAGCATCTAAGTGCATTATAAGCATTTATCTCATTTATTTCCAACAATCCCACTAGGTAGTTACTACTATGTCCATTTTACAGAGTGGAAAACTGAGAATAGGGGAGGGAGTGTGCAATTTGTGAAGCTCACATAGCCAGTAACAATGAAACTAAAATTCAAACCTAGGCAGCCCACCATCAGAGCTAGTACCACTAATATACATTACCGCCTCCTGATTTTGTTGAGGTCAAATGTTTATGAACATGCAGACAACTGATTTCCCATAATGAGGCATTGAAACCTTTTGGTTTACATAAATGTATACCTTGCATCTGTAGCTTTTATCATGTGTGCATGTTGCAAATACTAAAAGACAGAATCCTTATATAATTTAGTGAGAGTTGGAATTAAGGAAATAATAATCCAATTACCAGCTAAAATTTAACAACTTGGAATTTTATTAACGATAGGAATGGCAACATTATACACCTTTATTGCAAGTAAGGGCAATGTCCCCTGGTAGTAATTTCCTTGAGTTTACAATTGATTTCAAAAACAGCTTTTTTAGAAGTTACACCATGCAGAGGTATTGCTCTATGAAAATGTAATTCCTCTCCCAGTGTGAGCATCTTAGTAGTGTGGATGTAGGTTTTAAAGGTGTTATTTTTTAAATAATTTTTATAAAGTTTATATATAATTTTATATATGATATATATTAAATTATATATGTATATGTCCTATTCATTCATCACTGCATTTCCCAACATATCGTATATTCAGGCTTCTGCAGCGAATAGCTTAATCAGGCATCCTCATAATGCCTGAGATTTCTCAACAATTCTCTACCTTAACCTCATTGCTAATCATAATTATAGCTGTGCCCCTGTCACAGGCAGCTGTGAGAGATTCAGAATGTTGAAAGCTAATCAGTTCACAGATATTCTAAACTTGCTTGCCAGATTCAGATAAAATTTATGGGGATTATACCAATCACAAGGAATCTAAACAAGTTATTATAAAGTCTAAACAAAAACAAAAGAAGAGCTAAGTGAATAAACATCAATCAAAAATCTAAAATGAAAAGACTTTCCTAGTGAATATATAAAATGTTAGTCATCATGTGCCTTAGGTAAAACAGAAAAATAACTAAAATGTCTTGACAGTGCCAGGGGATTAAATGAGATAAGCATAAGTGGAATGTGGGGTCTCAAAAATTCCAGAAGACTGGACATATAGGTGCCACAGAAGACTAAAAATTTCCAAGTCCTTAATTAAATTTAACTTTTTCGACTTTGTTTTCTTGACTTTGCCAGCACAAAGATGGGAGCCTCTGTGTGTATAAATATGCAGAACTATAGAACCAAAAAGGAGTTAAATAATGAATCTCCCATTTTAATGACAGCTATTGACTTGATTGAGGCAATAATGTCAGCAGTAGAACTAAAACTAAATCCCCTGACATTCAGTTAAATACCTATTTGAGGACCCAATTCCATCTCATGTGCATTATGCCTTAAGTTTTTAAAATGCATACAACTAACATCTTTAGGAAAAGAGTACTTCATTCTCTGCTGTCAAGTTATTGGTTGCAAATTGGGCAACAAGTTCCCGTTGTTTTTGGTGTCTGCCCCCAGTGGCTAAGGTTGATTCAGTGGGTTGTGTAGGCTTCCTGGTGGAGGGGATTGGTGCCTGTGTTCTGGTGGATGAGGCTGGATCTTGTCTTTCTGGTGGGCAGGACCACATCTGGTGGTGTGTTTTGGGGTGTCTGTGACCTTATTATGATTTTAGGCAGCCTCTGTGCTAATGGGTGGGGTTGTGTTCCTGTCTTGCTAGTTGTTTGACATAGGGTGTCCTGCACTGTAGCTTGCTGGTCGTTGAGTGGAGCTGGGTCTTAGCATTGAGATGGAGATCTCTGGGAAAACTCTTGCCAATTGTTATTACATGGGGCTGGGAGGTCTCTGGTGGTCCAATGTCCTGAACTTGGCTCTCCCACCTCATAGGCTCAGGCCTGACACCAGGCCAGAGCACCAAGACCCTGCCAGCCACACGCCTCAGAAGAAAAAGGAGAAAAAAAGAAAGAAAAATAAATAAATATAAAATAAAATAAAATAATTAAAATAAAAGACTATTAAAGTAAAAAAATTTTTAAAGTAATAAAAATTTAAAAAAGAGAGCAACGAAACCAATAAACAAGTCCACCAATGAACAAGAGCTAAAAACTATACTAAGATAAACATAATTATCAGAAACTAGTCAGTCACAGACAGCAAACCCCAAGTCTACAGTTGCTCCCAAAGTCCATCACCTCAATTTTGGGTTGATTCATTGTCTATTCAGGTATTCCACAGATGTAGGATACCTCAAGTTGATTGTGGGGATTTAATACACTGCTTCTGAGGCTGCATGGAGAAATTTCCCTTTCTCTTCTTTTTTTGCACAGCTCCTGGGGTTCAGCTTTGGTTTTGGCTCCACCTCTGCGGGTAGGTTGCCCTCAGGCTTCTGTTCCCACCCAGACAGAACGGGGTTAAAACAGCGGCTGGGATGCATGTATCTTTTTGAATTATGGTTTTCTCTGGGTATATGCCCAGTAGTGGGATTGCTGGGTCATGTGGTAATTCTATTTTTAGTTTTTTGAGTAACCTCCATACTGTTCTCCATAGTGGCTGTATCAATTTACATTCCCACCAACAGTGCAAGAGGGTTCCCTTTTCTCCACACCCTCTCCAGCATTTGTTGTTTGTAGATTTTCTGCTGATGGCCATTCTAACCAATGTTCATTGCAGCACTATTTACAATAGCCAGGTCATGGAAGCAACCTAAATGCCCATCAACCGACGAATGGATAAAGAAGATGTGGTACATATATACAATGGAATATTACTCAGCCATAAAAAGGAATGAAATTGGGTCATTTGTAGAGATGTAGATGGACCTAGAGACTGTCATACAGAGTGAAGTAAGTCAGAAAGAGAAAAACAAATATTGCATATTAATGCATATATGTGGAACTTAGAAAAATGGTACAGATGAACTGGTTTGCAGGGCAGAAATAGAAATGTAGATCTGTAGATCTCCACAGATGTAGAGAACAAACATATGGACACCAAGGGGGCAAAGTGGCGGGGGTGGTGGTGGTGGTGGTGGTGGTGGTGGTGGTGGGATGAATTGGGAGATTGGGATTGACATGTATACACTAATATGTATTAAATGGATAACTAATAAGAACCTGCTGTATAAAAAAATAAATAAAATAAAATTCAAATAAATAAATAAAACAGCGGTTGATTAGGGGATTCTGGTTCATTCATGGGGGTGGGGGGTATTGTAATTATAACTGGAGTACGGGTGAGCCTTGGCAGCTGCAGAGGCAGGAGTGACGTTGCAACAGCCTGAGGCTCGCTGTGTGTTCTGGGGAAGCTGTCCCTGGATCACGGGACCCTGGCAGTGGCGGGCTGTACAGGATCCCTGGAGGGGGGGGGGGGCATGTGGATAGTGACCTGTGCTTCCACACAGGCTTCTTGGTGGCTGCAGCAGCAGCCTTAGCATTTCATGCCCGTCTCTGGTGTCCCAGCTGATAGCCCCAGCTCGCTCCCGTCTCTGGAGCTCGTTTAGGCGGTGCTCTGCCCTCTGTGGGCAGACAGGGAAGGAATCCCCTCTCCTCGCGCACCCCAAAACAATGGTCTCTGGCCTCTTCGGCAGCTCCAGACTTTTTCCCGGACTCCCTCCCGGCTAGCCGTGGCGCACTAACACCCTGCAGGCTGTGTTCACGCCGCCAGTCCTCTCACTGGGTCCGACCTAAGCCCGAGCCTCAGCTCCCAGCCCCCGCCCGCCCCAGCCCCCGCCCGCCCGGCGGGTGAGCAGACAAGCCTCTCGGGCTGGTGAG
Organism: Orcinus orca; assembly: GCF_937001465.1. NCBI lineage: Eukaryota > Metazoa > Chordata > Mammalia > Artiodactyla > Delphinidae > Orcinus > Orcinus orca. Next base: position 99,025,760 of record NC_064580.1, on the reverse strand, counting down.
TGCTGGTCGGCACCGATCCTCTGTGCGGGAATCTCTCCGCTTTGCCCTCCGCACCCCTGTGGCTGCGCTCCCCTCCGTGGCTCCGAAGCTTTCCCCCTCCACCACCCACAGTCTCCGCCCGCGAAGGGGCTTCCTAGTGTGTGGAAACCTTTCCTCCTTCACAGCTCCCTCCCACTGGTGCAGGACCCATCCCTATTCTTTTGTCTCTGTTTATTCTTTTTTCTTTTGCCCTACCCAGGTACATGGGGAGTTTCTTGCCTTTTGGGAGGTCTGAGGGCTTCTGCCAGAGTTCAGTAGGTGTTCTGTAGGAGTTGTTCCACGTGTAGATGTATTTCTGATGTATTTGTGGGGAGGAAGGTGATCTCCACGTCTCACTCCTCCACCATCTTAAAGGTCCCCCCCAGATATACAAGTTTTAAATAAGATATTAAGAATGTAAGAACATCAGTATATTTTCAAAGTGGCTTATGATTAAACTGAATTTCTGCTGGGAATTTAAGAATGGTTTATCATTTAAAAATATACTACTTTTAATTACTACATTAACAGGTTAAAGGAGAAAATTGTATGATTGAATCAAAAGATTTAAAACAATTGATTAAATTACACATCCTTTCATGATAAAAACTCTCACCAAACTACAGATTTAGGAAAGTTTTTTTTTAACTTAATAGTGTGTCAATAAGTTTCTTACAACATTTTGTCTAATTGTGAAATATTAAAAACAACCCCTTAATTTCAAAGATGGTTTCTATACTGCCTCTATTCACCACTGAAATGGAGGTACTAGACAGTCTAATAGGAAAAGAAAACTTCAGAATTAAATTAAACTTATAAGGAACAGAAGAAGCAAAACATCCATTATTCACTGTCCATATAATTGTTTACATATCAAATCGGAAGAACAGGAATACGAAAGATGACTGTTATTAAAAGAGTTAATATTTCACAAAATCAACATAAAACAATTGCTCAAATTCAAAACACTGACAATACAAATTGCTAGTGAGGATACAGAACAATAGCTCTCATCCATTGCTGGCAAGAATGCAAAATGGTACAGCCACTTTGGAAGATAGTTTGTCAGTTCCTTAAAAAACTAAATATATTCTTATGATATGGTCCAGCAATAGTGTTCTTTGGAATTTACCCAAATGTGTAAAGGCACAAGCCTTTAGATGGGAGTAGCTTAGTGAAGTTAGAAACCAGCAAGGAAGCCAAAATGGTTGGAGTGGAGTAAGAGTTATGAGATTTTAAATAATGCTTTTATCAGTGACACCATATGTCACTGATACTAAAAAAGTATTATACCATGTATATAATTTTAAAAGCCTCATAAACATCTTTATATATAAAGATATATAGTCATTACACTCACACATACACAAATACACACAATTTTTGGCTACATATATGTGTTCTGAAAATAGAAAAAAAGAGTGGCCATATTACTACAAAACCGCAGTAGTGGCTGATTTTTGAAAATGAAGGAGAGAATGGAATTAAAGAGGCATATGTAGGCTTAAAATCAATCTCTTTGGTTTAGTTTCTAAAAATAATAAGAGAAAAAGATAGATCAAATATGGCACAATATTAAGCTTTGACAAACTGTGTGGTAGATGTATGGTTATATACATTGTATTGTTTACTATAAGTTTCTGTGTACTTAAAATATTTCATAATAAATAATAAAACAAATTTATAGTGAAGAAATGGAGACCAAACATACCATTTTGCCATTAAAGGGAGCAGAGAATAGGATGATAGCTGAAGGAGTAAGAAGGATCAAAAGAAATTTACTTATTTTGTTACTTTAAACCTGGAGTTAATAGAGCATATTAAGTTGAATGATCCAGTAGTAAATGAGAGATTGATGATGCAATAGGAAGAGAAGGAATAATTGAAAAGCAAAATTCCCTAGAAGATGTAACAGAAGAGGATGTAGAGCACATTTGAAGGAGCTGGCCTTCGATGGAAGCATAGTTCATTTTCTCTGTCTTATAGCACTTTGTAAAAAATTATGACTCATTTTTCTTTGTCCCATAATGTCCAGCATTCTAAAGCCTGCTTAAAGTTCTGAAATTGGCTTAAGTTTACAAAGTTCTGCCTTGTATCATTAGAGATGTAATGCAGCTTGAATGTGCATTCTCCAAGGTTCCAGTTTGGTTCCCTCCACAGCTGTCTGGATCAACTGGAATGAAAGGTTGCAACCTGATTACTGTGCCAAATACTCAAGGCAGTTTGATTTTTTCTGATGGAAGTGATTTCCCACACTCTCTGGAAACATATGGCGTATTCTCAGTAGCCTGGCATTATGTTTAAATATCCACTGCATGATATTGTGTGACGCATTCTCTTTTGCTCAGTCTTGAGAAGCAGAAGGCAAAAAGAGGATCATCAAAAACCAAGCACCATTTAAGATGTCACTTTCTAAAACAAACACTATATGATCTCACTTATATGTAAAATCTAAAGCAAACAAACACTCTGGGCCAAGCCCTTGAAGAATAGCCACAGGGAATCCTTGTGAGCACATTAAGAACTGTTTCTTTGTTTGTAATAGTTTGTGATTATTATGGCTGCAAGCCCTGTTGGCTTTCAGAGCTATGTGTTTTGGGGATCTATCCCGCAGGTGGAATTCTTAAAAGTTGGGGCACTAGACGTTTGATACAAGCCTTTTGCTCCTCAGGAAAAAGCTGGGAGTCATGAGTTCCCTACTGATTGTAGCTGTGCTGGGAGTAGGGTTTATTGTGAGAGTGTGTCTAAGCTTTTCTTACCCATATCATTGTGGGTATATTCTCATTTGCCTGGTGTGTAGAAGTCACTCAGCTGATTTCTAGATTTCTTTCAGAAGGAGTTGTTCTGTTTGTAGCTGGAGATTTGGTGTTTTTATAAAGGAGGTGAGTTCAAGAGCCTCCTATGTTGCCACTTGGACCAGAGCTCAATCTCTTATTTTCTTAACCATCTTTAAAGTATAAGACATTTCATATATAATAATACAGGGATTTTCATTTTGCAATGAAACATAAAAAAAATACACCCTTTGCCTACTGCTGCATTATCTCACTTAATGATTTGCGAAAAAAACAAAAGAAGAAAAAGAAGAAGGAAGACGAGAAGGAAAAAAAAACTGTACCACAATTTCCAGAGTAGCATTAGAGAAAGGGGATATTCCATTTTTCCTCGTATGTCTATCTCAAAAAAAAAATGATTCAATTGCCCTTTCATTTAAGCATTTCTCTCTACAGCAGGAATCACAAACTTTCGAAGTCTGCTCATTCTCTGTGTCAGAAAATCCATTTTCATAATATGATGTTCTGGGAATGAAATTAATTTCATTGTCTAAAATCACTCTTTTAAATTTACATAAGACAAGAGGTAAACTTCATTGGAAACTTTATTCCCCCTGAATGAGAAGATATGCTGTATTCCCAACGTTGCTAATGAGCTACTACTGGAAAGTAAGCACATTTATTCTCATTGAAAGTGGGAAATCAGTTCTTTTCTTCAACTAATTAACTCATCTATCTCTAAAATTTTGATGGTTGATTTAGTAAATATGCTGTTGATTTTGTCCAAACATTATATTTTAAACTAAATGAACCAGTTTCAGCCTCAACATGATGCTGTTTGGTTGGAAAAATAACAATAACAACAAATACAATAAATTTGTCTGTCCTTATTTTTGGTTACATGTTTTAGCAAAAATGAGAATGTTTAGGCCAAAATGAGAATGCTAACTTAGTTATAAATTTTAGGCACTATATTTGAATGCCAGGATTTCATTTTTAAATTTCAAAGAGCCTCAAAACAATATTCCTATTTTATTTTACAAATGATTGAATTTTTTAAAAGGAATTCTCTGTAGAATTAAAAAGTGAATTTTTAATTGTGTTTAACCCTAAGTAAATTGTTCTTTAAGTTTTATATATGTTTAGATTTCTTTTTAAATTTCAGCTCTTTTAATATCCTGGATTAAAAATCCATATATTTTAAAGAAAAAGTCATATTGAAGTTTGTTTTTAATTAATGTGCAAATGTCCAAAAAAATCTGAAGCCATAAAAATCTGCTAATAATCAAAGTTAGAAAAAATACATTTATTTATAATTATGTTTACGTTTCTTTATATGCTGTCACGTTTTGTCCTCACTCAAGCATCCTTTCTGAAACCATATACCATATCAATTTGACAAATAAAATATGAGTGCTTTTAAGATTATGAAAGTTAGCATACCAGTTCCAATATTGAAGGTGAACACTATATTATCATTTATAATATTAACACTAGAAATGCTCCTTTTCATTATGCAAAGTTCTTACAGAAAGGAAATAATAACTCGGATTTATCTAAGCTACAATATTTCATATAAAGTCTGATTTAAATGTACTCTATAGAAAATAAAATTCATGCAGGCTTATTTATTCTAGTGTACAGTTGACCCTTGGTCAATGTGGGGTTTAGGGACGCCGACCCTTGTGCAGTCCAAAACCCAAGTATAACTTTACAATTGGCCCTCTATATCTACGGTTCTGCATCAGCAGATTCAACAAACTGTGGATTAGTGTAGTGCATATTTATTGAAAAAAATCACTTATAAGTAGATTGACGCAGTTTAAACCATGTTGTTCAAAGGTCAACTGTAATGTTATCTCTACCCTGAGTTGTCAATAGTATAAAGGGATTATAGCAATCAATAATAGCCATCCATATGGACTTTCATGGATTTGATATTAACTAGCTGAGTGAACTTGAATAAGTCAGCCTTTCTGATGCTGAGTTTATCTATGCAGCAATAAGTTTCCAGGATTCCATGAAAAAAACCCACAAAAATATAAGATAGCTATATCCTGCTTGAAGAAAACATAACAACATACAAATTAAAATTATAAAAGACTTAAATTACAGAGAAGTCATATACATAAGGTTTTCATTTTATCAAAAAATGTACTGCTAGGTTCAAATTTAGTGATAGTTTAAACATGATCTCTTGTGGTGCAGCTCAATGTTTACACATCACTCATACAATATAGAGAGGATAGAATATAGTGGCTCTCTAGTTGAGCTTGCTTAGGAGAAGCCAGAGATATTTAAAGCTGAAACAGTAGGAGATATTTGTCATAATATCCCCATTATGTGTCATAGAACATAAAAGGTTATTAAAAACCTCCAATGTACCACAGACTGGTCAACCGAAGCACTTTTAAAAGCACACACACATACAAAAAAGAGTAAATGTAAATTCTGTTTAGGAGAAAGAGGAGATAATTAACACTAAATTGGGAAGTTGAAATATTATTTTTGAGAGAAAAAATGTTTTCTCCCTGAGTTCTTCTAACAAAATTGTAGCATCCAGAATGTGTGCTATATTTAACATTTTGCTGCAAGTACTCATATAGTACCACTATGTAGCATGGAATTTCCTTTTCAGATGTGGAAATGTAGATACAGAATTGCTAATGACAAAATGGCATACCAAGGTAACCCAGCAAAGGTCACTCATTTTCCCATTTTATGGATTAAAAAACTGAGATTAGAAAATATTTTTAAATCACGTATCTGATAAAGGATTTGTATCCAGAATATATAAAGAACTCTCACAACTTAATAAGATTACAAACAAACAAATTTTGAAAAATGGAAAAAGGATCTGAATAGATATTTCTCCAAAGAAGATGTGCTAATAGACAATTAGCATATGAAAAGATAATCCATGTCCTTATCCTCAGGTAAATGCAAATCCAAACCACAATGAGATACCACTTCACAACCACTAGGATAGCTATACAGTAATTTAAAAGAATGATAATAAAAAGTATTGATAAGGATGTGGAGAAACCAGAATCCTCACATTTCACTGGTGGGAAGGTACAATGGTTCAGCTGCTTTAGAAAAGTCTGGCAGTTCCTCAAAATGTTAAACATAGTGTTGCCATATGATCCAGCAATTACACTTCTACTCCTAAGTATATATCCCAAAGAAATGAAAGTGTCTGCACAAAGACTTGTACATGACTGTTCATAGCAGCATTATTCATAATACCCAAAAGTAGAAAGAATTCAAAAGTCCTTCAACTTGAAAATGGATAAATAAAATTTGGTATAGCCATACAATGGAACATTATTCATCCATACAAAGGAATGAAGTACTGCTACATACTACAACATGGTTGAACCTTGAAGACGTTACACTTAGTGAAATAATTCAGGCATAAAAAAACACATAGTGTATAATTTCATTTGTATGAAATGTCCAGAAAAGACAAATCTATAGAAGCAGATACAAGACCAGTGATTTTCTAAAGGTGGAACTAGGGATTAATGGCAAAATGGGATAAAAAAAATATTCTAAAACAAATTGTATTGATGATTGAACAACTCTGTAAATTTACTCAAAATCTTTGAATTGAGCATTTACAATGGCTGAATATTATGGTGGGTAAATTAGACCTCAGTAAGAGAGTTTTATATATAATATTTTAAAAATAATTTTAATATATTTTATATACACTATATTTAAATTTTTTACAGTATATATATATATATATATATATATAATTTTTAAACAGCTGCAAAATTCTTTCACCCTCTACTCAGTATGCTGCATAAACCAATGGTGCATCAGAAATGCAAAGAATGATATTTTTGGCACTCTACAATAGAGTGAGTGTATTCCTTGAAACCTTGGTGAAATTTGACATTTTTCTTTTTCATAAAATTATGCACAGAATTTTGAAGGCTCAAAAGTACTGTTGGAAGTAAATTGAAGAAAATTTCTACTTGCCTATAGATCAGAGAAGCAATTTCTTATTGCTTCCAAAAGAATTTAGCTAAAACATGAACAATTACTGTCAAATACAAATAATCCACACTTGAAAGCTGTTGTTCTAAACAGTTCAAGCCTAGAGAAGATATTGACAATCACAATCTCCAAATAAAAGCTGTTGCTCAGTGATTCTATTATGAGGAATAAAGTTAAATAACTGAGAAAAAATTACTTAAATGTTATTTCAAGTAATTTTGCATGACTCAAGTTGATTAGCTAATAAAAGTAATTGTTCTAATGAAAGGTTTCAGTCCAATAGATTTCACAACTTCAGATCAGAGAATCTCTAAAAAAACTTTAACTTCATTATCAAAAAACAAATCCCACAGGAATTCATATATTTCATTTTGGTTAGAGGCTTAAAACATATTAACATTAAATATTAAACATATTTCTCTTCCTTCCTATTACCTACAATGCTAAAAACATAATTCCTTTAAATTGCTTCCAGACTGAATTTTGGAATAACAGTATTTGTATTTCTTCCTGATGTATAAATTACATTTACATGCATACATCAATTAATATGACAATGTAGTGGTTAATAGCACTTTGGAATCTAACAGACCATCACTTATAACTGTACATCCTTTGTACAATTAATTTCACCTCTTTGAACTTCAATTTCCTTATATACAAAATTGAAATCATATTAAGATATAACACATAGAATATTATGATGGCATGTGCTAAGTGCAAGGCATATAAATATTAATTGCAAGTTGTAGTCACACCTTATGTATATCATACCAAACTGTATATCATACATTATATATAATATTACTTCCAATTACACTGTGAGTTATTTATGACAGACAGGAGTTTCAATCATTTATCTGTACCCAAAGGGAATTATTTCCTCTGAGTTCCATTTTACTTATCTAAAATATTCTCACATTTAAAAATATATGATAATATCTGCTTCACAGTGTTATTGTGAGAATTACTTGGAATTACATATGCAAAATGCTTAGGATAGTTCCTTTGATGGAATAAACACATTGAGTTCTTTACTTCTTAGTCTGAATGACTGATGTAGTCCCTGAAGAATCTGCAAAGTATTGTAATAGCCTAAGGCTAAACTTTAAAGGCAGCAAAATTCCTTAGAATTTGCGGTCATGGTAGCAAGGAGATGACTTGCAAAGTTAACACTAAGAGATGACTGAGGGCTTCTGTTGCCTTTTTAAGCTAAGCACTGATTTAAGTCATTTTGTGTAGCTATTCCTACTAGTCTAAAAACTTGCTTATTTCCAACTGGGTTCCTTCAGTTCTCCTTTTATCTCTTTCCACCAGGTTCCTTCAGTTCTCTAGATTAAGGTTTTGCAACAATGGCATTTTTTACATATTGGGCTGGACAGTTCTTTGCTGTGGGGCACTATCCTGTGAACTGCAGCATGATGCTAGTAGCACTCCTCCCAAGTGATCTGACATTCATCCCTAGCTTCCTCTTTTGCCCCAACTCCTTCAACAATAGTAGAATTTATTTCTGTCTAAAGCATTTTTAATTGGTCAACCCAACAGATATATTTGTTTGGTGTTGCATATTATTTTTCTTCTCCTCTAATTATATTCTATACATTCTAATATACATTAAAAAGAAATAAAATTCTATTTGAAGTTGATAGCTCAGAGATGACCTCCGAATTTGGCACTTTTAGTCAAATTGTCATACTATTTGAACATACAGTAGCAATTGTTTGGAGAAGACATGCTATAATGTAGCTGATAGGTAAAGCTCATACCTTTAACCTTTGTTGATGGTTATAAACAAAATAAAACCAAAGAAAACCAGATCAACAAAATTGGAGGATTTATACTTTTAGAAATCAAGGTCTATTATAAAGTTATAAGTACGAAAATGTAATATTAGTAAAAGTGTATACAAACTAACAAATTGAACAAACTAAAGTCCAGAAACATACCCACACTGTTTCTGTATATGGTCATTCGATTTATGCAAAAATGACACTAGAGTGCAGTGATCAAAGGAAGACCTTTTCAGTAAATGGTACTGGGTGAATTAGATTTTCATATAAGAAAAAGTATCTAGATCCCTACCTCACACTATACAGAAAAATCAATTGCAAATGGATTGCACATCAAATTTAAAATAAATCCATCTTTGTAAACTTGGAGCAGCCAAAGATTTGTGAAACAGAATCCAAAAAGCATTCATCATGAATAAAAAAAAAAGATAATTTAGACTGTATTAAAATTAAGAACTCCTATTTTTCAAAAGTCACCATTAAAAGAGTGAAAAAAACCCTCACAGAAGAGAAGATACTTACAATACTTATATCAAAGAAAAGACTTCTACCCAGAATATTTGTAGGATACCAATAATGAAAAAGAGAATCCAAGAGAAAAAAAATCAACACTAGAATAGGAACTTCACTAAAGAAGATGCACAAATTACTAAGGACCTCAACTACATTACTCAATGAACTACTAATACACATCCATCAGAATCACAAAGTTTGCAAAGAATGATAATACCAAGTATCAGGATGTGGAATTAGGACTCTCACATTGCTGGTAGGTGTGAAACTGATACAACCATTTAAGAAAATTCTTTGTCAGTAACTACTAAAATTGAATGGAGGCACACCCAAGACCTAGCAAACACACTCCTAAGTATATATCCAACAGAAATAAGCACATATATTGACCAAAAGACATGTACTAAAATGTTCATAGTAACTCTCTTCATAACTACAGACTATAAACAACCCAAATGCTCATTAACAGTAGAATGTAGTGTAGTCACATGGGAATTCTGTACAACAATGAGAATAAATTACAAATACATACAACAGTCTGTACGAATCACATATACAAAATTTTGAGTGAAAGCCAGAAACCAAAAAGCTCATTATATATGATTCCATTTATATCACATACAGCTGTTAGAAGTCAGGGTTTTTACCCTTGTTGGGGGTGTAGGAATTGTGATTAAAAGGGATTATGAGGAGGGCTTCTGGAGTCCTGATAATGTTCTATGTGTTCATCTGTGTGATCATTACACAGATATGTTCATTTTATGAAAACTTTCCCATTGTTTTGTATGTTGAATAGACTCCATATAAAGATGAATGAACATTTACCTCCCTTGCTTCCAATTTTATCTGCAACTCTCGAACTACAAGCCAATAATGCTTTCAGCCAATTATTTGTTTTATCTAGTGCCAAATCTAGTTACCTCCCTCTTAGGTTGCTCAGTTGCCTTGGCACATGAAAGAGATCCACTTTTCTTCTATATCTGCTCACTTGTTTGCTCTAGCTCAGTGCTTTGCAAATTTTAATATCCTACCCACATTTCTGTTTACAGCTAAATTCTGTATGTATGATTGGTTTAATCATTCTTGACTGAATATATTAGTTACTATCCTCTTCTCCGAATGTGTCACCTCCCCTCTATATAGGTGATACTACAAATAATAAGGCTGAGTTGTTAAATACAAATAAACTCCAAGGCACAGTGTGTAGTCACCTTTCTTTTATTTATTAATGTAAATAGAAACTCTTGCATTTGCAGAGTATTTGGGGAAAAGGGTCATAACAAGACACTTTAAATTATATAAATGCAAATGAGTTTTCCAGAGGCTTGTTACATTGTTCTAAAAATATATAATTTTATCAAAGTTTGTCCATGTGAGAGTCTATTTGTTTCCTATTAATTCTTGGCAGAAACAGAGATAGTCAAAGACTTAGCTTGAGATAATTCCCCATTATTAAATATTTTGTTATCTTTTAATTAGGTGAATTTAACAACATTAGTGAATATTAAGTCTGAATTGCAATATCGTTTTCTGTTTGAAATTCACTGTGCCAAGAATAAAGTTGAGTTAATATAACTGAAACTTATAACTCTAATATTTCCCCTTAAACAAAGTAGAGACACAAAATTATCCTGATGTAATGGTCCAAAAAGTGTATCCATATCTAATGCTCTTCCACTTGGCTCTTGCATTTTATATGGTATAAAATTTGGACTGTGATCTCAGAATTAAATTTAATATTCAGCATGCTACTCTATTCTCAGAAGTGTGACAAAGAATAAATGCATTTATATAATAGTTATTTCTAACATCCCTGTCTCCCAAAGCATAAACAATATATTCTTGGGCTCCCAGGCTTCGTACTTTCAGTCGTTCACTCCAGATATTCTATCAGTCACCAAATTCTGCTCATTCCTGTTTAGGAATATTTCTTTACTTCTATTTCTCTATCTAGAACAACTACCTCAATTCATGCCAAAACACATGCAGTTTCCTTCTCTTGATGTCATGACCATCATTCTATCCATGCTCCAGATCGTAGATGGCTCCTCCCTCTCTGAGTAGACATTTCACCATTTTTAACTATTTCTATTTAAGTTACTTGAGTTACAACTCCCCATCAGCTTCAGTTATTCTAGCTGCCCTTTCTGCTATTATCTTTCCCATTCTCTCCAAAAATCATTCTCATGATTTTGCTTTCCAGTTTCCTCAGATAAACTCTTATCCTACTTAATAAGAATTTCTTCAATTTGCCTCCTCTATATTTTAAACTTTTTGTCTTCACCCTGCTGCTCTTTTGCTCCTATCTCCAAGGATAAGCCTTCCTTCTGTGTTCAGCTGGTATAGGGATTCAACATATACGTCAAAGGATTTGGTGCTCCTCCCAGCTCTCACTTAAAAGCTGCTTGACTTTGGGCAAGTCACTTACTCATTCTAACCTCAATTTCTCTGTTCCTAAAATGGGGACATGTGGACACTTAGGTCATTACTTGTTCAACTTACCTCATAGGACTGTCATGGGAATCACTTCATTCATTTGTTCAATAATTATTTATTTAGCATCTACTATGTGCCAGGCAGGCACTATCACAAATTCTAGGGATCTATCAATAAGCAAACTGCTTTCATGGAGCTTACTTTCTGGTAAGCCCTGACATAAATAAATAAACACACAATTTCAAATGTAATTCCAGATGGTAATATTTGCTTTGAATAAAAGTGAACCAGGGTAAGGTGAGACAGTAACCAGGTGTGGCTAGGGAAGGCCTCATACAAGATGGCATTTGAGTACACACCTGAGGGAAGAGGACTTAAGCCATGAGTATACCTTGGAAACGAACATTCTAGGGAAATGAGCAGCATGCATAGTAGCACTGAAGTAGGAGATTACTTGGTGTGTTTGGGGAACAACCAGGAGGTCAATGTTGCTAGAATACAGTAAGTAAGGAGCAACAGAGGAAAAAATAGAGAATGAAATCAGAGAAGAAGTAGGTAGGGTAGAACAGGTCCTGTAGAAAGTCTTATAAAACACAACACATGCATAAAAATGTTATAATATGGGTGCAAATGAGCTTAATTTATACAATTAATCACTATTATACCTCTATAGATTTCTATAGATGTGAGCTCTTCAGTTCTGCTGGCACTGCAGGCCTTTTCCCTACCTTTATTAATGTCACTGTGGTCCAGATTCTCATGACCTCTCTTCTAGACTACCTCATCATGCTCCTATTGGTTCTTCATTTAACTCAACTAATTTATTTCATATCTCAAAGATGAATTAATTTGTCTAAAGCACAGGTCTGGTTTCAATTATTTTTATTTTATTCTAATTTGTGGCACAAGCATAAACATAACAAAGAGAAAAATAAATAACCCACAATATCACTGCTTCTAAAAACAATTTATTTTATGATATTCTCCTCCAGTCCTTATTGATAGGAATATACAACTTTTCTGAGCTACTAATAAGGCATAAATATAATTTTGTATTCTGTCTGTTTGGTTCACTTATTTCCTTTTAAGAACTTATGAATATTGCTACATGATCTCCAAATTATCTAATGATTGCTAATAGTCCATTGATTTGATGTTCTATAATTTACTAAAGTGTTCTCTTACTGTTAGATATTTAGGTCACTGAATGACTTTCATTTGCCTATTTAATTAAGAGCAAACTCCTTTGCCTGTCATCAGAATTACTTCAAATTATCTTTCCAGCTTTCTCTGAATCTACTTTCATACTTTTGTTTCATGTTCCTGCCAAATCATGTTATTTCTCCAGTCTCTCAGATAATTTTATTGTCTCAAAATTTTATTTACATTATTTCTCTACATAAAATGTCCCTGCCTATCATCTCCTTTTCTTGAAAACCTATCCAAACTTAATGGTCTAGTTCAAATATCACCTATTCCATGAAGCCTTAGTGATCTCCCTCACTATATAACATCTGTCCCTTTTTTCAACTAGTATTTGCTTTAAAAGAAAAACTTATTCTGTGGCAGTTTTTCACCCTGTCATGTATTTTACGAAGTTATACACTTCTTTGGATCTGTAAACTATCAGAAGTCCATTGTCTAGTTTTTAGTAAGAATAGTCTTGCAATGTAAGGAAATTTACTTTATAAACACTTCTAAGACACATTACTTTCCAGGTACTAGTTTAAGTATTTTACACAGATCAGTTCATTTATTTCTTGTATGAACACCATGAAGTACATGCTTTTACAATTCCATCTTTATTGATGAGGAAATGGAGGCCTAGAGAAGTTAACTAACTTTCCCAATGCAACAAATCTACTGAGTGGCAGAACTGGGATTTAAACCTAGGCAGTCAGAATCTGGAGACCATATTCTTAATAAATTTTTCAGTTTCTTGTTGTATAACCTGTATAACAAACTTTATAAAGAAAAGAAAATTAGAACATGTTACAACGATGAATATAATAACATAGAAAATGATTTTCGTTTCCTTTAGTGGAGGATTAACTGGTTGCAAAATGAATTTTTTGCTGTGAACAACTGAAAAACCTGGACAAAACATTTTTAAAAATTTGAAGTCATCAGGAAGTTACCATGAAAGTGAGTCTATAGGTCCAAAGTTTGGGAGACAAATAAGACACAGAGAGGTGAGCCTGATATTTCTCTTGAGGCACTTGCTTATATTTAAGCAGTAGCTGAAAGGCAAATAAACCTACACCGAGACAAATCTTAGTCATACCACTGAAAACTAGTGACAGAGAAAATCTTTACAACAGCCAGAGAAAAATGACACATTACACCCAGGGAAACAATTAATGAGAAACTCTGGTGGACAGAAAACAATGGAATAACATCTTTAAAGTACTGGGGAAAAAACTCTCTTAAACCAAAGTTCTATATACAATGAAAATATCATTCAATAATTAAGGAGAAATGTAGATATTTTAAGTTGACAGAAATCAAAGACAATTAACTGTTGGTAGACTGAAACTATGAAATATGCTAAAAGAAATCACCAGTGATAAAGAAAGATATTTAGTAGCTACAAAAAGATGAGTCCAATAGGAAGATACAATTAATTACACCATAATAATATAGCTTCAAAATAAATGAAGCGAGATTGACAAGCTAGAAGAAAAAAAGAAAAGAAAAGGAAAAATCCACAATCATAGTGAGAAATTTAATACAACTTTCTTAGTAACTAAAAAATTACACAGGCCAAAAAATCAATAAAGATATAGAACATTGAACAAGATTAACAAATATGACCAATTTGATGTATATGGAACACTGTACCCAATAATTGCAAAAATACACATTGTTTTCAAGTACACAGGGAGTATTTACCAAAATTTAACATATACTAGGCTCTAAAGCAAATTTAAACACATTCCAATATATTTAAACCATACAGAATTCGTTCTCTGACCACCATGTAATAAAGCTAGAAATCTATAACAAAAAAATGACTAGAAAATTTCCAAATATTTAAAAATTAGGCAACATAATTCATTTTTTAAACAACTTTATTGGAGTATAATTGCTTTACAATGCCATTAGTTTCTGCTGTATAACGAAGTGAATCAGCTATAGGTATACATATATCCCCGTATACCTTCCCTCTTGCGTCTCCCTCCCACCCTTCCTATCCCACCCCTCTAGGCGGTCACAAACCACCAAGCTGATCTCCCTGTGATATACAGCTACTTCCCACTAGCTATCTATTTTACATTTGGTAGTATATATATGTCCATGTTACCCTCTCACTTCGTCCCAGCTTACCCTTCCCCCTCCAAGTCCATTCTCTACGTCTGTGTCTTTATACCTGTCCTGCCCCTCGATTCTTCAGAACCATTTTTTTTTCTTTTTTTAGATTCCATATAAATGTGTTAGCATACAGTATTTGTTTTTCTCTTTCTGACTTACTTCACTCTGTATGACTGACTCTAGGTCCATCCATCTCACTACAAATAACTCAATTTGGTTTCTTTTTATGGCTGAGTAATATTCCATTGTATATATGTGCCAAATCTTCTTTATCCATTCATCTGTTGATGGACACTTAGGTTGCTTCCATGTCCTGGCTATTGTAAATAGAGCTGCCATGAGCATTGTGGTACATGACTCTTTTTGAATTACGGTTTTCTCAGGGTATGGGCCCAGTAGTGGGATTGCTGGGTCTGATGGTAGTTCTATTTTTAGTTTTATAAGGAACCTCCATACTGTTCTTCATAGTGGCTGTATCAATTTACATTCCCACCAACAGTGCAAGAGGGTTCCCTTTTCTCCACACCCTCTCCAGCATTTATTGTTTCTAGATTTTTGGATGATGGCCATTCTGACTGGTGTGAGGTGATACCTCATTGTAGTTTTGACTTGCATTTCTCTAATGATTAGTGATGTTGAGCATTCTTTCATGTGTTTGTTGGCAGTCTGTATATCTTCTTTGGAGAAATGTCTGTTTAGATCTTCTGCCCATTTTTGGATTGGGTTGTTTGTTTTTTTGATATTAAGCTGCATGAGCTGCTTGTAAATTGTGGAGATTAATCCTTTGTCAGTTGCTTCATTTGCAAGTATTTTCTGCCACTCTGAGGGTTGTTTTTTCATCTTGTTTACGGTTTCCTTTGCTGTGCAAAAGCTTTGAAGTTTCATTAGCTCCCATTTGTTTATTTTTGTTTTAATTTCCATTTCTCTAGGAGGGGGGTCAAAAAGGATCTTGCTGTGATTTATGTCATAGAGTGTTCTGCCTATGTTTTCCTCTAAGAGTTTTATAGTTTCTGGCCTTACATTTAGGTCTTTAATCCATTTTGAGTTTATTTTTGTGTATGGTGTTAGGACGTGTTCTAATTTCATTCTTTTACATGCAGCTGTCCAGTTTTCCCAGAACCACGTATTGAAGAGGCTGTCTTTTCTCCATTGTATATTCTTGCCTCCTTTATCAAAGATAAGGTGACCATATGTGCATGGGTTAATCTCTGGGCTTTCTATCCTGTTCCATTGATCTATATTTCTGTTTTTGTGCCAGTACCATCCTATCTTGATTACTGTAGCTTTGTAGTATAGTCTGAAGTCAGGGAGCCCGATTCCTCCAAATCCATTTTCTTTCTCAAGATTGCTTTGAACTCTTGCATTCCTATACACTAATGATGAAAAATCTGAAAGAGAAAGTAAGGAAACACTCCCATTTACCATTGCAACAAAAAGAATAAAATATCTAGGAATAAACCTACCTAAGGAGATCAAAGACCTGTATGCAGAAAACTATAAGACACTGTTGAAAGAAGTTAAAGATGATACAAACAGATGGAGAGATATACCATGTTCTTGGATTGGAAGAATTAACATTGTGAAAATGACTGTACTACCAAAAGCAATCTACAGATTCAATGCAATCCCTATGAAACTACCAATGGTATTTTTCACAGAACGAGAACAAAAACTTTTACAATTTATATGGAAACAAAAAAGACCCCAAATAGGCAACATAATTCTAAAGAAACCATGGATCACAGAAGAAACCACAACAGAAATTAAAATATATTTTGGATAAATGACAATGTCATTACATAATTTCAAAACCTGTGTTATGCTTCTAATGCTATTCTTATAGAGAAATATATGTCCTTAAATCCATGTATTAAAAGGTAGGAAACATTGAAAATCTCAGATCAAGAAGTTAGTAATATACATGGAGAAAGAAAAAAAATAAAATTAAAATTTCAGATAAAATGAAAAAATTCAGCAGAAAGAGATGAAATTAAGCAAGAAGTTAATGAGGAAAAACCTAGCCAAAATTTGGTTATCTGAAAAGAATTATGAAATTAAAAGCCTGGCAAGAATGAACTAATAAAAGAGAGAGAAAAAGAGAGAAATTGAGAGAGAGAGGGAGAGGAAGCATAAGTAATCAATATCAAGAATGATAAATGGGATGCTATTGAAGCTGATAATAAATATTTACAGGATATGAAGGACAACTTTATTGGGAAAATTTACATGAAATGTACAGATTCATAGAAAATTACAACATTAAAACTAACACTGTTGGCCATCTGTATGTCTTCTTTGGAAAAGTGCCTACTCAGGTCCTCCACTTTGGAAAAATGTCATTTTCCCATTTATAAACTGTGTTGTTTAATTTTTCTTTTTTGAGTTGTAAGGTTATTTATATATTCTGGATATTAATCCCTGATCAGATATGTAATTAGCAAATATTTTCCCCTTTTCATGAGTTGCCTTTTCTCTCTGTTGATAGTGTCCTTTGATGCCTGAAAGTTTTAAATTTGATGAAGTTCAATTTATCTAGTTTCTCTTTCTTTGCCTGTGCTTTTGTTGTCATATCCAAATCTAATATCCAATATCATTGTCAAACCCAATGCCATGAAACTTCCTCCTATGTTTTCTTCTAAGAGTTTTATAGTTTTAGCTCTTACATATAGTTCTTTCATCCATTTTGAGTTAATTTCCATATGCTAATTTTTCCAACTTCATTATTTTGCATGTTGCTATACAGTTTTCCCAAAATCATTTTTCAGAAACACTGAGTTTTTCCACTATTGAATGATTTTGGCTCCTTGTCAAAAATCATTTGACCATAAAGGTGAGGGTTTATTTTCTCCAAGTTAGAGAAATCAGCTGCTAATCCTATTGAGGATCTCTTGTATGTAACAAATTTTTTCTTGCTGCTTTCAAGATTCTCTCCCTTTGCCTCTTGACAGTTTTATTATAATGTCTCATTATGGGTCCCTCAATTTATTCTTTTTATCTTCAGATTCTTGGATTTGTAGATCCATGTATTTTTTCAAATTTGGTAAGTTTGCAGTCATTATTTATTCAATTATCTCTCTGCCCCTTATTCTCTTTTCCTTCTAGGACTCCTATAATATGTATAATTTTTTGCTTGATGATTTCCTATAAGTTCCTCAAATTCTGTTTACTTTTATTTTTTCACTCCTCAAATTCAATAATTTCAAATGCCCTCTTTTCAAGTTTGTTAATTCTCTCATCTTCCTGTTTGAGTCTGCTCTTAAGCCCCTCTTGTGAATTTTTCAACTCAATTATTGTATTTTTCAACTCCAGAATTTCTGTCTGGTTCTTTTTTATAATTTGTATCCCTGTTGACATTCGCATTTTGTACATATATTTTTTCCCTGATTTCCTTTAGTTATTTGTCCTTGTTTTCCTTTAGCTCTTTGAGTATATTTAAGACAGTTGTTTTAAAGGCTTTACCTAGTAATTCCAGTGCCTGTGTTTCTTCAGGGATAGGTTCTGGTGATTTATTTTGTTCTTTTGAATGGGCCATCTGTTACTGTTCTTTCTAAGCCTTGTAATCTTTTGTTGAAAATTTGCCATTTGAAAAAACAACTACCTCTCCCAGTCTTTTCAGACTGGTGGAGAAGACCTTTACTAATTAGCAGGATGTGTTCTGAGTGTTGGGAATAGTCCAGGGTAAAAACATAAGGTTTTCTCCACTCTTTTCTGGTTATGCATACTGCCTAGGGTGTGTGTGTGTGTGTCTGTCTGTGTGTTTCAATTGCCCCTGTATATATGCCTTTAAATATCTTAATTTCCAAAACAGTCTTTCCCTATCTTCTTCTTTGTACATTAAATGTTTTATTCTCTTACTCTGCTCATAACTTCCTGTCCCAAGCATCCACAGGTCAGCAATCCACTTACAATTTTTATACACCGTGACACCCACCACTGCTTTCTGCACCTTTCACCAGCTTGAGATCCAAACTATGCCATCTTTCCCCATCTGAACTCTGAGTCACACAAGACATAAACGGGTCCTCCAGACAGCCCACAGGCAGGTTAGAACATTGCAAATAAGTTCTGCTACGCTCCTACTGGCTCAAGAGAAGAAACTAGGAATTAGTCCACTTTCTCCCAACCGTGTCACACTGCACAAAGGAGGGAGTGGAGACAGGGCAAGTAAGAGTGCCAAAAATTTCCTACTGCTTTGAATATAGCTTTTCTTGGTGACTGTTTTCTTGGTTTCTGTAGAACTTTGACTGGTTTCCAGAGTTCCTACAAAGTTATTTTAGTCAGTCACTATTTTTTTTGCTGTTGTTTCCATGGGGGAAAACGAGCCTAGAGCTTCTTAGTTCTCCATCTTGCTAACATTACTTCCAAAACTTTTAGTAAAGCACTGATACAAAACTTACACCAACCTCTCAGAGAATAATAAGGAAAGTCAAATTTCTGACTTGTTTTAGGAGGCTAGCTTAACCTTGACAGTAAGCAGACTAGGAATAAAAGGGAATATGCCTAACCTGATAAATTGCAACTACAAAAAATATCTAAAGCAAACAAGTGACATCATACAAATGGTAGATTACTGAAAGATTTAACTCTGAGACTGCAAGAAATGCAACAATTCCCACTATATATCTTTTTTCACCACTGTACTGGATATCCTGGTCACTGCAATAGTATAAGAAAATAAAATAAAATGTTAAGTATTGAAAAGGGAAATTATTTTTATTCACAGACCAATTATTTTTTATGTAGACAATCTAATAGAAATTCAGAAATATTATTAGAATAAATAATGAATACAGCAAGGTTGCCAGTAAAAGTCAGTATACAGAAATGAAGAAAATGAAATTTATAAAGCATACCACTTACAATTGCTATTACAAATATAAAAAACCTTGGAATAAATTAGAAAGAGATATGCAAGACCTTTAGAATAAAAACTTGCAACTTGATCTCTAGTTTACACCACTTATAAAATATAAAATAATTCAGGGAAATTATAGATATAAATGGTAAAGACAAATCAGTAACATTTATTGATGATAACATAGGAGAATGTGTTCATGACCTCCATATAGACAATTATTTCTTTAATGGCATACAAGAGGTACTAACTATTATGGAAAGATTCACAAGTCATTAGAATTAGGAACTTCTGTGAATTAAAAGGCACCATTAAAAATGTGAAAATGCCAAGCACTGAGTGGGAAAATATGTTTGTAACCAACAAAGGTGTTGTAACCAGAGTATACAAGAACTCCCACAAATCAATAAGAAAAATACAAGCAATAAAAATAGGTCAAAGGCATACACAAATATTTCACAAAGGATGATATCTAAATAGCCAATAAGCACACAAAAAGATGCTTAACTTCTTTAGTCATCAGAGAAACACAAATTAAAATCATGGTTTGATGACATAGCAGCCAACCAAAATACCAATTATTGGGCAGGATGTGAGCAAAGGGAACTGTAAAACACTGCTCAGTGAGGTTGGAAATGGGTGCAACAAATTTTGAACTCTATTTGGTAGTATCTATTAAAACTGAATAGAGTATATCATATAATCCAGCTACTCTATTCTTATGTATGTACTCTACAGAATATAGGCCAAAAACATGTATAAGACGTCCATGATGTGGATGCTTTATTGGACTTGAAGCTTATACAATTTAGGGGATTGTGATCAAGAAAAAGATACAAAATTATTAACATAAGGTTAAGTACAGAAATGAATATGTACTTAGAATGATCAAAGATATCACCACAATTACAATAGGTTTTGGGGTTCAGGTCTATATATTCATAACATCTTTAGATATCTTACCAAAAATGCTTTCACAGAAATATTTCATAGAATCTGGATTCCCCTCCATAGAATACTCTACAAATTGTAATAACTCATAGTCCACACAGAGGCCTTTAAGCTTGAGCTTCACTAACTTCTTGGTAAATCTGCTGATGATTATCATAGCATTATTCAGAAAAGCCAAAGTTGGAAAAAATCCAACTATCCATCAATAGCAGAATGCATAAATTGTGGTATATCCATACAATGGAATACTACACAGCAGTGAGAAATGAACAAATCACTGCTATGTGCAACAACATGAGTATATCTCACAGCCATAATGCTGAGTGATGGAATCTAGACAAAAATGACTATATGCTATATAATTTCATTTCTATATAGTTTAAAAACAGACAAAACTAATGTATGGAAATAGAAATATGGACAGTGGTTTCCTCTGGGAAAGAGAAGAATGCAAAATGCTTGGTAGGTGACAGAAAGGGAGTTTTTGAGTTGCTCATGATGTTCTATATTTTGCTCTGGCTAGTGGTTACGCAGGTGTGCTCACTTTCTGACAGTCCATCAAGCCATACACTTAGGATTTGTGTACTTTTCTCCTTGTACATTACATTTTAATAAAAAAAGTATTAAAGATAGCAGATGAAGCCAACATATCATTAGCTTGTTAATGGGAGAACTGAACAATCTTAAAGAAGTGTCACCAAGCTATGAGAACCTATCCTTACAATACTGATATTCTTGCAAAGGAAACTGGAACAATCCTGAGGACTGCTCAGAATACCATTGTTGCCTAAAGCATCTAAAGGATTCCTGATAAATTCTTGCACTTTTATCACCTTTTATATATGATTCCATTCAAAACCCTATTTGTATTTGAATACTATACTGCCACACATTGAGATTACACTGTCTTAACATCATTGCATGTTTTCTCAGCTTGTTTTCTTGGGTGAAAAAAGACTTTTCTTTTTTAGAAACGTTTATTTTCATTGTCAGATTATAAAAAACATATATTTTCATTTTAGAACAAAAAGTACAAAGACTCAACCCATTTGCAATCTGCTACAAGAACAGCATAATGGGGGAGTCTCCTTTAGCCCAGGTTTCAGAATGAGAAGGTACATGGAGTTGAGCCACAGCAGACATACAATGGCCTACATGGAGTATGAGCAAAAGTAAATTTTTTAAAGTAAGAAATTTAGATTTGGGGATTTTTATGTTACATATGTTATACAAAACAACTTGTGTTCCTTGTATATATTTGGGGATATATATATATATATATATATGTAAAGTAGAGAGAGTTTCTATAAACAGTCAGTTAACACTGTTAACAAGTTGCTTTGAAATATTTTTTATTGGAATTTAACTAATTTTGATAAACTAATTGGAATGCATGGAAATTGTATCTCCCCAGGCTATAGAGGTTCCCTGAAATTCTATATATCATTTGCCATACAAGTAAGTATTGATGAAGGGAATTAACATTGAAAGCTAATAAAAACAAATACCCAAACATGGACTTTTCAAAGTCCATATTCAAGAGTTTAAAATATTATATGATATAGTCAGTCTGGTATAAAATTGCATATTTTCTACTAACAATATAATTAAGCTACTCCTTCTTCAGCCTAAAATACAGAGCTAATGGCTTCATTTTCTTGCATGAGGACATGACTTTGAATGAGCTTAATTGAAGTGTAAGAGATTATCATTACTGATCTTCATAGCATATTTAATCATGAAGCAATCTATAGAGAATTCATTGACCTTAATTCAAATCTAAGTAATTATATTGTTACAATAAAATATATTTTAAAAGCATTTGAATTATTATGTAATCATTGTATAGTGGCTTACTCCAATGGATTTTTTAAAAAAATATATTAAAATAAAAAATCTTAACTTTTCCCACCCATTATTTTAAAGTGTATGAATATTTAATGAAGAAAGTAAAAATTAAATATTATTACCAAGCTCTCTTCAACTTCTCTGTTGTCTTTCTGTATTGATGACTAACCATGGCCCTGGGTGAAATGCATTATTAAAGCTAAAAAACAAAAACCAGAATTCACTCTATTAGCTCA
The DNA here is from genome assembly GCF_937001465.1 of Orcinus orca. NCBI lineage: Eukaryota > Metazoa > Chordata > Mammalia > Artiodactyla > Delphinidae > Orcinus > Orcinus orca. The sequence continues at coordinate 99,003,019 of NC_064580.1, read as the reverse complement.
ATTCTCCCAGCTTCCTAGTCAGGTCAGAGAGTAGACTTACTACACTCCAGGGAGAGATACCTCATATAGATTTTTGTGGTGAAATGGTGCTCCATTCTTACATTTCTTAGGAAAATAGACCTCTGAACTTAAAATCCATCAATTCTTTGTGGATCATTTACAATATTTCCTGGGTTATGGACTGTGTAAGAAAGTATTTTCATGATCTCAGGGAGCTGGCATAGATATTTATTGTTGAGTCCTCTACTGGGGACCACTGTGACACAGAATTTGACACATTCTGAAATGAATAGGTCCCGTCCTTTAGAATCATTCTCCGAAAGAATCAAACTTCTTGAAGGAACCAGTTTTCCTAGTCCAGACCATTAGTACATGGTTTGGCATCCCTTATACAATGCTGCCAAATGGGCACTCTACCTCTGCATGAAGACTCCAAGATGTTAATTCATTCCATTATTGAAAACTTTTAATTATTAGACAACACTACTTCAAGTTGAGCTGAAATCTATCTCCATGTAGTTTTTTTCCCCCACTAAGCCTGATTATATCCACTGAGGAAAACAGAATAATTGTAATCCCTCTTACACATTACATCCTTCTAAATATGTGAAGAACTTTCCAGTTCCTTTATTCTTAATATACTATGATTTTAAGGTCGTTTTCAATCCTAATTGTTTGTTTCTAAACACATATTGGTTTGTTTTCTCTTCAAAAATAGACTGTAGCAATAAAGAGGGTTTTCCATGTGTGATCTGATCAAGACAGAGTAGAATGAGTACATGACATTGCTCATTCTAAAGTTTTTATTCTGTGAATGAAGTTTTACATCATGTTAGGTTTTCTGACCACCTGTGTTCCTCTGTTGATGCATATTGAAGTTATATTACACTAAAACTAGTAAATCTGAATTTTGGGTGGGAGGAGGAGTGCATGCATTTCTGCTGTTTTTTTAAGTTCTGTATTGTACAGTTGTGTTTTGTTTTGTTCTGTTTTATAACCCCAAGCATAAACTTTTCATTTTTCCCTGGGAAACATTAACCTCTTAGTTTCCTGATTCTGTAATTTAACATGTTAGTTATACTTCCTAGATTTTATTTCCCATTTTCTTCAGCAACTACTGATATTATTATCTAATCTGTTGATAAAACAATGTTATATAACAAAATCCCTCTGTGCTCCAGCTAGAAAAAATAACCGTGTCTTGCTAGAAAAAATAACCATTAGGTTACCAGTCAGAAAACATTGGATTTGAACTTTGTCTAAATCCAGCTAAATAACTATGGATACAATTTTACTTTTATCTTTGAAATGATGGTAGTATTACCTAGCTTGCCTTCTCATAAGATATTTTTAGAAGCAAAGGAGAGATTGTTTAAGAAAAGGCTTTAAAGAGAGTAAAATGCTACATACAGATAAAAGAGACATTGTTATTAACGCTATATTTTTAACCTACAATAAAAGTCATATTGATTGTTTTTTCAATGAAATGACCAGCTGTTTGGCACTATGTAGAGAGCTAGTTTATAACAACATTATACCACATAACATTGCGTACAAAAATTTATATGCCCTTCTAAATGAGAGCCTATCAAACCCAATAAAACACATGTATTAGAGCGCTGAAATAGGATGACAGGAATGATTAATTCTTGCAATGCAGAAGTACTATGTTGACAAGGTAATAGGAAATTTGCATTTTATTCTTCTTTCATATTTCTAATTTTGAGAATTCTGGTACCTATTCTAAAAGCTTTCCTTCATTCATATTTTTAAATACATGAGGTGTCATTGATCATTCTAATTCATGAGGTGATATTTATTCTGATTACATTTTTTTAAATCATAAATATTTTAAATTCCTAATTTTAACCCTTTCTTAGTGTATATTTGTTTACTCAGTATCACATAAAATGCATACATACACATATAATAGGCAGTAAAAGGTCAAAAATTTAAAAAGGACTGAGGTGATATTTTTCCAGGTTGGGGATGTTTTAAAATATTAGGATATCATATAGTGCCGTAAAATACATGTGTGTGTGGTGTTTGTATGTGTGTATCTATGTGGATTTCCACTTGAGAAGTGGTCACACCAATGGTTATATACAAGGAAACTAGTCCTTTTTCCAAACAAACAGTGCAGAGTCATTCAAGGATGAACTGCAGAAGTAGATATGCTATGGCTATGTGTGGCATTGAGCAGGGATACTGGCTGCATGAAACGAGGGGTGATCAAAACACAGAGGGATAGGGGAAGCTCAGTAAGAGCATAGCAAGAACAGCACTTCTAGGCTTAGAACAGACGAAAGCAGAAGAAGGCTGTGGTAAGACAAAAGTACCAGTGTTGTACTTCTGTCTGCTAAAAGAAAAAACTACACAGGAATTCACAGCAGCGCAAGAGTGTGGGGAAAAGGGAAAATATTTTTCTAAAGATTTACAGAAAAGGCTAATAACATAATACATTATATTACATAATTAGGCTCATAACAGAATATGACACTGACTAAATTTCAGGGGAGTCTAAAAGCCCCTGTAACACATATACAAAACATACAAAGCACATAAAAAGAAAAGGGAAAAAAGGCAAATGAGACAAATAGAACTATGATCCTTACCCAGTCATCTTCCTCTAAAGAACTGATGCCCATAGTGATCTAAGAAAACTCCCACATGAATATTCATAATGAGTTGAAATAGTAAACTTACCCACTTACTAAATATGTTCATAATTTATCCATGGTATGCTTAAAATAATCTCCATTCCCTTTTAGTATGAAATTTCAATTTAAAAGTCCTAATTAGACATTGTGTAGAATGAAAATACCTAAATTTAGTTTGAACTTGTGGACCATCTGTTCACTAGACAGGCTGTCACTGAAATACTTGTACTCCAGCAGACTCAGAAGAGAGAAGGAGGATTTATATATTTATCTCCTGCTTAGAGTATGATTATAGATCATAAATTTTAAAACATTTTCTCTTCTGCCATCCCCTTAAATTTTAGTAGTTTTCAGGAATCCATGTGTAGTTTACACCTCTTCTCACTCTACTCCCCCCGACCCAAGGTCCCCCTCTGGAACATTGAACTGACATTGTCAATGATAACACATCTCCACTGGATATCCCACTGGCACCTAAATGTCAAAAGTCCAAGGACAGTTTCATCAAATTTCTCCACATCTCTCCTAAAGTGTTCACTTGCTCATGTTCTGTATTTGACTTGAGAACCTTATCACTCATCCTGTTTCCCAAGCTATCAACTTCAGTGTCATTCTTAACATTTCTCTTTGCTTTATGCTACAATAAATAGGTCATCCTTTTTGTAGATTTAATCTACAAAATTTCATCTTCTAAATACCTCTCAAATTTGTTCCCTCCTCTTTATACTTACTGTTACAATCATAATTTGGGCCTTCAATATCACTTGCTATTGTATAAATCTTTAATTGCAATCCCTACCTTCAGAATCTCCCTTTCTAATACATTTTCTATACTAATGCCAGGGATCTATCTAAAATATTATTGTACTATTCCCTTGTATGAAGTATTTCAATGGAGCCAATCTCCCTAACATGACATACAAAGGCCTCTGCAGTTTAATCATTGCTTAACCTTTCAAGCCTCATCTCCTGCAATTTTTCTATAGGCATCCCATGCCTCCCAAATATGAAATAACTCAATTCTCATACCTCTGGAACATATAAAATTGCTGCTAAAAGGGGCAACAATTTATACCTCTACTATATATAAAGGTACTACAAATAATAAATACACATTTGTAGACTTTTGGTATACAGAAATTTACAAAATGTTTAGGCAAGAATATTCAGACTCCTCTCTATATGTTTTATGGTAGGACAGTTCAGTCTCTATTTCCCATAAATATTTCACATATATCTAAGCTATTATTTCTATGGATCCTATTGATTTGTAGCTTGTGAGTTCCACGCACCTTTTGAGTTTGGGTTCCTGGCCATAGAGCAACATTTAGGTACATAAAAGGGATGGCAGGAGCAGAGATAGTGAATTCTTCTCTCACCACCACTGAAGATCGGATGATTTAGCTGTCCATAGCTACTCTTTTCTGAACACACGTTTGTTCAGAGCTCTTACATGTTGTTCTTAAAAGGGAGGCATTAGTTATGGTGTGTGTGAAAATGATTAGGATAAATAGAGACTGAGGTACAAGTTGGTTATCTTTCTAATTTAAAGTAAGAACTCTGCTCACTGTGCATGCACTTCACATGACTTGATGAGATCAGGTAGAAGCTGGAAATACAAAGTAGCTGTCTACCAAACCCATCTTGATTAATTTTCATACAATTATCAATAATTATATTTTATTTAAAAAGGAAATTTGGGGCTTCCCTGGTGGTGCAGTGGTTGAGAGTCCGCCTGCCGATGCAGGGGACACAGGTTCATGCCCCAGTCCGGGAAGATCCCACGTGCCGCGGAGCGGCTGGGCCCGTGAGCCATGGTCGCTGAGCCTGTGCGTCCGGAGCCTGTGCTCTGCAACGGGAGAGGCCACAACAGTGAGAGGCCCACGTACCGCAAAAAAAAAAAAAAAAAAAAAAAGGAAATTTGGGACAAGTGCTGAATGCACTACATTCTAGAACAATGGATATAAGCCAAGACTGCTTAATATGTACACACCATTGTTTTGTGCACTATGAAAGATAAAAAACAAGTGTAAAATGACATCCCTACCTTCAAGGAAATAACAGTCTCATTAGACAATTAAAATATATTAATAAGAGACAGAGCTACAGAAGACTGAATATAAGAAAAAAATGTAAATTGAGTGGTATAGATGGAGGGGTTACAATAATTCAATTAAGAGGCTGGATTATTTAAAGAAGGCTTTATGGGAGAGCTAGAACTTGAGTTAATAGGAAACTATTGTCTGTGTGTAATTGAAAGCAATAAGAAAACAGTTACTGAGGTTATGCAGAATCATTATTATATGGCACCCATTTCTGTACTAGGGAACAACCTAAGCACATAATGATGAATAAAATGGGTATTACTATTATTTGACCCTTAGCCTTGCCTTACAGATCAAATAGCACTGGGATTTCTGCCATGAACATGTATGTCAGCCTACAAAGATCTCACTTTTCTCTGCACCTCAGTTCCTAAATCTGGCCTCATGATTCTGCTCTTATGCTAAACCTGGCCTGACCACAAGAGTCATCTCTGGTTTTCCCAGAAGGAAATCAATAAACCACTCAGGGAGCCTCACAGTGTCCTTAGGCCACACTGTGAATACTTCACTCACTGATTTCCTGTCTCCTTATATCACACATTAGCTAATGTCTAGACCTCATAAATGGAGGTGACAGGACATTTTTGAACTGGTATCCAAGTTAATCTTTCAAGAAGCGTACCATAAACACATCTATACCTGGCCAAAGGAAAGACACCAAAACTAATTACCTGAGGCATGATCTGAGTTAACAAGATAGTGAGAAGAGCCCCTCAGACATTTTTATTGCCCTTATTATATTAAATTGATGAGACACCAAAAGGAAAGGCGACAAAAGGAAAAATAAGTGGGACTACATCAAAGTAAAAAGCTTCTGCACAACATAAGAAACCATCAACACAATGAAAAGTCAACCTACCGAATGAGAGAAAATATTCACAAATCACATATCTGGTAAGGTATTAACATCCAAAATATATAAAGGACTCATCTAACTCAACAGCAAAAAAAAAAAAAACCTCAAACAATCTAATTAAAAAATGGGCAAAGGACCTGAATAGACATTTTTTCAAAGAACACATACAGATAGCCAACAGGAACATGACAAGGTGATGAACATCACTAACTATCAAGGAACTGCAAACCAAAACCACAATGTCATATTACCTCACACTTGTCAGAATGGTTGTCATAAAAAAGACAACAAATAACAGATGTTGGTGAGGATATGGAGAAAAGGGAACCCTTGTGCACTGTTAGTGAGAAAGTAAATTGGGGCAGCCACTATGGAAAACAGTATGGAAGTTCCTCAAAATATTAAAAACAGGATACCATATAATATAGCAATTCCACTTCTGGGTATTTATCTGAAGAAAACAAAAACACTAAATTGAAAAGATATATGCAAACCCATGTTTATTGCAAAATTACTTGCAACAGCCAGGATATGGAAACAACCTAAATGTCTATCAGTGGATGAATGGATAAAAAAGATGTGAGGGGTGTGTGTGTGTGTGTGTGTGTGTGTGTGTGTGTGTGTGTGTGTATACACACATACAAACACACAATGGAATATTATTCAGCTATATAAAAAAGGAAATTTTACCATTTGTGACAACATGGATGGACCTTGAGAGTACTGTGCTAAGTTAAATAAGACAGAGAAAGACAAATACAGCATGATCTCACTTATATGTGGAATTTAAAAGAAAAATTTAAAAGCAAGCTCATAGGTACAGAAACAGATTGGTGGTTGCCAGAGGTAGGTGGTGGATGGAGTGGGTGAAATGGGTAAAGTGGGTCAAAAGGTACAAACTTCTAGTTATAATATAAATAAGTCATGGAGATGTAAGGTAGAGCATAGTGACATCTTCATAATACCATGTTGCATACTTGAAAGTTGCTAAGAGAGAAGATCTTACAAGTTCTTGTTGTTAGAAAAAAAATTTTGGTAACTATGGTGATGGATGTTAACTAAACTTTTTGTGATCATTTTTCAATATATACAAATATCAAATCATTACATTGTGTACTTGAAACTAACATAATGTTATATGTCAATTATACCTCAATTTAAAAAAAATAGGGAAAAAAGAGAACAAATTTGATGAGTTCTAGCAGCAGCAGCACTTATGTTAATAGTTTCACTTGATTCTTATCAGATACTATCAAATGGCTCCATCAATAAAGCATCAGATAAATCTTTTAGATTTAATGATTTATATAAAACTGTACTCAAAATTAGTGATGCCTTGTCTCTGTCTTGACTTAATTACCATTCATAGATATCTTCTGGTACCAAATGGAGACAAGTGTTTTCCATCAATAAGGTACACTGTATGTTTTAAATGCTCTGAGTTACATTTTTAAATTTTTTGTGTGTTTTAAAATATGTTTTTAATCTCTCCATCAGCTCTATACTATAGGTATCTCGGCAACTGTTTTTCTGGAATGATTCACTAGTCAGATTTCTCCTGAGGCTCAATCATGAATTTCCAAAATTTCGTCTTTCATTTGGAGAAACAAGGTAGCTGCATTCCAGGGAAAAATATTTTGAGTAATAAAAAGTTTATGAAAGAACAATGGAAAGAAATCTTCTATACAAAAGGAATCTTTTATAGAAAAGAGCACTGAAGTTTTAATTATGACGTCTGTACAGCAGAATCTTCTTTTGCATTTTTTTTAATGAATACTTGAGCTCAACATTTTCAAATCGTATAGAGAAGAACTTTTCATCCTTTTATGTATTCTGCTGTGGTGACAGCTTTCAAGTAATTGACAATCATCTGAATTCTGAATTCAAAGCCTGGGAAAAGGTCAGTTAGCACAGCTTCCTGGTGTCTTCAATAAGATCTATGTGTATGATTTTTCTGGTAGTGATAGGGAAGAAAAACTAGTGTGACAGTATATTCTTAAAATGGGAAGCCTCTAACAGCTGTTCAGTTGAAAGGCCAAAAAAACAACTTACATTTGCAAAATGAAAGTAATAATTATAACCAAAACATCATATATGATAGATTATGAAAAGCATGAATTACAATTAAATACTGTTGTAGTACATGCTAATTTACTGAAGCTACCCAGAAATTGCTTTGGGGTTTCATAGGGTATGCTCACCAGTCTCCCTCAAAAAAACCCACCCAGTCCCTAGTTGAAAATGAGTGCAAGGCATACAACACATGAATGTCTTGCTGCTCACACTGAAGCTCAGAACGTAGCAGAGTCTGAATAATCAACTATTATAATAGGTTACATGTTTTAGGAAAATGGATTTCTAGCATGGGTTTAGTCAAAGTTTCAGTCAAATTCCTGTATTTATGGCACATAGAGATCAATTAAAAGAAAATGTCATGCTTTAATCACAAACTTTCTAAATTAAATTTTCCCAAAGGATTTTTGTGAACATGTACTTTACCTGAAGCCATGCTCACCCAACAGAGTCAAGCAGTGTCCAGGGGAGGTTGGTGTACCTGACCCTTCTCTTCTTTCTGTCCAGATTTCCAAAATGTCCAAATAACTAGTGAGTCCAGTGCGTTACACATATAAATTTGTTTAGTTCATATATAGCTGCATCCCCTAGTACAAATACTATGTGTTTAACACATAGTATATACCTAATAAAAAGATGTTCCGACTATCTGAGATGATCTCTAACCTTTCTGACTTTGACTTAACAGCCTTACTTCCTAATCAAACTGTGAACTGCTTGAGGTCAGGGATCAGCCCTATTCATCTTTGAATATCCAGTGCTTCACATAGCACCTGACACATAAAAAGTGATTGAGGAAAGGATGAATAGAAGGATGGATACTTTCTCTTTGATTCTGACTTCCATATATTTAAAACTCAATTTAGTAACCTGATTCCAAAATTCTAATTATTCCTTTAGTTCAATGGCTTTGTTTGAGGTTGTTAATCCTTGTTTCTTTCAAAGATCTAATTAGTTTAGTGCAATGACTCTAAGATGGGCCGAAATCATTTTCCTTAAAATTGGTAAACAGAAAAGAGAACAAAATAAGTATAAAATAGAGAAAAAATGGTCCTAAGTATAGCATTGTGGATATTCCAAATTAAAATAAATTTGAGGATCAACTAAGCTAGACACGATTATTAATGTGTTAGCTATTTTAAACAGGCAGTGGGGCATTTAAAGAAGAACTGGTAAAGAAAAACTGTAAGCATTTCCACTAAGATCAGGAACAAGACAAGGTTGCCCACTCTCACCACTCTTATTGTCTTGTGATGTATAAATGAACTTATCCATTCTGTACAGCTTCAAATTTAACTTGGTCATATGCAGTGTGATATCAGTGAGAAAACAGAAATCTCACTGCAATTTGTTTTTTCTTCCATTACTTAATATTTGACAATCATTCATTTTGTAGAACTCTGTCATGACTCAACCAATGACAATTGGTAATAAAATACGAGATGATTAAATTCATCTTTTCTATTTCTTGTAACAGTTCCCTTAATAAATGAATTTTAACAACTGTATCCATGTATTTCATAGAGCCTGCTTCAGAAAACTGAACAGAAATATTGCAATATGTACCACATAGTTCAGCAAAGCAACAAAGGAAATACCAGTCTTTTGTTTTATGATTCTAATATAACTGGATTTTTGAACTAACAGCTGCAGCATAGTTTGTTGTGTTAGTAACTATATTTTTCATAGCTATCTGAAAGTTTTCTGTGAATAATCAAAGCTATACGTATAGCTGATTCACTTTGTTGCACAGCAGAAACTAACACAACATTGTAAGGCAATTATACTCCAATAAGTATATTTAAAAAAACAATATATGCCACAATTTTTATTTTTAAGCTGAAAATTGACAATATTTCTTCCTAAGTTTGGAAGTCCTTTGACGCAAGACATATGTAAAATATTATTTGTATGGTATTACTTATATTACATAACATATACAGTTAAAGAAAAGTACTTGTACTTTTCAAATTTTGAATCAGTTGATCTATAAGATTGTTAGAAGGGACTTGTAGTCTATGGGCATTGGTTTGGTAAATATTTTAAAAATTCTATCCTTGATATATTTCCAACAAAATTTATATAACCAAAATAATTGTTTTACCATTTCTTCATCCAAATATGGTTTTTGTTTTTGAGGAAAAAATCAAGTTCTTTTAAAGCTGGCCAAAGTTACAAGCTCAGGTTCTATTAAAAATCATTTTTATAGTTTTGTTGGACATTTAATTCTTATTTCAGGTGACAAAATTTATTGATTCTTCTTGAATTTTTAGAAGAAACTTCTAACCAAATGCACAGTTTTTGCTGAAAATGTCACTCAATATTATACACTTTGTTATTTTTTACACTATAAATAGCTTTTCTGATTTTCTCACAGCAAATAGCAATCAACATATTTTATGAAATTCTCAACATACTTTTTTCCAGTCTCTTTTTCTCTTTAATATTTTGGTTGTACTATTAGCTTCTGCATCTCCACTCAATTCTGCATCAGGAGTATGTCTTTATTTTAACTTTCAAACTTATCCATGCATTTTTTTAAACTAGAGGATGATTCCATTCTATTACATTTAAAATAATAAGTATTTCAGTTTAATAACCAATTATGATTTATATAGATAGGAATCATTATAAATCATACTGTCTGCATAAAATATGCAAATAAATACATTAGAATCTTATAATAGTACCTAGAATAAATCAGTGGAACTGAATCATTCTCTTGATACTGACTAGATAGATGATGTGATTATGTGTAATATTAGAAATGACACAAACACATGACATGCATACTACCATATGAGAATTATCTCTAATACAAAGCAATGAATGGTAAAAATGTAACATAGTCTTACCAAAACAGTAGTCTTTAATAAAAAAGATAGCTTACACTGCTTCAGTTTTCCTGCTGTACAGCTGAAACTAACACAACATTGTTAATCAACTATACTCCAATATAAAATAAAAATTTAAAAAGAAATAAAGAAAAAAAGATACTAAATAGATTAAATTTAATTAAATTAAAAAATTCAGTTCTTCAGTTGCACTAAATCCATTTCAAGTGTTTAATATCCACACATGACTGGTAGTTACCATACTGGATAAGATAGGTATTAGGTTTAGGACAGCATATTAATATTGCATAATGTGGTTCTTCCTCCGTGTACAAGATTTTTCCTGTCAAAGGAAAAGTAAAGAAATTTATTTAAATATCTCGTCAATCTAAGGGGAAAAGTTTATCAATCTGGCCACTGAAGATTGGAACTGCATCTAGTTACTCATACCTACTACCACTCTTTTGCATTGCTTATGTATCAAGCAAACATGGACAACAATTAATCTGTGAATTTAATGTGAATAAAAACATTGGCATGATAGGATAACTACAAATTTATATGGAAGAGAAAAGTCCATCCAAATAGTCAACATTTGGTAAAGACATAGACTGGCTGAATGGATACAGAAACAAGACACATATATATGCTGTCTACAAGAGACCCACTTCAGACCTACGGACACATACAGACTGAAAGTGAGGGGATGGAAAAAGATATTCCATGAAAATGGAAATCAAAAGAAAGCTGGCATAGCAATTCTCATATCAGACAAAATAGACTTTAAAATAAAGACTATTACAAGAGACAAAGAAGGACACTACATAATAATCAAGGGATCAATCCAAGAAGAAGATATAACAATTGTAAATATTTATGCACCCAACATAGGAACACCTCAATACATAAGGCAAATGCTAACAACCATAAAAGGGGAAATCAACAGTAACACATTCATAGTAGGGGACTTTAACACCCCATTTTCACCGATGGACAGATCATCCAAAATGAAAATAAATAAGGAAACACAAGCTTTAAATGATACATTAAATAAGATGGACTTAATTGATATTTATAGGACATTCCATCCAAAAACAACAGAATACACATTTTTCTCATGTGCTCATGGAACGTTCTACAGGATAGATCATATCTTGGGTCACAAATCAAGCCTTGGTAAATTTAAGAAAATTGAAATTGTATCAAGTATCTTTTCCAACCACATCGCTATGAGACTAGACATCAATTACAGGAAAAGATCTGTAAAAAATACAAACACCTGGAGGCTAAAAATACACTACTTAAAAACCAAGAGATCACTGAAGATATCAAAAAATACCTAGAAACAAATGACAAAGAAAACACAACAAACCAAAACCTATGGGACGCAGCAAAAGCAGTTCTAAGATGGAAGTTTATAGCAATACAATCCTACCATAAGAAACAAGAAACATCTCAAAGAAACAACCTAACTTTACACCTAAAGCAGTTAGAGAAAGAAGGACAAAAAAATCTCAAAGTTACCAGAAGGAATGAAATCATAAAGATCAGATTAGAAATAAATGAAAAATAAATGAAGGAAATGATAATAAAGATCAATAAAACTAAAAGCTGGTTCTTTGAGAAGATAAACAAAATTGATAAACCATTATCCAGATCATCAAGAAAAAAGAGAGAAGACTCAAATCAACAGAATTAGAATTGAAAAAGGAGAAGTAGCAATTGACACTGCAGAAATATAAAGGATCATGAGAGATTACTACAATCAACTCTATGCCAATAAAATGGACAATGAGGAAGAAATGGACAAATTCTTAGAAATGCACAGACTGCCGACAATGAACCAGGAAGAAATAGAGAATATGAACAGACCAATCACAAGCACTGAAATTGAAACTGTGATTAAAAATCTTCCAGCAAACAAAAGCCCAGGACCAGATGGCTTCACAGGTGAATGCTATCAAACATTTAGAGAAGAGCTAACACCTAACCTTCTCATACTCTTCCAAAATATATCAGAGGGAGAAACACTCGTGAACTCATTCTATGAGGCCACCATTACCCTGCTACCAAAACCAGACAAAGATGTCACATAGAAAGAAAACTACAGGCCAATATCACTGATGAATATAGATGCAAAAATACTCACAAAATACAAGCAAACAGAATCCAACAGCACATTAAAAGGATCATACACCATGATCAAGTGGGGTTTATCCCAGGAATGCAAGGATTCTTCAATATATGCCAATCAATCAATGTGATAAATCATATTAACAAATTGAAGGAGAAAAATCATATGATCATCTCAATAGATGCAGAGAAGCTTTTGACAAAATTCCACAACCATTTATGGTTAAAAAAAAAAAAAGACCTTCAGAAAGTAGGCATAGGGGGAACTTACCTCAACATAATAAAGGCCATATATGACAAATCCACAGCCAACATCATTCTCAATGGTGAAAATCTAAAACCATTTCCCCTAAGATCAAGAATAAGACAATGTTGTCCACTCTCACTATTATTCAACTTAGTTTTGGAAGTTTTAGCTACAGCAATCAGAGAAGAAAAAGAAATAATGGGAATCCAAATCAGAAAAGAAGTAGTAAAGCTGTCACAGTTTGCAGATGACATGATAGCATACATAGAGAATCCTAAAGATGCTATCAGAAAACTACTAGAGTTAAACAATGAATTTGATAAAGTTTCAGGATACAAAATTAGTGCACAGAAATCTCTTGCACTCCTATACACGAATGATGAAGACTCTGACAGAGAAATTAAGGAAACACTCCCATTTACCACTGCAACAAAAAGAATAAAATACCTAGGAACAATCCTAACTAAGGAGGCAAAAGACCTGTATGCAGAACACTATAAGACACTGATGAAAGAAATTAAAGATGATATAAACAGATGGAGAGATATACCATGTTCTTGGATTGGAAGAATCAACATTGAAAAAATGACTCTACTACCCAAAGCAATCTACAGATTCAATGCAATCCCTATCAAACTACCAATGGCATTTTTCACAGAACTAGAACAAAATATTTCACAATTTGTATGGAAACTCAAAAGACCCCGAATAGCCAAAGCAATTGTGAGAAAGAAAAATGGAGCTGGAGGAATCAGGCTACCTAACTTCAGACTATACTACAAAGCTACAGTAATCAAGACAGTATGGTACTGTCACGAAAACAGAAATATAGATCAATGGAACAGGATAGAAAGCCCAGAGATAAACCCACACACATATGGTCACCTTATTTTTCATAAAGGAGGCAAGAATATACAATGGAGAAAAGACAACCTCTTCAATAAGTGGTGCTGGGAAAACTAGACAGCTACATGGAAAATGAAATTAGAACACTTTCTCACACCATACACAAAAGTAAACTCATAATGGATTAAAGACCTAAACGTAAGGCCACACACTATACAACTCTTAGAGGAAAACATAGGCAGAACACTCTATGACGTACATCACAGCAAGATCCTTTTTGACCCACCTCTAGAAAAATGGAAATAAAAACAAAAATAAACAAATGGGAGCTAATGAAACTTCAAAGCTTTTGCACAGCAAAGGAAACCATAAACAAGACAAAAAGACAACTCTCAGAATGGGAGAAAATATTTGCAAATGAAGCAACTGACAATGGATTAATCTCCAAAATTTACAAGCAGCTCATGCAGCTCAATTTCAAAAAAACAAACAACTCAATCCAAAAACGGGCAGAAGAGCGAAATAAACATTTCTCCAAAGAAGATATACAGATTGCTGACATACATATGAAAGGATGCTCAACATCACTAATCATTAGAGAAATGCAAATCAAAACTACAATATGGTATCACCTCACACCAGTCAGAAGGCCATCATCAAAAATTCTACAAACAATAAATACTGAAGAGGATGTGGAGAAAAGGGAACCCTCTTGCACTGCTGGTGGGAATGTGAATTGGAACAGCCACTATGGAGAACAGTATGGAGGTTCCTTAGAAAACTAAATATAGAACTACCTTACGACCCAGCAATTCCACTACTGGGCATACACCCTGAGAAACCCATAATTGAAAAAGAGTCATGTACCACAATGTCCATTGCAGCTCTGTTTACAATAGCCAGGACATGGAAGCAACCTAAGTGTCCATCGACAGATGAATGGATAAAGAAGATGTGGCACATATATACAATGGAATATTACTCAGCCATAAAAAGAAACAAAATTGAGTTATTTGTACTGAGGTGGCTGGACCTAGAGACTGTCATACTGATTGAAGAAAGTCAGAAAGAGAAAAACAAATACCATATGCTAACACATATATATGGAATTTAAAAAAAATGTTTCTGAAGAACCTAGGGGCAGGACAGGAATAGAGATGCAGTGGTAGAGAATGGACTTGAGACATGGGGAAGGGGACGTGTACCTGGGATGAAGTGAGAGCATGGCATGGACTTATATATACTACCAAATATTTAATATATAGCTAGTGGGAAGCAGTCGCATAGCACAGGGAGATCAGCTCAGTGCTTTGTGACCACCTAGAGGGGTGGGATAGGTAGGGTGGGAGGGAGACGTGAGAGGGAGGTGATATGGGGATGTATGTATACATATAGCTGATTCAATCTGTTATGAAGCAGAACCTAACACACCATTGTAAAGCAATTACACTCCAATAAAGATGTTAAATAAAATACAAGAAAAAACCCAAAGCCTAGGTCTCAGGTGTCGGAGGACATGAGAGAGAAAGTGGGACTTTTGAGCACAGTGCCTTGGGAAATCTGCTGGGTTGCTGATCCAGGAGACTACAGGGATAGCATATTTGTCCAGATGTCACCAAGCATCAAGCAAAGGGGCCTTTCTGCCCCATAGACCCAAAGGGCCAAGTAGTGATCAGACCTGGAAACAAATCAGAGGGCGCTGCCTGCAGGAAGCCAGGAACCAAGATGAAGTTTTAAGTGAAGTTTTAGGTGCCTCAAATTTGAGTTGAGACAAGATCCTCACACCTCCCTCAGTGGGCTCTCTTGTTCCCCTGAGACTTCATCCACAGAAACAACTCTTTTCCCTGGATTATACATAATCCAGAGGATATTTTGTGAAAGTTCCTTTTAAAGTGACATTGCTGGAACAGGGAAAACAATAATGTGAGAAAGTGTAAGGTTGAGGGTCCTCGTCTTCAGAGGCATCTCCTGCTTTCCACCCTTGGGCAGGAGACACAGACAACTAAGTAGCTTTCCCAGCAGCTCTGGCCTGGTGGCATCAGAACCCACTCCTCCCAGTGCTCTGTGGATGTGTGGGAAGGTGGGAGATAAAGTCTCTACGAAGGGGCATCGGGTGAACATTAGGTGTACTAAGGGAAGAGAAAGCCGAGAGTGTTTACAGAACCTTCCTGTGCCCCTAACTCTCTAATCTAGTGCCAACACCGTGGCTGTGAGAAGCAGCATTCACTCAGCATAGAAAATGTCAGGAGTCTACTGTGATGCGGGGAAAGGCATCTCTCCCAGCCGACTTGGGAGGAGAAAAGGTGTGGGGGGCTGGGATGCAGTCTGTGGGGACATTGTATTCCATCCTTTTTTTATCAAAACATCTTACCTTTGCTTCTTAAGGGACAATAAAAATGCAGCCAAGGGCTTGAAGAAAAAAAAACACTATAGAGCTACATGGTATATAAACGAATGTAGTATTGGCACAGGAATAGACTATTCAACATACGGAATCAGTACAATTACTATCCACTTAGAAAAAAATAATAGGGCTTCCTTTGTTTCAACCCATATGCAAAAAAAACCTCCAGATGGATTAAAGGGTTAAACATATAATTACAAGACTGTAAATTTTTAGACATTATCTTAGAGGAAGGAAAAGAACAACGTTCAGAATCCATAAGTAAATACTAACAGATCTTTCTGCCCCCAAATTAAAATAATTTATATAATGAAAGTGACTCTTATAAAATAGAGAAAACATGATATAATTGGAGAATCTGCTGAATAAATAATAGGCAAAG
This sequence comes from Orcinus orca, assembly GCF_937001465.1. Taxonomy (NCBI): domain Eukaryota; kingdom Metazoa; phylum Chordata; class Mammalia; order Artiodactyla; family Delphinidae; genus Orcinus; species Orcinus orca. The sequence continues at coordinate 98,986,479 of NC_064580.1, read as the reverse complement.
GATCAGCATCCAAATTATATCGCTACTACAAGTCAATAAAGAAAAATAGAAAATTTGGCAAAGGAAATGAACAGAAAATTTACGGAAATATCACAAATGGTCAAGAGACATAAAATGTTAAACCTCACAAAAAGAGAAATACATATTAAAATAAAAATAACTTTTCACCCTATGACTGCCAACATTTAAAAATATGTATAATATCTAATTTGGCTAGGATATTGTTTTTTCATACAAAATTGATGACAATATACATTTGGTATAGGCTTTTGATTTGGAATGGCAATACCTGTAAAATTTTTAAATTGCATACATTCTGACACAGTAATTCTTCTACTAAGAATCTATTCTAAATATATATATATATATATGTTTATATTTATATATAGTGAACCCCCCTGTGAGAGGGCATTCAGATTATTTTCAGTTGTTCACTATTTAACATAATACCTGTATATGTATATATAGGTACTCGAACATATAACAAGTAGATGAAATCTAACAAGGATATTGATTCAGGAATTGTTTTAAATAGTGAATTTATATGTATATATATGCATATATGTGTATATATGTATAACCATGAATATATATTTAAATATTGAATATATAAATATATAACAGTAAAATATACCTACTTAGATAGTGAATGTATACATTCACTATTTAAAAGAATACTTGAATCAATATCCTAGCTAATTTTGTGTACCTACTACAGATGTATGTATATAATATACATATATACACATTATGTTAAATAGCAAATGACTGAAAGAATCTGAATGGTCACCCATAGAGGATTGCTTAAATAAATGAGTATATGTCTATATATGAAATTTATGAAGTACTGTGTAAGATTTAGAAGAATAAAGTAACACTATAAATTATTGACATTCAAATATCTGCAAGATATATTGTTAAATAGAAAGCAAATTACAGAGTATTTCATATAGTATAATTAAACTTTGTAAAGTACATATTTGTATATCTTCTATATGTACAAAAAAGCATAGAAAAAGAACTGGAAAATACCTACCAAATTGTTATTAGTGGTTACCTTTGGGGATATTGATGGGAGTTAAGTGGCAAGAAAGGAAGGTTTTTCACAGTTTACTCTGTATTGCTTGAACAAAGAGAAAGGATTCATGTTCTGCCACTGTAATAAAAGATAACTGCTAGAAGCATTCCCATTCATATTAGGAGGAACACAGTAAATAGTCACTGGAGACGATGATGCATGCACTGTAGAAATCTTAGTCATCATTATTATAGTTTTAAAGTAATAGTAATAATGGCTAACACTTTTATCATAAATCAATATTTTCAGTCTCACATGGTGAGCAGGGAAGATAATATTGTGCAGAGTTCACATCTGAGAGTTCTCACAGAAAGTCAACATTCAGTGGATGATCTAGGAAAAAACTCATCTACTGACTTCAAAGCCAGGTTCTTTCAACTAAGCCTTTATGTTTCTTTCAAAACCTATTTAGAAAATAAACAAATGACTTTAATATAAAATTTAGTGCAATAAGTGAAATTAGATTTTTCCTTGAAATAATACTTCATTAACATTAAATCCCTGTATCGTTCATAACAAACACATTTTACTTCAGAATAATTTATGATATTTATCAGGTAACCAGCTGGATCTATCATGCTCCCTTTAAATTGCTATGTAGTTTTTCAATAATTGTTGATATCCAGGTTTTGCATAATTAACAGTGAATGTCAAATGGTGCATTTGTTGAATGGTTCTTTATATGTTTTGTGATAGGCAACTTAACCAAAGACGAAAGTAAACATTTTTATTTTCTCAATATTGATAGTTTCTGGACAAAATGAAACTTAATGGTAATTTTTAAAACATAATTAGTAACAAAAACAATTTATTGTTGAACACCAGTAAAAAAATAGACTTTTGTTTCATGTACACTGCAGACTTGCACCTTAGCACAGCTCTTAGCAATGGCTATCACTACCTCCATACCTACCGAGCTTATCTCTAATGGCTAGGTTTGCTTCCAGTCAGACCAATTCTACACATATACCACAAACACACACACACACACATCACCCGTTTTTTTCCATTTCCATGTCTTATTTCACACTCTTCCCTACCTGAAGTGCCTTTCTTCCTTCTTTCATCAATTTCTATATATTATTTCCTCCATTACCTTCTTCCTCTAAGGAATTTCTCTTAATCTACCAATAGTAATCATAATTTGTGGCCCTTTGTGTACATTCAGGATTTATAATAAAATCAATTATACTCAAAGAATAGCAAACATAGAGGGAGGTCTTAGAGAAAACTTAGTCCAATGGCTTTAAAATTTTTATTACCCATTGTATTAGAGTTCTCCAGAGAAACAGAACACAATATGTATGTATATGTGTGTGTATATATATATATATATATATATATATATATATATATACATAAATTTATTATAAGGAATTGGCTCACATGATTATGGAGACTAATGGACTAATGAGTCCAAATCTGCAGTGTAAGCCAGCAGGCTGGAGACCCAGGAGGGCCAATGGAGCAGATGAAATCTGAAGGCAATCTGCTGGGGAATTCCCTCTTGCTGGGGAGGCTGGTCTTTTTGTTCCATTCAGGCCTTCAACTGATTAGATGAGGATTATCCACATTATAGAGGGCAATCTGCTTACTCACAGGTCACTGATTATAATGTTAATTTCAACTCCAAACACCTTTCAATTTGACATATAAAATTAACTATCACAGCCATAAAAGCTTCTTCAAATAAAATTTTTAATCAATAACATTGTTGTTGTCATTACCATCGCTATAGGAATTGCTATTTAAGTGCTTATTGAGTTCTTGCCACTATTATAATTGCTTTCGTTTTTTAATCCTCACAATGACACTGTGGTACAAGTACTGTTATTATCATTTTTTTTTTTTTTACAGATGAAGAAACTGAAGTATAGAGAGGTTATATAACTTGCCCAGGATTACACAGCTAACAAGTGACAGAGCTAGAATTTGAACGTAGACAATCTGAATTCAAGTTTCTCTATGCTATATGGCCTCTCACAGAGGTATGGCCAAAACCTACTGCTGATTGAGTCTAACCTCCTTGTTGAACAGACAATTATACATACACTACTGAATTCTTCTCTGTGTTTCTCTAATCAAACTTTACTCTGGACAAGTAGCTAACAATTTATTTTCTCTATACTCAAACTCTAGGCTTGAGGAAGAGAGAATCAGGAGAAAAGACATAAGTTGCAACCACTTCTAGATAATTGGTTTTAAAAAATGGTGCATTGCTTCTCTATGGAATAAAAATTGGAAATTTACAGTTATGTCATATGGTAATACTTTAAAAATATTCTTTAATTTTCATATTCATTTTATGTAGCCTTGCCACCATAATTAGGCAGCGGCTCTTGGAGAAGGAAGATTATACCTTTGTTTTTTATCGGACTCTCTTATAAAGCTTATCCAGAATTATGGATTTTTCAGAAATGAAAACAAAATAAATGTAAGCATAAGTCAGGACTTTGGAAAAAAAGTATCTTCTTTTTCAGTAAATGTCAACTTCTAAGCCATTTCCAGAACTCTGTGGAGGGAGAGTATACTATAGTAGCTAAATATATCATCTATGAAGCCAGACAGATCTGACCTTGAATTCTGCTTTCACTACGTACTAAACAGTTCACCATTTCTTTGACTCAGCCTCCTCATATGTTAAGAGACATTGTTAGTACCCACGTCACAGAGCTGTAGTGAGAATTAAACATGGGAATTCACAAACATTTTCAACACAGTGCCTGGCACAATGTGTTCAAAAATATAATCAAATTAGGTAATATTATTTATCTAGGCGATTGCACATGAATCCTCACCAAGTCTTTGAGATAAGTGTTACTATCATCATCATTTTACAAAAGAGAAAACTGAGACAGATAGGCAAAGTGATTTGCCTAAGGTCACGCAACTAGTTAAGGTACAGAACAGGGATTCAAATCCACGGTGTCTGTCTCCAGAAACCATGTACTTAGCAATGAAACTATACTGCTCCTGAGGATTCAGATGAGTTTGTGTTTCTATAATTCCTCTCACAGGAAATGAGAATTATCCTCTCTGGAAATGGAAATTGTCACTTTTTAAAGGGACTCCAGACTTCAACAAATGGATGGAGGTTGTATTTAGGGGAAACAGAGGTCTTCACTGAATCTTAAAAGTCACTGATGGCTATCTTCTCCCTTTTTCAGAAGGCCCTCCTGTTTTGCTGGCCAAAGTTAGTGAACTTGCCTTAGCTACTTTCCCTTCCCCAGCAAGAAATTTATACATAGCAGATGCAGAACTGTCACCATGGAAAGGAACCTCCCCTAGTCCTGACATGATGCATTAAAATATTCTTTAAATGATTTCAGAGACATCTGCCCACTGAAGCAATCATTGTGTTACAGAAGTTACTTCACCTGACGGGTGCTACAGCTTTCAAATGGGAAGACAAAATTTTTCAATTCTTCAGTAATGACTACATTTTTGCTTCAAAATTAACTTGACTTCTATATGGGATACAATTTTGGCATGGATATACTCATTGTAAAATTTAGCAATTAACCAAAACAATACTAAAATATCATCAGTGATTCAGCAGTGCACAGGCAATTCAAAAAACATTGCTTTGTAAAGCAAAATGTCTTCAGCCTTCATCAGCATGACTGTACTTAAGAAATATTGGTATACATGCAGCTGTGGTTCAGAGATGCTACTGGAGATGCAGTACTCTATTTCTGGAGTGATCTCGCTTTGTTAATAGATGGGACAGACCATAGACTTCTATTGAGTGCCTGAGTGTAAAAGTCCATTCCGCAGTACAGGCATTATCAAACCCTGACCTATAGAGCTCTAGTCACCTTGGGAGCCTTTAGTGATATCTTATGTAACAAGATTGACTGTGCACGGCTGGCTTGCCTTCCCACCTCTGCTTCAATCAGAGTAGCTCTTCATTTATCCTTTAATGTATTGAGATTCCTCATAAGATTTCCTTTAAAATAAAAACTAATATTTTGATAAGACAAAATTTGGAAATGATCCTTGGGAACAGAAAAAGAAGTATATGTTTACTGTTTTCAGTTAGATTTACTATCTTTGGGGGATATAAGATACACAGAGTACAACGCAATATAGTATAAGTATCTAGGGAGGAATGAATAGTTTTGAGCCCATGCAGAGTTGTACAATCAGACAAGGAAGCCCAGTTAGTCTCAGGCATTTTACATTCATTATCACAATAAATATTTACAACAATCATGGTAATGTTATCATTGTCCCAAGTTTATGGAGCAGTAAACTGCATTTCAGAGAGTACATAAACTGCATAAAACCGGACAACTATAATCTGCAGAGAAGGGACTCAAACCATGTCTGTCTGTTCCCAAAGTCCATGATCTGTGAATGCTGTCTCGAACACATGTCATTGTCACAGGATTTTAGAAATGGATGACATCATTGTAGGCCATGTAGTCCAAAGGGGCTCACCAAAATAAGTCTAGCACACAAGGGTTCAATTCTATATCACCTTAGCCATTGTCCACTACAGAGCTTCAAAAGAATTAAATTGAAGAGGTTGCAAATAGGCAGGCCCTCAGGCCACATTTAGCTCACAGAAGTGCTTTGTTTCGTCTGCAAGGAGTTTTAAAAATTAGGACATCCTACTAAAGATACAGATTTCCAGTTTTCTCTTTCAAAGAGTCAAATATTTGAACACCCTGGCTCTACATGACTAAACTTCAATTTAACTAAGCAGCAGCAGTTCTATTTAAATCAAAGAAGTGTATATTCTCTAGCTCCCCGCAGTCCTCACCATTCCCTATTGTTTTTATTGACTGCTGTACTCATTTATGCCACCTGCCCGGTTTCTGTGGAAAACTGCATTTGTAATCCCTTATTTAAGAACTAGGAACAGGAGAGAGAATCTTCCTGCAACTGGCTACTCTGAGATCATCCATGTGAAAAAGATATTAGATGGAGTTTGAATTAAGGAGCACATTAATAATATGGGGAAAGATCACAATCTTGAATATACTACAGAAGAAGTGGTAAATTCAATAATTTAGGTGAACAATACTAAGGAGGTAGTATGGGAAGAAACACTGTATAAAGCTGATAATAAGATGAAAAAATCCATTTATACAACATATATTTATTGATTACATATCATGTTTCTCAAAGCAACAGGGAGACAGAAACATAAAACATGGTCCCTGCTTTCAAGTTGCTCAGTCTAGTGGGGCAAAAAGACAAGAAAATGAACAATGAAAACATAATGTGAAAACATAAAAGCACTACATAAACAAAATAAGAAAGTTATAGCAGCACAGAGGCAGTGTATAAAACTAGGGGTTCAGGGAAAGTTATCAATGAAAACTGAGTTATTAGATAAGGAATAGATGAGAGAGAAAGAAAGGATAATCCAAGTAAAGGAATGACATTTATGAAAACAGAAAATTTGAATCATGACTCTTCAGAGAAATATGTTTTCTTCCTATGACTGAGCAAAGGGAGCATTTGGGGGGAAATGGCTGAAGATGAGGCTAGATTAGGCATACATTCATACATACATACATGTACCTATTCATTCAACAGAAGGTTAAAGGTACCAATTTGGGCATTGGGAATATAGCAGAGAACAAGGCAGAGGAGGACACTACCTTCATGAAATTTACATTCTTAAAGATAGAGTCATATTAACAATGTAAATGATTAACTACATTAGTGCTAGGATGGAAGTTTTTTTTTTTAAGTACTATAATAGAAACTAATAAGAGAGCTGGTTTCAGATAAGATGATCTAGAAAAACCAACGGTTCATAAACTTACATATCATAATTTTTTATTTAAAGAAAAAGAGCCACAGAGAGCCACAGAAGGGTTTTATAAGGAGGTGGAGTTGTGATTTAATCAGACATGTATTTTAGAAAGATAATTGTGGCAACAGTGTGAAGGACAGACTAGATGAGAGAAACATTGGAAGTAAGTAGACTAGTTAAGAGAATTGCTGGCAGTTTAGGTAAGAGAGGTGACAGCCTCAACTATGCTATTTTTGGCAGAGATGAAGAGAAATCGATAAAGAGTTAAGCACTTGCAAAATGACCACTGTGAATGAGGGAGAGGGACTTGTAGTAGTTCCAGGTTTCTAATGCTAGTACATCAATATCAAGATACGATTCAAAGTTATGGACAAGTTGGAGTGAAGGTCAGGGAAGGTCAATTTAATTCAGAAATCTATAAGGAGAGTAGAACAAGTAAGTCAAGTCATAGATTCCATCAGTTCAGCTGGTTATAGTTTTAGTCTTATTACCTAAGCAGTACCAGTCCCTTTTTGAAGCTATGCTGTATCCCATAGGCAGGTAAAAATGGCATCTGGTATTTGAGAAACAGACCAGGTTGTGACAAACGATTTATGGAGAAGTTGAACTCTAGCTTATTAATAAGAAACCTTCAAGGATGGGAAAATTCAAGCAACTAGAGACATGGAAGGCAATGTGAATTAACAGCACAATGAGAAAGCAGTGCAGAGATGAAAATGACCAATGTATTTTGATGGGATAGCAACTGTGGCAGAATATTCATGTTGGTACAAATGGGAAAAGTGGCTTATTCCCAATATTATCCACAAGTACTAAGAAGAAGAAGATTAAGTACTCTACTTTCAGAAATTTTTCAGAATTCTCTATTTCCAAAAGCTCTGCCTACCAAAACTTATTCAGCCTGTTCTAACCCATTTTAAGTCTCTATACACATACAATAAACAGGTTAATTTTCTTGTGAAAATATAGGTAATTGAGAAATTACTAACAGAATATTACCTAACAAGATCCAAGTTCTGCCAAATGAAGTACAAACTGGCTAATATGGGAAATCCCTTAATTATAAATTAATAAACTCAGGAGAGAGTTAAGATTTTAGCGGAGATGAACATTCTAGACAAGATAGGATAAAGTCATCCTATTGAAACTGTGTAATGGAGGATTACTTTTTCTTTCTATCTGTTTAGGTTTCATGAAAAAGTACCATCTGTAAAAAGAAATTGTATATTAGAAAAACTACTTCATTTTTATTACTTTGCCATTCTACATTGAATCTTTCTTGTGTTGGTAGAGAAATGTATAGATGATCTAACTTTTGGCAATAACTCTGAAATTTGAAAATCATCACTAAAAGATCTGAATCTCTTTATACCAAGTCCAGAGGCTTCAGTTTACCAAGTAAACTTAAGAGGAAAAGACAAAATCTCATCAAGTACATAGAGGTGCTTAATGAAACCACAGGATAGCCAAAATATGTGCCAGATTGCTCAAAGCTATTGAAGCTCTCATCTGAGGTTCCCATTTCTCAAGCACTCTCTTTGGTTGCTCTCTTTTCATTTCTTATCTGACCTCCCAAATCATGGTGACATTCCTCACACCATTATGGTTTGAAGTTGAGTCTACAACTCATATTGACTAACTCTGAAAAAGAAATTAGTTTAGATGGGGCTTAATTAAGATCAGTGTTCTCAGTCTTTCTTATTCTGCATTTTAGATTCTACTTTTGTATACTTAATGTACTTCTACATTTTAGTGATCAAAGATTGGTTTGGAATTCAGACAGTGTTCTTAAGTAACAAAATGAGAGCCATTTAGCTACTCTCAGAAAAGGCTTCAGAGTCTTCTTACATACACTCACTTAGCACAAATTCACTTCTTCATTAAATGAGGATAGTGTTATAAAACACCTTATATATGGCTTCTTGAGTGCTAAAAGTGCATTTCAAAAAATCTGAAAAGACATTTTCCTAGCTAAAGATTTAATAAGAAATAAGATGTATTAACATTTAACTCAAATAAACTGGCTTTCATTGAAGCTGAACTAAGCATAGTGGTGCATCCAAAAGAAAACAAATCGCCAGCTCCAAAAGCCAAAAATAGCACAAGCAATTATTTATCACCAGAGACAGGTAAGTGTCATAGAAAAAGTAACGCTGGAGCACGGTCTTAAAGAATGAGCATACTTTCACAAGGCAATGGTGTATGGGTTGTAATACCAAGGGGATTCCAGACAGATGAAATAGCATAAGCAAATACCAAGGGATATACAAGTTTATTAAAGATTCAGAAAATAGGAATTAGTGTAGTAGAGCTAGAACATGGGTTTCATGATAAGGAAGCAGGAGCAGATTGAATGCCAGGAATCAAATGTGAGCTGGAGCCAAATTATGACAGTCTTTAATACCAAACAAAGGAACATATAATTTATATTGTAGACAATTAGGATACCCTAACAATGTTTAGTCAAAGGAATTGCATGCTGAGAGTTAAGTTTTAGAAAGATTATTCTGGCAGAAATGTGGCGAATGGATTTGGGATGAAAAACAATGGTAACGTGGAGACCAATTAGGAAGCTGGCAAGGAGAGGTTAGGAATCTGTAATGGGAAGAAGGAGTGTGAATGGAAATAAGGAGCACAAGAGTCTACAAATATAAACAAGACTCAAGAATAATTTTATATTGGGAGTAAGAGAAAGGAATCAAGCAGCTATAAGTCCTAGGTTACTAGCTTGATTTACTTAGTAGAGAGCACCATGTCTTTAATCAGAAAAATTAATGTAAATAGCAGGAAGTATGAGGCCAGGCTTACAGAGGTAATGAATTCAGTTTGGGACAATTTGTGTGACATCCAGCTGGATATATAAGTCTAGAAATATGATTAGAGAAATAACATTTAGGAGTCAAGTGTGGAAGTGTAAGACCATCTGCAGAAAAATTACAGGGAGAGAAGAGAAGAAGGTTGAAAAACTTTAGAGGACATAAATATCTAGAGAGTGATTAGAGAAAGAGGAATCAGAGGGAGATACTAAAACAAAGCTGGTAGATTGCAGGAGAACCTGGAAAGAGAAGTAGATCTATAGCTAAGAGTTCCAGGAAGGAAGGGGTAGTTGTCCCTCTTCATATTTTAGGATGAAAGAGATCTTTGCAATCCCACTCCTGGGCATATATCCAGATAAAACTCTAATTTGAAAACATACATGCACCCCAACGTTCATAGCAGCACTATTTACAATAGCCAAGGCATGGAAGCAACCTAAATGTCCATCGACAGAGGAATGGTTAAAGAGGATGTGGTACATATATATACAATGGAATATTACTCAGCCATAAAAAGAAAGAAATATTGCCATTTGCAGCAATATGGATGGACCTAGAGATTATCATACTAAGTATGTGAGACAGAGAAAGACAAATATCATATGTTTTTTTTCACTTATATGTGAAATCTTAAAAAATGATATAAATGAACATGTTTACAAAACAGAAATAGAGTCACAGACATAGAAAACAAATTTAGGGTTACCAAAGGGGATAGCAGAGTGGGGGGGAGAGATAAATTAGGAGTTTGGGTTTAATATATATACACTACTATATATAAAATAAACAACAAGGACCTACTGTATAGCACAGGGAACTATACTCAATATCTTGTAATAACCTATAATGGAAAAGAATCTGAAAAAGAATATATATATATTTATAACTGAATCATTTTGCTCTACACTTGAAACTAACACAACATTGTAAATATTAACTATGCTGAAATTTAAAAAATAATATAAAAATAGTGATTATTTATAAGTAAAAAAAAAAGATATTTGATCAGACCTCACCTTCTTGAATCCTCAACTAGCTGTCTATTGCCATAGATATTTACAAGCTACATACAAATACACAGTACCAAGAAAACTCCAGGGTATTCAAACTCTTTATTATTAGTTAACACCTTAATCAATACCACCTGCTGATCCATCTACCCACTGAGCTGGGCTAAACCTGTAAGAGTCAAAGGAAATCCTTTTGGCACTGAGCTCAGGAAGGAATTAGAGGAAAAAGAAGATGTGACACATATATACAATGGAATATTACTCAGCCATAAAAAGAAATGAAATTGAGTTATTTGTAGTGAGGTGGATGGACCTAGAGACTGTCATACAGAGTGAAGTAAGTCAGAAAGAGAAAAACAAATACTTTATGCTAACACATATATATGGGATCTAAAAAAAAATGGTTCTGAAGAACCTAGGGGTAGGACAGGAATAAAGATGCAGACGTAGAGAATTTACTTGAGGACATGGGGAGGGGGAAGGGTAAGCTGGGACGAAGTGAGAGAGTGGCATGGACATATATACACTACCAAATGTAAAATAGATAGCTAGTGGAAGCAGCCACATAGAACAGGGAGATCAGCTTGGTGCTTTATGACCACCTAGAGGGGTGGGATAGGGAGGGTGGGAGGGAGGGAGACACAAGAGGGAGGAGATATGGGGATGTATGTATATGTATAGCTGATTCACTTTGTTATACAGCAGAAACTAACACACCATTGTAAAGAAATTATACTCCAATAAAGCTGTTAAAAAATACTCTATATATTTTTTAAGTTTTTTTCATTGCATAAAACCTCATACCAGTTATATCTTAGTAGCTTGACCCTGTTCTTATGATGTGATGTTCCTTCTTACCCTTGTTAATGATTTATGCCTTAAATTATATCAAAGGAAACATCACCCATCCTTCCCCTCTCCTCTGTCATGTGACTTTAATCCTGAAATTTTTGTTTTAACTTATTTGACCATATTTGAATCCTAAAGTAATACATTATTTAACTTTGTATGTTTTTTATTTTTAAAATTGTTTTATTTAAAAATTTTTTTAAAGTTTTTAAGGAGAGTTTTAATAATTATGCATGCTTATATATACAAAGTGAGCACACACACAGATTTATTAGAAAGAGGGCCCACTTGTGTGTTAATTGGTCATGTTCAATGATCTATGAAGTCATCTCCCTTTTTTGCATTAACTTGGGAGCCAGGGAGGGTGAGATTCAGTGGGGTTATGCCACCCATGAAATCCTTACCTAGTGGTATGGGAATTTCCCCAGTCTCTTTTCCTAACTAGTAGAAACTCACCAAGCAGGTGGTATGACAACCAAGTTTCTCTTTTCCTTTTGGATCACTCATATCCTTTACTCAACAATTGCTGGAAACATTCCTATAATCTCAGATAAATGAAATCATATTATTTTGTAACTTTCTTCTATCACTCAACATTATGACTAAGAGATTCGTCCACATTGCTGCTTAGATTAGTTTGTTCATTTTCATTGCTGTATAAGAGCCCATTGTATGAAAATACAACAGTTTATCTATTCAACAATGGATAAACATTTGTATTGTTTCCAAATTGTGGCCATTAACAAATAATGTAATTAGGAACATTTTTATAAACATCTCGATACGCATACATTAGAGTTTCTCTCAGGGGCTGGCAAATTTCTTTAACAGCCCAGATAGTAAATATTTTAGGCTTTGTGGATCATATACGGTCTCAGTCACCTATTCTTTTTTTAGATTTTTAATACATCTCTTTAAATATGTAAAAAACATTCTTAGTTTGCAGGGCCATACAAAAAGAGGCTGCAGGATATACCCGTCTGTGGCCCATAGTTTACCAACCCCTGCTAAGTAAATAGCCAGGAATGAAATAGCTGTCAAACTTTTATATTTTTGCCAACATGGGAAATGTAAAATGGTATTTCATTGTCATTTTAATTTCATGAGGCTACACATTGTTTCATATGTTTATTGGCCACTTGGGTTTCCTCTTCTGTGCAATGACTATTCAAGAATTTTCCTCGGGCTTCCCTGGTGGCGCAGTGGTTGAGAATCTGCCTGCCAATGCAGGGGACACGGGTTCGAGCCCTGGTCTGGGAAGATCCCACATGCCACGGAGCAACTAAGCCCGTGCGCCACAGCTACTGAGCCTGCGCGACTGGAGCCTGTGCTCTGCAACAAGAGAAGGCCACGACAGTGAGAGGCCTGCGCACCGCGATGAAGAGTGGCCCCCGCTCGCCGCAACTAGAGAAAGCCCTCGCACAGAAACGAAGACCCAACACAGCCAAAAATAAATAAATAAATAAATTTATAAAAAAAAAAAAAAAAAAAGAATTTTCCTCATTTTTCAAGTGGATTGCTTTCTCTTATGACCTGTACATTAGTCCATCCTGAGTTATCTGCATAGCAGTTCATAGCTTGGTTGCTGAACAGAAACTCCTAAACTTATTTTAATCTAATTTACCTACCTTTCCTTTATATTATGTACTTCTTGTCCCTTATATTGTCTTCTAAAAGTTTTTATAATATTATCCTGAAGTCTTGAATACACCTGGAATCTATTTTTATATATAATGTGATATGGGAGTACAATTTCATTTCTTTCTATTGCTTTGAAGGAAGAAGTCCCTTCTTTCTCTCTTGAACTAGAATGCTGATTCTGTGGTGCACTAGCTTCTCATAAAATTAATGCTGCAATAACAAAAAGCCCTGACATGTCAGTGACTTATACAGTTCATTTCTTGCTCACATTACATATTAACAGCCTGTCAGCATTAGGTCTCATCCATTTTTTTTTTAATTCAGGATTCAAACTGAAGGAGCAATCCTTATTTGGAACATGACATTTTTTTGGCAGAAGTAAAAGAATTGTCAAACCATGCAATGAAATTTCTGTCATTATAGTTATACAGTTAGCATGGTTAAAGCTGCTGTCTGGTGTGGTGTATGACTGCTCATATTTTATTGGCTAAAACAAGTCACATGGTCAGGCCCAACATCAACTGGATGGGTGGTGGGGAGCATACACTCCTCTCACATAAAGGCACTCCAAGTTGTGTGGCAATGAGTGAACACATAAAATCCTCTTGTAGAGAGGAGAGTAATTTGGGGGAATAATAATAGTTTATCACTACGTATGTGTGAACCTTCTTCTGGGCTATCTGTACTATTCCTCTGGTCAGGTTATCTATCCCTGTGCAAATACCACACAATCTTAAATAGTATAGTTTCATAATAATGACTGATATGTGGTAAGGCAAATCACTGCACCTTGTTCTTTTCCTTTATAGTGTTTTGACTCTCTTTGGACCTTGCTCTTCCATACATATTTAAAATTCACTAATAATATTTAAATATTCTAAAAGATTTTATGCTACTAAACATAGTACCTTTATTATATATTTCATTGGTTTCTGGTGAATATAAATGTACTTGATGGATTTTTATGTCCAAAAAACTTGCCAACCTGCCTAATTAATTCATTAAGTCTGTAAATGAATTAATTCTATAGATTCTTTCAGTTTGTAAAGAATTAATAAACAGACACTTCAGTTAAATAGAGTTGGGATTTCTCAGAGCGGTAGTCACCACATTCCCTAATATTTAGCCCTTGCCCTCTGCCAAGCCAAGCACTTGCACACATAGTATCTCATTTAATCTTCATGGGGTCACACTGAGGTCACTGTTATTAACTCCCTGGCAACATAATAATAGTATCAACCTCATAGTGTTGTTGCAAGTTAGTATAGTAAATCACTGCCTGGCTCCTACCAAGTGCCCTGTAAGTATGAGTCATTATCATTGCTGCTGCTGCCACTGTTGTCTTCTGGTTGTTAAGGAGACTAAATGGTCTGTCCAAGTTCAAACAGCTTCTCAGGCAAAGCCAGGCCCATCTGACACCAAAAAGTCCATGACTTTCTGTCCACTCACCACACATGGAGGCACCACACATAGCAGCCAACAGTATAGGCGCTGGGGCTTAGAAACACAGATCTGGGTGTGAATTCCAGCTCTGCCAGTTACTTAGCTGGACACTGCCTGGCCAGATCAGATGCTGACCATAAACATCCAGCCCAGGCCTAGGAGGGAACCTTCACAGTCAAATTGCTTCCAGTGTGATTTTCTGGTTGTTCAGTGCATATATATTATCTTCCCCTACCACCCTCAGCAAAGCTTTTAAAGAACCTTGTCATAAGAGATGATATTTTAAACATTTATCTCAAAAAGAAACAATTAATCACGTTGACTGATGGCTTGGTTAATGAACTAGCTGGAGGGTGCGATGTGACTCATCCTCTCCACTCACCCGCTGTCCCCGAACAGGAGCAGGACAGTCTGCGAGGGAGGAGGACGAGAATTAGACCTCCAAGCACCAGCTCTGAGCCAGACCCACTGTCCATTAATCATCCCAATTAATCCTCATGACACCCTTGAGGAGGAGCTGTTGCAGTTAGAAGGGAGAAGGTGGAGCTCTGATGTTCCCAGAGAGGGCTTCTTGGGGTACTTGGGTCACCCTGGCCAGTTCACCATGCCTCAGGCCCAGACATCCTTGGCCTTGCAGCCTCAGAAACCTCACCAGGTCAGAACAAAGAGCAGGGCCCATTTCTCGGAGACAGACTCATGGAAACTAAGTTCAAGAGCAGATACTAACACAGCCATGGCAATGAGAAATGCCCCCATCACAAGGACCTGAATAGCGCATTGTCTGTCTATGGATACTGGAAGCCAAATTAGTTATGAACAGCCATGCGGTGAGTGTGGAATCAGAAGGAGGTGACCAATGGGGGGAATCTGCAGTGGTGCTCAGCGGATTCTAATTCTAGTTTGTCTATTGAGCCTCAGTTCAGGTGTCACCTTCTATTGGAAGCCTCCCTGTCCCCACCTCCACCCCCATACCAAGACTGGGCCCGGGACGCCCCCTCCATGCTCCCAGAACACAGTCCCACCACGGCACAGACAGCACTGTGCTGCCCCACATCTTCACAATCACACTGATCAGCCTGCCTGCCCTGCTACATCCTCTGAGGCATAGAGGGTGCCTTAACTCCTAGGTATCCCCTTTGCCTGCCATATAGAGGGGGCTCAGGAAAGGTTTACCCAAGATGTAAAAAATATAAATCTTTGGGCCAGGACTCCTTCTCACTAGGGAAGGCCAGCACGAGTCTGTCAGCTTCGGGTTCTTTCTTTTCCAAGCTACGTGCTGGGGACACCCTTCTGCTTGTTCTCCAAAGAGGATATACACTGTTGTGAGTTTGCGTCCTACTAGCAAAATTATAATCACACACCAGTCTCATCTTCCCAAGATTACATGCAGCTACCTTGCCTGAAGGTTTGTGTAACCCTGGTCACACGGTCAGCCCCATGGGATCTCCTGGGTCCCTCCACCCATGACTCCTGTTGTGTATGCTGAGTTTAGTGTTTAGCTTTCAGAGGGCAATGAAAGTGTCAACTGATAAGGGCATAGTTAGATAAACCATACCTCCTTACAATGGAGTATTGTGCAGCTAAGACAATGATGTTTACAAAGTAGTTTTAATATAACCAGAGGAATGCTGATTCTATGATATTACAGGGAAAAGTAGGTTAAAAATTTGTGTACATCATATGGTTTTAGCTATGTGAATAAAGGGCAAAGATAAAACACTGGAAAAGATATAGTAAACTGTTAAAAGTAGCTACTTCTGTATGGTGGGCTAATCGGTCACTTTCCCCCTCTTTCTTTATGCTTTTCTGTGCTTCCCAATCTATATATAATAAGTAGGTTGCTTTTATGGTTAAGTAATACAATGAACTTTAAGGAAAAATTCATGAGTAGAACATTTCTCTAAAAATATATTGCTATTTAATTATGATAAATAAATAAATAAATAAAGAGTTGGGAGACCAGAAGGGGGAGCTCTCATACGCTGCAACAATAGCACAGCCCAACAGGAAAAAGAGACACCTCTTCTTTCCCGGCAAGGACTCAGCCAATGAAAAGCCAAGGACTCTTTGTTTACTATAGCCCTCCCAACTTCTTTTTCCTCTCTGTAAAAGCCGTCTCTCTCACTTGCCATGCGGGGTCTTGCAGGTGGCTCGCCATGGTTGCAGACCCTGAATTGGAATTCTCTACTGATCCTGAATAAATCTATCTTTGCTGGACAAATATCTGGCAGTCTATTTGTATCAGGTCAACACGTTTTTATGTAAGTAATCATATCAAGTACAATAATAATGACAGTTAAATATACCTTTTCTAATTGCTCCATTTTCCAATTTTATATTTAATTTTGTTTTAGGTTTTTCTCTTATATGCATAATATAACTGATTTTTCTCAAATCCAATTTGATACTCTTGTTTACTTCTTTTTTTGATTATGATATACTTTAGTGTATTTCACCCATTGCCTTTTATGTTTTCTTTACTGTACCTTATTAATAATTCATTTCCATCCTTTAATGATTTTTTGATTCATAAGGTTACCTATAAACCTTTTTCTTTCCTCTATTATACTGAAATCTATGGATTGCATTTCTATTTTATGAATAGTTATACTTTATATTTTTGCATATATCCTCACCTCAAAATGTTTCTAATGGTATCTAACATTATTCAGTACATCCTTTCTCCTCTTCACACACACACACACACACACACACACACACACAAATAGTCTTGACTTGCTTTAAGTCACCACAAAACATATTGAAGAGCACCAACTCAAACCCCATTGTTGCTATTGCTGTCTAAAATTTCAGTTTCATCTTTTAATTGCAAAAAGTTATTTTCTATTCAATGGTAAATTTAACTTACTAATATATTATCAAAAATCTGTGCTTGCGGGGCGGTGCTGGGAAGATGGCGGAAAGTAAGACGTGGAGATCACCTTCCTCCCCACAGATACACCAGAAATACATCTACACGTGGAACAACTCCTACAAAACACCTACTGAATGCTGGCAGAAGACCTCAGACCTCCCAAAAGGCAAGAAACACCACATGTACATGGGTAGGGCAAAAGAAAAAACAGAGACAAAAGAATAGGGACGGCACCTGCACCAGTGGGAGGGAGCTGTGAAGGAGGAAAGGTTTCCACACACCAGGAAGCCCCTTCGTGGGCGGAGACTGTGGGAGGCGGATGGGGGAGCTTCAGAGCCGCGGAGGAGAACACAGCAACAGGGGTGCGGAGGGCAAAGCGGGGAGATTCCTGCACAGAGGATCGGTGCCGACCCACACTCACAGCCCGAGAGGCTTGTCTGCTCACCCGCCAGGGCAGGCGGGGCTGCGAGCTGAGTCTCGGGCTTCGGTCGGAGCGCAGGGAGAGGACTGGGGTTGGCGGCTTGAACACATCCTAAAGGGGTTAGTGCACCACGGCTAGCCAGCAGGGAGTCCGGGGAAAAGTCTGCACCTGCCGAAGAGGCAAGAGACTTTTTCTTCCCTCTTTGTTTCCTGGTGCACGAGGAGAGGGGTTTAAGAGCGCTGCTTAAAGGAACTCCAGAGACGGGCGCGAGCCGTGGATAAAAGCGTGGACCCCAGAGACGGGCGCAAGCCACGGCCAAAAGCACGGACCCCAGGGATGGGCGCGAGCCGCAGCTAAAAGCGCGGACCCCAGGGACAGGCGGGATACGCTAAGGCTGCTGCTGCCGCCACCAAGGGGCCTGTGTGTGAGCACAGGTCACTATCCACACCCCTCTTCCGGGAAGCCTGTGCAGCCCGCCACTGCCAGGTTCCCAGGATCCAGGGACAACTTCCCCGGGAGAACGCATGACGGGCCTCAGGCTGGTGCAACGTCATGCTGGCCTCTGCCGCCGCAGGCCCACCCCGCACGCCGTGCCCCTCACTCCCCCCGGCCTGAGTGCACCAGAGCCCCCGAATCAGTGGCTCCTTTAACCCCATCCTCTCTGAGCAAAAACACAGACGCCCTCCAGCGACCTACATGCAGAGGCAGGGCCAAATCCAAAGCTGAGCCCCTGTGAGCTGTGAGAACAATGAAGAGAAAGGGAAATCTCTCCCAGCAGCTTCAGAAACAGCGGATTAAAGCTCCACAGTCAACTTGATGTACCCTGCATCTGTGGAATACATGAATAGACAACGAATCATCCTAAATTGAGGAGGTGGACTTCGAGAGCAAGATCTATGATTTTTTCCCCTTCTCCTCTTTTTGTGAATGTGTATGTGTATGCTTCTGTGTGAGATCTTGTCTGTATAGCTTTGCTTCCACCATTTGTCCTAGGGATCTATCCGTCCATTTTTTTAAAAATTTTTTTCTTAATAATTAATTTTAATAACTTTATTACACTTTACCTTCTTTCTTTCTTCCTTCCTTCCTTCCTTCCTTCCCTCCTTTAGACAACGAATCATCCCAAATTAAGCAGGTGGACTTTGAGAGCAAGATTTATGATTTTTTCCCCTTTACGTCTTTTTGTGAGGGTTTATGTGTATGCTTCTGTGTAAGATTTTGTCTGTATAGCTTTGCTTCCACCATTTGTCCTAAGATTCTATCCGTCCCTTTTTTTTTCTAAATAATTATTTTTTAATTCAATAACTTTATTATACTTTATTTTATTTTACTGTATCTTCTTTCTTTCTGTCTTTTTTCCTTCCTTCCCTCCTTCCTTCCTTCCTCCCTCCCTCGCTCCCTCCCTCCTTTATTTCCTTCTTCCCTTCTTTCCTTCTTTTCTTCTTTCTTTCTTCCTTCCTTCCTTCCTTCCTTCCTTCCCTCCTTTCTTTCTTTCTTCCTTCCTTCCTTCCTTCCTTCCTTTCTTTCTTTCTTTCCTTCTTTCTTTCTTTCTTTCTTCATACTTCTACTAATTCTCTCTGCTTTTTCTCCCTTTTATTCTGAGCCGTGTGGATGAAAGGCTCTTGGTGCTCCAGCCAGGAGTCAGGCTCTGCCTCTGAGGTGGGAGAGCCAACTTCAGGACACTGGTCAACAAGAGACCTCCCAGCTCCACATAATATCAAATGGCGAAAATCTCCCTGAGACCTCCATCTTAACACAAGCACCCAGCTTCACTCAACGACCAGCAAGCTACAGTGCTGGGCAACCTATGCCAAACAACTAGCAAAACAGGAACACAGCTCCATCCATTAGAAGAGAGGCTGACTAAAATCATAATAAGTCCACAGACACCCCAAAACACACCACCAGATGTGGACCTGCCCTCTAGAGAGACAAGATCCAGCCTCATGAAACACAACACAGGCACTAGTGCCCTCCACCAGGAAGCCTACACAACCCACTGAACCAACCTTAGCCACTGGAGACAGACATCAAAAACAACGGGAACTACAAACCTGCAGCCTGCAAAAAGGAGATACCAAACATAGTAAGATAAGCAAAATGAGAAGACAGAAGAACACACAGCAGATGAAGGAGCAACATAAAAATGCACCAGACCTAACAAATGAAGAGGAAATAGGCAGTCTACCTGAAAAAGAATTCAGAATTATGATAGTAAAGATGATCCAAAATCTTGGAAAAAGAATGGACAAAATGCAAGAAACATTTAACAAGGACCTAGAAGAAATAAAGATGAAACAAGCAACAATGAACAACACAATAAATGAAATTTAAAATACTCTAGATGGGATCAATAGCAGAATAACTGAGGCAGAAGAATGGATAAGTGACCTGGAAGATAAAATAGTGGAAATAACTACTGCAGAGCAGAATAAAGAAAAAAGAATTAAAAGAACTGAGGACAGTCTCAGAGACCTCTGGGACAACATTAAATGCACCAACATTCGAATTATACGGGGTCCAGAAGAAGAAGAGAAAACGAAAGGGACTGAGAAAATATTTGAAGAGATTATGGTTGAAAACTTCCCTAATATGGGAAAGGAAATAGTTAATCAAGTGCAGGAAGCACAGAGAGTCCCATACAGGAGAAATACAAGGAGAAATACGCCAAGACACATATTAATCAAACTGTCAAAAATTAAATACAAAGAAAGCATATTAAAAGCAGCAAGAGAAAAACAACAAATAACACACAAGGGAATCCCCATAAGGTTAACAGCTGATCTCTCAGCAGAAACCCTACAAGCCAGAAGGGAGTGGCAGGACATACTGAAAGTGATGAAGGAGAAAAACCTGCAACCAAGATTACTCTACCCAGCAAGGATCTCATTCAGACTCAATGGAGAAATTAAAACCTTTAGAGACAAGCAAAAGCTGAGAGAGTTCAGCACCACCAAACCAGCTTTACAAGAAATGCTAAAGGAACTTCTCTAGACAAGAAACACAAGAGAAGGAAAAGACCTATAATTATGAACTCAAAACAATTTAGAAAATGGGAATAAGAACATACATATCGATAATTACCTTAAATGTAAATGGACTAAATGCTCCCACCAAAAGACACAGATTGGCTGAATGGATACAAAAACAAGACCCATATATATGCTGTCTACAAGAGACCACTTCAGACCTAGAGACACATATAGACTGAAAGTAAGGGGATGGAAAACGATATTCCATGCAAATGGAAACCAAAAGAAAGCTGGCGTAGCAATTCTCATATCAGACAAAATAGACTTTAAAATAAAGACTATTAGAAGAGACAAAGAAGGACACTACATAATGATCAAGGGATTGATCCAAGAAGAAGATAAAACAATTGTAAATATTTATGCACCCAACATAGGAGCACCTCAATACATAAGGAAAAAACTAACAGCCATAAAAGGGGAAATCGAAAGTAACACAATCATAGTAGGGGACTTTAACACCCCACTTTCACCAATGGACTGATCATCCAAAATGAAAATAAATAAGGAAACACAACCTTTAAATGATACATTAAACAAGATGGACTTAATTAATATTTATAGGACACTCCATCAAAAAACAGTAGAATACACATTTTTCTCAAGTGCTTATGGAACATTCTCCAGGATAGATCATATCTTGGGTCACAAAACAAGCCTTGGTAAATTTAAGAAAATTGAAATTGTATCAAGTATCTTTTCCGACCACAATGCCATGAGACTAGATACCAATTACAGGAAAAGATCTGTAAAAAGTACAAACACATGGAGGCTAAACAATACACTACTTAATAACGAAGTGATCACTGAAGAAATCAAGGAGGAAATTAAAAAATACCTAGAAACAAATGACAATGGAAACACAAAGATGCAAAGCCTATGGGATGCAGCAAAAGCAGTTTTAAGGGGGAAGTTTAAAGCAATACAAGCCCACCTTAAGAAGCAGGAAACATCTCGAAAAAACAACCTAACCTTGCACCTCAAGCAATTAGAGAAAGAAGAACAAAAATCCCCCAAAGTTAGCAGACGGAAAGAAATCATAAAAATCAGATGAGAAATAAAGGAAAAAGAAATGAGGGAAACAATAGCAAAGATCAATAAAATTAAAAGCTGGTTCTTTGAGAAGATAAACAAAATAGATAAGCCACTAGCCAGACTTATCAAGAAAAAAAGGGAGAAGACTCAAATCAATAGAATTAGAAATGAAAAAGGAGAAGTAACAACTGACACTGCAGAAATAAAAAAGATCACGAGAGATTACTACAAGCAACTCTATGCCAATAAAATGGACAATCTGGAAGAAATGGACAAATTCTTAGAAATGCACAACCTGCCTAGACTGAATCAGGAAGAAATAGAAAATATGAACAGACCAATCACAAGCACTGAAATTGAAACTGTGATTAAAAATCTTCCAACAAACAAAAGCCTAGGACCAGATGGCTTCACAGGCGAATTCTATGAAACATTTAGAGAAGAGCTAACACCTATCCTTCTCAAACTCTTCCAAAATATAGCAGAGGGAGGAACACTCCCAAACCCATTCTACGAAGCCACCATCACCCTGATACCAAAACCAGACAAGGATGTCACAAAGAAAGAAAACTACAGGCCAATATCACTGATGAACATAGAAGCAAAAATCCTCAATCAAATACTAGCAAACAGAATCCAACAGCACATTAAAAGGATCATACACCATGATCAAGAGGGGTTTATTCTAGGAATGCAAGGATTCTTCAATATGTGCAAATCTATTAATGTGATAAACCATACTAACATATTGAAGGAGAAAAACCATATGATCATCTCAATAGATGCAGAGAAAGCTTTTGACAAAATTCAACATCCATTTATGATAAAAACCCTGCAGAAAGTAGGCATAGAGGGAACTTTGCTCAACATAATAAAGGCCATATATGACAAGCCCACAGCAAACATCATCCTTAATGGTGAAAAACTGAAAGCATTTCCACTAAGATCAGGAACAAGACAAGGTTGCCCACTCTCACCACTCTTATTCCACATAGTTTTGGAAGTTTTAGCCACAGCAATCAGAGAAGAGAAGGAAATAAAAGGAATCCAAATCGGAAAAGAAGAAGTAAAGCTGTCACTGTTTGCAGATAACATGATACTCTACATAGAGTATCCTAAAGGTGCTACCAGAAAACTACTAGAGCTAATCAATGAATTTGGTAAAGTAGCAGGATACAAAATGAATGCACAGAAATCTCTGGCATTCCTATATACTAACGATGAAAAATCTGAAAGTGAAATCAAGAAAACACTCCCATTTACCATGGCAATGAAAAGAATAAAATATCTAGGAATAAACCTAACTAAGGAGACAAAAGACCTGAATGCAGAAAATTATAGGACACTGATGAAAGAAATTAAAGATGATCCAAATAGATGGAGAGATATAGCATGTTCTTGGATTGGAAGAATCAACATTGTGAAAATGACTCTACTACCCAAAGCAACCTATAGATTCAATGCAATCCCTATCAAACTACCACTGGCATTTTTCACAGAACTAGAACAAAAAATTTCACAATTTGTATGGAAACACAAAAGACCCCGAAGAGCCAAAGCAATCTTGAGAATGAAAAACGGAGCTGGAGGAATCAGGCTCCCTGACTTCAGACTATGCTACAAAGCTACAGTAATCAAGACAGTATGGTACTGGCACAAAAACAGAAAGATAGATCAATGGAACAGGATAGAAAGCCCAGAGATAAACTCACACACATATGGACACCTTATCTTTAATAAAGCTGGCAGGAATGTACAGTGGAGAAAGGGCAGCCTCTTCAATAAGTGGTGCTGGGAAAACTGGACAGGTACATGTAAAAGTATGAGATTAGATCACTCCCTAACACCATACACAAAAATAAGCTCAAAATGGATTAAAGAGCTAAATGTAAGGACAGAGAGTATCAAACTCTTAGAGGAAAACATAGGCAGAACACTCTATGACATAAATCACAGCAAGATCCTTTTTGACCCACCTCCTAGAGAAATAGAAATAAAAACAAAAATAAACAAATAGGACCTAATGAAACTTCAAAGCTTTTGTACAGCATAGGAAACCATAAACAAGACCAAAAGACAACCCTCAGATTGGGAGAAAATATTTGCAAATGAGGCAACTGACAAAGGATTAATCGCCACAATTTACAAGCAGCTAATGCAGATCAATATCAAACAAACAAACCACCCAATCCGATAATGGGCAGAAGACCTAAATAGACATTTCTCCAAAGAAGATATACAGATTGCCGACAAACACATGAAAAAATGCTCAACATCGCTAATCATTAGAGAAATGTAAATCAAAACTACAATGAGGTATCACTTCACACCTGTCAGAATGGCCATCATCAAAAAGTCTACAAACAATAAATGCTGGAGAGGGTGTGGAGAAAAGGGAACCCTCTTGCACTGCTGGTGGGAATGTAAACTGATACAGCCACTATGGAGAACCATACGGAGGTTCCTTAAAAAAATAAAAATGGAACTACCATATGACCCAGCAATCCCACTCCTGGGCATATACTGTGAGAAAACCATAATTTAGAAAGAGTCATGGGCTTCCCTGGTGGTGCAGTGGTTAAGAGTCCGCCTGCTGATGCAGGGGACACAGGTTCGTGCCCCAGTCCGGGAAGATCCCACATGCCGCAGAGAGGCTAGGCCCATGAAACATGGCTGCTGAGCCTGCATGTCCGGATGGGAGAGGCCACAACAGTGAGAGACCTGAATAGAGCAAAAAAAAAAAAAAAAAAAAAAAAAAGAGTCATGTACCACAATGTTCATTGTAGCTCTATTTACAATAGCCAGGACATGGAAGCAACCTATGTGTCCATTGACAGATGAAAGGATAAAGAAGATGTGGCACATATATACAATGGAATATTACTCAGCCATAAATAGAAATGAAATTGTGTTATTTGTAGTGAGGTGGATGGACCTAGAGTCTGTAATAGAGTGAAGTTACTCAGAAAGAGAAAAACAAATACTGTACGCTAACACGTATATATGGAATATAAAAAAGAATAAAATTGGTTATGAAGAACCTAGGGGCAGGACCAGAATGAAGACACAGATGTAGAGAATGGACTTGAGGAACTGGGGAGGGGGATAGGTAAGCTGGACGAAGTGAGAGAGTGGCATGGACATATATACACTACCAAATGTAATATAGATAGCTAGTGGGAAGCAGCCACAGAGCACATGGAGATAGCTTGGTGCTTTGTGACCACCTAGAGGGGTGGGATAGGGAGGGTGGGAGGGAGACGCAAGAGGGAGGAGATATGGAGTAGGTGTATATGTATAGTTGATTCACTTTGTTATAAAGCAGAAACCAACACACCATTGTAAAGCAATTATACTCCAATAAAGATTTTTTTAAAAAAAGAATGATCAGAAAACCTATAAAATCTGCCTGTCATACAAGGTACAGGAAAGAACCATTTAATAGACTTGAGTTTTGGGGGCATTGCTGCATACTAGGAGAAGGGTGCTTCTTTCTCCATCTGATGTTTTCTTCCATGTAGTGGCACATCGATTTTAAAAAGACTCCTGGAGTCTCTGCACCCTCCTCACATACTCCACTCCTGTAGATCAGTGTTGTGCCTTATGTGAGTGGTAAATTTGGGGTAAGGAACTAGATGTATCTATGAGCCTCTGCCTCTCCTTTTTCACTTAAGATCCTGCTGTCTGTAAGGAGTATATATTCTGATCCTCTCCTATATGTACTCATATGAGGTGGCCTTAGTACTACCTGTAGATAATTCTGTCTAATTCTGCTATATGGTGTAATAAAGGCTTCTTGCCCATGGATATAAGACATATTATCCATTATCAGCTTTACCACTTATAGAGATGATTTTTTGTATCTCCTTCTTATTTGTATCTATAAATATTTTAGTGAATCCCAAACTCAGGTGGGGAAAATGGGAGTAGCCTTATAATTCCAACAATAAGAAAGAATAAAATTGTTTTCTTCTTGTAATTTATATAATTCAGCTTTTTCCATAAGTAAATTATATTTCAAAAAATTGATTTACACACGTCTCCCCAAAGTTTCATGCCTAACCACTCTTATCGCTCTTCTCACATAAATTACTCTCATCATCTGTCCCTCTTTTCATTTTCCCTTGCTTTATTCCTACCCTCACCTTTCACTTTCTGGATCTCTTGTCTTTTTCCTGTTATCTCTTTGCTTTATCTATAAACCAAGCCAATTAATCTTCTTTTAGATTATTCAGTTCTCCTCTGCACTGATTGCCTGGATCCACACCATAAAGCCCAATGGCTATAAAATAAAATATAGGTAAGGAATGTAAGAAAATATCTGGAAATCATATATTGATAAGGCATTAAAAATCCAGAATATATAAAGAACCCTATGACTCAATAACAACAAAAAATCCCATTAAAAAATGTGCAGGCATTTCTTCAAAGATAATGGAGATGTAGATGAGATATTTCTCCAAAGAAGATGTAAAAAGGACCAAAGAGCATATGACAAAATGCTCAGTATCATTATTCATCATGGAAATGCAATGAGATATTACTTTACACACGAGGATGCCTATCATTAAAAAAAGTGATGGATGTTAACTAAACTTATTGTGGTAATCATTTTACTATATATACATATATCAAATAATATGTTGTACACCGTAAACAAATACAATGTTACATATCAATTATATCTCAATAAAACTGGAAACAAATTTTAAAAATAACTAAATCATGTTTAAAAAGCACTAATTAACAAGTGTTGGCGAGGATGTAGAGAAATTGAAACCCTCATGCAATGCTGATAGGAATGTAAAATTGTTCCATTTCTGCAGAAACCATTTGGGTGGCTCTGCAAAAAATTAAATACAGAATTATCATATGATCCAGCAGTTCTAGTCCTGCAAATATACCCAAAAAAGTTGAATAAAGGGAATCAAACAGGTAATTGTGCACCGATGTTCATAGCAGCATTATCCGTAACAGCAAAATGTGGAAACAATAGTTTCTATCAACAATGAATTGATACAAAACCTGTGATATCTATATCTATCTTCAGAAGATAGATATAAGTAGATATAGATAGGTGCATGCACACACGTGCACACACACACACGCAATGACATATTATTCAGCCATAAAAAGGAAAGAAATTCTGACACATGTTACAACATAGGTAAACATTGAAAACATTACTGTAAGTGAAATAAGCCAGATACAAAAAGACACATATTGCATGATTCCACGTATATGAAATATCTAAATAGGCAAATTCATAGAAGACAGAAAGTAGGTTACATGTTACCAGAGATGAGGGGCAGGGTAGGAGGGGAAGAATAGGAGTTATGTCAATTGGTACAAAGATTCTGTTTGGGATGATCAAAAAGTTCTGAAAATTGGTAGTGGTCATGGTTGTATAACATTGTAAACGTACTTAATGCCACGGTATTGTGTAGTTAAAAATGGTTAAAATCAGGACTTCCCTGGTGGCACAGTGGTTAAGAATCCACCTGCCAATGCAGGGGACACAGGTTTGAGCCCTGGTCAGGGAAGATCCCATGAGCCACGGAGAAACTAAGCCCGTGTGCCACAACTACAGAGCCTGTGTTCCAGAGCCCACGAGCCACAACTACTGAGCCCATGTGCCACAACTACTGAAGTCCACACACCTAGAGCCCATGCTCCACAACAAGAGAAGCCACCACAATGAGAAGCCTGTGCACCACAATGAAGAGTAGCCCCTGCTCGCTGCAACTAGAGAAAGCCCATGCACGGCAACGAAGACCCAACACAGCCAAAAAAATAAATATTTTAAAAAATGGTTAAAATCAGAAACCTTATATTATGTATAATTTACCGCAATAAAAAACTTTTTAAAAAGGTAAGGCAGAAAAACTGTGGATAATAATACTTTAATACTTTTATCCCTTTCAAACACGTCACACTCATATACTAGATGTATAAACTTGGGCAAACCCCTTCACTTCTATGAATTTCACCTTTGACATCTCTTAAATGAGGATTATATAACACTGCAAGTCCCACAGGGTTGTTCTGAAGTTCAATTGCAATCTAATGTCTCCGAAATGCCTAACAGTATATAGTACGTGCTCGGAGTACATATCCCTTTATATTTTAAAATAAGCATGTGATGTAAATGTAGTTTTGCCATTACTAATCAAAGTCACATTGCCTGAGATGGCTGTGAAAATAAATCATCCGGGGAAGGGATTTTTGTTATATAACTGCAACTATAGTCTGAGTAATTACTTAAATCACTAAGTCTCATGCAGGAAATCAGAATTTAAAGTTATTTGGGTGTTGCATAGGCATCTTGAATTTAAGATCTCCTAAACAAATTATTTAACATTTCTCCTAAACATACTCGTCACCCAAATACTCTACATCACTGTAAATAACACCACCATTTGCCCAGTTGCTCGAGTCCAAGACACTTCCATCCTTCTCCTCCTGCCCATCCCACACTCATTCTACTACCAAATTCAGTCTATTTTACTTCCAAAATATATCTCAATTCTGCTTCTCTTCATTCTCGCTGACACTGTTATCACCTGGAATACAAAAAAAACCGTACAAATTGGTCTCTCTACTTCTCTAGAATCTCTTCGATTCTACACGGAATAAACAGAGTGACCCTCATTATATAGAACGGATTATGTAACATTGTTTTAAACCCTTCAATGTTTTTTAATTCATTTTGAATAAAACCTATACTTTTTTCATCTTTTTTTAAACATCTTTATTCGAGTATAATTGCTTTACAATGGTGTGTTAGTTTCTGCTTTATAACAAAGTGAATCAGCTATACGTATACATATATCCCTATATCCACTCCCTCTCGCGTCTCCCTCCCACCCTCCCTATCCCACCCCTCTAGGTGGACACAAAGCACCAAGCTGATCTCCCTGTGCCATGCAGCTGCTTCCCACTAGCTATCTATTTTACATTTGGTAGTGTATATATGTCCATGCCATTCTCTCACTGCGTCCCAGCTTATCCTTCCCCCTCCCCATGTCCTCAAGTCCATTCTCTAAGTCTGCATCTTTATTCCTGCCCTGCCCCTATGTTCTTCAGAACCATTTTTATTTTTTAGATTCCATATATATGTGTTAGCATATGGTATTTGTTTTTCTCTTTCTGACTTACTTCACTCTGTATGACAGTCTCTAGGTCCATCCACCTCACTACAAATAACTCAATTTCATTTCCTTTTATGGCCGGATAATATTCCATTGTATATATGTGCCACACCTTCTTTATCCATTCATCTGTCGATGGACACTTAGGTTGCTTCCATGTCCTGGCTACTGTAAATAGAGCTGCAATGAACATTGTGGTACATGACTCTTTTTGAATTATGGTTTTCTCAGGGTATATGCCCAGTAGTGGGATTGCTGGGTCATATGGTAGTTCTATTTTTAGTGTTTTAAGGAACCTCCATACTGTTCTCCATAGTGGCTGTATCAATTTACTTTCCCACCAGCAGTGTAAAAGGGTTCCCTTTTCTCCACAACATCTCCAGCATCTATTGTTTGTAGGTTTTTTGATAAAACCCATACTTCTTAATGTGGTGCCTTAAGCCCCTGTGTGATCTGGCCTTTGCCTGTAATCCAGCCTCATCCATCATCCATCTTCTTACTTTGCACCAACCACACTCGTCTTCTTCATTCCTTAGATATGCCAAGCCCTTTATCACCTTAGGACCTTTGCACATAATGTGTTTCTACCTGAAACATGGTTTCCCATTCTTCACTGCACTTCAGTTAAATGTCACTTCCTCAGGACAACCCACCATGACCCTCCCTATAATCTAAAGTAGATTCTTCGTATTACTCTCATAGCACATGCACACTGATCTATGTACTTCTTTCTTGCCAGTTTCTTACACCACAATGTAATCTCTATGAGAACTGGAATCATACTTTTATTTACCACTAAATCTGTGGCACTACCATAGCACCTGGTGAATAGGAGACATTCAATAAATATTTGTTAAATGATTCAATAAGTAAAGTAAGCAGTAACAACATGGTACATATTAATATCTATGCATTTCATAAATATGTACATTGATTTCCTACACATAAAATAATTTTTTACACATTTACAATTTACACATAAAATAATTACATGAGCATGACAATACATTCTCATTTCAAATCAGTTAGAAGGTATTGCTCACGTATTATAATTTCCACATAGAACATGACCATTACATGTTCACATAAGAACAACACAAAAAAATTTTGTGAGGACTTTGTGGCTGAGCTATTAACATAAGTGTTCTTGCCTTTCTGACATGTGCAACTTGTAAGTAATCCAATCAAGGGAGTTACTCCCAATAAGGCTCTTAAAGTTTAATGCTGTGATGGTCTGGTTACATTGTATCATCTATTAAATTGCTTTTTATTTTATTTTCAATAGCCAGTACTTTATCTGAGTTAACTGTCTACTTACATCCAAATGCACACACTCAAACACAGAGGTTTTCATTTCTATCCAGTCTTATTTTATTTTAAAAAGTAGATTTTTCTTTACACTTTACAATTGCATGTCCATCATTAAAAGTATAGAAAGTAGACTGGGGACAGAGGTCATGCTCAGCAGTGGCACTCAGGAAGTTGGGAAGTAAGGGGATGGCACAGATGAGTTTTAGAGGGGATTTCTGAGGCACCTATTTTATGCCATTTCTTAATGCTCCACTAGCTATTTACTGCTGTCCAAATCAAGACTTTCATTATCTGATGCTCTATAACACTTTTACCCTGGTAAAATTGACAACAGAAAGCTAGCCAGCCAAGTTAATTAGGTTTTTCATTAACTTTTTAGCCCTGGTATCATTTCGCTTTCAATATGATGGAGTGTTTTCAAGTAACAAATTTAAGTAAGGATCATATAAACTTAATTTGGGAGGCTGCAGATATCCTTTGGCTAACTTTCATTAGATTGGGCTGCAATCAATCAATGGAGAAGGCACAGTTAGAGCAGGATATGTTCTCCACTTGAAAGTAGTTTAAAATGTGCTATCAGGGCAATGAGAAGTTGATTTGGTTTATATAATGTAATTAAAAGACAAAAAACTTTTAGGACTCATTCTTTCATATTAACACTCTTGTGCTTGAAAGCTGTTCACAGCAAATCACATCGTCTTGATATAATTATCACCTCACCATGAAAGAAAAGTGTGGCTTAATTTAAGATAAGGCCATGGAATGTTAGTCCAAGAAGAACCTTCAGCCATCACCTAGTCCAAGGGTTTTCAAAGACTTGTAACAGAGAAATTCTTTCCCCAAACACTGTTTAAAATGGAAGCCATAAATGTAAAATATATTTTAATGGTAATGAGTATAATAGCTAATACCTGAATAGTGTTAGCTATATGCTGGGCATTGTTCTAAATTCTGTACATGTACTAACTCATTTAATCTTCACAAAAACTCTATATCAACATTCTTATTTTACAGATAAAGAAAAAACTCAAATGTTAATAAAATGGTAGAAAGTGGTAAAGTCAGGTTTGGAAGTTTGGCAGGCTGGCAGTTTGCTCCAGTGTCAACTAGCCACCATTGCCTCTCTAGGATAAAGGACAACTTGTTAAGGTAGGAGGGAAAGAACAGAGTCCCTGTTTGATGAACCCTGTAGGATGTTCCCAAAGCACCTCCTCCTCCATAAGCTCCCCACCACCCACCAGGAATTTACCACACAGCTAAATGACCAACATCAACTATAAAAGATCAAAATGCATCGATACTCGTACTATCCAGGACTCCCGGAGGAATAAGGGCTACCCCAGCCAGAGGTTGGCAAGTGACAGGGTAATCAGAGAAGAGGCAGGCTTATGGGATGAAAGTATTTCTGCATTAATTATGGAGGCACTACATTTCTAAGGAGTCATCCATCCGTCGCTTGGATTTGAACTCTACCTAGTACTCACAAGTGCTGCCAAAAAATGGGAATGTGTATTACTAAATTCATCACAGACGTCATAAGAGCCACATATCAACCTAACACCCATGAGGTATCTGGATGTCAGTTAAGCAGCTGGGGAACTGCAGAGTAGTGAGTGGGAAGACCTTAGGTTGACATCCCTTGGGTGAAAGGGGATTAACACCAGGTAGACAACACAAGCTGGTGGGCCCTTCTCATTAAAGCCCCTCATCCACACCTTTTTTCCATCTAAAGAAATAGTAAGTTTCTTTACAAATGATGAGATGCTGGAGTCTAGAATGGTGAAGCTGCTTGTTCAAGGTTTACCTTCAAGTTAAACCTAAATCCAAGTTAAACCTAAATCCCAAATGTGAGTTTAGTTTGTTGTTGTTGTTTTTACTGTTGTTAACTTGAAAATACCTTCTGAAAGAAACTCACTGGGAGTAGGTTGAAAGGTTCACACAGTTTGTAGGCATTATTTTATTTTAATGAGATTTTTTTCCATGCCAGTGATTTGCGTTTGTTTAAATCGTGATTCTGTCCATATCTAATGATGTAAATGACAATATTTAGATCACTTCTGGTACACCTGAAATTAAACTTCACTTACAAAAGATTAACCATTATTGAATAACTACAGGAATTATCTTTCTTACCACTGATTAACTGATCTCATTTACACTGTTACGGGCTTTTTGGAAAATATAACAAAATTAATTTAAAAAATATGTCATATTAGCAAAAGCACTTTCAGGCAAAAGTCATTCTAGTAATACTGAAGAATATATTTGCTCATTGAAAAATCTTTTAAAAGAGAGAGACCTTGATTTCTTCGCTGACTGAAAAGCAACAAACTTATGGGATAATTAGATCACATCTCCCTCTAGCATAAGAGGGTGAGACCAAAGTTCCAGTGCAGTTTTGCAAGTTAGAAATTTTGTATCTGTTGTATCCATCTTGGAAATACCAGTAAATTCATTATATGCTTGTTTAACAAAAGTAGAACTTGAGCCATAAGCATTTGTACAAGTGGAGTCATATATAAATATATATGTATATATATTATATACATAACATTTTTTACTTTTAAAATTGTGAGAAATATGCATATGAGTGTGTAAAACATATATGTAAAGTTCAAAAATAATTATAAAGCAAACATCTGCATAACCCAGATGAAGAAATAAAACATTGTCAGCGCCCCAGAAACCCCTTTTGTTTCTCTCTCCAATCACATCTCCCTGCCGCTCCCCTGGGGTAACCATTATGCTTACTTTTATGATAATTATTCCTTTGTTTTTCTTTATAATTTTACTATTTATGTATGCATTCCTAAGCAGTATAGTTTACTTTTGCCTGGTTTTGAACTTTTATAACTGGAATATTCTCTACGTCTTCTTCTCAACTTGCTTATTTCACTCAATATCATATTTGTTAAATTATTCCAATTGTTGGTTGTACCATTAGTTCAACTGTTTTCATTACCATATAATATTGCATGGCCTGAACATATCACAGTCATATTAGTCAGCTTTAACAAACAACCCAAATCTTAGGATCTTTCAGAAACGAAGCTTTGTTTCTCATATTGTATTTTCTTTCCAGTTTGTTTGCCCCTCTGCTTTTTGTCTTCTTCTTTATAAGACCCACGCTAAAAAAGCAGACCCTATATGCACAATTACTGGTCTCATTGAAAGGTAAAACGGGAAGATGGACAAAAGGGGAAGTCTGCACAATGGCTGCCTGGCAAGTATCACTTCTACTCACATTTCTTTGGCAATTCGCATAGCCAAGACTGATAGAAATAGGATGAGAAGTAGTATCCACCCATAGGGACAGGCTCAGGAGGGAGCAATAGGTATCTTGACTATGATGCCATACATGAAAACAACCTATTTTTCTCTTCTATTGTGGATGGATTTGGGTCGTTTCCCCTTTGGGACTATCATGAGCAATGCTGCTATAAACCTTCTTGTATATAAAGTTTCTCTAGTGTATACACTTAAGGGTGTATTTGCTAAATCACAGCATCTGTATAACTGGAACTTTTCTAAATATTGCCAAAACATTTTCCAAAGAAAATATACCAACTTATTCTTCCACATCATTGTATGAGTTCCTATTTCTCCACATTCTAACACTTTTCTAAATATTGCCAAAACATTTTCCAAAGAAAATATACCAACTTATTCTTCCACATCATTGTATGAGTTCCTATTTCTCCACATTCTAACACTTGATAGTCTTTATGAGTAATAGCATCTCATTTTTGTTTTAATTTGCATTTCCATTATTATTAATGAGCTTGGGAATATTTTCTTATGTTGTATAGTATTTGCAGCATTTGTACATCCCTATTTTGTGAAGCTACATATATTTTTAACTTTTTATTTCAAAATAATTTTAGATTTATAGAAAATTTGCAAAAATAGCACAGAGTTTTCATATAACCTTCATGTTTTTACTCAACATAAAAAATGAATAATCATCATGTTAGCTGTTGTCAGCATAGGTGCTACAGAGGCCCCAGTCACCATGAAACATAAGATTCATTCGGGCAAGAATAAGGTAGGACTCTAAGTTGGCAAACATGACACCATGGAAATGGTTCTCCCTGCCAATTTGCAGATAACAATTTGGCAACCTGTATGGTTGTAGGAAAAGGCATTCAACTGGAATTCAAGCAGGAACTCAGGTAGAAAATTACTATAAGCCAGCTATAAACAGCTTCTGACTCCAGCATTTGTTCCATGTATGGCAATCACTTTTGAAATTTAAATTATATTGCATATACTTAAGTTCACCCTTTCCAAAATGATCATTCTGATTGGCCCTACAATAGCATGTAAAATATCCCTATTATTCTTTTCAAAATATCCCTATTATTCTTTTTTTTTCCTATTATTCTTTTTAAAGAATAAAATTATTCTTTAAGAGCATCCTAAATTTTCATTTTATAATGAGCACTTTCCTTGTGCCAGGTGTGTTCTTTTACATACATCATCTAATTTAATCCATGATTAATAATTGGACAGCCAGCATTTTATCCCAGGCAGTCAGTCTTCAGAATCCAAGCTCAATATAACTCCATGAGAGCACCTTTTACTAACTCTTAAATTAATTTATATTCTCATACATATTATGATTCTAAGTAGAGGACACTTGCCCCCAGACCATACTGCTTTGTTTAAAGGAATCCTATTCTTAGGTAGGATTTTCATGGGACAATTACTATTTTGATGTTTTTACATTTTTTTTTACAACAGATTATTCAGTTTATCAAAACAGATAGCTAACTCACTGCAGTTTAAATGCATAGACTATATGTAAAAATATTTATAAATGTAATCTTATTTTGATTATTAACGAAAAAGACAAAAAAAATCTTCAATTTCTCAAGAAATTGAATATAATTTTAAGAGCAAGATGTAAAATATCTTGAATATTCCCTCTAAACTTATTTCAGATTCTGCTTGTGCCTACAAACCCCAGTACCCATGTTACTTCTCCCTGTAATCATCTGACTATACACCAGCACATGTATCTGAGCCTCAGCTATGTGTCCCACACTTTTTAAAAAATTTTTTAAATTTTATTTTATTTACTTTTTTATACAGTAGGTTCTTATTAGTCATCAATTTTATACACATCAGTGTATACATGTCAATCCCAATCGCCCAATTCATCACACCACAAGCCCCACCCCCTGTGGCTTTCCCTCCTTGGTGTCCATACATTTGTTCTCTACATCTGTGTCTCTATTTCTGCCTTGCAAACCGGTTCATCTGTACCATTTTTCTAGGCTCCACATACATGCGTTAATATACAGTATTTGTTTTTTTCTTTCTGACTTACTTCACTCTGTATGACAGTCTCTAGATCCATCCAAGTCTCAACAAATGACCCAATTTCCTTCCTTTTTTGGCTGAGTAATATTCTATTGTATATATGTACCACATCTTCTTTATCCATTCATCTGTCAATGGGCATTTAGGTTGCTTCCATGACCTGGCTATCGTAAATAGTGCTGCAATGAATATTGCGGTGCATGTGTCTTTTTGAATTATGGTTTTCTCTGGGAATATGCCCAGTAGTGGGATTGCTGAATCATATGGTAATACTATTTTTAGTTTTTTAAGGAAACTCCATACTGTTCTCCATAGTGGCTGTATCAATTTACATTCCCACCAACAGTGCGAGAGGAATCCCCTTTCTCCACACCCTCTCCAGCATTTGTTGTTCGTAGATTTTCTGATGATTCCAATTCTAACTGGTGTGAGGTGATACCTCATTGCAGTTTTGATTTGCATTTCTCTAATAATTAGTGATGTTGAGCAGATTTTCATGTGCTTCTTGGCCATCTGTATATCTTCTTTGGAGAAATGTCTATTTACTTCTGCCCATTTTTGGATTGGGTTGTTTGTTTCTTTAATATTGAGCTTGATGAGCTGTTTATATATTTTGGAGATTAATCCTTTGTCCGTTGATTCGTTCGCAAATATTTTCTCCCATTCTGAGGGTTGTCTTTTCGTCTTGTTTATGGTTTCCTTTGCTGTGCAAAAGCTTTGAAGATCCATTAGGTCCCATTTGTTTATTTTTGTTTTTATTTCCATTACTCTAGGAGGTGGATAAAAAATGATCCTACTGTGATTTATGTCAGAGTGTTCTCCCTATGTTTTCCTCTAAGAGTTTTATAGTGGCCAGCCTTACATTTAGGTCTCTAATCCATTTTAAATTTATTTTTGTGTTTGGTGTTAGGGAGTGTTCTAATTTAATTCTTTTACATGTACCTGTCCAGTTTTCCCAGCACCACTTATTGAAGAGACTGTCTTTTCTCCATGTATATCCTTGCCTCCTTTGTCATAGATTAGTTGACCATAGGTGCATGGGTTTATCTCTGGGTTTTCTATCTTGTTCCATTGATCTATGTTTCTGTTTTTGTGCCACTACCATATTGTCTTGATTACTGTAGCTTTGTAGTATAGGCTGAAGTCTAGGAGTCTGATTCCTCCAGCTCTGTTTTTTTCCCTCAAGACTGCATTTGCTATTCGGGGTCTTTTGTGTCACCATACAAATTTTAAGATTTTTTTATTCTAGTTCCGAAAAAAATGCCATTGGTAATTTGATAGGGATTGCATTGAATCTGTAGATTGCTTTGGGTAGTATAGTCATTTTCACAATATTGATTCTTCCAATCCAAGACCATGGTATATCTCTCCATCTGTTGGTATCATCTTTAATTTCTTTCATCACTGTCTTATAGTTTTCTGCATACAGGTCTTTTGTCTCCCTAGGAAGGTTTATTCCTTGGTATTTTATTTCTTTTGTTGCAATGGAAAATGGGAGTGTTTCCTTAATTTCTCTTTCAGATTTTTCATCATTAATGTATAGGAATGGAAGAGATTTTTGTGCATTAATTTCATATCCTGCAACTTAACCAAATTCATTGATTAGCTCTGGTAGCTTTCTGGTGGCATTTTTAGGATTCTCTATTTATAGTATCATGACATCAGGAAACAGTGACAGTTTTCTTTTCCAGTTTGTATTCCTTTTATTTCTTTTTCTTCTCTGATTGCCATTGCTAGGACTTCCAAAACTATGTTAAATAATAGTGGTGAGAGTGAACATCCTTGTCTTGTTCCTGATCTTAGAGGAAATGCTTTCAGGTTTTCACCATTGAGAATGATGTTTCCTGTGGGTTTGTTCTATATGGCCTTTACTGTGTTGAGGTAGGTTCCCTCTATGCCCACTTTCTGGAGACTTTTTTTCATAAATCGGTGTTGAATTTTGTCAAAAGCTTTTTCTGCATCTATTGAGATGATCATATGGTTTTATTCTTCAATTTGTTAATATGGTGTATCACATTGATTGATTTTCGTATATTGAAGAATCCTTGCATCCCTGGGATAAATCTCACTTGGTCATGGTGTATGATCCTTTTAATGTGTTGTTGGATTCTGTTTGCTAGTATTTTGTTGAGGATTTTTGCACCTATATTCATCAATGATATTGGTCTGTATTCTCTTTTTTTGTAGTATCTTTGTCTGGTTTGGTATCAGGGTGATGGTGGCCTCATAGAATGAGTTTGGGAGTGTTCCTTCCTCTGCAATTTATTGGAAGAGTTTGAGAAGGATGGGTGTTAGCTCTTCTCTAAATGTTTGACAGAATTCACCTGTGAAGCCATCTGGTCATGGACTTTTGTTTGTTGGAAGATTTCTAATCACAGTTTCAATTTCATTGCTTGTGATTGGTGTGTTCATATTTTCTTTTTCTTCCTGATTCAGTCTTGGAAGGTTATACCTTTCTAAGAATTTGTCCATTTCTTCCAGGTTGTCCAGTTTTTTGGCATAGCGTTGCTTGTAGTAGTCTTTTAGGATGCTTTGTATTTCTGCGGTGTCTGTTGTAATTTCTCCTTTTTTATTTCTAATTTTATTGATTTGAGTCCTCTCCCTATTTTTCTTGATGAGTCTGGCTAATGGTTTATCAATTTTGTTTACCTTCAAAGAGAAGCAACTTTTAGCTTTATTGATTTTTGCTATTGTTCTCTTTGTTTCTATTTCATTTATTTCTGATCTGATCCTTATGATTTCTCTCCTTCTGCTAACTTTGGGTTTTGTTTGTTCTTCTTTCTCTAGTTCCTTTAGGTGTAAGTTTAGATTGTTTATTTGAGATTTTTCTTGTTTCTTGAGGTAGGCTTGAATAGCTATAAACTTCCCTCTTAGAACTGCTTTTGCTGCATACTATAGGTTTTGCATCGTCGTGTTTTCATTGTCATTTCTCTCTAGGTATTTTTTGATTTTCTCTTTGATTTCTTCAGTGATCTCTTGGTTATTTAGTAACGTACGGTTTAGCCTCCATGTCTTTGTGTTTTTTACATTTTTTCCCTGTAATTCATTTCTAATCTCATAGCATTGTGGTCAGATATGCTTGATATGATTTCAATTTTCTTAAATTTACTGATGCTTGATTTGTGACACAAGATGTGATCTATCTGGGAGAATGTTCCATGCGCACTTGAGAAGAAAGTGTAATCTGCTATTTTTTGATGGAATGTCCTATAAATATCAATTAAGTCCATCTTGTTTAATGTACCAAGTAAAGCTTTTGTTTCCTTATTTATTTTCATTTTGGATGATCTGTCCATTGGTGAAAGTAGGGTGTTAAAGTACCCTACTATTATTGTGTTACTGTCGATTTTACCTTTATGGCTGTTAGCATTTGCCTTATGTATTGAGGTGCTTCTATGTTGGGTGCATATATATTTATAATTGTTATATCTTCTTCTTGGATTGATCCCTTGATCATTATGTATTGTCCCTTGTCTCTTGTAACATTCTCTATTTAAAGTCTATTTTATCTGATATGAGTATTGCTACTCCAGCTTTCTTTTGATTTCCATTTACATGGAATATCTTTTTCCATTCCCTCACTTTCAGTCTGTATGTGTCCCTAGGTCTGAAGTGGGTCTCTTGTATACAGCATATATATGGGTCTTGTTTTTGTATCCCTTCAGCAACCCTGTGTCTTATGGTTGGAGCGCTTAATCCATTCACGTTTAAGGTAATTATTGATATGTATGTTCCTATGACCATTTTCTTAATTCTTTTGGGTTTGTTTTTGTAAGTCCTTTTCTTCTCTTGTGTTTCCCACTTAGAGAAGTTCCTTTAGCATTTGTTGTAGTGCTGGTTTGGTGGTGCTGCATTCTCTTAGTTTTTGGTTCTCTGTAAAGCTTTTGATTTCTCCATCGAATCTGAATGAGATACTTGCCGGGTAGAGTAATCTTGGTTGTAGGTTCTTCCCTTTCATCACTTTAAGTATATCATGCCACTCCCTTTTAGTTTGTAGAGTTTCTGCTGAGAAATCAGCTGTTAACCTTATGGGAGTCCCCTTGTATGTTATTTGTAGTTTTTCCCTTGCTGCTTTCAATAATTTTTCTTTGCCTTTAATTTTTGCCAATTTGATTACTATGTGTCTCAGCGTGTTTCTCCTTGGGTTTATCCTGTATGGGACTCGCTTCGCTTCCTGGGCTTGGGTGACTATTTCCTTTCCCATGTTAGGGACGTTTTCAACTATAACCTCTTCAAATATTTTCTCTGGTCCTTTCTCTCTCTCTTCTCCTTTTGGAACCCTATAATGTGAATGTTGTTGTGTTTAATGTTATCCCAGAGGTCTCTTAGGCTGTTTTTATTTCTTTTCATTCTTTTCTCTTTATTGTGTTCTGCAGCAGTGAATTCCACTATTCTGTCTTCCAGGTCACTTATCCATTCTTCTGCCTCAGTTATTCTGCTATTGATTCCTTCTAGTGTAGTTTTCATTGCAGTTATTGTATTGTTCATTTGTTTGTTTGTGTTTTAATTATTCTAGGCCTTTGTTAAACATTTCTTGCACCTTCTCAATCTTTGCCTCCATTCTTTTTCCGAGGTCCTGGATCATCTTCGCTATCAGTATTCTGAATTCTTTTTCTGCAAGGTTGCCTATCTCTACTTCATTTAGTTGTTTTTCTGGGGTTTCATCTTGTTCCTTCATCTGGTACATAGCTCTCTGCCTTTTCATCTTGTCTATCTTCCTGTGAATGTGGTTTTTGTTCCATAGGCTGCAGGATTGTAATTCTTCTTGCTTCTGCTGTGTTCCCTCTGGTAGATGAGGCTATCTAACTTACATTTTTAATAAGTGATTCTTTCATGATGTTCAAACTAAATTTGATAAGTCTGTCTCCCACTTCTGCCCCAGTTTCATCATTTCCCTCTGCTGCCCCTATTCCTTGCTTATTTATCTTCAAGGTGGTTCTTTATACAAATATAAGAAAATATGAATACATACTCTCATTTCACCTCTTTCTTACAAAAAAAATGGCATACAATAAACACTGTACTGACCCTTGTCATTTTCATATTATAACGTATATTGGTGATCTTTCAGTATTAGTACACAGTGTTTATCATTCTCTTTTACGACTGCTTTGTGTATATACCATAATTTATGTGCCTAGTCCTTTTTTGAAGGGCATACGTTCTTTCCATATTTTGCTATTACAAATAATGCTGTAAACAATTATTAAATGAATGAATGAAGAAACCTTTTACATAACTTTATGAGAGAAATGTAGGCTATTGTTTGATGACCCTGATGTTTTGCAATATAAATCAACCCTACAAAGTATTTGAAAACAGGCAAAATGTACAAGATCTAAAGTTACACTGTCATCTTCTACCTGCCACCATGATAGCAGCTGTTGCCTCTGAGCCTTTTTCTCAAAAAAGAGAGTCATCTAATAGTTTCACATACTTTAAGATGCTAAAATAATACTTGCTTAATGTCTGGAAATGGTAATGTCTTTTTCCAAAGGGATGATTACTAAAAATGTGATCACAGGCAAGTTGATAATAGGTGAGGAAAGTGATTTGGGATGAGATATGGAGCTTTCCTGCTATCTTTTTAATTACATCTACCCAAAGCACACTCCACCTAATTATCGAAGATTGTTCTAATCTTTAGTGGTCAAGGTTTGCTTATGTTATAGAAATTCAATTTCAGTTTTTGAAATCACTTCAACACAAATGTGGCCTGGGTTTTTATCTTTGTAGGACCACAGCATAAATGATACAAACTGCATCCCAAGTAATTATTCTGTTTCAATTTATCAATAAGATGCTATTACCTGAGGCTGAGATACCTGAGATAATTAGGGGTTTATCTAATATCTCAGATTACCTGAGATAATTTTGGGGGTTTTGTTTGCATATTTTCTTATTTGTTTCAGCTGGGAATGAGATTTGGAGGCATGAAAGGAAAAAGGCAGGGGGAAAAATAGTTTGAGGATTTTCTCTCACAAAATATAATTAAC
Organism: Orcinus orca; assembly: GCF_937001465.1. Taxonomy (NCBI): domain Eukaryota; kingdom Metazoa; phylum Chordata; class Mammalia; order Artiodactyla; family Delphinidae; genus Orcinus; species Orcinus orca. The sequence continues at coordinate 98,944,726 of NC_064580.1, read as the reverse complement.
ACCGTTCCCCTTCTTCAGGCCCTTTGAGTCCTACCAGACATTTTCCTAAGCAGCTAGATATCACAAGCTCAGGATGGTGATCCAAGAGAAAGAAGAGCACCATAATGAAGAGCATGGCTTTGGGAACCCAATGCCTGAATTCAAAGACCAGCTATATCACTGACTATCTGACCTTGAACAAGGCACTCTCTGGGCCCTTCTTTCCTTCTATTTTAAAAATATACTTAGTAACTACATAATGAGGTTGTGTCAGTGAAATGATATGATATCTGGAAAGCACTTAGCTCAGATTATGAGCTCAGTAAGTGTTAACCATTTTATTTTATTACATTGTCACTAGACTGTGAAGTCCTTGAAGGAAGGCAGGGAATTATAAATTTATCTCTGTATTCCCACTTTTTTGCTGGGTACTGGATACGTAGTAAGTGACAAATTAATGTTGACTAAATATATGAAAGAATAAAGAAATGAATGAACTAAAGGGTACCAAATTCTCCTGCAGGTAGGTGGAAGTCTTGTTAGTATACCACCCATCACACTGATGAGCGAGAACAAAGGTAATGAATATTTAGGTAGAGCCATCTTAGGAAACACTGTTCCTTTGCTCCCATTTTGCCAATAAATATCATACTTTATGACAGCCAGTCCTGGGGAGGATATATATGCCTCAGGTAGCAGTATGAGTTAAAATTGTCTTAACTCTAAAGAAGACATTTATCATATCCCTTTAATTATTTTTTTCTGCTATGAAACAGATATATTTTTTCCTGAATCCTATGGGCTACTGAGTATACTTTAAGGAAAATACTCTATTCACTTTCAAATCTCAAGTATATCCAAGATCCAATTAACTACTTCATCCACTGTCCCACACTTTCCCTTTTCTGAACTTCTACCACATTTTCAATCAGGCCCATATACTTGTTCTCTTTAGGCATCTTCCCAACAGCATCTTATGCTTCCTCAGCCAGGAACACATGATATAGAAATGATCTGTGACTTTACAAACACAGCCATGACTTCACGTAAGTTTATTCTTTAAAAAATCTATAACTATAGATTTTTATCTATATTTATATTTATATAGATAAATATAGAGATAGATAGATGTATATACACATATATACATTTTATTTTCTATGTTTGTAAAACTCAATGTAAATACATTCACAGATTTAGGAAGAAAAATGTGACATTGTCAGATTCTGTGTCAAGTCACAATTTCCAGTTCAGAAAATACAGTCGTTTTAGGGATCGTACTTCACTGTTACCCTGTCAACTTCTCCCCTCTCCTCCATAGAACCCTGATAATTTAGCTTAGCAACACTTTTGTATATGTGTCTTTTAACATAAGCCACTTCAAATTAATTTTAGTAGCAGGTGGATATGGCTACTAGATGATACTTAAATAGCCAGAAAGACATAAAATATAGATGATAGATATAGATAGATAGGCAGACAGACAAGCGATTCTTATGTCTAACATACTTGTGGAGGCAGACGGTTGACTAATCAGTATTTTAAAAGGTAAACAAATGTTATTTGTATATTATTCATCCTTCTATGGAGCTAATTTAAAAAGTCAAGTGTGTTCATTGTTTTCTAGAAATAAAGCATCAGAACAGACTTAATCTTGTCAAATCAAATGCCTGCTTGACTTTTCCACTTGAACGTTTCACAGAAATCAAAACTTTAACATCGTATAGTATATGGATCTCTTAATTGTTCCCTGTCTCATACTGGTCTTCTTCACCTAAGTAAATGGCATTACATTCCTCCAAGCTAGAAACCTAAAAGTTATCATCAATTCTGCCATGTCTCCTACCTTTACATCCAATCCATTAATACAACCTATGATTTTACCATCAAAATCTGTAGAATTTGAGCCATCAATTTCTATGTCCATTGACACTGTTCTCATACATACTACTATCATTTCTCTTTGCCATAGCATCCCTGTCTCCCTGTTTTCCAATCTTGTGTTTCCCAAAATCCATTCTACTCACAGAAACAAAAATTATCTCAAAATATAAGTCAATTCACCTTATTCCACTGATTTAAACCCTTTGGTGGCTCCCCATTAGACTTAGATTAAAAGTCAAATTCTTTACTAAGGCTTAGAATTCTCTGTAGCAGGTAGCCCCTGCCAACTTTGCAACCTCATCTCCTGCACCTTTGCCCTTGCTCACTCTATTCCAGCCACTTGCATGACACTTTCTCTAGCATTTACCCATATGTTTATAAATAAACATCCTTCTACTTCTATTCATTCATTTTTAGATATTATCTATCAACTTCCTCTTATAAAAGATGAGAGCACAGCTCTCTTACATTCCTTTCACTTCTTGTAAAGCACCAAACACTTTCCTGCTTCCTGTCCTTTATAGGTTCTGCTTCTTCTGTTAGGAATGCTCTTTCTACTACTACCATGCCAGTCTACATATAGCCAGCTCCTTAATTTTTAGGTCCAAGTTTAAATGTCATGTCCTCAAACAGATCTTCTCTAATGACCAATCTAAAAGATATTTGTTCCTTATTTTCTATCTTAGCTCCTTGTGTGCCTCCTTCATTGCATTCAACACAATTTGCAATTCTTTTATTTGTATAGTCATTTTACATTTTCTTCTGTCTCCTTGACAGGAATGTAAGGTTAATGAAGAAGGTATCATGCTGTTCTCATTTTCCATCACATATTTACCATTTAGCACAGTGCCTGACACACATTGCAAGTGGTCAAATATTTTTCGATAAGTGAATAACTGAAAGCAATGTACCAAAATGTGAAAAGTCTGATTTGACATCTCCCATTACAAATGAAAAACAAACAAAAAACAGTTTAAAATCTATATAGTCTTTGTATTTGTGAAAAGCCACAGGTATACCAGTATTTCATAATACTCATCTTAATTCTGATCAAACCTATATTTGTTTTAGTGTATTTAATAATGTTCATAAAAAGAAAAACAAAAGTTTTCCAGAATCTAATTAAATATAATTGGACACAGGCACTAAACAAGTGTCACAGAGAAATATGTAATTCAAAGAATCTAAGAGAAAACTTTTATTTTATATGTAAGAGCAATTCTTCAAACAATTGAAAACTATATTTATTTAAAGGTAAATTTTTGGAGGTGGAGGTGCACGCCAAAAAATAAATAAACTCCTTAAGTTATAGGTTTTACTTTATTAATGAACAAATGTAATTTTCCTAAACAATGAAAAAAAGTAGTTTTCCTTGAAGAGAGCAAGTCTATTTTATGCCAGAAAATAAGTTTATGCTGGGTCCCTAAATGTCAATAACAAAAAATATAATAGCACCATCAACATGATCAGGAGGCATTTGTTAACATGTCCAGTTGAACGTTATGATGTTATATAAATGAAATTTCTGGCTAATGGTCCATTACTCACCACAACAACTTCAGAAGAGTGCTTGCTTTCTGAAGAAACAGCATGCATACTTGACAACTTATTATTTTCTGTTCAGGAGTCAGATTCTGGAGGTCAGGCAACACTCCTATGCAGAACTTTTAAGTAAGAACCTCCCACTGACCAAAATCACCTTCACACAAAGAAAAATTCCATACAGCATAGGAAAAAGAACTATGCAAAAGGAGCAAAATATAAATCTGTATCTACTAATTATCACTTTATTGATCTACCTAAGAAGCAAAGGAAACATGACCTTTACTTTTCTCTGTATTTTTACCTTTCTTTTTAAATATTGTGCTTTTAATTAAATTAATGTATTCACATTATTTAAAAATCCAATAGTTCTATAAGGCTTATAACAGAAAAGAGTCATCCCCTACTCCTCTGCTCTACATTCCAGATTCCTCTCCCAATAGGAAATGTTTAGCTATTTCTTTTGGTATTTACCTACATGATTGCTGATAACATGCTTATGTTTTTTTGATTTTCAGTTTTTATTATACTTTCTATCATCTTTCTGCTGTAAAAAACAAAGACTCATCACTCTTACACACACACACACTCTCCTCCTTGTCCCATCCTCACCATAGATTTATATAATTATTTTGGGTTAAATCAAAAGTCAATGTTTGAATTATGTAATTACCAGGGCTATATAACTACTATTAACATCTGAGAGATGCAGGGTGCTATAATTACATTTTTTCTTCAGAATTTTTAGTTTTGTCCCCCTCTGCCATGACTTTCCATTTGTTTATCTGCTTTTCACCTTCCAAAATTGTGTTAACATTTCATCTTCTCTGCTGTTCACTATTTCCTATAGATTTATGTCTTTTTATCCTATTAGTGGAGTTAAGGAGGGACCAGAGATTAATGCATGTTTACTCTGCCATGTTTAACTGGAAGTTGGCAGTGATTTACTTGATAGACCAAGATGAACTGTACACAGAATCATTTCATGCCCTGCTTACCATTCTGAAATGAATTTGTCAATTATTGCCTGAACTCAACTGGTTCTAATAATGGCAAAGTTCTAAGTTAAAAATCCTTGTAAGGGTCAGTTATGTCTATCTTGTTCTTGGGTCATAGCCGTACCTTAACCTTCATCCCCAAGAGAGCTTACAAGTATGTTCTAGAGTCTATAGCAGGACCAAGTGAAGGATTATTTATAGTCCTTTTTACTTCCATCCTGCAGACTAAGAAGAGTTACAAATATGCTTTATAAAAAATAGATATAGTACCAATTACTAAGCAGGTAGCATGTTCTTAAACAACAGCCTGAGATTTCCATATCTTATCACCATTTTCAAGAGCTCCATTTCCCAGAACATGTGAAGTCCGATGACCAACCCAAGAATACATCCAATCCTCCAAATACTTGGCAGTTTCTCTTTCTTGAGTGTTTTGGGAGATGTGATTAAATACTCAGCAATGACAGCAAGACAGAAATTGAGGTAGTGTTAGTGTGCTTAGGGGCAGTACTGCCTGCTTCCTATTGTCTTGCTGAGTCAGAAAGGCAATGTAGAAACAATATAGGGCCGGAGACCTTCAAGATGGCAGAGGAGTAAGAAGTGGAGATCACCTTCCTCCTCACAAATACATTGGAAATACATCTACATGTGGAACAACTACAGAACACCTACTGGACGCTGGCAGGAGACCTCAGACTTCTCAAAAGACAGGAAACTCCCCACGTACCTGGTTAGGGCAAAAGAAAAAAAAAGATAAAAGAATAGGGACAGGACCTGCACATCTGGGAGGGAGCTGTGAAGGAGGAAAAGTTTCCACACACTAGGAAGCCCCTTCACTGGCGGAGATGGTGTGGGGTGGGTGGGTGGGGGGAAGCTTTGCAGCCACAAGGAGAGCACAGCAATAGGGGTGCAGAGGGTAAAGTGGAGAGACTCCCTCACAGAGGATCAGTGCAGACCAGCACTCACCAGCATGAGAGGCTTGTCTGCTCAACAGCCGGGGTGGGTGGGGTCTGGGAGCTGAGGCTCTGGCTTCAGAGTTCAGATCCCAGAGAGAGGACAGGGGTTGGCTGCATGAGCACAGCCTGAAGGGGGCTAATGTACAACAGCTAGCCGGGAGGGAGTCCAGGACAAAGTCTGGAACTGCCTAAAAGTCAAGAGGCCATTTTTTCCGGGTGCACGAGGAGAGGGGATTCAGAGCACTGCCTAAACAAGTTCCAGAGACAGGCGCCAGCCGTGGATAGCAGCGCAGACACCAGAGACGGGCATGAAACGCTAAGGCTGCTGCTGCAGCTACCAAGAAGCCTGTGTGCAAGCACAGGTCACTATCCACACCTCCCCTCATGGGAGGCTGTGCAGCCTGCCACTGCCAGGGTTCCATGATCCAGGGACAACTTCCCCGGGAGAACACGGCACAACTCAGGCTGGTGCAACATCACACTGGCCTCTGCAGCCACAGGCTCGCCCGCATTCTATAACACTCCCTCCCCCCGGCTTGAGTGAGACAGAGCCCGCTAACCAGCTGCTCCTTTAACCCCCTCCTGTCTGGGCGAAGAACAGAGGCCCTCAGGAGACCTACACGCAGAGGCGCGACCAAATCCAAAGCTGAACTCCAGGAGCTGTGCAAACAAAGAAGAGAAAGGGAAATTTCTCCCAGCACCCTCAGGAGCAGTGGATTAAATCTTCACAGTCAACTTGATGTACCCTGCATCTCTGGAATACCTGAATAGCCAACGAATCATCCCACAATTGAGGTGGTGGTCTTTGGGAGTAACTGTAGACGTGGGGTTTGCTTTCTGCATGTAATTTGTTTCTGATTTTATGTTTATCTTAGTTTAGTATTTAGAGTTTATTATCATTGGTAGATTTGTTTATTGATTTGGTTGCTCTCTTCCTTTTTATATATATATATATTTTTTCATTTTCTCCTTTTGTCAGTGTGTATGTGTATGCTTCTTTGTGGGATTATGTCTGTATAGCTTTGTTTTCATCATTTGTCCTAGGGTTCTGTCTGTCCATGTTTTAAAATTTTTTTAGCACAGTTTTAGCACTTGCTATCATTTGTAGACATGTTTTTTGGTTTGGTTGCTCTCTTCTTTCTTTTTTTATTACTTTTTAATTATCTTATTTTTAATAATTAAAAAAAAATTTATATTTTAATAATTTTGTTTTATTATATTTTTCTTTCTTCTTTTTTTTCTGCCTTTTCTGCAGAGCTGTGTCACTGACAGGGTCTTGGTGCTCCGGTTTGGAGCGGGCCTGCTTCCCTCTGAGAGGGGAGAGCTGAGTTCAGGACATTGGTCCACCAGAGACATCCTGGCTCCACAGAATATCAAATGGCAAAAGCTTTCCCAGAGACATCCATCTCAAAACTAAGACCAGCTCCAATCAAGGACCAGCAAGCACCAGTGCTGGACACCCTATGCCAAAGAACTAACAAGACAGGAACACAACCCTACCCATTAGTGGAGAGGCTGCCTAAAATCATAATAAGGTCACAGGCACCCCAAAACACACCACCAGACGTGGTCCTGCCCACCAGAAGACAATATCCAACTTCATCCACCAGAACACAGGCACCAGTCCCCTCCACCAGAAAGCCTACACAACCCACTGAACCAAACTTAGCCACTGGGGGCAGACACCAAAAACAATGGAAACTACGAAACTGTAGCCTGTGAAAAGGAGACCCCAAACACAGTAAGTTAAGCAAAATGAGAAGACAGAGAAATATACAGCAGATGAAGGAGCAAGGTAAAAACCGAAGAAACCAAACAAAAGAAGAGGAAATAGGCAGTCTACCCGAAAAATAATTCAGAGTAATGATAGTAAAGATGATCCAACACCTTGGAAATAGAATGGAGAAAATACAAAAACGTTTTAGAAGGACCTAGAAGAAATAAAGAGCAAACAAACAATGAAGAACAACACAATAAATGAAATTTAAAATGCTCTAAAATGAATCAATAGCAGAATAACTGAGGCAGAAGAATGGATAAGGGCCCTGGCACATAAAATAGTGGAAATAACTACCAAAGAGTAGACAAAGATAAAAGAATGAAAAGAATTGAGGACACTCTCAGAGAACTCCGAGCCAACATTAAACACACCAACATAGGAATTATAGGGGTCCAAGAAGAAGACAAAAAGAAAGGTACTCAGAATATATTTGAGGAGATTATAGTTGAAAACTTCTCTAACATGGGAAAGGAAATATTCAATCAAGTCCAGGAAGCGCAGAGAGTCCCATACAGGATAAATCCAAGGAGAAACATGACAAGACACATATTAATCAAACTATCAAAAATTAAATACAAAGAAAAATATTAAAAGCAGCAAGGGAAAAACAACAAATAACATACAAGGGAATCCCAATAAGGTTAACAGCTGATCTTTCAATAGAAACTCTGCAAGCCAGAAGGGAGTGGCAGGACATATTTAAAGTGATGAAAGGGAAAAACCTACAACCAAGACTACTCTACCCAGCAAGGATCTCGTTCAGATTCAATGGAGAAATTAAAACCTTTACAGACAAGCTAAGAGAATTCAGCACCACCAAATCAGCTTTACAACAAATGCTAAAGGAACTTCTTTGGGCAGGAAACACAACAGAGGAAAAAGACCTACAATAACAAACCCAAAACAATTAAGAAAATGGTAATAGGAACATACATATTGATAACTACGATAAATGTAAATGGATTAAATGCTCCAACCAAAATGCATAAACTGGCTGAATGGATATAGAAACAAGACCTGCATATATTCTGTCTACAAGAGACCCACTTCAGACCTAGGGAAACACACAGACTGAAAGTGAGGGGTTGGAAAAAGATATTCCATGCAAATGGAAATCAAAAGAAAGCTGGCATAGCAATTCTCATATCAGACAGAATGGACTTTAAAATAAAGACTATTACAAGAGACAAAGAAGGACACTACACAATGATCAAGGGATCAATCCAAGAAGAAGATATAACAATTGTAAATATTTAGGCACCCAACATAGGAGCATCTCAATACATAAGGCAAATGCTAACAGCCATAAAAAGGGAAATCGACAGTAACACAATCAGAGTAGGGGACTTTAACATGCCACTTTCAGCAAGGGACAGATCATCCAAAATGAAAATAAATAAGGAAACACAAGCTTTAAATGATACATTAAACAAGATGACCTTAATTTTTATTTATAGGACATTCCATCCAAAGACAATAGAATACTTTCTTCTCAAGGGCTCATGGAACATTATCCAGGATAGATAATATCTTGGGTCACAAATCAAGTCTTGGTAAATTTAAGAAAACTGAAATCATATCAAGTATCTTTTCTGACAACAATGCTATGAGACTAGATATCAATACAGGAAAAGATCTGTAAAAAATACGAACACATGGAGGCTAAACAATACACTACTAAATAACCAAGAGATCACTGTAGAAAACAAGAGGAAATCAAAAAATACTTAGAATATTATGACAATGAAAACACCACGACCCAAAACCTATGGGAGGCAGCAACAGCAGCTCTTAGAGGGAAGTTTACAGCAATACAATCCTACCTCAAGAAACAAGAAACATCTCAAATGAGCAACCTAACCTTACACCTAAAGCAATTAGAGAAAGAAGAACAAAAAACCCCAAAGTTAGCAGAAGGAAAGAACTCATAAAGACCAGTTCAGAAATCAATGAAAAACAAATGAAGGAAAAAATAGCAAAGATCAATAAAACTAAAAGCTGCTTCTTTGAGAAGATAGAAAATGGATAAACTATTAGCCGGACTTATCAAGAAAGAAAAGGGAGAGGACTCAAATCAATAGAATTAGAAATGAAAAAGGAGAAGTAAAAATTGAAACTGCAGAAATACAAAGCATCCTAAGAGACTACTACAAGGAACTCTATGCCAAGAAAATGGAAAACCTAGAAGATATGGACAAATTCTTAGAAAGGTATAACTTTCCAAGACTGAACCAGGAAGAAATAGGAAATATGAACCGACCAAACACAGCATTGAAATTGAAAGTATGATTAACAATCTGCCAACAAACAAACAGCCAGGACAAGATGGCTTCACAGGAGAATTCTATCAAATATTTAGAGAAGAACTAACACCGATCTTTCTCAAACTCTTCCAAAAAATTGCAGAGGAAGGAACACTCCCAAACTCATTCTACGAGGCCACCATCACCCTGATACCAAAACCAGACAAAGATACTACAAAAAAAGAAAATTACAGACCAATATCATTGATGAATATAGATGTAAAAATCCTCAACAAAATACTAGCAAACACAATCCAACAACACATTAAAAGGATCATACACCATGATTAAGTGGGATTTATCCCAAGGATGCACGGATTCTTCAGTATATGCAAATCAATCAGTGTGATACAACATATTAACAAATTGAAGATGAAAAAAACAAATGATCATCTCAATAGATTGAGAAAAAGCTTTTGACAAAATTCAACACCCATTTATGATAAAAACTCTCCAGAAGTATGCATAGAGGGAACTTACCTCAACATAATAAAGGCCATATATGACAAACCCACAGCAAACATTCTCAATGCTGAAAAACTGAAAGCATTTCCTCTAAGATCAGGAACAAAACAAGGATGTCCACTCTCGCCACTATAATTCAACATAGTTTTGGAAGTCCTAGCCAAAGCAATCAGAGAAGAAAAAGAAATCAAAGGAATGCAAACTGGAAAAGAAGAAGTAAAGCTGTCCCTCTTTGCAAATGACATGATACTATACACAGAGAATCCTAAAGATTCCACCAGAAAACTACTAGGGCTAATCAATGAATTCGGTAAAGTTGCAGGATAGAAAATTAATGCACAGAAATCTCTTGCATTCCTATACACTAGTGATGAAATATCTGACAGAGAAATTAATGAAACACTCCCATTTACCATTGCAAGAAAAAGAATAAAATACTTAGGAATAAACCTACCTAGGGAAAAAAAAGACCTGTATGCAGAAAACTATAAGAAACTGATAAAGGAAATTAAAGCTGATACAAACAGATGGAGAGATATACCATGATCTTGCACTGGAAGAATCAATATTGTGAAAATGACTATACTACCCAAAGCAATCTATAGATTCAATGCAATCCCTAACAAATTATCAATGGCATTTTTCACAGAACTAGAAGAAAAAATTTCACAATTTGTATGGAAACACAAAAGACCACGACTAGCCAAAGCAATCTTGAGAAAGAAAAACAGCACTGGAGGAATCAGGCTCCCGGACTTCATACTATACTACAAAGCTACAGTAATCAAGACAATATGGTACTGGCACAAAAACAGAAATATAGATCAGTGGACCCGGATATAAAGCCCATAGATAAACCCATGCACATATGGTCACCTTATTTTTGAGAAAGAAGGCAAGAATATACAATGGAGAAAAGACAGCCTCTTCAATAAGTGGTGCTGGGAAAACTGGACAGCTAAGCTACATGTAAAAGAATGAAATTAGAACACTCCATAACACCATACACAAAAATAAACTCAAAATGGATTAAAGACCTAAATGTAAGACCAGACACTCTAAAACTCTTAGAAGAAAACATAGGCAGAACACTCTATGACATATATCACAGCAAGATCCTTTTTGACCCACCTCCTAGAGAAATGGAAATAAAAACAAAAATAAAACAATGGAACCTAAAGAAACTTAAAAGTTTTTGCACAGCAAAGGAAACCATGAATAAGATGAAAAGACAACCCTCAGAATGGGAGAAAATATTTGCAAATGAAGCAACTGACAAATGATTAATCTACAAAATTTACAAGCAGCTCATGCAGCTTAATATCAAAAAGACAAAGAGCCCAATCAAAAAATGGGCAGAAGAGCTAAATAGACATTTCTCCAAAGAAGATATACAGATTGTCATCAAACACATTAAAGTATGCTCAACATCACTAATCATTAGAGAAATGCAAATCAAAACTACAATGAGGTATCACCTCACACCAGTCAGAATGGCCATCATCAAAAAATCTACAAACAATAAATGTTGGAGAAGGTGTGGAGAAAGTGGAACCCTCTTGCACTGTTGGTGGGAATGTAAATTGTTACAGCCACTATGGAGAACAGTATGGAGGTTACTTACAAAACTAAAAATAGAACTACTGTACAACCCAGCAATCCCACCACTGGGCATATACCCTGAGAAAACCATAATTCAGAAAGAGATGTGTACCACAGTGTTCATTGCAGCACTATTTATAATAGCCAGGACATGGAAGCAACCTATATGTCCATCGACACATGAATAGATAAAGAAGATGTGGCACATATATATAATGGAATATTACCCAGTCATAGTAAGAAAGGAAATTGAGTTATTTGTAGTGAGGTGGATGGACCTATAGTCTGTCATACAGAGTGAAGTCATAAAGAAAAAACAAACAGCATATGCTAAGACATATATATGGAATCTAAAAAAAAAAAAGGTTCTGAAGAACATAGGGGCAGGACAGGAATAAAGATGCAGATGTAGAGAATGGACTTGAGGACACGGGGAAGGGGAAGGAAGGTACCTCAAAGCAATTATTAGACACAAAATATATATAACACATTAGGAGTTACTGTTGCTTTTTATTTGCCAAGGAGACATCTGATATATGTACACACAGACAAACTATGTCATCACTCATATTGCTAAAATACTTTCATATCAAGCCCTCAGTATGGTACAGGAAAATTTATGACAACTACCCATTTTTAGATGTCCCTTTTGGCTTTTCAATTCTACACCAGTAGCTTTTTCTTTACTAATGTTACATGACAGTAGTAGCACTGGCTGTTTCAAATTTGCAGAGGAGAAAATAAAAGAATACTCTATGACCTTTTTGAAACATCAGAAAGATTTTAAATGCTCTCATTTTTATTGCTGACAACACTCTTAAATTCTTATTTATTCTCAAGGATGATTAAAATCAGGTATGTTCGTTTTTGTTGCTTTTTCAAAATGTGATTTATGGACTATAAACATTAGAATCAACTCAAGTGCTTGGTAAATAGGTCACATCCTAGGCCTATGGAATCAGATAGTCCAGGGGTGAGGCAATGGAGTTTGTATAGTTACAAAGCCCCCCCAGGTGAGTCTCATGTACTAAAGTTTAAGAAATACCATGAGACCCTTTCAAGAAACCACTCTGTGATGTAGAAAAACCATAGTTTTCTTCCTAGCCCCACCCTCAAGTGGAACACGTTTAACAGTAAGTAGAGTTACCACTTACTGAGTGCTTCGTACATGCCAGACACTATTTTATGATCTCTATATGCATTACCTCACTTAATCCTCAAAAACCTTACTAGGTAAAGACTACTATTGTCTTCAAGTGAGGAGATTGAGGCTCAAAGGATTTAAGTACATTTCCTAAGGTTGTAGCATCAGTAAGAGGTAGAAACAGTATTTGAACATAACTGGATGAATGAACCCACTCTCTTCACCGAAGGATACATGAAAATTAGAATTTCCAAGAACTTAAGATGTTCAAAGGAAGTACTTAGTAAATTGTAACTCTTAGTTGGTTTATACGATTTGAAACAGAATCCCACTCAGTAGCTAGGGGTACAGGAGATAAGGAGCTTACACAGAGTTCATCTGCATTATCACAAATACACCTGTCTCAGAAAAAAAATTACTCAAGATTTTGTTGACAGGACTGGCAACGCAGGGACTGATAGGTACAAATTAAATCACAGTAGACCCTTCTCATACATGGACTTAATATTTTATTTTTGTCTCTTCACATGCAGGTCTGTGACACATAATAATTTGTAATGGAGATCATGCAAAATTATCATAGGTTTGTGAATATGAAATAATAATATATATAAAGTATCATTAACTGAGAGGCAGGTATGTGGGAGCAAATCACATAGCTAGTGAGTAAATAAAACTAACAACCTAAGGTCGATATCACATTTAGTAGTATCCAAGAATTTAGGGAACCCCAAGTTCTTATAACCCATCTCTTGTGGCTATAAATGTTATTTTATGGAAATCATGAAAAGAAAGACTACATTGAAGACAAGCTCAACAAGAGAGGCTTTGCTATGTCTGTATTTTCACTTATGTCTTAAACACAGTAAAAGAGTAGAACATGTAAAAAGGAAAATGGAGGGCATATCAAGAGACATCAACACCACTGGAAAATTTTCCATTGGCCTTGGCTATAGCATGAGGAAATGAGATTAGGCTAGCATATGAGAACAAAAACCAGATGTTTAAAAATGAAAGGTATCAACACATTGGGGAAAGGACAGTTGTGCATCTACTATGTAATAGTCCCTATACTGAGACACTAGCCTTATCTAATCTTCACACTGAAAATTTTGATGTAAGTCTCATTTTTTTTTTTACTCTGTTTTTGGTCAAATCAGTCATACAATCAACTGGGTCATTCCATCACTGAATGACTTGAATAATATATATATATATATATTTTTATACAGCAGATTCTTATTAGTTATCAATTTTATACACATCACTGTATACATGTCAATCCTAATCGCCCAATTCATCACAGCACCACCCCCAACACCCCGCCGCATTACACCCTTGGTGTCCATACGTCTGTTCTTTACATCTGTGTCTCAATTTCTGCTCTGCAAACCAGTTCATCTGTACCATTTTTCTAGGTTCCACATACATGTGTTAATATACGATGTTTGTTTTTCTCTTTCTGACTTAGTTCTCTCTGTATGACAATCTCTAGATCCATCCACGTCTCAACAAATGACCCAATTTTGTTCCATTTTATGACTGAGTAATATTCCATTGTATATATGTACCACATCTTCTTTATCCATTTGTCTGTCAATGGGCATTTAAGTTGCTTCCATGACTTGGCTATTGTAAATAGTGCTGCGATGAACATTGGGGCACATGTGTCTTTTTGAACTATGGTTTCCTCAGGGTATATGCCCAGTAGTGGGATTGCTGGATCATATGGTAATTCTATTTTTAGTTTTCTAAGGAACCTCCATACTGTTCTCGATAGTGGCTCTATCAATTTACATTCCCACCAACAGTGCAAGAGGGTTCCCTTTCCTCCACACCCTCTCCAGCATTTGTTGTTTGTAGATTTTCTGATAATGCCCATTCTAACTGGTGTGAGGTGATACCTCATTGTAGTTTTGGTTTGCATTTCTCTAATAATTAGTGGTGTTGAGCATTCTTTCATGTGTTTGTTGGCAGTCTGTATGTCTTCTTTGGAGAAATGTCTATTTAGGTCTTCTGCCCATTTTAGCATTGGGTTTTCATTTGTTTTTTTTTTAACATCTTTATTGGAATATAATTGCTTTACAATGGTGTGTTAGTTTCTACTTTATAACAAAGTGAATCAGTTATACATATACATATGTTCCCACATCTCTTCCTTCTTGCATCTCCCTCCCTCCCACCCTCCCTATCCCACCCCTCTAGGTGGACACAAACCACCGAGCTGATCTCCCTGTGCTATGCGGCAGCTTCCCACTAGCTATCTATTTTACGTTTGGTAGTGTATCAAAACTACAATGAGATATATATACTACCTCATTGTAGTTTTGATTTGTATTTCTCTAATAATTAGTGATGTTGAGCAGCTTTTCATGTGCTTCTTGGCCATTTGTATGTCTTCTTTGGAGAAATGTCTATTTAGGTCTTCTGCCCATTTTTGGATTGGGTTGTTTGTTTTTTTAATATTGAGCTGCATGAGCTGTTTATATATTTGGGGGATGAATCCTTTGTCCGTTGATTCATTTGCAAATATTTTCGCCCATTGCGAGGGTTGTCTTTTCCTCTTGTTTATGGTTTCCTTTGCTGTGCAAAAGCTTTGAAGTTTCATTAGGTCCCATTTGTTTATTTTTGTTTTTATTTCTATTACTCTAGGAGGTGGATCAAAAAAGATCCTGCTGTGATTAATGTCAAAGAGTGTTCTTCCTATGTTTTCCTCTAAGAGTTTTATAGTGTCGAGGCTTACATTTGGGTCTTTAATCCATTTTGAGTTTATTTTTGTGTATGGTGTTAGGGAGTGTTTAATTTCATTCTTTTACATGTACCTGTCCAGTTTTCCTACCACCACTTATTGAAGAGATTGTCCTTCCTCCATTGTATATCCTTACCTCCTTTGTCATAGATTAGTTGACCACAGGTGCATGGGTTTATCTCTGGGCTTTCTACCTTGTTCCATGGATCTATGTTTCTGTTTTTCTGCCAATACCATATTGTCTTAATTACCATAGCTTTGTAGTATAGTCTGAAGTCAGGGAGCCTGATTCCTCCAGTGCTGTTTTTCTTTCTCAAGATTGCTTTGGCTAGTCGTGGTCTTTTGTGTTTCCATACAAATTGTGAAATTTTTTGTTCTACTTCTGTGAAAAATCCCACTGGTAATTTGATAGGGATTGCATTGAATCTGTAGATTGCTTGGGGTAGTATAGTCATTTTCACAATATAGATTCTTCCAATCGAAGACCATGGTATATCTCTCCATCTTTTGGTATCATCTTTAATTTCTTTCATCACTGTCTTATAGTTTTCTGCATACAGGTCTTTTGTCTCCCTAGGTAGGTTCATTCCTAGGTATTTTATTCTTTTCATTGCAATGGGAGTGTTTCCATAATTTCTCTTTCAGATTTTTCATCATTAGTGTGTCGGAATGCAAGAGATTTCTGTGCATTAATTTAGTATCCTGGAACTTTACCAAATTTATTGATTAGCTCTAGTAGTTTTCTGGTGGCATCTTAAGGATTCTCTATGTATAGTATCATGTCATCTGCAGACAGTGACAGTTTCACTTCTTTACCAATTTGTATTCATTTTCCTTCTTTTTCTACTCTGATTGCTGGGGCTAGCACTTCCAAACCTATGGTGAATAATAGTGGTGAGAGTGCACATCCTTGTCTTGTTCCTGATCTTAGAAGAAATGCTTTCAGGTTTTTGCCATTGAAAATGATGTTTTCTGTGGGTTTGTCGTATATGGCCTTTATTATGTTGAGGTAGGTTCCCTCTATGCCTACTTTCTGGAGAGTTTTTGTCATAAATCGGTGTTGAATTTTGTCAAAAGCTTTATCTGCATCTATTGAGATGATCATATGGTTTTTATTCTTCAATTTGTTAATATGCTGTATCACATTGATTGATTTGTGTATATTGAAGAATCCTTGCCTCCCTGGGATAAATCCCACTTGGTCATGGTGTATGATCCATTTCATGTGTTGTTGGATTCTGTGTGCTAGTATTTTGTTGAGGATTTTTGCATCTATATTTACCAGTGATATTGGTCTGTAATTTTCTTTTTTTGTAGTGTCTTTGTCTAGTTTTGGTATCAGGGTGATGGTGGCCTCATAGAATGAGTTTGGGAGTGTTCCTTCTTCTGCATATTTTTGAAAGAATTTGAGAAGGACGGGTGTTAGCTCTTCTCTAAATGTTTGACAGAATTCACCTGTGAAGCCATCTGGTCCTGGACTTTTGCTTGTTGGAAGATTTTAAATCACATTTTCAATTTCATTACTTGTAATTGGTCTGTTCATATTTTCTATTTCTTCTTGGCTCAGTCTGGGAAGGTTATACCTTTCTAAGAATTTGTCCATTTCTTCCAGGTTGCCCATTTTCTTGGCATAGAGTTGCTTGTAGTAGTCTCTTAGGATGCCTTGTATATCTGCAGTGTCTGTTTTAACTTCTCCTCTTTCATTTCTAATTTTATTGATTTGAGTCCTCTCCCTCCTTTTCTTGATGAGCCTGGCTAATGGTTTATCAATTTTGTTTATCTTCTCAAAGATCCAGCTTTTAGTTTTATTAATCTTTGCTATTGTTTCCTTTGTTTCTATTTCATTTATTTCTGATCTGATTTTTATGATTTCTTTCCTTCTGCTAACTTTGGGTTTTGTTTGTTCTTCTTTCTCTAATTCCTTTAGGTGAAAGGTTAGATTGTTTATTTGAGATTTTTCTTGTTTCTTGAGGTAGGCTTTTATAGCTATAAACTTCCCTCTTAGAACTGCTTTTGCTACATCCCATAGGTTTTTGATCATCGTGTTTTCATTGCATTTGTCTGTAGGTATTTTTTGATTTCCTCTTTGATTTCTTCAGTGACCTCTTGGTTATTTAGTAACGTATTGTTTATCTTCCATGTGTTTGTGCTTTTTATGGTTTTTTTCCCTGTAATTCATTTCTAATCTCATAGTGTTGTGGTCAGAAATGATGCTTGATATGATTTCTATTTTCTTAAATTTACTGAGCCTTGATTTGTGTCCCAAGTTGTGATGTATCCTGGAGAATGTTCTGTGCACACTTGAGAAGAAAGTGTAATGTGCTGTTTTTGAATGGAATGTCTTATAAATATCAATTAAATCAATCTGGTCTATTGTGTCATTTAAAGCTTCTGTTTCCTTATTTATTTTCACTTTGGATGATGTGTCCATTGGTGTAAGTGAGGTGTTAAAGTCCTCCAGTATTATTTTGTTACTGTCGATTTCATCTTTTAGAGCTGTTAGCAGTTGCCTTATGCATTGAGGTGCTCCTATATTGGGTGCATATATATTTATAATTGTTATATCTTCTTCTTGGATTGATCCCTTGATCATTATGTATTGTCCCTCCTTGTCTCTTGTAACATTCTTTATTTTAAAGTCTATTTTATCTGATATGAGTGCTGCTACTCCAGCTTTCTTTTGATTTCCATTTTCATGGAATATCTTTTTTCATCCACTCACTTTCAGTCTGTATGTGTCCCTAGGCCTGAAGTGGATCTCTTGTAGACAGCATATATATGGTCTTGTTTCTGTATCCATTCCACAAGCCTGTGTCTTTTGGTTGGAGCATTTAATCCACTCACGTTCAGGGTAATTATCAATATGTATGTTCCTATTCCCATTTTCTTAATTGTTTTGGGTTTGTTTTTGTAGGTCCTGTTCTTCTCTTGTTTCCCACTTAGAGAAGTTCCTTTAGCATTTGTTGTCGAGCTGGTTTGGTGGTGCTAAATTCTCTTAGCTTTTGCTTGTCTGTAAAGCTTTTGATTTCTCCATCGAATCTGAATGTGATCCTTGCTGGGTAGAGTAATCTTGATTGTACGTTCTTCCCTTTCATCACTTTAAGTATATCATGCTACTCCCTTCTGGCATGTAGAGTTTCTGCTGAGAAATCTGCTGTTAACCTTATGGGAGTTCCCTTGTATGTTATTTTTCATTTTTCCCTTGCTGCTTTCAATAATTTTTCTTTGTCTTTAATTTTTGCCAATTTGAATACTATGTGTCTTGGTGTGTTTCTCCTTGGGTTTATCCTGTATGGGACTCGCTGCACTTCCTGGATTTGGGTGGCTATTTCCTTTCCTATGTTTGGGAAATTTTCCACTATAATCTGTTCAAATATTTTCTCTGGTCCTTTCTCTCTCTCTTCTCCTTCTGGGACCCCTATAATGCAAATGTTGTTGTGTTTAATGTTCTCCCAGAGGTCTCTTAGGCTGTCTTCATTTCTTTTCATTCTTTTTTCTTTATTCTGTTTCACAACAGTGAATTCCATCATTCTGTCTTCCAGGTCACTTATCCATTCTTCTGTCTCAGTTATTCTGCTATTGATTCCTTCTTGTGTATTTTTCACTTCAGTTATTGTATTGTTCATCTCTGTTTGCTTGTTATTAATTCTTCTAGGTCTTTGTTAAACATTTCTTGCATCTTCTCGATCTTTGCCTCCATCTTTTTCTGAGGTCCTGGATCATCTTCACTATCATTATTCTGAATTATTTTCCTGGAAGTTTGCATACTTCCACTTCATTTAGTTGTTTTTCTGTGGTTTTATCTTGTTCCTTCATCTTGTACCTAGTCCTCTGCCTTTTCATCTTGTCTATCTTTCTGTGAATGTGGTTTATGTTCCAAAGTCTACAGGATTGTAGTTCCTCTTGCTTCTCCTGTCTGTCCTCTGGTGGATGAGGCTATCTAACAGGCTTGTGCAAGTTTCCTGATGGGAGGGACTGGTCCAAAGATATAATGTTGAAAGAAGCAAAAAAGAACAACTCACCACATACAAGGGAACTCCAGTTAGATTATCAGTGAATTTTTCAACAAAATCCTTGCAGGCCAGAAGAGAGTGGGATGATGTATTCAAATTTCTGAATAAAAAAAATAACAAAACCCCTGCTAACCAAGAATACTATATCCAGCAAAATTATCCTTCACCAATGAAGGAAAAATGAAGACTTCCCCAGATAAACAAAAGCTGTGTGAGTTCATTATCACTAGACTTGCCTTTTTAGGAAAGCTAAAGGGAATCCTATAAGTTAAAATAAAATTATACTATATAGCCATATGAAACCATATGAAAATATAAAGCTCAATGGTAAAGGTAGATATATAGGCAAGTACAGAATACTGTGATACTATAATGGTAGAGCACAGATCACTTTTAGTTCTGCTATAGAAATTAGAAGACAAGAGCATAAAAATAACTATAAATATTAAACTATGATAATGGATACAGAATATATAAAGATATAATTTGTGACATTCTTAACATAAAGTAGAATGGAGATGTGAAAAGAGTAGAGTTTTTTAATACAATGGCAATTAATTTGTTATCAGCTTGAGAAAGATTGTTACAACTCTTAAGTAGTTTCACGTAAGGTCCATAGGAACTATCCACAAAGAAATTATCAAAAAGATATACAGGCGCTTCCCTAGTGGCGCAGTGGTTGAGAGTCCACCTGCCAATGCAGGGGACACGGGTTTGTGCCCTGGTCCGGGAAGATCGCACATGCCGTGGAGTGGCTGGGCCCATCAGTGAGAGGCCCGTGTACTGCAAAAAACAAAACAAAACAAAACAAAAATAAAACAAAAAAAGATATACAAAAGAAAATGAGAAAGGAATCAAAGCATGTCAATATAAAAAATCAACAAAACACAAAGTAAAGCAGCAAAAGAAGAAAATAGAGACAAATAGGTATAATAGGAACAACAAAATGCAATAGTAATGCCTTCCCTATAAGGAATAATTTTAAATATAAATGGATTAAGTTCCCCAATCTATAGATACAGAGTAACTGAATGGATTAAAAAAACAAGATGCCACTAAATACTATCTACAAGAAACTCACTTCAGATATGAAGATCCACATAGGCTGAAAGCGAAATTATGTAAAATGATATTTCATGCAAATAGTAATGAAAAGAGAACAGGATGGCCACACTTATATCTGAAAAAAATTGACATTAAGCCAGAAATTGTCATAATAAAAAAGAAGATCATTACATAATGATAAAAGGTCAATTCACCAGGAAGATAGATAAATTATAAATATATATATACACCTAATAGCAGAACACCCAAATATATGAAGCAAGCACTGACAGAACTGAAGGGAGAAATAGAATGAAACTCCATGATAGCAGGAGACTTCAGTATGTCACTTTCCATGTGGATAAAACAGCCAGAAAGAAGATCAATAAGGAAACAGAACTTGAAAACAACTATATACCAATTGGAACTAATAGCCATATATAGACCATTTTACCAAACAGCAACAGAATATATATTTCCTCATATGTAAATGGAATGTTCTCCAACATAGATCACATGTTAGAATAGCAAAACCATAGAAAAAAAAAGTCAATGAAACTGAGGTGTTTTCTTGAATAGATAAACAAAATTGACAAACCCTTAGCTAAACTAAGGAGAAAGAAGACTCAAAAAAACAAAAAAAGCCAAGGGAACATTACAATGTATGTCATAGAAATAAAAAGGATTATAAAAGGCTATTATGAACAATCATATGCCAACAAATAGGTAACTTAGAAGAAATGGATAAATTCCTAGAAATATACAAGTTATCAAGACTGAATCACAAAGAAATAAAAAATATGAACAGACCTTTAACTATTAAAGAGATTAACTCAGTTATCAGAAGCCTCCCAACAAAGAAAAGCCCAGAAACAGATGGCTTACAGGAGAATTCTACCAAACGTTTAAAGAAGAATTAACACCAATACTTCTCAAACTCTTCAGGAAAATGGAAAAGGAGTAAACACTTCCAAACTCATTTCATGAGGACAGGATTACTCTGATACCAAAGCCAGACAATGATACAACAAGAAAAAAAAAAAAAACAAAAATCCTACAAACTCATATCTCTGGTGAATAGTGATGCAAAAATCCTAAAGAAAATAGTAGCAAACAAAATTCAACAGCACATTAAGAGAATTATACAACAGACCATGTGGGATCTATCCATGGGACGCAAGGATGCTTTAACATATGAAAATCAATGTATTGATAATACACCACATCAATGGAATGAAAGATAAAAATCTCATGATCATCTCAATTGATAAAAAAATGCACTTGACAAAATTTAATACCTTTTTGTGATTAAAAATGCTCACCAAACTAGGAACAGAAGGAAATTTTTTTCAATATAATAAAGTCCATATATGAGAAATTCACACCATACTCAGTAGTTAAAGACTGAAATCTTTTCCTCTAAGATCAGGAAAAAGGCAGGGGTGCCCACTCGTGCCACTTCCATTTAACATAGTACTGGAAGTTATAGACAGCAATTAGGCAAGAAAAAGAAAAAAAAATGCATCCAAATGGCAAAGGAAGAAGTAAACTCTCAGTTTTTGTAGATAACATGATCTTATATGTAGAAATCCCTAAAGATTAAAAAAAAACCTGTTACAACTAATAAATGAATGAAGCAAAATGCACCATACAAAATCAATACTCAAAAATCAGCTTCATTTTTATATATTGACAATGAACAATCCAAAAATCATTTTAAGAAAATAATCCCATTTACAATAGCATCAAAAATAATAAAATACTTTGAAATAAACTTAACCAAGGAGGCAAAAGATTGCACACTGAAAAATTAAACCATTGATGAAAGAAATTAAAGATAGAAATAAATGAAAAGATATCCCATGTTCATGGATTGGAAGACTTAATATTGTTAAAATGTGCACAGTACACAAAGCAATCTACAGGTTCAATGCAATCCTTATCAAAACCCCAGTGGCATTTTTGTAGAAATAGAAAAAATCCTAAAATTCATGTGGAATCTCAAAGGACCCCAAATATCCAAAACAATCTTGAAAAATTACAACAAATTTGGAGATCTTACACATCATGATTTCAAAACATATTACAAAGCTATAGTAATCAAAACAGTATGATAATATTCCATTTGGAATATTATTCAGCCATAAAAATTAGGAAATCCTGCCAGTTGCAACAACATGAATGGACCTTGAAGGCATTATGCTAAGTGAGACAAGATATGTGATCTCACTTATATGTGGAATCTTAAAAAGTACCAAATTAATAGAAAAAGGTATCAGATTTGTGGTTAACAGAGATGTGGGATGGGGTGAAGGGGAATTGGATGAAGGTAATCAAAAGGTACAAGCTTCCAGTTATAAGGTAAATAAGTACTAGGGATGTAATGTACAACATGATGACTATAGATAACACGGCTGTATAATACGCATGTAAGTTGTTGAGAAAGAAAATACTAAGTTCTAATAACAAGGATTTTTTTTTCTTCTTTTTGTATCTATATGAGATGATGGATGTTAACTACATTTTTGTGGTAATCATTTCAAGATATATTTAAGTTAAATCATTATGCTGTACAACTTATACAGTACTGTATGTCAATTATATCTTAATAAAAATGGGAGGGAAAAAAAAGAATGGTACTGGCAAAAAGGCAGATATATATATATTGATGGAACAGAATAGAGAGCTCAGAAATAAGCCCTCATGTATATGGTCAAATGATCTTTGACAAGGGTGCTAAGTCTATATATACAGTGAGGAAAGGATTGTCTCTCCGACAAATGATGTTCAGAAAACTGGATATTTCTATGCCAAAGAATGAAGATGGACCCTTATTTTACACCACACAAAAAATAAACTCAAAATGGATTAGACTGAAGCATAAGACCTGAAATTATAAAGCTCCTAGAAGAAAACATAGGGGAAAAGCTTCATAAAATTGGCCTTGGCAATGATTTCTTGGATATGACACCATAAACACAGGTAACAAAATCAAAAATAGAAAAATAAGATTATGTCAAACTTTAAAACTTCTGCACAGCAAAGAAACAATAAACAGAGTGGAAAAGCAACATGTAGAAAGGAAAAAAAATGTTTATGAAACATATATCAGATGAGGGTTAATATCCAGAATATATAAGAATTCCTACAGCTCAATAACAACAACAAACAAACAAATAAATAATCCAATTAAAAAATGGACAAAGGACTTGAACAACATTTCTTCAAAGATATACAAATGACCAAAATCATGTGAAAAAATGATCAACATCACTACTCATCAGGGAAATGCAAACCAAAACCACAGTGAAATATTACCCCAAACCCATTAGGATGACCACTTTCAAAAAAAAAAAAAAAAAGAAAACAGGAAATAACAATTGTTGGGAAGGATATGGAATAACAGGAACACTTGCATACTGTTAGTGGGATTGCAAAATAGTGCAGCCTCTACAGAAAACAGTATGGAGTTTCTTCAAAAAATTAAAAATAGAACTACCATTTGACCTAGCAAGACCACTTCTAGGTATATACCCAAAGGAATTGAAATCAGGATCTTGAATAGTATTTTTTTGCACACCCATGATCATTTGCAGCATTATTCATAATAGCAAGATGTGGAAACAATCTAAATGTCCATCAATGGATGATTGAATAAAGGAAATGTGGAATATACAGACAATGGAATGTTATTTAGCCTTAAAAAAGAAGAAAATCCTGTCTTATGCTACAATATGGATGAACCTTGAAGACATTATTCTAAGTGAAAAAAGACAAATACAAAAGACAAATACTTCACAATACCACTTATATGAGATATCTAAAATAATCAAACTTATAGAAACAGGAAGCAGGTTGGTGGTTGCCAGGGGCTGGGGGGAGGTGAAAATGGAGAGCTATTGTTCAGTGGGTTTCAGTCATGCAAGAAAAAAATGTTCTAGAGATCTGCTGTACAACAATGTGCATATAGTTAGCAATACTGTAATGTACATTTAAAAATTGTTGAGGGTAAAAAAAGTATCAGTAATGTTGGAAAAAAATAAAAACTTTCTGATACCCACAGGGGAAGAAAGAGAGAGAGAGAGAGAGAGGAACGCTGTTGTCAATACTAGCTTTGTAAACCCTTACGTAAAATTTGTCTTTTCCTTAAAAAATCCATAAAGATATTTATCAATTAATTTTATGAGAAATGCTTGGCTTAGTTGCTTCAGAATCCTTCCTAAATCCCATGTTTAAGTGTTACAAAGTAATTGATTATAATAAACAAAGCTCAGACCAATTTTTCCAACATATGGCCTCCAGGTGTGTGTTCCTAAGACAGAAGGCTTTAATTTTCTTGGCATTTGTAACTGTTTAGCTGGCTTTTCAGGATAAGTGCCAGAGCTGTGTGGACACTTTGTAGGCTCTGATGAAGCATAATTAGATATCAATAGCTTTACAAAATCCTTCTTTATTACATTCACCACAATGGGCACACTATAGAATTGTTGTACCCTGTAATACACTGCTTACTATAGCTTATCAATGAAAGAATTTTCAATCCAGGCATTCTTTAAAAATGCACTATATATTCTGGAGAAGCAACATGCAAAGAAAATGTCACCAGATCTAAAGTATGATATTTACCAGATAAAGCAATGAAATAGAAGTATCATAGGGATAAACTCATGTATTCCATGGCTTAAAATGGTGATTATTTTCTATGTGCTTATATTATTACAATAGAAGGTCAGGCATGATGCCCAAACAACACTGAGAATAAAATATTTGATGACCTCAGTTCTGTCCCCGAGTTTAAGGAGAAAAGATTGCTTCAGGGCTGCCTAACAAATGTCCTTAAAAGATCTTTTCAAGGGTGTGTTTGGCAAGATATATGTTTACCCTCTATCCTGAGAAACAGCAATTATCACAAAATTTGTTTTCTGAGATCCTAAGGTCAAGAGAGAGAAGATGCTGTGTACTTACTTTTGGTAAAATTATATATACTTGATACCACTTGGAAAGAATGTAACCCTTCAAACACACAGAGAAAAACAAATTTGAATCATGTACCTACTGCAAAACCATAGATGTTTGACTTTAATATGACAATTTCTGAAATTTTACCCTAGTTCCTAGTTGCCATCCTTCTCATTACCAAGTCGTTTCATGATGCCTTTTAGCCACTCCCAATTAGCACTCTATGATTTGACAATGCTGTTCAAAGATCCCCCCACATTAGCCCTGTAAACTGCTTTATCCCTCTTGACGTTGCTTCCCACTCAAAATTTTTCTCTTTCCTCCATTCCATCCCATTTAAATTCCCATTCCCCTAGGTTTTGTTCCCATCTAATAATGAGGAGAAAAACATCCCATTGTGCTAGTTCACCTAAAGTTGACCTTTCAGGATTTGGGGATGTCAAAAGTATTTGGGAGGCCTTTTGGTGGTGACCTGAATTCAAATCATGCCATATCAGAGAGGCCTGCCACTATGATGAGCCTTGAGAGTAAAATTAAAGACTGATTCATAGCATCTATCAATTCACGTCACAATGGTTTTGAGCTGTCCCAGTCTCAAAGCTCTGGCTTTCACTGGACCTCAAATAGGTCTAGAACATCACCAAATTAATAAGGCATGAGCAGTTCAACCATGATTTAACCTTTACAAAGTGCCATTTTAACTAGTACCATAGGTTTACTAACCCTGTCTTTTTGCCCTCAGTATTATGCATCTCATCTAGAATGCTTCTGATTCCAAAGTTAAGAACTCAAACATACATCAGTAGATTGTTTAAGAAACCCCACCTTACTGTTTCAATCATTATGTTTTGCTTTGCACCAAATAATCATACTCTAAATAGAGTTGAAAGCCCAGAGGAGCTAAATCACTTACCTACTAATAATATTCACACTTTTAGTTTGGGAGATAGTATAGCCCCCTTCTCCTGACAGTTCTTACCTATTCTCTTAAGCACATCAACCATTACCTATAAAAACTCAGGATTAGGTGATAACAGCCTAAGGAGCACAGTTATTTCCTTACTTCTACTTTCTATTCCTTGCCAATAGGCATTGATAGCAACAGAGTCTATTTTTTCTCCAAAAAAAGAGGCTGGGGCTTCCCAGGTGGCACAGTGGTTGAGGGTCCGCCTGCCGATGCATGGGACACGGGTTCGTGCCCCGGTCCGGGAGGATCCCACATGCCGCGGAGCGGCTGGGCCGTGACCCATAGCCACTGACCCTGTGCGTCCGGAGCCTATGCTCCACAGTGGGAGAGGCTGCAGCGGTGAGAGGCCCGCATACCGCAAAAAACAAACAAACAAAAACAGGCTGCACTACATGGTGAGGTAGTTTTAGAGATCCTCCTTACCAGGAAAGAGGAATGGATTGATGCATGTGTCAACAAATTTATATTTTTAGTGGTAAGGAAGATGTTACACACACATAGGCAATAAACAGGAAAGCCATTTACTGCTTAGCTGTTGTTATGTGTACAGCTCTTTAATTCTAGAACTCTCCTCAGTACACAAGAGGTTTCTAGGATAGCGTGCTATATTCCAAGCTCTATAAGGATGAGAACCATGCCTGTCTTACTTATCACTATACCTATGTCCTTGTGGAATAAGTTGGTGCCTGGCATATAGTAGGTGTTCAATAAATATATTTTTAATGAGGTGACTGAGGCATACAATCTTTCATCTCTCTTTCATCTCTCTTTCTAGACTCCTTGTGCCCAAAGACAATGCCTATATTCCCAGAATCCACAAAAGTGTCTTACACATGCTTAATTTTGGCCTGATCAGTGAACAAAAGTATTTTAAACACATATACATTGTATCTATTCCAGATCCAGCTCTAACTGGCTAACCAAAATGTCTGTCATCCTGAATTGCATTCTGTAGACTCAATGGCAGTGGTTGAGTGAATGAAGGAGATGGAAAGAGTATACAGTTTTATAAAGAGCTTACAAATGCCTTAGAAGACCAAGAATTGTAAATGGAATATATGACGTGACATGACTGGTTTCCTCATTCGATCTCCCCATGTCAAGTCTGCCAGGACTTCCCCAAACCACTCCTGCTAAAATAGATAACTAATGAAAAGTTGAGATTATTGAGTGAAAGGATCTAGAAGGTTAGGTTGTCCATCAGGCTATAATCATGTCCACACATTTTAATCAGCTAGGAGAGGAGGGGGTGTGACAAGATTTCCCAGCACAAGCAGAAGAAAGTGAGGATAACATTTAGAGGCCGACATGTTGCACTCTTCTTCAGGAGAGACTTCACCCATGGCCTTTGTTTTGGCCTCTTCCCCAAAACCCAGAGTTCATGTGGCCCTGCCTCCTCATTTGTTCATGACATGTATTTGAACTTTAAGCTCTGAGGAACATATTTTTATTCAGTGGTTTCCCACTGTGGTCCTGAGACCCCATGCACCAAGGAGTGTTAGTAGCTGAATAAATATGTAAGCCATTTCTGTGTACTAACTCTCTGTTCAAAAGTATATGATTTTGTGGTGAATAAAACGTAAATTTCTTTAAAATGTTTACTAAGGTCATTATAGTTATTTATCATTATGTATTTTCTCTGTGAAAAATGCCATTGGTAACTTGATAGAGATTGCATTGAAACTATAGATTGCCTTAGGTAGTATTGTCAATTAAAATTTTTTAAATTTGTATGGAAACACAAAAGACCCCGAATAGCCAAAGCAATCTTGAGAAAGAACAGAGCTGGAGGAATCATGCTCCCTGACTTGACTATACTACAAAGCTACAGTAATCAAAACAGTATGGTACTGGCACAGAAACAGACATATAGATCAATGGAACAGGATAGAAAGCCCAGAAGTAAACCCATGCACTTATGGTCAATGAGTCTACAACAAAGGAGGCAAGAATATACAATGGAGAAAAGACAGTCTCTTCAACAAGTGGTGCTGGGAAAACAGGACAGCTACATGTAAAAGAATGAAATTAGAACATTCTCTAATACCATATACAAAAATAAACTCCAAATGGATTAAAGACTTACATGTAAGACTGGATACTACAAAATTCTTAGAGGAAAACATACACAGAAAATTCTTTGACATAAATCACAACAATTTGTTTGGATTTGTCTCCTAGAGTGATGGAAATAAAAACAAACCAAAAAACCACAAATGGGACCTAATGAAACTTATAAGCTTTTGCACAGCAAAGGAAACCATAAAGAAAATGAAAAGACAACCAATAGAATGGGAGAAAATATTTGCAAATGAGGCAAGAGACAAGGGATTGATCCCTCAAATACACAAACAGCTCATACAGCTCAATATCAAAAAACAAACAAACAACCCAATCGAAAAATGGGCAGAAGATCTAAATAGACATTTCTCCAAAGAAGACATACAGATGGCCAAAAGGCACATGAAAAGATGCTCAACATCATTAATTATTAGAGAAATGCAAATCAAAACTACAATGAGGTATCATCTCACACCAGTCAGAATGGCCATCATTAAAAAGTCTACAAATAATAAATCCTGGAGTGGGTGTGGAGGAAAAGGAACCCCCCTCCAATGTTGTTGGGAATGTAATTTAGTGCAGCCACAATGGAGAACAGTATGGAGGTTCCTTAAAAATTAAAAATAGAGCTACCATATGACCCAGCAATCCCACTACTGGGCATATATCCAGAGAAAACTCTAATTCAAGAAATACATGCACCTCAATGTTCATAGCTGCACTATTTAAAATAGCCAAGACATGGAAGCAACCTAAGTGTCCATCGACAGATGAATGGATAAAGAAGATGTGGTATATATACACATTGGAATCTTAGCCACAAAAAAGGAATGAAATAATGTCATTTGCAGCAACATAGATGGATCTAGAGAATATCATACTAAATGAAATAAGTCAGACAGAAAAAGACAAATGTCATATAATATTGTTTATATGTGGAATCTAAAAAAATGATACAAATGAACTTATTTACAAAAGAAGTAGACTCACAGACATAGAAAAGAAACTTTTTGGTTACCAAAGGGGAAAGGGGGTAGGGATAAATTAGGACTTTAGGATTAAAATATACACACTACTGTATAAAATATACAACCAACAAGGACCTATGTATAACACAGGGGACTATACTTATTATCTTGTAATAACCTATAATGGAAAAGAATCTAAAAAAGTATATATTACATATAATATATAATATATATATGAATTACTTTGCTGTACACATGAAAATAATACAGCATTGTAAATCAACTATATTTCAATAAAAATATTTTAAAATGTATATACTGGTTTTATTTTTTACTGCACTATCACTCTCTGATATTATAGGATGTACCTATTTATTGCCTGGTTGTCTACCTATTCAAATATAACCTCCCTGAGACCAAAAAAATAAATAAAATTAAATTAAAAAATAAAGAGAGAAAAACTGTTGAAATTTTTCTACCTATGGAAAAAATTATTATTCCTCAAAATTTTTTCTCTAGAACAAATATCTTCTCTGTACCCAAAGCCAGTATATCTAGCTATATAGTTTATACCTTGTTTAGATGTCTCAATGGCACCTCAAAAATAAAAACAAATTCATGATATACTCCCTTTTATTCTCCTCAACCTAGTCCTATTCATGTGTCTGTTATACCCCCAAATGATATCACTGTCCATTCAGTTTAGCACTCTCTCTCTCCCTCACCCCATATATCAAGTCCATCATTGAGTCCACTTAAATATCTCTACAATACATCTACTTATTTCTGTCTTTTCCACTACCTCTGTAGTCTGTGGTTCCATCTTCTCTTGCCCGGAAAAGTAATAACTTATTAACTGGTCTAATCCTCATCCATTCTTCTCTCCCTCCAGCCTACTCAGAATGAGGTGTTCGAAAAAAAATCTAATGATGCATTTCCCTTGCTTAAAAATCTTTAGTGTTTACCTGAACACTTATGGTAAAGGCAAAATTCCTTAAAGTGCTTATCAAGACTTCCCATGACACATCCCTAATCTACATTCTTATCTGAATCATGTTCTCTGTTATTCTTTCTTTCCTAACAACACTGGCCTTCTCTCAGACCTTCATATTCACCACACTCCCTCCCAATACAGGTGGTAACACATGTTAGTTCTCCTTTTACCTAGTTGACTTCTAATCATCCACCATAGCTCAAATGTCATTTTTGAACCATTCAGACTGTGTGTTTTCGTCATATGATTCCAAAGCACTATATAGTTCTTAGCATTCATCTCAATTGTAATTCATCTCAGGAAGGAATTCTGCCAGCAGAATTCTGCTTTGGGACTCATTACAACTCTTCCCTGTGTCTCCAGCCTGCCAACCTACCCTGTGGATTTTGAACTTGTACCACTACAATTCTTTAAAATAAACCATATGTTTTATGGCTCTGTTTTCTCTGGAGAACCCTGACTAATACAGAAGACAAGGTAAAATCAACAATAACTAATGCCTCTTTTAAGATGAGGAGGATGCAATAGAATCTTTTTTCTCAGAATTACATGAGCCTGATACTTGTTTTTGTTTTTTAGCAGACATCAGTTGCTTACATAATAAAATCCCATATCTGATGAGATTTAATGTTCCAATCAAGGAACACAAATTTTATTAATATATGTTATATACTTCTCACATAATAAAAATGACCATATTTTCTGACATTCATTAAGCTTGGTGTGGCTCCCTCAAACTTCTCCTGAGTCTTATGCCAGTCTTTCTGTCAACCCCAGTGTAGAAATACCGGGAGAGAGAAAAGATAGCAGAAAGAAGCAGAGTTAGTCTTCATCCATTTGTAACATTATGCAGTGGAAAGGAAACCCTACTACACTATTCCCCTAAGTGTTCCTAGACTTCAAGGAACTCTGATGTTCTTAGGTTCTTCATATTAGCTCTCCTAACCTACCTCATTACTCAGTATCTATAGTCAGTTCAAACACCCAAACCTTTTCATGCCAGCTACGCTTTAGCTATGTCATACTCATCTTATACTTAAACAGCTATGACTGAGAAACAAATTGAAGATCTTTTCCAAATTTCATTTTTATAGTTTCAGCCAGTTTTTCTAGATGCTCATGACCTCTAGAGATCCTGAATGTGAGTTATCTGTCCACGTATTTTATTATCATGTCATGAATATCCCCATCCAAATCATTAATAAAAACTGCATGGGACAGAACCAATAATAGAGTTATCTTAAAAGAAACCTCTTTCTCCAAGTTAATACCAATTCTTTAATTGGCTTTCTTTAGATCTAGAATTCAACCAGTTATAGACCCACTTAAGTTGTATTTTCATCTAGTATCTAGGTAGTCCAGCAAATACTTTGCAATATTACACTACTTACTTGTCTATGCAATTATATGTATTGTATAGAAACTGACATGATACACTAGTCTCTAGTAATTAATTCTCCTCTCTCAGTCAATAATTGCCATATTACCAACACATTAGTAAAAGAAGGAAAATCTTCACTTTAAACTCCTAAGAATAAAATAGCAACAATACTATCACTTAAAATTTGAAAAAAAAACTTTCTATTATTATTATCATCTCCATTTGACACACAAATTGACACTTTTAATTATTATTCCAATTTAATAAATGAGTAAACTGAAGCTCTGACTTATCCAGAGTCACAATGCTAATAGGTGGGGGAATATAAAAACAGAACACAGACCACCTGGCTCAGTTTTATTTTTATAGTATACTAAACTGCCTCAGTAGACAAAAAATTTTCAGATGAATAAATAAGAAGATTAAGAGTCAAAAAATGACAGATTAAGGTGACATTAAGTCATTCAAAACTCATATACCTTTGCCTCAACTTTTACCAAACAAGATTCGTGTGTATCTATTAACCCCAAAAGTTATATTAATAAAATACTGGTTTAACCCTCAATAGAAGGAAAACACATCACCATTTATTTATGTATATACTGGCATTCTTGTGATAAAAACACATTTATTTAAAATTTTTAGAAATAATAAGCCCCTGAATATCTTAATCTTTCTTTGGAAGTTAAATTCCTTTTTAAAGACAAAAGTCAATATTTAGCAAAAAGATTATGTATCTTTAAGGTTCAAGTGTCAACATGTAACCCTTGGGTGTGAATCCTTAATGAACTGATTGACTGAATTTTCCTTTTTAACATTTCTGATATCAACTTAGAAAGGGCCTAAGTATCCCTCTCTGAATACTGATAGAAACATTTTCAATTCTCAGTACTCTATTTTTTTTTTTTATGGCAGTACGCGGCAGTACGCGGCAGTATGCTGTGGCCTCTCCCGTTGCGGAGCACAGGCTCCGGACGCACAGGCTCAGCGGCCATGGCTCACGGGCCTAGCCTCTCCACGGCATGTGGGATCTTCTTGGACCGGGGCACGAACCCGTGTCCTCTGCATCAGCAAGCGGACTCTCAACCACTGCGCCACCAGGGAAGCCCTCTCAGTACTCTTATATGCTAAATTGTATTTGATTTACTGATTATAGGCCTCAGGATACAATTCAGGTACCTAGATTACATAATCCCCAAAATACGGATAGTTAGAAGAACTCCCAGGAATTAATTCACTTCAAATAATTATTCTCCTTCTGTTTGACATACCATAGAAATAGACTTGGTTATGTCTAGATACCAGTGCCAAATCATACTAAACTTTATATTTCACCAAATTAGGTGATTGCAAACGTATATGTGTCACATGGTTTAGCTTGCCAATTCTTTGATCAGGCAAGCAGGAGGTTTTGCCACTTTGGACTCTACCTGAATTCTGAAGGGAAGATGGCTAGTATGTTGAGGAGTACACTGAGGTTAATCTGAAATGCAAGGTCAAAATAAGAGGAAATAACGCTGCCTTCATCAAAACCACCACTACCTGCACATTTTCAGACCTCATTTTCTGTTGACAATCTGCTTCTCTAATTCTTTTTCCTCCGAGCTTAAGATTCTTACCTGTCTTAACTTCAATTTGGGAATGTGCATCTAATATCCTTACTTCCTGCTTACTATACCTTGATTTCTAACTTTTCTTTTCAATAACCTGGTATTTTGGTCCAGTTCCTGATTACACTTTTTGCTTTGTGGTTTGATCTTGGTGTTCTTTATCCTGCACTAGATAAATGTGATTATGATGACTCTGCCATAGTGGCTTGGCAGAAGAATCTTACTGAGTTGCTGTTGTTTCAGCATGATCTCTTGATGCTAACTGATGGTTATTAAGTAAAAAGTACATTGACCCCAGCTTGTTCAGGGAGAAGGTTGAATCTCTTTACAGTTGCAAACTCTAAAGTCATCTTCAACAATGTGGAAATGCTGCCTGTTAGCACTCTACTTTATCCCATTTACTTAAACACATACCATTACAATATGAGAGAAAAACATTTGGGGTTGCGTGTTTTACTTAGTTATATAATTGATGAAGTCAGCAACAAATGTTAGGCAAATATAACAAAAGGGAATTGTAGGAAATTTTTTATTGAATAATCTTAAAATGGTTAGAGATTTATCCATTTTTTGAATAGGTATGGACTGTAATTCAAGTAAATTGATAACATTTCGAATTTCCTTCTAGCATTCCGGTTCTATTGTCCTATTTGTTTTGTCAATAGAAATAGTCTAGTGTATATAAATCAGATTGCCAATGCTGTCCATTTTGGTACAACATAAGCATTATGATTCATTACAAATGGAAGGTGTGTAGAAAAACAAAATCAATGAAAAAACATTCAAGCAGATCTTGCTTACAGCAAGGTAAACAACCATTATTACAAAGAGCAAAGTATTTGTACCTAAGAGATTCATACAACAAAACATAGCCAGAGTAAACTTTGAATTTTTATGGAAAATCATATAAAGCACTCTATCTTCCACAGAGATAGAAAAAGTAATATGACTTTTTGAAATACAGAGTTTCCAAGATAACTATCTGACAAAAGTGTCAAAGACAACTTCCTGATTATTTTTAACTTAGTCATCTTGGTTTTTTCTTTATCTGTTTTCAAAGATAAAATGTCTCATAAGTGAACTTCAATTTTATATGTGTACATAAAATTATGTGTATATGGATGAAAAGTTCAATGGCAAGTGACTGTGTCATATTCATCTGTATTTTTATATTATATCAAATATATGACTCAATAAATATGTGTTGAATAAATAAATGATCACCCAGCTGATAAGAAATAAAAGAAAATCATAATCAAGTATGTGATTAACTACCACATCTTCATTGCCATAGGTACACTGGCATATATAAAAATACCATTTGGTAATGTTACCACCACAAAGAACTTTTCCTAGTCAGAAGGACGCTTTTTGCAGGTGAGAAACTTCTACTTACCTCTGTACATCACCAGCGTAATTTCCCTGCATTTATAGTTAGTCCTAATTTTTTAAGAGTAGTCCTCAATGACACAATATATTTCTTTCAGCCCCCACTTGACTCTACTCATTCCTTACTTTTAATTGTCCTGCTTCACCTCATTCTAACATAGCTATTGCTATACTGCAGCTATTGAAGCCTACGAAGTTTTGCAGCCACTGAAACTGAGGAAGCTTTGTTGGGATAAGAATTGTTTTGATGTCCAGTTATGTTTCAGAAATGCATTCCTAGAGATTAAAGCCTGTTGCGTTATATATTTCAATGGGATTTTTCTTTCTTAAATTAGTAGCTTGTAGTTGTATCATTGCCTTTCCAAACAGGCCTTTACCTAGTTCCCCTTAATACTTCATGTGAACCCCAGTTCCTTTGTTCGCTTCCTGTTTCCAGATTCTGTATATCCATGGGAGATACAACTTTTCTGTTTTTCTCTAGTGTACCTGTGCAAACCCTAACACTGACCAGCTGGCCACTTTTCCTATCCCTTGGCAATCTCTGCCAATAATTCTCCACTCCATTTTCTTCTACTGATTCTTCTTTTTCCACAAAGGACACAGGATGGACTGTTATAAATGAATTGTGTCAGGACTTCTTTTCTCTCACCTGAAAGCAAAGGACTGATCTTTCAAACTCAAAAATTTATAAGACTGTGATTACCTCAAACATCCTTTCGGTCTCTGTGAGAGTTGAAAACTGTCATATTTCTCAGGAAAACTGCAAAAGGAATGACAAAATGAAGGTTACTAGGAGATGTGAATGACTGCTTTTTCAACTCTCATGCTTCAGGAGCTTTTATCTTGAGCCTAAAAGCCATAAAGACAAAGAGTATAATAACTGCACATAAAATGAAAGACATAAAAGCCAGGTTGAATTGTAGCTTCTAGTTCCCTATGACCTTAGTTATGCAACAACACTTGATGTAACTGGGCTTTGTGAGCCAGAAATTAAGACGAATGTCCTGTCAAAGTGTTAGAATATTTGAAATTGTAACTGTCTCTGAAAATCTAAGTCCATGAAAAATATAGGCTAGGTATTATTTTCTCCATCTGTCAGATGAGAAAATGGCATCCTAGAAAGATTTAGTGGAGGAAGCCTAGGAAAAACAGATCCCAGGTGATAGAGTCCACATGACCTTTCTCCAAGACTAGTGTTCTTTCAACTATATGTTCAGTCTCTACCTCCTCTGAACAGGCCTTGAAAACCACATAGCTAATGAACTTCCAAATCACATCTCTCCTTCAAATATTCATTAAAATTTCTAAACCAAAATGCATAATTATATTATAGAAATAATTAACATTATGTGGGAAAAATCATTACTCTAAACATTTCAATCAGCAATAATTGTGCCTCAGATAAACTTCATGAGCTGTGATATTGCCACTGCACAAAGATACATTAAAAGTTTATTCAGAATAAAAAGTTGATGTACAAACCACTTGAATCAGAAAAAAAATGTGAATGGACGTTTTAATATAACAGTTTATTATTTTCATCACTTTTGTACAACCTTTGATGACCTGAATTAACTGAATTAACTGTGTAGCTTCCAACTTGTAAGAAATCTGGCTTGCTTAGTTTCACTTGATGAAATTTCTTGCACCATGACAAACATCTCTACTAACCTTCTTCTGACATTTGAAGAAACACATTCTGACTATGTACAAACAAGCAACTGTAATATAATATAATCCTTGAAAATTACCTTGTTACCTAGACAAGAGGGTGAACAGTCCATTATTAAATTTAAGAAAAAAATGATGGCGTGTTGAGTAGAAGCAGTGCTAATCAATCCAACATGTTTAACACGACTGAACTTCTAAGAGTTGACAGGGACTCAAATGGTCAACAAATCCTGCTGATGGTAATTTATTAATACTTTGAGCATGTGTATGCCTTTTCTGCAATTTGTCTCTGATGGTCCAGCAGTACACTCATGCTCAGTCTCCTTTGGGACAGTCACAGATGTCTCTAAGGCAGCGGTACTGGAGTCTAGAGTGTCACTTATGGTTTCAGTTTTTCACCATTGAGAACGATGTTGGCTGTGAGTTTGTCATATATGGCCTTTATTATGTTGAGGAAAGTTCCTTCTATGCCTACTTTATGGAAGGTTTTTTTCATAAATGGGTGTGGAATTTTGTCAAAAGCTTTCCCTGCATCTATTGAGATGAGCATATCATTTTCTCCTTCAATTTTTTAATATGGGGTATCACATTGATTGATTTGTGTACTGTAGAATCCTTGCATTCCTGGGATAAACCTCACTTGGTCATGGTGTATGATCCTTTTAGTGTGCTGTTGGATTCTGTTTGCTAGTATTTTGTTGAGGATTTTGCATCTACGTTCATCAGCGATATTGGCCTGTAGCTTTTCTTTGTGACATCTTTGTATGGTTTTGGTATCAGTGTGATGGTGGCCTCGTTAAATGAGTTTCGGAGTGTTCCTCCCTCTGCTATATTTTGGAAGAGATTGAGAAGGATAGGTGTTAGCTCTTCTCTAAATGTTTGGTAGAATTTGCCTGTGAAGCCATCTGGTCCTGGGCTTTTGTTTGTTGGAAGATTTTTATCACAGTTTCAATTTCAGTGCTTGTGATTGGTCTGTTCATATTTTCGATTTCTTCCTGGTTCAGTCTTGGAAGGTTGTGCATTTCTAAGAATTTGTCCATTTCTTCCAGGTTGTCCGGTTTACTGGTATATAGTTGCTTGTAGTAATCTCTCATGATCCTTTTTATTTCTCCAGTGTCAGTTGTTACTTCTCCTATTTCATTTCTAATTCTATTGATTTGAGTGTTTTCCCTTTTTTTCATGATGAGTCTGGCTAAGGGTTTATCAATTTTGTTTATCTTCTCAATGAACCAGCTTTTAGTTTTATTGATCTTTGCTATCGTTTCCTTCATTTCTTTTTCATTTATTTCTGATCTGATCTATATGATTTATTTCCTCCTGCTAACTTTGGAGATTTTTGTTCTTCTTTCTCTAATTGCTTTAGATGTAAGGTGAGGTTGTTTATTTGAGATGTTTCTTGTTTCTTAAGGTAGGATTGTATTGCTATAAACTTCCCTCTTAGAACTGCTTTTGCTGCATCCCATAGGATTTGGGTCATCTTGCTTTCATTGTCATTTGTTCCTAGGTATTTTTTGATTTCCCCTCTGATTTCTTCACTGATCTCTTGGTTATTAAGTAGTGTGTTGTTTAGCCTCCATGTGTTTGTATTTTTTACAGAGTTTTTCCTGTAATTGATATCTAGTCTCATAGCGTTGTGGTCGGAAAAGATACTTGATATGATTTCAATTTTCTTAAATTTACCAAGGCTTGATTTGTGAACCAAGATATGATGTATCCTGGAGAATGTTCCATGAGCACCTGAGAAGAATGTGTATTCTGTTGTTTTCGGATGGAATGTCCTATAAATATCAATTAAGTCCATCTTGTTTAATGTATCATTTAAAGCTTGTGTTTTCTTATTTATTTTCATTTTGGATGATCTGTCCATTGGTTGGATTATCTGTCCATTGGTGAAAGTGGGGTGTTAAAGTCCCCTACTATGATTGTGTTACTGTTGATTTCCCCTTTTATGGCTGTTAGTATTTGCCTTATGTTTTAAGGTGCTCCTATGTTGGGTGCATAAATATTTACAATTGTTATATCTTCTTCTTGGATCGATCCCTTGATCATTATGTAATGTCCTTCTTTGTCTCTTGTAATAGTCTTGGTTTCAAAGTCTATTTTATCTGATATGAGAATTTCTACTCCAGCTTTCTTCTGATTTCAATTTGCATGGAATATCATTTTCCATGCCCTCCCTTTCAGTCTGCATGTGTCCCTAGGTCTGAAGTGGTTCTCTTGTAGACAGCATATATATGGATCTTGTTTTTGTATCCATTAAGCCAGGCTACATCTTTCGGTTGGAGCATTTAATCCATTTACATTTAAGGTAATTATCGTTATGTATGTTCCTATCACCATTTTCTTAATTGTTTTGGGTTTGTTATTGTAGGTCTTGTCCTTCTCTTGTACTTCCTGCATAGAGAAGTTCCTTTAGCATTTGTTGCAAAGCTGGTTTGGTGGTGCTGAAGTCTCTTAGCTTTTGCTTTTCTGTAAAGGTTTTAATTTCTCTGTGAAATCTGAATGAGATCCTTGCTGGGTAGAGTAATCTTGGTTGTAGGTTTTTCTCCTTCATCACTTTAAATATGTCCTGCCACTCCCTTCTGACTTGCAGAGTTTCTGATGAAAGATCAGCTGTTAACCTTATGGGGATTCCCTTGTGTGTTATTTGCTGTTTTTCCCTTTCTGCTTTTAATATATGTTCTTTGTATTTAATTTTTGATAGTTTGATTAATATGTGTCCTGGCGTGTTTCTCCTTGGATTTATCTTCTATGGGACTCTCTGTGTTTCCTGGACTTGATTAACTATTTCCTTTCCCATATTAGGGAAGTTTTCAACTATAATCTTTTCAAATATTTTCTCAGTTCTGTTCTTTTTCTCTTCTTCTTCTGGGACCCTTATATTTCAGATGTTGCTGCATTTAATGTTGTTCCAGAAGTCTCTGAGACTGTCCTCAATTCTTTTCATTCTTTTTTCTTTATTCTGTTCTGTAGTAGTTATTTCCACTATTTTGTCTTCCAGGTCCAGTATCCGCTCTTGTGCCTCAGTTATTCTGCTACTGATCCCTTCTAGAGAATTTTTCATTTCATTTATTTTGTTGTTCATCACTGTTTGTTTGCTCTTTAGTTCTTCTAGCTCCTTGTTAAACGCTTCTTGTATTTTCTCCATTCTATTTCCAAGATTTAAGATCATCTTTACTATAATTATTCTGAATTCTTTTTCAGGTAGTCTTCCTATTTCCTCTTTTTTTAGGTCTGATGGGTTTTTGCCTTGGTCCTTCATCTGCTGTGTGTTTCTCTGTCTTTTCATTTTGCTTAACTTACTGTGTTTGTGGTCTCCTTTTTGTGGGCTGCAGGTGCGTAGTTCCCACTGTTTTTGGTGTCTATCTGCAGTGGCTAAGCATGGTTCAGTGGGTTGTGTAGGCTTCCTGGTGGAGGGGACTCGCGCCTGTGTTCTGGTGGGTGAGGCTGGATCTTGTCTTTCTCATAGGCAGGTCTATGTCTGGTTGTGTGTTTTGCAGTGTCTGTGGCCTTATTATGTTTTTAGGCAGCCTCTGTGCTAATGGATAGGGTTGTGTTCCTGTCTTGCTAGTTGTCTGGCATAGGGTGTCCAGCATTGTAGCTTGCTGGTTCTTGAGTGGGGTTGTGTCTTGGTGTTGAGATGGCGATCTCTTGGAGACTTTTGCCATTCAATATTATGTGGAGCTGGGAGGTTTCTTGTGGACCTGTGTCATGAACTTGGCTCTCCCACCTCAGAAGCACAGTCCTGATGTATGACTGGAACACCAAGAGCCTGTCATTCACACGGGTCAGAATACAAGGGAGAAAAAAAAAAGAAAGCAAGAAAGAAGATAAAATAAAATAAAATAAAGTTATTAGAATAAAAAATAAAACATAATTATTTAAAAAAAATTTAGTAATAAAATAAAAAAAGAAAGAAGAGAGCAACAAAACCAAACAAATCCACCAATGATAACAAGTGCTAAAACTATACCAAACTAAACTAAACAAAACAAAACAAAAATGGACAGACAGAACCCTGGGAAAAATGGTGAAAGCAAAGCTATACAGAAAAAAATCACACACAGAAGCATACACATACACACTCACAAAAAGAGAAAAAGG
Organism: Orcinus orca; assembly: GCF_937001465.1. Lineage (NCBI taxonomy): Eukaryota > Metazoa > Chordata > Mammalia > Artiodactyla > Delphinidae > Orcinus > Orcinus orca. The sequence goes on along the minus strand of NC_064580.1, from coordinate 98,904,163 downwards.
AAAAAATATATATATATTGTTGCTCTCAAAGTCCACCTCCTCAATTTGGGATGATTGGTTTTCTATTCAGGTATTCCACAGATGCAGGGTACATCAAGTTGATTGTGGAGATTTAATCCGCTGCTCCTGAGGCTGCTGGGACAAATTTCCCTTTCTCTTCTTTGTTTGCACAGCTCCTGGGGTTCAGCTTTGGATATGGCCCTGCCTCTGCGTGTAGGTTGCCTGAGGGCGTGTGTTCTTCACTCAGAGAGGAGGGGGTTAAAGGAGCTTCTTGGTTGCTGCAGTAGCAGCCTTAGCGTCTCATGCCCGTCTCTGCCTGTCTCTGGGGGCCACGCTGATAGCCACGGCTTGCACCCATCTCTGGAGCTCCTTTAAGCAGTGCTCTTAATCCCCTCTCCTCGTGTACCAGGAAACAAAGAGGCAAGAAAAAGTCTCTTGCCTCTTCGGCAGCTGCAGACCTTTTCCAGGACCCACTTTCAGCTAGCTGTGGCACACTAGCCCCCTTCAGGCTGTGTCCATGCAGCTAACCCCAGTCCTCTCCCTGGGATCTGACCTCTGAAGCCCGAGCCTCAGCTCCCAGCCCCCGCCCACCCTGACGGGTGAGCAGACAAGACTCTCAGGCTGGTGAGTGCTGGTTGGCACCAATCCTCTGTGCTGGAATCTCTCCACTTTGCCCTCCACACCCCTGTTGCTGCACTCTCCATCATGGCTCCAAAGCTTCCCCCGTCCGCCACCTGCAGTCTCCACCTGCGAAAGAGCTTCCTAGTGTGTGGAAATCTTTCCTCCTTCACAGCTCCCTCCCACTGGTGCAGGTCCCATCCCTATTCTTTTGTCTCTGTTTTTTCATTTTGCCCTACCCAGGTACGTGGGGAGTTTCTTGACTTTTGGGAGTTCTGAGGTCTTCTGCCGGTGTTCAGTAGGTGTTCTGTAGGAGTTGTTCCACATGTAGACATATTTCTGATGTATTTGTGGGGAGGAAGGTGATCTCCACATCTTACTCTTCTGCCATCTTGAAGCTCCTACTCTCATAAATTCTTATACCTTAAATATGTGACTCTGGCATGTAAAATAAGTAAGCATTTGAGTTATGTGTGTGTGTGTTGTGTGTGTGTGTGTATGTGCGCTTGAGCGACAGGTAAGATGTAAATAAACAGAGAGGCAGAAATTAGCACTGTATGTTCAGTAGACAATGCTATCTCTGCTAGTTTTCTCCTAAAGTTTTGCAAACAATTTAGTTTTGCAAACTAAAACAAAAGACAGGTATTTATTCATTTACAAATGTTAAATTAAAAATAAAAGAATAACAGATTTGTTTCATAGACACACTGATAATTAGCTATAAGGAGATTCTTAGGGAAAAAAATGCAATGTTTTTTTTCTCTTTGTAGGATGATTAATTCAAGCTCTGCCATCCTGTTGCCTCTCACAGTAAGAAAAGAGATATGATTCCACTCACATCACAAAAGTCTACTTTGGAGGACACAGCTGGCATTTGTGACTAAATTCTTGAGAGTAGTTATAAGCTGAATCTCATTCAAAATTCATTGTAATGGCAAAGCTCTGACATCAATTTAGAAAGTTGGAATTTTTGTTTGTTTGTTTCTTTGGCATTATGTGAGCCTCTCACTGTTGTGGCCTCTCACTTTGCGGCTCCAGACGCGCAGGAGCACAGGCTCCAGACGCGCAGGCTCAGCGGCCATGGCTCACGGGCCCAGCTGCTCCACGGCATGTGAGATCTTCCTGGACCGGGGCACGAACCCGTGTCCCCTGCATCAACAGGTGGACTCTCAACCACTGCACCACCAGGGAAGCCCAGAAAGTTGGAATTTTAACAAAACTTTTAATGCATTTAACCATAATTTTGGAGTTATGTAAAGATTATGAATAATTCACTTAGCATACTGCACTTTATTCACTATCTAGGAAATAAATTAAAATATATGAGGCTGGGCTTGAGAGTAGGTCTGCCTAGTGTAATCCTTGGGTTTACACCGTATGTGGTTTTTACAGATGCCACAGACTTCACAAGTTAGAGAAACAATAAATAATAAATTTAATATATTTATAAATTCAAATAAATTTAATAAATCCTTTATTAAAATATATTGGATTTACACTTACACTCTAGAAAACTGCAAAAAGCCATGATTCCTACCTTAAAAATGGAAAAAAAGCAAGTAAGCTCTGAAATCATAACTTTGAAATTCATTAGAGAGCTAAGAATACAAATAAAACTAAACTCAATAATCTTCAGAAAGTGATAAGTACTTCCAAGTAGAGAAAAAAAACCATAGCTACTTTTATCCTTAGCAGGCAGGAGGAGGCAAACAGATTCAGACATAGACTGGTAAGGAGAATTCAGCAAGAGTTTTTAAAAATTTTAATGGCAAAACACAGGCAGACTGATAGATCAGCATGTCTTACAAGTAGCAACATACCCACCCACCAACTCTTTGCCATGGGCCTTCACTGATAGCGAGGAAAAAGTATGCTAAAGGCAGGGGCAAGGTCAGGTTGTTGAGATAAACTTTGCTGGTACACTCTGGTCTTCATAGAGTGCACTGCACTGGCTGCCTGAAAGCTGACAGCAGATCAGCTAGAATGAGATCCCCTATAGTGCTGAACACAAGGGAGAGTACTGTAAAGAAAAGAGAACTTCCCATTGACCCAAAATACTGTCAGCAAAGCTGTAAAGCATTAAGAGAACACAAGAGTCACACCATTACTCAGATTTCCAGCAATTCTGTGGAGAAAAACATTGTCCCATCCTGAAAACAATTAAATCCACTAGTAAGAGGAATCTACTGAAACAAAGCCAAAATAGTTAAAAGAATCAGATCAAAATATGGCTAAGGTTTTGAAATTAACAAAAGGCACCTCTAAAATAAACATTATGTTAAAGGATCTAGTGGAAGAGGTAGACAACAAGCATTAACAGAGGAGGAATTTCATTAGAAAAATGGAAATTGTAAATAAAATATAAAAGAAAATAATAAAAACAAATAGGAATATTAAGAATGAAAGTGACCATATCAGAGATGAAAAATAAATTTGATGGACCAAACAGTAGGCTGAACACAACAGAGAAAAATATTATTGAATTTTAAGAAAGGTGAAACAAAAGCAAGCCAAGCAAATGGGATCTGTGGGATGTTATAACGTATGTGTAATTAGAGTCCCAGAAAGAAGTAGAGAGAGCATAAGGCAGAAGAAATATTTGAAGAGAAAACAGCTAAAAAGGTTTTAAATTGATAATGATAAATTAAAATGATAAATCGTATCAAACCACAAAACTAAGAATCTCAGCTAAATTCATAAAAGGAGCCCACACTTAAAGCACTTCACAGCTAGACTACTTAAAACCAAAGATTAAAAAGTTCTTAACAGCCATCAGAGTGGGGAAAAAAGACAAATTATATAAAAGGATATAATGACAAGAATGCTGGCTGACTTATTGATACAAATGACCAAGCACAGAACAAAATAGAGCAATGTCTTTGTAAAGTCCTAAGGGGAAAAAGCTGCCAATCAAGAATTCTATATTCAGCAAAAATGTCCTTCACATATGACAGTAAATTAAATATATTTTAGACAGATGAAAGCTGAGTTAATTCATCTTTACCAGACATACAATAAAATAAATTCTGAAAAATAGCTCTTCAGGCTAAATGAAAATGAAACCTGATGAAAATCCAGATCTGCAGAAAGGAATGAAAAACAGAAGAAAAAGGTTAACAGGTGAGTAATAACAAAAAAAATTTAATTGTTTTCTATATTATATAGGTGTGTATTATATATATATATATTTTTAAACGATACGTGGGCCTCTCACTGCTGTGGTCTCTCCCATTGCGGAGCACAGGCTCCGGACACGCAGGCTCAATGGTCATGGCTCATGGGCCCAGCTGCTCCACGGCATGTAGGATCTTCCCAGACCGGGGCACAAACCCATGTCCCCCGCATCGGCAGGCAGACTCTCAACCACTGCGCCACCAGGGAAGCCCCTGTATTACATTTTTTAAAAGATTATTAACTCAAAATGAAAAAGCAACTATTTATTAGGGGTTTATTAAAATAACATAAATAAATAAAATAAATTAGCAAAATACATGGCTCTGATGACACAAAGGGAAGGAAGTTCTAAATGGAATTATCTTGTTGTAAGGTACTTCATTTTTCATAAAATGGCATAAAATTATTTGAAGGTATCTTGTAATAAGTTCAAGATAGATATTGTAATTTCTCTAACAACCAATAAAATAATATGAAATCATAAAATTAAGTAAATAGAGAAGGTAAAATAATATGTTATTTAAACACATGGGAAATGCTAAAGAAGGAAGATAAGAAAGGAAAGAGAAAAAAGAATAGACAGATTAAATAAAAATAAATACCAGGGTAATAGACTGAAACACAGATGATTACATTAAGTATAAATGAATTAAACACTGTAATTAAAAAGTGATCATGAGATTCACTATAAAAGTAGACCATAACTATATGGAGTTTATAGAAACACCTTTAAATATAAAGACACAGATAGGATGAGAGTAAAAGGGTGGAAAATGTCACAGTATGAAACATTAACAATAAGAAAGCTAGTGTGCCAGGTGAATATCAGACAAAGTACACTTTGAGAGAAATAACATTGCCAAAGATGCTATTTAGAAGAATCAAAATCATAAAAAGTAAGTTCTATGACTGCAAACATATTGAATTAGAAATCAACATATAATATTGTAAATCAACTGCACATAAATAAATAAATGAAACCAAGAAATAGGAGTGATGGCAGCAGGAATGGCACAGTAAGGACCCCTAATAATGCTCTCCTTAGAAAAACAAGAATATCTGCAAAAAAAAAAAACTATCAAAATCAACATTTTCAATAGTTTAGGAAATTAACGAAAGCCTTGCAAAAATCGAGGGAGTGTTTATTCAAGAGAAGAAGCTAAATTTCAGTAAAAATAGGGAATCTTTAGGTGTCTTAACCTGCTCTACTCCTGTCCCCCTCTTCTCAGCCCTGAGGTAGCCTTGAAAACCATTACTCCACAATCATGGTGAAAACCAGCAGTCTAGTAGCCACTGGAGGGGGCAGAATAGGGTAGGACCTCCTCCAAAGGACAATTCCCAGTTAGTTGATATGATTGGATCTGTCTGGCAATTCACTGAAAAATCTCACTCACAAGGCTTTTCTTTATTTGACCTGACCCAGAGGTCACCCAGTAGAAAGCAGAATTTTTCCTGGGAATGTCTGTGAAAGACAACCAGTGGTGATTGTTTAATTTCACAACTGCCTGTGGTGCTGATAACAATTGGAGCAAACAACAAGTTAACCAAAAATCTTAAAAAGAAAGGATAGGGATTACGTTTATAAGGGTGTTGAAAAGTTTAAACAAATTCTTGGGAATCAAGAAGTCCGTGTACATATGAAAGGCTGTGTGTATGCTCAGGAAAGAACTGAGAAGGCACTAAGCACTCACATATGGCTAACCTTGAGGTTATGCACAATCAGGCAGTGAAGGATAAAGTTGGGATCGCCAACTGCCTGCCTGATCATTGGTGTGCCCCAACACACATACACAAAGTCTCCTGGCAAAAACTGGGAAAATTATTGATTCCAAAGAATTAATTAAATACCTGTCCAATCTTTACTGACTATTAAGCTAACCAAGCAGAGATTTCAGTTGCCACACTTGAAAAAGAATACAGGCTTTATTGAATTAGTTCAGGAAAGTTACTAAACAACAACAAGGTACAACAGCAACAACAAACAGTAATGACAACAAAGCTGGGGGGTTCCATATCCAGAGTTGTCACACTATACTATTCAAAATTGACAGTTCTCAACAACAAGAAAATAACTGCAATACACACACACACACACACACACACACACAAAGTACGTCTATATACAATGGAGAAAAGACAGTCTATTCAATAAGTGGTGCTGGAAAAACTGGACAGCTACAAATAAAAGAATGAAATTAGAACACTCCCTAACACCATACACAAAAATAAATTCAAAACACTTAGAAGAAAACATAAGTAGAACACTCTCTGACATAAATCACAACAAGATCCTTTTCAATCCACTGCCTACAGTAACGAAAATAAAAACCAAAAAAGAAAAACAAATGGCACCTAATTAAACTTAAAAGCTTTTGCACAGCAAAGGAAACCATAAACAAAATGAAAAGAAAACCCACAGAATGGGAGAAAATATTTGCATACGAATATTTGCAGACTGACACGGGATTAATCTCCGAAATAAACAAACAGCTCATACAGCTCAATATCCCAAAAAACCCCAAATAATCCAATCAAAAAATGGTCAGATCTAAATAGAAATTTCTCCAAAAAAGACATACAGATGGCCAAAGAGCACATGAAAAACTGCTCAACATCACTAATTATTAGAGAAATGAAAATCAAAACTACAATGAGGTATCACCTCACACCAGTCAGAATGGCCATCAGCAAAAAGTCAACAAACAATAAATGCTGTAGAGAATGTGGAGAAAAGGGACCCCTCCTACACTGTTGGTAGGAATGTAAACTGGTACAGCCACTATGGAGAACAGTATGGAGTTTCCTTAAAGAACTAAAAATAGAGCTACCATATGATCCAGCAATCCCACTCCTGGGAATATATCTGGAGAAAAACATGCTTTGAAAGGATACATGCACCCCAATGTTAATTGCAGCACTATTTACAATAGCCAAGACATGGAAGCAACCTAAGTGTTCACTGGCAGATGAATGCATAAAGAAGATGTGGTTCAGGGCTTCCCTGGTGGTGCAGTGGTTGAGAATCTGCCTGCAGATGCAGGGAACATGGGTTCGTGTCCCGGTCTGGGAAGATCCCACATGCCGTGGAGTGGCTAGGCCCATGAGCCATGGCCGCTGAGCCTGCGCGTCCGGAGCCTGTGCTCTGCAACAGGAGAGGCCACAAGAGTGAGAGGTCTGCGTACCGCAAAAAAAAAAAAAAAAAAAAAAAAAGAAGATGTGGTTCATATAGACAATGGAATATTACTCAGCCATAAAAAGAACAAAATAATGCCATTTGCGGCAAACATGGATGTACCTGGAGATTATCACACTAAGTGAAGTAAGTCAGACAGAGAAAGACAAATATCATATGATATCACTTTTATGTGGAATCTTAAAAGAAATGATACAAATGAACTTATTTACAAAACAGAAACAGACTCACAGACTTAGAGAATGAATTTATGGTTACCGGGAGAAAGGGTGGGGAGAGGTATAGATTGGGAGTTTGAGATTGACATGCACACACTGCTATATTTGAAATAGATAACCACAAGGACCTACTGTTTTTTAAAAAAAGGAATATAAAAAGAAAAAAGCTAGAAATAAATGGGAATTTCCTCATCCTAACAATGGACATCTATGAAAAGCCCACTGCTAATATCATAATTAATGGTGAAGGACTGAAAGCATACCCCCACAAGACCAGGAAGAGTACAAGATGCCTTCTCTCACCACTTTTATTCAACATTGTATTGGAAATTCTTGGCAGGGTAATTACACAAGGAAAAGTAAATTAAAGATGTCCAGATTAGAAAGGAAGAAGTAAAATGGCCTCTACCTGCTGACTTCATGATCTGTATAAAACTTCTAAACAATTCACAAAATCATATTAGAAATAATAAACAAGTTCACCAGAGTTGCATGATACAAGATCATCATGGAAAATTCAGTTGTATTTTTATAATAGAAATGAACAATCCGAAAATTAAATAAGACAACCATTTCATTTACATTGGAATCAATAAAATAAAATACTTAGAAATAAATTTAACCAAGTAGGTGCAAGATTTCTATACTGGAAACTACAAAGTTGATAAAATAAATTAATGATAAACTAAATAGATACAAAGATGTTCCATGTTCATGAATTGGAAAAGTTAACATGTTAAGACACCAATTCTTCCAAATTGATCTACACATTCCTTGTAGTTCCTATCAAAATTCCAATAGCTTTTTTTTCAGAAATGGAAATCTGATAAGAAAAGTCACATGTAATTGCCAGGGACCCCAAGAAGCCAAAAAAATCATTAAAAAAGAAAAAAAAAGGTGGAGAACTAATACTTCTCAATTTCAAAAATTGTTACAAAGGCAAAATAATCAAAGCAATATGGTTCTGGCAAAAGATACATGCACATGCACACACAGAGATATAGTATATTGATGTATATATATATATATTTTATATATAAGATATATATATATATGATGATGATAGATAGATGATAGATAGATAGATGATAGATAGATAGACAGAATGAATGAATAGAATCAAGAGTTCAGAATTGAACTCTCATATTAATGGTCAATTGATTTTCAACAGCAGTGTCAAGACAATTAAATGGAAAAGAATAGTTTTTTCACCAGATGGTGTAGAAACAAGTGGATATCCATAGGCAAAATAATTAATTTGGAAACCTGCCTAACTGTTTACAAACATTAACTCAAATTGGATCACAGATTTAAAGTGAGACCTAAATCCACAGAATTCTTAGAGGCAAACATAGACTTAAATACTTGTAACATTTGATAAGTCAGTAAATACCTAAATACAACATCAAAAGCACAAGCAATAAAAGGAAATATAGGTAAGTTAATTTCATCAAAATTAAAAGCTTTTGCAAGTCAAAGGACACTATCAAGAAAGTAAATAGAGAGTCATATGTTGCCAAGATGTTAGGCCACAACATGATAACCAGGTGGCCGTATGACTGACAGATTTTTGGTGCTACAGCCAGGCGTCAGGCCTGAGCCTTTGAAGTGGGAGAGCCAAGTTCAAGACATTCGTCCACCAGAGACATCCTGGCCCATCATAAGATCGATCGGTGAGAATTCTCCCAGAGGCCTCCATCTCAACACTAAGACCCAGCTCCACTCAACGACTAGCAAGCTCCAGTGTTGGACACCCCATGACAAACAACTAGCAAGACAGGAACACAACCCCACCTATTAGCAGAGAGACTGCCTAAAATCAAAATAAGTTAAGGGACACCCCCAAACACACCACCAGATGCAGTCCTGCCCAACAGAAAGGCAAGATCCAGCCCCATCCACCATAACACAGGCACCAGTCCCTTACACCAGGAAGCTTACATAACTCACTGAACAAGCCTAACGCACTAGGGGCACACACTCAAAACAATGGGAACCACGAACCTGCAGGCTGTGAAAAGGAGACCCCAAACACAGAAAGTTAAGCAAAATGGGAAGACAGAGAAATATGCAGCAGATGAAGGAGCAAGGTAAAAACCCACCAGACCAAACAAATGAGGAAGTAGGCAGTCTACCTGAAAAATAATTCAGAGGAATGATAGTAAACATGATCCAAAATCTTGGAAATAGAATGGAGAAAATACAAGAAACGTTTAACAAGGACCTAGAAGAACTAAAGAGCAAACAAACAAGGATGAACAACACAATATACGAAGTTAAAAATTTTCTAGAGGGATCAAGAGCCGAATAACTGAGGCAGAAGAACGGATAAGTGACCTGGAAGATAAAATAGTGGAAATAACTACCACAGAACAGGATAAAGAAAAAAGAATGAAAAGAATTGAGGACACTCTCAGAGACCTCTGGGAGAACATTTAAGTCACCAACATTCGACTTATAGGGGTTGCAGAAGAAGAACAGAAAAAGAAAGGGGCAGAGAAAATATTTGAAGAGATTATAGTTGAAACTTCCCTAATATGGGAAAGGAAATATTCAGTCAAGCTCAGGAAGCACAGAGAGTCCCATACAGAATAAAACCAAGGAGAAACACGCCAAGACACATACTAATTAAACTGCCAAAAATTAAATACAAAGAAAAAATATTAAAACCATCAAGGGAAAAACAACAAATAATATACAAGAGAATCCCCAGAAGGTTAAGAGCTGATTTTTCAGCAGAAACTCTGCAAGCCAGAAGGGAGTGGCAAGATATACTTAAAGTGATGAAAGGGAAAAACCTACAACCAAGATTACTCTACCCAGAAAGGATCTCATTCAGATTCGATGGAGAATTTAAAACCTTTACAGACAAGCAAAAGCTATGGGATTTCCACACTACCAAAAGAGCTTTACTAAAAATGCTAAAGGAAGTTCTCTAGGCAGGAAACACAAGAGAAGGAAAAGAACTACAATAACAAACCCAAACCATTAAGAAAACGGCAATAGGAACATACATATCAATTACCTTAAATGTAAGTGCTTTAAATAGTCCCACCAAAAGGCATAGACTGGCTGAATGGATACAAAAACAAGATGCATATATATACTGTCTACAAGAGACCCACTTCAGAACTAGGGACACAAACAGACTGAAAGTGAAGGGATAGGAAAAAGATATTCAATACAAATGGAAATCAAAAGAAAGCTGGAGTAGCAATTCTCATATAAGACAAAATTCACGTTAAAATAAAGACTATTACAAGAGACAAAGAAGGACAGTATATAATGAAAAAGGGATCAATCCAAGAAGAAGATATAACAATTGTAAATATTTATGCACCCAACATAGGAACACCTCAATACGTAAGGCAAATGCTAACAGAGATAAAAGGGGAAATCGACAGTAAAACAATCATAGTAGGGGACTCTAACACTCCACTTTCATGAATGGACAGATCATCCAAAATGAAAATAAATAAGGAAACACAAGCTTTAAATGATACATTAAGAAAGATGGACTTCATTGATATTTATGGAACATTCCATCCAAAAGAAACAGAATACACTTTCTTCTGAAGTGCTCATGGAACATTCTTCAGGATAGATCATATATTGGGTAAAAACATCAAGCCTTGGTAAATTTAAGAAAATTGAAATGTTATCAAGTACCTTTTCTGACCACAATGCTATGAGACTAGACACCAATTACAGGATAAAATGGTAAAAATCAAACAAACATATGGAGGCTAAATAATACACTACTAAATACCCAAGAGATCACTGAAGAGATCAAAGAGGAAATCAAAAAAATACCTAGAAACAAATGACAATAAAAACACGATGACACAAAACTTATGCAATGCTGAAAAATCAGTTCTAAGAGGGAAGTTTATAGCAATACAATACTACCTCAAGAAACAAAAAAATCTCAAACAATGGAACATTATACCTAAAGAAGTTAGAGGAAGAAGAACAAACCCCCCACAAAGTTAGCAAAAGGAAAGAAATAATAAAGATCAGCTCAAAATTAAATGAAGGAAATGATAGCAAAGATAAATAAAACTAAAAGCTGATTCTTTAAGTAGATAAATAAAATTGATAAACAATTAGCCAGCTCATCAAAACAAAAAGGGAAAAGACTCAAATCAATAGAATTAGAAATGAAAAAGGAGAAGTAACAACTGAAACTGCAGAAATACAAAGGATCATGAGAGATTACCACAAGCAACTATATGCCAATAAAATGAACAACCTGAAAGAAATGGACAAATTCTTAGAAAAGCACAACCTTCCGAGACTGAGCCAGGTAGAAATAGAAAATATAAACAGACGAATCACAAGCACTGAAATGGAGAGTGTGATTAAAAATCTTCCAACAAACAAAAGCCCAGGACCAGATGGCTTCACAGGTGAATTCTATCAAACACTTAGAGAAGAGCTAACACCTTTCCTTCACAAACTCTTCCAAAATACAGCAGAGGGAGGAACACTCCCAAACTCATTCTATGAGGCCACCATCACCCTGATACCAAAGTTAGACAAAGATGTCACATAGAAGGAAAACTACAGGCCAATATCACTGATGAATATAGATGCAAAAATCCTCAACCAAATACTAGCAAACAGAATCCAGCAGCACATTAAAAGGATCATAGGACATGACCAAGTGCGTTTTATCCCAGGAATGCAAGAATTTTTCAATATATGCAAATCAATCAATGTAACAAACCATATTAAAAAATTGAAGGAGAAAAACCATATGATCATCTCAATAGATGCAGAAAAACCTTTCGACAAAATTCAACACCGATTTATGGTGAAAACTCTGCAGAAAGTAGGCATAGAGGGAACTTACTTCAACATAATAAAGGCCATATATGACAAACCCACAGCCAACATCGTTTTCAATGGTGATAAACTGAAAACATTTCCACTAAGATCAGGAAAAAGACAAGGTTGCCCACTCTCACCACTATTATTCAACATACTTTAAGAAGTCTTAGCCACAACTATCAGAGATGAAAAAGAAATAAAAGGAATCCAAATCGGTAAAGAAGTAAAATTGTCACTGATTGCAGATGACATGATACTATACATAGAGAATCCTAAAGATGCTACCAGAAAACTACTAGGGGTAATCAATGAATTTGGTAAAGTGGCAGGATACAAAATTAATGCACAGAAATCTCTTGCATACCTGTATACTAATGACGAAAATCTGAAAGAGGAATTAAAGAAACACTCCTATTTACCATTGCAACAAAAAGAATAAAATACCTAGGAATGAACCTACCTAAGGACAAAAAACTGTATGCAGAAAACTATAAGACACTGAAGAAAGTAATTAAATATGATACAAACAGATGGAGAGATATACCATATACTTGGATTGGAAGAATCAACATTGTGAAAATGACTCTACTACCCAAAGCAATCTACAGATTCAATGCAATCCTTATGAAACTACCAATGGCATCTTTACAGAGCTAGAACAAAAAAATTCAGTTTGTATGAAACAGAAAAGACCCTAAATAGCCAAAGCAATCTTGAGAAAGAAAAACGGAGCTGGAGGAATCAGGCTCCCTGACTTCAGACTATACTACAAAGCTACAGTAATCAAGACAGTATGGTACTAGCACAAAAACAGAAATATAGATCCATAGACCACAATAAAAAGCCCAGATATAAACCCACATACATATGGTCACCTTTTGTTTGATAAAGGAGGCAAGAATATACAGAGAAAAGAGAGCCTTTTCAATAAGCGATGCTGGAAAACTGGACAGCTACATGCAAAAGAATGAAATTAGAACACTCCCTAACACCATACACAAAAATAAACTCAAAATGAATTAAAGACCTAAATGTAAGGCCAGACACTCTAAAACTCTTAGAGGAAAACGTAGAGAAAACACTTTCTGACAGATATCACAGCAAGATGATTTTTGACCAATCTCCTAGAGAAACGGAAATAAAAACAAACATAAACCAATGGGACCTAATGAAACATAAAACCTTTTGCACAGCAAAGGAAACCTTAAACAGGACATAAAGACAACTCTCAGAATGGGAGAAAATATTTGCAAATGAAGCAAATGTCAAGGAAATAATCTCCAAAATATAAAAGCAGCTCATGCAGCTCAATATCAATCACACAAAAAACCCAATCCAAAAATGGGCAGAACACCTAAATAGACATTTCTCCAAAGAAGATATACAAATTGCCAACAAACACATGAAAGGATGCTCAACATCACTAGTCATTAGAGAAATGCAAATCAAAACTACAATGAGATATCACGTCACACAGGTCAGAATGGCCATCATCATAATGTCTCCAAACAATAAATGCTGACAAGGGTGTAGAGTAAATGGAACTCTCTTGCACTCTTGGTGGGAATGTAAATTGATAAAGCCACTATGGAGAACATCATGGAGGTTCCTAAAAAACTAAAAATAGAACTACCATACAAGCCAGCAACCTGACTACTGGGCATATATCCTGAGAAAACCATAATTCAGAAAGAGTCATGTACCACAATGTTCATTACAGAACAATTTACAATAGCCAGCACATGGAAGCAACCTAAGTGTATACTGACTGATGAATGAATAAAGATGATTTGGCACATACATACAATGGAATATTACTCATCCATAAAAAGAAATGAAATTGAATTATATGTAGTGAGGTGGATTGACCTAGACAGAGTGTGTCATACAGAGTGGAGTAAGTCAGAAAGAGAAAAACAAATATCTTATGCTAACAGATATATATGGAATCTAAAAAAATTTTTTTAAAAAGGTCATTAAGAACCTAGGTGCAGGACAGGAATAAAGATGCAGACCTACTAGAGAATGGACTTGAGGACACGGGGAAGGGGAATTGTAAGCTGGGTTGAAGTGAGAGGGTGGCATGTACATATATACACTACCAAATGCAAAATAGATAGCTAGTTGGAAGCAGCCACATAGCACAGGGAGATAACTCGGTGCTTTGTGACCACCTAGAGGGGTGGGATAGGGAGGGTGGGAGGGACACACAAAAGGGAGGGGATATAGTAATATATGTATATGTATAGCTGATTCACTTTGTTATATAGCAGAAACTAACACACCATTGTAAAGCAATTATACTCCAATAAAGATGTTAAAAAAAGAAAGTAGATAAAGATAACACAGAGTTTAGAAAATTCTAGCAAATCATATATATGAAAAAGATCTAGTAAGAATTCTTAACAAGTCAATAATGAAATATAAATAACTCAATTTTTTAAATGAGCAAAGATTTGAAAAGACAATTCTACAATAAAGCACACAAATGTCTGCAACACATGAAAAGATGCTTATCTTTAGTCATTATGGAAATATTATTCAAAATTACATGAAAATTCACACTTACTTGAATGGCTGTAATTTTCATAAAATGCAAAATATCCAATGTTGCCAAAAATGTTGAGAAAATGGAACCCTCAAAAATGCTGGTGGGGGCTTCCCTGGTGGTGCAGTGGTTGAGTCTGCCTGCCGGTGCAGGGGACACGGGTTCGTGCCCCAGTCCGGGAGGATCCCACATGCCATTGAGCAGCTGTGCCCATGGGCCATGGCTGCTGAGCATGCGCATCCGGAGCCTGTTGCTCCGCAACGGGAGAGGCCACAAGAGAGGCCCACGTAATGCAAAAAGAAAAACAAAAACAAAAAAACAAAAACAAAAATGCTTGTGGGAATGCAAAAAGTTAAAGCAACTATGGAAAAGTATTTGAAAGTGGGATTATCCCAGATGCAAAATTAGTTCAATATATGAAAGTCAATTGATATAATATGCCATACCCATATATACACTAGAATACTACTCAGTCATAAAAAAAGAATGAAATAAGAGGAGCTTCAAGATGGCAGAAGAGTAAGACACAGAGATCACCTTCCTCCCAACAAATATATCAGAAATACATCTACATGTGGAACAACTCCTACAGAACACCTACTGAATGCAGGCAGAAGACCTCAGACTTCCCAAAAGGCAAGAAACTCCCCATGTACCTGGGTAGGGCAAAAGAAAAAAGAAACAACAGACACAAAAGAACAGGGATGGGACCTGCACCAGTGGGAGGGAGCTGTGAAGGAGGAAAGGTTTCCACACACTAGGAGCTACTTTGCGGGCAGAGACTGCAGGTGGCCGAGGCGGGAAGCATCGGAGCCTCGGAGGAGAGCACAGCAACAGGTTTGCAGAGGGCAAAGCAGAGAGAATCCCCCACAGAGGATCAGTGCCGAACTGCACTCACCAGCCCAAGAGGCTTGTCTGCTCATCTGCTGGGACAGGCAGGGGCTAGGAGCTGAGGCTCCTGTTTTGGTCGGATCCCAGGGAGAGGACTGGGGTTGGCGGCGTGAACACAGCCTGAAGGGGGGTAGTGCACCACGGCTAGCTGGGAAGGAGTCCGGGAAAATATCTGGAGCTGCCGAAGAGGCAAGAGACTTTTTCTTGCCTCTTTGTTTCCTGGGGCACAAGGAGAGGGGATTCAGAGCACTGCTTAAAGGAGCTCCAGAGATTGGCGCAAGCCGCGGCTATCAGCGTGGACCCCAGAGACGTGCATGAGACGCTAAGGCTGCTGCTGCAGCCACCAAGAAGCCTGTGTGCAAGCACAGGTCACTCTCCACATCTCCCCTCCAGGGAGCCTGTGTAGCATGCCACTGCCAGGGTCCCGTGATCCAGGGACAACTTCCCCAGGAGAACACACAACACACCTCAGTCTGGGGAAACATCATGCTGGCCTCCGCTGCTGCAGGCTCTCCCCGCATCCGTACCCCTCCCTCCACCTGGCCTGAGTGAGCCAGAGCCCCCAAAGCAGCTGCTTCTTTAACCCGTCCTATCCGAGCGAAGAACAGATAGATGCCCTCAGGTGACCTACATGCAGAGGCGGGTCCAAATCCAAAGCTGAACCCTGAGAACTGTGCGAACAAAGAAGAGAAAGGGAAATCTCTCCCAGCAGCCACAGGAGCAGCAGATTAAATCTCCACAATCAACTTGAAGTACGCTGCATCTGTGGAATACCTGAATAGACAATGAATCATCCCAAATTGAGGTGGTGGATTTTGGGAGCAATGATATATTTTTTTTCCCTTTTTCTCTTTTTGTGAGTGTGTATGTGTATGCTTCTGTGTGTCATTTTGTCTGTATAGCTTTGCTTTTACCATTTGTCCTAGGGTTCTGTCTGTCTGGTTTTTTTTTCCTTATAACTTAAATTTTTTTCTGAATAATTATTTTTATTTTAATAGCTTTTTTATTTTATTTTATTTTATTTTATCTTCTTTCTTCCTTCCTTCTTTTCTTTCTTTCTTTCTTTCTTTCTTTCTTTCTTTCTTTCTTTCTTTCTTAGTTTCTTTCTATCTATCTATCTTTCTTTCTTTCTTACTTTCTTTCTCTTTCTTTCTTTTATTCCTCACTTTTATTCTGAGCCGTGTGGAGAAAAGGCTCTTGGTGCTCCAGCCAGGTGTCAGGGCTGTGCCACTGAGGTGGGAGAGCCAAGTTCAGGACATGGGTCCACAACAGACCTACCAGCTCCATGTAATATCAAACAGCAAAAATCTTCCAGAGATCTCCATCTCAACACCAAGACACAGCTCCACTCACTGATCAGCAAGTTAGAGTGCTGGACACCCTATGCAAAACAACTAGCAAGACAGGAACACAACCCCATCCATTAGCACAGATGCTGCCTAAAATCATAATAAGGCCACAGACACCCCCAAACACACCACCAGACGTGGACCTGCCCACCAGAAAGACAAAATCCAGCCTCATCCACCAGAACAGAGGCACTAGTACCCTCCACCAGGAAGCCTACACAACTGACTGAACCAACCGTAGCCACTGGAGGTAGACACCAAAAACAATGGGAAGTACGAACATGCAGCCTGTGAAAGGAGACCCCAAACATAGTAAGTTAAGCAAAATGAGAAGACAGAGAAACACACAGCAGATGAAGGAGCAAGGAAAAAACCAACCAGACCTAACAAATGAAGAGGAAATAGGCAGTCTACCTGAAAAAGAATTCAGAATAATGATAGTAAAGTTGATCCAAAATCTTGGAAATAGAATGGAGAAAATACAAGAAACGTTTAACAAGGAGCTAGAAGAACGAAAGAGCAAACAAACAGTGATGAATAACACAATAAATGAAATGAAAACTTCTCTAGAAGGGATCAATAGCAGAATAACTGAGGCAGAAGAATGGATAAGTGACCTGGAAGATAAAATATTGGAAATAAGTAGTACAGAGCAGAATAAAGAAAAAATGAAAAGAATTGAGGACAGTCTCAGAGACCTCTGGGACAATATTAAATGCACCAACATTAGAATTATAGGCGTCTCAGAAGAAGAAGAGAAAAAGAAAGGGACTGAGAAAATATATGAAGAGATTATAGTGGAAAACTTCCCTAATATGGGAATGGAAATAGTTAATTAAGCCCAGGAAGCACAGAGTCCCATACAGGATAAATCCAAGGAGAAACACGGTAAGACACATGTTACTCAAACTATCAAAAATTACATACAAGGAACAAATATTAAAAGCAACAAGGGAAAAACAACAAATAACATACAAGGAAAGCCCCATAAGGTTAAAAGCTGATCTTTCAGCAGAAATTCCGCAAGCCAGAAGGGAGTGGCAGGACATATTTAAAGAGGTGAAGGAGAAAAATCTACAACCAAGATTACTCTATCCAGCAAGGATCTCTTTCAGATTTGATGGAGAAATTAAAACTTTACAGACAAGCAAAAGCTAAGAGAATTCAGCACCACAAAACCAGATTTACAACAAATGCTAAAGGAACTTCTCTAGGCAAGAAACACAAGAGAAGGAAAAGACCTACAATAATAAACCCAAAACAATTAAGAAAATGGTAATAGGACCATACATATCAATAATTACCTTATATGTAAATGGATTGAATGCTCCAACCAAAAGACATAGATTGGCTGAATGGATATGAAAACAAGACCTGTATATATGCTGTCTGCAAGAGACCCACTTCATACCTAGGGACACATACACACTGAAAGGGATGGGATGGAACAAGATATTCCATGCAAATGAAAATCAAAAGAAAGCTGGAATAGCAATTCACATATCAGACAAAACACATTTGAAAACAAAGACTATTACAAGAGACAAAGAAGGACACTACATAATGATCAAGGCATCAATCCAAGAAGAAAATATAACAATTGTAAATATTTAGGCACCCAACGTAGGAGCACACAATACATAAGGCAAACACTAACAACCATAAAACGGGAAATGGACAGTAACACAACCATAGTAGGGACTTTAACACCCTACTTTCACGAATGGACAGACCATCCAAAATGAAAATAAATAAGGAAACACAAGCTTTAAATGATATATTAGACAAGATGGACTTAATTGTTACTTATAGGACATTCGATCCAAAAACAACAGAATACCCATTCTTCTAAAGTGTTCATGGAACATTCTCCAGGGTAGATCATATCTTGGGTCACAAATCAAGCCTTGGTAAATTTAAGAAAATTGAAATTGTATCAAGTATCTTTTCTGACCACAATGCTATGAGACTATATATCAATGACAGGAAAAAATCTATAAGAAACACAAAGACATGGTGGCTATACAACACAGTACTTAATAACCAAGAGATCACTGAAGAAATCAAAGAGGAAATCAAAAAATACCTAGAAACAAATGACAATGAAAACATGATGACCCAAAACCTATGGGATGCAGCAAAAGCAGTTCTAAGAAGGAAGTTTATAGCAATACAATCCTATCTTAAGAAACAAGAAATATCTCAAATAAGCAACTTAACCTTACATCTAAAGCAATTAGAGAAAAGAAGAACAAAAAAAACCCCATAGTTAGCATAAGGAAAGAAATCATAAAGACCAGAACAGAAATAAATGAAAAAGAATGAAGGAAACGATAGCAAAGATCAATAAAACTAAAAGCTGGTTCTTTGAGAAGATAAACAAAATTGATAAACAATTAGCCAGACTTATCAAGATAAAAGGGAGAAGACTCAAATCAATAGAATTAGAAATCAAAAAGGAGAAGTAACAACTGACACTGCAGAAATACAAAGGATCATGAGAGATTACTACAAGCAACTATTTGCTAATAAAATGGACAACCTGGAAGAAATGGACAAATTCTTAGAAATGTACAACCTGCCGAGAGTGAACCGAGAAGAAATAGAAAATATCAACAGACTTAATCACAAGCACTGAAACGGAAACTGTGATTAAAAATCTTCCAACAAATAAAAGTCAAGTACCAGAGGGCTTCACAGGCAAATTCTACCAAACATTTAGAGAAGAGCTAACACCTATCTTTCTCAATCTCTTCCAAAATATAGCAGAAGGAAGAAACTCCCAAATTCATTCTACAAAGCCAACATCACTCTGATACTAAAACCAGACAAAGATATCACAAAGAATGAAAACTACAGGCCAATATCACTGATGAACATAGATGCAAAAATCCTCAACAAAATACTAGCAAACAGAATCCAACAGCACATTAAAAGGATCATACACTATGATCAAGTGGGGTTTATCTCAGGAATGCATGGATTCTTCAGTATACGCAAATCAATGAACGTGATAAACCATATTAACAAATTGAAGGAGAAAAACCATATGATCATCTCAATAGATGCAGAGAAAGCTTTTGACAAAATTCAACACCCATTTATGATAAAAGCCCTGCAGAAAGTAGGCATAGAGGGAACTTTCCTCAACATAATAAAGGCCATGTATGACAAACCCACAGCCAACATCATCCTCAATGGTGAAAAACTGAAACCATTTCCACTAAGATCAGGAAAAAGACAAGGTTGCCCACTCTCACCACTATTATTCAACATAGTTTTGGAAGTTTTAGCCACAGCAATCAGAGAAGAAAAAGAAATAAAAGGAATCAAATCCAAAGGAAAAGAAGAAGTAAAGCTGTCACTGTTTGCAGATGACATGATACTATACATAGAGAATCCTAAAGATGCTACCAGAAAACTACTAGAGCTAATCAAGGAATTTGGTAAAGTGGCAGGATACAAAATTAATGCACAGAACTCTCTGGCATTCCTATACACTGATGATGAAAAATCTGAAAATGAATTTAAGAAAACACTCCCATTTACCATTGCAACAAAAAGAATAAAACATCTAGGAATAAAACTACCTAAGGAGACAAAAGACTTGTATGCAGAAAATTATAAGACACTGATGAAAGAAATTAAAGATGATACAAATAGATGGAGAGATATACCATGTTCTTGGATTGGAAGAATCAACATTGTGAAAATGACTATACTACCCAAAGCAATCTACAGATTAAATGCAATCCCTATCAAACTACCACTGGCATTTTTCACAGAACTACAACAAAAAATTTCACAATTTGTATGGAAACACAAAAGACCCCAAATAGCCAAAGCAATCTTGAGAACGAAAAATGGAGCTGGAGGAATCAGGCTCCCTGAGTTCAGACTATACTACAAAGCTACAGTAATCAAGACAGTATGGTACTGGCACAAAAACAGAATTATAGATCAGCGGAACAGGATAGAAAGCCCAGAGATAAACCCACGCACATATGGTCACCTTATCTTTGATAATGGAGGCAAGAATATACAGTGGAGAGAAGACAGCCTCTTCAATATGTGGTGCTGGGGAAACTAGACAGCTACATGGAAAAGAATGAAATTAGAACACGCCCAAACACCATACACAAAAATAAACCCAAAATGGATTAAAGACCTAAATGTGAGGCCAGACACCATCAAACTGGTAGAGGAAAACATAGGCAGAACCCTCTATGACATAAATCACAGCCAGACCCTTTTTGACCCACCTCCTAGAGAAATGGAAATAAAAGCAAAAATAAACAAATGGGACCTCATGAAACTTAAAGCTATTGCACAGCAAAGGAAACCATAAACAAGATGAAAAGACAACTCTCAGTATGGGAGAAAATATTTGCAAATGAAGCAACTGACAAAGGATTAATCTCCACAATTTACAAGCAGCTCATGCAGCTCAATATTAAAAGAAACAAACAATCCAATCCAAAAATGGGCGGAAGACCTAAACAGACATTTCTCCAAAGAAGATATACAGATTGCCAACAGACACATGAAAGAATGCTCAACATCATTAATCATTAGAGAAATGCAAAACAAAACTACAATGAGATATCCTCTCACACCAGTCAGAATGGCTATCATGAAAAAATCTACAAACAATAAATGCTGGAGAGGGTGTGGAGAAAAGGGAACCCTCCTGCACTGTTGGTTGGAATGTAAATGGATTCCACCACCATGGAGAACAGTATGGACATTCCTTAAAAAACTACAAATAGAACCAGCATACGACCCAGTAATCCCACTACTGGGCATATACCCTGAGAAAACCATAATTCACAAGGAGTCATGTACCAGAATGTTCATTGCAGCTCTATTTACAATAACCAGGACATGGAAGCAACCTAAGTGTCCATTGACAGATGAATGGATAAAGAAGAGGTGGCACATATATACAACGGATTACTACTCAGACTTAAAAAGGAACGAAACTGAGGTGTTTTTAGTGAGGTGGATGGACTTAGAGACTGTCATACAAAGTGAAGTAAGTCAGAAAAACAAATACCGTATGCTAACACACATATATGGAACCTAAATAAAAAGGTCATGAAGAACCTAGGGGCAAGATGTGAATACAGATGCAGACCTACTAGAGAATGGAGTTGAGGATATGGGGAGGGTGAAGGGTAAGCTGGTACAAAGTGAGAGAGTGGCATGGACATATATACACTACTAAACATAAAATAGTTAGCTAGTCGGAAGCAGCCGCATAGCACAGGGAGATCAGCTCGGTGCTTTGTGACTACCTAGAGGGGTGGGATAGGGTGGGTGTGAGGGAGGGAGATGAAAGAGGGAAGAGATGTGGGGACATTTGTATGTGTATAACTGATTCACTCTGTTATAAAGCAGAAACTAACACAGCATTGTAAAGCAATTATACTCCAATAAATATGTTTAAAAAAAAAACCCCAAGAATGAAGTAATGCCATTTGCAGCAACATGGACAGACCTGGAGATTTTCATAGTAAGTGAAGTAAGTCAGAAAGAGAAAGACAAATACCATATATCACTTATATGTGGAATCTAAAATATGATGTAAATGAACTTATCTATGAAACGCAAACAGATTCACAGACATGGAGAACACACTTGTGGTTGCCAAGGGAGTGGGGGTAGGGGAGGGACGGATTGGGAGTTTGGGATTACCAGATGCAAACTATTATATATAGAATGGATAAACAACAAGGTCCTACTGAAAATAGAGGTTATCAAAATTTGGCAGAACTTAGCAAATGGAACTAGAACAATCTGACGTCCACATACCAAAAATAAACCTTGAGTTATACCTTGCACCATATATAAAAATTTACTCAAAGTGTATCATAGATCTAAAAGTAAAACCTCAAACAATAACTGTTCTAGGAAAGAAAACAGGTGGAAATATTTTTTACCTTGTGTTAGGAAAATATTTTCTTATATACAGTACAAAGGCAAAAATCCTTAACTGGGAAAAAATGATAAATTGGACTTCCTTAAATTATAAACCTTTACTGTAAGAAATAAGTTGTTAAGAGAATGGAAACACAAGCCATATTCAGGGAGAAAATACAAAGCTTTTGCTGTGAGTTTATTCTGTCCTGACATCAGGTTTTTTTTTTTGTTTATTTGGATGGACATTTTAGTTGTTTCCACCTTTCAGCTATTTTAAAAGCTCACTAGGAATATTCATGTATATGTTTGATTACCTGTTTTCAAATCTTGGAGGTTATTACTAAGAGTGGAACTGCTGGGGCACATGATAATTCTATGTTTAACTTTTTGAGGAACTGTCAAACTGTTTTCCAATGTGGCTGTACCATTTTACATTTTACATTTACAGCTATGTATGAGGGTGCTATTTTTTCCACATCCTATCCAATGACTCTTACTTTCCAGTTTTAAAATTATTATTATTGCCATCATAGTGGGTATGAACTGGTGTTTCATCAAGTTTTTGATATGCATTTCCTTAATGACTAATATTATTTTCATGTGCTTGTTGCCAATTTGTATACCTTCTATGGGCAAATTTCTATTCAACTTCTTTGTCCACTTTTTAATTGTGTTGTCTTTTGTTATTGAGTTTTAAGAGTTCTTTATATATTATGGATGCTAGACTCTTATTAGATATATGATTTGTATATATTTTCTCCCATTCTGTAGGTTGTCTTTTCACTTTCTTGGTACTGTCCTTTGAGGCAGAAAAAGTTTATAATTTTGATGAAATCCAATTTGTCTATATTTTTTCTTTTGTTGCTTGTGCTTTTGGTGTCTTATCTAAGAATCCAGTGCCAAATCCAAGGTCATGAAAATTTACCCCTACATTTTCTTCTAGGAATTGTATATTTGTGTCTTTGATCCATTTTGAACTATTTTTTTATATGTACATTAGGTAGGGATCCAACTTTATTCTTGTGCATAAGGGTATCCAGTTGTCACAGCACTGTTAGTTCAAGTTGGTATTTTTTCCCACCCCTGTTAAAAATCAATTAACCATAGATGTATGGGTTTATTTCTGTACTCTCAAGTCTATTCTGTTCATCTATATGTCTATCCTTATGCCAGTGCCACAGTGTTTTAATTACTGTATCTTTACAGTACTGTAAATTACTGTACTGTATCTGTAGTAAGTTTTGAAATGAGGAAGCGTGTATCTTTCAACTTTGTTCTTTATAGAGATTGCTTCGGTTATTCAGGGTCACTTGCAATTCCATGTGAATTTTAAGACTGGCTTTTCAATTCCTGCAAAATGTGCTGTTGGGATTTTGACAGGAATTGCATTAAATCTGTAAATCCCTTTGAATAGTATTGCCATATTAACAATATTAAGTTTATAAAGCCATGAACATAGAATATCTTTCCATTTGTCTTGGTCTTTTAAAATTCCTTTCAGAAATATTTTGTAGTTTTTAGTGTGCACATCTTGCACCTGTTTGGTTAAATTTATTCTAAAATATTTTATTCTTTTTAATTCTTTTTTTTTCTTTTTGCGGTATGCGGGCCTCTCACTGTTGTGGCCTCTCCCGTTGCAGAGCACAGGCTCCAGACGTGCAGGCTCAGCGGCCATGGCTTACGGGCCCAGCCGCTCCACGGCATGTGGGATCTTCCCGGACTGGGGCACGAACCCAAGTCCCCTACATTGGCAGGTGGACTCTCAACCACTTCACCACCAGGGAAGCCCCTTTTTGATTCTTTTTGATGCTATTGCAAATGGAATTTTTTTTTTTACTAATTTCCTTTTTAGATTGTTTGTTGCTAATGTATAGAAATACAACTGATTTTTGTGTGTTAATTACCCCTTTACTTTTAAGACTGGTGCAATATAAGTAACCAGTCTTCAATTTACCAAGACAATGTTCAGCTAAAAGAATAATAACTGTATTCTCACCGACTGGTGACTAATTACCTCATACAGAATATTTAGGGTTTTTATCATTTACACATAATAGAATGGCCAAATTATAGGCAAATGTCAGAAGTAAAAGATTTTAAATATTGTGTGCACATGCCATAAGCACTCTGTTAAGGTATGTTAATACAGACAGAAATATTAATTTTGAGATTGGAAGATGAATAAGTAAATTTTACTAAAGATCTCCAAGGTTTGAAGTTTACTTTATATATAGCAATTAATAACCTGGTTATCAAATCCTCTTTTAAAAGGAAATCAGGTCTAAAAAATGAAGTTAGCCAAATATTACTCAAGATGATCATTAGAGTTGATCACTGTCCAAAAGCCCCCGTACAGCCCTCATAAAAAGTAGCTGCAAAGTCATTAAGCATACATACTCCTGTCAGAGAGATGACAACCACAAAAGCAGCTAGTGGTAGGAAAAAGCCCAAACTTCCCATTTTCCTGCATAATCTAGCCTCTAACTACCTCTTGAAATTCTTTATATCACAATACACACTACAGCCATATATGATAGATTTCAGTTCCTAGAGCATGTCATGTTCTCTCTTGCCTGGAGATTTTTACACGCATTCTTCTTGCTACCTGAAATGTTTTTCCAGACCCTTATTCTTTTAACTAGCTTCTTTTTATCTTTGGGTTTTATCTTAAACATCCCTTCCTCAGGGATATATTTATTTACTCTAGACTAGGTTAAGAGTATTTGATTTGATTAACCCTTTGATTGTATGCTCCCATAGCACCCTGTCATTCCCCTAGCATTACATTCATCATACATTATTTAATCACATATTTACTGCCTGTAGCCTCCAATAAACTACAAGAACCACAAGATATTGAAAATGACTTGTTCACTGCTTCATCTCCAATGCTTAACATGGGGCTTGGCTCATGGTAGGTGCTGAATAAACAAATGAATGAATGGTAGAATTAGATTAGCCCCAGAAACAGTCCTGTGTCACCATTACCATTCATTTACCCAACAAGAATTTCTGATGAACAATAACTGTACACACATAGTCACTAGTTGATAGCTCAGAGAGTCAGATTTTTAAAAAATTAAGCAATATTATTATGTATGATAAGTAGCAGCATAGGTGTTTGTTTCCCCTAGGCAATATCTTCAGTGCCTTGGAACCCAAAGATAAAAGGGCTCTAGAGAAAAGTTCACAAATTGAAAATCAAATTCATTTTTAACATTTATATTTCCATAAAGCACCACACATGGTGTGCAGAATGATTATTTCAGGTAAACTCGCTAAAATTTCAGGAAGTACCCTGAAGGCTAATTCCTGACAGGTCTCTAAAGGCATCGAACCAAGTTGAGGTCAGAGAAAGAGAAGCAGGCCCTGCAGGTTGCCACCTTTATCTCCACACATGGGAGTAAATATTTTCTTAGAAATGTCCATGTTAGAAAAAGTCTCTATAATGCATTTCTTTTTTTGATTAAAAAAATAGGAGAGTTTTTCTGGAGCTTCTTCTTAGATACTCAATCTCAAGATTTATAACTATGTGAGTTGGATCAGTGAGATTTGAGAACACTGCTCACTTCCTATTCATATTAATTTAGTTTCATATAACTTTGACAAAACCCCCTGAGAGTTTTCAGTTCAAGTTTTAGGATATAAGAAGGGCCTTTGCTGCTTGAAAAAGCATTTTAAGCATTTATAACAATCTCCCTCACTGGGTTTTGATACAGAAAAAGAATGTATTGTAAAGTGCTCTGGGGAAAAATAAAACTGTTATTGCCATTCTTTTCCTCTGTAAAAAATAAATTATTATCACAGCTTTAGTGTTTATCTACTGACTTCTGAATTTCTATAAATCTGGCTGTAGACATTTTACTCTGGGTAACCATGCCTGGAAACTTTTCCACCTACTTTATTTCCCCTCACATGAGCAAATTTTCTCAGAGCATATGTTCTGATATTATTTTATAGGTATTATGAAGACTATCTGCAAAATATAATAGCTACATTCTATTAAATTAGAGGTGAATAAAGTAACCAAAGACAATATCAGGCAACATTGTTACAGGCAGATTTCAGATACTATAATTTTAACCCTTTTGAGGTGTTTTACAAAGTCATTCTCAGAAGCTGAAAGAATAAAGCCAATGCCTTTGTGTCTGTGGCCTACCAGAAAAAGTGGGCATGTTAGAAAACAGTGGGCATGAGATTTCGAGAAGAGGCAGAAGTAAGAGAGGATTTACTCAGTGGATGATTTAGTCATTTAAAAAAGCATGTTAAAGGTAAGTTTGAGCAATCTGAGTTTTCTATACTGAATAGTAAATTTTATTTCTTTATATGCTAGGACTTCTAGATCAGGCATAGACAACCATCTATAAGGAAATCACAGCAGTGCTTTTCTGCTTGAAAAGGAATTCTTTAGCTCTTAGGATTCATTGGGATTATGCGTCTTCACCTTTACCTTCATAAAGGTTAAGATAAATGTGTAAAGTATTTCCAGAGTGAATAGCAAGCAGTAGGAGAGAATAAAGAGAGTGGGGATTAGAATAAGGAGGGAGAAAGAAAGGTGAAAAGACTGAAAAGAGGGGGTAAAGTCAGGGAAGGAGAGAGGAATTAGTATAAGGTAGTAGAGATAAAAAAGGAAAAGTGCTTGGATGCTTGCTTTTACACTTCCTTTAGGGTCCAGGCTACGGGCGTACATTACAAGGAAGATCCTTTAATAGTAAGAAAATATCAGAAACTATTCTTTCAGACCCTATTATGGAGTGACAAGTATGTTGAGCTTCCTACTCTGGAACTAGATTGCTTTTTCATTTGTGTGGCAGTAAAATTTACAAAAATGCTTAATTCCCTTTCCTCAACTTTTCACAGTAGGCTCTGGGGACCAATGTTATATCCAATCCTATGCCCTGTACTCCTAATGGAAAATCACATAGTTAATGATTATGCAGAGATTATTGTGGTTAAAATGTATTAGACCAATTACCTGTTTCCAAAGTTATACTATAGCAATATACTGTAACATATGATGCCAAATTCTGAAGGGATATATATCTTAACCAATCAATGTATCTCATTTATATTTAAGAATTTACTCACAGTCTATCTGCATCCTAACTTTTCATTAACTTTCTACAAATTGGAGGTGACATGGCTAAAGCCTCCTAATATTATGCTAAATGTCAGAGGTTGTGCTCAGTGTTTCCTGGGATGTTCAAAAAATAAATTTTATGTAAAGATGTGTTATACTGACCAGCAAAGGAAACAATCGACAAAGTGATGAGGCAATCTATGGTTTGGTAGACGATATTTGCAATCCTTATATTTGAAAAGGGGATAACCTCCAAAATATACAATGAACCCCAACAACTCAATAGCAAACGTCTTGAATAGGCATTTCTCCAAAGAAAATATACAAATGGCCAATAGGTGCATGAAAAGATACTCAACACCACTAACCATCAGGGAAATGGAAATCAAAAGCATAATGAGATATCACTTCACAACTGTTAGGATGGCTGTTATCAAAAAGATAATCTTTTAACAGGTGTTGATGAGGGTGTGGATAAAAGGGAACCCTTGCACACGATAGGTGGGAATGTAAGTTGGTACAAGCATTATGGAAAATAGTATGGAAGATCCTCAATAAATTAAAAATACAATTACCATATGACCCAGCAATCCCACTTCTGGGTATATATCTGGAGGAAATGAAATCAGCATGTCGAAGTGATATAGCAGCATTATTCACAATAGCTATGATATGAAAACAATCTAAGTGTCCATTGGCAGATGAATGGATCAAAAAATGTGGAATATACATAAAATGGAATATTATTCATTTTAATAAAAGGAAATCCTGGGACTTCCCTGGTGGCGCAGTGGTTAAGAATCCGCCTGCCAATGCAGGGGACATGGGTTCTAGCCCTGGTCTGGGAAGATCCCACATGCCACAGAGCAACAAAGCCTGTGTGCCAAAATTACTGAGCTTGCGCTCTAGAGCCTGCAAGCCACAACTACTGAAGCCCGCGCACCTAGAGCCCAGGCTCCACAACAAGAGAAGCCACCTCAATGAGAAGCCCACACACCGCAAGGAAGAGTAGCCCCCACTCACTGCAACTAGAGAAATCCCATGCAGCGACAAAGACCCAATGCAGCCCAAAACAAAATAAATTAAATAAGTAAGGAAATCCTGCTATATGCAACAACATGGATGAAACTGGAGGGCATTATGCAACTGAAATAAGCCAGTCACAGGACAAATACTGTATGATTCCACTTATGTGAGGTAAAATTTGTAAAGTCACAGAAACAAACAGAATGGTGGTTTCCACAGCCTGGGAGCAGGAGGCTATAGGGAGGGTTGTTCAATGGGCATAAAGTTTCAATTATACAAGATGAACAAGTTCTAGAGATCTGCTGTACAATATAGTGCCTATAGTTAACAGTACTGTATACGCTTAAAATTCATTAAGATGATAGATCTCATGTTAAGTCTTTTTACCACAATAAAGAAAAGAATAACTCATGTAAATTATAAAGGAGCTGAGAGGCAAAGTGCCACAAGGAAGATGATCTTTTCTTTGAGATAAAGAAAGCACTGCAATTCTCTGGACTCATACTAAAAATTCCAAATTATTTTCCCTTGATGGGAAGTAGGTGGTATAATTTTCTTCCCTTCTCTTTCTAGATCCCTGCTTTCATGTGCTTGTCACTTGCAGCTCACTAGATCTCCAAGAACCTGACTGGTCTGGTCTGCATTATCTAGACCTGTCCCCTCTTACCAGTGCCCTGGGTTCAACTTCTTTCTTTGCTCAAGCCCCATCCCTCTGCTCAAAACTTCCCTGTTTAGTGTCTTGCAGTGGTAAGTGAAAGAGGGAGGGTTAAGAAATAAAGAATTTTGTTTTGTGAGATTGAGATGAGGAGTTTTAACAAAGGAATCCTAACAATATCATGTAGTAAAACCTCAAAGAAACCCTCAACAGCTTACCATTGACTACTAACTACATTCTGACTCCATATTTTGTCATTTAAAGTCATCTACAATCTGCCCTGACTGCCACTTCTAGTGACAATCCTATTTCTACAATTCATAAAGGTTTTTTCTTCACCCACACAATTCCACAAATTGTGCACTCAATGCACTAAGCTCTTTCTCATTCTTGATATCTCACGCCATGCTAACATCACTACCTCTTCCAAGAAGCCTTTCCCAGCTGCATGAGCTCACTTCAATATGATCATCCACTGAAATTTCATAGGGGATATCATATACATTTCCTCTTAAGTTGATACATACATGCATGCTTTAACATTTCTTTCCGTTCCTAATGAAACTTTAATCTCTTTCAGAGAAATAACCACTTTATGTCTTCCCATGCTGCTAACAATATGTTGGACATATAAAAAGAGCTTAGTCAATACTTTTGGATTAAACTTGTATTCTACAGCCATCACATAATTTTTTTGAAGGCTATGTCATTGTCATTCTTGTCTTTCTGTAAACAGATTACAGGTGATTGTTTTGACCAAAGTTACAGTTGCAGTGTGTCTTCTATATGAGTTCTGCTGCTAAGAATATAGATCCAGTCAGATTTTGTTAATTCACAAATGATGTCTGTTCTCGCACATCAACTCTCTCACTCTTCCTCTGAAGAAAATAAAGTAACCTGATTTAACTTTAATATAAGAAAAATTCAATTTCCTTTCTTTTTACAAATATTTGTAATGAGGTGGATAGACCTAGAGTCTGTCATACAGAGTGAAGTAAGTCAGAAAGAGAAAGACAAATACCGTATGCTAACACATATATATGGAATTTAAGAAAAAAATGTCATGAAGAACCTAGGGGTAAGACAGGAATAAAGACACAGACCTACTAGAGAATGGACTTGAGGATATGGGGAGGGGGAAGGGTGAGCTGTGACAGGGCGAGAGAGAGGCATGGACATATATACACTACCAAACGTAAGGTAGATAGCTAGTGGGAAGCAGCCGCATAGCACAGGGAGATCAGCTCGGTGCTTTGTGACTGCCTGGAGGGGTAGGATAGGGAGGGTGGGAGGGAGGGAGACACAAGAGGGAAGAGAGATGGGAACATATGTATATGTATAACTGATTCACTTTGTTATAAAGCAGAAACTAACACACCATTGTAAAGCAATTATACTCCAATAAAGATGTAAAAAAATATATATATAAGAAAAATTGATCTATTCAAATGCCAGTTTCTTAATTGCTCACCCATATGGAAGTTCAAATTAAATATCATATTTTGATGAAAATAGAGAAAAGCACCTGGAAAATAATGTATCCTTAACTGACATGATGAAAGAGAGATCTATATCATATAATTTTCTATTAGAGCTCTAGAAAATATAGCCATTTAGAAGAACTTTATGGATTTTGTAAATGTGTTAAAACCCTGATTCAGTACTGAATCAGCTGCTACTATGCATGAATTTTATTTCCTTATTTTCACTTCAAAGAATAATTTCCATTTAGCAGCTAATGGAATCATAAATAGAGGTCATTAGACATTGGTTTCAACAAATGGCATTTGATGTAATAGACTTCCAAACACATTGGCAGGGGGAAGTATTGTTTCTAATAAATACTAATATGAGTTTTTCTAGTTATCAGAAATACCTGTATATATACATGGAGCACCAGAATTTTAAAGAAGAGGCTAGTGTATGATAATAACTACCAAATGGTATGAGAAGAAGCTTGTAAAATCGATCTTCGTTTGTTTTAAAGATAAATTTTGCGCTCATTTTGCTTTCTAAAATAAATGAAGATGCTATTTGCCAATTAAGTTTTATAACAAGTTTTGGTTGCTCTATGAGGCTGAAATATATCATTAAATAGAGATGGAACTATCAATTCTACTTATAATCAGGTAACAATTTTGTTACATTGAGATGAAAATAGGGAAGAAAAGGAATTCAAACAAAGTCTTAATAGCCAAAATAAAATGTATGATTAGTGAAATGGCCCAAGTAACAAACAAGAAAGCAAGCCTGCTTTGACTTGTAAACACTCAGATAATTCAGATAAAAGCACTACTTTGCTTTAAATTCCCCCAATAAATGTCACTTAAATTAACACTAATTGAACCTTACTATGCTCCTGGTACTACAATAGGTGCCAGGAATGCAAAAAGAAGTACTATCTCCTCCCCACCTTAAAGGAACTCATAGTCTAGCAGAAGAGAAATGTTTAAACAAAATTTGCAGTATAATATGATGTTATACAGATCAGTTAAGTTTCTGGCCATAAAGCAGATTATATAACTTCAAATATCTCCCCCTACAAAATTCATGGAAGTGTTGGATAAAGTATAATAAAGACAAGTTTCCAGAATTTGTTAAGAAGGTTATCTTCATATTGAGGATGAATGTCAAGTTTCAATCAGCATTTACTATGGAGGGGAGGGGGAAAAATCATAGTGAAGTTAAATAAAATCAAAAACAAAGAGATCTTAAAAGCAACTAATGAGGAAAGACATATTAACCTCAAAGGATTGTCAACTAGAATGATAGCAGACTTCTGAACAGCAAGAATGGAATCCAGAAGACAGAGGGATAATAACCTTAAGTGCTAAGGAAAATAAATACTAACCTAGAATTTTATATCTAACTAAGCCAATATTCAAGAATGAGGGCAAATATATATTCAGACAAACAAAAAGAATAAACAATGAGTAAAGAAAGAAGCACATGTAGATAAATCTGAAGAAACAATGTCTGCCTAAAACAAGAGCAGAAATCGTAATGACTAACTTGAAAGGATATAAAAACAAAGAGGAACTAAAATCTGGGCATGACATGGAAGAAATGAGACAAAGGTTCTAAGTTAAAGCAGTCTAAGCACCATGTATTTTTCAAGAGAGTAGAAATACTGGTTAATATTACACCGTATTAAGTGAGGTATGCATGTTAAACATTTAATGGTAATGAGTAAAAAGAAACAAAATACAAAGATATAAATTCCAAACCAATAGTAGGAACAAAAAGGGAATAAACACATTAAATGTTCTCCATTAAGTGCTTGTAACATGGAAACAATAATACTAATATAGCACTTAACTCTATGTAACTCAAAGCCTTCAAAGAAAAGGCAGAATTTGAGCTGAGTCTTGAAAGAAAAGTGTTCACATGGCAGACCATGAGAAGTTGGATTAAAGAGCAACACCTGAAGAAATAAAATTGTATGATCAGGCCATTCAAGATGGTTGTTCTCTTGCTCTCTGTACATTCCCTGCTTGACCAGTCCCTGCTTCACTCACAAGACTATCCAATCCTCTTAATCATAGGGCTTAATTAGTAACTGCCTACGTGCTTGCTGCCTAACACAGCTGCTGGTTTCCCTGGTAACTGATGAGTCAATCTGACATCAATACCCCTATAAATGGTAGACTCCTTCTCCTACTAGTAGCAAAGATGTCTGCCATGTCCTGCCTGCTTTCTGCTGTCCAAGGTGGATTATCACACTTATCAGAAAAAAAATTGAGCATGTTTCCTTAATAAATATGTACATTTATTTCTAAATTATTCATGATCTACACTACTAAATATTATGTTCCTTAAAACTGACAAAAACAGAAATTAAAAAGAATGAGAAAAATGATATTATTTAATGATATAAAATATTGTTATTATGACTATAATTATTATTACCATTTTAAATGTTCTGCATGCTTAGTTTTTAAATGGCTTGGTAATCATTAGCACTATATGCTATTATACTACTATCTGAAGGCAATAAACACATAAGTCAAGTTCTTTGTTTATAACAGCAGATGTAAACCATATTTAAAATACTCTTCTTTATAATGTAGAAAATTTAAACCTGACTTCTTTTCATATTTGATTGTTTTCATATGCTTAATATTGTTTATATATATTACTATATATTTTTACATTGTTTTTTAGCTGACAAAAAGTCTTTACTAGGAATATAATTATAAGCTCTGCAATGTTTTGTTTGTTCATTTAAGCTTACATTATTGGTATTGTGTTAACTCTAAGATTTTTTTCACAAGAATGTTGTTAAGATACTTTTCCATTTTGTGAAGTTGAATTTATTTAAAACTAAATATTACCCATAAGTCCACTTAAATAGGCATATGTAAGCTAAAAACAACACAAGACTAAGGCCACTATGATCAACTCTAAATAAATTGTGACATATTCATAAAACACTGTATTATCTAGCAGTGAAAATTAATATATTAGAACTACAGATATCAATATGGATGAAATTCAAAAATATAATGTTTAGCAAACAAGTTGCAGCACATGTACAGTATAATAATTTACAGAAATCTTAAAAGCACAAAATTATATTATTCATGGATGCATATATGTAAAAAAATATAAAGAAATGTATGGCAATAATGCATACAATTTATAGTAGTGAACCCCTCTGGGAGAAAATAAGGGAGAGGACACTGAAAAGAGAACAAAGGGTGTTTCAAATGTTTTGGTAACATTCTATGGCTTAAGCTCAATATTGAGTATCCTGGTGTTCATTGTATTATTTTTTACATTTTTTTTGGATGACTTCAATAATATATATATATATATATATATATATATATATATTTATTTATTTATAAAGCAGGTTCTAATTAGTCATCCATTTTACACACATCAGTGTGTACACATCAATCCCAATTTCCCAATTCATCACACCACCACCACCACCACCCCCCAGCTTTCCCCGCTTGGTGACCATATGTTTATTCTCTACACCTGTGTCTCAATTTCTGCCATGAAGACCAGTTCACCTGTAACATTTTTCTAGGTTCCACATATATGCATTAACATACAATATTTGTTTTTCTATTTCTGACTTACTTCACTCTGTATGACAGTCTCTAGATCCATCCACATCTCAACAAATGACCCAATTTCATTCTGTTTTATGGCTGAGTAATATTCCATTGTATATATGTACCACATCTTCTTTATCCATTCATCTGTCGATGGGCATTTAGGTTGCTTCCATGACCTGGCTATTGTAAATAGTACTGCAATGAACTTTGGGGTGCATGTGTCTTTTTAAATTATGGTTTCTCTGGGTATATGCCCAGTAGTGGGATTGCTGGATCATATGGCAATTACATTTTTAGATTTTTAAGGAACCTACATACTGTTCTCCATAGTGGCTATATCAATTTACATTCTCACCAACAGTGCAAGAGGGTTCCCTTTTCTCCACACCCTCTCCAGCATTTGTTGTTTGTAGATTTTCTGATGATGCCCATTCTAACTGGTGTGAGGTGATACCTTACTGTAGTTTTGATTTGCATTTCTCTAATAATTAGTGATGTTGAGCAGCTTTTCATGTGCTTCTTGGCCATCTGTTTGTCTTCTTTGGAGAAATGTCTGTTTAGGTCTTCTGCCCATTTTTGGATTGGGTTGTTTGCTTTTTCAATATTGAGCTGCATAAACTGTTTATATATTTTGGAAATTAATCATTTGTCCATTGATTCATTGGCAAATATTTTCTCCCATTCTGAGGGTTGTCTTTTCGTCTTGTTTATGGTTTCCTTTGCTGTGCAAAAGCTTTTAAGTTTCATTAGGTCCCATTTGTTTATTTTTGGTTTTATTTCCATTTCTCTAGGAGGTGGGTCAAAAAGGATCTTGCTGTGATTTATGTCATAGAGTGTCCTGCCTAAGTTTTCCTCTAAGAGTTTGATAGTTTCTGGCCTCACATTTAGGTCTTTAATCCATTTAGAGTTTATTTTTGTGTATGGTGTTTGGGCGTGTTCTAATTTCATTCTTTTACATGTAGCTGTCAAGTTTCCCCAGCACCACTTATTGAAGAGGCTGTCTTTTCTCCACTGTATATTCTTGTCTCCTCTATCAAAGATAAGGTGACCAAATGTGTGTTGGTTTATCTCTAGGCTTTCTATCCTGTTCCATTGATCTATCTTTCTGGTTTTGTGCCAGTACCATACTGTCTTGATGACTGTAGCTTTGTAGTATAGTCTGAAGTCAGGGAGCCTGATTCCTCCAGCTCTGTTTTTCTTTCTCAAGTTTGCTTTGGCTATTTGGGGTCTTTTGTGTTTCCATACAAATTGTGAAATTTTTTGTTGTAGTTCTGTGAAAAATGCCAGTGGTAGTTTGATAGGGATTGCATTGAATCTGTAGATTGCTTTGGGTAGTATAGTCATTTTCACAATGTTGATTCTTCCAATTCAAGAACATGGTATATCTCTCCATCTATCTGTGTCACCTTTAATTTCTTTCATCAGTTTCTTATAGTTTTCTTCATACAGGCCTTTTGTCTCCCTAGATAGGTTTATTCCTAGATATTTTATTCTTTTTGTTGCAATGGTAAATGGGAGTGTTTCCTTTCATATATTTCATCATTAGTGTATAGGAATGCAAGAGATTTCTGTGCATTAATTTTGTATCCTGCTACTTTACCAAATTCATTGATTAGCTCTAGTAGTTTTCTGGTGGCATCTTTAGGATTCTCTGTATAGCATCATGTCATCTGCAAACAGTGACAGTTTACCTTCTTCTTTTCCTAATTCTATTCCTTTTATTTCTTTTTCTTCTCTGATTGCTGTGGCTAGGACTTCCAAAACTATGTTGAATAATGGTGGTGAGAGTGGACATCCTTGTCTTGTTCCTGATCTTAGAGGAAATGCTTCCAGTTTTTCACCATTTAGAATGATGTTTGCTGTTGGTTTGTCATATATAGCCTCTATTATGTTGATGTAGGTTCCCTCTATGCCTACTTTCTTGAGAGTTTTTATCATAAATGGGTGTTGAATTTTATCAAAAGATTTTCTCCATCTATTGTGATGATCATATGGTTTTTATTCTTCAATTTGTTAATATGGTGTATCACATTGATTGATTTGCATATATTGAAGAATCCTTGCATCCCTGGGATAAATCCCACTTGGTCATTGTGTATGATGCTTTTAATGTGTTGTTGGATTCTGTTTGTTAGTATTTTGTTGAGGATTTTTGCATCTATTTTCATCAGTGATATTGGTCTGTAATTCTCTTTTTTTTGTAGTATCTTTGTGTGGTTTGGGTATCAGGGAGAAGTTGACCTCGAATGAGTTTGGGTGTGTTCCTTCCTCTGCAAGATTTTGGAAGAGTTTGAAAAGGATGGGTGTTAGCTCTTCTCTAAATGTTTGATAGAGTTCACTTGTGAAGCCATCTCATCCTGGACTTATGTTTGTGGGAAGATTTTTAATCACACTTTCAATTTTGTTACTTGTGATTGGTCTGTTCATGTTTTCTATTTCTTCCTGGTTCAGTCTTGGAAAGTTATACCTTTCTAAGAATTTGTCCATTTCTTCCAGGTTGTCCATTTTATTGGCATACAGTTGCTTGTAGTTATCTCTTAGGATGTTTTGTATTTCTACAGTGTCTGTTTTAACTTCTCCTTTTTCATTTCTAATTTTATTGATCTGAGTCCTCTCCCTCTTTTTCTTGATGAGTCTGGCTAACGGCTTATCAACTTTGTTTATCTTCTCAAAGAACCAGCTTTTAGTTTTATTGATCTTTGCTATTGTTTTCTTTTTTTCTATTTCATTTATTTCTTCTCTGATCTTTATGATTTCTTTCCCTCAGCTAACTTTGGGCTTTTGTTGTTGTTGTTGTTGTCCTTCTTTCTCTAGTTCCTTTAGGTGTAAGGTTAGATTGGTTATTTGAGATTTTTCTTGTTTCTTGATGTAGGCTTGTATAGCTATAAACTTCTCTCTTAGAACTACTTTGGCTGCATCCCATAAGTTTTGGATCATCGTGTTTTCATTGTCATTTGTCTCTAGGTATTTTTTGATTTCCTATTTGATTTGTTCCGTGATCTCTTGGATATTTAGTAATGTATTGTTTAGCCTCCCTGTAAATGTGATTTTTACGTTTTTTTCCCTGTAATTCATTTCTAATCTCATAGCGTTGTGGTCAGAAAAGATGCTTGATATGATTTTAATTTTCTTTAATTTACTGAGGCCTGATTTGTGACCCAAGATGTGATCTATCCTGGAGAATGTTCCATGAACACTTG
Organism: Orcinus orca; assembly: GCF_937001465.1. Taxonomy (NCBI): domain Eukaryota; kingdom Metazoa; phylum Chordata; class Mammalia; order Artiodactyla; family Delphinidae; genus Orcinus; species Orcinus orca. The sequence continues at coordinate 98,866,387 of NC_064580.1, read as the reverse complement.
AGAAGAAAGTGTAATCTGCTGTTTTAGGATGGAATGTCCTATAAATATCAATTAAATTGATCTAGTCTGTTGTGTCATTTAAAGCTTCTCTTTCTTTATTTATTTTCGCTTTGGATGGTCTGTCCATTGGTGTAAGTGAGGTTTGAAGTTCCCCACTATTACTGTGTTACTGTCAATTTCCTCTTTTATAGCTGTTATCAGTTGCCTTATGTATTGAGGTGCTCCTATGTTGGGTGCATATATATTTATAATTGTTATATCTTCTTCTTCGATTGATCCCCTGGTCATCGTGTAGTATCCTTCCTTGTCCCTTGTAACATTCTTTATTTTAAAATCTATTTTATCTGATATGAGAATTGCTACTCCAGCTTTCTTTTGATTTCCATTTGCATGGAATATCTTTTTCCATCCCCTCACTTTCAGTCTGAATGTGTCCCTAGGTCTGAAGTGGGTCTCTTCTAGACAGCATATATATGGGTCTTGTTTTTGTATCCATTCAGCAAGCCTGTGTCTTTTGTTTGGAGCATTTAATCCATTCACGTTTAGGGTATTTATTGATATGTATGTTCCTATGACCATTTTCTTAATTGTTTTGGGTTTGTTTTTGTAGGTCCTGTTCTTCTCTTGTTTCCCACTTAGAGAAGTTCCTTTAGCATTTGTTGTTGAGCTGGTTTGGTGGTGCTGAATTCTCTTAGTTTTGCTTGTCTGTAAAGCTTTTGATTTCTCCATCGAATCTGAATATGATCCTTGCCGGGTAGAGTAATCTTGGCTGTAGGTTCTTCCCTTTCATCACTTTAATTTTATCATGCCACTCCCTTCTGGCGTGTAGAGTTTCTGCTGAGAAATCAGCTGTTAACCTTATGAGAGTTCCCTTGTATGTTATTTGTCATTTTTCCCTTGCTGCTTTCAATAACTTTTCTTTGTCTTTAATTTTTGCCAATTTGATTACTATGTGTCTCAGCGTGTTTCTCCTTGGGTTTATCCTGTATGGGACTTGCTGCACTTCCTGGACTTGGGTGGCTATTTCCTTTCCCACGTTAGGGAAATTTTCGACTATAATGTCTTCAAATATTTTCTTGGGTCCTTTCTCTCTTCTCCTTCTGGGACCCTTATAATGTAAATGTTGTTGCATTTAAAGTTGTCCCAGAGGTCTCTTAGGCTGTCTTCATTTCTCTTCATTCTTTTTCTTTATTCCGTTCCGCAGCAGTGAATTCCCCCATTCTGTCTTCCAGGTCACTTATCCGTTCTCCTGCCTCAGTTATTCTGCTATTGATTCCTTCTAGTGTAGTTTTCATTTCAGTTACTGTATTGTTCATTTCTGTTTGTTTGTTCTTTAATTCTTCTAGGTTTTTGTTAATCATTTCTTGCATCTTCTCGATCTTTGCCTCCATTCTTTTTCCGAGGTCCTGGATCATCATCACTATCATTATACTGAATTCTTTTTCTGGGAGGTTGCCTATCTGCACTTCATTTAGTTGTTTTTCTGGGGTTTTATCTTGTTCCTTCATCTGGTACATAGCCCTCTGCCTTTTCATCTTGTCTATCTTTCTGTGAATGTGGGTTTTGTTCCACTGGCTGTTCTTCTTGTTTCTGCTCTCTGCCCTCTGGTGGATGAGGCTATCTAAGAGGCTTATGCAAGTTTCCTAATGGGAGGGACTGGTGGTGGGTAGAGCTGACTGTTGCTCTGGTGGACAGAGCTCAGTAAAACTTTAATCCACTTGACTGCTGATGGGGGGGCTGGGTTCTGTCCCTGTTGGTTGTATGGCCTGAGGCAACCCAACACTGGAGCCTACCTGGGCTCTTTGGTGGGGCTAATGGTGGACTCTGGGAGGGCTCACACCAAGGACTACTTCCCAGAACTTCTTCTTCCAGTGTCCTTGTCCCTTGGTGATCCACAGCTGCCCCCCGTCTCTGCAGGAGACCCTCCAACACTAGCAGGAAGGTCTGGTTCAGTCTTCCTTGGGGTCACTGCTCCTTCCGCTGAGTCCCAATGAGCACACATCTTTGTGTGTGCCCTCCAAAAGTGGAGTCTCTGTTTCCCCCAGTTCTGTCAAAATCCTGCAATCAAATCCCAGTAGGCTTCAAAGTCTGATTCTCTAAGAATTCCTCCTCCCTTTGCCAGACCCCCAGGTTGGGAAGCCTGACGTGGGGCTCAGATCCATCACTCCAGTGGGTGAACTTCTCTGGTATAAGTGTTCTCCAGTCTGTGAGTCACCCATCCAGCAGTTATTGGACTTGATTTTACTGTGTTTGCACCCCTCCTACCATCTCACTGTGGCTTCTCCTTTGTCCTTGGACGTGGGGTATCTTTTTGGGTGAGTTCCAGTGCCCTCCTGTCGATGATTGTCCAGCAGCTAGTTGTGATCCTAGTGCTCTCACAAGAGGGAGTGACAGCACATCCTTCTGCTCTGCCATCTTCCTCCGGGCCCCATTGTATTATTTTTTATACATGTTTTAAATATTTCTATTAAAATTTCTTTTTAAAAAGGAAAAGGAGGGCTTCCCTGGTGGTGCAGTGGTTGAGAGTCCTCCTGCCAATGCAGGGGACACAGGTTCATGCCCCAGTCTGGGAGGATCCCACATGCCACGGAGCGCCTGGCCTGTGAGCCATGGCCGCTGAGCCTGCGCATCCTGAGCCTGTGCTCTGCAACGGGAGAGGCCACAACAGTGAGAAGCCTGTGTACCTCAAAAAAAAAAAAAAGGAAAAGGAGCAGGTAAAAAAGACTGATGGAGTTTCTAAACTGAGTCAAAGAAAGAAGAGAGGTTTTACAGAATTCAAGAAAAAACAGGATAAAAAATTCAAAGATCTCAGGGTCAGTAATGTCAAATAACAGAGAAGAGAGCATGAAGTCACAGAAATTAAGAACTGTGAAATAATTTCAGTGCAGTGGTGGCAGTGGAAACCAAATTGCAATAGGTCAAAGAATGAATAGGTGGCAACCTACACACTGAACTAACAAGAACTTCCCTTTACATATCTAGAAATGCTGGATGAATTATCACAAAATAAGTTTACATGGGAAACTCAAAAAAAGAAAGGGAAATTCCCAGGTGGCAGAAACTAAGTTGTAGGATAGTGAGCTATTGTCTTAGTATGGATGTTGAGTCCCAATACACAGATATACACCTTAACAGTTAGGAAATAACATTGTAATCTCCATACATGGGGATCTTAAGATAGGGAATTTTAAGCAAAACCACTGAATAAAGCTGGAACAGGGAAAATCGAGACTCCACTCATATGTACATGGAAGTAACAAGATAATCTGCTTATATATGAGACTTTGGATTAAAAAATATACTTGTGAGAAATCAAAATACCATGTATGTGAGACAGTCTGATTTTAAAATAAGTATGTTCTGTAAAAATATAAAGTAGGGAAATTAATATAAATTTTGTACCAAGATCAATGAAATTCCTGAGATATTTGTAATATGCAAATGTAAGTCTGCTTTCCAAGACTTTTCTAAAATTCAGAGTACATGGACACCAACGATGAAAAAAAATCTTTCCTAATATAGCTCACTATAAAAAAAAATAGCATCACATGAAAAGAATGGCCCACTGTGATGGTTCCAGAATACAGGAGAATTAGATTATAAATACATTAAGCAAATAGAACACAGATAAATTATGAAATAAATATGATTAAAAGTTAAAAGAGAGAAAAAACATGCAAGCTAAAAAGAGAGAAAAGAATACAATAAGAAAAAGAAAAACAAGAGCAGATAGATGGGTAACAGATCCACATAGAACTTTTGGAAATTAAAAATTATTGTCATTGTAATTTTTAAAAAAGCCAGTGGGGGGGACCTTGAAGGTGGCAGAAGAGTAAGACGCGGAGATCACCTTCCTCCCCACAAATACACCAGAAATACATCTACACGTGGAACAACTCCTACAGAACACCTACTGAAGGCTGACAGAAGACCTCAGACCTCCCAAAAGGCAAGAAACTCCCCACGTACCTGGGTAGGGCAAAAGAAAAAAAAAGAAAAAACAGAGACAAAAGAATAGGGACGGCACCTGCACCAGTGGGAGGGAGCTGTGAAGGAGGAAAAGTTTCCACACACTAGGAAGCCCCTTCACGGGCGGAGACTGCGGGAGGCGGAGGGGGGAGCTTCGAAGCCGCGGAGGAGTGCACAGCAACGGGTGCGGAGGGCAAAGCGGGGAGATTCCCGCACAGAGGATCGGTGCCGACTGGCACTCACCAGCCCGAGAGGCTTGTCTGCTCACCCGCCGGGGCGGGCGGGGCTGCGAGCTGAGGCTCTGAGGCTCGGGTTTCGGTTTCGGACGGAGCGCAGGGAGAGGACTGGGGTTGGCGGCTTGAACATAGCCTGAAGGGGTTAGTGCACCACGGCTAGCCGGGAGGGAGTCCGGGAAAAGTCTGCACCTGCCGAAGAGGCAAGAGACTTTTCCTTCCCTCTTTGTTTCCTGGTGCGTGAGGAGAGGGGATTAAGAGCGCTGCTTAAAGGAACTCCAGAGACGGGCGCGAGCCGCGGCTAAAAGCGCGGACCCCAGAGACGGGCGGGAGACGCTAAGGCTGCTGCTGCCGCCACCAAGGGGCCTGTGTGCGAGCACAGGTCACTCTCCACACCCCTCTTCCGCGGAGCCTGTGCAGCCCGCCACTGCCAGGTTCCCAGGATCCAGGGACAACTTCCCCGGGAGAACGCACGGCGGGCCTCAGGCTGGTGCAAAGTCACGCCGGCCTTTGCCGCCGCAGGCCCGCCCCGCACTCCGTGCCCCTCCCGCCCCCCCCCCCGGCCTGAGTGAGCCAGAGCCCCCGAATCAGCGGCTCCTTTAACCCCGTCCTGTCTGAGCGAAAAACAGACGCCCTCCAGCGACCTACACGCAGAGGCAGGGCCAAATCCAAAGCAGAGCCCCGGTGAGCTGTGAGAACAAAGAAGAGAAAGGGAAATCTCTCCCAGCAGCCTCAGAAGCAGCGGATTAAAGCTCCACAATCAACTTGATGTACCCTGCAGCTGTGGAATACCTGAATAGACAACCAATCATCCCAAATTGAGGAGGTGGACTTTGAGAGCAAGATTTATGATTTTTTTTCCCTTTTCCTCTTTTTGTGAATGTGTATGTGTATGCTTCTGTGTGAGATCTTGTCTGTATAGTCTTGTTTCCACCATTTGTCCTAGGGTTCTATCCGTCCATGGTTTTTTTTTTTAATTTTTTCTTAATAATTAATTTTAATTTTAATAACGTTATTATACTTTACCTTCGTTCTTTCTTTCTTTCTTTCCTTCCTTCCCTCCTTTAGACAACGAATCATCCCAAATTGAGGAGGTGGTCTCTGAGAGCAAGATTTATGATTTTTCCCCCTTTACCTCTTTTAGTGAGGGTGTATGTGTATGCTTCTGTGTAAGATTTTGTCTGTATAGCTTTGCTTCCAACATTTGTCCTAAGGTTCTATCCGTCCCTTTTTTTTTTCTAAATAAGAATTTTTTAATTCAATAACTTTATTATACTTTATTTTATTTTTACTGTATCTTCTTTCTTTCTGTCTTTTTTCGTTCTTTCCCTCCTTCCTTCCTTCCTCCCTCCCTCCCTCCCTCCTTTCTTCTTGCCTTCTTTCCTTCTTTGCTTCTTTCTTTCTTTCTTTCTTCCTTCCTTCCCTCTTTTCCTTCTTTCTTTCCTCATACTTCTACTAATTCTCTCTGCTTTTTCTCCCTTTTATTCTGAGCCGTGTGGATGAAAGGCTCTTGGTGCTCCAGCCAGGAGTAAGGGCTCTGCCTCTGACGTAGGAGAGCCAACTTCAGGACACTGGTCAACAAGAGACCTCCCAGCTCCACATAATATCAAACGGCGAAAATCTCCCAGAGACCTCCATCTTAACACCAGCACCCAGCTTCACTCAACGACCAGCAAGCTACAGTGCTGGACAACCTATGCCAAACAACTAGCAAAACAGGAACACAACCCCACCCATTAGCAGAGAGGCTGCCTAAAAGCATAATAAGGCCACAGACACCCCAAAACACACCACCAGACGTGAACCTTCCCACTAGAGAGACAAGATCCAGCTTCATCCACCACAACACAGGCACTAGTCCCCTCCACCAGGAAGCCTACACAACCCACTGAACCAACCTTAGCCACTGGAGACAGACATCAAAAACTGCGGGAACTACGAACCTGCAGTCTGCAAAAAGGAGATCCCAAACATAGTAAGATAAGCAAAATGAGAAGACAGAAGAACACACAGCAGATGAAGGAGCAAGATAAAAATGCACCAGACCTAACAAATGAAGAGGAAATAGGCAGTCTACCTGAAAAAGAATTCAGAATAATGATAGTAAGGATGATCCGAAATCTTGGAAATAGAATGGACAAAATGCAAGAAAGTTAACAAGAAACAAGTTAACAAGAAATAAAGATGAAACAAGCAACGATGAACAACACAATAAATGAAATTAAAAGTACTCTAGATGGGATCAATAGCAGAATAACTGAGGCAGAAGAACGGATAAGTGCCCTGGAAGATAAAATAGTGGAAATAACTACTGCAGAGCAGAATAAAGGAAAAAGAATGAAAAGAACTGAGGACAGTCTCAGACACCTCTGGGACAACATTAAACGCACCAACATTCGAATTATAGGGGTTCCAGAAGAAGAAGAGAAAAAGAAAGGGACTGAGAAAATATTTGAAGAGATTATAGTTGAAAACTTCCCTAATATGGGAAAGGAAATAGTTAATCAAGTCCAGGAAGCACAGAGAGTCCCATACAGGATAAATACAAGGAGAAATACACCAACACACATATTAATCAAACTGTCAAAAATTAAATACAAAGAAAGCATATTAAAAGCAGCAAGGGAAAAACAACAAATAACACACAAGGGAATCCCCATAAGGTTAACAGCTGATCTCTCAGCAGAAATCCTACAAACCAGAAGGGAGTGGCAGGACATACTGAAAGTGATGAAGGAGTAAAACCTGCAGACAAGACTACTCTACCCAGCAAGGATCTCATTAAGATTTGATGAAGAAATTAAAACCTTTACAGACAAGCAAAAACTGAGAGAGTTCAGCACCACCAAACCAGCTTTACAAGAAATGCTAAAGGAACTTCTCTAGACAAAAAACACAAGAGAAGGAAAAGACCTATAATAACGAACCCAAAACAATTTAGAAAATGGGAATAGGAACATACATATCGATAATTACCTTAAATGTAAATGGACTAAATGCTCCCACCAAAAGACACAGATTGGCTGAATGGATACAAAAACAAGACCCTTATATATGCTGTCTACAAGAGACAACTTCAGACCTAGAGACACATAAAGACTGAAAGTAAGGGAATGGAAAAAGATATTCCATGCAAATGGAAACCAAAAGAAAGCTGGAGTAGCAATTCTCATATCAGACAAAATAGACTTTAAAATAAGGACTATTAAAAGAGACAAAGAAGGACACTACATAATGATCAAGGGATCGATCCAAGAAGAAGATATAACAATTGTAAATATTTATGCACCCAACATAGGAGCACCTGAATACATAAGGCAAATACTAACAGCCATAAAAGGAGAAATCGACAGTAACACATTCATAGTGGGGGACTGTAACACCCCACTTTCACCCATGGACAGATCATCCAAAATGAAAATAAATAAGGAAACACAAGCTTTAAATGATACATTAAACAAGATGGACTTAATTGATATTTATAGGACACTCCATCCAAAAACAACAGAATACACATTTTCCTCAAGTTCTCATGGAACATTCTCCAGGATAGATCATATCTTGGGTCACAAATCAAGCCTTGGTAAATTTAAGAAAATTGAAATTGTATCAAGTATCTTTTCTGACCACAACGCCATGAGACTAGACATCAATTACAGGAAAAGATCTGTAAAAAATACAAACACATGGAGGCTAAACAATACACTACTTAATAATAAAGTGATCACTGAAGAAATAAAAGAGGAAATAAAAAAATACCTAGAAACAAATGACAATGGAGACACGACGACCCAAAACCTATGGGATGCAGCAAAAGCAGTTCTAAGGGGGAAGTTTATAGCAATACAAGTCCACCTTAAGAAGCAGGAAACATCTCGAATAAACAACCTAACCTTGCACCTCAAGCAATTAGAGAAAGAAGAACAAAAAAACCCCAAAGCTAGCAGAAGGAAAGAAATCATAAAAATCAGATCAGAAATAAATGAAAAAGAAATGAAGGAAACGATAGCAAAGGTCAATAAAACTAAAAGCTGGTTCTTTGAGAAGATAAACAAAATAGATAAACCACTAGCCAGACTCATCAAGAAAAAAAGGGAGAAGACTCAAATCAATAGAATTAGAAATGAAAAAGGAGAAGTAACAACTGACACTGCAGAAATACAAAAGATCATGAGAGATTACTACAAGCAACTCTATGCCAATAAAATGGACAATCTGGAAGAAATGGACAAATTCTTAGAAAGGCACAACCTGCCAAGACTGAATCAGGAAGAAATAGAAAATATGAACAGACCAATCACAAGCACTGAAATTGAAACTGTGGTTAAAAATCTTCCAACAAACAAAAGCCCAGGACCAGATGGCTTCACAGGCGAATTCTATGAAACATTTAGAGAAGAGCTAACACCTATCCTTCTCAAACTCTTCCAAAATATAGCAGAGGGAGGAACACTCCCAAATTCCTTCTACAAGGCCACCATCACCTTGATACCAAAACCAGACAAGGATGTCACAAAGAAAGAAAACTACAGGCCAATATCACTGATGAACATAGATGCAAAAATCCTCAACAAAATACTAGCAAACAGAATCCAACAGCACATAAAAAGGATCATACACAATGATCAAGTGGGGTTTATTCCAGGAATGCAAGGATTCTTCAATATACGCAAATCTATCAATGTGATAAACCATATTAACAAATTGAAGGAGAAAAACCATATGATCATCTCAACAGATGCAGAGAAAGCTTTTGACAAAATTCAACACCTATTTATGATAAAAACCCTGCAGAAAGCAGGCATAGAGGGAACTTTCCACAACATAATAAAGGCCATATATGACAAGCCCACAGCCAACATCATCCTCAATGGTGAAAAACTGAAAGCATTTCCACGAAGATCAGGAACAAGACAAGGTTGCCCACTCTCACCACTCTTATTCAACATAGTTTTGGAAGTTTTAGCCACAGTAATCAGAGAAGAAAAGGAAATAAAAGGAATCCAAATCGGAAAAGAAGAAGTAAAGCTGTCACTGTTTGCAGATGACATGATCCTATACATAGAGAATCCTAAAGATGCTACCAGAAAACTACTAGAGCTAATCAATGAATTTGGTAAAGTGGCAGGATACAAAATTAATGCACAGAAATCTCTGGCATTCCTATATACTAATGATGAAAAATCTGAAAGTGAAATCAAGAAAACACTCCCATTTACCATTGCAACAAAAAGAATTAAATATCTAGGAATAACCCTAACTAAGGAGACAAAAGACCTGTATGCAGAAAATTATAAGACACTGATGAAAGAAATTAAAGATGATACAAGTAGATGGAGAGAGATACCATGTTCTTGGATTGGAAGAATCAACATTGTGAAAATGACTCTACTACCCAAAGCAATCTATAGATTCAATGCAATCCCTATCAAACTACCACTGGAATTTTTCACAGAACTAGAAGAAAAAGTTTCACAATTTGTATGGAAACACAAAAGATCCCGAAGAGCCAAAGCAATCTTGAGAACGAAAAACGGAGCTGGAGGAATCAGGCTCCCTGACTTCAGACTATACTACAAAGATACAGTAATCAAGACAGTATGGTACTGGCACAAAAACAGAAAGATAGATCAATGGAACAGGATAGAAATCCCAGAGATAAACCCATGCACATATGGTCACCTTATCTTTGATAAAGGAGGCAGGAATGTACAGTGGAGAAAGGATGGCCTCTTCAGTAAGTGCTGCTGGGAAAACTGGACAGCTACATGTAAAAGTATGAGATTAGATCACTCCCTAACACCATACACAAAAATAAGCTCAAAATGAATTAAAGACCTAAGGCCAGAAACTCTCAAACTCTTAGAGGAAAACATAGGCAGGACACTCTATGACATAAATCACAGCAAGGTCCTTTTTGACCCACCTCCTAGAGAAATGGAAATAAAAACAAAAATAAACAAATGGGACCTAATGAAACTTCAAAGCTTTTTCACAGCAAAGGAAACCATAAACAAGACCAAAAGACAACCCTCAGAATGGGAGAAAATATTTGCAAATGAAGCAACTGACAAAGGATTAATCTCCAAAATTTATAAGTAGCTCATGCAGCTCAATAACAAAGAAACAAACCCAATCCAAAAATGGGCAGAAGACCTAAATAGACATTTGTCCAAAGAAGATATACAGACTGCCAACAAACACATGAAAGAATGCTCAACATCATTAATCATTAGAGAAATGCAAATCAAAACTACAGTGAGATATCATCTCACACAGGTCAGAATGGCCATCATCAAAAATCTAGAAACAATAAATGCTGGAGAGGGTGTGGAGAAAAGGGAACACTCTCGTACTGCTGGTGGGAATGTGAATTGGTACAGCCACTATGGAGGTTCCTTAGTACGGAATGTGAATTGGTACAGCCAGTACGGAGGTTCCTTAAAAAACTACAAATAGAACTACCATATGAGCCAGCAATCCCACTACTGGGCATGTACCCTGAGAAAACCATAATTCAAAAATAGTCATGTACCAAAATGTTCATTGCAGCTCTATTTACAATAGCCCAGAGATGGAAACAACCTAAGTGCCCATCATCAGATGAATGGATAAAGAAGATGTGGCACATATAAACAATGGAATATTACTCAGCCATAAAAAGAAATTAAATTCAGCTATTTGTAATGAGGTGGATAGACCTAGAGTCTGTCATAGAGAGTTAAGTAAGTCAGAGAGAGAGAGAGAAATACCATATGCTAACGGAATTTAAGAAAAAAAATGTCATGAAGAACCTAGGGGTAAAACAGGAATAAAGACACAGACTTACTAGAGAATGGACTTGAGGATATGGGGAGGGGGAAGGGTAAGCTGTGACAAAGCGAGGGAGAGGCATGGACATATATACAGTATCAAACGTAATGTAGATAGCTAGTGGGAAGCAGCCACATAGCACAGGGTGGTCAGCTCGGTGCTTTGTGACCTCCTGGAGGGGTGGGATAGTGAGGGTGGGAGGGAGGGAGACGTAAGCAGGAAGAGATATGGGAACATATGTATATATATATATAACTGATTCATTTTGTTGTGAAGCAGAAACTGACACACCATTGTATAACAATTATACTCCAATAAAAAAAGTCAAATCTAATCAGAGAAAAGAGATTGGCTTATCCTGAAACATTCGACATGCACTGTATAAAGTACATATAAAATGGTCAAAGAAAGAAATATAGAAGAGAAGCATACTATAAAGAACTTATGTAAATATTCATCTCCCCAAAGCAGATTTCCTTAGTCTACTGAATATAGGACTATTTTAAGGAATATTGTTCTCAAAGCTAGTACCACAGTTCTGAATTATAGTTAGATTTTTTCCTTTGCCTCCCAAGAAGCAACTTCATTAGCTGAAAGCAAAAAGTATAGCATCTAACTCTAACTTGAAAAGATACATGCACCCCAGTGTTCATTGCAGCACTGTTTACAATAGCCAAGACATGGACAACCTAAGTGTCCATCAACAAATGAATGGATATAGAAGATATGGTATATATATACAATGGAATATTACTCAACCATAAAAAAGAAATGAAATAATGCCACTTGCAGCAACATGTATGGACCTAGAGATTTTCATACTAAGTGAAGTAAGTCAGATTAACAGATACACACTGCTATATGTAAAACAGATAAACAAGGACCTACTTATAGCACAGGAAATTATATTCAATATATTATAATAACCTATAATGAAAAAGAATCTGAAAAAGTGTTCTGTATAACTTTGCTGTACACCTGAAACTAACACAACATTGTAAATCAACTATACTTCCATAAAAAAATTGCATCTAAGGCATAACTCAATGTATACATCAAAGAAACAGTAATTGACTTCAGGAAGTACTCTGTTCCTTACTCAGAAATGTGAGGCCACACCAATCAGTCAGATTTCACAGATGAGCTATAAGTGATCCAATAAATGGAAATAATACTATAAGATAAGAACATTTAATCTTATCTGACCTGGACAGAGAGTAATTATTATTATGATATAGTTTATTAAAATACTGCAAAGGGAGCAAAGTGAAAGGAAATCCATTCCATCGTGCTTAATTTATGTAAAACATCAAATCAAATGAGCCTAAATAATTGAGGCTACTTAACAATTGCAAAGACTTCTAAGAGTAGAGAACACAAGGAAACTCTGAATGGAAAAATAGAAACCTGGGTAAAAATGCTAGTAAGTAAAAGAGTTAATGACAGTTGACAGTTGTTGAGTGCTTACCCTGTTTCAGGCACCTTTTGAAGCACTGTACATATAACATCTGCTATCATCACCAAAACAATCTTATGTGGTAGATAATCCTGTAGCTTTATTTTATAGTTGGGGAAACTAAAGCACAGAAAGAGACTAAGGAACTTGTTCAAGGTCGTGCAGTAAGTGATAAAGTCAAACACTGACAGCCTGGCTCCAGAGGCCAAGTAGTTAACTGCCGAAATGTTAAGAAATAAGAGAGCTTAGTAGAAAGGAGACCAGTTAGGAGGCCAGAGTTAAAGTGGAAGGTAATGCGTGCTTGAAATGATGATAGATGCAGTATGAATTTAAAAGATTTATAGCAGATTTTGCAGAAGAGTCAGTAGAAGTTGATAACTGACTATATATGAAGGATGAGAAAGTTGATTGAGTTGACTGAGGTTTCAAGCCTGAGTAATTTGGTGGTAGATATTTACTACCTAGGAAGAAGGAACTGTGGGTGGTTTATGAGAAAAGAGGATTTCAGATTTAGATGTATAAAATTGAGATACCCTGAGGATATATGGTGTATAAATAAATGCCTAGAAGGCAAATGAAAATATAGGCCTGAATCCTTCAAAAATGGCTATGGATACAATTTGGGGAATATATATTTATATAGAAAATTGGTCTGGGGATTAATCTTTGAAAGGAACTTTAAGGAGTAGATAGAAGAATATGTTTAAGGGAAGGAAATTTTATCCATGTTTATCAGAAAGGTATAAGGAGAATCAGGAGAGCTCACTGTTCTAGAAACCAAGGAAAAGAAAATTTTCCAGCAGGAAAAGATATTCAAAAGTGTATAATGCTGCAAAGGAATTGAGCAAGATGAGAACTGAGAAGATGTCATTGAATTGTCAGAACAGTTTTAAAGAGTAGTTTCATTATAGTGGTGAGGGCAGAAGACATATTACAAGTCATTGAGAATAAAGAAATATTAGTGGAGATAAGATATGATTACACCTCTTTCAAGACATTTATTCAGGAAGAAAATATAAATGATAAAGCACAGTTTTAGGAAGAAAACTGGGTCAAATAAGGACTCCTTTAAGTCACTGACCCTTTAGGCACAGGTATAGACAGAGATAAAGGAATTAGAGGAGAGATGTATTCAAAATAAAAGATGGAAGAAATCATTTATTTACTTTCCTAAGAAGAGATGAGACTAGGACTAAGATCACAAGAATATAAAGGCAGATGATGACATTAAGATCAATGTTTTCCAAATGCCAGTTCATGAACGGATTCTACAAAGCATCAGAAACATCCCAGGAATTTTTCAAAAGATGGATTCTTGTGCTTATGCTCCCCACAGATTCTAATTCAGTAGGCCTTCATTGTGCCCAAAAACCTGTATATTTAAATAGCTGCTCAAACAACATTTGAATAGCTGTAGAGCAGTGGTCCTCACTTCTATCAGACCACTGCCACCTCGTCTTAACAAATACTTTGCAATACTCTCTTTCTGAAAATCATAAATAATAGAACTCATCTACATATGAAATATCAATGTAATAGTTTAAAACATAAAAGAGAAATACCAAGAAAGCGTTTCACAATATGGTAATACATAAATATAATGCATTACATATTTCAATATGTAAATGTTTGGGCATGAATATACTGGAATACATAAAGGAGTAGTCAGATGCTTGTACCTACTTAAAATGAAAAAAGTTTTGATTTAAGATAAATAAGACAACACTGAACTGAATATTTTCACAACTTTTAATTTATATTTGATATTACAAAATAAGGGCTATAATTTGCAGGAACATGGATGGACTTGGAGGGCATTATGTTAAGTGAAATAAGCCAGACAGAGAAAGACAAATACTGTATATCACTTCTATGCGGAGTCTAAAAAAAAATTCAACAAACTAGTGAATACAACATAAAAGAAGTAGACTCAGAGATATAGAGAACAAACTAATGATTACCAGTGGGAAGACAGAGGGGAGAAGCAATATAGGGGTGGGAGAGTAGAATTTACAACCTATTGGGTGTAAGATAGGCTACAAGGACATATTGTACAATATGTGGAATATAGCCAATATTTTATAATAACTGTAAGTGCAGTGTAACTTTTAAAAATTTTATAAAAATTTAAAATAAAAAAACAGGGCTATAAAAATATATCCATAGAATTACCATGAATGTGACAAAATTGCTATAAATATGTAAACTACAAATGCAGATTAATACTGGGGTATTCTATTGACAACTCAAATACCACAAGTGGGCATTGGCACAGATGACATGATTTTTGGAAATAGTAAACCACTCTATATGAAATACTAAGCAAAATAAAGTAATATCTTCCCTTGATTTACACAGTAGTTGCATTTTTGGAAAAGTCAGCTGATATTAAAACTTTACAAGGGGGGAACTTTCAAGATGGTGGAGGAGTAAGATGTGATCACCTTCCTCCCAACAAATACATCAAAAAAATATATCTACATGTGGAAGATCTCCTACAGAACACCTTCTGAACACTAGCAGAAGACCTCAAACTTCCCAAAAGGCAATAAAATCCCTACATACCTGGGTAGGGCAAAAGAAAAAAGAAAAAAACAGAGACAAAAGAATAGGGGCAGGACATGCACTTCTGGGAGGGAGTTGTGAAGGAGGAAATGTTTCCAAACACTAGGAAGCCCCTTCGCGGGCAGAGACAGCGGGTGGCGGAGGGGGGAAGCTTCGGAGCCGCAGAGGAGAGCCCAGCAACAGGGGTGCGGAGGGCAAAGCGGAGAGACTCCCACACAGAGGATCGGTGCTGACCAGCACTTACCAGCCCGAGAGGCTTGTCTGCTCACCCACTGGGGCGGGTGGGGCTGGGAGCTGAGGCTCGGGCTTATCGGATCACAGGGAGAGGACAGGGGTTGGCGGCGTGAACACAGCCTGCTGGGGGTTTGTGCACCACAGCTAGCTGGAAGGGAGTCTGGAAAAAAGTCTGGACCTGCTGAAAAGGCAAGAGACCATTGATTCAGGGTGCACGAGGAGAGGGGATTCCTTCCCCATCTGCCCACAGAAGGCAGAGCACCACCTAATCGAACTCCAGAGATGGGCATGAGCCACGGCTATCAGCTTGGACCACAGAGATAGGCATGAAACACCAACGCTGCTGCTGCAGACAACAAGAATGCTATGTGCAAGCACAGGTCACTATCCATACCTGCCCTCCCGGGAGCCTGTGCAGCCCACGACTGCCAGGGTCCCATGATCCAGGGACAATTTCCCCAGGAGAACACACGGTGTGCCTCAGGCTGTGGTAAGTCATGACGGCCTCTGCCACTGCAGGATGCCCTGTATTCCAATTATGACTACCGTACCCATCCCTCCCCCCAGGCTGAGTGAGCAAGAGCATCCTAATCAGCCACTGTTTTAACCCCATCCTGTCTGGGCAGGAATCAGATGTCTGGGCAGGAATCATCTACACCCAGAAGTCAGGCCAAAACCAAAGCTGAACCCCAGGAGCTGTGCAAACAAAGGGGAGAAAGGGAAATTTCTCTGTGCAGCCTCAGGAGCAGTTGATTAAATCCCCACAATCAATTTGTTTTACCCTGCATCTGTGGATAGACAACAAATCACCTCAAAATTGAGGTGGTGGATTTGGGGAGCAACTGTAGACTTAGGGTTTGCTGTCTCAGACTGAATTTTTTCTGATTTTTATGTTTATCTGAGTTTAATATTTAGCACTTGTTATCATTGGTGAATTTGTTTATTGGTTTGGCTGCCCTCTTCTTTTTATGATTATTATTTTTTATTTTAATAATTTTTATTTATTATTTTTAAAATTTATTTTTATTTCTTTTTTCTCCCTTTTCTTCTGAGCTGTGTGGCTGACAGGTTCTTGGTGTTCTGGCCTGGTGTCAGCCCTGAGCCTCTGAGGTGGGAGAGCCAAGTTCAGGACATGGGACCAACAGAGACCTCCCAGCCGTACATAATATCAATCAGCAAGAGCTCCAGAGATCTCCATCTCAATGCTAACACCCAGCTCTACCCAACGGCCAGCAAGCTCCAGTGCTGGATGCCCCATGCCAAACAACTAGCAAGACAGGAACACAACCACACCCATTAGCAGAGAGGCTGCCTAAAGTCATACTAAGTTCACAGACACCCCAAAACACACCACCAGATGCAGTCCTGCCCACCAGAAAAAGAAGATCCAGACCCACCCACCAGAACACAGGCACTAGTCCCCTCCACCAGGAAGCCTACACAAGCCACTGAACCAACCTCACCCACTGGGGGTAGACACCAAAAACAATGGGAACTGCAAACATGCAGCCTGAAAAAAAGAGACCCCAAACACAGTAAGTTAAACAAAATGAGAAGGCATGGATATATGCAGCAGATGAAGGAGCAAGGTAAAAACCCACCAGACCAAACAAATGAAGAGGAAATAGGCAGTCTATCTGAAAAAGAATTCAGAGTAATGATAGTAAGGATGATCCAAAATCTTGGAAATAGAATGGAGAAAAAACAAGAAACATTTTTCAAGAACCAAAAGAACTAAAGAGCAAATAAACAATGATAAACAACACAATAGATGAAATTAAAAATTCTCTAGAAGGAATCAGTAGCAGAATAACTGAGCCAGAAGAATGGATAAGTGATCTGGAAGATAAAATAGTGGAAATAACTACTGCAGAGCAGACTAAAGAAAAAAGAATGAAAAGAGGACAGTCTCAGAGATTTCTGGGACAATATTAAAAGAAGCACAGTGCAAATTGTAGGGGTGCCGGAAGAAGAGAAAAAGAAAGATCTGAGAAAATATTTGAAGAGATTAGAGTTAAAAACTTCCTTAACATGGGAAAGGAAATAATCAATCAAGTCCAGGAAATACAGAAAATCCCATGCTGGATAAATCCAAGGAGAAATACGCCACGACACATATTAATCAAACGATCAAAAATTAAATACAAAGAAAAGATATTAAAAGCAGCAAAGGAAAAGCAACAAATAACATACAAGGGAATCCCCATAAGGTTAAGAGCTGGTCTTTCAGCAGAAACTCTGCAAGCCAGAAGGGAGTGGCAGGATATATTTAAAGTGATGAAAGGGAAAAACAAAGATAACTCTAATATGCAAGGATCTCATTCAGATTTGACAGAGAAATTAAAACATTTACAGACAAGCAAAAGTTAAGAGAATTCAGCACCACCAAACCAGCTTTACAACAAATGCAAAAGGTACTTCTCTAGGCAGGAAACACAAGAGAAGGAAAAGACCTACAAAAACAAACCCCAAACAATTAAGAAAATGGTAATAGGAACATACATATCGATAATTACATTAAATGTAAATGGATTAAATGCTCCAACCAAAAGACATTGACTGGCTGAATGGATACAAAAACAAAACCCATATATATGCTGTCTACAAGAGACCCACTTTGGACCTAGGGACACATACTGACTGAAAGGGAGGGGATGGAAAAAAATATTCCATGCAAACGGAAATCAAAAGAAAGCTGGAGTAGCAATTCTCATGTAAGACAAAATAGACTTTAAAATAAAGACTATTGCAAGAGACAAAGAAGGACACTACATAATGATCAAGGGATCAATCCAAGAAGAAGATATAACAATTGTAAATATATATGCACCCAACATAGGAGCATGTCAATACATAAGGCAAATACTAACAGCCATAAAAGGGGAAATTGACAGTAACACAATCATAGTAGGGGACTTTAACACCCCACTTTCACCAATGGACAGATCATCCAAAATGAAAATAAATAAGGAAACACAAGCTTTAAATGATACATTAAACAAGATGGACTTAATTGATATTTATAGGACATTCCATCCAAAAACAACAGAATACACTTTCTTCTCAAGTGCTCATGGAACATTCTCCAGGATAGATCATATCTTGGATCACAAATCAAGCCTTGGTAAATTTAAGAAAACTGAAATCGTATCAAGTATCTTTCCCTACCACAACGTTATGAGACTAGATATCCATTACAGGAAAAAAAAAATCTGTAAAAACTACAAACACATGGAGGCTAAACATTACACTACTAAACAACCAAGAGATCACTGAAGAAATCAAAGAGGAAATCAAAAAATACCTGGAAACAAATGACAATGAAAACACAACAACCCAAAACCTATGGAATGCAGCATAACACTTCTAAGAGGGAAGTTTATAGCAATACAATCCTACCTCAAGAAACAAGAAACATCTCAAATAAACAACCAAAACTTACACATAAAGCAATTAGAGAAAGAAGAACAAAAAAATCCCAAAGTGAGTAGAAGGAAAGAAACCATAAACATCAGATCACAGGGAGGTCAGCTCAGTGCTTTGTTTCTACCTAGAGGGGTGTGGGAGGGAGATGCAAGAGGGAGGAGATATCGGTATATATGTACACATATAGCTGATTCACTTTGTTATACAGCAGAAACTAACTCACCATTGTAAAGCAATTATACTCCAATAAAGCTGTTGAAAAACATAAATGAAAAAGAAATGAAGCAAACAAGAGCAAAGATCAATAAAACTAAGAGCTGGTTCTTTGAGAAGATAAAATTGAGAAACCATTAGTGAGACTCATCAAGAAAATAAGGGAGAAGAGTCAAATCAACAGAATTAGAAATGAAAAAGAAGTAACAACTGACACTGTGGAAATACAAAGGATCATGGGATATCACTACAAGGAACTATGTGCCAATAAAGTGGTCAACCCGGAAGAAATGGAAAAATTCTTAGAAAAACACAACCTTCTGAGACTGAACCAGGGAGAAATAGAAAATATAAACAAACCAATCACAAGCACTGAAATTGAAACTGTGATTTAAAATCTTCCAACAAACAAAAGCCCAGGACCAGATGGCTTCACAGGTGAATTCTATCAAACATTTAGAGAAGAGCTAACACCTATCCTTCTCAATCTCTTCCAAAATATAGCAGAGGGAGGAACACTCCCAAACTCATTCTACGAGGCCACCATCACCCTGACAGCAAAACCAGACAATGATGTCACAAAAAAAGAAAACTACAGGCCAATAACAATGATGAACATTGATGCAAAACTCCTCAACAAAATACTAGCAAACAGAATCCAGCAGCACATTAAAAGGATCATACACCATGATCAAGTGCAGTTTATCCCAGGAATGCAAGGATTCTTCAATATATGCAAATCAATCAATGTGATATACCATATTAACAAATTGAAGGAGAAAAACCATATGATCATCTCAATAGATGCAGAAACAGCTTTTGACAAAATTCAACACCCATTTATGATAAAAACTCTCCAGAAAGTAAGCATAGAGGGAAACTACCTCAACATAATAAAGGCCATATATGACAAACCCACAGCCAACATCATTCTCAATGGTGAAAAACTGAAACCATTTCCTCTAAGATCAGAAACGACAAGGTTGCCCACTCTCACCACTATTATTCAACATAGTTTTGGAAGTCTTATTCACAGTAACCAGAGAAGAAAAGAAATAAAAGGAATACGGAGAAGTATTCGGAAAAGAAGAAGTAAAACTGTCACTGTTTGCAGAGGACATGATACTATACATAGAGAATCCTAAAGATGCTACCAGAAAACTACTAGAGCTAATCAATGAATTTGATAAGGTAGCAGGGTACAAAATTAATGCCATAGGTATTTTTATAGATACAGTTTTTCAAATTGCAGTAGATAAAGAAGATGTGGCACATATATACAATGGAATATTATTCAGCCATAAAAAGAAACGAAATTGAGTTATTTGTAGTGAGGTGGATGGACTTAGAGTCTGTCATACAGAGTGAAGTAAGTCAGAAGGAGAAAAACAAATACCATATGCTAATACATATATATGGAATCTAAAAAAAATGGTTCTGATGAACCTATGGACATGACAGGAATAAAGACACAGACGTAAAGAATGGACTTGAGGACACAGGGAATGGGAAGGGTAAGCTGGGACAAAGTGAGAGAGTGGCATTGACATATATACACTACCAAATCTAAAATAGATAGCTTGTGGAAAGCAGCTGCATAGCACAGGGAGATCAGCTCAGTGCTTTGTGACCACCTAGAGGGGTGGGATAGGGAGGGTGGGAGGGAGATGCAAGAGGGAGGGTTTATGGGGATATATGATATATGTATACATATAGCTGATTCACTTTGTTATACAGCAGAAACTAACACAGCATTGTAAAGCAATAATACTCCAATAAAGATGCTAAAAAAGTTTTTAAATAAAATTATACAAAGTAATTTGCATTTATATAAAAAATGGAATTATATTCTAGGCCCAGATAATTTTAGTTTTTGCCTACATGAATTTCTGAGGGAGGCATTTGAAAGCCATATGGGGAGCTACAAAAGACCCTGAATAGCCAAAGCAATCTTGACAAAAAAAGAACAATGCTGGAATTATAACACTTCCCTGACTTCAGACTATACTACAAAGCTACAGTAATCAAAGCAGTATGGTACTGCCACAAAAACAGACACATAGACCAATGGAACAGAATAAAGAGCCCAGAAATAACCCCACACACATATGGTCAATTAATCTAGGACAAAGGGGGCAAGAATATACAGTGAGGGAAAGACAGTCTCCAGCTTCCCTGGTGGCGCAGTGATTGAGAGTCCGCCTGCCGATGCAGGGGACATGGGTTCGTGCCCCGGTCCGGGAAGATCCCACATGCCATGGAGCGGCTGGGCCCATGAGCCATGGCCGCTGAGCCTGCACATCTGGAGCCTGTGCTCCACAACGGGAGAGGCCACAGCAGTGAGACGCCCACGTACCACAAAAAAAAAAAAAAAAAAAAAGACAGTCTCTTCAATAAGTGGTGTTGGAAAATCTGGACAGTTACACATAAAGGAATGAAATTAGAACATTTTCTCAGACCATATACAAAAATATACTCAAAATGGATTAAAGACTTAATGTTAGATCTGAAACCATAAAGCTTCTAGAAGAAAACATAGGCAGAACACTCTGACATAAGTTGTAGCAATATTTTTTAGATCTGTCTCCTAAGGCAAAGGAAACAAAGGCAATAATAAACAAAAGAGACCTAATTAAACTTAAAAGTTTTTACACAGCAAAGAAAACCATCAACAAAACGAAAATACAACGTACTGAGTGGGAGAAAATATTTCAGTATGATATAATCAATAAGGGGTTAATATCCAAAATATATAAACAGCTCATACAACTCAACATTAAAAAAAGTGAACTCAATTAAAAAATGGGCAGAAGACCTGTTTCCAAAGAAGATATACAGATGAACAACAGGCACATGAAAAGATAGCAACATCACTAATCATCAGAGTAATGCAAAGCAAAACCACAATATCACCTCACACCTGTCAGAATGGCTATCATCAAAAATAACACAAATAGCAAATGCTGATGAGGATGTGGAGAAAAGGGAACCCTTGTACACCATTGGTGAAAGTGTAAATTGGTGCAGCTACTGTGGAAAACATTATGGGAGTTTCTCAAAAAACTAAAAATAGAACTATCATATGGTAATATGACCTAGCAATTCTACTCCTGGATATATATCTGAAGAACATGAAAACACTAATTCAAAAAGAAGAATTATTACTCAGCCATAAAAAAATGAAATTTTGCCATTTGCAACATCATGGATGGACCTAGAGGGTACTATGCTTAGTGAGATAGAGAAACAACATATGTTATCACTTATATGTGGAATGTATAAAACAAATGAATGAATATAACAAAACAGAAACAGACTGACAGATGTAGAGAACAAACTAGTGATTACCAGTGTGGAGAAGGAAGGAGGAGGGGCAAGATAGGGGTAGGGGATTAAAAGGTACAAACTACTATGTATAAAGTCAATAAGTTACAAGGATATATTGTACAGAATAGGGGAAAAAGCCAATGTTTTATAATGACTTTAAGTAGAGTATAATCTATAAAAATATTAAATCACTATGTTGTACACCTGAAACTATCATAATATTGTAAATCAACTCTAATTTTTTTTAATGTGAAAATTAAAAAAAAATAAAGCCATATGGAATACAGGGAAAATCTTCACCCCATAGGCTTGTCCCATGTATTGCAGGGCATCTAGTATCCCTGGCCCCCACCCATTAAATGCCAGTACTACCTCCATGCATTGTGACAACCAAAAGAAAATGCCACCCCCTCCATTTCTAAAACACCCCCTAGGAATGGTACTGCCCACTTGGATAAGCACTGCTCCAAAAGAAGATAATCAGGGCTACAAGGTTAAGTTCCTTCGGGTACATAAGAAATCATAGAAATGTGGGAAATGTATGGATGCTAAGCAATAGGTTTTGTGGAGCTTGTGATGAACTAGAGAATACAGAGCTCACCTTGAGGTTTTACAGTAAAAGCATTTTAACCTTAAGGTATTTACATTAAAAAAATGTTTCCACATTGTATCAGCAAATGTACTTACTTTTCTAATGAACAAATGAATGAATTTAACTTGTAATACAAGGATAGCCTTTATGTAGGCTTGTGTCATACTTGTATTTTTACAAAAAGCAATCCCTAAACATAAGAATTTTATCCTTGAAGGAAAATTTCCAAGCATCAGCCAGAAATGGGCTTTTCAAAATGAGAGTTTGATATTTAGGAAATTGTGACCAGCAATGCTATAATCAAGCTAATTAAAATAGACTAGAATAGAACAGATCAGACTACATAAGGGTATTATTCTGTCAAGTGTTTATTTCAGATGTGCATGTGTGTGTGTGTGTGTGTGTGTTGCACATGATATAAACTGTATTTTACCGGGGGCCTTAGTAAAAACAAGCTTCAGAAACACTGGAGTAGATGATTAGGTAAGGATTTGGAGTACAGGAGGTTCTTTCCCAATAATACTGTAGCCACCCAATATAGTAGTCTTCTTTTGTATATTTGTTAGGAGCAGACTTTGGAGTCAAAGAGAACAGGTTTTGAGTTCCAGCTGTACCATTCAGGCATGTGATTGGCAAGTTGCTTAAACTTTCTTAGCCACAATTACCTTATCAATAAATTGAAGATGATAATGTATTATAAGATTTGTAATAATAATTAAATGGGATAATGTATAGAAATGCTTAGTATATTGTTTGACACATAGTAAGAAATAAATGTCAGGTGCTATTATTACTTTAATAATCGCCAACATATAAGGTTTGCCTGGTAGACGAGGAAAATATGAGATATAAATGTCATGTGTTCAAATATGTGTCAAATGCTTTCTTCCTTCTCCAGAGAAAGTCTTTGAAATGTGTGAAGCCATCATTTTTATTAATCATTTATTGCTATGTAACAAATTACTCTAAAATTTACAGCTTAAAACAACAAACATTTATTATCTCACACAGTTTTTGAGAATCAGGAACCTGGGATCTGTGTAGCTGGGTGGTTCTGATTCAGGGTTTCCTGTAAAGTGGCAGTTAAGCTATGACTAGGAATACAAGCTCTAAATGGGTTAAAGTATCCACTTAACAATCACATTTATGTAACTGTGGGAAGGAAACATCAGTTCCTTGCCATGTGGGCTTCTACACAGGCCTGCTCATGACATGGCTTTCCCCAGAGCACGTGATCCAAGATAGAGAGAGACAGACAGAGAGAACACCAAAAATAGAAGCCACAGTTTTGTATAACTTAATCCCTGAAGTGACTTAACATCACATCTGCCATAAGCTGTTGGTCACAGTCTAACCGTTGTGCAGTATGAGAGGAAACTACACGAGTGTGTGAACAGCAGGAAGCAGGGATCATTGTTGGGGGCCATTTTTAACCTGGCTATCACAATATTTATTAAATGCTCACCCTCTTCAGGTAAATTTTAATGTAAATATGATATTTTTCCAAGCATACGTAATTATCACTCACTGTCTGAGTTGGCATTAATACAAATTTGAGGAGTCGTCGATTTTGTTAACGATGCATCACAACAGCTTACTTAATAAATCATATTTAGCTATCAGAAAAATTTTGCGTAATCTTAGAGTGTTATCTTTCAAAAAATTAAACTTCAGTAAAATATTTTAAATATAGCTCTATGTTTTCCACTACATAATATTTGACTCTTTTTATAGAAAAATTATTTCCTCTAGCTATACTTTATTATAGTCTAAGAATGAATGTTTGATGGAAGGCTTCCCTTTCTGGGAATACAATCAGACAGTTATATAGGGTTAAGCCTTCAAAAGTAAAAATCAATTAGGATTTTTTATTAGCATAAACATTTTCATAGATGATGAAAGTAAAATGTGAAACGTCAATATTCTTAATGCCAAGTTTGTTTTTGTCTTTGCGGTACGTGGGCCTCTTACTGTTGTGGCCTCTCCCATTGCAGAGCACAGGCTCCGGACACGCAGGCTCAGTGGCCATGGTTCACAGGCCCAGCCTCTCCACGGCATGTGGGATCTTCCCGGACCGGGGCACGAACCCATGTCCCCTGCATCGGCAGGCGGACTCTCAACCACTGCGCCACCAGGGAAGCCCAATGCCAAGTTTTTGATGAACTACCACAATATATTAAAATAATTGCAAAGGACGATTTTAATCAGAATATAAAAATGAAGTACCTTACTCAGATAATGAGAATAACTAAAATCAAGTAAGAAGATCAATACTCTTTCCTTATAAAACAAACAAAAAACCCTCACTTACTTCCAAGATGTCATCTAATTTAAGAAAATGCTGGTACTTATTTTTTAAGTTTGACTTTTATTTTAATGTAAAGTTTAGTTTGTCTTCAGTATTAACCATTGCATATTTCAAATTTGTTCCTGAGTTCATCCACATTTTTAAAGTAATAAGTCAGTTGTGGCCTTTGGTAAAATAATGTAATTGACTCTCCCTTCCCCATCTGATCTCTCTTCTTCCCTTCCTCCATGCTTGTTCTCTTACTTTGTGCTCTAATTTCCACACTTGCCCCATTAAAATATTTTCTGATGCTCATTCACACTGAGACACAAATGACTGAAAAGAATTTAAAAGTGATACACACACATATATTCCCAGGGGATAGTATATTCATTGATATAACACATGTAAACTGCCTATCACAATTCCTGACATAAAGTAGGTGATTAATAATTGCAGATTTTCCTTTTTTGCAGCTTTGCTTTACCTTCCTTGTAAGTCAAGTCTGCCTAATAATATTAACTCATACTGTTAAAGAATGCTAACTCTTGCCAGCCCTCCTGATTAGCATATTTATATATGCATTACCTTATTTAATTATCACAACAACCATACAAACTGGGTCTTATTATCATTATCCTCATTTTACAGATGAGGAAACTGAAACTCAGAGCTTGCCGCAGCTAGTAACTGGTAAAGCCAGAATCAAGATGAGGTCTTTTAGATTCCTGGATCCATTTTCTAATCCTCTACGTTTTATCCTGCTATTCACAGTAAACCTGCCCTGCACTTCTCAAGAGCTTTGCTTATTCTTTGGGGTTTATTCCTTCCCCACCTCCTATCAGTGTACACATTCAACACAACACCACTCAACAGCCAGTGTAACTGCAGGTATAAAACAAAGCAATGTATATTGTACACAAAACTTTTTCAACCCTTTTCTTTTCCATTGCAAATCACCCAGTAGATCAAGTTCACAAATGGCCACACTCCCATTGACACTGTGATTCAGGACCTGTGACTTCACCTCTTTCTTTCTTACATAAGAAAGTGTTCAGAAATACAAGTATGACAGGGTCTGCTAGTTGTCCAATAAGATCAGTTATCCTATTTTTCCAGAGGAAAAGGAAGAAGAACAGCTAGACATTACATTTCCAAAACTGTCTTGCAGTTATCTGGGGCCATATGGCTAATTCTGGTCAATAGGATGTGAATTAATGTAATATATGTAACTTTTGTGTGATCTCAAATAGATTAAACAGCAACATCAACAACCTTAAACTTTTTACTTTCCCTTAAAGTTGAACATGAAATGCCTGAGACTCAGTCTTGATCATGCTTATCAGGATGATTATTTTGGGTAAAGGTAGGCAAACTTTTACTGTAAAGGGTCAAACAGTAAATATTTTAGGTTTTGTGGGCCACATAGGGCCTTTGTTGCAACTACTCCACTCTGCCAATTGTAGCACAAAAGGAACAGTAGATGATACATACACAAATGAGCACAACCTGATGGCTGGCAGGCCAGATTTGACCC
Organism: Orcinus orca; assembly: GCF_937001465.1. NCBI lineage: Eukaryota > Metazoa > Chordata > Mammalia > Artiodactyla > Delphinidae > Orcinus > Orcinus orca. The sequence continues at coordinate 98,839,735 of NC_064580.1, read as the reverse complement.
ACTGACTATAATTTGCTGATCCCTGCTCTAGGGGATGGTAGAGCAACAAGATGAAAGGAACCTCAAAGTCCTTGAATGTCCACCAGTCAGTCTGGACCACTGGTATCTGGATTTGTTATTATATGAGAATTTTCTTTTTTCCGTAAGCCACTGAATTGGGGCAGTCCCTTTTCTACAGCAGCTTTAAATTTACCCTAATATGGTGAGTGATAAAGAGGGATTGATTACCTAAAGTTTGAATCTGTAATGAAAAAAATTAAGTAAAATTATTCGATGTGCCAGTATTTTATTAGTAATAAACCAACAAACAAATAAATTTATTTAAATAAACCAACCAACAAATAAATACTTGGCACATACTTTCCAAATGGAGTGCCACAAATTAGGGAATCAAAATGCTAAAGGGGAAAGCAGCTGCTAGATGTGATCGGCTTTACCACAGTTTCCAGAAATGCAGATTATCAGAAAATTGGGGATCATTTATATTTACATTCTTAAAAGGAATCAAAGCTTTCAGCTCTACTACTGAATTTCAGTTATCAAACAATGGGAGGGTAAGAGAAGTATTTAGGGAGACAACAGGACTCTCCACCCTCAACACCTAAATCATATGACAAAAGCAGTGGCTTACTTTGCCTGCATGTGTAGCTGTCCCTATTGATGAAAAAATGCTAATAGGCCACATCAACACAATTCTACATACTATGAGTATCAGTTACACATGGGAGGGGCACTTGAGTCTATCTAAATTATAGCTCTTATATTGTGCCTTCCACCCATGTTTGTTATTTATTCAACCAATAAGTTGCATTTATAGGGGTCCCAGAAGCAGAAGAGAAAGTGATATAAAATTTATATGAAGAAATAATGGTTATGGGAACATATGTAGATGTATAACTGATTCACTTTGTTATAAAGCGGAAACTAACACACCATTGTAAAGAAATTATACTCCAATAAAGATGTTAAAAAAAAAAAAAAGAAATAATGGTTGAAAACTTTCCTAACCTGTGGAAGGAAACAAATATCCAGGTCAAAGAAGCATAGAGTCCCAAGCAAGATGAACCCAAAGGCATATCATAATTTAAATGGCAAAGGTTAAAAATAAAAAGAGAATTTTAAAGGCAGCAAGAGAAAAACAAGTCACATACAATGGGACCCCCCCATAAGGCTATGAGTTGATTTTTTTATCAGAAACATTGCAAGTCAGAAGGGAATGCCAAGATGTATTTAAAGTGCTGAAAGGAAAAAATTCATAACCAAGAATACTCTACCTAGCAAGGCTATCATTCAGAATGTAAGTATAAATAGAGTTTTCCAGATAAGCAAAAAATAAGAGTTCATCACCACTGAACAATCCTTACAAAAAATATTAATAGGTCTTCCTTAAGTGAAAAACAAAAGAACATAACTAAAAATAAGAAAATATATGAAAGAAATAAATCTCACTTGTAAAGGCAAATATATAGTAAAGTCTGTATATCAACCACTTATATATGTTAAAAGACAAAAGTCATAAAATCAACATTAACTATAATAAGTAGTTAAGAGATACATATAGTAAAAAGTTGTAAAATATGATACCAAAAACAGAAATGTGAGTGGGGGAGTAAAATGTAGTGCTTTTAAAATGCATTCAAACTTAAGCAGCTATCAGCTTAAACAGGTGCATACATACACACACACACACACACACACACACACACATATAGTGATATATTTGAAGCTCATGGTAATCACAAACCAAAAACCGGCAATAGACACACACAAAAAAAAAGAGAAAGGAGGGAATTCCCTGGTTGCCCAGTGGTTAGGACTCCATGCCTTCACTGCTGAGGGCACAGGTTCAATCCCTGGTCAGGGAACTAAGATTCCACAAGCTGAATGGTGCAGCCAAAAAAAACAGAGAGAGAGAGAGGGAAAGGAACCCAGAAACACAAGTATAATGCTAAAGAAATCATCTAACCACAAGGGAAGAGACAAAAAGAATAAACAAACAGAGAAGAACTACAAAAATAACCAGAAAACAATTAACAAAATGGCAATAAATACATACTCATCAATAAACCCTTTAAATGTAAATGGAATAAATGTTCCAATCAAAAGACATAGAGTGGCTAAAAGGATTTAAAAAAATAAGACCCACCTATATGCTGCCTACAAGAGACTCACTTTAGATCTAAACACTCACACAGACTGAAAATGAAAGGATGGAAAAAGATATTACATGAAAATGGGAACAAAAAGAATGCTAGGTTAACAATACTCCTGTCAGACAAAACAGACCTTAAACAAAGACTATAAAACAAAAGACAAAGAAGGGAGTTACATAATTATAAAGGGGTCGATCCAACAAGGATACATGGCCTTCTTAAATATTTGTGCATCTACATAGGAACACCTAAATATATAAAGCAAATATTACCAACATAAAGGGAGAAATTGACAGTAATATAATAATATCAGGGGACTTTAATATCCTACTTACACCAATGGATAAGTCATCAAGACAGAAAATCAGTACAGCAAGTCCCCTACATATGAAAGAGTTCCATTCCAAGAGGGCATTCATAAGTCCAACAAAGTTAGCCTAGGTACCCAACTAACACAATCGGCTATATAGTAGTGTATTGTAATAGGTTTATAATACTTTTCACACAAATAATACATAAAAAACACAGAAATAAAGAAAACATTTTTAATTTATAGTACAGTACCTTGAAAAGTGCAGTAGTACAGTACAACAGCTGGCATACAGGGGCTGTCAACGAGTGAACAGGCAAGAAAAGTTAATGACTGGAGGAGGGAGATGAGGTGGGAGATGGTAGAGCTGAAGGATTGTCAGCAATAGGAGATGGAAGGCAAACTGCAATTTCACTCATGCCTGACGTTGATGGCACAGGTTCTGGTTCCCTGCTGGATTCAATTCTATCTACTCTCTTGAAAAAATGATCCAGTGATGGCTGGGTAGTAGCTCTCTTCTTCTCATCATAAATGACATGGTAGCACTAGATTGCAATCTGAACAGCTGCTGCAACCTTCATGTACTGTTCTACGTTCAGGTCCTCTGCCTCAAAAACTAACAGTTCCTCCTCAAATAAAGAAAATACTCTTGCCATTTCCTACATTGTGAATCTCTTCAGTTCTTCAGTTATTACTTCTTCTTCCTCTTGTTGCTCCACTCTCTCAATTATTTTCACTTTTGTTTCCATCATTATCGCTTGGTGCTTCTTAGCAGTACCAGCTACATCACTGCTGCTTTTATGCTTGCTTCCAGACATCCTGGGCTTCAAATAAAAATACTATACTACTGTATCTATACAGTACTGTACAGTAAAGTACACAAAGGCACAACAGCTTGTAGAGGATGCACACACGTGACTATGTAAGCCAGACACATGAACTAACTTACATGATTGGACATGCGAATGCACATTCACACCTTTGAAAGTTTGTAACTTGAAGGTTCGTATATAGGGGACTTACTGTAAGGAAACATCAGCCTTAAATGACACATTACACCAGATAGGATTAATAGATATACAAAGAACATTTCATCCCAAAACAGCAGAATATACATTCTTTTCATGTGCTCGTAAAACATTCTCCAGGATAGATCACATGGTAAGCCACAAGATAGTCTTAATAAATTTAAGAAGTTTGAATTGTATCAAGCATTTTTTCTGACAACAATGGTATAAAACTGGAAGTCAATTACAGGAAGAAAACTGGAAAAAACACAGACACATGGAGGCTAAACAACATGCTACTAAACAACCAATGAGTCAATGGAGAAATCAAAGAAACCAAAAAATACCTTGAGACAAATGAAAGTGGGAACACATCAATCCAAAATCTATGAGATGCAGCAAAAGCACATCTAAGAGGGACAGTCATAGTGATAGAAGCCTACCTCAAAAAATAAGAAAAATCTCAAACAATCTAACCCTACACCTAAAGGAACTAGAAAAAGGAGAACAAACAAAGCCCAAAGTTAGCACAAGGAAGGGAATAATAAAGACCAGAGTGGAAATAAATGAAGTAGAGACTTAAAAAGTCATAGGAAAGATCAATACAACTAAGAGATGGTTCTTTGAAAAAATAACAAAATAGACAAAACTTTAGGCAGACTCACCAAGACAAAAAAAAGATAAAGGGCCCAAATGAATAAAATCAGGAATGAAAGAGGAGAAGTTACAACAGATAACACAGAAATACAATCATAAGGGACTACTATGAACAAGTATATGCCAACAAATTGGACAACCTAGAAGAAATGCATAAATTCCTAAAGACATTCAGTCTTCCAAGAGTGAATCAGGAAGAAAGAGAAAACCTGGACAAACTGATCACCAGTAATGAAATTAAATCTGTAATAAAAAAAAAAAAAACTCCCAATAAACAAAACTCTAGGATCAGATGGCTTCACAGGGGAATTCTACCAATCATTCAAATAAAAGTTAATACCTATCCTCAAACTGTTACAAAATGTGCAAGAGGAAGAAACACATCCAAAATAATTCTATGATGACAGCATTACCCTGATACACAAATGAGGCAAATACACTACAAAAAAAGAAAATTCAGGCTACTAACACTGATGAACATTGATGCAAAAATCTTCAACAAAATATTAGCAATCTTAATTCAACTCTACATTAAAAAGATCACAAACAATGATACGTGGGATTTGTTCTAGGGATGCAATAATAATTTTATTTTCATTTCCTTAGTTTATTAAAGAAGACAATGAACTATTAGATTGTGTATGAATTGCAGCAAGTGGAATTCCAGTTCAGAACACGAGTTGCACAGACACAAAAACATCTCTATGTAGACTCTTGCTCCTTTTATGTTAATTCAATAAAAGCTCTAAAGCCTTAGCAGAGAAAGTCAATTAACAACCCCATTTAAGTGAAAAATATTTGCCTTCCACTCTTCTGCTATGACTCTTGTCTCTACCTTATAAGCAAATCAATCAACATGATACACCACATCAACAGAATGAAGGATAAAAATCACATGATCATCTCAATAGGTGTAGAAAAAGCATTTGACAAAATCCAATGTCCAGTTATTATAAAAACTCTCAACAAAGTGGGTATAGAGGGAACATATCTCAACAAAATAAAGACCATATATGAGAAGCTCACAGCTAACATCATGCTCAGTGGAGAAAAGCTGAAAACACTTCTCTAAGATCAAAACCAGGGTGCCCACTCTCACCATTTTTATTCAACATAATACTGGAGGTCCTAGACACAGCAACCAGACAAGTAAAGTAAATAAAAAGCATACAAATTGGAAGGGAAGAATAAAATTGGCACTATTTGCAGATGACATAATACTATATGTAGAAAACCCTAAAGACTCCTCCAAAAAACTTAGAACTAATAAATGAATTCACTGACGTTGCAGGATACAAAGTTAATATACAGAAATTTCTTGCATTTCTATACATTATTAATGAGCTGTCAGAAATAAGAATGAAGAAAATCCCATTCACAATTGCATCAAAAATAATAAATACCTAGGAATAATTTTAGCCATGGAGATAAAAGACCTGTACTCTGAAAGCTATAAGAAATTGATTAAAGAAATTGAAAGTGACAGAAATAAATGGAAAGATATACCATGCTCATGGATTAGAATTATTAATATTCTTAAATATACTACCCAACGCAATCTACATATTCAGTGAATATTTAGAATCCCTACCAAATAGCCATGGCTTTTTTCACAGAACTAGAACAAGTAATCCTAAAAATTGTAGGAATCACAACTGACCCCAAATAGCCAAAGCAGTCTTGGGAAAGAAGAAAACAGATGGAAGTATCACACTCCCTGACTTCAGAATATACTACAAAGCTATAGTAATCAAAACAGTATGGTATACCACAAAAAAACAGACACAGCAATCAAGGGAACAGAATACAGAGCCCAGAAATAAACCCATACCTACATGGTCAATTACTCTATGACAAAGGATGTGAGAATATACAATAAGGAAAAACAGTCTCTTAATAAATGGTGTTGGGAAAACTGGACAGCTATGTGTAAAAAAATAAAACTAGATCATTTTCTAATACCATATACAAAAATAAACTCAAAATGGATTAAAGAGTGAAATATAAGACCTGAAATCACAAAATTCCTAGAAGAGAACATAGGCAGTTACCTCTTTGACATCAGTCTTAGCAATATTATTTTGAATCTGTCTCAGGCAAGGGAAAAAAAAGTAAAAATAAATAAATGGGACTACATTAAACTATAAAGCTTTTGTACAGCCAAGGAAACCATCAACAAAATGTAAAGGCAACCTAATGAATGGGAGAAGATATTTGCAAATGTCTAATAAGGGGTTAATATTCAAAATATATAAAGAACTCATACAACTCTATGTGGGCAGAGGGTCTGAATAGACATTTTTTCTAAAGAGGACATATAGATAGCGAACATGCACATGAAAAAAATGCTCAACACCACTAATCATCAGGAAAGCACAAATTAAAACCACAGTGAGATATCATCTCACACCTGTCAGAATGGTAATTATCAAAAAGACAAAAAACAGCAAGTGTTGGTGAGGATGTGGAGAAAAGGGAACCCATGTACACTGTTGGTGGAAATATAAATTTGTACAGCCACTATGGAAAACTATGTGGAGGCTCCTCAAAAAATTAAAAATACACTACCACATGATCCAATAACTCTACTTCTTGGTATTTATCCTAAGAAAACAAAAACACTAGTTCAAAAAGATATATGCACCCCAATGTTCATAACAGCATTATTCACAATAGCTAAGATATGGAAGTGACCTAAGTGCCAACCAACAGATGAATGGATAAAGAAGATATGATATATATATATATATACACACACACACACAATGGAATATTACTCATCCATAAAAAACCCTGCCATTTGCAATAACATGGATGGACCTCATCCATAAAAAACCCTGCAATTTGCAATAACACGGATGGACCTATTATGCTAAGTGAAATAATCAGACAGAGAAAGACAAATACTGTATGATTTCACCTGTATGTGGAATCTAAAAAACAAAACAAAATAACAAACATGACAAAACAGAAACAGACTCATAGACACAGAGAACAAACTAGCGTTTGCCAGAGAAGAGGGGTGTGGAGCATGGATGAAATAGGTGAAGAGGATTAAGAGGTACAAACTTCCAGTTATAAAATAAATAAGTCATAAGGATGTAATGTACAGCATAGGGAATATAGTCAACAATACTGTAATACATTTTATGTTGACAGATGGTAACTAGACTCATAGTGGTGATCATTTTGTAATGTTTAAAAATGTCAAATCAACTATGTTGTACACCTGAAACTAATATAATATTGTAAGTCAACTATACTTCTATTGAAAAATGAAAGTTAGGTGTGAATCAAAATTTCTAATACCCATATCTTTTGGCCTAGTAATTCTACTTGTGACACTTTCCTACAGATAGACCTATAAATCGTTTAAGGGTATGTGATAAGCAAAATTCTAAGATAACCTCCAAGATTCCCACTCCATGGTGTACATGCCTTCTGTAATTCTCTGGAGTGTGGGCAAGACCTGTGAATATAATGGGAATCATTCCTGTGATTATGTTATCAATCAGTTGACTTAGGAGTTACTCAAAAGGACGTTTATCCTGATTGTTCTGTCCTGATTAAGTGAGCCCCACCAAGAAATTGAGCTCTTCCCAACAACACAGAGATTCAAAGTGTGAAAGGGCCAATGGAGGGCACCATGTGGCAAGGACCTGAGAGTGCTAAGAGTGGTCCCTGGCCAACAGCCAGTAAAAAAGCAAGAACCTTAGCCATATAGCCACGAGGAAAGTCATTCAGCCATCAACCTGAAAAGGCTTGGATTCAGATCCTTCCCTAGTCAAACCTCCATGGAAATCACGAAATAATGAATTTGTCTTGCTTTAAGCTGCTAAGTTTGTAATAATTTGTTATTCAGGAATAGAAAACTAATACAAGGTATTTGTATAATACAAGAATGTTGATGACAACATTATTTGTAAGAGTGAAAGATAAGAAATAATGTGACATGCAACATAATAATTTGTCAAATAAATCTAGGTATATTTGGACAATGAAATGCCATGATGTCATTAACAGAGTAAATTCTCTAGGTACTAATATGAAGGCATGTCCTTGATAGTATGTTATATAAAAAAGAAGCATTTGTAGAACAGTACGTATACCACAAATAATTTTTTTGTAATAAAAAAACCCTCTTTTAAAAAAAAATCTACACATATATATTTAAATATGCATGGAAAAAAATCTGGAAGAAAATACATGAATCTTGTTATAGTTGTTACACTTTGAACATGGGACTGGCTCAGTCAGTGGGATAAGAAGGGCTTTAACTTTTTATTATCTACACTAATGTATTGTTTGAATTTTTTTCAAGGAACATATATTATTTTGTGTTAAAATTAATAAAAACTCACAATCTGTGATGGTAGTAGTAAAAGCTATTTTTTCTTTTTCCCAGATATATCCCTTTATCTTAAGATTTCATTACTTTGAAGAAAAGTTCACTTTAAAAGTATTATATTTTTGAACATTTATTTACTGTTTGCAAAGACTTACCATTTTGGTTCAAAAGATCTACTTTTTATGTATAATGAATGTAAAAAGTCTATGCTTGAGACTTCAAATCCAGAACAATTATTTTCAGTTTTAGGGAAATCACTAACTGTTAGCACACATATCATTTGAAGGCAGCAAACCAAATCACAAGGGCAGTTTTTGAAGGGTGGCATAACCTTATCTGCAGCCAGCACTAAAGAGATTGACCTCTAATAGGGGAAGCACCTGTGAGGTTAGTGAAATAAAGGGGATTTGTCTAAATGGGCACAGTAAGTGAGGCCAGTTTGAAAGGGGACAGAATGTTTTAGGTTATAGACAGTGACCAAGACCAAAACTAAACCAAATATGAAAACGGAGCCATAGTCAGGCCAGGGCCACTGCTGGCCCATATAGTGCTTTTGTTCAAATTATTTAAAAGCTCCAATTCCTTCAAGGCAATAGAGCTCCATTCCAGACCGCATTTCTCCCCTTATCCTAGTGCTTTAATGCAGTTAACAATCTGTACCACTAAAGAGGCAGTAATCGTGAGTCAGTCTCAGGAAAGCAAAAAAGAACTGGGGTGTGAGAGCTGGTACATGAAATTTAGATCAAATTAGGCTCTAATAGGGTTACCTACTTCTGATGTGACACTGTGCTAAACCAGCCTGAAGCAAAGTCGGGGACAGACATAAGTCTAATAAAGGCCAAACATACCTGATACCCTATATTAGTCAGGGTTGACACATAAAATTAACCATCATAGACCCTATCAGAATCTGTAAGATAATAATCATAAGGCGATAGTTTTGTTATATTTGTATAGAAATGATTATTAAAATGGATCAAATGAACTTATATTGAAACTAAAAATATACAGATATTTGAAATTTTATAAAAATAAAAATGAATAAAACCTATCCTGACAATAAAAAATTTCAGTTTGATAAGGTTTGATCACATTTTATTTTATAAATAAATAAATGTAAATATATATAAATATAAATATATATTACTGTCACTTCTATGTTCTGAAAATAAAATTTTCTATTGCACTAACACTGATGCTGTATGTCTGCTTATCAATGACGAGAACATGATGAATTAAAGTTTATCCATTAATCAGACATCTGAATGGCACATTCTTCAAGGCATCCAAGAGTTACATTTGTTTTCTCAAATTTGTATAAGGTCCATGTCGTTCTGAATCATTTTTCGTCAAACCACATTATTAATCAATCATTTAATGAAGCACTTTCTACATGCCCAGAAGCATGCTAGATATTGTGGGGAATCATAGGAAGTTGAGAAAGAGAATCCTGTTATTGAGGCACTTGAAAACAAGTTGAGGAGACAAGGCTTACACTCATAAACTAAAGAATGTGTAAGTATAAAGTGCTAAAGTCTGTGATACCAAAACTAAACAATAAGGTCTTATTTGTGACATATACAATAAATGCAAAAAAAAAAAAAACAGAGTAAAGAAGGGAGAATTCATCAGAAAGAGTTTCACCACAGAAGATATAGGACTTGAATTGAGCCTTAAAGAATAGGTTGGGTAAGCTTAATTTTTCTGTGCTATAAGCCTTTTTTTTTTTGCGGTACGCGGGCCTCTCACAGTTGTGGCCTCTCCCGTTGCGGAGCACAGGCTCCGGACGTGCAGGCTCAGCGGCCATGGCTCACGGGCCAGCCGCTCCGTGGCATGTGGGATCTTCCCAGACCGGGGCACGAACCCGGGTCCCCTGCATCGGCAGGCGGATTCTTAACCACTGCGCCACCAGGGAAGCCCTAAGCCTTTTTGAAAGCACAAAAATTGCATGAAGAAGTATATTTTATCCTATGTAAACTAAATGTCAATGCAGGACTTCTAGAGAACACTAAATATGTTTCTGGACCTCAGATGCTTTGCTAGGGAAAAGGGAAGGGGCAATGTCTCAGCTTCTGGCATAGAAACTTGCTTATCCCTTGTTGAGGGAGACAGTCCTAGCTTCCACTTTGCTTGGTCATTCAGACTTTAGATCAGTTCTGTTTCATTGTGATGAATTTTTTAAGTAATTAGAGCATTCAAAATTTCCATTTCCTTGTGACCAAGTTCTTTCTGCCATTTCTAATGTTATATAACACTTACTAAAAGCCTTTGGAGAGCTTCCCTGGTGGTGCAGTTGTTGAGAATCTGCCTGCCAATGCAGGGGACACAGGTTCGGAGCCCGGTCCAGGAAGATCCCACATGCCACGGAGCAGCTGGGAAAGCCTTTGGAATGATTTGAAAATTCAATATGCATTTTCTTCTATCTGTAATAATAGTTCTTCATTGTTTTCTTAAAGAGGAAAATAAGACACAATTATAAGAGGCTGACCAGGGTATTCCATTCTTCAATTACCTTAGCAATAATTAATTATCCCAATTCTCATACTTTACAACTTTGCAGTAGGAGGCATGCTCCCTAATTACCACAGGGCATTTATGCCTGATTATTAAAGCAGCAGTATAACTAAAGAGATATGCATGTACTGAAGATAGACATCATTTACTGAAATGACTACAAAGGACAATGATAAGTTTCTGACTTCTTATGATGTCCCACTTCTTCAGCCATGGGTTTCCATTTTCAGTTTTCTTTAGTTCTAATTGTAAATGTCATGAAAATATATTTAAAAACTAGTATCTTTCTAGGACTAAATAAATACTCATAGGATCAGAGAATATCATTGTTTGAGGACATATTGGAGACTATCCCTCATTTTATAGAAGAAATAGCCAAAGAGGAGATAGGTAGCTATTGACAGAGTCAGAAATGGAATTAATGTATCTTGATATGAGTTAATCTAGAGTATTTTTTTTGTTTTTTTAATTATTTTTTATTTTTTATTTTTGCGGTACGTGGGCCTCTCACTGTTGTGGCGTCTTCCGTTGCGGAGCACAGGCTCCGGACGCGCAGGCTCAGCGGCCATGGCTCACGGGCCCAGCCGCTTCGCGGCATGTGGGATCTTCCCGGACCGGGGCACGAACCCGCGTCCCCCGCACCAGCAGGTGGACTCTCAACCACCACTGCGCCACCAGGGAAGCCCTTTGGTTTGTTTTTAAAGAGGGTGGTTAAATTAAAAGTTTTGGCAACCTAGAAAGCACCACCATAGTCCTCCTACACATCATCAATGGTTATAAGCTCTTCAAAACTCTAAAAACCTTGAGGCCAACTTAAGGCTGATCTTCTGCCAGTGCCAAGACACCATGAAACAGTTCTTGGGATAGGTCTACAGCTGAGCCCAGTAGTAGACTCCATAGGAGACACCTACATACTCACCAGTTTCTATAGGTCATTTTTAAATATGCTGTGCTTCCTCTCCATTGAAGCCCCCAATGCAAGCCTGAGTTGACACACTGCTGACACACTAAAACTCTTTTCCTGACTCGTTGTTGATTAATTATTGGCATATACCATATACATGTTGAAAAAGAAATCTTGGCAAGGAAATTTCTAGTAGCTAAAAGATCAGTATGGGTGATTGGCCCAGAAAAGCATTAAAGTGTTGACCCAAAAGCCATATTGAAAAAGACTTAGTAATGGAAGACCAAAACTCATGCTCTTTTCTCAGGATCCAGCATCAAGCACTGTGCTCTGTATGTAACAGGTGCCCAATAAATATTTTTAGAATGAATAGACTCTAGTGAGCCATGTCTACAGGGATGTTGGATTGGAGTATACACTAGATTTTGGAGCTATAATGACTCAGGAGAGAAAAAGTTTGTAAGGAGTAGGGTATAAAGGTATAATGGTAAGAGAAGCACCAGTTATATTAAATAAATAGAACTGAGGACTTCTCTTGAACGGCATTTAGAATCAACTAAAAAACTAGATTTATGATGCCATGAAAGCATAACAACAATTACTAGTAATTGGTTGAAATAGATCAAGGTACACAATCACAGGTTATAGTAATCTGAACTTCAAAGTAAAGCACGATCCCTAAGGATTATATTTAAAAAGAATAGTAACTGTTCTAGATCAGCTGATATTTAGCACATACGAGGTATAAGCTTTGTCTTTCACACTTACTCATGGTGTGTGAGATTTAATAAGCAATTCAACCAGAGCAGTAAAACCTCATTATCCATTTTCTCCTCCGACTGTCCCAGGGGATCCTTCTGGAATGACCAGAGATTCATGGGATGTGCAGGAAATTTCTCATCATTCATTCCTATGTGGAATAACAACCTGATTCCTGGACATAACTATCCTAAGAGTCAAAAATAAAAATGGTATCAAAAGTCATGGGTCCTATGACTTCCTAATATAATATCTCAACATTACAGAAGAAAAAATAAGTCAAAAGTAAATGAAAGCTTTGAAAACTGTGAAATAAGGGACATGGTGCTATTTGTTCTGTGACTGTCACAAAATTTTTTGTTAACATAGAAAATACAAATAAATCATAAGAGAACTATCTCATGGAAAGACCTACTCTTACTATACCTACATTATCTTTTCTCTTCCAACCATTTTCTAGCATGGTCAGGAATTCCCTCAGTTGAAGGAAACTGCATATTTCTCCACAGCAAGGCTTTGGGAAGGTTTTTAGAGGGAAAATAAAGTTCATAATGCAAACTGTGACAAGTCATGAAATCTGACATTTCCCCTTGGTTGACAAGGTTTCATTATCCTACATCCCAAAACATAGGATTCTGCACTAATATTGGAGGACAAAAGAGGTGGCCAAAGGATCCTAAATCAAGCCTTTTCCAAATCTCCGTGGCCTGACTCTCATTCATTTCTCAATAAAATGTTATTGAACGCCTAGTATTTGCCAGTCGCTGTGATAGATTTTGACAATTACAACAAATATCTGTATGGTACTTTAGAGCTATTAGTAACAAGATCAATAACAAAAGGGCAGCACCTACCTGGGGAAAGCTCTTTCCATGGCTTTATCAGGAAAGGCAAGAGTGCCTGACTGTGCAAACACATTTTAAGTCCTCTTGATTATATCTGCTTATAACCAACTGGCCAAATTAGTCATAACAATTCACCTAGCCAAGCCCAACAACATTGGAAAAAGAAAATATACTCCTCCAGTGGAAGAGAAGTGGTAGAAAGTATTTGCTGAACAATCATCTGATCTTCTGCATAGGATATTATAGTAGAGTATGACTATGGAGGCTTCTTTAGTTAGGATGGCTGGGGACAAATGCTCCAAGGAGGTAATATTTGAGTTGGATCCCCAATGTTGAAAAGGGGAACTATTTGGAGGCAGAGCATTCCAAACAGAAGGAAAAAAATTCAAATACTCTGAAAATGAAAAAAAGCTCTGTGTGTGTTCAAAAACAAAACAGTCAGCAGAGTAGCTGGAAGGTAGTGAATGGGGGATAAGGGTAGAGAAAGATGAGTCAGAGAAGTAGGCAAATCATGCAAATCTTATAAGGTCTCTATAAGGGGTTTGGATTTTATTATATGTGATTTTAGGAGCCATTGGAGATTTGTTTGCTTTTTAATGAAAAATTCCAAACATATACATAATAGAGAGAATGATATGATAAACTCCATATAACCATGACTCAAATTTTTTTAACATCTTTATTGGAATATAATTGCTTTACAATGGTATGTAAGTTTCTGTTTTATAACAAAGTGAATCAGCTATACATATACATATATCCCCATATCTTTTCACTCTTGCATCTCCCTCCCTCTCACCCTCCCTATCCCACCCCTCTAGGTGGCCATGACTCAAATTTAATTATCAAAATTTTGCCATATTTGCTTCATCTGTCCTATTTCTTTTTCTTTGCTTAAGTACTTAAAGCAAATTCCAAACTTCATGTTTTCACCAGTATATACATAATTTAGTACGCATCTCTGAAAATAATGAGTATTTTAAAATTGAAGTACAGTTTATTTACAATATTATATTAATTTCAGGTGCACAACATAGTGATTCAATGTTTTTATAGATTATATACCATTTAAAGTTATTATAAAATATTGGCTATATTTCTTGTGCTGTACAATATATCCTTGTATTTTATTTATTTTATACATAGTAATTTGTACCACTTAATCCTCTACCCTTATCTTGCCACTGCCTCCCTCCCCTCTCCTCACTGGTAACCACTAGTTTGTTCTCTATATCTGGGAGTCTGTTTCTATTTTGTTATATTTATTCATTTTATTTTTTAGATTCCACATATGTGATAACATACAGTATTTCTTTCTCTGTCTGACTCATTTCACTAAGCATAATACCCTCCAGGTCCATCCATGTTGTTTAAAATGGGAAAATTTCATTCTTTTTTATGGCTGAGTAATATTCCATTGTGTGTGTGTGTGTGTGTGTGTGTGTGTGTGTGTGTGTGTGTGTGTGTATACCACATCTTCTTTACCCATTCATCTATTGATGGACACTTAGGTTGCTTCCATAGTTTCCATATTACTTAGGATATCTTGTATATCTGCATAATATTCCATTGTGTGTGTGTGTGTGTGTGTGTGTATGTATGTATGTATATTTATATATCTTCTTTATCCAATCATCTGTTGATGGACACTTAGGTTGCTTCCATACCTTGGCTATTATAAATAATGCTGCTGTGAACTTTGGGGTGCATGAATCCTTTTGAATTAGTGTTTTCCTTTTCTTCAGATATACACCCAGGAGTGGAATTGCTGGATCATATGGTAGTTCTATTTTTAATTTTTTGAGGAGCCTCCATACTACTTTTCATAGTGGCCTTACCAATTTACATTCCCATCAACAGTGTAGGAGGGTTCTCTTTTCTCCACACCCTCTCCAGCATTTATTGTTTGTACACTTTTTGATGATGGCTATTCTGACCAGTGTGAGGTGACATCTCATTGTAGCTGACATCTCATTGTAGCTTTGATTTGTATTTCTCTAATAATCAGCGATGTTGAGCATATTTTCATGTGCCTCTTGGCCATGTGTATGTCTTCTTTGGAGAAATGTCTACTAAGATCTTCTGCCCATATCTTGATTGGGTTCTTTATATATATATATATATATTGAGCTGCATGAGTTGTTTGTATATTTTGGAGATTAATCCCTTGTCAGTAGCATGGTTTGCAAATATTTTCTCCCATTCTGTAGGTTGCCTTTTCGTTTTGTAAATCCACGCACCTATGGTCAATTAAGCTATGACAAAGGAGGCAAGACTCTACAATGGAGAAAAGACAGTCTCTTCGATAAATGGTGCTGGGAAAACTGGACAGATGCATGTAAAAGAATGAAATTAAAACATTCTTTAACACCATACACAAAAATAAACTCCAAATGGATTAAAGACCTAAATGTAAGACCTGATTCTATAAAACTCTTAGAGGAAAACATAGGAAGAACATTTTTTGACATAAATTGCAGCAATATCTTTTTCAATCAGTCTCCTAGAGTAATGGAAATAAAAACAAACAAATGGGACTTAATGAAACTCAAAAGCTTTTGCACAGCAAAGGAAACTCTAAACAAAATGAAAAAACCCACAGGATGGGAGAAAATATTTGCAAATGAATCAATGGACAAAGGATTAATCTCCAAAATATATAAATAGCTCATGCAGCTCAATATTAAAAAAACAAACAACCCAATACAAAAATGGGCAGAAGACCTAAACAGACATTTCTCCAAAGAAGATATACAAATGGCCAAGAAGCACATGAAAAGCTACTCAACATCACTAATTATTAGAGAAATACAAATCAAAACTACAATGAGGTATCACATCACACCAGTTAGAATGGGCATCATCAGAAAATCCACAAACAACAAATGCTGGAGAGGGTGTGTAGAAAAGGGAACCTTCTTGCACTGTTGGTGGGAATGTAAATTGATACAGCCACTATGGAGAATAGTATGGAGGTTCCTTAAAAACTAAAAGTGAAATTACCATATGACCTAGCAATCCCACTACTGGGCATATACCCAGAGAAAACCATAAGTCAAAAAGACACCAGGGCTTCCCTGGTGGCGCAGTGGTTGAGAGTCCACCTGCTGATGGGGGACACGGGTTCGTGTACCGGTCGGGGAAGATCCCACATGCCGCGGAGCGGCTAGGCCCGTGAGCCATGGCCGCTGAGCCTGCACGTCCGGAGCCTGTGCTCCGCAACGGGAGAGGCCACAACAGTGAGAGGCCCGCGTACCACAAAAAAAAAAAAAAAACCACATACACCCCAATGTTTATTGCAGCACTATTTACAATAGCCAGGTCATGGAAGCAACCTAAATGCCCATCGACAGACGAATGGATAAAGAAGATGTGGTACATATATACAATGGAATATTACGCAGCCATAAAATGGAACAAAATTGGGTCATGTGTAGAGACATGGATGGACCTAGAAACTGTCATACAGAGTGAAGTAAATCAGAAAGAGAAAAATAAATATTGTATATTAATTCTTTTATGTGGAATCTAGAAAATTGGTGCAGATGAACTGGTTTGCAAGGCAGAAATAGAGACGCAGATGTAGAGAACAAACGTATAGACACCAAGGGAGGGAATGTGGGGTGGGGGCGGGTGGGTGGTGGTGGTGGGATGAATTGGGAGATTGGGATTGACATATATACATTAATATGTATAAAATAGATAACTAATAAGAACATGCTATATAAAAAATAAAATAATATTTAAAAAAATAACTAAATATAATGTGGTCTCAGAACCACCCTCCAGAAGGACTCAGAGCCATGCAGTACACAATAAAGAGAAGGAGCCAAAGCAAGAAACACATCCCCATGCATGGTTTACAGCCTTTAATAAAAAGCAGCACAGGCCAAAAAGAGGGCTCGACCCTCAACAACCCCCAAACCTAGACCAAGACCTTCCTTTAATAAAAGAGTGTTTATTTGACCCAG
This sequence comes from Orcinus orca, assembly GCF_937001465.1. Lineage (NCBI taxonomy): Eukaryota > Metazoa > Chordata > Mammalia > Artiodactyla > Delphinidae > Orcinus > Orcinus orca. Next base: position 98,822,267 of record NC_064580.1, on the reverse strand, counting down.
TTTCAGGGATAGAATTATGTGTTGTTATTTTCATTAAGTATCTAAAATTGATGACAACACTCAAGCATTAGAGAAAATATCTAGTCATTGTGTATGGAACATTTATGGAATTCAGTTGACAATACTTCTTTAATCTTATTTTACTGAATTTAAAATAAGGTTAAAAAGAACATTAGAACCAGAGTTTAAAAGGAGAGATATGTGAGGGCATTTATTTTCTATTCTTAAGTTATAAAAACTACAAAGCCCCAAATTCTTTACATTTTATTTTATTTTATTTTATTTTTTGGAATATCTATTGAAAAATAATCTTAAAGACAATTCTGAAAAGTTGTCATTATCCCATCATCCTAACCTATTGATTATTTTAACACATTTCTATAAGTTGGTGAATGCATGAATGTAACAAGACAACTGCAGCCAATAAATAAAGTTAATAAAGAAATTTAAAAAAAACAGAAAACAAACAAAAAAAGAAATCTTTGCCTACTCCAAGGTAAAAATATATTTTCCCATGTTTTCCTCTAAAAGCTTTTATCAATTTAGCTTTCACCTACAATACATCTGGAATTGATTTTTGTATATGGTGTGAGGTTAGGGTCAAGATACAATTTTCCCTACTTGAATATCTGATTGAGCCAGCACCATTTATTCAAAAAAGCATCTAATGCACCATGGTATAATTTTGCCATGAATCAGATGACTTAGAGTGTGTGTGTGTGAATATTCTACTCCATTCTTTTCCATTAGTCGGTTTGTCTACCCTTTCACCTGTTTTAATTACTACAGCTTTATAATAGGTTTTAGTATCCAGTTAGTATTATTCTTTAGCTTTGTTTTCTGTTTTTTATGATTGTCATGGCTATTCCTTGGAATTGTAAATTTGAGTCACTGGCCTTTAAATGATATTTTATGCTCTATGATTACTTGCAATGACCAAAGGCAGAGTGTAGATACAAAAGAGAAGAAGGCCCCAGATATAACTTAAGCGTTTCAACAGTTAGAAGTCATATAAGAGAGGATAATCCAGGATCAGCTTCAGAAGATGCAGCTAATGAAGTAGAAAGAAACCAGGTAACTGTAGTGTCATGGAAGTCAAGAAAAGAAAATGCTCCAAAAAGGAGGAAATGGTCAATAATGGCAAATACATTTGAAAAGTTAAGGGAATTCCCTGGCGAGCCAATGGTTAGGACTCGGCATTCTCACTGCTGGGACCTGGGTTCGATCTCTGGTTTGGGAACTAAGATCCTGCTAACTGCATGGTGGAGACAAAATAAATGTAAATAAAAAAGAAAAATTTAAAAAAATAATGACAGAGAATTGGCCACTGGCTTTGGCAATATGTAAGTCATTGCTGTCCTTGAGCTGTTTCAGTGGAGTTCTGGAGAAAAAAATCCTACTAGAATTACTTAAAGTGAGAATGAGAAGTGGAATTTATATTGCTGATATTAAAATAATATAATATAATATAAATATAAAATAGAAGAATAGTGCTAGTACCAAAACATAAAAATATGAAAGAGAACAGAAAGCTTAGAAACAGACCAGATATAAATATTTTGTTTTACTGTGAACAAATAATGGTGGCATTTCAAATCTGGGGTAGGAAAAAGGAAAGAGTATCAATAAATAGATCTAGGTTATTTAGAAAATAGACATTTAATGTGGTACAACAATTGGGTTAGGACCACTGGAGGTTACTGAGAACATTGCAGAGGGTCCACGAAATTAAAAACAATTTCCTTAAATACACCAAGGCACTATTTGCCAATTTTACTCTTTTTCTCTCATCTGTATGGTGGAGTTTTCCAGGGGCTACCTAATGTGTCTTCTATTAAGCTGGACATTATAAAGATTTGCAAAAGTGTAAAATAATAATATCCTTCTCACTAAGTTTATTTTCATTTCAGAAAAGATAGTAATTTTCCATTAAATGTATACACTAATATTATTTTTAAATGAATAAACATTTTTTAAATCTCTCAGTTTTAATAATAATAAAAATCTCTAATATGGTAAATATTTATAGGTGTAACCTATATAAACGAAAGCTTTTAGGCATCCTCAATAATTTTTAAGAGTGTAAAGGTGTCCCGAGATCAAAAGATTTGAGAATCATTGAGTTAAAAAGATTGAAATTGTAAAAAGAAAATATAAAAATATAGGAGAAAACATAATATTGAGATAAGAAAGATCTTTTAACTAACAGCAACACAAAACAACAATAAACATAGATCATTTACAATATGCTAAGTGTTTTACATACTTTCTCCTCAAATCTCATAACAATCTCATGACATAGGCATAATCGTTGTTTTCATCTAAAGATAGAAATACTAAAACTTAGAGTAGCTAATTTGCCCGGTCAGAGTTGATAAGTAAATGAGGGGGTTATGAACCCAGATCTACACCCTTAATTACTATTCTATATTGCCTTTCCCTGATTTACTATTGCTCCATCCAATATATTTTTCACATATATACATTTTTAATTTAAATGTACAAAACATGTGAATTTGAAGAACATTCATTGACCTTAAATGATAAAAGCCAAGGGAGACCTCCCACCAATCCCTAAATACAGCATCCAATAAATGGATCTGGTTAAAGAGTAAAAAAAACTCACTCAAGTGAATAGCTCTCAGAGAAATGAGAAATCTCTTGCATCTGTGAATCTTTGTTGCTGTTGTTGTTATACTTGGTATGGTATACTTGGTATGTTATACTTGGTATATGTGTACATATAGCTGATTCACTTTGTTATACAGCAGAAACTAACACAACGTTGTAAAGCAATTACACTCCAATAAAGATGTTAAAAAAAAAGTCTAAGTTTGAGCCAAGGATAAATAAATAAATCTCTTATTAGATTAAAAAAAAAACTCTCGGTGCTATGTGACCGCCTGGAGGGGTGGGATAGGGAGGGTGGGAGGGAGGGAGACACAAGAGGGAAGAGATATGGGAACATATGTATATGTATAACTGATTCACTTTGTTATAAAGCAGAAACTAACACACCATTGTAAAGCAATTATACTCCAATAAAGATGTTAAAAAAAAAAGAAAAAAAAAAAACCTCTAGCTTAGATAAGCTTCATCTGTTACTGACTCAAAAACAAAAAAAGCTGAAATGAAGGAAAAAGACAAACTATATTCAATGAAAAAGAGACAAGTACCAATCCATTACCTAGGATAGGAAACACAAGAGGCTTGAATGATTTTGCAGGCAGGAGCAAAACTAAGGAAATTGACTGGAATATCTTAGCAAAGCATTCACAGTGTGAATAGTCAGCTCAGTTCATTGACATTATTTTAACCAGAGGGTAAAGTCAAATTGTAAATTTAGCTCAGCTATTGACATTCAATGATGAACTACAGCAGCAATTTCTTTCATAAATCAGTGCTAAACAATATCAAACAATATACATAGTCTCCCCTTATCCTCAGGGAATACATTCCAAGCCCTCCAGTAAACGTCTGAAACCACAGATAGTACTGAAGCCTATATATACTATGTTTTTTTCCTATACATACCCACCTATTATAATTTCTAACTTAGGCACAGTAAGAGAATATCCAAATTGCCAACATCACTACTCCTGTGCTTTGGGCCAATATTAAATAAAACAAGGGTTATTTGAACATAAGTGCTGCGATGCCACAACAGTCAACCTGATAACCAAGATGGCTACTAAGTGACTAACTGGGGGGAAGGGGTGCTGGACTAAGAGATAATTCACATCCTGGGCAGAACAGAGTGGGACAGCATGAGATTTCATCACACTACTCAGAATGTCATGTAATTTAAAACTTATAAATTGTTTATTTCTGGAATTTTCCATTTAATATTTTTGGACTGCAGTTGACCACAGGTAACTGAAACTGCAGAAGGCGAAACCACAGATAAAGGGGCACTATTGTATATTCAGATAATCGTGTTTTTGTGAATAACTATGGTCCTCTACCATGCCAAAATGATGAAGAAATCATCAAAGATGTCCAAACTGAACTCTGACAATCCAATTAAGAATTTTGCATTTCCTACTAATGCATGAATAGCAGAAAGGATGGGGAAAAGCCTCTTACCAAGGCTCTTTGCTTTCCAAAGACAGCTTTCTTAGATCATATCATTTAAGCCACATATATCTAGAGAGTAATATACAAAACAGAAACAGGGGAAGGAGGCATTGAAAGAAGAAGGAAAAGATGAATGAACAAAGGAGGAGAAGGAAGTCTTCTTTAACATCCATAGAAATGCTCTGAGCTCTCAAATGAAGAGTTTCAAACTTCTAAAGGGATGAAATAATTCATTTCAAAGTTTCACTCAAGAAAAATCTTCCCTTTGACTTACAGTAAGTCCCCTACATACAAACCTTCAAGTTGCGAACTTTCAAAGATGCACATGTGCATCACTGGTTCAGTTTTTCAAGAGGGTAGATAGAATTGAATCCAGCAAGGAACCAGAACCTGTCCCATCAATGTCAGGTGTGAGTGAAATTGCAGCTTGCCCTCTGTCTCCTATTGCTGATGATCCTTCAGCTCTACCATCTCCCACCTCCCCTCCCTCCTCCAGTCAGTAACTCTTCTTGCCTGTTCACTGGATGCCAGCCCCTGGATGCCAGCTGTTGTACTATACTACTGTACTTTTCAAGGTACTGTCCTGTAAGATTAAAAATGTTTATTTCTGTGTTTGTTTTTTATGTATTATTTGTATGAAAAGTATTATAAATCTCTTACAGTACAGTACTATATAGCTGACTGTGTTAGTTGCGTACCTAGGCTAACTTTGTTGGACTTATGAACAAATTGGACTTATAAACACGCTCTCGGAATGGAACTCATTCGTATAGAGGGGACTTACTGTATATCCTAGGAGCTTCTATAATCTCATGCTCTGCCAAGTGGCCTGGCACTCAGCCAACACAAAGAGTTAATTCAACCTGTTTCTATACACCTAGCTGCATTTCTAACTACTGTATCTATTACCTTCTCTCTTACCACCTCATCTAAAAACAAAGCAAAACAAAAAAGAACATTGAAGAAGGCCCAGACTTTGGCCAGAACTTTAATACATCAAAATGATATGCTAAACTTCTTATTTTAATCTTTCATGCTGAATTATACATTTTAGGATTTTAAAAAAATCTCTAATAAATGGTTAAGTATCTGTCAAAAATAATGAGTTTGGGTGTTAATTCAATTACTGTTCCCTAATGCAAAGATTTAATATTATAGTTCAAGTGTGTTAAATCCCTATCTGGGGAAACTTTCCTAAATAGACTCACCAGAACATTCTTGATCATGCATATTTAGTATTTTATAATTTACCTAAAGAAAAACATTCAGTGTCCATGACCTTTGAGCAGAAGTACAGAATCAGGACAACTATTCCTTAATCACCAATTGCCTTTTTCCTCTCTGATATACCTAGTACACCAGAAATTGGTGGGGAAAATCTCTCACAAAATGCACGGAAACCTAGTACCTTTAATTCTATGGCACTGCACTGGTTTACCTGTCCATTGGGATTGGATTGGATTGAGGAATACCGCTAAATGGAAACAACTTGTCTTTAAGGCCTTCCCATCTACCTTCATTTGTCCCTTTCTTATTTCTTGACCATTTTGAATGACCATTTTGATGACCATTTTGATGACCATTTTGATGACCATTTGATGACCATTTTGAATCACCATACAGGACTCCCTGCCCTCATATTGCATTCTAAGTGCTTTAAAGACATCTCAACACTACCAGTGCAGAATTTCACTTAGATTTTCTCCCTTCCCTAAGTACTCCACTACCAAAATTATCCCTTATCTCCGATTAAAGAATGCCAGGTTCTCAAAACAGCTGCTCAGTATTATAAGTAAATTGATTCAAGTGAAATTATTCACCTAAAGGTGGGAATAAATAATCTAATACACATTTTCCCAGTCTCACCAGGAGTATTTGCACTTGGAAATTTAGATAAATCTCAGTCTGGTATGATTTCAGACTATGTAGCAAAGTGAAGAAATTTCAGCAAGTTAGGGGATGAACCAAAGGTAATAAAATGGAGGAAGTGAGAATAGAATGCTCTCTCAAGAAATGTGTTAGAGAAGGGAAGGCTTCAGCCTATAGAAGAAGTTGGGCCAAGCCACTCTTTCTTTTTTGTTTGTTTCTTTTAGCTATTGGAGCCTGGAGAGCAAGCCAACTTGAACTTCTTCGTTGGTTGAAAGAAAGCAGCCAATAAGGGGGAGTAGGTGGAGAAGTAAAGAGATTTGACAATTGATGGATCAAGATTCTGGAGAAGGGATAGGGTGACTGGATGGTGGAGAGAAGATAAAATCAAGGGCATAGATTGGCCTTGGAAAAGAATCAGGTATAAACAGGTAAAGCTATATATAAATTTGGGGGAGAGAAGAAAGAATCGTTGAGGTACTTTGTCTTCTATGGCACAGGAGTTAAAATAATTTGCATATATTGAAGTGGTATAGATGGGAGAAAAGGAGGGTCTGAAAAAAGTGATATGGTTTGAAACAGCAACAGTGGAGACTGGAAAAGGAAGGTCACTAGGGATCATAAAAGGATTGGTAAACAATACTGACAGCTGCATCAAGATGAGAAAAATACATATTTAATAGTGCCAAATTGTTATGCAATGTAGTCATCAAAAGCAACTCAACCAAGACTGGGGAATTTGAGAGGAGAAGCAAAATAAATAGATAATTGGACAGATCTAGGTGTGAGAATGTGTAGGGTAGCTGAGGGAAACGATAAAAAGACACAGGGATAGGGCGCTGGTGGGAGTATCAACACTAGGTAAAGAATAATGTGAAATCGAAAGTAACTGATCTTTTGGTAGAATATGGAACAGCAAGGATTGGAGTGCTCAGTGAAGCTAAGGATCTGTTTAGATGAAGAGGTAGAAAAATTGAAGCAAGGAGTCATAATTTAAAATTGCAGAGTTGGAACAGAGTGGTTAAAGTGTACAGACTTTGGAATCGGTCAAATCTTGGTTCATGTCTTTAGTTTCTTCATCTACATGTCTGTGTTACTTTTGGGTAAATTTATTTGACCTCTCTAGCATCAGTTTCCTCATTTGGAAGACAGTGATAATACTAGTATTTACTCCAAGTGTTATCAGAAAGCATACATGAGTTATATAAATTGTGTAACACAGTGCCTGGTACATAGTATTATTTTTAAATTATTATAATTGCTAAAATGTTACAGATTACTTTTTGTTGAAGTATAGTTTACAATGCTCTGTTTCTGGTGTACAGCAAAGTGATTCAGTTACACATAAATATACATTCTTTTTCATATTTTTTCCATTATGGTTTATCACAGGATATTAGATCTAGTTCCCTGTGCTATACAGTAGGACCTTGTTTTTTATCTATTTTATATATAGTAGTGTGTATCTGTTAATCCCAAGCTCCTAATTTATCCCTTCACCACCCTCATTATAAAGATTATTGTAAGTATTGTTTTAGGAGGCAAAGATGGGTGTGACCTTTAAATTGGGTTGCTGCAGTGGAATAAAGGTGGTTAACTGCAAACTGAGTGAGGTGTTGAGTGAATCATCTGTATGGTTGCTTAAATTATATAATTTAGCCTCATATCATAAAACATCGGTATCAACTATTGACTTCAAACAAGTAGATGAGTATTATTTTAATATAGCCAGAATTTTCGACCTATTACATTGCATGAAAACAGGAAATTAAATGAGAGAAAGAAAACATGACTCTCTGTCATAAATTTCTTTTTCCCTTTGAACCAAGCAGAAATCCTTCTCAATTCTTCCTCAAACTGAGTTACTCACACATGTGAACATTATCATATCATAATTCTATTAATGTGGACTTATAATTAAAATCATCTTGAATTTAACCATTTAGCTGTACTCATATACATTCATCATAGAAGCAGTGTCTAGGCACTTAAAAGACACATGCTTGCACTTAGAAGAAAAGTGGATCTTTTATCTTCAGAGTAATAACAGCTTTTCAGAAGACAAAGAATGGATGTAGACAGGAAAAGGCAGTTTTTAGTGATAAAAATTCAGTTACTCCTACTACTTCCCTTGACTTAATGACTAGTACATGTTATGTGCAGAGAGAGCTGATGTAGGTATTCAAATAAAGGAACATCTGCTCTGTTTTATGCCTGACAGGTAATCATGACAACAGATATGGAATCAGTATATAAAAGTCCAAAAAATGTACTCCAAACATGCACTTACTCCTTTCTCATATCTACATATGCAATGAGAAAGCATTAACTGACAAATAAAAATTCAGTCAAGCCAGTTATTTGTCATCACATAGACCATCGGACACATCTGAAATGAGCCATTTCATTTTTCTTAATTCACAGCCTTCATTTAAAACTGAATGCTCAAATATTATGCATTATTAGTGTACTAAGAGTAGATTTAAATGTCACTCATGAGATTTTATTGGACCTCTTTAATGAAAGAAAAATAATAATCTCACTTAATATTTTCAGGCTATGGGCCATATTCATATCAAGCATTTGTCTTCTAATTACTGGATCCAGATACCATTACACAGATTCAAAAAAGATAAAAAATAAAAAAGACTTCTCACATCCTCATCACTATATCTTTGCTCATGGCATGCCATCTTTATTAAATCCCCTGTCTCATTTTTGAAGGTTGAATCCTATTCTTCCTTCAAGTTCCAGGTTCAATGCAATCATCTCAATGATCTCCCCACCAGTAGATATGCATTCCTCTTCCTCTGAAGCTCCATGAATGTGTTTCAACGTCTTTTATGGCACTTATACTTTCTAGCTAATGTATTATGACATTTTGGAGAGATGCCTTTTTCTCCCTACTGGATTTAAAATTTTTTGATAAATAATACATATTAATAATGTTTTATCCCACAGTGTCTAGCTCAGTGCTTTATGCATAGTATGTCCTCAATAATTATTCACTGATGAGACAATGAAGCAATAAAAATTTCATTCTGCAATAAAAATGCTTCACTTTTTTTTAAAATATTCTCTAGATTATTAATTTACAGTTTGTTGTTATGACAGATATATTTCAGTCTTTTTTTTAAATAACAATTTAAGCTGGATACCTATCTCTGTCTCTTTTTCAGTGGTCCTCTAGCCTTTCCATTTATCCAGCTGCCAAAAATCACTGCTTGAATTTTCAAGATGCCCATCATAGATGTTTTGTGTGATCAAAGAGGAGAAAGCATGAAGCTATATTTCATACATATAAGACCTTGTGTCATACGTCAGGATATTTGGTTAGTCACCTCCTGTCTATCCATGATACCACTAAATGAGATGATTTGGTTTACCTGTGGTCAAAGTGACAGAAAAGAGATAAATAGCTTTATATATTGTCAACTCAATATTTTATCACTGATAATTACCCAACCATCACTTTGTAAAATGTCAGCATATGAATACTGAAATAAAATAGCAATGAGCTAATATCCTATACTTTTATGCTCCATATTTTGTTTACCCTTTTTCCTGTCTGAAATATATTTACTTCTAAACCATATCCAAATATTTACCCACCATGTGTCAAACACTCTCTTGCCTATGATGTCTACTCTCATGCCATCAGCCAAAAATGTTTTCCCCCTTTTAATGCTCATAGTACTTTATATGTATCCTTTTTTCTGATTTTTTTAAATTTTTACCTTGTATTAAAGTTATTTTTATGCATATATTATCTTCCCCACTAAATGGTTCCTTGAGGGCAGACATGACATGGCTACATACGATTTATTTTTATGCCTCAGGTGCTTAGTACAATATCTTACATATAGAAACAGCTCAATAAGTTTTTGTTCATTGAAAGAAGAAATGCTCTGCTTTCAAATAACTCATTTTAGTCCTAAAAGCATTTAGTGTATTATTTCATTCATTCATCTACTCATTCATTCATTCATTCAACTAGTATTTATTAAGTACCTATTATATTCTGGGAAATGTTTTAGGAACTCTGAATGTGGCAGTAAGCAAAACAAAGTCCTTGCTCTCATAGATGTTAAACTTTAGTGAGGAGAGGCAAAAAATAAAGAAATAAGTATATATAATATGCCAGGTTTTAATAAGTGATGTGAAGAAAAATAAACCAGGGTAAAGGGAGAGAGAGGACTGGTAAGGTACTACTAAAAATAAGTTGGTCAGGTAATGAACCATGGTGACTATAATTAATAATCCTCTATTGTGTATTTGAAAGTTGCTACGAGAGTAGATCTTAAAAGTTCTCATTACAAGAAAAAAATTGTAACTATGTGTGGGGAGGTATGTTAACTAGACTTATTGTGGTGACCATTTAGCAATAAATACAAATATTGAATCATTATGTTGTACACCTGAAACTAATATAATGTTATATGTTAATTATATCTCAATAAAAATAAAAATTAAAAATATATATCTTAATAATATTCCTTAAAGATATCATATCAAAAGTAGAGGTTTGAATTAGAACTAAGAAAGCAGATTTGGATTCATCAGTTCCAACTAAGTAAAACTTAGATTGAAAAAGTTTAAGAACCTTCATTTAATAGCATTAAGAAAATATTCAGAAAATATATTCCTGGAATAAGGCAATCCAAAATCCAATTATTATATTTGAAATATTCTCTTGGAGCTTACAATCTCATTAAGAGAAAAAACATTTTTTGATAATAGGTACATTAAAAACTCAATATGATGGCCTATAAACTAATTTCACACTATTTTAATGAGTTAGAGCTAAAGAAAGATGAATGTCAACTTAAGAAAAGTTTTGCTTCTCTTTTGAGGAATACCTTTCCTCCAATGAGTTCAACGGACTCCCTCTACATTTCAAAATGTAAGGACTAGAAAACTTGGATTAATGGCCCAGAACAGGGGTCACCTCTAGTACTTGAATTTAAGAAGACCATGTTTATAGTTCTATGCAGAAATATTTTATCAGAAAAAAAAATTGGGGAAAGGAGGAAGATTCTGCTTTCATGACAATACTTAAACTATAAATTACTAAATTTCTGTTAGGAAATATAAAGTCAATGCAATTCAAACATGAGCCTTAATAATGTGAATTGCACAGGTCATTTAACAAATATTGACAGACATTGGTGACTCTAATAATGAACAGAGACCTTAATTTAAATCGATATATGTTTTGTACGTTTTTGTTACTGTTTGTTAAATCCTGCTTTTATCCTAATTTAATCCTTTAATAACAGCCTTTAAACTATTATACTTGACATTCAAAGATTTTTGTAATCTGATACCACTCTAACTACCAACTTTAGTTATTTCTATTCCTCGGCATCCATTATTTTCCCTGACCATTTCATTAACATGCCAGGATAATGCTTAGCTCTGTCTTCATTTAAAGTGTTTACCTTATACAAATCCTACTTACCTTTCAAATTCTAGTTCAAGACCTACCTTCTCTATGAAATTTCCCTTTATTATTCCAGTCCTCTTTGATACCATTTTTTGAAATCTTATAGCACTTAGTACGCAATATATAATTCAGGCTTTATTTATATATTAGCTTGTATTGGGATAATGATTTCATGTATATTCATGCAATGAACATTAACTGAATACACCCCTAAAATGCCTGGCATTATGCTAAGCATTCATAATAGGAAAGTGCATAAGATGTGGCCCCTTCCCTAAGGAAGCTCCTAGTTTACCAGGAGAAGAGGCAGACACACAAAATGTGAGAAGGAATATTAAAGGGTAATACAAGCAAAGTTTTATGATGACATAGATAAGCAATTAATTTTGCCTTAGGGAAAAGTGTATGGTGTGACAGAGAAGGTATTATAGGAAATTAAACATGAGTTGTTTAATGTTGGTAAGAAAATAAAAGGCCTTGTAGGGTTTCTATTTCCAGATGAATCTCCCCCACCCCATGCTAAAAATTGAAAAACATTGTTATTCAGGAAACTGCAGATAGTCCCACATGACAGAGCAGCATTTCTCAAAACCTGTTCTATGAGAGAGTTTTATGTTTTTTAAGAAGTGTTCTTTAAAAATTGGTGCCATGGTCAAATAAACTGGGAAACAACTGATTAATGTTAAATAGCCCTCTTCATTACATTATTTTTTCAGAGCTTTTAACATATTAATATATTGCATGCATTTCTAAGAAAAGAATATATTATACAGTACTTCCCAAAATTATATAACCATGGAAACTTTTTTCCCCAGAGATAATAGAATTAAAGTTCTATAGAAAATTATGTGGAAAAAAGTTAGACTACAACATAATTTGCATTGCGAAGGGGGTGAGGGTGTAAGTCACAGAGACTAGAGTCAGATTTTGAAGATCTTAAACTTTCTAAAGATATTAGATTTGTTTTTTCTATAGGCAATAAAGAAACATCAAATATTTTATAAAAGGGAGTTATATAATCAGACCTATAAAAGGATACTTCAGGAAGCAAAATAAAGAATGGATTCAAGGGAACAATGTCTGGAACCAAGGATATCAGTTGAGACATTATTGCAATGGAAAATAAGATGGAGGCCTGCACTGGATTAATAGTAATGACAGAAATGTTGGTATTGTCTCAACTGATGGTGATTTATTTGAAAACTAACGCTATGTTAGTTCATTGCTCATTAAATATCTTCTGAGATGTAACTGAGCGTGACAACTCCGGGCTCCTGGGGAACACTGGGCAGAAAAGAAATGATTCTTTAAATTAAGACTTCTAAGTATAAACTTCATTTTTCAGGTGGTTATTCTAAGACTATTGTAGGATCCAGCCTCCAAGCTAGCCCCAATTACCACCACGTCCTAGCGTTCATACGTGTAGAGTCTCAAATTATACCAGGGTTCATCTGGGTGACCAACAGAACATAGCAGAAATTATGGTTATGTCACACTTCAGCTTAGGTTTTTGAAATCTGTCTTGGTCAATCATACTCTTTTTCTGTTGGATCACTTACTCTGAGGGAAGGCAGCTGGCATATCATGAGCAGCCCTATAGAGAGGTCCACATGGTGAGGAACTGGAGCCTTAGCCAACAGCCATATGATTAAGCTAGGAAGTGGGATCCATGCAAACGGTGAGCTTAAGAAGCCTAGAGTACCTATACTAATATCCAATAAAATACATTTTAAAACAAAATGTATTACAATTACTACAGATGATAATATTATTACCATAATAATATGTGTCAATTCAATAGGACAAAACAATCACAAGTGTGTTCCCCCAATAAAAAAGCTTCAAAATACATGAACAAAAATGGCAAAATTACAGGAAAAACAGACCATTCCTCAATCATAGTTGGGGATCTTAACACTCTTCTCTCAGAAATTGATAGAAAAACCAGACAAAAACTCAGCAAAAAATTAGATCTGAACAAAACTATCATCGCTTCAATTTAATTGATATTTATAGAACACACACAAAAATGGCAGAATACACATTTCTTTCAAGTACACATAGTACCTTTCCATACTTTTATTCAATTGCTATTTGACAAATGTGTTAAGGTAATTTCATGGAGGAAAGATACTCTTTTCAACAAATGATGTTGGAACAACTATATAACTGTATAGGAAAAAAAGAACCTTGACTCATTGCATACCAAACACAAAAATTAACTCAAAATGGATCATATATCTAAATGTAAGAGCCAAAACTGCTAAACTCCTAGAGAAAAACATAGGAGAAAATTTTTGTGACATTAAGTTAGGTAAAATTTCTTAAACAGGATACCAAAACACAAAGTATAGAAGAAAAAAGTGATGAAATGGACTTCATTAATATTAATAAAGTTTTGTCTTTGAAAAAAATAATTAAGAAAACCAAAAAATAAGCCACAGACTGGGAGTAAGTATTTGCAAAACATGTATCTCATAAAACGCTCTTGCATCAAAACTATATAAAGAACTCTTACAACTCAACAACAAAAATACAAATAACTCAATGTAAAAAGAGGCAAAGGATTTCAATAAACATTTCTCCAAAGAAGATATACAGATGGCCAATAAGTACATGAAAATGCTCAGCATTATTAGTCATTAGGGAAATGTAAATCAAAACTGCAATGAGATACCACTATACACCCACAAGGATGGCTATAATCGAAGTGATGGTCAATACCAAGTGCTGGTGAGTATTTGGAGCATTACTGGTGGGAATGTAAAATGGTGTATCCACTTTGGAAAACAGTCTGGCTTTTCCTCAAAAGGTTAAGCACAGAGTTACATATAACCTAGCAATTCCACTCCTAGGTATTTACCCAAGAGAAAGGGAAACATTTATCCACACAAAATATATATGTGAATGTTTATAGTAGCTTTATTTGTAATATTCCAAAACTTGAAATAACCCAATGCCCATCAACATTTGAATAAAAAATAAACTGTGGAATATCCATAAATTGGAATACTATTCATCAATAAAAGAGAGTGAACTATTGGTACATATAACAACATGAATAAATCTCAAAAACATTCTGGGAAGTCTAAAGTTCTCAACCAGGAAAGATTTTGCCCCCCAGGGAATAATTGGTTATATTTGGAAACATTTTGATTGTCACAACTGGGAATGGAACTGGCATCTAGTAGGTAGAGGTCAGCAGTGTTGCTCAGCATACTAAAAATCACAAGATAGCACCCCACAACAGAGAACTATACAGCCCAAATGCCAATAGCGTCAAGGCTGAGAAACACTGTGCTAAGAGAAAAAAAAGTCATACACAAAATATCACATACTGTATGATTCTACTCATATGAAATTCTAGAAAAGGAAAACTATAAATGACATAAAAGAGATAAATGGTTACCTGGGGCCAGGGATGGGGAGAGGGGGTCAAGTTAAAGGGACATGGAGAAACTTTTTAAGGTGATGGACTGACTATTCTATACATTGATTGTGGTGGTGCTCACACAATCATATACAACTACCAAATTCATCAGAATGTGAATTTAAATTGATTGTAAAAATATTGCATGCATATTAGTCACACTTTAACATAAAGATACCACAATGGGGAAAAAAGCATTAAAAGAAAAGGTAAGGGAACTCCAAAGGTGAACTTTGCCAACCTCACCTATGTGATTGAGAACTGACCTCAAACATCGTTGACACTCCAGATCACTGAGGTATTATCCAGTAGAACATCACCCTGAAGGCATCTTGGTATCCTGAAAAGAGAGTTAAATCAGTTTCTTACCAGGTTCTACAAGGGACAGTGAATAATGAAGAGATTTTATTCTCTTCTAGTTTGTTTAATTCTTCAAAGAATATTCCCATTAACAAAATCTGATTCAATATTATTCCACCAAATGAGAATTTTTTGAGAGTATTCACTATGGCAAGTAGAGTGTTACACATAGTACTTTTGTGAATTTTTTTAACTTTTACTATAGTTTCCTCGATAACTGAATGAAACCTTTCCTGGAGCTCCTGAGATGAACTTATTCCTTTGAAATTCTGGGAACACTGAAGCTCTCTTCATAATAGAGGCTTACATTTGCTCAATGCCCGCTTCCTCCCAAAAAAACCACCTATTACACTTCCTTAAACAAATGCTGCTTTGAGAAGTAAAGGAGGTAGAATTACAGCTGATGAAATGTGATCAACAAGGAGTCAGTTACTTCTCTCCTTCTGGGGTTAAATCAGAACTTTTCCTTCATTTTGAGTCTTGTTGAGACAGTTATATAGGAATAGCCTCTTATCTCTGCTACTCTGAAAAAGGTTATTTCTCCCATATGTCTCATTGAATCCTTGGAAAAATCATCTTAGAAGAAACAAAAATCATTACATTCAGCTCTCTGTAGAAGATTTCTTATGAAGACAGAGAAACACATAGCCAGGTTGCCTTCAGAGTCCCTGGAGGTTCCAGAGTTCTATGTGAATCCTGGCAATCCTACTACAACTATTAAGAAAAGGAGAAACAAGAAGATGCAGAAAGGTCTTTTCTAGAGATGATGAAATGTTGAAAAATAAGAGTTTTTAAAGCTGACAAAATTACTTAGATCTACCACATTCATTTAAGTGAAAGCGTTTCAATGTCAACAAATTACCCTTGCATATCCCTCAGGTGCCCTGCATGACCTTCTAGGTCTCATTTCTGTTGATATGACTCTAAGGGTTTTTAATCTGGGGCTTCCAAATAACCATTCTAGGATGATACCACAGCTAAGAATGCTCTCAAATAGTCCAAGATGGCCAGTCTAACGATATGGAGTCTCTCTATGTCTACTTGGCATACAAAGCATGGGTGGAGGAAGCAGTAAAAGAGCTTATCGTTAGGATGTGGAAGGGGGCTTGATTTGGTATGGTAGAAAATGAGAGTTTGGGGAAAGAGTATTCAGAACTATTCAAAATTAGAATACTTTCAAAATATTATTACTTAATAACTAGGTTATAAGTGAATGTGTTTTATGCACCAAATTGCCTAGCTTAAAGGTATCTTGCTACAAAGTATAGGAATTGCCTATGTCATCATATATAATATAGTTACTAAGCAATACATTTTCAAAAATATTCAATTGTTTTTGAATTACACTATTTTCATACCTTGAGTAGATCCAACTACTCCAATCTTGCAATAGCAAGAATGAATACAGCTCTGGAACAGTCTCCTTTCCTGTGATTTCAATGAATTATATGTGGCAGACATGGAAAAGGAGGAAAGGTCTTTGAAGACTCAAACAACATTTTATATGTCTAGATGAGCCAGTTTTATTTGTCATTCATGTCCTCTACCCACACTCTCTGTCCTTTGAACAATCATTCTCCTGAAACACCAACAATATGTTGCTCTATTACCTTGTCAATGATCCAAACCCAAGTATGTGCAACTCTCTCTCCCATTCTGTCATTAATTCATATTATTCCTTTCTCTGTCTCTCTCTCTTCTTTTCTTTTCCTTTTCTTCTCTTGAAAGTCTCATCATCCCCTAGATCTTCTTCCCTCAGGCCCTTGCTCTCAACCAGGCAACATACACAGAATATACTGAGCTAATCTTAATGTGTACTTATAGGTTGATAGGCCAGACAACCTAATGCATTTTAACACTATTCATGAACCAGCTCTTCTTTCTATCCCAGCACATTTCCTTCACTGTCAGAAAAATGATTCCAAAGCACAGTTTCCCCTTACAAAGTTACTCCAATTTATCCCACCCATTCTCAAATCTGCCAACAAAAACTCAGCATCCTCAAGATATTTCTGTGAGCATACGCACAAATTTATTGGCACAGAAAGCAAACTTCATCGCCAGATGTGACTGCAGCACCATGAGAAATTCCAATTCTGTCTCATTAATCTACAGATGGAATAAGCACATTCACTTCCTGCATAACCCTACAGTCTAGTCTTCAAACCAAAATGAAGTTGCTGTATGTATGCACTCAGATAATATTTTTCAGTGAAAAACAAATCCCCTTAATTGTAAGAAAAAAAAATGGCACTTAATGAAAGGACAGCTAAGCTACTTGGAAAAAAATGTTATAAAGGCAGAACTCAAAAATAGGAAGAAAAAGCCCATTTGGGAATGATATTTTGATATTGAATCCATTAACTGTCAGTTCTCATTTGTGCTCATACCAGATCTGAGAAACTCATAGATAAGACACAGAAAGTTGATTTAATGTCCATACATGCACACTACTGTGGGGCTTTGGGTTGTTTTATAATGTTGAGTAATTATTTCAGTCAATTCTTACAATTGTCTGGGCCACCTATTTTAGCACCTAATCATACACATCCCATATTGCATTTAACAGCTCAATATGGTTTGTTCATTTATTGTGTTTATATGTTTATGTCATATGGATAAGGCTTTGTGCCTATGCAGTCCATAAATCCCTGATGGGTGTGTTCAATAAATAATCATTGAACTGACCTCAATTGAATTGAGGAGACAGTAACAGATATAATCCCCAGTTCATCCCTATTTGGCATTTTTGATGTGTGTTTGTATTTCCATTTCAATAAGGATCTGTCTCGGATATTAGGACTTTGCATAATTTCAGATAATGAAGTCAAACTAAGAAGAGGTGATTTTGAAGAAAATGGAAAGAAACCCAGTTTACACTCATGCTGAGGACTGAAGCAAGGCACCAAGCCCAGACTTAGGGGCTTTTGATGATTACAGGCTGAATGACTCACATCTTCTCCAGGGAATGGAAGAATGAATCACAAGTCAGTTTTAAAGATCTCTCCTGACCACTGAACATGGATGGGGTGGGGGGGGGGGGCAAGAAGGTAGGGGGAGCAGTACAAACACCCTGAAAGTCTCTCCTTTCCAACTCCCCCTAAGCAGCATGCTGAATTAGAAAAGGGGAGAATTAAAATAAATTATGATAATGCCAACAAAGAAATTGGAAAAAAAACAAAAAGAAAAACAGT
This sequence comes from Orcinus orca, assembly GCF_937001465.1. NCBI lineage: Eukaryota > Metazoa > Chordata > Mammalia > Artiodactyla > Delphinidae > Orcinus > Orcinus orca. The sequence continues at coordinate 98,803,894 of NC_064580.1, read as the reverse complement.
GTGGCTTCGTTCCCTATTCGAATCACTTAGCAGAAAATTTAAAGATTTGCTTCTGATAAGCCTTAATACAATAACTAAGAGTTAACTCTTTCATTGATCCCACACCCATCCATCACTTGCCACACACAGACAAACAAATCCTTCCTGAAGAACCACGGCTGGATTAATCTTCTTAAGGTGCTGCTTTCAGCATGTCATTCCCCTACAAGGGCATCCACTTGCCTGTAGGATCAAGTCAAAACTAATCAACCTGACATTCCAGATCTTCCATTAACTGGCTCCACCCTACCTATTCATCCAGCCCCCCGCTAATCCCCCACATTATCACTGGCCCCAATTCTGTCAAACTGGCCTCCTTAAAATCACGTAGCACATTCCTGCCTCCATACCTTCACTCATTCCTCTTCCCTATATCTAAAATACCTTCTCTTATCTCTCCACCATTCAAAACCCAAAATTTAATTTTTTCAAAGCTCTAAGTTCAAGAATAATCTTCTCTATAGAGCTGCCCAGTCTAACCCTGTCCCTCAGTGACCATTCCCTTACTTGAAATGCCTATAGCATGATATGTACATCTGTATCAAGTGACTTCCACATACCTTTATACCCTCAGTATATGACTTGCTTCCATAATTAGATTCAAATCAGAGAACAAAGGATCTTTTTGTCATCACCAACATCCCTTAACACAGTGCTCAAGATAAATATGTATTTTAATATTAATAATCAATAAATAGAAGCTTGTGATTTTTTTAGCCAATTTAGTGTTAATTTGATATGGGAATGCAGGCTTATTAGAACTTTCTTTTCTTTTCATAGTTATATAGCAATTTTTAAATGCCCAAATCCTCTTACTTGCTTCAGTTTTCTAAATTGAACTCATTTTCATTTTACTTTCTTTTTAAAAAGAACCTGTTCTTCCTGCTCTTTTTTTTTTTTTTTTTTTTTTTTTTCGCGGTATGCGGGCCTCTCACTGTTGTGGCCTCTCCCGTTGCGGAGCACAGGCTCCGGACGCGCAGGCTCAGCGGCCATGGCTCACGGGCCTAGCCGCTCCGCGGCAGGTGGGATCTTCCCAGACCCAGGCACGAACCCGTGTCCCCTGCATCGGCAGGCGGGCTCCCAACCACTGGGCCACCAGGGAAGCCCCATGTTCTATTTTTAAAGCTCTGTTTTTCAGTATGGCATGAACAACCATCAGGCTTTAAATGCTCCAATTGAGGTACTGTAATTTAACCTTTACACATATCTTGGTCAGTAACCTGGACTGATGAAAGAGGAATATCTATCCCACCAAGAAGCCTTGAGGAAAAGATTTTGTTCTTTAGAATTGAGTTTCACGGGGAGAATGACTTTCTCTCCCAATTGGATATAAACTCTTCTTGGAGCCTGGAGGATGATTTCATGACTCAAAACAGATGGACTTTTTTTCCCTTTATGTATTATTCTTTACTTAGACAGGTAAAGAACAGCTGCTTCAATTCTTGTTTTCTAAACTATTTTCTTTCTTTTTTTTTTACATCTTTATTGAAGTACACCCTCCCTATCCCACCCCTCTAGGTGGTCACAAAGCACCGAGCTGATCTCCCTGTGCTATTTTCTAAATCACACTACTTCTTTTATCTCTTCTGGGTATTTGGAATTCCAATCGGGGGAATGATTATTTTATATTCTTAAAAACTAAATTCATTCATTTTCTTGCCCCTTTTAGACAAAGTGCTGCAGGGAGAATTTAAAATCCGCTAGGGAAGTGAGTAGACATGGCAGACAGAGACCATGATGGTAGGATTTTTAAGGGCAGGAAAGCTTTCTAGGAACCCTTCAGTTGAAGTCTGATCTATTTGCCCATGCCAAAATTCTGCTAGCTAATGCATTTTCCTCTCTAGGCAGCCTCCTATAAAATTTAGATGTCTCTGAGAGCAATAACAAAGGAGTCATGCACACTATAATTTAGACTGGTTTACCAAATTTCCCTCTTAGTTAGCTGTCATTGTGGGAATGGAATTTGTAATGATGTATTCTCCTTTTTTTTAAATAGATTTTTATTGGAGTATAACTGCTTCACAATACTGTATTAGTTTCTGTTGTACAGCCATATGCATACATATGTCCCCATATCCCCTCCCTCTTAAGCCTCCCTCCCATCCTGCCTATCTCACCCCTCTAGGTCATCGCAAAGCACCAAGCTGATCTCCCTTGTGCTATGCTGCTGCTTCATACTAGCTAACCATTTTACATTCGGTAGTGTATATATGTCAATGCTACTCTCACTTCGCCCCAGCTTCCCCCTCTCTCCCCGTGTCCTCAAGTCCATTCTCTATGTCTATATCTTTATTCCTGCACTGCAACTAGGTTCAACAGTACCATTTTATTTTTTTACATTCCATATATATGTGTTAGAATATGGTATTTGTTTTTCTCTTTCTGACTTACTTCACTCTGTATGACAGACTCTAGGTCCATCCACCTCACTACAAATAACTCAATTTTGTTTCTTTCTTTGGCTAATATTCCACTGTATATATGTGCCACATCTTCTTTATCCATTCATCTGTTGATGGGCATTTAGGTTGGCTCCATATCCTAGCTATTGTAAATACTGCTGTAATGAACATTGTGGTACATGTCTCTTTTTGAATTATGGTATTCTCAGGGTATATGCCCAGTAGTGGGATTGCTGGGTCATATGGTAGTTCTATTTTTAGTTTTTTAAGGAACCTTCATACTGCTTTCCCTAGTGGTTATATCAATTTACATTCCCACCAACAGTGCAGGAGGGTTCCCTTTTCACCACACCCTTTCCAGCATTTATTGTTTCTAGATTTTTTGATAATAGCCCTTCTGACCGGTGTGAGGGGACACCTCATTGTAGTTTTGATTTTTATTACTGTAATAATTAGTGACGTTGAGCATTTTTCATGTGCCTCTGGGCCATGTGTATGTCTTCCTTGGTGAAATGTCTATTTAGTCTTCCACCCATTTTTTAATTGGATTGTTTTTTTGATATTGAGCTCCATGAGCTGTTTGTATATTTTGGAGATTAATCCTTTGCCTGTTGTTTCATTTGAAAATATTTTCTCCCATTCTGGGGGTTGTCTTTTCGTCTTGTTTATGGTTTCCTTTGCTGTGCAAAAGCTTTTAAGTTTAATTAAATCCCATTTGCTTACTTTTGTTTTTATTTCCGTTACTCTAGGAGGTGGGTCAAAAACGACCTTGCTGTATTTTATGTCAAAGTGTTCTTCTTATGTTTTCCTCTAAGAGTTTTATAGTGTCTGGTCTTACATTTAGGTTTTCAATCCATTTGGAGTTTATTTTTGTTCATGGTGTTAGGTGGTGTTCTAATTTCATTCTTTTACACGTGGCTGTCCAGTTTTCCCAGCGCCACTTACTGAAGAGGCTGTCCTCTCTCCATTGTATGTTCTTGCCTCCCTTGTTGTAAATTAGGTGACCATGTGTAGGTGGTTTTATCTCTGTGCATTCTATCCTGTACCATTGATCTATACTTCTGTTTTTGTGCCAGTACCATACTGTCTTGATTACTGTAGCTTTGTGGTATAGTTTGAAGTTGGGGATCCTGATTCCTCCAACTCTGTTTTTCTTTCTCAGGATTGCTTTGGTGGGCTGTCCTAGTGGACAGTGGTTAAGAATCTGCCTGCTAATGAAGAGGACACAGGTTCAATCCCTGGTCCGGGAAGATCCCATGTGCCTCAAAGCAACTAAGCCCGTGTGCCACAAGTACTGAGCCTGCACTCTAGAGCCCTTGAGCCACAACTACTGAAGCCCGCATGCCTAGAGCCCATGCTCCACAATGAAGAGTAGCCTGTGAGCAGCAACAAAGACCCAACGCAGCCAAAAATAAATAAAATAAATAAATTAAAAACAAACAAAAAAAAGACTGCTTTGGCTATTCAGGGTCTTTTAAGTTTCCATATGAATTGTAAAATTTTTTGTTCTAATTCTGTGAAGAATGCCATGGTAGTTTGATAAGGATTGCATTGAATCTGTAGATTGCTTTGGGTAATATAGTCATTTTCACAATATTGATTCTTCCAATCCAAGAACATGGTATATCTCTACATCTGAGTATGTCATCTTTGATTTCTTTCATCAGTGTTTTATAGTTTTCCGAGTACAAGTCTTTCACCACCTTAGGAAGGTTTATTCCTAGGTATTTTATTCTTTTTGTTGCAGTGGTAAATTGAAGTGTTTCCTTAATTTCTCTTTCAGATTTTTGGTTGTTGGTGTATAAGAATCCCAGAGATTTCTGTGCATTAATTTTGTATCATGAAACCTTACCAAATTCATTTATTAGTTCTAGTAGTTTTCTGGTGGCATATTTAGGATTTTCTACGTATGGTATCACGTCATCTGCAAACAGTGACAGTTCTACATCTTCTTTTCCAATTTGGACCCCTTTTGTTTCTTTTTCTTCTCTGATTGCCATGGCTAGGACTCCCAAAACCATGTTGAATAAGAGTGGTGTGAGTGGACATCCTTGTCTTGTTCCTGATCTTAGTGGAAATGCTTTCAGTTTTTCACCATTGAGTATGATGCTTGTTGTGGGTTTGTCTTATATGGCCTTTATTATGTTGAGGTAGGTTCCCTCTATGCCCATTTTCTGTAGAGTTTTTATCATAAACGGGTATTGAATTTTGTCAAAAGTGTTTTCTGCATCTATTGAGATGATCATGTGGTTTTTATTCCTTAATTTGTTAATGTGGTGTATCACATTGATTGATTTGTGTATATTGAAGAATCCTTGCATTCCTGGGGTAAACTCCATTTGATCATGGTGTATGATCCTCTTAATGTGCTGTTGGATTCTGTTTGCTAGTACTTTTTTGAGGAATTTTGCATCTATTTTCATCAGTGATGTTAGCCTGTAGTTTTCATTTTTGTGACATATTTGTCTGGTTTTGGTATTAGGGTGATGGTGGCCTCGTAGAATGAGTTTGGGAGTGTCCCAAACTCTGCTATATTTTGGAAGAGTTTGAGAAAGATAGGTGTTAGCTCTTCTCTAAATGTTTGATAGAATTCTCCTGTGAAGCCATCTGGTCCTGGGCTTTTGTTTAGGGGGCTATTGACCTGGGAGCTCAGCAGACTCCCTGGGCCTAGTGGACCAGGTGATCTCCCTCCGCTCCTCTCCTGCTCTTCCTGGAGGGCCCCTCCCACCTACCTCTCCTGATCTCCCTGGTCTCAGGGACGCTAATCCTGTCTGGCCTCCACTTTTCCTCCCCCCCTCTCTTCCCCCACATCCTACCGGTTCACTTGGGGGTTCCTCCTGTCTCCTTGGGCATCAGTGTCCCCCACCAGTGGCCAGCAGGCCCCCTATTTGTGGGAAGATGCTAACTCTGGATCTTCTCACACAGCCATCTTGACTCCACCATCTGTTCGTAATGATGTATTCTTTTAATTAGTCACTCTGGTAATCTCAGAATCAGCTTGGATTAGCTAGATTAGTCTTATCTTCCACTTCTCCCAGTATACTCACATTATTTGCAATCATTCAAACAAACCATTTTTTTTAAATCATGTGTCTCTGTGTCTTTGCCCATGCTATGTCCTCCTCCATAGATTCCTTCTTATACAATCGTACCTTTTTCTTTGGCCCAGCTCATGCACCACATCCTTCAATAAAACTTCTCTGCATATTTTGTCTGGCAATGTGACTCATTCATCCTTCATCTATCATATCAAATGCTACCTCCTCTATGAAGCATTCTCTGACTTTTTCAGGTAGCTGTAGACACCTTTCCCCTAGGGTCCCACACTGCACCTTGAATTACATGCTAACATATCACATTGTATTGAAATTATCCTATTATGTGCCCGTCCTCATAAGACTGAGTTTCTCAGTGGCATGGACTGGACCTTATTCGTCTTTATTTCCAGCCTATTTTCCCCTAAATATTTCGTATTTGTTAAATGAATAAAGCACAAGGTTAGCCTAAATAGAAAATTAAACAAGATCCAAATTCATTTCTATGGGTATCAGATGGTTACTTCATCATAAACCATGAGGACTTCCTAACCACTAGCATGTACTTTGTCAGGGTAAAAGAGCAGAGCTGTTAGCTGAGTGTAGAAACAGCAAATTTAAAAGGTTGTTATTTTGTTATACTAAAAGTGAGTTCTCAAATATATTTCTCTTGTTTAACCTTTAAAATCACTCCAAGTCATCCTTTCCTTGCTTTAACTTTCAGAGTTAAACAAAAGAGCCAGATAGTGAGCAGTGATTGTGAGATCAAACTCATTTATTTATTCATTGACTATTTATCAAATATCTGCTACATACAAATCTACAATAGTGAGGAAAACAGACATAGTCACCCCATACCCTCATGAAAGTTATCATCTAGTGGAGGAAAAGATAATAAATTAGAGGTAGATAGATAATATCAGTTAATGATAAGTTTATAAAGAAAAATCATCAGGATAAGAGGATAAAATGTAATGGGGTAAAGATGTGGCTATTTTAGATAAAAAGGCATCTTTAATAAGTTTATATTTGAGAAAAATCTAAAGGTAGAAAGTGAGTAATGCCACTGTTGGGAAGAAGAGGGGCAGGGTCAGCAAGTGCAAAATCTGAGGATGGAGGAAGAATTTGTGGTAACCTAGCAACAGCAAAGTAGCCAGAGTGGCTGGAATTCAGTGAGCCAGGGGGAGCCTGGTAAGAGATATCAGAGAAGTAGCAGGGATTCAGATCATATTGAATCTTATAGGTCATGGTAAAATCTTTGGACTTTATTCTAGAATTTACATATTTTTGGAAACTGTCTTAGTTATCCAGGCTGCCATAACAAAATACCATAGACTGGGTGGCTTAAACAACAAGAATCTGTTTCTCACAGTTCTGGAGATGGGAAATCTAAGATTAAGTTGCCAGTAGGGTAGGTGTCTAGTGAGAGCTCTGTCCTTGGATTTCAGACAGCCACCTTCTTATTGTGTCTTTATATGGCCTTTCCTCAATGAATGTAGGTAGAGGGGGAGAAAGAGAGGGAAGAAGAAAGAAGAAGAAAGAAGAAAGAAGAAAGAAGAAGAAAGAAGAAAAAAGAAGAAGGAGGAGGAGGAGGAGGAGAGGAAGAAAAAGAAGAAGTAGAAGAAGTAGAAGCAGCAAGCTCTCTGGTGTCAGTTTTTATAAGTTCTTATCCCATTATATGGGCCCCATTCTCATGACCTCATCTAAGCCTGATCACCTCCCAAAGTCCTCATCCAAATACCATCACATTGGGGGTTGGGGCTTCAACATATGGATTTTGGGAGGAAACAATTCAGTTAATAGCAGAAAGCTTAATCTGGATGTTGTGTGAAGAATAGACTCTCAGGGAACAAGAGTGGAAACAAGAGAACTAGCCAGAAATCTATTGCAATAATCTAGGTAAGAGATAATAGTGGCTTGGACATGAGTAGAAGTGTTGGTAGTGGTGAAAGGTAGTGATATTTTAGACATATTTTAAAAGTAGAGCCCACAGGATTTGCTAATAAATTTTATGTGGGTTATGAGAGGAAATACTCAAGAATGACTCCAAGGATTCTGGCCTGGACAACTGGTGAATGTTGGTGTCATTTACTACAATGGGAAACACTGGGAAAAGACAGTTTAGATTGGAGGGGGTAGAATCAGGAGCTCAATTTTTGAGTGTATTAGGTTTAAGCTGCCAAGTGGGTAGTGGAATATATCAATCTGGAGCCGACAGAACAGGTCTAGAATGAATATACAAATTTAGGAGCCATTAGTGTGCAGATGATGTTTAAAAATCAAGGGATGATATCACCTATGGAACAAATGTAGATAGAGAAGAAAATAGGAGTAAGGATAAGCCCTAGGGCACTCCAGCATTTTAGGGAGGTGGGAGTAGAGAAAGAGAATCTACAAAATAAGACAGAACAGCTAATGAGCTAACAGAAAAAAGGGGAAAAACAGATTAATGTAGTTTACTGAAAGCCAAGTGAATAAAGGATATCAGCTTGGAAGTAGTAGTCATCTGTGCCAGTGCTGCTGAGAGGTCAAGTAAATGACAGCTAAAAATTTACCATTGGAATTAAAAACATAAGCCCCATGCCCTTTATTAATAATAGTTGTCAGAATGTAAATGAACTTGATGAGCAGTAGCCACCTTCGGGGAGAATTTAAATGGAAAAAGGATAAAACTGCAGGTTAGGTAGAAAAGAGAATTTTATCCTGACAATAGTTTATGGAACATTAACACTGCAAGGTTGACTCAAAAGCCTTCTCCAGAGATCTATAAAACATGATAGGTAATGATTTAAGGATGCTTGTGGGAGAATTATTCAAAGGTAATCCTGAAAGGAAGTGTAGGCTAGATTGTCTACAGATCATTTTCAGCTTTCAGGAACCATTACTATCCTTTATGCAAACCAATGGTTTTTACAAAGCTGCCAATTAAGACTGTAGTTCACTTTTATAGATCTTGTGCATGGAAATGTTCATGAGGCTTACCTCATTTTTCAAAAGAGATAAGTTCAGTGTTAAAAGCAAATAAAAGATTGAGCAGTAGTGTAACAGAAAGAAGATAACTCTTCTTGTAAATGTAAATATATAGATACTGGGGAGTATATTCCTGATAACTGCTTATAATGAGATGATGCCAAGTGTGGAGTGACTACTTTTGACTCCTACTAATGGTAAATGCATTTGCAATTTCTTGGTCCAGGGATGATAACAGAGTTGACAAAATTTTTAATGAAAATCAAAATTCTCTGTTATACTTGATTGAATGCTAGTCAAATCTATTGCTTTTGATCAGTATAACACATTTGGGGTTAGACACAGACCCGATTCTTTTACTCATATACCAAGGACGAAAGAAACTTAAGGTCATAAAGTCACAGAATATGTTTATAGTTGTATGCCTTCTTACTAAGAGACAAAGTTCCAGGGGAATTACTTAATAAAACTTGTTTAAATAAATGTCCATCATTTTCTGAAGACTTGAAAGTTATCTTTCCTGGTGAAATGAATTTCTCTTAATTGCAAATTTTCTGTGCTGATCATATTTTTCACCCAAGAATGAATTCTGTCCAAAAAATGCCGTTTTACATTTGTTTTTATAAATAAAATATTATTAAGGAATTTTACTTAATGTCAGACATCCAGCTTTTATGTGTGTCTCCTGTGAAATCTTAGGTTCTGGCTAGATAATTCATCAAATAAGAAATGTAAATGACTGACAAATATCTGTAAAAAAAAAAGTTAAACATCACTACGCACCTATTAGAATGGCTAAGATTAAAAAAAAAAACTGACAACACCAAATGCTGGTGAGGATGTGGAGTAATAGGGACTCTCATTCATTACTGGTGGGAATGCAAAAATGATACAGCCACTTTGTAGGACACTTTGGTAGTTTCTTACAAAACTACTCATAGACATCACATGATCCAGCAATTTTGTTCCCTGATATTTACCCAAATGAATTGAAAACATGTCTACATAAAACCTGCACATGAACATTTTTTTATACTTTAATTTTATTTTTTTTACATCTTTATTGGAGTATAATTGCCTTACAATGGTGTGTTAGTTTCTGCCTTATAACAAAGTGAATCAGTTATAGATATACATATGTTCCCATATCTCTTCCTTCTTGCATCTCCCTCCCTCGCACCCTCCCTATCCCACCCCTCTAGGTGGTCACAAAGCACCGAGCTGATCTCCCTGTGCTATGCGGCTGCTTCCCACTAGCTATCTATTTTACATTTGGTAGTGTATATATGTCCATGCCATTCTCTCACTTTGTCACAGCCTACCCTTCCCCCTCCCCATATCCTCAAGTCCATTCTCTAGTAGGTCTGTGTCTTTATTCCTGTCTTACCCCTACGCTCTTCATGCCATTTTTTTCCCTTAAATTCCATATATATGTGTTATCATACGGTATTTGTCATTCTTTTTCTGACTTACTTCACTCTGTATGACAGACTCTAGGTCCATCCACCTCATTACAAATAGCTCAATTTCATTTCTTTTTAGGGCTGAGTAATATTCCATTGTATATATGTGCCACATCTTCTTTATCCATTCATCTGTCAATGGACACTTAGGTTGTTTCCATCTCCTGGCTATTGTAAATAGAGCTGCAATGAATATTTTGGTACATGACTCCTTTCGAATTATGGTTTTCTCAGGGTATATGCCCAGTAGTGGGATTGCTGGGTCATATGGTAGTTCTATTTGTAGTTTTCTAAGGAACCTCCATACTGTTCTCCATAGTGGCTGTACCAATTCACATTCCCACCAGCAGTGCAAGAGTGTTCCCTTTTCTCCACACTCTCTCCAGCATTTATTGTTTATAGATTTTTTGATGATGGCCATTCTGACTGGTGTGAGATGATATCTCATTGTAGTTTTGATTTGCATTTCTCTAATGATTAATGAAGTTGAGCATTCTTTCATGTGTTTGTTGGCAGTCTGTATATCTTCTTTGGAGAAACGTCTATTTAGGTCTTCTGCCCATTTTTGGACTGGGTTGTTTTTTTGTTATTGAGCTTCATGAGCTGCTTGTAAATTTTGGAGATTAATCCTTTGTCAGTTGCTCCATTTGCAAATATTTTCTCCCATTCTGTGGGCTGTCTTTTGGTCTTGTTTATGGTTTCCTTTGCTGTGCAAAAGCTTTGAAGTTTCATTAGGTCCCACTTGTTTATTTTTGTTTCTATTTCCATTTCTCTAGGAGGTGGGTCAAAAAGGATCTTGCTGTGATTTATGTCATAGAGTGTTCTGCCTATGTTTTCCTCTAAGAGTTTGATAGTTTCTGGCCTTACATTTAGGTCTTTAATCCATTTTGAGCTTATTTTTGTGTATGGTGTTAGGGAGTGATCTAATCTCATACTTTTACATGTACCTGTCCAGTTTTCCCAGCACCACCTATTGAAGAGGCTGTCGTTTCTCCACCGTATATTCCTGCTTCCTTTATCAAAGATAAGGTGACCATATGTGTGTGGGTTTATCTCTGGGCTTGCTATCCTGTTCCATTGATCTATATTTCTGTTTTCGTGCCAGTACCATACTGTCTTGAAGACTGTAGCTTTGTAGTATAGTGTGAAGTCTGGGAGCCTGATTCCTCCAGCTCTGCTTTTCATTCTCAAGATTGTTTTAGCTCTTCAGGGTCTTTTGTGTTTCCATACAAATTGTGAAATTTTTTGTTCTAGCTCTGTGAAAAATTCCAGTGGTAGTTTGATAGGGATTGCATTGAATCTGTAGATTGCTTTGGGTAGTAGAGTCATTTTCACAATGTTGATTCTTCCAATCCAAGAACATGGTATATCTCTCCCTCTATTTGTATCATCTTTAATTTCTTTCATCAGTGTCTTATAATTTTCTGCATACAGGTCTTTTGTCTCCTTAGGTAGGTTTATTCCTCGATATTTTATTATTTTTGTTGCAATGGTAAATGGGAGTGTTTCCTTGATTTCACTTTCAGACTATTCATCATTAGTGTATAGGAATGCCAGAGATTTCTGTGCATTAATTTTGTATCCTGCCACTTTACCATATTCATTGATTAGCTCTAGTAGCTTTCTGGTAGCATCTTTAGGATTCTCTATGTATAGTATCATGTCATCTGCAAACAGTGACAGCTTTACTTCTTCTTTTCTGATTTGGATTCCTTTTATTTCCTTTTCTTCTTTGATTGCTGTGGCTAAAACTTCCAAAACTATGTTGAATAAGAGTGGTGAGAGTGGGCAACCTTGTCTTGTTCCTGATCTTAGTGGAAATGCTTTCAGTTTTTCTCCATTGAGGACGATGTTGGCTGTGGGTTTATCATATATGGCCTTTATTATGTTGAAGAAAGTTCTCTCTATGCCTACTTTCTGCAGGGTTTTTATCAGAAATGAGTGTTGAATTTTGTCGAAAGCTTTCTCTGCATCTATTTAGATGACCATATGGTTTTTCTCCTTCAATTTGTTAATATGGTGTATTACATTGATTGATTTGCATATATTGAAGAATCCTTGCATTCCTGGAATAAACCCCCCTTGATCATGGTGTATGATCCTTTTAATGTGCTGTTGGATTCTGTTTGCTAGTATTTTGTTGAGGATTTTTGCATCTATGTTCATCAGTGATATTGGCCTGTAGTTTTCTTTCTTTGTGACATCCTTTTCTGGTTTTGGTATCAGGGTGATGGTGGCCTCGTAGAATGAGTTTGGGAGTGTTCCTCCCTCTGCTATATTTTGGAAGAGTTTGAGAAGGATAGATGTTAGCTCTTCTCTAAATGTTTGATAGAATTCGCCTGTGAAGCCATCTGGTCCTGGGCTTTTGTTTGTTGGAAGATTTTTAATCACAGTTTCAATTTCAGTGCTTGTGATTGGCCTGATCATATTTTCTATTTCTTTCTGATTCAGTCTTGGCAGATAACCTCCACATGAATGTTTATAGCAATTTTATTCATAATTTCCAAAACTCGGAATCAACCAAGGTGTTTCACCAGGTGAATGGATAGTCAAACATCCATACAAAGGAATATTATTCAATGATAAAAAATGAGTTATTAAGCCACAAAGGCATGGAGGAAATTTAAATGTATATTCCTAAGTGAAAGAAGCCAATCTGAAAAGGCTACATACTGTATGATTCCAACCATATGACATTCTGGAAAAGACAAAACTATAGAGATAGTAAAAAGATCAGTGGTTTCCAGGGGTTAAGGAATAGGGATGGATGGCAAGGCAGAGTGCAGAAGATTCTAGGGCAATGAAAATGCTATGTATGATACTATAATTGTGGATATATGCCATTATACATTTGTCAAAACTCATAGAATATACAACACAGAGAGTGAACCCCAACGTAAACTATGGACTTTAGTTAACAATAATGTATCAATATTAGTTCATCATTGTAACAAATATACCATATTAATGTAAGATGTTAATAATAATTTGAGAAATTTTGTAGGAGGGGATGTGATGGGGTTACAGAAACTGTACTATCCACTCAATCTTTCTGTTAACCTAAATTTGTTCTAAAACATAAAGCATATTAATTTAAAAAATAACCTTCTGAAACTGACTCAAGTAAGACACAGAAAATATGAATAGAGCTATAACAAACAAAAACATGAAATTGTTCATTTAAATCCTTCCCAGAAAGAAAAATCCAGGTTCAGTAGCATCACTGATGAATTATCCCAAATACTTAAAGAAGAATTAATACCAATCCTTCACACAATCTTCCAAAAATAGAAGACTTCTCACATCATTCTATAATGCTCTGACAAAACTAGACAAAATTATGCCAAGAAAATAAACTACCAGCCAATATCTCTTATGAATATAGACACAAAATTCTCAACAAAATGTGAGCAAAGAAAACGTAGCAATACATAAATGGTGTTGTGTTTTTAATTCCAAATTCCAATTTTCATTGCTGCAATATAGTAAAGCAATTTATCATTGTATATTAACCTTTTATACTACAACCTTGCTATAATTGCTTAGTAGTTCCAAGAGGGTCTTTTTGTTAATTCTTGGAATTTTCTACATAGACAGTCATATCATTTGCAAACAAAAACAGCTTTATTTATTCCTCCCCAATCCGTATACCTTTAATTTCCTTTTCTTGTCTTATTGCATTAGTGAAGACTTCCAGGACAATGCTGACTAAGAGTAGTGAGAGAGAACAATATTGCCTTGTTTCTGATATTAGCAGGAAATCACCTGGTTTCTTATCAAGTATGATATTAGCTGAAGGCTTTCTGTAGATGTTGTTTATCAAGTTGGAGAAGATCCCCTTTATTAATAATTTACTGAGAATTTTTTAAATCATGAATGGGTGTTGGATTTTGTCAATGCTTTTTCTGTATCTATTGATATTATGATTTTTCTTCCTTAGTCTGCTGATGTGAAGGATTATATTAGTCTAATTTCAAATGATGAACCATCCTGCATATACAGAATTAATCTCACTTATTCATGTTATGAAATTTTTTAACACATTGTTGGATTTCATTTGCTAATATTTTTGTACTTATGTTTATAAGAGATATTTGTGTATAGTTTTCCTTTCCTGTAATATCTTTACCTGATTTTGGTACTACTAGTTTCACAGAATGAGTTAGGAAGTATTCCCTCTGTTATCTTCTAAAAGATATTCTCTAATTTTTATATTCCTTTTCTTCTACTTACTTAGATTTAATTTGCTCTTCTTTTTCCAGTTTCCTAAGGTGGAAGCTTAGATTATTAATTTTAGATCTTTCCTTCTTTCTAGCATACGCATGAAATGTTACAGAATTACCTTTAAGCATTGTTTTTGCTGCATCCCACAAAGTTGCTAAGTTGCATTTTCATTTTCACTTACCTCAAAATATTTTTTAATTTCTATTGAGGCTTCTTTGACCCATGTGTTATTTGGAAGTGTGTTGTTTAATCTCCAGGCTTACTGTTTTTCAACTATCTTTTCATTATTGATTTCTCGTTCAATTCCATTGTGGTTTGAGAGCATATTTTGTGTGATTAATAATCTTTTAAATTCATTAAGTTGTGTTTTGTGGTCCAGAACATGGTTTATCTTGGTAAATGCTCTATGAGTTTGATAAAAATATTCATTCTGTTGCTATTGGATGAAGTGGGGGTTTTTTTTGAATTTTATTTATTTTTTATACAGCACATTCTTATTAGTTACCTATTTTATACATATTAGTGTATATATGTCAATCCCAATCTCCCAATGGATGAAGTGTTTTGTAAATGTCAATTAGATCCAGTTGATTTATGGTGTTGTTCAGTTCAACTATGTCATTATTTTTCTACTGGCAGGATCTGTCAATTACTGATAGAGGGGTGTTGAAGTCTCCAACTATAATAGTGGATTCATTTATTTCTCCTTGCAGTTCTATTTGTTTTGGCCTCACATATGTTGATACTCTGTTGTTAGGTGCACACACATTCAGGATCACTATGTCTTCTCAGAGCATTGACTCCTTTATCATTATGTAATGCCCCTCTGTATCCCTGACACTTTTCCTTACTCTGAAGTCTGCTTTGTCTCGGTATAATATAGATATTAATTTAACTACCCTACTTTTCTTTTGGTTATTATTAAAATGGTTTATCTTTCTCCATCCCTACACTTTTTTCTGTGTATGTATATTTAATGCAGGTTTCTTGTAGACAGCATATAGTTTGTTGTGGGTTTTTTTTTGGCTGTGTTGGGTCTCTGTTGCTGCACATGGGCTTTCTCTAGTTGCAGCGAGTGGGGGCTACTCATCCTTGTGGTGTGCAGGTTTCTCATTATGGTGGCTTCTCTTGCTGCAGAGTCTGGGCTCTAGGTATGTGGGCTTCAGTAGTTGCAGCATGTGGGCTCAGTAGTTGCATCACACGGGCCCTAGAGTGTGTGGGCTTCAGTAGTTGCACTGTATGGACTCTAGGGTGCACAGGCTTGTGGTGCGTAGGCTCAGTAGTTGTGGCACACAAGCTTAGCTGTTCCACGGCATGTGGATCTTCCTGGATCAGGGATTGAACCCATGTCCCCTGCATTGGCAGGCAGATTCTTAACCACTGCACCACCAGGGAAGTCCAACATATAGTTTCTTATAGAAAATATATAGACTTGTTTTCATATCCACTTGGGTAATCTCTGTCTTTTAATATGTGTATCTAGACCATTGATGTTTAAAGTGATTATTGACATAATCAGATTAATATCTTAATCTACTGTTTTTATTTGCTACTGTTTTTCTTTCTTTTCTTTTTTTTTTTTTTGCGGTACATAGGCCTCTCACTGTTGTGGCCTCTCCCATTGCGGAGCACAGGTTCCGGACGTGCAGGCTCAGCAGCCATGGTTCACGGGTCCAACCACTCCATGGCATGTGGGATCTTCCTGGACCGGGGCATGAACCCATGTCCCCTGCATCAGCAGGTGGACTCTCAACCACTGCGCCACCAGGGAAGCCCTGTTTTTATTTCTTGCCCTTGTTCTTCATTTCTTTTCCTTATCTGTTTTTTAATTTTTATTTTTATTTATTTATTTATTTTGCCACGCCACACAGCTTGTGGGATTTTATCAATAGTTCCCTGATGACCAGGTATTGAACCCAGGCTCTCAGCAGTGAGAGTGGAGTCCTAACCACTGGACCACCAGGGAATTCCCATTTGCTTCTTTTTTGTCTCTATTATTTTCTGCCTTACATAGTTTCAATTGAACATTTTATATGATTTTAATTTCTCTCCTCTCTTAGTATATCAACTGTATTTCTAGCATTTCCTTTTGATTCTTAGAGTTTCCATCTCTCTGCTTACATTATCCATCTCTTCTTGCTTGTTTCCACTTTTTCTATTAGAGCCCTTAGCTAATTCATCATAGTTGTTTTAAATTTACTTGTCTAATAATTCCAACATTTCTATGATATCTGAGTTTAGGTTATGATGATAGCTCTGTCTCTCCAAACTATATGTTTTTGTCTTTTAGCATGCCTTTTAATAACTTGTTGACTGGTAGACATAATGTGCTGGGTAAAAGGAACTGAGCTCAACAGGCCTTTAAGGTGAAGTTTTATGCTTATCTGGCTAGGAGTTAGGCTATGTTTACTGTTTGCTATATATGTCAGAGACTAAAATTTCCTCTGGTTTACTTGTTTTTGTCTCCTGTTGTCTTTGGACTTTCATGGAGACTTATTAATAAGGTCTGAAATGTGCAGTTCTTTCCACTGTATTTCTCTGTTATACAGGAGCCCTATTGATATGGTGGTAATGTGTGGGGGGAGGGAAAGGGTACTATAGTCCGACGATTAGGTTTCAGTCTTTCAATAAACCTGTGCCTCTGGGCTTGACCTTCACAAGTGCTTCTCAGTTTTTTCCCCTGGTTAGGTAAAACAGAAGTCTAGAGAATGCTGTATCGGTATTATCCTTCCTCTAGGTGGAAGGCTAGATGGGGCGGAGTTGGTGATTTCCCCTTCTCCAGGTTGGTAAAAACCCCAGTAAATTAAGCTCTGGAAATAGTTTCCCCTTGAAGTCAGGTCTTGTTAACGAGAACAGAATGCTCTGGGTATATTTCAAAATGGCTACTTTTCCCCTCTTCCTACCTGAAGCATGAGGGAATTTTTACCTAGTTTTCACTGTGAGAACCTGGTAAGGCTCCTGGAGGTAAAACTCACAAAATGTGAACCTTCACACTCTGCCAAGGCTTATATTCCCCCTGGAGTTCTTAACTCTCAAATTTGTTCACGTTGAGCCTCCAGAAATTTGTTGATTGAGATTTCTGCTCCTGGGCTACTGTTCCAGTAAACTGTGACTCTCTGTATTCACCTGTCTCTCACTCCAATTTGGAGGGGCAGCAGTTTGATCTATGATCTCAATTCTCTGATGGATTAAAAAAGTGTTGCTGATTTTCAGTTTGTTCAGCTTTTTTCTTATTTTTAAGATGAGAGTGGTGACTTCCAAGCTCCTCACTGAATCAGGAAGCAAAAGTAATCATTTTTATTGGCTAGGAACTTTTACATTTTATCTTAGTTATCTACTTGTTAGCATAAAATTGTTCACCATATTCCCTTATAATCCTTTTTATCTCTCTAAGGCCAATAGTGATGTCTCCCCTTTTATTTCTGATTTTGATTCTTCTCTCAAAAACTTTTTTGATCAGTCTAGATATGTTTGTCAATTTTGTTTATTTTTTCAAAGAACCAACTTTTGGTTACCTTAATTATCTCTATTAGTTTTCTGTTTATTATTTCATTAGTTTCTTCCCTAATCTCCATTCTTTTCTTCATTCTTCTTGCTTTGGATTTAGTTTGACTACATTTTTTTCCAGTGTCTTAGATGGAAGGTATGGTTACTGATTTGAGAGCTTTATTGTGTTTTAATATGGACATTTAAAGTTATAAATTTCCCTGAGCACTAGCTATAACCCATAAGTTTTTGTACATTGTGTTCTCGTTTTCATTCCTCCCAAAAGGATTTCCTTTGTAATTTTTTTGACTCACTGGTTATTTACAACTATATTTTTAAATTTCCACATATTTGTGAATTTCCAAAATTGCTTTTACTTGTTTCCAATATTATTTCATTGCAATTAACAAACATATGTTGCATGATTTTAATATTTTTAATGTATTGATGCTTATTTTAAGGCATAGCATGCAGTTTATCCTGGGCAATCTTCCATGTGCACTGAAGAATGTGTATTCTACTGTTTGAAAGGTAGAATATTCTATAAATACCTTTTAGGTCTAGTTGATTTATAGTATTATTCATGTCCTCTATTCCCTTGTTGATCTTCTGCATAACTGTTCTATCTACTACTGAAAGTGAGGTATTAAAGTCTAAAACTATCATTGGTAAATTTTCTATTTTTCTCTTCAATTCTTTCAGTATTTTCTTCATGTATCTTAGGACTCTCTTGTTAGGTAAAAATATATATCTTTGTCTGATAGTGCTGCTGTAACAAAATACCACAGAGTGGATTAAACAATACAAATTTATTTTTTCCATTTCTCCGTTTATCTGTTGATGGGCACTTGGGTGGTTTATCCCTTTTGGCTATTGTAAATAAAGCTGCAAGTAACACTGACATAAAAATATTTGTTTGGATCCATGCTTTCAGTTCCTTTACATATATCCCTAGATTGGAACTGCAAAGTTACATGGTAATCCTATACTTGGCTTTTTGAGGAACCCCCCAAACTATCTGCCATAATAACTGCAACATTTTACATTCCCACCAGCAATATATGAGGGTTTCAATTTCCCCACATCCTCAACATGTTAGTTTGCTAGGGCTACCATGACAAAATGCCACAGACTGGGTGACTTAAACAACAGAAATTAATTTTCTTACAGTTCTGGAGGCTAAAAGTCCAAGACTTAAGTATTGGCAGTTTGGTTTCTCATAAGGCCTCTCTCCTTGCCTTGAAGAAGGTCACCTTCTCACTGTGTCCTCAACATGACCTTTTATCTATGCACAGGCATCCATGGTATCTCTTCCTGTTCTGTTTTATATATATATACACACATATATATATATATTTCTTTTTTATTTGCATTATTGGTTTTTTGGGGGGGATTTTTGGCGGGGGTACGCAGCCTCTCGCTGCTGTGGCCTCTCCCATTGCAGAGCACAGGCTCCGGACGCACAGGCTCAGTGGCCAAGGCCATGGGCCACGGGCCTAGCCGCTCCGCGGCATGTGGGATCTTCCCGGACCAGGGCACGAACCCGTGTCCCCTGAATCGGCAGGTGGACTCTCAACCACTGTGCTACCAGGGACGCCCTCTCTTCCTGTTCTTATAAGAACACCAGTCATATTGGATTAGGGCCCCAACCTTATGACCTCATTTAACCTTAATTACCACTGTAAAGGCTCTATGTCCAAATATAATTACACTGGGGATAAGGGCTTCAACATATGAACTGGGGAGGGGGCCCATTTCAGTCCATAACACTCCACCACCTGGATCCTCAAAATTCATGTCCTTGTCACATGCAAAATACATTCACCCCCATCCCAACATGCCCAAAAGTCTTAATCCATTCCAGCATTAACTCTTAGTCCAAAGTTTCATCTAAATAATCATCTAAATGAGGTATGGGTGAAACTTGAGGTATGATTCATCCTGATGCAAAATTCTTCTTCATCTGGAGCCCTGTGAACCCAGACAAGTTATTTGCTTTCAAAATGCAATTGTTAGGATGGTTATAGGATAGACAGTCCCATTACAAAAGGGAGAACTAGGACAGAAAAAAGAGGTGATGGGTTCCAAGCTAGTCTAAATTCCACTAGCAAAGCAAATTCCACTAGATTTTTAATGCTCAAGAATAATCCTCTTTGGATTATTAAGAAGACCTAAATAGACATTTCTCCAAAGAAGACATACAGATGACCAATAGGCACATGAAAATATGCTCAGCTTCACCAATTAGAGAAATGCAAACCAAAACTACAGTGAGGTATCACTTCACACAAGTCAGAATGGCCATCATTAAAAAGTCTATAAATAATAAATGCTAGAGAGGGTGTGCAGAAAAGGGAACCCTTCTACATTGCTGCAGAGAACATAAATTGGTGCAGCCAGTATGGAAAACAGTATGCAGGTTCCTTAGAAAACTAAAAATAAAGTTGCCATATGATCCAGCAATCCCACCCCTGAGCATATATCCAGAGAAAATTCTAATTTGAAAAGATATATTCACCCCAATGTTCATAGCACTATTTACAATAGCCAAGACATGGAAGCAACCTAAATGTCTATTGACAGATGAATGGATAAAGAAGATGTGGTATATATATATATATACATATATAGAGACAGATAAATTAGGAGTTTATATTTCTTCTTGAGACACTTCATATGTTATGTTTTTCTAGGGATCTTTCCAAGTATGTAAAGTATCAAATGTACTGACATAAAATTGTTCATTATACCCTCTTATCTTTTTAAGAACAGGTGCAGTTTTTTATATATATCCTTCTGCTTCCCTAAATACTGTACATTTGTACCATGCCTTTTACTTTTCTATCCCTTGCTCACTTTTTGACAGTGATTTGTCCATTTTATTTTTCTTCCTAAAAAACTGTTGGCTCTGTTGATCCTCTCTATTCTATGTTTATTTTGTATTTCTCTAATCTCTAGTTTTGTTCTTTCCTTACTTATCACTTCTTTACATTTATTTTTCTATTCTTTTTCTGGAATTCTTGATATATATGCTTGTCATTAACTTCCAGACTTTTCTTTAAATACACACATTTAAGGCTATTATAATTTCCCTCTACTGATTTAGCTGGATCTAAATTTTATGTTACATTTTTTAAATTTCCAAATATTTCATAAGGTCCATTTTTGTTTCTCCTTTGATTTGGTAATTACTGAAGAGTGTATCTTCATTTTGAGGTATGTGGGGCTTTTTTAGTTACCTGCTGATTTCTAACTTCATCACTTTGTGGTCAGATACTGTTGCCTATATGATAACAATCACTTGAAATTCAAAGTTAATCAGTATACTTACCCTCCAAGTGAATAATATAAGAACCTTAGAACACTAAGCCTGATCCATTTTAACAAACCTCTTCTTGACTTATATGTTATAATTATCTAGTATTTAGATTTATCCTTCTTATCCCTCAAGACATCATCATTATTATTTTAAATATTCTGTGTATGTTTATGTTTACCCATGTACTTGCGATTTTGTTTCTTCAGCACACCTTCCTGCTTTTCAAATCTTCCTTCTTGGATCATATTTTCTGCCTCAAAGATATTTTTGTTGGTTACAGAACTCTAGTTTGCCAGGTGTTTTCAGATCACTTTGTCTTTGGTATTCTATAGTTTCAACATAATGTCTCTAGGTGTTGATTTATTTCTTTAAATCTTGCTTGGGATTAGTTAGGTTTCTTGAATCCATGTATTGATGTCTTCTAATAGTTTTACAGAAAGTTCAATCATTATAACTTCAAATACTTCCCCTGTTTCACTCTCAATTCCTTTTGCTTTTGGATCTCTGATAAATGTGTGTTAGATCTTCTCAATCTATCTTACAAGTCTGTTAACCCCTCTTTCATATTTCCCATCTCTTCGGGTTGTGTTCTGTATATTTCCTTCCATTCTTTATTATAGCTCTCTAAAACTCTAATTGTGTATAATCATTGTTAAACACATCCATAAAGTTTTCAATTTCAATTCTAATATATTCCATTACAATGGGTTCTGTATGATTTATTTTAATAGCTACTTACACCACCAGGGAAGTCCCTCTACTTATATTTTTAATTCTCTCTTTAATTCATTGAAATATAGAAAACAAACTTATTTTATACCCTGAGTCTGATAGGTACAAAAATACCTATCAGATCTTATTCTATTTTCTTTTGTTCCTACTGGCTCTCACTCATGGTTACTTCTTCATAAGTTTATTTTTTTCTCATTTTCCTTTGATCCCTATCTATGGCAATTATTTTGAGCTTGGGATAAAGGTGAGTTCACTCAAAAAAGGATTTGAGTTTGGTTCTGTTAGGCACTTGAAGAAACCACCAGTCTGGATTTGCTTTAAACTAAATACTCAGCTTTAGGTTTTCCAGGCTACGTAGGTGGTATTTGGGCTGTAAACCTATGTAAAGACTAGCTTGCTATTTCAAAATCTCAAGAGGAGATTACCTCACATTCCTACCAAGGTTCAAAGCAGGTAGTATAGTTTTCCTTGCAGTCTCCTGGATAACAGATTTATTTCTAGTTAACCCTTAAACTGTAGGTGTGGCTCTTTGGGACCAAGATTTGTAGAAGGATCTCCTGTTAGATTCTCCATCTTAGGTGGATTATGGGCTTTGTCTCCTATTCCCTGAACTCCACAGGACTGTGAAAAACAAAGTTTGTTAGGCTCAGCATATGCTCTTAAAGTAAAAGTTGGCTTTGGAGAGCTGCTTAGCCCCTTTGGATCTCTGCCTTCATTTGGTCACTGAATAATAATTTCTTTTCTTTTCAGCTTATAGATGTATTCAAGAAGATTTATAAAGTGTTTTTATTCATTTTGTTTTGTTTTTCATGGGAGAGTCAATATGGGCACCTGGTTTGCCAGTTTACTAGAACCACAAATGATTGCCATTTTTTTTTTCATGTGATACTGTTCAATTCTGGTGAGAATACAGTGGGAAAGATATTCTCATATATATACTGCTGGATGTGTAGATGGGTATAATCTTTCTGGATAATAAAATATATAAAGGGCTTTATAGATATTCATATATTGGGGCATAATAACTACAAATATAGGTTTTTATCCTAGGGATATGATCAGAAATGCAGAAAAGTGAGTTTTGTTTATGGGGTTAAAGCATGGTACACATCCATATGATATAACATCATATAGCAATTGTAACCGTGTTTTAGAAAAATATGTAGGGGCACATGGAAATGCTTACCCTATAATAGTATATAAATTATTAGGATACAAAATTATATACAAAGCATTGTACTATGCATAGAAAAAAGTGTTGAAATAATTACTAGACATTTTTGTGTCTTTGTTGTACAAATATGAGTGCTTCTAGTTAACATTAAATTTTTTTCTGTATCTTCAAAGTACTTTTTACGATAAACTATTATATTTATAAAAGAAAAATAAAGGTGTTCTTTTTCTTCGTTTTTAAACAGAAGTCTTAAGACAATAAAATGGTCTTAAATATTGGTACTCCCGGACTTCCCTGGTGGCGCAGTGGTTAAGAATCCGCCTGCCAATGCACGGGACATGGGTTCGAGCCCTGGTCCGGGAAGATTCCCACATGCCGTGGAGCAACTAAGCCCGTGTGCCACAACTACTGAGCCTGCGCTCTAGAGCCTGCGAGCCACAACTACTGAAGCCCGCGCGCCTAGAACCAGTGCTATGCAGCGAGAACCTACCGCAATGAGAGGCCTGTGTACCGCAGTGAAGATTAGCCCCCGCTTGCCGAAACTAGAAAAAGCCCGTGTGCAGCAACGAAGACCCAATGTAGGCGAATAAATAAATAAATACATTAAAAAAAAAGATTGATCCTTTAAAAAAATATATTGGTACTCTGAAAAATTGACCTCCCCTAGTGTTTCAATAACACACTTCATTTTGCCAGTGTTTAATGGTTGAGAATGTCCTTTGTGTAAAAGATAGCACTTTTAATAAATGATTTGAAAAATTATACCTGATTAAAGGTAATTAAGAAACAGCCTGAAAAATAGTCAGTCTGGTGTTTTCAGACATTTTAACAAGCAGAAGGGATTTACTGCAAAGGTGATCCCATTGATTATGCAAAAGTGCAATCATTAAGAGGTCTGGAAAAAACAACTTGACCTAAAAAAACTTCTCTAGCAACCAGTAAACTTGGACCAACTTTGCATGTTTTTAACCTTCTCTTTCTCTCTCTTTCCCTCCCTCCCTCTCTCTCCTTTTAACCAAGCTCAAAACCTTGATACAATGATTACCATGACATGGCCTCAAATATCACTAAATCTTGATGGATCTGTCACATGTGGCACAACTTAGATTTGGGAAGTGTTTAAAACTAGAGCATGCAAAGCTTGTAACTTAAAGTAACAAGAAGTAAATAGGTTCAATCTACAGAGAGAATAGGTTGTACAGTAGGCCACAAGAGCCATGGAGGACATGCAAAAGGGATAGTTTAATACAGAATGAAAGGAAAAAAGAAATTAGAAATTCAGAAAATAATCAAGGGGTGGCCCAATTAATTCCACATATTTATTGTCCAGGAGAACATTTTTAGTGTCACAACTTTATGCAGGCTGTCTTTTCCCTCATGACACCCTGGCACCAAACATATCCTTTACAAAAATTTAAGAGCTCCATGAAAGCACAGACTGTTTTGTTCACTGCTTTATCTGGGACTGATAGTCAGTCAGTAAATACTGGTAAAACCTAATGGACTTCATGAGTTCTGACTGGTGGAAGCCTAGGATGCCCATGTTGTACCAATTCTTAAATATCTTATATATCAGCCCTGGATGTACCTTCAATGCCTAGTACATTGCCTGGCACATATTTGGCATTTTATATATATATATATATATATATATATATAATATTAATACATACATAGTAATATATACATATATATACATAATTGGATGTTGTGGTTAACCATCTGTGGACTACAAGTTCACCATCTGTCCTTTCCTGTATGTTCCCACTGTCATGGTATAATTCCATGCATGACTTTCAGTGGCCTGTATTTTCAACACCTTCAATAATTTGCTCAGCCATCGTCAATGCCAATCTCCATCTGCCTGTTGATAGCTAGTCTATTACCAGAATAATATGTCTAAAATGTTATTTTTGTCATGTCTCTCCCCTGCTAAAACCCAACAAACCACAAAACACACAAATGCCTTTCTTTCATCCATAAGATAAAATTCAAAAGGTCAAACACTTTAATTTCAAACACTTTAATTTGCATCAAAAACTCTCCAAAATCTTGCCCAAACCTATTTTTTCAAGTTTAGCTCCCAAAATTCCTCTCTATCCATGCTCATAATGTTCTTCCTTATTGGATTATTCTCCCTATTTCTTCCACCTGCTCAAGTTCCACTTTCTCCATGAAATCTTTCCTGGTTACTCCAATCCATTGTAAGCTCTTCATCTTATGAAATGCAGCATCATTTAAGTTTTATATTTTTGATAAAAATTTTAACCTACCTTACATTTTTAAATATAAACATATCTATACATCTTGAAATTATAAACTCTCAGAGTATAAGAACCATACTTGTTATTTATTTGCTTCTTTGCCCACAATTCTAGAATAATATGTGAAAACAATAGATAAAAACACAATCCTAGAATAATATTTGAAAACAGTAGATGAGAAGACAGATAACAATTGCCGGTTAATTGGCTCGCTCACATTTTACTCCTTCCCTCCCTTTCATTTATTCAACAAATACTTCTTTTTATTGGAGTATAATTGCTTTACAGTGTTGTATTAGTTTCTGCTGTACAATGAAGTGAATCAGCTATATGTATACATATATCCCTTCCCTCTTGGGCCTCCCTCCCCACCCACATCCCACCCACCTAGGTCACCACAGAGCACCAAGCTGAGCTCCCTGAACTATATAGCAGGTTTCCACTAGCTATCTATTTTACAAATGGTAGTATATTTATGTCAAACCTAATCTCCCAATTCATCCCACCCTCCCCTTCCCTCCCCCATGTCCACACATCCTTTTGAGTGTCTATTCTCTATGCCTGACAGTAAGGATATAAAAATGACAAAATACATTCCCTAATTTCAAGGACGCTACAGTTCAGATTTCAATCACCAAAGAATATTAAATAATCCACTGATCATCCAGTGGAAGAGGTCTGAATTATAGTTTCTTGACCTGATAACCGTTATTGCTTTTTCAAAATTCTATTTTTATCTGAAATCTTTCATTGTTGCATTTTTTAAGGATACATTTGCTGTTAAACATAGAGCTTAAAGGCTAAAGCAAGATAAGAGCCACGTAGAAAAGTCTAGCCAGTGGTTCTCAAACCTGGCTTTGCATAACAATCCCCAGGAGAGTTCTTAAAAGATATCCAGTGCTGATGCACCAATATAGATCAATTCAATCAGAATGGAGGGAGGAGGCACATCTAGGCATCTACTTTTTAAGTTTCCCAGGTGGTTCTGATGTGCAACAAAAGGTGAAAAACCCTGCTCTAGGCTAGAATAAAATTGCATTTCTATATGTTAATTACAATTATGTTGAAAGAATAGTAACATGTATAATTTACATATTCATATGAAAATGAAATCATGCCATCATATCCATTGGTTTAAACAACTAAATTAGGTAATATCCTCTAAGAAAACCATTTCAAAATTCTTTACTATTTTTAACCAGTGTGGAAAAAGAAATCATCAGCTTTTTACACACATTGGCTATTTTTATTTTGCTAAATTAAATTATGAGGTAAGTTTCTCTCCACTCCTGTTTTTAAAATACTGATTTGGACTGAGAGGATCTAATAGCAAATGTGAAGGTCAACTATGTTACACAAAGCTCATACCAGTCTAGAGGACTGGTTCCCAAACTCCTCAGGCATCAAAATCATATAGAAGGCTTGCTTAAACCAGATCACTGAACCCCTACTTCAGAGTTTCTGACTCAGTAGGTCTGAGGTAGAGCCCCATAATTTGCATTTCTGACAGATTCTCAAGTGATGCTGATGGTGCTGGTCCAGAGATTACACTTTGAGAACCACTGTTTTAATATAGAGAAACAGCTCATAATAGAGGTTTGATAAATACTTGATCAACTTAATTGAGTCAAATGGTATTTTTTGGGTATAGAACCCACAGTAGGTTCCAATATGTATAAGGATAGACTATATATAATTTTTAATTTTTGGCCACACTGCGTGGCATGTGGGTCCCTGATCAGGAATTGAACCCACGCTCCCTGCAGTGGAAGCACAGAGTCTTGACCACTGGACTGCCAGGGAAGTCCCTGGATAGACTATATTTTTATCAGTTTACTATTTTTCAAGATCTTGCTCATGAATAGCTATGTAAAAATCACCTTAAGTAATTATTAAAAATACAGCTCCCTGGGTTCCATTCCAGACAAATCTAATCAGAATCTCTCGGTGTGGCCCAGAAATCTGCATTCTTAACAAAATCCCTAGGTATTTCTTGTGCACACGAAACTTTGAGAACTAATGCTTTATTCTCTTACGCTATTGTTTTTTTCTGGAATGCCCTTTCTCTCCATCTCTGCAGAAATCCTGTCCCTTTCTTCAAAGCCCAGCCCAAATACAGCTTCCTTTCAAGCAGTCTCCCCTTATTTCATAATTACCTCACACAACAGACAGAATACAGGGAAATGTTGAATGCTGTGGGATAGGTCAGTGGGACAGTAGTAACGCAGGTGTAGGATTGGCTCTGGGTTTTGTACACAGAGGTTATACACTTGAGTTTGTGCACATGAATGGGAAATTACAAGAGCTGTAAGGAGGGTAAATTTAAAACTTATTTAACACAGAATCTCTTGATATATAATAGCTATATTTGAGGCAGAGGTATGGTAGGCATGCCTGCACAGGAGAGGAAACATGGAGGAGAAAAGGAGACAAAATGGCCTCACATTGGATAACTTAAACTGTGTATTAAGGAAAATGGATAATAACATTCACTGAAGGGCCTTTCCTTACCCAAGAGGAGAACAAAATAGGTAACCAACTCAGTTGATCTTGAGCCTATGATGGGGGATGAACCACACAGAGGAGTTAGATCAGGTAGTCAGTAGTGGCATCCAAGAGGGTTGAGGTTAAATGTGGAGCTAATAAGTGACAGAGTTAGAAGTTAAACTCAAGAACTTCTTTAACATCTATGGTAGTTTTCTCTAAGTATGGTACCTGTCTTACTAATCAAAAGTTGCATTTCTTGCAAGCTCTCCAGATGATTTTGGTAAAGACTAAGAGAGGGGTGGGATAGGGAAGGTGGGAGGAAGATGCAAGTAGGAGGAGATAATGGGATATATGTATAGCTGATTCACTTTGTTATAAAGCAGAAACTAACACACAATTGTAAAGCAATTATTCTCCAATAAAGATGTTAAAAAATAAATAAATAAAAACTACTGATCCACTACTCTGGAAATATATATGTGGTGATTATCTAAACTTGGACAAATCCTTGTAGCCTCCTCCCATTCAGCAGCCAGTACAAAATATATAAAAACAGATGATACACATTTGGAAAAACAAAAAGGACCTGAAGACTGGTATTAGGCACTTTACTTTTCATCCTCAACAGTTTACATAAGATAATCAGCCAGCACATCAACAAATACTGAATACTTCTGATGTATTTGCCACCACAGGATAATGGTGTTTATAATTTGTTGTCTTAAATATCTCTTACAATTAAAGAAAAAATTGCTAAGACAAATTTTTTTCTGTAATGAGAGAACCACAGATGGAACTTAATGATGATTTAATCCAATCATCTAATTTTAGACACATCGAAATGAATGAAGCCCAGAGAGATCAACAATTAATTTGTTCCTAGTCCCTAAACTATTGAGTGACACAGCCAGTGACTATATTCCTGGTCTCCTGTCTGTCTTGTGCTCTTTCTTATACGTGTCAATATTTAGTGAATATTTCAGTTCAAGATGGCGGAGTAAAAGGACGTGTGCTCACTCCCTCTTGCAAGAGCACCGGAGTCACAACTAACAATCATCGACAGGAAGACACTGGAACTCACCAAAAATGATACTCCACATCCAAAAACAAAGGAGAAGCCACAATGAGAAGGTAGGAGGGGCGCAATCACAATAAAATCAAATCCCATAACTGCTGGGTGGTGACTCACAAACTGGAGAACACTTATACCACAGAAGTCCACCCACTGGAGTGAAGGTTCTGAGCCTCAAGTCAGGCTTCCCAACCTGGGGGTCTGGCAACGGGAGGAAGAATTTCTAGAGAATCAGACTTCGAAGGCTATTTGATTACAAGACTTCAACAGGACTGGGGGAAACAGATTCCACTCTTGGAGTGCACACACAAAGTAGTGTGCACATCAGGACCCATGGGAAGGAGCAGTGACCCCATAGGAGACTGAACCAGACCTACCTGCTAGCGTTGGAGGGTCTCCTGCAGAGGTGGCAGTGGCTGTGGCTCACCGTGAGGACAAGGACTCAGGCAGCAGAAGTTCTGGGAAGTACTCCTTGGCGTGAGCCCTCCCAGAGTCTGCCATTAGCCCCACCAAAGAGCCGAGTAGGCTCCAGTGTTGGGTTACCTCAGGCCAGACAACCAACAGAGAGGGAACCCAGCCACACCCGTTAGCAGACAGGTGGATTAAAGTTTTAATGAGCTCTGCCCACCAGAGCAACACCCAGCTGTACTCACCACCAGTCCTTCCCAACAGGAAACTTGCACAGTACTCTTAGATAGCCTCATCCACCAGAGGGCAGACAGCAGAAGCAGGAAGAACTACAATCCTGCAGCATATGGAACAAAAACCACATTCACAGAAAGATAGACAAGATGAAAAGGCAGAGAGCTATGTATCAGATGAAGGAAAAAGATAAAACCCCAGAAAACAAATAAATGCCATGGAGATAGGAAACCTTCCCAAAAAAGAATTCAAAATAATGATAGTGAACATGATCCAGGACATCATAAAAAGAATGGAGGCAAATATTGAGAAGATACAGGAAATGTTAAACAAAGACCTAGAAGAATTAAAGAATGCCTACAAGAAATAAAGAACAAACAAACAGGGCTTCCCTGGTGGTGCAGTGTTTGAGGGTCTGCCTGCCGATGCAGGGGACACGGGTTCATGCCCTGGTCCGGGAAGATCCCACATGCCATGGAGCGGCTGGGCCTGTGAGCCATGCCCGCTGGGCCAGCACATCCGGAGCCTGTGCTCCACAACGGGAGAGGCCACAACAGTGAGAGGCCTGCGTACCGCAAAAAAAAAAAAGAACAAACAAACAGAAATGAACAATACAATAACTGAAATGAAAAATACACTAGAAGGAATCAGTAGCAGAATAACTGAGGCAGAAGAACGGATAAATGACCTGGAAGACAGAATGCTGGAATTCACTGCCACAGAACACAATAAAGAAAAAGAATGAAAAGAAATGAAGACAGCCTAAGAGACCTCTGGGACAATATTAAACACAACAATATTCAAATTATAGGGGTCCCAGAAAGAGAAGAGAGAGAGAAAGGACCCGAGAAAATATTTGAAGATATATAGTCAAAAACTTCCCTAACAAGGGAAAGGAAATAGCCACCCAAGTCCAGGAAGTGCAGAGAGTCCCAGGCAGTATAAACCCAAGGAGAAATGCGCCGAGACACATAGTAATCAAATTGACAAAAATTAAAGACAAAGCAATTATTGAAAGCAACAGGAGAAAAACAACAAATAACATACAAGGGAACTCCCATAAGGTTAACAGCTGATTTCTCAGCAGAAACTCTACAAGTCAAAAGGGAGTGGCATGATATATTTAAAGTGATGAAAGGGAAAAACCTACAACCAAGAATACTCTACCCAGCAAGGATCTCATTCACATTCAACAGAGAAATTAAAACCTTTACAGACAAGCAAAAGCTAAGAGAATTCAGCACCACCAAACCAGCTTTACAACAAATACTAAAGGAACTTCTCCAGGCAGGAAACACAGGAGAAGGAAAACACCTATAAAAACAAACCCAAAACATTAAGAAAATGGTAATAGGAACATACTTATTGATAATTACCTTAAATGTAAATGGATTAAATGTTCCAGGCAAAAGACATAGACTGGCTGAATGGATACAAAAACAAGACCCATATGTATGCTGCCTACAAGAGACACATTTCAGACCTAGGCACACATATAGACTGAAAGTGAGGCGATGGAAAAAGATATTCCATGCAAATGGAAAGCAAAAGAAAGCTGGAGTAGCAATACTCATATCAGATAAAATAGACTTTAAAATAAAGAATGTTACAAGAGACAAGGAAGGAAACTACATAATGATCAAGCGATCAATCCAAGAAGAAGATATAACAATTATAAATACATATGCACCCAACATAGGAGAACCTCAATACATAAGGCAACTGCTAACAGCTATAAAATAGGAAATTGACAGTAACACAATAATAGTTGGGGACTTTAGCACCTCACTTACACCAATGGACAGATCATCCAAATGGAAAATTAATAAGGAAACACAAGGTTTAAATGACAAAACAGACCACATAGATTTAATTGATATTTGTAGGACATTCCGTCCAAAAACAGCAGATTACATTTTCTTTTCAAGTGCACACGGAAGATACTCCAGGATACATCACATCCTGGGTCACAAATCAAGCCTCAGTAAATTTAAGAAAACTGAAATCATATCAAGCACCTTTTCTGACCACAATGGTATGAGATTAGAAATCAATTACAGGGACAAAACCATAAAAAAACACAAACACATGGAGGCTAAGCAATATGTTACTAAATAACTAAGGGATCACTGAAGAAATCAAAGAGGAAATCAAAAAATACCTAGAGACAAATGACAATGAAAACATGATGATCCAAAACCTATGGGAGGCAGCAAAAGCAGTTCTAAGAGGGATGTTTAAAGCAATACAAGCCTACCTCAAGGAACAAGAAAAATGTCAAATAAACAATCTAACCTTACACCTAAAGGAAACAGAAAAAGAAGAACAAACAAAACCCAAAGCTAGTAGAAGGAAAGAAATCATAATTATCAGAGCAGAAATAAATGAAGTAGAAACAAAGAAAACAATAGCAAATAAAACAACAAGCTGGTTCTTTGAGAAGATAAACAAAATTGATAAACCATTAGCCAGACTCATCAAGAAAAAGAGGGCGAGGATTCAAATCAATAAAATTAGAAATGCAAAAGGAGAAGTTACAACAGACACCACAGAAACACAAAGCATCCTAAGAGACCACTACAAGCAACTCTGTGTCAATAAAATGGACAACCTGGAAGAAATGGACAAATTCTTAGAAAGGTATAACCTTCCAAGACGGAACCAGGAAGAAACAGAAAATATGAACAGACCAATCACAAGGAATGAAATTGAAACTGTGATTTTAAATCTTCCAACAAACAAAAGTCCAGGACCAGATGGCTTCACAGGTGAATTCTATCAAACATTTAGAGAAGAGCTAACACCCATTCTTCTCAAACTCTTCCAAAAAACTGCAGAGGAAGGAACACTCCCAAACTCATTCTAAGAGGCCACTATCACCCATATACCAAAGCCAAACAAAGATACTACAAAAAAAGAAAATTACAGAACAATATCACTGATGAACATAGATGCAAAAATCCTCAACAAAATACTAGCAAACAGAATCTGACAACACATTAAAAGGATCATACACCATGATCAAGTGGGATTTATCCCACGGATGCAAGGATTCTTAAATATACGCAGATCAACAATGTGATACACCATATTAACAAATTGAAGAAGAAAAACCGTATGATGATCTCAATAGATGCAGAAAAAGATTTTGACAAAATTCAATACCCATTTCTGATAAAAACTCTCCAGAAAGTGGGCATGGAGGGAACCTACTTCAACATAATAAAGGCCATATAAAACAAACCCACAGGAAACATCATTCTGAATGGTGAAAAATTGAAAGCATTCCCTCTAAGGTCAGGGACAAGACAAGGATGTCCGCACTCACCACCATTATTCAACATAGTTTTGGAATTCCTAGCCAAAGCAATCAGAGAAGAAAAAGAAATAAAAGGAATACAAATTGGAAAAGAAGAAGTAAAACTGTCACTGTGTGCAGATGACATGATACTATACATAGAGAATCCTAAAAATGCCAACAGAAAACTACTAGAGCTTATCAGTGAATTTGGTAAAGTTGCAGGATACAAAATTCATGCACAGAAATCTCTTGTATTCCTATATACTAATGATGAAACATCTGAAAGAGAAATTAAGGAAACACTCCCATTTACCATTGCAATGAAAAGAATAAAATACCTAGGAATAAACCTATCTAAGGAGACAAAAGACCTGTATGCAGAAAACTATAAGACACTGATGAAAGAAATTAAAGTTGATACAAACATATGGAGAGATATACCGTGTTCTTGGATTGGAAGAAGGAACATTGTGAAAATGACTCTACTATCCAAGGCAATCTACAGATTCAATGCAATCCCTATCAAATTACCAGTGGCATTTTTCACAGAACTAGAACAAAAAATTTCACAGTTTGTATGGAAATACAAAAGACTCCGAATAGCCAAAGCAATCTTGAGAAAGAAAAACAGCACTGGAGGAATCAGGCTCCCTGACTTCAGACTATACTACAAAGCTACAGTAATCAAGACAATATGGTACTGGCACAAAAACAGAAATATAGACCAATGGGACAAGAGAGAAAGCCCAGAGATAAACCCATGCACCTGTGGTCAACTAATCTATGACAAAGGAGGCAAGGATATACAATGGAGAAAAGACAATAAGTGGTGCTGGGGAAGCTGGACAGCTACATGTAAAAGAATGAAATTAGAACACTCTAACACCATACACAAAAATAAACTCAAAATGGATTAAAGACCTAAATGTGAGACCAGACACTATAAAACTCTCAGAGGAAAACATAGGAAGAACACTCTTTGACATCAATCACAGCAGGATCTTTTTTGATCCGTCTCCTAGAGAAATGGAGAGAAAAACAGAAATAAACAAATGGGACCTTATGAAACTTAAAAGCTTTGGCACAGCAAAGGAAAACATAAACAAGACAACCCTCAGAATGGGAGAAAATATTTGCAAATGAAGCAACTGACAGAGGATTAACCTCCAAAATACTCATGCAGCTCAATATCAAAAAAAACAAACACCCCAGTCCAAAAATGAGCAGAAGACCTAAACAGACATTTCTCCAAAGAAGATCAACAGATTGCCAAAAAACACATGAGAGGATGCTCAACATCACTAATCATTAGAGAAATGCAAATCAAAACTTCAATGAGTTATCTCCTAACACTGGTCAGAATGGCCATCATCAAAAAATCTACAAACATTAAATGTTGGAGAGGGTGTGGAGAAAAGGGAACCCTCTTGCACTGTTGCTGGGAATGTGAATTGATACAGCCACTATGTGGAACAGTATGGAGCTTCCTTAAAAAACTCAAAATAGAACTACAATAGGACCCAGCAATCCCACTACTGGGCATATACGCTGAGAAAACCATAATTCAGAAAGAGTCATGTACCACGATGTTCATTGCAGCTCTGTTTACAATAGCCAGGACATGGAATCAACCTAAGTGTCCTTCGACAGATGAATGGATAAAGAAGATGTGGCACATATATACAATGGAATATTATTCAGCCATATAAAGAAATGAAACTGAGTTATTTGTAGTGATGTGGAATGACCTAGAGACTGTCATACAGAGTGAAGTAAGTTAGGAAAAACAAATACTGTATATTAACGCATATATGTACAACCTAGAAAAATGGTACAGATGAACCGGTTTGCAGGGCAGAAATAGAGACACAGATGTAGAGAACAAACGTATGGACACCAAGTGGGGAAAGTGGCGGGGGTGGTGGTGGTGATGTGATGAACTGGGAGATTGGGATTGACATGTATACACTAATATGTATTAAATGGATAACTAATAAGAACCTGTATAAAAAATAGATAAAATAAAATTCAAAAATTCAAAAAAAAGAAGATTTAGTGAATATTCTAGCAGCCCAAGTCAGCGGTTGACTTCAGTTCCATTTACTTTTATACACAGTAGTGCTGGGATGGGGTGTGGCTTCAGAAATTGATATCAATGTTTATTTTGCAAAGACTTCACATAAAAGCTAAAAATAGGAAATACTATAGCAAATTTTGCCACATACTTTTATAATAGCATGTGCTCTCTAGGTATAAAATTTACTACCACACCGTCAAAAATTGATTGCTAGATTATCTTGCAGGCTAAGAAAAATAAACCATTAAGTTTAGATTAGTACACTCTCCAGGTGCTATTTATTCTTTTCATTTGACAATTGGCTGGTCACACCTGCTGTCTTTTCCATACTATGCACATGGAATTATAAAGAAAAAGGCCTACCAGACGTTCCATTAACCCAGCTGTCACACAACTGTTGCTGTCTCTATAAATGTAGCAACTTGCTGGTAATTACTCTCCTGATAACAATTGAAAACTTCACACCTCTCTTTAACTGTGATAATCTCTTTTCCATCGAAACTGTTTCAACGACTTTGTGATCCAAAGATTCCAGAACGTATCCAACTATTTCTGATCCTCCAAATGGACTTGTAAATAAGTCTGGTGACCACATAGTGATTTGAAAGCTTACAGATGTGGTCTCAGTATATTCCACTGAGTTTCAAAATAAGAACCCAGAGTAGCTAATAAAAGTCTACTCCAAACTATGGCTATAAGCTTGCTGCGAGAGTGAAAGCAAATTGTATAACTGCTTAGTACCTAAATTTTCCAATCTGTAATATGTGCAGGAAGACTGGGCTCTCCATTCTACCTAAAACATCTTTTGGAGCATAGTTCATGGTTGTTGTCTGAATGTTTGTGTCCCCCCCCCCCGCCCAGAATTCATATGTTGAAAACCTAATGCCCAAGGTGATGGTACTAAGAGGAGGGACTTGGGGGAGGTGATTAAGTCATGCAAGCGAAGTCTTCATGAATGGGATTAGTTCCCTTATAAAAGGGGCCCCAGAAAGCTAGCTCGCCCCTTCCACCATGTGAGAATACAACAACAAGTTTGCAGCCCAGAAGAGGGCCTCCACCCAACCATGCTGGCACTCTGATCTGGGTCTTCCAGTCTTGAGAACCATGGGAAATGTTTGCTGTTTAAAAGTCACCCAGTCTCTGATATTTTGTTATAACAGCTGGAACTAACTAAGACAATGGTATATAAATTTCCTGGGGCATCAACTATGTTGTGGTAATAGCTTCTCTTGGAAATTTGAAATTTACAAATCTACTAGCACAGCTCTGTTTTTCTTAATAAATTAAATAATAAATATTACCATTTATTTATGGAGCACTTTATATTATTCAAAAGAGTTTCAACCATAAGGCATTACTTTAAGTACCTGCTATGTGCCAGACACCGTACTAAGTGCTAGAACTAGAAAAATGATGAAAACCTAGTCCCTTGCTTTTAGAGTCTTTGAGGCAGACCCATAAATAAAATAATCTCTTTTCAAGTTCTGAGCCAGTTGAGATGTATCACATAGTAGCAAGTTAGATAACAAAATATTAGCTTCATATCTCATAAAACTGATATTCAAGAATATGATACTTCTAAGGCCAAGTGAATTTCATAATCTGAATCCCAGAATTAATTATAGACTTAACCATTTAGCAGGATTAGATCTGAAAAAAATAGAGCCAGTCCCTGGAGAACAGAACAGGCTACATGCTCCCTGCAGGCAGCTGCTCCCAAGAAGCAGGGAACAGGAAAGTGCTACACTATGCGTGCATAATTTCTGCATCCAAAGTCACCAATCAAGTAATTCATTCCTCTTCCATCCCCAGTTAAGGATGAGTAAGGAATAGTGGCCAGGTATGTTATACTGATTGATGTCTTCCCACCTGGAAGGAAACATCTGCCCTCTAGGTAAATAAGAAAGGATTATTTTACATGTTTTACGTAACAGGAATCTGAGATCTAGAGGAGTCAAATAACTAGGCTGAAATCAAGAGAATAATATCTCAATTCTTTATGGTATGAGTTTGGATGTTGTTACCAATGAAATTAGATCATGGACTTGTCTATACAATGCTACATTTTTTCTTTTGCAAGTGAAACATAGTCATAAAACCACTTGCAATAAAAGCTCAGCTCAGGTTTTGTGGGGTTTTTTGTTTTCTTTGCCGTACGCGGGCCTCTCACTGTTGCGGCCTCTCCTGTTGCGGACCACAGGCTCCAGACGCGCAGGCTCAGCAGCCACGGCTCACGCACCCAGCCGCTCCGTGGCATGTGGGATCCTCCCGGACCGGGGCACGAACCCGTATCCCCTGCTTTGGCAGGCAGACTCAACCACTGCACCACCAGAGAAGCCCTCACCTAAAGTTTTGACAAAAGCACCTATCATCTTGTGCATAGATGGGCTTATTTGCAAATTTGAATCTTCTGCCATATGAGTAGATAAGCTTTAAAAATGGAATGCCGTGGGCTTCCCTGGTGGCACAGTGGTTGAGAGTCCGCCTGCCAATGCAGGGGACACGGGTTCGTGCCCTGGTCCGGGAAGATCTCACATGCCGCGGAGCGGCTGGGTGCGTGAGCCGTGGCCGCTGAGCCTGCGCGTCTGGAGCCTGTGGTCCGCAACGGGAGAGGCCGCAACAGTGAGAGGCCCGCGTACGGCAAAGGAAAAAAAAAAAATTGAACGCCACTGAAGTGAAGTTTTTATAGGTAAAGCAGCCAGGCAAAGGTGAGATAAACATGTAAGACAAATGAAAACCAGGAAGTTATCCAATGCTCAATATAAGAAAGAATGCTTAATTTGGTCAACTGGCACTGTGTTTCTATAATAGTTATGAGTCATAAATACTTATTGAGCTTCTGATAGTTTTAGGTTCTAGCTAAGCACCATTTATGTGCACCAATTTTCACAACAAATATACAAGGAAGTTAATTTTTTTTTAGATGGAAAAACAGACTTATTTAGATCAAGTGACTTATCTATTTTCACATAATCACTAATATGTGGTAGTGTCAGTATTTGAACCCAACTTCTGACTCCAGAGCCCATACCCTTAACTAGGACATTAAGAACATAAACTGAGTTACTTCTGAATGCAGCACATTCCAGCAGGGGACAATTAAATACATTTAAGACAACCCCTTTTTTTTCAAGCTTGTAATACAATTAGATACACATGACACAAACATTTAAAAGGCTGAAAAAATGTCGACAGTGCACAAGTGAGCACAAATAAACATTAACAAGTTCATGAGCCCTGAGAAGAGCTGGGATGAAAAAGTGATTAGAGCAAGAGTTAAGCTGACAAGCAAGTGCTCCCAGTCTGAGCTATTTAAAGATGTGATAACCTGCTTCAGGAAGTAGTAAATTCTCGTCATGGGAGAGGCTTCCAGCACAGGCTGGATGGACAAACACTTGGCAGATCAATTTGGGTTGTTGTATACAGCTTCTAAAGTCCCACCAACCCTGAAAAGCCACTATGTACCTAGTACTAGGACAAGCTCCTTTCACAAAGAGAATTAAGATACACCATCAAGGAGGACACAGTCTAGTGGGGCAGTTAGCACAAACCCAGAAATGTAGAATGAAGTGTAATCAGTGCTCATATGGCATGGGAGCAAAGACCTACACCTAACTCAAACTGGGAAGGGGAATTAAAAAGGTAAATCAGGCGTTTCTTAGAGGTAATACCTAAACGAACCCTTGAAGGAAGAGCAAAAATTAGCCAGATGTTCCAGTTATCTATTGCAATGTAACAAACTATCTCTAAAACTTAAAACAAGTATTTTATTATTTCATAATTTAGGTACCTACTTAGTAGCTGGGCTGGTTGGTAGGCTGCAAGACAGTTTCACTCACATGCCTGGTACCTTGGAGGAGATGGTTTTAAAGACAGGTCTCAGCTAGAACCCTCCCTCTCTCTGGGAAGTTTCAGAGCTTCTCCATAAGATCTATCCAGCAGGGTAGGTGGATCCTTACAAGGTGACTCTGCACTCCAGGAACGAGTGCTCTAAGAGATCAAGGTGGAGGCTGCAAGGGTTTTTATAGCTTAGCCTTGGCAGTCAGGCAGAATCACGTCCAACACAATTTATTGGTTACACATGGGTCACTGTGGGTGGAAACACACAAGTATGTATCAATAAATACTCGGGAGGCATGATTTATTGGAGACCAGCACAGAGTCTGGTTACCACACCAGGCTAAGAGGTTTGGGAAATTAAGAGGATGCAATTTTCAGCTAGAATGGATATCATGCACAAAGACAAAGAGGCATATAAGACTAAATCCTGAGAAACAGCAGGCTGCCACCATTACCAGCTCAGCAGTGCATGAGCAGAGGGGACACCCAGGCCACACCCCATTGCTTTGTCTTCCTGCCACCGGCTCCCACATCCTAGGTCCCACGTAGATGACCTTAAAGGCAGAAACGCATGCTCCTTTCAACAGCCTGTCAAAACGTGGTGGACTCCTATGAAGTTCTAGGCGTGCAGAGACATCACTCAGCCTTTTAAGGATATAAAAAAGGCATATCGGAAACTAGCACTAAAGTGGCATCCAGATAAAAATCCTGAGAATAAAGAATAAGCAGAGAGAAAATTCAAACAAGTAGCTGAGGCTTATGAGGTGTTATCAGATGCTTAAAAACGGGATATCTATGACAAATATGGCAAGGAAGGGTTAAATGGTGAAGGTGCAGGTGGAAGTCATTTTAACAGTCCCTTTCAGTTTGGCTCCACATTCCATAACCCAGATGACGTCTTCAGGGAATTTTTTGGTGGAAGGGGTCCGTTTTCATTGGACTTCTTCAAAGACCCATTTGAGGCCTTTTTTGCGGATCTAGGAAGCAGAAGTTGAGGCACAGAGTCTTTTCTCTGCCTTCAGTGGCTTTCCATATTTTGGAGGGGTGGGTGTTCTTTTGATACCGGATTTACTTCTTTTGCCTCCCTAAATCACGAGGGCCTCACTTCATTCTCTTCCACATCACTTGGAGGTAGTGGAATGGGCAACTTCAAATCTATATCAACTTCTAAAATTGTTAATGGCAGAAAAATCACTACAAAGAGAATTGTCGAGAACGGTCAAGAAAGAGTAGACATTGAAGATGACCAATTAAAGTCCTTAAGGCTAAATGGTAAGGAACAGCTGCTATGCTTGGATAACAAGTAATTCAATGCATGCACTTAACAGAAATGTTAACTATAACAAGCTCCATCTGAAGAGTGATAGGAACTTTTTTTTAAGATGCCAAATGAACTATCTTTCAGTATAACTGTACCTAAAGTATTTGTAAACGGCTCATCCAAACCACTATTGGTCATAAACTTTGAGTTTATTGTTCGGACCACATAATAGGACCATTTTTTGGTCTTTAAAATTGTTGTAAAACTCTGCATCCACTTTGTTTTCTATTAAATGTAACCCAGGGTGCCTGTAGCTCTTTCCTACACTAACACTAGCATAGACCTGCCTTTCTATTGTGTTTGAAATGTGAGCTAAGTAGTGTCAGCCTGCTGTGAAGTTAACATTGCCAGGATGAATCTTCCACAAAAATAATCTCAATTTTTCAGTATTTAGTAGTGGAAGATATTAATGCATTAACAGTAATGCATTTCTGGTTTAATTGATATAAATTGAGGATATTTTCTAGTATGCATGAATGCTGGCAGCTTAGTAAGTTTTGACAATTGTTTATTTTATTGAAGTATAATTGACTTACAATATTATATGTTTCATACGTAAAATATAGTGATTTGATATTTTATAAATTATATTCCATATAAATTTATTATAAAATATTGCCTATATACCTTGTACTATACATTACATCCTTGTATCTTGTGTATTTTATACCTACTAGTTTGTACCTCTTAATCCCCTTCAACTTTTTTGCCCCTCCCCCTACCCTTTGCCCCACTGATAGCCACTAATTTGTTCTCTGTATCTGTAAGACTGCTTCTGTCTTATATTCATTTGTTTTGTTTTATTTTTTAAAGTCCACATATAAGTGAAAACATACAGTATTTGTCTTCCTCTGACTTACTTCACTAAGCATAATACACTCCAGGTCCATGCAT
Organism: Orcinus orca; assembly: GCF_937001465.1. NCBI lineage: Eukaryota > Metazoa > Chordata > Mammalia > Artiodactyla > Delphinidae > Orcinus > Orcinus orca. The sequence goes on along the minus strand of NC_064580.1, from coordinate 98,763,152 downwards.
GTTGCAAAGGGCAAATTTTCATTTTTAATGGGTGAGTAATATTCCATTGTGTATATACATCATCTATATATAGATATAGATGATATATACACATATCACATCTTTTTTATCCATTCATCTGTTGATGCACATTTAGGTTGCTTCCACATCTTGGCTATTATAAATAACTCAGCTATGAATATTAGGGTGCATATATCTTTTCAAATGAGGGTTTTCATTTTCTTTGGCTATATACCCAGGAGTGTAATTGCTGGGTCATATGGTAGTTATATTTTTAGTTTTATGAGGAACCTCTATACTGTTTTCCATAGTGGCTATAGCAATTTACATTCCCACCAACGGTGTCCTAGGGTTTTCTTTTCCCCACATACTCACCACCACTTGTTATTTCTCATCTTTTTGATGATGGCCCTTCTCACAGGTATGAGGTGATAGCTCATTGTGGTTTTTATTTGCATTTCCCTAATGATTAGTGATGCTGAGCATTTTTTCTCATGCCTATTGGCCATCAGTATGTCTTCTTTGGAAAAATGGCTATACAGGTCCTCTGCCCATTTTTTAAATAGCTTTTTTTTATTAAATATTGAACTGTGGGGCTTCCCTGGTGGCGCAGTGGTTGAGAGTCCACCTGCCGATGCAGGGGACACGGGTTCGTGCCCCGGTCTGGGAAGATCCCACATGCTGCAGAGCGGCTGGGCCCGTGAGCCATGGCCGCTGAGCCTGCACGTCTGGAGACTGTGCTCCACAACGGGAGAGGCCACAACAGTGAGAGGCCCGCGTACCGCAAAAAAAAAATAATAATAATAATAAATAAATAAATAAATATTGAACTGTGTGAGTTATTTATGTATTTTGGATGTTAACCCCTTATCAGACATATCATTTGCAAATATCTTCTCCCATTAGGTGGGTTGCCCTTTTGTTTTGTTGATGGTTTCCTTCAATGTGCAAAAGCTTTTAACTTTGATTAGGTTCCACTTGTTTATTTTTGCTCTTGCTTCCCTTGCCTAAGGAGACAGATCCAAAAGATACTGCTGAGACCTATGTAAAAGATTTTACTACCTATGTTTTCTTTTAGGAGTTTTATGGTTTCTAATCCATTTAGGTCTTTAATCCATTTTTAGTTTATTTTTGTATATGGTGTGATAAAAATGTTTTAATTTCATTCTTTTACATGTAGCTGTCCAGTTTTCCCAACACCATTTATTAAAGAGACTGTATTTTCCCATTGTATTTTGGTGCCTCCTCTGTTGTAGAGTAGTTGGCCATAGGTACATGGGTTTATTTCTGTGATCTCTATTTTGTTTCATTGATTTATGTATTTATTTTTGAGTCAGTACCATACTGTTTTGATTACTGTAGCTTTGTAGTATAGTCTGAAGTCAGGGAGTGTGGTGCCTCTAACTTTATTCTTGGTTATCAAGAGTGCTTTGGCTATTTGGGGTCTTGTGGTTTTATGCAGACAATTGTTTAAATATGTAATGTTAATCTTAGGTTTTAAAAAGTTAAGTTGGTAAACTGGGTCTTTGTCATTTGCTTAAAAAAATAAAATAAATGTGAATGTGTTTGATGCATTAAAAAAAATCCTGAGAAACACCAGTTCAGGAAGCAGCATAGTGTTGTGGTTAAAGGTGCAGACTCTGGAGTCAGACTCTGGAACCAGTTATTCCCCAGAGTAGATTTTGTATCGTAGAACTGAGCTGTCCTAGAAGGTTATGAATTAAATTAAATTTATTAGTTAAATTAAGAGTTCAGTTCTTCAGTCTCATGGAAGTCACATTTCAAGTGCTCAATAGTCACATGTGGTTAATGGCTACTGTATTGCACAATGTATATATAGAACATGTCCATCATCACAGAAAGTTCTATTGGACAGCAATGTGCTAGAAGCTCTTTTAGTTGAACATTATTTAACTAATTTGCCATGTTAACTCTGTAAAACATATCAACTGATGCCCAAGATATATTGAAACTTACGGGTAACCACATATTTCTTCACTCTCCAGTTTAACTGTTTGCTTATAAAAAGTCAGTTGTGTTTGTTCCCAGAATTGTGTATTCCAGTCTACTTATATTGTAATTATATAACTTAGTTATATTTGTCAATAGATAAAATGTGGATGGGAAAACTCTTACTTCTATGTAAATTGAATTGAATGCCTTATTAAGAAATTATAAGATATTAGAAGTAGAAACATTCAGAATTCTACTTCAAGATTTTCACTTCAAGATCTCCACTTTAAAGAACATGAAACTGAAATGTCTTAGACAATACAATTATGGATGTGATTTATTAAAGAAAGATGAAGCTGAACTCCAATAAATAGAACCATTTATCAAATAATAAGCACACAAGATATCCTAAGTTAACATAAATATATTTAGAGAGACAGTCAGACATCGTATGCTTCCTAATGGAAGAAGACAACACCACATATAAAGTAAGTCTGGAAAAAATAAAAATCAAACCTGTAGGTCCAATCAAGTCTCTAGATCCAATTGACAATTTATAGGAAACACAGAGGACAAAGGAACTTGTTAATCTACACATGAGAATGCAATCCTCAAAGTCCATACTCTAGGAAACTGTACAAGACAAACAACCTGGTTTCTTCAACATATTGCCAAGAAAAAGAAGAGAGATAGTGGGGTATGTGGTAGATTAAAAGAGACTTAAAAGATCAACCAATCACAAGATGCAGACCTTATTTGGATCCTAATTCATATATAGTATATAAAATAAATACTATTTATGAGACAACTGGAAATGTGTACACTGACAGGATATTTGACATTATTAAAGGAATTATTGTTAATATTATAGGTGAAATAATTGTATTGTCATTATGTTAAAAATGGTCCTGTTCTTTTAGAGATACATACCAAAATATTTACACATGATATATAACATGATGAATGGGACTTGCTTAAATATGGGAGGGGGTAGTGGATGGAGGTATGGATAACACAGGATGAATTGATTATTATTGAGGCTGGGTATACTGAGTACATAGGTATTCATTATACTATTCTATCTACTTTGTATACATTCTAAATTCTTCATAACACAAAGTTTAAAAAAGATAAAATAACGTTATCTAACATTTTTCTCACCAAATATTTCTTTTGAGACCAAGTTCAATAGCATAAAATGAGGAAAATAAAAACAAAGCAAAATAATAAAGATTAAGAAAGTGCTAATTATTTTCCATAATGTCCTCCCTTAGTATCAAACTAAATTTTTTTAAAACGTATTTTTTGTGTCCCTGCTTTAAACACAGGCTGATGGCACTACAGTCTGCCTACTGAATATTCAGCACTAATTCTGGAATCAACACTGATTCTAATCCCATGTTTGCCACTAACCAACTGCATTACCCTTAGACAAAGTTCTTATTGTCAATAAACCTCAGTATCTTCATCTATGAAGTGGGATTAATAATAAAAGTACATATACATCATAAGATCATTGTGAAGATTCAAGAATATAATCCAATGTAACATGTTTAGCTTGTTTGCAGCAGAGCCCATATTGGGAGCTAATAGGAGAATATAGCATGGAAATTGCAAATGAGAACAATATGGAGAGTAGTTTTGAAGGTCATACCAATGAATTTGGATTTGCTGTATTATGTGAATTGTAAACGTTCTAAGAACTTGAGCAAGAAAAAATGTTTGAGAAAATTGACTTAACTACTCTCTATAGGATGGGTCTGGTGGGACAAAAATAGAAGATAGAGAAATCGCTTAGTTGTTGCAATTTTTGTACAAAGTCCTAGACTTATCTGGTGGTTATAGAAACAGAAAATAGTGGACGTCCAGATATTATTGTGAATAGGTACTAAAGTTACAGATTGCAAGGTGTCCATTTGAGTCCTGAATAGACTACTGATTATTGGGGAGCACCATCTTCAAACTATTCACCTCAAATGGCTAGAGACACAGAGGAAAAAAGATGGAAAGAAAGGTGGAAGAAATAAAGCAGACATCAGTCTCAGGTTTTTCATTCTGTTTCCTATTTACTCACTTTATTCAATGGTAATGCTAAAGATGTCAGAGGCTTAATGTAGAACTGGATAAATGTGTAAAGTATCATTGAGATTTAATATGACCTGATTGCTTGAGACAGAGGTAAGTTTCAGGAAAATGTCCAATACAGTTTCCTGTTGATGCCTGAACAAATTTTTCTCTTGCCACTCTCAGCTTGCTTATAACTCCAAGCTGTGAACCAAAAAAGTAAGATAGCAAATTGCTCGCAAAGGGAACTACAAGAAAGTCTAAAAGTCACAGCTTTCACTGTTACTCAAAAAACTAGACTTTGTTTTTCAGAGAAGTAGCATTCTTTACAAATTCATAATTTCTTAAGCAAACTTTCTCGGACCAGAGCAGTAAGAAATGTAGTTAAGGCTCTCATTCCTTCCTAACTGCAATCATCCCCAATGTTATTTTTCACTGTAAAACTAAGCAACTTTAGCTTTTCTTAGTCCATAGAGCCAGTCTTGTAATGTTCAATTGGGTAGCTTGGAGGTTTCCCTCGGGCTACTTCATCACTGCTTCCCCCCACCAGCTAATTAAAATGAAGCTCAAAAATAAATAAATAAATAAATAAATGAAGCTCAAAAAAGACAAGCTTTCCGCATCTGACTCCCAAGAGAAGTGAGCCAGAGATTGGGTGTTCAGTCTCTGCCAACCTTCCTGACTTTAGGTGATTGGAACAGATCACTTATGTTCGTACCACCAGTATACTTATTTTCAATGGAATGTGTATTAATCTTGAAAGCATCATGGGGCTTGATTTTTCAAACTGATTTCTTCGAGTAAAATGAATTCTGGAAGCATTAAGCACTCTTACATGACACAGAAAAATGTTGAGCTACACAACAAAAGAAAAAGAACGTTTGATTTTGCTGAAAGGACTATAACCTTTAAAATGAGGAATTTAGAGCTTACAAAACGTCTCCTCTCAAATGCACTTCTTTTTGTATTTCATCACTTTCTCAGCTGTGTAAATTTACAGCATATTGAAGGGTAAACCAGACCACCAAGACAATGAATCCATTCACAATTCACGGGCTGTCCACATCCATGAAAAAAAAACCCCTTTTGCCAATAGTAAATAGAAACAGTCTCTGCATCACTCTGAATTCCATAAGGAAGTATTTTCAGAGGTTGCTTTCTGTCCTCTTTTTTAAAACAATAACACCTTATTAATTTATTAATTTAGACCTCTAACACTTCATCACTTTAGTTTTGCAAATTCTGCCCCCAAGTAGTTTTTTTGTTTTGTTTTGTTTTGTTTTGAATGTATTAAATGCATAAGCCTGCTATGCAAACATACCAACACCAGATGGCAGTTGTATGCCACAGCCTCCAAGGTTTGAGCTATAAGGTGTAAACCGACTTCTTTGATTACGATAAAGAGACATTCTTTTGAACGTTGTTCGTATCTAAAGCATATTATAAACTTAAATTATAACTAAATCTTAAAATAACATTTTAGAGCAAATGTCAAACAACTGAAGTCCAGGATGCAATTTTATTCATCTCCCAACATATTTTACTCCAACAGCCAACCATATAGTAGTGTTTGATTAGAATGCTAATCCTCATATCTAGTATCACCTGCACCTTCCTGACTTTTTCACCTTCAATTCAGTCTTGTTTTGCACCTTCCCATTGACTTAGTCAGGCAAGACATAGCTACCCTGCCTGGCTATCCCGACTAATTAAAGAAACAGCAATTCCTGTGGTGTCTTCATCTCCCTGTAGCTTTCTGGATTTCCCATTTGTTCTCCCTTTCTTCCTCTTTACTTAAGAAACATAATTTACTCTCTACAATTCTTAGATGGTTTCTCTTCACGTTTTGTCCCTGATTTTTACAATTAGTTTTATTTTTCTTGTTGAGAAGAATTAGCTCGGCTTCATTGCTGGAGCTGACTGAAGCTTAGCAAAAATAGCAATTAAAAATAGGCAAACAACCCAATTCCAAAATAGGCAAAGGATTTGAACAGATATTTCTCTAAAGAAAATATAAAATGGCCAATAAGCACATGCAAAGATACTCAACATTGTTAGTCATTAGAGAAATACAAATTAAAACCACAATGGAAAAAAAACCCACAATGAGGTACCACTTCACATTCATTAGGATGGCTATAACTTTTTAAAAATGGAAAGTAAGCCTTGTCAAGGGTATTGAGAAATTGGAACTCTCATGCACTGCTGCTGGGAATGTAAAATAGTGTAACCACTGTAGAAGATAGTTCGGTGGTTTCTCAAAAAGTTAAACACAGTACCTATGATCCAGAAATTCTACACCTAGGTTTATACCCCCAAAACACTGAAAGCAGGGACTCAAACAGATACTTATACACACATTTTTATAGCAGCATTATTTACAATAGCCAAAAGGTGAATCTAACAAAGTTTCCATCAACAGATGAATGAATAAACAAAATAAAGTCTGTAGGAATATTACTGAGCCATAAAACATAATGAAATTCTGATACATGCTACAACATGGATGAATCTTGAAGACATTATGCTAAGTGAAATAAGCCAGACACAAAAGGACAAATACTGTACGATTCCATCTATATCAGGTACCTAGACTAGTCAAATTCATAGAGACAGAGAGTAGAATGATGGTTGTCAGGGGCTGGGGAGAGGGAGAATAAGGAGTTAGTGTTTAATAAAGTTTTAGATTGGGAAGATGAACAAGTCTAGAAATGAATGGTGGTGGTGGTAGCAATGTGAATGTACACTGGTTACAATGGTAAGTTTTAATGGTAATGTTGTATAGATTTTACGACAGTAAAAATCATTCTGTCTAGCCCTAAACCCCAACATAAAAGAAACATAAAACCTTTCTTGTTAGTTACTGACTCCCCAGTAATTTTGCAAGACTGATATCTGCATATATGTGAAAAACATTTCAGATACGATAACAATGTGAGAAATTGCTGTTTTTCCACCATGAACGAAACATCTGTAAACTCAGGAAATTTGGCATAATGTATATTTTCTATAAATAAAAACCAAAAAAAAACTTTTTAAAAAAATTGCCTATTGGCCACCTGCTGATAATGAACGCCTAAATAAAAACTGCCTCAATTTAAAGGACAGTATGCCATCAAATGGGAAATTTGGAATAAAGGAAAAACAAGCAGAACTTTACCTGGCTGTATCACAAATCCGTTAATTCAGAGCTTGAGATTATCCAACCCAGGTTAGGCCAGTGTTGACATTTAAGTGTCTAGTAAACCATTTCTTCTTATCAATGTAAATAAGAGAGAGAATTAATCAATGTAAGAGAACAACCAATTTATAAGGGTTTTTTTAGCACATTTATGGTCTACATGGAAAAGAGTGTTACTAATCATAAGTGATTGTCCCAAGTTGAATTTTCCATAAATGCCAGTATTTAGGGTTGCTCATTTTGTAATGTAACTGTTTATCCTGTGTTTTCTTCTCATTTATCTGAAACTTTTGCTGTTTCTCTAGCACAATGAAATATCTCTTACTTCTCTGATAATTATCTAACCATTGCAGAGGAACCGGTGTACCCTCTTCCTCAGTTGCAACTTCTCTAGCCCATCTCCCAGACAGAGGAAGGAATCTGAATTATCTCCACATCATGAATATTGTATTAATATTGCCTGCTACTTTTTGGGCACTTAGTTTATGAGAGCACTGTGCTAGTGCTTTTTCTGTGTTATTTCTAATTCTAAAAACCCTGGGAGATAGACACTGGATCTCAATTTTAGAGTTTGGCAAACTGAGGCAATAACATTGATGTATCTTTGATCAAGGCCACACAGCTATTAAGTGGTACAGCCAGGTTTCTAACACAAGTCTTTTAGCACCAAAGCCTGTGTGTGACCTTTCTGATACTGTGCTACCTTCAAAACACTGATTTGTTACCATCAGACAAGGCATATGAGGGTTTGTACCAGTCCTGAGGGAACAAAGACGCATTCTTCAGAAAGAATATATAATTTGAGCTTTTCCCTTCAAGCGGCCTTGTGTTTTTCTTTCTTTTTTTTTTCTCCCTGATTTAGTGCAGTGTGACTGTGAAAGCCTTATAGCTCAAAGGTCCCTCTGCATCCGCAATCTTTAGTTCCCAGGTTAATGTTAGCATCTCTCAGGGGACAGTTTTCTTCCTGAAAAATTAACCCCCTCATCAACCCAGTCTTCACACAACACCAAAACACGAGAGGGCCTCCATTTTCGCTCCAAAATATCTCTTTATATAAATCCCCAGAGCCCAGCCAAGGCAGCTTAGAGGGTAAAGCAAATAACTTCTGGGACTGCAGAGAAGAGAAATTTTTCCAGGAAGCCAGGGTGGCCCTACTGTCAATGAACAAGCAAAGGAATCAAGAACAGATAAGGAACTAGCAGATAAGGGAATTTCCAGCGTGCTCTAAAACAAAGTAACAAAGAAGAGATAAGATGTTTGCAGGAAAAATAACCTTTGGATGTCCAAAAGGCTAGACTTTGACAAAATTGTGGAGTTTATTTTCTCTTTCACTCCCTCTGCACTCACTTCTCTTCCTATCATTCTACTTCTCCACCCCATGTAGTCCCACAGCTCACAAATACTTGTTGAATAAATGCATGTCTAAGCCTCCTACCATGGGGCTGCTTCCTCTCTGCCACCTGCTTAACATATTTCATGTTCCATAGCGTCCTCCCTACCCAAGTTAAAACTTGCTCTGTCTTTTAACTTATTCTCATTTAGGAGCTCTAATTAAACTCACGTGGTCAATTTATCTAGCAAAGATGTTGATGGCTAGTTGTAATTTAATGCATTACCCCTACCAGATTACACACTTGCATTTTGATAGGACTTTCAAAACCTTAGGGCTGTCTAACCCTAAGCTATCTCTCCTGCTTCTTCCACTTGTGAACCTATAAATTCTATCATGGTGGTTTTATAACCTCTCCAACAGTAGCAATGAGAAAGTTTTGACTGTACAAGTTAAAGGACTAATGTGCATAAGAGATATAGCATTTGTTTGTAAATATTAATGGAACATTGCTTATAAACCTAGTACTCCCTAACTTAAAGGAGCTTACAATTTAGCTGGGGAGACAAAATTAACACATATGAAAAGGCAAACAACATAACCAAAATATGATGGCCTTCCTGGGTTTGATTATCTAGAACACCTGCTAATTCCAGTGATCCGACACTAGCAGAGGTAGGAGGGATGAGAGAAAAAAACAAAAGAAGTATCCTCAGAGTATATGGCAACAACAGCTAAATGCTGGAGGGTAAATGAAGCAGTGACAGGGTCACAAATACATTGTGAAAACAAGGCCATAGCCCAGGCATATACACCCATCAATCCCAATGTGTGCTAGACTGCTCCAGTGGTGAGGGTACAGGCTCTGGGGAATACATGGATAAAACACTGTTTGATAAATACCTCCTGGAAACTGCCTTTCATCATTTCCCTGTGAGCACACGGAGAATAGAATTTATGGCATCTTAATTAATTCTGTGTTTAATATCCAGATGGTAAGTTCAACAATTGCACAATACAACTTCCTTAGGTTAAAGCTCTAAAATTAGGATTTAGCTACAGATTCAATGCAATCCCTATCAAATTACCAGTGGCATTTTTCACAGAACTAGAACAAAAAATCTTAAAATTTGTATGGAGACACAAAAGACCCCGAATAGCCAAAGCAGTCTTGAAGGAAAAATACAGAGCTGGAGGAATCAGACTCCCTGACTTCAGACTATACTAGAAAACTACAGTAATCAAGACAGTATGGTACTGGTACAAAAACAGAAATATAGATCAATGGAACAGGATAGAAAGCCCAGAGATAAACCCATGCACATGTGGTCAACTAATCTATGACAAAGGAGGCAAGGAAATACAATGGAGAAAAGACAGTCTCTTCAATAAGTGGTGCTGGGAAAACTGGACAGCTACATGTAAAGGAATGAAATTAGAACACTCCCTAACACCATACACAAAAATAAACTTAAAATGGATTAGAGACCTAAATATAAGATTGGACACTATAAAACTCTTAGAGGAAAACATAGGAAGAACACTCTTTGACATAAATCACAGCAAGATCTTTTTTGATCCACCTCCTAGAGTAATGGAAATAAAAACAAAAATAAACAGATGGGACCTAATGAAACTTAAAATCTTTTGCAAAGCAAAGGAAAGTACAAACAAGAAGAAAAGACAACCCTCATAATGGGAGAAAATATTTGCTAACGAATCAACGGACAAAGGATTAATCTCCAAAATATATAATCAGCTCACACAGCTCCGTATTAAACAAACAACCCAATCCAAAAATGGGCAGAAGACCTAAATAGACATTTTTCCAAAGAAGACATACAGATGGCCAAGAAGCACATGAAAAGCTTCTGCACATCATTAATTATTAGAGAAAGGCAAATCAAAACTACAATGAGGTATCACCTCACACCAGTTAGAATGGGCATCAACAGAAAATCTACAAACAATAAATGCTGGAGAGGGTGTGGAGAAAAGGGAAACCTCTTGCACTCTTGGTGGGAGTGTAAACTGATACAGCCACTATGGAGAACAATATGGACGTTCCTTAAAAAACTAAAAATAGAATTACCATGTGACCCAGCCATTCCACTACTGGACATATACCCAGAGAAAACCATAATTCAAAAAGATACATGCACCCCGATGTTCCTTGCAGCACTATTTACAATAGCCAGGTCATGGAAGCAACCCAGATGCCCATCAACAGACGAATGGATAAAGAAGATGTAGTACATATGTACAGTGGAATATTAGCCATAAAAGGAAGAAAATTGGGTCATTTGTAGAGACATGGATGGATCTAGAGACTGTCATACAGAGTGAAGTAAGTCAGAAAGAGAAAAACAAATATCGTATATTAACGCATATACGTGGAACCTAGAAAAATGGTACAGATGAACCGGTTTCCAGGGCAGAATTAGAGACACAGATGTAGAGAAAAAACGTATGGACACCAAGGGGGGAAAGTGGCGGGTGGTGGTGGTGGTGGTGGTGTGATGAATTGGGAGATTGGGATTGACATATATACACTAATATGTATAAAATAGTTAACTAATAAGAACCTGCTGTATAAAAAATAAATAAAATAAAAAACCACAAAAAATAAAATAAGATTAGGATTTAGGAATTGAATTTTCAAAAAGTTATTTAAAATCAGTACTTAGAGCAGTGGTTCTCAATCAGGGCCAAAGGAGTTGGAGGTTGCTGGGGAAAGGGACACAAAAAGAATTATCTATTATGTTTTTCTGTATATCTCCAAGCTACGGGCATAGAAAGAACAGCTGCTTGCATCTTCCTAAATATGGAAATGGTAGTAAAATCCTTCTAATTATCTGTTTTCAAATAACTTGAATTTCTGTCAAATTTAGGTTAAATATGTATTTCCATAGTACTTTCCTCTTTCTGTGCCCCTTACAGCACCAATGCCATTCACATGAAGAAAAAACTCAACACATACTTTCCCACTGATTGGTTTGTTCTGAGAGAGATCCCAAGCTTTTAGGAAATTTTCTGGTATAAACTGAAAATTTCCTAACTCTGAGCTCTGTTTCAGAAAGCTGCCTCTGAAGTGACTTTGCCAGGCTTACTAAGAGGTTCATTGGATGTAAACCACAGTTCCCATTAGATGAAGATAAGATATTGATCAGAAGGGAGGGGGATATGGTTGGAGTAGGTTTCCCTGAGAGAGAAAAGAAGAGTGGGATAACAAACTCTTTCTACCCCCATGAACATACATAGGATGTGACTAGGAAAATTTATAAGATTATAAATGTGGTCTATACAGCTATATAACTTTTTGAGTACCTTTGATATATTCCAAAGTTAGTTGTAGAGAACTTTCTCATTAAGACCTTCCTCTGACCCTCCTATTTAATTGCAACCTCACCTCATACCACCCACCCCCACACCCTATACCATTTCCCTGCTGTATTCTCTTCCTCAGCACTTATCAATACATACTTTGTAATACATATGTACTTATTTGTTTGGTTTATTATCTGTTTGTCCCACGAGGATGTAAGTGCCATGAGGACAAAGGTCATGTTTGTCAAATTAACCACTATTAAAAGATAATTTCCCCTAAAATAGTAAAATCTTGACTCTCATACAAAGATAAAAATGAATGCATGTTAAGGATTTTATTTAACTCACTAATGAGGAAACTGGTAAAGTTTTACAACCAGTTGAAAGTAGAATTCAAAGAATAGACACATTTATAGATCAGGAATATTGAAATGAATGTGCAAATAGAGGCAAACCGGTTTTCCCACAGGGGGAAGAATTATTCCTTTACCTGAGAGAATTAGATTTGTTCGTCTATAGACAAACATCATTGTCTATAGACAAGAAATATGTTGCATTGCTATCAGTTATCTCCAATCTACAGAGCTGTAAAATAGCTGCCACCCAAGCAGGATTAGATAACCCTGAAGGTGTGCTATGAACAATGCATAGTTTTCCACTGAAACACAGAATTCTCCCTACACCACAGCAGTGCCAAGCAGAGTGCCTGGCATATAAAACACTTTAGAGGGCTGTGCGAGGGCCAGTGTTACCAACATGAACCTAATTCTCCAAATCAGAAATGTGTTCATTATTCCTGATTGCCCTCTCTCCTGCTATCCTCCCTCCATATCCCATCAATCACTGCATTCTGTCATTTCTACTATCTGAAAATATTTATTTCGCTGCATGAAAAAAATCTGTTCTAATATATAAATCTTTCATCATGTGTTTTCATGCTTAAAACTCATGCCCTCAGAATAAATTACTCTGAAGTAATTTAGAACCTAAGGCCCTTTACTACTGGGTACCTCTAACAAAGGAGAAAAGTTCAAAAAGGCCATAGACAAATCACCAATTTAGCATAGTTGCTGGCTCATAATGGATGCTCAGTAATCATCTGATAAATGAATTAATTCACAGAATTATTCAAAGTGATCCTATAACTTATCTTTACCCTAAACGTTTTTTTTCTGATTATAATTTATTCTATAAATACACCTTCTTTTACCTTTTCCATTTGGAACTCAAACTTCATTTAAAAACTAAATAATAACTGGATTCTATGAAAAGTTTTATCCTGAATCTAAGGCACAAGAGTTTAAAATTATAGTTAACTTCTCCAGTCTAATAGTCTTACCGAATTATAGGTACCACTTCCATGCCCAAGGGAGTCTCTAGATGGTATTGTAAAAGCTCAGATTGTTGCAAGAAAAATTAAAAGCCAATATTATAGTTCTGTAGATGAAGAAACTATTTCTAAATTAACTGGAGCTGGCTGGAACGGATGGCCTCTCTGCCTTCACTATGTTTTGTGGTGTTTTATTCTCTTTGAAGGAAGGCTGATGTCTAAAGAAACCTTCAGAACGAAAGGCTAAGGTGCATCTTGGCTCTGTTGTCTGTGGATACGTTCTCTCCAAGAGCTTATGTTTTTTGTCAGTGGCAGCTTCTTATAGTTAGCATATATTAGGTTGGCCAAAAAGTTCGTTCGGGTGTTTCTGTACCATCTTACGGAAAAACCTGAACGAATTTTTGGCCAACCCAATATAAGAGCTCACCAGGAAAAGAAAATGTCAATTCAAAATGTATTTCTCAAAACAAAACAAAATAAAACAAACAAAAAAATGTATTTCTCAGATGTCCATCACTATGAATTATTATAATGAAATGCAATAATTTACACTTAGCAAAATAAAATGTTTAAGAAACTACAGAAAGCACTGTAGTAGGACCCTTTTTAAATGCTGAGAGTGAGAGTAAGGCTGACCTTAGAAAAACTGGGAGGTAAATCAAATTTGCTTTGGTATCCTTCCAGCCTTCCCTTAATTGCCTTATCCCCAAAGATACTTCTCCTACTTCCCCAATAGGTAACCAGGGTCCTTCCGGTAGTAGCCATAAAAGGTCTTCCCTCCTTGTGATATATAAAAGAGCATACAGCTCATGCAGCTCAATAACAAGAAAACAAACAACCCAATCCAAAAATGGGCAGAAGACCTAAATAGACATTTCTCCAAAGAAGATATACAGACTGCCAACAAACACATGAAAGAATGCTCAACATCATTAATCATTAGAGAAATGCAAATCAAAACTACAATGAGATATCATCTCACACCAGTCAGAATGGCCATCATCAAAAAATCTAGAAACAATAAATGCTGGAGAGGGTGTGGAGAAAAGGGAACACTCTTGCACTGCTGGTGGGAATGTGAATTGGTTCAGCCACTATGGAGAACAGTATGGAGGTTCCTTAAAAAACTACAAATAGAACTACCATATGACCCAGCAATCCCACTACTGGGCATATACCCTGAGAAAACCATAATTCAAAAAGAGTCATGTACCAAAATGTTCATTGCAGCTCTATTTACAATAGCCCGGAGATGGAAACAACCTAAGTGCCCGTCATCGGATGAATGGATAAAGAAGATGTGGCACATATATACAATGGAATATTACTCAGCCATAGAAAGAAACGAAATTGAGCTATTTGTAATGAGGTGGATAGACCTAGAGTCTGTCATACAGAGTGAAGTAAGTCAGAAAGAAAAAGACAAATACCGTATGCTAACACATATATATGGAATTTAAGAAAAAAATGTCATGAAGAACCTAGGGGTAAAGCAGGAATAAAGACGCAGACCTCTTAGAGAACGGACTTGAGGTTATGGGGAGGGGGAAGGGTGAGCTGTGACAGGGCGAGAGAGAGTCATGGGCATATACACACTAACAAACGCAGTAAGGTAGATAGCTAGTGGGAAGCAGCCGCATGGCACAGGGATATTGGCTCGGTGCTTTGTGACAGCCTGGAGGGGTGGGATGGGGAGGGTGGGAGGGAGGGAGACGCAACAGGGAAGACATATGGGAACATATGTTTATGTATGACTGATTCACTTTGTTATAAAGCAGAAACTAACACACCATTGTAAAGCAATTATACCCCAATAAAGATGTTAAAAAAAAAAAAAAAAAAAGAGCATACAAATGCAAGGAATAAGCCTACTCATTGGAACAGCCTATGATCAACAGCTACATCTATATTATACTCGCTTTGAATTTGTCTTATCATTTGTCTTGTTCTTTTAAAATTCAAGTACAAGGGAAAAAACCTGTTATTTGAAGGTTCAGGTTAGTTAGATTCAGGTCAATCAAGGTTTTGCTCTAATAGAAAAACATAATGTGATGACTTTCAGCTGTGAAAAAAATTGGGGTCTATTCAGTTCAGTGAGCCTGTAATATTGATTTAATGACCTGTTTGAATGGGTCACACTAATTGAACTAAACTGTATTGTTTACAAGAGCAGCTGGTAGTGAAAATAATGTGTCCTATATCCTTCTACCAAAGTAGACCACACAGCTCATTTTACTTATTGCTTAAAATTGGCTTGCATGAACTCCATTTTGAATATACATTAATTTTTTATTTTACTTCATTTCGTATTTGTATGCCCTTTTGTATATCACAAGGTGAACTAATTTCATATGGAACACTAGCATAATAAATAAAAAGGTGACAGGGTAAAGTCTTTCTTATCTTGATCACTCGAAAAGTTTAAATTTCTGTGATAGTTGGGGGAAAAAGTGTTTTTTTGTGCTAACATGAAATCATATTTTGGCAAGCATCATATTGAAGACATATACTAATTGCTTAAGGTATACTATGGGGATATTTTTGAATGTGGAGGAAGACTGTAAGTACATCCTTTCTGAGGTTCTAATTGTAGACATCTGAACTATGCCAAAATACCATTTTAAATGTGTTGTTTTGGCCTAAATTAAATTAGCTGACAAATTAAAACAGTAGAATACTAAGGTCATGTCACTATAACTTAATAGTCTTTAACCATTTATAGTTCTGCTTAAAATGTTTTTCTCCCTCCCAGCCCCATCTGCAAGATACTATGAAAATACAGAAGCACATTTTGCATATCAATCAGTAAATATTTATAATCAACCCACACTGTGAGCATTACCCATATAAAGCATTTCCTAGTTAAAGAACTTAAAATCTATTTGAGGAGGTGAAATAAATACCCATAAGCAATAAACCTCAGTATAAAACAAAGGATAATAGGAGATCAGAGAAAGGCAAAAGGGAAGTCTTCAGAGAAGAGATGGGAACCTCAGTTAGACCTTGAAATGCCCAATTGCTAATAGATAGAGGAAAGTAAGGGTCATTCCCAAGCAAGAGAAGAACATAAGCAAAAGGGCTGAGAACAAGTTGGCATGGAATGTATTTGAATGGGGAGAAGAACAACGAGCTTGACATGCCTCTAATGGCTATATCGTCCACAGTGAGAAAGAAGGCTGCTTGAGTAATATTTTTTGTCTCATACATGAGATAATCTGCTCCTCAAGAATAGGAACTGGTTCTACTACATATTTGTTCATAGTTTTAAATACTTACTTCAGTTAAATATATGCAATAGATGCTCAATAAAACCTGGTTGAATAAATTAACCTGAAAGGATGTAATGACAGATACTAGAGAAGTTGGCCTAAGAAAGAATATCTGGAATTATGATACAGTGAAAAAGCAATAGACCAGGCTTGCCAACTTGGAAATTTTCCCAGTAACTCACACTAAGAGAGGGTTTGTAAATATTTGCTGATGAGAAGGTACAGGATCTGCCTAACAAGCTTCTACTTGCTCTTACCCACATGATTTAGCCCTCTGTCCAATTAACCTTCCTAGCCTGGTACTGATTCTGATCCCCACACATTCCATATCAAAGCTTGAAAACTGGGTATTTACTGCATTCATGGGTCTATACCTGTTAGGACAACATTTCCCAAGGTGTCCTACAGATTAGTCATTCTGAGAGACGTTAAAAGGTATGTAAAAATGTGCCACATCATAAAGTAAGTTTGGAACCACAGCCTACTCTATCACCATCTTGGAGATTTCCAATGAATATTTATCCATATATCAAAATGTTCTGAAAGGTTCTACAGTAATCTGTTTTAAATTGTTTTACATTGTTTAATGCAATATTTCTCAACCTTATTTCATAGAAATCTTTTTATTTTAATCAACCACCTATTAAACATCATTTTGTAGAAGACTAGCATCCCAGCTTGTGAAAACCTTCATTAGGAATACCAAGAGAGTTGCTGGAAAAAAACTGACCATTTCCAGCCGCCTGTGCCTTGTTGTCATCTCAAAGATTTGCCCTAAAGAAAAGGGTCATGACTCCCTACCTCCACATACTGTAGTTTGTTAATCAGAGAGCCTTTGTATTATCTGCCTACTTGTGAAATGATCTAGGAATAAAATAGTTACAGCAATCTGTGATAGTAATAAACATAGTCTTCCCTATGTAACAATGCATAGCACAATTCCAAAATTTGGGTTTCCAGGGAGTCTTCTAGCTTTGTGTATTTGATTATGGTCCCATGAACATCAGCTCTAAGCGAGTGGAATATAATTTCTATATGGATCAAAACTCTTACATACTAACAAGCAAAACCTGAAAATTGTTTTAAGATAGTACTTTACAATGTATCACATGTTTTTGTAGCTTTTATCACCCTAGTTTCCAGTCTTAAGGAAATTTGGCCACTGCCTTTCTTTGCTGGAGCTTTGAATGGGATTGATCAGATTATCCTTGTGGGTTAATTAAGGAATTTAATCATTTTTACAACATTGCTTCCATTGGAAAATGCGTTTGGCACTTCATGAGAGGCAGCATATGTGATAATAAGGAGTCTGACCTCTGGAAACAGACATACCTGGGTCCAAGCTCTGGATTATCTCAGGTAACACATGAGATTACATGTAAGGAAGGTACTTTTATTTTTACCGCTTAATACAAAATTTACTGCCAATGAGTTCAAGAATTGGAATTTTCTTCCAGGCAGTCTGCATCCAAAACTCATTGCCTTTTTCCCACACCTCTGCATTCCAAAGCACTGCTCTGAAAGAGATCAGGGCTAATGATAGTAACAGTGAAACTAATCACAAAAATGAGGACTGTATGTATAAATGACACAAGTATGTACACTCCTAAGCTATAAAACAGAGCTAGGGGCCTCTACTAGTCAAAGACTCAGCAACGTGGTTTACTCTGAGAGTGATCAGGCAGATACATGGTACATACCAATAGGGACAACCAAAGAGAAAGTAAAGAAAAAGGAAGTAAAATGTAGGTTTTTTTCTCTATATTTTCACTTTTCAAAAATGTTGCAGAATTTTTATTTTAAAATACAGAAGAAATCACAATTATTTTTAAAAGTTATTATACCATTTAAACAAGTTTCAGAAATTATAGAAAGTGAGTAGAGAAACTTCTCTATACCATCAATTCCAGCACTGTAAATCTTAACTACACTGTAAATCTTAACTGTAATTCCTTAACTGGAATCTTAAATTCCAGCCCTGTAAATCTTAACTCTTTAAGAGATTGGTACATATGTTTCAAGACATTTTTCTATGCTTCCACAAATAATACCTATATGTAGAAAATATGTTCCTTAATCTCTATTTTTAAAATCATAATTATGTCTAAAATTTTTGTGATATGTGCAACCTATTTTTGTAACACTGAGCTACTTATTAAATATATATATATGTGATATTATTTTTAATTTACAAATGGCAGCTAAGATGATGCTTACTTTAAAAATGAAAAAAAAATCACGTTGTAGTTTCAAAGGGTATGCCTCTAGAGTTGAAAAGGTATATAATTATCTCTTATTTTAGAGAAGGAAAAGGCATTCCCTTTTTTTTCATGTGTTCACTATTTATCATACATATTTAAAATTTATAGGTCATTTTCTTTTTAAATTCATTTTTTAATCTACATATTGTAAAATCCACCTTTTTGATGTACATATTTGTAAGTTCTGACAAGTGCAGATGATTGTATAATTACCACCACAATCAAGATACATATAGTTTCATCACCCCCAAAATGCATAAAGTATTCTGGGTTGATGGTTATTTTCTTTCAGCACTTTAAAGATATCATTCCACTGTCTTCTGTCTTCCATTGTTTGTGATGACAAATTTGCAGTCATTCAAATCATTATTTCCCCCATATGTAATATATTCTTTTGCTCTGGTATGTTCAAGAATTTTCCTTTTCTTTGGTTTTAAGTATTTAATTTATGATGTATCTGACCATGATTTATATTTATTCTTTTTGGAGTTTGCTGAGCTTCTTGAATCTGTAAATTTATATCTTTCACCATTTTGGGGAAGATTCCAGCCAATCTCTTTCTCCTCTCTTTTTGGGACTTCAATGACACAAATGTTAAACTTTTTTTGATAGTGATAATAATGCTATTTTAAAATATTTAAAATAATTAGTAGTAATGATGATAATATATTTTTATCAGCTCTATTGAGATGTTATTCACATAACACACAATTCACTCACTTATAGTATACAATTCAAATACTAAAACTTTTGATATTTTCTCACACAAGTCCCTGAGGATCTTTTTTTTTCAATCTCTTTTATCTCTGTGCTTCATACAGGATAATTTGTATTGATCTATCTGTAAGTTCACTGACTCTTTTCTCTGCCACCTCCATTCTGCTATTGAGCCTCTCCAATTTTTTTTTTTTTTTTTTTTTTTTTTGCGGTACGTGGGCCTCTCACTGTTGTGGCCTCTCCCATTGCGGAGCACAGGCTCTGGACGCGCAGGCTTAGCAGCCATGGCTCACAGGCCTAGCCGCTCCGTGGCATGTGGGGTCTTTCTGGACTGGGGCACGAACCCATGTCCCCTGCATCAGCAGGCAGACTCTCAACCACTGCGCCACCAGGGAAGCCCTGTTTTGCTTTTTCTAAAATTTCACTTACTGTATTTTTATGTCCTAAATTTTTAGTTAGTTCTTTTATATAGCTTGTATTTATTGGCTGAAAACTTCTATCTTTCCATTCATTTCAAGAATATCCATCCTTAACCACATGGAGCATTAGAAAATATCTGTTTTAAGGTCTTTGTCTGATAATTCCAATATCTGGATTATCTCAGGTTTAGCATCTGTTTATTATCTATTAACTTAGACATTTATCTTGGACATTCTGAGTATTCTATTTTTACTTCAGATCCTTTTAAAGTCCTCTGGCAAATGAAGAGTTGGTTGGTTTGTTTGGTTGGTTTGTTGGCTTAGTAGGCAATCAATTCATTTAGGTTCAAATTGCAAGTTTTACCTTCCCTTCTGTGAGCAATGGCTCTAATATCAGTTTAGTTTTCCAAATCGTTGTTATGCTGTTTGGGCCCACCCCACATATGCAACACTCAGGACTTACTCTGGTCTTGGGCAATAGTTTATATCATATTTCAGTTTTCAAAGCCTTTTCTGTGCTTCATGTGTCTATGCCCTGCATGCACAGCTTGGGTGTAAGCCCAGAACTTGTGTCAGTTTAAATGCAGAAACCCCCTCATCAACCCTTTACTATCTTGGATTTTCCCACAGTCTCTGGCTCCAAAAGTCCTCTTTTCCCAATTCCTCTGGCTAGAATATATGGGTTTCTCTCATAGGTTTAGACCTGTGTGATGTTGCAAAATTTCATGAAACTGGTGCCAAAATTGGAGTGAAGCAAGAAAAGCCGAGAAAAAAATAATCGGGATTCCCCATACATACTTTGGTTCACGAAGGTCATTTTCCTTGGTGCCTCTAAAAAGAAATACGGGAATTATTTGCCTCAGGGTTTTAGGTGAGTGCCGCATCATTACAGCACTGAAGATCTGTAAATAGTGATTATCTCAGGCAAGGACTGGAGAGAAAAAATAAAGAAAAGATAAGGATTTCCCTTGCATTCTTCAGACCATTTTCTCAGTCTTCTGACTAGAAACAGGAATTACTCAGAGCTTTTGCTGTCCATACCCACTGCACAGGGTGGAACATTCACTACTCTTGAGTCAAAGCCAAACAAAAGAAATAGTAAACTCATCACTGTACTGGCCATTCTTCAAGTTTTTACTTCTCTCCCCAATCTACCTGCTATTGTATTTGTGTTCCGTCCCTAGTTTTTGGTTATAATTAATGGGTGAAATAGGCTGTAGTGGGATTACTCTGTTTAGTACAGCACTGCAAGTCCCAGACAATCTCTTCTGGTTGAGGAAAAGACAAATATAGGGAAATCACACATATTAGATATACTTGGCTACCATCTCATGTATCTCATTCCCAAGGATATAAAAACATCAAATAAGGGCTTCCCTGGTGGCACAGTGTTTGAGAGTCTGCCTGCCGATGCAGGGGACACGGGTTCGTGCCCCGGTCCGGGAACATCCCACATGCGGAGCAGAGCGGCTGGGCCTGTGACCCATGGCCACTGAGCCTGCACGTCCGGAGCCTGTGCTCCACAACGGGAGAGGCCACAACAGTGAGAGGCCCACGTACTGCAAAAAAAAAATCAAATAAAAGAAGGGACGATTATGTAGTTAAAAATAAAATAGATCAAAAGAATCAATATTAATACCAAAGTACAATTCAAGGAAAAGAGACATTATTTGATAAAGAAGATAATTTGTTTTGATTAAAATGTATAATTTACAATGAGGCTATAACAGTAATGAACCATTACCAAATAACATAGGGTCTCTACCACTGCGTGTACATATAAGCAAAATCTGTTATAAATTCAAGAAGAAATTGTGATAAACATAATTGCAATGAAAGATCAATGTATCATATTACTAAATCTTTGATAGAGGAAAGTAAAAAAAACACTTAATACTAGAGAAAACTTGAAAATATAATTTATGCATTTTAATTATTAGGTATATATCTAATAAAATGTCTTAAAAAGAGAATACACATTCTTTTCCAAAGCTCATAAGCATCTCCAAAAATTGATCATAATCTAGACCAGGGGCTCTATAAACTTTCTCTCTAAAGGGCTGGAGAGTAAATATTTTAGGCTTCATAAAGTCTTTTAGTCTCTGTCACACGTATACAACTCTGTCATTGCAATGCGAAAGCAACCATGAACAATACATAAACAAATAAGCACGGCTCTGTTCCAATGAAACTTTGTTTACAAAAATAGGTGGTGAGGGAACTTCCCTGGTGGCACAGTGGTTAAGAATCCACCTGCCAATGCAGGGGACACGGGTTCGAGCCCTGGTCCAGGAAGATCTCACATGCCACAAAGCAACTAAGCCCGTGTGCCACAACTACTGAGCCTGCACTCTAGAGCCTGTGAGCCACAACTACTGAGCCTGCATGCCACAACTACTGAAACCCACATGCCTAGCGCCCATGTTCTGCAACAAGAGAAGCCGCCACAATGAGAAGCCCATGCACCGCAACAAAGAGTAGCCTCCGCTCACCACAACTAGAGAAAGCCCACGCACATCAACAGAGACCCAACACAGCCAAAAATAAATAAACAAATTAATTAATTAACTAATTTTTTAAAATAGGTGGTGAGCCAGATTTGACTCCCAGGCTGTAGTTTGCCAACCTCTGATCTAAACTAATCAGAGGAACTAGAAGCTCTGAAGATTTCTTCAGTAGGAAGCTGTGAGATAGGTCAAGTAAGAGAGATGAGGTTTAAATCAGGTACAAACTCAAATATTCCCAGGTGTCTTGACAGATGAAGAGTATAGCAGCCTGACACAAGAAGAGGCAGTGGTATTTTGACCTCGATCAATGAGAAAGGTGAGAATTGAGGAGTCATGGTACTATTAGGAAAATTATATTACATCTGACTCTCAATCTAAGAGATTTCTTGTGAGTTGAAAAATGTATTCTACTAGTTCTTAGACAAAATGAAAGCTAACGTCAATAAAATTTGCTAGTGGTTAAAGTGACTATTTATGTTTATAAAGATGGAGAGAGGTTTTCATGGAAAGCCACAGGATTAAGAATGGATCTAATTGGGGGTTCTGTCACTAATTACCTGCATGTCCTTAGGCAAGTCATTTAGTCTCTTTTGGCCTCAATTTCTTCAACAGGTAATAAGGGGCTTGTAGTGAATAGATACTTACATGCCTTACAGTTTGAAAATTCTATGATTTATTTAAATATTAGTGTTATCACTTTAAAAATTATTAATAATACTTGTCAGTATTAATGGTCTGCTTAGCTATTTTTATGAATTACCTATCACCCTTAAAGTATAATTACCTGGAAAAGTGATCTATCCATTAAACAAGTCATCAACCAATTCACTTCAATTGTAAACAAACTAATGGAAATAAAGTAAATGGCTTCTTGAGGACCTATCTTAAAATCCCGCATCTGAAAAGTAACAGTAAATATCACAGAGGATAAAAACAAAGGAGCAAAGAAAATAAAGAAAAATAAGTAACTGGATACAGTAAGAAATGATGTAGAGAAAATATATCAGTGATTGTTTCTAGCACCAAAGGTTGTCTAGAGAACTTTGGAGTCCTGATTACAGACAGTGATTATATTTTTTTGAGGAATAAATTCACTACACATGTAAAAATTAGACGCTGAATAAGGTTTTTTAAAGGATAAAATAAATTTTATTCTCTCCAATACTTTTTGCCTTTATTGTTTTCTCTATGCCAACTACTTACAAGCATTACAACTTTGAATTCTTGCAATAAACTTATGAAATAGGTACTAGTCTTTTCCCCTTTTTTACAGAAGAAAAAACAGAGGCATACATAGAACAAGAAATTTGCCCAAACTCACAGCTAACTCACACACAAAATAATTGCATCAACAAATCAAGTACTTGCAGAATACCTTCTTTGTAACTAGCATTGCTGGATTCAGTGGTAGATCCAAAAATAAGTTTACAATCTATTGGGAAAATAATGGAATATTTTGAATAAGAGAATGACCACTAAACAATCATTTCTTTGGGTAATATATGAGGATATGAAAATCACTGCACCAGTATTGGATTTTTATATTTTAAACTTTTTCTGAGCTTTATTGAGGTATAATTTATATACAATAAAATTCTAAAATGTCAATGACAAATGTATCTAGTCATGTAACCACCACCATCACGATAGTTAATGTAAAATATTTCCATCACTCCAGAGCATTTCCTTTTAGCCTTTGGTACTCAGTATCCTGCCCCCACCTCAGACCCCGGCAACCACTACTCTGCTTTCTATCATTGTAGTTTTGCCTTTTCTCGAATGTAATATAAATTGAACTGTACAGTATGCAGTCTTCAGTGTCTGGCTTCTTTCATTTAGCATAATACTTTTGAGAATCATCCACCTTGTGTGTATCAGTAGTTTGTTCATTTTTATTCCTGAGTAGTTTTCCATTTTATGAATGTACCACAGTTTGTTTATCCATTCACCTAAAGGACACTTGAGTTGAATCTAGGTTTTCACTCTTGTTAATAAATCCCCATAAACATTCAACTACAGATCATTGTATAGATAAATGCTTTCAATTCACCATGCAAAAGTTGACACTATACAGCAGAAGTTAATGTAGGAGGGCACCTAAAGGTAAGAAGAAGCCCATAATAGAGAAGTTCCCCCATATAAAGAGAAAAGAATTTTAAGAAGGATGTGGTAATCAACATGCCTTAAGTACCTATGTCTTAGAGAGTCATATACCTTAGAGGAGGACTAAAGAGGACAAAAATTGGAAGTCATTATATGAAACTATTATCAGAACGTTGGAACTTGGGGAAAGAATTATCAGTACAGTTGTGAGAATAGAAGCCAGATTTCAAGGAGTATAAAGAAGCAGTAAGGAATGCAAACTGCAAGTATAGCCTACCCTTTTAAAAGTACTGGCAGTAAAGAGTGTGGAAGAGAAGAGAAATGGCGATTTTAAGAGATAGCCAATTTCAAGGAAGATTGTGGAAGATTCTGGTGGAGGCTGATCTTATTTGTGCGAAGAAAAGAGAGATTGACATTGCAGAGAGGAGATCATTGATGCAGCAAGGTTCCAGAAGAGTGTGGAAAGGATAGGAACAAGAGGAACCTGCCTTGAAACAGGGTCTCTTACAAAACAAAGACAGGATGCTAGATTACATATTGGTGGTGAGGAGAGTTTGGCAATAAAAATCTCCTTAGAATGAAACCAGGGAAGGTCAGGGAGCCATATCAAATGACCTTAATCTTACCCAAGTAGCTAAGAACCATATTTAGAGCTGAGATGCTAGAACGTGTATAAAGTTTGGGCATCTACCATAGTAAAAGATCAAAAAAAGTCAAGAAAAGATGCAAGAACTAGCAAGCAAATTGAGAAATCCAGCTGAAGTTCAGTAGCACAAATTTATTGTGAACTTGATCATTGTTTTGTGACTTTCCTCAGAAATCAAGGTCTAGGAGAAAATCAGATGACCAAAATAAGAAGACATTTCTTTCCTGGGTTAAGAATGGGCTTTGCAGATTTATCAAAAGACTGCAATGAGGGATTACAGAGGGATTATTTGAGTTAATGATGTGATATGTTAAAATCATGGGTCCGAGCACTAGTAAGCAAGCAAGTAAAAAACTACACTAAATGAAAAATTAATCAGGAGAGCTAAATTATCACAAGATTATTTGTGGGGTGGGAACAAAAGGCGAGAAGTCTATAGGTATAAAGGAGTAAGGCTAAGGAAAGAAATATTATTGTGGTCAGAGAGTAGTGATAGCTGGTCTTTAGAATTGACTTAATGAAGAAACAGTTAAATGGGCTAAATAAAGAACATGTTGGGGAGCAATTTGCAGGAAACGGAATTGCTACAGATCACTTGTAAAAGACAAACTACTGCAAGACACGGTGAAAGACAAAATGTGGCGATAACTAAAGATCTATTAAGATAGTTTTATCTTTTTCTGCAACAACTCAGATTGCCTCCAGAAAGACTGAGGCTCTATCACCAGCACCAATCAAATCAAAGAGCAGAGACAAGCAGTTACCGGTTCTTTGATTGTGTAGTGTTTTTTCTTTACAATCCATTTATCAGTTTTAGTGCATACTGCTGCCATGCTTACCCTTTCATTTGCTACCACAGTCATAAAACTGTTGTTGTATAGTACATTTCAACTATCTGTCGCATCCCCGAAGTGTACACTGGCAACTTAAATAGAAAAGATTTGATTTTGTTAAACTCAAAGATTTGATTTTGGTAATACTTTTTATAAGCAACACCAATATACTCTTGCTGAACATAACAGAAACAAAAATATGAGGATAAAATAATAAAAGCACCCTGTTACAAAATTGGGGGGTACAGCATGGGAGCTTGGAGCCAAAGTTAAAGACAAAGCCCAGTTATATGAATCTAGGAATTAGTTATAAAGTCCAACCCAGAACCATGGCAGCAGTTGTAAGATATGCTTGATACAATGAAAAGACATGGATACACCAAATTTCCTACAGAGGTTGTCACTGGAGAGTGGAGCAGGGAGGAGAAGAAAGATATATTCACTTTAACTCTTTATACTTTTGTAATGTTTAGGTTTTTAATGTCAAGTATGTATAACTTTTGAAAAAATTTTTTAAGACTGAAAAAAGAAAAAAAGGAAGGGAAGGAGGAAGGAAAGAAGAGATTTACCACCTGTCTAACTTTGGGCAATATATTTAACTTATCTATCTGAGCATCAATTTCTTCATTTATAAAATGGGACTATCAAGAACTACATTGCCTGTTTGTTCAGTTAAGTATTTATTGAGTTTATTGTCTTAGCTGCTGTGAGTTGGCAATAATGTTGTGAGGAACTGAATGACATGATTCAGACGATGTGTCTGGCACAGAGGAAACGCTCAATAGATGCCATTGTTTTCCTTCCATTTTTCTGTATAAAAGCAGAATTAGTCTCAGAACTTGAGGCAAATTAAAACAGTCTAAGCTGTAGAGATTGGTGAATGAGAAAGCAGAACACGGGCAGATCCTGTGTAAATCAGTCTACCTCTATGTCGCCTGAGGGAGTAGACTCCTGAGAAGCCTGAAAAGTCCCAGAGTCCTTGCATCTACTCTGAGTCCATTCTTGCACCAATAAGGTTGAGCTGCAAGCCTGAAGTCTTCTTTTCATCCTTAATAACTTGCATTTTGGAGTAGATTAATCTTAATTTCATCTTTTCAAAAACTGTACCCTACAAG
This sequence comes from Orcinus orca, assembly GCF_937001465.1. NCBI lineage: Eukaryota > Metazoa > Chordata > Mammalia > Artiodactyla > Delphinidae > Orcinus > Orcinus orca. Next base: position 98,736,097 of record NC_064580.1, on the reverse strand, counting down.
TAAATTTATAGTTTCTTGAAGTATCTCACTTACTTGTTGCATGAAGGCTCTCCAAATATTGGCTGTTCATGTCTAATCTTAAAGATTAAGTGATAGTAAAAGGCTAAAGTGTGATATTAAAAACTACAAATGTCTCTAAAAATTGAATCCTGGTGATGAAAAAAAAAAGCATGATTTTTCTTCAAGGTTGATCTCCTGTGGAATGTCTTTAGGGAGGAAGGGGTGGTGGTGTTGAGGGCAGCCAACTCATGATCTATCAATCTCCTCATTAAATAAGGTTGTTGTGAAGAATCAGATGAAATGATTTGGGTAATGTGTCTGGCACAGAGTAATTGTGTCTGGCACACCAATTAGTACAAAGCTGCCAGATTCAGTCAGCTAAATATAGTTTCCTCATCAGTTACCTTATGATTCTGTAATAAACAACCATTAAAAGACACTTTTTTTGCAATCTCATAGAAGTATCTACTCATGACTATATTTTGAAAAGCTATCAACCCAATCACTTATACTAATTATAATGAGACCCCATCATCCTGATTTTCAGGGCATTGGAGAGGACAAAATTATGAACTGGAAATCCTTACATGTAGGAACAATTTAATATGAGGATTAGATTTGAGCTTTAGATAGATATAGTTGAGAGGAAATCTATTAAATAAAAGTGTTATAAGAGAGTCAGAGTCTTCGAGAGAAATTATGTTTTCTTACTTATGAGAGTTCACATTTTACTAATGCTGTTCTTTCGGAATCAGAATGCCTTGATCTCTGATTTGTGGATACTAGCTCTGCCATAGATTATATTAACTTGCCATATAATCTTGAACAACTCATAGACTCATATTTTCCACTTGTGAAATGAGAATAGTGCTAACGGACTTGCCTAACTCATGGGGATGTGATAAAATCTTAAATGAGATAATGTAGGTAAATGCACTTGGAAGTGTGTAAAGTACTATATAAATATAAAGGGATATTCTTTAATTTCCCTCTCTTCAATTCAAGCATTATTCTCCAATTTAACACATACTGTTTGGCCCTTCCATCAGTCTGTGTGCATACAATATGAAGAATGATCTGAAGTAATTGTGCTGTATTTATGTTTATCCACCAGTCTTTGATTAAATAAAAAGGAAAACCATAATGTTAAAAAAAAGTAGTTTTCAAATATTTGTGTTTATTTTTAATCAATGGCATTCTTTATTCAAGTGAAATAATGGAAAGACCAAAGAAATCCTAAATGTAATATAAGTAAAGGAAGAGCTGCTCCATTTAAGTTGGAATATGACCTCTGCTGGCTAAGCCCAACCACCCCTCCCCATTCCTCCTCACCCACCATCTGTAGATCCCTGAGGCAAGCCCACCAAACACAACCAGAAAATTCTTAATCTAATGATTGGAAAATGATTCCCACCTGATTTAGTTTCAAATTATTCAAAATATTCATTCACATTTTACTTCCCATTTACTGCCTTACTTTCAAAGGCAGGTACCATGTTCTCAGCTGATTCTGTATCTACAATGCGGGGCAAATTGACAGGCAGCCCAAATACCATGCCTTATCAGATCTTAAATGTCATCAATTATAAGATGCACATTATTTTATGTACCACTAAGAAAGAAAACAAGTTCTGTCCTGGCCATCTTTTCATAGTTTCTCATCATGATATATTATTTTGTAACCCACAGATTAGCAAAGTTGAAAAACATCCATAATATTCATTGTTGGCAAGGGTATGGGAAAATGGACTCTCTCAGACACTGCTGGTAGGAATGGAAATCATTAAAAGCGTACTGAAAATTGGCCTTATTAACTTATTTATTCACTGAATGTCTGCTATGTATAATAACAAAGAAAATGGAAACAAGTCTTACCCCAGCAGAGCCTACGTTCTTATGAAACAAAATAAACAAATTAACAAACAAATATACAGTGTCAGTTATTGATAAATGTTATGACAAAAATGATTAAGCAAGATAAGAGGGAAAAGAGTGGCAGGAGGTGAGGTGCTATCTTAGATAGAGTGGTCAGAGAGGCTTTTCCTGAAGAGGTAACAGCTAAGCATATAATTGAATGAAGTAAGAAAACAAAGGTACCTGCAAGAGCTAAGGGGGCATTCAAGAGATGACAAGGAGCCCAGTGTGTATGGAACAGAGAACTGTGGATTTCATAAGTGTACTGGGAAGCCATTAGAGGATTTCAATAAGGCATTGACATAGTCTTTGCATTTTTAAAGGATCACTCATTCTATGGTATGTAGAGTAGGTCTTAAAGGGACAAGGGTGAGAGCACTTAGGAGACAGGGGCAGTAGTTCAGCTGAGAGGTGATGGTGTCTTTGACTACAGTGGTTGAGCCAGAGACAGTGAAAGGCAGTCCAATTTGGGATATATTTTGAAGATAGACCTGAATGAATTAGCTGGTGAATAAGATGTGGATTATAGGAGAAAGAAAAGAATCAAGGATGGTTCTCAGTTTTTGGCTTAAAAAACTGAGCAGGGGCAGATAATGAATGAAGAGCAGTTTGAGGAGTGGGGTAGGAATAAATGTATTGATTTGATACATGTTAACCTTGAATCGTCTATTAGATATCCAGATCGTCTGAAATTCAGGGAAATGTTAGGCTAGAGATATAAATTTGGAAGTCATGGGACCAGCTGAGATCATGTAGGAAGCAATTCTAGATAAAGAGTTCCAAGGACTGAGCTTTGGGGCATTGCAACATTTAGATGCTAGGAAGAGGAAAAGGATCCAGCAAAGGATACAGGAGTAGTCAATGGGTTAAAAGGAAAACCAAGAGAATAATAGTATCCCAAAAGCCAGGAAAATGGTGTTGCAAGAAGGATTTACCAAATTGAAAATTATATATCCAAAGTCTCAAGATTGTTTTTACCTATTGACCATGCTTTAGCAATCTATACTGAAGAAATATTCATGTATGTGTACAAGGATTTAGCTACAAGAATATTCATTAGACTGCTGTTTAGAGTAGTGCAATTATAAACTACCAAAATGTTAAATAACAGAATTATTTTTTAAATAATTAGGGTTCCCCATTCAGTGACAAAATAATGTAAAAGCTAAAAACTAAACGAATGTTCTTTTATGTATTGCCTTGAAAAGATGCTAAAGATAAAAATGAAATAAAAATACGTCTTGCATTCACATCACATGGTATCTATAGCACAATGCCATTTTAGAAAATAAGCTATAATCTATGTGAGTTTATATATGTATAGGAAAAAGTCCTGAAGAATTTGCACAAAATTAACAGTGATTTTCTTTGGGCGATTTTTACTTCTTTAAATTTTCTACATTGTCTAAACCTATTTCCATTTTTTAAAAAAAAATCATATGCTCTATTGAGGCTTCACGAATTGTACTGAAATTGAGAAGCTAACATCCTTCCTTGAATCAACTCACAGATGTCACTTTTCACCACTCTAAGAATTTGCATCTAAGTCTAAATGCAATGCATATATTATGTTCTTTCCCTGTACACCCCTGCCCCGGTAAAATTCAAATTACTATAAACTATAAGAAATTCTGATACTCAATCCTTTTGGCCTATTAAGAGAGCAATTTCATGTAGTTCAACCTATTATTTGAAGTTTAACTTAATACTATGATTCAAGATCTGGGAGACCCTAACTCTAATAGATTACATCATAAATATTGATTCTTTCTCTCTGCCCACCACCCTTAGAGGTTCCATCCCAACTTGGAGAGGCAACTGTGGTGTAATGACAAGAACCCTAGACTGAGGGTCACATAGACAACTTTTTAAAACTTTACTGAGGCCTAATTTAAATGAAACAAACTGCACAGATTGAACTGTGAGATGTGATTAGTTTTGACCTACATATGCAATTATGGAAACATACTACAATCAAGATAACAAACATTTCGATCACCCTATAGAAATCACCTATGCACCTTTCCATCCCTCCCTCCACCTCCATTCCCAGGCAACTACTCACCTACTTTCTGTCACTATAGATTGGTTTACATTTCTAGGATTTTATATAAATGGAATCATACAGTACGTACTCTTTGATGTCTAGCTTATTTCAATCACCACACTTATTTTAAATCCATCCTTGTTTAGAGTATCTGTACTGAAAAATTTCAAAAATCAGAAGATCATTGCTCTTTATTGTTGATCATGCATATTAGTACGGACTCATGGATATTTATTTTATACCTTGTGTTATAATCTATTTATTTATTTTTTTGCTCAAATTGTTCCAGCTTTGGCCACTGGGATCTCTTTCAGTTGGGTCCTGTGTCCTTTTGATGTATCCCCATCACTGAGGGATTTTTGCTTTATTTGTTTTCTTGCTTGATTACATGTTTCCTTGCTTTGTGGCAGTACAAAATGTTCCAGGCTCATATTGTACATTTCCTTCCCTGGCCCTACAATCAGCCATTCCTCCAAGAACCCTGATTCCTTTTATTGAAGAATGGTATTAGTAACCAATATATGAGCACTGGTTACACTCATTTTTTTTTGGCATTACTGTTCAATTTTTGAAAAGACTAATTTTTCCATTTAATTGCCTTTGGAACTTTGTCAAAATTCAATTTTCCAAAAGGAAGGAAATTCTGACATATGCTACAACATGGGTGAATCTTAAGGAGATTATGCTAAGTGAAATAAACCAGTCAAAAAAAAGACAAATATTGTATAATTCCACTTATGTGGAGTATCTAGAGTAGTCAAAATCATAGAAACAAAGTAGAAAGGTGGTTTCCAGGGGCTGGAGTGAGGGGGGAATTGGGAGCTGTTGTTTAATGGGTATAGTGTTTCAGTTTTGGAAGATGAAAAAGCTGTGGAGATTAGTTACATGACAATGTGAATATACTTAACACTGCTAAACTGTATACATAGACGTTGTTAGGATGGTAAATTTTATGTCGCGCACTTTACCACAATAAAAATATTTTTAAATGCATGAAATAAGAAAGAAATAAAGTAGACATAACTACAAAAAGATCAGTTGTTTGTATTTATGTGGGTCTATTTCTGTACTCTAGATTCTTTACCAATAAGCTGTGCATCTATCCTTTGACCAATATCATTATATCTTGGTTAGCTTTATAGTAAGACTTGAAATCAGCTGGTGTGAGTCCTCCACCTTTTTCTTCATTTTCAAAGTTGTTTTGGATATTTTAGTTCCTTTGCTTTTCCACATACATTGTGAACAAGTTTTTCTATATCAACAAATATTCTGCTATGATTTTGATTGTGGTTTAATTGAATGTATAGATTTGTTTGGAGAGAATTGAAATTTAGCCATATTGAGACATTTTATCATTGTTTAGTAATTTTCAGAAAACAGACACATATATTTTATTAAATTTATACCTAGGTATTTCATGCTGTGTGTACATTGTCAATGGCATGTATTCTTTAATTTTGTTTTCCAATTGCTCATTGTCAGCATTTGGAAATACAATTGATTTTTGTATTGACCTTGTATCATACATTGTTAATCTCATTTATTAATTCTAGGAACAATTTTTGTAGAGTCCTTGGAATTTTCTATTTAGAAAATCATGACATCTGTGAACAAAGACAAATTTATTTCTTCTTTTCCAATTTGTATGCATTTTATTTCTTTTTCTTGCCTCATTTCACTCAAGAAGATCTCAAGTATAAAGTTGAATAAGAGGAGTGAAAGTAGACATCTCTTCTTGATTCCTACTGCAGGTAAAAAGTATTATCTTTCACCATTAAGTATGTTGTCACTTGAGAGATCTTGTTTCATTTTGTTTTGTTTTAGATGTTTGTTTTTGTAAACTCTCTTTATCAGATTAACTTCCCCTCCAATTCTTTGTTTGTTGATAATTTTTTAAATTATTAATTGATGTTGATTTTTGTCAATTTACTTTTCCTGCATCTTTTGATATGATCATATACTTTTTCTTCTTTAATATGTTATTATGGTGGAGTAAATTGATTGATTTCCAGTCATGAACCATCCCTACATTTCTGAGATAAACCCTTTTCGGTCCTGATGTGTTATTTTCAGATATTATCGATTTTTATTTTCTAATATTTTGTTCAGGGCTTTGTATCTATGTTCACGATGGATATTGAGCTTCTAGTTTTCTTTAATGTCTTTCTCTGATTTTCATATCAGGGTGATGTTGACCTCTTTTTACTGGAAGAGATTGTATAGATTTAGAAGTATTCCTTCCTTAAATGTTTGATAGGATTCTCTGGTGGAGCCATCTGGACCTGGAGTCTTCTTTTCGGAAGTTTACTTAACTATGAAATCAAATTATTGAATAGATATAGGACTATACAGTTATTTATTTCATCTTGAGAAAGATTTGGTGGCTTGTAGCTTTTAAGAATTAGTCCAACTTATCTAAGTTTCCAGATGTATATGCATACAATTGTCCTCAGTATTCCTGTATTATCCTTTTATATCTTTAGGTTCTGTAATGATATCCTCCCTTTCATTCCTGGTATTGGCAATTAGCATCTTCACTCTTATCTTTGTTAGTGTTGCTAGATATTTACCAATTTTATTGAAATTTTTCTAAGATGCAGTTTTTTGTTTCATTGACTTTCTCAATTGTTTTTCTGCTTTCATTTTCATTGACGTCTGCTCTTATCTTTGCTATTTCCTTCCTTCTGTATTCTTTGAATTTAATTTGCTCATCTTTACTATTTTCTTCAGATGGATGCTTAAACCCTTATTTTGAAAACTTTTTTTTTCTAAAAGATACATTTAGTGCTACACACTTCCCTCAAAGAACTTCATTAGATGCATCTCACAAATGTTGCAATTTAAATTTAATTTAATTCAAAATGTAATTTCCCTTGACTCTTCCTCTTTTATTCATTGGTTATTTAGTAATGCTTTCCAAATATTTGAAGGTTTTCCAGATATCTTATATCTCTGTTATTAATTCTTAGTTTAATTTCATTATGGTCAGCAAACATACTTTGTATGATTTCTATTCTTTTAGAGTATTAAGTTTTGTTTTATGACCCAGAATATGTTCCATGTGCACTTGATAAGAAGATGAACTCAGGCTGCTGCTAGTGTTGTTTACGTCTTCTATATACCCATATTCATCTCTTTTCTAAGTTTTCTATCAATTACTGAGATACCTGTTGATGTCAATATATACAATTGTGGATTTGTCTACTTCCTCTTTCAGTTCTATTACTTTTTGTCAGGTGTAGTTTGAAGATCTGCTGTTAGCTGCATATACATTTAGGATTTATATGTCTTCTTGGTGAACTGATTCTTTTATAATTATGTAATTCTCTCTTTGTCCCTGGAAATATACCTTGCTCTGAAGTTTACTTTGTCTGATACTAATATAGCCACAATAGCATTTTTTGATTAGTATTTTCATGGCATATCTTCTTCCATAATTTTACTTTTAACCTATATATGCCTTTATACTTAAAGTACATTTCATATAGACAGCATATAATTAGGTCTTGCTTTTATGATTCAATTTTCAATTTATGCTTTTTAATTAGCATCTTTAGATTATTTACATTCAATGTAATTGGTGGCATGATTTGATTTTTTAAAATATTTATTTATTTAGCTGTGCCAGGTCTTAGTTGCAGTACATGGGATCTTTGTTGCTCTGTGTGGGATCTTTAGTTGTGGCATGCGAACTCTTAGTTGCAGCATGTGGGATCTAGTTCCCCGACCAGGGATCAAACTGGGCCCCCTGCATTGGGAGTGCAGAGTCTTAGCTACTGGACCACCAGGGAAGTCCCCACGATTTGATTTAGATATGACATTATTTGTTTCTGCTTGTCCCCTCTGTTTTTGTTCTTTTCTTTTTCTTTTTTTTTTTTTAAAGAGCCCTCCCAACTTTAGAGGTTCTAGGATGGACACCTTTTTTCTCTTTTTAAAAAATGTATTTATTTATTGGCTGCATCGGGTCTTAGTTGCAATACGTGGGATCATTCGTTGTGTCGCATGTGCTCTTCATTGCGGCACTTGGGCTTCTCTACTCTCTAGTTGTGGCACACGGGTTCTAGAGTGTGTGAACTCTGTAGTTGTGGCACGCAGGCTCCAGAGCACATGGGCTCTCTAGTTGTGGTATGCGGGCTTAGTTGCCCCATGGCATGTGGGATCTTAGTTCCCCAACCAGGGATCGAACCTGAATCCCCTGCATTGGAAGGCAGATTCTTCACCACTTGACCACCAGGAAAGTCCCTTTTGTTCTTTTCTTACCCTTTTTCTACTTTCTTTTGTATTAGCTGAATATTTTTTTCTATTCTAAATCAATTTGTATATTGGATTTTTTGAATTTTTTCTTTGAATTTTATATATATATATATATATATATATTATATATATATTTTTTTTTTTTTTTTTTTTTTTTTTTTGTGGTACGCAGGCCTCTCACTGTTGTGGCCTCTCCCGCTGCGGAGCACAGGCTCCGGACGCGCAGGCTCAGCAGCCATGGCTCACGGGCCCAGCCGCTCCGCAGCATGTGGGATCCTCCCAGACCGGAGCACGAACCCGTGTCCCCTGCATCGGCAGGCAGACTCTCAACCACTGCGCCACCAGGGAAGCCCTGAATTATATTTTTAATAATTTCTCCAGGGATTACAATACATACAACTAACCTTCTGCAATCTATTTAAAGTTAGTACTGGATCCCACATGCCACAGAGCAACTAAGCCCGTGTGCCACAAACACTGAGCCTGTGCTCTAGAGCCCGTGAGCCACAGCTACTGAAGCCTGCACGCCTAGAGCCCATGCTCCACAACAAGAGAAGAACCGCAATGAGAAGCCCACGCACCGCAACAAAGAGCAGCCCCCGCTCGCTGCAACTAGAGAAAGCCCGCATGCAGCAACGAAGACCCAATGAAGCAAAAAATAAAAAATAATAATAAATTTATAAAAAAAATAATAAAGTTAGTATTTTGTGACATCAAGTAAAATATAAAAGTCATTTAACCAAATAGATCCTTGTATATTTTTATGTAATATTTTTCATAAATATAATATCTACTTACACTGAAAACTCCACAAGACAATATTACACTTTTGATTTCAATAATAATACATATTTTAAAGAACTTAGGAGAAAATTGTCTTTTGTATTTACCCATATATTTACCATCTCTGATGCTCTTCCTCCATTCCCGTGGATTCCAGTTTCCCTCTGATATAATTTTCTTTTATCTTGAAGAACTTTCTTTAGCATTTCTTGTAGAACATGTCTACTGTTGACACAGTCTCTTAGTTTTCCTTTTTATGAGAATGTCTCAGACATTTTGCCTATGGTCTTGTTTAGACTCTGGGTCCTGGGACTTGTGGTCTTTTGGAGAATGTTGATGCTTTTGTTTTACCAGGTAATCATTCTGTGAGGTTCAGACCATAAATTCTGTCTTGCCTTAAATGGGTGGCAGTTCAAATTTTAGTTTAGAATGTGAAATAGCCATACAATGGAACACTTTTCATCCTTAAAAAAGAACAAAATACTCGTATATAATACGATATGGACAGACTTCAAAAACATTATGCTAAGTGAAATAAACCAGATGCAAAGACCGCATATTGTATGATTCCATTCATGTGAAATGTCCAGAAAACACAAATCTATAGAGACAAGAAGTTGATTAGTGGTTTCCAGGGGTGAGAACAAAGGTTAACTGTAAACAGAAACAAGTGATCTTATTGAGCTGATGGAAATGATCAAAACAGAAGTGTAGTGATGTTTGTACAACTCAGTAAATTTCCCCCAAATCATTGAATTATAAAATTAAAGTGGATGAATTTTACAGTATGTAAAGTATACCTCAGTAAAGTTGCTAAAATATTAAATCTTATTTTATTTCTCAAAGAATTTGCTCTGCTTATTTGGACCTGTCTCATGCAGGTTTTATTCAGGGTTAATCTGAAACTTGCACATAGAAGATTCTAACCTCACTTCAGTTCTAAAAGCCTTTGTTCTTTTCATTAGGGTCTATCCTATGCAGGAATAGCTGAGGGGTTCAGCAGAGACTTGTACAGAATTAGAGGACCCCTTCTCCAGCTTTCTCCCCTCTGTGATCCCTCCCACACTATCCAGTATTGTGGCACTTCTTTTCCTTGTTCTTCTGGCCAGAAAGTTGATGAATTTTCTATCCGAGTTTTAGCCTCCAACATCACCACACCACTGTGTGACTGGGACCCACTCTAGACACAAAGCTGCACAGGAACAAAAATGGGAAACTCACCCCCATGCTGGTCCCTTCTCCAAGGTTTGACTTCTCTCCATAATATTACTGCTTTTGTTAACTTTTTAGAGTCCTCAAGTAGCATTTTTTGTATTTTTCCATATTTTTCAGTTTTAATCAGCCAGAAAGATGGGCTGTAGTCACCTTACATAGCCATAATGGAACTACAACTATGACAGACCTGGTTTTGAAGCCTAGCTCTGCCACTCACTAGCTGTATGACATTGAATAAATTACCTAACTTCTCTGAATCTATTTTATTTTTGTCTGTAAACTGAAAGCCATTTTTTTACTCAAAAAATGATAGAAAAATGGGCAAGAGCAGGCCTCCTAAAAATAATACCATTATCATTAGCTACCAGAGAGGACAGACACTCTCTGTCTAAGTCTATTACTTTATTATAACTATTTGTTTAGCTGTCTATCTTCTCTACTAGAACAGAAGTTCTATGAAGCCAGGAACTGTGTCTTCCTTATTTATGGCTGTCTCTCTACAATACTTTCCACAGAATAGGCACTCCCTATTCATTCAATAAGTAAAGATCCTTATGGATCTTTGAGTTGGTCCACTCAGTGCCCTACATTTTTAGTTCCTAAACCTTTAACTCCTGTGACATTCACCTTCACTTCATTCTACCCACTCACTGCCATTGAAGCCTTCCAGACCTTGCCATCTCCTAGGACTGCTCTACATCAGAAAGCCTTAACTGCAGTATCCCACTCTCTGGCCTCAATTCCTTATGCTTTCAGCAATCCCTTACCTTTCCCCTCAGTCTCAATATACATACTCCTGACTCATAGCGACTTGTTCTTTCTCTCCCAGTCTTTTGGTAAAAGGCTTGTAGCACCTTTGAGGCTATAAAACATCCTCGGAGAAATTTCTCAGGTTGTTTCTATTTCCTCTGGGCTCCATTTGATGAACGATGTGTGTTCAGTAACACATCTTTATAGTAATTTTATGTAATATTAAAGATACAAAATGTAACTAGAGATATATAAATGTAATCCATTTTAGATAATTAATCTCTTAGCTTGAAGTCCTATATACTCAATGTGCTGCACAATGTGCCAAGCTCTAAAAAACCATGTTAGGTTACCGTTACATGACAAAACTACATTTCTTCAAAAACTGATTCTCATTATGGAAGATCTCTAATACTATATATTTTATCTTTATATTGATTTGTGCCTTGAAATGATTTCTATTGTCACGAAAAGCACAACTGAGGAATAATATAAACTTGTTGCTTTTTTAAAAAAATGCAGAGCCTCTCAGCAGGGGAGTAAGGGTGACCCACTCCACTCAATCTTGATTCCTCCTTTCCCCTCCCAAGGAGGAGTGCTCAGCTTCCTCTCTAGGACTGTTATACCCTGAGGGTTGTGAGGAAAATACGAAAAATGCAGGTTCTTTGCCTGTTCACCCTTATCCATGTGTTGACCTAAGGAATTCAGGATATCTCCCAAACATGTCACTGTCTGACCATTCCCATGAGGCTGTTTAAATATGGTGTTACTTTAGGACCCAAATTTCCCTAGATGTGGATGTCTTAATGAGAGGCTGCTGGGAGGAAGCAAGGGGATCATGTACCCGTTCTGCAGATAGAAAACCTCATGATCTTCTCCAAACTTCTCAGAGCCCATGAACTCACATAAGTTGTCAGGAGTCTACCAAGAAGAGGTCTCTGGCCTCCACGTGTCCCCTCTCCTCCAGCTAAATGAATATTCTCTTTTTGTTCTTATGGTGGAGGCAACATCTCCATGGGACTGCTCTACTTTGAATGAGTTTCTAGAAGCAAGAGAGAGTTGAGCCTTCTCAATGTTTCACAAGATCTGGAGCAGAGTCAAGAATGGATTGTGAACTGATACATGAAGGTTCATAGCAGCATTATTCACAATAGCCCTAAAGTGGAAACAACCCGAATGCCCATCAATGGATGAATGGATAAATAAAATAAAAGCAGAAAAAGGAATGAAGTACTGACACATGCTACAACATGGAGGAACCTTGAGGACATTATGCTAAGTGAAAGAAACTAACACAAAAGACCACACATTATATGATTCCGCTTATATGAAATGTCCAGAGTAGGTCAATTTGTAGAGACAGAAGTAGATTAATGGTTGCTTAGGGCTGGGGGAGGGGAGTGGGAGCAGTGGTGAGTGATTGCTAATGGGTAGGGGGTTTCTTTTTGGGGTGATGAGAATATTCTAATATTGATTGTGATGATGGTTATACAACTCTGTGAATATATTAAAAACCATTGAATTGTACACTTTAAATATGTGAATTGTATCTCAATAAAGAGATTCCTCAATACAATTCCTTTTCTGTTCAAAGGAAAAAAATGCATGGTGGGGAGGTGCTTTTGAAGAAGTAATCTTCATTCATTCATTAGAAATGAATGTTTTTATAAAATTAGACAAATCAATATAGTCTGTCTTTTAATTCTGGTTTGGTGATCAGGGAATAAATTCCTCATCAGTGTCTTATGGTTCCTTAATATCATTAACCTAGGGCACTGGCAGATTTGCAAGTAATTTATATTACTTGGTATACATTTACATGTCTTTCTACTTTCATGTGTTAATAAAATTTTTCCTTGTTTTTTTTTTAAATAGCCAAGTCTCTATGCTTAAGAGTAGCAATTTTTTATGATGACTTTGAATCATGAATTCTAATTGGTGATAAATTCCTTTTTTGGGAGGGTGTTTCCCTGGCATTTAGGGAAGTATACGGGAGAGAAAGAATGAGGAAAGATACCTACTTCTGCTTATTGATAAATGCTGGTCCTGTTTTACCTAAGTCTTAATTTATTCCTGAACTAAAAATTCTTTCTTTAGTTTCTCTTTCCCTCATCATCCTTAGCCTGCTAGAATATACTGAATCTTGTTTATCCTAACCTAGAAACTTTTGGTTTCTCAAGGCAAAGATCACAAACGTCAAATACCCGAGACGGAAGCTACATATATTTAATATGTCTAGCCACCCTCAAAAGGAACCAGTTATGACTACTAAGATATCATATATTTAAAAGTCACATCATATACACACAGCCACACTACCAACTTAGGCTGAAGTATGTGATCTAAAAACCATAAAATAACAGAACTGAGAGCAGACAGAGATAATATAATCCAACCCCTTGTTTATTTTATAGATGGGGAAACTTAGCTCCTGAGATGTTAAGTGACATGACCAGGGTCACACCCAAGCTATATCATTCTTTTAAATTGTACACTCACTCTGTAACAGTAGAATATTTCATAATGCTATACATGCTACACTATCGCCATTGTAGTCACACAATGATGCATTTTCCTCCTCCATCCTCATTTCATAAAATATAAAAATAATCACAGGGACTTCCCTGGTGGTGCAGTGGTTAAGAATCCTGCCAATGCAGGGGATACGGGTTCGATCCCTGGTCCAGGAAGATCCCACATGCTGCGGAGCAACTAAGCCCATGCACCACAACTACTGAGCCTGCGCTCTAGAGCCCACAAGCTACAACTACTGAAGCCCGTGCGCCTAGAGCCCGTGCTCTGCAGCAAGAGAAGCCACCACAGTGAGAAGTCTGTGCATCACAACGAAGAGTAGCCCCAGCTCGCCGCACCCAGAGAAAGTCCGCGCGCAGCAATGAGGACCCAGAGCAGCCATAAATAAATAAATAAATAAATAAATAATCACAAATACCAGTTCATTGTCAGAACACCTGGTCTGCTGTTTTAGATCACAAGCATGAAATTGCCTCCATTTAATGTTTTGCTTTTCATTGCTGCAAAATGCAATTTCATTAAATATCATTAATTCATTTTTTTCAGCAAGCATTTGAAACCATGTTCTTGAGGCTAGATGCCAAAAGTGATATGGGAAGGGTGTTAACAAAGTAAGAGATGCATGTCTCAGTGTCACTGAAGAGCTTTGCAACTAGCTGGAGGAGGGAGATAAATATATATAAAATGACTTAAGCACCATGCAAAGCTAGATATCTGCAGGTGCAGAGGATTACGCAAACAATTATGTGTATGCTGAGAAGATGAACCAGAATAATGGTGAGACCTAAGTCAAATGGGGTTAATTAAGCAATTTCCTGGAAAATGTGAGTTTTGTGCAAGATTATGAAACAAATTGAAATATTGTGGCATTGAAGAGTAAATAGCACTCTGTGGGGTAAGGACAACAGTGACAACATGGGACTTAGAAGCTGAATAGTGCTTAGGGGCAAAAAGGAAATTAGTTTGGCTGTAACAAAGGGACAAATCCTAACTAGACTATAACAAACTAACAGTATTGGTGCCTGGGCTAAATACAGGAGCCAATTCCTGAATGATAGGATAAAGGATTTACATGGTACCTTCCAAACACTAGATATCCATCCATTCATTAAATCAATATTTATTGAGTGCCTATGCACTCTGTACTCTGTACTATGTACATACTAAGGCTTACCTCATGCCAGGCACTATGCTAAGAGCTTTAAACATTGTCTCATTTATCCCTCACAACAATACTATCAGTACTGTTGTACACATTCCCCTGCTTTGTTTATAAGGAAACTGAGCCTCAGAGGAAATAAATGACATTCCCAAAGTCACACAGCTAGCAAAAGGTAGAGACTCAGACCCAGAACTTCTGTCCCTAGAGCTCCCACTTGTACCCACTAAAGCTATAGGCATTCTTTTTTCTTTTCTTTTTTTTTTTTTTTTGTGGTACACGGGCGTCTCACTGTTGCGGCCCCTCCCGTTGCGGAGCACAGGCTCCGGACGCGCAGGCCCAGCGGCCACAGCTCACAGGCCCAGCCGCTCCGCGGCACGTGGGATCCTCCCAGACCAGGGCACGAACCCGCGCCCCCTGCATCGGCAGGCGGACTCCCAACCACTGCGCCACCAGGGAAGCCCTAGAGGCATTCTTAATAGTATTTTGAGCAAGAGAAGAATGTAATGAAAATACTATTCATAAGAGATTATACCAACAGGTATGTGAAGGATGAACATAAAAGCAAAGTTCATAATTTTTAAATGGCTCATATGAAATATTAACCATTCGTTTAGTCACAATTAATATTAAAGTGTGTACAATTTCCCCACTGAATTTTTAAAAATCATATATATGAAGATTCTGATGTGAAAAGAGAAAGATTAAAATTTAATACCACCTGTTTCCTATTCCCAGCTGTCCTGAACAATGAGAACAATACACACAAATTTCATTCTCTTCCCTGCAGGCTAGCATGCAAGGAGGTTTGATTTATATACTTTTATGTATTTATTTAATCTTGGTAGGACATAAAATCCCATGCAAAGAATTATTTTTTCTTTTCATATATCTACCAAAATTATCTAGAAGTCAAATATCCCTTGTGCAGCAGTTTTATGATAAAAATAAAAACTACCAAAATGAATTGTTCAATTAGTTTCTGTCTCAAGGAAGAGTTATAGGCTTGGGTCAAAGACATCTAGATTAGAAACATGAAAAAATAAAAAAAATCTATTTAATCTAAAAAATTTTAAAAATCAACATGTATATGTTGAGTGCCTGCAATGAGCCAGGCACTGAGCTAGGTGCTTTTGTTTAATTGGTTTGCTTCTTTCCACATTAGATACCCAAGATATATTAGAATTTGTTTAAGATTAAAGAAAAACATATGCTAGAAAATGTTATTTCTAGAATCTCAAGTACTAGATCAATTCTGTCCCCTTTATTTGAAATGCCACAAAAATTGTTGCCAATTTTTCATTATCTGAACTCATTTTGGTATTTTAATAGTCAACTCCCTTTTCCCTGAGAGACTGAGCCACAGTAAATACAAACTTTGACCCTAGGCCTCAGCTGCCTCATTTGACAAATGAGCTATGATGGGTCTTGGAGATAACTAGTCTAACTCCCTAAGAGTGCAGGACAACAGCTAAGGAACTGCTAAAGTCCCTTCAAGCTCCAACATTCTCTAGCCTACAGAATGTCAGTTGGACTGTATTCTTTTCTCTTCCTGTGGTCATTCTTCTGGCTAATATATAACCATCTCTATTTACTTTGAGCTAAAAATGCAGCCTGGAAGAAACTCCGAAAGAAGGAAGTTTGAAGTTATTTCCTCTTAAGAAAACACTCTTACCCCCGAAGAAGTTGTAACATAGAGCATCAACAAAGTTAGAAAGAAAATGAGCATCTCTTAGATTAATGTCTAGCCTATTCATAAAGCCAATCCAGGAAGGAAATTCCTAAATTCTCCCGAGTAATCTTCTTGAGAAGCTAACAAATAGTGCCAAATATTTACATTCTTGCTTGAGACTGACTAAACCTTGGTTCCTTGAAAATGTTACCTGTCTTCAATATCCCTACAGTACTTCATGCTGTGCCATATCCATGGTGAGAGCTCTTTACACCTATTTTTAGATGTTGATCGAGACTGTTGTTCAGTATAAGGCTCTGGTGACCTGGAAAACCAAAGCTCTTGAATAGAACTTGAAAAGTTTATTGTTTGCATGTGCTGGAGGTGACTGATCTAGTTCATTTTCATTCTTGTCACCATGTAGCTTCTCAAAAATATTCTTAGCTTACAGGATATGACTGAAAGAGTTTAAACAGTCATTTCAAATTCTATCACAGGCAGAAACATTTTTAAGCTGCTCATTTTCCAAGGTCTGGCTAGTTTAGGGAATTAGATTATCAAAGCAATAAGATCACTGTCCAGTTTTCAAACTTTTTAAGCTAAAATTGAATCTGACCTTTTAATTTTTCAAAATTCTCTAACATAAATTTACATATTCTGTAAATTCAAATGCAAATTTGTGTAAATGTGAAATAGAGTGTAAATCTGTAAATTCTGGATATAAAGTAAATATACACATATTCAATGATATATATATGCAAATTACATATACATCTATGCTTATAAATATACACACAGATAATTATAGAACAGGGGTCTTAGATTATTTATTTTAAATATGTTTGTCCTTCCAAAATAGTAGTAAAACCTTGGTGGCTTGATATTTCTTCTCCCTCTTTCTTCCCATTCTCAGTCATTATAGAAGATACTACTGATAATAGCAGTGATTTCTAGAACAAATTTGATAAGAATTAGAATATTCATTTGTATACAATCATTATTCTGCATAACAAGAGCTTAAAGGAAGAGTAAAAAGAAAATCTACAAGTCATTGGTCCAGATCTAGTCCACATAGGTCTAGTCTGTGTTTTAATTGATCCAACATTTAAAAAGCAAGGGATACCACTTTTTTAAAAATCCAGATTTCTGACTTCTCTTGAAAAATCAAAAGCTCTGGCAATACCAGGCATAACACTCCAGTGTGACTACAATCGGTAGGAACCAAGTAGCTGCGGCTCTCTTCAGATAGGACTATATTCTTCAGTACCTCACAGCCAAACAGGCTATCTCAATTATTTGTTACATGCTTGGTCCCTATACTCATTGAAGCTTTCAACCACTGATTGGTCCGACCTTCTCACATAATAGAGGTTGACTAATTCAGAAGTTAGGTGACTATCCTAAAGTTATTCAAGGGAAGAACACAATGAATAGATATAGTCTTTGCCCTCAAAGAGTTTATAATCTGCTGCAGGAGAACAGACATATTCATAATAAAGTACAGAATATGATCATCATCATAATAGAAGCATAAACAAAATGCAGAGAAAGCTACAAAAAGAGATCACATCTTGCTGGCCTACCAAGAAAGTCTTCACGAAAGAAGGAGCATCTCACAAAGCAGAAGATATCATCAGAAACCAGTTTTTCAGTTTTCTCAGCACAAATTCTAGTTCTGACACTTAGCATTGTGACTGATGCTGTTACTTAACCTCGCAGGGCCTCAGTTTTCTCATCTATAAAATGGAGATAATAACAGAATGTACTGAACAGGATTGTTGTGAGAATTAAACGGGAAAATAGAGGTAACAAACATTGCACATAGTAAGCAACTACCAAAATATTCTTCTTATCATTATTCTTATGGATAAAGTAGACTATTTACATATGGAAAAGGAAGAGATGATTCTACTCTGCAGAGTGAACATCTAGTTGGAAAAATATAGGGCATAGTCAAGGAATAGCAAGTACAAATTGGGTTGAATTATAAATAAAGGTGAAAGCTAGGCACCTACCCCAAAGCAAGGGTAACGTCCTCCCAGAGACAGTGTGAGGACATGAAGGGAGAGCAAAAGCTGGTCAATCCATCCAGCTGACACAGCACCTTTCATCCTGTCACCTCTCTGGCTGACTGGGAGCTCCCGCCCTCCCCAGCCACACACCCATGTGATAAGCATAATAAAGAGATGTACAATGGAATATGAGAATGTTAGGGACAGTGGATCAAGTCGAGGAAGTTATAAATGTCTTTCCTGAAGGAAAATAAGCTAAGATTTGAACGATGAGTGTGAGTTGACCAGAGAAAGTGGGGTAAGTGCATTCTTAGCTAAGAAAAGAGCATGTTCAAAGGCGCTGTGGCAAGGAGCAGAGAGAATAGGAATCAAAGGAAGGCCAGTGCAGCTGGAGCACAAAGAGTAAGGCAAATGCAGGGTAAGATGACACTGGAGAGGGTGAGGAGGGTTCAAATCATTCAAAACTTTGTAGGTCTTGTTAAGACATAAACTTTCCTCAAGATCAGTGGCAAGGAGAATTACGTGTTCATATCTATGTCTTGAAATGGCAGCACTGTGGAAACAGAATTGAACATGACTTAGAAGATTTCTGAAGTAGTCTTGGTGATAAAGAATAAACTGCACTAGACTAATGGTGGTGGAACTAGAGAAAAAAAACTGAGAGATATTTAGGAGAAGAAATGGAGAAAGCTAGTGAGGATTGAATGTAGCAAAGAAAGGAGAAGAAAGCAGCATAAGAGATGACTTTGGCTTGCATACCAGAATACATGGTGGCATTTTTGGTAGAGACCATTATATGGAGAGATAAATTATAATTTTTATTTTTGAGCATGGTGAGTTTGAGTGCCTTTAGGATAAAAAGATATATTATGTAGGCAAGCTCTAAGAGGCTGGAAGTAGACGAATAACCTATGCTAGAGATAAAATATTGAGTCACCTGAACAAGGTGCTAATTCAAATGGTGGACATGAATGAGATCTCTTAAGGAAAGAGTACAGATTGAAAAAATAAGTGGTCCTAACACTGGCTAGGTAGTTTAAGATGAACCTGTACACAAGAGAGAAAGAAGGAAACCAAAGATATAGATGGAAAACCTCAAGAGTCTTAGGAAAATTAAGACAATAGAGCATTTCAAGGAGTCAAAGTTTTAAACTACAGAATGCTGGCAACCAGAGTCAAAAAAACAAAACAAAACAAAAAAAGATGGCATAGTTTTTCTTTAGGCTGTTAAATCATGCAAGCCCATTTCTAATTGTTGCATCAAGTTCCGTTCTTATGTCTTGTTTTACAACAGTGAAAGTGTCTTGTTGGTTTACAATGGTGAAAGTTTTAGTATGGAAACTCTTCCATTGCTCCTTCTTTATATAAAGAAGAGAATTCTGAAGTACAGGGGGGAAAAGTAGGAACCAAGAGGATAAACAAAAAGTACTGCAAGTTCCCCCATGTATACTTGAACATGGTTTCTATATCCAAGTTTGCTATGAAAACAGCAACAACAACAACCTTAAGAAGCTGTATTCTTATGCAACTTGTTGGGAGCATTTTCACTTCTCCCATTTCTGTCATTGTGATTGCCTGTCCTCCAAATGGAGCCAACTAATCAAATGGCTGCATCTTAGAAAAAGTAAAAGCTGCTGTGCACATTACAATAATCACCAATTAATGCTAATGCAAGCTTTGTGACTGGTTGATGTTCTCCCTTCTCCTTTTGTGACATAGATTGAGATAAAGATATTAGTTAAAATCACCATCTATTTACAAAGTCAGTCTGATTTCTAGTTATGCCATTACATTCCAAAAAAAGAAAAGAAGAATACAAAGAAACAACTGCTATCAGATGGCTTCAGATTTTGCACTTGTTGTTAAATAAATTAAAAGTAACAATAATTTTTTAAAATAACTTCATGTTCTGCCAGCAATCCACACTTCACTCCTTTTGTTTTGTAGGCTATCAATTTTAGCAAATGTAACCATTGGTTCCCCAGACAATACCAGTCGCAGGAAGCAATTAAGGGCCCAGATTATACTTAGGGCAATAGTGGTCTCAAATCTTCCATTCAATTTTCATTCTACTTTCATCTATTATTAATTGAGCATCTACTATGTGCCAGGTATTCTTCTGGGTGGTAACAGTAAAGCAATGAAACAGACATAAATCCTTACCCTAATGGGGCTTATCTTTTCCTTTATTTTGATTTTGTGAGGCTTTCACTAATACCCCTTGCTAACTAGTTTAGCTCTTTGCTTATATGAGATTTGGAAGAAAAACATTCCTGAAAGACCCTTCCCTTTCCCTTTTCCTTTATTGATCCTGCTGCCAGGAAATATATCTTGAGTCCTTTAGGAATTGTGGCAGAAAATTATTTGTGTGGCTTGGCATTCTACATTTCTGCACTTTTATCCTCTTCCTCTATCCTAACTCTGTATACTCAGTATACTTGTCTTGTAATTCCCCAACATGACAAGGTGAGTGCCTTGACTTCCCCAAAGGGTTTTGTTTTTTTTAGCATTTTTAGTTTTTTTGTTTTTTTGTTTTTGGTTTCATGGAGGAAAAGCAGACTTCAGCTCCCTTTCTTTATTTGAAAGTCGTCAGCCTCTCCAGCCCACAATTCTCTTCAGTCTTTTCTAAGCCTGTGGTGGCGTGTCCTCCAGCAGATGAGACTCCTGATAACCTGGCTTGACATTCCAGCACTCCCAAAATTAACTCTTTACTCCACTATAAAAAAACAAAATAGGGCTTCTCTGGTGGCACAGTGGTTAAGAATCCACCTGCCAATGCAGGGGAC
Organism: Orcinus orca; assembly: GCF_937001465.1. Taxonomy (NCBI): domain Eukaryota; kingdom Metazoa; phylum Chordata; class Mammalia; order Artiodactyla; family Delphinidae; genus Orcinus; species Orcinus orca. Next base: position 98,714,973 of record NC_064580.1, on the reverse strand, counting down.
ATGGGTTCGAGCCCTGGTCTGGGAAGATCCCACATGCCGTGGAGCGACTAAGCCTGTGCACCACAACTACTGAGCCTGCGCTCTAGAGCCCGTGAGCCACAACTACTGAGCCCGTGTGCCACAACTACTGAAGCCCACACACCTAGAGCCCGTGCTCCACAACAAGAGAAGCCACCACAATGAGAAGGCCACGCACCACAACGAAGAGTAGCCCCCGCTCGCCGCAACTAGAGAAAGTCCACACACAGCAACGAAGAGCCAGTGCAGATTAAAAAAAAAAAACAGATTATTAAAAAAAAATAAAATAAATAACAGCAATAACAACAACAAAAATGTAGAACAAGAAAAATTTCCCCCTTTGGCACTCTTCTTGGTATTCTCAACTCCAAACAGCTATTATGTGGTGATAGTAGAGAACACAAAAACAAAAAGACATAATGAGGAACATGTTTTCCCCTCTCTGCCAAGGAGGAAATAGAATTGTAATATTAAAGGTATGCACATTTTAAAAACTTTTTGATATTGCCTAATTGCCTTCAAAAATTATGTAAAGTGACACACCAATAGTTTGTGAACGGCAATGTATTAATTTTCTGTCTTTGCAAAATTGCCTAACTAAAAATAGGTATTTTATTTTGTATTTCTTTATTACTAATGAGATAGAACATCTTTGTTTCTTGACCCTTTGTTATTTCTTGTTTTGTAAATTGTGTGTTAATGTTCTTTTGCTTGATTCCTGTTATCATTTCACTTTCTACCCACTGGCAGACACCTTAGATGCCTCATCCAACACTCCATTCAAATTGCTCTCCACAAGGTCACTGTCAACCACCTTTTACTAAATCTAATAGATGCTCTTCAGTGCTATCTTACACAGCCTCTCAGCAACATTTGATACAGTAAACCATTTCCTTTTTCTTGAACAGTATCTACCCTTAGTTTCTACAGCACAAAACTACCCTGGCTTTCCTCTTACCTACCTCCAGGCCCTTCCTTCTCATCTTGAGGACTTTTCTTCCTTGGTACATGGCAGAGTTCTACCTCAGAGTTCCATCCTAATCTTCTCTTCTCTTCATACAGTACTCACTGTCTCTAGATGACCTCATGACATAGATTATCATGTATATACTGATGATTCCCAAATCTCTATCTCCACAAGTTCTTTCTCCTGAGTTCCAGACTCATACAACTAATTGCCTTCCAGAAATTTCCATTTTTATGTCCTTTAGACCCCTACAACTCAACATGTCCAGAAAAGCATTCATCATCTTTCTCTTCAAAGCTGTTCTTACCTCTTTAAGCCACCACTACTGGTATATCCTAATAGTCACCAAGGTCTGCCAATTCTACCTCCTAATTAAATTTCAAATCCATACACTTTTCTCTTACTCCCACTGATGCCCACCATCCTTCTTCTAGGTAACATAAAAATCCTCTTAAATAGACTTCTTGCACACTCCAATCTATTCCCTACACTACAGTCATATTAGCTAAAGCTCAAATCTAATCATAGTTTTTCTTCCCTGCTTAGAACATCTTAATGGCTTCCTTAAGAAAATCCAATCTTCTTAACATAGTTTCCAAGGCTTACATGATCTGACTTCTCCCCTTGTACCCTGTGCTTCAGACACACTTAAATGTCTTCCTTTCCCACAAATTCCAGGCCTTCACATACATTATTCACTATGACTACACTACTCACCAACCCCTTCATCCTCTTCTATCCTCATCCTCTCACCAACCTACTCCTAGCTGTGTCTGTCTACATTCTACCCATTTTTCACCATTAACATTAGAAGCTGCTTCCTCAGGCAGATTTCTCTCACTCCCTAACTATTACTTAGGTGCTTCTCCCATATGTTCTGAGCATGGCTTCATCACACTAAATTGTGATTAGTCTAGTTACTTATCTGCAACTCCCACTAGCTTGCAAGTTCCATGAGGACAGGGAGTATATTGTTGTTGTTTTCATTGTTACTATTTTGTAAATATAATAAGTGTTCAATAAATATTTATATTAATATTTTCCCATTTTTCTACTGAGGTGTTCATCTTTTCTCATTGAATTATAAAAGCTCTTTATATATGAAGGGTTTCAATCCTGTGTCATTTTGTTGTAAATATCTTCCTACCAAAGAAACTACTTTTATATTTCCTGAGCAAATTATTCCCTTTACTAATACCTTTCCTCTATATGTGCTATTCTCTCTGTTAGGAATGTACTCACTCCCTATGTATCATTTAATACCCACTCAAATGGCATTTCATCTGTGAAGGCTTTTCTGATTCCCTAATAATTCACTCCTTCCTCTGTATTCCCATAGGAACTTGTACATGTGTCAACTTCAAGAAATTAATGTTTTTATTTCTAGTGTAATTGTATTTTTGCATGACTTTATCCTCCATTAGACTGTCAATTTAAAACCAAGGATTTTCTTATTCATGTTTGTATTTCCTATGTCTATCATAATGCCTGAAATATAGTAGTATCTTTAAAATATTTTGCTAAAAGAATTAATTTGGGCTCACAAGTGAACAATGTTTAATAATAAAATATAAAGACAAAATATTTTCTGCCAATAATCATAAATTCAGAACTTCAGGAAAGTCCTGCCTGACTACTAACATCTCAGTTAATAGAAGCCTTAACAATTGTAAACTGGAAAGTCAGTTGGCAACTAATGATAAGTCAAGGAAAGACCCTAATTATATACACTGTTTGCACTTGTGTATGAAACATTCAGAAAAAACCGTAAACCCGGGTTGCAGGTTAAGCAAAGATAATCCATATGTCCAATAGCTTTACCTGTAGCCCTCTAATACTTCTAGAATTTACTGCTTTTAACTTCTGTGGTTTTGAATGAAAGGAGAAAAATAATTGACAGAGATTTATCCTTGGCTACTAAATTGTACAAGGCAAAAACTTGAGATTTAAATTGTTTTGCTAATTACGTTTAAAAGCACTTTCTAATTGCCCCTTTTTAAGAAATTGTTTTTGCATTTGTTTTGGGTTCTTTTTAGAATCACTTCTAGTTTCTTACATTTCTAATTAGGCTTTACTGTTCAAAACCTGCCACTTCTAATTGACTTTAGAAACTTTTTAGCTATGTAACTCTTAAGAAGAAGAGTTTATTTTACTTTTCACTCTAAGGACGTTTTTCTGCTTAAAGCCAAAGAGCATTTGAACTTGGCATTTTAGAACCAGAATGCAGAGCTAGATAAGACCAGTCACAGTTAAGGTTGTCCAACTGCCTTATTTCATAAGAGAAAAATAGATTAGGAAGGATGCTAAGTATCTTGATCAAGGTCAAACACCAAATAGCACAACCAGGGCTAGAACCAGGTTTCCTGCCTTGAATTTTCCATTAAATAATAAGTGTCTTTTTAAAAGTTTGATCAACCATGTAACCAATGATTCAGTAATCAGTAAAGACTGATTCATGATTCAACAAATATATAATGAAGGCTTACAATGTGCCAGGTACTATGCAAAGAGCATGCATTAATTTTTAAAACTTTGCAATAGCTCTTGTTGTATGCCTGGACAACACAATGGGGAAATAAGACAGACAAGATTCCTGGCCTAAAACTCTGATGGAGGTGGAGATATATCTTTTTCCTCCCCCTACCCCACCCCTAGCTCTCACTTTCAGTAACCTCTCTTTCCACTAACACATTCCATTCTCCCCACTGGAGGAGGAATGAATAATCTGATTGGTCAGATTCAATCACTCACTGAATGATGTTACCCTATTGGCTGAGGTCCCTTTGCCTCCAAAAGCAGGAAAGAGACTCCACTTTGGCTCTGCCACAGTTTCCCTCACCCACAGGTAAGAAAAGCAGCACCAACACCACTTCTGGACTTCACAGTGTCAACAGACTCTGCTCTCTTTTCCTGCTTCTCACCAGGGTGGGTAGATTGGCCTGAATGGTACTAGAGCCTAGGAACCTTCAATCCAAGAGGCAAGGGAGAAGAAGGCCCATTTTAGCCTCAGGCTTAATGTGTGTCCTCTAACAATTGTCCCTGTACTTCAGAGTTATTGGCCCCTACTCTTCATCCTTTGTGTGCATATTCAATTGGTTAGAACCCAAGAGGGAAGGTAGTGGATGATGAGCATATCTCACAAGCCAGTTTATTAGGAAAGACAGAATCAAACTAATAACTCAAAATTAATTAACCACAATTATACTAAGTGCTACAAAGACAAGTTTGGAATGCTACATGGACATATATATCAGAGAAGACTTCCTGAGGTAGTGACATTTAACTAGGACCTAAAAGATAATTAGGAGTTAAGATAAGCAAAGAGAAGGGGGAGGAGAAGAAAGAAGAACTACAGTCCCGAAGCCTGTGAAACAAAAACCACATTCACAGAATGATGGACAAGATGAAAGGGCAGAGGGCTATGTACCAGATGAAGGAAAAAGATTAAATACCAGAAAAACAACTAAATGAAGTTGAGATAGGAAACCGTCCAGAAAAAGAATTAAGAATAATGACAGTGAAGATGATCCAGGACCACAGAAAAAGAATGGAGGCAAATATCAAGAAGATACAAGAAATGTTTAACAAAGACTTAGAAGAATTAAAGAACAAACAGCTAGAAGAATTAAAGAACAAACAAATATACATGAACAATACAATAGTTGCAATGCAAAATACACTAGAAGGAATGAATAGCAGAATAACTGAGGCAGAAGAATGGATAAGTGACCAGGAAGACAGAATGGTGAAATTCACTGCCGTGGAACAGAATAAAGAAAAAAGAATGAAAAGAAATGAAGACAGCCTAAGAGACCTCTGGGACAACACTAAATGCAACAACATTCGAATTGTAGGGGTCCCAGAAGGAGAAGAGAGACAGAAAAGACCTGAGAAAATATTTGAAGAGATTATAGTCGAAAACTTCCCTAACATGGGAAAGGAAATAGCCACCCAAGTACAGGAAGCGCAGAGAGTCCCAGACAGGATAAACACAAGGAGAAACACACCAAGACACATAGTAATCAAATTGACAAAAATTAAAGACAAAGAAAAATTATTGAAAGCAACAAGGGAAAAACAACAAATAACATACAAGGGAACTCCCATAAGGTTAACAGCTGATTACTCAGCAGAAACACTGCAAGTCAGAAGAGAGGGGCATGATATACTTAAAGTGATGAAAGGGAAGAAACTGCAACCAACATTACTCTACCTGGCAAGGATCTCATTCAGATTCGATGGAGAAATCAAAAGCTTTACAGACAAGCAAAAGTTAAGCGAATTCAGCACCACCAAACCAGCTTTACAACAAATGCTAAAGGATCTTCTGTAGGCAAGAAACACAAGATAGGGAGAAGATCTAAATAATATTTAGGTCTTTAATCCATTTTGATACTAGCAATCAGAATGCAACAGCACAAAAAAAGGATCATACACCATGATCAAGTGGGGTTTATTCCAGGAATGCAAGGGTTCTTCAATATACGCAAATCAATCAATGTGATAAACCATATTAACAAATTGAAGGAGAAAAACCATATGATCATCTCAATAGATGCAGAGAAAGCTTTCAACAAAATTCAACACCCATTTATGATAAAAACCCTGCAGAAAGTAGGCATAGAGGGAACTTTTCTCAACATAATAAAGGCCATATATGACAAACCCACAGCCAGCATCATCCTCAGTGGTGAAAAACTGAAAGCATTTCCACTAAGATGAGGAACAAGACAAGGTTGCCCATGCTCACCACTCTTATTCAACATAGTTTTGGAAGTTTTAGCCACAGCAATCAGAGAAGAAAAGGAAATAAAAGGAATCCAAATAGGAAAAGAAGTAAAGCTGTCACTGTTTGGAGATGACATGATACTATACATAGAGAATCCTAAAGATGCTACCAGAAAACTACTAGAGCTAATCAATGAATCTCGTAAAGTAGCAGGATAAAAAATTAATGCACAGAAATCTCTTGCATTCCTATACACTAATGATGAAAAATCTGAAAGTGAAATTAAGGAAACACAATACCTAGGAATAAACCTACCTAAAGAGACAAAAGACCTGTAGGCAGAATATTATAAGACATTGATGAAAGAAATGAAAGATGATATAAAAAGATGGAGAGATATACCATGTTCTTGGATTGGAAGAATCAACATTGTGAAAATGACTATACTACACAAAGCAATCTACAGATTCAATGCAATCCCTATCAAACTATCACTGGAATTTTTCACAGAACTAGAACAAAAAATTTCATAATTTGTATGGAAACACAAAAGACCCCGAATAGCCAAATCAATCTTGAGAAAGAAAAGCAGAGCTGGAGGAATCAGGCTCCCTGACTTCAGACTACACTACAAAGCTACAGTCATCAAGACAGTATGGTACTGGCACAAAAACAGAAATATAGATCAATGGAACAGGATACAAAGCCCAGAGATAAACCCACGCACATATGGTCACCTTATCTTTGATAAAGGAGGCAAGAATATACAGTGGAGAAAAGGCAGCCTCTTCAGTAAGTGGTGCTGGGAAAACTGGACAGCTCCATGGAAAAGAATGAAATTAGAACACTTCCTATCACCATACACAAAAATAAACTCAAAATGGATTAAAGACCTAAATGTAAGGCAAGACACTATCAAACTCTTGGAGGAAAACGTAGGTAGAACACTCTATGACATACATCACCGCAAGATCCTTTTTGACCCACCTCCTAGAGAAATGGAAATTAAACCAAAAATAAACAAATGGGACCTAATGAAACTTAAAAGTTTTTGCACATCAAAGGAAACCATAAACAAGACCAAAAGACAACCCTCAGAATGGGAGAAAATATTTGCAAATGAAGCAACTGACAAAGGATTAATCTCCAAAATTTACAAGCAGCTCATGCCACTCAATATCAAAGAAACAAACAACCCAATCCAAAAATGGGCAGAAGACCTAAATAAACATTTCTCCAAAGCAGACATACAGATGGCCAAGAAACACATGAAAAGCTGCTCAACATCACTAATTATTACAGAAATGCAAATCAAAACTACTATGAGGTATCACCTCACACCAGTTAGAATGGCCATCATCAGAAAATCTACAAACAACAAATGCTGGAGAGGGTGTGGAGAAAAGGGAACACTCTTGCACTGTTCGTAGGAAGTAAATTGATACAGCCACTATGGAGAACAGTATGGAGGTTCCTTCAAAAACTAAAAATAGAATTACCATATGACCCAGCAATCCCAGTACTGGGCATATACCCTGAGAAAATCATAATCCAAAAAGAGACATGTACCACAATGTTCACTGCAGCTTTATTTACAATAGTCAGGACATGGAAGCAGACTAAATGCCCATCAACAGACGAATGGATAAAGAAGATGTGGTACATATATACAATGGAATATTACTCAGCCATGAAAGAATGAGATTGCGTCATTTGTAGAGACGTGGATGGATCTAGAGACTGTCATACAGAGTGAAGTAAGTCAGGAAAAGAAAAACAAATATCATATATTAACATATATATGTGGAACCTAGAAAAATGGTACAGATGAACCGGTTTGCAGGGAAGAAATAGAGACATAGATGTTGAGAACAAATGTATGGACACCAAGGGGGGAAAGTGGCGGGGTGGTGGTGGTGGTGGTGGTGTGATGAACTGGGAGATTGGGATTGACATATATGCACTAATATGTATAAAATGGATAAGTAATAAGAACCTGCTGTATAAAAAAATAAATAAAATAAAATAAAAGAGAAGGAGGAAGAGGCAGAGCATCCAAGAAGAAGGACCAGCGTGTCTGAAGTCTTTGTGGCATAAAAGAGGAAGATACATTCCAGGAACTGAAAGGAGACCAATGGGTCTGGAGCAGAGAGTGTAGAAAAGTCCTGTATCATTCACTATTTTAAAAATAACACTTTATTATTACTGCTTCTTAACGATACATAATCTTGAGTTGCACTAATACACTTACGCACACATCAGTGAAAATGGAGAACTACTCTGCTTGTAGTGGTGTCCATATGTCAGGAGGCTTTGCTGCATAGATGAGTTAATAACACTCAATTAAAACAACAGTAACAAATCCAGGTAACCAAAATGCCCTAATCTCCAAACAAGCCAGCCAAGTGAGGTATGGGTGTAAGGTATCTGTAAAATACCCATAGAAAACATATTGATTTCCTTATCACATAGCTAGAGTTACTAAAAGTTCTTTCCCAGCCCCATGTTTAACCAGCCCCATCTTCAAACATGAGCATCAGTGTTCAATTTATTAACTTCTTAAGATTTGTTTTGACAGCCACTGGTTTTTCTTTCTTCAGCAAGACAAACCAAAATATCAAAAATAATATACCCTTTTTCTTACTTACTAACCCTTGGAAACAGTGTCACCATGCAATTCTTTTTGCCTAGCAATATGCTCTTCTCAGAGGCCTAGTAACAGCCTATCAGTTTGACAGCACTGGCCAGTCCTCATCCCTGAAGTGCTTGCTGAATTTCCATTTTTATTAGTAGCTTCTGTTTCTTTAGAAGCTCTATCATCATTCAGCTTTCGTTTATCTGAAACAATCTGTATTATGGTAGAATTTTAAATTAAGCCATTGCTCAGTCATCTACTTGTTTATCTGCACTGTTTGTCCCACATACCATTTTCTTTCTTTTAGAAGTTTAAATTTTCACTCAAGACTCTCTTAATTTATTCTCCAGATAGTTGAGAAAGCTGGGGAAAGGGAGAATACACTTTTTGTTTCATTCCCCACAGCAACAAAGCACAGATTCATAGAATTTTTTGCTGAATGGTACCTTGGTGACTAGACTTTCTCTTTCATCTAAACCCCAATTCCCCCTCCTACCCCTACATTCTTGCTCTCAGGAAATGATCTATCTTCTTAAAGTGAAATCCCCCTAAAACGTTCTGCCTGATCTACTCTTAACATCTCATGTTTATTGCTATAGTTATTCTTTCTCTCTTCCTATAAATCTCAAAGGAATAGGCACTACTTTACTTTTTCTACTGCTAAAACATCTCTGATTCTAAATTTTATATATTTCCATCTTCCTTTGGTTGTTAATTAAGATGATGATGATAGTGATGAGGAGGATTAAAACTAAAATTTGTTAAACACTTTCTCTGTACCCAGCATCACCTTATTTTATCCTCACACCAGCCATATGATATAAGCACTATTATAATCCCCATTTTACAAATGCACAGACCATAATCCTCATAAATACCTGGATTTTAGGTGATTCATACTTTCTTCTTTGTATTTTCTGTACTGTTTGGGTTGTTTACAGTGAACTACATACAACTTTTAATATAAAACACAACAGATAAAATAGAGCTCTTTTTTAATAGAAGGGAGTAAATAGAGTCATCAGGGCAGTTTACCTCCACTCTTTGATTCTTTTTCCACTACAATCACAAATGTGCCATTCCATCCATCAAAAAGTATTCCAGTGATTAAGAGGAACAAATTCCTATGTGTAAAATATGCTACAGGGATATATTGTACATCAGGGAATATAGCTAATATTTTATAACTTTAAATGGAATATAATCTATAAAAATATTGAATCACTATATTGTATACCTGAAACTAATATAATATGTTAAATCAACTATACTTGAATTTAAAAAGAAATATTTGAGTGCTTACCATATGCAAAGCAGTGTGAGGGAAACAAAGCAACATAAGCAGCAGTCGAAGACAGTTTGTTTCAAAATGAGTGGTGTTCATTTGTACCCTTTTATTAGATTCCACATATAAGTGATATGATATGATGTAGAAAACAAACTTATGGTTACCAGGGGGTAAGGGGGGGGGAAATTGGGGGTTGGGATTGACATATACACACTACTATATATAAAATAGATAACTAATAAGGACCTACTGTATAGCACAGGGAACTCTACTCAGTATTCTATAATAACCTATATGGGAAAAGAATCTAAAAAAGAATGGATATATGTATATGTATAACTGATTCATTTTGCTGTACACCTGAAACTAACACAACATTGTAAATCAAATATACTCCAATAAAATTTTTTTAAAAAAAGAGTGGTGTTCATGCTGCCAAGAGTTTAGAGGAAAAGGAATTCACTGTGATCAGAATGTGAGTAGAACTATAGTCCTAGTCTAAGCTAGTCCTAAGCTAGGCCTTAAATGTGAAAGGTGCTCAGACATCAGGAAAGAGAAAGCAATTTTCAGAAAGAAAGGAAGGCATGTCCCTATCCTGAGTCCCATTACCCTCTCTAGCCTTTCTCCTGCCATGATACTTTAATCTCCTGAAAAAGCTAGTACTGAGGTATGAACATAATCAGGAGGAAGTCTGAGCCCTGGCTTGATTATTCTTCCCATCTCTGGCTTTCCTCAAAGTTTCTAAGTCATGAAACTAAACCTTGTGATATTTCACAGTAAGCAAATGTCTAGCTCACTTTCAGACATGCCTTTATTCACCTGCTTTAGGTTCAACTAAGAGCAAAATCTTTGAAGACACCTATACAATAATGTATAACAGGAGATATAAAGTGACATCTCCCTCAATCTTGTCTCCTCCAAATAAATTGCAAACTACATTTAGTACAACTGAAAGTACAGTGCTGGGCACATTAAAGACACTTAATCACTTATAAGGTGATTGATAGCTAACTTCTGTACTTTAATTACCTTTGCTCCAACATTTCACAATAAATTACCAACTCCCACAAGAGTAGGGTTTCAAAAAACTAAGGCAATTTATCTCCATTAAGATTTAGAGATTAAAAAAATAACATTTAAGCCTTTTTCAGTACCAAAATAAATTTCAAACCATAAATAAAGCCCATCAAGAAGCTGAGAACCTCACTGTACTGATCCCTTGATATATATCTCTACAAAATCTAGATCAATTTACTAGATCAGAACATAAAAGTTTATTTTCTTTTTTCATCAACTATATAAACTCTACAGTGTTAGTTGCCATAGCAAAAGACATCTCAGAAATCCTTAGTTAGACTCTATGACATAAATCACAGCAAGATCCTTTTTGACCCGCCTCCTAGAGAAATGGAAATAAACCCAAAAATAAACAAATGGGACCTAATGAAACTTAAAAGCTTTTACACAGCAAAGGAAACCATAAACAAGACAACCCTCAGAATGGGAGAAAATATTTGCAAATGAAGTAATTGACAAAGGATTAATCTCCAAAATTTACAAGCAGCTCATGCAGCTCAATATCAAAAAAAAGAAACAACCCAATCCAAAAATGGGCAGAAGACCTAAATAGACATTTCTCCAAAGAAGATATACAGATTGCCAACAAACACATGAAAGGATGATCAACATCATTAATCATTAGAGAAATGCAAATCAAAACTACAATGAGATATCACACCGGTCAGAATGGCCACCACCAAAAAATCTACAAACAATAAATGCTGGAGAGGGTGTGGAGAAAAGGGAACACTCTTGCACTGTTGGTGGGAATGTAAATTGATACAGCCACTATGGAGAACAGTAATGGAGGTTCCTTAAAAAACTGCAAATAGAACTACCATACAACCCAGCAATCCCACTACTGGGCATATACCCTGAGAAAACCATAGTTCAAAAAGAGTCATGTACCAAAATGTTCATTGCAGCTCTATTTAAAATAGCCAGGACATGGAAGCAACCTAAGTAGCCATCAACAGATGAATGGATAAAGAAGATGTGGCACATATATACAATGGAATATTACGCAGCCATAAAAGGAACGAAACTGAGTTATTTGTAGTGAGGTGGATGGACCTAGAGTCTGTCATACAGAGTGAAGTAAGTCAGAAAGAGAAAAACAAATATCGTATGCTAACACATATATATGGAATCTAAAAAAATGGTTCTGATGAACCTAGGGGCAGGACAGGAATAAAGACGCAGATGGAGAGAATGGACTTGAGGATATGGGGAGGGGGAAGGGTAAGCTGTGACAAAGTGAGAGAGTGGCATGGACATATATACACTACCAAATGTAAAACAGATGGCTGGTGGGAAGCAGTCGCATAGCACAGGGAGATCAGCTCGGTGTTTTGTGACCACCTAGGGGGGTGCGATAGAGATGGTGGAAGGGAGATGCAAGAGGGAGGAGATATGGGGATATATGTATACATATAGCTGATTCACTTTGTTATAAAGCAGAAACTAACACACCATTGTAAAGCAATTATACTCCAATAAAGATGTTAAAAAAAAGAAAGAAAGAAAGAAAGAAATCCTTAGAGTTAGAAGTTACTTCAATTCCATCATATCCAAAGACCAAAAGATGGCTTCAGTCTTTCTTCAGTATTGATCTTCTGTCTCATTTTTCCTTCAAAACCGGCACTCTCTTCTATTTTGGAGCACAGATATCTGAAGTGAACTTTCCTGGAATGTCAACATCTAACTGTATCTTTTGCATTAGGTAAGTTAATTTTCTTCACAAAGACCATAATTTACAGGAGAGAACAGTAAAGTTTGTTCTTATAAGAAGATATTTCTAAAAATAAAAAGGCATACAATTACTTATTACACCAGCCGTAGGATTTGCTTTTATTTTTAAGCCCCCCCACCCCACACCAGATAGATGCAAGTCTAAAAGGAAAGTGTCTAGTTTTAACATATCAATTTATTTATTGAAAAATTTGGAAGGAAAGATGCATGATGTATAGGATTAGGATCCTGATATTACAAAATTATTATTAATTTGAGCGAAGTCATTTTTTCACATTGGCAAATAAAGAGTGCCATATGATGCTTTTCCAGATTGTATTATAGAGTTAATAAGTAGAGAAATGTATAGTGAAGTTTAAAAGACTCAAGGAAGAGCCTTAGCCAAAGAAGATTCATCCACACAGACTGAAATTATCCTTTTCTTATTCACTGTGGGTTAGGCATAAAGCCTGATGGGATCATATCAGCACAGGCGCAAGAGGAGTGTGAGGAATAAACACCAGGACAGGGTGCGGATACCTCATACTCATTCCAACTGGCCTCATTAGCCAGGAGAGTAAATCTTCTGTGTAAGCATACCAGCAGGAAGTTCCAATCAGGTGACACTTGAAACCAGAAAGGTAGAAACACCATAGTCTAGGGTGAGTGATTTACTCAGAACAGACCTCTTGAGCCAGTAAATGGTGAGTCTAAGGACTAGGGAAGAGACTATCAGGGAACATCCACAGCCAAGCAGAGCATCAAAGCCTCAGGATAATATAGTTTGGATGTAGAACAGAGACCCAGGACTAGTAGGGATTGGGGTGCCTAGAGACAGAGGCTCAGCTTTGCTGATCAGGGGAGGTTACAATTCAGCAGGTATATCAAATGATGTTAGATATGCCTCTCTGAGCTTCAGTTTTCCTCATCTGTAAAAGAGATATATAAATGTTCCTGTTTAATTGGGCTAAGGGGACTTACCCCACCCAAGGGCAGAGGCAAATAGCTATGTCTCTAATGGAGTCCATGCAGTTATGGAGACAGTTATATACCAGGGAAGCAAGGTGTTGAGGGGAGAGAACATAAAAGCAATAAATTTTCAATGATAATCAAAAGGAATGGGGATCCCTAGTATAACCAGTAAGCAGCATCACTGAGAATTGAAGTCAAGTCCATATCCATATGATTCAGATGTCCATAATTATGTATTCCTATATATCAATGTCTATATAGCTGCCATTTAGTGAGTGCTTACCTTGAGTCAGGCACTGTGCTAAACACTGTCCCTAAATTTCTTATTTAATTTCACCAATACCCTGTGACTTAGGTACAGTCATCACTCTCATTTTACCAATGGGGAAACCAAGGCTAATGTAGAGCAAACTAAAGGGAAAAATGGATCAAACTAACAGTATTAGATTAATTACTATTGAATAGCATTTGCATTGAATATGTATTTGTTCCCTGAAAACTAAACTGATTATGACATAAATTATAAATTGAATCTAGGGACTTCCCTGGTGGTGCAGTGGCTAAGAATCTGCCTGCCAATGCAGGGGACACGAGTTCGAGCCCTGGTCCAGGAATATTCCATATGCCTCGGAGCAACTAAGCTCGTGCGCCACAACTACTGAGCCTGTGCTCCAGAGCCTGCAAGCCACAAGTACTGAAGCCTGCATGCCTAGAGCCCTTGCTCCGCAACAAGAGAAGCCACCACAATGAGAAGCCAGCGCACTGCAAGAAGTGTAGCCCCCGCTCACCGCAACTAGAGAAAGCCCGCGCGCAGCAACAAAGTTCCAACACAGCCAAAAATAAATTATAAATAAATAAATAAATAGAATCTAGATCAAGGTGGCACTACAATGGGAATGCCAAATATCAAGTAATTCAGCATAACTAGTGGCCATTCAAAGGCAGCAAATTGCCAAGAACTACTAAAGAATGGATATAAGGTTGGTAACTTGAGAGGGGCAGCTCAGCTGGCCAGAAGGCCAGGCTGGAGGAGAGATCCTGTTTTGAGCATCATACTCCAAGAAGAATCCTCATTTTCCTTACAGATAACACAACCAGGTTGGGGTAGCACGAAAACACTGATAAAGGAAGAAGATTTGAGTTTATTGAGCCTTTACTATATGTCATGCTCTTTGTTAGCTGTACATATACTTTCCCAGTCAATCTACCCAACAATGAAAGACAATAAGTGAGAACAATTATTCCTGTTTTACTAAAAAGGACACTGAGATTGGAGAAAGTGACCCCTATTCCAATGTTACAGAGCTAGTAAATGTCAGAGTTAAGACTTAAACTCAGGTCTGCACAACCTCCTTCCAAGAGTTGCCACAGGAATTGATGCAAAAGAAGTAAATAGAAAAAAAAGCAGTTAAGAAACTCTAACACTGAATCTGAGAATAGACATTGCAAGGCTGTCATACTGAAGTGGTACAAACGAGGTATAGAACCTGAAGCTCATGCCCAAAATATAATATAATAGTAATAATAATAATAGTAGCTAACATTTATTGAACATTTTCTATGTGACAGGCATTGTTCAAAGCATTTTATATGTTTAACTCATTAAATCCTCACAACCACTCTGAGATAGATATTATTGTCTCCATTATATAGTTGAGTAAATGGACACAGAGAGGTTAAAATCTTTACCCAAGGTAGTAAATGGCTGAGCTAGTATGGGATACTGGAATTCAAGATATGGTTCAAGGAAACCCTCAAAAAGACAATTTGAACTATACAATTGTAAATTATACTGATGTAACAGAAAAAAATAGAAGTGAGTACCTAAATAAACCAGAGAGCTGTCCAGGGTGATGGATAACATAAGGAAAGTAGACGCCTTTAAATCCTATTTTGTTTCTATCTCCTGTGTCAAAGAGAATTATTTTCAGGCTGAAAAGTGTGAAAAACAACCATTGCTAAGAAATAACTTAAGCCTAAAATGGTTGAAAAGATTGTAAAATGCACACACACACACACACACATACACGCAAAAACCTACTGTTCTAGCGTTTTAAATGCCTTTCAGTTTCCTGGGATGTATGAATTAAATCCAAGAATGTATACAATTGGTCAAGCTATATTCATTATCTTTGAGGAATCACAGAGAAGAGATGAAATCATGGATGAGTGCTGGAGATGCATTCCTTATTTTTTTTCTTATTTTTTTTAAGACGAGAAGGACGGTAGATTCCAAAATTAAATATAGGCAAATTGTCTCCATTCTCTCCTTGCTCCCTTAAAATTCATTCTCTGCACACAGCAGTTAGACTCTTTGAATAATGTAAATCAGACCATGAAACACTGCTCCTTCCTACAATCCTCCTTGCGCTTAGAACAAAGTCTACACTCTTTACCATTACTCTTACCATGTTGTCTCCTCCTTAAACTCCATTACTTATTGTTGCTCCATTGTTAACTCTGCTTCAGCCACTTTGATCTTCTGTCCCTTGAACACTCCAAGATTGTTCTTGCCCCAGGGCTTTTGCATTGCTGTTATCTTTGCCTCAAGGATTCTCCCCCTACATATTTGCAAACTAAATCCTTGTCAACCAGATCTCAGCTAAAATACCATTCTCTAATAGATGCCTTCCCTAACCTATCTAGTGTTACTGCCCTGCCCCTACTCCAGTCACTTTCTATCCCATTTCCTTATTTTATTTTCCTCGCAGTATTCACCATTACCTGAAATGATCTTATTTGTGTGTTTGTTTATTGCCTGACTCCCTCACTAGTATGCAATCTCCATGGGAGACAAGATCTTGTCTGTCCTGCTCTCTGTTTTAGCCCCAGTGCTTAGAATAGTTCCTGACACAGAGCAGGAGCTGAACAACTACTTGTTGAATGAATGATTGACTACTTGAGTCATGGGAAAGATTCTAGAGCAGATTGTTAAAATAATTGTTCATGAGCAAATAAGAATGCAAGTGATGGTCAGCTTAGACTAAGTTCATTTCATTCTATGACATGGCCAATAGCCTTGTAAATCAGAGATGTATGGTATGCAGAATATCCATATACAAAGATATTTAACAATGTCTTTCATGACACTCATGCATTGAAGATGGATAACCATTTCCTGGAAACCATTTCAAATTGTTTTTTTTTTTTTTTTAAGATTGAATGACTTTAGCCAGAGTGTTTTGATGCCATTCCAGAACATGAGTTCCTAATTTCTTTGGACCATGAATAGCTTTAAGAATATGATGAAAGCTATGGAGTTTTGTTGCAGAAAATAATACATATATGCACACATTTTGCATAAAATTCATCAAGCTCCTATTGATTCATGGATCCCAAGTTAAGAAGTGCTCTACTAGAATATTTCCAATGGAAAACTTCCTGGGTTTTTCTTTCA
Organism: Orcinus orca; assembly: GCF_937001465.1. Taxonomy (NCBI): domain Eukaryota; kingdom Metazoa; phylum Chordata; class Mammalia; order Artiodactyla; family Delphinidae; genus Orcinus; species Orcinus orca. The sequence continues at coordinate 98,698,177 of NC_064580.1, read as the reverse complement.
TTTTTCCTTCTTTCTTTCCTTCATCTATCTATCTTTCTTTCTTTCTCAGAGAAGGCTGATCTGTCATGTTTGGAGATGGCAGAAAATGGTAGATATATAAGATACATTAGAAAACATGACCAAAATTTTTAAAAGAGTATGAAGGACTGGTTACGATGGATGGCATATAACAGGAAATTTAAATTAGAGTTTTAATCAATTGTAAGTTTGATACAGAATAATATTGATGTGGCCACCAAAAGCAGCTAATCTAATTTTATGTTGCATTAATAGAACAAGGTAGGTGATAACATAGACTATTCTGCATGCATTGCAGCATACTGTGAGTATACACAGCATTCTAGGTGCTAACCTTTAAGAAGTATATGGACAGGTATATACAAATGCACTTGATAGGGATTGTAAAGAAACATGAAATCGGTTCTTATAGGCAACCACTGATTGAATGGAAATGTGCTGAGAGTAAAGAAGATTCTGGTGGGGGAGGGAATTTGTCAAATGTTAGTTGGTTCCAAACATTTGAGAGGTCTAGAGGTGAAAAAAGTGATAGGACTTATTCAATATGACTATAAGTCGTAAATCTGGAACCAAAGGTTATAAAAAGATATTTTAGTTTAATATCAGGAATCATCTTCTAAATAGTAGAAGCAGTCCAAAGATGGAACGTGCTGCCTTAAGCAAGAAAGGATGTCCATCACATCACTGAATCTGGTAAAGCAGAGGTTCCATAATTAATTGGCAACAATGCTATAGAGGGGACTCAAGCATAAAACAGAAGGTTGGAAACTAGATAACTGATCTACTTTCTTCTTACTCTAGGAACCAAGCAAGTTAGTTGATTGTGAAGAATAATGCCCCAGAGTCATCTATGTGAACGCCACACCCAACCTATCCAGGAGCAGTGAGAATCTAATAACTCTAGTTCAGAATATTATGGAAACTCATTCTCTTCAAGCCTTTTAAGCTCCTTAGCTTCTTGAGGGTTTTTTTTTAACCCAAACACAGTATATTGGAAATGACCTTTTCTTTTAAACATATGAAATTGTTCAGATATCTTCATAGCACAAGCAGAAGAACTGCATATGGTAACACTGGGGAAAAACATACAGCAAAACAATGTCTAGTTTTTTCCAAAAGGCAGGCTGCTGACAGTTTGATAGGTTTGGGGAGAGAGGGAGTGCAAGAATGAATTCAATCCTACCACAGCTGCAACAGTTTTGTTAGGTAAAGTTCTGATTACAAATTGAGAAACTGCTTTATGTTTCATGTCTATGACAGGATTATTTAAATATGTCACCCAGCAACAGCAAGCAGATCCAATCAATTGTGGACATTGCAATGGTCTGGTACATTTACTACTATGAGAACAAAGCTTGCACAGAATTGTTTTCTAAATGTCATCCACTTAATGAACAAGGATGTGAAGCCACACAAGACACCCACCATTTGTGTAAACCCAGCAAACCTCCAGATGGAGAGAAGGAAGGAAGGATTAGTCAGGATGCAAATGTAAGAAGGTAAAGAAGAAATGGAGGGAGAATAAAAGATGAACATCCACTGATTATCTACTAGTTCTACGCTTGGCAATTTCACATATACTATTAACTCTTCTCCACAAACGAAGCAGAAATAATCATCCTCACTTTTAAAGGTAAAGCAGCATACTTAAAGCAGTTAAGTAATTTGCCCAAGGTTCACACTTTATAAATGATTGCATATAGATCTGTCTGACTCCAAAGACCATGATTTTTTCACTCAGCACACTGCCCACTACAATGTGTTGAGTTTAAGAATATTTTGAAGGTATAATATTTAGTAGCCTTCACTGATTTTCAACCATCTTCAGCATACAAAGCCCTTGCCCCTGCTTACTTCTCCAGATTCTTCTTTCACTACCCCACCCTTCAAACCCTACAGGCCAGACAGACTGAATACCTTGTGGGAACCCAGAATTTGTCAGGCTATCTCAGCTTACTTCTCTTTGTACATTCTGTTCTCTCTGATTTCTTCCTTCACCTACTGCCCAGCTCCTACTTTTCTTTCAAGATTAACTCAAGCCTAACCTTTCCAGAAAGCCTTTCTTGTCCATCTCAGACAGATAATTGCCATTCCATAGTACCTTGAGTATATTTATACCACATCCTTTTTCAGACTCTATTTATTGTTTTTACTTATCTCTCTCCACACTAGACTGAAGCCTCTCCAAAGCAAGAAATTGGACTTGTTTTCACATTGTATCTTTAACATCTGGAATAGTGCTTAGGATGTAGTAAGCACTTATAAATACTGAAAGAAAGGAAGAAAGAAAGAAAGAAAGAAAGAAAGAAAGAAAGAAAGAAAGAAAGAAAGAAAGAAAGAAAGAAAGAAAGAAAGAAAGAAAGAAAGAAAGAAAGAAAGAAAGAAAGAAAGAAAGAAAGAAAGAAAGAAAGAAAGAAAGAAAGAGAACAACAGCAAAATGAAAAAAATGAGGTTGGCCGGTCCAATTTAGTAATAGGCAGACTGATTGCATGTGATCCCAAGCAAAAGATCTCAGATGAACAATTTCGCAACAAATCAGGGAACATTCCATTAAACCATGAATTAGCATTTTCCCTTTGTTAAAAGAAGAGCTGTATCCTCCAACTAGACTTGGATGTCTTCCAAGTTGTCCTTCTTTCTTAGTACCTAGGTTGGTTCACTTAATAAGGAGTGGTTCACTCCCTTTAGAGTCAGCAACCATATCTTCTAGAAATTTAGAAGCAGAGATCCTGAGAGCTACAATGTTGGTTCATCTCTCTACTGAGACAGGTAGATGTGATTGTCTCCAACAATGAGCAGATGTTTGTTTGCTTTCCCTAGTGTATGTGCCCTCTGCTCCATGGAAGCATTTGGATTACCTTGTCTTGCTTCCAACTATTCTCCTAGCTTCCTTTGCCTCTTGATCCAGAGACAAAAACAGAAAGGAACAAAGAAATAAGTCACATATATCATTTTTCAATTTTCTTGTGTAAAAACCTGTGACTGCCTCATTTCAATCAGAAGGAAATTAGTTCTTTGAAGTGAGCTGAGTCACTCATAATTTGAAAACAATGCAACTGTGGAGAGACAGAGTAGTGCCTAAAAAGGAATGCATGTAAGATGACCTGGGTTCTTTCTAGTCCTAGCTGTACCACTAGCCAATTATGTGACCTTGGACAAGCCACTTAACCTCTCCAGGCTTTGGTTTCTTCATCTGTAAAATTAGGAGATTGGGCTATATGATCCCTAAAGTCCCTTTTTGCTCTTAAATTATGTCTTGAACACACAAGCATGGATGTAAAGTGGTTTCACCATAGCACAGAACCCTACATTTTAAGGAATTACTGACTCACTCTAAATACAAACCTATAAGCCTACTTCCACTATTCCATCTGTCTGTTTTTCTGGTTGAATGCATGTTTGATACATGTGATTCATGTTCAAATATGATATTTTTAGCCTGCCAAAAGGACATTGCTGGAGACTGCAGCCTTGCTACTCTGGTCTAAATGCCTCAGACTGGCTTCTGAAGACCCTGATTTCTTCGGTAGATGCCATCATGTTGACTCTAAGGGACAGGCCACATCCATCATTCACCTGACCCCATACCCACCTCCTAATTCACCTGACTGGGGTTTTTGTCAACATTGGGCAACTGTGCGTTACGGAGAGAGGGTGGGGAACTGGAACTAAGGGTTTTCACAAGATGTGAAAATCACAGTCTATAACAACTAATGGGTTAAAGGCTGCATGAGGCAATGAGTCATAAGTGAGGAATTTATAGTTATCAGTAGAGAGCAGTGGGCCAGAAACTAAGTAGATATAGAAGTAAAAACCTGGAGAGCATATATATCAATGCTTAAGGAAAGAAAATGGAGAGCCAAAGTCTGAATAGGTAAGAAGAATTTGACGTGGTCAAATTCCAAAAGACAGGGCAGCTGGTAAAGCTTTGGTCCAGTGGTTCGGGCCTAAGAGATCCACCAGAATCAAAAGTATAGGACAAGGTGGACAGGAAACAGATACGAGTCTTTGGCCACCAAAGAGATCAATTCCGATCTAAGCAGATGCTTGCTGCTAGGAAAAGAATCATTCCAAAGCGCATTCAAAGCAAGTAAATGAGTGAGGACATCTGACTAATCTGGGGAGTTAATTTTTTTTTTTTTTTGCGGTACACGGGCCTCTCACTGCTGTGGCCTCTCCTACTGCGGAGCACAGGCTCCGGACGCGCAAGCTCAGCGGCCATGGCTCACAGGCCCAGCCGGTCAGCGGCATGTGGGATCCTCCCAGACCGGGGCACAAACCTGCGTCCCCTGCATCGGCAGGCGGACTCTCAACCACTGCGCCACCAGGGAAGCCCTGGGGAGTTAAATTTAACTGACAGTTAAAGATAGAGACTGACTATCCACCTGGCTCATAGAAGGTTGTGGCACCCTGGTGTCAGAAGCTAGTCTCACAATACAGTGAACCTCAGAAAAAAAGGACAATATGACCACATTCCCATATAACTTTCAAGGGGTGACCCCATCATCAAGCAGAAAAGCAGGTACACCAGTTTCAAAGGCCAGATTCCCCTCAAAGTCTTCATAAATTTGATGGGAAAAAATGACCCTGGTCATAGCTTACTAAGGTGAGGGAACTTTGTTAAACATCGGTGAGGAACTGGCTAGGCAAGATAGGACTGAGCCTAAGAGACAGCAGCAACTCCCAGTCCAGGAATGGCAATCACTTGGCAAATATGCACCCACTTCTTCCTCTCAGGTTTACGGCACACATTGCTACCTGATCTCAACACTCCTTCCACATAAGCCTGGGAATCCTTCTCAACACAAAGCTCTTGATAGCCATTATTAATTGACAGATCAACGTTTGGCACATTAGATTTAAGTGTATTTTTCATCTATTTTGCAATTAATTGTAAGAGCAACTATAGTCCCAGACTTCGTGAGGCCTGAGAGAACTTTTTCTGTGTTGACTTTACAACCTCAATCCTCAATGTCAATCTATAGTCCACCGATGCTACCCAGAGCCCTGGGATTAATGACAAAAATCATCTTACTCCTGTTAAGACTGCTACATAGATTCACAGTGATTGACAGAGCCTACCCAACCATGCTTCTGCCTTGCATTTTGTGGTTAACCCCTCATGACCCATAACAATGACCTTAAGGTAATGTCACACAGAGCCAGCACCACTGCCCTGCTGACCCAGGCACAGTGGATAGAGTCTTAGGTTTTAATTTTGCAGAACCAGTCCACATGCCATTCATAATATTTTCCATTTTTCTAAAGTGATCCAATTTCCTGGAGAAATCATTCTTGAAAAAGTTATTACCTTCTTAGTAATTCTTCAGATAAAATAATTCCAGAGGCTGGTTGCAATGGCACCTTTCCAATTGAATGTATAAATCAGGATTGCCTTACTTTAAAAGATTTCCTCCTGTGGAGGAAAGCGAAGGGGGGCAGTGCGTGGTGGGATGAATTGGGAGGTTGGGATTGACATATATACACTAATTTGTATAAAAGAGATAACTAATAAGAACCTGCTGTATAAAAAATAAAATAAAATAAAAGTTTTAAAAAAAAGATTTTCTCCTATCAAATAAAACTCTTCCTTCGGAGAAGATTTGTTTCTGATCACCTGGCCTGATTTGCAAGCAATGTAAATGGACTGGAATATACCCCCTTTCTCATTTGAGGATCCTTGAACAAATGAAAACAGCTTGTTAAATAGAGCAGTGATTGGGCCATTTCGCATGATTGTTCTGATGAAAATCCATTAGTGATAAAGCAGTCTTATATTTTCTAATAAATTTTAAAGCACAAAAAGAACCTACTTTTTCCCACCTTTAACTTAGATGGACCTCGATAATGTTTCTCAGGTCCTCAGAAAGATATCATATATATTTCTTTTTAATCTAAGAAAAAAAGATTATGAATTTTAGTATTTGAAAGCAAGTTTTAAAGGGGAATAATTTTATTAAGAACTATTTTCATCTATAAATGTAAGCAGTTTTACTTTAGGGAAAGAAACTTCTGTTTCAAAGAATCAGAGTTAGTGTTTCATTTTGTTATTTTGCTTTTAAACAAAGTCCTACTACTTCTCAAATAGATCCTGAGTGCTACAAGACTCTCTTCAAAAGTTAATGGTCCTTTTACAATGATGTGTTAGTTTCAGGTAAATCAACTCCAATAAAAAAGTTTGTTAAAAAAGTTAATGGGGCTTCCCTGGTGGCGCAGAGGTTGAGAATCTGCCTGCTAATGCAGGGGACACAGGTTCGAGCCCTGGTCTGGGAAAATCCCATATGCCGCGGAGCAACTAGGCCTGTGAGCCAAAACTACTGAGCCTGCACGTCTGGAGCCTGTGCTCCGTAACAAGAGAGGCCACGACAGTGAGAGGCCCACGCACCGCGATGAAAAGTGGCCCCCACTTGCCACAACTAGAGAAAGCCCTTGCACAGAAACGAAGACCTGACACAGCCAAAAATAAAAAAATAAATTAATTAAAAAAGAAGGCTCAACATTTTAAAAAAAAAAGTTAATGGTCCTTACAGATTTATCTCTGTATTAGCTTGAGAATGATTCAAAAATTTTCTAAAGAAGTATATCAAGCATTAACTGAAGCCCATTAAATTATTTTTAAAAAATGCTGTTTTAAATTTCTAGAGTGACTGTAACAACAATTTAAAAAATAATATCATCTGACAATCAAGGACTTACATAATTTTTATTAAGACTTTATGTGGGAGTTTACTTCTGGGCTCTCTATTCTGTTCCATTGGTGTATGTGTCTATTTTTATACCAGTGTTATACTGTTTTAATTACTATAGCTTTGAGTATAGTTTGAAATCAGGAAGTGTGATGCCTCTAGCTTTGTTCTTCTTTTTCAGGATTGCTTTGGCTATTCTGGATCCTTTGTGGTTCCATATGCATTTTAGAATTGCTTTTTCTTTTTGTGAAAAATGCCATCAGAATTTTGATAAAAATTGCATTGAATCTATAGATGCAGTCAACTAATATCTGACAAGGGAGACAAGAATACTCAATGTAAAAAGGATAATCTCTTCAATAATAATGTTGGGAAAACTATCTTACTGCATGTAAGATAATTAAATTGGACCTGTATCTTATACCTCACACAAAAATTAACTCAAAGCAGATCAAAAATGTAAACATACAACATGAAACCATGAAACTCCTAGAAGAAAACATTAAGAAAAAGAAACTTGACATTGGTCTTGGCAATGTTTTTTTTTTATATATATGACACCAAAAGCACAATCAACAAAAGCAAAACAAATAAGTGGGAAAACATCGAACTAAAAATCTTCTGCACAGCAAATAAACAATCAATAAAATGAAAAAGTAACCTACAGAATGGGAGAAAATATTTGTAAACCATATATCTGAAAAGGAGTTAATATAAAAAATAGGTATAAAACTCATACAATTCAATAATAAAAAATCCAATTAAGAAATGGGCAGGCTTCCCTGGTGGCGCAGTGGTTGAGAGTCCGCCTGCTGATGCAGGGGACACGGGTTCGTGCCCCGGTCCGGGAAGATCCCACGTGCCGCGGAGCGGCTGGGCCCGTGAGCCATGGCCGCTGAGCCTGCGCGCCCGGAGCCTGTGCTTCGCAACAGGAGAGGCCACAGCAGTGAGAGGCCCGCGTACCGCAAAAAAAAAAAAAAAAAAAAAAGAAATGGGCAGAGGGGGCTTCCCTGGTGGCACAGTGGTTGGGAGTCCGCCTGCTGATGCAGGGGACACGGGTTCGTGCCCTGGTCCGGGAGGATCCCACATGCCGCGGAGCGGCTGGGCCCGTGAGCCATGGCTGCTGAGCCTGTGCGTCCGGAGCCTGTGCTCTGCAACGGGAGAGGCCACAACAGTGAGAGGCCCGCGTACCACAAAAAACAAAACAAACAAACAAAAGAAATGGGCAGAGGAACTTAATAGACATTTCTCCAAAGAAGACCTACGAATGCCTAACACGTACATGAAAACATGTACAATGTCACTAATCATCAGGAAAATGTAAATCAAAACCACATGGCTGAATGGATAAAAGAAGATGTGATCTGTAGATACAATGGAATATTATTCAACCATCAGAAAGAAGGAAATCTCGCCATTTGTGATAACATGGATGGACCCTGAGGGCATTATGCTAAGTGAGATAAGTGAGAAAGAAAAAGAGATATACTGTATGATCTCACTTGTATGTAGAATCTAAAATAGCCAAACTCATAGAAACAGAGTAGAATGAAGGCTACCAGGGGCTGAAGGTGGGGGAATCGAGGCGATGTTGGTCAAAGGGTACAGACTCGCAGTTAGATGATGAATAAGTTCTGGAGATCTAATGCACAATGTTGTGATTGTGGTCAGCAATACTGTATTATGAACTTCAAAGTTTTTAAATGACTAGATATTAAATGTTCTAACCACAAAAGGAAATAATAATTACGTGACATGATGGAGGTATTGGCTAACACTAAGATGGTAATCATATTGCAGTATATAAATGTGTCAAATCAACACATTGTACACCTTAAACTTACAGTATGTTATATGTCAATTATATCTCAATTAAAAAAAAATACTTCGTTTTAAAGTGATTTTAGGTTCACAGCGAAACTGAGGGGAAGACACACATACACACACACACACACACACACAAAGATTCTGCATATACTCTCTGACCCCACACATGCATAGCCTCCCCCAATATCAACACCACCTCACCAGAGTACTACATTTGTTACAATTGATGAACCTACATCGACACATTCTTATCATTCAAAGTACATACTTTACATTAGGGCTCAGACCTGGTGTTATATAATCTATGGGTTTGGACAAATGTATAATGACATGTACCCATCATTATGGTATCATACCTAGTATTTTCACTGCCCTAAAAATCACCTTTGCTCCACCTACTGGAGGAGCTCCAACTACTGATCTCCATAGTTTTGCCTTTTCCAGAATGTCACATAGTTGGAATTGTACAGTATGCAGCCTTTTCAGATTGGCTTCTTTCACTTAGGAATATGCATTTAAAGTTCCTCCATGTCTTTTCATGGCTTGATAGGTCATTTCTTTCTCACACTGAATGATATTGTCAGTGTCTGGATGTACCACAGTTTATTTACCCAGTCATCTACTGAAGGCCATCTTGGTTGCTTTTAAGTTTTAGCAGTTATGAATAAAGCTGATATAAACATCCATGTGCAGATTTTTTTTTTGGGGGGGGGGATAGAAATTTTCAGAACTTACATATTTTTAAAATGGAAAATAGTTGAAAGACTAGATTATTTAACATATAAACATTTGGTATGTTAGGTTGCTATTATATGCCTATTGCAATAATTAAGTTTAAAAGTATCACAACTTAGACTTTTCAAAGTTAAATGCCTGAATTAAGCTTTCTATTCTAGAAATAAAATAGAGCTGAGGTTTTCCAGATTTAGATATCTAGTAATCTCAGCTATTCAAAGCAAATAAGAATCCCCAAATAAGAGAAATTATGAAAATAGCTAAGAAGTAAAAGTGCATAGTTTATAGGTCTTGTCGTTAATATTTTCACTGGCCAGAGAAAAGGAGTAAAATTTTACACAAGGCCCCCTCTCCTCCACCTTGCCCAGGGAAAAGGAATAGTTGATGGATTAGCCTAGATAGCAAAATCCTGTCCCATTACAGCAAAACAGAGAAGAATAGGAAGGGAGGAGAGAGATCATTGAAAAACAATGGAAAGAAAGAAAATCAGAGGGGAAAGAGGATTTATGTTATAAAAAACAAGAAGAGCAGCAAGCAAGAGACCTCTGACATCTGTGATCAGAGACAGCAGATCACAAGGAAGGAGACAAGAAGCACGTACTAATGGTCTGGGGGCTTAAGGACAAAGGAGAAGCTAAGCCCTCACTAACAATTGAGAGAATCACTGAGTTGGGGAGTGAGGAAGAAAGAAAGAGAAAGAAAGAAAGAAAGAAAGAAAGAAAGAAAGAAAGAAAGAAAGAAAGAAAGAAAGAAAGGGAAAGAAAGAAGTGAGGGAGGGAGGGAGGGAAGGAGGGAAGAAAGAAAGAAAGAAAGAGAAAGAAAGGGAAAGAGAAAGAGAGAAAGAAAGGGAAAGAGAAAGAGAGAAAGAAAGGGAGAAGAGAAGAAAGTGAAAGAGAAAGGAAGAAAGAAAGAAATCACTATAGGTTCATATTGTACTCCAAATCTTAATAGTTTCTGAAGGTCTAGTTTCCAAAGTAAAAGAATTGACATTTATAAAATCCCTGAATCGATCATATTCAAGAAAACTCTTTACAAAAGCAGTGAAGCTTACAGTATATTTTAGTAAGTTTCCACTATAAATGATCTTTTTAAACAAATGCTTGAGGGATAGATCTTCAGTTCTCTGAAAAATAAATCACAAATTCAAGACATTTAATACCCAAATCATGTAAGACAACTGAATGATTATCCTACATAGAAAATCCCCAAATTGTCAAATATTCTTTGAAGTGATGCTAATGGGTGAATATGGATGGCACTTTGAGGAGTTGTTGACTGACATTAGAGACAGTACACTACAGTATTTAAGCATGAGGGTTCTGGAGTCAGACAGTCTGGGTCAAATCCTGGCTCTGCCACTTACTCAGCTCTTCGTTGGTGAGCTCATACTAAGTAACGGCTTAAGTAAATTTTTAAATTGCTCTGTGCCTCAATTTCTTCATCTGTAAAATGTAGACAACAAATATTACCTACTTCATAGAGTGGCTGAAGGAATTAAATGAGATGAGACAAAAAAAGGATTAGCACAGTGCCCAGCATATAGAAAACACTCAATAAATGTTAGCAATTTTTATCATAACACATCATTTGGGCAGGTCAAATAATCTGCCCACATTTAGTTTCTCCTGCTACCCGCTACCATCATACCAATTTTCTTTAAACTAACCTGCTAAAAAAGTCTGATGGAGCCCTGTTGTATAACAAATAAAGCCTACATTTCTTTTCTTGAAATTGAAGACAATTAAGGTCCTCCCACAACTTGATATCTTTCTCCAATAATTAATACTAATTATGTATTAGTATTATCATCCACATTTCATAGACCAAGAAACTGAGGCTTATTCAGTTAAGAAAAAATATTGCCCTGTGAAAAAGTTTTACAGCTTTACTTCTGGCTCAGCAACCTGTAATAAACCTTAAAGTTAAATGTAGACAGTAACTTTATTTTTGTCCCCAGATACTACTGCTTCTTTTCAGTCTGCAGTAACTTCAAGTCATGGAGATGAATGTGAAAAAAGTCTAAAGACCCAAGTAATTCTATATTTTCCATTATCTCTGTTTTCTTGGTGGGAAGTGGGAAAGACTTTTCAAATCTTTCATAACCAATTTCACACTTCTATATATTTATTAAGATAGAGGAGGAGAACGATTTGAGGTAGAGAAGGGAGAGTGCGTGGAGAGGAAATGAAAAGGGACACCAAATTAAAACAAAAAGGAAAAGGAAGAAGGAGAAAGGGATGGGCCAAAGATGCTTCAATCACTGTCTGATCTATGTTTTCTCTTGTTTTTCTGAGAAGAAACAGGCGAAATGGATACAAGTGTGGACCCATAACAGTATCTTTCACAAGAGGGCACTGGTACACAGGATGACAAGATGAATATTAGTGAATGTACCTCAGAGCAAAAGAAAAAAGGTAATCTCACTGTTTGGTGCTTGCTATGGAGTGATTCTCTTTATGCTGCAGGGCACTTGGAGAGTAAAAAGCCTTATTTGTCACTATATCGAGATGAAGATCAGGTCTTTTTAGCCCCAAATAGAAAATAAAACAAAAAACATAAATATTGCATCATCCAAAAAGCTGGGCACCCTAAACTATTGGTGAAATGAGTGATGTTTTAGACCAATTTTACAAAACCCTTTCTTTTCTTTCTATGTTTTATGTTAGGCAAGAGCTTCACAGATACCTAACCAAACCCCCGTGAAAATTATACTCATTGCTAGATCTAACTGAGGTCCTTTCTGAGCATTTTTAACATAAATCAATTCAATAGGCCTATAAAAAATATTAGTGGTTGTTTTCTTAAGTCTGTTCCTTCCTTAGGCTTGAAGGTCGCTGGACAGACCATCAGCCAGATTTGAGCGAGATTCTAAAATGGTAATCAACTCTGATGGGAAACAAACACCACACCTAAATTGGGAAACTCTCAAAAACATAATTCTGCACGTGAAACTGCAAATGATCCTAACAGAAAGGAGGGAGGTTGTGGTGTCTAAATGAACTAATGCGTTCCACAAACAGCTTTCTGATGAATTATTTTAGAAGGACATTTTTTAAATAGGGAGAAAGGAGAGGCTACTATAGAATACTTACATATTTGAAGCATCAATAACATTCTACAAACTATAGTTTTCCCTGCTGAGTACTGTCTGATTGCAGATTTCTAGTTAGTAATATGTATCCAGGGATTAACTAAGCAAAGCAAAGCGTAACGTTTGTCTCATCAGAAATAGAAATAATAAACAGTGTAGATAGTATTTAACAATTTGCATAGTACTTTCTTTAAAAAAATTTATTTATTTATTTATTTATTTATTTATTTTTGGCTGCATTGGGTTTTCATTTCTGTGCTGGGGCTTTTCTCTAGTTGCGGTGAGCCGGGGCTACACTTCGTTGCGGTGCACGGGCTTCTCATAGCAGTGGCTTCTCTTGTTGCGGAGCACAGGCTCTAGGCACACGGGCTTCAGTAGTTGTGGCACGTGGGCTCAGTAGTTGTGGCTCGTGGGCTCTAGAGCGCAGGCTCAGTAGTTGTGGTGTGCAGGCTTAGTTGCTCCACAGCATGTGGGATCTTCCCAGACCAGGGCTCAAATCCGTGTCCCCTGCATTGGCAGGCAGATTCTTAACCACTGTGCCACCAGGGAAGTCCCTGCATAGTACTTTCATTCGTACTATTTAATTTGATCCACATGAGAAGCCTTAAAGAAAAAATTATTAATTTTTCTATTTTATAAGAGAAAGTGAGTGGTCAGAAAAAAAAAAATTGACCTGAGTCACAGTGCTCATATGTGGTGGCCCAGGGACTAGAAGCCATGGCTTCTTGCTCCAAAGTTCATGTTTATTGCTCTTTGCTGCCTCCTTTTAGAATGAATGTATGGTCATATAGTTGAGAAAAGTGAGGCTGATTGTATTCGTTTGTATTTCACAGAAATTGATGTATTTAAAATATATAACTATTAGAACTCTATTCATTCTAAGACATAACAGGTTATGACTACAATTGTGTATCATTTCTACTTTAACAACAATGTCAAGGAATTCTGTTTGATTATTTTCCATTAGTATGAAAAGTATAATTTTCTGAATAATTGAATTATTGAAGGCTTTAATTATACAGAAGCCTTCATCATTTTTAACCTAAATTAGAAGTCTTTTTAAAACAGGGTTTTTTAAAATTTTTGAATAGTTTTTTTCTATTTATAGAAGTCATACATTATTATCATATAAAATTTGGATAAGACAGAATTTTAGTGTTTTAAGAAATATATTTCAGTCATGCCTAAGTAATTATATTCACATATTGGTTTTACAAAATTGTGATCATGTTTTATTATATGATATTATAACAATTTTTGTTAACAATATATAATGATCATTACCCACATTGTATAAAATATTCTTTGAAAATATGGCTTTTTGTGGTTGCAAATTATTCATCAAAAAATGTTTCCTAATTTATTTAACCAAATCCTGCTTTTTGGAAGTGGATTTTTCCAGTGTTTCGTATGTTAAATTGTGGTATTCTAAACATACCTGTGTATAAATATTTATGCAGAAAGGGAACTTTACTTGGAGCAGTTGGAACCACTGAATCTCCTCAAAGAGAACAATGCCATTGCTCTTTGCAAGTTGAGTAAACAAAAATACATTATTTTAGATTGTCTACCTACTACTAACAAAATCTACTTGGGGGTGATTTTTTTTAATTAGACTTTTTATTTTGAGATAATTGTACATTCACATATAGTTGCAAGAAATAGTACAGAAAGATCCCATGTACCATTCACCCAGTTTCTCCCAATGATAGCATCTAGCAAGCTATAGCATAATATCACAACCAAGATATTGTCAGTGATACAGTCAAGATGCAGAACAGTTCCATCACCACAAGGATCCTCCATGTTGCCATTTTATATAGCCAAACCCACTTCCCTCTCCACCAACTCCCTTCTTAAATACTGACAACCACTACTCTCTTCTCCATTTCCACAATTTTGCCATTTCAGAAATATTACATAAATGGAATCACATAGTATATAAGCTTTTGGAGTTGGCTTTTTTCATTCAGCATAATCTTCTGGAGATTCATGCAGATTGTTGCATGTATCGGTAGTTAATTCATTTTTATTGCTAAGTAATATTCCCTGGTGTGGATGTACCACTGTTTGTTTAACTATTTGCCTCTTAAAGGACTGTTGTTTCAAGTTTTTGGCTATTACACAAGAAGTTGCTGGAAACATTCATGTATGTGTTTCTGAATCAGCATAAGTTTTCATTTCCCTGGGATAAATGCCAGGAGTGCAATTGCTGGGTCATGTTGTAGTTTTTATTTGGTTTTATAAGAAACTGCTAAACTATTTTCCAGAGTAACTATACCATTTTACATTCCCATCAGCAATGCAAGTGTGATCCAGTTTCTCTGTCCTTACTAGCATTTGGTGTTGTCACTTTTCTTTAATACATTGTGATAGGTGTTTCATAATAGCTCATTGTGGTTTTATTTGCATTCTCTAATGGCTAATGATGTTGAATATTTTTTTGTGTGCTTATTTGTCATCTGTATATCCTCTTTGGTGAAATGTCTTTTCATGTCTTTTGCTCATTTTCTAGTTGGATTTTTTTTACCATTGAGTTTTGAGGGTTCTTTATATATAGTAGATATTAGTTTTTTGCAAATATGTGGTCTACAAATATTTCTTCAGTGTCTATAGTTTTCCTTTTTATACTCTTAACAGGGTCTTTTCCAAAACAAAAGTTTTAAATTTTGATGAAGTCCAATTTATCAATATTTCCTTTTATGGATTGTGCCTTTGGTGTCAATTCTAAGAAGTCTGTCTATCCCTAGATACCTAAGATTTTCTTCTTTATTTTTTTCTGAAACTTTTAAAGTTTACATTTTACACTTAAGGCCATGATCCATTTTTTTTTTTTTTTTTTTTTTGCTGTACACGAGCCTCTCACTATTGTGGCCTCTCCCGTTGCAGAGCACAGGCTCCGGACATACAGGCTCAGCGGCCATGGCTCACGGTCCCAGCCGCTCCACAGCATGTGGGATCTTCCTGGACCGGGGCACGAACCCGTGTCCCCTGCATCGGCAGGCGGACTCTCAACCACTGCACCACCAGGGAAGCCCCCATGATCTATTTTGATTTAACTTTTTAATAAGGTGTTAGACTTAGGTTAAGGCTTTTGTCCTGGTTTTGTTTTGTTTTGTTTTGTTTTGTTTTGCCTATGGATGTTCAAGTGCCCCTGCACCATTTGTTGAAAAGGCTACCTTTTCTCATTTTAATTGTTTCAGGATCTTTGTCAGACATCAGTTGGGCATTTATGTGCGTCTATTTCTTGGTTCTCTATTCTGTTCCATTGGTCTATGCATCTCTGTACCAATACAACACAGCTTTAACTGTGATAGCTATATAATGTCTTAAAATTGGGTAGACTGATTTTTCTCACTATTTTCTTTTCAAAATTGTTTTAGTTATTCTAATTCCTTTCCTTTTCCATGTACATGTTTAAATAATCTGGTCTATATCTATAAAAAAAACTTACTGGAATTTTGATGAGAATCAAGTTCAAACTGAATATTAATTTGGAAAGAATTGACACCTTTATATATTGCCTTTCAGTCCATGAAAAAAGTTATGTCTCTCTATTTATTTAGATCACCTTTGATTTCTTTCAATGTTTTGTAGTTTTCAGCATATAAGTACTATATGTGTTGTGTTAGATTTCCACCTAAGTATTTCACTTTTTTGAGCAATGGTAAATGTTAGATTTTTAATTTTGGTTTCTATGTGTTTGTTGCTAGTATATAGGAATATAATTAATTTTTGTATGTTTATCTTGTATCCTGAGACTTTGCTGACCTCACGTATTGATTCTAGGGTTATTTTGTGGATTTCCTGAGATTTTCAACATAGACAAACATGTCATCTTCAACTAGGGAAAGTTGCATTTCTTCCTTTGTGGTCCGTATGACTTTTATTTCCTTGCCTTGACTTATTGCACTGGCTACAATTTCCAGAACAATGTTGAATAAGCATGGTGAGAGTGACCATCCTAGTTTTGTTTCTGATCTTAGAATACAAGCATTCAGTCTTTCACCATTAAGTATAATGTTAGCTGTAGGACTTTTGTAGATTCTCTTCATAAAGTTGAGGAAGTGCCCCTTCTGTTCCTATTTTTCTGAGAGTTTTTATCATGAATAGGTGTTGAATTTTATCAAATGCTTTTTTGGTGTCTATTGAAATGATCATGTTGTTTTTGTCCTTTATTCTAATAATGCATTTATTATATTGATTATTTTTGTATATTGAACCAACTTGCATTCCTGGAATGAAACTTATTTGGTCATGGTGTATAGTCCTTTTTAAATGTTGCTGGATTTGGTTACTAGTATTTTGCTGAGGATTTTTGCATCTATATTCATTGGGATATTGGTCTCTGGTTTTCTTTTCCTATAATGTCTTTGTCAAGTTTGGTATCAGAGAAATACTAACTTCATAACATGAATAGGGAAGTGTTCTGTCCTCTGTTTTCTGGAAAGGATAGTGTAGAATTGGTCTTAATTCTTTAAATATTCAATAAAATTCTCCAGTCAAACCATCTAGAACTGGAGCTTTCCTTTTGGAGAGGTGTTTTTTTCTGTTTTTCTTTTTTTCATGAATGTAGTACCTTTAAAGGTTGTAGGACAATTTAAATTATCTGTTTTGTCTTGGTTGAGATTTGTAGCTTGTGGTTTTCAAGGAATGGGTCTATTTTCTAACTTGTCAAATTTATGAGTGAGCACAAAGGTGTTCATAACACTCTCTTATTATCCTCTGAATGGCTGAAGAATCTTTAGTGATATCCCCAGCTCATTTCTGATATTGATGATTTGTGTATTTTCTCTTTTTATTTTTGTCAGTCTTGCTAGACAGTTATCAATTGTTTTGATTTTTTTCAAGAACCAGCTTTTCATTTCATTGATTTTTCTCTATTGCTTTTCTCTTTTCAATTTCATTGATTTCTGCTCTTATATTTACCATTTTCTTCCTTCTTCTTGCTGTAGGATAGTTTGCTCTTCTAGTTTCTTGAGGTAGGAACTTAGATTATTAATTTTAAATCTTGCCTCTTTTTGTTTAGTTCTATACCTTTTTTTAAAATAAATTTACTTATTTATTTTTGGCTGCATTGGGTCTTCGTTGCTGTGCGCAGGCTTTCTCTAGTTGCGGTGAGCAGTGGCTACTCTTTGTTGTGGTGTGCGGGCTTCTCATTGCGGTGGCTTCTCTTGTTGTAGAGCATGGGCTCTAGGCGTGCAGGCTTCAGTAGTTGTGGAACTCAGGTTCAGTAGTTGTGGCTCGTGGGCTCTAGAGCACAGGCTCAGTAGTGGCGCATGGGCTTAGTTGCTCTGCAGCATGTGGGATCTTCCAGGACCAGGGATCGAAACCATGTCTTCTGCATTGGCAGGTGGATTCTTAACCACTGTGCCACCAGGGAAGCCCCAGTTTTATACCTTTAAAAAAAATTCCATTTGAGATTTCCTCTATGGTCCATGGATTATTTATATTTGTGCTTAATTTCTAAGTGTTTAATGATTTTATTTTGTTTTTCTGTTATTGATTTTTTATTTAAATTTCTTGTGGTCAGAGAACATACTCTGTATAATTACAATTCTTTTACATTTCTTGAGATGGGTTTTATGACCCAGGATATCATGCATCTTGATGAATGTTCCATGGGTGCTTGAAAAGAATGCATTTTCTGATGTTTTGAGGTAGAGTACTCTATATATATCAATTAGATTCTCTTGGTTGATTGTCTTGTTTAGTTCTTCTATATCCTTGCTGATTTTCTGTTTAGTATTTCTATTAGTTGCTGAGACTTGGGTTTTGAATTTCACAACTACAATTGTGGATCGGTCCATGTTTTCTTTCAGCTCTATCAGCTATTGTGTCATGTACTTTGAGGTGCTGTTGTTTGGTTCATACACATTTAGGATCATTATATCTTCCTGGCATATTGATCTTTTTGTTATTATGCAATGCCCCTTTTTGTTTTATATATAATTTTAGCTGTTCTTAGCAGGAGGTATAGGGAAAATTATGTCTAACAATTGTCCTTGGAGCAAAAATTCTCAGAACTTACTTTTAAACATGAATAGGTTAAATTAACTTAAATTATAGTTTATCTAAAAAAAATCAGGAACTGTTTAATTTCCATTAGTTGCTTTCAAGATAATGGGTGAAGGAAATCTACTACTACAAAAAGCAGTGCTACAGGAATATTCCCAAAGGTGCAGAAAGAGGTATGTCCAAGGTTGTCATGCACACATTGTTGTAAAGTTCTACAAAAATGAGAAATAATCTAAATGTCCATCAATAAAGGATTGATTAAATAGTTTATGGCACATTCATGGTTGATATTTAGCCAGCACGCACAAATGAAGATAAAATGCTTGGTGAGATATTAAAATATATCCAGAACAGCTTGTTAATAGTTTCTACCTTGACTCCCACACAAGTATACCCCTCCAGCACTTTGGCCATCTTGGTCCTTTCCCCAGGACACCTCGAAGCTCTACACAATCTAACAACTAAAGGGTTAACACTTGCATAGCAGGGAGCTTCAGTGCTATGCTTTAATGCTATGATTGGTGCCTATTCTGACTGATTTTGTCTCATGTCCTACCAGATATTAAATATTTTTTCCCTTACTCTTTGGCCCATACATATCACAGAATACCATACAGCTATTAAAAATGAACAAGGGGAGCTCCAGATAAGCATGGAAGATTTAGTGAATACACTTATCTTCACTCACTTTTGAAAACTCAGTAAAATGACAGCAAAGAATTCCAAAAGGACAAAGAGAACATGAGAGGATATGACAGCAGAAGAGAAATGTCAATGCAAGTTTTGTATGCTGGAAAGCAGATGGACAGGTGGTAACTGACTTAGCAGAGTAGATAATACTGAAACCTAAGCCTGAAACTGGGGAGAAGCCAAAAAACAAAACAAAACAGGGCAATCCATGCTCATAAAATCTTAGAATTTGGAGGCACCAAGGACCTCTAGAGGCAGGGGTGTGGGTAGGACTGAAAACAGAAAGATAATTTGGCAGTTGGTATAAAGAGCATAAAAAAAAATGAGTATACAGCCCCTCCTCCTAAGTTCACTCATGCACTCCATGGAGTAATTTCCCTTTGACAATGCATGCAGAAGACTTGAGGTATTTTTCTTGCTGGAAAAGTTTACATGGCTATGAACTGGAGTGAGCTGCCACACTGAAAGCAACGATGTAAAGTCTACACATTAAATAATGCAACCTTCAGTCTCTACCCACTCCTTTCATATATCCCAGAACATCAACAGCCAGGCTTATAACACCTTATAGGAAATTGGAATATTCCTCTCTGTGGAAACTAAATCGTCCAATACAAAACACCTAAAACTACTGAAATTTTGGAGAACCCTAGTGGAAAAGCTGAATTGCGGCCTTCTCAACTTAAAGGGAAATGTACCACATAACAGTGGCCATTCATATACAAAGAACTTCTAATCAGCTTCTTAGTCTCTTGTTATTGTATGTAAATGAGCCATCAAAAACAAGACTTTAAGGAAAGAGAGATAGAAACAACAAAACAGAAAATGTGACCATGTAGGAAACAGATACAACGCAGGGAACAGGGAATGGAAGAAAACTTTAAAAATATTTATCTTTCAGAGAGATGAGAATATACAGCATTCAGAACATTCAGAGAACAATGAAAATGTTTGGGGGATTAAAAATAAGATAAAATATATAAGTGTTGGAATATAAATTGGAGGAAATCTCCTGGAAACTAGAAAAAAGAAAATAGGGAGAAGAGATGATTTGGGGATCAATCTAGGATGTCCAACATATGGATAATAATATTTACAGAAAGGATAGAGAAATAAAAAATGGAAATTACCAAGAAATCATGCAAGAAGATTTATGAAAACTGAAGGATATGAGTTTCCCCAACTGAAAGGACCTATTAAGTACCTCATATAACAAATACAAATAGATCACACAAGGGCACATCATAGTGAAATTTCAGAACACCATGGAATGAAAGTGGCAATGTTAACTCAACAGCAGCACTGGAATCTGTAAAGCAATGAACCAATGTTTTCAAAAGTTGGCAGGAAAATTATTTGCAACCTAGAACTCTATACCCTGCCAAACTTAATGGTAGAATAAAGGGATTTTCAGATATGAAAGTTCTTAATGAACAATTTCTCTCTCAAATAGTCTTGTACAGAAAGCTCTCGGAGGTTGTATTCAATCAAAATAAAGGAGTAAACCAAACAAGAGGATGAATGTGTAGAAAATAGTATTGAGAAGGGTTCTCAGGGCTTTCCCCAAGAAACTGTAGAACCTGTACAAGGCTCCCTCCCACCAGTGGTTCAACAGGTAAATGCTATTTTAAAGAGAACATTTGGTGGGAAATGTTGAATAGGGTTGCCTTGATTAAGGGGTAAAGCACCAAGAATGCTAGGCAACAATAAGTTTTTCAAGGAAAGCTTTTCCAAAAATAGCCAGAAGACACCTAAGGAAGTTGTAAAAGGAGGAAGATGCTACAGAATTGTATTTTTGCCACCTGCATAGGGAATATCCCATCCAAGGTAGTCTTGAAAGTTACACTGGTAGATAGATGGTAGAGTGGCAACCAAGCAGTCTAACCTTATCTAGAAGTCACAGGTAAAGGCTGACTTTCAGGAAAATGGAGAATCAGGTAAAGTTGGTGTAAGCATTCTGCTATTTCTTTTTCCTGCCTGCCCTCAGATGCCTTATGCCAACATGCTTCCCTTACCTAGCTAAAACTTACCATTACTTTAAGCAGACTTGCCCCCCACTTAAACCAATATCAAATCTGGCAGACCTGCCATTGACTTTTACCAATGTCAAATCTTGGTCTTGCTAGTCCCTTTCAGCTAATTATCAAAGGTCTGCTAAATAAATCTGTACTAAGTTGCTAATGACAGGTAATAGATTCATATGCTACCCATCCAGAGGTATTTAAATTTCAACAGACTACTCATAGAGTCCAAAAACCTTCTAATTTCAAATGATATCTTGAGGGGAATAATTTTTAAATGTAGGAGCCCTCAAATCTCACAACATACACAACTACCTAATTAACCTATGGGCAAAACTAGCTGGAAATCTGTGTCTGAGATGATGTCAATGTATTTTCTGGTACCTGGTTATTCACATAGTCATGATGAGCCATAAATTGTCCCCCTAAAATAATAAGTAGATTTAAAAAAATAGAATTGATTTTCAGATTATCACATGGTTGTTCTGGCTTGGGGTAAGCCTTGAAATAATTGTAAACATGATCCAAGAGATGTTAGAGGTTAATGAATTTGCCACTAAAACATGCTTCAAATTTAAAATCCGATATGTTTAGGATGAAAGCACTGACAGATGATCAAGTCCACTTAAAATTGCCTTATATCAAGATGCTATATTGTAGTCTAGGACAATAAAATGTCTGAAAAGACACATAATGTTATTACAATAGAAGATACAAAGGAATTGTATGCAATCAACTCATTTATATTAGTAACCCAAATCACATAAACATGTAGACCAAGGTAATTGGCCACAGAATCATGCCCAGAATAACACTTGAGTCATATCAGGTCATTCTGAGCAAACATACTGGACAATTCCATAACTTTGAAATCTAAGGAAAGTGATAGGGGACTGAGGGCTTTCAGTAAACGCAGCAAGTACATATCTCATGTTTAGAGCTATCAAATTTGCATTGTGAACTTTAGCACAAATCTCACTGCAACTCAGGGGGCATGTTCTAATTCTGGTAGTAGCATTTACCAAAGTGTTCTACGGACTTCAACTAAATCATATCTAAGTCAAAGTATAAAATCTAAGTTAGGGCATAAGGAAGAACATGAAAATCAATACATTTTGATATATAAGGTAGGGATATTATTTAAATATTTTGCAATGTATGATGAGGCCAGGAACTCACTTTGGTATGCTGGGTACAGTGGCAAGAGCCCAATAGTCAATGCCACATTCTCTAAGGGGCAGGAGGCAACGATGCCATAACATTCCACAAATGTCCTTTCACACAGTAAAAATATTTCTGACAGTCACTCTGCCCAAACCTTCCTATTCATAACACTGTCAGCTGGCATGTCACTCAGAGTGACAGGAAAGGAGAGGGAAAGATGATTATGGCGAAGATGGTAGGAGTTAAATCACTGCATGATGAACAAGCAAGATGCACCTTAACTGCTCTCTGTCACACAGATAGCTGACACGATCCTGATCGAAAGAGATAAGGGTGAAAATATTTCACTTGCCTCATGATTGCAGTTCAAATGAAAGGCATGAAAACCAGTTGAGTTAGTGTCAAAAAAATGGTAAATCCTGAAGGGATCTTGCTGAAGGGGTACTTCATCCAGTGATTTTTTTTTTTTTTTGTCCATGATAGCCTAGCTTCAAATTGAATCTTACACAGAAGTTCGATATGTTGTTAAACAAGTCAAAAAGACCTATTTCGATGGCAGCGGTGGTCTAGAACTCCCCTCTCATTTCCCATAACCACTACAGTCATCATCCCTAAGGAATTCCAGGACTCTTCACCCTACCTTTGGATAATGACATCTCCAAGCCCCAAATTATACTGCCCAAGATCTCCTGTGGTAAGTTAGTGTTAATCCAGATTTTTCCCAATTATCCTGACTTCCAAGCCTATACAAAATTCCCAGCAATACATCACCTGCCTCATGTCATGTGGCCCTGTTAGTTTCCTCAAATGAGCACTTGGCATTGCTTTCTCTAATTTATTGAGCAGATTTAGCAAATCAGAAAAGTTTTACTCTAATAGAATATAGATTATACATAAATGTAAGTGATGTTTATTTCTTCTTTTATTGAAGTAGAGTTAATTTACAATGTTGTGTTAGTTTCAAGTATACAGCAAAGTGATTCAGTTATACAAATGTATATATATGTATATGTGTGTATGTATATATGTGTGTGTATATATATTCTTTTTAAGATACTTTTTCATTATAAGTTATTACAAGATATTGAGTATACTGATATTTATTTCAAAGAAGTGTTCACAGTGATAGAAACCAACTATAGTCAGTGTTAAGTATAAGACATTTGCTACAGTATTTGTTTTTATGTCCTGGCTAAATTGGTTACCTGATCCAATGCAAGCTCTCAGAAAAAAAATATTCTGCTTTTTTTGATTAGCATACAAGCTGACATTCTGTGGCATTTTCAGAAAGTATCTATGATGTGCAAACTGAAACATTGCCTTTGTTGGGTATGCATAAAATAGATGCTTTTTAGGAACTTAATTGTTTTCGTAGAAAAAAATATTACCAAAATATTTGTTGTGTATTTGGTGATACTAAGCTCTGAACCATGTAAAACTATAAGTGTGACTAGCTGTGAAGTTTATAGTTTTTATTTACAGCAAACCCCAGAGTCTTGCATTAAGTACCTTTGTTTCAAGAGAAAAGAATGAATAGGTTTGCCTTAGGGCATCTTAAGACCAAAACAAGCTCATTGCTTCATTTCAAACTCTGTTCATAAAACGTGGCAATAGATCAAATCCAGAGAGATTTTTTTCCCTTGCCATGACCATATAATAGTGGTCTCTTAAGACACAGAATCGATTTGACAGATTTTGCCTTTGCTGCTACTCTCATGTCTTCCTTCTGAATGACACTTGCTTGGCCTGTGGTCTGGAGTATCACAACCACAGGAATTACTTTTCTCTGGAAGCTGAACTATCTTTTCTTGAGATTTGTTTTTAAGCAGCCCAAGAGAAGTTTGTGGCCCTTCTGCTCTGGGTTCTTTTCTTTCATTTTTTAAAGCAGCCTTGATTTTCTGCTTTAAGTCTGTTTGGTTTTGAAGCAAGATGACAAAGGACCCAGGAGGATATTCACATCCACAGTTGTTGGAGAGTTTTTGTTAATTCTATGATCTCCATCTATCCCAGCTCCACCACTTCATTCTGGATGGTTTCTGCTACTTGTACGTGTCATGCAGGGTGCTTAGTTCTCTTCCCATCTATACTCCTGACGTCTGGAAAATCCTTTTACTTTGATTCAGTCCAGATAAGATTGACTCATTGTAATCAAAGCCTTTATAAGGAAAACTGAAGGAAAATAGAGCAAAATCAGAAATAGAGCAAGAAATAATATCTCAGAGCAAACATGTTATTTTTACTTAAAGTCCACTTCAGCATAGTTTGGCTAGCGCAATTTTTTAAAAAAATCTCACTTTCTTTCACCTCACTCTAGGAAAAAACGAGTATGCTGGAATAAAATATTCAGACTTTTAATCTGGAGTAGATTTGAATTGACACCACTGTCAGATGAGCAGGATCCTTGGCTTCTCTTAGGACTTATGTCCCATTCCTTTCTGGACAGTAGTCCCCTCATCAACTCTGACCCTTGCTCATGCTAGACTTCCACTTGGCAGATGTCCGAACTCTCTTGAGACTTACCTCACTCAGGCCTTACCTAGTTCTTGGTGCTCTTCAAAAGAAAGTGAATTCATATTAGGTCTCAAAGATTTCTTCTTCAGCTGCATGTTGTCAATCATTGACCTTACAGTGACCTCTTCCACGGATCTCCTTAGAGATCTCTCTGTCTATAGTCTTCTGACTCATTTCTCTTCATTTAAGATGGACTCATCAACCACTTGACTTCTTCACTTAATGGTCTAGTTGTGGTACCGCCTTCAAATTATCAGATACTATTTACCTCCTTTTTTTTTGGATGGAGCTCTGTGCTCTTTTCAGGAATACCCACCAAGTTCCATTTGTCCTCAATTCATTTGCAGAGTAGAGATCACTGCCGTGCCCTTGGCCCAGTAGATGGTCAGGACATTCCAGGTTAACTGGTTTCTCCATGTCCCTGGGGGCAATTTTCCAGAAACTATGACCACAATTTTATAATGCCATATATTCTTCCCTCACTCATTAAATATAACAATTTCTAACAAAGCGAATGTTTCTTCATGACTATATTTTTCATTCTACTGAAATAAGAAGTCATCTAAGCATTTGTTCATTCAAACTGTTTTGATAACACATAAATAGCTGGATTGCAAAAAGAAGCTGGTGGAGAAAATCCACCGAGAGAGTTGGTTACTGTGGTTGGGGAATCACAGAAATTCCTTCTAAACTCTTTGATCCATCCTTTCCTTGAATAAGCTCTACAGAACTGAATCCAGAATGAATTGGTTAAAAAAAAAGTACTTATTTACAAATATGCCTAACCAAAATATTAATAATATGTGAACTTAGCCTTCAAAATAGAAGCTAGATAGTTAAGAAATACAACTTTCAGTAGAGTATTATGTTTAACATGTTTCATAGGCAAAAATAAGAAGCATGTTGTCACCGTTTATTAACTCGTGTAATACTATAAAAACATGTACACAAAGTCTTCAAAGAGAATGACTATGAGTGTAGTGTACGTAAAATACAACAAAACATGGTAGTTTGAGAACAATTTTTTGTTTTTTGCCTTTCAAGGATGAATTTAGTTATTTGGGCATACTTCTCACAAGCCAGAAATTATTAGCCAACTTCTCCCAATATCCATTCTTCCCCAACTCCATCCACTGTTCACACTAAAGTCAAAATGATCATTTAAAAAATGTAAATCTGATCATATTACTCCTCTAAAAACCTTTAATGGCTTTCCTTTGAATTTACAATAAAATGCGAGTTCTACAATACAGCCCTACACACTCTGGTCCCTGCCTACCTTTCTCACCTCACCTCGTGCTACTGTCCTGCTCTCTCTCCAAGCTTCAGCCACACTGACCTTTCAGTTACTTCAGCATGCTTTACACCTTCAAAGAGATGTTCTTTATTCATAGAACACTCTTCCACCCACATTCTCCATGTCTGGGTACTTCTCATTCTTCAGATCTCAGTTTAAATATTGCCTCCTCAGAGAGAGCTTCCTTTATGCTCAAACTAAATAACAAAATTAAAGTATGTAACTCCAGCTATTTTCTCTCTTTGTGTACTCTGTTTGTTTCTGTCATAGAATTTATTAACATTTGTAATTATATATCTATCTGGCCATTTAAATGCCGATTGTCTGTCTTCCCTAGACTGAAAACTTCATGAGGGCAGAGAATGTGTCTATTTTGTTCTAACAATGTAATATCTTGTATAAAACCTAGAAAATTCAATCAATAAATATTTCTCCATTAAATAAATAATAAGCAGATAATTTGTTGCCAAATTATAGTTTTCTTTACATAGGAAAAAATCAGACAAAATTATCCAGCATAAAGTAAGGACCTGATTCATCCATAGTTATAAACTTGAGTGCAACTGTAGAATGTTTTTGAAAAAATATATATAATTTTAGATAGCATCAACATCAAATATTTCTTGATACATTTCATTTACAAAAAGAAATATAACGTAAGGCTTTTTAAAATGCTTTCTCTTCAATTTAGTGCTTATTGTTTGGGAATAATTGCCTTTTCTTATACAGACATAATTTCATATATTGTTAATCAATTTTTTTCAAAGGCACATATTTGGTTCTATACACATTGTAGATTAAAGCAAAGGATCTGGAATTGGGATCCATTTGTGTACTTTACTTCTAAAATGAAGCCTGCCAAAAGATGACTATGATGCTACGTTGTGCTGATTGGGGTAACTAATCCAAGGAAATAGAATCTTAAAATTACACTTTAAAAGATTACTTAGATCAGAGAGTAGGAATGTGAAATACTTCTGTTTTAACCTGAAATCTACAAAAAAATCAAGAGGTAGTGCTAACCTTCTAAATATTTAAGGCTGTCTGCCAAAATAAGCAATTCAACCCTTGTTGCATATACATTCACTAAAGAAGGAGAAGGAAGCATTAGAAGAAATCCTTGACCATGAAAACTATGCCCACTAACTTCCCCTAAGAGCTTACAGACTGTCAAGGACTCTGACTTTCTGGCAGTGTTCCTTTCAAAATAATCCAGGAGCCCAACATGAAAGCAACAGCTGCCACAACACAAATCCTTTCATCACTGTGTTAAAACAGGTCCAAAATAACACATACCTGAACTTGTGGTGAAACATACTAAGCTTTATTTCACTCTTTTGGGGCTCTACAGTCTGTTACATTTATTTGTTGTTTTTTAAAAAATATCTGTGTACCAGTACCATACTGTTTTATTTATTGTAGTTTTTGAACCAGTTTCTATTATTTGTTAGAGCAAGTCCTCCTCATTAGTCTTCTTTTTCAGAATATACAATTGTCCCTTGAACAAAGAGGGTATTAGGGACCCCCATTCTCCCCACAGTCAAATATTCATGTATAATTTATACTTGGCCCTCTGTATCCAGTGTTCCTCTGTATCCACTGTTTGGCCTTCTCATATTCAACCAACCATAGATCATGTAGCACTGTAGTGTGTACTATTGAAAAAAAATCCGCTTGTAAGTTATTCAAACCTGTGTTGTTCAAGGGTCAACTGTACTTATTATTCTTGACTGTATATTCTTTAGGATGGAACTAGAGTCACTTCATCAAGACATGAAAATAGGGACTTCTCTGGTGGTCCAGTGGTTGGGACTTCACCTTCTAATGCAGGGGGTGTGGGTTCAATCCCTGGTTGGGGAGCTAAGATCCACATGCCTCACGGCCAAGAAACCAAAACATAGAACAGAAGCAATATTGTAACAAATTCAATAAAGACTTTAAAAAGTCTCGGAAATTAAAAATTTAAATCATAATGGTGATAGCAGTTATTTTTATCTTGTTTCTGATTTTAATAGGAATATATCTGTGGTTTTACCATTGCATATGATGTTAGTTGTCGATTTAAGATAGATATTTACTATCCCAGTAAGGAAAATATATGATAGCCTTTGTAAATTGACGTCATCCTTCCTCTTCTAATCTTCTCCAGATTTTTTCCAAATTTAGCACATGTGTGGCATAAGAGAGAACTGTTTTACTCTTTAAATAAATCTGGCCTGTCATATTTAAATATCTTTTAAAACATTTTGAGGGGAAAGGTCAAAGCATGGTTTTTAAAAGCAGTCTTCATTAAACATAGGGCTAGTGAGGGTCTATAGCAGATTGGGAAATAGTAAACCTGAAGCATTATGATAATGAGCCCTCTTCTTATGGACATGAGCCATTCATCTAGAAGAAGGGGAAGTCAATCGAATGAGTTGGTAACTTGGTTTCCACAGGGAGCTTTACTCTGATTAGAGGCAAGACATTTAGGAGGAAAATAAACACAAATGGGAGAGAACCAGAAAAAACTTCTTGCCATGAATATTAGAGAAAAGAAGGCAAAGAACTGCCATTGCACTCCAAATCTAATTAGCAGCACTAAAAAAGTGAATTGTTTCCAGAAAGGATAGAAAAGATAGTTGCCAGCTTTTGACACCTGTAGGACAGAGAGTGGGGCAGAGCTTGGAGATTTGACCATTGTTAGTTTGAGGATTGTTAGAATACTAGCTTAAGAAAACTGCCAGCCCTTGTCAGGATGCTGTGAAAATAGAGTGCCGGAACTTTTCAATGCCTGGAAGCACTGTAGCTGAGAATAGTGAAAGGTTTCCTTGAACGTGGACAGAAACACCAAGCTTTATTTAACAGCAGTTGAGGCTGGTGAAAAAAGAAGCTAGCCTAAGTAGTGGTAGCATTTCTTTTTGGTTTTGTTTTTTTTTTTAAGTAAATAAATTTATTTATTTATTTTTGGCTGTATCGGGTCTTTGTTGCTGTGCGGGGGTTCTCATTGTGGTGGCTTCTCTTGTTGCGGAACACAGGCTCTAGGTGCACAGGCTTCAGTAGTTGTGGCACGTGGGCTCAGTAGTTGTGGCGCACAGGCTTAGTTGCTCCGCAGCACGTGGGGTCTTCCCGGACCAGGGCTCAAACCTGTGTCCCCTGCATTGGCAGGTGGATTCTTAACCACTGCACCACCAGGGAAGCCCCAGGATTTCTTTTTATTTCATACTTATTATATATCTCGGTTTATTCCTACTTGTTACAATGAGTGTTAAATGTTTACCCTGCTTTTTTTCCCCCTTCTTGTGTACAAGATCTTTATTCATTCTAACTTAAGATATATTTCCATAAAACATAGTGGTATTTAGAAGCATCCTCTCACTCTGTATATGAACTATTGTCACTTGTAAAAGAAATAGGCATTTAAAAATATTTAACTTTAAAAGTTTAAGAACATTTATTAACATTGCCTACACTTGTATACTATTTGAATTATCACATGGGTATTATTTTTCAATTTAAAAAATGGGTCCGGGGCTTCCCTGGTGGTGCAGTGGTTGAGAGTCCACCTGCCGATGCAGGGGACATGGGTTCGTGCCCTGGTCCAGGAAGATCCCACATGCTGCGGAGCGGCTAGGCCCGTGAGCCATGGCCGCTGAGCCTGCGCATCCGGAGCCTGTGCTCCACAACGGGAGAGGCCAGAACAGTGAGAGGCCCGCGAACCAAAAAAAAAAAAAAAAAAGTGTCCATGGGAGGGAGATGCAAGAGGGAGGAGATATGGGGATATATGTATATGTATAGCTGATTAACTTCGTTATAAAGCAGAAACTAACACACCATTGTAAAGGAATTATACTCCAATAAAGATGTTAAAAAAATTTTCTTAAAAAACGGGTCCATTTTAAAATATATTTTAGAAATAATTTATATTCATTGTGACAAATTTAAAAGTAGAAATGTGTATAAAGTGAAATTTAAAAGTAGCTACTATACCCTACCCAACTATCCCCAGGTAGCCACTGTTAAGGGTTTGCTGTGAATTCTTTTTCCTATACATATGCAAACATACATACACAAGAATTTTTTTATTTTTAATGTAGCTATATGATACAGATTTTCTGCAATTTGCTTTTTTTCCCCACGTAATTGGTATCTTTCCATATCTACACATTAATTTTAGAAACATTCATGGTTTTGTAGAGTAAGCAAAGGAACCTAAATTCCTACTTTTTTTTCTGTTTTAAGTTAGTTCTGTCTGGGTAAACTTCACAATTGTACCAAACCTATAAACCTAATCTACCACCATCACAGCTACTGGAATAGTTAGCTAAAGTGTTACAGTAGTGATTCTCAAATTTTAGCATATATCAGGGTCATACCACATAACTGTCTTCTCATTCAGTCCTGGAAGGAAGATTTATAAGTTTCTTGAGAGCAGGGCTGTGAAATTGAGAGAATAGACTCTTTCTCTTCTGAGGACTGCTGTATCTCCCAATTACACACTACAAATTGTCTATTGACAATTCACTAACACAATACAGCTGTCCTTATAAGCAGACTAGGGAGAGAACACATAAACCCTTGTCCCAAGGATAGCTCTACCAGTGGCTCTCAAACTGTAGTGTACATCAAAAGTCACCTGGAGGGCTTGTTAAAACAGACTGCTGGGCTCCACATCCAGAGTCTTTGATTCTCAGACCGAAGCCCAAGAATTTGCATATCTAACAAGTTCTCAGATGCTGCTGCTCTTCCTGGTTCCAAGATCACATTTTGAGAACCACTGTCTCAAAGGAAATAATCAACTTCTGTAGTGAGCATCCATTCCCCAACATATTTAACTTAAGACAAACAGACTTCACAGACCAGAATTCACCCAAAATCAGAAAAGTAGATCCAAACTAGAATTTCCCTATTAAGTGCTCCTTACTCTCCAGCTGTTAAAACCTAACTGCAGTAAGAGATGCTGAAGCCCTCATCTCTATTCACTGGGTTGAAAATACAGTCATTTTTTTCAGATCTTCTTACCTCCAATTTAGCTAGGTTCCCCAGTTAAGGTTGAACATATTCCATCTGAGATCCATCACTTTTTTGAAACCTATTGTAACCCCAGAGTGAACAATTTGAGCCTAAGAATGGTTAATAGAATATTTTTGTTCAGACAAAGTAGAAGATCCTGGTAAGAAATTGAGTCTTTCAAAGGAAGCCCTGCTTCACTCCCAACATTAACCCAGGCTTTGCTTCTACCCTACTGTCCAACATTCACCTGAGGAAGTGTAATGAAGGGATAAAGAGTACTGAGCCCCAGTCTTAGCATCATATTTCTTTCCTGTGTTATCTGACCTCTCTATCTCCAGTTTTCTCATCTAAAAAATGGATATAATAACACCTACTTGAAAGGTTGTAAGGATTCAATGAGACAATATATGTAAATCACTTAGCCTAGTATCCGGCACATAACAAATGGTCAATAAATAGATGTTACTACTAATACTCTACTTCGTAGTAAATAATTGGAATAGAGAATTGGATTCCTGGCTATATTTCTTTCTTTCAACACAAACATAACTAACAATGTGCCATTAAAATTCTTTTAGCTTCACAGCACTATTTACAATAGCCAAGACATGGAAACAACCTAAATGTCCATCGACAGGTGAATGGATAAAGAAGATGTGGCATACACACACACACACACACACAATGGAATATTACTCAGCCATAAAACAGAATGAAATAATGCCATTTGCAGCAACACGAATGGACCTAGAGATTGTCACATTAAACAAAGTAAGTTAGAAAGAGAAAAATACCATATGATATCACCTATATGTGGAATCTAAAACATGACACAAATTAACATATCTACTAAACAGAAACAGACTCACAGACATAGAGAACAGATTTATGGTTGCCAAGGGGGAGGGGGCGTGGGGGAGGGAAGTCTTGGGAGTTTGGGATTAGCAGATGCAAACTATAATATATAGGATAGATAAACAACACGGTCCTTTTTTTTTTTTTTTTTTTTGCGGTATGCGGGCCTCTCACTGTTGTGGCCTCTCCCACTGCGGAGCACAGGCTCCAGACGCACAGGCTCAGCGGCCATGGCTCATGGGCCCAGCCGCTCCGCGGCATGTGGGATCTTCCCGGACCGGGGCACGAACCAGTGTCCCCTGCATCGGCAGGCGGACTCTCAACCACTGCACCACCAGGGAAGCCCCAAGGTCCTATTGTATAGCATAGGGAACTATACTCAGTGTCCTGTGATAAACCATAATGGAAAAGAATATGAAAAAAGAATATATATATGTATAACTGAATCACTTTGCTATACAGCAGAAATTGATACATTTTAAATCAATTATACTTTAATAAAACTTTTTAAAAAAGAAAAAAAATTCTTTTATCTTCAGTGTTACATGATCAGATTTGCTTGTTGAATGATCTAATACCATTGTATTGGGAACTAAGTTTCAACATTTGAATGTCGGGGGATAAAATATCCAGTCTATAGCACCAGACATTCTGAATTTTTCATCACACTTATAAATAGGCCTTAAAATAAATGATATTCCAATTTATAGAGCACACTACTCTTTTCTCACACTATTACTGAGAGAGCGATAGTTTGGCAAAGGATGTGTCCACACATGACATCAACATCCACAAGAAAACAACGTCATCAGTAGTTCCAGCATTCAAGAAAGACAAAATGAAACATCACTTACAAGTAAATATCCTACAATTCCATGACAAACTCAACATTCATCATGTGTAGGTTCCCCAACACTTTCTGAAGCAGAGATACTTTTTTGGTTGTTGTTTTCTTTTGTTTTGTTATTTTCTTAATAGGCAACATTGCCTAAGTTTTTCCACTGCTAGGTAGGTCATGTGTGAAACGTCTCAAACTCAGAGGCAGAGGGCCAGATCTTAGGGGCTTTTCCCCACTTTTGAGCAGTGGAATGGCAGTATCCCTTTGCAAATTGAAAAAGACTACTTCTGAATGTCCCATTTGGACTGGTAAAAGACTCAACAACTTTTTATGTCTGAGCACTTACAGAAACTGTTTTACTTTAGATTCTTTCAATTGCTTAGTTTCCATTAAACTTGCCATGCCAAATGAGGTGATTGCTTTCAGAGGCAGCCCCAGAAGATAAGTAATCCTCCATGTCATTCTACCTTTATCCCCAGAATTGCTTCAGGTGCATCACAGCAGACATGTTTTTTTTTTTTTTCCCAGCTAACTCATGGGAGCACTT
This sequence comes from Orcinus orca, assembly GCF_937001465.1. NCBI lineage: Eukaryota > Metazoa > Chordata > Mammalia > Artiodactyla > Delphinidae > Orcinus > Orcinus orca. The sequence continues at coordinate 98,664,887 of NC_064580.1, read as the reverse complement.
CCTTTTGAGCCAGATGCTGTATTATTAATTTGTTGGAAGACATACTATTATTAGCAAGATTGGCCTTACACAGAGATGGGGTAGGCAGCCTCTCAGTGCTATTTCAGGGACAACAGGGAGGTGTCCTTTGCCAAAAATATCTCTCCAGTCTGTTCTCTGAGGTTTAAAATCATTTAATGAGGACTATGCTTTCTGTTTCAAAATTGGAGATAAAGATGATAAATCAGATACCCTTGGGAAAGAGAACTGGGCTCCCGCAGCATTTGGCTCATATCTTGGTAATAGCACTTAACTATGTTACTTTATAATTCATCCGTTTGCATGTCTGTCTATGCCCACGAGGTTGTGAATTCCTTGAAGGCAGTGAATATGCCTCACTCATCTCTGACCCCTCAGGATTTTTACCAGTGTCTGACAGAAAGCAAACACACAGTAAACAAAATGATAAAGGAATGAATTAATGAATGAGCAATTTTATATTTACCATTATGTCTAAAGGACTGAAAAGAAATCATTTCCTGGAAATAGGCATAGAGGAGAAAACAAAAACACTATCAGGGCCCCAAAAGAGGTGTAGGGAGAGAATAATGAGTCATGACTATAGAATGTCCATTGTTAAAGAGACTGTTATCTTTTCCTAATTCAGCGTTGCTTCATCCATTTATTTTTCAAGGAACTACATCTGTGCTGTTTGATTTTTTTTTTAAGTTAAACTATTATGTAACTGTTTCATTTCTCAAGAAGCCAGAAAGAGCTAGCTGAGTTTGCCCGCAAGGCTTGAGCTTTGCTGCTCCTTTAGAAAATTAGCTCTCACTGCAGGAAGTGATTTGTGAGCAGTTTGAGAGAAGACTAACATTAAAGTCAAATCCTGTATGAAATGAAAGCTTGTCTGAAGTCCAGGTCTGTGTTGGGAAAATTAAAAACCCCAGCCTGGCTGGTTCATTTTTATGTTCTGTCTTTAGAACAAGATGTGTACTGCTCAAAATGATCCAACTGTAAAAATCAGGTAGGTTCATGATACTAAAAAGAAAGAAAAAACCCTAACCATTAAATTGTCACCTCTTAAACATTACCAAACAACTCATGCATTTTGCAAGTATTTATTGAGCCCCTACCATGTGACAGGTTTTGTTCTAAGTGCTGGATGGACATATAATAGTGAACAAGACCAATAAGGTTGTGTCTGGACCCAGACCATATTGCCACACTTCTGACTCCCAGTCCATGAGCCTGGGTGGCAAGGTTGAGGTGGTGGATGGAATAAGTGCCAGGTGTGTCTGCATCATACATTGCTTGTTAATAAAAAACAGGGTTTTTAACCCTGTTCCTTTAATAAATAGCTGCCACAAATTAGCTGTGTCATTAGGAATCAGCCTTGGTTGGGAAGAGCATAGAGGTCTTTGAGAGACTCTAATCCAGGCAGAAGAACCTCTGGCTCTGTGCTGGAGGCCTAGATTCTAGTACTGGCTCTACCATTACCTTCCTGGGAGATGTAAGAAAAATCGATTAAACTCTATGTACCTATTTCTTCAAAGGCAAAGTAAGAATCATCTTCATGGCTATTTCTATACCATAAGATGATTTTGATGATAATATTTATCTCAATAAATAACAGTAATAATAGTGAACGTTTGGGCAAACTTAGCATGTGCCAGACAAGTGCTAAACCCTTTGATATAGTCTCATTTAATGTTTTCAATTCTATGAGATTATTGTTACTATTTTCAATTAGTTTACAGGTGGATAACCCACCCAGAGAGGCTACATAATTTGGTAACAATCACACAGTAAGTGAGAGATGGGATTCAAGCTCAAATCTGTCTGATTCCACAGTCTGCCTAGATGTGAAAGTCTACATATGACTAGGCTATTTAACACATTAGATTGGAGTTAGATATCAACACCTTAGTATGAACTAAATTATTATATCATGAGCTCTGGAACCTGAAGGAAGAAAATGAGTCAATTATATTCTATTTGGTGCTCTAGACCTATACCTTATCCTTCAACTTACTCTAAGTTATCATTGGAAAAGCTCTGATCACATAATTCACACCAAGACACTACTGCCTAATAGTTTGTAAGGGTCATTGAAATATAACAGGAGAAATGAGCAACAGGAATTGTGAAGAGAGTATTTTTAAACTTGGGAGCCTGTTTCCACACTCCATGTATACAATCATAGGCAATCACTTATTCAGCTCATACAAATAACCCACATTGAAAAGCTCCACTATAAGTATTTGTATAAGCTGGGACAAGGACTACAGAGCAGAATCCAGAAACATGGTTACAGGTCTCCTGTTCTAGAGCCATGCCTAATCTGTTTATACAGGAAACATTTCTTAAGCACCTACTATGTGATCAAGAAATGTGTGAGGCATTTTTACAAGCAGCATTTCATTTGATGCCCATAGTCACCCTGTGAGATAGGTATTACTATGCCCAATTTTGCAGATGCATTAACTGAGCATTAGAAAGGCTAGCTAATTTGTCCAAGGTAACACAGCTAATAAATGTACAAATCAAAATTATAAAAACTCTCGTATATGAGGTTGTTTTCCTAGCCAACAGCAATTTCTCACTCTTTCTCTCCTAACAGATTCCCAGTATTGTTCTGGCAGCAATGTGTCCAGACCTAGGGGCTGAATCCTAAATAATTTAAGCCAGCAATGGAAATCCTGTTGCCCTTTGTCAGTGACAAAAAATTGTCTGGGTCTCCTGAAAAAGGCACAGAAGGAGGAAGCTTTTTCAGTGCCACTGTTGCCCTCTTGCCTCCTGCTTTGGACACTGTAATGCAATGATGTAATACTTGGAGCTACAGCAGCCATTTTTAAACCATGAGGGAAAATATCACTGACTCACTGAGGAAAGCAGAGTGGAAGGATCAAAGCAGCTTGGCTCCTGAATGACATTGTTATAAGATGCCAGATCAACTCTAGGGCCACCTTCTTCCTGACTGCCTTGTGGTTCAGCTTCTGTTAATTAGGTATTCTATTATTTGCAGCCCAAAGCACTTTAAACAATTGCTATAGAGTATATGATAAGAGTCAAATGAATGATGTACCAATTAAATGCTAGTTGAGAACAAGAAGAGCTCCTGTAGGCTGAGTTTATCAGGGAGAGGTACATATAATAGGATGACTTCGAGGTGGGTCTTGAAGGATGGTGGATATTTTTAAAGATAAAGAGGAAGAAAAATGTATTTCAAGCCAGAATCACATTTGTTTTATTCACCACTGTAATTCTAATTCCTAGCACAGTTCAAAGCACACAGCAGGTGTTCAATAAACATTTGTGAAATGACTTAATTAATAAGCAAAGACACAGGGGTAAGAAATCATGAAGCATTTTACACAGACATGGGACAAGGAAAAGCGTATAAGATATGGGAATGGTAAAAGCTAATGTAGGTTCCAGGCTGAGGATGGAGGATTGAGGCTGTGTGTCTTGGGAGATTTGCCTCTTCTCTTAACCATCCCTTACCTCCCCAATCCTACAATCATAACAAAATCAAACAGGAGATTTGACACTGTGACCTACAGTACATCAAGTGTACACCTGAGTGACAAAACAAACAAATTAAAAGTCATGAGTCAGAAGCATTGCTGGGTGGCCTGAGAAACCCAAATATCACAGACAGCATTAAAATAATACATTCAGCACCTGGAAAGTGACTAATTCTGCCTCTCAGCCTATATACCCAAGCCTCCACCTGAGCAACTTTTCCAAGAGACAAGAAATATGCCAGCCTTGAGAAAGGCTCTCTTTCTGCTAAGTGATTGCTTCTCTTCTGATAGCAATTTCTTGGAAAATGGAGCTCTGACACCCTTAACAGTATTCTTTTGCAGTTGCCATATCAAGTACGCTGTTCTAAAAGACAAAATAATTTACTAGGAGCCATCACTTGCATAAATATTATAATTAACATGTTAAGAATATTTTCCTCTCCAGTGCAGCCAAGAGAGCTAATTTTATAGTGTAACATGACATATAGATGTAGTATAATAAACATCGTCTGGAATGAGATTTGTCCAAACTGTGGAAAAGAAAAAGTTAAGATTGAATTGGAATGCCATGAGACAGATCTAATCCTCAGAAACTAAATTTTGTCCCTTACCATTTTCTGACCCCCAACTCTACCACACACCCTACACTGTCCTACACTATCCCTAGAATCCTAGCTCAGGAAACAGTCTGAAACTTGCCTATGGCAAGAAATCAATGACTGATAATAATAACATTTATTGAGTGATTTTCATGGGTCAGGTACTATTCTGAGTGCTTCGTACACATTATCTTATTTAATACCCTATGAGATAGATGTAATTATAATCTCACATTTTACAGTTGAGAAAGAGAAGCTGAGAGAGGCAAAACAACTTAGCCAGTGTCACTCAGTAAGTGGCAGGGCTTATATTTGAATACAGGCACTCCAACTGGAGACCTATTAGCTCACCTACCATCACATGCTACCTCACTCCTACATTCGTTTTGTTTTGCTTTGTTTTGCTTTTTAATGTCAGAGATGAAACCTTAGAATAAAGAAATAAAATCCCTTAGGGTGAATTTCCAGTATCAGGTGTTGGGGAGGGTATAATTGACTTGGCATCCCAGCACCTTTCAGCTCATGTTGAGGATGCATTAACTAAAAATCCCCAGACTGAGCCCACTATTTCAGTTTTTGTTGAGTTATTTTTTTCAGAAAGATCATTTAGCTCTTTAAGTCAACCACATAATTTGATTGGTATTGCTGTGATCCATCTTCTCACACAACCTATCAAATCGCTTACGTGTTAATTGGGTTTGAGTTTATGCTGATTTAACGTGTGGTCTTCATTATCTGAGTCTCCATTATCCATGTCCCCAAAGTTAGGAGGATATGAATGAAAGCAAAATGCAAATTATTCACTATGGAACTGACTCCCTATAAAATTATTCTCTACTCAAACATCTCTTCCTGCTTAGTATGAGCCTATGTTGATCAGTATGTGGCGGATTTTCTGATATTGTCAGACAATACAATGCAAGCCAGTTTCATAGTGAAATTGCAAATCTTGCAAAATGTTCAGGATTGCATGCAGTTGATGAAAGTGATGCTGAAGAAGTACTCTGATCACACGCAATGCCATTGACAACTGAAGATCTGGTAGAGTAAAACCAGTGAACAAATAAAGAAAAGAAAAATAACGAGGATAATACCAAGGTAGACACAGCAAGAGAAAATGATTTGAATATCAAAGGTTTAAGAGAAGTCCTTGGAAAATTGGTCCTTGACTATTTCAGCCTTTTAAGCATTTTGTTCTAAATACAGTGAGAAACTACAAGTTTTGCCCAAGTTTTGGTACAGTTTGGTGAAAATAAACTTTATTTTTATATTTTTGTTTCCATTTCATGAAAATTGGAATACGTTGTCACTATCAAGGTTTGACTTGCACAGCCATCATTACTAGTCAAACAGAACAGTCCTTTATTCTGCTTGGAAAATTAGCCAAACACATTGCATCTTCTAAGCCATTTTGGGAAAGAATGGTTGCATTTTGGAGGCTTCTTTGTTTATTTCAGTTTGCAAATATTCTGGCCATTTGCAGGTGCTAAATATCTGAGCTCTAAATAAGCAGGGCTGCATTCTACTTCATTTATCTCCCTCTCCAGATGCAGTACCTGGTATAATTAACTGAACATTTAGTCGGTGCTCAAAAAAAAAAAAAAAAGATCAACTTAATTTGAGCCCTTTCCCTGAAGATTTGCAATCGAGGAAGTGTAGCCACTTTGATTTCCCAAGCTTGAAAAATATGTCCCAATGCACTTATAACTGGATACTTGTTCAACAAAGGATAGCTAGGCTCTCTCTCAAGATGCAGTCATTCTGAAGACTTTGTGGAGGCTACAACCTGTAAGGATGGTAAGGATGGAATGAGTGATTCCTGAACAAGATAACAGTTTGAGTATGTAAATGGGGATACTCTTTAGTTTCCTCAGAGAGATTCATCAAGGACCAAAGCATGTAATTTGTTAATTAAGGTCAACATTATGCAGACATGGGGACTTCCCTGGTGGTGCAGTGATTAAGAATACGTCTGCCAACGCAGGAGACACAGGTTGGATCCCTGGTCTGGGAAGATCCCACATGCCATGGAGCAACTAAGCCCATGCGCCACAACTACTGAGCCTGTGCCCTAGGGCCCACGAGCCACAACTACTGAGCCCACGTGCCACAACTACTGAAACCCATGCACCTACAGCCCGTGCTCTGCAACAAGAGAAGTCACTGCGATGAGAAGCCCGCTCACCACAATGAAGACCCAACGCAGCCAAAAATAATAAATGAATAAATTTATTTATTTTTAAAAGATAGAATGAACATCCTTATACATTAAAAAAAAAAAAACATTATGTGGACATGATCTGAATTGAAAAGAACTGAAGTGTTATAACTTCCTTTCTATCTTTCCAGGACAGTCACGTTTTTACAAATACATGGTATCTATGTTTTGTTTTGTTTTTTGTTTGCGGTACGCGGGCCTCTCACTGTTGTGGCCTCTCCCGTTGCGGAGCACAGGCTCCGGACGCGCAGGCTCAGCGGCCATGGCTCACGGGCCCAGCCGCTCCACGGCATGTAGGCTCTTCCCGGACCGGGGCACGAACCCGTGTCCCCTGCATCGGCAGGCGGACTCTCAACCACTGCGCCACCAGGGAAGCCCCTACATGGTATTTAGGTGTACTGTTACTAAAGTAAATAATTTAGTACCATTGGTTAAGTACAAAATATTATTAATGTGGTTTTAAAAATGAAACATGTCTAAATTTATTTTACTATTCTGGATGAAGTGTCTGAAAGGACATTTTTTATCAGCAAACTTAGCACAGAGATTCATGATTACCATATTTACTTAAAAATCTCCCCCTTTGAGGATGAATTTTACCCATGATAGAGGAGACTTTGAAGGGGAATTGTGAAACCACTACTACTTCTAGAAGTATAATTTGCCCCATAGATAAATTTTTAGAAGCATGATCAAGGCAACTAAAGAGGTTTAAATAATTATTAAGTTATCTTCCTTTTACATTCAGCAGAGTTGTTTATACCTTCTCAACTGCTCTGACCAAACCTTCAATGGCACCTACCCAGGAGGTAAACCAGACAAATTAATTCATATATTTTTACTCATCACTGGGGAAAAGAAATTTTGAGGGAAGAGAATTTTATGAGAAAAGGAAATAAGGATCAAAATTGCTTCTAACTTTGATAAACAATTGATGACTGCCTTCATTAAATGTATGGAGTCTTCAGGGATGTCAATATCTATGCCAGAAAGTTCTGTTAAATATAACAGGTCTCAAATTTTCTCATTCTTCAAGAAAAAACAAGCAAAACAAAGCAAAACAGTTCTTCAAGCAAAAACAAAGTCATACCATCCATACCTGTACCCATGTGCTTTTTGCATCCCCTTCAATCCATCTATATATCCACTCATGCAGCCAGCATCATTGAATGAGCTGCTTACTATTTACCTGCCATTTTAAACTGGGATCTTGAGATGGTTTAAAGATAAATCAGTGTCCAAAAAATGTCACATTCTCTAAGATATTCAAAACCCTTCTGATACCCAGAAAGTTCTAAGAGGTATTTCTTTCACAGGAGTTTCCTGATGCCTGATACTTTAGTTCATGTTTTACTTACTCAGAAGATATCCAAAGTAAATGCTAATTTGAAAAAAAAAGCATTAGACTCATATCTCTTTTGGGCTTTGCTGTAAAAATACAGTCCTGAGAGGAATATGTGCTCAGTGTACCACAAGTTGAAGAAAAGGAACATTCATCAAGTTCATTTCCTGTAGAGCAGATCCTCCCCCACCATTCAGCCCAGCCACAACATCTGGATAATTGGCCCCAGCCTGGTGGGAGCCCCCAACACAGGATTCTGCATAATTCTTGATCACTAGGCATGCAAACTCTCCTCAGTGCTCACCTTGAATGTCTTTTCTCCCTTCTATCTCATCTACTATCCATAGTTTCAGCTGCTCACCAACTACCAAACCATCTGAAGAAATTTAGGATAGTGCTGCTTGAAATAAGCTATCTTTAATTTAAGAAAAATACAAAAACCCAGAAGTGATATGAGTTACTTTTCTTTATGGTGATGCAAATGATATTCTCTCCTCTTTCTAGGTATTACTCTTAAGGGTTTAGTTAATTCAACTCTTCCTGTACAGCTCTTTGGGCTCCAGGAAGGAGAAAAAAGTCCTAAATCCTTCTCCTACTGGTCTTATAAAAAGGTAAATCCAAGGCTTATTATTTTTATATTGCCCAAATCAGTAGGATCAGAGTTTCCCATCAGACCAGAGTACTTAACTTTCTAGATTTAAGAGGAAATTTAAGGTAGTTTCCAGCCCTCATATAATTATAGGACTAGCTTGTAAATTCCTTTAGCTCACAGGTCTTATTTTAATCAGTACTTTACACAGTGTGTGGCAATAGTAGGCTTGCAAAAAAGATTTATTGAATGAATGAATGAAAGACTGACTTTAAGTTTGTAAAATTCTTCAGGATTTATCTGGTGGAAATGTATAGCCAAGGCTGGTATTTAGTTGATGTGCACAGTTACGGCCTTAAAAGTTTTCAGTGGAGGGTCACCTTTGACTGTTGGTGTTCATTGTGTTCTGGTTGCTAAATATTTTGAATATCTCTCCTAGCAACAGAATGTCATAGCATAGAGAATTATATATTTTTTTCTTCAAACACGTTTTCATAGAGTGTTTAGGACCCGGGCCCTTGCTTCTGAGTAACAGTGACTGGGTTTATCAGAGTTTGGAGGTGGTCAGGGATCAAGTAAAGAAATGAAACCATGAGGGAAAAAACAGGCAGGCAGTGGGGGTGAAATTATTGTATCATGCCTGGGTATTATAAATGGAGATTAGAAGGTAGAGTTATAGTTTTCCAGAGGTGAAAGTGTCAGGGGCACAGGAACTCAGAGTTTGATTACTATTTATAGGACACGAACAAGGGAGGGCAGATATCGCTTCAAAATCTTGTTTTCATTTCCTTTGGGTATATACCCAGAAGTGGAATCACTGAATCGTATGGTAGATCTATTTTTAATGTTTTGAGGAAGCTCCATATTGTTTTCCACGGTGGCGGGGCCAAGTTACATTCCCACCAACAGTGTAAAGGCTTCCCTCTTCTCCACAGCCTCACCTGCACCTGTTGTCTCCTGTCTTCTTGATGATAGCCATTCTAACAGGTGTGAGGTGATATCTCACTGTGGTTTTGAGTTGCATTTCCCTGATAATTAGTGGTATTGAGCATCTTTTCAAGAACCTGTTGGATATTTTGATGTCCTTTTTGGAAAAGCATCTACTTAGTTCTTCTTCCCATTTTTTAATCGGATTACTGTATGTCCATCAACAGATGAGTGCATGAAAAAGATGTAAATATATGCAGTAGAATATTATTAAGCCATGATAAAGGATATGCTGCCATCTGCGACAACACTGATGGACCTTGAGCACATTACGCTAAGTGAGATAAGTCATACAGAGAAAGAGAAGTACCGTATAATATCACTTACATGTGAAATCTAAAAATTTAAACCCCTAAAAAACAGAGTATAATGGTGGTTACCAGGGGATGGGGGGTGGTGGGGGATAAGATTGATGTGGTTTAAGAGTACATACTTGCAATGAGTAGTGAATAAGCCATAGAGATCTAATGCACAGCATAATGAATACAGACAACAATACTGAACTATAATTATGTAATGTAATAAATATTGCTACAATGGCAATCATATTACAATATATAAATGTATCAAAGTAACCTGTTGTATGCTTTCAATTTACACAGTTATATGTCAAATTTATTCAATCAAAAAAGAACAAGGGAGGTCAGAAGTACAGGCTAAACCTGTCCCCAGTAGAAAGTTCAGCTTTCTACTGTCCCCAGTAGAAAGTTCAACTTGATGTATTGCCCCATCAGCCTACTTCTCTTCTTGAGCCTTACATCTCAAATCTAGACTGCCAGATAAATAGAAAGTTTCAGCTTGTACCCTTCAGAGGCTACTAAATTTCCTCTTCCAGGAAGCAAGTTGATGTTTCCTATGAGGTGTGTGTGTTGGGGGGGAAGGGAAGGCACTCTGGTTAGTATTGTCTCTTTGCACACTCAGTGAAGTCACGTGTGCCAAGATATTCTATTTTACCATGAAATAGAGCTTTAAAATGCTAGGCAGACTCATGCAGTGTCCTTGACCATTGGTAGATCGCAAACATATGCCATTTTAATACCTTTCATCTTACTAACTTCACCTGAGATCAGTATATTGTGTAAAATTCTCAAAGTACTAAGGAATCATATTTCCACCCTGAGTTCAGAAATGTACATATCAAAATCCTAATAAACAGCTCTCAGTGCTTACAACCCCAGTTGCACCATCTGATTCAATATTGCTTGATGATTTCTTAAATAATATTCTGTGGAATGACCTTGTATATGGAGGACATAGTGAAACTTTGGACTAGATTCAATTTGACATTTGTAATGGCCCAGAAAAAGCATCTAGACAGTGAAACAGCATTGCTAAATGTCTCCTAAATCAAAAAGGCAGTTACCAATATTAATCCTGCTCAAAATATGCAAACAGAGAGTTCTGACCAACTGAGTCAACATAACACAGGTGGCAGCTGTCCCCCAAAATCTACAAGTCATTTCAGATATACTAACCTTCATTCTGGCTCTGGAGAATTATATTAACACTGTGCTTACTGACTCAAGGTTATAGAGTGCAGATTCTCAAAGAGGATGGACCATTCCTGGAGTTTGCCATTCAAAATCCATTTTTAAAATGTCTTAGCAGTATCACATAATCTCACATTCCCTTACTCCAGGTAAGCATTTATGCTTCAAGATGACAAAAGACAGAAGTTGGAGCATATTCAGAGAGTTCACAGCAAGACACCTCTGATTACTGCAATGCTTGCAGCGGACATGAGTGTAAGATGGCGTGCCTCTAACTTGTTAAGATACTTTCCACAGCTAGGTTTCAAATAACCAGTCTCCAAGGCTATTGACCCTTCAGGAGTAAAATAATAATAGAGTCAACGTGGCTGGAAGCTTCCCCAGATATATGTAGTGTGGCTCTTCCAGAGAGATGCTTGCACCTGTAACAGTAAGGGGGTGGTACAGAAACCTCTAGGAAGTGAGTAGGAAAACACTCATATCCTGAGAAGTGCTGGTTATAGGAGGTGATAACAAATTTCCTAAAGTGTCCTCCAGAAAACTGGGAGATTAAAGGAAGTCCATGCTATAGACACCGTTTGTATATATTTACTTATCACCCACCTCCTTCTGCCAAGGATGTGAAGTCATAAGCATGTATAAGAGAAGGAGAAAAAACACAAATAGTGTAAAGAAACAGGGAAAATGGAAAAATAATAAAAACCAAGGGGAAGATCAGCCACCAGAAAAGTATACCTACAGTCATATGTAGTTACTGAAAGTGAGCTTCAAATTTGGTTTTAAGCTACCTACTGGCTAAAGTGAAGAAGGAAACTTGGTCAGTTATAAAACTCACAGGATATAACTATCTGATTGCAGCCTTTGCATCTATGAGCTTGAAGGTTAAAATCGTACCTTTACACGAATAAAATGTGGTAGCATCTGAGCTTCAGGAATTCATACCCAAAGGGTTAAAATAATAATGTCCATCCTAAATGTACTGAACACAAAGGACAAATACATTAAAAAGAAATTCAAAATCCATGAAAAATAAGCTTGATAGTTGATGAATGAATTCTTAAAAATCAAAGCATCTTGCCTTAAAAAAGCAAAACACCTTGAAACTCTCAGCAATCGAAGTTCAGATTTTAAACCACACATTGAAGTTTTCAAAGAATTCCACTGCTGCCAAAGAACAGAAGGTAAGGGGAAAATCACGAGGAGCTGCAAGGGGAAAAAATTAGCTTTTGTTATAAACTGACCAATACAAAAGCTACACACCAACCCAGAATGGAAAGAGGAACCAACTATTAAATTTGATCCAGACCGAAAATGGCAGGATTCACAAAAATCGCTCCAAAGGAAAGAGAAGTAAAAGGAAAGAGGTCCTGAGGATGAACTATAGATGTTAAAAGCCATTGAACTCTCTATTACACTTCCTGAAAACCCTCCGAAGCCACAAAGAAAAGAAAGTCATATTTCTCATGTGGCTGCTACAGCTGCAGAAGTAGAAACAACTAGGAATTCTTGTAACAACCTCTTGTAATAAACATCCTCCTCCACCCTTGTACTCCTCCTCCCCATTCCACACACATACCCCCTTGCTGTTGTCGGGTTGCATATTTTAGAAGCCTAGTATAATTTATTTGCATGATAGAGGAGATGGGGAATACATGATTGAGCGGTTCTTAGCTGTAGCAGGGTTCAATTACTGAAATCAGCTTAGCTATTATAAAAATCCCAAAACTCTAAGGAAAATGGACCAAATCAAGTTGAAATATCTGGCTCAGATTCAGTCCTGTTGCTCCTATGCAGGCATAGAGTAAACCCTTTTCTTCTGAAACAAACAAACAAAATGATGAGGCCAAAAAGTGAAAGCACAAAAACAAAACAAAACAAAAGTTACCAAAAAACTGTTTAACAAAAGGCTGATTACACTCAAACCCTGGAATCCGTAGGGCTACAAATGTGATATGACATTTGCAAGGTGTGTGGCTATGAAACAGTAATTTACACCTTTGAATTATTTTCATGAAAACACTAAACCATCTCTCTGCTAGATTTAAAATGCTATTGTCTTCGTGTTTAGAAAGTACATGAAATAAAATTAATTACGCTCTGCCAAGGTGGCTATTGACAATAACAAAATTCTTAGAACCCGACATGATGGTACGCCATTTTTTTTTTAAGTGCTGCTTGGTTCTTAAAAGACTTATCTAAATTTCTTCAAGCTTTAGCATTAGTGACTTAAACTAAATTATTACGAGTGTACAAAATTTTTTAGGAAATAATGTCAGAACCCAAGGAATACATGAAACCCTTAACCAAAGGCTAAGGCCAATTGGCCTACTCCTTCACCCCATAGATGAGAGATGGAATGTTCTGTAGAGTTGTTTTCAATCTTTCCTGTTCAAATCCCTAGGCCCACCCATCTTCTCCAACACCAAGGATACTTAAACCACCTGAAGTGATATCTCTTATGTTCCCTCTTTTCTATCTTCACATCTCACCTTTGCCACATTTTCCTAAATCACAGTATTTGTATATGGCAACCCATCCTCTCTTCCTCCCACTAGAGGATGAGGTGCCTCAAATGTACTCTCTTCTTTCATCTTATTTCTCCATCCATCCTTATTCCATCATTCACGCCTTCTCCTGGGGCCGATTCAATCTCTTTCTCTTTCATCTCTCCACCTAAAAACATGCCCCGTTCCCCCATCACCTCCACATTTTTTTAAAAGGCCCTTTGTTTACCCTGTGACTTCTTTCAGTTACCATCCTAATCTCCAACCTGTGTTATAACCATTTTCTCAATTGGCACCTCTCATCTTCTCATCATCCAATTTACTCTTTACCTTTTGCAACCTGATTTCTGTCATGAAAACTCCATGGCAATTCCTCCTTTGGATGTCCCTTTCACTGACTCATTTAACAAGTATACATTGACCACCTACCATGAGCCAGGCAGTATGCTGGGGAAATGAATGTAAACATCAATAAAACTCAGTACTTGCTATCAAAAAGCAATCTAACAAAAATGAATAGAATTCTCAACCTAATCATCCTTGATTTCTCTGCAGAAGTATTTGAAACTCTTGACTATCCTTCTAAAAAATATCTCTTCCCTTGAGTTTTGTGGAGGTATTCCAGCTGTACTTCTATTGGCTTTGCTAGCTCCTTCTCTGATTCCATAAATGTGAGTTTCCTCCAAGGTTGAGGCCTGAGGTCCTTTTCTCTTTCTACACTTTCCCCCAAGGTATTCTCTTTCCTCTTTTAGGTTCAGCTCTCACCTCTGTACAGCTTTTTCCTTAGTCTATTTCTCAACAATTCAATTACTACCCTAAGACACCATTGTATATTTAAAACAAATTGCTGGATGGCACTACAGAATATTTGACCAGCACATTAAACTCAGTCTGCCAAAAACAGACCCACATCTTTCCTGAAAAACCAGCAGGTCTTCTTTGAGACTTCCATCTATCTGCTGATAAAATCTTTAAGATAATAATAACGGAAAAATAATAACAGAAAACATTTATTGAGTGCTTTCTGTGTGCCAAGCACTATTACAAAATGATTTACATTTAACATCATAATACCTCATAATAACCCTACAGAATAGATACTGTTATCATAATTTTACAGAGAAGGAAACTGAGAGATTAGAGATTAAATAACTTGCACTAAGTTAATAGCAAATAACAGAGGTAGGCAGACTACAAGCTCAAACACAGGCTAAACTATTAAGGACCAGTAATCCAAGCAGCAGGAATTTGGATTTTTTAAAAAATTAATGCTCTGAAATAATTAATTTTCAAACAGTCCATTTTGTTGAATGCCAAGGACATCATGACCTAGCAGCTGGGGTTACAAGAAGTTGACTGGAGAAAGGAAGGTTATGATACTGTTTTCTTTCTTTAATGGGTACCAGTGAGGCATTCAAACATCTCCTTTATTGTACTATATAATTGCCTCTGAGTTCTCCCGTTCATTCATTTATTTACTACACATTTGTTAAGTAGCTCCGTTGAGCCTAAATTAAACTAGAATTTGAAGTCAATTTGCAATTTTCCATGAAAACATGGAGAAACAAACAATTGAGGAGGTGGGAGACTCTTTTATGAACAGGGTGCTTTTGAATTTTCATGACCAATAAATACTTTGGCATGGTAACTCAGTGACTCTGCTTGTACTCTTTGATCATAAGGGCATTAAAGACTCCCTTTTTATGTCAATGCAAGTAGTGACATACGAGCCTAACAAGAAATGTCTTCATATTTAGCCCTTTTCACACAAGGAGGAGAAGAAATACATTGAGATTTATCAAATCTATGTATATATCCCACACCCATTCTGTACTCACAAAAGCCCCAAGGGAATGGATCAGAAAGAACAAACATATCTTGACTCAGCTAAGGTGCACAATGATGATAATAATTTATATTTACATTGACACTGCAAACTTCAAAGTATGCTCACAAAGGGACATCATCTCATTTTATATAAAAGGAAATCCAAAGTCTGCCTTCAGCAAAATAATAATCTCTAGTAAGTCTATCTTTTAGGCATCTGTCCAGGCCCCCCAAGTTACACCTTCAAACTCTACCCTCACACCCTTCAGTTATGTTCTTCTCATTCGACGTATGCTTTGGATTTTTTTTTCTGTCCCTATGGACATTCACCCAATTCAGAAGAATAGGTCTTTAAGAGAGAACCTGTTTCAATAATTCATTCATTCAACAAACATTTATCAAATTCCTACTTTGTGCCAGGCACTATGCTAGATGTTGGAAATAAAATTGTTTGCAGAAACATACAGTACTTTCCTTACTTGGGGCTTGCTCTACCACCAACACAGAACACTACAAATTGGCCAGTGAACTGGCTCCACTTTATTGGTTCTTATCAGATCTGTCCCTTCCAACTCTGGTTTCTGTTTGTTTTTGCTCAGACTTGGAGACAGTTTCTTGACTTGGGTATCAGAGTTTGGCTCATCAGCAGCTCTACTTTTACACTACATCCAGTCTTGATATCCTGTATCCTGTCTATAATATTCATAGAACCTGCCAATCTGGCTTTGCTATTTCTACCTCAGCAGTAAAAGTTCAACCGCCCTGCAAACCCATTATTGAAACTAAGATAGGATCCCTGCCTCCTTTCTTTGAATTCCTCCTCTTACATCTCTCTTTTGCTTTATTATTCTCTCATCCATAGCGGTCTCGCTTTCCCCTTCCATCCTTCTTGCCTCACCCTCTTTGTCCTCTGGCCTGAACCCTTAAAAACCCTGGTAATCTCCCAAGTCACGCTATAGAAAGGCCTGAAAACCCATAACACATTTCTTAATGGACTGTGTATATTTTTCAGACTTCCTGGAACCCAAGGCTAACATAGCTATGATGGAATCCAGCTTGCCCAACCAAAGAAACCTAATTCAGTGAAGTCATCAGTCTCTCAAAGCCAACTGGTCTTCTCTGGAATGTAGGAATCTTCTTCTGTAATCAGCTTTCCTAAAAACATCATCATTTGGATCATTTGCTCTTCATGGTCACCATTGTAGTTGGGCAAATATCCAAGCTTCCTGAATTTGTAGAAGTAAGGCTTTGGATTCTGGCCCTCTCCAAGAGGTTTTGAAAACCTTCAAAATTTCATGGCATAAGAAGATGCCCTTATTGCCTCTCTGAAATGTTGGGGACCCTAGTGCTCACACATCTCTTGGAAACAGTGTAATGTAGTAGAATGAACACAGATTGGATGGCAGAAAATCTGGGTTCTCCTCCTAGCTATGCCACTGATTTACTTAGAGACTTTGGACAAGTCCTTTGCTTCAGGCTTCTGGTAACTCACATGCAGAATGTAGAGGCCATTCGAGGTCATACTATGGTTGTTTCCAGCTCATCATGTCCACAAATCTATTTCTGCAGCAGCTGTAATCAATAAGAATTTCTGTAACCATTTTATTCCATTTGAAAAGCCACATGATGGTTATGTTTCCTAGACCGTTGCGGCTGTGCTGGGTAGAGATACATAAAAACAAACAGACAAAACAAAACAGGATAAAATGCTGGCTGCAGGTGCTTCTGTTTTTCACTCAGACACAACTGAATTCCAGAATAGCAGAGTTCCCAGTGGTCAGTGTCATGGAAATGGCCGCTTGGGAGTGTTACAAGAATACCAGTAAACTGAAAGCACCGTTGCTGGTTGACGAGCTAGAAGTGGAAAGGCCTCTGCACAGATGAGTTTCTTCTTTTAACTGATCCACCCCTGTAGCAGGAACCAAACTGCAACTCCCTTAGACATTTAAATGATGTTCATATTTTAGCGCTTGAACATTAGCTCTGTGAATACCTAAAATGAGGCTAAGTGAAAACTGGATAAACATTTGCCCGACATTGTCATTGGCCTTTCTCTAATGTCAAAGATGGATTTGCATAATTATGCGGAAAGCTAAGAAACTGTACACATCAGGAGGTTTCCTGGCTAGTGTTAGGTTTTAGTCATGCTCCAGTGTGACGCTCAAGAGGAAGAAAATCTCCTTTCAGGAATGAATAGACAGGGACTTCCCTGGTGGTCCAGTGGTCAAGACTCTGTGCTCCCAATGCAGGAGGCCCAGGTTCAATCCCTGGTCAGGGAACTAGATCCCACGTGCCGCAACTAAGATCCAGTGCAGCCAAATAAATAAATAAATATTTTTTTAAAAAGATAAATTTACTTAAAAAAAGAAATGAACAGAGTGCACACTTTCTAAGACAGCGTAGTAACAGCTTAACAATTTAACTTGCATACTGATTTCCAAGGTATAATTAAGATAGGCCCGATAAGCAACTGATCGACCAAACAACCTTTTGCTTGGTATCAAAGGGGCTTCAGAGGGGAGAGTACAAGCAATGTTACATCGTAAACCTCTTCTCGATTAAAATTCTTTCAAGCTGGCCAGATGCCTGATAGAAGCAAACTTCTGAAGACTTCCATTGTAACAGGTGTGTGTAATTGTGCAATCCTGTCTTTCCAAGGTCACGGCAACCATAAAATGTCTCTTTTGCAAGTGTCTACAAGGGGAAAATGCCGAAGTAGGTGAGGCCTCTTTAGTTCCCAAATTTCACCCCTTCCCTGGGTGAAGTAACCTCAGGCTCTCTTTCCCCAAATGCTTTTTCATGATCCAACCCCCGCTCTCACAAAAGGATTTACAGCCTCGTAGTCTAGAGGATCACTCCTTTTATACTGTCAGGAGATCATTTTTTTTTAACTTTCAGTTGTAAATAACAGTTCCGTTTTTTATAATCTTGAATAAGACACAAACACTTGAAATACATTAATAAGGAAAATTTATTAGAAGAGTAAAATTCTTAAGGTCCTGGAATGAAGTGCCAACTAAAAGGGAACAGGCAGATTTTTGGTCAACTAGTGGACAGACACATTTCTAAGGGCAGCAGACTCACTTGGCACCTGGGAAATCATAGCATCTGGGTAAGCAGTAAGATCAGCTTTCCAAAGGAATATTTTCATGCAGACCTAACAATATGTTGCACATTGAGATTTCACAGGTTACAAAGTCTTATGTGCTCTTTATATAACACAATCTATATTTTTCATTATCCCATTGACTAACAGGATTTCTATGATACGTGGGTTTCACTATGGAATTGATAAATATCTAGGATTATTTCATGGGGAAAAGCAAAGGTGACAAGTAACCCTTTTTCATTCACTCGCACTACTTATTAGGTTCAAAATGTGATTGTTTCTTTGTTTGGTTTTCCTGCTTATATGGCATATTGAGCAGAATCTTTATATGCAGTTCTGCCCTGACCACATTATCCCATCCTGTGCACAAAAAACTTTTACCAGACTTCAAATGCCGCAGAGCACACTTTCTAGCTTATTTCTGGTTTGAACTGGAGGTTGCAGCTTGTGCAATTTGCTAAACGGCAATTCACCTTGGAACAACTTCATAAACAGAGTAGGCAGATAGATTGATTCAGAATTTCTGATTTTTTAAAGGGCAAGAAGGCACATGTCTAGCTTCTCGAAGGCACAAAGGTAGCAGCAGAAACAAAAGCCACATCCATTTTTTAGCAGATTATTATTATTAAAACATTGCACTTTCACAACACTTTATGATTTACAGAGCCCTTTTATGACCATTCTCTCTTTTGATATTCACGCCAACCCTGTGGAACAGGTGTTCATTAATATAGGCTTTTGAAAGATGAAGAAATTCAGGCACAAAAGGGTTCAGTGACTTACCCAAGGTTGCACTGTGAGTTGGTATGCATAAGAATGAGTTGCCTTTTGTGCAAGGTAAATGAGGAATGGAGGTATCTGAAGAACTCATAATTCTATCTCCTAAGAGTCCAGATTGTGAAGAAAATCTCACAGCAGTGTGTGCCATGCTCATCTTTATTTCGACTCGTGTTTTCAGTATGTTAAACATTGTGCAGAAGCAGCAGACAGGCAGGTCGCTCAGTGAAACTGGCATGATGCAGATGTGACAGCTCATGTTCAATAATGAGCTAGTGCTCAACATTATGTGTGAAATAATCCATGTGCAGTGTGACCTAAACACCACGAAACATCCTGATTAAGGTGTGACTTCGTTTGGACTTCATGATTGTTTATTTACCGATAAACTTGGTAAATTAAAATCTACCCCTCAAGCATGTCAGGAAGTAATTTTCTTATGGCTTGATTTTTATTAACCATCAGCCAACCCACCTAACAAATGTCAAACATTAGCCTGTTGTTGAATACTCACTCTGAGAGACACATGTCAAAACCGAGATACTCTGTGAGATCTTTGGGGACTAATTTCCAACACCTAAAATAGCCATGTTCCCCAAGCTCTCTGGAGTCTCACAACAAATGCCAGTTAACGAAAATACAGGGATACCTCTTGCTCCTCTTCCTGATGAATTTTTTTCTAAAAAGGAAAAAAAAAATGAAATGGAGGTTCTAGCATATTCTACAAATGCAAGCTTTTAAAAATAAGAAATGGGAAGTTTGCAGCACTTGTAGCAAACTCCTCCTTCCTTAGAGATGTTTTGAAGGTAACGTGATATTCTGTATTTTAAAGGCTATTTCTACAAGAGAAAATGAGGTTTATTTACCAAATTTTATTGTTGAAAGTTACTAAACCTGCCAGCTGAAATGCGTTTATGTGAAAAGCTGCACTTTGAGGAAGGTAATTACTACTTGTATATGTTTCCATTGCCACTGCTCATTCTCATTTTCATAGATTAAAAAGAACGGATTTAGGGCTTCCCTGGTGGCGCAGTGGTTGAGAATCTGCCTGCCAATGAAGGGGACACGGGTTCGAGACCTGGTCTGGGAGGATCCCACATGCCACGGGGCAACTGGGGCCGTGAGCCACAATTACTGAGCCTGCGCGTCTGGAGCCTGTGCTCCGCAACAACAGAGGCCGCGACAGTGAGAGGCCCGTGCACCACGATGAAGAGTGGCCCCAGCTCGCCGCAACTAGAGAAAGCCCTCGCACAGAAACGAAGACCCAACACAGCCAAAAATAAATAAATTTATAAAAAAAAAAAAGAACGGGTTTAAATAATGCAATGCTTATTAGTGTATGAATATGGACCTAAGTGGTCCTTTTTGACTCTCAGAAGTAATTGGTAATGTCTTCTATGCAAGTGGGTTAAGGAATGTGCTACATATGCAATTATAACTAAAAACTTTCATTTGGAAAACTGCAACCTTATCTTCATTGTCTTTTAGCAGCACAATAGCTGCCTGTCACTCTGCACTTTCCTTAGAAGATCTGTTATAAGAATATGTTCAGAACTGTAAAAACAAGTATACCCAGTATACTGAATTATAGCCGAGTCAAACAGTGCCCTGTAGCCCTGTAATCCCTCACATACTCAGGTTGCATCGAACAAAGCCGAAAGGATAGTTGAAACATAAAAGCAAAATGGTTATTTGGCATGAAGTAGACCTTGAGATAACCCCCAGTTTTGTTTCGTTTTGTTTCTTTTGGGTTCAGTTTCCTTTTCAACTGGACATACCAATTCAGGAAGTGGCATAGCCTGAATGTTCTAGAAGTTTCTCAGAAATCTTTTCAGTGACTTTTTCTAAGACTCAACGAAAAACGTTTCCGCCTAACACTGCAAATTTCTCTTTCCTACCAGCTTAGAAAACGCCTGTCACATTTCAAAACATGTGCTAGAAATTGATGAGATTTTAGTTAAATTTGCTTGAAGACTATAAACACTCATTTTAAAAACACTAAGCTCATTTTCTATATATGATTGCTCAACTTGTAAAAGTGAAAAAGTCTCAAATAAGCAGATTTCTTTTTGGTTGCATGTTGCCAAATATTAGTTAGGCTAATTGTGCTTGTTTGTTTGGTTGGTTGGATTTTTATCCAGAATGACTAATCACAAGTGCAATTTCATAGACCCCCATATACATGAATTTCAAAATAGCTTTGCTACGTACGCTTTATACTCCATGAAGCCAGTTTTCAGTATATTTGTTTTATGTTATACTGACATCTATGGACTCCATAAAAGAAATTCAGCTATTTAGAAAAATTATGTTGGCTACTTACAAGCAACTTAAAATGTGACTCAACTATGTAGAATAAGGGTCTCCAAGTCCACTGTGAGTAAGCAACTGGTTGATCTTTGAACCTCATCACTTAGATCGAAATTTTTACAATTCTCTTCTACCTACCTGCACTACCTACCTACAATCAAAACTTAAGGGAGGGGCTTCCCTGGTGGCGCAGTGGTTGAGAATCTGCCTGCTAATGCAGGGGACAGGGGTTCGAGCCCTGGTCTGGGAAGATCCCACATGCCGCGGAGCAACTAGGCCCTTGAGCCACAACTACTGAGCCTGCGCGTCTCGAGCCTGTGCTCCGCAACAAGAGAGGCCGTGATAGTGAGAAACCCACGCACCGTGATGCAACTAGAGAAAGCCCTCGCACAGAAATGAAGACCCAACACAGCAAAAATAAATAAATTAATTAATAAACTCCTACCCCCAACATCTTAAAAAAATAAATAAATAAAAAATGAAAACAGCACTAAATTAAACAAAAAACAACTTAAAGGAGAAGCACTGAGTCTCCATTAGTAAAGAATTAGCATCTCCTCTTTAATTAAGAGTGATCCTTATTAGTGAGACAATAAGGGGGATGCTGTCAGTGCATATAAATTTGTTTATTATATCCTTACAATAATATCCATTGCTGTACTTATTAACACTGCACTAATTACTAGGGATAAAATAATGACTAAATAGACACTGGCCCTGACATCAAGGAACTCACAGTCTTAATGGAGGAGACAGAGAAACAAAACAGGCAATTTATAATAGAATATGATAAGTACTATGATAGGATGAATTTGTCAGCGTAGGCTAAATACTGTAACAAACCTCAAGGTATCAGCGGCTTAACTCAGTAAAGTACTTTTGTTCATTCAAGTCAAAGTCCAATGTGATCAGGAAGAAGCAGAGGGGCCTCTACTCCAACCAGTCATTCAGGGACCTAGATTCCTTCAATCTTATAACACCGTCATCTTCAACACATGGTCTCTAAGATCATCACGGAGGGAAAAGAGAGTGTGGAGAAAACACATCCACTCTTACCACTTCTGCCCAGAAAAAACATCACTTCTGCCCACACTGCATGGGGGAGAACGAGTCAGCTGTCTCCATTTAGACAAAGGAAGACTGGGAAAGATAGTTCAGCTGTGTCCCTAAGAAAAGTAAACAAGCTTGGTGAACAAATATTGATAAGTAAATGTAACTAGTGGCAACTTGGTAATGTTAGCTAGAGGTAACTAGAGATAACTAGATGAAAACAAGAAACTAAGAAAAAAAAGCCCTCTCAAATCTAATGTCTTATTTCTTACTAGAATAAGTGAGAACTATAGAAAACTAGAAAAAATAGAGGAGAAAATTAGCCAATAACTAGATAACCAGAATAACTGGAGTAAGCCAAGAGGCTCAGAATGATACTTTATTCTCTCAACTCTAAATTATCATTTCTTGTTGGAATAACTATTGGTAACTAGAAGTAACTAGTGTTGATTAGCAATAACTAGAGTAACTAGAGTAAACCAAGAGGCTCAAAAACTCATTCCTCTCCAATCTACCTTTTTATTTCTTGTTAGAACAGTGAGTGAGAACTTTAGAAAACTAGAGCCAAATAGAAACATTATATAATTAGTTAACTAGTAACAAGCTAACTAATAGCTACATACTACAGACAACCAGAATAACTAGAGTGAGCCAAAGGGATCAGAAATACACATTCCACTCAATTCTAATTTCTCATTTGAATAACTATGGGTTACTAGATACAACCAGAGTAATTAGGTAAATAGTTAACTAGAGATAGCTAGAATAACTAGAGGACACAAAAAAAACTGAAAATCACATTTCTCTCAACTTTAACTTCTTATCTTCGTGTTCTGAGTATTGCCCATGTCTGAATTTCCTCATTATCGTAATATGTTCTCTATTAGGATGCATCACTGTTTCATTGTAAACACTATTTGCTCCTACTTCACACTGCCCTGATGTTGAAGAGCAATTTCTTGACTAGATGGCTACTTCCAAAATGTCTGCTCGATTACCAGTGGAGTCTTATACTGCTGGATTGGTACTCAGTGGTAAAGTCAGGTATGGAGTGGGGTCCTGTTTATACAACAGGAGAAGGAGTTGCGGGAACACAAAATATATCTGAGGTATGGAGAGAGCCAGGCAACCAGATAGACAATGGAAGTTATGAGAAAGTACATTTGCAAACGACATAAACCCAAATCAAAGTCACTTGAAGAGAAAAAGAAAATTATTGGCTCATATAACTGGGGAATCTTAGATAGATCTAGACTATCTGGACCAGACACTCAAATGATGCCATCAGGGATATCTCTGTCCATCTTTTGTCTTTGTTTCCATTTGTTTGTTGGCCTCATTCTCCTCTAATGAGGTAGGTTTTTCCTTATGGCAGGGATGATAACTGCTTGTAGCTCCTTTCTTCTTCTAGATTTATGACTTAAAAAGCGAGACCAGGGCTTCCCTGGTGGCGCAGTGGTTGAGTCCGCCTGCCGATGCAGGGGACACAGGTTTGTGCCCCGGTCCTAGGAGGATCCCACATGCCGCGGAGCAGCTGGGCCCGTGAGCCACGGCCACTGAGCCTGCGCGTCCGGAGCCTGTGCTCTGCAACGGGAGAGGCCACAACAGTGAGAGGCCCACGTACAGCAAAAAAAAAAAAAAAAAAGCGAGACCATTTTTCTCTAGCTCAAAATTGAAAACCTCGAGGAAGGATTCGAAATGACTAAGCGTGGTCACATGCTCAACCCAGAACAATCGGTATGGTTAGAGGAACTGAGTTTTGTTTGGAAGGGTCTGGATCAGAAGCTAACCTTGGGGCCAGTGAGATAGGGCACTACGCTTAGCAGCTCCCTCACAAAATTCACATGATTGGAGAGGAGAAGGAACAGTTCCTCAAAGGGACAGAAAAACCCAGATAAAACCACTACAGCGTCCAATCACTTAAAATCTAATTTTCTGAGCAAAAGAGTCCAGATTCAGACCTCTGTTCAGATGCTCTCCAGGAATTTGATACAGATTGGGACTGTTTGTCCTAGGATGTTGCTTGCTGAAGAATATTTGTGCTGTTACAATCTTTGTCAGTTAGTCATGTCTAATGAAGACAGCAGTGGGCATGGTTTGGAAGATACAAAGGTGAAAACCACATCTGGTATAGAATAGAGTATTCTTGATAGATACGTAATCTATGAAATATGTAATCTTTCGAGAAGTCCAGTGAAGGTAGTAAGGCAACCTTACTACCTAGTATATTTTGCTATGACAGGTATAGAAATGGAGTCATTGCTCAAAGATCTGGGGATAATGTACAGGAGAGAAGTGTAATGTAATCAGTAAGGTGTCAAAGATGAACCCTCCAGATCCAGGAGATGAATTCAGGTTGTAGTTGGAGTTTTAATAGTCAAGGAAAGACAGGGAGCAGGATATTTGCCTAAGGGTGCATGTATTTGTGGATATTTTTGAGAGAATCCAGTTTCAAAACAATGAATGGCATCACAGCTCCAAAGTTGTGATACATCCATGTTCAAACCCAGAATTATGAAGGACCATGAACAAAATGGTATTGGATATATTAATTTATACAACGTATATAAAGTGCTTAGTACAATGAGCCCATATTAAGTATTCAGTCAATGGTTCTATTATTATTATTACTATGTGCATGGCATTATGCCAGGTATTTTATATACATTATGTGGCAATAGCCCTATTGAGATAGGTATTGCTATTCTATTTTAAATAATTGGTTAAGATAACAGAAGTGTTCATTTTCAGAGTTGGTATTTAAATCTAGTTTATCCAACTCCAAAGTTTGCGTTCTTACCATTATGCCATAGATTTCCCATGGAATGCTGGTGATCTACCATGAAACCTGAAAAGAATAGGCAATTTATGGTATATTTTTGATACTTAGAGAATGATGTGGACCTTGGTAGGTAGTATCTTCATTCCTTATAGGATGAGAAACCTGATGCTTAGAGGGTTGAATTGACATTTCCGGAGTTTTTTAAGTAGAATTCATGCTGTCATTAAGTCTGTCCTGAATGAGGTATTCTAGTCACTCAAGCAAGGACATTAGGGTAGATCACATTTTTGCTAAAGTAGACTGATAATCCCATGCTGTTCTAGTCCATGATGAAATACAATGTTCATAAATTTCTGGGAGACTTCAGAACTGTTACACAGAGGAAAGTGAGCTGGTAGTCACATTGACTGTATTCAGTTGGAAGGTGGTTTTCTCTTCATCCTCCTTCCAAATTTGTATCAATTTGTATGCCTTTCAGAGACCTAGGTAAGAGAAAATGTAGCCTAGGAAGTCATGGATTATTGACAGTTACAGTTATGGAATTGGAGCGGGAAGTAGGAAGTGGTAGGCTGCCTCTGTGTAAGAGGTTTAAAGAACTTGAACTTACGGATTTGAAATTTAGTTAAACCTTTTGGAAGAAATCATCACCCTAGGCATTTTGGAGGTAGTCTAATCAAATTTGAAGTTGAGGACATCTCCTTGACTTTTTGCTTATTGAGCTCAGTTCTGAATCCTGTATATCTAGGATGCTGCCTCAGGGCAGCCTTTGTCAATTCCTGAATGGTGATATAGCCTAGCTGAGATGCTACCTAATTACTGTGCTTCTGGGCTCCATAGAATACTAGTGTCACACCAAATGTATATTCATGTCGCTAAGGAGAAAAGAAAAAAAAAGTATGGTGGTCGAAATGTTTGGAAAATAGTGGTTTAAAAGTTTAACAGATCTATTATTTATTACAGGACTTCCCAGAGGTCTTAATAAGCTCATATGTGCTATCACTCTTTAGGAGAAGCATCTAGTATGAACTGTTTTCCAAATGTATTTGACTAGGGGTTTTTTTTTGTTTGTTTCTTTTTGATAACTATATATTAACATCTTAGAAAAACCAGTATGTTTCCATGAAATACACTTAAAAGAATGCTAGTCTAGGCTAGTGTAGCAATAGGTATGACATATATTAATTGATATTTATACTGGAGGACCAAGACACTGTCAGAAGCTTCTGGCAGCCAAGCTAAAAGTTCTTAAGTCAACCCAGAGAAAGCTTGATAAGAACATCAGCCCCACCAGGGAGCATGTCTGACAAGTCTTTCAAGCTCAGGAACCAGTGAGTCTGAGAAGGGTCCTGTGAACTCCAGGCCCACCTGGGCAAATAACCTCCTCCTGCCTTGCTCTGCCCCGTTCAGTGTTGAAGGCTGGGCTTCCTTGGTTCCCAGAGTATATTCTAGTGCTCTTACTGGCACAGAAGTTCTTCTCTACATTCTAGTCTTTATGGCACTAACACTGACTGCTTGTCTAGTTCCTGTCAGACCCCTCTCCCTAGGGACTGAAGATGATGAAATGATAAAGTACGATGAGTAAATGAAATCACATATGTCTTAAGAGGCAACTTAAATTACATACGTAAAGCATTCAACATAGTGCCATATGGCATACATTCGGCAAATGTTAGTTCCCAAATGGGCATGGAAAATCTCCTTAACAAAATCTACCAGCCATTCCATGCTTTTCCTTTTCATTTTGCACATTATGGTGTTATTTGGAATTTTTTTAAACACAAACATGCATTTCCTTTATTTTAAAATAACTAAATAAGCCAGTTACGAAAGGACCAAGATTTTATGATTCCACTTATATGAGGTCCCTAGAGTAGTCAAATTCACAGACAGAAAGTAAAATGGTGGTTTCCAGGGGCTGGGGGGAGAAGGGGAATGGGGAGTTAGTGTTTAATGGGTAAGGAGTTTCAGTTTGAGAAGATAAAAGATTTCTGGAGATCAATGGTGTTGACAGTTGCACCACCACGGAAATGTACTTAATGTCACTGAACTGTATACTTAAAAATGGTTAAGATTTTGTATTACATGTATTTTACCACAATTTAAAAATTTTTTCATTAAAATTAAAAAAAATTAAAATAGCTAAATGAAAATGTTTCTCTCCCCTCCTCTTGTCCTTCTTAAAAGGCCTCTGTCTCCCTTTATCTCCCATTCAATCTATTTTCCATATTGTCACTAGAATGGTGAATCTGACCACAACACTCCCCATTAACCACTATAGGATAAAATGCAGTTTTCAGCCTGACATGTAAGGCTCTTCACCTGAAGCCCCTGCCTACTCCCATCTCCTAACACTGCCCTACTTTGTATCTCTGGTCAAACCATACCAGGTTGCTCTTACTTTCCCAAACATGGGGAAAAGTCACATGACTTCTTGTCTCTGCTTAAAATGCCTTCTCAGAGTCCCTTACCTGCCTGATGAACACCTCATCCTTCAAACTAGCCTTAGTGTTTGCCCTGTAGAGCTTTCTTTGACAACCTTCCCCACTCCTCAGGCCAAGCAGAACACTGCCTCTTTTGTCCCACCACCCTACCTAGTATAGCCCTCTATCACTGCAGGTAGCACGCTGCATGGCAATGGTTTGTTTATTGGTCTGTGTCCCTTACTAGACTGGGGGAACCTCAAGGGCTCATTCATGTTTGTATCCCCAGGGTTTAGATTGAAGTGGAAAGCTACCTAGGAATTGATTAATGCATTGTTGAGTGAGTGAATGAATATAGAGAAGGGGAAGCACAGATCTGTTCATTTTTATCCCTGTTTCAACCACTACTATCAATAAAAGTCCTATATGTACATGTATAACTGATTCACTTTGCTATACACATAAAAAAAGTTTAATTAAAAAAATAAAAGTCCTAAAAAAAAATTCTTAAACAGACTGTGTTGTCAGGGCAGCAGGCAGTCCAATACCTGATGATGGAAAAGAAAGGGGGTAGTGAGCCTCAATTGCCTAAAAGTCTCTGCCTTCCTTTTTCTTTCCTGCCGCTAAGGAAATCATATCAGTCTTGGAGCCAAGGATGTTTCCCCTTCACTTGGCCTGACTGATAAAGGATTCAGAGTTGGGGTCGGAGGCAGCACTAGATGGGGGGGGGGTGGTCACTGAAGAAAAGGTAAATTTATTCTGGTCTTCTCATGTTGGAACTGAACTTTTTTTTCCATAGAAATGTTATTATATATGATATACACACTACTTTACTTCAAGCACATTATGGGTTAAGTAGCTTCGGGTAGACTGGTTTGGGAATATGGCCATAATTTATAACGTTGTTCATATGGGAAAATTGTTTCTGAGTTCAAAAAAACAAACCTTTGGAACTTAACTTTGGGACTTCCTGAATTCTTTTTGGAAGTACAGTGAGTGTATCAATGGGAATCTAGAGATATATGAAAATGAAGAGTCTTAATCAGGGAGAAAATGATCATGGCCAAATTAAACTGTAACATTATAGGTATTGTGATTAGATTATACCAATCCTATTCTGTAGTTCTCAAATTACCCATTATTGCAACTAGTATTATATTCAATAACAAAGTAATTGAAATAAAGTTGAAAAATGCAAGTTTCCATTTTAACCCAGTCTCATAAAGGTCCTCCATCCAACATAGCCTATGTGTGTCATGCACAATGCCTACGACTTTGCTTCAGGACACAAGCAAGCCTGTAAAAGTGATGTACCCTCTCTCAAGCACTTTTACAGCAAAATGTCAGACCATGAGAATGACTCACTGACTTAAAGTTTGTCATCAGGTTAAATTATTCCCTGAAATAAAAGTCTTCTGTAGGGACCCTCTGTGTGTAAACAGATGCATTTTAAAGCCCATATGACCTAAATGGTTATTTCTGGCCATTCCCCTGCCCACATCCAAATGTTTGTGATATATTACTACGCAGGTGAAGGCTGCAAGGCAACATGCATGATTTGAGAGGAAACTGTTCATTTACTGACACTACACAGAAAAGTTGAGGCTTTCTTCTTTATACAAAAATAGAAGCAGGAATCTAAAACTGCTTTTAAAAATCACCATTTTCCTGTTAGAAAAAACAATCATGGATATCTGTCAAATACTAATGACAGTCTGTCAATCACACCCTAACCCTGCCCCTCCCTGTTTTCAAGAGCTTGTCTTCTTATTGTAAAACTAGCTTTTAACTCTTTCCAAAGCAACAGAATTATATTGCTGCTTATGTGTGACTGAAATGTGTGACAGGTTGTTTGGATTGTAATTCCAAGGCCCCAGTTATGACCCTACCAATGAGCACACTCTCCTCATTCAATAGAGCCTTGTGTCTACATAATGTCAAACAAATGGTAGGGCACTGAACAAATAATAAGCTGATTCAGTAACCTGGGGAGCATCTCAGGTCATGCCTACACTGTAGGTTGGCAACTTGAAATTATTCTGAGAGGCATAGTCAAGCCTGCCCCACGGCAACACTGTGAAGTTGGGGAATTGTCTGGGCCACCCTCCCACGTTTCGTCTTGATAAACCATCCTGAACACGTAGAACACATTCATTCACTAAATACTTAAAATGAATGAACCTTAAGGAAAAACTCATGTCGATCTGAAATGGACTAAAGTCACCCATGCAGTATTTTCTTAAATGTTCCCCCCGGGGACATCTTAGGCTAAGGCAAATTAAGGGGATTGCTCCAGTTGTCTAGTGACTCAGGGCACAGCTGGATTGAGAGGCAGTGATACATTAAGGGTGGGGTCTGTGGAGGGTAGAAGATGTAGGCAATGGGCTGAAGTGTTCAGGGAAGATGACAGAGAAGATATGGGCCATGGACCCTGCTATTTAAGAGGTAAACTTCTCCTGTCTACCTCTACTTTAATTTATGAATTCATCTTTTCATCCTTCCTACCAATCTCAAAACCACAGTGCACCAATCACTGTTCAAGCTCAGTCTTCCTGCCTTTCACGTGATCATTTCAAGCACTTATTGTCACATTTGGTATGGACAGCTCTACTGACTAATAGAGCCAGCACTGTGGCTTGTCTATACAACTGGATTATAATCTACCCGAAGAGAGGGACCTTGACTTCTACTTCTCGGGATAGCTATAGAATGCTGGGCATCTCTTCGCTCCCTGCTCCAGCTAGATGTTTTAACTTGCTCTTCTTCACTCACTTACATGCACAGGACCTTCTGACTGTTAAAAACAACAATAGAGACATGATTCTGCCTTCCCTCAACTTTTATCACCAGCCTGTTTTTCTTCTTACCCTATTATTTTCCCTAGGTGATACCATCACTCTCAGGATTTCAACTATCAACTATGAAGATGGTTTCTAAGTGGCGGTCTCCAGCTGTGATTTTGCTTCAGAATCCCAGTTCTACCTCTCAAAAGTGACTGATGACTTTGATAACTTACTGCCATCTCATACTTGGCCGAGGAACAAAATCCCCTCCTTCCTCCCAAGCTGACTTTTTCCTCCCTGATTTCTGCTAATGGAGCATGAGCCTCCAGACTACTCTATTAAGTTCATTTCAACAAATATTAATTGGATGCTTACCACGAAGAAGACATTGAGCCCAGAAATCGTGCTGGCACCTTTAAATCTTCCTTCTTTTTCTCTGTCTTCAGTCTATCCCGAAGCTAAGTAAGCTTTTCCTTTGAAATGTCGCCCATATCCAAACCTTCTCTTTTCTCTTTGTCACGCACTTTAGCAGCCCAGAACTCATGATCTTAAGCTTGCCTTATAATAGCCTTCTATCTGGTCTCCTTGCTCGTATCTCTCCTTCCTCCATTACAGTGTTTCCAAACTTTGCTGCATATTAGGAATACCTGGAGATCTATTTAAAAATCCTAAGGCCCAGGCTACATCCCATACCATTAAATCAGAATTTCGGGGTTAGGATTGAGGCATCAGTATTTCGTAAAGCCCCCAGTTAATTTTACTGTACATCCAAGGTTGCGAACCAATGCTTATTCCATTCTACTCACTACTGCCAGGACTTATATAATGCAAGCACTGCTCTCATTATATAATTTACTGGCTCAAAACCTTTAATAAGCCTCCAATGACCAACTTCAAGGCTCCTTAAAATCTGACCCAATTCTATCCCATGAAACCTAGGCCCTCCCACCTCCATGACCATATGCTGAAATGCCTTTCTTCTGCCTATCCAAATCTTACTCATCCTTCAAGCTCCAGTTCATCCAAGAAGCTTTCCCTAAGGAATTCAGACCATAGTGATTATCTACCCTTGGGGCACCTGTAGCACTTTTGGCCTATGTAGTCATTACCTAAGCATTGCCTTGTATTATAATAATTTCTGTTTCCATGTCTCACTTTCCTAATTAGTTTCTAAGTCCTGGGGACACAGTCTATATCTACCATACATTCCCCACTGTACTTAGTTCAGTGCTATGAATATTGTAGGCATTCAATAAATATGTTGATTGGTTTATGTCCATCCCATCATAAAGGATGTTTCAATCAACCTGTAACTAACTTTATATGTTTGTGCCATGTTGTAATATTAGAAAATTAATCAGTATGTTTAACCTCTATTCTTGTCAGTAGACTGACAGAAAACAGGACAGCATTACTTTCAGGTGGCAGTACTTGTCTTGAATACCTCCTGGGTATAGCTAAGGCATGTAGTTATAGATATACTATATATATAATAAACCCAAGGGAGGCTATTAACAATTCAACATTTCCTGTTCGTGTGGGAAGGCTAATTCCATTTATCAAACAAGGACAGAAACATTGTTCCTTTAGACTGATCCTCCCTTTCTGGCTCCTCAGGGCTCAAGGCTATAATCACTTGCAGCCAGAGAAGGGAGAAAACCCTCCCAATGACATTCTGACCACTGGGTCAGAAAGTCAGGCTGAAAATAGTTAAAGATGTCTATATTCAGAAATGTTGAAATCGGCCGTTTGTAATTGGAGGTAGTTGTAGCATAGTGTAAAAAGCACTAGACCTGGGGTCAGAGAAGCTGACTTCAAATCCCAGCTCTGTCACATAATTGTCCTGAACTTTAAGCAAATCACTGGGACTCTATTGATCTTAGTTTCTTCATCAGTAAAATGGGATTAGAAATAAATAGCATAGTGTTTGGGGGAATCATTAAATAAGATAATATATGTAACTGTTCCTAGCACATAGTAGGCACTCAATAATGTTAGCATCTTTGAATTATAAACCTAAAATATGTTATTTGTTTATTTAGCATAAAATGCAAATATTTTAACATAGGGGAGCCATCCAGTTCCCCATACATTATGTTCTATACATAAATGTTCCATACATTAAAAAATAGCTTTTTATTTAGAAATAATTTCAAACTTAGAAAAGTTGCAAGAATAAAACGGCACAGGGAATTCCCTGGCGGTCCAGTTGTTAGGACACTGAACTTTCTCTGATGTGGCCGGGGTTCGATCCTTGGTCAGGGAACTAAGATCCTGCAAGCCACGCCGCACAGTCAAAAAAAAAAAAAAGGCACAAAGAATATCCACATACCCTTCATCCAGATGCACCTATTGTTAGCATTTTACCGCATTTTATTTTATCTACCTATCTATCTAATGTAACTATATTCCTGAAACATTTGAGAGTAAGTTGCATGCATCGTGACCCTTTGCCCCTAAATGCTTTGGTGTATATTTCCTAGGTATAAGGATATTCTCTTACACACCATGGTACAGTTAACAACTTCAGTGATATTAACATTGGTACAATATTTTATCCAATCTACCATCTGTTTTCTAGTTTTGTCAATTGGCCCAATAATGTCCTCTGTAGCATACTGTCCCCCTCACATACAGGACCCAGTCTAGGTGCAGTATTTAAATTAGCTGTCATGTCTTTCTGGCCTCATTTAATCTGGAATATTTCCACAGCTGTTCTTTATCTTTTATGACACCGGATGCTCCATAAATCTTAAAATGTAAACAGGGTTCTTTCACAAAACATAGTAGTTAAAAACATAGGCTCTGAAGCCAGACTGGCTAAAATAGAGTCTGAGGTCTGCCAACAATTAACTGTGCAACCTTAAGCAAGTACTTAATGTCTCTGTGTCTCAGCTTCCTCATATGAAAAATAGGGTTGAGTATGGTACTTCATAAGGTTTTTGTGAGGATTAAATGAGTTGATACACATATAACACTTAGAATAGCACCTAATACATGGCACCTAGTACATGGTAAGTGCTCGATAATGTCAGGTACATCAATATTTCTATAACTCCAATGTCAAATCAAATGTACAAAAATTTACTGAGCATCTCTTACAAGTAAGGTCTTTTTCTAAGGCCAGGTAACATTTATCTCATCAGTTACAGAACAGCAGAATGTTGGGCTTCAAAAGGCTTTAAAGAGAATTGGTTCTTTTGTTTTAAATAAATTTCTTTATTTTATTTATTTATTTTTGGCGGCGTTGGGTCTTTGTCGCTGCGTGTGGGCGCGGGCTTTCTCTAGCTGCGGCGAGCGGGAGGTACTCTTGGCTACAGTGCGTGGGCTTCTCATTGCGATGGTTTCTCTTGTTGCAGAGCATGGGCTCTAGGCGCCTGGGCTTCAGTAGTTATGGCACATGGGCTCAGTAGTTGTGGCGCACGGACTTAGTTGCTCTGCAGCATGTGGGATCTTCCCAGACCAGGGCTCGAACACATGTCCCCTGCATTGGCAGGCAGGTTCTTAACCACTGCGCCACCAGGGAAGCCCAGAGATCACTGGTTCTTAAGGTTTCTCTGTATCACAGACACTTGAGAATCTGGTAAATTTTGTGGAACTGCCCCCCCAAACAACAACAACAACGCTGTAGTGGGTTGAATGGTGGCTCCCTAAAAGATATATTCATGTCCTAATCTCCAGAACCTGTGAATGTGACCTGATTTTGAAAAAGAGTCTTTGTAGATACAATTAAATTAAGGATTTTGAGATGAGGAATTTATCCTGGATTATATACGTGGGCCCTAAATCCATTGACAAGTATCCTTATAAGAAATGCACAGAGGAGACAGAAGAGGAGGAAGCAGTGTGAAGATGGAGGCAGAGATGTGGCCAGAATGGAAGCGGCAAGGGACAGAATCTCCCCTAGAGCCTTTGGAGGGAGCACGGCCCTGTTGACACCTTGATTTTGGATTTCTGGCCTCCAGAACTGTGAGAGAATAAACTTCTGTTATTTTAAGTCACCAAGTTTGTGGTAATTTGTTACATCAGCCACAGGAGACTAGTAGAAACGCACATATTCACTCACAGTCTTGTAGATTTTAGTTAGTCCGTGAACCCCCGATTGAGAAACCCTGCTCTTATCCTCCTTTCTCATTTACTGATCAGGAACCAGGGACTCGGGTAAGCCCCAAGCTAGGTATTCAACTAGGAGGAGGGAGGGCTGATTACAGCAACCCGAAGGCCCTGATATGAGATAGGATATGAAAGAATATATGGGACAGCCATGCTAACCAGGCCTGGCAAATCAAAGGGTAGGACAGGAACTTTTTCTGTGTATTTCATCAGCATCTCGATACTTCCTGCTTCCTCAAGAGCCCTCCTTTCCCCACCCCAATATTTGCAAACCAGAGAAAATAAACACATTGTCACACTGAAAGAATTTGAACAAAGAGCACTTAAAAAAAAAAGTAAGCAAACCTAACACAATGGGGATGGATGTACCATTTGTCCAAGTGAATTAAGATATTAAAAATGTGGCCATTCAAAAAAGATTGTACCTATATTTTTCCCCTTAAAAAAATCTTTGGGAGAGGAAGTGAGAGCTTCACTGTAGTAGAGATCAAGCCTGAAGCTAGATTCAGAGAAAGATTGTGCTCTCCAAACTTAATAACCAGGAAATGCAATCAGGGACCTGGGTTCATTTGGGCCCTGTTGTGACATGAATTATGTTCCCAAAAAGATATGTTGAAATCCTGACCCCAGGTGCTTGTGAATATGACCTTAGAAATAGGGTCTTTGCAGATATAATCAAGTTAAGATGAGGTCATTAGGGTGGGTCCTAATCCAACATGACTGGTATTTTTATAAGGAGAGGAGAAGAGACAGAGAGGAAAATACTGTGTAGAGACACAGTGACACACAGAAGGGAGATGGCCATGTGAACACAAAGGCAGAGATTGGAGTTGTGCTGCCAGACGTGAAAGAATGCCAGAAGCTAGAAGAGGCAAGAAAAGATCCTCCCCTAGAAGCTTCAGAGGGAGTGTGGCCCTGTCAACACCTTGATTTTGGACTTCTGGTCTCCAGAACCGTGAGAAAATAAATTTCTGTTCTTTTAAGCCATTTAATTTGCGGCACTTTGCTGCAGTAGCCTTAGGAAACTAAAGCACACCCTTATTTGGGTATCCATGAGACATTTACTGAATTTACTCTGTGCCAGGCACTATGCTAGGAACCAGGGAAAGATAAAGATAAGACAGGTTCTATTCTTGCTTTAAAGCAGACTTGTCTTCTGTGATGGATTAGGACATTTCCAGGGCCCCACAGGTGCTTTTCCCTACCCTGTGACCTGGCAAACACATATTTTTTTGTCTTACTTGCTCATATATAGAGGGTATATAGTTGCTCTAAAGACTAGATTTCTCCTGGCATTTCTGACGATTCCATTTATCCAATGACACATTCACATAGCTCTCTGTCCCTCTGAAGTGGCCATGGGAGGAAAGTAGGGAAGTGGAAAGGGGGAAGGTTCTAGGATAGCTTTACATTTGGTTTTCTGCCCATATCTTTCCCAATGAATCCATATTCCCAATGATCTATCTCCTGCTCTAAAATGAGGAACTTCTCACACATTTTATGAAACACTATGCAGGGACCACACTGTGGCACTGTTTCATTCCCAAAATTTAATAAAATATACAGTTCATTTAGTGCACACTATGAGGCCTTCACCTCAGGGTTTATGGTGCAAATCTAAGGCCAATTAAATGTCACCCTCAGTAATAGAGCCCAAGCCAGACCTTGCTGCCTCCATGGCAAGCCTTTGACAAACTGATGAAATAGGCAGTATTTGTCTTTATTTCACTCCCATATACATAGTTAGGGACCCCCATTTTTTTATCATGCTCCACCTTCTCCCCTCTGCCTACCCCCAGGAAGGTGCCCTTACTTGTGTCCCTGTCATGTTCTTGCTCTGCCTGGCTTTGGTAATTTTGCCCACTAAGGTACTAACTGATAACAAGTGTCAGGTTGAGTTATGACCCCCTCAGAGAAGTATTTTATTTTTAAACAGGGCTATCTTAGAGATCAAAACACACTCAAAACCAAAAGGAATATAGCTCTAATGATGCATTGACATGCGGTAGATGAATCCTTTGGGGCAGGGGTTCTGTAACCTCTCATATTCATGTATTCAGTTCCAACTGACATGAATTGAGCATGTGTTCTTTGCCTAATCGGACCAGGTATTTTCTTTCACTCACTCAGCTCACTGTATTCTTCACAACAACCTTGTGAAGTAGATACTGACATCTTAATTTTAAGGAAGAGGAAACTGCAGGACAGAGGATTGAAGTGACTTCTCACGGTCAGAATGTATAAAAGTTAGAACTAGTTCCCAATGTCTCTCTGACTCCCAGTCCAATACTCTTTCTTCTATACCCCACTGCCTCATTAAACATGTTATAAATTGAAAGAATACCTCCTTATGTTCAAGACTCTGCCTCGAGCCTTATGGGATGAGGCAGAAACGAGTAGAGCATGTCTATGCCCTTCAAATCATATCATGTAGTCAGTGCCTCAAGGCCAGTCCTGGCATCCCTTGAATATCTCATGGATTGTCTTACACAGGTCTAAGGAACTCTCATTCTAGAGAATCACTCAGGGGTGGGGGAGAAGGAGGAGGTCGTTGATGATGCATTCATTCAGATGCTTTCTTGTGACCAGAATCTGAAAGTCTTCTTCCTTCTATAGCCTCCTGCTAAATCTCCCAGGAAGTCAGCTGGCTCTCCTAACGAGGCTGCACTCTTTCTCTGTTGTAACAAATTCCTAGATTGCCAAGGCTTGCCCTCTCCAATGATGGGCAGTTTCTATGGACCGTTCAGTATGATTTTTTTCTCTGCTCATAGCATCCCCTAATACTCCACATACCAACATTCCCCCCATATTTTCAATCCTCTGTCACCATCATGATTTCCCTGCTCTACCTATCAAAACTGCTCTCCAGAGGGATCAGGTATTGAACCTTTACATATCACTGTGAATATGGTCAAATTCATTTATTCATCCATTCCAATAATAAATACTTTGAAGGATGTACTATGTGAAGACATCATTGATAGAAAAAATTCATGGACATTTTCCTTCAAGAAACTCATTTTCTAGAGGGAAAGACAAACAGACCATTACAATAGAGTTGAATGTCATTATTTTATATTCAAACTATAACCAGAATACTGCAGAAGCCACAGAGGAACATCTAACACACACTAGGAGAATTGGGGGAGCGTTTCCCAGGGAGGCAATAATTTCTGGAGAGAGAGAGAACGAAAGAGAGAGAGAGAGAGAGAGAGAGAGAGAGAGAGAGATTTTTGTAGGTCTCCTGTGATTCTGTCTTGGGTAATTAGGCAATAAGGTAGATGGTGGTGTCATTCAAGGAGATGGGTAATATAGGAAGAAGCAAATGAGAATTACGTGTAGGGATGGAGGCAGATGATATGTTTGGATTTACACATGTTAATTTTGAGATGCCTATGAGACATTCAGGGGATTTCAGCATGCAGTTTGATACCTGGGTCTTATAAGAGATATGACAGATGGTATTGATTTTGGAATCAGTCAACATGTCCCCTTGTTGTTCTGTGAGATCATAAAAAGTCTGACTTCAAAAAAATAAAAAAAAATTTAAAAAGTCTGACTTCTGAAGGCTCAGTAGCAGGTGGAAGAGACATTGTTAAGGGGGGAAAAACTTGCAGGTATCTTTGAAATACTTTTATGATCTTGGCCACCGGTTGGCCTTGTGCACCCTGCCCCGCCGCCGGCCCAACTGAATCTGCTCTTGTCCCAGGACAGGTGGATAGGTGTGTGGACTTTGGTTGTGAAATGTGATGTACGCAGTAATTAATGTATTCTTCAAAGGGTGGTAAATGATCCAAGAAAATCAAACTTGGTACCTGTCAGTCTTGGTCCCTCACTAAATAGCATTTATGCATCAAGGAGAACTTGACAGAATGAATAAGAGGTTGTATACTCCTGCTTTTGGCCTTTATTGTTCTTAATGCTCTGTAAAGTCTTCCTGAC
This sequence comes from Orcinus orca, assembly GCF_937001465.1. Classification (NCBI taxonomy): domain Eukaryota; kingdom Metazoa; phylum Chordata; class Mammalia; order Artiodactyla; family Delphinidae; genus Orcinus; species Orcinus orca. The sequence goes on along the minus strand of NC_064580.1, from coordinate 98,626,536 downwards.
CCCAGTTTACAGACCTTCTAAACCATTCTGTACCATAACCAGGTTACTCTTCATAAAATACCATTTTCATTAGTCTCCCAAACCTCCAAAAGAACAAGTTCCAATTGTTCTAGTTGTCATTCAAGTTCCTGAAAAATCTGGTCCAACCTTACACATCTGAACTGAAGTATTCCTAGCCTCTACACAAACTGACAACTCACTTGTACTGAAAACAAACCAGAGTTTTTCAAATTGTAAACTCTTCTAATGCAAGAGTTAAATAGTTATTCCATGAGCTTGAAATGCCCTCTACTAACTTCTCTACGTAGCTACAGTCATTCAAGGAATCTTCATTGAACACATACAATATACCTTCTTTGCCATTCAAAGTTCATACAGCTCTCTCCCTTCTCTTCCTTGCTATATTATATAGCAAGCATGGTTACAGCAACCACATATTCAAGATAAAATGACAGTTTGACAAATAAATTTGTGTTATGAGACAATCAGGAGAGATTATCTAAAATTGAGGATATTCATTCATCTGAATTATATCAGAGAACCCTTTACATATTTATCTTAGCATTTTATCTTTCTAGCTACACTGGAGTTTCTGGAGGCTGAGTCCAAGTTTAGACTTCTTTGTACGCCACATGGCACCAATCACATGCTAGGTATCTAATAGTTGTTCATTGTTCGGTAAGTATTTGTGTTTGGACTAAGTACTGATGTTCTTTGTTTGAGTCTGGCAACATTCTTTAGGTGTGGCCCACCCTCAATAACTAGGAAGGTAGTGCACAAGGAAAACCAATGAAAGGAAGATTAAATTCGGCAGAAAAATACATTTTAACAGAGGAGATTAGCCCTTCTGCTGAGTAAGCTGAGCCTTAGTAAACTGATCCTGTCTTCTTCCAAAGAGCAATGGAAATAAATCACCTTGTGGGTGAAACAGAGTTAGTCTCCATAGCAGGGGGATTTTAAGTGTCTCCATGGTTTAGTCCTCCACAGAAATCTCCCCATGTTAACATCTGCTCCGTCTTCAAATTACCTTGGGCATTTTTCTAAGATTCTGTGCAAATGAGCAAAGAGCTCTCACTTTCCAAAATGTCCACCAAAGTCAAAGGAATATTAATTAGAGGCAGAAGAGGAGGGAGCAGGGAGCTGGCCTCACCAAAGGAAGTTCATTTATTCCCTGGGAAAGAAATGAAATGTGAGTTCAGGAGGTAGAAGAGAAACCTTTTCAACTCTTCATGGCCAGGCTAGAAATTGAATGGAAGAGAGAGATGAGATGGTTAAATGTGGCAATAAATAAGTCAGAAATTTCCTGTAGCCTTGGAAGAGAAGGTGATAGGGTCAAAACTGCTTCAAACTCTGTTTTTGGATATTGAGGAAAAGTCTAAGAGTCAGCAAACTTTTTTGTAAAGGGCCAGCTAGTAAATATTTTAGGCTTTGCAAGCTATAGACCTATAGTCTTGGTTGCAGTACATTCTCCTTTGTTTCTTTTAACAACTCTTTAAAAATGCTTTTAGAAGAATTCTTAGCAGCAGTTTGTCCACCCTTGCTCTAGAAGGTGGTGTGTGTGTAAATTTCAATTCCATTTTAGCTTGAAGAATGCTTATGGTGAAGAGGATTCTGAATGAGGGAAAGACTAAACTCAAAGCTAACTACCCAGTGATCCTCAGACCCTAAATAGGGCAACACTCCCAGCACCAAGAACTAGCTGGAGGAGGGAACCAGATTTGAGTGAATCTAACGGTCTGTGCAAAAGCTGTTCAAAGTGGAAAAAAAATCGGTGAGTGTGATTTGAGCAGGACACTGAGCATCTGGCCAAATGAAAGCTGGGGAACTCCCCCAGGAGCTTTCAGAGCAGGCCCAAACGTAGTCTGGAAGCTGGGGTCAAGGAGAGGCAAACGCTCAGGGTGTTTTTTGACCACAAAGCAGGGGAAGTCCTGGGCTTTGTAATTACCAAGCAGCTGAGACTGCACTTTGGGAATAAGTAAAATCTCTGCAAAATGTAACTCACCTGCCTGGGATCAGTCTAAAATACCTTATGGGGTAGACCCTGATGGATATAAAGAAATTATGCCTGAAAAATTGGAGTCTGGGGACCCTAGGAGTTCTGGTGCAGGAGAGGAAGAGGTTAGAAATGTTCCCTTCCCATTCCCCCACAGGAACCACTTTTCACTAGGGAGGACAAAGCAGGCCTGAAGGTAGAAAGTACAGAGTATCTAAGGAACACCTGACAAATATGCTTCTGAGAAACCAAGGGAGGGGCTCCCCCCAGATGCTGACTGAAAAGACCTGAGGGCAACAAGTCTTAAGCTGAGATCAACTTGTCAAGAAGATAGGAAGAACAATGCTTCCCCCACCCAGCTATAGCCTGGGGCTAGAGCATTTAAGACTAAATAAATGTTCGGTGCCTAATTGCCAGGAGGAAGGGTTAGTGTGGGTGGTAACCACAGTAACCACAGGTGTCCTGAAAATAACCATATATTTCAGTTTCCAAGGTGTTTTCCCCACCACTGTTTGATCTGAAGTTCACAACAAGCCAGTGTGGTCCTAAAACATGACAGAGATTATTCTCCCAAGTTTTACAGATGAGGAAATTGAGGCTCAAAAGGGTTGAGCTACTTGCCCAAGTTCTCACAGCTTGTAAATAGCAGTGCCACACTCAAATCTCTCAAGAGTTCATATCCAGTGCTACTTACACTACTGCCAGTGTTCTTAGTGACAAAACACCGAGGTGGGAAATGGCCGGCAAAGAAGTACATCCACGGGGAGAGGTGACCCACTTGGAGCTGGAGAGGCTGGGGACAGAAATGAAGTTAGAAGGTCAGGATGGTAGGGATTTCCCTGGTGGTGCAGTGGCTAAGAATCCGCCTACCAATGCACGGTTCGAGCCCTGGTCTAGGAAGATCCCACATGCCGCGGAGCAACTAAGCCCAGGTGCCACGACTACGGAGCCTGCATGCCACAACTACTGAAGCCCACGTGCCTAGAACCTGTGCTCCGCAACAAGAGAAGCCACTGCAGTAAGAAGCCCGCACACCGCAACAAAGAGTAGCCCCCACTCGCCACAACTAGAGAAAGCCCACGTGCAGCAACGAAGACCTAACGCAGCCAAAAGTAAATAATTTATATATATAAAAAAAAAGGTCAGGATGGTAGAGCTGTGAAAAAACTTCAGGCTTTCAGAAGGCTGGGAATTGAAAAAGTTTTTACTTTGAAATAGTTCTGAATCCAGATTCTGCATTCCAAGGAAATAGGGAGATGAGTTTTTAAAATATTGAGGGTATTCTGGGAAAGCCACCAAGATAGGGTTGGAATGGCTTCAGGGTTTTTTTTACCTGGGGCAGAGGGGTACACCGGAGCAATGACTTTGCCTGCTCGGTTCATCACAGATGCTGAGAAAAATAGCTTTGATTTTGGTTTTAAACACAAAGTGAGATGGGGAATTGGAAAGGATTATAAATGACTCATTTACACAAAAAACCTGTGTCATGAAATATGTTTCCTTGACCCGACAAATATTTCCTAGGTACCCACTATGGGCCAGATACAGCATGTGCTAGGTGTTGTGGATACAGCAGTGATTAAGACACTGTCCATGACCTTGGGGGAACCTAAAGTCTAGTTGGGAATCGAGAGAATAAATAGCTACAAGACAGTATGAAAAGTAATCTGATAGAGAGAGGAACTAGGAAGGGAACTGGAGCCTACGGAAAGAGGGAGGGAGCTAGGGACGAGGTGCCGTTAGCCCACAGCACACCCTGACTCAATGCCTGTCCCACTCCCGAGGGAGGGGAGTGGTAATTGAAACGTTGGAAACCCTATAGTACATGAAACATGACACCTTGTGAAATGAACTACATAAACTGTGAAACAAAAGTTGTGGTTCTATTGTTCTGCAATGAGGTAAAAATTGAAAAAAAAATTTTTTTATCCAACTAGAAACCATGAACCATGAAAAAGTATGAGCAGCCTTCCCTTCTTTCCCACCCCTCTGACACTATGCTTCTAGAAAGGGGGCTATGGGAGTAGAGGCATGGGACATCAAACTTCTGTAAAATGTTTGGTTGGTTAATGTCGCCTGGGGAGGAGCATGCCAGGAGTGGGTGGAGGGGGAATATCATGATCCCAGATTTATGCTCTTTGATCTGGAGATAACGAAGAGGAAAGTTTATCCAAATGGAGGTTAAACCTATGGCTTAGGGTCACCCTGGGTTAAATTTTGCCACAGAGGGAACTGCTACTAAATAGTAGGAAAAAATATTGCCACTTAGGATGGAAAAACTCATACAAGCCACCTGTTATTACTAATTACATGAATCTCAAGTACTTTGTTCAAGCCATCTATTATCTCTTACGTAGAAATTACCTGGATTCACCTGAGTTTATTTCCTTGTTTCTTTTTAACAACCCTTTGTATAGACATTTGAGTTTGTATAGAAATTACCTGGCTTCACAGATGTTGATTGCTTTACTAAAAATATAATAATAATAACTACTATTACAACTATTATTATTTATTGAGTACCTACCATGTTCCGGGACTGTGTGGACAACACTCTGAATCCTCACAGATCTTTAAATATCTACTCACCGTTCCCACATCCCTCCAAAATGTAAGCTCTTTAAGGGCAGGGATTTTGCCTGTTTTGTTCACCAATGCATTCCAAGTGGTTAGAACAGTGTTGAGCACATAGTGGATACTCAATACATATTTGTCCAACCAACAAATTATAATTCAGACTTGAGAGGTCAAGTGATTTATCCAAGGTCATATAGCCACTTGAATGTGGGGATCTTAACCCAGTTTGGCCTGAATGAAAAACTGCTTTGTTTCTCCCACTACACTAGGCTACCTTTTGGTAAAACTATTCCTGGTTTACGGTTCTGATGGGAATACAGGAAGCGACACCATCCATAAAGTCATCTGGAACAATCTTCTTGCCATCAAAGGCCTTCAGCCAGCCAGTCACACTCAAATGAATCTACTCCCTAGCGCTCATACTTACACTGTCTTCCCTCTGATCTCACAGCACTCATTTGCTAGCCACCAAATAAATATACCACCTTGTGCTTAAACAGTTCACACCCACATTTCCTTGCCATACTTCAAAACTCCCCGTTATACACCAAGATCAAGGAACTGGGAGGCAGGAGGATACGGATGACACTTCTGACATAGCTTCCCACTCCAGCATTCGGCAAACTTGTCAGCATCTGACAACTGTCAGCAGTCAAGAGTTGCAAGGAACCCTAAAGATCATCTAGTTCAATGTGCCCACCTAGTACAGGAAGAACTCTAACAAATGACCAACTCAGGCCAGCCCATGTGTATCCCTAAGGAAGTAAGCAAGAGGGTGCCAGGCCATACACAAAGCTATAGGATATGCCTGAAGCTTCTTCCTGGACCAATGATTTTCCAGACTGGAAGACAAAATTAAATAATTTACCTATTGAATAATTTAAGTATTATTTGTATACTAAAACCACTTCTGATACAGTTTATCACATAGAATATGCAATTCACATGAATGTTTAAACAGGAGACTAGGGTAGAGGTTACTGCTTAGGGAATATTTCCCTGAAGAAGTGACATTTAAGTTGAGGCCTGAGAAATAAGATTGAGTCAGCGAGGTGAAGAATGGAGTGGAGAGAGGTATGTGTAGGGTCCTTGTCAGAAAGAATAGTATGGGCAAGTGTTCTAAGGCAGGGAAAAGTGTGAGATTCAAAGAGCTGGAGGCCTGAGTGTTTCAGGCCCACACTCCACAACAAGAATACTCTATTATCCCAGAATCTCCTGCAACACCTCCTAGGAATCCCTGTTTCGTTCATATCCTTCCAAAACACTGTGAAAATCTTGGGAGAGGGGAGAAGCTCCAATTGCCTGGAACTGAGATGTCTGTAGCTGCTCCAGCGGCACCCCAAATTCCTTAGCCAAAACCAGGAAACCAGGAACACATCGCTGTTAATGCTTAAGGATTTTCAACACTCTTGCTAAAACCATTCACTAGTAACTGCTTGGTATAAAAGTAAACTGTAGTCAGCCATTGCACAAAATATTAGCTAATATTTGCATATGGCTGTCATTTTATCCTCATCGCTCCCCCAGTGAAATAGGTGCTGTTATTACTCTTTTACAAATGAGGAAACAGGCTCCAAATGGGCCCAAAGTCACATAGCTAGTGAGTGACAGAACAAAGACTGTGACACTAGGTCCATTTGGTGCTAAAACCCATATGCTTAGTACGACACTGCCCCACTGAGCAGGGTTAGTAGGGAAGAGTGATTACCAGAGCCTTAATCCCTGTAGGCCACTAAGCGAACCCATTGTCCTAACTCCTGGAATTCCCTAAGAAGATTGAACAGAGGGGCATAAAGAAACGGTGTTAAGTGACTACTAAAAGCCAGGAATCATGGTAAGGCCCCTAAATATGTTATTTCATTTAATCCTTACAGCAACCCCATCACGGTGGAGAAATTATTATCCCTACTTTACAGATGGGGGAGCCGCAGCCCAGCATGGTTAAGTAATTTACCTCATTGGTGAGTATTTGAGCTGTGACCGAAATCCAGGCTTGAGTGACTCCAAAAGCCTACACCTTTTCCATCAGAGCACACCAAAGATGGCTTAATATTTAACCCTTCCCAGGTTACATATTTGCACTTTAACAGGGGTCTTTCCTGTGCGAATCTCACGGGACCGTGGCGAACGTGAATAGAAGGCTAATTGGGGGCTGCAAGGTGAGCCTGCCTTAAATCACACCGGAATGGCATTGACCTACCCTCTCCGCGTAGTTACTGAAGTGGGGCAGCATGCCAGAGAAGATAAATCTCTACTCCAGTCACAGCCTTCTTCTCCAACTGGGATAACAACTCTCAGACACTCTGGCAACTACAGGAACAGAGAAAGCGCCGAATCAATCAAGAGTTTATTTGCAAAGTGTAATGTCAGAGGATGAACTTCCTTTAAATCCTGCTAACTTTGTACAGTTAAACAGCTTACTGGCTCAGGAATGTGATTTGCCTCTGACTTGCCTTCAGTGATTTATTCTTTATCATTGACTAAATCGTCTTCTTCCTCTCATCCCACCACCTTTTAGAGCGCAGACTTTGATGTGTGTTCCTCGGTCTCCCTACCTCCCTCTTGCACCAGCTAACCTAGGACTTTGCAAACAAACCCTACTGAGAAGTATGGACAGTCTGGGCCTTTCCAGAAACTCAAGCTGCTGAAGGAGATATGATATTTAGTTAAGCTGAAGTGAAGCCCTGCATAAATCATAAAGAGGCGAACCCAGGTTACTCAAACAGGACCCTAGGAGGTGCTTGGGGAATAGACTTGCAGGCAGCTTTATTTTTCTACAGCCGATTTACTTCCAAAATGCTGGGGCCCACAAGTACCCCAGGAGTAACTTGGCTCCCAAATGCTGGAGCAGGTCTTGGCCTTGGAGCACAGTTCTGGTGTTGTTTCCTGAATTCCCACATTGCTGTTTTCCACGCATGGATCAGGCTTCAAACTTCCTGTGTCTGGACTGTGTGTGTGCGCACGTTTGTGTGTGTGTTTATATGCTTGGGAAGGGTGGAAGGGGGGAGGAGGGGAACCCAAAAGGAAGAGAATTTAACTCAATGCTTGTATTGCATATGTATCCCTTTGATCCTTTCCTGTTCAGATAAAGCTGCTATTTTCTAATCAGCTGGCTTCTGTATGTGCAACGGCTAGTATCCTTGTGAATAAATAAGAGACTGACTTTAAGAGGTGTCCCGGAGAAGGCTGCTTTTCAGTGTTTGTCGAATATATTTGAAGGGTATTTTTTTTTCTGGAGTTGGGGGGAAGAGGGAGAGTTATGTGGACCCATAAATCCTTAGGATTTATTTTCCCTGGTGTATGTGCTTGCCTCTGCTTTTGTTTCTAAATACATTTAAATGATTGAGTTGTTCACCAGGCAATTAGAGGAAGATGTGCTCATTTCACACTCCCAGTTGACTTGGTGGGTGGGGAAGAATGTCATTCAATACAAAGCACTATGGTTTTGTGGTCTTTCCTTCTAGAAGAATCTAGCCAAGGATCAAGGAATCAACTATAAACCATGTTCTCCTTTGTACTTTTCCTGTACATTGGGGAAAATATTGCATGCAAAGGGCAGATTTTTTAATTAAAATATTTATTAGTTGCCGAAATAAAAAACCAGGAGGTTTTACACTAAAACATTTGACTTCTGGTTTCTCTTGAAAAATCAGAAGTCCTGGCTACATTGGGCCTGCATTTCCTGTGGTGTTGACCAAGCTGCCCCCTTTAGAGGGGTCCTGCCTTCTTAGCAGCCTCCATAATTGGCCTTGTCTCTTGACACTGAGCCTGAGGGTTGGTATCTTAAACTTTTTTTTTTATTTTGGTAAAATATACATAACAGAAAATTTACCATGTTAACCATTTGTAAGTATACAATTCAGTGGCATTAAATACATTCAAAATGTTGTACAACCGTCATCACTATCTTGTTCCAGAATTTTTTCATCATCACAAACAGAAACTGTGCTCATTATACAATAACTCCCCATTCGTCCCTCCCCTCAGGCCCTGATAACCACTGTGCTACTTTCTGTGTCTGTGAACGGGCCCATTCTAAGTAACTCAGATAAGTGGAATCACACAATATATTCTAAGTAACTCAGATAAGTGGAATCACACAATATATTCTAAGTAACTCAGATAAGTGGAATCACACGATATTTTGTGTCTGGCTTCCTTCACTTAGCATAATATTTTTAAGGAAGACCTTGATTTTTTAATTGCCTTTTTTTAGCGCATAGACGTTGAATTTTATTGCATTTTTTGGCCACACCCCTCGGCTTGAGGGATCTTACTTCCCCAACCAGGGATTGAACCCAGGCCACGGCAGTGAAAGCACTGAGTCCTAACCACTCCTGCTTTTTATTGCATTTTAAAGGAGGAGTTGCATTTCACTGAAAAAAGAAAAAAGTCAAATAGGACAGATAGTTTGGGATGAAGATTCTTGACTTCTTTAAATGATCATTACATCCATTATCGATATGTGGAGGTTCTTAATGTACTTAGGTAACCCTGCATCTTTACACAGGTGTTTTACAGTTAGTGGTTAATTCTCCTGGTATCCCCCAGAGGCTTCTCTATATTTTACAGTCAGGATATGAAGACACAGGGATGCTCTGGGGATTAGTTAAATGTGTGTGGCATACTTCGCTGTATAAACTCACTCTCTGGAACTAGTTTTCGCTCCCTGCTCTCAACTTCCACAGCTTTTACTGTCAATCCCATTCATTTAGCACTTAGCATATGCTTGTTAGTTGTCTTTTTCTGTATATACCCTTGAAGGCAGGAGCCAAGTCTCATCCCTCTTTGTTTTTTCAGTCTTGTCCATAATAGCAGCTCCATCAATGTTTGCTGATGTTGGCCCCCCTCCCCCTTCCTTTTAAGTAGAGCTGGCAAAGCATAGCTTTACATTCAGACTCAGTTTAAACAAACTGAAGGGTTTTCAGGGGAAAAACAGAAGGAAGTCTTGCGTGGCAGGGGAGAAGGAACACCTAAGACGCTTAGAAGACCTGGGCAAAGACGAGGTATTAAAAAACCTGTTATTAGCCACAGGCTAAGAAAGTGACTCACACAGGGCCTGATCCACCATGAAATTCAGTGCTGTGCTCTGCTCTACCCCAACAAAATTCAAAATTGGAGGAGATCAATAATGCCCAAGGCAGGATTTGAGGAGGGGGGTATTAAAAGAATTAAGTGTTTTAGGGGTTTCCATTGTATGAAGGCCCCACTAGCTGTGGGGAAGGCAGGTTTGGAAAAGTCTTGGGAGGGCAACTTCAAGGCTGGGGACAGGCATTCTGCAAACAGAGCCACCAGACCTTTGCTACCAGGGTTTGTTTCCCAGCATCTTCTGTAATGGCCTGAATCACCTCTCAATAGGGGAATGAGTAAAAGAATTTTGGCACATGTATGCATTGGAACACAGAACTATCATGAAAAAGAATGAGGCAAAGGAAGTTATCCTGAGATGGAAGGATATTTAAGAGACATTGCTGAGTAAAGAAATGCAAAGTGTGTGCGTGTATGCAAATAATATATTTTGAAGATTATACACATGTATGGAGAGAAAGGGACTATGAGAACAGAGTGGTGGAGAGGAACTCTTTATGGTCCTACTTTCAGTACTGTTTTCAGTTTACCATGTGCATATTTTTAGTTTTTAAATATTTATTTCTTTATATATTTTTGGCTGTGTTGGGTCTTTGCTGTGCGTGGACTTTCTCTAGTTGCGGCAAGCGGGGGCTAGTCTTCATTGCGGTGTGCGGGCTTCTCATTGCGTGGCTTCTCTTGTTGAAGAGCACGGGCTCTAGGTGCGCGGGCTTCAGTAGTTGTGGCACGTGGGCTCAGTAGTTGTGGTTCACGGGCTCTAGAGTGCAGGCTCAGTAGTTACGGCGCACGGGCTTAGTTGCTCTGTGGCATGTGGGATCTTCCTGGACCAGGGATTGAACCTGTATCCCCTGCATTGGCAGGCAGATTCTTATCCACTGCACCACCAGGGAAGCCCACGTATTTTATTTTTCCCACTTTAATAGCAGTGTTAATTTTAGCAAGTATCCTATTGCCATTCTGATCAGTAGTCGTCTGCAGCATATACCCATCCTATCCAGCTCTGCTGTCCATCCCTCCAAACAAAGCTGGAATAATCTTCCTTTGTTTCACAGACTAGGTGTCTCCATGTCTTTAACACTCAAAATCTCACTTTCTCCAGGAAAAATCACCCAAATAACTTCATCTCACACATAAACTGAATCATATCAAGAATCCATTGTTGCCCATGCTCTGGCTTCTGAATTCTTGCAGCAGCTCTAGCAGAGCTCTCTGCACATTGAGGCTACCCCACTACTTTTCCTGTACCTGGTTTTATTCTGGGACCCTGTTCACAGTGAGATGGTATTTCCTCTGAGCACATTTCCTCTTGCATGCTTTGGTCCACAGCCCCTCAGAAGCTCCCGGTAGGCAGGCTTGAATTGGGTGTCATTTTCTCATTGGCATGAGTTCCTTATAATAGTTCTGCATTGTCAAGGCCTTACATACAGACTCGCTTCCTCCTTGTAGTGTTTTCTAGGAAATACGGATCTGTAGAGAATGGTGGTTTCCATGGTAAATGTTCCCTCATATTTGTTTTCTTAAGTTCTCTTCAGAGATACACAGTATGATTTCCTCTTTCAGTACCAGCACCACAATAGACTTAGGTCGTGGCACCACTGCAGAACAGTTTAAAGAAGAAATCTCACCTATCCTGGATAGAAAAGGAGTAATTTATTATTCTAACTTCAGGGAGCCACAAAGTGTAGGAAAAGAGTTGACTTTTAAAAATAAAGCCACAAAACCTACACACCTTGGCTATAAATGCTTAAAACAGATGAGCAGAATATTTGATTCCCAAACACATGTGAGAATCTCCACCATGTGACAGACACAAGTAGGAACACATACACGTGTGGAGTGCTTTGTGGTTTACAGAGTTTTCACACACAATTCATTTTATTTTCATATACCAGTGCCAGTAAGTTAATAGGATATGTTTTATAGCCTTTATTTACAGATAGGAAAATGAAGCCTCAGAGAAGTTAAGGGACTTAACGAAAATCGCACAACTAGCTGGTAAGTGCTTGAGTCTGAAACGAGTTCTTCCTTTAGTTCCAAATTCCATCTTATCCTGCTATTTCTTTGTGCTTTCGTTTCCCGGTTGTAAAATGGTTGATTTTCAGTGTCCCAGGAGGCTGTTCTCAACCCTCTGTGTTCTTCAAGCAATATCAATTTTTTCGCAGCCGGGAAATGTGAACACCACATTGACACTTCTCATACTTTCCCCCCCTCTCGGCCTAATGAATTAAGGGGGGAGAAAAGTTACCTGTTCCCAGAGGGCCGGGCAGTGCCATAAAGGTGTACTAGAGCCGGCCGACACACTGCCGCATTCTCTTAGGAGACTGAGAAACCAAGCGTCTCATCTTTCTTTTCTCAGCAGTAGCTGGGGGAGAACCGAGAGCTAGACAATGGCCTCTTGTTTAGTTTTATTAATTTTGAGGGCGGGTGGAACAAAAGAATCGGATCGACGACGCAAGTAACCAATCGCACAGGAACCCTAGGCCAGGATTCGCCAACCGATAGCTGCCAAAGAATGGTGGGCGGGATTTACTCCTTGGGCCGGCTCCGCCCAGGCCGGCCCTCAGTCCGCCCCAGAGGCGGAGGCTTGGCAGAGCTCCGCCCACGCCACCCCTGCCGCCAGCGCGGCCTGCCAACTGGAGGGGGGCCGGGACGCAGGGTGGCGCGGGGGAGGAAGGGGGTGGCTAGAGGGAGTGGAGGAAGAAAGGAGGGTGTCTCGCCGAGTTGCGACCTGGGTGGGGGCCTGCTGGTCATAGGAAGCAAGAGGGGAAGGAAAACCAAGGATCGCTGCTCCTTCCTGAATTATTTTAAGCAACCTTTGCAAGAAGCTGCTTTTCAGCATTTCTATTATTTGTTTTTCTTCCTCCCGCTGTGGGGCGGGGAGCTGCACTAGCTCTCCCACGCAACTCCGCTCCGCTGTTGCCGTACACTATTATTGGAGTCTTTGCAAAACCCTTTCGTTCCTCCCAGCCAGTCCTTGCTTAGACTCTCAGGGCTACTGTAACCGAGTCATGCCACTTTAGTGGGAGGACCAGAGTGAGGGCCCCCCACCCCAACTTTCGCCGGAGTGGCCGGACCCCGCCGATCAATTGTTTGAACTTCCCCGCCCCCTAGCCCCGCCTCTCTTCCGCCCCCCACCCCCCCACCCCGCCCCGAGGGTACAGGCCGACTCCCTCCCTTCTTTCCCCGCCCTCTACTCCGCCCCACTCCCTAATCCACCGCCCCCCGGCTCCTGGGCGGTCCTAGCCGCTCACCGCAAGAAGAAAAGCCACCCGTTCGTCCCCCTTCCCCTACCTCCAATCCTTTGCCCAGGAGCTGCCTTCATCGCAGTCACGCCCCTTCCTTCCGAGGAGCTTTCTGGCTGCCTAAGCTGGTAGACCCCCTGATTTATTCCTCCACCTCCGCTCCCTTTCGCCTCATCTTCTCTTAGTTCTCACAGCCCCCTCCACCCCCACCTCCAGTCTGTCTCGCCTCGGACCATCCGCTGCTCCACCCTCCGGCCCGGTATCCTGCCTGTGCACTGCCACCAAGGAGAGCCCGGACGGAGCAGCGAGGAGGGAAGCAGCCGGGAGTTGGGGCTTCCCTCCTGCCTATCCCTGGCCTCTGGCCCGGGACCGAAGCCACTTGAGCGAGCAGAGTCGTCACCTTGTCTTCGTTGCCTTCAGGGGTAGGAGACGCGTGGTTACTTTTCGCGGGGAACTGGGGCAGGAATCCATGGTGGCATGAACTTGATCGTAACCTCCGCGTGAGTGAGTCAATCTAGATGCGTGTGGGGATGCCTGTGTTCTACTTTGCTGGCCGAGAGTTTTCCGGGATGTGCAGCAAGTTAAATAGGTTAAAGAGTCTGCGCACTTTCCGCGTCCTACAGAGATGCTAATGGGTACCACTACTAGATGGTACTTTTACTTTCTTGCCTCCTGGGGTCCTTGTAGGTCTCTAGGTCATTAAGCACAAAAGGAATTAAAGACCAAAGGAAACTTGAGCTACGTTTAGCTCATCTGGAATGTACGCGCTTATCTCAGATTGTTAGATGCGTTACTCCTAATGCTTGGGGGTTGGGGTGGGGGCTCACACTCCCCTCCGCCAGGGGCTGTGAATTCTTGAAGCCTTAGCCTGGAGTGATCTGCAGTGCGACACTCTTTTAGGTATATGTGTGTGTGTGGTCGTGAGGAGAGGGTTGCCCCTTATTTGCTTTATGGATGTTAGTAACTAGTTTTGCCTGATCATGCAGGTGTGTTGAGGGTCCCAAGCCTGGGTCACTGTACGTAGGTACTTCAACAGCAAGATGGACTTATCAGTATATGCAAATGAAGAGAAGGAAAAGTGAGAGGGAAAGTACAGTCTCTGTAGACAGCAATCCCTGGTAAATTGCCACTAATAATAATATAATATCAATAGTAATTTGCAGCAAGGGACTAAATACAATTAAATGAGAGAGGAAAGGGCAGTTTGTGAAAAACGGCATTTCCAATCTCTAGCATGTATTTTAGAATTTTCTGACACCTTGTGTATCAAGTATCTAATTTAGTTTTCCTTCATCCTCCCTGTCCTCCCCCATCCCCATGAAGAGTGAAAGTCGGGAGGCAGATTAAATCTTTTAAAAATGTAACCCTCTTCTCCCATTCAGAGAGGAAGATAATTAGTCACCATAATCTTCAATAATGGAGGGCTAAGTGTATGTAAGTCTCCTTGAACTAGGCTTTGTGAAAAGTCCTTTCTTAGGACAGTCTTTGTGAAGCTTTCCCAGTTAGACCTTTCAGCACCCTCATTTACTAGCTAAGAACAGTTTGAAATACCATTTTGGCTGTGGGATAAATCTTCACCCATCTCCCACCTACCTCCAATTGAGCAAGTGTGGCAAACTTATAAGAATGGTGGTGTTCAAAAACCAGTTACAAAGATGTCCCCAACACATTGCTTATTTGGGAACAAATTATTTACTTATATTTTTACCTAAGTTCACTAGTTGGTTTTAATGGGGGAAGAGAAAGCAGGAAGGAGAGAAGGAACGCTACAGGGTGACAATTTTAAAGGCTATCATATTTCAGATCAGCTGGAAAGGAAAAGTTGGCCTGACCAAACTATATTTTATAACTGGCCTGGGACATTTTAATAGCCAGGTGGTTGTAGAGTAGTTGCATCTATTTACAGATGATAACTCAGGTTCCAGCTATTCTGTATGGGTTTATCCGGTGTCATTTACAGACACTTTCTGGCACTACATCATACTTCATTTTAAGATACTTCTTTCTTTGGAAAAGTCTATGGCTCCGTAAAATTGAAAGTGCTTTTTCTTACTTCATAGTCTAGATATGAAGTAAACCTCTGACCATGCTTATATGTAGAGTAACTTTTACGTGAAAGTTGTGGATCTGTTTACCTATTTAAAAGATTTTAGAAGGGAATTTAAAAATTCACATTCAATACTGTTTTGGATTTGGAAATTGAAATCTCATTTCTGGTTTATGAAGTAGGATTTATTAGACTAATGCATTAGTAAGGCGTTTTGTGGAGTTGCTTTTTCTGAAGTTTTGTAAAGAACGAATCAGTCTCTTTCTAGAATGCCTTAAGAACAGTTTATTCAAAAAGCAGAGGGATGGATGCTATGACCTTGAGGTCCCACTGAGTGCCAGAATTCTAAGTGGGTACATCTGCTTCTGTGCCTCTCCTAAGAGCCCTCTCCCAGGGCCTGTGCCTTCTTTAAAAGGGTGTCTTTGTAATTAAGCAGCCCTTCTCCCCCATCCCCCTTTCTTCCTCCGATCCAACTTTTTAAGGGCTTTTTTCCATTTGGAGACAAGAGGAGTTTCTCACATTCTTCTACTTTCCTCTTAAGGTTTCTTTTCCTTTCTCCCCCCAAAAGCGCCCCAAAGTTCTCAGGATGGTTAGAAATTTTGTTTTGTTGGGGTGAGGGGGTGTTTTACCAATGAGGAAGTGTTGAGGATATATTCCTTCTTGAGAAATGTTTGTGACCAGGTAGCCTCCTCCATGGAGACTGAGCATTTGGAATGCATGAGAACAGTCTATTCTTAGGGACTGTCTGGAAGAAATTGTCCTTTGCACCCATTAAGCCCAGCTTAAACCCACTGAAAGGAGTGGAGAGAGGTGTGTGTGGTCGTGGCTGAGCCTTTTAGGATGGTAAATGGGTAAATGTTCCCAAATCTCCTATTACATCACCTCTTTCCCCCATGGATTGAGTGGGTTTGGAGATCTGCTTGACAAGTTAATTAGCTTGGGACTAAACCAATTTGTTTAGAATTGTGCTCCATTGATTTCCTGTCCCCAGGAATTTTCGTTGGTGGTTTACTATGATGTGTTGTCTTTAGTCTTGCTTACTTCTTCGTTTCTTGCTGCCTTTTGTGGACTTTGGCCCAAAATCTAGGGTCCCACCCCCAAGTCAAAGGTTAGAATTTGGTCTCAGGAACTAAGGGGGCATTAAACAAGCTGCCCATACTGCTTTACTCTCCTCCGTGGTGGGCTTCTGACCCCTTTTAAAACAGAAAAAGGAGGGATGTCTCCCCTTCCACACACAACACACAAAATCTGAACTAGAAAAAAGGAAAAAGCAGGAAAATAGGAGGTCATTTGCTTTATAAAAGAATCCACTACAGTTTTCTTTGAAAGAAATAGCTTTCCTAGTTAGTGCCTTTGAACTAGTGCCTTGATATATAAAAATTCACTATAACTGAGACTGCTCAGAAACATATTTATTGCATAAAGGAAGGCATTAGAATTTTGTTGTAATGATTATTTCTTGAATTAAGTGAGGCCGTTATTTGGCCTTTGAAATCTTTTAGTTACATGGCATGGAGTTAATTGTCTAAATCATTCTGGCTTGTAATAATGCTGGCCACGTTTAGCCCCAGCCTACATCTACTTGTAGAAGAGAGCTAGTATGATTTTCTGGAAATATATCAGACTTCATGGATTTTGGTACGTCTAAGGATGGGACTCTATCCCATATAGGTAAAAGATTTAAATTCTAGTTGTTGTATTTGAATAACCCAAGGATCCAGAAAATTTTTTCTGGGATTCTGTTCATGTATCTAGCAAGGCTGTCGAAAATAATAGCAACGGATGCCATTTTTAATCAAAGAATCCACAATAAGCTTTCCTAGTGAGCCTATTGGTGAGAGGGGCTTGGCTCTGGGCCCAACTCTAAATCAGTTTACCACCCTTAGCAAGTTTCCTCCTCTGTAAATTGTGGGAGGTTGGACAGGGTGATTTTGAGAACCAGTTATCAAAAGCTTATGGTTCTCTTCTTAGGCCTCCATTTCTGGTGTGAATGTGAATGATTCCTACTAGAATGAGGTGTAACGGTTGTTAGAAGTGCAATCATGTAGTCACCTGGATGTAAAAAAAAACCCACAAAAAACAAAAAAAAACTCTAAGGAGATATCAATAATCAATATATCAATATAAATGCATTGTATTTTGTATTTTAACAACATATCAAATTAAAAAGCTAAGACCCTGCCCAAAACTTCATCAAGAATCCCATCATCCTAACAGATTACCTGTGTTCATTTTATCTAGTTCCTTTCAAGTCCTTGTTTCTGTACTTGTATGAATTTTACAGAGTGAAGGTCATAGAAATGTACAATGCTGCTTTTAAATTTTAAAAAGAGCTCACCTAAGACTTAGCTTTGTAAACCTATGTAGAGGAATGAAGTCAGAACCTGACTGAGTACATATGAGGAATCACACACGCTTGTTCCTCCAATGCCAGAAGAAACTAACAGATTTAGTAAGTAATCCCTAAACCATTTCTGTAATTTAGGGTGTTCATGTATGTAGCAAGGCTTTTAATGCTACTCCCTTGACCTCATTACCCTTCCTCCACTCTTTTTAAGCAGAAAGAGAACTAGGATTCACTGTTTACTTTGTCTAAATCATTAGCAATGATTCTTAAATCACTGTATCATGATATCCCATCAAGAGAGTACAAATTTGGGTAGACTATGAAATCTCCCGAATGAGAAAGGAAAAGCGGGAAAGCACAAAAATTTTTAATAGCTTTGAAAATAATATGTTTAAATTAGAATAAATAATAGTAAGGAAACTAAGGGCTTTAGATAATTAAATAAAAGACATGTAGGTGTAGCAGGATGACCCACACATAAGAGGTTCTTCGTTTGAGGCTTTACCATATAATGAAAGTTCAGTTACACGGTCCTTTAATTTTCCTTTGATAATGAAGGTATAGTATACATATGATCTCCAATTTTGATGGACTCACTCCTGGAAACCAATGGCTCTTCATAAATTAGATTAAATTTCATTAGCCAGAATAGGAAAGTAAAGTATGGGTTTTAGTACTTAGAAAGTATCAAGTTAAGCACAGGAACATTTTTTATGATATGTGTACATGGGGAAAATGCAGATGGATATATTTGCTAACATCTCCTAAGGTGTTTTTTGAAAATCTACTTTTTTTAAACTGTATAGGCTGCCCTTGACATTTGTTAAGTCACTTTCACTATTGTCCCAACTCCATGAAATATCATTAGACTGCATGACTTGAAGCCAGGCTCTGGGTTTCTCTGCCCAACCCTTTCTGACTTGCCACGTGACCAAGGGTAAATGAATTAGATGCTCTGAGCTTCAGTTACCTTTCTGGGAAGCAAGGATATTAATATTTCACAGAGGTGTTTAGGCATGCTTCATATTAGGCACATGCTTTGAGGTCATTGGATGAAAGGTGTCTGCACGATGGCGGAGCAGGCTTATTATAGGGTTCTGAGCAGGTGTTCACTTTAATGAGCTTTGCTCTCTTATACAGTGCCCTTTGGTGCCTCAAATCCCTTACTGACTATAATTGATTGTCCCAACATTTGTATTATTGACCCTCTTGGCTTTTATAAAAAATTAAGCATTGTCATTCTGTGTGGTAAGTTGAAGTTCTAATAAGAGGACTCTAGCATCTGCTGGGGTGATGAAAAATAGCTTCAAAAAGAGACATTAGTTGGTATGTGCCATAGAGATCAGTGAGTTCTTCAAAGCTCTTCCAAAAGATTAAAAAGAGTAAAAAAAAAAAATTCTGCATATATCTGTGTGTGTGTGTGTGTGTGTGTGTGTGTGTGTGCGTTTTAAGGGGGAAAGTTTTGAGTAACATTTGCTTGTGACACATACTGATGATAGCCAGTAACTGAAACCCAGCCATTGTAGTGTTTTATACACAGCTGGTTTTTATTAATGATGGAATATTTATGCTTGCTGTACAATTCGTGGCTCATTTCCATGTGTATGTCAGAACTTAAATACCCCCCAAAGCAACATTAAGATAACATTAAGTATAAATGTGGCCAAGCTAGAAAGGGTGGATTGGGGGAGTCCTCTTTATTCTTTTTGGTGTTGCTTCAGATCACAATAACTGCCCCCCAACTTTAGGCATTGATGCTGATCTTCTTTTTTTTCCTTTATATATCCCATAGCAAACTTCACATTTTGATCCTTTTGATATGGACAAATGATGCCCCCCCCTTTCATAATGCAGATGAAACTGATGTATGTGTTTTTTAAGAGCATATTTCCCCTGCACATGCTTCTCATTATCCGAGAGGCCTGGACTCAATCAGTAAAGGAGCAGAGAAACCACATAATTGAAAGGAGAATGACGGTGGTGCATACTTGGAATATTTGTGGGAAGGAGATTGCTGACATCAGAAAATGTAGTGGCCTGAGTGTTAACAGCATTGAAGAGAAATAAGCTTTCCGTGTTTCTGTGCATTGAGAATTATTTTTAAGGGGATAAAAATATGGGCCAGGTTTGACATCCTTTTATGAAGTTGCCCTGGAAATTTTGATGAAGGTTGTTATAGAATGGTTCAATTAAAACCTTCCCCATTAGGAAGCTAATTAGTACATCACTTACTCATTTTGGTTGTTTTCAAGGGGCATGGATTTGCATTGAATTAACGACATTCTTTTCCATGTGATAGCAAACTAAGATAAAAATCACAGATGGGGAAAATTATTTAGATTGCCTATTTTGAAGAAATCTAATCTCCTCTTTATTACATTTAGGTTTTCAGTTCAGATTTTTCTTTCACTCTGTTTATATACAGTGATCACATTTTAGTTTAGTAGCTAGTTTTACTTTCTGGATCATGGGCTGTAAACCAAAGCTTGTTAATTTGAGTTTCCCATATGAATTGAAGAAATATGACAAATGACAATAAACCATTCTATTAAAATAACATTTGGGCTTTTTTTCCTCCTACAATTAGTTTCTCTTTGGGGTGTGTGTGTGTGTGTGTGTGTGTGTGTGTGTGTGTGTGTGTGTGTGTTTGGTGGAGGCAAATTGCTTTTCTAAAAAATAAATTTATTTATTATTAATTAATTAATTAATTAATTTTGGCTGCGTTGGGTCTTTGTTGCTGCTGGTGGGCTTCCTCTAGTTGCAGCGAGTGGGGGCTACTCTTCGTTGTGGTGCACAGGCTTCTCATTGCGGTGGCTTCTCTTGCTGCAGAGCATGGGCTCTAGGTGTGCGGGCTTCAGTAGTTGTGGCTCACGGGCTTTGTTGCTCCGTGGCATGTGGGATCTTCTGGGACCAGGGATCGAACCCTTGTCC
Organism: Orcinus orca; assembly: GCF_937001465.1. Classification (NCBI taxonomy): domain Eukaryota; kingdom Metazoa; phylum Chordata; class Mammalia; order Artiodactyla; family Delphinidae; genus Orcinus; species Orcinus orca. The sequence continues at coordinate 98,606,311 of NC_064580.1, read as the reverse complement.
CCTGCATGGGCAGGGGGATTCTTAACCACTGAGCCACCAGGGAAGCCCCTGCTTTCTTTTTAAAACAAAAATTTTTGGAGCTAAGAAAAATTTGATGACCACCCCCCCCCCTTTACCCCCTAGAACATTCTGTCTGCCTCGGGCTCTCAGTTAGGCTTCCATTAGGACAACGTGATGACTTTTCTGTCCTGGTACTTTTTGTGACTACACTGAGTAGTTCTCCCTTGGCAGCCTGAAGGAGAGTGGTTATGATGGGAACTGGAGTGCAGGATTTCTAGCATGTTCTTTCTACTGTACTCCATCTTATTTAGGGAAATGAATACTTGCTCCTGAGGGTTCAAGGCCATTTGCAATAGAATAAGTGCTCTGTAGCTAAATATGTAATATGGGTCTGCTGTAGTCTTCCTTTCTCCCATAACTAGTAAGGGACAGTCATTCTGTACATATATTCCCTGATGTTATGCCTGCGGCATATGTCTGCACTAGGTCTGGAGAGTAAGTGGGGGTGTTGGCTGAGTTATCTAATTTGTAGTTTAACTGATTTCACCCTACCCCTTCCTGAGAAGTCAGGGTCTAGATTTAGTTTTGCAGTGGCAACTCAGTCAAGACAGGCTCCTGGGGCTTGCAAGTCAGAGGGAGGAGGGGCAGCTGCCTTTGGGGAGTGACTCAGGCCCTTTGGTATGAAGATATGAAATTCTGGCTTCTGTCCATGCACCTGCTGGATGCCACACCTGCAGTCAGCACCTGAGCCCCACGCAGACACAAAAACCAGACTGAAGGCAGATGGAGCTCCCTTCAAAAGGGGTACAACAAAACGGGGAGCTCCCAATTATGTTAGTGGAGCACGACTGTGAACGATTACATCCAGCCGTTCTAGTGTTGGTATGGGGAAATGTCTTAGATATTTTCTTACAGGTGCAGTGCACTGGCTTGCTCGAGAGAGAGAGAGAGAGAGAGAGAGAGAGAGGGAGAGAGAGAGAGAGAGGGAGAGAGAGAGAGAGAGAGAGAGAGAGAGAGAGAGAGAGAGAGAGAGAGAGAGAGAGAGAGAGAGAGAGAGAGAGAGAGAGAGAGAGAGAGACTGTTGGAGTCCCTAGGGAATTTGCTTTCCTAATGAATTTCTCCTGTGAACTGTCCTCTTAATAATTGGAGAGTCAGCTCTGTAGAAGTTTGTGTCTAGTAACCCAGCACAGGGCAGCAAGTCAAAAGACCTGGGTTCTGATCCTGGCCTCACCAGTAAGCCACAGTGAAACCTTGGTCAAATTAATTATCATGAGCTATCTGTCCTGGACTTAAGCTTCTCCGGTTGTAAAATGGAATTAATCACATCGGCCTTTATTTCCTCACAGAGCTGCAGAGAAGGACAAATAAGATAACAGAAGTGAAAGAGCTCTTGTCTCCTTAGAAGAAAGGCTGAGAAACTTAAGGTAAGAGTATTATTGTTATTGCTATTCTGTGTCTTTCATTCCTTTTCTTCTCTTTCTGTTGCCTCTAGCAAAGTCTTTGGAAAGTTATAGGCAATTATTAAACATGCTTTATGTACCAGTTGATATTTTAGGTGTTGGGAATGATACAGAGGAAAATCATGCACCCAGTCCATGCCCTCTAAGATTGCAACTTCCATTTCTGGCTCAGCCTATTATAATGATTTCTACCTGGGTACTTAGAAGCATAAAAGACAAGAATTAACTTCATTTTTTCTCTCTGCATTGTAACTGGGGACTTCTGTCCCTGGAGCGGTGTACTACAAGGTCTAGATTGAAGGTATGTGGGGGAAAACCCGTGCAGTGTAAATAAAGGAATTTCTCTCTCACTCCCACATTAGCAAAGTACCTGACCCTTGAATGATCACTGTTTTTTCAGGCGTCTATCCTGAGCTTCATCCTTGGTTCTGTTCTGCTCCTACTCTATATGATCCAGCCCACTCTTTGACCTTAGCTGTTATCCATATGCTAATAACTCCCAAAGATGTATATCAACCTATCTTTGACTCCTCCCTTTTCAGCTTCCCCAACATTGGTTATCAGATTCTATGTCTCCTACTCAGTTCATGAGTTTTTTCCTCTAGGAAGTTTTGTTCAGGTGGCCCAGAGTTTTTTTGCAGGGTCCTCTGCATTGCCTGAGCTATCTGCTCGTACCTCTGGTTTCCCATTGGATTGTGACCCCTCTGCTTGACTGGGAGCTCCTTGAGGACAGGACCCTGTTTTATTTCTCTTTTTTATCCATCCTAGGGCCTATACAGTACTTGGCTATAGTAAGTGCTCAATAAAGTTTGTGGAAAATATGGTGATAAATGTTGTGATAGAGATGTGTGTCCAAAGTCCAGTAGGAAGACTGAGAAGAGAGAATTAAATTTCCATATTGAGCAGAGCTGGGGGCAGGGGGAAGATGGAGAAGGACTAGGGAAAAGTCTTCAAGGAGAAGGTGGAGAGCGGAACTGCCCTCTTCTGAGAGTTCTGACAAAGCAGCCCAGGAAAGAAATGCTTGTTGTGTCTGCTCTTGCTAAGCCAGGGGCATCTCTGGCCAGTTGCCTCCCCTGCCTTAGGACTGGATGACTTTTATGGTCGGATCTGCAAATAAACCTCTGTCTATAACACATTGACCATGTAAGACAGGTGCCACTTAGTCATATAATATTAAACAAGGCTGACCTTAAATGTGCCTCTTTAACCGTGGTTGAAAATAGAGGTACACACACAGGCTCATGGGTCATGTATGCTTAGTTCTATACAGCAAAATACCCTTTAAAATATATTGAAGATTGGTTCTGAAAATTAACAGATTGAAGTCTCAGAATGTAGCACATTGGGTCACTAGAACTGAATGTCTTTGAGCTGACTGTCAGATCTTTCCAAGGGCAAAAATGAAACATGATATCAGCCATTACAGGCCATGAACCTGTTCTCACCCACCTGATGCTTTTACTAATTAGCTTCTTGGCTGGGTGGCAATTTGGGGCAAGTGCATGCAAGCTGGATTCACAGGGGAGCCCACATTCCACTCTGCCATTTCGCAAGCCACTGGGATACTACACTGCTCCTCTTGGCTTCTTTCCCTCCCAGGAGTCCTGCTCTGCCCTGGTGGAAAAATGGGAGCAGGAGAACTTTTCATTAAGTGGAGAGATTTCATGGGGCTTTGGCGTTTTGTTAGTTTTATTTATTTATTTTTTTAGTGGGTTGTCTGAAAACATTCATGTTACTTGACCCATTAATTTCACTTCCGGGATACTATCATTAGGAAACAATCCAAAATATTGAAAAAAAGGCTAAATCACAAAGATGTTTTTGTAACATGATTTAGACTAGCAGAAAATGAAAAGCAATTTAAATCTCTTAATAATTGGAGAATGGGTCGGTGAATCTTGATACACTGGTTTAATGGACTGTTACACACAATGTTTGTTAAGAAGTCTGTGCCACAGCATGGAGAAAGTGCTGATGACTAAGTGAAATGTAGGACCCAAAATGATATGTACATTAATATTCCACTGCTTTGTAAAAATACAAAAACACATAGGAAAAAACTAAAGGAAATATTCTACAATGCTTGGGTTGAGGTGCTGGGATTATGAGTGGGGTTTTTTCTCTTTGTTCTCAATATTTGCATGTTGTGCTTATATTACTTGTAGAATAAAGTAAAAATAAAAGTGGGTAGTATGCCAGTGAAGACAGGAGATTGGTAAAGCAGGCAGCTCGTAGGTATATTCTTAAACTTTTCTGGGTTTATGCTCAATCTGATTTCATGGACTGTTTATACTTTTTCTGAGGCAAGAAGAAATAGGACATTATGGTGTGATCTGTTCCTCCCTTGGAATGGGTGTGCGTGGAGGGAGGTGGAGGGGTGGTGGCAACAGGATTCTCCTTGTTACTCAGTGTTTCACTGCTCGTGTACACTTTAGGGTTAATCACCTTTGTTGCCTATTACCATGTTCAAGCTAATTGTTTTAGAGTTCAGAAGAGTAAAACTACCAAATTGACCACGCCTTGAGTTATCATCTGTGAAACAGATAACTGACACTGGTCCAAGATTTGGAAATGCCAAGGACTTACTGTGGTTCTTAAAATAATTTTCCAACCTAATCTAGATAGAAGTAGAGATAGGAGCAAAGAGGTGGGGCCAACTCAAAGCCTGTTCTTAAGCTAGCGCTGAACTTAAATAACAACAAGTGCCAAGTTGGTATGATGTTGACAAGACCTAGAACAGGGTCCTGGAAACATTGATCAGTGGAGATTCCTTTTGCTTTCCAACCTACCTGCATATCGTAGCCTAGAGAGGAGAGATTTTGCAGGGTCCTTCTGCCATACTTCTGGCTAAACGCCTTCCTCTTACATTTTTGAATTTTCCCTCCTGCCTTTAACACTTTACTTACAATGGAATTGGAAAATTGAAGGTAGCATTAAGCCAGGTTTATAATCTGTTAAAACCAGAGTCAATTCAATTTAATTAATATTTATTAAGCATCTTCTATGTACGAGCTAATATGCTAGATAATATATTGTAGTGGAAGTGCTATTACCCTAGAAGTAATAAAACCTGCACTCTGGTCCTGGCTCTGACCACTTTTAAGCTCTAGCAGCTTCATCTATAGAAAGAGAGGGTTGAAGCACTAGATGGTCTCCCGAGAGTCTTTCTACTTCTAGCCTTCACTTATCTAAGGACATCTGCACAAAAGACTGAGCTGCAAATAAAGGATTTAAAAGAAAAAACCCTTACTTCATAAAATTGCTGTACCCTTCTAGAAAAAGACCCCTTTGAAAAAATAATATTCATAGATAATATTTATTGAGCCTTTACTATGTACCAGGCTCTGAGCTTAGCACTTTACATAGATTACTTCCCTTAATCTTTATAACAACCCTTTGAGGTATGAGCACCGTTAGCCCTATTTTGCAGATGATGAAATTGAGACTTAGGGAGATCAAGAGACATGTATGAAGTCAGTAAGTCATAGATCCAGGATTCGGACTTGGGCAGTGTGACTCTAGACCCAGGCTTTTAACCATGGTATTTATACTGCCTGCCCATTACCCAGTGAAAGTTTAGGGATAACCTGCAAAGGGACCATTGTTTCTTACCTCCCAAAGGAAGCAATTAGTATCTTGCATTGCAAGACTCTTGGGAAAGCAGTTCTCTAGGACACTTCAGGCCACAATATGGACCAACATGAGAGGACATGAGAGAATTCAGTGGGCTGTTTTGCATCTTTGTGTGGGAGGTTGTGTGTGAGTGTGGGTGTGTGTGGGTGTGTGTGGGTGGGTAGAGGCTGTGTGTGTGTTTTATGCACAAATACGTGCACGTAGGTATAGGGAAAACTTTGAACTGGCTTCTTTCCATTTAGCTGGAAGTAAAATGGTATGAAACAAGTTGACCAAGATTTAGCAGAGAAACAGGTTTCCTAGACTTAGATTCTTTATCCTGGTTGGTGGAGTGAGGGGTGGGGGCAGAATAGGAGGAGGAGGTAGAAGGGATAGAAAGAAGATCTTATAGGCAGATTTCAAAATTAATTGAAGGGTAGGAATTCGGTCTGCCCTGCCCACCTTGTAATGTTGATTTTCTGGGTCTTGGCTTGGGAAATATCTGGGCTCTCGCTAATGTGTTTCATTTTGGCTCGGCCCCTCAGGTATACTGGGAGTGGCCGATGACTGCAAATGGAGTAAGAATTTAGCTTGGCCTCGCTGCCCTGTTGTTGTTACAAAAGAGTTGAATATATAGATTCCAATTGCATTTTTAAAGAGAGAACCATGGATATCCTTTCTTCCCCTATCAAGTATCCTCAGGGACAGTCTGTTTGTCCAGGGGAAACAAGGTTATTTTATTGATTGAAGATGATGTCAGACCCCTGGCAGTGGCATGATTAAAGCTGTGGGCAGATTAAAGGTTGCAGAGTTCATAACTATTTTAATTCTTGCGCATGAGACAAGGAATCTTTTCCTTTCCTTTCTCTAATAAATAAATGGAGTAGTGTTCCCCTTCTTATGTGACTCTTATCATGTAGATGAACATAAGTTCTTTAAGGAAAAAAAATCAGTAAACTGGGGAGGAATCAGCAAAGCTTTTTTCTTAGACGGATTTCTTTTCCTCTTTTAAACAGAAACAAAAAAGGCCAGGGGGCGGGGTGGTGGGGAGGGACAATCTGTGTCCGGTTGACATAAAGTGGTTTGGGTTTTGAAAAGGATATGGAGGAGAGGGGACAAAATAAAGGAAGAGAGTAAGATTTTGGATATGTAAAGTTTTCTTGGTGAGGAGCTGGGTGCCAGGAGCAAGCCAGTCAAAATCAGCATGAAGAATCTAAATAGTACTGGAAAAGAATTGTAGTGGTTTCTCACCAGGGGCTCAAGTTTAAAAGCCTTGGGCTGTTTTCTGCGTGTTTCAGTTGAAGAAAAAAAAAAGACAACTGTTTTGTTCAAAATTGGACAATAGAAGCACAGCGGTTATTTACCATAGCTCTGTTAATAGCCCAGCTTTGATTCCAATTAGAAGTTGTTCCTCTGTTCTGAAATTGGGGGAGACACCCAAAAATAATTACCTTGCATATTGGAGGTGATTTTGCTTTTGCTTGTGATTATACGTTGGACCGAAACAAGATGGAAAGACAAATTTCCATGTTTGTTCACTGTATATCTGTTCATTTTATTTTTGGCAACATTGCAAGGAAATAATGTTAAATTAATCACTGTGTGGTTTTGTGGATTTTTTTTTTTAACTTGGATGTTTTGGACATGCTCCCAAAATACAGGGATGCTTGTGTGCTTCCTTTGCATTGCTTTGCTCCTCAAATGGTGTCCCTGGTGTGGATTAAAGGCTTTCCTTTAAGTGATATGAGTGAGTCATGGCTAGGCCAGGGAAGAAAATAGGAATGTAGAACATGTGCCTCTCACCTAAACACAAACCCTTCAGTTTCATAACCATTTTGGTTGGACCTGCAGGGCTTTTCTGAGGGTCAAAGGAGTAATTCGAAATGAGGACTATGTCAGATCCATATCTGGTGGGCGTTTGCATCTAGTCTCTATAATGTGAGTCCAGTAGTTTCCTTTTGTGGAGATACTGGGGCAGTGGAAGTGCTGAGAAAGCAAGTTGAGGCATCTTCTTGGAGAAGAGTTGCTGCTATGTGTGGAGAAGGGCAATCACTTTTGCTACTCCAGTAAGAATGGATGGGCCATTGATCAGATTGTAAGCTCTGTGAGGGCAGGAACTATGTGTTGTGCGTCCTTTGTAACCCTCATTGTGTTTAGCACAAGGCTGGAAAATGTGTGGAATAGCCAGGATGCAAGAAGCACTTAATGACTTGGTTGAAAAGAAGCTTGGGTTTTCTTCTGCCCCCCTGAGGCTGTAGCAGTTAAATCAGGAGCTTCACCGAGTGTTCTTTTTTTGTCTAAAATCTACCTTTTGATGACTGCCTTCCCGTCTGGGATGTGGGCCAGTGAGTCTTGCTTACCTTTCCTGCTACTGATAGCAGTTTAAATGTTGCACCCAAAAGGTGACAGTGGTTATAGCTTTTGTCGTCACCTACCATTCCAAGTCAGAATGGAAGCAGCTGCGCCTGGGGGCTGTGAGGCTAGAGCAGAGCAATCCTGAACATTTCTATCCCCTGGAGACTGGACGAACCCCTGAACACAGCCGCTGGAGAGTGAGGTTTCTTTTTGTCCTTGTGGAAATGGACTCTGCCACTCACATAAAAGGCAAGCACACGGCGGGTAAAGTCATCCCCTTGGAAGGACTGGTTTGGTTAACTGTTGGCCATTGGTGGCAAAATAGAAACGACGTTTTTATTTCTCCCTCCCTCCCCTTCCTGACCATTTCAGAGTGACCAGTGGTTGGACTCTTGGCGGCGCTTACCCTGAACCTGAGTGTTAGGGGAGAGGGAATCTGCCGTTGCGGTTTCTGGAGCTGCTCATAAGCAAGAATTCCCTATCCTGAGCAAGGCTTTAAGCCTAAAAGAAAGCAGAAATAGGTATGGACCATCGGTGTGAGTGGGTGCCGGTGTGTGAGTGCGAGCCCGGGTGTGTGCAGGGCGGGGCGGGTGTGGGGTGGGAGGGGGTGGTGCGCTCTTCAGAGTCTGCATTTCCCTGCCTTTCAGGAAGGGTTTCTAAGTGATTTTGTTTGAACCATACATGCTCCCATTTCTATTTTTTGGAGAGAAGAGAAGTAGTTTTCTAGTCATCTTTCCAGTTTCAGGCACCAGCAGAAATTTATATGTTATACCTGTCAGCCTAATAGAAAATCGCAATCTGACAGTTTAAGTACAGGAGTCCCAGAGGGTCACTGCGAGAGAGGGAAAGTGGACTTAAGGGCAGGTTGCTCAGCCCCTTGGTGCGGACTTCCCCCCAAAATATGATGAATGGGATTTAAAAGGGGCCTTTGGAAGGTTAACTGTGGGGTGAAACTGCTCAATAGAACAATTAGAAACCAGGTAGCAGTAATCATGCAAGAAGTGCAAAAGGAGGGGGGATGACCTTTTTCCATCTACCACACGCATCTTCTGGGTCACTCCCTGCAAGACTAAAGGAAAAGGGGTCATGTTTCCAGAGAGACTGGAGACTATTTCAAATCATAGAAGTCAGGGCCTGGGAGCCAGGACTCCAAAGTTCTCATCTAGGAACCCGAGGCTGGTTAGGTTGACCTCATTGTGACTTTTTGTGTGACATCATGTCCATTCTCCAACACTACTTAAGATCCTTGAAGTGAAAGTTTCACTACTGAATATTAGTATTGAATTGCAGGACTTAACATGACAGATTCTGTCCAAAGATTTTATGAGCCTGTAATGAATTTGCATAGACTGTGCCGTGCAGAGAGAGAGAGAAGAGAGAGGTCACCTACCACCACTTTTCAGGTGGGAAAACAGAAGCCAAGAAAAGAGGAATCAATTGCTTAGGTTAACCTGTAAACCCATAGCATGATTAGAATTTGAGTTTTAAGTTGTCTTTACTACTGATATCCATTTCACTCAACCCATATTATCTCCCTAAGAAGAATTGGGGTGGGGGAAGGGATATGGTAATCATATCCTTTCCAGAAGGATGACCTTTTAGTTTTTCAATTTCTAAATGCTGTCAGTGGCACACTTCAAATAAAGAGGGCTTCCCCTTTAAGCTCCTCCTACCCAACAACAACAACAAATTCTCAATGACTATTTCTGGATGGCTGAAAGAGAAACTTTGTCAATAACAATTCTCCCAAGCCCTTCTCTTACTAAGCTAAGGAGTATCCAAAATGGACAATACAAAAAGGATTTTTTTTAAAAAGATATGTTTCAGAGTTTTATGAGATCAGAGAAAAAGATTTGCATCAAGCAGAGATCATTTCTATCTGGTGCAAGCCAAGCTCTCTTCACTTTGTATTTATTTGAGTTATTATTTGGCATTTTGTAGCTCCCTCCACATGCTGAATAGCTTTACAGATCCTGCCTATGGGGTAATTTCCCTCATGGTTCTTCCCCCGCTGCCACAACCATAAGAGTTGGATTTTTCATTTCAGTAGAATACAGAGAGATGAACTTTGTAAGGACCTAGGAAAATTGCCCTCTCTGATCACCCTACTTGGCTGCTTCACGTTTCCCCAGTGCTTTTAGGAGTTAAGTCAAGATTGAATACTTAACCCAGGCTAAAAGTAAAAGAGGAAACAGAGGGCTCTTATGCCTCCAAGTTCCTCATCATGTCAATGTTAGAGCCAGAAGCCACCAACGATTAACTGATTAATTCTAGATTCAGTTCTCTACTTTGTCTCTGCAGTGGAATCCTCACCCCCAAATACCCATTTTCTTCCCCTTTAGAGGACTGATTTATCCATCACCTGGATGTTAAGCTTCCTGTTTCCCCTTCCCAGGTCAAGGGCAGCCCAGGTGCCCAATTTCTCTCTCTCTTCACAAGGCACCACCAGCAATAGAGATGAGAAATTCTGAAGAACAGCCAAGTGGAGGAACCACAGTATTGCAGCGTCTGCTACAAGAGCAGCTCCGCTATGGCAATCCTAATGAGAATCGCAACCTGCTTGCCATACACCAGCAAGCCACAGGGAACGGCCCTCCTTTCCCCAGTGGCAGTGGGAACCCAGGCCCTCAGAATGATGTGTTGAGTCCCCAAGACCACCACCAACAGCTTGTGGCTCATGCTGCTCGACAAGAACCCCAGGGGCAGGAAATCCAGTCAGAAAACATCATCATGGAGAAGCAGCTTTCCCCTCGAATGCAGAATAATGAAGAACTCCCGACCTATGAGGAAGCCAAGGTCCAGTCCCAGTACTTTCGGGGCCAACAGCATGCCAGTGTCGGAGCTGCCTTCTATGTCACTGGAGTGACCAACCAGAAGATGAGGACTGAGGGACGCCCGTCAGTTCAGCGGCTCAATCCTGGAAAGATGCATCAGGATGAAGGACTCAGAGACCTTAAGCAAGGACATGTTCGCTCCTTGAGTGAACGACTAATGCAGATGTCACTGGCCACCAGTGGAGTTAAGGCTCATCCGCCTGTTACCAGCGCTCCCCTCTCCCCACCACAACCCAATGACCTCTACAAGAATCCCACAAGTTCCAGTGAATTCTACAAGGCCCAAGGGCCACCTCCCAGCCAGCATAGCCTGAAGGGCATGGAACACCGAGGCCCCCCACCAGAGTATCCCTTCAAGGGCATGCCACCCCAATCTGTAGTGTGCAAGCCCCAAGAGCCAGGGCACTTCTATAGTGAGCATCGTCTGAACCAGCCAGGGAGAACAGAGGGGCAACTGATGAGGTATCAGCATCCCCCTGAGTATGGAGCAGCCAGGTAAGAGAGTTCCCTTTCTGTCATTCCCTGACCTCATCCCCAACCAGCTTCTGCTGTGTGTTGGGAATCTTAAGGGAAGGAATGGGCAGGTGTTTGGTATAACGAACTCTGCAGTGCATGGCTGGCCCCTGGCTTAGCAAATTTCCTGCCAACCTGAATTTCTAGCCTCTTCAGCAGTCACTAGCCCTGTATTAACATACCCTTGACTTTATAGGTTGAGCATGGCCCCAGCTGCCTAGTGGCTGAACAGGAGCACAAGTCTTGATTTCAGCAGCTTTTCGCTGTCCGGTCTCCTCAGATATTGAAGGAAGAGTCAGTGTTCCTCTTCTTGTGAGTTATTAAGCCCTTCTTTGAGGGGAAGTAAATTATCTTGCGCTTGAGTCTGGAATATCCTATCACTTTCATTTATTCTCCTCCACAAAGCTCTCTTCACTAATTTTTGCAAACAGATCTTTCTGCAGAATTTGTATGATTTTCTCAGACACTAAACAAACATCCAGATATTGTTGGGAGAACTATATATGTGCAGGTTCAGAATGTGACTTGCCGTGTACTTCCTTGCAGTTCCTGAAGTCTGGACTGCTTCATCTTTCTTCTGTAGAGAGTTTGTTAGCTGCCGGTGACGTTTTTAAACATCTAAGTCAAATTCACCTCATATCATATAGATGATAAAATGCAGAAGGAAAAATATTCCCATGGCTTCTGTACAACTTGCCATTAGTTCAGGACGACTGTTTTGTATATTCATTAATTCCTAAATGTACTTCTGAATTATTCAGGGACCGATTGACTCATTGCTGTATCAACCAGACCTTAGGATTCTATGATTCTGTTCATTGTTCCTGTTGGGGCCATGTCTCCAGTCAGGAGTATTTCAGCATATGGGACAGAGGGAAGGTTTCAACCTTGGGCAAAAATGATGGCAGTTATGTGTGGTATTCCTGCCGTGTTACCATAGGTAGTTATGGGTGGCTTTTTTCCATAGGCAGCCCCTAGACGAGGCCTGTGATCTCTTTGATGCCTAACTTTTTGCCTCCTGTCCCCTCGTACTCATTTGGGAAAGAGTCTCTTGGCTTGAAGTATAGTGGGTGACTCAAGAAAGAAGGCAGTCAGTGGGTGGAGTAGGGTGAAGGTAAGAGAATGCACCTGGCATTTCCTGGTATTTCATTTTTTTTCACCTCTAGGCCCTGTTTTTTTAGCCAGAGGCAATTCACTTTGGGCTCCACCCCTAACTTTGCCAGTTTAGGATTTTTTTAATTCCTTAACCCAGGCTGATTTCCTAACCTTTTTCAACCTCCTCTGTGCAGCATTCAAAGGGCAGGAGCCTAATGTCTGATAAGTGGCTTGAAACAGGAAATGGGGTAATGGACGGGGCCCTTCCGGTTTAAATGAGCAAGAACCCAATTCCCATCTGCCCAACGAAATGGAAGACCCAGGGAGGGGTTGGTCCATTGGACTGCTTAGCTTAATGGAAACCCATCCAAACCAGCAACATGGCAGTGAAGCTGGGGGGGTTTATTTTGCTCTCTTCAGCAGCATGGAAGAGTGTGTGGGACTCCCTCCTGTATGTGAGTGGGCTGTAAGTGTATTGCCTTGTGGGAGGGGATTGTGTTGGCTGGGGTGTGGAGCAGAATCCAAGCCCCGCTCAACACATGGCCCGCCTTCCCAGGAAAGCTATTTTCAGAACTCATTCACTAGCATTGTTTGTGATCTGAAATGACTCCCACAGTGTTTGAAGCTAGATAGAAAAGCCCTTTGATCTGCCTAAAAAAATATTAAGGAGCCCAAAGAGAGATTTTTTTCCCTCCCCATACTGATTAAACCACCAAACTTAGCTGCATATATTTAACTGGAAGGTATTTGTATTTTCTCCTCCCTCCTATGTAATCTGTGGCTCTCTCGCTCTGTTCCCCAAAGCAGTAGATTCCACGCTGATTACCCTCTCTTGAGCGGTATTTTAATACACAGGGTTGCTGGAACAGTTTTTTTTTTCCTCTATGGGAGAGGAATAGGGTGCTTGATAGGCTCAAAGAGTAATCAAGCCTAAGACAATCCTAACCAGAAGATGCTCTTTGTGAGCTTTGGGTCTGCAGCAGACAAACTCTGGCAATAAAATTTTTGCAGAGCCTGGGGTGAGGGTGTGGCACCTGTTGACAAATTACTGGCAATGGGAGGTCCTTGAATTGCTTTCCGTAAGTAATACCACTTTTAGGTGGTGGTACATTTTTCCTCCTTTATTTCCTTGAACCAACTAGCAGGACAGTTTGTGAGTACCTTTCCAAGTAACTGCCGCTAGCACCAAACGATTAGAAGACAAAATCCTTAGTTCTTAATCCACAAATTACAGATCAAGATTCAGAGTAAGCTCTTTGAACAAATTGTTCAAAAAACCTTTGTTGGCCTTTAGAGGTGCGGTGAAATGCTAGAGATTTACTGTTAAAATGAACAAAACGTTATAAACAGTCTTTTTTATTACTTCATCTTCCCTATGCCCTCCTCCCCACTTAAAAAATAAATATCCTGAATGCCCAGAACTCCAGATGGGAAACAAGGCCAAGCCATCTGAAGAATTAAAACTTTTCTGAATCTTTGTCTTTCTAAGTGCTGAGCCTTTTCTGCATCCGGGGTTTATACATTTATCAACTGTTTTTAAAAATTAAATCCTTTCTGTTTGTAAAGCAGCCACCTCCTTTCAATTGTTGAAATCATGCCCAGATCTGAGGTTTCTTGAAATCCTTTTTTAGTGGAATCTAAGGGTGACCTAACTCTGTAGTTCAGAGCGGAGCTGGTTGTGCAAGAGAAACAATCAGGAATTTGCAGCCCTCTCCAGGATTCAGAGAGTAACCATCACAGAGCCTGGGAAAGGCACAGTTTCTGTGGGGAGAATAAATTGGGTTCCAGGCTGTTGGCACCTGCTCTGGTGAGAGTGTGCATGTGCGGGCTTGCACACGTGTAGGCCAGGAGTGTATAGTGTGCTTTGGGGGTGTGTGTGGGGGGCTGTGTGTCTGGGAAGGGCAGGGGCTCCAGTCAGAGAGGTGGCAGGGTGGAAGTTGCTGTGTCAGCTCACTGGATCTGCTTTTGCTTTCCCTTTGTGTCCTCACAAGCTGTCTCTGGGAGGGATTTCCCCCGGCTTTGAGGAGATGCTGATTTTGGTCACTGGCCTCTGTCCTGCGTATATGTCAGGTCTCCTTTTCCGCAGAGCACCTGGGGCCCAGGTTGTCTTAGGAAGGAGGAGGATGAAGGGAGGGAAGGGGCAGGGAGGCAGGTCAGGGCGTCCATGGGATCATGTGATTGTGTGGTCTACAAGCGGCTTGTTGTTCCTGGTTAATGTGTCAGTGGGGAGAGATTCCTGCTGCTGTGCAGTGGAAGGACCTGGGGAGTGTGCCGCTCACCCAGCTGCCACCTTTATTATTACTATTACTCTGATTATTTTTTAATCTTGAGTGTAGTTTTGCTTCCTCTGACATTCCCCCAGCTCGCTCCCACTCCCATCATTCCTCAGTCCCCTTCTCTCAGGGGGAAATTCACAGGAGTGTTAATACTGTCCTACTTTTTCATGGTGGGCGGATGCCGGAGTCCAGATGGAGTTCGTTGGCTGGAGGGCTTTCTCTCCTTTTGCGACTGCCCAAACCTTGCTTCGTGTTTGCAAACCTGCCAGGGACGGACTGCATTGGTTTTCCCAACATCACGGTGCACTGAAATCTGCTCCCTTTTCCAGCCTGGGGAACCCAAGGGGCAGCTGCCTTTTCTCCACTTATCTTTAGGCAGAGCCCAGAGTCGTGGCTGGGGCCACTGCCATCCTGGGCTTATCCTACCCTGGAGACCTCCTCCCAGAGACCTTGTGGTCTCTACTTTCCCGAGGCCCCTGGGAGGCCATGTTCTGTCCAGGGCATGGAGGGGCCTTTCAGGAGGGAGGCCAGGGCAGGAGGGAGGCCAGTGGCTGGTCTGTTTGAGAGAGAGGTCTGGGTTGCTGATGGGACCCAGGGGAGCTGTGGGAAGGAGGCCCAGTTCACAACTGGGCATTCAGTCTTTAAAAGAGAACACCTCCCGGGCCTTGGGTTTCCAAACCGTGGCACTGAGGATGAAGGTTAATATGGTCATTTACCCCTTAAAATTTGAAATCTGGATTGAAGAACATGAAATTTAAGCCCCTCTTTTCTGCGCAAGATATACAAAAGCCCCAGCAAATCCCAGGACATCATGCTTTAACTCTAGGGATATATATAAATTATAATAGCTCTTACTAGAAGTGGAAGGAGAGCACATAGTCCATTTTACCTCTGAGGAAACTGAAGATCCACAGCATGAAAAATGCAGAAAGACTCTCCCCCAAATAAGTTTATAAACAGCTCCCAGGCTTTTGATTGAATGAGTGCTTTGAGCTCTTCGACATAACGGTTATGTATGGTAGCAACTTTCCAGTTGTAATCATAAAAACCATGTAAATTCTTCTGTCTACAAAAACTTTTCCCTCTTCAATATTCAACAATTATTTATAGTGACAGATGTGTGAAATTGGAAGAATGTGGGTACACCAGACACATTGATGGGGCTGAGAGACAACCTTCGGCTTGAGCAGGTTCGAGGGCTCTGGCGAACATCTGGGTTATTGGATATCTGTGAGCAAGTGTTTGGAATGGTTTTGTAGCTGTAAAAATCCCTCATAGTGAGGATCTCTTGTAGAGAGAGATAAATGAACAGTAATGACAACTGGAGTGTGTGTGGGAGGGGTGTGCTTTAGCATCTGGAATGCCTGTTAAAAGTTAATTGCTCCTGGTGATGCGTCCCAGTTTCACCACAAATTTTATGCAATTTAGTGCAAAGATTAAGTGGATATCCCATAAGTAAAATCACTAACAGGGTCAACCATTCTCATTGGGAGGTAGATATGAGACTCTTTGTAATTCCTATGGAGCTCAAAACTGAGAAGAGTCCAGTATTTTTGTAATTCATTTGTGACCTCGGGAACAAAATAGGTTCATGCAGATGAAGTAACTTGAGCAAGGTTACACAGCTAGTAAGCAGTAGGAAAGGTCTCCAAACTCTGTTGGGATCCAAATCCTGTGCTCTTAGCCATCTGTCTTCCCCGGATTGAGAAATATCAACTGTAGGACAGGCATCCACAGGATGTGGGAGTATATGAGGGTAGCTGGGCATGGGCTAGGGGGTGAACAAGTTTTTTTGTTTTCAGTGTATACCGACATATTCTTCCTGGTCGTGGTGATGGTAGAAGCGATCCATCTGCATACTCTGATTGTTTCCCTTAATGGCTGATAGTCCAGTATTAGGTACAAAAATGGAAGAGTCACATTAAACCACGTACCAAAGTTCTCTTTCTAGAACTTTCTATAAGCAATAGGCTGGGAATCTGAACATCAGTGGAAATCATTGCATTATAGTAGTGGAAAGAACCAGAAAATGGGACTTAGGTTCTACCCTGGAACTGCCACTAACTCACCCTGTAATATTTGGCAGATCACTTCCCCTCTCTGTACCTCAGTTTCCCCCTCTGTCCAATGACAGAGTTGAACTAAAGGATTTCTTTAAGGCCTTTCCAGTCCTTACATTTTGTGATTCAGTTAAGTCAAAAATAGTACGGTAGCGTTGCCTGTAACCCCCTCCAAATCTTGGGATTATTGCTGCTAAAGGCATCATTCAATTATTAACTGTAATCAACAATAATTATTTGGTGTCTCTAATGTAATAAGTACCTATATATCCTCAAGTAATTTTTTGTGACTATATGAATTATCCGAGAAAGTTGCAGATAACACGATGAAGGGTTGTTTTGATGACGGTTTGCCGTTTCCTTCTGCGCAAGTGGGACGAACTTTCTAACTGTGACTCTTTCTGTGTGCTGGGCCACATATAAAATGCCAGCAAAGGGTTAGTTTAAAATCCTGAGGTGACAGTTACCTAGTTGAAGACGAATTTGAAATGCTTCCCCTTGAATAACCAGTGTACAAGGATGCATCGCTTAGATTTTCATAAAGCAACCTTGGAGATCTTCTGGTTCCATCCTGCATGGGATCACACCTCTGTCGGTCAGGTATTCACAGGACCCCGTAGTCTAACCCTTCCTGCTCCTCATTTCTCAGCTGCCTGGGGGCCCTGGGAGCCTCGTCTTCTCCCTTTCTTGTGCCCCTCTCCCCAGTGCCTTTAGAGGGAGCTTAACCTGAGCACACCCTCCATGTTTTCCAGGCCAGCGCAGGACATCTCATTGCCGTTGTCAGCCCGGAACTCTCAGCCTCACAGCCCTACTTCTTCCCTCACATCTGGGGGTTCCTTACCCTTGCTGCAGTCTCCACCGTCCACTAGATTATCTCCTGCCCAACACCCCTTGGTCCCAAACCAAGGAGACCACTCAGCTCACCTGCCTAGGCCGCAGCAGCATTTCCTTGCTAACCAGGCTCACCAGGGGGATCATTACCGTCTCCCCCAGCCTGGCCTGAGTCAGCAGCAGCCGCAGCCACCGCCGCCGCCACACCATCACCACCATCACCAGCAGCAGCAGCAGCAGCAGCCAGGAGAAGCCTATTCAGCTATGCCTCGGGCTCAGCAGTCGTCTGCTTCGTATCAGCCAATGCCAGCCGACCCTTTTGCCATTGTTTCCAGAGCCCAGCAGATGGTTGAGATTCTCTCAGATGAGAACCGGAACTTGCGGCAAGAGTTGGAAGGATGCTATGAGAAGGTGGCGAGACTGCAGAAGGTGAGGCCCCCCTATGGGGATATTTGAGTCTTTTTGAAATCTTATTGGTTTAATATCGATGTAAAAGTCTCCACTTGTGGGTCCCGGCATGACTTATGGGCGCATCTTCAGGATTCTTATATTTCAACGTTATAGATGGAGCAAACTTTGGAAAAGCCTTCTGCCTGTCTTTCTAGCAGAAGTAACATTTCGCAGACACCACAGCCTTCAAGAAAGCTTAATTGAGTGTTTGAGAAATACGAAAGGCAGAGAAACTGCTTCAGAAAGTCAAGAACACTGGAGAGGTCTGTGTAGGTGAAGGACCTGCCAGCATAAAGACTTTTCCTTTTGATTATATTTTCCCAAATACTGATTTTGAATGTTAAATATAAACCCATAGTTCCCAGAAAAATCTCACCACTGAAGTTAGATCCTGCCCTGCCTTGTTCTGGAATGGGCTTAGAGTACTTTTCCGAGTGGCAGTTCTCACAGTAACCCTTTTTCAACACCCTTTCCTTTTCCCTCTTCTTGCTTTGGTCCTTCCCTGCAGATCAAATTCAACATCTGCTCTCTTTCTCTGGTGTGTGTGGGGGGCAGGAGGGGCTTAGCACCACAGCTGGGTGACAGGTGACAGCCCTAGGCTGAGGAAGTAGCAAAAGGAGTGTATGTCCCAAGTTCACATTCTTTCCTGGGCCCCTCCTGAGTCTACTGCGGCTGGGACTTTAGCTCTTGAGTGCCCTAAGCTAGGAACCTTACCTCTTGGCTTCCAGTGACTGTTGGTGAATGGGGTTATGCCTTTGGCAGCCTCTTTACAGCTTTTGTCATTGTGGAGCTCCTGTGGTTTGATCTCCTGACAATGCAGACTGTTCAGGGAGGTGAGGGTGAAGGTGGAGGAGGGAAGGAATGTTGCCTGGTATTGTTCAGCGACTCTGTCCTTAGAAGACACCCAGGAGTGGAAATTTCAGGGGCCTGAATGAAGCTGACAATATGTAAACACCAGATCTGGGTCCTAATGAAGAGGAGGGCTTACTATCAGCTAAGTATTTTTATGTAGCAAAAAATGCTTACCACCTACCCAGTGTTCCCAAGTCTGGATGGGGGTTGTTGGGTAAGAAATGTTTCTTCCCAGCTTTGCCCATAATTTAACATTTTCTCCCTCCTCTCATACCTGCCCCCCCATCACATTGGTACAATAAATTAATCATACTCACACACTAGAAGCAGACTGGCCTATTGGCTGATTAGGTTTAACAGTTGATACTGCTCCCTAAACTCTCTATTCATGGTGGCCCTGACCCCATCTTTGATGCAGTAAACAGATGATGGACCCAGATCTTCTGCAGGCTCTCTTTGCCAGAGGATGGTGAATTTTTTTTTGAGGGGGAGGGTGGGTGGCAGGAAAGCGGAGCAGAATAGGATTTGGGTTGTTGTTTTGTTCCCCAGTATGGGGAAAAATGCCTCAACCAAGCGTGATCGGGACAGCTTGAGTGTTGGGAGAAGTGAAGGCCGACCCAGTGCTGCAGTGCATTAGAGGCACAGGTTGGGGAGAAGAGGACAAAGAAAGTGGGGAGAATAAGGTAGATATCAGCTGGTGCTAGAAAAAAGAAGGCCCGAGGCTCATGAGGGGAATAAGTAGACAGAATAAGTCTAGAAACCCACCACCATCCTCCCTCTCCCCTGCCCGCAGACCAAACCAATGGATACGCCCTTCTGTGACTTCTTTTCCTGGAAGGTCCTGTTGACAGATGTACAACTTGCCCTTTTGGAGGGAACAGTATCTACAAAGAGGGTAGGGAAAGGATCGGTACAACATCTTGAAAGAGTCCTCTGAACAGCTTGAGTAAAGGGACAGCCTTCCACGAGGATGAGGAGAAAAGGGAACCCTTGTACACTATTGGTGGGAATGTAAATTAGTGTCGCTACTATGGAAAACAGTATGGAGGTTTCTCAAAAAACTAAAACTAGAACTACCATGTGACCCAGCAACTTCGCTCCTGGGTATATATCCGCAAGAAACAAAAACACGAATTCAAAAAGATACATGCATCCCAATGTTCATAGCAAAATTGTTTACAATGGCCAAGATATGGAGGCCACCTAACTGTCCATCAACAGATGAATGGATAAAGAAGATGTGGTATGTATACACACACACACACACACACACACACACACACATACACACACACACACTGGAATACTACTCAGCCATAAAAAAGAATGAAACTTTGCCATTTGCAGCAACATGGATGGACTTGGAGGGCATTATGCTTAGTGAAATCAGTCAGACAGAGAAAGACAAATACTGTACATTATCACTTATATGTGGAATCTAAAAAACAAAACAAACTAGTGAATATAACAAAAAAGAAGCAGACTCAAAGATATAGAGAACAAACTAGGGTTAAGAGTGGGGAGAGGGGAAGGGGGAGCAGAGAGATAGAGATAGGGGATTAGGAAGTACAAACTATTGTGTGTAAAATAAGGTACAGGGCTTCCCTGGTGGCGCAGCGGTTAAGAATCGCCTGCCACCGCAGGGGACACGGGTTTGAGCCCTGATCCGGGAAGATCCCACATGCCACGGAGCAACTAAGCCCACACACCACAACTACTGAGCCTGTGCTCTAGAGCCCACAAGCCACAGCTACTGAACCTGCGTGCCTAGAGCCCATGCTCTGCAACAAGAGAAGCCACCGCAGTGAGAAGCCCACACACTGCAAAGAAGAGTAGCCCCTGCTTGCCACAACTAGAGAAGGCCGCGCATAGCAACGAAGACCCAAAGCAGCCAAAAATAAATAAAATAAATAATATTTTTTAAAAGCTACAAGGATATATTGTACACCACAGGGAATATAGCCAATATTTTATAGTAACTATAAATGGAGTATAACCTTTAAAAATTGGGAATCACTATATTGTACACCTGTAACATAATATTGTACATCAAATATAATTCAATAAAAAACCATAAACAAACAAACAAACAAAAAATGGGGACTGCCTTCCAGGTGTGGCATTCTGTGGGGCACTGGAAACCCTTGTACCCTAAAGGCTGCCCAGAGCAGACCAATACCAAGCCTGCTCTTTCAAATGGAAATGTGTATTTTCTCTACTGAGCACTTGAATTTCATGCAAAAGCTTTATCAGGCTCAGGCCTTGCAGATCTTGTCTCTAAATGCCATTCACCAGTTTCCACCTTCTGTGCTGCTATCTTGGTGCCATCTGCAAGGAGAAAAACACTCTCAAGTCTGCTCTTTTCTGTGGTGTAATCCTCATTCGTTTGCAGGCAGTCCTGCCTCAGGCATCATTTTGGAGCTGGGACAGGTGGAATCTAAGTTGTTTGGTAACCCCACCTTTCTCCGAGTCTCCCACGGGGGGCCTGATATTTCTCCCCATAAAGTAGCCTGAGCTTTGTTAAGGAGGATAGTGGAAAGCTGAGAAGGAATGCAGAATGGTTGCAGGAGTCAAATTTTATTTGAAAATTGCTTAATAGGCCATGAGGTTTACTTATCTTATACAAATCATATGCAAATATCTCTGTGGTTGTGATATGTGCAATGAAACTCTACTGGTTCCAGAAAGACTCTGGAGTCTAATTTCTTATTTTCTTCCAGATTTGGGCTGATTCAGGGCAGGACCCTTTCTCTTTGAGGTTTTGTGTGTGTGTGTGTGTGTGTGTGTTTCCCTTTTACAAGATTTGCTGGGGTGTCATAAAACACAACTCTGATCATGAGTTTCTGTTAACAACTCTGATCGTGAGTTTCTGTTAAAAAATCTGTTCTGGTTTCCCACTGACTACGGGATAAAGTCCAAATGCCTGGCATTAAAGCCCTTTTATGATCTGACTCCAATCTGTCTTTGCAGCCAGATCTCACCAGCTTCCCCCTGTGTACCCCACAGTGTCCAGCCAAACGAGACTACTGGTCATTCTGGGAATGCATTCGCTCACTCAGAATAGAATACCCTTCCCCTCACCTCTGCTCATTGAAATCTGACCCAGCTTTCAGGATCCGACTCTAAATGCCACCTCCTCCCTGAAATTCTTCTCCTCTCACTTCACCCCCAAGCAGGAATAACCTCTTCCTCCCCTACACTTTATAACTTTACTCCTACTTTTCTTAATAATGTATCTTTCCCTATATTCTTTTACTTGATTAGACTGAAAGCTTCTTGAGGGCAGTTATAATGTCCTCATTCATATCTACACACCCTACAGTGCTTTAAAGAGTTCTTGTAATACTTGGCCCCTGGTAAATGTTTGTTAAATTGAACTGAACTAACTACATGAGGCTGAGGCTTCGGGGTTTTAGGGTTCACCTCTGCCACTGACTTGCTCTAGAAAAGGCCGTTGAAGTCTTCTCTCTGCTAAAATGGGGAGAGGTACCCTTGTGTAGGCCAATATCATCCCGGATTGAAATAAACATATGAAAGCCCTTTGAACGCTCTGCAATAACTATATACATTATTATTAATATTTTCAAAATTAAGAAATTCTTATTTGGAAAGGAAAATCATTTATAACTATACTTATGAAATTTATCCTCTCCTACCACCTTCTCTGAAGGCAGAAACATGTATTTGTTTTTAACCTGAGGAAATCTCGTGACCTGGTGAGTTAATTACTGAGCTCAAAGTTGAACTTAGAAATTCTTCCAGGAAACTTTTCTCATCTGACTGTGTTATGCTTGCCTCCTGGCCATCTGTAAAGCCCTGGGAGAAGTTGTCATTAAGGATTTACATATATGTTTTCAGATCGTCTTCCCCATCAACTTCCTGTCATCATCACTATCTTTCATTTTGTTGTTGTTCAGGTGGAGACAGAAATCCAGCGTGTCTCAGAGGCATATGAGAACCTTGTGAAGTCATCCTCCAAAAGAGAGGCCCTGGAGAAAGCCATGAGAAACAAGCTTGAGGGCGAGATTCGAAGGATGCATGACTTCAACAGGGATCTGAGAGGTGAGGGAATCACTTCTGAAGCATCAGTCAAGATGGTGAAGGGAACAATAAGGTCCTACTGTAAACAACGAGGTCCTACTGTATAGCATAGAGAAGTATATTCAGTATCCTGTGATAAACCATAATGGAAAAGAATATAAAAAAAGAATGTATATATAAATATGTATAACTGAATCACTTTGCTGTGCAGCAGAAATTAACATAACATTGTAAATCAACTATACTTCAATTTAAAAAAAAGGATGGTGAAGGGAAGGGCTAAGCTAAGGAGCACATGGCGAGGCTTCTAGGTCTTGTCCAGCCCACTAGGATAGTCAGCAAATTGCAGAGCATAGACCAGGCTAGGTTTTTGTGACTACAATAGTGTCTGGTCCTAAGCTTTCTTAATCAAAGTGGGATGAACTGATGTGTGAATCAGACAGTATCCCTCCTGGGTCTCCTGGACCCACTTGGCCTGTGCCCATAGTCTGTGTTACCTCTCTTCCTTTCCAGGTTTAAAGATTTTGTAATAACTTTGATGATTTTTTTTCCTGGTGAATGAAATCTATCATATATTCAGGGATGGATTCCTTGGTTGGAATTTAGAAATCTGCACTAAGGTTTTGTCAGTGAGGAGTGAAAGTATTAAAGTACTCACCTCCTCCTTCCCCGTTATGGTCTAGTATGGTTTTGAGATCCACATTTGCAAACCTATATCTGTGTCACCCCTTCTTGTGTAACAAGAAGAGACAGGCTTGTTTTGCCCAAGATCACTGTTTAGAGGGCAAATAGCATGTGCTTGGAAGTTTGTCCTTAGGGCCCTGTTGATTGTCTCCAAATTCCACAGAGCGTCTAGAGACGGCCAACAAGCAGCTTGCAGAGAAGGAATATGAGGGGTCAGAAGATACCAGAAAAACCATCTCTCAGCTCTTTGCAAAAAGTAAGTCTGAAAGCTTCAGCTGCAGGTATTAATATGTGGGTGGGAGTGAGGTGTATGAAAAGGTTACACAGTTCTATTTAGCCTTCTAGAACAGCCAGGGCAGAGTGAATGTCATCTAAGGATTCTTTTTCCTGTTCAAGCATGAAGTTGGGAGATTGTGTTCTTTTCCTTCCGGCCAAGAAGGCTGCTTGCTGCAACATCTAGTCACATCAACATAACTCCTTCTGTATTGAAACAGAGAAGCCCCTTGGAATCCCTGCTTTTTGTCATGCTAGCTGGAAAGGACCTTGATAAACTTGGGGTCCCTTAATATTGAAGGGATTTATCATTGAAGGCTGCATGTGTTGGCTCTGGAAGAGATGGGATTAACATGCAGGATTAATGATTAGTGCTTAGAATACCCAACTTGTACCTGGGGCTCCCTTAAACACCCTGTATTGTATCATATCATTCCATGCTGGGGGATTGCAAGGGTAGCTGGAGGGAGACCACTGCTAAGGCCTCAACTAGTGACTCTGGTGTGGAGTTGGAGGGTGTGGGGGAGGGCAGAGCTATGTCTTCCTCCTAATAGTGTTTCCTTTGTCTGGAAATACTCCTAGGACCCTGACAATGAATTAATCTTCTTCTTTATCGGGTCCCTAATGGACTCCACCCAGCTAGACAATGCCTCATTCTTTCCAATTACCACAGTAAAACCAGCAATAAAAACTACACAGTGGATTGAGTCCATAGGGAGAGTGAATTTCGGGGAAAACAGATGATCTACCCTGACTCCGGCAGATGCCCATAGTTGGTATCCCCTACCCCTAGCCTCCACCAGTGTGGTTCCCAGCTGGAGGGCGTTTGGTGGGGACTTGTCAGGCCCCATCTTTGCTGGGCCTCCACATGACCCTTTCAAGTCATTCCATGCGGCTTCCAGTCAGCTTTTACAAGTTGTTTGATCTTCACTTAACAATATCTCCCTCCCTTCCTGGGTTGTTCTCTTGTGCTTTGGCTTTAGAACTAGGGCTTTTTTTTTCTTCCTCATTTCCCTGAGCCTCCTGTTCCTCTGTCAGTATGTCTTAGAGAAAGGAATGTAGTTTTTCTGGTGTCATCAGTGTTTAGTGTAAATTGTTGTGAAGTTGCTTTTGCAGTGTCACAGTTACCTTGGAAGCTACTTCACTGGTGGAGAGGGTGGCAGCCTCCCAGCATAAAACAAAACAGAAAATGTATGGATTCTTGGCCCTGGATCTGCTACTTCACACTTCTCCCTGCATGGAGATGGTATTTCAGGTGTCCTAGGAGTTCTGCTGCTGGTTTATAAAATGTGGTAATTTAGTAGGTCAAATTGTATTCACAGCAGGGTGAAAGACTGTCAAATGGTTCTAGAAGGGAAAAGTGGACTCTACCTAGTAGGCAGGGAAGAGGACATGACTTTAATTTCTTTTGCCTTTGGGCGTCAACAGGGCGCCACAGGGTTGGAAGTATGTCAGGAGCCAAGAAAGCCCTCTTGAAAAGGCCCCCTAAAGAGGCCAGACCAATGCAATCCTAGGAGAAGGCCGTGTGGTACAGTACAAAAAGCTTAGAACAACCTGGCCTTAAGTGTGGGCTCCACTACTTACTCTCCAATTGTGGGACCTGGTACAAGTTACTCAAGCCCTCAGAGGCTCTGTTTTCTCATATGCACGATGGAGAAGAGAATAATACAACACCTGCCGTGTATGGTTGTTCTGAGGATTAATTTATTACAATACTCGGTATGCAATAAGTATTCAACAAATGTTTATTTCTTCCCAAGGTACATCTGAATAGATATGTAAAGTCAGAGTGGGAAGGAAGGTGAGGCTGTCCTATTAAAGTCTTTCCTACAAACTTATATATCAATGTCTTGAGAGGAGGAAGGGCACTCTACCTCCCAATGAGAATCAAAACCTCTCATTTGAGTTTCTGGTATGAGGTCTGTCCTAGTTAAAAGGAGAGGGACCTAGAAAGGCATGAGGCATAACTACATGTGTCATGGTCATCTGTAGCTACAATGTGATCATGGATTGACCTCAGTTAGAAAATCATGTTAGTGAGTGTAAAGGGTGGGATTTGCGGTTTTATGCATTTTATGAAATACCATTTTTATATCAATTTAATATACTGTCATGAGGAAACAATGGGGAAAATTTG
Source organism: Orcinus orca (assembly GCF_937001465.1). NCBI lineage: Eukaryota > Metazoa > Chordata > Mammalia > Artiodactyla > Delphinidae > Orcinus > Orcinus orca. The sequence continues at coordinate 98,580,838 of NC_064580.1, read as the reverse complement.
TGGAGGCTCAATTGCTCATTGGCCAAGACAAGACTGAGAAATAAAATTGAGGAGACAAGCCTACCTGTTCTTCTGACATATGTGTGTGTGTATGTGTATGTGTGTATATTCTTCTCTGTATAATACCTTCCACAACACTTTTTACATCTACTTTCTCACTGCTTCTGCACAACCACCACTGTTAAGTGACTTCTGAATTTATACAGCAAGTTAGTGGTAGAGCCAGTGATAAGAGTCCAGGTCTTGGTGTCCTGGTTCTTGTGGCTGTGTGTGAGAACACTAGAGCGTCTAGTAATGGGGATTATTGTCAGTTTTGCCCAGGTAAGGTTTTGAGCTAGCTCTGGAATGGCAGTATTGATATTTCATGTCCTGATAGATAAGGAGAGCCAACGGGAGAAGGAGAAACTGGAAGCGGAGCTGGCCACTGCCCGTTCTACCAACGAGGACCAAAGGCGACACATTGAAATCCGAGACCAGGCCCTGAGCAACGCCCAGGCCAAGGTGGTAAAGCTGGAGGAAGAGGTATGTGTAGTTTCCTCGGGTAGCATATGAGCCTGAGGGTAGAAGAGCTGGGGAACCAAGGGCACTGGGGGCCCCCCACTTTGGCGAACTGGCAGCTGCATCATCCCCCAACAGGAAGGTACCATCTGCTACTTCTAGTTATAACTGTGCTGATGTGAGTAGACTTTGATTTGTTTTTTCTTCTCTTCAAGTTCCTTCTTTTTGCTCCAGATTAGAAAGTCACCAAGGTCAAGGATAAATTTTCATTTGCTCATTCATATAATAAGCTAACCACCCGCCTTCCCTAAGTTCTGACTGTGTACCTAGCCCTGCCTTAAATTAAGCCTATGACAGATTTTATATATATATATATATATATATACACTTACATATGTATATGTACACGTGTGTGTATGTATACACACACACACACACACACATATATATATATATATATTCCGGATATTTTAAGGTACTCCAAGGATGTTGAAATCAGAATGGTCCTTGTCTCCCCATGCTCAGTGGGAAGTTGGTCCTCTCAGGCAAAAAAATGAATCTTGAGGGCTATGCCTCTTGTTGGATTTATTTTGCAGATTGATTTTTGAATAGAAGCAATCTTGGGGTGCCTGGCACAGGATGGGATCCAAGGACCATTTACAGTTTATGGTAGGCCAAGAGCTCTGCCCTGGCTCTTACTGGCTAGGTTCTGGAATGTAGGTATGTGGTAGGGTGAAGTTCTCAGTTATTTGTGTGCAAGGACGGAGCCTTTCCTTGACAAATGCAAGGGCCCCCAAACTACTAAGCATCTGATTAATATGTATCTGATTACCCTCAATGTAGATGTTACTCAATTGCAACACTAAGCTGTGTTTATATGAAATAGAGGGAACTTTGCTGCTGGCCTGTCATTCATTAATCTTGGATGTCAGTTGTCATTGTATTGGAGGACTACTAGGTCTTAGATGTTTTGCACTTCAGGGAATGGGTATATTCCAGCAAAAAAATGATGCTAAAATGTAACTTGGTAAAGAAAATTTCACATGTCACTGACTTATCTATTCTAAAATTGGAATTGTTTTAAAAGAAAAAAATAGCCTCCATTATAAGAAGCTGAACTCTTTATAAACTTGAGATTACAAAAAAGTGTTTAGTGACCAAACCTTGAGCATTCTGGCTATTGCAGGTGAGGAGTCTTTCCTACTTTCATTCATTGCCTGCTTCCTCTCCCTTAGTAAGAATGTCTAGTTCTTAAAGATCTCCCGACTTACAGATATCCTTTGATTTCTTTTGTGGGTGTTAACACACTTGTTGGAGCTATATTGTGGACTCATGCTTTTCTAGTAGGTGATGCCATCTAACCTATGATGTCCTTTAACCTGAATTGCTTAATTGTTAAACTTCAGGTTGTATAAAGTCAGGCTGATGTTCTGCTTCCTCAGTTGTCTAGATCAGAAATACTGCCAAGTTGCTTTATTGAAAATGAGGGATACTTGTACATGCTTGGTGTCCAGGTCTTAAGAGCTTAGCACACCCTTTAGCCAGCCCTTCGCCATACCTCATATATTCCCTTCTTTTCCCTTTTTGCAAGGAAATGACAGAGTAAGTTACAGGACAGGGATAAGACTGTATTCTTTTAGAGAAGGGAAAACTGAGAGACCCGCTGAGTAGTTTGCTGGTGGTCACATGGCAAGTCTTGGGCAGAGCCAGGAATAAAACTGGAATCTCATGACTCTTCATTCCCTAGACCCTGCTGCCTGTCTCCCCGTCTGAATCATCCTTTGGTTCCACTCCCAAAAAGAAAATGTGGGCGCCTGTTCAGATTTAGTAACCTCTGCATCTTTTAATTTGAAAAGAAATTGCTTTACCCATTGGACCCCTGTTTTTCAACAGACTATGAGAAGCTTGTCTGGACTGCTTTGAGATTGGGGTATATAAACAGCCCCACTGCCCCTCCTGGAAGGGTGCCCCTCCAGTTGGAGATAAATGGAAACAAAGATTCTGCAACCATCTTGGTTTGCAGTGTCTGAGGGCTCAGTGGTAACTGGTTGTTAATCATGGAAATAGTATACTTGTATGGAGAGGATCTTAATCTGTAGTTCCCACCGGGCAGCCCTCACTGAAAACAGTTGCCTGACATATATTTCTGACTTCAGACTTCTGAGGCTTTTCTGGGAATTTGTTCCAGAGATTTTTAGTTATTTTCCAAGGCCCTGCTCCAAAATATGTAGATTTACAATTTAAGGAAGAAGCTCTAAATATTGGGCTAGGATTGAATGATGGCATCTAGTGGTCAGAGATATCTCACATGAACTCATCAATTATTGTTAATTTTTTAGTCCTCATCCAACCTGTTCTTTTGCATGGAGTCTAGTCGTTGGGAAATTCTGAGTTGCTGTTGCTAAAGGAGGCGGAACCTTTGATGGGGAGAGCAAGCTTCTACCCAGTGGAATCAGAGGCAGAGGCCATGTAATGCCTTCCAGACTCTCAAGCCAGATCACCTCTAGCACATATAGGGGCTTTAAACCACATCTCAGGGAAAATCCACAGATTCCTATTTTCCTTTTCATTTTAGTAGCCTATCATAGCTGAGTCTGCTCCTGGGTGGTATTTGTCCTATCTCCTCCATAATATTCAAAGGAAAACATTCCTTTCCCTTATCTTCAAAGACAGGAATTGATAACTGAAGTTTTGCTTTTTTGCTGTGACTCAACCCCCACTAGGTCTCATTTTTCCTGGGGTAAAATTTTTAAGTACAGAACGTTTAGGAGGTATTTAAGGTGAGTAGGTAGCCCTGGAACTAATCTGGTAAGGTTTCTTCATTGTGATTCCTTCACAAAATTAGTGAGCATTTCTAAATCAATAAGAGTATTCACAAATAGAAAATATATCCCTCTATCTGTTGGAGATGGCTCAAGTCAGGTCATGTTGGAAGGCAGAGGGATATGTCAGATGCCTGCCTATGTCTCATAGAAACAGATAATTTAGTTATGGCTTACAAATGGCACCATGCATTTTCCTTAGAAGTTCTTCTAGGGAAAACCTCTCTAGTCTACTTAGCAAATGAGAATTAGGGGAACTTTTCCAAATTAAGCCTTTATTCTAGGGAGTATATTCTTAGCCTACTAAGTGCAAGGCCACTCAGGTTTAACTATTTTGCATTGCATCGAGATGGTCAGGTTGACACATATATTGACTCATTATGTTGTACACCCGTAACTCATGTAATGTTACAAGTCATTTATATCTCAATAAACAAAAAAAGATGGTTAGGGAACGGTTATGACTACTTTAATGGTCTGAAGACGCTTGCATATATTTATGTCTTTCTCTTTACAAGGTCCTCATTTAGATACTTTTCCTAAAATCCATTCCATCTTTCTAATCCTATTAAGTCTTTTGCCCATGACACTCAACATTCACTGTGCTCTAAGCTCTATACAGAAATGGTGCCTCAGGCTTACAGAGAACTTTCTCCTGCAATCACAACTTCCTTCCTCTTCCAAGTTCAGCACAGATTCTCTCACAGACCCTGCTCTGCTGACCTCGAGGGATACGGTATCTTGCTGAGAAGGGGATAGCACTCTAAAGAGCAGATCTGTTTTTTCGTGATTCACTATAATCCAGGTCTTGCCACCAATCTACAGCTTATGCAGCAGGAAGCTGGCTGGCGTAAATGGTGCCTTTCCTTCCCTGCCCTTATCTTTCGGGACACGTAGGTCCTGTTGAAGTGGAGGTTCATTAAACTCCAAGTCAAAAGAATTCTGTGTCCTACAGCAACCATGGTATTCTCCCATTCAAAGAGACCTCCCTCTGCCCCCCACTAATTTGACCTCACTGGAGAGTTTTGACAGATGCCTGGCATATCCACTCACAAGGCTCAAGGCAGCCCAGGCTTCTGGCTGGCTGCTGTCTTATGATGATCCAGAGCCGAGCCACTGCTTGGGTAATTGTTTCAGGGATGGTGGGAAAAAGGCCCTGGCAAGATCAAAGAGGGAAGATGCTGCGGGTGGGCTGCTTACTGAGCAGAGTGCATAGGAAGGGATAGAGCGGAATGTGGGAGGGCTGGCAGAAAGAGCCAGTGAGCCTTGTTCTTTGGCTTTAGGCTAGATTGACAGCCACAGAGATTCAGGGGAAAAAAGGACCCAAGTGTTAACCTTTTCTCAACTGCAATGTCTGGTGCAGACATTTAGACGTTGCAGTGAAATCTCTTAGTGGCGGTGCATTTTCCAGAGTCATTTTGCCACTCCTCTCAATTCTCCAAAACTAAATTCATATTGTTTCACCTCATTTCCACCATTATTCTTCATGGTTCATATTTTCTCTTATTTCTAGATCTCTTGCCATTTATTTGATTTGTCTCTTTGGTTTTAGAGATACATCATTTTCTGTTATCACACCTATCCACACGGCACCATAACTAGTCTCCTTCTTTGCCAATATTAGAGGAAGATGTCCTAGGCATAGACATTTATATGTCTAATCCAAAATAATCCTCAAACAGTAGGATTTTGTTGGTATAGGTAAAACTCATACAATTGTTATAATGGATTATAAATGTGATAGAAGATCTGAGGGTATGAATTATGTGTGCATTGAGAGTATTGATAGGAATTCAGATAAAATACATATCTACCCAGGAATCTTCCAGAGTGTTCTGTTGACTTATTTGAAGGGCATTTCATCTAAGGATGACTTTTCCCATATTTATGGCAGCATATTTTCTTTGAAGTAGGTATTGCTCCACTCAGTATAAGAAATTATGTTCCCCACCCCCGATAGAGGTGGAGCTACTTCTCAAAGCTTGATTTTCTCAGTTTTTCCTATGATTTTGGCTTTTGAAATTCCCAAATTGAAAGTCTTGTGTATTTTTCTTTAGCCTCCTTAAGAGAATGAACTCCGTTCCCTTGGTAGCAAGTTTCTAGGCATGGTTTTTTTTTTTTTACTCTTCAATTCTTTTAATATCTACCAGTGGACCACAGCTTCTTGGCAGTGGACACAGGCAACTTGCTAATACCAGGGTAGTGTTACCAAATTGCTTCAGAGGGAACTCTTACTTGGAGCCGTGGGCTCCTGGGCAAGGCTAAATAAGATCAAATGGAAATCACTGAAGGCTCATGGAGTAACATATAACTTAGTTGTATGAAGGAGAGGAGCAAAGAAAGTACACTTCAGTTGTGACATTTGTGACACCATAAGTGTTTGGAGTTCTGGGTGATAGAAGGGAGGATGAAAATCAGACATAATGAAGGATGGCCTCTGTGACACTGGACTTAGTTCTGTATTATTGGTCTCAATGTCCTTTAGTCATCAGAGTGTGTGTATATGTTGATGTTCATCTACCTAATAATAGTAGCCCACCCCCTCTATCCATATTATATATTTTTATTATTTATTAAGACTTTACTTTTTTAGGGCAGTTTTATGTTCACAGCAAAATTGAGGGACAGGTACAGAGACTTCCCCATATACTCATTGCTGCCACATATGCACAGCCTCCCCTGTTATCACCTTCCCCCACCAGAGGGGTACATTTGTTACAGCTGATGAACCTACATTGACACATAATCACCCGAAGTCCATAGTGTACATTAGGGTTCACTCTTGGTAGTATACATTCTGTGGGTTTGGTAAATGTATGTAATTATATGTATACATCATTATGGTATCATACAGAATATTTTCACTGTGCTAAAAATCCTCTGTGTTCTGCCTATTCATTCCTACCACGTATTTTTAACCTTTCAAAAATATTTCCAAATACTTACTACATCCCCACTATGAAGCTTGGAAGTTTCAGTAGAGTAGGAAATTAAAGTGCAGCCAGTTTATACAGTTAGTAATACATCTAGAAGAAAACCCAGATCTCTTAATTCCAAAATATCCCATACTATGCTTTGTCCACCAGTGAATAAATGGAGAAGGTTGATGATTAAATCACTTCCTTACAAATGGCTGAGACAAATGGGTAGCTTTAGGGGCCCTAGAGGTAATTTTGTGTATAGCCATCCTTGAAAAAATAAATTTGAAAGACATCTGCAGTTGTTGGAAGGAGGGAAGAGATGCCATCACGTGGTATTCATTTGCAGGGATCAGATTTTCCTGAGTCAGAAGGGGGTTAAGAGATCTGCCAAATGCTTGGGAATGGGTTCAAATTATTGCAGAAGTGCAATGGAAAAACATGATTGATTGAGCTCAAGAGTATTTGCTCTATTCTTCAATAGGTTGCCTTCCTGCTGTTCTTCCTCCCAATTTTATGACTCCCCTTTAAAAACTTATCTCTTAATAGGAATGATCTGAAACCCTTATCTTGACTTTCCAAGCAAAGTGAATATATTTATGAATGTGTGTGTTTATTATTTTTATATTTTCACTGTTACAGCTAAGCTATGCTCGTTCTTGTTTTTGTATTTGACAGTTATTTAATATTAACTGGTCACCAAGAGTGTAGTGAAAAATGAACTAGATCTAGAACCTAAGAGAGATATGAAGGAAAATAGAGGGCCCTATCCTTAAGTGGCTTATGGGATACTGCCCTTCAATGGGGCACAGACTTTGTCTTGCCTCCCATTGCATCACTACTGCTCTCAGATGTAGAATAGGGCCTGATGTGTGATAAACATTTAGTAAATATCTGTTGAATGAATGAATCCACACTTGAACAAAATCTTATAAAATGACTGCTAATAGAGTGCACGTTATAAGAGGCTCTAGGGAAAAGCAGCGATGAGGGTCAGGTAAGATTATTCAGGAAGAGCTCCTTGAGAGTTTACTGATATGGTGAGGAAGGATGAAGAAATGATCAGACTAATACAAAGGTTGATCATTTGCATAGTAGGCCTGGTAGAATTGTAAGGCAGTAGGAGCCTAGAACATTGACAAAGGCATTTCTAAGAGGCATATCTAGGATGGACAGGGGACAATGAGACAGTAGATCGGGGGGTGAATTGAAAAATACCAAGTGGTTTAAAATATGGATGAGAAAGAATAGCTGTGGTCTAAAGAAGTGAGAGAGGAGGTGTAAAGTTGCCTTCGATATATAGTAGGTACCTAATCAATAGTAGTTCAGTGGATGTGCTAGCAGTAGATTGCTTTTGTTCTTAAATAAGGCAGTGCCATAATGTTCTACTCGAGCAAGTCTGTTATAGCAATTGTATGTCAGATGGACTGATTGTGCGTGTGTGTATGTGTGTGTATTCATCTGTGCATAGGTGCTTGTGTGTAGATGGGAGAGGGCAACAAAGTAAGAAGATCTATTAGGTTATTATTCTAATCATTTAGTTGTGAAATAAGGACTTAAACTATGTAGGCTATGAAAATGTAAGGAAATGAAAGAATATGAGAGATGTTATTTAAAATTAAGATATAGTGACAGATTGGATATGGTGGTCAAAGGAAAGAGGGAAGAAAGGACAATAATTCCAAGATTTGGAGACTGGAAAAACAGGATAAATGATTATAATGGCTGAACTATTGAAGGGATAGCAGTTTGGATAAAGATGAAAGCACATTGGGGCACATTGTTTCAGAGTGAGAAATCTTGCCCTCAGCTAGGGGTCTGTGACTAAAGAGAGTAATAACATTAAAATATGAATATAAGCAGTTGTGAGAATTGTGGCATGAAGGAAGTCTCCAGTAGTGCTGAAGTGGAGAGCAGGGTTTCTCAACCTCAGCATTATTGACATTTGGGGCCAGATAATTCTTTGGTGATAGTGATGGAGGAGGCTGTCCTGTGCATGGTGGGGTGTTGAGCAGTATCCTTGGCTTCCAGTCACAAGATACCAATAGCAACCTACCCCCAGATGTAACAACCAAAAATGTCTCCACACATTGCTAAATGTTCCCTGGGGATAAAATCACCCCCAGTTAAGAACCATCAGTATAGAGGTAAAAGAGTAAACTACCATAGATTGGACCTTTGGGGTATAGCAGGAGATGGGGATGAAATTGGAAGGGAAGGTGGGCCTAAAAGATCAAGACAGAAAGTAAGAATGATTTAAGGAACCATGTTAGGAGAACACAGGTTTAGGGAAGCTAGGGAAGGGGGGTTTTGACAGGTTTTTGAAAATTGGCATTTGGTAAGAAAATTTAAATGGATGGAATGAGTTCCCCCATTCACTGAGTATCTAGAGGGAACTCGGTTCTGGCTTCTTCTAGAGATCTGTGGGTACTTGTCTCTACACCAGAACCACTACCTTGGCTTTAGAAACTTTTCAAGTGAACTTTCACTTCCTTGAACACTAAAGGCATAGAAAAATAAATCATCTAGGATCCTATAGAGAGTACACACCTTATGTGATCTGTCTCTTACATGTACATACACACAAACGAAGGCAGGACTTTTATGGGGTTTTTTTTACCTCCAAGAATATACCTATATAGATTTCTAGGATCCCATTTTGTCCAGTCCCCTTAGTTACTGGTCAGTGTTGAAGATGAAAAGGGGAAGCTTAGATTCATAAAATATTTGTGAATTGAAAGACTATTAGATAGACATCTGTCTATCCTACTGTTGCTGGTTTTTTGTTGCTTTTTTTAAACTCCTTAAAACCTAGTGGGCAAGGCGTTCCTAAGAGAGAGAATGCCATATCCAAAGGCAATGAGGGCTAAAATACGAGGGGGTCCTCGGGAACCTAAAGTTATTTAACCATGCTGAAGTGTCAAGTGTGAAAAGATGATGGAGTGAGGTAAGATGGGAAGCCCATTCTTTAGGGAAAAAAGACAAAGCACAAGAACATATATACAGTAGACCCTTGAACAACACTGGTTTGAACTGTGTGAATCCACTTAAATGCAGACATTTTCAGTAGTAAATACTATGGTACTACACGATCTGCCACTGGTTGAATCCCTGGATATGGAACTGTGGATATGGAGGAACCACATATATGGAGGGCTGACTATAAAGTTATACATGGATTTTCGACTGCAGGGAGGGTCAGCACCCCTAACCCCCATGCTGTTCAAGGGTCAACTGGATATTCACATGTATCTTCAAAGATGTAACAGTCTTTTTCTTGAAATTTTTATGTAGAACCCTCATTGTAAAACACATAAAAGTGGAGCCACTTGCTACAACTCACCCATTGTAGTGGCTTCTGAAGCACTCCTTAGAACAGTAGGACTGTGGAACACAGTTTGAAAATCACTCCAAGGGCTGGCACCTTATCTATAAAGGAGCAGATAGTACATATTTTCAGTTTTGTGGACCATAGAGTTTCTTTTGCAACTGCAACTCTCAACTCTGCCATTATGGCAGGGAGGCAGCCCTAACCAATAGGTAAATGAATGGGCATGGCTGGATTTGGCCCACTGCTGACCATTTTGGTTTGCTGACCCCCCAAAACCCCCGTCATTTTTTTTTAACAAATGGGGACTCTGAGGCTGAGAACAGGGAAGCAAATTGCTATTAAAAACAGAGCTAAGACAAGAACCCAAGTCTCCTGATTGCCACCTTGTTCCTTTACCTTTCAATTTGCTGTCAAATAGAAATTCCTGGGGTGTGCGTGTGTGTGTGTGTGTGTGTGTGTGCGCGCGCGCGCGCATGCGTGTGTGGCAGGGAATGAGCTCTGCCTAAGTGTCTTTAGTTAAACAGTACCTTTGACTATAGGTAAAGTATCTCTCACAAAGTGGAGGTGCTCTCTAAATCGTGTCATTTTGAGAGAATATGGTGTCCTTGCAGCTACTCAGTACTCTCTTCTAATTGTATCTCCAGTGAAAGGCCTTGCCCTATAAAGATATCTGAAGCTCTGTTGCTTGAAGGGTTTGAGGCCTAGTGTTATATGTCTTCCTGGGGAAAAATAGCTGTGTTTTTAATGTCTTAATTGATGTGTTAATTAGAGTTATTGAGATAATGAGAACCATGTCAAGGCTATCTGGAATGAATGTTCAATGTTGAGAGGACTAGAGTATGTGTGACTTGGGATTAACCTTTTCTTTAAAAAAGAAAACTCTGTGCACGTTTTGTGCCGGACACTCTACTAAGCACTTCATTTGTTATCTCATTTGCTCCTTTTAGAGGTATATCAAATTATCATCATCTCTATGTTATGTATGAATGAGTAAAGGGAAGTTCAGGGAGATTAAGTAGCTTTCCTCAGGTTGCATACCTAGTAAGTGGGGAGCCAACATTTGGACTGGGGTAGCCTGAGGCCAGAGCTCATGACCTTAACGATTTTACTGTATGGCCTCTCTCTTTACCTAGAAGGAACCATTGACATTTCTGATGGCATTGAAAGGTGAAGTTGGGGATCTAGGATGTCTTAATTACTGAGCTAACATTTGAGGAACTTAGCACAGGAGATAAGTTTATAGAAGAGAGGCAGAAAAGGGGATTTACCATAATGAAGGAAAAAGTGAAGCATATAAAGTTCAGGATAGTACAGGTGTTAATAAGCCGCATAGACCTTTGTTCCTTTGTATGTATAGAAGAGATCTAGAAAACATAGAATATGTAACTTAGAAGATAGCCTGCTTTGTGGATTGCATCTTTATAGGGTCTTGCACTGGTAGCTTCCAACAGTTGTCCTTTTGTACCCTAAATTACCTAGGTATTAAGCATTTACTAGGTGATCTTGGTGTTTATGGCTGAGCTGCACTTTTTCTTCGTCCTGTATATGGGTATTGTGATTCATAATTGGACATAAAGTTAAGAGATTCGTTAGGGAAGATGTAAAAGTTTCCCTCAGAGAAAACTATGATAGGCAAAGCGTTTGGTGAATTTTTAAATTATCTGGAAAAATTCCTGGGGATTTGGATATTATGTTGTAAAATCTTCTCTTTTATTAAAAGTTATTTTGGGGACTTTAATTTCCATGACTCTTGGTTTTAATATCTGCAAATGTCCTTGATTTTCCATACTACTAGATGGTTATTTGGATCTGCTGACATAATAGATTGGCACTTTGCACAATAAAAAAAAAAAGATATGCAAAAAAAAAGGAAGTAGAAGAATTATGCCAACAATAGAGGTCCTGGTACCTTGTGGAAAATCATCCCAGTGGCAAAGCACGATGGGATTTTCCTTGGCCTGCTTTGTGGAAGTTGTCTGACTTGTGTGACTATCTTCAGCCAACTCAGAAAACTCTCTGGGCCTTTATTGCTTTTCCCTTCCAGACAGTTGGCTCAGTGACTTCCACTGCTGGGGATTCCTTAGCTAAGACATTGAGGATTCCTTTCTCAAGAAAGGCAGGGCATAGAGAAATACACCTAGTCCTGAATGCTTATTTTTCAGTTCTCTGAGCTTACGTTGCAGTACTTTACCATCAAGGCAAGAACTGCATACTATCTAACTTTAATTGCCTTTAACTATAACTCCCGTAAGCCTCAGTAATTATAGTTAACACTGTCTGCATTAACATTGCACTGCTCCCCTAGGGTTTTCAGAGCGATTCACAAATAAGTGCATTCAACTTTAAATAGCTCATCAGGATTATAGAACCCAAAAGGCAAAGGATGGAGGATATTTCCTGCTCTCCAATTATTCAAAGCTTAGCAAATAGGAAGGCAGAGGCATCCATGGCCTAAAGGTCTTGATTGCCCTAGTCAGTGTTATTACAAATAGTCGCATATCCCAGGAAAGAAAGGTTTAAGCTTATTGAGAGGATGAGAATGGCAATTTTTGTTTCTTTTATTAACTAGGGAAAGGTCTAATGGATAAAAACATTTAGACTTATAACTCACCTCAACTGGTTTACAAGGCTAGATTGAACTAGGCCTTGGAATGAAAGGAAATGTCAAGAAGTGTAGCACGAATTTTTAAAGTTTTCCCAGTCACCTAGGCAAGGCATAATGCAAGTCTGGTAGGAAAATATAAGTTTTCTTCCACCTAGAGAAAGTTCAGCAATTCTAATTTGGAGAGAGAGCAGTTATAAGACAAGGAGAGTTTCCGCATTAGCACATGCCATTGCTGTCTGAGTGGACATTCTAGAGAGCAGTGATTTGGACACATTACCACGAAGGTCTTACCTGGTTTCTGCAATGAGGGTGTCAGGTTGGTTCTGCTGGTCTGGCCCCAGCTAAATGGATGTGGGCAGTGCTGGTAAAGTGGGTAACCTCTTACATTGCAACTGTCTATCTAGGTATCTCAAGGGCTTGAGAATTTGTTGGAAAGTTAGAGTTGAGCTGAATTCTTGAATTTCCTTTGGACCATGTTATCAATAATATTTTCACATTTAAATCTTAATAATGAGAGTATCCCTAACCGCAGGTTTCACGAAAATAATAATAACAGATGTGACCAGCTTGGAAGAATTTCTACTTTAGAAAGAGTCCATGCGTTGATTTTATTAGCAAGAGAGGCACCCGCACAAGTATTATAGGTATGAAGAAGCACCATCTGCTCATTCCTAACAATTTGGGAAGGCTGCACTTTCCCCTATCTTCTTAGGTGTTGAGGGTATGTATGCCTTCTTTAAAAAGCTCTGAAATTCTCTTCATTCCTTCATTTCAACGGAGTCGGGGATTTACCATGATGGGATTTGCCTTGGAAGTTACAAGGGTACAAAGAACTCAAACTCTTAGTCCCAACCTGCTTCTACCTTTGTTTTTGGTTATGGTTCATAAGCTTGCAAAGAGGCAGAATCCTATTTGATCTCATTTAGTCTTAGATTTGATTCATTACTTTGCATCTTTAGATATCTTTAAAGGTCCCAGAGTGATAGTTGAGAGATTACGGTCCAATGTTATCAACTCAGGCTCATGAGTGAGGCAGAAATCGCAAGTGACCTGTGTTCTTTTAATAAGAACTGGGGGAGGGGGCAGTGCTGGTCAATAAAGAGACTAAAGATGAACCATTGCATGGCAGCTTCACTTTTTTTTTTTTTTTTTTTGGCTACACCGCGTCTTAGTTGCAGCATGCGGGATCTTCATTGCGGCACGCGGGATCATTAGTTGCGGCGTGAGGGATCTAGTTCCCTGACCGGGTATCGAACCCGTGCCCCCCGCATTGGGAGCGCAGAGTCTTAACCACTGGACAACCAGGGAAGTCCCAGCAGCTTCACTTTTGAGGAGCAGAAACATTCCAGGAGAGCAGTGATGATTACATCGAGTAATTACCAGGACTGTAGAGTTCAGAAAGACAATTCTGGCCTCCCTCTACGTGCAGCAGTTGACCACCCTTTTTCTCTCACTTGGAGAGGAGACAGCTATATAAAGTGGGTAGGCTTCCTTTCCATTCCGAATTAAACTCTTCTCCCTGGAGAGCCCCCCTTTTATTTTTTTAGCATTCCCCTACTATAATGACCAAAGTAAGATATACCCTCTCCCAGAATATTACAGTTTATAGAGTGAAGAAGAGCAGAGGTGAGGACATCCATAAATGGGAATCTTAAGAGCTTGCCATCTAAGACAGACTCTACTGATAGAAATAGACTTGGGGAAAACATAGAGATGGGGAAGGAGGGAGAGATGAAAAAGGAGCTCGTAATTCCTATCCCTTGAGACATTATCTGTATGGTAAATACAAGGCAGCCCGATACTCATGAAGGACCTTCTTGCCATTCGTGCTTTTCTGGAGCTGGACAGGAAGAGATCTAAACACAAGGCTGGATTTGGGGGCTGTATAACTGACCCTGTTGTTCTCTTTCCTTCTATCTTGTAATTCTCCCAACCTGGATTTTCAGCTGAAAAAGAAGCAAGTGTACGTAGATAAGGTGGAAAAGATGCAGCAAGCTCTCGTACAGCTCCAGGCAGCGTGTGAAAAACGAGAGCAGCTGGAGCACCGTCTCCGGACACGACTGGAGAGAGAACTGGAATCCCTCCGAATCCAGCAGGTATAGAGAACGTCAAGAAAATGAGATTGCTCCTGATTGCTTATTTGTCAGATAGTGTCTGACATGAGAATCCAAAAACACACTCTTACTCATCTTCAGGTTTTTTGCCCCAACTGATCTTACTCCAGGGCGCCTCCCAATTGTAAAGATGAAGTTGGCTTCCTTAGCTTCCTATCGCAGCAAAATCCTTAATGCCTATTATCTTGCACTTTCTGTTTTCATATGAACCCCAGAAACGGTAGGCCCTATAAGAAGTGAAGATACTATACAGATAGACTCCTGGACATTTTAGGATTGGAAATGGTCTTTAGAATCATTTGGCCATATATCTCCTCATTTTTAGATGAGAGAAAATCAAGACCCAGGAAAGGTGGCATGACTCCCTTAAGGTCATACAACAAGTTTAGGGGCAAGGCAGAGACCAAATCCTAGATTTTTAATTTCCGTTTCTATGGAGAACCATGCTGGCCGGCAGGGCTAGTGATTTTTAAACCATTGATCCACTTTCTGAGCAGCACGACCATTTGACACGGCAGGCTCCTTTCGTGATCGAGAGTCTCGTACTCAAGCCCGAGGTAGAAAGTCCTATGAATTCCCCTTGCTTCTGAATCGGAATCCAAACTGAAGTGGCTTGGGCAGTAATCCTTTCCAAAAATGAGGGCTCTTCAAATGGGACTCAGCCACTGTGGTCCTAACTCATTAACATCTGGGGTCTCGGCATCTCCTCCAACAGCGCCAGGGCAACTCTCAGCCCACCAATGTTTCAGAATACAATGCCGCTGCACTGATGGAGCTCCTTCGTGAGAAGGAGGAGAGGATCCTGGCCCTGGAAGCTGACATGACTAAGTGGGAGCAGAAGTATTTAGAGGAGAATGTGATGAGACATTTTGCTCTGGACGCTGCGGCCACCGTAGCTGCTCAGAGGTAAGTAGCTGGCTGGTAGAGCCCCTGAATGAAGGGCAGGGGTGGTGTGGAGAACAGAAAAGTGACTGATGAATAGACTTTCCAGTGTTTTTTTGCCCATAATGTTGTTTCTTTTTTCTCAGTTTCTGCTTAAGTGTGTGGTTTTTGTTTTTTTTCAATCTGGTTATGCAGAGACTGAACAACTGTGGGGCAGAGGGTCCAGGATTTGTAACTTAAAGTTACTGACGAACTTACTGGAATCATAGTTCAGCTTTCTTCAGGAGCCAGAACACTTGCAGATGGGATCAACTGAACGTCCGCACACCTCCTTCCCCAAAGCCTCAGGTTCTTTCAGCCACATGTGTAGGTTTCTTTGTTTAGCCCCAGGACTGGAATGGAAGTTTCTCCAAAGAAATGCCACTCAGAAACTAAATGTCACTCAGGAGTGGCTACTGCCATTTGATAGCTCTGGCTTGTCCAAGGTATGCCAAAGACTGTGCTGAACATGAATCCATCCCTGCCCTTTGAGAAGGTCTATATTTGAAGCCCACATTCTCTGTGCCTCCAAGTTCATCACATGTAAGCAGTCACATTCCATTTGGTAAGGGAGAGAAAGTGGCAGGAGGCGTTTTCATTTTTTGCCCTTTATGTGTTCCCCTTTTCTCATTATAAACATTTATTATTGCTCTTTGGAGGACACAGTGCTCTTATCCAGTTTGTCTCGCTGCTGTTTGTAATCATCAGTTGGGAAAGAAACAAAAGCTAAATTCAAATCAGGAGATGATGTGGATTGTTGGAGATACAGACAGGGCCATAAAGCAGGCTATAGCATATTGCACCCAGATAGGTCTCTATCCAGAAAGTTATTAAAAACCATGGCGTTGTTTTTAGCATTCTCCTAAATGCGGTGAGCCGGCAGAGTCTGGCAGCACTTGCCAGACTTTGGGTTGGAATATGTGTGTGGAGGAGGCAGTGGATACATTTATTTTCGAGTCCTTCTCATCCCAAATCAGAGGAAGGTCAATGCTTAAAAGCTGGACTGGTGGTTTGTAAACCTATTCCCAATTCTTCAGGAAGACATCCTACGTTTCTCTAACATGCTCTGTCTGTCTCCAGATACCCCCTATAAACCTTAAACAGATTGAAATTGCCTGTGCCTTGATTTTGAGGTCCTCGTGGGCTTAAGCTTACCTGTCTTTTTTTTTTTTTTTTCTGAGAACGGTGTGCTCAGTCCATGCCAGTGTAGTAATAGAGTGCAGAGAAGCCCCAGCTGGGCTGGAAGATGGTTGATAAGTTTGTAGGCAGCTTAGAAGCAGAATGAAGTGAAATGTTAGCTGTTGGTTCCCAAGAAAACACCTGTGCCCAGTGCTTGTTCAGAGGTTATTCAGGAAACCCTAACACTGACAAAGAGGTGCAGGGCATTTTGGTCATCTTTGAGCAGAAACTTAGAAAGATACAGCTCATGAAAGTGTGCGGTGTGAGAAAATGTTGGAAAGCCAGGGTTCTTGGTGCTGGGAAGTTCACTGTTGAAACTGACTTCAGAATAGACTCCAAGTCAAAATGCAGGAAAGCTAGGAGGTTGTCATTTGGGGGCCTTGTATAAAGAAACTACCCCTTTCCTTCCTCCCTGGAAAGTTTTGAATATTGGGAGAATCCCCTTTCAGATGGATTTCTTTCCAGAATCTGTTGGCTCCCATAAAATAGATTTAATTTAAATTGAATTCCTTTAAATCACCAGGTAGAAAGTTTCCATGCAATCACTGTTTTCAGTAAATGCTTATCATTTAATATGGTAAAAAGCAGTCAGTTCCCACCTAATAGGAACACTTTGTAATAGTTTCCCGGACAAACATTCCATATCTGGACTGTGTACCTTTTGATGCCTATTAATACAACCCACAGAAAAGACTGAGAGATTGTATTTGAATTCCTGTAAAATGAGAGAATTGGACTAGGTGATTGTTCCAGACCCTTCTATTGCTAAGATTATACTATTTTTCCAAAGATTTGCTTCTTATTCTCTGCCACGGAGATTAGTTTCCTTCTCCTCCTTTCTTTCTTTCTTTATGAGATTTCAAATTTGGAAAGTAACATTCAGAAAACTTTGTTTCAGAACCTGTGGGCTCTTCTGCCTTCCCTTCCAACATCTCTTCTTGCCATTTCTTTTCTGTCCAGTGATTTCACTTTCCCTCCTCCCAACCCTAAATGTACTGACCAAGGTTCTGTTCCTCACCCCTTTCTGTAGTAAAGGCTTTATATTCTATTTTCTTCCAAAATAATTTTTAAGTGCCTAGGATATTGGCTGCAGATGGAAAGTGCTCAACATATGTTTGAGTAATGAAGGAAGGAAAAAAAGGAGAAAAAAGAAAGAGGGCAAAAGGAAGAAGTAAAAGAAGAAAGGAAATGCTTTCTAACTCTATACAACTTAAATCCTTAAATCTAGTGCCACATTGTACCAGCCTGCTCAGTTTCTGTGTATTCTGCTTATTATTCTGAGATATTAAGTATCTCAAACTTAATATATTTGTAAAATAATAGCTCATACATAAATAATAAGTTGTGCAATTAGGAAATGTTGCTGGGGTCATACAATGGTAGTTGTAGAAATTTTTCAATTGAAGTACTATTCACATATTTAAAAACCACTTATTTTAAGTGTCTGGTTTGGTGAATGTTGGTAATTATATATAATAATGTAGCCACCACTACCGTCAAGATAGAGGACACATTCTAAAGTGCCCTTATGCCCCTTTAACTTGATCCCCTCCTCCCATGCCTGACCCCAGACAACATCTGTTGTCATTGTAATTTTGCCTTTTCTAGAACGTCATATAAAAAGAGCCATATAATATGTACTTTTTCTGTTTGATTTCTTTCACTCAGCATGATTACTTTGAGCTTGCTCTAAGTTAATGCGTATATCAATAGTTTATTCCTTTTTATGGCTGAGTAGTGCTCCATAGCATGGATGTACCACAGTTTATGCATTCACTTGATGATGGATATTCGGATTGTTTCCAGTGTTTGGCCACTGTGAATAATAAAATATAGATTTTTAATATAGGAATAGACATCTGTCTTTTCTCAGGTGAGAAGACATATTGGGTTATCTGTTTTATACCCATTCTGGCATTTTGATTCTGTGAAGCATCTCTTGTCAAAGGGAAAGCTGTCAATGCAAGAAATCACACGTAGTGTTTACTATATAAGTACGCTTCTAAGCGCTTTACAGTTATTGCTTATCTTCACAATAATTCTTTGAGAGAAGTACTGGTATCCATTCTACAGATGAGGAAACTGAGGCACAGACAAATTAAAGAATTCCCCTAAGATCACACAGCTACTAAGAGGCAGAAGAACCAGGACTTAAATCTACATTTTTGACACCTTGAGTGCTATATATACTCTGCTGCCTCCCAGATAGGATGATTTCAAAGATGGTGAAATAGGGAGTATTACCTGTTCAAGAGTTACTATTTAAGGCTTATTATTTAGTTTCTTAGACTATTATAAATAATCACAAAACATGGCCTATATTATAACTTCATATTATTGTGTTCCTAGAGTATTCCTCTCCAGATGCTTAATGTAGATGAGGGAAATTACTACCAAGTAGGAGTTCATCTCAGAAGAACTGATTTGGCAGTGCAGATCTTTAGTTTCAGCTCACAAATGGTGATTTATTTCCGAATAGCAGCAAAAAGATAAAAAGATAACACACCCGATCAACCAGTAATTTATTTCTTTGCATTTACTGAATCAGGTTGTTACCTTTCTCTGAATGTGCAGTGTTTCACTTTTATTTGGGACAAAGTAAATCTGGGAAAGAAGGAAGTAAAGAAAGGGAAAGCAGAAGGTAGAAACTGGTCACACACGTGACGCATGTCTACGTAGTCTTGCGTTGTGGAGGCCTTTCTCAGGTTCCGTCCCCTGCTTTCTTCTCATTCTACCTTCTGTCTTAGTTATCTTGTTCTCTACTATAGCTTCAAATAGTAACTCTGACATCTCTAAGATTGAAGTTAGAATTTTCAACAACTTGTTGGATGGATATTGTCATATGGCTATCCATAAGACACTTTAAGTCCACTGTAACTAAAATCAAAACCCATTATAGGGCTTCCCTGGTGGCGCAGTGGTTGAGAGTCCGCCTGCCGATGCAGGGGACACAGGTTCGTGCCCCGGTCCGGGAAGATCCCACATGCCGTAGAGCGGCTGGGCCCGTGAGCCATGGCCGCTGAGCCTGCGTGTCCGGAGCCTGTGCTCCACAGTGGGAGAGGCCACAACAGTGAGAGGCCCGCGTACCGCAAAAAAAAAAAACAAAAAAAAAAAAAAAAAAACAACCATTATAGGCATTTTCCAAAAAGAAAGAAAGTTCTCCTTGGTTTCCTATCACAGAAAACGAGCAGTATGCCATCTTTTCTAGTCATTTGAATTAGAAACAACAAAGTCCTCATTCATTCTTCCCTCTCCCTAACACCCACATTTAAATAGTCTCCAAGTTCTAGCAGTTCTGCGTCCTGTAGCCTGTTTCCATTTCCCTTGCCACTTCGCCGGGTCCTGTTTTCAATATCTCTTGCTGGGATTATAACCTTTCTGACTGGTCTGCCCGATTCCAGTATTATGGCCCCTCTAATCCCTCCATTACATTTCAGCAGAGATAATGCTGTCTTCCTGAACCACAGCTTGGATCATTTCATTCCCTTTGAAAAGCTCTAATAAGCTTCACTGCCTATTGGAATAAAGTCCAAACTCATTTCTGTAATAGTTGATTATTTACTTTTTTCCCCTCCCCTTGCAAGTTCCCTACAGTCGGGGACTAGTCTTATCCATGTCCATCCACTCTCCAGCCTCCCAGGAACTTCAAACACACTGCTCCACTCATGGTTGAGTTCCCATTTTAAATAAACAAAAGGGTGCTACCGATAGGAAAAAGATGAACTTGAAGTTTAAAAGGCCGCTAGATGTTTTAATTAGGAGGTCATGGGTGACATTCTAGAAAGCAGTGTAAGTAATGTGATGGGGATAACTTCATCAGAGGAAGGAGAGAGAAGATGACTGGAGGAATAGTTGCCAGAAACCATTTACTTAAGAATTTGAGGTGCAGGATAGTAATTCAGGGATAATGCGGTTTGGGGTCTGTAGGTTGTCATTTCAAGCCCAGCATCTCTCTACTGATGTGCTTAAGGGTAGGCTCAGAGTACTGGAAGTTAGCAGGCCAAGTTGCTCCCTCAAATGCTGTGCCTGCTTGCTTTTGCTTAAGCCATTGCTCAGTAGCCCCAGTCTTCTAGAAGGAAGATTGATGTTGAAGGCCGTCCTGGCAGCTCTGTAGGAATTCACTAAGTGCCCCACATTTTCAGGCTCCATTCCTGAGGAGTTCACAGTGTCCATATCAATTAGCTGGCAGGCCTCTGTGTCCCCAGAATGGTCTTTTATGCAATGAAAGTGGCTCCCCCAGGGACAAACCGTACGCTCAAGTCCCCAGTGTCCGTAGACACTGTGCACTTTTAAAAGAGGCCTGCCTCTGAAGCCTCTGCCATCACATTGGAACTCTGCACTGCGGGGATCGCCTCCAGGATCATACCAAGAGCTGGAATTCATTCAGCTCATACTCTCTTGTATGTTATTCTCTTTCTACCTATACTTTTCTCTCTTAATAATAACTTGTTGAGTGTTTTTACTGTGCCTGGCACTGCATGTTTTACATGCACACTTTCATTTCATCCCCCCCAAAATCCCATGAGATATAATTATTATCTCAATTTTGCAAACAAGGAGCCTGAGGCTTAGAGCAGTTAACCCAATTCCTGAGCTCGTAGAGTTTGTTAGTGCCAGAGGACTAGGGAAAGTGGAACTTGACCCTGGCATGGCCTATAGTCAGGGCCTGTGCTCTCAACACTACACAATGCTGCTTCCTCTTGGGTACTTTGGAACACAGGGGCCATTCCCAGTAGGACTACAAGCCAGTGAACTGCACTAGAGCAAGTGTAGAATTCCGAGATACTAAAATATTTTGAATTTAGCAAATGATGAAAGCCACTGGGGTCCTTCCCCTTCTTGTTCTCCAGTTATTTCACCATTCAAATGAATTGTTTCCGCCTTGCATATAAGGTGCAAGCGTTTTGGGGAACAGTAGTTTTGCAGAAGCTCACCAAAATTCCCCAACTTTAATACCAACTTTCTGCCTCTTCATTTCCCTACTCCTTCACAGCCATCTGCACTGGTCACAATCTCTATGCTAACAGGACGTAACCAGCTGCCAGCAGAAGAGATGCCTGGAGTTCTCCCACAGATCCTCATTCTCAGAGGAAGTATAATGCAGCAGTGCCAGTTCATTGTTTCCTCAGCCTATAGTCTGGTTTTCTTTAAGACCAATATAATTACATCAGCATTCTTCCTAAACTCGTTTTCTTTCCCTCCAAGTTACTCAAATGCGATCCAGTTTTCTTTCTTCCCTTCCCTCTTTTCTCTACCACTAGTTCTAAATGAACTAAAGAAAGATGCATGACGTCACTTATCAGGAGGGTATAGGATTCCCATTATGTCTTTGACTTGTGCTGTTTAAACATCAGCCTTGCCCATGGGTTACATCCTTTCCCCTCCTCTCCTCTCCTCTCCTTTCCTCACTTCTCTTCTTTCTCTCTCTCTCTCTCTCTGTCTCTCTCTCTCTCTCTCTCTCTCTGTCTCTCTCTCTCACACACACACACACACACACACACACACACACTCTTCTCCTTATTAATTACCCCTTGAGTTAATGGCCTGAGACACTTTCAGATGGAACATGATGGTCCCTCATGCAGTTGGGACTCTGGCAAGAGATTAGTCACTTAGTTGGGGGAGACTCATTGATTTGGCACTTGAATGTTTCAGATATAGCTTAGATAGGAATCAAGGGGCATGGACTCAAAGGCCCTGCTTCTCACTCAGCTCCCATGCCCTACCTGAACTTGGCTATTGACATGTCTAGAGTTCATTTCTAGCAAACACTTAGGTGGAGTTACTGCTGTTGAATGTAGCAATAGCTCTTTGGTACTTTCTCTGACTTCCTTCAAAGTCTAGCCTTTTCCCCTTCATGACTGTCATGAGAATAAAGTGGGCATATCTCATATGTAATATAAATAATCATATAAAGTGGAAATATGAATATCTTCCTATTGCCTGGTCATGATCTACAAACTTGAAGGGACTTTCTGCCAGAGGTTTTGGGAGGGTGTCTCTCTAGTTCTGAAGGCAAGCCTGTGCACTTCTCATAGAATTCATCACTGACTTTTGCACTTATGTCTGTCAATAACCTCTTCTAGCTCTGAAAGCTGAACCTTCCCATCTTGGAGATTCTTATCAGTAAGTCACCCGGAAACCGACCTTTCCTAATAAGTTTGATTTCAGTGTAGGGCCTTCCAGCCTAAGGCTTTTGACTTAGGACAGAGATTTTGTTGCCCTCCCGTCATTATCACTGCCATTTTCCTTCCCAGGGACACAACAGTCATCAGCCACTCTCCTAACACCAGCTATGACACAGCTCTAGAAGCTCGCATCCAGAAGGAGGAAGAAGAAATCTTGATGGCCAACAAGCGTTGCCTTGACATGGAGGGCAGGTAAAATGTTGATCTGGACTCTGGTGGATCTGAGAAGTTGATATGGAGACCAGATAGGTCAGTAGGGAAGGGCAAGCATCTTCATTCACAACAGGGGAACCTGATAATACAGCCTCCCCCAACCCCTGCACCCCTGCCAGTCTGTTATTTAGGATTTGAGATGCAATGACCTTTACCTTGATCATTCCCACTAACTCTGGAATTCCAAGTAACACTGCTTTTCCCATTGTCCTTGGTGAATTGCTTCCATATGCCCTCTGCCAGAACTGAACTGTTGGTATTTGCACTCTGAGGTATTCTTTCTAGCATTGCACCTCAACTCTGTGGTACAGCAGAGTGCTCGGTAAAAGAACATCCACTCAGGGCTTCCCTGGTGGCGCAGTGGATGGGAGTCCACCTGCCGATGCCGGGGACACGGGTTCGTGCCCCGGGTCCGGGAAGATCCCATATGCCGCGGAGCGGCTGGGCCCGTGAGCCATGGCCGCTGAGCCTGTGCGTCCGGAGCCTGTGCTCTGCAGCGGGAGAGGCCACAGCGGTGAGGGGCCCGTGTACCACACACACAAAAAAAAGAACATCCACTCAAACTCGGAGATAGGGCATCTGATGTCTCTTACGAGCGCGTGATCATTTACTTATTAGCCGAAGTAGCCCATTCTTAGAAGTTCTCGTCTTCTCACTGACTGACTCATCATTTCCATTGACTCAGATTCTTCACTAAGGCACCCACTACATCAGTTTACTCTCTCATATACAGCCCTTCTTTTCACAGATACTTTTCTTTGGCTTCCTAAGGTTTAACTGACAACTCCTGGATGTTCCTCTGTGCCCATATGGGTGTGCATTAAAAATTGTTGCACACTGTCTCTTGTCTTACAACTCAGAAATAAGTAGACCACCCCCTAGTCAAAAATATAACGGAAGCTCAAGTCCATGCAGGAAGTGAGACCAGAACCTGGAGGTGGCAACAGTGTTTTATATGTTCTTTGTCTTTGGCTCCTAGGATTAAGACCCTCCATGCCCAGATTATTGAGAAGGATGCCATGATCAAGGTACTCCAGCAGCGTTCCCGGAAGGAGCCAAGTAAGACAGAGCAGCTGTCATCCATGCGGCCAGCAAAGTCTCTGATGTCCATTTCCAATGCTGGATCAGGCTTGCTCTCCCATTCTTCCACCCTGACTGGCACCCCCATCATGGAAGAGAAGCGGGATGACAAGAGCTGGAAGGGGAGCCTAGGTAATGACAGTAAATAAGGAAGATTAAAGTGACACGTTTAAAGAGAGCCCTGACTTGGATATGTGCCCACGTGGCAATGAGAAGGAGTAATAGTCCCACTTCTAGAGAGGAAGATATACCTGGTTGGGTTTTGTCCTCCTGAGAGGCTGACTGCATATTTAGGAGACACCATGAAGTCTCACTGAGAGAACACTGGTTGAAGCCACAGCCCTAGACGATAAGAATCCTGAGTTCTGTTTGGGTGGGAAAGAAGATAACTTCAATTTCCTCTTAAAACTTCTCAGCTTTGGCCTTGGCCATGCGGAACCTTTTGTCTTTGTCCAAAGCCCATGTGGCTTTCGTGTCATTGAAAATTTCAAAATTCCAGCTTTTTCTGTGTTCTTTCCTCCCATATAATAGGAGGACGCAGAGTTCTAGTTAAGCTAAATGGAGCTGGGTGGCAGGTTTTTGTTACCAGAATATTCTGAGATGAGAACAGAATGTACTTTTTCATTCCATTCCTGTCCATTCCTTCCCCTCTAATCAAAACCCCAGAAGTATTGTGGATACCACGAGGCACATTTTTGGAGGCTGAGGAAACAAGCTATGTATATTTTAATTTTAGCTCTCTTTGTTGCTTCTAATACCTTTCTTGGTCCTCTGACACTTGCAGTGTCCTTTGCTTAGAGTAGGTATTTGGGGGACCATGGTCATGGTTAGAACCTTAGATCACACAATTACTATCACACTCCTCTGCGACCACAGACTTCTTTCCCTGATCCTTTCCAGCTGTTTGGTAATGGCTGGTGTTGGTTATAAGTGGAACCAAGTAGAAGCATTCTGACAGCTCGTTGGAAATCAATCACCATTGGAAAAATAAATCAGAACAGATACCCAGGACACTTAAAGGTTTAATACGTTTCGCTGGGGGATTAAAGAATGAGAACCAGAAGGGATCTGCCAAGTCTGAAAGAAGCTTTTAGCCACGGTGGGAGGTGCCTGACAAACTGATTCCTGGGTTCACTGGAGGCAAAAGTAGAGAATTTGGGACCATTCCTATTCCTCCTGAACCTCCTGCAAGGAAGAGGTAATCGGATGTCTATATTGGAATAGCCTGTAGTTTTCTAAGCTCTTTCCCTCTTTCCTTTGTAGGTATCCTCCTGGGTGGAGACTACCGTGCCGAGTCTGTCCCTTCCACCCCCTCGCCTGTGCCGCCCTCGACTCCCCTACTGTCAGCTCACTCCAAGACAGGCAGCCGGGACTGCAGCACGCAAACAGAACGGGGAACAGAACCCAACAAAACCGCAGCTGTCGCTCCCATCTCTGTTCCTGCTCCAGTTGCTGCTGCCGCCACTGCTGCCGCCATCACTGCCACCGCTGCCACCAACACCACCACCATGGTAGCTGCTGCTCCAGTGGCTGTCGCTGCTGCCGCTCCAGCCGCCGCCACCGCCGCCGCCCCGTCTCCAGCAACTGCTGCTGCTGCTCTCGCTGCTGCTGTTTCTCCAGCTGCTGCTGCTGCTCAGATTCCAGCTGCTGCCTCTGCTGTTGCTGCTGCTGTTGTTGCTCCTGCTGCTGCTGCTGCTGTTCAGCTTGCTCCAGCTGCTCCGGCTCCGGTTCCAGCTCCGGCTCCAACTCCAGTTCCGGCTTCAGCAGCGGCTCAGGCTTCTGCTCCAGCTCAGACTCAGGCACCAACTCCAGCTCCGGCTGCAGCTGCTCCTCCAGCTCCAGCTCCAGCTCCAGCTTTGGCTCAGGCTGAGGCTCCTGCAAGTCCAGCTGCCGGTTCTGGACCACGTCGTTTGTCTATACCAAGTTTGAGCTGCAATCCAGATAAGACAGGTAGTAATTCTCTGGATCAGATAGCCCTGGGTTCCGCCCTCAGTGACAGATCGGGTGGTTGGCCCGCTGTTTAGGCACAGCCGGTCATATGGGCAGGGCTTTTCAAGTTCTAAAGCGGATTAATCAGAGGAGATAGGGGCAGAGAGTCTGTAAATGACTTCTCCAGGATAGAACGGGGATGAGTCAAGGTCATTTTCCCAGTAAAAGTAAATGCTCAGGTGAACAACAGGGGGAGTGTAGTGGGCCAATGTCACTTTGCCTGAGGCTTAATGGGGGCTCTAAAGCCACTTCTAAAATTTGAGTTTTCACCTTGTCCCTAAGTGTTTTCTAACCCCTTATTTCCGTTTAGATGGCCCTGTTTTCCACTCCAATACTCTGGAAAGAAAAGCTCCCATTCAGATCCTGGGACAAGAGCCTGATGCAGAGATGGTGGAATATCTCATCTAAAGGGCCTAATCAAGAGCTGCAGTTTATCAGCAAGAATGCTTTTAATCATTTTTCCCTTTTGTTTGTTCTTATTTTGAGGGTGAGGACAAGGGTTGGGTGGGGGGATGTTTTTTAAAGGGACTTTTTATTGAAACGACATAGTACTTAGGTAATACCATATGAACTCCAGTCTGTTCTGGTACACTTAGAGAGTACCTCTAAAGACAGATCAATGAGAATGTGCTCTAAAGTTTATTGTTGGGATTTATACAAATTCTGGGACTGTTAATAGCTGGATATACATCAGTGTTTTCAATGTGCTGAAATTTGTTTAGCATTTCCATATTCTGGATCATTCTTTAATCGAAGAGCACAGTATGTTTGGAAGACAGTGTGTAACATGTAGTTCAGAAGTCGAAGCCAGAGAGGATTTGGGTGTGTGCTGTTTTGTATAGTTTCCATCTAGGCAGCATCCAGAAAGAGCTCTCGCCTCGGGCACATGAAAGGGAATAGTTTTAAGAGCTATGTAAACTGGAGAAAAGGTAGGGAGTATTGGGGTGTGGAAGGGTGCTGGAGCTAATTTTCCCTCCCAATTTCCCAGCTACCCTGGGCCAGGAGATTGTGTTTATCTTTATTTCAGTGGTGCTTTGGAAGTGGATTCTTTTGGTTCCCTCGTGGAGGTTCATACATTCATATATATACTGTGGAGTAATTTATGCATTTGGATAATTAATATATTGCTTTCAGATGCTAGGAGAGTAAATTAGCTGAGTGATGTACAACTTCTTCTCTCTTAGGGAGTTAGACCATCCGAGGCCTTGATGGAGAGTTAGTTGCATGAGGCGCTGTATGCAGACTTGTGTGGTCTGTGTGTAGCCAGGAACATAGCTCGCTTGCCTTTCCCGAGACCAACCTGCTTAGTGTTTATTTCTTCTCCAGCACAAATTCACTGGCTGTGTCACCAGTCTCAAATTGCCAATCATTTGCAAAATGAGGAAGCGTTTTCGTTGACAGGTTGAATGCTTTGAATTTCTGGTGACTACTTTGAAATAACTCGTGTTGTTTTCCCAAATTCTTAGCATACGTCTTAAAAGGCATATATGACTATCACCTCCAAGGGAATAGCATCAGAAGCCCAAAGTACTATGCTGCAGTCAGGGGAGAGGGAGGCTGCAGCAGTATCCTCAGCTACCTCTTCTCACTGCCAGTGACTCCATCTTGGAATACCTTTGGAGAGCAGCAGGAAACGCACATGTGGGCAGGGACCAAAGAGGCCGTGGCTCCAAGCTTTGCCTTAGGTCTGCCTCCAGGGACACAGAAGGGCTGCCTGTTGCCACAGGTCTCTGCCCTGTGTCGCCTCTCTGCCCTTCATTAAGGTGATAAATCCATAGACAATGTCATTAAGATCAGTTTTCAGGGGTATTGGGTGGGGTGAGGGGGGTGGGGGTATTAGGTAAGGGTGGGGGGGTAGAGGTTTGGGGATATGTTAGTTAGAAACCAAATTCATAGAAGAGTAGGCCTGATATATTACATTGTGAGGCATAGTGGCTGGAAGGAACTTTAGCAATATAGCCATACCCCCTCATTTTAGTAATGAGGAATCTGAGACCTGGAGAGGTTAAGTGACTTTTTCAAGATCACACAACACAGCTTTCTACTCTGCCGATTACCATGCTTAATTTGGGAAATGCTTATATACAAAAAGCCCCACTTTAAGAAAAGACACTGACACGGTCCAGGGCACATGCATTTTGGAAAATGTCCCGGCTTGAGTAATTTGTCCAAGGTTTTGAATTCCTATCTTGCCTCTCCTGCAGTGCCTTTTGCAAGGTTTTCCCTTTCCTGATCCTTATTTCAACACTGAGCCACATGAAACATCCCCCTAAGAAATCAACCTCACTTTTCTTGCTATGGGATTGGCTATCTCGGATCATCTTACAGGGTTCCTCTGCGAGTATAGGAATGGTATATTTAACAATGTTTTTCTGGTCATTCCTAAAGGGAATTATTTTGTATGTGGTGAGGGAGAGACAGGAGGGAAGGTGATGTGATTTTTCAGCCAGTCTTGACATTTTCAAAGATGAAGTGATCATCCTACACGAGTCCTCAGTCATCAAGTGAATCCCAAATAGAAATTAAAAGTGCAGTTGTGTTAATACTCATACTACCCTATAGTCACAGGGGAAAAAAATCCTTCAAATAGTAGAAGCAACAAGTAGCAAACTTCAGGACTGCTACTTTCTATTCAAATAAATAAAAAATAAATAAAAAGAAACCTTTCATCTACTCCTTTCATGGTTATGACACATTGCCAGAATTTTTGCTAGCTCTGGGGGCCGTCATTTTAATCACATTCTGTAAGGTGACAAATGTCATACATTCCACACTGTGGGGCAGCCATCTCTTTAGACTCATATATTTTGGGGAAAGGAGGAACTTCTTGGCCAACTACTATTTTGAACTTTCCACAACTTCTCTGCCCCCTCACACCAGAGGCAGTTCCTTTTGGCTCAATTTTTTATCACAGGTAATTTGCTAAAATAATATGGAACATCTAAGAGGTGGAAGAAGTCCATGTCAGTGTATTATGTTTACGAGGAAGATAGATCCAGCCTTTTCAGAAAATCTCTAATAGGTGTCATTTAAAAACTTCAGGTTTATGGGAGAAATCTCAAGTTAGCCACCTTTTCATGATTGTGTGGATGTAATAACATTTGGGGGATCTTTCTGGACTCCCATCTATCTATGCATTTTACTGGCACCTCAGGACAGGAGGGTGACCTTGTTGTCTTAACTTGTACTGCCTGGTGGTCTCTGGGGACCTTCTAAGTCAGTTGTACACCAATGTCCCATGTACAGAAAAACTTCATTAGAACAAACTTTACTTGATATAAAATTCCTATTAACAATTTTTTTATTAAATAAAACTAGCTTGAGCTGTCTTTTAAGATCATGTATCTTGATTGCTGTTTTAATGAAGGATTTATTCTCAGTGCTGCTTTTGAGCTTCAGGATGACAGGATAGCAGGAACCTGAAATATCTACCGTCATCTGCCATAGGAAACACACCGAGAGCCCCGTCGTGCATTCTTTTTCTTGTCACACAGTTGGGTTGGGGACACCAATTGGAAAATGGAACAAACTGATTGTGCAGACTACTTTTTTTTTTTTTTTTTTTTGCGGTACGCGGGCCTCTCACTGTTACGGCCTCTCCCGTTGCGGAGCACAGGCTCCGGACGCGCAGGCTCAGCGGCCATGGCTCACGGGCCCAGCCGCTCCGCGGCATGTGGGATCTTCCCGGACCGGGGCACGAACCCGCGTCCCCTGCATTCGCAGGCGGACTGTCAACCACTGCGCCACCAGGGAAGCCCCAGACTACTTTTTATGAAGAGCCTAAACATAATGCGGCAGCTTCAAGTGTATACATATGCACTAACCTTTATAAATGATATTCTCATGTCTGTTAGCCATACCATCTCCTGTTATCTCAATTGCTCATTCACATATGGAATGTGTTACTTAAAATGTGTGCATTCTTACTGAACATGTTTTCAAAGGAAGGCATCAGCTATGGGCTAATTGCCACCAATTTTAGCCCGCCATGATCCTTGGAAATATAGCGTCCAAGTACCATCCATCATCAGTTGGACAAGTGTTGGGAGTTTGTTTATTTTTTTCCGGTAGCAACGATGGAGCCATCAAACCTCCTTCTGGCCTCCCTTGTGATTGATGGCATGTGTTTGTAAAATGGATAGCTGGGGTTGGCAGATGGCTAGACAGGGATCACCTTTGGTTTAAAATGTATGTGGCCCCATAATGATTGAGACCCCATTCTGTAATTGACTGAGCTAGTTCCAATAAAGTGAAGCAGGTTTGAATCCACTTTGTGCCTATCTTTTCACTGACAATAAACTTAGCTATTTTAAAATGCAATACTGTGTGGAAAATGCTTTGGTGTTTACCCAACAGAGGCTTTATTTACGCTGTGTCAGTGATTACTTTCAATTCAGTATGCAGTGAAATGGCCTTTCAAGGGCAGCATGTGGCAGAATTTGCATTTGCTTAAAGTATGGAATGTGATTATAAAGTATTAAGACAACACCACCACGGGCCACATGGTCTAATCAGTTCCTTTATATACTCGCGAAGCATATATTAAAAGCTTTGCATCTTTTTATCTCCTGGTTCCAAGGGATAAAATGATGGCCACCCAAAGCAGAGAATTCATCCTTTGGTTAGCATTTTGGAAGCCCCCTTGATGTTCCTTTTGTACCCTTGTTCTTATGCCAATTCATCAGTTTTGGTTGAGGGAGCTTGTTATTAAAAGCAAATCAAAACCACAAACAAGTTGGCTCTTTTCACTGAAAATGTTAAAGCTGCCTTTACACTGCCCTCTCTGTGCCTCCTGTTTACCACTGAGTCCCAGCCTGACCCGGGAAGATAAGATCCCCACAGGCTTTGAAATGACACTTTTCACAGTGAAATTGGGCTTGATGGGTGTTGCAGAATGGATAGGGAGAGGCTATAGAATTCATTCCGTTCTAAATTTGATTTTTTTTTTACTAAATTGGGCTAAATTCCCTCCATATTTATGATGACTGCTTTGAAAACTGTACGTGTGAAAGCCCACTCCTGTTTTTCAGGACAAAGAAGACAGCATTAAGTTAACCACACCTTCTTACAAAGCTTTGTGAAGCATTTCTTTCAGAAATATATTGTACCTAGTTCTTAATGAGCAGTCACTTGTGGAGAGAAAAAGCAAGTATTCCTTCAAAAGTGACAAAGATCACATTGTAGGAACATTTCTATATATTATCCAGTGTTATAACCAATCTTCTTATCTCTGTGGTACTGCACCTCCCATCCTGTGGGCCGCCCCTGCCATGATAAGTGATCTGCTCAGTGTAAGTCATTTGGTCTTAGAATAGTTTCCACATTGATTGGCAATCACTGTGGTATTTGAGTGAAGACACCTGAATGACAGGACTTAGTTTCCAAAAAGAGAAATGGGGCTTCCCTGGTGGCGCAGTGGTTGAGAGTCCGCCTGCCGATGCAGGGGACAGACATGGGTTTGTGCCCCGGTCTGGGAGGATCCCACATGCCGCGGAGTGGCTGGGCCCATGAGCCATGGCCGCTGAGCCTGCGCGTCCGGAGCCTGTGCTCCGCAATTGGAGAGGCCACAACAGTGAGAGGCCCGTGTACCAAAAAAAAAAAAAAGAGAGAGAGAAATGTTCTCCACAGCACCAAAATTTCATACCACATCCAAGTACTCACTCCTCAGATACACAAACTGGCCAAGTCCAGGGTATTTATTTTGTCTCCCATGTTTTTTCATTAGCCTATTGCCTCTATCAATGGTTTTAGTTGGTGGGAGTTGTTGAATAACTCCATATTAGATGTTGCCATTATGTACGAGGCAAAGGAGGGAATGATTGTTGGAATGAAACAGAGACTATGTGTGTGGGAAAAACGAAACTGAGCTTTGAAAGCTGCACAGGTGTTAACCTGGTGAACTAGGGGGTGGGAACAAACATTCCATGCAAAAGAAAGAGCATGTGCAAAGGCAATCTCACTTTGTCAGACCCGCAACCAAATGAAGACTGTTTCCAAGATCAAAGTCCCTAGATAACTACTCTAAATTTTAACGACCTCTTAATGGAAACTTAAAAACTCACTCAAGTAGGTGGTAGAACATACTGGTCCAGAAGTCAAAAGAACATGGAGTTCTGGTCCTAAATCTGCCGCTTAGCAGATGTTTACCTTTGGACAAATCCCTTAACAGGATCTGAGAAGTTTATCAGTAAAATGGGGATAAATAGTTATCCCTGTGAACCTCATAGAGAGGGGATAAGAGAGCTTCACAAAGTGAGAATATAAAAAATGCAAGTCAAAATGATAGGCTGGATCTATAAAGATGAAGCGGTTTATTTAACTTTTATCAAAGAAAAATTCAAACTTGCACAAAACAGAACAGTGCAAGGCACTTCCATGTCACCATTACTGGGCTTCAGCAATTCTCAACACATACCAAATCTTGCTTCATTTTTAGCTCCCACCCATCCATCCTATATTATGTTGAAGCATACCCCAGACATCATAGCATTTCCTCCAAAAATATTTTTGTATGCGTAAAGATGAAATTTTTAATAGTGAAAAATTTAAAGTGCTACACCTGGAACCAAAACGTACAACTCACCAACCAAACAGAATGATATCACATTTGGGCTTCGTTTTGCTTGCAAAACTTGTTTGTTTGATACCACAACTCCTGCCTTAAACTGCAACTTCAAGTCTCAAAAATGGAGGAGTTCATTTTCCCACAATTCACATATCAAAGGGGAAGATATTTTCTTTAAAGGCTCCCCAGTGCAGGTTCTAAGCTGTTATTTCTCTGCCACTCGTATAAAAAGCTCCGGCTCCTTTAAAGTCCCTGTCATCCAGCTAGTCTTTGTTTACTCTCATCTAACAATTTGGTCACTATCCTAAGTGCGATGATGATTTTGGCCCCCAATCACAGTTGTCCTCTCCAGGCTCAAAGGCCCAGTTAGCATCCTGGCCTGTTAGCTCGTTGCCCTCTCCAGCTCCACAGACCCCCACATCCATTCCACTTGAGTCCTCTGTGCCCATGGCGAACACAGACCTTGGCATCACACAGAACCGCTCCACCGTAGAAATCACATACACCAGGACCCCACTCTCTGGCCACAGTCTCCCATCCTCCCAGTTCTCCTACTTCTACTCTATCTGCCCTTTGACTTCTGAGAGACTTCAAAGTCATCTGACGTCCCCATTTCCTCGTAGGCTTTTAGCCTTGACCTACCTGATCTGAACCTCACGCTCAATCACCTGAACCCTCAAATCATTCATACCCCTTAAAATGTCAATCATTCATCACAAGCCAGGAACTCATGAGTCATCCTTGACACCTCCCTCTCCTTCATAGCTGACATACGATCCATCACTGATCCTAACAAAATAAATAACAAAACCCATTCACTACTCTCCAACCCTACTGTCAGCAACATATTGTAAGCTATCATTATCTTTCCCTAGACTATTTCAATAGCATATTAACTGATCTGCCATGCCTGCTCTTGTTCTACTCTCTTATCTGTTTAGCACAAATATTTATATTTATATTTTTCCAGCAACAAATATAATTCATGTCACTCCCCTGCTTAAAATCTTTCAAAAGCTTCCATTGCAAAGTGAATAAAATGAGACCGTGCGAGTTAAACAACTAACCCCAAATTTTACAGTTGATGGTTGTGAAATTAAATGCAGATATCTTGGACTCTTTTTCCAGTAGAATGATTATCGTGCTTTATTCTGAGTACCTTCTTTTTCTTACGCTTATAGGACACTACTGCTATGGCATCCTTATTTTCTCTGATACTAATCTAGAAGAGTACTTCTTGAAGTCCTCTCCAAACAATCTGTATCAGAATCACCTCAGGCAGGCGTTTATTCAATGCACACTCCCTCGCTTTTCCCCCAGAGAACTTACCCTGTAGTTCTAGCATAAGACCCAGGAATTTGCAATTTAACAAGCTTCCCAGGAGACTTTGATGTAGTTTGTCCTGAGACTACAGAACTTTGAGAAACATTGGCTGAAGATTTCCTGGCATTTATCTTACTTCCCTTCCCCTCTTCAGTTCCTCAAAGTCCAGTTTGAACATTAGCTATCACACACACCCTTACTTCAGTAGGCAGCCATTTTATTTTCTTCATTCACCCTTAGTACCTATGGTGAAATAGCTGCCTATTCTCCCCAGATATAACTCTTAAGTGGTTGGATTCACTGCTCTGATCAAACAAGACATGTTGGTTGCTTTTGTTATTGGTTTACATGGTTTATAGTCCTTGAGACAACCACCAACATATTTATGATCTTGGTTAGCTCATTTATCTCCAATGACTGTTCTATAATATGAAGTCACTGGATTACGATCTCTAATGTCCATTTTGCTTCTTCTGTTCCTTGATTCTGTAAGACTAAATACTACCTCCCAGGTTATAAATTCTTTCACGTGTATCCAAAATTGGCTATGTGGCACAGATAAAAGACTTTAAATTCTAAATATATTGAAAATATTCTACAGGCCTAAAATCTATTAATCAAACTTCAATTTTTTTTCCCACTGGTTCTGCCCACACTTGACATTTTATTCCCCCATCTTGGCTATACCTACTTCATTCTCCTACTATACATGTCATTTTCCAAAGAAGACACATCCACAAAAATAAATTTCCCAGAAAAATCTGAGAAGATCAAAACAGAGGGAAGGAAGGATAGTTTACATTTCTTTCAAGCCATGAGTCTATGGTAATTCACATTTATCCAGTTGTAGGGGGCTGAGTCACACAAACAAAAGAGGGTAAAAGGGGAAGTAATCAAGGCGTGTGTCATGTTGCAGTAGATGGCCAAGAGAAGGATGGCATTTGCTGAGCCACCATGATACCCATGGAACTAACTAGAGCTAGGAAAAGGGGAAAGGGAAATAAAATTTTTGTAAACTGCTAGGTGTTAAAAACTAATTCTGTGACAAAAAATGTAACATATGTATTCTTCCCAACAAGCAAAGTTAAAAGATCCAAAAAGCAAAAACAAATGTATCTTTTAAAACTCTTTTCTTTCTCTCACACCCAGGGGCTAATCCACATCTTGTGAATTGTGAAACTTAGACAGCTTGGAGGCCCTCTTTATGAAAGAGAATTTTTTTAAATTATAAATACACAACCAGATATTAAAGTACTTATTTAGAATGAGAAATCACAACTAACTACAAAATTTTAAAAGCTGACAAATACCACATACATAACAATAAAAAAGAAAACCGACGCGGTATTTTTTTTTTTTATGAATTAACTGCCCGACACACCTCTATAATACATTTTTCCTACACTCTTGGCTTTATACTTTTGTTGGCTTCTTCATATAACAGTGGTTTTGTAATATCGTTTCCTATCTAGAGAATAGGAAGATAATTTACTCTTTCCACTAGCATAGTTGATCAAAATGTATTGTTATTATTGATAGCTGGAACGCTGAAGAATGCAACTTCACACACTTGAAGTAGAACTGATACTTGTAGAACTGATTCAGGTTTGTGCTCTATACACAGAAGAATTCTGATAAATTATATTTTATGCAGCTCCCATCGCAGAATAAATAAAAGTACTGTGCCTAGTTGTATACATTGTATTATCGAGTACATTTCTGACAGAAGAAAACTTCCTCTGTTTTCAGGCATTAGTGAGAACCAAATATTCTGCATACCATTTTGCACACCAGGGGATTGAAGAAATTTTCCTCAGATTAGCTTCTGAATCCATACATTTCAAACCTTATTTCAGTACCCACACACTTTCAGTGCCAAGGACCGTAAGATGCATTCATACAGAGGTAAGACCTCTGGCTTTGCACCTTTGTATTACCATGCTGGATAAGTCAGCAGAGTGAGCAGTGGAGGTATTTCTGGAAGCCATTCCTTTACCAGGATAGTTTAGCAATGATTTATCTATACACAGGACTGACTGCAAACCACATAAATATGTCACTGAACACAAACTAAATATATCTTCCACTGAACTTCCCCTTTGCTGGATCTCAAACATGAGAGAAAGTGTAAGGGAGGGAAATGAGAGTGGAATGAGATAGCAGTTATATGAGTCAGGGTTCTCCAAAAAAGCAAAATATAAGGGAGGGGAGAGGAGGGAGGGAGGGAGACAGAGAGAGAGAGAAAGAGAAAGAGAAAGAGAAAGACTGAGAAGTTATCAAGTCTGAAATATTGAGGCAGAGCTGCTTTTACTCTGGGAAACGTCAGTCTTTGCTCTTAAGGCCTTCAACTGATCGGTGGGAACTACCCATATAATGAAGGGTAATCTGCTTTACACAGTCTACTGATTTCAGTGTTAATAACATCTAAAAAAATATCTTCATAGCAACATCTAGACTGGTGTTTGACCAAACAACTGGCCACCATAGCCAAGTTAGCACATAAAATTGACAATCAGAGCAGTCTTAACCAATTTTAACCAAAAGGTTAAGCTCTCCTATGTTTGTAAATATTATAGAAACACACTACCATGTGAACCCATTGCTAGGAACTCTCCTAGGGCATTGGAATTCATATCCCACATCCAAGCCATCAGTAAATCCCATCAGTTCCATCTTCAAAATACACCCAGAATCTGATCACTTCCCTTGAGTTCTGCTAGTTTCACCTTCTGTTACATCACTATCTCTTCCAGAATTTGTTCATCTCTGTTTTGTGTTCTTCATTCAGAGAGTTGGTTACCTCATTGTTTTTTAAATATATGGAGGAATTTTTGGAAACAATTTTCATCTACTCAGTGGCAAAATTGTTTATGGTGTTTTGTTTTTGTTACACATTTCCACCTTTTAAAAGATAATATACTTTTTAAAAAAATAAATTTATTTATTTTTGGCTGCATTGGGTCTTCATCGCTGCACGCAGGCTTTAGTTGAGTCAAGTGGGGGATACTCTTCATTGCGGTGCGTGGCCTTCTCATTGTGGTGGCTTCTCTTGTTGTGGAGCATGGTCTCTAGGCATGCAGGTTTCAGTAGTTGTGGCACGTGGGCTCAGTAGTTGTGACACACAGGCTTAGTCGCTCTGCGGCATGTGGGATCTTCCCAGACCAGGGCTTGAACCCATGTCCCCTGCATTGGCAGGCGGATTCTTAACCACTGTGCCACCAGGGAAGCCCAGATAATATACTTTTATCAATACTATGTCAGTTCCCTTTTTATTATCCATCCTTGAATGATTTGGATTATCCTGTCTCAGCTATTTGCAGGACATTCCAGGGATGGAAAATGGGCCAGAGTAGCCTTCCACGTTTCACTACCCCAAAGCTCTATCCCCTGCAGGCAAAGATATCTTACAGCAAATATGGCTCCTCTGTGAGGTTCTTTCTCTAGTCTCATTTGTCAGCTTCTCTGAGTCAAACCTAGTCTAGGAGGATATCTGCCCCTGCTGTACTCATCCTAGTCCTTGGACCTGTTGTTGCCAACTAGAGAATTAGCTTTCATACCTCAGGATGTACCGGTCACCTTCAGGAAGTATACTTTTGTTGAAGCTTCCTAAGATCTTCTGTGTTCTTTCTACACTCTCAGTGCTTCTTCACTTCCCATGCCTTCTTCCCATTCCTCCCCTATCTCAAATACTTTCTCGGTAGCTGCAGTTTGGAGTCTGGAGATTATATCTGTCTTGGTAGATAAGTGGAGCTTGGAGAGTTTTTTTTCCCATTCTCCTTGTTGTTCTTGCATAGTTTTCAGGAAGTGAAAGGGAAAATGCTGACCTATGCAGACATATTGATACTGTAAATGACCCTATTTTTGTTCATTATTATACCCTCAGAGCCTAGAATACTGCCTGATATAAAGTAGGTGCTCACTAAATTATTTTTTGATAAATGAATGAATGAATTAAACTGCATTCTCCATTCCTGTATCTGAGCTGTTGTGGTTGCTGAAGAAGGATAATGAAATTGGTGCCACTACACAGCCAGAGGCTCGAATTCCAGCTGAGAACTTCTGTTTTTGCCCTCGGCCAGTTTCCTGTTCCCCTCAGGAAGTATTCCACACATAGCACTCTTCTCCCTGAAGCCTGCAATTACACGCCTGCCTCCCTCCCTCACTGATAGCCTCAACTCCCACTTCAGTGTGAAAGTAGAGTTTTCATTTGGGAACCCAAGGTTATTATTAAAAATATATAACAATAGGTATAGGGATGTATTGTGCAACATGATAAAGATAATGAACACTGCTGTGTGTTATATATGAAAGTTGTTAGGAGAGGAAATCCAAAGAGTTCTCATCACAAGGAAAACAATTTTTTCTATTTCTTTAATGTTGTATCTATATGAAAAGATGGATGTTCACTAAACCTATTGCGGTAATCGTTTCATGATGTATGTAAGTGAAATCATTACGTTGTATGCCTTAAACTTACACAGTGCTGTATGTCAATTATATCTCACTGAATCTGGAAGAAAATATTTAACAATAGGTAAAGGACTATCCCTGCCCATTCAGAAAGCACTTCAGCTTTAACAGGTGATGTCACCATGTTGGTGTTAACCAGGTCAAAATCAGCCTCAGGAACAATTTCAACTCCCAGCCCTCTCCAACAGCAAACTTATCGACAGCTCCCGCTCAGCTCACCATTTTCCTTCAGTCTCTGTGGATAAGGCATCCTTCTTCCCGATCAAGATCAATCCCATCATCTCCACCTTTGCTCTGGACTTCATCCTTATCTCCTCAAGCACTTTGGTCCACCCACGAAATTCCCTTTCCCTTATCAGTTCCTCCTCCTCTTTAATTAAAGTGCTCAAGCTGCAGGTTCATCTCTTGCTTTACAAACTAGGGCACAGGTGGGGAAGAAGCTGGGATTCAGAAACTAACAGAACAAGGAGAGTGCCCTAATGCAGAGCCTCAGTGATTGGAATTTGGAATGGAGGAGGCTCAGGCTGGCCACTTGAGTGCTTCTGACCTCAAGCATCTGTCGCTCTGGAAACTGGGGAAGGGCTGAACTGAGTCCTTGGGGGTAAAACAGTGGGCCCAGCTGTCGGAGAGCCAGGGCAGGCAGAGCCAGAGACAGGGAAGCTTAGGACGGGGTGACTGATGATACCAGTTGCCTTCAAATATTTGGAAGTTTGTCAAGTGAAAAGGAAAATTTATATTGTGTGGCCCCAGGACTAAGTCTAAGAGCAAAGGGGTGGAAGCAAAGGAGATACAAGGTAAGGAAGAGCTTTGTACCAGAACTATCTGGAAAATAAAATAAGCTACTTAGAAGATAATTAGATCCTCATCATTAGAGCAGTACAGTTCAGAAGCCAAATGATCACTACCAGGCATTCATCAAACGGCATTATTTATTTATTCAGGAAACTCCTTCAGGGTGGGGACACATGATTTATTTTTGTATTCTCAGCATTAGGCCCAGTGCCTGGTTCAACGCCTGTTACACAGTAAGTGCTCAATCAGTGTTAGTTATTCATGATAAAAATAACGGTAAGTTCTCAGTGAATATTTCATAAAATGAATGCATTAAAATAAGCATCATGAGAATGAGAAGACAAAATGACTTTTCCTAAAGTGATATTCTGGAGGTTGTCATAAAGACGAAATAAACTAGTATATGTGAGAGCACTTTGCAAACTGTAAAGTGCTATACCAACAGTTAAGTATTTTCAATGATTTCATTCTCTTGGCCCAGCCCTATGCTAAGCCTTATGGGCAATTCGATAATATACAAACCTAGGTCTCTGATTTTGAGAAACTCACAATTCAAGGAGACCAAGTAAATGTATATGAAAGAATAGGAAAGAAATTCAGTGCTAAATTGTGTGGTGCTGTCCTCATAACAGCACTTCTGGTGTCCAGGGGGTCAGTGTGGCCCTGTTAACTTATCAACGACTGCTTACATTCTTTAAGAGTGCAGTATTGGTTTCAACACTAACTTGGTCTATGACCTTGGGCACTGTCATAGGTCATTTGTACTTGTTTCCTCATCTGTCAAATGGGACTAATAACTCCTGACTTACTTTGATCAAATAGGTAATGTACCAGAATGTACTTAGTCAAAGTAAACCACACTCTACAAATGCAATTATGATTATCATTATGCAAGGCTTTCATGTCTCTGCTCTTGTGAAACCTAGTTAGTATTCATTTTTCTTACTTATCATGCTGGTAATTGGTACCCAATATATCCAACTTCCCCTTCTCCTTAGAGGGAGAATAATTGAGCCTTAGAGAGTATAAATGCTCTGGCCGGGGTCCCTGTTGAAATGGGGGTTAAAGCCATACGCCTTGCCTTGGCAGTGTGTACACATCTGGCCGTCGGGGATGGCCACAGGTGTGGGCGGGGGAGGGTGGGAGTTGGGGAGCGCAGACTGACTGGCTCGGTGTCAGCTGAGTTTGGGCTCCTTCCCTCATCTGATATGTGCTTTTCTTTCTCGGTTGAGCCTTTCCAGAAGGTGCTTGCAGGCCAGTCTAGGTGTCTCTTTGCAGTTTTCCTACACTGCCTTCTTGCTACGGACTGAATTGTGTCCCCTGCCATCCGCAAATTCATATGTTAAAACCCTAACCCCGGGCTTCCCTGGTGGCGCAGTGGTTGAGTCCGCCTGCCGATGCAGGGGACACGGGTTCGTGCCCCGGTCCGGGAAGATCCCACATGCCGCGGAGCGGCTGGGCCCGTGAGCCATGGCCACTGAGCCTGTGCATCTGGAGCCTGTGCTCCGCAACGGGAGAGGCCACAACAGTGAGAGGCCCGCATACCAGAAAAAACAAACAAACAAACAAAAAAACCCTAACCCCCAATATTTGACGATAGGACTTTTAGGAAGCAATTCAAGTTGAATGAGGTCATAAGAATGGGATTCTAATCTGATAAAATTTGTGGCTTTACAAAAAGAGGAAGAGAGAGAAATGTCTCTTCCCATGGGCAAACACTGAGGAGAGGCCATGTGAGCACACAGTGAGAAGGGGGCTGTCCGCAAGCTAGGAAGAGAGCTCTCACCAGAAACTAAACCCTGCTGAACCTTGCTCTTGGACTCCCCAGGCTCCAGAACTGTGAGAAAATAAATGTCTGCTGTTGAAGCCGCCCAGTCTATGGTATTTGTTATGGTATTTGGTAGTCCGTGCTGACTAAGATACTTGCCAACACACTTCAGGCACACGCAGACGTGCACACAGCGGCCATGGAGGAAAGGGCTACAAATCAAGAGGAAACTCCACCCTGATCTGAGGCCCCTAAACATGGGAAGCAGTGGTGTGCGGTGTGTGAATGAGTGGTGCCTGCCTTCCCAGACAAGGAGCATCACAACTGTTTTCCAGCAGGGGGTCGTTTGTGTTTTAAACTAAAGCCACGTTTCTGAGCAAATCCCTGAATCCTTTTGTGGTACGATTGTCTCGATTGAACCATGAGAGGCTGAGTTGTTGAAGCAAGGAACAGTCTGTTTCTTTTTTTAGTGGTCAAGTTCTGTAGAGGCCTTCTGTAGCAGATGGGATTATTTCTGCACCTCCTTTTGCTGTGCTTCCCCCCACCCCGCCTTGTTTCTTTAGAACTAGAAATATTAAAAATTGAAGTCGATTTACAAATTAAACTTTTTCTTTTTCTTTCATTTTTAAAGAAAACAAAATTGCTGCTTCTGATTCTGTGCTCCATTTAACAGATCTATTTATTTCCAGGCACCCAAAGGAACAGTGGCTCCTTCAGACTATATCACTTTAGCAGTCAATGCATCAAGATGGAATGAAAAACCACAGGCTTGGGGACTGCTTCCTGCACAGGCTTCACCAAGCTTGCTCTACCAAGCTGCCCAGGAAAACATTTGGTTTCCAGATGCTGTGTATGACAGGGCCCTTGTTCTCTCTCATGGTCCATGTGACCTGAGCTATGGATGCCTCTGGGATATGGTCAGAGCTACTTGCTGTAGACAGTATTCCAAGTAAGTATGTAAAGGTTAAGACAACAGGACAGGTAGGTGATAGAGCCTAGGAAGGATTCAGTGACAGCTACTGGTCAATCTTGACTACCCTTAAGGCACTGCTTTAGAGTAAGGGCAGATTTTTAAAAGTCAAGGCCCTGGACCTGTGTTCCCGGAGGATATGATTGAGTAGTTCTGTTAGAGGACCTGGGTATCTGCATATTTAATAAACTCCCAAGTTACTCTGATGCACAGTCAGGATTGAAAACTCTTGCCTTAGAGGGCCTCCAAAATTAACAGGTGGACATATCCACAAAAGCCAACCTCAGCTTTCCTTAGCTAGATCAGTTGCAGACCCTCAGGCTGCCATGATTTGAAAAAAGGAAGCTTTTTCGCTCTGATGCTTTATATGTAAGGCAAAATGAATGATCTGTCATGTTTTCTTTCAAATGAAGGACTATGAGGCAGCATACTGAGCTAAATGAAATGGAATATGCCATTTGCATATTGCTATTTAAGTGCCATTTATTAAATATTTATTAAGTCCCCAGAGTGGGCAGGAAGGAATTTTCCATTCTACTGTTTGGTCAGAAAAATTGGTCCAACCTGCTGATATTATATCAGCCCCAGAACTTCAACCCAATTTTTCATTCTTCTGTTTGTTTATTTATTCATGTTTTTCTTCAGACCCATTCATTCATTTATTCATTGACTCATCAGACCATGCTCCAGAGAGCTATGCTGGCTTTGGGGATATACTGAAAAAGTAAATTCTCTGCCTTTAAGGACACTAATGATTTTTTAACACCTTTGTTGGAGTATAATTGCTTTACAATGGTGTGTTAGTTGCTGCTGTATAACAAAGTGAATCAGCTATATGTATACATATATCCCCATATCCCCTCCCTCTTGCATCTCCCTCCCACTCCCCCCCCACCCCTCTAGGTGGTCACAAAGCACGAGCTGGTCTCCCTGTGCTATGCAGCTGCTTCCCACTAGCTATCTATTTTACATCTGGTAGTGTATATAGGTCCATGCCACTCTCTCACTTCGTCCCAGCTTACCCTTCCCCCTCCCCATGTCCTCAAGTCCATTCTCTATGAAGGACACTAGTGATTTAAAAAAAACAGTAGCCATCTGGCACAAATGTTACCAAAGCAAAGATGCATATAGGGTGGTCCATACACAGAGGCAGAAGACGCAAGGGCCTCAAGGGAATATATCTGTTATCATAACCCAACAGTTATGTAGGCACTGTTCTAAAAGTTTTACATCTATTAACTCATTTCATCCTCAAAACAATTTTAAGAAATAGATACTATTATTATCCCATTTAATAGATGAAGAAACTGAGACACAGAAAGATTACATAATTTGCCTAAGATCACTCAGTTATCAAGAGGCAGAGCTAGAAGTCAGTCCTTTTCTTAACCACTTTTCTATATTCCCTTCCCTTTGATATCTGAAATCACCATTAGAGTCATTGTTTTTATTCACTATAACAATCAACAATGGTAGTATTTATTAAAGACTTAATATATATCAAGTTCTGTTCTACGCATTCGCAAATACTGCTTATCTCATTTAACGTTTACAATAGCTATCCTTATTTTACAGAGAGGAAGCTGAGAATCAGAGATTAATTCACTTGTTCAAGGTCAAATGGCTAGTAAGTGGCAGAGCTTCGATTTGAAACAAGTTCTGGCTGAA
This sequence comes from Orcinus orca, assembly GCF_937001465.1. Classification (NCBI taxonomy): domain Eukaryota; kingdom Metazoa; phylum Chordata; class Mammalia; order Artiodactyla; family Delphinidae; genus Orcinus; species Orcinus orca. The sequence continues at coordinate 98,537,424 of NC_064580.1, read as the reverse complement.
GAGCCCATACTGCCTTCCCCAAAGTGGTGACAGAATTATGGAAATGTGACACCAAGAGAGCTGTGGTCAAGAGCACACACTCTGGAGCCAGAATGCCTGAGTTTGAATCTCTACCACCCACGAGCTGTTGTGACTGTGATTTAGACCCATGGTATTTTCATCTAGAACATGAAGATTATTGTAGTACCTATCTCATAGAGCCGTCATGAAGATTACCTGTGTTAATATAAGAAAACACTTAGAAGAATGCCTGTCACATGGTAAGCACTATATAAGTATTGTCTATTACTAGTATTATTTTTTGACAAGAAGTAGCCACCAGCCATCTCAGTATGAATGTCTATCAGATGTTAGCTAGCTTGTCACCTAGCAAAGCTCTGACAAGCTGTGCTACAAGATTTGTTGTGGGCAGGGTAGTATGGGGAAGGGCATTCTAGGCAAAGGCACGAAGGTCAGAAATAGCTTGATGTGTTTGGAGTTGAGCAATGCAAGGTGCTCAAGACAACTAGGGCAGGATGTATTTGAAGAAGAGTGTGCAAAGCAGAAGTCACATCATACGGAGTCTTACATGCCACACACAGGGATTTAGACTTGACTTTCTGCAGAGTTATAGGTTTTAAAGCAGGAAAGGGACACAACCTGCTCTGCAATTTAGAAAAATCACTCTGGCAGTCTGGTGGATGGATTGAAAGGGGTAGACTTGAAGCAGATTGTTCCCATAGTTGCTTTTTTTCTTTTTCGATGAGTAATAATGAGTGCCTAAACCAGGGCAAATAGTAGAAATAAGAATGGAGAGGAGGGGTGGATTTCAGAGATAATTAGGATGTGACATTCATAGGACAGAGTGAGTGATTGAATGTGGTGAGGGAGGTATAGTGGGAGGAATCTAAGATGACTCCCAGGTTTCTGACCTGGGTGTCTTGGGGAATAGAGGTGCCATGCAGTAAGAGTACATAGGGAGAGAAGAAGGTTTGAAGGGAGGGAGTAGGGATAATTGATTTATTTTGGGACCTGTTGATTTGAGGTGCCTTCGGGGTAGCCAAGCTAAGATGGTAAGCAGGCAGATGAATATATGGGTCTGAAGCTCAGGAGAGAAATCTAGACTAGAGATAAAGAATTTTTGATTCACCAAGAAGAGTGTGTACAGTGTGAAGAGAAAAGGAACAAAGAAAAAATCTGGGGTCACAGCAGCATGTAAAGGGTTGACACAAGAAGAAGGGTTAGTAATGGAGCCTGGGATAGAACAGACTGAGAGGAAAAAAGAGAACCAAGAGAAAAGGTTTCTGTTGGGAATTGGGGTGAAATTTTGCTTGCATTTAGGTGATATTTGTCTATAGTACATGGAAATGTTGAAATTTTTTGCTGCCAATCAGCCCTTTCCCCTCATGAGATTCCCAAGGGAAAGATTTGCAAAGAACAGTAGCCAAATGGAGGACAAAACATCACTTTAATAGAAAAGCTGAAAATTCAATACATGGTTCTCTAGGAAAGTTGGGTTGGAGTACATAGCTTAGGTCAGAGGCTTAAGTAGGGCTTCCAACTCCTTCTAGAACCTATCCCTCTCTGGGTAGAATCTGAAGGATGCTGCGAGAACAACAGAGCCAAGGGTAAATTCAGTGACCCCTTTATCTACCCAGGCACCTGAAAGAGTGGCAACAGGAGAGAGAACCCCGGGTTAATGGGAGAGAGCTAATGGACGAGAGCACAAGAGGAGCCACAGAAAGAAATAGTAAAACAGGCCAGAGGTGGAGGAGAAAGCGTGGAGAGCTCCAAGAATAGAGTGGTCACCGGTGTGTAAGGCCACAAGAGAAGTCACATAGATAAGGCAGCAGAGGGACAGTCTAGACTTCTCTCCTCATTTTCATTTCCAGTCCTCACCCCCAAACCCTGCAGCATCTGTGGTGGAGCCAGATATCTTTTTTTTTTTTTTTTTTTTTTTGGCCATGGGGTGGCACGTGGGATATTAGTTTCCCAACCAGGGATCAAACCAGTGCCCCCTGCAGTGGAAGCACAGAGTCAACCGCTGGACCACCAGGGAAGTCCCAAGAATCAGTGTGTTTCACATGGTAGGTGGCATGTAGATGAGAGGCCTCCTTTCCCCAGTTAGAACATGTAATCATGCATATCAGCTGGAAAAATATGGTCATGGCTATAAGAAAGGCAAGGATGGCTTGGGAACATAATTTTGGATGGATAGAGGTGGGATACTACTCAGACCTGGCTTTATAAACAGCCTCCACTCTCTATGAAGTCCCAAAGGTAAGGCAAGAATAAAGAACCCAGAAAAAGATATCCATCTGAAACCAATCGGGCAGAAGAAAGGTGGTGCCAGACAATGACCCAAATCAAGCAGACTCTCTTGTTAACTTCTTTGGCTTTCCTCCTTCTGATAAATGGCATGGCTCTTCCCCAGATCTCAGGGGACTTCAAGTGGGCCAACATCCGAGAGAGTGAGAGTGAGAGAGAGAGACCAGACAACTCTTATGAAAAACATACCAAGAATGGAAAGCTGTTAAAATGATTAAGTAGTCAACCTAACTAATTTGAACTAGAATGAGCCCAAAGGGTATGTATGTGTGGAGCCAGGGATGGGGAGAAGAAGACTTTCTGAGGAAGGCATGATTCAACCTGGGCTGGAGTTTATAAAATGGGTACATGACAGAACATACCTTATGGCTAGCAATGCATCCTAGCAACCCTGTGAGAATTCACTAGGGTACCAGGTGGAGGAAAATATGAGCAAGTACCAAAAGATGTCCCCTCACTTCCATGTGGAGATGAAAATGAGAATCCTTCCTGATTTAGAGTGAATGTGTGTGTCCCCCCAAAATTCATATGTTGAAATCCTAACCCCCCAATGTGATGGTATTAGGAAGTGAAGCCCTTGGGAAGTGATAAGGTCATGAGGGTGGAGCACTCATGAATAAGATTAGTGCCTTATAAAAGTGGCCTCATCCCTTCCACCATGTGGAGGACGACACAGAGAGAAGGCACTGTCTATTGAACTTGAAAGTAGACCCTCACCAGACACTGAATCTGCCAGCCCCTTAATCTTGTACTATCCAGCCCCCAGAACTGTGAGAAATACATTTCTGTTGTTTAAAAGCTACCCAGTCTATGGTATTTTGTTATAGCAGCCCAAATAGACTAAGATAGTTTCCTTCTAGCTAACTTAAAAAAAATCTTGGTTCTAATTATCAAAACAATACAAGCTAACTGTAGAAATATAACAAGCATGGTACAGAAAAGTGTTATAAAACAGATGAAAAACATTCCTGATTATTCCTCCGCCTAGATGCAGCCACTGCTCATGCTTTAGTCAAGTTTTATTACAGTGCCTTTAAAACACCTCTAGATAATTGAGAATTGTATATATAATTTCTACCTTGCTTTTTTTCCCCACTTGATCTTAAAATTTTCTCTATATCATTTTGCAAACAAGCATTTTGCAAACCAGCAGGGTTGAGCATTTATACATTCTCAAAGGTTTTACTATCATGAATACTATTCCAACTGATATTTTTATTCATAAATATATACATTTAAAATTCTTTCCTTAGGAAAAATATAACCAGGAGGTGCACTACAGGGTCGAATAGTTATGCTGTTTTTAAGGTCTTGCCACATATTTTTTTCTGATTTTTAAGATCTATATGAGGACCTTCATAAGGGTTTTCATTATCTTATTTTTTTCATTATGTTTATTGTTTTTACTCATTTAACAAACATTTACTAGCACTATATGTCAAAGCTCTGAGGTGGATGACAAAGAACTTAAAGAGACAAACTCTGTTCTTTGGAGCTTGCAACTTATCTAAAAAGACACGATCCAAACACATAAAAGTTTACCAAATTCTATTGGTAAGGATATCACCTACAGCAGATAGAATGCAAAAGTTCACCAAAAAGTATAAAGAAGGATTTTCCCTGCAACTTTGTAATAGCAAAAAAAATTAAAATAAATAAACCTGAAATACCCACACAAAACTAATCAAAACCAAAACCCAAAACCTGGATATTACCAAAATGTCAACCAGTAGGGGACTTGATAAGTAAATATTAATGCAACCATACGTTGGAATATTGGGGGATGGCGAAAAGAAAAAGTTAGATCTGTATCGGCTGACGTTAAAAATTCCCTAATATAAGTTATTCAGGAGAAAGGGAAGCAAGAGCAGAACAGTATGTATATAGTACCCTCTGTGTGTGTGTGTGTGTGTGTGTGTGTGAGAGAGAGAGAGAGAGAGAGAGAGAGAGAGAGAGAGAGAGAATATGAATACAAAGACAATCCCTTACCTGCTCTTCCTTAAGCCTAAAACCTCTGAAAACAGAACACTTTTTTTTCCCCAAAACTTGGCACAAATTCGTTTGGAGAAAAACCTGATATTAGCTGACATGTGGCTATTTGTAATCTTCATTTATCTCGAAATAGTGTGACAAATTTTAATGTGTTTGATTAATATTGAACATGTCTAATCTGTCTTTGCTCTCCCAAACCCCACTGTGGGAGTGACATGCTAAGTGTCACAAGCACTATCTCACCATGTTAAAATGTTAAAAATTTTGAATTCCAACATACTTCTGGCCTCAAGGGTTTAGGATAAAGGATTATGCTCTGTAATATAGATATACATATGTATGCTGGTATATGTTGCTTTCTTTCTTTTATGGACAATACCATATGTAATATTTTATAGTTAACTTGGGGAAAGAGACTAGGGATGGTTGGGAAAGAATTTTGCTTTTCATTTGGTACCTTTCCATAGTTTGAATTTTCTAACCTTTATATGGGTATTACTTTTACAAAAAAACGTCAACAGTGTTAGAAAGGGGAAGATTATGGTTCATTCTTGTTTTCTTCTTTGCATCTCTCCATACTTAAAATCAATATGAAAGTAATGAAATTTTAAAAAGGAAGCATATTTAAAACTATAAAAATAAGGGTAGCTAAAATGAGAGAGCAGTCTATGATAAGATTTAGGAGGTGACATCCCAAGAGCCATACACATTCCGAAGCGTGAGTGATCTCTATAGCCTAAGAGACCTATGGAGGGCCTTCATGGAGGTGATGGAGCTTAAGTTAAACTTTGCATATAGGTAGGATTTGGTTGGCAGAGATTATATGGAGTTCAGATGGGGAAAGCGGACCACATAAAGACAAGAAAGTGAGACTGAGTTCCTGTAATCTAGAAATTTGGGATATTGAGTAAAGTGAGGGACACCACCTACCCAGAAGGTACAAAGGACAGAGGAGTGAAAGGGTGACTCCATTTCCCACTTGTATTTGACTCTGAGTGTTCTCCCACCAAACTGGGAGGTAGAAAGTTACAATCTGTCTCCTACTCTCAGCCATCTCCAACCCACCATTTACTTCCTTTCTCCCACTCCTTTCACAGGCCTCTCATTAAATAGCCTCTTTAAAAAATTCTCAGGATGCCAGCTGATGCTCTATAAACAGTTACCACTGACATTTCTGTGCATATTAAAGATATGCACGGAATCATTTTGGGAAGAGAAAAGCCTCTGGAAATCAGCTAGCCCATGCCCCCCCCCCCATACTAGGAAGGGACTATGTGGTCATGAGAGGTGAAGCATCTTGCTAAGTTACATAGCCCAGTAATGCAGTTTCACATAAAACCCAGTCTTCCACCTTACAGACCAGTTTTAGCCTACTCTTTTTCCCTTTGTGTTTATTGGTGGTACAATTGTTGCTCAGACTAGCCTGTGATCTGCTAAGGCTCCAGCATGTTATGTTATGTCCAGAAAAGGTGAAACAAACATAAAAGCTAGGGAACCGGTGGTCACTAAAGAAGCATCATGCTTGTGTAGATGGGAGTCTGAGTACTAGCTAGTTACCATAGCAACATCTGGGCATGCATTTCAGGCTCAAGGGAGAAGATAGAATTCTCACATACTGCCTGGCCTCTCATTCTTGTCAAGATGGGATTCGACACTCCAAGAGAATGGGCCTCCAACTGTCAAGTGTTAGGGGTGGGGGAGGGCAGGGTGGGGTGATAAGAAGGTGGACACTCTCTTCCTGTTTGCAATGTCCTCATTTTTGAAGGTGAAGGAAGGGAAGGAAGGAAGAAAAGAAGGAAGAAAGGGAGGGAGGAGAAAAGAAGGAAGAAAGGGAGGCAGGGAGGGAGGGAGGGAGAGGAGAAGCTTTTCTTTTCATTGGTATTTTGCTTGCAATATAAAATACATTAACCCTTCCTGGCCTGGAAAAAACCTGTTCTGGCTGTAGCTGCTTCCTTAGAAATCCAACCCTCCTTACTCCTTTCTCCTGATTCCACCAACAGTCTGACATGGCTGAGAGAGTCACAAGCTTTTGTGGCAAAAATAAATATTAATTTTCTTAAGGGCTCTCCCCACCTAGGGCAAAACGCAAGAGTCATGGTCAGCAGAGACGTAAGAAATTTAAATGAGGGCAGGAATGGGGGTGGGGTAAGGTTCTGGCATGGATTTGAATTGCTTTTGGATCCTAAGGTAGGGGATAGCCCTACTTTAAGGTAGGGAATAGATCCACTTTGGCTCAGACTTCACAAGGCTTACTCTCCTGACCTAGCCTATACACCTTGCTATATCTCAGTGGGGGTGAGATTTTGGCCTTGGAAACTGAGGGTCTATCATGTGGCCATGGAGCCCATGGTGGGGGGAGCCCGGAGGGATGATTTAGAAGCAAGATCATAGACTTGCTAGGTGGATAGACTAGGGCAGAAAAGCAAAAAATTGCTGCTTTTGGATTTTGGTGGCTGTTCCAGGACCAAGGCTCAATTGCTCAGTCTGTGAGGTGGGAAGGATAATGCTATCAGCCTGAGTTCCTATCTTTCTCCATCATTGGCCTCTGGACTGATCAGGACACACGCCAGGCTCATTTCCACCTTCCATTTCCTTGATTTCCTCTACTTGGATTTCTCCCTCCTCTTCCCCTTTGCTTATCTGAATGATCTATGGATCTATGTGATCCAAAATCAGCATTCTGTCTCCTCCACAGAGCATTCCTTTATTGCCCCAACCCATGACAATTACCCCTTGCACAAAGCTCACTTATATTTTACATTACCTAGTTATTTAATCTCTCTGTGCCTTGATGGGGTAGGTGAGGAAAACAACAGCATCCACCTCTTAGGTTTCTAGTGAGCATTAAAAGAAATAATGTATGTGAAGTGTTTAGGGCAGGGCCTGAAACTTAGTAAGTGCTCAATAAGTCATGTCTGTTATTATTAATGTGGCGGGGCAATGCATAGCTCCAAGTTGAGGCCATCACACATTGCTCTATATGATACATGGCAATGGCCTTGAAAGCAGCAGGTAAGGTATCTAGCTGTGCTATGGATATACAAGAGGATTCTTTGCCTCCCAGAATAGGTAAAGAGTAATAGTTAACATTTCGATGAGTGCTAACTATGAGCCAGGCAATGGTCTAAGTGCTTTACTTATATTAACTCGTTGAATCCTCATAACACCAAGAGTTCAGGGCTATAGTTACTATCTTCATAGTAACTATACTATACTTTCTACTGAGGAGGAAAGGGGCCCAGAGATGTTGGGTAACTGGCAGCAGGCCACACCGTTCAGCTAGCAAACAGTAGCAGAACTGGATATGAATCTAGACAGCGTGACTCCAGAGCCTGAATTCTTAACCACTATGCTCTCCCCTCGCAAATTGGAAGCTGAAACCCTAGGGAAGGCTATGGGGAGCAAGCAGGCCATTTAGAAAAGTGAAGGGGATTTAGCTGGAAAACATCCAGACTCTTAAGAGAACACAGGTTTTGGGGTGGCCCCCCTCTGTGGAGAATGAGCAAGCTTTGCATGTTGCTGCCCGCCCCAGGGTAGTTTCAGTTGCCCTTGGGAAGCCCAGCCTGAGAGTCTGGGGTCATCATGACTCATTGTGAGGAAGGAGATGAGAGGTAGGGAAAGGGAGAGTGGCATTCCAAGGTTGTGGGCACCAGAAGAGCCCTGGCAAACCCTAGGACGGTGGCAGCGAAGCTGGAAAAGAGACGTCTGCCAGCTGCTGCCGGCCACTGAGGGATACGAGCAGTTTTCAGAAACTCGACTTCATCAATCAAACCTCACGGTCTTATCTCTCACTTCTTTCTGGGCTCCTTCTTGGGCACAATCCTGTTGTTTATCTGGAAGGAATTTCAAGTGTTACACAAAGCTGAGAGGGAACACAAATACTTGGTTTTGATGAAACAGTCCTCAGAGGGGGACTGGAAACTCCTCGGAGCCAGGGCTGGGCGGGGGCTTTTGGAGAAAGGGAAACTGTCACAGCTCCCAGACCTTGAACCACAGGAGCTGGGTGGTTAGGAATCCTGGCCTCCCTCAAAACTCACAGCTCTGTGGTGAGCTTTCTTACTCACTTTGCTTCAGGCTATTCTCAAATCTCTGGTGACTTCACAAATACTTGGAATATTAGGTTCCACCAGAGAAACTGCTACAGACCTATAGGTCTTACCAGGGGGACACATGGTTTTTAGTCATAGAGGATGTTAGAGCCTCATCCCTAAAATCCTAGCCACCACCATACCTGTCACCTTACTGTTGGCATGTAATGTCTTTGAGTCATAAAGGCTTTTCCCTAGCTTCAGGAATACCCATCTAAAACCTAGAAGGGCATCTGAAGCTCATCTGATCAAAGCCAGCTAACTTCTATTAAAATGTGACTACCCTTTGATGCAGGTAGCATATAAATTAACCTGAGGTTTATGACATCTCTGAATTCCCTGACATTGTATGCAAAGTTGCATGTGCATATGTGTATTTTTTTCTTTTTCCCCTTGCAAAGGTCTTATCAGGCCTCCCACAGATAGAAAGGGTATTCCAGGCCAAGAGAACAGCAATGAGATGGACTCCAGATTGGCATATTTGAGGAACTAAGAAACATGTGTAGCTGGAATATTGTGAGCAAGGAGGACAGTGGGGCAAGATGAGGATGGACAGGCAGGCAGGGGCCAGCTTACAGGGCCTGTGGGACCATGGTCAGGAGGCTTTATTTTAGTCTAAGGGCAATGAGAAGCCATTAAAAAAGTTAAAGCTGAGAAATGACATGATCTTGTTGACATATTAGAAAGATCATTCTCGCTACATCGTGGAGAATGAATTGGAAGGGAACAAGCATGAAAGGGAGAAAATCATCATGCAGAATAAAGATAATGATCTCAATCCCTAATTCTAGAGCCTCTAAACCTGTTTAAGTGACATAGCACTGAAAATCACAGAGCTCGTGGAATATCATAAAATATTCATATCTAAATCATAAAATATCTACCAATATAATTCCATGCTAACTCAAGTGCTATCTTTTATATTCTAGTATAGGCACCAAGGATGTCAGCAAAATTTACGGGACCAGAACACATTCTATCCATTAGCTTATTGCTCTTCCTTGAAAAATTTGGGGAAAAGACTATCATGTCGTTTCATCTTCAGTGGCAGAATACTCTGGTTTTGTCCATAATTTGAAAGACACTGTTAAGAGAAGAGCAATTTATTGGGGGCTTAGACACTGATGCAGGTTAGACTCAAAACCAGGGATGTTCCTGTGTCCTTTCAGTCTCCTCGGTCCTCTTTGCCAGGATTTTTAGCTAGCTCTTTGAAATGCATTATTACAGTGGGAAGAAATGCAAGGTTCAAAGGTTACACATAGCAAAAGCCTAGGTTCACAGTCCATCTTAACTCATCAGTGGAAAGCCAGATCCTTTCAGCCCGATTCCTAGGTGAGTGCTTTGGTCCCAGGTTGAAACTGTTCAGAATCTACCTGGCAGCCTGAGCGGACAGGCTCCCATGGCCTCCTGTCCTGGAGTTCTTTGAGCCCAAAGTCCCCAGCTTCCAGCAGTTTCCCACCCTTCTCCTCTCCTGCTCTCTGGCTTTCAAGAATTCTCTGAACTATGCTCCCTGCAGGCACTCAGACTTCTTTCCCCGACTTTCTCATGCTGTCTGTCCATTGACACACCTCTCATTGAATCCTTCAAATGTCCCATTTTTCTAAATAGCCCCTATGTTTCCTTTCACCGTTTCTCGGTCCCCTCCTCCCAACATCACACATCTGGGGCTCTGATGGCAATTGTCCATTCCTGCCCCTCACACTGACTTTGTTCAGCTCATCCCTGCTTTGAACATACATTTGCATGTCTAAAGTCCCATTAACATTATGATTATGCCTTCCCCATTCATCCTGTAGTTTTCTCAACATCACATACATTGAGAAGAGGGAAAGAGTTTCTATAGGAGCCAGGATGCAGGTGTCAGAATTGTGAGTGAGGCCTTAAAGGTGGCACTGTTGGATTCCTGAGAGCCCAGGCTGAAGTAGCTAGGAGTGGGCTGAAGAGGCGCTGGAATGTCCACTTAAGGATTTGTGGGAGATTTTAGGATCTGAGAAACAAAAGCAATATTGTCATCCGTTTTGGACAAGTCTACCCAGCTTCAAATGAAGCCAGGCCTGTGTACTGTCACATCTTTATATCTCTTTGGAGAGCTGGGGGCTTCTTTGGTGGTAGCAGGGGAGGCGGGGTGGGGAGAGCACAAGAGAGCGTGAGAGAGCCAAAGAGGGTACTAGGGCAGGAGAAAGAGATGGATAAAAGAAAAACCTTTTCACTATTTCGAGAAAACGTTTGAAAAAGTATGGAGGGTACGGGCTAGTCTGGTTCTGGCAATCACTCTGCATGAGATAAGACATTTTTGCGAAATATATGGCCCAGGTGGCAGCTCTTTTTTTTTTTTTTTTTTTGCTGTACGCGGGCCTCTCACTGTTGTGGCCTCTCCCGTTGCGGAGCACAGGCTCCGGACGCGCAGGCTCAGCAGCCATGGCTCACGGGCCCAGCCGCTCTGCGGTATGTGGGATCTTCCCGGACCAGGGCGTGAACCCGTGTCCCCTGCATCAGCAGGCGGACTCTCAACCACTGCGCCACCAGGGAAGCCCGGCAGCTCTTTCTTGTTCTGAATTATGAGAGTCATGCTGAACATTTATTAAGTGCCTACGACTATGTGCTAGGCCCTGCGCCAGGCCTTTGACGTGTACTTACCCATTTAATCCTCACAATAACGTTAGGAGACAGAAGTGATTATTATGTTTACATGACGTGGGAGAAAACTGAGGCACAGAGACAGGAAGCAACAAGTTCAAGGACACATATCTGATAAGTGGCAGAAGCAAAATTCAAGCCCGTGTCTGGGCAACTTCAGTGCCCATACTCGTCATGACCATACTACAATGGCATCATTGGCCAGTCAGGGGACCATTGTAGAGGACAGGATGTCCCTTCTCATCCAAGTCACCTCAGTTCTGAATCTCTCTCCCCTCCTCTGCTCCCATCCCCAACATTTCCAATACCTTTTGAGAGCCCCAAAGTGCAGGGAACGGGAAAGATTGGGAGAAAAGTCGAGTCAGTTCACAGCAGAGAAACATCCTTTGGTGTCTACACTCAGGCAAACACTGATTGACAAAAGAAATCACAAGCTATCTTCATGTGAACCGAATGCTTATTTTGTATTTTTCACAGAGGAAATTAAAAATCTGTACACCCTTCCACGTCTGCTCCAGGTCAAGCCTCTGCTGGATGTGTTAAAGCCCAAGACTCCATCTGGATTTCTTCAACTCCTTGTCCTTCACCCTGCCTTCCTCCCTTTGCCTCCGCTCTGCCTTCTGCCTCTCTGTTCCTTTATCTGTTTCCATCTCCCACTTCTCTCACTCCCTTTTCATATTTACTTGCTAAGCCATGGCCAGAAAAGAGAGTTGTATTTTTACTCTCCAGGGTGATTTCCTGGCTGGTCACATTTTCCTCTTCTAAGCCTCTGATCATCATATTCTCTCAACAGCCACCCAGACATATGTTTAAAATTTAGGAAGTGAAGGGGGGGCCGTTTCTGTTCAGTAGGGACAAAGCTGAAAATTAGTCTCTTCATTGACAAATGGTGTGACGTGTCAGTTAAAAATAAGGGTGTCACCAACAAACAATGGCCTCATCCTACCTCCCCAGGGTACCTCCAGTAATTCCCTATAGTAGTGTTTTCCAGAATGGGGGCACGACTATCACTGGGGGCTCTAGGGATAATTTTAGTGGCATATAACCAAATATTTTTCAAAGATTAACATATTTATTTCAATGGGGATTCAAAAATAAAACTTGCATTCTAAACCCATGAAAAAAAATAAGGGTGTCACTATGTTAAAATATTACTTTCAATTTCTCAGAATAGTTTTTCAGTCTTTAATATTACAAGGCAGAGTCAAGAATGCGCCCTGTGGAACCAACTCTAGAACTTTCTGTTGTACTACTCTCTCTCTTTTGGGCTATGAGTCCGTGAGCTGACTAGGCAAGTATGATTAACCCCATAAACCTACAGGCAAGTGACTTGCCCACGGTCATACTGCTAGAGAAAGGGAAAGATAGCACTCAAGGGATCTCATCCTTAACTCCAGAGATCTTTCCACTGTTCCATACCCAGTGGGCATGTTCCTTCCCCCATGTGCTCTGGATTTTAGGAGGGTGCAGTTGGACGCAGCCCATGGATGGTACTCTTGAGTGACAGGAGACAAATAATAAAAGCACTAACATTGGCTGGAAGTTTCCTGTGCTTTACATGCATTTTTTCATTTAATTCCCACAAAACCGGATGTAATAAGTAGTATTATTGTTCCATTTTATAGATGAGAAAACTGGATTACAGAGAGGTTGAGGACAGTGGTACTTAGGCAAAGTACTCCTTGACTAGCTCAGGCTGACATTCCTGAGTCCAGAATGCCTGATGGGAGGTGTCATTTGCTCCAGTCATAACTTGGGAATTTGCATCATGGCATCAAATGTTCCTCTCTCTCAATTCCCACTTTACAGGCTGAAGCACCCCAGTCTTCATCTCTCAAAATCAGATAAGAAAATTGTACTCAGATTTAACATTTCCTCCAGACAAACTGTGGAAACCACGAAGTGTACAATTTAGTTAATACCAACAATCTTACCTTATATAATCTAGGAGTTAAAAGCTCCGGAGTCCGTACAACTGAATTCAAGTCCCTCCAATTATTGGTTGTTTGACCTTGGCAAGTCAACTTCTTTATTATCTGTTTTTCTCATCTATAAAATGGAACAATAATAATAATAATCACTTCAAGTTTTGCAGGGATTAAATGAGAAAATGCAGGTAAAGCACAGGAAAGCTTCTAGAAAATGTTAGGGCTAGGGTTATTATACCTTTCAGCATACATTCTCCTGGCAGGGCTCAGGCTCCCAGCTGCCTGTGTATGTTTTAAAGGACTCCATTGAAAACATACGTGCTGTGTTCACCAGCCCCCCCCCTTTTTCTTTTCTTTTCTTTTTTTTCCTTCAGGGAGGAGAAATGAAACCAGATGCTCTAAGACCAAGGGAAAAATCCCAGGAAAGTCTTGTTTTCAGTTAATTTTGTATATCTTATTGGCACAGTTTATGTCTTTCTCTTCATCCCCTTTGCGCCTCCATTGCCTTCATCTGCAAACAGTGCATTCTAAAGGCAGTGGGAGCTGGGAGGTCTCCTCTGGGTTTCCAGGTCCGGACTGGGGTAGATTCCGTGTCCATGGAGAGCGGCTTCCTTTTCTGTGAGGCTTGGAAATATCTCAGTCTCTTGGGCTTCACACAGTCTCAGGTTCCTTCCTTCAGATTCTCTGAGCCTCCTTTGGGGGCAGGGAACCGGCCGCCCCCCTGCCCCGGTCCCATCTTCCCCTCCCCCAAACACCCACTTCCTTTATAGCAGCTGCAGCTGCTGGGTCAGCCTGGGAGCTCCAGCCCCTCCCCACAGCGCTTTCCCCCAGGTAAAAATAAATAAAATGTCAGCGAGCTGATTGCTTTTTGGATTGCACCTCACCTCTTTCTTCCTGTTTTGAGCTTTCTGGTTTCTTAGTGGAAACTACAAACCTTGCCTGGACTGTGGTGTGGGTGTGATTTCCTTCTTCCTGGCTCCTGTCCCATTCTTCCCCTACTCCCTCCTTTCCTGGCTTAACTCTCTTATCTTTCTAATTGGGATTTCTCACCAGCAAAGGGTTTCCATCTTCTCCAAATTTAGTGTCTGGAAAGGATGGTGGAACTAAGTTTTCTGTAACCCAGCAGTTGGAGCTAAGAAATGGAGACTTCTAATTTATCTTTTCTCAAGACTCACTATGTGACCATGAGCCGTTCTCAGTGACAATGCCATTTGGCCTGTGGAAGGGGATATTAGCCACCCTCAAGTTACCCCAAATCAGCTTACAGAAAGTGTGCTTGCTTGCTCTACAAATACACCTTCAAGACAAATCCCTTAATCTTTACCAACCCCACCAAGCCCCTTCACATAAATAGAGAATGTGAACAAAAACAGTAATATATATAGATAGATAGATAGATAGGGATGAGGGGGCAGCTTCCCCATATAGAAATTCTAGAGCTACCACTGTCCATCCACTTTAGATGCTACTCTCTTTCTCAAGACTGCAAAACCATACCAACATTTAACATCTTTGGAATGGACTGCAATGTTTGTAGAATTTACCTGGTATATAGGTCCCAGGTTGTGGCCTGGACTCATCAATCAGGATAACAGCCTCTGTGGTGCCCTTGCAGTTGTTTGTAATCATTATAAAACTGTACTCCATAAAACAGTTAACGAGCATTGATTGAAATCCTTATGCAGTGTAGAACCCCATTCTATTCACCTGAAGTGCTCTGGGCCTCCTCAGGTGGATCTGGAATGCATTAAAGGCACTGAGGCAGTGTGAAGGGGCAAAAGGGCAGCTGGAGACAGGCTTAGAAATGTAAAGCAAGTTGTTTTAGGGCAACGTGGCTGAATAGCTGGGGGCCACTGAGGGAGGAGAGGTAAAGTGCTACTTGTCTAAGCAGAGCTGAGGGCCTGAAACCTGTGTCCCCCTCTCCTCTTGGGAGCAGAACTGAGAAAGTCAGAGATTGTGAGTCTAATTTTTAGTTCCTGTCTTAAAGGAATTTATGTTTAGGGAAGAGAAAAGTGTACACAGATGTATAATGGTTAAGAACATGGCCCTGGTACCAGGCCACATGAATTCAACCAGATCTTCCACTAACCAGCCAGGTGACCTTGGGCCAGTCGTTTCCTCCTCTGACTCATTGTATCCTCATTTAGAATAGGGAGGCAATAGTTGTATCTACCTCATGCGGACAGTGAAACAAGCTTATACCTGTAAAGTACCTGGCACATAGTGCTCAACTGATGTCAACTTCTGTTTATTCAGTGCTTACTAATTGCCACGCTCTGTGCTACATGGTTTCCATGCATTGTGTCCTTTACTTCTTACAACTATCCTATAATGCAGAAACTATTATTATCCCCCATTTCCCAGATGAGGAAACTGAGGCTAAGAGCAGTTAAGAGGATGATTATAATTGAGTGTAGAAGGTGCTATAATAGACAGGTGCAATAAGAATACAAAGATGGACGTATCTAACCCCTCCTGGGGAAACCTGGGGAAGGCATCACAGAAGAGAGCTCATATAGGGTTGGCTTTGAAGGATAAACAAGGATTCACCAAGAGGGGCAGACAGTATGCAAAGGTGAATGCATGGTAGTTGAGCATAGCTGGAGTGCAGATGTGGGCAAGGTGGGTATCAGCAGGAAATAGGCCTGAAGGTTGACTGAGACCCGTTTGTGTCTGCCTCACTGAGGAGTTTGGACTTTACACTCGAGAGAATCATCAAAGACGTGGAAAGGCTGCATACAGGGAGGGAATTTAAGCTAGTGATAATGAGGGTCTGTACTAACATAGTAGCAGTGTGAATACAGAGATAAGTTCAATTGCAATGTAGCCTCTACTCTCACCTCAAGGGCCTCACAATATAGTGCAGAAGACAGTTCCCAAATCAAAGGCAAACCAACTGTTCCAATACAATGTGGTATGCTCAGTGGGAGAGCCCCACACACAGGGCTCTGGAGAAGTACAGAGAAAGAACATTGTTCAGGGGTGAGGGGAGGTCAGAAAAGTCTACTCATAAAAGGAACTTCTGGAACTAAGTCTTGAAGGGTGGAAAGAATTATCCAAGCAAAGAAAAGATAGGAGTAGTGTTGTCATTCCAGTCGTAGGAGTAACACAGCAAGGGCGCAGAGATAGGCAACAGCATGGAATGTGGGAGGACCAACCAGTATTTCAGTATAGACGGAGCAGAAAGTGCATCAGGGGTAGGGTATGGGGTTAGGGAAAAATGCGGAGGCCAAGTTGAGGAAACTTTATGTGCCATGCCAAGGAGTTTGAACTCAATCTAGTAGGTGAAGGGGAGTCATTGAAGTAATTTATTTTATTTCTTTTAAAATTTATTTTATTAAGGTATAGTTGATTGACAATGTTGTGTTAAGTTCTGCTGTATACCAAAGTGACTCAGTTATATATATATATATTCTTTTTCATATTCTTTTCCATTATAGTTTATTACAGGATATTGAATATAGTTCCCTGTGCTAGACAGTAGGACCTTGTTGTTTATCCATTCTATAATAGTCTGCATCTGCTAACCCTAAACTCCCACTCCATCCCTCTCCCTACCCCCACCCCTTGGCAACCACAAGTCTGTTCTATATGACTGTGAATCTGTTTCTGTTTCATAGATAAGTTCATTTGTGTCATATTTTAGATTCCACATATAAGTGATATCAGATGGTATTTATCTTTCTCTTTCTGATTTATTTCACTTAGTATGATCATTTCTAGGTCCATCCATGTTGCTGCAAGTGGCATTATTTCATTCTTTTTTATGGCTGAGTACTATTCCATTGTATATATGTACCACATCTTCTTTATCCATTCATCTATCGACGGACACTTAGGTCACTTCCACATCTTGGCTATTGTAAATAGTGCTGCTATGAACATCGGGGTGCATGTATCTTTTCGAATTATAGTTTTCTCCGGGTATACACCCAGGAGTGGGATTGCTGGATCATATGGTAGTCCTATTTTTAGTTTTTTAAGGAACATCCATACTGTTTTCCACAGTGGCTGTACCAATTTACATTCCCACCAACAGTGTAGGAGGGTTTCCTTTCATTGAAGTAACTTAATTAAGGGCCTACCAGAGGTACTGATGCACCTATTAGACTAGTGGTAGTGTGGAGGCTGGGATTGGAGGGGGTGAGATTAGAAGAGGCAAGACCAGAAGCAGGAAAACCTGGTAGGAAATTATTGTAACAATTCACACTAGAGATGATGACTGACTCAACCAAAGCGAGGCAGGTGTGATAGAGAGGAGGGGAGTGATGGGGGGGGATTAAAAGTGGCAGGACTTGGTGGCTGATTTGATATGGTGGTTGATGGAAAAGGAGTTAAGCAGGATTCTCAGGTTTGTGACCTTAATGATGAGTGAATTTTGGTTTCACCAACCAAGAGTGGAGAGCAGAATCTGGAAGAAAAATGATGAGATTAATTTTGGACATCTTGAGTTCCAGATGGTTGTGGGGTATCCAAGTGGAAATGTCCAGTGGAAATTTTTTGATATATGAGTCTAGAGCTCCAGGGAGATGTCAAGGCAGGAGATTTAGGTTTGGAAAGCATCAGAATATGGATGATGGTAAAAGTCATCAGAGGGGATGAGATCACCAGAGAGAGGATGTATAGTGAAAATAGAGGAGGGCCAAAGATAAAAACTTTTTGGACTATCAGTATTCAATGGGCAGACAGAGCAGAGGGTTCAGGAAAGTTTGGTGCTTACCCTGGACTATATGTTTTAGGAACGGTGGGGTTGAATGAGAAACCCCAACACGGTAGCCCCAATCTTTCCTTCTTGGAACTTTCTAAAACCTTTTTTGTGGCCTATATGATTGAGGATCTTAACAACTTTTAGGACTGCATATTTTTCAACTTCTAATGTAGTAACTTCTTCTGAATATTGTTGCAAATTGCTTTGCAAAAATGTTCATTACAAAGTTTTCCGAGTTCCTTAACTAAAAACCTCTGTGAGCAGAAAAATTCTATTTATTTTCTTTGTCTCATTTACCTAAATGCTCTGAAGTACCACATCCCTTTGACTAAGAAAGAGTTGCTTCCTCTTAGTTTTAACCTAGGTAAAGCACCAAACACAGTGCTTAGCAACATAGCAGGTGGCAAAAACAATCCAAGTGGCGTTACCTGAATTCATTGTTTTTACCTAAATATGCACACACCATCCTGTAACTACACACACACGCACACACCATGAAAGTATGTCAGGTCTTTCTAAAATAGTGATGGTTCACCTTCAATCTTGCCCTTCAGGTTTTTGTTTTAATTTTTTCATACTGAAAGGCAAATTAGAAAAAGGAAAAAAAAAGGCAGTATGTAGATTCCAGGGGCTGTTTCCCTTTAGATTATTACAGCATGTTAAAAACTGATCACAGTTGATATACAGCAGCTTGCCTGAGTCTCTGCAACATGCCTCAAATGCAAAAATCCTTGGTGATGGACGATTGTGGGTAAAAACATACATGCATCAGATTTCTTCTCTGATAGCTTCCAGACCCCATTTTAGTGGGTTTGGCTCTCAAGGCAAACTCCAGCACAGGAGTAGCACTCAGTCATTTCCCCCACCACCACTTGGCCTCCATTCAGCGGGCGGGCCTGACTAGCTGCTTACATCCTCTCCCTCTTAAGGGAGAAGGGAAGTTAGAGATCTCCCTGGTGAGTACTGAGCTGCCATCTGTGCATAGGGTTTTACAGGGGAGAACCAAGCAACTCTGCTTTCTCTCAATGTAATTGTAATAAATCTCTGCAAAGACTCTCTGTTTGGATTACCTCAGAGAGAGAGAGAGAGAGAGAAGAGAAGAGTGAAGAGTGGAGAAGTGAAGAGAAGAGTGAAGAGTGGAGAGATACAGAGAGAGAGAAGAAACAGAAAAAAAGAGGAAAAAGAGGAGGGAGGAGGAGAGAGTAAGAGGAAGGCAAGAGAGGATGCATTGCCATTGCCATGCACTACTTTCCTGTGTGTGCTTTGTACTTTTAATGGTTAATACCCACATGTGTCCTAAATCCCACGAAGATATTTTCTTCCCAATGACTAGTGGTAACAATCTAATCCAAACGTGATCCCTGATTTGTTCATGAGGGGAAGATAGAGTCTTTTGTTTCCTACATACCTGTTTTTTTTTAAGTACAGTGTTGAGTTTAAAAATAGAAATCAAAAAACAAAAACTCTAGCCCATGTTACAATAACCCACTCCTCCTTACAGGCCCCTACAAAACTGCTGCCCTTTGCTGCTCCACAGGTAAGCTGTGCTCTCATCCAAGGTGGAGCCTTCATCAATCAGCTGAGGGTTGTTTTCCCCTGGCCAGGCTATAGCTACCACACAAACATCAGCCTTCATCACCACCAAGTCTCCGCTGCTGTTGCCACTTTCTTAACCTCTGTCTCCAGGAGATGAAGGTAAGGGAAATTTATTTTTCAGCCTTTGGCACAAAAAGAAAAGAAAAAAAAAGAAAGGTAAGATAAAGGAGAAAAAGAACAGGAAAAGAGAAAAGGAGAGAAAGAAAAAAAAAAGAAAACCTCTGTAACAATTGTCCCCAGGCTCCACGCCTAGCTCATGTGGCTTTCCCTGCTTCTCGCCTCAGAAATTCATTAAACAAATGATGGGTGTTTTTGAGCCACAGCCTTTCCATTGTCTACTCTGGGGTCAGGAGAGTATATGATATGATGGAGAGAGGACAGGAAGTAGAACAGGATCACCCCGGGTTCTCATTCCAGGACCTAGCACAGTTTCTGGCCCACAGTGCCAAATCAACTCCCTTTCTTGTATTTGAGTACCTGTAGCAATGCCAACATTCCTGGGCTGTATATTTCTCTATCGTTATGTGGTGCCAGTAACATCTCACTGGGAATCTACTTTTCTCAAAGGTGTTTGGCTATAAGGGAAACAGATTCCAACTGACAAAGTATTGCTTCACACACACATATGGACACACACTTGTACACATACAATGGGGTAAACAACCCAAACCTAACAAAAGGTATACTACTCCCTATTCTACAAAAACCCTCAGTTCCTCATCCAAATGTAACTGTGGAACCACTGTTAAGCATTCCTTATGTCACAGGTAAGATTACTGTGGAGAGCAGGTTGGTCCAAGTTGCTCCTGGTTTGCACAGGGTGCTGAGGTAGAGGGTCCTTGGTAGTTTAGGGTTGGTGGCATCAGGCCTTGAGCTCTCAGGGGATAATAGCCTTGAAAACAGGTAAGATGAGAGGATGGGAAAGATCACCAGCTTTATAGTCTTGCCTCCTTTGGGGTGTAACTCAGATCATGGAATGGAATTGTCCAATCAAAGGAAAATCTGAGGTCCAGAAAAGGAAGGACTTTGTTCAAGGTCACACACACACACACACACACACACACACACACACACACACACACACACGCAGAGCTGGAATGCTAGCCCCTAGGCCGCCAGCTTCCCAGGACAGTGCTCTTAATTCCCCAGCACCTCCACCAGTCGAACAAACCAGGCTAGGACCTCTGCTTCTGGCACCTTCCACTGCTACTCTATTCCCTGTGTCTGGACTGTGAGCCTTACAGATGTCTTGGGTCCCTAAAAGAGAGGTTTTTTGTTTTTATTTTCTCCTTGTAGTGGAGACACGATAGATAGAGTTTGGGGGTCTAGAGAGATAGTTTCAAACTCTCAACTGATCTGAAACACCTGAGATGATTGTTAAACACGTCAGTCTTTCCTAGCTGTTACTGAATCTCAGTGAACTCTCTCCACCCTTGAGAAAGGTATACCACTTAACGGAATTTTTTGTGTTTTTACATGATGACTTTCCTTCCAGTGCAGCCCTAAATCTGAAGGGAAAGCACTGTCTTGTTTTTTTTTCTTATTATAATATTTCTGTTTGATTATAACATTCATAAACATTTCTTGGCCAAAGTGAGTATTATGGAAGAATATTAGGAAAAATATAAATCAACAGATGTTCTTAAAGTAGATATATATGTATGTATAACTGAATCACTTTACTGTACACCTGAAGCTAACACAATATTGTAAATCAACTATACTTCCATTAGAAAGAAAAAAGAAGAAACAAAAACCACAAAACCTTTTGCCAACTGTCAAAGAAATTCCCTTTCTAGACACAAGAGGGAGCTTTTAGCTAAAATGAAAATAAAGGCAGTTTAATTCAGGCTCTACTGTATTTTCTTTTCACTAAAAAATTTAAATTTGTGATCTTTGAAAACACATTAGTTAACTGATCATGGATTTGTATAATGATAGAGCTGACAGGCTTCTGAACCACTGTGACCCGTCTTCAGCAGTTGATATCGTTGTCTATTCCTTTCTTTAAAGGTTCTCCTTCCTTGGCTCCTGAGACACAACTCTGTCCCTGGCTCTGCTCATAAGTTTTTGACCATTTCTCTCTCTTTGCTCTCCCCTTTGGTGTGGAAGCTTTCCTGATCCCCCCAGCCCTCCTGTCTTCTCATTCTGCAACATATACACGCACACTTTCCTTGACTGACCTCATCCATCCCCGTGGTTTCAATTCCCCACATGTGCTGATGAATAAGTCACCGTGCATATCTCCCACTATTAAGTCTATGCTGAAGTCCAGATATGCATATTCGCTTACCTACTGTACAAGCCCAAGAGCACAAAAGGTGCCAGAGGAAGATCAGTTGACCTGACCCAAGACTACAGAACAACTTGGTTAGGGAGTCTCTGAGTTTTCAGGGTCCACAGGGCATCACCTGATATTTTTGAAACAGAAAAAACAACAACAACAAAATCCCTCTAAATACTACATCACAACAAAAAAGATGGTAAACAACAGAAAGGATGATGTTTCCCATCTTCTTTTTGCAGTGGTACAAATAGTATCACTTAGAGGCTGAGTTGTCCAATGTAGTAGTCGTTAGTCACAGGTGGCCATTGAGCCCTGGAAATGTGGCTGGTTTGAATTGAGATGTAGAGTATATGTAAAATACGTATCAGATTTAAAAGAAACTATGTCATTAATCTTTTTTATATTGATTTTAGAACATCTCCTGGCTCATGTGAAGTGCTCAATAAATGTTAGCTGTTACTATTACTAGACACTCAATTCTAGTCATTCCAAATTCCTTGATGTCACCAAAACCAGCCAGGAACTTTGATGCTTCTCTGCCTTTGTGAATGCTGTTTCTCCTGCCTGGAATGCTCTATCTTAAGTAAGTTCTTCACCTATTAAACTCTTATCTATCTTTCGAGACCTAGCTTAAATGTCACCCACTGTTTGAAGCCTTCCTCATTACCAGGGGCCATTTTCTCCTCTGTGGCCTCGTGTACATATTGCTATTATTGCACAAGTTGTAGTAGTTACATTTGTAGTGTAACCGATGTGTCTGTTTCCTCCATTAGACTCTTAATAGGGATAGGGGCTTGTCTGCTTTCTCCTGATACCACCAGAGTCTAGCACATTTGCCACATACTAGGTACTCAATAAATGTTTTCCAAACTGAAAATTAAAATAGCTAATCAAACCATCTGTCTTTACAGATGAAGAAACTGAAGCTCAAGGAGGTGATGGGACTTTTTAGATGAGATTACATTTTGGATCCCAGTGGGCCAGGGGGCCTTTCTTCTTGTCCCTGGAAAGGATAGGCAAAAAATGACCTCAGAATACAAGTGCAGCAGTAGAACTTAGATTAAATCAGATCCTTCAGTTTCTCTACCTTGTAACAAAATATCATGAGAGAGAATCCAAAACCCTGGTACTGAATTAAGCGTGTAACATGTATCAAAACTCCCACTAGTTTCTGATCTTAGGATGTTGGTTAAGAATTTCATTTTCATTTATTATCCCACTTTAGCTACCTAGTCAGCAGGATCTGCAAGTGACTGAAGAGTGTAGAGTCCAATATTGATGTGCCCTTGATGGCAAGAATACTGTAAGTCAAATGGACTGGATGCTAATCCTTGCTTTGCTAATAACTTCTTAGTTAAGTTACCTGAACTTTCAGCAACTATTTTCACATCCATACAAGAGAGTGTGGATCAGATGATCTCTAAAACCTAACAAACTCCCCATGATTGTGACTATGACTGTGACTATGACACGATCCTTCATAGACAGTGACACTCTTATTTTTAGAGCTTCCTAGAGAAAGGATATATTTCCCTCGGGAACGCCTTTAGTTTTCTTACTTCTCTAGGTTAATAAATGATTATGGAAATACCTGATTGGACTAGCATTTGTAGATTACAAATTACTTTCACATGCAGCATTTCAGTTTGTGAAACCCCTGTGAGGAAGATAGGCTGGTTGTTATACCAATTCTGCAGATAATAGTGACGATGATGATAAGAGCTAATATTTTAGTGACTGTGCTATATGTTGTTCTTAGAACTCTGCATGTACTACCATCTTAAGCTATGCTAGATGAAGATTCTAAAGCTCCATAAGATTAAGTGACCAAAGTTGTTAATGACAGAACCAGGACTTGAATCCAACTTGGCTGTAATTTCTATATTCTATACCAATTGCTCATCTTCCTGCAATATACAGTTTCATGTATTTTTTTTGCACCATTGAAATAAATGAATAATCATCATTTTTTATGATAGCCCTTCACAACTGGAAGCTACTTCTCTTTATCCTTTTAACTTTCTCTTCTCTTCTGAATGACTTACATTTCTGGTCACAGAGCCGGAACTGACTCACATCATCTCGTGAGAGCTAATACTGTGCACCTCTTCCTGACTCCCCATTCAGTGATATCACTTTGATGGCTTGAAATAGCCCACAGCAAGAGATTTTTATACCATTGGAATATGTAGATGCTACAAATAGAGACCACTTTCCCTGCTGGAGAGCCAGTTGTTAAAATTTAGCAACACATGTCTGTTTCTGGAATAAAGAGAGAAATGCCTCAACCTTGTTTTGGGTTCCATTGAGTAGAGTGGTCATTTGTATTTGAACAAAGATAGCAGTGTAGACCACAGCATCTTTCTTAGTCTGGAGAAAGAGAGGAGTTATTCTTCCTTTGAGATGCCTTAGCTATATTTCCAGATATACCTAGACTTGAAGAGAGCATATAGAGCCAAGAAACAATTTACTGCTCCAAACTGTTACTATTTTCCTTTCTGTTGAATCCTGAAAACTGCCAAGGTGGAGGCTCTGATCCATTGTGGAACTGGCAAAGATTTTTAGATAACCTGCTTTAAGCAACTTATATTGGTTAAGGTGACATAGCAAGTGAATGGTAATGCCTGGGTTTCTTGATGGCCAGTTCATAACTCTTGTCATCCATCACTGTACTTGTACAAGGCATGATTTGGAAATGTTTGCAATATGTATTGATAGTCAGTGGTATATGAACAAAACCTACATTGTATAAATAATCACTCTGAGGATGTTTACTTAGTGTTCAGACTATTCAGTCATCAGAGTCCCTGCATATCCAACTGTTATACGTACTCACATTTAAGGAGAAATTTGTGCTCTTTATAATATTTTGGAGATGGAACAATCTCTGTCATTCTCTTGAGGACAAGGATGATGAAAGTTCTGATTTGACAGTGCACAGTGCTGACCGCAGAAGTACCTCATAAAGTCCAGCTGAATGAATTATGTTCATTTTAGTGAACTGGACTTCAGATTCCTCCCCCAAACTAGTCTAGACAACTCCCTGGAAACCAAAAGGTCTGAATCCCCCAAGGTAGACTCAATTCCAAAATCTCTGTCTGGCTCTAAGTCCTTACAACAGAAAATGTGCCCTACTTTTTGGTTCATGAAAATACCATCAATGCATACACTGAGAGTGGGACTGTTTTGCTGGAAGAGGAGAAGACAATTCATCATTATTTATAAATTTCATTAGGGTATTATTTGGGGGAGCTGCTGTATGGTCTGGATGAGTGAGGCAAAGCTCTTGAACTGGACTGATGGAGACGTGAGGGAAACCAGAAAAAGTCGCTCAAGCTCAGGCCTCAGGCAGGCCCCTTTTCAGAAGTTCCCCCTGAGGAGCTGTGTCTGTGGCCCACTCCCCAGGACCTGCATGTCTAGCCATGTGTGTGTCCTGAGGGTAGGGCCACCTGTTGCACACAGCACAGACAGTATCCATGAGGCCCCTCGCTCCAAACCCAGCTCTCTATTGCCATTGCCACAGTTCCTGAGCAGGTTTCCCTCAGGGCCTTGTCTGGGCCCAAGGCTCTGGAGAGGCCAGACAACTTAGCCTCTGGAAGCAGAAGAAGCCTAATCAGGAGCGCTTGTGAAAATTAGTTGAGGAAAATATCAGGGGCAGGCTCAGAACGTGATTGATGGAAGGAAAATTGAGTAGAATTCCCCTCTCTGGAAATTTCTGCAAGGGCAGGGGCATGAAAACAGAACATTCAGGAAGAATCAAACAGTGAGGTGGAAGGTCAGATGTGTTTGGTTGAAGAATAGCTGAACTAAACCCCCTCCCCTGAGTGTTTCTCTGAAAGTGGAGGAATGAGGACAGAACTTTCTGGAAAAGAGCTATGTGATAAAAGGCAGAGCTTATCAGAGGCTATTTCTGGATAGGGAGACTGATTATCAATTATGAGCATGACTCTCAAGGTTCTAAATAGACAGTGGACCAACTTCTCTTTTATGTGGGTTTTCTTTCCTACATCAAAGCTGGCATTCTTCAGCTCTTTCTGATTATAAGCCACATTATGTGACCGGCTTCTTTGTAGTGTCTTGCTCTCCTTCCGCTTGTCCTTTCTCTCTCTTCATATTTTACAATATGGACTCTTTACATCCAATCCCAAGGCTAGAGTGTGTCAGCCTCAGACAATCTTTAAACCAGATAGTCAAGTAATTTATAGATGCCAAGTTGAAGAATCTTGTATTTTTATGAAGTGGAGAGGTGAAATAGAGTGCTAACTAGAGTGGAAAGAACAAGAATGGTACAAGAAAAGGGCAAGACTTGAGGTTGTGACTGGGCAAAGAAACAGACAAAACCCCAAAGCCCAGGGGAAAGCTTAGGCTCTAGGTGAACGCTGAAATTAATTCCAGTGATATTGAGGATGGATGAGGTAGCTGTGGGGTCTGGCTAATATACTTAAATGCTTATCTGAAGGAAGAGAGGATTAAGAAGTTATTGCCAAAATTACATCCAGCAATGTTAGTTTCCCCACTAGTTGTCTGGGTTGTCCGATTCATCGAAGTAAATGCTTATTTGAGGGAGGAGGGGGAAATCCATCAGCACCAAAATTAATCCAAATGATACTGGATTCTGTATGAATGACAGGCTTCATTTTATTGCACTTTGCAGATATTGCGCTTTTCACAAATTGAAGATCTGTGGCAACCCTGCATCAAACAAGTCTATAGGCACCATTTTTCCAATAGCATTTGCTCATTTTGTGTCTCTGTATCATATTCTGGTAATATTCACATTTTATCTCAAACTTTTTCATTATTATTATACTTGTTATGCTGATCTGTGATCAGTAATCTTTCATTTCACTATTGTCATCGCCTTGGGGCACCACGAATCGTGCTCATATAAAACAGCAAACTTAATATGTGTTGTGTGTGTTCTGACTGCCCCATTAACCGGTCATTGCCCCATCTCTCCCCCTCTCCTTGGGCCTCCCTATTACCTGAGACTCTAGGTGTGCCTGAGACACAACAATATTGAAATTAGGCCAATTAATGACCCTACAATGGCTCCTAAGTGTTCAAGTGAAAGGAACAGTCGCCCGTCTCTCACTTTAAATCAAAAGCTAGAAATTTTGATTAAGCTTAGTGAAGAAGGCACGTCAAAAGCCAACTAGGCCAAAATCTAGGCCTCTTGTGCCAAACAGTTAGCCAAGTTGTGAATGTAAAGAAAAAGTTCTTGAAGGAAATTAAAAGTGCTGCTCCAGTGAACACACAAACGATAAGAAAGTGAAACAGCCTTATTGTTGATATGGAGAAAGCTTTAGTGGTATAGATGGAAGATCAAACCAGCCACAACATTCCCTTAAGCCAAAGCTTAATCCAGAGCAAGGCCCCAACTCTCTTCGATTCTATGAAGGCTGAGAGACGTGGGGAAACTGTAGAAGAAAAGTTTGAAGGTAGCAGAGGTTGGTTCATGAAGTTTAGGGAGAGAAGCTGTCTCCATAATATAAAAGTTCAGGGTAAATCAGCAAGTGCTGGTGTAGAAGCTGCAGCAAGTTATCCAGAAGACCTAGCTAAGATAATTCATGAAGGTGGCTATACTAAACAACAGATTTTCAATGTAGATGAAACAGCCTTCTATTGGAAGAAGATGCCATCTAGGACTTTTCAGAGCTAGAGAGAAGTCAACGCCTGGCTTCAAAGCTTCAAAGGACAGGCTGACTCTTATTAGGGGCTAATGCAACTGGGGACTTTTAGTTGAAGCCAATGCTCATTTACCATTCTGAAAATCCTAGGGCCCTTCAGAATTATCCTAAATTGACTCTGCCTGTGCTCTATAAATGGAACAATAAAGCCCTGATGACAGCACATCTGTTTAGAGCATGGTTTACTGAATATCTTAAGCCCATTATTGAGGCCTATTGCTCAGAAAAGAAGATGCCTTTCAAAATATTACTGCTTATTGACGATACACCTGGTCACCCAAGAGCTCTGATAGAGATGTACAATGAGATCAATGTTGTTTCCATGCCTACTAACACATGATTTTTCAACCTATAGATCAAGGAGTCATTTCAACTTTCAAGTTTTATTGTTTAAAAAATATATTTTGTAAGGCTATAGCTGCCATAGACAGTGATTTCTCTGATGGATCTGGGCAAAGTAAATTGAAAATCTGGAAAGTGTTCACCAGTCTAGATGCCATGAAGAACATTCATGATTCAAGGTAAGAGGTCAAAATATAAAAATAAACAGGAGTTTGGAAGAAGTTGATTCTGACACTCATGGATGACTTAGAGGGGTTCAAGACTTAGTGGATGAAGTAACCACAGATGTCGTGGAAATAGCAAGAGAACTAGAATTAAGGTTGCAGCCTTAAGATGTGACTGAATTGCTGCAATCTCATGATAAAACTTCAATGGATGAGGAGTTGCTTCTTATGGGTGAGCAATGCAAGTGGTTCCTTGAGATGAAATCTACTCCTGGTGAAGATGCTCTGAGATTTTGAAATGATAACAAAGGATTTATAATATTACATAAACTTAGTTGATAAAGCAGCAGCAGGGTTAGAGAGGATTGACTCTAAATTTGAAAGAAGTTCTACTCTGGGTAAAATACCATCAAACAGCGTTGCATGCTACAGAGAAATCATTCATGAAAGGAAGAATCAGTCAATGTGGCAAACTTCATTGTTGTCTTCCTTCCTTCCCTCCTTCCTTCCTATAGATTAAAATGCTTTATTCACTTTTATCAGAATTTTATTGATTTTTTATTGAAGTATAGTTGATTTATTATATTAGTTTCAGGTCTATAACATAGTTATTCATTATTTTTACATATTATACTCCATTAAAAGTTATTATAAGATAATGGCTATAATTCCCTGTGCTATACAATATATCTTTGTTGCTTATCTATTATATATATATATATATATATATATATATATATATAGTAGTTTGTATTTCTTAATCCCATACCCCTGGTTTGGGATTAACCACTGGTAACCACTAGCTTGTCCTCTATATCTGTGAGTCTGTTCCTGTTTTGTTATATACATCCATTTGTTTCATTTTTTAGATTCCACATATAAGTGATATCATACAGTATTTGTCTTTCTCTGTCTGACATTTTGTTAAGCAGAATACTTTCTAGGTCTATCCATGTTGTTGGAAATGACAGAATTTCATGCTTTTTATGGCTAATATTCCACTGTATATGTATACCACATTTTTTTTAACATCTTTATTGGGGTATAATTGCTTTACAATGGTGTGTTAGTTTCTGCTTTATAACAAAGTGAATCAGTTATACATATACATATGTTCCCATATCTCTTCCCTTTTTAATTCATTCATCTGTTGATGGATGCTTAGGTTGCTTCCATTTGTCTATTGTAAATAATACTGTTGTGAAGATTGGAGTGTATGTATCTTTTTGAATTAGTGTTTTTGTTTTTTTTCTGGATATATACATAGGACTGGAATTGCTGGATCATATGGTAGTTCTATTTTTAATTTTTTGTGGAACCTCCATACCGTTTTCCATAATGGCTGCATCAATTTACATTCCCACCAATAGTGTACTAGGGTTCCCTTTTCACCACATCCTCACCAACATTTGTAAACTGTAGACTTTTTTTTTTTTTTTGCGGTACACGGGCCTCTCACTGTTGTGGCCTCTCCCGTTGCGGAGCACAGGCTCCGGATGCGCAGGCTCAGCGGCCATGGCTCACGGGCCCAGTCGCTCCGCGGCATGTGGGATCTTCCCGGACCGGGGCACGAACCCGCGTCCCCTGCATCGGCAGGCGGACTCCCAACCACTGCGCCACCAGGGAAGCCCAAACTGTAGACTTTTTGATGACCATCATTCTTACAGGTATGAGGTGATATCTCATTGTGGTTTTGGTTTAAATTTCTCTAATGATTAGTGATGTTGAACATCTTTTCATGTGACTGTTAGCCATCTATCTGTATGTCTTCTTTGGAAAAATGTCACTTAGGTCTTCTGCCCATTTTTTAATTAGTTTGTGTAGTTTTTTTGATATTGAGCTGTATGAGTTTTTTATGTATTTTGAATATCAACCCCTTTTTGGTCATATTGTTTGCAAATATTTTTCCCATTCTGTAGGTTGTCTTTTCATTTTGTTGATGGTTTCCTTTGCTGTGCAAAAGGTTTCAAGTTTGATTAGGTCTCATTTGTTTATTTTTGTTTTTATTTCTTTTGCCTTAGGATGCAGATCAAAAAATTGCTACAATTTATGTTAAAAAGTGTTCTGCCTTTGTTTCAGGTTTTATATTTAGGTCTTTAATCCACTTAGAGTTTATTTTTGTATATGATGTGAGGAAATGTTCTAATCACATTCTTTTACATGTAGCTGTTGAGTTTTTCCCAGCACCACTTATTGAAGACACTGTCTTTTCTCCATTGTATATTCTTGCCTCTTTGCCATAGATTAATTGACCATAGCTGTGGGGGTTTATTTCTGGGCTCTCTATTCTTTTCCATTGATCTATGTGTCTGTTTTTGTGCTAGTACCACACTCTTTTGATTACTATAACTTTGTAGTATAGTCTGAAGTCAGAAGCATGATAACCTCCAGTTTTGTTCTTTTTTCTCAAGATTACTTTGGCTACTTGGGGTCTTTTGAAGTTCCATATAAATTTTAGGATTATTTATTCTAGTTCTGTGAAAAATGTAATGGGTATTTTGATAGGAGCTTCTTTGTTTATTTTTTAAATTTATTTTTTATTGAAGTATAGTCGATTTAAAATGTGTTGGTTTCTGTTATACAGAAAAGTGATTCCTTTATATATATATATATATATATATATATATATATATATATTCTTTTTCATATTCTTTTCCATTATGGTTTGTTACAGGATATTGAATATAGTTCCCTGTGCTATACAGTTGTTTATCCATTCTATATATAATAGTTTGCATCTGCCAGTCCCAAACTCCCCATCCATCCCTTCCCCACCTACCTCCCCCTTGGCAACTACAAGTCTTTTCTCTATGTCTGTGAATCTATTTCTGTTTTGTAAATAAGTTTATTTGTGTCATATTTTAGATTACACATATAAGTGATATCATATTGTATTTGTCTTTCTCTTTCTGACTTACTTCACTTAGTATGATAATCTCTAGGTCCATCCATGTTGCTGCAAATGGCATTATTTCATTCTTTTTTATGGCTGAGTAGTATTCCATTGTGTGTGTGTGTGTGTGTGTGTGTGTGCATGTACCACATCTTTGTCCATTCATCTGTCAATAGGGACTGCTTTAAATTTGTAGATTGCTTTGGGTAGTATGGCCATTTTAACAATATCAATTCTTCTAACCCAAGAACATGGAATATCTTTCCATTTCTTTCTATCATTTTCAAATTCCTTCATTACTCTTCTATAGTTTTCAGAATATAGGTCGTTCACCTCTTTGGGTAAGTTTGTTCCTAGGTATTTTTTTTTTGATGTGATTTTAGTATTGTTTTATTTTTTATTTTTTTGGTGGTACGCGGGCCTCTCTCTGTTGTGGCCTCTTGAGGAGCACAGGCTCAGGACCCTGCCACCAGGGAAGCCCCAGTGTTGTTTTACTTTAAGAAATAGCCACAGCCACCCCAAACTTTAGCAGCTACCACCCTTATCAGTCAGCAGCCATCAACATCCAGGCGAGGGCTTCCCTGGTGGTGCAGTGGTTGAGAGTCCGCCTGTTGATTCAGGGGACATGGGTTCGTGCCCCGGTCCAGGAAGATCCCACATGCCATGGAGCGGCTAGGCCTGTGAGCCATGGCTGCTGAGCCTGCGCGTCTGGAGCCTGTGCTCCGCAACGGGAGAGGCCACAGCAGTGAGAGGCCCGCGTACCGCAAAAAACAAAACAAAACAAAACAAACAAAACATCCAGGCAAGACCCTCCATCAGCAAAAAGATTTTGACTCACTGAAGTCTCAGATAATGGTTAGTATTTCTTATCAGTATTTTTAATTAAGTTATGCATATTTTTTAGACATAATGCTATTACATACTTAATAAACTGCAGTATAGTGTAAACATAGCTTTTATATGCACTGGGAAACCAAACAATTTGTGTGGTTCACTTTATTGCAATATTTGCTTTGTTGTGGTAGTCTGGAACCAAACCCATAATAACTCCAAGATATGCCTGTATCCATGGGGTCCAATTCATATAAGTAATCCCTTCTCTGAAGAGGGAGAAGAAAAAAGTGACTTCTCAAATTATATGAGGTTATGTTTGTTTCTAGGCTAGTATTTGTGTTGTTTAAGTAAATTCTAATCTGAGAGAGGAGGGGAACAAATTCTAATACCAAAATTAATTCTGGTGATATAGGATCCCGGGCAAGTTAGTTATGGGGCTTGATCAATTGTAAGTAAGTGCTGATTTGAAGGAAGAGAGGAAAAAGTATCATCCCAAATGAATTGCAGTGGCATTTGTTTCTAGACTAGTTATTAATGTTGTCTGATCCATATGAGTAAATGCTTATCTGAAGAAAGGGGGGGAATACATGGCCAGCTAAGCTGTATTATATACAACTAGCTTATCAAGGAAAACTTTGTGGATGTGACTGGCATTGGTTTTTGTCCCCAAGTGCAAATTTGGTGAAGAAAAATAATTAAGGACATGAGAGAGTCTCCTAGTATGAAGAAAATACTGGAGTGTGGTAGAAGCAAACTATAATAGAAGTAGTGGAAGTCTTGCCTCAGAGTCAGCAGGAAACTCTAGAATCCTGACAATAGGTTATCCTGGGTCATGCTGGAAAAGAAAATGGACAGCTATAGTGGGCCAGAAACTCCAGCTACAGCGGTAGTAGACAAGAAATCTGTCAGTGGATAGGAAATTCCAACTATAATAGCAATCAAATCTGGTTTCTTAGTGGAAAGGAAAGTGTGCAACTGCATACCCAGGGCATCCTGATTATGGATGAGCAGCCAGAAATCTTACTGTGGAAAGGAATGTGGGCAACTAGTAGAGGGCAAAGAATTCCAGGTAGTCTGGAATCATTGATCTTCAAATGAGTAGGTCTTCAAGTGAGTAGAAATGTGTGCAGAGAGTGGCCAGCCAACCACAATCCACAAGGTCAGCAACATAGAGGGAGAGATCTTGACTACTGGACCACTGGACTTTTGAGAGAAGTGCCAGTGAGTGGCAGAACCCTCCACCTCCATTCCCAGTTAAGAGCAGCAACAGAAGGATCAGAATCTGAACTGCAATCTGAAGGCTTCCTTCAGATGGGTAAGACATCGAAAAGGAAGTTGAATTTATTATACTAATTTTAGTGAGCGTTTGGAGGGAATTAGGAATTGTGTTTTTTTGTTTTGAGTGATATACTCCCATGATATGGCAGTTGCCATTCACTAAAGGAGGGTATTCAGAGTGTGGCCCATCATGCCACGCTCTGGACTTCTCTCATGGTGGTAGGTGGATGGGTTTGGAACGCTATTAATGCCAATTAGTGGTTAATAAGCATTTTCAATCCAGAGATTTTTTCTTATTAGGAGCAGTTTTACATCCCATACTTTTCTAGAAATGACAATGCTAAGCGTAATTTGAATGTAAACATTATTATTACAGGAGGTTAAGATGAGGGTAAAAATCTGGCCCTGAAATTTATCTGAAACAGAATTCTGGTTTAACATGTTTTTCCCTCTCCACTCCTACTTCTTAGGTGAGTATTTCAGTATATAGCAAATCAACGCTTTTCCAACTCTTTAGAGAACAATATATCTCCAGAACTGTGCTAAAAAAACAATCTTAGAAATAGCAGCTCCTTGGAACACCTGTAATTGTATATTTAGCTAAAACTTGTATTGAAAGTGTTTCTTAAAGTGCTTATATATATATTTTTTTAAAATTTATTTTTATTTATTTATTTTTTTTGCGGTACACGGGCCTCTCACTGCTATGGCCTCTCCTGCTGCGGAGCACAGGCTCCGGACGTGCAGGCTCAGCGGCTATGGCTCACGGGCCCAGCCGCTCTGCGGCATGTGGGATCCTCCCGGACAAGAGCACTAACCCGCGTCCCCTGCATCGGCAGGCGGACTCTCAACCACTGCTCCACCATGGAAGCCCAGTGCTAATATATTATTTCTTATTTCTCTTAAAGCGTTTTTCAACTACAGTTAACTCGTTGTGAAGAGATTTTAAGCTTTATCGTCTAACTCCATAGAAAGATAATACTACTCAAAATCAATTTATTAAAAACTTAGAGATATAGAGCTTCAAGAAAATTTTGGTATCACTCATCTTCTGAAGAGACAGGCTCAAAGTTTTAAGTGATGTAATTTAACGTGTAGCTGGGGCTACCCCAAATCTTGCTTCCAGGTAAATACTCCTTCCTTTATCCATATGGTTGAACTTTAAAGTACAGCTATAACACTGCAAACTTAAAATTTCGTAAGATATTATAAAACTTCCAGACACAGTTGTTGATTTTGTTAGCTTTGGTCTTCTGCAAGCAATTGTGTTAATTGGCAGTATTTGGCTGAGTCCCTGTGCACACTGTTTTCTTAAACAGTTCTCTGTTGCTCGTTTGTTGCAAACATGGGGGAACTCCACTTACAACAGAAATAATGGAAGTGATGAGACTTCTTATAGACAAGAGAAGGAGAATGTGTTTTATGGTGTTCTCCTTTTCCCTATCCCTCCCGCTCTCCTTTCCTTTTCCCTTCTTCTCTCCTTTCCTCCCTCCCTTTCCCTCCTCCTCCTCCTCTTCCTCTTCCTCTTCCTCTTTCTCCTTTTTTTTTTTTTTTGCTGCAAGAGTCTGCATAAACCCTAAGTTTTTCTTTATCTCCTAAGCAACTAGACCATTCTAGACCTGCCCTGCTGTGTAAAATTCTTTGTATTTGGACTGGCTGTTAATGCTTTAATGCTGTAACATAAAATCTATATGAAGCAATATATAGTATATTTTTAAAAATAGTTTTTTAGTATAAAATCTAACAGATATAAGAAACTCCATAAAATAAATGTATAGGTCAACCAGTTTTTATGAGGCAAACAACATTATAACCACCACCACTAGGTTAAAAAATAGAATTTTGCCATCTACCTACCCTACCCACAACCCCTTTCCTCTTCTCAAAGTTAATCACAGTCCTGACCTTTATAGTAATCATTTCTTTATTTTCTTTATAAGTTTATCAGACAAGTGTTCATTCCTAAGCACTAGTTTAGTTCTGTTTCCCACTCTCCCATAAGTCTCTTTTAATCTAGAGACTGTCCTCTTTTTTCTTTGTAATTTGTTTGTTGAAGAAATGGTGTTCTTTTTCTCCAGAGTTTCCCACAGTCTTGATTTCACTTGATGACATTCTCTGTTGCAGTTTAATATGTTTCTCAGTCCTGAATTTCCTGTAGATTAGTGGTTGGTTCTACAGGATGGATCAGATTTGGGTTTATTTATTTTTTTCTTTTGACTTCTTAGGTGGTGGTGTGTTCTGTTTGGAGGTACACAATGTTGGTTTCCTCTCTTTCCTGTCATTTTAGCTGCCACTAATGATCAATGCCATCAGGCTTTAGGTTGATGATATTTCTAGATGTTTTGGTTGTCAGAAGCTCATCCTCTAAAATAAGGAGAGAATTGTGGGGACAATATTCCCTGAATTCTCACATGTGGAAACATTTGTTTGTAGCCTTTCCATTTGAAAATCAGACTGGGTATAAAACCTTTGGCTCATCTTTTCTTTTCTTGAGTTTATTAACTATGCTATTCCATTTCCTGCTGGCATAATGATTTGTTGTCAAAGTCTGACAACAATCTGGCTTTCTGTCCTTTATGAGCAATTTTGTCCTTTTACTGACATTTTTCTCCTTAGAGTCTAGTAACTTTACTTGAATATGTCTCATTGCTTTGACTGGGTCAATTTCCTTTTTTACTATGCAGTTTCAAATCCTATTTCAGATACATTTTCATGAATTATACTTTTTTGAAATTGTTCTGTTTCCTTCCTTTGATTTTCTTCTTTGAGGATTGAGAGCCTGTGAAAAGTGAAACAATTTTGAACAGCTGTTTGAGGGGCATCAACACAGGGATGAGCAGAATAAGAAATGCCAATCAGTATTTAGGGCTGAACTGAGATTAAATGGCATTCATTTGTAGTGGGGCCAACTTTGTATTGCAGAGCTCAGCAGATACAAACAAAACAGATGTTTGGGTATGGTGACAAGGCAGTTAGCATGGAAGGGTAAGGGACTGAGGGATTCTAGGATGCTACTTAAAGTATAGCTGAAATGTTATCAACAAATTCATTGCACAAATAAGTAAAAAAAATGCAGGTATTTCCAGAAGAGTTTCAATTTGTTACTATTTTATTTTAAATAAAGGGAAAGTAAATGTATAACTAAGTGCAGGTTAATTCTTACTTACTTGTAAGAATGTTCATAATACATTAGCAAATCAGAAAAAGAAATCTTGATAAACCATCTGTCTTGATTTCTGGTTTGAAAAAAAATAGTCCATATCTATATGTTACCAGCCAGGCCACAAAAATAGTCACACATGGATTTTTGTATCACAGTAATAATGTCAATGAAAACAGTGCCTTGAAGTGAGGACTTTTTAGTTGGAAATTCCTTCTCAGTCACATTGGCAGATGTCTCAAAAACACTATTTCTATTAAATTTTAGGTCTGTGGCACTGAAAGTATCACTCACTTAGAAAATGAGCAAAGTTGATCTTTGTTCATAGATGACATTTCTGAAGTGGGGATCCTTCAGTTTCTGGGTATTTTCTACACTTACACTCAGCTTGAGGTAATACTAGACAAAGTTGTAATGTTAGAAAAGTGTATTGGTTTTTGGCCTCTCTTTTCCTCATAGAAGTGGTAAAAGGGCCCCTTGGTCAAATACCTTTTTACTCTCCTTTAAGATTCCCAGTGTTCCTCTTGTCACATCTGACACCATTGATGCCTATTGATTGATTGGCTTTCTTCGTCACTTTCCACTAGGCGCCTGTTAAATAAGAGCAATGTAAGGAGTTAAGATGCTGATGTCATCTCAGATAAAAATGTTTATGTCCACATGGTCTTGCTCTGAATGTCAGAGGAGGGAGGAGGAAGCTAGATATACATCAAATCTCATCCATATATCCAAAGGAATGCTGCAGTCAACTTTAGAATCTCACATGAAGTTTTATTACTTCCAGCCACCCACTCTTGTGTTTTCTGTTACTACAAAGTCCATTCTTTCTTGAGCCTCTCCCTTGCAATTGTCCAGGCAGTAGCCATTTCTTGCTTACCTTGACAAGGATGGTGAAATGGATTTGGGTTGCTCTGCGGTGAGCCAAGTAGGATGGTAAAGTGAGCTTCTTGACTAATTTGCCCAGCTTGCAACAATCTCCTTCTAAAGGATATCAACCCATTTCTTTCCCTATCTATTTTTAAGATGTATTTTGCTGCTACTCTCCACAGATGGCTCCAGGATAAGGATGCTTTCACCAGGAACACCAATGTCTATACTCTTTGTTGGACCAAGGTAACATTGCAGATGCTGCATCCCTCATTGTGACAATGCTGCAGATGCCTGCACTTAGACTACTGACACTGTATCAGAGGTCATGCTTCACATTGCTGCCAAAGCTGTTGGCACCCATGCCGCTGATTCTTTGGTTTTCAATATCCTATGGATTTACTCTGTTTACTGCAGCCTCCTTGCTAAAGGATTTGGACTTAAGTCTCTGAGGCCTGACCTAAAATACAATCTGATATACACCATGCTATAATTAAAGCCTACCTCCCCTCATCCTCAGATACTAATTTATTTCCATTGAATCAAATTTGCTCATTTGCCCATATAACTCTTTCCCAGAAGAAACCTTAGGTCCTACAGTAATATCCTTTCCAGCCTCACCAATTATCCTGACAATGCCCAAATTGTACCTGGAGCCCCTGCTACATTCTTCACTTTCCCATTAACCCCAGTAAAAAGTGTGCTGTCTTTATTAAGAGTCTAACCCCACTCAATAATCAGCCTGAGTAATTGACACTTCTTTCAGTGAGCGCTTACACAATACTAAGGCACTGAGAAGAGAGAAAAGTGGAGCCATCTGGTCTTGTCTATTAGTTCACGCAAGTTGCCACAGCCCTGTTGCTACTCTCCCTGTTCTGATGACTCATGGGGCCCAGCAGGAAGCTGCTGTTCAGTGCCTGCTTGGGACATGGCAATCTTTCTGTTGGGACACTGGTATATTTTATGAGATTTCTTATGGTCCTATCTTAGACACACATCCCATAGCCATTTCCTTTCTGGAGTCATGAGACCTCACTATTCACACTGCCAAGAATCAGGACACAGGCCTTTGTTTTTGATACCCACATACTTCTTGCTTTCCATTTTCCGTGTCTCTTAGCTCAGGGAACTATCCAAACTGTGGGGGGAAAGCCCCATCGCCCCATCATTCACAACACTTACGAATTCATTTAATTCAACATACTTCTCCCATCTAGCTCAGCTGGGGTGGGGGTAGGGTAAGGTTTACAGGAACATTTGAAATAGCTGTTAGAAAGCCTTGGAGTGGGTTTCTAGCAGCTTCTTGTTGCTTTTTTTGGAATTTGTATATGTGGAGAGGTAGTTCACTCTTACTATCTTCAGCTTTGGGATTTTTAACTGAAATTGTGACAGAAAAAGTCCCATTTGTAAGTCTGTAAATCTTCACCAGTAAATGTCAATCTTCCCCCTAGGTATAGCAAAAGTGCACGTACTTCCCTAACTCTTACCTGTTCTCTTAGGAACAGTCCTCTTCCAAGGCTGGAGAGGTCCCTCTCTAGCATCCTGAAATACAGGCAACGCATAATGTAATCTGGGATGGATGGCACTGTGGGACTACCCCAAGGAGAGTGCTGGTCAGAGATAATGAGAAAAATAAAATAAGGAAGCATGTTAGTCATTGTATAGTAGGACAAACCAAGGCTGTGTGATTAAATTGCTCTCATTGATGTAGTCACTAATTAGTGTAAATAAGTCAGTTGTTAACACAGAATTCCAGGGGAGATAGCAAGCTGCTATGGCCCAGGGATAAGAACACCTTGATGTCTCGCTAGGGATAGGTAAAGAAGGGCAGGAGATTGGCACTGTGGAGAATACAGGCAATAGAGTGCTTTGTAAATAGCAGGTTACTGCAGTAGGCTAACATGCTCCTTAGGGGACTATGTTACTAGATAGAGACCATGCTCAGTTCAACTTTGGGATGCTATGAAGCACAAAGTTCATAGAAAACATGGGAATTAAAAGATTTGAAATGTGTGCAACAGACCTTATGAGTAAGCTCCAATGACTGGAGTGTACATGTGTATGTGGCAATACTGCAAATTTTTGAAATTTTGCAAGAAGACAGGGATGTCTGAAAAACCACTCAGAGAGAAGATAGTGTCAAATGTAAGGTGACCATCCTATCGATCAGTTGATGGATTGATCGATTGGTAGACTTTCCTCTTCTCTAGCATCGCCTGGCATTGTGTGGTGACCCACGGTGGCGACTCCCTGACCAATGTCTACCTGTGCTGCAATCTTTTAATGACAGTGCCCTGCAGCCCTTGGGCTCAGTTGACTGACTCTCCTTTGGACAGTCTCCACAGTTTTTGGAGTGATGCCAGAGGAAGCAAACCCCAGGGTTTCAAGGGAACCCTTTGGGTACCATTCAACTGGGAAACCCCACACCAGGACAGCCTCCAGGTGTCACATTTGTGATAATGGTCACAGCACTCAGCACAAGACTAAGCACACATTTAGCCAGAAGGACAAGTGGGGCAAGGGTTCAGTGAAAGGAGTAAGCCAAGCACTGGAATAAGGATGCAGAGTACGCATCCATCAGTGAGTAAACATTTAAACGTTCTTCTTCTTCTTTTTTTTTTTAACTCTATTTTATATTGGAGTATAGCCGATTAGCAATGTTGTGATAGTTTCAGGTGCACAGCAAAGCGATTCAGCCATACATATACATGTATGTAAACCTTCTAATGATGCATGATGGTTGTTTGGTCTAATTAACTAAAAGACATTATCCTCTGTTAAACAATAGGAATTCTTTCCACTTATCACAAAAAAGAGGAAAATAAAAAGAAGCTTCCACATGGATCACTCCCAGCTGCATATGGTGCCTTGTCAATGACTAGTTAAGATAGTCCCCTGAGGATCCATGGGTTTTGGGGGTTTTTTTTAAGATTTTTTTAAAATTAATTTATTTATGTATTTATTTTTGGCTGCATTGGATCTTTGTTGCTGTGCGCAGGCTTTCTCTAGTTGCGGCGAGCGGGGGCTACTCTTCATTGTGGTGCACTGGCCTCTCCCTGCGGTGGCTTCTCTTGTTGCGGAGCCCGGGCTCCAGGTGCGCGGGCTTCAGTAGTCGTGGCACACGGGCTTAGCCGCTCCACGGCATGTGGGATCTTCCTGGACCAGGGCCCGAACCTGTGTCCCCTGCCTTGGCAGGCGAATTCTCAACCACTGTGCCACCAGGGAAGCCCCATGGGTTTTTTTTTTCCATTTGAGGTGAGATCTTCTTAATTAAGCAGCCCAAGAGTGTGAAGGCTGCCAGGAGAAGAGTCAGTTGTCTTGACCAAGGGCGTAATAGGACAGATGGTGGAAAATAAGTTTCTGACTTTTCAGGATCCACAGGGGATGGATCACCTTGGCTGATCCCATGACATGTGCTGCTGTCCAAATTGAAGAAACAAACAAGCAAAAAATAACTGTGAAAGCTAAATAACAGGCTAATGTTGGCAAAAATGGCAAAGGACATTTCAAAATTCTCTCCTCCATAAAAGCAATGAGAAAACAGATAAAATGTATCAGAATCAATGTTTTCAGAGCTCTGGAAATTAACAAAAAGCTTATGACAATTTTGGAAATGTTTATTCAAGAAAAACATCTGTATCTTGATTAGAATAGTGAGCTGTGGTGTTTTAACATCTCTTATTTACACTACATTCTTTCCAGCTCTGTGGTAGTCATAATCACAATAAAAACCAACATAATGGGAGCACTGGAGGGAGTAGGACAGTTCTGGAGTTCCTTCAAAGCCTCACTCCCAGAGAACTGCTATTATTTGACTGATCCTGGAATGTCCCTACTTGCAAGAATGTACTCAGAGCTCACATAGTCCTAAAAACCCTTTTCTTGGGGGTATTTGTCAAAAATATTTACAAGCATTGTTTAACCTCAGGATTGCCTTAAATAGTGGACAATAGTTGGAGCAAAAAAAAAGAAAAAACAACAGGCTAACCAAAAACTTAAAATGAAAAGCTGGAGAATGAGATGTCCAAATGAACTTTTAAAGGCTCTTATGTATTCCTGGGAGTCTAGATGACCACACACATGCCCAGGCTGTGTGCAGCTCATCAAAAATTTGAGAAAGCCCTAAGTACTGAGTAAGGTAACTGTGTAGGTAAATATAACATATAGTTAAATGTATTTTTGTTTATAAATTTTTTCTATTTAAAAGAAAAGTTTTTTTCTATTTAAAAAACTAAAATAAAGAATTTGGACCCCTGCCTCACCTCACACCATATACAAAAATTAACTAGAAAAATTAACTCAAAATAGATCAAAGACCTAACTGTCATAGGTAAAACTATAAAAACAGACTCACAGACATAGAAAACAAACCTATGGTCACCCTAGGGAAGGGAGGAGGGACATTAGGGGTATTGGCTTAACGGATAAAAGCTACTATACACAAGATAGATAAGCAAAAAGGATTTACTATATAGCATGGAGAATTATACCCAGTATCTTGTAATAACCTATAATGTAGTATAATCTGCAAGAATACTGAATCACTATGCTATACCCACCCTTGAAACTAACAAAATATTTTAAATCAACTATATTTCGATTTTTAAAAATGAAAAAAAACTCTTACAAGAAAATTAGATGTCAATCATCATGACCTTGAATTAGACAATGATTTCTTGGATATGACACCAAAAGTACAAGTGACAAAAGAAAAAAAAACAGATGAGTGGCACTTCATCAAAGTTGAAAACAGTTTGCTTCAAAAGATGTCATCAAGAAAATGAAAAGACAATGTACAGGATAGGGGAAAATATTTGCAAATCATGTATTTAAGGGTATAGTACCCAGAATATAAAGAACACACAGCTTATTAACAAAAAAGCAAATAACCCAACTAAAAAACAGACAAAATACACGAATATACATTTATCCACAAAAGATCTAGGACTGGCCAATAAGTGTATAAAAAATACTCACCATCACTAGCTATTAGGGAAATGCAAAGCAAA
Source organism: Orcinus orca (assembly GCF_937001465.1). Classification (NCBI taxonomy): domain Eukaryota; kingdom Metazoa; phylum Chordata; class Mammalia; order Artiodactyla; family Delphinidae; genus Orcinus; species Orcinus orca. The sequence continues at coordinate 98,495,644 of NC_064580.1, read as the reverse complement.
ACCACCATGTTATATCACTTTACACCCACTAGGATGGCTATGATTTAAAAAATATGGAAAGTTACAAGTATTAGTAAGGATGTAGAGGAACTAGAATATACATTGCTGTTGGAATGTAAAATAGATTAGCTGCTGTGGAAAATATTTTGGCGGTTCCTCAAAATGTTAAACATAGAGTTACCATATGACCCAGTGATTTCACTCCTAGGTATATAGCCAAGACAAGTGAAAACATATGTCCGTACAAAACCTTGTGCATGAATGTTCATGGCAGCATTACTCATAACAGCCAAAGAGTGGACCCAACCCAAATGTCTATCAACCAGTATATGGATACAACCAAATGTGGTATATCCGTACAATGGAATATTATTCAGCCAGAAAAAGGAATGAGTTTCTGAGACAAGCTACAATATGGATAAACCTAGAAAACATTATGCTAAATGACGGAAGCCAGACATAAAAGTCCACATATTACATTTCATTTACATGAAATGTCCAGAATACGAATCCACAGAGAGAGAAAGTAGATTAGTGGTAGCCAGGGCTTGGACAGGACAGGGAGGAATACATGCTAATGGTAAAAGGTTTCTTTTTGCATAGATGAAAATGCTCTGAAGTTAAATAGTGGTGATTTTTGTACAGCCTCGTGACTATACTAAAACGTGTTGAATTATACATTTTAAAAGGATGAACTTGACAGTATGTAAATTATATCTCAAAAAAATTTAGACAGCAACAAAAGGTATCCCATAGAGCTGAGGTATCCAATACAGAAGCCACTAGTGACATGTAACTAATTACCACTTGAAATATGGCTGGCCTGAATTGTGATATGCTGTAAGTGCAGAATACATACCAAATTTTAAATTAGGTAAACTATCTCATTAATAAATTTTAATATTTGATTAAATATTGAAATAATATTTGTATGTATGGCTGTAAATAAAATACACTGTTAAAAATAAGTTCTTTTTTTAAACGTGGGGTGCTGGAAATTTTTAACTTATATCTGTGGCTTACATTTTTTTATTCACATTGTATTTTTATAGGAGAGTGCTTCATTAGAAGGATAGTACATGAAACCCACCACGGTTTTCTTTGGTACCTGGATAGTTAACACTGGACCTTATGTTTCAAGTGGTTCCTGGAAGGAGGCCTGTGGGGTGAGTAGGGAATATTGATTGCTGTGGTGGTGGGTGGGTGCAAGAAAAGGAGAGACTGGAAACAATGCTGATTTCTAATGATAAAAAATGAAAAGAGCCTGGGAATGCAAGATTGTTATTCATTGGTTTATTGGTTAGAATCAAATTTGGGGAGTCAAGATTACTAGGACTAAAACATTTATGGCTGAATAATATGTAGCAATCAGTGAGGAAATCTTGAAGATTCATGTATGCATGCTTTGTTAAAAGAAACCAATTCCCTCCTCTCACTGAAATAAACAGGAAAATAAATGGAAACACAGGCTACCACATTGAATCCTTTCAGCCGTTTATACCTCCATGCAATTGACTTCTTTGAAAGTTTGCTAAGGAAATGTTTTTATTTCCACTATGGTCAGTGCCTCATAAATAGGAAGCCTAGGGGTGAAAAGGCTACCCAGAGGAGGGTCATGTGGCCTGACCCAGCACTAAGGTGCAGTGTTATTTAAAGAGGACAAAAGAGGCAGACGTTGGTCAGTGCACCCTCAAGCTTTCAGAACCCAGAGCACATCAATTGACAGACTGCATATTTAATGGGCTATTGATGAAATAGAAGAAGAAAACAAAAATACATTGAAAATCTAAATTTAAAGAAAGCAGTTATTTGGATACTACATAACAGGTAGATGTCAGTGATGGCATCTCTAACTTTCAAGACTCATGTGGGTTAATCTTGGTTGATTACAAAACCTGGGGGCTATTGTTTACATAAAAGAAGGAAACAAAAGTAAATTCCAAAGACTTAAGAAAATGGGAAATATGTTTAAAAAGGTGGAAAAAAAGAACAAGGAAAAGTTTCTCTTAGATGGATAATGAATAACTCAGGAAGGCTATTAGTCGTATGTGTGGTTCTAGGTTATACAACAAAAGATTTACAGTTCAAGTGGCTTCACAAAGCTACTGGTGGGTTGGGGTGGAAAAAAGGGGGTAAGGCAGAAAACTCACTTATCGTGAATAGAAAGCTGACATGCCAACAGCTTTTTGCAAAGGCAAGCTTTCAGTTTAGAGGCTCCATTTGTTTAAAAGATTAAAACATTTAAGGCTGCAAAATTTGAAGCCACCGGAAAAATGGATGCTTCATTTTCTCTAGTTAACAGTAAAGCTATTTTCTTTTTTTTACAAGATAAGAATTTCTTCCTTTTACCATTAAAGGAAGAAAATAAGAAAAAAAAAAAGGCAAGTGGCTGCCATAGGGCACCATCCCAGTTACTTATACCTCCTAAGGGAAGGTCACCTCTGCTTGACCCAGAGGGCTAACATAACTTTCTGTTGGAGATATCTCTAAAGAGACATGCTAGGGGGGAAAAAAATCTTGTATTTAAAAAGAAAACAAACAAACAAAAAAACATAAAAATGGGGGGATGGTGGGGAATTATGACATTCAAACTTTCTAGTCATTTATACCTGCATCTTAATGAATTTGTGTTTTGTGGAGACAAGTTTTTACTTTTTAAATGTTTTGGGGAAGAACTTGAAATAAAAGCCTGGTATTGAGAAGAGAAAGAATAAGATGGTCTCAATGCAGAGGAAGGTCAGCTTTGTCAGACCAAAGAGGACAGCATGTGCTGCTGTTTTAAGACGACAGAAAATGGAGACATTCATGGGGACATTTCTAAAGAGGCAATAAGGAAAAAAATGAACTTACAATGAAAAAAGCAATGAACTCTCCCACACACAACACACACATATCCTACACACAGGAAAAAACCACCCCAAAGAGCTCTCATATACACGACTTTCAGTCTTGTATACCTACATACCTGTGAGAGACTTACAAATTTCTTAAGTGTGTGTGTGTGTGTGTGTGTGCGTGCGCACGCGCTCGCCCGTGCGCATGTGTTTCTTTGGGGACAAGGCTGGGAGTAGGATCCAAGCTGACAGCAAGAGAAAGAGGCAGGAAGAATGACAAAAGGCTGTTGGCTAGAGGGTCACTCTGGGGACACTCTGGGAATAGCAAATCATTGTTAATCAATTATAGAACTTTGAGACATTGGACAGGGAGTCTCCAAGCTTACATGATGACCTACCAAGCTTTTACCTTGGCTGACTAAAGACTTAGTGGCTCTTTTCTAAATAGGAAAAAACAAACACAAATTTCCCAAAGTGAAGACAACTAAGAAGTATCCCTTTCATGGATAATTATTGAGAACCACCACATTTTTAAGGAGTCGTCAGGGACCACTGATTTCTGAGGCGGTGGTGGAGTGCAAGAACGAACAAACTAGTGGTTACCAGTGGGGAGAGGCAAGATAGGGGTAGGGGATTAAGAGGTACAAACTACTATGCATAAAATAAATAAGCTACAAGGATATATTGTACAGCACAGGGAATATAGCCACTATTTTATAACTATAAATTGAGTATAACTTTTAAAAATTGTGAATCACTGTGCTGTACTCTCTAACTTACATAATATTGTACATCAACTTTATCTCAATTTAAAAAATTTTTTAAAATAAAGAAAATAGGTAGACATTGACGAAGGAGAGCATTTTAGGACAAATGATTTCACCTCGACAAACCACATGACTGAGGTTCTGATGTTGAAACAGAAATTTTAAAAAGTATAACATTCGAAAAATGTAGTAACTATTAGTATCCCTTTATGGGCTAATACCTGAAGGTCATCATTCCTTTGTGAGGTGCCAGGACACTTAGAATAAGACTTTATGGCTTAAGTGGATAATGGAATGAGGATACTGAATTTTGTGGGGGTACAAAGAAGAGGTTTACCAAAATTCTGGCTTCCAGTCAATAAAATAACTAAAATGAAAAGAGCCTCCTGGAAAGGCAAACTCCTTGTTTACTGGCACCATTAGCTAGACCTGAAGTTAGAGTCCAAGAGGGAACATAATGCTCAGATTAAAACATTTGGAACTCCAGAGTGTATAATCATATGAGGAAATCTCTAGGTCTTCATGAGAAAATATCTCCAAAGCATACCGCACACTAGCTGTAGCCAACTACATGGTACTATTCTCTGTTTTAAAGATAAGAAAATCCATCCCTTTGCCAAAAAGAGAAAGAATGAAGACAGGGAGTCTACCACATTGAGCCCCCCAGTTGTTCGTAATTTAAATTTGCAAAGCTCAAGCGCCAAGTCTTCTCTAAGGGGAGCCCCTTGGCCTGACCCAGGGGGTACAGTGTGCTATTACTTAAAGATTAAAGAATAGGTAGATACTGGTGAGAAAGTCTTTTAAGTTTTTAGGTCCCACAGGGGTTCACCTTGGCTGATGAAACAAAGGAGATATTTTTTAAATAAAAGAAAATAAACATTTTCAAAACTAAAAAATAGCAACAAAAAGTATTGATTTCAGGGAACAAACAAGAAGGTCACCACTCCTTTGTGTAATGCCAGGATTTCTAAGAGAAAACTTTATGGCTTGAATGTCTTACATGATGAGGCCTGAGGAGTATTGATTCCTGTGTGTATATGGGAAGGAAGGGGGTTGATGAAATAAAAATTAGCCAAGAAGCTGGCAAACTTCAAGACACAGAAGGCCTCCCGGGAAGGCCAACTCCCCATTAGAGGGTCCATTGGCTAGACCCAAGGACAAGGTGAACAGAGAGCCCAGGGTCTTAACCTTTCTGATCTGTCCTGAATGTTTGCTTTAGCAAAGCTGAAGTGGTCATCTTTTATTAAAAGATAATAAGAGCTTCCTCTCACTAAAAAAGGAAAATGATAAAAATGATTGAGAAAAAACAACACACACATACGCACACACACAAACATTGCACACTAGGAAAAACTCGCTAAACTGGGGGCTTCCACATTGAAACCTACCAAAGGTGTTTTTATTTCCTGATGATGTGGTTTGTTTATTTGTTTGTTTTTCTCTTGTGGCAAGCCTACCAAAAGTTTGTTTTCAGTGATACAATGTTTTTATTGAGGGCTTCCTTTATTCCCAAAGGGAGACATTGGAAAGCATTCCCTACCCCCACCTAAAGGAAGAAAACAAAATAAATGACAGTAAGAAAAGCTAGTGGGGGAAGCCAGTGGTTCAATAAACTCTATAATTTGTATATACTCTACACTTTTTATACTTTGATGTATATATTGAAAGCTCAATTTTTATAGAAACTACATAGAGTAAGAAAAAGAGCACCTGGAAACTGGATATGTGGGAATTTCACAAAGGGAAGATCAGGTCACATGCATCATGTATCAGTTGCCTTCTTAGGAATCATGAAGAAAAGCTGATGCAAGCTTCAGTTAAAGGTACAGTCCATCTGTGAGTCAAAAATTTGATTGTCATCTCTTATTCTGGGCTAAAATGGAAGCTCTGAAGAGGCAGCTGTTGCTTTGTGTAACAACCCACATTTTAATGATTTCTAGCCAAGCTCGGACCAGATGACCTTCAGGACAATTGGCCCATTAATCAGCAGGATGCCTCATGATTATTTGATGTCATTCAGCTCTTTATTTTCACACAAAACTCTATTATTAGCCTTGTTTCTATCAAAGAGCCACAGGCACAAAGCCAGCTATGGTCAACCTGAATATTTGCATTTATAGGAAGATGTTGTTCTGCAAAGGATGGAAGTCAGTGAGAACTAAAGCTGGCTGTGGTATGAGGGATAAAATTGGAAGTGCATGTCATTGGTAGACTGATAGCTTCAGCAGCTAGTTTTCCTGCCACTGCCTTGGCTTGTAAGTGGTCTTCCCTATAGGCAGTGCTCTCAGAGATTGCTTTGAAGGGCTCAGGAAGTAGCCTTGGAAGCTAAGTACTCAGATGTGGGTAACGAGGTTCATTCTGAAAGCAAAGTCTTATGTCAGTTCAGAGGACTTGAGTTTCAGAAAAGTTGATTACAGATCTAGCAAGAATTCTCATTTTATACTTTTCATTCTTCCTCACAGGAAAAACTTAAAAGACCTCCACAAGCCTTGACCACAGCCAACTCTGGATTTTAAGGTCACAGAGCACTCTTGGCAAAAGATGAGATGAAGGAGGTTCAAAGGGTTGAGAGTCCTTTATGCTCCATTCTATTTCAGTGGTAAGAAATATCAGAGACCCTTACAAAAGGACTTGAGTTGTTGAAGCACCATCTCATTGGTCAGAACAGAGGAGCAGTGGGAGGTTTTAGAGAAATGGCCTTATGAATGTACAGGCAAGACACTCTGATAATCTACCAACCTCCTTCTCTGAGGGGGGCTAACCAGACCCCTGGACAACTATATAGAACTTGCTCTTTAGTTCACTAATTTATGGGAAAAAATAAAAAAAATGTCTTAGTAGCACACACCTAACTTCTAGAAGGAACTCAAGTCACCCATTCTCACTCCACAGGAGGATGCCTGAAGGGAGATAGTGCAATGTGGGTGGCTAAAAGTAAGGGCTATGATGTAAATGGTAGGCAAAAGAGAACAAGGATGACCATAAAAATATCAGACAAAATAGACTTTAAGTCAAAAGCTGTTCCAAGAGACAAAGAAGGACATTGTATAATGATAAATGGGTCAATTCAGCAAGAAAATATAGTAATTATAAATATTTATGCACCAACTTCAGAGCTTCAAAATAAATTTTGACAGAATTGAAGATAGAAATAGATAATAGTACAATATTAGTAGATTTGAATACCCACTTTCAATAATGTATAGAAAAATCAGAAGATGAATAAGGAAACAGAGAACTTGAACAACACCATAGACCAGTTAGATCTAATAAACATATGCAGAACATTTCATCCAACAATAGCAGAATATACATTCCCCTCAGGTACACGTGGAACATACTCCAGGATAGACATAAGTTGGGCCACAAAACAAGTCTTAATCAAAAAGATTGAAATCGTACAATGTATCTTTTCTGATCACAATGGAATGAAAGTACAAATCAAGAGCAGAAGGAAAACTGGAAAATCCACAAATATGTGGAAATTAAACAATACATTCTTAAACAACCAATAGGTCAAAAAAGAAGTCACAGGAGAAATTAGAAAATACCTTGAGACAAATGAAATGAAAACACAACATACCAAAATTTATATGATGCAACAAAAGCAATGATTAGAGGGAAGTTTATAGCTGTAAATGTGTACATAAAAAAGATCTCAAATCAACAATCTAACTTTGCATATCAAGAAATTGGGATAGATTGGGAGTTTGGTATTGACATATACACACTGCTATATTTAAAATAGATAACCAACAATGAACTACTGTAAAAAAATAAATAAATGAAAACATGTTGACCCTAAAGGGATATAAAAAATAAATAAATTGAGAAAAAACAAACAAGCAAAAAAAAATTATAAGGAAAACAAAATAAATCCAAAGCTAGGAGAAGGAAGAAAATAATAAAGATTAGCACGGAGACAAATAAAATAGAGAACAGAAAAATAATAGAACAAGTCAATTAAATGAAGAGTTTGCTTTTTCAAAAGAGCAACAAAATTGACTAAACTTTAGCTAGCTTAACTTAGAAACAAAGAAGATTTAACCAACTAAAATCAGAAATAAGAGAGGAGAGATTACAAGTGATAGCAGAGAAAAAAAGCTTATAAAATAATACTCTGAACAATTATGTACCAAAAAATTGGATAACCTAGAAAAAAAGATAAATTCCTAGAAACACACAGCCTACCAAGACTGAATAATGAAAAAATAACAAATCTGAACTTACTGATAACAAGTTAGAAATTACAATCAGTAATTAAAAACTTCCTAACCAACAAAAGCCCAAGACCAGATGGCTTCACTGCAAATTTCTACCAAATATTTAAAGAAGAATTAATACCAATCTTCCTGAAACTCTTCTGAAAAACAGAAATAGAAGGAACACTTCTAAGGTCATTCTATGAGGTCAGTATTACCTTGATATCAAAGCCAAACAAAGACATTACAAGAAAAAAAAATAGACCAACATCTCTGATGAATATTGATGCAAGAATTCTCAACAAAATAGTAGCAAACCAAATTCCACAGCACATTAAAAGGATTATACATCATGATCAAGTGGAATTTATTCCTTGAATGCAAAGATGGTTCAACATACACAAATCAATAAATGTAATACAACACATTAGCGTTATGAGTGACAACACATACATGATTATTTCAATGCAGAAAAAGCATTTGACAAGAACCAATATCCTCTTATGATAAAAGCACTCAATAAACCAGGAATAGAAGTAAACTACCTCAACATAATAAAGACTATATATGAAAAGCTCACAGCTAACATCATACTTAATGGTGAAAACTGAAAGCTTTTCCTCTAAGATCAGCAATAAGGCATGGATGCCCACTCTCACCACTTCTATCCGACATAGTACTGGAAGTTCTAGTCAGAGCAGTTAAGCAATAAGAATAAGTAAAAGGCATCCAAATCAGAAGGGTGAAGTAAAATAATCCCTGTTTGTAGATGACATGATTTTAAATGTAGAAAACCCTAAAGATTCCACACAAAAAACTGTTAGAAATAATAAACTATTTCAGCAAAGTTGTTGGATACAAAATCAACATGCAAAAATATGTTGCATTTTTATACACTAACAAACAATCCATAAATGCAACTAAGAAAACAATTCCATTTACAATAGCATCAAAAATAATAAAATACTAGGGCTTCCCTGGTGTCTCAGTGGTTGAGAGCCTGCCTGCCGATGCAGGGGACGTGGGTTCGTGCCCCGGTCTGGGAAGATCCCACATGCTGTGGAGCAGCTGAGCCCGTGAGCCATGACCACTGAGCCTGCACATCGGGAGCCTGTGCTCTGCAACGGGAGAGGCCACAACAGTGAGAGGCCCGCATACCACAAAAAAAATAAAAATAAAAATAAAATAAAATACTTAAGAATAAACCTAACCATGGAGTTGAAAGACTTACACACTGAAAACAACAAAACAGTGGTGAAAAAAATTTTTAAAGGCAAAAATAAATGGAAAGACAGCCATGTTCATGGATTGTAAGACTTAATATTGTTAAGATGTCCACATTATCCACAGCAATCTACAGATTCAATGCAATTTTTATCAAAATCCCCATAGCAATTTTGCAGAAAAGGAGTCAAAGAAGTTCATTATATATTGTAGTTATTAACCTTTTAGCAGATGTATGATGTGCAAATATTTTCCCCTTCCATAGGTAGCATTTTCACCCTGTTGTTAGTGTCCTTTGATGTACAAAAGTTGCTAAGTTTGATGTAGTCCCATTTGTCTAAAAATAGACAAATTTTTTTTCTATTTTTTTCTATTTTTCTGCAAAAATACAGAAAAAATTATCCTAAAATTCATACGGAATTTCAAGGGATCCCAAATAGCAAAACAATTTTGGAAAAGTACAAAGTTGGAGGCCTCACACTTCCTGATTTTAAAACATAATACAAAGCCACAGCAATCAAAACAGTGTGTTACTGACATAAAGACAGGCATATAGACAGATGGAATAGAATATAGAGCCTAGAAATAAAACCTCATGTGTATGGTGAAATGATCTTTGACAAGGGTCCCAACACCACTCAATGGGAACAGGATAGTCTCTTCAACAACTGTATTTGGAAAACTGAGTATCCACATGAAAAAGAATGAAGTTATACACTTATCTTACACTATATACAAAAATTAATTAAAAACGGATTAAAGACCTAAGCATAAGACCCCAAACTATAAAACTGCTAGAATAAAACATAGGGGAAATCTTCATGACATTGGATTTGGTGATGATTTATTATATATGACACTAAGAGCAAAAGAGTCAAATGGGACTACATCAAACTTAACAACTTTTGTACATTGAAGGACACAATCAAAACAGAGTGAAAAATCAAACTTTAGAGTGGGAGAAAATATTTGCAAATCATATGTCTGCTAAGGGGTTAATGTCAATAATATATAATTAACTCCTAAAACTCAAAAATATCAAATAACCCAATTTAAAAAATGAGCAAATACACTTACATAAGCTATCTAAACTAATCAAATTTATAGAAATAGAAAGTAGAGTGATGATTAATAGGGGCTTTGGGGAGGAGAAAGGGAAGTTTTTGTTTAACTGGTATAGAGCTTCAGTTTTGCAAAATGAAAAAGTTCTGGAGATCTTTTGCACAGCAATGTGAAAATACTTAACACTGTTAAACTGTACACTTGAAAATGGTTAAGATGGAAATTGTTACTTATGTGTTTTTACCATAACTCTTTTAAAAAACCCTTAAAAAGTCAAGGGCTCTGAGATCTGACTGACTGAAAGTGGATATTGGCTTCAGTATTTTCATGAGCTGAGAGATCTAGGACAAGTTTGTTCTAGCTATGTTTCAGTACTTCCAATTATAAAAAAGAAGATAACACAGTATCTCCTACACAAGGTTGCTGTCAGGATCTAATGAGATAAACTATGTAAAAGCACTTACCACAGTGCTTACTGGATAGTAAGTGCTTAGTATTTTTAGCAATGATTGCTATCTAAGGACACCTTTACAGTTCTAGAGTAAAGTTGTTTATGTGATGAAGGAAACCATGCCTGAACTCTGATGACCAACATACACTTCTCTTTTCTCACAGACCTTAAAGGGTCAGAGAAGCAGCACCATGAATGTGTACAGACAGGTTGTTTCTAATAACTCTGCCTATCTCCTTTAAAGCAGCCAGCTACACCTCTGGTTGACCAAAATGTTGTCTATTTAGCCCACTAAATTTACCAGAGAAAGAATAAAAGGTGTTAGGAGCATACCCCTAACTTCTAGAAGGATCTCAATGCCCCCTCTTCTAACACCACAAAGAGGAGCACTCCTGGGGGTCAGAGGAGGCAGGGTAGTATGATGTGGAGCTTAAGAGCAAGTTTAGATTGACAGAACTTTGGTACTCTTTCTTATCTATGAAATCTTAGGCAAGGATTTCACCCAGCTATGCCTCAGTTTCCTCAGTTGTCAAATTGGGGATATAAACGTGTTAAATCCTCACTGGATTGTTGTGTGGATCAAATGAGATAACCTATATGAATTTATCTAACATAATGCCTGGCACAGAGTAAGCATTTAATAAAATGTAGCTGTTAATGTTAGCAAAGGGATCCTTGAGCCACAGTTCCGGACAGTAGAGCTTTTGATGTTATGCAGTTGGAACCATTAAACTTCCATGTCCTTGGAACAAGCATACTGTATCCTCTCTCCATTACTTTCAATTGGGGAAAGCATTCTCTTTCCCCGAGTTAGAGGGTTCTCTGATCTTTGATTTTAGAGACCTTGGGTCTAGCACAGAGGGGCCAAAGAAGCTGCTCAGCCTACATTTATCATTATAAGCTTTAGATCTGCATGAAACCTTAGGACGATGGTATCCTCAGGTCATTTACATCTCTGCCCCTTCTGTCACTTTCCCTCACTATTGTCCTATAACAGCCTGCTTTTTTGTGATTACAGCTTTTTGGTATATAATTCACATACCATTCAATTCACTCATTTTAAATGATTTTCAGTATAAACACAGAGCTGTGACACTGACACCTTCACCATTATCTAGTTTTGGAATATTTCATCATTCCTAAAAGAAACAATGCATATTGAGTAATCACTCCTCCATCCCCTCCCCCCAGCCCCTAGCAAACAATAATCTTCTTTCTGTCTCTATAAATTTGCCTATTCTGGACATTTCATATAAATGAAATCATATTATATATGATCTTTTGTGTCTGGCTTATTTCATTTAGCATAATGACATCCATGTGTCAGAATTTCATTCCTTTTATAGGTGTTTAATATTCCATTGATGGCTATACCACAATTTGCTTATCTATTCATCAATTGATGGATAGCTGGGTTATTTAAACCTTTTGGCAACTATGAAAAGTGCTGCTGTGAATATTCATGCACAATTTTTTAATACTTGTTTTTATTTTTTGGGGGGAGTCATATAGGTAGGAGTAGAATTGCTGGATTATATGATGACTACGTGTTTAACTTTTTTGAGGAATTGCTAAGCTCTTTTCCATGGCAGCTGCATGATTTTACATTCACACCAGCTTATTGACGATTTACATATTTTCTTTGGAGAAATATTTACTCAAGTCCTTTGCCCATTTTAAAATTAGGTTGTTTGTCTTTTTGTTGTTGAGTTGTAAGTGTTCTTTATATATTCTGGATACTAGGCCCTTACCAGATATATGATTTGTAAACATTTCCCTCCATTCCGTGGGTTGTCTTCTCACTTTCTTTTTCTTTCTTTCTTTCTTTTTTTTTTTTGGCAGCACTGCATGGCTTGTGGAATCTTAGTTCCCTGACCAGATATCGAACCCAGGCGCCCTGCAGTGGAAGCACAGAGTCCTAAACACTGGACAGCCGGGGAATTCCCTCTTCTCACTAACTTGATAGTATCCTTTGATGCACAAAAGTTTTTAATTCTGATGAAGTCCAGTTTATTTTTTCCTTTGTTGCTTGTGTTTTTGGTGCCATATCTAAGACACAGTGTATAATCCAAGGTCAAGAAGGTTTATGTTTAAGTATTCTTCTATGAATTTTATGTTCTTTGCTCTTATATTTAGATATTTAATCCATTTTGGGTTCATTTTTGTTTATGGCATGACGTGAAGTAGGGGTTCAACTTCTGTCTTTTGCATATGGACATCCAGTTGTCCTTAACCTGCTTTCAATTCCTTAAATACTCCGAGCATTTTTATGACTTAAAGCTTCTTAATTTTCTGTGTCCTCTGCCTCTACTTTCCCTCTGGGGAAGATTCTTACCTTGGCTCTTTGCATGCCTGGCTCCTTCTGATCTTTCATGTCTTGACAAATACCAGCTCGGAGCCTCTCCCAACTACTTCATCTAAACTAAAGTTGCCCTTATTCCCACCCCAACACCCTTTCTTATGATCAAATTTTATTTTTGCTTTAGACCTTATCATTCTACTTCATTAATTGTTCACTTTTTAAAAAATATCTTCCTCACTAGAATGTGAGCTTGGTGAGAGCAAGGGCCTTCTCTGTCTGATACAATTTATCACTGTATTTCCAGTGCCTTATACATAACAAATGGTCAACAATTCATTGTAGAATGAACAGAATGGTTCCATCAGTAGTATAATACTGACAACAATGTCCTCCAAGTCATTTTGGAACTTAATAAATGATCTGTTTCCACTGTGGATGAGGCTGGTTTTTAATTTTCTAAAATATTTCCCTAGATAGGAAAATTAAGTTCTGGGAAGGATATAAGTGACTCCCCAAGATCAAACAGAGAGTCTTTTATTTGTGGAGTGATTCCCACAGCATTAATTTAGCTTGTGGTATCCCACAAGAGTAAAGGAAAAAGGCACAGGAGACTGTTCAAGGTCAAATCCAAGGTGCTTGAACCTGCTTTCAGCCTCCCTGCCATTCCTCGAAATTTCTCTAAACTCAAAGAAGAAAACCAGGTGGTACCAGAGTTGATGGCTCTTTGCCAAGCACAGCAAGCATCAGCTACTGAGTGGCCCCTTAAAACTCATTAAAAATGAAAGAGACTTGTTAAACAAGCTGGAAATACTGTCGCATTTGAGTGAGATTGGCTTCTCACAGCTCATCCCTGGTTACCTCCAGACAATGGTTGGTCGATAAAGCACTTAACACTGAAGGATTTTTAACCACTGTCTGCCTCAACCTCCATATCCCCACATCCTTCCTGAGCCAGTTCTTCCTGAGCCAGCTCTTGTTCTTGAGAGGTTGTGGTGTGTGGGAAACAGGATGGTAAGGGAAGGACTGAGCAATTTGTGTCTCCTTCATAGGTCCTTGTCTCTTTACCCATCCTTTAAATGTGGGGATAACCTTTATCAGGGTTATTCATGTCCTTGGCCATAATGTTTGACAAACATCTTGGTCTTGTAATCCACTCTTAGGGCTTGTGTCTTCCACACTTGAACTCTCAGTCCAGAACTTCCCTCTGAGCACCAGATTCATATAACTATTTACTATGTACTAGGATGTTCCAGAGATGCTTCTAACCTAATAGCCAAGCTGAACTCAATTATTCCCTGCTCTTCACTGTCCATCACCAAAGAGAAGGGGTGTAGGGAGGTCACACTGCAATTTGCCTTTATTCTTATTTTAATAAAGGCTATCTGCATGTACCTGGTTTCTCAAAGTAGAAATGTAGGGTTCATGCCATATTTCTTCCTTTCCCTCATACCCGTTTTGGCCCCTCCCCTCTTTTCCCATGCAACCTGTCTTCTGTCTCCAAGTGTTTTCCTGAATATGTCATCTTAGAGTTCTGTGGCTTTGGGAAAATCGTTTAACATTTCTAAGCCCCAGTTTTCTGCCCTGAAAATGGAGATAATGTCTACTTCATAAGGCTGTTGTGAGGATCAACTTTACTATTCAAATTTAAGGGTCAGGTACTAAGTAAAAGGCAAGTCCTGCTTGCAAAGATTAGGCAATGTTTGCTCCAAATGCCCAGCAAATATCCGTGACGACAGCCTTATGGGCAGTTCTAGATAGAAGTCATTTTAGAATCACAGATGTGCCTATGATGTCCCCAGAAAGCAGAATTACATCCCAGGAAGAGAATGAACAAAGTTTTTTTGGCTGCCAGTTGTATTTTATCCACAGCTAACAAGAAAACATGGTATATACTGCAGGTCACTAGGCAAATGCTCAGATATGCCCTGGGGTGATTTTACCCCAGTACCCAAATACTTACCCAGAGAACAAAGCCAAGGTTCATAGAGAAGGGCCTTTCTTATTGTGTGGTCCTTCCTTCCTGCAGCTGTTGCTTCATGGGATTTTGTGGGCAAGTAGTCTGGCCCGTAGCACTGTCTCCACTGGCCAGCCACTAGCCCTGTCAGATTACCCCTGTGGAAAAGGCTGTTGTGTATTTCCTGAGCTCTACATCTCATTTCCTGAGCATTTTTTGGTTATCCTGTAACCCTCAGTTTTCCTTCAGCCTCTAAGCCAGCACTGAACTGGCAGGAGGTACACTTATCCTTTCAGCTCTTTTAATGTCCTTCTGTAGTGTGATTGCTCAGGTGTTTTGGGGCAGCCTGGCTGGCTACACCATTCAGCAAAGCCAGGAAAGGGTAGTAATGCTGTGATAACCAATTAAATGCCCAGAAACAAATCTTTGTGAGTGAGGTCCCCAAACTGACAAAACTCTGTGACTTGCTTCAGGAATCAGAGGCAAGGATAGCAAGGATTTCTTGGTTCTGGAATGCTGCTTCTTGTTTCACTGAAACTCATAACCCAGTTAGAGTATCCTTTGGGAAATGAATCAGGGTGGTTTAGAAAATCAGTTATGCTACCAGAGGCCACTCTCCCACATGGTTTGGCCAACTGTGAAGATAGGGGTCTTAGTGCTAGGAAGGCTTCAAAAGACACTGATGGCTTTGTGGTAAGAGAGGTGAGGTGGAGAAGGACAGAGGAAATACTGTTGAGAGACTTGGGAGGAGACCGTTTGTTCTTTCAGCTGTGTGGACCATCATTTAGGACATTGCCCTAGGAATAGAATTCTAGTCAAACTTTGATTAACTGGAGCATGAGAAAGTGGACCTTCTGTTCCTAGGCAAATCAATCTCATAATTAGTCAGCAGTGGGGTACCTTGAATGCAGGGGCCAAAAGGGAAATGAAAAGTGAAGTTTGGCTGTTGTAAATGCAAGATGATCTCCGAGAGAAGATGAAAGCTTTTGAGGAAGACCTGGGGCCTGGAAATGCTAATATTACAAATTTTTATACTTTAAAAGAAGACAGTTTCCAACTATAAATCAGATAATCCTTTAAACCACACAGTGTCTTCCCATTGCTCTGAGCTGGGCAGATCAGAAAGGCGGGTCAAGGGTCAAAGACTGGTGAGGATAATGACTTAGACTAGGTCAAGGCAGCTTAAGTGATAAAGTAGTAAATCTCAGGCCTAAGTAATAAACCTCAGTTTACTACTAACAAATCTGTGAACAATAGTACATCAGAAACCCTGAGATAAAAATAGGAGATGATGGTCACTGTTTCCTTGTAGCTGCTCCTGTTTTCACAGAAGTACGTATGAAGTTGTGTGGTCTTAGCCATGGTACTTAAAAAGAAATCCTATAAATCCCTGCATGATCTGCCCTCTGCTTACCTCTCCAGCCTTACCTGGTACCACTCTTTCTTGGTTCACCATGTTCCAGCCCCATTGGCCTTTCTGTTCCTTAACATGCCAAGATCCTCCCCTCCTCAGAGCCTTTGAATTTACAGTTTTCACCCAACTTCTTCCAGCTCTTCTCTTGCTTCTCATCCTTCAACTTTTAAGCTCCAAGCCTCACCAGAGAAGCTTTCCCTAATTCCTCTATTTAAGGTAGGTCTCCCTCAACCTCATTACTCTATCAATATCACTATTTTTTTAATTACTCAATATTCATCACTGTCCATTATTATCATGTTTGTTTGTTCGTTTAATCTTTTGCATCTCTTTGAGTAGAATGTAAAAATCATAAAGGATCCTGTCTATCTTCTTAACTCTTGTGTTTCCAGCACCTAACATAGAGCCTGGCACATGTTAGAAATTAATAAGTAATTGTTGGCAGGTTGCCCTTCTCCAAGAGGGAAACAATCAGCATGGGTGATGGATCCTCCTCACCTAATATATAGGACTTTTGAAAATAAAAGTAAGACTCAAAAGAATTTCATTTAATATGTTGACAAATTTTCTCCTTTTTTTTTTTTTTTTTTTTTTTTTTTTGCGGTACGCGGGTCTCTCACTGTTGCGGCCTCTCCCGCTGCGGAGCGCAGGCTCAGCGGCCATGGCTCACAGGTCTAGATGCTCCGCAGCATGTGGGATCTTCCCGGACCGGGGCACGAACCCGTGTCCCCTGCATCGGCAGGCGGACTCTCAACCACTGCGCCACCAGGGAAGCCCCATATTTTTTCTTTTTGAAAGTTAATTTCAATATAAATATGCTTAC
Organism: Orcinus orca; assembly: GCF_937001465.1. NCBI lineage: Eukaryota > Metazoa > Chordata > Mammalia > Artiodactyla > Delphinidae > Orcinus > Orcinus orca. Next base: position 98,478,611 of record NC_064580.1, on the reverse strand, counting down.
AGAAAGATGCTCATAGTGGTTAATATAGTGTAATTTAGTTTAATTTACACTGCACAATTTGGACTAAAAGTATGTTACATTTTAAAGTTTTTCTTTAAAAAGGGATTGCGATCTGTTTTTTTTAATCTATTATAAATATAATAAAGATACTATCTCAAAAGTTGTTAAAGCAGGCAACAAGATCTATGAACAATTTATCTTTGCTTTACTTCTTAATAATACACACATTGCACTCTAAAGGCTTTAAGTTGGGGCAGCAAAATATTTTTGAAATGTTTCAGTGCAAGCTAACATAGTGTATAGAGAGTGGGGAGAAGTCTGTGTGCAACACATAAACAACTATAATAGCTATAGTATTTTGGTTAGTATTGTTTATAGCTTATAAATCTACACAAACCAAGACTGAAGTAATTCCTTGAATCTGAGTTCCAGTAGTGTGCTGGAATTGGATTGTACAAGCTCACGAGAGTAGACTGTGTGTATGTCTTCCCAACTCCACTTTCATTGACTTCAAGTTGGTAGCTTGAAATTGGCCATGGTGGGAGTATTTACAACACAGCGATCAGCAAATGCCACCAATCAGGGCTCTCTTGCTCCCCTGCCATGTGAAGCCAGTTATTAAATATTTACCTGCACACCACATCACACACATAAGGTCATCCTCTGAGCTGAATAAGGACATTCACCAAAAGAGTTGTCAGTTCTAAGTTTTATACAAAAAAGAAAGATATAAGTTTCATCTCTAGGTTTTCAGTCTAGAACTGAAACTATAGTATAAGCAAGGTGTACATTCCATATTCAACCTGCATGGGTGACAGGTCATGGAATCTATGTGGTTTTAAATTTGTAAGCACATAGTGCAAATTCTCCAAAGTTCAAGGGCAATGGGACTCTGGAAATAAATGGTCCCTTCCTGTAAGACTAGAACAAAACATAGAGCCATATTAATAAGAAAGTTTAAAAAAAAAAACAAAAACAAGTAGCCCCCAAAGAAGAAGCAGCTCTGACAAAAGAGGAATAAATAAGTTAAGTTATACGCTAGTAAGTATGAGGTTTGTTTTTGGGGTGATGAGAATGTTCTGGAATTAGCGGTGATGGAGTGTACAACTTTGTGAATATACTAAGAAAACCATATTCTATACTTTAAAAGGGTGAACCTCATGGTATGTGACTTATATCTCAATAAAATGGTCAGTTAAAAAAACTTAAGGCATATTGGAGAAACACATAAACACAGGTTCAAAGGATAGTCAGTTAACAGAGAAATACATTTTCACAAGCTTACCGAATATTTGGTTTATACTGATCTCTAGTGCGTTGTTAACTTCACAGATTCTAAAGGACTGGCAAGGGTTGACTGGCACCTTAACAAAGCTGAAAGCAAACAGCACTTTTCTTTATTTCACTTTCCCTTCCTCCTTTTTCAATGCCTTTCTCATAACAATTAACTTAATGTCTCTACTATAATCTATCGGTGTGGGTCTAAACCAGTGGTCAGCATTTTTTTTGTGTGTGTGTAAATAGCTAAAGAGTAAATATTTTAGGCTTTGTGGAGCATAAGATCTTTGTCACAACTCTTCAACTTTGCAGTTGTAGCATGAAAACAGCCATAGATGGTACATAAATGAATAAGTTGTGGCTCTATGCCAATAAAACTATAAAAACAGGCAGCCTATTGGATTTGGTGCATAGCACAGGCTCTGGCTTGCTGACCCCTTGTCTAGACTGCAAAATGTCGTGGGAGTGTTGATTTTGCTTGGGAAATTCTACTGTATAGAGCAGTGTTTTGCGAACTAGGAGTGGGAGGTGGGGATATGTATCAGAATCACCTATCACCATATCTTGTCTTTGCAGGATCTCTTATTCCATACTGATCAAAAGCAGAATGTAGGTATTCCCTGGGTCCTTGACCAATGCCTATTTTAGCATTATTAAAATATTATATATCATCCTATCCCTTAAATAAATAACAAGAAGTGTTCCCTTCTCAATCCTTCCCATATGATCTTCTGGAAGCAGGGCTGAAAAGCATTTTTAGATGAAAATATATCAAGAGCCACAAGATACCAGCAATTTTTTTCTGAGACCACTATCAACTGTTAAATTAACAGAAAGCAAAACTTTATCCAATAAATTTGATCATTATTTAGCATACATTTCAGTTTCCATAGTATTTACTTAAGGAAACTGGAGGCACAGGGAAAAGAGGATAAGAAGAGGTAAGTAAAAATGAGCTCTTAGAGTTGCAAATAGGAGTCAGTTACCCAAATGTCAGGTGTAGCCACTAAGCAAAAGGCAATATTTATCAGTGCATAGAGTGGAATCACTATCTTTCTGATGACAAAATTTTCATCCATGTTTCACACACAGTTATTATGTGTCTGTTAATACTGACTTATTTTTAATGACAGAGGGTCTAGCATTTCTACTTTTTTTTTTTTTCTTTTGCGGTACGCGGGCCTCTCACTGTTGTGGCCTCTCCCGCTGCGGAGCTCAGGTTCCGGACGCGCAGGCTCGGCGGCCACGGTTCACGGGCCCAGCCGCTCCGCGGCATGTGGGATTTTCGCGGACCGGGGCATGAACCCGTGTCCCCTGCATCGGCAGGCGAACTCTCAACCACTGCGCCACCAGGGAAGCCCGTAGCATTTCTTTTTATATATCCCTATATCTGAAGCCATCGTTTTTAAGGGGACACGATCAGGGAGATTATAAAACTTATATCGGGAGCTTATATTGCTGAACGTCTGACATTCCACCTATGGGGTCATCTCTTCCTCCCCCAGAAAAGGACATAGTAAGCCATTATTACAGATGGGAATGTGGTTTATCAGTGTGTTGGGGCAGAAAAAAATGGTTAGAAACTACTGATGGAAAGTAGGCATAGAAGAATATAAGGCTTTATCACTGATAAAAGGATGCCTGCAGGAAAAAACTTCAGCAACTGTATTAAATTATCAGGGTACAATGAATGTGCTAAACTGCTGGTTCATTTACTCTCATATTTTGAATTGTTACCACTAAATGCTAGATAACAAGCCTGATAACCTTCATTGCATTCTGAGAAGGCAAGTGGACAATTATGGAAGCGAAGATGTTTTGGATCAGTCTAGTATGCTCTATTAAGTTAAGTTAACTACCATTCCTTCTTCTAACTCATTTTGTTCAGCAAAGTTCCCTGTTCACAAGGCAACTCAGAGGCAAAATGAGACATATATGCAAAAAACTAATACAAGGTAGAAGGTAATACGTTTACCAAAATAAACATGGAGTGCCAGGGACATTATAGGTGGGAGAGATGACATCAGGTTGGAGCAGAGTGTTAGGCAAAGCTCCATTAATCTCCAGTCTTCTCAGCTCTTTTCTCAAACACAAAAACAGTTATTGGTGCTTTGGGATAAGTTAGACACTGACTTTTGGTAGTACTGTTATTTTTTTAAAGGTATTGTTAAGCTTTTTCAATGTGTGATTTTAAGTTTCTGAAATGTAAACTTGTCATATCTTTGAGCCATAGGTTGCTCTGTGGGAGCACATTCCCTATCACATAGTGGAAATCAGTTTGGGAAAAAGAGGTTATCCTGTCTTACTCCCTTCAGGCATGTGTCTTCTGAGTTGTTTCCAGCCACATTAGGTGCTACCTAATATACATGGTGAGATTATTTAGGGCTTTGGAAGTTAGGGAGAACCTCTATTCCTCAGCAGGCATTTGGGTAACAGGTGAGGAAGTGAGATAGATATGCAGTTCAAGTGTGGGCAGGCACACACACACACACACTCACACACTCACACACAGCTAACTTGGCAGCTGTGAGGATGGAGGTGGAGGACTCAGTGCCCGCTAAGCTACTTCAAGTACCTGCATGTCTGAGGCTGACTTTGAAGCCTCCAGCGTGTTTGGAGTTAATTCCCATTAGGTTGGACTCCGCCCCTCTGTCCCAAAGGTAAAGCAAGATTTTCAGGCATCACTGCAAAGAGCAGCTGGGATTCCCATCCCCTTCTGACAAGCTGTAAGGAGAAGTTGTTTCTCAGATTTGAGTCCGAAGAGAGGAAACAAGTCAATCAGCCTTCGTGGTCAGAAGGTAAATTTGCAACTTGGGCCAAATGCAATTGAAACAGCTGGATAAGAAACTGTTTGCTCTCCCCTTGCTCAACCCCCCCTTCTCCCCTTCCTTTCTCAGGCTTCCTGTCCTTTCATCTCACAGCTCAGAGAATCTGTTTTCTTCCCAAAGGCAGCCTGGTGCATTTTTACTTCCTCAAGTCTGTTGTTTGCACAGAGGCTAAGAGGAATCAGGGCTGAATTCCTATTTCATACTGACATGGTGTGAAGACCTAAGGGTTAAATGCTAGTTGGTTTCCCCAGGAGAGTTGGTAATTTGAGGAGAGGAAGTCCATGTCTCTGGGAGTGGAGGGAAGGATTTTGTTCTGACCTATCTATTGAAATAAAAGTGGATTGGGTTTGCTGATATGCTGGGTTGATCTCTTAGACTTGCCTAAATTGGGGTTATGGTACTAAAATGGGGTGCTGGGGTTAAACTGAAATGCAGATGTTAAAGTGAGTTGGGCTGGAAATAAAAGATTGCATTAGCTCAGTAAATATTTGAGTTCCTACTGTGTGCCAAAGCATGACGATTTCCAGAAAAACCTGAAATAGTTTAACTATAAATCCATTCTTGAAAGGAACACTGGGCCAAATGATTCTGTTTTGTGGTGGGAAACAGAAAACAGAAAGAAGTCTAGGGGTGAGGAGAAATCACTGAAAGACTGGTTAGCAGAGAAAGGGGAGAGGTATGATATTCTACTTCTTGGGTGACTTTGAGTCTTCTCTATTACTTATGGGAGAATGGAGTCTTCTCTGATAGGTGGGGGAATGAGCACCTATCCTGGTGTTAGGTATACATAGCACAGATGTTACTTCACTTGAACTTTATGTTCCATCATCTCCATTTTATAGATGAAACTAAAACTCAGAGGTTTTAATTGATCCTTTCAAGTTCATATAACCTGCAAGGGGAAGACCTTAGGACCCTATCCCAGATCTGGATTCTAAAATCTGGACTCTTGTCCATTAAAAGAGTATTTCTCAATCATTAATTTCCATCAGAATCAATTGAGGATTTTTGAAAAATGCAAATCTCATAAAATTTAATTCAGTGAACCCTAAAAGGATGTCACAGCCTGCATTTTGGACAAGCATCGAAGGTGATTCTGATGCAGAGGCGTTAGGGACCCCATTTTGAAAAACACCCTTCATATGCCAGGCTGCCTCTCATGTCTGCTGAAGTGAGAGGAGAAGCCTTCAGCCCACCTTCTTCCTACACTGGCCAGATTCACTGAATGGGGGAGGTTGGCTATGGTGGCATTTTATTCACTATTGAGGCCATGGGTAGAGGGACTCCTGGGCAACAATAGCAGGCCTGGGGCTATGAACCTAAGCGTGTGAGGAAATGCTTTACCGGTTAGTCCATTGTTGATAGGACTTAACAGTGTCTTGCCAGAGCAGGCTGGTTGGAGTAGTGAGATAGGACTCCTAGCCAATCAATTGCTCACTAAAGGTGGTGGCATCGTTCCAGCCAGAATAAGAACTGGGGTGAAGATCTCTAACTGATATGCCACTTTCCAAAGCAGAAGACAAGACAGAGAGCTCAGTGAGCAGTATTTTTTTTTTTTAATTTACAAAGAAGGGAGAAGCTCATATGAAATTTAGGGAAATCATTCCAATTCCCACCTTTCTAACCTCAGACCCAGGAGAAGGGGAATAGCCCAGGACTTGACATGGAGGTTCTTTTTATGGGCTCTCTCTGTCTCTGCCTGGCCAACTTGATTATTTAGAATTGGCCTTCTAGGTTGTTGATGACTTGGTTGGTCCTGTCTCTGCACTCACTCCCTGGCTTCCTGCCTCCTCGTGCCTTACCTGCTTGTGGACATCTTCACCTCAGGATGGAGCAATGCAAATAAATAAATAAACAAACCCAACACAGCTAGTTTTGCTAGTCTTTCTACCCCAGACTAAAAGAGGATGGAAGGAGGGAGAAGGCTTAGAAAGACAATCAGCGAGCAAGAAAGCTGAGGATTTGACAGACAAGACTTAGACTGAAAGCAAGGTCTTCTTAAGCATAGAGTAGAATGGTGGGTGCCAGGGGCTGGAGGGAGGGGGAACGAGGAGTTGTTTCTCAATAGGTTTACATTTCAATTATGCTACACGAATAACTTCTAGAGATCTTCTGTACAGCTTTGTACCTAGAGTTAACAATATGCACTTCAAAATTCATTATGAGGATAGATCTCATGTTAAGTGTTCTTAGCACACACACAAACCCACAAAACAATACAAGGAACTTTTTGAAGTTTATGAATATATTTAATACCTTGACTGTGGTGATGGTGTTACAGATGTAGGCATATGTCCAAACTCAGAGAGATGTATACATTGAATATGTACAAGTTTTCATATATCAATTATACCTCAATAAAGCTTACAAAAAGTGAGGTCTTCTTCAAGTCACCGGGATGCAAATGGGAAACAAAGTTCTGGGAGTAGATAAATCATGAGATGATTTCAGGCACAGGAGAACCTGGAGACACTCCCATTGTGGAGATGTACAGAGGAGGAGAAACTTCTGGGGAACTCAGGTGGCAGAAAATAAAGAGAGAAATGTTTGGGAAGTGGTCGTAGATTCTTTTTGAGGCTGTGTCTGAAGCAGAAAGATCTAGAATGGTCAGGTTGCTTATATATCCAATTTGATACAATGGCAAGACATTTCTCTGGAGTAGGACTCTATTTACCCATTGGAACCATATGCCTGCTTATTTCCTAAAGTCTCAACACTGAGCATGATGTATCTGTAAAAGGGTTGGCAGGTAGGCTATGCGCACAGTCTAGGGGCATGAGGCAAAAGTCCGTTCATATTCCTTTGCCAACAGAGCTGCTCTTCACAAAGCAGTCCAAAACCGGTAGTGTTGCAGTCACATTTTCCTCAGCAGATGCAAGTCAGAGACTCCCTTTCTGACCACTTCATATTCTGGTCATTAACTCGTTGGCTTCTTTACCTGGACCCTGTTAGCCAAGATAGCACTGTCCTTAACCCAGAAATTGTATGACAAGCTTGAGTGGGAACAAAAGGATTTGAGTCTTTTTCTGTGGGGACTGGGGAGGAGGTAAGGTATTAGAAGAATTTGGTTTGTTTTTCTCCACCAAGAAAAATATAAGAGCAATGTTTCCAGTTTCACTGATACTAACTAAGTGCGTGCCCACATATGAGTAGGTACACATGGGAGTGAAAAGGTGAGAACAAATGATTACAGTCTTGGCAACGAGACACCACAGGGAGAGGTGGAGTGCTCATTTGGGGAGAAAAAGTCTAAAGGTAAGCTACCAGCAATCTGAATTAATCTGTGTTGATGAAGGGCTCTCGTCTGGAGGACAGTGGCCAAGCTGTTCTCTATTCCCTCTGAGGCCCCGACCAAAGGAATTGGCCTTAAGTTGCACCAGAAAACGGTTTAAAATGAGATGTAACAAATGATTTATTGACAGTGAGAATTATCAAGCTACTGAGAAAAATTGTAGAGTTCTCTTCTCTAGAGTTCTTTGAAAGCAATATAGATAACTGTTTGACATGTATGGCTTAGGTGGGTTTCCTGCATCTAACAGGTTGAAATGACCTCTATCCATGAGTCTGTGTTAGAATGACCACTGTATCTTTACCACTAGTCTTTAGTAAAAACAACAAATTTAGAACAGACCTCATACTTCTACCCTGGTTGTTATAACTTTCTAGCCAGACTCACTGCATCTCATACAACTGCTCTCAGAAACAGGCATGTGACCCATTTATGAGATAGAGCAACTAAGGGTGAGGGACCATGTAACCAAAGAGAGGGGGTCAATAGCAATCCTATCAATACCTGGTTACTGGACCACTTAGCAGGAGCACCAGGGTGAGTTCTTGGTTTCTGAAATCCAGTGTGGCTCTGTGGCTAGGCATTCCAGGACAGGGAAAAAAAGCGATTGCTACATGAAATACACAAGAGGAATAAAGATAGAGTGAAGTATAGTATTGTGTGTGACTTTTATTAATGTGAATGTAAAGAGACTTGGATAGCCCCTGGGAATGAACTTGGATTGCTTTGGAGGGCTGTCATGAAGGGAGGTTGCTCCATTGCAGGTGGTGCAGTAACTCAAAGCATTTGCGTGAATGCACTTCCCTGTCTGTACATGTGAACATGTAGCAATGTACATGCAGACTCCGCATGGCCCATTGCCTCGTTATCTGGCCACAGGTGAAGCTGGGCCGGGGCTTATTTTGTGAACAGAAAATATTGAGCAACTGGTTCCTGACCTCTCTTGTCTACATGAAGTCAAGCCTATGATTCAGAAAGGTTTACCTTCAAAATATAAAGATTTCATCTCTCCATTATTTAATTCCATGGTCACTTTTAACTTTATATTGTTTAGGTCCTGGAGAGATAACATGAGAAAATTATCTGTGGCAGTGATTCTCAACATGCTGTCCATGGACAGTGCTGACTCTCCACACTTCTAGTCCTAAAGAGAATGACTAACCCATCCAAGTTTGGGACTTTTCTAGTTTCATCCTTGACAGTCCCACATCCTTCAGTCCCAAGTGAACTAGCATGGTTGGACACCCTCATTCTAAATGAAATAAGGACAATGAGTTTTTCCTGAAGTTGAAAGTATTTAAATTCTGAAGGCCAATGAGTTTTTCTAAAGCTAAACCTATTTTATTTAAAAGGAATTTTGTAATCCTGACTTCCTACCTCTTGGCTTCGAAATGCCTTTTTTTTTTAATGAAATTATGGTAACAGTGGTTGGCAGTCTTGTAGTTTTTTAAACATCCTGCTTTGTCACAGATGGTGATAACCTTATGTCAGAAGCCCCCCTCCTATTTTAGTATAGTTGTAGGTACCACTCACTGATATGGTCCCTTTCTCTGCCTTAAGATCTCTGCCCTTCTACTGGCTGTCATACTGGTACTTCTGATCTCAAGGTGATGACATTTGTGGGGGACATATGGGGTTAGTTCTGACTACAAACTTGAAACAATGAATACCCGGGTCCTAACGGTTACATGCTGCTTAGAGAAAGTGGCCTTCCTCCTACCTTCCCTGTCCTTCCCCTCTAATTCTTTTGCCATCCTTAAACAGTTTTGGCATCATGGGTGGGAAACCACGGAGGCTTTTCATTGAAACAGTTTTGGGGTGATGAGGAAGAATATGGGGGAAAATTGCAGATGAAGGAGAAGTGGGAAATTATGACTCTGCCATTGAATCACTGTGTAACCTTGGGCAAGTCACTTAGCTTTCTGACCCTCAATTTGCTCATTTGTAAACTGGGGGTACTATTCATACCTTTCTTACCAACCTAAGAAGATTGTTGGGCAGAGCACATGAAATAATGGACTTGGAAGGGAATATGATGCTACAGCCAGCAGCTGTTCATCAGCTTGTTTCCTCTCATCCTCTGGCCTGGGCTTCTTCACGAAGAAGTAAGTTCATAAAAGAGGGCTGCTTGCATTTTCCATAATCTTACATGCTCTAATATAGCAAGCAGAGGCATTGCCTCATTGCGTCCAAGCGTACCTGCTTTCTAACAGCAATTACTCAAAACTAGTTCCACTTCTCCTCCTGTTGGCTTTCAATCCCTCATCACATCTTTCTCTCATTCCCTCCACTCCCAGGCATAAAGCCTCATTCCCTGGGGCCCAGCTCAGGGCACTCTCTTCCCAAAGCCTTAACATTCCAAAGTAAGCACCTGCAATTTATGATCTCTGCTCCCTTCCTGCACGAAACACATAGCACACAATACGTATGTATCAGGAGGGGAATTGTGGTGGAGTGAAAAAAGAGCATTATACTAAGAATCAAATAACTGGGCTCTAGTCCGGCCAGTGTACTTCACTAGTTCTTTACCCTTGAGTAAATCATTTCCTCTCCGTATTTCCATCTGTAAAGTGATAGGGCAGGGGGGTGATTAGCTCTGTGTAGTACAAAAGTACTGATCTAGGAATCTGCACATTGGGTTTCTTATTCCAGTGTGGCTGCTTGCTAACTTACTCTGCGACTTGGGGAAAATTATTTCCCCCTTTACAAGGGTGTATTCCCCCATATGTAAAACAAGAAGGTTGAATTAGGTGATTCATTAAGATCCCTGCCAGCCTGGAAATTGGATGCTTCTATAAAATGGGTTTCATTAAACAAATATGGATTGCAGTGCCCGCTCTGTGCCAGGTACTGTTTGATGATGGTTATGACAGAGCTCATGGCTGGACAAGGTCCTTGCGACCCTGAGTACAACTGCTGCTTGCTCCTGACAATGTCCCAAACTGGCAATATAGCCAGTTCCTGTAATTCCCGTGCATTCAGTCCCCCACCGCTGAACCCCTCTCCCACCACCTGTAACTTTACGCAGTGGTGATGAATCATGGAGACGTGTCTGAAACAAACTCCACCGTCTGCTTGCTGGAGATGTTCACAGTGCTGTCAGCAAGCTTCAGTGTGGTCTCTGGCTGCCCTCATTGAGAAACAGGCCAGAAAGCAATGGCAGATTAATGGAGTTGGGAGGGAAGTGGTGGATTTTTGACAGAGGGGTCTGTGAAAACCATCTGTGAGCTGGGCTGAGGAGATTAGATCTAAAAAGACTCTCACTGTCTTGAATCTGAGATGACTTGTTCCAAAAGGCACCTTGAAAGGCCCTTACAGCTATAGATCTATGTTCCTGATGCCAGGCAGGGGGTACCTGATCCATTTCAGAGAGATGAGATGCTTTCTTAACTTCATTCAGCAAAGGACCAGGCAGGTTTTCTTAGTAGATAGCCTAGTGTTAGACAACCCTCACTGGTTGGAAAGGTGCCTCCCATTTTGATTTTGGGAAAAAGTGACTGAACAGTGCTCACTCAGTGATAAGCAAAGTGTATGAGACTAGGCACCCCTTATTTTATTTACCCATTTTAACCTAGCTGATGTAGTACTGTGAAAGCCCACATTAATGCTCTCCTGGACATCCTACCAAGGTCAAATGGGCACATCCTCTAACTCCATGGTGAGCTCTCCTTCCCTCTTCTCCCTTGGAGTAGAGGCAGGCCCTGTGAGTTATCTTCCTTCTTTCTTAACTCTCTGAAAACAACTTGGTTCCTGGCCTTCTTGAGATATTGCCTCCTTCCAGGCCTTCAGGTCAACAAGGCCATTACACCAGAAGTTGGGGGCTCTCCAGAGAGCCTTGGTTTGATTCAGACTTCCCTCCTGTCACTTGTTCCATGCTGGATGTCAAGAGCTAAAAGCTGTCTGCTCAGGCTGCATTGGAGTGGGCAGAACAGTCACTAATTCAGTTCTACGCTTCTTCCATGGCAGCCTAGAGACCATAGAACTCTGAATCAGGCGGAAGGAAGGGAAGATGGGAAAAGTGCTGGAGAGCAGAATCCCATAGGGACCCAAATGGTCCTTGAGACAATAATCTTACCCAGAAGTAAGGGCCAAGAAGCACATGACTGAGCCCCAGGACTGGCCAGGCAGATGAAAACTAGGCCAATGGAGCCTACATGATAACTTTCTACATTTGGTGCTGTGACCCAACTCATCTCCCCATCCCCGCAGAGAAACCTGGGACCATGCGGAGCAGCCTGACCCTGGCGGGGACCCTCTGGGCCTTCCTGTCCCTTGTTACCGCTGTGGCCAGTTCCACCAGTTACTTCCTGCCTTACTGGCTCTTTGGATCCCAGCTGGGGAAGCCAGTGTCATTCAGCACATTCCGGAGGTGCAACTACCCTGTGAGGGGAGAGGGGCAGAGTCTGATCATGGTGGAAGAGTGTGGGCGCTATGCCAGCTTCAATGCCATCCCAAGCCTGGCCTGGCAGATGTGCACAGTAGTGACAGGTGCCGGCTGTGCTCTGCTGCTCCTGGTGGCACTGGCTGCTGTCCTAGGCTGCTGCATGGAGGAACTCATCTCCAGAATGATGGGACGTTGCATGGGAGCCGCACAGTTCGTGGGAGGTAAGACGGTGTTGCTGGGATTGGGTAGGTTGGGGAGCTTTGCAGGGGTGTGGGTAGTGGGGATGTTGTCTCATGGGGAAATCCACTCTCAGCTTCTCCCCTTTGTCCATCTCTAGGGCTATGAATGGGGACTCGTTTGAAACACCTAGCCTGGGACTCCCCAAAGTGCAATCTACATCAGGGTTTTATTCTCAGCAAGATTGGCTAGTAGGCAGAGTTGATACCTGGTTTTTTTAGCCCTGATTTTCATCACCTTCTTCTCCCTGCAGAGTGCCCATTGAAGAATATTATCCAGGTTTGCTTTCCAGGGGCAGCAACTTATACTCTAGTATTACTGCTCCAAAATAAACTTGACCTCTAAGAGCCCTGATCTCTGGTAGTTATCTCAGAGGACAGTGATCTGATAGACACATACACCCAGGTGTTAATTACTAATAAGAATTTAATGTACAGTCCTCACCAAAAAATACATCTCTAATAGTGAAATGCTAGGTACCAGGCAGACTTCAGGTGACTGCTTATTTGACAGCATCTAAGGCTAGCCCTGTCTAGTAGCCATTAACAGACTATCCAGGTTTCCTATGGCCCTGACGCACCCTACTTAGCTTTTCCCTCATTCAGCCTCCCTCTAAATTTAATGCAGGAGACCTGGATGCTGGCAGTGTGTGGATGGGCTAGGAAGGAGCAAAATGCAAAAATGGCAGACTGTAGGAAAGCAAGGGGAGCAGTTTAATCTGAACGGAGAAGAAAAAGCAAGTTTAAGACAGACAGGCAAATGTGTGTGTGAACATGTGAGCTATGTTTTACACCTAGTTGGGGCAGTGGGAAAAAGCGCTGGTAGAACCTATTGCTGAAGTTTGTTGCTGTTGTTCCTAAAGTCGTAGAATCACTATTCATTATCACTGTCATCTCCATTAGCAGCACAGTGTGGGTGCCTGGAGCCAGGAAACTTGGATCCCACTTCTGGCTCTTTCACTAAGTTGCCCTGTGGCTGTAAGCAAATGACAGTGACCTCTCTTTTGTTCACTTCCTTTCTTTCCTTAAATTTGTTCATTGGCAAGATAACCCAGATCCTAATTTTCTTTCTTCTCTCCAATGACTGCATTTATGTGGCCTTGGGGTGAGACGTTAGTGATGAGCTAAGACAGTGCTTCTCAACAGGGGCTGATTTCTTACATACCTCATCCCCCACCAGGGGACATTTGGTTAGGTCTTTGACATGTTTTTGGTTATCAAAAATTGGGGAGGGTGCTACTGACAATCAGTGGATAAAGGTGAGGGTTGCTGTTAAATATCCCACAATGCACAAGAACAAGACAGCTGACCACTCCCCCAAACAAAGAAGTATCTGGTCCCAAATGTCAGTGGTGCCAAGGTTGAGAAACACTGAGCTAAGGTATCATGATTTCCCGGCCTTCGTAGGAAAAGCACCAGATTCTCTTTGCTGTGCCAGTTAAGGTGATGTTTTCTGTTTCCCTCTTTCCTTAGACTCATTATGCAAAGTTTGTTTTGTTTTGTTTTTTGCTTTTACATCTTTATTGGAGTAAAATTGCTTTACAATGGTGTGTTAGTTTCTGCTTTATAACAAAGTGAATCAGTTATACATATACAGATGTCCCCATATCTCTTCCCTTTTGCATCTCCCTCCCTCCCACCCTCCCTATCCCACCCCTCTAGGTGGTCACAAAGCACTGAGCTGATCTCCCTGTACTATGCGGCTGCTTCCCACTAGCTATCTATTTTACGTTTGGTAGTGTATATATGTCCATGCCACTCTCTCACTTTGTCCCAGCTTACCCTTCCCCCTCCCCATATCCTCAAGTCCATTCTCTAGTAGGTCTGTGTCTTTATTCCCATCTTACCCCTAGGTTATTCATGACAATTTTTTTTCTTAGATTCCATATATATGTGTTAGCATACGGTATTTGTCTTTCTCTTTCTGACTTACTTCACTCTGTATGACAGACTCTAGGTCCATCCACCTCACTACAAATAACTCAATTTTTGTTTCTTTTTGTTTCTTTTTATGGCTGAGTGATACTCCATTGTATATATGTGCCACATCTTCTTTATCCATTCATCCGATGATGGACACTTAGGTTGCTTCCAGCTCCTGGCTATTGTAAATAGAGCTGCAATGAACATTTTGATACATGACTTTTTTCTGAATTATGGTTTTCTCAGGGTATATGCCCAGTAGTGGGATTGCTGGTTCATATGGTATTTCTATTTGTAGTTTTTTAAGGAACCTCCATACTGTTCTCCATAGTGGCTGTACCAATTCACATTCCCACCAGCAGTACAAGAGTGTTCCCTTTTCTCCACATCCTCTCCAGCATTTATTTTGTCTAGTTTTTTTGATGATGGCCATTCTGACCGGTGTGAGATGATATCTCACTGTAGTTTTGATTTGCATTTCTCTAATGATTAATGATGTTGACCATTTTTTCATGTGTTTGTTGGCAATCTGCATATCTTCTTTGGAGAAGTGTCTATTTAGGTCTTCTGCCCATTTTTGGATTGGGTTGTTTGTTTTTTTGTTATTGAGCCACATGAGCTGCTTGTAAATTTTGGAGATCAATCCTTTGTCAGTTGCTTCATTTGCAAATATTTTATCCCATTCTGAGGGTTGTCTTTTGGTCTTGTTTATGGTATCCTTTGCTGTGCAAAAGCTTTGAAGTTTCATTAGGTCCCATTTGTTTATTTTTGTTTTTATTTCCATTTCTCTAGGAGGTGGGTCAAAAAGGATCTTGCTGTGATTTATGTCATAGAGTGTTCTGCCTCTGTTTTACTCTAAGAGTTTGATAGTTTCTGGCCTTACATTTAGGTCTCAAATCCATTTTGAGCTTATTTTTGTGTATGGTGTTAGGGAGTGTTCTAATCTCATACTTTTACATGTACCTGTCCAGTTTTCCCAGCACCACTTATTGAAGAGGCTGTCCTTTCTCCACTGTACATTCCTGCCTCCTTTATCAAAGATAAGGTGACCATATGTGCATGGGTTTATCTCTGGGCTTTCGATCCTGTTCCATTGATCTATATTTCTGTTTTTGTGCCAGTACCATACTGTCTTGATTACTGTAGCTTTGTAGTATAGTCCAAAGTCAGGGAGCCTGATTCCTCAAGCTCCATTTTTTTGTTCTCAAGATTGCTTTGGCTATTCGGGGTCTTTTGTGTTTCCATATAAATTGTGAAATTTTTTGTTCTAGTTCTGTGAAAAATGCCACTGGTAGTTTGATAGGGATTGCATTGAATCTGTAGATTGCTTTGGGTAGTAGGGTCATTTTCACAATGTTGATTCTTCCAATCCAAGAACATGGTATATCTCTCAATCTATTTGTATCATCTTTAATTTCTTTCATCAGTGTCTTATAATTTTCTGCATACAGGTCTTTTGTCTCCCTAGGTAGGTTTATTCCTAGATATTTTATTCTTTTTGTTGCAGTGGTAAATGGGAGTGTTTTCTTAATTTCACTTTCAGATTTTTCATCATTAGTGTATAGGAATGCCAGA
Organism: Orcinus orca; assembly: GCF_937001465.1. NCBI lineage: Eukaryota > Metazoa > Chordata > Mammalia > Artiodactyla > Delphinidae > Orcinus > Orcinus orca. Next base: position 98,463,098 of record NC_064580.1, on the reverse strand, counting down.
GATTTCTGTGCATTAATTTTGTATCCTGTTATTTTACCAAATTCGTTGATTAGCTCTAGTAGTTTTCTGGTAGCATCCTTAGGATTCTCTATGTATAGTATCATGTCATCTGCAAACAGTGACAGCTTTACTTCTTCTTTTCCGATTTGGATTCCTTTTATTTCCTTTTCTTCTCTGATTGCTGTGGCTAAAACTTCCAAAACTATGTTGAATAAGAGTGGTGAGAGTGGACAACCTTGTCTTGTTCCTGATCTTAGTGGAAATGCTTTCAGTTTTTCACCATTGAGGACGATGTTGGCTGTGGGTTTGTCATATATGGCCTTTATTATGTTGAGGAAAGCTCCCTCTATGCCTACTTTCTGCAGGGTTTTTATCATAAATGGGTGTTGAATTTTGTCGAAAGCTTTCTCTGCATCTATTGAGATGATCATATGGTTTTTCTCCTATTTGAATTCACATTCTAACCTCCCTTATCTCTGAATAATCCCACTCTTTAGCTACTAATGATTTTCTGGCCACATTGGAAAGTCATTGGATTAATTTCTCTCTTCCGCTTCAAAACCATGGTACAGAACCAGTTATTAAGGCTGGTTTAAGCCTATGACTTTACCTCCCTTTGGGGACTCCACAGATATTACAAATGAACCTTAAGTTGGCTCACCTTTCACCTGCATTCTTGGGCTTACTATGGCTAGCTCGGTACTTCTATGGGCACATTATTTCAGGAAGTGACACTTAGCTGGCAGGTGAAAGGGGTGCTCCTTACAACTCATATTTATAGCCCCAGAGCCCAGTTCAGTGCCTGGCACAGAGCAGGTATTCAGTAATGGTAGAAAGAATGAACATATGGTTAAGGCAATGTTAGTGTATTTTGGGATAAGTTGGTCATGTGAAAGCTGGGTTCATTCACATCCTTTGGTTTTTTTCCAGGCTTCCATTCAAAGGTATTAGCACCCTGAGTTCTCTTCTCTTCTGACTTGAGAGTGATAACTTAGCTTCACTTGCTTTTCTAAGAATTTCCAGCAGAGGGTGAACAGGGACTAACTGTTAGGAATCAGAACTTCAGTAGCAATAGCCTCCATCTGACTCCAAGCATTAACACTGGCTCCTACACCCACCTTGCCTCCTATCTTAGGCTTGAGTGAGACTTTCACAAAATGTTTATGGTTCTCCATATAATACATTTTGGTTGATCTCACTTTCTAGGTCCAGAAACTCAAAGGAAATTGTTGAACGGAGATGTGGGTAGGTAATGGAGATTTAGACACTCATGGACTGAGTGGAGGAGAGCTTTAATTGAGCAGCAGATATAATACAGTGGTAATAGAAACATCAGTATCATGTTAATCTCATATGACTCTGCTATTTTATATTCCCCATCAACCATTGCTCATAGGAACATAGTCACAGTGTTTACACTTAGATGGGGGTCATTAAAGTTCAAGAATAAAATGCCATTTGACAGTACTCATGGAAAGAATCAAGATCCAAGGTGTGCTACAAGGGTTATCCCTGGGGATATTGGACCGATTGCTAAATTTATACAGCTTCCCCGCCTGTAATACCAGCCAACTAAGTGTCATTCTCATTTCCTTTTTAGAAACTGGTGCCTGTCAAAGTTGCATCAGATGTGAAGGAATGGTGAAGGCTGCTTGAATGTATCATATTTTCTAGGCACCCCTTGGCATACAATCATTATCCAAGGTTCTTCAGAGATCTTGGTGTCTCACTCCTCAGAGATGGGCTTTGCTTGTGGCAGAAAGCCAAGCCTGAATAGCATTTTGAGCTCCGTGGATAAAAGACATAAGAGAAAGCTGTGAGGGTTAAGTTTAAGCTTGTTGTTCAGCAGAGGGAAATTGATTTTGTTGCTCCAGGCCTGGCTGCTTCTCGGCAGCTAGCGCATTAACCAAAATACATCAGGGGGAAGAGCCATTTTTTTTCAGGTCTGGTTTATCTCTGCCAGACCCCAAACCACTGAAGAGATGGAGGATCCATTAAGAACTACTCCCTCCCCCTGCCTGACTTTTGTTCCCCCATTTGGCGGCTGCCCACAGAGATGAGTGGTGGGAAGTGGGAGAGACAGGAAGAAATAAAGAGCTGCTGGCCTGAGTCATACTCAGCAAGGTGACCTGATGGGACCCTTGGGTCCCATTTGCTCCACCTGCAGCTGATCCAGCTGGACAAGTGCAGGTCCAGAGAGCCTTCCACTGGGACCTTCATGCCCTCCTCTAACCGGTGAAGGAAACATCTGGCCAGGAGATTATTTCAACCCTGGGGATGCTGAGGTTTCTAACCAGCTGGCCCCCAGTCCCTGAGAACAAGGTCATTATTTACATTCCCCTGTGTATACATATGCAAGATGCTTGTGAATTATCCTCTACCTTCAGTGAGAGCTAACCAAAGAAGAAATAAGTGAGAAGTAAATATAAGGAACTCTTGGCAAGAAAAAGTGTAAGATCTTGGATCAGGTTCCTTGAGGGAGGCCAAGAATCTTTCTAGATCAGGGAATGTATCAGAATCACATGGAGTGCTTAAAAAATGTGGACCCAACTCTCCAGTCCTCTTTCCCATACTGATACACACAGCAACAGGTGGAAGGCTGCATGTTTTGGAAGATCTCTCCAGTGACTCTGATGTGTTCCCTTTCCCCAACCCAAGTGAGAACTACCACTCTGGACTTTTTTTTTTTTTTTTTTTGGTTAAGCAGATGGAATTCAACACACCCAGACAGGCACTAATGATTTTCTCCATGGAAGGTCCTAATGCTACATGCTTCAAGCTGAATGAAAGTTGCCACTGGAGACGGATCACTGAGAACTTGATTCAAGGAAAGAGTGCTGTTTTCTAAAAACCATTATCTTCTCTGGAAACCAAGCATTTCCTGGAAAGTCTTCCAAAGTTTCCTCAGGCATAATTTAACTTAGCCTTACCATGCTGAACAAGGATTATAAAAGTGGCTTTCTGTTTCAGAAATGGTATTTAAAGAAGTTAACCTACTAACAAAAACTCATGTAGCAAATTTGAAGCAGAACAGAGACTGTGGTCCAGGGTTTCTGACCCTCAGCCCTGGGCTTTATGCACTGATGTCATTGATTTTTCTTTTTCCATTTGGAGAAGAAATTCTATCACAATGTTTTTCAGAGTGGTCCATGAAGCCCTTGTATAAGAAATTTCCTGGGGTGCTTGTTAAATACAGATACCTTAGTGCCTTTCTAAGCCTACCCAATCAGAACTGATGCCTGGCACTCTGCATTTTACACGGCCTCTCATGCTGATTTATTTTTGAAAGCATAGTATGAAATAGTTCAGATATGTGCACTATACAGCTTAAGAGATAGAATATTACCAATGTTGTTGAAATCTCCTTCATACCCGGATAGTATTCTCTTGTTCCCACAGCAAAGTTAACTACTGTCTTGGATTTGTTATTTATCATTTCCCAACATGATTCCAGTACACACTAACATTTGAAAACCTCTGCTCAGTTTGTTCATAGTGTTGCTTTTTTCTGAAATTCTGTTTTCTTCCATCTCTGCCTGTAAATCTCTCTCTCTCAAAGGCCAGGTCAAATGCAGCCTCTCTGTGAAGCCTCTCCTGATGTACTTTAGAAATCTCTAGCAGAGGTGAACTGTTTTATAACTCTGAGAGAGAATATGCAGTGAAATGAATAGCAGAGTTGAGTGGGAGTGTTCCCTGGGAAGGGAAAGCTGAGATATAGCTGGACGGCAGACATAAATTTTCCACTATGTTTGAGTTGAAGTTGCTATAAGAGCAATAAATTGAACAAATTAATAACAAATTAACCCATACTAGACTTCTGCTCAGGGTAGTAAATTCAAACTACCAAACAGCCATACTTGGACAGATATTTGGGAGTGGGGTGTGAAGTGTAACAAGATGGCTGCCCACCCAACAGTTGCACTTGTGAATGGGAGGTTGTGGTGGACAAAGGAGGTTGATAACACCCAGCTGAGGAGACTTTCCCTGCCCGGAGACAAAAACTAGTCATCTACCTAATTGAGAATGTGGGAGATGGTTATACAGCTGTTGCGATATGGGGAAGTAGTCATTCTGGCAGCAGGGGAAGATTGAGGGCAGCTGGAATGTAGCAGCAGAGAGGGTTCTGTGGTCTGTCCGAGATTGTGCGCCCAAAGGTTTGTACTGGCGTTGAGGTTGCCACAAGGGCTGAACCCGAGCAAAGTGTCTAACTCTAGGCCTCTGTTTGGTCAGAGCAATGAATGAAAACTATAGCAACCGTGTTTCAGGAGGACACTTGGTACGTTTTGTGATAGGGGATGCTTGTGGAAGGAGCAGTTGAGGAAGGGAAGGAAGATGGCAGCCCACTGGTCACCTGCACATGTTCAGTGGTGGAGTAAGGGTGGTAACACACTCTAAAGGGCTTTCCCTTTCTAGAGGCAGGTGCAGTTGGGACAGACTTCTCCATGGGGCGTATGTGTCTGGAGGGGCAGTAAAACCTGTAGTTAGGAATGGCATGTAGAAAAGTAGAAGCCAGGGCTACAGCTCATACATGGCAGGGCTGGGATTTCAACCAATTTTCTCTGCCACCAGAGCTCCTGCTTTTAATATTTTTAGTGGTGTTTTTCATAAGTGTTGGTACCAGAACCTGAAGCATCAGCATCACTAGGGTGCTTTTGAAAGGCATATTCCTGGGCTACAATTACTGAATCAAATATCTGTGGGTGAAGTTCAAGAATCTACATTTTAAATAAGCCCCCAGTCTTCCAGAAGGTGGCAGAGCCTGTCAACGGAAAATGACTTCTATGTTGCTATTTGAAGCCCATCTTCATATCCCAAATTCATTAGAACTGTTGGGGACAAATATAATTGAGGATAAATTATCCTGTGACTTCATTTTAAAATAACACATCTTCTAGGACATCTTTCTCCATCTATGATCAAATGTAATGAATCTTCTGTCAGTTACAGGTCCAATGTCTCCATGAAGTATGTTTACAACCTACTGTGCTCACCTGTCTAAAAGGCAGGAGGGAGGATAGGGGATGGGAGGTGTGGTAGGGCAGGTTGGGCAGAGCACGGAGCCACATGCGCTGGGGCAAAACACATACCTGGGCAGAGATTCCTGGTCTCTGGCCTGGTGCCTGTGAAAAATTGCAAGGTAACAACTCCAAGCAGGCAGCTTTTAAGTCAAGCCCTGTCTTTAGGGGGACTGAAAAAGGTGAAAGGTTCCTCCTGCCGTGTCAGGAAAGGCACTTAGCCAGCACAAGCTCCTGCTTGAGAAGTCAGAGCTCATGCCAGTCCCAGGGATCTGAATGTGGAGGTTAGAATACAGAACTGCTGTTCTTTTACGAACTTGTGTTCTTTTCTTCCTAGTCTGTGTGGGAAAGCTCACCTTTTATTAACTCTTCTCTCAAAGGGTACACACTGAAAGCAGGAAAAGGCTGAGGTTTTGTTTCCAATTTTGTCCTTAACCCATTGTACATATTCTGGGCTTACATACTCTGGCTCATACCTCCTCATATCCTATGATTTCAGTTTATCTGTGGTGAGAAAAAATAGGAGTGTTGTTCCATTGCCACTGGATAAATTCCAGAGCCTAGAAAAGTCTTTTGAGTGACCAGTTTCATTTCCTTTAAGACTATCAGACAGATAAGAGTGTCTTCTAATTTTAAGCATTCCACTGAAGGGAATTTCTAACCTTAATTAGTCATTCTTTTAGTTTCTAAACCCTCTCTCACCGTCAGAAAGTTCTCTCTGTTTTCCTATTTAAACCTTTCTTGATTTTTCTTTAGGTCCTTGTCTTTTTCTCTGGCCTCACTGAGTATTGAGAACAGCTGGTTGCCATGTTGCTGACAAGCTTAGCGAGTACTTTGAGATCTTCCAAAAGGCTGCAGCTGAAGGCAAAGTGGGCTTATTAGCTTCTCAGAGTGTATATGGAGTCTTCCTCGGTGAGGAAAGAGAAACGAAGGTGAGGCTGGCAGTCCCTGGGGCAGCTTGCTTTTCACGGTCTGAAACCTTTCTGTAACCTCTAACTATGCCACCCAGTCATCATTAGTCAAATACCTGCTTTGTGGAGGCTCTGTGTCATGTGTTAGGTTCTGCATCCACACTCAGGGCGGGTGACCTTCCTATGAACTTTGGTGTAGTACTCAAGTATAGCGTTCTTGTAGTTAGGCTCTCTTGGCTGTAAGCAGCAGAGACTTGCTTGAGTTCTCCAATGAAAAGGGGACTTATTATAACATAAGAAAAATGGAACTGGAAAGCCATTGGGAAGGACTAGATTCTCTAGCTCTTTCAGGAGCAGTATGGAGTTTTCCCCTCATGATGTATCTGCTTCCTGCCTCTCTATTCTCTTATTTTACCAATCAGTTCCCGCAGCTTACCCAGAATTGATGTCTATTCATAAGTTTGGACTGAACTTGGCTTTAGCTTGACACACACTTGATTTTACCTCCTGGTGTTTTTTCCTAACTTCTGCTCCATCTGCTAACTAGCTCAGCTTCTCTATGTTTCTTTTCTTTTTAAAAAATATTTATTATTTATTTGGTTGCACTGGGTCTTAGTTGCGGCAGGCTGACTCCTTAGTTGTGGCGTGCTGATTCTCAGTTGCGGCATGCATGTGGGGTATAGTTCCCTGATCAGGGATCGAAACTGAGCCCCCTGCATTGGGAGTGTGGAGTCTTAACCACTGCGCCACCAGGGAAGTCCAGCATCTGTGTTTCTTGATTAAAATTTCCAGAAACAAAAATCTGGCCCAGCTCTTCTCTTCAGAGCATGATATGATGTCATCCATTACTGGCCAGCCAATGAATTTGGTTGCTTTTGTGTCAGATGCCAATGCTTAGTTCAATCCATGGTCGCCAAAGGCAACGGAGAGGTGATCATAGGTTATAAAATGTAAACCTAGGCAGTAAACAAGAGCTGTGGATGAGGCAGTTGTCCTTAAAAGACAGTGTCAGCAAGCAGGCCCAGATTTGTATCTCTGGTCAGAAGAGTAAGGTTATCACTAAGATCACATAGATTTTCCCTGTAGTAACCAAATGACCTAAACAAAATGGAGGTGAAGGCAAGGGGCACAGTGGAAGGTTCTGGAAGCCAAAGAAAGTAGGAATGCTTAGCATGAAGCTGGGATGGTTTCTCAGAAGAAGGAAGTGTTTCTGGAAGAGGGAGTCTGGTGCCCTGCTCACCGGGAGAAGCCTAGATAACGTGGATGCTTTCTGTAGATCCCAGTCTGGCAGCTGAATTCAAGCTACAGAAGTCATGACCTACCTTTGACTAGTAAGGACTGACTTGACTCTTAGAAAAGGATGAATTGTAGGAAAGAGTAGCAGCCCCTACCTTTTTATTCTTTGTAAATCAGACTAAGATAGAAGAGGAGTCTGGTTGGAGAGTCCAATTCAGCTTTGTAAGTCATTGGCAAAAACATTTTGGCTGTGAAAAGCATACTGGCCTGTCTCAATCCCCAATACTGTCCTTTCTTTGTGAGTTGTCCCCTCTACTATCTACTGCAATTCACCACCTATGGCACAGCAAAGAAATCCTGTTGAGTTGGTAGTGTCATAGACATTTAGGGTAAAAGGGGAAAGGTAAGCTCTGAGTGGAGGAGGGAGAATTTGAGCTGAGCTAATTCAGAGGGAATGTTGGGATGATAGAAGACCTGTTATATTTTTTCTACCTGTGTGTATGCTTTTATTTTTTTTCCAGGACTGCTGATAAGTTCAGGCTGTGCCTTATACCCCTTGGGATGGAATAGCCCAGAGATAATGCAAACATGTGGGAATGTCTCCAATCAATTTCAGTTAGGTAAGGTGACCTGTGCAGGATGGTGGTGATGGCTCAGTGGGAATCTGTTTTTCAAAGCGCTCTTGGAGGTGCCTGTGCTTGCTCGTGGTGCTTGCCTGAGTCTCTCACTATGTTAGCTTGTGGGAAGTGGTGGATTGGTCAGACTTATGTGGCCTTGCTAATTTACAAGGGTTGAACATAAATTCTACTTCTTTAACCATATCTCTCCACACTCTTTATGTAATTTTACCCAGAGTCCTGCGACCGATTTGGGACAACCCTATCTACAGAGGGATTCCTAATGCTTGGAGACTGCTAATCCGTCATCCTCTGAATAAATACTAGTCCCTGTTGTATATCCTTCTAGGCACTATTTTCCAAATACAAATCAATAGTATCTCTTCTCGCTCCCCACTGAGGTTATAACAAGAGGTAATTTGCTTTACATCATGCATTAGGAACCTAGGTTAAACACTGGGAACTGTTACTGGCATTTTTACATTGTTACTGGCATGTTAATGACAAGAGGTGTTAAATATTAAAATGGGTGACAGAAGTAGCTCTGGGCTCTTCTGTGGTTACCAACTTCACTGAGAATGGCTTAAGTTCATTATTGTGAATTGGGAATAGACTGGACTCTCCCTGGAAGATTTCAAAATATTTGTCCAACCTACCATGATGGAAGAGAATAGGAGGAGAAATGTCCAGGTCTCCTTGAGTATCCTCAGTTGAAGGAGAGGATTTTGGAACAATGAGGCCACCCATTCCCTATAGCTTATGCTCCAATACTTCCCTTTTTTCTCTGTGGCCTTAGATTGTTTTTTGAGTCTCACCTGACTCATTTTTGGAGGAAGGAGCTGTTTACTCTACAAACATAACATAACGGAAGGGCTATATAGAAGACATGACAAATGTAGACCCCGGCATGTTCAGTGTTCCTGGCTCAGGGCAGGGCTGACTGGTAAATATAATTCTGCCATAGGTGAAGGAATGAATAAATACTTGGAAGGTACTGGGTTGTTAGTCCTATAATTCTACTTTTCTAAAATAACAGCTTTATTGATATATAATTCACATGCCATAAAATTTGCCCTTTTAAAGTGTACAATTAGTGGGTTTTAGTATACTCACAAGGTTGTGCAATCATCACCACTATCCAATTGCAGAATATTTTCATCACCCCAAAATGAAACCCCTTACCCATTAGCAGCCACTCCTCATTCCTCCCTGTACCCAGCCCCCAGAAACCACCATCAATTTAGATTTACCTGTTCTAGACATTTCAGATAAATGCAATCATATTATAATATGGGGCTTTTTGTGTCTGCCTCCTTTTACTTAGCATGATGTTTTCAAAGTTCATCCATGTTGTAGCACGTATCAGTACTTCTGCCTTTCATGGCTGAATAATTCTCCATTGTATAGATATAACATATTTTATCCACTCATCAGTTGACGGATACTTGCGTTTTTCTACTTTGGGGATATTATGAATAATACTGCTATAAAAATTTGTGTATACATTTTTGTATGAAAATATATTTTTATTTCTCTTGGGTATGTATCTAGGTGGTGTGGAATTGCTGGGACAAATGGTGACACTATATTTAAGACTTCTGAGGACCCTTCAGGCTGTTTTCCAAAGTGAAAACATCACTTTGGAAACTGCATCATTGTACATTTCCATCAGCAATGTATAAGGGTTCCCATTTTCCAAAATCTTCACCAATACTTATTTTACATTTATTAAATTACAGCCATTCCTATGTGTGTGAAATGATATCTCACTGTGATTTTAATTTGTGTTTCCCTGATGATTGATTTTGTTGAGCATCTTTTCATTTACTTATTGGCCATTTCTATATATTCTTTGAAGAAATATCTATTCAAATCTTTTGCTGATTTTTAACTGGGCTATTTGCCCTTTTTTGTTGAGTTGTAAGAGTTCTTAATGTATTCTGGACACTAGACCCCTTTCAGTTATATGATTTGCAAGTACTTTTTCTCATTCTGTGGGTTGTATTTTCACTTTCTTGATGACATCTTTTGAAATACAAAATTATTTAATTTTGATGAAATCCACTTTTATCTATTTTTTCTCTTGTTGCTTGTGCTGTTGGTATCAGATCTAGGAATACAGTATTGTCAAATCTAAAGTCATGAAGACTGTTTTGGCTACTCTGGGTCCCTTGCATTTACATGTGGATTTTAGGTTCAGCTTGTCAATTTCTGCAAAAAATCAGTTGGGATTTTGATAGAGGTTGGATCAGTTTGGAGTGTATTGCCTCTTTAGCAATATTAAGTTTTCCAGCTCATTGAACACAAGATGATGTTCCAGTGAGTTAAGTTATCTTTAACCTCGTTTGATGATATTTTGTAGTTTTCATTATATAAGCCTTGCAATTTGTTGGGTGACATATATCCCTAAGTATTGTTTTGATTATATTGTAAATGGAATTGCTTTCTTAATTTTATTTTTGGATCACTCATTGTTAGTGTATAGAAATACAAATAATTTTTCTGTATTGACCTTATATCCTGCAAACTTGCTGAACTCCTTTACTAATTCTAATGAACTTTTAGTAGATTACTTAGGATTTATTATATACAAGATCACATGATCTGAGAAGAGAAATAGTTTTACATCTTCCTTTCCAATCTTTTCCTTGTGTAATAGCCCTGGCTAGAACCTCTAGGAAAATGTTGAATAGAACTCGTCAGAGTTTTCTATTCAACATCCTTGTCTTATCCCTGATCTTAGGGGTAAAGCATTCAGTTTTTCACCACTAAGTAAGAAGTTGGCTAGGCTATTTTCATAGATGGCTTTTATTAGGTTTGAGAAAGTTCCTTTCTATCTATTCCTAGTGTAAGTGTATTCATCATGAAAAGGTGCTGGATTTTGTCAAATGCTTTTTCTACACCTACTGAGATGATCATATGTATTTTATTGATTTTCATATGTTAAACCAACCTTGAATTTTTGGGATAAATCACAGTTGGTCATGGTGTATAATCCATTTTATATGTTGCTGGATTCGGTTTGCCATATTTTGTTGAAGATTTTTGCATCTATATTTATTAGGAATATTAGTCTGTAGATTTCTTTCTTGTGATGTGTTGATTGGATTTTGGTATGAGGATAATATTTTTCTAATAAAATGAGTGGCTACTTTTATTAATGTAAAATGCCAGAGTGAAAAACTGGAGATGTCATTTGCATGTAGTCGTATGGCAGTTTTCTGCACCAATCACCACCTCCAAGGACCTAGTTCCCAAATGGGCAATTTTGTGTTTGGCTGCCTCTGTCCCAAGTTGATGGGCTTCAATTGTGTTTACCACAGGATCATTACTTTTCTCTTCCTTCATTTACTCAGGTTTTTTTTTCCTTTGGTTACTATTTCCCTCTCCACTGCATTCTTCTCCTTTATTTACCCTTCTCTCCTACACCATATATTTGCCTAAGGGCTCTAGCTCCCCTCTCCTTAGTGCACTGGACACTGTGTTGTTCTGTGAATCTGTAGAGGTGAAGGAATTGAAGAATCCTGCTTGAGTGAAGCCCTCCTAGTTCCTTTTTTGAATCACTGTCACATCCTTCCAACTCCCTGTGTCTCTTCTTCCTCTGAAGCCCACATTTGCTGCCCATATTCTCCAATTGCATGCCTGTATATTAGCACCTTTCTGGTTAGTACTGAAAAACTGAGATAACCTGTGCCATTCCTGACCCATTTCTAGTCAGCTGCCCAAACATACAGGACAATGACAACTCTATTAACAGTTGTTCCCTTGCAGTATAGAGGTGCTAGGAGCAGCAGTAAAACTTGTAGTAGAATTAAAAAGAAATCTTTCATGATGTGATGGGAATGCCAAGCTTGTGAATACCAAGATTTGGGAATGCCAATGCTAGAAGTATAGCCTTTCTCCTTAGACCTTTCTTTAATACCCTGGAGATTCTGGCAGTGTGGAAGCATCCTCACACACCTTAGATATTAAGAGGATATATGAATGAAATAGGAGAAAAGTACTGAGTGTCCAGTGTATAGGCCTTTGTTCCCTTTTCCTTGAGAGGCAGTATGGTATACTGAAAGATCATAGAGTTTGGAGTCAAAGATCTCGGTTGGTATCCAGGCTCTGCCATCTTTGTAGTTGTATGGGGTAAAGATATCTATGTCTCAGTTTCCTTCTCTGTAACATGGGGGATGCTAATAATACCCATATCAGTTCTGTTGTTACGGTGAAATAAGAAAAAGTATATTGAAGTATCTAACACAGGGTTAGACTTAAAATAGATGATGGGCTTCCTTAATAGACAGCAGAGTAGAATGTGCTGGGGGGTAGACTGTCAAATGATGGCATTACTTTGATTCTGCTGTAGGCTCTGTACCCTCCTATGTGCTCTGTATTTTGCGAAGGGAGAGACACAGAGCCAAGAAAGACATGGACCCTACCTGAGCTTCGTACCCTGAGTGGCTTGAGAGAGGTGAAGGGGATAGGGAGGACAATAGAAGCAGGCATTGCCAGTCAGGGAAGTTGATTCTTAGAGTAAGTAGATTTCTCACTCTGATACTTTGAATGGCATCCTGCAGCCTCCAGTATGAAAGGGTAACCCTCATGTCTTCAACTCCTCTTTCCCTAGGTTTCCCAGTCAAGTTATCCTAAACCATCCACAGTTATGATTTTTAGTCCTAGCCTGAATTATCAAAGATATGACTTGTATTAAGACAGCAATCTTGATATCTGTGTTGCATTAGAGATAGCCACAAATGCTTTGATACTCTTCTCATATAGAGGCCAAGTCAATCTCTACCCTCTATCCTCCGAATCTGGGCTGGCCTACCTACAACTGCTTTAATCAATACAGTATGGCAGAAGTAACATCAAGTTTATTCTAGGCCTAACATCTAAAGAACCTGTAGTTTCCATGTTGGTTTCTTGGAGCTCTGAGCCATCATATAAAAAAAAATCTGACTACTCTGCTGGAGACCACATGGAAAGTCCTGGAGATAATTGGAGACAGAGAGGCCCAGTTGAGTCCAAACTTCCAGCCAAGGCACCAGACATATGAGTGAAGCAGTCCTGGACCCTCCACACTAGCCATATGAATGACCCTTTTTGATGCCAATTGCACTAGAAGTATTGCTCAGCTGAGCCCTGACCAAATTGTGACTGACAGATTTATGAAATATAATAAAATGATTGTTGTTTTAAGCTGCTATGTTCTGGGAGTGGTTTGTTATACAATAATAGACAACCAGAAAAATGCCAATTCATATACATATAAATTTAAGATTACTATTTTTAATCAAAAGTAATTTATGTATGTGACAAAATAAAACAGTACACAAAGGTTGAACATGCAAAGTAAGTCTTTTTCCTGACACCAATACTATTCCCCAAAGAGACCATTACATTCCTTTTGTATCTCTCCAGAATTTTTCATAAATGTAAAAATATGTGTTTCTATGCATATCTTTATTTTGTCCAACCAAAATCATATTATGTATCTATCTAGCTAGCTATCCATACTGTTCTGCACTTTGCATTTTCCACTAACCAATATCTCTTGAAGAGCTATTAACATTTATAGATCTCCAGCCTATGTTTTAGACACACCCTAATTTTTCCATTGTAGGAATAGCATAAATTCCACGAGGGCAGGGATATTTGTCTGTGAGATTAAGTAACTTGCCTAAGGTCACTCAGCTGGTAGAGTGGCAGAGCTGGGATTCAAATTCTAGAAACCTGGTCTAGGTAACACCATCCAATAGAAGTTTCTGCAGTGATGGAAATATTCTGTGTCTTGCTGTCCAATGTGTTAGCCACAAGCCACGTGTTGTTGGCGAGTGGTTGAAATGTTAGGTTTGTGGGACTGAATTTTTAATTTAATTTTATTAATCTAAATTTTAATAAATATTAATGTATTTAATTTTATGAATGTATTTTATTTTATTAATTTAAATGTCATAGTCACAATGTGACCAGTGGCTACCATTTTGGACAGCAGGGCTTGAGAGTCTGTGCTCTTAGCCGCTATGCTCCTCTGTAGAGAAGAAAGAGCCTATTGAGGAGACTCAGAAGGAGTAGCCAGAGGGATGTAAAGAAAATGAATAGTGTGGTGTCACAAAAGCCAAGAGAAAGAGAGTATGTCAAAAAAAGAAAGGGGCATGGTCAATTGTGTTTAATGCTGCTGCAAGTTGCTGGTTGGGGATAGAGAAGTGGCCATTGGAGTCAGCCAGACGAAGGGACCCAGAGGAGCAGTTTTGGATTTATAGATATTAGAGGTATTGTGAGATGAGGAAATGAATGCAGTACGTGCCGACAATTCTTTCAAAAAGTTTTGCTATGAAGGAGAGCAGAGAAAGTGTGTAGTAACTGAAGGAGAATGTGGGATGAAGAGAGGCTTTTACTAAGATGACCAAATAGTTGAATGATGATGGTAATGATCCTATAGTGGAGAGAGATTGATGCAGAATAGCAAGGTCCTTGACAAAGTGAAGGTGTAATGAGCAGGACCCGTGAACAGAGATTTCAGTTGATTTCAACTGATTTCCTATACACATATTTCAGCTTCACTGTGATTTTCAAAATTCTCTTAGATCTATAAAACTATTAGAGCATTCCTTCACATCCAAAGACCTATAAGCATCGGACACACAAATGAGCCCCATTGAGAATTTAGAGAAGCTAAATACTTCTAATGGCACATAGCTGTTTTCAAGCAAGCTTATAAAACCATTGTGTTATCAGGAGCACATAATTCTAAGGTAAGGTCTCTACCTTATCAATGGATCACATTAGCAACATGTTCTCATGAATATGATCTAATCTGATCCTTGAAAGTACATGCATAGCAGATGGTAGTATGCCCATTTTATAATGAGGAAACCCTGAAATATGGAGAGGTACAGCGATTTGTGTAAGGTCACACAGCAAGTTAAAGGCAGAACTGTGAGTAGAGCCTTATCTCCTAATTCACTGTCCTATGTGTGCTACAATGACTTTTTTCCTCTCTATTGGTGAGGGTGTATCTTGAGTCATTTGAGAATTTTTTTCCTTAAGATATGCTTTAGCTCTATTGTTTTCAGAAACAAATGTCTGAAACATCATGGAAAGTACCCAGTATTGCATCCTGTCTTCCCCCACCCTCAACACCTGCGCTCAGCCTGAGTTCCCTGTCAATCTTTTAGTATAATCAGAGTACAAATAAATAAGGCAGTGGCTGGACGTGATGGGATTCTCAAAGAGTTCCTCAGTGGAATGAATATGTGTGGGAAATTTTAAAGTGCCTGTAGATTTGACTTGCACTAATAAAGGAACCTAAATTGCCCAGCAAAACTTGATCATAGAAGAAAGATATAAAGATGTGTAGAAAAGTTTTTGTGTTCCACGTTCTAAGATCATATGCAGTCTACCTAGGGCCTCTCTCTGGTCTTCTGGGATATCTACTCCTTATGTGTGTCTTATCTCAGTCTTTCTTCCTGAGATAAGGAGACTGTGTGTGTTTTTTGGGGGGAGTGTCAGATAAATGATCTGAAGGGGGTGGGGAAGATACAGATCTCAAAACAAAAACTTACAGTTACAAAAGGAATCTCAGACCCCTTGCCCTCCAAAAGTTTGAACTCTTTCTTTCCAATGCCTCTCCTGTTTCTAGGATCTCATCTCCTGTCTCTCAGTCCATCTTCCAGGTTCCCTGCCATCCCAGCCCTCCCCCAGTGCCTGCTCTACATCCTGCCCACCCCAGAAATTCACTTACCTGGCTCTTACCCACAAGATTCATCAGTTAAGTTTAGGTAATTGACTCTCTTTCTTCTTTTTCTTCATTTAAAGAAGAAATTAACTTGTATGGAACCACAAAGGGCCCCAAATAACCAAAGTAATCTTGAGAATGAAGAACAAAGCCAGAGGCATCACACTTCCTGATTTCAAACCATATTACAAAGTTATAGTAGTCAAAACAGTATAGTATTGGGCTTAAAAACAGACACATAGATCAGTGGAAGAGAATACAGAGCTCAGAAATAAACCCACACAAATATGGTCAATTAATCTATGACAAAGGAAACAAGAATATACAATGGGAAAATGATAGTCTCTTCAATAAATTGTATTGGGGAAAATTGACGGCCCCATGCAAAAGAATGAAACTGGACCACTATCTTACACCATACACAAAAATTAAAATGGGTTAAAGACTTTAACATAAAACCTGAAACCATAAAACTCCTAGCAGAAAACATAGGCAGTAAGCTCCCTGACATAAATCTTGGCAATGATTTTTTTGGATTTTACACCAAAAACAAAGGCAACATAAGCAAAAATAAACAAGTGGAACTACATCAAACTAAACAGCTTTTGCATAGCAAAGGAAACCATCAACAAAATGAAAAGGCAACCTACCAAATGGAAGAAAATATATGCAAATCATATATCTGATAAGGTGCTAATATCCAAAATATATACAGAAGTCATATAAATCCATAGCAAAAAATCAAACAATCTGATTTAAAAATGGTGACAGGATCCAAATAGACATTTTTTCCAAAAAAAGGCATACAGATGACAGATGTCCAACAGGTACATGAAAAGGTGCTCAACATCACTAAGTATCAAAGAAATGCAAATGAAAACCATAGTGACATATCACCTCACACCTGTCAGAATGGCTATCATCAAAAAGACTACAAACGATAAATGCTGGAGAGGGTGTGGAGAAAAGGGAACCCTCCTGCACTGTTGGTGGGAATGTAAATTGATACAGCCACTATGGAGAACAATATGGATGTTCCTTAAAAAACTAAAAATAGAACTACCATACGACCCAGCAATCCCACTACTGGGCATATACCCTGAGAAAATCATAATTCAAAAAGAGTCATGTACCAAAATGTTCATTGCAGCTCTATTTACAATAGCCAGGACATGGAAGCAACCTAAGTGTCCATCAACAGATGAATAGATAAAGAAGATGTGGCACATATATACAATGGAGTATTACTCAGCCATAAAAAGAAATGAAATTGAGTTATCTGTAGTGAGGTGGATGGACCTAGAGTCTGTCATACAGAGTGAAGTAAGTCAGAAAGAGAAAAACAAATACTGTATGCTAACACATATATATAGAATATAAAAAAAAAAAAGGTCATGAAGAACCTAGGGGCAATACGGGAATAAAGACACAGACCTACTAGAGAATGGACTTGAGGATACAGGGAGGGGGAAGGGTAAGCTGGGACAAAGTGAGAGAGTGGCATGGACATATATACACTACCAAACGTAAAATAGATAGCTAGTGGGAAGCAGCCACATAGCACAGGGAGATCAGCTCGGTGCTTTGTGACCACCTGGAGGGGTGGGATAGGGAGGGTGGGAGGGAGAGAGATGCAAGAGGGAAGAGATATGGGGACATATGTATATGTATAACTGATTCACTTTGTTATAAAGCAGAAACTAACACACCATTGTAAAGCAATTATACTCCAATAAAGATGTTTAAATATATATATATATATATATATATTTAAGGAATAAGAAGTGTTGGCAAGGATGTGAAGAAAAGAGGACACCTGTACATTGCTGGTGGGAATGTAAATTGGTGCAGCCACTATGGAAAACAGTATGGAGGTTCCTCAAAAAATTAAAAATAGAACTACCAGATGATCTAGCAATTCCACTTCTGGGTATTTATCCAAAGAAAACAAAAGCACTAACTCGAAAAGATATATGCACCCCTATATTCATTGCAGAATATTTTCAGTAGCCAAGACATAGAAACAACCTATATGTCCATTGATGAATGAATGGATAAAGAAACTGTGGGTATATAGACAATGGAACATTATTCATCCACAGAAAACAAGGAAATATTGCCATTTACAACAACATGGATGGACCTTGAGGGCATTATGCTAAGTGAAATAAGTCAGATAGAGAAAGACAAATACTGTAGGATCTGAAAAAACAAGCAACAACAAAAGAAAAAAACAAACAAACTCACAGATACAGAGAATAGGTTGGTGGTTGCCAGAGGCAGAGAGTGGGGATTAAGTGAAATGGGTAAAAGGAGTCAAAAGTCACAAACTTCTGGTTATAAAATATATAAGTACTGGGGATGTAGTGTACAGCATGGTGACTATAGTTAATAATACTCTATTGTATATTTGAAAGTTGCTAAAAGAGTAGATCTTAAAAGTTCTCATCGTAAGAAAAAAATGTATAACTATGTGTGGTGATGGATATTAACTAGACTTATTGTCATGATCATTTCACAATATATGCATATAGTGAATCATACATATTGTACACCTGAAATTAATATAATGTCATATGTCAATTATATCTCAATAAAAATAAGAAATTAACAAATATTTTAAAGAGAAAAAATAAACAATAATCATGAACTTGAACTGAAAGCTACAATGGGAGGGACCTTGTAGATCAATCAGTGGTCTCATTTACAGCTACTGAGACCCAATAAGCACAGTGACTATCTCAATTCCCCACTAGGGACTTGGGGCTAGCTCACTGACTCTCACACACACTGAGATGTTGCTCAATGGCAATCCGATATCTGTTTGTTGAATAAATCACCTATTCAGTAACAAGCGGAAAGTCAGACAAAGGCTCCCAGCAATGGCCAAGTGCCAACTTTCCCACACTTTAATTTGATTAAGTAAATGAAAGATTTAAGCTGAGAAAGTTGTTTCGTTGATGGTTGTTAATTGAACTCTAGACATCAAATGAAGATTTCATGGACTTGATCCCACACAAATGAATCTATCTCGGTTCAACATTAAATGGATGCATTTAACTCCACATTCTAGTTACTTCACCAAGCCTTTAATTGGCCTCACCAAGAATGGGAGCCAGGGAAGAACCCATGGGAGGATTGCCTAGTGGTAAGAGTGGGCTTTATCATAGCTACACCCTTAGTTCTGTGACCTTGGGCAAGTTTTTCAGCATTTGGAGCTTATTGCTACTTCCTGGGTTGTTGTGTGGATCAAATGACATCACACATGCAAAACCCCTAGTCCAGGGTTTGGTATATAGTAACCAGTCAACATTTGTTGTCTGGTATTATCATCATTATAATGATACCAATTGTTGAAATGAAAAGGTCCCCAGTACTTTAGTTTTCAGAAAAAAGCAAGGAACCACTTGTACATAGCATGATGAATAACAACACAGGCTAATAGTAGAAAAACCTGGGTTCACATGTGAGCCCAGCCACTTACTATTTGTGCATCTTCGGGCACACTACTCAGCCTCTCTGCATTTCCATTAATGGGGTGGATAAAAATATTTTTCTCCCTAAGGTTATTGAGAAGATTAAGTGAAGTAAGACACACCTAAAAATATTTAGCACACTAGGTTGCACTAAATGTAACCTGTTGTTAGTAGGTACTCAGCCCAGTTCTCAAGAGCCTCTTTGGAGAGGATGCCCCAGGCTTGACTTCTGGGAGGGAGGGAGGGAGAGACCCACTCCACTTGACAAAGGCCCACAACAGAGGCTACCTAAAGGCCTTGTGTATGTGCCCTGTGTTTCCTCTCTCAGAGGCCCATTTCCTTTTTTCTCCCATCATTTCCTTTCATTCTTGCCAGTTCAAAGCCTTTTATGGTGACTCGGGGTTTGGCCTTTATGGGTTCAGTTTACAGGCGTTTCCTGTTACCTTTCCTCTCTGTCAGTTTCCTTCTTCATGGACGTTTTCTTGTGCTCACCAGAGCATAATAAAACAGCTTAATACATTCTCATGTCCACAGAGGGGCAGCAGAGTGTGGTAGAAACAGCCCTCGCCTGGGTATCAGAACAGCTGGGTTTTAATTTTCCTAAGCTTGCTTGGGCATGTCACTTTCCCACTCTGAGCCTTGGTTCCCCCGTTTTTACATAGAGAGCATTGGACTAGACTGATGAACAACTAGAGGCCACAGATACCTACCTAACTCCCTGTCGTGACCTACCTACCTTTGTGGTGAGGCCCTTGATCTAATTTCATATTTATTTTGTTCTTAAAAACCAGAAGGATAGTGAAGAAATAAACCAGTCTTCTTAAGGCAACCCTCCTAGAGGATAGGAGCCTTTTAGTATCACTCACCCATGCGGTGGGGCTAGGGATTAGCCAAAGGGCTTGCCAGAAGCAACTCATTCATTGGGCAACATCAGCTAGAATGCCCTGGGCAGCCAATCCTTCTGGAAAACTTACAGCTCAGGTGTTGCTTAAGGTTTTTCAGTTGCCCTCCTAGCCTAAACAGAGAGAAGTCTCCACCCAGAGGAGAAGCTGGGCTAAGCTGGAGGAGGGAATCAGTGGGTGAGGGAGCAACTTAATTCAACTGCAGATCCCTGGTGCCTGGCACACTTTTGGCACTCTCTAAATGTTGCATTGAGTGGAATGAACAAATTGTAAGGTGGCTCTGTTGCCATCTTACTGTGTGACCATAGCCAAGTCATTTCAGTTCTTTATTCTTTGTGTGTTTTAATTGAAATACATTTGGTATATAGTATTGTATAAATATAAGCTGTACAACATGTTAGTTTGATACATTTATATATTGTAATATGATCATTAGCACCCATATTACATTATGTAATTATAATTTCTTTGTAGTGGTTGGAATTATTATGTTCTAGTCTCTTAGCAAGTTTGGTGATTATCATACAATATTGTTTTCTATATTTACTGTAATGTGCATTAGATCTCTAGGGCTTATCTAGTACTTGTTGCAATGTTTGTATCCTTAAATATCTATTCTCTCACCCCGCAGCCCCTGATAACCACCATTTTATTCTCTGTTTTTTACGAGTTTGGCCTTTTTAGATTCTACATACAGATTTCAGCTCTTTCGACCTATTTCCCCATGACTAAAGTGAGGATGATTTTATCTACCTTCAGAGATTGTTTTGGCCATGAAATGACAAAGTTTACATGAACGTGCTTGATGAAAAAAATGCCCAACAGGTGTAAGGGGTAAAAAATGAGAAAGCTGATCTACCATTAACTTCCTCCTCCCTATCATTTCAGTAGCTAAAATTCAGTGCTAGTTTTCTCATTGACCATCTCCTGTTAAAAAGAGAGAAGGACTCAGGGCTTCCCTGGTGGCGCAGTGGTTGAAGAGTCCGTCTACCGATACAGGGTGACACGGGTTCGTGCCCCGGTCTGGGAAGGTCCCACATGCCGCGAAGCAGCTGGGCCCGTGAGCCATGGCCGCTGAGCCTGCGCGTCCGGAGCCTGTGCTCCGCAACGGGAAAGGCCACAGCAGTGAGAGGCCCGCGTACCGAAAAAAAAAAAAATAGAGAAGAACTTAAAGTAATGAGACTCTATACATCACATGGAATGCTGAACTATTTTTATTTTGAATAGAAAAAATAATGGTGTTTATAAACATTTCAGTCTTTCCTGAAATTCCCCATATGAGAGGAGGGTGCATACCCCTGGAGTAGTGGATCCCTAAGGTGACTTCCAGCTTGGTGACTCCAGAGGGAGGCAAGGCTCTAAAAAGGCCTCAAGGGCAGGTCCTCAGCTTTACTTGGCCTTATTTCCCCACCCAGTGTCCCGCAGAGGGTCTAGTGGGCTCACTGACTGAAACAGTGAAGGCAGAATTGTGAACCAGTTGTCTATACATCAGACCACCACGCGATGGCAGTAAAGTCAGGCAGATTCATTCTGTTCTGTTTCTTTCTCGGTCCTGCCTGGTCCTCAGGTCAAAGAACGTGATTCACGCTTAATTTCCTTGCTTCCATTTCCTCCACACAATTTCCTTCTATAAACTTCAGCAGCAGCTTTCTTTGTTCCCCTCACCTTTAGTGAGTGAGTGTCTTTCCCTGTCTATTCTGGGATGATACTATCTCCTAAGCCTCTGTTTTAAAATCAGAAATCATTTTTTAATTGGAGGTGTTAATACTGCAGCAACCATTTCACAGGGCTCTTGTGAGGATAAAATGAAATGATATATACCTAAAACATTTAGTACAGGGTCTGTACTCAATAAATGTTAACAATAACTGCTATTATAATTACTGTTATTATTTTTATAGTTTAGACTGACCCAGAAGTTCCTTTTTTTAAGTAAAACGAAATGGGTTTCAAAGTCAGGAGCCAGAAAGAAAACCAGGGACAACTCCTTCACATCCTAGGAGCAATTCTCTGGCTAAATTAATGTTACAGGGGTGAAAATATATGTCTCTGTGTTGTTTCATATGACTTTTTCAAACCATCTTCACCAAGCCCCATCCAGGTGAATTGAGAAGAATTGCATCAGACGTATCTTTCAAGCACTGCATCGAGCTAGGTAGGTCCCAATAAATGTTGATTCCCTTCTACTTTTCATCTAAAAGCTAGACCAGTTTGGGCTCATGATACGGTCTGATTCGGGTGGCTTCCCACTGTGCTCTGCATCAAAATCATTTGGGCCCTCTCCTCAGAGACTGATTCTGTAGGCATGGAGTAGGGCCTAGGAATCCGAATTGTAAAGTTCTCCCCAGACATTTTTGGGAACTGGTGGACTAGTTGAAAAGTGTTTAGCTGAGAGAAAAAGGAGCTGAGAAGTACTGATCATTCTAGGTGCCATGCTAAGTGCTTTATATGTGTCATCTCATTTGATCTTCACAGCTACCCTGAGAGGTAGGTGGTGTCACTTCTATTTTACCCATGGGGGACCTGAAACTCAGAAAGGTTAAATGACTTGCCTAGAGGTTTAGTCTATAAATGACAGGGCATGGTTTCAAATGCAGTTCCTTGTAACCCTCATCCCAGGCCCTTCTCCCTGCACCACATGACTTACCGAGCACACATGTGCCTGGTCCTGTCTCTACCCTCTGACTAAGTGGGAACCTTGGTCAAACACTTCATCTGGCTGCTCATTTGCTTCCTTATAACAATATTTCTGTCTCTGGTTGGGAGTTGATAAATGAATAATATAAATGAAAAAGGACTAAATGAAATAATGGATGGAAAAATTACCTTGTAAAATGGTAAAGTGCTATACACATATTGTATTATTTGTGGCATTGGTTATTGCTCAGGTAACTTGGGTCCCAGGAAAGTCTCTATGGTGTAGATACATGTGTTGACCAACGGAGCATGGATAGAAACAGCTGATGTTCAATGCTGGCGTTGCTGATACGGGGTAAAGTCAATGGCTGGAATGAGGGTGCATTCATTCCTGAGTTCTGAGGTAGGTTAGCTTGCCAGGTCTGGCCTTTTAACACTCGTAAGTTTTTGAATAGTATGTCAAAAATAGATAACAGTCACTCAATAAGCATGTTCTGGACACTTACTATATACAAGCTGCTAAATGGACAACTGTACATAATTCATAGAATTCAAGAATACAGTCTTCAAGGAGCTTGTAGTTTATTTGAGGAGGCATGATATATATATACATATACATACATATATATATGTGTATATATATATAAAACAACGGACATCTAACAAATACAACCATAATAATGTCAATCCCAAACCATAATGATGTCAGTCATCAGAAGGAATAAATACTGCTAGCAAAGGCATACAATGAGAACTCTATAATCTGTCTTCTTTCCCTTAGTGTCAGTTATCTGGATAAGAGAAAACAGTTCCTGACTCTCTCTCTCTGTTCCTCAAGTTACTGCACACTGCTGCCTTGCTCTGTGGCCTAAGTGGCTTTTCAAAAGGGCAAATCAGATGTCATTCTCATTTTTTAGCAATGGTTCCCCATTGCCTTCAGGATAAAGTCCAGACTCCTTAGCATGGTCTATGGGGACCCTGGCCATCATTTCCATCACCACTCAAGCTGCTTTTGCCCAGTCACCCTGAAAATACCATGTTCCTTCAAACTTTTGCAACCTTTCATGTGTTCTTCCCTTGTTAGAAATACCTTTTTCCCCTTCCTCACCTACCTAACTTTTTACTTTTTCTTGAAAACTCTCTGCTCCCTTGAAACTGGATTTGATGCCCCTCATCTGTATCCTTATATCACTCTATGCTATAACACTTGTCACACCAATACTCTGTTTAGTTGTTCCACGTCTGTCTCTGGTGCCCTTTCACTCATCTGGTTTGTTGATCTTACATATCTGAGAACAACATGTTTAAAGTACTTAACACAGTGCCTGGCACATAGATGCATTTGACCAATATTGGCTATTTCTATTCCAGTTACAGACTTAATTAGCTGAGAAAATTCAAATGGATGCAAGAAGAGGTCTATTGAGCAGATGTTAGAGAAGAGGGGCCAGTTTTTTAGAGGTCAAGTATCCTAGAGAACTCATGCTGAGTCAGAGAGGTCCAATACTTGATTAGATATTTTTTTTAAACCTGTCTCTTTGGGGAGAGTATGTGTTAGTCTGTCTGGGTTCCTATAGAGACACCAAAGACTGGGTAGCTTATAAACAACAGAATGTTTATCTCACAGTTCTGGATGCTGGGCAGTCCGAGATCAATGTGTCTGGTAAGGAAATGCTTCCTGATTTCATACAGGGCCATCTTCTCTCTGTGTCTTCACATGGCAGAAGGGGGCAAGGGAGCTGTCTGAGGTCTCTTTTATAAGGGAACTAATCCCATTCATTAAGGCTCTGCCCTCATGACCTAATCACCTCCCAAAGCCTCCACCTCCAAATACTATCACACTGGGCGTTAGCATTTAACATATGAATGGGGGGAACGCGGACTTTTAGTCTATGGCAGTTCCCAAAGATCTTCTGAGGAGCTGCTCCAAGGGTAGTTGATGGGCAGTATGAAGGACAACACAGAGTGACATGGAGGTTTTTTTCAGGGGCAAGTAGGAGTCAATCTTGGAAAAGATCCAGTAGCATAATTTAAATTGGCCTGAGACATAATTCCTCCCCCTCACCCCCAGTGGAATAAAAAGATGAGCAGAGTAGCTAAACCTCAGGCTAGTTATGCAAGAAATGATATAAGTAGGAAAGGCAGGCTGGCAAAGTATGAAGTTAAGTCAGAAACAAATGCTCAGTAGTGGTGAGGAAGATTTCAGTAAAAGGATTCAATTTGTTTAGCAGAAGTTTGTGTAAGAGAGAGAACAAAATCAATCAAATCAGGGCATCTCTGTCACCATGAGGATTTGACACTTTACTGAGTGAGTGCTGCCCTGACTTTCTAGCAAGTGCCCTGGTCTGCCCTTACCCTTTAGAGCATTGGATTTGACCAAGACAGAGTTGGCATCTCACAATGTCCTGCCTCCCTAGCAGACCTGACTGAGCCAGCCAAATAGTGGCTACTAGCAATAATATGGTTACCTGAACTACTGAAGTTTTCAGAGGAGTTTGTTTGTTTGTTTGGTTTGTGGTTTGTTTGTTTCCTTCTTCTCTGGCAAGGGAGCCTGATAGGCTCCTGGAATCTTCAGTAGGTTCTGCGCCTCCAGTCTGGGCTCTTCCTGACACTCATATCCAGCCTAGAGAGTGAGAAGAGAGCCCATTCTCATGGCTTTGGCTATCTTTTTACTGGGGTCTGTGGTGGGTGTGGAGGGAAGGGTATTCGGCAATTACCCTTGAATTCATTGGCTTTGCTTTATCATTAACAATTATTCATCTATACTGAATCTAGAAAGTTCTCTGCTCATTTAGCTTGGCCTTGGCTTGGCTACATTGAAAATGTTTTTGTGCTGCTACCTATGTAGACCTTAAAGTCAGCAGGATTTCTCGGAACAGATGGGACCACCAGCCTCTTCCAAAACCCTGCTGTCTGCTTAGCACTAAATTCAGGTCCCTGTGGCAAAAAATATGTTGAATAAGCAAATAGCAACCTGCCCTCTTCCTCACCACGCCCCCCCCTCCCCGCACCAACCATGCACACCGAACAGCAAGCGGTGGTGGGTTGGAGCTCTGGTTTCATAAGCTTAGATGGTGCCACAGTAATGGGAGCAGCACCTGGTTTTTCTGAGCTGGGTCTGCTTTGGAAAAAATAGGACTCTCATTAGGAAGAGGTCTGTTGAAGAGCTCAATCTCTTTAATCTCTTCACTCCTCAGTGTGTCTCGTGTTCTCGAGTGTTCTAATCTTCTAATATTATCTCCACAAACTCCCCCTGCCTTTATTCTCATCCTCTTCCACCTACTGCACTGACCCTCCTTTAGTCTCTTTCTCTCCTTTGATCTCTCTCTAGTCCTTCCCCTCTCGATCTACTCTGTAGAATTCCAAAGGAACCTTGGGTGTCCCTCTGTAGCTGAGTATCTTGCCCTCAGGGCCAGTGCAGTCAGCCTGATTTGATATGATGAAGGCTGTGAAGGCCCCCCAGGTGGCTCCCAGACAGACATCCGGCATATCTCGTATCTATCCTGTCCCTCTGCTCTGGGTGCTGAGGTCGAGGGCAATATGCTGGTTCCCACTGCAGGTCCTCCTCTGTCCATGTAGTCACTCCTTCCCTTATCTTGCTTCTCTAAGGCTAGAGTAGTGTCTCTCAAATTCCCTGATTATTGGAGTATCTTAGATGAAAAGAACAGATGTTAATATGGTACTCTCTGCATTCTACCTCAACCACCTCCGGACATCCTGACTCCATGAGTTCCTAGAATTAGTATCTCATCTTTGTATAGGAATTCAGTCTTCTCTCTACACCCTTGAGCTGTTTACCTCCTTAAAACAGCTTTATTCCTTCTTGCCCTACCCTAAGGCTTGCTTCTATCAGCCTCTCCCCTAGCACACTAATATCTTTGGCTTTTACCACTGATCCCAAGTCACAAGTAAGCCTTTTTCTGGAGTATTAGCTCTCAGAACTTGACTTTTGGCCACTCTTGCATCAAATCAAAACTTCATGTATCTGAAAATTCCATTACATTTCATCTAATCATAGTCAGTTTTCAAGGTGTTAGTGGTTGTTATTATTCTTTCTATATCCCTGCTTCTCTGTCTCCTCCTCCAACCTTTCAGGAGCCTAGAATTCCATCAGATGATTCTCTAAAATGTAAGACCTGAGAAACCCCAAAGACAGACTTACCTCACTCTTGTTTTTAATTAAGACTTGAATAAAACAGTTTAAGGTTCACAGCAAAATTGAGGGGAAAGTACAGAGATTTCCCATATGCCCCCTGCTCCCACATATGCACAATCTCTCACATTATCGACATCCCCCACCAGAATGGTACAACTGATGAAGCTACACTGACACATCATAATCATTCAAAGTCAATAGTTTACATTATGGCTCATTCTTGGTGTTGTACATTCTATAGGTTTGGGCAAATGTATAATGACATGCGTCCATCATTACAGTATTTATCATACAGAGTATTTTCACTGCTCTAACAATCCTCTGTGCTCTGCCTATTCATTCCTCCCTACATACCTCCAACCACTGATCCTTTCACTCTCTCCATAGTTTTTCCTTTTCCAGAATGTCATATAGTTGGAGTTGTACAGTATGTAGTCTTTTGGGAATGGCTTCTTTCACTTAGTAATATGCATTTAAGATTCCCCCATGTCTTTTCAGGGCTTGAGAGCTCATTTCAGCACTGAATAATATTCCATTGTCTGGATGTACCACTGTTTATGTATCCATTTACCTAATGAAGGACATCTTGGTTGCTTCCAAGTTTTGGCAATGATGGATAAAGTTGCTGTAAACATCTGTGTGCAGGTTTTTGTGTGGGCATAAGTTTTCAACTCATTTGGGTAAATACCAAGTAGCATGATTGCTGGATCATATGATATGAATATGTTTAGTTTTGTAAGAAACAGTCAAACTGTCTTCCAAAATGGGCGCGCTCTCGTTTTATGCCTTTCCCCTCTTCCTTCAAGGAGGACTCTTTTCTTTGGATTACTTCTCTGGCATTTATGGCTTCTGAGCTAGAACTATGACCATGCTTCCTGCAGAGAAATATTCTCTGTCAGACTCATTCTTACTCTAATTCCCAACTCTGACACCCACACCAGTGTTGGACCCCACAAAAAGCATTGGCTTGTGGCTAACCCTTCCCACTAATGAACCATTGACAGCTGGCCAGACACCAAGTCCCTGAAGAGCATAGGACTGGGGCTCTAGGGGGAGGGTCAGTTTAAGTAGCAGACAGTGATAATTTGTTCTCTAAACAGCAGAGATATAATAAGATAACTTAATGCTAAATCAAAGGAAATAGAGTCAAACTCCAAGCCAATTTGATTTGCAACTTGGAATAAAAGCAACGTGTCTTGATTTAAATGTCAGGCCCACTGCTGAGTGATGATTTAATAACTTTTATGAGGGATCTTGTCACAGCAAATTCAACACTGGAATAGAATGACTCACAGATAGGGTGTTAGAAATGATACAGAAAAGCACAAAAAGGAACAGGCTTATCTCAGGGCTTATCCAAAAGCTTTGCGTAAAGCTAATCTGCAGTTAGGACCTTTTCTCTCCCCCATCCACCCAATCTTTCTCTTCACAGACACCTATGCATGTATGTAGACACAATCCCCAGGTGTGATGTCAGCTCACTGAAGTATTTTCTGGGGACACAGGTCCTTGAACAATTCTAGCATGGAATTGCATTCAGTGCATTCTATCTAAAAGGCAAGGCAGCAGTGAGCCTGGCTATTTCTGAAGAGGATCTCAAAACCTCATCTGGTCCTATTGCTCTATCTTTACACAGGTACTTAATTATTTTCTCTCATTTTAAGGGCAAGAGAGCTGAGATCCAGTAGGGTTAAGAGATTTCTTCAAAGAAAGAAACGTCATATATCTCTTGACTCCCAGGGAATTTGTAGGTCCTTCTCAATACCTTGTGAGATCTCTCTCCTTGACCTTCTCCAGCCTCCCTGGGCTAGCACACTAGAATGCTCAAGGCTGACCAGGCCCCACTTTCAGCCAGCTTCCCAGGTCAGTAAGGAAACATGCACAGCTGTTCTTAAGGGAGAAGGATCCATTCTGCTTTGGTAATCTTTCAGTCACTAAGATTCGTTTTGGAGGTAATTCGAAGTATAAACATGTGGTGTTTGCCTAAATGATGGTTGATAAACCTTGAAAATATTAACATTTTTGGCCAGATCATTTTTTGTTGTGGGAGGCTGCTTTGTGTATTGTTGGATGTGTCAACAGCATCCCTGGCCTCTGGTTAACCGGTCCCTGCCTGTAGCATAAAACTACCTCCAATCCCTTTTACACAGAGCTTTTAGGTTAATCTTCCCAAACTGTACGTCCAACTCAGTGGTTCTTAATGGAAAGCAATCCACCCCCTACCCTGACCCCACACCTCCACCCCCAGGGACATCTGTTTGGCAATGTCTGTCAATATTTTTGGTTTCCACAGTTCAGTGGTGGAGGGGTAATTTGCAGACATCCAGTAGGTGGAGGTCAGGGTGTTACAATGCACAAAACAACACTCCCCCCCCCCATTACAACAAAGAATTTTTTGGCCTAAAATGTCAATAGTGCCAAGGTTGAGAAGCCTTGCTGTATCATACCATTCTCTGATCAGAAACTTTCCATTGTTCTCCACTCCTTGTGGGAAAGATGACAGATTTCATGGTCCTTCCTGGTCTAGATTCAACTTATTATTTGCCATCTACAGCTTCTTTTCTGAAACATGTGATCTGCTTTCTCGCTTATATAACTTTGCTCACACCAACCTCTCCCCCTGCACAGAATGCCCACGTCCCACTATTAAAGTCTGGTTGAAATGCTATCTCCTCTATAAAGTCCTATCTGAGCCTGAATCCTCTCAGCTACAAATAATTCTTTCCCTGGATGTTACTGGACTATTTTACTCAGATGTCTCTTAAAGCATTTATCACATTCATAGTAGAATGGAAAATTTGAATTAAAAGTTGCTTTTAGAAATCTCTCCAGTAAAATTCCCTTCACTTTAAGAAAAGGAAATTGAGACCAAGAAAGGTGGAGTGATTAGTTGAAGGTATCATACTGTCTCATAAAACTTGGACCATAGTAATTTGTATCCTTGACTCCACTCTCCTGGCATGGTTGAAACGGATGACCATGGACTTAGTCTTGGCATTCAAATCTCAACTCTGACATTTGTAAGTTGGTAAAGTAATTTACCTTTCTGAGATTCGGTTTCCTCAGCTCTGAATGGAAATAATTATGGCTGTTGTGAGAATCAAATGAGATGGTGTATTCAGAATGTATGGCACATAGTAGGTACTTGATAAATATTTGTCAGATGAATAGAAGGATCAACTATACTTCAAGGAATAGAAGTTAGGGATTGGTGATGGTCCATGGGACTTCACTAAAAGGTGATTGGAGGTAAAGTGTGGTAGTTCATTGCCACTACTCCCTACATTTGCATCCTTCCATAGAAAACACGAGTTCCTCTGTAAGCCATCAGACCAGTGTCCAAGCTTTCTGTGGAGTAGGTGAGTAATGACAGCAGCTCTCAACTTGGAAATGTAGTCCTTAAAAGGTTTGCTTTTTTTTCCCCTTTTGCAATGCTAGTCATGTAACATCTCTCTTCCCTCAAGCAGATAACAGGTAGGGTTGTAGGGAGAGGACTGGATAGAAGATATATTTCCTCTGTTTCTCTTTGGTTTCCTGTGTGGCAGCAGCCTTGGCCTTAGATGCTGTTCAGTGGCCTAATAGGCATCTCTGTGAGAGGAAACTCTGCACTTGGGGTGGCAAAGGGGGCACTTTGGTGTTGGTTCCTAGCCCAGTGATACCTGGTTCTGACTTGACTTCAATAAGGTTTATTAAGGCCTTTCTAGCTAGCTCTTCACTCTTGAGCTGCCCACTGTGTCAGCTTTATTCCTGCTCAGGGCTTTGGAGTAATGGCATGCTACGCATTTATTCCTTTCATTTACAGAAACAAGTCTTTCCCTGGTCCCAGGGTGCATGTACCTAATAGAAAAAGCCCTGCTGCTCCAGTGGGGGGATGAACTGACAGGCAACTGAAGAAACAGAATGAGACTTCTGATGCCTCTCTAGACTAGACTGGGAGCATGCCAGAGAGGAGGAAGCTTCCCAAGAGTGGGCCCACCCCAAGAGCTAGCGCCTGTCTACTCTGCTATGTGAGCACAGAATTTTGTTGGAGGAGGCTAGGAGAGAAGCTCAGGTGAGCCTATTGCAAATTGATTTAGGAGCTCCCTCTTTAGAGCTTACAGGTTAAGTGTCCTATAAGAGGAAAATGGCTTTTGGGAGTATGAGGAAAACAGTAGAGGGCAGAGAACCAGAATGAAAGTAAAGATACTTGGTCTGGATCCCTGCCTCTAACCTCTGCTTCTGAGACGGTTCCTAGGGCTTTTGATTGAGCCTCACATTCTTGTCTGTGAAGTGGGTGCAATACAGCCTGTAGCCTTCCTTCCAAGGTTTGTAAAAGTTGAAGGTTTGCCCATCTCTAGAATTTTCACTCTGTGATACACAAAGCATTATATAAAACCTCCTACTTTTACTGAGTGAGTGAGTCAGTGTCTAAAAGGAGGTATGACAAGGTTGGAGGGGGGGGGGAATCCAGATCTATTGGCTGCTTGCTTCAACATCTTATTTTTCAGTTCACTCTTCCCAGAGTTCCACTATTATTATTCACGTTGAGGTTACTTTGTAGATAGTTGGATTCCTTTCTTTAAGAAGGCTTCTCTTTCGGATTTACCCCCTCTCTGAAGATTGCATTGTTTCAATAGCTACTGTTGTTGCTCTCACCATGAGTTTGGGTGGGGCTATGGGACTTCAGGAAATCATATGACTGCCTAAGTCTATTGGTAAAGTACCATCTCCTCTGAAGAACTAAGATTTGACACTTGCCATGGGAGAGTATAAGGAATTCATTAATTCACTCAGGTACAGAAGGAAAGGTACACTGTACTAATGAGGGCTTTTGATGGAATTTGACTTAGGGATGTCAAGCAAGGCTTCACTAAGGAATTAATGATTGAGTTGAGCTCTGAAGAATGGTTGAACATTCACTAGGCAAAGAGAGTGGTGGGAAGTGTATGTGTACATGTGCACATGCACTAAGCATTTTAGGCAAAGGGAACAGAATGTGCATAGGCCTTATAGCACATTCCAGAAACAAATAGAATAGCTGATTTTATAATTTTAATTCAAAATTTAAGTCATAAGTTTGGGTGTTAAGGGTTAAAAATGCAAGTGTATCCATCTTTTTTTTTTTAAACATCTTTATTGGAGTATAATTGCTTTACAATGGTGTGTTAGTTTCTGCTTCACAACAAAATGAATCAGTTATATATATACATATGTTCCCATATCTCTTCCCGCTTGCGTCTCCCTCCTTCCCACCCTCCCTATCCCACCCCTCCAGGCGGTCACAAAGCACCGAGCTGATCTCCCTGTGCTATGCGGCTGCTTCCCACTAGCTATCTACCTTACATTTGGTAGTGTATATATGTCCGTGCCTCTCTCTCGCTTTGTCACAGCTTACCCTTCCCCCTCCCCATATCCTCAAGTCCATTCTCTAGTAGGTCTGTGTCTTTATTCCTGTTTTACCCCTAGGTTCTATCTTTGAAGTATTGTTAGGCTAAATCATACTGAGCACCCAGTGTTGACAGAGCATGGGAGCGTTATCAAGAAAGAAACAAATACATTCACTCTGTTGAGCCAACAATCTGGAAGGGGGTAAAGAGTAGGTGAAAACTGCATGATATAAAAACTTCCTTCCAACATTTTGCCTAACAAGTACACCTACATAAGGGGTATATAGATGAATTCCTGGAGGGCTACTTGGTTGAGGTGACTCGAGCCCACTGGTGTTAGTCAGGGAAGACTTCCTGGAGGTGCTGAGTCCTGAAGAGTATTCTGAGGAAGATATGAATTGGTGAATAAGAGGAAAGAAGATGTTTATGTCAGGAGAGACAGCATGAGTGATGACTTGGTGGTAGAAAGATTATTTCTGAGGTAGGAAATTTGGGATAAATTAGCCTGGCCCTAATGAAAAAGCAAAGCAGCCTGACTTGGAGGCATCTTAGACTCTTTATATAACATGGCAACCAGACAATTAAAAGAAGGAAAATTAGGTTCCCTGGGAACCATGTGAAGAGAAGTAATTGGTTATTGAAAAATAAATTGTCATGAGGGGAGATCAATCAAGATGGTGGAGTGAGAGGACATGAGGCTCACCTCCCCCCATACAAACATCAAAAATGCATCCATATGGGGAAAAATTCTCGCTGAAAATCATCTGGAAACTGGCAGAAGGACTCCTGCACAATCAAGTCTGTACAAAAGATACACATGTAATTGGGTAGGAAGGGAAGAAAAGTGATCGGGTCAGGACCTACGTCCCTGGGAAGGGACTCAGAGGAAAAGGGAGAATGCAAAGATGGAGACCCAACTTGAGGATTGACCAGTGAGAGACACAGATTGTGTGCCCCAGTCCCGGGGTCTTATGCATAGGAGACAAGCCACCTTGGCTGGTTGGAAAACCAAAGGGACTAGCAGGAGGGCTAGTGGGAAGCCTGGACTCTGTTCTTGAGGAGCATGTGCTTGTGTATGCATGCTTGCTTGCCCCCTAAGCAGGGCAGAGAGAGGTCTGCTCTGGTGGCTGCCGAGTTTCCCACAACTGCCCCACTGCTTCCCAGCCCAAGCTAAGCAAACACTCCAGCCCCACCCACTCCACATCATAGTGCAGCACTGGATCTGGGGCAGCCACAAGCGAGGAGAAGAATTGACCATGGGATACAGAGGTGATCAGGTCTCAGGGCAGAACCTCGGTGGAACAGCAGTGGCTGGAACAGCAGTGGCTACCATTGGCGCTTACTCAAGCAGTGCATCAGAAGCAGCCTAGACCTCTGATGGTGGCCATTCCACTATAGCTCACCCCCAAGTACACACTGACAGTTCACATGGGCCCTGCCTGTCTTGTGGTGTGGCTCCACAACAAAGTATGGGTGGCAGCTATGAGAGACAAAGGGGACTTGCACCTGAGGCTGTGTCTGAGGAGAGAGAGGAAACAATTGCAGGCGCCTGTACAGGCAGCACATCGGAGACAGCTTGGATCTCTGTCTGTGGCTGATTTGAGCAGAGAGCCTGCACAGGGCCCCTTTGCTTCAGCACTCCCCATCTCTGGGGCAAGGATCCTAGTTTGGGGAGAGGGGAAAAGACACACATAAAGGCAACAGAGCCAGCTTGGGCTCAAACTTCAGGGCTTCTGCTCCAGCAACATGGGATCAGATCCCACCCTTGATAGGGTGGTGACAGCCACTGAGCAGAGGGGAAGTCCTACCTCACAGTGGCTCCAGCTCTAGCCCCTCCATCTCCAGCCCAAACACATGGAGATGAAGCAACATGCTACTAAAAAACAATGGGTTGGGACTTCCCTGGTGGTCCAGTGGTTAAGACTCTGAACTCCCAATGGAGGGGGCACAGGTTCGATCCGTGGTCAGGGAACTAAGATCCCGCATGCCACACAGCTCAGCAAAAAAAAAAAAAAAAAAGGGTCAATGAAGAAATCAAAGAGTAAATCAGAAAATACCTTGAGACAAATGAAAGTGGAAACACAACACTCCAAAATCTATGAGATGCAGCAAAAGCAGTTCTAAGAGGGAAGTTTATAGCAACAAAGTCCTTCCTCAAGAAAAAAGAGAAATCTCAATTAAACAACCTAACCTACCACCTAAAGGAATTAGAAAAAGAACAAACAAACAAAAAAAGCCCAAAGTCAGCAGAGGAAGGAAATAATAAAGATCAGAGAGGAAATAATTAAATAAAGATTAAAAAATAGAAAAGATCAATGAAACCCAGATCCATTTTCTGAAAAGATAAACAAAACTGATAAAATTTGTTCACCAAGAATAAAAGAGAGAAGGCCCAGGTAAACAAAATAAAAAATGAAAGAGGAGAAATAACAACTGATACCACAGAGATACAAAAAATAATGAGAATATTATGAATAGTTATATGCCAACAAATTAGACAGCCTAGAAGAAAGAAAATTTCTAGAAACATACAACCTGCCAAGATTGAATCAAGAAAAAACAGATAATTTGAACAGACTGATCACTAGTAGTCAAATTGAATTTGTAATTTAAAAATCCCCTGCAAACAAAAGTCCAGGACTTGATGGCTTCACATAGGAATTCTATTGTATCAAACATATAAAGAAAAATGATACCTATCCTTCTCAAACTATTCATAAAATTGAAGAGGAGGGAACACTCCCTGATTCGTTCTATGAAGCCACCATTACCCTGATACCAAAAGCAAACAAAGATACAAAAAAAAAAAAAGAAAATTATAGGCCAATATCTTTATGAACATAGATGCAAAAATCCTCGACAAAATATCAGCAAACCAAATTCAACAATATATAAAAAGTATCATACACTGTGATCAAGTGGGATTTATTCCAGGGATGCAAGAACGCTACAATATTCACAAATCATTCAATGTGATACATGAATTAATAAAAGAAAGGATAAATATCACATGATCACCTCAAAAGATGCAGAAAAAACGTTTGACAAAATTCAGTATCCATTCATGATAAAAATTCTCATCAAAGTGGGTATAGAGTGAATGTATCTCAGTATAATAAAGATCATTTACAGCAAACCCACAACTAACATCATACTCAACAGTGAAAAGCTGAAATCCTTTCCTTTAAATTCAGGAAAAAGCCAAGGATGCCCACTCTTGTCACTTCTATTTAACATAGTATTGGAAGTCCTAGCCACAGCAATCAGACAAGAAAAAGAAATTAAAAGCATCCAAATTGGAACGAAGAAGTAAAACTGTCACTACTTACAGTTGACATGATACAACGTAGAGATAACCCTAAAGTCTCCACCAGAAAACAATTAGAACTAATAAGTGAATTCTATAAAGTTGCAGGATATGAGATTAATATACAGAAATCTGTTGCTTTTCTATACATTGTTAAAGAACTATCAGAAAAAGAAAGTAAAAAAAAATCAGTTTTAAAATTGCATCAAAAAGAATAAAATACTTAGGAATAGACTTAACCAAAGAGGTTAAAGACCTATACTCTGAAAGCTATAAAACATTGATGAAGGAAATAGAAGATGAAACAAAGAAATGGAAACCTATTTCATGCTCTTGAATTAGAAGAATTAATATTGCTAAAATGGCCATACCACAGAAAGAAAGAAATCTACAGATTTAATGCAATCCCTATTAAAATACCCATGATATTTTTCACCGAGCTAGAACACATAAACCTAAAATTCATATGGAACTACAAAAGACTCCAAATTGCCAAAGCAATATTCAGAAAAAAGAACAAACCTGGAGGTATAACCCTCCCAGATTTCAGGCTATACTATAAAGCTACAATAATCAAAACAGCATGGTACTGGCACAAAAACAGACACATAGATTAATGGAAGAGAATAGAGTGCCCAGAAATAAACCCACATACTTATGGTCAATTAATTTATGACAAAGGAGGCAAGAGTATACAACAGTCTCTTTAATAAGTGGTGCTGGCCTCTATTTACAATAGCCAGGACATGGAAGCAACCTAAGTGTCCATCAACAGATGAGTGGATAAAGAAGATGTGGCACATATATACAATGTAATATTAGCCATCAAAAGAAACGAAATTGAGTCATTTGTAGTGAGGTGGATGGACCTAGAGTCTGTCATACAGAGGGAAGTAAGTCAGAAAGAGAAAAACAAATACCGTATGCTAACACATATATATGGAATCTAAGAAAAAAAAAAAAGGTCATGAAGAACCTAGGGGCAATATGGGAATAAAGACACAGACCTACTAGAGAATGGAGTTGAGGACGCAGGGAGGGGGAAGGGTAAGCTGGGACAAAGTGAGAGAGTGGCATGGACATACATACACTACCAAATGTAAAATAGATAGCTAGTGGGAAGAAGCCACATAGCACAGGGAGATCAGCTCGGTGCTTTGTGACCACCTAGCGGGGTGGGATAGGGAGGGTTGGAGGGAGAGAGATGAAAGAGGGAAGAGATATGGGGATATATGTACATGTATAACTGAGTCACTTTGTTATAAAGCAGAAACTAACACACCATTGTAAAGCAATTTTACTCCAATAAAGATGTTAAAAAAAAAAAAACTAATCTACCCAGTAACTTACAACAAATGTCTTGTGATCTTGTTTTGAGAATAAAGAGATGTAAACTGTTAAAAAAAAAAACTGGTGCTGGGAAAACTGGACTGCTACATGTAAAACAGTAAGATTTCCTCATACCATATACAAAAATAAACTCAAAATGGGATAAAGATCTAAATGTAAGACCTGAAACCATAAAATTCCTAGGAGAGAACATAGGTAAAACACTCTTTGACATAAATTGTAGCAATGTCTTTTTTTGTCTCCCAAGGCAAAAGAAATAAAAGCAAAACTAAGCAAATGGGACCTAATTAAATTTAAAAGCTTTTGCCCAGCAAAGGAAACTATCAACAAAATAAAAAGACAACCTATGAAATGGAGGAAAATATTTGCAAATGATATGGCCTGCAAGTGGTTAATATCCAAAATATACAAATAGCTCATATAACTTAATATCATAAAAAGGAACAACCCAGTCAAAATTGTACAGAAGATCTGAATAGACATTTTCCCAAAGAAGACATACAGATGGCCAACAGGCACGTGAAAATATGCTCAATATTGCTAATTATCAGAGAAATTCAAGTCAAACAAACAATGAGACACCACCTCACACCTGTCAGAATGGCTATCATCAAAAAGTCTACAAATAACAAATGTTAGTGAGGATACAGAGAAAAAGGAACACTTGTACTCTGTTGGTGGGAATATAAATTGCTGTAGACACTATGGAAAACAGTTTGGAGAGTCCTCAGAAAACTACTATATGACCCAGCAATTCCACTCCTGGGTATATATCAGGAAAAAACAAAAACACTAGTTCAAAAAGATACGTGCACCCTAATGTTCATAGCAGCACTATTTATACTCCATCATAAAAAAGAATGAAATTCTGCCATTTGAAGATACATGGATGGACGTAGAGAATATTATGCTTAGTGGTTTGTCAGACAGAGAAAGACAAATACTGTATGGTATCACTTATATGTGGAATCTAAAATAATAATACAAATGAACGTACATGCAAAACAGAAACAGACTCACAGATATGGAATACCAACTTCGTTACCAGTGGGGAGAGGAAAGCGGGGAGAGACAAGACAGGGGTATGGGATTAAGAGATACACACCACTGTGTATAAAATAGAGAAGCAACAGGATATATTCTATAGCACAGGGGATTATAGCCATTATCTTATAATAACTTTTAATGGAGTATAATCTGTAAAAATACTGAGTCACTATGTTGTACACCTGAAACTAATATAATCTTGGAAATCAACTATACTTCAATTTAAAAAAGTACATTGTCGTGAAGATCAGTCTTGACATCCCCACCTGACTGACTATAGTCAGGACTCACTTTCTGCAAGACTGTGAGGTAGGTGAAAGTCACTGCCCACCTTTTTTTCTCAGAATTCCTTTGCAATTTTGTATCACTGGACATCTACTCCAATTTCTGGAGTCCTATTTGCTTAAGCACTTGATTTTAGCAGTTATTTATTACTCTGATCCCTTGTAATATAATAGCTTTCTTTCTTTGGGCATTGACCTTTTCTGACGGATCTCTGAAAAAACTCAAACACTTCAAAGGAAAGAATCTACCTCTGGTAGAATGAATGATAAGTTGTGGGGTGGATATTTTTGAGCAGGTGACCTTTCCCATTATCCTTCAAACTGAAACTACCCCTTAGAAGCTTGGCCTTGATTCCCATGCATATTTCCTCCCTGGATGTTGAAAAATTAGGTTAGGATAGAGACACGTGGTATGGAGCAAGGGATTTGATTTTGCCTGCAAATTTCCTGATGATACAGGATATAGTTCTCTGAAAACAGTCCATGAACTGTAATATATCAGTGTGGTTAAAACTGTGGAGCTTCAGAGTCAAGATGAGCCAGGGTTTATATCCCGACCCTACCACTTTCTGTGTGATTTTTCACAATTAACTTAACCTGTGCCTTGGTTGCCTCATCTTGTATAAAACAGGGATAATAAGAGTAGCTAGCTCATATAGTTACTATAATGATCAATGAAATATATGTCTAAAGAGCTTAGCATAGTTCTTGACACTTGATCAAGTTGTTCTTGTCATCACTGTCATTAGCATTACCACCACTGCCACCACCAACATCACCCCCAGGTTCCTACTGTAACAGAATAAAATTTTATAACCTCTTGCTGAAGCTAATACCAGCCATCAGCAAGGGAGGAAAGAGTAAGCCCACCCGCATTCACTGTTTCCTACTCTCACTTTAACCCTAACGTCTCAAAGAGAATGTATGAGAAGACACTCTAACCCTCATGTCTCTGTTCCTGTTTCCACAGGTACCTGTCGGCTTGGCTGGGCATACTACTGTGCTGGAGGTGGCGCAGCTGCAGCCATGTTGATCTGCACCTGGCTCTCTTGCTTTGCTGGAAGACACCCCAAGCCTGTCATGTTGGTGGAGAGCATCATGAGGAACACCAATTCTTATGCCATGGAGCTTGACCACGGCCTCAAACCTTGAGCTTTAGCAGAAGATTGGAGAGGGTGGGAAAGAGGAGGGAAGGGAGCCTTGAAAAGAGGTACTAAGATGAGGCCAGTTCCTACCCACTTGCCAGTAGTGTAACCCAGTGTTTGCATGCTTTTTGACTCCCCAGTCATTCATTTTCGGTTTCCCTTAAACCAGTGGGTCAGTGGTTATTTACAAAATTCATCAAGAACAATAATTCTCAGACTTCCCTGGCGGTCCAGTGGTTAAGACTTCGTGCTGCCAATGCAGGGGGCGCGGGTTCGATGCCTGGTCGGGGAACTAAGATCCTACGGTGTGGCCAAAAAAAAGAACAATAATTCTCTCTAATGTTTACCTAGCTGGTGAGTGCCCACTAGCCCCCAACTCGCAAAGTGCTCCTTCATACAAAATGATAAGAAAGATCCTCAGTTGAGAGGTAACTGCACAGTCAAGCAGCTCTTCAGAGCTCTACAGCTCCTATCACTTACCCCAAAGCTTAAAGTTTGGGTAAAAACACTTGTGCATGAAGGGGCCATGAGATGGACAGGGATGGTTCCTACCACTCCATTCCTTTGGTCATCCCCTGATACTTATTGCCATCTCCAAACATCTACGGAGTGCCACTGCCCCAATTTTTGTGACTTTCTCAGGACTATACCTTGACTCGTCCTCTTTTTTCCTGTTTCTCTTCCTTGCCGGTTGTGAGCAAGCTTATGGGGAGGGTGACTCCCAATGGGGAAAACACTAATCAAGGATGCTTGCATATAGTCTAAGACCCCTTCCTCATAATGCTTTAGAATATTCATAAAAGTTCATTTTGTGTTCTGGCTGGGTGACTGGCATCAAAATAGTGGCAAGTATTCCCTAGTCCCTTATAGATACAGAAATGGTGTTCATCAAATGTTCTGAGCAGAGACTAGCATTTGTTGTGTGCTCAATAAACACAAATTCAGAATGATGATGACAAGGATGTTTCTGCTGGTTCCTTACTGAAATTCCTATTAGAGTTCATTTTTATTGACAAGGAAATCCACAGTGGCCTTTTGCCCCTATAGTCATTCCTAGCATGATACACATTTCTCCACTTGTTTCAAAGACTATTCATCAAGTGCTTTCCCTTCCATCTGGGGTGAATTAGACATAAAAGAACAGAGTCCTGATGTCACCTAAGGCTGATGTATTTTTAGGCTTGGCCTCCATCCCATCTGTGCTCAAGGCTGATGGATGGTGTAGAAGAACTTGGTGTCTCTCAGGGACAGAATTTGTCTCCCCCACTCCTCCCTAATTAATTCAGGCTAGCTCTATTGCTCCATAACTATAGCTTTAGGGAGTAGGGAAGGCCTGTGACACAAAAGGCCAGCTCATCTCTTTCTATTCTTAATCACTCCAGAGTGGTTTCGGTACAGCCCGATACAGCCCTACCTGGAAGGAGAGAAATGGCAAAAAATGTTCTCATTAGTTATATGCCATCCCAAGAAGGGTCAGGGTCCATATATCGGCCTTATGCAGGTAAGTGAATTCAAGCATACACTCCATTCATGAGCTCATTCATTCATTTAATCACTCATTCAGGACACACTTTTTGAATATCCTACTGTATGCCACATTCTGTGCTAAGCACTGGGGGAAAAAAAGATACAGTTTCTCACCCTAAAAGTGACAGGGTATTGACAGACATGTAGATAAATATTGCCAAACAGTGTGTTACATGCTACCAAGTGAAGGGCTGGGGGCTAAAGGATCGCATAGTTGGCTATTAAACCAACTTGGGGTGAAGGGGTTCATGGGAAAGATTTCTAGAAAAGATGATGCCTAAGATGAGTCTGAGAGATGAATAGGGGGAGTTAGTCAGCAAAGGCTAAGTGTGTACTATACAAGGGAATGTGGAAAGCAGGGCATGGAGACATGAGAAAACACGACCCCATCACAAGAATGATGAACAGAGGTGTGAAAAGGGAGGAGGCAGAAGCTGAAGCTGAAAAGGGAAATACCAATGGGATCTTCTACACTAGGGTAAGGAGTTTGGATTTTATCCTAAAGGAGGGCCATTGAAAGGGAAGTGATGTGAACATATTTGTGTTTTTCAAAGATCAGTTGACTAATGTGAGGAGAATGGAAGAAAATAGGGAGAGACTATAGATATTTCAATAATCTAGGTATAAGAAAATCAAGTCCTGAATTAAGATAGTGACTGCGGAGCTGGAGCAAATGGATGAATTTGAAAGAAGATATTTAGAATATTTTGTTACCTACCAGAATTAAAATATCTTATTAATAATTTTATACTGAGTAAATGTTGAAATGATAATATTTTGGGTATATTGGGTTAAATAGAGCATATTAAAATTTCAAAAAGATATCTAGGAAGTAGATCCCATGGTACTTGATGTCTAATGGATATGGTAGGTGAGGACAAGTGAAAATTTTGGCATGATCGCTCTGAGATGTGGGCTATCACCGAGATGGGGAATACCGCAGGAATAACAGATAGTAAGGAACTGATGATTGGATTCATGTCAAGTATCATCTTCCCCATGGAACTGGATTAAGTGTTTAAGGTAAAGCAAGTTGAACATATCTCACTGGGAGGAAAGCAATGTAATTAGGTTTGCAGCATCCCCTCTCCCCAAGACAGATGACTAAGAACAGGTAAAACAAAAATGCAACTGGCTCAAACTTCATTTTTATTGTGTAGGCACAATAATGCAACCTTAAATTAGGAGAGCTCAATGTATGGAGAATATGTCAGGTGTTTGAGGAAATGCAGATCAGTCTCTTTCGAAAAGGCAATTGGATCAGGTGATCTTTCTTCTCAGGGTAGGGAACCTTCTGGAATTCTGCGGGATAGGATTTGTGAAAGTGATATAAGCGTTTAAGTCAGGGTATTGGCAGGAAAGAGATGGTATACTCAAGGGGTTTTCCTAGCTGAGCTTAATGAAGGGGCTATTTATGGTGGTGTGGGTAAAATTCAGGGCATCTACAGTGATGGTGAGGCATACAGAGGCGATGCATGGCGGGGAGCTGTTATCACCCCAAAGACTGAAGGGACAAGGGGAAGTAACTGTGTTATTGGAACCCAGCAAGAACTGTAGCCATGCAAGAAGGGCTGCCTGATAGGAGCTGTGTCTTTAGGTAGCACAGTGTGAACTCTGCCCAAATGTAACACAGCTAGGAGGCAGACAGGAGCACAAAATCTTTATCTCCCTCTCTTCCCGCTCTCTGATCTCCTCCCAATGCTCACCATTAGCCAGACCCAGCCAGATGCCAGCTGGCAAAAAATGCTGTTGCTACAGTCCATTGAGGTCAGCCTCCTTTGTCACAGAGCATGGAGTAGAAGGGCAGAGAATGGACCTTGCGGGTGTGAGCGGCAAATGGAAAATAACAGCTCAGTGAGTTTTCTCAGCTCCCGTTGCTACCATTCCCTTACACATTGCTTCCCGGGAAGTCAATGCTTTGCTGCCCTCCATGGCCCAGATACCTGAACACACTGTAAAGTAGTTATACCCTAGAGAGGAGACTGAGCAGGAAGGGGTTAATTCAAAAGAACCATTTTAAATGACTGTCACCTTGTATAAGGTATTAGTTGGCATGTTTCCTCTCCTCTTCCAGGGAAAGGGGAGAGGATTTAAAAGGGATTTTTTTTTTCCTGTGAAGAAACCAGGCCTGCAGGGGTTTATATTCAAAGAGGGATCCAGCCCCTTGTTCAATTTGAATTTAAATTCCTCCCTGCCTGTGTCTGGTTTCTTTCCTGCCAAGCATGTTTTTGCATAGATGTCTGACTAGCCTATTTTTTTTCCCCTGTGGCCTAGAGCAGACTCTTGGAAGCTAAGTCTGCCTCCTCTGGCTGCTGTTAAGCAGAGAGGAAGGAGAGCCCATGGGTCGGGGGAGGACTGAAGGAGCAAAGTGAGGATCTCAGAGACGGTGGTCTGTCCCATGCCAGGCTGGCTGGTCTGCTCCCCGCCTGTGCACACAGATCGAGTGCTTAACCATGGGTCCTTTCTGACTCTTGGAACCACTTAGATCTTGTGTGTAGAGGGGTGAGAGGTGGGAGGCTTTTCACCCAGGCTAGCTCAAAGCCAACGGATTATTTCTTAAGAGTCTATTTAGCAGGATATTCCTTCAGGAAAGAATGTCAGATGGACAGCACTCACCCATTTGGCATGTCTCTCTGTCTGTAGGGTTACAATTTCTCCACCTTGGGTGGCCCTTGGTATACTGCAAGTGTCAAGTCATCCAGGTCTGTCTTGAGTGATGCCTTCTCCCTAATGTCACCTCTCATTATCCCTGTTCCCAGAGCAGTAGCTGCCGCCATTGATTTTCACATGCTGATGACTTCCAGGCAGTGGGTTCCCGCCTCGCAAGGACGTGTGCCCTGAACCAATATGGACAGGCTCTGGCCTCTGAGCTTCTGCAAGAGTCGGTGGTAATATGCGGTTTAGGTTGGATGAGGGGAAACCCTAGGAGGATGAGGGGATGAAGAAGCTGCTGGCAAGCAGAGGCTTTATAAATTGTCCAACAAGTTGGACTAAGAGGGAGGTCTGGCTCCTTCATAATGTGCTAAGGACACTGTCTTCAATCTGGCATTCACTCTTGGTAGAAATACTAATGTGGAGAAGCTTCA
The DNA here is from genome assembly GCF_937001465.1 of Orcinus orca. Taxonomy (NCBI): domain Eukaryota; kingdom Metazoa; phylum Chordata; class Mammalia; order Artiodactyla; family Delphinidae; genus Orcinus; species Orcinus orca. The sequence goes on along the minus strand of NC_064580.1, from coordinate 98,419,310 downwards.
GGATTGTATTTAGTCCCAAGGCAGTCTGTCGGTGAGAAAAAAAATGGAAGTTTCAAGAAAACTAATAGTGAATGTATTTTGTAAAAGATGGCAAGCAACACACTTTGTGGCTTGAGGGGAAAGTTCTGCTATTTCTAGAACTCACCATCAATCTCTACCCAGACCTAGTAAAGCTTTCCTAGCAGACAGAAGGCAGCACCCTTACAAGGAGTCATCTCTGCTCTGTGTCCCTGGTTTAAAAGCATTTTCTGATCTGGAGGGGGGCTGCAGTTGAAGGATATTTACTACTGGCCTCTCTTTCAGATATAGAGAGATGTATTTTCAGCTTCAATTTTCATTTCGTCTACTTATGAGATTAGACTCTCCCAGTGCTGATGTCTTCTCTAAAGGCATCGAACCCCCACTGAGTCTTCAAAGCTAACAGCAAATAAACAGTTGCTCTGTGTGCACACAAATGATTTAGATTTTCATTATACAGGGCTGCCGATATGTCAGGAGGCAGAAGTAGGGGGAGACAAAATGCTTGGTTTTGACTGCAGCACTGTATCCTGGTTCTTCCTCCCTCTCCAGAAAGGAGGCTCCAGAGAACAGTACTTGGGAGAGGAGGGCATCAAGGCCACCTGGCATCCATGAGGGCAGCCCATGATGTTGCCTCCTTTTCATGTAGTGCCTCTACTTCCTGAAGAGGTGGTGGCAACTACAGAAAGGAAACAAAGCTGGTAGAAAGATCAAGGGGAATAAAGAGGGGTAGATGAAGAGGTAAACATGGTAATCATTCCAGAGACATATTGCCTCCCTCCACTGTGGCCTATTAGAATCCCATTTGGGGAAACTTGGCAATTTTTTTCTGAGATATCTCTTCGTATATCGAGCTAAAATACTGCCCCCCTTCCCCGCCCCAGACAACATGGTAAAGTGAAAACAGTTCAGGTTTGGTTTTGGAGTCAGACAGATCAAAGTTTGAATCCTAGCCCAGACATTTCCAAGCTATGTGTCCTTGGGCAAGTTACTTCTCTGAGTTTACAAAACTTTCTAAGACAGCATCTCCTATCTGCTGTTGACCTTTGCACACCCCAGGATCTATAGAAGGCATGTACCATCCAGTGGCCCAATACCTTTCATTTCGCACTGATTATTCTAACACAGTAATTTTGAATCCTGGTTCACATTAGATTGCTCCGAGAAGATTTTTTTTTAAAGTTTGATGCTTATGTCCCACCCCAGTCCAACTGAGTCAGACTCTGGGGGCTGCTAGACCATAGTATCCCATCTTCATTGTTGACATCATCTGCTGACCCCCTTGTCATCTCTCATTCACTGAAGACTTCAGCACCTGGCTCATTTTCTTTTTGTTTTTCATTCCTATTTCTGTCATCCTTTTGGAAACTTTAACATCCACATGAACCACTCTGCCAACTTCTTGGACTCTCAGTTCTTTGACTTCCTTACCTCTGATGATATTTTTCTTCCATTCAAGCTCTGCTGCTCCCACTTTTGACATTGGCCATAAGTGCACCATCACCAAAATCCAGATTTCCAGCCTCCCATTCCTGACCACACTTCTTATTCTTTCAGCTCATGTTTTTTAATATCCCCACTCTATCAACTCTTCGATCCCATCCTACTTACCCAATCCAAAGTCCATAGTTCATCAATGTAATCACCTCTTGAATAAATGTACCACTCTTTTGCCCCCTGCTCACCCTGTAATTGGTGGTACGCGGGCCTCTCACTGTCGTGGCCTCTCCCTTTGTGGAGCAGAGCCTCCGGACGCGCAGGCACAGCGACCATGGCTCACGGGCACAGCTGCTCCGCGGCATGTGGGATCTTCCTGGACCGGGGCACGAACCCGCGTCCCCTGCATCGGCAGGCGGACTCTCAACCACTACGCCACCAGGGAAGCCCTGTCTGACAAAATCTTAATTAATCCTTGTTAAATTTAATAATCTGCCTGGTCCCAACTGTTGACAAAGAAAAACAATAACTGTTCTTGCATTTTCTCTGTCTATACCCACTCCCTTGATGAGTTCATGCAATTCCATGGCTTTAAATATTATCTATACCCTTGCTACTCAAAGTGTGAGCTATAGTCCAAAAACATGGGAGTGCATTAGAGATTTAGAATATTGGGCCCTACCCCAGGTGTACTGAATCATAATCTGCCGTTTAGCAAAATCCCCAGGTGATTCATATTCATTAAAGTTTGAGAAGCACTGATCTATGCCAGTGGTTCTGAACGGTGATTGCAAATTGAAATTAGCTGGAGATAAAACTGCTAATGCCTAGGCCCACTTTCAGAGGTTCTAATTTAATTGGTTTAGGGTAAGGCCTGGACATATATAAATTTTATAGGTCACTATGTGATTTTTATGTGCAGCTGTGATTGAGAACCACTGACTTAAATATTGATGACTCCCAAAGTAATAACTCTAGGCTAGTGCTGGCTTACTAGTGGGCAGAGTCAGTGTTCAGAAGACTCTGGGGCTGTTGCCCACCCGCTGGTGGGTGAAGCCAGGTCCTGGGGTTAGTGCTGGACTACTGGCAGGCAGAATTGGGTCCTAAAGTCTGGTTGCAGAGCCTGGGGTAACCAGAGTAGGTGTCAGATCACTGGTGGTGGGGAGGGGGAACTTCTTGACACAGTTGGGTATGGGGTCTGGAGTGTCCCGAAGCTTGTATTGGCCTGCTAGTTGGCCTGCTAGTTGGCCAAAATGAAAGGTATCCGGGCCCAGCTGGTCTAAGGGCAGGGTCTGGCTTACTGATAAGCAGGATGGGTCCACAGGCTGTAGGACTGTGGTTTTCTTGCGTCTGGTGTCTGCCCCCTAGTGGGTGAGGCTGGTCCAGAGGCTAGAACAAGCTTCCTGGAGGGCGGGGCCGGGGCCCAGGGGATTCTGGCCTGGTGGGTGGAGCTGGGTCCTGGGCCCTCTGGTGGGCAGGGCCACGTCCAGAGTCGGCGGCTGTGGGCTCAGGAGGTCTAGGTAGCTTGTCTGCTGCTGGTTGGGGATGTGTCCCTGCCCAGCTAGTTAGTTGGCCTGAGGCATCACAGAACTGGTGCCTGCAGGCTGTTGGGCCAGGGTAGGGCTTGGTCCTGGGGCTAATAAGCTAGAGGGAGGAGCACCAGTATCCCCGTGGTAGAAGGAGCTCCCGAAAATGTTTGCCGCCAGTGTCTACGTTCCCAGGGTGAGCTGCAGTTGCCTTCTACCTCTCCGGGAGACCCTCCAAGACCAGCAGGTAGGTCTGACCCAGGTTCCTATCCAATTACTGCTTTTGCCCTGGGTCCTGGAACATGTGAGTTTTTGTGTGCGCCATTTAAGAGTAAAGTCTCTATTTTCCCCAGTCTAATGCCACATTTCTGTCTCAGCTTCCTTGCTCCCTGCGCCCAAATGCAAAGCTATTTTTGGCTGAACTTTATACACTTCATCTCTCTTTTCTAGGTCAGACACGCTCTCATTATTTATACAAAATTCTGACTCAGTAGCATTCTAGGATTCTGAACCAAACTCTAAACTCTTTGGAATACAACCTAGGAAAAAGGACCTATCTCATTGTTATGCAAGCTTTCCTTTCTCTGACAGTATACTTCCCCACAGATCTCTAAGCTCTTTCACAGTTTTGCTCTCTCAGCCAGGACGAGCACATCTCCACACCATACTTTTAGGTCTGAGTCAGCAGTAGTGTAGAACATTAACTCATTAACAACAAAATTGCCTTTCCTAACTCTAAACTCTTGCCAGACTAAGGTTGTTTTCAATTAGCACATTTAGAAAGAGGTTTTTTTTCCCCGTTTTTTGCATAGCCATTCCTTTTACAGGGTAGTTAGGAAGCTCAAAAGAATCCATGTAAATATCCATGGTATATATGCATAAGTATAAAGAATAACTCAGATATAGGTTGAAGGTATATATGAGGGCCATCCTCAGTAATTGATCTTTCCCTGGTTGCTTTTAGGCTAGAATCTTCTTACACCTTAAGTTTCAAGGACTATTATCATTTGCAGGGCTGGCATACTACCATTCAAACATAATCATATTTCTATTGGGTTGGGTTCTGAAGAATAATGCACGTCCCTTTTCTTCTGGAAATCACAGCAATGCATGGGCAGTAGCCCTCTGTTCAACCTGATTCCCAGCTGCACCATAACTTTAACATATCCTGCTTTCACGTCTTCACTTGTGCACAGTTTTCTCTTTGAATTTGTATTTTAGACTATCAAATGTGACAATAGCCAGAAACCTATTTTATTTCTAAATAATAGAAAAATCATGAGCATTTAGATAAATGGAAGTACTTTCAAAATCAGCAGCTCAAAGAGATTTGGGGTTTCAGGGAACTTGTGAAATGTAAATGGTCACCACCCACTGCTACACACCATTGAGCACTTCTGTAAAACCAACAACAACAAAACAGTTTCCATTCTTCTGACCAACCATGAGGGAGAATTTGCTCTCAAGGCAGTGCTCTACCATAACTGTAAACTCACCCTTTTGTGGTCTAAAGTCAAGGACTGCACTAGTATCTGAAGTGATGGGAACAGTAGGATCTATTTCCAAAATCATACCAAAAAGAAAGGAGAGGTTGGGGAAAATTCTGACTATTGCTAGATCCTGGAAATGTATTGATTTATGGACTCACAGGTCTGCAGAACTGTGAATGGTGACGAGGGAAGGGAAAAGAGTGTATGTAGGTGCACACACATATACAAGTGTCCTTTTATTACTTGTGGTAGGAAGAATTCTAAAAATACATCCAGTTTGAGCTTCTAGTATAATGAGATATCACTCCTGTGATTATATTATTATATGGCACAGCTGACCTTCAATTAGGGCGATTAGCCCGGTGAGCCTCATCTACTCACATGAGCCCATAAAGGCAGAAAACTTTTTTCAGCTGGTGGCAGAAAGGAAAGGCAGAAGGGGAAGTTAGAGATATTCACATCCATGAGAAGGATGTGAAATGCTGTTGCCAGTTTGAATATGGAAGGGGCCTCTGGGAGCAGAGAGTGGCCCCCTGGTTGACAGTCAGCACAGAGACAGGGACCTCAGTCCTGCAACTGCAAGGAACTCAACTCTGCAAGAGAGCCTGGGGCTTCCAGCTGAGAATGCAGCTCAGCTGACAGCGTGTAAGACCCTGAGCAGAGGTTCCCGTCACACCATGCTGCACTTCTGACCTGCAGAATTGTGAACTAATAAATGGGTATTATTTTAAGCCACAAAGTACTGGTAATTTGTTAGGCAGCAATAAAAACTAATATATTAATGAATTAATTTTGTCCCAGGATCATGGAGCTCCTGAAGGCATAGATCATGTCATCTCCGTGGAAAAGGCCCACTGTCCCTAATGCAAAGTGTCGTGTCCAGTAAGTACTCCAGACCTGTTAACTGGTGACAGATCAGCTCACTGGGCCAGGTGCAATTGCTTAATGTGCTCACCAGACTCGGAGTGTCACTGAGCCTCTTCTCTGGTTCAGTGCTACTATTAAACTACTGGCTGGAAGACAAGGGCCAGACAGCCAAGGTTCAGCTTTGGTTCTCTCTTCCCCTACAGCAGATAGGAAGGGTCCCTCAGGCACACACGAGTTTAATAGCAACATTGTGTGGTCTTAAATAAGCCAGGCTGGGCTCCCTCTGGGATCTGGGCTGTGATATCAGAGATAAAAATAAACCACTAGGCACTTGCTGCCCTCATTCTTGGGTTGATGAGAAGTCAGATGATGAAGTTACACTTTTAACATGATCATGAGAATGGAAAAGGGCTCACTCCTCTTTCAGGTCTCATTAGGATCTTCGTCCAGACAAAGACTCTATTTACAGGTGCTTTGTAAAATGTAGCTCCCTTCCTGTTCTCAGCAGGCAGGGCAGCATGGTGCTGTAATGTTGGCTTGGCTTTCCCTTCTACCTCCATTCCTTCCCTTTCTTACTCCTTCCTTCCCTTCCTTCCTCCTTCCTTCCCTTCCCCTGCTTCCTATTCCTAATTTCATTTTTTGTTATTTAGCTGTTTGGTTTGGGAGGGTAAGAGCCCCAGAGCTGCAGCAGCAGCAAAAAAAAAAAAAAAAAAAAAAAAAAACCTCAGCCTCTCAGAGTGAGATAAATGCCCTTTATTCTTATTTGAGTTTCTCACTGCCTAGAGTGTAAGGGCAGAAAATAGAACTGTCTAACAGAAGCAGAGAGCAAGACCTTTTCCATGGTGTTTGGAAAAGACTAAAAAAGGGAGCAGAAAGGAGGATGAGGTGACCCTGTTCCTGTCCCTCGGCAGTCACTTAGTCAACATTTCTGGAGTGCTGTGACATTTACTGTCATTTCATGTAATGTCATTAAACAGGGCATAACATGGTTTTAGTACATGTGCCCTCTGTGTGCCCAGATATTTGCTACCTGGGCTCCAAAAGAAACAGGACATTTGGGCTATGCCCTTAAGGAGCTAATAGGGTTTCTGGGGAGCACAGAACCCATATATGAAAAATACATGAGAAGACATAGCTCCAGGACCAGACAGAAGAACTGGGGACAGTGTGTTTTGGGGCTGGAGAAGAGTGGAAGGAATGTGACTTGTGGAAGCAGCAGTGATGGTTATAGAGGTGTGGAGGAAGGTTCTTTGTGGCATGCGGTTAGGAAGGAAGATTGAAATGCAGTTGCATAGATGCACGGTGAGTGGGGATAAATATTCTTTGTACCCAGTTGTCACAGAGTTTTCATGTTGTTTTGGACTGACTTTGTGTCCCCCCCAAATTCATATGTTTAAGCCCTAACTCCCAATGTGACTCTATCTGGAGATAGGGCCTTTAGAGAGGTAATTAAGGATAAATGAGATCATGGGGTAGGGCCCTAATCCAATAGGACTAGTGTCCTTACAAAAAAAAAGGAAGAGACACCAGGAGGCACGTGCATAAAAGAATAGACCACGTAAGCAGAGCAAAAAGGTGGTCATCTGCAAGCTAAGGAAAGGGGCCTCAGGAGAAATCAATCCTGCTGACACCTTAATCTTGGACTTCTAACCTCCATAACTGTGAGAAAATAAATTTCTATTGTTTAAGCCACCCAGTCTGTGGTATTTTGTTATGGTAGCCTGAGCTGATTAATACTCATGTCAAGGAAGATTGCTTGCAAGCCCTGGTTCTCAGTGCTGGATGATGGTTGCTCTAAGTCACTTATTCTCATGGTCAAAGGTTTAAGTGGGTCAACAGTGATAGGTACGTAAGAACTTGAGAATACAGGCAGGTTCTGGCACGGCTCTTAGCTAGGTGACCTTTTGTAGGTCATGTTACTTATCTGGGCCATTTTTGTCTCTTTAGTGAATTAGGAAATTAATAAGAGTAACTTGCTAATGCATGGATATAAAGTTAAAGGTAAGGATCATAATAACCTTGGCATATTTTTCATAATATTCATGCTCTACTGCTTTGCTCCCTGTTCCTATTGAGAATCCCTGGTTTTGATATCACAGGTCATTTAAGGTCAGTAAGGTCTGCTGTCTTACCCATACATCCCTACCCATACATCCCTACTTCTTGTTATTGATAAGTCTTCTAATCCTAGAAGAACCAGTAACAGCTTCCTTTTAGCTGGGTAGAGTCAAGTACTTAATCCATCCTATGGTACCACCATTAGCTGCTACGAGAGAGGAAAATACCTCTTCTGAGGTGAAAGTTGAGGGGAACCATGAGAGTGGTGAGTCAGGGCCCTGGGAGCTCTCAGCTGTCAGATTATTCAATATGTGGGACTCAGGAAACACCAAAGCCTTCACCTCCTGCTTTATGTTCACTCTTAGAAAAGGTACCCCCAGATCTGAAGGAGGTGGTATAGAGTAGTGTGACTTCTCATGGGCAGAGCGGTGCCCCCCATCCTTAGCAACCTTTGCTTCCCACTAACCAGGCATGTCTTAGCTGTAGTTGTCATTCAGACAGCCTGAATATAGGTCTATTCACAGAGACCAGGGACCTGGGTACAAGAATGCAGCTCTGAGCTCATGGGCACAGACCTCCTGGTTCTCCCCTGCCACTAAGCCTATTACCTCTCCCACCCTATTCGAACCTCCACTACTCACATCCACACACCACCCATCTGAACTGGGGAGGTCCAAAATCTGAAGCCCATACTAGAAATCCTGAGTGCAGCTGAGAAAGTGCCAGAATGATTGAACATCTTTTCCTTCAGCTTTGATGAGCCTCTAACCCAGGCAGGAGATTTATCTCTGTTGTCAATGTTATTTCAGGGCTCAGGAACTAGTTGCCTACCTGACTCTTCAGCCAATCGTAGGCAGTGATAAAGAGGAGGCTGGCAGGCAACAAGGTCCGCTGGGGATAGTGAAGGTTATTTTGAGCTTATCTTATTCTTAGCCAGCAGCCTGGGGCGTTGGTGTCTGCACATGATTCAGTTTTGCCTGGTGGTGGTGGCAGCAGGACACTTTGCTTCAGGTGCCTGGCGTGCAGTATTACAGAAATGAATTATGGGTAAAGCAGTTTGCTGATGCCAACTCAGTTTCCCAGTAGACCTGGAGGGTCAAGAGGCAGCCTGCTATGTGAGCAGACGCAAAAATGCCAGTGCCCGCAGGGGAGCCGGGTGCTTAAAACATAAAACAACCAACTCGGCACCACAATATGTCTGGCTTGATTCCGAGATTAAACAATAGAAATAGGATTTGTTTTTAAAGTATCTGAAGAAAACTATACAGTGCAATTGCATTACAAGGATCCTGGGAATGTTTACTGGAGTTACAAGTTCTAGATAATAAACTTAAGCAGGGATGTCCAGGGATGGACAGCCAACACCTGCACCTTCTCAGTACATCAAACACTAGGTAATGAGTTACTCTAGTTCCCAGAAAGTCCTTCCCCATTGCCTCTACATTTCCAAATCCTTGGTGTGTAGAATTCATTAATAACTCCAACCCTTTCCTAACTGCACATAGGAATGCTTAGCACAGTGCTGGCCACATTTGCATTCATTCGACACATTCAATGAATGGTCTATATTGGTGGTTTTCATACTTAAAAAATTGACAGAACCCTTTTTTTTCAAATATTATCTTACTCTGAAACTCAATATACAGAATGGATAAAAGGAGAACCATGCTAATTATACTGGCGCTGGGGGAGGGGGGCAGAGCTATGCCTCTGTCTTCCCTTCACTATTTCCTATGGGAAAGAGTCGAGAATGCTAAGATTCCGGCAGTGAGGATTCATTAAGTATCTGTGGCTTGCCCAGTCTCATATGCATTCTGGAAGATTTAAAAGGAGTAGAAAGCTTTATTATGGGTAGATCAGAGTTTAAGATGGGCAATAAAATGTATACATGAAAGATATATGAGAGAACCAGGGAACCATGAGGAAGGAAAATGGGCTGGATTCTGCAGAAAAGGTTGGCTTTAACATAGGTCTTAAAAGAAATGCAAGATTTCAGCTGACACAGAGGAGAAAGTGCTCCAGATTGAGGCTACAGGGTAAGCAAAGTCACAGAAGTGGGAATGAGCATAGCATTGGCACCAGGATGGAGGAAAGGGACTGGTAGTGGAGCAGCCTGACTATGTAAACAGAAGAGGGGTGTGTGTGTGTGTGTGTGTGCGCGTGCGTGTGTGTGTGCGTGCGCGCGCGCGCGTGTGTGTGTGTGTGTGAGTGATGGTGGTGTTGAGAGGGATAGGATTTTACTAGGCAGCAAGGTGGAGTCAGATGATGCTGGTCTTGAAAGGCTGTCAGAGGAATTCAGGAGCTGGTAGGCTGTGGGGAAGCCACTAGAGGTTTTTACTCATGTGAATAGCCCAGTAAGAAATTTATCTGACAGTGACCTAGAGAACACACACATGGAAGAGATGAGAGTCCACAAGTCCATATAAGAAGTTATTGCATTAACCCAGGTCAGAGGCATGTCTCTCTTCCTTTTTCTATTTAATGTGACTTAGTCCCTGTTGAGTTGGGTCGGACCAACCAATCTAGAAAATGACTATTTGCACTCCACTGCAGGCTGTATGGCCTCTTAAACTGCTATCCATTTTTCTTTCTTTTTTTTTTTTTTTTTTTGCGGTACGCGGGCCTCTCACTGTTGTGGCCTCTCCCGTTGCGGAGCACAGGCTCCAGACGCACAGGCTCAGCGGCCATGGCTCACGGGCCCAGCCGCTCCGCGGCATGTGGGATCTTCCCAGACCGGGGCACGAACCCGTGTCCCCTGCATCGGCAGGCAGACTCTCAACCACTGCGCCACCAGGGAAGCCCCTGCTATCCATTTTTAAAGCAAATAACTTTCTTAGTCCACAGTAAAACCAGCCATCTGACTGTTTTAGGTTCTTCAGTGAGTTTCTTATGAAGAGAAATAGCCCAGGGAAGGCAGCTTCTAACAGCACTGTCACTGAGTACTGTCTTGAACCAACATAAGTCTGCTTTGAAGCATTCTTAATGTCGCATCATGCTTGGTGGCACTCAGATTGGACATGCAATGAGGATTTGTTTTTAAAGTATCTGAAGAAAATTATACAGTGCAATTGCATTACAAGGATCCTGGGAATGTTTACTGGAGTTACAAGTTCTAGATCATAAACTTAAGCAGCCCAGTCTATGCACAAGCAGTGAGCTGGATTTGCCTAGAGGAGTGTGATAAAATCAAGCATTAGTGCATTTATCCTATTTTGCCTCTCCAGGCAGACTTTGCCAATTCTCAACCTGACCTCGATTCAGATAGCCCCGTGAGGAGTTCAATTTTCAAGTTCCCTCTACGTTTGGGTAATAGGGCAAAGAATTGGGAGTGGTGGCAAGTAAAAAAGTCACAAGGCCTAGGCAAAGGAAACTCACAGAGAAGAACACATCACGAGAGGCAGATGTGACCAGACAGTAACTTTCCCTGAAACTTGGAGATGTGATGGCTGTTATTACCATGACTGAATATGACTCCTTATGAGAGAAACAAGAAAGAATAAAGAAACATACTGAGTGGGAGAAGATATTTGCAAATCATATATTTGATAAGGAGTTAATGTCCAAAATACATAAAGAACTCATACAACTCAACAACAAAGAAATCAAACTACCTGATTAAAAAATGGGCAGAGGACCTGAATAGACATTTTCCCAAAGAAGACATGCAGATGGCCAACAGGTACATGAAAAGATGCTCAACATTGTTAATTATCAGGGAAATGCAAATCAAAACCACAAAGAGATATCACCTCACCCCTGTCAGAATGGCTATTATCAAAAAGACAAGAAATAACATGTTGGAAATGATGTGGAGAAAAAGGAACCCTGTGCACTTTTTGTGGGAACGTAAATTGCTGCAGCCACTATGGAAAACAGTATGGAGATTCCTCAAAAAAGTAAGACTAGAACTGTCATACGACCCAGCTATTCTACTTCTGAGTATTTACCCAAAGAACACAAAAACACTAATTCGAAAAGATATGTACCCCTATGTTCATTGCAGCATTATTCACAATAGCCAAGATATGGAAACAATCTAAGTGTCCATCAATGGATGAATGGATAAAGAAGATGCAGTATAAATACACAGTGAAGTACTACTCAGTCATAAAAAAGAATCAATTCCTGCCATTTCTGACAACACGGATGGACCTTGAAGGTATTATGCTAAGTGAAATAAGTCAAATGAAGAAACACAAATACTGTATGATTTCACACATATGTGGAATCTAAAACAAAACAAAACAAATAAACAAAAACAAACTCAAAACAGATTAGTGTATACAGATGTCAAATTATAGTGTTGTTACCTGAAATTTATATAGTTAAAAAAAATAAGAAACAAATGCTAGGAGGCTAGGGTGGGCCCAAGTGCCATCTATTGAGAGGTATTTAATGAGAAACTTAAAATCATTCATTCTACACATTCAATGAACTTTTAATAAGTGAACAAATATAGGCACTATAGAATTGCCAGTAAATAGAAATACCTGCCCTCATGGAGCTTACATTCCAGTGTGGGGCTGGAGCAGGCAAAAGACACAATTAACAGACTCTTTCCCTAAATGATCTCATCCAGCTCCATGGTTTTATTTACCATCTATATTCTGACTCCTAAATGTACATATCCAGCCCTGATGTCTCCCTGGGACTCCAGATTCATTTACCTGATTGCCAATTCAATGTCTCCACTTAGGTCTTATGGGACCCTCAAGTAGAACACGACCAAAACAGAACTCTTGATATTTTTCCCCAAAATCTGTTCCTCCCACAGCATACCCCATCTTGATAAATGGTGTCACAATTCCTCCAGTTGTTCAGATCAAGACCTGAGAGTCATTCTTGATTTGCTCTCTTTTCTTCAGCTTCCATTCTGTCAGCAAATCTTGTAAATTCCACCATCAAGATACATGTTGGATCTGTCCATTTCTCACCACCTCCATGATTATCACCCCAATCAAAGCTGTCGTCAACTCTCACCAGAAAAACTGCAAGCAACTACTAATTGGTCACCCTGCCTCCACTTTTTCCTTCATATAATTCATTTTCCACACAATAGTCAAAATGATCTTACATACTAAGAATTACATCATATCACTCTGGCACTTAAAAACTAATGACTTCCCATGAATATAAGAAGTAAACAAAAATACTTTTTCAAGGCCTCCAACAGAGTCTGGTCAAGATCTGGCCCCCATGTCTTTCTATAGCCTGATCTAACAGTCTCTCTTGCTCTCTTGATTAATAAGCTCAAAGTAGACTGGTAGCCTTTCTTTTTTTTAATTGAGGTATAGTTGATTTACAATATTGTGTTAGTTTCAGGTATACAGCAAAATGATTCCATTCATAATACACAAATACATATATACATATATATGTATATTTCAGATTATTTTCCTTTATAGGTTATTACAAGATATTGGGTATAATTCGCTCTGCTGTACAGTAATTCCTTGATGCTTATCTATTTTATGTGTAGTAGTTTGTATCTGTTACTCTCATATCCCTAATTTATCCCTTTCCCTGGTTCCTTTACCCTTCTATGTCCAGAGTCTGTTTCTGCTTTGTATGTAGATTCATTTGTATTATTTTTTATATTCCACACGTAACTGATATCATATAATATTTGTCTTTTTCTGTCTGACTTACTTCACTGAGTATGATCATCTCTAGATCATCCATGTTGCTGAAAATGGCAATATTTCATTATTTTTATGGCTGAGTAATATTCCATTGTGTGTATATATATATATATATATATATATATATATATATATATACACACCATATCTTCATAAGCCAATCATCTGTTGTTGGGCACTGGGGTTGTTTCCATGTCTTGGCTATTGTAAATAGTGCTGCTATGAGAATTGGGGTGTGTGTATCTTACCAAATTAGATTTTTCATCTTTTCTGGATATATGCTCAGGAGTGAGATTGCTGAATCTTATGATAACTCAATTTTTAGTTTTTTTTAAGGAACCTCTAGATTTTTTTTCCCTAGTGACTATACCAATTTACATTCCTACCAACAGTGTAGGATGTTTCACTTTTTCCACAACCTCTCCAGCATTTATTATCTGTAGACATTTTGATGATGGCCATTCTGACCAGTGTGAAGTGATACTTCATTGTGATTTTGATTTGCATTTCTCTGATAATTAGCAAAGTTGAACATCTTTTCATGTGCCTTTTGGCCACCTGTATGTCTTCTTCGGAGAAATGTCTATTTCAGTCTTCTGCACATATTTTGATTGGGTCGTTTGTTTTTTTGATATTGAGTTGTATGAGCTGTTTGTATATTTTGGATATTAAACCCTTGTCAGTTACATTGTTTGCAAATATTTTCTCCCATTCTGTAGGTTGTCTTTTTGTTTTGTTGATGGTTTCCTTTGCTGTGCAAAAGCTTATAAGTTTGATTAGGTCCCATTTTTTAATTTTTGCTTTAATTTCTTTTGCTTTGGGAGACTGATGTAAGAAAATACTGCTATGATTTACATACAAGAATGTTTTGCCTATGTTCTCTTCTAGGGGTTTTATTTTTTATTTTATTTATTTATTTATTTATTTCTTCTAGGGGTTTTATAGTGTTATGTCTTATATTTAGGTCTTTTTTTTCTTTTTATTTATTTATTTGGCTGTGTTGTGTCTTCATTGCTGCTCAAGGACTTTTCTCTAGTTGTGGCGAGTGGGGGGTACGCTTCGTTGTGGTGCACGGGCTTCTCATTGCAGTGGCTTCTCTTGTTGCGGAGCACAGGCTCTAGGGCCATGGGCTTCAGTAGTTGTGGTTCGCGGGCTCAGTAGTTGTGGCTCACGGACTCTAGAACGTAGCCTCAGTAGTTGTGGTGCACAGGCTTAGTTGCTCTGTGGCATGCAGGATCCTCCCAGACCAGAGCTTGAACCCACGTCCCCTGCATTGACAGGAGGACTCTTAACCACTGTGCCACCAGGGAAGCCCATATTTAGGTCTTAAAACCATTTTGAGTTTATTTTTGTATTTGGTGTGAGGGAGTGTTCTAATTTCATTGATTTACATGTAGCTGTGCAGCTTTCCCTACACTACTTGTTGAAGAGACTGTCTTTTCTCCATTGTATATCCTTGCCTCCTTTGTCATAGATTATTTGACCTTAGGTGTGTGAGTTTATTTCTGGGCTCTCTATTCTGTTCCATTGATCTATATGTCTATTTTTGTGCCAATACCATGCTGTTCTGATTACTGTAGCTTTGTAGTATAGTCTGAAGTCTGGAAGAGTTATGCCTCCTACTTTGTTCTTCTTCCTCAGGATTGTCTTGAAAATTCTGGGGGTTTTTTTGTTTCCATATACATTTTAGGATTATTTGTTCTAGTTCTGATTAAAATATCATGGGTATTTTGATAGGGATGACATTAACTCTGTAGATTCCTTTGGGTAGCATGGCCATTTTAACAGTATTAATTCTTCCAGTCCAAGAGCATGAAATGTCTTTCCATTTCTTTGAATCATCTTCAGTTTTCTTTATCAACGTTTTATAGGTTTCAGCATATAGGTCTTTCACTTCCTTGGTTAAGTTTATTCCTAGGGTGTTTTGTTTTGTTTTTGACTCAATTTAAAATGGCACTTTTTTTTTACTTTCTGATATTGCATTGTTAGTGTAAAGAAATGCAACAGATTTCTATATATTAATTTTGTATCCTGCTACATCGCTAAATTAATTTATTAGTTCTAATAATTTTGTGTGGAGACTTCAGTGTTCTCTAGAGTCATCTGCAAATAGTGACAGTTTAACGTCTCCCTTTCCAGTTTGGATACCTTTCTGTTTCTTCTCTGATTGCTGTGGCTAGGACTTCCAATACTATGTTGAAAAGAAATGGTGAGAGCGGGCATTCTTGTCTTGTTCCTGAATTCAGCGAGAAGGCTTTCAGCTTTTCACTGTCAAGTATTATGTGGGCTATGGGTTTGTTGTAAATGTCTTTTATTATGTTGAGATATGTTCCTTCTATACCCACTTTGGTGAAAGTCTTTATCATGAATGAATATTTAATTTTGTCAAATGCTTCTTCTGCATCTTTTGAAATGACCATGTTTCTTTTTTTTTTTGTCTTTCCTTTTGTTCATGTGATGTATCACATTAATTGATTATGTTGAACTATCCTTGTGACCCTGGAATTGATCCAACTTGACCATGGTGTATGATCCTTCTTATATATTGTTGGATTTGGTTTGCTAATATTTGGTTGAGGGTTTTTGCATCTATATTCATCAAAGATAATTGTCCTGTAATTTGCTTTTTTTGAGTGTATTTGGTTTAGGTATCAAGGTGATGGTGGCTTTATAGAATGAACTTGGCAGTGTTTCCTCATCTTCAATCTTTTGGAATATTTTGAGAAGGATAGGTATAAGTTCTTCTTTGTATGTTGGGTAGAATTCTCCAGTACATCTCTCTAGTCCTGGACTTTTGTTTGCAGGGAGTCTTTTTTTTTTTTTTTTAACAGATTCTATTTCACTTTTGGTGATCTGTCTGTTCAAATTATCTGTTTCTTTTCAGCTCAATTTTGGCAGGCTGTATGTTTCTAGAAACTTGTCCATTTCTTCTGGGTTGTCCAATTTGTTGGCATATAACTGTACACAGTATTCTTTTACGAATTTTTGTATTTCTGTGGTAACAGTTGTTATTTCTCCTCTTTCATTTCTTATTTTGTTTATTTTGGTCCTCTCTCTTTTCTTCTTCATGAACCTGGCTAGAGGCTTTTCAATTTTGTTTATTTTTTCAAAAAAACAGATCTTGGTTTCATTGATCTTTTCTATTGTTTTTTTTAAATTTCCATTTTATTTATTTCCTCTATGATCTTTATTATTTCCTTCCTTCTGCTGAGTTTGGGTTTTGTTTTTTTCAA
Organism: Orcinus orca; assembly: GCF_937001465.1. Lineage (NCBI taxonomy): Eukaryota > Metazoa > Chordata > Mammalia > Artiodactyla > Delphinidae > Orcinus > Orcinus orca. Next base: position 98,403,039 of record NC_064580.1, on the reverse strand, counting down.
ACTCCTTTAGGTAGTAGGTTAGATTGTTTATTTCAGGTTTCTTTTGTTTGTTTTTTCTGTTTTTTGGGTTTTTTTGTGGAAGGTCTGTATTGCTGTGAACTTCCCTCTTAGAACTACTTTTGATGCATCCAATAGATTTTGTAAGGTTGTGTTTTCATTGTCATTTGGCTTGAGGTATTTTCTGATTTTTTTCTTCAATTTCATCATTTTCCTATTGGTTTTTTAAATAGGATGTTTTTCAGTCTCCATTTGTTCTTTCCCCATTTTTATTTCTGTGTTTGATTTCTAGTTTCATACCATTGTGGTCAGAATAGGTACTTGAAATAACTTCTATCCTCTTAAATTTGTTGAGGCTTGTTTTGTGACCCAGTGTGTACTTCTTTTAAAAATTTTTTTGGATGCAGTGTCCTGTAGATGTCAGTTAAATCCCACTGATCTATTGTGTCATTTAGGACCTCCATTGCCTTCTTGATTTTCTGTTTGGAAGATTTGTCCGTTGATGTCAGTGGGGTGTTAAAGCCTCCTACTATTTTTGTATTTCTGTAAGTTTCTCCCTTTATGTCCATTAGTATTTGTTTTATATGTTTAGGTGCTCCTATGTTGGGTGCATATGTTAACAGGTGTAGCATCCTCTTCTTGTATTGATCCCTTTATCATTATATAATACCCTTATTTGCCTGTCTTTACAGACTTTGTTTTAAAGTCTATTTTGTCTGATATGACTATTTCTACCCCTGCTTACTTGCCATTTCATTTGCATAAAATATCTTCTTCTAAACCCTAACTTTCAGTCTGTGTGGGTCTTTGATCCTGAAGTGAATCTCTTGTAGGCAGCATACTGCAGGTTCGTGGTTTTTTAAAAATCCAGTCTACCTATGTATTTTGACCAGAGCATTTAGTCTTTTGTAGTAAATTGAGTTCCTTTATTTTTGGTTTTTGTGAATCTATTGTGTGTTTTTGATTTTTGGTTACCATGGGGTTCAAGTATGTTGACCCATGACTATATCTACTTCCTTTAAATTGGTATTCATTTAAATTCGAACACATTAAAAAGATTTTTATACTCCCCTCTCCCATATTTCATGATTTTGATGCCTATTTTACATCTTCATGCTTTTACTGTTTATTGTAGTTATAATAGCTTTTACAATTTTTTTTTACTCTATGTACTGGCTTATTTAAGTGATTTTCAGTCCTTTTATACATTTGCCTTTCCTATTGTGATTTTCTCTTTTCTATAGGTTGTCGCTTCTTTTCTATTTATAGAAGACCCTTTAATATTTCTTTTAGGGTAGGTTTAGTATTGCTGAATTCTTTTAGTTTTTTCTTGTCTGAGAAATTCTTCATTTCTCCTTGTATTCTAAATGATGATCTTGCCGGGTAGAATATCCTAGGTTGCATGTTTTTCCCTTTCAGGACTTTGAATATATTTTGCCACTCCCTTTTGGCCTGCAAAGTTTCTGTAGAGGAATCAGCTGATAGCCTTAGGGGATTTCCCTTGTAACTGACTCTGCTTTTCTCTTGCTGTCTTTAGAATCCTCTGTTTAACTTTTGCCATTTTAATTATGATATGTCTTGGTGTGGGTCTGTTTGGGTTCATCTTGTTTGGGACCCTTTGTGCTTCCTGTATCTGGATATTTGTTTCCTTCCTTAGTTTTGTGAAATATTCAGCCATAATTTCTTCAAATACATTTTTAATACCCTTTTCTCTCTTTTCTTTCTGGAACCCCTATTATGTGTAGGTTGGCACACCTTATATTATCACATAAATTTTGTATGTTGCTTTCTTTTTTTTTCCATTTGTTTTTCTGTCTGCTGTTTTGATTGGGTGATTTCCATTATTCTATCTTCCAGGTCACTTATTCGTTCTTTTGTGTTATCTAGTCTGCTATTCATTGCTTCTAGATTGGTTTTTATTTCAGCTATTGATTTGTCTAGTTTTGACTTGTTGTTCTTTATAGTTTCTAGTTCCTTGTTACAGGGATCTGCATTTCTATTGAGAATCCTTCTTAATTCCTTTCACATTTTTATTACCTCCGTTTTGAACTTGGGGTCTAGTAGACTGGTGAGGTCTGTTTCATTATTTGTTCTTTCATGGAATTTCTCATGTTTTTTTAAATTAGGAGTAGTTCCTCTGCTTTTTCTTATTACTTAACTCTCTCTATCTCTATGACTTTAGGAGAAACAGTTATATACTGTGGTCCTGAAGGGGTATTTTTATGTGGGAATGTCCCTGTGTAGAGTGTGTGAGTCCAATATTTTTGGTGCAAGGGCTGGTTTTTGTATGGATGTCAGCCATGTCTTTCCTCAGAGTGTGCTGGCTGTTATCCCCTTGATAGGGAGTGTGATTGGTGTTGTGGTGTCCAGAGCCTACACTGGATGTTGGCCGGGGCCTCCTCTTTGCTCCATGGCTGTCATGGCCCTGTCAGGGAGAGGGTCTCCTCCCCAGTTATTGGATGAGAAGCCCTGAGGGTTGCTTTTGATCAGTCTCAATTGCCCTTTTGTGCATGCCCTGCCCCAATGGAGGTGACTGCTGAAGCAAGTGAGTCCCGTGTGGGCACAGCCAACCTATTCACCGCCTGTACAGGCGTCCGCAGTTCTGCCCAGAAGCAGCCCAAAGTTGTATCCCTTTCTCCATTATGTTCATCCCAGACTTAGTGCTAGGCTATGGTGTGGAATGGGCTGGTGTTGGGTGCCAGGGTGCTGCCTGCAGGAGCTTATGCTGCTTCCTGGGATCTGGGCTGTCTCTGGGGCAGACCTCTCATAGAATCTGTCCACCCCAGATCCAGCTCCAAGCTGCCATGTGGTGTGAGCAGAGCCAGAGTGCTGCTGCCAGGAAATGAACCACTGCGTATTCTTTCCCAAGGGCTGTCTGCCTAAAACGTGTGTTTCTGTGATCCCACTTGTGTGCACACCAAAGTCCACTGCCGCTGGACCTGTCTCTGCTGTGAGCTGGTTGATAGTGGACTCCACACCCGGACCCACCCCCACCGCGCACACACTGACAAAAGGGCTCCGTGGTTCTGGCTGGCCCAAACCCCAGGTCCTCCATGCTGTCTCCATGTAGCTAGATGAGTCCTCTCCCAGGGCCTGTCTGTCCAATATTCAGTGCTTAGCAGCTCTGCATATTTATAGCCCCACCCAGTGTGCACTTCGGACTGGGAAGTGTGGGGAGGTGGTGGCCAGTGCTGGTCTCTCTCTGCCCTGATTGTTAGCAAGCCAGCATGTGCACACTCCTCTGAAGTAGAGTCTAGGCTTCTCCAGCCCCTCTGTCTGTCCCAGTGGATTTCCTAGGAGGCAAGGGAGCTCCCCAGGGTGAGGGTATGCCTGTGTGGACTTTCTGCTCTTTACAGATACTTTCCAGGGGCGCTGGTCCCGTCCTGATGAGTTTTTTTCCTGTCCTACCTGGTTATGTGGAGATCTTTCTTGTAGATTGGTTGTATAGGAGATCTTCTCCCAGTTGGTTTTCTGTGAGAATTGTTCCACATGTAGATGTATTTTTGATGTGTTTGTGGGAGGAGATGAGCTCCATATCCTTCTACTCCTCCATCTCAATCCCCCTCCCACTTCACTCCACACTGGTCTCCTTTCTATTAGTTGAACTAGCCAAACCCTTTCCTCTTGCCCTTTGCCATTTCTCTTCTCTGTGTCTGCTGTGCTCTTTCTCTGTCTCTTAACATGGCTTGCCTCTTTCTATCTTTCCAGTTGACCACCTCAGAGTGACCTTCCCTGACAATCTAAAATAGACCCACCTCCATTTTTCTCTGGCATAGCCCCCTATTTGTTTCCTTCAGCATACTTATCACATGTGTGAGTGTATGTGCATGTGTGTGTTGTTTGTGTGTGTTTCTGTCTCTCCCATTAGGCTGCAAGCTTCATTAATGTAGTGGTAATGGCCATGTAGTGCCTAGCTCAGTAAAAAATGTTTTGAATAAATGAATGGGTAGAGAAGGGTTTTGGGATATAAGCATCATGAAGGTCTGAAGAGACTAAAACTTTGAATGTTCTGGGCTCTAGATCTTCCTGCCAAGGACTATTGGGGTTAAGCACAATCTTTCAAGATAGGGTCAGAGTCAGAAATTATCATGGCCAGGGTGAATGATGTGGAGGTCAGGACAGTAATTGTATCTATACTAGGTCAATAAGAAAATACTGAAATAACAAATTCAAGTATAGTGTAAAGCTGCCCTGATAACTTGTGTCCAGAGGACACAGAACTTTCAACACAGACAGAATGTTACTTAGAAGAAATAAATGCTTTGACATCAGGCAGATCTTGGTTTAAATACCCTCTCAGCCACTGACAAGCTGGGTGACTTTGGCCAATTTATTTAACCTATCTAAGCATAAGTTTTCTCATCTGTAAAATGGATATGATAACACAACTATTGCATAGGTTATTGTAAGGACTAATGAGTTAAAAAGTAGAACAGAACCTAACACATAATACAAACCAGCAATGAAGAAGAGAAAGAAGAAGGAGAAGAAGAAAAAGAAGAAATGAGCTCTCACAAGATTATACAGTCCTAGGATTCTCTCTGTCTATGTCATTGCCTTGGCCTGGGATCGCAGGAAGGTGACTGTGATTACCTGGGCATGATTGCATGGGTTACAATCCGAGGGCTATGGTCATAGGTCCATGACCATACCAAAACCCAGCCAGTTAATCAGGAAAAAAATACAATCATTCAAGCTAATTATATGTCCCAGGGACCAGACCATGGGCCATCAGTTGTTTACTAGCCTGACAATTCCATGCCACCTGTATCCATGTGGATCACTATAGACTAACTCCTCCTTGTACTTTGAGGTGGAGGTGTATTGATGTAGCATGGAGTCACAGATGGCCAGGGAGCCAGGAAAGGCTTCAATATGGCTTCCTTCAAAGAATACAATACAATAAAAAAGGAGTCACTTAGCTCCTGAATGAGGGCATAAATTCTGAGAAGTAATCATACCACTAGTTGTTCTTGATGCACAAAATAGAAGCAGCAGTGGATTATCAATCCTAAAATTAGAAAGGAATATTTTCTATGAATATTTGTAGTTCATTATTGACTTTTGAGGCTCATTATACAAGAACTAAAATGTGGAATTTTATGATTACTTTGTATAATTATGTATAGACAGAGGGAGCCAAACTCCCTTTAAAGTCAGTGGGAGATATGCATAAAGAATGAGAGCTAAAATTGGCCCCTCTGTATTTTTCAATGTTGCTGGATGTAGAATTCAATATTTTAAAATGACAAAAGACTCATCTTGTTTTCAAATTGACTATAAAGCACAATAACAATAATTTATTTACATAGCTGTGTTCTGGGAGCTCATAGCATCTTGCAGCTGTTCCCAGTTATTTTCATAATGGAAGGGGTAAGAGGTTTTAGTCCCTGCTTTTTTCCAGCTATGGAAACTGAGTCACAGAGTGTCCAATTCATTTACTAGTAATAGCACAGTAGGTTGTTGATACTTTTAAAGTGAGATTAATAATGCCTGCCCTATCTTATAGTGTTTCTATAAGGACATGTATAGGACACTTCTCGTGTAGTTTCAAACCATCTTGACCTTACCTCCTACCCCAGCCACTCCTGCATTGTTTATTTCCTCAAAGACTTCCAATCTGACACTGCTTCACATTAGACCCACTGCTCCTGTCTATTGCTCCCTACTCTGTGGAAATGAATGTTCTTGGGACTACCCTTGACCAATGGGAGCCAGAGTTTATGGATAAATGCTTTCCTCATTTTCCCCTGGGCTGGTAGTTCTAAGACACACTCTTTTAGTTTGCTCAGCTTCCCAACTATCCATGGAGATACCAAACTCAAGAACGTATTGTCTTTCTCTCCTTTCCTGTTTCACTTCCCCATCTCTCTCCTTCGAATTGCTTCTCTAATATACCACCTGCACTCAAGCCTTTCCCTCAGTCTCTGCTTACAGGTTAACTAAGGCCAAAGAGAATGACATGAAATGGTAATATATATGAGAGAACTTGAAAACCCCAAAATGCTATGTAATATAAGCTATTACTATGACTTATATAATAGTAGTAATATTTGTACCAATTATAACCATTATAATTAATTTTCAATTTGAAGCTATTGAAGCATTGAAGCAAAAATTGTCATGTCTTTCTGAAATATGTATAATTCCTAAAACTGATCTGCCTGAGAATGTGCCTGTAGTTAAGGTGTCCTACCAAGCTTTTCTTTCCCACCTGTCCTTTCAGAGTTGTTCTCCTGCTACACAAAAGAAAGGCAGAACACATCTATACAATGGAATATTACTCAGCCATAAAAAGGAACGAAATTGAGTTATTTGTAATGAGGTAGATGAACCTAGAGTCTGTCATACGGAGGGAAGTAATTCAGAAAGAGAAAAACAAATACCATATGCTAATGCATATATATGGAATCTAAAAAAAAACAGTACTGGTGAACCTAGTGGCAGGGCAGGAATAAAGACGCAGACATAGAGAATGGACTTGAGGACACAGCAGGGGGGAATGGGAAGCTGAGACGAAGTGAGAGAGTAGCATTGACATATATACACTACCAAATGTAAAAGTGATGGCTAGTGGGAAGCTGCTGCATAGTACAGGGAGATTAGCTCAATGCTTTGTGACAACCTAGAGGGGTGGGATAGGGAGGGTGGGAGGGAGGCTCAAGAATGAGGGGATATGGGGATATATGTATGCATACAGATGATTCACTTTGTTGTACAGTAGAAACTAACATAACATTGTAAAGCAATTATACTCCAATAAAGATGAAAAAAAAAAAGAAAGAAAGGCAGAACATATATCCTGAGACTTACTGTGATATAACTCATCTTCTGACTATTGCTTAAAAACAACAGCAACATTCCTAAGAGTCCTAAGAGAGAAAAGCAAGGAGAGCACTGGTAAGAAATAACTTTTGTCAACCTCTCATTTCTTTTTTTTTTAATTTATTTTACTGAAGTATAGTTGACTTACAATGTTGTGTTAATTTCTGCTACACAGCAAAGTGATTCAGTTATACATACATACACATATATATATATTGTTTTTCATATTCTTTTCCATTATGGTTTATTACAGGATATTGAATATACTTCTCTGTGCTATACAGTAAGACTTTGTTGTTTATCCATTCTATATATAATAGTTTGTACCAAAGCCCCAATCCATCCCTCCCCCTCCTCTCCCTCCCCCTTGGCAATCACAAGCCTGTTTTCTGTCTGTGAGTCTGTTTCTGTTTCATAGGTAAGTTCATTTGTGTCATATTTTAGATTCCACATATAAGTGATATCATATGGTATTTGTCTTTCTCTTTCTGACTTACTTCACTTAGTAAAATAATCTCTAGGTGTATCCATTTTGCTGCAAATGGCATTATTTCATTCTTTTTTTATGGCTGAGTAGTATTACACTGTATATATGTACCACATCTTCATCCATTCATCTGTCGATGGGCATTTAGATTGTTTCCATATCTTGGCTATTGTAAATAGTGCTGCTATGAACATAGGGGTGCATGTATCTTTTCGAATTATAGTTTTGTCCAGATATATATCCAGGAATGGGATTGCTGGATCATATGGCAACTCTAGTTTTAGTTTTTTGGGGAACCTCCATACTGTTTTCCATAGTGCCTACACCAATTTACATTCCCACCAACAATGTAGGAGGGTTCCCTTTTCTCCATACTTTCTCCAGCATTTATTGTTTGTAGATTTTTTAATGATGGCCATTCTGACTGGTGTGAGATGGTACCTCATTGTAGTCATGTGCCTGTTGGCCATCTGTATGTCTTCTTTGGAGAAATGTCTATTTAGGTCTTCTGCCCATTTTTCTATTGGGTTGTTTGTTTTTTTGTTGTTGAGTTGTATGAGCTGTTTGTATATTTTGGAAATTAAGCCCTTGTCAGTCGCATCATTTGCAAATATGTCCTCCCAGTCCGTAGATTTTCTCTTCATTTTGCTTATGGTTTTGTTTGCTGTACAAAAGCTTGTAAGTTTGATTAGGTTGTGGACTTCTCACTTCTTTATGGTCCTATAGCTTCTCTTCCATGTGCTGCTAATTTCTACATATAGATTAAAATTGCCCTTATAAAAGCAGAATGTCTACCTCTGTACAAGTGTAGGACGAAGTGTTTCTAAAATGCTTTCTAGAATGTGATGCCCAAGACTTTAGGAAACCAGTTTCATTTAAGTAGGGAAAAAAATCTTTCTCCTCAGCTTATATGTTTTTCTAATGCTGTCAAGTGAATAATTATAAACAATAATTTTCAACAATAAAATTAAATTACTAATATATATATAAAATTATCAAGTATCTTTCTCTCTGTCTACCATTAATTTTAAAGGCACTTCTAGGAGATTTAGATTAGAAAACTGAAATACAGCATACAAAATAATGTGTGTATGTGTTTATATGTCTGTAGCCCACAAGACAAATCTTAAAATGCACAATTTCCAATTTTTAAATTTATTTTTAACTTCTTTGAAATAATTTTAGATGTTCCCTTTGTAATTAATGCATATCTTGGGAGCGATATTTTGAGACTGTGCAAATGTCCAGGTCCTCCTTAAACTTTTACCTACTATTTTTAGCATCCATTGGTGGATGTTGTCTGCTACAGTTGTTAGTTTGGTGTTCTAATGGTGATTTTGTATTTCCCATATTCCTTCTACATTTATTACGTGGAATTCTTTTGTAAGGAATAGCTATGCCTTCTTCACCTTATTTATTTATTTATTCAATTCTGTATTATATCAATATGGACTCATGGATGTTTCTTGTATTCGATGGGCTATAATACTGTACTGTTGTTTATTTTGTTCCTCAAATTGTTCTAGCTTTAACCATTGGGATTTCCAATAATTGGGAAACAAATTCCTTTGCAAGTCAGATGGTTTAAATTATTTACTTTCAACAAAATTGAAGGACTAGTCAATTTATCAGCTGATTGATCATTAAAAGGAATGTCGATGGTAGAACACTGTGAAACTTTTTTTCTAGTTTTTTAAAAATTTTTTACACAATTTTAAAGGTTACTTTCCATTTATAGTTATTACAAAATATTGGCCATATTCCCTGTGTTGTACAATACATCCTTGAAGCTATCTTACACCTAGTCGTTTGTTCCTCCCACTCCCCCACCCCTATATTGCCCCTCCCCCTGTTCCCCCCAGTAACCACTAGTTGAACACTGTGAAAATTTTTACATGTAATACAGAAGACCTTCAAACAATTAAGTGACATTGTAATAAGAAAACTTTCATTCCCATGTGCCTATCCTGTGGCCCAGCATTTCCAGTCTTCAGTATTTATCCAAGATAAATGAGCACATATGTTTACCCAAAGACTTGTAGCAAATGTTCATAGCCATTTTATTCATAAGAGCCCCAAACTGGAAACAACCCAAATATCCATGAACAATAGAATAGATAATGAAATTGTAGTCTATTCATAAGATGGAATACAAGACAGTCCTTTTTCTAAGAACAAACTGCCAATATACCCCAAAACATTGATGAATGTCAGTTACATTATATTAAGTGAAAGAAGTCACACAGAAGAGTATACACTGATTCCATTTCTATGAAACTCAAGAACATGTTAAATTCAGTTTAGGGTGATAGACATGAGAGCCATCTTGGGGGCAGTATTGTTTGGGAAAGGGCACAAGGGAAACTTCTGGTGTGCTGTAAATGTCCTCTATCTTGATCAGGGTGGTGGTCACATGACTGCACACATTTGTCAAAACTCTTCTTAGGATTTGTCCACTTTTTTGGTATATAAATAAATACCTCAACAAAAATAATAGTGTGCGCAAAATATCAACTGAGAAAAAATGTTTTATATATATAGGATACAAAGGGATTATAAGCAGGACATATAAAGAGCTCCTGCGAAAAAAAGTGTCCAGTGAAAAAGCAGGTAAATGATAGAAATAGGCCAGTCACCCAAAAGGAGTTGTATATCATCAAAACGCCTATGAAAAAAATCCACTAGTAATCAGAGATATGCCAAATAAAACACAAAACTATACAACCCTATTTTTAACCCCAAACTGGTAACTTTGTTGGGAGGATAGCGGAGGACTCTAAACAAACACACACTCTCTCTCTTTCTCTCTCAGAGAATTATTACGATGTTATAAGTAATACTTAATAAGTACTTATTTGTACTTACAATGAGCACTATAATAAGTAATAATAGAATAGATAACAAAATTGTTTTGCCCTAAGCATCAATCATTAAGAGCTGGAATTCGGCCACAATTCTTGAATCCATAATAAGACACAAAATAATCTGGGTTTTCTAAATCCAAACCTCTTATTGGGCCGTTGACAGTGGGGTGGTTTTCACATGTAGATTACATAACTTACCTGAAGACCCCTGCACTGGCTTGGAGAGCAGGAAGACAGCATGTGGACACCCAAGCCTTCTTGGTAAAGGTTGGGTGGTGCGAGGTAAAGCAGAAATCCAAACTGGTTAGTCCCTGAGCTGATATAATTTGTTTGGCTTTCATCATGTGCTGGTTGTAATTGAGGCCAACATTTATTTAAAAATTCAAGAATGCCACATGAAAATTGTCCACATCTATCTAAATCAGCTAGATCTGGGTAGCAGCTGACCCCACCCACCCACCCAGTGTGTTCTCCAGTTTGCCACAGTCCCCAGAGCTTCCTTTTGTGCTCTGACACAGAGGCTGGGTGGCAGGTTTTCTGATGTCAGACCCATATTACTCATTTATGTTACCCATCTTGTCCATATAAGTAACTGAACTTGTGACCTGGTGTAAAATACCATGGAGTAAAGACAACAGACTCTAAGTTTTAAAGACTACCATTTACTAATAATGTATATGAGTGAGAGAGAGAGAGAGAGAGAGAGAGAATGAGTAAAGTCCTCAGATGGACTGCTTTACTTAGCTCTTAACACCTTGAAGTTACAAATGTCCTTCTATACAACTTTACATAGAACAAATATGCAAAACTATCTTTAGAAAATTTAGCAAGCTGAAAGAGGTCCTTGTCCCTTTCCAATTAATTGTTATTCTTTGATATTAGGGGACAGGAATGTATTGTGACATGGAGTTTTGGAGAAGATTTTCGTGTAACATAGAGAACTGCGGATGTTCCTGGCAGGGGAGGCATGAGTACAGTCTTTATAAAAAGCCCATGGATTTTACTCCTGGGACTCGCTGTCAAAGGTTTTCATCCCTTTCTTGGCTCATCTCTTCTGGCAGTAGCGTGGCTGAGCTGATTCCCTTCTTAAATGTAGAGCAGACGTTCAGTAGTTCAGTGCCCCCTAGGTACACAGATGGCATGTTAAAACCAAAATAGCTGGTCCCACCCCCAGAGGTTATATTCACTAGTTCTGGGATGGAGCCCAAGAATTTGTATGTCTTACAAGTTCCCAGGTCATGCTGATGCAACTGGTCAGGGAACCACACTTTGAAAATCCCTGATGAAGTCCTCAACCTCTGGTGAAGAGGGATAACTTCTTACAGTCTGTATTAATGATTTATGCTCAGAAAGATTAGACATAAATGATAACCCAATAGATTTAATTGCATGTTCTTTATACATGCTTCCTGTTACTAATTGTCCTGATTTTTTCCTGCAAACAGTTCATAATTGGAAGTATTTAAATGTGGGGGTTTTTTTTTTTTTGAGGCATAAAAGCAATCAGTGGAGAATTGACTCAATTGAACCTGAGATCTGAGTGCTTCATTTCTCCCTGGGGAGTCACTCTAGTAGGCAGCCATAAACACTCTCTGCCCTGTGGTTTTGTTGCTGAAGCTTGGAAGTTCTCATGATAGATCAGGAAGTGCCGGGCTTGCGCGGCGTTGAAAGAGCAGACTGTTAAACAGTGAGACCAACAAACTTGAAAACTAGAATGGGCACACTGGGAAAGTGACTAAAGGGATTCTTTCTCTCCTTGATGTGTTTAAAGGTAGAATCTTGACATTCTGATAACTGTTCAAAAGCCTCTCCGCTAAGGCATGCTCCCTGGCCTCTCTCTCTCAATCTCCCTCTCTCTGTCTCCTATCTTTACTGCAGCCAACAATTCCAAGAGAACCAATGCATATTTTTTTGTTTGTATGTGTTCATGCAGAATCTGTGCAGATTTGTAATTTACATAAGTGTTGTTCTAAATCGCACTGCTGCTTTTCCCACTCAACTCTAATATTTTATGATTCACCTATGTTACCAGGTGCACCTCTAACTTCAGCAGGCATCAAAATCACCAAGGGAAGTTGTTAAAATAGACATAGCTGGGTTCCACTCCAACAGATTCTTGTTCAGAAGGTCTTAGGTGATGCCCAGGAATCTGCATTTAAATAAATGTATTGGGGTATAATTTATATACTATAAAACTCACCTGTTTAATACATTCAATTTAAGGATTTTTCGTAAATGTGTAGAGTTGTATAACCACTCCACACAATCGAGTTAGAAATGTGCATTTTTTTTACATCTTTATTGGAGTATAATTGCTTTACAATGGTGTGTTAGTTTCTACTTTATAACAAAGTGAATCAGTTATACATATACATATGTTCCCATATCTCTTCCCTCTTGCGTCTCCCTCCCTCCCACCCTCCCTATCCCACCCCTCTAGGTGGTCACAAAGCACCGAGCTGATCTCCCTGTGCTATGCGGCTGCTTCCCACTAGCTATCTATTTTACGTTTGGTAGTGTATATATGTCCATGCCACTCTCTCACTTTGTCACAGCTTACCCTTCCCCCTCCCCATATCCTCAAGTACAGTCTCTAGTAGGTCTGTGTCTTTATTCCCATCTTACCCCTAGGTTATTCATGCAATTTTTTTCCTTAAATTCCATATATATGTGTTAGCATACGGTATTTGTCTTTCTCTTTCTGACTTACTTCACTCTGTATGACAGACTCTAGGTCTATCCACCTCATTACAAATAGCTCAATTTCATTTCTTTTTATGGCTGAGTAATATTCCATTGTATATATGTGCCACATCTTCTTTATCCATTCATCTGTCGATGGACACTTGGGCTGCTTCCATGTCCTAGCTATTGTAAACAGAGCTGCAATGAACATTTTGGTATATGACTCTTTTTGAATTATGGTTTTCTCAGGGTATGTGCCCAGTAGTGGGATTGCTGAGTCATATGGAAGTTCTATTTGTAGTTTTTTAAGGAACCTCCATACTGTTCTCCATAGCGGCTGTATCAATTCACATTCCCACCAGCAGTGCAAGAGTGTTCCCTTTTCTCCACACCCTCTCCAGCATTTATTGTTTCTAGATTTATTGATGATGGCCATTCTGACTGGTGTGAGATGATATCTCACTGTAGTTTTGATTTGCATTTCTCTAATGATTAGTGATGTTGAGCATTCTTTCATGTGTTTGTTGGCAGTCTGTATATCTTCTTTGGAGAAATGTCTATTTAGGTCTTCTGCCCATTTTTGGATTGGGTTGTGTGTTTTTTTGTTATTGAGCTGCATGAGCATCTTATAAATTTTGGAGATTAATCCTTTGTCAGTTGCTTCATTTGCAAATATTTTCTCCCATTCTGAGGGTTGTCTTTTGGTCTTGTTTATGGTTTCCTTTGCTGTGCAAAAGCTTTTAAGTTTCATTAGGTCCCATTTGTTTATTTTTGTTTTATTTCGATTTCTCTAGGAGGTGGGTCAAAAAGGATCTTGCTGTGATTTATGTCATAGAGTGTCCTGCCTATGTTTTCCTCTAAGAGTTTGATAGTTTCTGGCCTTACATTTAGGTCTTTAATCCATTTTGAGCTTACTTTTGTGTATGGTGTTAGGGAGTGTTCTAATCTCATACTTTTACATGTACCTGTCCAGTTTGCCCAGCACCAGTTATTGAAGAGGCTGTCCTTTCTCCACTGTACATTCCTGCCTCCTTTATCAAAGATAAGGTAACCATATGTGCGTGGGTTTATCTCTGGGCTTTCGATCCTGTTCCATTGATCTATCTTTCTGTTTTTGTGCCAGTACCATAGTGTCTTGATTAAGGTAGCTTTGTAGTATAGTCTGAAGACAGGGAGCCTGATTCCTCCAGCTCCGTTTTTCGTTCTCAAGATTGCTTTGGCTATTCAGAGTCTTTTGCGTTTCCATACAAATTGTGAAATTTATTGTTCTAGTTCTGTGAAAAATGCCACTGGTAGTTTGATAGGGATTGCATTGAATCTGTAGATTGCTTTGGGTAGTAGAGTCATTTTCACAATGTTAATTCTTCCAATCCAAGAACATGGTATATCTCTCCATCTATTTGTATCATCTTTAATTTCTTTCATCAGTGTCTTATAATTTTCTGCATACAGGTCTTTTGTCTCCTTAGGTAGGTTTATTCCTAGATATTTTATTCTTTTTGTTGCAATGGTAAATGGGAGTGTTTTATTGATTTCACTTTCAGATTTTTCATCATTAGTGTATAAGAATGCCAGAGATTTCTGTGCATTAATTTTGTATCCTGCTACTTTACCAAATTCATTGATTAGCTCTAGTAGTTTTCTGGTAGCATGTTTAGATTCTCTATGTATAGTATCATGTCATCTGCAAACAGTGACAGCTTTACTTCTTCCTTTCTGATTTGGATTCCTTTTATTCTCTGATTGCTGTGGCTAAAACTTCCAAAAGTATGTTGAATAAGAGTGGTGAGAGTGGGCAACCTTGTCTTGTTCCTGATCTTAGTGGAAATGCTTTCAGTTTTTCACCATTGAGGACGATGTTGGCTGTGGGTTTGTCATATATGGCCTTTATTATATTGCGGAAAGTTCCCTCTATGACTACTTTCTGCAGGGTGTTTAATCATAAATGGGTGTTGAATTTTGTCAAAAGCTTTCTCTGCATCTATTGAGATGATAATGATCAAGGGATTGATCCAAGAAGAAGATATAACAATTGTAAATATTTATGCACCTGACATAGGAGCACCTCAATACATAAGGCAAATACTAACAGCCGTAAAAGGGGAAATTGACAGTAACACATTCATAGTAGGGGACTTTAACACCCCACTTTCACTAATGGACAGATCATCCAAAATGAAAATAAATAAGGAAACACAAGCTTTAAATGATATATTAAACAAGATGGACTTAATTGATATTTATAGGACATTCCATCCAAAAACAACAGAATACACATTTTTCTTGAGTGCTCATGGAACGTTCTCCAGGATAGATCATATCTTGGGTCACAAGTCAAGCCTTGGTAAATTTAAGAAAATTGAAATCGTGTCAAATATCTTTTCTGACCACAATGCTATGAGACTAGATAACAATTACAGGAAAAGATCTGTAAAAAATACAAACACATGTAGGCTAAACAATACACTACTTAATAACGAAGTGATCACTGAAGAAATCAAAGAGGAAATAAAAAAATTCCTAGAAACAAATGACAATGGAGACGCAACAACCCAAAACCTATGGGATGCAGCAAAAGCAGTTCTAAGAGGGAAGTTTATAGCAATACAATCCTACCTTAAGAAACAGGAAACATCTCGAATAAACAACCTAACCTTGCACCTAAAGCAAGTAGAGAAGGAAGAACAAAAAAAAACCCAAAGTTAGCAGAAGGAAAGAAATCATAAAAATCAGATCAGAAATTAATGAAAAAATTGAAGGAAACGATAGCAAAGATCAATAAAACTAAAAGCTGGTTCTTTGAGAAGATAAACAAAATTGATAAACCATTAGCCAGACTCATCAAGAAAAAAAGGGAGAAGACTTAAATCAATAGAATTAGAAATGAAAAAGGAGAAGTAACAACTGACACTGCAGAAATACAAATGATCATGAGAGATTACTACAAGCAACTCTATGCCAATAAAATGGACAACCTGGAAGAAATGGACAACTTCTTAGAAATGCACAACCTGCCAAGACTGAATCAGGAAGAAATAGAAAATATGAACAGACCAATCACAAGCACTGAAATTGAAACTGTGATTAAAAATCTTCCAACAAACAAAAGCCCAGGACCAGATGGCTTCACAGGCGAATTCTATCAAACATTTAGAGAAGAGCTAACACCTGTCCTTCTCAAACTCTTCCAAAATATAGCAGAGGGAGGAACACTCCCAAACTCATTCGATGAGACCACCATCACCTTGATACCAAAACCAGACAAGGATGTCACAAAGAAAGAAAACTACAGGCCAATATGACTGATGAACATAGATGCAAAAATCCTCAACAAAATACTAGCAAGGAGAATCCAACAGCACATAAAATGTATCATACATTCTGATCAAGTGGGGTTTATTCCAGGAATGCAAGGATTCTTCAGTATACCCAAATCAATCAACGTGATACACCATATTAACAAATTGAAGGAGAAAAACCATATGATCATCTCAACAGACGCAGAGAAATGTGCATTTTAATACACTTCCTCTGGGCTTCCGAAACAGCAGGGCCTCAGACTGCACTTTCAGCATGGCAGAGATTAAGGGTAGGTTTTCTGGGACTCCAACAGCTCTGTCACTTTTTGCTAGACCTTTTCATGGCCCCCACCTCTCTCGTGCTCTGGCCCCTCTCACTCCTGATGGCCCTTCAGGCTTTCCTTTTATATGATGTGAGCTGTACTCATGGCTCCCACTCCTCTCTTTTATCCTTGCCCCTCTCACACGAACCGATATTTTCCTGTTAGATGATCCCGTTTGAAATGCATATGCTAAATCAGGTAATCGCCTTTTCTCTCATTCACATGGTTTTTAGACCTCACTTTAAAAAATATTCTTTAAAACTATGCAGAGGAAGATTCTATGAAGCTTATAGGAGCTTCATGTCACAACAAGTCAGATCAATCAGCCAGGAAAAAAAGATGTTGCTTGGCTGGGGAAGAAGGTGTTTCTTCATGTGAGGTAAATAAGGCTGACCCAAAGAAAGCCTTGACCAGAATCGTTTCTAAGCAAGAGGCCTGCCATAAGTCTCAGTCAGTCCTCCACCATCCTCAGGGATGAGAGAGCAGTAGGATCAATAATTAGGATCTTTTCACTTCATATGTAAAATGCTACTTGTCAAGACAGAAGCAATAGCACCTCAAGTTGTCTAGAGCTTAAATAGGAAACAAAAACGAAACATCACTGCTTCTGGCATTGAAATAGATCCTGGAGATGAACATCACTCGTACGTACATCAGACTTTGGGTCTACATGTAGAACCCAGAGTTCCGCATGACTATAAAATGCAACCTAATAAACTACTGAAAATTATCTAGAGTTTCCCATTCAAGATATATTTATTGAGCAAATATAGTACCCTAGGCACATTAGTTTCTGGGTCATTGGTGCACATAATTAAATTCACCAGTGAAGATGTCAAAAATATAATACAGATATTCTGACCTTGGTCCTGAAGCTCTGATTCAGTAGGTTTGAGGTGAGACTGTAGGCATTGCTGAGGAGGGACCATGTTGAAAATCATGACTGTAGAGAAAGGGCTCCTAAACATTTTTCTCAATGTCAAAACCACAGTGCAGGGACTTCCCTGGTGGCGCAGTGGTTAAGAATCCATCTGCCAATGCTGGGGACACGGGTTCGAGCCCTGGTCCAGGAATATCCCACATGCCACGGAGGAGCTAAGCCCGTGCACCACAACTACTGAGCCTGTGCTCTAGAGCCCATGAGCCACAACTACTGAAGCCCACGTGCCTAGAGCCCGTGCTCCACAACAAAAGAAGCCACTGCAATGAGAAGCCCGTGCACAGCAACGAAGAGTGGCCCCTGCTTGCCGCAACTAGAGAAAGCCCGTGCACAGCAGTGAAGACCCAACGCAGCCATAAATAAATAAATAGTCCTTTTTAAAAAAAAAAAAAGAAACCACAGTGCAGAAATGCTGGTTGCTATTCACAGCTAATACTAAGCTCACCCTTGCTTAATAACCTAGGATGTCATTTTTTACTCCTTTTTCTCCAAGCCCCCTGTTACGGCATGACCACTAATCTTACTGCCTGGAAGTAGTTGTTTTATGATTGGAATTCAGTATTCTGACAAATATGAGGCCTCAGAGACCCCCTGTAGGTTATGTTGTTTTGGGCTGGTTGTTTTTGGTTATGTTGTTTTGGCTACTCTCAATGCAAAACTGAGAGTACCTGTGTGTTTCAAAAAGGTGATGCAGATGCCTTGTATGGTGGACACAATTCTGAGATGGCTCCTGTTATGGGCTAAATTGTGTTCCCCAAATTCATATGTTGAAGTTCCAATGTCTACTACCTCAGAATGTAACAGTATTTGGGGATAAGTTCTTTACAGTGGTAATTAAGTTAAAATCAGGACATTAGGGTGGGGCCCTAATCCAATATGACTGGGTGTCCTTCTAAAAAGAGGAAGAGACACCAGGGATGGGTGCACACAGATTAAATTCTATATGAAGAGCAACCAAGAGGTCAGCCATCTGCAAGCCTGAGACAGGTCTCAGAGGAAACCAAACCTATTAACACCTTCATCTTGGACTTACAGCCTCCAGAACTGTGAGAAAATAAATTTATGTTGTTTAAGACACCCAATCTATGGTATTTTGTTATGGCAGCCCTAGCAAACTAATATAGCTCTCAAGATTTTTATCCTCTGGTATAAAACACTTCCCAATTATTCATCAAACACAAACCTAGGTGCTGCTGTGATTTTGCTGATGCAATTAAAATCCCAAATCAGTTATCTTTAAGAAAGAGAGATTATTCTCAGTGAGCCTGACCTAATCAGGTGACCCCTTAAAAGGGACTGGGCTCTTCCTAGCAAAAGTGATTTCAAGTGTAAGAGGAATTCAACTTGATGGAGATTCTCTACCGCTGGAGCAAGTTATGTGGCCAGGAATGTGGGTGGCCTGTAGTAGTTAAGAGCAGACTCCAGCTGACAGCCAGCAAGGAAATGGGGACCTCAGTCCTACAACCATAAGGAACCAAGTTCTGGTACAATCACACAAACTTGGAAGAGGAATCTGAGCTCCACATGAGAAAGCAGCCTAGCTAACACCTTGATTTTGGCCTTGGGATACCTTGAGCAGAGAACCCAATCACATTGTGCCTGGACTTCTGATCTACAGAAGTGTGAGCTAATAAATGGATATTATTTTAAGCTGTTCAGTTTGTAGTAATTTGTTATACAGCAATAGAAAATGAATTCACATTTTTCTGGACAAATCTTCTTAGGTAGTGTTTCTCAAACTCAAGTATTCATCAGAATCCACCTGGAAGGTGATGTTCTTGGGCTCCACCCCAAAGAGTTTGATACAGTATGTCTGGGATGAATCTCATGAATCAGTCTATTTAACAAATTATTCAGGTAATATTGATACTGTTGGGTTGTGAACTATGATGTGAGAAACAGACTGATCCTTTGGTATCCTCATACTACTAAGATGTCTCATGGACTCCTTAGAAGTAGGAGAGATTGGGGGGGGGTGAATAGAATACTAGAGCAGAGTTACTGGGTTCACATTCTAAGTTCAATCAGAAAATTCCTTTCCCTTACTTTATTTTTTAGAAATTAGTATCTACCTTTTTTCCCTGCCCCCTTCCATTTATTTGATATATTAGGCTTTCATGCAAGATTTTCTTTGAAGAAAAGGTTTCACTATTTAGGAAAAAAATTGGGAAAAATTTCTAAGTAAATTATTTCATTTATTTGCCAAGAGCTATCTTTGTGTGAGGCACTGTGTTGGGTGTAAACTGTTGAGGAGACACACAGATATGGAAGATGCCTCTTATCTTTCTTGCTTACCATTATATCCCCAGTACCTAGCACAGAGTTTGGCTCAATAAATGTTTGTTGAACAAATGAGTGAACAAATGAATGAATAACACTAATTATACTGTATTGTAATTATTTATTTACCTGTTTGATTTCCCCATTAGACTGTGCTTATCTACAGCAGGAACCATGTTTTATTCATTGCTGCATCAGTGGCACCTCCCACATGACCTGATGTATTGTAGGCACTTAATATTTGTTGAATGAATGAATACATAGCAGGTGTAAATCCTTGGCCATGGCAACAGAAGTTAGTGGATCCTGAAACAGAACTGACAATTACTGTTTTCTGATCTCATACATACTGTACCAAGTCATAAGGTCCTTGTAAGAAGAATAAGACATTTTGGGACTGGCCAGAGTGGTGAGTGGCAGAAACCACCTTCAGACAATACTACTGTGATCTCATCTTTACCTGTCTTGCCTCTTTGGCAAGTTTGATTGCCAGGGCTGCAGAAGAATGTGCTAGGCTGCTGTTTCCTACCCAGCAAGCACTCAGATGAGCTGGCTTATAGCTGGAATCTGAAAGGGATACTGGAAGGCCCTATGCCTTCTCTCCAGATGCAAGTATCACTGGAAGGGTGAAGTCTCAAATCGCCATTTCTCCACTCATAGTGAGTAACCTAACTTAGATAGTCAGGTATCTTTCAGCTGCTACATGGTTTTAACTTCCTCTCATTGGAGATCTGAGCTTGAGTAAGAGGACATTGTGAATTGCCACTTGCTGCAGAGGTAGTTGGGCAAACAGGGGACAATGGGCAACATGAGCAGAGAAGGGGTCCAGAGGCAGTGGCTTTAGGAGGGGTTAGTATGAAAGGTGCCAGTTCTGAATCCAAGCTTCTCTTAGCTCACATTTTACCAAGAGTCTACTTGGACTCAACATGCCACCATGCCAACTTTGTCATCCAAGCTTTGACTGCCGATGTTTGGAGCTACCATGATATAAGGCATGACTCTACTAATCCTACACTTTCTCATCATTTTAACCTACAGAAGATTCTCGCACTTTTCCCAGGTTTGTATGAACCTTTGTATAGCTCAGGAATCAAAGGGCTAAGGATTGTACATAGCTGGTCCTGCTAACTTTATGCTGATTATTTGACACTAGACATTAGACATTAGAGTTGAACACTTGTCTTAAGTATAATGGGGACAGGAAAGCAGTACAATTAGGAAAAAGCACAAGATTGGAAAACAGAAATCTCAGCTCTGCCATTTATTAGCCTCAGGAAAAATAACCCCTTTTGGCTTCAGTTTTGTCATCTGTTTAAAGAGCATAAACACCCATTGTACCCACCTTATAAAATTGTTTTAAATGTTAATAGAGATAATGGATGACAAAGTGTACTGAAAATTGTTATGAGCTATAAAAATGCAAGGTATTTCTCTTTAAGGTAATGGACTTGATAGAATGACCATAGAATTTACTCTGTAAATCAAATAAATTTGGAAGTGAAATAATTAACTGTTATTAGTCTACAACAGGCATGAAATGGGACTCTCCTAGGCATGTCCAGAATATGGTCACCCTTACATTGACTTTTATTTCATTCTGTCCATCTTTCCCACCTCTTCACTTGGCTCCTCTCCCATCTCTTCATTCTAAAATGCTGGTTTATCTTCTAGTGTAGGCATCCTGTTCAGGGAGAGCAAGAAAATGTATATGTATGATTGTGTGTGTGTTCTTTGAAATATCTGACCTAGAAAAAAGTTGGGCCATGAATAAACATGTTGCTATTACAACCTAAAGATTCCCATATAAATAGCTGCAGTGCTTAGCTTCAGCTGATGATTGCTTACTCAAATGGGTTCCAGTTTTCCCCTGGAATCTTTTTGTTTCCTCCTCTCTAATACTACAGACGTTTTGCCTCTGACATGTTGCTAAGTATAGTGCAAAGCAGAACTACCAGGATTGGTATGGACAGACTCCCCAGCTGAGCAGCCAGAGACAGTGGCCTGGGGCACATCTTGGCTGGGTACTCAGTGGAGAAGCTAAGTGGCCCACTTTGGTTCTTGCAACAGAATAAGCAGGTGGCCAGCTTTACTCAGGCTCTTGGCTTATGGGGTGGCCTTGTCCTTTCCTGATGGGGTTTACCTCAAAATTTCTATCCAGGACAAAGGAAGGTGCTCACCTCCCTTTCAGGGATTGGAAAAAGCTACTCTCAAACAGAAATGGGTGAGAAATGATAAAGTCAAAGGCCAAGTGGCTGGCCGAGTTTCTCCACTTTCCCTTTTTCATCATAATGAGCACCATATCCAGAAGGCTGAGTTGAGCATACATGAACAATATTCATTGGTTAAAGTGAAATAAAATTTATAGCATAATTAATCTGATACATATTTAGTGGTAAATGGTTATTATGCTGCTGACACCATTCACAGAAATGAACATAATTGGAATTGCTTTTAGACAGTAATACAAGTATTTCTGAGGTCAGCTATGTACATCTGTCCCTTATTTTCCTTTTTTTTTTTTAACTCAGAACTTTTTGATTTGGTCCCATACTGTGGCAGCCTAGACTAGTATAACAACCACTTAGCTGGTCTCTTTGCCTCAATTGTCCCCATCTTCTATGGTACCTAAATCATAATGTTCTTTTACTCAAAGACTGTGAATGGCTTCACTGTGCCTTCTAAAATCTGACCCCACCTGATACTTCCTTCCTGATCTCTTACTGACACCCTTTCCTCTAGCTACATAAACAGATTATTATTTTATGAGCATATTTAAATTTTATGCCAAATTTTGCATAGTGTATCTGTGCCTCCAAGTGCAGATCCAAAATCCTACCTAAAAAGTGGAAAGAGTTCTGGGCCAGGAGATAGTAGGTCTGGATATTGGTTGTGGCTCTGCCATTAACTTGCCATGTGACTGTAAGCCAATTCACTTCTCTGAGCCTCACTTTCTAGGTCTCTAAGGTTCTTTCCAATTTGAAGTGTAAAAAAAAAATCACCGGGTAACAAATATAATCATGCCTGTTTTCAAGGTCTAGTTCAAATATTATCCCAACCCAAAGCTCATGACTTACAATTGGTTCTCCCTATTCAGGGCTTCCGTGATTACAAGATGGCTGTTTAGCTCTAGTCGCACCTGCCCTGGGAAAGGAAGAAAAGAGTAATCTTCATCTCAGCATTCCCAGTAAGTCCTGAGATTTGCTCTGATTTGCCAACCACTGAATCAATAACTGTGGTCAGGGGAATATGAGGCACTGCTTGGCTTCAGCCCGCATCGCATGTTCCACCCTCTAAGGCTAAGTGTGAGCTGAAGTTGAGAAGGGGAATATTAAGACTATTGCCAGAAGAAGGGCAAATGGATCCTGTAGAGGCAAATGTCCACAACTCTGTCCCATTATATTTGTTCCATACTGCAATGTATACAGTGGTTACTTATATGTGTGCCTTATCATCTCATTCATTAATTCAACACATATTTTTGAGCAACTATTTTATGCCAGGCATAGCACTGTTAGGGATTCTATGGTGAACAAGACTCAGTGCCTACCCTCATGGTATTTGCATTATAGTGGATAAAACAAACAATTGTCAGTTATAATAAGTTTTCTGAAGAAAACAAACATGATGCTGAGAAAAAGAATAAGGGGAGGATTACTTTAGGTAGGAGGCTCAGGGAGGGTCTTTCTGAACTGATGATAATGAAAAGGAGCCATCTAGGGAAAGATTGGAGCTAACGGCATTCCAGGCAAAGGGAAGAGAAAATGCAAAGGCACTAAGGAAAGAACAAGCTTGGTGTGTTGAATAAATAGAAAGAAGATGGGAGTGCATGGTGCACAGTGACAAGACTGGTCCAAAATGAGTTGGGAGAGGCAGTCCAGGTAATGTAAAGCCTTAGGGGCCATGGGAAGTCTACTTGTCTGCCAACTTCTTGAGGGCAAGATAATGTCTTATTTATTTCTGTAACTCACAGCCCCCTTTTCAGTGCTTGGTATGTACCAGTGTTTCTTAAATTCTTATTGCAAAATGGAGT
This sequence comes from Orcinus orca, assembly GCF_937001465.1. NCBI lineage: Eukaryota > Metazoa > Chordata > Mammalia > Artiodactyla > Delphinidae > Orcinus > Orcinus orca. The sequence continues at coordinate 98,379,309 of NC_064580.1, read as the reverse complement.
GAATGTTGTCTGGGACTTTCTTCTGTGTATGTTTTGAAGTAGGGGTATTTATTTCTTATTGTAACATCCTCAAGCAAGAAACACTTTCAGTTATTTATCTTGGCCATTGCCTGGAAGGAACTTACTTTTCAGTCTACTTCTCTATCATGGCCTCCATGCTCTTGGCTTTTCCAACGAAATCTCCAGTCAAGATACTCTGTCTCTTGGGGATTCTGTTTTGCTCTTGGGCTGAAGGTAAGGTTTTAATTATAAAAGTCTTTGATAAAGACAAAGTATCATTGGCCTTTTGGTGTTAAGAAGTAGCCAATGATACAATCAGATAAGAAATAATGTGATAATTTAAAAAATATCAAGGGAAACATTTAAGGCAAAACATAAACTAGTGAATAGGTTAGGGGGGCTTGGGAAAACAGGCTTGAGCAAATTCCCATTAGCTTGAGTAACGAGGGTGGCATAAGTTCCTTCGCGCCAGTCCCTCAGAAAAGTGCAGTAAGTGCAGGTAAGGTTCCACAAATTATTCATAAAAGGTACAGTTGCTCTCAGGGAAGTTCAACTCTGGTTAGGACACCTGGAAACAGCATGGTAGCATGGTTTTAATTGGTGCCTACATGGAATTAGGAAATTGAATTCCACAATTCAATTTCAATTCAAGTTTCTCAGGCACAGCCTAACCTATATTGGCTTCTGTATTATTGCAGCTTTAACTCTCTTTTGCTTCTCTGGCTAGGGGTGTTTTCTAATCCCTGTTTGGTGGAAAACACTGGATTTTCCCTTAACCTGGAAATCAGATGCTGACCCATTTCTCCACGTTGTCATTTGCACATAGGTAGTTCTAAAAAGAAGCTCTTGTTTTAAAATTCAGGAGTTCCTCCAACTTACAAAGACCTTCCCTTGAATTGCAATCTGTTAGCTGTGCTCCCAAATTAGGAATTCAAAAATGTGGTATTTGTGGTTTGTGATTTTGGGGGTATGTGGGTGTATGGGGAAGGAAGAAAGAAAGGTGGTAAGAAGGAGTTCATAGAAGAAGCAGATCCATTTGCTAGCCCCTTCTATCACCTACACGTTCCTGAGAAGAAACTATACAGCAAATGAGGAGGTGGTGGTAGAGGCTCCTTCTGAACATTTCATCAAATCATCAAAATGTTCGTTGAGTGCCTACTATGTGGTCTTCATCTGAAAAGACAGAGGGGATTTTTATCAGTAGAGAAAAACATTTACCTACTGAGAGAAAAATGTTGATGTCAAGCTGTTAATTTAGCTAAATAAAAAAATGACACCCAATTTGATTCTACTTGGAAGGTTCCTGTTTGTGACGTATGCTTGACAAAGCATACTCTCAGCAGGTCAGTCTGGAGCTACTGTTAGCCATATCCCCACATTTATCATTCATCCAGCCAGCTAGATGTGGGGAATATACTGTAATATTTCAGAAAGATTGCCAGTATAAATTAGGCCTCCATACCAAGCTCAACTCTAAGGTATTCCACCAGCTGTGCATGTAATAATCATGGATTGATAGTTACTAAAGGCCCAGATGAAGTCAAAGGAATAAGACTCTACCCAAAGCTCTGGAGATAGAGCTCTCCCAAGGTTTGCAGTGTATCTGTGGAGATAGGAGTGGTGACTGCAGAAGAAATGGGCATGGCCCTACCCAGCCGCAGGAAGGTTGCAGCTGAACTACCTTGTTTCATTCATTCTTTCCACATTCATTGATCACCTGTTATATGCCAATCACTGGGCTAGGTGCTAGGGATGCAGAGATGAACAAGGCATGCTACCCTTGCAGAACTTGCAGATGCACTTCAGATAAATGCTCACTTAAACACAGTATTGCAATGTCATATATCAAAAGTTCAAAGTACAGTGACAATAGGAGTAGGAGAAAAGGCACGAAGATGAGACACGAGGATAATTGACCAAATACAGTGGTGATTTGGCTCTGTGAGGAAAGAATAGAGTCCAGTTCTGTTTTATTCACCATTGAACCTCTATAATTTTTCAGGAATGATGATGGATTCCTCTGTAATTCATTCATTCATTCATCCAACCATCTGGCCTATTCTGTGCCAAACACTACACAAGGTACCAGTGATTTAAAGATAAATATAGTATCTGCCTTTGAAGAGTTCACAATATAATGAGAAAGAAAAACTAGTGAACAAATATTTAGACAGATCATTGAGATAGTACTGTGGATAATGGACTATAGGAATACCTCTGGAGATGATTGCAATAGATGAAGGATGCTAATATCCTAAACTGAGGCAGTAATATTAAGAATGAGTATAAGGCAAAGATAAAGATACTTATAACATATAAGTGATGTGATGTAATAAATGATTGGAGTGGTTTTAGGGGATGGTGAGAAGGAAAAATGAAAATTGAGGTTGAATGAATTCTAGGTTTCTAGCTTGGGTGATTGGGTACTGTCATTAATATATTAGAGAGATAATTCAAAAGGGAAAACGGATCTGGGGCAAGAGTTAGGAGAGGATATTAAGAGTTCAATGACAGAGCTGTTGAGTTTTATGTTTTTGTGGGATATAAAGGTGCAGATGCCCACTAAGCTTTTTAGATATTTGAGTGGGGTTTTTTTTTGTATTTTATTTATTTAGGCTGTATGGGTCTTTGTTGCTGCATGCAGGCCTTCTCTAGTTGTGGTGAGCGGGGGCCACTCTTCATTGCGGTGCATGGGCTTCTCATTGCGGTGGCTTCTCTTGTTGCGGAGCACAGGCTCTAGGCACGTGGGCTTCAGCGGTTGCAGCACACGGGCTTAGTAGTTGTGAATTGTAGGCTCTAGAGCGCAGGCTCAGTAGTTGTGGCACACGGGCTCAGTTGCTCCACGGCATGTGGGATCTTCCTGGACCAGGGCTCAAACCTGTGTCTCCTGCATTGGCAGGCGGACTATCAACCACTGCGCCACCAGGGAAGCCCTAGATATTTGAGTCTTATGCTGAGGAAATACATCTGAGTTAGGGATAAAGATGTAGAAGTCTTTAGCCTACTTGTAATAGTTAAAGCTGTTGGAGTGAGTAAGGTCACCCAAGAAGATTATGTAGCATGGGAAGAAAATCTGAGGAGATAGCAGTACATAAAATGTTGAGGAAAAGGGAGAAGCAGTGGAGGACACTAAGAAAATCTCCATATTCAATATTCTCTATAAAATTCTCTTTCACTCTGGAAAAAGAGATAGGGTAGTAGCTAGTAGGAGCCAGTGATTCTCTGCATAACTTGGGATTCAGTGCTGCTGTTAATGTTCAGTTCATCGCTCAGTGTATACCCCAGTGCTTCAGTCCTCTCTCATAGGTCTGCCATGATTGACTCTGATTCCTAGCATGTGTGAATATTGTGGGGAAACAGGTTGAACCCAGAGGCCAACCCTGAGAATTTTTCTGATTGAAGGGTTTTGTTGTTTTTTTTTTTGCTACAAATGTTTTCCCCTGGAAAATAAATCTCAAAAGTGAGATGGGGCTTCCCTGGTGGTGCAGTGGTTGAGAGTCTGCCTGCCGATGCAGGGGATACGGGTTCGTGCCCCAGTCCGGGAAGATCCCACATGCCGTGGAGCGGCTGGGCCTGTGAGCCATGGCCGCTGAGCCTGCATGTCTGGAGCCTGTGCTCCGCAATGGGAGAGGCCACAACAGTGAGAGGCCCGCGTACCGCAAAAAAAAAAAAAAAAAAAAAAAAGTGAGATGATAGGAGGAAGAAACTATGACTCCAGTGGAAGAGGGATGGGGATGGGTGAAAGGTGGGAGCCATCTGGATGTCTGAAGAAAAAGAACACTTCAGTCATTCAAAGGCTGGATTACACAGGTTTTAGTTGCAAAACCTCTATTGAACATGTAAACAATCAGATATGATATGATTCATGCATTACTATCTTCTCTCTGAATAATTGATATCTCTTTAGCAAACTTGGGCCTTCCTCAAGTGAAATTTTTCCATTGGAATTTCAGTAGAACATGATTATGTTCACACCGTGTTCTTCACCTGAAGGTACTATTGGTTAAGACAAATCATTTGAATGTAATTATTTTAACTTATGGAGGTATAAAGTGTACACAATAAAATTCACGATCCTTAGGTGTCAGTTCAATGAGTTTTGACAGTTGTGTATACCCAGCTCAGATCAAGTTTATCACCCGCTCCCTTTTCCCCTAGGTATATTTGCACAGGGCTCCCAGGACCATTCTCCACTGATTAAGGGCTTCTCACTGGCTCGAGTCTTTGACTCAGCTCTCCAAACTGCAGAGGTCAGGGTGTGCCTGATAACTTGACCCATTCTCTTCTAGTGTGCATGCCTGGATTACTTAATCTTGATGGGCTCAGTGGTCAGTCTTGCCTCACTACAGCCTTTTCATTCTGCCTACAGCAACCAAAATGCTTTTTAAAAAATTATATATGTGGCTTGCACACTATTTCTGTCATCATGCTACTATATAAAATAGGTAGACCCTCCTTTTTCTCTTTCATAGCACCCTGGCTCTTTTCTTCATAGCATTTAACACCACCTATAATGATACTGTTCATCTTTGTATCTCTAACACCTAGCACAGTGGCTATCACACAGGAGTCTTTAAATAATTATTTGTTGACTGAACACATTAATTCAATAATTATTAAGAAGTTGGTCTGTCTATATTGACTCTTGCCCTCCTCCTATCCAGTTTCAACTCTGCAGACTGATCTTTGAAAAATGTATAGTTTATCCTGTTACTCATCCTGTCAAAAACCCTTCAATAGTTTTATGTTTGAACAAACTTCAAATATGTTAACGTTACTGCTTTACTCAGGATAGACTTTTGCACTATGGTAACAAATTAATCCCAAACTCTCAACAGTGACCTATTTATTAATCACTATATGTTTCTGATGTAGGTGTGGGAAAGGAGAAGGGGGCCTACATCACACCACACAGTCATTCAGGGAGCTAGGAAGCTGCAAGCATCATCTTGTAGCTGAACCATCTAGAGTATAAATATATTTCAGATACTTCGTCTGTTCTTCACAAATTGTTTCTCTACTACTAGGCTTTAGTAACCCTGAGAGAACTAAGCCCTAATGCTGCAAAGCAACGGTTGAGTGTATAATCCATAAACTTCTATGCATCTGTATTCGTTATGTACCATCTTTGGGAGAATTGAAAAAATAGTCATGCAAATCTGTGGTTCAGATGAGGAACATTGGCTAAGAAAGGCTGCAAGTTTAAGACTGTTCCTGGCACATAGTAGGTTGTGGATCTATATCTCTGCCTTTTTAAAATAAGGGTACCTGTAAATTTTGATCTAGCAGAGATCTTGTAGATCATATAATCTAGTGGTTCTTAACCCTGGCTATGCATCAGAATCACTTCAAGAACTTCTTAAAATTTTTTAAATTTTTATTTATTTTTGGCTTCATTGCTGCGTGCAGGCTTTCTCTAGTTGTGGCGAGCGGGGGCTACTCTTCATTGCAGTGCACAAGCCTCTCATCGTGGTGGCTTCTCTTTGCTGTGAAGCACAGGCTCTTGGCACACAGGCTTCAGTAGTTGTAGCACGCGGGCTCAGTATTTGTGGCCCACGGGCTCTAGAGCACAGGCTCAGCAGCTGTAGTGCACGGGCTTAGTTGCTCCATGGCATGTGGGATCTTTCCCAACCAGGGCTCGAACCCATGTCCCCTGCATTGGCAGGCGGACCCTCAACCACTGAGCCACCAGGGAAGCCCCAAATTTTAGATTCTTAAACTCCATTTCTAGAGATTCTGATTCAAGACATCTGGCGAGGAGTGGGGGGTGGGGAAAATATGTAGTTTTAAACAACACGCTCAGGTGATTTTGATACAGCCATTTACTTACTGCTTTGGCTGATGGGCAGGCATTTGAGTGTTACATTTCATTTTCACATGGAGTAGGCTTTGTCCCTTAAATGCAGAAAATAATTCAGAGGAAGAAGTTAGTTGTTTGGTTTTTTTCCTTGAAGTGCAAACACTCTTACCCCTTTGTTTTAAAAACAATTCCTGAGGACCTTCAAGATAGTGGAGGAGTAAGATGTGGAGATCACCTCCCTCCCCACAAATACATCAAAAACACATCTACATGTGGAACAACTCCTAAGAACACCTACTGAACACTGGCAGAAGACCTCAGACTTCCCAAAAGGCAAGAAACTCCCCATGTACCTGGCCGTGTGGTTGACAGGGTCTTGGTGCTCCGGCCAGGTGTCGGGCCTGAGCCTCTGAGTGGGAAGTCCAAGTTCAGGACATTGGACCACGAGAGACCTCCTGGTCTCATGTAATATCAATCAGTGAGAGCTCTCGTAGAGATCTCCGTCTCAACGCTAAGGTCCAGCTCCACTCAACAATCAGCAAGCTCCAGTGCTGGACACCCCATGCCAAACAACTAGCAATACAGGGAACACAACCCCACCCACTAACAGAGAGGCTGCCTAAAATCATATTAAGTTCACAGACACCCCAAAACACACCACCAGACATGGTCCTACCCACCAGAAAGACAAGATCCAGCCTCATCCACCAGAACATGGGAACCAGTCTCCTCCACCAGGAAGCCTACACAACCCACTGAAACAAACTTAACCACTGGGGGCAGACACCAAAAACAATGGGAACTACAAACCTGCAGCCTGCAAAAAGGAGACCCAAACCACAGTAGTTTAAACAAAATGAGAAGACAGAGAAAGACACAGCAGATGAAGGAGCAAGGTAAAAACCCACCAGAACAAACAAATGAAGAGGACATAAGCAGTCTACCTGAAAAAGAATTCAGAGTAATGATAGTAAAGATGATCCAAAATCTTGGAAATAGAATGGAGAAAATACAAGAAATGTTTAACAAGGATCTAGAAGAACTAAAGAGCAAACAAACAATGATGAACAGCACAATAAATGAAATTTAAAATTCTCTAGAAGAAAATCAATAGGAGAATAACTGAGGCAGAAGAACAGATAAGTGACCTGGAAGATAAAATGGTGGAAATAACTACCGCAGAGCAGAATAAAGAAAAAAGAATGAAAAGAATTGAGGACCGTCTAGAGACTTCTGGGACAACATTAAATGCACCGACATTCAGATTATAGGGGTCCCAGGGGAAGAAGAGAAAAAGAAAGGGACTGAGAAAATATTTGGAGATTACAGTTGAAAACGTCCCTAATATGGGAAAGGAAATAGTCAATCAAGTCCAGGAAGCACAGAGAGCCCTATACAGGATAAATCCAAGGAGAAACATGCCAAGACACATATTAATCAAACTATCAAAAATTAAATACAAAGGAAAAATATTAAGAGCAGCAAGGGAAAAGCAACAACTAACATACAAGGGAATCCCCATAAGGTTAACAGCTGATCTTTCAGCAGAAATTCTGCAAGCCAGAAGAGAGTGGCAGGACGTATTTGAAGTGATGAAAGGGAAAAAACCTACAACCAAGATTACTCTACCCGGCAAGGATCTCATTCAGATTCAACAGAGAAATCAAAAGCTTTACAAACAAGCAAAAGCTAAGAGAATTCAGAACCACCAAACCAGCTCTACAACAAATGCTAAAGGAATTTCTCTAGGCAAGAAACACAAGAGAAGGAAAAGACCTACAATAACAAACCCAAAACAATTAAGAAAATGGTAGGGCTTCCCTGGTGGCACAGTGGTTGAGAGTCTGCCTGCCGATGCAGGGGACGCGGGTTCATGCCCCGGTCTGGGAAGATTCCACATGCCGTGGAGCAACTAGGCCCATGAGCCATGGCCGCTGAGCCTGTGCGTCCAGAGCCTGTGCTCCGCAACAGGAGAGGCCACAACAGTGAGAGGCCCATGTACTGCAAAAAAAAAAAAAAAAAGAAAGAAAATGGTAATAGGAACATACAGATCGATAATTACCTTAAATGTAAATGGATTAAATGCTCCAAACAAAAGACATCGACCAGCTGAATGGATACAAAAACAAGACCCTTATATATGCTGTCTACAAGAGACCCACTTCAGACCTAGGGACACATACAGACTGAAAGTGAGGGGATGGAAAAAGATATTCTATGCAAATGGAAATCAAAAGAAAGCTGGAGTAGCAACTCTCATATCAGACAAAATAGGCTTTAAAGACTATTAGACGAGACAAAGAAGGAAACTACATAATGATCAAGGGATCAATCCAAGAAGAAGACATAACAATTGTAAATATTAATGCACCCAACATAGGAGCACCACAATACATAAGGCAAATGCTAACAGTCATAAAAGGGGAAATCGACAGTAAAACAATCATAGTAGGGGACTTTAAAACCCCACTTTCATTAATGGACAGATCATCCAAACAGAAAATAAATAAGGAAACACAAGCTTTAAATGATACATGAAACAAGACGGACTTAATTCATATTTATAAGACATTCCATCCAAAAACAATAGAATACACTTTCTTCTCTAGTGCTGATGGAACATTCTCCAGAATAGATTATATCTTGGGTCACAAATCAAGACTTGGTAAATTTAAGAAAATTGAAATTATATCAAGTATCTTTTCCAACCACAACACTATGAGACTAGATATCAATTACAGGAAAAAAAATTGTAAAAAATACAAACACATGGAGGATAAACAATATGCTACTACATAACCAAGAGATCACTGAAGAAATCAAAGAGGAAATGAAAAAATACCTAAAACAAATGACAATGAAAACACAACGGCCCAACACCTATGGGATGCAGCAAAAGCAGTTCTAAGAAGGAAGTTTATAGGAATACAATCCTGCCTCAAAGAAATAAGAAACATCTCAAATAAACAACCTAACCTTAAACCTAAAGCAATTAGAGAAAGTAGCAAAAATAACACAAAGTTAGCAGAAGAAAAGACATCATAAAGATCAGATCAGAAATAAATGAAACAGAAATGAAGGAAACGATAGCAAAGATCAATAAAACTAAAAGATGGTTCTATGAGAAGATAAACAAAATTGATAAACCATTAGCCAGACTCATCAAGAAAAAAAGGGAGAAGACTCAAATCAATAGAATTAGAAACGAAAAAGAAAAGTAACAACTGACACTGCAGAAATACAAAGGATCATGGGAGATTACTACAAGTAATTATATGCCAATAAAATGGACAACCTGGAGGAAATGGACAAATTCTTAGAAATGCACAACCTTCCGAGAGTGAACCAGGAAGAAATAGAAAATATAAACAGACCAATTACAAGCACTGAAATTGAAGCCATGATTAAAAATCTTCCAACAAACAAAAGCCCAGGACCAGATGGCTTCACAGGTGATTTCAATTAAACATTTAGAGACGAGTCAACACGTATCCTTCTCAAACTCTTCTAAAATATAGCAGAGGGAGGAACACTCCCAAACTCATTCTACGAGGCCACCATCACCCTGATACCAAAACCAGACAAAGATGTCATAAAAAAGAAAACTACAGGCCAATATCACTGATGAGCATAGATGCAAAAATCCTCAACAAAATACTAGCAAACATAATCCAGAAGCACATTAAAAGGATCATACATCATGAACAAGCGGGGTTTATTCCAGAGATGCAAGGATTCTTCAGTATATGCAAATCAATCAATGTGATACACCATATTAACAAATTGAAGGATAAAAACCATATGATAATCTCAATAGATGCAGAAAAAGCTTTCGACAAAATTCAACACACAGTTATGGTAAAAATCCTCCAGAAAGTAGGCATAGAGGGAACTTACCTCAACATAATAAAGGCCATATATGACAAACTCACAGCCAACATCATTCTCAATGGTGAAAAACTGAAACCATTTCCTCTAAGATCAGGAACAAGACAAGGTTGCCCACTGTCACCACTGTTATTCAACATAGGTTTGGAAGTTTTAGCCATGACAATCAGATAAGAAAAAGAAATAAATGGAATCCAAATCGGAAAAGATGAAGTAAAACTGTCACTGTTTGCAGATGACATGATACTATACACAGAGAATCCTAAAGATGCTACCAGAAAACTACTAGAGCTAATCAATGAATTTGGGAAAGTTGCAGGATACAAAATTAATGCACAGAAATATCTTGCATTCCTATACACTGTTGATGAAAAATCTGAAAGAGAAATTAAGGAAACACTCCCATTTACCATTGCAACAAAAAGAATAAAATACCTAAGAATAAACCTACCTAGGGAGACAAAAGACCTGTATGTAGAAAAGTATAAGACACTGATGAAGGAAATTAAAGATGATACAAACAGATGGAGAGGGCTTCCCTGGTGGCGCAGTGGTTGAGAGTCTGCCTGCTGATGCAGGGGACACGGGTTCATGCCCCGGTCCGTGAGGATCACACATGCCGTTGAGCGGCTGGTCCCATGAGCCACGGCCGCTGAGCCTGCATGTCCGGAGCCCTGTGCTCCATAATGGGAGAGGCCACAACAGTGAGAGGCCTGTGTACCACAAAAAAAAAAACAAAACAGATGGAGAGATATACCATGTTCTTGGATTGGAAGAATAAACAATATGAAAATGACTCTACTACACAAAGCAATGTACAGATTCAGTGCAATCCCTATCAAACTACCACTGGCATTTTTCACAGAACTAGGACAAAAAATTTCACAATTTGTATGGAAACACAAAAGACCCCAAATAGCCAAAGCAATCTTGAGAAAGAAAAATGGAGCTGGAGGAATCAGGCTCCCAGACTTCAGACTATACTACAAAGCTACAGTAATCAAGGCAGTATGGTACTGGCACAAAAACAGAAATATAGATCAATGGAACAGGATAGAAAGCCCAGAGATAAACCCATGCACATATGACCACCTTATTTTTGATAAAGGATGCAAGAATATACAATGGGGAAAAGACAGCCTCTTCAATAAATGGTGCTGGGAAAACTGGACAGCTACATGTAAAAGAATGAAATTAGGACATTCCCTAACACCATACACAAAAATAAACTCAAAATGGATTAAAGACCTAAATGTGAAACTAGGCACTTTAAAACTCTTAGAGGAAAAGATAGGCAGAACACTCTATGACATAAATTACAGCAAGATCCTTTGTGACCCACCTCTTAGAGAAATGAAAATAAAAACAAAAACAAATGTGACCTAATGAAACTTAAAAGCTTTTGCACAGCAAAGGAAACCATAAACAAGATGAAAAGACAACCCTCAGAATGGGAGAAAATATTTGCAAATGAAGCAACTGACAAAGGATTAATCTCTAAAATATACAAGCAGCTCATGCAGCTCAATATCAAGAAAACAAACAACCCAATCCAAAAATGGGCAGAAGACCTAAATAGACATTTCTCCAAAGAAGATATACAGACTGCCAACAAATACATGAAAGAATGCTCAACATCACTAATTATTAGAGAAATGCAAATCGAAACTACAATGAGGTATAACCTCACACCGGTCATAATGGCCATCATCAAAAATCTACAAACAGTAAATGCTGGAGAGGGTGTGGAGAAAAGGGAACCCTTTTGCCCTGTTGGTGGGAATGTAAATTGATACAGTCACTACGGAGAACAGTATGGAGGTTCCTCAAAAAACTAAAAATAGAACTACCATACCACCCAGCAATCCCACTACTGGCATATACCCTGAGAAAACCATAATTCAAAAAGAGTCATGTACCACAGGGTTCATTGCAGCACTATTTACAATAGCCAGGACAGGGAGGCAACCTAAGTGTCCATGACAGATGAATGGATAAAGAAGATATGGCACATATATACAATGGAATATTACTCAGCCATAAAAATAAATGAAATTGAGTTATATGTATTGAGTTGGTTGGACCTAGAGACTGTCATACAGAGTGAAGGAAGTCAGAAAGTGAAAACCAAATACCGTATGCTAACCCATATATATCGAATCTACAAAAAAAAAATTGTCATGAGGAACCGAGGGGCAAGACAGGAATAAAGACACAGACCTACTAGAGAATGGACTTGAGGACGCAGGGAGGGTGAAGTGTAAGCTGAGACAAAGTGAGAGAGTGGCATTGACACATATACACTACAAATGTAAAATAGCTAGCTAGTGGGAAGCAGCGCATAGCACAGGGAGACCAGCTCCGTGCTTTGTGACCACCTAGAGGGGTGTGATAGGGAGGGTGGGAGGGAGACACAAGAGGGAGGGGATATGGGGATATATCTATACGTATAGCTGATTCACTTTGTTATACTACAAGAGAGAACTAGCATTGTATCAGGGTTGTGACGATGTGCAGCTAACACAACAATGTAAAGCAATTATACTCCAATAAAGATGTTAAAATAAATAAATAAATAAAAACAATTCATACTGGGATTAAATTTAGTCATAATGAGGCTAGCTGTTTTGCAACGTCTTCGGCTCTAATATTCTTTTCAACCAGAGCTTTACTTCCAAGTAAAGGAAGGCAATTGGGGCAATTGCTCTTAGGAATTATACCATCTTTTCAAAAAAATGAGAGTAAGAGCAGGTATAAAGCTGGCTGCTTTGGAAAACACTGTATTATTATGTTTGTTTCCAATCTGAGATGACCCAAGAATCCTGGAAAATACACAGAGGCCCTTCAGAAGTCTACCAAGACAGCTTATGCCTATGCTGGTCTTTTCAACCTGAGAAAATCAACTGTAAAATTCTAGGGTTTTAAGGCTACATTCCTTGGCCTGACACTGGTCTCTTATTTATGGTTATGTCTTTCAAAACGCATCAAGTCCAGAACCTTAGCTGCGCTCTGAAGCTTCCTGGGCTATTTGGCTGAATAATGAAGCATAACCTGTAATTGTTTAGGGGTTGCACACAGGGCTTAGAAAGCATGCTGGGATAGATAGGTGCCAGCTCAATGGGGAGATTGTTTGGCTCACTTTCCCAAACTTCATTCCACTCCATTGCACCAGTAGTCAGGGGAGAAAGTCTTTTTCTTGTTATTGGAAAACACGCGTTTCCAACACAGCGGCAATGTGCAATTCCTTCCACCAGTACCAGCACACCACAGCCTAGACAAGTTCTACATGTGTTTGGTGCAGTCTTTTTCCTTTGTGGTTTCCAGGACTTAAGACATATGTATTAATATAAGTTTACAAAGCACATTTTATATAGTTCATAGTCTAACAGTTCCCAAACTATATTTTGATGTACACTAGTCCCTCAAGATGCTCAGAGAAAAATGGACTCCATAAAAAAATAAATTTGGTAAGGCTGAATATTTTAAATCTTATCTTATATATTTACTTTGCATATTATCTTACTAAAGGCCCTGAGAAGTCCTACAGTTATGAAACCTGTTTATCTTTGTTAAACCCATCATACCCTTATCATATAAGCATGGCATCTTTTCTTAGAGGAACGTCTTATCATACACTGCAGATCACCATTTGAAAAATGTTTTCAAAGACTGAGAGACGTCAATGTAGGAACTCTGGAAGTCATCCAATGCACCACCAAACCTACATTTAGGACTTATTTGTATTGTATACTTGTAACCATTTCTGCCATTCCCTCAGTCAGTAAGGAAAAACAAACCTTTCATTATTGAAAGGGCCAATACAGTTGTACAGGAATGAACATTGACATTTTTGTAACACTTTCTTTTCAAGTTTTTTCTGAAGTAGCATGGAATGATTTTTTTAAAAGGTAGTGGACTAGGAGACCAAAGATCTAGCTTCTCTACCAACTCTGCCACTAACTAGCTATGTGCCTTTATATCAGCTGGTTAACTTCCCCGGGTATCACTTTCTTCATCAATACAGTAGGAATGACAGTGCTTGTCTTAACCACCTCAGAAGGTTGTTGTGAGGATCAAATAACCAAATACATTGGATAATTATTTCCTAGCATTGTGGAAGGAAACAAATGACAGTGGGGCAAGGCAACTAGGATGAGAGGTAGGAGCAAGAGAGAACTAGCATTGTATCAGGGTCTGTGACGATGTGCATAAATTACAGTGCCATCATTGCTCCAGAAAGAATGGAAGTCAAAAAGAAGGGTGAGGAAATGCATCATTTCAAGCTCAAGTTTTGAAAATCCCTTTCACCTTCCCCCTATTTTGGTAGATCGGACACGTCAGGACTGACGGTAGCTGGAGTACTGGTAATGGAAGCCCATGGATGATATCTTAGCTCTGACTTTCATCCTGTCTCATGTGGCCCCTGTCCCAGAAAACAATGAAGCAGACTCAGTGGCTATTTGCACATGGCTCTTCTCTCCTCTCACCATCCTGCTCAGATTAATATTTCCCCTCCACCTTCCAGTTGATTTCCTCTTCAATTCACACAGCACATTTCAGAAGCTGCAAATGTGGCAGGAGCCTACTATTTTCCCCTTCCCATCCAAGTCTTCATTGTTCTAAGGAAGACTTGAAAAAGAGGTCACAGAGGAGCTTTCTGCCCCACCAGGTCTCTGGTAAAGATAGATGCCTGGGCTGACTAGACCATGAGAGTGACCCAGGGTGTGAATTCTTTTGGGCTTCTGGCCTCTGGCCCTTAGTTGAGACTTCCTTCTCTGAGTCCTTGATTCTGCTTCTATTATGTGTCATTGGTAACAATAGGACAAGGGGCTTTTCTAGTATATTATTTCTCAAATAGTTCCCTCCCCTGCTGCCTTGTAATAATCAGTACTGTGATCTGAAATTTGCTGCCACTTATATTCTCAAAACGTTATAGAGCCCACTTCATCTTTCCCCTTTTGATGCATGAGCTCAGAGGCTGCTTTCCCTGCTGTATTAGCTATTCATTGCTGACTAACAAATGGCCCCAAACGTTATCAGATTACAACATCACACAATTATTACCTCACAGTATCTGTGGTTCAGGAATCTGTGGATGACTTAGCTTGGTTCTCTGGCTCAGAGTATCTTACAAGTCAGCAAACGAGGTGATGGCCAAAGCCAAAGTCACCTCTAAGTTCTACTGGAACAGGATGCACTTGATAGCTTACTCAGTGATTGTTGGAAGGAGTCAGCTCTTTGAGGGCCATTGGACTGAAGGCTTCAGTTCCTCACTAGCTGTTGACCAGTGGACACTCTCTCCTCCTGGTCACATGGGTATCTCCAAAGACCAGCTCACAGTATGGAAGCTGGCTTCATCAATGTGAGCAAATGAAAGAGAGCAAGAGAGAAGGAGTGTGTAAACACAATGGAAGTCACAGTCTTTTATGAGCTAATCTCTGAAGTGACATCCCTCTTTTTGGTTGTTTTCTATTAGTTAGAAGCAAATCACTAGATCCAGTCCACAAACTAGGGGAATGGACTATACAAAGGAAGGAGATTCCACAAGAATATGAATACCAGAAAGCAGGTATCCTTGGAGAGGGTAGAGCATCTTACAACCACAACTGTCCTGTGTTGGGTACGTGGAAAATTCTGGGATTTGGGCTCCTCTTCCTAGAACACCCCAATCCCGGGTAGTTTCTGCTCATTGTCTCTTAAAACTTCTATTTCTTTCAACCAGCAATTTCTTCTTTAGGTCAATAATACAACAACTCAATTCATCCCATCCCCAGATGTCCTAGGTTCCTAAATCTGGTAGGATTTCTTATCCTTCGCTCCACAACTTCTATTTTCTGAGCTCTAATTCCCTTGAAGGATTTTCTTTTGATCAGTTGCTCTCTGAGAATGTCCTACTCCCTTTAGTTTTCTTCCCACCTTTTAGTACTTCATCCCTGTATGGCCTCTGACTGTTTTTTGAAATAAGCCACATTTCTCTTATTATTGTTTAACAATCAAAGAACGTTGGATCTAAAGTTTCCTTCATAACTTCTAATCCGTTTTCCTTGATTAAAGAGAAAACACAAACCATCAGTCATCTCACTGAGGAGCTTTATGGTATTTATTCCAATTTCCTGCAAGGAAAGGTAGATACACTTTCTATTCTTTAGTCATAACAGACTTGCTGTTCCACCAGCAGCGAAACACAGTCTCCAAAGGGAAACATGCAAATTTGGCATGAGATGGGCCTAGCTTTGTATTTAATGAAGCCAAATGAAATCTGTTTCTATAGGAGAGGGACCATCTCCAGCTTTCTGTAGGATTGGTTTTCTAGTCACCATAAAGCAGGCAATGAACGAATATTTATTAAGTGTCTATAATGGGCCCAACTCTATTTTAGGTGCTTAGAGTATCCAGAAGAGAAACATAAGACTTGGTGATTGCCATAAATGACCTGATGTCTGTGGTTGCCCCAAGGTAGGTCTCATTTGGATTGAGACCAGACACATGACATGAATTTCAACAATATTGTGGAAATCTGTGGAACTGTGCCTTAGAAGATGGATAGGATTTCATAGGCAGAGGGAAGAAGGGAAAATAGCATGAAAGCATATGCAGAACCATGCAAGGGGTGAGACGATAGTTTCCTTTTCATTGTGTTTATCATCATGAATGTTTTCCCATTAAAAAAACAAAATCTTCTCATTGGCAGGCCACAGGAGAGGCTTGAGTTTTCTTGTGATTCTTACTGGTGGGGCAAGACCACTTTCAGCTCATATGCAGGCCAAAGCTGCAGTTTGCCCATTTTTATGCTCTTTTATTTCCATTTGTTCTAGTGTACAACTGCTTTTGTCTGCTTTGGGCTCAACTGCTGATACTTGGTCCAGATTTGAAAGTTGTCCTGCAACCCCTCTTCTGCTGCTCATCTTTCTGTATTCTACCGGTACTTTTATTTTTATAAGTATTTATAAAGTGCTTACTGTAAACCAGGCCTTGTGCTAAGTGCTCTAAGTAAATAACAGAAATGAATAAGACATGGGTCCTAGCCTCCAGGAGTTCATAGTCCAGTAGAATATGGGGACAGATAAGATGACACCAATGACTCTCAATCAAGACAAATTGGCCAGTGCCATTGGAAATGCTAGAGCACTTTACTATGAGTAATGTGAATTCTGACTTCCTCAGTTGGGCATATGGTATTTGTTTTCACCTATGTATTTTGTAGACCTCAATTATGCCACATATTTTGAAATACGAAGTGTGTGTGTGTCCGTGTGTGTCCTGGATGGCTATTGCATGGTCTCTGTTGTCTCCTACCAGCAGCCAACTCATCTCTGGAATGGCTGAAATGTCATTTCATAATAAGCTGAGGCTATGCACTCTGGTTCATTCTCCTTCAAAGGGCTTTCATGGTGATGGGGACAGGAGAGGAGGAGAGGAAGCAAAGACGAAGCTGTTCTTCTTGGCCAAGAAGCATCCCTTTGACACTACACTTGGAATTGGTGGAAAGAAATAGCAAACAAAGAGAGTCATTGGCACCAGCGTTCAGTCAGGCCTTCCCATGAAAAGGAGTCCCTTTCATCCTTACAGAACTGAGGAGAATTAGTCTCATTAGAATAAGTAGTTTCTTAATCCATTGGAAATAGGCTCTTCTGTGCTGGTATTGGGGTCATAATGAAAATGTGATAAGACAGTAGGCAGGAGGTACAGTCTGGCTGTGCTGGTGTCGCTCTGGAAAACAAGACCTGTAAATACAGCCCACATTTGACATGATGGCACTAGGGTAACTTTCAGAATATGTTCCTGTCAGGAAAACTGACACAGCTCTCTACCCAGTCTCCTCAATCTAGGAAACATTATTGCACATTAGTGCCTACTGAGACCTTGGCAATAGCCATGATGAAAGGAAATGACCGCAGCAGTGCAGGGGTTATAGAGTTGCTTACTATTTGTACAAATGGTGGGAAGAGCCTACAGGACAGGGGTGGAAAGAGGCTGGCTGTGTTGTAGTTAAGAAACCTATTATCTGCTGAATCAGCGTAGAGACAACAGGAAACAACAGGCACATTTTATAATGCCCTATCTTTCAGTTCTATTTGCAGTTTGAAACTCTGTGCTAGTGGTTCCCAATATGAGGGTGAAGGGGATTAGAATAGGCCACCCCCAAATATTCCACTTTGGCATAAGGAATATTTTGAGCTGAGGGCAATTAAGAAGCACAAACACAGGAAGAGCTCTTTGCCCTCCCCCATCTGCCTAAAAGAAGGAAATCAATTTCCCTTTATGAAGGTGTTCCTCCTCCCTCTTCCATACTAAGAGAACAACCCTTATCACCAGAGACAGAAAGTCAGAACCGAGATGGGTCTGCACAAAAGAAGTTACTAAAAAATCTCTTATCTTCCATTAGTTTCTTCCATGTATATACATTCCCACAATTCCCCATGCCTGGATGCCCAACTCTTTGTCCTTTGTCTTGTCACTTCTTCACAATTTGTAGGCCCCAGGTACAGAATCTGACAGAGTAGCAGAAAAGGTTTTCCGCTCCCCAACGGGGACAGGGAAGTGGTATTGGAGATACCGCAGATGCTTTTTGAAAAAGTCATTCACCTCTGACTTTCCACCCATTGACAGAACCATTGCTCTAGGAAGAACCGGAACTTGGGGCCAATTTAACGAGTTCTGGTTGAATGACTGAAGTCATTTGCCTCTGCCTCCTGATTTACCCTGCTTCTGCCCGAGTGCTAGTGAATCAGGCACTTTGTTTTTTCTCTTTGACCAGTCCTCCATTTCATACCCCTGTTTCAATAACTGGGTCCTTCTCCAGTTTCCCTGACATAAACTCTTGGAAAGACTTCCCAGAACCTACATTTCTCTAAAGGACTGGTCCTCTTATTTTAGAGTACATTGGAATTTTGTCTGCCAGACAAAATACAGGATGCCCAGTTAAATTCAAATTTCAGATAAACAACAAGTAACTTTTAGTATAAGTATGTTGTATGCAATAGTTGGGACATATTTGTAATAAAAATGATTTGTTGTTTGATCTGAACTTCAAATTTAATTGGACTTCCTGTATCTTTATTTTCTAAATCTGGCAATATAACCTGGGAACTTTGTTAAAATGTGGATTTCTGGTTCCTAGTCCCAGAATTCTAATTTGACATGTCTGTGGTAGGGAATTTTTAACAGGTACATTGAAAAAGGTAGCTAAAGAATACACTTTATGAAACCCTAACCTATACTACAGATCTGCTTGCAGCCCCTGTTCCCTGGTAATTCTGGAACCTGGAGTCTTTCCCCAGGACCTTATTCCTGTACCTGGGTTCTGTTCCCATTCCAGATAGCACAGATGCCCAGCATTAGTACGTTTATGCAAGGAAGCAAATCATTACAGAAACATTTCTCAAGGCCCATGGCTCTGGGGAGTAGAGAGGAAGGTGAGAATGATTCAAAATGCTCTCAATCAAAAATGATAATTATAAAAATAACAACAAAAATATCTATCACTTATATAGCACCTACTATGTGCCAGACACTGTTTTAAGTGCTTTTACATAAGTTAACTCCTTTAATCCTCACAACAACCCAATAAGATAAGTACAGTTATTATCCCCATATTAAGATGAAGAAACCGAAATACAGAGATTTCAAGTGATGTGCACAAGATCACACAGCAAGTAAGTGGCAGAGCCAGGCAGTTTGATCTATTTGCAGTTACCTTAAATCAAATTTTTGGAGAGCAGGGTCCAGTAATGGCCCTAAACAAAATTGTTAAGTGGGCAGTCTGCTTTCCTTACCCCTCACCTCTCTTCTGGCCACCTTCTTTCCAGTCCCTAATCATTTTTCTACATTCTCTAATTTCCTCTTCATACCCAGCAACGTAACTCAGCTCTGTTTCCCAAAGCATCACTAAAAAAACTCATGACATTGTTACTAATAAGGCCCTTTTTGCTTTGAAAACTACTGTAACAATAACATCTTCCTGAACAAGAGATCAGGAGGGAGGGAAGGAGGGAGGGAGGGGTCTGTGTTCAGGGTAGGGTAAGATGTAGTACTCAAATAAAACTTTCTAGGTAGATGTAGGCAGCTCTAATGAAAAGTGATGGTCAGCTATTACTTTCAGAGTGAAGTATATCTGACAATTCTTGTAAATGGAGTAAACAGGAGGCTTGTTCCCCTTAAAAAAATTGGAGGTAAAATTGCCTATTGACTATAGAATAAAGCCTGATGCTATTACACTGAACTATACGTAGCTCTTCTCTTGTCCCTGGAAACAGTCTCTGACTCAGAGGAAACCTGCCCTGTTAGCTGCAGATCTCTGAATGGAATATATCCTGTCTGTGTCCTAATTAATACCTCAGTTCTGCAGAGTGTAATTGGCCTAGAATGTAGAGCTGTGTTCAGTGTCCCTTGGGCCAGTTGCACAATAAGAGTTGAACTGAAGCTACAGAAGAACTTGTCAGCAGCAAGCTGAGAGCCTAAGGAATGAAGCTATTCATGAAGGGTGGGAGAGTAGTAGAGTCCTTTTGGAGGAGACAGAGCAACAGAAAAATTAATTTGGTGAGGTTGGCAGGGTTTTTTTTTTTGTCTCTTTCCACAAGGGGAGAGTGTTGGAAAATATTCCTTTATTTATTAATCCATTTATTTATTCAGCCATTCATTCAACAAATATTTAATATGGGTCTACTATGTGTCAACCACCATTTAAGGAACTAGTGATACAAACATGAAAAGGAAAAATTTCTAGCTTTTATGGTGCTTATATTCTAGTGAGGAAAGATCTACTGCAGAATCCTGTGGTTTGGATTCAGTAACATGGATCAAGACCATGGCCTATTGACTCACTGAAGTCACCACAGGCAGTGAGCCTAGGATCTCTAGTGGCTGAAGATCAAAACTAGGAAGCTAAGCTATGATCATTTGGATGTCCTTCTCCCTCATTACTTCTGGATCAAAACCTACTTGTCCCTCAACATCTCCTTCTATTCCACTGCCTCCATAAAGCCTTCTGTAATGACAACAGCCCCCAATAAAGTCTCCTTCCCCTGCTTTCAAAGTCTGCACTCTTGCACTTGATTATGCAAGGTCTCATTTCCTAGGCTTTTTTGTGTTCGTTCTTACCTTGCTGGTGGTAGGAGTAGGTTGAGGGAGTTGTAGCTGATAAAAGGAAGACGAAGTCTGATTCTTCAGAGGGATCTAAGATCCCTCAAGATCTTCCTCTGTCAGCTTCCCTGCAGATGCTAGCCCCATCCTGAACCTCAAATATGACAGTGCGCCAGTATCAAGGGAGTCATGAAGACAATTCACTTTTCCAAAGGATCCAAGGATTCCTTATCCAATCTTGTTTCCTTAATGTCCTAATGGGAGATGCCGATCTATGTAGTCCTGGGAGCTGGAGTAGAGGGGAGGAAGAGATGCATATCAGTCAGGGTCCTTAGTTGTAAAGAACTAAAATCTAAATCTGACTAGTTTAGGCTGAAAACAAATTATTTGAGGCTTGTTAGAAGCTTATACAATCCCGGAGAAAGCCAGAGAACCAACTTGGAGTCAAGAGAGTCAAAAATAGCACTCAAAATCACAAGGCAAAAGTGGAGATTCCCCCTGACACTGCTGCTGGGCACAAATACCACAGCTTGAACTGTGAGAAAGAAAAAGGCAGACCCTGACACGAGTGAGCTGACCTGATGCTATCACCCACGCCTTGGTGTTGCTAGGAGCTAGTCTGGCACTCACAGCTAGGTCTTGGTGTTCTCCTGTTAAATATCAAAAATTTCACAGGACAGAAACATCAGACAGAGTCACCCTGTGATGGTGATGGATCAAGACATAAATGTAAACATTGTCCAAATCACAAAAATGATAAGACATTCCCCTACCCTGGCTAATGGGGAATGACTGCTGCTTCTTTACCAATTATAGCTTTAGCTTTGGGTTAGCAGTCCCTCCTTCTAGGTAAGATTTATTAAGATACCCAGTCATGGAATTACCACTGCTTCCTGACAGCATCCAATCCAGAACAAAGCCCCTCTTCCTCACCCCCCCAAATCACCTAACACAAGTCCAAATCCTATAATAAGTGCTCTCTAATATCCTCCCTGTGGTATGCATTTTCCCTTACATCAATGAGTGATAAACCCAACTTGTTAAACTACAAGATGTGCTACTGGTAGTCTTTGTCTGGAAGGCATTGACAACTGCCAATATCATTCAATGTGGGCACCAGACACTACTCCTGGAACCCTTGCAAATGCTGCCTCTTAAAAATGAAATGGAACTGCCCCTATCTTGGCCAGAATGCAGTCCATATTATATCTGCTCCTCTGCATCACTAGCTTCCAATTCCAGGTCTGAGTAGGTACACGTGACTGAAAGAGCGTAGGTCACATGCCTGTACTCAAGCAGTAGGGAGGCTTGGGAAACAAACGTCTGGTTTCTTTGAGGAGTCTGGCACTTCTAAGGTGAGGAATTCTTAAAACATAGGAAGGGTGTTCACAAGTGCTGAGTAGTTGTAGCAGACATTGTAAATGCTCCATCCAGATCCCCAGGGATTCTTTTTGGTGGTCTGGTGTGCCCATCCCCCAGCTGCTGTAATTGCTGCTGCTAAAAGCTCACATCTATAACCTTCTCTGTAGGACTGCCCTTGAGCAGCTGAAACTACCTCACCTAGGAGTTCTGTCTCCCAAGGCTGACCATAGCCAATGACAGAGTGGGGCAGTAGTACAAAATCCCCATCCCTTTCGTCTCAAGGTAGGATGGACCCTTTTGAGCCATTTACATATACCCAGAGCTACCTGTGGGATCAGGGTGATGCTAGATTTCATGCGAAATAACATCCTTGCTTAGCTTCTTCCCTTGCCCTCCCTTGTTTCCCTCACAGTTTTCATTCTCCAAAAAAATCACTTGCATAGGAATCCTTTCTGAGGAACCAATCCTAAGACAATGTCCACACCTTTGGCTGACCAATATCAACATATATCCTTTTGCATACATAAACTTCACAACAACAATAGTCTCCATGTGATATAATGCAACTATTTCTGATATAAATGCAAACATGTCAAAGAGTGGAATCTCAAATTCTGATTAGTTACTAAATATATTCAGACCTCAATCCAGGGTTTTTGGATGCTGTGCATTTAGCCTCTGGTTCCATCACAATTGCATCTTGATATTCTATAAACTAGAGACTCTATGTAAAGTTAACCACTATGTATGAAATAGTATAATGGGAGGGGGAAATGAAATATGTCACAGCAAGGAAGAAACTCTGGGTAGATATTATAGTCTTCTTTCTGAAACTTTTCCTATACCACTCTGTCTATATTTCTTTTGCCTTCCTTAGTCCGTATCTAAGCTGCTAAAAGTTCTTTACCTCAGGCATGACCTAAAACTGCATTCCTGAGCTTTTCGGTGGGCCTGCCTGTATGTGGTTGTCCAAGTCTCCCTTTTTAACTTTACCACTGGAATGGTAGCGGAAGGAAGTGCCTTGAAGGATCCTGTGTCCCAGACACACTCCTCCCCACCTTCACTCTACAGTAGCAGCCCAATGTCATACCATCTAGCTCTGAAAACTCCCATCTTGGGTGTTATTCTGGTGGCACAAACAGTCCAAAATAGCCAGATGGCTGTCTCCTCTTTTAGGTTACAGACATGCTGTTGTGTGTCTGT
This sequence comes from Orcinus orca, assembly GCF_937001465.1. Classification (NCBI taxonomy): domain Eukaryota; kingdom Metazoa; phylum Chordata; class Mammalia; order Artiodactyla; family Delphinidae; genus Orcinus; species Orcinus orca. Next base: position 98,355,974 of record NC_064580.1, on the reverse strand, counting down.
CCAGAAGAAGCATGTCTTCCTCAAGTACTGAAACCTCTCAACCAGCAGAACCATACAATTTTGTGAGTAGGCTAGTAAATGTAATAGTGGGAAGAGCCACTCCAACTTCCAGCCCTTGGTTCCTAGAATACTTGCTCTAACAGCAGCACTATCTATTGACCACTAGTTCAGAGCATATGCCGCATCCTATAGGATAACATCTCCAGTGTTCAGATCTTGAGCCCCAGAGACTCTGTAATTGAGTTTTAATAGACCATTGCATTGCTCTACCAGGATAACTGCTCCCGGTTTATGATGTCTGTGGTAAGATCAGTGAGTCTTGTATTAGTCCATCAGCTTCATTCTTTCTCTGTAAAATGAGTTTCTTGTGAGGGATACAATGGCAGTGAAAAGGACATTCATTAAGTCTATGAGTGGTGGTGCTGGCAGAAGCATTGCTGGCTGGAAAAGCAAATCCATGTCAGAGTTAGTATCATTTCCAGACAGGACAAATGGCCTTCTCTTCCATAATGGAGGGCATCCAAAGTAATTGACCTGCTACCAGGTCTCTCTGCAGAATGGGGCCCAACTGGGGGCTTAGCCTGGGCCTCCACTGTTGGCAGTTTGGGTACTCGGCAGATACAGTAGCCAAGTCAGCCTTGGTGAGGGGGAATCCATGTAAATGATGCCATGCATAACCTCTATTTCTGCCCTCATGGAGCTCGCCACTTCATGTGTGAGCTCATTAAGTAAGCACTGGGGGGACGGAGAAAAGAGGCTGGTTGACATCCATGATTGTTACGTTTTGTTCACTTGATTATTGAGAGATTTCTCCAGAATGGTGGCTTTTTGGTGAGCCATCATAAAGGACATAAATATTCTCATGAATTCGAACTAATACTGGTCCTGTAAAGTTGAGATGATGCTGGGGGTCAGGAAATACAAAACGAAACAGTACAGGAACAACCTCCAAGTCAGTTTCAAAGTATGGTTCAGATATCTATACTCAGCCCCTTGAGAATGACTAAGCCAGGAAGCATTTGAGTGGCGAGTCAGCTCTGACACCTGACTGATGAGGTTAGACCTCTGAAGAGAGGAAAGTTCTGAGAGGAGTCTCATTGACAGAGAGGTAGAAGGAGCCTAGGGCTTAGAATCTGAAAACCTGAATTTGACTTTCAGCTCTGTCATTTAAGCTATATGACCATAGGAAACATGCTTTGCCTCTCTCGGTTTAACCTTCCTTGTCTATAAAACAGGGTTAATAATAGTTTCTTTGCCAACCTCATGGAATTTTAAGGTCTAAAATGTGATAATGCGTTTGGAAGCCATACAAATATAAAATGAATTTTTGCCATAAAGGAAGGGCTTCCATGAACTCTGTTGAACTTGGAGGAGAAAGGAAAAGGACCAGGTCAGACACTGTGACTTCCTCGGAGCATGGGCCAGGCTGATGAACAGGTCCATAATTTCTAATCTCATTGGCTCTCTGCTTTAGACCAAGAGTACTGTGGAGCTGGCAGAAGTACCATAATGTGGAAGAGCCCATCTGAGAGAAGGCTTAAAGTCTATTTCCAATTGTGCCTTTTGAATCTGTCTCAGTAAACAGAGAAACAAACATGTTCTAGATTAATAACTCCCTTGACAGTTGATTCTGAAAACCATGGGAGCAGGTAATGAGGAAGCCACAGAGAGTTTTTTGTTGGCTCAGGAGCCAAAGGATTTATATTTTGAAAAAAATGTGATGTTCTGAAACAAACTCCCTTTCTTCCCAACCTAAATCTTGGAATATTTCTCCTGAGTACAGAGTGAGATGGGCAACTGGTGAGTCTGCATCCTTGGGTTCATGTAGATGATCAGTTTAAATAACCCACAAAAATAGTCCACTTTGGGGCTGTGTGTGTGTGTGTGTGTGTGTGTGTGTGTGTGTGTGTGTGTGTGTGTGTGTGTGTGTGTAAGTAATCCATACTCTGTGTGCATAGCCCTCCTGAAAACAAAAAACACACTGCTGTACCCTTGTTGTGCAACGTTGTTAGATGAGAAAGCAGAAGGCTCCAGGGAACAGTGGAAGTGGATGATCTTGCAGAAGAAGGGAGGCTTGATCAGAGATGCATAGACTATGGATGGGCATAAGGGACAAAAATAACTTTGGCTAAGACTACAGGATTTCTGTTATGTTGGTAGCTTATAGGTAATCTTCCTAATAATGCAATGTTGAATTCTACACAACTACAAAATATGAGGGAAAAACACTTGTTTTGGCACTTTACTGAGTGCCCTTGACATGCCTTTCTCAAGGTCTTGGTTCCCCAGCAGCTTACAGTGAGAGCAGCAGGTGACATTGTCACACATCTCAGGTAACCGGGGGCCAAAGCAATAGGGGCTACTGAGCCTAAGCCCTCTATGTTCCTAATGTCAGCATCTGTTTTCTGATTCTTTGCTCCTTCTTTCCAAAAGAAATACCACATAATTATCAAGTGGCAGAGCCAGGATTCACACTCAGGCTGTCTAGTTCCAGAACTTGAATTTAGATGATGACACACTCTCTCCCTGCTGGGATTGGTGACACTGTGTGGATTGGCAGCCTCTTCCATTTTGCAAACCTCCACCCAGGCTTAGTAAAAAGGTTATTTTTCTGAAATAGATCATCCCCTATTACACACTCCTCCCCACCAACTCCATTCCTCCCCATCCCCTATACCTGAATCCTGAGGTGTTTCCATCATTTTTTTTAAACTCCTGAAATTACATTTCAGGGAACCAGTACCACATACATGCAGCTAAGGGTCATTGGAGTCTAGACCTGCAGGTTTTGTGTGCAGAAGATTGAATTCTCAATTCTCAATTACATTCTTTCTGCTTCTGTGCCCTGAATATTGGAGAATCATGAAGTACAGGCCATGAAGCAAGCCACAGAGCTCCTGGAGATTTGGTCATTAGTTGTCAGGGCTGGAAGCTTTTATATGGCTCTCTGTAGAGCAATGGGAGATGATGAAGACGCTAAGTTATTTTAAAAGACACCAAGGATTCTTTCTGACTTTCTGACTAAGGCTAGTGTGCAATTTGTTTTTTGATGTGGACCATTTTTTTAAAAGTCTTTATTGAATTTGTTATAATATTTCTTCTGGTTTATGTTTTGGTTTTTTGACCCCAAGGCATGTGGGATCTTAGCTCCCCAACCAGGGATCGAACCTGCACCCCCTGAGTTGGAAGGCAAAGTCTTAACCACTGGACTGCCAGGGAAGTCCCTGCAATTTCAACACACAAGGATTTGTTCAGCTAGTACCCTGTGCCCAGCAATGTGCTAAATGTTAAGAGAGATTCAAAGCCAAAGAAATAGTTCCGGTTCCTAGGAGCTTTCAATCTAGTTGAGAAGACACGATACACACCTAACAGATCAATACAGAACACTTCATAATTATGTTAAAAATTACATGTAATCTAGTACCAGTATGAAAGGTGTTATGGAAAGTCAGAACAAAGAGAGACAAATAATATAATACTAATAATACCACCTAATATTTTATTGAGCACTAAATATGTGGCAAATATTTTCTAAGTACCTAAAAGAATTAACACTTTTAATCCCCCCAATGATTATATTGAATTTGGTACCAGTTTTATCTCAATTTTAAAGATGAGGAAACTGATGTACAGAGCAGTCAGGGAACTTGCTCATGGTCACACAGCTAGTGAGTGGCAGCACCTGGATTTCAACCCAGGCAGTGTGGAACCACTGTTATCTTGTGCTCTCTATTCTGCCACCATTTCAGTTAGTCTGAGCAGTCTTCATGAATGGTGTGGGACTGTCTTCAAGGTCTAAAATCTACACTATAACAAAGCTTGAAGGATGGTGTAGGTTTGGAAGACCATGGAGTATACTGCAGTTTAAAAATAATGCAATCACATGGTTATAACTAGCTATCTTTTCATTGAGCCCCTATTTGACAGTTTTCTATTGCAATGCAGTGGATTGCTCGCATGTTCAGAATCATGTGGAGATAGTATGATGTAATAAGAGGAACATGGGCTTTGGAGTCAGACAAACCTGGGTTTGGGTCCTGGATCTGTCTGTACTAGCTGTGTGACTGAGGCTTAGTTTCTTAACCTCTCTGAGTTAAATACAAAATCACATTGGTTTTAACCAGCTCTCTTTCACTGCACACTTAATAGGGGCCATGAGCTTTACAAGCATAACCTCATTTAACCCTCATCTAAACCTCATGGCAACTCCATGAGCTAGGAATTACTATCCTGCTTTTACAGTTGAAGAAACTATCCTAGGTCAAATTATTAGTAAGTAGTAGAGTAGGGATTCTAGTCCTGGCTTGTGGTTATGCTCTGTGACTGCCACCACTACAGACTAGGCCATGATTTTACCTGGATGGCCTAAGTTAAGACTCAGTTTAAACACGCAGAACATTGAAAAATATTCTTAGCTGGTCCCCAGTACTTTGCTGTTTTATTGCAATTTCACACAAATTAAAAGATCAAGAACATTATACTTATTAAAGGTTCTTAAGTATTTAAATATTAAATAGCCTTATTATTTAATTATTAATTTACAAGAATAAACAGGCGATAATGCAATGGCAGGGAGGGGAAGAAGAGCAGTAAGAAACAACCAGATCTACCAGATATTAAAACAGATATTGTAAGGTGACAAGAGTTAAAACGTAAAACTTGGTAGTATGTGAGAGAATAAGCAAACCAACAATTAGAAAAATACATAGCATTCCAATAGGTCCTTGTATAAAAATTACTAGATATATGATCAAAGATGCATGCTGTAGCTATTCAACAACTGTTTATTGAATGAATGAATGAGGCATTGCCAATCAGTGAGGAATGAAGCGCTTATATGAAAACTTGCTTTTCTGTGCTAAGCATCTTTACACATATTATCACCCATAAATTTTACAAAAACTCTGTGAAGTAGGTATCACTTTCATTGTGTAGATGAGGAAGCAGAAGCCAAGAGAGGTTAAGAAAATAGGCCAGGGACTTCCCTGGCTGTCCAATGGTGAAGACTCCATGCTTCCATTGCAGGGGGCACCGGTTTGATCCCTGGTCGGCAACTGGGGAGCTAAGATCCCATATGCCATGTGGTGTGGCCAAAAAAACCCACAAACATATATATATATATGTGAATATATATATGTGTATATATATACACACATATATATGTGAATATATATATGTGTATATATATACACACATATATATGTGAATATATATATGTGTATATATATACACACATATATATATGTGAATATATATATGTGTATATATACACACACATATATATGTGAATATATATATATGTGTGTATATATATACACACATATATATGTGAATATATATATGTGTATATACACACACACACATATATATACATATATATACACACGTGTGTGTGTGTGTGTGTGTGTATATATATATATATATATATATATATATATATATATGCCAAATTCACACAGCCCATGAATGACAAACCAGGACGTGAACCCAGGTTTATCTGACACCACAGCCCATTTTCCTCCTATTACATCACACTGTTTCAAAATGATTGCAACCATACACACAATCCACTGCACAGCAAAAGCAAGCTTCAGGGAGGACCATAGCAAATAGCAGTAGTGCTTGTGTAAGGGAGGTTGCCTTATGGATTTTAATTTTGGGCTTTTTGCTATTGCCTATGTATATGATTTTAAAACCCTGTTGTATACAAAATAATAATGAACATTAGAAAGAGAGAAAGTAAATGGTATAAAAAGAAAACCAAGGTGACAGAAAGAGAATGCTTTCCATCTATAAGGAAAGTTCTCAAGGACCAGAACCATGCCTCATTAAGCTGATATGTTAACCTTAATTATTGGAATCTCAACCTTAGGGTAACAGAACTTGCATTATGCTTAGTTTTTTCAGAAAGAAATCTAGTGAGTGGTTAAGGGAGCCTAACCTTACTTGCTTAGGTCAGTTTGCCCACTGCCCAGGCTAGAGTCTCAGGATTTTACTCAGAGGCTGGAAAGACGACAGTATATACCACAGCTAGCAGCAGGGGTATCTGGGAGTTACTAAATCTCTTATTCAACTATGCCATCAGAGACAGATTTAATAATGCCCCTTGGCCATAATCCCTCAGAAGGGACACTGGGAGATAGTTTGTCCTGCACACACACTCCAAAAAACCAGTCCAAGATTTATATATGCTCATTCTGTATGGTGGAAAGGAAGTCTGGCTGAAATGACTGACTGGTTGATCATTTTCAGTATAAAAGACTAATATAGACCTTCTTCAAAGCACGTCTTCTTAATATTAGCAGCAGCAGGAGCAGCAGGTCCTATACTAATTGATTTACATGTCATTTAAGCCTTACGACAAATCTTGTAAAGTTGATACTATTATTATCATCCTCATTGTACAGAGAAGGAAGTTGAAAGACTAAGGGACTGCCAAGGGCACACAACCTCTTAGTAAGTGTAGAGAAATTCCTTCTTCTACCTTGATCACTGATAAAGATTATTACTTTACTGCATCTGAATTAAACTTGGAAGGAGGATTTCCCTCCTCCTCACCAGTCCAAGCCTGTAGGATTGCATTAGTTGGCAAAGAAATGGTGGCAAAATGCCCGAGGGTTTAAGATTTAGGCTATTGAGTATTAGCTGGTCCTTTTGGTCTGGTCCATGTCTGGATTGATAATAACTGCACACTCCCTGCTTGGCTCTTGGAGATGTTTTTCCACAGATGGTTCTCTGCATATATCATGGTCTGTTTCATCTGTTGAAAAGATGAACCATCAATCATGGTCGCTGCCCTTGAGATGCCTACCATCTAGACAAATAGTAATGTTGTGTATGGGTAGCATAACTGCTTTCATGGTTAAAAAATGTGAAAACAGCACACAGATGCAATCCTAAATCCTTTGCAGTAAAGAAAGAACATTTTGCATAAATTGAAAGCTTTGGGAGAGTGAGTGTGAAGGGGGTTTATCTGTTTGGAAAGTACCCAGGAAGATTTTGCACTAACTTTTGACTGTGTGGAAGTCAATTGTAGGAGCTATTTGAGAAACAGGAAAGAATGGAGTGAACATGGCACATAAAGGTATGAGAGAAAATCTCGATATTGGGAATGTTGAGAGAAGGCTTGAAAGAAGAAATGGAAAGCCTGACTATGGGAGTATTCAGGGGAGAACACATATAGTTCTGAATTTACTGGATAAGTAAGCACTTGTGTTTATGAAAGAGAGAAGGCAGATAGAAATTGAGAAATAGTTTAAAGAGTTTTCTTACTCAGGCTGGGAGGTAAATATGGATGTTGGATATTTTAGAGTAGAAGGAAACTAATATGGCTCTCTGGACTGAACTGATCAGTTGTATTATTGCCTCTGAGTTCTTCTTGCAGGTAAAGGCCAGCTTCTCATACTGAAAGTAACAAGCATTTATTGTCTACTTTTCATGTGCTGGAATCTGGCTAAGCCCATTACATATATTAACTCATATCATCCTCAAAACAACTTCACAAACTACAGTCCCTAACAGATGGGAAATTTAAGGCCTGTGGAGATTAAGTGACAAGTCCAAGTTTATACAGATTGTAAGTGGCTGAGCTCAGGGCTGCTTGACTCCAAAGTCCACATGCTTTCCCAGACTCTCCATCTTGGGCAGGGTACCAATATTTTCTCCTTTACAATATGGGACAGAACTCAAGAAACTAGTATGGCTGGCAGGCAGACTAGTAGCTCTGTGATGAGTCTTCTTGTAAAGGACATATGCAATCATTTATAATTCCACCTACCTCTATTTTTATTTTATTTTTTATACAGCAGTTTCTTATTAATTATCTATTTTATACATATCAGTGTATATATGTCAATCCCAATCTCCCAGTTCATCCCACCCCCCGCTTTCCCCCCTTGGCATCCATACGTTTGTTTTCTACATCTGTGTCTCTATTTCTGCCTTGCAGACCAGTTCATCTGTACCATTTTTCTAGATTCCATATATATGCGTTAATATACAATATTTTTCTCTTTCTGACTTAACTTCACTCTGTATGTCAGTCTCTAGGTCCATCCATGTCTCTACAAATGACCCAATTTATTCTTTTTTATGGCTGAGTAATATTCCATTGTATATATGTACCACATCTTCCTTATCCATTCGTCTGTCAATGGGCATTTAGGTTGCTACCATGACCTGGCTATTGTAAATGGTGCTGCAATGAACATTGGGGTGCATGTGTCTTTTTGAATTATGTTTTTTTCTGGTATATGCCCAGGAGTAGGATTGCTGGGTCACATGGTAATTCTATTTTTAGTTTTTTAAGGAACCTCCATACTGTTCTCCATTGTAGCTGTATCAATTTACATTCCCACCAACAGTGCAAGAGGGTTCCCTTTTGTCCACACCCTGTCCAGCATTTGTTTGTAGATTTTCTGATGATGCCCATTCTAACCAATGTGAGGTGATACCTCACTGTAATTTTGATTTGCATTTCTCTAAGAATTAGTGATGTTGAGCAGTTTTTCATGTGCCTCTTTGCCATCTGTATGTCTTCTTTGGAGAAATGTCTATTTAGGGCTTCTGCCCATTTTTGGATTGAGTTGTTTGTTTTTTTAATATTGAGCTGCATGTCCTGTTTACATATTTTGGAGATTAACCCTTTGTCCATTGATTCGTTTGAAAATATTTTCTCCCGTTCTGAGGGTTGTCTTTTCATTTGGTTTATAGTTTCCTTTGCTGGGCAAAGCTTTTAAGTTTCATTAGGTCCCATCTGGTTTTTTTTGTTTTTATTTCCGTTACTGTAGGAAGTGGGTCAAAAAATATCTTTCTGTAATTTATGTCAAAGAGTGTTCTTCCTGTGTTTTCCTCTAAGAGTTTTATAGTGTCTAGTCTTACATTTAGGTCTTTAATCCATTTTGAGTTTATTTTTGTGTATGGTGTTAGAGAGTGTTCTAATTTCATTCTTTTACATGTAGCTGTCCAGTTTTCCCAGCACCACTTATTGAAGAGACTGTCTTTTCTCCATTGTATATCCTTGCCTCCTTTGTCATAGATTAGTTGACCATAGGTACGTGGGTTTATCTCTGGGGATTCTATCCTGTTCCATTGATCTATATTGCTGTTTTTGTGCCAGTACCATAATGTCTTGGTTACTGTAGCTTTGTAGTATAGTCTGAAGTCAGGGAATCTGATTCCTTCAGCTCCATTTTTTTCCCCTCAAGACTGCTTTGGCTATTCGGGGTCTTTTGTGTCTCCATACAAATTTTAAGATTTTTTGTTCTAATTCTGTAAAAAATGTCATTGGTAATTTGATAAGGATTGCATTGAATCTGTAGATTACTTTGGGGAGTATAGTCATTTTCGCAGTATTGATTCTTCCAGTCCAAGAACATGGTATATCTCTCCATCTGTTTGTGTCATCTTTGATTTCTTTCATCAGTGTCTTATAGTTTTCTGAGTACAGTTCTTTTACCACCTTAGGTTTATTCCGAGGTATTTTATTCTTTTTGTTGCAATGGTGAATGGGATTGTTTCCTTAATTTCTCTTTCTGATTTTTGTTGTTAGTGTACAGGAATGCAAGAGATTTCTGTGCATTAATTTTGTATTCTGAAACTTTACCAATTCACTGCTTAGCTCTAGTTATTTTTCTGGTGGCATCTTTAGGATTATCTATGTATAGTATCGTATCATCTGCAAACAGTGACAGTTTTACTTCTTCTTTTCCAATTTGTATTCCTTTTATTTCTTTTTCTTCTCTGATTGCCGTGACTAGGATTCCAAAACTATGTTGAATAATAGTGGAAAGAGTGGACATCCTTGTCTTGTTCCTGATCTTAGAGGAAATGCTTTCAGTTTTTCACCATTGAGAATGATGTTTGCTGTGGGTTTGTCATATATGGCCTTTATTATGTTGAAGTAGGTTCCCTCTATGCCCACTTTCTGGAGAGTTTTGATCATAAATCGGTCTTGAATTTTGTCAAAAGCTTTACCTGCATCTACTGAGATGATCATATAGTTTTTATCGTTCAATTTGTTAATATGGTGTATCATATTGATTGATTTGCATATAGTGAAGAATCCTTGCATCCCTGGGATAAATGCCCCTTGATCATGGTGTATGGTCCTTTTAATGTGTTGTTGGATTCTGTTTGCTAGTACTTTGTTGAGGATTTTTGCATCTATATTCATCAGTGATATTGGTCTGTAATTTTCTTTTTTTAGTATCTTTGTCTGGTTTTGGTATCAGGGTGATGGTGGTGTTATAGAATGAGTTTGGGAGTATTCCTTCCTCTGCAATTTTTTGGAAGAGTTTGAGAAGGATGGGTGTTAGCTCTTCTCTAAATGTTTGATAGAATTCACCTGTGAAGCCATCTGGTCCTGGACTTTTGGTTGTTGGAAGATTTTTAATCACAGTGTCAATTTCATTACTTGTGATTGCTCTGTTCATATTTTCTATTTCTTCCTGGTTTAGTCTTAGAAGTTTATACCTTTCTAAGAATTTGTCCATTTCTTCCAGGTTGTCCATTTTATTGGCATAGAGCTGTTTGTAGTATTCTCTTATGATGTTTGTATTTCTGCTGTGTCTGTTGTAACTTCTCCTTTTTCATTTATAATTTTATTGATTTGAATCCTCTCCCTCTTGGTGAGTCTCTCTAAAGGTTTATCAATTTTGTTTATCTTCTCAAAGAACTAGCTTTTAGTTTTATTGATCTTTGCTATTGTTTTCTTTGTTTCTATTTCATTTATTTCTGCTCTGATCTTTATGAATTCTTTCCTTATAGTAACTTTGGGGTTTTTTTTGTTCTTCTTTCTCTAGTTCTGGACCGGGACACGAACGCACGTCCCCTGCATCGTCAGGCAGACTCCCAACCACTGCGCCACCAGGGAAGCCCAGGTAAGATTTTTACTTGAAATTTCTCTTGTTTCTTGAGGTAGGATTGTATTGCTATAAACTTCCCTCTTAGAACTGCTTTTGCTATATCTCATGGGTTTTGGATCATCATGTTTTCATTGTGATTTGTCTCTAGGTATTTTTTGATTTCCCCTTTGATTTCTTCAGTGATCTCTTGGTTATTTAGTAATGCATTGTTTAGCCTCCATGTGTTTTTTTTACATTTTTTCCCTGTAATTGATTTCTAATCTCATAGCCTTGTGGTCCGAAAAGGTGCTTGATATGATTTCAGTTTTCTTAAATTTACCAAGGCTTGAATTGTGACCCAAGATGTGATCTATCCTGGAGAATGTTCCACGTGCACTTGAGAAGAAAGTGTAATCTGCTGTTTTTGGATGGAAAGTCCTATAAATATCAATTAAATCTCTCTGGTCTATTGTGTCATTTAAAGCTTATGTTTCCTTATTAATTTTCTGTCTGGATTATCTGTCCATTGGTGTAAGTGAGGTGTTAAAGTCTCCTGCTATTACTGTGTTACTGTCAATTTCCTCTTTTATAGCTGTTGTAATTTGGCTTATGTATTGAGGTGCTTCTATGTTGGGTGCCTATATATTTATAATTGTTATATCTTATTCTTGGATTGATCCCTTGATCATTATGTAGTGTCCTTCCTTGTCTCTTGTAACATTCTTTACTTTAAAGTCTATTTTATCTCATATGATTATTGCTAATCCAGCTTTCTTTTGATTTCCATTTGCATGGAAAATCTTTGCATGGAAAGATTCCCAAATTTGGATGGAAAAACTTTTTCCATCCCCTCACTTTCAGTCTGTATGTGTCCCTAGGTCTGAAGTGGGTTTCTTACAGACAGCATATATATGGGTCTTGTTTTTGTATCAATTCAGTGAGCCTGTATCTTTTGCTTGGAGCATTTAATCCATTCACATTTAAGGTAATTATCAATATGTATATTCCTATTACCATTTTATTAATTGTTTTGGATTTGCTTTTTTTTAGGTCCTTTTCTTCTCTTGTGTTTCCCACTTAGATAAGTTCCTTTAACATTTTTTGTAGAGCTGGTTTGGCGGTGTTGAATTCTCTTAGGTTTTGCTTGTTTGTGAAGCTTTTGATTTCTCCGTTGAATCTGAATAAGATCCTTGCCAGCTAGAGTAATCTTGGTTGTAGGTTCTTCCCTTTCATCACTTTAAATATATTGTGCCACTCCCTTCTGGCTTGTAGAATTTCTGCTGAGAAATCAGTTGTTAACCTTATGGGAGTTCCCTTGTATGTTATTTGTTGTTTTTCCCTTGTTTCTTTTAATAATTTTTCTTTTTCCTTAATTTTTGTCAGTTTGATTACTATGTGTCTTGGCATATTTCTCCTTGGGTTTGTCCTGCCTGGGACTTTCTGTGCTTCCTGGAATTGGGTGGCTATTTCCTTTCCCATGTTAGGGAAGTTGGTAACTATAATCTCTTCAAATATTTTCTTGGGTCCTTTCTCTCTCTCTTCTCCTTCTGAGACCCCTATAATGAGAATGTTTTTGCATTTAACATTGTCCCAGAGGTCTCTTAGGCTGTCTTCATTTCTTTTCATTCTTTTATCTGTTCTGTGGCAGTGAATTCCACCATTCTGCCTTCCAGGTCACTGATCCATTCTTCTGCCTCAGTTATTCTGCTATTGATTCCTTCTAGTGTATTTTTCATTTCAGTTATTGTATTGCTCATCACTGTTTGTTTGTTCTTTAATTCTTCTAGTTCTTTGTTAATCATTTCTTGCATCTTCTCGATCTTTGCCTCCATTCTTTTTCCAAGGTCCTGGATCATCTTCACTATCATTACTCTGAAATCTTTTTCTGGAAGGTTGCCTATCTCCACTTCGTTTAGTTATTTTTCTGGGGTTTTAGCTTTTTCCTTCATCTGGTACATCGGCTTCTGCCTTTTAATTTTGTCTGCCTTTCTGTGAATGTCGTTATCATTCCACAGGCTGCAGGATTGTAGTTTTTCTTGCTTCTGTTGTCTGCCTTCTGGTGGATGAGGCTAAGAGGCTTGTGCAAGTTTCCTGATGGGAGGGACTGGTGGTGTGTAGAGCTGGGTTTTACTCTGTGGGCAGAGCTTAGTAGAACTTTAAGCTGCTTGTCTGCTGATGGGTAGGGCTGAGTTCCCTCCCTATTGGTTGTTTGGCCTGAGGTGACCCAGCACTGGTGCCTTCGGGCTCCCTGGTGTAGCTAATGCTGGACTCCGGGAGGGCTCATGCTAAGGAGTACTTCCCAGAACTCCTGCTGCCAGTGTCCTTGTCCCTGTGGTGAGCCACAGCCACCTCTCTCCTCTGCAGGAGACCCTCCAACACTAGCAGGTAGGTCTGGCTCAGTCTCCTATGGGGTCCCTGCTCCTTCTCCCTGGGTCCTGATGCACACACTACTTTGTGTGTGCCCTCCAAGAAGGGAGTCTCTGTTTCCCCCAGTCCTGTCGAAGTCCTGTAATCAAATCACGCTAGCCTTCAAAGTCTGATTCTCTGGGAATTCCTCCTCCTGTTGCCAGACCCCCTGGTTGGAAAACCTGACATTGGGCTCAGAACCTTCACTCCAGTGGGTGGACTTCTATGGTATAATTGTTCTCCAGTTTGTGAGTCACCCACCCAGTGGTTATGGGATTTGATTTTATTGTGATTGTGCCCCTTCTACCATCTCATTGTGGCTTCTCCTTTGTCTTTGGCTGTGGGGTATCTTTTTTGGTGAGTTCCAGGGTCTTCGTGCCAATGATTGTTCAGCAGTTAGTTGTGATTCCGGTGCTCTTGCAAGATGGAGTGAGCACATGTCCTTCTACTCTGCCATCTTGAACCCTGGCTCCAATCTTTGCTTCACCTGCCTCTATTATTGAAATCCACACATAATCTGTAGTAATAGCATCACTCTCCTCTCTACACTATTAAACTTCTTATCAGGCTGACTCATAAAGAATAACACTGATTGATTTTTGCTCATCATTTCTCTTGGTGGAAGAATATATGTGCAATAAATCAGTTGACAAACAGAAAACAGGAAGAAGGAAGGGAAATAAAAGAGGCCTTCCGGCTATTAAGCTTCCACTAGGCAATTAACACATGAATTCATCCGTGGCTCCCCATTAGCTACAGGAAAATATAAACATAGATCTAGAAAATTTGGGGTACCACCTGGTTCCAGATAACATTAGTAAAATGGGGTGATACAATTGACTTTTCTTCTAAGAGACTAGGTCAGATGGTTCTTTTTTTAAAAATAAATATGTCTGTTTTTTAATAGGAGTCTCTAGTAGAGCCAGAATCCCTAGGATTCCACCTCTCAGATCCCATATATATGTTGTTTAAATGTGGTGAAAGCACATAATATTTACCATCTTATCTAGTCTCTGAGCAAATTTGAAATTTATAATATAGTTAACCCTTGAATATCACAGGTTTGAACTGTGAGGGTCCACTTATATGTGGATTTTTTCAATAAGTACATAATATGTACAAATGTATTTTCTTTTCCTTAGTGATTTTCTTAATAACATTTTCTTTTTTTACTTTACTGTAAGAATACAATATATAATAAGTATAACATAAAAAATTTACTATCTTAACCATATTAAGTGTACAGTTCTGTAGTGTTAAGTATATTCACATTGCTATACATCAGATCTCTGGAACTTTTTCATCTTGCAAAATTGAAACTCTATATGCACTAAACAGCAATTCCCTATGTCTCCCTGCCCCCAGACCCTGGTAATCATTATTCTACCTTTTGTCTCTATGTGTTTGACTAGTTAAGATACTTCATATAAGTGGCATCATACAGTTTTTGTCTTTTTGTGACTGGTTTAAGTCACTTATCATAATATCCTCAACGTTCATTTAGATCCTATTTTAAAACCTCTTGAAGGCCCTCCTTGTATGAGTTATGACTTTTTTTCATAGTAGTGAAGTACCTATAATATAAAATTTAACATTAGTGACATTTAGTATATTCACAATGTTGTGAATTATCACCACTATCTACTTCCAGAATATTTCACCACCGCAAAAGAAAACCCCATATCCATTAAGCAGTCAGTCTCCATTCCTCCCTCACCCTAAATCCTCACAACCACTAATCAGCTTTCTGTCTCTATGGATTTACCTATTCAGGATATTTTGTATAAATGAAATCATATATATGTGGTCTTTGGGGTCTGGCTTCTTTTACTTAGCATAATGTTTTCAAGTTTCAGCCGTATTGTAGCATGTGTCAGAATTTCCTTCCTTTTTATGGCAAGTTAATATTCCATTGTATGGATATATCACATTTTGTTTATTCACTTACCAGTTGATGGACATTTGGGTTGTTTCCACGTTTTGTCTATAGTATATAGTGTTGCTGTGAACATTTGTGTACAAGATTTTTTTGAACACCTTTTTTCAATTCTTTATGGTATATATCTGACAGTTATGACATTTTATTAGGGGATATTTTTCCTGATTGCCTTGCTAGGAAGCTGTATAACTTTCTACATCCTTTCACTCTCAGGATAGTTGCTACTATGTCCCCAATGGGATTCTCCAGCACATGCTTTTAAGAAGGTAATTCTATAAGCCAATTTAAAGTAAAACTATGATAATCATTACCCACTACCTTCTAAATACTATTCTAGTCTTACCAGTTCCATGAATCCTCCTCCCATAGTACTAACATACACCCCACACATTCTTATCCCTAAGCATGGTGTATCATATTTTTATTTAAATATATCATATGTGGATGCCTACCTTCTCAAACTAGAAGCCAATCAATTCCTTCCATGGCCAGAACTAATTTTCTTATCTCTCATATGTCCTCAGATGC
The DNA here is from genome assembly GCF_937001465.1 of Orcinus orca. Taxonomy (NCBI): domain Eukaryota; kingdom Metazoa; phylum Chordata; class Mammalia; order Artiodactyla; family Delphinidae; genus Orcinus; species Orcinus orca. The sequence goes on along the minus strand of NC_064580.1, from coordinate 98,340,257 downwards.
ACATAGAAAATATCTTACTCAAAATATTGGGTAAGAACATGAGTTTCTGTACCAACTTCATCACTCACCAGCTGTGTGACCTTGAACAAGTTTTTGCTTAACCCATCTGAGTCTTGGTTTCCTCATGCATAAACTGAGGATAATAGTAGCATCTATCTCATTGGAGTTTTGTGAGGACAAATGACTTAACACATATGTAAGTCCTTTAGAATAGTGCCTGGGACATGGTAAGTGCTCAGCAAATATTAGGTGGTGGTGGTAGTAGTAGTAGCAGTAGTAGTAGTAGTAGTAGTAGTAGTAGTGGTAGTAGTAGTGGTAGTAGTAGTAGTGGTAATAGTATTTAGGGTCAGGTGGAACTGAGTTCAAATCTCAGCTCTGTCAATGATTAACAATGTATTGCTCCCACTTGCATGCTCTGTCATTGCAAGCTTTTTGCTTACAGTACACACATGTATACACAGGTGCAGGCTCCTGTGTTACATCTCTGTGACAGAGACAGGCTAATTTTTCACCACCAACTGTCATCTGTATTCTCTCCTTTGGTATCCCGTAAGACAGGATTGCAGTTAGCTGGGGCCTTGTGACTACATTCTGGTCAGTGGAATGTGGATGGAAGGGGTGTGCATGATTCCCAGGTCTGGTCCATAAAATCTCGCCTGAAGTCCTCCTCACATTCCTCTCCCTTCATCTCTTGGATGCATGTGGAGTCTATAGTAGAGGACACTAAGCCACTAGAAGATGATGGGAGGAGACTGGGTCTACCTGCCAAACATGTTATTGGATTATGGAGTGAGTGAGAAATAAACCCTTTACTATGTTAAGTCCCTGAGATGTTGAGGTTGTTTCTTACAGCAATTAACCTTTAAGACTGATATAATAATCCTCTAATTTGCATGCTCAGTGCTCAACTAGATTAAAATTATAGAAACCTCAACTGAAATGCACAAATTCAGGTGTAAAGTTCATTTCCAACCTAGGGTCTTTTCTTCAGTTCTGTACAAACTGATCCATCCAATCAGGGCTAGGATGATGATGAAGCAAGTGAGGTGTCTAGGGCTCACACTTTAAGGAGGTGCTTACTCCCAGCATTGTGCAAGTGTGGGGTCAACACCTAAGAATGATGGCTCCTTAACGTTGGCACCCTAGGTGCCTCACTTGCCTCACCCTAATCTTGATCCTGCATCCCAGTGCCCCTAGTAGTGATGTCACCCTATATGCTGCCCCACTTCCTAACTCTGATTCTAAGCCAGGCATCTTCCTGAAAGCTGATTTAGCACTAATTCACTGTTACTGGAAGCAAGTTAATTGGCTTCTCTGGGCCTCAATTTCCTCTTCTGAAAAGAAGAGTACCTGGTTCATAGTGCACAATAAGTGGTACTATTGTTATTCTCAAAATTGCAGAGGAGAATGAGTGAATTCCTTTGCTCACATCTTCAGTAATTCCCTGCTCCCACAACTGCTTCCCTCCAGCTCTTCTGGTCATTCCTTGGCATCTGTGTGTGCTAGGACACATATGCCCATGAGTTCCTTAAATGGGAGAGCTATGGCTACAAGCCCAAAGAAACTTTATTTGGAAACCCATGCGATTTTCATGGCTAACCCTTACTTGCTAAGCAGACAAAAGGAGCCTGCGTGTACTCCATCTCCACCAGCTACTTCCCTTTGCTGAACTGGCTGACCTGTCCCAACCTCTCCATAAAGATGGTCTGCCGTGATTCCTTTGGGGAATTAACTTGCCCTTTGCTTTGGCTCACTGGCTGTCTCTATCTCATGGACATCTGTTCAATGGCCAGATTTGGCCTTGGAATGGGCTCCACATCCAGCATTTCGGGGCTGGTGATGAAGCAAACATAGGGAGCTCTACCAGTCTAGCACTCTCCACCCACCACATGGTCCCAACACACCCCTCTGCATACAGTGCTTCATGTGCCTGTTGCCAAAATATAACCCCCACCCCCGAGGATTCCAGTAGAGGTACTTCCTAGACTGTTCTAACTTCCCACATCATATTAGTAATCTAAGGGATTGGGCTCCCATCCATTTTAGTTTTGAATAAGAGAAACTGGGCACTGGGAAGAGGAAAGAAGAGGAAAAATAATGTTAATTATGAGAGAGAGAGACAGACAGACAGACAGACAGAAAGACAGAGAATGGGAAGGGAAAGGAAGAGAAGAGATACTGTGATGCCAGGGGATAAGAAACCCAAGATAGAAAGGAGTGGGGGGTACTACAATGTATGAGAATGGAAATAGAAAAGAAAAAAGAAAGCAAAAAAGAGAAAAATAAAAAGCAGGAAAGCAAAACTTCAGGACACAAAAAGAAGGGAAAACATAAATAGAGATGTGAGAAGGAAAAATTTTGAGATGTAGCAGTCGGGGAATGAGAAAGTGACAACCCAGGAGGCATTGGGGGCAGTGGGTGGAGGAGTGGTGGCATGGCTTGTGCCTCAAAGAGCTCAGGCAAGGCCAGATAGTGCCAGAGGAGAAAGGCCAACCCTGCTGTGGCAGGGTTGTAAGCCCGCTAGATTGTGAGCCCACTCTAAGGCTACACTGACTCACCTGGGACCATTTCTGGAGTGTTCTCAGATATTTTAAAGGCCCCATCACAAGCTTGCTGCAGGTTTATCTCACTTGATATCTGTTATGGGTGCTGGTTCAAATGAGCAAATAAGAAAAATAATTGTCCCTGGCCACTGCTCTTCCCCATTCTTTGCTTTGGGGTCTTAGATTTTGGCTCTGCTCTCAAGACAATAGTGAATGAAAGAAGGGAACACTGAAGGAAATTAACAGGTATAGAAGGGGTTCTAGGTCAAATTGCCATCCACTTCAATGTCTCCCTTGTTCCTCCAAGGGGCTCAGATAACTGTGATCATTTAGGACAAAGTAATAGCACGAAGAAGAGGAGAGGAAAGATAGAGCCAGGATACCACAGGGAGCCATGTGAGCCACCCATTCCAGACCTCCTCTTGATGATGCTGGCAGCAAAGAGGAAGCACATGTCAATTTGGAAAGCCTGAGAGACCCACTCCTTCTCCTCTGCCTTGCTCTGGACCTGCAGCCTCCCAATGTTAATGCCAACTCCTCAAGGCACAAGGGCTTCCCCAAAACACAGCCCACCTGAGCCCCTGATAATCCTATTTTGGGGTGACTGTAGGACAGGTAGGGTCAGTGAAAAGTTGTTGGGGACCAAGGGTGAGTGGGGAGCATTGTAAGGTAAATAACTCCTCCTAAATCTTCCCAATTCTCCAACATTTTCTGTCTCCCTCCTTCTCCCTCTCTTTCCTCTCTCATTTTTTTTTTACATCTCATACGGTTGGATTATTTATATATTTATATACTCCTTGGTTCATGATATATTATCATCATTGGCCCACACATGACTTTATATATTTATTTATAAATGTAATATGATAAACCTGTGAAAGTACTGCCCAGTGAGCTGGGGTGTGTGTGGGGGGACTAGAACGTTACTCACACATTTACATCTACTCATGTGCACCTACTCTGTCCTATCCCTTTACCTCTTTCTTGCTACCAAAGGTAAAAACTATCTTGTTTCTCTTTTTAATTTAAAGGATAGTTGATTTACAGTATTGTGTTAGTTTCAGGTGTACAGCAAAGTGATTCAGTTATATGTACATATATATTTTTTCAGATTATTATCCATTATAGGTTATTACAGTAAATCCTTGTTGCTTATCTACTTTCTGTATAGTAGTTTGTATCTGTTGATCCCATATTCCTAATTTATCCCTCCTCTCCACCCTTTCCCCTTTGGTAACATAAGTTTGTTTTCTATGTCTGTGAGTCTGATTCTGTATTATGTTTTAGATTCTACACATAAGTGGTATCATATAATATTTTTTTCTCTGACTTACTTCACTTAGTATGATATTCTCTAGGTCCATTCATGTTGCTGCAATTGGCAATATTTCATTCGTTTTTATGGCTGAGTAATATTTCATTGTATATACATACCATGTCTTCTTAAGCCAATCATCTCTTGATGGGCACTTCAGCTGTTTCCACCTCCTGGCTATTGTAAATAGTGCTGCTATGAGCATTGGGGTGCATATATCCTTTTGAATTAGAGTTTTCATCTTTTCCAGATATATGCCCAGGAGTGGGATTGCTGGATTATATGGTAGCTCTGTTTTTAGTTTTTTAAGGAACCTCCATACTGTTTTCCATAGTGGCTACACCAATTTACTTTCCCACCAACAGTGTAGGAGGGTTCCCTTTTCTCCATACCCTTTCCAGCATTTATTATTTATAGACTTTTTGATGATGGCCATTCTGACTGGTGTCAGGTGATAACTCATTGTGATCTTGATTTGCATTTCTCTAATAATTAGTGATGTTGAGCACCTTTTCATGTGCCTGTTGGCCATCTGTATGTCGTCTCTGGAGAAATGTCAATTTAGGTTTTCTGTGCTTTTTTTTTTTTGCGGTACGCAGGCCTCTCACTGTTGTGGCCTCTTCCGTCACGGAGCACAGGCTCTGGACACGCAGGCTCAGCAGCCATGGCTCACGGGCCCAGCTGCTCCACGGCATGTGGGATCTTCCCAGACTGGGGCACGAACCTGCGTCCGCTGCATCGGCAGGCGGACTCTCAACCACTGCGCCACCAGGGAAGCCCTTCTGTGCATAGTTTAATTGGGTTTTTATTTTTGATATTGAGTTGTATGAGCTGTTTATATATTTTGGTTATTAACCCCTTGTCAGTCACATCCTTTGCAAATATTTTGTGCCATTCTGTAGGTTATCTTTTTGTTTTGTTGATGGTTTCCTTTGCTGTGCAAAATCTTGTAAGTTTGATTAGGTCCCATTTGTTTAGTTTTGCTTTTCTTTCTTTTGCCTTGGGAGACTGATCTAGGAAAATATTGCTATGATTATGTCTGATGAATGTTTTGCCTATGTTTTTCTCTTCTAGGAGTTTTATGATGTCATGTCTTATAACTATGTAATTATCTTGTATTCTGTGTTTATTGTTTCCATGATTTTCATTTTCATATATATATGAAAGGCACAAGGGCCTCCCCAAAACATAAAGCCCACCTGAGCCCCTGATAATCCTACTTTTGGGGTGATTGTGTAGGACAGGTAGGGTTGGTGAAGAGTTGTTGGGGACCAAGGGTGAGTGGGGAGCATTGTAAGGAGTGTGTGTGTATATATATATATATATATATATATATATATATATATATATATATATATGGAGAGAGAGCGAGAGAGAGAATTGCACGAGTGAGCTGTGTGACCTAAGGCAAGTTTCTCAATGTCTTTAGGTTTCAGTTTCCTCTTCCATAAAATGACGATAATGATAATACCTAACTCAGAGGGTTGTGAGAGTTCAGTGCCTTAATGCTAGAAAGCCTCTAGAGAAGCACTTGGCATATGATTACGGGTAGTGGTGGTAGTAGTAGTAGTAGCAGTAGCAGCAGTAGTAATAGTAATACTTTTTATTCCTTTGCTAGCTCATGTGCCACTCCCCCCAGGAAGACTAACCTGATTTCCTCAGTTGAAACAAATTATTTTCTGTACATTCCCATGGTACCTATTCACACCTTCATTCTGGCCCATGTTTTGTACTAGTACTATTAATAAGTCTGTTTCCCTTTAAAGCAGTAGTTGTTAATATTATCAGCACATTAAAACCATCTGGGAACTTTTAAAAGAGTCCTGATCTAAGGCCTGTGCCAGACCAACTGAATGAGAATTTCTGAGAGTGAGACACAGATGTAAGCATTTTTTAAAGGTCTCCAGGTGATTCTAATGTGTATCCAAGGTTAAGTTCCATGCCTTAGGGCATGAGTTGGCAAACTCTGGCCCATAGGTCAAATCCAGATCACTGCCTATTTCTGTAAATAAATTATATTGGTCTATTTGTTTATGTATTATCTATGGGTAATTTCACACTACAATAGGAGAGTTGAGTAGCTGTAACAGAGGCCCTCAAAGCCTGAATCATTTACTATCTGGATCATTGCAGAAAAAGTTTGTTGATTCCTGACTTAGAAAATAATCTCACTGAGTATAGGGACCATGTCTTATTCGTCTCTCCTTTGTCTACATATGCCCAGCACAGTGCCTTGCCCATAATCACTTAGTAAATGATTGTCCAAGGAACAGATAGAAATAAGGCAGAAGGTCCTGTCTGACAAATTCAAGACTGAGTTTTATTTTTCTAGTAGCACTGACACCAGCCTCTGCAGTTGTCCCTTAGTATCTGCAGGGGATTCGTTCCAGGAACCTCTGGATATACCAAAATCCATAGATGCTCAAGTCCCATAGTCGGCCTTTCACACCCATGGTTCCACATCCACAGATTCAATGAACTGCACATGGTGTAATACTGGATGTATTTATTGAAGAAAATCCACATATAAGTGGACCTCTGTTGTTCAAAGGTCAACTGTATTTTGAAGTATGTGAATTCCAGTCTCCTTTGTTGGTTGGGAGATGACGACCTGGAGAGAGCACTAGAAACAGGAAGTTAGGGGATCTAGCTTGCCTTGCTGCCTGCACGGATTCTCAGAGCATAGCGCTGGCCTCCTTGTCCTAAGCCTTCTTCATTTTTAGGATCTCTAATTGGCTTACATTTCTCCCAAGTCTTTCCAGTTTGAGAAATACTTGAATTGACTGACTTTTGAAGATCTCTTCCAAATATGTCTTATGGGCTGTCTTGTGGTTTAATTATTTATGTCACAGTGGTTAGAAGTTGAGGCTTTAGAGTCAGGCAAACCCGGGTGTAAATCTTGGCTGTGTGACTCTGGTCTCACCATTTAGTGGCTCTGAGCCTCTGTGTCTGCAGCTATAAAATGGGCACAGCAGTACATACCTCCCAGGGTTCTTGGAATAAATGAGTTAATGACTGTAAAACACTAAGCACAGTACTGGGCAAATAGTAAGCACACAGTTAAAGTTAGCTGTTACCATTTTCATCATAGCTATCATCACCAAACAGAGGTCTCATAGACCCTGCCACGTTATAAGCCCCTTATAGGCAGGGACCATATCGTAGCCAATTCTGCATTCCTGCCACACCTGTACTTACACAGTGGGCTCTCAATGTGCATCAGTTGTTTGAATTGTATTCTGTCACCCCAAATAAAGCTTATGGCAATGATGCAGATGTCAATCTCTACCTTACCTCAAACTCTCCACTGCCTGCATCCCTAGGCATCTGCGTGTTAATCAAGGCCAGTGAGAGATTCCTGTGGGGCAGTGTCAAAACCCTTGTCAGTTCAACAGCAAAAAGCACAAGATATGGGGTCCTCATTAAATGTCAAGCCTCTGGGTATTCAAGGCCAACAGCAAAACCCACGGGGGAAGAGGGGAGTTTACTTTTCCTAGCTCCTGCTTCCTCTTTCTGTGCCCTTTGCCTGACTACCACCACAATCCCACAGTGGGTGGTACATTTCTTTACACTCATCTTAAATTAATGGCAAATTTTAATGTGGACCCTTCCCAAGGGGTTTTGCATTTATATAGAGGTCATTGGACTCAAAATAAAAGAATGACATGCTAGTAGTAAATAAACCTAAAGAGATGCATGCTAAGACACATCTTAGTCAAACTTCTGAAAACTAAAGACAGAAGAAAATATTGAAAGCAATGAGACAAGTAATATCTTGCCTAGAGTAGAAAAACATAATTCAACTTACAGTGGATTTTTTATCAGAAACCATGGGGGCCAGATGGAAGAGGCACAAGATTGTTACAGTATCAAAAAACAGAACTGTAAACCATGAGTCCAAAATCCAGCAAAAATATCCTCCAGGAATTAAAGGGCAATCAAGCCATTTTTCCCCCATGGGTGAGTTCTTTTATTTATTTATATTTTTAATTTAATTATTTTTATTTATTTCTATTTTTAATTTAAACACATTTAAAATGTTTATTTTATTGAAGAATAGTTGATTTACAATGTTGTATTAGTTTCTGGTTATAGCAAAGTGATTCAATGATTATATATATATATACACACACACACACACACACACACACACACACACACACATATATATATATATATATATATATATATATATATATATATATATATTCTTTTCCATCATGGTTTATTACAGGATATTGAATATAGTTCTCTGTGCTATAGAGTAGGATCTTGTTGTTTATCCATTCTATATATAAAAACTTACATCTGCTAACTCCAAACTCCCACTCCATTCCTCCTCAACCCCTTCCCCCATGACAACAGCCAGTCTGTTCTCCATGTCCGTGAGTCTGTTTCTGTTCCATAGATAGGTGCATTTGTGTTATATTTTAGATTCCACATATAAGTGATACCATATTGTATTTGTCTTTCCCTTTGTGACTTACTTCACTTAGTAAGATAATCTCTAGGTCCATCCATGTTGCTGCAAATGGCATTATTTCATTCTTTTTTTTTTAAATCTTTATTGGAGTATAATTGCTTTACAATGGTGTGTTAGTTTCTGCCTTATACCAAAGTGAATCAGCTATACATATACATATATCCCCATATCTCTTCCCTCTTGTATCTCCCTCTCATGCTCCCTATCCCACCCCTCTAGGTGGTCACAAAGCACTGAGCTGATCTCCCTGTGCTATGCAATTCCTTCCAACTAGCTATCTATTTTACATTTGGTAATGTATATATGTCTGTGCCACTCTCTTACTTCGTCCCAGCTTACCGTTCCCCCTCCCCTTGTCCTCAAGTCCATTCTCTACATCTGCATCTTTATTAATGTCCTGCCCCTTGGTTCTTCAGAACCTTTTTTTTTTTTTTAGATTCCATATATATGTGTTAGCATACTGTGTTTGTTTTTCTCTTTCTGACTTACTTCACTCTGTATGACAGACTCTAGGTCCAACACCTCACTACAAATAACTCAATTTCATTTCTCTTTATGGCTGAGCACTATTCCATTGTGTATATGTGCCATATCTTCTTTATCCATTCATCTGTCATAGGACACTTAGGTTGCTTCCATGTCCTGGCTATTGTAAACAGTGCTGTAATGAACACTGTGATACATGACTCTTTTTGAATTATGGTTTTCTCAGGGTAAATGCCCAGCAGTGGGATTGCTGAGTCATATGGTAGTTCTATTTTTAGTTTCTTAAGGAACCTCCATATTGTTCTCCATAGTGGCTGTATCAATTTACATTCCTACCAACAGTACAAGAGAGTAGACTTTTCTCCACACCCTCTCCAGCATTTATTCTTTGTAGATTTTTTGATGATGGCCATTCTGACGGCTGTGAGGTAATACCTCATTGCAGTTTTGATTTGCATTTCTCTAATGATTAGTGATGTGAGCATCCTTTCATGTGTTTGTTGGCAATCTGTATATCTTCTTTGGAGAAATGTCTATTTAGTTCTTCTGCCCATTTTTGGATTGGGTTGTTTGTTTTTTTTGATATTGAGCTGCTTGAAATTTTTGGAGATTAATCCTTTGTCAGTTGATTCATTTGCAATTATTTTCTCCCATTCTGAGGGTTGTCTTTTCATCTTGTTTATGTTTTCTTTTCCTGTGCAAAGGCTTCTAAGTTTCATTAGATCCCATTTTTTTATTTTTGTTTTTTTTTCGATTTCTCTAGGAGGGGGGCATCAGAAAGGATCTTGCTGTGATTTATGTTATAGAGTGCTCTGCCTATGTTTTCCTCTAAGAGTTTGATAGTTTCTGGCCTTACATTTAGGTCTTTAATGAACTTTGAGTTTATTTTTGTTTATGGTGTTAGGGAGTGTTCTAATTTTATTCTTTTACATGTAGCTGTCCAGTTTCACATCACCACTTATTGAAGAGGCTGTCTTTTCTCCATTGTATATTCTTGCCTCCTTTATCAAAAATAATGTGACCATATGTGCGTGGGTTTATCTCTGGGCTTTCTATCCTGTTCCATTGATCTATATTTCTGTTTCTGTGCCAGTACCATACTGTCTTGATTACTGTAGCTTTGTAGTATAGTCTGAAGTCTGGGAGCCTGATTCCTCCAGCTCCATTTTTCTTTCTCAAGATTGCTTTGGCTATTTGGGGTCTTTTGTGTTTCCATACAAATTGTGAAATTTTTTGTCCTAGTTCTGTGAAAAATGCCATTGGTATTTTGATAGGGATTGCATTGAATCTGTAGATTGCTTTGGGTAGTATAGTCATTTTCACATTGTTGATTCTTCCAAGAACATGGTATATCTCTCCATCTGTTTTTATCACCTTTAATTTCTTTCATCAGTGTCTTATAGTTTTCTGCATACAGGTCTTTTGTCTCCTTAGGTAGGTCTATTCCTAGGTATTTTATTCTTTTTGTTGCAATGGTAAATGGGAGTGTTTCCTGAATTTCTCTTACAGATTCTTCATCATTAGTGTATAGGAATGCAAGAGATTTCTGTGCATTAATTTTGTATCCTGCTACTTTACCAAATTCATTGATTAGCTCTAGTAGTTTTCTGGTAGCATCTTTAGGATTCTCTATGTATAGTATTATGTCATCTGCAAACAGTGGCAGCTTTATTTCTTCTTTTCTGATTTGGATTTCTTTTACTTCTTTTTCTTCTCTGATTGCTGTGGCTAAAACTTCCAAAAGTATGTTGAATAATAGTGGTGAGAGTGGACAACCTTTTCTTGTTCTTGCTCTTAGAGGAAATGGTTTCCATTTTTTACCATTGAGAACGATGTTGGCTGTGGATTTGTCATATATGGCCTTTATTATGTTGAGATAGGTTCCCTCTGCCTATTTTCTGGAGGGTTTTTATTATAAATGGGTGTTGAATTTTGTCAAAAGCTGTTTCTGCATTTATTGAGATGATCATATATATGGTTTTCTCCTTCAATTTGTTACTATGGTTTATCACATTGATTGATTTGCCTATATTGAAGAATCCTTGCATTCCTGGGAAAACCCCACTTGATCATGGTGTATGATCCTTTTAATGTGCTGCTGGATTCTGTTTTCTAGTATTTTGTTGAGGTGTTTTACATATATGTACATCAGTGATATTGGCCTGTAGTTTTCTTTCTTTGTGACATCTTTGTCTCGTTTTCATATCAGGGTGATGGTGGCCTCATAGAATGAGTTTGGGAGTTTTCCTCCCTCTGCTATATTTTGGAAGTTTGAGAAGGATAGGTGTTGACTCTTCTCTAAATGTTTGATAGAATTCACCTGTGAAGCTATCTGTCCTGGGCTTTTGTTTGTTGGAAAATTTTTAATCACAGTCTCATTTTCAGTCCTTGTGATTGGTCGTTTATATTTTCTATTTCTTCCTGGTTCAGTCTTGGAAGGTTGTGCTTTTCTAAGAATTTTTCCATTTCTTCCAGGTTGTCCATTTTATTGGCATATAGCTGCTTGTATTAATCTCTCATGATCCTTTGTATTTCTGAAGTGTCCGTTGTTACTCCTCCTTTTTCATTTCTAAGCCTATTGATTTGAGTCTTCTCCCTTTTTTTCTTGATGAGTATGGCTCATGGTTTATCAATTTTGTTTATCTTCTCAAAGCACCAGCTTTTAGTTTTATTGATCTTTGCTATTGTTTACTTCATTTCTTTTTCATTTCTTTCTGATCTGATGTTTATGATTCCTTTCCTTCTGCTAACTTTGGGGTTTCTTTGTTTTCCTTTCCCTAATTGCTTTTGGTTTAAGGTTAGGTTGTTTATTTGAGATGTTTCTCGTTTCTTGAGGTAGGATTTTATTGCTGTAAACTTCCCTCTTAGAACTGCTTATGCTGCATCCCATAGGTTTTGGGTTGTTGCGTCTCCATTGTCATTTGTTTCTAGGTGTTTTTTTATTTCCTCTTTGATTTCTTCAGGGATCTCTTGGTTATTTAGTAGTGTATTGTTTAGTCTCCATGTGTTTGTATTTTTTTTACAGACTTTTTTCCTGTACTTGATATCTAGTCTCATAGCGTTGTGGTTGGAAGAGATGCTTGATATGATTTCAATTTTCTTAAATTTACCAAGCTTGATTTGTGAACTATGATATGATATAACCTGGAGAATGTTCCATGAGTACTTGTGAAGAAAGTGTATTCTGTTGTTTTTGGATGGAATGTCCTATAAATATCAATTAAATCCATCTTGTTTAATATATCACTTAAAGCTTGTGTTTCCTTCTTTATTTTTCATTTTAGATGATCTGTCCATTGGTGAAAATGAGTGGTTAAAGTCCCCTACTATTATTGTGTTACTGTTGATTTCCCCTTTTATGGCCATTAGCATTTGCCTTATATATTGAGGTGCTCCTATGTTGGGGCATAAATATTTACAATTGTTATATCTTCCTTTTGGATTGATCCCTTGATTATTATGTAGTGTCCTTCTTTGTCTCTTGTAATAGTCTTTATTTTAAAGTCTATTTTGTCTGATATGAGAATTGCTACTCCAGCTTTCTTTTGATTTCCATTTGCATGGAATATCTTTTTCCATCCCCTCACTTTAGTCTGTATGTGTCCCTAGGTCTGAAGCGGGTCTCTTGTGGACAGCATATATATGGCTCTTGTGTTTGTATCCATTCAGCCAGTCTATGCCTTTTGGTGGGAGCATTTAATCCATTTACATTTAAGGTAATTATCGATATGTATGTTCCTATTACCATTTTCTTAATTTTTTTAGGTTTGTTATTGTAGGTCTTTTCCTTCTCTTGGGTTTCCTGCCTAGAGAAGTTCCTTTAGCATTTATTGTAAAGCTGGTTTGGTGGTTCTGAATTCTCTTAGCTTTTTCTTGTCTGTATAGTTTTTAATTTCTCCATTGAATCTGAATGTGTTCCTTGCTGGGTAGAGTAATCTTGGTTTTAGGTTTTTCCCTTTCATCACTTTAAATATATCCTGCCACTCCCTTCTGGCTTGTAGAGTTTCTGCTGAACAATCAGCTGTTAACCTTATGGGGATTTTCTTGTATGTTATTTGTTGCTTTTCCCTTCTGCTTTTAATATTTTTCCTTTGTATTTAATTTTTGGTAGTTTGAGTGATATATGCCTTGGCGTGTTTCTCCTTGGATTTATCCTGTATGGGACTCTCTGTGCTTCCTGGACTTGATTAACTATTTCCTTTCCCATATTAGGGAAGTTTTCAACTATAATCTCTTCAAATATTTTCTCAGTCCCTTTCTTTTTCTCTTCTTCTTCTGGGACCCCTATAATTCAAATGTTGCTGTGTTTAATGTTTTCCCAGATGTCTCTGAGACGGTCCTCAATTCTTTTCATTCTTTTTTCTTTATTCTGCTCTGTGGTAGTTATTTCCACTATTTTATTTTCCAGGTCACTTATCCATTCTTCTGCCTCAGTTATTCTGCTATTGATTCCTTCTAGAGAATTTTTAATTTCATTTATTGTGCTGTTCATCATTGTTTGTTTGCTCGTTAGTTCTTCTTGGTGCTTGTTAATCGTTTCTTGTATTTTTTCCATTCTATTTCCAAGATTTTGGATCATCTTTACTATCATTACTCTGATTTCTTTTTCAGGTATACTGCCTATTTCCTCTTCATTTGTTTGGTCTGGTGGGTTTTTGCCTTCTCCTTCATCTGCTGTGTGTTTCTCTGTCTTCTTATTTTGCTTAACTTATTGTGTTTGGGGTCTCTTTTTCACTGGCTGCCAGTTCACAGTTCCTGTTGTTTTTGGTGCCTGCCCCCAGTGGCTAAGGTTGGTTCAGTGGGCTGTGTAGGCTTCCTGGTGGAGAGGACTGGTGCCTGTTTTCTGGTGAATGAGGCTGCATCTTGTCTTTCTGGTGGGCAGGACTGTGTCCAGTGGTGTGTTTTGGGGTGTCTGTGACCTTATTAAGATTGTAGGCAGCCTCTGTGCTAATGGATGGGTTTGTGTTCCTGTCTTGCTAGTTTTTTGGCATAGGGTGTCTGGCACTGTAGCTTGCTGGTCGTTTAGGGGAGCTGGGTCTTAGCGTTGAGATGAAGATCTCTGGGGGAGCCTTCGCCATTTGATATTATGTGGAGCTGGGAGGTCTTTGGTGGACCAGTGTCCTGAACTCGGCTCTCCCACATCAGAGGCACAGGCCTGACACCCAGCCAGAGCACAAAGACCCTATCAGCCACAAAGTTCAGAAGAAAATGGAGAAGGAAAGAAAGAAGAAAAGCAAGCAAGCAAGCAAGCAAGAAAGAAAGAGGGAAAGAAAAAGAATAAGTTATTAAAATAAAAATATTATTAAAAATCAAAAAAATTAAGAAGTAGGAAAGAAAGGAAAAAAAAACGAAAGAAAGAAGAGAGCAACCAAACCTAAAAAGAAATCCACCAATGATAACAAGCACTAAAATCTATACTAAAAAAAAAAAATGGACAGACAGAACCCCAGGACAAATAGTAAAAGCAAAGCTATACAGACAAAGTCACACAAAGAATCATACACATACACACTCACAGAAAGAGAAAAACGAAAAAAAAAATATCTTTTGGGAAGTCTGAGGTCTTCTGTCAGTGTTCAGTAGGTGTTCTGTAGGAGTTGTTCCACATGTAGATGTATTTCTGATGTATTTGTGTGGAGTAAGGTGATCTCCACGTCTTAGTTTTCGCCACCTTGAAGGTGTCTCTCATTCTTTTTTATGGCTGAGTAGTATTACATTTTACATAAGTACCACATCTTTATCCATTCATCTGTTGATGGACATTTAGGTTGTTTCCATGTCTTGGCTATCATAAATAGTGCTGCTATGAACATAGGGCGCATGTACCTTTTTGAATTAGTGTTTTGTCCAGATATATGCCCAGGGTTGTGATTGCTGTGTCATATGACAGTGAATCAAAACATTCTTCATTGGGCTTCCCTGGTGGCGCAGTGGTTGAGAGTCCGCCTGCCAATGCAGGGGACACGGGTTCATGCCCCGGTCTGGGAAGATCCCACATGCCACGGAGTGGCTGGGCCCTTGAGCCATGGCCCCTGAGCCTGCATGTCCAGAGCCTGTGCTCTGCAGTGGGAGGGGCCACAACAGTGAGAGGCCTGTGTACTGCAAAAAAAAACAAAAAAACAAACAACAACAACAAAAGAACATTCTTCATTGAAGGCAAACTGAGAACAGTCATTGCCAGCAGACCTACCTTAAAAGAAAGCTAAAGAAGTTCTTGGAGGAGAAAGGAAATGATAAAATAAAGAATCTTGAAATATCAGGAAGAAAGAAATTTCATATTACATTTGACACTAAAAAAATCACTGAGTTTATAGTGAAAGGGGAGGGGGAGAGGGGAGAGAAGGAAAGCCTGGAGGTTCTTCTTTTTTTTTTTTTTTTTTCCAGTACGCAGGCCTCTCACTGTTGTGGCCTCTCCCGTTGTGGAGCACCGGCTCCGGACATGCAGGCTCAGCGGCCATGGCTCATGCGCCTAGCCACTCTGTGGCATGTGGGATCTTCCCGGACCGGGGCACGAACCCATGTCCCCTGCATCGGCAGGCGGACTCTCAACCACTGCGCCACCAGGGAAGCCCTGGAGGTTCTTCTTTATAGAAGAATGCTAGCCAATAAATGTATTATTTAACCTCCTCCAGTGTAATAAGGAGTGCAAGCATAGATTATTATTGGAGGCTAGAACCATTGGGTAAAAAGGTTTTGGGAGCTGATAGTCAAAAGGTCTCAGGATATCACTGTACAGTTAATTCTAAATATAAAGGAAAAAAGGTACACTTACAGTGTGGAGAGCTGATAGACCCTAATGTAACCATAGGATCAAACCCAGCATTATCAGTATAGGCACAAACTAACATGCCTGCTGATGATGCATTGGGAAGTCTGCAACATCACCTATACGTTGGTCTTTTTCAAAATGTTTAACCTGAATATAATCTTGAACAAACTATTAGAAAACTCTAGAATGTGGGACACTCTACATGATAGACATGACCTGGACTCTTTGAAAATATCAATGTCATAAAAAAAAAAAAACACTGGCAACAAAAATAGCAAGGAACTATTCAAGATTAAAAGAAACTAAAGAGATGTTACAACCCAAATGTAATAGGGGACGTTGATTGAATTCTCAGTCATAAATAAAGCTATAAAAGACAATTTTAGGAGAAATGGAAGAATTAAATTTGGACTAGATAATATATGATACTATTGAATTCATGTTAAATTTTCTAATTGTCATGTAGAATAATTTTTTATTCTTAAGAGATGTCTGCTGAAGTATTTAGAGCTAAGTGCTATGCTTTTTGCAATTTACACAGAAAGGGAGAGGGAAAGGGAGAGAGAGAATGACAGAGAGAAAGGGAGAGAATGACAGTTGGCAAAATGTTAAAAATTGGTGAATCTAGTTAAAGGGTTGTAGTTGTTTGAATGGTTCACCCTTCAAAAATATGTCCAAGTCCTAACTCCTGATACTTGTGAATGTGACCTTATTTTGAAAAAAGAGTCTTCACAGATATACTTAGGTCAAGGATCTCAAGATGATATCATACTAGGTTTAGTGTGGGCCCTAAACCCAATGTCTCATGCCCTTGTAAGAGAATGGAGAGGTCATAGTGGGTACAAAGTATACTGTCCTACAAAGATGGAGGCAGAGATTGCAGTTACCTCAAGCTAAAGATCACCAGGAGCCACCAGAAGCTGAAAGTGGCAAAGAAATATTCTTCTACAGAGGGTGCTTGGCCTGGCTGGCACCTTGATTTCAGATTTTTAGCCTTCAGAACTATGACAGAATAAACTTCTGTTGTTTTAAGACACCGAGTTTGTGATAAATTGTTGCAGCAGCCCCAGGAAATTAATACAAGGGTATACCAGTTTTGCACCATACTTTCTTTCAGGTTTTCTGTAGGTTTTAAATTTTTCCAAAAAAAAAAAAAAATTAAAAATATCATCATGACAGAGAGACTGCACAAGAAACAAAAAGTGTTATAGTTTAGTACCTTTAATGGCACTTTTCTGCATTTTAAACCAGAGGCTTCACATCTTCATTTTGCACTGTTCGCCACAGATTATATAGCAAACTCTGCTATTGAATAAACTGTGGCATTAAAATAGATCTCTTTAAACCTCTCCTCTTGCTGGTGGTCAGTATTCACTAATGCAGGCTTGAATATGTGAGGGCAAGGGAAACCAGCAGGAGGAGGGCCAAGGGCTGCAGTGCCTGGGAAGTAGGCAAGGCCTGACAAGGGACCTTGACAGACTTGAAAGTTTAGAACCAAGTCAGCTATCCTCTTGCATTGTTTACTTTGTTTCCTACTTATCTCCTCAACAACATTTTAAGATATTTAAGTGCTAAAACCTTGTCTTCTGCTCCTTGGAATCACTTGACACCTCATGGCATTGTGCTAGGCATAGAGTTAAGTCTTCAATGATTATTTGAATTGAGATTTGTTGTAGGCTAGAGGGAGTTTAGGGAATGTGGGAGACAGCAGAAGAAATTTGAGAATCTTTAACTGAGTCTTTCCTAGGTTACTAAAATGAAACAAAAGCACATCTCTGAAATTGACCTGTGTCATTTTGGGGATTAGGTAAAGGGAGAGAAGCATAAATGCTTCCCTGGTTGGAAAGGGAGACTGTAGGTTGAGTTCACTATTGACTTCTGTCCATATGTAGCTTTCAGGCAAGACCAATTCTGCAATTGTCCCAATGGATTAAAAAAAGAATTCATGATATGGGTTTGGGAGTAGGATAGGATAGAATAACCTATCTTATGTATCATATTTAAGATTTAAATATCCTTTCTCATCCAAAGGTATCTTTGTTGTTTCCATCATGAATTATATTGGTTTGGGACCATGTGTATTTTGACAGACCCTCTGCAAGTATCTTTCAAATGTTTGTAGTATTTGTATGCTATTTATTCATTTTGTTTGTTTGTTTGTTTAACAAACATTTGTATAGTGGTTACTGTGTACCAGGTACTACTTTAAGTTTTTTATATAAACGTTAATTTAGTCTTCATAATACTATACAGAGTAGGAAATTGAGGCACAGAGAGGTTAAGGAAACTGAAAAGGTCATCTAGGTAGTGAGAGGTAGAGCCCAGCATTTGAACCCAGGCAGAGTTCCCCACTCTTAATCCACTATACTTTGCTGTCTTGCTTTGTACTTGGCAAAGGTGCAGGTGTTGAAGATGGGAAAAGAAGTTCTAGGCCACAACCTGTCCCCAAAACCTTAAGTAGCCATCTCACATTTGTTTACTAAGTAATGGCAGGACTTTGGGGCAGAAGCTTGTATTCCTTTTGGAAGGTGATGGGTTTACACAGGATCAGTCTGTATCTGCCCAGTAGGACAAACAAAACTCATGAATCCAGAAGACTCTACAAAGCTTCTGGCAGAAAAGCTGGAAATTTCTGTATTTATTAGAGGGTTAAACTTGGAACAGAATACATAAATCTGTTTTTCTTTGCCCAATACCACCACTACAATGTAGGAATATTTTTTTTCTTTTTCTCTTTCTTTCTTTTTTTTTTTTTTGCTGTTACTAGGCATTGACTCCTCAAGCTGATATAAGAGACTGAGCTAAAAATAGTGTAGTTTCAGTAGGGAAAGTCATTGTATCAGGACTCTTTGCACCTCTATAAAAGGATTTTATTAGCTTCAAGGCTAAACATCTTCAGGCATAGCAGGATTCAGTGATTCAAAAACTATTATCAGCTACATGCACCCCAATGTTCATAGCAGCATTATTTACAATAGCCGAGATATGGAAGCAACCTAAGTGTCCATGAACAGATGAATGGATAAAGATGTGGTATATATCTATAATGGAATATTAGCCATAAAAAAGAATGAAATGTTTTGCCAGTTGCAACAACATGGATGGACCTGGAGGGTATTAGTGAAAAAAGTCAGAGGAAGACAAACACTATATGTTATCACTTATATGTGGAATCTAAAAAATAAAACACATGAATGAATATAACAAAACAGAAAGACTGACAGATATAGAGAACAAACTAGTGGTTACCAGTGGGGAGAGGAAAGGGAGGAGGGGCAAGATAGGGGTAGAGGATTAACAGGTACCAACTACTATGTATAAAATAAATAAACTAGAAGGATGTAAAGTACAGTACAGGGAAATATACCTATTATTTTCTAATAACTTTATAATAAAACCTATAAAAATATTGAATCACTATGGCATACACTTGAAACTAATATAATGTTGTAAATCAACTATATTTCAATAAAAAATTTATACTTAAAAATATCATCACAGGGCTTCCCTGGTGGCGCAGTAGTTGAGAGTCCGCCTGCCGATGCAGGGGACACGGGTTCGTGCCCCGGTCCAGGAAGATCCCACATTCCGCGGAGCGGCTGGGCCCGTGAGCCATGGCCACTGAGCCTGCGCGTCCGGAGCCTGTGCTCCGCAACGGGAGAGGCCACAACAGGGAGAGGCCTGCATACCGCAGAAAAAAAAAGTATAATGCTTACTGGGGAGGCAAACAGCAAATGTCCCCTACAACCACACCTGGACAATCCATTAGGGTTGTTTGATGCAGAAAGCATGCATTCAATAAAGAACCACCAATGAAATTTATATGGACTACCAAAACATCCTATTCAAGCCTCTACAAAAATCCCATTGTTTCATCATATGGATGAGACTAATTTAGAGGCAAGAAACAAAAAATAGGGATAAATGGGCCTTTTGAAAGGAGAAATATAAACAATGAGATGTCCATGGGCTGGTCTGATTTAATACTTTAATATGTTTTAGATCCGGGGTCAGGAAACTTTTTCTGTAAAGGAACAGATAGTTAATGTTTTTGGCTTTGTAGCCCATACATGTCTTAGCATGAAAGCACCCAAAAACATGTAAATGAATGGGTATGACTGAGTTCCAATAAAATTTTATTTTTAAAAACAGGCAGTAGGTTGGATTTGGCCCACAGGTGGTAGTTTGTTGAATCTGGTTGTAGATGGATAGTAAGGTACTATGTAGGAGTATGGACTCTTGCTGTTAGAAGTATCTAGATTTGAGTCTTGCTGTTTACTTACTAGCTCTATGCATAATTTCCTTCACTACTCTAAGCCTCAATTTCCTCACCTGCCTAATAGGGATAATAATAACAGATGTCTAAGAGTGTTGTTTTAAGAATTAAAAGAAAATACACATAAAGCACAATGCCTGGCATGTAGTAAGTGGTCAGTACATGGTAGCTATTATTATTATTATTAAAGCCAATGGGGAAAAACTATAAGAAAAACTTATGAAAGGGAAGAAAGATGAGCTTCAGTGTTAAGGATATCTATTTATTAAAACATTCCAACTACATTTTTAGGGTAGTGGAATTTGTGTCATCAATTACATCTCAGGAAAGAGAATAGTAGGCTTCAGGGAAAGGTCTACAATGACTCTTTCCTCAAGATGCTGATGAAACCCAAAAAGGCCAAAAAATTACTGGATATTATTTTTAAAAGCTTTAGTAACAAAAGAGACGAGGTTATCTTGTTCAAATTTGTTTGTGTCCACACCTGGAATTCTGGGTAAGTTTGGAATAATTATTTTCGCTAAAGACAGAGTAGGGATGGAGAAGATTTGGAAAGGGTGTGCTGAAGAGATTACTGGCCTATATGTGTGAGGGCCCACATAAAAGATTAAGACTTTTCAGTCTGGGACATCAATCTGGGAAGGACAGGTAGGATAGTAGTCAAGAACATGGCCTTTTCTGTCAGATAGATAGACCTGGAGATGAATCCTGGCTACATGACTTATTAGCTTGAGTCCTTAGATAAATTACTTAAACCTTATGAGTTTACTTGTTTTCACCTGTAAAATGCAAATACTAATAGTGTTACTGTGGGGATTATGCCCATGAATCGGAGAGTCTTGTGCTCGGCACACAGTAAGCACTCAGTGACTATTATTATTATTTGAAGCCTCTAAAATCATGTGTGAAGTGATCAGCATCAAGACAGACTCTTTCATATCCTGGAACAATTTAATGGGGAGGGGAATGTCTTTAAATTATACATAGATGAAGCTAATGCAAGTAAGGGGAAGTCTGATGTAAATGGCAGATAGTAAGCCAATGGTATCCATTGCCCCCATGAAGCATTACAGACTGAAAACATATTTAATAAAGGATACATGCATGGTAGACTCATCATGGGTAACTAAGGGAACATGAAGTTTGATAGTTGTTGCTAACCTTACGGTTATTGTAAAAAAGAACATGGCTATCTTCCTACAAATGCTCCTAAGAGACAGATTGTTGAACTGGAAATTCCCTGAGGTTGATATAGTGGTGGCAGATCTCAAATTTCAATGACCAACTAACTGTTGTCAGACTAAATCAAATTCTTGTTTTAATCTTGATATTCCTATGACAGTGGCAGGTAACAACCATCAGGAGCCTTCAAAGTCCCTGTTGTCTCTTGGCATTGTGAAAACACTGTAAACATCATTGAGCTATTATTCAAAAAGACCCAATAGCTTTGAATGAAGAGCTACAGAAATATGAGGGCTTTGTGATAGCCAGAAACTTTTGTTAGAATCCTGACTCAACAAGCAAGAGCCTACCCAGTCAGATAAAGCAGACACAGTACATGTTTAGATTTGTCAAGGAATTTTCTACAACTATTAGAAACACAAATGAAATCTCAAAGTCCTAGAAGGCACTGATTTGCTATGTGCTTCTTTTATAGACTGTTGTCCAGAACATGTATTTCAACCAGTGGCTATGTGAATACCAGTTACTAGAGTGGCCTTTCTCTACTGAGTGGTCTTGGGAGGTGTAATAGGGTCAGTTAGGCTGGTCAGGAGGGGTGTGACTTAGAGTGTTTTCCTCTTCTATCAGAGATCAGCTCTGGCATTAGCAAGATACTGGTTTCAAACCCTAGCCCTGCCACTTACTTGGTGTGTGAATTTAGGGCAGAGAAGTTAACTGCTCTGAACTTTCATTTCATCCTCTTTAAATTGAATTAATAACACCTGCCCCATAAAGGCGTGGTAAGCATTAAATGTCAGAAATGGATATTCTATCAATATATTTTAGTAGTGTGAAATTAAATGAGTATCATTAACAAAGCATCTATGACCCAGCAATGCCACTACTGGGCATATACCCTGAGAAAACCATAATTCAAAAAGAGTCATGTACCACAATGTTCATTGCAGTACTATTTACAATAGCCAGGACATAGAAGCAACCTAAGTGTCCATTGACAGATGAATGGATAAAGAAGATGTGGCACAGATATACAATGGAATATTAATCAGCCATAAAATGAAACAAAATTGAGTTATTTGTAGTGAGGTGGATGGACCTGGAGTCTGTCATACAGAATGAAGTTAAGTCAGAAAGAGAAAAAACAAATACCGTATGCTAACACATATATACAGAATCAAAAAAAAAAAGGTTCTGAAGAACCTAGTGGCAGGACAGGAATAAAGACGCAGATGTAGAGAATGGACTTGAGGACACGGGGAGGGGGAAGGGTAAGCTGAGACAAAGTGAGAGAGTGGCATGGACATATATACACTACAAATGTAAAACAGGTAGCTAGTGGGAAGCAGCTGCATAGCAGAGGGAGACCAGCTCAGTGCTTTGTGACCACCTAGAGAGGTGGGATAGGGAGGGTGGAGGGAGATGCAATAGGGAGGGGATATGGGGCTATATGTATACATATAGCTGATTCACTTTGTTATACAGCAGCAACTAATACAACAATGTAAAGCAATTATACTCCAATAAAGATGTTTAAAAAAAACAAAGCACTGAGCACAGTGCCTGGCATAAACCAACTATTAGTTCCCTTTCTCTAGATGCACACAAAGCCAGATTTTTTGTCCAAAGGGATGAGTCTTCTATGCATAGGGAAAACTGAAATTCTACAGGGTTCTCCATGTAAAAGTAAATGGAGTGGGTGGAATACAGTCACAATTGGCTTATCACTGAGCTGGATGGATAAGAGTACCAGTGCCATGTAAGGTATGTACTAGAAGTCAATGAGCAGGAAGCAGGTTCAAATAGACTGCAGAATCAAAGCCAATACCAGGAAGTAATACCAATAATTTAGTGCATGAATGCTCAAAGTTATAGTGGAAATCAATGACTGGAAAGTGTGGTTCAAATACCAAGATAGTTCTACTGATTCTACTAAATGGTGTAACTCACTTCCAGGACTTTTGTTTGTAAAGCGTGGGCAGTGACGCCTGCATGAAGGTGACATTGAAGATTCATGACACTATATTCCCTTGAATGTTTTTCCATTTTCCTGGCCAAGTGAGACCTGAAGCTTCATAGGGAGGCAATAAAGCATGGCCACCAGTGTATCAATAAAAGGCTTTATATATGTAACACAAGCTTCCAGAGCTCTCCCAAGGGCATGAGGTTTTACCTTTTGCCCAGAGGCTGGTATATCTTAAATTTTCTGTTTTGTTTCAGAGATGACTATTATCATAGGCAAGATGGTGCTGGGTGGAGAAGATCTTCCAGAGTCCAAAAAAAGGGTGATATGTTTTAACCATCATGGATAGAAGTGAAGGCTCTATGGGTCTGATTGAATAATGAGAGTCACATGGGTCCCATGTGCTGCCATCTGGACAGAATGGAGGTAGTGAGAATTAGGTCAATCATACACTCTTCTCTCTCTAAAGGTGCTTGTCAGGGGCTCATGTCTACAGTCATGTGTTATGTCTTCATCCACGGCAGTATATTCTGATGGTTAGACTGAACTATGTGGTATTGTAAGAAGCAATTACTTATGCCAGGTACCATGGTGCTGGGTGTGAGTAGAAGTAAACGTAGGAAGTGCAGACCATAGGTATTTAGGAATGTTATTATAGCTGTAGACAAATGAGAGAGATAAAGAGGGATACTGACTGACTGTTGAGGCAAGGCTCCCAGAGAGGAGTCTTCAGTGGATTCACTATGGTTCACACTGTGATGCTGACTTTGCATGGTGAGAATCTTATTTTGTTTCCAGTGTGCTCAGAGGTGATTAGGGTCTGGAGAACGGATGCTATTAAAACCACAAAATTGATGTATAAGCCAAACACCAATTTATTCACTTATAATGAGAATTAACTGCCAAGTAGGCTAGAACACTTCATGTCAGCTGGTTAGCAAATTTTCTTCCCATAACAAAGTTTATATGGGAGAGTAATTAAAATCAGATTATTTCTTAGAGCATGGAGTCAGAGCAAGGGGAGTTAGGTGACAATCTTAATGGCTAATGACACAAATTGGGATGGCCTGGTGCCTCTATCCCATTGCAGGTAGACCCTGGCAGGGTCTGCTGATCAAAATCCCCTCTCTGACTCTAGGGAGATTACTGATGCCTTACGGCTCTTTAATTGCCCCCTTTTCTAGATTCCATGCAAATCATTCTTTTGTTAACAATTCGTTCTTCAGACTTGTAAAATGATTAAATTCCCTCTTGCTTGGTGGCATCAATCATGTAGCAGATCTGCCTCCCTAAAACTACAACCTTGGTTATACCTGGGGGTTCCCCAAGCCTTTGCAACTGCAGACTACATCTTTGAGTAGGGTACATCTCATTTGTTCTCTGTAGATTTTAATTAGTTTCACTCTCAGAGAAATTCACTTAGGTGTAAGTTCTGAGGACTCATCCATGTAACTCTCTTTATGCTTAGTAATTAATTCATTCCAATTGAAGTGGATGGTATCACTATAACAATATTTTAAAGTGGTAAACAAAATGGTTGCTAGCTAGTAGGCAGTAAAGCATTATCCCAGCATCCTATTCATATGGTCAGCCTGGCTGTTGGATTGTATCACATAGAGCACAAGAGGCCCTTGATTTGGAATTTCTCAACAAGGAGCTTCTAGAAGTAGGAGGTGAACTGAACTACATAGCCCAGGATTAATGATCTGTTCTGAGAGGCTATGGAATCTGAAGATTTCTTGGGGAAGAAGGTAATGTTGCTGCAGAGGGAAAGTCCTCTGCAGAAAATAAAGTGACATATCTTTATATGTAAAAAGTACATATGCATAAGGAGTACGCAATGATAAATTGTGGCCCTAAGATAAAGAAAGATTGGTGATTAAGCCAACTGAATGCTCCTGTCAACATTCCAGGACGATATTGGTGTTCGTAAGGAAAGTGACCGGAGGCCATTGGGTTAGTCCTTTATCATAGAATTGGTGGTACTAGATCAGGATACCTGCAGGTAATACCAGAGTCACTTAAAGTTCAAATAGAGATCCATTAGAGGATCTCATGCAATCCCAGTACACTAGTGGGAATTTCTTACCACAATTGAAATATGTGCATTCAGGTCTCCTAGTTGTCAGAGCATATGGAGTAAGGTGGATGTATAGCAAGCTGTTAATAAAGGAGACTCCTTGCGAATACAAATAAGAATTAGCACAGTGGTTAGTGAGGCACTGATGGGTGAAAGGATATCTGTTTGTTAGTGCTATAGGATAAGAGTAATAAGGTCCTAGCTGAGTTTAGGTATTGTCAAAGCATAATTCTCCAGGCCAAACTACAGTGGCGCTTCGTGTTCTGAGAGGCCTTGATGGCTGCTAGGAAATATGGAATTACTGATTTTACTTCAGGAAATCCATTATGGGGACATACATCAGCCCTAAGAAGCAGGGAACAAAGAGCAGGTAATTACCAGAAAACACCAATTATCACTGCATATCCTTAACATTTTAGGGATTTTTACCTTTTCAGCATAGCACTACTTTTGCTCAGAAGCATTAGGAATCCATACACAGAGTTAATGTATGCCAAAAGTACAACACAAGCAATCATACCCCCATTTCGTGAGTTTTATGTACAGATGGTGTTGATGTATATGCCCCAGGATTTGAAATGTGAGATGGTTCAGAAAATTGTCTGCCATTAATTGCTCTTCAAGAGCCTCAACTAGATGAAGGTCCCCAGAGGTGGTCCATAAGGGTAGAGCTTAGCCATCAATGAGCAGTGATCCTAGATGGTGACCACACTGAGGCCTCTAGAGTCAGAAACTACTGAAGGGCCTGATCCTCAGTCTTCAGTGGAGATTTAGTTAGCCAGGTTCCCTGTCTAAGGCAGCAGGGACATGCTTCAGACACAGTATTTATGATGGGACACACTAAATACTTGTTAGAGGTCATTATCCTAGAGCATTTTGACTTGGCCATAAGGCATGCTGGAACCTGAAGTAGGTTGTTGGAGAAAAGCTAGGGCTTGGCTAAAAACATATACCTGCCTGAAGGGCTAACTCTCAAAGAAGTGGACCCAAAGTTCCAAGCAGACTGCTCAAAGGGCCATACCATCTAGTTTGTCAATAGCCAAGAGATTACTTTTGAGCAAGCAGCAGTCTTTAAATAGTAGCAAAATATATAGCTGTATGAAAAGGTGGCATAGCTGTGTTTCCATGAAGGTTGGTTTGTGTTAAGCTGGACTCTAGTCAGTAGGTGGAGCAGGATTCAGCCTCTAGTAGGAAAATGTTGGTAGGATATGGAAATGCAACTGGGACTTCAGCCAAGAGTCCTAAACCAACAGGGGACTAGGATACAGACCAATGAGAGTAAGGGTGAAGGCCTTGGGCCAACAAACTCAACCCAGGTATCTATCACCTATCGGTGGGGATGGAGTTCCCAATGTATTTCCAGGGTGGTTTCCACTGGTCAGACTGGGCAGAGTTTTTCCTGCAGGCTTTCAGTACACTTGGGAAATTAGTCCCAACTGTATAAAGTGCCTGGGAATTGTTTTCATCATTGCTTTATCAAGTTTGGTGATGGGTCACCAAATGAACAAGATCTGGTTGTTTAAATTCTCAGAAGCCTAGGAGTTCATGACTGTAAAGTGGTATCCCAGTTCCCCATCTGTATTTTAAATGTTAATGCAGGATATAAATCAATGAGGCTGGAGGTGAGAGGGGTATAAGTTTACAATGTGACCTGCCTGGGCTCCTCTTACTGGTGAGCTGGGTTATTTATCCTTGCTGGGGCTCGAGAACGTTTGGCAAGGCAATCTCTTGTGAAGTGACCAGCCTGGCTGCAGTAAAGGCATGACTGAGTTTCTTGCTGGCGGGCTCGTTTGGCTGGAGTAAGAGGCAGCTGGCTTCCTCGAAGCTGTATAGGGTCTTCCTTGGGTGGTGGACCTGTGGGGTTGGAGATCAGGGAAGCCAACACTGGGATCTGGGCCTCTGGCTGCAGGAGCTCTGGCCTGTCACTACGTTGCTTATCCAACTGAATACACTGAGTGATAAGGTCTGGGAGATTGTCCATCAGATCTGTGCCATTTACTTCAGCCTGAATGGAGTCAGCTAGTTCCTCTTGGAAGTGATCACTCTGATTGGTTTCATTATATCTCAGATTTTGAGCAAGGAGCTGGAAAGTAGTGGCATCCTGCTGAGAGAAGTTGTCCCTTTTGTCAACCTTAGCATTCATCAAGGGGTTCATTTCCTGTTTTGTGGGCTCACCAAATGACTGCTGTAACTCAAGAACAAAGTTCTCATATTGCTTCAACAGAGCACTCTGGTAGGTGGTGATTCTGTGTAATTCTCTACTGTATCTTCTGGAATCAAGTGAGACTAAGCAGAATTGAGTACCAATATTGGATACCAATGAGCAGACAGTGGTTTTGCTCTGTGATCAGACAGACGGTGTCATGAGCAAGTAGCCAAATCTGTTAACTATGAAGAAGTCACAAGGGTATGCTGAGAGCTGAGAAATGCCAAAAACTGTTGTCCACTACTCAGTGTTGCCTCTTCTTCATGGAGAATGCCAATGTTCTGCACATTCAGAAGAAATAAATTACCTTAGGACACATAGAAGATTTGGAATTAAGAAGATAAATACAAAAGTTACAGTAGATTTCTCTCCCCACTCCCCTTCTTGGTAATATGGAGGCAATTTGCCCTCAGACTAAGCCTTTGATTCTAAAGTATCTTTCTTTATCAGAGAATCAAAGAATTTTACAATCCAAAGTGATCGTAGAAATCATCCAGGCCAAATTTGTGATTTCACAGATGAGAAAACAGAGACCTAGAGAAGTAAAAATGTTTGCCCAAGGTCATACAACTAGTTAATATCAGAGCTGGCCTGTTCATCAGAACTGCTGTCCAAAACAGCACTTCCTCCAGGACTACAAATGTGCTCATTTGCTTACACTACTTGGGCATAATGATGGTTCTTGCCCTTTGCTACTCCAAACGATCAGGGGATCAGCAGTTTTGGCATCACCAGGGAGGTTGTTGGAAATGCAGACTCTAAGGTCCCACCCCAGACCTACTGAATCAGTGTTCCATTTTAACAAGATTCTCCAGGTGATTCGAATGTGCATTGAAGTTCGAGAAGTGTTGCTCTAGAGAGCACTTAGCCAGAATTGGAATACTCACTGGTTGGACTTGACCCTCAGTGCTCCAATCATAGCCTGCAGTGCTGTGAGGATCCGATTGCTGTGGTGGTAGTTAATCCATTTTTTCTGGCTTTCTAGTCTGTGTCTGAGGTCACATTTGGTTGCCATGGACATGATTAAGACATCACAGGCAAGATGAAGAGGTGAGATTGAGGACCTAGCAAAGAAGAACAGAATATTCTTAAATTATAAAGATCAAAATGTTCAGCAGTCTTCCCTGCGTTGATAACAAGAATATAGCAACCAGTAAAAGTTTAAAACAAACCCCAAACATATTGTATGTTGGTTGAACTATTCTGCTATGTAATTCCTCTCACTGTCCTTTCCTTGTGTAGTATTTAAATCGGCCATCAGTGGGCAAAAAAATATGTATCACTGAAAGCAAGATTTGATTCCCTAGGTTTTATTTGATGGTACCTCCTCTCGAAACCTATGGAAGAAATTATTGGAAGAATGAAATAGTGTACGATGGGGGGCCAGAGACTTGCCCAAACACTATCAGTTGGATGATTTGAAGAACTCATTTGCTTCTCAATTTCTTTTTATCTAATGAGGATGACTATCTGGTCTACCTCAAAGGGTTGCTGTGAGTATCAATGAGACAATAGATAGGTGCTCTGAGTAGCAACAAAAAATGAGAGATTTGCTTGCAAGATTGTTCCAGTGCAGCTGAACAATGCCAGTGGTGAGGCTCTACCCTCAGTGCATAACGCCAAAGTAGAAAGATACTGTCATACCTCCTTTCATTCTTCCTTTCCATACCTCACCCATCTAGTCTACTATTTACCTTTCAGACATCTTTCACTTTACAGGTGCCCATCCATGAGTTTATTCCTGTCAACCCAGCTAGGTGTCAACTGATAGCTAATATGTTAATTATTGAGTGTTAATGATTGGCCTTTCTCAGGGTATTCATTTTTGTTTCCTCAAACTTTAATGTGTACAAAAATCCACTTGGTCCCAATCTCTAGCAATTCTGATTCAGTAAGTCTGGAATGGATGCCAGGAACCTGTACAGGTTGGCTGGCAGATTTCTGATGATGGTGGTCCTTGTGAGAAAAGCCATCCATACAAATATCATGCAATAAAGCCATATTAGTAGCATCTCAGAGAAGTAGGGATGGGGAGGAGACATATTTGGGGGTAGGAGGCTGACCCTCAAATGAGGTAGAATAGGTGGTAGCCTATTCTACCTCCATATAAAGCCACAAATTGCCCACACTGTTCTTAACAACTGCTCATCTCTCCCAGGTAATAGAAAGCAAGAGTTCAGCATGTAGGTTCTAGAGTCAGACTGACCTGGGTCCAAACCCTGGCTTGGCCAAAAGTTGTGTGACTCTGGACAAGTTACTTAACCTCTGTGAGAATCCAAACTTTAAAATGGAGATGATATTAATACGTGCCTCTTGGTGTCATGAAGATTAAATGAGATGAAAAGAGATGAGCACAGCTTCATGCAGATGGCAAATGCTCCATAAATGTTAGCTATCATTATTCTAGGTCCACAGTCTGTGTTTTAGAATTTAAATTATTTTCAGATTTAAGAAAAGTAACATAGAGTATGTACTGTTTATTACATAACACTCCCAGTAATGTCTGGGAAAACATCCCATAATTAAGCCATTAACATTTCTGCAGGAAAAAAAATGTCTGAATATTCATACTAAAAGAGATAAAGACTAAGTTCATGTCAGTTCAGGTCAGGTTTTTCTGCCAAATAAGTTTTGGCACCAAATTTAAAAAAAAAAAAAAGCTTCTGTTGTACAGAGCCTTTTGATTTCAGAATTGAAGCTAAGGGTTTGTGGACCTCTACCAAACTCTTTTTTCTGGGGTGCAATTATAACTTTTCCTTCTCTGTCCCTGCTTTCTGCCCTTTGACTCCACTCTCAGAAGTTCCAGAATATCTGTAGAGGTCTCCAGTTTCTTTACAGAATTATGTATTCAAAGTGGCAGATCATTTAATTTTTCTAATTATGTAGCACTGGTGAAACACTTGCTAAAATTATAAGCATTAGCCCAAATGCAAATCATACAATGGCACTGTTGTCAATGGCAGTGGCTTAATCCCTCAAAGAAAATCTACCTTGCCTTATCATTTTGGAAATTGCTCTCCTTTTAGAGGTCAATGGCCTTCTATTGGATTGTTCCAGCAGATCCTGGAGGAAGAGCTGACAGTCTGGAGGAGTTCCAGACCACAGTCTTTCGGAGACAAAGTAGAGACAGAGCTCATAACTCAAATGCACAGGCTTGAGGGATCAGACTAGTGAGCTTGGACCAGGTCTGATAGAAAACTGCATATGCTTAAGCTTTTCCTTAATCAGTATGTGCTTCAACTACAAAAACAACACAAAAATAGGTTTAGTAAACTATTGCAGGTCACTTTGATGTTTGTGTTCAGTTTGAACCAAAGCCATAGTTAAGAGTTTCCCCAGATATAAAACTACTCCACTCTGGAGTCCCCTAAGACCCCATTTGGAGAAGGGCCTGCAGTATCCTGCTGCCTGTAAGGGAGCTTTGTGACCTTACACTGCTTTATTTTCAAGCTGTTCTACATAACTCATTGGAGAAGATTGAACTAGGGTCATGCAACTACCCAAAGCAGCTGCATTCTTACTCTTGTTCTCCAGATCTTCTAAGGAATGCTGTGGTCATAGGAGCTAAACTGATAGATAAATAACCCTGATAAGGTGACCACAGGGGCATACTGTTTGAACTTGTCTGAAGACTTGGGTGTGACCCCAGCTCTGCCACTATCTATACTGACAACCTTGGGCAAGTCACTTCCTCTCTCTGGGTCAGTTTCTATATCTGTATAATGAAGGGATTGGGTTTCTTGAAGTTTATTAAGATAAGAAATTCTGATTCAGGAAGGTTAACAGGAGACCTAGGAATATGAATTTTTTACAGGCACCCCAAATTATTCTGTGTTAAGAAGTCTTCAGATGTTACCTTGGGAATATTGGGTGACTGCCCACACAAAACTGTATTTGTCAGAGGTTCTCAAATTTCAGGATACTTCAGAATCCCCTGGAATTTTAACATACAGATTTTGGGGCCTCACCCCTAGACAGTGTGATTCAGTGGGTCTGGGATGAGGCCAGATAATTTGCATTTTAATCAAGCTCTGTCAGTGATGCTGATGAAGAAGTTTCCCCAGCAACACTTTCAAAAAACTGTAGGCTGAGTAATCTCAAAAGGCCCTTTCTGCTTCGGCACTATCTACTTTTTTGAAAGTAGAAAATATTTGACTCCAAAAGTGGCCCCTGAAGTGTGTGATATGTAGATTGCTTCCTTCCTAGACTCTGCTTGAGGCTGCATGGTCACCTCTAAACAGTGGGCTAGTGCAGACCTGGCTCAGGCATGTGAGATGTAGCTGGCTCAGAGACAAGAGAGAGAGTAGCAATTGAGTTGACCCTGCTCTCAGGACTCTGTAGTTCCTGCTGGGAGTTATGTACTATTCTGCTCTGCTCTGCCTGTGAATGAGGTAGAAAAATCGTTCTCTTATCCCCATATCATAGACAGAGCAGCCCAGCTGGGATCAAAATGCCTATTGCTATGACTCAGACCTCATACCTTCCTTTAAGCGTCAACCTTCCTTCTGGCTCAGCTGGACCCATGGCCTAGCTGCTTATGAAGTTCAACATGTCGTGAACACTATCTACAAGTATTCCCTGTCAGTTTCCCAGTTTTCCTTTCGAATGTGCACAACTCTATTAAGGAGCCATCTCAGCCTTCCTGCTCCTTGGGTCTATTTAACATTCTTCCTAAGGTCATGTTTCCCAGTCTCCTCCTTCACCTACCTTCTCTCCTTTGCCTACTGTCTCTGCTGGCAACCACAGCACATGTCTGAATGATTCTGCTCAGTCACCAGCCAGAATCATGACCGATAACCTCATCCCAGCAATACATGACCCATTTACACTGTTCTTTTCTCTCAGTCCAATAAAGAAAAATGCCTAGAAGGAATGGGAGAGTTTTTCTAGGAAGGCAAGGATCTGGACACTGGATGGAAGGCAAGGTGATCTGCCATTAGGTGGACATGATAGCACTAGGGTTGAACACAGAGTATTGTGTGGAGTCAAGGAAAAACCCCAAAGATAGACTCTATTGCTTCTTTGCTGTACTTGCCAATTTGATTTCAATTGAGGGGTACCAACGTTATATGGGTGGTGAAATGAAGACTTCAGGGAAAGTAGCCATGTTTTGGAGGTTTGTCAACTCCTGAAGATCAAGTGTGCTGCTACTTACAGCTCATAAGAGATGTTATAACATATGGCAGATAACCTTTGCAGCAGGATTGGTTCGAAGTCTCATTTCAGACCTGCAAGTGCTGAAGACATGGCAGGCCTCTGACACACTGTAAATGCAGAGATTTTCATTTGTATTTGGTAAGAATAGGAAAGAAAAGTCCTGTTTTCCTTCAGTTGTATCCACCATTTTTGTAGGTCTTTGGTAATAACACTTGTGATTTCTTGAGTACCTAATTTATGCCAGCTTACATACTCTGATTGGTACTGGCTGCCTGGAGCTGTATGTAAGAGGATTCTGGACCTGTAACTGGCCTCACTGGTAGAATGTTGTGAAGGATTGTCAGTGTCTGCCATGGGGTCTGGAGGGATAACTGCAACATGCTGAACATGCGTTTGTTACCTCTCTTGTAGACTGTATGATCCTCACAGTAGTCTTATGAAGTAGATGATTATTTGCATTTTACATATAAGGAAGCCAAGCCCCTACCTGCACTTCAGAACATGTAATCATGCCCACTCCTGCTTTTAATCTCTTTCTCCCCTCACCTAAAAGCCCTCTTCTTCCTATGCTCAGCTTAAGTTCAGCCTCCTCGTTGCTGCCTCCTCTGACTACTCAGACCCTTACTAACTTCTCCATTCCCTGAACCGTGTGGAAGGACACATGATTTTATGTTCCCTCCTGGAGGAAGCCTCTTTCTTTTAAACTCCCACAATACCTTGCACAGGGCTGGTTCCATGGGCCTTATGTAAATCTGTGTTGATGGATACACTAAGATGATAAAGGGCTAGGGGAAGGACAAGCAAAAGAATCCCTACCAGTAGTAGCCTGAGGTTAAAATTGTGACAAGAAAAATAAGACCTGGAATCCAGTCATGAAAATCTGATCAAAATGGGAGGAAGCTGAGTAAGCAAGCAGGGGGATGGGAGCTCTGTAGAAGTGGTCTGAGCTTGAAGGAAAGCCCAGCAGGCATTGGTATCACCAGTTTTTGGCTTTCTATCCACTATCTTCCTTTCTTCCTTAAGCCCCATAAATTCAATGATTTTTATTTTTTGGCAAGGCAAAACAAATGATCATGTCTGACAAAGACTTCTTTACTACTTCTAGGTTCAAGGAAGCAGTCTGGGAGAGTGCTTTACATAACTGAGTGTGCACCTTGTCATGTTTTATAAGAACAGTGAGATAACATTCTAAATTGGGACCATCTCAATAAATCTGGGTTGAGCTATCACCATACCCATCTAATCAATATGTGAAAATATTAAACGAACAACCAGAAAGGAATGATTAGGTTCTTATCCCCATTGAGTTTCACTGTCTATGTGTACAGAGATTTAAGTATCTTAAAAATCACTTTAATATTCATTACCTCATTCAATCTTGACCACAATTTTGTCATTTTTCAGGTCAGAAAACCAAGGCACTGAGATTTTAAGTAAAGTCAAGGGTCAAAGGGGAAACTTGATACATGTGTAACTGTCTCTGGAGGACTCCTGTGTGGAATACTTGTTCTCAGAGACAAGTAAGGCACTATCTGAAGACGTTTGGGAGGGTAGAGGTGGAGATGGGATGATTGTCTCCATGAAGTAATTTATGAGTTCCATATCATTGGAAGAATGCAAGCAGAGTTAGCATTACTACTTGGTGAGGAGTAAAATACAGGTGATGAAACTGACCACTAGTTGTATGCAATCTAGAATCTGATCCTCAGATCTACAGCCAACCTGAACCTTACCCACCTTGCCCACCTACCTCAGAGCTCCTGTTCCTAGAGGAGACTCTGACTAAGCTACAGCAGACTTTGTTTACCAATTTGAGGATTTATCTTTGTTCCTCTGTCCATTCCCAATGCCCCCGTCATTTCAAACAGTATATGCTGTTTCAAGTAAACAATTAGAGGAAGAATGGAAAAATTCTGACCTGCAGATCTTAAATAGTCATAAAATGAGCCCTTTAAATTTGAAGTGAAAGGTCTTCTCCTGCATTTGTGCTCCCTGCTGCCTCTTTCATCTTTAATTCATTAAGTGCAATTCACTTAGTGATGAACACCACTTGCAACTGATGAGCTGACAGAGCCTAGCCCACTTAGATTTAAACTTTTTTTTTTGCTTTGCCATGTCCCTGTGGTATGCAGGCAACCTGTGGCCCTGCTCAAGGTGGAGAAAACTTAATATAAACAACTTAGTCCATATCATGTTTTTCAATTATCAGATGTCTCCTAGAAAATATTTGCAAATGAAGCCACTGACAAAGGATTCATCTCCAAAATTTACAAGCAGCTCATGCAGCTCAATATCAAAAACAAAAAAACCAACCCAATCCAAAAATGGGCAGAAGACCTAAATAGACATTTCTCCAAAGAAGATATACAGATTGCCAACAAACACATGAAAGGATGCTCAACATCACTAATCATTAGAGAAATGCAAATCAAAACTACAATGAGGTATCACCTCACACCAGTCAGAATGGCCATCATCAAAAATCTACAAACAGTAAATGCTGGAGAGAGTGTGGAGAAAAGGGAACCCTCTTGCACTGTTGGTGGGAATGTAAATTGATATAGCCACTATGGAGAACAATATGGAGGTTCCTTAAAAAACTAAAAATAGAACTACCATACGACCCAGCAATCCCACTACTGGGCATATACCCTGAGAAAACCACAATTCAAAGAGTCATGTACCGCAATGTTCATTGCAGATCTACTTACAATAGCCAAGACATGGAAGCAACATAAGTGTCCATCGACAGATGAATGGATAAAGAAGAGGTGGCACATATATACAATGGAATATTACTCAGCCATAAGAAGAAACGAAATTGAGTTATTTGTAGTGAGGTGGATGGACCTGGAGCCTGTCATACAGAGTGAAGTAAGTCAGAAAGAGAAAAACAAATATCGTATGCTAACACATATATACGGAATAAAAGAAAAATGGTTCTGAAGAACCTAGGGGCAGGACAGGAATAAAGACGCAGATGTAGAGAATGGACTTGAAGACACGGGGATGGGGAAGGGTAAGCTGGGACGAAGTGAGAGAGTGGCATGGACATATATACACTACCAAACGTAAAACAGATAGCTCGTGGGAAGCAGCCGCATAGCACAGGGAGATCGGCTCATTGCTTTGTGACCACCTAGAGGGGTGGGATAGGGAGGGTGGGAGGGAGGGAGACGCAAGAGGGAGGGGATATGGGAACATATGTATATGTATAACTGATTCACTTTGTTATACAGCAGAAACTAACACACCATTGTAAAGCAATTATACTCCAATAAAGATGTTAAAAAAAAAAAGTCTCCTAAAGCCACAGATTAATGTTCCAACTTTAGAGGTGAAGAATTTAAGGCTCAAGAAATGGAAAATTATTCAGGTCATGTTATGACTCTCTTTGCTATGTTCCAATCCCAAACCCTTTCCAGTTAGCCTTTCTTTCCTCTCCCAGCCTTGACTATGAGTGAACAAGCAATGCGGTGATTATAGAGTATGGTGAAGAAGCAACCTTTTAATGTTATTCAGTAATTGGTAACATCCCACCCATACGCAGAGCATTTTATGTGATCTAAGTCTTCTCCTACTGTGTCATTTATCATTTTGATAAAATATGAAGTAGGCAAGGCGTGTCTTCAACACTCCCACCAACAGATAAAGAAAGAATTGTCTAAGGACATACAACTATTTAGTATTAGATCTGGGAATAGCATCCTCAACTCTTGCTCCTAAAAACACTACATCCTGAAAGTAGTTTGAAACAGTGGAAGAATCATGGGCTTGGGAGTTAGAAAGAATTTAGATTAAAATCCCAATCTGAGTTAAGCCGAAGCTCTGAGACCTTGGGCAAGTTACCTCTCTGAACCTTAGTTTTCACATCTGTAAAATCTGTATTGCAAAGTAGCTGTGATGAGTTGAGATACTATATGTAAAGTTCCTGGCATCCAGAAGACAGCAATGATAGAAGCCACTGATAGCATATTTTCTGTAGACACTGGAAGATTACCTACCAAACGTCCTTGTCACCTGCTCCAGTGTCTATCTGGGAATTTGGAGGAAGGTGATTCTTGATGTGGAGCAAGTGGCTTAAGCTAATTCACTTAGCATATAACATGTCTTAGTGTTTCTCCTTTGAAACACTCATATCACTTGTAATAAATTATTATATGCTCATTTTTCCTACTAGATTATGAGCTAATCAAGACAGGCATCATCCAATTTCATTTCTATATCCCTAAGTCCTAGCATACTTCCTTACACATAGAGGTGTTCAGTAATTCTTTGTTGAATTTATAATATCTGCCCATGACAGACATATAATAGTTAAAACTAGATAGTAGCCAAGTGGTCTTACTGTTTCCCCTTCCCAATATAACTCTTCTATTATTATTCCCTGAAGTGAGTGAAAAACTCAGCCCGGTTGCAGAGCATATCAGCATGTTTTTGCATTACAAATGCCTGAGTTAACCAGATAGAAATATAGATAAAGACTTGTGGCAGTAAAACTAATGCTCAGGAGGCAGATGTCCCAGCCCTAGACTTATGGTGACCTTAGCCAGAGCAGTGAGAAACCTTGAAGACCCTTGAGAATGTACTATGCTAGGACAAATGGGTCATTTAGTTTGTGGCTACTCTCTTCTTATAAGAGTTTCAGATATGCCCAGGCCCTTGGTCAGAAAATTTATCTATCAGATTTGGAAAGAAAATGAGTACAAAATAATCCAGACAAGAGTTGTTTAAAGATATGGTATTTTCAACCACCCTTAAGTGAAGACAGAGGAATTATTTACCTCTCACGTGTCATGCCCCAAGCATAATCGGGCCACAAGCTTCAGCAGTGGGGCAGATTCTGGGGGATGGGAAAAGACCAAATGAGAAGGAGTGGGATTCTCTAGCATCTCAAGTTGCAGCAGCAACCTCATTTTATTTATGGCCTTTGCTTATAATAGCCTCAAAATGCCCTCTTTGCAAAGCCCTTCTGTCTTGAGCCCCAGATTTCAGTAAGGTCATGTCTACTTCTCCATCTTTTCTCATTGGATCATATTTCCAATAAGACAGCTCTTTCCACCTACTTGTGTATCTGTGTTCTTGGTGACCTCTGCATTGAGGATGCTGCTGCCATTGGCACTTGGAGTTCCCAAAGGATAACTGGGGATGCAAAGGTACCAGCGGTAACATGATTCTGCAGGAAGCTGGCCTCTGCCTGACTTTTAAAAAATCTCAAAGTATATTGGGGATATAATTTACATATTAAAAAATTCATCAATTTAGTATGTAGAGTTAATGAGTTTTGACAAATATATATGTGTGTGTATATATATATATATATATATATGTATATACATATATATAAAACCACCACCACATTTGAGATATAAAATATGTCCATTACTTCAAAATTCTGTCATATTCCTTTGCAGTCAGTTTCCCCATCCCTGGCCCCAGGTAATCATGAATCTACTTTCTATAGATTTGCCCTTTCTAGACATTTCATATAAATGTAATCATACAATATGTCGTCTTTTGTGATTGGCTTCCTTCGCTTAGCATGTTTTTGGGGTTCATCCATGTTGTGGCATGTATCAGTACCTCATTCCTTTTTATTGCCAGAAATATTCTATTGTATGGATATAACACATCTTGTTTCACCTTATTGATGGACATTTAGGTTGTTTCCAGTTTGGGGTCATTACATGTAAAGCTACTATGAGCATTTGTGTACAAATATATTTTCATTTCTCTTGGGTTAAATACCTAGGCGTAGGTCATATGGTAAGACTGTTTAACTTTACAAGATACTGAAAACTCTTTCCCAAAATGGCTATACTATTTTTCATTCTCACCAACAGTACATGAGTGTTCCAGTCATACATTCTTGCCAACACTTGGCATTGTCAGTCTTTTACATTTTATTTGTATGGAGTTTTACAGAAGCTCCTGAAGGGCCCTGAGCCATTAGATCATTCCCCTATTGGCTGCTCACTATCATCCTATCCCCATGTCC
The DNA here is from genome assembly GCF_937001465.1 of Orcinus orca. NCBI lineage: Eukaryota > Metazoa > Chordata > Mammalia > Artiodactyla > Delphinidae > Orcinus > Orcinus orca. The sequence goes on along the minus strand of NC_064580.1, from coordinate 98,301,802 downwards.
TTTGAGGAATGTGGTAAGAAATGGGAGGAGAGACTTCATTTTTTGCCTGAGGGTAGGGAATCAGTAAAGCTGCCTGTACCTATCCAGGGAGGGAGGCAATCTAATTCTATGAAGAACAAACATCAACAGTATGGAAGATGCAAGGAGACAGATTTGGAATTCCTATAACATAGAACTTTCTAGAGTTTAGAACTGCCTTATAATAGAGTGAACGTCAATAAGAAAGGTGCTCCCTATCACTAAAAGTATTTAAGTAGCAATTGGATGAACACCTCATGGGGATGTTCTGAAGCAGATTCATGTACCAGATAAAGGTTAGATGAATATACTCAGATATTTCTATGACAATGTGATGTAGATAATATCGAAATTCTGTGACTTCTGATTCTTCCTTTCTGTTCTCTGCCCTTTCACCTGACTTCCAGTTAACCCCCAATCCTTAATGCCCTGGTACCACAAATGGCTGGAAATCAATCTTCACTAGAGTAAGCTAAAGATTTCCCTTTTTCAGAGCGTCTGAGTTGTAGTATATTCCCAAATAAGAATCTCTAATGGTAGAATTTCAGGCAAAGCAACAGCCAGTGAGTAAGATGTTTTGGCTAGAATTTCCTGCCTGACACCACTCACATTAAACATAGCATCTAGATCATCATCCAGTCTACCTACTGGCTGATAATGTAGCTCTTGAAGGAAGTCAAAGAGAAAGAAAGCAAAGCTTCCAAATGTGATTTTCAAAGCAGGGTAACAAATGAGGACTAACAAACTCCTTCTCAGCTTGGTTTTCACATCCACATAGACCTGACTATCAAAAATTGTCCATCTGCCAACTCTTTTTTGTATCCAGCACCCTCTAGCACTGATATGGTACTGTATGTTTTTAGAATACTGCTTACATCGACTGACAGCTTTTTTTATATATATCCATCAGGAGTGATGTATCTTTTATTCATCTTCACATTTTAAGTGTCTGTCAGACTGTCAAGTCTTCCTGTCTTCTGTAAGAATGTGTCATAAAGGAAACTGGTTGTGACCTGCCAGCAGGCCTCAGTTATTCAGTCTGCAGGGAGACCCTGAAGAGCAGTGCCAGAGTAAAATGTTCCCAATGATCTCTGTCTTCATAAAAAATAAATCAAGAAAGAAATAGAATGAAACTGTATCAAGGAAATGTTCATTAGATCTGGAGATGAACTTGTATACATGAGTGAACAAAACATGGAATCAGTATACTCAGAGATGGCTGAAGCAACAGCCAGGAAATGGATTTGAGTTGACTTATAGTGGAGGCAGTGCACTGGGCTAGGTGGCCTCAAGTGTATTTGTCATAGATAGTGGCAGATGTGTAGAGGACACTTGCTTTCCTCTTCCTTCCATTTTTTTCTATCCAGGTGGCTTTTAATCATTCTCATATGAAAATATTGTTTATAAGTGTATTGGCAGATGTTTTTCAAAGTCATGAGATAAGTCTCCAGGATATGGGTAGCATCACCATGAAACATGAAGTCCCCTGTTCTAGGTTATTCCAGGAATATTGAGACCCAGAGAGGGAAATGATTGACTCTCAGTGATTCTAGAAGAAAGGAGAGGAGCTCTTAACTCTTTATCACATCCAACCCCAAGCCCCAGAGAAAGGACTGAAAGCCCAAATATCAATAGTGGCAGAAACCATAGTTTTGATTAACTCAGTCAAGTTTGGCCATCATTGCAGAGGATAAAGGAATGCTGAAAATCAGCCATTCAGATCCCCATACTCCCTACCTTTGATTTGATGGTGTAGGTGGGAGTTTAATCAGCTTAAAGCCCCCATGACTCTACCAGTATTGGCTCAAGAACCAGTGTGAGTTGAGGCCTACTAGTGAAGCCTATAAGGAGATGGAGCTATGAGGAACTGGAGAAAGCTGATAGGCTTACTTTCCTGGTTCTGGGCTCTATATGGACATGACCCCACCCTGAATTCATTATTTTATTTATTTTTAAAAATTTTATTGGCATATAGTTGATTTACCTTGTTGTTAGTTTCAGGGGTACAGCAAAGAGAATCAGTTATACATATACATGTATCCATTCTTTTTTAGATTGTTTTCCTATATAGGTTATTATAGAATATTGAGTAGAGTTCCATGTGCTATACAGTAGGTCCTTATTAGTTATCTATTTTACCTACAGTAGTGTGGATATGTTAATCCCAATCTCGTAATTTATTCCCCCCCTTTCCCTTTGGTAACCATAAATTTGTTTTCTACATCTGTGACTCTATTTCTGTTTTGTAAAGTTAATTTGTACCATTTATTTTAGATTTCACAAATAAGCGATATCATATATTTGTCTTTCTCTGTCTGACTTATTTCTCTTAGTATGACAGTCTCTAAGTCCATCCATGTTGCTACAAATGTCATTATTTCATTCTTTTTTATAGCTGAGTAATAGTGCATTGTATATATGTACCACAGCTTCTTTATCCATTCCTCTGTCAATGGACATTTAGGTTGCTTCCATGTCTTGGCTATTGTAAATAGTGCTGCAATGAACATTGGGGTGCATGTATTTTTTCCAGTTATGGTTTTCTCTGGATATATGTCCAGGAGTGGGATTGCTGGATCATATGGTAGCTCCATTTTTAGTTTTTTAAGGAACCTCCATACTGTTCCGCATAGTAGCTGTACCAGTTTACATTCCCACCAACAGTGCAAGAGGGTTATCTTTTCTCCACACCCTCTGTTTATATATTTTGGAGATTAATCCCTTGTCAATCTCATTGTTTGTAAATATTTTCTCCCATTCTGTGGGTTGTCTTTTTGTTTTGTTTATGGTTTCCTTTGCTGTGCAAATCTTTTAAGTTTAATTAGGTCCCATTTTTTATTTTTGTTTTTATTTTCATTACTCTAGGAGGTGGATCCAAAAAGATATTGCTGCAATTTATGTCAGAGAGTATTCTGCCTATGTTTTCCTTTAAGAGTTTTATATTTTCTAACCTTACATTTAGGTCTTTAATCCATTTTGAGTTTATTTTTGGGTATGGTGTTATGGAGTGTTCTAGTTTCATTCTTTCATAGGTAGCTGTCCAGTTTTCCCAGCACCACTTATTGAAGAGACTGTATTTTTTCCATTGTATATTCTTGCCTCCTTTGTTATAGATTAGATGACCATAGGTGCGTGGGTTTATCTCTGGACTTTCTATCCTGTTCCATTGGTCTATATTTCTGTTTGGGGGCCAGCACCATACTCTTTTGATGACTATAGTCTTGTAGTATAGTCTGAAGCCAGGGGGCCTGATTCCTCCAGCCCCATTTTTCTTTCTCAAGATTCCTTTGGCTATTTGTGGTCTTTGTGTTTCCATACAAATTGTAAAATTTTTTGTTCTAATTCTGGGAAGTCTGTAGATTGCTTTGGGTAGTATAGTTATTTTGACAATATTCATTCTTCCAATCCAAGAATACAGTATATATCTCCATCTGTTTGTGTCGTCTTTGATGTCTTTCATCAGAATCTTATAGTTTTCTGAGCACAGGTCTTCTGCCTCCTTAGGTAGGTTTATTCCTAGGTATTTTATTCTTTTTGATGTGATGGTAAATGAGATTGTTTCTTTAATTCCTCTTTCTGATCTTTAGTTGTTAGTGTATAGAAATGCAACAGATTTCTGTGTATTACTTTTGTATCCTGCAACTTTACCAAATTCTTTGATGAGTTCTAGTAGTTTTCTGGTAGCATCTTTAGGATTTTCTATGTATAGTATCATGTAATCTGCAAAGAGTGACAGTTTTACTTTTTCTTTTCCAATTTGGATTCCTTTTATTTCTTCTCTGATTGCCATGGCTAGGACTTCCAAAACTATGTTGAATAAAAGTGGCAAGATTGGACATCCTTGTCTTTTTCCTGATCTTAGGGGAAATACTTTTAGATTTTCACCATTGAGAATGATGTTAGCTGTAGGTTTGTCGTATATGGCTTTTATTATGTTGATGTGGGTTTTCTCTATACCCGCTTTTGGAGACTTATTATCATAAGTGGTGTTGAATTTTGTCAAAAGCTTTTTCTGCATCTACTGAGATAATCATACAGTTTTTATTCTTCAGTTTGTTAATGTGGTGTATCATATTGATTGATTTGCATATATCGAAAAACCATTGCATCCCTGGGATAAATCCCATTTGATCATGGTGTATGATCCTTTCAATGTATTGTTGGATTTGGTTTGGTAGTATTTGTTGAGGAATTCTGTATCTATGTTCATCAGTGATATTGGCCTCTAATTTTCTTTTTCTGTGATATCTTTGTCTGGTTTGGGTATCAGGGTGATGGTGGCCTCATAGAATGAGCTTGGGAGTGTTTCGTCCTCTGCAATATTTTGGAATAGTTTCAGAAGGATACGTGTTAACTTTTCTCTAAGTGTTTGATAGAATTTGCCTGTTTGTTAGAAGTTTTTAAGTAACATTTTCAATTTCAGTACTTGTGATTAGTCTGTTCATATTCTCTATTTTTTCCTGGTTCAGTTTTGGAGGTTGTACCTTTCTAAGAATTTGTCCATTTCTTCTAGGTTGTCCATTTTGTTGGCATATAGTTGCTTGTAGGAGTCTCTTATGATCCTTTGTATTTCTGTGGTGTCATTTATAACTTCTCCCTTTTCATTTCTAATTTTATTGATTTGAGCCCTCTCCCTTTTTTTCCCTAATAAGTCTGGCTAAAGGTTTATTGATTTCGTTTATCTTTTCAAAGAACTGGCTTTTAGTTTCATTGACCTTTTCTATTGTTTTCTTTGTCTCTATTTCATTTGTTTCTGCTCTGATCTTTATGATTTCTTTCCTTCTACTAACTTTGGGTTTCGTTTGCTCTTTTTTATCTACTTGTTTTAGGTGTAAGGTTCGGTTGTTTATTTAATATTTTTCTTGTTTCCTGAGGTAAGATTGTATTGCTATAAACTTCCCTCTTAGAATTGCTTTTGCTGTGTCCCATAGGTCTTGGATCATGGTTTTTGTGTTGTCATTTGTCTCTAGGTATTTTTTAATTTCCTCTTTGATGTCTTCAGTGATCAATTGGTTGTTTAGTAGCATATTGTTTAACCTGCACGTGTTTGTGGGGTTAAGTTTATTTTTTCCCTGTAAGTGATTTCTAATCTCATAGTGTTGTGGTCAGAAAAGATGCTTGATATGATTTCAATTTTCTTAAATTTACCAAGGCTTGATTTGTGACCTAAGACATGATCTACCCTGGAGAATGTTCCATGTGCCCTTGAGAAGAAAGTGTATTCTCCTGCATTGGGATGGACTGTTCTATAAATATCAATTAAGTCCATCTGGTCAAATGTGTCATTTAAGGCTTCTGTTTCCATATTGATTTTCTGTCTGTATGATCTATCCATTGGTGTAAGTGGGGTGTTGAAGTCCCCCACTATTATTGTGTTGCTGTTGATTTTGCCTTTTATGGCAGTTAGCATTTGCCTTATATATTGAGGTGCTCCTATGTTGGGTGCATATATATTTATAATTATATCTTCTTCTTGGATTGATCCCTTGATCATTATGTAGTGTCCTTCCTTGTCTCTTGTAATAGTCTTTATTTTAAAGTCTGTTTTGTCTGATATGAGTATTGCTACTCCAGCTTTCTTCTGATTTCTATTTGCATGGAATACCTTCTTCCATCCCCTCACTTTCAGTCTGTATGTGTCCCTAGGTCTGAAGTGGGTCTCTTGTAAACAGCATATATATGGGTCTTGTTTTTGTATCCATTCAACCAGTCTATATCTTCTGGTTGGAGCATTTAATCCATTTACATTTAAAGTAATTATCGATATGTATGTTTCTATTGCCATTTTCTTAATTGTTTTGTGTTTGTAGGTCTTTTTTCTTCCCTTCCTCTTTTGTTCTCTTCTCTTGTGATTTGATGACTAAATTTAGTGCTGTGTTTGGATTGCTTTTTCTTTTTTGTGTGTGTCTATTGTAGATTTTTAGTTTGCAGTTCCCATGAGGTTTTGATACAGCAGTCTTTATATATACAAGGTGGTTTTAAGTTGCTGGCCTCTTAATTTCAAATGCAATTCCCACTTGCTGCATTTGTATTCTCCTCTTCTCACAGTTGCTGGTTTTGATATCAAATTTGTGTGTGGATGATTTCCTACCTTTACTGTATGTTTCCCTTTACTGGTGAGCTTTCCCATTTACATTTTCTTGTTTCTAGTAGTGGCCTTTTCTTTTCTGCCTAGAGATGTTCTTTTAGCATTTGTTGTAAAGCTGGTTTGGCTGAGGCAGCAACCGACCATGGCTCATGAGCCCACCTAGGCTGGAGCCCCTCCTAGTGCCTGCAGAGGAAGGGGCCAGCACGTGGGGAAAGAGGCTTCAATGGTGGCCCATTCAACAATGGTGCTTCACTTCTATGGCAGTCAGGGCTTCTTCTGTAAACATTCCTGGTTGCAGAGCTCCTCACTCTCATCCCTTCAGGCTGTCTCCTCACAGCCAACAGCAGTCCTCTCTCCCTCGGTCTGCTCTCCAAACCCCATGTTCCAGCTCCCAGCCCCTGTCTGCACTGACAGACACACATCTCAGGCTTGGGTGTGCAGGGCTGTGGCATGGACCATCTGTGTAGGTCTCACTCTGTCCTGCCTGCCACAGACCTGGTTTCTGTTCTCTCCTCTGAGCCCTCAAAGCTCCCCTTCTGTCCCAGCCTATCTTCCCACTGGTGAGGGGACTACCCCACATATGGGAAACTCTCCTCTCCTTCAGCTCCCCCCTGCCCCAGGAGCACAGGTTCTGTCCTGCTTCCTCTTTTCTTTTCTTTTTTTCTTTCTTTCATCCTACCCAATTATGCAGGGATCTTTCTTGTCCTTTTAGGTGTCCAAGGTCCTCTGCTAGTGTTCAGCAGGTTCTCTGTGAGAATTATTCCATTTGAAGATTATTCTTTTTTTTTTCTTTTTTTTGGTTGTGCTGGTCTTAGTGGTGGCATGCAAATTCTTAGTTGCAGCATGCATCCGGGATCTAGTTCCCTGACCAGGGATTGAACCTGGGCCGCCTGCATTGGGAACTCAGAGTCTTAACCACTGCACCACCAGGGAAATCCTTGCAGATGTATTCTTGATGTATTTGTGGGGAGAGGTGAACTCCACGTCCTCCTACTCCACCATCTTGACTCCTCCCTTCCAGAATTCATTATTTTAAAGCTTAGTAGCTTCCATGTCTCTCAAGTGACTGAAGTTTGCTGGTTTCAGGACCCATAGTTTAACACTCCCTCTCGCAGGTCTTACCACTTAGTGAAGGGTGTGGGTTGTGAAACACAAGCTCTAGGTTGAGTTTAATTGAATGGTTCCTCTGGTTCTATCAGTTAAGATGGAACTTTTGCTTAAAGCTCTGGGTAGTTAGTAATGAAAACCAGCTAATCATGACTTTTTATTGACCCCCTGGGAATTCTCTAGGCTCCAGAGTCATGACTTAAAGTCAACTTGTGTTCATAAAGATGAGTAGAAACTTTACAAAGACAAAAATCATGTTTGAAAAATGACCAAAACAGGTATTCAATTGCTGCAGACCCATGGCCTTTTGTACCAGCTTACAAAATGTGCACTGAGCCCGCCCTCAACAATAATGTTAAAAGAAACCAAACAAACAAAAAAAAGAAACCAAACATCTGAAGGACATGGGTTCCAAAGAAAGGCAACACATAAACACCATCACCACAACCTCCACTTGCAGAGTACTTATTTGGGGCTGAACACTACACTCCGTTTACATCAGTAATTTCATTTAATCATGAAAGTAAGTTAATGAAGGCATTCTTAGCTTCATTTTACTGATGAAGAAATTGAACCTGAAAGAGTAGGTAGCTTGCCCAAGACCCCACACTGAGTAAGTGGGAGAGCCAAGATTCAGAGCCAAGTCTACCTGACACAAAAGCCCTATATTCTTAACTAATTATGTTGAACTGCCTGGTAGAGATGACCTGGTAACAAATATGCTGGAGTTGAGTGAAGCATCAATTTCTTAGTTGGTGGAAACCCTTGAGTTCCTAACTTATTGCTTCTGCATCCCTCCATCCATTGTCTGCCATTCCATTGTTTCCTGGTAATTTCCTCAGGGCAAAGATGTAGAAAGCTGTGATGGCTGAGATAAGAAAGTAGGCAGAAGCCAATGTGTAATATAAATTTGGAGGATTTTCTGTGGAATTTGTTCATCATCTCCATGTATTATAATTAGTATGTGAAAGCCATTGATTGATTGTTCCTAATTTAGATGTCAAATCTAAAGGATAGATTATCCACTACGGGGTTCAAATACCCTCAACAGCAGTTCAATGTTTCTTATTTAATAGGCTATTCTGTGACTGCCATTGTGGCTCCTGGTTGATTGCTGCCTTTGTCTGAGTGGTGTGGAAATGGCCTGTGCAGAAGAATTAATGTTTGTGGCCTGTTTTGTGTCTAGCAGCCTAAAGGGACAGACTGAAAGTTATGCTGAACAACAGAGCTTAGGTTATACTTCTCACAGCTGGGGTGCTAGAGAAGCCAGTGGAAATTTACTCTGGAATTTCCATGATGAAAAAAATTCTTTCTTTCTCCTCTCACAATTGGAGGAAAAGTGATTTATCAGGGACTGCCAAGGAATTATCTGATTATTCCACATCTCTCATCGATTTCTATAAGTGTACACATAGAACAGAACAAATCACATTTGCTTTCAGAAAAACTGTTCTGTGTTCATGAAGAGGCTGGTAATTTTATGAGACCTATTGATTTTCCTAAAATAACATGATTTAGTCTTTAACTCCCATACTCACAGCTGAGAAGATGAGAGCCTGGCATTTTCAATTATCAAGAAGATTTTTTTCCATTGTGAGGTGGAGATTAGGTTTTTTCAAATATCTGTGACTTCTCCATCATACCCATTCTATCCCATTTTCATATTTCCTCATTAAACATCCCTGGAAAATCAACTTTGATAAAGAAGAAATGAAGCAATGTTAATTTAGAAGAAACCTCTGGTATGATATTTATAATAAAAGAAAAAACATGAAAAGTTTGAACAGGACCATCTGATAAATATCCTCCTTAAAGAGCTAAAAGAGAGAAATAAGGTATGTGTGCTTGGATTTAATAGACTATCAATTACATTATCATATCCTTAAGGGAAAAAAGGCTTAAAAAAGACATTTTAAAAGTCTTTGTTTATGCTTTGTCAATAGTTCTCAAGATAACATCCCTTGGCTAATTTTGGATTCTTTCCAGCCTGCCCCTCACACTGAGTTTTCCTTCAGCCTCCTCTCTGGAACCTTCTGAACCTTTTGCTTCCCTTCTACTTCCATTACTCCTACCAAAAATGAGCTCGAACCCAAGGGAAGCCAATTACTGGACATGTGCCATGAGGGCATGGGGGTTTGTTAGCAATCACTTCTTTCCAAATTGTTTCTTTTATGAAATATATTTTCCTAAAATGAAAAACTATTCCCAAAAGAATGTAATGCTATTTCATAAACCTCTCAAGGAGATAATAATAGTAACTACACAAAAGTTGTACCATAAATTATAGACAATCACGCAGAGGCTCCAAACACATGGAACTGCCTTCTTGAGAAAAAAGCAGATGAATACATAGCTGATATTCAATCTGAGTACGTTTTGAAGAACAACTCAAACATGTGCAAGGGATTATGGGATGCTTGGTAGTGTTACTGGTGGGTGAGTAGTGGTGTGGCTTTACCTAAGGATTCATTAAGATGGTACAGGAGATCCATGATGGATCTGGAGGGCCCAGAAGACAACAGTAATTTTGTACCTAAAATTCTTAGCTTTACTTTTGGTTTCTAGTTCAGCATGTAAGGAGCTTATAAGTTGCCACTCCATTCTAACAAAAGTAAAAAGCTGAACAAACTGCAAAAGAAATCAAGGTCTGACAAAGACGTAAGGTCACAGGGCGAACCACTGCCTCCAAAATTGGAGAGTTACAAGGGGAATTCAGAGAATCATAATTTGTCAGAGCAGAAACCCCAAACAGAAATCTCTGTGGGAACCAGTTCCAGGTAGAAAAACCTGGACTATAATGACAAATTGCTGGAGGCTCAATGTGGACAACTCTGAGTTAAAAACTGGAGGACCCAACTCAGGGAGAATCACATTTTTTGAGTTTTACCTCCAGGAGCTCAACTTGGTTCTTATAGTGAATATTGGAGAAAAAATTCCTTCATGCTTCAAGCAGGAGAGTAAAAGGAACCATTATTAAGTAAGTATGTATGTCAGAACATTCTACTTAATAAGGCCTACCCTCGGGAGAAACTATTTTACCAGAACCTCACCTGCTGGGGTTTTATGAGAGCCTAATCAGCCTGGGAGACGTGAAATAATCAATGCCAACCCCCTCTAGTCTTCCACATGGAGGAAGGAAAATATAAAACTCTAGCTCTCTCTAGCCATCCTGCCCCAACTAAGGAGAGAAAAACAAAACTAAGAAGCACTGGTGAATTTCACAGTCCAGAGGCATAGGGTCTTCAAAAGACTGAAACCTAATCATAGGATTATGGAACTCTTCTTGCCTCACAGCTTACCACTACATTACTAAAAGCCTATTTACTGCAGTTCCTTTTACCCAGCACATCATGTCTGCCCTTCAACAAAAAATCTCAAAGCATACTAAAAAGGCAAAAAACACAGTTTGATGACACTGAAAAAGCATCAGAACCAGAGTCAGGTATGGCAGGATTGTTGGACTTCTCAGAAGAGGAAGTTTTTTAAACTATAATTAATATGGTCAGGGCTTTAATGGGAAAAAAATGTAGATAGCATGCACAAATAAATGGAAAATGTAAGCAGAGAGATGGAAAGTCTAAGAAAGAATCAAATAGAAATGTAAGGGAACAGAAGCTCTCTAAAAGAAATGAAGAGTATCTTTGATGGGCTCATTAGTAGACTAAACATGACTGAGGAAAGAGTCTTTGAGTTTGAGGATATGACAACAGAAACTTCCAAACTTCCAAAACTGAAAAGCACAGGAAAAAAACCTGCAAAAAACAGAACAGAATATCCAAGAACTGTGAGATAAATACAAAAGATGTAATATATATGTAATGGCAATACCAAGGAAAGAAAGAGAAAAAGAAGCAACATTTGCAGCAATAATGCCTGAGAATTTCCCCAGAATTAATGTTAGACACCAAACCAAAGATCCAGGAAGCTCAGAGAACACTAAGCAGGATATTTGCAAACAAACAAATAAAAACCCAAAACAAATAAACAAAACACTATACCTAGACATATCATTTTCAAACTTCAGAAAATCAGACAAAGAAAATATCTTGAAAGGAGCCAGAGGAGAAAAACACCTTACCAATAGAGGAGCAACAATGAGAATTACATCCAACTTCTCTTCAGAAACCATGCAAACAAGAAGAGAGTAGAGTGAATTATTTAATGTGCTGAGGGAAAACACCAACTTAGAATTCTGTACCCTGTGAAATTATCTTTCAAAAGTGAAGGAAAAATAAAGACTTTCACAGAAAACAAAAATTGAGGAAACTTATTGCCAGTAGACTTGCCTCCTTATACAGATAGAACTGTAAGAAGAAATAGATTAATCCACTATAATAGTTGGAGACTTCAACATCACTCTATAAGAAACGGACAGACCCAGCAGGCAAAAAATCAAAAGGACACAGGTGAACTCAACCACACCATCAAACAACTGGATATAAAGGAATCTATAGAATACTTCATCAAACAACAGCAGAATACACATTCTTCTCAAGTGCACATGAAACACCCAGATAGACTACATCCTGGGCAATAAAATGTACTTTAAAATTTTTTGAAAAATGGGACTCAAACAGTGTATCCTCTCAGACCACAATGAAATTAAACTAGAAATCAACAACAAAAAGATACAAGAAAGTCCCCAAATGCTTGGAGATTAAACGTATTTCTAAATAACACAGATCAAATAAGAAATCTCAAGATAAATTTTTAAACATTTTTAACTAAAGTGAAAATACAACTTATCAAACTTTGCAGGATGCAGCAAAAGCAGTTCTAAGAAGGAATTTTATGGAGATAAATGCATACATCAATAAAAATATCTCAAATAAACAACCTCACCTTACACCTCAAGGAACTGTGGGAAAGGAGGGAGAAACTAAGGCCAAAGCTAGAAGGAATGAAATAATAAAGATTAGAGCAAAAATAAATGAAATAGAGAATAACAAAACAAGAGAAACTGTTATAAAACAAGAATTGGTTCTTTGAAAAGATAAGCAAAATTGACAAACCTTTAGCTAGACTAACCAAGAAAAAAAGAGAGGACCCAAATGAATAGCATTATAAATGAAAGAGGAGACATTATAACTGATACCACAGAAATACAAAGGATTATATTAGGGTACTATGAACAACTAAACATCAACAGATTGGACATCCTAAAAAAATCAATAAATTCCTAGAAACATACCACCTACCAAGACAGAAGCATGAAGAAATAGAAAATCTGAACCAATAATGAGTAGACCAATAATGAGTAAGGAGATTGAGTCAGTAATCCAAAACCTCCCAACAAAAATAGTCCACAACCAGATGGTTTTACTGGTGAATTTTACCAAACATTCAAAGAATTAATACCTCATCTCACACTGGTCAGAATGGCCATCATCAAAAAATCTACAAACAATAAATGCTGGAGAGGGTGTGGAGAAAAGGGAACCCTCTTGCACTTTTGGTGGGAATGTAAATTGATAAAACCACTATGGAGAACAGTATGGAGGTTCCTTAAAAAACTACAAATAGAACTACCATATGACCCAGCAACCCATTACTGGGCATATACCCAGAGAAAACAATAATTCAAAAAGATTCATGCACCAGGACTTCCCTGGAGGCACAGTGGTTAAGAATCTGCCTGCCAATGCAGGGGACACGGGTTTGATCCCTGGTCCAGGAAGATCCCACACGCAGAGGAGCAACTAAGTCCATGCACCACAACTACTGAGCCTGCACGCTAGAGCCTGTGCACCACAACTACTGAAGCCCGCTCACCTAGAGCCTGTACTCTGCAACAAGAGAAGCCACCACAATGAGAAGCCTGCGCACTGCAATGAAGAGTAGCCCCTGCTCGCTGCAACTAGAGAAAGCCCGCACACAGCAATGAAAACCCAACACAGCCAAAAATAAATTAATTAATTTTTTAAAAAAGACACATGCACCCCAATGTTCATTGAAGCACTATTTACAATAGCCAGGACATGGAAGCAACCTAAATGTCCATCATGGATGGACTGGATGTCTTCCATCATCAATATTAAAATGTCTACACAAAAATTCAGCAATTTTGATAAGTCTTTTTATAAATGCATGCTGATATGATAGCTGTCACATACAATCTAACAAAATTGTTTCCAATGAAGTTAAAGACAACTAAGTGCTACTAGAGTCATCTTACGGAAAAAAAACAAACGAACGTTTTGGCCCACCCAATAAAGAAACTATACTCCAATTTAAAAAAACATGATTAATACCAATTCTACTCAAACTCTTCCAAAAATTTCAAGAGGAAGGAACACTGCCAAGCTTATTTTACAAGGCCAGCATTACCCTGATACCAAAGCCAGATAAGGACACCACAAGAAAAAAACTACAGGCCAATATCACTGATGAATATTGAGGCAAAAATTCTCAACAAAATAAAAGCAAAATTAATTCAAACAGCACATTAAAAAGATTATACAGCACAGTTAAGTGGGCTTCAACCCTGGGATGCAAGGATAGTTCAACATATGCAAATCAATAAATGTGATAAATCGCTTAATAAATGATAAAAATCATATGACCATCTAAACAGATGCAGAAAAAGCATTTGACAAAATTCAACATGCATTCATAATAAAAACTATCAACAGATTGGGTATAAAAGGAACAAACTTGAACATATTAAGGCCACATAAACAAGTCCGCAGCTAACATCTCACTTAACGGTAAAAGGTTGAAATCTTTTTCTCTAATATCAGGAACAAGACAAGGGTGACCACTCTCACCATTCCTATTCAACACAGTACTAAAAGTCCTAGACAAAGCAATTAGCAAGAAAAGGAAATAAAAAGCATTCAAATCAGAAAGGAATAAGTAAAACTGTCTGTTTGCAGATGACATGACTTTATATGCAGAAAATCCTAAAGAATCTACCTAAAAACTCTTAGAGCCAATCAAGAAATTCAGTAATGTTTCAGGATACAAAATCAAGATACAAAAATCAGTCTCATTTGTATACACAAACAGTGAACTATCTGAAAAAGAAAGAAACAATCCCATTTACAATAGTATGAAAAACAATAAGATACTTAGCAATATATCTAACTAAGGAATTTAAAGATCTGTTCACTGAAAACTGTAAGATATTGATGAATGAAATTGAAGACATAGATAAATGGAAATATATACCATACTCATGGATTGAAAGAATATTGTCAAAATGTCCATACTACCCAGAGCCATCTATATATTCAATGCAATCCCTATCAAGATTCCAATGGCATTTTTCACTGAATTTGTTTTTAAATCCTAAAATTAGCTTGGACCCACAAAAGACCCCAAATAGCTATTTAACCCTAAAAAGAAGAGCAAAGCTGGAGGCATCACACTCTGACTTCAAACTGTATTACAAAACAATAGTAATTAAAATAGTACGTTACTGGTATAAAAAGACATATAGATCAATGGAACAGAATCAAGAGCCCAGAAATAAACTCATGCAGATATCTTGAACTAATATTTGACAAGAGAGCCAAGAATACTCAAGGAGAAAAGGATAATCTCTTCAACAAATGGTGCTGGGAAAATTTGATATACACATGCAAAAGAATGAAATTGGACCCTTACACAACCAACAAAAATTAACCTGAAATGGATTAAAGACTTAAGTATAAGACCTGAAACCATAAAACTCCTAGAAGAAAATATAAAAAAAAAACTTACTGACATTGGTCTTGGCAGTGACATTTTGGATATGACACCAAATGTACAAGCAACAAAAGAAAAAAATCAACAAGTGGGACTATATCAAACTAAAAAGCTTCTGCACAGCAAAAGAAATGATAAATACAATGAAAAGGCAACCTATGAATAGGAGAAAATATTTGCAAATCACATATCTGATAAGTGTTTAATAACCAAAATATAAGGAACTCATACAACTCAATAGCAAAATAACAAATAATCCAATTTAAAAATGGCAAAGCTGAATAGACATTTTTCCAAAGAAGATATCCAAATAGCCAACAGGTTCAGAAAAAGATTCTCCATATCACTAATCATCAGGAAAATGCAAATCAAAACCACAATGAAATATCACCTCACATCTGTTAGAATAGCTATTATCAAAAAGACAAGAGCTAACAAATGCTGTCAAGGATGTAGAGAAAAGGGAAGCCTACTGCATGCTTGGTGGGAATGTACAGTGTTATAGCCCCTATGGAAACCAGTATGGAGGTTCCTCAAAAATTAAAAATAGAACCACTACATAAATCCAACAATCCCAACTTTTGGGTATCTAATCCAAAGAAGATGAAATCACCATCTCAAAGAGATATGTAGACTCCCATGTTCATTGCAGCATGATTCACAATAGCCAAGACATGGAAAAAACCTAAATGTTCATCAACAGATGAATGGATAAAGAAGATGTGGCATATATATATATATCTCCAATATAATAGTATTCAGCCATAAAACAGAAATAAATCCCTGCCATTTGAACAACATGGATGGACCTTGAGGGCATTATGCTAAGTGAAATAAGTCAGATAGAGAAAGACAAATACTGTATGATCTCACTTAGATGTGGAATCTAAAAACATAACTCTCATAAAAACATAGAGTAGAATGGTGGTTGCCAAAGACTGAGGGGTGGGAGAAATAGGGACATGTCATTCATAGGGTACAAACGTTCAGTTATAAGGTGAATAAGTTCCAGGGATTTAATATACAATATGTTGGGTCTAGTTATCAATACTCTATTGTATACTTAAAAGTTGCTATGAGAGTAGTTTTTTAATGTTCTCACTGTAATAACAACAAAATGGTAATTATATGATGTGAGGAATGTGTTAACTAACCATATTGTGATAAACATTTCACTATATATATATATATATATATATATATATATACACACACATGTATCAAATCATCACACTGTACACCTTAAACTTACACAATGTCATATGTCAGTTATATTTCATTAAATTTGAAAGGTTAAAAACACATTACCATTTACATTTACACTCAAAGATGAAGTAGGCATAAATTTTACACAATATGTACAATATGTGAAGAAAAAAAGAAAACTCTGATGAAAGGTATCAAAGAAGAAATAAATAAATGGAAGGTATTCCATAGTCATAGACAGGAAGACTAAATACTTTCAAGTTGTCAGTTCTTCCCTACTTGATATATAGTTTCAATGCAATCCCTATTAAAATACCAGCAAGTTATTTTGTGGACATTGATAAACAGATTCTAAAGTTTATATGGAGAGGCAAAATACCCAAAATAGCCAACTCAATATTGAAAAAGAATAAAGTTAGAGGACTGACACTACCCAACTACAACACTTACTATACAGCTACAGTGATCAAGATAGTGTGGTATCAGGGAAAGAATAGAAAAACAGATCAATGGAAGATAATAGATAGTCTAGAAATAGACCCATATAAATATGGTCAACTGATCTTTGACAACAAGCAAAGATGACAAGCAAAATGGAGCACAGTTAGTCTCTTCAATAAATGGTTCTGGAACAACTGGCCATCCATATGCAAAAAATGAATATAGACACAGACCTTTCATCCCTCACAAAAATTAACTCAAGATGGATCATAGACCTAAATGTAAAACCCAAAATTGGAAAACTCCTAGGAGAAAACCTAGATGACTTTGGGCATGGTGATCACTTTTTAAATATAACAGCAAAAGCATGATTCATTAAAGAAAGAATTGATAAGCTGGACTTTATTAAAACTAAAAACTTCTACTTTGTGGATGACAATGTCAAGAGAATGAGAAGAGAAGCCTAGACTGGGAAAACAATCTGCAAAAGACACATCTGATGGACAATTATCCAAAATATACAAAGAACTCTTAAAATTAAACAATAAGAAAACAAACAACCTAATTACAAAATGGCTTGAAGACCTGAACAGACATTTCACCAAAGAAGACATACAGATGGTAAGTATATGAATATATATTCAACATTATATATGATTAGAGAATGTCAAATTAAAACAGATATCACTACATGCTGGTCAGAATGACCCCCAAATACAAAATACTGAAAACAGAAAATTCATTTGCAAATATTTTCTTCCATTCTGAGGGTTGTCTTTTCATCTTGTTTACAGTTTCCTTTGCTATTCAAAAGCTTTTAAATTTCATTAGGTTCCATTTATTTATTTTTGTTTTTATTTGCATTACTCTAGGAGGTGGGTCAAAAAAGATCTTTCTGTGATTTATGTCAAAGAGTGTGCTTCCTATGTTTTCCTCTGAGAATTTTAGTGTCCTGTCTTACATTTAGGTCTTTAATCCATTTTGAGTTTATTTTTATGTATGGTGTTAGGGAGTGCTCTAATTTCATTCTTTTACATGTAGCTGTCCAGTTTTCCCAGCACCACTTATTGAAGAGACTGTCTTTTCTCCATTGTATATCCTTGCCTCCTTTGTCATAGATTAGTTGACCATAGGTGCATGGATTTATCTCTGGGCTTTCTATCCTGTTCCATTGATCTATATTTCTGTTTTTGTGCCAGTACCATAATGTCTTGATTACTACAGCTTTGTAGTATAGTCTGAAGTCAGGGAGTCTGATTCCTCCAGCTTGGTTTTTTTTTACCCTCAAGATTGCTTTGGCTATTCGGGGTCTTCTTTGTCTCCATACAAACTTTAAGACTTTTTGTTCTAGTTCTGTAAAAAAATGCCATTGGTATTTTGATAAGGATTGCATTAAATCTGTAGATTGTGTTGGGTAGTATAGTCATTTTCACAATATTGATTCTTCCAATCCAAGAACATGGTATATCTCTCCATCTGTTTGTGTCATCTTTGATTTCTTTCATCAGTGTCTTATAGTTTTCTGAGTACAGGTCTTTTGCCTCCTTAGGTAGGTTTATTCCTAGGTATTTTATTCTTTTTGTTGCAGTGGTGAATGGGATTGTTTCCTTAATTTCTCTTTCTGATTTTTCTTGTTAGTGTATAGGAATGCAAGAGATTTCTGTGCATTAATTTTGTATCCTCTAACTTTACCAAATTCATTGATTAGCTCTAGTACTTTTCTGGTGGCATCTTTTAGGACTATCTATGTATAATATCATGTCATCTGCAAACAGTGACAGTTTTACATCTTCTTTTCCAATTTGTATTCCTTTTATTTCTTTTTCTTCTCTAATTGCTGTGGCTAGGATTTCTGAAACTATGTTGAATAATAGTGGTGAGAGTGGACCTCCTTGTCTTGTTTCTGATCTTAGAGGAAATGCTTTCAGTTTATCACCATTGAGAATGATGTTTGCTGTGGGTTTGTCGTACATGGCCTTTATTATGTTGAAGTAGGTTCCCTCTATGCCCACTTTCTGGAGAGTTTTTATCATAAATCGGTCTTGAATTTTGTCAAAAGCTTTTTCTGCATCTACTGAGATGATTATATAGTTTTTATCGTTCAATTTGTTAATATGGTGTATCATATTGATTGATTTGCGTATAGTGAAGAATCCTTGCATCCCTGGGATAAATGCCCCTTGATCATGGTGTATGATCCTTTTAATGTGTTGTTGGATTCTGTTTGCTAGTATTTTGTTGAGGATTTTTGCATCTATATTCATCAGTGATATTGGTCTGTAATTTTCTTTTTTTAGTATCTTTGTCTGGTTTTGGTATCAGGGTGATGGTGGTGTTATAGAATGAGTTTGGGAGTATTCCTTCCTCTGCAATTTTTTGGAAGAGTTTGAGAAGGATGGGTGTTAGCTCTTCTCTAAATGTTTGATAGAATTCACCTGTGAAGCCATCTGGTCCTGGACTTTTGGCTGTTGGAAGATTTTTAATCACAGTGTCAATTTCATTACTTGTGATTGCTCTGTTCATATTTTCTATTTCTTCCTGGTTTAGTCTTAGAAGGTTATACCTTTCTAAGAATTTGTCCATTTCTTCCAGGTTGTCCGTTTTATTGGCATAGAGTTGTTTGTAGTATTCTCTTATGATGTTTGTATTTCTGCTGTGTCTGTTGTAACTTCTCCTTTTTCATTTCTAATTTTATTGATTTGGGTCCTCTCCCTCTTTTTCCTGGTGAGTCTATCTAAAGGTTTATCCATTTTGTTTATCTTCTCAAAGAACCAGCTTTTAGTTTTATTGATCTTTGCTGTTGTTCTCTTTGTTTCTCTTTCATTTATTTCTGCTCTGCTCTTTATGAATTCTTTCCTTATAGTAACTTTGGGTTTTGTTTGTTCTTCTTTCTCTAGTTCCTTTAGGTGTAAGGTTAGATTGTTTATTTGAGATTTTCTTTTTTCTTGAGGTAGGATTATATTGCTATAAACTTCTGCCTTAGAACTGATTTTGCTGCATTCCATAGCTTTTGGGTCATCGTGATTTCGGTGTCATTTGTCTTTCCGTGTTTTTTGATTTCCTCTTTGATTTCTTCAGTGATCTCTTGGTTATTTAGTAACGTATTGTTTAGCCTCCCTGTGTTTGTGTTTTTTACATTTTTCCCCAGTATTTGATTTCTAATCTCATAGTGTTGTGGTTCGATAAGATGCTTGATATGATTTCAATTTTCTTAAATTTACCGAGGCTTGATTTGTGACACAAGATGCAATCTACCCTGGAGAATGTTCCATGTGCACTTGAGAAGAAAGTGCAATCTGCTATTTTCAGATGGAATGTCCTATAAATATCAAATCTGTGTGGTCTATTGTGTCATTTAAAGCTTGTGTTTCCTTATTAATTTTCCGTCTGGGTGATCTGTCCATTGGTGTAAGTGAGGTGTTAAAGTCCCCCACTATTATTGTGTTACTGTCAATTTCCTCTTTCATAGCTGTTATCATTTGCCTTATGTATTGAGGTATTCCTATGTTGTGTGCATGTATATTTATAATTGTTATATCTTCTTCTTGGGTGATCCCTTGATCATTACGTAGTGTCCTTCCTTTTCTCTTGTAACATTCTAAAGTCTATTTTATGTGATATGAGTATTGCTACTCCAGCTTTCTTTTGATTTCCACTTGCATGGAAAATCTTTTTCTGTCCCCTCACTTTCAGTCTGTATGTGTCCCTAGGTCTGAAGCTGGTCTCTTGTAGACAGCATATATATGGATCATGTTTTTGTATCCATTCAGCAAGCCTGTTTCTTTTGCTTGGAGCATTTAATCTATTCACATTTAAGGTAATTATCAATGTGTATGTTCCTATTACCATTTTCTTAATTGTTTTGGGTTTGTTTTTGTAGGTCCTTTTCTTCTCTTCTGTTTCCCCCTTAGAGAAATTCGTTTAGCATTTGTTGTAGAGCTAGCTGGTTTGGTGGTGCTGAGTTCTCTTAGCTTTTGCTTGTCTTTAAAGCTTTTGATTTCTCCATTGAATCTGAATGAGATCTTTGCCAGGTAGAGTAATCTTGGTTTTAGGTTCTTCCCTTTCATCCCTTTAAATATATTGTGCCACTCCCTTCTGGTTTGTAGAGTTTCTGCTGAGAAATCACCTGTTAACTTTATGGGAGTTCCCTTGTATGTTATTTGTCGTTTTACCCTTGTTGCTTTTAATAATTTTTCTTTGTCTTTAATTTTTGTCAGTTTGATTACTGTGTCTCAGCCTGTTTCTCCTTGGGTTTATCCTGCCTGGGACTCTCTCCACTTCTTGGACTTGGGTGGGTATTTCCTTTCCCATGTGAGGGAAGTTTTTGACTATAATCTTTTCAAATATTTTCTTGGGTCCTTTCTCTCTATATTCTCCTTCTTGGACCCCTATAATTCAAATGTTGGTTCATTTAATGTTGTCCCAGTGGTCTCAGTTTGTCTTCATTTCTTTTCATTTGTTTTTCTTTATTCTTTTCTGTGGCAGTGAATTCCACCATTCTTTCTTCCAGGTCACTTATCTGTTCTTCTGCCTCAGTTTTTCTGCTACTGACTCCTTCTAGTGTATTTTTCATTTCAGTTATTGTATTGTTCATCTCTGGTTTTTTGTTCTTTAATTCTTGTAGGTGTTTCCTCTTTAATTCTTCTAGGTCTTTGTTAAACATTTCTTGCGTCTTCTCGATCTTTCCTCCATTCTTTTTCCAAGGTCCTGGATCATCTTCACTATCATTATTCTGAATTCTTTTTCTGGAAGGTTGCCTATCTCCACTTCATTTAGTTGTTTTTCTGGGGTTTTAGGTTTTTCCTTCATCTGGTATATCGTCCTCTACCTTTTCATTTTGTCTAACTTTCTGTGAATGTGGTTTTCATTCCACAGGCTGCAGGATTGTAGTTCTTGCTTTTGCTGTCTGCCCTCTGGTGGATGAGGCTATCTTAGAGGCTTGTGCAAGCTTCCTGATGGGAGGAACTAGTGGTGGTTAGAGCTGGATGTTGCTCTGTTGGGTAGAGCTCAGTAAAGCTTTAATACGCTTGTCTGCTGATGTATAGGGCTGAGTTCCATCCCTATTGGTTGTTTGGCCTGAGGCAACCCAGCACTGGCACCTACAGGCTCTTTGGTGGGGCTAGTGGCAGACTCCGGGAGGGTTCATGCCAAGGAGTACTTCCCAGAACTCCTGCTGCCAATGTCCTTGTCCCCGTGGTGAGCCACAGCCATCCCCCACCTCTGCAGGAGACCCTCCAACACTAGCAGGTAGGTCTAGTTCTGTCTCCTATGGGGTCACTGCTCCTTCCCCCTGGGTCCTGATGCACACACTAATTTGTGTGTACCCTCCAAGAGTGGAGTCTCTGTTTTCCCCCAGTCCTGTCAAAGTCCTGCAGTCAAATCCCACTAGCCTTTAAAGTCTGATTCTCTGGAAATTCCTCCTCCTTTGCTGGACTCCCAAGTGGGAAGCCTGACGTTGGGCTCAGAACCTTCATTCCAGTGGGTGGACTTCTGTTCTCCATTGGGTAAAATTGTTCTCCAGTTTTTGAGTCACCCACTCGGACGTTATAGGATTTGATTTTATTGTGATTTTGTCCCTATCGTCTCATTGTGGCTTCTCCTTTGTCTTTGGATGTAGGGTATCTTTCTTGGTGAGTTCTAGCGTCTTCCTATCGATGATTGTTCAGCAGTTAGTTGTGATTCCCGTATTCTCACAAGAGGGAGTGAACACATGTCATTCTACTCTGCCATCTTGAACCAATCTCTAAAGCACTTTTGACACATCTTGCTAATGGATGCGTAAAATAAATCCAGACAAAGCACAGATGCCACAGACATAGTTCAAAGCTATGGCAGCTTGATGCTGAGATGCTATTGTAGTTCCCAGGAAGGAGCTTGGAGGAGCTTCTTTGGATTTCTTTCAGTTAGTGAAAACAGGTACTAAAGTAGACCTTTCTTAACAGTGAAGCAGTGTAAAGCAAACTTTCAAAAAGTGGTGGATACATTTTATTTTCCTTTTCCTTTGTGCTTCATCTAGTTTCACTTGCTCCTAGGGTGCCGCAGAGGCCTTGCCCCCAGCACTTCAGACCAGAGTTCCTAGTGTGAAATGGCTGGCCGATACCTCAACTCCATGGGTGCGTGGAGATGTGCTGTGCTTGGCACTGCAATCTGGAGGATCTCAGGCTGTTTTATTATATTGTTACCCTGCCTGCTTCAGATTGGTTGCAACCTTAAAAGAGCCATGCACGTGGAAGATCCATGTCCTGGGCACTGATCCAAAAAGGTCATTAACTACAACCCCCAGATGTAGCAGTTGCCAAAAGCTTTATTTTTCAACCTGTTCACACAATAATAATCAACCTTTGTGTTTTCAATGAGTGTTTTGAAGTGCCTGTTAACTTTTCTATAGCTCAAAGTCCAGAAGATAAATCAGATTGAGTGGAGCTAGACCAAAGAGAATTTTTAGATGGAAATAATTCTGTCAAAGTCAAGCTCCCCAAGGATATTAACAAAGTCTATGTATCTGCTGCCTTGTAAATAGTATATTAGGGATTTTTCATCAACACCCTCTATACCATGTACTGGGATTGTTATAACTGTACTTGAGCTAATTTATTATTTTTATTTACATTAAATTTAGAAGTATCAAGTCCCAAATGGAAAGAATTTTCCTTTTAGATTTACATGACTGATTCTCATTAATCCATGAGGTGACTTTGCAAAATCATCCCAGACACTGTGCACATGAACTAAAGACAGTTTTCAGCAATGGGTACTGAGCATCCAGATTTAGAAAATGAACATGGGCAGAGAGAGAAAACATAGGAAAGTCCAAGCCAAATACGTAAAGGCCCATTTCTGAGTTTTTGTATATTAGATAAGGATATTAGATAAGCACAGCCTTACAGCCTGGGCAAGATATCAATTAATGAATGCACTAGATTTAATCAAATTGGGGTCAGAAACCAGAAAAGATAAGCCATGTACTGTATTTTTACAACTTTGTATTCATTCATTCATAGAAAGGTCATTTTAAAAAGCATTTAAGGAACCCCCTGAGGCATCCCTGTGGAGCCCTCTGAAACTGAAAATTATAGTTTGAAAACCACTGGGCTAGATGACCAAGGTGCTTTAGGGAGGTGGTGTTGACCAGTAGATTCTAAGAAACTCTGCTTCCTTTCCTGTCAGATTGACCACTAGTTTGAGCTAAGGACTTGGGCCAGTCAGTAAGTTGCTTTACTTTTATAAGTCTATGATCCACATCCATTGACCAAGTCCTGATCAAGCCAGACACATGGCTGTGCCAAGTATTTGCAGTCTTTGAATGGGCATGAACCCATGCAAAAAGATCACATGATAAGGCAGTTTTACAGAAGACACAGTCAACCCACTCAGACCATTAGGCTGGGCTGAAAACAGGGATCCTTTAAGAAAGACAGTTCTGGGCTATCCCCTTAAAATTGCCCCTTTACATTTAGGTAAAGATCTCATTGCAATAAGCCTACAAGTTTGTGCTCAATAAATCCCATACTGAGGGTTGCCTTTTCATCTTGTTTATGGTTTCCTTTGCTGTGCAAAAGCTTTTAAGTTTCATTAGGTCCCATTTGTTTATTTTTGTGAATGTAAATTGATACAGCCACTATGGAGAACAGTATAGAGGTTCCTTAAAAAACTACAAATAGAACTACCATATGACCCAGCAATCCCACTACTGGGCATATACCCTGAGAAAACCATAATTCAAAAAGAGTCATGGGGCTTCCCTGGTGGCGCAGTGGTTGAGAGTCCGCCTGCCGATACAGGGGACACGGGTTCGTGCCCCGGTCCGGGAAGATCCCACATGCCGCGGAGCGGCTGGGCCTGTGAGCCATGGCCGCTGAGCCTGCGCGTCCGGAGCCTGTGCTCCGCAACGGGAGAGGCCACAACAGTGAGAGGCCCGCGTACAGCAAAAAAAAAAAAAAAAAATGGGGCTTCCCTGGTGGTGCAGTGGTTGAGAGTCCGCCTGCCAATGCAGGGGACATGGGTTCGTGCCCTGGTCCGGGAGGATCCCACATGCCGCGGAGCGGCTGGGCCTGTGAGCCATGCATGGCCGCTAAGCCTGTGCGTCCAGAGCCTGTGGTCCGCAGCGGGAGAGGCCACAACAGTGAGAGGCCCGCGTACTTAAAAAAAAAAAAAAAAAAAAAAAAAAAAGAAAAAGAAAAAGAGTCATGTACCACAATGTTCACTGCAGCACTATTTACAATAGCCAGGACATGGAAGCAACCTAAGTGTCCATCGACAGATGAATGGATAAAGAAGAGGTGGCACATATATACAATGGAATATTACTCAGCCATAAAAAGAAACGAAATTGAGTTATTTGTAGTGAGGTGGATGGACCTAGAGTCTGTCATACAGAGTGAAGTAAGTCAGAAAGAGAAAAACAAATACCGTATGCTAACACATATATATGGAATCTAAAAAAAACCAAAATGGTTCTGATGAACCTAGGGGCAGGACAGGAATAAAGACGCAGATGTAGAGAATGGATTTGAGGACATGGGGAGGGGGAAGGGTAAGCTGAGATGAAGTGAGAGAGTAGCATTGACATATATACATATATACACTACCAAATGTAAAATAACTACTGGGAAGCAGCTGCATCACATGGGGAGATCAGCTCTGTGCTTTGTGATCACCTAGAGGGGTGGGATAGGGAGGGTGGGAGAGACACAAGAGGGAGGGGATATGGGGATATATGTATACATATAGCTGATTCACTTTGTTATACAGCAGAAACTAACACAACATTGTAAAGCAATTATACTCCAATCAAGATGTTAAAAAATATTCCCATACTGAACAACTCTAGTTACTTTACATATTGTGTTTTCTTGACTCCTTGTTTGGGCCTTTTAAAAATTATTCTTCTTGTTATAGAGAACCTATGTTTTTCTATAAAATTCTCTTCAGTTCCACACAAAGACCTATCCCCTCTCTGTATATCATGTTCCTTTGGAAAAAATACTTACGAGTGTGAAGCTTTTCCTTTGGATCCAATATGTCATTTAAACTTTGGATTAGTTTTTGTTAGCCAAGACATCATTCATTATTCTGATTATTCTATTGTGAGTTGGCTAATGTTTTTCTCATCACAATTTGTTTTCTAGATATGAGGCTGTAAAGAGTCTTCTCAATCAGCTCTGTCTAGTTCTTCCTATGGTAAAACTTTATTGCAGGTTCGTTGACTCAGTCTTTTTCGTGAAGAGTCATCTTCATTCAATTCCTAGCTATGTGACTTTAGGCAAATAAATTCATGTAAGTCTCAGCTTTTTCATCTATAAAATTGAAATAATGCCATACCTCTTCCACAGGTTTGTTGAGAGGATTAAATAAGAGAGTACACGGAAATCACTTAGAATTTTGCCTATCTTATAGTAGTTGCTCTATACATGTTAATTTTTGCTATTCCATTTCCTGGGAATAATACTTTTACCCTAATTATTTAATTGACAGCTGAACACCTAAGTTCTATTTCCATTCAGATTTGCTATTTTGAGAGAAAGAGAATAGGAGAACAATTCATAAATGACAAAGCATTATAAAAATGCTCCTAGTGGGCTTCCCTGGTGGCACAGTGGTTGAGAGTCCGCCTGCTGATGCAGGGGACACGGGTTCGTGCCCCGGTCCGGGAAGATCCCACATGCTGCGGAGCGACTGGGCCCGTGAGCCATGGCTGCTGGGCCTGCGCGTCCAGAGCCTGCGCTCCGCAACTGGAGAGGCCACAACAGTGAGAGGCCCGCATACAGGAAAAAAAAAAATGCTCCTAGTAATAAAACTGTGATGTTATTACTGTATTTGATAAAATTGGTTCTGAGATTGATCCATCTAGGTACTTAATGTTTTGTTGGGTCTAAAACTGCCTTTTAATCGATTTATTCTATGTATTAACTTCTTTACATATTTCCCTAAACTCAGTGACATTCAATCACTACTTACTAAGAGTTCCCAATGCTTCCAGCAACTATGCTAAGCACTGTTGTAGATAACATATAAATAGAAAACCAAGTCCCTGAACTTAGGGAGCTTATAGAATTAAAGGCAAGATCATATGCATGCACAAAACCATGTACAAGAATGAAATTCCAAATTGAACATCATCATCAAATATGTGTATTACAGACAGGAATTATAGTATGTGCTCCAAAAGGAGTGTCCTTGTGTCATTCAAGGCATCATGTCAGCCTTCACTGTAGGCGCTGTTGTGAGGCTGCTAACTTTCCAACTCTTTTTACCTCCAACCCCTATATTGCCCCTCTCCCCGTTCTTTTCCCCACTGGTAAACAACCACTAGTTTGTTCTCTGTGTCTGCTGCTTTTTTGTTTTACTCACTAGTTTGTTGTAGTTTTTTTGGGTTCCACATATAAGTGATGTCCCACAGTATTTGTCTTTCTCTGTCTGAGTTATTTCAGAACTTAGCATAATGCCCTCCAAGTCCATCCATGTTGCTGCAAGTGGCAAAATTTCGTTCTTTTTTATGGCTGAATATTATTTCATGGACACTTAGGTTGCTTCCATATGCTGGCAATTGTAAATAATGCTGCTATGAACATTGGGGTGCATGAATCTTTAATACTAACTTTTAGCACTTCCTATGTACCAGGAAATGTGCTACATGCTTTAAGTATGTAATCTCATTTTCTCCTCATAAGAGCTACTTAAGATCAGTATTGTATTCATCCCATTTTATAATTAGCTGAGAATATAAGTGGCAGAGCCAGGATATAAATCAGGTCTATTTGATGCCACAACCCATGCTCTTAACCACTCTGGATCACTACCTAACATATGTATTTCCATGTTGAAAGGACACCCCTCCCTTCAAGTCCCATGAATACTCCCACCTTACTCCCTCTCTCTCAGCTCCGTCCATGACTCTCTAATATTAAAATCTCTCTTGACATAACAAAATGTGTTAGAAGGAGCTGCTGGTGACTACTACTTCCTTAGTCCACCAGTTCCAACTGGAAGATTGTGTTGGGGAACATTAGAGATCAGCTGTCCCTCACCAGACCCTACCGGAGCTGAATGTGCCTGCCCTTGGTTCATTAAGATGACCTACCAACTGCTGCATTGGCAAAATGCCCCTGCTTATCCCATATCCACTGGATGACGTATCTGAAGTTATCTGGACAGCTCTGTGTGTGAGGGGAGATATAACAGGGTTAATCAATTTCTAAACTCTTTCTTAGAATTTTATGGAGAGTCATAAAGAACTTCAGAAGAAGAAAATCACAGCTACCTACCCACTCTCCTAATGACAGCCTAGCTCTTCCCAGAGAAGAAATTTCCCATTTCTGGGTGTGAATGTAATTTTCTCTGCTTTGGAGCCCTACCCTCTAATCTAGGGAAGCTGACATTTTCCATTCTGTAATAGGGTGAAGACATTGGTTTGATGATTTTCTTTTGCCAGAAGCTCTTTTTATTTCATGGTATATGGTAGCCCATGCTACATCTGCTCTGATTGCCAACAGCTTCATCATCCTCTGGGGACTCTTTACAAAGACAATGGGTCTATAACTATAAAACCATCCTCGAGTCCCTCTTATTACAAGAATTTCATACCCTTAGACTTTCTCTGGGAGTATGCTTGTCACCTGATTGGGGTCACTGATTTATGTATTTGAATAAACATACCTTACCTTATGTGTAATTTTGTACTATTCCAAGTAGTTATATGCTTCCTTTGGAAGCATAAGGTAAGCAGGGTAAATACCATTGTATAGTATTCTTTAAAGGGAATCCAGTTTGGAGTGGAAGCAATATTAGAATTCAGGTCTCCCTACTCTTAACATTGTGGAGACTCTACTACATCATATTGCTTGAATAAGGTACAAACAGGTTGTCCCCACTTCCCTAGACATTGCAGTATTAGTATACTATTTTTTTCTTTATCAATTAAGAGACTCTGAGGCTCCTAGAGTTCTGGCTGAGGATCTGTAGCCACCTAGAAACAACTGGACATTTGGAGAGGCCACAGGAAGAGCTGCTCCAGGGTTCAGGGAACTATCTGGGTACACAATGTCAGTGTTGTTAAGTTTTCTTGGGTCTCTTCTGTGCCGTAGTAGCCAATAATACCTCACCTTTATCTGTTACTTACCACATACCAGGCAGAGTGCCATGTGCCTCATTTACTCCTCCCAATAACCCCATGAGGTAGGTAGTATTTCTAATCTTTATTTTTCATGCTCTTAACCACTCGAGTCTACTGCCACCCCAGTATTACAATATTAGAGACTTTCTAAGAGTTCAGTGACAAAGACTAGTATTGAGAAGTTGATTCATTTGTGTTTTCCTCCCTCTTATCTGATTTCTATTTTTTAAAACAGCTTTACTGAGATATAAGTCACACAATATAATTCAGCCATTTAAAGTATAAAATTCAATGGGTTCTCTTTTAGTATATTCACAAAGTTGTTCAACCATCAATTTTAGAATACTTCCATCACCTCCAAAATAACTGATCTCTCAATTTGGTGGTATTTTATTTATTTTATTTTTAGTAGAGAGTTGGATCTGGCCTCATTCCAAATCCATCCTGGCCAAAGATCTAGAACGGGGGGGCGGGGGGGTGTCACAAACTCAAAAGCTTCAGGGACCAAGTAGACAACATCAAAAAGTGACCCAGCATCAACACTGGAGGGGACCATGGCAAATCAGGAGCCTGCCTTCTAAAAGGGAGCAGCTGCAACTGAGCCACGTTGGAATGTGGACTCAGTTACATTTCAATAAGTCAGAAATATGGAATTTTATATAAAATTTCCTGATTATTTTTTTTGCGTGACAGCAACTGAAATTGAATTTAAAAAATAACTATGTGGGAAAAACAAAAAATATCTGTGGGCCGGATTCAAATCCTGGGTTACTGGTTTGTGACCTCTGCATTCAAGAAACAAGGAAACCCTCCGGTTTCAGTCTTCTTGACACTATCCTCTCCTACCACTTGCCCATCTATCAAATTGTAATTAAAGTTCTCTGGCCTTAGGGATTTGATTTGAGTGTGGTTTTGCCCTGTTGTAAGGATATGGAAAAGATAGCTTCTTGAGTGCCACAGAAGTAACCTTTCCTTCCTACAGGTCCATTTTAGATCTGTGCTCATCTCTCTGAAAAGAGACCTGAATGGTATATCCCTTGTGATTTTCAAGAAAGAAAGACTCTAATAGGTTTATCCTTTTGGGGATCCTAAACTGATGCCCAGACTCCAGATGTCCCTAGGAGTCATTCTGAAGCAAAGTGCTTATAGGTCTTTCAGCCTCTGATTGTGTTTCTAACATCAGGACAATCTGATTTGCTACAGAGCATCTGGCACTGACATGTGTCCTCCTCCTTTGGATCATGCTGTCAACCAGGTGCTATCACCTGCTTTTCACCATGGCGGTTAATTCCAGGGGATGCATTTATATAAAACCTACCTTAAATGTTAAGAATTAGAAATAGTGTGCACAAAATCCCTAGCATAGTTTGTGGCCCTTGGCAGGTGTTCATTAAAAAACACAAGTACTGATTATAATCCTCCTGAGGTTTGAGAGAAAACAGGGATTTCTGGTGAGAGGAAAACATAGGAGCTTTTGGACAGCCTGCCCTGCCAACAACAGAAATGCAGTTTCTGAAATGCCAGTGCCCATCTGCAGAAATAAGTAAATAGGTATGGCCCTTCCTCAACCTGGGCCTCACCTGGCCCCTATATCCCTTTTTCCTAGCACACATGAGAACACATGGCTCCAATTAGAATACTAGCTAGTGTTATGAATGTTTGGGTTGCTAAGCCCACCTGGTGGAAAGAACATTAGCCTGGCACTGAACTCAGCCCAGCCACTGCATCCATCCTCCTGGCAAGTCATATACAAGTGCTGTTCCTGAAGGTACATACCCCACAGACATCAGCTCTGCAGCAATAAAAACTGTAATTTTAAACAAAAGCATGGACCTTTTTACCCACTATGTTCAATGCTGAATGATTGAAATAAGATAGATAGGCAGGAAGGTGTTGTGGGTTAAATTTTGTCCCCCGCAAGAGATATGTTGAAGTCATAAGCCTTGGTACCTGTGAATTCAGTCATATTTGGAAATAAGGTCTTTGAAAATGTAATCAAGTTAAAATGAGGTCATACTGGAGTAGGGTGGGCCTTTAATCCAGTATGACTGGTGTCCTTGCAAGAAAAGGAGAAAAGACACAGAGAGAGACATACACAGTGGAAGACAGCCATGTGAAGACAATGATGCACAGAGGGAAGGCTACCATGTGACTAGAAATGCAGACATCGGAGTTTTGTAGCTGCAAGCCAAGGAACACCAAGGATTGCTGGTGACAACCAGAAGCTAGGAGAGCCTGGCCCTGCCAACACCTTAACTTTGGACTCCAAGCCTCCAAGATTGTAAGAAAGAGAGTAAATTTCTATTGTTTTAAGGTATGCAGTTTGTGGTACCTTATTACAACAGCCCTAGGAATCTAATACAGGAGGTATAGTAGAAGGAGCATGCCCTTGAAAGTCAGACAAATCTGTGTTCAAATTCTGACTCATCCACTTTCTAACTAACTGTGGACTTGGGCAGATTATTTAACATCTCTGAACCTCTGTTTACTCATCAATAAAAAAGAATAACACTACCTCATAGGGTTATAATGAGCATTAAATAAAATACTTAAAGTTGAAAGGGTCTATCACTTAAGAGTGATTATTGTTTTCTATCATTATAAATATACATTTCTGGAAAGCAATTTGTTATAAAAATACATAAAAGCTTCACATGTGCATACCCTATGAGCCACTGATTTCTAAGGTATATATGCAATAGTCATTTCTAAAGTATATGCCTACTCCTAAGCATATACCCAACAGAAATGCATAAAGTGTTCATAGCAGCAACATTCATGATTGAAAAAGTAATAGTCACATGCCCATTAACAGTAAAGTAAATAAGTAAATTGTGATATATTCACACAATAAAATACTATACAGCAATTAAAATCAATGCTCTATAACTATAAATATTACAAACGTTGAATGAAAGAGGCCCCCAAAATAACTACATACTCTATGATTCCAAATAATTTTTAAATCTGGCAAAACTAATATAGACTGTTGGAAGTCCTGATAGTGCTTACCCTTGGGAGGAAGTAGTAATTGAAAGAGGTATGTGGGAGGCTTCTGAAGTGCTGGTAACATTCTATTTCTAGGTCTTGTTGTTGTTGGTTATATGGGTGTGTTCACTTTGTGAAAATTTGTCAAGTTGTACACTTATGTGCATTTTTCTGTATGTACATTACACTTCAATAAAAATGTTTCAAAATTTATATCATTTGAACTAGTAATTGCACATTTAAAAAGATATCCTAAGAGAAAAACAAATATATGTCTGAGAATAGTCAGCATAGTAATACATGTAATAGATAGTACAGGGAAAATTATGCTAATATCAGATAGAAGAGTCATGGTTTAATCAATTATGATTTACCCACATAACAGAATATTAGGTGACAAAGAAAGAGTTTTATATCCAGTCCTTCAATGGGGAAGTCTTACTTTTTTAACAATTCTCATAGGCTGGTAGTTAAAGGAATCTTAAAGATAGGTGCAACCTCTTACTTTGTGCCTGTTTTTTATTTTTTTTAATTTATAAGGAGAGAAAGTAATTTGCCTAAGAAATGTGTCTCCCCAAGTCAACTTGTATTCAAATCAAGACCAGACGAAAAATTAAAGTGGAGTGAATTAGGATTGGGCTACATTCTATTTGGACTTGAAGAAAAAATAGAGCATCCAGTCATCTGGGAGATAGCAAGAATTTTAACTTACATAGAATATTCAATAAATAGTGCTAGAAAAACTGGCTACCCGTTTGGAAAAGAAATACAGGTAGATCACTATTTTACTTCTTACAACAGAGTAAAGTCCAGATAGACCAAAGAGGATAACTGTAAAAGCAGTAGAAGAGAACATGGGATAATTTAAAAAATAGTTTTGGAATGTGGAAGGGCCCTGTAAATAAGACTCAAACCCCTGAAAACTTAAGGCAAAAGACTGATAAATTCGACTATAAAAAATTTAAAATTTCTTTATGCAAAAATTAATACTATGAGAAAAATCCATAGACAAATTAAAATCTGAGGAAAAAAAGGTTTAAAAATATGGTAGAGGACAAATTACCTTAATAATAAATAAAGAGCTTTTACAAATCCAAAGAAAAATATCACAACCCGATTTTTTAAAATGGGGACAGGAAATGAATGAGAAATTCACAGAAAAATACAAATGACACATGACAAAAAGCTAAACTCATAATAGAACTTATCATAGGCCAAGTACTATTCTAAGTGATTTACACATTTGAGTCTCATAACAACCCTATAAAGTAGGTACTGACATGATTCTCATAGCCAAGGAAACTGAGACACAGAGGCCATACAGTTGATAAATAATAGTGCTGGAGTTTGAACTTATATTTAATTGTACATACCCTTTTACTGTTGGATATTTTTACCATGTGCATGCATATATTATTATTTTTCAATTAAAAATAATGCCACTAACAAAAAATTACATGGAATGTTTAATTATTCAATATGATCTAAATGAATGAGTCCAGATTCAGATTTAACTAATATTTATTACAACGTAATATGAATGAGGTTTTATTCTAAGCACTATCATAAACATCTATTCTATGAACTGACTGGGTAAATTGGGAAGGCAGACTCAATAAAGTGTATTTTTATGTCTTTTGCTCAATAGCTGTAGGAGAAAACCCACACTTTCTTATTTGCTATTAGATTGCAGAAGAGTAGTTGATATAGTTCTTTGTTGTTGATACAACTCCCTATTTCATTTTTTCTCAACAATTGTAACAGCTACCATTTATGAAGTTCCTACTTTGTGTCAAATGCTGCAATTTATGATTCCTATTTAATACTAACAACCCTATGAGGTAGACACTATTCTAACCTTTACTTGTAGAAGAGATCTCTAAGCCTCAGAGAAATTAAGTAATTTACTCAAGGACACAACCCAGGTCTATTTGTTTATAAACCCCTAATAATAACTACTATCTACTATATGATTTTACGTTCCTAATTTTAGGGAAAAGAAATATCAGGTACCATTTAATGGGGAGCTTACTATCTTCTCTGAATGGTACTAAACACTTTACAGGAATTATTGCATTTAATGTTCATAACAACCCCATGAGGTAGCATAACAACTATTGTTATTGCTTTTGAGAGATAAATGAACTGAAGCAGAGTGACATGTCTACAATTATTCAGCTAATAAGTGAAATAGGCAGGGTTTGAACAGGGTTATCTGTATGGCTTAAACTTTGTGTTCTTTAATCTACATCATACAGCCTGATAGAATGACTGAATAGATTTTTTAAAAAATGATCAAACTGTATGCTGCCTACAAGAGACTCACTTCAGCTTCAAGGACACACACAGACTCAAAGTGAAGGGATAGAAAAAGATATTCCACACAATATAAACCAAAAGAGAGCAAGGGTAGCTATACTTACATCAGACAAAATAGAATTTAAGTCAAAAACTGTTAACAAGAGATAAAGGAGGCCATTATATAATGATAAAGGGGTAAATTCATCAAGAGATAAAGGAGGCCATTATATAATGATAAAGGGGTAAATAAAGACATAACAGTTATAAATAAATATGTACCCAACATTGGAGAACCTAAATATATTAAGCAAATAATAACAGATCTGCAAGACAATACAGTAATAGTAGGCATTTGAAATAGGCATTTCAAAACCCCTCTTTCAACAATGGTTAGATCATCTAGACAGAAAATCAATAAGAAAACACTGAACTTGAACTATATTTAAACCAAAGAGTTCTAACAGAGATATAGAGAACATTCCATCCAAGAGTAGCAGAATACACATTCTTCTCAAGGGCATATGGAACATTCTCCAGGATAGATCATATGTTAGGTTACAAAACAAATCTCAGTAAATTCAAAAAGACTGAAATTATACCAAGTATATTTTCCAACCACAATGTTATGAAACTAGAAATTAATACCAGGAAGAAAACTGGAAAATTCACAATTTGATGGAAATTAAACAACACACTCTTGAACAACCAATAAATCAAAAAAAGGAATTGAAAGATACATTTAAAAAATATATTGCAACAAACAAAAATGGAAGTACAACAAACCAAAACTTATGGGTTGCAGAAAAAGCAGTGCTTAGCAGGAAGTTTAAAGTGATAAATGCCTATATAAAAAAAAGAGAAAGATCTCAAACAAACAACCTAACTTTATGCCTCAAGGAACTAACAAACAAGAAAAAACTAAGCCCAAAGGTAGCAGAAGGAAGGAGATAACAAACATCATGCAGAAATAAATGAAATAGAAACTAGAAAAACAATAGAAAAGATCAACAAAACTAAGAGTCAGTTTTTTAAGAAGATAAAATTGACAAACCTTTAGCTAGACTTATCAATAAAAAAAAGGACTCAAAATTATAAAGGATAAAGGAAACATTACAAATGATAACCATAGAAATGCAGAGGATCATAAAAGACTACTATAAACAATTATATGCTAACAAATTAAACAGTCTACAAGAAATGGATACTGTCCTTGAAACATAAAACCTACAAAGTGTGAGTCATGAAGAAATAGAAAATTTGAACAGACGAATAACAAGGAGCTTAAATCAGTAATCAAAAACCTCCCAACAAAGATAATGATCAAATGGCTTCACAAGCAAATTCTATCAAACATTTAAAGAATTAATGTCAAATATTCTGAAACTCTTCCAAAAAAATTGAAGAGGGGGGAGTACTCCCAAACCCATTTTACGAGGCCAGCATTACCCTGATATTAAAGATAAGGGTAGTATAAGAAAATAAAACTATAGGCCAATATCCATGATAAATATAATGCAAAATTTCTCAACACAATGCAAGCAAACCTAATTTAACAGCACATTAAAAGGATCATACACTATGATCAAGTGGAATTTATCTGTAGGATGCAAGGATGGCTCAATATATGCAAATCAATTAATGTGATACACCACATTAATGGAATAAAAGGCAAAAATCATATGATCATCTCAATAGATGCAGAACAAGCATTTGACAAAATTCAACATTATTTCATGATAAAAACTCTCAATAAATTCGATACAGAAGGAACATATCTCAACATGGTAAAGGCCATATATGACAAACCTATAGCTAACATTATACTCAACAGTAAAAGGCTGAAAGCTTTCCCTCTAAAATAAATTACAAGACAAGGGTGCTGTTTTCACCAAACCTATTCAACATAGTACTGGAAGCCCTAGCCACAGCAACTAGGCAAGAAAAAAAAATAAAAGGCATCCAAATCAGAAAAGGGGAAGTAAAATTGTCTCTGTTTGCTAACAACATGATCTTGTATATAAAATATCCTAAAGACTCCACCAAAAAACTGTTAGACCTAATTAACAAATTCAGTAAGGTTTCAGGATACAAAATCAACATACAAAAATCAGTTACATTTCTATACACTAATAATGAACTATTTGGAAAAGAAATAAAGCAATTCCATTTTACAATAGCGTCAAAAACAATAAAATACTTAGGATAAATTTAACCAAAGAAGTGAAAAATCTATACGTACATCAAAACTATAAGACATTCATGAAAGAAGGGAGACATGAATAGAAAGAAATCTCATGTTCATTAATCAGAAGAGTTAAAATTGTTAAAATGTTCATCCTACCCAGAGCCATCTATAGATTCAATATAATCCCTATCAAAACTCCAATAGTGGGCTTCCCTGGTGGCGCAGTGGTTGAGAGTCTGCCTGCTGATGCAGGGGACACGGGTTCATGCCCCGGTCCAGGAAGATCCCACAGGCCGTGGAGCGGCTGGGCCCATGAGCCATGGCCGCTGAGCCTGTGCGTCCGGAGCCTGTGCTCCGCAACAGGAGAGGCCATAACAGTGAGAGGCCCGTGTACCAGAAAAAAAAACAAAAACAAAAACAAAAACAAAAACAAAAAAACTCCAATAGCATCTTTCACAGAAGTAGAAAAAAAAATCCGAAAATTTATATGAGGGACCTCCCTAGTGGCACAATGGTTAAGACTCCATGCTCCCAATGCTGGGGGTCCAGGTTCAATCCCTGCTCAGGGAACTAGATCCCACATGCATGCCACAACAAGAGTTTGCATGCCACAACTAAGGAGCTGATGAGCTGCAACTAAGGAGCCCGCCTGTCCCAACTAAGACCGGGCATAACCAAACAAATAAAAATAAATAAATAAAATTTATATGAAACCACAAAAGACCCTGAATAGCCAAAGCAATCCTGACAAAGAAGAACAAAGCTGAAGCCATCATACTTCCTGATTTCAAAATATATTACAAAGCTATAGTAATCAGGTACATGAAAAGGTGTTCCATATCACTAATCATCAGGGAAATTCAAATCAAAACCACAATGGGATATCACCTAACACTTGTTAGAATGGCTATTATCAAAAAGACAAGAGATAAAAAATACTGGCAAGGATGTGGAGAAAATGGAACCCCGGTGCACTGTTGGTAGAAATGTAAATCGATATAGCCACTTTGTCTTTTTTTTTTTTTTTTTTTTTTGGCTGTCCCGCACGGCATGCAGGATCTTAGTTCCCTGACCAGGGATCAAACCCGTGTCCCCTGCAGTGGAAGCATGAAGTCCCAACCACTGGACCACCAGGGAAGTCTCGAGATAGACACTTTGGAAAAAAGAGTGGAGGTTCCTCAAAAAATTAAAAGTAGAACTGCCGAGGACCAGCCCCAGCTGGACAGGTTTCACCGAAAGGGGAGACGGAGTCGGCGTGGACAGAGCACAAGACACCTCAGAGGATGCAAGGATCTGACAAATTTATTTTCATAATTCCGAAGCTTTTATACTGTGAGGCAATCTCACTTTCAATCTTAACAATCCAGTTCTCATGCCACAAAATCCCCTACATGAATCAAAAAACAAAAGTAATTTACATCAGCAGGTTAAACAGGTTAATTAATCTTCTTATTGTTTCCAGTCTCCTTCGTCCCCTGTGGTTAGGCACATCTTGGTCACATCTACGTCAGGAACTCTGTCTGCGGTTTCCTCATTCTTCTCAGAAGATTAAGGTGTTCTTGTACCTGCACATTCTGCTTGATCAAGCCATAAACTTAAACATATTATTCTGTTAGTGATTAAAAATAATCATACAACATTTCATCTACAAATTTCCTAACCCCACCATAATAATCAAAACAATACACATTATTTTTTTATACTTCTAAAAAACCATGGGAGCGGGCATTGTACCATGAATTCATTGATTAAACTCACTGCTGCATAAAAACTCGCCACCATACCCAGGTATTTCCCAACATGTTTATAACTCCACTGGGAGGCCATAACTCTTTCAATTTTTCTTTCAGAGTAAAAAGCTGCTGCAGAAATGTTCCCACCATTGTATTTCCCCAAGTCCAATGCCCTGGCCTGGGAATAAAAATTTCAAATATAATCATTAAAAAAGCCGAAGTAGCTACAATTCTTCTCTTGGTTTTTACCCTAACTTGGGGTTTTTCTTAAACCCCTGCATTAAAACTATACATTTTTCCCAACACCAATAACAAAAATCACCTTAGGTAAAGGCAGGGGAAAACATGGGGAATCACACAGAGCAAAGCTTTGCTTCCACACAGAGGAAAGCTGTGGTCCACGGAGAAAATGGGAAACAAAGCCCTGCTGCGGCGGGAGAGCAGTTGCCATTGGCCAGGTCTCTTGTCTGCTACCTGGGTTCCCATCTGAGCTGGGCGTGGGAAGCGAAGCAGCCATGGGGACAAGAGACCTCCATCAAAAGGGGTGAGGGTTCAGGCTCCTGCAAAGTTGGGGGGTGAGGGTCTATGCCCCACCTCTGTTGGCCCCCAAGTTCTCTCCTGATGGCCCCTCTGCGACTGTGCCTGTCTTAGGTTGTTCCTTCCCTGAGGAATCTTACCCGTCTCTGGCTAACCAGCCATCCTCCGGGGCCAAGCAGGGAGATGTGAGGTGTGCGAGGTGCAGTGCCCCCAGAGAAGGTCAGTTCTCTGTCACCTTGGTAGCCTATGCCCCCGTGGCCTCCACGCCCAGCACCTGCCCTGGGATTCCCTCGCCAACTGGCGGGGCCCCGGCTCTGGTCACATGTCTTCGGGAACCCAGGTTTCTCCTCCAGAGAGGGCCCAGCTTACAGCACTGGGCAAGAGAGACCAATTGCACGGCACCAGCCACCAGGAGGCCTCAACCTCAGTGTGGGCAGGAAAGCCCAGGCACCAGCCCTGGGCAAGGAGATTGTGAGAAGAGAGCGCCTCTTGGCAAAAGGGCAAGAGGGGCCGTTGCAGGACACCCTGTGTTCAGGAAGCTTTGCAAACGAGAGCTTTGCTTTTCCATATTTATGTCTGACAGCATCAGCTTTGCAGAGGAGAACTTTGCCTCTCCATATTTATACCTGACAGCACCAGCTTTGCTGACACTAAGGGTCTCGTCCGTGCTGAGACTCAAAGGCACTTCCTATGTGGCTCCCGACATCTCCCCCTTTTTTATTTTTTAAAAAGGCAGTATGTAATTCCACTTTGGTTCTGTATACACTTTGAAGGGCAGTTTGAATTAATCGGATAATAACTGGAAAAGAAATAAGAAGCAAAATTATAACCACTCCGGCAGCCCCATAATTTATTAAAATATGCATAAAGGAATTATCTTTAAAATAATTTTGTAAATTTTGTAAAAATTCTGCAGCAGCTTTAGAGGGATTCATATCATATTGAGAGGCTGCAATATCATAAATTTGTTTATGTAAATGTTCCAAATCAATTCCCAAATCACTAGAATTCCATACATTTAAAATATGCATTTGAATTTGTTCCCAAGAATATTCAGAATAATTTACTTTTAAAGGAGTAACACATATCCACGAATATTTTTTATGGCATGTTAAAGATAAGCGAATTTTTAAAGCAGCAAGTTCTTGACCAATATGTAAAACTGCTTCTTCAAGGGCATCAACTTTAGCTTCTAACTTTCTATCTATTGCTTCTTGAGTTGCCAAAGCCAAGGATATATTTTTTGATAAATCATTAGCATATTGTGCTGTTTGCACTTCTTTCACTAAAGCATATGTTGCGACAGTAAAAGAGCTTAATATTCCTATTAAGGCGGAAATTCCCAAAATCAAAGTAGCTACAAATCTTTTTGGCCGTATGAGCTCTCCAACCTGTCTTATAATTTCCGCCCCTATATCTGTATACCAAGATTCATTAAGCGCTACTGGCAGCACAATATAAGCTGGTCTTTTTAACACCATTATAGTTGAAACATTCATTTCAGGAATAATGCAAGTGGTTAATATACATTGCTGACAAGTAATATAAAACCTCATATTATACTGCATAATCTGCAACTTTTCACTATCATTAGAAAGCAATAAGGAATATGGAGATAACACACAGGTTTGAACATAATACTCTTCCACATGGGTAGTAGCTCTAATTAGCGTTATTTTACGAGTGGTTAAGGGCAATCTCCATAACTGAGATTGATAATAGGTTTTATTTTCATAAACAAAAGTATAAATAGGAGCCACCCATCCATGACTATTCCATCTATTTATCTTTAATGGACGGGGAATATAGGTATCATTCCATGGGTATAGCAAGCCTAACTTTAAATATGTTCTATAATCTCCTTCAGGAAAATTACTACTCCAGTCTGAAATATAATATTTAGTTCCAGGAATAGATATTTTATTTTCTTTATTATACATACAATATATCCATGAAGGATATCCAGTTTTAATATTTATCCAAATCCATTCATTTGTAGCTTCCCCTACAGCCTCATCACAATCATCATATTTAAAAGGATGAACAACTTTAGGCAAAGATTTATTAACAAAAACTTGATTTTGTCTTACAACTTTCCCTAACAATGACCATAAATATCTTGTGGTTTTATCTCTTCTTACTGGCTCTTTAGGGGGCCTTTTAGGGGAATCTGTCAAAAATCCTGCATCAACTACTGACAAACACCCATTTTTTATTTGACTATTTCCTATTAACCCTGAATCAAGAAAAAAGCATATTGGAGGAAAATCAGTCTGACCTGTAAATGAATAATTAAAATTAACTACAAATTGTTTATAGCCCTGTACTCCTCGACTACCATCGGTTAATTCAGGAAATGAGGAAGTTACTGGAATATTAGAATCTTTCCAAGTACATGTATGTAAAATAGGAGGATCTGGAAAATAAGCCCAGTACGTACCGTTGGCACTTACCTGAACCGAAAGCAAGCTAAGCATAGCCACAAAAAAATTAGCAGTCGTCAAAGGCACTCCTTGAGCATTCATAGCATTTTCAGCATTCAGACAAAGCTTTTTAATTGCTCCCCATGTAATTGGAGCCGCTTCAACGGTGGAGGCAGTATACTTTCTTTTTCGTGAACGAAACTTCTTCTCCAAAATTTTTGGAGAAGTTTGTACCTCCTTATCGCAAAATGATTCAAGCGACAGCTGTGTCATCGGAGGACCCACTTTCTGTGACTGCGGTTCCGCCATCTCGGCAGTAGATTTTCTTTTCTGAAAGACGCTTTAATAAATTCCCCACCTCAGGGTGTCTAATTAATCGATCAGGAATCCAAATTGGTGAATCAAAATTCTGGGGAAAAATACAAGCATATCCTCTACCACTAGTTAATAATGTATCTGGCCCATTCCATTTTCCTGTTAAAACATCCTTCCATAATACCCTTGGTTTCACATTTTCTTCATTTATCTCCCAATGTCTCATCATAGGAGTTTTCTCTTTATCATTCATATTTAAATAATTTAATACAAACATGGAATGATTAAGTAAATGATGAGGAGAAAAATATTTTAAATCTCCATTTTGCAATTTATAAATCATATTTTTTAATACCTGATTGGTTCTTTCAATTATAGCTTGTCCTTGTGGATTATAAGGAATTCCTGTACTATGGGCTATGCCAAACTGTTGGCATAATTGCTGAAAAGACTTAGAAACATAAGCAGGGCCATTATCAGTTTTTAACTTTCGGGGAATTCCCAAATAACTAAAACAAAACATCAAGTGCTGGCACACATCCTTAAAGGCCTCTCCAGTCCTAGCTGAGGCTACAATTACATGTGAGAAGGTGTCCACACAAACATGTACATAGGACAGCTTTCCAAAACTAGGCACATGAGTCACATCCATTTGCCACAGATCATTAGCTCGCAAACCTCGAGGATTTACTCCTTGCTGAGGTACATTATTTTGTGTAGGACACACAGAGCAATTTTTTACTATTTCCCTTGCCGCTTCTCTGGATAGGCTAAGCTGATATCTTAAGGCATTAGCATTTTGATGATGCAGCTGATGAGATTTTATTGCTTCTTGTACTTTATTTTCATCTACTATAAAAATTTTAGTCAGGGCATCAGCAGAGGCATTGCCTTCTGCTAAAGGCCCTGGCAATCCAGAGTGAGCTCTAATGTGGCCTACATAATAAGGCTGTGTTCTTTCCCATATACTCTTTTGTAATCTCTTAAGCAATTTAATTATTGTACTCTTATTTTCAGGAAAGGCTGCTGTTTCTATTGCTGGAAATAATTTAACTATATATAAGGAATCAGTATATAAATTAATTTTCTTATCCCTGGTTAATTTCATCACTTCTATAACTGCCATAATTTCTGATTGCTGTGCTGAGCAATTTTCTGTATTTAATACCTTCTTTTCATTATTAATAATATAGGCTGCCCTCCCTGAGGAGGATCCATCAGTAAATACTAATATGGCCTCTTCCAAAGGTTTCATCTTATAATATGTAGGAAAAATCACCATATGTTCCTTAAAAAACTGTAGCAATACACTTTTAGGCAAATGAAATAAAATTTGACCTCCATATGAGGCCAGAGCTATTCCTAATGAATCTTCTAACAACAGCAAGGCCTCTAATTGATCTTTATTATAAGGTATAATTATATTATCCATATCTTTTCCAAATAACTCTCTACTTCTCTTTCTACCTTTAATAATTAACAAACTAACCATAAAAGGGTATGAGGCAACAATCTTTTTTGGACTAGCAGCCAAATGTATCCATTCTAGTGGTCCATTTTGCCATAATAATCCTGTAGGAATAACTGGAGTCCTTAAAATAATTAAATCCCAAGGTTTGGTATAATCCAATCTTTTAATAAAAACATTTTTTAAAGCTTTTTCTATTTTTTCTATGGCTAGTTTTCCTTCTGCAGTTAACTCTCTAGGGGATAAGGGGTTAGAATCTCCTTGTAATATCAAAAACAAAGGTTTTAATTCCATAGTAGTAATTTTTAACAAAGGCCTTATCCAATTTATATCTCCTAAAAACTTTTGAAAATCATTTAAAGTAATCAGATGATCAGTTCTTAGCTGAAAAGGTATATGCTGAATGGAAAATTCCTGTATTAATCTGCCCAAATAATTATAAGGAGGCTCAGTTTGAATTTTCTCTGGAGCAACTTTTAATCCATACTCCTGTAAAGCTTCCATCATATCCTGTAATGCCTGATGTAAGTAGGCCTTATCCTTATGGGCCAATAATATATCATCCATATAATGTATTAAATATATTTCTTTATATTTCTGTCTTATATTACATATGGCCTGGTCTACATATTTCTGACATAAGGTAGGGCTATTTTTCATACCCTGCGGTAAAACTTTCCACTGATACCTCTGATATGGTCTGATAAAATTAGGAGAGGGTACACTAAATGCAAATCTTTTTCTGTCCTCCTTATGTAAGGGGATCGTGAAAAAGCAATCTTGCAAATCTATAACTATAATAGCATAATTTTCAGGGATGGCTACTGGAGAGGGAAGTCCAGGCTGTAAAGCCCCCATTGTTTCCATGGTTTTATTTATTGCTCTAAGATCTTGTAATAGTCTCCATTTTCCTGATTTTTTCTTTATAACAAATATAGGAGTATTCCAAGGGCTGTTAGAGGGTTCAATATGTCCTGCCAATAATTGCTGTTCCACTAATTCCTCTGCAGCTGTTAATTTCTCAGAAGTTAGGGGCCATTGTTCCACCCACACAGGTTCCTCTGAAAGCCACACTATAGGGTCAGCTGCTTTTAAAACAATGGCCCCCGTTATAAATTTGGATAGCCCACTCCATGTTTATCATTTTTGGGCTCAGCAACCACAGGATATAATCTTCCCTCCTGATTTTTTCCTAAACCTTTATCTGGGTCATATCCCATTTTTAACATTTGTAAGGAGACCCAGTCATCTGGACTATACAAGAGCATTCCCATCTGCATAAGTATGTCTCTTCCCCAAATGGACATTGGCAGGCCAGGTATTACATAGGGACAAAAGGAGCCTGCTTGTTTATTTGCAGTATTCTCCCAATTTAAAATCTGGGAACTCTTAGCTACTGCTGGAGCAGTTCCTAAACCTACTAACATATTGTCAGCATGCTGAGTAGGCCAGCTGCTAGGCCAATCTTTTCCTGCTATGTAGGAAGAATCTGCACCTGTATCTAATAGTCCCTGAATATTCTTTCCATTAATTTTTAAAGTTTTTAAAGGCCTATTTCTAGTAATTTCTTGAATCCAAAATACCATATCACTGGAGCCAAATGCTTTCTCATTTCTTACTTCCTGAACAACATTCTTTCCTGTTTTATAATATGGTAACAATAACAACTGTGCTATTCTCTGTCCTACATAAATTTGTTGTGTTTTATTAGAGGGAGCCACCATTATGTGAATTTCTCCTGTATAATCAGAATCAATAACTCCAGGCAAAACTGTTAAGCCAGATAAAGAAGTTGAACTCCTACCAATAATTAAACCCATTATTCCTGGGGGCAATGGACCTTTAATCCCAGTTGGTATTTTTACAACTGGAGAGTCAGGAGTTAATATTGTTGCGGAGGTGGCACAGAGGTCCAATCCTGCGCTGCCTGGGGTGGCCCTGAACAATTCATCGATTCCCCTGAGGGAAGAAAGGGATTGAGCGTCTGGTGAATTGCCCCTATTGTTTGTTGGGCCCGGGGTCGGGCCCGAAGTAAGTTTCCCGAATCAGTTCCAGCAGACGCATTTGGAAAAACAGGTGCAGGAA
Organism: Orcinus orca; assembly: GCF_937001465.1. NCBI lineage: Eukaryota > Metazoa > Chordata > Mammalia > Artiodactyla > Delphinidae > Orcinus > Orcinus orca. The sequence goes on along the minus strand of NC_064580.1, from coordinate 98,257,106 downwards.
ATATTGGCATCCGAGCTCCAGCCTGAGGCCCTGTAAAAACCCCATTAGGGGGAAGAATATGTCCGTCCTTGTGATATTTACTCCTACACAATTTAGTCCAATGATTTCCTTTCCCACATCTTTGGCAAGGAGTCTTTGGAACCCCATCATTACCAGAAGATATCATTCTAACAGGACCTGGTGGAGGTATATTTTTATTAGGACATTCCCTACTAAAATGACTTGCGCCTCCACAAGCAAAGCAATTATTTCCTTTTGGTCCCTTAGGGTTTTTTGTTTTTTGAACCATATTCATCATACATTGAGGAAGTGTTTCTCCCTTTAGGGCGGCTGCCAAAGCAATCCCTTGCATATAAGAGGGACCAACGTCAGAACATTGTTTAATGAAATCTGAAATACTTCCAGTTTTTCTAATAGGGCGAATCAGGTTCTGGCAAACAGGATTGGCATTTTCAAAGGCTAGTTGTTTTGCCAACATGTTAGCTGTATCCTCATCGGTTATCACTCTTTTTATCTCGATTAGCAAGCGAGAAACAAAATCCTCATATGGCTCCTCAGGCTTTTGTCTTAAATCTGTCAAAGTGGAGGCTTTTCCTGGAGTCAAAGGCAAAGACTTCCAGGCATTCACTGCACACGTAGTTACTTGCCATAAGGCCTCCTTTCCCATATGCATCTGCTGTTGGGTTGTATCATATTCTCCCTGGCCCAACAACATATCTTTAGTAATATCAAATTTATCCCATTTCTTATTTAAAGCATGTTGCTTAGCCACCCATTCTTCATATTCTGTTTTCCAAAGCAAATATTGTCCTCCAGATAAACAGGCCTTTGCAACCTGAATCCAGTCATATGGAGTCATCCATCTATTTGCCAAGGCATCTATAAGAGTCATAGTATAAGGCGCCAACGGTCCATAATCTACACAGGCCTTTTTAAGTTCTTTTAAAAGTTTTAGAGGCAAAGGTTCCCAATATACATCATCATCATCATCAAAACCATCCTCATAAATGACTGGAAAACAGGCTGCAAAAGCATAATCATCATCTTTACCGTTTATTCTCCTATGCTTTTTATATTTGCCTTGGCTTTTATTAAAAGGTGGCGAAGGTGGTGGGCCCCTAGCCTTTAAAGGCGGTGGAGGTGGTAGGCCCTTAACATTTAAAGTTGAATGTCCTAATCTCTTTAAAGGGAGAAATGAAGAACTTAAAGGTGCCGGTGGGGCGGTCGGTAAACGACCCAAAGGGCGCATATCCTGTAAATTAGGCCTATTTTTCTTAATTTCTTGCATTGAAAAAGCACCATGGGGTTCATACTTCCTTCTTTCATAATCATATGCAGCAGCATCTAAATCATCCTGATCTGCAAAAGGCAATTCATCATCAAAAGGAGGGTTCTTTAACAAATTAGGCTTAATATCAGTAGGTGACTCATTTTCCTCCTCTGAGTCATTATCATTAAGGTTACAGTCTTTTACTGCTGCAGCCAAAACCTCAGTTTCTTTAGATATTTTTGAGGAAAGTAACGGAGTACTTTCATCTATTACTTCTGCAGGATATTTATATGGATTCTTTTGACCTTCAGGCAAAGGAGCAATGCTCTCTCTAATAAGGTTCCATAAAGTAAAAGTATCTACTGGAACCTTCTCAGGTCCAAAATGACTGTAATATACTTGCAAAGTTTGTCCCACCTTTTGCCAGGTTTCTATATTAACTGTTCCCTGTTCTGGAAACCATGGGCATTGTTCCTGTACAAACTGAAAAAACTGAGTTAGTTGCTTACTAGTTACCTTAATTCCTCTTCCATTTATCATATGTTTAACTATATCAATAAATAAGAGCCTCTCTTTGGACTCAGCGTGTCCCATCTTGACACCGCCTTACTCACCTTCCTAACCAGTATTCCTAACTGGGGGTCTGCAGCACCCTACGGTGAGACTCCTATCCGTCTGAAAAAAATAATACTTACCCCTTCAGGTCCCTGTTCGGGCGCCACTTGCCGAGGACCAGCCCCAGCTGGACAGGTTTCACCGAAAGGGGAGACGGAGTCGGCGTGGACAGAGCACAAGACACCTCAGAGGATGCAAGGATCTGACAAATTTATTTTCATAATTCCGAAGCTTTTATACTGTGAGGCAATCTCACTTTCAATCTTAACAATCCAGTTCTCATGCCACAAAATCCCCTACATGAATCAAAAAACAAAAGTAATTTACATCAGCAGGTTAAACAGGTTAATTAATCTTCTTATTGTTTCCAGTCTCCTTCGTCCCCTGTGGTTAGGCACATCTTGGTCACATCTACGTCAGGAACTCTGTCTGCGGTTTCCTCATTCTTCTCAGAAGATTAAGGTGTTCTTGTACCTGCACATTCTGCTTGATCAAGCCATAAACTTAAACATATTATTCTGTTAGTGATTAAAAATAATCATACAACATTTCATCTACAAATTTCCTAACCCCACCATAATAATCAAAACAATACACATTATTTTTTTATACTTCTAAAAAACCATGGGAGCGGGCATTGTACCATGAATTCATTGATTAAACTCACTGCTGCATAAAAACTCGCCACCATACCCAGGTATTTCCCAACATGTTTATAACTCCACTGGGAGGCCATAACTCTTTCAATTTTTCTTTCAGAGTAAAAAGCTGCTGCAGAAATGTTCCCACCATTGTATTTCCCCAAGTCCAATGCCCTGGCCTGGGAATAAAAATTTCAAATATAATCATTAAAAAAGCCGAAGTAGCTACAATTCTTCTCTTGGTTTTTACCCTAACTTGGGGTTTTTCTTAAACCCCTGCATTAAAACTATACATTTTTCCCAACACCAATAACAAAAATCACCTTAGGTAAAGGCAGGGGAAAACATGGGGAATCACACAGAGCAAAGCTTTGCTTCCACACAGAGGAAAGCTGTGGTCCACGGAGAAAATGGGAAACAAAGCCCTGCTGCGGCGGGAGAGCAGTTGCCATTGGCCAGGTCTCTTGTCTGCTACCTGGGTTCCCATCTGAGCTGGGCGTGGGAAGCGAAGCAGCCATGGGGACAAGAGACCTCCATCAAAAGGGGTGAGGGTTCAGGCTCCTGCAAAGTTGGGGGGTGAGGGTCTATGCCCCACCTCTGTTGGCCCCCAAGTTCTCTCCTGATGGCCCCTCTGCGACTGTGCCTGTCTTAGGTTGTTCCTTCCCTGAGGAATCTTACCCGTCTCTGGCTAACCAGCCATCCTCCGGGGCCAAGCAGGGAGATGTGAGGTGTGCGAGGTGCAGTGCCCCCAGAGAAGGTCAGTTCTCTGTCACCTTGGTAGCCTATGCCCCCGTGGCCTCCACGCCCAGCACCTGCCCTGGGATTCCCTCGCCAACTGGCGGGGCCCCGGCTCTGGTCACATGTCTTCGGGAACCCAGGTTTCTCCTCCAGAGAGGGCCCAGCTTACAGCACTGGGCAAGAGAGACCAATTGCACGGCACCAGCCACCAGGAGGCCTCAACCTCAGTGTGGGCAGGAAAGCCCAGGCACCAGCCCTGGGCAAGGAGATTGTGAGAAGAGAGCGCCTCTTGGCAAAAGGGCAAGAGGGGCCGTTGCAGGACACCCTGTGTTCAGGAAGCTTTGCAAACGAGAGCTTTGCTTTTCCATATTTATGTCTGACAGCATCAGCTTTGCAGAGGAGAACTTTGCCTCTCCATATTTATACCTGACAGCACCAGCTTTGCTGACACTAAGGGTCTCGTCCGTGCTGAGACTCAAAGGCACTTCCTATGTGGCTCCCGACATAGAACTACCATATGATCCAGCAATCACACTTCTGGGTATATATTCGAAGATGAAATCACTATCTCGAAAAGATATCTGCACTCCCAGGTTCACTGCAGCATTACTAAGACATGAAAATAACCTAAGCGTTCACTGGTGGATGAATGGATTTTTTAAAATGTGGTATATATATGCAACGAAATATTATTCAGCCAGAAAATAGAAGGAAATCTCTGCCATTCACAGCAACATGAATGGACCTTGAGGGCACTATGCTAAGTGAAATAAGTCAGACAGAGGAAGGCAAATACATATGATCTCACTTACACATGGAATTCAAAAACATGAAATTCATAGAAAGAGACTAGACTGGTGGTTATCAGGGGCTGAGAGTTGGCGATATGGGAATATGTTGGTCAAAGTGTACACACTTCCAGTTATAAGATGAATAAGTTACCGTGATCTAATGTAGAGTATGATGACTATAATTAACAATACTGTTATTGTATACTTGAAAGTTGCTATGAGAGTAGAGCTTTAATGTTCTCACTATAACAATAATAATAAAATGGTAATTAGAGGTAAGGGATGTGTTAACTAACTTTATTTTGGTAAGCATTTACAATATATATATGTATCTAATCATCACACTACATTATCCACCTCTGCAAGCATATACAAATATATGAACCACCCCCTTTACTGCTATTAACATAAATACTTGAGTGGACTACAAGTTTGCTGTTCAGATCAAGTGATATAATATAGATAAAAGTGTTCCATAAACCATAATGCCAAATACCAAGTGTATTGTTATAATAAGTGACAAAGGCCCTAGAATGTTTGCATGTAAGTCTCCGTGTTCTCAGCTTTTAGAGGGAAAAATCATGCTGGCTATCCCTTGAAAATATAACAAAAGTAAAGTGACATTAAATAAAATGTAGGTGGGCTAACACAAGGACAAACAGTAATAGCTCACATATGCATGGTGTTTTTACTTTTTTCAAAGCACCTTCTCAGCCATTACCTCACTTGATCCACAAAACAACCTTATGAGCTAAGTAGGTATTAACCTTTGGAAGTATTCTTTTTAAAAATGACGATTAGCGACGTAGAGAATGGATTTGAGGACATGGGGAGGGGGAAGGGTAACTTGGGATGAAGTGAGAGAGTGACATGGACATATATACACTACCAAATGTGAAATAGCTAGCTAGTGGGAAGCAGCTGCATAGCACAGGGAGATCAGCTCCGTGCTTTGTGACCACCTAGAGGGGTGGGATAGGGAGGGTGGGAGGGAGACGCAAGAGGGAGGGGATATGGGGATATATGTATACATATAGCTGATTCACTTTGTTATACAGCAGAAACTAACACAACAATGTAAAGCAATTACACTCCAAAAAAGGTGTCAAAAAAATGATGATTAGCAACTTGTCTGAGGGAACACATTTTATTGGTAGGGATCAAAACTCCTAAATCCAGCATACTGAATTAGAATCTCTATGAGTTTTTTACTAATTTTCTATTACCGCTATAACAAATTATTACAAACTCAGTGATCTAACACAAATTTATTATCTCACAGTTCTGGAGGTCAGAAGTGTAAAATGAGTCTCAGTGGGCTAAAAATCAAGATGTCAGCAGGGCTGTGTTCCTTTTGGAAGCTCTAGGGTATAATGTTTCCTTGCCTTTTCCAGTTTAGAGAGGCTGCCTATATTCCTTAGCTCATGGCCCCTTCTTCCATCATCAAAGCCAGAAATTGCATCATTCTGATCTCTGATTCTGTCATCACATCTCCTTCTCTGATTCTGAGTCTCTTGCGTCCTTCTTTTACTTTAAAGGACCTTTGTGGTTACACTGGGCCCACCTGGATAATCCCCATCTCATCCTTAATGTAATCATATCTGCAAAGCCCCTTTTACCACATAAGGTAACATATTCCCAGGTTCTGGGGATTAGGATGTGGACATCTTTGGGCTGGGGGTGCATTATTCTGCCTACGACAGGTAAGTCCCAAGAATCTGCATTTTAACATTTTGCAGGTGATTCTGATGTAGGAACACAACAGTAGACCAGTGGTCTCTGAACTTCATGGATTGTGTACCCAAATCTGTAAACAAATTTAGTACTAATTATATACATATATATATATATATATATATATATATATATATATGAAGAGAAGTAAAAAAGGATGAGATGAAAAAAATTCAACAATAGAAGTTCCAAAACTTTCTTTCCATATCCCAACTCATTGTCTCATGCAGTCCTTGGGTTGACTCCTACTTTGGAGAATAGTATGGTAGACCAGGGTCAGCAAACTTTTCTTGTGAAGAGCTGTAGAGTGAATATATTAGACTTTATGGTCTATATAGTCTCTACTGTAAATACTTAAGTCTGCCATTGTAGTATAAAAGCAGCCATAGACAATATGTAAATAAATGGGCATGGCTGCCATAATAAAACTTTATTTACAAAAACAAGCAGTAGACTGGTTTTGGCTTGCAGACCATAGTTTGCCATAGGCTATTAGCTATACTATTATTTTTATGCCTATATTTTTTTGCCCAGAGAATTCATTTCTACTGTGATACTTTACTGTGGCAGGGAGCGGGGGGTGGGGAGTTGCATATTTTCCCAAGGCCACATCCACAAACATGACCATGAGTCTTAGGAAGTGGCAGTTGAGACTTGGAATTGTAGTCCAACCACTGCTCCTAGCCCACTGTCCATTCACCTTGTTTCCCCTTCCTGATATACCTCTTCCTGCCACATCCTCTTCCAGATGTTGGAATGAAAAGCCAGACAGACTTAAAAGCTCTAGGAGTAGCTCTAGGAGTTATTGAGTTTGCACTGAGGAGAAATAGCCATTATTTTTTTCCTACCAAAAATACTGCTTCTCCCTCCAAAGCTACTTATTTTCCATAGGTGCAGATGTAATACAGAGGACAAGAGTCAACAAAGAAGTAAGATGAAAGGACTGATGGAGTTTGTAGTCACCATCTTTAGAGCTTAGGAAAGTATATTGTATGGAGAATTAGTGAGATGTTGTTTTCTCGTTTTTAACTGAAGGCTTGGTCTGGAATGGCTTCACACGGAAGCAGGAGAAATTTAGGATAGGCACTGATATTGAGAGGGTAAAACAGTAGGCTTTTTGGGGAGATGGGATCCTTTATGTTACTTTGGCCTGTTGGGATCCAGAGACTCTTGCCTCCCAGTGGTATATAATCAAATCTCAGAGTCAAAGAAATCTTAGAATTCATCAAGCCTGCTTCTTCCCTGTTGGAGAAATCATTTTTTCATCAGCCTTGACAGAAGTCTTTCATTATCTCCTATTATGAGAGACTCAATATTTCATTGAATATCTCATACCCCTCTTCTTGCAAGAATTTTTTTTTGGCTTACATTGAGCCAAAATATGCCTCCTGTAACCTCCCTACTCTCTGCCTATTGGCTCTGGTTGTTTCTCGTGGAGCCACACAGAATAAGCATAATTCCTCTTCTTCAAGGTTAAAAAAAAGTCTTTGAAAAAGTGCGTTCTATCTTTCTTGCTTTATCTCCTCCAGACTAAAGATTCTGTATATTCAGTCATTCCCCATATGAAATAGTTTCCATTGCCTTTCCAATCCTGGCTATGGCCACATTTATTATGTATTTGTTAAGCAGAATTGGTTGTTTTACTCCAGATGAAATCAAATTACCAATAGCTGATACTTTTTGAATGTTACTAAGTGTCAGATATAGTATTAAGCCATATATATAAATAAATATATATATATATATGCATTATTTGATTTAATCTTCCAGTTTTTCCATAAAATAGGTGCTGTTATTATCTAACTTTACACATGAAGAAACTGAGACAGAAAAAACGTGAATTACCTGAGGTCACACAGCTGGTAAATGCTAGAGCTGGGATGTGAGCCAAGTCTGATTCCAAAGCCCATGCTCCACATTATTAATCTATATATAACTACTGAAGCCAACGAGGGGTTTTACCCAGACACGTACCATAGTTAGCTCATATTAAGCTTATAGGCAACTATAAGCCTTTAATAAATCAACAAATAAACAACAATTAAAGAAATCCAGAACTTTCTTCAACTGAACTCTTGGCAAGCTAGTTCTCCCCCATCCTTTAACTTGAGTAAATTATTTTTTAATGTAATTTTGTTCAACTTTACACTCATCCTTGTTGAGCTTCATTTTATTAGTTCTGAGCAATCATTTTCACCTGTTACATTAGCAACTAGCTATTCCTTCTTTTTCACCTCCAGATTTTCCAGAAATTCCTTCTATGTCATCAAAGACATTTCATAAAAATATTGGCAACAACAGGGCCCAGTACACTTACAATGGAAATGGCATGGAGCAGACATCAGAAGAATTTGGTTTTAGGACAGCACTTACCACTTAAGGCCTGTGTCCTCGCAACTTAAGCTCTCTGAGCCCAGTTTTATTTTTCAAAAAGTGGTAATATTGTTGTTCCCACCTACTTAATAGAATTATTGAGAGTATCAAATAAGATAATGTGCATGAGGATGCACAGTAAAGGATATGCTATACAAATTAAAAATAAAAGTATGTACTGGTGGTGGGTGGTGGGTGGGGGCTGGGAGGGTAGACTGTGGACTCACGAGCACTATAAAAGTATGTATTAGCAATGGACCATAAAGGACTCTAGAGAGTGCAACCTGTGGCTGTCATAGTTCAAATCCCTCTGCTACTTATTAGCTCTGAGAGCATAAGCAAGTCGCTTAACTCTTCTGAACCTCAGTATTTTCGTCTGTAATATGGGGATAATAATAGCTGGGAATCATTCTCTACAACTCTTTAAAGTGTTCTAACATCCTTGCATTTTCTGTTAAAAGATAGAAGAGCTCACTAATATTAGACTTTGATAAGTCAAGAAAAAAATGTTGTAATCTCTAGGTGAGCCATTAAAACAATATGTGATAACAATAATAGAGGGGAAAAAATGAAAGAAAAACTCCAAAAGAAGACAAGAAGCAACAACAACAAACTTGAAACAGATTAGATATAAGAAAGAAAATTTGATACTAGATTTATACCCAAATAAATCAGAAGTCATACCAAAAATAAATGGACTATAATCCTATTAAAATATAAGAATTATCAAACTGGATTTGAAAGAAAACAAAACAAGTGTAAGTTTCTAACAAGAGACCCATCTAAATTATAATGATACAGAAAGGTTAAAAGTTAAATGATAGAACATGCTATAGCATGCAAACACTAACCAAAGAAAAGTTGGTTAGCTATATTAATGTCACAAAAGTAAACTTTAAGGAAATAAGAATTATTAAAGATACAGCTGCATTTCAAAATTATAAAAGGTTAATAAAAACCAACTTCACAAATAGAGTGAGTTTTAACACACCTTTCCTATAAAATGATAGAACAAGCAAAAAATCAGCAAAGATACGGAATTTTTTAAAAAAGTAGCAAGGTTGTGGAATATTTGAACAACAGTATTAACCAAATTAATCTGACATTTATAGATCACTACCCATCAACTGCAGAATACACATTCTTTCCAAGTCCATGTGGGCCATCCACCAAAATCGACAATATGTTGAAGCAAAACGCAAATCTCAAATATTTCAAAGATTGAAACCATACAGGATAGGTTCTGACACAGTAGAAATAAGTAATGACTAACAAAAAGATAACTAGAATGTTTCCATATGATAGAAAATTAAGAAATACACTTCTAAATAACACAAGGGTCAAAGAAAACATAACAATGAAAAATAGAAGACATTCTTAATTGAATGACAGTGAAAATTCTACATATCTTAACATCTGGGATGCAGGTAAATCCATTCTTATGGGAAAAATGTATAGTCTTAGAAAGCATATATGTATTAGAAAAGAGGAAATGTTGAGAATGAGTGATCTAAGTATCCATGTCAAGAAACTATAAACAGAATAGTTAGGTCAAAGAAAGAGGAAGGAAATAATAAAGACAACAGCAAAGATTAAATGAATAAAAGTATATAATTAGAAGGATAAACAAAGCCAAAATTTTGTTCTTTGAAAAGATTAATAAAATCGATATGCATTGGTAATAATGATCAAGAAAAAAAAGAAAGAAGCTACAAATTACTAGAGTGACCATACATCCTGGTTTAGCATCCTCTTTCATTTGCAAAAATATTCAATTCTGGATGATAAATTATGGTCATCCTGCAAATACTAGAAATCAGAAATCAAAAGGGTACCTTAATGTAGAATATTCTCTATAATGCCTCCATCCTCTTTATTTTTCACCAAGACCTGTTTATTTTGATTATCCCCTTTACCTTCACTGCTACAACCTTAGCCTAAGTTACCAATTATCTGTCATCTAGTTAGTGCAATTCAGCCTTCTAAAGTGTCTCCCTTCCTCCAGCCTTACACCCATCAATTCTGTTCTCTACTTGCAACCGAAGTGATCTTTTTAAATGAAAAAAACAATCAGGTTGCTCCCAGGATAGGGCTGTTAGATTTAGCAAATAAAATTACAGAATTTCCTGTTAAATTTGGATTTCAGATAAACAACAAACAGTGTTTTAGCATATGTAGGTATCATGCAATATTTGGGACATATTTATATTAAAATTTATGTTGTTTTCTGAAATTCAAATATGACTGCATGTTCTATATTTTACCTGGCAACCCTACCCCAAGATGAAAACCCCTCAATGGTTCCCATTGTTCTTTTAAAAAATTTTATTATGGTAAGAACACTGAACAGATTCATCTTCGTAATGAATTTTTAGGTGTACAGTGCATTATCAACTATTGGTACAATGTTATAGAGCAGATCTCTCAAGTTTATTGATCAAGCTTAACTTAAATTATTCAATATCTATCCATTGATTAGTAACTCCCCTCTTCCTCCACCCACCCCTGATCCCTGGCAACCACCATTCCACTCCCTGATTTTGTGAATTTGATAATTTTAGATACCTAATATAAGTGGAATAACGCAGTATTTGTCTTTCTGACTGGCTTATTTCACTTAGCATAAAGTCCCCAAGGTTTATCCAGGTTGTTGCATATTGCAGAATTTCCTTCTTTTTTAATGCTAAAGAGTTTTCCATTTTACGTATATGCCACATTTTCTTTATCCATTCATCTTATGATGGACATTTAGATTGTTTCCACATCTTGGTCATTGTGAATAATGCTGCAATGACATGGGAGTGCAGATATTTCTTTGAGATCCTGATTTCAGTTATTTTGGATAAACACCCAGAAGTGGGATTGCTAGATCAAATGGAAGTTCTAGTTTTTATTTTTCTGAGTAACTTCCACACTATTTTCTATAGTGCCTACACTATTTTGCATTACCACCAACAGTGTGCAAGTGTTCCAATTTCTCCACATCCTTGCCAACACTTATTGTCATTTTTTTAAATAATGGCCATACTGATAGGTGTGAGGTAATATCTCATTGTGATTTTGATTTATATTTCCCTGATGATTAGTGACATTGAGCATTTTTTCATATTCCTTTTGGCCACTTTTAAGTCTTGAGAAATGTCTATTTAAGTCTTTCCCCCATTTTAAAATCAGGTTATTAGTTTTTTGCTATTGAGTTGTATGAGTTCCTTATATATTTTGGATATTAACCACTTATTTAGACATATGGTTTACAAATATTTTCTTCCATTGTGTAGGTTACCTTTTCACTGTTGATTATTTCCTTTGCTGCACTGATTATTTTCCTTTCCTTTTATTTGATTTGCTTTCCTTTGAAGAAGTTTTTTAGCTTGATGTAGTCACATATTTTTGTTTTTGTTGTTGCCTATGCCTTTAGTGTCATATCCATGAAATCATTACCAAGACCAATGTTATGAATCTTTCCTCCTATGTTTTCTTGTAGGAGTTTTACAGTTGTAGGTCTTACATTTAAGTCTTTCATACATATTGAGTTGATTTTTGTGTGTAGTGTAAGATAGTGGTCCACTTTCATTCTCTTGTGTGTGAATATCCAGTTTTCCTAACACCATTTGTTGAAGAAACTATCCTTATGAATGAGGAATATATTAAAAATATGTTCAACTTAGAACAGGGGTTACAGATACAAAGACCAACAGAAATCAGGAAGGTAAAATAAAACAGTAAGTTGGGTGAGACAAATAAAACTCTTGACTCTTTGGCTTTGATATGTTTTCTTATTTTTGATAGAGATACAGGTACAAAAATTTCACTTTCCTTTTAAAACTGTAAAAGAACAACAGCAGTACAAATAGGATGATAAATGGTAGCTGACGTTCACCTCAATGCTATAGGAAGTAGAGGGGGCCTCAGTAAACTGGAGAGTCAATGCCCCACATAAAGAGTAAACCAGCCACACGAGGCATGATAATAAATGGCAGTTACTTTTGGCCTCAGTGCCAGGAAGACAATGGGAAGAGGTAACGATGGGAGTGGTAAAGGGGAGAGCCCAGCCTAAAAGGGAGTGTCACTCTTTCGTACCAGCTTGTTGATCCCTTGTGGAAATGAGGGGCTCTTGCTTTCTGATATTATGATTCTTTTAGAGAAGCTGGAAATATGGATATTTGTGTGAGATCCCTTGATTTTCAAATGCTGGTAACTAATTCAATTTTTAAAAAAACAAGTACTGAAAAAGAAAAAACATTAAACACTGTCCTGATCAGACAGACATAATTATAAGCTGGGTTGACCCTTGGGCTATTTGTGACCTCTGAATCGAGTTACATTTAACACAGTTCTGGCTTTCACCCATCAGAAGAGATGGAACAAACAAACAAACAAGACCCAGGGGAAAAACAAAACAAAACAAAACAAGTATTGGTCCAGGAAGTGAGAAGAGAAAAGATTTCTCAGAATCCAAGAGTGGACAGAGCATCAAGGAAAAGACATATGAGAAGCACTGTATGAAAGAAAATAGTCACAAATACATCAAACATCATCCCTGAATGGTACCTGAGAGATTGTATAGTTCAACCTCTTAATTTAACAGATGACACACTTAAAATACAGAGGTTAAGTGGGTTGCTCAAAGTCAAACAGCCAGCTAGTTCTGTTTGATCTCATGATTCTCAATATAGTACTCTTTCTACTAAACCATGCTTTCTTTAGAGGGTCAGTTCAGTGAACCTGTTAATAAACCAACTTTGGGAAAAGAAATGATGAATGTCTCTCAGCAATTCAACTGACATGTCTTTGTTTTTCTTTATGTAGATGGCTGTGAAACAAACACCTGACTGTGACTAAACTTTGTGGTCCCCGGGCACAAGAGACAGCTATATGAATTGTAGTCTAAAGCCAACTTGGTGGGGCAAGTAAATGAAAAATGTCCCTAAGAGTAAAATTCTGAGCATTCAGTTTTGGCTGGGAATGAGGTGACGGCTGCAAAGGGGTGGAATGCCTTTATTCCAACCATATCTATATGAAACCAAGAAGCTGAGTCTCTTCCACTTAAGTACTTCAGAAGCCTAAGAATGAGTTCTGAGTTGAACAGGGTAAAGTGTGATTTCAGAAGCCTTAAAATACTGTTCATGCCACATACTAAGTTACTCAAAACAAATTCAAGACGTTTTCTTCTGTGAAATCCTTTCACAGCTCCCTGCTTCCTTTCCTTTATTTAGCACACTTTCATTTTCAAGAAAGCCTGCTGCAAAATTTTTTCTCCACCCTTCCTTAAAGCTATCTCATTCTTCAAATCCTGGCCATTATCTGATTCCTTATCCTAGAGGTACCATTACATAGTACTGTCATCTGTCTCTCTCTTTTTTTGCTAATAGAGGTTATTTATTCTTAAGCCATCAAGGTCTAGAGCTTTGAGGTTTTCTCTTCCTCTTTGTCACAATGATTCACTCACAGATTTCCCAACAACGAGCTGCAAGTTCACTAAGGAATGGATAATGTGATGCAAGCATAGCTCCTGCCATCAAGACAGATCTGTGCTCCAAAATCCCAGCTCAGACTCACTAATCAAGGACTTGCCTCTGAAAACTTAGGAATGGACAGTGGTCAGAAAGCACATGCAAATGTCAGTATAATATGAATAAACATAAGCACAAACTGTCTTAGGAGCCAGCATTTTTTACACACACCCACACACATACAAACAGACACTCACAATGATAATTCAGGAAGGAGATGAGCTAAACCTCAGTTGAATGGCTTAATCAATCAATGATTTCTTGATAAATAACATATATTTGGAAGAAATCATACCTAGAGAATGAGAAGGTATGTTTTATGTCTCTAAAGACCTTACCTTCTGTATGAGAAAATGAAAAATTACCAAGCATGAAATAATCAGATATTTAGCAATTAAACCATGAGGTGTACTGAAGAAGTACAAAAGGAGCTTACAAGGTAGAGAGGTCAGTGTGTTCTGAAGCAGTAGGCAAAGGCTTCATGGAGGAAGAGAGGCTTGAGCTGGACCTTGAGGGATAGTGAGGACTTGGATGGGTGGAAAAGAGGATACACCAAGCTAGAACAGTAGGCATAGGAGCAGGAATAGGAAGATAGAATATAGAGAAGAGATCATCCAGAATGAGGCTAAAAGTTCATATAGGTGAGTAGCAAGACATAAAGAGTACATAAAAAAAGATAGGATAAGTATCTTAAAAGTCAGGCAGAAGACTGTATTTAATATGTCAGGCAACAAAGAGTTATAGTAAGTTCTTATACAAGGATATGAGTTGATAAGAGTATCTAAGGGATAATATTTTGGCTGTAATGTCCAGCAGGGTTAGATGGAAGAAAGAAAGCTTGTTAGGAGGATGTGGTATTAATGCAGATGTGGGGTGAAGGCAATTAGCTTTCAGAAAAAGAGGATAATTAAGAGTTACCTAGAATAAAAGAATATTACAACTAGAAAAAAGGTTCAGAAGTTATCTAATCAAACTTCTTCAATTTATACATGATGAAATTAAAGCTAAGAAAGTGTAAGTAATTTCTCTAAGGTTACCTAGTCAGGTAGCAGCAAAGTAGGGACTAGAATCTAGGCCTTTTGACACTGTAACAGGTGCACTTTACAAAACACCAAACTTCTGAATTTTAAATGAGAGCAAGATATCTAAGTGGAATTCTCCCTAGGCAGTAGTAGATATGATACAGACATTCAAGAAACTAAATACTTAAGATGTTATCAGAAGGGATGGTACCTGGACTCAAAATCACACATGAGCTCTGAGAGGGAGAATGTAAAGACAAGAACAGAGATACCCAAATTAAGGAGTGTGTGGAACAAGAGTAGGGGGATAATCAAGAGGATGTCACAGAAACCAAGAGAAAGGAGATTTTTCAGAATAAAGAATGGGAAACTTTCACTTTGAGCCAAGATGAAATAAAAGGAACTGGATTTACTCTCCTGACTGAAACAACTAAAACCATAGACAAAACATAAAACAGTTCTCAAGATATTAGACATCAGGGAATAAAATGCAGTGATCCCTGAGAGATGGAGGGCAAACAAGGGGAGCTCTATGATTGCCCCAGCTTACTGCCTTTGGAGTATTTCCAAGCTACAGTACAAGGAGCAGGAAGCCAGGCAAAGTTTGAGTCCCCTTGATTTGAAGAGACAAAGCTAAGGATCTGGGGAGACCAAGGCAACTTGGGTTTGCAGCACAGAGTACCAAAGAGAAGAGACCTACACAAAAAGAGAACCATGCGGATCTACAGATGGTCTCCTCAAGTGTTCAGCTAAGTACTGATCAGCATATGTGTGTGCTGAACCATCTGAAATGATTAGGCATAAGAGTGCTTAATGCTCAAACAGGCTGAGAATAGTATCTGTTGCCACTCGTCAGACTACAGAAACTCAGGATTCACAGATCATTGGGTAGAACACACAGAAAAGTCTTACCCCAGTAATGGGAATAATTAGCCCTAGACTAAGCACGGCTGCAATCGCAACTACCAAATCTCCAAAACAAACCCAAAGGGATTATTCTGTTTCAAAGTACGTATCTGAGAACAAAGCTCAAGAATATTTATAGGAATACAAAACCGTTCAACACCCAACAAAGTAAAATTCACAATGTTTGTCTTCCAAAGGAAGATTGCCAGGCATGCAAAGCACCAGGTAAATATAACTCTTAACAAGGAGGGAAAAAAATCAATTAGTCAAAATCAACACAGAAAGAATAAAGACAACCAAATTATTAGACAAGGACATTTAAAATTAACATAACTGCATTTCAGATGCTGAAAAACTAGAAGATGAAACACATTAAAAATATGAAATATAAGAAAAAAGATATGTAGGTATGTAGATATGAAAACTACAATGTCTAAGATTTTTTTAAAATGCACTGCACAGGATTAATGGCAGAGTAGATATTACAAAAGGTTAGTGAACTTGAATATATAACAATAGAAATGACAAAAAATGAAACATAAACAGAAAAAAATACTGGGATAAAATAGAACATCAGAGAGAGCTATGGGACAACAATAACTGGTTTGATATAAGTATAATTGTGGTCCCTGAAGGAGAAGAGAAAGGGGATAAACAGAAAATATATTTAAAGAAATATTGGCCAATTCTTTCAAAGTTTGATGAAAACTATAAACCCACAGATCTAAGAAGCTCAAACATCCTTTAAAAACAATAAACACAGGGATAATTACAGCAAGTCATATCAGAATTAACTTGCTTGAAACAAGTGATAAAGAAGAAATCTTACAAACAGAAAAAAAAAAGGACACATTACCTACAGAGGATCAAAGATAAGAATTACAGCAGATGTATCCTCAAAAAGCAAAAAGAACACAGGAGAGTAACACCATTTTAGTATTAGAAGGAAAAAACTGTCAAACTAGAATACTTTACCTGAAGAAAATATGTCCCAAAAACAAAACAGAAATTGAGACTTTTTCAGATGTGCAAAACCAAATAATCTGCAACAAACCCATACAATAAGAAATGTAAAAGGAAGTCTTTTGTGTGGGAGAAAAATGATACTAATGGAAATACAGATTTACACAAATTAATGAAGAACCCCAGGAATAGTAACAACATTCTATTCTATTACTGTTACTATTGTTAATAGTAACAACATAGGTAAATACAAAGACATTTTCTTATAATTTAAATCACGTTCAAGCATAACCAGCTGTTTGAAGCAAAAATAAAAACATGTACTTTGGAGTCTATAACATATATAGAAGTAATATGTATGACACAAATAGCAGAAAGATTGGAAGGGGAGAAAATGAAGGATACTGTTATAAGGTTCCTATACTATGTGTAAAGTGGTATAAAAACACTTGAAGACAGACGAAAAAGTTAAAGATGTATATTATAAACACTAAATGCAACAAAGGGTTATAGCTAATAAGACAAAAGGATATGAAATTGAATGATAAAAATTATCCAATTTAAAAGAAGGCAGAAAAAGTTGAAAATAGGAACAAACAATAGATGGTGAAAATAGAAAACAAACAGAAAGATTTAAAATCAACCACATCAATAATCATATTAAATGTTAATGGTCTAAATACCCAAATTAAATGACAGAGAATATCAGACTGGATTTAAAAAGGTAAAATTCAACTATATGTTGCCTACAAGAAACCCACTTTAAATATAAAGACAAAAATAAAAGTAAAATGATAGAAATAGATGTAACACTAATCAAAAGAAAGCTAGTATGTCTGTATCAGACAAAGTAGATTTTAGAGCAAAGAATACACTCACAGAAAAAGAGCACCATTTAGTCATGATAATGGGGCCAATTCAACAATACATAAGGATCCTAAGTGTTTATGCCTTAGGATTCAGTAACAGAGCTTCAGAATACATTAAAAAATACTGATAAATGTACAGGGAGAATAAAACAAATCCACAGTTATAGCCAGAGATTTAGAGACCCTTCTATCAATAATTGATAGAACAAGTAGACAGAAAATCAGTAAGGATATAGAAGGCTTGAATAATACTATTAACCAACTTGACTAAACTAGCAGTTATAAAATACTCCACCCAACAACAGCAGAAAACCATTCTTTCCAAGTACACATGGAACATTTACCAAGATGGACTATATTCTGGGCCATAAAACAAGTAACAAAAATTTTTAAAGATTCAAGCCATACAAAGTTTGCCATATGACCATAATGGAATTAAACTAGAAACCAATAACAGAAGGATCTCTGGGAATCTGCAAATATTTGGAAAATAAATGTTAAAATTATTTTAAAAATTATAGGTCAAAGAAGAAATCGAAAGGGACAGTAATTTGAGCTGAATGAAAATAAAGTTATGCTATATTAAAATTTAAGGGATGCAACTAAATAAGCACCTAAAGAGAGATTTATAGCATTAAAATGTTTATATTTAAAAAGTACAAAGAAATAAAATCAATAACCTCAGCTTCCACCTTAAAAACTAGAAAAGGAAGAGCAAATGCAACCTAAAATATGAAGAAAGGAAATAATAGAGAGCAGGCCAGAAATCAATAAAATAGAAAACAGAAAAAATAAGGAAAATTAGTAAAGCCAAAAACTGGTTTATTGATAGTATCAACAGAATTGGTAATCCTTTAACCAGACTCTCAAGAGACAGATAAAGACAGAGGAGAGAAAAACAAAGAGAGAGAGAGAGAGAGAGAGAGAGAGAGAGAGAGAAAACACATAATCAACATCAGGAATGAGAGGTGACATCACTAAAGATTCTATAGATATGAAAAATAATAAGGGAATACAATGAACAAGAAGATGAACATTTGTAAATATTATGCACCCAATATAGAATATAAAAATATATATAGCAAATATTAATAGAGGTAAAGGGAGAAATTGACAGCAATACAATAATAGTAGGGGATGTTAATAATCCACATAAATCAATGGATAGATCATCCAGACAGAAAATCAATAAGGAAACATGAGTTTAAATGACACAAATCAGATGGTCTTAACAGATACATACACAATGTTCCATCCCAAAGCAACAGAATACACATTCTTCTCAAGTGCACATGGAACATTCTCCAGGATAGATCATATGATAGGCCTGAAAACAAGTCTCAGTAAATTTAAGATTGAAATCATATCAAGCATCTTTTTAGACCACAATGGTATGAAATTTGAAATCACTCAAAAAAAAAAACTGGAAAAATCACAAATTTGTGGAGATTAAACAATATGTTACTAAACAACCAATGGGTCAAGAAAGAAAGGAGAACTTCAAAAATACCTGGGACAAATGAAAATAAAAATACAACATACCAAAAGCTACAGGATGTAGCAAAAGCAGTTCTAACAGGAAATGTGATAGCAGTACAGTCCTAGATCAAGAAATAAGGAAAATCTCTAACATGCAGTCTAACACTACATATAAAGGAACTAGAAAAGGAGGTAAAAAGCAAAGCCCAAAGTTAGTAGAAGGAAGAAACTAATAAAGATCAGAGAAGAAGAAAATGAAATAGAGACTCAAAAGACAATAGAAAAAAATCAATGATACTAAAAGCTGGTCCTGTGAAAAGATAAAATAGATAAACATTTATCTAGACTCACTAAGGAAAAAAGAGAGGGCTCAGATAAGTAAAATCAGAAATGAAAGAGGGGAAGTTACAACTGATACCAAAGAAATGCAAAGAATCATAAGAGACTGCTATGAACAATTACAGTTAGTCCCCTACATACAAACCTTCAAGTTGTAAACTTTCAAAGATGCGAACGTGCATCTGGTTCCATCGAATCAGAACCTGTGCCATCAACATCAGGCATGAGTGAAATTGCAGCTGTCCTTCCATCTTTTATTTCTGAGGATCCTTCAGCTCTACTATTTCCAACCTGCTCTCCTTCCTCCAGTCAGTAACTCTTCTTGCCTGTTCACTCAATGCCAGCCCCTGTATGCCAGGTGTTGTACAGTACTACTGTACTTTTCAAGGTACTGTACTGTAAGGTTAAAAATGTATTCTTCATTTTTCTGTTTTTTTATGTATTATTTGTGTGAAAAGTATTATAAACCTATTACAGTACAGTACTATATAGCTGACTGTGTTAGTTGAGTACCTAGGCTAACTTTGTTGGACTTACAAACAAATTGGACTTAAAAATGCCCTCTCAGAATGGAACTCATTCATATGTAGGGAACTTACTGTATAGGCCAACAAATTAGACAACGTAAAATAAATGGATAAATTTTCAGAAACATACAAATTTCTAAGTCTTAATCATTAAGAAAATGAAAACCTGAATAGATCAATTACTAGAAAGGAGACTGAAGCATTACTCAAAAACCTCCCAACAAACAAAAGCTCAGAATCACACTGCATCACTGGTGAATTCTACCAAGCATTCAAAGAAGATTTAATACCTATCCCTCTCAACCTTTTCCAAAAAAATTAAAATGAGGAAATACTTCGAAACTAATTTTACAAGGCCAGCACTATCCTGATACCAAAGGCAGACAACACCACCCACAAAAAAAAAACTTAGAGGCCAATACTCCTGATGAACATAGATGCAGAAATCCTCAACAAAATATTAGCAAACTGAATTCAACAATATACAAGAAGGATTATACACCATGATCAAGTGGGATTTATTCCAGGGATGCAAAATAATTCACCAGCTACAAATCAACCAACATGATACATAAAATTAATAAAATGAAGGATAAAAATCAAATGACCATCTCAATAGATGCCGAAAAATTATCTGACAAAATTCAACATCCTTTCATGATAAACAACTCTCAGGGCTTCCCTGGTGGCACAGAGGTTAAGAATCTGCCTGCCAATGCAGGGGAAACAGGTTTGAGCCCTGGTCCAGGAAGATCCCACATGCCACGGAGCAACAAAGCTGGTGTGCCACAACTACTGAGCCTGGGCTCTAGAGCCTGCAAGCCACAACTACTGAGCCCACGTGCCACAACTACCGAAGCCCATGTGCCTAGAGCCCGTGCTCCACAAGAGAAGCCACTGCAATGAGAAGCCCATGCACTGCAATGAAGAGTAACCCCCCTCACTGCAACTAGAGAAAGCCCACGCATAGCAATGAAGACCCAACACAGCCAAAAATAAAAATAAATAAAATAAATAGATTAAAAAATAATTAAGAAAATGGTAGTAGGAACATACATGTTGATAATTACCTTAAATGTAAATGGATTAAATGCTACAACCAAAAGACATAGACTGGCTGAATGGATACAAAAACAAGACCCATACGTATGTTGTCTACACGAGACCCACTTCAGACCTAGGCACACATACATACTGAAAGTGAGGCGATGGAAAGAGATAGTCCATGCAAATGGAAATCAAAAGAAAGCTGGAGCAGCAATACTCAGGTCAGAAAAAATAGACTTTAAAATAAAGACTGTTACAAGAGACAAGGAAGGAGACTACATAATGATCAAGGGATCAATCCAAGAAGAAGCTATAACACTTGTAAATATTTGGTCACCCAACAGAGGAGCACCTCAGTACATAAGGCAAATGCTAACAACCATAAAAGGGGAAATTGACAGTAACACAATAGTGGGAGGCTTTAACACTCCACTTACACCAATGGATAGATCATCAGACAGAAAAGTAATAAGGAAGCACAAGCCTTAAATGACACATTAGACCAGATAGACATAATTGTGATATTTATAGGACATTCCATCTGAAAGCAGCAGAACACGCTTTCTTCTCAAGTGCATGTGGAACATTCTCCAGGATAGATCACATCTTGGGTCAAAAATCAAGCCCCAGTAAATTTAAGAAAATTGAAATCATATCAAGCATCTTTTCTGACCACAACACTATGAGACTACAAATCAATTACAGGAAAAAACTGTAAAAAACACAAACACATGGAGGCGAAACAATGTGCTACTAAATAATCAAGAGATGACTGAAGAAATCAAAGAGGAAATCAAAATATACCTAGAAAAAAATGACAATGAAAACATGATGACCCAAAACCTATGGGATGCAGGAAAAGCAGTTCTAAAAGGGAATTTTATAGGAATACAATCCTACCTCAAGAAACAAGAAAAGCCTCAAATAAACAACCTAACCTTACACCTAAAGCAACTAGAGAAAGAAGAACAAACAAAACCCAAAGTTAGTAGAAGGAAAGAAATTATAAAGTTCAGAGCAGAAATAAATGAAATAGAAACGAAAAAACAATAGCAAAGATCAACCTGGAAGAAATGGACAAATTCTTAGAAAGCTATAACCTTCCAAGAGCCAGGAAGAAATAGAAAATATGAACAGACCAATCACAAGTAATGAAATTGAAATTCTGATTAAAAATCTTCCAACAAACAAAAGTCCAAGACCAGATGGCTTCACAGGTGAATTCTATCAAACATTTAGAGAAGAGCTAACACCCAGCCTTCTCAAACTCTTACAAAAATGTGCACAGGGAGGAAGACTCCCAAACTCATTCTATGAGGCCACCATCACCCTGATACCAAAACCAGAGAAAGGTATCACAAAAAAGAAAACTAGAGGCCAATATCACTGATGAACACAGACCCAAAAATCCTCAACAAAACACTAGCAAACAGAATCCAAGAACACATTAAAAGCATCATACACCATGATCAAGTGGGATTTATCCCAGGGATGCAAGGATTCTTCAATATATGCAAATCAATCAGTGTGATACACCATATTAACAAATTGAAGAATAAAAATCACATGATCATCTCAATAGATGCAGAAAAAGCTTTTGACAAAATTTAACACCAATTTGAGATAAAAAACTCTTCAGAAAGTGGGCACACAGGTAACCTACCTCAACATAATAAAGGCCATATATTACAAACCCACAGCAAACATCATTCTCAATGGTGAAATACTGAAAGCATTTCCTCTAAGATCAGGAAAAAGACAATAGTGTCCACTCTTGCCACTATTATTCAACATAGTTTTGGAAGTCCTAGCCACGGCAATCAGAGAAGAAAAAGAAAAAAAAGAATTCAAATTAGAAAAGAAAAATAAAACTGTCACGGTTTGCAGATGACATGATACTATACATAGAAAATCCTAAAGATGCCAGCAGAAAACTATTAGAGCTAATCAATGAATTTAGTAAAGTCACAGGATACAAAGTTAATACAAAGAAATATCTTGCATTCCTATACACTAACAATTAAAGATCAGAAAGAGAAATTAAGGAAACAATCCCATTCACCACTACAACAAAAAGAATAAAATACCTAGGAATAAACCTACCTAAGGAGGCAAAATACCTGTACTCAGAAAACTATAAGATACTGATGAAAGAAATCAAAGATGACACAAACAGATGGAGAGATATACCATGTTCTTGGATTGGAAGAATCAATATTGTGAAAATGACTATACTACCAAAAGCAATCCACAGATTCAATGCATCCCCAAAATACCAATGGTATTTTTCACAGAACTAGAACAAAAAATTTTTACAATTTGTGTGGAAACACAAAAGACCTCGAATAGGAAAAACAATCTAAAGAAAGAAAAATGGAGCTGGAGGAATCAGGCCCCCTGGCTTCAGACTATATTACAAGGCTACAGTCATCAAAACAGTATGGTACTGGCCCCAAAACAGAAATATAGACTAGTGGAAGAGGATAGAAAGTCCAGAGGTAAACCCATGCACCTATGGTCACCTAATCTATGACAAAGGAGGCAAGAATATACAATGGAATAAAGACTGTCTTCAATAAGTGGTGCTGGGAAAACTGGACAGCTACCTGTAAAGAATGAAACTAGAACACTCCCTAACACCATACCCAAAAATAAACTGAAAATGGATTAAAGACCTAAATGTAAGGCCAGACCCTATAAAACTCTTAGAGGAAAACAGACAGAACACTCTTTGACATAAATCGCAGCAAGATCTGTTTTGACCCACCTCCTAGAGTAATTTTAATAAAAACAAAAATAAGCAAATGGGACCTAATGAAACTTAAAAGCTTTCGCACAGCAAAGGAAACTATAAACAAGATGAAAAGACAACCCTCAGAATGGGAGAAAATATTTGCCAATGAATCAACGGACAAAGGATTAATCTCCAAAATATATAAACAGCTCAGGCAGTTCAATGTTAAAAAAAAAAAAATCAAAAAATGGGCAGAGGACATAAACGGACACTTCTCCAAAGAAGGCATACAGATGGCCAAGAGCCACATGAAAAGCTGCTCAACATCACTAAGTATTAGAGAAATGCAAAACAAAACTATAAAGAGTTATCACCTCACAGCGGTTAGAATGGGCATCATCAGAAAATCTACAAACAACAAATGTTGGAGAGGGTGTGGAGAAAAGGGAACCCTCTTGCATTGTTGGTGGGAATGTAAATTGATACAGCCAATATGGAGAACAGTATGGAAATTCCTTAAAAAACTAAAAATAGAACTACCATATGACCCCATAATCCCACTATTGGGCATATACCCAGAGAAAACCATAATTCAAAAAGACACATGCACCCAATATCCATTGCAGCACTACTTCCAATAGCCAGGACATGGAAATAACGTAAATGTCCATGACAGATAAATGGATAAAGAAGAAGTGGTACATGTATACAATGGAATATTACTTAGCCATAAAAAGGAATGGAATTGGGTCATTTGTAGACACATGGATGGACCTACAGACTGTCATATGGAGTGAAGTAAGTCAGAGAGAGAAAAACAAATATTGTATACTAACGCATATATATGGATTCTGAAAATATTGGCATAGGCGATCTTATTTACAAAGCAGATATAGAGACACAGACGTAGAGAACAAATGTATGGATACCAAGGGGTATGTGGGGGATGAATTGGGAGATTGGGATTGACATATATACACTATTGATACTATGTATAAAATAGATACCTAATGAGAATCTACTGTATAGCACAGGGAACTCTACTCAATGCTCTGTGGTGACCTAAATGGGAAGGAAATCCAAAAAAGGAGGGGGTATATGTATACGTATAGATGATTCACTCCGCTGTAGAGTAGAAATTAATACAACATTGTAAAGCAACTATACTCCAATAAATTTTTTTTAAAAATAGTAGAAATGATGAAAACATTTTGTTATATTCATATAATAGAATATTATATAGCAATGGAAATAAACGGATACTGCCTCACTAAATAACATGGATGAATACCTCAAATGTAATGTTGAATAAAAGAAACCAGGCACACTAGAATACATTCTGTATGATTCAACTTAAATAAAAAGTTTTTAAAAAACAGATAAATCTATTCTGGTAGAAGTCAGGAGCATGGTTACCTATAGGGAGGAAGAATGAGATACTGATTGGAAAGCTCAAGGGGCTCTCTGTAGTGCTGGAAGTGTTTTTAATTCCTGACTGGTTACATGGGTCCCTTCACTTTGTGATAACTCATAAAGATGTACATTTATTGTTTGCATACTTTTCTATATATATTTTATGAATCAACAAAAGCAATTTATTTCTAAAAATAAAAACATATTAGCCATATATGTAACTCTTTCACTTAGAGGCACCTTGTCTATGAAGTTAGACAAAATTGGAGAATGAACAACTAATAAAATTTGTAAGTGTGCATATTATGTTTTTACCCATAGGCTGTGAATTAGGATCTAAATATTTAATGTTAGATTTCAATTTCTAACACAGATGGTTTCAAAGTGCCTTTAAATGGTGTGACGGATGAATACAGAGATGGATATTTGAGAATTATTATACATAGATAGGTCAATACTTTCATTTTATGGTTGAAAACAATTTGACAGAAATAGAACATGTCTGAGAGGGAGAAGTTAACCCTAATGAAATGAACCTGATATTCTAAAGTTCAAGTCATTACATACTAGATTGTACATTTGGGAACATTTTGTCCTACTTCTATATATAAGTAAATGTTACGCTTTTAAGACTTCAGTTTAATGTACTTTGTGGAAATTAACAGCAAGAAGAGGATAGGTTTTGGCTAATAGTAAATGCAGAACTTACAAAAGGCATTTCTTACCAAGGTTCTCTGTTTACTCTCACTAGACCCCCTGTCCAGAATACTGCACTCTTTAACAATAGTCAGAGGATGGAATAGATCGTAGTAATTCAGATGGGTGAGGGGTATGCCTTTCTTTTGTAGAGCAGAAGAATGACTTTGAAAGACGAGGTACAAAAGGAGAACTAGCATGACACTCCAACTATACATCTATTTTAGGAAAAACTACTTATGAAAATTGAGAATCTGGCAACTGATATTCCTAAAATTGTATCTGTGTGTCCCCTAGGAAGTCTTCATGTACCCGCAAGGGTACATACATCCCGGTATGAAAACTGTTACCTTAGACAGTATGTGTGCCCCTGCACCAAGAGCCTGGATGTGTGAATGACCATTGTAACCAGAACCAGAAAACTTAGAAATCAAGACTGATTTACGCTGATTACAATGTGAAATATACCTAAACAGTTTCAAGGGAATTAGGACCAATGCTGGATGCATTCCTGTCTAAGAGGCAGAACAAGGAACATGGTGACCTTAGAGTAATGCCTCAGCCCAGTATTTGCTGACTCTTCTTTTTTCATTCCTCCTTTATAAATCAATGTTTCTATCTCTTGCCTGTATCCCAAGGGGAGTTAAGATGAGTGCCTTCAAAGGAAGAGAAGTGTTCTTTGAAATGATGATAAATACTGAGCAACAGCGTTGGGAATGGATGGCCTACCTAAAGTAACACCTATCATATGAACTTTTCAGCCTGCAAACAATAAGCTGAAGATTCGTGGAGCAAGGAAAATGCTTACTCTTCGTAGAATTCAGAGACATTGGTGCCTTCTTCTCCCTTGCAAAAAGGAAACTGACAGGTGGCAGCTTGCATTTCAAACTGCTTTTCAAAATATTTGCATATGAATTATACAGAGAAAAAAAAATCTCCTCACCCTGGTAAGAATGGATTCTTATTCAGCTAGGATTAATAATCATTATATTAGCCTGGAGGAAATGATAAATATTTATAACCAAGTAACCTCTTAGAGGTTTAAACATCACATGGATGACTTAGCTATTGTTTCTGTGAGATGAATGCACAATGGGACATAGAGAGCTAAGATTCTAAAGTTCCAAGCCCCTTTCTGGAGGCTGCTGGGGGCAGGGTGGCTGCTACAATGTTCACTCAACGAAAAGTAAGCAGGCAGAGTTAGCCCCCAGGTCAAATGACAAAGGTCTATTAATATTGGGTCTAGATCTTGATTCTTTTCTCTGTCTATACACCCTTCCTTGATGATCTCATCCAGTCTCATGGCTTTCATATCTTCATCTTACACCTCTCTCCAAATCTGATGATACAACCAACTGCCTTCTTGACATCTTCCTTTAGATGTCTAATACATATCTCAAACTCACTAGTCCAAAACTGAATCTCAACTCATGCACAGTGTTCCTCATCTCAGTTGTTGGATACTCCGTACTTCCTATTGCTCAGGTTCATCCTGGAGTCCTCTCTTCTCTTGCAGCCACATCTAACCTATCAGGAAGCCCTGTTGACTCTACCTTCAAAATATATTCAGGACCCACTCATTTCTTACCACATTCACTGCCGCCATGCTGGATTTGACCAGCATTATTATTTGCCTCTGATTACTGCAATAGACTCCTAGGTGGCCTTCTAGCTAAAAATATTAAAGCATAAGTTAGTGTCGTAGTCCATTTGGGCTGCTATGACAAAAATATCATTGACTATGTGGCTTATAAACAACAGAAATTTATTTCTCACAGTTCTGGACTCTGGGAAGTCCAAGATAAGTGTTCCAGCAAATTCATGGGACTTCCGTGGTGGTCCAGTGGTTAAGGCTCCGTGCTCCCAATGCAGGGGGCACGGGTTTGATCCCTGGTTGGGGAACTAAGATACTGGTGTGGCCAAAAAGAAAAAAAATGTTCTAGCATATTCAGTGTCTGGTGAGGCCCTACTTCCTGGTTCATAGACAGCTGACTTTTCACTATGTCCTCACATAGTGACTGGGGTTGGGGAGCCTTCTGGACCTCTTTTATAAGGATACTAATTCCATTTATGAGGGCTCTGTCCTCCTGATCTAAGCACCTTCCAAACGCTCTACCTCCTATTACCATCACACTGGGGAATAGGTTTGTACATATGAATTTTTTTTGAGGAGGGATACAAATATTCAGTCTATAGCATTCAGATTTGAAAACCACTTAGCACTTTGAACAGTGTTGCCACTTAGTGGGCACACAGTAAAGTCCTTCTCCTTTTTCCCTTCTGAGAACTGAGAGGTTCCTCTTTGGCACCCAAAACGTAGGGACCTCATTAATTCGCTCAAGAAGCATTTATTTATTTATTGAATGCTTACTATGTGCTGTGAAGGCCTTAAGTAAGGACCCCATTGCCGAGGTGACTTTGTAAGACTCTGACTAGGAGCTCCATAGCCTTATACAGATGGTCTGAGTTTTATTCCCTTTCTATGAGGAAGCCCCTAAGAGTGGGAGACATGCCTTCAGGAAGGGTGTTTCTTAATATAGAATGGAGAAAAGCACCTGCTATCAAAATTTGAGCTACACCCTAAAGAGAAAAGGTAATAAAATATCTTGGCCTGGGGTAGACACTCTGTGGGGCTCTGCCTGTGGTCCCATACATGGGGCTAAAATCTGTACAAACAGGGCTTCTGATGCCAAGGATAGTTCTAGAAGATATATAGCTCAGGCAGCAGCTGCATAGCCCCATCATTTCTTTCTTGTTCCTTTGCCCTAAAGTGTAATTGAGCACATCACATTTTGGAAAAAATGAATACAGATAGGAGGCACTCTAGGTCTCTGGAAGATTGGAGTAAGTTTGCAGACACCCTCTAAGTGCCACGTGCACATATACTCCAAATACCTGCAGCACATGATTCACCCGGATCCTCCTGAAAATTGCCTTAAATTACTGAGACCACATTCACCAATGTCCAGTTATTATCAGTCATATAATTCTAGTAATGCCTCATTTATCCACCTGGTCCACAGAAGAGAGTCTTCCAGCCTTCCAGAAGAAAGTCACTAAAAGCTGATCCCCTAAAGTGTCAAAGTACACACAACCACTCTAGCTTGTAAACTCAAAAGCTTTGACTAGACCTTTGAGTTTATCTGATCCAAATCCTTTTATATTATCTAGCCCCGGATTTCACAACTTTGGCACTATTGACATTTGGGGCCAAATAATTCTTCGTTGAGGGAAAAGGGCTCTCCTGTGCACTGTAGGATCTTCAGCAGCATCTCTAGCCTCTACCCACTCAATGCCATTAACACCTCTCCCCCCTTGGATACGACAGCCAAATTGTCTCCAGACATTGCCAAATGTATCCTGGGTGAGGGACAAAAATCTCCCCTATTGAGAACCAATAATCTAGTCTAAATTCGTCAGTTTAAAAATGAGGAAGCTGAATTTGATTTCAAAGCTAGTGGGTAGCTAAGTAGGGACTACTAAAGAAAATGGCACTGCCACCATCTACCTGTTGCCCGTGTTAGGCGTGATCCTTGTCTCCTCTCTCTCCCTTACAAAGTCATATCAACACCATTTCTAAGTCTCTTTCAAATCCATCTTCTCTCCATTGATACAGACACTGTCTTAGTCCAGGCTTCCATTTTCTTTCACCTGAATCACTAAAACAGCCACCCAACTCTACTCCCCATCTCTAGTCTTGCTCCCTCCAATCTATTGTCTATACTGTAGCCAGAGTAAACATTTAAAATTTTAAAAATTCCTGTTCCTCAGGAACTTAAAACCCTTCGGTGGCTTCCCACTGTTTTTATGAAAAACGTTAAACATCCTAACCTCTTGCTTGGCACTTGCTCATCTTTCCCTTCCCACTAAACTACTGTATTTCCACAAATACGCCATATGCTCTTTCATTTTCAGTCTATCATATACGATGTTGCCTCTGAATAGAACTATTCATCTCCACTTATTTTTGTCTGGCTTATTTATTAACTTAAACATCATATCCTCCAGTAAGCCTTCCCTGAATGCTCATGTCCAAGTTGTGTCCCTTCTGTGTGATCTCTTAGGACCTTGTTAATCCCCTTTTCACTCTGCATGTTAATCACCTGTTTCCTTGTCAGTTTTTCCCACTAGTACGTGATCTTCAAGGTGGCATGGGCACCATTCTATCCCCAGTGCCTGGTACATAGAAGAGTGCTCAATTCATATTTCATGAATGAAAGAATCAATGGAAGAAATTATATTTTTGAATTTCAGTGTTTTTTATTACAACATTCTATCTTCCTTTAAAATTACACACAAATAGAGGTCTATGATTACTTAAAGAGAAGGATATCTAATGTAATCTGGTTTTTTTCTTCCTGATGACTTAGTGTCATCATTAAGCATAGTATGGTGCTTTCATGTAATGATGCCTTTAGGGACTCTGAAGACAGGTATTACTATTTTCCTTGGCACTCAAAGGCCCAAACTGAAGTTTTTTCCATTCTTGGGTTTTTTAGTTATCAGTTTCCACTTGTATGTCATTCCTTGCAGCTGTCAGCATGACTGACACTAATAACCTAGCCCTAGGAATGGGGGAGTCCTATTCTCTGTTCCCTTTCTATTTTGCTGCTTCTAATCTACTATAGACAGGGAAATAAAATGTTCAATTCTGCTAGAACTGTATAAAGAATAAAACTATATTGGCATAGTGTAAGGATGAAGACGTATTTTTCCTGTGTAAAGAATATGAGTATTAGGGTATGTAGCAGCTGTTTTGACCACTAGTAGCCCTTTGTACAGCTTCCTTGCTTTTCAGCTATGATCCTGGCAGGACAAGTGGCCTGAAAGGCAACTCTCTAATCACCTCCATTACCCCCCTAGCTGGGAGCGCATACCCTGTTTGTTGGAGTCAGAATAGGTCTCTCAGGATTACATTTCAGGGCTGGCCAAAGTTACCTCAGACCAGACTTCCAGCCTTGCCATTTGACACTTCGGGTCCTCAACCAAGGAAGAAAGACTTGTCATTTTTATTCTGTCCCTATCAGGTACACACGGAAAAAAATTATAGGTATTATTTGTGAATGCTGCAAATGCAAACAAATTTGAAATTTGCACAAGTTTATGGAGTGTGGATACAAAGGAAAGGGAGGGTGGCCTTCAAAAGAATAATTTGGCAGGCATAGGCACATGAAGAATGTGTGTCAGACAGCCTCAGAAGGCAGCCTGGCATATTGATGAAAAAAGCCACTGAATAAATAGTTAACTCTGGAGAGCAGAATAGCTGTCCGGATGAAAAAGCTTAATTACGTGAGTGCATATCCTGCTGCAAACTCCAGGATCACATCTCATCTTTCCCTCAGAGGCGGCTGCTGGGCAGGGAGAGGCCTGGATGTGTTCAGAGCTTGTAAGAAGCCACCTGCCAATGCATGTACCTGAGTGTATGATCTGTGTTGCATATGTCAGGTCTGTATATGGTGATGGTGGTGATTATATAATTATTACCTCACCTTTTCTGAATATTTTTCAGAGTACTGTCATATCCATTATTTCTTTTTCAAGAGGAAACCAAGACACAGAAAAATAAATAAGTGACTTACTCAAGATCCCACAGCCAGGGCGGAGAAGAGCTGAACTAAGACTCAGGTCTACTGATGCTCATTTGCTTTCTATTCAATTATATCACCTCAACGGTCAAAACTTATTTAAATAAGATTATTTAATGGCCAAATGAAAGAAGGCTTTCTGGCTCCTCCAGAAAGTTGAAAATGCCTGTGGATTACTGCAAACCACAGCTCAAAGCAGAATCTCAGTTTCCAGGACAGCATCAGAGGTGAAGGAAAGAAGGAGCGTCTTTAATTCAGTAGGTTCTCTGCACCAGAGGAGACAGAACCTTCCTGAACAACCAGAGGAGCTTAGCCAGGAGTACAGACTGGAATCAGAAGAGGCATCTGGCTTGAATAAACAGGGAAGGAGGATCTTAACTTGGGTTCAAAGACAGTCATAACTGAGAGGACAGAGTAAGTCATTTTCCCGAGTTGGATGAAGCTGGGCCTAATGCCTATGTGGTTGTAGTTTGTGCCTTCCTACTAGCTTTACACTTAGGTAGGTAGCCGGGGGTGACAGAAAGAGCATAGAGGTGAAAGGCAGAAGATCTAAGCCAAAAATCATGGGCACTCAGGCTTCCCTGGTGGCGCAGTTGTTGAGAGTCCGCCTGCCGATGCAGGGGACACGGGTTCGTGCCCCGGTCCGGGAAGATCCCACACGCTGCAGAGCGGCTGGGCCCGTGAGCCATGGCCTCTGAGCCTGCGCGTCCGGAGC
Organism: Orcinus orca; assembly: GCF_937001465.1. Classification (NCBI taxonomy): domain Eukaryota; kingdom Metazoa; phylum Chordata; class Mammalia; order Artiodactyla; family Delphinidae; genus Orcinus; species Orcinus orca. Next base: position 98,225,136 of record NC_064580.1, on the reverse strand, counting down.
CTGTGCTCCGCAACAGGAGAGGCCACAACAGTGAGAGGCCCGCGTACCGCAAAAAAAAAAAAAAAAAAAAAAAAAAAAAAAATCATGGGCACTTAAGTCAGAAGGGACATTAGAGGTCAAATTGTCCTATTTGTGGGTCAGACAGATCACTGATATCAGTATTAAACTCACTGGGTAATTCTTTCTACCTTGAGTCAGGTGATCTTCCCAGGGAGTCTATAAACTTCTCATATTATCTTGAACAGGTACCAAAAAGTATTTCACATTGGTGGTTTGAAGACTTTAACCCATGATGGCTAAACCTCTACACAACTGAGTGTCTCCTAGCCAGAGGAATGATAACCGGCAGAAATAAGTTGGAAGGGTCTGACCCCAGTATATTGGCCTGGGAAGGCTGATGTGAAAGAACTTCTATAGTTCTTAAGATAAAGCATAAATAAATTAACATGATCTGACCCCAGCCTATTTCTTTTTTTTTTAATATAGGATATTTGCTTTGAGTCTTTTTTTTTTAAAATAAATTTATTTATTTATTTTTGGCTGCATTGGGTCTTGGTTGATGCGTGCAGGCTTTCTCTAGTTGCAGCGAGCAGGGGCTACTCTTCGCTGCAGTGCGCAGGCCTCTCGTTGTGGTGGCTTCTCTTGTTGCAGAGCATGGGCTCTAGGCACGCGGGCTTCAGTAGTTTTGGCACACAGGCTCAGTAGTTGTGGTTCGCGGGCTCTAGAGCGTAGGCTCAGTAGCTGTGGCGCACGGGCTTACTTGCTCCCATGAGATCTTCCCAGAGCAGGGTTCAAACCCATGTCCCCTGCTTTAGCAGGCAGATTCTTATCCACTGCGTCACCAGGGAAGTCCCCCCAGCCTATTTCTCCAACCTAATCTCTCATCTCCCTCCACCTGCACTGTGTATTCCAACCAGACTATTATTCTTTTCAGTTCCTTGAAATATAAACCTTTTGCCTCTGGACTTGTGTGTATGCTATTTCTTCTGCCTGTAACTCTCTTCCCACCTCCACCATATTCCCTTGGCATGCTTCTACTGATCCTTCAGGCATCAATTTAAAAGTTTTTTCCTCTAAGCTTTCCCTGCCTCTACCCAAGACTGGATTAGGCACCTTCCCCATACTCCTTTACACAATGACCTACCCACTATCTTATATCCCATACACTGATTGCAAGCACAGGTAACCTTTACCAGACTGGAAGCTCCATGAGGGTCTCTGTCACTGCTGTATACCTAGCACAATGCATGACATAAAGTATACAATAAAATTTTTAATTGAATTAATATCAACACCAATTCAGTCTCAGAAAATGTGTCGTGTCATAAAGCATTCATGGCAGTAGGATACTAGTCCATTCTGGTAAATCATCTAGACTTTGTGTAACCCAGTTCATTCTCTTTTCCCCATCCGCTGGCTCTTTCATCATTTATATTTCTTCTTCATGCTCTTACCTCTCTTTTTATATCACTTTCTCCTCTCTACTGCGTCCCAACCTCTGGTCCCATAGCTGCTCAGAGATGCCTCTGTCATTCCTCCTGCCCTCCCCCACAATCCATGCTCTGAGACTGAACTTTACCCATTGTACTCACACTACCATCCCCCCTAATCAAAAAACAGATCCATCCTCTTCCCCAGATCTCAGATAGATTTATATTCAGCTATATACTGGAAATCAGTTCAAAGTTATAAAGTCATGCCAAGATGCTGAAGCCCAACGCAACAACTGCTCTAAGTTTTAGGATCTCCAAAGTGATTATATATAAACGGTCCCTTTCTGAAGCCCCAGTGCCATAAACCAGAGAGAGAAATCTGTGATATTGGGATTTCGGTTAGCCCTCATGTTTGTGAACGGATGCTGGTGGGGACTGGTGGGTATGTTGAAGAGGGAGTGCCATCCCAGCCACACAGTCACCTAAGCAATGACCAACATGGTCCCACTGTGATTACGGTCTTGGGCTGGGGACACCATGAAAGAGAAAATTCAAGTCAACCACATTTACTTCTTTGGGAGGAGCTTAAAAACTCTGCTAAAAGTAACTTTGCAACTATTGGGTAAAGTGGATTTCTATTACCCATGTTCTTCCCGTTCCATTCAATTCAATCAGTTCTACTGAGTGTCTGCCTGTAATGTCCATGGTACTGAGTGAGTTGATCAAGTATTTCCAAAACAACAAATATTCATGTTTCTCTAATGGTGAACTATAGCAAAGCCCCTCACTAATCGGAAATGATTTTGCGCCCCTCCCTCCTCACTTACCTCCCCCCAAAATATCCCCCATCAGTGCCTCTGGCTTCCCATCTAGCTGTGTATCTCACTGTGGTCACCTCCTGAATGCCCTGCTTATGGGTCACTCCTCAAACTGCTGAACAGATTGTGTTTAATATGGAGAGTGCATCATATTTATGTCAATGGTGCTGAAGGTTAATGGTGCTTCAGATAATGAGCTTTATTTTTAAAAAAAAATGCAGCAGCAAAAACAGGAGCATTTGAAATTAAAGGGCATTTCACAAAGTGCAATTGAACAGGGAGCAGATGTCTATTTTTACAGTGAAATTGTGATTTAACTTCTATCTTTTGCTTGTTTATCTTCTGAATGATTACACTTAGGATGCAAATATCAGAGGCTTGCTACTTATTGGTCCTACTCTGGCATAAGTGTGAGTATAGGGCTTCCTGCATCCACGGTCAATTGGCAAACTGCTGTGTACTCCTGGAGATGACACCATAATAAGCAGGGAGTTTATCTCACAGGTGACCCCACCATTTCCCAATTCATTCCCCTCTTGCCCTTGATTTAAAAGCAGTTGTCCTCTTGGGGCTAATTCAATACAGCTAGCACCTTCCCCTGGAGACCCTCCAAGCATTTAATAGGAAGAAATAATGATGTATCTCTTGGTTTCCTTGCAGATAGGAAGGGTCACAGAATTTTGCAAAGCTGGTTCATTTCCAAGTCATGCTGTCTGGCATAGACTGGGTCTTTGCTGCCAATCTGCAAGTCTTTCATTGTTTTCCTTGACTTCCAAGTGTTTCCATCACAAAGTCTGTTTCAGAGCTTATCTCTCCTTAAGTCTCAAACTCATTTCTCTCCCACCTCCACCCTTCCCGGAACAGATAACTTTGCCTCTTCCTTCGGGGGAGAAAAAAGAATGGGAACTGAAGTTTGAGATAAAAGAACGTAGGAAGGATGGGTTGCAGAGTACACTTTGTGAGACTGTCATGTAACCTTGGTAGAGACACAGTTCAGGCCTTGGGAAGGTATTTCTGCATGTTTGAGACAAGAGACCTGAGATGTGATAGGATGATTAACCATCCTGATTTGCCTGAGATGAAGGTGTTTCCTTGGACATGAACTTTCAGTGCTAAAACCAGGACAGTCCCAGGAAAACCAGGATGCCTAGTTATCCTTAGATGTGGGTAAGAGGCTGAGAGAGCCTACTGGGGAAGGCACCGTAAAAGCAACCCTGGCCTGCCTGGACCCTTAAGCTATGTGTATTATAATAAAGCTTATCCAAAGCTTTCCTTAGCAGAAGCTTCCCTTGTCTATCTCTGTGATCTCATTTCTTACCACTCTCCCCTTTGCTCATTCTGTTCCAGCCACACTGACCTTCTTTCTGTTTCTCGAACACCTCAAACTTCGCCCATGCTGGGGATGTTCTCTCTGCCTGAAAACAGTCTTTCTCCAGATCTTCACATGGCTTGTTCCTTCTCATCTTTCAGGTCTTGCCTCAATTTTTACATCATCAAAGAGACCTTCCTGGGCTTCCCTGGTGGCGCAGTGGTTGAGAGTCCGCCTGCCGATGCAGGGGACACGGGTTCGTGCCCCAGTTCGGGAGGATCCCACATGCCGCGGAGCGGCTGGGCCCGTGAGCCGTGGCCGCTGAGCCTGTGCGTCCAGAGCCTGTGCTCCACAACGGGAGAGGCCACAACAGTGAGAGGCCCATGAACCGCAAAAAAAAAAAAAAAAAGAGAGAGAGAGACCTTCCTTAACCATTCACTGAAAAGTAGCTCTCTACTTCTGCCCAGTCTCTTGTATGTTATCCTCTTTTCTCTTCATCCTAATGTTTAGCACTACTGCAAATGATCTTATTAATCTGTTCACTAGTCTATTGTGTGTGTCCACCACTAAATGAAGGCTCCATGATGGCAGGAACCATGCCCTTTCTTGTTCACTTTTCTATCACCACCACCCAGAAGAGTAGCAACAGCTCGCTTTCTATCTCCTGAGTGAATGAACAAATCCAAGTGCTTGTGTACTGCAAGATCCACATCTCTGCTGGGGCCATTACAGAATTACCAGCTAAGCTATCATATCTCTAGTTTCAGCGTCATATATGAGTAACTTCCTAGAGGGACATTTACACAAAGGGGATCTGAATATATATGTCTTGCAAGTATTCTCTGCATCTTTGAGAGTAGGTATGGAGGATAAAAAAGGAATCTATCTATCTATCTACCTATATAGATTCCTTTTATATATATAAAAGGAATCTATAGTTAAATCTGGGAAATAGAGAAAGTGAATTTAGCTTCCTTGGAGTGAATGGTTCAGCAAAAAGACTGGCCCTTCGATTGGAATTGGTAGTTGCCATGAAGGAATGTAAATTCATCAGGATTAAGGATAGAACCTCCTGATATTAACCAAAATGAGAATATAATTAGAGAGAGATCAAGAGAGAGAAATCAGGAACTTAACAAGAGTGTTAAGCACATTCAAGAGGCCAGAACTCTTATCATGGAAGATATTCCATGAGACTGCCTAGATTTAGCAGAGGAACCTCTCCTCTGGATGGAGAAGGTAGAGTGTAAAGGTTGGATTACAAGGCAGGGTCAGGAGAAAGCCAAAGGCACTGTGGGGTTGCTTATAGAAGACTCTTGGAGCCGCCTCTGAAGAGGGATCTATTCGATTGGAATAATAACGCAGTCCAGAGCACTCAGTAAAAAGGATAAAAAGCAAATTATAAAGTTGGGTTTTGAACTTTTTGGAGATTGAAACCAACAAGTAAACTGTAAAAGTTATCTATCTCCATGAGTAAGATGGGGGCGGGGGACAGTGAGAGAGAAAGGAGCAGGGAATGGCTAAAAACAGAGACCCTAGAGACAAGAAGAGGAGCGGGGAGACTATTAGGTGATCTTCTAAACCTACAAACTAAAACGGTTGTTAATTGTGTGTGTGTGTGTTGTGTGTGTGTGTGTGTGTGTGTGTGTGTGTGTGTGTGTTAGTGTATACCACATGTGTTATTTTTCTCCAATTGAAATAGCAGCTTATCTGGGGAAAAATTTTGTCCTTAGAGAAAGAGACAGCTATGCAATTGGGAAAATAAGCTCTCAGGCAACTTTTGGAGTCAGTTTTTGTGTGAGATTATATGTGTGTATGTGTTTAAGTGTTGTGAATATTTTCTCCCTTTGTTATGTGCCGGCTAATTCAAAGTTAATTTGATTTAGAACAACTAAAGGTTTTCTTTCTTTCCTTTTTTGTTTCTCCTCTGGAACACAGAAAGTACTCTGCCTCCCTAGGCCATAAATAACTCCAGGGACATTGGAATAAGACATACTATTATGAATTGGGTTTCGTAACTATCTTAAATGACTCATTGTGCCTATCAGATTTAAAGAAATGCTTCTTCTCCATTTTTTTTTATAAGCATAGAGTAGGAAAAATGCCACAAAGTTACCAGGAGAGGAATGGAATGAGGGAACTCACTTATCATAATATTCTTGTGAACAAAAGTCCAAAGACAAGTGTTGAAATGAATTTAGGAAAGGAAATCAAAGAAGTCAGATATATATAGTACTATAGTATGAGGATGGAGGAAGGAGGACAAAAAGTTCAAAGACCCGTCAAATGAATATAAAAAAAGAGTCAAAGTAAAAACTTAAACTGGAGATTTTATGCTCTGCAAGATTTCCTGTTAGCACTATTCTGATCTAGGTCCTTTGGTTAAAAAAATCAAAAACAATGGTTGATTGGAGCAACAATGGTTGCTGTAGGGGTTCTAAAGTTTCTTCTCTATGTTTTGTTATCTTACACTTTAAACCCAAAAGAACATACCCTTTGTGTGAATCCTTATGGATTTGGGTCTTGATACTGGGTCCGTAAATGCAATTTAACACTAGAGACCTGAGGCAGGGAAGGAGGACTGGGTCTGAAACTTAAGAACATCCTTGTGTTAACAATCCACAACTTGATTAAAATGGACCTGGAAGTGGAAAGGGTGGAGTCAGTATTGAAAGAAAACAAAAGATGAAGAGAATCAGTAATAGAACTGTATCTGCAAAAGGCTGAGCAGTGAGTAAGGGATGGGAAATATGAAAGAAGAGAGATTGAGATTCAGACAGTGAGGCTTAGACAGAAGAAGCTTATGTATACAACTCATGTGAAAAAGGGCTAAAACAGGATGCTTACGTAAATATTTCTTTCTCGCAATCGCTATTGTGATTATTCTGCATTAACTGTGCATAAGACCCTCTGGACTTTTCCATGTTCCTGTAAGAACTTCACTCTGATTTAGTAAATTACTGCTCCCATTTGAAAAATTGTAGCTTTCAAAATGTGCATTAGTTCTGGTCAGGGAGAGCACGTATTGCCTGCATTAGGAAACTATGCAATGTTATGGCATCTAGGAAAGTAGCTTCAGAGAACCCAAAAACATGCTTCATTATAGAGCCTGAATTTCAAAGCCTGTCACAATGGCCAGTCAGTGTTAGTCAAGAGAGAACCCTCTTTCTAACTGCATATCCTTGGGCTAGGGAGAGGGAGAACACAGGAAACTGAAGTTTCACTTTACATTGGTTAGATTTTTATTAACTAAAAAAAGTCTAAATGATCAAAATGAAGCTGTCTGTATAACTGAAAGTACCTGAAAATCTATATACTCTTCCCAAGGATCATTGTGGGGCAAGAAAGGGAAAATCTCAATAGCATAATTTAAGAAAATAAGGAGTGAAAAGATAAAGCTATTTCCTGTTCAGACCTCTTCAAGTCCTGGTAATTGTTTGCTAATGAGCTGGTTAGAGAATCTAATTATCTTCATAGAAAAATAAGCTATTTCTCATATTTGACTAAAAGGTATACTTCTGTAGGTTTGATATTATTGTGGACCTACTATTTTCATTACCTAAAAATAGACATTTGTTGTTTCATCTCCGGCAGCCATACTCCATTCTTTCAGCAGTGATACATTGATTGCCCTTCAAGGAATTCACTCTTACTTGATTTTCAGTTAACATAGCTTAGGTGGGGTTGATTCCACTCCTAAAACCAGAGATGGGTATGGATTGGCCCAAACAAATCAGCAAATATCCCCTTGGCCAAAGTGATTCATTTAAAGATGAGTACTTGACTTAATACATGCGAAGTATGGAGAATGAATAGGACTAGTGTAGAAACCACTGGAAGAAATTCTGACTTCCCTCTATGTAGTACAAGAATAGTGAGAGGTCTGGAATTGCAGTAGCCGTTTTGCTACCGTGAGGTAGGAGAGATTAGAGCTGCCAAGTATCTACCAAGTGGAATATGAGGATGAATCCACTCATGCAGAAATTAGAGAAGAAAGATGTAAGGACACTGGGTTGTGAGTGACATTGCTTGAGCTACTGGATTGAGCTTTGTTTATCTCTAGAGTTTTAAGTTATATGAGTCCCCTCCACATATCCCTTTACTATATAAATTACTTTGTGCTGGGTTTCAGTCACCTAAAACATTAAGGGTTCTAATGGATAAATTAGTTTTGTTTTGGTCTCTTTCTACAAAATGGGCCATTTGTCTTTGACCATGTTATATCTGCCATGTAAGTGTGATCAGCTCTTTCAGAGATGTATCCTAGAATTGGATGAAGATGAGTTTGGATGACTCAGTGGAAACCCATTTCTATAACTACAAAGAAAAATTTAAAGCACAAGGCCCATGTTCAAGACATATGAATAGTATTGATAGTATAACACAAGATCTAATTACTTTCTATTATTTTGGGTCCCTGGACATGAGGATCTGTTCCTGTTTAAATGCTTACCTAAGAGTCTTCCTGGTCGTTGCTGTCTGAGCACCTGAAGTTAAGTTTTATGTCAGCGTTTGAAAGGTTCTTAGCAAGCTTGTCTAGTATAAGCACTTTAATTTGCACATGGATAAACTGAAGTCCAGAGAGAAGATGATTATCACACAGAATTAATAGCTAAACACCACACTCTGATTATGTAGTATGGTTTATATATCAACGTACAACCTCAATGTTGTTTGTATAGCCACATATAAGCGCCTTGTGTATATAGACAGTTTACTAGGAAATTTGCCATCAGTGCAGCATGCTTGATGTTTTAACCTACATGCTGCCCTTGAAGCTAGGTGACTATTGAATTGAGCAGAATGCAGATGAGGTTAAGGGCATCTTTTTTAATCCCGTATGTGCCCGTGAGGTAGGCATGCTATTTTCACTTGTCTAACATCTTTATTTTTTTTTTCTAGTTAAAGAGCACACCTCTTCATTTTGGCTTAATCACCCCTCCCAGGTCTAGAAATGGTCAAATAACCTGGGATTAGCCAATAAAAGGACAACATCCTCCTGGCCACAGTGATTAGCTTAGGAGTGAGTGGATATCCCAATCAGTTGAATCAGAGAAAATCTTGGGACACTTGTGGAAATTATTAGAGATGAGGAGCTTACTGTTTTGTTTGATTTTGCTGAAGTTTTTACGCTAGTAGAATGTAAGTTTAGAGTTGCTGAAGCTCTTCTTTATCACTTTGTTGGGAATAGCTTCCAGCACAAGGGAAGTAGATCTGAGAGACGATAGAGATTTCTAAAGATATTGTTTGAATTTCCTGCTGCAGTCAGCCTTACTCCTGAAACTTTCAGATACATAACCTGTGTTCCCCTTTCTTGATTAAACTAGTTTGAACTGTGTGTTCTGTTACCAAAAGAACCGTGACTAATGCAGACTTTTATCTTTCACACATCCACAGATAGCACATACAGTAGATGAGAGTCGTCACCTAGCCAAAGCCTCCTTCTTTTTTTTTTTTCTTTTTTTTTTTTTTTTGCGGTACGCGGGCCTCTCACTGTTGTGGCCTCTCCCGTTGCGGAGCACAGGCTCCAGCCGCTCCGCGGCATGTGGGATCCTCCCGGACCGCGGCACGAACCCGTGTCCCCTGCATCGGCAGGCGGACTCTCAACCACTGCGCCACCAGGGAAGCCCCAAAGCCTCCTTCTTTGAAACTGTCCACATAGTCTTAGTCCCTGATAAAAGGTCATGTTTTAGATTGGGGTGAACACCTGACCCAGGAGTTCTCAATCCATAAGCTATGCTGAGACAATCATTTGGACACAGTGACTGAATGAATTAGCTAAGGTCATCTTGAGTTGGGTCAGAGTTGGTGCCATGGCAAGACAAAGTCACTTACAAGCCATAGTTATGGGAAAACACAGAAAATATGAATCAATAGAGAAAGCTAATCTGCAAAGATAAAATGGAAGAATAGAGCAAATATACACAAAGAAGAAACCATATGGCACAAAGAAAAAAAAAAGGAAGATAGAGCTGCCTGATGATTTTCTACAAACAACATGGTGTTTTCTTCATGTCACTCCTCCTAGAACCATGCCCCACATTTATCCTTCTTTGTGATTTAAACTAGCCTGAGTGGGCTTCTATTCTATACAGCCAACTGGACCTTTCAATCACAGATCCCAGCACTATGCCAAAGGATGAGGAAAGTTTATTACAAAGTTTATTACCTGGACTAGAGGAATTATGGCTAAAAGCAGAAGACTATGGTTTGCTCTGGAGCATGAATTTTGAACATGAAGAAGACTGTCTGCTAGGTCTCAATTCCCTGACTCAATTTAAAGCCTGAAATCTGTGGACTGGCTTCCCTGTGCATGGAGCTAGGGAAGATCTCCCCCACAAGTGTTTATAACAATGTTTAAATTATCATCTCAATTACTCTCTGTGTACACATCAGTGAGCACTCTGCATATCAATAAATGAACTCTGTGTGTATTCAGAAGGCTACTGTGGTAACAGCAACATGTAGATCCAGTTCTCATTTGATGGGCACCTTCCCAGCTAGTTTTAAATGGTTTAGGGGATTATACTGGAGATTTAAGGGAGAACAGATGATTCTCATTGTCCTGCATGATGTAAATTTAAACTTGAAAATGAATGCCCTAAAACATGGTATTATTCTGTTCCTAGTCTGTTCTCCAGCTGTATAGAATATAAGCAGGCCAAAATGCTCCTGGGGATAAAAAAAAGACCTAGAGATACCTGGCAGGATGGGATCACAAAGTTTTGGCAAAGCAGGCAGTCACCTTCTATGGAATTCTGGTTCCCCAACTAGTTCAAGGTCATCCTCCAGGCTACTACACAAGTACCCACCATACTGGGGTAGAATAATTCCACCCCAGTGCAGAAAAAAACTAAACATAATGGGGTCCTGGCTGCATCTTGCTCACTGTTTCTCTTAAATTCTTTTCTGAAGTGGCCCATGGGGCCAGTGAGAGACTGTTTGGAAATAATGAGAGGGTTTAGTGTTGTCAAAAAAAATTCAACTGAGTAAATTTTAAAGATCTTATTGCTTTATTCAGTGATTCATGAATTGGGCAGCATCCCGTCTAGCAGATAGAAGGGACCTTCAAAGAGCTGTACAAAATGAAAGACTTTTATAGGCAGAAGGGGGCAGGACAAGGAAGTTACATTAGCAAAGAGCTGATTATTTGTGGCAGGGTCACCTTCCTTTAGGAGATGGCAGGGGTTCATCAGGCAGATTACCTCACTAGTACTGACCAGGTCATTCCAGATTGACTGGTTTAAGATTCATTCCATTCCTAGGGGAGGCTGAAACTGTAATTAAGTTAGGCATTAAGTCTTGGTCGGTGATGTGGGGCTTAGCATAAGTGACTATTTTGAGACTGTTGTCTCTTTTTTAACAGTGTATATAAGATTCCCCAGAATCTCAGTTCTTGGAGAAGTAGCAAGAACCTTAAAAGGGTGACTTTGGTTGGCATGAAAGAAAGCTTCTAGTCTTTCTCTTTGACTTGAAAAGAAGTTAGTTCTCTCTCTCTCTCTCTCTCTCTCTCTCTCTCTCTCTCTCTCTCTCTCTCTCTCTCTCTCTCTCTCCCTCCCTCCCTCCCTCCCTCCCTACGTACCTCCCTGCCTCTCTCTCTTCATGACTCAAAATGAGGAGAGAGAGAAAGAGAGACAGAAAGTACAGATGTCCTATATATTGGTGATATTATTTTCTAGCCTGTGATTCTAATCGTTTGGGTACAGGGTTGTCTTCTCTTCCTCACCACTCCTTCCTCCCTCCTTTCCTTTTGTTCTCTCCTTTCTTTGAGCATCACTTCCTTTTCTTTGAGGACGATGCTTTTCCTTTGTCATTAAAATAAGTTTGTTGTCCTTAAAAATGCCTGCTCTAACAAGGTTACATAAGGAATTAATAATTCAAAGCGCTGTTAAAAACAACTTAGAGGCAGAGAAGGAGGAAGTGAATATTTTTCCCCTCATTGTCAGAAGAATAAAACCCAACTTGATTTCCTCTTGTGAAGTCTTAGTTGTTTCCTTCTAGATGAAGAAAAGGAATAAACCAGTTCTCAGAGACACAACAGCAGAAGCAGTAGCACCAAGAAGCATTTACATGAAATACTGCATGTGATACATTAGCATGGTTCCTGGCACACTGTGAGGACTGTTGATGAAAAATTAATCAGTTGATCTAAAAAAGAAATGGAAAATTTTATTCAAGCCAAATTTGAGGATTATAACCTGGAAGAGCATCTCAGAAAGCTCTGAGAACTCTTCCTCCTGTTAGAAGTCAAGGCACAGTTATAGAAGTTTTTGGAGACAGAAGGCTGTACATTAAATGATGTATTATTGACAGTTTATATGATCCAAATCTAAGCATCATCCTGGTGGGACATGTGACCCCTTACAAGATCAAGAAGAAATGCTATATTTTAAGGAGTTGTTTTGTTGATGCTAGGAGAATGTTGTTCTTTATGGTTAAGCAGGTATTTCTGCTAATGGGCGAGGTTTGGTCAATGCATAATGCAGATACATAATGCGCAGTAGGGGGGAGAGAGGAGGCCAAATGGCAGAGAAAAAGTTTTATGTTTAAATTTTTCTTGTCTTGCCGTAAAATATGAATTTTATTTCACAACACTCAGTAAGTGTTCATTATTCGTGTTATTATTAGTATTATCATTAGTCTTAAGTGCTCAAATTTTATTTCTGGACAAGATACCCTTGAAAACTGGTCATCCCAAAGAGTCAATCTCAAAGAGGCTTTAGCACAGAATCTCAGGCCCTCTTAACTTTTTAAAGTGCTTTCACATTTATTATCTCGCTTTTGTTCTGACACAAGTTTGGATTTATAAATGGAAGTTGAAAACAAAAGACAGTTTTCTAGCTAGAACAGTTACCAGAGTAAAATGCTATTGTATCCAAGTCATCCATTACCATTGCAGGAAGAAAATGCTGAGAAAAAGGTTTCCCTCCTTAAAAGCACTGAACAGCATCATTTGCAATGTCAGAGAGACACAGAGATTTTCACTTTTATCAGTGAAGAAAGACAACTCTTTAAGTACCAAACAAAAATTGAGTAATAAGCAAGTGTAGAAACCAACTTTATGGGGCCCTATTTCTATTTTAATAAACACATGGCACTAATTGTGTGACAGGCATATAAAAATTGTACAACTATTAATCCATTTATCTTCAAAACAAAGCAGTGCAGTAGGTTAGGTACTATTATGTGGCCATCACCATTTTACTGCTGAGAAACTCAAGGCAAATTTGGGCTATGCAAATAGCCCACCACGATGAAGCCACTGTGTAGTAGAGTCTGGTGTCAAACCTAAGCAACCTGACTCCAGTCTAAGCTTCACAGCATAATGCTTGCTGCCTCCCCGATGCAACTGCATCCTCTTGAGAGGCCATGAGCCAAAACTTTCTCAAGTTAACTCCCCTCTCAGTACCACCTTCTCAGCATCTGTAGACTTCTGGAAAGAAAGCTTCAGGTAGCAAGCTATGTATACCTTAGTCTACTGCCCTATCTAAGAGATAAAACTGCTGGCCTAAGAGAAGTGTGGAACAATTCCACAGTTGCCCATGGTGCTGCAAAGGTAGTAGCCAGAGCAATGGGAATGAGTTTAGCTTGAACTCTAAGCCACTATCCCTTTAACTGATGAATTTTTAAAAAATCACCTGTCTTCCCTTTCCTGGACATCTATTCCACAACACAACAAAGTTCTCCTTGATTAGCCAGTCACTTTCTTTGCTTGAATTAAAAAAAAATAGAAGGGGGGAGCTCTTTCCTTCTAAAGGCTGTACGCTCCATTTTTAACAGGTTAAGCCACTTGATTATGAATCCTGAAGCAGAAAGAGGGCATCCTTATGAAGTTAGAGAGCGGCTAGAGTAATGTCAGGCACACAGAACAGATGAAGTCACACTCCTTCTCTAGAGAAGGAAAACTACAAGTTGATATCAAAACCCATTATACATCCTTTATAGTTCATTGTATCTAAACGTTTAAACTGAATGTAATTTCTTTTTGTAAAAAAATAGTGTCGTATTTAAGCACATGGACTCTGGAGCCAGACTTCCTGTGTTCAGATCTAATCCCTTTAATTAATCTCAGTGTTGCTACCTGTGCTTTGTTCAGCTGTTACTTTGAGCCAGTCATTCAACCATCTTATGCCTCCGTCTACTCATTTCTAAAATGGGGACAACAATAGTACTTACTGATAGGATTGCTGTGAGGATTAAACAAGTAAATGTATTTAAAGATATTATAAAAGTGTCTGGCAGTGACAAGCATTATATATTAGCTACTGTTATCAATAATAATAGCATTTAAAAACAACACAGGGAGTTTTTAACTGTCCTTATATTCCCAAACTCTCCACCATACTATTTATTCAGGACACTAACTTCACTTCTAATTGCCTTTACCCAATTGTTCCTTGGTTTCTGTCTGTGACCAAACAGAAGAAAGGCAACAGCTCATACAGTCAGATTTTGGCACATGTGGAGACAGGATTTTGCCATATGGGACATTAAGACACAGTCTCTAGGAACACAGTACGTTCAAATTCAGGGTCTGTCTGAAGAGGGGAAAAGTACCACTTTCTGATGGCAACACTCCAGTCATGATAGGTTTATTTTACTATGAGGAGAGAGAAGGCTATGTGGTCTGTTCTTTCTCTGAGTCTTTTTGGATTGTCTGCTTGTTTGCTTGTCGATTTTTGCTTTTTGTCTTGTGGGAAAAACAGGGAAAAGGAGACTAAAGGAATAGCAGGGACCACCTAACTGATCTGGAACACTGAAAACACAAACTAAAGTCATCCCTTTAATTAATTTTAACAATCAAAGCATGATAATTATATTACTCATCAAGGAGAGAGGAAGAGAAGTCCTAACTGCTAAAGGAATCAATCACGAGTCAACCAACAAAATCCTAGCTCCTGAACTAATTGTGGAACCATGTCCAATCAGACATGGAGCATTTTAATAAAAACATAAGACTAGGACTTAACAACAACAACAAAAAACAGCTTAATATCAACTAGTGAGAGACATACCAAAGTGTCCCTACATGTTGATTGATTGTTTATGCCTGCTCTGTAAGATTATATTTAGAATGCAGGTAAGTTATATATTGATCAAAAAGTAAACGTCTCAAAACATTTCCTGGTTCCTATCTGTATATCATATAAAACATATGCTATAGAATTTAGTTCATGAGACCATATGAATCAAGGAGTATGCTACAAAATTACCCTAATTACAGGAGAATAATTAGGGGAGAAAAGAGCCTTGGATGCCAAACCTGTAAACTCAAAAGTACAAAATCATGACAGATATTACAGCCATAGTTTGCACTTGAGGAAATAGTTTGAAGATTGGCTAAGAAGCTGTCCATAAGTCCCACAGCTGGTTAGCAGCAAAGCTAAGAGTTAGACGAACCCTGTGACCCCACCACACCATTAGGGTGAAAACATCTCAAAGGAGGTCAGATTCTACGGCTTTTTATTTAGTGAGTAATGAACCACTCAGTTATATAGCACAGAATTTTACTTTCAGATCTGCCTAAATAGTCCAACTGGTCCTAGAGACAATTTCCAGTCAAAGGAATAGAAGGTCTCAGAGTTCCTGTTCCCCATCTCACCTCAACTATAGATTTGCCCAGGATTTTGTCTTGACTGTATCTAGATCTATCAGGGCTATGTGGTCTGCTTTTCTCCAGGCCTAGACCTTGGAACAGTTAGGGAGTAGGTGAAGTTTGACTTCTACTCTCTTCTTGTGCATCTTCTCTTAGCCCTACCTGGTCAAATCTTTCTTATCTTTTCAAGGCTCAGTCCAAGTTGCATCTTCCTGGTGAAGAGTTCCTTGACCATTCTGGAAAGACGTGATCTCTCACCTCTTCCAATACCTATAGCATATAGTATCTTTGCCACCTTTTAACATTTACCATACACCTTAACAGTGGTGATGGTGGTGGTTGGTCGTGGTAGCTAAAAGTTTTTGATTGCTTCCTTGTACTAGCAGCTTTTCATGAATGATTGCACTCCTCTCTGGCACTCTATGAAGTAGGTTCTTGTCATCTGTATTTGAAGATGAAGAAACAGGCTCAGAGTTTTTAGGTAACTTGCCCATGGTCACACAGCTAGTAAATGGCAGAGCCACAATTCAAACAGGTTTTTTTCTGTCTCCAGCTTCCAGGTTCTTAACCACTATACCATGCTTTCTCAGGGTGCAGTCCATAGACAACAGGCATAAAAATCACACAAACATAGGTTTCTGGGCTCTACCTTAAACCTTCTGAAGGACAATCTCTGAGAAGGAAGTCTGGGAACCTGAATGTTTTCTAGCCCATTGGAGGTTCAGATCCCCACTGAAGTTTGTGAGAACCACTGCACTAAAAAGTCTACTGGTAGCAACTCCCTTGAGTTTATATAGGTTTTCATGCTCACAAAGCTCCTTGATATTAATTATTACTTACTGGCTATTAATATATATGACCCCTAATATGGGTTTACATCTTGTGTCTCCTGACTATAGTTTAAGAGACACAGTTTCACTCTGTATCACCTGCTCACTGCATACCTCAGAAATTTTGTACACATTACTAGTTTTCAGTAAGCCTACTCTTCCACTGTGATTGCCAAATGGTCTCTGCTGCTTCACAGAAGACATCAATCTATGTTTCATACTAAAAGGGGTATTTTCACCCCTAAACCCCTCCACAGCAGCCACAAAGAGTGGCTCAAATTTCAAGCACTTTTATGTCGTGCCCAGCCCATTAAAACAGAGGACATCACAACGGTGTGACCTTTCTGTCTGCACAGGAAGAAAAGCATTTGAGTCCATTGCTAAGATTTCTCTTCCCTTCCTGGATGTCCTTCCCCCATCACTGGCTCCTTGCCACCATCTCCCTGGGAGAAATGTGCTTATAGAAGAAGTTGAAGATAGTGGTAGCCTGATACATGCTGGGCCACACAAGGAATACCATGTAAGATTACAGGTGGGAGGAGCATGCCTTTGGCCACAGTGATCAAACATTAAGATGATAACTATAGTTTTAACACTTTTGTTAGAAAATTTTGTTTAAAAATAATGTATTTTTTAAGTACAAAAATACAAAATGCTCATTATAGATTACTTGGAAAATAGAGAAAAAGGCAAAAGAACATGTATTGGTTACCCTATCATTCAAACAAAACCACTGTCGACATTTTTATATATAGTCTTTCAGTCTCTTTTCTATGCAAGCATTCATGGGTATGTGTGTTTATGTGACACATGCATTAAAAAAAATATGGAATGATACTATATACAAGGTTTTAGATCATGACTTTTATAATGTCAAGAATATATCATGAACATTTTTCCTATTTCATTAAATATCCTTATGTAAAATATAATGTTGGAAAACTTTATAAAGTGGTTAAATTATTGTCTTGCTTTTCAAAAAAGTCTAATGACTGCCATGCCTGGGTCAAGGATTATTGAAAAATAAGACAATCAAAGAAGAACCAGAACTAGGGATCAAGTTGGACTGGTGAGTCTGTGGCTAATAGTCTGAGTAGAGGCCCAATGGGGACTTGGTTCACACATCAAAGTAAATCATAAGGATGAAGCTGGGAATAGTATCCAGGGGATCAGAAGAAACAGAAAGAGCATAAGCAAAGTTCTAAATTACAGGATGTGGGTTGACAGTAATAATCAGAGAGATCCAGATGAGTTGGAGGCCCAGCATAGGTAAGAGACTGGGTCAGGGATCACGCCCAGAAAACTAACTGTAAGCAGGAGGGCAGCATAGAGTCTGAGTGTACAAAGACAGGTCTGGATTGGGGATTCAAGACAGAGATGAACAAACAGTTGCAGAACAGCAGGGAACTGAACACAGGAACTCAGGATCTGGATCAGAAGCAGATCAACACAATAATGTGACAACCAGTCCTTGGAGAGGGGCTGGCCAGATATTAGTAGTCTTGGTGAGGGAAAATAAGAGCGCAGTAAGAACCCTACACAGTCCAGAGTGCCCTTAGAGTTGTAGCACTGACTTCCATAGAAGCTCTACTTGTTGATTGAGGGTGAGAGGATTCAGATAATCACTGGGACCATCAGCAATCACTAGCCGGCAATGGACAGAAGAGAAGGGTAGGAGGCAGGGCTGAGAATGCAGTATACTTTTCCATGGTTACTTAAAAAAAATGAAAATAGAGATTTCCATTTTTGCGGCCAAAAATCATCAAACAGTGCTTTTGTACAGTTCAAATCATATAAATCCTTGGTATAAGAGGTTGGTTTCAGGGTGAGGGGAGGTGGGGTTGGTAGAGTGGTGGAATGTGGATTAATTGAGGAGTTTGGTTGTGTGGATGACAGTGAAATACAGTTTTAAGGTATAAAAAACCCCAACTTTCAAGCCTGGCATATTGTAGATGTTCAGTAAACATTAGTTTAAATAATTTAAGAACTGTTAAGGCTAGCATTGGGCTAATCACAGCGGAACACACGAAAGAAGAATGTGCCGTTGTTCTCTAAAAGAGCTTATCTTTTTTTTTAAGAAAAATAAAACAAGGGAGACCTTCAAGATGGCAGAGGAGTAAGACGTGGAGATCAACTTCCTCCCCACAAATACATCAGAAATACATCTACATGTAGAACAACTCCTACAGAACACCTACTGAATGCTGGCAGAAGACCTCAGACTTCCCAAAAGGCAAGAAACTCCCCATGTACCTGGGTAGGGCAAAAGAAAAAAGAAAAAACAGAGAAAAAAGAATAGGGATGGGACCTGCATCTCTGGGAGGGAGCTGTGAAGGAGTAAAAGTTTCCACACATTAGGAAGCCCCTTCACTGGCAGAGATGGGGGGTGGCGGGGGGAGAGCTTTGGGGCTATGGAGGAGAGCGAGAGGCTTGTCTGCTCACCCGCCGGGGTGGGCGGGGGCTGGGAGCTGAGGCTCCGGCTTCGGAGGTCAGATCTCAGGGAGAGGAATGGGGTTGGCGGCGAGAACACAGCCTGAAGGGGGCTAGTGCACCACAGCTGGCAGGGAGGGAGTCTAGGAAAAAGTCTGGAGCTGCCGAAGAGGCAAGAGACCATTGTTTTGGGGTGCACGAGGAGAGGGGATTCAGAGCACCACCTAAATGAGCTCCAGAGAAGGGCGTGACCGCGGCTACCAGCATGGACACCAGAGATGGGCATGAAACACTAAGGCTGCTGCTGCAGCCACCAAGAAGCCTGTGTGCAAGCACAGGTCACTTCCCACACCTCCCCTCCTGGGAGCCTGTGCAGCCCACCACTGCCAGGGTCCCATGATCCAGGGACAACTTCCCCGGGAGAACACACGGCGTGCCTCAGGCTGGTACAACATCATGCTGGCCTCTGCCGCCGCAGGCTCACCCACACCCCGTACCCCTCCCTCCCCCCGGCCTGAGTGAGCCAGAGCCCCAAAATCAGCCGCTCCTTTAACCCTGTCCTGTCTGAGCGAAGAACAGACGTCAGAGGGCAACCTACATGCAGAGGTGGGCCAAATCCAAAAATGAACCCCAGGAGCTGTGTGAACAAAGAAGAGAAAGGGAAATCTCTCCCAGCAGCCTCAGAAGCAGCGGATTAAATCTCCACAATCAACTTGATGTACCCTGCATCTCTGGAATACCTGAATAGACAACGAATCATCACAAAATTGAGGCGGTGGACTTTGGGAGCAACTGTAGACTTGGGGTTTGCTTTCTGCATTTGTTTCTGGTTTTATGTTTATCGTAGTTTAGTATTTACAGTTTATTATCCTTGGCAGATTTTTTCACTGATCTGGATGCTTTCTTCCCTTTTATATATATTTATATATTTCCCTTTTTCTCTTTTTGTGACTGTTTACATGTATGCTTCTTTGTGTGATTTTGTCTGTATAGCTTTGCTTTTAGCATATTCCCTAGGGTTCTGTCTGTCCATTTTTTTGGGGGGGTATAGTATTTAGTGCATGTTATCCTTGGTGCATTTCTTTACTGCTTTGGTTGCTATCTTTCATTTTTTATGACTTTTCAGTTTTTTATTTTTAATAATTTTTTTATTTTAATAACTTTATTTTATTATTTTTTTCTTTCTTTCTTTTTTTCCTCTCCCTTTTCTTCTGAGCCTTGTGGCTGACAGCGCCTTAGTGCTCCGGCCAGGTGTCAGGCCTGTGCCTCTGAGGTGGGAGAACTGAGTACAGGACACTGGTCCACCAGAGACCTCTCTGCTCCACATAATATCAAACGGCAAAAGCTCACTCAGAGATCTCCATCTCAATGCTAAGACCCAGCTCCACTCAATGACCGGCAAGCTGCAGTGCTGGACACCCTATACCAAACATCTAGCAAGACAGGAACACAACCCCACCCATTAGCAGAGAGGCTGCCTAAAATCATAGTAAGTTCACAGACACCCTAAAACACACCACTGGATGCAGTCTGGCCCACCAGAAAGACAAGATCCAGCCTCATCCACCAGAACACAGGCACCAGTCCCCTCCACAGGAAGCCTACACAACACACTGAACCAACCTTAGCCACTGGGGGCGGACACCAAAAACAATGGGAACTACGAACTGGCAGCCTGCAAAAAGGAGACCCCCAAACACAGTTAAGTTAAGCAAAATGACAGGACAGAGAAACACACAGCAGATGAAGGAGCAAGGTAAAAACTCACCAGGCCAAACAAATGAAGAGGAAATAGGCATTCTACCTGAAAAAGAAATCAGAGTAATGATAGTAAAGATGATCCAAAATCTTGGAAATAGAATGGAGAAAAAACAAGAAACATTTAACAAGCACCGAGAAGAACTAAACAGCAAACAAACAATGATGAACAACACAATAAATGAAATTTAAAATTCTCTAGAAGGAATCAATAGCAGAATAACTGAGGCAGAAGAACGAATAAGTGACCTGGAAGATAAAACAGTGGAAATAACTACCACAGAGCAGAAAAAAGAAAAAAGAATGAAAAGAATCGAGGACAGTCTCAGAGACCCCTGGGACAACATTAAATGCACCAACATTCTAATTATATGGGTCCCAGAAGAAGAAGAGAAAAAGGAAGGGACTGAGAATATATTTGAAGAGATTATAGTTGAAAACATCCCTAATAAGGGAAAGGAAATAGTCAATCAAGTCCAGGAAGCACAGAGAGTCCCATACAGGATAAACCCAAGGAGAAACATGTCAAGACAAATATTAATCAAACTACCAAAAATTAAATACAAGGAAAAAATATTAAAAGCAGCAAGGGAAAAACAACAAATAACATACAAGGGAAGCCCCATAAGGTTAACAGCTGACCTTTCAACAGAAACTCTGCAAGCCAGAAGACAGTGGCAGGACATATTTACAGTGATGAAAGGGAAAATCTTACAACCAAGATTACTCTACCCAGCAAGGATCTCATTCAGATTTGATGGAGAAATTAAAACCTTTATAGACAAGCAAAAGCTAAGAGAATTCAGCACCACCAAACTACCTTTACAACAAATGCTAAAGGAACTTCTCTAGGCAGGAAAAACAAGAGAAGGAAAAGACCTAGAAAAACGAGCACAAAACAATTAAGAAAATGGGAATAGGAACATACATATCAATAATTACCTTAAATGTAAATGGATTAAATGCTACAACCAAAAGATATAGACTGGCTGAATGGATACAAAAACAAGACCTGTATATATGCTGTCTACAAGAGACCCACTTCATACCTAGGGACACATACAGACTGAAAATGAGGGGATGGAAAAAGATATTCCATGCAAATGGTTATCAAAAGAAAGCTGGAGTAGTAATTCTCATATCAGACAAAATAGACTTTAAAATAAAGACTTCCACAAGAGACAAAGAAGGACACTACATAATGATCAAGGGATTAATACAAGAAGAAGATATAACAATTGTAAATATTTATGCCCAACATATTACCCAACATAGGAGCACCTCAATACATAAGGCAAATGCTAACAGCCATAAAAGGGGAAACTGACAGTAACACAATCACAGTATGGGACTTTAACAACCCACTTTCACCAATGGACAGATGATCCAAAATGAAAATAAATAAGGAAACACAAGCTTTAAATGATACATTAAACAAGATGGAGTTAATTGATATTTATAGGACATTCCATCCAAAAACAACAGAATACACTTTCTTCTCAAGTGCTCATGGAACGTTTTCCAGGGTAGATCATATCTTGGGTCACAAATCAAGCCTTGGTACATTTAAGAAAGTTGAAATCGTATCAGGTAACTTTTCCACCCACAACACTATGAGACTAGATATCAATTACAGGTAAAAACCTATAAAAAATACAAACACATGGAAGCTAAACAATACACTACTAAATAACAAAGAGATCACTGAAGAAATCAAAGAGGAAATCAAAAAATACCTAGAAATAAATGACAATGAAAACACGACGACCCAAAACCTATGGGATGCCGCAAAAGCAGTTCTAAGAGGGAGATTTATAGCAATACAACCCTACCTCAAGAAACAAGAAACAGGGCTTCCCTGGTGGCGCAGTGATTGAGAGTCCACCTGCCGAAGCATGGGACATGGGCTCGGGCCCCGGTCTGGGAAGATACCACACACTGCGCAGTGGCTGGGCCTGTGAGCCATGGCCGCTGAGCCTGCGCATCCAGAGCCTGTGCTCCACAACGGGAGAGGCCACAACAGTAAGAGGCCCGTGTATCGCAAACAAAACAAAACAAAACAAAACAAAAAAGAAACAAGAAACAACTCAAATAAACAACCTAACCTTACACCTAAAGCACTTAGAGAAAGAAGAATCAAAAAGCCCCAAAGTTAGTAGAAGGAAAGAAATCATAAAGATAAGATCAGAAATAAATGAAAAAGAAATGAAGGAAACAATAGCAAAGATCAATAAAACTAAAATCTGGTGCTTTGAGAATATAAACATAATTGATAAACCATTAGCCAGACTCATCAATAAAAAAAGGTAGAAGACTCAAATCAATAGACTGAGAAATGAAAAAGGAGAAGTAACAACTGACACTGCAGAAATACAAAGGACCATGAGAGATTACTACAAGCAACTCTATGCCAATAAAATGGAAAACCTGGAAGAAATGGCCAAATTCTTAGAAAACACAACCTTCCGAGACTGAACCAGGAAGAAATAGATAATATAAACAGACTAGCACTGAAATTGAAACCATGATTTAAAATCTTCCAACAAACAAAAGCCCACGACCTGATGGCTTCACAGGCGAATTCTATCAAATATTTAGAGAAGAGTCAACACCTATCCTTCTCAAACTCTTCCAAAATATAGCAGAGGGAGGAACACTCCCAAACTCATTCTACGAGGCCACCATCACCCTGATACCAAAACCAGACAAAGATGTCACAAAAAAAGAAAACTACAGGCCAATATCACTGATGAGAAAAGATGCAAAAACTCCTCAACAAAATACTAACAAACAGAATCCAACAGCACATTAAAAGGATCACACACCATGATCAAGTGGGGTTTAGGCCAGGAATGCAAGTATTCTTTAATATACGCAAATCAATCAATGTGATACACCATATTAACAAACTGAAGGATAAAAACCATATGATAATCTCAATAGATGAAGAAAAAGCTTTCAACAAAATCAACACCCAGTTATGATAAAAACCCTCCAGAAAATAGGCAAAGAGGGAACCTACTCAACATAATAAATAATATATGACAAACCCACAGCCAACATTGTTCTCAGTGGTGAAAAACTGAAACCATTTCCTCTAATATCAGGAACAGGACAAGGTTGTCCACTCTCACCACTATTATTCAACATAGTTTTAGAAGTTTTAGCCACAGCAATCAAAGTAGAAAAAGAAAAAAAAGGAATCCAAATTGCAAAAGAAGTAAATCTGTCACTGTTTGCAGATGACATGATACTATACATAGAGAATCCTAAAGAGGCTACCAGAAAACTACTAGAGGCAATCAATTAATTTGGTAAAGTAGCAGGATACAAAATTAATGCACAGAAATCTCTGGCATTCCTATACACTAATGATGAAAAATCTGAAAGAGAAATTAAGGAAACACTCCCATTTACCATTGCAAAAATAAGAATAAAATACCTAGGAATAAACCTACCTAAGGAGACAAAAACTTGCATGCAGAAAACTATAAGACACTGATGAAAGAAATTAAAGACAATACAAATAGATGGAGACATATACCATGTTCTTGGATTGGAAGAATCAACATTGTGAAAATGACTATACTACCCAAAGCAATCTACAGATTCAATGCAATCCTTCTCAAACTACCAATGGCATTTTTCACAGAATTAGAACAAAAAATTTCACAATTTGTATGGAAACACAAAAGACCCTGAATAGCCAAAGCAATCTTGAGAAAGAAAAACGGAGCTGGAGGA
This sequence comes from Orcinus orca, assembly GCF_937001465.1. Classification (NCBI taxonomy): domain Eukaryota; kingdom Metazoa; phylum Chordata; class Mammalia; order Artiodactyla; family Delphinidae; genus Orcinus; species Orcinus orca. The sequence goes on along the minus strand of NC_064580.1, from coordinate 98,201,218 downwards.
ATCAGACTCCCTGACTTCTGACTATACTACAAAGCTACAGTAATCAAACAGTATGGTACTGGCAGAAAACCAGAAATATAGATCAATGGAACAGGATAGAAAGCCCAGAGATAAACCCATGCACATATGGTCACCTTATTTTTGATAAAAGAGGCCAGAATATACAATGGAGAAAAGACAGTCTCTTCAATAAGTGGTGCTGGGAAAACGGGGCAGCTACATGTAAAAGAATGAAATTAGAACACTCCCTAACACCATACACAAAAATAAACTCAAAATTAATTAAAGACTTAAAGTAAGGCCAGAAGCTATCAACCTCTTAGAGGAAAACATAGGCAGAACACTCTATGACATAAATCAGAGCAAGATCCTTTTGGACCCACCTCCTAGAGAGATGGAAATAAAACCAAAAATAAACAAATGGGACCTAATGAAACTTAAAAGCTTTTGCACAGCAAAGGAAACCATAAACAAGACAAAAAGACAACCCTCAGAATAGAAGAAAATATTTGCAAATGAAGCAACTGACAAAGGATTAATCTCCAAAATTTACGAGCAGCTCATGAAGCTCAATATCAAAAAACAAACAACCCAATCAAAAAATGGGCAGAAGACCTAAATAGACATTTCTTCAAAGAAGATATACAGATTGCTAACAAACATATGAAAGGATGATCAAAATCACTAATCATTAGAGAAATGCAAATCAAAACTACAATGAGGTATCACCTCACACCAGTCAGAATGGCCATCATCAAAAAATCTACAAACAATAAATGCTGGAGAGGGTGTGGTGAAAAGGGAACCCTCTTGCACTGCTGGTGGGAATGTAAATTGATACAGCCACTATGGAGAACAGTATGGAGGTTCCTTAAAAAACTATAAATAGAACTACCATACGACCCAGCAATCCCACTACTGGGCATATACCCTGAAAAAACTATAATTCAAAAAGAGTCATGTACCACAGTGTCCATTGCAGCACTATTTACAATAGCCAGGACATGGAAGCAACCTAAGTGTCCGTCGACAGATGAATGGATAAAGAAGATGCGGCACATATATACAATGGAATATTACTTGGCCATAAAAAGAAATGAAATTGAGTTATTTGTAGTGAGGTGTATGGACCTAGAGACTGTCATACAGACTGAAATAAGTCAGAAAGAGAAAAACAAATACCGTATGCTAACACGTATATATGGAATCTAAACAAAAGAAAAAAAATGGTTCTGAAGAACCTAGGGGCAGGACAAGAATAAAGACATAGATATAGAGAATGGACTTGAGGACATGGGGATAGGGAAGGGTAAGCTGGGACGAAGTGAGAGAGTGGCATGGACATATATACACTACCAAATGGAAAATAGATAGCCAGTGGGAAGCAGTCACATAGCACAGGGAGATCAGCTCGGTGCTTTGTGACCACCTGGAGGGGTGGGATAGGGAGGGTGGAAGGGAGACGCAAGAGGGAGGAGATATGGGGATATATGTATATGTATAGCTGATTCACTTTGTTATGAAGCAGAAACTAACACACAATTGTAAAGCAATTATACTCCAATAAAGGTGTTAAAAAAAAAGAAAAATGAAACAACTTGAGAGGAAAGGATACTCATTTTCTTAATACTGAGGACTAGATTACCATAATAGGTAAACATGTAGGAGTTCAAGGAAGAAAAGTTAGAAATCAGTATTGGCTAGAGGGGCTGAAGAAGGTTTCCAGTTAAAGGGAAAACTTGAAAATAGGGAAGGTTTGGATACAAAACATAAGCAAAGGAACAAGGTACCTCTCATCACCAATTTTCCTACCACCTCTGACCATGCCTTCCAAACTAGTATTCCTCGGCCTAGATTTCAATGATGACCACTTCATCTGTCCTAAAAATTGTTCTGCAATACACTAGTCCTGAGATTCTTCACTTTAAAAGATTCTCATGGTCAAACTTGGGAAGTGCTACAATTTCCTCTCAGAGATTCATAATGCATACGCGCATAATAAATTCTCTGAAAAGTGCTGCAATAGGAAATCAGTTTTAACTTTGTTGAATCCAGCATTTCTTAATATAATTTGACTATGGAAACATTTGTTTCAATAAATGCTTGTAAACATTCCACGGTGCTAGTGTGCTACAGAATACACTGTAAAAGACACCACTATAGAAAAGTAAACAATTTAAATTCTCTATCAAAAGCTCCAAAAATGAGGGATAATAAGAAAGGAAAACAGGCTACGGGTCTCAAAAGTTAAGCACCAACTGTTGCCATTAAAGAAGGAAAGGGAGAAGAAATGGGCACAAAGCATTTTAAAAAATGGTTTGTCAGGCTTCCCTGGTGGCGCAGTGGTTGAGAGTCCGCCTGCCGATGCAGGGGACGCGGGTTCGTGCCCCAGTCCGGGAAGATCCCACATGCCGCGGAGCGGCTGGGCCTGTGAGCCATGGCCGCTGAGCCTGCGCGCCCGGAAGCCTGTGCTCCGCAACGGGAGAAGCCACAACAGTGAGAGGCCCACGTACCGCAAAAATATAAATAAATAAAAAATAAATAAAAAATGGTTTGTCTACAGATGGTTTGGAAGACACTGTTCTAAGCCACTACCCATTTTTAATCCTTTTAATAACCATTTCCCCTGCAGGGTGAGAATAGGCAGACATGAAAGTACTTTTTTCATTGGACCTCCTGATGTTAAAGCACTCTCTCTGTCTTTTCTGGTAACTGTGCTTTTGTTATGGGATTAGTTTTGAATTTGTTTGAGTCCTGGTTACAAAGGATTGGGGTATGTCATTGGCCTTAGAAAACAGAGACATTTCCATAGTTTCTCTTGCTTCCCAGAAGAGTATCTTGGCTGTATCTGATGGGGAAATCATGTTCAGAGATGGGTAACGCCTTGGAGGAATTCTTTCCCTGGAGATGTGCAAGCAGAAGTTAGTAGTCATTTGACAAGATTGTCAAGAGGTAGAGATTGGTCTTTATGACTTATAAGGGCTCTTCCAACTCTAACAGTATAGGATTGGGTGGAAGGTTTTTTAAATACTTTGCACATAAAAATTTCCTGGGAAGTTTTTTGAAAATGCCAGTGGCTAGGCTTCACTCCAGAGCAATAAAATCACAATCTGTGGACATGGGTTCCGGACATTTTATTGTTTAAAGACCCCCAAATGATTCTAGTATGCACCCAGAGTTGAGAATAGCTGGATTAGATATTTTTAACCCATACTGCTGACTCTAATACGGTAGATCCTATGATTCCGTTATTCCATTCCATTATTGTATTCAGTAAGAGTAGGTGTCTGCCAACATGGGATAATTTGAGGGGCACTGGGTATATTTACCCCCCATGAGTCCCCAAATTCCCTTCAGGCTAACCACTATGCTAGACATTTTTCCTATTAGAGATGTGTCCTTTTATATCGGGCCTCCAGGGTCCCCTCTTAAAATGCAAATACTCTCTGGAGAAGGAGTACATTAAAGCTATTATTAGTCACTGGCACCGTGTCATTTAATGGATCAGCTCGTCATCTGCCAAGGCCAGGAGGGAATAGGTAGGGTATAGGAAGAGAAACATTACTTAGAGAGTGTGCCAAGAACTGTATCAAAACTTTACTGTCTTCTTTTTTTTTTGCGGTACGCGGGCCTCTCACTGTTGTGGCCTCTCCCTTTGCGGAGCACAGGCTCCGGACGCGCAGGCTCAGTGGCCACGGCCCACGGGCCCAGCCGCTCCGCGGCATGTGGGATCCTCCCGGACCGGGGCACGAACCCGTGTCCCCTGCATCGGCAGGCGGACTCCCAACCACTGTGCCACCAGGGAAGCCCGAATAACATTCTTTTTTTTTTTTTGCGGTACGCGGGCCTCTCACTGTTGTGGCCTCTCCCGTTGCGGAGCACAGGCTCCGGACGCGCAGGCTCAGCGGCCACGGCTCACGGGCCCAGCCGCTCCGCGGCATGTGGGATCCTCCCGGACCGGGGCACGAACTCGTGTCCCCTGCATCGGCAGGCGGACTCTCAACCACTGCGCCACCAGGGAAGCCCCCTACTGTCTTCTTTCCCTGTCTTCCTCCAATGCCCTCCCCTTTCAGTTTTAAGATTACTCATCTGACCCTCTATATTTGCATCTTGTGAACTGTGAGTCATTTTCATCCATTTTGTCCCTGTTGGTGATAGCATATTTGGTATCCTATAAGGAACTGGTATAAGGGAGCTCCTTTTTTATGTTAACAATTTCTTCCAGTCTTTTCCTCCTCTAAACAACGCAGTCAGAATAGCAAGTAATGCAGGTTGTGTCTATATAGGCCACCAAATTACCCAATTACCAAACTGATTGCATGGTCAGCCAATTTAATGAAATCAACCTGGTGAATTTTAGCAAAAACAACAAAAAATTGCAGTTTCATCCCTCAGCCCCACTCACAAAAAGACAAGCAATTTGAGGGACCTGACCAAACTGACCAGAAATTCTAGTACCACGATGGTATAATTTCATTGACATTTCCTTAACCTTTTGCCTGACCACTGACTAAACCACTGGATAGGGATTTGACATTCTAACTTCTTAGCAGACAGTTTTAGATTTCCAGGGGATACAGGTTAGATAGAGATGATCAGTAAACTTCTTTTATTGCCAGAGTCTACTGTGTCACCCCTTCCTCCTACCCCTAACTCTATCAGCTACACGTGGCTGTCATTGGACAATTGCATTTTTTGCACACAATCACATCTCAATAATAGCGTCTCTTTCTGCTCTCTAAATGCCCACATCAAGTATTTAAGAAATCAGTGTGTACTTTATTTCAATTCATATAACACAATGCTCAATTAAGGCCATTTAAAATGTTCTTATTTGCTTCTTTACTAATATCCTAAAAGTTTTCTGTCCCCCTCAAGAAGACTGAATTACTATTCCCCTGAGTCTTTGTTTCAAAGGTGCTCTAGCGTCTCAGTTCTTTCTTCCATCTTCTCTGGCTAATTTTTGGTACTCGATAATCCCTCAACATATGGTTCATTCGGTTTGTAGCTATCTCTTCATAATCTTCAGTGGATTCATAATGCAGTTTAGTGAAAATTTTAGTCAAACTTGGGATATGGCATCTGTTTAAGTGAGTTCATTGGTTGCTTTTATTCATTCAATCCCTTTGGTATGTGAATAGGCACATACTTTCTGAAGGTTAGGACTATGTTCATGGACAGAAAGCAAAGGGGAGAAGTGATCTGGATAATACAGGTAAAAACACTTTATCCTGAATTATTTGGCTCTTTCAGACTGCTAAAGATGGATTTTTACCTAAATTATCCAGATAACTATAACTATTTAATATTTTTTGATTTTGTATATGTATATATTTTTAATTTTGATTCCCTCTATTACAACCCTAGCCCAGGCTAAGGGCCTGAGATATTGCAACTGTCATTTAACCAGTCTCTCTAGCTACCGTTCACAGGTTGGCAAACTACAGCCCACAGACAAGATCCATCCTGCTCTCCATTTCTGTAAATGAAATTTTATTCACATACAGCCACACTTATTTGTTTACGTATGAACTAATGCTGATTTCAGACTACAATGACAGAGTTGAATAGTTGCAACAGAGATCATATGGTCTGAAAGATATACTACCTGGCCATTCACAAAACACATTTGCTGGTCCCTGCTCTCTTCCTCATTGATCCTGCACACCACTGTCACATTCATTTTTCTGAGACACCAACTTCATCATGTCACTCTCTTGCCTCCACATCTTAAATGCACAACTGCTATTCAGCTGGTATGCACTGCTATGTCCTTACTCTTCTCATCGTTAGGGCCCATGCCATGCTGATTGTTAAATATTTTGAAAATTGCCTTTGCTTAAATGGTTCTTATTTTCATGGAATAAAATCAAGCTCCTAAGCCTAGCATTCAAGGCCCTTTTCAATCTTCTTTCTTACTTGTGCCTTATACGAACTTTTTTTTTTTTAATCTAGAACACACCCAGTTCATCCTTATCTTTCCCTTTTCCTTTAAACTATCCCCTTCATTTAGAATGCCCTGAACTCCCCTTTCTCCTTTTATGAATATGGAGAACGTTTGTCCACATTTACCTCAGACAATCTCAGTTTATACATATTATCCTGATATAATAATTAAAGGTGACTTCTTTCACTCTCTAAGTGTCCTGGTTTGGACAACATATTATATAGTTATCCTAGCTATGAATCATGTTCTTCCTTCGAAGATGACTTCAAACTCTATTGCTCCCGTGAAGCCTTTGATGTCTTCAACCCACAGAGGTCTTTCTCTCTTTCAAGATTTCTTAGTATCTAGAATACTCATATGTTACTTAGTATGAAGTCTTACACTAGATATATTTTTTTCTTTCATAATATTGACCCTCAATTCGAATATAAGCTCTCTTAAGAGCCATGCCATATATATATATATATATTTTTTCATTACACACATGTTCATTGAATACTTTCTATGTGTCCACAGGTGGGACCTGCTTCCAGGGAAAATCAGGAATTAAATCCCATTTATGCATTCGACAGACATTTGTTGAGCACCCCTTATATTCCTGTCACTGGAGCTGTACAGATAAGACCAGCCCTGCCCCAAAGAGCCAGGAAGATAAGGTGAGTACACACGCCCATAGCTGATGGGGGGAGGCAGTGATAAGCCATATGGGACACCAGAAGATCTCACTGCTTACTTCCAGCAGAGGCAAATCAAAGAGAGCTTCATGGAAGAAGGGTCAGCTGGGCACAGATCCAGCTTCTAGGCTCCACCAATATTTTATCCCTTTGCCTCACTGTAGTTGTTTGGCTGCCTGGTGGTTATGTTGTATATTTTGTACCTTTTCAGCTCCTAGACCGTCTCTCATATACATAAATTGGTTTATATTTATATATTGATTTATTGATTGATTTATAGATATTATCTACAATCATGACATAGGAAACATATCTTGGAGGAAGGAGCTATATTCTTTAAAATCTAAAATGATAATAGAATAGACAGTCCTATTAACGCTTCCCTGCCATTACCAGGATCACTCTATTGAAAAATCTTTAATTTTCAAATGATTTTGAGGCTGACTCATTTAGCTAAAGCAGCTTGAAAGTTTTCATTCTCAGAGGGATATAATATAAAGGACATTACAATAGGAACCGTGGGATTGAAGTTTATATTCTTGGCTCCATCACAATCACTTAAACTCTTCAGGTCTCAGTTTCCTCATCTGCCAAAGAAATAAGACTGGACTAGATGACTTCTAATAGCTAACATTCTATTATATTCAAAAAATTAATTAATGAAATCAACAGATGAGTTGTACAATATGGATTAGGATGTTAAGTAATATATTTCATAGGACATCTGAATTCATCTTCAATTAAGTTATCAACATAAATTGACTTTCTGTTAGCCATGTTTAATTTAATTACTTCGAACTGTGTTCCTGAGACAGAGAAAAATTTCATTTAGAGTGTAGTGACTGTGTTACAGTAAAACACATATGTTCTGATAACAAACTGATCTGCTTAATTAATTTTTAGAAGAGGGGGATTCTGGAAACAGGGTGAACTGAATATATAGCACCTTTCTCCTCAATTCCTAACTACAAGTTATATGCTTCTTCTGAGCAAAATAGGTACTATATGGGTACTTAGCAAAATGGGTACCATGGGCAGCTGGGTATTAGCAAGGCCTTGTTAGGTCCTAGTGAGAAAGTTGATACAGGACTTTCTCCCTCCCCTGAATACTATATAAGTGTATGAAGACCAGCATCACGGATCCCCTAAGGTGAAGGCTGTAAATTGCTAGATCTTGATTTTGCAAAGCTATGAATCCTTGTGGAGAGGGTCAATATTGGCCTTACATGAGATTGGCAGGTCACCCTGCCTCCTAAAATTCCAAGAAGAAACTGAAGAAGTGATCCAAGTCCTTCCTTTCCTCCTGAGTCTAGGAGAGTATGAAGAAAACAAGAGAGGAAAGAGAATTCTTCCAAGTGCCTCAGTAAGCACTTCCATATTCCCTACCTACTTCTCTATTCCTGGCTTACAGGGTTAAAGAGCACTTTGCATTCACCACAGGACTGCTGACCTATAGGACATGCTGCCTACCAGAATCCCAAAGAGATGACAGTAAAAAGTAACAACCTCATCGCAGGTACCCAGCAGCTAGAGAGAGGAAGATCAAGCGGAACAAACTGAATATATGCTCAGTGAAATAGAGTTGCTGGAAGGGACAGATAAAAACTTAAATAAAAAATAACAGCACTGAAGGATGTTCAAGTGCAGTACAGAAAACATTTTCTGGAATAAAAAAGAATGATTTTCCATCTATCCAATTCTGTAAATAAGTTGAAACAGAAGATGGTCATTATTAAGAGATGAATTGGTATACATACGTTAGGATAGATAGCCTGGGAATGTTTAAGATGTTTAATAAGGACTCAACCTAAAAGGGACATACTTTAAGAGAAACTCTATAAGAGTCTAGAGCAGGGGCTGGCAAACTACTGCCCACATGTCAAATCTGACCTGCCACCTATTTCTGTATAGCCTGTGAGCTAAGAATGATTTTACATTCTTAGATTGTTGAAAAATATCAAAAGAAGAATATTTCATGACGTAAAAATTATAGGAAATTAAGTTTTAGTATCCATAAAAAAAGTTTTATTGGAACACAGCCATACACATTCATTTATGTATTATCTCTGATTTACATGAAAAGCAGAGCTGGACAGCTGCAATAAAGACAACAAGGCCTGCCAAGCCTAACATGTTTACTACCTTGCCCTTTACAGAAAGTTTGCTAATCCCTGGTCTAGAGCAGTGCTATCTAATAGAACTTCCTGTGATGAGAGAAATGCTCCATATATGTGCTGTTCAATACAGTAGCCATTAGCCATGTGTGGCTATTGAGCAGTTGGTATGTGACTAGAACAACTGAGTTACTGAGTTTTTATTTTTATTTACTTTTATTATGTTGAATTTAAATAGTCACATGCGGCTTGTGGCTACTATATTGTGCAACACAAGTTTAGAACAAAAAGTACTAAATAATTTAAGCAAAATCTAGGAGTTATAATGGTAGTGGTGGTAGTGATAAAATGAAAAAGCAGAACTGGCAATCATGACACCAAAGTGAATGTAAGGTTTAAAGCACAAAAGAGAATAAGAGGGATATTAAAGTAATGCTAAAAATCACATGCTTGCCGGGACTTCCCTGGCTGTCTAGCGGTTAAAACTTCATGCTTCCACTGCAGGGGGCATGGCTTTGATCCCTGGTCATGGAACTAAGATCCCGCATGCAGCACGGTGCGGCCAAAAATAAATAAATAAATAAACAAACACAAGCTCTATGTAAGATTTTTTTAAAATCACATGCTTGTATATACAAAACTACACAAAACAATAACTATTAGAAATAAAAGGAAAACTTTATAAAATTAAATTGTAGTTGGAGAGCATATACACCTTTCTCAGATCAGACTGCTCCAGTAAACAAAAAATAATATAGAGGAATAGACGAAAACAATCAACCAAACTTGATTAACTATATATAGGAGCCTACATTCCTCAAACAGAGGACATACACTCTTTGTTATGTCCATAGAACATTAACAAAATTAATCAGGTACTTGGCCACAAGCAAAACCATAAAACAATGAAAAAATAAGGATTTTATTGGTTGAAGTCTCTGATCATAATCCAAAAATATTAGAGATAAAATTTTGGGCATAAAAATCTTAATGACTTGGAAACTAAATTAAGAAACATTCCTAGATAACCCTTGGATCAAAGATGATATAAAAGGAAATTTTGCAGCTCTATTTACAATAGCCCAGAGATGGAAACAACCTAAGTGTCCATCATCGGATGAATGGATAAAGAAGATGTGGCACGTATATACAATGGAATATTACTCAGCCATAAAAAGAGACGAAATTGAGCTATTTGTAATGAGGTGGATAGACCTAGAGTCTGTCATACAGAGTGAAGTAAGTCAGAAAGAGAGAGACAAATACCGTATGCTAACACATATATATGGAATTTAAAAAAAAAAATGTCATGAAAAACCTAGGGGTGAAACAGGAATAAAGACACAGACTTACTAGAGAATGGACTTGAGGCTATGGGGAGGGGGAAGGGTAAACGGTGACAAAGCGATAAAGAGGCATGGACATATATACACTACCAAACGTAAGGTAGATAGCTAGTGGGAAGCAGCCGCATAGCACAGGGAGATCAGCTCGGTGCTTTGTGACCGCCTGGAGGGGTGGGATAGGGAGGGTGGGAGGGAGGGAGACGCAAGCGGGAAGAGATATGGGAATATATGTATATATATAACTGATTCATTTTGTTGTGAAGCTGAAACTAACATACCATTGTAAAGCAATTATGCTCCAATAAAGATGTTAAAAAAAAAAAAAAAAAAACCTAAAAGGCATGGAAAGGAGAACACTTTATACTAAAATTTATAAGACACTGAAAACTATAGTCACAGGAAAATATGTAGTATTAAATGTCTTCATCATAGAAGAAGAAAAAAATAAATTTAATCATCTTCAAGATGTAGAAAAATAAAGTTTAAGAAAACAGGAAGAAATGAATGAATCTTTCTAAATTGAAAGGGCAAATAAATCCAAAGGTGTTTTTTGGGGAGTGGGGGAAATGAATTTTTGATGTTTCTGTTTCAGGAAAAGAGAGAGAGAGAGAGAACCAAAATAGACATGTGTAGGAATAAGAAATAAACATAATCATGAGAAGAGAAATGATGAAACTCTATGACACAACATTGAAAACCTTTCCAAAATTGACCCAAAAAGAAGTGAGAAACTTGACTAGACCAACTATCAGAGAGAAATATCAGAAAGGTAAATGTGTTACCATTGAAAATAACTTCATCCAGGAAACAGGGGTTACAACCAAGTTTTATATGACCTTTAAAGATTAAATAGTCCTATGTTACGTAAATGATTCCAGGCCATAGAAAACAATGGGAGGCTCTCCAACTCATTTTATAATATCAGCAAAACTTTAATTTTAAAATCTGATAAAAATGGTATTCAAAAACTTTTGCATACAATTGAAGCTAAGTTGGCATTAATCCAAACAAAATTCTTGTGAATTAAGAAAACTGGGGAATCTCTACGATAATAACTCAAAAAATATGCTAAAATAAATGACAAGGGAATTAAAATAATATATTAGAAAATATCAATTTAACATAAAATGGGTATTCATAGAGGAAATAGGAACAAAAAAGATATGTCATATAGAAAACAAATCACAAAATGGCAAATGTGAATCCTGCTTTATTAATAATTACATCAAATGTTAATGGATTAAACACTCAAATTAGAGGCAGAAATTGGGATAATGGATAAAAATATCCAGTTATATGCTATCATAAGAGATACTTTAGATTTTAGGACACAAACAGTTTGTGAGTGAAAGGATGGAGAAAGGATATGCCATTAAAACAGTAATTAAAGAGAGGGAAAGTGGCTATAAAATATCAAACAGACTTTAAGGCAAAAATGGTTACTATAGACAAAAATACATTTTATAATAATAACAGGATTAATCCATCAAAAAACATAACAATTGTAAATATATACACACTTAACAAAGTGCCAAAACTCATGAAGCAAAAACTGACAGAACTGAAGGAAGAAACAAACAACTGAGCAATAATTAGGAAACTTCAATAACCTACTTTCAATAATGTATAGCAACTAGACAGAAGATCAACAAGGAAGGAGTATTTGAACAACACAGTAAATCAACTACAGTAGAACTAACAGACATCTATAGAACACTCTACCTAACAACAGCAGAATTCACAGTCTTCTCAAGTGCACATGGAACATCCTCCAAGCTAGACCAAATGTTAGGCTATGAAACTAATCTCAATAAATTTTAAAGGAGTGAAATCATACAAAGTACATTTTCTGACCACAACAGGAAAAACCACGAAGAAGATCAGAAGCTAATCTGAGATGAATGAAAATGAAAGCACAACATGCCAAAACTTTTGGTATAGAACTGAAGGAGTGTTCAGAGGGAAAATTATAGCTATCAATGCCTATATTAAAAAAGAAAATGTAAGATCACAAATCAATAACCTAACCTTCTACCTTAGAAAACTAGGAAAACAAGAACTAATTAAACCCAACACAAGCAGAGAGAAGTTAACTATAAACAAAACATAAAAAAAGGAATAGAGAATAGAAAAACAATAGCAATAATCAACAAAACCAAAAGTTGGTTCTTTGAAAAGATGAAATATTGAAAAACCTTTAGCTAGATTGACCAAGACAAAAAGAGAGAAGACTCAGGTTATTAAAATCAGGAATTAAATAGAAGACATTATTACCAACTGTAAAGAAATAAGAGAATTATAAGGGAAATCTACAAACAACTGTACAACAAAAAATTAGATAACCTAGATGAAATGAACAAATTATTAGAAAGACACAACTACTGAAACTCTCTATAAAGAAGAAATGGAATATCTGGATATACCAATAACAAGTAAAGAGATAGAAATAGTAATCAATAAATTTCCCACAAAGTAAAACCTAGGACTGGATGGTTTCACTTTTGAATTCTATCAAAGATTTAACGAATTAAAACAAGCTCTTCCCCGCCCCTCCAAAAAAAGAACGTAAAAAAAACACATCGTAACTTATTCTGTTAGGCCAGTATTACTCTGATACATCATGACCAAGCTGCATTAATCTCAAATATGGAAGGTTGGTCCAACATATGAAAATCAATCAATGTAATATACTTTGTTAATACAATAAAGGTAAAACCTCACATGATCATTTCAAAAGGCACACACACAAAAAAATTTGAAAAAAATCCAACATCTTTTCATGATAACAACACTCAACAAACTAGAAATAGAAGGGAACTTCTTCAACCTAAAAAAATGCCAGCTACAAAAACCCCACAGCTTACATCCTACTTAATGGTGAAAGACTGAAAACCTTCCTCCTAAGTACAGGACTAAGACACGGATGTCCACTATCACTTCTATTCTACATTGTACTGGAAGTTCTAGTCAGAATAATAAGACAAGTAAAAAAAAATAAAAGGTATCCAGATTGGAAAGGAAGAAGTGAAACTATTTCTATTTGCAGGTGACATCATCTTGTATGTAGAAAATCCTAAAGAATCCACAAATATTAAAGCTAATAATGAATTCAGCAAAATTGCAAGATACAAGATCAACACACAAAAATCAATTGTTTTTTATACACTAGAAACAGGCAACACAAAAATGGAATTAAGAAAACAATTCCATTTACAATGGCATCAAAAATAATAAAATATTTAGCAATAAATTTAACCAAAGAAGTACAAGATTTGTACACTGAAAATTACAAAACACTGTTCAAGGAAATTAAAGAAGATATAAATAAATGGGAAGATAGTCTATGTTCATGGATTGGAACACTATATTAATAAGATGGCAATACTACTAAATTTATCTACAGATTTAACTCAGTCCCTCTCAAAGCCTTTTTGTTTGTTTTTGTAGAAATGGACAAGCTGATCTTAAAATTCATATGAGACCCAGAATAGCCAAAACAATCTTGAAAAAGGACAAAGTTGGAGAACTCACTATAAAGCTACTTCTGTATATGAAAGCTTACTACGAATCTATAGTGATTAAGACTTTGTGTTTTGACATAGGATAGATATACAAATAAAAGGAATATATTTGAAAAGTCTAGAAGTAAACCCTAACATTTATCATCAATTGATTTTGGCATGGATACCAAGACTACTCAGTGGAAGAAAGATTAGTCTTTTCAACAAATGGTGCTGAGACAACTGGATATCCACATGTAGCAGAATGAACTTAGATTAACTACTCTGTACCATATACTGAAATTAACTGAAAATGATTCAAAGACCTAAATGCAAGCACTAAAATGATAAAACTCTTAGAAGGAAATATAGGTGTAAATTTTTGTGCCTTGGATTTGGCAATGGTTTCTTAGCTATGATACCAAAAGTATGCAAAAACAACAAAAAAACTAGATAAATTGGACTTCATCAAAATTAAAGCTTACTATCAAGAAAGTGAAAAAACCACCTATAGAATGGGAAAAGTATTTACAAATCATGTATCTAATAAGATTCTAGTATACAGAATATACAGAGAGCTCTTAAAACACAATAATAATAAAAAAAGACATACAAATGGCTATTAGGTACATGAAAAGGTGCTCAGTATCACTAATCATCAGTGAAATGCAAATCAAAACAACAACGAGATATCATCTCCTACCTGTTAGAAAGGCTATCATCAAAAAGACAAGAGATAAATGCTGGTGAGGATGTGGAGAAAAGAGGACCCTTGTACACTGTTAGTGGGACTGCAGACTGGTGCAGCCACTATGAAAAACAATGTGGAGGTTTCTCAAGAAATTAAAAATAGAACTACCATGTGATCCAGTGATCCCACTTCTGCATATATTTCCAAAGGAAATGAATACAGTACAAGATATCAAAGAGATATCTGCACCCCCATGTTCACTGCAGCATTATTTACAATAGCCAAGATATAGAAACAACGTGTGTCCATCAACAGATGAATGGATAAATAAAATGTGATGTATGTATACACACACACACACATACATACAATGGTATATTATTCATCCATAAGAAAGAAGGAATTCCTGCCATTTGTGACAACCTGAATGGACCTTGAGGGCATTATGCTGATTGAAATGAGCCAGATAGAGAAAGAAAAATACTGCATGGTATCACTTATATGTAGAATCTAAAAAAAAAAATAAGTTAAACTCATAGAAATGGAGTAGAAAAGTAGTTACTAGGGGCTGGGGGCTGGGGTAAAAAAACTCAATAATAAAATGTTGACAAAGATGTGAAGAAACTGGAACCCTTATACACTGCTGGTGGGTGGTGACACATACCCTGCTTCTCTGGAAAACAGTTTTGCAATTCCTCAAAACATTAAACATAGAGTTACCATATGACCCAGCAATTCTACTTCTAGGTATATACCCACAAAAATTGAAAACATGTTCACAGAAAAACTTGTATACGTATATTAACAAAATCCATGCAATGGAATATTAATTAATTCAGCCATGAAAAGAAATGAGCTACAACAGAGATGAACTTTGAAATCATTATATATGTGCAGTTTAAAAGAATTTTATGGAATGTGAATTATACCTCAATAAAATATTAATAACAACAATAATACTGCAAATGGTAATCTGGATGATCAGCATGTATCCCTTGGGCCTGGATTTCCACTATGGTAGTCAGTGTAGGAAAATACTGTGTTTTTTATGGATGAAAATTCAATGTATGCTGTGAATTTGTTGGTTTGAAACACTGAAAATTTTTCATTAGACAATGTTTACATACCTCAGCTGAAGAACCTTCGAGAGTATATATATGAAATTTAAAATATATTAAGTTGCTTTAAAACAATATGTATAGCTATAAAAGTTGGAGTTATTTTAACTTTGAATATGTACCAAGTCTCTTAAATATTGACATCTTGTGGACTTTTTGTGCTTCTGTGTTTTACTTTCCTATTAGACCATGTAGGAAACTGTGTTCTTGTTATTGGTAAAGGGGCCCTCACTGAAACCCAAGCTTGGAAGGATTTCCTTTGTTGTTTCAGATCTTCTGGTTTGGTTTTGAGGGATGGGGTGTGGAGCTAAATGATGTGTGGGAGGGATTTCTCTAACATTGACGTCTATTCCATGAGCTTTTCCTGGGCGCTTATTTTATCGCAGCATATTAAACTTCTTTGACATTAAAAAAAAATAATACAATTAAAATCTTGTGAGAAATCTAGGGTACTGTATGTTATAATCTATAGAGTATATGAGAAATCTAAAAATTTTAGATCAAAAGATAGACATATTTGATCATTTAAAATTCAAACTTCTATATAGTAAAATATAAACAAAAATACCATAAACTAAAGCTCCTGATGAAAGACAGAAGATTACTATCCATAAACAAAGAGCTCTTTTAAACTGGAAGAAAAATGCCAAATAGAAAAATGGGCAAAGGTAATGAATAATCAATTCATAGAAGAATAAAGACAAAAAAGTTCACTAGCATTCAGGGACATGCAAATTAAAGTAAAAATGAGGTAGTACTTTAAATCCATCATACTGGCAAAGTTTAAAGACCAATAATACTCATATATTGCTGGTGGAAATGTGAAGTGTTACAACTATTTTGGAAAGCAATCTGGAGACATCTATTAAAAGAAAACGTTACTGAACTCAGCAGTCAGTCCCATTCCTTATAGCTTATTCCGTTGTAATAAATGCGTATGCACAAGCATGTTTATTGCAGCATTGTTCAAACCGACAAAAATAAAAACAAATTAGAGAATTCCTCCTACTACAGGGAAGGCTGAATAAATTATCACATATCCACTCCATAGAATAATATATAGCAATTAAAACTAATGTGGTAATGTTATCCCAGATGACTGGGAGAGAATTCCGAAAAGTATTCTTGATTTACAAAAGCAAGATGCAAAGAAGTGTGTACAATATGATCCCATTAAATAGTGACAAAGTCCTGTGTGTGTGTGTGTGTGTGTGTGTGTGTGTATATGAGCATAAGAAAACACAGAACAATATATTCTAAGGGTAACATGGGTTATGTGATGGAAAGGAAACAACAGAAGGCAGAACTAAGCAAAAAGAAACAGGGAAAAATAAACCTGCAAATTATGATCACATTAATGTAAAATTATATATTGCATCTATATGTATAACATATAAAACTATATAAAGACATTAACAAATCAAATTAAAAATTAATTTTGAAAATCAAACCAGGCAATAAGAAAATCTTACTAAAATGTTTAATTATACCTTTCTGTCTTAGTAAGCATTCAGTGTGTTAGGGGTATAGCTGCAGATGCTGGTTAAGAGTTTGGGTGCTATAATCAGTCACCCTGGGTTGAAATCCAACCACTGCTGCTCATTTGCTCTGTGATCATAATTAAGTTACCTATCCTCTCTGTGCCTTAGTTGTTACCTCTAAAACAAGGAAGATGAAAGTACCTCATATTTGAGGATTAAATGAGATACCACACATAAATTGCTAAGAAAAAAGTGCCAAGTATATAGTGAGCCCTCAACATATATCCACTAACATTACCTGTAGAGTCTTCATTTTCTGATACGTGGTAGGAGAACTATACCAAGAGACTGAGAATCAGGGGACCTGACTGTTACCTTGGATAAATCAACTTTTCACCACAGCTAGCTTAAGGGTCAAATGAGAAAGCTTATTTGAATGTGCTTTGCTTTGTGAACTGAAAAGATCATAAGAATAAAAATAAATTATATAAGACTATAAGACTCTAGTAATAGGAAATAGGAATACATATATAATCATTCTTAGAAACGTCCTACAACAAAAAACTGAAAACAGCTTAACTTCAGGCAAGTCATTAGTGAAAATGTTATGTCCTTATTTTACTTTGATGTATGATATTGAAATCGGTTGGGGAAGAATGACTTTGATTAGGTGGGATTATAGAGACAATAAGAAGCTTCATATAGAATTCACCTAGCAAATTTAGACTTATTTAGTCACTACAAATGCCACAAAGCTATTAGGTGGAAAAAGCTATACGTTCAAGATCTTCTGATTTCAAACTACGGGCCGTCCCTCAGAATCCTGCATATGCCCATAAAATTAAGGGTTGGAAGAAGTATTATAGTCTAACCTGGAAGATAAAACATGGTTGGATTAAATAGTCGTTGATAATTTGATACACTTTCTGATTGTGGCTGGGAGCTTTTATTCATTTAAATAATATTTCAAATGTTCACTCTTATTGAAACATATGGTTAGCAAGGGAGTGTATAAGAAAACCAATATGTGGGATTTAGACTCAAAATACCTGGATTCACTCCCAATTCTGATGTTACCTACATGTTTGACTTTGAGCAAGTGACTAATCTCTCTGTCCATGAGTTTCCTCATTCCAAAATGGGCCTAATAGTAACTCCTAGAGTTACTGGCGAATTAAATAAGATACCATATATAAAAGTAGTTAGCCCAATGCCTTTCTCTTTGTAGGCATTCAGTAAATGTTAGTTTCCTTTAATATTTTAATAAAATGCTATATGGAGGCAAGAGGTTCAGAAGAAATAGGTGAGTGGCAAATCATACAGATCATTTTTATTGTTTTCATTATATCTAGGGAAGCTTCCCTATTCAATTTGTGAGTCCATAACCCCAGAAAATACCATCCAGCAAATGGTCATCATGGTACATAGAGAGAAGCAATAGCTCCTTGAAAATAGGTCTTACAAAACTTGGACAATGAGGTGAATGTTGTTCTGATAGAAACCTCAGTCTTCCTCTATTGTTTAATGTATCTAATAACCATTACCTTTCCTGGGCTGCACTAATGCCACTACTTCCCACTCTCTTTTAGGAACAATGGTAAATTCCTTCCTATGCAATTAAATACTTGGAGATGTTTAAAGACAAGTACATGTGAGAAGATTTGATTTTCATTGATACTAGTTTAGGGGGTGGGTAAGAAAACTGAAATTTAAGACAATTGTGTTAATGTAAGCTTGATGCCATAAGCTGAAGCTTATAGTTAATAAACATACTAGCTATAGTTAGAATCAAGAAGATATCTTCCTTAAACTCCAATTCCAGATACATTCCAGCTAACAGCTTTTGGTCATTTCTATGCCCCTAATCACCTCACTGTTTCTTTTTCTCTACCTCCACCATTAATCACATCTGCTGTTTATCTCTCTAAGATACCATTTTGTTCCCCAGAAAGCAAATTACTTAATGCTTTTCCTAAAGTTTTGCTGCCTAACCTTTCTATCACCATGGAGAATATTCTACACATGAAGGAAAGGGCACAGTGTACGGCTACTTCAGTATGTCCATTGACCTTGTCTATGCTGTTGAAATTTTGAATTGTCTTTCAACTGAAGACAAGGAAGAAAAGTTGAAGTAAAAGCAAGGGAGAGAACAAGGAAGGGAATCCATTATCTGACTAAACAGCAGGTACTTGGTCACGTATGAAGAGGGCAGAGAACTAGAATTTACAAAGTCTAGGACTTTCAATATTCCTCACTACTGGGGCCAGAAGAGACATTCAAAGATTAGGTATCCTTATAATAAACTGTTAAGTCTGTGAAGGTTGAATCTGGCTGCAAAATCGGACTTTTAGATCCTTGCCCTCACAACAAAGGCCCTACACATAGGTCCTGGGCATGCCTAGCTCAGAACAAGCCTGCAGTAGATCTTTCCTGAGCTCCCACGTAGGAAATCTCACTGTTGGTCTATGGTGCTGACCTTTGGAAGAGCCAAGAAGACTTTAGAATCTTCTCTCCCTCTCCCTCCCCTCTCATTTTTTGTTCTTGGGCTGATTATAACTGTATTGAGTTCATTCAGGTCCCTATTTATAGGTTGTTATGAAATCTGGCTGTCAGTAATCAATAACTCAGGGCTTGAAAGTTTCTGAAAGAGAAATATCTTTTGTAGATATTAAAAGGTGAGCTTTTATAAAGAGTAATTAAGGTAACATTGCCTGAGTTGGGGGGAGATGTTGAGATCCCATCAGCTATAATGAGTATACCATGTAATTCAAGTGTCTTACTTTGAGAAGCTGGTAAATGAGAAGCCATATAAAGAATAAGTAGAAACTGGAGGATAGGTACTTCAGTAAGGAAAAAATAGCTCTTAACAAAAGCAATCTGACATTATTATTACTAATTTTATGTAATAACCCAATCATACATATTTTGTTTCACTCATCAAAATGATGATGGCATAATGAACATAGGTACATGTAATCTCCTTTAACTGTGGAAATTATTTCCTCATTCATTCAACAAATATTGAATACCTACTGTGTGCCAGGGATTGTTCTAGATAGCTGGGAATACATGTTGAACAAAATAGACATTAAACAAATCTGATGGTGATAAGTGCAATGAAGAAAAACAAAGGATAGGACACAGGGAGTGACAGGGACTTCTATATTGGATCAGGTGGTTAAGGAAGGGCTCTATGATGAGGTGACATTTGGCCTGAGGGGAAGAATATTCCAGAGAGAGTAAGAGCATGTTCCAAGTCTCTGATATACAGGATTGAGAAAGATTGTGATAGGTTCTGGCATACATGGCAGAAGGCAACCTGGGGGGTAGGGGTAAAGTGAAACCCAAGTCAAAAAGCTATTTGTAAATGAGGGTTGCTTGTAGAAGTGTTGGTCGTGGTGCTTTGTTTGACATACACAGATGCTCAATAAATACTTGTAAGATAAGAGCTGAATGTAATTACAATGGGCACCGATGGTCAGCTGATTCAGGTACAAGAGCTCTCGCCTTTTAGCAACTTCCTATGTCGTTGTTGAAGCACTGTTCACAAATAAAGTTGTTAGAAATTATTCAAGACCATGATAAAAAGCAAAATGAAACATCGAAGAGAGTATAAGCTTTGGAATCAGACAAACCTGAGTATGAGCCTCAATGCTCCCTCTTACTAGCTGTGTGACCTTTAGCAAGTTATTTAACCTCTGTGCCTGAACCTCCTCATTTATACAATGGATATAAAAGTGATTTTCTCGGGCATTTGTTAAGATTAGAATAGATGGTGTATGTGAAATGCTGAGTACCATGTCTGACACATACTTAACAAATAGTAGTTCCTCCCAAATCCTTGACATGCCTGGTGCTTTAAAACTAGATAAACAAATGAACTTATTTACAAAACAGAAACAGACTCACAGACATAGAAAACAAACTTACAGTTGCCAAAGGGAAAGAGGAGGGGGAGGGATAAATTAGGAGTTTGGGATTAAAAGATACACACTGCTATATATAAAACAGGTAAACAACAAAGTCCTACTGCATAACACAGGAAACTATACTCAATATTTTGTAATAACTTATAATGGAAAAGAATCTAAAAAAGAATACACATATATATGTATAGCTGAATCACTTTGCCGTACACTTGAAACTAGCACAACATTGTAAATTAACTATACTTCAATTTTAAAAAACTAGATAAACAAATTTACCTGAGACAACAAGCCCTGGGGGCAGGACTACAGTGAGTGACATGGACAGCAAACACTCAAAATATTCTAGGAAAGGGAGAGCCCATGGTCTAGCTGGAGAAGAAGGATGACTTTTCTTCTCCACTACAGTCTTTCAACATCAAGAAAGCAACAGTTTGCTCTGTTTATGCCCTGTCTATGAGTCAAAGAATATATGTTGGTCTTACTTAGAAAAGGATGAGGGTAGTATTAATGAAGTCATTGATAATGACCCCTCCAGAATTTTTAAGAGGCATTTTGACTATTCCACACCTACTAGGTTGAACCATATGAATTTGCTGATATTTAACTGGCTTTTACCTACAAAATGTGCAGTGTCATATGCTTCAACCCAATATTTCATTACTGAATTTTTGAGAGACTTTGTTTAGTTTTTTAAAATTTATTTTCTTTCCCCGAATCAGGGAAGGTTTAGAAATGACTTGTTCCTCCTCACCCCCTTGCAAAATAGGGGCATAAATAGCATTTATTTCGTGCCAAGAATGATGAGTACCATGTGATTGTCAGACTATAATGTCATATCATTAGCCCCCTTTGCATTTCATATTTACAGCGGCATGTGGCTGAGCTCAAGTCTATCTTTTAATCTTCCCCTTGTTCTGACTGGGGGCAGCCAAGTTTGATAGGTCTGCAATTTGGGCAAACGCTGTGCAGGAGACTAAAGAATAGCAGGAACAAATTGGCATGATTCTGTTCGCATGCTAGTGAGAAAATGTAAAGAGGCAGTTTACTTCCCTTGTTGGGAGAAGTGGGAGAGAAAGAAATGGACAGTTAGTGGAGAGTAAATTGCTACTGCATAGAAAAATGAACTGAATGGATGTTTTTGGTTGAGGGAGCATTTAATACAGAAGGGGTAATGCAGTGTTTGATGGTTCAAGATGACATCACTTGAATCACAAAATGTTAGACCTTGAAGGGCTCTGTGCGATTATCTAGTCCAATCTTCCTTTATAGAGGAGGAAATGGAGATCCAGAGAAAGAAGGCAACTTTCTCAAGATGACATAGCTAGTAACTGTACTCCCCCAAATGATATATGCCTAACCCAGGGAGCAGATCCTGGGTATGTGAGGGGAACTGGAAACAAGATCAACTTGACCCTTCTTGATTCTCGGTGTATCAGCTTTACTATGGATTGGTCATTTAATATAAACATGAAGCGTTCATAGTCAGAAATATGCAAATTAAAATATTCACTGGACTATCACTTTACACCTTTCAGGCTGACAAAAATCAGAAATTTGGATACTGCTAAAAGGTTGGAAGGGATGAAGGAAAAGAGGAACAACCTCTCCTCCAGTGCTGGTGAGAGTCAAAGCTGGTGCAGCCGTTCTGGAGCACAATCCGGCAGAACTTAGTCTAATGAAGAAAACACATACACTCTATGGGCCAGCAATTCTCTTCTTGGTATATACCCCAAATAAATTTTCATATGGGTCCATATGGGGACATGTACAAAGATCTTCCCTGCATCTCTGCCCGGGGAGGTAGGGAGTTGACAGCTATCTGAGTGTTCATCTCTGGGTAAGTAGGCAGGTAAAATGTGGTAGATATACACACTGGAGTGTAATGCCTCAGCGAGTAGCATCAGGTTAGATGTATACAAAGAGCATGGGAAGCTCTCACATACACAGTGCTGAGAAATAAAGATGTAAGAAGTGAAAAGAGATATATAATAAATACCATTTACGTGAATTAAAATGCATGCACGTAAAACAATACATTTTGGAATAATTCAAATAAAAAGATACACTAAAACACATGAGCATGGTTCCTATGTTGGGGGAAGCAAATGGGAAGGGGGGTAGGAGGCTAAAGGGTAATAAAATTAAAGTGAAATAAACAAGAGATAGAGTACCAGATTCACATAAATTTTTAAAAGAAAACAGCAGACTTCAAATAAATTTTCTACGTGAGACTGGCTTTGTACTTTGTCCCCAGTCTTGTAGACTGTAGTAGTGGGGGAGGGGGGAGGGGGAAGGAAGGTTACTGGTTCTGCCCTTTAGGGTACCATGGTGGAAGAATTTGAGAGGCCCTGAACCACTCAGGGAAACCATGGACTTCATTTATGGATCAAACTGCTCCACATTGGCCCCTTCACTAATAACCTTCTCTTCAGCACTCCCTGAAGAGATATCTAGGCCAAAGGAGCCTGCTGGACCTACTGTGCACCATTTTCATTTTCGACTCCTAGTCAGTTGGTTCCTGAAGTGAGAGCTCCCTGACTTGATCACCTCTGCCCCCACTCCTGCCCTGTCTCCTGGAGCTTTCTCACCCCAGCAGAAGGAAGTCTTCTGTTTTCCTGCTGGCTTCTCCCCAGGAGGCTTTGCTGTAAGGGCTGCCACTCCACATTTACTTTCCATGTAACAGGAAAACATTTATCACAGCCGATGATAGTCCACGATTATTTTACAACTTCCAAGTTTCACGATAAAAAGAAATGTTCTTAAAGCTGCAGAGCCCAGAATCTTGGGGACATGGAATTAAGAGTCTGAAGGTGCACAAGGAAGACAGAAGAAACAAGGATTCCTCTCCTTCAAGATCACCCTAAGGATCTTGGTCAGAAATGCAGTGTGCATGGAACAGGAGAAAAACTTGGGAAGGCCTGAAAATTTGTAGGAGAGTGTGAGAAAAACTGGGCTGGTGGGACAGGTTCCTCAGTAATAATGTCCTATATTTATAAAGAGCACATTGATGAGGAAAACAAAAGAACAATTTGTGAGGCTCCAATGAAAGAGCACACATGGAAAGAGTAATAAGTTTTAAACTAACTGTATCATTTTAAATATTTTCACATTGACAATCTGTCCAGTTGCCAAAGCTCATAAAATTTCCAACATACACAACCTACCAATTTCTCAGTAACACAAGAATCTCAGAAGTCCCTTATATACTCTCCACCCGGATCACCTTCCTCATCACTACTGAATCATCTACTTCTTTGTCCCTTTTGCCCACTTTATAGGTGTCAGCATCTCTGTTGTTCCACAGTATTTATCCTAACCACCAACAAAACAGTGAAAGGAGATGAGCTCCTGCCAACCAGGGCCTAAAAGTCCCCACACTAGGATTACATATGGTGTTAGGGAGTTCTATATAACTTCAGGAAAACTAGTGCTGGGAATTGCCTGATTAGTTTTATCTTATTTTCTCAACTTCTAAAATTCCCAGTGTGGTGTTGGAAAGTGGCTCTTAGCACTACTTAGACTTGGGTTCAAGGCTCTACCAGGGATTAACAAGGTACCTAATCTCTCCAAATCTCAGTTTCTTTACCCTAGCCAGTGATTGGCATTTGCATGTCTGGAGAGTTGAATGCAAATCTGTAAAATGATGATAAATTTCTTTCTCACAGGACTGTCGTGAGATAAGCAATATGTAGATAAGCTATTAGTATAATGTAAGCTTTACTTAAGTATATTATAGTGCTTGGTGCATGGAAGGCATTCAAAATTTGCTCACTTTCCTTTTGGTATCTCTTTCCTTTCTAAATTCAATGCTGAGAATATTCACCTACTACTGGGCCTCGCTGCCCTTTCTCTTTGGTACTTTCAAATTTCCCATTGGCGTCCATCTTTTTCTTGGGGGGAGGGGAATGATAGAAAAAGACAAATTCAGTATAGTTTTTATTCCTAAAATGGCAGTAGGGTTACACAGGGATTTCCAATGTATTGTTAATGTTTAACTTCTTGCACTAGGTGGTGGATACAGAAATGACTGTTATTGTGGCATCCATCTTTATGACTTTGTCATTTGGATGACCTTTGCTAGTTCCTACATACCTTAATCAACCTCCTCTTCCTCCAATTCTTGCCAGACTTATGTCATCTGCAAGCTCTATAACTGGGTTTGGCCTTCATATTACCATACCTATTTTCAGCCTACTCCTCTCAGATTGGATATACATTTTCTTTTTTTTTTTTTTTAACATCTTTATTGGGGCGGGGAATTGAGATAGAGAGAAAAGTGTGGGTGTGAGGGTGAAGGAACTATATGGGCAACGTTGCTTTATTCCTCTTGCCACTTTGGAGTCATACAGCTCTGGGACCAAGCCCCAACTTCATTGCTTGTAAACTGAGTGACATTAGGCAACATACTTCATTTCTTTCCATAAGTCTCAGTTTCTTCACCTGCAGAATGGAAATAATGGCATCCACCTCACAGGGTGTTGTGAGGACTACATGAGATCATGTGTACGGTGGGGAGCACCAAATCAGAGGTTTCCAAACTTGTCACCACTCAAAGCCCATCTTATCATCTTCCCCAACCACCACGACTGGGTTTTGAGGTTATTTTTTACTAAAATATATATATTCTTTTCTAAAAAACATAAATAGCTACCAACGAGAATAGTCCCAACGGTTGGTATTGTATCTGTTAATTGCTAAATTTCTATCCAAAAGAGAAAAAAGGTACTTTTTAGTCTAGGGAGCCCTATCTTAAGTAGTACGTGTAAAATTTCAATTGACTTAAATTGCTACAAATCTAGAAGCCATTAAATGATAAGGTTTGCAATCTACCTCCAAATCTACACTCCCCTCCATCCCCTACCCACATACAAACTCACATTCCCTGGCAGTGGTCAGGCCACTGAGTGCATCTTCTAAGCTCTCCTTGTTGGTGTAGAATCTAGGTAAGTGGAACTACAAAATAAAGAGCTGATCTAGGGAAGAGGGGTGGGGGTCGGGAGAAAGACATGTGTCTCCTTGGGCTACATTTGTAAGAAAGGTTTAGGGAGACACAGCTGGGGAGAAATGGGACCTGGACGCAGCTGTGGTGTGTGGAAAAAACTGAGAGTACAGGAAATGGCAAAGGGGCTTTTTGAAGAACTCTTTCTGTTCCTTATGAATGTACTCTGTCTTTGGCACTTTAGAAAGAGCCTGCTGTGAAGATTTTAACTGTACTTTGATTAGTTTGGACGTGGGACTTGTTTTCCTTTGATCATAACACTGTGATAGATGGGGCCATGACACAGCTGGGCTTTATTCAAATTATAGAGCAAGACCTCTTAAACCAGGTCAAATTGTTTTCTAAATATAGTGCCTCATTCCTTAAGGGAAAGAACACAGTCTTTAACTGTGAAATCTTTCCAAAGTTCTCCCAGGAATTCTGAGGTATTTTCTCCAAAAGACATTAACTTCTTTAGCAGCTGGAAGTCAAGCCCTACTCCTTATTTGGCAGGATCTGTATTATTTCCAATCTGAATCTTAGATTTTTAATGACAAGCTGTCATTTATTGAACTTACTCTGTTCGTACTTTATGGATACCATCTCACTGAGTTCTTATAATAACTCTATTACATGGGAATTATTGTCCCTGTTTTACAGAAAAAGAAATAGATCAAGAGAGATAAAGTGACTTTTCCAAAGTCACCCAGCAGAGCCATAATTCAAACCCAAGTCTGTCCAATGCCATGACCTGTGCTTTCAATGATGACATTTTGCTGCCCGGAAAGAGGCTAATGGGTTACCTCTCCCAGGAATATAAATATTTTAGTTACATACCCAAGGAATGGCACTGTACCAAGTTAGCAGCAGAGGTATTTTTGAATAGGGGACTATTTCTAGCAGAAACCTTGGGCAAATTTCTTCTGAGCCTCAGTTTCCTCAACTCTAAAATGAGAACACTAATACCTGCCACATAAGGTTGTTTGCAAGATTAAATGTGAAAAGAAATATAACACAAGTGCTCACTGAATGATGGCTAATGTTGCTATTGTTAATATTATTGCTAAGAGAATGAATGGATTTTTATAAAGGAAGCAGTTCTTTCAAGTGAACTAAAGTAGCCTTGGTTGTGGACAGGATACCATAGGTCTTGTGTCAATTACTTTTAGTGAATGAAATTAACAAGAAACAGTGGTTTAACTTGGAAAAGTCAGAGCAGACACTTTGAGGGGAGCAAGAGGCCCTTCTAAGTGCACGGCGGTACCAAACGGGAAGGTGTCTCTGAAAGTAGAGGATGGGGTAAAGGGACTGAAAGGAAGTAAACGTGAAAACTATACAAATCAAGGAAGTTGCATGAGTTAGGCAGGCCAGAGCACCTACGAGGAAGATTTTAAAGCAAAACTCAGGAAATCCTAAATACACTAATAAGTGGAGGATACCATTTGATAAGTTGCATTTAATTCTGACTTGCATGGAGTAAAGGAAGAAATATGTGCTCATTGGATACTGCTTACTGAATATGGGTGGGGGAGGGAGTCTCAGTGATCTTGGCCACATGTGCTTTGTAGAAAGTTTAAAGAGTATTGCATTGGGATTCTTGTCCAATACCCCTCATTCCCAGCCCCAGAAACAAAACCTGTTGGGATCTAGTGATTAACCTATTTCCCTAGGACTCATCAGAGGGCCATCTTAGAAGTACAGCTGACATCCTATGAAATTATCAGGGAATTAGATGGGAAAGAGGTCCCAGGAAGGCCAGCCCTCCCCCAAACAAATTAAAACAAGGGAAGATAATGATCAAGGGCCACAGCTTCTCAGTTCTTCCCCTTCTTTTCCCTCAGTGTTCTCCTGTTCTCAGCCTTATCACATCTGCTTCTACTCATGGTCACCAAAATTTCCTCTCAGATATTTCATTCATATCCAGGTATGAACTACTCCTAACAGCTTCATAGGGCTTAAGGCTCCTGCTGAGCACAACTCCAAGTGGCACCATTCATACTGGAGCAGCTTATGCAACCCTGACAGTTCTTAAACTTCACCTCAAGCACCCCTGGGCAGAGGAGAAGGAAAAAATATCCCCCAGGACATCAGAGGTATAGCCCAAAGTGATTTGTTGCAAGATTGGAATTATTTTGATGTCTCCTGTTTTATTGTAAAACAAAAGAAAAATATATGAGTTTAACAGTCTGTCCTACTAGATATTGCTATGGACTGAATTGTGTCCACCCTCCAAATTCATAAGTTGAAGCCCTAACCGCCCAATGTGGTGGTATTTGGACATGGGGTTGGATGAGTTCATGAGGGTGGGGCCCTTACAGTGGGATTAGTACCCTTATAAGAAGAGAGCTTGCTTTCCTTCTCTGCCACGTGAGGACATATGTGGCCATCTGTGAGCTTTGAAGAGGTTCCTCACTGGGGAACCAAACTGGCCAGCACATTGATCTTGCACTTCTCAGCCTCTGTAGCTGTGAGAAATAAATTTCTGTTGTTGAAGCCACCCAGTCTATAGTATTTTGTTATGGCAGTCCTAGCTGACTAATACAGATACTAATGCTTGCTTCAATATATAAATGATGGTTTAAATAACCTAAAGTTACCTAACTTCCCTTCCCTCAAATCTTGGAGTAAAAATGGACACTCCAGGAAGATGTGCCTTATTTAACCTATTGCTTTGAGTCTCCCTGCTTCTGAAGTCAATCTGAGAAGCACGGGCAGGGAAGGCTCTCTTGCCCACACTTTGCATCTCATTCAGGAGCATTTGCATTTCAACAGGAAGCCAAGTCCTTATTTGAAAGGTACTCAGTAATAGGAGGAAGTTTTATTTTTTGTTTATTAGAATCACCCTAAACCTCCTGCCTTTCCATACCATGTGAAGTGGTTTACTATGTCTAGGGTTTGGGCACTATGGGCTCTATGGTGTCCCTGATAAGGACAGCATAGGCTAGCACATTGAATGATTATCCAGAACAAGCCATCAACATACAACAGCTGCTCAAATCCACTCATCCACCTAGACAGCCGTTGTTTACCAAACATCTACTACCTGCCAAGCAATAGGACAAGTATGTATAGAGAGAATTCCAATAAAATCTTAAATGGAGAAATCTGACCAGGAAGGTCAGATGAAAATGAAAGATGCTCTTTTTTCTCCTAGGCCCGACCTGTTCTCAGATTTCCTACTTACTAGCCCTTTATCTACTCGGAGAACTAAAATTGCTACTTCTAGAATATTGTGAAGCTAAGTACTGAGAGAAAGGTAGGGTCTTACCCAAAGCAGCTCTTTCTTCATAGCACCAACGTCTATGTTTGTTAGCCTTGTGTTTTCCTTTGACATTTGCATTCATTAGGGTATCAGGATGATCCAGCCCAGGAATAAGAAGATCATTGTTTTAAAAAACTACCAAGTCTCATCCTGGCTTTGTCTCAGAGTGGCAGGCGATTTACTTTGCTATATTTGAATGATGCCTAAAGTATCAAACTCACCTTCACTCAGTTGAATAGCAGATTTGCGGCCCGTTAGAGGCCTCTAACCCAGCTTATCCCATTCTAGTCCTGGTGCTTTAGCGAAAACACCCAGAAAATGGTGTGATTTTAAGTCAGATTTATATTTTAGAAGCCCCCATATATCTCAGGCGCTCTCAACCCCAACTTTTGCTTATACCTCATAGTACTAGGGAAGACCTTCCAACTGGCGCAAGTCACTTAAGCCACTTGAGCCTCAGTTTTCTCATCTATCAAATGGGGCCAATATCAATAGTACTGCCTGCCTCGCAAGAATAGCATGACAGCAAATGAATTCCACCTGTGAGTGAGTGGCGACGAGGAAAAGCCAGTAAGAGAATTATGAGGGCAGATGCCAGGCAGTTCTTGAGAGGAAAAAAAAATATATGAAACAGCAACAGAAAGAATATCAGGGCAAGATTAAGAAAACTTAGCAGTACTCAAAGTTTGAATTAACCAAGCTAGGGCACAGAAAGTATCACACGTGAGTGTAAACTCTGGAGGCAAATAGAAAAATGTGTTAAGTTTGGATCAAATGAGTTGAAGGAAGGAATGGAGAAAAAAATGAGGGTTTTTTTTTCAATCTTGAGGAATTGTATCATGTATATCCTGTATAGGAAAGTAACATCCAACCAGGCAGACGGTATTCTGGTTATTGACAGTACTTCTGAGGTAATATAGACTAACAGACACAGACACGACATGGGTTTTGGCGTTAGAAAGACCTGGGTGTGAGTCTTTCTCCACCACTTACTGATTGGTTGACCTTGGACAAGTAACCTCTCTGAACTTGAGTGACTTCCACTGTCAAATGGACACAATAAGACTGCCTGCCCATAGGATTATAAGAATTAAATTAGATACTGCATGGAAATGCCTAAAGCAGAGCCCCACACATAGAAAATGATTAATAAATGTTAGCCACTGCTATTATCACCTTAGTCAATGACAGATGCAGGATCGGGAGATTTTTAACTGGAGGAATTAGGATGGAAAGATCTGGAGCACAGGGAACTATTGAGGATAGCACGTTGATGGGTTGAGTGCCAGCATGAAGGGACCTGGGATCCCAGAGGGAGCATACGCACACAAGGTTCCCGACAGATGCCGAGCAGAGAGGGACAAGGGCCCTGAAAGGAGGATAGGAAGTGCCAAGGACAAGCTCGTTATCTCTCAGGGTTTAGCTCTTGGCCAGTCATGTGTACAGACAGCACTGGGAAAGCTTCCTGATGTGGCCACTGCAGAGCCCTTCCACTTTACTCCCACCAGCCTCCCAGAGAACAGAGTTTCCAGTAGAGGTGGCAGACCACTGCATCCAATGCTTCTACATAAAGCCAGTTTGTGACAGAGAACGTTTGCCAGCCCGGGGCTCCCTCAGCCTGGGCTGTGTTTCCCCCCTTTTATCCCTCCCCTCTCCATAACTGATTACTTCCCAGGGCACCTGTTTTATCCAGTTAAAAGAAAAGCATACTAGTTAAGAGCTCTGGAGTCAGCCTGGCTAGGTTTGAAAGCTGGCTTCTCCAGTTACCTGTGTGACTTTGGGCAGGTCATGGAATCTTTCCAAGGCTTCGTTTTCTTACTTGTAAAATGGGGATAATTCGAATTGACATTCATTACCGGATTGTTGTGAGGCTTAAGGTGAGATAATACATGTTAGGTTCTCCTGGAGCTCTGCCTATGTCTAAATTCTAGATAAGTGATTGCTATGGTTATTCGACTGTTACACATCGTTCTCTTTGTGATCATGGTATCTCCCGTGCCAGGTAAATATCACACGTTGTTCTCTTGACTAGCACACCATAGCTTACTCTCAGAATGTAAATGGCATATGAACAAATGTGCTTTAAAATCAATATTGATTGCACAAAGCAGTGCTGGAGTCTGGGGGAGGGGAACAAGATATGGAGATGGACACACAAACACCCACCAGCAATTGGCTCCCACTTACAAAGCTGTCAGTCTCCCCCCTCACAAGAGACATTTGGGAAGGAACTTTTCAAAACCAGAAATAGGTTTTGGGAGGAAGTACCTCCTCTTCATCTCCCTCCTCACCCCAAGCCACCACCAAGGGACATCAATTCCATCAGACCAATCACAGAATATCAGACCAGGAAGGGAAGGGCCACTCCCAGCTCATCTAATGAAACCTCCTCTGAGGCCCAGAGAGGCCAAGTGGCTTGCTCCAGGTCCCACAGCAAGTCCGCGGCTGAGCTGGCATTAGAAACCAAACCTGCTAATTCTTGTGTAGCTTCGCAAGGGAGGCAGCATGTGGCAGAATCTGAAAATTGCACAATGTCCCTCTGAGAATACAGCACTGGCTGTACGATGGCATATATTATACAGCGAAAAACAACTGTTTCTTCTCTCCCTGCTGAGCTGTGTTTGGCAAGTTGTTGGTACTGATAAAGGTGTAGCTGTAATTCACTATGATTACTCCCATCCCCTCCATGAACATGCCATGTGTTCAGCCATTTGCTCACGTGTAGATTACTTACGTTATAAGAAGCTGCATATTCACCCAGCCCAGATCTGTGAGCTACTGACAGCTCCTGAGTGGAAGGGGCAGAGAGTATTTTGTTTTTCACCTTTTGACAGCCCTCAGCATTGTATCAATGCAAAGGGGACTACTGAAATGCTTTTGGTGATGATCAGATCTCTTAATAATATGTCAATAAACATGGAAGGGAAGAGAAGAAAGATAGGAATGGAGAGAAGAATGGGGTGGGAGGAGAGAAACATAAGGAAAGATGGGGCAGGAGGGAGTGGGAAGATAATGGGTGGGTCAGGAAGTGCATTAGCATTTGTTATACCGCATTCTACAACAATATACAAGAGGGTTTCTCAAAACACGTGTTGTGGAATAGTGTTCAGCGGGCTGCCACACAGAAAAGATTTCTGTGAGCCAAGAAAAAGCGTGTGGGAAAATCCTGGTATGCAAAGAGTAATCGGTTTCTTTACTGTAGGACTACTTGGAGCCTTTTATATGTTGACCACATCCCCAGGAGATACTGCAGACAGTGTTCCCCTAAACTCTTTCAACTAAGGAACATGCTCTTGGTCCTTTCACCAGGAACAGGTCCTTTAAAAACATTTTGAATCAGTAATAAAACTAGAATTCTGTTCTATATCTACCCATTCAGGTACTTATCAATACCTGCCAAAACAACCATGTGCCTTTGCAGTACCCTAGGGGACAACATGCTTAGACAAACACACGTGCATACACACACTGCAGGCAGCGGCTGGTGCCCTGGAGAAGGTCATCCTAGCCACCTTTCCATGTGAAGTCTCCTTCCTCATTGCCAACAGCCTTGGCTCTGGGGATCACTGTCTTCCTGGCTTGGCTTCAGAGCCACAAAAAGATGTGACTGAAGTTGTACACTTTACCCTTAGGCAGTCTTCCTTGGACATCAGCCACAACAAGGTCAACAAGGTTCCGGCCTTTTACTTTGAGGACGAGGCCCCACCCCCAACCACATGACCATACTCAAATAAAGAAGAGGAAAAGGGCAACATTAGCTTCTGTAAAGACTGGAAATGTAATGCTGAGGTCAGTAGCTGGTGGAAGTCAGTAGATAGAGATTCTTAGTTCGCAAGCACTAGGTAGTGAGTGGAAGTAATATTGTAGTAGTGGTTCTAGTACAGGTGCCTCTGCATATTGAAATATAAAACATTACTGAGAATATGTTATATAGTGAATTAACATAAAATGGAACCCTATGTTCCATTATTTTGAACGGGAAAATAACAAAACATCCACAAACCCCAACCAATTTTCCTAAATATTACTAAAACACTCTTAAACAACTATATACATCCATCCATGAAGTATGTGTTAGTAACATAAAGCATTTAAAATGTTGATATCTAATTATTTAACACTTAAGAAACTCATAAATAGGTATTTTTATGTTTGGGATGCAATAATTTACAACCTCAGAAACAAAGTATATTTGCTTCCTAAACTCCAATGAACACAACCTGTAATATAAATAAACAATGAAATAATAAGTTAGAGATTCTCAAGATGTGGTCCACGTGGACCTTGGTTGATAGTGCCCCCAGGTACTTGAAATAAGCAAATACTGGGACTCATGAAAGGCTAAACTCTTAGGAAAATGGTGGGGGAGATGATAGTGATGATATACAATGCTTTTAATCAGTTGGAACTCAAGATGCTGTCCTATCCAGAGAGGGGTACATTCTATGTCCTCTGGATGGGACTCCCATGCAACTCAAATGTTTTCACCTTTCAATTTGAGGGCTTTCAATTTGAATAGTGAATTTGGGATAAACATTTTTTTAAGTTATTGTAATGAATATCTAGATAGTGAGACTTTAGATAGTGAGGAATATCTGTACAGCAGTAATGGCAGCCATAATGGTAGTTCTCATTTACTGAAAACTTTACTTAAAAGCAAGGTCCCCATTTGTCTCATTCACCAATATATTCCCAGTGCCTAAGCACAAAGCTCAGCACATTGTAAGTGCTCTACAAACATTTGTTCAATCAATGAACCGAGCACAAATTGAGTACCAAGCACTAAGCAATTCACCCATGTTATCTCATTGAATCCTAATATTAACAACCCTAGGGGTAGACAGTGTCATTACT
This sequence comes from Orcinus orca, assembly GCF_937001465.1. NCBI lineage: Eukaryota > Metazoa > Chordata > Mammalia > Artiodactyla > Delphinidae > Orcinus > Orcinus orca. Next base: position 98,167,324 of record NC_064580.1, on the reverse strand, counting down.
CCCATTTTTCAGATGAGGAAACTGAGGCCTAGAATTAAAGCAGAACTTGGCCAACATTACACAGTGCATATGTCAGAGCCAGAAACATGAACCTCTGTCTTCCTGAGTCCAAAGCCAATATTTTTAACCACCATCCTATATACGATTCTCTTCTCTCACTTAGAAATTCAGACACCTGCTTGGGTTTTATATGCTATAGAATTTTCTGCCACCTCACCTCAGAGACCTTCAGAAAATCCATCTACTTCTAAGAATTATGAATCTCTTTCACATGAGTTCATTATTATTAAGTCAAATCTTTAAATACTATGACATATTTTGTTTTCTTTATTTGGATTAATAATTACAGCTACCATATGTTAAGCCTTTCCTATGTGCCAGTCAGGCACTGTGCTATGTCATATTATATCCATTATTTCACTTAACCTTCACAGTAACCTGATGAGGTAGGTACTGTTATAATTCCCATTTTAGAGACAAGGAAACCGGGCTTTGGAAAAGTTAACTTCCCTAGGCAAATATCCAGTAAATGACAGAGCTGAAATTTAAACTCATGTGTCAGATTGCAAAGCAAATGATCTCAGTCACTCACCACACCTCTTTGGTGACCAGTTGACCAATCAGCTGATGTGACAAAACAGCAGACCTTACTGCTCCTGCCTTATCAAATACTGCCAGGGCCTGAAGGAATCGCACCCTCCTCCTCTTAACCTTTGCAAATCCTACTGTTCTTCCAGTTTCCACTTCCTCTGTGAAGCCTGCCCTGACTACTGTTGTTTCACTCCTTAGGGATTGCTCCCTCTGCTTGGTCCCCCTCAGCACTCCATGTGTGAGCCTAAAAGAGTGGTCAGTTCCTACTTCCCCACACTAGTCTCAGGCTTCTCTGGTGTAGCTGCCTTCCCTGCTCTCACTGGTTGGACTGGGAGCTCACACAGTGCAAGGCCCAGGTTCGTTGTGAAGGGGAGCAGAATATGTCACCTGAAAATGTGCATCTTTGGCATAAGGATTATTTTAAGCTGACTATTTTTAGGAAAGAGCAGACACAGGAAAAGCTTTGAAAATGAATAGAAGTTACCCTTTTGTGAGGGACATTGACATTTATAAAGGAAATCTCCATTTGTAAGGGTATCTCCCTCTTTGCACCAGGAAGAGGATGACCCAACCTCTAGAAACTCTTATCCGTGAAGAAGGCAATGACAGCTGGAGATACTATTTAAGGAGATGGCTTAGGCCATTTTGGAGAGTTACTCAGTTTTCCTGGGTCTCTCTCATATATACAGGAGGTATACATGTTATTAAACTTCTGTTTGTTTTTCTCCCATCAATGTCTTCTATTAGAGGAGCGATCTCAGCCAAGAACCTAGAAAGTTCTTGGAGACACTGCCTGGCTGGATCCTCAGTGTGAGGCGTGTGCTGCTGATAACTCTGTGTGAAGCTGTGCACCTGTGTCCCACCTCTATCCCCAACATGTCTTCCCAGAAGGGTAGAGGGAAAATTATTTTTCCTCCCCTACAGCTATTTCCCCACCATAAGTAGAATGCCATAAGCACGGTAGGGACAGGAGAGTGTGGCTGCCGTGGCACGGGGTGCACGTGAACTTGTTTTAAAGAAAGTAACCATTATTGTATTATTTCTCCTATTATTGAAGCAATATACATTTATTTTTGAGAATTTAGAAAATATGCATAAGCAAAATGGAGAAAACGACTGAAAACCCTATTATGCAACCACCTAGAGAGAAGCTTTGTTAACAGTTTAGTGCACATCCTTTCACACCTAGTTTATGCATGCCTGCTCCTATTTTTTTTAAGCATCAGAAGTCAACTATTCAAACTAATTTGTAACTCGTTTTTCCTGTAAAAAGACATAGGGAACGCTTGTTATAGCATTGAATGTACTTTTACATCATTTTTAAAAGACTACACTATAATATATCATACACTAGAGTTGATTTAATGAATTCATTGAACATTTAGATTCTTTCAAATTCTTTGCTCTTCAGACACACTGGAAGCAACCTAAATATTATCATTAGAGGAGTAATTAAATAAAGTATGGTACAACCAGTCAATGGAATACTATGCAGCTGTTTTAAAGCTTGATATAGGATGCTAAGTGATGATATGGAGTAATTACCAAGATATCCTATTAAGTAAAACGAGAAAAGTGTAAAATTACACGTGTAAAATGGCCTGTTTATATTACAGATAGATGGTTTTGTGTGCAAAGATTTTTCTGGAAGGATACACAGACACAAAAAATACAAAATTTGCTCACCATCACCAATCATCAGAGACATGCAAATCAAAACCACAATGAGATATCACCTCACACCTGCCAGAATGGCCATCATCAAAAAGACCACAAATAACAAATGCTGGAGAGGGTGTGGAGAAAAGGGGACCCTTGTGCACTGTTGGTGGGAATGTAAATTGGTGCAGCCACTATGGAGAGCAGTATGGACGTTCCTTAAAAAACTAAAAATAGAACTACCATATGACCCAGCAATTCCACGCCTGGGTATATATTCACAGAAAACAAAAACACTAATTCAAAAAGGTACCTGCACCCCAATGTTCATAGCAGCATTATTTACAATAGCTGAGATATAGAAGCAACCTAAGTGTCCATCGACAAATGAATGGATAAAGAAGATGTGGCACATATATACAATGCAATACTCTTCAGCCATAGGAAAGAATGAAATTTTGCCATTTGCAGCAACATGCATGGACCTGGAGGGTATTATGCTTAGTGAAAGAAGTCAGAGAAAGACAAACACTGTATGTTATCACTTATAGGTGGGATCTAAAAAAGAAAACGAATGTATATAGCAAAATAGAAACATACTCACAGATATAGAAAACAGACTAGTGGTTACCAGTGGGGAGGGGCAAGTTAGGGGGTATGGGATTAAGAGATACGAACTACTATGTATAAAATAAATAAGCTACAAGGATATTGTACAGCACAGGGAATGTAGCCAATATTTTATAATAAATTTAAATACAGTATAATCTATAAAAATTTTGAATCACTATGTTGTACACCTGAAACTAATATAATAATGTAAATCAACTATAGCTCATTAAAAATATACGTAACTGTCAGCAATGGTTTTACCTGGGGAGATGTGGGACTAAAAATGGGCAGGAAGAGGTTTTCTTTTTATTTTACACCCTTCAAAAGGACTGAATATTTTAGCTAGGTGATAAATATACATATATAGAGTAGGATGATGAAAAACCTTCTCAGTACATATTTATATATGTTTATGACAGGTGGTTTTTCAATGTGCTGGGAAAGTGAAAGGCAGGGATGAGTTATATTGGCACTGAGTGCCCGAGGTAGTTAACAGAGGACACACTGTTAGGAAGAGTCAACATGTCCCATGGGAAGGCCTAGGAGGCCCTCTGCCCCGTTGCAGAGTTGCTGAAGGCTGGCTTTCACAGAGCTATGCACTAACTGCAGACATCAGAGCCCAAGGGGAGAGTGAGGCTTCCAATTCCTGCTCTAAAGCAGTGTTTTCTCAGCTGTGTTCCCTGAAGCCCTCAGAGTCTGCTGAAAGGGATGCCAAGGTTTCAGGGCCGAGCTGTCATTTTACTCAAAGCAGATTCATTAAAAAAAAGTTTTTAAATTGTAGTAAAATACACATACCATAAAATTCACCACCTTAAACATTTTACAGCATACAGTTGAGTGGTATTGAGAAATCAGATTCACTTTTAACCTGATTCATATATCGTGGCTCCATAGTTAAAAGACATTCGCTAACGAATGCTCTAAACATAATGCTTCTTGATTTTTCCAGGGTACAACACAGGTGAGAAATGACAACACTTACATGGCACATCAAAGTGGAATGACAAGTTTATTCACGGCCAGAGGCAAAAACTGCCCATGGACTCTGGCTGCCTATCTAGCAGACCACCTGGAAGGATCAATAGCTCAGCGCAACTGTAACTCACTCAGGGCACATCAGTATGCCTCAGCTTAGCAGTTGGAAAGCATTGTTCAAAGGACTGAAGGAATCAACCCTCAAAACTCAGAGTTAAAGCTAAATGCCAGTGTTGATTGGCCTTTAGCAAGAACAGCCTGCAAAGGGGAAAAGGACACAAGGGTCTTGGGAGCTAACTGGCTCCAAGACAGCTGAGCCCACTTACATGACTCAATCAGAAAGAGTGCCAGGGCATCAGTCAGTTTTACAGAGGGTTGGTTAAGCCAGCAAGTCAGTTTAAATAAAGGCCAGTTAAAGAGCTTCTTCTGTCATTGGCACCATGCACCTGAGCAAAAGTTAAAGCTCACCTTGTTTCTGGGATCAGCAGAGAAATGGGTCTTTGAAGAATCCCAATCCCCCACAGGAGGGGTCTGTACTCAGTCACTGGGGCCACAGTGGCTGGACTCATCCAAGTCAGGCAAAGTCTGGGGACAGGAACACTAAACCGACCATTAAGCAGAGGAGTAATTATTAAGACCCAGATCATACATCCTTCTGCCCCAACAGAAGGCTCAAGTTCCTGGGGAATAAGGAATATGGGGGGACCCTGTAGAAAGAAAACTCAAGAATAGGAACCTAAGACCTGTGTTTTAGAGGCAGAATTTCATAGCTATACCCAGGCTGTTTCTCTTTTATAATAACCAACATTTATGAGCATTTACTATATGCTATACAGTTTACATGATTTATTTCATTCAATCCTCACAGGGAGGTTTAAATGAGTTAATCCATGTAAAGCAGTGATGACAGTGTCTAGCGTATAACAGACGCTCAATAAATCTGAGCTAAAACAAAAAGTGCTCTGAGGTGGATATATTATCCATGCTTAATGCTTGGGGCAACTCACACCCAGAGAGGTAAGATAACTTGCCTAAGGTCAAGTCAAAAGTGTAATTGCAAACCTGGGATGCAGGCATTCTCACTTTATGGTACTCAAATAGTATCAATACTATACTATGTTATCTCATCTACCCAACCAGCCAAGCAGCCAACCAACCAACCACTCAACCAAGCAACATGTTTCTAGATACCTACTCAGTCTCAAGTACTTTGGATACAGATTAAGGCCCAGGCCTGGTCCTAAAGAAATCCTAAGTCTATGGGCTTCCCTGGTGGCGCAGTGGTTAAGAATCCGCCTGCCAATGCAGGGGGCACGGTTTTGAGCCCTGGTCCGGGAAGATCCCACATGCCGTGGAGCCACTAAGCCCGCATGCCACAACTACTGAAGCCCACATGCCTAGAGCCCGTGCTCTGCAACAAGAGAAGCCACCGCAATGAGAAGCTCGTGCACCATAATGAAGAGTAGCCCCAGCTCGCCACAACTAGATAAAGCCTGCACACGGCAACGAAGACCCAATGTAGCCAAAAATAAATAAATTTATTAAAAAAAAAGAAAAGAAATCCTAAGTCTAATATATTAAAGCAGTTTTCAGCCAGCTCTCGTGAGAAGAGACAGCATTACAGCTAGAGCTTCCCTGACATGAGTGTCCCAGAACCCACAGTCTATCTTTTCTATATTGTCCAAGTGAAGTAGGCCCATGGGAAATCTAAGGTAAATGAACAAATGTATCACATTTTTTAAAAGTTGGTATCCACTGTCTGGTGGGGAGACAGACCTAAAAACCAGTAACTGCAATCTGGCCTCTGTAATATGCTGTAGGCACACACAGGAGGGAACCATTAATTCCACTTGTTGCTGAGAAAAGATAGAAAATGGGGATGGGTAGCATGGAGAGCATTATCTTCTCTTCTTGAATCTTATGGTAGGTGAGATAGAGCTCCCTGGAATACAGGAAAAGGCAGTCAGCAGTGGAAAAGGGACAAAGATGGATACAATCGGTCTTCCCATTTCTCCTGACTTTTATCTTTTAGACCTAAGAATAACTTAGGAAGAAAAGAGGCCAAGAAAGAGATGGCCAGGAAGAGGGATTCTTAAGAGAGGAAAACTCATAAGGAAGGGAAAACAAGAGACTGGAACAGGATACTCTGAAGTCATACTGAGAGCTGGGGAAGAGGGGGGTTCTAGGAGGAGGTCACAGGATCTCTATGAGTTTGCGGGAGGCAGTGAGATACAGAGTGTAGTACAGCTAAAGGAGACATTTAATTCTGTAATAACTCCTAAGATTCACCCAGGAATTCTAGAGTAGAACCAATATTTGGGCTGAGTCTTAAAATATCTGTAGGAATTAGCCAGGTAAAGAGGGGAAAGGGGACAATAGCATGAACTAAAGCACTAAGGCAACCCAGAGAATAGTAGGGTTGCTGAACTCCAGGTCCTTTGGTGGGTCCAGGGTTTTAGGGGAAAGTGAGGAAAGAGGAAGCTGGATAGAGAGGAAGTCCCAAGGGCAAGTGATAAAGGGTCTTATGTACTTTAAGGCGGACCTTGGCATCTGTCTCCACAGAGCCTTGACTTCTCTGGAGGAAAAGCACTTTTGATCCTTCCCCCTCTCTGTAATGTGGTAAAGGACATGCGAAGAAATGGCCAGAGAGTTCATTCCAGTATCAAGGAATACATTTCAGCAATATTTTTCAGTAATATATTTCAGCAACATAAAATACAACTGATTATTGTCACTAACCTGATTTTTTTTGGAATTGGGACATTTGGGTACAATCTTCATGTACTTCAATATAAAAACACACTATACAAATTGCACAGTAATTCCAATGGGAAAAAAAAAAGGAAATGCAAACTTAATGAGTGGTACTTAGAGTGTTTGATGAAGTTGGCATTATACATGATGAGGGCAGGAATGGAAAGAGACACATTAACCTCACTTCTTTCCAGGATCCCTCCCATCAGCTATAGCTGAAAATGATTGGCTATAACATCCTAGAGGCTCAAGGTACTGAATTTGGCTCTGAGGCTTAAAGTCTCAGAAGGGCAAGAGGAGAAGTGGGAAAAGCTCTGGTATGGTTTGGCCCTTTGAGGACAATGGCTTACAGGAACCACTTGAGGACAATAAGTGAAGAGAAGAGAAGCAGTGGAATTTCTACACTTCAAGTGGACATGAAGAAAGGAAGCTCATGGGAAATACCAAAAAGCATAATGTCCTAGAAGCCAGGGAGAAAGGGGAATGGAGAAGGCAACAATAACAAATGGAGAGCAGAAGGTCTCAGTGGCAGGAGACTGTGAGAAGTGAGATGGAAGAACACACCAGCTGTTGCCTGGAGATGTTTCATTCAAGGTCTCTATGAGGCCAAAACTTATTTTGGGTGCACTTAGACGTAATAAAATCATTTTCGAAAAGCAAGTAGCGCTTATGTTACTTCCATAAAACCTTCCAGAGTGGAGTATAAACATACTGAAACTCATGAACATGCTATGAATCAAAAGCCCTTAGCTTTGGGGAGCAACCCTTGGAGACAAAGAGAAAGTGTGTTGTAAAGTTAAATTATAAGAAAATATATTTGTAGCAATATCTAATTACAGTAGGCAAACCAAGGCCTGCTCAAAGATTGGTCTTTCCTGCCCTTGAATGGTACATTGATAGGAATATGGGAATGTACACAGAGCATTAAAAAGAGGTCATCTATTATTCAGCAGTCAGATCAGGTATTGAGCTTACTAGTTACTAATGAAATGAACTTCCTACGGTGTTAGCCATGTAAAAACACCAGAGAAATTACAAAGAACATGCTATATATTCCCCAAAGACTAAGGCTGACTCAAAATATTAGGGTTAAAGGTAGTGTGAGATGACAAACTCTGTAACAGATACAGAAAAGTTCGGAGGGAAAAATGGTTATTATTTCAAGTAGCCCTAGGACACACTGCAAACATTTGATCCACTACCCTCATCAACCAAAGCTCTGCCTATGTTGTGGGTCCAAAGGCGGCTTAGGCTTACCCACTCAGCAATTTAGTGTAAGAGTTATCTAGACCAGAATTTTTAAGATCACCGTACCTCCCATAATTATCGACAAAATATGTGCATATAGGTATTTCTCTGGAGAGAATAAATGGCTTTCATCTGATTCCCAACATGGTCAAAGACCCCCCCAGAAATGAAAGACCACTACTAGACAAGTTTTATTTATAAAGAATAGTCCCAGTGAGGTTTCCCGAGTATTAGTACTTGCTATTTTATATCTATCATTCAGTTCTAGACACTGGCCAATCAAGCAACACATCTGGAAACCTAGTTTAGAGTGTGCAAACCCCCAAACTGCTCAAACTGTTGGAGTTACGGAATTTGCGCGTCACAATTTTGCTTGTTGTCTAATATGCTGAACAACCACCAACTTCACTGTGGATACTACTTCCATGTCCCAAAACTGGGAGGCTATCTTGTAAACAATGTAACCTTAGCAACAGTTTTGTGACCACGAACTATTATAATATATTGTGTGTGTATATACATATGTGCACGTGCGCACACACACACACACACACTCTCACACAATACAATAGCTATTGCAGTTTTAGTTAGATTTATTTTAGCGCCAGAAAGGGAATTAATTTTAGCCAAGAACCATCTCAACTCCCTTTGTTCTGTCCCAGGCGACTGCATGGAGACTGTTACCCCATTCTTATTAAGATTATCAAAGTTATTAGCAGATAATCTTCAGGTAATATTAGCAGATAATCATAGCATTCCAAAATTCTCATTGGAAGTGTATGATTCATTTAAAAAACTGAACGGATAATAGATACTGTGTTCTACAAAGAGTCGGCAGCTAAAGGGCAAGAATAATGCAAAATTAAAAAATTGGGGAAGATGTGTCTATTACTGGGATGCAGGCTTTCAGAATTGGGTCTATAGATGGGGGCACTGAATGCAGGCTCTCTCTGACTCAGCCAGAAGGAAGATAAAAGTTCTCCTAACAGAGAGGACAGCTTGTCACATCTATCTCTTCAGCCATCTTGCCTACATGGAGAATAATGACCATCCCTGGCATTATCTTTGAGTTAGAGAACGAGCCATAAGAAGAAGATCAAAGAGTGGCTGGAGGTCCAGATTGCCTTGTCCTTTGATTAGCAATTCTTAGGACAGAAGCTTTCAAAAGCACAATAGGAAGAGCAAAGGTGCCCTTTTACACAGTAGATGTGTTCTTGGAAAGTCAGCTGTAACTTGGGGACTGAAAGTCAACGAGTCAATGAACAGTTGGTTCCATAAAAAGAATATTTCGATTGCAGCCGCACAGCACAGGGAGATCAGCTCGGTGCTTTGTGACCACCTAGAGGGGTGGGATAGGGAGGGTGGAAGGGAGACGCAAGAGGGAGGAGATATGGGGATATATGTATATGTATAGTTGATTCACTTTGTTATAAAGCAGAAACTAACACACTATTGTAAAGCAATTATACTCCAACAAAGATGTTAAAAAAAAAAGAATGTTTCAATTTTCTAGTATGGTCCTTACTTTAAAAAAATACAGGCACACATGCACACGCACACACACACACATATATATAACATATTTATATATTTTTCTTTAGGTTAGTTCAGTCATATTTTTAAAAAAACACTGAGGTGCAGTTAGGTTCTGAGTTTAGCAAACCAGCATTTTCTAAAATTTTCAGCTTATGGAATTTTTTGTTTAATTGGTTTTGTAAACTAGATCCTATATTAAGTGCCTGTTTAAAGGAAACCTCTGTGCAAGGAATCATCTTTTGACAACTGTAGTGCTAAGCGCCCAAATTTCATGGTACTGTATATTCAGCTTTTTGCTTATCAGGTGGTCTTGGAAATTGAAGCACATGGGTATTCAATGCGGGGAACAGGATTCAGAGGCCCTTGCATTGCTAGTCATTCTCTAGCAGCACTGTCAATTCTCCTAATCTGGGGAGAAGGGGCTACAGGGAGATACCTGACCACAGGTAGTGATTCATTCTTAAATAGCAAAGAACAGAAAAGAAACAAAGGACAACTGGGCTTCCCTGGTGGCGCAGTGGTTGAGAGTCCACCTGCCGATGCAGGGGACGCAGGTTCGTGACCCGGTCTGGGAGGATCCCACATGCCACGGAGCGGCTGGGCCAGTGAGCCATGGCCGCTGAGCCTGAGCGTCCAGAGCCTGTGCTCCGCAACGGGAGAGGCCACAGCAGTGAGAGGCCCGCATACCGCAAAAAAAAAAAAAAAAAAAAAAAAAGAAAGAAAAAAGAAAACAACAAAGGACAACTAAAGGTCTTCTGTCTTATATCTCTCCTTGGCTAAGAAAATAATTCTGGTCTGGGCTCCCAGCTGGCTCTCAGCTCTGGAGGGGTGGTCGGGATGAGAGCATCTTAAGTGGCAAACACATTTGGATATCTTCAGAGACTTGAACAGAGGCAAAAAGTGTGGAGAATACAGAAAATGCACATTCACTCCAGAGGTTACTGACAAGATTAATTACCTCATAACTGCTTTAATAAAATGACTCCAAGCATACTGCAACTATAATTATCCATAAAAATCCTAATGAATTCAATTTCTCCAGAAATCACCTTGCTGCAACTGGTGAGTGTAGGAGAAGTAAGGAGAGGAGGCAATCCAGCTCTTAGGGAGGGAAAGAGACAGGGAGATAGTTGATGGAACTAGGTGGTGTCTAATCAGGTCAAGTACATAGGGGCGAATGGTGTTTATTCTGGCTTTTGCCTTGTGGTGTCTCAATTGATCTATGGACTCCCTTTTTAGATGCCAGTGTTTCTGTTGAAAACAAACTCAAACATCACTTTTTCCCTTTCCTCCCACCACCCCATCATTGTGTGCCTGTGTGCGCATGTGCATACATGTGCCCATATACACATATCTATGCTCATGAATCTGGTTCAATTCTCTTTGCAAAATGCACATTATAAGAGACAGGGCCAATGCTCATCCTGGTCAAACTGGTCCTGGTCAAACTCAGAGGGAAGATATGTCAGTCAGTGGTGCTCTCCACACTTCCTGTATCCCGCTACCAACTTAGGTTCCTTATCCCACCCCCAGGACCTTCATGCTGCCTCTGGGCTACTTAGGGCTCTTTTTCAATCCCCTTTTCCCATGCAAGGACTCACTCAGACCTGATCCTGCCTCCTTTTTTCCTACACAGAATGTCCCTATCTTGGGTCCTGTTACCACAAAATCATGCTGTCACCTAACTGCCTTACTGGACATGTAATGACAAAGGGATGTATTTTAGACTGGAAGTCAGAATGACCCTATATCACTGAATGGCCATGTAGTTTTGGGAACGAATCACTTAATTTCTCTAAACCTCAGTTTCTCTGAATCTCAGTGTCTTTCTCTGAAAAAAAAAGTTTGAGTAATGAAACTTGCACTATCCTCTTCACAGGAGGATCCAATGAGACGTAGAAAAAAAAGAACATTTGCGGAGTCCTTTCACTATTTTCATAGCTACTATATAATTTAATTCCCAAAACAACTCTGTGCTAAATATTGTATTCTTATACTCACATTAGAAATGACAAAATTAAGAATTACAAAAGGTTAGCTATGTGCCCAATGTTATCCAGCTAGTATGTGACAGCAGTGGTGTGTGAACCTAGGCCCACAGCCTCCATCCAGTGCTCTTTCTACCACACAGGACTGAGCTGTACAAAGGGGAATGTGCAATACTCAGGAAAAGTATTAATGCCACTGTCCTTATTTTATTACTGTATTATCAACTTGTATCGTGATTCCTTAAGATAACCCTTCCTCTTCGGTCAGGACTGTCTGTCTTGTTTGTCATCACCTCTCCATATGCCATGCCTTGGTTCATCTTTCCATCTGAAAATTTTAAATCTTCAGATTCTGCTTCTTTCACGAAGGTGTCCCTCATTATTTCACCCTGACTCAACAGCTTCCTTCTTTGAAGGCCTACAACTTTCACATCTCTACCAAGAAATTCAGTCCTTGTTTATGAATACTCTCAAATCATTCTCTGGTTACTCATTACAATTTATAATAGCCCTCGTTTTTCAGTCTCTACTCTATTCCAAGACAATAATTTCAATAATCAAAGTTTGTCTACTTCCAAAACTTCACTTGACCTACTTCCAGCTCTATAACCTACTTCTCTCTGACATACACACTTATGCCATGTATGGTCTTGTCTTAATGTTGTCTGCATATTCCATGCTTACCTCCAGCACAGCATGGTGATTAAGAGTACAGCCACTGGGACCAGGTTGTGTGACTTCACAAGTCATCTCCCACTTACTAGCTATATACGTTGAGTAAGCTACATAATCTCTCTGTGCCTCGGCTTTCTCATTTATAAAATGGGGATAATAATAGCACCTAACTCACCTACTTCACAGGGTTGTGGTAAAGATTAAAGGAATACACACACACACACACACACACACATCACCTTGGAATGAACATTGGAACATACATACACACAGAGAACTTAGAATTGTACAATCACGTAATAAGTGTTCAGTAAATATTAGGTATTATTTCCTGCCTGCTCACTCTGTGCTAGGTTTGTGACACACATTATCCCATTTAATATACACAACAACCCTGTGACATAGGCTCTGTTATTACCCCCATTTCACTGATGAGTAAAATAAAACTCAGGAAGGTTAAGACACATTTCTAAAATCATACAAAACAAAGTGATAATTCCAGGATTCAAATCCAGATTGATCTTGCTCCAAGTCAATGTTCTTTCCATTACACAGTGCTGATTCAAGTTGTTTTGTTTTGGGGTTTTTTTGTTTTGTTTTGTTTTTTTGCGGTACACTAGCCTCTCACTGTTGTGGCCTCTCCCGTTGCGGAGCACAGGCTCCGGACGCGCAGGCTCAGCGGCCATGGCTCACGGGCCCAGCCGCTCCGCGCCGTGTGGGATTCTCCCGGACCGGGGCACAAACCCGTGTCCCCTGCATCGGCAGGCGGACTCTCAACCACTGCGCCACCAGGGAAGCCCTCAAGTTGTTTTTATTATAATATACCTTGTCTTCCCAATAGGACTATAAACTTCCAAGGGTAGAATCTATGTCTTATAATACTTAGAGACAGATCCCCTGCTCTCTCCACTGTAATCCTCAGTTTTTGTTTGCCATGAAGTTGGTTTTTAATAAACATTCACTGACTTGGAGAGCACTTTTGGAGTAAAGTCCAGACACTATAACCCCTCAAGCACAGGGGTATCACTTCTCTTATTGCTGAACTCACAAATCAAATAGGGTTTCCTGCCTCTAAGTTTCTTACACCTCTTTCCCTTTGTACTTATCAGGCTGGATCATCCTTATTTCAAGACATGAAATGAGGAGATGCTAGGGACTCGAATGTGTCTTGCACACTCAGGTTTAAGTTCCATTCGTTCACTCAACAAATCTATACAGAGCACCGACTATGTGCCAGGTACCTTTCTAGGTACCAGGGCTACAGACAAGACTGTCCAGACTGGACATGCCTGCTATGTATTAGTGTTCACTAACATGAGGATCACCTCCCTGGGGAGGGATAATGCTTCCCACCCCCAGAAGTCAGGGCTTGGGCATTTGACTCGTTTGGGTCAGTAAAATGAGACACATATTACTTCCGGGCAAAAGCTCTAACACTGCATGCTTGGTTACCTGCTATTTTCCCTCTATAGCAATGAGCAGCAATATTACTGATGGTGGCTATCCCATTAGCCTGGGCCCCAGAATAAAGATGATATAGAGAAAAGCCCCAGTCAATCTACAAGGGGAATGAAAAATAAACTTCTGCCAATTCAAGTCACTGTAATTTTTCAGGTTACTTCTTACTGCAGCATAATCTAGAATACCATGATTGATACAGAGTAAAAGGAGGAAAATAAAGAAAACAGCATCCCACTCCCCTTTACAACCGTTGCTATGGATTTACTGGTAGCTGTCTAATTGACTAATGGTGTTTAGAAAGCTGAATATGAGCATACTTGAGGGGAAACAATGCTATAAATCAGTCACGGCTATGGCAAACCAAAGTAGTTAGCACCTTCCTTATAGAGTGTCAATAAAAACAAACACCAGTACAATGAAACTGTATACATATATCTGCATGGATCTGGTGAACACATAAACCAGGAGAGCTAACCTTGAATGCTTCTCTCACTAAAAACCTGGTAGTCAATTTCTTATGTTGCACTATTTCTTTTGGTTGTTTTTCATAAAAGTAGACTTCTAATGTTCTCCCTGGTCAACTATTCATGGTACAGCCTCCAAGTACATGTTTCTGGTTTGCATAAGTCATCATAACTTGACAGTGGGCTGTGGCGGTCATGAGAATGAGTCTTACACATACACACACCCCCCCCAACTACAATGAGAATAACTGACCAAGGGCCCTAGCTGCTGTGCTCTGAAATCCATCACAACATTTGCTCCAAAGTCACACTCCCTGCAGGCGACTCCCAACTAAGTATAGCAGAGAAATGAAGGAAGCCCCATCCCTGGGAGACAAAGGACTTCTCTGATGGCTGACTCCCCCAAGGCCTCACCCAACCTGCTTTAGACTGCTCAGAAGTCTAGAACACTTCACTGGACTTTCCTTCACTCTCTCCTTTATTCAAGGTCAGACTTAATTTGTGGTCTGATAGCTCTCCCAGCCTTTATGGGCCCTCACCCCATTTTCTCTCACAGGTATTTCCCCTAATAAAATCCATGGACATTAAATTCCATCTTGGTATCTCTTTCTCAGAGAACCTTGACAACCACATAGGCCAATTTGTTGACATTCCTTAAGATGTCATACTTGGGACCTGGAAGCAGGAAATTATGTCTACTTATACCATGCATATCTCTCAAATGAATGCCCTTACTAGTATGCAGACCCCTTGAGTAGGGAATGTGAATCAATGTTGAGTCCACAATGCCCAGCCCAGTGCCTAGTATAGTCACTCAATATGTTTTTGTCAAATCAACAAGTCAATGAACGTTCCCTAGATTCATGGTTTGTCAATTATACTTCTAAGAATCTTACAATTCTAGAAGGGAATTTGTAGACCATTTAGCCCATGTGGAAACAAACCTCTTTTATATCCAGTACCTGGAAATCTCCTGTTTGCTGAATATAAGAAATGAGATGGTATTACTCTTAGCCTCATTCTAGGATTTAAAAATATTTTGGTCAAGCTGTTTTTTCTTATGCCTAACCTTATTCTTTGTCGGTGCTCTAAATCACTTGTAGAACGTCGTTGGTATTCTCTTTATAATAATCTATTTTTATGTTTATATTCACTCAGTTATTCATTTATCAAACATTTAGTACATCCTATGAACCAAGTACTACGCACTAGAGATACAAAGATAAGTAAGATTCGGTCCCTGCATTGATCTCAGCTTTCAGCCTAGTGAGATAAACAAACATTAAATAAATAGTCAAATGAAAAAATATGTACCCACAACTTGTGATAAGTGTCATGAAGGAAAATAACAAGGAATTATGGGAGCATGAAACAGGCTTAACATAATTTAGGTTGAGGTAGGAGTCAGACAAGGTTATTCCATGTACTGATATTTAATTGGATGCAATTTCTTCAATTAGTTTCCTTGAGAAATAGTCTGTGGTCTAATTGATCCTACTACGCATTTTATTTCAACTAACATGCCTCTCTTTCTGCCAGAAATGCTCTTCTTTCCAGTCTTCACCTGAGGAGAATCAACAGACTCTAGCAATGGATTATAGCTGGGGGTGAAGTAAAAGAAAAGAATCAAGAATGACTCCTAGGTTTCTGGCTTGCTGACCGGATAGATGGTGGTGTTGCGTTTCCCTTAGATAGACAAATTCATTAGTTCTACCTACAAAATATATCGTGCCTCTAAACACATCTTAGTATATCTATTGCTATCACTTGATTCCACTTACCACCCTCTCTCCCCTGGACTTTTGCAATAGCACCCTGACAGGTCTCCCTGCTTCCACTCGGGCCCCTACCGTCTATAGATTTTGATTTTTTCAAACTCTATAAATCACATTATGCTACTTCTCTCCTCAAAACCCTACAATGACTTTTTATCATACTTGGAACAAAAATCAAATTCTCCTTATCATGGCCTCCAAGCATATATATGATCTGATTCCTGACTACCTCTCTGACTCCATTTCCTAAAACTTTTCTTTTCGCTTACAGCTCTCTAGCCATTATGCTTTTTCTCAAACATACCAAGCATATTCCCACCTCAGGGCATTCACACTTGCTGTTTCCACTATGTGAAATGTTCCCCCAGATATTTGCATGATGTGTTACTTCTTTTTGTTCAGGTTTTCCTTAACATGTCTTCTCAGAGGGAACTTCCTTAATCACTCTTATCAAATACATTAACCTCTCCATCATTATCTCCTTAGTATACTTTGCTTCAATATTCTCTCTCTCTCTATGTGTATATATATATTCACACACACCCATTATTTATTTGTTTGTTTTTTATTATTACTCTCTACCAGTAAAATGTAAATTCCGGTAGTCAGAAACCTGTTTACTGCTATATCACGAGTACCTAGAATTGTGTTTGCTACCTAATAGGTAGGAGCACTGGTGGGGGAAGACAATGAGTTTAGCTTTGGATGTGTTGGTCTGGAGATGATTTGGGGACATCCAAGTTAGGATGCCCAGTAGGCAGTTGCATAGTGGAGTCTGGAGCTCAGATCAAGTTGGAGATAGAAATTTGAGAGCCATAAGCATAGAGATGGTATTTAAAGCCACAAGACTGGAAGAGGACAAGGTAAACTGGAAAGGAGTATACAGTGAAAAGAGGAGAGGACCCAGGACTGGGTTATAGCAACCAACAGTAGTAAAGACCAGGATGATGAATAACATTTTTCCTTAATTTTTTTCCTTCAGGCTCTCTCAATTATCCCTTGGTTCTTAAATGTCCATTTTCAGCAGGTTTGTCCTGATTTGGCAGGATGCTGGGTTAAAAAAGACGCAAATACTCCTCTACGTACAAAATAAAACCCACTCTCAGACAGCAGTATTTTTCTGGATCTTCTAAGGGATGAGCCATATTTAGGAAGGATCTATCCGTTGAAAATATGTCTGAATAATGTTTATTATGGTTCATGATTTAGAGTTACTTAAGAAATCTATTAATATAACTGTTACTGAAAATCCCCTTAATATTAAAATGCAAGCATATGTTACTATAACTAGTAGATCATCCTTGGCCTTCATTTAGTTTGCTTCCTGTGCTTGCCTCTCCTTCTTTTTAACCACAGCACAGGTAAAACACTTTAGGAGAAGCTGAACCAATTCTCATTCTTCAGTGTCAGGAACCCAGCTGGAGGCAGATCCAAAGATACAAGCTCCTCAAGATGGATTTTCAAATTTGATAAGCAGATACATTCTGACCACCTGGCAGGCTCACTGAGCCATTGTTTTTAGAGGAACTGAAGCATCCACATTTGTCATTTAGCTTGTGTGCCTAAGGTTGTAGGAGAAATGAAAAATCAGGAGCCTTCAACTCTGTTGGATGCTTTGAGAAAATGTCCTTTAAATTATTCAAGGTCCATTTGTCTCCATCTAAGAGTGCACAAAGTGTCAGATTAATTTTCAACAGTTAAGAATTAAGGTTCTGGAGTGGCTCTGTGATCAGAGTGGGCAACTGAAACATGCTACATGGATGACGCCTGGGACAGTATGCCTCTTTTGTGTTAGAGGCACAAGGAGCTGTCAGGAACTAAGCAGTGAGAGCAGAGAAGTCATAGAGGTGTGGATGCCAGGTGCTTATGAGTCACGTCCTAAAGGAAAGAAGGAAGGAGGGCACCTTCCCATTAAATAATGATTACAGCCTGACCCAGACAAAGATTCCTTTGGGCCACAGAGAACCACCTAAGGCCACAGAATGGTACCTTGGCTTTTCATATTTTAAAGAACCTTGCTCACTGATCCCCAAATTTAGTATGGGCAGAGGACAGAAGATTAGTGGAAGTTTACAACCACCGGAGATATTGGCACGAGAAAGTTCAGGGAGCATGAAAACATAATATTCCCTTACCTTTGGATTCTGTTTTTTCATAAACTATAGCATGTTCCAGTTGGTAAAACTGAGACTCAGAGAGGACTAAGTAACTTATGCACAGTCATACGACCACAACCAGTGAGTGAAATTGAATCCAAGGAATATTTTTCACATCTATCAAGTCAGAAACTTTCAAATTTAATTAATTTTTTGAAGAACTCCTTTCTCCCAAAATTTTGCTGAAAGGCCATATATATTCATCCCCACTTTTATATATAGATATATAAAAGTGGAGATTATCACGTTAAAAGTGAAGGATGCCTGGAGCTCTAAGAACTAGGCCTAAGTCCTGCCCCGCAATTCCCACTGCAGCCACCTTTTGGATTCTGAGACATCACTATGAACCTAGGATTTTCAAATATACAGAAAACCAAACAAAATATGGAATGGTTTCACTTGAGGATTTGCTCACCATTTTGAGATATGTACTAGTTTGGTAGAGAATTAAGATTAGAAATGAACGCCAAGTTCTAGAAAAAAAATATGGTCACAGGAACAGGTTATGACGTATCTAAAGGTCAGGGTGATGAAAGAATAGTCAGAGTAGGGTCGGCAGGACAATAAGAGAAATTGTGTTCCAGGACAAAAAGACAGTGGACGAAAGGCATAGAGAAGGCATACACACAGAAAAAAAACCTCATTAATTAGATGTAAAGCAAAAGGAGCATTTTTTTACTCAATTTGGAGATAGTTGTGGTCTGGAGAGCTCTGCCACTAAATGCAGCCTATGTAATCTTAAAGGGCAATAGGCTTGCTATAGGAGCGCTGTTTCTTGTCAACAGCTGTATCCTTTACCTATTCAAGAAGCTTCTGATCCTGTTGGGATTACTACATCCCTGGGGGTGGGTTTGGGTCCTTTCTGTAGGGTTAAGATTTCATTCCAACTCAAAAATCGGCTATCCACTGGTATTCTTTGTTGCCCCTTCATCAGTCTTTTCCTCTAAGAGTTCTAGATCCCTCTGACATAAGAATCAGGGTTCTGGAGGAGAGAACTATTAACCTACTGCATGACAGTAGACATAAATTCTCTTACTACATCCATTTTACAGCTGGGGAAACTGCTGTCCAAAAAAGGTGAATGACTTATTCAACATAATACAGCACTCAGTGGTAGAACAGATACTCAAATTAAAATCTCCTGATTCTTAAGTACTCATTACCTACAGAAGCACTACCTCAAAACAATTCCATTTTGTCCATATATGATAAAAAATAATTTAAGCATTTTAGTAGCCAAAAAAGGTTCTATGAAAGAGAAAACCTTTTCTATTGATATACTCTTCTTTTGAATTAAGTCCATGAGCCAGAATCTTTAACCAAAATATGAACTTCAGGGCTTCCCTGGTGGCGCAGTGGTTGAGACTCCACCTGCCGATGCAGGGGACACGGGTTCGTGCCCCGGTCCGGGAAGATCCCACATGCCGCGGAGCGGCTGGGCCCGTGAGCCATGGCCACTGAGCCTGTGCTCCGCAACGGGAGAGGCCACAACAGTGAGAGGCCCGTGTACCGCAAAAAAAAAAAAAAAGAACTTCAACCTGAACCAAGTACTTAATTTTCCAAACTCTAGTACTGTTTCCTGAACCATGACCCAAACAAAATTATTATTCATTTCTTTTCATTTTTAAAACACTTTAAAAATAGAAGTCACAATTGCACCTATTATAATAAGTCAACTAATCCTACAAGACTTGTTAGACCAGACAACAGTCCCTATTCCTCTTCCCTTACTCTATTTATCCTTCCCATTAGGAAAGCACTTCAAATATTTTCAATGATTCTTTTGCTGCATATCTCAATATCTCTAAATTTACATGCTTGTATTGCTAACTCATGAATTTTCAGTTTTAGCCATATCTATTGATGTGCCTCTTTGGAGGATGAAGATCTGGTACTCTTTCTTTTTCTTACCTACCACAAACATAGGCATCCCCCAATCTCTCCAAATTCCCAAGATAATTATATTTAGTCTAGATCAGTGTTTACATTATTATAACCATATAGTAATCTTTGATATTTTTCCTTTGCCATCCAACTTTTCATATTCCCTGGAATTAATAATTGGGGTTTCTAAGTTAGAAATATTTTTTTCTTCGGATTTTTGAAAGCATGGCTCCATTATTTTCTGGTTTCCTGTTTTATTGTTAGAAAGTCCAAAAACACTCTTTTTTTTTTTAATACATCTTCATTGGAGTATAACTGCTTCACAATACTGTGTTAGTTTCTGTTGTACAACGAAGTGAACCAGCCACATGCACACATATATCCCCATATTCCCTCCCACCCTCCCTATCCCACCCCACTAGGTCATCCCAAAGCACCAAGCTGATCTCCCTGTGCTATGCTGCTGCTTCCCACTAGCTATCTATTTTACATTTGGTAGTGTATATATGTGGATGCTACTCTCACACTTCACCCCAGCTTCCCCCTCCCCCTCAGTGTCCTCAAGTCCATTCTCTATGTCTATGTCTCTATTCCTGCCCTGCCCCTAGGTTCATCGGTAGCTTTTTTTTTTTCTTTTTAGGTTCTATATATAGTGTTAGCATATGGTATTTGTTTTCCTCTTTCTGACTTACTTCACTCTGTATGACAGATTCTAGGTCCATCCACGTCACTACAAATAACTCAATTTCATTTCTTTTTATGGCTGAGTAATATTGCATTGTATATATGTGGAACATCTTCTTTATCCATTCATCTGTCGATGGACACTTAGGTTGCACTCTAGATGCTTTGTTTGTGAATTTTCTCTACCCCATTCTAAATATTTGGAAATGATGGGGTCGACAAGGGCTTAATTTCCAAAATATACAAACAGCTTATACAACTCGACAACAAAAAAACAAACAAACCGATCGAAAAATGGGCAGAAGACATAAACAGACATGTCTCTAAAGACGACATATAGATGGCCAATAGGCACATGAAAAGATGCTCAGCACTGCTAATAATTAGAGAAATGCAAATCAAAACTACATTGAGGGACCACCTCACACTGGTCAGAATGGCCATCATTAAAAAATCTACAAATAACAAATGCTGAAAAGGATGTGGAGAAAAGGGAACCCTCCTACACTGTTGGTGAGAATGTAAATTGGTGTAGCCACTATGGAAAACAGTATGGAGGTTCCTCAAAAAACTAAAAATAGAGTTGCCATATGATCCAGCAATCCCACTCCTGGGCACATATTCAGAAAAAAACTGTAATCTGAAAAGATATATGTACCCCTATATTCATAGCAACACTATTTACAATAACCAAGACATGGAAGCAAACTAAATGTCCATCAACAGGTGAATGGATAAAGAAGATGTAATGTGTCTGTGTATGTGTATACACAACACACACACACACACACACTCACACACACAATGGAATACTACTCAGCCATAAAAAAGACTGAAATAATGCCATTTACAGCAACGTGAGGGGACCTAGAGATTATCACACTAAGTGAAGTAAGTCGAAAACAGAAAGTCAAATACCATATGATATGACTTATATGTGGAATCTAAAATATGACACACATGAACTTATTTACAAAGCAGAAACAGACTCATAGACAAAGAGAACAGACTTGTGGTTGCCAAGGGGGAGTGAGGGCAGGAGAAGGATGGATTGGAAGTTTTGGACTAGCAGATGCAAACTATTATATATAGAATGGATAAACAACAAGGTCCTACTGTATAGCAGAGGGAACTATATTCAATATATTCAATATCTTGTGGTAAACCATAATGCAAAAGAATATGAAAAAGAATATATATATATGAATATATATATATGTATGTATATGAATCACTTTGCTGTACACCAGAAACTAACAAAACACTGTAAATCTTGGGGAGGATGGCAGTAACGGCTGCTTCTTCTAGAGCTAGGGAATGCAGCTAGACCTGGATCCAAAGAAGGCTCACCATATAGACCAGGCCTGGAGGACAACACTGGCTAGAGGACTCAACAGAGTGCAGGAGGCTGGCCGTGTGGCTGACAAGATCCTGGTGCTCTGGCTGGGTGTCAGGCCTGAGCCTCTGAGGTGGGAGAGCTGCGTTCAGGACACTGGACCATCAGAGACCTCCGCGTCCCACATAATACCAGTTGGCGAGAGCTCTCCCAGAGATCTCTGCCTCAACACTAAGACCCAGCTCCACTCAACAACCAGAAAGCTCCAGTGCTGCACACTCCATGCTAAACAACTAGCAAGACAGGAACACAACCCCACCCATTAGCAGAGAGGTTGCCTAAAATCAACTAAGTTCACAGACACCCCAAAACACACCACCGGATGTGGTCCTGCCCACCAGAAAGACAAGATCCAGCCTCATCCACCAGGACACAGGCACCAGTTCCCTCCACCAGGAAGCCTACATACACTGAACAAACCTTAGCCACTGGGGGCAGACACCAAATAAAATGGAAACTACAAACATGCAGCCTGTGAAAAGGAGACCCCAAACACAGTAAGTTAAGCAAAATGAGAAGACAGAGAAATACGCAGGAGATGAAGGAGCAAAGTAAAAATCCACCAGACCAAACAAATGAAGAGGAAATAGGCAGTCTACTTGAAAAAGAATTCAGGGCTTCACTGGTGGCGCAGTGGTTGAGAGTCTGCCTGCCGATGCAGGGGACACGGGTTCGTGCCCCAGTCCGGGAAGATCCCACATGCCGCGGAGCGGCTGGGCCCGTGAGCCATGGCCACTGAGCCTGCGCGTCCGGAGCCTGTGCTCCGCAACGGGAGAGGCCACAGCAATGAGAGGCCCGTGTACCGCCAAAAATAAAAAAGAAAAGAAAAAGAATTCAGAGTAATGACAGTAAAGATGATCCAAAATCTAGGAAATAGAACGGAGAAAGTACAAGAAACATTTAACAAGTACCTAGAAGAACTAAAGAGCAAAGAAACAATCATGAACAACACAACAAATGAAATTAAAAATTCTCTAGAAGGAATCAACAGCAGAATAACTGAGGCAGAAGAACGGATAAGTGACCTGGAAGATAAAATAGTGGAAATAACTATCACAGACCAGAATAAAGAAAAAAGAATGAAAAGAATTGAGGGCAGTCTCAGAGACCTCTGGGACAACATTAAATGCACCAATGTTCGAATTATAGGGTTCCCAGAAGAAGAAGAGAAAAAGAAAGGGACTGAGAAAATATTTGGAGATTACAGTTGAAAACTTCCCTAATATGGTAAAGGAAATAGTCAGTAAAGTCCAGGAAGTGCAGAGAGTCCCACACAGTATGAATCCAAAGAGAAACATGCCAAGACATATATTAATCAAATTATCAAAAATTAAATACAAAGAAAAAAAATTAAAAGCAGCAAGAGAAAACAACAAATCACACACAAGGAAATCCCCATAAGGTTAACAGCTGAGCTTTCAGCAGAAGCTCTGCAAGCCACAAGGGACTGGCAGGACATATTTAAAGTTGGAAAATGGAAAAACCTACAACCAAGATTACTGTACCAGCAAGGATCTCACTCAGATTCGACAGAGAAATTAAAACCTTTATAGACAAGCAAAAGCTAAGAGAATTCAGCACCACAAAACCAGCTTTACAACAAATGCTAAAGGAAGTTCTCTAAGCAGGAAACACAAGAGAAGAAAAAGACCTACAATGACAAACCCAAAACAAGTAAGAAAATGGTAATAGGAACATACATATCGATAATTACCTTAAACGTAAATGGATTAAATGCTCCCACCAAAAGGCATAGACTGGCTGAATGAATACAAAAACAAGAGCTGTATATATGCTGTCCACAAGAGACCCACTTCAGACTTAGGGACACATACAGACTAAAGTGAGGGGATGGAAAAACATATTCCATGCAAATGAAAATCAAAAGAAAGCTGGAGTAGCAATTCTCATATCATCATATCAGACAAAATAGACTTTAAAATAAAGGCTATTACAAGAGACAAAGAAGGACACTACATAATGACCAAGGGATCAATCCAAGAAGAAGATATAACAATTGTAAATATTTATGCACCCAACATAGGAGCACCTCAATACATAAGGCAAATACTAACAACCATAAAAGGGGAAATTGACAGTAACACAATGAGAGTAGGGGACTTTAACACACCACTTTTACCAATGAACAGATCATCCAAAATGAAAATAAATAAGGCAACACGAACTTTAAATGATACATTAAACACAATGGACTTCATTGATATTTATAGGACATTCCATCCAAAAACAACAGAATACACTTTCATCTCAAGTGCTCATGGAACACTCTGCAGGATAGATCATATCTTGGGTTACAAATCAAGCCTTAGTAAATTTAAGAAAACTGAAATCATTTCAAGTATCTTTTCCGACCACAATGCTAGGAGACTAGATATCAATTACAGGAAAAAAGTGTAAAAAAATACAAACACAAGGAGGCTAAACAATACACTACTTAATAACCAAGAGATCACTGAAGAAATCAAAGAGGAAATCAAAAATACATAGAAACAAATGACAATGAAAACACAACAACACAAAACCTATGGGATGCAGCAAAAGCAGTTCTAAGAGGGAAGTTTATAGCAATACAATCCTACCTCAAAAAACAAGAAAAATCTCAAAAAAACAGCCTAAACTTACACCTAAAGCAATTAGAGAAAGAAGAACAAAAAACCCTCAAAGTTAGCAGAAGGAAAGAAATCATAAGGATCAGATCAGAGATAAATGAAAAGGAAATGAAGGAAACGATAGCAAAGATCAATAAGACTAAAAGCTCGTTCTTTGAGAAGATAAACAAAATTGATAAAACATTAGCCAGACTCATCAAAAAAAAAAAAAAGAAGACTCAAATCAACAGAATTAGAAATGAAAAAGGAGATGTAACAACTGACACAGTAATACAAACGATCATGAAAGATTACTACAAGCAACTATATACCACTAAAATGGACAACCTGGAAGAAATGGACAAATTCGTAGAAAAGCACAACCTTCCGAGACTGAACCAGGAAGAAACAGAAAATATAAACAGACCAATCACAAGCACTGAAATTGAAACTGTGATTAAAAATCTTCCAACAAACAAAAGCCCAGGACCAGATGGCTTCACAGGCGAATTCTATCAAACATTTAGAGAAGAGCTAACATGTATCCTTCTCAAACTCTTCCAAAATACAGCAGAGGGAGGAATACTCCCAAATTCATCCTGCAAGGCCACCATCACCCTGATACCAAAACCAGACAAAGATGACACACAAAAGAAAACTACAGGCCAATATCACTGATGAACATAGATGGGAAAATCCTCAATAAAATACTAGTAAACAGAGTCTAACAGCACATTAAAGGGATCATACACCATGATCAAGTGGGGTTTATCCCAGGAATGCAAGGATTCTTCAACATACACAAATCAATCAATGTGATACACCATATTAACAAATTTAAAGATAAAAACCATATGATCATCTCAATAGATGAAGAAAAAGTTTTCGACAAAATTCAACACCTATTTATGAAAAAACCCACCAGAAAGTACATATACAGGGAAGTTACCCTAACAATAAAGGTCATATATGACAAACCCACAGCCAACATCATTGTCAATTGCGAGAAAATGAAACCATTTCCACTAAGAACAGGAACAAGACAAGGTTGCCCGCTCTCACCACTATTATTCAACATAGTTTTGGAAGTTTTAGCCAAAGCAATCAGAGAAAAAAAAGAAATAAAAGAAATCCAAATCGTAAAAGAAAAGTAAAATTGTCACTGTTTGCAGATGACATGATACTATAAATAGAAAATCCTAAAGAGGCTACTCGAAAACTACTAGACCTAATCAATGAATTGTGTAAAGTCGCAGGATACAAAATTAATGCACAGAAATCTCTTGCATTCTTATATACTAATGATGAAAAATCGGAAAGAGAACTTAAGGAAACACTCCCATTTACCACTGCAACCAAAAGAATAAAATACCTAGGAATAAACCTACCTAAGGACACAAAAGACCTGTATGCAGAAGACTATAAGACACTGATGGAAGAAATTAAAGAGGATACAAACAGATGGAGAGATATACCACGTTCTTGGATTGGAAGAATCAACATTGTGAAAATGACTATACTACCCAAAGCAATCTACAGCTTCAATGAAATCCCTATCAAACTATCAATGGCATTTTTCACAGAACTAGAGCAAAAAATTTCACAATTTGTATGGAAACACAAAAGACCCCAAATAGCCAAAGCAATTGTGATAAAGTAAAACGGAGCTGGAGGAATCAGGATCCGTGACTTCAGACTATACTACAAAGCTACAGTAATCAAGATAGTATGGTACTGGCACAAAAGCAGAAATATAGATCAGTGGAACAGGATAGAAAGCCCAGAGATAAACCCACACATATATGGTCAACTTATCTTTGATAAAGGAGGTAAGAATATACCATGGAGAAAAGACAACCTCTTCAGTAAGTGGTGCTGGGAAAACTGGATGGCTACATGTAAAAGAATGATATTAGAACACTCCCTAACACCATACACAAAAATAAACTCAAAATGGATTAAAGACCTAAATATAAGGTCAGACACTATAAAACTCTTAGAGGAGAAAATAGGCAGAACACTCTATGACATAAATCACAGCAAGATCCTTTTGACCCACCTCCTACAGAAATGGAAATAAAACCAAAAATAAACAAATGGGATTTAATGAAACTTCAAAGCTTTTGCACAGCAGAGGAACCCATAAACGAGACGAAAAGACAACCCTCAGAATGGCAGAAAATATTTCCAAATGAAGCCACTGACAAAGGATTAATCTCCAAAATATACAAGCAGCTCATGCAGCTCAGTACCAAAAAAACAAACAATCCAATCCAAAAATGGGCAGAAGACCTAAATAGACATTTCTCCAAAGAAGATATACAGATTGCCAACAAACACATGAAAGGATATTCAAAATCACTAATTATTAGAGAAATGCAATTCAAAACTACAATGAGGTAACACTTCACACCAGTCAGAATGGCCATCATCAAAAAATCTACAAACAATAAATGCTGGAGAGAGTGTGGAGAAAAGTGAACCCTCTTGCACTGTTGGTGGGATTGTTAATTGATACAGCCACTATGGAGAACAGTTTGGAAGTTCCTTAAAAAATTAAAAATAGAACTACCATACGACCCAGCAATCCCACTACTGGGCATTTACCTTGAGAAAACCATAATTCAAAAAGAGTCATGTACCAAAATGTTCATTGCAGCACTATTTACAATAGCCAGGACATGGAAGCAAACTATCTGTCCATCATCAGATGAATGGACAAAGAAGATGTGGCACATATATACAATGGAATATTACTCAGCCTTAAAAGGAAACAAAACTGAGTTATTTGTAGTCAGGTGGATGGACCTAGAATCTGTCATACAGAGTGAAGTAAGTCAGAAAGAGAAAAACAAATACCGTATGCTAACACACATATGAGGAATCTAAAAAAAAATGGTTCTGAAGAACCTAGGGGCAGCACATTAATAAAGACGCAGATGTAGAGAATGGACTTGAGGACACGGGGAGGGGGAAGGGTAAGCTTGGACGAAGTGAGAGAGTGGCATGGACATATATACACTACCAAATGTAAAATAGATAGCTAGTGGGAAGCAGCCACATAGCACAGGGAGATCAGCTCGGTGCTCTGTGACCACCTAGAGGGGTGGGATAGGGAGGGTGGGAGGGAGACATAAGAGGGGGGTATATGAGGATATATGTATATGTATAGCTGATTCAGTTTGTTATACAGCAGAAAGTAACTCAACATTGTAAAGCAATTATACTCCAATAAAGATGTTAAAAAATCTTTGTAAATCAACTATGTTTCAATATAAAATTAATTTGAAAAGTAAAGCCTCCCCTTACTCTCAAAAATGTCCTATTTTGTATGATAATATATATGGTCATCCTAAACACAGGTGGTCTGCCTGGGTCATTTGCTAGGAAACTGGATGTCAGTATCTTTAGGTTTTTTTCTCTTTGGCTAGTCAAATTTCCCGGGCAATACTCTTTCCTTTTCCTACCTAGAGGTAAAGGTCTGACTGCCAACATTTGAGAAACTGCCAAATAAAATGTTAATAAAATTAAAAACATGAGTCTCGTACAAAGCTAGGGTCAAGCAGATTCAAAGAACATTTTGAGGAACTAGACATTACTTAGAGTCATATAAGAAGCAATTTTAGAATAAGACTGCTAGATTAGATACACAACTGATTAATATCTAACGAGGCAATAAAAACTATAATTTTGAAGTTATATTTTCTTCTAGACAAAAATTATTTGTGTTTCTACTGGGCAAGATCTGCAAGTTAACATAAAACTCCACAGAGTCAGAGCCCTTAATATAAATAGCAAAGTCAAATATATGTATATTTCCCTAGATAATTAAATCATCATTGGGTGGGCTTATTAAACAATGTTCCCATGACATCAAAAGAACATGCTATACTCTTTTATTCTTCTTTCCAACTTTTGGATAATTTTTTTGAACAGACCTAGAGGGAGGAAAAGCCCAGGGTTTCAGCATTCAGGATTCATTTCACATAATCCCATGTTACCTATGATATTCAAGCTGTCAGCTGTACATGGTATCACCCAGTCCAGAGACCCAATGTTTCACCATCTCTAGAGAATAAATCTCTAGTTTCTGCTGAGGTAGAGGCGGGGCAATGACCTAGAAGTTTCGAGGCGAGGGAACAGATCTAGTATTCTACTTCTTTAACAGCTTTCCATCAATCTTCCTTTAATAGCTTCTACTTTATGGCCAGTTCCAGAGCTACAGGGTGCCTCCAACTGTTATCATTTTGATGACTCTGCAGGGTAAACCAGGTGGACTCTAAGCTTTCCCCACTGCCAGTCTAGAATTTGTCTTTCTTAGATTTGCTAATTCAGTTAACCTTGATCTATCTGTTTTCCATCTTCCAAAATATTATTGTTATCTTCCTTGTATTTCTCTCTATCCCAGTGGGCTTTACACCTCTAAAAGGTAATTCTTTTATTGTAGTTTAGAGGCATTTCAGGAGGTCTGGTGAAATTTCCAATGTCAGTATCCTTGGGCCTTTCTTCCTAAGCTGCTGAGATTTCCCAGAAAATATGATTCCAATCTGCTGTCTGCAGAGTAAAGCTCTGGCTGCTAACATTCTAAGAGTTGCGTAGAGGGAAAAGGCAGGTGGCTTCTGACTTTAGTATGCATAGATTCACTCATTTCCCCTGGTTTTAATACAGTACCCTTGCCCTTGTCTGAATTACACCAGAAGTTTTCACTGGACCCAAGAAATGGGGAAAACTTTCGGAGTGAAATTAAATGCATGTGTTCAATCCACCACCAGCTTGACACCCAAAGTCTGATCATTTATTTCCTTTTTATTAAAATCTATAGCGATGGCTGTAAATAAGAAAATTTAGGTACTCCAATCATTGACATAGGACAAAACCAAGTGTGCGTTTTGTGAACTGAACATTTTGTTCACTTCCCCACCACAAAATATGCAAAACTAAGGCTGTGTTAAGTATATATACAAACAATAGTACAGTGTCTAACACTCAGTGTGTCAATTATGTTACTGTAATCTGAGGGGGGATGGTGAGGGAGGAAGGGATAAATTGGGAGATTGGGATTGACATATACACACTACTATATAAAATAGACAACTAATAAGGACCTACTGTATAGCACAGGGAACTCTACTCAATACTCTGTAATGACCTATATGGGAAAAGAATCTAAAAAAGCGTTGATATACGTATATGTATAATTGATTCATTTTGCTGTACAGCAGAAAGTAACACAACATTGTAAATCAAGTATATGCCAATAAAACAATTTTTAAAATGTTACTATTATCTGAAAATAACTAGTTTAATAGGCACATTTTAATGAACTGATGAGCTGTATCAGCAGCCCCATATCCTACGCATTAAGACATCCATCTATTTTCCTTTGCTTTTCAATGTACTTTTTTTTTTTTTTTTCAGTACGCGGGCCTCCCACTGTTGTGGCCTCTCCTGTTGCGGAGCACAGGCTCCGGACACGCAGGTTCAGCGGCCATGGCTCACGGGCCCAGCCACTCTGCGGCATGTGGGATCTTCCTGGACCAGGGCACGAACCTGCGTCCCCTGCATCGGCAGGTGGACTCTCAACCCCTGCGCCACCAGGGAAGCCCTCAATGTACATTTTAAATTGATTTAATAAACCATATGATTCAAACATCTTAATTCAGTCTATGAGCCTTTCTGCCCCATGACCTCTAGGATACCTTGCCTGGTAGCATACTTGGAGATGACCATTGAATCAAGGTAATTTCCCACTCTGAAAGGTTCTGAGGTCAAATTAATGTTTAAGTGTTGGATAAGACAAAGTTAAACAGATTTAAATATTATAAAATTATTTAGAGCTTTTAACAGACTAGTGTGGAGTATGGCTCTCTAAGAAGGAGATATAGTATGCTCTATTTCCCAAACTTTTTGACAATGCAAACCTTGTTTTGTTTTTTTTTTTTAATTCTCCCAGGAGCATCTCATGAGACTAACGTTCCACAGACCACACTTTGGAAAAGGCTTCATTAAAAAAAAGGTCCTGCCATCTTGGTGCCTTTTCAACATCAATCTCTTGTTCATGTTTCTTTTCACTTCTGCCCCTGAGCAAAATGATTGGATTTACTGACACATTTTAGCAAAGAATATGGTCGAGGCTGTCAAAAGGTTGACTGCTTTGAATAAATGTCCTCTTCCTTTAAATCAAAAGCCAAATGTAGGGGAAAGAAAATCCATAAAGACTAATGAATGAAGACCTCAGAGACCTTCTGAAAGACGACCTGAAAAGGCAAAAATGCCTTGAGTTAGGCTCAGAATGAACTACTCAGGCTCCCAAAAGCTCCCCAGAGGGAATAACTGCCAAATGAACTGAGTGCTTACTCTTTTTTTTTTTCAAACATTGATCATTTCATTTCTCCTTCCAACAATCATGTGAGATTGGTCCTAGTTTTCTCCTCATTTACCAGTTTTACCAATACACAGAAAACTTAATTTACACAAAGTCACACGGTTAGCAAATTTCAGAGCCTGCATTTGAACCCGTTTGTATGCCTCCATGGGTGGTGATTTTAAACACCGTATTCAATACTCTCATTGAAGAAGCTATTAAAAGAGTATCATGACAATTCCAGGGGAAGGGCCACAATTAACTTTAGGGTTAGTCCAAGGCTGGTCTAACTGGCATACTCCCATCTTTAGCCACAACACATCCTCCCCTGGAGGGAGACCCAGAACTTTATTCAGCTCTGTGTCTGGTTCCCACATATGAATTTGGTGACTTCAAGAATTTTTTCTACCTAGCTCTTGGACAGTGATCACACTGGAAAAAAAGCAGAAAAACTAGATCAAACTAACACGTTAGTGGCAAATAACGGTCCAATGAAGCAGTATAATGTGATGAGTAACATGCAGATGCTGATGCCAGAGTACTTGGGTTTGAATCATGGCTCTGCTATTTATCAGCTATACGATTTTCATAAATTCCTTAATTTCTCTATGCCTCAGTTTTCTCATCTATGAAATGGGGATAATAATAGGATCTTTCTCACAAGATTGTTGTAAGGATTAAATGAGTTAACATATGTAAAGCACTTAGAACAGTGTCCTGCTCATGATACACGCTCTATTAGTTTTAGCTATGATTATTATCCCACTATCAGGGCTATCATTATTTGATTATGGGAAAGAAATAAATCTCAAAAAGTAGAATTTCAGATTGCAAGCCCTCTAAAGGAAAGCAGAAAAACAGGAATTACTCTGTAATTAAAGACCATGTGGAAAGGGAGACCCTAACCAAGTACTGTCAAGTGGTTAATACTCTAGGAGCTTTCCTTTCTGCTGCTGCCCTGCTTCTTGAGTCCTACTCTGTAGCTGTGGATGTGACTTAACGAGATTTTTTTCCACCCACCTCAGCTCTTTTGTGTTCTTAACCTTGCTTCCTGTTTGATTCTTAATACTTTATTCACTTGGCATAACTGACCTTTCTCAGTTAGGAGGGTGGCGCTTCATTCTACAGCTACTCTTCAGTAGCTTTTTGCCCTTTAAAGAAGAAGTTTGCATTATTGCTATTTTAAAATAGGCCCAAGTTTTCTAATTAAGCACCACAAATCTCCCGAAGTGTTTTACAGCATGGTCTCAGAACAGACTGCTTGCTTCTAAAGGGGACACGTCTTTCTACAGAAAATAGCAAGACATCCTCCTGTGAAAGTCCCCTCCAGCCTTGCAAATTCAACGACTGTCACATCAAATTTACCTTCCTGCCAGATGAGTCCCCTTCCCTTCTCACTGGCCCCTGGCATACCACATCTGAACTGCTCCTGAAAAAAGCAAGCCTTACTATGGAGCAGTGGTTAAGAGGCTTACAGGGCTTTAGACTCAGACAGACCTGGATTTGAGTTATTTACTAGTGGTGTGACCTTTGACCCATTCCTAACTAGAACTCATCTGAGCCTCAATTTCCTCTTCTATGAAATGGGTATAATAATATCTCCCTCCTCGTAAGGCATCTGAGGATTAAAGGAGATGAAGCATGAAAAACCTTCAGCCTATAGTGCCTGGCACATAATAGTAGCTAACATTTTTTGAGGTTTGCTATGTGCCAGGCAGTGTTCTAGCACTTTTTACATGTATTTACTTATTTAATCCTCATAATTCTATGGCATAGAAGATGTGGCACATATATACAATGGAATATTACTCAGCCATCATTATTATACTCATTTTGCGGATGAGAAGATTCAGACATAGAAAGCTTAAGTTATTTGCACAAGGTCACAGAGCAGAACTGGTGTTCAAGTCAAGGCAGCTTAGCTCCAGAAGCCATGCCCTTATCTTAACCACCCCACTCCTCCACCTTCCACGCTGTCTGCACTCAGAAGCCTCAACACCACTCTCAACAAACGATGACACTTAGTGAATGCTGAAGGCCATGTGCCAGAGACTCTGTACTGAAAGCTTTGAATGCACGATGTTAATTAATCCTAAACCTTTTGAGATATGAATGCTTGTTTCCATTCTAGAGATGAAGAAACTGAGGCTCAGAGAGGTAAAGAAACTTACTTAAAGTGACCCAGCTAGGAAGTGACAGTCAGATTCCAACCCTAGATCTGTGTGGCTTTAAAAACCCTGTGCTCCTAGGCACTACTATTCACCTTCCTGAAAGCTCATTCCTCATATGATAGGGGGAAAAGAGTGTTCCCATTTTTAAGGTTATTGTGTAGTTTGTTATAACCAGATGGTGATTGTCCATAGATGTTGAAACTGGTTTTGTTAAATGGAATGGTTCTTTTGTC
This sequence comes from Orcinus orca, assembly GCF_937001465.1. Taxonomy (NCBI): domain Eukaryota; kingdom Metazoa; phylum Chordata; class Mammalia; order Artiodactyla; family Delphinidae; genus Orcinus; species Orcinus orca. The sequence goes on along the minus strand of NC_064580.1, from coordinate 98,134,089 downwards.
ATGAGATTTCGCCTGGGTACAGAAATGCCAGGGTGGCACACTTAGGTCCGGGAGAGCATCACACCTAATGCCTTCAACTATGAATATTAATTTTAGGCTCTAAATGGCCACATGGATCCTGGAAGACAAAAGTCTGGGAAACAGTCCTTAATACCTTTTTCTTACTTAACTGCTTCAGCTTAAAGTACACTCTTTTCAAAGACTCTACGGTGCGTGAAATAGACATGCTATACTGTTAAGTGACCAAAGAAGAAATTAGAAGCAATCATGCCATTCTTCTACTCAAAAGCCCTATAGAATTCAAATCAATACTTTCAGATTGACGTTCAAGAGACTTCACCTTAACAGCCTGACTTATCTCCTCAACATGAAACCTAGATTCCAATCAAACCTTACTATTTACTGCCACTGAGTACACCTTTGCAACTCTGGCCTCTGGATCTGTGCCTATTGCTTTCCCCCTCCTCCGTGGTCATCCATCCAGGCCCAGCTTAACATCCGTGTCCCTGATGAACCCCAACTCACAACGACCCCTTTGCTTCTAAATTTACAGCTTGGAGTCAATTTCCCTACAGAAAATAATGTTAGACATGATCATTCATTCAGGGCTAGCGTACCAAACAAACTATTTAACTCACAAATTGTGAATTTCTTGACTTCTTTCAAGAACATGTCCGCATAATCATGATTTTTAAATTGTTTAATGATTGAAAATCTTGCCCCCCAAACAATATCATAAACTCCTCATGGGCAGGAAACATGTATGTCTCCAATTCTTTTTTTTTTTTTTCTTAAGTGTTTATAGCTTCAACCTCATTTCTAGGTACACAAGAGGTTTTTATTAAATGCTTAATGAATAAATGAATGGAACAAAGTACTGCTATGTGCAAACATCTAAAAGGCACAGTCAAAAGCAATTAATCAGATGGATGAGTAGTCTCAGAACAAACGAAGTAAATTAAGCAGTTGGCTGGGGGCAATTTGGTCTATACCAATTCCTGCCAAACCTTCAAAATGTTCAAACTTTCAAGGATTTATTTTCTGATCTTGCTCCTTTCAAAAGATTGATCTCAAAACAGCTCAGGCTTCTGACAATTTTTTAGTCATTGCTAATCTCACGCTCTCTCCTATACATGAATCACTCAATTCTTCCACCTTATCCTTTTGTCTCTGAAAGCCCTGCTTTGTTCTCCTTAATCTCATCAGAGTAGCAAGTTAGCTCCCACTGTGCTGTTCTTATCTCTTTTCTGCAAACCCTAACTGATGTGGACTACTGTTGTTCCATTCTGGTTTCTGCTCTCTCTTGGACCACATATTTCACAGCAGTTCCACGGCTTAGAGTGGGTGCCTCACTGATTCTTGATTCTACTTCTTTACCCCTGAGGAACTACGATCGCTGATAGACACAGCTGGCCTATGCATTGGTTACCTCTGTGTTACTGAAGGGCCTTTTATAAAAAGCTCACTGCCCCTCAAACGCTCCTTCTTTACAGCCTGGGATACAGAAAGGAAGTGGCATTTCACATTACTCACTTCTCTAAATTAAGCCTCGAGAGAGCCCCATTCTCTTCAGGTATACCCTACTTCCTCCAAGCAGGCACCAAACATCATCATGCCACCTCCTAACTGCCAATCCATTTTCTCTTCAATGAATGGCACAGGCCTGCCTGCTAGCTGTCTAGATGAGGACTTAGCCCTCGAAAGACAGAAAAAAGAATGAAATTATAGGCTAATTCAGTTATAGCAACTGAAAGCGTTGCCCAAACTCTATAACCTCTCTTCTTCCCATCAAAATTTACCTGTTCTATGTCCCTCTCCTTAGGAGCCCTGCTGGATAATGTTGCTGTCATAAAAATTAATTTGTGCAAAAGCACTAATGGCTAATATCTCTTAAAGTACTCCACTCCTGCTTATGTTTATCAAAATAGTCATTTGTTTTCAACAGAATTGAAACACCGAACTCCAGATACGTAACTACATTTTTAAACTAGTAAATGTTTTGTGGTTTTGCAATATTGTAGAAAGAACTTTAATTCATCATTGGTAATTTAAAAAAATCATCCAAATCAGTCATGGCACCTCAGGAGATTCCAATGTGCCTAGCCAACAGGTTGATTCTCTCACTTTCCAACTGGTAGATGTGATCCCAATGGATGTGGTTAAACTTTCTCACCTAAAGGTGGACTTGCCCAACAGAGTTCTTCCAGAGTATCAGAAAAAGGGGACTTGATTAGAGCAAAAGAGGGAAGGGAGTGGGTCCTCTCTAAGGATACTGCCAAGAATTTGACTTGAATGATATTATAAATGATCTCGCCTAGCATTCTAATTATGCTTCTTCATAATTAATCTTGCTCACGCCACAAAACTATGCATGATTATGTTTTTCCCTGGAGGAACACCATGCTTCAGGATTACTGCAATATGTAGCTAGAAGTGAACTGGACAATCAGAGGAAGAGAAGAGTGAGCTCCAGAGTTCACCTGACTGTAAATGATGCTTAGACGATTGGTTCAATGCACTTGTTTTTTCTTTTTTTTTTTAACATCTTTATTGAAGTATAATTGCTTTACAATGGTGTGTTAGTTTCTGATTTATAACAAAGTGAGTCAGCTATACATCATATACATATATCCCCATATCTCCTCCCTCTTGTGTCTCCCTCCCACCCTCCCTATCCCACTCCTCTAGGTGGTCACAAAGCCTAGGGGCAGGACAGGAATAAAGACACAGATGTAGAGAATGGACTTGAGTGCACTTGGTTTGAAAACAAATTGTCTTCCAGCTTGGGATTAAAGTAAGGCAACTAAGTGAAAAATCACAGGAGCAAATTCTGTGTCTATATCTGGGAGATAGGCTTTCAAGGCAAAGACACCTGAGGTCAAGCCCAGCCTCTATCAAGTGTGTGACCCTAAAATTTTTATTTAACTTGGTTGAACCTCAGTTTTTTCAACTGAAAAACAGGCATAACAGTATCTACCTCACAGAATTATTAATTATTACTGAGTATTAAATTGCATAATGGATATAACAAGTCTGGTACATATGGGAAGTACTTAATAAGGACTAATCCCCCTCTTCTTTTTCCCTGATATGAAGTGTCTGTTTCAGCAAAAGTCTTGGAAACTTGGACTATTAGAGCAAGGGGAAATTGAGAGTTCATCTTATTCAATTACCTCATTTTTGCAGACGAGAAAACAAAAGTTCAGAATATTTGAGTATGCCATAGTGGGTTGTATTATAAAATAGGAATGGGGCTACGAATTCCCACCTCAATATACTGAGAAAGTCTATAATTCCCTCTGCATTAACCATTCCTGTCCAGATCAGGAACATGGAAAGGAGGTATTCTTCCCCAATCTTTTCTCAGATTTTCTACTTAAACCAGGTTTATAGTTTAAATGGATAATTACTCATCTGCAACTCACAAATTCCATAGCTATTTGCTAAGTAAATTTCCTAAACAGCTCTTAGAATTACTTAGGACAGGATTAGACTCAAGTGGATACAGTGAGGTCTCAGGATTCCAGAGACAGGAAATATCATGGAAATGGAACTGACAGAACCTGAAACTGCCTTCAAGTGGCAGAAGGTAGTGGGAGGAAGATGTCTGAGGTTTGGAGCTTAAATGACTGGGAAAATGATGATGCTAACAGACATTTGGAAGTCGAGAACAGGAGTGGATTCACAGTGGAGATAGAGAAGATGAGTTCATTTTTGGACATGTTGTGTTTGAGGTGCCAGTGGAACATTTAGGCAGTGATGCCTGGGAGGCAGAGTTACAGCTAGTCTTTTTGGAGCTTTTGTGTGAATATTTAACAAGGCGACCTCTCCAGGTAGACAGTCCTGAGCACAAGACTTGGTCAGTGGACAGTTAGCACCTTCATGTGAACAAAAAGCACCCCTTTACTCAGTCTAATGCAGCCTGGTACAGGACTTGGTGAGCAGAGCACCAAGCTAGATTAAGGTCCCCACTTCCTCCAGAACCATTTGCAGTTGCTCTGCCAGTAGCCAACTGAAGATGTGAGTCTGAAGTTCACGGGACATATCTGGACTGGATAGAGAGATTTGGGAGTCATGACCTTATAGGTGAGAGCTGACTCTCTGCTCAAAGAGAGTATATATAAAGACAAAGAAGAATGGCCTTATAGCCTTGGGTGTTTGAGGGTTTCAGGAGGTTGTTTATCATTCACTAATTGTTTTGGTTCTTTCCTTCATTGACAGAACAAGTCATATATATACATGGGGGAAAATCCTTCCAGGCAGAAGTAACAACAAGGAAAAAGACCCATAAGCAGGAATATGACTGACATGTTCTAGAAAGATCCAGGAGACTTGTGTGGCTAGAGCAAAGTAAACAAAAGGGGAGAATGGTTGGAGATGCGATCAGAGTAGGTAAAGGATGGGGATCACTGCCATGTTAGATAGGATCTTACAGGCCATTATAAAAGCTTTGCTTCTCCTCTAAGTGAAATGGGAGCCATTGGAGGGTGTTGAATGGAGGAGTGATATGACTTGACTTAGGTTTCAAAAGGTTCACTCATACTTCTGTGTGGAAAATAAAATGTAGGGGTATAGGGCAGAAGCAGGGAGTCTAGGTAGACAAGGCTTCTGTAATGATCCAGGCTTGAAATCATGTTGCCTGGACCAGGATGACAATGGAAATGGTGAGAAGTGGTTAAATTCTGTATATATTCTGAAGGTAATGCTAACATGGTTTCCTTAAATATTGCATGTACAGGGAGAACAAAAGAGAGAGAGGAGATTCGAGGATGGAGTTGACATTTACTGAGATGGGAAAGGCTATGGAAGAAACAGGTTTGGAGGTGAAGAAAAGGAACTCTGTTTTGGAAGTATGAGTCTTCAAGTTAGAGAAGAGGTCTGGGCTGGGGATATCAAATTGGGGGTCATAATTTTATACTTAGTATTTAAAGCCATGAATCTGGATGAGATCACTAAGGGAATGAGTAGAGACAGAAAAGAGTTGTGAGATGTAACCCTGTGGATCACAGAGATTAGAGGAAACAGAGGAAAAGGAATCAGTAAAGGAGACAGAGGAGGAGCAGCCAGTGAGGTAGGAGGATAACCAGAAGAGCTCCAAGTCCTGGAAGTCAAGTAAAGAAAGTATTCCAAGGAACTAGAGAAAGAAGAACAAGCAAAACCCAAAGTTAGTAGAAGGAAAGAAATCATAAAGACCAGAGCAGAGATAAATGAAATAGAGACAAAAGAAAAATAGAAAAGATCAATGAAACTAAAAGCTAGTTCTTTGAAAAGATAAACAAAATTGATAAACCTTTAGCCAGACTCATCAAGAAAAAAAAAGGAGAGGGCCCAAATCAATAAAATCAGAAATGAAAAATGAGAAGTTATAACCAACACCACAGAAATACAAAGGATCATAAGAGACTACTACGAGCAACTATATGCCAATAAATTGGACAACCTAGAAGAAACAGACAAATTCTTAAAAAGGACAATCTACTAGATTGAACCAGGAAGAAATATAAAATATGAATAGACCAATTACCAGTATTGAAATTGAATCAGTAATTTTAAAACTCCCAACAAACAAAAGTCCAGGACCAGATGGCTTCACAGGTAAATTCTACCAAACAATTAGAGAAGAGTTAACACCTATCCTTCTGAAACTATTCCAAAAAAATTGCAGAGGAAGGAACACTTCTGAACTCATGCTATGAGGCCACCATCACCCTGATACCCAAACCAGACAAAAATATCACAGAAAAGAAAATTACAGGCCAATATCACTGATGAACACAGATGCAAAAATCCTCAACAAAATGTTAGCAAACCGAATCAAACAACACATTAAAAGGATCATACTCCATGATCAAGTGGGATTTATCCTAGGGATGCAAGAATTTTTCAATATCTACAAATCAATCATTGTGATACACCACATTAATAAACTGAATAAAAACCATATGATCATCTCAATAGATGCAGAAAAGGCTTTTGACAAAATTCAACATCGATTTATGATAAAAACTCTCCAGAGAGTGGGCACAGAGGGAACCTACCTCAACATAAATAAAGGCCATATATGGCAAACCCACAGTTAACATCATATTCAACAGTGAAAAGCTGAAAGCATTTTCTCTAAGATCAGTAACAAGACAAAGATGCCCACTCTTGTTACTTTTATTCAACACAGTATTGGAAGTCCTAGCCACAGCAGTCAGACAAGAAAAAGAAAGAAAAGGAATACAAAGGAAGGAAGAAGTAAAACTGGAAAGGAAGAAGTAAAACTGTCACTCCTTGTGGATAACATGATACCATATATAGAAAATCCTAAAGACACCAACAGAAAACTACTAGAGCTCATCAATGAATTCAGTAAAGTTGCAGGATACAAAATTAATATACAGAAATCACTTGCATTTCTGTACACTAACAATGAACTACCAGAAACAGAAATTAAGGAAACAATCCCATTTACTATCACATCAAAAAGAATAAAATACCTAGGAATAAACCTACCTAAGGAGGTAAAAGACCTGTACTCTGAAAACTGTAATATACTGATGAAGTAAATTGATTAACCAACTAGCTAACCAGATTAACCAGAAAAATCTTGAAAAAGAAGAACTGAGCTGGAGGAATCAGTCTCCCTGACTTCAGACTATGCTATAAAGCTACAGTCATCAAAATAGTATGGTACTGGCACAAAACAGAAATATAGATCAATGGAACAGGATAGAGAGCCCCGAAATAAACCCATGCACATATGGCCAATTAATCTATTATACGACAAAGGAGGCAAGAATATACAATGGAGAAAAGACCATCTCTTCAATAAGTGGTGCTGGGAAAACTGGACAGCTACATGTGAAAGAATGATATTAGAACATTCTCTAACACCATATACAAAAATAAACTTACAGTGGATTAAAGACCTAAACGTAAGACCAGAAACCATAAAACTCCTAGAGGAAAACATAGGCAGAACATTCTTTGACATAAGTTGTAGCAATATTTTCTTAGATCAGTCTCCCAATTCAAAATAAATAAAAGCAAAAATAAACAAATGGAACCAAATTAAACTTAAAAGCTTTTGCACAGCAAAGGAAACCACTGACAAAACAAAAAGACAACCTACTGAATGGGAGAAAATATTTGCAAATGATATGACTGATAAGGGGTTAATATCCAAAATATATAAACAGCTCATACAACTCAACATCAAAAAAAAAAACTGATTAAAAATAGATAGCTAGGGCTTCCCTGGTGGTGCAGGGGTTGAGAGTCCGCCTGCCGATGCAGGGGACATGGGTTCGTGCCCCGGTCCAGGAAGATCCCACATGCCGCAGAGCGGCTAGGCCCGTGAGCCATGGCCGCTGAGCCTGCGCGTCTGGAGCCTGTGCTCCGCAACGGGAGAGGCCACAGCAGTGAGAGGCCCACATACTGCAAAAAAAAAAAAAAACAAAAAAAAGATAGCTAGTGGGAAGCAGCCACACAGCACAGGGAGATCAGCTCGGTATTTTGTGACCACCTGGAGAGGTGGGATAGGGAGTGTGGGAGGGAGACGCAAGAGAGAGGAGATATGGGGATATATGTATATGTATAGCTGATTCACTTTGTTTTAAAGTAGAAACTAACACACCATTGTAAAGCAATTATACTCCAATAAAGATGTTAAAAAAAATTGGACAGAAGACCTGAATAGACATTTTTCCAAAGAGGAGTTCAGATGGCCAACAAGCACATGAAAAGATGCTCAATATTGTTAATCATCAAGGAAATGCAAATCAAAACCAAAGTGAGATATCACCTCACACCTATCAGAATGGCTATCATCAAAAAGAATACAAATAACAAATGCTGGCAAGGATGTGGAGAAAAGGGAACCCTAGTACACAGTTGATGGGAATGTAAATTGATGCAGCCACTATGGAAAACAGTATGGAGGTTTCTCAAAAGACTAAAAATCGAACTACCATATGACCTAGCAATTCCACTCCTGTGTCTATATCCCCCCAAAACCAAAAACACTAATTTGAAAAGATCCACATAGCCCAATGTGCATAGCAGCATTATTTACAACTGCCAAGATAATTGAAGCAATCTAAGTGTCCATCAACAGATGAATGGATAAAGAAGATATGACACACACAAACAAACACACTGGAATACTACTCATCCATAAAAAAGAATGAAATTTTGCCATTTGCAACAACATGGATGGACTTGGAAGGCGTTTTGTCAACTGAAATAAGTCAGAGAAAGACAAGTACTGTATGTTATCACTTACATGTGGACTCTAAAAAATACAACAAACTAGTGACTATAACAACAAAAAACAGACTCACAGATATAGAGAACAAAATAGTGATTACCAATGGGGAGAGGGAAGGGGGAGTGTCAAAATAGGAGTAGGGGAGTTAGAGGTACAAATTAATATGTATAAAATAAATAAGTTCCAAGCATATATTGTACAGCACAGGGAAATACAGCCAGTACTTTACAATAACTATAAATGGAGTATAACCTTTAAAAATTGGGAATCACTATCTTGTACACGGTAACATATATAATACTGTACATCAACTATACTTCAATTAAAAAATACTAAAGTTAAAAAATAAATATATCACCTATACTTCAACTTTTTTAAAAAGGAAAGCATTTCAGGAAGTATATTCATTGTATTAATTGCTGCTGATAGGTCTAGCAAGGCAAGGAATAGGAATTGTCATTTATCTAACAAACTAGAGGTCATTGGTGACTTTTACAAAGAACAATTTTGGTGGAGTGATGGAGGCAAAAGCCTGATTGGAGTGAGCTCAAAAGAGCATAGGGGACAATAAGGAGAGACAACTCTTTTGAGGAGTTTTGCTAAGAAGGTGAGCTGAAAAATTAGGCCATAGATATAGAGTCAGGTGGAGTCAACAGGAGGATTCTTTTTTTTTAAGACGTAAGCAGTAACAGTATGTCTATACAGTGGTAGGAATGAACCAGTAGAGAGTGAAAACCACTGATGCAGAAGATCAAGGGGAGAAATGCTAGAGCAATAGCCTTGAGTAACCTAGAGGAGTTGGGATGTAGTGTAGAAATGGGGTAGTTGGCCTTAGATAGGAGCAGAGATTGTTCTCCCACAGTAACAAGAGAGAAGAGAAACAATATGGGTATATTTGCAAGTAGGTGGGTAGATGTGGGAGTTCTCTTCTGACTGCTTCAGAAGGTCAGCTGCTGTGAGGGGGCTTGAGGGAGGGAGTGTTGGGTTGTTGAACAAGAAAGAAAATTATAAAGAGTGAGAGAGTAAATGAACCATGGGAATGTATAGGAGTGGCAGTCAGCACCAAGGGCCCAGCTGAGATTAGTGGTTGTGAATATGAAGTGAAATCAGTTAACACAAAGCTTCCTCTATATTCCATCCAGCTCTCTAGGCTTCACCCTTATTCCTTTCTCCTCAGCTTCACAAGAGAGAGGCCTGGTTCGTATCCTCAAATCCAAACCATCTCCCTTTCTGCTTCTTAGGTTATCTCTTCTGCATGGCTCAAGCTGAAAGAGAAGCAGCAGGTTTGAAGTGGGAAGTCAGATTGTGGACAGGGTGAATGTGCGGCACCTATAGGACATCCAAGTGGTTTCAGATCCAGAGCTTGGGTCAGAGCTCTTGACTGCAGGCACAGATTTGAGAAGTACCACTCAAGGCTGAGAGAATGGATGAGGTTATGCAGGGGAAGAAGGGAAATAAAGGAAGGAGAGAGCGTTCAGAATAGAGCTGTGGGGACTGACTACCCTGCAAGGAGAGGAAGGTTTACTAGGGAAGTGAACAGAGGACAAGTGTCCTGCCTTTCACCTGACTGCCATTAGCCAGGCAATGTTTGAAGAAACACAAGTAGAACTCCACCATATTTCATCTGTTTTTCACTCTGCCATGAGCTGGTTGCTGCCTCACTGCTTGACAAATTCTCCTGTCCCTGAGGATCTCAAAGGACAGAGCGTTCCACATGCAGTACCAGCTTGCATCACGGATGCTGGGTAAAGAGGAGGAAAACCAATTAAAGCCCCCATATGTCCAGGTTTCAGAGGGTCCCTCCCTTTCTGTCTTCTTCTGAGTCAAGGTCTGGCCCTGGGAATTAACATCCCTTCACATCTGCACGCTTTTCACTTTGCAAAGAGCTTTCATGATTGTCATCCAAACTGTTCCTTAGAGAACCTCTGTGAAGTAGGCAGAACAAAACTTATGACCTTCGCTCCCCAGGTGAAAACCCTGAGGCCCAGGCAATCAGGGAGGCTGGCACAGGGTCATCTGGCCAGTTGGTGGCAGAACTGCATCCGGGATGCAGGTGCCCCGTTCCCAGCAGGGCGCTGCCGAGAGGGCTGCTACGGGGTGGCTTGGGCTGCTGCTCTCTGTGCTCCGGAGAAGCCGGGAGCCCTGCCTCCAAGACCTGCTTTGGCAATTGCTGAAAACTAGGACCTCTGGAGCTGAGCCCAGACTAAGCCGTGTGCCTACCGCTGAGCCGGTGCTTATGGGGGCCTTGAACAGGGGTCCAGCATAGCCCCTGCCCTCAAAAACATGACAACCTGAATGGAGAGACTAAGCTGAGACACAAAGTCCAAAGGCAATTCAAGGGCTTCACTCTTTTCCACTAACCAGTCTGTTACCAGGGACCATGATGCAGAGACACCTTCTGCATTCACCTTTCTCCTGCCCCAGCCCTGTGGAATGATGGGTAGCAAGGGCAAAGGGTGAAGGATGGGGAACATGTGGGAAGAAACGAAAAACTAGAGTTTCCGCTGGGTGTCAGACACAGTGTGGAATATATATGTTATACATATGTCAGCTATATGATGTTTATTTTACACACACACAAACACACACACGCACAAACAATTTCCATGGATTAACCTTCTTAGCTAACTCATCCACGTAAAGAGCTTAAAACAGTGTCTGGCACTTATGAAACTTATGAAACACTGAATGAATGATAAGTGTTTCATAAGTCTGGCACTTATGAAACACTGAATGAATGATAATGTCCCTTATCATCATCATTATTATCTTCAGGCATATTTCAAAGTTTGGGGACTTGTAGTATGTATAAAGCTGTTTACAGAGGAAGACAGGAAGGCTCTGAACATGAATCGGAGCTACCTCAATAACCCAGCTGAGACCCGGAGCTAAAGAAATTGGCTGAGCTTTGCTTGGTGATACTGCATCTCTCTACACACTAGCCTAAAAATCCCAAACTGTTAGGGTTGATGAAATTCCAAATATTTAATAGTATTAGTAGTAGTTTTTATTTTTCCCCATATTCTCTCCTGGGCACCATAGTTTCAGCCAGACACCTGACAGTCATAAATCTTACTCTGCCACCTCTCCTATCACTGTCTACAGATGCTTAAGCCTCTTGCTTCACTGAGAAAATCAAGGCCATCAAGGGAGACTTTCCCATGCAGCAACCAACCCCACTGTTGCCTCTTTTTCTCTAGTCCCAAAGAGTGAGCTGTCACTCTTCCTGTTCAAGGCTAACTCACCTACTTGGATCCTATTGCCACCTCTTCTCAGGGACACTGATTGTTTAAAGCATCCTCTCCCTCTCCTTATCCTCAACTTCACTTTCTCCTACTGATTCTTCTTCCACAGCATAGGAACGTGCTCAAGGCTCTCCTACCTTAAACAAAATTATAAACATTCTTAAACTTGCAATCCTTTTTAGCTGGCATCCTCTTATTCCTTTTCCTTCCCAGCCAAAATCTTTGAAACGATAGCCTACACTCACCATTTTAACTCTCTGATCTCTCATTAATACCTCTACTTACTGCGAATTGTCTTCCTCTCTCATAATTCCACTAAAACTGCTCTCCCTGAAGTCACCAATGATCTCCATAATTCCAAATTCAAAGGATACGCTTCGGTCATTTTCTTAAATTGATCTCTATGTTCCCTTTGACATTACTGACTATTCCCTGGAAAACTCCTCTCTTTCTTCGACTTCTTTGAAATCATTCTCTCCCCATTTCTCTCCTTTTCTTGCCATTCATCCCTGGTCTCCTAGTCTGGAATCTCTTTCTCTGCTCAAACCTCAAATGTTGCTGTGCTCCAAGGTTTCTACTTTACCACTCCCTGGGTGATCACCTCTGTACCCAAGGCCTCAGACCCTGTGCTTCTCTCTACCACTGCATTTAGCCCCATCTTCCTATTCATCTGCAATCTTCTTGAGAGCAGAGCCCATGCCCTGTTCATTCTTGTATCCTCAGTGCTTTGCACAGTGCCTGATATGTTATGGACATTCCATTACTATCTGTTTCATAAATGAATTAAAACTAAGGCTTGACCTTAGTTATGCCTTATCAAATTGTAAGTCCCCCAGGATCAGTTGCCAGGGATACAACTTATACTTTAGATCAAGTAACCACTCGATATTCTGAATGAAGCTATATAAGCCCATTAGCCTGCTCATGCCCCAAAACAAAGTTCCTTACCTAAAAGTATCAATAGATATTCATGGGGCTCTTTATGCTCCTGAGGCACAAATCTGCAAAAGCTTTCTGAGATTGTGCTTAGATTCTGTACAATGTAAGTGAGATAATGTATAGGTATAGTTGTATTGAGGCAAGAAGGACGGAGCTTAGATAAATGGGAAAGGAGAGGCCTTATATATAGATGCTCATTTCCTTCAGACTTGCAGGTGGTCATTTAGATGTATATATAAAGCTAGTAACACTGAAGTCAGGATATAAGAAGGATGGCGATTGTGTTAATTTGGCTATTAGTGTATGAAGTTTGGCAATAAGGAAATTTGCCTTTAGAAGACCGAACTCTCCCTTTCAGAACCACTATCAACACTCTGTAGTAACATTTCCCCAATATAATACCCCCTTCTCCAGACATTCAAGGCCTTCCTCTTATAAAAGTTAGCCAGCTAACACAAGTCTTTCCTTTTGAATTAATAGCACGTCACCGCAATCTTTTTCCCATGGACTTACTTCTCAATTGCAGAATAAAGGGCCAACATGATCTGACAGAGAAGGATTCCAAAGGGTGGTGGGACCAGCTTGGAACCCCCCAAATCATAGAACATGTACCAGTCTTAAAAGCTATACTTGCTTCCAAGACCCAGATCCATTTCCTGTAAGGGACTCCTATGAGCTGGTGCTGATATGCATGAATGGGTTGGATACTGCAGCCAACAGTCCTAGATAAATTGTTCCTCCTTCCAGCCAATTATGATTCTGTATCCTACTGTAAAAGCCCCAGGGCTTTCCATCCAGGTGGGTCAAAAGTTGAGATTTTATCTATCTCAAACTTTAAGAATTGGCCTCATCAGAGCCAAAAGCTCAGACCACTAGGAATAACTGACAAGGTATTCCAAGGCAGAAAGCATCTGCCCAGCTCACCAAAATTCCTTTTATTATCATCTAATGCTAACCACCCTAGAAAATGTTTCCCAACCATAGCTAGAGATTCCACACTATTATCTTCTCAGTAATCGGGAAGTTTGGGGTGGGTATGGAGAAAATATACTATCTGGTATTTTATTAGGCACTCAGGACAGAAAGATAGAAACACAGAGAAGAGAGTTCCTGAAAATTGCTTTGATTGCTGGTGGTTAGAGAATTAGTCAGAGAATTAGTCATTCTCATCACTTTTTCTTGAAATGGAGATTGGAATTGCTTGCCCCAATTTCCAATGGGGATACCAAGGCATACAGAGTCTAGATACTATGGCAAGGAAGCAGATATCTGGGTAGCACTGTACTGTATACCCCTGGTAGGTTCATTACATAATGTCGAGGAATAAATTCTCAAACAAATATTGAGTGGTTATCATGTATCAGTCACTGTGCAAAGCGCTTTAATACGTTATTTCCTTCAATCATTGTAACATCTCCAGGAAGTAGCAACTATTATTATCATCACTAATTTACAAATGAAGAAACCATTAACTTTCATATCATTGGAAATTCTAATGGAATAAAAATTCCAGTTAGAACATATTAAAGAAAAACATAAAAGATTTCTATGAAGACCACTTTATTGCTGAGAGGAATAAAACAAAATTTGTGCAAATAGAAAGATACAGTGCTCTTGAATATAAAAACTCAATATTGTAAAAAAGCAATTTACATATTAGTCTAAAATTTAGTCTATTAACTTAAATGTGATCCAAATGAAAATACTAACAGGACTTTTTGGATTTAGACATAAAGGTATTAAGTTCATGTGGAAAAATAAACACGCAAGACTAGCCAGAAAAGTACTGAAAAAAATACTATAAAACTCTGGTAATTACAACAATACAGGATTGGCTAATAAGAAAACAAACTCGTCAATGTAACAGAACAGAGTGCCCAGAAGAGCCCCTATACACATAGGAGTTTTATACTCTATGGACGGTATTTAAAATCTGTCAGCAAATGAGTTATTCAGTAACTGATGTTACTGAATTGATAACTGATTGATAACTCACGTTATCGATTGTTATTAAATTGGCTCTCCCTAACCAAAAATACATTCCAGATAGAAGATTTAAATATAAAAAATAAGATAATAAAATTGCTAGATGGAAATATGGCAGAGTATTTATAAAATAATCTAATATTGAGTAAGGCCTTTCTAAATAACACACAAAACCTAGGAGTCATGCAGGAAAAGATTGATAGATTTGAATACAGAAAAATGTTAAACTTCTGACAGCACAAACTATCCTAAACATCAAAAGAAAAGTGAAACAATATTTACAACATAGGGCAAAGGCCTAATTCCATTTATATGTAAAGAGTTCTAAGGGAATTCCCTGGAGGTCCAGTAGTTAGGACTCCACGCTTCCAGTGCAGGGGAACCGAACTGGTGGGGTACCAAAGATCTCACAGGCCATGCAGCGAGGCCAAAAAAACAAAAAAAAAACAAAAAAAGAGTTCTGAGAAATCTGTCAGAAAACACAAACAACTCCATTAAAAATGGACAAACAACATGGACATGCAGCTCCCAGAAATATTTAAAAGTGGCTTTTAAATATATGAATGCTTAACCTCACCCATAATTACATGCATAATATATTTTATTTTTCAGAGCAGTTTTCGGATCACAGCAAAATTGAATGGAAGCTACAGAAACTTCCCATATACCTCCTGTCCCCCGACACATACACAGCCTCCCCCATTATTGACTGCCATCCCCCACTGGAGTGGCACATTTGTTACAATCAATGAGACCACACTGAGCTGTCATAATCACTCAAAGTCCACAGTTTACATTAGGGTTCACGCTTCCTGTTGTACAATCTATGGGCTTGGGAAAATGTATAGTGACGTGTATCCATCATTATGGTATCATAGAGTATTTTCACTGCCTTAAAAATCCTCTGTGCTCTGCCTGTTCGTACTCACTTCCGCCTCCTCAACCCCCAGTAACCACTGATCTTTTCACTGTCTCCAAAGCTTGGCTTTTTTCATTATACAGAATGCCTTTGCATTAGACAGATGCATAATAACATGTACCCACCATTGTAATTAAATGCATTTTTTAGTGAGAATATTTTAAACCATCAGAAGAGAAGATTATGAAGAGCTTTATGCTAATCAAATTAAATTTAGGGAAAATTCTCTTCAAACCAACCCATAGAGAAACAGACCGAACAAGCCCTACAATTATTGTTTAAAATTTGAACAGTTAAAAATCTATTCCTTCAACCAAATTTCAAAAAACAAACTTTCAAAGAACATATCATCTCTAATTTACATAAATGTTACAGAAAAAGTACTCAGTTCTCTAATGAGCCTAGTTTAGTTTTGACAGAAATATTTAGTTTGACATCAAAAGCAGAAAAGGAGAGAATGAAAATGAACAAGTATAAGCCAAACTGAATTATGAACATAGACACATAAACACTACATAAAATATTACAAAATGAATCCATCTGTGTATTACATCATGACCAAGTGTGGTATATCTGAAAACTGAAAGAATGGTTTAGCATTCAAGAAAAAAAAGTATTTAATGTCTGTTAATGCTGTAAGAGCAAACAGAAAACTAATTTGATGAAATGCAGGAAAAGCTTTTGATAAAAATCAACACCTTAAAAAAAAAAATCAACACCTTTTCAGCATAAAAACACTCAGAAAACTGAAAATAAAAATTAATTTCCTCAAAGTCAAAACTATGGCGATGAAAAGATCAGTGACTGCCAGTCGGGGATGGGGATGAAAAGGCAGAGCACAGAGGACTTTTAAGGCAGTGAAAATGCTCTGTATAATATTATAATGATGAATATATGCCACTACGCATTTGACCAAACCCATAAAATGTACAACACCAAGAATGCATTCTAAGGTAAACTATGGACTTTGGGTGATTATGATGTGTCAGTGTAAGTCCATCCTTGGTAAAAACAAAAAAATGTACCATTCTGGTGAATGATGTTGATAACGGGGGAGGCTATGCATGTGTGGAGTATATCTCTGTGTCTCCCTCTCAATTTTGCTGTAAATTTAAAACTGCTCTAAAAAAATAGTCTTTTAAAAAGTTAATTTGCTGAACTTGATAAAAGTTAACTACTGGAAAATGTATAACAACTATAATTGATGATACCTTTGAAATACTTATTTGCCTTAAAGTCAAGAATAAATAAAGAATGCCTACTACCACTGTTTTTATTCAATATTATATTGGGAGACCTGTCCAACACAACTACACAAGGAAAAAAAATCTAGTATTTCAGTATAGAAAAGAAAAAATAAAACTGACGTTATTTAGAGATAATATGATTGCCTACACAGAAAACCCAAGAAAAAACTACAAGTTTTTAAAACTAAAATATTGCTGGGTATACAATTAATGTACAAAGGTTGTGTTTTTATATATCAGGAACAAATAATTTAAAAGTAAAATAACAAATATAGACACTATTTACAACAGAAAAAGAAGGCTACAAGTATTAAACAATAAATCTGACAAGAGAAGTATAAGACTTTTATGGAGAAAATTATAAAATATTATTAAAAGCATAAAAAATATATAAATAGATGGAGAATTGTCGATGTTCATGTGCCATGTTCATGGATGGGAAAATCAATATCACAAAAATTATAATTTCCTCCAAGTTAATCTATAAACCCAAAATACAATTCCAACAAAATTTTTCCTTCAAAAGTTTGTCCTAAAATGTATATTAAAGAATAAAAGGCCAAGAGCAGTCAGGATAATAATGATGAAGATGATGATGATGATGATGATAATGATGATAAATGGAGGATTTACCTACTATGAAATAAATATTGATTACAAAGCAGGGTTTTGTACAGTGGTCCCCCTTTATCTGTGAGGGATGTGTTCCAAGACCCCCAGGGGATGCATGAAACTGCAGATAATGAACCCTATATATATGATGTTTGTTCCTATAATACAGACCTATGTTAAAGTTTATTTATAAATTAAGGTATTGCAAGAGATTAACAGCAATAACATAATAAAATAGAACAATTGTAACAAAAACTATCATTTTTTAAGTGTAGTATCATTACATGGATAGACTAGTAGAATGTAAGAGAAAACCCAGAAACAGACCCACTTTACATATCTGAGCTTTATCTCTGAATAGATTTCGTTATAAATCAATTAAGAAAAAATGGGATGAACTATTCAATAAATTTGGGGGGCAACGAGCTAGCTATATGAAAAAAAGACAAAAATTAGATTCATGCTTCATCCTGCTGAATTAAAGAGTTAAGTATGAAAAGCAAAACTTCAAAACTTTCAGAAGGAAAGAGGGGAGAAGAGCTTTGATAGTGGGGTAGAGAAAATGTTTTAAATAAAACACACTGAAAAGCACAGATTAGAAATGAAGAGATGGATGAATTTGACCACATTAAAGTTATATTATAAATTTCTATGTGACTAAAAGACACCATAAACCAAACGAAGAGGCCAGACACAGACTGAGAAGATATTTGCAATGCATACAGCCAACAGAGGTTTTTCTTTTTTTAATGAAGAATATATATTCTATAAATTAATAAAGAGAAGGCAAACTACCCAACAGAAAATTGATTAAAGGATATGTACAGGTACATCACAGACGGTTAATAAACATAGGAAAACATACTTGAGTTCACTAAGAATCAGGCAAATGCAAGTTAGGATAATGAGGGACCATTTTGTACCCATCAGTATGGCAAAAAGAATAAATTTAACTAACATTGAGCAGGGCTAGGACTAGGGTGAGGTGAGTGAGGCACTCTTTCCTTAGGCACAAAATGTAAGGGGACGCCAAAAAATCTCAGCAGTCAAGATAAACAATATTTTAATGCAATATTTTCAAAACTCAAAATTTATGCCAAAAAAATCCATGATGAACAAAGTATCAAAATTTTAAGCAAAGATAGAATCTCACCATACACTCGCATGACTCATCTTATTTGCCTTGACTCTAATCTGGGTCTGTTGGATCAAAGCCCTGGTAAGGATTTGGGGAAATTGGATCATTTATGCATTTCTCGTAGGAATATAAAAAATTTGTACAACTATTTTGGAGAGTCATTTGATGACACTGAAGATGCCACACCTTACATCATAGTAATTCCAGTTCTAAGATTCTATCCTTTTTTTTTATGGTGGGGGGACAGTTTCTGGTGTGGACAGGAAAACCTGCTAGATAAATTCTAAAAGATTCTATCTTAAAGAAACTCTCACACCAGTACACAAACGTACAAGGGTTTGCTCTGCAGCACTCTTCTTGCAAAAAAGGAGGTGATCGTTGACAAAGATTCTCTCCTTGACCAAACTCTATCCAGGCTTCTCTGAGCCCTTTCTTGACTACACCTCAACCTTGGCCTATGAAGGCTTGAAGAAAACATTAACATCATTTCTAACAGCACAAAGTCAAATCCCTAGGATGACCCTAGATCCCCTTAAAGTGCCTGCCTGAGAAAACTCAAGTCTGCCATAAGAATTCAGTTTGTTCCAGCCAACATCTGAAGATAGCACCCCTGTCTCCCAGTCTCTGTGGGAGGATAGGAATCTAACTTCAGTAAGGGCTAGTTAGCAAATCCAGATGGGTTTCACATGGACCAAGACCTTCTTCCCACTTTTTGTAATTTTTCACTTCCCTGACTCTACTGAGTCCCTACTCACTCCCCTTCCTATTCCCTCATTCTCCCTTTAAATCTTCCAGTCACCTCTATACAAATCAAAGTTGAGTTCAGTTCACACTGGATTCTTGTCCCTGTTGTGATAGTATATTACTGATTAAACTCTGTCTTTTCCACTTTAATTAGTGACCAGCTTTGTTAATCTTTGACATCTTTTAACTGTCCCACAGGAGGGGAATGGATAATTAAACTGTGGTTTCTTTGTACAATGGAATAGTACATAATAGCTAAAATGAATGAACTAGATCTACATATAGCCATATAAATCGCAAACATAATTTTGAATACATAAAAGCAAGCTGAATAAACCTCAAAAATAATTTTAAACTGAAAAAGCAAGTTGCAAAAAGACAGTATGATACCACTTATGTGAAACTTAAAAACACAGAGAGATACATATATTAATGTGGGTATACATATTATATATATGCATACACACATATATGGAATGATATATAACTTTCTATATTATTATATACCACTATCCATATACATATTTGTTATATATATTGCATATTATTATATAATATACATATATGTAGTGATACACATCAACTTCAATGTAGAAGTTACCTCTGAGGACGGAGGGAGAGGGAAAGGGTAGGAAGTGGGATTCTAGCTATATGAATAACATTTTATTTCCTCTTTAAAAAGAAAGAAGAGGGAGAGATGTGCAGAACATAAAGTAAAATATTAGCATCTATTTAATTTTTGCTGTGTCTGTTATACGATTTTCTGGGCTTTTTGTATGTTTGGATGATTTTAAAAATAAAAATGAAAATGAATGATCACCTAGTTTTCACCTCCTAGATTAGCAGAAATGAAAATTTAATAATGCACAGCACTGAGAGAGTGTAGAGAAGCAGGCAATGTCATACACTAGAGGTGGGAGCACAAATTAATGCTATCTCTTGAGATGGCAATTGTGCAGTACCTGTTTAATTAAGAACCCCTGTTCTCTTTTACTTGGCCATTACAATTTAGGAAGATGTTTTTAGACAGGTGCACAAAGAAAAATGTTGCTCATTGAAACATTGTTACAGCATTGATTATAATAGCAAAAGACTATTAATCTAGAAGAACATAAACAGGGGTCTCATTAACAAATTTATAGTACACCCATATGATGGAATAGTATGCAACTGTGAAAAAGGCTAGATTGATTTGTATATACCAGGGGCCAGCAAACTATAGCCCACAAAACAAATCTGATTCACCATATGTTTTTGTAAATAAAATTTTATTGGACTACAGTCACACCTATTTGTTTATGTATTATCTGTGGCTGCTTGAGTAATTGTGACAGATACCATATGGCCTGCAAAGTTTAAAATATTTACTATCTAGTCCTTCATAGAAAAAGTTTGCTGATCCCTGGTATATGCTGATATGGAAAATCTCCAAATATTGCTCAGCATTCAACAAATATTTATGAAGCCTCTAGTACATGTCAAATATTTTTCTAGATGCTAAAAACAAACAAAATCCTGCCTCCCTAGAGCTTACATTCTATTGGAATTATTAATGTAAAGGACAAAGTGCAGACTACTGTGTATAGTATGCTGTCTTTAGTATTTTTAGTTGTACATTTACTTGTATAGAAATAGATTTTTGAAAGGATTTACAAGAAAATGGCAATCGTGGTTGCTTCAGGGGAAGGAGAATAAGAGACAGTATATCAATGGAAGAAAACATATTGCTCATTGGTATACAGTTCTGTGATGTTTGAATGTGTATATGCTATGTGTGTATGTGTATATATATATATATGTATATATATGCTAGAAGGCTAGTTCAAGATTAACAAAAATGAAATTTAGTGGATGAAACAAAACCCTATCTGTAAGTTAAAAATGCCATTGAGTATATTCTAAATAAAGGAAAATTCACTTAAACAACTGTTCATATGAAAAATAAAAATACCTGGGCACTTTAGTTATCTGTAGGCTAAAAATGAACCAATCATATGACATGGTTGCTTAAAAAGGCTAATGCAATTTTAGGCAATATAACAGAGTTTTATTATCCAGGCCAAGAGAACTGACTGTTCCACTTTACTATATACTATCTCAAGCATACCTGGAGTATTATGTTAATTTCACTTCTGCATGCCATAAGTTAGGAGGGATATTTCATGTAGGGGAGAATAGCAGGGAGAGAGAGAAAGAACTATGAAGTAGCTGAGAAAGATTAGTTTCAAAAAGGAAGACTTAAGGGAAATAAGAAATCTATCTTCAAATATGTGAAGGCAAGAGGGGTTATCCTTAATTTATATTCTTTCAAATAGCACAGCTAGGATCTCCACAATCACAAGGGTTAAGGGAAACAA
Source organism: Orcinus orca (assembly GCF_937001465.1). Taxonomy (NCBI): domain Eukaryota; kingdom Metazoa; phylum Chordata; class Mammalia; order Artiodactyla; family Delphinidae; genus Orcinus; species Orcinus orca. The sequence goes on along the minus strand of NC_064580.1, from coordinate 98,112,648 downwards.
GTTTGGGCTCATTATAAAAATGTTCTAACAATTTGGTAACATTTGGTTACTCTGCAGAGCAGGAGCAGAGTAAAAGGAAATTAATATTTACTGTCTACAACATGCCAAACCCACTGCATAACTCGCAGCAATCCTGCAAGGAAGATATTATTCTTCACTTTCCAGAGGAGAAAGTGGAGTCTCAGAATGGTTGAGTAGCTTCACCTAAGTCTCTACAGCTAGCAGAAGCAGAGCAAGGATTTGAATCCAAGCTTACAACAGGCTCCTAAATTGGTTTCCATACATCCAATCCTGTCCCTCCAATACCAATGTAGCCAGAATGCTCTTTTTAAAACATAAATCTGCTCATGTTACTTCTCTACTTAAATTTTTTATGAAGCCCTTCATGATCTGGCCATAGCTTACTTCTCTATAACCACTCACCACTTGGAACTATACCATGGCCACATTGAATATCTTTGAATTACTCAAATATACATAGAAGAAAATTGTGTTTCAATGGAAAACTATGCATCCTCTATAGCCCACTTTTCTAGGTTATCAGATTCTATCTCTTCATTGTCATTGGGCCATTTTACAATTCTTTGTAAGTTGTAGATAACTGAGAGACACGTAAGTTATGTCCTACCCAGTAGTGATTTAGTTGATTCCTCCCCACCCTTGTGAAAAACCAGTTTTGTCTTTATTTACAATTCATCTCAATATTCCTTTACTCCATATAAATCTGTGCTGTTTTGACTTTTCTTCTTTTTTTTTTTTTGGATTAAAAAGAAGTGTGTTGGATTTCCAATACTAAATAAAAACATGAAATTGTTTTTTTAAAAAGCCATAGAGTTTACAGCATCAACTACAGAAAAGGCCAAACAAGTGTGTACAGAAACTAGTCCCCAGCAGCCCTCCAGGTCCCCTTCCAGCAGGCGACAAAGCAACAGACACATTTGCTCCAAAGCCTTCTGAAGGAAGCTGCTGGTCAGCAGCTCCACTAGGACATTACACGACACACAATGGTTTAATTTCAAAAATCACAGGAAAATGTATTAAACCGTGAAAAGGTGCAATACAGAATAGCTTTCCTTTTTCTTAATTTTAAAAAATCCCCCAACTTTGAACAGTTATTTAAAAATAGGCCCCTCCTCCCACCCCAGTTCTGTGACAGTATCCAGGTACTAAGGCCCTGAGGTAACAGAAGTACCAGGGTTCATGGGATCCCGAATACCGAGCATGTTTCTTTGGGCAAAAGGTAAGACAGTTTCTGGGGAATCTAGCCCTCCTGGTGTCCAGAGTGTTCTGAGTGCTCTTTTCAGGATCAGTTTAAGTGCACTGGGTTTCCAGAATCCGGCCTGGCACTATCCTCCGTGACCAGCTAGCAGGGCAGCAGGAGTTCCAGCATTGCACTTTTCATTGCCCACAGTTAAGAAATAGAGTTCATCTTCTAGAAAAGCAAATGTGTGGTAAGATCTAAATAGGGGAAATAACCAAGGTACAAAGGCAAGTGGGGCGCCTGTGTGGCCAGGGCAGAGCGCAGGCCCCGGGGCAGGCGGGTCCGAGCACCCACTGGTGTTCTCAGCAGCTGACCTCTTCTTGGCTACAGAACCAAAGCGCAATCCGCCTGCTGCACCGCCTTCCACACTCTCTTCTGGGGATATGTTGGGGAGTAGGGGAAGATGCCTGAGTGTCGGTCAGTCCTGTATTTTTTCTTAATAGATTCTTAATATTAAAAAACAAAAATCTCAGCTCCTTACCTTTTTAAGAAAAAGCACACCAGAACCTCCTGCAAAGGCAAAGGCAAAGGCTTCTTGTGTGGCCAGCCTCTCAGCACACCTCAGAGACCTCCTGCTGCCCTCTTCAAATCAGGGGCTTAGCTGAGCTGCTGGGATGGTGTGGGGACGGGGGAGGCCGCTGTCCCTGTTCCTGTCCCCTGCTACGTACAGAACAATGTTCAGAAAGAAGTGGGGAGCCTCACTGGTGCTGCAGCCCCTGCCTGCTTCATTCCTGCTAACGCCTTCCCCACGGGGCTCTGAGGCGTGGAAGTGAGAGCTGGACTGACTGAAGAGAGGAACTAGGGAGAAGCAAGGAGTCCTACATGGGAACAAAGCTCCCTCCTTAACCTCTGACTTCCCCGAAGGGAACACATGGTAACAGCAGGAAAGGGTCTCTATCCTCTTCCCTGATTTCCCAGGAACTCGGCCAGGCTCGTGCCCTATCCTGCATCGCTCCTGCAATACAGCACCTGACTCCTCAGCGTGGACATTCTTAGCAGGATATGATCAAGACACCAGGGCAGCTACATCCTCGAACCCACCTATTGCACAGAAGAAATTTTTTAACTAGATCCAAATGAAACTCCAGTTGCAACTTAGTGACAATAGAGATGAACATGCCAGGACAGTAAAGAAGATGCTTCCATCTCTGCAGGCTTCTGGCAGAAAGTACAATGACTGAAACATTCACAGGACCTCAGCAGTCCCTCCATTTCCAGTTCCCAACCCCCCCAACGCCCCCCACCCCAATACTGCAACTGCACAGAAAGCAACAAACAAGTCTTTTCAATGTTACATTTCATTCAGATAGATCTGTAATCTCACAGGGATGAGAGGAGAAAGTCAGGCCTTTAATAATTATAATAAAAAAAATAAAAAAGCTTACAAACAGCAATGCAACATTCCCCCCCCCCCACAAAGTGATGGATTAACAGCTGGTAGAGGATGCAATGACTCAGAATCAAAAATAAAAACAAAAACACAAAACAAGCGAACCCCTGGAACAGCCCACACTGTCAATGACTTTCCAGACATAATTCAAACAAGTAGTCAAACGTCAACCACTTGTGGAGAACACCACAGACTTCCTTGGGTTTTGACAGTGTTTTTCTTTTGAAGGTAAAATAAAATAGGACACAAATAAAATTGTACATAAATGCCAACTTCTACACTCCATAAAGGCGATGCCGTCGCAGCATGAAGACACAGCCTGACCACAAAGTGAAACAGAGGTTGCACTTCTTGCCTCTTCCTTGGACACAAAATTTTGGCCCATGGTGCCCAGTCCTGCAGGGCATTGGCAGGCAAAAGGAAGCTGCCTTGACATGGCGTCTTCCAGGCTGACCAGGAGGAGGCAGGTTTTGAACCAGTTATAACATCTGCCTGGTTCACTTATATCTTATGAGTAAAATAAATTCTTTAACACATATTCATTTTTATACATGTGTAAGCATCATGATTCTACCTCTTTCTGAAAATTACTTTTTAACCTAGGCCATGCTCTCTTCTTTCTTGCCTATTTCTTCCCTCTTGGCCTTCACATAGCCTATTCCTTCTATCTAGAACAGATTCCTTACCCCATCTTCCCCTGTTGCCAGCAAAAGGTTCATAAAATGTTTGTTGAATGAAGGTAAAAGGAAGGTTACAAGGAAGAAACCAACTAATCAAATCAGGCCTGTCTGACACCAAAGCCTATGCTCTTTCCAATAAGTTGCTGCCTTTTCCATCTTTCACGTTATCTAAACAAGAGAATGGTCTACCTCAGAGTAATGAACTCCGTGTCACTGGAAGTATTCAAGTAAAGCCTGAGTTATCATCCCATTAGGGATGCAGTAAGGTGGGATTCTGACACTGGGAATGTTAAAGAAAAAAATATTTGGATACTTGCTTAAACAGTAAGGCAAACTTTACCCCAAAACTGCTGCAACAGAGGTACTGAAACAGGGAAGAGAGATTGGGCTCATCTCCGAATACAGCAAAGACAGCTGGGGATTTATAGTCAATGTGCAGGGTGAGGGGGTCAATGGCTGGAAAATTACTAAGAGGAAATACAATGGTAGGAGGCATTCTTACTAAACTGGCCTAATAAGATTCCTGCTAAAAGCAGGCCAAGGGCTTAGACATCAAAGATGGGGGATGAGGAAATTGATCATATATCAAGGATGATCAGATATCAAGGGGGGGAATTACTTAGCAGGATGTTTTGCTAAGACTGGGCTGGGCAGGCCAAAGAGAGGGCAGGGGCCAAGATCAAGGTCTAGCTGAGGAGAGGTCTCAGAGTATTCCGACTAAAGACTGGTCAAGGGAACAGTCTTTGTCAATAGGTAGGTTGTAATAGATAATCTCTATGGTTTTTTCCAACTCTATGGTCACTGAGATGTAATATACTAGAGCCAAGACCTACATCATAAATCTTTGAACACTTCAAGAGAAAGGGAGCCTAGGACAAAAACAGCTCTACCTCTGTGCGTCACCCACAGGCCCCTGATACCAGCCCACCTGACCTTTTTGTTTTTGGCATATTCAGTTCCAAGTAGAATCTAGGAAGCAAAGCATAAAGATGGCTGTGTTTTCTAGAGTGTTCCTGGTTGGTTTCCCACTGTGAAGTTCTTAGGAAACAGCCCCATGCATGTTTAATTGGAGCTGCTTCTATTTATGTGGGCAAGTCATATCAGCGATTTGAAAAAGAGAGAGGATGGAACAATGAAATGGTGAAAGCAGTTTGCAATGGACTCATATCTTCCCCAGGAGCCACTTCTTTGACATCCATCAGAGAAGGTACCAGAGGCAGTCCCTATGGCAAACAGCATAGAAGCAACCAGCTAGGATGACATGCTCACCTAGCACAGGGGCCCATGCTTTGCACCTCAGGAGATAGGAGCCAAATCAGTAGCAGAAAAGAGGGAAAGACTTCTCACTGAAAGCCTCAAAATGGCTCAAAACCTTTTCTTATCTTATTGTTCCACACCAACCGTGGAGTAATTTCACCATTAGAGTCAAACCTTTGAGCTGAAGCATTAACTCCAGAAGCTGACAGTTAAAATAAGACATGGGAAGGGTAACCTGTCAGCTTTCAATAACCAGCTGTGTGACTTTGGTTGAGGTAATTTCCATCTCTGGGCTCCAGGATCACCAAGGTAAAAATGAGGGGTTTGGACCAAGTCTCATCCAGCTCTGATCTTCTATGCTTCTATATTTCTTCAGCCCAGAAGGGTACTCATTATCAGCTAGTAAATGCTACCTAATTAGCAAGGTTCAGAATAGGCAAATTGTGATAGAACAGGGAGAGAGAAATATAGAGGGCAGGAGGCACTGCACGGGGCCAAGTCTGGTAGGTGCACGAGAGCCAGGGGACTCGGACAACTATGGGACAGAGCCAGCAGGAAAACTGGGGCACCCACCGTTGTTGGCGTATAGCGTTTACTAAATCACAAAATGTACTTACTTCATAATTTCTTAGTGCTCAGGCCCAATCCTCCATATTCACACACAGACCCATGTATACACACACTCTCTCTCTCTCTCTGTCACTCTCTTTCTCACACACACACTCTGTCTCTCCAAATACAATACTTCACAATTGATTCTACCTTTATTTCAGTAACCAACCTGGCATTGGAGTTTATAAAACAAATATTTCCCAAGCTCATGTTATCATAGCAGTACTTGTTAGGAGATTGAGCTCAGAGAAAAAATGAGCTCATAGCTTAGGAGAAGGGTGTTTTTTTTTTTAATTGCCTCATTTTATTTAATAATGTGACTCCTAATAAGACACCTGAAACAATTTGGGCCAGGTAAGAAGTTATGAACCACTTTACTTTAGACTCAGTTCATTTTAGGTAAATTTCATTGCACCTAGAGATGCTCTTTGTTTATCTTTTAGGACAAACAGGGCAGCAGCTGATAGTATGGAAAAAGTTCCACTTAAATCATCTCCCAGACCTTAGATGGCAGAAAGCTCAGAGATTGATCTTTCTTTCTGTGTGCACTTTGGTTTATATCCACTTTCCATGCTTCAGTGTATCTCATTTTCATAACGTTCAAAGACACATTTTTTTATTAAAATGCTTACAACTTTACCAAGTAAATCCTTTGAAGTCAAAGCGCACCTGTTTTCCTCTTAGGCATGGGGCATTTTTTTAAAAAAATAAGTAAAGCTGTATATCTGCTTTAAAATGAAAAGCTATTTCATCCTGGCTTAACATCACTAGGTATTTGAGGTCTAGAGACTAGGAGCTATGGCTGTAAAGCGTTGTAAGTGGAGTGCCAGCCTGCAAGTTCAATATAGAGTCATTTCTAATCTTTTATCCGCAATTCGAACACATACACCCACACACACATTATATATTGTCTACGTAAGTGTGAAAAATAGTCAAAGATACTCAAAACTAATCTGATACATAACTTGGTTGATCAAGACTTATTTACTCTGAACATTGAAAAATTCCCTTAGTAATCCAGAAATTTTCAGATGGCCTGATGTGCAGTATTATGTTTTGCAGGATATAAACAGTGCCCACAACAAATAAGGAATGTCTTTTATCTTTCTATAGATGGCCAAGGAAGGAAGGAAGGAAGGAAGTGGAGGATGAAAGGAAAGAAGGAATGGGCAGAGGGGAGGAGGCAAGGACATAAAAGACAGAAAGAGCTTGATGTTGGTCAAAGCACCAAGAAGCAGAGATCTAACACATTGACTTTTTAAAAGAAAATAATACAATCTTTTATATTTTAACAGTAAGTAAAAATGGACAGAATTTAATTTCTATTTAAAGTTTAGCAGTACAGGCACTTCTAAAATGCTTCCTTTTTCTCATTTAAGGAGCATCCCTAAATGAAGGTCTGTAGCTGAAGGTAGTTTTCTGAAGATTAAATGAGTTGTTATATGTAAAGCACTTAAAACAGTGTCAAGTACTTAGTAAGTACTCAGTACATGGTAGCTACTATCATCACCATCATCATAGTCAACCTCACAGTCATCGTAGTCCTTACATTTTGACCAAGATAAAGATCTTGCACAGAAAACGATTCCTCTCACTGTTTTTTAAATATATCCACAAAATACTTTAAATGTCATGTTTATGTTCCCAGCTACACACATAAATGGGATCATATCCTAAAGTCTGACCTGTGGGCTAAATGAAAATAAGCCACATATCTGATCTTCCCCCTCTGAGGGCTAAATGTTCCCCACTCCTGATAACAATCAAACATTCTGAAGACCAATCGCATTTTTCTTTTTGACTTTAAATATGTTTTGTCACGTAGATATAACAGTGCTTCTGGTTAGTCTTTCTCCTGAGAGATTTGCATACAGAGGGCAAATTATCAATTATTGTATCATCAAATAACTCCAATGAAGCCTCCATGTGCATGTGGCACTACTCTGGACACTGTACAGACAAAACAGCAATGCAGTCTCGGCCTTGTGAATACTTAGAGAGGTAACATCCCCAGACATAAGTAATGTACAGTCTTGGGTCTACTTAACATTTCCATTTGGCCAGTCAATTCAGCCAGAAGAGCTGATCCCATACAGTTATAGCTATAGACAATCAAGCAAGCACAGGACTAAATAAACCAACAACCACACAACTTTATCTCAGATCTCAAATTTTAGGTCTACACATGCATCTTTGTAATTATATGGAAGAAGATGGTTGTGGGTTTAGGCAGGAGAGAATTATTTCTTCCTCTTATAGAAACAGTGAAAGAACATTCCTCTCTGTTATCCCAAGAAGGTTACCTGTGGGAAAATTGGACTGATCATATGTGAAGTCCGGGGCAAGCAATGGGAATTTGGTATTATATTAAGGTTCTCCAGAGAAACAGAACCAATAGGGGGTGTGTGTGTGTGTGTGTGTGTGTGTGTGTGTGTGTGTGTGTGTGTGTGTGTGTGTGTGTGTGTGTGTGTGTGTGTGTGTGTGTGTGTGTGTGTGTGTGTGTGTGTGTGTGTGTGTGTGTGTGTGTGTGTGTGTGTGTGTGTGTGTGTGTGTGTGTGTGTGTGTGTGTGTGTGTGTGTGTGTGTGTGTGTGTGTGTGTGTGTGTGTGTGTGTGTGTGTGTGTGTGTGCACGTAGAGAGAGAGAGAAAGAGACTGATTGATTGATTATAAGAAATTGGCTCACACCATTATGGAAGCTGAGAAATCCAGACCTGGGAAAGCCAAGTCTAAGGACAGGAGAAGACCAAAGTCCAGCTTGAAGACAATGAGGCAGAGAGAAAGTATTCTTTCTAACTCAACCTACCCACATTGGGAAGGGCAACCTGTTTTACTCAGTCTACTGATTCAAATGTTAATCTCATCCAAAACACCCTCATAGACACAACCAGAAACAAAATTTAATCAGATATCTAGGCACCACGTGGCCCAGTCAAGTTGACACATAAAATTAACCATCACAGGATCTAAGGTTGACCCAAATGGTCAGATGAAAGAGTAAGCTGCTCACATGCTCACACACTGACCTCCATTCCCCAACTCCCCAAATCTTTATCCATTGGCATCAGTATAACACAAGGCTTGCCAACTATCAGCACCATCTGTTCCCCCCAGCAAGTGTCCATAAATAGATTATTTAAGGTTAGGAGGGTGAGAAGATAAGACTGTTTCCTTAACCCACTCACTAACCTCACTCTGACCGGCTGCACTGAAAACTGCTGAGTATCCCAACTTTGTTTCTCTTCCTAACCACTTGATAATGCTGGGCTCTGGTTAATGCCTTAAAGACAAACAGCAGTTCAGCATAGAAGGGATGCTCCCAGGTCTTTAAAAATAAGCCTGTGCCAGCAATAGGCTATCAGGCAGGATAAAGTTAGACGGGCTTTATCTGATTTTCCACTATGATTCTATTGCTACCTTTATAGATAACCTAGGTTCTTATTCATGACTCCACCTCCGATATTAACTCTACACAGCTAAAATACCCTCCTGATCTGCAAATCATTGCTTTGAAGAGCAAATAAAATAAAGCACCCAATAAGCACTCATTGGTGCTTGGCCCTTTAAACTCTCTACTTGATTTGGGTCTGGCTTTGACTACACCTTAATCCATTTTTAACATCACTCCACATATTCAAAGAATGGACTGCCATGGGACAGTTATCCCGCTACAGCAGAGAAACTTTGTAGAAATATATTGAAGACTCTAGTTCTACCTTCTTTCCTTCTTCCCTTTCCCAATGTCAGGATTCCTTCTCCAAACAGCCTGGCTCCTCCAGGAGCTATAAGAATGATAGGGAGATACTGCGTTCAAAATAGGCACTCTCCTAACAGATGGCTCAGAATGGTGAGTTGAAGGGAGAAAGCCATTGTTAGGCAACATTTCAAACAACAAAAATAAGTTGTGGGGGCTTGGGGAGGAAATTGTGTTTTGGTTCAAAGCAGCAAATTACCTGGATGGCTTACAGTATCTGACAATCTAAGAATATCAAATTAGCCACTGAAAAATCTGGCTACCTAAGCGGCTTTTCCCAACTGCACATTATTTGCTCAACAAATTTTCTTCTTGCAAGTCTCTGAGAGGAAATTTCAAAATGCTCTTTTCACCACTAAAGAGAAATAGATATTTTTTAAAGTGACTATAGAAAGGATCTAGAGAATGAAATACCAAATTTCCCTGGAACTTGCAAGTTTCTCTTGGAAATAATTATAGCTATCTGTAGCAAACAGTGTCTTCCACTTATATTGATTAAGCATGATAACCTAGATAAATCAGTGCTCACTATAGTATAAAATAAATATATATTCTTTCATCTAAAACCTCAAAGGTTCAAAGATGCTTAACCCTTTGTTATAAATGGGGAATAATATTGGCCAAATCTGTTTACATACAGCGGAATTGGTCACAAATGAAAGATGTGGGAGGACCAGTTCTTCAAGACCAGCTTTCATGGCTGGAGGGAACAAGTCTGTCCTGTTCTCAAAGGCACCAACTCAAGTCAAGGCCAATAGAATCCTTAAATATTATTGTTATGGCCAAGCCATAATAATCACTGGTCATTGAGCATATTCCAAGTTGTCTTCTGATATAGATCCACCTTTTCTTGAACAGTGAAATGACATGGCATAGTGTAAAGGACATGGGCTTTGGCATCAGACCTTGTTTAATTTCTGGTTCAGCCATTTACTAGCTGTGGGACATTGAGCAAATTATTAAACTTTTCTGGATTTCACATTTCTCATCTATAATAGAGATAATCTTATTTATCTTCAAAGATCAAACAAAATAAAGCACTCATTGAGCCTGGCACCATGTTATGTGTCCAATAAATGATAACTTAAAAAATGAGGGGGGCATGCTACAACATGGATGAACCTTGAAAACATAATGCTAAATGGAAGAAGCCAGTAACAAAAGATCATATGTTATATGATTCTATTTATAGGAAACGTCCAGAATAGGCAAATATATAGAGACAAAAAGTCGACTGGTGTTTACCTAGGGCTGGGGATGGGGAGGGAGGAAATAGGGAATGACTGTTAATGGGTACAGGTTTCTTTTTGAGGTGATGAAAATCGCAGTCTTTTAAATGCTATACTTGGACCATTTACATCTAAAGTAATTATTCATATGTAGGGCTTAAGTCTGCTATTGTATTATGCATTTTCTATTTGTTTGTTCTATTTCTTATTCCTCTGTTTCCTTTTCCAGGCCTTCTTTTGGGTCACTTGAACATTTAACAGAACTCCATTTTGATTTATACTTAATGTATTTGAATTTTATAATTTATAGTGTATTTGTATAGGCTTTATCGTGGTTGCTCTAGGTATTACAATACATATGCTGAATATATCAGAGTCTACTTGTACCAATGTTTTACCACTTTAAGTGAAGAAGCTTTACATCCATGTAAGTCCCTTTACTCTCACCACTTTTAAAATATAAATATCTGAAGTATTTCCTCTACATACATTGGGCACCACAATCAGATAATGTTATAACTTTTGCTTCAACCATCAAACAATTAAAAACCTGATGAGGAGGAAACAAATCTATATTTACTCCTATTTTTACCCAGTCCTTGTTTTATTCCTTTCTGGAGTCACAGCCTTCTTTTGTTATCATTTTATTTCTTTTTAGAAAACTTCCCTTAGCTATTCTTTCAGGGTAGGTATGCTGGTAACAAATTCTTAGTTTTTCTTAATTTGAGACTGTTTTACTTTCCCCTTTATTCCAGAAGGGTATTTTTGCTGCATATAGAATTTGGTGTTGACAGTTACTTTAGTGCCACTTACTTCTGGTTTCCATGGCTTCAGATGATAAATCCACTGATATTTGTATCATTGGTCCCCTACAGGTATTGATAGTGTGTTGTTTCTCTCTAGCCTCTTTCAATATTTCTTATTGTCTTCAGTTTTCAGAATTTTGATTATCATGAAATCTTGGCATGGGTTTCTTTGGGTTTATCCTGTTTGTGATTCACTTAGCTTCTTAAATCTGTAGGTTTATGTCTCTTGCCAAATCTGTGAAGTTTTTGGCCACTATTTCTTCAAATAATTTTTCAGTCCTCACTATTTTTTCTCCCTTTCCCAGAGTCTGATAACACAAATGTTAATTTTTTTGTTATTGTCCGTTGTCCTCGAGGCTCTGCTCATTATTTTGTCAGCCTACTTTCTCTCTGTTGTTCACAGTGGGTAATTTCCATTGATCTGTTGTCAAGTTCACTGATTCTTTCCTCTGGCATCTGATCTATACGGAGCCTGCATAGGAAGTTTTTATTTTTAATTTCAGTTATTATATTTTTCAGTTCTATAATATTCCTTTGATTCTTTATATTTTCTATTTTCTTACCAAGATATTTAATGTTTCATTTAAGAGCGTTTGTTATTGCTGTTTTAAAATGTCAGATAATTCCAAAATCTGAGTCATCCCATTGTTGATGTCTGTCAATTATCTTTTCTTATTCAAGTTATGGCTTTCCTGATTCTTGGTATATAACAAGTGATTTTTAATTGTATTCCAGAAGATTTGGGTATCATGTTGTGAGTCTCTGGATCCTAGTTAATCTCTTTATTGCAGGCAGTCACCATGTTTAATCATAATTTGTGGGCATGGGTAGAAGTGGATGTTTAGCCTCTGTCTTGGCCTGTTAATACCACCTTGGGAAAAGTGGATGCTAAATCATACTGTCCCGTTGTAGATGGTCGAGTGGAAGTTCAGTTCCCTTCTTCTTGCCATTGTCTTAGTGAATGTGGGGTACCAACTCACACCAAGTGGATGCGTAAGCTCAGCACCTCTCCGGGCTGTACTGACACCAAGGATGGGGGAAGAAACAGAGGGCCAACTCTTACCACCTTGCACAGCCATGTTCTGCCTAGTTGCTGCCATGTGTGAGTGGAAGTTCAGCACTCAGCTCCCCTCTGGGCCTAGCTGACACCAACAAGGGGAAAAGCACAGTGTTCATTTTTCCTGCCTTATGCCCTGTCATTCAGTATCATTTTTGCTGCCTGGGGATGGAAACTCAGCTCTCCGCTGGTCCCCCTACTAGGCTGACATGGGTCGGGGCGGGGGGGCGGTGGGAGTGCCTACCTTACTAGACCCATCTTGCTCCTCTTCATCCTACCTTGTTGATGTTGGGCAGGAGTAGAAGCCTACCTCCTCACTGAGCCCCACTGACTCTCAAAGTAAGGACTTTGAGTATTACCTGCTCCTGCCAGGTGGGGGGATGTAAAATAAGCTCCCTAATGCTTAGCCCTGCCAACACCATCCCAGGAAGGGAATCAGAATATCACCTACTTCCATGGAGCAAGAGGTAACAGAGAGAAGGAGTAGGAGAGTGGAAGTTCAGCTCCGTACTCTGCCTATCAATACCACCTGGGTGAGGTACTCAGAGTACCACCATCTGCTTTCAGTAGGTGGAGACAGGTTGGAAGATCTGCTTCCCAGTGGGGGAACTGGAATATAATCACATATTTCTGTAAGATGGGGGGTGTGGAAATGGTACAGTTTTTCCATTGGTGTTTAGCTGGAGTAGGACAGGTATTGCCAAAAAGATTTTTCGTTGTTAGGTCACCTTTTTCCCAGTGCTTTGAATAGGAGTAACAGGCTTTTTTTGGCTGTACCTGTTGGTTCCAGGTTGGAGGCTAATATAGTACCCTGTCTGGGATAGATAAGAGGTAAAAAAGAAAGCCCAGCAGAATTATTGCTGTGTTGTTACTCAAGTCCTGAGGTTTCTAAAGCAGTCTGCCTTCTTATTTCATCCTTTTGGATATTTCTTGTTTGTTTGATGTGTTAAGACGATGTTTTTTTATTTGTAAGAGAGAGAAAGTGGGAGGAATGAGGCTGCTCCATCTCGTCTGAAAAAAGACATTCCAATGCCCTTTGCAATAGCAGTGAGAGTGAAATAAGGAAGAAAATAGAAGGAAATAAGATAAAATGCTCATAGTTAATTATAGGACTGGGCTGGGGGATATGGGTGTTATTTTTCTTTGCACTTTTCTATATTTTAATATGTCTCAATAGAAGGCAAAGGATACATTTGCTTTGTTGTAGGAGCCATGTTAGGGAAATAGAACTTCCTCTGAAGTGGTCATCATGCAGTCTGTAGTGAGTCCACCTTCCTTACTCTAGAAAAGCATGACATACTCTGATAGATCATGACATTTAGTCTTTCTCATGTCCCAAACTTATTGAGACCGACTCAGCCTCATTTGACTCACTGAACAAACTGCTCCGCATTCATTCAAACAATGTAGTAAGTGCTGCCCTCTATGCTAAGTGCTGAGCCTACACTGGTAAATAATACAAAGGCAGCATTTAGAAACAAAATATATTATACAAGAGCTATAATAGAAATGTATACAGAGTATATACCTCCATTATAGAAATGTTCAGACTAATTTTCCCTTAGAGTTCGGTAAGATATAATAATTGAGCTTTAAAAATTGGAAGGAGGAAAAATCTGTTTCCTTTCCTTATTTTGTACTTAAACTAGCATAATGTAGGACCTAATCCCTAGAGAATTTGCCAGTTAGTAAACTGTAGCCATCTGTTCTGCTGCTAGCTCCAATTATTCATTTGTGAACTTGCCCTTTGGAGGCCACTTCAAAGGAGATCAAGTTGGAGGTCACTACCTTGATCCTCAGGGAATTTCCAAGGCAAAGGTCTAGCCCCTGTGAATTGTATGAGTGGAGTTGCTGTGTGGCAAACCATTCTACTCCCATCGGCTGCTATCTAATTGTCCTACTTCCTCAATAAAACACACAAGTCTTCCCTCCATGATTCTAATGTGAATTCTTATGAGCAAGGCAGCCCTTTTAGATGCCCCTGACATAAAACCATCTCGGCAGCTGACCTCACACTACAGAATGTTAGTCCTGATCAAAAGAAGAGGAGACTGTTCTGAAATCTAGGATTATTTAATAGAGACCACTTAATTCTGGGGCTCTTTGGTTCCTTTCTGGAGGCTCTAAGGGAGAATCTCTTTCCTTAATTTTTCCACCTTCTAGGGGATGCGCACTTGTCTCGGATCATCACCCCCTTCCATTTCAAAGCCAGCAGTGGCATCCCTCCAACCTCTGCTTCTGTCATCATATTGCCTTCTTCTACATTTGATCCTCTGGCTCTTGCTTATAAGAACACGTGTAATTATATTGGCCCAACCCAGGTCATCCAGGATAATCTCTCCATCTCAAGATCCTTAATTTAATCACATGTGTAAAACCCCTTTTGCCATGTAAAGTAACGTATTTATGGATTCCAGGGATTAGGATGTAGATATCTTTGGTTGAGGTGGGGCATCATTCTGCTTTGCTTCTTTATCCACCTTGTGGTCTGGACTCCTGATCCAAAATTTGTCTCTGGTGTCTACTGATTTCTGGTGTTGACCCTGGTTTGAGTCTGGACAGTGTGAATTTCCCTATCTTTTGGCTACTCTGAAAGGATAATATATATAAGCGAGTACCTGGGAGAATGAGGAGTAGCCACTATACCATAGAGAGGGGAAAGGAAGGACATTTCATCCTTACAATGAACTTATAAGGTAGATACTATTTTCCCCATATGTAAGTGAGGAAATAGGCTCAAAGGGGTTACATCACCTACTTAGATCACACAGATAGGAAGTGGCAAACCATAGATGAGAGAATGCTGTTGTGACACTGGGTTCCCTGAACCAATTCATCAAAATTAGGCAAAAATAACCTGATAGGTGAGCTACTAGGTTCATTCAAACCATTCTCTTCCCTTCCATGGCACTTGAGCCAACTCTGCAGTCTAAACTGTTCCACACTTTCCCTCCTCTCTTCATCTCTTTCCACCCCGCCTCCAAAGCAATAGCTTCCTCCACTGCCAAAAACATTTGGTACAGCCTGGGATGCGTGACTCTGTATGAGTACTTGTAAGGAGCTATTTCCACAAACATTTACAGCCTTAAAATGGATCATTTCCTCAGCCTTACTCATGAGTAGACTCTTGGGAGCTGAGATTTCCCAATAGGCTCCTGATAATATTTCTCAGATTTAAACAGCCAAGGACAGGGTGGGAGCGAGTCAGAATCCTTGCCTTGGGAATGACTCCTTCCATGATGCATCAATAAAGCCAGTCTGTTGACCTTCTGGGAAGGATGCCAGGCCCAACTTTTCAGTGAGACCTTGACTAGACCTTACAGAGTTCTGAATTGACTTGGCATTTTTATTGGATGCAACTAATATTTATACTTTTTCTTAAGTCACAATAACGAAAACGATATTGCCCAATAATTAGAGAAGAAATGTTTTAGAGCTCTGGGACTCAATTCTATGACAGGCTGTGTGTCCAAACCCTGCCTTCACAAAAGACACAGTCAGGCAGACAATCTGCCTCTAAGGCAAACAACAGTCCTGGCAGTGATGCCAATTACAGGCATTGCTTTGGGCCAGAAGCAAAGGAACATAGCTGTTGTGAAGCATTAAGTCATTCTGGAGACTTAGCAGAGGTAACCTAGAACTTCAGACCTAGATACTGAAGTCCACTTTCCTTTATCAAGTAGGCTGCAGGCTCAGGTCTGACTCACATTCGGACTGTGGTCATGTCACTTGCTGCTAAGAAGACCATATTCTGGCCTAGGGTAGCTATTTGTCATTTGTCCTTGACTGAATCCACTAATATAAGTTGGCTGCGGGGATAAGTGGTAGGTTTTAAAGAAGCCCAAACTGAACACATATTTATTCAAGTTTGATACCATCTGTGGCCAATAATTCTATAAGCAGACCTTGATGATATTTCTCAGTTTTGCTGCCAGAAACAACTTGGAGTAGAAAAAGGGAAGGAAAGTTACCTGAATCCTGAAAAAGGCAAGTCTGAATCATAAACTCCGAAAGCAGAAGCAAACACATCTAAGAAGCCAAGCCTACCCTCCCACTTGGTAAATACTAGCCAAACTCAAGGCCAGCGTGAATATAATCAGCTACCAGGCCAGAATCATCAAGCTCTACTGAGTACCACCCCCCACCTTTTTGCTCCATGAAGCATAAAGTGATCTTAATGAAACTGTTGGAGAGAGAGAAATCAAGCCAGCCATGTTTATATTTACGGGAGGCAGTGATGTTGACCCCACGTGCCTGAAGTAGAGATTCAAAATCAGATTTTTCTGGAATACAGAAAGGAGGTCATCAATCTGGCTTCTCTCCAGCCACTCATTTGCTCTGGCAGTGGGAGAGGAAAAGGAGGAGTGAGTACAGGTGGGTGGGTGGGATTCAAGGATGACTCATGGCTTGCAGCCTTTGTCCCAACTGCAGCCTGTGGAAATCACAAACTTTGGCAAGTTGACCACTAGTTCTAGAGCTGACTGTAACCATGGAGACAGCACTCCTATATTTAGATCAAAGACCCAGGGGTTCCCAGTCCCTAGAATATACGGTGTGAATGATGGTATCACTGCAGTGGAGGGCCCCAGGCAAATCAACTCTTACATCAACCCAGGTTAGGGTTTCAGACTTACTGGTTTCTCTTTTTCATGGCTATGTCCTACTTGTACAGGGCTGATGACCCAACAGAAGGAACAAAGGGGTAAGTATATATAAGGCGACACTCTGGCCCTTAAGTTCTGGAAGATAAAGAATTTATTGGTTAACAAACCAACCACTTACTATTTGTGGCAGAAATTTTTTTTAAGGCAAATCAGTACCCATGTCTCCTTGCCAAATAGTGCCAAAACAATGAGGGCCATGGAATTGGTACTTGTTACATGTCTACTATGTGACAGGTTGCTACGCTGGCTGCTTTACCTATGGTATCTCACTTAATCCTCATTGCCTATCTGTGAGGAGAGCATCACTAGCCCTGTGGACAGGGCAAAAACGATACTACAGTTCAGAAAGATTAGGTGAATTGCCCAAGGTCACAGAGCCAGTAAGGGTTTTATCTGACTCCAAAGTCAAAATCAGTGGTTCATCATGACTTTTGAGAAAAATCTTCCAATAAATAAAATCAAAGTTCTACAGTGACAACAGAAAGATTTAGAAAGTCCAACGGCATTCTTTTTGCTGCTACTCCTTCAGTAACAAACAACTGACTCCCTATGAGGTGTCTAAGAGCTCAGTCATGCCCAGACTGAGATCTCTTTGCCTCAAGGGCTATAATAGAACTCAGCTCCAAAATCAGTTGACTCTGGGCCACGACCATGTGTTTTAGCTTCTTCTGAGCTCTCCCCAGCATGAAAAAAACACAGCCCCAAAGACAGGTTCAACTCAGTTACAACCACAGGATAAATCAACTAACCGATTTGAAGGAGACGGATGCTGTTGGCTGTTCCTTGAGCTTCCTTTCTGCCACATGTTCCCCTATGCCCACTGTGACCTTCCTGTGAGTTCACACTCTGTTGGCAGGTACATGGTTGGTGAGTGACTGAGATGACCAGTGAGAAGAAGGGGTAAAGCCTGTTTCTCCCCTCTGTGCCCACCAAGATGCATTAATGTTCTTCTGAGTCAAAATGGGTGACTCAGTACTACTACTGTTACTACTTCTTGGTCCCAAAGAAGCTGAGGACCATATGACTGGCTGACCATGCTTCCTGCTGCCCTATGAACAGTGGTAACAATGGCTGTAATACTGAAACGGGAGGGAAGGGGTCAGGGCACAACCTTTAAAAGAATGACATAGCCCGAGGACATGACATAAACTGATTAGAACCAACTAGGTCCAAAATGGCAGACGAGTCACTTCCACTAGTCCTTGAGCCTCAGTATGTGCTCATTGTAACACATTAACAAGCTAAATGACACACCCACAGGCGCCGTGACAGTTCCAAGGCTAACCATAAAGGTCAACAAGTGGGAAGTGGTCCAATTCCTGGAAATCCCCACCCCTTCTCCGAAATAGCTGGAATACTCCTCCCACTCATTAGCCTATGAAATTACGCACCCCTATAAAAACTGACAGCCCCATACCCTTGGGCTGCACTGGCCTTCTGAGATGGCCCACTCTCTGTCTGTGGAGTGTGTTTCTCTCTAAATAAATCCACTTCTTACCTATCACTTCGTCTCTCACTGAATTCTTTCTGCAATGAGATATCAAGAACCTGAGCCTCATTAAGTCCGGAGACCAGGTGTGCGATCTCAGTTGAAAGACCGTGGGTTCAAGTCCCAGTCTGGGATTTGGCTGGGTTCTAGTCTTGGGCTGTGGGTTTAAGTACCAATCTGAGATGCACGGTTGCAATACCACAACCCCCTTTCCTGAGAATCAGGTTCAAAATAGGGAAAGGATTTTAGGCCTTAGCTTAGTTCCCCTCAAGGAGTAAGGAAGGTGGGGAAGAGGGTAGGGGATTAAGACATAGGGAAATTTCCTAGTGTCCTAAAATTTGTAAACTGGAGGAGGACGCAGGAAAATCCCAGCTAATGGTTCAAGAAACAAAGAAAGGGTGGGGGATTTTCTGTCAGATTCAGGGAAGCCCACTCCAGTGTCCTCTGCCTTAATCAAATGAGCAAGTTGAAAAACTAAAAAGTCGATAGGAAAAGTGACTGGAAATCAGCTTGGGCCCATGCCCATATCTCTCAGTGTGAGATCCCAGGGAAACACCTATGGAATAACAGTTGACTCTCATTTTTAGATATGTCTAAAAGCAATTGGGGGGACTTGTCTGGTGGTCCAGTGGTAAAGAATCCACCTTACAATGCAGGGGACGTGGGTTCGACCCCTGTTCAGGGAACTAAGATCCTACGTGCCGTGGGGCAACTAAGCCCCCGTGCCACAACTACTGAGCTTGTGTGCCTCAGCTAGAGCCTGCATGCGGCAAACTACAGAGCCCACGCACCACAACTACAGAGCCCATGCACCCTGGAGCCTGCACGCCACAACTAGAGAGGAGAAAACCTGCATGCCACAGCTAGAGAGAAGCCCACGCACCACAGTGAAGATCCCGCGTGCTGCAACTAAGACCTGACACAGCCAAAAATAAAATAAAAGCAATTGGAAGGTTCATTTGGAATCAGTTAATCACCAAGAGGCAAATTCAGGTGGTGCTTACATCATGCAAAGACATAGAAAAATGGACCTAATTACTCCAAAAATGAATTTAATAGAAATGAAAACATTTGAACAGTCTATTATTTTCTTTTATCCTCACACTATCCCTGTAAGACAGACAGAGTAGGGACTCTAATTTGGATTTTACTGAAGCTCAAAGAGACCTAGGTTGCCCACTATCACCCAGGGAGGTGAGAGTAGGGCTCAGACTAGCGTGCAAATCTCCAGACTTCTGTGAAGAAAACAGATATGACCCCTTTGCTGAATACAGTTGTGCTACTACCTGCCTTAGCTGACATTTCTAGGCTTCATCTCCTGTACCTGAACCTAAGTTACCTGGTTTTTTGCTCCTTGTAATCTTGCTGGTATTCCATTGGTCCACCTGAATTAAAATACCTCCCAATTCCAAGTTATCTCCTGGGCTTCTAGTTCTAGTTTTCCCTGTCTTATAGCCACTGATATGTCTTCTTGACCTCTTTGTCTTCATGTAATAATCACAGATTGCTTTCAAGGAGGCAGTAGAACATGGCAGTTAAGTACATGTGCTCTGGAGTCTGACTACCAAGGCTTAAATCTTGTCCCCACCACTTATTCCTCATACGAACTCAGGCAAGTTAAATAATCCCTCTCAGTCTCAGTCCCCTCATCTGTAAACTGGGAATAATAATACTTACCTTACAGGGTTTTTATGAGTATCACATGAGATAAGGTAAAGACCTTATCACAGTAATATACATGATAGAATAAAAGCTTTCACTGTTGAACCAGAGAAAACTAGGTTTAAAGTTTTACTTCTACCACTTGTGACCATGAACAAGTTGCTTAACCGCTCTGTGTATCAGTTTGCTCATCTGTAAAATGGGAGCAATAAGAGTACATATCTACTAGAGTAACTGGGAGGATTTAAGAGAAAACCCATCTAAAGTATCTGGTACACATTCAGTACTCAGCAAGCGGTAACTATTGTAATTATTTATATTTTCAGCCTCAATGCCTGGCATGGTGCCTGATACATAATAGACACTCAGTCAATATTTATGGAGTGGAAATAAACAGCCTAGCATTTGCAACAGGAGGGACAAAAGAAACAAAACATCATCCCTCGAGAGACTGGATAGGAGTGGACAAGATAATTAGTGGGCTGAATGAGGATTAATGATGTTGAATCCTTGTGGAGGTACTTTTGCCCCTAGAGGGGACACCTTCTTTGGCATAAATGTCAAGCATCACTCATCTCATAGAGGGTTTGGGTGTCTGGTGTTTTGTCTTTATTAGGAAGTCAGCGAGGAAAGACTGAGCGTGGTTGCTTGGTTTTAGTAAATTGATTTGAAATTTTCTTCTGAGATAATTCCCAGCTAACCAGATCTTGAGACAAAATTATAATTATATGGGAAAAAACCCCACATCCCTCACAGAATTCACTGTGCTACAATTAAAATAAAAACGGTGCCTTTAAACGTCTGGGTATGGCCGGGAGGAAGTCAGACCAAAGCCAATCCTGATCCTGGGCCCTTGTCCTCACTGGCTACCCTTCTCCTCAACTAGGAATCTTCCAAGAAATGCAATCAGCACTGGCTCCCCTCATTGTTATTCAAATCCTTACTTCTGACAGACTGAGATTCCCCAGGATCCCTGCATCCACAGGTAGGGAGAGTGAGCAGTGAAAAAGGCTGTCGAAATATAGCTCTGCAACCGGAGTCCCTGGGCTGTCAGCAAGTGCATACAAGTATGTCCAGGTATCGTCACTGCACTATCTTCTGTTTCTCAGTGCAGGATAACAGTGAGTGAAGTCATTTGCTGCTTGGCAACTCAGGGAGCTGCTCTAAGTCTGGGACCCAGAATCAGCCTGAGCAAGATGGCAAAGTCTGGCGAATTTGTTCCTAAACCGCAAAACTCCCATTTCTGACTGGCTAAGTTTACTTTCAAAACTACTCCAACATTCCCCCTCCTCTCACACCCTACTATTCAAGTGCTCTGTTAACCCCTGACCAGTTTTGATAGTGAATCAGCCCATCCTGGCCGCAACTGTAAACCTCACTTGCCTGAATCTTACTCAGCGTTACTGAATGACTGACTAAACTGATAAACTGATTTCTGCACAGGTGTCCATATCAGATAGTGGCCCCACTCACAATTATGACACTTTGAAATCAGCCTTCAATAATGCCTTTAGTTTAAAAAAGAACATTCCAGAAAGTCTTTAGACACCACAGAGTTGTGTAGAGTTGGATATTCTCCAGCACGCCAGCCTGGCGGCAATCATCTTGTAGGATCCAGGCCTAAGCCTGTGAACTCCAGACACATTTGGCTCTCTCCTGTCTGTAGGCCAAAGGCTGACTTGATGGATTGATATCGGCTGTTTCTCCGACAACCACTTCATCACTTCATCAGCCCACTGAGCCTGGCTGCCACTCAAGCAGTGCACGGAGAGTGAGTTTTGATACCCTGATACTGTAGTACATGGGCTCCATCGCAACCCCAACTTTATCCCTCCTGACTCACTCATAGCACTGAAAGCCATAAAGAAGATGAGGCAGGAGGGGAGAGATGGGTATCAGGCAAGCCAGCCATTTACAGGTGCAGGGCAACAAAGGACATAGCTTTTGCGTGGATTGGCAGCCCTGACCAAAGCTCAGGGCGAGGCTGAGAGTCACCAAAGACAATCTCAAATACTATTCTTTTTGTTGGGTGTGTTGGAGAGTGGTATTCAGAGTTGATAAAGGGAAAGCTACACTGTAGTCTGTGCCTCTGGTATCAAATAATTGATGATGCAAAGTCAGGAGTAGCATTTGTTGGTATAGGGCGAATACATGAATAATAATAGTCACAATTTGTAAGTGTTTCCCATAAATTATTACTAATATTTATAATGATCCTGCAGGGTCACTCTTATTCCCATTTTACATCTATGTAAACTGAGGCTTAGAGGGGTGACTAATATTGGAGCTGGGGTTTGAATTCATCTATGTCTAGCTCCAAAACCCCATGCTCTTGTCACTATGCCCCATTGCTTTCCTGCACCGTGCTGCTCTGTTTAATCAGGGTGGGTCTGCTGAAAGAGCATGCCTCCAATAAAGATGTCTCTCCATTACCCATCCCATAGCAACGGGGGAGGACACATCTGCTGGGAGTGGGGAAATGATACAGGGAAGGCTTCAAGGAGGTGGCTGCAGCTGAACTGGGCCTTGAAGGATGGGTGGAATTTTCATAGACAGAGCTGGAAGGAAAGAATATTCCTGAAACTGGCTATAGTGTGCACAAAGACATAGAAAATGGCAGGGTTAAAGGCATGGACTTTGGAGTGAGAAAGAGCTGGGTTTAAATAGAGCTCTGCCATGTACTAACTGCATTTAATAGCCTCCGCCTTCCTATGTTACCCGCCAACTTCCTACTCACACCCTCTCGCATTCACCCATCCAGTGTGCAGGTGCCAGCTTGCACTGGCTTGCAAGAACCGATTGTGCACATGTCTTCCCAACTCTGAGGTCAGTGCCCTCACATATGCAGCTGGAAATAAAACCTGGTGGGAATATTTACACCATGGAAATGGGCAAACGCCACAAATCAGATTTTATTTTTCTTTTAGAGAGATGGTTGTTAAACATTAGCCAGCACACCACTGCATAAACTCTCCAGCGGTGGAGCCAGGGTATTTGCATTTTCTCAAAAGCTCCACATTAACTCTGCAGGCTGGCCACTCACAAAGCTTCTTGGGGTAGTAGATCTCAACCTTAGCTATGCATCAGAATCACTGAAGGGGGGGCTTGCTAATATGTGTGCTAGTATGTGCTATTCCTGGATCGCCTTCCTAAAATTCTAATTCAGTGGGTCGAGTGAAGCCCAGGAATCCATCCTTTTACAAGATCTCCCACTCCCCATGATTCTGTTGGAGGTGATCTAGGGCATTTCGTTTCACCTCAAGTTAATAGGCACTGCAGGTAATAGAGGAAGAAAGAGCAAAATGCAGGACTCTCCGCCTGTGTGAATCACAGACATCTGAGAAATTAAGAGAATCACCAAAATTTCTTACCAGCTTTTCCCTTTTTACCATTGAGAAAGTAATTGATTAAGCATCTGGAGACAAAACTCTCATCATAATGCAGGTGGCAAAAAAGCACAGGAACAAAATGCACAAAGTAAAAGAGAGCTTACCATCTAGGCAGGGCGATTTCTCTTGGCCATCTCTCTCCCCAAATCATGCACTATGTACATATGTAATATACCTGAGAAAATTACTGGAAAAACGACAGTTTGGGAGACATCAAAGTCCCATCTTGGAAGAAGGATGAGGTTTGGAGGGTGGAATGGAGAAGAAAGTCAAAAAGGCAAAAAGAGGTAGTAGGTAAGCAGGCAGGTTCTGGAATCAAACTGCCTGGGTTTAAATCTCTGTCCTGCCACTTATTCATGGTGTGACCTCAAGTTATATATTTACTCTGTGCCACACATTCCTTATGTGTAAAACAAGGTTATTGTTAGTAACTACCTCCTGGGATTGTCATGAAAATTACAAGAATTAATATTTGTGAAGTGCTTAGAACACTGCCTGGCACATAAGAAGTACAATATGTATTTGTTAAACACATAAATGGCCAGTTAGAAAGGAATACGTTCCTGAGGGCTATGAGCCAGACATTGTTTTCATGGCTGAATTAGAGTCTGCCCACTTGCTTAATGAAAATAAAATGGGTGGGAAGTGCAACATGGATCCCCTCCATTAAACTCTCACTTGCCTGGGAATGGAAACCACTGGGATTGTTTAATGTGAGAGCTTGCCTGACATTGAGGTGACATATGAGTGAGGGGAAACATAAACATCTCTGCTGTGCGTGGCTAAACTATTTTTCTGAAAGAATGTGGAAGATATGTAATTATTTTCATAATTCATCATATAAATAATGCAGTTCTCCAAGCTCATTTGGTGTTACCTAAAACACGGAGTTGCACGATTTCACTTTGTGGGCCATGTCTCTCCCGGCATTTTTCTTAGTCAGACTATTTATCCCTTACTGCCCAGCGGTCCCAGTGCACACCTATTCTGGTTGTAACAATAGGGACCGGGTCTGGGCTCCACAAATTCAGCACATGTGGAGACCTAAGTGGCGGCCAAGGAGAGCAGATAGCTAATTAACAGATATTCAAAACTGAGGCCTAAAAGAAAAAAAATAAAGGAAATGGAACAATTTTATCAGGGAAGACCAAAGAGTGATTTGACTGGTTTCTAGGAACTGTAAGGCATCGCTAAATGAAGAGGAAGATGGTATCGTAAATCTCCGTTAAGGAAAAATGAGAGCGAAGTTATACTGTCAGTAACTTAGACCAGCTATAAAGAACTTCCTGAGAGAAAAGGGTAATAGGCACTGCTGTGGATTATTGGGTAGGGCAGAGAAAGGCCAAAGGACCTGGCTCAAGCAGTTTTCTTTTTTAATTTTCTTTGTTTAATTTTATTTATTTATTTATTAATTATACAACAGGATCTTTTTTTGAATATTTGAATTTTATTTATTTTTTTATACAGCAGGTTCTTATTTCAAGCAGTTTTTAACAGGGTCTCCTGGAATAGTCCCAATGTAGTTCCTCCTAGAGGGATGGAAATGAACTAAACGTTGCCTCAAGACCTCTTCCTATGAGTATGTAACTGGAAATATCCATGGGAATATCCTGAAGCCACCACCGATGTCCCTAGGGATATGAGGATGCAGACTTGGGGGCTGTGGCCTCTTTATTGACACAGATTACACAGAAGATGTGGTCTCACAGGGGAGGCAAAGGAAGAAAGCACCTTAGCCCATCCCCAGTTTATCCTTTTGTCTTTAAACTATCTGTCTCATTTAAGATAGTCAGGTCCAAGTTAGATTAGATTACAGCAAGGAAATAGGATTCTTTTAAGTAGATAATATAAAACATGTCTAAGGAAACTCAATGATAATTGCATTATCTCTGGCACACTGTCAGGGAATTATCTGTATTGTATTAGGGGGTGGAAGGATGCCAAAAAGCTATTTAAAATGCAAACCCAGTTGTGCTAGTCAATCAGTCATTGGTTACAAATGAATTAAAAGCTGGAAGGTTTCATATTCATAATTCCAGTCACCCTCCTTTACCAACAGTGACGAGAACTGAATACAATTAACAGGTGACAGCTTGAACAGGAAGAAAAAAATCCTTGTGATGATAATCTCATCTCCTGACCCTTCTTCCTCTTTCCTGCACCCAGTTCAGGCTGTTTGCAAAATGTCAGCCAAAGGAGCGGTGTTCAGCATCCTGTGCACACTTCAGTCACTGCTGAGAATTGTCAATAATTCTGTTTTCGTGATACCTTAACACTTGTATCATAATATGTTCAACCTGGACTAGATGAGGGTGAAAACATTGGTAATGATTTCCCTCCCCCAATGCTCACTTCTTTTACTGGTGACTAGTTGGAAAGCCCAAGACAGTTGTCACTAGTATACCAGGGCAAGGGGACCTTCTTGTCAATTACATGGCATCAACCCCATTCAGCATTTCTTTGACTGGATCCTACTGAATGACAGGAAAATCTTTACTATTAAAGCTGATTTAAAAAGCCCACTGACTGGACTATTAAAGCTGGGCCTATTTCTGCAGTGCTAGCTGATCTAGACTTTAGAATGTTATTTCCTGTCCCTAGTTGTAAGAGGACCTACTGTAATGTGTGGGGTGGGAGGAGAGATGGGGAATTTCTGGAGAGATGGTAAAAATAATATTTTTTGTCTCCAAGGCAACATAGGAGAGTATTGTCTTTCCATAATTTTTTTTTCCAGTCATGACTACAGATCTCATGGGTCTGATGAGCCTCTATATATTCAAAAAAAAAATTAAGTCCTTGACTACTTAGGATACTATACAGTTGCCACAGTGATAATCTTAGAACTCACCCTCCATTATGACAAATAAGCTGTTTCCTTTAATATTTATCTTGTAAAGAGTAAGAGAATGAGGAGTACAGAATGAATGCAAGACGAGCTCAAGATGTTTTATTGTTTCACACTCATTGTTTTTGTTGTCTAGGACACAATGGAAGCAAGAAGAGCAAGGCTCTATTTTCAACAAAAGCTCAGAATCTCACAGGAAACAGGACCATCTGAATAATGAAAGCAATTGACTAACCCCAAAGGAGTTACATTCAGCCCAAGAGATGCCATAATAGGAAAGTCAAATCTTTGCTTTTGGTAGGCCACTGCGCCTTCCTTTGATAATACCCTAAATCTCCTTTGGAAAACAGCTCCTTCACCACTCTCAGTTCATGTGGCTGACCTCATCCCCCTGACTTCACAGAAAAGCAGGTGACTCAGTCCTGGTGAATAAATCTCAAGATATTAACTGAAATTATTGGAAAAGAGAGTTTTCCTACTAGGACTGCTAAGCTAATAGGATGTAAATCTAGAGCTGTCGGTATCCATCTTGGCTGATAATAACACCGAATTAGAGAAAAGCAGAACCAGGTGATAGAAACAGATTCCTAATGATCTGGCTGTAATACTTTGATCCAGCCATGCCTGATGCTAAATACCTCTCTGGATTGTTTACTTACATGAGTCAATTTTTCTTCCAAAACCACTTTGAGTTATTTCCTTTCTTATACACAACTAAAAAAGTCCTAATTCATGTACAACCAAACTATGATATCTGTTATTTGGAGAGCACTTTGGAGTCCTTTGGAATCCAATTAATTGCATGATTACTGCCTTTACTGTTAACAGTGTCACTATTCCCGCAATTGTGCCATTGCTTGAATTTGACTAGACTCCTTTAAAAAAATTATACAGTGAGCCCACAAGAAAAAATATCTTTCTATTCAGCAGATACAATCTAGACTAGCAAAACAACTTGACCTACTTCTTAGTTCAAGAAGTCACTATTTTATAGGATTATTTTAAAATCTGATTACGTTCCTGGAAAGAGGGGCAGTGTCTCTCTGAAGAGAAATATTAGTGTCAAGAGCCAAGCTATAAATCTGCTGAGAGTTTTCAATGAGTAAACATAACTGATTATATAGAGAGGGAATTACTGATTTGACAGTACAGGTGGAGGTAGGGATAGGAATATTGGAATGATTTGGATTTTAGGAACTGGGGAAACAATCAGAGAGGGAAGAGAGGTAGAGTGAAGGCTAAGGAATAGAAGGAGAGAAGGCGTGGAGAAATAAGAATTTCTCTATCCTAAGTTATCCTTAGGATTAAGCCCCCAATAATCTAACCAGAGTTATACCTAGCATAAGGGCAGAGATCATGTACCACATTACAAAAAAATTTTGGAGAAAATATCTAAATATATGTAAATTTACTTATCTCTAAATTATGTACATAATCTATTATAATTCACTAATATCTCAAGGCAAAATATACACTTAGGATGAGATATAATCAACAATAATAATGGACATAAAGAGGTTTTTTTTAAATTGTCTTCTCAAT
The DNA here is from genome assembly GCF_937001465.1 of Orcinus orca. Classification (NCBI taxonomy): domain Eukaryota; kingdom Metazoa; phylum Chordata; class Mammalia; order Artiodactyla; family Delphinidae; genus Orcinus; species Orcinus orca. The sequence continues at coordinate 98,085,014 of NC_064580.1, read as the reverse complement.
AATTTTGTTTTGTTTTGCTTGGAAAACCGCTTTTCTAAATTAATTAGATCACCACTGTTTTTACCTGATAATTCAATAGCTGATGAATAGCTCATACCACAAAACAGGAGAGGGGTCAGCTCTGCCATTTTATTGTTGTTCATTTGTGCTTACATGACGCGTATGATCTTCAATCCACAGTTGCTTCGAAGAAATATTTATTAAGCCAAGTGTTCATTTTGTGAGTTTATTTAATTAAAATCAGATAATATAATTCATAAATTCACTGATCTGGAATACATAAACTGCAATGCATTGCAATGTTCTGAAGGCAGATCAATGAGTTTCTAGTTGTGAAATTCTTACCCTTCCCTCAGGATATCTTGTGAATCAGGTGGAATGAAACTCTCTAACATATATACTAAATAAGGGTACAAATGTCAATCTGAATATCAAATGTAAACACAACCTAATTCCTTTCATATAATGAAAGTTAAGATAACACTAGAATTTCTAATATTTTCTTCCAGCATGCCATTTTGGAGACTCTGCCACTCTAGAATCCTCTTCAGCACAACACATAGACATGGGCCATCATAAAAGACCCAAGTCATGTTTCATTTATTATCTACTGGATGGGTCTTATGTGGTATCAGGAGTTATCATGCCAGCATTATAGAGCCAAAACCACCCTTTAGTCTTTGTGACTCCTAAAATGAATTTTAAAAACTGATTTTCTTTTCTTATTTGTTGATAAAGGACTTATAATGTAAATGCTGGTAGAAGCAAAATAAATTTCAGATGCTGTCAATCATCATCAAGCCTGACTATGGCAATTTCCAAGCACTTAGGTCTTCATACCATAGCTGACAGCCAAGCAGCACTAATGTCTATACAGTTGTGGCTACTTAAATTGCCGGTAGAATATATGATCAGAAACCGATAGCCCTGTGGACTTTTTTTTTTTTTGGCCGCACCGCACCGCGTAGCATGCGGGATCTTAGTTCCCTGACCAGGGATCAAACTCGCGCCCGCTGCAGTGGAAGCACGGAGTCTTAACCACTGGACCTCCAGGGAAGTCCTGGCCCTATTACCAACCAAGAACTAGAAAGTGCTAATCACACCACACCCAGAGTTGTGTTTGAGAGTGTGGTGAGGGAACAGAAACTAGCAGGAAAAGTTTGCTGAGGACTTAAATGGCTTAAACTACTTGATCTTCATCTGAAGCGAGCTGAATTGGGTGCAGAGGGACTTGGAATGCCAGCTGCCAGTAGGCAGACAATGGAAAACTGGGGAAGAAGTAAAGGACAACAATGTTCACAGAAAGACACCCTATGAGGTGAAGCCCTCAGGCAGCCTAATTATAGACTGAGTCTTGGGCTTTGCAATGTGGTCTTGGGACAACTACCTCCTTCTTTGCCCAGATGGAGAAACATGAAAAGACACTATTTTTGGTACCAGCTAGCAACACAAGTTGGCAGCTTGGTAGATGGCCTAATGCAGACCAGCATCACAGAGACAGGGAAACAGACACTGAGAAGTTAGTTCATCTCAGCCAAGAAATAGACACAGGGTCGGAAGTTGTATCCCTTGCTTATATACAGTTTGTTGTTTAGTTTGATCCCTACCAAAATTACCACCTTTGCTAAATATCCTTAACTCCTGATGAACTACTGGGCAAATGGTACCTTTGGCAATATTGGTTTTTAGTAACCCCCCTCACTTCTCTTTTAGTTTCCCTTGCCCCTTTCCTGGTACTCCTGATTCATCCTACACTTAACCTAGATGTTGTCCTCAAAAAGCTAGTGCCAGTTGGCTGTCAATGAACTCTCAATAAGAATTGTCTATTAATTGCCGAATTGTCTAGTAATGGCTTACAGCATTCCCTTACACAGAGGTTCTTTCCTCCCCTTTTTTCCTTTCCATTTTTGCAAGACACTCCTGAAGACTAGAAAGTCTTCCATAGACAAGTAAATTAAATCTTAAATGAAATTTCAGATGCCATGAAAGGGAATGAAGGAAATATTTCATGTAAGGGACTCACCCAATACTTTTTAATCATACTACCTAGGCTCCTTTAAGGCCAACTCTGTGTTAAGCAGAGCAGTTAGATATTTATTGTATATATACTATTGGCAGGAAATATTATTGGCATATTCTTTTCTCCTTATCCAACATCTGGTTGTTTGTTATGTGCATTATCACATTTAATACTCAAAACAATCATACGTGGCCTGTGCTGTTATGACTTCCCCCATTAATAGATGAGTAAATTAAAATCTGAAAAGGTTAAGGAATTAGATGAGAGCATAAAGATAGTAATTGGCAGAGCTGACACTGAAACCCAGGTTGTCTCTGGAGTTGGTATTCTTAAAACTACTTTCAACTGCCTATTGGGAAGTAGAAATGAAAAAGGGTTGTGAGTGTCGTTGACCTCAAGCCACTTATAATGGAAAAGGCAGGGTCCTTCCTGGGTTCATGAAGTATTATGCTTTCTCCGGTCACCATCTCCTGTATTCATGTGCACCATGGACTGAGGGCACCCTACATCTTACTTTCTAAGAATACTCAGGACACTTCCTATTGCCACTGTTCCACACCCTTGCAGAAGGGCAGAATGGCAGGACAGATCTGCAGGGTTAGTGCATACATTGCTCAGCTTCCCTGAGATCACAAGCAATGAGAATTTTGTATCTATTCTCCTCTCTCTCCCCATCTCATTCTCTAATCTCCTTTCATGCATGGTAGCATCGACCAGTGTTAACCTTTGGCCAAATAATGTCAATTTTTCTAATGTTATGAGAGCTACTGATTCCAAGGCTCATAAAGTCCTGGAGGATCCCTGTTGTCAAGAATGAATCATTAACTCTTCACATATCTAGTGAAGGACTGCTAGATTAAATTTCTCATTAAGTATGCAGAGGTCAAAGACTTTGGAATAAGCAACAAGATGCCCTCGATATATGGATGGATGTTAACGGGCTGTTCCATTGCCACTGGGGGAAATGGACCAATTTATCATCCTACAGATGCTGGAGAGGACTTCTTATCCCCTTTGTACTAATATAAACATACTCAAGAAATTCTATCTCAAATCTCTCTCAGCCAATCATACTTCCCATCTTTACAAGTCCATTAAAAATAGGGGCCATCCATCACTGTAGGAAAGCTATTCATGGAGAAGCAAAGGAAGCAGAGGAAGTGGAGAACACAGATTCCAAATTTAACCTGGAATTTTCAGATAGGTTTCATATAAGCTCCTGCAACCAGAACTTATAGCCAAAATAAGTAACGGGCTAAGGCAGACAAAATATTCCTCTGAGCCCTGATACTAATACCTAAAAACTCTTCCTTTAGAGATAGGTTCATTATTGGGGGGTTTATTTAAGGCTACAGCAGCTATTAAAATACAAATATCCTATGGTTAGGAGTATGGTGATTATAAAGTCATGATGTTCTAAGGCGTTCATGGCAATCACTCTTGTTGCTTAATTGTAGTGTTTAATATGGTGGAATATTTGATGTGGATATGTCCAAAGAGGCCTTCTATTTCAATCTTTCACTCAGCAGTGAGTGAAATCACCGCTAGTGATTGGTGAAATCTCCTCTACAACGTCCCTGACAGATAGGGTTCCAAGAGATGACTGGGAACTCTTTACTTTCCAAGGCAGCCCACTTTGCCACAAGTGTTTCAAATTGAGTCCAGATTGACCTCTCTAGAAGCTCTACTCCTTAGCATTGGTGCAGTCCCCTAGACCCTCAATCTGAAATTAAAGCAAATAATACCCCCTCTCTCTAGCCTTTTACATAAAGGAAAATAGTGTTGACAGGTGAAATCTCCTAATTTTTAAGTGTTGGCAACTAATTTGAAAGTCTCCAAACTACTCAGTGGAGAGAAATTGGAACTCTATGCATTACTGGTAAGGTGTAAAATGGTACAGCCACTGTGGAAAACTGTATAGCAGTTCCTAAAAAAATTTAGCATATAATTACCATATGATCCAGCAATTCCACCTCTGAGTGTATACCTGAAAGAATTTAAAGTAGGGATTCAAAGATATATTTGTACACCCATGTTCATAGGAGCATTATTCACAATAGCCAAAAGGTGGAAATAACCCAAATGTTCATCAACAGATGAGTGGATGAACAAAATGTGGTATATCCATACAATGGAATATTAATCAGCCTTAATAAGGAAGGAAATTCTAACACATGCTACAACACGGATGAACTTTGAAAACATTAAGGTAAGAGAAATATACCAGAGACAACAGGACAGATATTTTATTATATCACTTATATGAGGTACCTAGAGTAATCAAATTCATAGATGCAGAACGGTAGTTGCCAGGGGCTGTAGGGAGTAGGGAATGTGGAGCTATTTTTTAATGGGTACAGAGTTTCACTTTTCGAAGATGAGAAAGTTCTGGAGATGGACGGTGGTGATGGTTGCCCAACAATGTGAATATCCTTTATGTCACTGAAGTGTACACTTAAAAATGGTTAAAACGGTAAATTTTATGTAATATAGATTTACCACTTTAAAAAATGGTGAAATCTGAACATGAAGCTTAATAGTAAAAAATACTCAATTGTACAAGTAAAACATGTCTACATGGCACCAGAACTGGACCCAGGTGTCTAACTGAGGCCTAGCCAGCACCAAGTATAATAGACTTTATCACCTCTCTTGATCTAGATCAGGGATTTTTAATAAGCACAGACTTATTCTCATACTAAGACGATAACACTTTCTCAGTGTTACACTATGAAAGGAATTGCTCCAAGCACCATTCATTTATTAACTCATTTAATCCTCCCAACAATCCTGTGAAGTGATTTTTATTAGCCTTATTTTATTGAGGAAGAAACTGAAGCCTGCCAACAGCATTATGTGGTTTCTAAAACATTCAATACATAGTAAGATTGTGGTCCACTACAAACTTCCAGATATGTTTTTCCTTTCCATGTACTTATGCATAGTCAGTTTTCCCCCACTGCCATGATTATTCTGTTTTCTGTTTTACTGGCTATTTCTCCCAACTTGGAATAAAGACATAGAAGTGAGCTTATCAGGTTTTCCTATAGGACAAACTTACTGAAGCCAGCAAATATTGCTACTCACATAGCTAATTTATCCCCACTCCAGGGTCATTTGGCACCTAAAGCCAACATTGGGATAGGGGTTGGGGTGTGGTCAGCCGGTTTAAACCCACATTGTAGGCCAATTTGTTCACTTATGCATCACTGTAATTAAATGTAGCAGCTCCTATGTAAGTAGATTTCAGTAGGTAGAGATAATCTTGGGTGAACTTGGAAAGGAAAACATCCACTGATCAAATGAGGGACACTGAAAGGTGACTAGTGGAAGTACTGAACACTGAATATCTCACTAGCTATTCTGCCTCAGCCCCCTCACCCCTTGCCAAATTGTTTGCACTTCAACTTTGCCACTAGCAACCAACTCTCAGAACCTCAGCTGAGTCCTCTCCCAGTGCTAGTTTATGAGATTATGGAGAGATTACTCAAAACCCCAGCATCGGTGTCTGGAAAGAAGAACCAAAACAGCAAGAGATCAGGGAAGTATTTTAAATGAAGAATGCCCAAAGGACCTGGGACGTTAGTTTGGAGAAGAGAACGTTTAGTGCCACTAAGCCTTGTTTCTAATAGAAGAGCAGTAGCAATGGTTGTACTCAATGCCAAGAACTGATCTAATAAGCCCTGCCTACACATCACTTCATTTAATCTTCACAAAAACTCCATAAAGAAGGTATTATTGTTATCCTTAGTTTACAGGTGAGATAATTTTAGGTTAAGAGAGGGTAAGTTAACACAGTGAGTAGGTAGTAAAGTTTACCACACTACCTGATTATATACTCCCTGTTCACCGCTATCACCAAACCTTGTTTGTTTCTTTCACAGTAATTCCTACAATTTGTATTTTGTTGTTGTCCATTCCCTAACTAGATGCTAAACTTTAAAAGGACAAGAACCATATCTAGTATTATTCCACATTACATCTCCACAGACTAGCATGGTGCCTATATATTACTTAGCACTCAATAAACACTTACGGGAAGGAGGGAAGCAAAGAAGAAGGGAGAAACTAAAACCCAGGCAGATTTAACTCCAGAGCCTGTGCTCTTAACTACTAAATGACACTGCTGAATTGTTGTAGGCTGCCAGCACCAAATTTTGGCCAATACTCTGGTTCAGTCATCTGCAAAGTTCACAATAAACCCAGATCCATGTGCTGTATCAAAGCAGCCAAATCAACAGCAGGCACAGCTCATCAGACAGTCTATTAAATGCTGTCTTACTCTGTTTGCCACCCCCATGGTCCAATTCTAGGCAGCACTGTTCTAACTGGAATACACATTCTAACAAATCGTCCTACCATGTAGGGCTGACCCGGGTTGTGGTTCACACGAGCAGCTCCACAATTTTCTTGAGAAGCAAATATGCCAATGCACTTTTCCCGCACTGCAGCAACCTCGGTACAAGAATCATCTATTTCACCCTCTGTCCCCCTGTTTTAATTAGTCCTCTTTCTAAGCTCCTCAGTGGCTTTGCTATGAAAAACCGTTAAAATTAAAAGAACGTTTTCATGATTAAATCCCCTCCCTGCACTTCCAAACCTTCAGTTGTCTATTTATGACTGTGAGATTCATTTTACCGAGTTCTATTTCTAGGCCACTAATATCATCTCATGCAGAGAGAAAGATGTATTCAGCATTCCATGTGGTGTCATTTTCTGAAGGGGGTGAAGTCTCGTCTCCAAGGCCTTCCTATTCTTTTTTTACAGAGTTTTAGAATATATAAACCAACTGTTTTGAAGAAATAGCTCCCTTATGTCCTTGCCATTCATATCACTGGTTTCTAATGGTGAAAAGTGAATGTATATCCCATGACATAGTGAAGGCAGTTCTCAAGGAAAAATAACTCTCCTTCAGGGAAGACTTGATGTTCTCTAGGACTTGGTGAAATCCAAGCTAAAATGCAAATTTTTTTTCTCAAGTCCTCCCAGGAGCTGAAAAATCGAAGACCTGCTACCAAAAGGCTTTTTCCTCCTTGGATGTGATACCCTGAAACCTATCTGAAAATGTCAATTGAAACTTTAGCAAATGCAAATCAACTGACTAGGTCAGTGGTTTGTGTTGCTCTCTTTGTGAAATCCCCACTGGCTTAGGAGACCTCAGTTGAATCTGGGAAGAAAAGACACAGGGATTTTAGATCTTTAGGAAAGTTATCAACATGAATTTTGGATAAGATATAATGAAAATGTAGTAATGTACAAGAAACTAAAATATTAGCTCTGTATGTCAATATCTTCAATGTTCTTGTTATCGCTGAACTAACTCATACAGAATCTGTCATGACTGCATGTTTGTAACACAATCCGAGTTACTTCATATACTATAGCTTAGATATAATAAAAGCTATCATTAAAAAGCACTTAATATATGTCAGGCACTATGCCTTGTGTTTTCATTTTTTCAATTATTCGATCTTCACAACAACTATACAACACAGGTACTACTATTATTCTCATTTTATACATGGGGAAGCTGAGGTACAGAGAAGTAACTAACATGCTCCATGATCACAGAGCTCATAACTGACAGAGCTGAGATTACAACACAGGTCTGTCTTTTTCCAAATATCACTCTCTTAGCCACTATCCTATAATATCTCTCAGATAAGACAAGGAGTAGGGTTTAAGAGGGCTAGATGAAAAATAAATAGCATGAAATGATCATGATTGGGCTGTTTCAACAGTAAAACAAACTCTAAGAATCTACTTATTCTGGAGATTGGTTTAAGATGGCAGCGTAGAAGGATGTGCTCTCACTCCCTCTTGCAAGAGCACGGGAATCACAACTAACTGCTGAACAATCATCAACAGGAAAAAACTGGAACTCACCAGAAAAGATACCTCACATCCAAAGACAAAGGAGAAGCCAAAATGAGATGGCAGGAGGGTTGAAATCAAAATAAAATCAAATCCCATAACTGCTGGGTGGGTGACTCACAAACTGGAGAACACTTATACGACAGAAGTCCACCCACTGCAGTGAAGGTTCTGAGCCCCACATCAGGCTTCCCAACCTGGGGGTCTGGCAACAGGAGGAGGAATTCCTAGAGAATAAGACTTTGGAGGCTAGCAGGATTTGATTGCAGGAGTTTGACAGGACTAAGGGAAACAGAGACTCCACTCTTGGGGGGCACACACACAGCAGTGTGTGCATCGGGGCCCAGAAGAAGGAGCAGTAACACCATAGGAGACTGAACCAGACCTACCTGCTAGTGTTGGAGGGTCCCCTGCAGAAGCGGGGAGTGGCTGTGTCTCACTGTGAGGACAAGGACACTGGCAGCAGAAGTTCTGGGAAGTACTCCTTGGTGTGAGCCCTCCCAGAGTCTGCCATTAGCCCCACCAAATAGCCCAGGTAGGCTCCAGTGTTGGGTCGCCTCAGGCCAAATAACCAAAAGGGAGGGAACCCAGCCCCACCCATCAGCAGTGGACTAAAGTTTTACTGAGCTCTACCCACCAGAGCAACAGCCAGCTCTACCCACCACCAGTCCCTCCCATCAGGAAACTTGCACAAGCCTCTTAGATAGCCTCATCCACCAGAGGACAGACAGCAGAAGCAAGAAGAACTACAATCCTGTAGCCTGTGGAACGAAGACCACATTCACAGAAAGATAGACAAGATAAAAAGGCAGAAAGCTATGTACCAGATGAAGGAACAAGAAAAAATCCTGGAAAAACAACTAAATGAAGTGGAGTTAGGCAAACTTCCAGAAAAAATAATTCAGAATAAAGATAGTGAACATGATCCAGGACCTCGGAAAAAGAACAGAGGCAAAGATCAAGAATATGCAAGAGATGTTTAAAAAAGACCAAGAAGAATTAAAGAACAAACAAACAGAGGTGAACAATACAATAACTGAAATGAAAAATACACTAGAAGGAATCAATAGCAGAATAACTGAGGCAGAAGAACTGATAAGTGACCTGGAAGACAGAATGGTGGAATTTACTACTATGGAACAGAATAAAGAAAAAAAGTATGAAAAGAAATGAAGACAACCTAAGAGACTTCTGGGACAACATTAAATGTACCAACATTCGCATTATAGGGGTCCCAGAAGGAGAAGAGAGAGAGAAAATATTTGAAGAGGTTACATGCGAAAATTTCCCTAACATGGGAAAGGAAATGGCCACCCAAGTCCAGGAAGCGCAGAGAGTCCCATACAGAATAAACTCAAGGAGAAACATGCTGTGACACACAGTAATCAAATTGACAAAAATTAAAGACAAAGAAAAATTATTGAAAGCAGCAAGGGAAAAACGACAAATAACATACAAGGGAACTTCCATAAGGTTAACAGCTGAGTTCTCAGCAGAAGTTCTACAGGCTAGAAGGGAGTAGCATGACATATTTAAAGTGATGAAAGGGAAGAACCTACAACCAAGATTACTCTACCCAGCAAGGATCTCATTCAGATTCAATAGAGAAATCAAAAGCTTTACAGACAAGCAAAAGCTAAGAGAATTCAGCACCACCAAACAGGCTCTACAACAAATGCTAAAGGAACTTCTCTAAGTGGGAAACACAAGAGAAGAAAAGGACCTACAAAAACATACCAAAAACAATAAAAAAAAATGGTAACAGAAACATACATACCGATAATTACCTTAAATGTGAGTGGATTAAATGCTTCAACCAAAAGACACAGGCTCACTGAATGGATACAAAAACAAGACCCATATATGCTGTCTACAAGAGACCTACTTCAGACATAGGGACACATACAGACTGAAAGTGAGGGGATGGAAAAAGATATTCCATGCAAATGGAAATCAAAAGAAAGCTGGAGGAGCACTACACTTATCAGATAAAATAGACTTTAAAATAAAGAATGTTACAAGAGACAAGGAAGGACACTACATAATGATCAAGGGACCAATCCAAAAAGAAGATATAACACTTATAAATATATATGCACCCAACATAGGAGCACCACAATACATAAGGCAACTGCTAACAGCTATAAAAGAAGAAATTGACAGTAACACAATAATAGTGGGGGACTTTAACACCTCACTTACACCAATGGACAGATCATCCAAATGGAATATTAATAAGGAAACACGAGCTTTAAATGACACAATAGACCAGACAGATTTAATTGATATTTATAGGACATTTCATCCAAAAATAGCAGATTACACTTTCTTCTCAAGGGCACATGGAACATTCTCCAGGATAGATCACATCTTGAGTGACAAATCAAGCTTCAGTAAATTTAAGAAAATTGAAATCATATCAAGCATGTTTTCTGACCACAACGCTATGAGATTAGAAATCAATTAAGGGAAAAAAGTGAAAAAAACACAAACACATGTAGGCTAAACAATACACTACTAAATAACCAAGAGATCACTGAAGAAATCAAAGAGGAAATCAAAAAACACCAAGAGACAAATGACAATGAAAACACGACGATCCAAAGCCTATGGGACGCAGCAAAAGCAGTTCTAAGAGGGAAGTTTATAGCAATACAATCCTATCTCAAGAAACAAGAAAAATCTCAAATAAAAAACCTAACCTTACACCTAAATGAACCAGAGAAAGAAGAACAAACAAAACCCAAAGTTAGCAGAAGGAAAGAAATCATAAAGATCAGATCAGAAATAAATGAAATAGAAACAAAACAATAGCAAAGATCAATAAAACTAAAAGCTGGTTCTTTGAGAAGATAAGCAAAATTGATAAACCATTAGCCAGACTGATCAAGAAAAAGAGGGAGAGGACTCAAATCAATAAAATTAGAAATGAAAAAGGAGAAGTTACAACAGACACTGCAGAAATACAAAGCATCCTAAGAGACTACTATAAGCAACTCTATGCCAATAAAATGGACAACCTGGAAGAAATGGACAAATTCTTACAAAAGGTATAACCTTCCAAGACTGAATCAGGAAGAAATAGAAAACATGAACAGACTAATCACAAGTAATGAAACTGAAACTGTGATTAAAAATCTTCCAACAAACAAAAGTCCAGGACCAGATGGCTTCACAGGTGAATTCTATCAAACATTTAGAGAAGAGATAACGCCCATCCTTCTCAAACTCTTCCAAAAAATTGCGGAGGAAGGAATACTCCCAAACCTATTCTATAAGTCCACCATCACCCTGATACCAAAACCTGACAAAGATACTAAAATAAAAAGAAAATTACAGACCAATATCACTGATGAATATAGATGCAAAAATCGTCAACCAAATACTGGCAAACAGAATCCAACAGCACATTTAAAGGATCATACACCATGATCAAGTGGGATTTATCCCAGGGATGCAAGGATTCTTCAATATATGCAAATCAATCAATGTGATACACCATATTAACAACCTGAAAAATAAAAACCATATCATCATCTCAATGATGCAGAAAAAGCTTTTGACAAAATTAAACACCCATTCATGATAAAAACTCTCCAGAAAGTGGGCAAAGAAGGAACCTACCTCAACATAATAAAGGCCATATATGACAAATCCACAGCAAACATCATTCTCAATGGTGAAAAACTGAAAGCATTTCCTCTAAGATCAGGAACAAGACAGGATGTCCACTCTCACCACTATTATTTAACATAGTTTTGGAAGTCCTAGCCACAGCAATCAGAGAAGTAAAAGAAATAAAAGGAATCCAAATCAGAAAAGAAGTAAAGCTGTCACTGTTTGCAGAGGACATGATACTATACATAGAGAATCCAAAAGATGCCACCAGAAAACTACTAGAGCTAATCAATGAATTTGGGAAAGTTGCAGGATACAAAATTAATGCACAGAAATCTCTTACATTCCTATACACTAATGATGAAAAATCTGAAAGAGAAATTAAGGAAACACTCCCATTTTATCACTGCAACAAAAAGAATAAAAGACCTAGGAATAAACCTACCAAGAGAGACAAAAGACCTGTATGCAGAAAACTATAAGACACTGATGAAAGAAATTAAAGATGATACAAACAGATGGAGAGATATGCCACATTCTTGGATTGGAAGATTCAATATTGTGAAAATGACTATACTACCCAAAGCAATCTACATATTTAATGCAATCCCTATCAAATTACCAATGGCATTTTTTACAGAACAGAACAAAAAATCTTAAAATTTGAATGGAGACACAGAAGACCTCGAATAGCCAAAGCAGTCTTGAGGGAAAAAAACAGAGCTGGAGGAATCAGACTCCCTGACTTCAGACTATACTACAAAGCTACAGTAATCAAGGCAATATGGTACTGGCACAAAAACAGAAATGTAGATCAATGGAACAGGATAGAAAGCCCAGAGATAAACCCACACACCTATGGTCAACTAATATGACAAAGGAGGGAAGGATATACAATGGAGAAAAAAGAGTCTCTTCAATAAGTGGTGCTGGGAAAACCAGACAGCTGCATGTAAAAGAATGAAATTAGAACACTCCCTAACACCATACACAAAAATAAACTCAAAATCGATTAGATACCTAAATGTAAGAGTGGACACTATAAAACTCTTAGAGGAAAATACAGGAAGAACACTCTTTGACATAAATCACAGCAAGATCTTTTTTGATCCACCTCCTAAAGAAATGTAAATAAAAACAAAAATAAACAAATGGGACCTAATGAAACTTCAAAGCTTTTGCACAAGAAAGGAAGCTACAAACAAGATGAAAAGACCACCCTCAGAATGGGAGAAAATATTTACAAACAAATCAATGGACAAAGGATTAATCTCCAAAATATATAAACAGCTCATGCAGCTCAGTATTAAAAAAAACAACCCAATCCAAAAATGGGCAGAAAATCTAAATAGACATTTCTCCAAAGAAGACATATAGATGGCCAAGAAGCACATGGAAAGCTGCTCAACATCACTAATTATTAGAGAAATGCAAATCAAAAGTACAATGAAGTATCACCTCACACCAGTAAGAATGGCCATCATCAGAAAATCTACAAACAATAAGTGCTCAAGAGGGTGTGGAGAAAAGGGAACCCTCTTGCCCTGTGGGTGGGAATGTAAGTTGATACAGTCACTATGGAGAACAGTATGGAGGTTCCTTTAAAAACTGAAAATAGAACTACCATACAACCCAGCAATCCCACTACTGGGCATATACCCTGAGAAAACCATAATTGAAAAAGAGTCGTGTACTACAGTGTTCATTGCAACTCTATTTACAATAGCCAGGACATGGAAGCAACCTAAGTGTCCATTGAGAGATGAATAGATAAAGGAGATGTGGCACATATGTACAATGCAATATTACTCAGCCATAAAAAGAAACGAAATTGAGTTATTTGTAGTGAGGTGGATGTACCTAGAGTCTGTCATACAGAGTGAAGTAAGTCAGAAGGAGAAAAACAAGTACCGTATGCTAACACATATATATGGAATCTAAAAAAAAAAAACAAAAACGGTTATCAAGAACCTAGGGGCAGGACCGGAATAAAGATGCAGACCTACTAGAGAATGGACTTGAGGACATGGGGAGGGGGAAGGGTAAGCTGGGACGAAGTGAGAGAGTGGCATGGACTTATATATACTACCAAATATAAAATAGATAACTAGTGGGAAGCAGCCACATAGTACAGGTAGATCAGCTCAGTGCTTTGTGACCACCAAGAGGGGTGGGATAGGGAGGGTGCAAGGGAGGGAGATGCAAGAGGGAAGAGATATGGGGATATATGTATATGTATAGGTGATTCACTTTGTTATAAAGCAGAAACTAACACACCATTGTAAAGCAATTATATTCCTATAAAGATGTTAAAAAAAATTTTGCAGAAGATTAGTCCTGGGGCTGGTTGTAGAGGAGGGCAGGAGAGAAATAGGGAAAAGTATTAAGGAGACTATTATAATAGTTCAGTTGAGCGATGATGATTACTAACTAGAGTGGTAATAGGGATGACTGAGAAACAGATATATGTGGGATATACTTTTAGAGGTAAAGGTGAGAGCATGTGATATTGAATTGAATGTGAGTTATGAATGAAAAAGAGAAATCAAGGATGATTCTTGTGTTTTAGGGTTAGACATTTGGGTGAATTGTAGTACCATTAAGTGAGATGAAAAATACTATGTAATGAACACATATGTTTGACCAGGGCAGAGGAGGGGACTAGGGGACAGAATCAACTGAATTATTTTTTGAGCATATTATGTTTGCTATACCTATTAGACATCCAAGAGATATCAAGAAGCCAGTTGGAGATGGGTGTCTGAACTACTAGGGAGATATAACTTTGGGAGTCATCAGCACAGAGACAATATAAAAGCCATAAAACTAAATGAGATTACCTACTTAATGAATATAGATAGAAAAGAGAAGGCATGACACAATTCAATTCTGGGGAACCCTGAATTTTAGAAGACAGGGGAAAAGGGAGCTAACAAAATAACAGAAAAAGCACTCTGTCAGGTAGGAGCAAAACCAGGAGAGTGTGGTATCATGAAAGTCTGGAGAAAAGAGTGTTTCTGAAAGCAGGGTGTGGTCGCCTGTGTCAAAAGTTTCTGAGGGATAGAGTAAGATAAAGACAGAGAACTGATGGTGGAATTTCAGTCTTCAGCCAATAAATAGAAAGATTTAGGGAGGAGCAAGTCATTACAGTCTTGCTACTCTTTCTGAAATACTGTCACTAGGCTAGTCGCCTACTTTGTAGAGGTATAAGAACAGCCACAGGCCAAAGAAGACCACATAAAAGAACTAGAGAGGAAGTTATCAAGAGAAACCATTGCAAACAAACATCTTCTTGCCAACTGTTGCTTAAAACTCTTGCTGGGAATGAGATCTGGCCCAATAAAATTTAACAGATCAAGTCTTTGATTTGGCGGTGGTGGGGGATAAAGGCAAAAACATGACCACAGATGTGCCTAGAGAAAGATGTACTTCCTCTACCACCCCAGGAGAAGACCAAGAGTCAATAAAGAGAGATTCCAAATGTGCAGAGGGAACTGCCAATATTAACCCTGTGCAAAAAACATTTAAATCATTTCAGCAGAAAGATGTGTAGGGAATTTAAAACCACTATCTAAATTTAAAGAAGAAATCCTACAAGTCCCAGTCCCTAATGAATATTGCAACATATAATCATCACACCCTCCTTTGATGCACTGCCTATCTTGCTGGCCCATGTTTAACCAGCTCTTTCTCCATTGATGTGGTTGTTTCACCAGTATATATCTTTTAACACATGGTAGAGATAGGGCTTCTGATCCAAACTGGTGAAACAGACTTATATTACCACTGGACATTCAATACTGGCTAGTTTAAAAATAAATGGTCCTTCTATAACTGTTGATCTAAGTCCCTCATGTTAAAGTTAATGCAGACCAATTCACTCTTTGCAGTGTGAAGGGGTTTTGTGTGTGCGTGTGTGTATGCACGTACATGTGCATCTATGAATCTAAGCACATGGTATATTTACGAAATGAGTTATTCAGGATTATTAATTCAGTTGTATTTACCTCCATTAAAGGACCTAGAATGTGATTTAAACTTTATTTTGTAAAAATATTTTTTGAAAATTATCGTGTTCTTTTTTTTAAGTAAAATACATTTGTATAGTTTCAACATTTTTTTCCTTAAGTATATTAAGAATGTCATTTCATGACCTCTTAGGACAGACATGGCTTCTTAATGACCTCTTAGGTCATCAAGAACCTCAATTATACAAGGATGTTTTGAGGGAGTATAATTTGTATGCCTCTTTGCCAAAGGGCCCCTAGAGTCCTGTGCTTTGGGAGTTATGTCCACTAATTAAATTGTATCCCTCCTCCCCTCATGTCAACTTTCATATTGTACTGCTGTAAGTGCATGTGCCTGAGGAAATCCCTCTCCCTCTTAATTAGTAACAATCTTGGAAACCAGGTTCAGGAAGCTGTTAGAACTATGAGAAAAATATAAGTAAATAAATATCAGCGAGGTTGTAGGATACAAGAGCAATACAGAAAAATCCATCACATTTTTTATACTAACAATGAACACATAGAAACTAAAATTAAAAACACAATGCCGTTTACCATTGCCCCAGTGAAAATGAGATACTAAGGTATACACTTAAAAAAATATGTGCATGATATGCATACTAAAATTTACAAAATGCTGATGAAAAATCAAAGAAAACCTACTAAATGGAGAGACATACCATGTTCATGGATTGAAAGACTCAACATAGTAAAGATTTTCCCCACATTAAGTTGGGTTTAAGAAACTCCAATCAAAATCATAGCAAGATTATCTGAGACATAGACAAGGTTATTCTAAAATTTATATGGAAAGGCACAAATCCTAGAATAGCTAAAACAACCTTGACAAAGAATAATAAAGTGAGAGAAATCATCCTACCTGATATTAAGGCTTACTATATAGCTAAAGTAATCAAGATGGTGTTGTACTGGTGGAGGGATAGACATATCAATCAATGGACCATAACATAGAAGCTAAAAATACACCCATACAAATATGCCCAAATGATTTTTGACAGAGATACAAAAGCAAATCAATAGAGGAAGAGTAGTCTTTTCAACAAATGGTACTAAAGTACTTGGACACTTGTAGGCATAAAAATGAACCTTGACCTAAACATCACACCTCATACAGAAGATTTCTCAAAATGAATGATGGACTTAAACATCAAACTATAGCTACTTTTTAAAGAAAAAAATAGGAGAAAACTTTTAGGTTCTAGGGATAGGCAAAAATTTCTTAGCCTTGATACTAAAAACATGATCCAGAAAAGGAAAACTGAATAACTAGACTTGTCTAAAATTTAAAACATTTGATCCATGAAAGACTCTGTTAAGAGAATGAAAAAGGCAAGTTATAGACAAGGAGAAAATATTTGCAACACATATATCTGACAAAGGGTTAATATCTAGAATGCATAAAGTACTCTCAAAACTCATTAGAAAAAAAAATCCAAGTACAAAATAGGCAAAAAACATGAAGAGATATTTCCATAAAGGGGATATAAGGATGTCAAATAGGCACAGAAAAAGACACAGGCATACTTCATTTTAATGCACTTCACAGATGCTATGATTTTTACAAATCGAAGGTTTGTGGCAACCCTGCATCAAACAAGTCTATAGGCACCGTTTTCCAACAGCATTTGCTCATTTTGTGACTCTGTGTCACATTTTGGTAATTCCCAACATTTATTTCAACCTTTTATTATTATTATTATACTTATTATGCTGATCTGTGATCAGTGATATTTGATGTTACTATTGTAGTTGTTTTGGGGTGCCACAAACCACACTCATATGAGTAGGTGAACTTAACTGACAATTGTTGTGTGTGTTCTGACCACTACACTGACAGGCCATTCCCCCATTACTCTCCTTCTTCTCCAGGCCTCCCCATTCCTCCCTATAAATATTAAAATTAGGCTAATTAATAACACTACAGTGGCCTCTAAGTTTTCAAGTGAAAGGAAAAGTCACATCTCTCACCTTAATTCAAAAGCTAGAAATGATTAAGCTTAGTGAGGAAGGCATGTTGAAAGCCGAGATAGCCCAAATCTAGGCCTCTTGTGCTAGTTAGCTAAGTTGTAGATGCAAAGGAAAAGTTCTTGAAAGATGTTAAAAGTTCCAGTGAACACATGAATGATAAGAAAGTGAAACAGCCTTATTGCTGATATAAAGCTTTAGTGGTCTATATAGATTAAACCTACCACAACATTCCCTTAAGCCAAAGCCCGATCCAGAGCAAGGCCAAATTTTAGGTCCTTTAATGGCCCTAACTCTCTTCAATTCTATGAAGGCTGAGAGAGGTGAGGAAGCTGCAGAAGAAACGTTCAAACCTAGCAGAGGTTGGTTCATGAGGTTTGAGGAAAGAAGGTGTTTCCATAACATAAAAGTGCAAAGTGAAGCAGCAAGTGCTGGTGTAGAATGATGTAGAAGATACAGCAAGTTATCCAGAAGATCTAGCTAAGAAAATTTATGAAGACAGCTACACTAAACAACAGATTTTTGATGTAGGTGAAACAGTCTAATATTGGAAGAGGATACCATCTAGGACTTTCATAGCTAGAGAGAAGAAGTCAATGCCTGGTTTCAAAGCTTCAAAGGACAGGTTGACTCTCTTTTTAGGGGTTAATGCAGCTGGGGACTTAAACTTGAAAAGCCAATGCTCATTTACCATTCTGAAAACCCTAGGGCCCTTAAAACATATGCTAACTCTACTCTGCCTGTGCTCTATAAAAGCAACAACAAAGCCTGGATGAAAGCACATCTCTTTACAACGTAGTTTATCTAATATTTTAAGTCCACTGTTGAGAGATACTGCTCAGAAAAAAAAGATTCCTTTCAAAATATTACTGCTATTGACAATGCACCAGGTTACCCAAGAGCTCTGATGGAAATGTGCAATGAGATCAATGTTGTTTTCCTGCCTGCTAATACAGCATCCATACTGCACCCCATGGATCGAGGAGTCCTTTCAACTTTCAAGTCTTATTATTTAAGAAAGGCATTTCATAAGGTGATAGCTGCCATAGACAGTGATTCCTCTGACAGATCTGGGCAAAGTAAATTGAAACTTTCTGAAAAGGATTCACCATTCCAGAAGCCATTAAGAACTTTGGTGATTCATGGGAAGAGGGCAAAATATCAACATTAACAAGAGTTTGGAAGAAGCTGATTCCAACCCTCACAGATGACTTTGAGGAGTTCAAGACTTCAGTGGAGGAAGTCACTGCAGATGTGGTGGAAATAGCAAGAGAACTAGCATTGGAAGGGGAGCCTGAAGATGTGACTGAATGTCTGCAATTTTATGATAAAACTTCAATGGATGAGGAGTTGCTTTTTATGGATGAGCAAAGAAAGTGGTTTCTTGAGATGGAATCTACTCCTAGTGAAGACGTTTTGAAGACTGTTGAAATGACAACAAAAGATTTAGAATATTACATAAACTTAGTTGGTAAAGCAGCAGCAGGGTTTGAGAGGATTGACTGTAATTTTGAAAGAAGTTCTATGTGGGTAAAATGCTAGTAAATAGTACTGCATACTACAGAGAAATCATTCATGAAAGGAAGAATCAATCAATGTGGCAAACTTCATTGTTGTCTTATTTTAAGAAATTGCCAGAGCCACCCCAACCTTGAGCAACCACCATCCTGATCAGTCAGCAGCCATCAACATAGAGGCAAGACCTTCCACCAGAAAAAAGATTACGACTATTGAAGTCTCAGATAATGGTTAGCATTTTTTAGCAATAAAATCTTTTTGGGTATGTACATTGTTTTTTCAGACATAATGCTATTACACACTCAGTAGCCTACAGTACAGTGTAAACATAACTTTTATATGCACTGGGAAACCAAAAAATCATGTGACTCACTTTATTTTAATTTTTGCTTTATTGTGGTGGTCTGGAACCGAACCTGCAGTATCTCTGAAATCTACCTATATTTAGCATCATTTACCATCAGAGAGATGAAACTTAAAACCACAATGATATATTATGACACACCTATTAGAAATGCTAAAATAAAAAATAGAGACAACACCAAATGCTGGAGAGTATGCAGAGGAATAAGATCATTCATATACTGTCACTGGGAATTTAAATGGTACAGCCACTCTGGAAAAAAGTCTGGCAGTTATTTATAAAACTAAACATGCTACTACCATATGACCCCAGCAGTTGCACATCTGAGCATTTATCCCAGAGAACTAAAATTTCCATGTACACAAAAACATGTACACAGATATCAATAGCAGTTATATTCAATTGCCAAAAACTGGATTCAACCCAGAGGTCCTTGAACAGTAAACGATTAAATGATTAAACAAACCATGTTACATCCATACCATGGAAAACTACTCAGCAGTAAAAAGGGAAAGACCATTTGTAGAAGCAATGGCTTGGATAAATCTCTAGAAAATTATGCTGAGTGGAAAAAAAAAGCCAATCACTAAAGTTTAACATACTGCATGATTCCATTTATATAACTTTTAAAAATGATAAAGTTACAGAAATGGAGAATAGATTTGTGATTGCCAGGGGTTAAGGACAGGTTTGGGGGGGGGGTTCTGTAGGGAGGTGAGTTTGCTTATAAAGGGCAACACAGAGGACCCCTGTGGTTACTGAATGGTTATGTATCTTGTCTGTGGCAGTGGTCACACAAATCTGCTCACGTGACAACACACATACATACATACAACCAGTAAAATTGGGGCAATCTGAATAGGATAATAGGTTTGTAACAATATTAATTTCTTGGTGTGATGTGCTCCATAGTCATATATAGCTGTCATCATTGGGATAACCTAGGTAGAGCATACTTAGGATATCTCTGTGATATTTCATACAACTGCATGTAGCAAAATTAGCTCAAAATAAAATGTTTTAAAAGTCAGTGCAGGGAGACCTTTAAGATGGCGGAGGAGTAAGACATGGAGATTACCTTCCTCCCCACAAATACATCAGAAATACATCTACATGTGGAACAACTCCCACAGAACACCTACTGAATGCTGGCAGAAGACCTCAGACTTCCCAAAAGGCAAGAAACTCCCCACGTACCTGGGTAAGGCAAAAGAAAAAAGAAAAAACAGAGACAAAAGAATAGGGACGGGACCGGCACCTCTGGGAGGGAGCTGTGAAGGATGAAAAGTTTCCACACACTAGGAAGCCCCTTCGCGGGTGGAGACTGCGGGTGGCAGATGGGGGGGAGCTTCGGAGCCACGGAGGAGAGCGCAGCAACAGGCGTGCGGAGGGCAAAGCGGAGAGACTCCTGCACAGAGGATCAGTGCCGACCAGCACTCACCAGCCTCAGAGGCTTGTCTGCTCACCTGCCGGGGTGGGCAGGGGCTGGGAGCTGAGGCTCGGGCTTCGGAGGTCAGATCCCAGGGAGAGGACTGGGGTTGGTGGCGTGAACACAGCCTGAAGGGGGCTAGTGCGCCACAGCTAGCCAGGAGGGATTATGGGGAAAAGTCTGGACCTAAATAAGAGGCAAGAGATGATTGTTTCAGCGTGCGGGAGGAGAGGGGATTCAGAGCACCGCTTAAATGAGCTCCAGAGACGGGCGCGAGCCGCGGCTACCAGCACGGACACCAGAGACGGGCATGAAACGCTAAGGCTGCTGCTGCAGCCACCAAGAAACCTGTGTGCGAGCACAGGTCACTATCCACACCTCCATTCCCGGGAGCCTGTGCATCCCACCACTGCCAGGGTCCCGTGATCCAGGGACAACTTCCCCGGGAGAACACACGGTGCGCCTCAGGCTGTTGCAAGGTCACGCCAGCCTCTGCCTCCGCAGACTCACGCCGCATTCCATACCCCTCCCTCCCCATGGCCTGAGTGAGCCAGAGCCCCCTATTCACCTGCTCCTTTAACCCCGTCCTGTCTGAGCAAACAACAGACGCCCTCCGGCGACCTACACACAGAGGCGGGGCCAAATCCAAAGCTGAACCCCAGGAGGTGTTCGAACAAAGAAGAGAAAGGGAAATTTCTCCCAGCAGCCTCAGGAACAGCGGATTAAATGTCCACAATCAACTTGATGTACACTGCACCTGTGGAATACCTGAATAGACAACGAATCAGGCCAAAACTGAGGTGGTGGATTTTAGGACCAACAGGAGACTTGGGGTTTGCTTTCTGCATCTAATTTGTTTCTGGTTTTATGTTTATATTAGTTTAGTATTTAGAGTTTATCATTGGTAGATTTGTTTATTGATTTGGTTGGTCTCTTCCTCCTTTTTTTTATATATACATAAATATATTTTTTCCTTATCTCTTTTTGTGAATATGTATGTGTATGCTACTTTGTGTGATTCTCTGTATAGCTTTAATTTTACCATTTGTCCTAGGGTTCTGTCTTTTTTTTTTTTTAGTTTAGTTTTTAGTGCTTGTTATCATTGGTGCATTTGTTTTTTGGTTTGGTTGCTCTCTTCTTTCTTTCTTTCTTTGCTTTTTTCTTATTTTTTTAATTTTTAATAATTAATTTTTATTTTAATAACTTTATTTAATTTTTTTCTTTCCTCCTTTCTTTCTTTCTCCCTTTTCTTATGAGCCATGTGGCTGACACAGTCTTGGTGCTCCAGCCGGGTGTCAGGACTGTGCCTCTGAGGTGGGAGAGCCCAGTTCAGCACACTGGTCAACCAGAGACCTCCCGGCTCCACATAATATCAAATGACAAAGGCTCTCCCAGAGATCTCCATCTCAACACTAAGACCCAGCTCCATTCAACGACCAGCAAGCTACAGTGCTGGACAGCCTATGCCAAACAACTAGTAAGGCAGTAACACAACCCCACCCATTAGCAGAGAGGCTGCTTAAAATCATAATAAGGTCACAGACACCCCAAAACACACCACTAGACGTGGGCCTGCCCACCAGAAACACAAGATCCAGACTCATCCACCAGAACACAGGCACAAGTACCCCCCACCAGGAAGCCTACAGAACACACTGAATCAACCTTAGCCACTGGGGACAGACACCAAAAACAACGGGAACTACAAACCTGCAGCCTGCAAAAAGGAGACCCCAAACACAGTAAGTTAAGCAAAATGAGAAGACAGGGAAACACACAGCAGATGAAGGAACAAGGTAAAAGTCCACCAGAGCAAACAAATGAATAAGAAATAGGAAGTATGCCTGAAAAAGAAATCAGAGTAATGATAGTAAAGATGATCCAAAATCTTGGAAATAGAATGGAGAAAATACAAGAAATGTTTAACAAGGACCTAGAAGAACTAAAGAGCAAACAAACAATGATGAACAACACAATAAATGAAATTTAAAATTCTCTAGAAGAAATCAATAGCAGGATAACTGAGGCAGAAGAATGGATAAGTGACCTGAAAGACAAAAGAGTGGAAATAACTACCGCAGAGCATAATAAAGAAAAAATATATAAAAAGAATTGAGGACATTCTTAGAGACCTCTGGGACAACATTAAATGCACCAACATTCGAATTATAGGGGTTCCAGAAGAAGAAGAGAAAAAGAAAGGGACTGAGAAAATATTTGAAAAGATTATAGTTGAAAACTTCCCTAATATGGGAAAGGAAGTAGTTAATCAAGTCCAGGAAGTGCAGAGAGTCCCATACAGGATAAATCCAAGGAGAAACACGCCAGGACACATATTAATCAAGCTATCAAAAGTTAAATACAAAAAAATATATATAAAAGCAGCAAGAGAAAAACAACAAATAACATACGAGGGAATCCCCATAAGGTTAACAGCTGACCTTTCAGCAGAAACTCTGCAATCCAGAAGGAGAGTGGCAGGACATATTTAAGGTGATGAAAAGAAAAAAACTACAACCAAGATTACTCTACCAAGCAAGGGTCTCATTTAGATTGGATGGAGAAATTAAAATCTTTATATACAAGCAAAAGCTAAGAGAATTCAGAACCACCAAACCAGCTTTACAACAAAAGCTAAAGGAACTTCTCTAGGCAGGAAACACAAGAGAAGAAAAAGACCTACAATAACAAAGCCAAAACAAGAAAACTGGAAATAGGAACTTACATATCAAAAATCACCTTAAATGTAAATGGACTAAATGCTCCAACCAGAAGACACAGACTGGCTGAATGGATACAAAAACAAGACCTGGGGCTTCCCTGGTGGCGCAGTGGTTGAGAGTCCAATTGCCGATGCAGGGGACACAGGTTCGTGCCCTGGTCCAGGAGGATCCTACATGCCGCAGAGCAGCTAGGCCCATGAGCCATGGCCGCTGAGCCTGCGCGTCAGGAGCCTGCGCTCCACAACGGGAGAGGCTGCAGTGGTGAGAAGCCCGCGTACCACAAAAAAAAAAGAAAAAACAAGACCTGTATGTATCCTGTCTACAAGGGACCCACTTCAGACCTAGGCACACATACAGACTGAAAGTGAGGGGATGGAAAAAGATATTCCATGCAAATGGAAATCAGAAGAAAGCTGGAGTAGCAATTCCCATATCAGAAAAAAATAGACTTTAAAATATAGACTAGGGCTTCCCTGGTGGTGCAGTGGTTGAGGGTCCTCCTGCCAATGCAGGGGATGTGGGTTCATGCCCCGGTCCAGGAGGACCCCACATGCCACGGAGCGGCTGGGCCCGTGAGCCATGGCCGCTGAACCTATGCGTCCGGAGCCTGTGCTCTGCAGCGGGCGAGGCCACAACAGTGAGAGGCCCACGTATGACAAAAAAAATAAAATAAAATAAAGACTATTACAAGAGACAAAGAAGGACACTACATAATGATCAATGGATCAATCCAAGGAGAAGATATAACAATTGTAAATATTTATGCACCCACCATAGGAGCACCTCAATACATAAGGAAAATGCTAACAGCCATAAAGGGGAAATCGACAGTAACACAATCAGTAGCGGATGTTAATACCCCACTTTCACCAATGGACAGACCATCCAAAATGAAAATAAATAAGGAAACACAAGCTGTAAATGATACATTCAACAAGATGGACTTAACTGATATTTATAGGACATTCCATCCAAAAACAAGAGAATACACTTTCTTCTCAAGTGCACACGGAACATCCTCCAGGATAGATCATACTGTGGGTCACAAATCAAGCCTTGGTAAATTTAAGAAAATTTAAATCGTATCACGGATCTTTTCCAACCACAACACTATGAGAATAGGTATCAATTACAGAAAAAAGTCTGTAAAAAATAAAAACACATGGAGGCTAAACAATATGCTACTTAATAACCAAGAGATCACTGAAGAAATCAAAGAGGAAATCAAAAAATACCTAGAAACAAATGACAATGAAAACACGACAACCCAAAACCTATGGGATGCAGCAAAAGCAGTTCTAAGAGAGAAGTATAAAGCAATACAATCCTACCTCAAGGAACAACAAACATCTCAAGTAAACAACCTAACCTTACACCTAAAGCAATTAGAGATAGAAAAACAAAAAAACCCAAAAAGTTAGCAGAAGGAAAGAAATCATAAAGATCAGATCAGAAATAAAGGAAAAAGAAATAAAGGAAACAATAGCAAAGATCAATAAAACTAAAAGCTGGTTCTTTGAGAACATAAACAAAATTGATAAACCATTAACCAGACTCATCAACAAAAAAAGGGAGAAGACTCATACCAATAGAATTAGAAATGAAAATGGAGAAGTAACAACTGACACTGCAGAAATACAAAGGATCATGAGAGATTACTACAAGCAACTCTATGCCAATAAAATGGACAACCTGGAAGAAATGGACAAATTCTTAGAAAAGCACAACCTTCTGAGACTGAACCAGGAAGAAATAGAAAATATAAACAGAACAATCACAAGCACTGAAATTGAAACTGTGATTAAAAATCTTCCAACCAACAAAGGCCCAGGACCTGAAGGCTTCACAGGCGAAGTCTATCAAACATTTAGAGAAAAGCTAACACCTACCTTTCTCAAACTCTTCCAAAATATAGCAGAGGGTGGAACACTCCCAAACTCATTCTACGAGGCCACCATCACCCTGATTCCAAAACCAGACAGATGTCACAAAGAAAGAAAACTACAGGCCAATATCACTGATGAACATAGATGCAAAAATCCTCAACAAAATACTAGCAAACGGAGTCCAACAGCACCTTAAAAGAATCATACACCATGATCAAGTGGGCTTTAACCCAGGAATGCAAGGATTCTACAATACACGCAAATCCATCAATGTGATACCCCGTATTAGCAAACTGAAGGAGAAAAACCATATGATCAACTCAATAGATGCAGAAAAATCTTTTGACAAAATTCAACACCCATTTAAGATAAAAACACTCCAGAATGTAGGCACAGAGGGAACTTACTGCAACATAATAAAGGCCATATATGACAAACCCACAGGCAACATCTTTCACAGTGTTGAAAATCTGAAAGCATTTCCACTAAGATCAGGAAAAAGACAAGGTTGTCCACTCTTATCACTATTATTCAACATAGTTTTAGAAGCTTTAGCCCTGGCAATCAGAGAAGAAAAAGAAATAAGAAGAATCCAAATCAGAAAAGAAGAAGTAAAGCTGCCACTGTTTGCAGATGACATAATACTATACATAGAAAATCCTAAAGATGCTACCAGAAAACTACTAGAGCTAATCAACGAATTTGGTAAAGTAACAGGATAGAAAATTAATGCACAGAAATCTCTTGCATTCCTATACACTAATGATGAAAAATCTGAAAGAGAAATTAAGGAAACACTCCCATTCACCACCGCAACCAAAAGAATAAAACACCTAGGAATAAACCTACCTAAGGAGACAAAAGACCTGTATGCAGAAAATTATAAGACACTGATGAAAGAAATTAAAGAGGATACAAACAGATGGAGAGATATACCACGTTCTTGCATTGGAAGAATCAACATTGTGAAAATGACTATACTACCCAAAGCAATCTACAGATTCAATGCAATCCTTATTAAACTACCAATGGCATTTTTTACAGAACTAGAACAAAAAATCTCACAATTTGTATGGAATCACAAAAGACCCCAAATAGCCAAAGCAATCTTGAGAAAGAAAATCGGGGCTGGAGGAATCAGGCTCCTGGACTTCAGACTATGCTACAAAGCTACAGTAATCAAGAGAGTATATGGTACTGGCACAAAAACAGAAATAAAGATCAATGGAACAGCATAGAAAGCCCAGAGATAAACCCACGCACATATGGTCACCTTATTTTTGATAAAGGAGGCAAGAATATACACTGGAGAAAAGACAGCCTCTTCAATAAGTGGCGCTGGGAAAACGGGGCAGCTACATGTAAAAGAATGAAATTAGAACACTCCCTAACACCATACACAAAAATAAACTCAAAATTCATTAAAGACCTAAATGTAAGGCCAGACACTATCAAACTCTTAGAGGAAAACATAGGCAGAACACTCTATGACATAAATCACAGCAAGATCCTTTTTGACCCACCTCCTAGAGAAAGGGAAATAAAAACAAAAATAAACAAATAGGACCTAATGACACTTAGAAGCTTTTGCACAGCAAAGGAAACCATAAACAAGATGAAAAGACAACCCTCAGAATTGGAGAAAATATTTGCAGATGAAGAAGCTGACAAAGGATTAATCTCCAAAATTTATAAGCAGCTCATGAAGCTCAATATCAGAAAAACAAACAACCCAATCCAAAAATGGGCAGAAGACCTACACAGACATTTCTCCAAAGAAGATATACAGATTGCCAACATACACATGAAAGGATGCTCAACATCACTAATCATTAGAGAAATGCAAATCAAAACCACAATGAGGTATCACCTCACACCAGTCAGAATGGCCATCATCAAAAAATCTACAAACAATAAATGCTGGAGAGGATGTGGAGAAAAGGGAACCCTCTTGCACTGTTGGTGGGAATGTAAATTGACACAGCCACTATGGAGAACAGTATGGTTGTTCCTTAGAAAACTGAAAATAGAACTACCATATGACCTAGCAATCCCACTAGTGGGCGTATACCGTCAGAAAACCATAATTCAAAAAGAGTCCAGTACCACAATGTTCATTGCAGCTCTATTTACAACAGCCAGGACGTGGAAGCAACCTAAATGTCCATCGACAGATCAATGGATAAAGAAGATGTGGCACATATATACAGTGGAATATTACTCAGCCATTAAAAGAAATGAAATTGAGTTATTTGTAGTGAGGTGGATGGCCGTAGAGTCTGTCATACAGAGTGAAGTAAGTCAGAAAGAGAAAAACAAATACTGTATGCTAACGCATATATATGGAATCTAAAAAAAAAAAATGTTTCTCACGAACCTAGAGGCAAGACAGGAATAAAGACGCAGACGTAGAGAATGGACTTGAGGACACGGGGAGTGGAAGGGTAAGCTGAGATGAAGTGAGAGAGTGGAATTGACATATATACACTGCAAATGTAAAATAGGTAGCTAGTGGGAAGCAGCTGCATAGCACAGGGAGATCAGCTCGGTGTTTTGTGACCACCTAGAGGGGTGGGATAGGGAGGGTCGGAGGGAGACGCAAGAGGGAAGAGATATGGGGATATATGTATATGTATAGCTGATTCACTTTGTTATAAAGCAGAAACTAACTCACCATTGTAAAGCAATTATACTCCAAGAAAGATGTTAAAAAAAAAGTCAATGCTCATTTTAAAAAGTAAACAGGTAATGCAAAATCAATGTCCTGAAATGAATGCATTTCTCACACAGAAGGCGGCTCTACTGCAGGCTCTTGTTTCAATCTAATTTGATTTTTCAGAGGCTCTTTTCCTCCTTATTGCCTGGATCTCAACTGTGCTCCCAATAGGTTAGGTGATTTTCAGTCTCCTCTCCTTCTTTCTGTGTATTACTTGTATTTCTCTGGTCCTTGACATGTTTCGAGTGCATTATAACCACTGATGAAAGGCACTTACTCTCTTAAAGATGCCTGTGGGATGCAGGTGAGTGGAGAATTCCTTTTGAGGAAACTGGGAGTGCACGCAAATGATTTTTACAACAAAGTAGAGATATTACAATGGTACCACAAGGAGATGGTGAGACTCAAATAATGATAATTGGGACTTCCCTGGTGGTGCAGTGATTAAGAATCTGCCTGCCAATGCAGGGGACACGGGTTCGATCCCTGGTCTGGGAAGATCCCACAAGCCACGGAACAACAAAGCCCGTGTGCCACAACTACCAAGCCTGCACTCTAGCGCCCATGAGCCACAACTACTGAGCCCACGTGCCTAGAGCCCGTGCTCTGCAACAAGAGAAGCCGCTGCAATGAGAAGCCCACGCACCGCAACGAAGAGTAGCTCCCGCTTACGGCAACTAGAGAAAGCCTGAACACAGCAACAAAGACCCAACACAGCCAAAAGTAAATAAATAAATTTTAAAAATAAAAAACAATAATGATAATGGAAGAGATCCTTTTTCATCATGCCTTTCCCTTCTCTTACATTGAATACTCTCTCTATTCTACCACTCTTGAGTCTCCATGCTATCCCTGAAAAATGCAAAAGCCTACCTTTAAGTTGGGCAGTTTGTTGAGGGGAACAGACAACAGGCTTTCAAAGGGAGCATATGTTCCAACCACCAGAGCCAATCAGAATGACTGCAGACTCATAAATGATGTTCCCTCCCTAATTTCTGGTTTGCTCCTGTTGGTTTTTGACTCAGGATCACCCCACAAACTTTGGTGCTCAAATTAATTCCACTCAGGTTTGTATGTGGTGGGTAACTGAACCCAATATCTGAGCTTGTCTTTCTTTCCAATTCCTAATTCACTAACTGGATTCTGGTGTCTATCTGTTGGCTTCTGCCATTTTTGATCCCTTTGTATCTTGGCACTGGCAGCTCATGTTGGCTTAACTCATCACACAGCAAAACAGTTGAATGCCCAATCTCTGGAGTTAGACTGCCTAAATTTAAATTATTAACTTCCTACTTGATATCTGGGGGACCTTGAATAGCAAACTGAGTCCTCTAGATTTTAGTTTCACCTGTAAAATGGGTATAATAATGGTTCTTACTTCTAGGTTGTGGTGAGGATTCAATGAGTTATGTAAAGCACTAGAATAGTGCCTGGCACATAATAAATGAAATAATGCATGGAAAGTCATTACTTATGTGCTTGCCACTAGTAAATGCTCCATAAATTTTAACTATTATCACTACTACTACTACACTACTCTTCTTATAATTAAGAAAGGAATTTTTTAAAAAAATCTGAGGAAAGATGATCTGAAATAGAACTTTTCTGTGCAATGTGATTAACAGCCCTTTCTGGGAAGTATACAGCATTTATTTTTAAATGTTTGAGCAAATTTTTGGTAGAGTTTGATGAGCCTAAGGGCTCTTCTGTGAAGTTAGATTCATCCAAATGGCCTTATGAGAAATGACCTACATAGTAGTCAGTCTCGTGTCAAGTATAATAATTTTAACTAGATATTCCGTTTTTGATTCTAACCTAACAATGTTATTAACTACTCTTTCATTCTATAAAAAGTCTCCAAGAAAGAAATATAAATGCAGAGAGGGGAGCTGAGAGGAGGTTAATGGAGCCTCCCCCATCCACTACCCATCCATTCTTCCTCAAGGGGCTGAAAGGAGACAAGATATACACATAGATGGTCTCTGAGCACTCTTTTAAGGACTCACATGTACCTGTTTACTTCTTGAATTTTATCTTGCACCCACCATGCCCTTGGCTCACTAAACTCCATGAACAGTTCTTTCTTCCCCTGACACAGGTAAAGCTCTTTTCTGCCTCAGGGCCTTTGTATCTATTGCTCCTTCTGCTGGTAATGCTATATCCACTTCTGCAACCCATGCTCTCACCTAGTTTCAGCACAGAGCCCCACCTAGCCCCTTAGCTTAGAGGTTATACACAGTTATACAGTCCATGGTACTCCACAGTTATCCACGGTAACATACTGCACAACTTTAATTGCCTCTTTACCTCTGACACAAATCCTTGTATATCCTGAAGTCCTCATCACACAGTCATTATTCAAGAAATGTTGGATGGATGGATGGATGGAAGAATGGAAGGGGGGATGGATGAATGAATGAATGGATGAGAAAATGGATGAATAGACATCATAGATATGTTACAGAAAATAATAGAAATATTTACAGAACTACTGAATAATAGAGGATAAAAGAACCTGAATGAACTTTTAGTGCAATTTTCATCTTTCATAAATTTAGATACTGAGCCCAGAAAAAGGAATGTGGCCTGGTTAAGATCTCTAGTTAGTGGCAAAGTCAGGACAAGAATCTAGGTCTCCCAACTCCAAGATATTGCTGAATTTGTTGAATGAA
The DNA here is from genome assembly GCF_937001465.1 of Orcinus orca. Taxonomy (NCBI): domain Eukaryota; kingdom Metazoa; phylum Chordata; class Mammalia; order Artiodactyla; family Delphinidae; genus Orcinus; species Orcinus orca. Next base: position 98,054,201 of record NC_064580.1, on the reverse strand, counting down.
TATTCAACCCATATCTATTGAGAGCCAATACATGCCAGATGCCACTCCAGGCTCTGTGGATATGTTAGTAAACAAATCAGACAAAAATTCCTACCCTCTTGGAGCTTACATACTAGTGGGGAGAGAGAGACAATAAATAAGGTTAATAAGTAAATTATGTTCTTGAAAGTAGCATATCCATATCTGTTCCTTGAACACACACTGAGCTCATTTTTTATTCATCTGCTATTCTTTAAGAATTTTTTTAAAAAGAAAGTAGCATATCCGAGGTTCTTTCCTTCTGCCCCGTTTTTCTACACATGCACATATCTTCTTCAGAGCATGCTCCCCTCCCTGTGGACCATCACAACACTAGATCTCTTTAGTACTTCATTTTCTGGCAAGCCACATTTTTCACTGAGTCCTAATCCCCCACCATGTGCTCAGCATCAGACCCTCAGATAAGGCCTTCTGCTCTGAAATTCTCTTCTTCTGCTTCTCTGTACCATGGAAAAGCAGTTAGGGATTAGCTATTTATGAGGCTGTGGAGAGAAACGGTCATAAAATTGACATTTACAGAAACTAATTTGGGACTTCTGCTTCCAGGAATATGTGACAGACATACTTCTCCCTACTTCTCCCACTAAGGACAACTAAAATCATGAAAATTACATTAAAAAACAAGCATAAGAAGATTCTGAAGGGTGAAGAGGGAAAAAAGCACACCATCTAGGGACCTCAGGACCCAGGGAACAATGTGGACATGAGGTTCCTGTGTTTTTATTTTGCCTCCTATAACTCAGACTTGTAGCTGAAGAAGCTGATAACCTGGTAGTGCCAATAGGTGCAGACAAAAAAAGCCCCAACAAATCCTGCTCTCTCTAGCCAGAGGATCAGGAAAGAAGAAGCCTAACAAGAAAGAAAACTTTAAAACAATACTGCAATACAATACTGCATTACTGCTGTACTCCACCTATACCCTACAGAAAAAAGTGTGACCCCACCCCCAAGAGTAAGGCCAGAGTGGACAGCTTAGACTTCCACAGTCACAACATTGTAATGAGGCAGCCAAACCTCCATGCTGGGGTAGGACCAGATAAGGCTAAGCAAGAAGCTGATACTTTCATCACTGTATGACCAAGAATGAGCTTACACCTCCACAGTGTTAGTGGAGGCCTGGTGGGGAACCTGGATTTCCACCACTACCCAGCATTAGCAGGGGCCCGTCCCTGTCCACATTCCAACTAACAACTGCAGAAAACACATTCTTTCCAAGTATCCATGTACATATGGGAAGATAGACCATATCCTGAGTTATAAAACAGACCTCGAAATCACACGTAATGTGTGCTCAGATCACAATGTAATCAAACTGGAACTGAATAACAGGCAGATAAAAGGAAAATATCTGAACATCTTGGTAACTAAATAACAACCTTCTAAATAATCCATAGCTGAAAGAAAAAGTCCCAAAGGGTTAAAAAAAAATACATAGAAATGAATGAAAAGGAAAATACAACATATCAAAATTTGTGGGAAACAGCCAAAGCTGTACTAGGAGGAAATTTTATAGTGATAATGTACCCATTAAGAAAGAGGAAACCTCAAAATAATAATATAAGCACTCACCTTAAGAGCCAGGAAAATAAAAGAGCAAAACAAATCCAAAGTAAGCAGAAGGAAGGAAGTCATAAAGATAAGAACAGAAACCAATGAAATTGAAAACAGAAAAACAATAGAGAAAAATCAATGGAGTAAAAGAGCTAACTCTTTGAAAAGATCAATGAAATTGACCACCCTCTAAAAAAACTGAGGAGGAATAAGAGAGAGAAGTCACAAATTACCACAGGGGACGAAAAGAAAGTTTATCACTACAGACCCTGCAGACCTCATAAGGATAACAAGGGAATACTATGAAAAATCCTACACACATGAATTTGAGAACTTAGATGAAATGGAACAGTTCCTGAAGACACAAAATCTACTATAATTTAACCAATATGAAACAGATAATATGAACAAGTATAGAACTATTATGGAAATTGACGTTGTACGTTTAAAACTGCCAAAAAGGAAATCTCCAAGCCCAGATGCTTTCACTGAAGAATTCTCCCCAAACATTTAAAAAATTAACACCAATTCTACACACTCTATTCCAGGAAACAGAAGAAGAAGGAATACTTTTTAATTCATGTTATGAAGCTAGTATTAACCTGATACCAAAACCAGGCAAAGACAGCACAAAAAAGAGAAAATTTCAGACCAATATTCCTCATGAACACAGACACGATAATCCTTCACAACATATTAGCATTTAGCATTCAGCAATACATGAAATAATTTATAAATGATGACCCAGTAAGGTTTATTCCAGGGATTCAAGACTGGTTCAATATTCAAAACTCATTCAGTATAATCCACCACATTAACAGGATAATGAAGAGAAATCAGACAATCATATCAATGATGCAGGAAAAGCATTTGAAAAAATTGAGCACTCCTTCATGACAAAATCTCTCAGAAAAATAGGGATAGACAGGAACTTCCTCAACTTGATAAAGATAATCTACAAAACACCTACAGCTAATGCTATAATTAATGGTGGAAGACTGAATGTTTTTATTCCCAAGACTGGGAACAAGCCAAGGATTTATGCTCACACTACTTTTATTCAACGCAGTTCTGGGAAGTTCTAGCCAGTGCAAAAATAACAAGAAAGGTAAATAAAAGGCATACATATAGCACAGAAAGAAATAGAACTATCCCTATTTACATATGAGAAGATTGTCTA